>NC_139401.1:61950000-66950000 GCF_054392235.1 Sus scrofa
CTTGGAAGATTGTACTTTTCTAAGAATGTGTCCATTTCTTCTAGGTTTTCCGTTTTATTGGCGTATAGTTGCATATAGTAGTCTCTCATGAGACTTTGTGTTTCTGTGATGTCCGTTGTTACTTCTCCTTTTTCATTTCTAATTTTATTGATTTGAGTCCTCTTTCTTTTTGTCTTGATAAGTCTGGCTAAGGTCTTATCAGTTTTGTTGCTCTTTTCAAAGAACCAGCTTTTCGTTTCACGGATCTTTTCTATGGTTTTCTTTGTTTCTATTTCATTGATTTCTGCTCTGATCTTTATGATTTCCTTCCTTCTACTAACTTTAGGTCTTGTCTGTTCTTCTCTCTCAAGCTGCTTTAGATGTAAAGTTAGCTTGTTTATTTGAGCTTTTTCTTGTTTCCTGAGGTGGGCTTGTATTGCTCTAAACTTTCCTCTTAGAATGGCTTTTGCTGCATCCCATAGCTTTTGGAGTGTCATATCTTTGTTGTCATTTACTGCTGGGTATTTTTTAATTTCCTCTTTGATATCTTCAGTGATCCATTGGTTGCTTAGTAGCATGTTGTTCAGTCTCCACGTGTTTGTGGTTTTTTCAGTTTTTTTCTGGTTATTGATTTCCAATCGTATAGCACTGTGGTTGGAAAAGATGCTTGATAAGATTTCAATTTTCCTAAAGTTACCGGGGTTGGATTTGTATCCTAGGATGTGATCAATCTTAGAGAATATTCCATGTGCACTTGAGAAGAATGTGTATTCTGTTGCTTTTGGATGGAATGTCCTATAAATATCTATTAAGTCCATCTGGTTTAATGCATCATTCAGGGCCTGTGTTTCCTTATTGATTTTGTGTCTGGTTGATCTGTCCATTGCTGTAAGTGGGGTGTTCAAGTCCCCCACTATGATTGTGTTAGTGTTGATCTGTCCTTTTAAGTTTGTTAGCAGCTGCCTTATATATTGTGGTGAAGCTATGTTGGGTGCGTAGAGATGTAAAATTGTTATATCTTCTTCTTGGATTGGTCCTTTGGTCATTAGGTAGTGATTTTCTTTGTCCCTTAAAATATTCTTCATTTTAAAGTCTATTTTGTCTGATATGAGTATTGCTACTCCATCTTTCTTTTGATCCCTGTTTGTGTGAAATATTTTCTTCCATCCTCTCACATTTAATTTGTATGTGTCCCTAGAAGTGAAGTGGGTCTCTTAAAGACAGCATATATATGGGTCTTGTTTTTGTATCCATTCAGCCAGTCTATGTCTTTTGGTTGGGGTGTTTAGTCCATTCACATTTAAGGTAATTATTGATATGTATGTCCTTATTACCAGTTTATTAATTGCTTTGGATTTGCTTTTGTTGCACTTTTTCTCCCTTCTTCTCATGTTCTCTCCTGGATTGATGACTATATTTAGTGCTGTATTTGAGTTGATTTTTCTCTTTTTGTATATCAATTTAAAATTTTTGGTTTGCAGTTATTCTCAAGATTTGATATGAGTCTATATGTATATGAAATTGTTTTAAGTTGTTTTTCTCTTAATTGAAAGTTCATCTCCAGTGTCCTGCATTTATACCCACCTCTTCTCAGGATTTCTGATTTTGGTGGCATAATATTGCATGGATGATTTTGTATATTTACTGTACATATACCTTTCCTGGTGAACCTTGTCATTTGTGGAATTTTTGTTTCCCGTTGCTGTCTTTTCCTTTCGGCCTAGAGAAGTTCCTTTAGTATTTGTTGTAAGGCTGCTTTAGTGTTGCTGAATTCTCTCAGCTTTTGCTGACCTGTAAGCTTTTGATTTCTCCTTAAAATCTGAATGAGAGCCTTGGTGGGTAGAGTAATCTTGTTTAGAGGTTTTTTCCTTTCATCATGTTAAGTGTATGATGCCACTCCCTTCTGGCCTGCAGAGTTTCTGCTGAAAAATCTGCCAACAACCTTATCGGGGTTCCCTTGTATGTGATTTGTTTCTTTTCCATAGCTGCTTTCAAGATTTTCTCTTTGTCTTTAATTTTGGTCAGTTTAATTAATATGTGTCTTGGGGTATTCCTCCTTGGGTTTATTTTACATGGTACTCGTTGTGCTTCCTGGATTTGAGCGAGTGGTTCCTTTCCCATGTGAGGGAAATTTTTGGCTATTCTCTCTTGGAATATTTTTTCTGTCCCCTTCTCTCTCTCTTCTCCTTCTGGCACCCCCATAATACGGATGTTGGTGCGTTTAATGTCCGAGAGTTCTCTGAGACTCTCTTCATTTGTTTTCAATCTTTATTCTCTTTTCTGTTCCACATCCGTAATTTCTTCTAATCTGTCCTCCACCTCGCTTATTCGTTCTTCTGCCTCCTGTATTCTGCTGTTAGCTGCTTCTAGTGAATTTTTTATTTCAGTTATTGTATTTTGCATTTCTTCTTGTTTAAGTTTTATATCTTGTATCTCTTTGCTCAGTGTTTCCTGTAAGTTATCCATCTTTGCCTCCAGTTTATTTCCAATGTCTTGCATCATCTTCAGCACCAACAGTCTAATGTCTTTTTCCTGGAGGCTGAGAATCTCCTGATTACTTAGCTGATTTTCTGTGGTTTTTTCTTTCCCCCTCATCTGAGTTATAGTTCTCTGTCTCTTCATTTTTATAGGTTTTTGGTGTAGTGACCTTTTTACAGGTAATAGAGTTGCAGCCTCTCTTATTTCTGGTGTCTGCCCCCCTTCTGGCTGAAGTCGGTATGGGGACTTGATGTAGGCTTGCTGATGGGAGGGGCTGATATCTTCCCCCTGGTAGGTGGAGCTGATTCTAATCCCTCTGGTGGGTGGGGCTTAGTCTCTGGATGGGATTAGAAGGGCCCTGTGCCTGAGGGTTCTTTAGGCAGACTGTTTACTAAGGGGCAGGGTTGTGATCCCAACTGGATTGTTGTTTGGCCTGGGGCTTCTCAGGGCTGACTGACAGGTGGGGCCAGATTATCTCAAAATGGCCACCTCCAGAGAAAGGCATGCTGCTGAATGTTCCCAAGATCTTTGCTTCCAATGTCCTTCCCTCACAACAAGCCACATTCACCCCTGTTTTCCCAGGAAGTCCTCCAAGTACTGCAGTCAGGTTTGACCCAGATTCCTATGGATGCTTTGCTTTGCCTTGGGACCCAGTGCACATGAAAGTCTGTGTTTGCCTTTTAAGAATAGGGTCTCCATTTCCCCCAGTCCCGTGGAGCTCCTGTGCACAAGCCCCACTGGCCTTCAATCCCAGATGCTCCAGGGGCTCTTTCTCCCAGTGCCAGATCCCCACACGTGGAATTTGATATGAGGCTCTTAACTCTCACTCCTGTAGGTGAGTCTCTGTGAGCCAGTTACTTTTCAGTCTCTGGGGCTTCCCACCAGGGAGGTATGGGGTTGTTTTCATCATGTAAATGCCCCTCCTACCTCTTGATGTGACCTCCCCTTTGTCTTATGGAGTAGGGTATCTTTTTTAAGGTTTCCAGTCCATTTGGTTGAAGATTGCTCAGCCTTTAGTTGTGAATTTTTTTGTTTTTAGGAGAGAAGTTGAGCTCCAGTCCTTCTATTCTGCTATCTTAATGCCATTCTCCTATTATTATATTCTTTGCTTAGTTTCTCCTAACAGGTTGGTCATTGTCCTTATTTTTTTTTCCTGTTAATATCTTATGAGCTCATGCAGCAGGCTTTAATATCCTGCTGTATACAATGCTCTTCCCTTGATTGTTTCCTAATCATTCATGTCTTAACACATAGAGCCCTTCCCTTATTACCCTATCTAAATTAGTCTCTAACTCCCAACACACATACACACCTAAAAGAAATAATGCTTATGGCTTATAATATGACAGATAATGTTGTAAGCTCTTTATATATTTAATTTTATTTTTTATTTTTATTTAATTTTATTTTTGCTTTTTAGGACTGCACCTGTAGCATATGGAAGTTCCCAGGCTATGAGTTGAATCAGAATTGCAGCTGCTAGCCAACACCACAGCCACAACAATGCAGGATCCAAGCCACATCTTTGACCTACACCATATCCCAGAGCAGTGCCAGATCCTTAACCCACTGAGTGAGGCCTGGGATCAAATCCACATCCTCATGGATACTAGTTGGTTTCTTAACATGCTGAGCCTCAGCAAGAACTCCAAAGTTCTTTATATATTTTAAATCATACTCATTATACTTCTATGAGGTAAGTACTTTCATCACCTCTTGTTATAATGAGGAAGGAAACTAAGGCACAGAAGAGTTAAACAAATTTGAAGGTGTGGCAAAGATGGCCATGTAGTAAGACCCTGAGCTAATCTCACCCCACAGACACACCAAAATTAAAACTATTTACAGAGCAATTATCTATGAGAATGACCTGAAGACTAGCAGAAGAGTTTGTCTACAAATAAAAATTTCAGAAAGGGACTATAATGAGATAGCACAAGTGGCAGGTACATGGTATAGTAAAGACCCACACCCCAGGTGCATGATGCACAAATGGGAAGATAATGACAATTGCAGAGGTCCTCCTGAATTAGAAAGGGATCTTACCCACTCATAAAGCTTTCATGCCCAGGAATCTTGCTCTGAAAGCTAGCTTTAAGAACATCTGGCTTGGAAGGCCAGCAAGCTTGCATATTGGAAGCATGAAGAATACCAATTAACATAAACCAAAGGGGGAACACCCATAAACACATATTACTCAAATTGACCAAAATTAAAGATGAAGAGAAAATATTGAACGCAGCTAGGGAAAAGCAAAAAATAACATACAAGGGAACCTCAATAAGGTCATTGGCTGAATTTTCAGCAGAAAGCCTGCAGGCTAGAAGGGACTGGCATGATAAACTGAAAGTGATGAAAGGGAAAAATCTCCAACAAAGAATACTCTGCTGAGCAAGGTTCTCATTCAGTTTAAAGGAGAAATGAAGAGCTTTACAGACAAGCAAAAGTTAAGGGAATTCAGCACCACTAAACCAGCTTTACAACAAATACAAAGGGAACTTCCCTAGATGGAAAAGAAAAGGCTAAAACCAGAAGTAATAAAGGTAAAAATTAGAGGCTCATCAGTAAAAGCAAATATATAATAAAGGAAGGAAATCATCCACACAAAAATAATTATATTGAAACCAGCAATCATGAAAAGAGGTGGGTAAAAATGCACAACACTCGAGATGCATTTGCAATTAAGAGACCAGCAACTTAAAACAATATTGTATATGTTTATATATATATATATATATATATATATATATATATATATATACTCCTCCGTCAAATGTTCATGGTATCCACAAACTAAAAACATGCAATATATATGCAAATGAATAAGAAAAAGCCATCCATAAACAACTCTAAAGACAGTCATCAAAACACAAAAGAAGATAATAAGAGAAGAGAAGAAAAAAGACCAACAAAACAAATTCAAAACAATTAACAAAGTGGCAATAAGAACCTACATATCAATAATAACCTTAAATGTAAATGGACTAAATGCTCCAACCAAAAGACAGACTGGCTGAAAGGCTACAAAAACAAATTCCATATATATTCTGTGTACAAGACACCCAGTTCAGTTCTAAGGACACATACAAACTGAAAGTGAGAGTATAAAAGAAAATATTCCATGCAAATGGAAATTGCAATAAAGCTGGAGTACCAATATTCATATCAGACAAAACAGACCTTAAAATAAAGGATGTTACAATTGACAAAGAAGGTCATTACATAATGATCAAAGGATAAATCCCAGAAGAAGATATAACAAATGTAAATATGTATATGCATCCTACATAGGAGCACCCCAATATATAAGGCAACTGCTAACATCCTTGAAAGGAGAAATAAGCAATAACACCATAATATTGGGAAATTCTAACATCCCACTTACAGCAATGGACATATAATCCCGACAGAAAATCAGCAAGGAAACACAAGACTTAAATGATGCATGAGACAGGTGGACTTAAGAGAATTTATAGAATATTTCATCCAAAAGCAGCAGAATAAACACTCCTTTCAAGCGCACATGGAACATTCTCTAGGATAGATCACATTCTGGGCCATGAATCAAGTCTCGGTAAGTTAAAAAAAAAAAAATTGAAATCATATCAAGGATCTTTTCCAACCACAATGCTATCAGAAATCAACAAGAAAAAACTGCAAAAAACCCGAAAACATGTGGAGACTAAACATTATGCTACTAAACAACCAATGGATCACCTAGGAAATTTAGGTTGAAATTTAAAAATCCCCAGCATCAAATGACAACAATGACAAAACAATCAAAACCTATGAGGTGCAGCAAATGCAGTTCTAAGAGGGAAGAGCATAGCAATACAAGCCTACCTCAGGTCACAAAAAAATTTCAAGTAAACAACCTAAATTTTTACCTAAAGCAACTAGAGAAAAACAAACAAAAAGTTATCAGAAGGAAAGAAATTATAAAGATCATAGAAGAAATAAATGAAATAGAAACAAAGAAATCAATGGAAAGGATGAAGGTAACTAAGAGCTAGTTCTTGAAATGATCAACAAAATTGATAAACCCTTATTCATATTCATCAGGAAGAAAAAGAGAGGACTCAAATCAATAAAAATCAAAATGAAAAAGAATTTACAAGGGAATCATAGAAATACAAAGGATCATAAGAGACTACCACAAGCAACTATATGCCAATAAAATGGACAACCTCAAAGAAATGGACAAATTCTTAAAAAGGTACAATCTTACAAGACTCAGCCATGGGGAAATAGAAAACATGAATGGACCAATCACAAGTACTGAAATTGAAATTGTGATAAAAAATCTTCCAGCAAACAAAATGCCAGGACTAAATGGCTTCAGAGGTGAATTCTATCAAAAATTGAGAGAAAAGGTGTTCTTGCAGTGGCTTAGTGGTTAATGAAGCCAACTAGTATCTATGAGGATATGTGTTCAATCCCTGACCTCACCCAGGTGGTTAAAGACCCAGCATTGCTGTAGCTGTGGTGTAGGCCAGCAGCTACAGCTCCAATTTGACCCCTAGCCTGGAAACCTCCACATGCTGCAGTGCAGCCCTAAAAAACACAAAAAAAATATAAAGGAGTTAATACTGACCCTTCTGAGACTATTCCAAAAAATTGCAGAGGAAGCAACACTCCCAAACTCATTCTATGAGGACACCATCACCCTGGTAACAAAACGAGGCAAAGGTACCACACACCCACCCACCCACACACACACACACACACACACACACATTACAGGCCAATATTACTGATAAACATAGATGCAAAAATCTTCAACAAAAATCTAGCAAACCAAATCCAACAATATATTAAAAGGATGGTACACCATGATCAAATAGAATGTATCCCAGGGATTTTTCAATATTTGCAAATCAATCAGTGTGATGCACCACATCAACAAACTGAAGAATAAAAATTGTATGATCATCTCAATAAATGCAGAAAAACCTTTTGACAAAACCCAACAGCCGTATCTGATAAAAGCCTTCTAGAAAGTGGGCATAGAGGAAACTTACCAGAACATAATAAAGGCAATATATGTCAAACCCACAGCAAACATCATTCTCAACAGTGAAAAGTAAAAGAATTCCTTCTCAGATCAGGAATAAGACAAGGATGTCCACTCTTGACATTCTATTCAACATAGTTTTGGAAGTCCTAGCCACAGCAATCAGAAAAGGAAAAGAAATAAAATAAATCCAAATTGGAAAGAAATAAAACTATTACTGTTCATAGATGACATAATACTATACATAGAAAATCCTAAAGACACTATCAGAAAACTGTTAGATCTCATCAATGAATTTGGTAAAGTTGCAGGATACAAAATTAATACATTGAAATTGACTGCATTTCTATACACTAAGAATGAAAGATCAGAAAGAGAAATTAGGGAAACCATCCCATTTAGATTCACATCAAAGGAATAAATTACCTAGGAATAAACCTACCTAAAGAGTAAAAGAACCTGTACTCTGTAAGATGCTGATAAAAGCAATCCAATATGACACAAACAGATGGAAAGATCCATGCTCTTGGGTTGGAAGAATCAATATTATCAAAATGAAAGTACTACCCAAGGCAATCTACAAATTCAATGCAATCTTGATCAAAATACCAATGGCATTTTTCACAAAATTAGAACAAAATATTTTAAAATTTGTTTGGAAACACAAAAGACCCCAAATAGCCAAAGCAATCTTGGGAAAAAGAAAAAGTAACTGCAGAAATCAGGCTCCCTGACTTCAGATCATACTACAAAGCTACAGTCATTGAAACAATAAGGTACTGGCACAAAAACAGGAAAATAGATCAATGGAAAAGGATAGATAACCCAAGAGCCTTGGGTCAATTAATCTATGACAAAGGAGGAAAAAATATACACTGGAGAAAAGATAGTTTCTTAAATAAATGATGCTGGGACAACTGGATGGCTACATGCAAAAGAATGAAATTAGAACACTCTAACACCATGCACAAAAATAAACTCAAAATGTATCAAATACCTACATGTATGACTAGATACTATAAAAAGCTTAGGCTGAACACACACTGACATAAACCACAGCAATATTTTCTCAGATCCACTTTTTAGTATAATGATGGTAAAAATAAAAATAAGCACGGTGTTTTGTCTTATATTTAAGTCTTTAAGCCATTTTGAGTTTATTTTTGTGCATGGTGTGAGGGTGTGTTCTAGTTTCATTGATTTACATGCAGCTGTCCAGGTTTCCAAGCAATACTTGCTGAAAAGACTATCTTTTTCCCAGTTTGTGTCCGTGCCTCCTTTGTCAAAGATTAATTGACCTTAGAATGTCTGGGTTTATGTCTTGGTTCTTTATTATGTTCTATTGGTCTGTATGTCTGTTTTTGTACCAGTACGACACTGTCTTGATGACTGTGGCTTTGTAATATTGCCTGAAGTCTGAGAGAGTTATGCCTCCTGCTTGGTTTTTGTTCCTGAATTGCACCATGCACAAAAATAAACTCAAAATGGCTTCAAGAGTTAAATATGAGACAAGACACCATCAAACTCCTGGAAGAAAACATAGGCAAAATATTTTCTGACATCAACCATATGAATATTTTCTCAGGTTAGTCTCCTAAAGAAACAGAAATAAGAACAAAAATAAACCAATGAGACCTAATCAAACTGACAAGCTTTTGCACAGCAAAGGAAACCAAAAAGAAACCAAAAAGATACCTTCCAGAATGCTTCCAGATACCTTTCAAATGATGCTCCTGACAAGGGCTTAATCTTTAAAATATACAAACAACTTATAGAACTCAACAGCAAAAAGGCAACAACCCAATTGAAAAATGGGCAAAAACCTGTGTACAGATGGCCAAGAAGCACATGAAAAAATGCTCAACATTCCTAATTATTAGAGAAATGCAAATCAAAACTACCATGAGATACCACTTCACACCAGTCAGACACCAGTCCACAAATAACAAATTCTGGAGGATGTGTAGAGAAAAGGAAAGCCTCCTGCACTGTTGGTGGGAATGTTAGCTAGTACAATCACTATGGAAAACAGTATGGAGGTATCTTAGGAAACTATACATAGAACTTCCATGTGACCCAGCAGTCCCACTCTTGGGTATATATCTGGACAAAACATTCCTTGAAAAAGACACATACACATGCATGTTCATTGCAGCACTATTCACAATAGCCAAGACATGGAAACAACACAAATATCCATCAACAGATGATTGGATTAGGAAGATGTGGTATAGATACACAATGGAATACTACTCAGCCATAAAAGGAATGACATAATGCCATTTGCAGCAACATGGATGGAATTAGACTCTCATACTGAGGGAAGTAAGTAGAAAGAGAAAGACAAATACCATATGATGTCACTTATATCTGGAATCTAATATATGGCACAAATGAACCTTTCCACAGAAAAGAAAATCGTGGACTTGGAGAACAGACTTGTTGTTGCCAAGGGGGAGGGAGTGGGATGGATGGGGAGCTTGAGGCTAATAGATGCAGGTTATTGCTTTTGGAATGGATTAGCAATGAGATCCTGCTGTGTAGCATTGGGAGCTATGTCTGGTCACTTATAATGGAGCATGCTAATGTGAGCAAATAGAATGTGTACAAGTATGTGTAACTGGGTCACCATGCTGTACAGTAGAAAAGTGACAGAACACTGTAAACAAGCTATAATGGAAAAAAATAAAAACCATTATATAAAAAATTTAAAAAATTAAAAAATAAAATAAACAAATCAGACTTAATTAAACTTAAAGTTTTTGCATAGCAAAAGAAACAATAAATGATAATAAATGCTGGAGAAAAGGGAACTGTCTTATACCATTGGCAGGAATGTACATTGGTGCAACCTTTATGTAATACAGTATGGAATTTCCCAAAAAACTAAAAATAGAATTACCATATGTTCCAGAAATCCCATGCCTGGACATCCCTCCAGAGAAAATCATAATTTGAAAATATATATGCACCCCTTTATATTCCTTGCAGCACTCTTTATAATAGCCAAGACATGGAAACAATTTAAATGCCCACTAACAGAGGAATGGATTAGAAGATGTGGTATATATAAACACTGGAACATTACTAGTCTATAAAAAAGAAGAGTGGAAATAATGCCATTTGGATGAATATGGATGGACCTAAAAACTATCACACTAAGTGAAGTTAGTCAGACAGTGAAAGACAAACATTATATATCACCTATATGTGCGAGTCTAAAAAAAGGTACAAATGATCTTATTTGTAGAAAGTAATAGACTCACGGACTTTGAAAAACTTAGGTTTACCTAAGGGGACAGGTTGGGGTGGAGGGAGGAATGGACTGGAGTTTGGGACTGGTATATGCACACTGAGGTATATGGAAATTTTGGGCAACAGAGACCTGCTGTATAGCACAGAGAAATCTACCCAGTATTCTCTTATAATCTATGTGGGAAAAGAATCTGAGGGATAATGGATATTCATATATGTATGACTGGATCACTTTTTTGTACTGCAGAATTTATCACAGCCATGTAAATTGCCTATAGTTCAATAAAACTATAAAAAGAGGCATAAAGGAAGAAATTGACAGCTACACAATAATAGTATCTTTTATAGTATCTTTTCTGACCACAATGCTACAGCAAAATTCTTTAAGAGCACAAATGCAAGGATGCTAAACAGTATGCTACTAAACAACCAAAAGGAAAGCCTCCTGCACTGTTGGTGGGAATGTTAGCTAGTACAATCACTATGGAAAACAGTATGGAGGTATCTTAGGAAACTATACATAGAACTTCCATGTGACCCAGCAGTCCCACTCTTGGGTATATATCTGGACAAAACATTCCTTGAAAAAGACACATACACATGCATGTTCATTGCAGCACTGAAGAAATCAAAAAATAAATAATCACTGAATAAATCAAAAAATAAATAATAAAATACCTGGAGACAAATGACAATATAAATATAATGATCAAAATTCCATGGGACACAGCAAAAGAATTCTAAGGGACAAGTTTATACAGATAGAAGCATATCTTAGTGAATAAAAATCTCAAACAACCTAACTTTGCACCTAAAGAAACTAGGAAAAAAGAACAAACAAAACCCAAAGTTATATAAGGAACAAAATCATAAAAATCAGAGCAGATAAATAAAATGTTTTTCTATTGTTAGAAAACAATGGAAAAGATCAACAAAACTAAGACCTCTTTCTTTGAAAAGACAATTGAAATTGTTCAGCTTTTAGCCAGACTCATCAAGAAAAAAGGGGGGTGGGCCCAAATCAATAAAATCAGAACTGGAAAGAAGAATTTATAACTGATGCCACAGAAATGAAAGAAATGATCATAATAGATTACTATACCAATCTCATGGAAATCTTAGAAAAAATGGACAATTTCCTAGAAGTATACAATCTTCCAAGATTTAACCAGGAAGAAATTAAAAAAACCCAGAACAATTGTAAGTAATAAAATTAAATAAGTAATAAGGAAAATCCCAACAAACAAAAGTTCTGAACAGGTGAAATTGATCAAACACTTAGAGAAGAGTTATTACATATTCTTCTCAAAATATTCCTAAAAATTAAAGGTGAGATTCTGACCTCATTTTAGGAGGCCCACATAATTCTGATACCAAAACCAGACAAAGATACCATAAAAAAGATAATTACAGGCCAATTATCACTGATGAACATAGATACAAAATCCTCAACAAAATATAAGCAAAAGGAATTCAATAATACATTAAAAAGATCATACACCATGATTAATTGGGATTTATCCCAGGGATTTAAAGATGGTTATATATCAGCATGTCAATCATTATGATACAACACATTAACAAATTAAAGAATAAAGATCATATTATCATCACAAAAGTTTTTGACAAAATTCAACAGCCATATTGATAAACACTCTAACAAAGTGTGTGTAAAGGGAACATGCCTCAATATAATAAAAGTTATATATGACAAGACCATAGATAACATAATACTCAATGGTGAAAAGCTGAAAACCTTTCCTCTACCATCAGGAGAAAGACAAGGATGTCCACTTTTACTAAACATAGTACTTGAAACCCTAGCCACAGTAATCAGACAAGAAAAGGAATTCAAGTAGGAAAGGAAGTAAAACTATCACTGTTCACAGATTACATGATAAACACATTAAAAACACTAGTAGTTTTTTGGCACCACCAAACAAACTCCTAGATAAACACATTAAAAACACTAGTAGTTTTTTGGCACCACCAAACAAACTCCTAGAACTCATCAGTGAATTTGGTAAAATTTAAGGATACAAAATTAATATACAGAAATCCATTGTATATCTGTACACTAACAATGAACTATCAGAAAGAGAAATGAAGAAGACAATTCCATTTATTATCACATCAAATAGGGTAAAATATCTATAGATAAATCTAACCAATAATCTAACCAATAAGGTAAAAAGAATTGTACTCAGAAAATAACAAGAAACTGAAAGAAACTGAAGATGTCATAAGCAGGAGTTCCCGTCGTGGCACAGTGGTTAACGAATCCGACTAGGAACCATGAGGTTGCGGGTTCGGTCCCTGCCCTTGCTCAGTGGGTTGACGATCCGGAGTTGCCATGAGCTGTGGTGTAGGTTGCAGAAGTGGCTCGGATCCTGCGTTGCTGTGGCTCTGGCGTAGGCCAGTGGCTACAGCTCTGATTAGACCCCTAGCCTGGGAACCTCCACATGCCGTGGAAGCGGCCCAAAGAAATAGCAAAAAAAAAGACAAAAAAAAAAAAAAAAAAGATGAGAAGATGTCATAAGCAGATGGAAAGACATACTGTATTCATGAATTGGAAGGATTAATACTGTTAAAATGACCAAGGCAATCAACAGATTCAATGCATTCCCTGTCAAAATACCAATGTAATTCTTCACAGAGCTAGAACAAATAAATCTAAATTTTTTTATGGAAACACAAAGGAACAAACCCCAATAGACCAAAGAATCTTGAGAAAGAACAAGGCTGGATGTATTGAGATCCCTGATTTCAAACTATGCTACAAAGCCACAATAATGAAAACAGTATATGGTACCAGCACAGAAACAGTCCCATAGATTGATAGAACAGAATGAAGAGCCCAGAAATGAATTCACACTTATAGGGGAAATATGAAAATGACACAAGAATGTACAGTGGGGAAAAGACAGCCTCTTCAATAGTTTTGGGAAAACTGGATATTTATATGCAAAAGAATCAAATTCTACTACTCTCTCACACAATATACAAAGATAAATTCAAAATAGATTAAAGACTTAAATGTAAGACTCCAAACCCTTAAAACTTCTAGGAGGAAACATAGGCAGCCAAGCTCCTTGACATTAATCTTAGTCATTTTTGGGATAAATGTCTCCTTAGGCAAGGGAAGCAAAAGCAACCATTAAAAAAAAATGGGGCTCTCTCAAGCTATAAAGCTTTTGCACAACTAGGGAATCTATCAAGAAAAGGAAAAGGCAACCTATGTATGGGAGATGAAATTTGCAAATGATATGTAGTATGCTAAGTGTTTAATATTGAAAATATCTTAAAAACTCTTACAACTCCATAACAAAAAACCCACAAATTGGTTAAAAAATGGGCATAGGGCTTGAATAGACATTTTCCCAAGGAAAATAAATAAATGGCCAATAGACACATGAAAAAATGCTCAATGTCACTAATAGTAATGGAAAAGCAAATTAAAACCACAATGTGATACCACCAGTTAGAATGGATATCTTTATTAAGACAATAAATAACAAGTGTTGGCAAGGAGGTGGAGATAAGAGAACACTCCTGCACTGTTGGTGGGACTGTAAATTGGTGCAACCATTATGGAAAACAGTATGAGTTTTATCAAAAAATTAATAATAAAACTACCATATGATGCCACTTCTGATTATTTATCCAAAGACTACAAAAACACCAATTCAAAAAACATATGCGCTGTTATGTTTATTATACATTATTTACAATATGCAAAATATGGGAACATTTTAAGTGCTTATAAATAGAGAAATCAATAAGAAAATATAGCAATGTAGGACAATATGGATGGACCTAGAGGGTATTATGCTATCTGAAACACCAGATAGAGGAAGACAAATAACATATGATCTCAGTTATATGTGGAATCTAAAAAACAATATGACAGACTAATAGCAATTGGTGGTTCTCAGAGGGGGAGGGGGTGACTGGTTAGGTGAATTGGGTAAAGGGGATTAAGAAATTCAAACTTCAGGTACAAAATAAAAAAGTCATGGGGATGTAATATACAACATAAGGAATGTAGTCAATAATACCATAATAATTTTGTATGGTGATGTTAGTTATGGGATTATCTTGGTGATCCTTTCATAATATATCTAGGTGTTAAATTACTGTGTTTTACGGTCGATGCTGTCATAGTGAACATAAAATATATTTCAATTGTAAATAAGTTTAACAACTTTCCTAAAGTTGAACTGCCAATAAGGGGTTGAGCCATGATTTGACTCCATTTCCATCTCATTATCCCGTTATAATTATTTTCATAACATTTCTTACTAAAATGATCTAATCTATTTATTTATTGATCTTTAGTTTATTAATTGTCTTGTCCAACTAGAGTATAAGCATCACAAAAGCAGAAACTTTTTTTTTTTACCACTTTAGCAAGAGCCATTTTATTTCATTTATTTTTGGATTTTCAGGGATGCACCTGCAGCTAGGAGTTGAGTTGAATCAAAGCTACAGCTACTGTCCTGCACCACAGCCACAGCAACACCAGATCTGAACTGCATCTGTGACCTATACCACAACTCATGGAAATGCAGGATCCTTAACCCATTGAGCAAGGCCAGGGGTTAAACCTACATCCTTGTGGATATTAGTCAGGTTTGTAACCCATTGAGCCATAATGGGAACTTCAATTTTTATTTTATATTGAAGTGTAGTTGACTTACAATGTTGTATTAGTTTTAGGTGTACAGCAAAATGATTCAGTTATATACATAAGAATATCCATTCTTTTTCAGATTCTTTTCCCATATAGGTTACTACAGAATATTAAGTAGAATTCCCTGTGCTATACAGTAGGTCTTTGTTGATTATCTATCATATGTATAGTAGTGTGTATATGCTAATTTCAAACTTCTAATTTACTCCTTCCCCCACCTTCCCCTTTGGTAACCATAAGTTTGTTTTCTATGTCTATGAGTCTCTTTCTGTTTTGTAAATAAGTTAATTTGTGTCAAATTTGTAGATTCCACATAAAAATGATATGTATTTGTCTCTTTGTCTGACTTACTGCACTTAGTATAACATCTAGGTCCATCCACATTTCTGCAGATTGCATTATTTCATTCTTTTTATGGCTGAGAAATGTTCCATTGTATATATGTAAAACAATGTTTTTATCCATTTATCTGTTGATGAACATTGAGGTTGCTTCCATGTCTTGGATATTGTTAATAGTGCTGCAATGAATATTGGGGTGCATGTATCTTTTCAAATTATGGTTTTCTCCAGATAGACGCCCAGGAGTGAGATGGCTAGATTGGGTCCAATGGTAGTTCTATTTTTAGTTTCTAGAGGAAACTCCATACTGTTCTCCACAGTGATTGAACCAATTTACATTCATACCAACAGTGTCAGAGGGTTCCCCTTTCTCCACACCCTCTCCAGAATTTATTTTTTGTAGACTTTGATGATGGCCATTCTGACTGGTGTGAGGTGATACCTCATTGTAATTTTGATTTGCATTTATCTAATAATTAACAATGTTGAGCATCTTTTCATGTAAGTTAGAGACTCATGTTAACAACTATTTCCTGTGGTATGGCTTGGCATATAATATTTACTGAATGTTGAATGAGTAAATGGCTCCTGCCTGGGCATGTGTGGCTTTCTCTACCTGGGATAATCCCCCCTTTTCTTTCCAAATACTGTATGTGAGGAAAAAGTTTTCTTTCACTGTTTTAGGGTCCTGAACTGGATCTGAATATTAAACTGACAGATTAAGAGGAGAAAAGCATGCAAACATTATTAAACTTTGACATATATGTGGGAGCCCTCACAGGAAAATGAAGCTCCAGAGAAGTTACCAGAGCAGGGAACTTTTATCTTTTAGATTAAGAAACAATAAAATTATGGACTAGATAAGGAGTTTGGGGCTAGAGGTAGTAAATGGCGAAGAAATAACTAGGAAGATAAGGATGGGTTTAACAAGGTTTATTTTTACAGATTTCTGGGCCCTGAATTCTCTGTCTCTGTAATAAGAATGTCTTTCTTCCTGGTACAGAGAGGTTATGCTTCACATGGGAATTTTATTGCTTGTTTTAGGGAAGAAGTAAGAGGTAGCTGGGTGGGGAGATTAGAGTAACCTTTCTGTATCTGTCATTATTTTTTTGGCTCTGGCCACAACCTATGGAAGTTCCCAGGCCAGGGATTGAACCCATGCCCCATCTGCTACCCAAGCTTCGTCAGTGACAGCAGTTGATCCTTAACCTGCTGCACCACAAGATAACTCTGCATTTGTCATTTAAAAAAGTTCCTTCAGTTCAAAGTAATTAATGTGCCAAGGTGCCATAATTTGAGGCAGCATGTTCCAAATCCCATCAATTCTAACATTTAATCTTCAAGGATTAACTTCAGTCTTGCTTTCCCTCAGAAGCCTCTTGCTTCCCCTCCTCTCCTCACTACTGTACAATATTGTCTGGTCCTCCTTTGACTTCAGGTCATGACTAATTTTACACTGAGTGGCCCTCAGTCATATGAGCACTTGTGCTGTGGCTCCAGTTAGAGGCATTGCCTTTCTCATCCTGAAATCTTCCATTGCCAGACTAAGCTTAGTACACAGGTTCTACATAAATACTTGCTGTATGAATTAGCAACTCATTTTCACTAAATATGTTACCTGGCTCTTCCGAGCATTTATAACCACGCAAAATTAGACTCATACTCCTTAAATATAAAGACTCTGGTAGCACTTACTGTCAAGAGACATTATTCTGGTCTCTTGTCTCCTGTCTCCCACCTAGTTGTTCACCCATCTATGGTAGAATGTCTCCTAATCCCAGTATAACTTAATTTTCCTTACAGCCCTTGGTTTGAATCTTGTCAGAGGTGTTTAGGAAAGAGCCAATTCTACCCATTATTTTTCCATGTCTGTTGACCCCTCAAGTTTAACTTGAGCCACTTGCCTTGTCTCTCTATGTCAGCCCAACTCTCTTACCTACTTTGGTCCAGGGGTATGTTTGGTGGGTTTGGGGTCTATATAAACAGAAAAACCTGGCAGGAGGTTGATTGAGCTGCCACTTATCTTGCTTTTCTTAGGCAAGTGAAAACTGTTGAAGGTAAGTCTGTATTCCTGAGGGGAAGGGAGGGTGGGAAATTTGTTACTAATGGCAGAATTCAGTCTCTCTCATATAGAAATAAGTTTGTGACAAATTATCTAAAATTTAGAAGACAGCTTCATAAATTCTTCATTGATTTATATGTATCCAAGTTGCCATTTGGTTTCTTTTTAATTTACTCTAACAAAACTTTGCTCCTATCCACTTCTTTTGGGTTGAGAATATATTGTCAAATATGTCAAATATATTACATTTGTATATACTATAGAACCAAAAATATAATTTCATATAAATTCCTTTATACAGGTGCCTCTTTAAAAAAAGAGAAAGGAGTAGAAATATGCATTTATACTATTTACATTTATATATTTATAAATATAATATATTCTATTTATTTATAAATATATTTATATCTTCCTCTGTATGGATTCCATTTACTGTCTAGAGTCATGAAAATGACTTTCAGTATGAAGGAATTTCTTCAGTATTTCTTGTAAGATGAACACATCTAGCAACAAATAGAATTTGTTTTTCATTATTGGGAATATCTTTTCTTTAACTTTCTTTTTAAAAAAGTCTTCTATTTTTAAGGCAGTTTTAAGTTTATGTCAAAATTGTTAGGAAAATACAAGATCTCCCATATACTCCCTGCCCCCACCCATATATAGTCTTCCTCATGATCAACATCACCCACCAGAATGGTACTTTTTTTTATACCAAGGATGAACCTATATTGACACATAACAAGTATCCAAAGTCCACAGTTTACCTTAGAGTTCACTCTTGGTGTTGCACATACTATGGTTTTAGATAAAATTATAACAACATATATCCATCCTTATAATATCATCTAGAGTATTTTAACTGCCCTAAAATTGTCTGTGCTGTGCTTATTCATCTATGCCCCATTCCACTCATAATAACCACTGATCTTTTTATTTTCTCCATGATTTTACCTTTTCTCGAATGTCATATAGTGGGGATTATACATTATGTAGTCTTTGCATAGCTTGGCTTCTTTCACTTGGTAATACACACTTAAGTTTCCTCCATATCTTTTCCTGCCTCAATAGCTCATTTATTTTTACTGTTGAATAATATTTTATTTTTTGGATGCAAAGCAGTTGCATAGTTGGATACAACTATTTTTTAAAATATTTTTTCTAATTTAAATTTTTTTATGTTCATTAACTTTATTTTTGAAATTTTTAAAAAATTTACTAGAAGAAAACATAGGCCAAACACTCTCTGACATCAACATCATGAATATTTTCTCAGGTCAGTCTCCCAAAGCACTAGAAATTAGAGCAAAAATAAACCCATGGGACCTAATCAAACTGAAAAATTTTTGCACAGCAAAGGAATCCAAAAAGACAACTTTCAGAATTTGAGGAAATAGTTTCAAATGATGCAACCGACAAGGGCTTAATCTCTAGAATATATAAACAACTTATACAACCCAACAGCAGAAAAGCCAATCAATCAATGGAAAAATGGGCAAAAGAACTGAATAGACATTTCTCCAAAGAAGATACACAGATGGCCAGCAAACACATGAAAAAATGCTCAACATCGCTGATTATAAGAGAAATGCAAATCGAAACTACCATGAGATACCACCTCACACCAGTCATTAATAAATCCACAAATAACAAGTGCTGGAGGGGCTGTGGAGAAAAGGGAGCCCTCCTGCACTGTTGGTGGGAATGTAATCTAGTACAATCACTATGGAAAACAATATAGAGGTACATTAGAAAATTACACATATAACTACCATATGATCCAGCAATCCCACTCTTGGGCATCTATCCAGATGAAACTCTACTTAAAAGAGACACATGCACCCGCATGTTCATTGCAGCACTATTCACAATAGTCAGGACATGGAAACAACCCAAATGTCCATCGACAGATGATTGGATTCAGAAGATGTGGTATATATATATATATATATATATATATATATATATATATATATATATATATACAGAATGGAATACTACTCAGCCATAAAAAAGAATGACATAATGCCATTTGCAGCAACATGGATGGAACTAGAGACTCTCATCCTGAGTGAAATGAGCCAGAAAGACAAAGACAAATACCATATGATATCACTTATAACTGGAATCTAATATCCAGCACAAATGAACATCTCCTCAGAAAAGAAAATCATGGACTTAGAGAAAAGACTTGTGGCTGCCTGATGGGAGAGGGAGGGAGTGGGAGGGATCGGGATCTTGGGCTTATCAGACACAACTTAGAATAGATTTACAAGGAGATCCTGCTGAGTAGCATTGAGAACTTTGTCTAGATACTCATGTTGCAACAGAACAAAGGGTGGGGAAAAAATATAATTGTAATGTATACATGTAAGGATAACTTGATCCCCTTGATGTACAGTGGGAAAATAAAAAATAAAAAAATTAATTAATTAATTATTTTTATTATACATGGTTTATAGTGTTCTGTCAGCATGTTGACCAGGTTACACATAACATGTACAGATTCATCGGAAGTGATTAGACATATTTCCCAGTGCTATACAGCAGGATCTCATTGCCCATCATTCCAGAGGCAACAGTCTGCATCTATTAACCCCAGACTCCCAGTCCATCCCACTCCCTCCCCCTTTCTTTTGGCAACCACAAGTCTGTTCTCCAAGTCCATGATTTTCTTTTCTGTGGAAAGGTTCATTTGTGCCATATATTAGATTCCAGATATAAGTGACATCATATGGTATTTGTCTTTCTCTTTCTGACTTACTTAACTCAGTATGAGAGTCTCTAGTTCCATCCATGTCGCTGCAAATGGCATTATTTTGTTCTTTTTTATGTCTGAGTAGTATTGCATTGTGCATATACCACATCTTCCTAATCCAATTGTCTGTCAATGAATATTTTGTTTGTTTCTATGTCTTGGCTATTATGAATAGAGCTGCAATGAACATGCGGGTGCATTTGTCTTTTTCAAGGAATGTTTTGTCCGGATAGATGCCCAAGAGTGGGATTGCTGGATCATATGGTAGTTATATGTGTAATTTTCTAATGTACCTCTATATTGTTTTCCATAGTGATTGTACTAGATTACATTCCCACCAACAGTGCAGGAGGGTTCCATTTTCTCCACACCCCCTCCAGAATTTGTTATTTGTGGACTTATTAATGACGGCCATTCTCACTGGTGTGAGGTGGTACCATTATGTATTCCCACTTGTGATGTAGCAGAATCCTATTGCTCCACATTCTTTCTGGTATATAGGGTGCTTGATTGACAGATTTTCTTTTGGCTTTTTAGGGCTGAGCTGCATCTGTGGCATATGGAAATTCCCAGGTTGGGTATCAGATTAGAGCAACAGCTACTGGCCTACACCACAGCCACAGCAACACAGGATCCAAGCCACTTCTAAGACCTACACCACAGCTTACAGCAATGCTGGATCCCTGACCCACTGAATGAGGCCAGGAATTGAACCTGCATCCTCATGGATACTAGTCAGATTCATTTCTACTGTGCCACAAAGGGAACTCCTGACAGATTTTTTTTTTAATTTCTTGCAGCACTTTGAATATACCATTCTACTTCCTTCTGTCCTTCATTGTTTCTGATGTCAGCTCAGTTGTAGTGAATTTCCTTTGTATGTTACAAGTAGCTTTCTCCTTGCTAATTTCAAGATTTTCTCTTTGTCTTTAGGCACTTTTACAATAATGTGTGTGTATCGGCATTTATCCTATATCCTACCTAGCGTTGGTGAGATTATTGAACATATATATCAAGTTACAATAATTATTTCTTAAAATACTTTTCTTTCTCTTTTCTCTCTCTCCTTTCATTTTGGTACTCTCAGTATGTGTTTTTTGGTCTCACATTTGGTACTCTCAATATGTGTTTCTTGGTCTCAAATTATGTCTCACATTTTTCTGAGACTGCTTTTCTCCATTATTTATTTCTCTCTGTACTTTTAACTGCATAACATATCTATCAGTTTATTTGCTTTTTTTGTGGGGGAGAGACAGAATTTTTATTGACATTTAATTGACGTATAATATTTGTTTCAGGTGTTTCAATATTTCTATACAGTACAGACTGATCTACACAATAACTCTAGTAACCATCTGTCACCACACAAACTTACTACAATATTGGTGACTATATTCCTTATGATGTACATTACATCTTCAAGACTTATTCATTATAGGAGTAAAAGTTTATACCTCTTAATCCTCCTCACCTATTTTGTCCATTCCCCCATCCCCTTTTCCTCTTGCAATCACCAATTTCTTCTCTGTATATAAGACCCTGTTTCTATTTTGTTTGGTTGGTTTTTTAGATTTCATGTGTAAGTGAAATCATATGGAGTTTATCTCTCTCTGTCTTGTTTCACATAACATAATAATTTCTAGATCCATCCATGTTTTTCCAAATGGCAAGATCTCATTCTTGTTAATATGACTGAGTAATATTCCATTGCATATATTTACCATATTGTCTCTATCCATAAATGTATCATCGGACACTTAGGCTGCTTCCATATCTTGGCTATTGTAAATAATGCCGCAATGAACACATGGAGTGTGTATATCTTTTTAAAAAAATTTATTATGATTGATTTACAATGTTCTGTCAAGTTCTGCTGTACAGCAAAGTGACCTAGTCATACACATTCCTTTTTTCACATTATCCTCCATCATGGTCCATCACACATAATTAGATATATAGTTCCCTGTGCTATACAGCAGGATCCCATTGCCCTCCACTCCAAATGCAACATTTTCATCTATTAATCCCAGACTTCTAATCCATCCCACTTCTTCCCCATCCCCCTGGCAAACACACATCTGTCCTCCATATCCACGATCTTTTCTGTTTTGTAGATTATCTGTGCCATATTTTAGACTCCACATATAAGTGATATCATATGGTGTCTGTCTTTCTCTTTCTGACTTACTTCACTCAGTATGAGTCTCTAATTCCATCCATGTTGCTGCAAATGACCTTGTTTTTTCCTTTTTTATGGATGAGTAGTATTTCATTGGATATATGTTTCATACCTTCCTAATCCATTCTTCTGTTGAGGGGCATTTAGGTTGTTTCCATGTCTTGGCTATTGTGAATAGTGCTGCGATGAAAATATGGGTGCATTTTTTTTTTTTAGGGGCACACCTGTGGCTTATGGAGGTTCCCAGGCTAGGGATCTAATAGGAGCTATAGCTGATGGCCTACACCACAGCCACAGCAACATGGGATCCAAGCTGCGTCTGCGACCTACACCACAGCTCATGGCAATGCCAGATCCTTAACCCACTGAGCGAGGCCAGAGATTGAACCCGCAACCTCATGGTTCCTAGTTGGATTCATTTCCACTGAGCCACAATGGGAACTCTTTTTTTTTTTGCATGTATCTTTTTGAATGAAAGTTTTGTCTGGATATATGCCCAGGAGTGGGATTTCTGGAACATATGGTAGTTCTATATTTAGTTTTCTGAGGTATTTCCATACTGTTTTCCATAGTGGTTGTGCCAATTAACAGTCCACCAACAGTGAAGGAGAGTTCCCTTTTCTTCATAGCCTCTCCAGCATTTGTTGTCTGTTGCCTTATTAAAGATGGCTACAAGCTGGTGTGAGGTGGTAACTCATGGTGGTTTTGATTTGCATTTCTCTAATAATTAGTGATGTTGAGCATCTTTTCATGTGTCTGCTGGCCATCTCTATGTCTTCTTTGGAGAAATATCTATTTTGTTTTTCTGCCCATTTTTTTCAATTGGGTTGTTTGTTTCTTTGGTTGTTAAGTTGTATGTGTTGTTTGTATATTTTGGAGATTAAACCTTTGTCGGTTGAGTCATTTGAAAAATTTTCCTCCCATTCTGTGTGTTGTCTATTTTTTTAATAGTTTAATTTGCTATGCAGAAGCTTTTGATTTTAATTAGGTCCCATTGGTTTTATTTGTGTTTTTGTTATCTTTATTCTACGAGGTGGATCAAACAAGATATTGCTCTGATTTATGTCAAAGAGCATTCTGTCTATGCTTTTCTCTAGGAGTTTTATAGTATCTGGCCCAACATTTACACTTTTAATCAATTTTGAGTTTATTTTGTGTATAGTGTTAGAAAATGTTCTAACTTCATTCTCTTACCTAAGAAAACTAGTTGTCCAGTTTTTCCAGCTCTATTTATTGAAAAGACTATTTTTTCTTGACTCCTTTGTCATAGATTAATTGACCATAGGTATTTTGGTTTATTTTTGTGCTTCCTAGCCTGTTCCATTGATCTATATTTCTGTTTTTTTTTTTTTCTGGTACCATACTGTCTTGATGATGGTAGCTTTGTAGTAGCATCTGAAATCAGGGAGCCTGATTCATCCAGTTCCTTTTTTTTTTCTTTTCAATATTTCTTTGGCTATTAAAGGTCTTTTGTGTTTCCATACAAATTAAAAAATTTTTTTTCTAAGTCTGTAAAGAATGTCCCTGGTAATTTGATAGGGATTGCATTGATTCTGTAGATTACCTTAGGTAGTATGGACTATATTGATTCTTCCAAGCCTAGAGCATGGTATATTTTCCCATCTATTTGTGTCTTTGATTTCTTCCATCAGCATCTTATATTTTTCAGAGTATAGGTCTTTTGTCTCTTTAGGTAGGTTTCCTCCTAGGTATTTTATTCTTTTTGATGCAATGTTAAATGGGATGGTTTTCCTAATTTCTCCTTCTTATTTTTCATTGTTAGTATATAGAAATGCAATCAATTTCTGTGTATTATTTTTGTATCCTGCCAAATTCATTGATGAGTTCTAATCGTTTTCTGGTAGTGTCTTCAGGATTTTTTTAGCTGTAGAATCATGTCATCTGCAAAGTTATATTTTTACTTCTTTTACAATTTGGATTCCTTTTATTAATTTTTCTTCTCTGATTTCCATGGCTAGGACTTCCAAAACTATGTTGAATAACTTTTGTGAAAGAGGACATCCTTGTCTTATTCCTGATCTTAGTGGAAATGCTTTCAGTTGTTTACCATTGAAAATGATGTTAGCTCTGGGTTTTTCATAAATGGCTTTTATTATATCAAGTTTTTTCCCCTCTATGACCTCTCTCTGAGAGTTTTTGTCAGGAATGGGTGTTGAATTTTGTCAAAATCTTTTCTGCATCTATGGAGATGATCGTGTGGTTTTTATTTTTCAGTTGGTTGTTGTGTATCACATTGATAGATTTATGGATATTGAATAATTCTTGCATCACTGGGATAAATCCTACTTGATCATGGTGTATGATCTTTTTAATGTGTATTTGTATGCAGATTGCTAATATTTTGTTGAGGATTTTTGCATCTATGTTCATCAGTGATATTGGCCTGTAATTTTCTTTTTTGGTGTTATCTTTGGGTTTGGTATCAGGATAATAGTGGCTTCATAGAATGAGTTTAAGAATGTTTCTTCCTAATTTTATGGAAAAGTTTCAGAAGAAGAGGTGTTGACTCTTCTCTGAATGTTTGGTAGAACTCAGCTGAGATACAGGCCCTGGACTTGTGTTTTCTGGAAGTTTTTAAATCACATTTTCAATTTCAGCACATATGATTGGCCTATATATTTTCTATTTCTTCCTGGTTCAGTCTTGGTAGGTTGTACCTTTGTAAGGACCTGTCCATTTCTTCTAGGTTGTCCATTTTATTGGCATACAATTGCTCATAGTAGTCTCTCATGATCCTTTGTATTTTTTCAGTGTCAGTTGTAACTTCTCCTTCTTCATTTCTAATCTTATTGATTTGAACCCTCTCCCTTTTGTTTTGATGAGTCTGGCTAACGTTTTATCAATTTTGTTGCTCTTTACAAAGAATCAACTTTTGGTTTCATTGATCTCAATTGTTTTCTTTGTCTCTATGTTATTAATTTCTGCTCTAATCTTTATGATTTCTTTCCTTCTGCTAATTTTGGGCTTTGTCTGTTCTTCCTTCTCTAAATGTTTAAGGTTTAAGGTTAGGTTGCTATTCTTTTTTTTTAGGGCCGTACCCACGGCATATGGAGGTTCCCAGGCTAGGAGTCGAATCAGAGCTGCAGCCGCCAGCCTACATCACAGCAAAGACAGAGCTGTGCTGCATCTGCAACCTACACTACAGCTCATGGCAATGCCAGATCCTTAACCCACTGTGCGAGACCAGGGACTGAACCTGCATCTGCATTGATCCTAGTTGGGTTCATTAACTGCTAAGCCAAGAGGGAACTCTAGTTAGTTTGCTTATTTGAGGTTTTTTTTTCTTTCATGAAATAAGATTGTATTGCTATAAATTTCCGTCTCAGAAGTGCTTTTACTGTGTCCCATAGTTTTTAGATTGTTGTAAATTCATTGTCATTTGTCTCTATGTATCTTTTAATTTGTTTTTTGATTTCTTCAGTGATCTCTTGGTTGTTTAGTAGCCTATTGTTTAGTTTCCAGGAGTTCGTGTTTATTACTTTTTTTTCCCTCTTGTACTATTCATCTTGCTCTTTAGATCCTCTAGCTCTTTCTTAAACATTTCTTTTAAGTTCTTGATCTGTGTCTCCATTCTTTTTCCAAGATCTTGGATCATCTTTACATTCATCACTCTGAATTCTTTTTGAGGTAAATTGCCTATCTCCTCATCATTTAGTGGTTTTTGTGTGTTTTTGTCTTGCCATTTTTCTGAAAGCTGCTTCTTTGTCATCTCATAATGTCTATCTTTCTGTTTATCATCCCCTTGACAGTTGGTATGCAGATGTTGAAATAGATGCCCAGTCCTGCAATTCTCATGAACCCTGAGCTGTTAACATGAACCCAGAGCATGTATTGGGAGCAACAGTATCACACTTCTTCTCCTGTAGCTGGGTGGCTGCCAGGGTTAGAGATAGGGTCTGTGAGGCAGGTGGCAGTATTTCACCATTCACAGGATTGCTTTTGTAGCTCACAGGGGTGGCAGTGTCTCTCACAGGTCCTCCTTCTAGCAGGTAGCTTTGAGGGCTATTTTCATAGCTTGCAATGTCAGCAGTTTCTCCTGCAAACTCTCCCTTTGCAGGGTAGGTTCTAGGGACTGATCTCTGTAGATATAGGATCAGGTACTGCTGTTCAGCCAGCAAGCCCCTTGCTTGGCCACTGTAGCTCTCTCTCTCTAAAGCCTCAGGGGCAAGGGGCTTCTCCCTAATTGTTGCTCACAGGCTCTCTCTGTAGGTGCAGGATGTATGTTTCTGGTGGTCCCTCCCCTCTGCCGTGCTGCTGGTAGGAGTGCTCTCTGTAGCCCTGCAGATCAGAATGTGGGTTAATGGGCCTCCCCCAGCTCCCTTGG
The DNA here is from genome assembly GCF_054392235.1 of Sus scrofa. Classification (NCBI taxonomy): domain Eukaryota; kingdom Metazoa; phylum Chordata; class Mammalia; order Artiodactyla; family Suidae; genus Sus; species Sus scrofa. Next base: position 61,977,102 of record NC_139401.1, read on the forward strand.
TGTGGAATAGGTGTCACTGATATGCACCTTCACAGGGCCACTGGCAGGGATCCTGTATCTTGTGTTTTTATCCAGTTGGGCAGCCCACAGCTCTGTCAGGGAGAGACACCTGCAGCACTCTCACAGGAATGGGTGCTGCTTCCAGCAGCTCTTTTTGCACTAATTGGGCACTGCTGGTGGGAGCCCCTGAAAATTCTCTGGGCAGAGCTGAGACACCTGTGTTTTCAAGTAGTTCACTGTTATTTCAAGGAATGACTGCTGCCACCAGAAGCTCTTCTGGCATTGCCTGCTGGTGTGAGACTCTACAAATTTTCTGGGCCAAAACAAGGAGGCTGTGTTTTCCCTGATGGACAGGGACTGGGAAACACCCCAAACAATGGCGTCTAGTCTCTAAGTCCAACTGGGTTGCCTCCACTTAGATGCTCCCCATTGTGGTTGCCTTATAGTCTAGTCCCTCCAGGCTGTTTCCACACATTAAACCCTAGTTTTTTTCCCACATAGCCAGCCCCAGTTCCCTCTTTGGGTCTGATCTCTAAGGCCAAAGTTTTAGTTCCCAACACTTGCTGGCACCTGGTTGCCCATTGCCCATAACACTGACCTTTTGTAGAGGACTGTCTCCTTTTTAACTGCTTTGCACCATTTGTCTAGAGTTCCTCCTCTGTTTTTGGTTGATTTTGTCACTGGCGGGGGAACTTGCCAGGGTGCAAGACCTATTCCTCTTTCCAGCCCCCTCCTGGGAGAGCTGATCCCATCTAATTTCCTTTCATTTCTTTCTTCTTTCTTATGTCTTATCTGGTTTTGTGATGTTTTTCTTTTTCTATAATAATCTTGAGGTATTTTGCCAGCTTTTTGCAAATTTTCTGTATGAATAATTCAACATGTAATTGTATTTTCAGTGTATTTGTGGGAGCAGGTGAGCCTTATGTCATGCTATTCTGCCATCTCAGACCTCCTCCACCTTAGTTTATTCTTAAGTTTACTTGCTAGACTTGAAGGTCATGTCTAGTGTTACATATCTCTAGGGAAATTTTCATTTCAGTGTATATATTTTCAATATTGGTAAAATGTACATAACATGAAACTTAACCATTGGAACAATTTTTAAGCATATAGTTCCGTTGTATTAAGTACATTCACATTGTGGTAAAATAATCACCACCATATAGTTCCATAATTTTTTCATCATCTCAAACTGAAACTCTGTCCTCATTAAACAATAACTCACAATTATCCATTCCTTTCAATCCTAGTAATCAGTATTCTACTCTATTTCTATGAGTTTGTCTATTCTAGGTACGTCATATAAGTGGAGTCATACAATATTTGTATTTTTGTGTTGGTTTTTTCCCCCTTAGTATGATATCTTCAAGTTTCATTCATGTTGTACCATTTATCAGAATTTCATTCCTTTTCAAAGCTGAATATTACTTCATTGTATGTAACTACTACATTTTGCTTATGCGTTTATATATTGATGAATATTTGTATCATTTACATATTTGACTATTGTGAATAATATTGCTGTGAAGATGGATGTATGACTATCTGTTCAAGTATCTGCTTTCAATTCTTTTTGGTATATACCCAGAAGTATATACTGATATATACTGGTATATTGTATGGTAATAGCATGTTTTCTTTTTTGAAGAACTGTTATACTGTTTTTTGCAGAAGCTGAAAATTAGTTTTTTTAAAAACTCTAGAATTTCCATTTTCCACTTCACACCACTTTATTGATGTTTTCTTTTCTTTTATGTCTTTTTATACACCCATGGTATATGGAAGTTCCCAAGCTAGGGATTGAATGGGAGCTGCAGCTGCCAGCCTATACCACAGCCACAGCAATGAGGTATCAGAAGCAAATATGCAACATACACCACAGCTTGTGGTAATGCTGGATCCTTAACCCACTGAACGGGTCCAGAGATCAAACCTGCATCATCATGGATAGTAGTCAGGTTCTTAAACTGCAGAGCCACAATGGGAACGCATGTTGATGTTTTCTATTTGATGAGACTTTGTCATCATTGTCATTTTTTACTTCATTTTTATTGAAATTTTTCATATTGAGATAAAATTTACATAACACAAACTTCACCCTTTTAAAGTGAATAATTCAATGGGATTTTTATTATATTCACAAGGTCATACAAACATTGCCACTATCTAATTACAGAACATTTTCATCATTCCCCAAAGTAATTTCAGACCCATTAGCAGTCATTCTCCACTTCTCTACTCTGTCCCCACAAGCCCTTGCAACCACTAATAAATTTTCTGTCTTTAATATTTGCTTATTCTGGATATTTAACGTAAATAAAATCATATAGTATGTGGTATGTTCTTCTGGCTTCATTCACATAGGTCAATCTTTAAAAGGATCATATATATTTTAACATGAATCAGTATCTCACTCTTTTGATAACTGAATAATCCATTTTATTGGTACACTATATTTTATTTATTCAATTATTTGTTGATGGAAATTTGAGTTTTTTTATTTTTTGCTATGATAAAGAATGCTAGAGTTCCCATCATGGCTCAGTGGTTAACGAATCTGACAAGGAACCATGGGGTTGTGGGTTCAATCCCTGACCTCTCTCACTGGGTTAAGGATCTGGCATTGCCATGAGCTGTGGTGTGGGTCATAGACGCAGCTTGGATCTGGTATTGCCGTGGCTCTGGAGAAGGCTGGTGGCTATAGCTCTGATCAGACCCTTAGCCTGGGAACCTCCACATGCCGTGGTTGCAGCCTTAGAAAAGACAGAAGGACAAAAAAAAAAAAAAAAAAAAAAAAAAAAAAAGTCGCTGCGACCATTCATGTATGTGGACATATGTTTTTATTTTTCTTGGAGTAAATTTGGTGGATCATATGGTAAATCTATGTTTTCTATATTTTCTGTATTCAGGATCAAATCTTTTACAGGTAGAGATTGTTTACTTACTATTTAAGCTGGATAGACTTTACTTCTTTTACTTGCTGACTTCCCTGGCTAGAAACTCCAGTACAATGCTAAACTAAAGAGGCAAGATCTAATTTCCTTGTTACTAACTTTATGGTGAAGTCTTTCATTTTCACCATGAAGTATGACATGGGTTTTTCTGTAGATGCCTGAGTAAGTTTAATTCTATTTCTAGTTTGTTGCAGGTTTTTATCTTAAAAAGGTATTAAATTTTGGAAATATTTTATATGAATCTATTGAGATGATCATGTGGTTTGATTCTTTGTTCTTTTAATATTATGCATTACATCGAATAATTTTCATATTATGAATTAATGTTACACTACTGAGGCAAACCTCATTGTTTGTGTTATATAAATTCTTTCTATACATTGGTGGTTCAGTTAACTAGTATTTTGTTGAAAAAATTTGCATCTATATTCATAAAGTATATTGATCCTTAGCTTTCTTTTCTTCTGATGTCTAATTTTGTTATCATGGTAATTCTGGCCTCATAGAATGAGTTAGGGACAGTGCTCTCCTCTATTTTTTGGAAGAATTTGTGAATGCTGCCAGGTTAGGGATCTGAGTCTACAGGATGGACATGCCCAGGACTGATATTTATGTATAATTACTAGTACAGTCATATCAGTTGTTTAAATATTGAAACACTTCAATGCCAGTAGGTAAGTGGCATTGGTCCTCATTTTTCCTTCCTATCATTGTCTTGGCCACTTTAGCCCTCTTTCAGGACTCCTTATATTTTCCACAATCCAGCATCTAAAACATTTACTTTTGGCCTAGCAGGAGGGCTTTTACAACCCTGATATTGTTCTATGATTTGCTTGATTTCTGATGACTTGGTACCCTGGACCTTTACAGTTTCTAATTATTTATAACAATTCTCTTCAATTCTGAAGACATAACAAGCAGGGACATTAATATAGGAGCCAAACGTGGGCCAATGAAGGGAAGGTAGTTGTCATTCAGACAATGCCACATTACTCAAAATTCACACCAATAACACAATAAGGCTAAGTCACAGTCCTAATATCTGAGGTCAATGATTCACCACCTTCAGTCCAGGTTGAGGTTTTTTAAAGAAAGGAACATGTACACCAATGTTCATGGCAATATTATTCACAAGGTCCAAAAGGTGAAAAAGAGGGTAAGGATCCATCACCAGATGAATGGATAAATAAAATGTGGTATATACACATAATGGAATATTATCCAGCCATAAAAAGGAAAGATAATCTGATACATGCTATAACATGTATGAACACTGAAAATATGGTGATATAAGCCAGTCACAGAATGAAACTGACTGTATGATGCCATTTACAGGACATATCTAGAATAGTCTCCAGAGAATAAGAAAAATATAAGCAAAATGAAGAAAGTCAGGAACCATTCCCAGGCAAAAGAACAGGAGAATTCACCAGAAGGAGCAAACAATGAAGCAGACATCTGCAGTCTAACAGACACTGAGTTCAAAATGGAGACAGTGAAAATACTGAAGGAATTAAGAGCAAATATGAAGAGTAATGCAGTTTAGAAAGGAACTAGAAAATATGAGGAGGGGCCAGGAAAAATAAGAAAATCGATTTGCAGAGATGCAAGCAGAGTTAAAACCACTGAAGAACAAAATGAATAATGCAGAGGAACGAGTTAGTGACTTGGAAGATGGAAGAGTGAAAATCAACCAATCAGGACAGCAGACAGAAAACCAAATAAAAAAAAACATGAAAGCTATATAGGAGACCCATGGGGAAACACAAGGCAGACCAATCTATGCATAATAGAGATTCCAAAAGGAGAAGAAAAGAAAAGGGGATTGAAATATATTGAAGAAATTATGGATGAAAACATTCCAAAACTAAAGGAAACAGATATCAAGATATAGGAAGTACAGACGGCCCCCCAAAAGTTGAACACAAACAGGCTCACACTAAGACACAGTATCATAAAAATGGTAAAAGTTAAAGAGAGGATTCTAAAGGCAGTGAGAGAAACACAAAACATTAATTATAAGGGAATCCCCATAAGGCTAACATCTGGTTTATCTACAGAAACACTATAGGCCAGAAGAGAGCAACAAGATATATTCAAAGTAATAAAAGGGGAAAATTTGAAGCCTAGAATATTCTACCCAGCAAGAATATTATTTAGAATAGAAGGAGAAATGAAGGAATTTCTCAAACAAAAGCTAAAAGAGTAGAACAAGACTAAACCCATTCTAATAGAAATACTGAAACGGCTCCTCTAAATAGGAAAGAAATAAGAAGAAATAGGATGGAGGAAATCACAATTGGAAAGCAATCACTTAAATAAGCCAGTATACAGATCCAAAAGAAAAAAAATTGTAAAAGTGACAATAAACACAAAGAAAAGCTAAAGGATGAACATGAAGATGTGACAAAAAGGACATCAAAATCATAGAATGTGGGGAAGGAAAGTAAGAACATCTAGTTTTTTTATTTAGAATGCATTTGAGCTTATATGACTATTAGGCTAAAGCAAGTACATATAGGAAGGGGTTAACATACTTGCAAAGCAGGGCAACCAGAAATCAAAACCAAACATTACAATCACAAAAACTAAAAAGAAGAGGACACGAGCATAAAATAAAAGGAAATCATCCAAAGAAACAAAAGGAACAAAGGAGAAACATAGAATTTACTGGAAAACAAGGTTTGAAATGGCAAAAAATACATATTTATCAAAAATTATCTTAAATGTCAGTGGACTGAATACTGCAATAAAAAGATATAGAGTGGCAGACTGGATAGAAAACAAGAGCCTACAACAGGCTATCCACAAGAGACTTAACTTAGGGCAAAGGATACATATATAAATTGAAAGTGAGAGAAAGGAAAAAGATATTTCATGTGAAAGGAAAAGATAGGAAAGCAGGAGTTGTAATACTTACATCAGACAAAAGAGACTTTAAAATTAAAGCCATAAAGAAGACAAAGAAGGGCACAATTTAATGATAAAAGGATCCATTCAGAAAGAGGATATTACACTCATCAATATATGTGCCCCTAATATAGGAGCACCCAGATACATATAACAAATAGTAACAGACATAAAAGGAGAAATTGATGGGAATACAATAATAGCAGGAGACTTTAACACCACACTCACATCAATGGACAGATCCTCTAGACAGAAAATAAAAAAGGCAACAGAAATCATAAATGACAATGGAAATCTTAGATTTGATATTTTCAGGACATGACATCCAACAAAATCAGAATATACATTCTTTTCTAATGCACATGGATCATTCTCAATGATTGACCACATCCTGGGGCACAATACTAACCTCAACAAATTTGAGTATAGAAATTATTTCAAGTATCTTCTCTGACCACAGTGGCATGAAACTAGAAATTGACCACAGGAAAAGAAATGAGAAAAAACTGACTACATGGAGATTAAACAATGTGGTATAAAACCAATGGGCCAATGAGGAAATCAAAAGGGAAATTAAAAAGTACCTCAAGACAAATTATAATGAAAACACAACCATTGAAAATCTATGGTGTTCTGCAAAAGCAGAGCTTAGAGGGAAGTTCATAACAAAACAGGCCTTCTTTCGAAAAGAATAAAAATCTCACTTCAACAAAATAACCAACTACCTAAATTAATTAGAAAAAGAAGAACAAACAAAACCTAAAGTCAGCAGAAGGAAGGAAATCATAAAGATCAGAGAGGAAATCAATAGAGATTTAAAAAGCAATAGAAAAAATCAATGAAATCAAGAACTTGTTCTTTGAAAGGGTAAACAAAATTGACAAAACTCTGGCCAGACTCACCAAAAGGAGAGAAAGAACTCAAATAAATCAAATAAAAAATTAAAAAGGAGAAAACTCAATGGATAATTCAGAAATACAAAAAATCATAAGAGTATATCATGAATAATTATATGCCAACAAATTTGACAACCTAGAAGAAATGGACAACTTTCTAGAGACGTACAGCCTGCCAAAACTGAATCAAGCAGAAACAGATCAATTGATCAGATTGAGCACTGGAAATGAAATTGAATATTTAATAAAAACATTCCCTATGAACAAAAGTCCAGGACACAATGGCTTTACAGGTGAATTCTAACAAACATACAAAGAAAGATTTATAACCACCCTTTAACTTTTCAAAAAGTTTGAATGAGAAGAAACATGCCCAAAGACATTCTATATAGCTATTACCACCATCACCCTAATGCCAAAACAAGACAAAGATACTACCAAAAGAGAAAATTATAGGCCAATATCTATGATGAATATGCCGTGAAAAATTCTCATCAAAATTTTAGCTAATCAAGTCCAACAACATATAAAAAAATCATACACCATGACCAAGTGGGATTCATAACAAAGTCACAAGGATGGTTCACATATACAAATCAATCAACATTATACACCACATTAACAAAAGAAAAGTCAAAAACTACCTGATTGTCTCAAGAGATGAAGAAAAAGCATTTGACAAAGCCCAAGATCCATTCATGATAAAAACTCTTATCAAAGTTGGTATAGAGGGAACATGCATTATTATAAAGCCCTTTATGAGAAACCCACAGTCAGTATAACACTCAATGGAAAAAGGTGAAAGCCTTCCCACTAAAATCTGGAACAAGACAAGGATGCTAACTACCACCACTTTTATTCAAAATAGTATTGGAAGTCCTAGCCGCAGCAATCAGACAAACTAAAGAAACATAATGTATCCAAATTAGAGGTAAAAATTGTCACCCTAAGAAGATGACTTGATACTATATATAGAAAACCCTATGTAATCCATACAAAAACTATTCTGACTGATCAATAAATTCAGCAAAGTACCAGGATACAAGGTTAACATTCAGAAAACGGATGCATTTCTGTATACTAACAATGAAATATTAGAAAAAGAATATAAAAATAAAATAGCTTTTAAAATATCCCCCCAAATAATTAAATACCTAGGAATAAACCTGACCACAGAGGTGAAAGACATTTGCTGAGAAATATAAAATGATAATCAAAATAATTACGTAGGATTGAAAGAAATGGAAAGATATTCCATGCTCCTGGATTCAAAGAATTAATATCATTGAAATGGCCAGAGTACCCACACAATCTATAGATTCAATGCAATCCCTATAAAATTACCCATGACATTTTTCACAGAACTAGAACATAAAAAATCCAAAAACTTATATGGAAACATGAAATACCCAGAATTGCCAAAGCAATCATGTGGAACAAAATCCAAGCAGGAGGCAAAACTCTCCCAGACTTCAGACAATATTATAAAGCTAGATTAATCAAGACAGAGTGGTACTGGTACCAAAACAGACATACAGACCAAAAGAGCAGAATAGAGGACTCAGAAATAAACCCAGATACCTATGGTCATTAAACTTCAATGAAGGAGGTAAGAATATAAAATGGGAAAAAGACAGTCTGAAAAGTGGTGCTGGGAAAACTGAATGTCTGCATGCAAATCAATGAAACTAGAACACAACCTCGTATCATGCACAAAAATAAACTCAATGGCTTAAAGATTTAAACCTAAGACAAGACACCATCAAACTCCTAGAAGATAACAGGCAAAACATTCTCTGATATCAACCCTATAAATGTTTTCTTAGGTCAGTCTCCCAAGGCAACATAAATTAAAACAAGATTAAACCAATGGGACCCAATCAAACTTACAAGCTTTTGCACAGTAAAGGAAACTAGTTTAAAAAAAAGACAACCTATGGAATGGGAGAAAATAATTTCAAACGATGAAACTGACAAGGGATTCATCTCTAAAATACACAAACAACTTGTTCAATTCAACAGCAAAAAACAAACAAAAAACAAAAAACAAAAAAAAACAAAAACAACAATCCAACTGAAAAATGTGCAAGGAGATCTGAATAGCCATTTCTCCAAAGATGATATGCAGATGGCATACAGACACATGAAAAAATGCTCAAAGTCAGTAATTATTGGAGAAATGCAAATCAAAACTTCGATGAAGTACCACCTGACACTGGTCAGAGTGGCCATCATTAAAAAAATAAACAAATAACAAATGCTGGAAAGGGTGTGGAGAGAATGGTACCCTCATTCGCTTTTTCTGGGAATGTAAATTGGTACAACCACTATGAAAAACATAATGGAGGTACATTAGAAAACTAAGCGTAGAACTACCATATAACCCAGCAGTCTCACTTGTGGGCATATATGTGAACAAAACTGCAATTCAAAAAATGCATGCACCCATACATTCATTGCAGCACTATTCACAATAACCAAGACATGGAAACAACCTACATGTCCATCAAAAGATGAATGGATTAAGAAGATGTGGTATATATACACAATGAATACTACTCAACCATAAAAAAGAACAAAATAATGCTATTTGCAGTGACATGGATGGAATTAGAGACTCTCCTACTAAGTGAAGTAAATCAGAAAGAGAAAGACAACATATGATATCACGTATATCTATAGTCTAATATACGGCACAAATGAATCTATCTACCAAAAGAAACAAACTCTTAGACATGGAGAACAGACTTATGATTGCCAAGGGGAGGGGGATGGAGTGGGATGGACTGGGAATTTGGGATTAATAGGTGAAAACTATTGCATTTTGGGTGAATAAGCAATGAGATTCTGCTGAATAGCACATGAAACTATATCTAGTCACTTGTGATGGAATATGATGGAGGATAATGTGAGAAAAAGAATATAATATGACTGGGTCACTTTGCTTTACAGCGGATATTGACAGAACTTTGTAAATAATATATAATAGAAAAAATAATATTAAAAAATATAAAGAAGGAACTGTCAGAAATGCACAGGAGGGTCAGAGATGTGTTAGATTTAAGACTCATACCCTGGAGTGGCAATTCGCAAATGGTAGGATAATTACAATTGTAGTCTCTCCCCAAGGAGTCAGTGGTTTGGGTTCCACGCAGGACTTTCCAGTTTAGGGGTCCTGCGCCAGAAAGTTGAAACCCAAGAATATTTTGCTTTGAAGGATAGCAGGACTTACTTTTGGGAGAGACAGAGAGCTTTTGGAAAGTGAGACTCCACTCTTAAAAAGAACATACAAAATCTCACGTGTTCCAAGGCTCTGGGAAGAAGCAATAATTTGAAAGGATCTTGGGTCAGACCAACTAGCTGATCTTGCAAAGCCTCCTGGAGAGGTGGGAGGAAACTGGAGCCCATGCTGGGGACAGAGACACTGGTGGGAGTCATTTCTGAGAAGTTGTTCTACCATGTTGATGCTGGTGCTGACAGGCACCAGGTTGGAATCCTCCCTTTAGCTTATTAGTGCTGGGACCTGAGCCTGTCACCAGCATTTCTTCTACAATGTTGTGATGCCTCAAACCAAGCACCTAGTTCAGTTGAGACAGGGTCCCACCCACTAGCTGATTTTCTGCCTTTATATCTCCTGACTTGACAACCTGTACAGGCTGCAGACCTACCCACCATAAAGCCCAGGACCAGGCTAGGCACCAGAAGTATCCCTGGGATCACCGGGGCCCAAAATTTGGAGATTTTGAGACATGAGTCTGTCCATCAGTGAGCTGGAATTAGTCCCAGGACCTGGCCTTACCTACCAATGGACAGGCACAAACCTCACCTTAGCCTCACTCACTAGTGTGTATATAATTGTTCTGTGTCACCTGGGCCCTAACTCCAGAGACACCAGGACCTCACTCTGCTTACCAGATGGCCAGCAGTAGCCTCAAAACCCAGCTTACTCACCAGTCATATCCCCAGGAAACTTGGCCCTGCCCACAGACAAGCCATTACCAGTCTGGGACAGTTTGGGGCCATCAGCCATCAACTCCAGTATCCAGCTCCACACACTAGTGTGTTTATACCAGCTTTGAGGAACCCCACAATTTGAGTCTAGCTGTAACAGGCTGTCACTATATTCCAAACACCTGGCCCCACAACCATCCAATCCAGTACTTGGCTCACCCACCAATTGAACAGCACTAGTCCTAGGACCCCCTGGAACTTTAAAGCTAGCAGCCTTGTGACCCCTCCCCTCACACACATACACAGTGTCCATCAGCCTTTTCACTAGATGAGGCTTGGCAACCAATCAGAGAAACCACATCTACCAGATCATACACAGCAGTCAGCCTGCCACAAAAGAAGGACTCATACAGGCCAAACAGGGTACACTCCTAAAGCATATAGTAACTGGAGTAGAGTGTGCTGCTGGGATGCACATGATGTCTCTACAAAAGAGCACTTCTTCAAGGTCAAGAAACATAAATGACCTACCAGAGACCTAGAAATAAAAACAGAAAATTAGGCAAAATGAGGAGACCGAGGAATATGTGCATAATGAAGGAATAAGATAAAACTCCAGAAGAACAAAGTGAAGTGCAGATAGGCAATCTACCCAACATAGAGTTAAATGTAATGACTGCAAATATGTTCAAAGAGCTTGGGGGTGTATTTAGAGACACAATGGCAGAGTATACGGACTTGAGGTCACTCCTTTCATGAAAACTTCAAAATTACCACTAACCGATGAACAACCATAAGCAATACAGACTAGAAGCTACAAAAAAAATCATATTCCTAAAGACAAATAAGGCACAACATTGAGAAGGTAGAAGGAGTGCTTTCATGATATTAGCACTAGACCCACAGACTGGAAAAATTCTGTATTGCAGAGGCTGTCCAACAGGAGTGAGTTTTGAACTCCACAATAGGTTCCCCAGCCTCGGGGACATACATCAGGAGGAAAAGCCCCAGGAGCACTTGGCATTGAAGGCAAGTTGGGCTTGAATGCAGGACTTCCACAGGACTGTGTGAAACAATGCCTCCATTCTTGGAGAGTGCAAATGGGGTTTCATGTGCAATGGGTCCAAGGGCAAAGAAGGGACATCATTAGAATTTGGGTAAGACATACCTGCGGGTTTTGGAGGGTCTCCTGGGAAAGCAGGGGTTAGATGGGCCTCACTGGTGGGGGGGGCAGGACATTAGAGGTGGAAGGTCCAGGGAATAGTCATCAGCATGAGCTCCCCAGGAGGTCACCATTTTGGAAAAATCTGGCTCCATTAATCAGGGCTGAGAAGCCCCAGGTCAAACAACAGAGTAAGAACATAGCCCCACCCATCAGCAAACAGTCTGCTTAAAGTCCTCCCAAGCACATAGCTGACTATAATTCATATCCAGAGACAGAGACCCATCCACCAGAGGGACAAGACTCAACTCCACCCACCAGTGGGCAGATACCAGTCCCTCCTATCTGGAAGCCTGCCACAAACACCTATATCAACTTACCCACAAGGGGGCAAGTTCAGAAGCAAGAGAGGCTACCTCCATGTACCCCACAAAAAGGAGACCACAAAGAAAGCTATAAAAAATGAAAATGTAGGGAACTATGAGCCAGATGAAGGAATAAGACAAAACCCCAGAATAATAGCTAAGTGAAATGTAGCTAAGAAACCTACACAAAAGAGAATTTAGAGTAATGCTAGTAAAGGTGATCCGAGATCTCAGAAAAAAACTGGAGCAAAAGATTGAGAAATTAAAACAAACATTTAATAAAGAAATAGAAAATTTAAAAATAAACAAGCAGAGGTGATAAACACAACTAAAACTAAAAATTCACTAGAAGGAAACAATAGCAGAATATAAGAGATATGAGAATGAATAAATGAGGTGGAAGACAGACTGGCACAAATCACTGGCACAGAACAGAATAAAAAAAAAGAATTAAAATAAATGAGAACAGTCTAAGAAAACTCTGGGGCAACATTAAATGCACCAAAAGAAGGTGAAGAGAGAGAAAGGGCCACAAAAAATATTTGAGGAGATAATAGCACAAAATAAACTCAAAATGGCTTAAAGACTTAAATATAAGGCAAGACACCATCAAACTCCTGGACGAGAACATAGCCAAAACATTCTCTAACATCAACCTTATGAATATTTTCTCAGGTCACTCTCCCAAAGCAACAGAAATAAAAGCAAAAATAAACCATTGGGACCTAATCAAACTGACAAGTTTTACACAGCAAAGGAAACCAAAAAGAAAACAAAAAAACAACTTACAGAATGGGACAATATAGTTTCAAAATGATGCAAATGACAAGGGCTTTATCTCTAGAATATGCAAAGCAACTTATACAACTCAACAGCAAAAAAGACAACAGCCCAAGGAAAAATGGGCAAAAGACCTGAATAGACATTTCTCCACAGAAGATATACAGATGGCCAATTAGCACATGAGAAAATGCTCAACATCCCTGATTATTAGAGAAATGGAAGTCAAAACTACCATGAGATACCACCTCACACCAGTCAGAGTGGCCATCATTAATAAGCCTACAAATAAGAAGTGCTGGAGGGGTTGTGCAGAAAAGTGAACCCTCCTGCACCATTAGTGGGAATGTAAGCTGGTAGAACCATTATGGAGAACAGTATAGAGGTACCTTATAAATCTATACATAGAACTACCATATGACCCAGCAATCCCACTCTTGGGCATATATCCGGACAAAATGTTCCTTGAAAAAGACACATGCACCCTCATGTTCATTGTAAAACTATTCATAATAGCCAAGACATGGAAACAACCCAAATGTCTTTGGATAGATGATTGGATTCGGAATATTACTCAGCCATAAAAAGAATAAAATAATGCCACTTGCAGCAACATGGATGGAACTAGAAGACTCTCATACTGAGTGAAGTAAGTCTGAAAGAGATAGACAAATACCATATGATATCACTCATATCTGGTATCTAATATACGGCGCAAATGAAGCTTTCCACGGAAAAGAAAATCATGCACTTGGAGAATAGACTTACAGTTGCCAAGGCAGAGGGGGAGGGCATGGGAGGGATTGGGAGCTTGGGATTAACGGATGCAAACTATTGCTTTTGGAATGGATTTACAATGAGATCCTGCTGTGTAGCACTGAGAACTATGACTAGATACTTACAACAGAGCACAACAATGGGAGAAAATATTATGTATATATGTATGTGTAACTGGATCCCCATGCTGTACAGTGGAAAATAAGTAAAGTTTGTTGTGGGAAATAACAATAGAAAAAATTAAAAAATAATAAAAATTAAAAGATAGTACATAACTAGCAGCATAAAAAATAAAGAAAGGAAGGAAAGATGAAAGAGAAAGAAAGACAGAAAGAAAGAAAGACAGAGAGAAAGAAAATAAAAGAGGTTGGGAGAAAATTGGATGAACACAGTTTGATGTTTTTAATGAAGAGTTAGAAAAATAACCAGAGAAGAAAGATACAATAATTGAAATGAAAAAAATACATAGCAGGGATCGGCAGGATGTTAGATGATGCACAGGAATGGATCAGTATTCTGGAAGACAGAATACTGGAAATCACTGAAGATGAAGAGAAAAAAGAGAAAATAATCTAAAGAAGTTAGAAGAAATAGATCTTTAGGAAAACATAAAGCATACTAACATTCACTTTCTAGATTCCCAGAAGGGGAAGAGAGAGAAAAAAATGTGCAGAGAACATATCAGAAGACATAATAGCTGAAAACTTCCCTCACTTGTGAAAGGAAAGACACTCAGGTTCAGGAAGCATGTAGATTCTCAAACAGGATCAACTCAGAGGACCACTCCAAGGCCCATTATAATTAAAATGGGAAAAATAGTAAAATTATCTATATTCCCAATAAGTAGTTAAGGGCTACACAAAACAAAAAAGATGTAAAATATGATGTCAAAAACATTAAGCGCCATTGGGAGAGGGGCAGTATGTTGGGTTGTTAAAATGGGTTTGAATTTAATAGATTACCAATTTAAAATTTTACACACACACACACACACACACACACACACATATCAGATATGCCCCAGTAAACCTAACTTCCTGAGAGGATTTGTTTTGGGGGGCTGCACCCTTGGCATATGGAGGTTCCCAGGCTTGGGGTCCAATTGGAGCTGTAGCCACCGGCCTACACCGGAGCCACAGCAACTCGGGATCCGAGCCACGTCTGTGACCTACATCACAGGTCATGGAAATGCTGGATCCTTAACCAACTAAGCGAGGCGAAGGATCAAACCCGCATCCTCATGGATGCTAGTCAGGTTCATTAACCACTGAGCCATGTCGGAAACTCCTCTGAGAGGATTTTTAAATCTATTTTTAGTAAAGAATTGCTGTTAGATTTGTCAAATTCTTTTCCTCTATAACTTGATATGATATTACGTTAGCTTTTTTGCCTGTTCGTATGATGGATTAACTGATTTTCAATGTTGAAGCATCTTTGTATACCTGGAATAAATGTCACTTGTTTGTGGTGTAAAATTCCTGTTATAAATTGTTAGACTAGATTTACCACAGTTAGTTGAGAACTTTTTTTTATGGATTCTATCACTGCATATGGAAGTCCCCAGGCAAAGGACTGAATCCAAGCCCCAGCTGTGATCTATGCTGCAGCTGTGGCAATGCTGGATCTTTTAACCCATTGCACCAGGCTGGGGATTGAACCCACACCTCCACAGAGACCCGAGCCACTGCAATCAGATTCTTAACCCACTGCACCAAATGGAAATTCCTATTGAGATCTTTTGCATCTGAGTTCATGAGAAATATTAGTCTGTAGGTTTTCATTATTGTAATGTCTTTGTTTTGTTTTGGTGTTGTGGTAATTCTGGTCTCATGGGATAAATTGGGGAATATCCCCTCTGCTTCTGTTTTCTGAATGTTATTTCAGATAATTTGCATAATTTCTTCTTTAAATCCTTGGTAAAGTTCACCAGTGAACCTATCTGACTCTGATGTTTTCTATTTTGAAAAGGTATTTATTATTAATTCCATTTCTGTAATTTGTTTAAGAGTGGGATTGCAGGGTCATATGGAAGTTCTATGTATAGATTTCTAAGGTATCTCCAAACTGTTCTCCATAGTGGCTGTACCAGTTGACATTCCCACCAACAGTGCAGGAGGGTTCCCTTTTCTCCACAGCCCCTCCAGCACTTGTTAATTGTGGATTTATGAATGATGGCCATTCTGACTGGTGTGAGGTGGTATCTCATGGTAGTTTTGATTTGCATTTCTCTTATAATCAGCGATGTTGAGCATTTTTTCATGTGTTTGTTGGCCATCTGTATATCTTCTTTGGAGAAATGTCTATTCAGGTCTTTTGCCCATTTTTTCCATCCACTCTTGGGCATCTATCCGGACAAAACTCTACTTAAAAGAGACACATGCACCCGCATGTTCATTGCAGCACTATTCACAATAGCCAGGACATGGAAACAATCCAAATGTCCATCGACAGATGATTGGATTCGGAAGATGTGGTATATATACACAATGGAATACTACTCAGCCATAAAAAAGGATGACATAATGCCATTTGCAGCAACATGGATGGAACTAGAGAATCTCATCCTGAGTGAAATGAGCCAGAAAGACAAAGACAAATACCATATGATATCACTTATAACTGGAATCTAATGTCCAGCACAAATGAACATCTCCTCAGAAGAGAAAATCATGGACTTGGAGAAGAGACTTGTGGTTGCCTGATGGGAGGGGGAGGGAGTGGGAGGGATCGGGATCTTGGGCTTATCAGACACAACTTAGAATAGATTTACAAGGAGATCCCGCTGAATAGCATTGAGAACTATGTCTAGATACTCATGTTGCAACAGAAGAAAGGGTGGGGGAAAAACTGTAATTGTAATGTATACATGTAAGGATAACCTGACCCCCTTGCTGTACAGTGGGAAAATAAAAAAAAAAAAGACTAATTAGGTTACCTGTATTTTCTTGTGTGAGTTTTGGTTGATGTGATTTTTAAGGAATTGATGTATTTCATCCAGGTTATCAAATTGGCCAGCACAGAATTTTTCATAATATTCTTTTATTACTCATTTAATGTCCATGGACTCACTATTGATGATCATTCTTTGTTTTCTTTTCATTTTTTTTGTATTTTTATAGGTGCACCTGTGTCATATGGATGTTCTCAAGCTAGGGGTTGAATCAGAGCTGCAGCTGCTGGCCTATGCTACGGCCACAGCCACCTGGGACCCAAGGAACATCTGCAACCTATGCTGCAGCTTGTGGCAATGCTGGATCCTTAATCCACTGAGAGGGGCCAGGGATTGAACATGCATCCTCATGGATGCTAGCCAGGTTCTTAACCAAATAAGCCACAATGGGAACTCTTCATTCATTCTTTTCTGATATTAGTAATTTGTATCTTCTCTCTTTTTTCCGTAGCTTGGCTAGATTAATTAATATTTGTTTCTTTTATATTGATTTCATGTTTTCAATTTTATTTCTGCCTTAATTTTTATAGTTTTTTTTCTTCTGCTTACTTTGGATTTAATTTGCTCTATTTTTTTTTTTTTTAGTTTCTTAAGCTAAAAGCTTAGGCTGCTAGTTTTAGACCTTTCTTATTTTTAAATATATGAATTCAATAGTATAAATCTCCCTCCAAGCACTATATTCACTGCATATAGTATGTTTCGATGAATAGTATTTTAATTTAGTTCAAAATATTTTAAAATTTCTTTTTTTAACTCAATGAATTTTATTACATTTATAGTTGTACAATGATCATCACAACCCAATTTTATAGCATTTCTACCCCAAACCCCCAGCCCAACCTCTCACCCTCAAACTGGTCTCCTTCGGAAACCATGTTTTTCAGTCTGTGAGTCAGTTTGTGTTCTGCAAAGATGTTCATTGTATCCTTTTTTTAGATTCCACATATAAGTGACACATGACATTGGTGTCTCACTGTCTGTCTTCACTTAGCATGATGATTTCTGAGTCCCCCATGTTTCTGCAAATGCCATTATTCCATTCATTTCTATGGCTGAGTAATATTCCATTGTGTATATGTACAATGTCTTCTTTATCCACTCTTCTGTCAATGGACATTCAGGTTGCTTCCATGTCTTGGCTGTTGCATGTAGTGCTGCAAGTAGACATTGGAGTACCTGTGTCTTTTCAAGTCATGGTTTTCTCTGGATAGATGACCAGGAATGGGATTACTGGATCAAATAAAATTTATTAGGAGACTTTTTGACCCATGTGTTATTTAGAAATTTATTGTTTAAATCTCCAATATTTAATGATTTTCCATCTATTTTTCCATTATTGATTTTTGGTTTAATTTATTTGTGGTCTGAGAGCATACTTTGTAAGACATAAATATTTTTAAATTTTTTAGGTATGTTTTATTATACAGAATGTGGTCTATCTTGATGAAAACCAGTGAGAAATTTAGAGGAATTTGTACTCTGTGGCTGTAAGATAAAGTATTCTATAAGTGTGAATTCAATTCAGCTGTTTATGCTGTATGGTTCAATTAGATTATTCTTATTATTTGCCTGCTGGATCTGTCAAATACTGATAAAGGAGTGTTGAGGTCTCCAACTACAATAATGGATTTTTCTAGTTTTCCTTATGGTTCTATCAGCTCTTGCCAAATGTATTTTGATGCTCTATTGCTAATTGCATATGATTTTTATGTCTTTTTGGAGAACAAACACCTTTATCATTATGTAATGCTCCTATGATCACTGATAATTTTTCTTTGCTCTGAAATCTGCATTTTCTGAAATTAATACAGCCACTTCATTTTTCTTGTGATTAGTATTAGCATTATATATCTTCCTCCATCCCCTTACTTTTAATCTATCTCCTTCCTTTTACTTGAAGTGGTTTTGTTGTAAATAACACATAATTGGGCCATTTTAAATTCATCTGACAGTCTATTTCTTTTAAAGATTTATTTAGACTTTGATGTTTAAAATAATTATTACTATAGTTGAGAAAATACCTACCATATTTGTTACTGTTTTCTGTTCCTTGCTCTTGTTCTTTGTTCTTTGTTTTCCATATTTTCCTGCCTTTTCTCATTTCAGTTGAATAATTTATATGATTCCCAACTCTCTCCTCTTTCAGTATATGAATTCTACTTAATTTTTTTTGTCTTTTTAGGGCTGCACCCACGCATAAGGATGTTCTCAGCTAGGGGTCAAATCAGAGCTGTAGTTGCTGGCCTACACCACAGCAACAGCAACACGGGATCCAAGCTTCATCTGTGACTTCTGCCACAGCCCATGCCAATGCCAGATCCTTAACCCACTGAGGGAGGCCATGGATTGAACCTGTGTCCTCATGAATGCTAGTTGGGTTTGTTACCACTGAGCCATGATGGGAGATACCTTAACTTTTTTTGTGCGATTGCCTTTGAGTTTGCAGTATACATTTACAAAAAATCCTAGTCCTCTTGCAAATAACACTAAACTATTTCATGGGTAGAGAAAATACCTTTTAGGAGTTTATTTTCTGAATTCCCTTCTCTTGGTCCTCATATTATTTCTGTTGTTCACTTCATTTATTCATACATTATCACTGAATATCTTGCTGCTATTATTATTTTGAATAAAATATTTGTTAAATTTATTAAAAATAAAAATTTGTTTTATCTTCATTTATTTCTTCTCTACTGTATTCATGAAACTATAATTTTCCAACTCTAAAATTTTATTTTCTGTTGAAGAACTTTTTTAGTATTTCTTGTGGGGGAGGTCTACTGGTGGCAAGTTTCCTGAATTTTTCTTTGTCAGAGAAAGTTTCTATCTATCCTTTAATTTTTTTAAGTTAAAATTTGTGGTAAAATATGCATAACATAAAATTGACCATCTTAATCACTTTAAAGTGTATAGTTCATTGGCATTAGGTACATTCACGTTGTCATGCAAATAGGGCAACCATCCATTTTTACTGTGTAAACCTGAAACACAGTATTCATTAAATAATCTTTCCCATTTTCCCCTTTCCTCCAGCCCCTGGAAACCGCTAGTCTACTTGCTCTCTCTATTAATTTGACTACTTTAAGAAAGCCATATAAGTGGAACCACTTTTTAGCTGGCTTACTTCATTTGGCATGATATCCTCAAGGTTCATTCATGTGGTAGCATGTGTCAGAATTTGCTTTGTTTTTAAGATTAAACAATATTCCATTATATTCACAGGCTACATTTTGTTTATATATTATTAATAGTTATTTGAGTTGCTTCACTTTTAGATATCATGAACAATATTGCTTTGCACATGAATGTACAGATATCCATTCAAGTACCCAATTTCAAATCTTTTTATATATACCCAGAAGCGGAATTAATGGATGATATTTTATTTTCATGTTTAATTTTTAAAGAAACTGTCATACTGATTTTCATAGCAGCCATAATATTTTACATCTCCAATAACAGTACACCAAGTTTCTACTTTATCAACATAGATGCCAATCTGTTATTTTGGTTTTTTTTTGTAGTAGCCATCCCAATGAGTGTGATTTCCTTTACTCTTTATCCAGCTTTATTTAGTTATTTTTGACATATAACATATATAAGTTTAAGGTGTATAATGTGATATCTTGATGCACATATATATATAGGAATCTCTCACTTTTGGGAAATTTGCTTTATGTCACTTCACTTTTATGAAAGACCTACACTGGTACTTGTTTTCACTAGTTGAAATAAATTGAAGCAGGATTTTTGCTATTATAAAAAAAAGGCAGAGTTCCCATTGTGCCTCGGTGGTAACAAATCTGACTGGTATCCATGAGGATGCAGATTCGATCCCTGGCCTCACTCAGTGGGTTAAGATCCAGCGTTGCTGTGAGCTGTGGTGTAATTCACTGATGTGGCTTGGATCTGGCATTGCTGTATCTGTGGCATAGGCCAGCACCTACAGCTCCAATATGACCCCTAGCCTGGGAAACTCCATATTCCATGGGCATGGCCCTAAAAAGTCAAAAAAAGTAAAAAGATAAAAGTGAAATTTAAATTTCAGACTTTGTAGTAAGATCTTATGGAAGCAGTAAGTGCTCTGAGCAATGACAATGACATCACCAACTCCTTCTCCAGGAACTACACTCAGTATCACAGCATCACATTACCATATTTTAAAACTGTTTGTGTTTTATCTTGTACATCTATTAGGAGGATGTGTTCTACAGTGATTGCTCCTTCACTTTATACCATTTAAAATCATAAAACTTTCATAGGAATGCTCTGCTTATGGATAAAATGGAAAACCTGTATTGCAAAATGTTTACTAAAATAAGGTTAACTAACACCTCTATACCCACATACAATAAAATTTTCTGTAGTGATAGCATTTATGGTCCACTCTCTTAAAAATTTTCAAGTATGGAGGTATTGGCAAGATGGTGAAGTAGAAAGAATCTGAGTTCACCTCCTCCCATGGGCATACCAAAATTACATCTGTATACAGAGAAACTATTGATGAGAATAATAGGAAGATAAGTAGAAAAAATCTACAACAAAGACATAAAGAAGGAACTATAATGAAATGGGTAAGAAGGGTGGAGATGCAGTATATTCAGACTCATAGCTCTGGGTGAGCAAACTACAAATGAGAATATAATTACAATTGCAGACTTTCTTCCCAAGAAGTGAGGGGTCAGAGCCCCATATTGGGTTCCCCAGTCCAGTGGTCTTACATATCAAGAAGATGAGCCCCAGGAATAATAAACTTTGATGGCCAGTGATGTTTTTCTTTCATGAGAGCCAGAGGGCTGTGGGAAATAGATAATCCACTTTTAAAGTATGCACACAAAATCTCACACACTTTGACAACCAGGGGAATAAAACAATAATTTGAAATATCCCTGGGTCAGACCCACCAGTTGATCTTGGAAAGCCCTCCAGGAGAGGCAGGAAGCAACTAAAACAGACCTAGGGACATAGACACTAGTGGAAGACATTTTTAGTAGCTTGTTCCACCATGAGAACACTTGTGTTGTCAAGTGCCATTTTAGAATCCCCTTTCTAGCTTGTTAGTGATGGTACCTGGCCCCATCAACAATTCTCTTGTCATAAGGAACTGGGACACCTCAGGCCAAGCAACTACCCTGGCAGGGACACAACCCAACTGCAAAGCTGGTCAACTGCCTAGAGACCAGAGTTTCCCAAAGACACAACCCTGAACAGCAGAGAGACCAGAACCAATACTTGCACACCATTGCACCAACACTAGCCAGGAAACTCTGGGCCCTTCATCCAGAGAACCTAGATCCTGGATTTGGACACCAGTAGGTTGACACTATCCCTAATACCCTCTGGGCCATGGCCATGTCCATGGGTGGTCTGACACATCAGCTCTGGGACCTACAAGCCCTGTAGCCAGAGCCCTTAAGACCTGGATCCACTAATCAGTGGGCAGGCATCATCCCCACCCACAAGCAGGTGGATTACAGATGCAATAACATTACAACCCCACAGCCTGCCACATCAGGAGCCATATCAGCCACCAGAAGGCTGGCAACATCCTTGGCACACCTTGGACTCCTAAGAAAGCTGACTCAGGATCCAGTTACACATACCAGTAGGCAAATAGAACCTTTGTGACACACTGAATCAATAGCCATCTGTGTCAGGAATTTCTCCCACCCCTCAGCACTGGAGTACTAGACCCAGGATCCACTCAGGCCCCAACCCTGCACACCAGTAGGATGATACCCACTCCAATACTCCATGTATCCCTCAGCCAGCCACCCAGAATCCAGTCTCACTCATGATAGAACTGACACTAGTTTTGGAACATGATGAATCACAGAGCAACCTGTCAGGAAGAAGTTCATGTGACTCACTTTATTGCAATATTTACTTTATTGTGGTGGCCTGGAACTGAACCTGCAATATCTCCTAGGTATATTTGTAATCCCAGTTTTCAAATTTTTTGCTTTTATTTTCTGTGTTTTTAGTGCCATATCAAAAATTTATTGGCAAGACAGATATCAAAGAAAATTTTTCCTGTTTTGTTCTAGTAGTTTTATGGTTTCAGGTCTTACATTTATGTCTTAAATGCATGGTGTAAGTTAGGAAGGGGTCCAATTTCATTCTTTTATGTGTTGATATGCAGTTTTTCCCATCACTGTTTTTTGAAGAGACTATCTTTCCTCATTTTGTCTTCTTGATATTCTTGTCAAATATTACTTTACTGTATATACGTGGTTTATTGTTGGGCTCTCTATTCTATTCCACTGATATATGCATCTGTTTTTATGCCAGTACCATACTGTTTTGATTACTATAGCTTTGTCATTATAATTTGAAATCAGAAGTGTAATGCCTCTACCTTTGCCCTTTTTGCTCAAAATTGCTTTGGTGTTTTGATATGTATTATACTTTTGCTTTCATTTTAGGAATTTTAGTATTTTTCCCAATTTCTAAAAAAAATACTATTGAAATTTTCATGAGTATTACATTGAAACTGTAAATCACTCTTTGGTCTGTAGTTCATCATGCTATCTGACCTGCTCTTCAGCTAACTTGGCCTGTGCCTTGTCAAACTCAGGCTGTATCTCATCTAGTTTATCCTGAATCTTGGTTGGTTCAGCCTCTTCCCTTGCTTATACTTTGATCAGCCTGACACACACCTCTGCCTGCTCCTTATCTAGATCAGTTTTTATTTTGGATGACTGAGATTGCTCCAAGGATGTTTTGGTCTAGGCCTCAGCCTGTTTTTCATCTTAATCAGCCTACTCCTTGGCTCTTTGAGCCTGAACTGGCTGGTTCAACCCATGCCTCAGGATTTTCTTCAGCTGGCTCAGGCTGCTCCTTGGCTAGTTGATCCTTTAGCTGATTTGGTCTGTGTTTCATCCTGCTCACTGGCTGGTTTGGTCTGGGCTTCAGTCTGAATTTTGGTTGGTTCAGTTTGTGTGTCAGCCTGCATCTGTGATGGTATAGACCATACCTCAGTGAGCTCAGCTTATACCTTGAATGGCTTGGCTTGTGCCTCAATGCATTCATTGGCAATTTTGGATTGCTTCTTGGCTGTTTGGTTAAGCATGCTTCTCAGTTGCTTCAGCCTGTGATACACCTGTTTCATAGCTGGTTCTTGGGCTGTTTTGACCTGTTCTGTGGAGGGTTCTGCTCATTTCTTGTTAGCTTCCACCAAGGCTTGAGCCTACAACTTGGCTTGCTCTTCAATTTGTTTGCCCTGAGCATAAAGCTGCTTCTCAGCTGGATGAGCTTGCTTCTCATATGCTTTGGCCTACTTCTTGACTCCTTTACCCTGTGCCTCAGCCAGAACTTCCCATTGCTGAAACCATATCTCAGTGGGTTCATCCTGCACTTTGGCAGGTTTGTCTTGTGCCTTAACTAGTTCAACAAGTGCCAGGGCTATCTTTGCTTTTGCCTTATACAGTTTTGCTTCTACCTTAACTGGTGCAGTCACTGTCAAGGCCAGTTCTACCTTTGCCTTGAGTGACTTGACCTACACCTCAGGCAGTTCAGGCTAGCTTTATTTTTGCTTTAGGCAGCTTGGCCTATACAGCAACTGGTTCAGCTAGAGCCAAGACCATCTTAATATTCATCTTGTCCTTTGTCTTGGTTGGTTGGCTAGGCCTTATCCCTGGCCAGCTTGGCCTTCCCCTATGCCAGCATGAACTTTGCATCAACTGGGTCAGTCTGTGCTTCAACAGACTAGGCTTGTAACACAGGTCTGCTCCTGGGAAAGTTCAGCTTATGTTTCTGCTGGATGGACTTGCTCCTTGATCTTCTCCTGTGCTGGTTTGGCTTATCCCTTTGCCTGGATTGGCTAGGTCTCTATTTTAGCCTTCTTCTGGGTTTCTGCTTCTCTGTTTTTGTTATCTTCAAACTTAAGATCATAAAATCCTGATTGTCTTTGGCACTACAAATGGAGATTCGGACAGGGTGAACAAGTAGGAAGGAGGAGGCAATTTATGGGAAGGAACAGAGGAACAATATTGCTTGGCTATACCTTATGAAATAAACTGGAGGCAGACCCTGCCTGAACCCTAATATTCTTTCTCCTTTTGCCACCATTTTTTTCTCATGCAGGCAGCAATAAATCTTACTCCCAGATTCCATCCTTCTATTTTTAATCACCCCTAGGCATAGCAATGCTGGAGAGGTCTTGATTTCCTCATGTCTCAGACAAACACACTGAGGCTCAGTGTGGTAATTCTACTTGTTCAAGTTAACATAGCCAGGAAGTTTCAGGGCTTAGATTCGAAAGCTGGCCATATTCTGAATAATGTTCCAGGAAAGAAAATAGAGGGTAAAGACTCTCTATTAGGGCAAAGAATCAAGAGTAGGCATCACAGTGTAAGTATGTAGACCACGAAGAAGGGAGATGGTGAATTGAGAAGGCAAGTTTACAAACCTGCTATTAGACATGGCCTAAATGGTCATGGGAATTATTGGCTTGTGACTTAGTGGCTCAGGACATACATACACATTCCACCCGGTGATGTTTGCACTTGCCCTATTGTGTGCCTATGTGAGCACACCTATGTGTGAAAAGATGTGTTACTTAACTTGCCCTACTTCCAGTATCAGCTGCCCCAATTGTGAGTCGCAGTGAAAACCACTCATGAGGTACCAGGTCTAAGCACCTGCTGATGAACCTTACCCTGACTACTCTTTCAACTACTGCCTGTGTTCTCAAGGAAAGCACATAGGGGTTTTTCCATTCATGCCTCTGCCTCTTGGGTCAGAGTCCTTTATTAAGCTGTGCCTCTGTTTACCTGACATCACTTCTCATTGCTTTCTTTTGAAGGAAGAAACACAACTAGAAGAAACTGAGCTAGAATTTCTTCTCTGAGTTAAGCATTCCCTCTGCACATCCATTCACTATTCATTCTCATTTTTGGTGGTGATTGGTATGATTTTTTCTAATTGCCCAGATGTGAGAAAGTCTAAGAGAAATTAATGGACTTTCCTAAGATCACAGTGGCAGAACTGGAATTAGAACTTAGTTATGCATCTGTGCTTCCTAGTGTAGCCCCTTTTCTAGAATACCACACATTAAAGATCAAATTACCAGACCCCTAGAGGCTAAATAATCACCCTCTTACTTGACATATCTTCAGCACAGGTGGCACTTTCATCATGGGCACTCAGAAACAGATCGGGGACATCTTCTCCAAGCATTTTAGGGGCATTTTTAATCAGGAACTGAACAAGTTTCAAGGCCTGTGGTCAGAGGATTGGTATATAGGGGAGCCCCATTGTGAGGGACTGTTCAATAATCTAGAACTCTCTGTTTTCTACCAGACCAAATCCAAGTTCCTTAGCCTGGAAGGCTTGTATACCAGGCAAAACAACAACCAGAGGTTTTTTTTTCAGCAAATGAATGACAATTCAAACACTCTTATTATTCTTAGTTGACTGATATGAAAATGTAGACATACAGGTAAAGTGACTTATCCAAGGTCATATAGCCAGTCAGCAATTGGCTCATTTTGCTATACAACATTTATTCCTTTACTTGTCAAATATTTACTAAGAAAGACCTGCTATATTTTTGGTGCTAGGTGAGAGTTAGAGGACTCAAATGAGTAAGGCAAGGCACCTGGTTTTAGGAAAGTCATAGTCTGGTAAGGGAGACAAAAAATTACTTGTCCTTTTATTTGGTCAGTGGTTTAGAATTTCAAAGCCCTTTTATATTTGCCATATTTTCCTATTCTAATAATCACTATTATATGTTCCATTTTAGAGTGAGGAAATTAAGGCTCAGTGATGTCACATGAAGTTTCAGAATTCAAAATACCTAGTTAGGTGCAATGTTGAGATTGATTTTAGGTTGAGATTGATCTTAGGCTCATCTTGTGATCTTTTAATTACTGATGTATCATGTGTAGGTCTATAGAGAGAAGAGAGGTGGCTTTTGGGACCCAAGTGAGTGTTGGGCAGTGGAGTCTACCTTGTCTATGGTCTGGCTCTCATCTTCTGACCTTTTGGGATGGGGCAACCACAGCATGTTGGGTGCAACACACAGAGCTAGGTTAAAGGATGTCATCTAGTTCTCCTCAGAGCTTGTTATGATGTGGATCAGGAGGCCAAAGAGATATTTTAGCAAGAGGTAGTGACCTTCAGGCAGCCAAGCTACCAGTCTTGCCAGTCAGTGGGAAATGGGAGCTAAAGGATGGGGAATAATCTAGGAAAGAGGAAGGTAAATGTAGTATGTGTGTTCTTGAGGACTATATAGGGAGAATCATCTGGCTAAGGCATTTCCCCTTGTATTTGGCTGATGTAAGAACGCTAGTTCTATCTGGAAAAGTATAGAATCTCTTCATTCTCTTATGTTATATAGCAGTGGGGGACATTGAAACTCTGAGGAAGAAAGGCACTTGTCCAAGGACACACAGTCAGTTTGAGGGAGAGCTTGAAATATTTTACACGAAGAAGCTTGGTTGGAAAATATCTAAAATATTGAGAACTGACATTCTCTCCATTTTTATTCCTTTTTGCTTCATCTGCAGAACTGTTTACAGCCCCATCTCGAAGTCTCGAGGATGAGACAGGAATGAGGGATTTTATCCTTGCAGAGACCAGAATTCCTGTTGTGCTCTTCCTTGAATGTCATCCTGAGGATGAGCATACTTTCAGGAATACTGTATAGAAATTTCAGAATGAAATTCACATATCCTGGGTCTAGGCCCATACACACTTGTGGGACAGCTGATGGATAAATCAATGCCTTTCTAGGACATGCTTCCCCCTACCCTAGGACTGTCTAGGATCCAACACCCTCTTCAACTTGAAGATCTGTCTTCCCACATTAGCAGCTCTGAGAAAACTGAAATTGACATGGTTCATAGCCATGTGCCTATGCTAGGAATGGAGTACGGGTCTTGGTTTCTTCCTGGCATTAGCTTGGATTAGATATATCTATAATCAGACTTACATTCAAGACAGATTCAGACATGGACACTTACTTCCCAGTCATGGACACTTGGATTCCAAAATTCTTATTTTCCTTTATATCCCTGCATGACTTGGCATGGTCTGAGTGGTGAAAAATGTTGACAGCAGTTGGGCCTTCCTTGTATAGCAGAATCAACATCTCTTGGAAAGATTCTAGGACATCTGAGCAGACTCCTTAGTGCCCTCTATCCAAATTCACAAGTTTTTCTGGGGCATGAGGATATAATTACCACTCTGCCACATAACTCCCCAGGTATCAATATATCTCCTTGACTTATTAGGTCTCTTAGACAAGTCTTTTACCTACTGCAGAACTCTACTATTTAATAGCCCAGATAGGGACTGGAACTCACCTTCTCTCATAAAAGTAATGAAGTTATTACAACCAAACCCTGAACAACCTTCAACCAAATAGATTGAAAACTATCAAAAATGATATCCTTCTCCAGAAGACAAAGAGGAGGCCACATCAAGATGTTAGGAAGGGCGATTATACAATATAAGCAACCAGATAACAGTTGGGCAGCCCACAGACTGGAAAGTAACTGCATCAGAGAGACCCATCTATGGGAGTGATAGTTCTGAGCCCTGTGTCACGTCCCCATGCCTGGGGATCTGGAATTGGGAGAAGGAGTTCATGGAGAATTTGGCATTGAGGGACAGAGGGGCTTGTGTGCAGGAGCTGGGGGAAATGGAGACTCTACTCTTGAAAGATGCACACAGGTTTTCATGTGCAGTGGGTCTCTGAAAAAAGCAGAGACTCCAGAGAAATCTGGGTCAGACATGACTGCAGTACTTGGAGGATCTCCTGGGAAAACAGGGGGTGACTGTGGCTCAATGTGGGGGAAGGACATTTGAGGCAAAAGTCTTGGGAATAATCATCAATGTGTGCTCCTCTAGAGGTGGCCATTTTGGAAAAATCTGGCCCTAGCCATCAGGGCCAAGAAGCCCCAGGGCGAACAATAATCTGTGTGGGAACACAGTTCCACTGTTCAGCAAAAAGGCTGTCTAAAGACCCCCCAGACACACAACCACCTCTAATCTCACCCAGAGACAAAGCCAAACCCACCAGAGGGATAAGAATCAGCTCCACCTATGAGTAGGCAGGAAGATACAGCAAGACTTGGTACCAACTACAGCTACAAGGGGATCAGACCTCAGAAGCAAGAGAAGCTACAACTCTATTGTCTGCATAAAGGATACCACACCAAAAATATATACAAACTGAAAATGCATAGAATAATTACCTAGATAGATAAGGGAATAAGAGAAAACCCCAGAAAAACAGCTAAGTGATCAGGAGATTACCAACCCTCATGAAAAATACTTTATACTGATGATAACAAAGATGATTCAAGATCTTGGAAATAAACTTGAGGCAAAGATTGATAAATTACAAGAAACATTGAGCAAAGAAATAGAAAATTTAAGGATTAAGCAAGCAGAGATGCAAAAATACAATAAATGAAATAAAAAATTCACTAGAAGCAACCAAGAGCAGAATATAGGAGGCAGAAGAACAAATAAGTGAGGTGGAGAGCAGACTAGTGGAAATCACTCATATAGATCAGAGAATAGAAAAACAATTAAAAGAAATGAAGACAGTGTAAGAGAACTCTGGGACAAAGTTAAATGCACCAACATCCATATTATAGGAGTGCCAGAAGGAGAAGATAGAGAGAAACGATCAGAGAAAACATTTGAATTCATAAAAGCAGAAAACTTCCCTCACATGGGAAAGGAATCACTCACTCAAATCCAGGAAGCACAATGACTACCATATAAAATACACCTAAGGAAGAACACCCCAAAACACATATCAATCGAACTGAACCAAATTAAAGATAAAGAGAAAATATTGAAAGCAGCTAAGGAAAAGAAACAAGTAACATACAAGGTACCCCCAAAGATGTTATTGGCAGACTTTTCAGCAGAAACTCTGCAGGCCAGAAGGAATCGCATGATATTCTTAAAGCAATGGATGGAAAAAAGACTTCGACCAATATTACTCTACCTAGCAAGGCTCTCATTCAGATTTGAGGAGAAATCAAAAACTTTATAATAAAGCAAAGGCTAAAATAATTCAGCACCACTAAACCAACTTTATGAGAAATATTAAAGGAACTTCTCTAGGTGGAAAAGAAAAGCTCACAACTAGAAACAAACATACTGCAAATGACAAGACTCACCAATAAAGAAATACATATAGTAAAGGCAGGAAATCATCCACACACAAATATGCTAACAAAATCCGAAATCGTAAAAAGAGGAGGATACAATTCCACAAATGACAAGGCTCACCAGTAAAGGTATATATATAGTAAAGATATGAAATCATCCATGCACAATTATACCACCAAAATCAGAAATCATGAGAAGAGGTGGGTACAAATGCAGAACACTGGAGATGAACTTGCAATTAAGAGAACAACAACTTAAAACAATCTCATATACATATAGACTCTTATTTCAAAACATCAGAATAACTGCAAACCAAAAATCTACAATTTATACATAAACAAGGAATCTCTGGAGAAGAAATATATCTCATAGTAAATAAGCACATAATCTACCATGTAGGGGGTCATTTGACATCATTCTTGGAATGCTGAAGTCTTCTTACATCTGATTCCGATTTCCTCTCCATCAAAGAATTTATGATATTTATAATTAAATAATGCAACTGTATGATTAAATAATACAGTTCTACAATTGTATTATTAATAACCATTTCTCTCCATGGTACAATGTGAGGTCTATAATGACTTGTTTATCACATCACATAGAATGGTGTAATGCCTACATTGAAGAATCAATAAGATGTACCAAATTGTGAGGACATATTTATATAGTTACATGGTTTTTTAACCAATTTATGCATTTTATATTTTACTTATTTTCAGAGGGTGTATTATTTTTGTTATTCTTACCAGTTAAGTTATTCTTTTTATTATGCTATATAAAATATTTAATGGTATATAAGGCTTTTTCTTTATAAATTTTAGTTGCTTAATACACACAATTTTAATATAATGCTAATTTTTAAAGAAAAATTGAAATGTAATAGATAATACTAAATAGTAAAGATGAAAGCCATACAAAATGGGATAAAGTATAGAATAAATTCCCTATTTGTCTCAGCATATTTTCCATTCCACTTCTCCAGAGGGAGTCAATCTGTTTCCTAAGATCCATGATATAATAATCTGTGTGAATGTAATTGTGTTTAAATGTATGTATTTTATTCTGTAAAAAAATAAAAATAAAATTATGAAAATATCTAAAAAGTAAAAAAGAAATGTTTCCAAGTATTTTTTCAGAATATTCATAAGTACCATCCTTGAAGATTATTTATTTTATTTTATTCTTAGTAAAGTATAGTTGATTTATTAAAAAAAGAGGAGGGTACAAATACAGGACACTGGAGATGCACTTGCAATTAAAAGAGCAACAATTTAAAACAAATTCAATCCAAATACACTACTAAAGATAGTCATCAAACCACAAGAGAAGAGAACAAGGGAAGAAGGGAAGAAAAAGGCCAACAAAAACAAAAAACAAATCCAATGCAATTAATAAAATGGTAATAATAACATAACATCGATAATTACTTTTAATGTAAATGGACTAAATGTCCCAACCAAAAGACCTAGATTGGCTGAATATATACAAAAACAAGAACCATATATATGCTGTCTTCAAGAGACCCATTTTACTTCTAGGGACACATACAAACTGAAAGTGAGAGTATGGAAGAAAATATTCCATGCAAATAGCAATCAAAATAATCTACTTGGAAAGTCTATTGTAAGAAAATGTTCAGTGATTATACGTTTCAAAATACAAAATCTGATGAGTTCAAAGCTCATTGAAATTAAAAAAAAGAAAGAAAGTGGGAGTAGCAATACTCATATCAGACAAAATAGAACTTAAAATAGAATATTGCAAGAGACAAAGAAGGATATTACATAATGATCAAAGGATCAGTCCAAGAAGAAGTTATAAAATTTTAAATATATATGCACACAACAGAGGATCACTTCAATATATAAGGCAATTGCTAACAACCTTAAAAGGAGAAATTGACAATAATACAATAATAGTGGGGGACATTGCCACTCCACTTAGAGCAATGGACAGAAATTCTACAAGGAGACAGTAAATCAACAAGGAAACACATGACCTAAGTGATGAATTAGACCAAATGGACTTAATAGATATTTATAGAGCATTCTCTCCAAAAGCAGCTGAATACACATTCTTCTCAAGTGCACACGTAACATTTTCTAGGACTGATCACATTCTGGGCCACAAATCAAGCCTCTGTAAATTTAAGAAAATTGAAATCATATTAAGCATCTTTCCTGACTCTGACACCATATGACTGAAAGTCAGCAAAAAGAAAAAAAAACCTGCAAAAAACACAAACATGTGGAGACTAAACAACATGCTACTAAACAACCAAAGGATCACTGAAGAAATCAGAGAAGAAAATTAAAAAATATCTAGATGCAAATGACAACAAAGATACGACACTCCAAAACCTATGGGATGCAGCAAAAGCCGTTCTAAGAGGAAAGTTTATAGAAATACAAGCCCACCTCAGGAAACAAGAAAAAGCTCAAATAAACAAGCTAACTTTACATCTAAAGCAGCTAGAGAGAGAATAATAGACAAAACCTAAAGTTAGCAGAATGAAAGAAACCATAATGATCAGAGCAGAAATCAATGAAATAGAAATGAAGAAAACAATAGAAAAGATCAATGAAAGCTGGTTCTTTGAATATACCAACAAAATGGATAAATCCTTAGAAAGGCTCATCAAGAGAGAAGACTCAAATCAATAAAAATTGAAATTAAAAAGGAGAAGTAACAACAGACACAAGGATCATAAGACATTACTACAAACAACTACATGCCAATAAAATGGACAAACTAGAAGAAATGGACAAATTCTTAGAAAAGTACAATCAAGACTAAACCAAGACAAAATAGTAGAGATTAATGAGCCAATCACAAGTATTGAAATTGAAACTATGATTTTAAAACTTCCAACAAACAAAAGTCCAGGACCAGATGGATTCACAGGCGAATATTATCAAACATTTAGAGAAAAGCTAACACCTATCCTTCTGAAACTTTTCCAAGAAATTGAAGAGGAAGGAACACTCTCAAGCTCATTCTATGAGGCCACCATTACCTTGATACCAAAATCAAAGACATACAAAAAAGAAAATCACAGTCCAATATCACTGATGAACATAGATGCAAAAATCCTCAACGACATTCTAGCAAACTGAATCCCATAATACATTAAAAGGAGTGTATACCATGATAAAGTGTGATTTATCCCAGGGATGCAAGGATTATTCAATATCCACAAATCAGTGTGATACACCACACTAACAAACTGAAGAATAAAAATCGTATGATCATCTCAATAGATGCAGAAAAAGTTTTTGACAAAATCCAATATGTTTCTGATAAAAACCCTCTAGAAAGTGGGCACAGAGGGAACACACCTCAACAATCACAAGCCCAAAGCCTACATTATTCTCAATGGTGAAAAGCTGGAAGAATTCCTGCTAAGATCAGGAACAAGACAAGGATGTCCACTCTTACCACCACTATTCAACATATTTTTGCAAGTCCTAGCCATGGAAATCAGAAAGAAAAACAAATGAAAATGGTCCAAATTGGAAAGGAAGAAGTACAACTATCACTGTTTGAAGATTACATGATACTATACCTAGAAAATCCTAAGGACACTACCAGAAAACAATTATAACTCAACCATAAATTTGGTAAAGTTGGAGGATTCAAAATTAATACACTGAAATCTACTGCATTTCTATATGCTAACCATGAAAGATCAGAAAGGGAAATTAGTGAAACCATCCCATTTACCATCTCATCAAAAAGAATAAAATACCTAGGAGAAAACCTACCTAAAGAGACAAAAGACCTGTATTCTGAAATCTATAAGACACTGATGAAATAAATCAGAGATGACACAAATAGATGGAAAGACATACCATACTCTTGGATTGGAAGAATCAATATTATCAAAATGACTACCCAAGGCAATCTACAGATTCAATGCAATCCCTAACAAATTACCAAGGACTTTTTTTTCACATAACTTGAACAAAATATTTTAAAGTTTTTTTGGAAGCACAAAAGACCCAGAATAGCCAAAGACATTCTGAGAAAGAAAAATGGAGCTGGAGGAATCAGGATCCTGGACTTCAGACTATACTACAAAGCTACAGTCATCAAACTTATAGTACTGGCACAAAAACAGAAACATAGACCAGTGGAACAATGTAGAAAGCCAAGAATTAAAGCCAGGCATGTACAGTCAACTAATCTATGACAAAGGAGGCCTATACAATGGGGAAAAGAGAGTCACTTCAATAAGTGGTGCTGGGAAAACTGGACAGCTACATGTAAAAGGATGAAATTAGAACATTTCCTAATACCATAAACTCAACTCAAAATAGATTAAAGACCTAAATATAAGGCCAGATACTATAAAAGTCTTAGAGGAAAATATAGGCCAAACACTCTCTGACATAAACCACAGCAATACCTTCTCAGATCTACCTCCTAGAGTAATGGCAATAAAAAAATAAACAAATGGGAACTAATTAAACTTAAAAGCTTTTGCACAGCAAAAGAAACTCTAAACGAAATGAGAACAAGCCACAGAATGGGAGAATATATTTTCAAACGAAGCAACTGACAAGAGATTAATCTCCAAAATTTATAAACTCCTCCTGCAGCTCAATATCAAAAAAGAAAACAAGCCCATCAAAAAATGGGCAGGAGATCTAAACAGACAATTCATCAAAGAAGACATACAGATGGCCAAAAAACACATGAAAAATGTTCAACATCACAAATTATTAGAGAAATGCAAATCAAAACTACTAAGAGGTACCACCTCACACCAGCCGGAATGGCCATCATAAAAATGTCTACAAACATTAAATTCTGGAGAGGGTGTGGAGAAAAGGGAACCTTATTACACTGTTGGTAGGAATGTAAATTGGTGCAACCACTATGGAAAATTGTATGGAGATTCCGCAAAAACTACAAATAGAACTACCATTTGATCCAGCAGTCCTACTCCTGGGTGGCTATCCAAAGAAAACCATGACTTGAAAAGATACATGTACTCCAATGTTCAATGCAGTGCTATATATAATAGCCAAGATATGGAAGCAACCTAAATGTACCTCAACAGAGGAGTGGATCAAGAAGATGTGGTACATATACACAATGGAATATTACTCAGCCATAAAAATGAATGAAATACTGGCATTTACAGAAACTTGGTTGGACCTAGAAATTATCATGCTAAGTGAAGTGAGTCAGACAGTGAGACAACAACATAGTATGCTATCATGTATATGTGGAATATAAAAAATGGATACAATGAACATCTCTTCAGAACAGATACTGACTCTCAGACTTTGAGGTACTTATGACTTCCAGGGGAGACAGGGAAGTATGGGTTGGGGGTTTGGGATGGAAATGCTGTAAAATTTGGTTGTGATGATTGTTGTACAACTATAAATGTAATAAAATTCACTGAGTTAGAAAAAAATTCCAGATAGGGTTCTCAGTCTTAGCTTTGCCACATCACCTTAAAGGTAACAAATCAAATGCTCTTGTGGTATAAAGGACTCTGTGATTGGCAAGGGGTATTTCCAACACCAGCTTCTATCAAAGCACAAGCATTTTCCTATCACATCTATGTGTTTATTGGGTGCTAGATCAGGCTAAAAACTCTTGCTTGAGAAGATGTGTATGTTCTCCTGGGGCCAGACCGTTGGGTGGAATGCATAGAGATTATGGATGCCTCACTAAGATGCCTTAGGGTAAGGCAGTGTAGATGAGTGAGGGACCTGAGACCTGATGAAAAGTAGTTTTGGAATCTTGAGGATCACCTTGGCATATCCCTTAGGGCATAGCTTCTATGCCTGTGGCCAAATGTGACTTGCCTTGATGAGCTCGAGCAGGTGGCCTGTTGGGCACAATCATAGACAGACGTAGATCGAAGGGGTTATAATCAGTATCTCCCCCCTGGTGATTGTACCATGGAGCTTTGTAAAACTAGATTATGGTTTTTTCAAAGGGGCCAGTACAACAGGGATTTCTCACTTTCCTTCAGGCTTTTCTTCTCACTAAATTCTATGCCTGAGAAGACCAGTCAAGACCAATCTTCTCCCAAAAGAAGTTGGTGGAATTGGGTGTCAGTCAGCAGGATACTTGACATGGGAGAGCACTGTGGAGATAGGGATAAAGGTTAAGGCCACCAAATAAGAGAAAGGAGGAACTGGAACCAAGTGCCCACATACTGCCTCTGGATTCCTAGGAGCTGCATAAAGCTTCATGCAGGGGCTTTGCCCTCATTTCTCTCCAGTACACTGGGTAGTTCACTCTTGTGCTTTAAGATGAATTGCTGCTACTTGTTCATGGGCACTTGACCCAGACATGTGAGGTCAAGGCAGTTCTTGAGGGTCCTGGGAGTGACAATCTGGGGCATATGATGATGGAGAGTTTGGTAAACCCTATATAAGCTCTCATGATTTATAAGGGAAAGGGAGACATTTACCTTTTGCCCCAGAAGTTGTGTCCCAGTCCTTGACTACCCAATGTAACATTTCTGATGTCTAGGTTCTCTCTGAGAAATATATGTCTGAAATTTTCTTCTTCATATCTCACCTCTGATTACCATAGCTACCTGGAGGGCTGTGAGGAGAAATATTATGAAGTTGTGTACAGAATCATAGGGAAAAAATACCATGACTGATTTGTGATATCTGCCATGGGTATGGACATGGGAACTAATGCTACCTATCTGCCATTCCTAAAAAATACCTTTATGAAAAATATGTTCTAAAGTTAACCTGTCTCTCAATTCTATGCATACTGAAGGCATATGTATTAACCTCTCTGGTTCCAAAATTTCCTTTCATAATCTTAAGACTATTAGCTAGGTAGTAACAAACTTTAGGAGATAACCTAGTGGGATCTAGATAGAGATGGAAAACAAAGAACACTGAGAAGAATTTGTTCATGGGATTCATCAAAAGAATCTAATGTGTCTGGGATTATTCAATTCAGTTCAAAGAAGTTTAAAGCAAAAGAGTTTGTTTTTCTTTTTATGGACACTTGGAAGATATAGCTACCCAGTTGGCTAGCATGTACATAATTTATTTGTAGACCCTAAAATTTAGCCTTCTGGAATGAGGCAAGAAGAGTCTATTTCCTCTGCATGTCAATTTTTTTCAAAAATTTAAAAGTTTATTACTATAACTGTGTTCTGAATATTTTTTCAATGAGATAGCAACAGTAGTAGCCCCAGAATTCTCAGAGATCAATAAATTGGGAATTGTTTCATTCTATCACATATCACATATAATATATTCATGGCTTGGAGAAACACATTTCATCTTCTATGGTAAAGAAACATATTTCATTTTCTAAAGTAAAGAAACACTTTTCATTTTCTTAAGCCAAAATTTCCCAATTCACTTGTCCATTAAAAAACCATGTTTTCCTTACAAAATAATGACTAATATTTAAGGAACCTATTCTTTGAGTTGGCTTTAGAAACTGAATTTAAACAATCCATCACTTCTTGGCCTTTTGGCTAAGATCAAGTATAGACAATCCACTAGTCAGGAAGTCTTCTGGATGTCTCTTTCAATCCCTGCTACTACAAAGTAAACCTATTTGTCTTTGCTTTGAACCTGGTTTCCCATACTTTTAGATGCTGATTCAGTGAGCCTCAGATCTCCCTATATTTCCAGACACCTCTGTTTCTCCTGTGTCCTCCCATTCCTGAGACCCATTCTCATGGTTAAGCTAGAGACTCTTGCAGCCAGGAGTTCACTGAACATAGACAGTGGGCTTCCAAGATCCTCAGGACACAATGGAACCTATCTCAATTTCTCAGAGAACCCAAAGAACTTACCAATGAATGGACAGAGCAGAGCCTCCTTTATTGAGTTTGCCCACAACAGGAAATTTAAACAGGTCAGGCTGAGGCCTGACAGGACTGTCTTCTCATCTTCCACCAAACTTGGTAAGCCCTGGTGGTGATTGAGAAAAGTTTCCTACACACCATTTCCCACAAATATCTGCATACTTAAGGGGTCTTCAAGGAGGACACTGAGTCAGAAATCCTATAGAGGATTAGGCTTGAGGCCAGGGACCAAAGGGTTTCCTTAGTGAGAAGGAAGGGGCTGGGGCATTAGTAAGGGGGATGGAGGCAACAAGAAAAATACTGAGGTGGGGAGGGTTAGACAATGCTAAGTGGGTAGGGTCTGGTGCAATTCTGAGCAGGGAGAACCCAGGCAATATTGAATGATGTTGTATTAGTTTCCTATTACCGCTCTAAAAAATCACCATAAATTCAGTGATTTGAAACAAAACAAATGTATTCTCTTGTAGTTCTAGAGGTCAAAATTTTAAAATGAGTCATCAGGGCTGTATTCCTTCTGGGGGTTCTAGAGAAGAATCTGTTTCCTTGCCTTTTTCAGCTTCTTGTGGTTGTCCACCTTCCTTGGCTGATGGCTCCGTCCTCTATCTTCAAAGCCAACAGCCTAGCTTCTTCCAATCTCTCCCTCTTCTCTCTCTTTACTCTCTCCCTCAATCTCCATCATTCTCTCCTTCCATCATTACTTAATCTTTTATCGAATTTTGACTATCACCCCTTTGACCTCCCACTTCTAAGAACACTTGTTAATCCAGATGATCCAGTATAATCAACCCTAATTTAACCAAGCCTCCATTTCCCAATGGGTTTGGAAATCCAAGAACAATGTCTTTTAGCCTTCAGTGTGTACCCTAGAGTGTTTTAACTTTCCAATTATATTTTGTGGAACCAAAAACTAAAAAGGGTGTGCATTCTGCTAGTAGGGGTAGTGGAGAGAAGTGAGTCAAGAGAGTGGTGGGTGCTGTGGGAAAGAGGACCCTGGGGCTGAAAATTCATCCTGTGAAATACAAAGGGGCTATTCTTCAGAGAATCAAATCTTAGCTGTGTGTTAAAATACAAATTCACATATACATGAGTATATGGATGCAAATGCAGAAATCAACATGCATATGAAGAGAGATGTTTGTGAGATATTCACACAACTGCATTCAAATATATTTATTTCTTAAGGAGGTGGGTTTGATGGAGTTCAGGACATGCTACCCCAAAATATGGCACTTTGGCTTGTTAAATATCT
This sequence comes from Sus scrofa, assembly GCF_054392235.1. Classification (NCBI taxonomy): domain Eukaryota; kingdom Metazoa; phylum Chordata; class Mammalia; order Artiodactyla; family Suidae; genus Sus; species Sus scrofa. The sequence continues at coordinate 62,016,052 of NC_139401.1, forward strand.
TAAGCTTAAGGAATTAAAAAAAAAAAAAAGCAAGAAGGTCTCTCTGATCTCCTCCTTCCCCACCCTCCATGCTTCTTCCCTGAAATAGGTTATAAAACTCCTATATGAGAGATGCCCTCTCTGTACTTGGTAGATTTTTACCAGAAATGGGGAATTGGGGGTCAAGAAATCTGTAAAAACAAAACTTCTTAAATTGACCCTTATCTACTTAGTTACATCTTCAATATTTACTACCCCTAACCCAAGTTCCTTTGTCTTACCCCAAACAATAAACACAAATATATTTTAAAAAATAACTTTATTATCTCTGAATGAAATGTATGAAAGAAATGTTTATTTCTTATATATACAATCTTTTTAAATATTATTTTTCATCGTGGTCTATCACAGGAGATTGGATACAGTTTTTTGACTTTGCTGTTTATCCATTATAAACAAGAGTTTGCATCTACTAACTCCAAACTCCCAGTCCATCTCACCCCCTCTCCCTTTCCACTTGGCAACCACAAGTCTGTTCTCTATGCCCATGAGTCTCTTTCTGTTTTGTAGATATCTTTTAAAAATTTATTTAAAAACTGTATTGAAGTTGATTTGTAATGTTCTGTCAATTCCTGCTGTACAGTAAAGTGACTGAGTAATACATTCTTTTTGTCGCATTATCCTCCATCAAGTTCCATCACAAGTGACTAGATATAGTTTCCTGTGCTATACAGCAGAATCTCATTTCTTATCCACTACAAATGCAATAGTTTGCATCGACTAACCTCAAATGCCCAGTCCATCCCACTCCTTCCCCCTCCTCTTGACAACCACAAATCTGTTCTCTATGCCCATGAGTCTCTTTCTGTTTTATAGATAGGCTCATTTTCCCCCATATTTCAGATTCCACATATAAGTGATATCATTTGGTATTTGTCTTTCTCTTTCTGACTTACTTAACTTAGTATGAGATGCTCTACTTGCATCTACATTGCAAATGCAAATGCCATTATTTCATTCCTTTTTTATGGCTGAGTAATATTCCCTTGTACCACATCTTTTAAATCCATTCATCTGTCAATGTACATTTAGGTGGCTTCACATGGCTATTGTGAATAGCACTGCTATGAACATGCAGATGCATGTATTATCTTTTTGAATTATAGTTTTGTCCAGATATATGCCCAGGAGTGTGATTGCTGGAATCATATGGTAGTTCTATATTTAGTTTTCTGAGGAACCTCCATGCTGTTTTCTCTAGTGGTTGTACCAATTTTCATTCCTACCAATACTGCAGGAGGGTTCCTTTTTCTCCACAACTTCTCCAGCATTTTCTATTTGTAAACTTATTAATAATGGCCATTCTGATATGCATGAGGTGGTACCTCATTGTAGTTTTGATTTGCATTTCTCTAATAATTAATGTACATACACATATCTTCCTTCATGTATCCTCTCACATGCCCCCATATGGGTGCACATATGCACACACATACACAAACAAGTATACATATATACAGACACACACCTGAGCTTTCTATTTATACATGAAGGCACAGTGATAAACCAGTATACAGGCCATGCAAGTTCCTGCTTGTACACATGTACATAAACATACACTAGCAATAATGCATATATATACATATACAGGTGTGCACATGAATATACACATACACATAACAGGGCTTCATATCAAGGTCTGTAAACTGATTTGGGCCATGAGATTACAGAGGAAATTTCAGTCTCAAATATAGGGTTTACCTAGCCCCTTTTCATTGTCTTTGGATGCAAACTACCAGGAGTTACAAGTCCATCCCAAGGTATAACTTCAGTCATATCATTCTGCTTCTTAAAAAATAAATCATGCTTGTCTATAAAATCAAATAAAAATTCTTCAAGCTGGCATTCAGATATACATCTTGGTTTGGCCCCAAAGCATCTCTCTGGCCTTGGCTCTGGCAACTTTGGAGCACGTAGTGATAATCCAATTCTAATCGCTGTTCTTCATTTCTATTTTCTACACTTCAACTCTACCACACTGCTTAAGTTGCTCTTTTCCCACAGAATGCCCTACCCTCCCTTTCTTATTGAAGAAATTATCCATCTTCTTCAAGATTATATTCAAATGCCACCTCATTCAGGAAGCTCTCCTTGACCTACCCTTCCTCTTGTTACCCCTGACTCAAAACTGCAAATAAGCTTTCCCCTTTCTAACCTGCCACAACAGTTAATATGGACCATTCTTAGGGTCATTTTTCTATCTGAGTTCTGTGTAGATTTGCTTTATTTATCTCCCTCACAGTACAAAAAGGTCATAAGGAGCACAGACCAGGATAGAAACTGGTCCATGAATTTTCTTCACATTCCAGTTTCTGGCATAGTGCCTAGGAGACCAGAAGTACTTGTTGAACATTGGAACCAATTTACTGAAACAAGCATCTACTTACAGAAAGTCTCAGCTGATGTGCTTCCCTCTTAATGATATTCACCATTGTCTCAGTGTTAGACATAGTTATGAGAGTGGTATGGATAAAGATAAAACATTTGGGATGGGAGCAAGTGAAGTGCCAGGTCAGCCATGTTAGACAGCAATACTACCATATTCTCCCTGAGGCTGGATAATGGCATGCATTAAGGTGCCTGGGGACCCACAGTCTGGGCACTGGCCTTTCTCAAGCACAGGGGCCAATAGAAAGAATCAGGATAGGACAGGGGGCAATCAGGCCAAGAGTATTTCTTAGGTGGAGAAATCATAAACTGATAAGGGACTTAAAACAGCTAATATTCTCCTTGGTGAGTCCTTCCAGTGAGATGTAGTTCAAGGTGAGAAACAGGTATAATCAGTTCAGAAAATATGCCAATGCTGTCTTCATGGATGTGATAATTGGGGTCCTTTGAGTCTGATAGTATACCTTTAGGAACAACTGGGGATTTTGGAAGGTTGGAGTTGTTTTCCAGGCATGAATTCCCTGAAGGTATCTGCAAGGCTTTAAATTCTCTTGCCTACCAACTTGCTTTCCAAGGTCACTCACTGGTAGGTAGCTAGTGGGATTTACTGAGGTGAGTTTGCAGACCTCCATCAGAAAGGTCTTAAAAGTCATGTTTTTTTTGAAAATGACTACTTCTGTGTTTAGATGTTACTGTGTGGAGAGGCAGGAGAAAACTAAGGGTAGAGGGTAAGAATAAATAAAGTAGGGGCTTAGATAGCAATGCTGACAAAGGGGCACATGGATCTGGTCACAGTGTAGGGATTTGTGGGGGACAAGGAAGTCCTGTTGCCTCACAAATTCCATCTATCTCACACCCGAACATCAATCCTTGTTTCATACCTTGACCTCTGCAGACTCTTCATGGGAAATGCAAAACCTTAGAATGAATATGCCAAAGAAGTATATATCTCAGGTTTCATATGAAGGTTTTAAAATCTCTGTCACTAAAAGAGAGAAGGAATGCATGTTTAGATTGAGAGCTGAAAGAAGGTAAGCTGTGGCTGTTTTCTGGCTAAGAGTTCTCTCTTTGCATCTTATCACAAAAATCACCTGGAATCTCCTATTTCCGTTACTGACTCAGTGAAGCCCAGGCCAAAAGTTTAACAGTGGTTTAGTCTACTGTGTTTATATAAAGGAGGTTGGCAGCTAGTTTCTTTATCTACAGATAGCATTAGTTTGGGGTTGGTAGATGCAAACTGCTACATTGAGAATGGATAAGCAATAAGGTCCTACTGTACAGCACAGGGAACTATACCCAATCTCTTGAGATAGAATATGATGGAAGATAGTATGAAAAAAAGAATGAATACACACACACACACACACACACACACACACACACACATATGACTAGGTCATCATGCTCTACAGCTGAAACTGAGACAACACTGTAAATTAACTGTATTTAATAAAAAAGAACAAAAAATTAAAGAAGTAACCAGATTTGAGAGCCACTTAGGGAGATAATCTGTACTTACTTTCTATGAAGTCTGATGCAGTCAGTCTTGGAACATCACTGACTGGAATATAACCACTTACCAATATGGACAAGTCAGGCTCACCACACTTTCATTACTATAGGAAACTATCCCAGACTTCAGGCAATATTACAAAGCCACAGTCATCAAGACAGTGTGGTACTGGTACCAAAACTGACATACAGACCAATGGAACAGAATAGAGAACCCAGAAATAAGCCCTGACACCTATGGTCAATTAATCTTTTACAAAGGAGGAAAGAATGGAAAAAGGACAGTCTTTTCAGCAATTGCTCTTGGGAACACTGGAGAGCCACATGTACATCAATGAAACTGGACCACATGCACACCATGCACAAAAATAAACTCAAAACAGCTGAAAGACTTAAGATAAGACACCATGAAATGCCTAGAAGAGAACATAGGCAAACATTCTCTGATATCAACCTTACAAATGTTATCTCAGGTCAGCCTCCCAACACAACAGAAATAGAAGCAAAAATAAACCAATGAGATATAATCAAACAGACAAGCTTTTACACAGCAAAGGAAACCATAAAAAAAATACAACTTAAAGAATGGGAGAAAATAATTACAAATGATGCAACTGACAAGGGTTTAATTTCTAAAACATACAACTTATACTACTCCAGAGCAAAAAAATCAACAACCCAATTGAAAATGGGCAAAATAGCTGAATAGACATTTCTCCAAAGAAGATATACAGATGGCAAACAAGCACATGAAAAAATGCTCAACCTCACTGATTATTTGAGAAATGCAAATCAAAAGTACAATGAGATACCACCTCACATCATTCAGAATGGCAATCATTAATATGTCCACAAATGACGAATGCTGGATAGTGTGTGCAGAATAGTAAACCCTCCTACACTGTTCTTGGGAATGTAAATTGGTACTACCACTCAGAAAACTAAATATAGAACTACCATATGACCCAGCAATACCATTCTGGGGTATATATCTGGACACAACTTTCTTTAAAAAAGATACATGCACCTGTATGTTCATTGCAGCACCGTTCACAATAGCCAAGACATGGAAACAACCTAAATGTCCATCAACAGATGAATTCATTAAGGAGATGTGGTATATATACACTGTGGACTATTACTCAGCCATAAAAAGGACAAAATAATGTCATTTGCAGCAATGTGGATGGAACTGGAGACTCTCCTACTAAGTGAAATAAGTCAGAAGAGAAAGACAAATACCATATGCTGTCACATATCTGGAATCTAATATATGGCACAAATAAACCTTTCCACAGAAAAGAAACTCATGTACTTGGAGAACAGAATTATGGTCGCCAAGGGGGAGGTGAGGAAGTGGGATGGTCTGGGAATCTGTGGTTAATAGATGCAAACTCTTACCTTTGAAATGGATAAGCCATGAGATCCTGCTGTATAGCACAGGGAACTATATCTAGTCACTTCTGATGGAGGATAATGTGAGGAAAAAGAATGTATATATGTATGTGTGACTGTGTCATTTTGCTGTGCAGTAGAAAATTGAAAGAACACTGTAAACCAGCTACAATGTAAAAAATAATAATCATGTTAAAAATATCAAATAGGAGTTCCTGTCATGGTTCGTGGTTAATGAATCCAAGTAGGAATCATGAGGTTGAGGGTTTGAGCCCTGGCCTTGCTCATTGGGTTAAGGATCCGGCATTGCCATGAGCTGTGGTGTAGGTTGCAGATGTGGCTCGGATCCCATGTTTCTGTGGCTCTGGCATAGGCTGGCAGTTACAGCTTTAATTAGACCCCTAGCCTGGGAACCTCCATACGCCGCATGTGCAGCCCTAGAAAAGGCAAAAAACAAACAAAAAATACCAAATAAAAATTGATTGTACAAAAAAAGTCAACACGTTTCAACTGAACAGACCAATCACTAGAAATGAAATTGATTACGTAATAAAAGTACTCTCTACAATCAAAAGTCCAGAACCACATGGCTTCACAGGTGAATGCTATGAAACATACAAAGAATTAAAAACCATCCTTCTTAAACTTTTCCAAAAGTTCGTAGAAGAAGGAACACTCCCAAAGATATTTAATGAAGCCATCAGCATCTTCATAATACCAAAGCCAGAGAAAGATACTACCAAAAAAAATTATATGCCAATATCTATGATGAAAATAGATGCAAAAATCCTCAACAAAATTTTGGCCAACTGAATCCAACAACATATAAAAAAGATCATATGCCATGACCAATTGGGATTCATCCCATGTTCTCAAAGATGGTTCAACATACACAAATCTGTCAATGTCATACCCCACATTAACAAAGGAAAAGTAAAAAACTATTGGTCATCTCAATAGATTCAGGAAAACAATTTGATAAAATCCATCATCCATTCATAATAAAAACTCTTACCAAAGTGGATATAGAGAGAACATACCTTAACATAATAAAAGCCATTTATGACAAACCCACAGCCAATATAATACTCAAGGGAGAGAAGCTGAAATCTCTCCCGCTAAAAAAAGATTGTTTTAAAATGTAATTTGTTGGTTACTCCTTCCCATGGTTCAAAAATACGGTAAAGGGGAGTTTCCATCATGGCTCAATGGTAACGAACCTGATTAGTATCCATGAGGATGCGGGTTTGATCCTTGGTCTCGCTCAGTGGGTTAAAGGATCTGGAGTTGCTGTGAGCTGTGGTGAAGGATGCAGACGCTGCTTTAATCCTGCATTGCTGTGGCTGTTGTGTAAGCCAGAAGCTGCAGCTCTGATTTGACCCCTAGCCAGGGAACTTCCATATGCCACAGGTATGGCCCTAAAAGTGAAAAAAAATACAATAAATTATCCAGTTTTATAGTCTCTCATTCATGTCTGACCTCCATCCACCCCACTGCTTTGGGTATCCTTGCAGAAGTGTTTTCTTCTACCTCCATGTTTTCACATGGTGGCATATGACAACCCATATTCTACACTTTGCTTTTTCTGCTGATACTGAGTTATTAAGCTCTAGTATGCTATAACAGCTGACATTTGTTCTGATTTGTTGAGTGTCCTCACTGACAGACAGGGGTGCATGCCACTCCCATCTTTTGTGTTTGAATTAGTCCCTTATACCTCACTGATCTTGCATTTTGGAGAGCTTTTTATATCAATAAAAAGAGTGCTTCCTTAAACTTAAAAAAAAATAGATGCAACTAAGTAAGTAAAACAGGAAAAGGCAAATACCATATGATGTCACTTATATGTGGAATCTAAAATATGGCACAGATGGATGGATCTATCAATGAAACCGAAACAGACTCACAGATATAGAGAACGGACATCTGGTTGTAAAAGTGGAGGGATGTAGGGGAGGGATGGATTGGGATTTTGGTGTTACATATAGAACAGATAAACAACAAAGTCCTATTGTATAGCACAGGGAAAAATATTCAATATCCTGTGATAAACCATAACGGAAAAGAAAATAAAAATGTATATATTTGTATAACTGAGTCACTCTGCTGTACAGGAGAAATTAATAAAACATTGTAATCAACTATACTTCAATAAAATAAATTTAAACAAAATAAAAAAGAAAATAAATGGACTTTGGCTAGCATATATGGATTTGCGTCAGGTTTGAGAATAAACCTCCAAAGAGTGAGGAACGTTAAACTCTGTAGGAGGCTGTGAAATCATATTTTCTAGAGAGCTTTTCCTTAAAAGGCCAACACCCATTTCTCTTCTCTTACATAGAAAATCCAGGGGTAAACTCAAGGTGAGTAAGGGATTTCAAAGACTTTTCTGGCTTTGTTGTTGAAGATTCTATGAGACTTCTTGGATTACAGAAGTAATGGACCACTAAGAAACCTGCACTGGAGTATAGTTGGCCTGGATAATCCTACTCTGGGACCAACTTGAGTGAAGGACCGAGGCAGGGAAAGGGAAAAGAGGAAACATCTTACCAGTTCAGAGATGAAAACTAGCACTCCTTGGTTTCTGGGTAACTAGGGAGAGAAACTTAAAAAAAGCTGAAAAAACAAAATAAAATACACACATATCAGAATGGCTGTTTTTAAGGGGAAAGGTGAGGAGTCTTGAGTGACTCATCCCTTTTAAGCTCCTTCCTTCCTTATTAAAATTTATTTATTTATTTTTTCACAGTACAGATGGGGACGAAGTTACACCTACATGTATACATAGTTTTTCGTCCCACTGTTGTGTTGTGATGTAAGGGTCTAGACATAGTTCTCAATGCTACACAGCAGGATCTCATTGTAAATCCATTCCAAGAGCAATAGTTTGCATCAATTAACGCCAAGCTCCTGATTCGTCCCATTCCCTCCCTCTTCCCCCAGGCAGCCACAAACCTATTCTCCAAGTTTATGATTTCCTTTTCTGTGGAAAGTTTCATTTGTGCTGTAAATTAGATTCCAGATATGTGATATCATATAGTATATGTCTTTAACTTTCTGACTTATTTCAGTCAGTATGAGAGTCTCTAGTTCCATCTATGTTGCAGCAAATGGCATTATTTTGTTCTTCTTTATGGCTGAGTAGAATTCCATTGTGTATATATACCAGTTCTCCTAATCCAATCATGTGTTGATGGACATTAGGGTTGTTGCCATGTCTTGGCTATCGTGAATAGTGCTGCGATGAACGTGCAGGTGCATGTGTCTTTTTCAAAGAAATATTTGTCTGGATATATATCCAAGAATGGGATTGCTGGGTCATATGGAAGTTCCTTTTTTTTTTCAAAGTGTTATCTGCTTATTTACTCTCACAATTATAGCAGAGTAGCAGAGACAAGGAAAAATCAAAGCTGTAGATAATTTTTTTCTTTTTATTTATTTATGTGTTTTTAAAAATTATTCAAATGAATTTATCACGTCTGTAGTTGTATAATGTTCATAACAATCTGATTTCACAGGATTTCCATCCCACAACCCAAGCGACATCGCCACACCCCCCAAACTGTCTCCTCCAGAGACCATAAGTTTTTCAATGTCTGTGAGTCAGCATCTGTTCTGCAAAGAAGTTCAGTCTGTCCTTTTGTCAGATTCCACATGTCAGTGAAAGCATTTGATGTGGGTGTCTCATTGTATGGCTGACTTCACTTAGCATGATAATTTCTAGGTCCATCCATGTTGCTAAAAATGCTGGCATTTCGTGCCTTTTAATGGCCGAGTCATATTCCATTGTGTATATGTACCACCTCTTCTTGAGCCACTCCTCTGTCGATGGACATTTAGGTTGTTTCCATGTCTTGGCCATTGCAAATAGTGCTGCAGTGAACATCGGAGTACATGTGTCTTTGCAAGTCGTGGTTTTCTCTGGATAGATGCCCAGGAGTGGGATGGCTGGGTCAAATGGGAGTTCTATTTTTAGTTTTCTGAGGCATCTCCATACTGTTTTCCACAGTGGTTGCACCAATTGACATTCCCACCGACAGTGCACTAGGGTTCCTTTTTCTCCACACCCTCTCCAGCACTTCTTGTTTGTAGACTTTTGGATGATGGCCATTCTGGCTGGTGTAAAGTGGTACCTCATGGTGGTTTTGATTTGCATTTCTCTAACAATGACTGATGTTGAACATCTTTTCATGTGATTTTGGCCATCTGTATGTCTTCTTTGGAGAATTGTCTGTTTAGATCTTCTGCCCATTTTTTGATGGGGTTGTTTCTTGTTTTTTGGTATGGAGCTACGGAAGGTGTTTATCAATTTTGGAGATTAATCCCTTGTCCATTGATTCATTTGCAAATATTTTCTCCCGTTCTGTGGGTTGTCTTTTTGTTTTGTTTAGGGTTTCCTTTGCTGTGCGGAAACTTTTCAGTTTGATTAGGTCCCATTTGGTTATTTTTGTCTTTATTGTCGATACTCTAAGAGATGGATCTGAGAAGATGTTGCTGTCATTTTAGTCAGAGAGTGTTTGGCCTATGTTTTCCTCTAAGAGTTTTATAGTGTCTGGTCTTACACCTAGGTCTTTAATCCATTTTGAGTTTATTTTTGTGTATGGTGTTAGGGAGTGTTCTAATTTCATTCTTTTCCATGTGGCTGTCCAGTTTCCCCAGCACCACTTATTGAACAAGCTGTCCTTTCTCCATTGTATACTTTTGCCTCCTCTGTCATAGATGAGTTGGCTGTAGGTGCGTGGGTTGAAATCTGGGCTTTCTATCCTGTTCCACTGATCTATAGTTCTGTCTTTGTGCCAGTACCATACGGTTTTGATGATTGTTGCTTTGTAGAGTAGTCTGAAGTCTGGAAGCCTGATGCCTCCAGCTCCATTTTTCTTTCTCAGGATGTCTTTGGCTGCTCCGGGTCTTTTGCGCTTCCAAAGAAACTTGAAAAGATTTTGTTCGAGTTCTGTGAAAAATGTCCGTGGTAATTTGATAGGGATTGCACTGAATCTGTAGATTGCCTTAGGTAGTATAGTCATTTTGATAATATTAACTCTTCCAATCCAAGAGCATGGTATGTCTTTCCATCTATTTGTGTCATCTTTGATGTCTTTCATCAGTATCTTATAGTTTTCAGAGTACAGGTCTTTTGTCTCTTTAGGTAGGTTTCCTCCTAGGTATTTTATTCTTTTGGATGTGATGGTAAACGGCATAGATGGGACTGGCAGGACCACACCATGATGGAGGCAGACTTCCCATGGCCGGGTAGGGCTTGCCACAGTGCTTCTGATCAATGGAGCTCGTCCAGGGGATGGAGGTTCTGGGCAACTGCTCCATGGGATTACAGCACCTCCCAAGGGCGGGTGGTGCTAGCTGGGCCACTGGGAGGCAATGGAGCACTTCCCCAGGACAGATGGGACTGGCAGGACTGCACCTTGATGGAAGCAGTTTTCCCATGGCTGGGCAGAGCTTGCCCTGGTGTTTCTGGGCCACAGAGCTCTTTAGGGGTTGGGTGTTGCTGGGTGCTGCTCCACAGGAGTGTGGCCCCTTCAGAGGCTGGCAGGCCAGGCCTGGGTAAGCCCCAGAGGTGGTTGGCTTCTTGCGAGTGGTGAGGTCAGCCTTCCAGGATGGCAGGAAGCCTCAGGTCTGGCACACATGGGGATTAGGGGGAGGGGAGATGCACTGGGAAGCACTGCTCTCTGCTAGCTGGTGGCAAGTGCACTCGCTGGGGTGCAAGGAGTATTCTCTGGCAGCCCACCCCTTCTCCTCTCCTCTCCCCAACACTGGCACCTTGTCTCTCCTGTGGGTCGAGATCTTCTCCCAGGTTCCCTCTGTTGTGGCTTTCCACTCTGCAGCCCTTAGCATATTGCTCCTTCCACCCATGATGCACTGCTTCCTAGTCCCTCAGGCTGTCTCCACACTGCCAAACCCAGCCCACTCCCGGGGACTAACCTCCAGAACCTAGGTCTTGGTGCACACCCCCAACCCAAGCATCTCAGTTTTTGGTGACTGTGCCAGTAGTTCAGATGATCTGTTTGGCTCTCACTTTGCTTTTCAGATCTCAGACCTACTGCTGCCCTCTTCTCAGCATCTGGAGATCCCTCTGACTTGGTTGATCTTTCTGTTGATTAGGTGACTTTCCAGGGTGTGGGTTCCCTTTCTCCTTCACAGTTCCCTTTCGGGAGTGCCAGTTGGGGTCCTGATTCCCCTTCTCTTTCTCTCCTCTTTTCTCTTGTTTTACCCAGTAATGTCACGAGATTCTTGCTATTATTGGAGGTTTAAGTTCTTCTGCCAGCATTTAGTTGCTGTTCTGTGTGAGTCGTTTAACACGTATATGTGTTTTTTGTTGTTGTTGTGTTTGTGGGAGAGGGCAAGCCGTCCCCCCTACTCTTCCACCATCTTGCTTCCCTCTCTAACAGTTTTCTGGTAGAGTCTTTAGGATTCTCTTGATAGAGTATAATGTCATCTGCAAATAATGACAGTTTGACTTCTTCCTTTCCGATTTGGATTCATTTTTTTTTTATTTTATTTTCCCACTGTACAGCAAGGGGGTCAGGTTATCCTTACATGTATACATTACAATTACAGTTTTTCCCCCACCCTTTCTTCTGTTGCAACATGAGTATCTAGACATAGTTCTCAATGCTATTCAGCGGGATCTCCTTGTAAATCTATTCTAGGTTGTGTCTGATAAGCCCAAGCTCCCGATCCCTCCCACTCCCTCCCCCTCCCATCAGGCAACCACAAGTCTCTTCTCCAAGTCCATGGTTTTCTCTTCTGAGGAGATGTTCATTTGTGCTGGATATTAGATTCCAGTTATAAGTGATATCATATGGTATTTGTCTTTGTCTTTCTGGCTCATTTCACTCAGGATGAGAGTCTCTAGTTCCATCCATGTTGCTGCAAATGGCATGATGTCATCCTTTGTTATGGCTGTGTAGTATTCCATTGTGTATATATACCACTTCTTCCGAATCCAATCATCTGTCGATGGACATTTGGATTGTTTCCACGTCCTGGCTATTGTGAATAGTGCTGCAATGAACATGCGGGTGCATGTGTCTCTTTTAAGTAGAGCTTTGTCTGGATAGATGCCCAAGAGTGGGATTGCAGGGTCATATGGAAGTTCTATGTATAGTTTTCTAAGGTATCTCCAAACTGTTCTCCATAGTGGCTGTACCAGTTGACATTCCCACCAGCAGTGCAGGAGGCTTCCCTTTTCTCCACAGCCCCTCCAGCACTTGTTATTTGTGGATTTATTAAGGATGGCCATTCTGACTGGTGTGAGGTGGTATCTCATGGAAGTTCTGATGTGCATTTCTCTTATACTCAGCAATGTTGAGCGTTTTTTCATGTGTTTGCTGGCCATCTGTATATCTTCCTTGGAGAAATGTCTATTCAGGTCTTTTGCCCATTTTTCCATTGATTGATTGGTTTTTTTGCTGTTGAGTTGTATAAGTTGCTTATATATTCTAGAGATTAAGCCCTTGTCAGCTGCATCATTTGAAACTCTTTTCTCCCATTCTGTAAGTTGTCTTTTTGTTTTCTTTTGGGTTTCCTTTGCTGTGCAAAAGCTTTTCAGTTTGATGAGGTCCCATGGGTTTATTTTTGCTCTAATTTCTATTGCTTTGGGAGACTGACCTGAGAAAATATTCATGAGGTTGATGTCAGAGAGTGTTTTGCCTATGTTTTCTTCTAGGAGTTGGATGGTGTCCTGTCGTATATTTAAGTCTTTCAGCCATTTTGAGTTTATTTTTGTGCATGGTGTGAGGGTGTGTTCTAGTTTCTTTGCTTTGCATGCAGCTGTCCAGTTTTCCCAGCAATGCTTGCTGAATAGACTTTCCTTTTCCCATTTTATGTTCTTGCCTCCCTTGTCAAAGATTAATTGACCATAGGTGTCAGGGTTAATTTCCGGATTCTCTATTCTGTTCCATTGGTCTGTCTGTTTTGATACCAGTACCACACTGTTTTGATGACTGTGGCTTTGTATTATTTCTTGAAGTCTGGGAGAGTTATGCCTCCTGCTTGGTTTTTGTTTCTCAGGATTGCTTTGGAGATTCTGGGTCTTTTGTGGTTCCATATAAATGTTTGGATTGTTTGTTCTAGTTCTGTGAACAATGTCATGGGTAATTTGATAGGGATTGCATTGAATCTGTAGATTGCTTTGGGTAGGATGGCCATTTTCACAATATTGGTTTTTCCAATCCAGGAACATGGAAGATGTTTCCATTTCTTTACATCTTCTTTGATTTCTTTGACTAAAGTTTTATAGTTCTCGGCATATAGGTCCTTTACCTCTTTGGTCAGGTGTATTCCGAGGTATTTGATTTTGTGTGGTACAATTTTAAAAGGTATCGTATTTTTGTATTCCTTTTCTAATGTTTCATTGCTGGTATACAGAAATGCAACTGACTTCTGAATGTTAATCTTATATCCTGCCAATTTGCTGAATTTATTAATCAGTTCAAGGAGTTTTGGGGTTGAGTCCTTAGGGTTTTCTAGGTATAGAATCATGTCATCTGCATACAGTGACAGTTTGATCTCTTCTCTTCCTATATGGATGCCTTTGATTTCTTTTGTTTGTTGAATTGCTATGGCTAAGACTTCCAAAACGATGTTGAAGAGCAGTGGTGAGAGTGGGCATCCCTGTCTTGTTCCAGATTTGAGTGAGAAGGCTTTCAGTTTTTCCCCATTGAGGATTATATTTGCTGTGGGTTTATCATAAATGGCTTTGACTATATTCAGGAATGTTCCCTCTATACCCACTTTGGCGAGGGTCTTGATCATGAATGGATGTTGAACTTTGTCAAATGCTTTTTCTGCGTCTATTGAGATGATCATATGATTTTTGACTTTATTTTTTTTGTTAATGTGGTGTATGATGCTGATTGATTTGCGTATGTTGAACCATCCTTGTGAACCTGGGATGACCCCAACCTGGTCATGGTGTATAATTTTTTTGATATGTTGTTGGATTCGGTTGGCTAAGATTTTGTTGAGAATTTTTGCATCTATATTCATCAATGATATTGGCCGATAGTTTTCTTTTTTGGTGGTATCTCTGCCTGGTTTTGGAATGAGGTTGATGTTGGCATCATAGATGTCTTTGGGAGTATTCCTTCTTCTTCAACCTTTTGAAAGAGTTTCAGGAGGATGGGCACCAATTCCTCTTTATATGTTTGATAAAATTCACCTGTGAAGCCATCTGGTCCTGGGCTTTTATTTGTAGGGAGTGATTTTATGACCTCTTCAATTTCATTTCTAGTGATGGGTCTGTTCAGTTGGTCTGTTTCTGCTTGATTCAGTTTTGGCAGGCTGTAAGATTCGAGAAAATTGTCCATTTCTTCCAGATTGTCAAACTTGTTGCCATATAGTTGTTCATAGTATTCTCTTATGGTTTTTTGTATTTCTGCTGTATCCGTTGTGATTTCTCCTTTTTCATTTATAATTTTGGTGATTTGGGTTCTTTCTCTCCTCTTTTTAGTGAGTCTGGCCACGGGTTTATCAATTTTGTTTACCTTTTCAAAGAACCAGCTCTTGGTTTTATTAATTTTCTCTATTGTTTTTTGAGTCTCTATTTTATTGATTTCTTCTTTGATCTTTATAATTTCCTTCCTTCTGCTGACTTTAGGACTTCTTTGTTCTTCTTTTTCTAATTCATTTAGGTGGAGGGTTAAGTTGTCCATTTGGGATCTTTCTTCTTTTTTGAGAAAGGCCTGTATTGCTATAAATTTCCCTCTGAGCACTGCTTTCGCAGCATCCCATAGATTTTGAGAGGTTGTGTCTTCATTATCATTTGCTTCAAGGTAGTTTTTAATTTCCTTCTTGATTTCCTCATTGACCCATTGGTTTTTTAGTAGCATGTTGTTGAGTCTCCATGGAGTAGGTTTTTTCTCTTTGCTTTTCCCATGGTTGATGTCTAATTTCATGGCATTGTGGTCAGAGAAGATACTTGAGATAATTTCTATGCTCCTAAATTTATTGAGATTCGCTTTAGGTCCCAATATGTGGTCGATTCTTGAGAATGTTCCATGAGCATTTGAGAAGAATGTGTATTCTGATTTTTTGGATGTAGTGTCCTGAAGATGTCAATTAAGTCTAACTTTTCTATTGTTTCTTTAGGATCTCTGTTGCTTTATTGGTTTTCTGTCTAGAGGATCTGTCCATTGATGTGAGGGGAGTATTAAGGTCTCCTACTATGATTGTATTCTCATCAATATCTCCCTTTATGTCTGTTAATATTTGTTGTATGTATCTGGGTGCTCCTATGTTTGGGGCATATATGTTGATGATAGTAACATCCTCTCCTTGGATGGATCCCTTAATCATTAAGTAGTGTCCTTCTTTGTCTTTCTTTATGTCTTTTGTTTTAAAGTCTATTTTGTCTGATATGAGCGTTGCGACTCCTGCTTTTCTGTCATGTCTATTGGCCTGAAATACTTTTCCCCAACCTTTCACTTTCAATCTATATGTATCTTTTGTCCTAAGGTGAGTTTCTTGTAGGCAGCATATTGAAGGTTTTTGCCTTTTTATCCACTCAGCCATTCTGTGTCTTTTGATTGGGGCATTCAGTCCATTGACATTTAAGGTGAGAATTGATAGATGATTATTTATTGCCATTTGAACCTCGTGTTCCAGTTGATTCTATGGTTCTCCATTCTTCCTTTCTTTTTTTTTTTTTTTTTTTTTTTTGGTTGGATGGTCTCCTGTTATTATCTGCTTGAGTGTATTTCTTTTTTCATTTTTTCAAATGCAATATTTGGTTTTGGCTTGTGGTTGCCCTGTTTTTTAAGTATGCTAACCCCTTCCCATAATTGTGTGTTTTAGCCTGATGGTCCTGTAAGTTCAAACACTTCATTATTATATTAAAATTAAGAAGAGAGACATACATACAAACAAAAAGGGTTATTTACCTCCTAACATCCCTTGCCCACATTTTATGGTTTTGATGACTCTTTTATTTTTTTCTTTTTAATTTTATTTTGTTTGAAGCATGTTCATGATTAAATCTGTATGCTGGCTTATTTGAGTGACTGCTCTCTGATTGCGGTTTCCTCAGTCCTAGTTCTTCGTCTTCTTCTTCTTCTTTTTTTTTTTCTTTTCTTTTTTCTTCCCTTTCCTTCCTTTCTTTTTGGTTTAGAGAAGCCCTTTCAATATTTCCTTGAACCTGGGTTTTGTGTTGCTGTATTCTTTAAGTTTTTGTTTGTTGGGAAAAATTTTTATTTCCCCTTCTATTTTAAATGATATTCTTGCTGGATAGAGTATTCTAGGTTGCATAGTTTTTCCTTTTAGCACTTTAAATATCTCTTGCCATTCCCTCCTGGCCTGTAGTGTTTCTGTAGAGAAATCAGCTGATATTCTTATGGGGGTTCCCTTGTAGGTAACATTCTGTTTTTCTCTTGCTGCCTTTAGGATCCTCTCTTTATCACTAACTTTTGCCATTTTTATTATGATGTGTCTTGGTGTGGGTCTGTTTGGGTTCAGTTTGTTTGGGGCCCTCTGTGCTTCTTGTATCTTGAATCCAGTATCCTTTAGATTTGGGAAGTTTCCAGCGATAATTTCTTCAGATATATTTTCCATTTCCTTATCTTTTTCTACTCCTTCTGGAATTCCTATTATGCGTAGACTGGCCTGCTTTATATTATCCCATAGGTCTCTTATATTGCTTTCCAGTTTTTTGATTCGGTTTTCTGTCTGTTGACCAGATTGAGTGATTTCCATTATTCTATCTTCCATATCACTGATTCGTTCTTCTGCATTATTCATTCTGGTTTTTACTGCCCCTAGTTCAGTTTGCATCTCTGCAAATGAATGTTCTAGTTTTTCTTGGCTCCTCCTTATATTTTCTAGCTCCTTTCTGAGGGTATCTGCATTACTGTTCATATCTTCTCTTAATTCCTTCAGTATTTTCAGTATTTCTCTTTTGAATTCCAGGTCTGTCTGACTGCAGAGATCTGTTTCATTGTTGACTGTTTTAGGTGAGTTCTCCTGTTGGTTTGACTGGGGGTGGTTTCTCAGCTTCTTCATCTTGCTTGTTGTCTTCTTTCTCCTGAGGGAGTTGTACTCTCCGTTATCGGGTAGTGTTTGCCTTGTCACTGCCGTGGAATATTTCCTGAGGGCTGGCGTTTTTGGTCAATCTTTTTTGAGGCAGTGTGGCTTTTCTGGAGTGTTGATGGGACTAACAGTGTTTCTTTGAAGCAAAGGAGGACTTCCTGAGGGCAGACAGGACTGGGAGGTCCACCCCATGATGGTAGCAGATTTCACTTGGTTCTCAGCACCCCCTGGGGTCTTGGGCGGGTAGCAGGGCCCTTGGAGACTCAAGAGGCTCCTCCCCAGGGCAGCCCAACTCAGAAAAACCGTCTGAGATCTTTTCCCAACTCGGCCAGGCTTGTTGCAGCTTTTCTGGGCTGCAGGGGGTCCTGCCTGGAGCTGGCAGTCCTATGCAGCTGGTCCACTAGGTCTTAGCACCCCCTGGGGGTCTTGGGCGGGTAGCAAGGCCCTTGGAGACCCAAGAGGCACCTCCCCGGGGCAGCCCGTCTCAGAAAAACCGTCGGAGAATTAGGCCGATCTATTCACGGCCTGGCTAGGCTTGTTCTAGCTTTTCTGGGCTGCAGGCCTTTTCTAGGGGGCTGGTGGTGTTTGGTGCTGCTCTGTGGAAGTGTAGCCCCTCCAAAGGGCAAGCAGGCCTGTGCAGGGAGAGCCCCTGCGGTGGTAGGCTTCAGGCAATTGTTGAGGCCAGCCCTCCTGGATGGCAGGCAGCCCCAGGTTCGTCGAGAGCGTAGGGGGTGGCGGGGGTGGGGGGAGGGAATGCACTGGGAAGCACAGCTTTCTGCTAGCTAGCGGGCCTGTAAGCTTGCTGTGGCGTGGGGGGTATTCTATGGGGACCCACCCCTTCTTCTCTCCCCTCCCTGGCACGGGCTCAGACCAGGCTCTTCTCTCAGGTTCCCTCTGAGGCGGCTTTCCACTTCCCCGCCCCTAGAGTATTGCTCCCTTCCTCTGCGACAGCTTTGTTTTCTAGTCTCCCAGGCAGTCTCTGCCCGTCAAATGGTTTAGAGACCTCCCAAGCAGTTTCCGCTCTTCCCCGCCCCGCTAGCCCGGGGACTAATCTCTGGAGCCGAGGTCTCAGTGCCCAGCCCCCCCCCACCAGGCGTCCCCCAGCCCTTTCTCAGGGATTAACCTTCAGAGGCGAGGTCTCGGTGCCCAGCCCCCACCCAGGCGTCCCCCGGCCCCCTCTCGGGGACCAACCTTCAGAGGCAAGGTCTCGGTGCCCAGCCCCCACCCAGGCGTCCCCTGGCCCTTTCCCGGGACTAACCTCTGGAGCCGAGGATTCGGTGCCCAGCCCCCACCCAGGCGTCTCAATTTTTGGTGACTGTGCCCGTAGTTCAGATGGTCCGTTGGGTTCTTGATCGGTTTTTCCGTACTCCGACTTACTGCTACACTCTTCTCTGCATCTGGGGATTCCTCCGGTTCATTTGATCTTTCGCCCGGTAGGTGACTTTCCAGGGTGCGGGATCCCTTTCTCCTCCGCAGTTCCCTTTCAGGAGTGCCCGTCCCGCTGGGATTCACCTTCTCTCACTCTCCTCTTTTCTCCCTTTCTGCCCAATAATGTCATGAACTTCTTGCCATTATTGGAGTTTAGGTTCCTCTGCCAGCATTTAGTTGCTGTTCTATGCGAGTCATTTCTTCTGTAGATGTGCTTTTTTTGTTGTGTTTGTGGGAGAGGGTGAGTGTGTCCCCCTACTCCTCCGCCATCTTGTCCTCTCTCTATGCTTGGATTCATTTTATCTCTTTTACTTCTCTGATTGCTGTGGCTAGGACTTCCAAAACTATGTTGAGCAGTAGTGGTGAGAGCAGACATCCTTGTCTTGCTCCTGATCTCAGCGGGAATTCTTTCAGCTTTTCACCATTGAGAATGTTTGCTGTGGGTTTGTCACATATGGCCTTTATCATGTTGAGCTAGGTTCCGGTTATGCCCACTTTCTGAAGGTTTTTTTTTTTTTTATCAGAAATGGGTGTTGGATTTTGTCAAAGGCTTTTTCCACGTCTATTGAGAGGATCATAGGGTTTTTAGTCTTCAGTTTGTTAATGTGGTGTATCACACTGAAGTATGTGTGGATATTGAAGAACCTTTGCCTCCCTGGGATAAATCCCACTTGATCATAATGTGCAATCCTTTTGATGTATTGTTGGATGCGGTTTGCTAGTATGTTGTTGAGGATTTTTGCATCAATGTTCGTCAGTGAAATTGCCTGTATTTTCTTTTTTTGTGGTATCTTTGTCTGGTTTTGGTGTGAGGGTGATGGTGGCCTCACAGAATGAGTTTGGGAGTATCCCTTCCTCTGCAGTTTTTTTGAAAAAGATTCAGAAGGAGAGGTGTTGGCTCTTCTCTAAATGTTTGATAGAATTTGCCTGTGAAGCCATCTGGTCCTGGACTTTTGTTTGTTGGAAGATTTTAAATCACAGTTTCAATCTCAGTTCTTGTGATTGGTCCATTTATCTTTTCTATTTCATCTTGGTTTAGTCTTGGAAGATTGTACTTTTCTAAGAATGTGTCCATTTCTTCTAGGTTTTCCGTTTTATTGGCGTATAGTTGCATATAGTAGTCTCTCATGAGACTTTGTGTTTCTGTGATGTCCGTTGTTACTTCTCCTTTTTCATTTCTAATTTTATTGATTTGAGTCCTCTTTCTTTTTGTCTTGATAAGTCTGGCTAAGGTCTTATCAGTTTTGTTGCTCTTTTCAAAGAACCAGCTTTTCGTTTCACGGATCTTTTCTATGGTTTTCTTTGTTTCTATTTCATTGATTTCTGCTCTGATCTTTATGATTTCCTTCCTTCTACTAACTTTAGGTCTTGTCTGTTCTTCTCTCTCAAGCTGCTTTAGATGTAAAGTTAGCTTGTTTATTTGAGCTTTTTCTTGTTTCCTGAGGTGGGCTTGTATTGCTCTAAACTTTCCTCTTAGAATGGCTTTTGCTGCATCCCATAGCTTTTGGAGTGTCATATCTTTGTTGTCATTTACTGCTGGGTATTTTTTAATTTCCTCTTTGATATCTTCAGTGATCCATTGGTTGCTTAGTAGCATGTTGTTCAGTCTCCACGTGTTTGTGGTTTTTTCAGTTTTTTTCTGGTTATTGATTTCCAATCGTATAGCACTGTGGTTGGAAAAGATGCTTGATAAGATTTCAATTTTCCTAAAGTTACCGGGGTTGGATTTGTATCCTAGGATGTGATCAATCTTAGAGAATATTCCATGTGCACTTGAGAAGAATGTGTATTCTGTTGCTTTTGGATGGAATGTCCTATAAATATCTATTAAGTCCATCTGGTTTAATGCATCATTCAGGGCCTGTGTTTCCTTATTGATTTTGTGTCTGGTTGATCTGTCCATTGCTGTAAGTGGGGTGTTCAAGTCCCCCACTATGATTGTGTTAGTGTTGATCTGTCCTTTTAAGTTTGTTAGCGGTTACGTTATATATGGTGCATAGATACGTAAAATTGTTATATCTTCTTCTTGGATTGGTCCTTTGATCATTATGTAATGACCTTCTTTGTCCCTTAAAATATTCTTCATTTTAACCTGGAAACCAAAAATCTACAATTGATACACAAACGAAGTATAATCACCTCAAATACAACACTTAAGATAGTTATCAAACCAGAAGATGAGAGAAGAAGGGACAAAAGAAAGGAAAAACAGCAACAAATACAAATCCAAAGCGATTAACAAGATGGCTATAAGAACATGCATATCAATATTTACCTTAAATGATAATGTACTAAACGCCTCAACCAAGAGACATAGACTGACTGAATGGATACAAAGGTAAGACCCATATATTCTGTCTTCAAGAGACCCACTTCATTTCTAGGGACATATACAAATTGAAAGTGAGACGATGGAAGAAAATATTCCATACAAATGGTGATCAAAGGAAAGCTAGAGTCACAACACTCATATAAGACAAAATAGATTTTAAAATGAAGAAATAGACTTTTAAGTCAGGTGATCTATTTACTTCCAGAACTTGGAATTTTAACTAGCAAAGCCAAAGTGTGAAATAAATAAGAAAAAATGTTGAAAACTCTGTGGTAAAATGATAAAAAGTAGAAAAGAAATGCTATTATAAACACTAAGTGGGTAGTTACCTACAGTGGTGAAGGATCTGATGAAAACAGGGAGGGATATATGAAGGGAACCCCTCCCTGAGTTGTTGGCATTATTCTATTTCTTGCTAGTGGTTACAGTGTTTTACTTCATAATAATTAATTATTACATGTTACTTTTGAGTTTTATGTTATTTTATGTATGTTATAATTTAATTTTTAATTTAAAAATCTCCTATGAATGGTACTACTTCCAACATCCATTTTCTTATCATGCTTCTTGCTTACTGTCCTGAAGGCCAATTTTTGGTCTTCTTAGGCCTGTGGTCAGCTTCTGAGGTAAACCTCAGAGCAAGAAGATGCCTATAATGGTTTTGTTCCCTCAGAGACACCTAGTACAAGTCCCTGGGCCAGTCAAAGATAAGAGTTGAGTAGTAGCTTGTCTTCCAGCAAACTACTTCCTCAGTCAAGCAGCAGGATCAGTCACTGATGACAGGGGCCACCACAGGGGTGGGGCTCTTTGGAAGAGAAAGTGATCATGGGAATTTCTGAGGGCTACAGCTACACTTTCTGAGTCATGGAATAGTTCTTGGGTGACTGGAAACTCTCTGTTTAATGGGAGAATGTAGCACCAAGGAAGTATTTTGATTTTTCTTCCCTCTCTTCATCACACTCTTCAACAAAAGCATTTGACCTTCACCCAGTTTATACCCTGTTCAACAAACAAAATGCCTTAGAAGCATGGAATAGCAGAGATAGAAGGAATCTTTAATTTTGACTATGTTTCCTATTTTAAAAGAAAAAATCATTTATTTAAGCAAAGTTATGTGAGGAAACCCAATATAGTAAATGTGAAAAACATACCTTCTTGTTTATTTTCCCATCATGGCCTCCACATTCTCAGAAGACCCTCCTGGGAACAACAAAATATATTTTGAAATCCATTGTTCTAATATATCCCTCACCTCCTAATGTCACATGGGGAAATATACCTGGAGAGTGGAAGGAACTTGCCTGAAATCACACAGGATATCAATGGAAGAACTGAGACTAGAACCAAGAGTAGCATTGGGAGTACCACCACCCCCTCCCAGAAGAAGGAAACTATGGCAATTCCTAGAAACACAATAGAACAGCAATATATTTTTAAGAAATATGTACTGTTAAAAATAATAAGTGATTCTACTTGACCCTGAAAATGTATAAGAACTGCAAATTTTTCAAAATGATGAAAGGGATTATACTTAACCAGTGAGATGAAAAAAACAAACAACTGAAAACTATAAAACATTGATAGGATTTCCCGTCATGGCATAGTAGTTAATGAATCGACTAGGAACCATGAGGTTGTGGGTTCGGTCCCTGCCCTTGCTCAGTGGGTTAAGGATCCAGCATTGCCATGAGCTGTGGTGTAGGTTGCAGACGCGGCTCGGATCCTGCGTTGCTGTGGCTCTGGCGTAGGCCGGTGGCTATAGCTCAAATTCGACCCCTAGTGTGGGAACCTCCATATGCCGCGGGAACAGCCCAAAGAAATAGCAAAAAGACAAAAAAAAAAAAAAAAGCATTGATAAAAGAAAGCAAAGAAGACACAAATAAATGGAAAGAATCCCACATTCATTGATTAGAAATTTCTACATGATTTTTATTTTTTTCCATTATAGTTGTTTTACAGTGATCTGTCAATTTTTTATTGTACAGCAAAGTGACCCAGTCACATATACATATATGGATTCTTTTTCTCACCTTACCCTCCTCATGCTCCATAGCAAGTGACTAGATATAGTTCCAGTTGATTAGAAAAGTTAATATTAAGATGTCAGTATTACTGAAAGCAATCTACAGATTAAATGTAATCCTTATCAAAATCCCAAAAATTTTTTTAAGAAATAGAAAGTCCTTAAAAAATTCACATATAATCTCAAGGGACCCAAAATATCTAAAACAATATTGAAAAAGAGAAACAAAATTTGTGAATAGTGCTGCAATGAACTTGCAGATGCATGTATATTTTTAAGTAAAGTTTTGTCCAGATATATATGTGTAACTGGGTCATTATGTTGTACAATAGAAAAAAGTTGTATTGGGGAAATAACAATAAAAAAAATTTAAAAAAGAAAAACAAAATTTGAGGATTTACACTTAGCAATTTCAAAACTTAGAACAAAGTTACAGTAGTCAAACAATGTGGGACTGATATAATGTAATGTTATAAAGATAGATACTGCTATAAAGAGAGTATAGAAGTTAACTTATGTATTGTCAATCATGGGCTTTTGATAAGGCTTCCAAGAACAGTCAATGGTGAAAAAATGTTTTAAAAAGTTGTGCTGATATCCACATGCAAAAAATGAAACTGCAATTCAACAATAAAACAAACTGATTAAAAATGGACAAAAATAGGAGTTCCCATCATGGCACAGCGGAAACAAATCCAACTAGGAACCATGAGGTTGCAGGTTCAATCCCTGGCCCTTTCTCAGTGGGTTAAGATCCAGCAATTCCATGAGCTGTGGTGTAGATCTCAAACGTGGATTAGATCTGATGTTGCTGTGGCTGTGGCCAGCAGCTATAGCTCCGATTAGACCCCTAGACTGGGAACCTCCGTATGCCATGGGTGTGGCCCTTAATAAAAAAAAAGAAAAGAAAAAAATGGGAAAAATAAACCAATGTGACCTAATTAAACTCAAAAGCTTTTGCACAGCAAAGGAAACCATTAAAAAAAAAGAGAGAGAGAGAAAAAAAAACACACAGAATGAGAGAAAATCTTTGCAAATGACAAGGGTCTAACCATGAAAATATGCAAACAACTCATAAAACTCAACAACAAAAAAACAAAAAACCTGTTCAATAAATGGGCAGAAGAATTAAATAGACATTTCTCCGACAAAGACATATGGATGGCCAATAGGCACATGAAAAGATGCTCAATGTCACAAGTTATTAGAAAAATGCAAATCAAAACTACAATGAAATACAACCTCACACAGATCAGAATGGCCATCATTAATAAGTCTACAATTAGACTAAATAATTAATACTAGAGAGGGTGTGGAGAAAAGGGAACCATCCTAAATTATTGGTGGGAATGTAAATTGGTACAACCACTGTGGAAAACAGTACAGAGGTTCCTCAGAAAACTAAATATAGAACTAACGTATGATCCAGCAATCCCATCTCTGGGCATATATCTGGACAGAACTATAATTCAAAAAGATACACGCACCCATATATTCACAATAGCCAAGACATGGAAAACATCTAAATGTCCATTGACAGATGAATGTATTAAGAAATTGTGGTTCATATATGCAATGGAATACTACTCAGCCATAAAAAGAACCAAGTAAAGTCATATGTAGCAATATGGATACAACTACAGATTCTCATACTATGTGAAGTTAAATCAGGAAGAGAAAGACAAATCCCGTATGATATCACTTATATGTGGAACCTAAAATATGGGACAAATGAACCTATATACAAAACAGAAACAGGTCCCAGATATGGAGAACAGACTTGTGTTTGAAAAGGGGGTTGGGAGAGGAAGTGGAATGGATGGGGAATTTGGGGTTGATAGATGCAAACTATTACATTTAGAATGTATAAGCAATGGGGTCCTACTGTATAGCACAGAGAACTATATCCAGTCTCTTGGGATAGAGCATGATAGAAGATAATATGAGAACAAGAATGTGTATATATGTATGACTGAGTCACCACGCTCTATAGCAGAAATTGTCACAACACTCTAAATCAACTACAATTTTAAAAAAATCAAAAAATTAAAAACCATAAAACTGACAAAGGACTTGAATAAACATTTCTCCAAAGAAGATATGTAAATAGCCAATAAACACATGAAAATGTGCTCAACATCACTAATCATTAGGGAATGCAAATCAAAATCATAATGATATACCTCTTCATACCCATTAGTTGTAATTCTTTTCTTTTCTTTTTAGGTCCACACCTGCAGGATATGCAAGTTCCCAGGCTGGGGATTGAATCCAAGCTGCAGCTGCCAGCCTACATCAAAGCCACAGCAACACAGGATCTGAGACATGTCTGCAACCTACACCACAGCTCAGAGCAAGGCAGGATCCTTTACCCACTGAGCAGGTTAGAGATCAAACCCACATCCTCATGGATACTAGTCAGGTTTGTAATGTGCTGAGACACAATGGGAACTCCTCAGTGTTATTATTTTAAAAAATCAGAATATCAGGAGTGTTGATGATGATGTGAAGAAATTGGAACTCTTATGTATTGCTGGTGGGAATGCGGAATTTTGCACCTTCTGTGGAAAACAGTATGGTGATTCTTCCAAAAAAGTTAACATAGAATTATCATACTATCCAGCAATTCCATTTCTGGATGTATACCCAGAGGAAAAGAAAGAAGAGAGTCCCACAGATATTTATACACCATTGTTCATAGTAATATTATTTGCAATAGCTAAAAGGTGAAAGCAACTCAGCTGTCCATCAAGGGATGAATGAATGAACAGAATGTGGTACATAAATATAATTTAATATGATTTAACCATAAAAACGAATGAAATTCTGACAAATGGCACAAGAAGGGCGAACTCTGAAGACATTATGTTTAGTGAAATAAATCAGTCACAAAAGAAAAATTATTTTATACTTTCACTGATATGAGGTATCTAGAGGAACCAAATTTATGGAGATAGAAAGATGAATAATGGTTGTCAGGGCTTGGGGGAGGGAATAATGGGGAGTTATTATTTAATGGGTATAGAGTTTCAGTTTGGGATGGTAAAAAAATTCTGGAGATAGATGGTGGCGGTGATTTTGTAGTAATGTAGATGTACTTAACACCACTGAGCTATACACTAAAAATGGTTAAAATGGTAAATTTTATGTTCTTTTTTATTTTACCAAAGATTACAAATAGAGGTAAGTACTTTAGGGAAGGGGAGAAGTCACCAGAGTCTCAAGTTTTGAAGAGACAAACCCATTCTGGAAAACTGAAACAAATCATGGCAATGGAGAGTAGTACAGGTGGCCCACCTCAATATTTCAGCTCTGTTTATTTAGTTATTTTAGTTTATCATTGGAACCTATTGCTCTCTCTTGCCTCCCTCAGTGGTTTTCAGGCTGTGCTCATCAGAACCTGAAGATTTTCATGGAGGTCTCACAATCAATAAAAGAGTAAAAATTTAAGTAGTTTAAAGAATCCATTTATTTATTTTGGTTGTGTTATCTATTACAGTTTGGTTAAGTGTTTATTAAAAAAATACAAGTAGATCAGTGCTAAAAATTTGGAAACCAAAACCAATGCCTATCACCACATGATCCACATCATAATGTCATTTCATAAACTTGTTTTGTGGGAGCTATAAATGCCCTCAGACATATTTTAATTTTTACAACTCAGTTTTAATTAAATGATATAAGACATGAATAAGGCCTATTACATTGAAGGTATTCAGGAAATGTTTAGGAAATTGCTGAATAATGATTTATTTCATTTTCTTTAATGAGTGCTCTTCCTCAAATAGATCTCAAGCTAGCTGAAAAGAGAGGATAAGGCCATTTAAAATATATTGTAAAATATATGAGATATAAATATTATTTTTAAAACAAAGTATTTTACCCCATGTTGCAGTCAATGAATACGCCTATAATAAATATTGTGTATACTGCATTCTTTCATTATTTCAATTAGGGAATTTTTATGGAACACCTACTCTGCTATGTGCATTGTCCTATGTGCTGAGCATGTAAGACAAATAATCCTTGCCCTCAGGTAGCTTTTGCTATTTGAGGGAAGTAGATAAGAAATAAGATCATGATTGTTTATTATTATGTATACTAAGTTAGGAGATAGGAGGAAAGAACAGGGTATAAGAACCCAAAGAAATGTTATGCTAATTATGACTTCCTAGAGAAAGTGTTGGTTAAACTGAAACCAGAGGACAGGAAGAATTAGCTGGGTGTTGGGTGAGGAGATGTTTTGGGTGGAAGTAATTGAAAAATATCCAAGGCAAAATAAACACATTCAGAGACCCAGAGGTAAATGAAGTTGATATGCTTATGGCACAGTTCAATATGAATGACACCAAGGTAAGAGAATATTTTGAGAAGGGAGAGAATAACATGTTAATTGCTGAAGAAATATCAAATAATGTTATTGAAAGGTCTCCACTGAATTCAGAAAAAATTAAGTCATTGATCACCTTGGTGACAGCAGTTGTAGTAGCATATTAGGAGCATGGATTGAGTAGAATGGATTGAGTAGAATGATTAGAATGGAGTAGAATGGACTGAGAAGTGAATGGCAGATAATGTGAAAACAAGAAGTGTAGAGGCCTCCTTTGGGAAGTTTGCTTTAGAAGAAAATATGAGGTGGTATCTGAAGAGAGACATGAAATTAAGGCATTTTTAAAAATATATTAGAGACTTGAGTATATTCAGAGGCTGGAAGAAAAAGATTTGGTAGAGGAAGGGTTGGAAATGCAGACAAAAGGAAGAGGGCATGATTGCTGGAGGGAAGTTTATGAGAAGGTGTGAGGAATTAAGTTCTAGATACCATGTGGAAAGTTCAACCCTAGATGGAAAGAAAGGCTCCTTTTCCATGGTGATCAGGAAGTTGGGGAGACAATATTAAGTATTCATGGAGATGTAGGAATGTTTGTAGCAGAACGTTTTCATCTGATAGTTACTATTTCTTTTATGAGATAGGAAGAAAAGTCATATGTTGGAGGTAGGAAGAGAAGTAGATTTACCAGTTTAAAGGAAATGAAGAAGTTTTTAAACAGAGGTTGTGACCATTTAAATTTAAGACATACAAAGCATCAGACAGAATGGCAAGGTAAAATAGAAAAATCAATAATTGTACTTTTAGAGTTAAACATACTCCTCTCAGAAACTTCTAAATTAAGCAGACTAAAATATGATGCAAATCATATATCTGATAAAGAATATTCATATCCAGAATATATAAGGAGAACTTATAAATCAAGAATAAAAAGACAAATATTCCAGGCAAAAATGGACAATGGATTTGAATATATATATATATATATATATATATATATATCCAATAGGCACTTATAAAAATCCTCAACATCTCAATATAATTAACTGCCAGGGAAATGACAATCAGTAGTACAGGAATTTCCCAGTGACTCAGCAAGTTAAGGATCCAGCATTGTCACTGCTGTGGTGTGGTTTGATCCCTGGTCTGGAAACTTCTGCATGCTGTGGGTGCAGCCAAAAAAACAAACCGAAGTACAGTTACAATAAAAAACAATAACAACTCATGTTGCAACAGAAGAAAGGGTGGGGGAAAAACTGTAATTGCAATGTATACATGTAAGGATAACCTGACCCCCTTGCTGTACAGTGGGAAAATAAAAAAAAAAATAATAAATAAATAAAAATAAAAATAAAAAAATAAAAAAAAACAATAACAACTGTTGGCAAGGATGTTGAGAAACTGGAACTCTCACACACTGCTGGTAGAAATATAGAATGGTGTAGCCACTTTGTAAAACAGCCTAGCAGTTTTGTGAAAAAGTTAAACATAGATGTACCATATGCCGCATCAATTCCACCCCTAGATATATACCTAAGAGAAATGAAAACATATATTCACACAAAAATTTTACATGAACGTTCATAACAGCCCCAAAGGAGAAACAACCCAAATGCCTATCAGCTGATCAATCAATAAATAAAATGTGATATATCCATATAGGACTATTATTTGGCCATAAAAAAAGAATGAAGTAATGCCTATGCTACAACATTGATGAACTTTATGGTGAATGAAAGATGTTTGTCATAAAAGATTCCATTTATATAAAATGTCCAAAATAGGTAAATCTATAGAGACAGAAAGTAGATTAGTGGTTGCCTAAGATTGAGGGGAATGGGAGAAATGTGAAATGACGGCTAATGTGCATGAGATTTCTTCTATGGTGATGAAAGTATTTTAAAATTCAGTAGTGGTATTATGGATATACAAATCTGAATATATTACAAACTACTGAATTTTACACTTTAAAATAGTGGATTTTAAGGTATACACGTTAATTGTATGGTTTGTGTGTTAATTATATATTAATAAAGCTGTTCTAAAAGTAAATAAATAAGAATCAGAACTATTAAGGCATGAACTGTGTGATTATTAAGCTTATAGTCTACATCCTACAAATAAAGAATACACTTTGTTTTTGAGCACACCTAGACTATTGATTAAAAACATACAACTTATTAAGCTATAAAATGATCCTCAATACATTTGAATGAATCAATAAAATGTAACATATATGCTGTCAATATGCAATCAATAAATTTTTAAAATTACAAAAAATTACAAGAAAATCTCATGTGTATGGAAACTCGGTTCAAAAGTAAATTAAAATGATATTTAGAATTGAATAAAAACAACAGCAAACAAAACTACATTTATTGGCAAAACTTTTGCCAGATCTAGGAATATTCATTCCTAGCACCATGGGACAAACTGGTCAAGAAATGCCTCTCAAAACTATGGTTGAATTTATGACCATGAGGAAACATTGTGAACTGAAGTTTGGCACTTGCCATCAGCCTCTACATGAGCCAAAACATGAGCCACTGCAGCTGCCGACCCGCAGCATCCCCTGAGCAGAACTCAGCATGGAGATCAGAAGTGAGGCACTCTGCGCTCTGGAAAAACCGAAAGAACAGGGCTTTAGTTAGATTTCAGGTAAGGATTTTTATATACCCAAATTCTTGCATCTTCTCATATCTAGACAAACTAAAATCATTAACAGTGGCATCTGCATTGGCCATTAGAGAAAAAGAGCAGAATAGAGTAGTTGTGGTTCAGACATCCAAGGTAATACTAGGAAATATTATGGAAGTAATTTTAGGCAAGTCTTTGTATTGCTAAGAGGTTTAAGGTTTATGTGCCTTGTCAAAGTAACGTCAGCAGGCAGCTGCAACATTACATTTTTAAGGTATTCATTCTCTTATAACAGGCGACAACATGTATAAGGAACAATAGCTCCTGTTATTTATGACTTAATACCATATCAAACATTAAAACCCATTTAAATAAAACTACACTCCTCCTTCAACAGTACCGGTATCAACCTAAATTCCAAACCTCTGTTTAATCTTATTTTTCTTTCCTTCCCAATCTCTATAGTAGGAACCTACCATGTCCAGCCACCTAGCACTCATAGCCCCTATCCAGCAGGAAGTTGCTACAGAAGACAAGATCTTTGCCCCTATCCCATATAAAAAAAGGCTGGAAAAATAGCTTCCAAGGAGAATGGAGACAGATTCCCATCCACTGAATGTGACTGTTCAACTTGGAGATCTGCTGTGGACATGGTCTGCAGAATTGGATTGATCCACAGAAACCAGATGAATGCTCTTCAATCAAAATTTACTAGAACTGTTCTTATGTAACAAATAAATAAAAAAGAGGGAGATGTTGGAGACCATTGAAACTGCTGAATGATGCAGTAAACAAATTTGGTGCACATTCAAAAGAACAACCACTAAGAGATAGCTTTATCATTAACTGCACCTTATTTTGCTCATTAAGCTATGTCATCTTGCCTAATAAAAGGCATGTGGGCTAAAACCTAGGCACTTTTGTTCTGTGGAACAGAGTGCCTTCTAGTCCCCCAATTTCTAGATGTAAAAAAAAACAAAAAATAAAAAAACGCAACAAAACTACATTTAAAGATTTGTGGGACACAAATAAAATATTAGTAAGTTATAGCTTTAAATACATTTCTCAGGAAATAAGAAAAGTTAAAAACAAAATCCCTTATTACAGTTTACATTTGTATTTATTAGAATGACAATGACAGTGGAATATATGTTGTTTTAAAAATAAGTTATCTTCAAATAAAAGCTGAACTATGATAACTTTTCTTTTTAGTTATCAATATACTAAATTTATTATCACCTTAATCTGAAGTTTTTAAAGAATGCTACATGGGATTTCTTTAAAATTTATATCATTGAAAAAAAAATCTGAAACAATGACTGCCCTAGATGACCTAATCTTTCAACACAAGAAATTGCCTCCCCCCAAAAAGGAACAGACAAAACCCAGTAAATATGCAAAACAATAGATACAAGTAGAGATAAAAGAAACAGAGGACAATACAATTTAAAAATAAAGAAAATCAACAAAATCAAAACTTGGTGCTTTGATAAATTTTTTTTTATTTTTTTTTATTTTTTATTTTCCCATTGTACAGCAAGGGGGTCAGGTCATCCTTACATGTATACATTGCAGTTACAGTTTTTTCCCCCACCCTTTCTTCTGTTGCGACCTGAGTATCTAGACATAGTTCTCAATGCTATTCAGCAGGATCTCCTTATAAATTTATTCTAGGTTGTGTCTGATAAGCCCAAGCTCCCGATCCCTCCCACTCCCTCCCCCTCCCGATAAATTTTTTATTTTTCTTTTCTTTTCTATTTTTTTAGGGCCACACCTGCAGCATATGGAAGTTTCCAGGCTAGAGGTCAAATGAAAGCTGCAGCTGCTGGTCTACACCATGGGGGATTCAAGCCACTTCTGCACAGCAGCTTGTTGCAACGCTGGATCCTTAACCCACTGAGTGAGGCCAGGGATTGAACCCTTATCCTCATGGATCCTAGTCAGGTTCTTATCCCACTGAGCCACAACAGGAACTCCCAAAAAATCATTTTGAAGATAGTACCTTTAACACGACTGATCCAGGAAAAAAAAAGATAAATGCAAATAAAGAAAATACAAAGAAAAAGGGGATAACTACTGAAAATATTAGAAATTGAAAAAGATTCATTATGAACAGTGTGCTGGTAAATTAAGAGACTTGTGGTTGCCTGATGGGAGGGGGAGGGATCGGGAGCTTGGGCTTATCAGACACAACCTAGAATAGATTTATAAGGAGATTCTGCTGAATAGCATTGAGAACTATGTCTAGATACTTATGTTGCAACAGAACAAAGGGTGGGGGAAAACTGTAATTGTAATGTATACATGTAAGGATAACCTGACCCCCTTGCTGTACAGTGGGAAAAAAAAAAGTTGCCTAATTCAAGGTCACAACATTTTTGTCATTTGTTGCCTTCTAGACATTTCATAATATAGGTTTTACATTATGTTTATACACATTTTGAGTTAAATGTTATGTGTAGTATGAGATAAGGCTCCTTGTACTATATTGTTGGATTCTACTTGGTAAAATTTTGTTTAGAATTTGGGGCTATATGTCAAAAATAAAATCATAAATAAAATCCTTTGTCAATTGAGGTAAAAAAATATGGATACATTTTTAGTAAAATATAACATGCCACAAATGGTGAAGAAAATATATAAAACTTAGACCAATAATATTAAAGAAATTGAAATGGGTACTCAAGTATCTTCCTCCACACCTGCTGCCACCCCAAACACCTACAGTATTAGGATACGGTAGAGTTCTTGACAGTTAGAGGTACAGTCTAATAACGTTTAAGAAGCAGTTAATTCCAATCATACACAGATTGTTACAGAAAAAAGAAAAGGAGTTGAAGCTTCCAAGATCTCTTACAAGGATCCAGTGATTTTTATTTTTTTTATTTTCCCACTGTACAGCAAGGGGATCAAGTTATCCTTACATGTATACATTACAATTACATTTTTCCCCAACCTTTGTTCTGCTGCAACATGAGTATCTAGACATAGTTCTCAATGCTACTCAGCAGGATCTCCTTGTAAATCTATTCTAAGTTGTGTCTGATAAGCCCAAGATCCCAATCCCTCCCACTCCCTCCACCTCCCATCGGGCAGCCACAAGTCTCTTCTCCAAGTCCATGATTTTCTGAGGAGATGTTCATTTGTGCTGGATATTAGATTCCAGTTATAAGTGATATCATATGGTATTTGTCTTTGTCTTTTTGGCTCATTTCACTCAGGATGAGAGTCTCTAGTTCCATCCATGTTGCTGCAAATGGCATTATGTCATTCATTTTTATGGCTGAGTAGTATTCCATTGTGTATACATACCACTTCTTCCGAATCCAATCATCTGTCGATGGACATTTGGGTTGTTTCCATGTCCTGGCTATTGTGAATAGTGCTGCAATGAACATGAGGGTGCACGTGTCTCTTTTAAGTAGAGTCTTGTCCGGATAGATGCCCAAGAGTGGGATTGCAGGGTCAAATAGAAGTTCTATGTATAGATGTCTAAGGTATCTCCAAACTGTTCTCCATAGTGGCTGTACCAGTTGACATTCCCACCAGCAGTGCAGGAGGCTTCCCTTTTCTCCACAGCCCCTCCAGCACTTGTTATTTGTGGATTTATTAAGGATGGCCATTCTGACTGGTGTGAGGTGGTATCTCATGGAAGTTCTGATGTGCATTTCTCTTATACTCAGCAATGTTGAGCATTTTTTCATGTGTTTGCTGGCCATCTGTATATCTTCCTTGGAGAAATGTCTATTCAGGTCTTTTGCCCATTTTTCCATTGATTGATTGGTTTTTTTGCTGTTGGGTTGTATAAGTTGTTTATATATTCTAGAGATTAAGCCCTTGTCGGTTGCATCATTTGAAACTCTTTTCTCCCATTCTGAAAGTTGTCCTTTTGTTTTCTTTTGGGTTTCCTTTGCTGTGCAAAAGCTTTTCAGTTTGATGAGGTCCCATGGGTTTATTTTTGCTCTAATTTCTATTGCCTTGGGAGACTGACCTGAGAAAATATTCATGAGGTTGATGTCAGAGAGTGTTTTGCCTATGTTTTCTTCTAGGAGTTGGATGGTGTCCTGTCGTATATTTAAGTCTTTCAGCCATTTTGAGTTTATTTTTGTGCATGGTGTGAGGGTGTGTTCTAGTCTCATTGCTTTGCATGCAGCTGTCCATGTTTCCCAGCAATGCTTGCTGAATAGACTTTCTTTTTCCCATTTTATGTTCTTGCCTCCCTTGTCAAAGATTTATCAGAGAACAAAACAAGTAAAGAAAGTTCTAATTTCATATTACTTGGAAACATATAAGCAAATATCCTAAACAACATGTTTGTTAACCAAATCCCATAATCAAGTAAGATTTATCCCTGGAATACAAAGATAGTTTAATATCTGAAAACATATCAATATATTATACCATATTAATGGAATAAAAACATATCATAATCATAATGCAGAATAAAACATTTAAGATGATTTTGGTACCTATGTATGATTTTTAAAAAGTACTTAGCAAATCGGAGTTCCCATTGTGGCTCAGCAGATTAAGGATCTGACATAGTCTCATGAGGATGGAGAATTGCCTTTACCAGCCATCAAAACTTACTACAAATTACAGTAATATAAATAGTATAGTATTAGCTCAATAGCATACAGATAGACCAATAGGGCAGAAGAGAGAGCTTAGGAATAGGTTTGTGTATAAGTGGAAACCTTGTATGTGAAAAAGGCCACAACACAAAGAAATGGGGAGAGACTGGATTATATAGTAGATAATGTTGGAAAAACTGGCTCATTATATTAAGAAAAATAAAACTGAAATCCTAGCTAATGCTACATACAAGGACAGACACTAAGTGCATTAAACATCTAATTAAAGATAAAATTTGTAAAACAAATAAAAACCTGTAAATTTAATAAAATATTAGGAGGATATTTTTTGTGACCCAGAGGCAAAAAAAAAATGACTTCCTAAATATAATCACAACAGCATAAACCAAAAGATAAACATGTTGATGAGTTTGATAAAATAAAATTAATATTTCATGGTCAGAGGAAACTATAAATTCCTGAGGGTTGGACTTTTGTCTATCTTGTTCAATGCCATTTTGCTAGCATTTAACAGTGCTTGGTATATAGTAGGTATTCAAAATGTATATGTTGAATTAATGAACAAATTAATTTTTTCAAGATTATTACAATTTGAATCATGCCAACTTTGGGAAGATGCTTTGAGGTGGTGGTGGCGTGGGTAGTGGGAGTATGAAGGAAGGAGGACATCATTTGAATCAGAGCTCTTAGCAGATTTCAAAAATTAAGGGAAACATATACCTAAGCTTTGAAGGGACACATTTTTCCATTGGGGTTCAAGAGTATCAATCACCAGATCTCAATAACCAGTGCCTTAGCAGGAGTGCTAACACCTGAAGGCAGCAGATTGAGGAGGGAGCATTGGAGTCTGGAAGGTTTGAAGCGAATTTTTTAAAAATTAGATTAGAAAAGCAGCATTCCCATCAAGTAGAAAATAAAGTGGTGTTTGCTTTATAGACTGATTTAGAATGTAGAGGGGAGGTTCCAGGAAGGTTATCTCTACCTTTTGATAAGAATGAAGATAAGGAACTTGGGCAAAAGGAAGTTCAGAGTTCAGGAGATTTTTTATTAAAATTTGTTAATTTAGAAACATATACTTAAGAAACTTGGCTATTTCCCGTTTTTGATTTCTGTACTAATTTCCTTTCTATTCTTTAGGATTTGTTAATACCCCTTTTTAATGGATATTAGTCTCAGATGAGGATCCTTTGGAAAATGATCTTTGCCACATATGAGGGGCCATCCAGAGTTGGGGAAATCAATTCTACTCCAAATCTATTGTCTCAGAATATTCAAGGAAGATGCTTGGCAATCTGTAATTGAAAGAACTTCACCCCAAATGATTCCAAAGATTAGATAAGTTTTGGAAACAATACCTAAAACAAGACATTTTGAGAGAGAAAATGTACACAGGTTGCTGCTCCATCATCTATGTCCCTAATTGTGCAGTTTCCCACCTGACACATGGCTTAGAGCCCTGCATCCAGTTTCTGGTCTGATTGACATCGTGTTCTCAGTCTGGTTGTCTGGAAAGAAAAAAAAAATCTGTCTTCCTGACAGATGACCTTTCTTATTACCCATCTCTTTCAACACCAAGCATCCTAAAGAAGCTGACCATGGGGAACATATTCATAACACATTGAGACTGTCAGTACTACACATGATCTTTGATATAATGTGGCCCAGCACCTTTGCTTCCCCCTTTCCTAATCCAATCCCTATTATACAGATGAGGAAGATAAAGGAGGGAAAGTGACTTGACCAAAGTCACAAAAAAATTACTTGCAAATAGACATCAGACCATCCATTTGTAATGCCAGTTTAGAATTGATTATTGCCTGTTTTGGTTGGCAAATCAGGCAGTTCTGGGTATCAATTCCAGCATTGTACCTCAAACCGTGTACTCTTGGAGAGGTTGCTTCATCTCTCAGTACCCTCATTTCTTCCTCTGTAAAATGGAGGGCCAACAAATATCCTAACCACATGAATTACCTGGCATATACTAAGTAATCAAAATGTATTGTTATTACTTATGTTTGTCCCCTTTCTATTCCATAAAAGACACAGGATGGTGAATGTCCATTAAAGATCATTAATGGTGGTGGTCATTACCATTAATGGCAATGGACACTTTTTAGTCCCTTTCACATTCAAGTTCCCAAAGTTCCTCCCTTTGTATTCAATGAGAATTTCAGCCTTGCTGAAGCACACGAAGGCTGTTGGGAGCTAGAAGCCTAAGAGTGATGTTTGCCTATCCTCTGGGTAGATTCAATGAAACTTCAAATATGATACTACCACAAAAATTTAATTCATCTTCTTAAGATAATGACATAGATAATGAAAAGAAGGGAGAGGGAAGGAGTTTTGGGACAGGACAGAAAGGAGAGGCTGAGGAAAAGGAGAGGTGATTGGCTTCCCACATGGTTGACTGCAGTAGTTGATGTCAAGGAATAAAGAATTTTTACAAAGAAAGGAAGGGAGATAGGGAAGGAAAGATGAAGGAAAGAAGGAAAGGGGGAAATTATGATTGAAAACACAAGCTTGGTATGACACAATGTTAGGCTTTCTAGAAACCAAAGAAAGCTGGGATCGTCGGTGTGGAAGGAATTATTAAAAAGTAGACCTTTCTCTTACTGGGAGAAAGGATTATACTAGAGGTGAGCCAGTCAGAGAAGAATGAATTCTGGTTATAAAATCGGTCACTGTCTTCTTCTTCCCTCCCCACCAATCCAATGTGATGATGGACAATCTTGAGCTACCAGGAAGCTATTCCTTAAGTATGGCTTAAATCCTTCTTGCTGTAGGAGTAGTTAATTTCCATTCATAAAGACCTTATTTTTGAAAGAGATGGGATTAAGATGGCAGAATAGAAGGACTGGAGCTCAACTTCTCTCCTAAAAACAACAAAATTCACAACTAAAGGCTGAGCAATCTTCAACCAAATGGACTGGAAACCTTAAAAAAGATACCCTACTCCATAAGACAAAGGGGAGGTCACATCAAGAGGTAGGAGGGGCATTTACATGATGAAAACAACCCCATACCTCCCTGGTGGGAAGCCCCAGAGACTGGAAAGTAACTGGCTCACAGAGACTCACCTACAGGAGTGAGAGTTAAGAGCCTCATATCAAATTCCACGTGTGGGGATCTGGCACTGGGAGAAAGAGCCCCTGGAGCATCTGGGATTGAAGGCCAGTGGGGCTTGTGCACAGGAGCTCCACGGGACTGGGGGAAATGGAGACCCTATTCTTAAAAGGCAAACACAGACTTTCATGTGCACTGGGTCCCAAGGCAAAGCAAAGCATCCATAGGAATCTGGGTCAAACCTGACTGCAGTACTTGGAGGACTTCCTGGGAAAACAGGGGTGAATGTGGCTTGTTGTGAGGGAAGGACATTGGAAGCAAAGATCTTGGGAACATTCAGCAGCATGCCTTTCTCTGGAGGTGGCCATTTTGAGATAATCTGGCCCCACCTGTCAGTCAGCCCTGAGAAGCCCCAGGCCAAACAACAATCCAGTTGGGATCACAACCCTGCCCCTTAGTAAACAGTCTGCCTAAAGAACCCTCAGGCACAGGGCCCTTCTAATCCCATCCAGAGACTAAGCCCCACCCACCAGAGGGATTAGAATCAGCTCCACCTACCAGGGGGAAGATATCAGCCCCTCCCATCAGCAAGCCTACATCAAGTCCCCATACCGACTTCAGCCAGAAGGGGGGCAGACACCAGAAATAAGAGAGGCTGCAACTCTATTACCTGTAAAAAGGTCACTACACCAAAAACCTATAAAAATGAAGAGACAGAGAACTATAACTCAGATGAGGGGGAAAGAAAAAACCACAGAAAATCAGCTAAGTAATCAGGAGATTCTCAGCCTCCAGGAAAAAGACATTAGACTGTTGGTGCTGAAGATGATGCAAGACATTGGAAATAAACTGGAGGCAAAGATGGATAACTTACAGGAAACACTGAGCAAAGAGATACAAGATATAAAACTTAAACAAGAAGAAATGCAAAATACAATAACTGAAATAAAAAATTCACTAGAAGCAGCTAACAGCAGAATACAGGAGGCAGAAGAACGAATAAGCGAGGTGGAGGACAGATTAGAAGAAATTACGGATGTGGAACAGAAAAGAGAATAAAGATTGAAAACAAATGAAGAGAGTCTCAGAGAACTCTCGGACATTAAACGCACCAACATCCGTATTATGGGGGTGCCAGAAGGAGAAGAGAGAGAGAAGGGGACAGAAAAAATATTCCAAGAGAGAATAGCCAAAAATTTCCCTCACATGGGAAAGGAACCACTCGCTCAAATCCAGGAAGCACAACGAGTACCATGTAAAATAAACCCAAGGAGGAATACCCCAAGACACATATTAATTAAACTGACCAAAATTAAAGACAAAGAGAAAATCTTGAAAGCAGCTATGGAAAAGAAACAAATCACATACAAGGGAACCCCGATAAGGTTGTTGGCAGATTTTTCAGCAGAAACTCTGCAGGCCAGAAGGGAGTGGCATCATACACTTAACATGATGAAAGGAAAAAACCTCTAAACAAGATTACTCTACCCACCAAGGCTCTCATTCAGATTTTAAGGAGAAATCAAAAGCTTACAGGTCAGCAAAAGCTGAGAGAATTCAGCAACACTAAAGCAGCCTTACAACAAATACTAAAGGAACTTCTCTAGGCCGAAAGGAAAAGACAGCAACGGGAAACAAAAATTCCACAAATGACAAGGTTCACCAGGAAAGGTATATGTACAGTAAATATACAAAATCATCCATGCAATATTATGCCACCAAAATCAGAAATCCTGAGAAGAGGTGGGTATAAATGCAGGACACTGGAGATGAACTTTCAATTAAGAGAAAAACAACTTAAAACAATTTCATATACATATAGACTCATATCAAATCTTGAGAATAACTGCAAACCAAAAATTTTAAATTGATATACAAAAAGAGAAAAATCAACTCAAATACAGCACTAAATATAGTCATCAATCCAGGAGAGAACATGAGAAGAAGGGAGAAAAAGTGCAACAAAAGCAAATCCAAAGCAATTAATAAACTGGTAATAAGGACATACATATCAATAATTACCTTAAATGTGAATGGACTAAACACCCCAACCAAAAGACATAGACTGGCTGAATGGATACAAAAACAAGACCCATATATATGCTGTCTTTAAGAGACCCACTTCACTTCTAGGGACACATACAAATTAAATGTGAGAGGATGGAAGAAAATATTTCACACAAACAGGGATCAAAAGAAAGATGGAGTAGCAATACTCATATCAGACAAAATAGACTTTAAAATGAAGAATATTTTAAGGGACAAAGAAAATCACTACCTAATGACCAAAGGACCAATCCAAGAAGAAGATATAACAATTTTACATCTCTACGCACCCAACATAGCTTCACCACAATATATAAGGCAGCTGCTAACAAACTTAAAAGGACAGATCAACACTAACACAATCATAGTGGGGGACTTGAACACCCCACTTACAGCAATGGACAGATCAACCAGACACAAAATCAATAAGGAAACACAGGCCCTGAATGATGCATTAAACCAGATGGACTTAATAGATATTTATAGGACATTCCATCCAAAAGCAACAGAATACACATTCTTCTCAAGTGCACATGGAATATTCTCTAAGATTGATCACATCCTAGGATACAAATCCAACCCCGGTAACTTTAGGAAAATTGAAATCTTATCAAGCATCTTTTCCAACCACAGTGCTATACGATTGGAAATCAATAACCAGAAAAAAACTGAAAAAACCACAAACACGTGGAGACTGAACAACATGCTACTAAGCAACCAATGGATCACTGAAGATATCAAAGAGGAAATTAAAAAATACCCAGCAGTAAATGACAACAAAGATATGACACTCCAAAAGCTATGGGATGCAGCAAAAGCCATTCTAAGAGGAAAGTTTAGAGCAATACAAGCCCACCTCAGGAAACAAGAAAAAGCTCAAATAAACAAGCTAACTTTACATCTAAAGCAGCTTGAGAGAGAAGAACAGACAAGACCTAAAGTTAGTAGAAGGAAGGAAATCATAAAGATCAGAGCAGAAATCAATGAAATAGAAACAAAGAAAACCATAGAAAAGATCCGTGAAACGAAAAGCTGGTTCTTTGAAAAGAGCAACAAAACTGATAAGACCTTAGCCAGACTTATCAAGACAAAAAGAAAGAGGACTCAAATCAATAAAATTAGAAATGAAAAAGGAGAAGTAACAACGGACATCACAGAAACACAAAGTCTCATGAGAGACTACTATATGCAACTATACGCCAATAAAACGGAAAACCTAGAAGAAATGGACACATTCTTAGAAAAGTACAATCTTCCAAGACTAAACCAAGATGAAATAGAAAAGATAAATGGACCAATCACAAGAACTGAGATTGAAACTGTGATTTAAAATCTTCCAACAAACAAAAGTCCAGGACCAGATGGCTTCACAGGCAAATTCTATCAAACATTTAGAGAAGAGCCAACACCTCTCCTTCTGAATCTTTTTCAAAAAAACTGCAGAGGAAGGGATACTCCCAAACTCATTCTGTGAGGCCACCATCACCCTCACACCAAAACCAGACAAAGATACCACAAAAAAAGAAAATACAGGCAATTTCACTGACGAACATTGATGCAAAAATCCTCAACAACATACTAGCAAACCGCATCCAACAATACATCAAAAGGATTGCACATTATGATCAAGTGGGATTTATCCCAGGGAGGCAAAGGTTCTTCAATATCCACACATACTTCAGTGTGATACACCACATTAACAAACTGAAGACTAAAAACCCTATGATCCTCTCAATAGACGTGGAAAAAG
Source organism: Sus scrofa (assembly GCF_054392235.1). Classification (NCBI taxonomy): domain Eukaryota; kingdom Metazoa; phylum Chordata; class Mammalia; order Artiodactyla; family Suidae; genus Sus; species Sus scrofa. The sequence continues at coordinate 62,057,626 of NC_139401.1, forward strand.
CCTTTGACAAAATCCAACACCCATTTCTGATAAAAAAAAAAAAAACCTTCAGAAAGTGGGCATAACCGGAACCTAGCTCAACATGATAAAGGCCATATGTGACAAACCCACAGCAAACATTCTCAATGGTGAAAAGCTGAAAGAATTCCCGCTGAGATCAGGAGCAAGACAAGGATGTCTGCTCTCACCACTACTGCTCAACATAGTTTTGGAAGTCCTAGCCACAGCAATCAGAGAAGTAAAAGAGATAAAATGAATCCAAGCATAGAGAGAGGACAAGATGGCGGAGGAGTAGGGGGACACACTCACCCTCTCCCACAAACACAACAAAAAAAGCACATCTACAGAAGAAATGACTCGCATAGAACAGCAACTAAATGCTGGCAGAGGAACCTAAACTCCAATAATGGCAAGAAGTTCATGACATTATTGGGCAGAAAGGGAGAAAAGAGGAGAGTGAGAGAAGGTGAATCCCAGCGGGACGGGCACTCCTGAAAGGGAACTGCGGAGGAGAAAGGGATCCCGCACCCTGGAAAGTCACCTACCGGGCGAAAGATCAAATGAACCGGAGGAATCCCCAGATGCAGAGAAGAGTGTAGCAGTAAGTCGGAGTACGGAAAAACCGATCAAGAACCCAACGGACCATCTGAACTACGGGCACAGTCACCAAAAATTGAGACGCCTGGGTGGGGGCTGGGCACCGAATCCTCGGCTCCAGAGGTTAGTCCCGGGAAAGGGCCAGGGGACGCCTGGGTGGGGGCTGGGCACCGAGACCTTGCCTCTGAAGGTTGGTCCCCGAGAGGGGGCCGGGGGACGCCTGGGTGGGGGCTGGGCACCGAGACCTCGCCTCTGAAGGTTAATCCCTGAGAAAGGGCTGGGGGACGCCTGGTGGGGGGGGGCTGGGCACTGAGACCTCGGCTCCAGAGATTAGTCCCCGGGCTAGCGGGGCGGGGAAGAGCGGAAACTGCTTGGGAGGTCTCTAAACCATTTGACGGGCAGAGACTGCCTGGGAGACTAGAAAACAAAGCTGTCGCAGAGGAAGGGAGCAATACTCTAGGGGCGGGGAAGTGGAAAGCCGCCTCAGAGGGAACCTGAGAGAAGAGCCTGGTCTGAGCCCGTGCCAGGGAGGGGAGAGAAGAAGGGGTGGGTCCCCATAGAATACCCCCCACGCCACAGCAAGCTTACAGGCCCGCTAGCTAGCAGAAAGCTGTGCTTCCCAGTGCATTCCCTCCCCCCACCCCCGCCACCCCCTACGCTCTCGACGAACCTGGGGCTGCCTGCCATCCAGGAGGGCTGGCCTCAACAATTGCCTGAAGCCTACCACCGCAGGGGCTCTCCCTGCACAGGCCTGCTTGCCCTTTGGAGGGGCTACACTTCCACAGAGCAGCACCAAACACCACCAGCCCCCTAGAAAAGGCCTGCAGCCCAGAAAAGCTAGAACAAGCCTAGCCAGGCCGTGAATAGATCGGCCTAATTCTCCGACGGTTTTTCTGAGACGGGCTGCCCCGGGGAGGTGCCTCTTGGGTCTCCAAGGGCCTTGCTACCCGCCCAAGACCCCCAGGGGGTGCTAAGACCTAGTGGACCAGCTGCATAGGACTGCCAGCTCCAGGCAGGACCCCCTGCAGCCCAGAAAAGCTGCAACAAGCCTGGCCGAGTTGGGAAAAGATCTCAGACGGTTTTTCTGAGTTGGGCTGCCCTGGGGAGGAGCCTCTTGAGTCTCCAAGGGCCCTGCTACCCGCCCAAGACCCCAGGGGGTGCTGAGAACCAAGTGAAATCTGCTACCATCATGGGGTGGACCTCCCAGTCCTGTCTGCCCTCAGGAAGTCCTCCTTTGCTTCAAAGAAACACTGTTAGTCCCATCAACACTCCAGAAAAGCCACACTGCCTCAAAAAAGATTGACCAAAAACGCCAGCCCTCAGGAAATATTCCACGGCAGTGACAAGGCAAACACTACCCGATAACGGAGAGTACAACTCCCTCAGGAGAAAGAAGACAACAAGCAAGATGAAGAAGCTGAGAAACCACCCCCAGTCAAACCAACAGGAGAACTCACCTAAAACAGTCAACAATGAAACAGATCTCTGCAGTCAGACAGACCTGGAATTCAAAAGAGAAATACTGAAAATACTGAAGGAATTAAGAGAAGATATGAACAGTAATGCAGATACCCTCAGAAAGGAGCTAGAAAATATAAGGAGGAGCCAAGAAAAACTAGAACATTCATTTGCAGAGATGCAAACTGAACTAGGGGCAGTAAAAACCAGAATGAATAATGCAGAAGAACGAATCAGTGATATGGAAGATAGAATAATGGAAATCACTCAATCTGGTCAACAGACAGAAAACCGAATCAAAAAACTGGAAAGCAATATAAGAGACCTATGGGATAATATAAAGCAGGCCAGTCTACGCATAATAGGAATTCCAGAAGGAGTAGAAAAAGATAAGGAAATGGAAAATATATCTGAAGAAATTATCGCTGGAAACTTCCCAAATCTAAAGGATACTGGATTCAAGATACAAGAAGCACAGAGGGCCCCAAACAAACTGAACCCAAACAGACCCACACCAAGACACATCATAATAAAAATGGCAAAAGTTAGTGATAAAGAGAGGATCCTAAAGGCAGCAAGAGAAAAACAGAATGTTACCTACAAGGGAACCCCCATAAGAATATCAGTTGATTTCTCTACAGAAACACTACAGGCCAGGAGGGAATGGCAAGAGATATTTAAAGTGCTAAAAGGAAAAACTATGCAACCTAGAATACTCTATCCAGCAAGAATATCATTTAAAATAGAAGGGGAAATAAAAATTTTTCCCAACAAACAAAAACTTAAAGAATACAGCAACACAAAACCCAGGTTCAAGGAAATATTGAAAGGGCTTCTCTAAACCAAAAAGAAAGGAAGGAAAGGGAAGAAAAAAGAAAAGAAAAAAAAAAAGAAGAAGAAGAAGACGAAGAACTAGGACTGAGGAAACCGCAATCAGAGAGCAGTCACTCAAATAAGCCAGCATACAGATTTAATCATGAACATGCTTCAAACAAAATAAAATTAAAAAGAAAAAAATAAAAGAGTCATCAAAACCATAAAATGTGGGCAAGGGATGTTAGGAGGTAAATAACCCTTTTTGTTTGTATGTATGTCTCTCTTCTTAATTTTAATATAATAATGAAGTGTTTGAACTTACAGGACCATCAGGCTAAAACACACAATTATGGGAAGGGGTTAGCATACTTAAAAAACAGGGCAACCACAAGCCAAAACCAAATATTGCATTTGAAAAAATGAAAAAAGAAATACACTCAAGCAGATAATAACAGGAGACCATCCAACCAAAAAAAAAAAAAAAAAAAAAAAGAAAGGAAGAATGGAGAACCATAGAATCAACTGGAACACGAGGTTCAAATGGCAATAAATAATCATCTATCAATTCTCACCTTAAATGTCAATGGACTGAATGCCCCAATCAAAAGACACAGAATGGCTGAGTGGATAAAAAGGCAAAAACCTTCAATATGCTGCCTACAAGAAACTCACCTTAGGACAAAAGATACATATAGATTGAAAGTGAAAGGCTGGGGAAAAGTATTTCAGGCCAATAGACATGACAGAAAAGCAGGAGTCGCAACGCTCATATCAGACAAAATAGACTTTAAAACAAAAGACATAAAGAAAGACAAAGAAGGACACTACTTAATGATTAAGGGATCCATCCAAGGAGAGGATGTTACTATCATCAACATATATGCCCCAAACATAGGAGCACCCAGATACATACAACAAATATTAACAGACATAAAGGGAGATATTGATGAGAATACAATCATAGTAGGAGACCTTAATACTCCCCTCACATCAATGGACAGATCCTCTAGACAGAAAACCAATAAAGCAACAGAGATCCTAAAGGAAACAATAGAAAAGTTAGACTTAATTGACATCTTCAGGACACTACATCCAAAAAATCAGAATACACATTCTTCTCAAATGCTCATGGAACATTCTCAAGAATCGACCACATATTGGGACCTAAAGCGAACCTCAATAAATTTAGGAGCATAGAAATTATCTCAAGTATCTTCTCTGACCACAATGCCATGAAATTAGACATCAACCATGGGAAAAGCAAAGAGAAAAAACCTACTCCATGGAGACTCAACAACATGCTACTAAAAAACCAATGGGTCAATGAGGAAATCAAGAAGGAAATTAAAAACTACCTTGAAGCAAATGATAATGAAGACACAACCTCTCAAAATCTATGGGATGCTGCGAAAGCAGTGCTCAGAGGGAAATTTATAGCAATACAGGCCTTTCTCAAAAAAGAAGAAAGATCCCAAATGGACAACTTAACCCTCCACCTAAATGAATTAGAAAAAGAAGAACAAAGAAGTCCTAAAGTCAGCAGAAGGAAGGAAATTATAAAGATCAAAGAAGAAATCAATAAAATAGAGACTCAAAAAACAATAGAGAAAATTAATAAAACCAAGAGCTGGTTCTTTGAAAAGGTGAACAAAATTGATAAACCCGTGGCCAGACTCACTAAAAAGAGGAGAGAAAGAACCCAAATCACCAAAATTATAAATGAAAAAGGAGAAATCACAACGGATACAGCAGAAATACAAAAAACCATAAGAGAATACTATGAACAACTATATGGCAACAAGTTTGACAATCTGGAAGAAATGGACAATTTTCTCGAATCTTACAGCCTGCCAAAACTGAATCAAGCAGAAACAGACCAACTGAACAGACCCATCACTAGAAATGAAATTGAAGAGGTCATAAAATCACTCCCTACAAATAAAAGCCCAGGACCAGATGGCTTCACAGGTGAATTTTATCAAACATATAAAGAGGAATTGGTGCCCATCCTCCTGAAACTCTTTCAAAAGGTTGAAGAAGAAGGAATACTCCCAAAGACATCTATGATGCCAACATCAACCTCATTCCAAAACCAGGCAGAGATACCACCAAAAAAGAAAACTATCGGCCAATATCATTGATGAATATAGATGCAAAAATTCTCAACAAAATCTTAGCCAACCGAATCCAACAACATATCAAAAAAATTATACACCATGACCAGGTTGGGGTCATCCCAGGTTCACAAGGATGGTTCAACATACGCAAATCAATCAGCATCATACACCACATTAACAAAAAAAATAAAGTCAAAAATCATATGATCATCTCAATAGACGCAGAAAAAGCATTTGACAAAGTTCAACATCCATTCATGATCAAGACCCTCGCCAAAGTGGGTATAGAGGGAACATTCCTGAATATAGTCAAAGCCATTTATGATAAACCCACAGCAAATATAATCCTCAATGGGGAAAAACTGAAAGCCTTCTCACTCAAATCTGGAACAAGACAGGGATGCCCACTCTCACCACTGCTCTTCAACATCGTTTTGGAAGTCTTAGCCATAGCAATTCAACAAACAAAAGAAATCAAAGGCATCCATATAGGAAGAGAAGAGATCAAACTGTCACTGTATGCAGATGACATGATTCTATACCTAGAAAACCCTAAGGACTCAATCCCAAAACTCCTTGAACTGATTAATAAATTCAGCAAATTGGCAGGATATAAGATTAACATTCAGAAGTCAGTTGCATTTCTGTATACCAGCAATGAAACATTAGAAAAGGAATACAAAAATACGATACCTTTTAAAATTGTACCACACAAAATCAAATACCTCGGAATACACCTGACCAAAGAGGTAAAGGACCTATATGCCGAGAACTATAAAACCTTAATCAAAGAAATCAAAGAAGATGTAAAGAAATGGAAACATCTTCCATGTTCCTGGATTGGAAAAACCAATATTGTGAAAATGGCCATCCTACCCAAAGCAATCTACAGATTCAATGCAATCCCTATCAAATTACCCATGACATTGTTCACAGAACTAGAACAAACAATCCAAACATTTATATGGAACCACAAAAGACCCAGAATCTCCAAAGCAATCCTGAGAAACAAAAACCAAGCAGGAGGCATAACTCTCCCAGACTTCAAGAAATAATACAAAGCCACAGTCATCAAAACAGTGTGGTACTGGTATCAAAACAGACAGACAGACCAATGGAACAGAATAGAGAATCCGGAAATTAACCCTGACACCTATGGTCAATTAATCTTTGACAAGGGAGGCAAGAACATAAAATGGGAAAAGGAAAGTCTATTCAGCAAGCATTGCTGGGAAAACTGGACAGCTGCATGCAAAGCAAAGAAACTAGAGCACACCCTCCACCATGCACAAAAATAAACTCAAAATGGCTGAAAGACTTAAATATACGACAGGACACCATCCAACTCCTAGAAGAAAACATAGGCAAAACACTCTCTGACATCAACATCATGAATATTTTCTCAGGTCAGTCTCCCAAAGCAATAGAAATTAGAGCAAAAATAAACCCATGGGACCTCATCAAACTGAAAAGCTTTTGCACAGCAAAGGAAACCCAAAAGAAAACAAAAAGACAACTTACAGAATGGGAGAAAAGAGTTTCAAATGATGCAGCTGACAAGGGCTTAATCTCTAGAATATATAAGCAACTTATACAACTCAACAGCAAAAAAACCAATCAATCAATGGAAAAATGGGCAAAAGACCTGAATAGACATTTCTCCAAGGAAGATATACAGATGGCCAGCAAACACATGAAAAAACGCTCAACATTGCTGAGTATAAGAGAAATGCACATCAGAACTTCCATGAGATACCACCTCACACCAGTCAGAATGGCCATCCTTAATAAATCCACAAATAACAAGTGCTGGAGGGGCTGTGGAGAAAAGGGAAGCCTCCTGCACTGCTGGTGGGAATGTCAACTGGTACAGCCACTATGGAGAACAGTTTGGAGATACCTTAGAAAACTATACATAGAACTTCCATATGACCCTGCAATCCCACTCTTGGGCATCTATCCAGACAAAGCTCTACTTAAAAGAGACACATGCACCCGCATGTTCATTGCAGCACTATTCACAATAGCCAGGACATGGAAACAATCCAAATGTCCATCGACAGATGATTGGATTTGGAAGATGTGGTATATATACACAATGGAATACTACACAGCCATAACAAAGGATGACATCATGCCATTTGCAGCAACATGGATGGAACTAGAGACTCTCATCCTGAGTGAAATGAGCCAGAAAGACAAAGACAAATACCATATGATATCACTTATAACTGGAATCTAATATCCAGCACAAATGAACATCTCCTCAGAAGAGAAAACCATGGACTTGGAGAAGAGACTTGTGGTTGCCTGATGGGAGGGGGAGGGAGTGGGAGGGATCGGGAGCTTGGGCTTATCAGACACAACCTAGAATAGATTTACAAGGAGATCCCGCTGAATAGCATTGAGAACTATGTCTAGATACTCATGTTGCAACAGAAGAAAGGGTGGGGGAAAAACTGTAATTGTAATGTATACATGTAAGGATAACCTGACCCCCTTGCTGTACAGTGGGAAAATAAAATAAAAAAAAAATGAATCCAAATCGGAAAGGAAGAAGTCAAACTGTCATTATTTGCAGATGACATTATACTCTATCAAGAGAATCCTAAAGACTCTACCAGAAAACTGTTAGAGAGGGAAGCAAGATGGTGGAAGAGTAGGGGGGAAGGCTTGCCCTCTCCCACAAACACAACAACAACAAAAAACACATATACGTGTTAAACGACTCACACAGAACAGCAACTAAATGCTGGCAGAAGAACTTAAACCTCCAATAATAGCAAGAATCTCGTGACATTACTGGGTAAAACAAGAGAAAAGAGGAGAGAAAGAGAAGGGGAATCAGGACCCCAACTGGCACTCCCGAAAGGGAACTGTGAAGGAGAAAGGGAACCCACACCCTGGAAAGTCACCTAATCAACAGAAAGATCAACCAAGTCAGAGGGATCTCCAGATGCTGAGAAGAGGGCAGCAGTAGGTCTGAGATCTGAAAAGCAAAGTGAGAGCCAAACAGATCATCTGAACTACTGGCACAGTCACCAAAAACTGAGATGCTTGGGTTGGGGGTGTGCACCAAGACCTAGGTTCTGGAGGTTAGTCCCCGGGAGTGGGCTGGGTTTGGCAGTGTGGAGACAGCCTAAGGGACTAGGAAGCAGTGCATCATGGGTGGAAGGAGCAATATGCTAAGGGCTGCAGAGTGGAAAGCCACAACAGAGGGAACCTGGGAGAAGATCTCGACCCACAGGAGAGACAAGGTGCCAGTGTTGGGGAGAGGAGAGGAGAAGGGGTGGGCTGCCAGAGAATACTCCTTGCACCCCAGCAAGTGCACTTGCCACCAGCTAGCAGAGAGCAGTGATTCCCAGTGCATCTCCCCTCCCCCTAATCCCCATGTGTGCCAGACCTGAGGCTTCCTGCCATCCTGGAAGGCTGACCTCACCACTCGCAAGAAGCCAACCACCTCTGGGGCTTACCCAGGCCTGGCCTGCCAGCCTCTGAAGGGGCCACACTCCTGTGGAGCAGCACCCAGCAACACCCAACCCCTAAAGAGCTCTGTGGCCCAGAAACACCAGGGCAAGCTCTGCCCAGCCATGGGAAAACTGCTTCCATCAAGGTGCAGTCCTGCCAGTCCCATCTGTCCTGGGGAAGTGCTCCATTGCCTCCCAGTGGCCCAGCTAGCACCACCCGCCCTTGGGAGGTGCTGTAATCCCATGGAGCAGTTGCCCAGAACCTCCACCCCCTGGACGAGCTCCATTGATCAGAAGCACTGTGGCAAGCCCTACCCGGCCATGGGAAGTCTGCCTCCATCATGGTGTGGTCCTGCCAGTCCCATCTATGCTGTTTACCATCACATCCAAAAGAATAAAATACCTAGGAGGAAACCTACCTAAAGAGACAAAAGACCTGTACTCTGAAAACTATAAGATACTGATGAAAGACATCAAAGATGACACAAATAGATGGAAAGACATACCATGCTCTTGGATTGGAAGAGTTAATATTATCAAAATGACTATACTACCTAAGGCAATCTACAGATTCAGTGCAATCCCTATCAAATTACCACGGACATTTTTCACAGAACTCGAACAAAATCTTTTCAAGTTTCTTTGGAAGCGCAAAAGACCCGGAGCAGCCAAAGACATCCTGAGAAAGAAAAATGGAGCTGGAGGCATCAGGCTTCCAGACTTCAGACTACTCTACAAAGCAACAATCATCAAAACCGTATGGTACTGGCACAAAGACAGAACTATAGATCAGTGGAACAGGATAGAAAGCCCAGATTTCAACCCACGCACCTACAGCCAACTCATCTATGACAGAGGAGGCAAAAGTATACAATGGAGAAAGGACAGCTTGTTCAATAAGTGGTGCTGGGGAAACTGGACAGCCACATGGAAAAGAATGAAATTAGAACACTCCCTAACACCATACACAAAAATAAACTCAAAATGGATTAAAGACCTAGGTGTAAGACCAGACACTATAAAACTCTTAGAGGAAAACATAGGCCAAACACTCTCTGACTAAAATGACAGCAACATCTTCTCAGATCCATCTCTTAGAGTATCGACAATAAAGACAAAAATAACCAAATGGGACCTAATCAAACTGAAAAGTTTCCGCACAGCAAAGGAAACCCTAAACAAAACAAAAAGACAACCCACAGAACGGGAGAAAATATTTGCAAATGAATCAATGGACAAGGGATTAATCTCCAAAATTGATAAACACCTTCCGTAGCTCCATACCAAAAAACAAGAAACAACCCCATCAAAAAATGGGCAGAAGATCTAAACAGACAATTCTCCAAAGAAGACATACAGATGGCCAAAATCACATGAAAAGATGTTCAACATCAGTCATTGTTAGAGAAATGCAAATCAAAACCACCATGAGGTACCACTTTACACCAGCCAGAATGGCCATCATCCAAAAGTCTACAAACAAGAAGTGCTGGAGAGGGTGTGGAGAAAAAGGAACCCTAGTGCACTGTCGGTGGGAATGTCAATTGGTGCAACCACTGTGGAAAACAGTATGGAGATGCCTCAGAAAACTAAAAATAGAACTCCCATTTGACCCAGCCATCCCACTCCTGGGCATCTATCCAGAGAAAACCACGACTTGCAAAGACACATGTACTCCGATGTTCACTGCAGCACTATTTGCAATGGCCAAGACATGGAAACAACCTAAATGTCCATCGACAGAGGAGTGGCTCAAGAAGAGGTGGTACATATACACAATGGAATATGACTCGGCCATTAAAAGGCACGAAATGCCAGCATTTTTAGCAACATGGATGGACCTAGAAATTATCATGCTAAGTGAAGTCAGCCATACAATGAGACACCCACATCAAATGCTTTCACTGACATGTGGAATCTGACAAAAGGACAGACTGAATTTCTTTGCAGAACAGATGCTGACTCACAGACATTGAAAAACTTATGGTCTCTGGAGGAGACAGTTTGGGGTGTGGGGGGATGCTCTGATGTTGTGGGATGGAAATCTTATAAAATTGGTTTGTGATGATCATTGTACAACTCTAAATGTAATAATTTCCTTGAGTAATAAAACACATTAAAAAAATCAATTTTTGTCCTGATTTATGCCCAGGAGTCTGATTGCTGAATCATATGGTAATTGTATTTTTACTTTTCTGAGGATGTTCTTACTGTTTTTTAGAGTGGTTGTACCAGCTTCCATCCCCACTAACAGTGTAGGAGGGTGTCCTTTTCTCCACTCTCTCAACAGCATTTATTGTTTGTAGACTTTCTGATGATTGACATTATGGCTGGTGTGAGTTGTTAACCTCATTGTAGTTTTGATTTGCATTTCTCCAGTAATTAGTGATGTTGAGCATGGTTTCATGTGCTTTTTGTCCATCTGTATGTTTTCTTTGGAGAAATGCTTATTTAAATCTTCTGCCAATTTTTTTTTGATTCCCTTCTTTCTTTTTGTGATATTGATCTGCAGGAGATGTTTGTATATTTTGGAGATTCATCCCCTGTCAGTCACTTCAACTACAAATATTTTTCTCCATTCTGTAGGTTGTCTTTTCATTTTGTTTATTTTTTTCTCCTGTGCCTAAACTATTTTAAGTTTAGTTAGGTTATATTTTTTATTTTTATTACTCCAGGACATGGATCAAAAAAGATACTGCTGCAGTTTATGTCAGAGAGTGTTCTGCCCTTTTTTCCTTATGAGTTTTCTTTTATCTGGTATAGTATTTAGATATTTATTCCATTTGGAGTTTATTTTTGTGTATGGTTCTACAGGATATTATAATTTCATTATTTTACATGTAGCTGTCCAGTTTTCCCAGTATCATTTATTAAATAGATTATCTTTTCTCTGTCATATATTCTTGCTTCCTTTTTTGTAAATTAATTCATAATGTGTGTGGGTTTATTTCTTGGTTTTTTATGCTGCTCCGGCTGATGTGTATTTCTGTTTCTGTGACAGTACCATACTTTTTTGATGATGTAGCTTTTCAGTATATTCTGAGGTTAGGGAGCCTGATTCCTCTAGCTCCAATCTTCTTTCTCTAGACTGCTTTAGCAATTTGGGTCTTTTGTTTTTGCATACAAATTTTGAGTTTTTTCTTCTAGTTTTGTGAAAAATATCATTGGTAATTTAATAGGGATTTCACTGAATTTACAGATTACCCTGGGTAGTACAGTCATTTTGAAAATATTGATTCTTCCAATCCAAGAATAAGATATGTCTTTCCATTTTTTGTGTGTCATCTTTGATTTCCTTCATCAGTGTCTTATAATTTTCAGAGTTTATTTCTTTGGCCTGTTTAGGTAGGTTTATTCCTATGTATTTTGTTCTCTTTGATGCTATGGTAAATAGGTTTGTTTTCCTAATTTCTCTTTCTGATTTTTCATTTTTAGTGTATAGGAATGTAAGAGATATCTGTATATTAATTTTGTTTCCTGCAACTTTACCAAATTCATTGATTATATCTAGTAGTTTTTTGGTAGAATTTTTAGGATTTTGAAAGTATATAATCATGTCATATGCAAACAATGACTGTTTTACTACTTCCTTCCAAAATTGATGATTTTATCTTTTTTTTCTGATTGTTGTGACTAGTATTTACAAAACTCTGTTCAATAAAATGGTGAGAGTGGGATCTGGAACTCAAGGCACAGGGAACATGGAGAGTGGAGAGAATTAGTGGTTGGAAAGTGTTCCTTGGGTGAAGGAAATTGGGACTCAGGAATGGGAGGGAAGGGAAGGGAACATTATAGCCCTATCTTATCTATGGAAGTCCGAGGGCCCAAAATGGGGTAAACCCCTTCCTCACCAGCAGCCCCCAGATGGGGGATAATGACACCTGGGCCTCTGTGTACTGGAAAGTGTTCTCCTGTGGTCTTCGTTTTGATCTTTCTTAATAAAGGAGCTATCCAACCAAAAATAAATAAATAAAATGAAATAAAATGAAATAAAATAAAATAAAATAAAATAAAATAAAATAAAATAAAAACTGGTGAGAGTGAGCATCCTTGTCTTGTTGTTAATTTCAGAAGGAATGATTTCAGCTTTTCACCCTTGAGTGTGATGTTTGCTGTGTGTTTGTCATATATCATCTTTATTATATTGAAGTAGATAAATAACACTGATGCCCACTTTCTGGAGTTTTTATTATAAATGGGTTTTGAATATTGTACAAAACTTTTACTGCTTCTATTGAGATGACCGTATGGTTTTATTCTTCCATTTGTTAATGTGTAATACATTGATTTTTTAGATATTGAAAAATTCTTGCACCTCTGGAATCACTTCCACTTGATCATGGTGTATGATCCTTTTAATGTAGTGTTATATTTGGTTTGCTAGTATTTTGTTGAGGATTTTTGCATTTATGTTTGACAGTGATACTGGCCTGTAATTTGTGTGATATCTTTGTTTTTTGTTTTCTTATCAGGGTAAAAGTGGCCTCATTGAATTAATTTGGAAGTATATGTTTCTCTGCAATTTTTTGGAATATTTTCAGAAGGATAACTCTATTAACTCTTCTCTAAATGTCTGATATAATTCACCTGTGAAACCATCTGTTACTAGAATTTTTCTTTAGACCAAGCCCATGGCATGTGGATGTTTCCAGACCAGGGATCAAACCCGCATCACAGTAACATCCAAGCCACTGCAATGACAATGCTGGACCCTTAAATCCTGACTCACAGGAGAATTCCATCCTATAGTTTTGTTTAGTTGGAATTTTTAAAGTACTGATTTAATTTCAGTACTGGAAAACTGATCTGTTCATATTTTCTATCTCTTCCTGGTTCAGTCTTGGGAGATTGTACCTTTCTAAGAATTTTTCCATTTCTTCTAGGCTGTCGACTTTATTAACAGGTAATTGCTCATGGTAGTTTCTTATGATTATTTTTGTGGTCTCAGTTTATGACTTCTTTTTCATCTCTGATTTTATTGATTTGGGCACTCTCCCTTTTTTCTTGATAAGTTTGGCTAAAGTTTTATCAATTTTGTTTATCTTTTCAAAGTACCAGATTTCATTTTCATTGATCTGAAGTTTGTTTTATGGCCTATCATGTAATCTATCGTGAAGAATGTCCCATGGTCACTTGAAAATAATGTGTATTCTTCGCCTTTGGGATGGAATGTTCTGTAAATATTAGTTAAGTACATCTGATTGAATGTGTTATTTAAGGTGATTTCCTTATTGATTTTCTGTCTGGGTGGTCTGTCCTTTGATGAGAGTGGAGTGCTAATGTTCTCTACTATTACTGGGTTGTGGTAGATTTCTCATTTTATATGTTAATATTTGCATTTACATTGAGGTTCTCCTCTCTATCTAAAAATTCTCCTGGGATTTTTACCTTGATCATTATGTAGGGCCTTTCTTTGCCTCGTTTAGTAGTCTTGATTTTAAAGTCTGTATTGTCTGATATAAGTATTGCTACTCCAGCTTTCTTTTGATTTCTATTTATGTGGAATATTTTTTTTCTATCTCCTAACTTTTGATCTATATTTATCTGTAGATCTGAAGCTAGTCTCTTGTAGGCAGCATATATATGATTATTGTTTTTGCATCCATTCAGCCAGTCTTTTCTTTTTGGCTGGAGCATTTAATTCATTCACATTTCAGGTAATTAATGATATGTATGTTCCTATTGTCATTTTGTTAATTATTGTCAATTTGTTTTGTAGGCATTCTCCCCTCTTCATCTGTTCTCTTCTCCTGTGATTTGATGACTATCTTTAGTGTTATGTTTAGATTTTTTTTCTTTTTTTGTGTGTGTATATTTATTATAGATTTTTGATTTTTGGTTACCAGGAGGTTTTTATATAGTAGTCATATACATATACATGTACTTGTATATATTATTACTTTAGATCTCTGTTTTCTTAATTTCAAATGCTTTTTAAAATATCTGCATTTATACTCTCCTCCTCTCATGAGTACTGTTTTTGTTATTGCATTTAACATCTGGTTGTTTTGTGTATTTCTTAACTGCTTCTTGTGGATACAGATGATTTTACTACTTTTGGCTTTTAATCTCCCTACTAGCTTTGTGTTTGGATGATTTCCCACTTTATTGTCTGCTTGGATTTATCAGTGAAAGTATTCATTTCATAATTTTATTCTCTCTAGCTATTACCTTTTCTTTTCCACCTAGATAATTTCCTTTAGCATTTGTTTTAAACCTAGTTTGGTGGTGCTGATTTATTTTAGCTTTTGCTTGTCTGTAAAGCTTTCATTTCTCCATCAAATCTGAATGAGAGCCTTGCTGAGTAGAGTATTCGTGGTTGTATTTAATTCTCTTTAATCACTTTAAGTATATTGTAACACTCCCTTCTGGCCTGGCAGATTTTCTGCTGAAAAATCAGCTAATAGCCTTATGGGAGTTTCCTTGCATGCTATTTGTTGCTTTTCCCTTGTTATTTTTAATATTCTCTTTTTATTTAATTTTTGTCACATGATTATAATTTTTCTCTGGGTATTCCTCTTTTGGCTAATACTGAATGAACATTCTTCTCTTCTTAGATTTGGGTGACTATTTCTTTCCCCAGGTTGGGGAAATTTTTGGCTAGTATCTCTTCGAATATTTTCTCAGGACCTTTCTTTCTCTTTTCCTTCTGGGATCCCTATAAAGTAACTATTAGCATATTGTCCCAGACATCTCTCCTTTTTTCCTTTTTATGGCTTCACCTGAAGCATATGGAAGTTCTAAGCTAGGAGGCAAATCAGAGCTGCAGATGCTGCCCTACACCACAGCCACAGAAATGCCACATCTGAGCAGCATTTGTGACCTACATCACAGGTCACAGCAATGCAAGATCCTTAACCCACTGACCAGGGCCAGAGATCAAGCCTGTGTCCTCATAGACATTTGCTGGATTCATTTCCACTGATCCAAAACAGGAACTCCTGTCCCAAAGATTTCTTAACTTGTCCTTTTTTCCTTTCTTTATTTTGAATAATTGAAATGGTTTGCTTATCAAAAACAAAGTCAGCACAAGAAGCCAAATTAATCATCTTAATTCCAGGTTTTCAACTACCTAAAACAAAGTAACAAATACTTATGTTGACGGTCACTAGGATTTTGGAGTGGCAAACAACTATACAAAAGGAAAATTGGGGGGTATAATTCATTTGAAATGTTGTATTAATTTCAGGTTTAGAGGAAAGTGAAGCAGATATGCATACACATGCATCAATTATTTTTTCCCATATAGGTTATTATAGAACACTGAGTAGACCTCCCTGTGCTATACAGTAGAATTTGCTGATAATCTAATTTATAAATAATAGTGTGTATAGGTTAATACCATTTTTCAAATTAATCTTTCCACTGCCATGATTTCCCGTTGGTAACTTAAGATTGATTTATAAAACTGTGAGTTTTATTCTGTTTTTCCTTAAACGTACAAATAAAATTTTTTATTTAGAATATCTTATGTTAAGTACAGAAGCTCGAAACAAATTTAAAAACTGCATCACAAGACACTAAGGATAATTATTTGTCTTCTCTGAATGACAGTTTGAGCTAGGTGTGATACAATGAAAAAGGAACAAATAGATAACTGTTACTGGATATCTACTCTCTTTTTTATACATAATGATTTTTATTTCTTTCATTATAGCTGGCGTACCATGTTATGTCAATATTCTACTGTACATCACAGTGGCCTAGTTACACATACATGTATAGATTCTTTTTTCTCACATAATCATGCTCCATCATAAGCGACTAGGCATAATTCCCAGTGCTATACAGCATGATCTCATTGCCTATCCATTCTAAAGGCAATATTCTGCAACTCTTAACACCAAGTTCCCAATGCATCACACTCCCTCCCTCTCCCCCTTGGCACCTGCAAGTCTATTCTCCGAGTCTATGATTTTCTTTTCTGTGGAAAGGTTCATTTGTGCCATATATTAAATTCCAGCTATAACTGATATCATATGGCATTTGTCTTTTTCTTTCTGAATTATTTCACTCAGAATGAGAACCTCTAGTTCCATCTATGTTGCTGCCAATGGCATTATTTGGTTCCTTTTATGGCTGAGAAGTATTCCATTGTGTATATACACCACATCTTCCTAAACCAATCATCTGTTGATGGACATTTCGGTGGTTTCCATGTCTTGATTATTGTGAATAGTGCTGCAATGAACATGCAGGTGCATGTGTCTTTTTCAAGGGACGTTTTGTCTGGATATATACCCAAGAGTGGGATTGCTAGGTCATATGGAAGTTCTATGTATAGATTTCTAAGGTACCTCCATACCGTTCTCCATAGTGGTTGTACCAGCTTACACTCCCACCAAGAGTGCAGAAGGGTTCCCTTTTCTCCACACCCCCTCCAGCATTTGTTATTTGTGGACTTATTAATGATGGCCATTCTGACTGCTGTGAAGAGGTATCTCATGGTAGTTTTGATGTGCATATCTCTAATAATCAGTGATGTTGAGCACTTTTCATATGCTTGTTGGCTATCTGTATCTCTTCCTTGGAGAAATATTTATTCAGGTCTTGCCCATTTAACCATTGGGTTGTTGGCTTTTTTGCTGTTGAGTTGTATAAGTTGTTTGTATATTTTAGAGATGAAGCCATTGTCAGTTGAATCATTTGAATCTGTATTCTCCCATTATGGAAGGTGCCTTTTTGTTTTCTTTTGGGTTTCCTTTGCTGTGCAAAAGCTTGTCAGTTTGGTTAGGTCCCAATGACTTATTTTTGCTTTTATTTCTGTTGCTTTGGGAGACTGACCTGAGAAAACATTTGTAAGGTTGATGTCAGAGAATGTTTTGCCTATGTTCTCTTCCTGGAGTTTGATGGTGTCTTGTCTTATATTTAAGTCGTTCAGCCATTTCAAGTTTATATTTGTGCATGGTGTGAGGGTGTGTTCTAGTTTCATTGATTTGGATTTGCATGCAGCTGTCCAGGCTTTCCAGCAATGCTTGCTGAAAAGACTGTCTTTTTCCCACTTTATGTTCTTACCTCCTTTGTCAAAGATTAATTGACCATAGGTTTCTGTGTTTATTTCTGGGCTCTCTATTCTGTTCCATTGGTCTTTATGTCTGTTTTGGTACCAGTACTACACTGTCTTGTTGACTGTGGCTTTGTAGTATTGCCTGAAGTCTGGGAGAGTTATTCCCCTGCTTGGTTTTTTATTCCTCAGAATTACTTTGGCAATCCTGGGTCTTTTGTGGTTCCACATAAATGTTTGGATTGTTAGTTCTAGTTCTGTGAAAAATGTCATGGCTAATTTGATAGGGATTGCACTGAATCTGTAGTTTGCTTTGGGTAGTATGGCCATTTTTACAATATGCATTTTTCCAACCCAGGAACATGCACTATCTTTCCATTTCTTTACATCTTTTTTAATTTCCTTGATTAATGTTTTATAGTTCTTGGCGTAATAAGTCTTTTACCTTCTTGGTTAGGTGTATTCCCAGGTATTTTATGTTTTGGGGTGCAAGTTTAAAAGCTATTGTATTTTTGCTTCCTTTTCTAATATTTCATTGCTAGTATACATAAGTGCGACTGATTTCTGCATGTTGATCTTATATCCTGCTACATTGCTGAATTCCTTGATCAGCTCAAGTAGTTTTTGGGTTGAGTCCTTAGGGTTTTCTATATATACTATCATGTCATCTACATGCAGTGATGGTTTTGCCTTTTCTCTTCCTATTTGGATGCCTTTTATTTCTTTTGTTTGTCTGATTGCTGTGGCTAGGACTGCCAATAGTACGTTGAATAACAGTGGCGTAAGTGGGCATCCTTGTCTTGTTCCACATTTTCAGTGGAAAAGCTCTCAGCTTTTCTCCATTGAGTATGACATTTGCTGTTGGGGTTTCTTGTAAATGGCATTTATTATGTTATGTTTCCTCTATATCCACTTTGGTAAGAGTTTTTATCATGAATGGATGTTGGACTTTGTCAAAAGCTTTCTCTGGATCTATTGAGATGATCATGCAGTTTTTGACCTTTTTTGTTAATGTGGCATATGACATTGATTGATTTGCATGTGTTGGACCATCCTTGTGAGCCTCGGATGAATCCCACCTGGTCGTGGCGTATGATCTGTTTGATATATTGTTGGATTCTGTTGGCTAGAATTTTGTTGAGAATTTTTGTGTCTATGTTCATCAAAGATACTAACCTATAGTTTTCTTTTTTTTGGTGGGATCTTTGTCTGGTTTTGAAATTCTTATGATGATGGCATCATAGAATGTCTTTGGGAGTGTTCCTTCTTCTTCATCCTTTTGGAAAAGTTTAAGGAGGATGGGTATACCTTCCTCTTTGTGTGTTTGGTAGAATTCAGCTGTGAAGCCATCTCGTCCTGGACTTGTATTTTAGGGAGTGTTTTTATAATGTATTCAATTTCATTTCCATTGATTGATCTATTTCTTCTTGATTCAGTGTTGGCAGGCTGTAAGTCTCTAAAAAGTTCGCCATTTCTTCTAGGTTGTCCAATTTGTTAGCATACAATTGTTCATAGTATTCTCTCATTTTTTTTTTATTTCTAGTATCCATTATGATTTCTCTTTTTTCATTTCTTATTTTGTTTATTTGTTTTTTTTCTCTTCTTCTTGGTAAGTCTAGCCAGAGATTTGTGAATTTTGTTTACCTTTTCCAAGAACCATCCTTTGGTTTTATTGATTTTTTTCTATTGTTTTTAAAATCTCTATTTTATTGATTTTCTCTCTGATCTTTATGAAATCCTTCCTTCTGTTGACTTTAGGTTTTGTTTGTTTTTCTTTTTCTAATTCATTTAGGTGGTGGGTTAAATTGTAGATTTGAGATTTTTCTTATTTTTTCAGGAAGGCCTGTATTGCTATGACTTTGCCTCTGAGCACTGCTTTTGATTGATCCCATTGATTCTGAGTGGTTGTGCCTTCGTTATCATTTGTCTCGAGGTATTTTTAAATTTCCTTCTTGATTTCCTCATTGACCCATTGTTGCATGTTGTTTAGTCTCCATGTAGTAAGTTTTTTTCTCATTTCTTTGCCTGGGTTGATTTCTAGTTTCATGCCATTAGGGTCAGAGAAGATACTTAAAATAATTGCTACAATCTTAAATTTGTTGAGGTTAGCTTTGTGCCCCAGGATGTGATCAATTCTTGAGAGTGTTCCATGTGCACTTGGGAAGAATGTATATTCTGATTTTTTTTGGATGTAATATCCTGAAAATGTCGATTAAGTGTAACTTTCCTGTTGCTTCATTTTGGATCTCTGTTGCCTTATTGATTTTTCTGTCTAGAGGATATGTCCATTGATGTGAGTGGGTTTTTAAAGTCTCCTACTATGTTTGTATTCCCATCCATTTCTCCTTTTACGTCTGTTAGTATTTGTTGGAGGTATCTGGGTGCTCCTATATTAGGGGCATATATATTGATGATTGTAATCCTCTTCTTCAGTGGATCCTTTAACCATTAAATATTGTCCTTCTTTGTCTTTCTTAATGGCCTTCGTTTTAAAGTCTATTTTGTCTAATATGAGTATTGCAACTCCTGCTTTCCCATCTTGTCCATTGGCATGAAACATCTTTTCCCATCCCATCCCTTTCAATCTCTATTTGTCCTTTGCCCTAAGGTGAGTTTCTTCCTTCTTATATCATCTTGCTTTAGCCTGATAGTCATATATGCTCAAACACATCATGAAAGTAAAAGAAAGAATCTATATTTTCTTACTTTCCTTCCCCACATTGTATGATTTTGATGTCATTTTTCAAATTTTATTTTTTCACTTCTTCATTTTTAGATCTGTATGTTGGCTTATTTAAATGACTGCTTCCCAATCATGGTTTCCTCCATTCTATTTCTTCTTAATTCTTTTTTTTTAATTTATAGAAGTCTTTTCAGTATTTGTTTTAGAATGGGTTTAGTATTGCTGTACTCTCTTAGCTTTTCTTTTTTTTTGAGAAATTCTTAATTTCCCCTCCTATTTAAATGATATTCTTGCTGGATAGAGTATTCTAGGTTTCATATTTTTCCATTCAGCACTTTAAATATATTTTTCCACTCCTTTCTGCCCTGTAGTGTTTCTGTAGAGAAAACATCAGATAGCCTTATGGGAGTTCCTTTATAATTAATGCTTTGTTTTTCTCTTGATGCATTTAGGATCCTCTCTTTATCATTTACTTTTACCATTTTTATTATAATATGTCTTGGTGTTGGCCTGTTCAGATTCAACATGTTTGGGGCCCTCTGTGCTTCCTGTATCTTGATATCAATTTCCTTTAGGTTTGGAAAGTTTTCAGACATAATTTCTTCAAATACATTTTCAATCCCCTTTTCTTTTTCTTCTCCTTCTAGAATTCCTATTATGCGTAGATTGGCCCACTTTATATTATCCCGTAGATCTCTTATATTGCTTTCATGTTTTTTCATTTGGTGTTATGTCCACTGCCTGATTGGGTGATTTCCATTATTCTATCTTCCACATCACTAATTCGTTCCTCTGCATTATTCATTCTGCTCTTTATTGCCTTTAGCTCAGTTTTCAGTTCTGCAAATAAATTTTCTTGTTGTTGTTGGCTTCTCCTTATATTTTGTAGTTCCTCTCTAAGGGCATCTGCATTACTCTTCGTATCTTCTCTTAATTCCTTGATATTCAGCCTTAATTCCTTCAGTATTTTCACTATCTCCCTTTTGAACTCAGTGTTTGTCAGACTTCAGAGGTCTGTTTCATTGTTGACTGCCTTAAGTGAATTGTTCTGTTCCTTTAACTGGGAATGTTTTCTGAGCTTCTTCATCTTGCTTATGTTTTTCATTTTCTGTGCCTTTAGGGAAGACACACTGTAGTGTTTTAAGACTATTTTATGCAAGAACAACCCTTTGTATTTTTTGGGGAGGGTTACTATTTATTTTTGGTGTGGGAGTTGAATATTTGCTGTCTCTTTTTTCAGTGTGAGCAGGCTGTTACCCCCAGCATACTTGGTGTGTTTTCAGGGAGAAGGAGGCAATGGGTAGGGTCAGCAGTCAGTGCCTGGTCACTGTGCTCTCAACAGCATCAGGAACCTTCAGGAAGGTGGCACAGGCTACTATTCATTGCAGGGCCCTGGGAAGCAGTAATGAGCTCTAGACAATGTGACCAGAGCATTTGGCAGTAGCAACTGCAGGGTGTGTGAGTGCCCAGGGGAGTGAGAGCAACAATAGCTAGTGTTTGATTGCAATGCCCACCCCTGAGGTGATTGGAACTGCAGGTGGTACCTCTTCAGGGACCCCTAGTGGTAGCAGGCCATGACCATCTCTGGAGTCAGTGATAACTTCATTGGTTTGCCCCTGCCAGCTGTAGACCATGCATGAAGCAACCCATCTCACTTAGCCCACATGGGAGGTACTGCACAGGCTGTTCCTATTTGTAGGATACTTGGAAGTGACAGAGATCAGGCATATGGGTACTGCCCAGAGCATTCAACAGTGGCAGCAGCAGGGCAGGTGTATTCTCAGGGGAGCAAGAGCACCAACAGGTGGTGTTTGGTCACAATGTCCTCTTTTGTGGTGCCCTTGAGGTGATTGAGGCTGCAAGTTGTGCCTGTTCACTGACCCCTTGTGTTGGCAGGTCTCTCCCACCTCTGGAGTTAGAGATAACTGAGATGATTTTCCGACCACCTGCAGACCACACAAGAAGCATCCATCCCACTTCATCCACGCAGGAGGTACTTCACCAGCTGCTCCTAGTTGTAGGTTCTTGGGATGGAACAGTGACCAAGTGACTGGGTGCCACCCAGAGAGTTTGGCAGTGGCAACTTCAGGGCAGGTGTGTTCATAGGGGAGTAAGAACAACAGTGTATGTTGCTTGGTAAGCACCATGTTGCACTTAGCCCCCTTATGCCCTTAGCCTACACAAGAGGTGCATGGACACTGGTAGCCTACATAAGATGTGCCCAGTCTCACGTAGACTAGTGAGCATCTTCTTGCTACACGCAGTCTGCACCAGAGCCTCCTGATCTCTGGAAGTCTAGTGAGTAGCATCTCACTGTGCACAGCCTGTGCCAGATCCGCTCAGTCTCCTGTAGGCTAGCAAGTGACTTCTCACAGCCCACAGCCTGTGCCAGAGCTGACCCTCCCTTTGAGATCCTGCTGCCACACATGCATCCTCAGGCACAAGGAGTTTCCTATGGAGGTCTGCCTCTCCTACTCTCACCCTCCCCAGAAATGGTGCCTTGTCTCTCCTACAGGTCCTGACCTTCTCCCAGGTTCCCTCTGTGATGGTGTTCCACTCCCCAGCCCATAGCACACTGCTCCCCCACCGGTGGCGCACTGCTCCTTAGCCCCTTAAGCTGTCTCCACAATGCTAACACCAGCCTTCTCCTAGGGACTGACCTCCAGAGTCTAAGTCTTAGTGCCCAGCCCCCACCTGAGCATCTCATGCTTTGGTGTCTGGGCTGGTGGTTCAGATGATGTGTTCAGCTTGCACTCTTCTTTTCTGTTCTCAGTCCAGCTGCTATGCTTTTCTCAACAACTTTGAGGTCTCCTCAGCTCAGCTGATCTTTCTATCAGTTAGGTGGCTTCCCAGGATGTGGGTTCCTTTTCTCCTTCACAGCTCCCTCTCAGGAATGCTAGTCCCATCCTGATTCCTTTTCTCTCTTTCTCTCTCTTTTTCTTTTGTTCTACTCAGTTATGTCAAGAGTTTCTTGACCTTTTTGGAGGTTTAAGTTCTTCTGCAAGCATACAGTTGATGTTCCGTGCTAGTCATTTTATATGTAGATGTGTTTTTTTGAGTGTTTGTGGGTGAAGGTGAGAGCAACATCTTAGTCCTCTGCCATCTTGCTCCCTCTCCTTTCTCTGTTTTATAAATAATTTCTTTTGTATCATTTTTATTAGATTCCATACATCAATGATTACATATGATATTTGTCTTTCTCTGTCTGACATAATTTCTAGGTTAAGTCATGTTGCTGCAAATGGCATTCTTTCATTAATTTTTATGGCTGAGTAATATTCCATTGTATAGATATACCACATATTCTCTATCCATTCTTTTGCTGAGGGACATTTATGTTGCTTCTATGTCTTGGCAGTTGTAAATAATGCTACAATGAATATCAGGGTGTATGTGCATTTTCAAAATATGGTTATCTTTAGATGTATGGCTAGGATTGGGATTGCTAGGTCTTATGGTCATTCTATATTTAGTTTTTTTATGTAAACTCCATCCTATTTTCCCTAGTGGTTTTACAAAAGTACATTCCCAGCAATTGTGTAGGAGAGTTCCCTTTTCTTTACATTCTTTCCAGCATTTATTTTTTTGTAGAATTTTTGATGATGGCAGTTTTGATCAGTGTGAGATGATATCTTATTATAGTTTTGATGGGCATTTATCTAATAATTAATGATGTTGATATCTTTTCATATGATTTTGGCCATCTGTCTCTCTTCTTTGGAGAAATATCTATTTAGATCTTCTGATCATTTTTTAATTGTGTGGTTTTTTTTGGTATGAAGCTGTATGAGATGTTTGTATATTTTGGAGATTAATATTTTATTGCTTAATTTGCAAACATCTTCTCCCATTTTGTGGGTTGCCTTTTTGTTTTCTTTATGGTTTCATTTTCTGTGCAAAAGTTTTTAAGTTTAATTTGGGCCCATTTGTTTATTTTTGTTTTTATTTTTATTACTCTATGTGGTTTATCAGGAAAGATATTGCTGCAATTTATGTAAAAGTGTGTTCTGCCTATGTTTTCCTCTAGGAGTCTTCTCTCCTCTTTTCATTCTTTTATATACATTTTTTTTCTTTTAAGCTGAACTGATTTCCATTGTTCTGCTTTCCAGGTGATTCATCCATTTTTCTTCCTCATTTATTCTACTATCGATTCTTTCTGGCATATTTATTATTTAATTATTGTATTTTCCATCTCTGTTGTGTTATTTTTTCTGTTTGTTAATACTTCTAAGTTTTTGCTATAGATCTGTTCTCCACCCAAATTCTTTCATCATCTTTAGTTCATTAGTTTGAACACTTTCTCAGGTAGGTTGCCTATCTCCACTTAATTCCTCTTTTGGGGTTTTATCTTTTTCCTTGTTCTGAAAAATATTCCTCTACCACCTCAATTTGTGAGTGGATATTTTTATTTTTATGTACTTGTTAGTTTAGTTATGTTTCTCAACCTTGGAGGAGTGTTCATAACTAGGAGACATACTACTCATCTCAGCAGCATACTACCCTTTCATCACCCAACATACAGGCTCTGGGAGTTCACCTTAAGGAGGCTCTGTGGATTATTCTCTTGTAGCAGGATTGGTTGTCCCATAGTCCTTTTGGCTTTCTGGATTCTTCCTTGCATAGATGCTAATGACAGCTCTTTATCAGGGCCTGGTCATAAGGTGGCCGGTTGTGGAACCATGGAGGGTCCTGAGGCCAGTGCTGGATCACTGCTAGGCAGAGTCAGTGTTCTGAAGACTCTGTGGTTATTGCCCACACACTGGCATGTGAAGTCATATACTGGGGTTGGTGCTGCATTACTGGCTGGCAGAGATGAATTATGGAATTTTCTTGCAGGGCTTAAGAACCCCAGAGCTTGTTTCAGATCATTGGTGGTGGTGGTGCTGGTGGTCATTGGCATAGCTGAGTATGGGGTTGAAAAGTCCTGAAGATTGTGTTGGCCTGCTAGTGGTTAGGGCCAGGGCCTAGCTGGTCCCAGGGTAGGGTCTGGCCTGTGTTGTTGAACTCATTCCATAGGCTTCAGGGTTAGAGTTTTCTTGCTTCTGGTGTCCACCCCCTGATGAGTGAGGGTGTTCTAGAGGCTTGTGGAGGCTTCCTGGGAAGGAGGGGTAGGTGCTTTCCCACTAGTATGTGGAGTGAGAATAAACCCTCTGGCAGACAAGGCTGTGTCTAGAGGCAACTGTAGTCTCAGGATGACATTATGCAACTTGTCTGATGATGAGTGGAGCTGTGTCCCTGTCCAATTAGACATTTTTCCAGCACTGCAGCCTACAGGGTGAGGCCAGGTCTTGGTGCTAATGATCAGAGATGTCATTCCCCATCAGCAGAAATGTTCATACATTCCCAAGTATGGCTGCCATAAGTGTTTATATCCTTAGTCACAGCCACCCTCTGCCTACCTCCCCCCATGCAGCTGTCTCCCCAGGATAATCTCCAAAACTGGCAGGTATATATGGCACAGGCTCTTATAAAATTACCGCTTTAGGAGTTCCTATTGTGGCTCAGCAGCAATGAACGTGACTAATATCTATGAGGATGAAGGTTTGCTCCCTGGCCTCTCTCAGTGGGTTAAGGATCCGGCATTGCCATGAGCAGTGGTATAGTTCACAGATGTGGCTCAGATCCTGCATTTTTGTAGCTGTGGCTGTGGTGTAGGACAGCAGTTATAGCTCAAATTCAACCCCTAGCCTGGGAACTTCCATATGCAATGGGTGCAGCCTTAAAAAAATATTGCTTTGGCCTTGGGTCTTGGTACAGGTAAGATTTTGTGTGTACCCTTTAAGAGTGAAGTCTCTATTTACCTCAGTTTTGTGGGGATCCTGCAATTAAGGCCTGATGGCTTTCAAGGCCAAATGCTCCATGGGCTTTACTTCCCAGTACTGCAATCCTAGCTTCTGTGGGAAGCCTCACATGGATCGCCTCACAAGGCTGTGTCTAGAGGCAACTGTAGTCTCAGGATGACATTATGCAACTTGTCTGATGATGAGTGGAGCTGTGTCCCTGTCCAATTAGACATTTTTCCAGCACTGCAGCCTACAGGGTGAGGCCAGGTCTTGGTGCTAATGATCAGAGATGTCATTCCCCATCAGCAGAAATGTTCATACATTCCCAAGTATGGCTGCCATAAGTGTTTATATCCTTAGTCACAGCCACCCTCTGCCTACCTCTCACTCCCATGGGAGAATCTCTGCAATATAATTATTCTACAGTTTGTGGATCACCCACCCAGGGGGTTGTAGCAAGTTTGATTATATCACATATCCCTTCCTCCTAGTGCTCTTATTGTGCTTCCTTCTTTATGTTTTTAGTCATAGAAGATCTTTTCTGGTAATTTCCATTCTTTTTCATCAAAGGTTCTGCAGATAGTTGTGATTTTGGTGTGTTTGTGAAGGGAGGTGAGCTCAGGGTCTTTATACTCCAACATCTTGTCTTCTTCTCCTACTGCTTACTCTTTATATCTATTTTAGGAATGTAACATTTTCTTCTTTTGTAAAATGAGAATATTAATCCCCACCTTTCTTTCAACATGGTTGAGAAGCTTGGTTTGAAAACTAATATATTCATTCTAGGTATAGATATAGGTAGTGGAAATTCTATATTCTGGGCTCACAGATATTAAAGTTGCACTCTAAGGAGTGCAATGTGTGCCTATGTTGCAAAACAGAGCATAGCTAAATTTTTGGTGGGCAGGAGAAATTAACATTGTCAGCAGGGAGGTTAGGGAAGACAGTAGAAGAACTGAGGCTAACACAGCAGTGGTATCCACCCCCTCCTTTTATTGGAAAAGGTGTGATAGCCTGGATCTTCTTCAGTAAATTATGGGACTACCATTAAAGCTGAATTCCAAGAGCAACTAAGTTTAATTATTTTGATTCTTCCCCAATAAATTACCTTTCCTCTGCTTGAATAGCACCAAGATTGTATAAGTCAATTTATTCCAATGAAGCTATTCAGGGTACTTTGATTTTTGAAAGTTCTATTTTATATTGAACTGAAATCTGTTTTCATTGATATACTTCCTCTGATCCAAGATGGACTCTTATAAATCTGCAGACTGTGTGTGGCCTTATTATCCAACAACTTCTCTAATTCAAGATAAATAGCTTCTTCTCCTCATACCTTTTTTTTTTCCTTGGGAACTGGTTTTAGCCCTTCCCCAGCCCACTCACTCTCTTATTGACATTCCTAGTTTGTTCATGGCACATTGTTCCTGCAACATTAAGGTGTAGGGTCCAGAAATGAATCCAAATCTAGCAAGATTTGTCACTTACTTCCAATTCAGATAATGGATATTTCTAAAAATAAAAATGCACAGAGTCAGGCCCCATTACCTAACAATAACAATAGCTGAGGAATCAGTAAATCATTGGCTTTCTTGGGAGCTGACAGAATATGTGGAGCCCAAGACCTAAGTGGAGGAGGAAAATTCAGACAGAGGCTACAAACAGTTTGTAAATTATGAGCCTTTTGCCTGTCTCCTTCCCACCAAGCTATGCTCTGTAAATAGGAAGGTTGTGCTAGCATTGTGCATGTTTCAGTCACAACACCCTAAAATGCTATAGCCACCCACTTTCCCAACACTTCCTGGATAGATGTGTTGGGGCCCCAGGCTTTTGGTCATGTTGGGTGGCAATCTCCTTTGCATCTGCAGGGACATCAGGAAGGGTAGGACCTGCATAAAATTGGACTGACTTTTGAGTGTCATGCATCAGAGGCTGGCTTGCCCCTAGAATATGAATTCCTGCCTCTTCCTTCCCACTGAGTCATGTTTGATAACTGCCTTCCTCTCCTTGTGGCACAGTTCTTACTAAAAATAGAGTAAGGAGGAACAGAAAAGTGATGCTAATTTCCCAATATGCCATAGTGTCCTCTGGTTAAAAAGCAGAGAGTGGAGGAAAAAACTTTGTTTAGAAATAGAAAAATTTACATTGGCCTCTGTACTTTTTCTGTCTGTGTTGTCATACCAGCTTGTCATAATCATATATAGAGTAAGTGAAATAAGAAAAATATAAGGAATACTTGATTTCTTCTTTCAAACAGTTCATAGCCAAGGACATAAGGACTGAGGAGAGTACCAGTTGTGCTAATTCGCTATAATAAAATATAATCAATGTTATTAAAGACAGATTAACTAAACTTAGGAGGAAGCATAAAATATACTTTGGTAAAGATGGGAAATATTTCACACTTAGAATGACATTTATTGTGGATTTTGAAACTGAGCTTTCCAGACATAGAAGTGGGGATAGAACATGGTATACATAGAAGTGGAAATAGGCATAGAAGAGGGGATAGAACATTTTGTGCAGAGGAATTAAAGGGCATAGATAATGTAAAGCAATTTGAAATCACCAGGGATTAGAATATGTGTCAGATGGAGAATACAAGAAGGTAGATGGAGTGACTATGGATAGGACGTTTGAGATCCAATCTTGATGCTGGATTAAGAAGTTAGCCTTATCCTCTTAGTGATTGGGAACCATTAAATTCCTGGCAGAAAGTGACATAAACAGACTTCCTGTTGTGGCTCAGCGGGTTAGGAACCTGACTAGTATCCATGAGGATGCCAGTTCAATCCCTGGCCATGATCACTGGGTTAAGCATCTTCACTGCCACAAGCTGCAGTACAGGTTGCAGACGTGGCTTGAATCTGCCATTGCTGTGGCTGTGGCATAGGCTGGCAGCTGCAGTTCTGATTCACCCCCTTTCTTGGGAACTTCTATATGCCACAGGTGTGGCCCTAAAGGCAAAAATTAAACAAATTAAAAAAGAAAGTGACATAAACTAGTATCAGACAAATACAGAGGATGAATGGAAAGTTGCAGTTGAAGTCTTAAAGGAAATTTTGCTCAAAAATTAAATTAAACCAAATAGGAAATAAGTAAGTAAAATACAAAGACATACCCTCTCCAGCATTTGTTATTTGTGTGGAGAAAAGGAACTCTCCTTCACTGTTGGTAGGAATGTAAATTGGTACCACCATTATGGAAAACAGTATAGTTGTTCCTCAGAAAACTAAATATAGAACTACCATATGATCCAGCAATCCCACTCCTGGGCATATATACAAGTATCAAGAAGATAAATGCATCCCTATGTTCATTGCAGTACTATTCAAAATACCCAAGCCATGGAAAAAACCTATATGTCCATGGACAGATAAAAGGATTAAGAAGATGCCGTACATATATACACAATGGAATACTATTTAGCCATAAAAAAACGCAAAATAATGCCATGTGCAGCAACATGGATGCAGCTAGAGATTCTTATCCTAAGTGAAGTAAGTCAGAAAGAAAAAGGCAAATACCATATGATACCACTTATATATGGAATCTAAAATATGGCACTGATGAGACTATCTACAAAACAGAAGCAGACTCATGGACATAGAGTACGTACTTGTGGTTGCAAAGGAGGAGAGGGGAGGAACTGGGATGGATGGTATATTTGGGGTTGGTGGATGCAAGATATTACATTTAGAATGAATAAGTAATGAGGTCTTACTCTATAGCACAGGATATATATAACTGTGTCACTCTGACATACAGGAGAAATTGACACAACGCTGTAAATCAACTATAATAAAAATACAAGGACATAAAATCAGACAAGTGAAAGGAGTAAATAATATATGCCTAAAGAACCAAATTCTAGCTATAAGATGCCTTTATTGATCCAATTTCTGGCTATTAAGACTCCAAGAAAGTGGAAGATATAGCTTAGATATCTTTTGATTTAGAGAAAACCAAAGCATATGTCTGGGAACATGCTAAGCAATTTTAAATATAATTAGGTGATTTTCTGCTGTTTTTTGGATATCAGATTTGATTTTTCTTCTATGCCAGGTTACCACTCATCCCCTTTCACTACCCTCTGTCCCAGTCTGGATGTAGGAACAAAATTAGTAGACCAAAAGTCAGGAGGTCTTTGATCTAGTCTCAGTTATTGCTTTTATCTACTGTGTGACCTTGGGAAATTCCTTTCTGGGCTCTAGTTTCCCCATTAGTACAAAGAAGAGTTTGGTTTATCTGTAAGGGCTCTTCCTACTCTGTCATATGATTTTCTCAGTAAGTAAATACAGAGGGAGTACTACATAGATTCTGAGCAGGGAAAATACTATGGGCTGGGATGATCAAGGAAAGCTTCTTGGTAAGTGAAATATGAGCAGAACCTTGTAGAAGAAGTTTTATCTTTCATATTTTTTCCTTTCCCTATTGTACTGAGAATAGCTGAGGGTCAGGGGCACTTGTACCTAAAAGTATACCATAACATAAAAAAATAAAAATTTGGAGTTGACTGAGCCTAGAGAAGAATCCTGGATCTGCTATATTATGTGACCCCAATTGATAGCACAAGCCCTAGCCAACATCTTGATTTCAGCTATATGAGGCCTTAAGACAGAGGAGACAGTTAATCCATGCACAGACTATAGACCCACAAAAATTATGAGATACTGAATGATATTTTAATCGCTAGCTATATGGTAATATTATTACAGAGCAATAGATGACTAATACAATGGAACAACATTAAATTATTTCAAAAACATGCTTAGTGAAAGAAGATATACACACAAGTATACATATTGCATGACCACATTTATATAAATCTCAAGGTCCTTTCTAAATTGAACATTGTATGATTCCAGAAATACCATATCTACCATTCAAAGAAGACCCTGCTTACAAATATGGCTAATATTATACACATTTTCAGAAACCATAGAGATTATTCATAATATTTTCTGCATTAACTCAGACTCTGGTATTTGCATCAAACTGTGTTAAGAACTTGGCTCAGATTTACTTAAAAAACAAGGGTGTATCTTCACTTCCAGGGCCTTGTGGAATATAGAAACTTGTGGCCCCGATCTTGCTCTTCCAAATAGTTGCATTTCTACTCCAACCCAATGTGTGAACATCCGGGCTGGTAGGGCCTGATGCCCAGCTGTTCTCTCTTTGCCTAGGTCAGTCTCAATGCCTTCTGCTCTTAAGATCTTATAAAGATGGACTTTCAGGAAGGATCAAGGTGGCAGAGGAGTAAGACATTGTGCTCACCTTCTGCCACAAACACATCACAAAAACACATCTACATGTAGAATGATTCACATAGAACATGTGTGAACATACTGAACATACTGAATGCTAGCAGAAGAAATTAAAACTCCAAAAAGGAGAAGAAACTCTCCACATAACTGGGTAGAAAAAAGAAAAAAGAGACAGAAAGAGAGAAAGAATCAGGACGGGACTAGCATTCAAGAGACGGAGCTGTGAAAGGCAAAAGGAACCACACCCTGGGAAGCCACCTAACCTCTGGGGAGATCAGCCAAGACTGAGGGACCTCAAAGTCTCTGAGAAAAGCACAGAAGCTGGACTGAGGAAGGCAAAGCAGAGTAAGAGCTGCCCAAATCATCTTCACCCCCACCCCAGACATCACAGCCTGAGATGCTCTGGTGGGGGCTGGGCATGGAGACTCAGGCTCCGGAGGCCAGCTCCAGGGAAGGGACTAAACTTAGCTCTATGGAGACAGCCTAAGGGGCTAAGGAGAGGTGTGCCATGGGCAGGGGAGTGTTATGCTATGGGCTGGGTTGTGGAAGGCCATGGCAGCAGGAACCCAGGAGGAGAGCTGGGCCCCCAGGAGAACCAAGGTTCCATTGTTGGGGAGGGTAAGAGGAGGAGGGGTGGACTGCCATAGGACTAGGATTGGCTGTGGGGAGACAGCCTGAGGGGCTAGGGAGCAGTGTGCCATAGGCTGGAGAGTGGTGTGACACAGGATAGGATGCAGAATGCCATGGGTTGGGGAGCACAATGCCACAGGCAGGGGAACCCCGGAGGAGGTCTGGGCCAGAAGGAGAAACAAGGCACCATTGTTGGTGAGGGTGAGAGGAGGAGGCAAGGACTGCCATAGGAATCTCCTTGCAAATGCATGGGCTCTCAGAGGGCAGGGCACATGTGGTGCAGGCTACAGGTGGAAAGAATTCACTTGCTCAGGCTACAAGAGATTGGGTGCTTCTTGTGCCAGCTACAGGTGGTTGGGCACCTCTTGTGTGGGCTAGGGGCAGCAAGGGGCTAAGCATGATGTGGTACCTCTTGTGTGATCTATAGTGCTGGGGACAAACCAAAGCACTCATCTAATAAACCAGAGGGAGGCATGGCCTGTCACCACTAGGGTCTATGAACAGGCACCACCACAGAGGAAGGCATTGCAACAAAACACCAACTCTTGTGGCTCTCTCCTGGGAACTCACACACCCTGCTACTGCCAAATGCTCTGGGTACATCCTAAATCTTCCTAAGGCTCATTACCACTACCCAGGACCCTGCAACTAGAAGTAGCCTCTGCCACCTTCCTGCAGGTCCTTTCTACGCTCAAGGCACCAGTAACCAGGCACTGATAGTAGCCCTAACCATTGCCTCATTCTCCCTGGAAACACACGCAGCACCCTGGGGATAATAGCCTGCTCACACAAAAGAAAGAGACAGAAAATATCCAAACTTCCATGCCAAAAATAAATAGTAAACCTCACAAAATATAAAGGGGTGCTCTTGCATAGAAATAACTCTCCAAGACTATAACTTTGTTTCCCTAAACTCACAGAAAAAGAAAAATATAAGGAAAAATATAAGCAAGATGTAGAAGCTCAGGAACCATTCCCAGTTAAAATAACAGGAGAATTCACCTGCAGCAGCAAACAATGAAACAGACCTCTGCATTCTAATACACACTGAGTTCAAAAGGGAGATAATGAAAAAACTGAAGGAATTAAAAGCGGATATATGTAGCAATGTAGATTCCTTTAGAAAGGAACTAGAAAATATGAGGAGGAACCAAGAAAAATTAGAAAATTCATTTTCGGTGAGGCAAACTGAGCTAAAGGCACTAAAAAGCAGAAATAAAAATGCAGAGGAATGAATTAATGACTTGGAAGATAGAATAATGAAAATCAGCCAATCAGGACAACAGACTGAAAACCAAATAAAAAAAAATGAAAACAATACCAGAGATCTATGTGATAATGTAAGGCAGACAAATCTACAGAAGAAGAAGAAAAAAAAGGGATTGAAAATATATTTGAAGAAATTATGTCTGAAATCTATCCAAATCTAAAGAAAACAGATATCAGGATACAGGAAGCACAGAGGCCCCAAACAAGTTGAACCCAAACAGGCCCACAGCAAGACATATTATAATAAAAATGGCAAATGTTAAAGATAAAGAGAAGATTCTAAAGGCAGCAAGAGGAATAAAAAGCATTAATTATAAGGGAACCCCCATAAGGCTATCAGCTGAGTTCTCGACAGAAAGACTACAGGCCAGAAAAGAATGGCAAGTTATATTCAAAGTTCTAAAATGGAAAAATTTGCAGCCTAGAATAATCTATCTAGCAAGGATATTATTTAAAATCAAAGGAGAAATGAATAATTTCTCTAATAAACAAAAGCTAAAACTGTACAGCAATACTAAACACATTCTAAAAGAAATACTGAAAGGGCTTCTCTAAATAAAAAAAAATTGAGAAGTAATGGGATGGAGGAAATCACAATTGGAAGGCAATCACTTAAATAAAACAGTATACAGATCTCCAAGGGAGTAAAAAAAAAAAAAAAGAAAACTTCTGTAAAAGTGAAGATAAGCACAAGGAAAGCAAAAGGATAAACAAAAAGATGTTAAAAAAGGACATCAAAATCATAGAATGTGGGGAAGGAAAGTAAGAAAATCTTGATTTCTTTTATTAGAATGTGTTTGAGCCTACATGACTATCAGGCTAAAGCAAGCAGATATAGGAAGGAGTTAACATATTAAAAATAGGGCAACCGCAAACCAAAACAAAATTTTACATTTACAAAAACTAAAAAGACAAGTACTCAAGCTTAAAATAAATGGAGATCATCCAACAACAACAACAACAACAAAAATCGAAAGATAGAATCAAATGGAAAAGAAAATGTAAAATGGCAATAAATACATATTTATCAATATTTGCCTTAAATATCAATTGACTGAATCCTCCAATCAAAAGACACAAAGTGGCAGATTGGATAAATAAACAAAAGCTTACAATATGCTGCCAACAAGAGAATCACCATAGGAAAAAGATACATAGATTGAAATTGAGGGGATGATAAATGATATTTCATGCCAATGGACAAGATAGGAAAGCAGGATTTGCAACACTCATATCAGACAAAATAGACTTTAAAATGAAGGCCTTAAAGAAAGACAAGGTAGGACACTATTTAATGGTTAAAGGATCCATTCAAGAAGAGGATATTGTAATCATCAATATATATTCCCTAATATAGGTGCACCCAGATACCTACAACAAATACTGAGACATAAAAGGAGAAATTTATGGGAATATAATAATAGTAGGAGACTTTAAGACCAACTGACATCAATGAACAGATCCTTTAGAAAGAAAATCTATAAGGGAAGAGAGATTCTAAATGACACAGGAGAAAAATTATAGTGAATTGATATTTTCAGGACATAATAAAAAACATCAGAATATACATTCTTCTCAAGTGAATATATAACATTCTGAAGAATTGACCACATACTGGGGCACAAAACTAACATAAACAAATTTAAGAATGTAGAAGTTATTTCAAGTTTCTTCTCTGATGACAATGGCATGAAACTAGAAATCAACCACAGAAAAAGAAATGAGGAAAAACTTACAGTAGTCAGTATGAGCACTAAACAACATGCTGCTAAAAAAAACCCAATGTGTTAATAAGGAAATCAAAAAAGAAATTAAAAAAATCCCTCGAGACAAATAATAATGAGGACACAACCATTCCAAATCTACGGGATGCTGCAAAAGCAGTGCTCAGAGGGAAATTCACAGTGATACAGGCCTTTATCAAAAAAGAAGAAAAATCTCAAATAGAAAACCTAACCCACCACCTAAATGAATTAGAACAAGAACAACAAACAAAACCTAAAGTCAGCAGAAGGTAGGAAATCATAAATATCAGAGAGGAAATCAATAGCCAGACAAAACTCTACTTAAAAAAGACACATGCACCCGCATGTTCATTGCAGCACTATTTACAATAGCCAAGACATGGAATCAACCCAAATGTCCACTGATAGATAATTAGATTAGGAAGATGTGGTATATATACACAATGGAATACTACTTGGGCATAAAAAAGAACAAAATAATGCCATTTGCAGCAACATGGATGGAACTACAGACTCTCATCCTGAGTGAAATAAATAAGAAAGCTAAAAACAAATACCATATGATATCACTTCTATCTGGAATCAGCACAAAGGAAACTTTCCATAGAAAAGGACATCGTGGACTTGAAGAATAGACTTGTGGTTGCCAAGGGGGAAGGGAAGGGAGTGGGAGGGACTGGGAAATTGGGGTAAATAGATGCAGAATGTTGCCTTCAGGATGGATTAGCAATGACATCCTGCTATGTAGCACTGGGAACACTGTCTAGTCACTTATGATGGAACACATAAAGTGAGAAAAAAGAATGTATACGTGTATGTGTAACTAGGTCAACATGCTGTACAGTAGAAAAAATATATATAAATGATAAAAAATAAAAATAAGAGATTCAAAGAAAAATAGAAAATAATCAATAAAACCAAGAGTTGGTTATTTGAAAATGTAAACAAAATTGACAAACCTCTGGACAGACTCACCAAGAAGAGGAGAGAAAAAACAAAAATAAATAAGAAATGAAAAAGGAGAAATCATAATGGATACTGCATTAACACAAAAAGCAGTAAGAGAATACTATGAACAATTATATGCCAACAAAATCGATCACCTAGAAGAAATGGACAATTTTCTAGAGACATACACCTTGCCAAAACTAAATCAAGAAATAGATGAAATGAACAAACTGATCACTAGAAGTTAAATTAAAAATGTCATAAAAACATGTCCTACAAATAAAAATTCAGGACCAGATAGCTTCCCAGGCAAATTCTACCAACCATACAAAGAGGAATTTATACCCATAATTCCCAAGACATTATATGAAGCCACCATCACTCTAACACCAAAACTAGCAAAGATACTATCAAAAGAGAAAGAGGAAATTATAGGCCAATGGCTTTTATGAATATAGATGCAAAAAAACTCAACAAAATTTTAGCCAACCAAATCCAATAACATATAAGAACGATCATAGACCATGACCAAGTGGAATTAATCACATGTTCTCAAGGTTGTTTCAAAATATGCAAAACAATCAATGTCATACACCACATTAACATGAGAAAAGTCATGAACCACATGATCATTTCATCACATGATTAACAAGAAAAGTCAAAAACCACATGATCATCTCAACAGATGCAGAAAAAGCATTTGATAAAGTCCAACATCCACTCATGACATAAACTCTTACCAAAGTGGGTATAGAGGGAACATACCTTAACATAATAAAAGCCACTTATGACAAACCCACAGCAAATATAATACTCAATGGAGAAAAGCTCAAAGCCTTCCCACTAAATTATGGAACAAGACAAGGATGCTCACTCTCACCACTTTCATTCTACGTAGTATTGGAAGTCCTAGCTGCAGTAATCAGACAAACAAAAGAAATAAAAGACATCCAAATTGGAAGAGAAGAGATAAAATTGTCACTGTATGCAGATGACATGATACTATATATAGAAAACCTTAAGGACTCCACACAAAAACTGCTCAAACTGATCAATGAATTCAACCATGTAGGAGGATACAAGATTAACATTCAGAAATTGGTTTCATTTCTGTATACTAAAAATGAGATATTAGAAAGGGAATGTAAAATATAGTACCTTTTAAAATTTCACCCCAAAAAATCAAATATCTGGGAATAAACCTGACCAAGGAGGTGAAAGTCTTACATGCTGAGAACTATAAAACATTAATCAAGGAAATTAAAATGGATTCAAAGAAATGGAAAGCAATTCCATGCTCCTGGATTGGAAGCATCAAAATTTTTAAAATGGCCATGCTACACAAAGCAATCTACAGATACAATGTGATCCTTATCAAATTACCCAAGACTTTTTTCACAGAATTAGAACAAACAAACCAATTTTTTATGGAAATATAAAAGACTCAGAATTGCCAAAGAAATTCTGAGGAACAAAAACCAAGCAGGAGGCGTAACTCTCCCAGAATTCAGGCAATACTGCAAAGCCACGGTAATCAATACAGTGTGGTACTGGTACCAAAACAGATAGGCAGACCAATGGAGCAGAATAGAGAAACGAGAAATAAACCCAGACACCTATGATAAAATTTATTTGACAAAGGAGGCAAGAATATAAAATGGGAAAAAGACAGTCTTTTCAGTAAGTGGTCATGGGAAGACTGGACAGTTCCATGTAAATCAATGAAACGGGCACACACCTCACACCATGCACAAAAATAAACTCAAAATTGCTTAAAAATTTAAACATAAGCCAAGATACCATCAACCTCCTAGAAGAGAACATAGGCAAAACCTTCTCTGATATCAACCGTGTGAATATTTTCATAGGTCAGTCTCCCAAGCAACAGAAATAAAAGCAAAAATAAAACAATGGGACCTAATCAAACTGACAAGATTTTGCACAGCAAAGGAAACTATATACATATATATGATGGGAGAAAATATTTTAAAAGATGCAATGGACCAGAGCTTCATCTCTAAAATATAAAAACAAGTTACACAACTCAGTAGCTAAAAAACCAACAATCCAATTGAAAAATGGGCAAAAGACCTGAATATACATTTCTCCAAGGAAGATATACAGATGGCCATCAAGCACATGAAAAAATGCTCAACATCACTAATTATTAGAGAAATGTAAATCAAAACTACTATGAGGTACCACCTCACCCTGGTCAGAATGGCTATAATTAGTAAGTCTACAAATATAAAATGCTGGAGGGGGTGTGGAGAAAATGGAACCCTCCTATGCTGTTGGTGGAAATGTTACTTGGTACAACCACTATGGAATACAGTATGGAGGTACCTCAGAAAACTATATATAGAACTCCCATAGGACCCAGAAATCTCACTCTTGGGCATATATCTGGACAAAACATTCATTGAAAAAGACACATGCACTTGTATGTTCATTGCAGCACAGTTCGAAATAGCCAAGACATAGAAACAACCTAAAAGTCCATCCACAGATGAACTCATTAAGATGTGGTTTGTATACACAATGGAATACTACTCAGCCATAAAAAACATAAAATAATGCCATTTGCAGCAACATGGATAGAACTAGACACTCTCCTACTAAGTGAAGTAGGTCAGAAAGAGAAAGCCAAATACCATGTGATATCACATATCTGGAATCTAATATATCGAACAAATGAAAATTTTACAGAAAAGAAACTCATGGACATGAAGAACAGACTTGTAGTTGCCAAGGGGGAGGGGGAGGGAGTGGGAATAACTCAGAATATGGGGTTAATAGATGGAAACTTTTGCATTTGGGATGGATAAGCAATGAGATCCTGCTCTATAGAATTGCAAACTATATATAGTCACTTGTGTTGAAGCATGACAGAGGATAATGTGAGAGAAAGAATGTGTGTGTGTGTGTGAGAGAGAGAGAGAGAGAGGGACTGGAACTTCTTAAACCAAATATAGTGGAAAAAAATAAAAATCATTTAACAAATAAATAAAAGAAGGACTTTCAAATACCACAGAGAAAACCACTTTCTGGAAATTTCCTTTCCTTTCCTTTCCTTTCCTTTCCTTTCCTTTCCTTTCCTTTCCTTTCCTTTCCTTTCCTTTCCTTTCCTTTCCTTTCATATTCTTCCCCTTGGCAGTAACAGGGAAGAGAGCCAAGCAGAGAAAATGAAGGAACTTTTCTCTGGATACTTACAAATTGCTCAGTGCACCTCGTTCATTATGCTTGTTGCTAAGACATATTCCAGGCTATGAGATAACCTTTGCAAAAGTGTACACGTTCAAGATTAAGACTAAATGATAAATGAAGTAAATTGGGGGTCTGTTTATTCTCTAAAGTGAAGGGTCATCATTTCTCAGTTGATGTAAAACAGGTTGCCTTAAGTGTAGAGAATGTATTCAATTCTAATCAAGAAATATTTTGTGAGTTCTTGTGAGAAGAAAATTCAGTCACTTTTTTTTTTTTTGGTTCTCATTCTCTCCACGCATATAATGGGATCTAGATCTTCCTTAGGGTTTCTTATAAAATAAACATGATGGTGATATATGTCAGATCTTTACTGCTGGTGGGTCCTCAGCTATGATGTGGACTGGTGAAGGTTTTGAGGTTTGAGGTGTAGAGAAGTTAATAGAACACTGAACCTAAAGTTCCCAGTCCTAACTTTTAAACTAACAAGCTCGGTGATTCTGAGCCAAACACTTCATTTCTTAGAGTTTCCTTTTCCTCACTTGTAGAACAAGGGTTAGATGATCCCTAAAGTCCCACCAATGTCAAAACACTACAGGTGCACAAATTTTCAATAGCAAAGACTCTATTTCATGTGTTATGGGGACGTAATTGGATAAGACGCAATTCTCGCTCTGAAACAACTTCACATCTAGTGGGAAAAAAT
This sequence comes from Sus scrofa, assembly GCF_054392235.1. Classification (NCBI taxonomy): domain Eukaryota; kingdom Metazoa; phylum Chordata; class Mammalia; order Artiodactyla; family Suidae; genus Sus; species Sus scrofa. The sequence continues at coordinate 62,097,320 of NC_139401.1, forward strand.
TAATGTTTACGGTAATTGTCCTTCTCATATCATTTGGCATCCTTGGCCCAGTCCACAAATTCTCAGGTGTCTCCAATTCAAAAATTCTTTCCAATGACCCATTTTCTACTGGATTGAGTGACTCACTAAAAATGTTAACATGCTAAGTATTTGAAGAACTTTTATCCAAAGACATATCCTAACTCTTTTATCTGGCATCCTAATCTGGCTCTAACATAGTTTTCTCAGTCCTTGGTGTACTTCTATTATCACACAACATATACACAGCTAATTTTTGTGATATAGCTGTCATTCTCTATGTGGACACTCAGCTCCTGTGGGGCTATGACTAAGCCTTGGTCACTACGAGCTCTTTACACAGTACTTGTTACATAATAAGTGCTCAATCAATATATGCTAAGCAAAAGAACAAATAAACAAGTGAATGGATGAAAGAAATCCAATATAAGTAAGAATCATATATAAATCACAGGGTGAGGCTCTAACTTCCAGTAACTTATGGCTAGTGGAATTAGAGAAGGTTCTATGGGAAAAAGTGTGATGTAACAATGTCATGCAAGATTGTTTGAGTTTCATCTTGTGGAGGATTCCAATGGAGGGAACCAAGTCAAGCTAATAGAATTATGCATGGAGGGGCTATGTTCAGAGACTGGGGAATAATTCAGCTTGACTATTCCGTTGAGGTGATGAAAATGTGAGCAGGGATTACAGGCAAAGATTCTTTGTGTACAGATCATAGTAAATTTTGTGTACCAGGCTAAGAGTTTTTAACTTTCTTATGTAGGCAATGAAAAGTTACTGGTGGCTTCTGAGCAGGTCAATAATATAATCAAAGGTGTGCTTTATGGAAAGGATTGTGGGAATGAGGTTGAGGAGGCACTGAATGTTTGGGCAGTGACATAAGTCAGCCTCAGAGAGGGGAAGATAGTCCATAGACCCTCCTATGAGGTGGCAGAAGAGTCTCATTCTAGCATGCTTGTGAAAACTCAAACACATCATAATTTAGTCATAGATGCCAGCAATTTAATAAAGGATGGCCTTATTTCCAACAAATAAATAATGAATCATTCTTTCCACCAGTGAACACTTGGCAGCTGTGGCCCATATACATAGTGCTGATCACCTGGAATATGACATACTGAACTTAACAAGGGACTCTAAGTTCTGACTGAGCCTCCATTCTTGTGTGAAGTGTTCACACGGCTATGTACTGTTCCCTATTCTACTGGGAAAAATTCCCTTGCCATATCATTGTCCTCTACTGGTCTTTGTTCTTCCTACAAGCAGAAGTGCACTTTTTTCTCCTTTTTTTGTTGTCCAAGCAAATGAATACTCTTTAATTATTTTTATTAATATATAGTTGATTTACAATGTTTCTTCAATTTCTATTTTACAGCAAAGTGACCCAGATGTACACTTAACCCAATCCTTAAATTGTTCCCCTTCCTCATAAGTAGCATTTTTCTTTTATCTCATTCTTTGCTTTCTCTTTCACCTCTACCTCCTTTACCTCCTTCTGTTGTTCCATGTAGGAATGAAATAAGTGAAGCTGGCATGACTAGACTGTATTCACACCATATGACAGATAAGGAAACTAAGGCTTAGAAAGTTGAAGTAATTTACTCTACATCACTCAGTCACAATGTGACTGGATTGGAATATGCACCTTATCACTTGACTTGGAACTCTGGATTCTTCCCCAGTGGTTTTCTTCCATTTCTCCTTCCTCCTTTTCCATACTCTTTCTTTTCCCCTTCATTCTATCCACAAGTGCCAAGTTACTACTCTGTGCCAGGGATAGTGTTATGACCTGGGGATGAATAAATCCTATCTTAAAGGGATCCTCCAGTCTCTTTCACAGTACAAATATAATAATTATAACAAAATGCAATTAGAACATTAATAGAGTCATGTCAAATGTGCTAGGTCACCAAGGACATAGGGTAATTTACCTTTCAGAGAAGGAGGGAAGGGAAGATGATTTCAGGTCAAGGGACCAACATTAAAGCTTGAGGAAAAGATACAGCATTTTCAGAGAAAAGGTAAAAGGGTGGAGGAAGGAGTGGGTTCTGGAGCCAGATTGTAACAGCCTTTGTGTGCCAGAGTACTTTTGACTTTAACCTCTCTATTTACATGATTCCTGAGCTTATAGGGAAATGTATATTTTTTAGGCTATCACCACCCACCTTCCCCCCATACTCACATACATACTAAAAAATTCATTTAGTGTATTTGTCAAGCAAATCAAAAAAATAACAAACAAATTATTTTTAAGCATGCCTAGAGAAATAATGTGAACCCAGAGCAAAATGGGGACCAAATTTAGTTTCTAACTTTCTAGGTCTCCTGATCTTGATCAAAATTAAGAAGAGGCAGACATGGAGAAAGAAACTCGAAAACAATGAGATAGATTCCAGACATCTGGAGCAACATCAAGTAAATCAACACTCAAACTATGTTCTGTTTTTCTCTTTTACTTGACTTACAGACCTAGAGATTGAGTGGGAAGCAAATGTTTGCTTACCAAAGTCTATTTATCCATTATCCTTCAGAATGTTATCCAGGAGATTGCAGTTCCATTGAAAACATGAAGGCCACAACATATAAGGCTTAAAGCACACAAGAATCCTCATGTTTATTCCTAATAATACTCTACATATTCATATGTTTTATCTGGGTTCATGTATTAATAATTATCAGCCAATAAACTCTAGTTTCTGGCATGTATGACCATGAACAAAACCCTCCTACGACAATTGGGATCATAAAAAACACTAGGAGGAATGTTAAGAGATTAATTCAGATCTTTGTTTTGCAGAAGAAACAAAGACTTAGAAAAGGAATTTCTCACTGCTAAGGAAAGGATGCAGAACAGGATTCCAAGTTCAGTACTGTTGATATCCATCAGGTTCCTGCCAATAAATGTAATCAAAGGAACACTAAAACTTCAAGCTTTTTGAAGATTCATTTACAACAACTTAATTTAAAATACCTCACAGGAGGCTGGATCAAGATGGTGGAGGAGTAAGATGTGGTGCTCACCTTCTCCCACAAACACATCAAAAAAGGTCTGCTATATGTAGAAGGATTTGCACAGAACATCTACTAAACATAGTCAGAAGACCTGAAACATACAAAAAGGGCAAGGAACCCTCTACTTAAATGGGTAGAACAAAAGGGAAAAAAAAGAGAGATGGAGAGGGAAAAAAAGGAATTGGGACAGGACTAGCACTCCTGAGAGGGAGCTGTTAAAGAGGAAAGGACCCACACCTGAGAAGCCACCTAACTGAAGGGGAGATCAGCCGTGATGGAAGGATCTCAAAGTTGTGGAGAGAAGCACAGCAGCTGGACTGATGAGGGAAAAGCAGAGAGAGAGCTGCACAGATCATTGACCACCTCCCAGGACACCACAGCCTGAGATGCTCATAAGAAGGCTGGGCACTGAGACTTATGCTCCAGAGGTGAGTTCTGGGGAGGAGACTAGGGTTGGCTTTGTGGAGACAACCTGAGGGGCTAGGGAGTGGAGTGCCAGAGGTGAAGGAAATTGGGAGGGGGTCTGCGACTACAGGAAAAGCAAAGTGACATTATTTGGGAGAGCAGAAGGAGGAAGGCAGACCACCATAGGAATATATTTCTGTGTACATGGGTGGACTCTTGGAGGATGGGGCTATGGGTGGTGAGGCACCTCTTGAGCAGGCTACTGGTGACAGGACCCTCTTGTGAAGGCTATGGGTGGTGGCACCTTATGCACAGGCTCAGCATGAAGGGGTACCTATTGTGTGGTCTACAAATGGTGGGGAAAACCACCTCAGTTATCTCAGACTCCAGAGGTGGGCTTGGCATGCCACCACTAGGGCTCTGTGAAGAGGCACCAGCTGTGGCCCCAGTCACCTCAGCGTTTGGCACAGATGAGGACACTGCAAAAGAGCACTATTCATTGTTGCCCTCACTCCCCTGAGAAAGATAACACCCTGCTGCCACCATTGCCAAATGATCTGGATGCTGGGCTACACCTGCCTGAGCGTCACAGTCACTTTCCAGGGCCACACAACTAGGAGCAGTCTGTTCCACCTTCCTGTGGGTTGTTGCCATGGTCAAAGGCCTAGAAACCAGGCACTGGATACTAGCCCTGCCCAATGCCTCCATCTCCTGTAAGCATGCACAGCACCATATGAAGGGGATAATAGGCTGCACACAATAATGAAAGAGACAACAAATATCCAAACTGAAAGCAGCTCTCATGCCAAAAATAAATAGTAAGCCCTCATGAAAAATACCCACGGGTGCTTCAGATATAAATATCCCTCCAAGACTACAGTAGTTGTTTTCCCTAAACTCATAGAATAAGAAAAAAATATAAGCAAAATGAAGAAGCTCAGGAACCCTTCCAAGTTATAAGAACAGGAAAATTCACCTGAAGGAGCAAATAATGAAACAGACTTCTGTACTTGAATAGATATCCAGTTTGAAAAGGAGATAGTCCCTCACATCAATGGACAGATCCTCTAGACAGAAAACCAATAAAGCAACAGAGATCCTAAAGGAAACAATAGAAAAATTAGACTTAATTGACATCTTCAGGACACTACATCCAAAAAACGCAGAATACACATTCTTCTCAAATGCTCATGGAACATTCTCAAGAATCGACCACATATTGGGACACAAAGCTAACCTCAATAAATTTAGGAGCATAGAAATTATCTCAAGTATCTTCTCTGACCACAATGCCATGAAATTAGAAATCAACCATGGGAAAAGCAAAGAGAAAAAACCTACTCCATGGAGACTCAACAACATGCTACTAAAAAACCAATGGGTCAATGAGGAAATCAAGAAGGAAATTAAAAACTACCTTGAAACAAATGATAATGAAGACACAACCTCTCAAAATCTATGGGATGCTGCGAAAGCAGTGCTCAGAGGGAAATGTATAGCAATACAGGCCTTTCTCAAAAAAGAAGAAAGATCCCAAATGGACAACTTAACCCTCCACCTAAAGGAATTAGAAAAACAAGAACAAAAGAGAACTAAAGTCATCAGAAGGAAGGAAATCATAAAGATCAAAGAAGAAATCAATAAAATAGAGACTCAAAAAACAATAGAGAAAATTAATAAAACCAAGAGCTGGTTCTTTGAAAAGGTAAACAAAATTGACAAACCCCTGGCCAGACTCACTAAAAAAAAGGAGAGAAAGAACCCAAATCACCAAAATTAGAAATGAAAAAGGAGAAATCACAACGGATACTGCAGAAATACAAAAAACCATAAGAGAATACTATGAACAATTATATGCCAACAAATTTGACAATCTGGAAGAAATGGATAACTTTCTAGAATCTTACAGCCTGCCAAAACTGAATCAAGTAGAAACAGACCAACTGAACAGACCAATCACTAGAAATGAAATTGAAGAGGTCATAAAATCACTCCCTACAAATAAAGTCCAGGACCAGATGGCTTCACAGGCGAATTCTATCAAACATATAAAGAGGAACTGGTGCCCATCCTCCTTAAACTCTTTCAAAAGGTGTAAGAAGAAGGAATACTCCCAAAGACATTCTATGATGCCACCATCAGCCTCATTCCAAAACCAGGCAGAGATACCACCAAAAAAGAAAACTATCGGCCAATATCATTGATGAATATAGAAGCAAAAATTCTCAACAAACTCTTAGCCAACCGAATCCAACAACATACCAAAAAAATTATACACCATGACCAGGTAGGGTTCATCCCAGGTTCACAAGGATGGTTCAACACACGCAAATCAATCAACATCATACACAACATTAACAAAAGAAACGTCAAAAATCATATGATCATCTCAATAGACTCAGAAAAAGCATTTGACAACATCCAACATCCATTCATGATCAAGACCCTCGCCAAAGTGGGTATAGAGGGAACATTCCTGAATATAATCAAAGCCATTTATGATAAACCCACAGCAAATATAATCCTCAAAGGGGAAAAACTGAAAGCCTTCTCACTCAAATCTGGAACAAGACAGGGATGCCCACTCTCACCACTGCTCTTCAACATAGTGTTGGAAGTCCTAGCCACAGCAATTAGACAAACAAAAGAAATAAAAGGCATCCATATAGGAAGAGAAGAGATAAAACTGTCACTGTATGCAGACGACATGATACTATACATAGAAAACCCTAAGGACTCAACCCCAAAACTCCTTGAACTGATTAATCAATTCATCAAATTGGCAGGATATAAGATGAACATTCAGAAGTCAGTTGCATTTCTGTATACCAGCAATGAAACATTAGAAAAGGAATACAAAAATACGATACCTTTTAAAATTGCACCTCACAAAATCAAATACCTCAGATTACACCTGACCAAAGAGGTAAAGGACCTATATGCCGAGAACTATAAAACTTTAATCAAAGAAATCAAAGAAGATGTAAAGAAATGGAAAGATATTCCATCTTCCTGGATTGGAAAAATCAATATTGTAAAAATGGCCATACTACCCAAAGCAATCTACAGATTCAGTGCAATTCCTATCAAATTGTCCATGATATTTTTCACAGAACTAGAACAAACAATCCACACATTTATATGGAACCACAAAAGACCCAGAATCGCCAAAGCAATCCTGAGAAACAAAAACCAAGCAGGAGGCATAACTCTCCCAGACTTCAAGAAATAATACAAAGCCACAGTCATCAAAACAGCTGGTACTGGTATCAAAACAGACAGACAGACCAATGGAACAGAATAGAGAATCCGGAAATAAACCCTGACACCTATGGTCAATTAATCTTTGACAAGGGAGGCAAGAACATAAAATGGGAAAAGGAAAGTCTATTCAGCAAGCATTGCTGGGAAACATGGACAGCTGCATGCAAAGCAAAGAAACTAGAACACACCCTCACACCATGCACAAAAATAAACTCAAAATGGCTGAAAGACTTAAATATACGACAGGACACCATCCAACTCCTAGAAGAAAACATAGGCAAAACACTCTCTGACATCAACCTCATGAATATTTTCTCAGGTCAGTCTCCCAAAGCAACAGAAATAAGAGCAAAAATAAACCCATGGGACCTCATCAAACTGAAAAGCTTTTGCACAGCAAAGGAAACCCAAAAGAAAACAAAAGTACAACTTTCAGAATGGGAGAAAATAGTTTCAAATGATGCAACCGACAAGGGCTTAATCTCTAGAATATATAAACAACTTATACAACCCAACAGCAAAAAAGCCAATCAATCAATGGAAAAATGGGCATAGACATTTCTCCAAGGAAGATATACAGATGGCCAGCAAACACATGAAAAAACGCTCAACATTGCTGAGTATAAGAGAAATGCACATCAGAACTTCCATGAGATACCACCTCACACCAGTCAGAATGGCCATCCTTAATAAGTCCACAAATAACAAGTGCTGGAGGGGTTGTGGAGAAAAGGGAAGCCTCCTGCACTGCTGGTGGGAATATAAACTGGTACAGCCACTATGAAGAACATTTGGAGGTACCTTAGACATCTATACATACACCTTCCATATGACCCCACAATCCCACTCTTGGGCATATATCCGGACAAGACTCTACTTAAAAGAGACACATGCACCCGCATGTTCATTGCAGCACTATTCACAATAGCCAGGACATGGAAACAACCCAAATGTCCATCGACAGATGATTGGATTCGGAAGATGTGGTGTATATATACACAATGGAATACTACTAACGACATAATGCCATTTGCAGCAACATGGATGGAACTAGAGAATGTCATCCTGAGTGAAATGAGCCAGAAAGACAAAGACAAATACCATATGATATCACTTATAACTGGAATCTAATATCCAGCACAAATGAACATCTCCTCAGAAAAGAAAATCATGGAGTTGGAGAAAAGACTTGTGGCTGCCTGATGGGAGAGGGAGGGAGTGGGAGGGATCAGGAGCTTGGGCTTATCAGACACAACTTAGAATAGATTTACAAGGAGATCCTGCTGAGTAGCATTGAGAACTATGTCTAGATACTCATGGTACAACAGAACAAAGGGTGGGGAAAAAATTTAATTGTAATGTATACATGTAAGGATAACTTGATCTCCTTGCTGTACAGAGGGAAAATAAAAAAATAACAAATAAAATGAAAAAGAAAAGAAAAGGAGATAGTAAAAATACTAAAGAAATTAAGAAAAAATATGATGGAATTAAGAGTGGATATAAGAGTAATGTAGATTACTTTGGATAGGAACTAGAAAATATAAGGGGGAGTGAAGATTAATTAGAAAATCCATTTGCAGAGTTGCAGTCTGAATTAAAGGCATTGAATAGCATAGTGCATTGAATAGCATAGTGCAGAAGAAAGAATTAGTGACTTAGAAGAGAGAAAAATGGATATTACCCGATCAGGAAAGCAGACAGAAAACCAAATATGAAAGAACATGAATACAATATAAGAGATTTATAGGACAATATAAAGTGGGCCAATTTGTGCATAATAAGGATTCCAGGAGGAGAAGAAAAGGAAAAGGGGATTGAAAATATATTTGAAGAAATTGGAGTTGAAATCTTTCCAAATCTAAAGGATACTGATATAAAGATACAGGAACCACAGAGGTCCCCAAACAATCCCACACCAAGACACAGTATAATAAAAATGACAAAAGCTAGATAAAGAGGGGATTCTAAAGGCAGCAAGAGAAAAACAAAGATATAATTATCAGAGCATCCTCATAAGGCTTCTGCTGAGTTCTCTACAGAAACACTACAGGCCAGAAGAGAGTGGCAAGATATATTCAAAGTTCTAAAAGGGAAAATTTTGCAGTGTAGAATAGTCTACCCAGCAGGAATATCATTTAACATTGAAGAAGAAATAAATGGTTTCTCTAACAAACAAAAACTAAAAGAATATAGCAATGCTATACCCATTCTAAAAGAAATACTGAAAGGGCTACTCTAAATAAAAAGAAGTAAGAAGAAATAGGATGGAGAAAAATCACAAGTGGAAAGGAATCTCTTAAATAAGCCAGTATACAGATCTAACAGAAAAAAGAAAATCCTATTGTAAAAGTGACTATATGCACAAGAAACACCCAAAGGATAAACACAAGAATGTAAAAAAAATGACATCAAAATCATAAAATGTGGGGAAGTAAAGTAATAAAATCTAAATTCATTTTTTTAGAATGTGTTTGAGACTATATGCCTATCAGGCTAATGTAAGTAGGTATAGAAAGGGGTTAACATACTTGAAAAACAGGGCAACGAAAAAATCAAAACCAAACATTACATTCCCAGAAACTAAAAAGAAGAATACACAAGCATAAATAAAAGGAAATCATCCAACAAAAAAAGAAAGGAACAAAGAGAAACATAGAATCAACTGGAAAAAAAAAGTTTAAAATGTCAATAAATACATATTTTTCAAAAATTACCTTAAATTTCAATGGACTGAACACTCCTATCAAAAGACATAGAGTGACAAACTGGATTGAAAAAAAAGAGCCTACAATATGCTGTCTACAAGAGACTCAGGGCAAAGGGCACATATATATTGAAAGTGAGTGAGTAGAAAAACACATTTCATGCAAATGAAGAAGACAGGAAATCAGGAGTTGCAATACTCATATACAACAGAATAGACCTTAAAATGACAGTCATAAAGAATACAAAGTAGGACACCATTTGATGGTAAAAGGATCCATTCAAGAAGTGAATATTACACTCATCAACATAAATGCCTCTAATATAGGAGCACCCAAATACATAGAAAAAATGCTAACAGACATAAAGGGAAAAACTGATGGGAATACAATAATAGTAGGGATTTAACACCCCACTCTAGACAGAAAATTAATAAGGCAACAGATATCCTAAATGACAAAATTGAAAAGTTAGATTTAATTGATATTTTGAGGACATTGTGTTAAAAAAAATCAGAATATATGTTCTTTTCAACTGTGCATGGAACATTCTCAAGGATTGACCACATATTGGGGCACAAAACCTCAACAAACCTCAACTAATTTAAGACTATAGACATTATTTCAAGTATCCTCTCTGACCACAATGGCATGAATCAGAAATCAACCACAGGGAAAAAAAATGAGAAAAAAACCTGAAATATATGGAGACTAAAAAACATGCTATTAAATAACTAATGGGTCAATGAGGAAATCAAAAGGGAAATTAAAAAAATACCTTAAGACAAATGGTAATAAAGACACAACCATTCCAAATCGATGGGATGCCACAAAAGCAGTGCTTAAAGGGACGTTCATAGCAATAGAGGCCTTCCTCATAAAAGAAGAAAAATATCAAAACAACAACTTGGACTTCCCATCGTGGCGCAGTGGTTAACGAATCTGACTAGGAACCATGAGGTTGCGGGTTCGGTCCCTGCCCTTGCTCAGTGGGTTAACGATCCGGCGTTGCCGTGAGCTGTGGTGTAGGTTGCAGACGCGGCTCGGATCCAGCATTGCTGTGGCTCTGGCGTAGGCCGGTGGCTAAGCTCCGATTCGACCCCTAGCCTGGGAACCTCCATATGCCGCAGAAGCGGCCCTAGAAATAGCAAAAAGACAAAAAAACAAACAAACAAACAAACAAAAAACAAACAAACAAAAAAAAAACAACAACTTAACCTACCACCTAAATAATTTGAAAAATAAGGACAAACAAAACCTAAAGTCAGCAGTAGGAAGGAAATCATAAAGATCAGAGAAGAAATCAATAAAATAGAGATTCAAAAAACAATAGCAAAAAAATATCGCTAAAAACAAGAGTTGGTTCTTTCAAAGGGTAAACTAAATTGACAAACCTCTGGCCAGACTCACAGAAAAGAGCTCAAAAAAGGAACTCAAATAAACAATATCAGAAATGAAAAAGGAAAAATCTCAATGGCTTTTGTAGAAGTACAAAAAACTATAAGAGAATACTACGAACAATTATATGCTAACAAATTTGACAACCTAGAAAAAATGGACAACTTTCTAGAGACATACAGTGAACCAAAACTGGATCAAGAAGAAATAGATTACTTGAACAGACTGATCACTAGAAATTAAATTGAATATGTAATAAAAAAACACCCGCTACAAACAAAAGTCCAGGACCAGATGGCTTCACAAGCGAATTCTACCAAACACACAAAGAAAAATTTATATCCATCATTCTTAAGCTTCTCCAGAAGGTTGAAGAAGTAAAACTCCCAAAGAAATTCTATGTAGCCATCATCACCCAAATACCAAAAATAGATTACTTGAACAGACTGATCACTAGAAATTAAATTGAATATGTAATAAAAAAACACCCGCTACAAACAAAAGTCCAGGACCAGATGGCTTCACAAGCGAATTCTACCAAACACACAAAGAAAAATTTATATCCATCATTCTTAAGCTTCTCCAGAAGGTTGAAGAAGTAAAACTCCCAAAGAAATTCTATGTAGCCATCATCACCCAAATACCAAAACCAGACAAAGGTACTACCAAAAAAGAAAATTAGAGGTTGATATCATTAATGAAAATAGACCCAAAAATTCTCAACAAAATGTTAGCCAACCAAATCCAACAACATATAAAAAAGACCATACCCCATGACCCAGTGGGATTCATCCCAGTTTCACAGGGATGGTTCAACATAACCAAATCAATTAAGCTTATACACCATATTAACAAAAGAAAGTAAAAAAACCACATGATCATCTCAATAAATGCGGAAAAAGTGTTTGACAAAGTCCAACATCCACTCATGACATAAACTCTTACCAAAGTGGGTATAGAGGGAACATACCTTAACATAATAAAAGCCACTTATGACAAACCCACAGCAAATATAATACTCAATGGAGAAAAGCTCAAAGCCTTCCTGCTAAAATCTGGCATAAGACAAGGATGCCCACTCTCACCACTTTCATTCTACGTAGTATTGGAAGTCCTAGCTGCAGCAATCAAACAAAAGAAAAGGGATCTAAATTGGAAGAGAAGAGGTTAAATTGTCACCGTATGCAGATGACATAATACTATATATAGAAAACCCTAAGGACTCCACACAAAAACTACTCAAACTGATCAATTAATTCAGCAATGTAGCAGGATACAAGATTAACATTCAGAAATTGGTTGCATTTATGTATACTAACAATGAAATATTAGAGAGGGAATATAACATACAATACCTTTTAAAATTGTGCCCACAAAAATTAAAAACCTAGGAATAAACCTGACCAAGGTGGTGAAAGATCTATATTCTGAGAACTATAAAACATCAATCAAGGAAATTAAAGTTGATTCAAAGAAACAAAAAGTTATTCCATGCTCCTGGATTGGAAGCATCAATATTTTTTAAATGGCCATGCTACACAAAGCAGTCTACAGATTCAATGTGATCCCTATCAAATTACCCATGAAGCTTTTCACAGAACAAGAACAAACAAACCCAAAATTTGTATGGAACCGTAAAAGACCCAGAATTGCCAAAGCAATTCTGAGGAACAAACACCAAGAAGGAGGCATAACTCTCCCAGACTTCAGGCAATATTACAAAGCTACAATAATCAAGAGAGTGGCTTAAGACCTAAACATAAGTTGAGATACCATAAAACCCCTCCCTAGAAGAGAACATAGGCAAAACATTTTCTGACATCATCTGTACAACTATTTTCTTAGCTCAGTCTCCAAAGCAACAGAAATAAAAATAAAAATAAACCACTGTTACATGATCAAACTTACAAGCTCTTTCACAGAATAGGAAACCATAAAACAAAGACAACCTACTGAATTGGAGAAAATAGTTTCAAATGATGCAACTGACAAAGGCTTAATCTCCAAAATATAAAAAAATAACACATACTATTCTACAGCAATAAAACAAAGAACCCAATTTAAAAATAGAATACCTGAATAGACATTTCTCCAAAGAACTTTTATAGATGGTCAATAGGCACATGTAAAATATGCTCAACATCACTAATTATTAGAGAAATGCAAATCAAAACTACCACGAGATACCACCTCATACCAGTCAGAATGGCTATCATTAATAAGTCACAAATAACAAATGCTAGAGAGGGTGTGGAGAAAATGGAACCCTCCTACACTGCTGGTGGAATTGTAAATTGGTACTACCGTTATGGAAATCAATATGGAGGTGCCTCAGAAAACTAAATATAGAAGTTCTGTATGATCCAGCAATTCTACTCCTGGACATTTATCTGGACAAAAATTTCATTGAAATAGATACATGCACCCCTATGTTCATTGTAGCACTATTCACAATAGCCAAGACATGGAATCAACCTAAATGTCCATCAACAGATGAGTGGAATATGTGGTATATATACATAACGAAATACTATTCAGTCATAAAAAAGAACAAAATAATGCCATTTGCAGCAACAAGGATGGAAAGAGAGACTCTCCTATTCAGTGAAGTCAGTCAGAAAGAGAAAGACAAATACCATATGTTATCACTTAAATCTGGAATCTAATATATGACCCAAATGAACCTGACTATAGAAAAGAAACAAACTCATGAACATGGAGACCAGACTTGTGGTTGCCAAGGGGGATGTGGAGGGAGTTAGATGGACTGTGAGTTTGGGTTAGTAGCTGCAAACTATTGGATTTGGAGTGGATAAACCATAAAATCCTGCTGTTTAGCACAGGAAACTATATCTAAACACATGTGATGGAACATGATGGAGGAAAATGTGAGAAAAAGAATGTATATATATATGTATGTATGTATAATGGATCATTTTGCTGTACAGCAGAAAATGGCAGAACATTTTAAGTCAACTATAATAAAGTTTTTAAAAATATAAAATACCTCACAGTTAATTTCCATTTCCTACACATTTTCTCCAGAGTCATATTCTTTGGACCCAGAAAATCTAAACTGAGCCCTTGCTCCAACCACTATGACACATTTACATTCTGAGCCACAATGTTAATAGATGTCATTATTGCTAAGGGCCAGTTGAGCAACATCTAGGTCTAGACCACAAGAACTGAAAATATGCCAAATATTTTACTTATTTTCCCCCACCAGATAAAACAGCTCTTGATAGATGTTTAATGATCTTTAGTCCTTCTTCCTCATTTAGACCCTTCTTTTTAATGACTGACTTCCTCTTTGTTTGTACCTCCTCACCTTAGTGCATGGGCCTTAGGGTCCTGCTACTCTTCTCTAAATGCTCTTTCTTTTTGCATCTTGTATCTGTATTACTCTATGTGTGTGGTTCTGTTTCTGAGAGATCTTATGTCTTCTATGCTGAGACTCCCTCAAGTCCATTAGTGGTACCAAGACTTGTACCTTTATAAATTCCTTTTAAATTATTACAAATATTATGAGATATGTGGGTAGCATCATTATCCTTTTTAAGAGATGAGGAGACTGAGGGCCAGAGAGGTTAAGTTATGCATTATCCACGTTATCTTGCTTTTAATTTCAGCAATCAGGGCCTCTCACCTCTTGCTTTTACCCCTTGTCCCAGTCAGTTATTCTGATGTCTTAGGTTTATTTCTAGCCTTATATCTTGGTTTAAGCTGTCCCCTCAACCCTCAACACCACCCTCTTTTCATTTCTTTGTATCCTGTGCAGATATTTGAAGGCATAATTCAAAGTCCTATGTTCTCCATGAGGATTTCCCTAAACACTACAGGATACTTAACAAGTTGGTTACATTTAGCATGGCATCTTAGAATGTCTTTTCACTGATATTTTAGTATTCAGGGATAGGTATCTTTTCAATTCTATCTTCTTTTTATTTATTTATTTTTTTTGTCTTTTTAGGGCTGCACCTGTGGCATATGGAGATTCCCAGGCTAGGGGTCTAATTGGAGCTACAGCTGCCAGCCTATGCCACAGCCACAGCAATGCCGGATCTGAGCCACATCTGTGACCTACACCACGGCTCATGGCCACAACAGATCCTTAACCCACCGAGCGAGGCCAGAGATCGAACCCTCAATCTCATGGTTCCTAGTCAGATTCATTTCCACTGTGCCACAATTCCATCTTAACTTTTTCAAGAACAGAGACATTTCTCTGGTGTCACTCACATTGCTTTAGCACAACACTTGGGTACATACTTCTAACAAACCTATTTTCCAAATATAAATAAATATTGATTTGACAACAAATCAAATTACTTGAATGGAATGAATGGTCCCTGTCCGCAGGGTAGGCCTTAACTTGTGCAATAAATAGTTTAATTAATGTTCAATTAAACAATCAATTTCCTTATCAGTTGATTACCCCATGCTTATCAGAATGTCAAGAGATTGAGCTATGGTATTGTGTTCCTACTACATGCCAATCACTGCACTGGGAAAAGTCTGTCACATACCCTTTTCATATAACTTTCACAGCAGGCTTGAGAATGACTTCTCACACAATGAGCCAATCCTTAAGACTTGCACACAAAAGCACTGTTACATGGCAGGACACTTCCCATGGAGGAGGGTCTCACCAAAATCAGTGTTTGATGGGAGCTCTTGAAAGCAGGACAGAGTTGAATTTTCTCAGTAAAGTAGTTCAAGAGTTTTGTTCCTATTTCTTCCTAAAGGACTACAGACTAAACAAGTGCCTTATTATAAATTAGAACAAAGATAGGAAAGGAATATTAGGGGAGTCTTTTTAAGGTGAAGCTAATAAAAGGCTTGCATTTTTAAAAAAATGTTTTATATTCAGCTCTTTATATATATCAACATATACATCTATATGCATATTTAATCCATATTTTTATATAGGTGAGGATCCTTAAATAAATTCATATAGTTTTGACTCAATATTTTCATTTATAGGAATTTGTCTTAAGGAAATAATCAGAGATTCCGACAAAGATATGTGTTCATAATGGATGATGTTAAATGCTCCAGGGAGTGGCTAAATAAATATAACTGTAAGACATACTATGCAGCCATTAAAATTATGATTTTAATTAATATTTAGTAACATGGGAAAAAGGCAATTTTATGGTGTTAAGAAGACATAACTCGGTGTTAAATTTATGATCTCAATTACGGAAAACAAACAATGCACACATACACAAATACTCAGAAAAAGGACAGATAGGGAATGCACAAAAATGTTAATTATGGTTGCCTTTTGGTTGTAGGATTAGGGATTTTTACCTTGACCTACATTTTGTTCTTCTTTTAAAGTTTTCTTTTCTGAGAATGTTTTACTTGTATAATAGCAAGGAAAAAGAAAAGTGTCTTACAAAAAAAGTTCTGTGTGTGTATGTTTGCTTTGGAGTGGGGGTAGAAGATCACAAGTGAAATATAAGGAAAACAAAATGGTTGTTAGAGCTAGGGGCACTGAGCTAGAAGAAAAGAAATGCAGCCAAGGTTAGAATAGCCAATTAAATGTAAGAATGGCTATTTAGAAGAATCGAGGCTCCTTTCCTTTTTGGAAGGAATTTAGAAACTAAAATGGGTATATTAGAAGCAAATTTTCTATGTTTATATGTTCCATAATGGTAGGAGCTGGAGAAGAAGCAATGTGCATCTGGACTAGGAGGTAGTGTTGAGAATTTCAGTGAAGGATCTTCAAGCACAAATTAAACCTTAGAACAGGAATTTGTTTTAGTGTTTTTGACTCCTATCCCATTCCCATGTGTTGCAATGGGGCCTGACACAGAATGAACTGCTCAGTGTTTCAGTGTTGATTAGAACTTTGAGTGTCAGGGACAAAAGAACTTCTAGATTTCCATCTAGACTTTTCTTCTGCTTCTCTGGCTTATTTTGTTTTGTTTTTCACTATATATATATATTTTTTTTTTCTTTTTAGGGCTGTACCTGTGACATATGGAAGTTCCCAGGCTACGGGTAAAATTGGAGCTGCAGCTGTCAGCCTACACCACAGCCACAGCAATGACAGATTCAAGCTGCACCTGCAGCCTATGCTACAGCCTGTGACAATGATGGATCCTTAAACCACTGATTGAGGCCAGGGATCAAACCTGCATCCTTATGCAGGGATTGAAACTGCATCCTACTGAGCCACAATGGAACTCCTATTATATAGTTTTTAAATTTTTTGATTAAAGTATAGTTGATTTACCACGTTTTCTCAATTTCTGCTTTACGGCAAAGTAACCCAGTCATATATGTATATATGATATATACATTCTTTCTCTCATATCATTTTCCATCATGTTCTATCACAAGAGATTGTATATAGTTCCCTGTGCTGTACAGTAGGACCTCATTGCTTATTCATTCTAAATGCTGTGTTTTGTTTTATGGAGGCAGTTTCTTTATATTGGCAAATTTAGTGACTATCATACTTTAGCTTGTTTTTATTTTTTATTATTTAAATATATTTTTATAAAAATGCAAAAACACAGGCAAGCAAATACACAAAAATGTAAAATAAAATTACTTACAATTCCAATACCATCACCACCACCATCATCACCTAAAGATAACCTTGTAAACATTTTAGTATATATTCTTCCAAACATTTTTCTTTGCATATATGCTTATTCTTGTAATGTGATTATGTTATTCCATAACCTATTTCTTTTGGCTTAGCAATTTAACATGAATATATTTCCAAGTTATTATTATTATTTTATTGTTGGAATTTAAAAATTTTATTTAGGCACTCTAATATTTTAATATGTTCTTATAAAAATTGAAATATTTAACATGACAGATAAGATTAATGTCTTCTTTAATCTCCAGTACCATCTCTGTCTTAGGTCTGGTCCCCTCCCCTACTCCTCAGAAATAACTACTATTATGGTATCTATGTATTTTTACAGGTGATATACATGGTGTTTATTTTCTATGTATCATATTGTACATATTAGACCCCAATTTGCTTTTTTTGGGGGGGGGGCTCAAAAACATGATTTGGATATCTAGGCATATTTCATTTAACTGATGGCATGGTATCATGTAGTATAGATGCGCCATTGTTTACTCAAATATGTCACTATTTTTTTTGAAAGTCACTATTGATGTAAGTTTAAGTTTCCAGTTTTTCACTATCACAAATAGCATTGAAGTAAATATCCTTGACATTTATACGCCACATATTTTAGGCTGCAATAGAGAAACAATGAATAGCCATCCTTCCATTCAAAAGGGTTGGAACCAATAAGAAAGGATCTCTATCCTCTGTTTTTTTTTTTTCTTTGTCTTTTTTGCTATTCCTTGGGCCGCTCCTGCGGCATATGGAGGTTCCCAGGCTAGGGGTCGAATCGGAGCTGTAGCCACTAGCCTATGCCAGAGCCACAGCAACGCGGGATCCGAGCCGCGTCTGTGATCTACACCACAGCTCACGGCAACGCCGGATCATCAACCTACTGAGCAAGGGCAGGGACCGAACCCGAAACCTCATGGTTCCTAAGTTGGATTCATTAACCCTTGCACCACCTCGGGAACTCCAGATCTCTATCCTCTTGAGGACAACCCCCCTCTTAAGGCTGTTTCTCATTAGCTTTAGGATCACAATCCACTTGAAAGGTATTGCTTTATGAAATAAATTAGGTATAAAAGCACTGGATGACTAGATGATCTAGAACTTCAATATTAATCTTTGGCCAAAAATGAGGCAGAGACTACCCTCTGTATCCCCAGGAAAAGTCCAATTCCAGAATCCTTCTAGGGAAGTCAGCAGAAATATATACGTGATAGGTAGGCAAAATATTTTCTGAAGAAGCTAGGGAAACTATGACTTATGGAAATCCAGTAGGACTGTGCACTCCATTATAACATTATCAGAAAAAGCAATAATATTAGCAACACTGAAACTCAGAGCAATAGCTAGATTATCAAGATCCATAAGAACAAGAGCAAAAATATCAATAAGAACAAAAACATCAGTCACATCAACAGACAGTATAAAGACAGAGTATGATAAGAGCATCTCAGAGTTTTTGTACTTGCTCTTTCAAGAAGACAGTAACATCAGGCTCAAGGATACTTGTTATCTCTGTCATGCTCTAAAGTGAGAAACCACATTCACCCTCAAGAGACATAGAATGGAGAATAAAGTGTAGCCCCATCAAAATCCAGTACGCCACTGGGGAGACACCATTCACTGTGAGGAAAACCATAATCCCAAGCAAGCATTGCTCCAAACAGTTGTATGAGGACAAATTCAAAAAATTTGGAGAAGTATTCTATTTCATATGGTCTATATGCCCACATTTACACCCTTTCCAGGCTTAACTGAGAAACACATCTAGGCCTGAGACATAAGAAATTCTCCTAATACAGAAAAGAGTTTAGGTTGTGGTGGGTGGCTCTGGCCTGAACAATTTCTAATTATGACACTTTATAACAAATAAAATGACATTTACTTGAATTGACTCTTAATTTTAAGACCTTAAAACTTAAGGGACAGAAGAATATAAGACTTCAAATTCTCCAAGACTCATGGCTCTCTGGCTGATGAGAGCTTTGTGATGCGACTTAAGGCTGAGCTGTGATTGGGTCTGGACTGTGGTAAGCTTGGAGGTTAAGGCTGCTCCAGGAGGAAGTTTAAACCCATAGCCACTCTAGGAAGATGTGGGGGCTGAGGCTGTCCCAATTTGTCAATGTTTCTCTTAGAGTGTGGTGATGATAATGGAAAACCTTCTGTTGTCTGACCAGGGCTAAATAGACAAAGACCGTCACCTTCCTCATTCTGGACACTGCATTTTTGTCATTGCAGTCAATGATGGCTTTAGTTTTTTGCCACCACCTTTCACAATTGACACATACTGAGCTCAATGTCCACTGGAATCCCAGTATATTATGTATGCTGCTTCTAAGCTATATCTCCTGAATTGTCCTTCTCCATGGATAGTGTCAGCAGCACATCAATTCATTCTTCTGTTTTTGTCTCCTCTTTCCCTAGCTTCCACGGAGATTACCCCCCTCAATCTCCTCTCTGTTATGACAACATAACAGTAACTTCATCCAAATCACAACATCATTGAATATTTTACTATTTTCCTATACCAAATTCCATTCCTGCTATTCTTTCTTAAGCTTTGGACTTGGATCACAACCTGGTTCTTTGATTGAGACTTGAGACACATCTGATTTCCATCACACCCGTAATGTGTCCAAATTCTTTTTTCAGGCTATTTGTGAAAGTCTAAGCTCATATGTTTCTTTTTGATTATGTTTGGGTAATTTTCCAAACAGAATCAAATTTGGCCTCTTCATGAGCAAGTAGAGATGGGGTTGGTTGGGAGATGTTCTCCTTGTGGGATTCATGATAAATATCCAAGATTCAACTCCTCCAGAGTTTATAATAATCAGCTCTTATATACCATTTCATTTAGTCACTATGAGTCTAGTGAGATAAACATTGTCACCTGTTTATTGATGACAAGATTTAGAGAGACTAAGAGTTGTATTTTAGAGTTACATGACTAGTTGTGAGTAGAGCTGAACACAGAAATTCTCTTGACTCCAAATGCAGGGCTTTTCTGCCTTTTCATTTTACTTTACCTAAAATTTGGTGGGACCTCCCACCTATGAAACTCCTGCCATAGCTATCCTCTTTCTGACTATTTCTGAGGACCTAACAGAAGGAATAAAATATACCAGTTGCAAAAATCACATGGTACCTTGTCCAGACCTGAAGTAGAAGAGAGAAGGAGCTAGCCTAATTACTTTGGTGTTGTGGCCAATGAGGTGACCTGGTCATAGTGGTGAGGAGAGAGATTTTGCCAGACTACTAATAAGGACTCTTTGCCAGGGACTCATGATGCCATGAGAAAGGCATCAGTGAACAGTGAACTAAAACAATTTTTTGCCTTTATGAGTTTTCTAGGGTTGCCATAACAAGTAGTACAGACTGGGTAGCTTAAAAAACAAAATTTTATTTTATTACAGTTCTGGAGGTTAGAACTTTAAGATTAAGGGGTCAGAAGATTTTATTTCTCCCCAGGACCCTTTCCTTGCTTACAGATGGCTACCTTGTCACTGATCCCTCACATGATTTTCCTACACATGAATACATCCCTGGTGTCTCTTTTTGTGTCCAATATTTTTCTTCTTACAAGCACACCAGTTATATTTGTTTAAAGTCCCTTATAATGGCCACATTTTAACTTAATAACTTCTTTAAATTTTCTATAGTCACATTCTGATATACTAGGGGTTCAACATATGAATTTTAGGAGGACATAACTCATAACACTATACTAAGTTCCTCAGAGCTTGAACTGAACCTAGTCCTCCTTTTAATTTTAAATAAATAAAGATCAGCTGCATAAAGGGGCATATAAATAAGATATTTTTGAGAAGAAGGATGTTCAGTGAGAGGTGTCAAGATATTGATTGCCATCTAATAGCTACATCTCTTCCCTTCAGCTTCCAATTCCTCCACCTCTAGAACTAGAATTTCAGGGTTTCTTGGCAACCCCTCATTTCCCTTCTGTTAGCAAAATCTTGTTTTTCTTGCAGAATTGTCTCTTTTTTTATTTTTGGCTGATATTTAATCCTTTGAGAAAGTTTGAGCTCTTGACATTCTATAAACAACTATACAAAATAAAAATTTGGTCTATATTTATATATCTTTGATCTAAAATTGGACAATTCTATCTTTAGGCAGTGGTAATCATAAATATGATGGACATAGATTTCAGACTTCCTAGCATAGCTTCATATCTAATAGTTGTTCCTATTGTTCCAATAACTAATTGCACATTTGTTAGACTCTTCAAATATGGATCCAGAAAATATACTTCTGGGAATTGCTAAATGAATTTTTCTACTACCTTCAATAACTTTTCCTTGTTTTGGGGGACAAATTCTAAACTCAGCATGATATTCTAGGTTCTCAGCTATATGGACCTGTACATCTATCCAGTTTCGTCTACTGCCACTTTTTTCAACATAAATTTTGCTCTCAAATCATACAGAATTCTAGTCACTCCAAATTACCTATTTCACACACATGCATATATATATATATACACATGATATTTTAGAATACTATTCTTGAATGACTATGATACCCTTCTTCCCACCCTTACCTGCAAACTGCCAGTTATCCTCTTATTTATCCTCAAGTCTCATTTAAAATTGTCTCTATGAAACTGCTCCTGCCCTCCTCAGAAAGTTGATCACTCTTGTTTTGCCGCTGTAGTTTATACATACTATATTACACATTATACATGCTATACTATAGCTTATACATATTGCATTACATATTATATTTGAATATATTATGGTAATGAGCACTTTGGCCAAATTGTAACAGTCTGTTTATTTGGCTATCTTCCCCACTAGACAGAAACCTGACTCAGAGTAATAACTCATGTGTTTGTTAAATTAGTTAATGAAAAATAGGCAAAGGACATTGCCAAGGATGTGTATCTTCCCTATCTCACTCTCCAACATGATCAACATGATTTTTGTGATTAAGATGGTGATATTGGACTGAAGTAGAGCTAGGTATAGGTAAAACTAGGCTCCTAACCTATTTACCGGTTATAGTATGTGATCTTATTTGAGCTGAATTACTGATGCTGGGCCCTAAGAAGACGAGTCCAAGTTGTAAAATTAAACTAAACTTCAAAAGGTATAAGTAGTTGAAGGGAAAGCAGGATGACTTGAAATACATGTTCCCAGACAGATAAGGGTCATTTTGAGAGATTAAGAGAATCTGGTTCCTCCTACCCCCATCACCTGAGGCCCCCATCCCAGGGTCCCTGAGAGACCAGACTATTGCCACAGTGGTGGAGAAATGCCAGCTTGGAAATTGCCACACATACGCTTTGAGGAGGTAATATGGGGGTGGGGGTAGGGTGGAGAAAGAATGGTACAGAGGCACTGATGCAAAAGCCAACTGTCATTCTTGAGCAACCAAGGTGGTATGGGCTAAAAGTCCGACTACTGTTTTTGGGACTTCCTTTTAACAATGACTCTGCAGTGAGTAACTGCTGGGGAGGCAGTTACAGAAGCCACCTCAGGCCAAGCCTGGGCTAGGGGTGGTGGTAGATAAGCCACCCACTCATAAGTTCCCACCCCATCCTACTTTCCTTCTTCACATCTATTATTACATCAGATCTGAAAGCAGCCCTGTATTGTAGGCAGAGCAAAGATTATGACCTTTGTTTTACACATGAGGATATTGAGGCCCAGAGAAGTAGACCATAAGGAAGCCTATTTCCCTACTCAACTGCTAAACTATACTTACCTAATTGTCCCTCCATGTCAAGACCTTGATCTCTGCTCTTGCTAGAGTCTCATGTCCATGTGACTCAATAGTTCTCTGGCCTTTCCATGCCTTCAACTTCTCAATTTCAGCCTAAGCATAATAGTTACCTCAATAATGTCAACTTCTCTCATCCTGACTTAAGTTGGGTCAGAGGCAGGAGTCATTTACTTACTAAATATTATTTAATGTCTTCTACCATGTGCCAGGTAATATGCTAAGCACTAGCAAATATATCAGTGAATAAAACACCATTCCTATTTATCTCAAAGAACTCACAGTCACAAATGCAGACTCCAGAACCAGGGAGGTGATCAGTAAAAAACAAGTAAATTGACCCCAAAATAAACTATTCCAAATGGTAGTAAGTACTAGGGAGGAAATTAATATGGTTTTGACTATGTGAGAGAAAAGAGGTAAGGAGAGCTACTTTACCTTGAGTTGGAAGGGAGGCCATTCCAGGAGAGGATATTTTAAGCTAAGACTTGAAGGATGAAAAAGAGTAAACCATGGATTGAAGAGAAGTTCCATGGTCCAGAGCTAAGAAAGAGCCAGAATTGTACATAATCCACCTAACTAGGGTTGATAGCCATCTGGAGGCAGTGTAGTATGCAGGAATGGCACTGGATGCACCCTTAGGAATCCCTTTACTATTAGAACCATTGCTGCTAAAAGTTTTTTTAAATGGTGCAGAGAAGAACTGGCATTTACTAAGTGGCTACTGTGTGCCAGGAACAAGCCAATCCCTTTCCCACATTTTTTAAAATTTTTTTTCAGTCCCAGCATTCTTATCTCCATAACAAGGAAGTGAAGATATTTGGTCCCTAAGGGCTTTTATAGCTCAGAGAGATTAACTAGTCCATGACCGCTATATTCCTGTTAGAAATCTAAAGCCTTGGAAGATGAAGCATTTTTGCCTCAGGTTGTCCAATGAATAAGTACATTATTCTTCAACTCCAGGCCTGATCAACTGGGGCAAGACTAAGACAGTCTCATCTCAACTAAAAATTAAGTGGACCCATCAGAATTTTGGCACTGCCCAGGAAGAAGATAGGCATAGGGAGACTCCATCTTGGAAGCAGAGGGAGGAAGTCATTTGTGAGCCCTTTGACAGTATGGTTTTGCCTTTAGATGCCAGCAAAGCTTTTCTTAGCAGCAGATATTTACAGGAAGAGCAGAAACTGCAGCACAGTGTTTTGGATAGATAAGCCTTATCTTGGTTGAGGCAGAGGCATTGTAAAGGGGTTAGATATAAAGTCCAAAATCTTTGTGCTTTCATGGGAGAAGACTTGGTGAAAGTTTCAAATTCATTTTCATTTGCTTTCTATAGACCTCTTTTCTTCTTCTCCTCCTCTTCTTCCTCCCCCTTCTTTTCTCTGCAAACCCAAAGTGCTGTACCAATTTATAACCTCAGGCTCAGGCTCAGGCTCAGGTTTACCTTAGTGCTAGTCTTAATATCTATCCATGCTTGAGAAAGAATAGAAGATAAAGGAGAGAAGGAGAGAAAAATGAGAGAGAAAAGAAGGAAGAGAAGATGAGAGAGGAATGTGTAGAAGAAAAAATGAAAAAAAAATGGGAGAGGAGTACAGGGGAAAGAAAGAGAGGGTAATTCTTCTCTTTTACTACTATGTTCACCAATCCTGCCTCACTATGAAACCAACTTCACTGGGTTCTAAGGCTTATCCCATTGATAACAGTGCAACAATTTGGTTACTAAACTTCTCAAACAAATAATCTCAAGGGAAACGAAGTTCATCTGCAAATACCCTGAATCTTTCATAGTCCTTTTTTATTTATTTATTTATTTATTTTTTTGCTTTTTAGGGCCAAACATGAGTTATATGGAAGTCCCCAGGCTAGGTGTCAAATTGGAGCTACAGCTGCTGGCCTACACCACAGCCACAGCAATTCCAGATCCGAGCTTGGTCTTTGACCTACACCACAACTTATACAGCAATTCCAGATCCTTTAACCCACTGAGGGGGTCAAGGAACAAACCCATGTCCTCTTGGATACTAGTTAGGTTCTGTTCCACTGAACCACAATGGGAACTCCTTCCAAAGTCTTTTGAGCCCACTCCAATTTCTAACAGGGGAGAGGGCATAGCTCTTTGTACATAGGAGTAGGGACAAGTGAGAGCCCTCTACCCAAAGCAAAAAATCCCTCTGAGATTTTGTCCTATAAAATTGGCATATTAGGAGTTCCCATCGTGGCACAGTGGTTAACGAATCTGACTAGGAACCATGAGGTTGAGGGTTCAGTCCCTGCCCTTGCTCAGTGGGTTAAGGATCCAGCGTTGCCGTGAGCTGTGGTGTAGGTTGCAAACGCGGCTCGGATCCCGCGTTGCTGTGGCTCTGGCGTAGGCCGGTGGCTACAGCTCCGATTCGACCCCTAGCCTGGGAACCTCCATATGCTGCGGGAGCGGCCCTAGAAATGGCTTATTATAAATTAGCTCTCACTAATCAAAGTAGGAAAGAAGAGAGACTCTCAGAAATCATAAATCTAATTAAGGTGGAATCTCAAGAGGTCTGATTGGATGTTAAAGAAGCTCTAGAAGCAATATCTTATCTGCTGAAATAACACTGAAGGGTGGATGGGGACTCTAGGTGAACATTGGAAAAAAAACAGCATCAAGTGGCCATTGTATGTATGGTAGTGTCTAAGGGACAAAAAAGAAATAGGAGACGCTGGTCCTTCTTTCCACCCCATCGTAGTTGAGGAGATTAGGGGAAGGAAAAATTCATTAAGTTCACCTAATCTCTTTTGTCCTGTCTGTGTTCTCATCAGGCAACATTCTGATTAATTTGGCTTCCAGAATAGATTTTTCTGAGGAAGAGAGAAATTGTTGTTCAAGCAACATGAGCATTCACAGCTGTTTGTACATTATATTTGCTCTGGAATTAAAAATATAAAAAAAAAAAACAAATTAAAACCCCTCTTTATTAAATCTGTTCCCTGTGAGTTTGACTTGCATGAGTCAGTTCATTGAATATGGTCAGGTCAACTCCAGGTGTCCTCTCAAAAATGGAGTTTGGAGGTCATGTAAAACTGAATCCTGTGCCCCAAAATGAGAGATCTCTACTTGAGAAGTAAGCCCATATCCTTAGAAAACACTTCTATCTCATTCTTTAATGTCAAAGAACCAATTTATTTATTTTGCATATGGGGACAATGAAGCCCAGAGAGGGTAAGAAACTTGACCAAGTGGATCAATGGCAAAGGCAGAATGTAGGCCTACGTTGTAAACTTGTTCTGCCATTTTCCACACCATTTTTTCCTCTGCCTTCTGTAATCTCTCTTAGCCTGTAACTAAGGATCAAGAGTTATCAGAAAAACAGACATTATATTGATTGAACCTAGTTACTTTTCTAGTAACTTCCCAGGAGCCAGATGTTAATTTCCAGCTTTTCTCATTTTTATTTTATTTTATTTTAAATTTATTTTTTATTGGTATTTCCCCCAACACACTTTTTGTGTGTGTCTGTGTGTGTTGATTAGTGAGCACCTACAAGTCCATTCTCCAAGTCCATGATTTTCTTTTCTGTGGAAAGGTTCATTTGTGCTCTATATTAGATACCAGATATGAGTGATATCATATGGTATTTGTCTTTCTCTTTCTGACTTACTTCTCAGTATAAGGGTCTCTAGTTCCATCCATGTTGCTGCAAATGGCATTATTTCATTCCTCTTTGTGGCTGAGTAGTATTCCGTTGTGTATATATACCACATCTTCCTAATCCAATC
Organism: Sus scrofa; assembly: GCF_054392235.1. Lineage (NCBI taxonomy): Eukaryota > Metazoa > Chordata > Mammalia > Artiodactyla > Suidae > Sus > Sus scrofa. Next base: position 62,124,224 of record NC_139401.1, read on the forward strand.
ATCTGTCGATGGACATTTGGGTTAGTTACATTTCTGTATACTAACAATGAAATATTAGAAATATTAGAAAAGGAATACATAAATACAATACCCTTTAAAATTGCACCATGAAAAATCAAATACCTGGGAATACACCTTTCCAAGGAGGTAAAGGACTTATATGCTGAGAACTATAAAGCATTAATCAAGGAAATTAAAGAAGGTGTAAACAAATGGAAAGATATTCCTTTTGATTTTAGATGGCAAATTTCCCCTCTCTAGCCCCCCTCCTCCAACTGTGGGTTTTCCTTTTCTCTCAGATTTTAATTTCCTCTTTATTCTTAGGATGATTGGAATGTAATTCTGATTGAAATTGTGTTCATTTTTTTTCAAATTTTGTACCAGTATGTCAGTAGGAAGAAAGTAGAGGTTTGGAAGAAAATCCAATTGCTATGCTATCATGTCTTCACTTCTTGTCAGATTCTGAGACTACATTTTTCACCAAGAGCCTACCATGTGCTAGGCATGGAGCCTAAGAAAAGTGATACCCCTGCCATCTGAAGAAATTTGGACTGGGGTAGGATTGGAATTGGAGGGTGAACATGTATGGAAAAGATATTTCAATAGGAATTTTAATCAAATTTAATAAGAATTTACAGAAAGTCTGCTTCATGCTAGAATTTACCCTAGGCTCTGGAAATCCAAAAGCAAGTAAGTCAAGGTCCCTGTCTGATAGATCTCATCTTCTGGCCATATAACCTAAATGTAGTGTGATCAGGCCATAATTGAGGTGTATACATAGTGCAGAAACCTTCTTCTAGGGGAACAAGTAGTGGTCTCCTGGAGGAGGTGATTTTTTTTTTTTTTTTTGTCTTTTGTTGTTGTTGTTGTTGTTGTTGCTATTTCTTGGGCCGCTCCTGCGGCATATGGAGGTTCCCAGGCTAGGGGTCGAATCGGAGCTTAGCCACCGGCCTACGCCAGAGCCACAGCAATGCTGGATCCGAGCCGCGTCTGCAACCTACACCACAGCTCAAGGCAACGCCGGATCGTTAACCCACTGAGCAAGGGCAGGGATCGAACCCGCAACCTCATGGTTCCTAGTCGGATTCGTTAACCACTGCTCCACGACGGGAACTCCCTGAGGGGGTGATTATTGAACTGGGCTTGAAGAGCAAACACAATGTCTCCTGGCAGAATAGATGTTAGGGGGCCAAGAAACTTTCCAGGTCCACAGAGAGTCATATGGAAAATCAGAAGTGTGCTACTAGAGCTTAGAGGGTATTGTAGTTGGAATATAGGATGTGTGGATAAAGATGAACCCATAGGTTGTGGACAAGTTGTGAGGGTTCTGACTACTTGGCTGAGGAATTTTCAACTTTTAGCTTTAGGCAATGGAAAGCCACTGATCCTTTTTAATTTAAGCAGTAGGGTAACACCATTTCAACTGTGTTATTAAAAGGCCATTTTGGCAATAAATACCAAATTTTAAGGAGAAAGACATTATTGATTGAAAATAAACATTATTTTCTTTTCTGTGGAAATGTACATTTGTGCTGTGGCTGCCAGGGGGAAAGAGGGTGGGAGTGGGAGGGACCAGGAGCTTGGGGTTAACAGATGCAAACTATTGCTCTTGGAATGGATTTACAATAAGATCTCACTGTGTAGCATTGAGAACTATGTCTAGATACTTACACTGCGACACAACAATGGGAGGAAAAATTATGTATGCATGTATGCGTAAGGTAACTTGGTCCCATGCCGTACAGTGGAAAAAAATAAAAAAAAGAAAAAAGAAAATAAACATTATGTATATATTTCATTTTCATCTTTTTTTTTTTCTTTTTAGAGCCACTCCCATGGCATATGTAGGTTCCCAGACCAGGGGATAAATTTGAGCTACAGCTGCTGGCCTACACCACAGAAACAGCAACTCGGGATCTGAGCCACGCCTGCAACCTACACCACAGCTGATGGCAACACCAGATACCTGACCCACTGAGCAAGGCCAGGGATCTAACCTGCATCCTCCTGGATACTAGTCAGATTCATTTCTGCTGTGCCACAATGGGGAACTCTCTCATTTTCATTATTCATTAAGAACAAGATTATCCTTTCTCTTAATACAGACACTATGGAAGCTGACCTCATTACCACTCATTCATTCAGTTAACATTTCATAAACAGTAATTTACTCTGTGCCCTAAACTGAGGATATAGAAATTATCCAAAAGACAATGTCCTGTAATGAATCCCCAGCTATAATGAGGGTGAGGAAAGGATATAAAAGACCATGTTACAAATAGGTAAGTGTTATAATCAGAGTATTAATAAAATATATATAACGGTGGTCAAAGATGACTGATCTCTCTTTTTGGATTCCCTCCATGGAGATATAGGTTCCCTTCAGGATTATGAGAAATTTTGATGTATAAGGCAATGTACATGAGGACTTAGATATTCAGGGGGATATGCTCAATATTCAATCGAATCTATTAATGTAGAGGTGGGAAAGATAGAGAGCGAGCAACCTGCAGACACATTCATGTATGCACATAGAAAGATACAGAACTTATAGAAACACTAGCATGTAATAGGAAACAGGAAAAGAAAGAGGAATCCATGAAGAAAATTAAGGAGAGTGGTCAGGAAGAAAAAACAATCATAGAAATGTTAAGTAAACAAATTCAACTGTTCTTGCTGAAAAGCACTCTGGATCAGGTGCTGTGTTAGGCATTAGGGAAAAAAAAGAACACATTCCTTGCAATAAGCTGTTATCTGGAAGAAACCTGATCTTTACATCTCATCTGAATGATGATTCTGTGACTTCAATGATATAAGTCATTCTAAAGAGCAGAGAGACATTGAAGAGAATGGGAGCTAGTAGAGAGGCTTTTGGCTTTGTTGATTAGGAGTTCATGGTAATTTCATGACCCTGGATAGCAGGTTCAGTACATAAATGGAGATAGAAAATTTTTAAAAAGTTAAGGTATGGTGAATTAGGAAGTTCAACAATGAGGCAACCTTTAGGAATTACTTTTTGAAGAACTTTGAGTGAACTGAAGAATGATGTGGTGGGCATTACAAAGAGAATTTTTTATTTGGTTGTGATCAACATATGAAGGTCCAGATAGTTGTCATCTGAGAATAGGACATTGGGCTTATGAGCTTTGTGAGTTGAGCCAGTGGAATAGGAAGCAGATGAAGTGAGAGTGGTCTTAATCTCAGTTCTGAAACGCCTTTGTTTGGCTTACAGGGTCAAAGTGGGAAGTTCAAAAAGAGGCATCAGAGGTTGGAGGCTTGTAACTCAGGGAGGAATGCTTGGAGGAAAAGTAGGATAAGGGGAGAGGAAGTTGATTTAAACCACAACTGACATGGTTCAGATGAGATGAGAGGATCAGCTTCCTGTCAGAGGAGCTAGCTCATGGCAAGGGAAGTGAGAGAATTTTTATATTTTCATTCACCCAAAAATAAAAATAATTATCCAATCTGCTTTGTAATAAAAATTGGTATGGTCCAGCCTTGATGCAGTGGATGTTACTAAAATGACTTCCAAGTGACATGTGGTATAGAAGAAAGTTGTTTTGAACTTAAAATCACTCAGGTGCTGAATGACTTGAAGTAAATTATTTGAGCACTCTGAACTTAATTTTTCCTCATCTATGGAAAGGGAAGAAAAACTTTTACCTCACAGAATGGTTGTTAAGAGATTACATGAACCAGGCAGCTTTCTAGGATGTCTGATAGCATCAGTGGGTCAGAGAAGAGGGCCTAACATGTAGTTAAAGACACTCTCAGGCTTCAAAACAGGTCTTTGCTTATCAGGTATTTACTTGACTCTACTAAAAGCATCAGCAGATCCACCTATAAGGTTCAGAGATACTCAGGTTCGGCCTCAAAGGATCCTAGAGTAAAGGCCACCCATGTGGTTCCAAACAGGTGCAGAGAAATTCCTAGCCACATGAAAAAATTTATCCCTCATGTCCATATTGTCATATTACAGTTTAGAAAACTTTTCTCATATGTTAGGTTAGTATTTATATGTAATGTGTGTGTTTAATATATGTTTATAATAAAATTATAAATTGTATAGCAAGGAAAAATAATATAAAATATAAATGCATATAATTAATATTATATGTTATGTATTTAAAAAGTTATATATGATATACTTTACATATATACATATATATATGTGTGTATATATATAGAAGAACCTAGGCCCAAAGAACTTTAATTAGTCTGGATCATCCTTCAGATCTCAGCTATAGACAGTTTAGAAGAAAGACTTAACAGAAGATTAGATTTACTATTATTTCTCTTATAACACCCTATATTTATCCTACATAAGACATATTTTTGTTGTGAGGTTGTTTGGCGAGTGCCTTTTTCTCTCATTAGAACATGAGTTCTAGGAGGGTAAAATCCTGGTCAGTTATATTATCTTTGGTATTTCTATCACCTAAACCAGTTAGCAAATTTATAAATTGGAGAAGGGGGCTCTTAAAGACCATCTAGTACACCACATTTATAAAGAAAAACAAAGGGAATTTCCCAAAGCCATACTACAAGCTTTGGCATAGCTGGGCCTGCAACTCAGGTCTCCTGACACTGTGTCTAGGGCTTTTATTTTATTTTATTTTATTGAATCCTTAATCTTGGTTAATTATGGGTCCCAGGTCATAGGGAACCAAGGTCAAGGGAAGGCCAAGACATTTAGTATTTACATGTCGCCTCATTTTCAGGCCTGTACAACAGGAATAATTATTTTTATTAACAAATATTTATTGAACACCTACTATAAGCAAGGCACTAGGAATGTAGTTGTGAATAAAATAGAATCACTGCCCTCATGAAGATTTGTAGAAGATACAGACAATAAACAAAAATATAAAATGCTAGGAGCAAAGTCAAAAGGCAAATGATAAACTAGTGAAAATATTTGCAATTCTTAGTACAAAGGGAGAGATTTCTCTAATATATAAAAAAACTACCAAACACAATTAAGAAAAAAACAAATCAGCAAATTTATTAAACAAAAAACACCTGAATATAACAGACATAATTCTTTACTTAATGGAGCTTGTAATCTAGTGGGAGAACCCCCTTTCCTCCAAAGCAAGAGATAGTGGCTGGACTGCATGGTTTTAGGGGACCGAAGGAAATGTAAGTTCTTGTGTAGCCCTTCTCATGCCTTGTTAGGTGCACAGCTAATAAATGACTAAATCTCAGCTCTATCATTTACTAAATATATGACTTTGACAGAAAGTGCCTTTTTTTGAGCTTCAGCATCCTCATTTATTTATTGAGAGGAATAGTGTTATAATAGATGTGAGAGTATATGGTATGTAACAAGCACTCATCAAAACATTTTTACTTCCATTTCCCATATCTAATTCTGCCTAGAACTGAGAATAGAGTAGAAATGCCTCTTTTTCTAACAATAGCTAGCTTTTTTGCTTCTTACCTTGTAGTATTTGGCTTTGAGAGGAGTTCTCAGTTATACCACTTTCCTGAGGTACATATTTATTAGTTCAATGTTGAGATGGGGTAATGGATAATCAGAAATATTAGTAATTAACTCAAGGCCCCATAGCTGGAAAGTGGCAAACTGAAACTCAAATCCAAGTCTTTGAATCTCAAGTTCAATGCTCTTGTCTCTATAGCACAAAGACAGCCACCAATCAAGCACCTGCTTTTAGCATTTTTGATATTTTTATTTCCTCCTTAATCTAGTTGTAACACTCTTTTTTTGGTAATACTCTTTATTAGTTACAGACATTTGACATCTACATAGTAGCATCTACTTTTGGGTGAGAAAATGTTCAAGTTGTACATTGGAGATTTTGGGTATAATTCCCTGTGCTGTACAGTGGACCTTGTTGTTTATCCATTCTAAATGAAATAGTTTGCCTCTACTATCCCCAAATTCCCAGTCAATCCCACTTCCCTCCCTCCACCTTGGCAATGACAAGTCTTCCTAGTATGTGTGTGAATCTGTTTGTGTTTTGCAGATTGGTTTATTTGTGCCACGTTTTAGATTCCACATATAAGTGATATTATATGGTATTTATCTTTCTCTTGTTTACTATATTTTTCTTACTTACTTAGTATGAAACAACCTAAATGTCCATCAACAGATATATGGATTAAGAAGATGTGGTGCATATATAAAACGGAATACTACTCAGCTATAAAAAAGAATGGAATGCTATTTGAGGCAACATGGATGCAACTAGAGAGACTATATATTTTAAAGAATGCAATTTTATTCCTTCCAAATATATGGAATGAGCTATTGCAAGTTATTTCCTCCTTCCTTCCTTCCCTATCTATTCAAAATTGTTGGCCAGGGATTTTTACCCTTAGGTGGACCATTGTAGGAAATAGGTAAGAATTGTTGGCTAGTTATTTATGTCATCGATGAAGGAAGTTTCTGAAGGAAGCTTCACTTAAAAAGTGAAGATTATAGCCAGTTTACATTTTAAACCTTTAAATAACTTTCTGGAATCATTGTCTTATTTACTTGATCAATTTTTTTTCTAAGAAGCTAAGCAAGCATTGCCTCAGCTCAGCTCTTCTAATGATCATAAATTGAAAATTAATTGAGGTTTTTAAGGATAAAATTGCCCTTGTAAACCGAAATAATAACTGACTTGAATTAGATATTATATATATTTTTGTTGATTCCTTCAAAATTCCTACCCTTCATAAATTGTTGAATAGCATTTGGATCCTTCTTCTGCCATTTACCATCTGTTTAACTTTAGGCAAGTGTCATGACCTCCCTGAACCTAAGCTCCTCATCTGTCAAACTGGGATAATTTTAGCATCTCCCTCATAAGGTTGTCATGAAGACATTGCATAAACTAGTAATGCAAACAGCTTAAAACTGTACCTGGCACTTAGTAAATTCACAATGTGTGCTAACTATCATATTACAGTACAAATTAATCTCTTAGGTTCAAGGTCTTTGCCTGGTTTGTTCCATTACACACTTGGAAAGTTGGATAGGTCTTGGGCTACTATTATTCTATATGTATATAGATATTCAAAGATAAGCTTATATTTATCCTCTTGCATCAGTGGTCCTTCCATTCACACAAGATCACCATGTTCTTTCCTACCTCTGAACTTTTACTTGTGGTCTTCCTTCTGCCTGGAATGCCCTTCTCTGCCTATTGATCTTAATACCCTTCAAGGCTCCTTTTAAATGCTGCCTCTTATGTGAAGTCTCTAGTCCAGCCAGTTAGAATTAATTTTTATGCCCCTGGCCTAAAGTCCAATATTCCTTGTCTTGAGTATGGAAGGGTACTTTACCACCCATACCTTCTCTGGTTTCTTATGTCTCATTGGGTAAGTTTTAAACCCTCAACATAATATACAGGGCATCCTCAGTTTTCTCTCATGCTTTACCTTTCCTACCTTGCTTTGAGCTATTCTTTCCTTTGCTTACTTCAACCTCTTTATCTTGGACTATGCCACATATTTTCCCATCTCAGAACATTTACACATTATTTCTTCTGCCTAGAATGGCTTTTCACCAATTATTCACTTGGCTCATACCTTCTTTTTCTTCAGTCTCACTTCAAAAGTTACTTCCTATGAGGTTTCCCTGACCTATGCAAACTTGTGGATTAGGTTCCCTTGTGATATGTTTTCCTAGATCTCTGTGATTCTCTGTCTCTGACATATTTACCTGTAATTATTTGTTCAATAACTATTTTCAACCACATTACGAGTGCCAAGAATGTAGGCATCTTATGTGTTTTGTTCTCTGTGTTCTGAGTGTTTCACACCATGCTCGATTATTAGAAAACACTAAATATATATTTGTTGAGTTAATGAATCTAGTCTAGCTGTATTGCAGATATGGAAATACAGAGGCCCATAGAGGGAGAGGGTTTTACTCAAAGTCACACAGGGAATCAGTGGCAGAGGAAAGACTGTAGTCTAGGTCTCATAATTTCAGTGCAGTCCTCTTTTCCATACAACCACCTCTATGATATTACTTGTCCTTTGTACATGCTTATGTATTAGTCTGGATCCTGGATTAGGCAGTAAATTCCTTGAGAGTAGAGACTACTTATACTTCTGCTGTCCAATGTAGATACTATCTACATGTGGTGATTGAACACTGGAAACATGAGTAGTCCAAATTTTTATATACTGTAAGTTTGAAATACGTACCACGATTTAAAGAATGTAAAATATCTCAATAAAACATTTTTACATTGCTTACTGTTAAAATAACATTTTTGGGTGCATTTAGTTAAATAAAATATTCTATCAAAATTACTTTCACCCTTTCATTTCTTCAAATTTTTAATGTGGCTACTAGAAAATTTGTGGTTCACATTATATTTCTATTAGATATACATTACAGCTATGCCATGTATTTATTTTCCCCTTGGTACCAACCATAGGGTTTTGCAGCCAGTAAATGCTCAACACACCCTTGTTGAATAAAGCTGAGCTATGGTTGATAGATTAATTGCTGCTACCTTTCTTATAATTGTCACTGAGTTTGTGGGGAACCTCACAGTGAACCCTCTCTTTCAAGGCCCATGAAGAGTACATGAAGTTCTTCAATCTTGGCCTGGGTGCCCTATAAATTTCATCAGTCTTTGGGTTTCCTTTTAGAGGAAGCCCTGATGCAATCATATACACAGAAATCACCAGGGTTGAGATGGAGTGTGTGGACACTGGCTTCTTGCACAGGAAGTGGCCTTAGCTTTGCAATTGTCCTGGGGCCTTTTCTTGATGGGTTTCTTATCAGAGGTGGGGGTAAGTGGATAGAGAATTGAACTCAGTGTTGAAAGGGTTTTTTTTTTCTTAATTCCTTCATGGAAATGAGGTAAGCAAAGGAATGTGGGGATCTTGGACTATGAGATCGCCTTCATTTGCTTACGCACTGATGCATTCACTCTTTTATTCTTGGCCCTATGAAGAAAGGAAGGGATCAGACACAATTCCTTGGGCAGCTCTTGGTCTTTTTTGGAAAGACATACACATAAATGCAATGTGGACAGTTTTTTGAGACCAGAGGCAGGCAAAGCAGTGAACAATTAACTTTGTCAGGAGAGGTGGTCAGAGGTTTTCCAAAGATAGTGAGCATCATTATTTTCTCATCCTTTTGAATTCAGTTAAAATCTCACTTTTCCAAGAGCCCTTCTAAATACCATCACTCCCTCACTCCCTTTCATGGAAGAATCATGTCTATCTTACATACTTTTCTTTTTTTTTTTCTTTTTTTTTTTTTTGGTCTTTTTGTCTTTTTCTAGGGCCATACCTGTGGCATATGGAGGTTCCAAGGCTAGGGGTCCAGTTGAAGCTATAGCTGCTGGCCTGTGCCAGAACCACAGCAATGCAGGATCTGAGCTGGATCTGCAACCTACACCACAGCTCACAGCAATGCTGGATCCTTAACCCACTAAGCAAGGACAGGGATCGAACCTGAAACCTCATGGTTCTTAGTTGGATTCATTAACCACTCCAATCTTACATACTTTTCTGATAGTACTTTGAATTTTGTCAAATCATTTTTCTCATACTATAGAGATACCTATTTCTTTGGGTGCCTGCCTATATCCCTCTTCCCTCCATCCTGAGAATTCCTCAGGTGGTTGATCCTCAGACAGGCTGTGCATGATTTTTTTAAGGGCCTATAGTTAGTGAGTTACAGAGGTGGGATTATAATACAGGATCTAAGACACAGTGACTCTGTCTCAACACTCAGTGTTCTTTTCATTCCAGCACTGAGTGAATAAATGAAGGCATCTTCAGTGTGGGACTCCATTATTGTCTTCCTGCTTTCCCTATCCAACTCTCTTCTCCCTCATCTCCCTTCTTAAGCATAGTCAAGCCAATGAGCATCCAAAGTGTAAACACTCTGTCTTTTGGTTGGACAATAGATCTAAAGAAAAAAGTCCTTTGTGCTGTTGTTGCAAACTTGACCCTTCCCATCATATTTTGTGTTTGTGAGGTAAAGAGGAACTCTGAAGAGTCCCATGCCATTTGTTCTAATTCAGGCCTTTTCCATAGTTGGCATGATTGCAGAGCCTCCTGGCTCCTAATGCTCTTATTCTTGGACCCACTATGTGGCTCAAATTGGCCACCATTAATTACTACTTTAAGTGAAGACATTGTTTCCACAGGGTGTCTGTTAAAAAGCCAGGAGAGTACCTTAACTGTTAAGTGAGAAAAATAAAGGAATGGGTAGCTAAACTTACTCAATATCTAGGATATGAGTATGGGGGAAGGGCCCCTCCCTAGGAAAGTGCCCACAGGACAACCCTGCCCTTACCCAAAGCTTTAGTCAGAAACCAAAAAGAAAAAGGAACTGAATATTTCTAGAAGCAAGATATGGGGAAACTTGTCTTGAGGACTAAGCCAATAGATTATTCTGATGCAAGGAAGTTTTCTGCAGAGTAGTGAGTGTAAGTGAATCCCTATCCCAGGCTATCCCCAGAGCCTCCAAACCTTGGAACCACAGGAAAGACCATAGTGAGGCAGAGGCAGGGATTGAAAGGGTTATAAAGGAACCAGGGAACATTTGAGTCAGAGAAGCCACTAAGATCATCCAGTTCAACTTCTGCTTGCTAAATGGGAAACTAAGACTAAGGGAGGAAACAGAACTGACAGATCTGGAAGTAGGACATAAAATTCCTGGCTTCCAGGATGTAGTCTTTTCTCTTGAGCCTGAGTTTATATGACTGTATGTAGCTTGAATAGATTATTCACTGAGGCTTGAGTATTTCCAAGAGTCCTACTTCTCCTGTGTAGACCATGGACTGATATTTGGGCACTGAAATCCTTGAAGGTTATCCCTTAAGTATACCCTGAAAGCATAACAGGAATTGCCTCTTCCATCTGCCATGTCATCAGGATTCATGATGTAGAGTACTGAATAATGGAAACCCAAAGTCTTCCTTCCTGGCTGTGAATGGAGACTGCCTAAGGATTGCAAACACAAGGCTCTAAGCCATTCACTTTCTTCTCATACTCGTCATGTCATAGTTGAACTTAAGGGTCAGGCATTATCTTTTCCTTCTTAAGGTCAATTATTTTCCTTGTAACCAACACTGGAGAGTAGAAAAATCTAACATTGGGATTTAGAGAGACCTGAGTGCAAATTCTGACTTCTCCATTATTTCCTAGTTTTGTGTTCCTTAAATAAACTACTTTACTTCTACATATCTCAATTTCCTCATCTATAAGTAGGGATAATAATAGTACCATGCCAGAAGGTTGTTGACTAAATAACATATGTAAAACACATAATAAATGCTTTAATAGATGTGAATTTCCTTTTATCTTTCTGTCTGTAAGTCCCCTGGATGCCATAATGTGACCTGTGTACAGAGCTGTGCCAGCAGGGCCAGCCTCATAGGCATGTGACCTGTAAAGCTTCATGCTTATAAAGACCTCACACTTAATGTTCTGCTGTTGCTATCTTGAATTTGACTTTTTTTCAATAATAGTCCTTTCATTTCCGTTTTTCACTGGGCCCTGAAAATTATGTTCCTCTGCCAGGGGAGGTAAAATGGTTATTTTAGGACCAGGAGGCATTATGACAGGGTGAGAGAACATATTATTTGGAGTTGATAGAAGTGTATTCAAATTCAAGGTGTACCACTAATTTGCTTTTTGATATCAGCCATTTCCATTTATCTTTCAGAGGGTCAGTTTTTCAATTTTGACAATAGGGCTTTTAATCTGATAATGTCTCAGATTTAACATTCCAAGACTTCCTCAGTAAACCTGGAGAAAACTCCTTGGCCATAGGCAAAGCCTAGGACAGCCAGAGCTTTTTGCTGTGACTCTATGCAGCTTGGAGAGTTAGTATCTGTTGGAGATAGCCTGGAAGTGGGTGGGGGCATGTCAGTGGGGACTGTTGCTGCAGTAGGAGACCCTTTCACAACGGCACTGTTTTGTCATTTTGCACCCAGATTTCCGTTGGCTAACCTCAGACTTATCTTCCTCATTTCAGTTTCCTCTTGAAGACACCAAGGGCCCTTCAAAACACAGGACCTTCCTGTTCACAGCATAAAGCCCAATTCCCTCTGGCCTCGGCAGTTTGGATCATCACCAGGGAACCAACCTATGCCTCCTACGAGATGAAAGCACCACTCCAATAACAGGTATAGTATCTACTTGCCCTCTCTGCTAGGATTCTCAAACCGAGGCACTATCCATGACTACCAAATGTGGCTTGGATCTACCAACTCCATTCTTCTTGGACCCTTCTCAGGAATCCTCAGTCAGGGGTGGGGGAGAATAAGGGTCATGTTTATCTTCTGTCCTGGAACTTGTAATGATGAGAAGGGAGGATGACATTTCCTTACCAGATAGACTGCTAAAGAGACAGCCAAATGGAAGTGGAATGTTCTCTAGAACCAGCCGTCAGGCTATTTGAATAGCAGTCCTGGTTTTGCCATTTACTTACTGTGTATCTTTGATTTAGTCCTTTCTCCATTCTAGGACTCTTCTGCAGAGAAGAAGAAGGGAAGGATTAGGTAAATAATGTCTAGAGACTCTTAGTTTTATATCCCCTATTTTGATAGTTGTCAGCCCTCTGTTGAGAAAGGACATGAGAGTGACGCTGAGTAAATATCTTTGGGTGGGGCTGAACAGGAGGCTGAAGTGTGCCTGAAAAAAATCCCATACTGTTCCCAGTATGCGGAAGCCCAACCAGGTCAGTTGCAGGGCAGGTCTTATTGCTTGATATGTAAGTCTTCTGAAGGTAGAGCAGGGAACAAATGATATTTTATGCAACATAACAGACCAAGAGAGGAGCTTTCAGAGTGCCTCAATATCAATCAATGTAGATATCCATGGAAATCCATAGATATACATATTTTTCTTATGGGTCTGGCCAGCCTTTTTCAGCTGAACTTGCTTTCCTTATATACATTATTGGAGAGGCATGGACTAGAACATCAAAAGTATAAATAAAACCAATCTAGTTTCAGCTCAGCCATTGCTTTTTTCATTAATACTGGAGCAAAATGGTCTATAAGGCTTTTATGATTCCAGTGTGTAAGAATCTTTAGCCTCCTTATACCGATCATCCTTCCAATGAAGTCAAAAAAGGTACTCTGTGCTGTGAACATCTCCAGTTCTCCAGAACAATATCCAAGTCTTCTTACTGGAGCTGGTAGCCAATAAGGATGATGATAGATGAAAGTCATCAATCCAGTTCTCTCTCCTCTGCCACTCTGAACTCAACTCTATCAATCATCTTCCTTGGCTGGCCTCTACCCACAGCCCCAGGGATTGAGCCAATATGCCTGTGAACTCCTATATGGGAGGCTCCAGAAAAATCACCAAACACTTTCCTGACAATTTTGCCAGGTAAGTCTTCTTGTTTGCATTTCCAGAGAAGACAACCGAATATCAAAAGACAACTGAAGCCTAAAGGAAAACTTTCCCAAAGCCATGATTAGCCAATTGGTGCCCAAAGCAGAATTAGAATCCATGTTTGTCTGATTCTTTCCATTATGCCATATCTGGTGAACATGATAGTTGCACTGGCTGAAAAAGAAATACTTCTGGGTGGCTTAGAATGGATTGAGTAGGTAGAGAGGGAAACGAGGAGATAGAAAATACACTTTAGAACCTCAGACTTAAAGTCACTTTCAGCTTTCAAATTGGAGGAACATGTTACACCTTTATCTCTTCAACTGAAAGAGTTAAAATAAAAAAAATACACTCTGATTTTTGATGAAAAACAAGTCCCTCTGCCTTGTCTTTGCTGGGACAAGGCCTTCTGGCCTCATGGAACAGTTTTCCATTTCTCGAAATGTTTGCCACTTTTCATGCCAGTATTTAATATAGGCCAGCTATTTTCTCACAGATCAGTTACCACACTTGGGAAAGGGAGGAATTTGACATGGGCAACCTGGAATTTTTAGCAACAGCATCTGGGTATTGCCAAGGGAATTCAGAAGTTCTAGGTCTGATCATGTTCCTGACAGTTTTCTTATTTCCTCTGATGGCTGTGTGTTGAATGAACCCAGTACCACACTGCCAAGTCTACTGCCTACTTTTTTTGACTATCTTGTTCATGTGTCTCCCTTTTCCTGGAGACATACACAGAATAGAGAGGTAAAAGGACCAATAAGGAAAGCTGGACGGCACAATGGTGTGATATAGGGCACATCCCTGAACTGTGAACAACTTTTATGATCTTTAGAAATTCTCATCCCAAGTGTAAGCCTTCGTTCTTCATTTATAACATGAGTGGGTGAAACTATGATGGTCCTTTTATAGCGGCCATTCTTGGAGTCCTATTTAGACAAGCGTACTGTGTTAAGTAATGCTGAGGACATAAGAAATTCCTGTTTTATTTATCATAGCTCTGTTAAATCAATTATCAATGGGCCTTACTTTCCTTGGTAGCTCAAGTACCTTTTTAAAAAAATTTTTGAGCATTCATTATCTATTCCTTGATTCATTATTTTCTTCATTCAAATACTGAACTAAGGGCTTTACATACTATTTTTTATGTCATTCTCATAATAACATAATAACATATTAGGTAGGTACTATACATATACCCATTTTGTGGATGTGGAAAATTAGAGCTCAGATAGATGAAATGATTTATCCAAGCTTTCTCAGCTACTCAATGGCAGAGCCAGACTTCATGTCCATGCTTAACCTCAAAGCTTATGTCCATAACCACAACTCTGTTAGAACATAGCCTGAAAGGAGAGGCATGGATATTACTCTGGCGCTTGGTTTTTTGCTGAGGTCAGGAGGCAGAACAATGACCAATTTTTTCTCTCTCTGCTGTACAGAGAATCCTATTGAAGTTCAAGACCCCTAGAAATGCCACAGTTTAGGACTCATATCTGAGGACCTCCCCTGGTGAACACTGGAACTTCATTTGCAGTATCAACTGGGCCTTTGCTACATACCCTCAGGATCATTCCTCTGGTTAGAAGCCTTATTGACTGTTTTATTTACTTCCTTGTTTTGGTGCTTCAGCTAGTCCCTGTAACCTCTGCAGTTTCCCTGGTGCTTAGAAAGGATGTGACTCCTTTCTCTCTCTTTCCCTCCAGGGCCACATCTCCCAGGAAGATCTCACCTCACCACTGAAGCTCCTGGTCCAACCTGCAATGCCACGCTCCGTGTATTTGACAAGCTGAGTTGGACACTCCATGTAGTAGAGTGTCAGTTTGTCAAATACCCCAAGTGCGGCATATGCCTAGCAGCACCAGGCCAGAACTTCAAGATAAAATAAATAGACTGCCAGCTGGATACAAGAACATCAATCAACTTAGCTTTCAGAGGCTATTTTTGGTAAATTTGATGCTACTAAAGCATTGCACCTGAGAGTGTCAAAGTGAGGCAGCTCTGCTACACACACTGTGGGAGCCCTAGTGGGACACAGTAGTCTTGAAGGAGATATATGAGACCTAGGGATGGAGGTATTCCTTGATTCATTATTTTCTTCATTCACATTCCCCTCTGAGAGTTCCCTAGCAAGGTCATCAGAATTCTTACATAAGGATCATGGCAGGGCTTGGACACTCTGTTTCTTGACACTTAGCCTTGGCTTCTAAACACACTTTGATCTTACCTATGTCTCTCCTTTGCGTTATGCTCTTTCACCTTCTGGGAACATCTTTCTTCATTTCTCTCTTCTTATTCAAAATTTCTCCATACTTTCTGGCTCAGCTGATGGAGTTTTGAAAGTTAAACTCTTTCCTTCTTCATTTTCAAAGCACTCCTTTTCTGGGTATATACTCTTTTATTTCCTACTGCCCAATGGTACCTCTTCAATTATAATGAAATGTTAGAAGATTTTATTTATTTATTTATTTATTTTAAAGATTTTTTTCCTCCTGTTTTTATTTTATTTATTTATTTTTAAGGGCAACACCCATGGCATATGGAGATTCCCAGGCTAGGGGTTGAATCAGAGCTGTGGCCTCTGGCCTATGCCACAGCCACAGCAATGCCAGATCTGAGCCACATCTGTGACCTACACCACAGCTCACAGCAGTGCTGGATCCTTAACCCACGAAGCGAGGCGAGGGATCAAACCTATTTCCTCATGGATGCTAGTCATATTTGTTTCCGTTAAGCCATGACAGGAACTCCCTACAGAGGATATTTTTTAATTCCCCACTAGATTGTGATCTACTAGAGAACAATACTATGTTTGCTTGATTGCTGTCTCCTCATTCCATCCCTATTCCAGACCCAGCACAGTACTCTAGTTATAGAAAATAATAAATAAATAAATAAATAAATAATAAATAAATACATATTTACTGATTGATTGACTTTTCACCAGTCCATTAGCTTTGGGTCTTTGGACTAAATGCTATATAGGGATTTTTTGAGGAAAAAACATTAAACTTTGGTCACAATAATGCTATAGGGTGTGTGAGTAAATTGCCAACATGGAGGGTTTTTCTTCCTGAGAAATAGGGTCAAGAGTCAGAGGAGGAGGGGCGAAAAGTAGACTAAGAGGGCAAATATGTTTTGGAATTACTTGGTAGCAAAAGGTTTTGCAGATGCTTTATTGCAAGATTTTTCAGAGACTTTAATATTCTAATTTTGCATTGGAAATCTCCAAGAGAGAGCCATAGAATGAAGCATTTCCCATGCCTATCTGATCATGGAAATTTTTTTTCTGTGGGGAATCTCCTGGATCTATTATTCTATGGAACAATATTTGGGAAATTGTCTTAGAGTAACTTCATATCTTCCCTCTTTCCTGGAGATTTTGTCTTTTTACTCCTCTAGTTTTCTCCAAACAGCCACCTGCCTAAGGCGGGTCCTATGTTATCATACCATTTTTGTTTCACCTATCTTGCAAATTTAGGCTATGCCTATATCTAGGATTTTCTAACTGGCTTATCTTGTATATATATTTAAAAAAAACAGTTTTGGAGCAGAGATGACTTCCAGAAGTGGCCTGCTATAATAAATATATGCTCCTAGGGGTTCACAGACCCAACTTTAGGTCTCTGTTCTACCACTGACTTGGTGTGTGTGACTTTACACAAGTCGCTTTTCCTCTTTGGGCTTCATTTACTCATCTGTAATATGGAAGAGTTAGAATATATAATCCCTAAGCTCTCTAAGACAAAAAACTCTGATATTTCCCTGGGGGTCCACAGCATCTGTGGAGGATTAGAGAAGTCCCTGGATTTGATGCTCTTCTTACTAATGGAAATGCAACTAGGATTCTCTTCCTAGTTCCAATAATTCCTTTTACTAAAGGAAAGAGGAATGGATAATGGATGTTTTCAAAGGCTTTGGGTTTGGACACAGCTGTTTCATGAAGGAAGCTGAGGTTTCCACTTGATGGGTGTCTTGTTTCAGAGGCTTGTAAGCATTATGGGGAAGAAGTTGTTCTTTTCACCAGCCATATGAAATTGGCATCTGGGGGTGAGGAAAATGCTGAGGTTTTAACTATGGACTTAGCGGGTTGGTGGTGCAAAGCAAAAGATTCTTTGTTCACTTTGTGTACAATTTTGACTTCTGTAATCAATTCATAGGGGATCGTGATTAAATCTGAGCTGAACTTGGGGTTGCATTGTAACCGAAAATAGCACATGTCAGCTTCCATGGAGAGTGAAGAAGTTTATTTGACATTAATTACATGAAGGAAAGGAAGCAATGCTGAACTTGGCCCAGAACACGTCCTCTCCAGGTAGATTAATTTAAAGGTATATGTCTGTGTGAACATATACAGACAGATAAACACACACAGACACACACAGACACACTTACACACCTCGTGCCTATTCCTGCTTGAGGAGAAATACTTCCTTGTTTTTACCCCACCCTATGTTTTAGGAAAGGACCAGGAGATAAAGATGACCTATGAAGAATAAAACTACTCCAAAGATTTTAGGATTCTAGGAGGTGGAAATCTTTGAGGGTGATATCCATACTTTGGAAAGAAGGGGAGCTCTTTATCTCTGTACCCACAGTCCCCTGAGAAAAAAAGAAAGATTCCTTATTTTTAGGTTTCTAATTGACCCAGGAAGAGTCATCCAGATAGATATGGCAGGAAGATTAGGAAGAGAACAGAAAGAAGTTGAGTACTGTTTTACCAAAGATCAATTGTGTTCTTGTGAGCTCACTGCTCAAATCAGGTAAGGGTAGTATGGATGGGAAGGAGAAAAAACAAAAAAATCAAAGGTGCTATCCATATTTCCAGGGTCCCAACTATCTCAACTAGTCTAACTTCAATCGCTTTTCTTAGGTCCTTGAGAGAAGACCAATATGACCAAGATTGCTATTATGTTTAGATATTTATTGAGCATCAAAAGGGTATGAGAACACTAGACTCACAGTGCAGGAGCAGAACTGAACTTTGGCCTGTTACATGATAATCTCAATTAAAAGCTATCTGGTACTAGACAAAGGAAAGTGATCCTGAATCTAACTGGTCCCCTGAGCTGGCAGAGCTGAGCATCCCTCTGGTGGTAAGAAGTCAAAATTCATTGGTGTCTAGAGGCAAGATGACAAAGTACTAGTTATATGTGAAATTCCCTCTGGTGTCTGGAGAGAAGCAGCAGAAGCCACAGGCAGGGATACTAGAAGGGCCTAGAGCCTGACCAGTAGCAGTCTTGCTTGAGGTGCATATGACAGCTGCTTAGGCCAAGGGACTCCAGAGTTGGCAGGAAAGATACATTGGACAATCCAGGAAGAAAAAATATTAGGAAAAGGGGTCATGCAGAGTGCTGGGACTGAGTAGGCAACCATGTTTATAGACCCTTGCCGAATAGGATACTTTTAGCAGACACCCTTGCCCTTAGTGGTCGGATGCTCATAATTCCGGGGAACTGTGTGCAGCAAGCGAGTGTAGTCACCATTGACCTGGGCGATGATCTGGTACTCCTGGCCTAGGCAAGGCTCATCAGAATAGTCGTTGCCCAGAGTCTGGGAAGGTGGATCTTCACTGGAGCAGCCACTTGCGAAGATGGCCACCCTCATGGATTCACCAGAGTCACTGGCCTCCCTGGCATGCACCCTGTGGCCAAAGAACCCAAAACCCATGAGAAGAAATTTGAATCTGGGACCCTGGTTTCCCAACTTTCTGCCCCAATTCTTGCCAACTGATCCTTAGGCACTGGCCACCCAGGGATTATAGAGGTTGGGTGAATCTGAATTATTTTGTGTTTTCATTGGGCCAGGACAGAACCATAGGAGGTGCTTCAGAAAGGGAAGAAAGTTGTGCCCTCACCCTGACAGCCTCTGGGCTTAAGATTGGTACTGTGCCAAACCTCCTTTCCTTTATGCCAGTAACCAAAAATATTGAGAGCAAAGAAGGGGTCAGAAGATACAAGAGGAGAGGGGCTATCTTACCTGGCCACTTCATATACATGCTCTAGAAAAGAAGGAAGAATCAGGTCAGAAGTCTCCATGGGGAGTGGACAAGGGCCAAGCATGGACCTTGAGTACTCATCAAAAGGTGAGGGAAGGGGAAATTGAAAGGGGCATCTCAATATGTCTCAGCCTTCCAACAAATGGGAGCTGTTGGGAAGATGAGTTGAAATACAGGGATGCAGATTTCTCAGGGAAAGGAAGAGGAAGCCTACTTGATCACGGTTATCTTTGGCAGTTTCTGACTCTGGACAGTGGGTTGGAGCAGTTGATTGGTGTGGCAGAAGGAGGAAAAAATGGACTGGACCCATTATCCACCTAGGAATCTTGCCAAAGATCCATAGAGCGTCTTTGTGGGAAGCCATTCAGAGCCCAGGCAAAAGGAGCTGAATTAATATGATGCCCAGGACCATGGCTTGAGCCATACCCAGATACATTCATCCCACACTACACCCAGGAAAGATCCTCAACTAGGTCAATATTGCCCCCTAGTGTATGTGATGGAGAAGTAAGTACATTCCTTGCAGGCTTAAAGGCTCTACAGCCTGATATAAAGATAGATGTCTCTTGAGACAGCATTTTAGGGGCTTATAATCGTTCAGGTATGCAACCAGGACTGTAAACACAGCAAAGCAGACTTGGCATTGCATCCCACAGGTCTTTGCCTTGTGATAGAGTCCTGTATTTCCACATCTTGCCTCCCCAATTGGCATAGTAACTCCCATACTATATAGTCCTTTTCACTTTGATATACCTAGTACATGGTACATAGTAGGCACTTGGTAACTACATATTAAATTGAACTGATGCCCTAAGTCTGTCTCCCTTATAGAGAGGTAGAAAGCAGAAATTCTGGGAAGGCAATTCAGAAAGGAAAAAAAAATCTAAGGACATCAGATGTATGGCTTATGTGCCTACTTGACCCCAGTGGCTAGAAATGAAATGGAATGGTGGGGGTTGATAAGATAGACCAGAAGCACATTACAGAGGGCTTTTAATGGAATACTACATTTTGACCCCTATCTCCTAAATCATGGACAGTTGTTAAAGGGAAATACTCTAATATGGTTACAGTTTATACCCAATCTCATTGAGACTATAATGAATGTTTTTTCTTTTAGTACTCCTGGTATTTGTAGCCATTTAAGATATCCCCACTTTCAAGTTTAGTCTCAGGGGTCATAGCCATGGTAATTGGCCAAGACCAGAGCTTATACTTGAGACTCAGGTGAAGGAGACCCTATTCTCTTCTTTGGTTTGAGAGATCCATGGGAGAAATCAGGCTATTTGGGAGTAGAATATATTACAGAGAAATAGACACATGAATGCTAGTTAAA
This sequence comes from Sus scrofa, assembly GCF_054392235.1. Lineage (NCBI taxonomy): Eukaryota > Metazoa > Chordata > Mammalia > Artiodactyla > Suidae > Sus > Sus scrofa. Next base: position 62,144,896 of record NC_139401.1, read on the forward strand.
ATGGTTAGTGCAGCAGGAATTGAGGGGTAGTTAGGATTTACTCAGAAATCAACATCCAAATTATCTTTTTTCTCCTCTGTTGGCAAATAGTTGTTAAATGGCCCTGACAACTATGCCATAATCATGTCAGTCCTCAGCTTAAATTGTTTGTGTGATTTTTATTGCCTTTGCAAGATTTAGACTAGAAAGTCCAAATTCCTTAACCTGTTACTCAAGACCTTCTATAATTAGGAATAAATTTTTCTTTTTCCCCTGTATTTCTCTATTACTCGGCTATATGAATTTTCTTTATTGATGACCTCACTCACAGTTATCTTTTAAGATTTTGCCCCTTTACACATGTAGTCACTCCCTCCTGGAATATTGCCCCCTTCCAAATAGTTTTCATCCTCCAAGGATGAGTCTAAGTCCTGCCTCCTTCTGAAAGCCCTTGTCAATTACTCCTACTAACTGACTCTCCTGTCCTCTGGATCCCTTTAGCATTGATTGTCTTCCCCAGGCTTTGAGTCCATAGCCTTTATAGCTATGTATTTTTATTGATAAACTTCATGATTCATAATTCTATTGGTTAAATTATAAGCAACTTGAAGCCAAAGAATGTGACTTCTTTTCTTGCATCCTCATGAAAAACCCATTAGGTAGATGCTGTACTAGGTTGGGTATCAAAGTTTTGTGAATTAACTTTCATAAGTTGTATTCTCATTTTTGCCTTGCATATCTTTCTCCATGGACCCCTACCCTCACTCTAAAACTATGCTGGGGACTCTTTGAAGTGCCTACCATAGTACCTGATACAGACTTTATGCTCAACAAAGCTGAATTAGTGAATGAATGGGCAAGAGCCACCCCATCATACTCATCACTCACCCTGTTGGGATGTCTTCCGACAGAGCATAATATACGTCAGGGTGATGACCATTATACAGCACAAGGAAATGATGAGAATGATGGCAAAGATAGGCAGTCCTTTTCCTAGGAGGCAAAACAAGACAAAGTGGTATCTGCTTGAAAACAAATCCAGAGAGACAGACTGATGAGCCCAGAGCAGCTCACATTTCTTTCTTTTCCATTTCTCATTTTCTCCTATTTTGTTGTTGTTGTTGTTGTTGTTGTTGTTGTTGTTGTTGTTGTTGTTGCTATTTCTTGGGCCGCTCCCGCAGCATATGGAGGTTCCCAGGCTAGGGGTCGAATCGGAGCTGTAGCCACCAGCCTACGCCAGAGCCACAGCAACGCGGGATCCGAGCCGGGTCTGCAACCTACACCACAGCTCAAGGCAACGCCGGATCGTTAACCCACTGAGCAAGGGCAGGGACCGAACCCGCAACCTCATGGTTCTTAGTCGGATTCGTTAACCACTGCGCCACGACGGGAACTCCCTCTCCTAATTTTCTTAGCTAGCCAGAGGGACAAACAAAACCCCAGGCCCACAAGAAAGACTTGAAAGAAGCTAGAGATGCCATGTATAAACAAGATATTTCAGAGTAACTTGTTGGTGGCTGATTGGCCTGGAAATTTGAGCCAGTCCTCTATGCTTTCCATAGGGCCAAGACAAGAGGTTTTTCACCTTTTTTTTAGAGTGGAGAAAGTAGTACTATGACTTCCCAGCTTCACAAAAATGCTACTTTATTGAGATTCTGATCAATTATTTCTAGCCACAAGGATTCCTTTCTTCACATTGTCTGGACAAGTACCCAGGTTGCTTTGTCCTCAAAATATATTTCCACTGATTCTCCTTGGTTACATATCCCTATCAGACCCAAGATGAAGGAAACCATTGGAATAGCCTTCCAGTCCTGGATCTGTTATTTATGTGCTCTATGAATGTGATAGGCAGAATAAGGGTCTTTTGAAGAGGTTCACATCCAAATCCCCAGAACCTGTGGGTATGCTAGTTGACATGTAAGAAGGAATTAAGATCGCAGATAGATTTAAGATTGTTATTTAGTTGACATTGAGATGGGGAGATTATCTTGCATTATCTGGGTAGGCTCAATGTCATCACAAAGGGTCCTTCCAAAGTGGAAGAAGGAAATGGAAGAGGTGGTCATAGTTAGAGAAAGACTTGAGGATGCTATATTGCTAGTTTTGAAAGTGGTGGAAGGAGGTCAAAAGCCAAGGAAAGATGGTAGCTTTTAGGAACTGGAAAGGACAAACTAATTATCTGCCAAAGCCTCCAAAAAGAACACAGCCATGCTACAACTTGGTTTTAGCCCAATGAGTCAGATAATACATTTTTTTTTTCTGCACTAGCAGCATATGAGGATCCTGGGCCAGGGATCAAATCCGAGCCCCAGCTGTGACATATACCACAGCTGGGCAATGCCAGATCCTTAACTTACTGTGCCAGGTGTGGGACTGAACTCACACCACTGCAGAGACAATGCCAGATCCTTAACCCACTGTGTGCCACAGTGGGATCTCCTGTTTGTGTTATTTTAAAACATTAAGTTTGGGGTAATATTTTTGCAATCATAGGAGAATAAATATAATGACAGTGGTTAAATTGACTAATGCCTTAGTTTCCCCATACATGCAGTGAAAAGATTGGATGATGTCTAATTCACTTGTAGCTACAATGTTCTGAATCTATAAAGGGGGTTCAGGGAATATGGATGAGTAGATAAAGGAATCCCAGTGTCCTTAGGATTTTCTACTGCAACTGGTTTTGTTTTCTCCAGACCCCAAAATAGTATATCCTAGAAATCTGGCATCATACAGATGAAAGGAAAATTCACTGTTGGAAGGTGTCAAGTAGTGAAAAAATTGATAGAGGATATAGGACATGTATCCAAAATCTGAGAATTCCCATTCCTCCGGGAGGTATCATCTTATCTTCCCAAACAATCTCTCCAAGAGTTATCTTCTAGCTTCCCTTTTCCATTAAAACATTGCCCTGGGAGAGGCATGGAATTATGGAAGACTTGAAGCCAGAGTTGGCAATGCAAACATAGCACACAAAACAAGTTTGAGCTATGACCAGAGACATCCAAGAAGCTCTGTAGCCAGGAAGTGAGAAAGGCATTAAGAAGTCCACCATCATCGATCCCTGGCCTTGCTCAGTGGGTTAAGGATCCAGCGTTGCCGTGAGCTGTGCTGTAGGTCGCAGACATGGCTGGGATCCTGCGTTGCTGTGGCTCTGGCATAGGCCGGTGGCTACAGCTCTGATTAGATCTCTAGCCTGGGAACCTCCACATGCCATGGGAGTGGCCCTAGAAAAGGCAAAAAGACAAAAAAAAAAAAAAAAAAAGAAGTCCACCATCAATGACACAAAATCAGAGGATGAGACCAGGAGTGAGTCATCAAAATATTTAGCACCAATCAATCAAAAAGGATGCCTACTATACACCTGGAATCTTAGAAGTCCCCATGTTATACTAGGCATCAATACTTTTGTTGCCGGGCCATTGGGTGGTCTAGAGAATACTGAGGGATGGGCCAAGGCAGCCCAGGTGATAATGGGAAGCTTAATGGTTAAGGAAAGCATCTAATCATCAACTAGTATAAAAGTTTTTCATTGTTTTAACAATCAATGCAGTCATATTAACACATTCCAGCTAACAGCTCCATATGAATCCCAAACAGCTTATCTTTGGAGTTTGGATTCCTTCCTTCCTTCCTTTCTTTCTTTCTTTCTTTCTTTCTTTCTTTCTTTCTTTCTTTCTTTCTTTCTTTCTTTCTTTCTTCCTTCCTTCCTTCCTTCCTTCCTTCCTTCCTTCCTTCCTTCCTTCCTTCCTTCCTTCCTTCCCCCCTCCCTTTCTTTCTTCCTTTCTTTCTTTCTTCTTTCTGCTTTATAGGGACACACCTGTGGCATATAGGTTTCCAGGCTAGGGGTCAAATCAGAGCTGCAGATACTGGCCTATGCCACAGTCACTGCCACATTAATGTGGGCTCCCAGCTGTGTCTACAGCCTATACACAGCTCATGGAAATGCTAGATCCTTAACCCACTAATAGAGAACAGGGATCAAGCCTGAATTCTCATGGATACTAGTCTTGTTTGTAACCCACTGAGCCATAACAGGAACTCCCTGGGGTTTGTATCTCTGAGACTTAGGGATTCGTGAAACATTGGAAGTATCAGAAAACAGCTGCAGCCTTCTTGATGAGCCCTGGAGAAGAACCCAAGCATTGAAGCCTTGTCACTACACTTACCTGTCCCAATGCCTGAGAAGACTGGCTGAAGTCATGGTCCCATTCTTATTCTTACGTAGAATGTTTAGGAAGTATATTATTATGGTAACATATAACTTTCTAAGAAAACATCTATAATTCTCATTAACCCCACTCTGACTTTACTCATCCCTGGATTTGTATCTTTACCTTTCCATCCTATCCACCTTACCCATCTCCAGGGTCTTTGACCATAGTTTGACATATAGGAGATAATATTCTGCTGAGTTGAATGGTATAGAAAAGTGCATATAGTGGGAGGTTTCAGTTGCAAAGTTCAAAGACAAAAAGGAGGGGTAGAAATCCTATCATTGCCCTTACCTGGACCAGTACTGGTCTTCTCAATGTAGCCATCCATTTCAGTGGTCCAGACCCAGGATGAGTTCACTGTGGATGTTGCTATGACAACAGAGTATTAGGATCAGAGGCCTCTCTTCCAGTTAGGAGCTGTGAGGCGGAGGGTGCTGCAAAGTTTGAGGACTTTCTATGGGTATCTGTGCTAAGCTTTCCAGAATTCCTGGCCATGTCATTGACCACTATTACTATAAAGTGAGTTTTCTTAGTTTTTCACTGTTGATGGTGGGAAGGAGGTCCGCCTAAGGCCATAGAAGGAAACATACCAAAAGTCTGATAGCGAGTCAGACTAGAAGCAGAACAGGAGTCACAGTTTTCTCTTTTCTCACTTTTCCTGTGAGATTATTCTAATTCCTTTCTTTTCCTTGGAAATTTTCACAAAACAGTATGTATATTCATGATTCCACTTCTTCATGATCCATAAATCCCTACTATATTTCTTTTATTTTATTCTCTTATTTTATTCCTTTATTACTATTTTCCCTCTGCAGAACCCAGCAACCTCTTATTACCCATTTAATGCCATTAGGCCTCCTCCCTTGGCTTCCAAAACACCATTTCAAACCTTTCCTAATCCTACAAAATCCTAGTAAAACTCACCTTCCAAGGGTGATTGCATAGTTGGAGGTGTCTTAGTCTTGGCTTCAAGTGGATTTGAGGAATCTGCAAGGAAAAGGGAATTCAGTCAAGGACCCTGGCACACTTGAGTGAAAGTCAAATGCTCTAGGGAAATTAGGAAGTAAGTCCAGACAGATCCATACTTGGACCTATCTCAACACTTCTTTCATGATACGGAAAGTTGCATGTCATCTATTTATTCTTCATACCATTCTAAGGCAGAATTCTTAAACCAGGATATACAGATCCTCAAGCAATGCTCAGGTGGAGTTCGGAGCATCTTTTAATTTGGACGAGGGAAGCATTTTGTTTTTACTAAGTTCCAAATGAAATTTAGCTATTAATTCTTTTGAGAGGGACTTAGAAGTATTAAAAGAAGGCAGTTGTGGTGAAGAGAGTGTAAATGGCAGATTAACGATCTCCAAATATTTACGTCTTTACAAAAGCAATCAAATAACTGACAAAATTTTTCATAGTTAACTTTTTTCCTTCATATTTTAGGAAATTAGCCAAAGGTTTGAATCAGCCCAGCTAGTAATTATGGAATAAAAACACCCTAGTCTTATTAAGAACAGGAAAAAGATGTAGTATGTATACACAATGGAATACTACTTAGCCACAAAGAAGAATAAAATCTTGCCATTTGTGACAATATGGATGAACATTGAAGGTATTATATTAAGTGAAATATGTCAGATGGAAAACAGATGAATACTATATGATTTCACTTATGTGTAGAATCTAAAATAAATAAGCAAAATAGAAAATATTTCATAGATAGATCAGATTAGCAGTTAACAAATGGGAAAAGAGTTTGCATCAGGGGTGGACAAAATGGGTGACGGGAATAAACCATATGGTAATGGATGGTAACTAGGTTTGTGGTGGTGATCACTTTGTCATGTACATGGATACCAAATCTAGTGTTACAGGTTATAATGCTCTACATCTGAAACTTATGTAATAAAATTCTTTTAAAGAATTTTAAAAACCTTCAATTGTATTACATTTTTGAGATGGCAGTACTGGCCAAAGCAATCTATAGAATCAATTTGATTCCTATCAAAATTTCAATGACCTATTTGCAGAAATGTAAAAACTGACACTTAATTAAGGATCAATATAGTTCCATAAAGAATTGCAAAGGATCCTAAATATCCCCACCAAAAAAAAAATCTTGGATAAGAAAAACAAAATTGCAGGACTCACACTTACCATTTCAAAACTTATTACATAGTTACAGAAATCAAAAGAGTATGGTACTGATATAAATATAGACATAAAGATTAGTGTACTACAACTTAGAGTCCAGAAATAAATCTGTATATATATTTATATTTATTGTCTTTCTTGTCTTTTGAGGGCTGGATCTGCAGCATATGAAGTTTCCCAGGCTAGGGATCTAATCAGAGCTATTGCTGCCAGCCTATGCCATAGCCACAACAATACCAGTTCCAAGTCTCATCTGCTGCCTACACCACAGCTCATGGCAATGGTGGATCCTTAACCCACTGAGCGAGGCCAGGGATCAAACCCAAAACCTCATGCTTCTTATTTGGGTTTGTTTCTGCTGTGCCATGACAGGAACTCCAAAATCTGTATATATTTGATCATTGTTATTTGACAACATTGCCAAGATAATTCAATTGGGAAGCGCAGTTTCCTCAAATAATTGTGCTGAGACACCTGGGTAGCAAAAGAAAGAAATTGGGTCCCTACCTTATATCATACACAGAAAAAGACTCAAAATGGATGAAAGACCTAATAATAAAAGCTAAAACTATTAAACTCTTAAAAAATGATAAAAGTAAATCTTTATAACCTTGACTTTTGTTTTGGGTTCTTAGGTATAACACCAAAGCACAAGCATCAAAAGAAAAAACAGAAAAGTTAAGCTTCATCCAAATTAAAAACTTTTGTACATCAAAGGGTATTATCAGGGAAGTGAAGAGCAACCTATTGAATGGTAGAACAAATTTTAAAATAATATATATGGAGTTCCCGTCGTGGCACAGTGGTTAACGAATCCGACTAGGAACCATGAGGTTGCGGGTTCGATCCCTGGCCTTGCTCAGTGGGTTAATGATCTGGCGTTGCCGTGAGCTGTGGTGTAGGTGGCGGACATGGCTCGGATCCCGAGTTGCTGTGGCTTTGGTGTAGGCTGGTGGCTACAGCTCCAATTAGACCCCTAGCCTGGGAACCTCCATATGCCACAGAAGCGGCCCTAGAAAAGGCAAAAAGACAAAAATAAATAAATAAATAAATAAATAAATAAATAAATAAATAAATAAATAAAATATCTGAAAGAGTCTAGTATTCAGAACATGTAAAGAACCATTACAATTCAAAAACAAAAAGGCATACAACCAAATTTTTAAATGTGCAAAATATTTGAATAGGTGGTTCTCCAAAAAAAAAGCATAAAATGACCAATAAGCACGTGAAGAGATATGCAACATCATTTATCATTAGGGGCATGCAAATCATAACCACAATGAAATATCACTTCATATCCACTAAGTGTGATATAATTTAAAAAAAACAGAAAATAAGAAATTGGTGAAGATATGAAAAATTATAACCCTCATACATTGTTGATGGGAATGTAAAATAGTGCAGTCACTTTGGGAAAGAGTTTGGCAGTTACTCAAAAAATTAAACATAGAGTAACTATTTGACCAAGCAATTACATTCTTAGTGATATACATAAAAGAACTGAAAAAAATATGTCCACATGAAAACTTTCACAAGTTCATATAGCAGTGTTACCTACAATAGACAAAAGTAGAATTGAATCAAATGCCCATCAACTGATGAATGTGTATTATATCTATGCAATGGAATCTTGTTTGGAAATTTAAAAATATAGTACTGGTACATGCTACAGCATGGGTGGACTTTGAAAATATCATGCTAATTGAAAGAAACCAGACACAAATTTCACATATTTATGGTGCAATTTATATGAAATACCCAGAATAAGTTAATACATAGAAATAGAAAGCATATTAGTATTTCAAGGGGCTAGGAAAATGGGGAATGGCAGTGACTACTTAGTGGGCACAGGGTTTTCTTTTGGAGTGATTAAAATGTTCTAGAGTTACATGATGGTGGTGATTGTACAACCATCTGAAGCACTTAATTGTATACTTTAAAATGTTGAGTATTATAGTGTGTGAAATATATCTCAATAAAAAGAAAGTTTCAGTGAAAGATTGATAGAATTTCTTTTTTTTTTCCTTTTGTCTTTTTAGGGCTGCACCCACGGCATATGGAAGTTCCCAGGCTAGGGATCCTATCGAAGCAGTAGCTGCTGGCCTACACCACAGCCACAGCAACAATGGATCCAAGCCACATCTGTGACCTACAGCACAGTTCACGGCAATGCCGGATCCTTAACCCACTGAGTGAGGCCAGGGGTTGAACCCTGCAACCTCATGGTTCCTAGGTGGATTCTTTTCCATTGTGCCATGATGGGAACTCCAAAATTGACATAATTTCTTTAGGCCTAGAAGGAGGAAGAACATTGCAGACAGAGGGAAGAGCATGTTATGTTTCAGATGTAGAGGGATATTTTAAAAGATAAAGCTGAATAAGTTAGGAACTAATGGAATTAAGACTTTGTTCTTTGGTAAAAGCGTTCATGGGGAGTAACAGAATGCTTTTGAGGAAAGAAGTTTACATTGCCCAATCTAAGATTTGGGAAAATAATTCAGACAACAGTATGGTGGGGTTTTGGAAGGAATGGCATATTTTGGCCTTTCATTGACAAATATTCATTAAGTGCTTGCTGTGTGCCAAGTACTTTGCTGAACTACAGAGAACAAGTCATGGATTTTATATATATCTAGTGATATAAAACAGATATTCAATAAGTGTTGTATATGTTGATGGTTTGGTGAAGATGGATGGACATGGGGAGACGACTTAAAAGGCTGTTGAAATTGTTCCATAAAAAGATGAAGAAAAGCTATGAAGTTATGGGGAAAGAAAGGAAGAGCTTAATATGAGAAATTATTTAGTAAGTGAATTCAAAGAATATAGTGATCTTGATTTTTTAGAGGTGAAGGAGAAGGAGGATTCAAAGATACTGCTGGATATTCTAACAGGTTTGAGGAACAGGTTTGGTGGGTAAAAGCTAAGTTTAGTTTTATACAAGCAAGCTTAGAAGTGAATCTGTCCAGAGGTAATCAGACACTGGGATCTGGCACTAAGGAGAAAAATTTGGGATAAAATTATTCATTTGAGTGTCATCAGCTTAGAGAAGATATTTGAAGTCACAGAAGTGAATAAAATCCTCATATGTGAAATCTAAAATATGGTACAATTGAACTTATCTACAAAACAAAAACAGACTCTCAGACATATAGAAGAGACTTGTGGTTGCCAAGGGGTAGGGGAGGGATTGGGTGAACTGGGAGTTTGGGGTTAGGAGGTACAAATGATTACATTTAGAATGGATAAGCCATAAGATCCTATTGTATAGCACAGGGAACTATATCAAATCTCTTGGGATGGACCATGATGAAAGATAGTATGAGAAAAGTATATATATATACTCACACAGACACAGACACACACACACACACACACACACACACACACACATGACTGGGTCATTTTGCTGTACTGCAGAAACTGGCACATCATATATCAACTATACTTTAATAAAAATGGGGGAAAAATAACATACCTTTAAGAACATTTACAATCAAGGGATAGTGAAGGAAGAGACAACAAAATTGTCTGAAAAGGATCAGTCAGATAAGTCTTAAGAGAACCAAGAAAGATGTGGAGTTGATACTAGTGGTTTAAAGGGCTTGATGAGAGAGTTCCCATTGTGGCACAGCAGAAATGAATCTGCCTAGGAACTATGAGGTTGCAGGTTCGATCCCTGGCTTCACTCAGCAGGTTAAGGATCCGTTGTTGCCAAGAGCTGTGGTGTAGGTTGCAGAGGCTACTCTGATCCCGCTTTGTGTGGCTCTGGGGTAGGCCAACAGCTGTAGCTCCAATTAGACCCCTAGCCCGGGAACCTCCGTATGCTGTGGGTGAGGCCATAAAAATAAATAAATAAAAGACTTGATGAGGAAGGAATGTTCAACAGACCCAACTACTACAGAGTTGTGGAGGAGAATGGGTGTGAATAGAGAGATCTTAGGCTTTGGTGATTTAGAGGAAAGGGATGATTCCATTTTATAAAGTTTTGTTGTGCTAAATTGGAAGGAACAGTGAAAACTACTCCTCAGTAGGTTGCTAGTAGCCATTGGAGAGAGATGGAGTGGCAGATGGAAAGAAAGATTTTTTTAGAATAGCCACGTATATATGTTATTTATATATATATGTATATTAGGCTTACAATGATATATTATACATATATACATACACTTCAGGCTTATGTAGAGGATAATGGGTGAAGTAGGGAGATGTGTGAAGATAAGAAAGGTACATCTTACTCTGAGCCAAGAGGTAATGGGGAGGGAAATATCAAGGCAGAGAGGGGTGGTTAATAGAATTCAAATCTGAGGGGGCTGGTCTGGATCTTCTCAAATAAGGGGGGAGATGACCTCTTCTTCTGGGAGCATGGCTGAGGACATGAAATAAAGCAGAAAGTGTTCTGAATTGCTTCTACAAGAAGCAGGACATAGATGAGAAAATTAATTGGCAACCACCACGGGGACAGGCAGTAGATATACAGAGCATGAAAATAAGTGGTATCAATGCATCTCTGTGAGTAGTATTTAGCAGTCAAAAGTTGTGAGCAAAGACATGGCACACAGAGCCATCCTAGAAGAGAGGAACAGCACAGAAAGTGAGGTGGAGGGATGAAGGGCTGAGAGCTATGTAAGACAGATATGAGATAGGGGGCCAGACTCATGGGACCAGGTTGAGATGAAGAAGGAGGCAGGTAGAAGAAGCTAAGAAAAAGTAGCTTGGCTTAGAGTGAAGAGAAGGATGGAAGGTTTAGAGTAACTACTCTGAGCCTCGATTACCTTATTGGTCAGTAAAGGACAAGTGAGCACTGCCTAAAAGCCTTGTTATGTGTAAGTACAGATTGTGATAAGGAATAGACAAGTTGACTGGTTATGAGTAAGGTCCTGCCCAGATGGGCTAGGGATGAACTCACAGAAAGGTGAGAATGTTCAACTTGTCTCTTTATAAAGTAAATATTCTTAGACTTTCTGGCTGTGTCCTGCTCTCTCTGCTTGACCAGATTGCCAGTTCTAAGAGAACTGGGCCAGTGTCCATATAATTTTCTCAGAGTAAGACTGCCCTTGTTTTCCCCTAAACTAACAGACCAAAACCTATAGCACAGATATCCTCACTACAACTTAACTTTGGGAAACAAATTCCTGAAAGCAAAACAGGAGTCGCAAACCAACATCAATCTCCTAACTCAAGTAAAAGGAGCCAGTTTGCTCACTTTCTTTCTACAGAGATATCCTCAGAGAATAACTTTCAGGTAGTTATAAGAATAGTTTCCTATAAGCAGGTAGTTCTTAACATATTTGGGGCAATGGAAAACTTATTAGGATAAATGTCTTCCTTTCCAAGGAGATTTCTGGAAAGGCAACCAGATTCACTTCAGCAAACACTGGTGGGCTGTTCCTTTAAATCCCAGCCTACAATGTTTATGTATACAGTTTATAGAACCCCTAAGATAATACTGTAATAAACAGTCAAACTCTGATTAACCTGAGTCAACCAGAACTTGCATTTGGCTTTAGGGAAAAGGAAGGGACAAATTAAAGAAACTATGTAGAGAGCTGGCCTTTACTTCATAAAGCAAAAACAAACATAATCAACCAAAAAATAACAACAGAAACCACACTCAACAAAGCACAGCAAAATAAACAAGCAAAAATCATCCCAAAGGGTGCCTAGGAGCTGGTATAAGTTCAACCATGAGAAGCAATCAGACATAATGAAAGAGCATTAAATCTGAGTGCAGATCCTGCCTTGAACTTCCAAGATGTGAGCCCCTGTGCAAGTAGATTTTCCTTTCTGAAATTCTCAATTTCCTCTTCTGTAAAATAATAATAATGACAGCTATTTCATGAGATATTTATGGGATTCAACGAGAAAATATGTCAACATTTTGTGCTGTATCTGGAAAATAAAGGTACCTAGTAAATGTCACTTTTCCCTTTACCATCTACTTAACCTAAAAGGTGTTGCCTCTAGCCCTTTTGTCCTCAGTCCAGGATCTTCTTCCTTGTGATTGAACAATTTAGGCCCCCCTCTCCATCCTTCCCCAACCTCTCTTCTCTGTAATAAGGGCATTATCCTCATGTATTTCCCAAGATAGTACATTGGGATGCTCACCAGGAAAGAGAGTTGCTCACCTTTGACGACAAACTTCACAGTGTCACTGTGCTGCTCAGAGCCTACCCGACCCTTGGCAGTACAGAAATAGGAGCCCGAATCGGTCACCACTGCTGGCTTGAAGAGCAATGTACCCAAGGCTCCTATCTTGATGGGTGCTTCATTTTTAGTCTGTTTCTTGTACCAAGCATAACTGATGGGAGGAGAACCCTGAGCCTGGCATTGAAGACTAATCCTCATTCCCTGGGGTACTGTGAATCCGTAGCCACTGCCAGTTGTCACCGTGGGCTTGGAAACAGAGACTGCAAAGGGAAGACAAGAAAAGAGGCGCTGGGAAGTTATAATATGGGAACACAAGTCTGAGTCATCCCTGCTGGGTCTAGGGGTATGGATTATCTGCAAAGGGAACTAAATGGGACTCCTGATTTCAGAAGGAAAAAGAGAATAGTATAATTTAAATAGAAAGAGCTTCTTTTGGAAGATTAGGTCCCATTTTGTATTATCTAGGGTTTTATATTATCTGGAGTTAAAAAAATCAAATGACTGAAACAAAATACAGATTTTTTTGGTTCAAGTGGAGTTTTTTGATTATGTGAAGTTTTGGATTGCCAGGGTCAGATCTTTGTAAAATTGTTAAGCTAGCAAGGTTTATCTGGGCTAATCCATGCATCCCTTTTCCCAGAGCTTCTCTGCCAGCATCTATCCAGTCTCTAATATCCTAATCAGATATGCTAATTTTTATGCATTTTAAGATTCAGAGCCCAATGAAGCAATAAAGCTATGGATGTTGGAATTTCTGGGACATGTGAAGGGGTAGAGATTTGAAGGCCAGAAAGCCTTTCCAACCTTTATTAAATTCTGCCACGGAAGTGATTACCCTGAGGATACTCTGCCTATCCACTTCCTCTGATTAGCACATACAACTAAAGAGAGACTATATACAGGTAAACAAAGTTCTTTGTGTTTCTCAGAGTTTTCTAGGATTAACACACACAGTGACTCACGTTTCTGGACATGGAGTTCAATGATCTTATCTCTCACGACTTGGTTGCCATCAGGGGTCTGCCAAGTGACTTCACAAGTATAGTGGCTCTGGTCATCCATTTCCAAGGTATTCAGTTGGAGTGAAACATCTCCTGGAACCTCATGGTTTACATGCAGGCGGCCCCGATACTTTGCCTGCTGGATATGGTCTCCAGAGGAGTCTCGTAGAAAGACGGTGACTGGGTCTGAGCCATGTTGTACCAACCACTTTACCAAGACTTGTGTATAGCCTTGCAGAGGACCATAGGTGCAGGGAATATTTACATCCCCTTTCCAAGGTCCTGTCACACTCTTAGGCACTTCCAGGATTGGATGGCCTGAAGAGGGGGAAGAGAGAAAGGAAGCAGACACAGATGACACACCCACCTGGGATCTGGAATGGCCATGGTAGAGTCTAGTGGCTTCTGCAAAACATGCACTTAACTTATACTTTCAGATTACTCACGACATTTTGTTGTCTCCAGCCTTCATGTCAATCAGAACCAGTTCTCAGAAGGAAAGCCCTTAATGTTGTTTAGCTCTTTTGAGTTTCAAGTTCTTTTCCCATCATTGCCTTGCTTAAGATGATCCTGGGTGAGTCACCTTTCACCATGAATGGCCCATTTTCTCCATATATAATGTAGAGAATCTGAATGGAAAGATCTCTAAGAATTCCACAAACTTTAAGCCCAAGAAAATAATCTTTCAATATTTTCCAAAAGAAGAGTGGGGGCAAATACTGAGCAGCTTGGTCTGGGCTATTTTATTGTATGTAACTATCTATCTGGAGGAATGTGATTGCTTCAAGGTCCAGAAAGAAAGGGTTATCTGCCCTGATTATTTCCCATTGCTCCCTCAGAATGGCTCAGTGATCAAATCCTTAGACTAAGGTTTTTCTCTGGAGGGGAAGAAGGAAGGCAAAGGACAATTCAGATGGTGGAAACTTGTGTGAGATGCATTCCTGTTTAACAAAATTTATTAATGAGTGATTAGTATTAAACCTGTAATTTGTAACCTGACTTATTTTTCTGATTTCACTCCTTTCTTTTTTTATTTCCCTTTTAATATCTCTGAGTTATCAGCAAAGATATATTGGAAAATTTCATCCTAATGGGGAATGGAGAAGAAAATTTCTTGGAAGGGAAAGATTCTAAGTATAATCCTAAAGATGACTGTGGTAGGGATGGTGGTAGGACTAAAGATGATTGCTTCTTGGATTGCTGAGGAGGGAAACAAAGGGGAAAAAGTTGGGGATGTTGAGAGCTATCACCTTCCATCAGCAATTTCCATCCATAACTTCGTATTTTGAGGAAATTGTGTTTTACGTATCTGGGGTCAGGAGTAAGTGATTTTATTTAGATATGTATTTATATCTATCATAGGAGAGGTAGTTTCAAAGTGTGAGCTATTACTTAGTAAAAGCTTTTAAAGTAGCCCAGGATTCCCAGTCTCAGTCAAACAAATGGAAGGTGGGGTGGGGGTATGTTTAAAAACCCTGAAACTCCCAGAATGTATTGCCAAGTACCAGGGCTTCTATCAATGGAACACTAAAGTTTAGTCTTTGGCCTTTGCACTCACCAGGGAGTCTAGTACATAAGCAGCATATTTTGGACAAGATAAAAGCATTGAATAAAAAAGAATAAATAAACATGAGTCCATGTTGCTAGATCCAGCAATACTCTTTGGGGAATTTCAGACTGTGCAGGGAGAAAGATTCAGATCCACAAATGGGAGCACGATATAGGTGGATTTTGGTGTGCTCTAAAAATGATGTTTTGTAGTTAATCAGCGCTATGATGGACTGAATGGTCTAGGGCAAGTTCTTAGCTTTGTTTAGGTCTTAGCATTTTTTTCTTATTTTATTTTATCTCCACAATACATCTTTTTTTCCTACTGTGCAGCATGGTGACCCAGTTACACATACATGTATACATTCTTTTTTTCTCACATTATCATGTATGATTAAGCAGGATAATGTGAGAAAAAAAGAATGTATACATGAAAGCATTATTTTTAAAGATCTCTTCCAATCTTAGATGGTTCAGTGCTAATAGACTTAATGGAAGCAGAAATTAAATAATTACATTTCTAGATGGTGGTGAGCTTTCACTAGGTGGTGAATTTCACTGCTATTGATAGTCCCTGTTTCTGTATGCATGCAAATATATCTTATTATTACCATAGACCCACATTTTTTTGTCACTTGCAAGCACAATATACCAGACTTAAGCTCCATGAAAACTATCTGGCCCTTTCAGTTTAATGTCTTCTTGTCCACTAATCTTTATGTAGCCTTCCCAAATCTCTCCCTTCTCCTCCTCTGAAAAGTATTCTCACTCCCTTCCCTTTCTCCCTTCCGGGGTGACAGAAGAAAAACTCTGCTATGAGGACAGCTCAGCAGCTAAAAATGCCTGTCCCTGCATATGTATGTCTTCCCTTTGACCTAGGGGGAACTGAAAGGCTTGTCTTGCATTACTCTCTCTCTGGGAGCTTTTGGGAATTCTCACATAATACACTCTGGTCTGTCAAAAACATGGACAGCCAGTCCCAATTTCTCAGCCTTAAAAGTCACATCTAGAAGTAGTTCAGGCTTGACTCTTCCATCCCAGAATAGGAGAGTGGGAAATAGTAACCGGGCATCCAAGAATGTCATATTTTCCGCTTTTACTTTGTTTTTCCCCTTTTCCTTTCTTCCTCCTTCCTTCCTTTCATCCATTCTTCCATCTTCCCACCACTACTACTCCTTTTTATTTTTGTTCTTCTATCCTTTTATTCCTCCTATTTCACCAGTAGCATGAAGAGAGAGAGAGTGTGTGGTGGCACGGGGTATCACAAAAAATAGGACAATGTACAGTTCCTCATGTATTCTGACCTCAAAAATGAATGTTAATGAAGGTAAAAAAAAAAATAATACCATAGGTTTGCACCTTCCAAATCTTTCTCTGATGCACAGAGAACCTAGAGAAACACTGAGTAGGAGCCTCACCTGGTGAGATCAGGAGGACAGTGAAGGACTGCATAATGTAGTAAGAAGAGTAACAACAATCTAAGTTTAAGATATGCCTTACCATATATCTTGATGTGTGACCTTGGGTAAATTGCTAAACCTGACTGAGCTTTAGGTCATTATCAGTAAAATAGAGGTAATAATATACCTTCCATGCATGGAGATAAAATGAGCTTATAGGTATGAAAGCACCTGGCATAATGGCTGGTAAACAGTGATTGTGGGATAAATGTTAGTCCTGTGCCTCAAGAGGAACTTTACATATTTGTCTTAATTCTTCTTATCCTATAGAAGTCCTAAATATGTCTTCCCCAGTGTGGACAGTTTCATTAGATTGGATCATTGTCAGTTTTAATAATGACCTAATGGAGAAGTCAGTACATGAGAAGGTAAGGAATTTTCTTTTTCAACCTGATGTGACCTACCAAGTAGCGGGTAGGTAATAGGTCATCCCTGGGTTATAGGGCAGCCAGAAACAACACTTCAGCAACAGGGATGGCTTGGCAGCCAATGTGAAATGGACAAATTAAACAATATTCCTGACTTTCCTGGACAATTGGGTAGGGAAAATCTATTTCAGGAAAGTCCCAACTCTTGGGGGATACTCTGCCTGCTATAGGTCCATGCAAATCATGAAATGGTGAGATACTTGGTACGACATAGCTTGATGCACCAGACAGGATAGAATTTGGAGACTTTCAGTATGGTATTGTTAGAAGGGCTTTTAGAAGCACTTAGTCCCATTCCCTTACAGTATATATGGACAAGTTGAGGTCCAGAGAGAGAAAAATGCTTACCCAATATCACACAGAGAGCAGGGAAAGAGCTGGGCCTGGTGGAATCTTTTAGATGCTACACTACCTTCTTAATTTTTAAACTGTGAATCCATCGGCCACAACTGAAACCAACAACCCTTTATCCAGGACTATTTGGTGTGGCTTAAGGGGTATTATCCTAAGGCCTGATAATATCCTCCTGACTACCTGAAAAATAATCCCCCCTTACGTCAGCTGCTTTCTGAGAAAAATTTCCCAGAACATCAGAGCCTAGCTTTCCTCCCTCAGGGAAGGATTGAATTTCCTTCAAGTATTGCATACCCTCAGAAGAAAGAAAAGGGTTTGACATTGACTCAAAGAGCTTTGTTGAAAAGGTTTTACCTTGAAAAAGAAGGTATAGTACCAAGCCCCTCTCTTGTCCTGGGATCAGGACTTAGAAAAGCAAAGGTCTGTGGTATGTGTGATGATTATAAAGAATGAAAAAGCCTAGTTTTGGGGGTGCAGGCCCCTTTATGAGGTCCATTCTGGGTCCTTTTTTAAAAAAATTTTCTTCTCTTATCATCAAAAAGAGGTTAAGATCTTTTGACGACACAACACCTCTGTGTCTGGCCTCTATCCCCATCTTGTGATTCCTTCTCAATAGAAGATTAGCTTAGATAAATAATTACAATGTTTATAAAATGCAAATGTTGGGACTTATTTTTATTATATTTATTTCAATATGTATCTTAGACCTAGATGCTTTTTAAAAAGTGAAGCCATAATCCTACAGAGCTGTCCAGCTGG
Source organism: Sus scrofa (assembly GCF_054392235.1). Lineage (NCBI taxonomy): Eukaryota > Metazoa > Chordata > Mammalia > Artiodactyla > Suidae > Sus > Sus scrofa. The sequence goes on from NC_139401.1 coordinate 62,162,952, forward strand.
CAGGGAATTTTGAGCCCAGCCAAGCTGATCTCCTCACTATATGGATGAGTTGGGGACACTGAGATCAAGGTAAACAGAAGGAGTTATTGGCCATTTAGTATGTTTCCAGTCTTGGGTTTGTGGTATAAGACCCTCCATATAAATGGAATACCTGCCTCCAGGTCTAGAGGACATTCACAGACAGTGGGTGGGGGGGATCCACATTCTCTCACACACACACACACACACACACACACACACACACACACACACACACACACAAATTGATTTAAATTTAACATTTATGAAGTGAATAGTCCCTTGAGCTCCAGTTCTGTCTTTTTAAGTCCCAGCTCAAATCGAGAGATTTGGAGAAGGTAGAGAGGTGCACTCTAAAATGTGTGAAAATATAGTTGTAGAAAGAACAATATTTTTAGGAACATTAAATCTGCTACTAATGCTTTGTGGCCTGGAGCAAAGTATTTTCCTTCTCAGGTGAGTTAATTCAATGTCTCTTCTAACTTTGAGGTTCTAGAATTTTCTGGATCACTGAGCACCAGGATAGGATGGCCTAATATGCATCAGTCATGGATAGCTGAGTTCTTTCTAACCACACAAAGAGCACCAAGCTAATACCTATCTAGCTTCTCCCTCTAATAAAATGAAATAAGCAGGGGTACGTCAAGGGTCCCTCCACCCTACATTGGGTATCACTTGGCTATTACTGAAGCATAGTTTCATAAAAGGCTATTCTGATTCTCAGGGGTATAAATGAGGATGAAGGAAGACCCCCACAAAATAATGCTACTATGGGATAATCAAGACCTCTTTTGGGGTATGTGTCCAGCATTAGGTTTCCACAAATAGCACAGACAAACTGGGGCATGTCCACAGGGAAGTGAGTTACCTCAGGAGGTAGTAAGAAGCCAAGTCCTGTGAAGAACAGTTGAAGGAACAGAGGCTGTTTAGCCTGGAGACAAGATAAAGGGGCATGGTTTCTGTCCTCAGAACCCTAAAGAGGTGTTACAGCATAGAGGGAGAAGATAAATTCCTTGTGTCTCCAAGATATAAGGCTGAGGTCTTTGAATGGAAACCACACAGTTGTGGATTTAGTTCAACACAAGGAAGAACTTTCTAACAGATGGAACTGCCTCTGGATAGACAAGATGTTTAGAGAAGTAGTGAATTCTCAGTCACAGTAAGTATGTGAATAGCTATTCTGAGCATTTTTTCATGACAGTGAAAGGTGGATATAGGTTATTTATAAGGTCTCATCTAGCTCTTGACAACATTACTTCTTGGGGGGGGAGGGATCTTAACAAGGATCAAAACCAAGGAGCAGAGGGCTAAAATATAATGGCAAAACTTCATGTGAAAGTCAATAGATAGAGGAGGGATTTGGGTGGCATTAGGCACATTTTTAATATCCATGAGATATGACAGTACTAGATAGTCATGTGGATGTTTTTTAAGAGAAGATCCTTTCCAATTTTTACCCAAACTTATTTCCTTCCTGGCTTCTTCAACATCCTTCAAACATATACTTCCCTTCTGCCCAAAACTGAGAGAATCTGGAACATTGGTTGAGAATACTTACCTACTCAGCAGGAGTAGGACTTCCTTGGTAGGCATTCAATCCCACCTCTCCCTCCACCCCCAGCCTTTGTCTATGCCAACAGTTGCTGCCAGGCTCCCTTTTGCTACCTTACCATAGGTGACCACCAGTAGGTGGCTCAGGAGCCGCAGGCCCAGTAAGAGTCCCATCACAGTCAGAGCGATTTCTGTCCTTTCTTCCAGCTTCCTGATGCCAAAAACACTTGAACTCCTGATGTCTGCCAGTGTCTGTGCCTGCCCACTTCCCTTTCTTCCCTATATCTCTTACTCAGACTCCCAGTCCCATCTCGCATTCCCCTTCCTTCTCTATTTCAGCAGAAGTCACATGAGCACACCCCTCCCTCCTCTACTTGGGTTGGAGGTTTTTAGCGTGAGTGGAGCAATTCATCCCCCTGCTAGAGCATTGACTTGACTTCTTCTGGATCCAATAGGGTTTCTGGCCTTTGATCTCCCAGGCTGTGTTTACTTTTTTTCCTCCACAAGATGAGGTTGAGGGATGACCTTTGGGGTATCCCTTTCCACTATGGGGGTATTTTTCTTTCTGTCGGATCCAGGTAGAAGAGATCAACTTTGCTGGCCTAGGCAATATTCAGCAGTCATGTTGTCAATCCCTATCTGTTCAGTCTATGTAAATAACCAGAGGTGGAGGTGGGTACCTATGGGCTTCAGAGTACAAGAGATTAAGTTTATAAAAGAGCTTTTTTATATAATAATATAAAAATTTACTTGGCATATTGTACATTTACTGGTTTATTTCTTTGTTTAAATAATTGGTAAACCAACAAATAAGGCTGTTATGGGGGAATATACTCTCATATCTCATATGGAAAAAGCTCTTTGAATTACTTTCTCCAATAGCTCTGCTTATTTGGTGGTAAGTGTTCCCATTAATTCCCATTACTGCTCACAAGGAATCTGCTATTTATTTCATTTATGGGAAAGTTAAGTCTAGAATCTAGTGTACTTTCTAATTGGTCTGACATTGGTATCCTCAATTAGGTCAAACTTTTCAGTGGCTTTCCATTGGTACATACCCCTGACCTATCAGAGATGGATATTAAGCATTCTAGGAAGCTTAATTGATTTTTCTCACAGGCTCCAGAGTGACTCTAAGTCCACCAGAGGTCTACATCTAGGTTTGGCAATGCCAACAATCTACTAAACTTTGAAAATATAAACACTTCTAAAAGGAAAAATACATTCAACAAATTCATACTGAAGTAAAAGTAACTTCTAAATCTAGCTTTCTTTTTAGGGGGATAGAGAGGCCTTGGTTGGAGAGGAGTGAGCTTTGAACAGAGGGGGAGTGGGACTCCAAAGAGAGACATTATCTCCTCTATACTCTTGTCAAGGGATGGTTACATGTAGCTGATACTGGGTCTATGAAAGGGCTAAGAGGATATTCCAGTATTTCAGACCCTTTGATTATCACATGGCATTCTGTCAAGCCCCCTTGCATTCCAGATTCAATCCCCCTTGTCTGGATGTCCCTTGGTTTTTAGTTATTTCCTTCAATCTACCTCACTGGAATTTCTAGTCATTCTTTTCTTCTGGGCCTCACTCAGGTAACTCCAAACTTTGGAGACTCCATCTTTTGTATTTTCCAGCCAACCCCCCACCACTGCTACTACCATTCACACACACCCCCTCACACACTCCCTCTCCACACCCTCCATTATATAGTCTTTCTTGAAGAAGAGCTGGAAAGCCCATGCCTCATTGGACAGGTGTCAATTTCTTTCTGGCCTGGTGACTGCATTTTTTAAACTACTTCTTGCCTCTTGTTAGGATCTCATGGATCTGAAGATAAAGCAATGCCTTTGAGAGCATGCACAGCATTTCTCTGGCAAAGACTTCAAGTCCTGCAGTGCACTTAGTAAACCTGTTGAGCAAGAACATTGAAGGGGAAGTTAGGAAGCCCAGAGACAGGAGTGGCTCTGAATATACTTCATTCCGAAACTTTAGGCAAGTTAAATGGCTCTGAACCTTAGCTTCCCCAAGTGTAACATGAGTGCTCTTAGTCTTGATACTTGTATCTTTTCTGATCTTAAAAACTAAACTGCTCTATAATATAATAACTACTATAATAATGACAGCTACTATTTATTTTTCCCTTTATGTCAACATTTTTTCCAACTCTTTTTTAAATTACTCAATGAATTTTATTACATTTATAGTTGTACGATGATCATCACGATCCAATTTTATAGTATTTCCACCCCAAACCCCCAGTACTTCCTCCCACCCCTCAACCTGTCTCATTTGGAAACCGTAAGTTTTTCAAAGTCTGTGAGTCAGTATCTATTCTTCAAGAAGTTCATTGTGTCCTTTTTTCAGATTCCACTTGCAGGTGATAGCATATTGGCATCTTGAGACATATTGGTGTCTTGCTGTCTGACTGACTTCACTTAGCATGATAATTTCTAGGTCCATCCATGTTGCTAAAAATGTCATTATTGCTTTCTTTTTAATGGCTGAGTGTAATTCCATTGTGTATTTGTACCACATCTTCTTGATCCACTCCTCTGTCAATGGACATTTCCATTGTATATACTGCTGCAATAAACAATGGAGTACATGTATCTTTTCAAGTCATGGTTTTCTCTGGATAGATGCCCAGGAGTGGGATTGCTGGATCAAATGGTAATTCTATTTTTAGTTTTCCACAGCGGTTGCACCAATTTACATTCCCACCAACTGTGTAAGAGTGTTCCCTTTTCTCCACACGCTTTTCAGCATTTATTGTTTGTAGACTTTTTGATGATAGCCATTCTGGCCAGTGAAAGACAAATACCATATGTTATCACTTATATCTGGAATCTAATATAGGGCACAAATGAACCTTTCCACAGAAAAGAAAATCATGGACATGGAGAACAGACTTGTGGTTGCCAAGGGGGAGTCGGAAGGAATGGGATGGGTTGGGAATTTGGGGTTAATAGGTGCAAACTATTGCCTTTGGGATGGATAAGTAACGAGCTGCTGCTGTATAGCACTGAGAACTATGTCTAGTCACTTATGATGGAGCATGATAATGCGAGAAAAAAGAATGTATACATGTATCTGTACCTTGGTCACCTTGATGCACAGCAGAAAATTGACAGAACACTGTAAGCTGGCTATAATGGAAAAAATGAAAATCATTATAAAAAACAAGGTGGTGCCTCATAGTGGTTTTGATTTGCATTTCTCTAATAATTAGTGATGTTGGACATCTTTTCATGTGTTTTTTGGCCATCTGTATGAATTCTTTGGAGAATTGTCTGTTTAGATCTTCTGCCCATTTTTTGATATTTGTGTTTTTGGTATTGAGCCGTGGAAAGTTTATAAATTTTGGATATTAATCCCTTGTCAGTCGTTTCATTTGGAAATATTTTCTCCCATTCTGTGGGTTGTCTTTTTTTGTTTGTTTGTTTAGGGTTTGCTTTGCTGTGCAGAAACTTTTAAGTTTAATTAAGTCCTATTTGTTTATTTTTGTTTTTATTGTTATTACTCTAGGAGGTTCTGAGAAGATGTTGCTGTGGTTTATGTCAGAGTGTGTTTGGCCTATGTTTTTCCTCTAAGATTTTTATAGTATGACAGCTACTATTTCTTAATCATTTACTCTTCCAGGCACTGTACTGAGTACTTAGTGTAGATTGTTTCATTTGGTACTTACAACCCCTCAGGTGGGTATTATTGTACTTACACTTCTATCTCTTCTGTCACTCTTTGTTATTATGCTGTCATTCTTATTATTTGTAGAACTCATCATTACTTGGCATATTGTACATTTACTGGTTTATTTCTTTGTTATCTGTCTTACATTCTAGAATATGAGCCCTATGAAGGCAGGAAAATCTGTATTTCATGTTTGCTGCTATATCCCCATTGCCCAGAAGAGTGCCTGACGTATAATAGACACTCAATAAATATTTTTTGAGGGATGAATTGCATAGATCAGCATTTTACAAATGAGACTGAGGCCCAGAATAGTGAAACTACCTAGACAAGTTCCAATCCCATATGTGTGTGTCTCCAAAAATTATATTATTAATCAGAACAATATTCTACTTTATTTGCACCTTTAATGACCACTTAGGAAGTATTTTCAGATCTTTTCTCTGGATATTATAAGGGGGACAGAAGAAATGGTAGACATGATCTCTGGTTGAACAAGATTTTAGTACAGATAGAGTCAAGATACATAGTATGGACACCACAGGCACACACAATGTAAACACCAATGTACAAAAATATGTACACAGTGATATAAGGTGGATTATTAATAGAACTTTAAAGCTTGTGGTTCAGACATCTAGTGAGTAGTGTGGAAAGATTTCCCAGAAAAAGTGATATTATTCACTTCTTTTTCCCAAAGGAAAACTATTATTCATAGAACACATACTCTGGGCTGGGGTCATTTTCCTTAGGTCTTACCTTTTTATCTGCTTGAGGAAACTGAGGTCTACAGACACCAAAGGATTGGCCCACAGTCACACAGCTGGTAAGTGTCTGAAGGGAAATTTCTAATTTAAGTTGGTTTGTCTCCTTTCTTCTCCATTCACAAGGACTACACTTAAGCTGAACCAGGAAAGATGCAATAGTAGAAGAGAGGAAAGGGAGATGCATAGTCATTTTAATCCAGGGAGTTCACCTTTTCCTTAACTTAGAACCCAGTGCTTGCTGCAATTATAGAATGCATATGGCCCAGTATCCAGAGGTCATTGTGACTTTGTGCCTAACTCTACCTCCATAACCCATCTTCCTAAAAAAGGTTGAAAGAGCAGGTTGGGACATTTAATCAGTGTGAGACCTCCTATATGCATATGTACCTTGGGCTTGGCTGAGCTGGGGGTAAGCAGTGGTGCAAAAAGAAATCTGTACAGTTCCTACTTGAGAACATGCATACACACAAACTCATAAACCCACAAATACCACATATAAACATAGATGCACATATATACATGAACACATATACATACAGATATACATATGTATAAATAATGGCCATAAACATAAAATATTAGCACACTGACACATGACACATGAAATATACATGCAGAGGTACACAGCACACAGACACACACAAAAGTTATACAGATACACAGATATACACAAACATGCACATAGACAGAGAAACAAAGATTGAAACACAAATCCATACATCCATGCAGAACAGAAGCAGATAATACATGCATATAAGCATGTAAACACACAGATATACACATAAAGATATTAACTCAAAGAAACATAAAAACAGAGAAAGATGTACATTTAGTATAGTTTTTATTTTATATCGAGTATAATTGATTTACAATGTTGTGTTAGTTTCAGGTATATAGCAAAGTGATTCAATATACATATACAAAGGGAGTGATGTATTTAAAAGCAAACTAACAGTAACAGGTCTCACATACTAAAGGATAAGAGAATGATGGAAACTCATTTGTACAATAGGAGTACAGAGGTAGTAACAAACCCCATGGACTTGGACTTCAGCAGTCCAAGAAAACTTCTGAGAGGAGCTGGAAAGTAGACTGGGACCTGATTTTGTTTAGTATTGGCTAGGCAAATAGGATGGGGAAGGAATTCCGGATAAGCTGGAGAGAGAGAGAGAAAGACAAAACCCAGAGGAAGAAAGAACAAGAATTGTGGTGAAGAGGGAAAAAGTAAGTTAAACTTAACTTGGCATGCATATGTAGAAGAGTGGGGAGAGGAAAAGCTTAACCAGATTGTGGATGGTACTGAAAACCAAACCAAGATGCCTAAACCTGACCTTTTAGGATTCTATGGGAGCTATAGAAGGTTTTAGAGTGAACCTTGGACGTGTTTCTGGTGAAAAAATATTTTAGAGCCAAATCTATTGGCAGAATGCCAATGGAATAGTGTATGCGGCAGGTGAATGGGAGAACAATTAGGCTATTTGCAGCATAATGCAGTAGAGAGAGCATTAGAATAAACATTAGGAGTCTTGACTTCATGCCTTTCTTTTGGCCTCAATGTTCCCATCTATACCCTACAGATGTCATATTCACCCATGTATATTTAGGCTATGTTCGAGATAACCTTAGGGATCCGGTAGGGGTGTAATTGTAGGAGAGAATTGGGAGAGAAAGGTGAGAGGGAGATACTAGACTATTTCAACCAATGGGGTCCTGGAGCCAACGTGAATCCTGAGAGCACATTTTACACATTCCTTCCCAAATCCATATTCACTGACATCATGTTGGTAGTTTGAAGTAAGCCATAGTGAGACTATTTACACCATGAAAATCAACAAATGCCATAATCTGGGGCTTCTTTTTCTCTTCAGAGAGCTGATTTTTTTTAATATATTTTATTTTATTTTCCCACTGTACAGCAAGGGGATCAAGTTATCCTTACATTTATACATTTTTCCCCAAACCCTTTGTTCTGTTGCAATATGAGTATCTAGACAAAGTTCTCAATGCTACTCAGCAGGATCTCCTTGTAAATCTATTCTAAGTTGTGTCTGATAAGCCCAAGCTCCAGATCCCTCCCACTCCCTCCCTCTCCCATCAGGCAGCCACAAGTCTTTTCTCCAAGTCCATGATTTCCTTTACTGAGGAAATGTTCATTTGTTCATTCGATTCCAGTTATAAGTGATATCATATGGTATTTGTCTTTGTCTTTCTGGCTCATTTCACTCAAGATGAGAGTCTCTAGTTCCATCCATGTTGCTGCAAATGGCATTATGTCATTCTTTTTTATGGCTGAGTAGTATTCCATTGTGTATATATACCACTTCTTCCGAATCCAATCATCTGTTGATGGGCATTTGGGTTGTTTCCATGTCCTGGCTATTGTGAATAGTGCTGCAATGAACATGCGGGTGCATGTGTCTCTTTTAAGTAGAGTCTTGTCCGGATAGATGCCCAAGAGTGGGATTGCAAGGTCATATGGAAGTTCTATGTATAGATGTCTAAGGTATCTCCAAACTGTTCTCCATAGTGGCTGTACCAGTTTCATTTCCACCAACAGTGCAGGAGGGTTCCCTTTTCTCCATAGCCCCTCCAGCACTTGTTATTTGTGGACTTATTAATGATGGCCATTCTGACTGGTGTGAGGTGGTATCTCATGGTAGTTTTGATTTGCATTTCTCTTTTGATCAGTGATGTTGAGCATTTTTTCATGTGTTTGCTGGCCATCTGTATATCTTCTTTGGAGAAATGTCTATTCAGGTCTTTTGCCCACTTTTCCATTGATTGATTGGTTTTTTTGCTGTTGGGTTGTATAAGTTGCTTATATATTCTAGCGATTAAGCCCTTCTCTGTTGCATCATTTGAAACTGTTTTCTCCCATTCTGTAAGTTGCTTTTTGTTTTCTTTTGGGTTTCCTTTGCTGTGCAAAAGCTTTTCAGTTTGATTAGGTCCCATGGGTTTATTTTTGCTCTAATTTCTATTGTTTTGGGAGACTGACCTGAGAAAATATTCTGATTTTTAAACATTTACCTACAAACTGCTTATTTTGACCTTCTAATCTCACATTAATCTTAAAACTTTGATTTTATCTGCTAGTTCTACTGGGATTCTAACAATCCTGAAAGGGGTCAATGACATGAATTATTTGAAAATCACAGGCATAACTCATTGTTGAAGGCCCTGATAGGTTTTGGCAAAGTTCCAGTACAAGAGCCCAAATATAAACTAAGTACATAGTTGGTAATGAACAAATGCTTATAATTTACCCTTAGTGTTGCTGACACAATTCTTGGTACCAGGGATATAGTAGCAAATTAAACAGACATGGAGCTTACTTTTCTAGTGGAAAGAATCTACTAAACAAATACCCAAACAAATGAATATGGAAAGGATACATAAAATTACATAACCATGATATGGATCAGCCATAAATTCTAGCAACATAAACATTGAATCTTACTCTCATAAGCAAAAGTATCTATGCATTTATTGAAATAATGTGAAGGCAGTAAACATGCATGAATGTATATATGCAGGACTTGGGTGAATGGATATAGAGGAGGAAATGAGAGCTAGAGTCTCATCTTCTATAGAAGATAGAAGAAGGAGTAGCAATATAAGCATGTTATTTAGTTTAGAGTTATTGGAGTCAAAACCAAAAATAATCAGTTAAAAAGGTTGAAAATGATTGTCTCTGAGGAAGGAGAAATGTTTTAACAAGCATCATAGAACTATTTGATTATTTTGATTATATGCATGTTTAATTAGAAAATGCACGTGTTATATATAATATATCAGGTATTGATGAGTACCATGAATTTAAAATAAAGCAGTGCTGTGGTACAGATAATGTGGTAGGAAGAATGCTGGACCCCCCATAATGTCCACATGCTAATTTTCAAAATCCATAAATACGTTAATTTACATGGCAAAGGATAATTAAATTTTCAGGTAGAATTAAGGTTGCTAGTTAACTGACCTTAACATAAAGTTTATTTTGGATTTCCTAGGTGGTATCAGCGTAATTACAAGGATCCTTAAAAGAGGAAGAGAGAGAGTTAGAAGAGTCAGAAAGAGGGAAATGTTACTATGAAAAAAAGGTGCAGAAAGGTACAACAGTGCTGGCTTTGGATATGGAGGAGGAGAACCATGAGCCAAGGAATGTGGATGGCCTCTAGAAGCTGAGAAGGGAAGGAAATGGATTATTTCTAAATATAAATATAATCCTGCTGACATCTTGATTTTAGTTCAGTCAGATCCCTAGCAAATTTCTGACCTCTAGAACTGTGAGGTAGTAAATTTGTGGTGTTTTAAGTTGCTAAGTGTGTGATAATTTTTTATGATCGTGAAAGAAAATTAATAATAAATTTAATTTTTAATTTTAATAAATTTAAAATTAATAATAAATAATAAGGCAGCATGTATTCTCAGAGGAAGTAACATTTGAGCAGAGACTTGAATGAAATATAAGATTAGGCTTGGTAGATATCTGGGGAAAGATAATTCCAGGAATGGAGAACTTGCAAGTGGAAAGGTTCTGAGCAGGGAGCACACATGTTCAAGTATGTGTGGTTGGAGTAGAGTGAGTTAAGGGGAAAATTGTTAGAGGATGTAATGGGAAAAGGGATAATTGAGGGGGAATACATCACATAGGGTCTTGAGGGACATTTAAAGAATTTTAACTTTTGTTCTGAGATAGGAGATTGGAAGAATCTTAACATGGAGATGATGTGATCTGGTTTGTGTTTTAAAATTATTTCCATGGCTTCTCGATGGTAGATTCTAGAGGGGCAAGGTTAGAAGCAGTAAGACAAGCCTGGATGCTTTTGCAACAAATGAGTATATGTACAATTATGGCAGTGAAATTAGAGCAGAAAGAGTGGATGCCAGACACTGAAGAAAAAGAATAACTAGGACTTGACTGTCAGAGTGAATCATGGATAAATGTAAAGTGCAGACATTGCTCATCTGGTAGACCTGGATGGCATGGGCAACAATAAGGCCAAAAACAAGATTAAAGAAATGCTGAAAGGGGAGTGGCTGATTTTAGCAGAAGATAGTTTAGGACCAGCCACGTGGGAATAGAATTGTTGGCAGCCTGGACCTGTTTGATTCCAAAGCTCTCTACATGACTGAACACTTAGAGTAGAAAGGACAAGAATATATATGAGGATAAGAAACCAAGTAGACTGTTTCTGAAAAGCACAGCTGAGTTTTCAGCAGTATCAAGGAGCTAAGTAGGAAAAACTCAAAGTTCAAGGAGGAAGAATCATTTTGGAGTTGATGTATCTGTATCTCATTTTTTTATTTTTAAAAGTTTTATTGGAGTATAGTTGATTTAAAATGTTCCTTCAATTCTTGCTGTACAGAAGAGTGACCTAGCCACACTCTTCACACGCATCATGCACATACCTTCTTTTTTAAATGCTATCTTCCATCATGTTCTAACACAAGAGATTGGACCCTCTTCCCTATGCTATGCAGCATGGTTATATTAACTGTGATGATGTTACACGCAAACACACACACAAGACTGGATCCACTGGTTACATGAATGTACACAGAATGGAAAAAATAAAAAAATGCAACAAGTGCATGCCATCAGGTCTTTTTTTGACTGCACAAAAAAAACCCACAAATTTTCTTGTGCTCTGGTTCTTAAGGTGACAGAAAAAAGAAAGTGAGATATCTGTGGTAACTGTGAGTGGGTGGTTGTGATATATACACACTGTCCAAATTTCAGGAGTTTACTACTTCCACACACTCTACCCACTGACTTGGAGAGTTGAGCAAGAAATACTGTTATTCTAATGTCTAAGAAGAGCCCTGGCACTAGACCCACCAGTCTTTCCGTCACCCTCCTCGTGAATGGATGTTCAATTCCAATTCATTTCACCAAAAAGTTTGATTACTGACTTGTGTAAGCAAAGGAATTGTCTCATTTATTTGACTCTTAATACAAGGCTAAAAAAAGATAAAAATTTTATTCATATTTTACAGATGACAAGGGTAAGACTTATGGAATGTAAGTAGATAACTTTCCAGAGGCTCCATATTGATTTCAATCAGAACTGGTATTGAACCTGTGCAGTATGTAGCAAGAATCCATGTTTTGGCTATCCCTATTCAATACTGTGTTTTGTACTATGAGTTTAATATCTATAATTATGGTCCCAGAAAAGGGCCTTGTATGTACCAGATACTTAGTGTCTGCTAGGTTTAAACAAGTTGAATGTGGCAAGTATTATAACTAAGAATTTAAAGTACTATAAAGCCATAGGGGAATGAAGAATGAAATACTGAAGGATCAGGAAAGTCTTTGAGGAAGATGTGATGACATTTTTAAATAGACTTTATGAAGACTAGGTAGGTCTTCTATAGGAAGAATTAGGAGAAAATTCTTGGGGGGTTAGTTCAAGTTCAAGTTCAAATTCAGGGTGAAGCAGGAGCACACACAAGTGTTCAGATACTGTTTCCTGGAAGATCTCATTGTCTATCCACTTCAAATGCAATGGTTTGCATCTACAAACTCTAAACTCCCAGTTCATCCCACTCCCTCCCCCTCCCACTTGGCAACCACAAATCTGTTCTCCAAGTCCACAAGTTTGTTTCCTTTCTGTAGATAGGTACATTTGTGCCATATATTGGATTCCAGATATAAGTACTATCATATGGTATTTGTCTTTTTTTTTTTTGTCTTTTTTAGGGCCACACTTGTGGCATATGGTGTTTACCAAGCTCGGGGTCTAATCAGAGCTGTGGCTGATGGCCTACACCACAGAAACAGCAGCATGGGATCCAAGTCTCTAGTTCCATCCATGTTTCTGTAAGTGGCATAATTTTGTTCTTTTTTATGGCTGCATAGTATTACATTATGTATATGTATACCACTTCTTCTTAAACCATTCATCTGTTGATGGAAATTTAGATTGATTCCATGTCTTGGATATTGTGAATAGTGCTACAGTGAACATAGGGGTGCATGTATCTTGAAATAGAAATGAAAGTTTTGTCCAGATATATGCCCAGGAGTGTGATTGATGGATCATATTGTAGTTCTATATTTAATGATCTGAGGTGCCTCCATACTGTTTTCCATAATGGTTGAACCAATTTACATTCCAACCAATAGTGAAGTGGGGGTACCATTTTCTCCACACTCTCTCCATCATTTCTTATTTGTAGGCTTACTAATGATGGTCACTCTGACCCTTGTGAAGTGGTATCTCATTGTAGTTTTGACTTGCATTTCTCTAACATTCAGTGATGTTGAACATTTTTTCATGTGACTGTTGGCCATCTGTCTATCTTATTTAGAGAAATGTCTATTGATGTCTTCTGCCAATTATTCAATTTTTTTTCTGCTGTTGAATTGTATGGGATGTTTGCATATTTTGGAAATTAAGCCCTTGTTGGTTGCATCATTTGAAATTATTTTCTCCCATTCCATATGTTGCCTTTTGTTTTATGGTTTCCTTTGTTGTGCAAAAGCTTGTCAGTTTGATTAGATCCCATTGGTTTATTTCCTTATTTATTTTTTTTCATTTCTATTTCCTTTGGAGACTGACCTGGAAAACATTTGTACATTTGATGTCAGGATATTTTGCCCATGTTCTCTTTTAAGAGTTTTATGGTGTCTTGTCTTATGTTTAAGTCTTTAAGGTATTTTGAATTTATTTTTGTGCATGGTGTGAGGGTGTGTTCTAGTTTCATTGATTGACATGTAGCTGTCCAGTTTTCCCAGCACCACTTGCTGAAGAGACCATCTTTTTCCCATTTTATATTCTCAATTTCTTTGTCAAAGGTTAATTGACCACAGATTCTGGGTTTATTTCTATGTTCTCTATTCTCTTCCATTGGTCTGTATGTCTGTTTAGGTACCAATACCATACTATCTTGATGGCTGTGGCTTTGTAATATTGCCTAAAGTCTGGGAGAGTTATGCCTCCTGCTTGGTTTTTGTTTCTCAGGATTGCTTTGGCAATTCTGGGTCTTTCCTGGTTCCATATAAATTTTTGGATTGTTTGTTCTAGTTCTGTGAAAAATGTTATGGGTAAGTTGATAGGGATCACATTGAATCTGTAGCTTGCTTAGGGTAGTATGTCCATTTTAACGATGTTAATTCTTCCAGTCCAGAAGCATGGAATCTTTCCATTGTTTGAATCCTTTTTAATTTCCTTGATTAATGTTTTATAGTTCTATTCATATAAGTCTTTCACCTGTTTAGTAAGGTTTATTCCTATATATTTAATTTTTGGATACAATTTTAAAAGGTATTATATTTTTATATTCCTTTTCTATTATTTCTGCATTAGTATATAGAAATGTAACCTATTTCTGAATGTTAATCTTGTATCCTGTTACTCTGCTTAATTCGTTGATCAGTTCAAGTAGTTTTTGTGTGAAGTCCTTAAGGTTTTCAATATCATGTCACTTGCATAGAGTAACAATTTTACTTCTTCTCTTCCAATTTGGATACATTTTATTTATTTTGTTTGTCTGATTACAACGGCTAGGACTTCCAGTACTATGTTGAATAACAGCTGTGAGAGTGGGCATCCTTGTCTTGTCCAAGATTTTTGTGGGAAGGCTTTCAGCTCTTCTCCATTGAGTATTATATTTGCTGTGGGTTTGTCATAAATGGCTTTTATTATGTTAATGTATGTTCCCTCTATACTCACTTTGGTAAGAGTTCTTTTTATTATATTTCAGGTATGATGTGTAACTTTTTTTTTTTTGCCATGCCCACAGCATGAAGAAACTCCAAGGCCAGGGATCAAACCTTTGCCACAGCCACAACCTGACCATTGCTGTGACAAGGCTGGATCCTTAACCTGCTGTGCCACAGGAGAACTGTAGAGTTTTTGGTTACAAATGAATGTTGGATTTTGCCAAATATTTTTTCTGCATCTGTTGAGATGATAACACAATTTTTGAAATTTCTTTTGTTAATGTAATATATGACATTGATTGATTTGCATATGTTGGACTTTCCTTATGAACTGACTGCATGGAGACTAAACAACATGCTACTAAAATACCAATGGGTCAATGATAAAATCAAAAAGGAAATTAATAAATACCTCATGACAAATAATAATGAAAACACAACCATTCAAAATCTCTGGGATTTTGCTAAAGCAGTGCTTAGAGGTTAAGTTCATAGCAATACTGGCCTTACTCAAAAATGAAGAAAAATCTCAAATCAACAGCTTGTCCTACCACCTAATAGAATTAGAAAAAGAAGAATGAACAAAACCTATAGTCAGCAGAAGGAGGGAAATCATAAATATCAGAGGGGAAATCAATAAAATAGGGATTCAAAACAATAGGAAAATCAACAAAACCACGCACTGGTTCTTTGAATGGGTAAACCAAATTGACAAACCTCTGGCCAGACTCACCAAGAGATGTCCATCTACAGAGGAGTGGATAAAAATTTGGTACATATACACAATGAAATATTGCTCAGCCATTAAAAGGAAAGAAATAACAACATTTGCAGCAACATGGATGGATGTGGAAATTATGCTAAGTGAAGTGAGTCAGACAATGAGACACCAAAATCAAATGCTATCACTTACATGTGGAATCTAAAAAAAAAGGACACAATGAACTTCTTTGTAGAAGAGATACAGACTCACAGACTTTGAAAAACTTATGATTTCCAAATGATACAGTTTGGAGGATGTGGAGATACACTGAGGGTTTGGGATGGAAATGTTATAAAATTCAGTTGTGATGATTGTTGTACACCTATAAATGTGATAAAATTCATTAAGTAATTAAAAAAAGAGCAGACGGAGTTCCCATCATGGTGCAGTGGTTAACAAATCCGACTAGGAACCATGAGGTTGCGGGTTCGATCCCTGCCCTTGCTCAGTGGGTTAACTATCCGGCGTTGCCGTGAGCTGCAGCTCGGATCCTGCGTTGCTGTGGCTCTGGCGTAGGCTGGCAGCTACAGCTCAGATTAGACCCCTAGCCTGGGAACCTCCATATGCTGAGGGAGCGGCCCAAGAAATGGCAAAAAGACAAAAAAAAAAAAAAAAAAAAAAAGAAAAAAGAAAAAAGCAGAGAAAAAACTCAAATGAAAAAATAAGAAATGTAAAAGGAGAAATCTCATTGGATACCACAGAAATACAAAAAAAAAATTTAAGAGAATGCTAAGAACAATTATATGCCAACATATTTGACAACTTGGAAGAAATGGACAACTTTCTAGAGACATATAGACCAGCGAAAGTTAATCAAGAAAGATTAATTGAACAGACCGATGACTAGAAATGAAATAGAATATGTAATAAAACACTCCCTATGAACAAAGTCCAGGACCAGATGGTTTCACAGGTGAATTCTACTGAACATACAAAGAATAACTTATACCTGTCCTTCTTAAACTTTTTAACAAATTTGAAGAAAGAGTAATCCCAGAGACATTCTATGAGGTCCTCATCACCCTAATACCAAAGATACTACCAAAAAATAAAACTTTAGGGCAATATCTTTGATGAATATAGATACAAAAATTCTCAACAAAAATTTAGGCAACCGAATCCAACAACATATAAAAAAGATCATAGCCATGACCAAGTGACACATATCATGTCTTTTCTTTAATATTTTTTAATATTTTTATATGTGGAGGATAAACATTAAATAAGCATAAAATATTTACACTTGTTTTTAATTGCTGAGCTTAAAATAAGTTTGCTTAAAGACTGTATATATACATATTACTGGCTGACTTTGCTTTACAGCATAAATTGACAGTACATTGTAAATCAATTCTAATAGAAAAAAAATTAAAATCTTCATAAAATTTAAAAAATAAAAAATAAGTTTTCTTTTACTCTTGTTTTTTTTATCATTTTCAAATAATAGGCATCATTTTAATAATCCAACAAAACTAAAGCACTGAAAATACCATAAAATATTCATTGTATATTATTTCATCTACAAATGAATGAAAATAATTTAAATGAACCAGTGAAAAATTAATAATCATTAGAGGACAACTTACACAAAGAAAACACATTTGGCTAGTTAATACATGGGCATATGCTAAACCTCACCTGTAATAGACAAAAGATGAAAGCAGTTGACATTATTGTTTGTGGAGGTGTGGGGAAAGAGGTACCCTCCCACATGGATGGCAATTGTGAAGACTGGTGCCACCACTTTGGAAGAAAATTTGGCAATCTATCATAATTTTAAAAAATCATATTTCCTGAGCTATTTAAGATTTAAAATATTATTGAAGTTTTAAGATATTATAGAGATATTTAGATAAGTGCAATGATAGGCAAACAAGAATGTTTATTGCATCATTGATTACAATAGGAGAAATTAGTAGCAACCTAAATGACCATTAATATGGAAGTTATATATTCATTGATATTAACTATAATTTAGAATTATTTTAAATATTTCATATAATTAAAGTAAATTATAGGTCACCAATAAATAAAGAATGTCATGAAGATGTTAAAAAATGGAGTTCTTGGGAGTTATGTTGTGGTATAGTGGGTTAAGGATCCAGCGTTGTCACTGCTGTGACGTGGGTTCCATCCCTAGCTTGAGAACTTCCACATGCTATGGGTACAGCCAAGGAAAAAAAAAAATGGAGTTGTATGTAGAGAGAGATCACCACAAAGCAGAGTGAATACAATGCTTAATGGATTGTGTTTACACTTCAAAAGTAAATATCTGGAATCTAAATGTCAAATAACATGAATCCAATAAAGCCTAATAACTAAAAAAGAAATAAATAAAAAGTGGTAAATCTATATGTACAGAAAGATGTATACAATATATTCTGTTTTTTAAAAAAATTATTAACAAAGTTATGTGGAATGGTTTGCCAATGGGGACATGCCGTATAGCACAGAGAACTCTACCCCATATTCTGTGATAATCTATGTGGGAAAATAATCTGAAAGAAAATGGAATCAATTTGTTGTACTGTAGGAATTATCACAACCTTGTAAATCAGCTCTACTTCAATAAAACAAGAAAACAAAAAAATAATAAAGTTGTGCTAATTTCAGGTATACAGAAAGCTAAATCATTATATGTATACATATGTCTATTCCTTTTCAGATTATTTTCCCATATAATTTATTACACCATATTGAGTAAATTTTCCTGTGCTATACAGTAGGTCCTTGTTACCTATCTACTTTATATATATTGTAGTGTGTATATATCAATCTAACCCCCTGACTTATCCTTCCCCCATGTTTTCCCATTGGTAAACGTGTTTGGTGTTGAAATCATTGAGACCGTTTCGGTTTTTTAAGGTCAATTGTATCATTTTTATTAGATTCCTCATATTAGTGATCTCATGTGATATTTGTCTTTCCCTCTTTGACTTATTTCAATTAATATGATAATTTCTAGGTCCATCTGTGTTGCAGGAAATAGCATTATTTCATGCATTTTTATGGCTGAATAAACTAATTATTAGAGAAATGCAAATCAACACTACAATGAGGTATCACCTCACATCACTCAGAATGGCCATCATCAAAAAGTCTACAGGCAATAAATACTAGAGAGGGTATGGAGAAAACAGAACACTCCTACACTATTTTTGGGAATGTAAGCTGGTGCAATCAACTATGGCAAGTAGTGTGGAGGGTCCTTAAAAAACTAAATAAAGATCTACCGTATGATCCAGTGACCCGCTCCTGGACATGTATCTGGAGAAAACCATAATTTGAAAAAATACATGCACCCCAATATTCATTGTAGCACAATTTACAATAGAAAAGATATGGAAGCAACCTAAGTGTCTATCAACAGAAGGTTGGATAAAGAAGATGAACAATTTTAAAAGGGAATGTATGATGACTTTCTGCTGTGATTCGAGGGTTAAGAATCAGACTGCACTGGCTTGGATTGTTGCAGAGGCATGGATTTGATCCCCAGCCTTATGCAGTAAGTTAATCTGGCTGCTGCTGTAGCTGCAGCATAGGTCACAGCTGTGGCTTGGATTCAATCCCTGGCGTCCAAAAGTCCATATGCTGCCAGTGAGGCCATAATTTTTTTTAAAAGAGATGTTTGAGTCCCTTAATATTACATATATATTTTAATACATGCATATAACACTTTAATGCAGAACAAATGATAAACTGTAATCCCAAGGATGGATTTACAGAGAACTTTGACTTTGTTTTGTACATAAGAGGAGGATTAAGTTTTCATAGAAACTTACATAAATTACTTCATTGCTCTAAACTCAGTTTTCTATGTTACAGAGAGCTAAAATTTGTACATATTTCATAAGGCCATCTTGAAGATAAAATGGAAAATATATGTAAGTGCTCAATAAATATCAGTTTTTCTACTTTGTGTTGTTCTGATTTTTAATAATTTCATGCATCATTTCTGAAAAAATGGTAAAGAAAAAATAGATAATTCACATTCATATATTCATGGTTTGATGGCTTTGTTACAGTAGCAAGCAAGATTAGTAGAAATTGTCAAAAACCACTCTATGGAGAAGGGAATATCTGGTAAGATAACAAAGGTGCCTCCTGAATGGAAAATCCTTAGATCTCTGTCCTTAAATATTATTAGAAAATGAAATATTTTTACAAGCACTACCCTAACTCTGTTATTATTATCAATCTAGATGATAACAGAGGTTTTGAATTTAAGTAACTTCCTCAGAGTCACATATATTGGGGCCAGAAATCTAATTCTCTTCTGTGTGATTCTAAGGCTGTGCTCTTTTATATTGTACAACGCTATCCAGATTGGTCCAAATGAGGCCTGAGTAAACTTTCTCTGGTGTATCTCCTTAGTCCCTTGCACAGTGATCACTTTTCACACACCCAGACTGCTGTTTCTTTGCTTTAGGGTCTAGAAGGTGGAAGTGCAACTCCCTATGTTCTGTTCTGGGGCATTTCCGGACTGAGGCAAGAATATTTATGTGTCCTGCTAGGTCATGGGCTTTCACTGACCACAGAGATTGAGAACACTTGAGCAAACCAAAGTCTTCTGTCTCACTGGTTTGAGAGAAAAGCAGAAGTGGCAAAAGCTGACAAAACCAACTGGGGAAGAGATGTTGAAATGGACACAAATAACATGCCCTCATTAACATGACCAGTAGAAATGTTCTAAACTTAATTCTGTCCCTATGCTTATACCTTCTCCCATCTTATCCCAATCATAGAGGTAGTAGATACTCTTCCCTCCCCCTGCCCCTATCAGGTACCTCATTGCGCTGATCTCTTCTCTTTATCCTCAGAGTAAAATTTCTTATTGAGATTCTGTAGCTCAAAGCTGGACTCTTAATGACTTCTCCTTGTGGACCTAGATGTCTTAAATTTATTTTTAAATTTATATCGAACACTTTTTTTTTACCATATTTTCTCAGTCTTCAAAACTCCTCATCAGAGTTCCTGTCATGGCTCAGAGGTTAATGAACCAGACTAGCATCCATGATAATGCAGATCTGATCCTTGGCCTTGCTCAGTGAGTTAAGGATCCGGCATTGCCATGAACTGTGGTGTAGGTCTCAGATGCAGCCCAGATCCCAAGTTGCTGTGGCTCTGGGGTAGGCCGGCAGCTACAGCTCTGATTGTACCCCTAGCCTGAGAACCTCCATGTGCTGTGGGTGCTGCCCTAAAAGGACAAAAAAAAAAAAAAGACAAAAAAAATCCCCTCCTCATTATTTTGCTTTATTATCCTAGTCCTTAATCCTAGATTTAAATATCCCATATATTCTAGCAGAAGTCAGGTGGAGTGGGGAACACAACTATAACTTCTTTCTGATTTTTATTGTCTGCTAGAATGTGAGCTCCATGAGAGTGAGATCTTGTGTATTATGTTAACTGACAAAATACATGCCCAGAACTGTGCCTGGAAGCTACTGGGAGCTCAACAAGCATTTGTTGAGTAAACAAATGGATGAACATTCTAAGATCTTGTTCATTCTCTTCCTTTCTAGTGCTCAAACATGAATCAAACCTGTCCCTAAAGCTTAGTGGTTAAATAGTCTAATTGTACAAGACTTTACAATTTTTCTCAGAAACTACTCACTGCTAGAGCTTGTTCTTTTGTCCAAGTACTCATTCATTCAGTTGCTGAGTACCTGAACCTGAGCTAATGTCAGAAGTACAAAAGTGCATACAAAATATTCCTGCTTTAAGGAAACCCCAAATCCAGGGTAGAACATAGACACAAAGCAAAGATCTAGAATTTTAGGCTACATATAATTAGTGCCATGTTACATATACACTAAAGAGTCTAAGACTAGAAAGGCAAGAGATCACTTTTATCTGTTCTTTAATATCACTCTTAAAACCCATCACAGGATGTATTTCTTATGGCAGGTTAAACACACTAAATTATTAGCAGAAAATACTTAGATACTGTTTAGCATACGTTTCCATGACTGTTAGCAAATATGCACCTTCCCTTAATACTACTCCCAGCCTTTTCTTCTCTGTAAAGTATAATCCCAGTTCCATTAACTTTGCTTCAATAGGTTATGGTCTCATGACCTTGAGAACTTTCTGAGAATCTTTATTAGGTTTTCTTCCTAATGACTATTCTAGTAAGCTATGATAGTTAACCTTATGACTGAGAAGTTGGGAAATTAAAGCACTCTAACGTGTGCTGACTGAGATGAAGAAATGCCCTTGGTGATCTAATAGTGAAATCATCCCTCCACTCCCATAGATCATGAAGCAGCTAGGATGATGTAGCAATAGGGTGAAGTTAGGAGATATAGAGAACAAGTAAAAGAAACAATCAGGAAAGACTTAGAGTAACCAGAATGCACACAGTTGAAGAGGTCACCACTGTTTGCACTTCCTTGAGTGACTTCTTCACTATCGCCTAGAGGAAGAATGGTGATAGCAGATTTATTACTATGCTACTTTGTAAAGCTATTCCTATCTGGTACTACTGAAGGTGAGTCACAAACAGATATATCTAAAGGCCCAGCTACCTGTGGCAAAACTGGCTCAATGAAATATATTGCTACTGTGTCATGTGAAGGAATAAAAAGTGTCCAACAGTAGATGCTGTTTTCTTCTATATACATGGACCACATAACAACTTAGACACAGCTGTTGCCCAACTTCACTTTGGAAACTGTTGCAAGGAAATATTTCAGAACTTTCCAGTTGATGATACTACTATTTTCCTGTCTCCCTTTAATTGTTATATTCTGACAAGGTGAGTTATACATAATTGAAATATGAAAAAGCCATTTTCAATAGCAATTTATTTTTCCAAAGGCTTGAAAAATATTTTATATTTTCCAGATATTAGGAAGAAATGTATACCTCTAATACAATTTTGGAACACATATCCATGTTGTTGCTGGTTGAAGGAGCTTCAAGAGTAGGTTTGGTTCTAATTATTGGAGGATAAATCCCAAAGTTTATGGATTCAGAAAGTTACTATTATTACCTCTGATGAACAGTGTTGAATTAATCAAGGATATAAAACCATGTTTCTCGGTGTTGATTATACTTTAGAATCATCTGGAGAATTTTAAATGTCCCAATGCCCAGATATTACCTCAGACAACTTAAATTGGAATTTTTTGGCATGTGTCTCAGACATAAGTATTTTCTAAATCTTCCCAGCTTATTCCAATGTGCAGCCATAATTGAGAAAAACTGCAGTAGAGTAACCATTGTGTAAATGTAAATATCATTTGAGTTACTTGGATGACAGTAAGATGTGGCTATTAAGAATTTCAGGGATTACTGTTTCTGATTTCTTCTCCATTTTTGGTATGGACATATATAAGAAATACTATCCTGGGAAATCAAGCTATATATTACCATTGATGAGCATGTGATCAAAGTATAGAATCAGGGTCTCACCAGTCTCAGTAGGAGTTCTTATAATTTGAGAAAGTGTATAAATAGAATAAAGGGCAAGAGGAATCCCAGAATTGAATAACAGATGCCAAATATGCTTCCATCACAGCAAGCCCTAGTGTTACTATTATATAATACTATCCTATATGTAAAGGGATACAAAAATATCAATTAATTCTTTGGTGTTTCCCACACTATGATTATCTTCTGTGATTTTTTTTTCCTTTAATGGAAACCAAAATTACTTAAAATTTTATTTTAAGAAACTCATTTCCTATTCAGTTTGTTGGAATATATATGCTAAAAAATAAACAATAATTATACAAGGTAAAAAATAATTAGAATAGGAACTTCCTGGGAGTATTTAGATTGAAACATCATAGCAGTGTGGGGGAAATATAAACAAATATTTTTTAAATAAATAAGTACAGGAAGGCAGGAAAAAGAACACATACAAAATGGTTAATAGCATTTCGATCACAAAGACAAAGGGACAATTTCTTTCCTAGTATGTGGATGGCTTCCACAATGAAATAAAATAAGTTTAGGCCCTCCAAAAGAGGTGAAATGGCTTATTGCTTTATTTAAAGCAGTTTCCATAGGTGTATTTCTTTGTTATAAATGGAATAATCTAGACTGAATATGGCCCTTAGACATTTTATTGGGCTTGGGGGCAATTCTTTGTCCAAAGACCTTATAGTTCTGTCCAAACACTATGAAATGTATCTCTCTACTCATAGAGAGCACATTTGATAATTTATCCTTTTAGCCACCCCCAAACCACATTTTGAGAGTCTACTAATGTTCTAGGTACTGAGGATAGAGAAGGAAACCTGATAAAGTATTGGCTCTTGGAGTTTATAGTCTAGTTAGGAGTAATAAACAAGAAACAAGTAAACAAAATAGATATCCTTTTAACTCTCATCAAAGTTGTAATAGAAGGAACATATATCTCAAAATAAAGGTTTTTAATGATAAGCCCACAGCTAACATCATACTTAGTGGTGAAAAATTGAAGGCCTTTCTTCTGAAATCAGGAACAAGACAAGGATGCCCACTCGTTCCACCTCTCTATAACATAACGTTTGAAGTCCTAGACATAGCCATCAGATTTGAAAAAGAAATAAAATATATTGAAATTTGAAGGGAAGAATTTAAATGTTCACTATTTTCAGACAACACAGTACATATGCAGAGAAGCCTAAAGTCAGCACCAAAAATCTATTGGAACTAATAAATGAATTCAGTAGAGTTGAAGATTATAAAATAATATGCTGAAATCCATTGCTTTTGTATATACAAAGAAACTATCAGAAAAATAAAACAAAAAAAGTCCTGCTTAAAATTGCATGAAAAATGAAATACCTAGGAACAAACTTAAGTGAAATAAAACTGTTAAAATATAAAACATTGATGAAGGAAACTGATGGTGTTACAAAGAGATAGAAAGCTATCCTGTGCTCTTGGATTGGAAGGTTTAAAATAGTTTAAGTGAGGGAGGAGGGTCAAGATGGTGGAGGAATAAGATGTTGTGCTTGCCTTCTCCCACAAACACATGAAAAAAACACATCTATACGTAGAACAATTAACACAGAACATCTACTGAAAGCTGTCAGAAGAACTTAAACCCCCTAAAAGTACAAGAAATCCTCCACATAACTGGGTAGAACAAAAGGAAAAAAGTGAAAGACAGAGGAATCAGGATGGGACTATCATTCCTGAGAGGGAGCTGTGAAAGACAAAAGGAACCACACCTAGGAAGCCACCTAACTGACAGGAGATCTGCTGAGATGGAGGGACCTCTAAGTGGATGAGAAAAGCACAGAAGGTGGACTGATGAGTGCAAAGTAGAGTGAGAGCTGCAGAGATCATCTGCACTACCGCCCTGGATACCATAGCCTGAGACACTTGGGCAGGGACTGGGCACTGAGACTCCAGAGGCCAGTTCCAAGCTCCATAGGCCAGTTCCAAGGAGCAGACCAGGAATGGCTGTATGGAGAGAGCCTGAGGGGGTAGGGAATGGTATGCCATGAGCTGGGGAGTGGAAAAACACACCTGAGGGAACCTGGGAGGAGGTCTGGGCCAGCAGGAGAACCAGGTGCCATTGCTGGGGAGAGCAAGAGCAGGAGAGGTGTACCACCATAGGAATATCCCTGCACACACACAGGCTCTCAGAGGGTGGGGACCCTATGGCACAGGCTATGGGTGGCAAGAGACCACTTGCTCAGGCTATGGAGACTGGGTGTTTCTTGTACAGGATATGGGTGATGTGCACCTCTTGTGTGGTCTAAGGGCAGGAGGGGGCTAAGTGCAACACAATACCTTTTGTGTGATCTATAGGCTATGGGGACAAACCACAGCAGTCATCTCAGAAACCAGAGGGAGGTGTGTCCTGCCACCACTAAGGATTGTGAACAGGTTCCACCTGTGGCCCCAGTCACCTCAGAGGTCAGCAAAAAAGAGGAAACTGCAACATCCATTGTTGCTCTCACTCCCCTGGGAACACACCCACCATGATGCTGCCACTGCCAAACACTCCAGTCAGTGCCCACATGCTTAATCACTGTTGCTTCCCAGCCTATGTAGCAGCTCCTTCGTGGGCTAAGTGGGGTGGGGTGCTTCTTGTGTGGTCTACATGTCACAGGAGTAAAACACCAGTTATCTCTGACTCTAGAGGTGGGCATGGCCTGCCACCACTAGGGGTCCATGAGCAGACATGACTTAGAGACCCAGTCACCTCAGAGGGCATGGCAGAGGAGTGCATTGTGATCAAACCCCACCTGTTGTTGAACTCACTTACCTGGGAAAACAACTGCCCTGTTGCTACCACTGCCAAACACTCCAGGCAAGGCCCACCACACTCTCACTGTCACTTCCCAGGACCCTGCAACTAGGATCAGCCTGCACATCACCTCTTGCACGGGCTAAGCAGGACGGGGTGTTTCTTGCATGGTCTACAGGTGTCATGGGCAAACCACCACAGTTATCTCTGACTCCAGAGGTGAGTGTGACCCACCACCACTAGGAGTCCATGAACAGGCAACACTTGCGGCCCCAATAACCTAAAAGGACACCACAGAAGAGGGAAATGTGACTGAACACCAACTGTTGTTTCTCTCACTCACCTGGGAACTCTCACACCCTACCACTGCAAATCCCAAATGATCTGGGAACTTCCTAAATATTCCTAAGGCTTATTACCACTTCTCAGGGCCCTGCAACTAGGAGTATCCTGCACCACTTTCATGCATGTCCTTGCTACTGTCAAGAGTCCAACAACCGGGAACTGACTACTAGCCCTAGTCATTGATTCCTTCTCCCTGGAAATACACTCAGCAACCTGGGGATAACAGCCTGCTTACACCGAAAAGAGAGACAGCAAATATCCAAACTCCCATGCCAAAAATAAATAGTAATCTCCCCCCCCCACCACAAAATGCAAAGGGGCACTCTTGCATAGAAATAGCCCTCCAAGACTACAACTTTGTTTTCCTAAACTCACATAAAAATAAAAATATAAGCAACATGAAGAAGCTTAGTAACCATTCCCTGTTAAAGGAACAGGAGACTTCACCTGAAGCAGTGAAAAATGAAACAGACCTCTGCATTCTAATATACACTGAGTTCAAAAGTGAGATAGTGAAAAACTTAAGAAACTAAAGGGAAATATGAAGGAATTAAGAGCAGATATAAAAAGTTATGCAGATTACTTTAGAAAGGAACCAAAAAATATAAGGAGGAACCAAGAAAAATTAGAAAATTCATTTGCAGAGAGGCAAACTGAGCCAAAGGCAATAAAGAGCAGAATTAATAATGCATAGGAATGAATTAGTGACTTGGAAGATAGAATAATGAAAATCACCCAATCAGGACAACAGACTGATAACCAAATGAAAAAACATGAAAGCAATATAAGAGATCTATGGGATAATATAAAGTGGGCCAATCTAAGCATAATAGGAATTCTAGAAGGAGAAGAAAAAGAAAAGGGGATTGAAAATGTATTTGAAGAAATTATGTCTGAAAACTTTCCAAATCTAAAGAAAAAATATATCTAGACACAGGAAGCACAGAGGGGCCCAAAATTTGTAACCACACAAGCCCACACCAAGACATATTATAATAAAAATGGCAAAATTGAAAGATAAAGAGAGGATTCTAAAGGCAGCAAGAGAAACACAAAATGGTAATTATAAGGGAACCCGCATAAGGCTATCAGCTGTGTTCCCTACAGAAACACTACAGGTCAGAAGAGAGTGACAAGATATATTCAAAGTTCTAAAAAGCAAAAGTTGCAGCCTAGAATATTCTACCCAGCAATAATATCATTTAAAATAGAAAGAGAAATAAAGAATTTCTCAAACAAAAGCTAAAAGAGTACATCAATACTAAAACCATTCTAAAAGAAACACTGAAAAGGAATCTCTAAATAAAAAAGAAGTAAGAAGAAATAGGATGGAAGAATTCACAATTTGAAAGCAATCACTTACCTAAGCCAGTATACACCTCTAAAGGGAAAGAAAAAAACTACTGTAAAAGTGATGATAAACACAAGGAACAGCCAAAGGACAAACATGATGATGTTAAAAAAGTACTTCAAAATCATAGAATGCAGGGAAGGAAAGTAAGAAAATCTAGACTCTGTTTTGTTTTGTTTTGGTCTTTTTGTCTTTTTAGGCCTGCACCTGTGGCATATGGAGATTCCTAGGCTAGGGATTCAATCAGAGCTGTAGCCACAAGCCTATGCCAAACTCACAGCAACTTGGGATCCAAGTCACCTCTGCGAACTACACCACAGCTCATGGCACCAAATCCTTAACCTGCTGACTGAGGCCAGTGATTGAATCCACATCCTCATGGATGCTATTCAGATTTCCTAACCACTGAGCCATGATGAGAACACCTAGACTCTTTTTTTTTAATACTGTCTTTAAGCCTATATGACTATCAGGCTAAAGCAAGCAGATATAGGAAGTGGTTAACCTACTTTAAAAAAGGGCAACCACAAATCAAAACAAAACATTACATTCAAAAAACTAAGAAAAATATACAAGCATAAAATAAATGGAAATCCAAACAGAAAAAGAAAGGAACAAAGGATAAACAAAAAACCAACTGGAAAACAAGTTTTAAAATGGCTATAAATACACATTTATCAATAATTACCTTAAATGTCAATGGAATCAATGCTCCAATCAAAAGACATAGAATGGCATGTTGGATAAAAAAGCAAGATCCAACAATCTGCTTTCACAAGAGACAAACTAAGGCAAAGGACACATATAGTTTGAAAGTGAGGGGATGGGAAAGGATATTTCATGCCAAAGGACAAGAGAGGAAAGTAGGAGTTGCAATACTCATAGCAATAAAATAGACTTTAAAGTGAAGGCCATAAAGAAAGACAAACAAGGAAACAATTTAATGATAAAAGGGATCCATTCAAGAAGAGGATATTACAATCATCAACAAAATTAAGAGTATAGAAATTATTTCAAGTATCTGCACTGACCACAGTGACATGAAACTAGAAATCATGTACTGAAAAAGAAATGAGAAAAAACTCACTACATGGAGACTAAACAACATGCCACTAAAAAAACAAGTCAATGAAGAAATCAAAAAGGAAATTAAAAAAAAAAAAACAAGACAAATGTTAATGCAGAAACAATGAATTCAAAATCTATGGGATGCCACAAAAGCAGTGCTTAGAAAGAAATTCTTAGCAATACAGGACTTCCTCAAAAAAGAAAAAAAAATCTCAAATCAACAACTTAACCCACCACCTAAATGAAATAGGAAAAGAAGAACAAAAAATCCTAAATTCAGCGGAAGGAAGGAAATCATAAAGATCAGAGAGGAAATCAATATAATAGAGATTCAAAAAACAACAGAAAAAATCAATAATACCAAGAGCTGGTTATTTGAAAAGGTAAACAAAATTGACAAAACTCTTGCCAAACTCATCAAAAAGAGGAAAGAAAAAACCCAAATAAACAAAATAAGAAATTAAAAATGGGAGATCTCAACAGATACTGCAGAACTACAAAAAAAAAAAAAAAAAAAAAGAGAGAGAGAGAATACTATGAACAATTTTATGCCAATACATTTGGCAACCTAGAAGAAATGGACAGCTTTCTAGAGACTTCCAGCCCAACAAAACTGAATCAAGAAGAATAGATCAACTGAACAGACTGATCGCTAGAAATGAAATTGAATGTGTAATAAAATCACTCCCTACAAACAAAAGTCCAGGACCAGATAACTTCAGGCAAATTCTACAAAAGATATAAAGAGAAACTTATTCCCATTCTCCTTAAGCTTTTCGAAAAGTTTTAAGAAGGAACACCCTCAAAGACATTCTATGAAGCCACCATCACCTAATACCAAAACTAAACAAATAGAATACCAAAAAGGAAAATTATGTTAGTATTTTTGATGAATATAGAAGCAAATATTCTCAAAAAAAATTTTGGCCAACAGAATCCAACTATATATAAAAAGGATCATGTACCAGGAAAAAGTGGGTTTCATCTCAGGTTCACAAGGATATTTGCAAGGTTCACATATGCAAATCAATCAACTTCACACATCACATTAACAAAAGAAAATAAAAAACCACATGATCATCTCAATGGATGCAGAAAAAGCATTTGACAAAGTTCAACATCCATTCATGATAAAAACCCTTACCAAAGTGGGTATGGAGGGAACATACATTAACATAATAAAAGCCATTTATGACAAACCCACAGCAAATGTAATACTCAATGGAGAAAAGCTCAAAGCATTCCCACTAAAATCTGGAACAAGGCAAGGATGTCCATTCTCACCATTCTCATTCAACATAGATGGAATTCCAAGTCACAGCAATCAGACAAAATAAAGCAATACAACGTATCCAAATTGGAAGAAAAGAAGTAAAATTGTCACTCTATGCAGATGACATGATACTAAATATAGAAAACCCTAAGGACTCCACACAAAAACTATTCAAACTGATCAATGAATTCAGCAAAGTAACAGGATACAAGATTAACATTCATCAATCAGTTGCATTTCTGTCCACTAAAAATGAAATATTAGAAATGGAATACAAAATATAAAACCTTTTATTTTTATTTATTTTTTAATTAATTTATTTATTTTTATTATTATTATTATTTTTGTCTTTTTGCTATTTCTTGGGCCGCTCCCACGGCATATGGAGGTTCCCAGGCTAGGGGTTGAATCAGAGCTGCAGCCACCAGCCTACACCAGAGCCACAGCAACGCTGGATCCGAGCCGCGTCTGCAACCTACATCACAGCTCACGGCAATGCCGGATCATTAACCCACTGAGCAAGGGCAGGGACCGAACCTGCCTAGTCGGATTCGTTAACCACTGTGCAACGACAGGAACTCCAACTTTTGTTAACCATTACAAAATATAAAACCTTTTAAATCGCACCCCAAAAATGACACATTGCCTTATTTTTTACAATACCTTTTACAATATCTTTTAAAATCGCACCTGCAAAAATTAACTAGCTGGGATTAAACCTGACCAAGATGGCAAAGATTTATATGCTGAGAACTATAAAACATTAAGTAAGGAAATTAAAGAGGACTCAAAGAAATGGAACAACTGGTGGATCTAAGTGAGTAGTTTACAAATGTTCATTGTACTATTTCTTGCAACTTTTCTGGATGTTTGAAATTTTTCAATATACAAAGTTTGAGAAAAAAAAAAAACAGTACATCACTGGCACAAAAACAGACACATAGATCAGTGGAACAGATTAAAGAGTCCAGAAATAAACCCATGCATTTTTGTCAATTAGTCTACAAAAATGAGGCAAGAATATACAATAGAAAAAAGACAGTCTCTCTTATTGCTGCTGGGAAAACTGGCATCTAAATTAAAAAAATGAAATTAGAACATTTCCTCACACCATATAATAAAAAACTCAAAATATTTTAAAACCTAAACATAAAATTGGAAACCATAAAAATCTTAGAAGATATCATAGGTAGAGCAGTCTTTTATATATATCATAGAAATATATATTTTTATTCAGAGAGAAATGAGGCAAAATGTATTTAGAGTGATACTGTAGATCTTAATAGGAATTTGGTTTACATAACTACATCCACATGTCAATAACTTGGACAGTTAATTTTGTATAAAGTTTATGTCAGAAGAAGAAAACTGTAAACAACTGAACTCTAGTAAATGATATATATGCTTAAGTATTTAGAGGGAGATGTACTGATGTCTGCAGTTTACTCAGAAATATGTTTTTAATCTGTCTCCTAAGGGAAAGTATAAAAGCAAAAATAAACAAATGAACCTAATTAAACTTAAAAGTTTTGCATTGCAAAGAAACCATTTGCCAAACAAAAAGACGAACTACTGAATGGGTGAAAATGTTTGCAAACCATCTGACCAATGGTCAATATCCAATATATTTAAACAATTCATATGATTCAATATCAAAAAGAAAACAACCTGATTAAAAATGGGCAGAAGCTTACATTGCTACCAGCAGTGCAGGAGTGTTCCCTTTTCTCCACACCCCCTCCATCATTTGTCATTTGTGGACTTATTAATGACTAGGTTACCATGCTGTACAGTAGAAAAAAAATAACATATTGGGGAAATAAAAAAATAAAAATAAAAAAGTAAAAAGCTCTGTAACTGTGGAGAGAATTAAAAAAAAGATTTTAACAGACATTTTTCCAAAGAAGACAAGCAGATGACTAATGGGCACATGAAAAGATGCTCAACATCACCAGTCACTAGTGAAATGCAAATAAAATTTATAGAGATATCACACTTATACCTGTCAGAATGGCTATCATAAAAAATATATATATATAGCAAATGTTAGTGAGGATGTGGAGGAAAATATAACCTTGTACACAGTGGGAATGTAAATTGGTGCATATACTTTGGAAAACAGTATGTATGTTCCTCAAAAAGTACTAAAAATAGAACTACAATATGTTCCAGAAATTCCACTTCTGAGTATATATTAAAAACAAAACACTAATTGAGAAAAATACATGCACCCCAATGTTCATAGCATCATTATTTACAATAGCCAAGAAATAGAAGAAACCTAAGTGTTCATCAACAGATGAATGGATAGAGAAGATATGATGTATATACATATATATATGTATATTACCCATTTGTTTGATTAATAAGACACCTCTTATAGACTAGGCTACAAGAGGGCTGAGGTCATCTTGCTCATCACTATATCTTCAGCCCTAGGCACAGAGTAGGCATTCATAAAATTTTGTTAAAGGAAAACACTCAGAAATAGAAAAGAATGTGGTTGTTATCAGATTTTTAAGTTTATATGATTTTTATTTTTTCCATTTTAGTTGATTTACAGTGATACATATATATATATATTCTTTTTCTCATATTATCCTCCATCGTGTTCCATCACAAGTGACTAGACACAATTCCTTGTGCCATACAGCAGGATCTCATCGTTTACCCACTCCAAAAGCAATAGTTTACATCTATTAACCCAAAAATCCCAGTCCATCCTACTCCCCCTCCTCCCCTTTGGCAACCACAATTCTGTTCTCCAAGTGCATGGGTTTCTTTTCTTTGGAAAGTTTTATTTGTGCTGTATATTAGATTCCAAATATAAGTAGTATTTGTCTTACTCTTTCTTACTTCACTCAGTATGAGATCATTAGTTCCATCCATGTTGCTGCAAATGGCATTATTTTGTTCTTTTTATGGCTGAATAGTATTCCATTGTGTGTGTATATATATATATATATATATATATATATATATATATATATATACCACACCTTCTTAATGCATTCATCTGTTGATGGACATTTAGGTTGTTTCCATGTCTTGGCTATTGTGAATAGTGGTGCCATGAACATATGGGTGCATGGTTGTTAGTAGGTTTTTAATCAGTGGGTTTTACTACTGTCTTCATTCTAGTCTTTTTGTCAATTGTCCCATATGTTAATATTAACAAGAAAAATCTTCTTTTACATAAACAGTTCTAAATATCCAGAAACCCTGAAAATTTATAGCTATTATGCTGTAAATAGAACCAAGCCACATGTATTTGCTAATTATTTAGGAAACAGCTATACGTTGTGGTATTTAACATAAATTTCAGTTCAATACATTAACAAGATATTGAAAGAATTCTTGGAATCTAAAAAAAAATAACTTTTTTTATGTTCTGCCCAACATTGATGTATTCCCCATCTTTTCTGTGTGGTATGAATTTCATCCTAGATATTAATTCTTGCAAAAATAGCAGGAGATAACAATTTTAACTATATTTAAAAATTACAGCTTTTAAGAGATGAAGGGAAATACATTAGACAACCAAAGGTAATGGGATATCTATTTACCAGCATACTTTCTAGGAAAGAAGTTCTTTTGATGTCATGTGAAAAACCCAAACTAATTATAGCACATCCCTTTGGTAATATTCTTTTCATAATTTTGTCATAAAATCAGAGACATTATAATATATTTTCTGTTAAGTTTACATAGTATTTTTCAAAACTCTTTTATATAGATTTTCTCATTTGATATTCAAGAGAACTTATAAAGCAAGAAAAGAAGTTATCCTTAGTTTACACAAGAGTAAACTCAGATTCAAAGAGGTTAAATGATTTTCCCAGAGTCATATAAACAGTCCTAGGACTAGGACATAAATCTTCTGGTCCCTCTACAAATATGTTTTCATATTTCTTTTCAACAGGCTCAAGTAGACTTCACCTTCTTTCAGTTTTTGTTAAACTTAGGCTCCAGAAATAAAAATCCCTGGCATCTTTTTCAGCCAATCATTAGAGATGAAGTTAAATACTTTGGGTAAAAAGTCTGACTATTGAGAGATTAACAAAACTAAGAGGATATTTCCATTACTTTATTTTCTAAACATTATAGTTGTTTTTGCTAACTGTTCTTTAGACGGGAGGGAAAAAATCAATTGATGGTGCAGCAAGAGCCAACTGTTTGATATAGCCCAGTTGCCATTAAGCTTGAACCAATATTGACCCATATTTATCTGCCAAGACAGAAGCGAATCAAGTAAATAATGGATTAGAACCTGAATATTGGAGCCTGAATGAAAGACCCATCAAACATCCCTGCTCCGCCTGACAGAAAGAAAAGAACACTTCTTTCAGGTCATCTTGGCTAAATAATATAGCAAGAACTAATACATATTAGGGTCTAGTTTCATTACTTATTGGTCAATGACAAAAATAGTTGCATCTAGAATATTTCTTGGCTGAAGAAAAACAATTATGGGAAATAATGAGTTTTTTTAAGTTTTAAATTAGTGACAACTATAATAAGACATTATTAAACTAAGAGAAATAAATCCATAAGAACAGTATTAAAGGCAATTATCATATAGGAATTAGGTGTCCTTGATATTCCCAGGAAGTTGAGGAGGAGCTTAGTAAAGGCAATTTAAAAAGGATGATGCCGTACTCTTTCTGATACACCTAAAATTTCCAGCTATAATTTTGGCCACTTATTGCTTTAACTCTTTCTGGCCAAAATATATGATTTCTTTGTATAGCTCAAATTTAGTTGCATATCCAATATTTGTACAATAATGAATTTAACATTTAGATACACTAATCCTGTCACAGTCTAAAAGGCACAGATTTTATCCTTTTCAAACATCCTCATTAAAAATAACTTATGACACAAACCTATGGTATAAAATATAGAACTACCATATAACTCAGCAATCTCACTCTTTGGCATATATCTGGAAAAAAGGTTCCTTGAAAAAGACATATGCACATGCATGTTCATTGTAGCACTATTCACAATAGCCAAGACATGGAAACAACCCAAATATCCATCCACAGATGATTGGATGAGGCAGGTGTGGTATATATACACAATGGAATACTACTCAGCCATTAAAAAGTACAAAATAATGCCATTTACAGCAACATGAATGGAGCTAGAGACTCTCATCATGAGTGAAGTTAAGTCAAAAAGAGAAAGACAAATACCACATGATATCACTTATACGTGGAATGCTAATATACAGCACAAATGAACCTTTCCACAGAAGAGTAAATCATGGGCTTGGAGAATAGATTTGTGGTTGCTAAGGGGGAGGGGGAGGGGGAGGGAGTGGGATGAATGGGGAGCTTGGGGTTAATAGATGCAGACTCTTGCTTTTGAAATGGATTAGCAGTGAGATTCTGCTGTGGAGCACTGAGAACTATATATAGTCACCTATGATGGAGCATGATAATGGGAGAAAATAGAATGTATACATTTATAACTGGGTCACCATGGTGTATGGTAGAAAATTGACAGAACACTCTAAACCAGCTATAATGGAAAAAATAAAAATCATTATATAAAAAGATGAATTTGGTACCCTAAGACATGAATTAATTTTAAAAAATAAAACATTATTAATGTGGGAGTGCTAGTGATTAAGCATATATATATATATATGACATAACTAAATACTTCTTAAAACAACTTTTAAAATATTCTGCACAGTCCCCTTAGGCACAAGAGGCAAGTACTCAAGAAAATTCTGTTATTTGGCATCATAATTAGAATAAAAGCCCCCTGAATTAGATATATTTTCCAGTTTTTTTATCATAGAGACAAAGATAGAACATAATTCTTCTTTGTATAATTTATAAAGAAAGAAACTTCCAAGAAAAGTAACAGCTTAATTAAGAGAGATAATTGTCAGTTTCTTTGATCAGTAGCCACTTGCAAATGTATGAACAAAGAATTTCTGCCTCACTATTTATCTCTTCTGTGTCTTGATGTAAATCAAAGTAACAAAGTATTGAGAAAATTTACTAATTCAGACTAGACTTTTCTAAAATTAATCAATATTAAAACAGAAGGGAAAAAGCATG
This sequence comes from Sus scrofa, assembly GCF_054392235.1. NCBI lineage: Eukaryota > Metazoa > Chordata > Mammalia > Artiodactyla > Suidae > Sus > Sus scrofa. Next base: position 62,198,712 of record NC_139401.1, read on the forward strand.
AATAAGATGGGGAGGATATGGATGGTGTGATTTAGCTATCTTGTTTCTTTCACTTAGTTGAAAATTTTTCTTGCTAATAACGAACAATCATGGCAATCTTCATCAGTATGGGTAAAATTCAGATCTTTACAGCTGGGTGGTATATAAAAAGAAACATATAAGTATAAAGAAATGAGTCAGTGCTATTTCTGCTATCACTCTCATATTAAATAAAATATTTTTTTCACTTATCATCATAATGGGAAATTCAAAACTGACTGGCTGAGAATTGTGTGTGTGTATATATATAGCCAAAATTTTCTTTGGGGAATTCCTGTCGTGGCTCAGCAAGTAAGAACACAACTAGTATCCATGAGGATGCAGGTTCAATCCCTGGCTTCGTTCAGTGGGTTAAGGATCTTGTGTTGCTGTAAGCTGTGGTGTAGTTTGCAGACTCAGCTCGGATCTGACCTTGCTGTGGCTGTGGTATAGGCCAGGAGCTGCAGCACGGATTCAACCCCCAGTATGGGAACTTCCATATGCCACAAGCACAGCCCTAAAATGGCCATTTTTTTTCTTTTTTTTTGTATGATGATTTTTATTTTTTTCCATTATAGCTGGTTTACAGTGTTCTGTCAATTTTCTACCATACAGCATGGTGACCCAGTTACACATACATATATATATTCTTTTTCTCCCATTATCATGCTCCATCATAGGTGACCAGACATAGTTCCCAGTGCTACACAGCAGAATCTCATTGCTAATCCATTCCAAAGGCAAAAATCTGTATCTATTAACCCCAAACACCCCATCCATCCCACTCCTTCCCCCTCCCCCTTGACAACCACAAGTCTATTCTCTAAGTCCATGATTTACTTTTCTGTGGAAAGTTTCATTTGTGCTGTATATTACATTCCAGGTATAAGATATCATATGGTATTTGTCTTTCACTTTCTGACTTAACTTTACTCAGTATAAGAGTTTCTAGTTTCTAAATATAGTAACAAGTTGTAAATCTTTCCTTATGGGGGGAAATATTTTACACAATAGTGAAGAATAATGTGACAAGAAGAACTGTGCATACATGAAAAGCTATTATTAATGCACCTCATTATACACAATGGCCACCTCCATATTGACTATTTTAAAGTTATTAAAGCAATTAAAATTACCATGTAATAGCATATAAATTGTGATGTTACTATGGGGAAGAAAGAGCATGATAGCTTCATTTTCCAGTTCAGAAAAGAAAGTCATATACACCACGTAAAACAAATCAGTGAAAAAGACAAGAATTCAAATATTCTTGAATCCCAGGCCCAATATCCGCAGCACCAGTTATATATCATTCTCTATTTTTGTTGAATAACTTATATAATTCAATAAAATCTCAAAATGAATTGATAGGTTTACCTAACTGCTATGATTAGAGTCATAATTCACTTTCTTTCTGATGGCAATGACTTGCTTCACCAGATTACCTTCAATACATTACATGTGTATCTCATCCCTTAAAAGATAAACTGAGGGGTGAAGAATCAATAAGTTCTGCTGCCACAAAGAATGGAAAAAATAGTAATCTAACTGCCAGGAAACACATACATAATCCTGAGAATAATACCAGAGTCAATCTTTGAGAAAATTATTCAAATGTAATACATTTTACAGATTGTGGCAAGTCTTCAACTAAGGATTCACAAACCCTATGGTATTTTACAGTTACAGATATTTCACTTGCTGACAATGAAGCCTAGTGTTATTCGTAAGATGTCAGTACCTAATTTACTGGTTATAATTCAGCCAGAGTGGCCCTCTTTCAAGTAACATACCAGGGTTCATAATCTGAAGAGTCCCAGAAAGAAGAATGGAAGAAGAAGAAGAAGAAGGAGAAGGAGGAGGAGGAGGAGGGGGAGGGGGAGGGGGAGGGGAAGGGGGAGGGTGAGGGGGAGAATAAGAAGAAGAAAAAACACTAGTCTAGATTAGATTCCAGGAACTTTCCTGGGTTGGACTACTCTTCAACCCAGTAAAGTTATCAGCTTGAAGTATGTCTTTTTGCTCATATTGTGCCAAGGCAAGACAATAAATCACTTCACTGTCCCCTTTCAGAACAGAATGAGGTACAAGTTACTGCAACACTGTAGCTGGCTAATCCAAATGGCTTCTAGGGTGTTCCTGTCTATGAGATTCTATATGCATACCATTTTGGCTTTTAAAAGATTGCATTCCTCCTGGTGAATATCATTCAGTCTGAATCTCATCAATGGATGAGAGCCTTAGATTGAGGGGGAGGAAATTTTCAGTGAGCAAAAAGGTTGCATGTTTTGACTTTACCCTATGACACAGCTATGGACTTCATTTTTTTTTTTCTTTCTAAGGCTACACCTGCAGCATACGGAAGTTCCCAGGCCAGGGGTCAAATCAAAGTTGCTGATGCAGGAGTTCCTGTCGTGGTTCAGTGGTTAATGAATCTGACTCAGGAACCATGAGTTTGTAGGTTCAATCCCTGGCCCTCACTCAGTGTGTTAAGGATCCGGTGTTGCCTTGAGCTGTGGTGTAGTTCACAGACGTGGCTTGGATCTGGCATTGCTGTGGCTCTTGTGCTCCAATTAGACCCCTAGCCTGGGAACCTCCATATGCCATGGGTGTGGCCCTAGAAAAGACAAATAATAATAATAATAATTAAATTAAAAAAAAAAACAAAGTTGCAGATACAGGCATATGCCACAGCCACAGCAACACTGGAGCTGAGCCACATATGTGACATACATTGCAGATGTATGCCAGACCTTAATCCACTGAGCAAGACCAGGGATTGGGCCCACATTGAACAATCACATTTCTGTGATTGAACCTCACAGAAACAAAAGCTGTGTTCTTAACCTGCTGAGTCACAATGGGGTCTCCTGGACTGCATTTTAGGGTTCAATATTTTAGGCAAATTGTGTGTTTTGAAGGCCATTTATGGTACTACTGACAATTACAAATATTGATATTTATTTCAAGAGGCCCAGATGAAAGGAGGTTCTTATAGCCTACTAACAAAGGGATATTTTGGTCTTCCCAATAGTACTTTCAATCTAGCAGAACTTGAACTCAGCTTTTGTGGCCAGCTCTGGCATTTAGTGTTAAAGCTATTCAGAATAATCATTTACTGACAGAATTGCTCTGACAAGTTAAGGTTCTGAGGAGCTCTAATTCCCTGAAGTGTAAAGATTATGAGAGATGGATCACGATGGAGGAGGAATAAGATGTGGCACTCAACCTCTCCCACAAACACATTAAAAAAAATCTGCACGTAGATTGATTCATACAAGACATCTCCTGAATGCTGGCAAAAGAATTTAAACATCCAGAAAGGGCAAGAAACCCTCCACATAACTGGGTATGACAAAAGGAAAAAAAAAAAAAGAAGAGAGAGAATGAATTAGGACTGGGCTAGCACTCTTGTGATGGAGTTATTAAAGAGAAAAAGGACCCACACCCTGGAAGCCACCTAACTGAAGGGGAGATCAGCCAAGACAGAGGGGCCTCAAAGTCATGGAGAAAAGCACAGCAGCTACATGAGGAGGGAAAAGCAGAAAGAGAGCTGCAGAGACCATCAGCACCACTGCCCAAGGATAACACAGACTGAGATGCTCAGGTGGGGGCTTGGCACTCAGGCTTTGGGGGTAGGTTCTGTGGAGAGAACTAAGGTTGGCTATATGGAGACAGTCTGAGGGGATAAGGAAAAGTGTTCCATGGACTAGAGAGCAGAATGCCAAAGACAAGGGAACCTGGGAGAAAGTCTGGGCCTTCAGGAGAACCAAGGTACATTGTTGAGGATGGTAAGAGGACAGTGGACATACCACCACAGGAATATCTTTCCATGCACATGTGTATGATTTCAGAGAGTGGGGTACAACTGGTGCAGGCTATGGGTGGCAAGGCATCACTTGTGTGGGCTATGGGCATTGGGGCATTTCTTGTGCCAGCTATGGTTAGCTAGGCACCTCTTGTTCAGGCTAGGGGCAGGGGTGTCTAATGTAATGCAGCACCTCTTGCATGGTCTATAGGTGGTGGGGGTAAACCAAGACAGTCATCTCAGACACCAGAGGTGGGTATGGCCTGCCACCGCTAGGGGTCTGTGAATGGGTACCATCTGCAGTTCTAGTCACATAAGAGTTTTGCAAAGAGGAGGCACTGCAATTATGCACTAAAAGTTTTTTCTCTCACTCTCCTGGGAACACAATCTCCCTGTTGCTGCCCCTGCCAAACACTCAGGCACAGTCTACACTTGCCTGAAGATCATGGTCACTTCCCAGGGCCCTGCATCTAGGAGCAGCAGGCTTCACCTTCCACTGTGTCCTTTGCCACTGACAGGGGAACCAGGCAGAGGCTACTAGCCCTGACCGTTGCCTGGAAGCATATACACACCCTACTAAGGGGATAATGGCAAGCTAACACCAAGGAAAGTGATAACAAACAACCAAACACACAGGCCAAAAAAAAAATATAGTAAGCCCTCACAAAATACCCAAGGGTGCTCTTGCACATAAATAGTCTTCCAAGATTACAGTAGTTGTTTTCTCTAAACTAACAGAATAAGAAAAAGTATAAGCAAAATGATGAATCTAAGGAACTATTCACAGTAAAAAGAATAAGAGAAGTCACCTGAAGGGGAAAAAAATGTAAGAGAAATATGTAGTCTAACAGACACTGAGTTCAAAAAAGAGATAGGTAAAGCACCAAATGAATTAGAGACAAATATGAAGGAATTAAGAGCAGATATGAGCAGTAATGCAGATTACTTTAGAAAGGAAATAGAAAATATAAGGAGGAGCCAAGGTTAATTAGAAAATTCATTTACAGATATGCAAACTAAGTTAAACACACTGAAGACCAGAATGAATAAGGCAGAGGAACAGAGTAGTAACTTGGAAGATAGAATAATGGAATCACCCAATCAGGACAGCAGGAAACCAAATGAAAAAAAAAATGAAAGCAATAAAAGAGACCCATGGGATAATATAAAGTGGGCCAATCTATGCATAATAGAGATTCCAGAAGGAGAGGAAAAAGAAAAGGGGATTGAAAATATACTTGAAGAAATTATGTCTGAAGACTTTCTAAATTTAAAGAAAACAGATATCAAAATACAGGAAGCACAGAGGCCCCAAACAAGTTGAACCCATTATAGGCCTACAGCAAGACATACTGCAATAAAAACAGCAAAATTTAAAGATAAAGAGAGGATTCTAAAGGCAGTAAGAAAAAAAACAGAGAGTTAATTTTAAGGGAACACCCATAAGTCTATTAGCTAATGTCACTATGGAAACACTACAGGCCATAAGAGAGTGGCAAGATATATTCACAATTTTGAAAAGGAAAAATTTGCAGCACAGAATACTCTACCTTGCAAAGATACCATTTAAAGTAGAAGGAAAAATAAAGAATTTATCAAAAAAACAAAAACAAAAACAAAAAACAAAAAGAGGGAAGCAATACTAAACCCATTCTAAAAGAAATACTGAATGGGCTCCTCTAAAAAAAAATAATTAAGTGGAAATCGCAAGGAGGAAATTACAATTGGAAAGCAAGTACTTAAATAAGCCAGTATAAAGATTTAAAAGGGAAAAAAATCTATTATAAAAGCAATGATAAAAACAATAAAAGGAAAATAAACATGAATATGTTAAAAAAGGACTTCAAAATCATAAAATGTGGGGAAGGAAAGTATGAAAATTTAGATTCGTATTTTTTAAATGTGTTTCAGCCTATATGACTATAAGGAAAAAGCAAGCAGATATATGAAGGAGTTAAAATATTTGAAAAACAGGGCAAACAGATATCAAAACCAAACATTATTTTCACAAAAACTAAAAAGAAGAGGACATAAGCATAAAATAAAAGGAAATTATCCAAACAAACAGTTATTCAAAAAAAGGGAACAAAGGCGAAACACTGAATCAACTGGAAAAAATGTTTAAAATGGCACAAAATCCATATTTTTCAATAATTACCTTAAATATCAATGGACAGAATTCTCCAATCAAAATACAGAGTGGAAGATTGGATAAAATTACAAGAGCATAAAATGCAAGAGACTCAACTTAGGGCAAAGGATACATATAAATTGAAAGTGAGGGGATGGGAAAAGATATTTCATGACAATGGACAAGACAGGAAGGCAAGATTTACGGTACTCATTTCAGACAAAATAGACTTTAAAAGGAAGGCCATAAAGACAAAGCAGGACATTATTTAATGATAAAAACTCCATTCAAGAAGAATATAATACAATCATCAATATATATCCCCCTAATATAGGAGCACCCAGATACATAGGACAAGTAATAACAGATATATAAGGATAAATTGATGGGAATACAATCATAGTAGGAGAGTTTAATACCCACTCACATCAATTGACTGATCCTCTAGACAGAAAAATCAATAAGGCAACAGTGATCCTAAATAACACAGTAGAAAAGTTAGACTTAATTGACATTTTCAGGACATTACATTTTCAAGGACATTAATTTTTTGGCAAAAATTCTCAACAAAATTTTAGCCAAACGAATCCAACAGAATATAAAAAATATCATACACCACAAACAAATTTGACATATCCCTGGTTCACAAGGATGGTTCAGCATATGCAAATCAATCAACATCATATATCACATTGTGAAAAGAAAGGTAAAAAAACACATAATCATCTCAATACATGCAGAAAAAACATTTGACAAAATCCAACATTCATTTCTGGTAAAAATTTTTACCAAAGTGGATATAGAGGTAACATACCCTAACATAATAAAAACCATTTATGTCAAAAACACAGCCAGTATAATACTCAATGGAGCAAAGCTGAAAGCCTTCTCACTAAAATCTGGAACAAGACAAGGATATCCACCCTCACCACTTATATTCTATGTAGTATTAGGAGTCCTAGCCACAGTAATCCAATGAACAACAGAAATAAATCTTACCCAAATTGGAAGAGAGGAGCTAATATTTTCACTCTTTGCAGACAAAAATGATAGAAAACACAAAAGACTCCACACAAGAACTATTCAAACTGATAATTGAATCCAGCAAAGTAGCAGGATAAAAGATAACATTCAGAAGCAGTTGCATTTCTCTGTACTAACACTGAATTATTAGCAATGGAATAAAAAATACAGTACCTTTTAAAATTGCACCCAGAAATTAAATACCTAGGAATAAGCCTGACCATGGAGGAGAAAGACTGTTATGCTGAGAATAATAAAATATTAATCAAGGAAATTAAGGGGGATTCAACGAATGGAAAGATATTCCATGGTCCTGGACTGGAAGAATTAATATCTTGAAAATGGCCATATCACCCAAAGCAATCTATAGAGTCAATGTGATCCCTATCAAGTTACTCATGACATTTTTCACAGAACTAGAACAAACAACCCAGAAATTTATATGAAACCATTAAAGGCACAGGATTGTCAAAGCAATCTTAAGGAGTAAACATCAAGCAGGGAGGCATAACTCTCCCAGACAATATTACAAAGCTGCAGTAATCAAGACAGTTTGGTACTGGTACAAAAACAGACCTACAGAACAATCAAACAGAATATAGAGCCCAGAACTAAACCCAGGTACCTATGCTCAATTAATCTTTGACAAAGGAGGGAAAAATGTAAAATAGGAAAAAAAAAAAAAACAGTCTCTTTAGTAGCAAGTGGTGCTGGGAAAACTGGATGTCTGCATGTAAATCAATGAAATAAGAACATACCCTCCCACCATGCACAAAAATAAACTCAAAATGGCTTAAAGACTTAAACATAGGGCAAGACACCATCAAGCTCCTAGAAGAGAACAGAGGCAAGACATTCTCTGACATCATCTGTACAAATGTTTTCTTAAGCAAATCTCCCAAGGCAACAGAAATAAAAATAAATCAATGAGACATAAATTTGCAAGCTTTTTCACAACAAAGGGAAACATTAAAAAATGAAAAAGACAACCTATGGAATGGGATATAATAGTTTCAAACAATGCAACCAACAAGGCCTCAATATCTCAAATATACAAACTACTATAACCTCAACAGCAAAAAACCAACAACCCAATTGAAAAATGGGCAGAAGACCTGAATAGACATGTCTACAAAGAATATGTACGTATGGCTAACAGGCACTTGCAAAAATGTTCAACGTCATGAATTATGAGAGAAATGCAAATCAAAATTACAATGAGGTACCATCTCATGCAGGTCAGAATGGCCATTGTTAAGAAATCAACAAATAACAAATGCTGCAGAGGGTGTGGAGGAAAGGGTACCCCACTTCACTGTTACTGGGAATGTAAATTGGTACAGCCACTATGGAAAATATGGAGTTACCTCCAAAATCTAAATATAGAGCTGTCATATAACCCAGCACTCCCTCTCTTGGACATATATCCAGAGTAAACTTTTATTGAAAAATGTACATGAACCCCTATGTTCATCACTGCACTATTCATAATAGCTAAGACATGGAAACAAGCTAAATGTCCATTGACAGATTAATGGATTAAGAAGATCTGTCATATATACACAATGGAATACTACTCAGGCATAAAAAAACAAAAATAATCCCATTTGCAGAAACATGGATGGAACTAGAGACTCTCATACTAAATGAAGTAAGTTAGAAAGAGTAAGACAAATACCATATGATATCACTTATATCTGGAATCTAATATATGGTATAAATGAACCTTGCCACAGAAAAGAAACTCATGGACTTTAAGAACAGACTTGTGGTTGCCAAGGGGGAGGGAAAGGGAGTGGGATGGACTGGGAGTTTGGAGTTAGTATATGCAAACTATTGCTTTTGGAGTGGATGAGCAATGAGATCCTGCTGTATAGCACAGGGAACTATATCTAATTTGTTGTGATGAAACATGATGGAGGATAATGTGAGAAAATGAATATATATATATACACATACACATATATATGTATATATATATATATATATATATATATATATATATCTGGGTCACTTTGCTGTACAGCAGAAATTTACAGAACATTGTAAATCAAGTATAACAATATTTTTAAAAGGATAATTTCTTTGTCCATATTAGTTCTATTTGATACAGATCCAAGGGCATGGTCTGCAGTGAAGTTTGGGATTGGCCTGAGATAGCTCACAGGGCTTCAAGTGTGTTTCTCAGGAAGCTGTTCATGTACAAAGCTCAAGGCTCAAAGTCACTTCTGTTTCCTTGGGTTTGGCCAGTAAAAGGGGGTCATTACCAGGGAATAGTATAAATATAAAATGATAAATCATGTAAACAGACAAATGTAAGCACTGCTGATGATGGTGAAACTTAGGCAAACTCCCTTCCTCCACGTGTCCCACAGGGTTTTCACGGGTACAGATTTGCTGACTATAGTGCCTTTGTGGCTCTAAGTTAGTGGAATTTCTGCTGAAGCACACACAACCTCCTAGTTTCAGGAAATGAAGACATCTTTTAATTTTTTTCCTAAAGTTCTGTGCCAAGCAGGTTTCACTCTACTTAACAAGCTAATTCCAGATATAAGATGAATGGTACATTTTATACGACTGAATTGTTTGGCTCTCCTTTTCAGAAAATCACAAAAGAAGGAAAAAGCAAAGAGTTTATCTACAGAATATGAGAAAGAATAATAACATTTGGGAGTGAAGATTAAGAAAAAAATGCCTTATTAATCATGTCTTGCTCCCCTCACCACATAACCCTTTGAGCTTACAGGCAATTTCCTAACCCCAGAAAAATATGCATCTGAAAAATCAACATCCAGATTTCTCCAGAAACACAAGCCATGTGTCAGAGCTAATTCCTTGTTTAACATGTTGACCATAATTTAGTTTTTACCTTAAATAATATCTGATTGAGAAAGTTTTAAAAGTGAGTGTAGATTCAATATTTCACTTAACCATAAGTATAGCATAAAATTATGTTACCTTTCAACTGGATTTGGAGGTCTATAGATATGGACTTGCATTGCCAAGTCCCAACCACTTTTCTAAGTAATATTCCTGGGCTTCTCAGAAAGCAACGGGAAAGAATGAGTAGATGGGGATCCTCAAAGACTCTATAAGTTATTGTTGATATATATCTACTTTTCCTTTATCCAAAGTAATTTCAATACTATGAAAAAAGTTTTTAAAAACACATATCTTTCTCAAAAACTTGTGGAGAACCCCTCGGGTTAGAGAAGAAAATGTTTATATTCCTGTCCATTATGGTGCTACATTAAGTGTCCAATTTGTCTTCATTAAAGATTGGATCATTATCCTGAAAAGGAGATGACACTAGGTCCAAAGAAATATGTCTAGTTTCTTATTCAAAGGAGTCCTTGGTCATTTGTTCATGGAAATCCGATATGACTGAATCCTAGCCAATGGTCAGTGAATCTTTTCTCATAGGTACTTCCTCAATTGATATTTCAGGGTTTTTTTCTGAGATATAATCAACACAGGAAAATAATAAGTAAACATGTTTCCAAGAGCTCAAATTATATGGGCTGTTGCATACCTACCAGTCATATAATAGCAGAAAATTTACAATATATAGATTTAATAACCTATGATATGCCAACAACCTCTTCCTTCATTTTATTTGCCTGATATATAATGCGATGTCCAAACATTCTGACAGAAGGTTTCATCACCTTAATTTGATGAAATAAAAAATAAGGATTTACTATAACCAGAATGGCTGTAATAAAAAAGACAGAGAATAAAAGTTGACAAGGAAGTGGAAAAATGGGAACACCCACATATTGATGATAGAAATAACTCTGAAATGGTATGCTGCTTTGGAAAACAATTTGGCATTTTTTTTAAAGTTAGACGTAATTTACCATATGACCTAGAAATAACATTCTTGGGTATTATATTTTTGAGCAGAATGTAGTTTCCATCTTCAAGAGCTCTGAGGACTCTTAAAAGAGTAGAGAAACAGATACATAGTTATTTTTAATGTAAAATCTGATTTTTTTATTTTTAAAATTTTATTGAAGTATAGTTGATTTACAATGTAGTGATAATTTTTCCTGTACAACAAAGTGATTCTGTTATACATATAAACACATCCATTCTTTTTCATATTCTTTTACCATATGGTTATCACAGTATATTAAGTAGATTTCCCTTTGCTACACAGCAGTTCCCCATTGGCCAATCATTTAATATACTACAATATACCTATAACAGTCCCCAACCCCCAATCCATTTCTCCCCTACCTGTCCCCGTTGGTAAACATAAGTTTCTTTTAAAAAACTATGAATCTGCTTTTGTTCTTCAAAGAAGTTCATTTCTTTCCTTTTTATGATTACATATATAAGTGATATCATATGATGTTTTTCTTCTAACTAGGTCCATACATTTTGCTTCAAATGGCATTATTTCATTCTTTTTTATGGCTTAGTAATATTCTATTATATATATGTACCATATCTTCTTTATCTATTCCTCAATAGGTTGCTTCCATGTCTTACCTATTCTAAATATTGCTGCAATGTATATTGAGGTGTATATATATTTTTAAATTATGACTTTCTCTGGATATATGCCCATGAGTATGATTGCCAGATCATATGTAAGTTTTATATTTAGTTTTCTGAGGAATCACCATACTGTTTTCCACAGTGGTTTTAACAATTTACATTCTCACCAACAGTGTAAGAGTGTTCCCCTTTCACGACACCCTCTCCTCCAATTGTTATTTATAGACTTATTAATGATGGCCATTCTGACAAGTGTGAGGTGGTACCTCATTATAGTTTTTATTTACATTTCTCTAATAATTATTGATGTTGAGCATTGTTTCATGTGCCTACTGACTGTGTATTTCTTATATGGAGAAATGTCTGTATAGGTTGTTGCTGAGTTGTATGAGTTGTTTGTTTATTTTGCAGAGTAAGCCATTGTCTGTTGCTTCATTTTCTAATATTTTCTCCCTTTCTGTGGATTGTGTTTTCATTTTGTTTGTGTTTTTATTTGCTGTGTTGTTGCGAGACATGTTTTTATAATATTTTCTTAGCCTCTTTGCTGAAAACTCCATCTTGTCCTTCCTTACTTTGTCTTCCTGCTTGAGAAACAGTCACAGTGATGGTAAATGACTTGAGGATTCTCTGAAATGCTATGCATAGATAGCTAACTCAAATGCTAATGATTCTTAAATGCCTATAGTTTAGAGTAAAAAGTTTAACCATTTACCAGCTAAGTGACTTTTAAAATAATAAAGAAAAAAACCCTATATCCTGCACCTACAACCCCCTTTTCACTTGACTTAATCCTCAAGAGCACAATAAAAGCAGTGTGGTTTCTTGAGGCAGGGCTCTTGGTCCCTGAGACCTTGAGTCCCCTGGTTCCCGCCTTTACTTAAGATAAATGTCTCTGTGTCTTGTTTTATGTTAACTTTCTTTCCTTAAGTTCCACAGCACCCGTTCTTCAGCACCATCCTGCTGAGCTGGTCTTGACACTGTGTGAAAACTGTTAAGTTTAATTAGATCCCATTGGTTTATTTTTGGTTTTATTTTCATTATTCTAGGAGGTGAATCAAACAAATATTGCTTAGATTTATGTTAAACAGAATTTTATCTATATTTTCCTCTATGAGTTTTAAAGTATCAGGCCTTACTATTAGGTCTTTAATCCATTATGAGTTTATTTTGTGTATGTTGTTAGTGAATGTTCAAATTTCATTCTTCTATATATCCAGTTTTCCCAGCACCAATTCTTAAACAGACAGTCTTTTCTCCATTGTATATTATTACCTCCTTTGTAATAGATTAGTTGACCATAGGTGTGTGGATTTATTTCTGATATTCCTATCCTGTTCCACTGATCTATATTTCTAATTTTGTACTGGTACCATACTATTTTGATGACTGTAGCTTTGTAGTATAGTCTTAAGTCAGCAAGCCTAATTCTTCCAACTCTGTTTTTTGTTTTTTATCCCTCGGGATTACTTTGGCTATTTGTGGTAATTTCTGTTTCCACACAAATTTAATTTTTTTTCTAGTTCTGTGAAACATGCCATTGGAAAATTTATAGGGATTGTATTGAAGCTATAGATTACCTTGGGCAATAGAGTCATCTTGACAAGATTTATTCTTCCATTCCAAGAACATGGTATATCTTTTCATATATTTGTGTCCCCTTCAATTTCTTTCATCAACATCTTATAGTTTTCAGAACACAGGTGTTTTGTCTCCTTAGGCAGATTTATTCCTAGATATTTTATTCTTTTTGTTGCAATGTGAAGTTGGATTTTTTTCCTTAATTTTTTTTTCTAATCTTGTGCTGCTATTGTATACAAAAGTGAGAGATTTCTGTGTATTAATTTTGTATCCTGCAACTTTGCTGAATTCATTGATGAGATCTAGTTTTCTGGTAGTGTCTTTAGGATTTTCAATGTATAGTATTATGCCATCTGCAAATGGTAACAGTTTGACTTATTTTCCAATCAGAATTCTTTTTATTTCCTTTACGTCTCTGATTACCATGGCTAGGACTGACAAGAATATGTTTAATAAAACTGGTGAGAGGGACATCTTTGTCTTGTTCCTTATCTTAGCAGAGATTCTAATATGACATCATTAAAAATAATAAAGGCCATCTATGAAAACTCACAGATAACTTATCTGTGAGTTTTCATAGATGGCCTTTATTATGTTCAGGTAGATTCCCCATATGCCCCCTTTATAAAAGTTTTTTTTTTTTTTATCATAAGTGGATATTGGATTTTGTCAAAACATTTTTCTTGATCTACTGATATGATCATATGTTTTTTATTATTCAATTTGTTAATGTATATCACATTTTTTTCAGATATTGAAAAATCCTTACATCATTGGGACAAACCCCACTTGATCCCAATGACATATATGATCGTTTAAATGTATTGTTGGATATGGTTTGCTGGTAGTTTGTCGTGGATATTTGAATCTATGTTTATCAGTGATATTGTCCCATAATTTTCTTTTTGTGGTATTTTGTCTGGTTTTGGTATCAGGGTGATGGTGGTCTCATAGAATGATTTGGGAGTGTTACTTCTCCATATTTTTGGAATATTTTTAGAAGGATAGGTGTTAACTCTTTTGTAGCTGTTTGATAAAAGCCATCTAGTTCTGGACCTCATTTGTTGTAAATTTTCTAATAACATTTTCAATTACCTTATATTTGATTGTTCTGTTCATATTTTCTATTTCTTCCTGGTTAAGTCTTGGAAGATTGTACCTTTCTATGAAGTTGTCCATTTCCTCTAGGTTGTCCATTTTATTGGAATAGTGTTACTTGTAGTAGTAACTTATGGTCCTTTGTAGTTCTGTGATGACCATTGCATATTCTCCTTTTTCATTTCTTATTTTACTGATTTGAGCCCTCTCCCTTTTTTCTTAATGAGACTGGCTAATGGTTTATCTGGTTTTTAAAAATTTTATTCAACAAACCAGGTTTTAGTTTCATTGGTCTTTTCTATTTTTCTTCATGTCTATTTCATTCATTTCTGCTCTGATTTTTTTATCATTTATTTATATATATATTTTTTCTACTGTACAGCATGGTGACCCAGTTACACATACATTTCTTTCTACTCACTTTATATTTCATTTGTTCTTTGCTTTAGGTGAAAGGTTAGGTTATATATTTGTGATTCATCTTGTTTTCTGAGGTGAACTTGTATTACTATAAACTTCCCTATTAGAATTGCTTTTGCTGCATTCCCTAGGTTTTAGATTATTGTGTCTTACTTGTCATTTGTCTCTAGGTATTTTATTTATTTATTTAGTGACCCAGTGGTTGTTTAGTAGCCTATTGTTTAGTCTCCATCTGTTTGTATTTATTTTCTGCTTTTTTTCTTGTATTTGATTTCTATTATTATCACATTATGGTAGGAAAAGATGCTTGATATGATTTCAATTTTTGTAAATTTACTGAAGCTTGATTTGTGGTTTAAAATATGGTCTATCCACAGAATGTTCCCTGTGCTCTAGAAAAGAATGTGTATTCTGTTTCTTTCAGATGGAATGTTCTATAAAGTCATCTAGTCTAATGTGTCATTTAAAACCTGAGATTCTTTATTGATTTTCTGTCTGAATGATCTGTCCATTGATATAAGTGGAGTATTAAAGTCCACCACTATTTTGGTGTTGTCGTTGCTTTCTGCTATTATGGCTATTAACAGTTTGCTTATATATTGAGTTGGTCCTATGTTGGGTGCATACATATATATATTTACAAATGTTTTATATTCTTCTTGGATTGATCCTTTGATCATTAGGTAATGTCTTTCTTGTTTCTTTTAAGTATATTTATTTTAAAGTCTATTTTGTCTGAAATGAGTGTTGCTACTCCAGCTTTTTTTGATTTCCATTTGTGTGGAACATCTTTTTCATCCTGTCACTTTCAGTCTATATATGTACCTAGAATTGAGGTTGGTCTCTTGTAGGCAGAAAATATATGGGTCTTGTTTTTTTATCCATTCAACCAGTCTGTGTCTTTTAGTTAGAGCATTTTAGCCATTTACACTTAGGTAATTATTGATAAGTATGTACTTAATGCCAACTTGTTAATTCTTTGGATTTCTTTTGTTGGTCTTTTTTTCCTCTTTTCCTCTTTTGTTGTCTGTTCTTGTAGTTTGATTATCTTTAGTGTTATGTTTGGACTGCTATTTTTATTTGTATGTGTATCACTGCAGATTTTTGATTTGCACTTAACATGTTTTGATATGTCTCTCTCTATATATATGTTTTAAGACACTTCTCTCTTAAGTTTAAATACTTTTCCAATATCTTGCATTTGTACTCTCCTCATGATTACCGGTTTTGATATCACATTTCTTGGTGGAATATTTCCTACCTTACTCTCTTTGCCTTTACCAGTGGGCTTATTTTTAATTTTCTTATTTCTAGTCACATTATTTTCTACTTAGAGAAGTTCCTATAGTATTTGTTGTAAAGCTGGTTTGGTAGTGTTGAATTCTCTTAGCTATTGTTTGTCTGTAAAGCTTTTGATGTATCCTTCAAATCTGAATGAGAGCCTTGCTGTGTACAATATTCTTGCTTGTAGGTTTTTCCCTTTCATCATCTTAAGTATATTGTTCCACTCCCTTCTGTCCTTAGGAGTTGCTTCTAAGAAATCAGCTGATGAACTTGTGGAGGTTCCTTTGTATGCTATCTGCTGCTCTTCCCTAACTACTTTCAATAATTTGTCTTTATGTTCAGTTTAATATATATCTCAGGGTATTTCTCCTTGTTTTTTTTTCCATATACTTTGTTTTCTGGACTTCAGTGAGTGATTCCTTCCCCATGTTAGGGAAGTTTGGCTATCATCTCTTCAAATATTTTCTCTGGTCCTTTTGTTCTCTCTTCTCCTTCTGGCACACTTATAATGTGATTGCTGGTGTGTTTAATGTTCTCCCAGAGTTCTCTTAGACTGCCTTCATTACTTTTCATTCGTTTTTCTGTATTCTGTTCCATATTGGTTCTTTCCACCAGTCTGTCTTCCATCATGCTTATCTGTTCTTCTGTCTTATGTATTCTTTTTTTTTTTCCTTAAAGCCACATCTGTGGCATATGGAAGTTCCCAGGAAAGGGGTCATATTAGAGCTGCAGCTGCCATCCTATGCCATAGCCACAGCAGTGCCAGATCTGAGCCACATCTGCTACCTACACTGTAGCTTGTGTCAATCCTGGATCATTAATCCACTGAATGAGGCCATATGATGAAACTGAATTCTCACAGGCATGATGCTGTGTTCTTAACCCCACTGAGCCACAACAGGAAGTCATGCCTTCTGCATTTTGCTATTGCCGGGTGTTATTAGAGGTGGCTGTAAGCCTAGGGAGACTTTAGGCATCTTGTCTGCTGATGGATGGGATGTGTTCTCACATTTTTGTTTGGATTGTGGCCCCTCACCACTGGTGGGAGGAACCAGATTTTGCTGAAATGTCAGCCTCCAGAGGATATAACTCTTATGATTTCCTGGGACTACATCATTCAGTGTCCTGCTTCCACAGTGAGCCATATTTGACCCTTGCTTTCCTAGGAGACACTCCAGGACCCAAAGGTAGGACAGTGCTAGGTTCTTATGGGGTCACTGCTACCCTGGGACCTGGTGCATGTGAAACCCTGTGTGCACTTTCCAAGAGTGTATTTCCCATTTTCTCCAGACCTGTGAAGTTCCTACTTTCAAGCCCCAGTGGCCTTCAAGGCCTAATATTCCAGGGGCTCTTCCTCTTAATCACAGACCCCCAGGCTGGGGAACTTGATGTGGGGTTCAGAACTCTCACTGCTTAGAGAAAGCCACAGCAATATAGTAATTTTTCAGTCTGTGGGTCACCCACTTGGTGGGTCTGGGGTTGCTTATATCATGAAAGCACCCCTCCCACCATCTCAAAGTGGCTTCTTCTTCGGTTGTGGGTATATCTTTTTTGGTAGCTTCCAGTCAATTTTATTGACTAATGTTCAGTAGTTAGTTTTAATTTTAGTGTTTTAATGATTGGAGGTGAACTCAAGTCCTACTCCACCATCTTGTTTCCAACTCTCTATTCTTAGGTGTTTATCCAAGAGGAATAGAAACACAAAGATTTGCATGTGAATATTCTTAGAAGCATTATCCATAATAGCAAAAAAGATAGACAGTATGTGTCCATCAACTGATAAGTGGGTGAATAAAAAGTGGTATATCCATACAATGCAGTATTATTTGGAAATAAAAATGATAGAAGTATAGATACATGCATGATATAACATGGATGAACCTTGAAAACATTAAATGGACTAAGCCCCAAAATAAAACATTTATTGTACAAGTGTATGATTCCATTTATATGAAATTCTAGAATGACCAAATGTTCAGAAACAGAAAATAGATTATCTAATGGTCATGAGACATCTTATTAGTGGGGTGAAAATGTTCTAACGTGGAACTATAGTGATGGTAATTTGGTAAATTCATTAAAAATCATTGAATGGTACATTTTAACTGTACAAATTTTGGTGTTCCTTTGTGGCTCGGTGAGTTAATGATACAGTGTTTTCACTGCTGTGACTAAGGTCACTGCTTTAGTGTGTATTCAATCCCTGGTCTTAAAGAAAAAACTAAATGAATGAAAAGAAGATCGTGTTCTTGAATGGGAAGTGTCAATATTGTCAAAATGACTATACTACCTAAGACAACCTACAGATCCCTGCAATCCTTATTAAATTACCAATGGCATTTTTCACAGAAGTATAACAAAAAAATTTAAATATTTGTGGAAACACAAAAGACCCTGACTAGCCAAAGCAATCCTGAGAGAGAAAAACAGAGCTGGAGGACTCAGGATCCCTGACTTCAGACTATATTACAAAGACACATTTATCAAAACAGTATAGTACTGGCACAAAAACAGAAATATAGATCAATGGAACAATATACAAAGTCCAAAAATAAACTTACACACAGATACTCAAATAATCTACTATGAAGGAGGCAAGAATATACAATGGAGAAATGGTGATCTCTTCAGTAAGTGGTGCTATGAAAACTGGAGAGGTAAATAAATGTAAAAGTATCAAATAAGAACCCTCTCTAACGCCATACAAAAAAATAAACTCAAAATCAATTAAAGGCCTAACTGTAAGACCACATACTATAAAACTCTTTAAGGAAAACATGGGCAGAACAGTCTTTGACATAAATTACAGAAATTACTTTTTTATATTTAAAATTTATTAGAATATATTTGACTTACAAATTTGTGTTAATTTCAGGTGTACAGGAAGGTAAATCAGTTATATATGTACATATAGCCATTCCTCTTCAGAATCTTTCCCCATATAGGCTACTACACAGTATTGAGTAAATTTCCCTGTGTTATCAGTAGGTCCTTGCTACCTTTCTATTTTATATATGAGTGTGTATATATTAATCCCAATCCCTAATTTATCCCTTCTGCCCCCCTGACATTTCCTCTTTGGTAAAAATAATTTTGGTTTCAAAATCTTTGATTAGGTTTCTCTTTGTTCTATTTTATCATTTCTATTAGATTTTACATTTTAGTGATCTCATACGATGTCTTTCTCTCTCTGACTGACTTAGTATGGTAATTTCTAGGTCCACTTACTTTGCTGCATATGGCAAAAATTTATACTTTTTTATGGCTAACATTCCCTTGAATAGAATATTGGATAAAGAAGATGTAGTAATATTTTGTTGATCCACCTCCTAGGCACTGAAAAGGAAAGCAAGCAAACAAGCAAAAAATGAAATTTAGTTAAGCTTAAAAGCTTTTGCATAGCAAAGAAAATCATTAACACAATGAAAACCCACACAATGGGTAAAAACCATTGCAATCAAAGTGACAAAGAAGGGATTAATCTTCAAAATATACAAGCACCTCAAAGAGCTTTACATCATAATACAAACAACCCAATTAAAAAATGGTCAGAAGATCTAAATAGACATTTCCTTAAAGAAGACAGACAGATTGCCAAAAATAACATGAAAAGATGCTCACCATCTCTAGTTATTAGAAAAATGGGTGGGGTAAATTAGAGGGTTGGGATAGGCATATACACACTCCTATATATAAATTCAGTTAGATGGACTTACTATAAACCACAAAGAATATTACTTAATACTCTGTAATAACTTATATGGGGAAAGAATGTGAAAATAACAAATATATGTATATGTATAACTGGTGTACTTTGCTGTACACCAGAAATTACCACATATTTTGATAAAATTTTTACAAATAAAAATAAAGTAAAATTAAAAGATTGATTGGATGGGAATTTTTCACAAACTAGTAAATTATGAAAAATAAAACTACCTTAATAAAGTTGCTTATATATATGTATATAAATCTTAGCTGTATATACATATTAAGTGGAAATATATTCACCTATCACATATAAATGTGTATATATAGAGATATATGTTTATTATGTATCTATGAATATTCTTAGGATTTAATCTCCTAACAATGTTCATATATAACGTACAACAGTGTTAATTACATTTATCATGTGCTACACCTCTAGTACTTACTTATCTTATAACTGGAAGTTTGTACCTATTAACTGTCATCAGCTGATTCCCCCTTCCACCTCTAAGGAAATAGAAAAAAAATTTTTGTTATGAGAATTCTTAGGATTTTTCTTCTTGCTTTTTAGGGCCTCAACTATGGCATATGGAAGTTCCCAGGCTAGAGGTCAAGTCAAAGCTATAGCTGCTGGCCTACACCAAAGCCACAGTATCATGGGATCCAAGCTGCATCTGCAATCTGCACCACAGCTCACAGCAATGTCAGATCCTTAACCCAGAGGCAAGGCCAGGGATTGAACCCGCATCCTTGTGTATCCTAGTTGAGATCATTAACTGCTGAGACACAAAGGGAACTCCCAAATCCTTAGGATTTAATCTCTTAACTTTCCCTCACTCCTCAATTCTGATAATCACAAATCTGATTTTTTTTTATTCCTCTATATATGTATATATATATGTATGTGTGTGTATATAACTGGGTCACTTTGCTGTAGAGAAGAAATTGACAGAACATTGTAAATCAACTATAACAAAAACATTTTTTAAAAAGAAGAAACAACTATCAACTAAAAGGTAACCTAATGAATGGAGAAGACATTTACCAACAAGATATTTGATAATGGACTAATAACCATTAACTACAAAATATACAAGTATACAAAGAACTCACACAACTCCACATCAAAAAGTTGAGCAGCTTGATTAAAAAATGCACAGATAATCTGAATAAACATATTTTTTCAACAAAAGACATACACCATGGGCCAACAGTCACATGCAAAATGCTCATCTCTAACCATCAAAGTAATGCAAGGCAAAACTACAATGATGGGAGTTCCTGCTGTGGTTCAGTGGTTAATGAATCCAACTAGGAACCATGAGGTTGTAGGTTGATCCCTGGCCCTGCTCAGTGGGTTAAGGATCTGGCATTGCCGTGAGCTGTGGTGTAGGTCGCAGACGCGGATCAGATCCCACGTTGCTGTGGCTGTGGTATAGGCTGGCAGCTACAGCTCTGATTAGACCCCAGCCTGGGAACCTCCATATGCCACAGGTGCGGCCCTAGAAAAGACCAAAAAAAAAAAAACGCAATGAGATATCACCTCAAACATGTAAAAGTGGCCATTATCAAAATGAAAACAAATAATAGGGACTGGCAAGGATATGGAGAAAATGGTACCTTTGTACATTGTTGGTGGGAATATAAATTGGGATAGCCGCTTTGAAAAACAGTATGGAGATTCCTCAGAAAACTAAAAAGACAACTACCACTACCATATGATCCAGCAATGACTCTCCTGGATAATCTATCAAAGAAAATAAAAAGACTAATTAGAAAAGATATGCACACCCCATGTTAATTGCAGCATTATTTATAATAGCCAAGATATAGAAGCAACATGTGTCCATCAATAGATAAATAAAAAAAATATGAGAATATTACTGAGCCATACAAAAGAATGAATATTTCCATTTGTGACATGGATAGACCCAGGGAACATTATGCTAAGTGAAATAAGTCAGACAGAGAAAGAGAAATTTTGTATGATTTCACTTATATTTAGAATCTGAAATCAAACAAATCAACAAACTTAAAGCAGGAACAGAGTTATACATACAGAGAACAAACAAAGGAAGAAAGAAGTAGGTGAGGGAGATTAAGAGGCACAAACTTCCAGATGCAAAAAAAAAAAAATGTGTCATGGTTATGAAATGTAGAGTGTAACAAATAGAGTCAATAGGTAATATAAAGACATATCCTAACTAAACTTACCATGATTTATTTATTTATTTATTTATTTATTTATTTACTTTTCTGTGCTGTACCAGTAGCATATTGAAGTTCTCAGGCTATGGGTTGAATCAGAGCTACAGCTGCTGGCCTACACTACAGCCACAGCAACATGGGTTCTGAGCCATATCTGGTACCTACACCACAGCTCACAGCAACACCAGATCCCCAACCCACTGAGAAAGGCCAGGAATAAAAAAAAATATCAGATTTGTGATTATCAGAATTGAGGAGTGAGGGAAAGTTAAGAGATTAAATCCTAAGGATTTGGGAGTTCCCTTTGTGTCTCAGCAGTTAATGATCTCAACTAGGATACACAAGGATGCGGGTTCAATCCCTGGCCTTGCCTCTGGGTTAAGGATCTGACATTGCTGTGAGCTGTGGTGCAGATTGCAGATGCAGCTAGGATCCCATGATACTGTGGCTTTGGTGTAGGCCAGCAGCTGTAGCTTCAATTTGATTCCTTGCCTGGGAACTTCCATATGCCATGGGTGTGGTGCTAAAAAGCAAAAAAAAAAAAAAAAAAAAAAAAAAATTTAAATCCTAAGAATTCTCATTACAGAATTTTTTTTCTATTTCCTTAGAGGGGGAAGGGGGACTCAGATGATCACTATATATGTAAATATATATATATATTTACATATATATATAAAATCTCCCCCTGGAGTATAGGTAACTTACAGTGTTATGTTAGTTTCATGTGTACAGCAAAGTGAATAAGAAATAAATATACATATATATCCATTCTCAAACTTTTCCCCATGTAGTTATCAGAGAGTATTGAATAAATTTTCCTGAGCTATATCGTAAGTCCTCATTACTGTCAATTTTATGTATAATAGTGTATATATACTAATCCTAAACTCCCAATCCATCACTCCCTCGAATGTTTCCCATTTGGTCACAACAAATTTGGTTTTGAAATCATTGAGTCGGTTTCTATTTTGTGAATAAGTTCTTTTGTATCATCTTTATTAGATTACACATATTAGGGATCTCACATTGTACTTGTCTTTCTCTGACTTCACTTAATATGATTATCTCTAGGTCCATCCATGTTGCTGCAAATGGCAGTATTTTGTTCATTTTTATAGCAGAGTAATATTACATTGCATATATTTACCACATCTTCTTTTGTTGATGAACAATTTAGTTTGCTTCCATGTCTTGGCTAGTGTAAATAATGTTGCAATGAATATTGGAGTGCATATATTCTTTCAAATTATGATTTTCTCCAGATATATGCCCAGGAGTATGATTACTCAATCATATGGTTAATCTATAACAAAGGAGGCAAAAATATACAATGGAGAACAAGAAGCTTCTGCCATAAGTGGTGCAGGGAAAACAGGACAGCTGCATGTAAAAAAATGAAATTAGTATATTCCTTTACTCCATGCACAAAAATAAACTCAGAATGGATTAAAAACATAAGTATAAGGCCAGATACTTATAAAACTATTAGTGTTTCTCTTAAATTATAAATTTAATAATTTTAATAAAATTAAACAAAATAAACTCAAAATTATTTCCTAAATTTCATCATCCAATTTGATTAAGATTTAGAAAAAAATGCTATTATTTCCCCATATTACCTAACACTCTAACTGAAAGATTCTGTGTGTGTGTTTGAGGGAGGCATACTCTTTACAAGGCCAATGCACTATCCATTATGCAATGGAGCCACCTGAGGGAGGCATACTCTTTAATTGGAGTTGTCATTCAAGAGCTCTTGGGACTCTTTATAAACCAAACTAAATTATTCTGGGACAAGAATACCCATAATCCAAATTTTATTTTTTTTCTGAAATAGATTAGCTTTCACAAATAATAATACCAGGGAAATACTGCATAATGTCAGAATAATCTGTCCCTTCTCATGATTAACTTTTCATGAAGATACAAATGATGACAATTAAAAGTAATCATGAAGAAAGACAAACACCATATGATATCCCTTAAATGTGTAATCTAAAATATATTACAAATGAACCTACCTATAGAACAGAAACAAACTTATGGACATGGAGAACAGACTTGTGATTGCTGGGATCGGGGGAGAGTGGGATGGACTGGGAGTTTGGGATTAGTACATAAAAACTAGTACTTTTAAAATGGATGAGTTAGGTAGTCCTGCTATGTAGTTCAGGGAACTGTGTCCAATCTGTTGGATAGAATATGATGGGGGATGATATGATGAAAATAATATATACACACACACATATATATATGACTGCGGCACTTTGCTGTACAGCAGAAATTGGTAAAACATTGTAAATCAACTATACTTATTTTTCTTTGTCTTTTTGCTATTTCTTTGGGCTGCTCCCGTGGCATATGGAGGTTCCCAGGCTAGGGGTTGAATTGGAGCTGTAGCCACTGGCCTATGCCAGAGCCACAGCAACACGGGATCTGAGCCACGTCTGAAACCTACACCACAGCTCATGGCAACGCTGGATCCTTAACCCACTGAGCAAGGCCAGGGACTGAACCCGCAACCTCATGGTTCCTAGTCGGATTCGTTTACCACTGTGCCACGACGGGAACTCCTAAATCAACTATACTTAAAAAGAAGTAATTTTGAAATGAGAAAGGCCCTAGAGAAAATTATCTGTAAACTGGATGCATGGTATCTGGATAATTAGTGGTTTGATAATAATGTATAATAAAAGTAAAATATGACAATATATAGTTACAGCTTAATCATATTTTGTATTTTGGTTATCCTTCCCTTTATGAAAATTAAAACTGTGCATATTAAAAAAGAAAGGCATCCAAAGGTTAATTAGAAGTAGTTTACACATATTACAAAAAGCCTGAGAGCTCACAGTACTTTTTAAAGAGTTACATTTTCCTTCATGTATTTAAAACATTATTTGACTGAAAAGAACACAAATGTCAAAAAATATTAAGTCACCTATGGACTATCTATATGATAAAATATGATATAAACATTAAAAATACCCTTTTTCAAAAAATAATGTCATGGAAAATGCTTACAAAAAATTTCATTCAAAAGATACAAGATTATATAATTTTTAAGTATTTCTAAAAATGAAAATTTTCTTTATTATGATTAGAAAAAAACATTCTCAATGTAAAGTAATTGAATAAAATAAAAATATATACATTGAAATATATATAGAAGTTCCTATTGTGGTACAGCAGAAATGAATCTGACTAGTATCCATGAGGGTATGAGTTCAATCCCTGGCCTCATTCAGTGGGTCAGGGATCCAGCATTGAAATGAGTTGTGGTGTAAGTCACAGATGTGGCTCGGATCACATGTTGGTGTGGGTGTGGCATAGGCAAGGAGCTGTAGCAATGATTCGACCCCTAGCCTAGCCTGGGAAATGCCATATGCTGGATTTGTAGCCCTAAAATGCAAAAGAAAGAGAAAGAAAGAAAGAAAGGAAGAAAGAAAGAAAGAAAGAAAGAAAGAAAGAAAGAAAGAAAGAAAGAAGGAAGGAAGGAAGGAAGGAAGGAAGGAAGGAAGGAAGGAAGGAAGGAAGGAAGGAAGGAAAGGAAGGAAGGAAGGAAGGAAGGAAGGAAGGAAGGAAGGAAGGAAGGAAGGAAAGAAATATATACAAAAATACACAAAAATAAGATTTTACTTAAATAGGATCATGCTAAATATTTTGTTCTGCCAGTCTTACTTCTATCCAAACTGTATGAAAAGTATAAAGAAAACTAAAGTATCACTTATAATTACATCATCCAGAATAACAACTAACACTTTTGTATATTTATTTAAAGATTGTTTTATAAACTGCAACAATAAATATATATTTCATTTAGAATTTTAAAACACTTGAAAAATATTACATAAATTTATACATACACACTCCTTTTCAGGAATTCACCACAGCAAAAAATACCCCTGTTTCCAGTAAAAAAAAAAAAATTAAAGTACTTTAATTCCTTGCATTATGTCTTTGTAAGCCATATCTTCCCATTTCAGCCCAGTTAAAAACCACATGGTCATCTCAATAGATGCAGAAAAAAGCATTTGACAAAGTCCGACATCCATTCATGATCAAAATTCTTATGAAAGTAGGTATAGAGGGAACATACCTTAAAATACCTAAAGACATTTACCACAAACCCACAGCAAATATAATACTCAGTGGAGAAAAGCTGAAAGCCTTCCCACTAAAATCTGGAACAAGACAGGGATGCCCACTCTCACCACTGCTATTCAACATATCAGTGGCTGTCCTAGCCACAGCAATCCAAAAAACAAAAGAAATAAAAGGCATCCAAATAGGAAGAGAAGAGGTAAAACTGTCCCTGTATGCAGAAGACATGATACTATATATAGAAAACTCCAAGGACTCAGCCCAAAACCAACTTGAACTGATCAACAAATTCAGCAAAGTAGCAGGATTTAAGATTAACATTCAGAAATCAATCTCATATCTGTATACTAACAATGAAATAATAGAAAAGGAATATAAAAATATAATACCTTTTAAAATTGCACCCCAAAACATCAAATACCTGGGAATACACCTGACTAAGGAGGTAAAGGACTTATATGCTGAGAACTATAAAATATTAATCAAGGAAATTAAAGAAAATGTAAAGAAATGGAAAGATATTCCATGCTCCTCAGTTGGAAAAATTAATATTGTAAAAATGGCCATACTACTCAAAGCAATCTACAGATTCAATGCAATCCCTATCAAATTAACCCATGACATTTTTCACAGAACTAGAACAAACAATCCAAAAATTTATATGGAACCACAAAAGACCCAGAATTGCCAAATCAATCCTGAGGAACAAAAACCAAGCAGAAGGCATAACTTTCCCAGACCTCAGGCAATATTCCAAAGCCACAGTCATCACGACAATGTGGTACTGGTACCAAAACTGACATATAGACCAATGGAACACAATAGACAACCCAGAAATAAACCCAGACACCTATGGTCAATTAATCTTTGACAAAGAAGATAAGAACATAAAATTGGGAAAGGACAGTCTTTTCAGCATGTATTGCTGGGAAACCTGGACAGCTGCATGCAAATCAATGAAACTAGAACACACCTTCAAAGCATGCACAAAAATAAACTCAAAATGGCTTAACGATATAAACATAAAACAAGGCACCTTCAAACTCCTGGAAGAGAACATAAGCAAAATACTCTCTGACAACAACCTTACAAAGTTTTTCTCAGGCCAGTCTCCCAAGGCAATAAAAATAAAAGCAAAAATAAACCCGTGGGATCTAGTCAAATTGACACATTTTGCAGAGTAAAGGAATCCAACGGAAAACAAAAAGACAACTTACAGAATGAGAGAAAATACTCTCAAATGATGCAACTAAGGGCTTAATCTCTAAAATATACAAACTTACACAACTCAACATCAAAAAAGCCAACAACTCAATTGAAAAATTGGAAAAGACCTGAATAGATATTTTGCCAAAGAAGATATCAGCAAACCCATGAAAAAATGCTCAACATCACTGATTATTAGGAAAATGTAAATCAAAACTACCATGTGATACCACTTCACACCAGTCAGAATGGCCATCATTAAGAAGTCCACAAATAACAAATGCTGGAGGAGGTGTGGAGAAAAGAGAACCCTCCTGCATTTTTGTTTTGGAATGTAAGCTGGTACAACCACTGTGGAGAACAGTGTGGAGGTACCTTAGAAAACTATACATAGGACTACCATATGATCCAGCAAGGGATCTGGTTGGGGCTGCAAGTGATTTTTGTTCAGGTGTTCCCAGTGGTGGTCGGCCCAGCCCACCTCTGGGGTCAGAGATAACTGCTCTGGTTTGCCCTTACCACCTGCTGACCACTCAAGAAGCACCCTGTCCCACTTAGCTCATACAGGAGGTTCAGCCCCAGCTGCTCCTAGTTGTAGTGTCTTGGGAAGGGACAGTGACCAAGTGTCTGTGTGCCACCCAGAATATTTGGCAGTGGTAGTTTCACAGTGAGTGTGGTCCCAGTGAGAGCAACAGCATATGGTGCTTGGTGGGCTTCACATTGCACATAGCCCCCTGATTTCCTCAGCCCATAGAAGAGGTGCCTGGTCAAGAGTTGCCAGCACAAGAAGTGCCCAGTCTCCTGTAAATGAGCAAGAGGCTCTTGCTGCTCACAGCCTGCACCAGAGCCACCTGGTCTCCCACAAACTAGTGAGTGGCTTCTTGCTGCCCACAGCCTGTGCCAGAGCTGCCCAGTTTCCTGTAGACTAGCAGGTGGATTCTCGCCACCTATAGCCTGTGCCAGAGCCACCCAGTCACCCATAAACTAGCAAGTGGTTTCTCACTGCCCATAGCCTGCACCAGAGCTACCCCACCTTCTGAGGTCCTGTGGGCCCACACGCACATTAGGGCACAGGGAGTTTCCTATGGTGGAAATAATGGCTCCTTACCTCTCCTGGGGGCATGGACCTTCTCCCAAGTTCCCTCTACCATGGTGTTCCACTCCCCATCCTGTAGCATACTGTTCCTCTGCCCATGGTGCACTTCTCCTTAGCCCCTTAGGCTGTCTCCACACCTCCAACCCCAGTCCTGTCCCCAGGACTGAGCTCCAGAGCCTAAGTGTCAGTGCCCAGCCCCTGCCTGAGCATCTCAGGCTGTAGTGTCTGGGTCAGTAGTTCAGATTATCTGTGTGGCTCTCACTCTGATTTGCTGTTCTCAGTCCAGCTGCTGCACTTTTCTCAGCAACTTTGAGGTTCCTCCAACTTGGCTGGTCTTTTTGTCAGTTAGGTGGCTTCCCAGGATGTGAATTCCTTTTCTCCTTCATAGCTCCCTCTCAGGAATGTTAGTCCCATCCTGATTCCTTTTCTCTCTCTCTCTTTTTTTTTCTTTTGTTCTACAGTTATATCAGGAGTTTCTTGTGCTTTTTGGAGGTTTAAGTTCTTCTTCCAGCATTTAGTTGATGGCCTATCCAAGTTGTTTTACATGTAGATGTGTTTTTATGATGTGCTTGTGGGATTAGATGAGCATGACCTCTTACTCCTCTAACATCTTGCTTCCTCTCCTGGAAAATAATATTTTAAATAATAATTTTCTCTAAAGGGCTTAAATCCTTTGACTTAGTAACTCTCATTTTAGGGATTTATTCCAAAGAAAAAAAACTATAATATACTTTTTTATACAAATGCATTCATCATGCCACTATGGAATTATTTTTAAAAGCAGAAAAGATAAAATCATCTAAATGCCTAAAATATACTGGTTGAATAAATTATGGTACATTCAGATGGCTTTTATATGGTTATTAAAATAATATACTTGAATATTTGATATCACTTGGAAAATACTTACAGTTTAATTCTAATGGGAAAAATTGCAACATTGAATAATATGATCTCAACTTACTAAATAACAGTATATTTATAAATATGTAATCATGCATATATACATAATATGCATAAAATATATATAGATAAATATGTGTGTGTATAAATACATAAATATGGAGGAGATTATGTAAAATTTGGTTTATTTTTGAGAAGTGTTATTATAGGCATTTTTTATTTTCTTATTTTGTATTTCCAAATTTTGGCTACAGACACAGACATACAAAGCATTGTTTAAACTTCAATACTGTATTCATAATATCTGAAAAACCATTTTAAAAATGATATGGGTTTTGGTGAACATACACAAAGATCAATAGTTTTAAACTATCATAATATATTGCTTACTAAGAAAACTTAGTCAAAATTGACAACTCAGAAATGCAATAAATGGTGCTCTCTCCCATCCCATTCAATCAATATCACCTTCTAAAATGTCCCCACATTAACTGTACCAAAACAACTAATTATACATATCCAAATTCAATTATTCAGATATAGCAATTGCTTAGTACACATTGTAATAACAAGAGATTTTTTTTTTCTTTTTACCATGGGTTCAAAGTTTCTTTCACAGCAATAAAAATAGAGAGGATTATGCTATCCACAAACATTATACCAGAAATCAATTCTTCCTCCTCCCCTATAGGATATCAAAGTCCATAAAAGAAAAAGGAAACAAAAAATTAAAAGTATGAAGTTATATATAATGAAAACTTCTTAAAACCCACCTATAGTTTTATTTAGGCCCAAAATACACCTCTTTTGTGTTTATCTGATAAACTAAAGAAAAATCAGGTTAATTAAAGTCCAAAGCTAAAGGTATGTATGTGATGGGAAAAATGAGTTCAAAAGTTAGTTTATGCCCCTCAGTGTCTTTTACTGTAATAGAAAATGTAAGAATAACTCACAATACACAACTCTCCCAGACTTTAGACAATATTGCAAAGCTACAGTAATCAAGACAGTGTGGTACTAGTACAAAAACAGACATACAGACCAATGGAACAGAATAGAAAACCCAGAAATAAACCCAGATACCTATGGTAAATTAATCTCCAACAAAGGAGTTAAGAATATAAAAATGGAAAAAATAGAGCCTCTTCAGCAAGTGGTGCTGGCAAAACTGGGCAGCTGCATGTAAATCAATTAAACTAGAATGCATCCTCACACCATGCACAAAACTAAAGTCAAAATGGCTTAAAGACTAAAGTATAAGACATGACATCATAAAACTCCTAGAAGAGCACATAGTCAAAACATTCTCTGACATCAAATACACAAATGTTTTCTTAGGTTATTCTCTGAAGGCAATAAAATAAAAATAAAAATAAAACAATTGGACCTAATCAAACTTACAAGCTCTGGCACAGTAAAGGAAAACTTAAAAAAAAGATAACCTATGAAATTGGAGAAAATAGTTGCAAATGATGCAAAGTGACAAGAGCTTAATCACCAAAATATAGAAAAAACTCATACTATTCAACAGAAAAAAAAATAAAAGTAAAAAATTGACAGAAGACCTGAATAGACATTTCTCCTAACAAGACATACAGATGGCCAACAGGCATATGAAAAAAGGCTCAACATCACCAATTATTAGAGAAATGCCTATCAAACTACAATGAGGTGTAACCTCACACTGTCAGAATGGCCATAAGTCTACAAGTAACAGATGCTGGAAAGGGAGTGGAGAAAAGAGTATACTCATTCTCTGTTGGTATGAATGTAAATTTGTACAATCACTATGGCAAACAGTATGGAGGTACCTCAGAATTCTCAATATAGAACTACCATATAACCCAGAAATCCAACTCTTGGGCATATATGCAGAGAAAAATTTTATTGAAAAAATACATATGCCCTTATGTTCAGTGCACCACTATTCACAATAGCCAAGACATGGAAACAACCTAAATGTCTATCGACAGATGAATGAATTAAGCAGATGTGGTATACATACACAATGGAATACTACTCATCCATAAAAAGAACAAAATAATGCCATTTGCAGAAACAATGATGGAAGTAGAGATTCTCATACTAAGTGAATTAAGCCAGAAAGACAAATACCATATGACATCACTTATATCTGGAATCTAATATAAGGCACAAATGAACCTATCTGAAGAAATGCATTAATTTGTGGACTTGAAGAAAAGACTTGTGGTTGCCAAGGGGGAGGGAGTGGGATGAACTGGGATTATGTGGTTAGTAGATACAAATCACTGCATTTGGAGTGGATAAATAATGAGATCCTGCTGTACAGCACAGGGAAATATATCTGGTCACTTGTGAATGGATCATAATGGAGGATAATTTGAGAAAAATAATATATATATTATATATGTATATATTTATGACTTCATCACTTTGTTGTACAGCAAAAATTGACAGAACAGTGTAAATCAACTATAATAGAAAAAATCCAAATAAAAAACACATCACCAATATAAATAGGAAGTAAGTCCTAGTAAATTAGTATTGATAACAAATGGGTAGTTAAATTGTGTGAGATTATAAAAGTTCTCCTTGTACACTTATTTCTCAGTAAAATAGCAATTAAATTAATCAGATAAGAGTAAGGGCTATGGGTAAAGTTGCTGGAGACAAGGGGAAGAGAAGGCATGAAAAAAATCTTTGAGAGCTAGTGAAGGAACTAAGGTGAAATTTAGTGTTATGGCCAAGCAGGTTTAATGTCCACTTTATGATGTAAATCATCATAACTTTGAAATTAAACAAGCCCTCATGCTGTGTATTTTAATTCAGTAACATTCAGAAGTATAGGGAAAGGCATGGAGTAGATAAAAATCTAGGATTGATTAGTATTAGGACTGTATAGTGAATATGAAAAGAAAAAAGACCAAGTGTGGCTAGCCATGGCAATCACACATGAAAAAGAAATAAAAGGCATTCAAAAATAAAAGTATCAGTATTTTCAAAAGATATGATATTTAATATAGAAAATCCTAATTTCTCAATATAAACTATTATAACTAATCAATGAATTCAGTAAAGTTGTAGGATACAAGATTAACTATACAGAAATCTGTTGCTTTTACATGTATATAAATTGGACAAGGGAATGTAAAAAATTATGGTTTAAAGTTATACAAAAAAATGAAATACCCAGGAATAGAGCAAATCCAGGAGGCAAAAGACTCTGAAAACTACAAAACTTTGATGGAGGAAATTGAAGATGATAAATAGAAATTGACTAGGTACTCTTTCTAGTCAATTATGACAGAACACATAATGTGAGGAAAAAGAATGTATACAGGTATGTGTAACTGGGTCACCATGCTGTGCAGTAGAAAAAAATATATATATAAAGAAAAAATAAAGTGAATTTTATTTGGTAAAATAAAATAAAATAATAAAAAAAGAAATGGAAAGATCACATATTTTTGGATAGAAATATCTAATATTTTAAAAGGCCCATATTTCCCAAAATATTAATGCAGATTGTTATTAGTTCCCTTCCAAACATCCATGACATTTTCCCCAGAATTAGAACAAATCATTCTAAAATTTACATGGAAACAAAAAAGACCCTGACTTGCAAAAGCAATCTTGTGATAAAAGAACAAAGCTGGAAGAATCAGGGTCCATGGCTGCAGACTATACTACATAGCTACAACCATCAAAATAGCATGGTACTGGCGCAAAATAGACATGTATCAAACAGACTAAAGAGTCAAGAAATAAACCCATTCACTTATGGTCAACTAATCTAGGACAATGGAAGCAGGAATATGTGATGGGGAAAAGACAGACTCTTCAATAAATGGTCCTGGGAAAACTGGACAGCTACATGTAAAAGAATAAAATTAGAACATTTTCTCACACCATATACAAAAATAAACTCAAAGTTGATTAAAGACCTAAATATAAGACTAGAAATCGTAAACTTCATTAAATAAAACCTAGACATAACTCTCTTTAACACAAATCATAGTGATATATTTTTGGATCTGTCTCCTAAACAAAGGAAACAAAAGCAAAAAGAAACAAATGGGACCTAGTTAAACTTAAAAGTTTTGCATAGCAAGGAAAATGATAGAGAAAATAAAAAGATAACCTATTGAGTGGGAGAAAATATTTACAAATAATATGCCTAATAAGGGGTTATTGTCCAAAATACATAAACAATTTATACAACTCAATATCAAAAAAGCACAACCCTATTAAAAATGAGCAGAAATCCTAGGTGTGCACACACACACGCACACACATACATATATGTAGAATGTAATATAACTCAGCTATAAAATGAAAGAAATTCTATACTTTGTAACAATGTTGAAAAACCTAGAGGGTATTGTATTCAGAAAAATGTCACATAAAATCAAAAGCAGAATCTAAAAAATAAAGCAAGCAAATGCAAATAACAAAACAGAAACAGACTCAGAGACATAAAGAACAAACTAGTGGATATCAGTGGGGTGAGGGGGAAGGGGAGGGGCAAGGTAGGGTTATAAGAAGAAAAAAATGAAGCAAGTGAGGCAAAGGATTTAGAAGACCATGTAATGAAGAGATTGGTATTTGTTCCCACATAATTTAGGTAGGAAATGGGTACTGAGGACATAAGGGAGAAGAGGAACAGTGAAAGATAATAGAACCAATGGGGTTGAAGAGTTGTTAGTTATACTTGGTGAACTTTTCATTAGTACAGGACTAATATAAATAAAACAGGTGTATTTATTTATGCCATCCTAAAATTAATAAAGTTAAATAACAAAACTGAATATCACGTTTTTATTCATCAATATACTTCCTTGTGAAATTTCAACTTTTAAAAATGTACATCCCAATGTACCAATATAAGAATATATAGTAGTATAAATAGGTGATTCAAAAATGGAAGACACATATCACAGGAGAATTTGAAATAATTGATGTAGATACTCCTCTCATCCAGAAGGAGTAGCCTAGTTCACTATCCTCAACTGTCTTTGATTTGGGGCTGGAATTAATTTGTTACTTCCAAAGAACAGAAGATAAAAAAGTGAAAAGTGTCTTTAGAGAGGACAAAACTTGAGGAGAGTACTGACTAGGTGATTGAAGTTAGCATCACTGGTGTAAGTCATGTTGACAGCATGTGTCCCCTAATTGGATGTGATGAGATAAACAATTAACCTCTGTAGTATTCTTCCTCCAAATTTGTAATTCCAGTCTAATCATGAGATAAACAAACTCAAATTACTGGACATTGAGGAACATCTTCAAAACTATCACTCTCATGAAGAAAAACAAGGAAAGAAATTTTCACAAAACAGAAGAGACCAAGGAGATATGATAACTAAATACATTGTGGGTTGGATCCTGGAATGTAAATGAATATTAGTGGAAAATAAAAATAAGGTTTGGAGTTAAGTATTTAATATTAATATATCAATATTTCTAGCTTAGTTTTGACAAATGTACTATAGTTCTTAAGATATCAACAATAGGAAAACTGGGTTTTGATCACACCAGAGCCCCTTGTGTTATATTTGCAACTTTTCTGTAAATCTAAAATATACCAAAGTAAAACATTTATTTAAAAAATTGTATCCCATATGGTCTATCTTAAAAATGTCATACAGTTACTAGAAATACAATACCAGTGTTATTAAAAGTTATAATTTACAAATATAAGACAGTCATACAGGTAAATACTCAGAAATGAAATTCTTGATTAAAGTTGTAGTAGAAATAAGTCATTTTTGCCTGCCTAAATAGAAAGACTGATGTACCCACAATACCATATAAATATTTCTAATGTTATATGATTGCTTGTTATGTGAGCTATGTGGGCCCTTCTGTTGAAGCAACACTGACTACTGTGGGAGTACTAGTAGGCAAGGCTGACCTCCAGCCTGGTTGTCATCCAGCCCTTCTCTTGTGCAGTGCCTACCAACACACTAGTAGGTAGGACTGTTCCAATGTGACTGGCTGTGGGCTCTAGAAGAAGTGGTATGGGTACGTTTTGGCCGATTGTCAGACAGAGCTCTGTTTAGGGTGGCTGGTTGTGGGAACTGGGGTATCTGGGACTAGTGCTGGCCTACTGATAGGCAGGGACAATTCTCCAAGCATCTGACTGCATGGGACTAGGGGGTCCCAGGAATGAAGCTGGATTGCTGCTGGGTAGGAAAGCCCCAGGCATTAATAGGCTAGAGGGAGTACTCCAAAATGCCACTTTTCATCATCAGTGTCCTTATGGTGTAAGCTGCTCTCCAAAATATCTGCCACCAGCATCTGTGTCCCCAACTGGATTTCCAGTTGCCTTCCTCCAATCTAGGGAGCTCTGAAAGATCAGCAAGTGGGTCTTACCCAGGATCCTTTCAAATTACTGATTCTGGAGTTCCCACTGTGACTCAGTGGTAACAAACCAGACTAGTATCCATGAGAACGTGAATTCAACCTCTGTCCTTGCTAAGTGGGTTAAAGATCTGGCATTGTTGTGAGCTGTGGTGTAGGTTGCAGAGGTGGCTCAGATTCTGGGTTGCTGTGGCTGTGGTGTAGGCCAGAATATGAAACTCTGATTCAATCCTTAGCCAGGGAACTTCCATATGCCATGGACGTGGGCCTAGAAAGACAAAAAATTTAAAAAAGTACTGACACTTCCCTGGGTCTCTGAGCATGTGGAATTTTGTACATGCCCTTTATTTTTTTTTCCATTTTTTTTATTACTCAAATGAATTTATCACATCTGTAGTTGTATAATGATCATAACAATCTGATTTCACAGGATTTCCATCCCACAGCCCAAACACATCCCCCCAATCCCCCAAACTGTCTCCTCCGGAGACCATAAGTTTTTCAATGTCTGAGTCAGCATCTATTCTGCGAAGAAGTTCAGTCTGTCCTTTTTTCAGATTCCACATGTCAGTGAAAGCATTTGGCGTCTCATTGTATGGCTGACTTCACTTAGCATGATAATTTCTAGGTCCATTCATGTTGCTAAAAATGCTGGTATTTCGTTCTTTTTAATGGCTGAGTAATATTCCATTGTGTATATGTACCACCTCTTCTTGATCCACTCCTCTGTTGATGTACATTTACGTTGTTTCCATGTCTTGGCTATTGTAAATAGTGCTGCAATGAACATTGGAGTACATGTGTCTTTGCGAGTCATGGTTTTCTCTGGATAGATTCCCAGGAGTGGGATTGCTGGATCACATGGTAGTTCTATGTTTTAGTTTTCTGAGGAATCTCCATACTGCTTTCCAAAGTGACTGCACCAATTTACAATCCCACCAACAGTGTACTAGGGTTCCTTTTTCTCCACACCCTCTCCAGCACTTCTTGTTTGTAGACTTTTGGATGATGGCCATTCTGGCTGGTGTAATGTGGTACCTCAGAGTGGTTTTGATTTGCATCTCTCTAATAATGAGTGATGTTGAACATCTTTTCATGTGTTTTTTGGCCATCTGTATGTCTTCTTTGGAGAACTGTCTGTTTAGATCTTCTGCCCATTTTTTGATAGGCTTGTTTGTTTTTTTAGTATGGAGCTGCAGAAGTTGTTTATAAATTTTGGATTTTAATCCCTTGTCAGTCATTTCACTTGCAAAGATTTTCTCCCATTCTGTGGGTTGTCTTTTTGTGTTGTTTAGGGTTTCCTTTGCCGTGCAGAAACTTTGAAGTTCAATTAGATCCCATTTGTTTATTTTTCTTTTTATTGTCAATACTCTGAGAGGTGGATCTGAGAAGATGTTGCTGTCATTTATTTCAGAGTGTGTTTGGCCTATGTTTTCCTCTAGGAGTTTTATAGTGTCTGGTCTTATATCTAGGTCTTTAATCCATTTGGAGTTTATTTTTGTGTATGGTGTTAGGGAGTGTTCTAACTTCATTCTTTTGCATGTGGCTGTCCAGTTTTCCCAGCACCTATTGAACAAGCTGTCCTTTATCCACTGTATATTCTTGCCTCCTTTGTCATAGATTAGTTGGCTGTAGGTGTATGGGTTGAATTCTGGGCTTTCTATCCTGTTCCACTGATCTATATTTCTGTGTAAAAGCTGAAAGAATTCCCGCTGAGATCAGGAACAAGACAAGGATGTCCGCTCTCGCCACTACCCTTCCACATAGTTCTGGAAGTCCTAGCCACTGCAATCAGAGAAGTAAAAGATATAAAAGGAATCCAAATTGGAAAGGAAGAAGTAAAACTATCGCTATTTGCAGATGACATGATACTATACCTAGAGAATCCTAAAGACTCTACCAGAAAACTGTTAGAGCTCATCCACGAATTTGACAAAGTTGCAGGATACAAAATCAGTACACAGAAATCGACAGCATTTCTATATACTAACACTGAAAGAGCAGAAAAGGAAATTAGGGACGCAATCCCGTTTACCATCTCATCCAAAATAAATATCTAGGAGTAAACCTTCCTAAAGAAACAAAAGACCTATACTCTGAAAACTACAAGCCACTGATGAAAGAAATCAAAGATGACACAAATAGATGGAAAATATACCATGCTTGTGGATTGGAAGAGTTAATATCAAAATGACTATACTACCTAAGGCAATCTACAGATTCAGTGCAATCCCTATCAAATTACCATGGACATTTTTCACAGAACTTGAACAAAATATTTTCAAGTTTGTTTGGAAGCACAAAAAACCCGGAATAGCCAAAGACATCCTGAAAAAGAAAAATGGAGCTGGAGGCGTCAGGCTTCCAGACTTCAGACTATACTACAAAGCAGCAGTCATCAAAACTACATGATACTGTATGTGCCCTTTAAAAGTGTAGTTTCTGTTTCCTACTGCCTTCTCCATGTCCCATACTAGAGCCTCATTGGCTTTCAATGCTAGGTATTCTGAGGCTTATATCCTCAATACAGAGCCCCTGTGCTAGGAAATCTGAAATGAGTATTAGACCCTTCCTCCTGGGGGAGAACCTCTGCAATTGTGATTATCCTCTCATTTGTGGGCCATCTACTCAGGGGTGTGAGTCTTAACTTTATCACATCTCCACCCCTCTTACCCATCTTGATGTGGTTCATTCTTTACATATTTAATTGTGGAAAATATTTCCTGCTATTCTTCAGGTCATTCTAGGAGATATTTGATCTGAAAATGATTGTAAGTGTTTGTGTGTCTGTATTAAGAGATGAATTCAGGGTCTTCCTATTTGCCATCTTTGCCTCATCTCCTGATTTTTATTTTCAAAAACGTTGAGTAATACAGTTAATAGTTGGTAATGATTCAGATTCACTTTTAGAATTCTCTGAATTTTCTCAGAGACTTTATTATGATGCTTTTTGAAGTGCTTCTCTGTAACAGTGATTGAGATGACAGCACTCTTCACTGCCCCCATATGCATATATTTGCTTTCAAGTTAAGAAAATTGATGCATTGTCTGGAAGCTCAATGTTATCAAAGCTGAGACTACTAGGGACACTCAGCAAAGGTTTGTTTTCAATGCTGTTGTTGTTAAAAAAAGGAGAATGTATCTGTTTCCTAGGGCTTCTGTAACAAAGTACTACAAACTGGGTGGCTTAAAACACCAGAGGTATATAATTTTTTGTAGATACAGAGGTGAGAACTCCAAAATCATTCGAGTCCATGCTATCTCTCCAAAGCTTCTAGGGGAGAATCATACTTTGTTTCTTCTATCTCTGGGTGGTTGCTGAGATACTTGGTATTCTTTGGCTTATGCTTGCGTCACTTTGATCTCTGCCTTCTTCACATGGTATACCTCTTGTACATTTATGTCTTTGGGTCCAAATTTCTTTCTCTGTATAAGGGTACCTGTAATTGGATTAAGGTCTATTTTAATCCAGTATAAACTCATTTTAAACTGACTATGTCTGCAAAGAGCTTATTTCTAAATAAGGTCACACTACCAGGTTCTAGGAAGACATGAATCTATGAGGAACATTATTCAACTGAATAAAAACAACTTGGGATATTGTGGAGTTGAATTAGGTAAAATGTAGAGCTTTTGATGCTGGGAAAAATATGGCTGTGTGGTTACATTTTGTCACTTAATCTATTTTGAAATATAATTCCTTCTGTCACAATCCTAGAGTGATCTGTAATAATTGATTGGCATTTAAATATTTGGATAGGATTTTATACATGGTCTAACTTTTACACATAATAATGTGTATTTTTAATCTGTTTGCAGTAATGTACCATTACAAGGGGATGAATGAAGCTCCCCATATATATGATAGGCGTGTATTAGTTGATTACAATGCCTAATGCCCTAGCACCCCATCATCATATTTACCCTAAAGCATAAAATGACTCATTTTGGAGGCCAGGCAGGAGGACCTGTAGCTGGCAGAAAGTGCCTCACATGAGTGCAAGTGGCTCATGTGCTCTCCAATGCCCTGTCATTCCCCACCATGCTCCCTCCATCTTCCCTTCCCTCCATCAATCTTTTTCTCCCTCTTCACACTCTTTAGCTCTGGCTGTATGCTGGTACGTCTCTGCATTGCACATTCTGGGAACACTACAGTGTTCTTGGGATAGAGCAGCAGGATCTATGTAAATCCGTGTAAAGGTAGACACATCATCAGACAGTGTATACAATAATCTAAATCCTTTGTCTGCCAAATCAGAATTTTGGTGGCTGAGACAAATGCATCAATGTTTTTTAAAGATCCCATGTGGGATTCCAGATAAGATGCTAAACTAGGAGGATTTGAGTTTACCTCCTTTCATGAAAACACCAAAAACACAACTAACTGATGAAAAGTTATCAACAAAATAGACTGGAAGCTTCCAGAAAAGATATCCCATGTCAAAGACAAAGAAGAAGCCACAGGATATTAGGAGGGGCAATTTCACTTTATTAGCAATACTATGTCCTCTGGGTGGACAACACACTAACTGGAAAATAACTCTATCACAGAGGAACTTCCACAGGAGTGAGAGTTCTACCCTATGTCAAATTACCCAGCCTGGGGGTCTGGAATTGGGAGGAGGAACCTCCAGAAAATTTGGCATTGAAGGCTAGTGGTGCTTGAGTGCAAGAGCTCCACAGAACTGGGGAAAGAAATACTCTACTCTTAGAGGGTTCACACAAGGATTTATGTGCACTGGGTCCCAAGGAAAAGCAGGGATTCCATAAGGATCTGGTAAGACTAAGCTGTGGGTTTTTGAGGGTCTCCTGGGAAAGTCATGGCTGGCTATGGCTAACTGTGGGAGCAGAACATTGGAGGTGGAAGTCCCAGGGAATAATCATTGGCATGAGCTCCCCAAGAGGCTGCCATTTTGGAAAAATTTGGCCCAACCCACCAGTGCTGAGAAACCTCAAACCAAACATCAACTAGGTCGACACACAGCCCCATATATAAGCAGACAGTCTGTCTAAAGTCCTCCCAGGAATACAACTTCCTCCAATCACACCAAGTGACATCTCCCCACCCATTAGAGGTACAAGACTCAGGTCCACCACCAATGGGCAGACACCAATACTACCGAGGTCCAGCCCCAGCAGCCAAGGAGTGCCGAAGGAGAGGATGGGTTACAAATGGTGTTGAAAGAATTGGAGCCAACTCCTCAGCTGCATGCTGCAGATGACCCAATTTATTAAATGAAAAGCATCAGTTTTTATACCCTATCACAATCAGGTTTCGTGTAAGATTTGACATTAACATTTGATTTAAAGCCCTTTTGTTCCCTCCACCTGAGATACAAAAAAAAATGGTTAGTTAAAACATGTTCCTTTCAACTTTAGATTTTCCTTCAAGATTACAAACTTAAAGTTTCACACCATATTTTTCTTAAAAGGTCAACAACAGTAGCTATTCTATTCTATATTAAGAACAAAGCCTTAATAAGTAATAAACTATGATACCTAACATTCTTTAACTAAAGGCATATGTAGTTAACAAAACGCATGAAAGCCTTGGGTTCATGGCATTCTTAAAACCACGATTTATTTGGCGCCAGCAAGCTAAGCATTTAACCTATTGTGCTGATTTACGTAAGTTCCAAACCACCAATTTCAATAGAAAGGAGTATTATACCCAAAAATTAACAAATGCCCCCACAAGGGATGAAAGTTACAAGTGACACTGTTAAAAAATATATCTATTATAGAAAATAGCAATTTATAGGCCAAACAACATTTTCCCAGCACCAAACTTCTTTTTAAGTAAAGGGACTGAAATCATGTTTCCCCTGTATACTCTCACAAAATAGGTGCCATAAATTGTTATTCCAAAACAAAGGCTTTTTCCATTACATTGTTTAAATAACTTCATTCTGTTTTGGTTCAAGTGTTTTACGTACAAATCTTTAACTGTAAGAAAGCTGTGAATAGGAGATAGAAAAAGAAGGATAAACACAGAAAAATAGATTAACATATTTTTTAGGAGATATCATTTTTATTTTCCTGGAGCCGATGTCTTTCAAGGGATTGCTCTGCAATCCTTCTTCTTTCTTCAGCTTGTCTGTAGCTCTGCTAACCAGACAAGCCTCACGCAGGTGCTGACTGTGGCTTTGCATTCTTTACTGGAGCAGCCTTATGGCTCCCAACACAATACCTCTTGTCAGG
Organism: Sus scrofa; assembly: GCF_054392235.1. Classification (NCBI taxonomy): domain Eukaryota; kingdom Metazoa; phylum Chordata; class Mammalia; order Artiodactyla; family Suidae; genus Sus; species Sus scrofa. The sequence goes on from NC_139401.1 coordinate 62,240,349, forward strand.
AAGCCTGCTCTTATAGCAACTTCACCCACCAGGATGCAGAGACCAGAAGCAAAAGTGGCTATAACTCTGAAGCCTGCAGAAAGGAGACCAAAACACAGAAATCTATACAAATGAAATATCTGAGAAATATGACCCAGAATAAGGAACAACATAGAACTTCAGAACAGCTAAGCAAAATGTAGATAAGCAACCTACATGAAAAAGACTTTAGAGTAATAATAGTATGTGATCCAAAGTCTTGGAAAAAAAAATTGGAGGCAAAGATCAAGAAATTACAAGATGTGAATTCCCATCATGGCTCAGCAGAGATGAGTCTGAATGCTACCTATGAGGATGTGGGTTTGATCTCTGGGCTCAATCAATCAGTTAAGGATCTGGGATTGCCACGAGCTGTGGTGTAGGTCACAGATGTGGCTCAGATATGACTTTGCTGTGGCCATGGCATAGGCCAGAAGCTACAGACAGAGGATATAGCTCTGATTTGACCCCAAGCCTGGGAACATCCATATGCCACAGGTGCCACCCTAAAAGACAGAAAAGAAAAAGAAAATAAATTACAAGAAATGTTTAACGAAGAAATAAAAGATTTAACCAATAAACAGGCAGAGATAAATGACACAATAATTGAAATGAAAAATTCACTAGAAAGAATCAATAGCGGAATACAGGAGCAGGAGAGTGAATTAGCAAAATGGAAGACAGACTGGTGGAAATCAATGAAGTGGAAAAGAAAAAAGAATGAAAAGAAATGAGGACAGTCTAAGATAACACTGGCACTACTTTAAACACACCAAGATTCCCACTATATAGGTGCCAAAAGGAGAAGAGAGTGAAAAAAGCCTGGATAAAATATTTGAAGAGATAAAAACTTCCCTAACATGGGAAAGGAATCACTCACTCAAGTGCAGGAACCACAATGAATACCATATAGAATAAACCCAAGGAGGAACACCACAAGACACATATTAATCAAACTAAGCAAAATAAAAGATGATGAGAAAATATTGAAAAAGTTAGGGAAAAGCAACAAATTACATGCAAGTGAACCCTGATAAGGTTATCAGCTGATTTTTCAGCAGAAACTCTGTAGGCCAGAAGGGAGTGGAACAATATACTTATAGTGATGAAAGGTAAACACATACAATGGAGAATAATCTACACAGCAAGGCTCTCATCCAGATTTGAAAGAGAAATCCAAAGCTTTATAGACAAGCAAAATCTAAGAGATTTCAAAACTATCACATCAGCTTTACAACAAATACTAATGGACCTCCTCTATGTGGAACAAAAAGGCCATGAATAGAAATAAGAAAATTACAAATGACTGTCTTTTTCCCATTTTATGTTCTTTTTTATTTTTTTTTGTCTTTTTTCTATTTCTTTGGGCCGCTCCCATGACATATGGAGGTTCCCAGGCTAGGGGTCAAATCGGAGCTGTAGCCACTGGCCTACGCCAGAACCACAGCAACGCAGGATCCGAGCCACATCTGCAACCTACACCACAGCTCACGGCAATGCCAGATCATTAACCCACTGAGCAAGGGCAGGGACTGAAACCGCAACCTCATGGTTCCTAGTTGGATTCGTTAACCAGTGCGCCACGACGGGAACTCCAACCCATTTTATGTTCTTGCCTCCTGTGTCAAAGATTAATTGACCATTGGTGTCTGGGTTTATTTCTGGGTTCTCTATTCTGTTCCATTGGTCTGTCTGTCTGTTTTGATACCAGTACCACACTATCTTGATGACTGTGGCTTTGTAATATTGCCTGAGGTCTGGGAGAGTTATGCCTCCTGCTTGGTTTTTGTTCCTCAGAATTGCTTTGGCAATTTTGGGTCTTTTGTGTATGTATGTACACATGTATGTGTAACTGGGTCACCATGCTGTACAGTAGAAAATAAATAAATAAATAAATAAATAAATAAATAAAATGTAAAAAAAGGAAAATTACAAATGAGAAGTCTCAAAAGTAAAAGCAAACATAAAGGTAGGAAATCATCCACATACAAATATGATATCAAAACCAATACTCATGAGAAGAGGAAAAAGAGAGACTCCTATATCAAAACCACACTGTAACCACAAATCAAAATTCTACATTAGATACACAAATAAGAAAAATACAAGAAGAAGATATTACAATTGTAAATATATATGCACCCCACACTGGAACACCTCAATATATAAGGTGACTTCTAACAGCCATAAAAAGTGAAATCAATAGCAATACAATAACAGTGGGGGATTTTAACACCTACTTAAATCAATGGACAGATCAGCCAGGAAGAAAATCAACAATAAACATGGCCTTAAATAATGCATTCGACCAGATGGACTTAATTGAAATCAGCAGAATATACATTCTTCTCAAGTGCACATGGAAAATTCTCTAGGATAGATCACATTCTGGGCCACAAATCAAGCCTCAGTAAATTTAAGAAAGTTGAAATAATATCAAGCATCTTTTTCTGACCACAATGTGATAAGACTACAAATCAAGTACAAGAAAAAAAAATGCAAAAAATACAACTGCTTGGAGAGTAAACAATAAGCTACTGAACAACAGATGAATCACTGAAGAAATAAAAGAGAAGATTAAACAAGATAAACTAAAATGTAAACACAATGATCCAAAACATTTGAAAATCAGCAAAAGCAGTCCTAAGAGGGAAGTTTATAGCAATACAATCTTAACTCAGGAAACAAGAAAAATCTCAAATAAGCAACCCAACTTTACACCTAAAGCAACTAGAGGGAGAAGAACAGACAAAACACAAAGTTATTATAAGGAAAGACAATAAATATCAGAGCAGAAATAAATGAATGGAGACAAAGAAATCAATAAAAAGCAAAAATGAGGAGTTCCCATCTTGGCTCAGCAAAAACAAATCTGACTAGAATCCATGAGGATTCAGGTTTGATCCCTGACCTCACTCAGTGGGTTAAGGATTGGTGTTGCAGTGAGCTGTGGTGTAAGTTGCAGACATGGCTCAGATCTGACTTTGCTGTGGCTGTGGTGTAGGCCAACAGCTACAGCTCCGATTTGACCCTTAGCTTGGGAACCTCCATGTGCTACAGGGGTGGCCCTAAAAAGAAAAAAAAACATGTATGAAACTAAAAGTTGATACATTGAGAAGACCACAACATTGCTAAGGAGCCAGACTCATCAAAAAAAAAAATAGGAAGAAGGCTCAAATCAATAAAATTAGACATGAAAAGGAGAACTTACAAAGGACATCACAGAATACAAAGGAATGAAAGAAAGTACTGTAGTCACAAAAGCCCTGCTGGGCAGGCAAAGTGAGGAAACAGCCCAAATGGCCTGAGAAGTGGCAAAACCTGGTGGCCTAAGAGCTGCAAAAGGCCTGGTGGGCAGACAGAGTTATTGTGGAAACAGCACACATGCCCTGGAGATGAAAACTGCCCTCAAGTGGGCAGAGCAATCTTGTGAATAGCACAAGATCTGTGATCCCTGCAAGCAGCCAGTCAGGGAACTGCAGAAGTGGGATACTTTGCATGGCTGGCCAAAGAGCTTTTAGGGGCCCACTGGCACATGTTTTGTTCCGTGGCATCTACAGGGAATATTCTGCCATTTGCCTGGCAGGGGAAGGGACTGTAGAATGGCATGGGTCCTACAGCTGCAGAGAGAGCCTGTTAGCAACAGTTAGGAAACAGCCCCAAACTTGGGACTGCAGAGAACACTCCCTAGAGTTGCCAAACAAAGGGAATGACTGCAAAAATGTCCCCACAGCTATAGAGGGGAGTCCTGAGTGCCTCCTTGGCAAACAAAGGGACTGCAGGAGAAGTTGCTAATGTTGCCAACCAGCTACAGGAAATGGTCCTGAGAGCTACCTGGTAGAAAGAGGGGTCTCAGAAGCCACTTCCACCCATGCTGCCACAAAAGCAATCTTATGCAAAATGAACAAGTGCCATATGTAGAGAACCACATTCCTAGCTCCAGGGGAAGTAGCATGATACTGCTTCTCCCTTCACATGCTCTTGGTACACATGAGCAGATACTACCCCTGAAACCTGCAGAAATAGATGCCAACTGCTGTATCTGCGCACCTGCTGTCAAGGGGATGATAAACGTAGAAAGTTAGATATTTTAAGATGACAAAGAAAGAGCTTTCAGAAAAACGAGGAAAGCAAAAACACACAAACAATTAAGTGAAGAGGAGATAGGCAATCTACATGAAAAAGAATTCACAGTGATGATAATAAAGATGACCCAAGATGTCAGAGAAATAAAAAAGGCAGGACAGATAGAAAAGTTACAATAGAGCTTTACCAAACAGAATACTGAAAGAACAAGCAAGTAAGATGAATAAAACAACATTTAAAATGAAAAATACATTAGAAGGTATCAATATATGATTAACGGTAGCAGAAGAACGAATAAGTGATGGGGAAGACAGAGAGGTGGAAATCACTGCCACAGACAAGAATAAAGAAAAATGAATGAAAATAAATGAGAAGAAGCTAAGAGATCTTTGGGACAACATTAAAGAAAACAATGTTCAAACATAGGGTATCCAGAAGAAGAAGAGATAGAGAGATAAAGAAAATATTCAAAGACATTACAGATGGAAAATTTCCCTAACATGGGAACGGAAACACCCACTCAAGTTGAAGAAGCACAGAGTATCCCATACAGGATAAATCTAAGAAACACAGTGAGAAGATTGGAGGCAAGATGGTGGAAGAGTAGAGGGATGTGCTTGCCCTCTCCCACAAACACAACAAAAAAACATATCTACACATAAAATGACTCACACAGAACATCAACTGAATGCTGGAAGAAGAACTTAAACCTCCAAAAATGCCAAGAATCTCTTGATATAATTGGGTAAAACAACAGAAAAGAGGAGAGAGAGAAGGGGAATCAGGACAGGCCTAGCACTCCCAAGAGGGAGCTGTGAAGGAGTAAGGTAACCTACACCCTGGGAAGCCATGTCACTGACAGAAAGATCAGCCAAGACAGAGGGATCTCCAAGACTCTGAGAAAAGCTCAGAATCAGGTCCGAGAACAGAAAAGCAGAGTGAGAGTCACACAGATCATCTGAACCACTGGCACAGACGCCAAAGACTGCGACCTGTGTGTGGGTGCTGGGTGCTAAGACCTACGCTCCAGTGGTTAGTCCCTGGGAGCAGGCTAGTGTTGGCAGTGTGGTGACAGCCTAAGGGACTAGGAAGCAGTGTGCAATGGGCAGAGGGAGTGATACACTAAGGGATGGGGAGTGGAAAGCAATGACAGAGGGAACCCTGGAGAAGGTCAGGACCCACAGGAGAGACAAGGCATCATTGTTGGGGAGGGGAGAGGAGGAGGTATGGGCCACCATAGAATATTCCTTGTGCCCCAGTGTGGGTGCTTGCCTGCCAGCTAGCAGAGAGCAGAGCTTTCCCAGCACACCCCTAATTGCCACCCCGCATGTACCTGGCCAGAAGCTGCCTGCCATCCACGGTGGACAGGCCCTACCACCTGTGGGAAACCAACCACCACTGTGGCATGCCCCAGCCAGGCCTGCCCTACCACGGGAAGCACCCACTGCCCCAGCATGCCCTGGCAAGCATGGCCTGGCTGTGAGGATTGTGTCAGCAATGTGATGCACACCAGCCAGCCCTGTCCACCCTTAGGAAGTGCCCTGCAGCTGCAGTGCAACCAGACCAGCAACACCCACCCTTCAGAAGTGCCCCTATACTTTGACACTACCTGGTAAGACCTGCCCAGTCACAGGAAATGAACCACCACTGTGGCATGAACCAGTCAGCCCCACCCGACCTTGGGAATCCCCCTGCTGCTGTGGCTCACCCTGGTCAGCCCTGCTCAGCCATGGGAAGTGCACAACCAATGCGGCATGCAATGGCAAGACCTGCCCACACTCTTGCTGCCCAGGAAGTACCTAGCTGCAGTGCATGACCCAGCCAGTCTGCCCACCTTCAGAAAGCACCCCACTGCTGTAGAATGACCTGGACTGCACCTAAAACAGTCCACGATGAAAACAGACCTCTGCAGTCTAGCAGACTTTGAGTTCAAGAGGAAGATAGTAAAAATTCTGAAGTAATTAAGAGATGATAAGAACAGTAATTCAGATTCCTTTAAAAATTAATTAGAAAATATAAGGAGGAGCAAATAAAACCTATAAAATTCATTTGCATAGATACAAACTGAGGTAAAGGCAGTAAAGAGCAGAATGCATAATGCAGAGGATGAATTAGTGATCTGGAAGACAGAATAATGGAAATCACTCAATCAGAACAACAGACAGAAAACAAAATGAAAAAACATGAAAGCAATATAAGAGACCTATGGGTAATATAAAGCAGGCCAATCTACACATAATAGTAATTCCAGAAGGAAAAGAAAAATAAAAGGGAACTGAAAATATATTTGAATAAATTATGGCTGAACACTAAAGGAAACTGATATCAAGATACAGGAAGCAGAGACAAACCCAAACAAGTCGAACCCAAACCAACACACACCAAGACATACTACAATGAAATGGAAAAAAAAATAAAGAGAGGATTCTAAAGGCAGCAAGAGAAAAGTAAAGTGTTAATTATAACAGAACCCCCATAAGGCCATCAGCTGATTTCTCTACAGAAATACTGAAGGCCAGAAGGGAGTGGCAAGATATATTTAAAGTGCTGAAAGGAAAAAATGTGCAACCTAGAATACTCTATCCAGCAAGAATATCATTTAAAATAGATGGGGAAATAAACAATTCCTCCAACAAACAAAAGCTGAAAGAGTACAGCAAGGTGAAACCCATTCTAAAAGAAATACTGAAAGGGGTTCTCCAAATTTAAAAAAAAAAAGAGGAAGAACTAGGATGGAGGAAACCACAATTAGAAAGCAGTCACTTAAATAAGCCAACATACAGATCTAATCATGGAGATGTTAAAAAAAAGACATCAGAATCATACAATGTGGGGAAGGAAAGTAAGGAAATAAATAGAATCCTCTCTTTAAATTTTATTATTGTAATGAACTGTTTGAGCCTACATGAGTATCAGGCTAAAGCATACAGTTATAGGAAGGGTTAACATACTTAAAAAACAGGGCAAGCACAAACCAAAACCAAACATTACATTCAGAAAAAATAAAAAGAAAAGTATTCAAGCATAAAATAAATGGAAACCATCCAACCAAAAAAAGAAAGGAAGAATGTAGAATCATAGAATCAATTGGAAAACAAGGTTTAAAATGGCAATAAACTCATATCTATCAATAATCACCTTAAATGACAATGGACTTACTCCAATCAAAAGACACAGAGTGGCAGATTGGATAAAAAACAAAAAACACTCAATCTGCTGCCTACAAGAAACTCACCTTAGGGCAAAGTACACATATAGATTGAAAGTGAGGGGTTGGGAAAAAATATTTCATGCCAATGGACAAGATAGGAAACAATATTCATATCTGACAAGATAGACTTTAAAATGAAGGCCATAAAGAAAGACAAAGAAGGATACTAATGGTTAAAGGAACCATTGAAGAAGAGGATATTACAATCATCAACATATATGCACCTAATATAGGAGCACCCAGATACCTCCAACAAATACTAACAGACATAAAATGAGAAAAGGATGGGAATACAATAATATCAGGGGGCTTTAACACACTCACATGAACAGACAGATCATTTAGACAGAAAACCAATACAGCGACAGAGATCCTAAAGGAAACAATAGAAATATATATATATATATATATATACACACACACACACACATATACATATACATATATATGTATATATATACTATGTATAGAAACCCTAAAGACTCAAACCAAAAACTACTTGAACTGATCAAGAAATTCAGCAAAGCAGCAGGATTTAAGATTAACATTAAGAAATGAGTCACATTTCTGTATACTAACAATGAAACATTGGAAAAGGAATATAAAAACACAATACCCATTAAAATTGAACCCCAAAAAATCAAATACCTGGGAATACTCCAGACCAAGGAGGCAAAGGACCTGTAGGCCAAGAACAATAAAACATTAATCAAGGAAATTAAAGAAGATGTAAATAAATGGAAAGATATTCCATGTTCCTGGGTTGGAAAAATTAATATTGTACAAATGGCCGTACTACCCAAAGCAATCTACAATTCAATAAAATCCCTATAAAATTACCCATGACATATTTCAAAGAACTAGAACAAACAATCCAAAAATTTATATGGAACCACAAAAGAACCAGGATTGCCAGACCAATCCTGAGAAACAAAAACCAAGCAGGAGGCATAACTCTCCCAGACTTCAGGCAATATTACAAAGCTACAGTCATCAAGACAGTGTGGTACTGGTACCAAAACTGACATAAAGACCAATGGAACAGAATAGAGATCCCAGAAATAAGCCCAGAAACCTATGGTCAATTAATCTTTGACAAAGGAAGTAAGAACATAAAGTGGGAAAAAGACAGTCTCTTCAGCATGTATTGCTGGGAAAACTGGACAGCTGCATGCAAATCAATGAAACGAGAACACCCTCACCCCATGCACAAAAATAAACTCAAAATGGCTGAAAGACTTAAATGTAAGACAAGACACCATCAAACTCCTAGAAGAAAACATAGGCAAAACACTCTCTGACATCAGCCTTACAACTGTCTTCTCAGGTGAGTCTCCCAAAGCAACAGAAATAAGAGCAAAAATAAACCAATGAGAACCAATCAAACTGACAAGCTTTTGCTCAGCAAAGGAAACCAAAAAGAAAACAAAAAGACAATTTACAGAATGGGAGAAAATAATTTCAAACAATGCAACTGACAGGCACTTAATCTCTAGAATATACAAACAACTTATACAACTCCACAGCAAAAAGCCACAAACCCAATGGAAAAATGGTCAGAAGACCTGAATAGACATTTCTCCAAGGAAGATATACACAGATGGCCAACAAGTACATGAAAAAGTGCTCAACATCCCTGATTATTAGAGAAATGCAAATCAAAACTACCACGAGATACCACCTCACACCTGTCAGAATGGCCATCATTAATAAATCCACAAATAGCAAATGCTGGAGGAGGCGTGGAGAAAAGGGAACCCTCCTGCACTGTTGGTGGGAATGCAAGCTGGTACAACCTCTATGAAGAACAGTATGGAAATACCTTTGAAAACTATTCATAGATCTACCATATGACCCAGCACCCCCAATCTCAGTCCTATATCTGGAGAAAACTTTCCTCAAAAAAGACACAAGCACCAGCATGTTATTTACAGCTCTATTCACAGTAGCCAAGACAAGGAAACAACCCAAATGTCCACTGACAGGTGATTGGATCAGCAAGATGTGGTATATATACACAATGCAATACTACTCAGCCATAAAAAAGAATGAAATAATGCCTTTTGTGGCAACATGGATGGAACTAGAGACTCTCATATTGAGTGAAGTAAGTCAGAGAGAGAAAGACAAATACATATGATATCACTCATAGCTGGTATCCAATATGCAGCACAAATGAACCTTCCCACAGAAAAGAAAATCATGGACTTGGGGAATAGACTTGTGGTTGCCCAGGGATAATGGGAGGGAGTGGGATGCATTGGGAGCTTGGGGTTAATGGATTCAAACTTTTGCTCGTGGAATGGATTAACAATGAGTTCCTGCTGTATAGCACTGAGAACTATGTCTAGTTACTTATGATGGGGCATCAAAATGGCATAAAAAGTTATGTGTACATGTATGTGTAATTGGGTTTCCATGCTACAGTGGGGGAAAAATTGTTTTGGGGAAATAACAGTTAAAAAAAAGAAACACATTGAGACACATACTAATCACCTGACAAAAAATAAATGCAAAGAAAAAATATTGAAATCCACAAGGGAAAAACCATAAATAGCATACAAACGAACCCTCATAAGTATACCAGTTAATTGTTCAGCAGAAACTCTGCTAGCTAGATCAGAGGGACAACATATATTTCAGCTGATGGAGGGGAGTGATCTAGAACCAAGTATATTCTACCCAGCTAGGCTATCATTCAAATTTGATGGATAGATAAAAACATTTTCAGACAAGCCAGAGTTAACAGAATTCAGCTCCTTCACACCAGCTGTACAGCAACTGCTAACGGAATTTCTCTAGGCATAAAAGTAAAAGAAATTTATAAGAAAATTATAAATGAGAAAACTCACTGGTAAGACAAAGATAATATAAAGGTAGAAAATCACCCATTTACAAATATGTTATGAAAACTAGGAAGCATGAGAAGGGGGCAGACTAACACATAACATTGAAAATAAATTTGAAAATAAGAGCACAGCAACCAAAAATAATTCTGTGTACATATAGATGGTTATATAAAAATTTAATGGGAAATGCAAACTAAAAAAAACTATAATGGACACACATATAAAAAATAAAATGGAATACAAACACAATACTAAAGATAGTCAGCAAACCACAAGAAAAGACAATGAAAAAGGAAGGGAAGAAAAAATACCCAAAGTCACCATCAAAAAATTAATAAAATAGCAATAAGTACATACTTATCCATAATTACACTGAATATAAATGGATTAAATGCACCAACCAAAAGACACAACTTGGCTGAATGGATAAAAAAAGAGACCCATATATATGCTATTTACAAGAGGCCCACTTCTGTTCTAAGGACACATAGAGACTGGAAGTGAGGAGATGGAAGAAGATATTATGTGCAAATGGTAATCAAAGGAATTAAGAGTTGCAATATTCCTATCAGACAAAATAGACTTTAAAATGAGGAAAGTCACAAGAGACAAAGAAGGACACTGAATAAGGAGCACCACAACATATAAGGCAACTGCTGACAGCTGTAAGCGAAAAGTTGGTTCTTTGATAAGACCAATAAAATTGAAGAAGCCTGTGTATGGAAAGCCATAATTTGTCTTGGAGGCAGAAGGTGATTTTGCAAAGTGCACGGACAGTGCAGGAGTTTACATGGGCCCCCTGGTGGGCAGAGAGCTTCAATTCACCTAGGGAGTAGAGAAAATTATTTCTGAAGGAGCAGAAAAAAATCCTGGTAGTTGAAAGGGGCCTTATAGGTGGACAGAAAGCTGCAATTTTTCTAGGGGGTGGAGGGTGAATCTGAAAACAGTGCAGACTACAGGAGTCCACACAGGGCCCAATGGGTGTGTAGAGAACCTCAATTTGCCAAGATGGGGTGAAGAAAGATTTTTCTGAAACAGCAACAAATGATCTCAGGAATAGCACAAGCTCTGTGATACCAGCCAACAATCAAGTGGAAGATGGTAGAAGCAGAGTACATAGCTAAGCTAGCCAGAGGAGTTGAGAGGGTCCCGTTTGCATGTATTTTACTTTGCCACTGTCACCACTGACGGGGAGCACTCTGCCATTGGCCTATTAGGGGGAGGAATCACCAGAATGGTGCAGAGCCTACAGCAGCAGAGAGTCTTTTAGCAACAGATAGAAGTCCATGCCCTTGGGGATACAGAGACCAGACAAACAAATGAAATGATTACATAAAGCCTCTTTCCCCCACAGCTAGAGAGAGCAACCCTGAGAATCTCTCCAACAAAGGGAGGAACCTCAGGAGCAGAGGATGACTTTGCTAAATGTAGGAGATTGTCCCTAGTGATATTTGGTTGCAAGAGAGTTTGCAGGAGACAGTGCTTCCACCCTCTGCCACAAAAGTAATCCTGTGAACCCTTAACCACTGACAACTCACAGATCTCATTCCTAGCAGCCATGAGTAGTGTAATATCACAGCTCCCATCATGAGATTTAAGTATACATGAGCCACTACCACACCTGACAACTCCAATACGAGGCACAAGCTGCTTCATCTACATACCTACCATCAATGGCACATTAAACATAGAAAATTAGACATTATGAGATGACAAAGAAATAGCTATCAAAGTAATAAGATAAAAGTCACATAAAAACAACTAAATGAAGAGGAGATAGGTAATCTACCTGAAGAAGAAATCAGAGTTATGATAGCAAAGATGATCCAAGATTTTGAAAAAAAAATAGAGATACAGAGAGAGAAGTTACAAGAAATGTTTAATGAATAGATATAAGACCTAAAGAACAATAAAACTAAGATAGATTACACAATATATTTAATGAAAAATACATTAAGAGAAATCAATAGCAAGATAATGGAGGCAGAAGAAAGAATAATGGCATGGAAGACAGAGAGATGGAAATCACTGCCACAGAAAAGAATAAAGGAAAAAGGATGAAAAGAACTAAGGAGCATCTAAGAGACCTCTGGGACAACATTAAAGATACCAACATTCATGTTATAGAGGTCCCATAGGAAAAGAGAGATAAAAAGGCCTGAAGAAAATATCCTAAGAGATTAGAGATGAAAACTTCCCTAATATGGGAAACAAAACATTAAATCAAATTGAGGAAGCACATAAGATCCCACATAAGATAAACCCAAGGAGAAACTCAGGAAAACAGATACTAAATAAACCGACAAATATTAAATACAAAGAAAAATATTAAAAGTCACAGGGGCAAGAAACACATAACATACAAGGCAAAACCCTCCCCAAGTATAACAGCTGATATTTCAGCAGAAGCTGCAAGCTAGAAGGGAGTGGAAAGATATATTTAAGGTAATGAAGGGGAGGAATCTAGAACCATGAGTACTCTACCCAGCAAGGGTCTCATTCATATTTAATGTAGAGACCAAAAACTTTTCAGATGAGCAAAAGTTAAAGAATCCAGCACCTCCAAACCAGCTCTACAACAACTACTAAAGGAACTTCTCTAAGCAGAAAAGAAAAAGACGATTAGAAATAAAATTTCAACTGAGAAAACTCACTGGTAAGGACAAAGATAATATAAGATAAAAAATCACCCACTGACAAATCTGATATCAAAACTAGCAAACATGAGAGTAGAAGACAAATGGAGAATATCAAAAATGCAAATAAAAATAAGAGAATGGTCACCCCAAACAATTCAGCACACATATAGTTGGTTATATCCAAATCTAATGGGAAGAAAAAGCAAAAGAACTATAATGGACACAGACATAAAAAAAGCAGTCCGAACTCAACACTAAAGATAGTCAGCAAATCTCAAGAGAACACAATAAATGAGGAAGGGAAGGGAAAAATATTCCCAAAGTAACAATACAAAACAATTAACAAAATGGGAGTAAACACATACTTATCCATAATTACACTGAATGTAAATGGATTAAATGTTCCCACCAAAAGACACAGACTAAAACAATACCATATATACTCTGTTTACAAGAGACCCACTTCAGATCTAGGGACACAAACAGAATGAAAGTGAAGGGATGGAAGAAAATATTATATGCAAATGGAAATCAAAGGAAAGCAGGAGTAGCAATACTCATATCAGACAACATAGAATTTAAAATAAAGAATGTCATAAGAGACAAAGAAGGACACTACATAATGATCAAAGGATCTATTCAAGAAGATATAACAATTGTAAATATCTATGCACCTAACAAAGGAGCACCTCAATATATGAGGCAACTACTGACAGCCATAAAAGGAGAAATCAATAGCAACACAATAATAGTGCGGGACTTTAACACCCCACTTACATCAATGGACAGATCATCCAGACAGAAAATCAACAAGGAAGTACAAGCCTTAAATGACACCCTAGACCAGAATAGATTTAACTGATAGTTATAGAATATTCCATCTCAAAGCAGCAGAATATAAATTCTTCTAAAGTGCACAAGGAAACTTCTCCAGGATAGATCACATCTTGGGCCAAATATCAAACCTTGGCAAAATTTAAGAAGTTGAAATTATTTCAAGCATTTTGTCTGACCACAATGCTATGAGACTAGAAATCAACTATGAGGGAAAAAAGCAAAAACTAAAAATTTCCGGCAATGAAAAAAAATGCTAGTAAATGATAAATGGAACATTGAAAAATCAACAAGGAAATCAAAAGATACCAAGGAACAAATGACAATGAAGATAAAACAATCCAAAATCTATGGGACACAGCAAAAGCAGGTCTGAGGGAGAAGTTTACAGCATGCAATATTATTTCAGGAAGCAAGAAAATGCTCAAATAAACAACCTAACCTTACACCTAAAGCAACTAAAACAGGAACAAAAACAACAAAAAATCCAAAGTTAGTTGAAGGAAATAAATCATAAAGAGCAGAGCAGAGCAGAAAGAAATGCAACAGAGACAAAGAAAACAATAGAGAGGATCAATGAAACCAAAAGTTGATTCTTTGAAAAGATCAATAAAATTGTTAAAGTTTTAGCCAGACTCATCAAGAAAGAAAGTGAGAGGGCTCAAATCAATAAAATCAGATATTAAAAATTATAAATTACAAGATACTCCACAGAAATACAAAGGATCATGAGACTACTATAAGCAACTCTATGCCAATAAAATGGACAATCGAGAAGAAATGGACAGATTCTTACAAAGGTACAATCTACCAAGACTGAACCAGGAAGAAACTGAAAATACAAAGAGACCAGTCAAAAGTACTGAAATTGAAAATGTGATTAAAAACTTCCAAAAAGCAAAAGTCCAGGACCTGACAGCAACACAGGTGAATTCTATGAAACATTCAGAAAAGAGTTAATGCCTGTTCTTCTGAAACTCTTCCAAAAAAATAAATAAATAACAGAGGAAGGAACACTTCCAAGCTCATTCTATGAGGCCACCATAACCCTGATACAAAAAGCAGGAAAGGATAACACAAAAAAAAGAAAATCAGAGGCCAATATCACTGAGGAATATAGATGCAAAAATATTCAACAAAATATTAGCAAACTGAATATAAATGTATATTAAAAGGATCATACACTATGATCCAGTGAGATTTATCCAAGGGATGCAAATATTTTTCAATATCTGCAAAGCAATCAGTGTGATTCACTATATTAACCAACCAAAGAATAAAAACCATATGATCTTCTCAATAATTGTTGAAAAGAATTTTGGCAAAACTCAACACCATATTATGATAAAAACTCTCTAGAAAGTGGGCATAGAGGGAACCTATCTGAACATAATAAAGACCATATATGACAAACCCACAGCTAACATCATTCATTTTTTTTTTGTCTTTTTGTCTTTTTTGTTGTTGTTGTTGCTATTTTTTTCTTGGGCTGCTCCCGCGGCATATGGAGGTTCCCAGGCTAGGGGTTGAATCGGAGCTGTAGCCACCCGCCTACGCCAGAGCCACAGCAACGCGGGATCCGAGCCGCGTCTGCAATCTACACCACAGCTCACGGCAACGCCGGATCGTTAACCCACTGAGCAAGGGCAGGGACCGAACCCGCAACCTCATGGTTCCTAGTCAGATTCGTTAACCACTGCGCCACGACGGGAACTCCTAACATCATTCTTAATGATGAAAAACTGAAAACATTTCCATTAAGATCATGAAAGAGAAAAGGATACACAACTTCACCACTATTACTCAGCATTGTTTTGGAAGTCCTAGCAATGGCACACAGAGAAGAAAAAGAAATAAAATGAATCCAAACTGGAAAAGGGAAGTAAAACTATCACTGTTTGCAGATGACATGATACTGTACTTGGAAAACCCTAAAGTTGCTACCAGAAAACTGTTAGAACTCATCAATGAATTTGGCAAAGTTACTACCAGAAAACTGTTAGAACTCATCAATGAATTTGGCAAAGTTGCAGGATACCATAAATTTATTGCATTTCTATATACTAACAATGAAAGATCATAAAGAGAAATCAGAGAAACCATCCCACTTACCATTGCATCAAAAAGAATAAAATACCTAGAAATAAACCCACCTAAAAAGAAAAAAAATACCGATACTCTGAAAAATATAAGATGCTTAGAAAAGAAATCAAAGGCAAAACAGATGGAAAGATATACCATGCTCTAGAATTGGAATAATCAACATTGTCACAATGAATATACTCCCCAAAGCAATCTACAATTCAATGCAATCCCTGTCAAATTACAAAGGACATTATTCACAGAACTAGAACAGAATATTTTAAAATGTGTATAGAAACACAAAAGATGTTGACTAGCCAAAGCAATATTGAAAAAACCAAGACATGGAAAAAACTTAAATGTCCACTGACATATGAATTGATTAAACAGTTTTGATAGATATGCACAATAGGATACTGCTCAGCCATAAAAAAGGACAAAATAATGCCATTTGCAGCAACATGGATGGAACTAGAGGCCTCACACTAAATGAAGTAAGTCAGAAAGAGAGACAAGTGTCATATGTTATCACATATGTGGAATCTTAAATATGGCACAGTTGAGCCTATCCACAAAATTGAAACAGATCACAGACGTGGAGAGCAGATTTTGGGTTGCCAGGGGGGAAGTGGGAGGGAGTAAGCTGTATGGGGAGTTTGGGGTTTGTGGATGCAAAGTGTCACATTTGTAATGGATGAGCAATGGGTCCCTACTGTACAGCAGAGGGAACTCTATGTGATTGGGTCACTTTGCTGTACAACAGAAATTGAAGAAACATTATAAATCAACTATACATTAATAAAAAATTAGATAAATAAAAACTACAATTGGAACCTGAGAGGTAAAAATAGTGCCATGTCATTTGTATGTTAATTTTTATTTCTATTACTTTTATAGTAAAAGACATTTTTAAATAAGATAATTTTAAATTTAGATAATACAAGATGGCAGAGGAGTAATACATGGTGCTCACCTTCTCCCACAAACACATAAAATATTTTTCCCACTACATGTAGAATGATTCACGCAGAACATCCACTAAACACTGGAAGAAGACAAATTTCCAAAAAGGGCAAGAAATCCTCCACATAACTCAGTGGTTGAACAAAAGGGGAAAAAAGAGAGAGAAGAGACAAAAAAGAAAAAATGAATCAGGATGGGACTAGCACTCCTGTAAGGGAGTTGTGAAAGAGGAAAGGAACACACATCCTGGGAAACCACCTAACTGATGGGGAGATCGGCTGAGATGGAGGGACCTCAAAACTTCATAGAAAATACAGCAGCCAGACTGAGGAGAGCAAATCAGGGAGGTAGCCACACAAAGCATTGGTACCACCACCCCTGGATACCACAGCCTGAGATGCTTGGGTGGAGGCTGGGCAATGAGAGTCAGGCTCTGGAGGCTGGTAACCAGGAGACGACTGGTAACCAGGGTTGGTGGTATGGAGACAGCTTGAGGGGCTAGAGAAGCAGTGTGCTACAGTATGGGGAGCAGAGTCCACAGCTGTGTGAACCTGGGAGGAGGCCTGGGTCCACAGAGAAGCCAGGTGACATTGTCGGGGAGGGTGAAAGGAGGAGGGGTGAAAATGCCATAGGAATATTTTGCCCTGTGCACATATGGGCTCTCGGATGGCTGGATGACTATTACATGGACTATGGACAGTGGGGTGCTCTTGTACAATTGGGTGCTTCTTTTGTGGGCTATGGGCTGTGGGATAAAATCTCCTCAGCCATCTCAGACTACAGAGGATGGCATGGTCCACCACCATTAGGAGTTCTTGACCAGGCATCACCTGTGGCCCCAGTCACCTCAGGGGAGGGCACTGCAACTGAGGGCCACCTGTTGTTGCTCTCACTCACCTGGGAACACACACAGCCTGCCATGGCCTTTGCAAAATGCTCTGGGTGAAGCCTGTATCTTCCTGAGGTTCATGTCACTTCCCAGGGCCCTGCAACCAGGAACAGCATGTGGGGCCTCTCTGCGGGTCTTGCCACCGTCAAGGGCCCATAAACCTGGCAGTGGCTAATAGCCCTGCCCATTGCCTCTATCTTCCTGGAAGCACGTTCAGGCTGCAAATTAGCAGTCTGCACACAAGCATACGTACCATCAAGGGGTAAGATGTTGAACATACTGAGGAAAGAAGCAGCAAGCATCCAAACCAAAAGCATCCCTCATACCAAGTAACTAAGTAAGTAAGTAAATAAATAAATACATACATACATGCATAGTAAGCCCTCACAAACTATCCAGGTGCCCTTTTGCATAGAAATAGCCCTCAATGACAACAGTAGCTCTTTTCCCTAAAGTCACAGAATAAGAAAAATATAAGAAAAATGAAGAAGCTCAGGAACCATTCCCAGTCAAAAGAAATGGATAATTCTCCTGAAGGAACAAACAATGAAATAGACCTCTAAGTTTAACAGACACTGAGTTCAAAAACAAGATAGTGAAAATACTGAAGGAATCAAGAGCAAATATGAAGGAAATAAGAGCAGATATGAATAGTAATGTAGAACACTTTAGAAAGGAAGTAGAAAATATGAGGAGCCAAGAAAAATTATAAAATTCATTTTCAGAGAAAAAAGTTGAGTTGAAGTCACTGAAGAGCAGAATGAATAATGCAGAAGAGTGAATACATCCTTACCAACAATTGTTATTTGTGTTTTTTTTTTTTATGATAGCCATTCTGACGGGTGTGAAGTGATAGCTCATTAAGGTTTTGTTTGTATTTGGGTGATAATCAATGATGCTTAGCATCTCTTCATGTGCCTGTTGTCCATTTGTATTTCCTCTTTGGAAAAATTGTTTATTCAGTTCTGTACATTTTCAAATCAGGCTGTATGATGTTTTCATTGTTGCGTTGTATCTGCTGTTTATATGTGTTATGATATAAACACATATAAATCATATATAAATCATATCATATATAAATCATATCATATATAAATCATATCATTTGCAAAATTTTATCCTATTCAGCATGTTTTCATTTTTTTATGTTACGCAGTGCAAAAGTTTTTAAGTTTAATTATGTCCAATTTGTTTATTTTTGCTTTTATTTCATTTGTGTTGACAGATCAAAACAAATTACTGTGATTTATATAAAAGAGCACCCATCTATGTTTTACTCTAGGAGTTTTATGGTTTCTAGACTTAAATTTAGGTGTTTAATCCATTTTGAGGTTGTTTTTGTGTACGGCATTAGAAAATGTTGTAATTTCATTCATTTATATGTAGCTGTCCAGTTTTCCTAGTATCACTTATTGAACTGCTGTCCTTTTCTCCGTTGTATTGTTTTCTTACATTGTCACAGATTCACTGACTAGTTATGTGCTAATTTAATAGTGGGCTCGCTATTGTGTTCCATTGTTCTATATGTCTTTGTGCTGGTACCATAGGGTTTTTTGTATTATTATTATTACTATTATTTTAATAGTTATTTCCCCAATACAATCTTTTTTCTACTGTACATCATGGTGACCCAGTTACACATACATGTACACATTCTATTTTTGCATATTATCATGCTCCATCATAAGTGACTAGACATAGTTTTCAGTGCTACACAGCAGGAACTCATTGTTAATCCATTCCAATAGCAAAAGTTTGAATCCATTAACCCCAGGCTCCCAATCCATCCCAATCCCTCCCACTATCCCCAGGCAACCACAAGTCTATTCTCCACATCCATGATTTTCTTTTCTGTGGAAAGTTTCAATTGTGTTAAATGATAACATATGGTACTTGTCTTTCTCTTTCTGATTTACTTCACTTAGTATGACAGTGTCTATTACCATCCACATTGCTGCAAATGGCATTATTTCATTCTTTTTTATGGCTAAGTAGTATTCCATTGTATATATATATACAACATCTCCCTGATCCAATCACCTGTCGGTGGACATTTGCGTTGTTTCCTTGTCACAGCTATTGTGAATAGTGCTGCAATGAACATGCGGGTGCATGTGTCTTTTTTAAGGACAGTTTTTTCTGGATATATGCCCAAGATTGGGATTGCTGGGACATATGGTAGTTCTATGTATGGATTTGTAATGTATCTCCATACCGCTCTCCATAGTGGTTGTACCAGCTTACATTCCCACCAACAGTGCAGGAGGGTACCCCTTTCTCCACAGCCCCTCCAGCATTTGTTATTTGTAGACTTATTCATGATGGCCATTCTGACTGGGGTGAGAGGGTATCTCATGGAGGTTTTGATTTGCATTTCTCTAATAATCAGGGATGTTGAGCACTTTTTCATGTACTTGTTGGCCATCAGTACATCTTTCTTGGAAAAATGTCTATTCATGTCCTTTGCCCATTTATCCATTGGGTTTGTGGCTTTTTGCTATGGAGTTGTATAAATTGTTTGTATATTCTAGAGATTAAGCACCTGTCAGTTGCATTGTTTGAAATTATTTTCTCCCATTCTGTAAATTGTCCTTTTGGTTTCCTTTGCTGTGCAAAAGCTTGTCAGTTTGATTAGTTCTCATTGGTTTATTTTTGCTCTTATTTCTGTTGCTTTAGGAGACTGACCTGAGAAAACATTTGTAAGGATGATGTCAGAGAATGTTTTGCCTATGTTCTCTTCCAGGAGTTTGATGGTGTCTTGTCTTACATTTAAGTCTTTCAGCCATTTTGAGTTTATTTTTGTGCATGGGGTGAAGGTGTGTTCTGGTGTCATCGATTTGCATGCAGCTGTCCAGTTTTCCCAGCAATACATGCTGAAAAGACTGTCTTTTTCCCACTTTATGTTCTTACCTCCTTTGTCAAAGATTAATTGACCATAGGTTTCTGGGTTTATTTCTGGGATCTCTATTCTGTTCCATTGGTCTATATGTCAGTTTTGGTACCAGTACCACACTGTCTTGATGTCTGTGGCTTTGTAATATTGCCTGAAGTCTGGGAGAGTTATGCCCCCTGCTTGGTTTCTGTTTCTCAGGATTGATTTGGCAATTCTGGGTCTTTTGTGGTTCCATATAAATTTTTGGATTATTTGTTCTAGTTCTGTGAAAAATGTTGTGGGTAATTTGATGGGGATTGCATTGAATCTGTAGATTGCTTTGGGTAGTACGGCCATTTGTACAATATTAATTTTTCCAACCCAGGAGCATGGAATATCTTTCCATTTCTTTACATCTTCTTTAATTTCCTTGATTAATATTTTATAGTTCTCAGCATATAAGTCCTTTACCTCCTTGGTCATGTGTATTCCCAGGTATTTGATTTTTTGGGGTATAATTTTAATAGGTGTTATATTTTTGTATTCATTTTCTAATATTTCATTGTTAGTGTACAGATATGAGACTCATTTCTGAATGTTAATCTTAAATCCTGATACTTTTCTGAATTTGTTGATCAGTTCAAGTCAGTTTTAGGTTGAGTCCTTGGGGTTTTCTATGTATAGTATCATGTCACCTGCATACAGTTACAGTTTTACCTCTTCCCTTCCAATTTGGATGCCTTTTATTTCTTTTGTTTGGCTGATTTCTGTGGCTAGGACTTCCAGTACTATGCTGAATAACAGTAGTGAGAGTGGATATCCTTGTCTTGTTCCAGATTTGCAGTGGAAAGGTTTTTAGCTCTTCACCATTGAGTCTTACATTTGCTATGGGTTGGTCATAAATGACTTTTATTATTTTAAGATATGTTTCCTCAATACCCACTTTAGTAAGAGTTTTGATTGTGAATGGATGTTGGACTTTGTCAAATGCTTTTTCCATCTCTATTGAGATGATCATGTGGTTTTTGACTTTTCTTTTTTTATGTGGTGTATTACATAGATTGATTTGCATATGTTGTACCTTACTAGTAATCCTGGGATTAGTCTCTCTTTTTTGTGGTATATTATCTTTTTTATTGATGTTGGATTCTGTTGGCTAAAAGTTTGTTGAGCATTTTTGTGTCTATATTCATCAAAGATATTGGCCTATAGTTTTTTTTAGTATCTTTGTCTGGTTTTGTTATTGGGGTGATGGCATGTTCATAGAATGACTTTGGAAGTGTTTGTTCTTCTTCAACGTTTTGAAAAAGTTTAAGAAGGATGAGTATAAGTTCCTCTTTGTATGTTTGAAAGAATTCTCCTGTGAAGTCATCTGGTCCTGAACTTTTGTTTGTAGGGAATGTTTTTTATTACATACTACATTTCATTTCTAGTGATCCATCTGTTCAATTGATCTGTTTCTTCTTGATTTATTTTGTCAAGCTGGAAATCTCTAGAAAGTGGTCCATTTCTTCTAGGTTTTCAAATTTATTGGTATCAAATTTTTCTTAGTACTCTCTTATATTTTTTTGTATTTCTTCAGTTTCTGATGTAATTTATTCTTTTTCCCCTCTTATTTTGGTTATTTTGGTTTTTTCTCTCCTCTTCTTGATGATTCTGGCCAGATGTTTGTCACTTTTGTTTACCTTTTTAAATAACAGTGTTTGGGTTTAATTGATTTTTTCCTATTTTTTTGAATGTATATTTTATTGATTTCCTCTCTGATATGTATGATTTCCTTCCTTCTGATGACTTTTTGTTTGTTCTTCTTTCCCTAATTTCTTTAGGTGGTGGATTAAGTTCTCCATTTGTGTTTTTTTTCCTTTATTGAAGAAAGCCTGTATGGCTATAAATCTCCCTCTAAAGCACTGCTTTTGTGTCATCCCATAAATTTTGAATGAGTATGTCTTCATTATCATTTGGCTCAATGTATCTTGAATTTTCCTTTTTGATTTCCTCATTATCTCATTGATTTTTGTGGCATATTGTTTAGTCTCCATGTAGTCAGTTTTTTCTCATTTCTTTTCCTGTGGTTGATTTACAGTTTCATGCCATTGTGGTAAGAGAAGATACTTGAAATATTTTCTATACTCTTAAATTTTTTGAAGTTAGCTTTGTGCCCTAGGATGTGATAAATTTTTGAGAATGTTCCATGTGCACTTGAGAAGAATGTATATTCTGATTGTCCTGAAAATGTCAATTAAGTCTAACTTTTCTATTGTGTCATTTAGGACATTTGTTGCCTTATTAACTTTCTATCCAGAGTATCTGTCCCTTGATGTAATTGAGGTGGTGATGATTCATATCCCTCTGGTCGGTGGGGTTTTGTCTTCTGTGAGATTAGAGGTGGCTGTGTGCCTCAGGGGTCTTTAGGCAGTATGTTTAGTGATGGATAGGGCCAGATTTTCCCAAAATGGCTACCTCCAGAGAAACACATGCTGATGAATATTCCCGAAAGTTTATCCTCCAATGCCCTTCCCCCACAATGAACCACAGTCCCCTTGTTTTCCCAGGAGATCCTACAAGAACTGCAATCAGGTCCAACCCAAATTCCTAAGGAGACTTTGCTTTGGCCTGGGACCCAGTGCATGTGAAATTCTGTGTGTCCCTTTCAAGAATGGGGTCTCTGTTTCTCCCAGTCTCATGAAGCTCCTGCACACAAGCCCCACTGTCCTTCAATGGCAGATGCTCTGGTGGCTCTTTCTCTCAGTGCCAGATCCCCAGGCATGGGTATTTGATATGGGCCTCAGAATTCTCACTCATGTAGGTGAGTCTCTGTGATACAGTTACTTTCCAGTCTGTGGGGTTTCCCACCTGGGAAGGTATGGATCACATAATCTCCCCTCCTACCTATGGATGTGGCCTCATCTTTGTCTTCTGGAGTAGGATATCTTTTTGAAAGTTTCCAGTCCATTTGGTTGAAGGTTGCTCAGCATTTGGTTGTAATTTTGTTGTTTTTATGAGAGAAGTTTAGCTACAGTCTCATTTTTTTTTTGTCTTTTCTGAGGCTGCACCCATGGCATATGGAAGTTCCCAGACTAGGGGTCTAATCGGAGCTGTAGCTGCCAGTCTATGTCACAGCCACAGCAACGTGGGTTCCAAGCCACATCTGTGAACTTCACCACAGCTCATGGCAACACCAGATCCTCAACCCACTGAGTGAGGCCAGGGATCGAACTCACAACTTCATGGTTCCTAGTCAGATTTGTTAACCATTGAGCCATGATGGGAACTTCTCACAATATTATTTATGGTGCTCTGTGATCAGTGATCTTTGATGTTACTCTTGCAAAAAGATTATGACTTGCTGAAGGCTAAGATTATTGTTAGCATTGTTTGGCAATAAAGTATTTTTAATTAGGGTATAGAATTTATTTTAAATTTCTATTTTAAAAATTTTTAATAATATACAGTTGATTTATAATGTTGTGTCGAATTTTTCTGTACAGCAAAATGATACAGTCATATTATATATACATGTTTTTCATATAATCTTCCATGATATTCTAGCCAAAAGATTGGATAGAGTTCCCTGTGCTATAGTGTAGGACCTCATTGCTTATCCATTCTAAATATAATAGTTTGCATCTAGCAATCCCAAACTCCCTGTCCATACCACTTATTCCCCCTTCAACCTTGGCAACCACAAGTCTGTACTCTATGTCTGTGAGTCAGATTCTGTTTTTTAGATAGGTTCATATGTGCAATATATTAGTGATAATAATAAGGGGTTTGTCTTTCTCTTTCTGATTTACTTCACATGGTATGAGAAGCACTATTTGCATCCATGTTGCTGCATAGGGGATTATTTTCTTCTTTTTTAAGGCTGAGTAGTATCCCATTGTGTATATGTACTACATCTTCTTAATCCATTCATCTATGGATGGACATTTAGGCTTTTCAATGAAAGTTTTGTACAATCACTATGGAAAACAGTATGGAAGTACCTCAGAAATCTCAATATAGAACTACAATGTGATCCAGAAATCCCACTCCCAGACATCTATCCAGACAAAACTTTCATTGAAAAACATGCATGCACCCCTATGTTCATTGCAGCAGTATTCACAATAGCCAAGACATGGAAACAACCTAAATGTCCATCAACAGATGAATGGATTAAGAAGATGTGGTATACATACACAATGGGATACTACTCAGCCTTAAATAAGAAGAAAATAATCCTTTCAACACTGTAGGAGTGTTCCCTTTTCTCCACACCCTTTCCAGAATTTGATGTTTGTAGATATACTAATGATAGCCATTAGTACCTGTGTGGTGTGGTACCTCATTGAAGTTTTGATTTTCATTTCTCTAGTAATCAGTGATGTTGAGCATTCTTTTATGTGCCTGTTGGCCATCTGTATGTATTTAGGTATTCTGCACATTTTTCTTTTGGATTGTTTGTTTTTGCTATTGAATTGTGTGAGTTGTATGTATATGTTGTACATTAAGCCCTTGTTATATTCATCGTTTTTTAACTTTTTTTTTTCAGATTTCATAGGTCGTCTTATTTTATGGTTTTCTTTTCTGTACAAAAGCTTGTAACTTTGATTAGGTCCCATTGGTTTATTTTGCTTTTATTTCTGTTGCTTTGGGAGCCTGAACTAAGAAAACTTTTGTACAGTTAATGTCAGAGAATGTTTTGCCTATATTGTCTTCTAGGAGTTTGGTGGTCTCTTGTCTTTAAGCCTTTTGAGTTTACTTTTGTTCATGGTGGGTGTGAGGGTGTGTTCCAATTTCATTGAATTACATGGAGCTGTCCAGTGTTCCCAGCACCACTTGCTGAAATGTCTGTCATTTTCCCATCTTATGTTGTTGCCCCCTTTGTCAAAGATTAACTGACCATAGGTGTCTGGGTTTATTTCTAGGATCTCTATTCTGTTCCATTGGTCTGTCTGTCTGTTTTGATACCAGTACCATGCTGTCTTGATGACTGTGGCTTTGGAATATTGCCTGAAGTCTGGGAGAGTTATGCCTCCTGCTTGGTTTTTGTTCCTCAAAATTGCTTTAGGAATTCTGGGTTTTTTGTGGTTCCATATAAATTTTTGGATTGTTTATTCTAGTTCTGTGAAAAATGTCGTGGGTAATTTGATAGGGATTGCATTGAATCTGTATATTGTTTTGTATAGTATGGCCATTTTTACAATATTAATGTTTCCAACCCAGGAGCATGGAATTTCTTTCCATTTCTTTTAATTCTCTTTAATTTTCTTGATTGATGTTTTATATTTTTCAGCATATGTCTTTCACCTTGATGGTCAGGTTTATTCCTAGGTATTTAATTTTATTGGCTGAGATTTTAAAATGTACTGTATATTTCTGTTTATTTTCTAATATTTCATTGTTAGTATACAGAAATGCAACTGATTTCTGATGTTAATCTTGCATCCTCCTACTTGGCTGAATTTATTATCAGTTTGAGTAGTGTCTGTGTGGAGTCCTTAGGGTTTTCTATTTATAGTATCATGTCATCTGCATACAGTGACAATTTTACCTCTCCTCTTCCAATTTGGATACCTTTTATTTCTTTGGTTTTTCTGATTGCTGTGTGTAGTATTTCCAATACTATGTTGAGTGAAAGTCGTGAGAGAGGGCACTTTGTCTTGTTCCAGATTTTAGTGGGAAGGCTTTCAGCTTTATTATATTAGCTGTTGGTTTGTCATAAATGGCTTTTGTTATGTTCCCTCCGTACCTACTTTGGAAGAAATTTATCAGGAAAGGATGTTGGACATTATAAAATGTTTTTTCTGCAACTATTGAGATGATCATGTGTTTTTTACTTTTCTTTGTTAATATGGTGTATGACATTGATTGATTTGCATATGCTGAACAATTCTTGTGAACTTGGGATGATTCCCATTTGGTTTTGGTGTATGATCTTTTTTTTATGTTGTGGATTCCGTTGGCTAAAATTTTGTTGAGAATTTTTGTGTCTATACTCATAAAAGTTATTGCCTAAAATTTTCTCTTTTTGGTAGTATCTTTGGCTGCTTTTGGTATTAGGGTAATGGTGGCTTCATAGGATTATCTTTGAGAGTGTTCCTTCTTCAACCTTTGGAAAATTTATTTAATCTATTTCTTCTTGATTCAGTTTTGGTGGGCTGTAAGTCTCCAGAAAGTTGTCTGTCTCTTCTAAGATATTAAATTTGCTGATGTATAATTGTTCATAATACTCTCATTTTTTTGTATTTCTGCAGTATCTGTTGAGATTTCCCCTTTTTCATTTTTTATTTTGTTCATTTGAGTTCTTTCTCTCCTTTTCTTGGTGAGTCTGGAAAGAGGTTTGTCAATTTTGTTTGCCCTTTGAACGAACCAGCTCTCGTTTTTATTGATTTTTTCTATTGTTTTTTGAATGTCTTTTTTATTGATTTCTTCTCTGATCTTTATGATTTCCTTCATCCTGCTGACTTTAGGTTTTGTTTGTTCTTCTTTTTCTAAGTTGTTCTGTTGGTGAGTTAAGTTGTTAGTTTGAGATTTTTCTTCTTTTTGTAGGAAGGCCTGTATTGCTATGAACTTCCCTCTATGAACTGCTTTTGCAGCACCCCTTAGATTTTTAATGGTTGTGTCTTCATTATCATTCAGTTCAATGTATTTTTTTAAATTTCCTTTTTGATTTCCTCATTGAGCCATTTTTTTTTCTCATAGCATGATGTTTGGTCTCAATGCAGTCAGTTTTTTCTCATTTATTTTCCTGAGGTTGATTTCTAGTTTCATGCCATTGGGGTCAGAGAAGATACTTGAAAAAAGCTCTATACTCTGAAATTTGTTGAGGTTGGTTTTTTGCAGCAGTTTTTGGTCAATCATTAAGAATGCTCCATGTGCACTTGAAAAGAATGTATATTCTGATCTTTTTGGAGGTAATGTCCTGAAAATACTAATTAAGTCTAACTTTTCTTTTGTGTGATTTAAGATCTCTCTTGTCTTATTGATTTTCTTTCTAGAGGATTGGTCCATTGATGTGAGTGAAGTGTTAAATTCTCCTAATATTATTGTACTCCCATCAATTTCTCTTTTTATGTCTGTTACTATTTGCTTTATGTATCTGTGTGCTACTATATTAGGGGCATATATGTTAATGATTGTGATATCCTCTTCTTTGAATGGCATTTTTATCATTAAATAGTGTCCTTTTTTGTCTGTCTTCATGGTCTTCATTTTAAAGTCTATTTTGTCTATGAGTATTGCAACTCCTGCTTTCCTGTCTTTTCCAGTTGCAGGAAATATCTTTTTCTATTTCCTCACTCTCCATTTATATGTGTCCTTTGTCCCAAGGTAAGTCTCTCATAGGCAACTTATGGGAGTCCTTTTTTTTTTTCCCCAGTCTGCCTCTGTATGTCTTTTGTTTGGAGCATTTGGACCATCAACATTTAAGAATTTAAGGCAATTATTGATAAATATGTATTTGTGGCCATTTCAAAACTTTTTTCCAGTTGTTTCTACGTTTCTCCTATTTTCCTTTCTTTTTTTTTTTTTGGTTAGATGATTTTCTTTTATTTTATGCTTGTGTCCTCTTCTTTTTAGATTTTGTGAATGTAATATTTGGTTTTGATTTGGAGTTTCCCTCCTTTTCAAGGATGTTAACCCCTTCATATATCTGCTTGCTTTAACCTGATAATGATATAGGCTCAAACCCATTATTAAATAAAAAGAGACTAGATTTTCTTACTTTTTTGTTCCTCCTATTTTATGTTTTTGATGTCCTTTTTTTAACATCTTCATGTTTATCTTTTTGAAGTTCCTTTTTTTTTCCTTTTAGGTCTGTATACTGGCTTAAGTTATTGCTTTCCAATTATGATTTCTTCCATCCTATTTCTTCTTTCTTATTTGGAGTATCTCTTTCAATATTTTTTTTAGAATGGGCTTAGTATTGCTGTATTATTCCAGTTTTTTTTTTGGTTGTTTTTGGATAAATTGTTTATTTCTCCCTGTATTTTAAATTATAGCCTTGCTGGGTAGAGTATTCTAGGCTTAACATTTTTCCCTTTTAGAACTTTGAATATATCTTGCCACTCTTTTTTGGACTATAGTGTTTCTGTAGAGAAATCATCTGATAGCCTTATGGAGTTTCCCTTATAATTAATTATTTGTTATTCTCTTGCTGCCTTTAGAATCCTCTCTTTATGTTTTGACATTTTTATTGTAATATGTCTTGGTGTGGGCTTTTTGATTTCAACTTGTTTGAGGCCCTGCATGCTTCCAGTATCTTGATATATGTTTCCTTTAGATTTGTTTTCAGGCATAATTTCCTCAAATATATTTTCAATCCCCTTTTCTTTTTCTTCTCTTTCTGGAATCCCTATTATATGTAGATAACCTCACTTTATATTATTGCATGAATCTCATATTGCATTCTGTTTTTTTCCTTTGATTTTCTGTCTGCCGTCCTGATTGGATGATTTCCACTATTCTGTCTTCCAAGTCACTAATTCTTTCTTCTGCATTATTTGTTATGCTCTTCAGTGACTTTAATTCAGTGTGAATGTCTGAAAATGAATTTTATATTTTTTATTGGATCCTCCTTATATTTTTTTATTCCTTTCTGAAGTAATCTCAATTACTGTTCACATCTGCTCTTAATTACTTCATATTTGCCCTTAATTCCTTCAGTATTTTCACTATATAATTTTTGAGCTTGGCATATGTTAGACTGCATAGGTCTGTTTCATTGTTTGCTCCTTCAGGTGTATTCTACCTTTTTTTTTTAAACTGGTAATGTTTCATAAGCTTTTTCATTTCGCCTATTTATTTCTTATTCTGTGAGTTTAGAGAAAACAACTACTGTACTCTTGGAGGGTTATTTATATGCAAGAGCACCCCTGGGTATTTTGTGAGGGTTTACTATTTATTTTTGGCATGAGAATTTGGATACTTGCTGTGTCTTTCCTCAGTGTGTGCAGGCTCTTATTTTCTTGATAGGGTGCTGTGTGCTTCCAGGGAGATGGAGGCAATGGGCAGAGCTAGTACCCAGTGCCTGGTTGCTGGGCCCTTGACAGTAGCAAGGACCCATGGGAAGGTGGCACAGGCTGATCCTAGTTGCAGTGGCCTGAAATAACAATGAGACTCAGGCAGGTTTAGGCATCACCCAGAGCATTGTGCAGTGGCAGCAAGAGTGTATGTGCATTCCCAGAGAGTGTGAGATACAATGGGTGGTGCTCAGTGGCAGTGCCCTCCTCTGATGACTGGGGCTGCAAGTGGTGCCAGTTCACGGACCTCTTGTGGTGGTGGTCCATAACCACTTCTAGAGTCAGAGATTACTGTAGTGTGTCGCCCCTTCCACCTGTAGACCACACAAGAAGTGCTCCTTCCTTCTTAGACCATGCTGTAGGAGCTGCCTCCCATAGCTTGTGCAAGAACCATCACCAATAGCTCGCACAAGTGGTGCCTCACTGCCCTTAGCCCTGCCCTCTGAGGGTCCACAGGTGCTAGGAGAAATATACTCCTGTGGTAGTCTATCCCTCCTCTTGCCCTCTCCAATAATGGTAGCTTGCCTATCCTACATGCCCAGATCTCCTCCCCATTTCCCTTTGCTATGGTGCTCCTCTCCTCAGCCCTTAGCACACCACTCCCTAGCTCCATCAGGCTCTCTCCACACCACCAAACCTCGTCTTCTCCCTGGTACTGATCTCTGAAGCCTGAGTCTCTAACCAGCCCCCATCCAAGCATCTCAGGCTGTGGTGTCCAGGGGCAGTGGTACCAATGGATTTGTGGCTCTCTCTCTGCTTTTCTATCCTTAGTCCAGCTGCTGTGCTTTTCTCTGCATCTCTGAGGTCCTTCCATCTTTGTGGATCTCCCCATCAGTTAAGTGGCTTCCCATGGTGTGGGTTCCTTTCCCCTTTCTCAGATCCCTCTCAGGAGTGCTGGTCCTGTATTAATTCCTTTTCTCTCTCTCTTTTATTTTTTCCTTTTGTACTACAGAGTTATGTGGAGGGTTTCTTACTGTTTTTGGAGGTTTAGTATCTTCTGCCAGTGTTCAGTAAGTGTTCTGTGTGAATTGTTCTACATGTAAATTTTTTTTAATGTGTTTGTGGGAGAAGTTGAGTGCTACGTCTTACTTCTCTGGCATCTTGATCCCGTTCTCCAGGTTATTATTATTATTATTATTATTATTATTATTTCTTCTTAGGGCCATACCCACAGCATATGGAGGTTCACAGGCTAGGGGTCAAATTGGTTACAGATGCTGGTCTACACTATAGCCACAGCAATATGGGAAATGAACCGTGTCTGGGACCTACATACACCACATCTCACTGCAGTGCCACATCCTTAACCCACTGAGTGAGTCCAGGGATCAAACTCACAACCTCATGGTTACTAGTTAGATTCACTTCCACTGTGCCACCATAAGAACTCACTCGCCAGGTTTTTTTTAAAGGTTTCCTTTGCTGCGTTTCCTTTGAGTTTAATTATGCCCACTGGTTTATTTTTTGTTTTCATTTTCATTATTCTAGGATGTGGATCAAACATGATATTTCTGCTTTTTATGTCAAAGTGTGTTCTGTCAAAATAACCATTTTAGTCTATGTGTTCATTATCTCATTAGATTTTGATGGATTTATACTTTGTATAGTATAGCAACATTGTATAGTATACTATACATTTGTATATTATATGTGTATACTATATATATATGGTTATTACAGTACTGCCTATAATATTGATAAATGTGTTTATCCAATGAGCATACTATACATTTGTATACTATATGTATACTGTACATTATGTATAGTATACTATACAATGTATAGTATACCATACATTTATACTTTGCATAGTATAGTAACATTACTGTTCTTTTATTTATCCATCCCACTGATATTTATTATGTGCAGACCATTATGCCTGAATTAGGAGATCCCAGTAATGATCCCAGTAAACCTGATTTTAAATAATACTCACATTTTCCTTCACATTGGATTTGGCAATTAGACCACAATATGTCTGTAATGTCCATTGCATTTCCTTCCATCCCCAGGAGTAGGAAAGAAGAAAATGTAACCTGCCATGTGAGTCATGTGACTCAGTCCTGGTGAGTAAGGAGATGATAGATATCTTGCACTTATTCTAAGACAAAACTCCAACACTGAGTTACTAGAAAGTGATATGCGATGACAAAAAATGCTACTTGGTACCAACTAACTCTGCTCTAGAAATTTGGAGGAAGAAGCAACTCATGAAAACTAGAGTCAGAGAAGAATTTCTGGAACAGATAGGATTTCAACTTGCCTTTGAAGGATGGAAGGGATTCAGATTAGTGAAAGTTAGAGGAAGAATGTTTCAAGAGAGGTAGAAAGGGTGCGATCAAACATATTTATACTCCCACATTAGGCTCTGAGTATAAACTGACATTTTCTTTTAGAATCTATAGTTGATTTCACCTTATGCTCTTTTTATATCTAAGCATTGCCTCAGAAAGAAAAATTTCCTTATATATTTTTAAAATAAAACTTAAAAGAATCATAGAAGCAGAAATGATGGATTATTTTGGCTGAAACATAGCAGTAAAAGCTCTTAGTAAACTTTATGTAGATTTCATAAATAATACTAGCTAACATTTATTAAGAATCTTCCATGAGCTAGGAGTTATTCTATATACTTACTATGTATTTATTCACATAATACACAAAACAACCTTGTGAGTTATTACTATCTGCATCTTATAGATGAAAGAAATGAAGCAAAATAAGGTTTAATAAACTTGCTTAAATGTCACACTAAGGAAGTGGCACAGAGTTAAAGTGGAATTAAAAGATTCAGTTTCAGGTGGGTTATCTCCAGAGCCTTTACACTTAATCATGTCATAGGTTTGATGAGGAGTTAAAGGGAGAGATGGCTTTCTTTAGTCTTCTGAAAGGTAGAGACAAAATATTAGTCTCCAGGAGGACAGGAGGGCTTTGGGGAAGACTCTGTGGTAATAAGCAATTATTCATAATTCATGCCTGACACAGATAGTTTGGATTGTTAATGGGGAGAAATATATCCATATATCTATATCTATCTATCCATATTTTATATATATATATGTATATATATATATTAGTTTTTATGTTTAAAGTGATTTCTGACAACATTATTTTTATTAAATACAAAAGCAGTACAGATTAAGCTAATATCCCCTTGACTATCAACTTCAATCCTGGCACACACACATTGTCCTCTATATCCTAGATTATTGATATGATTTTATTAGTTTGTCTATTTGTGTGTTTTATGTAAATGATATATCTTCTACAAAGACATATGTAATTTATACAGTTGTACATATTGTTTTGTAACTTTGTAATTGTTTTGTTTTAATATTGTTTTATGTATAAATGCATACATGTTTTACCTAAATAAAATGCATAATATTTTATATTAGTATATTTTGAAAAAAGTGGTATCATTTTATACTGCACTTGTTCTAATCTGTCATAAATACAATCTATATTTGTAACATAGATATGATTGTTACTTTTTGTTGTCAATATTTTTGTAATAAGTCTGTTCTTCCCCTCATTATTTTATTACAAAAATATGGCAAACAAATAAACTTTGTAGAGAATACTCATGTACCTACAAACTAGATTCTACCTTTAACATTTTACTATGCTTGCTTGTTTTATTACATATACATGCATTCTTTTATCCATCCATCAATCCATCTTCATTGTTTGGCCTCATTTTAAACTTTTCCATAGAAACCCATATTCTTGTAATAACATAGTTTATTTATCCAAGTTTATCAGTATTATAGGCAGTGCTGCAATGAGCATCCTTGTCCATTTGTGTCCACTTTGGTGAACATCTAAGAGTGTATACATTATAAATATTAGTAGATACTAACAAATTACTCTTCATGGTGGATCCAACAGTGTATAGTTCTCATTAAAGTATGAAGGGGCTTGTTCCCTAACACATTTCACTTATTTTCATCAACTTTTGAAATGTTTTAAGATTGTTAACTAACCAATATATTTGGTTGGTGAAAAATGCTATCATTTGTTGCTTTGATTTTCAACTTGCATTTTCATGATTACTAGAGAGTTTGAACATTTTTCATGTGTTTATTTTCCATTGGGGTTTCATTTTTATTCATGTACTTTGCCTAATATACACATTCATACATATGTAAACACACGCATATATATATTTCTACATTCATTATCTGTTTTATATGTGGAGGATATTTTTACTGGTCTGTTGTTCATCTTTCTACTTGTCTTATGATGTTTTCATTGTACAGAACTATTCCACTTTACATTTCTATAGCACTTTGAACTTATTTGGTCTTCAGTGTTATTTTTGATGTTAATAAGCAAGGTGGTCATTCTCATTTTATAGATGAAGACTCTAAAATCTTAGGTAAATAAATCTTTTCAATATCACACAGCTAATATGTGGTAATAGCAAGACTCAGAATTAAATCTATTGACCTCTGTTTTAGTTTTTTATTGCTGCTGTAACAAATTAGCAGAAACCTGGATGATTGAAACAACAAACATTTATTATGTTAAAATTCTAATAGTTTTGAGGTCTAAAGTCTCACTGGGTTAAAATCAGGGTGTCGACAAGGGTCTCTTCCTTGAAAAGACTCTACAAGACAATGCATTTACTTGCCTTTTTCAAATTCTAGAGACATAAATTCCCTAGATCATTGTTCCCTTCCTCCATCTTCAAAGCCAGAAATAAAGGGTTTGAGTCCTTCTCATACTTAATTCACTTGATGTCTTCCTCTGCCTTTCTTTTGCACATTAAAAGACTTGTCATAGCCTTGGGCCTACCGGGATAATCACATTTAAAAGTCAGATGATCAGCAACCTTAATCCATCTGCAACCTAATGCCTCTTTGTAATGTAACATATTCATAGTTTCTGGGGTTTAGGATATGAATGTCTTTGAGGCAGGCATTATTTTTCTTTCCCCATCCCTTAATATGCTGCAACAGAGTAACAGCCAAAGGAGTAGAACAAATGGTTTGGAAAGTAGGGGTGAGAAGGGACAAATTTACCATAGACTTAGTCATATATTGAGCTTTGATTGTGTTCCCAATTCCTGGAAAAGCAGTTGGATCATGAGAATGTCTGCATTTTATGCCTGTGAATAGAGATTTAGGGTTTGAAACTACATGTAATTCACTTCCACAAATGGTGTAATTAATTTCCACAAAAGAGCCGCAAACTCACTCATAAAAACACAGAGGGCATATAAATAGTATTCATACAGCTACATATGCTTTCTGGGTGCTGGTGAACTCTAATCCAAAAGATCGAATCATGGAAATATAGGATGTGAGAATATAAGCGACCTTAAAGACCAGTTAAGACAAGGCTTTCCTTTTACAAGTGAGGTGACCAAAGACCAAAGAAGGAAAATAGCACACCCAAGGTAATACATAAGACTGTGGCATAGTGAGTATGGAATATAATTCTCACTACTAGGTCCAGTTTCACCAAACTAAGCTGTCATTTTTAGAGGCTGTGTAGGTGTTTTTGTGTCCCTTAAATCATATCAGGGAGATGACCATATCCTCCAGCCAGTGGTTTAACCAGCCACTAATTTTCTACCACAATTCTCTGGGAATAAAGAAAACATTGAAATGAGAACAAAGAAAATATAGGACTTGGGAGCCAGCACTGAATTGTAAGTGCCCAGGAAGAGAAATATTCTCCAAAAGACAGCTCTTTTTTCTGCTGTTAAAAAGAGGTGAGGTGGAATTGACCAGAATTTTTGTGTGAGAGTCCTGAATTCAATAGAAAAAGGAGCCAAAAAACATATAAGTTAGAAGAAGGCAGATGTTTGGCTATTTAATATAAAGAAAAGTAACCCAAAAGTTGAATGAGTTGTCTTGGGAGATCATGATCTCTCAGTTATTAGAGGCATCCAAACAAAGTTTGTATAGCTAATAAGGAGAGAATATTGTATTGGGACTTTCCAGATTTATATTGCTAAGAACTCTCTTTTAATCAAGGTCTACGTGACTGCTTAACACAGAATATAAAATAGGTAAATGCAGCTCTTTTAATAGCTCTGTGAAGCAACCTAATCTGGAAGTAAACACTCTTCATGCCTTCTCAGGCCTCCTCTTGCTCACTCTTCTAACCTGCAGTAACTCAAGAGGATTTTGGGATTAGGTGCTTATAGGAACAGAGCCCCAGCTGGTTACAATGAGTCAATAAGAATAGCACAGGGACTTGCAGTAACAGACACACAGGCCTTTTGGCAACAGATTTGTTGGGGCAAACAGTGAAACTATCAGGTACAACTAAACCAAACTTAAAACAAGAAAATTCCCACCCAATTCATTGTCCCAAGCACAACGTTTACAAATGCAGCTCTTTTCTATTAGGATTTTGCTGACCTTGCTCAAAGGCTGTCTTTTTGATTATTTGGTTCATGATTCATGCATTCATTCATCTAGCCAATGTTTATTGAGCACCAAGCCTATATCAAGTGTTATGCTAGACTTTGAGGCTACAATGGGAGCAAAAAAAAAAAAAAAAAAAAAAAAAAAAAAAAAAAAAAAAAAAAAAACACGTGATCCTGGAGTTCATAGTGCTTCAATTATGAGCTGTAAAGACAGGTAGTTAAAGAAATTTCAATAAACTTTAAATATACATTGTGCATTGGAAGCACATGGCAGGACCACCCAGCAGAGAAACATGAGAAGTCAGGGAAGACCACTTGGAGAAAAGGGATTCTAAACTGAGACACAAAAGATAAGTGGGGAAAAGAAAGGGGAAAAAATGCTTGAGCCAGATAGAAAAACACCTAAAGTTTGGAGCTAAGAGAAAGCATGGAGTACCTTGGAAAACTGACAAACTGGCAGAACTCTGGTGTAGGTAGAGTATAGAGGAGCATGAAGAAGGGCAAACAGTGGCTAGAAAGGTTAGGAGAAGCCAGATCACAAAGGGCCATATTAAAGAGTTTGACCTTTATCCCAGAGAAAGAAAATGAGAAGCCATGAATTTTCTCAAAAAAAGTTATAATTTTCTTTCTCATGCAAAGGAATACAAAGAAAGAAAAAAAATCAGTTTATATTCACTTTCTAGATAAACTTTAAAAATCAAATTCATGTATGAAATTTGAAAATTCAAATAGTCCCAAATAAAAAGTGAAAGTCACTCTCTAGGTCACTAACTAGGTCACTTTCCCTAATGGAAGTGTCAGTTAAAAATATTTTTGTGATGATTTCCAGAAGAAAAATTCTTCAACCTCCCTTATAAGTAAATACATAGAAGTATGTGTTTATGTGTGCGTGTGTGTGTGTGTGTGTGTGTGTGTGTGTATGGAGCAAACACAAAATGCTAATTCTTCTGTACCTTACATTTTACTTAGTGATATATCTTGGAAATGTTTCCCTATGTGCTTACACAGACACGACACATACAAGGAACATTTCACCAGTTTCAATATCATTCTGACCCAGGATCCATGCTAATCTCTGTATTACTCCAATTTCAATAAATAAGGCAAGCACTGCTGGAGGATTTTAAGTAAGGGTGAAATGCAGTCACATTTGTGTTTTGGAGAAAATAACTGGCTGTTATTTGAAGGGCAGATTGTGGGGAGAAAGAATGAAGACAAAAAGAACAATGAGGAAGCTATTGCTGTGATCCAATTAAGAGATGATCTTGTCTCAGATCAAAGCTATGGTAGGGGGGATGGAGAAAAGTAGTGGATTCAAAACACATTTAAAATATAAACATGACAAGATTTGTCAATGAAATGGATATAGACGGAAGGCAGGATTCTTAGATGACATTCATATTTCTAAGCTTGAGAAATAGGATGGGAGGGAAAAATTCAGTCACAGTCATAGGAAATGACTTCTTCCTTTTCTCAAATATTATAGCACTTTGTATAGGCTCCTCTTCTCTCACCATGTTTTTATACTAATTAAAGACTTTATTCCTGCATTGTCGTAGCATTCTTATTTGCTGCCAGCTCCTTGGTAGTGGGGTGGGGATAGACTAGAGTGAGGAAAGTGGAGGAAGTAAAGGAAAAGATACTAAAATTTACTGATAACTTACTATGAGACAGGTGCTGCACTAGGCCCTTTTACAGACATTCTTACATTTTATTTCCACAGACTGATTTCGCAGATGAAAAATTTAGGCCCAAAGAACTCGAAAGTCTTTCCCACAGTAATATACTTCAGGGAGAGGCATAACCAAGCTTCAAACTAGGGCTGTCTCTTCTCAGAACCTACAATCAGGAAGCCATATGATAAAACAGAGTAAAGTTGGAAGGAGAAGTTGATGACATTTATAGAGCTGTTCAAGGATGGCAGCCAGGAAACAAGACATGTTAAGTGAGCATAGAAGAGAAAGGCAGACAGGAAGACTCTGGGACAAAGAAAGTGTGAACATAGGTGTTGGGAGGACAGTCACGGAGACTCCAAATGAATGAAGTCCCAGGAGGCTGAAGGAAATATGCTTTTTTGCCTGAGGCCAAAGATTGGAAACCTGAAGAATAGGGCTGTCAAGAGCTGTCTAGATCAGTGTTCAAGTGCAAGTTAGCTAGCAGAAGGTAAGTTTCAGAGTTAGAGACCCATAGCCTTGAGCAGTAGTTCTTAAAGTGCATGTGGTTCTTAGATGAGCAACATAAGCATCACCTGGGAACTCATTAGAAATGAAAATTACTAGTGCTCACCCCAGATTTACTGAAACATGAACTCACTGTCTTAACAAACTCTCTGAGGTACTCTGTTACATACTCAAGTGTGAGATTCATTGCCTTGGAGGACTGAAGAAAGCGGCAAGTCAAATTCAAGAACCATAGCTCAATAACAAGACAGTGTCCCCTGAGAGACCACAGAAAATCCACAGATTACAGCATTGTAGATCAATCATTTTAAAGCATGATGGAGCCTGCTGGTCAGAGGTGGGAATGAAAAGGGGGCACTGTGTCTTCAGAGGTGTGGTCTCTATGGGATAACCTCTTCTTCTCTGCACCCTTACACATTTTTCCAGAGGGCTTCTTTTTAAGAACTGCTAAGGGCAAGCTCCTCAGAGTCCTGAGATAAAGCATGTAGACTGTCTATGACAGGTCACTGCCCATGACCTTTTATTTTCACTGGACACCATATTCTTCCCCCTAATTTTCACTGTGGGAATGATGGAAAGAAAAAGAACATTTATTGAAGGCCCTTAGATGTTGAGCACTGTGCCAAGGGTTCATGCAAATGTAGGCTTATTTAATGCTTACAGTGTTTCAGTCATGGAAGTGCTATTGTTCCACTTTTACAGATGAGGTCCCAGAGACTCAAAAATGTTAAGTGACTTACCCAAAGTCACACAGCTTAGAAGAAGCCAGCCAGGATAAAAACCCTGGTCTTTTTGACTCAAAACTCCACCCTTCTCACATTGAAGAGTGTTTCCCTATCATGAGATTCCCTGTGATCTTTTCATTTTTGTAGACTTCCAGGGCCATGCCATTTTGATTGTCTGTACACAGATAATCTGGAAATATTAACTGAGTAAACGAATAAATAAAGGGATGAATGAGTAACAGAATTTAAGATTTTTAAGGACTCTGAAGCACATTCCAGTCCTGTGCTTCTCAAACATGCTTTTAGTGCCATTGAAGGTCCTTGCTGATGCACCAGGATTAACCACATTCTCTGCATGGGCAGGCATACACATGAGTAGATCCCTGGGTATCCTCAGCTCTGCATTCATCTTCCATACATAGTTGGTGTTTGCTATTATATTCTGTTTGGGGAAATATTCTGTCACCAAAAATAATTTTGAAAAATGACAAATCAAGACCATGTTCTCTATTTTAGAGAACAGGGGATGGAACCAAGTGTCATAAAGGCAAAATGACTTGTCCAAGATCACTGTGTTTTCTGTAGTGGCACAACTAAAACTTAAAACTAGGATTCCTGAGACATTAAGTTTTACCATGAATTAATATAACATTTTATAAAAATGGGGAAAGAAGAATTTAGATTTATTTATTTTTATTAAAGTACATCGGATTTACAATGTTGTGCCTATTTCTGCTGTGCAGCACAGTGACCAAGTCATACATATATATATATACATTCTTTTTCTCATACTATCTTCCATCATGTTCTACCCCAAGAGACTGCATATAGTTCACTGTGCTGTACAGTAGGACATGATTGCTTATCCATTCTAAATGTAATAGTTTGCTAGATTTATCTTGGAATTTGGAGTTCCCATTGTGGCTCAGCCATTAACGAACCGAACAGCATCCATGAGGATGTGGGTTCAATCCCTGGCCTTGCTCAGTGGGTTAAGGATCCAGCATTGCCGTGAGCTGTGTTGTAGGTCGCAGACATGGCTTGGATCTTGCGTTTCTGTGGCTGTGGTGTAGGCTGGCAGCTACAGCTTTGATTGGACCCTTAGCCTGGTGCCATAGGTTCGGCCCTAAAAAGACAAAAAAAAAAGAGAAAAAATTGAAATGATTACTCATTTTTGTGCATTTACTATGTGTCAATCACTGTGTTAAATAGTAAACTTTTATTTCAGTCCTCATAACAGCCTTATGAAATAGGTACAATTATTATCTCCATTTTACAGAGGCAAAATCAAGTTTTAGAAGAATTAAATTACTTCTCCAAAGTCATAGTATCAAAAAGTGGTAGATCTGGGAAATCAGTCTAGGATGTTTGCTTCTAGTTTTCCACACCCTTAATAATGTTGTCACATTGTAAATATCTATATTGCAGGGGTTTTCAAACTACACTAGGTACTACAATGGCCTATTTTAATAGTTATGACAGAAAGAGGCTTATGTTCTGCACATAAAATATTTACTGACTGCATTTTTACTGAGGTAGTTTAGCAATTTCTGGGCTATAGGTATTAACTTAAACCCTTTTAAGGTGATCCCTGAGGAAAGGCACCAGAAATATGCCCAGGATTTGCAGAAAAAGTAGGCATTGTGTGCCCTCTCAGTGAATTGCTGAATGAATAATACAGGGTCAAAAACCTAGCTTATCTGGCCTCTTGTTGCCTTCACTATGTTGACTCAACTGTGTCTATATGACTGTTTATTGTTGTCTTTTGTGAGTCAGAACAGAGCCCTTATCCCTACTCCTCCCTGTCATAAATGCCTTTAAGCCTGGACTTGGATCCCAGCTTAATGGGTTTGGTCCCCACCTTCCTCTTCTAGTTTCAAGGTCCACATCTGTGCTAAGTAGGGGAAGAGGCAGATAGTTCCAGGGGCTTTTGTGGACTGATCTAACTCCCCTTGATCACTGATCATTCCTGAAGGAGCTGAAGAAATAGTGGCTCCACCCCTCTCCCTATTGGCACTTCTTAGTTTAGACTGGGATGTAGTCTGTGGAGGTAGTTCCTAAGTGGCTAGGTACCTTTAAGCACCTCCAGTAGTTTATGGTCCAGACTTTGCCCCACCAGCTTAATCTTTGAAAGTCCCCCTCCCTGGACACTGCTCCAGACACTTTAAGTCACAGAGAGAAAAAAGTATCAAGACTGCCTGGGGAACAGCATCTGGTCCTAGCCAAGATCGCCTCATCACAAAGTAAGGCTACTGGGTGTTGGAACTGCCATCATACCTGCCTCCTTCCTATAGCTGGTTCTGCTGGCCAGATGTAGTCCTTTCCAAAGAGGCATGGAGTTCTCCAGCTTTTCTCCATGAATTACTCTGCATCCATTCCTTTTTTATACTTTGCTTCTTTAAAAACTCTCTTCTACTCTTAATATCAAGAATGTGCCTTCTTCATGGAATCTTAGGTATATAAATTTATATAACTGAGATGGTCCACATCGAGTTTAAGTTGCTAATTGTGTAAATGGAATGACTAAGGCCCAAAAAAGGGAAGGGTCTGAACAAAGGCCTGCAACTGGAACCTAGGTCACTTCACTTAGACCAGTGATTTTTCACTACCTTCTCTTTGCAGGAACAAGGATAGCCTCTGGTTTTAAAGAAATCCAGACTTCAATTTCACCCAGAAGTGCTTTTTTTTTAGTTTACTTTTTTTAAAAAAATAATATTTCTGATTCTTTTAAGGCTTCTTAGTTTTTAGGTTTGTTGACCTATATTAATCCAGGCTATTTTCTGGCTATATCCGCTCTCCTCTATGGAAAATATGAGTATTGCAGCCCTGCGGCTTCACTCCAAGAACTGTTAAAAATGGCAGAAGCAGAGTCAATTTACTTTATGAAAGATCTAGTAGTGATCTGTGTACAGCAGGCTCACAGTAATTGTGAAGTTGCTTCCCTGATCACAAAAAAGCTCTGTTTCTCCTTTAAGTAGCACAGTGCGCTAGTGTGGTGGCTAAGAGTTTTGACAGATACAGTAAAATTCCTCCCTCTTTTACTTCCTAATTATGTGATCTTGAACAGTCACCTTTGCCCTCAGAGTCTGTTTTTCATTAGTTGTAAAATAAGAATTAGAGTATCCATTTCACAGGATAATTGTGAAAGTTAAATGAGAGAATGCATGTAAAGTGGTTAACATAGAGGCTGACATGTAGAAAGCTCTTGGTTTTATTACTAGTTTTATTTTCCTCTATTATCAAGCAACCATGGCCTCAGAATAATAGGAGGGATGATAACTGTGCTTCACAGCAGTAAGGGAAAAAGTTGGTGGGGATGGGGGCTCTTCTCACACTTTGTAACCCTTGCAAAGGGTCCTAGTTCTTAAATGGGGCTATTAAAATCCTCCTGTGAGTTTTGACTGGCCACACTGACAGTGCATTTCCTCCTCCTCTAAGCAAATACAACTGGCAAGCTGAGATAACAGAAATGCAGCCCACCCTCTTGTAATTCCTTCTGAGATCCTAACCAGGATTTGGAAAACACCCGGATATGGTTAAAGAACCGTCCCGGGTTTTGTACCAAACCAGGCAGGAACAAAACATTCCGGTAGCTTAGTTTCTAGAAAAGAGGGCTCTAAGAACTTCCCCCGCCTCCATTCACTCCTCCCCAGTAACACTAATCAAATTAGAGCCCCGGACATGAGAAAGGCCCTGTAACCCAGGATACTGACTAAGCAGGGCTTGCAGACTCACGCTGGGGTCTGCAGTTCAGCATCACTAGGCCGCTAATGTGGATATGGAAGAGTTTTCTCCAACAAAGGTAAGTTTTTTTTTCCCTCTCTTTCCAAACTGTACCTTGCCTACCTTTCTTTGGGAAAAAACCCAAAAAACAAAACCTTTCTTCACCTGGGTTTAGGGGAATCCTGGGCCACTGAGAGAGAAACTTAGTGACTGAGAAGTTGGAAAAAGCATGGCTGGGTGTGCAGGGAAATTGAAATGGACAATAGGCTCTCTTTGTTACTCTCACCAAAATGGCCAGGGCCACGTAGGTTTGGCTGTTTCAGAGACGATCCTGGAATTATAGAGAGTAGTTAATTTCCTTGTTGCAATAATATGCTCATTTTCTTTCTCACAGGTTGTGGGGTTTATTGAGGTGATGGATCCGAGGGCTACATAAATGGGAAACTCAAGCACTTAAAAACAACCACTTAGTTCCATACTTTGAGATTCAGATTGACAGAGTGTAAGGCAATGAATGATAGCTGAACTAAGCTATCAGCTTAAAATCTGAATTATTTCTCATACTTAGTGCTTAAATAGAAGAAATATTTTAGAAAATGTGGGTTCAAATTCTGGCTTTGCCATTAATTATCTGCTTGGCTTTGAGCAAAAACTTTCACCACTGTGGACTCAGTTTTCTACATGTCACATCAAGGGGTTGAAAAAATGTAGTTTCTAAAGGTTTTTATGGATGTGTGAATCTATAACACATTTAGTTTTCTACTGAACATCCATTGTACTTTAAACCCTTTGATAGGGGCTCATATATCCATTATTTTCTTGGAGCCTCAAAACGATCTTGCAAAATAAATATTATCTCTAATTTTGGCTGAGGAAACTGGGGATCAAATGGGTCAAAGTGACTTATTGAAAGTTCACACAGCTATTAGAGGCAAGAAATAGTATTTGAATCTAGGTATTCTAATTTCAAGTCAGTATACACTTTCTATGATACCACAAGTGGGGTGTAAGAAAATAAAGAAACCACCTTAATATGAATGTAAACATGTAGTGAAGTCATGTTGTCCAGGAACAGTATGGTGATGATATACTGGACACTATTGCCAGGCTAGAGGATCTTAGATTCTAGTACTAGCTTTCAGGACTTTAGGCGAGTTCCTTCTTCTTTGGGCTTAAGTTGCACCACTTCTGATATGCTAGGATACAGTGATAATTTAAAAATAATATAAATTTTACTTGTATTATCTGGAAACTTTTGAGGCTTTCAAAACTCTCTCCATTTTTTCCTCCCAGTAAAGAAAATCCCATACTCATACTCATTGAAGGTGAGAAAATTCCCATCCAGGACCTATTTTTAGTTATGAGGTGAAGAAAAAGCCACAAAATATTAAGAAAGTGGAAAACCAAAAGGTCAATATTGATGGAGAGTTCTATTAGGAAGGCTGCTAAGACTGGAGGCAAAACTCTTTAAGGATAGCTCAGCATTCCTATGCCCAGTTGAGTGATACTTTGTCTAGGATGAGCCTGTCCAGGCCAGTCTATCCCAACTCAGAGAGAAAGAGCATTGTTACATAAAGGAACAACTTGCAAATTCTAGGGAAAACACTGATGTAAGTTGTCATGGATTATACAGACCAGGCCCAGGTAATAGGGATGACAGGAAAGTAAGATTGAACAGTGTATGTTAACTAAACTATGTCTAATTCAAAGTATCCCAGAAATTCTCTTCCCTCTCTCTCTCTCTCTCTCTCTGTGTTTGTGTGTGCGTGTGTGTGTGCCTCTTTCTGTTTCTCTTTCTCTTCTCCTTTGAGCACCTCTTACTTCTGCTGTCTTTTTTTTTCTTTCCTCCAGGATTCTTGCTTACCTTAACTATTTTGCTTTTAAATTTTCCTTTTATTTTCCTCCTCAGTCTGGTCTTTATATAAGACCTCCTCCTGTGGGCTCAACTGAGAGAAAATATCCCTGCTCAAGTGAAAAGTTTACATAAGGCTTTCAAATCTTTCATCTCATGTGATCTTCATAGCAAACTAATAAGCAGCCCAAAGCAGAGATTATCTCCATTTAAGAGATGAGAAAACTGAGGCTCAAGATACTAGGTGACTTGCTCCATGTAATAAAAGTAATAAATGATAAATCCGTAACTAGAATCTATTTTTTCTAGAGTCTAAAATCTTTCACTTTTACCATGAAATATCCAAGTGATTCTGAAGGAATGTTATGGGTTTTCCTTTTCTTCTGCTTTTATAATGTGTGATAAAACCAAATTTAAAAACAACAATGATAGCAATGACAAGTGAAGCTTTGGGGATAAAAAAGGAAAATTAGTGATTAGAAAGAATGAAAATCTATTTATCAGATACTTACTAGGTTCATAATGCTATTTAACTTAAATGTAACTGAAAAC
Organism: Sus scrofa; assembly: GCF_054392235.1. NCBI lineage: Eukaryota > Metazoa > Chordata > Mammalia > Artiodactyla > Suidae > Sus > Sus scrofa. The sequence goes on from NC_139401.1 coordinate 62,285,214, forward strand.
AGTACTCAAGCCTGAGTTTATCAGACTTAAAAGTTCTGGTTGTTTTCATTATATCATTTTGCTTCCAAAGAAACTAATTTGTGCCATAGACATGCTCCTCTATGTGTTATTGTATACAGGAACTTATGAGTGTTATGGCTCCTCATAAAATGTTAAAGATTTGTAATTCCGGCGATTTTCATTTCTAAACCTATTTCATTCTCTGTAATAATCATAGCCATTAATTCTTTTTGACCTCTTACTTGTGCACTTGAGTACTTATTTGTGTTCTATGCACTTAAAGATCTTAATTCTCACAACTACTCTGAGATGTAGCAAATAGTATTATTTCCATTTCAAAGATGAAAACACTATGGCTGGAGAAGTGAAGCAATTAATCAATTCACTAAGCTAGGAAGAATAAAGCCAGGATTCATTTGAATAGTCTGATTCCAAAGCCTGTGTCCTTAATGCAAAATGGGAAAGAAAATCTTATCTCACAAGAGTTTGAGAAATAATATGGCATATATGAAAACCATACTGTAGAGAAGAAATTACCAGAAAAATGCTAAGTTGCATTTTTTCCCATGTTCTGTTGTTTAGTCTTTTTTTGTCATTAGTTACCACCTTTGAATGCTTGTTCATTTAATGCTGAAGTTCTGTACCAGTCTCTTCTGGGAATATTTCCAAGTACACCATGTGCTTCTTCAATTGTGAAACTCTTACCTGGAACAGTTTTCTCTCTAGGTGAGTTTATGGCACAACAGCCTTATTGGCACCTCTTTGAGAAGAAAGTTTTAAGGAGGTGCATGTTGCTGTCATAATTTCACTAAATCAAGGACACTTCCTCTCTGCTAAGGACATGGCTATTTGTGACCTTATGTGGTACTATATGTTGGTGATGTAAATGCATCTCTGTATCATCACTGAATGTGAAAACTAGAATGACTTTATGAAAACTCTTTAAAAATATTTTTTGTAGTTATTTGAGATATTCTCAAATATCCATGACCATCCAAAAGTAAGAACTATATATTTTAGCTCTATTATTTTATAGATGAGAAAACTGAGGATCACTAAGGTAAAGTAACTTGGCCTAAGGTCACTCTGAACCTGTGGCAAACTTGAACTAGAGTCATTTGATGGGAAAATGTATGTCTAATGTTGCTTTATGTCACATTAGCAGTAGCTGTTTATGTTACACTACGGGATTCCCATTACCATTATTGCCCATAGATGAACAAAATTTCAAGACATGAAATTTTATAGTCCTATCTGGGAAATAAAGAAAATTCAAGGGGTAGCTTATGAGAAAGGAAGATGACAACACAAAGTCCAATAACAATTGGATTATTGGCTGCTATAGAGAATAAAGAACAGTGATGAAGATTCTATAGGGGGCCTCCTGGAGCAGTTAGGATTTAAGTTAGCCCTGAGAGTCAAAACATAGAAAGTATGATATGTAGGAGAGTGTAGGATAAATCAACAAACTGCAACCAGGATGGAGAAAGAGGAAGGAAACCAGGAGTTACCATCTGTTTTGCTCTAAACACTAATTGTACTGGGGCCTTTTCATGTAGGTTTTCTAACTTATTTCTCCAAGGCTTATATTATTACACATAGTATATAGATAACAAAACAGGTTCAGAGTTGTTAATTATGACCCAAGGCTGCACAATTGGTCAGTGAGAATGTCAGATTTTAGACAGATGAATCCAAGAACAGGTCTTCCCTTATATCTAGGGCTTTATTCCAAAAGTCATATGAAGACTAGAGATTAACGCTTGGCCCACTACTCTGGGTCTGAGAATTTGTAGTGATACCTATAGTTCTATTTATCAATTAGGATAAATATTTGGGGATTTCCCATCCTCATGTGTATCTGTACATATCTTGGATTTTCTATTTTTGATTAATAATCCTTAATATCATGTGCTTAGTTTGAGGATTTAGAAAAAAACTGAGAATTATGTTTAGAATGTGGTAATCTGTCAATGAATCATAGCTACCATCATTATCATCATGAATGATATTGATTAGATGTATCTCTGTCTAGTTGAATACATGTGTCTGTTACTAGAAGTGATCATAACTACATGTGATTGCATGTTTCAGAATGTGTGGTGTTTTCTCAGATATGACTGTAGCTATAGGCATATATAAGCATAACTTGGGGATATTGTGGTTCCATACTATTAAAATAAAGTTAATATTGTAATAAGGAGAGTCACACATTTTTATGGGAGTGTCCCAGTGCATATAAACATTATGTTTACACCATACTAGAGTCTATTAAGTATGCAGTAACAACGTTCATACCTGAATTTTAAAACATTCTATTGCTAAAAAATGCTAAACATCATCTGACAATGCAGAATTGCCACAAACATTCAATTTGTAAAAAACAAAATGTCTGTGCAGTGCAACAAAGTGAAACACACAAAAAATATGTATATGTTCTCTGTGAGTGTGCGAGTATATTTTGTGGAAGGTAGTATAGCATGGTGATTAAGAACATGTATATCTGAAACTAATATAACATTTTAAGTCACTTATACTTTAATAAAAAAAAATAGAAGACCCATACTTCCTTGAGCTTATGACTTTACTGATTATTAACTGGGTGAAATTGGACAAATTACCTTATACTTCTGTTCTGCAGTTTCTCCTTCTACAATATGGAGATAATAATGGTATCTGCTTCATAGTCTCGTTATGTAGATTGAATGATTTAATCTATGGAAAACACTTAGAACAATGTCTGACATGTCATGTGCACATTATAAATATTGATTTTACTATAATTTTATTATTGTTTTTCTTTTTATGGCCTCACCTGCAACATATGGAAGTTCCCAGGCCAGGGATCAAATCAGAGCTGCACCTGGAGCCTATGCTACAGCCACAACCCGGGATCTGAGACACATCTGCAAACTATGCTGCAGCTTGCGCTGAGCTACGCTTGAAGCTACATGGATAAAGGCCAAGGATCAAACACACCTCCTCAGGGAGACAGCATTGGGTTTTAACTCACTGATCCACGACAGGAAATCCCTTTGTTATTACTTTCAAGTATAACAAAGTATATATGATTTACAATATTGTGATAGTTTCTGGTGTACAGTGATTCAGTTTTATATATATATATATATATATATATATATATATATTATTTTATATGTACTTTTTCAGATTTTTTCTGTTATTGGTTGTTATTATTGTTACTATTAGTATTATTATTATTTTGAAAGTGACTAAAGCTCTGTGTGACAGTGTGTTTTTATGTGTGGATGCTAGTGTGTGCATCTCTACTTTTAGATAACGAATCCATGTGTCTATGTATATGCAAGTGTGTGTATATTATGATGTCTGTGTATCTGGGATTGACTGTACCTGTATGGTATGACTGAATGCTCCATGTCAGTCCCAAGAAGTTCAGCTGCCTGGTTGAGGTACTGGAATGAGAGGCTAGAGGCTTAGTTCTAACTTTGATTCAATATTGGACACATTACATGGACTTTTGCATAATAGATAACAAGCAGAGAACATTTTTTTTTTCTGAGAAATGTGCTAATTTCATAGATCTGTGTATTTTCACAAAGTGAACACCCTCATGTAACCAGTAAGTAAATAAAGAAACAGGACATTATCTAGAAGCCTTCCTTTTCTTCCTTACCAGTCACTGATATTTACCTCAAGAGCAAACGTTATCCTGGCTTCTAACATCAAAGATTAGTTTTGTCTTATTTTGTACTTTAAATAAATAAAATCATATAATATGAACTCTCTTGTGTCTTGTTTCTTTCTGCAACATTGTATTTTTTTTTGAAAAATGTCTATGTTTTCATGTATAGTATTAGTTTCTTCCATACCATTGCTATATAGAATTCTATTGTATGCCTAAAATACAATATAATCACACATTATAGTGTTCATGGACATGTTGACTGCTTCCAGTTTGGGTCTATGAACATTCTAGTAAGTATTTTTTGATGAGTTATCATTGCTTTTAAACATAGTTCATAGAGGATGGAAATTGGCAATGATGAAAGCATAAACACAGGGAGAATTAGTGACTTGATCCAGGTACCAAGTTGAGTTAGTGGCTCAGTTAGGCTACTGATGCCTGTTTTCTAATTTGGGGGCCAAAATATATTTTTACACTGCTGAAGAAACTGGATCCAGATTTCTCTTCTGAAGGAATTGATCCATATTTGTCAGTACAAGTGAGTTTTTAACTTTTCCCTCCAAAGTCCAACATGCAAAGCTCTTTTGTTTTCTTTTCTATACCAGCAGCTATTCATTTGCCTGTTTCCAAGAATAATGTGGGCCATGGAGCCAGGGCATCTCCTCTGGGCTCTGCTGTTGGTGCAACCCTTATGGCCTGGACTGACTGATGGGGCCACTAGAGTCTACTACCTGGGCATCCAGGATGTGCAGTGGAACTATGCTCCTAAGGGAAGGAATGTCATCACGAACCAGCCTCTGGACAGTGACACGTAGGTTTAATATCCTGTCTAATTTCCTGGCATTAGAGCTAGAATTGGGGAGGGGCACCCTTGAGGACCTTTTCCCAGGTTGTGACTACAGCCAGCTCCTGATCTCTCTGAGCCATGAACACAGTAGTACATTTCCTGAGAATAAAACTAGTTGACTCAGGAGACAGCATCCCATATGGAGTCTGCTGTTCTACATTGAGGTGCCTCAGCATTTTTAGGGTCCTAAATGTCATTCCATACTACCTTGATTCTAAGGTGTTATCTACAATGCTTTTTAGTAATAGATGTTTAGCTTTTAAACAAGAAAGAAACATGATGTATATACAGTATTTGTAAGATGTGTGTAGTATATGTAGGCTGCCATAGTTCAATGGAACTATACTGATTTAAGATATGTGAAAAAATAAGGTCAGCCTTAGAATCAAGGAAAGAATAATAATAGCTATAATTTATGTAACACTTTGTGACAGGCACCATACTAGAAATCTATATACTTTGTCTTGTCTAATTCTTACAGAAATTCTAGGAGGTGAGTATGAATATTCTCATCTTATAGATGAGAAAACCGAGGCTCAGGGAGATCAAGTGACTTGCCCAAGTTCCACAGCTGTAAATGGAAGAGCTGAGATTTGAACCTGGATAATGCAAATGCAAAGCTCCTACTCTTCTCATCGTTCTGCCTTTCACAGATCCCACAGATTAACCTTTCTTGATCTAAGAGCTTTTCAGATGTTCCACAATTATCTTGAAAAAACCCAAATTGCGGTGGGGGGGTTGCTGAGTCTTGCTTGCTCAGAGCTCCCGACTGCTCTGTTGGTCAATAAACTCTGCTTGCAATCTCAAAACAAGCAAACAAACAAACAAACCAAAACAACCCAAATTAATATATTAAAAAATCTTTGGTAATCACGAATCACTTTGTCTCTCCAAAGCCTCAGAGTTTTTCAAGGTTGACTGTAACATGTCAGAACTCTCTGGGAAGAATTAGAGTAAGAAAAAATATATCTTTTTTTGACAAACCATATTTCTATTGATCTAGTGTTGGAATTACAGAATCTTTGTATTAAAATTATCTTTGAGGGATAAATTTGTTGTTCCCCATCCCCCAATATTTTGAAGTAATAATTAATATTTATTAAGCTTTTACTATTTTTAGGCACTCTTTAAACTCTATGCATTTTATATTAGCCACCAGTAAAACTGGTATCTTGATTATTTACATTTTACAGATGAGGTAATTATGCACAGAGAAGTTAAGTAATCTGCTCAAAGTCCCACAGATTTAGAAATGTCAATGTTGACATTTAATCAAAACTTCCTGGCTCCAGAATTTGTGGTCTTAACTACTATGCTGTAAGACTTCCCATATATAGCAGGACAACACTAAGTCAGGCCACACAGATAGGGACTTGATCACATAGAGTCAGTTGATGTTTGGTTGCCTCCCTATTACTATATATTAGAGTGTACTGAGTGAAATTGCCTTTTTTTTGTAGGTTAAAATGCTCAAATATCAACAAATTCATATGCTTTAACTTAATACTTCTCATCATCTAACAATTAGATTCTAACCTAAAGCTTTGATCAGTAAAATCCCATTTCCTCTTGTTCTTCCCCAAAGATGGACCCTTTTTTGTCAGCCTCCTCTGGAAAAAAGGCAAAATTATGACTCTCTCTTTCCTTCCTTCCCAGAGTAGCTTCCAGCTTCCTAAAGTCTGACAAGGACCGAATAGGGAGCAGCTACAAGAAGACCATCTACAAGGAATACAGGGATGGCTCATACATGGATGAAATAGCTCAGCCAGCGTGGTTGGGTTTCCTGGGGCCAGTGCTGAAGGCTGAGGTGGGAGACGTCATCCTTATCCACCTGAAAAATTTTGCCACTCGTCCCTACACTATCCATCCCCATGGCGTTTTCTATGAGAAGGACTCAGAAGGTAAATCCGCCCCCCCACATTTTTTCTCCTACCTGCACCAAATATTCCTTTTCTTTTCCTGCCCTCTGAGAGAGAGGATCTGGGAATGAAGACAGTTTTTTCTTCCTTATTTATCCGAAGTGGGAAGGACTCTTCAGAGAAATCATTATTATCGGTTCTGTTATCCACACTCTGTGTGACTGTGGGCAAGTCACTGCCCCTCTCTGGACCTCAGATTCTTCATTAAGAATGTAGAGATTTAATTTTTACTTTATTTCAAAGAATTACTTGAATGAAATTTCCATAAAGCATTTCACTGTGCTTTAGAAAGAGAGGAGTATGCTGTGAATGTAAGGGGACATCATTCTGGTGCCACATTTTTTTTCCTTAAGAGGGAGTTTGGTTTACTCATCTGTATCTCCCACTGTCTCAGGCCTGATGGCTTATAAATACTGACCCAACATTAAGTGAAGGGAATAGGGAGGCAAGTTAGAAGACCCTGACTTGGCCACTAATTCCCTGTGTGACCTTGGGCAAGTTATTTTTCCTCTTCTCTTGTCCATAAAATGGGAAGTAGACCAATTGATTATTAAGTTGCCTTTAGACTGAAATTCTGTGATTGTCTGCTTTTTGTTTTCCAAAGCGTGTGCTTAAAGGAAAGAAATTCTTCCTTCTTTCTTGCCTCCATATCATCAGTTTGCACTGCTGGGTTATACTATGCAACACTTTTCATGGCCATAGCTCCTTCCCCAAGGGTTGCTACCTCTCTACCCACTGTTGATGTGAGGTCTAGGATTCTTTAGAAAGATATTACCTGAATCTGTGCCCTCCTCAGGTTGTGAGGAATACTGTGCTGGACTTTAGAACTCTACCTTCCATAGACTGGAAATAGGTGTCCTATACATTAGCCCTCTCTTGGCTTCTATATCTGTCTGACTCCCTCTCACTCACCCTGGGATTGGGCATGTAATATTTAATTTTCTAGGTTCCTTATATCCAGATGGTTCCTCTGGTTGGCTAAAAGCTGATGATTCTGTTCCCCCGGGAGGCAGCCACATCTACAACTGGACCATTCCAGAAAGCCATGCACCCACTGATGCTGACCCAGCATGTCTCACTTGGATCTACCATTCTCATGTAGATGCTCCACGAGACATTGCTACTGGCCTCATTGGACCACTCATAACCTGTAAAAGAGGTATAGTCCCCAAGTGTGAGCTATGAAATGCAGTTTTGTATATCTAGAGGAAGCAGCGATATAGTTGAGTCACCTACATATTGAGCAGCAGCCTGGGGAGTGTTAATCTTGCAGCCTAGTTTATTATCAGTAATAAAACCTACCAAACTTCCTTTTCAATATGTTTTCTATTTCATTACTTTTTTTTTCTAAAATAACAAAAAATAAATTAAAGATTTTGCTACTTTCTTATTTTTTTATTTCACTTAAAAATATACTTAATAATGATGGAAGTCAATTTACATAAGAATAAGATATGTATTAAGAGTTTGATTGTGATGATCATTGTACAACTATAAATGTAATAAATTCATTGAGTAATAAAAAAGTACTACTTTAGCAACAACAACAACAACAATAAAAGAGTTTGGGTAGATAGGATTGAAAGTGTGAGGAGGAGTGTGGGCTTAGTTGTAAAGAGGGATGTTTAAGGTATAGTCAGGCCTGAAGATCTGGGTGTTACAGAAGTGTGTCAGATTAACGTCCTGGGTTAAAGACATAAGCAGGGATGATATAAGGGAATTATTCTAGAGCCTATATGCCTTATCTTCTCAACTGAACTGGTGCTTTTATCTGGGATATTTGGAAATAGGAATAAGCAGCAGAAGACTTTATCTACTTTTCTCTTGCTGACAAACTCTTAAGGCCCCTCTCTTTCATGCCTTTCTTATAAGTACCTCCTTGCAGGGAGGTCCTGCTGTGGCTCAGTGGGTTATGAACCCGACTAGTATCCATGAGGAAGTGGGTTCAATTCCTGGGCTAGTTCAGATGGTTAAAGGATCTGGTGTTGCCATAAGCTGTGGTGTAGGCCACAGATGTAGCTTGGATCCCACGTTGCTGTGGTTGCAGTGTAGGCTCACAGCTGCAACTCCGATTCGACCCCTAGCCTGGGAACTTCCATATGCTGCAGGTGTGGTCCTAAAAAGAAAAAAAAAAAAAAAAAAAAAAAAGTACCCTATAGCAGCTTACTGTCGTTAAATAAAGGTTCTTAAAGGCAACTTTCTTACTTGCCCTAGGAACCCTGAATGGGAATTCCCCTCCTCAGCGGCAGGACGTCGACAATGATTTCTTCCTGCTCTTTAACGTGGTAGATGAAAACCTTAGCTGGCATATTAATGAGAACATCGCCACTTACTGCTTGGACCCTGCCTCAGTGGACAAGGAAGATGAGGCCTTTCAGGAGAGCAATAGGATGCATGGTGAGCTGGGAGGAGGTGCCCACACCATGACAGTGAGCACTGATGGAGGGTCTCCACTGGGCCTAGCATTTGGTGGGTGCTTTCACATACCTGGTCCTTTTTAATCCTCCCAAGAACCAGGAGTAGTAGATAGTTTTCCTTGTTTCACTGATGAGGAAACTGAGGCTCCAGTATTACACAGATAATAAATAGCACAGCTAAAATTCCAACCTTGATCTGTCTGACTAGATAGGCTGTGCTCTTGCCATTAGATGCCCTATCTCCTAAAGTGGAAGAATCCAGGTTGTTGACTCCAAAGTCATATACTATGTGCTCAGTCACCTTGGTGAGGGTTGACCATTTATTTTAGTTAACATTTATTTGTACCAAAAGGATGCAAACTGGAAAACTTTGTTGGAATGAAAAAAAAATGATTTCCCATAAAGGAGTTGACCATGTTAATTAAAATTAAAACAAACTAAAAACACAAAAGCCTTGAAGCATGGATAGAAAACTAATTTCAGAAATGAAAACAAATTGATGTTACTTTTGCTTAATTATGGGAATGATTCACTTGATGACAGATATGGGCTCAAAACCAGAGAGTCCCAACAGGAAGTGAAAATTCCAAGGGAAGATGCAAAGGATGGCTTGGACAGCTCAAATTTCTCTTGGATTTAATACCAATTGCTTGTAATAAACATCATTATTCAGCTAACTTACAACTATCTGTGGAAATTATAGGAGGAAATTGGCTTAGGAGTAAAGAGTAGTGTGTAAAATAAAATCCAGTCCTTAGAAAGCTCCCTCATATTGCTGAGTTGGAATCCTGAGTCTACCACTTAATAGCTCTGAGACCTTGGGAAGAAAGTAATTTTCCTCTATGAGTCTTGATTTCCACTTTTTTTTTTTGCATATGATCAATGATATCTGCCTATTTCCCAGGGCTGTTTGTGAGATTTAAATGAGATAATGCATATGATCAACACAGTATGCTCTTTAAAAACTCATTTAAATGTTATCTATTATTATTGTCTCATGGTAAGGCTTCTCTCATTGGGCTATACTTTCCTAACTCTGATGTTTTCTTTGGGTTTTCTTTTGCAGCAATCAATGGCTTTGTCTTTGGAAACTTACCAGAGCTGAGCATGTGTGCACAGAAGCGTGTGGCCTGGCACTTGTTTGGTATGGGTAATGAGGTAGATGTCCACACAGCTTTCTTCCATGGACAGATGCTGACCATCCGAGGCCACCAAACTGATGTGGCTCGCATCTTTCCAGCCACCTTTGTGACTGCTGAGATGGTGCCTCAGGAACCTGGCTCCTGGTTAATTAGCTGTCAAGTGAATAGTCACTTGAAAGGTGTGTCAACATCTCTGATCCTTCAAGTATAGGAGACTGGTGGCAGTAATGGTTATTAGGAGGCTGAAATTCTGTCTTGGGGCCATAAGACTGGTCTTTTAGGTGAGACAGCTGAGTATTAAAATGAAATACTAGACTAGAATTCTTGAAATCCAGGTTCTTTCCTGGCCCAGCCATTAAATTGCAGGGTGATGGAATTCTCATTGTGGCTCAGCTGGTTAAGAACTGGGCATAGTGTCAAAGAGGATGTGATTTTGATCCCTGGCCTTGCTCAGTGGGTTAAGGATCCCATGTTGCCTTAAGCTGAGGTGTAGGTAGCAGATGCGACTCAGATCTGGTGTTACCATGGTTATGGCATAGGCCTGTGGCTGCAGCTGCAATTCAACCTATATATAGCCTGGAAACTTCCACATGGTGTGGGTGTGTCTGTAAAAAGAAAAAAAAATGCAGAGTGACCTGGGGCACAGTTTTCTGGGTTCCATCTTGTCCATTTCTAACATAAGATGGTATAGGAATGGATGAGAGGAATTTTAAGCTGCCTTCTTTTTCTTCTTCTTCTTCTTCGCTCACTATTCTAATGAATTAAGACCTAATAGTATTTGCTGCTGATTGAACAAGGAGTAAAGGAGAAATTAGCTAAAGAAGAGTAGGGCTTCTGCAGGAAATCACAGAGTATTGTGGGCCAGTAGTGACACTCTAGTTGGGAACCAACAGCAATAAGTGTAGAAAGTTTAGTTGTCAGGGGGAGAATTGTTGAAGTAATGGCCTTGTGTACTGAGGAGCATCAGAAGACAGGAAGAATATATGATACAATGGAAAGAACATTAGGTAGATGATGAGAAGGTTTGGGTTGTTGTCTCAGCTCTGTGAAAAACTAAAAAAATACTGTGTGACTTTGGAAAATCCTGTTCCCACTTCTAAGCTTCACTTGTCAGACATGGCAAATGGGGCATTTGTTTTAAATAGTTTCTAGTATACTCTTCAGCTCTCATTTCTAGAGTTATTTGATGTAAGATAAATTAGGTGTCAAGAAAGTAATATGTGAGTATGTGAAAGTCGATTTCAAAGGGTGACAAAATATAGACTGGTGGATAATAAGTCTGGAATGGTAGAACCCAGTAAGGGAAAGTTATTCATGTCCCATTGTCTAGGATTTGCCTTCTGTCCAAAAGTTGCCTATATAAAAGAGTATGAATGTTGATGGAGATTAGGGATGCAGTGTGATAGTGGAACAAGCATGCACCTTAGAGACAGACAAGCCTGGATTGAAAACCTGTTTCTTCCACTTTCTACCACTTGCCTTTGGTAAGTCATTTTTTGAGTCTATGTTTCCTCATCTGAAGATTTCAGTAATGATTCTTACCTTATAAATCTGTAATGAGATTTCAGAGATATACTAGGGTTTTGAATCTTAGAGACTAGGGGAATAATGGCGCAAGAGAAGAAAATGAGCACTCAAAGTTTCTGTTAAAAATAGGCTCTTAACTCTTAACTGTACCTCTGACTAGCTATGTAATCTTGGGAAAATTATTAACCTATCTATCTGATCCTTACTTTTCTTCATGTGCAAAAGAGTTCACTAAAATTCTGTATCACAGTTAGGAGGACTGAACGAGATGACATATGTAAATCACCTGTCACAATACACATTCAACAAAAATGGATATCCTTACTGCCTTCTTTTTCATACCTTGGATTTCTAATTTCCTTGGAATGTTGTGAGATTCAAATGAGATAATGTACCTAAATAACCAAATGAACATAATGCAGTATTATCCATTACCACTGTGCCTCAATGTAACATCTTCCAACATTTGGAAAGACTATTTAGACTCTGTATTTTTTTCTTCTTTTTTTATGACTGCACCTGCCACACATGGAAGTCCCCAGGCTATGGGATGGATTGGAGTTGCAGCTGCTGGCCTACACCACGGCCATAGCAATGCCAAATCCAAACCACATCTGCAACCTATGCTGCAGCTTGTGGCAACGCCAGATCCTTAACCCACTGGGCGAGGCCAGGGATTGAACCCACACCCTCATGAACACTATTTTGAGTGCTTAACCCACTAAGCCACAAAGGGAACTCCAAAATCTCTATTTCCTGACAGTCCCAAGTGTGAATATTCATCTCTTTGTAGAAGATGTTTCATTATTTTGGGAGCTTCCCACCTTAAAAATAACTAACTCTTCTTTTTAAAAAATTTGATGCTCCTATGGGCCTAGATTTGTATGTGGTAGATTTCTCTATTCTCCCCATTTAAAATCAGGGGTTAAAGCGCAGATCTAGGAAGTGACTTGGACTTGAACTGAGGTATTCTGACTTCAAGCTATGTGATGTTGCTACAATGTAAGTATTTTTCCACAACAATTAGGCCCTGTTAAATGAGTTAGTTGTGGTGAGCAGGTGGCCTTCTTTCTCCCAGCCAGATTCCTGAGGAGTGAGAGAACATAGCCCATTTGGAGGTAGAGGTAAAGGGCCTAATGGAAGTGACAGGGGAAACACTAAGATAAGGGTAAAGGTGAGTCATCTGGGAGTTGTATTGAGTGGAATGGAGCCAACTATGGTGTTCTTCCTCCAGGTGGCATGCAAGCACTCTACAAAGTCAAGTCTTGCTCCATGGCACCTCCCATGAACCTACTCACAGGCAAAGTCCGGCAGTATTTCATTGAAGCTCATGAAATTCAATGGGACTATGGTCCAATGGGGCATGATGGGAGTACAGGGAAGAATTTGAGGGAACCAGGCAGGTAAGAAGCAGTGGGCTCCCTCTCCCCATTTCTGGGCCCAACCACAGACACCTGTTACTCAGTCTCATAAATCTCTCCACTTTGGTGTCACAATCATTGTCTGTCTGGAATTACATGGCATGACTGTTAACCAATTATTGTGGCTCCCAGGAGAGCTTGCTCTAGCAGAGCTATACAGCTTTTTTATGGTTATGTCATAATCCCAGCAAAGGGTCCAAACAGAAAAGAAGGCCCAGGTGGGACCAGATCATTTAAAATGGCATTTCTCCCAACTATTTAATTTACTATTTATTTACCTCTTTGCTCCTTCCTTTCTCTACCACAGTCTGAAAGATAAATTTAAGCTGAAGTATAAAATGTACTCTGAGAAGTATAGGAAAAGGGGAAGCTACCTGCCTTGTAGCCATTCCATGCCTATTATTTTTGGGAAATTTCTGTTTTTCATGCCTCATCCATGACTCAGTTGTGGGCAAGAGAGCCAAAGGTTAGTGTCCTAATCAGTTGCTAGGCCTTAAGTTGTATTGACTCATCAGGCTATTAATTGTTCTAGGTCTTTCCAAAAAAGGCACTTGATAGATGACTAAGAGAGTTTATGGAGGAATATTCTAGGACACCTAATCATGTTCATTCTTTCAGTAGGAACTAAAGGAATGAATATGTAGAAAACTTAGGAAAACAGGCACTTGGATGTCAGCTTGGCTTCTAGAATCTGCAACCAGTCTTGCTAAGTTAGTGCTCTTTACTTTTTTAAAAAGATTTTTATTTTTTTCTATTATAGATTATTTAGAATGTTCTGTCAGGGCTTTAATTTTTGAATGAAGGATATTATTTATTAAAGGTAGGAAGGATCTTGAGTACCTGAGGATGATTAAGGACAAATCGGAACTTGCCCCAGTATCTGGAATTTATAAGCAAGAAGATTTTACCATACTATTGAGAACTACAATCATTAAAACTATCCACAGTAAAAGGAATTGTTTTCCCTGAAAATGAGTTCCTGATCTTGAAAAGGCTCAAGCAGAAGCTATATATCACTAATTATTGGTGTTGCCAGAGGAAATACCTGGATTATACCTGAAGTCCTCCCTAACCACAAAGATCAATAACTTTATGAGAAAAGGGGTGAGATGGGAATCTATTTGACACATGCTAAATAAGTTGAAATTTGCCTACTTATATTCCAGTGTTTCAGATAAATTCTTCCAGAAGAGCTCCAGCCGAATTGGGGGCACTTACTGGAAAGTTCGATACGAAGCCTTTCATGATGAGACATTCCAGGAAAAGGTGCAGCTGGAGGAAGATAAGCATCTTGGAATCCTGGGTGAGGAATCCTTAAAATATTAATTCAATTGACTAGAGCAGAGAACTAGGGAAGACTTAGAAACTGGAGCCTGGGGCAAGCTCAAAAGTACATTGTAGTCCAGCATTTTCCAAAGAGATGACTGTTTTGTGAAAAAGAGTTGTAAGTCTGAATACGTATACAAAATACTAAGTTAAACAGAGTCGAATAGTGTTATTTGATGCAGGGCCTCCCAGAGCCTTAGATTTATTTTTGATCATCAAGAAGATCTAATAAGGGAATAAAGTATATACATTTTTTACATTTACTTTACTCCTAAAAACTTTTTTCATTGAAAATTTTCTGATAGCAGTGTTGTACAGATTACACTTTAAAAATTATTCTTTAGGTATGTTTCTAAAGGACTATATGACAGTAAGATTGCTCTACTTGGCAATGTGGGTCTAGGAACAGACTGGTACAACATGTAGACATGCTTGCTATGGTGAGGGATGCAGAAAAAAGTTTAGGGCAGATAGAGTATTTTGCATATGTTAGACTTAATTTTTCTTTTGCATGGTTTTGCTTATCTTTTGTCTAGTGGTCTTGTACATTATTGTAAGTGGGGTATTAATTCCTAGTCTTTGAGCAGAGGTGGAACATTAGGTCTGTGGTTGAGGGAAAAACCAAGCCAGAAACTCTGAACTAGGGTTAGAGCCAGCATACATACTCAGGGTATTGTCTTGGTATTTCTAGTGATTCAAACTAGGTTACATGTGGTATATAATGCAGCAAAGAAAGTCTAGAAGTCATAGCTAGACTACTTAGTCCAGTGCCTGAACAGAGTTTATAATAATTTCATCTACTTAGATTTAGTTTAGGACTGAGGCATGCTCAGATATTTAGATGGCTACTACCAGGAAATGCTGCTGTGGGAACTCGGACAATAAAGGTGGGGGAAATAGGATTGTACTTGATTATGGAATGGGAGAAAACCCAGGCTTTAGGACCTCAGTCTATTCCTAATCAGTCATTTGAATTTAGGCAGATCAATTCTACCTATCTGAGCTGCAGTCTCCTTACCTATAAAATAAAGATATCCTCTGTCTTGCATACTTTAGAATGTTTGAGGATCAAAATAAGATAGTGGATTTAAAAATTTTTTTAATTGTAAATTGCTGTATGTTTTGAAAAGATGATTATTATCACAAAGAGAAAATTTATCTTTTTCATTTCACTTTTCTTTCCCTCTCTCTTCTTCTGTTTCCGACCTTCCTGGCCATGCCTGTTTTCATTTCTATTTTCTCTCCTTTCCACTTTCCAGGGCCTGTGATCCGTGCTGAGGTGGGTGACACAATCCAGGTGATTTTCTACAACCGTGCTTCACAGCCATTCAGCATACAGCCTCATGGGGTCTTTTATGAGAAAGACTCCGAGGGAACTGTGTACAATGATGGTGAGCATACAGGTTTCAAGTATTGTGGCTGCAGATAAGAGCAGGTAGCTCTAGAGAACAAATAAATAGGGGAGGGAAAGAGAGAGAAGAAGGTGGAATTAATTGCCATAGATGGATGGTGTTGAATGAATATATGATATTATAGAGAGACAAAGCTGGGATCAGTAAGAAACAGCTACTTTATAACATGTTTAAATATATTCTGATTATAAAATAACACACGTATTACAGAATTTTGATAAATGTGGAAAATTATAAAATAAACATTATTCATAGGTAAATTGCTATTACATTTTGATATAACTTCTAATATTTTTCTTTTTATGCAAATATATATATTTATAGATTTGTGCAAATCTATATATGTATACACTATATATATATTTTACAGTTTGGTATTGTGCTATTTTCACTTACCATTTTATTGTATCCTTTTTATATGTCATTATAATGTTACAAAAACATTTTAATGACAGTGTAATACTCTATCACATGAATTTGCCATAATTTATTTACTTTATACTCTATTGTTTGAATATGTAGGTTGCTTTCATTATTTTTTAATGTTGTAAATCACATTGCAATGAAGGAATATCTGGTTTGGATTACTAACTCTGGAGAGAATCTTATAAGTGGGATTACTGGGTAGTTAGTTTTTGTTTTCTCTGTGAATAATATTAACACATGCTAATCCCAAGCCAAAAAAAAAAATTCTGAAAGCATAAAGGGAAATTTGCAAACCATTCTAGAATAAAAGAACAGTCTACAATCCAACTGGTCTCTTCAAGAAATCAGTGCCATAGGGGAAAAAATTTAAAGAGACAACACCAAGGGCAATATGCAAACTTTGTTTGATTTTGGTTGTAAAAAAAGACATTTTGGAGATGATTGGAAAATTTTTGATATACACTGGATGTTAGATGATATTAGGGTATTTTCTTAGGTGTGGTAATGTTATCGTGGTATTATATGAGATGCTTACTAGTGTATTCAGAAGTAAAATGTCACGATGCTTACATTTTACTTCTAAATGATTTAGAAAAAAAGAGAAAAAAAACTGTGTGTGTAAATAGATATACATATACACAGATTTAGATAAATTAAAGATGGCAAAATGTTAATAGTCAACTCCAAGTGGTAGGGCAATTATTATATTATCCTTTAAAGTTTTCTGTATGTTTGAAAGTTTAAGGAGTTGGAACAATGAATAAATAAGAAAAAACTACCCTAAATTATACCACCATGTGATAAATTTACAACAAATATTCTTGTGTATGCTTCTTTGCACATTTTCATGATCATTTCATCAAAATATATGTTAAAAGATGTGGAATTGTGTCAGAAGGTACACACATGAAAAATTTTGGTACCTGTGTCCAAACTGCATTCTGGAAAAAATTGCAGTTACTTTAATTTGTAGTTCTACTAACAGTTACCAAGAGGGAGGCTATATTTTCTTGCAACCTTACCAGTGTAGGGTAGGCACTTTAATCTTTGTCAAAATGTCACTCTTGTAGATAAACAACAACAAAAACAAAACTCACTGTTGTTTTAATTTGTGTTAGGTTAAACATTCTTTTCAGTATTTATTTTGTATCTCACATTTTTGTGGACATAAACTTTTTAATGTTTTTGATCCATTCTGTCAACATTTTTTCCAAAGGGGCTATTTTCATATAGTCACCTTTTCATAGGTGAGTGACAGAAGCAGATGTCATTTGAACCACTTAACACCAGCACTGATCATTATAGTTTGTAAAATTTTATATTTTCATAGCCAAAAACTTATCTGTTTTTGTTTGTACTGATTTGATTACTAATAGGTTTGAAATTTTAAAATAAAATTTCTGTGCATTTCCTGACCGTAATCCATGTTCATTTAAAAAATTACAGTCTTAGTGTCACACACACACACACACACACACACACACACACACACACACACGCAACATATACATGTCTACCTACATACATATACAGAGGGAAAAGTCTTCAACAATTAAAACTGTTCAAAGGTGAAACAGGCTATGATGGCATGTAGCTAATCTTCCATTTCTGGATATTTTTAAACAGGGGTAGGAATACAAAAGGAGATGAATGTATATTTTTAACCGAGGAATATTCCAAATAAGTTTTAAAAGTCCTTTCAATCCTTAAGTCCTCTGAGTTTGGAAAACTGAAACCTAAAGCATTTTTAATTTCCCTAGTTCATATCACAAGTAGTGGCAGAGTCAGAAACCAAACTCTAGTCTCTTGATTACTACCTGAGATCCTTTTTCATATCTATATTCTATGTTGCTGCTGCTCCAAAATGCATTTGTAGATTATGGTCTTTACCACCCTGTTTGCAGATGATGATACTCAATCTAGCCAGTGTGAGCAATGAGATCCATGTTTTTCCTGCAGGTTCATCTCCCTCTGGCTTGGTGGCTAAGCCCTTTGAGAAAGTAACATATCGCTGGACAGTTCCTGCTCACGCCGGCCCCACTGCTCAGGATCCTGCCTGTCTTACCTGGATGTACTTCTCTGCTGCAGACCCCATAAGAGATACAAATTCTGGTCTGATGGGCCCCCTGCTGGTGTGCAAGGCTGGTGCCCTGGGTGCAGATGGCAAACAGGTATTGCCAAGGTTTCAGGCTAGAAAGTCTGCTGGGAGGAGAATAAGGCTGGGTTGATGAATAGGAGTTAAGCATTGGGTTCTAGAGGTGAGGGGATAAAAAAAATAACCAAGTTATTAAATCAGAAGTGAATGTTTGGTGACCTTATTCTATTTTGTATACTATTCTTTCATTCACACACATCTTCCTTAGTCTCTATTCCTTTCTATTTTATATTCTCCCAACATCTCATTTTTTTAAAATCAATGACCCCTAAACCTTGCTCCTAATTCCTAAATCTGCCTTACTATTTGTTTGTCTCTTTCATATCCAGCCCATCAATTTTAGCTGTTTAACTCTAGGCAATCTGAACCTCTCTTTGCCTCATTTTCCTTATCTAGAGTGAAGAGTTAAAAATGGAAGAAGGTATCTTGTGTTTCTGTGAAGATTAATTAAAACAATCCATATAAAATGCTTAGCACAGTGCTTGATACACAGTAAATGTTAGCAGTAATAATAACATTACTAATTACTAATAAAATAATGTTAATCACTAGCATAATTGTTTTTTCTTTTATTTTCTAATTCCTCCCCCAAGAGAGTCCATCCCTGATCTCCTAGCCACTTTTCTGCACTCCTGTCCCTAGCTGACTCCAGACTGTCTTCTATTACACTCTTCTCCATAATCTTCATCTTGTGCTTCTCCCCTGCCTCCTTTCATACATTCCTTCCCTCTAGTCTTATCACTTTATTCGAATGTACTTCCCCCACCTGCAATTTAAAGTTATCTGAAGAAAAACTCCCTAGAAACAACTGAAACTCTAGGCAGGAGATATGGCCTTGGCTCTGTGCTTGGAAAAGGAAATTAAAAATAATCAGGAATCACTAGGTTCTAGAGCTGCACAGTCCATAACTGCTGAAACTATTGTAATTCCTCCCTCTGTTCTCTTCCACTGGGACTACAGAAAGGAGTGGATAAAGAATTCTTTCTCCTTTTCACTGTGTTGGATGAGAACAAGAGCTGGTACAGCAATGCCAATCAAGCAGCTGCTATGTTGGATTCCCGACTGCTCTCAGAGGATTTCAAGGGTTTCCAAGACTCCAATCGGATGCATGGTATGGGGAGTGATTTTACCCTGAGCTACAACTGAGAGATTATGAACAATCTAACCTAAATTTAATCATGACCCACTCCTAAAAACACTGATCCCATTGCTGAGCTCTTCCCAAGAGACAAGCTGAATTGAGGGGTTAAACTTAAGGCAATAGATCTTACATTTAGCACTTTCTTATGCTGTATTCTGTGTTACCTGGTATAGGGGGGCACTGGAAAAAGATACTGTGAAATGAGGATTGCACATCAAGAATCTACTAGAGAATGAAGAGACTAAGCTCTGATGTTACCTTTCTAGTCTTATCTCCTTCTCCCTTATCACCTTCTACCCTTGCTTCTCAACCCCATACTCCAGCCAAACGTACTTTTCATGCTTTTGCAATGCTTTGTATTACTCTTTAAATTCTCCTTCTTACAACTTTTCTCTCTGCCTGTCGAAATTCTTCCCATTCTCTAAGGCCCTACTCCAAAACCACCTCCACTATGTAACAATTTCTTATCACTCAAGCCCAGGATGATGACACTCTCTTCTAAATGTCTATTTCTTTTTAAATCAGACTATTTCGATAGCTAGTTCCAAAGACTCCGCAATAGTGTTATCTGTTACATGGCTTTTGATTTCTGCTAAAGTATAGTCTCCTTAAAGGTGAGTATTGTTTGTTTTTTTATCAACGTATCCTTTATATGGTATAATACATAGCAAATATTTATTGAACTGGTAAATTACCAAACTAATGAGTAGGTGGATGGATGAGTATTCAGTGAGTGATTTAATGGGAAGACACAGTTTAAATTTGCAAGTAGCTCTCAGCATTTTCCAATGAGATCAGACTAACAATACCCATGAAACAATTATAGAACATCCAAGACAGACAATAATTAAGTGCTAAATTGTGTGGAACATCTTTTAAGTGGCATGGAGTTCAGAAGAAGAGGACATTGGTGAATAATCAATTAAAGGATTCCTGGAAGAAGAGACTACTTGAACTGAGCCTTGGAGGTTGAATAGGTTTGCAATCAAACATTATAAGCAGAGGAAGCAGAATCAGGAGGTTAGCTATGTTCCCATCATCCCAGGGAATTACCAAATCGAGTTACTCCTTAAATCTGGTTCCAGTCAGGACATTGAAAAGTAATCAGCTTCAAGCAGGCCTCCCTGTACTTTTGAGGGGAGTATGGAAAGTGGGAAGGGGTGAAGAATGAATGTGTTGTCTTTTGGCTCCATCTTTTGGTTCTCATTACCAGACAGTTACATAAACTGGAAAATGTATTACAGTCCTATGAACTAAGTTTATTCCAGTCTGAATTTATTGGGCACCTGGTAAGTATTTTTCACAACATGCCAGGTGCTTGGATAGTCACAGAGATACAGAAAAAAAATGGTGTGGTTCCTGTTAAGTCAATCTAATGTGGGAGATAAATTTGTAAGTAAATCATTGAACTCTGGTTGTATTTCAGAATTTGGGAGTGAGAAGAGTTTTAAGGAAGCCAGAAAGAGTGTAGTAACTCTGCTTCACAGTAGGTGATATTTGAGCTAGGACATGATAGATGTGTAGTAGTTTGCTTAAGGAGAGAGACCAAGGTTTTTTCCAGGCAGAGGGAACAGCATGTGAAAAGTCATGAATATTTTCTAAGTGGTTACCATGTTTAAAGCCTTAGGGAGGCAGGGGCTCAGAAGATAATGGTGTGTATTTGTGTGTGAGAGAGAACAGGGAGGTAGATTGCAGATAGGAGTGCCAGGGAGGAGGCTTTTGAAATAGTTCATGCCAGAGATGATGAGGGCCAGAACCAGGGCAGCGGGAGTGAAGATAAAGAGGAGGAGACAGATTGAAAGTTGAGGAGGGAACATTGGGGAACATCAACACTTTACAGAGTCATGGAGAATGAGAACAAATGGAGGAAAAACAATCAGAAAAGTTGTAAGAGAACCAGGGAAATACTATGCTACAGAAGCCAAGGGAGGAGAGTTTCGAGAAAGTGAGAATAGGAAAGATTGGTGTGTGTGTGTGTGTGTGTGTGTGTGTGTGTGTGTGTGTGTGAGTGAGTTGTGGTAGTGGAGAGTAGTTCAGTTTTGCCAGGATGTGGAGCATGGTGGAGGAGGGGAAGGAGATAAAGCAAGAAAGGCCAGTCAGGCCCTAATCCTAAAGAGGCAGATCTTCATAAGTAGACCTAAAGTGGCTTAGGGAAGAAGGAAGACGAGTTGAGAATGACTCAGAAATTTCAAGTTGTGGGAAACCTTAGTATAGAGCTAATGCCATGCTGCCAGCTAGTGCCTGAGTAGTCTGGTCTCATCTCCCCATCTTGTCTTGTGTTTTTGTTTTCCAGCCATTAACGGGTTTCTGTTCTCTAACCTGCCCAGGCTGGAAATGTGCAAGGGTGACACAGTGGCCTGGCACCTGGTTGGCCTGGGCACAGAGACTGATGTGCATGGGGTCACATTCCAGGGCAATACCGTGCAGCTTCAGGGCATGAGGAAGAGTGCAGTCATGCTCTTTCCTCACACCTTTGTCATGGCCATCATGCAGCCTGACAACCCTGGTAAGTGCTATAGAAGCTGGCCCTAGGCTGAGAAACATTGTTGGGTATGGGGCTTGGGGAAGTGGGGGAGTGGTGAAGAAATAAAAAGAATCAAGTTGAGGGTACTTGGGAATTTTTCAAAATACCTTTGTCGTCTTCTTCAATGTGTACTCATGTTTTGGTTATTTGGATGCTCTTCTCAGATGCAGCCAGAATAGACTGAAGAGCTGAGAAAGCTATTTTTCTGGAACAACAGGAGAGAGTAGGGATGCTGCTAAATATAAGGACATAAATAGGCAGAGGGTGGATTTGGCCACTTAGCCCATTGGCCACAGAGAGCGTCTATAAATTAAATCCTTGCATTGGAAATGAGGTCCATGAGATGTACCTTTAAGTGCTTCCAACTCTGATATTCTCCAAAGATTTTTGCAAACTTCTGCTGGAAGTGGGATAGTGTGTGATGTTATAGTTTCAGCCTAGGAATCAGAATACAGGAACTTCTAGTCCAGGCTCTTTCATTAGCTTGCTGTCTAAATTTTGTCTGATCACTTCTCCTCTCTGTAGCTAGATTTCTTCCTTCTTTTCTTTTCTATTAATTCTTCTCCCTCTCTTCCTTTCTTCTTTTTCTTCCTCCCTCTCTCCCTCCTTCCCACTCCCTCTTCCCTGTCTTTCTTTCATGACGAAATTTGACTGTGTTTCCTCAGGTTCCATTTATGTCTGAAATTTCATAATGTGGCAGCAGTTTTTCTTTGCTGTTCCTAGGGTGTATTCTTCTTCTAGGCAGTAGGTGGCAATAGTGTTATTATAAGTTCCATGCAGTTCCCACTAAATTTTTATTTTAGTTCTGTAAATTCCATCCATATTTGAGGCAAAAATTCCCTAAACAAAGCTAATTCTTTGATAACTTAAAAATTTTCAGCCTAGCACTGAGTCTGACAAATACTTGGCATAAAGTAGGCCTCTACAGACTTCTTGGGTCCTCATTTCTTCCAATCTACTTAGGATACTTCCTTGGTAAAGGAGAGTTGTATTAGCGAATTAGATACAATAACCATTAATGGGACTGAAAGAAACAACAGTAATCAGCGCTTGTTGTGAGTGCTGGGATGGGAAACTTCTGGGACAAAAAGACCCTTCTCTCTAGCCTTGGTCCCAAAGCCAAAACCTAGGTTTAATCTCCTTCATACAAAATTAGCTTGGCTCCCCAACCAGGCCTATATGCCATCTCCAAGGCTCACTCTTACTTGGATAAATGAATTTTTGTGCTATATTAAGGCCCAAGGAGAGTGACTGTAGATGGCTCAAAACATTCTGATTGGGAAGTGGCACTAAATGGCTTTATAAGAACACGGCTTAAAAGGTTACTTTTCATCAAGATTCCCAAGTTTTCTTACTAGTAAAAGCCCAAACTCTTCTTACTTTTGCATTTTCCAATCCTTTCTAACTCTCCTCTTTCTGAAGTGTTCTCAAGTCATAGAATGTTGGAACTGGAAGAGCCCCTTTGAGATAGTCTTAATTTATTTGTTTTACTAATGGGAGGAATAGGCAGAGACCTGGAGGTAGAAAATGATTTTCTCATGTTAGGAATATTGGATCTATTATTTTTTCCTTTTCTCACTTACCCCTTCTCCATCAACTCCTATTGATTCTTACTCCTGGGTAACCCCTTTATTTTTTTTTATAATTTATTTTTTTCCCCGTTGTACAGAATGGGGATCAAGTTACTCTTACATGCATACATTTTTTCCCACCCTTTGTTCTGTTGCAATATACGTATCTAGACATAGTTCTCAATGCTACTCAGCAGGATCTCCTTGTAAATCCATTCCAAGTTGTATCCAATAACCCCAAGCTCCCAATCCCTCCCACTCCCTTCCTCTCCAAGCCTATTCTCCAAATCTATGATTTTCTTTTCTGTGGAAATATTCTTTTGCGCTATATATTAGATTCTAGTTATAAGTGATATCATATGATATTTGTCTTTCTCTTTCTGACTAACTTCACTCAGAATGAGAGCCTCTAGTTCCATCCATGTTGCTCTAAATGGCATTATGTCATTCTTTTTTATGGCTGAGTAGTATTCCATTGTGTCTATATACCACATCTTCCTAATGCAATTGTCTGTTGATGGACATTTGGGTTGTTTCCATGTCCTGGCTATTGTGAATAGTTCTACAATGGACATGCGGGTGCATGTGTCTTTTTCAAGGAAACTTTTGACTGGATATATGCCCAAGAGTGGGATTGTGGGGTCATATGGAAGTTCTATGTGTAGATTTCTAAGGTATCTCCAAACTGTTCTCCATAGTGGCTGTACCAGTTTACATTCCCACCAGCAGTGCAGGAGGCTTCCCTTTTCTCCCCACCCCCTACAGCATTTGTTATTTGTGGACTTATTAAGGATGGCCATTCTGACTGGTGTGAGATGGTATCTCATGGTGGTAGTTTTGATTTGCATTTCTCTAATGATCAGTGATGTTGAGCATTTTTTCATGTGTTAGCTGGCCATCTGTATATCTTCCATGGAGAACAGTCTATTCAGGTCTTTTGCCCATTTTCCATTGATTGATTGGCTTTTTTGCTATTGAGTTGTATAAGTTGCTTGTATAATCTGGAGATTAAGCCCTTCTCCATTGCATCATTTAAAACTATTTTCTCCCATTCTGGAAGGTGCCTTTTTGTTTTCTTTTGGGTTTCCTTTGCTGTGCAAAAGCTTTTCAGTTTGATGAGTTCCCATGGGTTTATTTTTGCCCTTATTTCTGTTGCTTTAGGAGACTGACCTGAGAAAATATTTATGAGGTTGATGTCAGAGAGTGTTTTGCCTATATCCTCTGCCAGGAGTTTGATGTGTCTTGTCGTATATTTAAGTCTTTCAGCCATTTGGAGTTTATTTTCGTGCATGGTGTGAGGGTGGGTTCTAATTTCATTGCTTTGCATGCAGCTGTCCAGGTTTCCCAGCAATGCTTGCTGAATAGGCTTTCTTTTTGCCATTTTATGTTCTTGCCTCCCTTGTCAAAGATTAGTGGATCATAGGTGTCTGGGTTTATTTCTGGGTTCTCTATTCTGTTCCATTGGTCTGTCTGTCTGTTTTGATACCAGTACCACACTGTCTTGATGACCGTGGCTTTGTAGTATTTCTTCAAGTCTGGGAGTTATGCCCCCTGCTTGGTTTTTGTTTCTCAGGATTGCTTTGGCAATTCTGGGTCTTTTGTTGTTCCATATAAATGTTTGGATTGTTTGTTCTAGTTCTGTGAAAAATGTCATGGGTAATTTGATAGGGATTGCATTGAATCTGTAGATTGCTTTGGGTAGCATGGCCATTTTTACAATATTGATTTTCCCAATCCAGGAATATGGAATATCTTTCCATTTCTTTACATCTTCTTTAATTTCCTTGATTAAAGTTTTATAGTTTTCAGCATATAAGTCCTTTACCTCCTTAGTCAGATCTATTCCCAGGTATTTGATTTTTTGAGGAGCAATTTTAAAAGGTATTGTATTTCTGTATTCCTTTTCTAATTTCTCATTGCTGGTATACAGAAATGCCACTGACTTCTGAATGTTAATCTTATATCCTGCTGCTTTGCTGAATTTATTAATCAGTTCAAGTAGTTTTTGGGTTGAGTCCTTAGGGTTTTCTATGTATAGTATCATGTCGTCTGCATACAGTGACAGTTTTATCTCTTCTCTTCCCATATGGATGCCTTTTATTTCTTTTGTTTGTCTAATTGCTGTGACTAGGACTTCCAAAACTATTTTGAAGAGCAGTGGTGAGAGTGGGCATCCCTGTCTTGTTCCAGATTTGAGTGAGAAGGCTATTAGTTTTTCTCCATTGAGTATTATATTTGCTGTGGGTTTATCATAAATGGTTTTGATCATGTTCAGGAATGTTCCCTCTATACTCACTTTGGTGAGCATTTTGATCATGAATGGATGTTGGACTTTGTCAAATACTTTTTCTGCATCTATTGAGATGATCATATGATTTTTGACTTTTCTTTTGTTAATGTGCTGTATGATGCTGATTGATGTGCGTATGTTGAACCATCCTTGTGAACCTGGGATGAACCCTACCTGGTCATGGTGTATGATCTTTTTGATACGTTGTTGGATTCGGTTGGATAAATTTTGTTGCAATATTTTGTGTCTATATTCATCAAAGATATTGGCCGATAGTTTTATTTTTTGGTGGTATCTTTGTCTGGTTTTGGAATGAGGCTGATGGTGGCATCATAGAATATCTTTGGGAGTATTCCTTCTTTTCAACCTTTTGAAAATGTTTAAGGAGTATGGGCACTAGATTTTCTTTATATATTTGGTAGAATTTGCCTGTGAAGCTGTCTGGTCCTGGACTCTTATTTGTAGGGAGTGTTTTTACGACATTTTCAATTTCATTCCTAGTGATCAGTCTTTTCAGTTGGTCTCTTTCTTGATTCAGTTTTGGCAGGCTGTAAGATTCTAGAATGTTGTACATTTCTTCCAGATCATCAAATTTGTTGGCATATAGTTGTTCATAGTATTCTCTTATGTTTTTTTTTTTTATTTCTGCAGTATCCGTTGTGATTTCTCCTTTTTCATTTATAATTTTGTTTGAGTTCTTTCTCTCCTCTTTTTAGTGAGTCTGGCCAGGGGTTTGTCAATTTTGTTTACCCTTTCAAAGAACCAGCTTTAGTTTTATTAATTTTCTCTATTTTTTTTTGAATCTCTATTTTATTGATTTCTTCTTTGATCTTTATAATTTCCTTCCTTCTGCTGACTTTAGGGCTTTCTGTTTCTTCCTTTCCTTTTTTTTTTTTTTTTTTTGTCTTTTTGCCTTTTCTAAGGCCACTTCCACGGCATATGGAGCTTCCCAGGCTAGGGGTCATATTGGAGCTGGAGCCACCGGCCTAACAACAGAACCATATCAACGCGGGATCTGAGTCGCATCTGCGACCTACACCAAAGCTCATGGCAATGCCGGATCCTTATCCCACTGAGGGGGGATAAAACCGGCAACCTCATGGTTGCTAGTTGGATTCATTAACCACTGTGCCACAATGGGAACTCCTGTTCATCTTTTTCTAATTCATTTAGGTGGAGGGTTAAGTTGTCAATTTGAGATCTTTCTTCTTTTTTGAGGAAGGCCTGTATCACTCTGAATTTCCCTCTGAGTACAGCTTTTGAGGCATCCCATAGATTTTCAGATGTTGTATGTTCATTATCTTTTGTCTTGAGGTATTTTTTGATTTCCTCATTGACCCATTAGTTTTTTAATAGCATGTTGTTTAGTCTCCATGTAGTAGGTTTCTTCTCATTTATTTTCCTGTGGTTATTTCTAGTTCCATGCCATTGTGGTCAGAGAAGATACTGGAAATAATTTCTATGCTCCTAAATTTGTTGAGGTTAGCTTTGTACCCCAGTATGTGACCAATTCTTGAGAATATTCCATGCGCACTTGAGAAGAATGTGTATTCTGAGTTTTTTGGATGTAGTGTCCTGAAGAGATCAATTAAGTCTAACTTTTCTATTGTTTCCTTTAGGATCTCTGTTGCTTTATTGGTTTTCTGTCTAGAGGATCTGTCCATTGATGTGAGTGGGGTATTGAAGTCTTCTACTATGATTGTATTCTCATCAATATCTCCCTTTATGTCTGTTAATATTTGTTGTATGTACCTGGGTGCTCCTGTATTTGGGGCATATATGTTGACAATAGTAACATCCTCTATTTGGATGGATCCCGTAATCATTAAGTAGTGTCCTTCTTTGTCTTTCTTTATGTCTTTTGTTTTAAAGTCTATTTTGTCTGATATGAGCATTGCGACTCCTGCTTTTCTGTCATGTCTATTGGCATGAAATATTTTTCCCTACCCTTTCACTTTCAATCTATATGTATCTTTTGTTCTAAGATGAGTTTCTTGTAGGCAGCATACTGGAGGTTTTTGCCTTTTTATCCACTCAGCCACTCTGTGTGTTTTTTTTTTTAATAATGTTTTTATTTTCCCACTGTACAGCAAGGGGGTCAGGTTATCCTTACATGTATACATTACAATTACATTTCTTCCCCCAGCCTTTCTTCTGTTGCAACATGAGTATCTACACAAAGTTCCCAATGCTATTCAGCAGGATGTCCTTGTAAATCTATTCTAAGTTGTGTCTGATAAGCCCAAGCTCCCCATCCCTCCCACTCCCTCCCCCTCCCATCAGGCAACCACAAGTCTCTTCTCCAAGTCCATGATTTTCTCTTCTGAGGAGATGTTCATTTGTGCTGGATATTAGATTCCAGTTATAAGTGATATCATATGGTATTTGTCTTTGTCTTTCTGGCTCATTTCACTCAGTATGAGATTCTCTAGTTCCATCCATGTTGCTGCAAATGGCATTATGTCATTCCTTTTTATGGCTGAGTAGTATTCCATCGTGTATATATACCACTTCTTCCGAATCCAATCATCTGTTGATGGGCATTTGGGTTGTTTCCATGTCCTGGCTATTGTGAATAGTGCTGCAATGAACATGCGGGTGCATGTGTCTCTTTTAAGTAGAGTTTTGTCCAGATAGATGCCCAAGAGTGGGATTGTGGAGTCATATGGAAGTTCTATGTATGGGTTTCTAAGGTATCTCCAAACTGTTCTCCATAGTGGCTGTACCAGTTTACATTCCCACCAACAGTGCAGGAGGGTTCCCTTTTCTCCACAGCCCCTCCAGCACTTGTTATTTGTGGACTTATGAATGATGGCCATTCTGACTGGTGTGAGGTGGTATCTCATGGTAGTTTTGATTTGCATTTCTCTTATAGTCAGCGATGTTGAGCATTTTTTCATGTGTTTGCTGGCCATCTGTATATCTTCCTTGGAGAAATGTCTATTCAGGTCTTTTGCCCACTTTTCCATTGGTTGAGTGGCTTTTTTTGCTGTTGGGTTGTATAAGTTGCTTATATATTCTAGCGATTAAGCCCTTCTCCGTTGCATCATTTGAAACTGTTTTCTCCCATTCTGTAAGTTGTCTTTTTGTTTTCTTTTGGGTTTCCTTTGCTGTGCAAAAGCTTTTCAGTTTGATGAGTTCCCATGGGTTTATTTTTGCCCTTATTTCTGTTGCTTTGGGAGACTGACCTGAGAAAATATTCATGATGTTGATTTCAGAGAGTGTTTTGCCTATGTTTTCTTCTAGGAGTTTGATGGTGTCCTGTCGTATATTTAAGTCTTTCAGCCATTTGGAGTTTATTTTTGTGCATGGTGTGAGGGTGTGTTCTAGTTTCATTGCTTTGCATGCAGCTGTCCAGGTTTCCCAGCAATGCTTGCTGAATAGGCTTTCTTTTTGCCATTTTATGTTCTTGCCTCCCTTGTCAAAGATTAATTGATCATAGGTGTCAGGGTTAATTTCCGGATTCTCTATTCTGTTCCATTGGTCTGTCTGTCTGTTTTGATACCAGTACCACACTGTTGTGATGACTGTGGCTTTGTAGTATTTCTTGAAGTCTGGGAGTTATGCCCCCTGCTTGGTTTTTGTTTCTCAGAATTGCTTTGGCGATTCTGGGTCTTTTGTTGTTCCATATAAATGTTTGGATTGTTTGTTCTAGTTCTGTGAAAAATGTCCTGGGTCATTTGATAGGGATTGCATTGAATCTGTAGTTTGCTTTGGGTAGTATGGCCATTTTTACAATATTGATTTTCCCAATCCAGGAATATGGAATATCTTTCCATTTCTTCATATCTTCTTTGATTTCTTTGATTATAGTTTTATAGTTCTCGGCATATAGGTCCTTTACCTCCTTGGTCAGGTGTATTCCCAGTTATTTGATTTTGTGAGGTGCAATTTTAAAAGGTATCATATTTTTGTATTTCTTTTCTAATATTTCATTGTTAAGTATACAGAAATGTGACTTATTTCTGAATGTTAATCTTATATCCTGCTAGTTTGCTGAAATTGTCGATTAGTTCAAGTAGTTTTTGGGTTGAGTCCTTAGGGTTTTCTCTATATTGTATCATGTCGTCTGCATACAGTGACAGTTTTACCACTTTTCTTCCTATTTGGATGCCTTTTATTTCTTTTGTTTGTCTGATTTCTGTGGCTAGGACTTCCAGTACTCTACTGAATAACAGTGGTGAGAGTGGGCATCCCTGTCTTGTTCCAGATTTTAGTGGAAAGGCTTTCAACTTTTCTCCCTTGGGTATTATATTTGCTTTGTGTTTGTCGTAAATGACTTCTCTTATGTTAGGATATGTTCCCTCTATACCCACTTTGGTAAGAGTTTTGATCATGAATGGATGTTGGACTTTGCCAAATGTTTTGTCTGCATCTATTGAGATCATGCTGTTTTTGACTTTTCTTTTCTGAATGTGGTGTATGATGTTGATTGATTTGCACATGTTGGACCATCCTTGTGGACCTGGGTTGAATCCCACTTGGTCGTGGTGTACAATCTTTTTGATATGTTGTTGGATTCGTTTGTCTAAAATTTTGTTGTGAATTTTTGCTTCTACATTCATCAAAGATATTGGCCTATAATTTTCTATTTTCATGGTATCTTTGTCTGGTTTTGGAACTATGGTGAAGATGGCATCATAGAATATCTTTGGAAGTGTTCCTTCTTCTTCAAACTTTTGGAAAATTTTAATGAAGATGGTTATAAGTTCCTCTATGTATGTTTGGTAGAAATCACCTGTGAAGCCATCTGGTTCTGGACTCTTATTTGTAGGGAGTGTTTTTATGACATATTCAATTTCATTTCTAGTGATTGGTCTGTTCACTTGATCTATTTCTTCCTGATTCTTTTTTAGAAAGCTCTAAGACTCTATAAAGTTGTCCATTTATTCTAGGTTGTCAAATTTGTTGGCATATAATTGTTCATAGTATTCTCTCATTTTTTTTTTTTTTTTGTATTTCTGTAGTATCTGTTGTGACTTCTCCTGTTTCATTTCTTCTTTTGTTTATTTGGTTTTTTTCTCTCCTCTTCTTGGTGAGTCTAGCCTGAGGTTTTTCAATTTTGTTTACCTTTTCAAATTACCCATCTCTTGGTTTTATTGATTTTTTCTATTGTTTTTTAAATCTCTATTTTATTGATTTCCCCTATGATCCTTATGATTTCCTTCCTTCTGCTGACTTTAGGTTTTGTTTGTTCTTTTTTCTAATTCATTTAGTTGGTGGGTTAAGTTTTTAGTTTGATTTTTTTTTTATTCTTTTTGGAGGAAGGCCTGTATGGCTACGAATTTCCTACTGAGCACTGCTTTTGTGGAATCTGATAAATTTTGAATGGTTGTGTCTTCATTATCATTTATCTCAAGGTATTTTTTAATTTCCTTCTTGATTTCCTCATTTATCCATTGGTTTTTTTGTAGCATGTTGTTTAGTCTCCATGTAGTATGTTTATTCTCGTTTCTTTTCCTGTGGTTGATTTCTAGTTTCATGTCATTGTGGTCAGAGAAGATATTTGAAATCATTTCTATACTCTTAATTTTGTTGAGGTTAGCTTTGTACCCCAGTATGTGACCAATTCTTGAGAATGTTCCATGTGCACTTGAGAAAAATGTATATTTTGATTTTTTTGGTTGTAATGTCCTGAAAATGTGGATTAATTCTAAATTTTCTATTGTGCCATTTTGAATCTCTTTTGCCTTATTGATATTCTGTCTAGAGGATCTGTCCATTGATGTGAGTGGGGTATTAAAGTCTCTTACTATGATTGTATTCCCATCAATTTCTCCCTTTATGTCTGTTAATATTTGTTGGCAGTATCTGGGTGCTCCTGTGTTTGGGGCATATATATTGATGATGGTAATATCCTCTTCTTGAATGGATCCTTTAACCATTAAATAGGGTCCTTCTTCATCTTTCTCTATGGCCTTCATTTTAATGTCTATTTTGTCTGATATGAGTATTTCAACTTCTGCTTTCCTGTCTTGTCCATTGGCATGAAATATCTTTTCCCATCCCCTCACTTTCAATATTTGTCCTTTGCCCTAAGGTGAGTCTCTTGTAGACAGCAGATGGAAGGTTTTTTCCAATCTTCCCCTGTGTGCCATTTGATTGAAGCATTCAGTCTATTGACATTTAAGGTAATTATTGATAAATGTATATTTACTGCCATTTTAAACCTTGTTTTCCAGTTGATTCTATGATTCTCCTTTCTCCCTTTCCTTTTTTTGGTTGGATGCTTTCCAGTTATTTTATGCGTGTGCTTTTCTCTTTATTTTTTGTGAAAGTAATAATTTTTTTCAATTTGTGTTAGCCCTGTTTATTTAAGTATGTTATTCCCTTCCTGTATTGGCTTGCTTTAGCTCAAACACAATATTAAAAAAGAAAAGAGTCTAGATTTTCTTACTTTCCTTCCACACATTCTATGATTTTGAAGTCCTTTTTTAACATCTTAATGTTTGTCATTTTGCTATTCTTCTGTTTATCATTTTTACAGTAGTCCTCCCCCCCCCACACTTTTAGATCTGTATCCTGGCTTATTTAAGTGATTGCTTTCCAATTGTGATTTCCTCCATCTTATTTATTACTTCTTTTATTATTTATATAAGCCCTTTTGGCATTTCTTTTAGAATGGGTTTAGTATTGCTACACTCTTCTAGCTTTTCTTTTGTTGGAGAAATTCTTTCTTTCCCCTTATATTTTAAATTATATTCTTTTGTATTTCCCCAATACATTATTTTTTCTACTGTATAGCATGGTGACCCAGTTATACATATATATGTATACATTCTTTTTTTTCTCATTATCATTCTCCATCATAAGTGACAGATATAATTCCCAGTGCTACTCTGCAGGATCCCATTGCTAATCCATTCCAAAAGCAAGAGTCTGCATCTATTAACCCCAAGTTACCAATCCATCACAATACCTCCCCCTCCCCCTTGGCAACAAGTCTATTCTCCAAGTCCATTATTTCCTTTTCTGTGGAAAGGTTCATTTGTGCCATATATTAGATCCCAGATATAAGTGATATCATATAGTATTTGTCTTTCTCTTTCTGAATTACTTCACTCAGTGAGTCTCTAGTTCCATCCATGTTGTTGCAAATGGCAATATTTTGTTCTTTTTTATTGCTGAGTAGTATTCCATTGTGTATATATACCACGTCTTCCTAATCCAATTCTCTGTTAAGGGATATTTGTGTTGCTTCCATGTCTTGGATTTTGTGAATTGTGCTGCAAAAAATACAACTTACAGAATGGGAGAAACTTGTTTCAAATGGTGCAACTGACAAGGGCTTCATCTCTAAACTATACAATCAAGTTATGCAGCTCTACATCAAAAATGCCAACAACCCAATTGAAAGATGGGCAAAAGACCTGAATAGACATTTCTCCAAGGAAGATATACATATGGATAAGAAGCACATGAAGAACATCCCTAATTATTAGAGAAAAGCAAATCAAAACTACCATGAAATACCACCTCACACCAGTCAGAGTGGCCATCATTAATAAGTCCACAAATAACAAATGCTGGAGGGGCTGTGGAAAAAAGGGAACCCTCCTGCACTTTTGGTGGGAATGTAAGCTGGTACAACCATTATGGAGAACAGTATGGAGATACCTTAGAAATCTATACATAGAACTACCATATGACCCAGCAATCCCACTCTTGGGCATATATCCAGACAAAACTCCTTAAATTATATTCTTGCTGGGTGGAGTATTCCAGGCTGCCAATTTTTTCCCTTTCAGAACTTTACCTATATCTTGCCACTGTCTTGTGGCCTATAGTGTTTCTATAATCAGCTGAAAGCCTTATCGGGATTCCCTTACAATTAACACCTTGCTTTTCTCGTGCTGCCTTTAGAATCCTCTCTTTAACTTTTGTCACTTTTATAATAATATATCGGTGTGGGCCTGTTTGGATTCAATTTTTTTGGGTCCCTCTGTGCTTCCTGTGTCTTGATATCAGTCTCCTTTAGATTTGTAAAGTTTTCAGACATAATTTATTTAAATATATTTTAATTCCCCTTTTCTTCTCATTCTGGAATTCCTATTATGCAGATTGGCCTGCTTTATACTATCTCATAGATCTCTTATATTGCTTTTATATTTTTTATTTGGTTTTCTTTCTGCTGTACTGATTCTGTTATTTCATTTCATTATGGAATGATTTCATTATTCTGTCTTCCAAGTCATTAATTCATTCCTCTGCATTATTTATTATGCTTTTTTAGTGCCTTTAGCTCAGTTTTCATCGCTGTAAATGAATTTTCTAATTTTTCTGTGTTCCTCCTTATATTTTCTAGTTCCTTTCTAATGTGATCTGCATTACTGTTCATGTCCACTCTTAATTCCTTGATATTCAGCCATAATTCCTTCAGCGTTTTTTCATTATATCCTTTTTGAACTCAGTGTCTTTGAGACTGCTGAGGTCTGTTTCATTGTTTGTTGCTTCAGTTGAATTCTCCTTTAAAAAAAAAACCTGGAAATGGTTCCTGAGCTTTTTCATCTTGCTTATGATTTTCTTTTTCTGTGAGTTTAGGGAAGCCAAACTGTAGTCCTAGAGGGCTACTTCTATGCAAGAGCTCCCTTTTGTATTTTGTGGGTGGTTACTATTTTTATTTATTTTTTTGGCATGGGAGTTTGGATATTTGCTCTCTATTCCCTTGGTGTGAGCAGACTTTTCCCCAGAGTGCTGAGTGTGTTTCCAGTGAGAAGAAGGCAATGGGTAGGGCTAGTAGTCAGTGCCTGGTTGCTGGACTCTTAAGAGCAACAAGGACCTGCATGAAGGTGGCAAAGGCTACTCCTAGTTTCAGGGCCTTGCAAAGTGGTAATGAGCCTCAGGCATATTTTTTAATTGCTCAGAGAATTTGACAGTGGCAGCAGTGGGGTTTTTGTGTTCCCAGGGGAGTCAGAGCAACAACAGGAAATATTTGATTGCAATGCCTTCCTCTGAGGTGATTGGGTCCACAAATGTTCACTTTTCAGAGACCCCTTGTGGTGGCAGGCCATGCCTACCTCTAGAGTCAGAGATAACTGTGGTGGTTTGCCCCCGCCACCTGTTGACCATGCAATAAGCACCTCATCCCACTTATCCCACACGAGAGGTGCTGCAGAGGTTGCTCCTAGTTGTAGGTTCCTGGGAACGGACAGTGATCTAGCATCTGGACACTGCCCAGAGCGTTTGGCAGTGGCAGCAGGGCAGGTGTATTCCTAGGGGAGTGAGAGCAACAATGGGTGGTGTTTGGTTGCAGTGCCCTGTTTCATTTTTGCCAACCCCTGAGGTGACTGGGGCCACAGGTATAGCCCTCTCACAGGCCCCCATTGGAGGCAGGACACACCTCCCTTTGGCCTCTAAGATGACTGCAGAGGTCTGTCTGTGCTGCTTGTAGATCACACAAGAGGCAGCACATCCCACTTAGCCCCCTCACTGCCCTTAGCCCACACACGAGGTGCCTTGCTACCTGTGCCCTGCACAAGAAGGGCACAGTCTCTTTTAGCCTGAGCTAGTGGCTTCTTGCCACCCATAGCCTGGCCAGAGGCACTGTGCCCTCTAAGGGCCTGCATGTACACAGGGACATTCCTGTGGCTGTCCACCCCTCCTCCTCTTACCTTCCCCAGCCATGGCATCTAGCTTCTCCTTTAGGCCAGACTTCCTTCTGGGTTCTCTCTGCCATGGCATTCCATTCCCTAGCCCATAGCACACCCCCACCCATGACAAACCACTCCTTAGCCCCTCAGGCTACCCCAACACAGCCTAACATAATCCTTTCCAAGGAACCAACTCTCAGAGCCTTAGTCTGAGCACCAGGCCCCAGTCAGAGCATTTAAGGCTGTGGTGTCCAGGGAAGTGGTATAGATGATCTTTGCGGCCTTCACTCTACTTTGCCTTCCTCTGTCCAGCTGCTGTGCTTTCTCAGTGAATTTGAGGTCCCTCCATCTCAGCTAATCTCCCAGTTGCTTATGTGGCTTCCAAGGATTTGCGTTCCTTTTCTCTTTCATAGTTCCTATTCCTTTTCTCTCCCTCTTTTTTTTTTCTTTTGTCCTACTCAGTTGTGTCAAGACATTCTTCCCTTTTTGGAGTTTTAAGTTCTTCTGCCAGCATTCAGCAGATGTTCTGTGTGAATCATTTTACATGTAGATTTTTTGGATATGTTTGGGGGGAAAGTGAGCATGACATCTTACTCTTCTGCCATCTTGATCCTTCCCCAGTATTGTTATTTTGGCTATGTTGATTCTTCCAATCCAAGAGCATGGTATATCTTTCCATCTACTTGTGTCATCTTTGATTTGTTTCATCAGTCCTATAGTTTTGAGACTATAGGTCTTTTTGTCTCTTTAGGTAATTTTATTCCTATGTATGTTTTTTTTTTCTGATTTGGTGGTAAAAGGTATGATTTCCCTAATTTCTCTTTCTGACTTTTCATTATTAGTATATAGAAACGCAATCAACTTCTATGTATTGATTTTGTATCATGCAAATTTAACAAATTCACTGATGAGCTCTAACAGTTTTCTTGCTCTGTCTTTAGGATTTTCTAAATATTGTATCATGTCATACGTATAGAGTGATAGTTCTACTTCTTTTTGCAATTTGGATTCCTTTTATTTCTTTTTCTTCCCTAATTGCCATGGCTAGGAATTGAAAAACTATGTTGAATAAAATTGGTGAAAGTGGACATCCTCGATTTGTTTCTGATATTAGTAGAAATGCTTTCAGTTTTTCACCAATGAGAAAGATATTCCATGCTCCTGGGTTGGGAAAATTAATATTGTAAAAATAGTCATACCACCCAAAGCAATCTACAGATTCAATGCAATCCCTATCAAATTACCCATGACATTTTTCGCAGAACTAGAACAAACAATCCAAACATTTATATGGACCCACAAGAGACCCAGAATTGCCAAAGCAATCCTGAGAAACAAAAACCAAGCAGGAGGCATAACTCTCCCAGACTTTAGGTAATATTACAAAGTCATTAAGACAGTGCAGTACTGGTACCGAGACTGACATACAGACCAATGGAACAGAATTGAGATCCCAGAAATAAATCCAGACACTTATAGTCAGTTAATCTTTTATAAAGAAAGCAAGAACATGAAGTTTTTTCAGCATGTATTGCTGGGAAAGCTGGACAGCTGCATGTAACTCAAAGAAACTAGAAGACACCCTCACACCATGCATGAAAATAAACTCCAAATGGCTGAAAGACTTAAATGTAAGACAAGACACCATCAAACTCCAGGAAGACAACATAGACAAAACATTCTCTGACATCGACCTTACAAATGGCTTCTCAGGTCAGTCTCCCAAAGCAACAGAAATAAAAGCAAAATAAACCAATGGGACCTAATAAAAGTGCTCAGCTTTTGCATAGCAAAGGAAACCAAAAAGAAAACAAAAAGACACCTTCCAGAATGGGAGAAAATCATTTCAAATTATCAACTGACAAGGGCTTAATCTCTAAAATATGCAAACAATGTATACAATTCAATAGCAAAAAAGCCAACAACCCAATGGATAAATGGGCAAAAGACCTGAATAGACATTTCTCCAAGGAAGATATACAGATGGCCAAGAAGCACATGAAAAAATGCTCAACATCCCTGATTATTAGAGAAAATCAAATCAAAACTATATCTTGAAATACCACCTCACACCAGTCAGAATGGCCGTCATGAATAAGTCCACAAATAACAAATGCTGGAGGGGGTATGGAGAAAAGGGAACCCTCCTGCACTGTTGGTGGGAATGCAAGCTGGTACAACGACTATGGAGAACAGTACGGAAGTACCTTAGAAAACTATGCATAGAACTACCATATGACCCAGCAATCCCACTCTTTGGCATATATCCGGACAAAACTTTCCTTAAAAAAGAAAATGCTTGAAATAATTTCATTTAAAAAAAATTTACCAGGGCTTGATTTGTGGCCCAAAATGTGATCTATCCTGGAGAATGTTCCATGTGCTCTTGAGAAGAATATTGTGCTGCATTAGGGTGAAAAGTTCTATAGATATCAGTCAAGTCTATTTAGTCTAGTGCATCATTTGAGGCCTATGTTTCCTTATTGATTTTCTGTCTGGATGATACATCCATTGCTGTAAGTGGGGTGTTAAAGTCACTTACTAGAATTGTGTTACTGTTGATTTCTCCTTTTATGGCTGTTAGTAGTTGCCTCATAAATTGTGGTGGTCCTATGTTGGGTGCATATATATTTACAATTGTTATATCTTTGTCTTGGATTGATCTTTAATCATTATGTAAAGTCCTTCTTTGTCTTTCGTTTTTTATTTATTTTTTATTGTTATTTCCCCCAACACATTTTTTTCCCA
Organism: Sus scrofa; assembly: GCF_054392235.1. Lineage (NCBI taxonomy): Eukaryota > Metazoa > Chordata > Mammalia > Artiodactyla > Suidae > Sus > Sus scrofa. The sequence goes on from NC_139401.1 coordinate 62,323,337, forward strand.
TGGTACAGCATGGGGATCCAGATTACACATACATTATACATTCTTTTTTCTCCTATTAAAATTCTGCATTGTAAGTATCTAGACAGAGTTGTCAGTGCTACACAGCAGGATCTCATTGTTAATCCATTCCAAGAGCAATAGTTTGCACCCATTAACCTCAAGCTCCCAATTCATCCCACTCCCTCCCTCTCCCCCTGGGCAACCATGAGTCTATTCTCCAAGTCCATGAGTTTATTTTCTGTGGAAAGGTTCATTTGTGCCCTATATTAGATACCAGATATGAGTGATATAATATGGTATTTGTCTTTCTTGTTCAGACATATTTCACTCGGTATGAGAGTCCCTAGTTTAATCCATGTTGCTGCAAATGGCATTATGTCATTCCTTTTTATGGCTGAGTAGTATTCCATTGTGTATATATACCACTTCTTCCTAATCCACTTATCTGTAGATGGACATTTGGGTTGTTTCCATGTCTTGGCTATTGTGAATAGAGCTGCAATGAACATGCTGGTGCATGTGTCTTTTCAAGGAAAGTTTTGCCCGGATATATGCCCAAGAGTGGGATTGCTGGGTCATATGGTAGTTCTATGCATAGTTTTCTAAGGTACCTCCATACTGTTCTCCATAGTGGTTATACCAGCTTACATTCCCTCCCCAACAGTGCAGGAGGGTTCCCTTTTCTCCATACCCCCTCCAGCATTTGTTATTTGTGGACTTATTCATGACGGCCATTCTGACTGGTGTGAGGTGGTATTCCATGATATAGTTTTGATTTGATTTTCTCTAATAATCAGGGATGTTGAGCATTTTTTCATGTGCTTCTTGGCCATCTGTATATCTTCCTTGGAGAAATGTCTATTCAGGTCTTTTGCCCATTTATCCATTGGGTTGTTGGCTTTTTTGCTGTTGAGTTGTATGAGTTGTCTCTTGTGACTTTCTTTATTTTAAAATTGAGTTTGCCTGTATTTCTACTGCTTTTCTGTATTTTCCATTTGCATATAATACTTCCATTCTCTCACTTTGAGTCTGTATGAGTCCTTAAATAAGTGGGTCTCTGTAAACAGCATGTATATGGGTCTTCTTTTTTGTATCCATTCAGCCAGTCAATGTCTTTTAGTTGGATAATTTACTCCATTTATATTCAATGCAATTATGGTTAAGTATGTACTTATTGTCATTTACTTAATTTTTTTAATTGCTTTTTTGGTTCTTATTTCTTCCCTTCCTATTTTTGTCGTCTTCTCTTGCGATTTGCCGACCATATTTAGTGTTATGTTTGGCTTGTTTTTCTTCTTTATGTGTATGACCATTATAGTTTTTTATTTGATAATCCACTTATATTTTAATATATCCATCAATAAGTTTTCAGAATTGTTTCTGGTTTTTGTCTCTTAACTTCAAATGCATTTTCAATGTTCTGTGTTTGTCCTCTCCTCTTCTCATGCTTGCTAGTTTGGCTATCATATTTGTCAATGGGTAATTTTCTACTTTCATGGCATCTTTGCTTTTACCAGTGAGCTTTTCATTTGTAATATTCTTTTTTTCTAAGAATGGCTTTTCCTTTTCTGCTTAGAGAAGTTCCTTAGTAGTTGATGTAGAATTGGTTTGGTGGTGCTGAATTCTCTTAGCTTTTGCTTGTCTGCAAAGCTTTTGAGTTCTCCATCCAAACTGAATGAGAGCTTTGCTGCATAGAGTAGTCTTGTTTCTATGTTCTTCGTCTTCATCACCTCAAATATATCTTGCCACCATCTTCCAGCTTGTAGAGATTCTGCTGAAAGATCAGTTGTTATCCTAATGGGGGTTTCCTTATATGTGATTTGTTTCTTTTCCCTTGTGGCTTTTAATATTTTTTCTTTGTCTTTAATTTTTATCTGTTTGATTAGTATGTGTTTTGCTATGTTTTTCCTTGGGTTTATTTTATATGGAATTTTCTGTGCTTCCTCAACTTGACATTATTTCCTTTCCCATATTGTGGATATTTTTGGCTATAATCCCTTCAAATATTTTTCTCTGGCTCTTTCTCCCTCTCTTCTCTTGCACTCCTATGATGTGAATGTTGGTATGTTTAATGTTGTCCCAGAGGTCTCTTACGCTCTCCTCTGTTCTTTTTTTTTTTTATTTTCCCACTGTACAGCAAGGGGGTCAGGTTATCCTTAGATGTATACATTGCAGTTACAATTTTTCCCCCACCCTTTCTTCTGTTGTGACATGAGTATCTAGACATAGTTCTCAATGCTATTCAGCAGGATCTCCTTGTAAATCTATTCTAGGTTGTGTTTGTCCTCTGTTCTTTTGATTCATTTTTCTTTATTCTTTTCTGTGGCAGTGGTTTCCATCACTCTGTGTTCCACCTCACTTATTTGCTCTTTTGCTTCATTAACTTGTTATTATTTCCTTCTAGAGTATTTTTCATATCAGTTATTGTGCTATTCATCTTGCTCTTTAAGTCCTCTACCTCTTTTTTTAACATTTACTTTAAGTTCTCAATCTTCCTCTCCATTCTTTTTCCAAGATCTTGGTTCTTCTATACTATCATCACTTTGAATCCTTTTTCAAGTAAATTGCCTATCTCCTCATAATTTAGTGGTTTTTGTCTTGTTCCCTTGTCTGAAAGCTATTTCTTTGTCCTCTCATAATGTCTGTTTTTCCGTTTATCATCCTTTTGACAATAGGAATGGCAGCAGCAGGTGCCCAGTCCTGGAGTTTTCACGTGGGTAGTAGCAGTTCATGTGTACCCAGTGCATGTGTTTAGAGCAGCAGTATCAGACTCCTTCTCTTGGATCTGAGTGGCTTCTAGGTATGGGGTCTGTGAGGCAGGTGACAGTGATTCACAGTTCGCAGAATTGCTTTTGCAGCACACGGTGGAGCAGGGTCTCCTCACCTGCTACCAGGTAGCTTTCAGGACTATTTCCTGTAGCTTTCAAAGTCAGTAGTTGCTTCTGTTGCCCCTCCCTTTGCCAGAAAAGCTCTAATAACTGCTCTCTGTAGCTGTAGCTGTTGGCACTGCCATTCTGCCATCATTCCCCTTGCTTGGCCACTCCAGGGAATCTTTCTCTAAAGCTTCAAATATGGGGTCTTCTCCCTGATTTTTTCTAACAGACTCTCTCCGTCGCTGCAGGACATGTACTTCTGCCAGTCCCTCCCCCCACTTGGCTAATGGTAGTGGTACTCTCTGTAGCTGCTGTGGATTGAAATGTTGATTAATGGGCTTCCTATGGCTCCCTTGGTATGGAATTAGTGCCACTGATGTGGGCCTTTGAAGGGCCGATGGCAGGGGCCCTGTGCTTTGTGCCTTTCTCCAGCCAGGCAACCCACAGCTTTAGCATGAAGTGTGCACATTCAGCCCTCTCTTGGTTCTTTTTGGTGCAGATCTGGTGCCACTAGTGCAAGCTCCTGCAGGAACTTGTTCTTTTCTTGGTCAGGCTATGTACAGTTCCCATGGGGAATGGACACTGGTGGTCCTGTCTTGGCTCTTTTGGAACTGGTTCCACCAGTGTGAGCCCCTGTAGAGCCACTGAGTGGAGCTGCAGCACTTACCACTCTAACAGGGAATAGACACCACCACCAGTGGCTCTTCTGGCACAGGTAAAGTGTTACTAGCATGGAGACCACTGGTAGGAGTTGGGAGCTTTTGTTATTTCCCTAGGCAGTTACTCTACCTGCTCCAAGGGCACTGCAGCCCTATATGTGGGGTTGATTCCCTGCTGCTGCTAGGCAGCCACTGCTGCCAGATGGCTCCCTGAGCTGAAACAGGCAGTGTCCTGAAGCTTGAAAAAGCACATGAGAAGGGAACAAGACTGTGGTTGTGGATCCCACCCCTTCCTTCCAGCTCCCCCAAACAGTAGCATCTAGCCTCTAAGCCTGACTGGATTACCTCTGCTTAGACACTCTCAGTTGTGGTTGCCCTATACTCTACTCCCTCCAGGCTGTTTCCATGTGGCCAACCCTGTTTTTTTTTTTCTCCCATATAGCCAGCCCCCCAGCTCCCTCTTTGAGTCCGATCTCTAAAGCCACAGTTTTAGTTCCCAACACTTGCTTGCACCTGCATGTGGTTTCCTGTAGCACTGACTGAGGAGGACTGTTTCTGTTTTAACTTCTTCATGCCCATTGTCTAGAGTTCCTCTTCTGTTTGGGCTGATCTCATCATTGGTGGGGGAACTTCCCAGGGTGCATGAGGTTTTCTTCTTTCCAGCTCCTTCCTAGGGGTTCAAGCACCACCTCGCTTCCTTTTACATCTTTTTCTTCTTTCTTCTTTCTTTTGTCCTGTTTTCATGAAGTTTTTCTTGTTCTATCATAATCCTGAGGTCTTTTGTCAGCTTTTAGCAAATTTTCTGTGCAAATATGTCCATATATAGATGTATTTTCAGTGTATTTGTGGAAGTAGTTGAGCCTCATGTCCTACTACTCCACCATCTTCCCTCCATCCTCCCAAAAGGACCATTTTTAAAGAGAAGACCACTTAGGTCTTAGCCATGTCATTTAGATATGAATTGTGTTAAGAGTGGAGAGGCCAAGAACGTAGAGGCCAATCTCAGCTAGAATAATAAGGGAGGGCTTTCTGTAAAAGATGAAACATGAATTGGGTTTTAGAGAATGAATGAATTCTTATAGGTATTTATGGGGAAGGGGGTAAGCAGTGTACTACAGAAAAGTAATAACAACATGAGTGAAAATTCCAATACAGGAATGAGATGTGTGGGAGAGGCAATCAGGGTCAGATTTAATTGGAACACCGTTTAATTTGGGACAGAGTGGGAAGCGTGGTTACTAGTTTGGAGCTGCTCAGAGAGGCCTTTGAAAGCCAAGAAGAAGAATTTGTAGTGTTGATATAGGGAGTGAGCAATAAAGGAAGGCATACTAAGAAAAATGTCCTAAGTAATTTATCTTCACCTTCAGTTTATGAGCCTTTGTATCCTTGACATAGAAACCTGGATCTTCAGATCAGATCCAAGGAGCTCTACAACTCAGACATTTAAGAATGATATCCAAACGTTCCAGAGTCCCTGTCATGGCTCAGTGGAAATGAATGACTAGTATCCATGAAGATGCAAATTTGGTCCTTGGCTTTGCTCAGTGGGTTGCTGTGGCTGGGGTGTAGGCCAGTGGCTACATCTCTGATTAGACCCCTAGTCTGGGAACCTCTATATGCTGTGGGTGTGGCCTTAAAAAATACAAAAAAGACTGATATCCAGGCATTTCATTGTAAAAGTTAGGGAAGGTCATTCCAAATGTCTCTGATGTGAGCATTCTTCTGATGAAGAAGTTCATATTTCTACATATGCCCACTTTTGTTTTTTTGGGACTTGGTATAAAAGGGAGAAAATTGGTCAGTGTCTTCCTTCAAATAATAATTATTACAGCTTTATGTACTTATAGTTTCACTTATTGAACATTTACTATATGCTATGCCAAGCAATATGTACAAATTATTGTATTTAATTGTAAAACAATCCTATTCAGTAAGTAAAATGACCTCCATTTTACCATGAGGAAACTGAAACATACAGAGGACTAAAACTTTCCTGAAGGTTATATAGCTAATAAGTGTCAGATAGGGTGATTGAACATCCCAGTTTGTTCAGAACTGAGGAGTTTCCAGAGATATGGGACTTTTATCACTAAAACTAGGAAAGCCCTTGGTAAAAAGGGAGGAGTTGGTCATCCTAGAATAAGTTTATTTTTAGACCTAAGCAGTGTAGCTTTGGCACCAGAGCTCTTAACCTCTGTACTCATTGCTCTCAATAAACTTATAATAATCTTTTACTAATGCATAGAAGAACCTTCTCTGAAACTACCCACTATGCATTATGTATAGAGAACACTACACAGGTGATTCTGATTCAGGTTTTGCTCTCTGTTCCAAACTCAGGGACATTTGAGATTTACTGCCAGGCAGGCAGCCATAGAGAAGCAGGGATGAGGGCAATCTATAATGTCTCCCAGTGTCCTGGCCGCCAAGCCAACCCTCGTCAACATTACCAAGCTGCAAGGATCTACTACATCATGGCAGAAGAGATGGAGTGGGACTATTGCCCTGACAGGAGCTGGGAACTAGAATGGCACAACCAGTCTGAGATGGACAGGTAAGTCCTCAGAAAAGAAGAAATCACATTTTCAGAGATTCTGGATCATTTTACAGATAAGGAGGATGTGGAAATTCTGATATGAGAAGGCACTTATCTAAAGTTACCTAATAAGATACAAGTGAGTCTTGAGCAGGGACTAGACCACAGGTAAGCTGAAACTCAGTGCTTCTTTTATGTTGCTATACAGAGCTAAGTAAAAGATCTTTCCCATATCCTCATGCTCTCAATCTTTTCCTCCTTTCCTCTGGTTATCCAGAAGCATCTATATTGGGACTTAAATTTTATAGAGGATTTCCTCAAGGGACCGAATACCCCAAGATCAGCTGTGCCTTGACATAATGTCATTAAGATAGAGGTTAAGCTGTATAGAAGAAAAAGCTCCAAATAGAGTGGTTTAAATAAGTCTCAAATTTATTTCTTGCTTATATAATAGTACAAATATGAGCAGTTGAAGGCCAATGGGTTTATAGTCACCCACAATACTTGCTTTAATCTCTTGAATTAAGATGTCTATTTCAGTTGTAATCATTCCCAGCTATCAAGAAAGGGGAAATAAATTCAAGGCAAGAAGCATTGTATATAAGGTAATGATCTGGAAGTTGTATACATTACTTTCTCTCATACCCTGATATCCTAAACATATTCACATGGCCCTATCTAGCTTCAAGAAAATCTGGGAAGTGTTACCTCTGGTTGGGAAGTCATGTGCTCAGCTAAAGTCTAGCTAAAAATGAAGGAGGTGAGAATGGAAACTAAGGTACAACTTAGTAATTTTCACTGTGTTTATTTTTTATGTTCTCACTACCCTTTGCCAATTCTTTATGTTGGTTGTTGAAGGTTGAAGCTTTCTTGCTAAGTTGTTCTTCAACCTAGAAAATGAGTTTCTTTCTCTGGCCCTTCATTTACTCATCTTTAAAGTGATGTGTTATAGTTGTAAGAACTTGACTAGTCTTTAATCCAAGCCCTACATCCCTTTCTGGCTGATGTTATCAATGAAGACAAGCCCTATAACCTCTGCATCACTGATTTCCACCTCTAGGATATACCTACCTCAGCAGTCTACTGAGAATATGAAATGATAAAATGAATAATAAAGCTCTTTGTAAACAGGAAAAATCCCATAAGGAGAAATATGTAAGATTTAATTCTATTCCTACCTCTCCCCACAGCTTACCCACCAGCAGGAGAAGCAGTTAATACTCTCAACCACATTGCACCTTATCCTTTTGTCAGACTAACTCTATCTAAGACATCATTAAGGCTAGAGCTAGTGTTCAGGGCCTCTGATTCTTATCCTCATGTTATTACCATATAATCTTACTATAAATTCCTAGCCGAATAATGGAAAACAAGGGGACACAAATAAATATCAAAATTTTCCAGTTTTAAGTCCAGTTATGCAGCCAAAGTGATGTCTATTCTGACATTAGAAGGAATAGGTCCCTTCCTTCTTTTATCTGTTATATGAAGTTGAGTCTGACTTAGCTTCCCTATATCTGAAAGTGAGGAGTTGAGGGTCAGGTGCTGATATCACTCTTTGGATTCCTCTAGTTATGGTCACATATTCCTGAGTAAAAAAGATGGACTCCTGGGCTCCAGATACAAGAAAGCTGTATTCAGGGAATACACTGATGCTACATTCAGAATCCCAAGGCCAAGGACTGGACCAGAGGAACACTTGGGAATCTTAGGTAAGAGAAATCCTAGTCTAGAAATCTGTGCTTCTCATATGAAGGCTATTTCATATAAGGAAGGCCTGCACATTTTCCATTATCAGTTTTGCCTTGTAACATGCTGGAACTATGGTCATATTTTATAAATCAGCCATGAAAAAAAGCAATGAAAAGGAGGTAATTCATGAATTCCACTACAACCTGAACCAGGTATTTCCAGTATTCTATGCCTAGGGATTTGTAAGTGTGATGGATTTTTTATTTTAAAAAAATATTTTATTTTATTGCTTTTTAGGGCTGTACCTGGAGCATATGGAAGCTCCCAGGCTAGGGGTCAAATCAGAGCTTAAGCTTCTGGCCTATGCCACGGCCACAGAAATGCAGGATCTGAGTCATGTCTGTTACCTAAACCACTGCTCACAAGCCAGTTCCTTAACCCACAGAGTGAGGCCAGGTATCAAACCTACATCTTCATGGATACTAGTCAGGTTCATAACCCAAAAATCCACAATGGGAACTCCCTGGATTTTTTAAAATGCTAAAAACAAGGTAACTTAAGAATATTAAAAAGTAGAAAAAAATGGTACAGGGAACCAGTATTACCCTTCCATGATTTCAATTTTTGCTGTAGTTTCTTCACTCTTATAGGGGCCAATGAGTTTCTTTATTGTTGTCTCATACAGAAGGGGCCCACTGGCCCTTGAAGGGAACTCAGCAATTCCTTACTCTGTGCCAAACTGTCACTCCCTACCAACGATGATTCCATAGAGACCTGATTATTTAGAACCTTAGTGTATTTATTATACAAAGAGAGTTGGAGTGGAAGAAGTGGAGAAAATTGGAGGCAAAATTGCTGTTGAACTACCCTCATTTTGTGGGTATAGGTATATGTTTAGGCCTTTTGAACTAAAAAGAAAAAAAATTGTCTTTTTGTCTTTTTAAGGCCACACCTGCGACATATGGAGGTTCCCAGGATAGGAGTCCAATAGGAGCTATAATCACCTACCTTCACTACAGCCACAGCAACAGGGGATCAGAGCCACATCTGCAACCTACACCACAGCTCACAGCAATGCCAGATCCTTAACCCACTGAATGAGGCCAGGTATCGAACCCACATCCTTATGGACACTAGTCAGAATCATTAACAGCTGGGCCATGATGGGAACACCTGAATTTAAAAATTGAGTCAGTCTTGACTTTCAGTCTTTGGATCCCTTCTTGGGGAAAGCTCCTAATTCTAGGGAGCTCCTATATATATACCTTTCTTTAATTCCTTTAATGTACCTGTCCCACTATTCCACTAATTAGAATTTTTCTTCCTTTGCATGTATTAGGTCCACTTCTCAGAGGAGAGGTCGGTGATATTCTAACTGTGGTGTTCAAGAATAATGCCAGCCGCCCCTACTCTGTTCATGCCCATGGAGTGCTAGAATCTAGAACTGGCTGGCCACTGGCTGCTGAGCCTGGTGAGTGGGAACATTTAGTGAAGGAAATAGGTAGTGAGACATCTCTGTTTCAGTCCTCTCAGTTTGTTCCTTTATTTTTTTAAATATTCTCTTATGTATGGTACAAATGAACCTTTCCACAGAAAAGAAACTCATATACTTAGAGAATAGACTTGTAGGGCGAGGGCAAGGGAGTGAGATGGGGTGGGAATCTGGGGTTGATAGATGCAAAATATTGCATTTGGAATGGATAAGCAATGAGATCCTGCTGTTACCACTAGGAATTATATATAGTCACTTGTGATTGAGCATGATGGAGAATAATATGTGGAAAATATGTATATGTGTGAGAGAGAGAGAGAGAGAGAGAGAGAGAGAGAGAGAGAGACTTGGTCACTTCGCTGCACACTAGAAAATTGACAGAACACTGTAAGCCAGCTATAATGGAAAAGATAAAAATCATTATAAAATTTTTTAAAAATATTCTCTTAGAGAACAGAAATGGGAATATTAACCATAACTAAGCCACAGCCTAAATTTGTCTATGAAATGCTCTTTTTTTTTTCAATTTCAAACAGGCTACTGACCCTATTATGTCTTTTATTTCCTGAAAGATGTACCCAGCACTTGCTGCATATGGAGCCTTATACTGTCCTGAACCCTGAATACGGATTAAGCTTCTAACCCTCTGTAGATATGAACTTAATCTTGGCCATTGTTTTCTTAAACCCAGCCATATATAAATTTCTTATCATCTTAGTACCAACAAATCTTAACCCCAGTTACACACTAAACTTCTAATACTAAAGGTAGGGCTACTAAAATCCTGACCACATTCTCCTATGATTATTCATTCATTGAATAAACAATTACAAGGTGCCTACTATGTGCAGGAACAATGTTAGAAGTTATGGAAATAGTGAGAAATAAAATTTCTTCCTACCTTTAAAATACTTGAGCTGTTATGACATAGAGATAAGTAAACTGGTAATTATAACACAATGTTTTCAGTGTAAAACAGGGATTTTTAAAATGTGCTATGGAGGTGTAGATTAGGGTATCTAATCTAATGTTTGGGTGATCAAGGTTGGTTTCCCAGAGTAGGTGATGGTTGTTGTTGAAACTCAGCCTCTGTCCACCAGTGCAGAATAGAAATGCAGAAACAGAGTTTTGGGTGAAAAAGAAAAAAAATAGCTTTTATTGCTTTGCCAGGCAAAGGAGGCCATAACAGTTTAATTCCTTAAAGACTGTGTCCTCCTTTGGGGAAGAATTGCAGGGAATTTTATAGTCTAAAAGGAGAAAAACAGGCTTTCAGATAAGAATCAGGATTGAGGCAAATGTACATTCTTCTTTCTTTGGGGGAATATCTGTCATCAAAGCTGGCATCATGAGCTCTCAGCATGATCCTAGTGGTTGTCTTCTGGGTTATTGCCTAGAACAACAGTAGCTGTGAAAAGGGCATATTGATCAGAGATTAGAACAACAAGGAAAGTTCCTAAAAAACATCATGCTAATAATCTTTAACTCACAGTCAATTGTGCTCAGGGTGCCTAATTTTTAGCTTACAGGTGAATGTGTCTAGGGTGCAATCAAACAAGGGAGAAGCACAAAAAATCTGTTCAATTTTAAAGTATTCATTTCTAAAAGAAGCATAAGGAGTATAAATTTTCTCCTAGCTATGTAAGATGCTTACATCATTATGTGTATCCCTTGACAGGGACCAGCATCCTGCTCCAAGGCTGCACAATTGTTCCTTGACTGTTCCTCCCTTGTCTTTCCATCTCCTCCATTCCACAATCACCAACTGTCTGAATCTTCTCCTTGGAACTCTGGGAAGGCCATGGGGGCTGAATTAGGCCCATTTCCTAAAGATAAGAAATGTGGGACACAGAAAGGTGTTTTGTGCACAGAAGTCTGACAGGGCCCTAATCAGTTACCATATCTTAGCTGAGCTCTAAATCAGTAGTTCTCACACTTTAGAATGCATTAGAATAACATGGAAATCTAGTTAAACCATAGATTGCTAGGATCACCCCCAGAGCCTCTGATTCAGTAGGTCTGGAATGGGTTCCAAGAATTTTCTTATTCAAACAAGTTGATGATGTTTCTGGATCAGGAACTACACTTTGAAGAACTACTAATATAAAGGATGAGCTGTATGTATGTGGGTAAAGTGATAGTGTGGAAGAAAATTAGGGGAAAATAAATTCCAAATCTGGGGAATGCAATATGTAAAGACCCAGTAGTAAGCAATGAAATTTGAAGTTGAGGAAAGGGGATAGGTTCTAAAAAAATAAAGTAGAATCAACAGGATTTGATATTGAAGTAAGAAGGATTCTTGTACAACAACCACATATTTTAGGAAAATCCTAGAATGGCTCCAAGATTTTTGTCCTGGACAACCAGGTAAATAGATTTTGTATTGGACAACTGGGTGAATAGTGATGTCATTCACCAATATAGGGGACATGGGAATAAACTGATTTGGTATAGGGAAAATTTAATGATTGTGAGTTCATTTTTGAATTTCTTGAATTTGAGATGCCCATAATACAACCAAATAGAGCTATTTAATAGACATAAAGGTATAGAACTCAAAAGAAAGGTATTATTTTAGAGATTATATATTAATGGCATCAACATTTATGTAGCAACTGAAGGCAAAAGAACAAACACAGTTGTCTTGGAAGAGTACAGTCAATGAGACAGTAGGAATCCTAGAATAAGACCCTGAGGAAAACCATTTTGAAGGGAGGTACTAATTGAAAAGTAAGCATGAGAAGAAGTAAGATGTTAGGATGAAAACCAGGATAAATATGGCATCAAAAATGTTAGAAAGAAGATAATTTGAATGATGAAGATGTCAACAGTTTCAGGTTCCTCAGAGAGGTTAAATAAGATAAGAATATAAAATTTCCCATTAGATATAGCAATAAGGGAGTGGCTGGTGCTTTTGATAAACTGATGGGAAAGTAAGGCAGATTATAATGGACTAAGGAGTAATTAGGAGATGTGTGGGTGAAAATAGTGAATATGGTTTAATACTTAAGCAGAGAAATTTCAGGTGATGAGACAGTCTGAGGTTTGACCAAGGGCTAAAGTAAAGTGGAAGTGAAAGATACTGGAGATGAGGAGAACAAGGGACTAAGAGGCTAGAGTGTTACATGTATTATCCATACAGAATTTAAAAGTCACCGAGCAGTGGAGATTGGGGTATGTAGGAAGATGGTGATATAGGTATTAAGATCATCGATAAATGACTAAAAAGGAGAAAAGGGATACATTGGATGCAGGGAACTCACTTTAGAAGGTTATTGTAGTAATCTGCACAAGTGATGACAATGACAAAAGTGGTAGGAAATGATGATTGAGATAATTAAATGGGTTTGAGAGATGTTAATGTATAATCAATAAAATATAATGATTATACAGATGTTAAGGATAAGAGAGAGTAAATGATAACAAGCTTACTTTTGGATTAAGCACTTGGATGGTCATACCATTCACAAAGGAGATTTAAAAAGCATGAAGTAGTGGGGTGTTTTGTTTGTGTAGCTTTGGGATTAAAAAAAATAACAGAGTATAGTTGAGTGCAATGTTGTACCAATTCTGCTGTACAGCAAAGTGACCCAGTTACACATACACATACATTTCCTTTCTTATATTACCTTCCATCATGTCTATTCCAAGAGACTAGACATAATTTCACATACTATAGAGTAGGACCACATTGCTTATCCATTCTAAATGTAATTGTTTGCATCTGCTAACCACAAAATCCCAGTCCATCCTGCTCCCACCTCCCCCCACCTTGGCAACCACAAGTGTGTTCTCTACATCTGTGAGTCTCTTTCTATTCTGTAGATAGGTTTATTTGTGCCCTGTATTAGATTTCAGATGTAAGTTATATCATATTGTGTTTGTCTATCTCTTTATGACTTACTTAGTATGAGAATCTCTAGTTGCATCCATGTTTCTATAAATAACATTATTTCATTCTTTTTTATGTTCAAGTAGTATTCCATTGTATATATGTACCACATATATGGGCATTTAGGTTTCTTCATGTCTTGGCTACTACAAATAGTAGTAGCTGTTATGAACATGCAGGTGTACGTATCCTTTTGAGTTGTAATTTTGTCCAGATATATGCCCAGGAGTGGGCTTGCTGGATCATATGGTAATTTTATTTATAGTTTTCTAAGGAATTTACATACTATTTTCCATTTTAGTTGTATCATCTTACATTCCTACCAACAGAGGGAATGTCAGAGGATGTTTTGCCTTTCTTCTAGGAATTTTATGGCATCGTGTATTATGTTTAAGTCTTTAAACCATTTTGAGTTTATTTTTGTGCATGATGCCATTGTTGCCATCGCCAACAAGAGGATAACTTTTCCCACATCTCCAGGATTTGTTATGTGTAGGCTTATTAATAATGACCATTCTGACTAGTGTGAGGTGGTACCTCATTGTAGTTTTGATTTGCTTTTCTTTAAAATTTAGTGATGTTGAGCATCTTTTCATGTGCCTACTGGCCATACATATGTCTTCTTTGGACAAATGTGTATTTAGGTATTCTCCCCTTTTTTTTGGATTTTTGTTGTTGTTGTTGAGTAGTATGCATTGTTTGTACATTTTGAAGATTAAGCCATTTTGTTTCCTTTATATGCAACTATTTTCTCCCATTCTATAGGTAGTCTTTTTTTTAATGGTTTCCTTTGCTCTGAAAAACTTATAAGTTTTATTAGGTACCATTCATTTGTTTGTTTTAAATTTCCATTGCCTTGGGAGACTAACCTAAGAAAATATTTGTACAGTTTATGTCAGAGGATGTTTTGCCTTTCTTCTAGGAATTTTATGGCATCATGTATTATGTTTAAGTCTTTAAACCATTTTGAGTTTATTTTTGTGCATGGTGCCATTGCATGTTCTAGTTTCATTGATTTTTATGCAGATATCCAGTTTTCCCAGGACCACTTATAGTTTCTAGTTCCTTTTTAAAGTAATATGTTTTACTGTAGATATCTGATCTTAATTTCAACAGTTCTTTCATTACATCCTTTTTGAACTCAGTGCCTGTTAGACTACAGAGGTCTCTTTTAATGTTTTTTCCCTCAGGAGAATTTTCCTGTTCTTTTAACTGGAAATGGTTCCTGTGCTTCTTCATTTTGCTTATATTTTGCCTTGTTCTGTGAATTTAGGGAAAACAATTATTTACTGTAGTCTTGAATGGCTATTAATATGTGGGAGAATCCCTGAGTAGCTTGTGAGGTCTTAGTATTTTGGGGGTCATGCAGGCTGCTTTTGGCTTGTATGCTTGCTGTATCATTCCTCAGTGTGTGCAGGCCATTATCCTCTTGATAGGGGGCATGAAGGTGTATGACGTGACTGTGCTTCTAGGCAAGTGGGGACAATGAAAATCTCACACAGGCAGCACCTGGCTGCCAAGCCCTTGACAGTGGAAAACCTCATGGAGAGGTGAGGACACAGGCTAGCTCCTGGTTTCAGGACAATCAGCAGTTGCAGTGAACCTCAGGGAGGTGGGGACTGTGCCCAGAGCCCTTGGCAGTGGCAACAATGAGGCATGTGCATTTACAGGAAAGTGAGGAAAATGTACAATGCTTGGTTGCAGGGCCCACCATGGCACCAGAGGTTACTGAGGTGATGATGGGTTGCCCCATCTCTGGAATTCAACACTGCTGCAGTGGTTTGCACCCACCCCATAGCTTGTGCAATAGGCACCCCACCACCTGAGATCCTGAGCATGCACAAATAAGTTCCTATGGCATTCCCACCCCTCCTCTTTACTCCCCAACAATGGTGCCTTGCATCTTTGGCAAGCCCAGGCCTACTTTAATGTTCCTTTGGCTATGGTTCACTGCTCCCTAGCCCCTTCAGGCTGCTTCTACACAGCCAAACCTTGTCCTCTGCCTGGAACTGACCTCTATAAACCAAGACTCAGTGCCCGGGTCCTGCCCGAGTGACTCAGGCTCTGGTGCACCAGGCAGTGGTATAAATAGTATGTGTGACTCTCTCTCTGCTTTTCCTTCCTTAGAATGGCTGATGCACTTTTCTTTGAGGCTTTTAGGCTCTTCTTCCATCCAGGCTGAACTCTTTGTCAGTTAGATATCTTTCCATCATGTGAATTCCTTTCCTGTTTCACAGCTCCCTCTCAGGAGTGCTGATCTTGTCCTGATTCTTTTTTTTAAAAAAAACTCTCTCTCTCTTTGCCTTTTCATTCACTCAGTTATGTGGAGGATTCTTGCCCTTTGGGGAGACTTATTTATTCTGCCTGCATTCAGTAGTTGTTCTGTGTGAATCATTCTGTATGTAGATTTTTTGGGGGAATATGTTTGTGGGAGAAGGTGAGAGCCATATCCTACAACCCTGCCATCTTGACCCCAGGATTTTTTATATATAGTACCAAGTCATCTGCAAACCATGACAATTTCACTTCTTCCTTTCCAATTTGGACTGCTTTTGTTTATTTTTCTCCTCTGATTAATGTGGCTAAGACTTCCATTCATGTTGAATAAAAGTAATGAGTGAGCATCTTTGTCTTGTTCCTGATCTTAGAAGAAATAATTTCAGTTTTTTACCATTGAACATAATATTTTCTGTGGGTTTGTCACATATGGCCTTTATTATGTTGAGATATGGTACCTGCAGATCCACATTGTGGCCAGTTTTTATCATAAATAGATGCAGAATTTTGACCAAAGTATTTCTGGAATTATTTAGATGATAATATGCTTGTTATACTTCACTTTGAACATATGATATGTTACATGTATTTATTTATTTATTTTATACTCAAATGAATTTGTCACATCTATGGTTGTGTAATGATCATCAAAATCCAATTTCACAAGATTTCCATCCCACAACCCAAGCACATCCCCCCATCCCCCAAACTGTCTCCTCTGGAGACTATAAGTTTTTCAATGTCTGAGTCAGCATCTGTTCTGCAAAGAAGTTCAGTCTATCCTTTTGTCAGATTCCACATGTCAGTGAGAACATTTGATGTGGGTGTCTCATTGTATGGCTGACTTCACTTAGCATGGTAATTTCTAAGTCCATCCATGTTACTAAAAATGCTGGTATTTCGTGCCTTTTAATGGCTGAGTCATATTCCATTGTGTATATGTACCACCTCTTCTTGATCCACTCCTCTGATAGACATTTAGGCTGTTTCCATGTCTTGGATATTGAAAAGAGTGCTGCAGTGAACATCGGAGTACATATGTCTTTGCGAGTCATGGTTTTCTGTGGATAGATGCCCAGCAGTGGGATTGATGGATCAAATGGTAGTTCTATGTTTTAGTTTTCTGAGGAATCTCCATACTGCTTTCCAAAGTGACTGCACCAATTTACAATCCCACCAACAGTGTACTAGGGTTCCTTTTCCTCCACACCCTCTCCAGCACTTCTTGTTTGTAGACTTTTGGATGATGGCCATTCTGGCTGGTGTAAGGTGGTACCTCAGAGTGGTTTTGATTGGCATTTCTCTAATCATGAGTGATGTTGAACATCTTTTCATGTGTCTTTTGGCCATCTTTATGTCTTCTTTGGAGAACTGTCTGTTTAGATCTTCTGCCCATTTTTGGATTGGGTTGCTTGTTTTTTTGGTATGGAGCTACAGAAGGTATTTATAAATTTTGGAGATTAATCCTTGTCAGTTGATTCATTTGCAAAGATTTTCTCCCGTTCTGTGGGTTGTCTTTTCATTCTGTTTAAGGTTTCCTTTGTTGTGCAGAAACCTTCAAATTTCATTAGGTTCCATTTGTTTACTTTTGCTTTTACCATCATTACTCTAAGAGGTGGATCTGAGAAGACGTTGCTGTCATTTATGTCAGAGAGTGTTTGGCCTATGTTTTCCTCTAAGAGTTTGATAGTGTCTGGTCTTACACCTAGGTCTTTAATCCACTTTGAGTTTATTTTTGTGTATGGTGTTAGGGAGTGTTCTAATTTAACTCTTTTCCATGTGGCTGTCCAGTTTTCCCAGCACCACTTATTGAACAAGCTGTCCTTTCTCCATTGTATATTCTTGCCTCCTTTGTCATAAATTAGTTGGCTATAGGCATGTGCATTGAATTCTGGGCTTTCTATCCTGTTTCACTCATCTATAGTTCTGTCTTTGTGCCAGTACCATACAGTTTTGATGATTGTTGCTTTGTGGTATAGTCTGAAGTCTGGGAGCCTGATGCCTCCAGCTCCATTTTTCTTTTTAAGGATGTCTTTGGCTATTCTGGGTCTTTAGTGCTTCCAAACAAACTTTAAAAGATTTTTCTGTGAAAAGTGTCCTTGGTAATTTGATAGGGATTGCACTGAATCTGTAGATTGCCTTAGGTAGTATAGTCATTTTGATAATATTAACTCTTCCAATCCAAGAGCATGGTATGTCTTTCCATCTATTTGTGTCATCTTTGATGTCTTTCATCAGTGTCTTATAGTTTTCAGAGTACAGGTCTTTTGTCTCTTTAGGTAGGTTTACTCCTAGGTATTTTATTCTTTTGGATGTGATGGTAAACGGCATAGATGGGACTGGCAAGACCACACCATGATGGAGGCAGACTTCCCATGGCCGGGTAGGGCTTGCCACAGTGCTTCTGATCAATGGAGCTTGTCCAGGGGGTGGAGGTTCTGGGCAACTGCTCCATGGGATTACAGCACCTCCCAAGGGCGGGTGGTGCTAGCTGGGCCACTGGGAGGCAATGGAGCACTTCCCCAGGACAGATGGGACTGGCAGGACCGCACCTTGATGGAAGCAGTTTTCCCGTGGCTGGGCAGAGCTTGCCCTGGTGTTTCTGGGCCACAGAGCTCTTTAGGGGTTGGGTGTTGCTGGGTGCTGCTCCACAGGAGTGTGGCCCCTTCAGAGGCTGGCAGGCCAGGCCTGGGTAAGCCCCAGAGGTGGTTGGCTTCTTGCGAGTGGTGAGGTCAGCCTTCCAGGATGGCAGGAAGCCTCAGGTCTGGCACACATGGGGATTAGGGGGAGGGGAGATGCACTGGGAAGCACTGCTCTCTGCTAGCTGGTGGCAAGTGCACTCGCTGGGGTGCAAGGAGTATTCTCTGGCAGCCCACCCCTTCTCCTCTCCTCTCCCCAACACTGGCACCTTGTCTCTCCTGTGGGTCGAGATCTTCTCCCAGGTTCCCTCTGTTGTGGCTTTCCACTCTGCAGCCCTTAGCATATTGCTCCTTCCACCCATGATGCACTGCTTCCTAGTCCCTCAGGCTGTCTCCACACTGCCAAACCCAGCCCACTCCCGGGGACTAACCTCCAGAACCTAGGTCTTGGTGCACACCCCCAACCCAAGCATCTCAGTTTGTGGTGACTGTGCCAGTAGTTCAGATGATCTGTTTGGCTCTCACTTTGCTTTTCAGATCTCAGACCTACTGCTGCCCTCTTCTCAGCATCTGGAGATCCCTCTGACTTGGTTGATCTTTCTGTTGATTAGGTGACTTTCCAGGGTGTGGGTTCCCTTTCTCCTTCACAGTTCCCTTTCGGGAGTGCCAGTTGGGGTCCTGATTCCCCTTCTCTATCTCTCCTCTTTTCTCTTGTTTTACCCAGTAATGTCACGAGATTCTTGCTATTATTGGAGGTTTAAGTTCTTCTGCCAGCATTTAGTTGCTTTTCTGTGTGAGTCGTTTAACATGTATATGTGTTTTTTGCTGTTGTTGTGTTTGTGGGAGAGGGCAAGCCTTCCCCCCTACTCTTCCACCATCTTGCTTCCCTCTCTAACAGTTTTCTGGTAGAGTCTTTAGGATTCTCTAGATATGGTATAATGTCATCTGCAAATAATGACAGTTTGACTTCTTCCTTTCCGATTTGGATTCATTTTATCTCTTTTACTTCTCTGATTGCTGTGGCTAGGACTTCCAAAACTATGTTGAGCAATAGTGGTGAGAGCAGACATCCTTGTCTTGCTCCTGATCTCAGCGGGAATTCTTTCAGCTTTTCACCATTGAGAATGTTTGCTGTGGGTTTGTCACATATGGCCTTTATCATGTTGAGCTAGGTTCCCGTTATGCCCACTTTCTGAAGGGTTTTTTTTTTTTTTATCAGAAATGGGTGTTGGATTTTGTCAAAGGCTTTTTCCACGTCTATTGAGAGGATCATAGGGTTTTTAGTCTTCAGTTTGTTAATGTGGTGTATCACACTGAAGTATGTGTGGATATTGAAGAACCTTTGCCTCCCTGGGATAAATCCCACTTGATCATAATGTGCAATCCTTTTGATGTATTGTTGGATGCGGTTTGCTAGTATGTTGTTGAGGATTTTTGCATCAATGTTCGTCAGTGAAATTGCCTGTATTTTCTTTTTTTGTGGTGTCTTTGTCTGGTTTTGGTGTGAGGGTGATGGTGGCCTCACAGAATGAGTTTGGGAGTATCCCTTCCTCTGCAGTTTTTTTGAAAAAGATTCAGAAGGAGAGGTGTTAGCTCTTCTCTAAATGTTTGATAGAATTTGCCTGTGAAGCCATCTGGTCCTGGACTTTTGTTTGTTGGAAGATTGTAAATCACAGTTTTAATCTCAGTTCTTGTGATTGGTCCATTTATCTTTTCTATTTCATCTTGGTTTAGTCTTGGAAGATTGTACTTTTCTAAGAATGTGTCCATTTCTTCTAGGTTTTCCGTTTTATTGGCGTATAGTTTCATATAGTAGTCTCTCATGAGACTTTGTGTTTCTGTGATGTCCGTTGTTACTTCTCCTTTTTCATTTCTAATTTTATTGATTTGAGTCCTCTTTCTTTTTGTCTTGATAAGTCTAGCTAAGGATTTATCATTTTTGTTGCTCTTTTCAAAGAACCAGCTTTTCGTTTCATGGATTTTTCTATGGTTTTCTTTGTTTCTATTTCATTGATTTCTGCTCTGATCTTTATGATTTCCTTCCTTCTACTAACTTTAGGTCTTGTCTGTTCTTCACTCTCTTGCTGCTTTAGATGTAATGTTAGCTTGTTTATTTGAGCTTTTTCTTGTTTCCTGAGGTGGGCTTGTATTGCTCTAAACTTTCCTCTTAGAACGGCTTTTGTTGCATCCCATAGGTTTTGGAGTTTCGTACCTTCATTGTCATTTGCTGCTATGTATTTTTTAATTTCCCCTTTGGTTTCTTCAGTGATCCATTGGTTGTTTAGTACCATGTTGTTTCGTCTCCACGTGTTTGTGTTTTTTGAAGTTTTTCTCTTGTTGTCGATTTCCAGTTGTATAACGTTGTAGTCGGAAAAGATGCTTGATATGATTTCAATTTTCTTAAAGTTACCAAGGCTTGATATGTAGCCCAGGATGTGATCAATCTTAGAGGATGTTCTATGTGCACTTGAGAAGAATGTCTTTTCTGTATTCTATTGCTTTTGGATGGAATGTCCTATAAATATCTCTTAAGTCCATCTGGTTTAATGCATCATTCAGGGCCTGTGTTTCCTTATTGATTTTCTGTCTGGATGATCTGTCCATTGTTGTAAGTGGGGTATTAAAGTCCCCCACTATGATTGTGTTATTGTTGATTTGTCCTTTTAAAGTTGTTAGCAGTTACCTTATACTTCATGGTGAACCTATGTTGGGTCCCTAGATATTTAAAATTTTTATATCATCTTGGATTGTTCCTTTGATCATTATGTAGTGTCCTTCCTTGTCTCTTAAAATATTCTTTATTTTAAAGTCTATTTTGTCTGATATGAGTATTGTTATTCCAGGTTTATTCTGATTTCCATTTGCATGGAATATTGTTTTCCATCCTCTCACTTTTAATTTGTATGTGTCCCTAGAAGTGAAGCGGGTCTCTTGAAGACAGCATACATATGGGTCTTGTTTTTGTATCTATTCAGCCAGTCTTTGTCTTTTGGTAGGGGCATTTAGTCCATTAACATTTAAGGTAATTATTGATATGTATGTTCTTATTGCCATTTTATTAATTTTTTTGGATTTGTTTGTGTTGCTCTTTTTTCTCCCCTTCTCTTGTTTCTCTTCTTGTGGTTTGATTGCTATTTGTAGTGTTGTATTTGAGTTGATTTTTCTTATTTGTGTGTTTATCAATTGTAGATTTTTGGTTTGCAGTTGCCCTGAAGCATTTATATAGCAGTCTATATATATATATATATATATATATATATATATATATATATATATATACAGGATTGTTTTAAGTTGTTGGTCTCAACTGCAAGTACGTCTCCAGCGTCCTGCATTTGTATCCTCCTCTTCTCACGATTTCTGGTTTCACCAGCATAACTGTGCATGGATCATTTCATATTATTACTGTATATATGCCTTTACTGTTGAGCCTTGTCATTTGTGGTATTTTGGTTTTCGTTTTTAGGGTTTGTTTTTTTTTTTTTTTTTTTTGCTTTTTAGGGCTGCACTAGTGGCATATGTAGGTTCCCATGCTAATGGTCCAATCGGAGCTGTAGCTGCCAGCCTACACCACAGCCATAGCAACTCGGGATCTGAGCCATGTCTGCCACCTACACATGTCTCACAGCAACACCGGATCCTTAACCCACTGAGAAAGGCCAGGTATCAAACCTGCAACCTCATGGTTCCTAGTCAGATTAGTTTCTGCTGCACCATGAGGGGAACTCCCATTTGTGGTATTTTTGTTTATGGTTGTGGCCTTTTCTTTCCTGCCTAGAGAAGTTCCTTTAGTATTTGTTGTAAAGCTGGTTTAGTGTTGCTGAATTCTCTTAGCTTTTGCTTATCAGTGAAGGTTTTGATTTCTCCTTCAAATCTGAATGACAGCCTAGCTGGGTAAATTAACCTGGGTTGGAGATTTTTTCCTTTCATCACGTTAAGTATATCATGCCACTCCCTTCTGGCCTGCAGAGTTTCTCCTGAAAAAAATCTGCCAATAACCTTATCTGGGTTCCCTTGTATGTTGTTTCTTTTCCCTAGTTGCCTTCAATATTTTCTCTTTGTCTTTAATTTTTGTCAGTTTGATTAATATGTGCCTTGGGGTGTTCCTCCTGGTGTTTATTTCATATGATACTCATTGTGCTTACTGGATTTGAGTGAGTGCTTCCATTCCCATGTTAGGGAAGTTTTTGGCTATTATCTCTTGGAATGTTTTTTCTGTCCCTTTCTCTCTCTCTTCTCCTTCTGGCATCCCTATAATACAGGTGATGGTGCATTTAACTTTGTCCCAGAGTTCTCTGAAACTCTCTTCATTTGTTTTCAATCTTTTTTCTCTTTTCTGTTCCTCATCCATGATTTCCACTAGTCTGTCCTCCACCTCACTTATTCGTTCTTTGTCCTCTTGTATTCTCCTGTTGGCTGCTTCTAATAAATTTTTTATTTCAGTTATTGCATTTTGCATTACTTCTGGCTTAAGTTTTATATCTTGTATTTCTTTGCTCAGTGTTTCCTGTAAATTATCCATCTTTGCCTCCAGTTTATTTTCAATGTCTTGCATCATCTTCAGCATCAACAGTCTAAAATCTTTTTCCTGGAGGCTGAGAATCTCCTGGTCACTTAGCTGTTGCTCTGGGTGTTTTTCTTTTTTTTTATCTTTTTTTTTTTTTTTTTTTGTCTTTTGTCTTTTTGTCTGTTGTTGTTGTTGTTGCTGTTGTTGCTATTTCTTGGGCCACTCCCGCAGCATATGGAGGTTCCCAGGCTAGGGGTTGAATCAGAGCTGTAGCCGCCCGCCTACGCCAGAGCCACAGCAACGCGGGATCCGAGCCGCATCTGCGACCTACACCACAGCTCATGGCAACGCCGGATCGTTAACCCACTGAGCAAGGGCAGGGACCGAACCTGCAACCTCATGGTTCCTAGTCAGATTCGTTAACTACTGCGCCACGACGGGAACTCCTCTGGGTGTTTTTCTTTCTCCCTTATCTGAGTTATGGTTCTATGTCTTTTCCTTTTTTTTTTAGGTTTTTGGTGTGGTGATCTTTTTGCAGGCAATAGAGTTGTAGCCTCTCTTCTGGTGTCTTCCCCCCTTTTGGCTGAAGTTGGTATGGGGGCTTTGCTGTAGGCTTCCTGATGGGAGGGACTGGTGCCTGCCCACTGGTAGGTGGGGCTGATTCCTATCCCTCTGGTGGGTGGGACTTTGCCTCTGACTGAGATTAGAGCTGGCTGTGCACCTTGGGGGTTTTTAGGCAGCCGGTTACTGATGGGTGAGGCTGTGATCCCACCTGGATTTTTGTTTGGCCTGGAGCTTCTCAGCACTGATGGGTGGGGCCAGATTTTCCCAAAATGGCCACCTCTAGAGAAACGTATGCTGATGAATATTCCCAAGAGCTTTGCCCCCGATGCCTTTCCACCACAACAAGCCACATCCACCCCCCCCCATTTTCCCAGGAGATCCACCAAGAACTGTAGTCATGTCTGAGTCAGATTCCTATGGAGCCTTTGCTTGGGCTTGGGATGCAGTGCATGTGAAAGTCTGTGTGTGCCTTTGAAAATTTGGGTCTCCATTCCCCCAGTCCTGTGGAGCTCATGTGCACCAGCCCCACTGGCCTTCAATGCTAGATGCTTCAGGGGCTCTTGCTCCCAGTGCCAGATCCCCAGGCATGGGGGTTTTATGTGTGGCCCAGAACTCTCACGCCTGTAGGTAAGTCTCTATGAACCAGTTACTTTTAGGCATGTGGGTCTTCCCACCCAGTAGGCATGGTGTTGCCTATATCATGTAATCGCCCCTTTTACCTCTTGATGTGATCTCCTCTTTGTCTTCTAGAGTAGGATATCTTTTTGAAATTTTTCAATCCTTTTGGTTGAAGGTTGCTCAGAATTTGGTTGTAATTTTGTTGTTTTTATGACAGAAGTTGAGCTCCAGTCCTTCTATTCTGCCATAGTAATCCCGTCTCCAAAACATCCTTTTAAATTATTTTTAGGCAATTTGTAGAGCTCCATTGTGTTTGGGTTGGTTACTAGAAAATTGTCTTCCTTTGATGGGTCATGTTTCCTTGGCTATCCACACTCATATTTCTTGTAGCTTTTCACTGATATCTCCACTTTTGAGGGATCTCTCAACTCTTCCAAATTGTATGTTCTGGCCGCCATGAGGAAAGATCTTCACCTACAGTTAGGTACAAGGGTGTTAGCTGGGTGGGGCATGACTACTTTGGTTCTGTGTGTACAGTATTGGCTCTGGTTCTGGGTAGGGCACGGTGGTATAGTATACATAGAGCTGTATCAACTGAGATTGGTTTCAGTGAATACTGCAGTGATCCTCAATGGACAAGTCTGCAGGTATCCATGGTGGTGACAAAGGCTATTGGAGTTCTCAGTGATGAAGGCTACCTGGGTCCTCTTGTTCACTTTTTCGCCCCATAAGGCAGTTATGACTGAGAACATTCCTCTTTCCACCATGCCCAACATGTGAGTTCACATGCAATGGTTTCTGATATGCACAGAAGTATCTGTGGGGTGACCCCATTCACTTCACAGAAGTATCTCAGAATTTTGTGGTTCAGACCCATTCACTGCTGCAGTGGTTCTGATGTCTCCAGGGAGGAGCATTTCCTGTTTGGGCAGAGGGGTCAAGTGGCAGCTATTCTTGTGGGAGTGGAGCAGCAGTGGCTGCTTCTGAGTAGAGGAGCCAGAACAGAATTGGCTCCTTTTGGAAGGCTGAGTGGCATAAACTCCTTGTGTAGTGGTGTCAGTGCAACAGCGGCTCCTTCTTGGGGGAACACAGGGTGACGTCTCCTTTTGGAGGAGGGGGGCATCATAAACTTCTTGAGGAGTTGTGATGTTGTGTCTCATTTTTGGGGTAGCTAAGTGTCACTGTATCTTTGGCTGCGAGTTGAAGCAGTTCCTACTTGTGGTAAGTGGGGAACAGATGTGACTCTGAGGGAGGGAAGAGTGACAGTGGCCTCTTCTGGAAAATGCAGTTTTGATGGTTCAGGGAGGGCACAGGAGGGCAGTAGTTACTTATAGGTGGGAGGGCAAGGAGTGTCAGTGGCTCCATCTCAGAAGGATGCAGTAGTGTCCTTATAGGGAATTGGAGTGGCGGCAATTCCATCTTTGGTGTTACACGTCAACAGTGAGTCCTTGTGGAGCTGGAGGAAGAGCAACTGTGGTTCCTTGGAGGAAGGACAGATTTGTCATAGCTCCTTGGATAGGGGGAAGGGTCATGGCTCCTTCTTGGGGGGAAGGGAAATGGAGGTTTCCTCTTTTCCTCTTGGGAGTTGAGGTGATGGCATATCCTTCTTGAGCTGCAGAGAAGTTATAGAGTCTTCTTGGCTTGGGGCAGAATAGTGGTGATTCCTTCTTATAGAGGTTGAAGAGAGGCATGGACTCCAGTCAGCATCAAGAAAGAATTCATGATGGTAAAGGCCACTGGCAATCTCCCACTGTTCTTTTCCTCCATGAGGGTCCTATCTTGATGCCTAGCTATACCAGAATAGAGTGATTAAGGTAAGATAATTCCTATATTTATTTGGCCATCTTCAGTTATTTTGCTTTGCTGTGTTGATACACATTCTTCTTTGTATTCTGGAGGTCTCTCAGAACTACTTAATGGATATAAAATTTTTTATTCCCTGTTTTGGTTGTTATTGTGGGGGGAAATGCATATTTGGACTTCCTTAGTCTGCCATCTTGCTAACATCAGTCCTATATAAGCTGATTCATATAAAATACTCAGAATGGGAAAACTATACAAATGTAAAAATAGATTAGTGGTTTCCCAGGGTTTTGGTTTGAGGGTGGAGTAGAGAATGATGGCTAAGAAATGCATGGATCTTTTTATGGTAATGATTTCTTTAAAATTATTGTGTTGATGATTACAAAATTCTGCAAATATAATGAAAACCACTGAATTGTTCACATTACATCTGAGAATTGTAGAGTTTGCTAATTACATTTCAATATCAGTAAAGTTGTTATGAAATTAATATGGCATCACTTGGAAGATGGATTTGAGGGGGCAAGACTTAGAGAAGCATGTTGGGAAGTTTTGTAATATCGAGTATTCAAAAATCAGGGTCTAAACAAGGGCAGAAATATTGGGAATTGAAAGAAAGAGACTGTGGTCATAAAATGTATTGTAGAAGTACAATCGGTAAGATTTTCCATACGATTGGATGTTGAGAGCATGAGGGTAGGGAGAAAAAGAACACTAAAGTTTATCAAATCTGAGTAACTAGGAGGGTTTCAATGTCATCACTAAACACTGGAAGCACAGATTGATTAACAGCATTCTTTTTTCAAAGGAGACAGGTGAGTTTAAAACAATTTTAATTTTTGATGTGTTGTCAGGACAATCTTCAAAAGATGTTCAGTATCTTTAAATTACAATGTTATATTAGCTTCAGTTATATAGCATAGTGATTCAGTATTTTGCAGATTAGTCTCCATTATGTGATATTATAAAATAATTGTTATACTTCCCTGTGCTATACACTTAAATTTGTTGCTTATCTATTATATGTAGTACTTTGTTTCTGTTAATACCACAAATAAATAAATTAAATAAATAAATAAATAAAATTAAATGATGTTCAGTATGTAATTGAAACTTTTGGATTGGAGCTTAATGACAGGGAATGTCTAGCTAAATATTTAAGCATCGTCAATACCCATAGATCATAACTGACATCAGAAAAGCAGCTGAAATCTTCCAGGAGAGAGTATGAAAAATGAGAAGAGGACTAGAGAGGAGTTATTGAAGAAACTACTCCATAGAGAAGTCAGCATCAGGAAAAAGAGACCAAAATAGAGCCAAAGAAAGAAGGACATTATAAGCAGAGAGAAGAGTAGCAGAGTTGCCTTACTAGAGGACTGGACCTGAATCTTTAAAGATAGGGACAGTAGAAGAGAGGCTGTAGGTGTCCCAGAAAGGAGAAGAATAAAGGCACAAAAATAAAATTAAGAGTATTATGGGAATAATGCAGAAATATTTTAAACATTGTGAGACTCACCCACAACGGCCTGGAGATATTTCTGATCTGGTCCAATTGGAGACTCCTATTCCATTTTCTAGGTGAGGTTCTCACTTACCAATGGAATATCCCAGAGCGATCTGGCCCAGGGCCCAATGATTCTTCTTGTGTTTCCTGGATCTATTATTCTGCAGTGGATCCCATTAAGGTAAAGGCAATATTGATTTTCTGGATGTGAGCCTCAGAAATGGGAAGACTGCCTAGGAAAAGAAGCTATTAAACAGATTCAGTAAGAAGCCTAGACTTGAAGCCCAGGATTTGGGGGAAATTCCTCAAATGCTGGGCTTATTTTAATATATAGAAGGAGAGATGAATGGAATAGGTAGCACCATATATTCATTTTGAGGATTTTCTTCCTTGTTTCTTCTTCTTGGTTCATATAAAACAATATGTTATGATTTAAGAAACCTAGAATTAGTTGTCAAGAAATTGGGGTTCTAGCTGAAATTTGGTTTTGTCTTTCCTTTGGAATGAATTTATACAAGTCATTTTGTCTGTTTTATCATCTGGAAAGTGAGTTTATCTATGTAGCTACCCATACACAACCAGCTGTCAACAATCTTTTCTTGAGACCCTCCTACATTTTAGACACTTTAACTGGTGCTATGGATGATACAAAGGTAAGATACAGTTCCCATCTTCAAAGAATATGATATAATTTTTAGAGATAGATGAATATAAAATAATATTGAGATTAAAGATATTAAATATAAGTGTATATATATATAATATATTTTAAATATAGCATAGTATTAGTAGCTCCTTAAAACTATATGATAGAAAGTACTATGGGGCTCCATGAGAAAGTGATTACTTCTGCTTGGAGGAGAGGATGAATGAGAGGGAGACTAGAGAAGGTAACATAATGGTAAGTACCTGTACCATGAGCCTTGATATCTGAATAGCATTATGACATAAGATAAGGGCTATGATAGAGGGGCAGTCATTACAGGAAGAGGAAACAACCTGAGAAATGTACTGGGTTGTGAAACTGCTTCATGGGTTTGGAGATAAATGAATAGTCCAGCTGAACTAAATCTTAGATGAGATAGCATGTCTTACCTGTGCCCCAAGATATTTCTGAGGATGAATTTAATAAATACAGTTGAGATGCTTATAAATGCAAGATATTATGATGAACTGCTGAGGTCTCAGTGAGCTTGAATGTCAATATAGCTCACTGTAGAGCACTACCACTCAGGAACAAATCCATCTCTTTCACTCTCTCCTCCTGCCTCCTATCCCCAGGACATGTATAGTGGCCTGGTAGGACCCTTGACCATCTGCCGAAAGGGCATCCTGAAGCCCCATGGAGGACGACGTGACATGGACCAAGAATTTGCCTTGTTATTTTTGATTTTTGATGAGAACCAGTCTTGGTATCTGGAGGAGAATGTGGAAACTTATGGGCCCCAGGAGCCAGGCCGTGTTAACCCACAGGATGAGACTTTCTTGGAGAGCAATAAAATGCATGGTCTGTAGAAAAGAACCTATCCTTATTCCAAAGAAGTCCCTACTGGTTGCATAGGGGTATTTGATAGGCCCATCACTATCTAAGGGGTCATAATTCCTGAAAGGATAGGAATATGAAATGGGGACAAATTAGAAGAACTGTCTCCTACTGCATTTTATATTTTATACATAAAAGAGATAATGCGATCCAAATTAGATCAGGTGCCCAAAAGCAGGAAGCTGACTCTGTGAAGTTGTTGTGGGGACATTAGCATATTTTGACATATTAGAGAAGGCAAGATGGTTATTTATGACTGTCAATGTACCTGGTACCCTGGCTGATTGAGGCCCCTCCACTTAAAAATTCTTAGTTTAGTTTTTCAATATTGTCTTCTTTCCTTACCACTCTAGATCTGAGATATGCTTCCTCAATAAATTCTAATGTAGGCAGATGAAAGGAAGATTGCCTTTTAGTCTTGTTTTAAAACAAAGGTTTAATTTAGAGATGACTGGATGGGTGAAAGAGCCTCAGAGTACAGCATACTGGATTCATACCATATACAAATAAGAGCTTTTTGATGCTCAAATAGATTTTGGAGAGAAATTGTGCATTGGAGCCTTCCTTTGATCTATAGACTTGTCTATCTTTAAAAAAATATAAAACCCAGGATACAATCTCAAATAAGATGTAGAATTTAAGTGCAGAATAATGTATGAGGTTATTTCTCACTATCCCTTATAGTCCAATATTTCTTTGATTTAAGGGATAATTGCAGCTTTGATAGTTCCTCTACTGGAACTCAAAAGTAGTATCTCATTGTCACTCAGATTCTAGCTATTTCCTCTTCATGGTGATTTGAGTAATTCATATTGGAATAGATGAGTCACAAATTTTACAATGTGAATTTTTTATCTCCTTTCACATCGTAGAAATAAATTTCCCAAGACTAAAAGTGAATGAGGAAACAGATCTTGCTAGTGCAGGGGTTTGGCTAATGCTCATTTCCATCTATTAGTTTATATGTTTATTCATCAAAATTCTTCATGTATCTATCTACTTATCTATGAAGTATTTGTTTGAACACTCTCCGATTGCCAGCACTGGAAATAAAAATATAAATAATGTTTGGGTCTGAGGGCAAATAAATAATATCCATCCCCTCCATTCCATATTCCTAAACTAGTTGAGGAAGAGAAAAAGATGCTTAAAATCAAATGTGAACTTACCAAGAAGGCTAATTGACAAACTGAATTTAGCATTGCAATGAAATGGGCTTGCTTATGGGCTCCTACAATGGATAGATTTTCCATCTTGTCATTGACATAGAGGGAAATCAATAACCCTCCTCCTTTGCAGGGGCAAAATCTTCCCCACAATTGAATAATAATCCAAGAGAGAAGATTTAGAGGTGTTGAATTGAACATAGTTAGTTCCTTTTCTCAAATACAAAATTTGGATGGAGTGAAAACAGAGACAGGCTATAAATATTCCATCCATTATTTCCCCTTGTGGAATGTAGAGTGGACATTGTTTCCCCTCTTTGAGAACATGAAAAGTGGGGGGAATGTATCATGGCATAGTCTTGTCAGTGTTAATTAAAATGGCAATGAGTGGTTAGTTGTCTTTAAAGCATAGAATGTGGCCTGGGAAGAGGCAGATGATGAGTCTCATGCATTAATATCATTATTAATTCCAAAAGTGTGACAAGTATTTTTTTAACATTTATTGTGGAGTTCCCATCATGACTCAGTGGTTAACAAACCTGACTAGCATTCCTGGGGATGTGGGTTCAATCCCTGCCCTCACTCAGTGGGTTAAGGATCCAGCGTTGCTGCAAGCTGTGGTGTAGTTCGCAGACACAGTTTGGATCCTGCATTGCTGTGGCTGTGGTGTAGGCTTGCGGCTACAGCTCCAATTGGACTGCTAGACTGTGAACCACCATATGCCATGGGTGCAGCCCTAAAAAGAAAAAAATATTGTAAGCTCAGGTGTCTTTTGGGTATTCTGAAGAATACAAGGAAATTATAGTACTATAGTTTATAATTCATTTATTGCTTATTATAAACCTAGTTGGGGATATGAAATTCTGAAAATTAAAAAATAGGTAAATATAGAAGGCAGTTTATAGTGAGTTCCAAAGGGTGGTACAGACAGGACTGGAGCAGTTCAGATATGGGAGAGGATGCAGGGAATTGAGAGGTACTGAAAGGAGGTAGATCAGGGAAATATTAGAACAGATAGTTATGACTTTGAAAATATGAATAAAAGGAAGAAGAATTTCTGAGAGGAACAATCAGAAACATGAATAAGTACACAAAGAATATGAATATGGAGTCATATGGGAGGATGGTGAAAAATCACTCTAATTAAACGTGTAGGATAGTGGTAGATGGGTCTGGGAAGGTATTTGGGAGATATATTTTGAAGAAAATTGTTGGCTGAGCTTAGGAGTCACAGTCTTGATTGATCTTTTGGTCAGAATGGAGCTATTAAAGTATTTTAAGCAGCAGAATGAGAATGATATGGTCATATTAGTTAGAAAGATCACGCTTATAACATCAGTGTGGAAGATAGACTTGAGGGAGTTGAATAGAGAGGAGAGAAGTTAGGAAGCTTTCTATCATCAGAGATGATAGGGATTAGCTCTATGGAAGTGACAATGGGAAGTCAAAGTGAGAGATATAAAATAATATTTCTTCTTTTACAGCCATTAATGGAAAGCTCTATGCCAACCTCAGGGGCCTTACCATGCACCAAGGAGATCGGGTGGCCTGGTACATGCTGGCCATGGGCCAAGATATTGACCTACACACTGTCCATTTCCATGCAGAAAGCTTTCTCTATCGGGTGAGCTGGAAAGAGGGCAGAGTCCCTCAGTGGTGACTAGATGAGTTCTTCGATATCCATTAAGGAAGAAGAGAATAACAAGGAAGAAAATAATGATCAGTTAAAATATAGGTCTTGTGTGAAGCATATTGAGCAGGGGATTCTAGACTGGCTTTGTATCCCAGGGTCAGTCATTTCCCTGTAGGCTTTAGATTACCCCTTTGATATAGAAGAAATAAGTGGCTCATTTATGAGATAAGGAGATTGAAGGAATAAATGTAATTGGGTTTCAATCGAGGTCTTGAGATCCAGTGAACAGACATCCTAAGAGCAAAAATTTCATAGTGTCTCACAATATCTGTAAAGTTCTTAATCCATTTCTGAACTTCAATTCAGGAGCTATATAGAACAACATGTAGGTCTTGATGAAGATTTAGACTTAGAAAAATGAGTCAGAGTAGTAAGCATTAATGTAGACTAAAGGACATAGACGGTCTGATAAAGGCAGTGGCATGGAGGAGAAACCAAATTAGTTTTGCTCCTAAAGGAAATTTTGGATCCTTTCCAGGGGCCAAGGTTTTTAATCCTGCTAAATAGTATGGATGAAAGGTGGAACAGCTTTTACTTTGGGACACAAGAAAAAAGTAGGAGGGGAGAATCTCCTCTATTGAGTCAGTTTGTGTAGGTGGGTTCACAGAGATGAATAAGTTGGAATCTTCAAGCTCGTCTGGTCTATGAATCTTGGAGTTCCATGTTCCTGATGTGGATATCCAAGTCTTCAAGTTCATATAAGCTCCAGATAATTTCTATACCCTATAATTTTTCCACTCACCCCCAATCTCTCTTGCAGAGTGGAGAGAGCTACCGGGCAGATGTGGTGGATCTGTTCCCAGGGACATTTGAGGTTGTGGAGATGGTGGCCAGCAACCCTGGGACATGGCTGCTGCACTGCCATGTTACTGACCATGTACATGCTGGCATGGAGACCCTGTTTACAGTCTTGTCCCAAAGAGGTAAGACCTAACTATTCAAGACAGGCTATCTTCCAGCACTGTATTTAGCCTATAAGAACCAGATAATACCAAGAAGCCTCTTGCACCTATCCTTCTGATCCCAAGAAGAACCAGGACTTAATGACTGGCCCCTAGATATTATCCCAACAAATATTTCCCAGTTCTTATTCCTCTGCTCCTGTCACCTCCTAATTTCTTTGACACCTATTAAGCTCACATGGATTGATTGATGCTTAGTGTAGATTTGCTTCATTTGAATACATTTAAGTTGTATATAATTTTATTATTTTAGAGTTTATTAAAAGCAATATTTCAAGGAATATTGCTAATGAATTCTTTCTTTAAAAAAGGAGAAATATAATTCTAACAGTCACCACTTAATTGGTTTCTTTAGTGAGGATCGTGAAAGGCAGTTCTTTCTGTCTTTAAACAACAGTGTCTAAGTCTGGATAGAGATATTGGCATTTAATTACAGGCTCTCACAGACAGCTTTTCCCTTATATTTGCTATATGGAGAAGGATAGCCGAGGCAGTTTCTTTACCAATCAATGTTTTTCACCAAGAATATAGAAGTATAGGCTGTATTGTATTGTGTGTCTTTGAGCCATTAAAGTATTGTGTCTCACTTCTTAAGTCTCTTGACCTAAATCCAGGAATCCAAGGAGGTTTTTTTTTTCTTTTTTATTCTGTGCTTTTTTAAAAAACATAAATCACAGTGTTTTGAAAATTTGTGGTATTAAGGAATGTATTCTGAGACGCCCAGCCATTGGCACTCTATCAGCAGGAATAGAAAGTGGGAAAATATCTTTGGGTATTCAAACAGGAGTAACAAATAAGCGTAGAAAATATGACTCTGCTATTTACCCCCCAAGAGGGAGACAAATGATTGAATATTATGATTTACTATATTTTCGAAAAGCTTTGTCCTCTAGTAACCCATATTGCTGAAATGTGTCTTCCTGTTACTACTCTAGTGCTATCCTCTACCTATCAGACAGGCACACATAATTCTTTGTTGTCAATTCTTAAAACCAAAAGTCAAGTGGTGATTGATGTGTGTCAAGTGGTTACTGATGCTATAGATCCAAAGCAATGGGTTGTCTCCATGTGTAATATGGGTCATCTCAAATATGGAACATCTGATAGATAAGAGACTGCATCAATACATATCATCGAGAAACTTATATGAATAAGGATAGCTCATATCTCTCTATAACAATGAGCCAGATCTTAAATATTATCTATTTGTTTATCCTCTATGTGATCTAACTTGATATTGTTCCAGCCACATATGAGCCAACAGGCCAATCAGAGGGAAGTTGAAGACAGATAAGGAATAAAAGACAAATTGTTGGAAAAAGTTCATGATGAAGAAGCAGGGGTTGAAAGCCAGAAGCTACAACAAGAGATTAGAGGTCATTTTTTTTCAACTAAAAGAACAGAGAAAACATAAAGGGATCAATGTTTAGATTTGGGTGAAAATATTGAGAAAAAGGTAAAATATTTCTGTCAGATTGTGCTTCATCTGTTATGGAGGAGAAAGAGTCATCTACTGAAAGTGAAAGATAAATGAATAAGGGGCTTGAGGAGAGTCTGAAAAGTTTTGAAATAGCTGCTCTGGGAGATGGGAAAGTTACACTGAGTGATGGAAAATAAATTAATTATTACCAAGCAGCATTGAGGACTTAAAGTTGGAAACAAAGAATATTGATATTTACAATTGTGTGATATTTCTCAACAAGCATTCACATGCCAGAAGAAAATATTTAAAAAGTATAGTTATTGGGGTTTCATCAAATGATTATATCATTCCTGGTAAGTTAGTATCTGAAGTGATAGACATTTGAGTCTAGTCTGACCAGGAATGGAAGAAAACACAGTTGAAGCTGGTGAGTTGGGAAAAAGTGGAAGAGTTCAGGAACTAAAGGTCATTGTGATAGGCAAATAACAGGTGAAATGGTATAAATAGCATAAAAACAAATGTTAGAAGGCTTTTGTGAGATTTTAGTTTTCTTATATAGAGAAATTCTGAGTAATGAGTCTAATGTGACCATAGGAGTGTTTGATAAGAGTTGAAGTATATATGAAATTCTTTGGAGTGGGAGTTCCCATTGTGGCTCAGTGGAAATGAATCTGACTAGCATCTATGAGGATGCAGGTTCAATCCCTGGCCTCACTCAGTGAGTTAGGAACTGGAATTGCTGTGGCTGTGGTGTAGGCTGGCAGCTGCAGCTCCAATTTGACCCCTAGCCCGAGAACCTCCATATGCCTTGGGTGTGGCCCTAAAAAAAATAAAAATTTTAAAAAGCAATTTGTTGGAGTTAAGAGGTCCAATATCTGTGAGACTTGAGTGTTTGACAGGTCAACACCCACACATCCATGATGGGAACTGAGGAAGAGAGAGACTGAGCCACCTATGAAAGACTTCCATGAATGAAGAGAACTGCTGGGTAATAGGGACAAGTGGTTTTGGTTTTTGTAGCTAAATAACATGATCCTCAAAAGAGATACATCATTGCAAAAAATGGGGGATAATAAATAATCGTAAAACAATATTGAAGGATGTAAAAGAAGCATAGTCCTCAGAGAAGAGCTCAGCCTCATTAAAGCAATAAGAGGAAGAAGTACTCTAAGAAGAGATTGAGTATGTATGGATGTAGGTTTGAAAAAAAGCAGGGGCTTCCTGAAGGAAGGCTGGAAAAGGGTTACAAAGAGAGCAATAAGGAGGATAGAGAAAATGCCAATCAATGTGCAAATATTGCCAGAGGGGTGACATATTTTGGACTACAAACCTATGTTCTTGCTCATATTTTGTGTTACAGCTCAAACATTGATCCAAAGATAGTAATTCCAATCACCTTTATTTTGCTTACTATACCACAGAGAGTTTCCTCCAACCAATACTAACCTTCCACAACAAGCCTGTGGAGAAGTAGTTAGAAAAAGAAAACTAACCTCTTTTTATTTTTTCCCTCCAGAACACATAAGCACTACTACCATCATCAGTGAAGAGACTGGAAAAGGTAGGGTGAATGATACAGAGTCTCAGTAGTTATATCTGTTGTGCATTTGGGGAAAGGTGCAGTGCCTCTAGAGGATGGGTTTCACTGGACTGAAAGGTGGACCACAGTACTATCACACAGCATTCTGAGATTTATTTAAGACTTCAGAAGCCAGGAATCTAAGGTTAAGCTTCGAGTTGAACTTCCCTCAGCAAGTTTATTTTTTCTGCTCATCATGCCCAACCTTCTAAATTGAGGAAAATAGCTTCATCCCCAGTTGAATCCTGCTATCTTTTCCTCCCACCTAATGTGTGAGAGGGAAGAAAATTCAAGGTCTTGCTGAGTTGTGCATAAAGGAGCTGTAGCACAGACATGAATTCCCCATATGGACAGTGAAAAACTAAGACAAATACCATTCACTCTGCACCAGCTAATTTTATTCTTTCATCTGTGGAATACTAAATAGTTGACTCTTTGGAACAAGCCATTTCTGCATTTCAAGAAAATAGAAATTCTTGTCCTATTCAGGTAAGTTCAAATAGTGCTTTCACTCTCCACCCCATTTGTATATGGGTGGAGAAAGACTCAGAAAATTATAAGAGGCTAGAATGGATGTTAGAGATCATCAGTTTAGTCTGGAGGCTTTTCAGTTCTTTTTGGAAAAAGCCTAATGATCTGCCTAAGTATCTTATAAAGTGTCAAGCAGGGAACTAGGGAATGTATGGATGGGTTGGGGAATGGTAAGGTGAGGCTGGGAGAGTGGACTGCTATACATATATGTGTAAGAATTTGTATGTATACACACAGATATATTTATGAGTATATACATATTTTGTGCATAGAGTTGTATATAACATTTGTACATATTAGTAGGTACATACATATATACATCCTCATAAGCTGATTTTAGTCTGAGCTTTACTCCATAGGTTAATTGGAGATCATCAAAAGTTTGTATGTCAGGAACTAAGAAAATCAGATATTTCACCTAGAAAGATCAATGTGACATCAGTGTTATCATGACCCAAAGATAAGAGAGACCAGACATCACATTGACGGGCTCTTGTTATGGTCCAATGGTCAATGTGAGTATTGATAAGATAGATGATTAAGTCAAACTGCTTCTCAGGAGTTTCTACATGCTTTTCCTCATTTTACCCTCTGGAACTATAAAAACCAAATCCATTAATTTTTTTCTCCATCACAGGCCTTTATGTATTTAAAGAAGTAGGTCAAAGCCATTCTAACTCTGAGTCTTAGCTTTTTCCCTGGGGGGATTGGAGCCTCACTGCTTCCTAAGGATTTTCTCAGCAAAGATATTTTGTTTCACTGATTCTCTGTACCCTCTGAATTTGTCATCACTGGCTGATCATTCAAGAGATAAGGACTGTTCCTCTCTTCTCTTTGGATATGCTTATTTCTGCTCTTCTATGAGGTGACTATAAAAGATGCCTTTTTTTAGGGCCGCACCCATGGCATATGGAATTTTCCAGGCTGGGGTCAAATCAGAGCTACAGCTGCTGGCCTACACCATAGCCACTGCAATACAGGATCTGAGCCACTCCTGAGACTTATACCACAGCTCACGGCAATGCCGGCGGATCCCTGACCCACTGAGCGAGGCCAGGGATGGACCCCACATCCTCATGGATACTAGTTGGATTCTTTTCTAATGTGCCAAAATGGGAACTCCCAAAGATGCTTTTTAGAGTATTCTCCATCCCAGGGTTCCCATTTTCCTCTTGTTCCATTTCAGCAGCAATCCCCAGAGATGTTGGAGAAGGCAAAGTGAGGATGCTGGGCATGCAGATTCCTGTAAAGGACATTGAGGTGCTGACTTCTGTCTTGATTGCCATTGGTGTCATTCTCCTGCTCATTGCTTTTGCTCTTGGTGGTGTGGTGTGGTACCAGCATCGGCAGAGAAAACTACGGCGCAACAGGAGGTCTATCCTGGATGACAGCTTCAAGCTTCTCTCTCTAAAGTAAATGGATCCTGGAAATACACATCTGGAATGTACTCCCAGCAGGCCATGGACAAGCAGCTGACCTCACTGTCAAAGGGGTATGGGTAGAGAGGCAGAAGAAGGGATAAAACTCATCTAAGTATTTTTTCATTTATTTATTTACATGGAAATAATATGCTTTCTTTTTCTTTAGTTTCTTTGCTCCACTTGGGCACCTGGGACTGTGAGTCCCCTGGTATCCTATATCACAAATTTCAACAGCTATATTACTCACCCACTGACACTTGGAAGGTCTGGAAATTTCTAAAAACTGATTCTTCTCACAAGGTAGATACCAAGGATAAGCCTCATTGATTAGGTTTCTACTGCTTTCAGGGACCTAGGCAAGTTCATTCTGAACTGAAGCTAAGTTAACTGTGATAATAAATCCACATCTAAACTAAGGACTAAGATATAGGCATGATGAGAAAAGAGTGGGGTAAAATTTGAAGATCCAAATTGTATTTTTATTCTTCTTGGCAGTAGACTATTGGAGAGAAGTTTGTGGATGGAATATTATTGCCATTAGCAACTACAACCTCTGGAGACAAAAGCTCCTCAGGAAACCAAATATTCCAAGTTCCTGGCACAGTTGCAGTCAAGGGAATGTTGAGTGTCCTGTCCATGTTCTAGTCAGAAAATTCTATATATTAAAGTGCTTGTTAGAAAAGTGAACATTGTGATTTTAATTGTCTCTGTGGCCTCTGGGAGGTTGTGACTGTGACTGAAAGAGCACTCAATGAGGCTGGTGGGGGTGGCTAGAATTGGGCTTAAAATGTGTCTGCTTATCCTTTGTGGACTCTGAAGTTTTACATTTTTAAAATGGAAAAACTTTATCAGAGGAAGCATCAAAATCAGAGTGGCAAGTAGCATCTTTTAGTCCATAAGTGTCAAAAGTATTCTCAATCCTATGAAAAGTTGCCAGAGGGAAAAGGACCGAGATTGGACTCTAACTTTTCCACCGCACACACAGATATAATGGGATCTTCTGGAAGTGGGGGGTATGAGAGGTTAACTTGCAATTTGGGGGGCATCTTTATAGGACAGAGTCTTTCCCTCTGGCAATTTAAAGGAATATTCTTTTGTCATTAAAAATTCAAACCTCTCTAAAACCTTGGTTAGAGAGCACAGGAGATAGAGTAGAGGTGGGATAAAATGGCCCACTCTCACTACAGTAGCCATAATACCATTTTGCATGGCAAGTGGAGAAGAGAAGCATCAGGGATAGAGAAGATAATAACTGAAATGCTTTACACTTTGAATCTAACACCTGATTGCATTTGACTTACCTTAGTTCTATCAGGATGCTACTTTGTTTTATGTTTTAGTAAACAAATGATCAGAAAGAGTAAGTGAATTTGCCCCAAGCCATTCAGCTACAAATTGAGCAAGGATTCAAGTTTTCATTTATTTGACTTTAAATATCTGTTTCATCCTTTTATATCATGAAAAATCCACTAATCTCAATCATTTGTACTCATATTGAATCTAATTTTCCAGTTCCTGTCTCTCTAGCAAATCTCTCTGCCTAATTAGCAACCACTTATAGATTAAGTATAGAAACCCAGAAGGCTAATTATCTGTTGCTAAATAATGTTGAAGGTTGGAGGGTAAAACACAGACCAGAGCCTATAATTTATCTTGGTTTACTGTGGTCAGTGTCTTTGTGGAGAGGTTTACTGGAAATCTCAGAAACAGCAGGGGATTGGAGGTGGGAAAAGATTTGGATTTCTAGTGATAAAATCAAATCTGAGTCTTTAATCCATTGTATAATCAATGCACTTAACAGCAGAACTCTGTTGGTATATTGTTAATGTGAAGGTTATGTGCACTCTGGGAACTCCAGGCAATTGTCACATGCATCTAGAAGGTTGTTAGCTTGGTCGAAGTCAGGACTCTGAGATAAGAAGTAGGTTGGATGAGGGTACGTTTCCTCTGTGTGTAATCTCCAGAACAAGAACAAGAACAAGAAAAGTTTTCCTACTTTTACCACTATCATTCAACATAGTCCTACAGATCTTAAGAATTACTAGGCAATGAAAATAAATGCAAGATTTCCCCATTTTAAAGGAAGATATAAAATTGTCCCTTTTTTCAGATGTCACGATCTTATATATAAAAATGCCATAAAGACTTTACCAAAAAAAACTAGAATTAAAATATATTTAGTACAGTTACAGAATACAAAATCAACATTGAAAAATCAGTTGTATACCTATACACAAACAATAAGCTATGTGAAAAAAAAGAAAATGATTCCATTTATAATAGCATCAAAAACAAAAACCATAGGAATATTTTTCTTTTTTCCTTTTATCTTTTAAAAATTTTTAAATTTTTATATTTAAAATGTTATACTCCATTTACAATTATTACAAAATATTGCCTGTATTCTTTGTTGTACAATATATCCTTGTAGCCTATCATATACCCAATAGTTTATAACTCCCACCCCTACCACATTTATGTTGCTCCTCCCCCACTGTCCCCACTGGTAACCACTAGTTATTCTCTGTACCTGTGAGTCTGCCTTTTTAAAATTTTTGGTTATATTCAATAGTTTATTATAAAGTTTTTGATTCCACATGTTAGTGATATCATACAGTATTTGTTTTTCTCTGTCTGACATATTTCACTTTGCATAATGCCCATCAAATCCATCCATGTTCCTGCAAATGGCAAATTTTCAGTTTTGTGTGACTGAGTAGTATAATACATCTTCTTTATAAATTTATCTTTGATGAACACAAGCTGTTTCCATATCTTGGCAATTGTAAATAGTGATGAACATGGGTTGCTTCCATATCTTGGCAATTAGAAATTATGCTGAATAAACACTGGAGAGCATATATCTTTTTGAATTAGTGACTTTTTTTGGATATATACCCAGGAGTGAAATTGGGGGATCAACTACTTTTAGTTTTATTGAGAAACATCTATACTGATTTCCACAGTGGCTGCACCAATTTACATTCCCACCAACAAAATACGAGAGGTCCCATTTTCTCCACATCCTCACCAACATTTGTTATTTGAGTTCTTTTTGATTATAGCAATTCTCATGGTTGTAAGGTGATATCCCTTTGTGGTTTTGGTTTGCATTTGCCTGATGATTAGAAATGTTGAGCAGCTTTTCACATACCTGTTGGCAATCTGCATTTCCTCTTTGAAAAGACGTATATGCAGTTCTTCAGCCCATTTTAAATCAAGTTGTATGATCTTTTTGTTGTTGTTGTTGCTGTGTTTATGAGCTGTTTATATGTGTTGGATATTAATCCCTTAGTGGTCATCTCATTTGCAAAGATTTTCTCCTATTCAGTAGGTCGTCTTTTATGTTTCATGTTATCCTTTGCTATGCAAACACTTATAAATTTAATTTGGGTTCATTTGTTTATTTTTGCTTTTGTTAACTTTAGAGAAGTAGCCAAAAATATTGCTGGAATTTGTGTAAAAAATGTCTACCTATGGCTTCCTCTAGGATCTTTCTAGAATCCGGTCTTACGGTTTATAGCCTTAGACTGTTTTGAGCTTATTTTTTTATATAGTGTTAGATAATGATTTAATTTCATTCCTTTGCAAGTAATTGTCCTGTTTTCCTAGCACCACTTTTTTATATCCAAATTTTATTTAGATAATTTAATATCCATGTATTTATCTTTTAAAACTTATTTTTTAAATTATTTATATATTTCATTAAAGTATACTTGATTAAAAATGTTATGCCATTTCTGCTATACAGCAAAGTGACTGAATCATTCATATATACATATATATATATTGTGTGTGTGTGTATATATATACACACACAATATATATATATATGTATTCTTTTAAAAAATATTTTTCCATCATGGTCTATCCCAGGACATTGTGCTATACAATGGGACCTTATTATTTATCCATTCAAAATGTAATAGTTTGATGGAAACAACCTAAATATCCATTGACAAATGATAGGTTAAGAAGATGTGGTATATATACACAACGGAATACTACTCAGCAACAAAAAATAACAAAATAATGCCATTTGTAGAAATCTGGATGGAACTAGAGACTCTCATACTAAGTCTGGAAGAGAAAGACAAATACCATATGATATCACTTATGTCCAGAATCTAGTATATGGTGCAAATGAAACTTTCCACAGAAAAGAAAATCATGAACTTAGAAAATAGACTTGTGGTTGCCAGGGGGGAGGGGGAGGGGGAGGGAGTGTGGTGATTTGGGAACTTGGAGTTAATAGATGCATATTATTGCCTTTGGAATGGATAAGAAATGAGGTCCTGCTGTGTAGCACTGGGAACTATGTCTAGGCACTTATGATGGAGAATGATAATGTGAGAAAAAAGAATGTATACATGTATGTGTAACTGGGTCACCATGCTATACAGTAGAAAATTGACAGAACACTGTAAACCAGCTATAATAAAAAATGAAAAACATTATATTAAAAAAAAGTAATAGTTTGCATCTACTAACCTTAAACTCTCAGTCTATCCCACTACTCCTGCCCTTGGCATCCACAAGTCTGTTCTCTACATCCGTGAGTCTGTTTCTATTTTGTAGATAGGTTTGTTTGTGCCATATTTTATTTCATTTTCTTTTCTTTCTTTCTTTCTTTTTTTTTTTTTCTTTTTTTTTGAGCTGCACCTATGGTCTATGGAAGTTCTCATGCTAGGGGTCAAATTGGAGCTGCAGCTCCCAGCCTATGCAACAGCCACAGCCATGCTGGATCCAAGCCACCTCTGCCGCCTACATCACAGCTCAGGGCAATGCCAGATTCTTAACCCACTGAGCAAGACCAGGGTTCAAACCATAATCTCCATGGATACAGTTGAGTTCTGAACCTGCTGAACCATGATGGAAAGTCCTGTGTCATATTTTAGATTCCACATATGTGATATCATGTGGTATTTGTCTTTCTCTTTTGACTGACTTCACTTAGTATGAGGAACTCTAGTTGCAACTATGTTGCTACAGATAGCATTATTTCATTATTTTTTATGGCGGGGTAGTATTCCATTGTATATATGTGCAACACCTTCTGAATCCATTCCTCTCTTGAAGGATATTTAGGTTGTTTCCTTGTCTTGGCTATTGTGAATAGTGCTGCTATGAACATAGCAGTGCATTTACCTTTTTGAATTAGAGTTTTGTCCAGGTATATGCCCAGGAGTGGGGTTTCTGGATGATATGGTAGTTCTATATTTCATTTTCTGAGGTACCTCCATAGAGTTTTTCACAGTAGGTTTACCAATTTACATTCCACTGACAATATAGGAGGGTTCTATTTTCTCCATACCCTCTTCCACATTTGTTATTTGTAGACATTATTATTATTACTATTATTGTTTTTTAAGGCTACACCTGGGGCATATGGAGGTTCCCAGGCTAGGGGTCTAATTGGAGCTACAGCTGCTGGCCTATGCCACAGCCACAGCAACATAGGATCTGAGCTGCATCTGCACCACAGCTCATGGCAATGCCACATCCTTAACCCACTGAGTAAGGCCAGGGATCAAACCCATAACCTCATGACTCCTAGTCAGATTCGTTTCTGCTGTGCCATGACAGTAACTCCTGTAGACTTATTATTAATGGCCATTCTGAACAGTGTGAGGTTGTACCACATTGCAGTTTTGACTGACATTTCTCTAATAATTAGTGACATTGAGAATGTTTTCATTGCCTGCTGGCCATCCGTATGTCTTCTTTGGAGAAACTTCTGTTTAGGCCTTCTGCCAATTTTGTCGTTGAGTTGTTTGCCTTTCTTTGGAGATTAAGCCCTTGTGTGTTGCATTATTTGCAACTATTTTGTCCCATTCTATAGGTTATCTTTTCATTTGGTTTATAGTTTTCACTGCTGTGTGAAAGCTTGTAAGTTCAATTAGGTCCTATTTGTCTATTTTTGTTTTATTTCTCTTGCCCTGGGATACTGAGTTGAGAATGTTTGTACATTTCAGGTCAGAGAATGATTTGACTATGTTCTCTTCAAGGAGTTTTATGATGTCATGTTTTATGCTTAAGTCCTTAAGCCATTTTGAGTTTATTTTTATGTAGGGAGTATAAATGTGTTCTAGCTTCATGGATTTACATGCAGCTATCCAGTTTTCCTGACACCACTTGCTGAAGATGGCCTTTTCCCTAGTTTATAGTCTTGTCATCTTTGTTGAAGATTAATTACCCTTAGGTGTCTGGGTTTATTTCTAAGCTCTCTATTATGCTTCATTAATGCTTAAGTGTGTTTTCTATCAATGCCGCTCTTATTTTGATTACTGTAGATTTGTAATATTGCCTGGTATCTGGGAGAGTTATGCCTCCTGCTTGTTATTTTTGTTTTTCCCTAGGATTGATTTTTTATTCTGGGTCACTTATATTTCCAAATTATTTGTTCTAATTCTGTGAAAAATGTCATTGGTAATTTGATTGGGATCACATTAAAGCTGATGGCTTTGGGTAGTGTGGCCATTTTAAAAACGTTGATTCTTCCAATTCAGAAGCATGGGGTATCTTTCCATTTCTTTGAATCTTCTTTAATTTCCTTGATTAATGTTTTATAGTTCTCAGTGCATAAATCT
Source organism: Sus scrofa (assembly GCF_054392235.1). NCBI lineage: Eukaryota > Metazoa > Chordata > Mammalia > Artiodactyla > Suidae > Sus > Sus scrofa. The sequence goes on from NC_139401.1 coordinate 62,367,298, forward strand.
TTCAACACCTTGGTCAGGTTTATTCCTAGGTATTCTATTTTTTGGTGCTATTTTTAAAAGGTATTGTTTTTCATATTCTTTTTCTAATATTTCAATGTTATTATAGATAAATGTAACCAATTTTTGGATGTTAATTTTGTATCCTGCTACTTTGCTGAATTTGTTTATCAGATCAAGTAGTTTTTGTGTAGAGTCCTTAGGACTTTCTGTATATTGTGCCATGTCATCTGCATAGAGTGACAATTTTATCACTTTTCCACTTTGGATACCTTTTATTTATTTTGTTTGATCTGATTGCTGTCAGACATCAGATTGGCTAGGATGTTCAATACTATGTTGAATAAAAGCAGTGAGAGTAGACATCCTGGTCATTTTCCAGATTTTAGCACAAGGCTTTCAGCTTTTCTCTATTGAATATTGTAATGACTGTGCGTTTGTCATAAATGACTGTTTTTAATGTTGACATAAGTTACCCAATACCCTCTTTGGTAAGAGTTTTTATCATGAATGGATTTTGAATTTTGTCAAATGCTTCCTCTGCATCTATTGAGATGATAATGTGTTTTTTGACATTTTTTTGTTAATGTGTGTTATCTTGACTGATTTGCACATATTGGGGCATCCTCATGAAGTTGAGATGAATCCCACTTGGTCATGTACATGATCTTTTTTTATGTGTTGTTTGATTCATTTTTCTATTTTTTTTTGGATTTGCATCTACATTCATCCAAGGTATTGGCCAATAATTTTATTTTTTGTAGTATCTTAGTCTGCTTTTGGTATTAGGGTGATGGACTTCATAGAATGTCTTTAGGAGTGATGGCTTCATAGAATGTCTTTAGGGGTGTTCATTCTTCTTCATTCATTTGGAAGAGTTTAAAAGGTATTGGTATAAATTCTTTTATGTTTGGTATAATTCACCTGTGAAGCAATAAGGTTCTGGACTGTTTTGTATGGAAATTTTTAAATTACATATTCAATTTCATTTATAGTGATGGGTCTGTTCAAATTTGCTAGTTTTTGATTCAGTTTTGGTCAATTGTAACTAAAGAGTTGTTAATTTATTCTAGGTTGTCCAAATTGTTGCCAAATAATTTTTCATAATATTCTCTTTTATTTTATTTATTTATTTTTTTTGTATTTTCATAGTATAACTTGAAATTTCTTGTTTTTCTTCTCTTATTTTGTTCATTTGGGTCCACTCTCTTTTCTTCTTTGTCAGCCTGGCCAGAGGTTTGTCAATTTTTTTTTTTTTTACCCTTTCAAAGAGCCAGCTTTTGGTTTTATTGTTTTTTTTTCTAATTTTTAAATCTCTGTTTTACTGATTTCCTCTCTGATCTTTATGATTTCCTTCCTTCTTTTGACTTTAGGTTTTATTTATTCTTCTTTTTCTTTTTTTGTTTTTTTTGTTTATTTGTTTGTTGTTTATATATATATATATATATATATATATATATATATATATATTTTATTTTGTTAATTCCAATCATACACAGATTGTTACAGAAAAAAGAAAAAGAGTTGAAGCTTCCAAGATCTCTTACAAGGATCCAGTGATTTTGATTTTTTTTATTTTCCCACGGTACAGCAAGGGGATCAAGTTACCCTTACATGTATACATTACATTTTTTTCCCCACCCTTTGTTCTGTTGCAACATGAGTATCTAGACATAGTTCTCAGTGCTACTCAGCAGGATCTCCTTGTAAATCTATTCTAAGTTGTGTCTAATAACCCCAAGCTCTCGATCCCTCCCACTCCCTCCCCCTCCCATCAGGCAGCCACAAGTCTGTTTTGAGGACAACCATCCCCAATAGAGGAGGACCGTTCTTCGGTCAAGGGTATATGAGTAGTTGTGCTCCCCTGCTAGAACCTGCAAACAAGCTCTCAAGGTCCACTTATTCTTCTTTTTCTAGTTCTTTTAGGTGGTGATAAGGTAGGTTGTTTATTTGAAATGTTTCTTGTTTTTTTGAGGAAGGCCTGAATCACTATGAACATCCCTCTAAGAACTACTTTAGAGCACCCAATAGAATTTTTTAATTTTATTGTTATTAGAGTATAATTTTAGAGTATTATGTCAATTTCTGCTCTACAGCATAGTGACCATAGATTTTCATTTTGTTTGTATTTTCATTATTGTTTGTCTCAAAGTATTTTTTAATTTCCTTTTTGATTTCCTCATTGACCCCCCCCCCTTTTTTTTGCCCTTTTTAGGGCTGCACCTGAGGCATATGGAATTTCCCAGTCTAGGGGTCAAATTAGAGCTGCAGCTGCTGGCATACACCACAGCCACATAAAAGCCAGTCCAAGCCACGTCTGCAACCTATACCATAGGTCATGGCAACTCACTGGGCGAGGCCAAGGGTCAAACCCACATCCTCATTGATCCTAGTCAGGCTTGTTTCTGCTAAGCCACAATGGGAACTCCAACCCATTGTGTTTTTTTGTTTTGTTTTGTTTTGTTTTTCCCCACTGTACAGCAAGGGGGTCAGGTTATCCTTACATGTATACATTACAATTACATTTTTTCCCCCACCCTTTCTTCTGTTGCAACATGAGTATCTAGACATAGTTCTCAATGCTATTCAGCAGGATTTTAATAGTATGTTGTTTAGTCTCCAGTAGTCAGTTTTTTTCATTTCTTTACCTGTGGTTGATTTCTAATTTCATGCCATTGTAGTCAGAGAAGATGCTCGAGATAATTTCTATATTCTTATGTTTGTTGAGGGTAGTTTTGTTATGTGGTCAATCCTAGGGAATGTTCCATGTTCACTTCAAAAAAATATATTCTCTCTTTTGGGGAATGTAATGTCTTGAAAATATCAATTAAGACTAAGAGTTCTATTGTATCCTTTAGGATCTCTGTTGCATTTTTGATCTTCTGTCTAGAAGATCTAGGAGTTTTGTGGGGTATTAAAATCTTCTGCTATCAATGTATTTCCATCCTTTTCTCCTGTTATTTCTGTTAGTAATTCTTTATGTATTTGGGTGCTCCTATATTAGGTGCATATATGTTGACAGGTGTAATATCCTTTTCTTAAATTGATCATTTTATCATTAAGTTGTGTCTTTCTTTTTCTTTATTGCTTTGTTTTAAAATCCATTTTGTCTGATATGAGTTTTGGGACTCCCACTCTCTTGTCATTTACATTTGCATGATATATCTTTTCCCATTACCTCACTTTTGGTCTATGTGTGGTCTTGGCCCTAAAGTGGGTTTCTCTTAGGCAGCATATTGTATGCTCTTATTTTCTTATCCAGTCTGTCACTTTATGCATTTTTCTTGGAAAATACACTCCATTGACCTTTAAGGTAATTGTTGATAGATATGTTTATTGCCATTTTAAACCTTGTTTTCCAGTTGATTATATATTTTCTATTGTTTCTTTCTGTGGTTTTATGATTTCCTTTTATTTTAGGTTTGTTATCCTCTTATTTTTGGTTTTTGTGAATCTATTATTTGTTTTTTGATTTGTAGATGCCCTGGTAATTAAGTATGTTAACCCCTTCTTATATTTGATCACTTTAGACTGACAGTCATATAGGCTCAAACACATTCTTATAAAGAAGGAATCTAGATTTTCTTACTTTCTTTCCCCACATTTTATGATTTTGATGTTATTTTTTACATTTTATATTTAACCTTTTGCTGTGTCTTCTGTTTGTCCTCACTTTCACATTTTTTTTTTCTTTTTGATCTGTATACTGGTATATTTAAGTGATTACTTTCCAATTATGATTTCTTCCATCCTATATCTTCTTACTTCTTTCCTATTTAGAGGAGACCTTTCAATATTTCTTTTAGGTTAGGTTTAGTATTGCTATATTCTTTTAATTTTTGCTTATATAGACATTATTTATTTTTATTTTAAATTATATTCTTGCTGTTTAGAGAATTCCAAGTTGCAAAAATTTTCCTTTTAGAACTTTTAATATATCTTTCCACTCTCCTGGCCTGTAGCATTTCTTTTTTTTCTTTTTTTTTTTTTTTTTTTTTTTTTTTTTGTTATTTCTTGGGCCGCTCCCATGGCATATGGAGGTTCCCAGGCTAGGGGTTGAATCGGAGTTGCAGCCACCACCCTACACCAGAGCCACAGCAACGCTGGATCTGAGCCGCGTCTGCAACCTACACCACAGCTCATGGCAACGCCAGATCATTAACCCACTGAGCAAGGGCAGGGACCGAACCCGCAACCTCATGGTTCCTAGTCGGATTTGTTAACCACTGCGCCACGACGGGAACTCCTAGCCTTTAGCATTTCTGAAGAGAGGTCAACTTGTTGCCTTATGATGGCCTTTTAATTAACTCTTAGTTTATGTCTTGCTGCCTTAAGAATCCTTTAACTTTTGCCATTTTTATTATAATATGTTTTTGTATAGTTCTCTTTGGGTTTAACTTTTGGGGTCTCTCTGTGCTTCCTATATCTGGATATCTGTTTCCTTCTTTATATTTGGAAAGTTTCCAGGCAAAATTTCTTCAAATACATTTTCAATCCTTTTCTATTCTTCTCCTGGAATCCCTATTAGAATAGCATGCTTATTTTATAAGATAGATCTCTTTATTACTTTCTTTTTTTAAATTTAGCTTTCTGCCTGCTGTCCTGATTGGGTCATTTCTATTATTATATCTTTCAAGCCACTTATTTATTCCTGTGCATTATTTGTTCTGTTGTTCAATGACTTTATCTCAGCTTTTGTCTCAACAAATGAATTTTCTAATTTTTCTTGGCTTCTCCTCATATTTTCTCATTCTTTTATAAAGTAATCTGCATTATCATCAATAGCAGTTCTTCATTCCTTCAGTATTTTCATTATTTTGTTTTTGAACTCAGTGTCTGTTAGATTTAATTTGTTGTTCCTTCAGGGAAATTCTACTGTTTTTTTAACTATGGATGGTTCCTGTACTTCTTAATTTTTCTTATATCTTTCTTATACTGTGAGTTTAGGGAAATCAATCATCTACTCTAGTCTTTGAGGGATAATTGTATGTGTGGGCATCCATGGATATCTTGTGGGGATTTACCATTTTTTTTTTGGGCATCAGGGAAGCTTTTGGTTTGGGTGCTTGCTATCCCTTTACTCAGTGTGTATAGGTTATTATCCCCTTGATGGGGCCATGCAGTTGTACAGCCTGTGTGTGCTTCAAGGACAATGTGTGGTGCCTTCAGGGGGTGACTCATGGGGGCAGCAGACTGCACCTCATTGCAGGGCCCTCAGAAGTGTTAGTGACTCCCAGGCTGGTGGCAGTGGCACCCAGGTCCCTTGGCAGTGGCAATGGCAGGGTGTGTGAACTCTATGAGAGTTAAGGGCAATGGATGACTCTGTTGCAAGGTCCTCAATGGCAGCAACCCCTGAGGCCCAGCACCACTTCTTGAAGAGAATGTCTTTTCTCTATTATATATTCTTGCTTCCTTTGTTATAGATTAGCTGAGCATAAATGCCTGGGTTTTAGTTAAGAATGTGTTTAACAAATGAGGTGAAAGATATATACATTGTCAATATTAAAAAATTGAAGAAAAATAAATGGTAATATTTCTGTTCATGGATCAGAAAAATTAATATTGCTTAAATTTCCATACAACCCAAAGCATTCTACAGGTTCAATGAATTCTCTAACAAAATTTCAAATGCCATTTTTGACAGGAGGGCATTTTGCTAAAAGTAGTAAGACAGAGAAAAACAAATACCATATATTTTCACTTATATGTACAGGGGGTCTCACTGTATTATTTTCTTCAAATGCATATTAATCCACCTTATCCCAATAAAATTTTAACTTTAATGAAATACCATGCAGAATAGCAGATGTGTGATGTTCAAACTGTCCAGAAGCCCTGGCTGAAAGTGCCTCTCTTTTCCTATGCAATTAAACTAAACATCTTTAGAAAACACTGGTTAGGCGCACACTTGTTGGAGGGGAGGGGTTTGTCAGCATTCACTGCAACACTCCTTGTTTCTGACTGATAGAATGACAGCTAAACTCTCAAAGTTTTATTTTATGTCCCTTCAAGAGCTCTTTTGGAGACATAGGAAAATATTTATGAGGGAATCAATCAAGCCCAATCTGTGCCTTGGCAAGGTTTATTAAGAGTTCTGAGAGGTGCTTGGTCTACTAATGAGAGAAAATATGATTGAATGTCACGATCTAATAGAATTGCACATAAGTTTCTGTCCAGAAGGATAGTTCCTAACAAGTTCTAGTGTGTGTTTGGAAATAGTAGGTCTCTTCCATGACAAAACTGAAATAGAACTCTAATTAAGGAAGCAGTGTCATGTGGGTCCCTTGCAAAGTCGTTTGTTTGACTGCTCTTAAAAAGAATATCAGCCATTATTTATATAATGTACATATTTATGATTTCTAATGTACACAACTTGTATGAGTCCACTGTTGCATTGCTTCTAGACAGGAAAACTGGAAGTCTAGCTATGTTTTGTCCTTTTTTTTAGAGGTGCAAATTTAAGGATTGAATATCATATGCTTTGTGGTGTCCATCATGCACATTCTCAGAAAAAGTCAGCATCTACAGAAGAGGAGTGTGTTTGGGAAGTAGTTCCTATTTTAAGCAGAAAATGAACCCCTAAATTTAAGTGAGAAAGCAAGGGCTGGAGTCCCAAGTATAGGGATTAGGGACAAGGACTCAATGAAACTATACAAAGATAGAAGGCCACATGGTATTGGCACCCTGGTCTGTCCAATGAGGAGCTGGTGGCCTGTGGTTCTCCTCCTCTGATCTCCTTAGATTCATAGGCATTTTACTCTCAACTCACATGTCTTCTCTTGCCAGTGGATCTGAGCCCTTTACTCAGTTTTGTCTCACTTGCTAACTCAGACAATGCCATATAAAATGCTGAAATCTTGCCCTACATAATTTGGGGCCCTCTACTTTCTGCCAAATTGCATACTGAAAATAATTCTGTCAATGATTTCATATTCAATCCAGAGTGAAAGGACCTGAAATATTGAATCCTATAGGAAGTGGTAAGTAATTGGGCCCATTTATTTATTTTACTAGTAAATGTTACACAGGTATTACACAGGTATTACTTGAGTAACTATGTGAAGAATTACACTGAAGTGCTTAAATAACTAAATAATAAATTATATGCATTACTTGGTAATCACATGCATAGATGGGCTAAATTTCTTTAACTGCTACTTGTATGGCTTGTTACTCATAAGCAGTTCAATAAACAGGTAAAATTAAACATATTATCACTACCCAGGGAGAATCACTATTAATATTTTGTCATTTCATTTATTTTAATAAATGCTGCTAATTTGGCATTTCCATTTGGATATTTTAATCTGAATATCTTATGGACATCTCAGATAACTCAAATATAAAAAATCAAAACTGAAATCCTGAAATTCACTCTTGGCAAGCATTATCTTTTTTTCTAGTCTTTGCCATCACAGGAAATGACAAATCCTACTTTTCAGCTACTCGGGCCAAAAACCTTGGGATCATCTTTAACTCCTCATTTTATCTCTCATACACTACATTTAACTAATCAACAAATTCTTTAGGCTCTACCTTTAAATTTATATACAGAATCTGACTTTCTAAACATATTTGCTGTTATTACCCTTGTCAAGCCATCAGAACTACTTTCCTGAATTGTTGAAATAGTATCTGGATGGTTTCCCTGATTCCAAATCTTTAATCTATCCTCAACACAACAGCCAAAATAATTATTTATAAACATATGTCATAACAGGAAAGCCTTTTGATTCAAAACCCTCCAAATGCCACTCAACTCAGGTTAAAAACTTAAGCCTTTACTATTATATGCAAGGCTCTTCATTATCATTCAGCTCCTTTCTGACTTCAATATTACTCACCTTTATAGTCACTCTTTTCCAGCCACATAGGAATTCCATACAGTGCCTTCAACATGACAGGCACATCTCCCTCAGGAATTGAACTTTCTAGATCCTTTATACAGAATGATCTTTTTTTCTGATAGCTTCATAGTTTGCTTCCTTGCCTCCTCCAAGTCTTCACTCAAATACTGCTTTCTAAGAGGCCTTAACCTATTGCCCTATAGTAAATCTCTACTTCCTTGACACTGTCCATCCAATTCTGTGTTTTATTATTTTACTGAGCATGTATTCAAGAATGTCCCTATTGAGGATATTTATGTTATTTTCAGTTTGTTCATTACATAAACAATATTGAAATAGACACCCTTATAGCAAATCTTAAGCTCACATTTCAAGATTTCAAAAGAATAAGAATTGGGCTCATTAAAGAATGGATGAATAGAATAGAATAGAATAGAATAGAATAGAATAGAATAGAAAGCCCCAAAATAAACATGCATATCTATGGTCAATTAATCTTCAACAGAGGAAAGAGTACACAATGGAGAAAAGACTGTCTCTTCAACAAGTGGTGTTGGGAAAGCTGGACAGTTGAATGTATTCAATGAAGTTAGGACACACCCTCATGCCATACATAAAAATGAACTCAAAGTGCCTTAAAGACTTAAATATGAGACATGAAAGCATAAAACTCCTAAAAGAGAAAATAGGCAAAATATTCTTGTACATAAATCACATCAATGTTTTCTTAGGTTTCCCCAAAGAAATGTTTCTCCAAAGAAACAGAAATAAAATCTAAGATAAACAAATGGGACATAATCAAACTAACAAGCATTACAGAAAAAGAAACCATAAACAAAATGAAAAGGGATGCTGAATGCTTGGTAGTTATGAGAGGGCAAGGAAGCTCTGCATCTCATCCTGTAGCCTGGTCTCAGCATCTATTATCACAAACTACTTCCCAGTGCACACACATGCTTGATCACTGCAAAACCCTGCAACTAGGAGCAGCCGGTGCAGCACCTCCTGCATGGGCTAAGTGGGATGGTGTGCCAGGGGCAAACCACCATAGTTATCTCTGACCTCAGTTGTGGGCATGGCCCACCACAACTAGGGTCCATGAACAGGCACCACTTGCAGGCACAATCACCTCAGGGGGCACCACAGAGGAGAGCATTGTGTCTGAACACCACCTGTTTTGCTCTCAATCCCCAGGGAACTCACAAACCCTGACACTGCCATTGCCAAATGCTCTGGGCAGTGCTTAAATATGCCTGAGGTGAATTACCACTTCCTAGGCCCTGCAAGAAGGAGTAGCCTGCAACACTTTTGTGCAGGACCTTGCTACTGTCAAGAGCCCAGCAACCAGGCACTGAATACTAGCCCCAGCCATTGCCTCCTTCTACATGGAAATACACTTAGCACTCTGGGGATATCAGACTGCTCACCCCAAAGAAAGAGAAAGCAAATATCCAAACTCCCAGGTCAAAAATAAATAGTAACTGACCAACAAACTACAAAGGGACCCTCTTGCATAAAAACAGCTTTCACAGAAAAAAATAAGAAAATAAGCAAAATGAAGAAGCACAGGAACCATTCCCAGTTAAAAGAATAGGAAAATTCACCTGAAACAGCAAACAATGAAATACACCTCTGCAGTCTAATAGGCACTGAGTTCCAAAGGGAGACAGTGAAAAACAAGGAATTAATGGTGAATATGAAGGAATTAAGAGCAGGTACAAACAGTAATGCACATTTCTTTAGAAAGGAAGTAGAAAATATAAGGAGAAATCAAGAAAATTCATTTGCCAAGATGCAGACTGAGCTAAAGGCATTAAAGAGCAGAATGAATAATACAGAGGAACAAATTAATGACTTTGAAGACAGAATAATGGAAATCACCCAAACAGGACAGCAGACAGAAAACCAAATGAAAAAAACATGAAAACAATATAAGAAATCTGTGGGATAATATAAAGTGGACCAATATAAGCATAATAGGATTTCCAAAAGGAGAAGAAAAAGGAAAGGAGATTGAATATACACATGAAGAAATTATGTCTAAAAACTTTCCAAATCTAAAGAAAACAGATATCAAGTTACAGGAAGCACAAATGCCATAAATAAATTGAACCCAAACAGGCCCACACCACAACATAATATAATAAAAATGGAAAATGTTAAAGATAAAGAGAGGGTTCCAAAGGCATCAAGAGAAACACAGAGTTAATTATAAGGGAACACACATAAGGCTATCAGCTGATTTCTCTACAGAAACACTACAGCTCAGAAGACAGTGACAAGATATATCCAAAGTACTAAAAGGGAAAAACATGAGGCCTAGAATATTCTAGCTATCAAGAATATCATTTAAAATAGAAGGAGAAGTAAAGAATTTTTCCAGAAAGCAAAAGCTAAGAGACTACAGCAATAATAAACCCATTCTAAAAGAAAAACTGAAAGTGTTTCTCTAAAGAAAAAATAAGTAAGAAGAAACGGCAGAGAAAATCACAATTGGAAAGCGGTCACTTAAAAAAACCATTATGCAGATCTAAAAGGGAAAAAAAAACTTATTGTAAAATTGACAATAAACATAAGGAACAAAAAAAAGGACATACATGAAGATGTTAGAAAAGGATTTCAAAGTCATAGAATGTGGGGAAATAAAGCAAGAAAATCTAGACGTCTTTTTTAAATAATGTGTTTGAGCCTATATGAATATCGTGCTAAAGCAAGCATATATAAGAAAGGGTTATCATACTTAAAAACAGGGCAATCACAAATGAAAAACAAACATTAAATTCACAAAAAAATAAAAAGTACACGAGCATAAAATAAAGGGAAACAATCCAACCAAAAAAAGAAAGGAAGAAAGGAGAAACATAGAATCAACTGGAGAACAAAATTTAAATTGGCAATAAAGACATATTTATCAATAATTACTTCCAATGTCAATGTACTGAATTCTCCAATCAAAAGACAGAGTGGCATATGGGGTAAAAAAGCAACATCCTACAATATGCTATCTACAAGAGACCCAACTTAGGGCAAAGGACACATATAAATTGAAAGTGAGGGGATGGGAAAAGTTATTTCATGCCAAAGGAAAAGACAGGAAAGCAGTAGTTGCAAAACTAATATAAGACAAAATAGACTTTAAAAAGAAGGCCATAAAGAAATACAAAGAAAGATAGTATTTAATGATAAAAAGAAACATTCAAGAAGATATCACAATCATCAAAATATATTACCCTAATATAGGAGCACCCAGATACATACAACATGTACTAACAGATATAAAAGGATAAATTGAATGGAAGACAATAATAGTAGAAGATTTTAACACCCCACTCACATCAATGGACAGATCCTCTAGACAGAATATCAATAAGGCAACAGAGATCCTAAATGGCAATATAGAAAAGTTAGACTTAATTGAATTTTCAGGCTGTTACCTCCAAAAAAATCAGAATATACATTCTTATAAGTGCACATGGAACACTCTCAAGTATTGAACACATATAGGGGCAAAAAACTAACCTCAACAAATTTAAGAGAAAAGAAGCTATTTCAAGTATCTTCCCTGACCACAACGGCATGAAACTAGAAATCAAACACTGAAAAAGAAATGAGAATAAACACTCTACATGGAGGTGAAACAATAGCCTACTAATAAACCAATGGGTCAATGATTAAATCAAAAAGGAAATTTAAAAAAATACAGTGAGACAAATGATAATGAAGACCAAACAACTCAAAATCTATGGGATACCACAAAAGCAGCTCTTAGAGGGAAATTCATAGCAATACAGGCCCTCCTCAAAAGAAGAGAAAAATCTCAACAATTTAACCCACTACCTAAATGAATTAGAAAAAGAAGAAGAACAACGAAAAAAACCCTAGAGTCAGCACAAGGAAGGAAATCATAAAGATCAGAGAGGAAATCAATAAAATAGAGATTCAAAAAATAATAGAAAAAAATCAATGAAAACCAGAGCTGGTTCTTTGAAAAGGTAAGCAAAATTGACAAACCTCTGGCCAGACTCACAAAGAAGAGGAGAGAAAAATCCCAAATAAGAAAAATAAAAAAGAAAAAGGAGAAATCTCAATGGATACTCCAGAAATAAAAAAAAAATAATAAGAACAATTATATGTCAACAAATTTGACAACCTAGAAGAAATGGATAACTTTCTAGAGAATTATAGTATGCCAAAGCTGAATCAAAAAGAAATAGATCAACTGAACACACTGATCACTAGAAGTGAAATTGAATATGCAATAAAAACACTCCTTAAAAACAAAAGTCCAGGACCAGAGGGCTTCACAGGTGAATTCTTCCAAACATAACAAGGGGAATACATAACCATCCTCCATAAACTTTTCCAAAAGGTTGAAGAAGAAAGAACACTCCCAAAGATATTCTATGAAACCACAATCACCCTAACACCAAAACCAGACAATGATACTACCGAAAAGAAAATTATAGGCAAATAACTTTGATGAATATAGATGCAAAAATTCTAAACCAAATTTTAGCAAACAATCTAACAACAAATAAAAAAGATCATACATCATGACCAAGTGGGATTCATCCCATGTTCACAAGGATTGGTCAACATACCCAAATCAATCAATGTCATACAGCACATTAAGATGAAAAGTCAAAAAAACACATGATCATTTCAATAGACGCAAAAAAAGCATTTGACAAAGTCCAACATTCATTGATGATCAAAACTCTTACCAAAGTGGGTATATAGGGAATACACATTAACATAATAGAAACCATTTATGAGAAACCCACAGCAAGTATAATACCCAATGTAGAAAAGCTGAAAGCCTTCCCGGTAAAATCTGGAACAAGACAAGCATGCCCACTTTCACCACTTTTGCTCAACATAATTTTGAAAATCCTAGCCACAGCAATGAGAAAAACAAAAAAAATAAATGGTATCCAAAGTGAAAGAGAAGAGGTAAGATTGTTACTCTATGCAATAACATGATACTATATATAGAAAACCCTAAGGACTCCACAGAAACACTACTTGAATGGATCACCGAAGTCAGCAAAATAGCAGGATACAAGATTAACATTCATAAATCAGTTGCACTTCTACATACTAACAATGAAATATTAGAAAAGGAATACAAAAATACCTTTTAGAATTTCACCCCAAAAAGTAAGTAACTAGGAATAAACCAGACCAAGAAGGTGAAAGAATTATATGCCAAGAAGTATAACATATTAATCAGGGAAATTAAAGAGGATTCAAAGAAATGGAAAGATATTCCATATGCCAGGTTTTGAAAAATTAGTATCATGAAAATTGCCATACTCCCCAAAGCAATCTACAGATTCAATGCAATCCCTATCAAATTACTCATGACATTTTTCTCCAGAACTGCAACAAACAATTCAAAAACTTATATGGAACCATAAAAGACCCAGAATTGCTAAAACAATATTGAGGAACAAAAACCAAGCAGGAGGCATAACTCTCCCAGACTTCAGGTAATATTACAAAGCCAGAGTAATCAAGACAGTGTGGTACTAGCACCAAAACAAACATATGGACCAATGGAACTTAAAGATTCAGAAATAAAAGCATATAATTATGGCCAATTAATCTTTGACAAATGTGGCAAAAATATAAACTGGGAAAAAGTCCTTTCAGCATGTGGTGCTGGGAAAACTGGACAGTCACACATAAATCAGTGAAACTGGAACACACCCTCACACCATGCACAAAAATAAACTTAAAATGGCCTAAAGACTTAAACATAAGACAAGACACCATCAAACTCCTGGAAGAGTTTGCAAAACATTCTGTGACATCAACCTTACAAATGTTTTCTCAGATCAGTCTCCCAAGGCAACAGAAATATAAACAAAACTAAACCAATGGGACCTAATCAAACTGACAAACTTTCGCACAGCAATGGAAAACCTTAAAAAACCACACACACACAAAAAAATCTTTGAAATGGGAGAAAATAGTTTCAAATGATGCAACTGATAAGGGCTTAATTGCTAATATATACAAACAACTTATACAACTCCACAGCAAAAAAGCCCAACAACCTGATTGAAAAGTGGGCAAAAGAACTTAATAGACATTTCTCCAAAGAAGATATATGTATGGCCAACAAGCACATGAAAAAAAATGGTCATCTCTAAATATTAGAGAAGTGAAAATCAAACCTACTCTGAGGTACCACCTCACACCAGTCAGAATGGCCATCATCAATAAATCCACAAATAACAAATCCTGGAGAGGGTGTGGAGAAAAGGGAACCCTCCAACACTGTTGATGGGAATGTAAGTTGTTACAACCACTATGGAAGCAGTATGGAGGTACCTCAGAAAACTATAGAACTACCATAGGACCCAGAAATCCCACTATTGGGCGTATAGCTGAACAAATACTTCCTTTAAAAAGACACATGCACCCATATGTCCATTTCAGTACTGTTCACAATAGCTAAGACATAGAAACAACCTAAATGTCCATTAACAAATGAATGGATTAAGAATATATGGTATATTTACACAGTGGAATACCACTCAGCCATAGAAAAGAACAAAACAATGCCATTTTCAGCAACATGGATGGAACTAGAGACACTCATACTAAGTGAAGAAGGTCAGGAAGAGAAGAACAAATACAATATGATATCACATATCTTGAAACTAATATATGGCACAAATGAAACTTTCCACAGAAAAGAATCTCATGGACTTGGGAGAAGAGAGTTGTGGTTTCCAAGGGTGAGGGCAGGGAGTGCAATGGACTGGGAATTTGTGGTCAATAGATGCAAACTCTTGCATTTGGAATGGACAAACAATGAGATCCTGCTGTATAGCACTGGGGAACTATTTCTAGTCACTTGTGATGGAGCATGATGGAGTATAAAGTGAGAAAAAAAGGTCATATATATATATGACTGGGTCACTTTGCTGTACAGTAGAAAGTTGACACAACATTGTAAACCAACTATAATGGAAAAAATAAAAACCATTAAAAAAAATCCTGAGAAGTGGGCACATAGGAAACCTATCCCAACATTATAAAAGTCATATAATGAGATACCCATACCTAATATCATTCTCATTGGTGAAAAACTGAAAACATTTCCACTAAGATTAGGAACAAGACAAGGATATCTATTTTCACCAATGTTATTCAATGTAGTTTTGGAAGTCCTAGCCATGGCAATCATGGAAGAAAAAGAAATAAAAGGAATCCAAATTGGAAAAGTAAAACCCACACTGTTTGCAGATTATATGACACTATAGCTAGAAAATCCTTAAGCCACTACTAGAAAAATATTACAGCTCATCAGTGAATTCAGTAAAGTTTCAGAATACAAAATCAATATACAGTAATTGAGTGTATTTCTATATACTAACAATGTAAAATCAGAAAGAGAAAATAAGGAAATCAAAAAAGAATAAAATGTCTAGGAATCAACTTACCTAAAGAGACAAAAACCTGGACCCTGAAAACTATAAAGCAGTGATAAAAGAAATATAAGATGACACAAGCAGATGGAAAGATATACCATATTCTTGAATTGGATGAATAAAAATTGTCAAAGTGACTATACTACCCAAGGCAATCTACAGATTCAACACAATCCCTATCAAATTACCACAACATTCTTCAAAGAACTAGAACAAAATATTTTAAAATTTGTTTGGAAACACAAGCTTTTGGTCCTGAATGGCCAAAGAAATATTGGGGGAAAAAATGGAACTGAAGGAACAAGGCTTTCTGACTTCCTATACCACAAAACTACAGTCATCAAAACAGTATGGTACTGGCACAATACAGAAATATAGATCAATAGAACAGAATAGAAAGCCCAAAAATAAACCGTTGCACCTATGGTCAACTAATCTATGATAAAGAGTTAAGAATATACCATGGAGCAAAAAGAGTTATAGTTATATGTAAAAAAAAATGAAGTTAAAACATTATTTAACACCATACAAAAAAGTAATTTCAAAATGGATTACAGATCTAAATGTAAGGCCAGATACTGTAAAACACCTAGAGGAAAACATAGGCAGAACACTATTTGACACAAATCACAGCAATATCTTATTTTATCTAATTCCTAGAATAATGAAAATAAAAATAAACCAATGGGACCTAATTGAAAACAAAAGTTTTTGGGTTGTGATGATAATTATACAACAATAAATGTAATAAAATTCATTAAAATGTTTTTGCATGGTAAAGGAAACCATTAAAAAATGGAAAGACAACCCACAGAGTGGGAGATAATCTTCACAAATGATACAAGTGACAAAGGTTTAATCTCCAAAATATGCAAACAACTCATAAAACTCAACAAGAAAAAAACATACTATCCAATCAAAAAATGGGCCATATTTCTAAATAAACATTTCTCCAAAGAAGACAGATAGATGGCCAAAAGTTATATGAAAATATGCTCAATATTACTAATTAATAGAGAAATGTAAATCAAAACTTAAAATGAAGTACCACTTCACACTGGTCAGAAAGGGCATCATTAACAAATCTACAAATAAAAAAAATACTGGAGAGCTGACAAGCATTCCAAATTTAGACTACCAAATACTTAAGGCCATCCAGAAAAGTTTTGCCAATTGCTTATCCTACTGAGTAGATCCCATATCTACAGCAGCCCAATAGGGAATCTCTGGGTGAGAGAGCTCCAAAGGGCAGCAGCAGTAATGTTGATTAGGGTTGTACAAAGCAGGCAGGTTCTAAATGGCTAAAAACTCCTCATTTACTGTGCTTAAAACAATTGAATGCATAAAAATTTGTTTGGTGGAGGGCTTTGGAGTTAATGTGTAATAGCTGCTGTAAAGATGTAAACAACTGAGGAGCCAATATACAGAGCTTATTTTGTCTCACTTTGGAAAAAATGCAAATCATAACAGTGAGTAAAAGAAAAGGGCCCTTACCATCAACTTAAAAAAGTATATAAACATAAATACATATGTATAAAAAACTGTATATTGAAAAATTACATAATATATTCTAAATGGATGAATTCCTAGAAACATACAAAGAGGACTCAGGAATAAATGAGAAATGTGAATAGACCTATAATAAGTACAGAAATCATATCAGTAATCATAAAACACCTAACAGCAACAAAATATCCCAGGAACATATTCCTTTCCCCATTGGTAACTATAGTTTGTTTTCTATGAGTCTGTTTGTATACAGATTTATTTGTACTATTTTTTAGATATCACATAAAAGTGATATCATATAATATTTGTCTTTTTCTGACATACTTAGTATGATATTCTTTAGGTCCATCTATGTTGCTACAAATGGCAACATTTCAGTCTTTTTATTGCTGAGTAATATTCCATTGTATATTACATCACAACTTTTACATCATCTGTTGATGGGCACTTGAGTTGTTTCCTTGTCTTGGAAATAGAGCTAATATGAACACGGCAGTGCATTTATCTTTTTGAATTAGAATTTCTGTGTATACACCAAAGAGTAGGAAGTGAGATTGCTGGATCATATGTTGGTTCTATTTTTAGTTTTTAAAGAAACCTATGTATGGTTTGCCACAGTGTCTGTACCAATTTATATCCCCCTCAATAATATACAGATATCACCTTTCACCATACCCTTTCATTTGTAGACTTTTTCATGATAAACCTTCTGAAGAATGTGAGAAAATACCTCATTGTGGGGCTTTTTTGGGGGGAATCACATCTGTGGTGTGCAGAAGTTTTGGGGCCAGGGATTGAAAATAAGCCCACAGCAGTGACAATGTCAAATTCTTAATTACTAGGCCATGAGGGAACTCCCTCTTTGTGGTTTTGATTCTCTTTTCTCTAATAATTAGAGAATTAGTATCTCATAGATACAGAGAAATATCTAATGGTTAGCAGAGGGGAGATATGTGGGGGAGGGGTGAAATTGGGGAAAGGATTAAGAGATAAAAACTATATATATAATATATATAATAGATGAAATATTGGATATAATATTCAGCATAGGAAATATAACAAATCAAAATATTAATCAAAATATTTTAAAATCTGGAGCTCCCATTGTGGCTTAGTGGTTAACGAATCTGACTAGGAACCCTGAGGTTGCAGGTTTGATCCCTGGCCTTGCTCAGTGGGTTAAGGACCTGGCATTGCCATGAGATGTGGTGTAGGTCACAGATGTGACTCAGATGTCTCATTGCTGGACATCTGAGTGGCCAGTGGATACAGCTCCAATTGGATGCCTAGCCTGGGAACATCCATATGCCATGGGTGTGGCACTGAAAAGACAAAAGACCAAAAAAATAATTTAAAAATCTATAAAAATATCAAATTACTCTGAGGTACATCTGAAATTAATATGACATTGTTAATCAAATGTACTTCAAGAAAAATAATAAAAGGAAAGGAATAAAATGAAAAAAAATTAGAATAGATAATTGCTGTCTTTTTCTTTTAGGGCCTCACTACGGCAACTTGGAAATTCCCAGGCTAGGGGTTGAGTTGGAGCTGCAGCTGTTTATCTACATCACACCCACAGCAATGCCAGATCGCAGCCATGTATGCAACCTACATCACAGCTTGTGGCAATGCTGAATCCCTAACCCACTGAGAAAGGTCAGGGATTGAACCTGCATCTTCATAGATTCTAGTTGGTTTGTTTACCACTGAGCCACAATGGGAACTCTGATACTTGGTCTACTTTATATAATTCTTTACTTCCTTACATTTACTGATGTGTTGCATATCTTATCTGTGAAATTGCCACCTAGCATTACTTGCTTTCAGCCTCAAGAATTATTTTTCTAATTATATCATGTAAATAAGTTTCACCAGGAACATTTTTTTTAATATTTTATTTATTGGGTGAAATTTTTATCCTTCAATTCTGAAAAATAGCTTTGCAGTGTAAGATTATTGATTGAGAGCATTCTCTTTTCTTCAGTACATTAAATATATTATCCACTGCCTTATGACAACTCAGATCTTAAACTTATTTAGCTTCCCTTATATTTGACCTCATTATTTTTCTCTTGCTGCCTTTAAAGTCTTGTCTTTGTTTTTTTATAATTTTGAATAAAATGGTTCTGGATGTAGATCTCCTTACTTTTATCTTACTTTGAGTTTATGCAGATTCTTGTGGTCTTTACCACATGTGGAAATTTTTCATTCATTATTCTACCATACATATCTTCTGCTCCATTCTCACTTTCCTCATAATTTTATGCTTCATTTATATTTATATTGGCACATTTAATTGTGTTTTATATTTATCTGAGTCTATTTTTACTATTTAAAAAATGTTTAGATTAAATCATTTCTATTAATCTCTGTTCAAAATGATTTATTCTTTTTTAATTTTTATTTTATGCTGAAGCATAGTTGATTTACATTGTGTTAGCTTCAGGTATACAGCAAAGTAATTTAGTTATGCATATGCATATATCCACATAGGTCATTACAGTATATTTAGTGGAGTACACTGTGCTATGAAGTAGGTCTTTGTTGATTATTTTATTTATAGTAATGTGTATGTTTTAATCTCAAATACACAATTTATTCCCTTCATGTTTCCCCTTTGGTAAGCATATGTTTGTTTTCCATGTCTGCAAGTCTATATTTTGTAAATAATTTCATTTATGTAATTATTTTAGATTCCACCTTTAAGTGATATCCTATGATGCTTGCCTTTCTCTGTCTGACTTACTTCTCTTACTATGATAATCTCTAGATCCATCCATGTTGCTGAAAATGTATTATTTCATTTTTATGGCTAAATGCTACTGTCCTGTTGAACACATGAATACAAGCCCCTTTGGCCACTTGAGCCAGACCATCTAAGGAATCTATGAATGTTTCTTTAGGCACCAGACACAAAAGCCAGAATGAAAGCTCTGGACTCACACTTCTTTCTTAACAACACCAATGACTTGAGATGTTGTGGCAGGAAAGCACAAAGACATTACCATTGGCCTCCCCAGTTTTTGCAGAGGAATATAGTCAGCCTCTAGAAGTGTGTTTAATTAGATGCCTAATGTTCAGACCAAAATTATGAATATAACCTAATAGCCTCCTTTACAGATCCTAGTGACCAAAAGTGAGGCAAAGGAAGAATTCAAAATGGTGCCCATTGGCCTCTATCCCCAGAGAACAGATAAATATTACCCTAGGTGTGTGCCAAACCAGAAGCTGCTCTTTATTTTTTTCAAGTATTTTTTAAGTTTTATAGAAGTATATTTGCTTTACAAAATTATGATAATGTCTGCTACACAAAGTGATTCAGTTATACATACACACATAGATTCTATTTCAGATTCTTTTCCCATAAAGATAATCACAGAATATTGGGTAGAGTTCCCTGTGCTATACAGGAGGTCCCCTTTGGCTAGTTATTCCATAGACCTCAGTGTGCACATGCTAATATTAAACCATCAGTCCATCTCTCCCCCACACACCTATCCCCTTTTGTAACTATAAGTTTATTTTCAAAGTCTGTTTCTGTTCAGCAATTAAGTTCTTTTGTGTCCTTTTAAAGATTCCACACATAAGTGATATCATATTTACTTTCTCTAACATTTCACTTAGTGTAATGTCTAGGTCCATCCATGTTGTTGCAAATGATGTTATTATACTTGTTTTATGACTAATATTCCATTGTATATATCTACCACATCTTCTTTATCCAGTCCTTAGTCAATGGGCATTTAGGTTGCTTCTATGTCTTGGCTGTTGTGAATAGTGCTGCAATGAACATTGGGGTTCATTCATCTTTTCAAATTATGTTTTTTTTTTCCCAGTATATATGCCAGGAGCGGGATTGCTGGATGATATGCTAGTTCTATTTTTAGTTATTTGAGGAACCTCTGTACTGTTTTCCACAATGATTGTACCAATTTACATTCCCATGATGGAGCATGATAATGGGAGAAAAAAGAATATATATATGTATGTGTAACTAGGTCATTATGCTGGACAGTGGGGAAAAAATCGTATTGGAGAAATAACAATAATAAAAAAGTTAAAATAAAGGACATTAAGCTTGTAAAAAATGTAGGAGTGTTCCTTTTCTCTGCAAACTCTCTAGAATTTCATCTTTTTTTGGTAGACTTGATGTAGATGGCCTTTATGACTGGTGCAAGGTGACACCTCACTGTAGTTTTGATTTGCATTTCTCTAGTATCAGTGATGCTAAGCATCTTTTCATGATTTTTGGACATCTGTATGTCTTTTTTGGAGAAATGTCTATTTAGATTTTCTGCCTATTGCTGATTGTGTTGTTTGTTTTAATATTGAGCTGTATGTATTGATTGTATATTTTGGTGATTGTCAGTTGCTTCATTTGTAAATATTTTCTCCCACTCTGTGGGTTGTCTTTTCTTTTGCTTTATGGTTTCCTTTGTTGTGCAAAAACATTTAAATTTAATTAGGGTCAAATATTTATTTTTCTTTTTATTAATCTTTCAGGTAGATTGCTGGGGTTTATGTTAAAAAGTGTTCTGGCTATGTTTTTTCTAAGAGTTTTATAGTATCTGGTGGTATATTTAGGTCTTTAATACATTTTAAGTTTATTTTTGTGTATGGTGTTAGAGTAGTCTAATTTCATTCTTTTACATGTAGCTTGTTGGTGAGACTTTTTTCTCCATTGTATAGTCTCACCTCTGTTGGATTAGATTAATGATAGGTGCATTTCTAGGCTATCTATTCTGTTCGACCAATCTATATGTCTGTTTCTGTGCCAATATGATGCTGCTTTGATTACTAGAGATTTGTACTAGAATTTTAAACCATGGAGTCTGATATCCCCAGCTTTGCTCTTTTTTTCTCATGAATTCTTTGGCAATTTGATGTCTTTTGTAATTCCACATAAATTTTGGAATTATTTATTCTAGTTATGTGAAAAATGTCATGAGTATCTTGATAGATTTGCATTAAATCTGTATATTGCTTTGGGTAATATGGACCTTTCAATAATATTAGTTCTTCCAATTGAAGAACACAAGATATATTTCCACTTCTTTGTATCATTTTCAAATTCTGTAATCAATGTTTTATAGTTTTCAGTATATAGTTTATCCACATCCTCAAGTATATTTATTTCTGGGTCTTTTGTTATTTTCATGCAATCATAAATGAGATTGTTAATTTCTCTGATAGTTCATTATTAATTTCTCTGATAGTTCATTATTAATCACTAGAGAAACAATAGATTTCTGGTATATTAATCTTGTATTCTGTTACTGTGCTGAAATCATCTATTCACCCTAATAGATTTTAGGTATCTCTAAACCTAGGTATCTCTAGGTTTCTCTACATTGAGTAGTATGTCATCTTCAAATAGTGATAGTTTTAAATCTTCCCTTCCAATATAGATGCCATTTAATTATTTTCCCTTTTTGATTGCTATGACTAGTATTTCCAATAAAATGTCAAAAAAAGTGAGCATCCTTGTCTTCCTGATTTTAGAGGGAAAAAATCATCTTTTTACCATCGAATATGATGTTAACTATGGGTTTTTCATAAATAGACTTTCTAATGTTGAGATATATTCCTCAATAATAGATAATTTGATATGAGTTTTTATCATGAATGGATGTTAAGTTTCGTCAAGGGCCATTTCTGTGTCTACTAAGATGATCATCTTTTTTTTTATCCTTCCTTTGGTTAAAGAGGTGTGTGGCATTGATTTATTTGTGATTGTTGAATCATCTCTGTGTTCCTAGCATAAATCCCACTTTCTCATGGTGTGTGATCCTTTCTATATATTGTTAAATTTGATTTGTTAATATTTTGTTGAGAATTTTTGCATCAATATATACCAGATATTGGCCAGTAAGTTTCTTTATAGTAGTATTTTTGTTGGGTTTTGGTATCAGCATAATGGTGTCCTCAAATAATGTGTTTTGGAGTGCTCTCTCATCTTCAAATTTTTGTAATAGTTTGAGGAACGTATATATTACATTTTCTCTATGTTTGGTAGAATTCCTCAGTGAAGCCATCTACAACTGGATGTGTATTTGCTGGGGGTTATTATTATTATTATTATTATTATTATTATTACAAATTCAAGGTCACTGCTAGTTATTACTATATTCATATTTTCTCATACTCTTATGGCAGGTTGCATATTTGTAGAAACTTGCTCATTTCCTGAAGGTTATCCCATTGGTGTATAGCTACTCATAGTATCCTCATAACTTTTTTGTACCTCTATGATATTGGTTGCTGTTTCTCCTCTTTCATTTTCATTTTGTTTATTTGGATCTTCTCTCTTTTCTTCTTAAAGATACAGGCTAAGGATTTATCATTTTTGTTTTTCTAATTAAAAAAAAAGCTCTAGCTGTCATTGATGTACTTTTTTAAATTCTCTATTTTATCTCTGATTTTATTTCCTTTCTTCTGCTTTTTTTTTTTTTTTTTTTTTGATCACTGATTTTTTTTTCCCTATTTCCTTTAGATGGAAGGTTAGATTGTTTGAGGTTTTTCTTGTTTCTTAAAGTAAACCCATATTACTATTAACTTCTCTCTTAGAACTGCTTTTGCTGCATCACATATATTCTGGAAAGTTCTTGTCTCTAAGTATTTCCTGATTTCCACTTAGATTTCTTCATTGACCAATTGATTTTTGAGGGTAATTGATTTCTATTTTCATACCACAGTGGTTGGAAGAATGCTTGATATAATTATTCTTTTCATATGTTTTTGAAATTTGTTATCCTGGTGAACATTCCATGTGCACTTGAAAAGAATGTGTGTTCTACTTTTTAGGGATGGAATAACTTGTATGTATCTATAAATTCTACAGGTCTAGTGAGAGTAGAGTTGGAGCAAGAAGGGTTGACATGCATACACTGACTGTGATGATCTATCTGGATGTCATCAGAGATCCAGGCTACTTCTGATGCACCACAGATGTAAGCACAAGAAATGGCTGTCCCCTCCTTACTCAGACACTGATTTAGGTTTGAGTCACATAAGTATCACATGGATTAAAGCTTTTTTGTCTTTGTGGAATTACAAGGTCAGTCAAGGTGGGGGCTGGAGCATTCACTTGACTCATGTTCCTGTGTTCTATGACAGCTGCAAGAAATGAATCAGTCATCCATAGATTATCAGTCCACACTCTCAATGATGCTTCACGAACAAGAAAATATTCACATGCTCCTCACAAATACAGTCCATGCTTCCCACTGCCTTCTCATTAGGCTCAGCTGCCTCAAACCAGCCAAAGCAGTTCACTGTCCCTTTGTTGGATCCCAGACAGAAGTGCCCAATATATATCTCAAACTGCTCACTTCCCAGGGAGGATATCTACCTGTGTAATCTATTTTCCTGAGACCCCATCCAGGGGCACAATTCCTAACGTGATAGCTTCTATTCCTCTTCTACCTAATCTGTATGAATCTATATTACGGCTGCAACTTGTATACTTTCTCACAGTGTCCAGTTCAATTTCAGTGTACTTTAATATTTTTGTGGGACTAGGTGTTCTCTTAGTCCACCATCTTGATCTGAATCAAATATCTCATGGTTTTGATCACTAGAACCCAGAAATAAACCCAGAAACCTATGGTCAATTAATCTTTGACAAAGGAGTCAAGAATATAAAGTGGGGAAAAGACAGCCTTTTCAGCAATTGTTGCTGGGAAACCTGAACAGCTGTGTGCAAATCAATGAAACTAGAACACACCCTCACACAATGCATGAAAATAAACTCAAAATGTCTGAAAGACTTAAACGTAAGACAAGACACCATCACTCCTTGAAGAGAACATAGGCAAAACATTCTCTGACATCAACCTTATAAATGTTTTCTCAGGTCAGTCTCCTAAAGCAACAGAAATAAGAGCAAAAATAAATCCATGGGACCTCATCAAACTGAAAAGCTTTTGCACAGCAAAGGAAACCAAAAAGAAAACAAAAAGACACCTTCCAGAATGTGAGAAAATAGTTTCAAATGATGCAACTGACAAGGGCCTAATCTCTAAAATATACAAACTTATACAACCAACAGCAAAAAAGCCAACAACCCAATTGAAGATGGGCAAAAACCTGAATAGACATTTCTCCAAGGAAGATATACAGATGACCAACAAGCACTTGAAACAATGCTCAATATCCCTGATTATTAGAGAAATGTAAATCAAAACTACTATGAGGTACCACCTCACACCAGCCTGAATGGCCATCATTAACAAGTCCACAAATAACAAATGCTGGACGGGGTGTGGAGAAAAGGGAACCCTGCTGCATTGCTGGTGGGAATGTAAACTGGTACAGCCACTATGGAGAACAGTATGGAGGTAGCTTAGAAAATTATACCTAGAACTACCATATGACCCAGCAATCCCACTCCTGGGCATATATCCAGACAAAACTCTACTTAAAAAAAAAAAATACATGCACCTGCATGTTCATTGCAGCTCTATTCACAATAGTGAAGACATGGAATCAACCCAAATGTCCACTGACAGATGATTGGATCAGGAAGATGTTCTATATATACAAAATGGAATACTACTCAGCCATAAAGAAGAACAAAATAATGCCATTTTCAGCAACATGGATGGAACTAGAGACTCTCATCCTGAGCGAAGTAAGTCAGAAAGAGAAAGACAAATACCACATAATATCAGTTATATCTGGAATCTAATATAGGAAACAAATGAACCTTTCCACAGAAAATAAAATCATGGACTCGGAGAATAGACTTCTGGTTGCCAAGGGGGAAGGGGAGGAATGGGAGGGGTAAATAGATGCAGAATGTTGCCTTTTGGATGTATTAGCAATGGGATCCTGCTGTGTAGCACTGGGAACTCTGTCTAACCAATTATGATGGAACACATAATGTGAGAAAAAAGAATTATACATGTATGTGTAACTGGGTCACCATGCTGTGCAGTATAAAAAAAATGTATATATAAAAGAAATCAGAATGAGTGATGCTAACAGCTTTTTTAGTCTTGCTCAAGTTGTTTTTTTCTATTTGGATTCTTTTGTTATTCCAAGTGAATTTTAGGACTTTTTCTATTTCTGTAAAGAAAAGCAATTGGGATTTTGATAAGGATCATATTGGATCTTTAGATTTGAGTATTATAAACTCTTAACAAATATCATTTTAAAAAGTTTTCCAAAATAAAAATTAAAAATCAATCAATAAAAAAACAAAAAAAAGAATGTAAATTGGAAAAGAAGAAGTAAAACTCTCACTGTTTGCATGACATGATATTATACATAGGAAATGCAAAATATGCCATCAGAAACCTATTAGAGCTCATCAATAAATTCAGTAAGTTGCAGTATTTAAAATTAATACACAGAAATATCTTTCATTTCTGTACACTAACAACAAAAGTTCAATAAGAGGAGTTAAGACAACAATTCCATTTACTATGGCATCAAAAAGAATAAATTACTTAGGAATAAACCTATAAATGAGGCAAAACACCTATAATTTGAACAGATGCTGATGAAAAAAATAAAAAATGACAAAGGATGACAGAAAGATATACCATGCTCTTGAATTAGAAGAATAGATATTGTCAAAATGACTATACTACCCAAAGTGATATACAAATTCAATGCAACCCCTATCAAATTACCAAAGGCATTTTTCATAGAAGTAGAACAAAAGTTTTAAAATTTGTATGGAAACGCATAAGACCCCAAATAGCTAAAGCAATCCTGAGAAACACATAAGACCCCAAATAGCTAAAGAAATCCTGGAGGAATCATGCTACCTGACTTCAGACTATACTACAAAACTATAGTAATCAAAACAATATGGCACTGGCACAAAACCAGAAATATGGATCCATAGAAAAAAATACAAAGCCCAAAAATAAACCCATGCCCCTATGGGTGATTAATCTGCTACAATGGAGGCAAGAATATACAATAGATAAAGATTTTTTCCTCAATAAGCAGTGCTGGGAAAACTGGACAGCTGCATGCAAAAGAATGAAATTAGAACATTCTTTTGTGTATTTAATACTATACACAAAAATAAACTTAAAATAGATTAATGACCTAAATATGAGACAAGCTACTGTAAGTCTTACAAGATAACATAGCACATTCTTCATCATAAGTTGCAGAATATCTTTCTATTTCTTCCTCCTAGAGTAATGAAAATAAAAACAAAAATAAACAAATTGGACCTAATTAGACTTAGAAGATTTTACACAGCAAAGAAAACCATAAACAAAAGGAAAAGACAACCCACAGAATGGGAGAAAATATTTGCAAGTAAAGTGACTGAGAAGGGACTAAGCTCCAAAAAATACAAACAACTCCTGCAGCTCGATGTCAAAGAACAAACAACCCAATCAAAAAAAAAAAAAAATGGATGGAAGATCTAAATATACATTTCTCCAGAGAAGACATACAGATAGTTAAAAAGCACATGAAAAGATGCATAACACTGCTCATTATCAGAGAAATGCAAATCAAAACTAGTATGAGGTATCATCTCACATAGATCAGAATGGCCCTCATCAAAATGTCTACAAACAATAAATGCCAGAGAGGGTGCAGAGAATAGGGAACCCTCCTACACTGTTGGTGGGAATGTAAATTGGTACAACCACTATGGAGAACAATATGGAGTTTTCTTGGAAATCTAAAAATAGAATTACCATATTATCCAGCAATCTCACTCCTAGGCATATATCCAGAGAAAACAATAATTTGAAAATATTCATACACCCTGATATCCATTGCAGCAGAATTTACAATAGCCAAGACATGGAAGCAACCTAATGTCCATTGTAAGAGGAATGGATAAAGAAGATGTGGAACATATATACAATGGAATAATAATCCACCATTAAAAAATAATGAAATAATGCCATTTTTAGCAAGATGAATGGACCCAGAGATTGTCATACTAAGGGAGGTAAGACAGAGAAAAACAAATATCATATGGTATCACTTATATGTGTAATCTAAAAAAATGATATAAATAAACTTGTTTATAAAGTAGAAACAGACACACTAACTTTGAAATCAAACTTGTGGTTACCAAAGTTGAAAAGTGTGAGATGGAATGGATTGGGAGTTTGGGACTGGCACCTACACACTGTGGTATATGTAATGACTGGACAATGGGGACAAGTGTGTAGCACAGGGACTCTACTCAATACATATTCTGTGATAACCTATATAGAAAAAAAAATCTCGAAAATAATGGATATGTGTATATGTATAATTGAACCACTGTTGTACAGCACAGAAATTAACTTTGTTAAGTCAATGATACTTCAATAAAATTTCAAAAAATAAAAAATAAAAATTCTTCCAATCCCAGCTTTCCATTTTATGGTATATCTCAAAAACATTTCTTTATATTATTTTTAGTATACAATTTTTTCACTAATTTAGTTTATTCCTAAATGTATTTTTCTATTTGTTACAATTATAAAAGAGATGATTTTAATTTCCTTTTTAGAAAATTTTTTTTTGTATAGAAACACCACCAATTTTGGTTGTTGATTTTTTACTCTGCAACCTAAAACCAACTGTTAATTTCATTGATTTTTTTTTCTATTTTTTGCCTTTTCTAAGGCTACTCCCACAGCATATGGAGATTCCCAGGCTAGGGGTCTAATCTGAGCTGTAGCCACTGGCCTACGCCACAGCCACAGCAAGGCAGGATCTGAGCTGCATCTGCGACCTACACCACAGTTCATGGCCTATGCCACAGCTCACAGCAACGCCGGATCCTTAACTCACTGGGAGCAAGGCCAGGGTTCAAACCTACAACCTCATGGTTCCTTGTCGGATTTGTTAACTACTGTGCCACGATGGGAACTCCTCTATTGTTTTTTTAAATTACTTGATTAATTTCTTTTCTGTTCTTATTTTTTTTTCCTTCTAGCTTTGATCTTAGTTTGCTCCTTTTCTAGTTATTTGAAGAGTAAAGTTAGGTTGTTTAAGATCTTCTTTTTTAATGTAGGTGTTTATTCTTGTCAGTATATTGTTTATTTTCCATAGAATTATGAGTTTTCCCTTTTTATTATTGATTTGATTTGATTGTATTGTGATTAGCAAAGATACTTGAAATTATATTGATCTCCTGAATTTGTAAAAACTTGTCTTATTCCCTAGAATGTGATATATTCTGGTGTCACAAGACATGTTTCTACAATATTTTCTTAGCTTCTTGGCTAAAAACTCCATCTTGTCCTGCTTTACTTTATCCCATCTTCCTGCTTGAAAAACAGTTGCAGTGCTGGTGAATGACTTAAGCTTTAGAACAAAGACCTAAAGGCATAAGTTATTCATAGGATCAGCTGCATGAGGACATAATTCATTGGTCTAGGCACAGGGGACCTGTGCAGATTGGCATGCCATTTGCACAGCATGATAAGTCCTCTTAAGAACAAAAGAAAGAGGAGCCTCATGGCTCCAAGGGGTTTATGAGGGGTCATTAGCAGGATATGCATTAGCAAGGAGAACCAAGGTGCAAAACTAGGCACACCAGGTTCCTGCAGAAGCACAATGGTGATTCTCTAGATGCTATGCACAGATAGCTGACTCCAAGCTTCCTCAAATGTTAATGACTGTTAAATGCCTAAAGGTCAGAATAAAAGCTTAACCAGAAGCCAGCTATGTGACTTTTAAAATAACTTAAAAATACCAATATCCTGCACCTACAACCCCCTTCTCACTTGACTTAATCCTCAAGAGCACAATAAAAGCATTGTGGTTTCTTGAGGCTGCGCTCTTGGTCCCTGAGACCTTGAGTCCCCAGGTTTCCACCTTTAATTAAGATAAATATCTCTGTGTCTTGTTTTATGTTAACTTTTTTCCTTAAGTTTCACAAAATCTGGTCTTCAGCCCCACCCTGCTGAGCTGGTCTTGGCATTCTGGATAATGTTGTCTGTGCACTTTATAAACATGTTTATTTTACTCTCTTGGGGAGAAAGTCTATATATGTATGTTAAGTGAATTTTGTCTATATTGTTGCTCAGTTCTGTTTCCTTTTAATTTTCTATCTGGATTATGTATCCATTATGGAGAGAGATATTGAAATCTCTTACAATCATTGTATTGCTTTCAAGTTATCCTTTTAGCTCTGTCATTGTGTCAATGTTTATATATTTAGATAATTTGATGTTGAAAAAAATATATATATTCATACTTTTTATAGCTTGCCGAATAGATCCATATAGCATTATGAATGACCTTCTTTGTCTCTTATGACAGTTTTCACCTTAAAGAACTTAAAATTCTATTTTTTTCTGATATAAATATAGCTACATCTCCTCTCTTTTAGTTATCATTTAGATAGAATATTTACCCCCTACCCTTAATTTTCAGGCTACATTTGTTCTTAAAGTTAATGTGAATCTCTTGTATACAAAATAAGTCATGTAGGTTTTTGCTTTTGTTGTTGTTGTTGTTAATCTATTCAGTCACTCTATGTTTTTTTATTGGGGATTTTATTCCAGTTACTACTGAAGTAATTAATGAGAGTAAGTAAATGTTATTTCCTTTTGTTAATTGTTTTCTCTGTTTTGTTTTTCTCTTGCTCCTCTCATCATTTATTGTGTTTCTTTGTGGTTTGATAATTTTGTACTCAAATGCTTTGATTCTTTTGTCTTCATCTTTTCTGTTTCTACTGTATACTTTTTCTGTGATTACCATGAGGTTGTCAAATATTTTACAGTTATAGAAGGCTGTTTCAGTTTGATAACAGCATAATTTCAAGTGTGTACAGAACCTACACACTATAATTTCCCCAGGCATATTTTACATAATTTATGTCGGATTATCCATCTTTTTATATTGCATTTATACTAACAAACATCTTTGGTTATATGTATGTCATTGTGAGTGTTATCTTCTAACTTATAGTATTAAAAGTAATCTATGTGTTCCATTACATTAATATAATATTATGTTTGTCTTTAATTTGCCTTTATTTACTTTCATGTTTTTAAATTTATTTTTATCAAGATAATGTTAGATTACAGCATTAAATATATTTCATTTGTACAACATTATATTATTACATCTGTATTCCCTGCAGGGTTCTAAGCACAAAATATTTGGTTTCAATCTTGGAATTGGTCCCCTCTAAAAATTTTGCTCTCCTCCCTGCTCTGTCCCCACTCTTAACCACTACTTTGTTCTCTAAAACTACATATTTGTTTTTGCTTGGTTTGGTTTGTTCATTTAATTTGGGTTTTTGGCTTGTCATTTCGTATATGAGTAAATTCATACAGTGTATGTCTTTCTCCATCTAACTTATTTCACTTAGCATAATACCCTCAAGATAAATTCACATTGTCACAAATGACAAGATTTCATCTTTTCCATGGCTGGCTGGCATTCTAGTGTGTGCGTATCTTCTTTATCCATTCACCTATTGATGGGCACTTAGATTAACTCCATATCTTGGCTATTGTAAATAATACTGCAACATACATAGGGATAAACATACATTTTTGAAATAATGTTTTTATTTTCTTTGGATAAATACTTAGGAACGACATAGCTGGATGGTTATTTCTAGTCTTAATTCTATGAGTAATCTCCATACTGTTTTTCCACAGTGGATGTGCAAATTTATATACACACCAACAGTGCTTGAAGGTTTCCTTTTCTCCACAGCCTTACCAAGTCTTTCTATTCCACATGTTTAATAACAGTGATGATTTTATCAGGTGTGAGATGATATCTCATCATGGTTTTGATTTGTATTTCTTAATATTTAGTGATTTCGAGCAGATTTTCATGTGCTTATTGGCCATCTCTATGTCTTTTTTGGAAAAATGTCTATTCAGATCATCTACCCATTTTTCAGTTGGGTATTTTAGGTTTGTTCATTTGTTTTTTTCAGTTTTGAAATGTATGAGTTTTGTGTATAATTTGGATATTAATCCATCATTGGATATAACATTTAAAAATATCTTCCCCTAATCAGTAGGCAGCTTTTTCAATTTGTTGATGGCTTTCTTTTTCTTTGCAAAACACTTTGGTTTGATAAAGGCTCATTTGTTTTTGTTTTTTTGCTTTTATCGCCCTTGTCTGGGAACACATATCTAGAAAGATACTGCTAAGATCAATATCAAAGAGTGTTCTGCCTTGTAGAAGACATATGTTTTCAGGTGTTATATTCAATTCTTTAAAATATTTTGAGTTTATTTTGTGTGTGTGGGAAGTGACATAATGGTCAAGTTTAATTTTGTGCATGTGATTATCCAGTTTTCTCAGCATCATTCATTGAAAAGATTTTACTTTCTCCATGGTACATTCTTTGCTCCTTTTTGTAGACAAATAATTGCCCATATGTGCATGTGTTTTGTTTCTTTCAGTTCTGTACCATTGATCTATGTATCTGTTTTTTTCCTGTTTTTGTTTTTTGCCAATACCATAGGGTTTTAATTTCTATGGTTTTATTTATTTTATTTATTTATTTATTTATTTTGTCTTTTGTCATTTTAGGGCTGCATCTGTGGCATATGGGGGTTCCCAGGCTAGGGGTCTAATCTGAGCTGTAGCCGCTGACCTACGCCAGAGACACAGCAACGTGGGATCTGAGCCGTGTCTGCAACCTACACCACAGCTCATAGCAATGCTGGATCAAGGCCAGGGATTGAACCTACAACCTCATGGTTCTTAGTTGGGATTTGTTAACCACCGACCCATGATGGGAACTCCAATTTCTATGGTTTTATAATAGAGTTTGATATCAGGGAGTGTGATTCTTCAAGCTCTTCTCTTCTCAGAATTCCCTTGTCTTTTGCAGATCACAAGAATTTTAGCGTTTTTTTTCTATTTCTTTGAAAAATATCTTGGGATTTTAGTGGAGATTTCATTAAATCTGTAAATTATTTTAGGTAATATGTGTATTTCAATAATGTTAATTATTCCAATCCATAGACATGATGTATTTTCCATATTTTGTGTTGTTTTCAGTATCCTTCAACAATGTCTTGTAGTATTTAATGTACGGGTTTTTTGTTTTTTTGTTTTTAACCTCCTTGGTTAAATGTATTCCTAAATATTTTATTCTTTTTTTGATTGCTAATGGCATTGGTTTCTTAATTTTTTTCTTCTAGTTCATTTTTAGCATACATAAAGCCAAAGGACTTTTGTATGCTCATTTTATGCCCTGAAATCTAGGTGTTTTCATTTATTATTTCTAACAGCTTTTAAGTGAAGTCTTTAAAATTTTGTATATATAAAATCATGTCATCTGAATATAGTGACAGTTTTACATATTTATTTAATTTATTTTGCTTACCAACTTGTTCTGGCTAGGACTTCCACTATTATATTAAATAAAAGTAGATTTTAAAGAAAATGCTTTCAGTTTTTCACTATTGAGTATGATGTTATCTGTGAGTTTGTCATATGTGGCCTTTATTATGTTGAGGTAGTTTCCTTCCATATCTACTTTATTGAGAAGTTTTTTTTTATCATAAATGTGAGTTGTATCTTATCAATTCTATTTCTGAATTCACTGAGATAAGCATGTTGTTAAACTTAATTTTGTTAATGTGGTTTATCACATTTATTTATTTTCAAATGTTGAACTATTCTTGGATCTCTGAAATAAATCCCATTTGAACATCGGTGTATTTAATGTATTTAATGTATTTAATATATTGTATTTGTTTAGCCAATATTTGTTGAGGATTTTTGCATCTATATTCATCAGAAAGGTTGGCCTACAATGTTTGTGTGTGTGTATGTGTGTTGGTTATGTCTAGTTTTGGTATGAGTGTGATTTTTGCTCCATAAAATGTGGAATGTTTACTCTCCTCTTTATTTCTTCACAAGAGTTTGAGAAGGATAGGTATCAGGTATTATTTGATTTTTTGGTAGAATTCACCTGTGAATACATCTGGTCCTGGACTTTAGTTTGTTGGAAAGTTTTTGATTATTCCTTTTTTCAATCTCCTTACCAGTGATCAGTCCATTCAGATTTTCTACTTCTTCATGATTCAGTCTTGGAAATTTCAGGAATAGAATATTTCCATCTTTTTTTTTTATTTCCAAGTTATAGTTTTTACAAAATTTCCTTTTTTATGTTGTGATTTGGTTACCAAGATGATGTAGCTCTAGTTAATGTTACTGTCCCCCCTTTGGGTTTTATGCTGTACTTAATTGTTTAACAACCAATTTTGATATGGTGTTGCAATTTTCTGATTCTGTATGTCTATTTATCACCTTTCTTAAAGGCTTATGTACTTTTGCATTTTCATTTCATTTAGGAGAAATTCTTCCAACATTTCTTTAAGGCAGGTCTAATGGTGTTGAATTCTCTCAACTTGTGTTTGTCTGGGAAAGCCTTTATTTATTCTTCATATATGGCAGATAAATTTGTTGTATAAAGTATTCTCAGCTGACAATTTTTATCTTTTAATATTTTGAGTGTATTATTCCACTATCCTGGACTACAGAGTTTATGATGTGAAATCTGATGATAGCTGAAGGGGGTTCCTTTGGAGGTTGCTCTCCTTTTTTCTTGGGCTGCTTTTAAAATTCTTACTTGATCATTGAAATTTGATACTGTAAATATAATGTGTCTTGGAGGAAATGTTTTTGCATTCAGGTAATTAGATGTTCTCCTTCTTAGACGTCTATGTACATTTTCTTCCCCAGGTTTGGGAAGTTTTCAGCTATTATTTCTTTAAATAAACTCTTTACTCCATTTAACCTCTTTTCTCCTTCTGAAATACCCTTTGTTCTTATATGCCTTTTCCTAATAAAGTCATAAAATTCTCATAGAATTTCTTCAATTTTTGGAAATATTAGTTGTCTCTCTTTTTTTTTTTTTTTTTTTTTGGTCTTTTCTAGGGCCACACTCATGGAATATGGAGGTCCCCAGGCTAGGGGTCTAATTGGAGCTGTAGTCGCCAGCCTATACCACAGCCACAGCAA
This sequence comes from Sus scrofa, assembly GCF_054392235.1. Lineage (NCBI taxonomy): Eukaryota > Metazoa > Chordata > Mammalia > Artiodactyla > Suidae > Sus > Sus scrofa. The sequence continues at coordinate 62,402,033 of NC_139401.1, forward strand.
TGTGGGATCCGAGCTGCATCTGTGACCTACACCACATCTCATGGCAACACCAGATTGTTAACCCACTGAGCAAGGCCAGGGATCGAACCCCCAACCTCATGGTTCCTGGTCGGATTCGTTAAGCACTGTGCCACAACAGGAACTCCTGTCTCTCTTTTTCTAACTGAATCATTTCTAGATTTCTATCTTTGATTTTGCCAATCACTTTTCCATATAATCTGCTCTATTACTAATGCTTTCTACTGCATTCTTTATCTTATTTATTGAGTTCTTTAGTTACAGAATTTCTGTTTGCTTCTTTTTTAGAGTTTGGTAAAGTATTCCTCCTATTCACTAATTTTATTCCTGAGCTCATTGAACTTCCTTTCTGAGTTTTCTTGTATCTCACTGAGTTTTTTCATGACACTCATGAATTCTTTATCATTTAGGTTGTGATTTTTTGTGACTTTGGTTTCTGGAGAATTGTCTTTTTGTGTATGGCACAGTGTAACTATAGTTCTTCATGGTTGTTCCTCTGCCAAAACATTTGAAGTAAAAAATGGCTTTCTTGTTTAAGTAAAATTTTTGTTTTTTTTTTTTTACATTCATTCTAATAATTTGATAGATTAGTAATTAGAGTCTTTTTTTTTTTCATTAGTTGGTGCTATAGCACAAGTTTTTGGTTTCTCTTACCTGACCTGCACCTGGAAATATGAGAATTGACACTTTCCTCCTTCTACCACCTCTGCCAAAGGTGTAGCTGGTTCTTTGAGGCTATTGGTGTCACTGCTGTTGTTGGCTTCATTACTGGGACACTAGGATGGTGGGTGCCTTTACTGCATTTGGGGTCACTTTTGTCAAAGGCACCACCACAACAATAGGGAAAATGTGCGGTGGTGGGAGCTGGAGTTATGGGCATTTCTGTGGCATCTGAGATTGTCAAATAAGTGGGTGCTCTCACTGAAGATAGAGTGTCAGATTTACAGGTGCTGCTATAACTGGAGGAACCAGGGTTAGGGCCCCACCACTGTTGTTGCTTGGCTCCCTGTGACCCAAGACATTGCTGCAGCTGGGGCGAAGTCATATGCACAACCTCCTCTGCTGCTATCTAGATCTCTGGGGCTGTGGGTTCAGCCATCACAGCCATGCGGATGGAGTTGTGGATGCCACTCTGCTATTTTCTAGATTCTGCATCCTCTTTTTGTTCCAATCCACCTGCCTTCAAGATATACTAATGTGTAGTGATCTCCAACATTATTTTGTGTTGGGCAGAGGAAAATTTGTTGAGTTAAGGATATTTTATTAGTTTTAGATGGAAGTGAAGAGAAAAAATGTCTCCCAGAACCATAATGCTGACATCACTTAAACCTGATTTATTTAAATATATGTAACTATTAATGTAACTGAAGAAACTTGTGCCTAATGAAAGAAAGAAAGAAAGAAAGAAAGAAAGAAAGAAAGAAAGAAAGAAAGAGAGGGAGAATAAAAGAGGAAAAGTAACAGCCAAACTCTAAAAGTTACCAGGAGTCCACTTGCTATGTGTTGAATTCAGTCCTCCAAGCAGTTCTTGTCAGGCTGGATGAAGAAGTGAGAGAATAAATATGTAACACACTTTCTATTATTGCCACTTAATTTCTCCCTTTTTGCCCTCTCTTGCCACTCTACTCCCTTTTCCTTTTATCTGTATCTTTCATCAAATATCCCTTTAACTCTTCCTGGTTTACTGACTCTAATTCCATGTCCCCCCTCCATGTTTCTCTATATGTTTGTCTTTCAGTCTCTCTCTGTCTTTGAGTGTCTCTGTGTCAATATGTCACTATTTTTATCATACCAACATAGGCCCATTTCTTTCTGTACCTCTCTTATGTGTTTCCAAATCTGTATGCATATGCCTGTGTTTAGCTTTCTCTTTGTGTACTTTTATATGTGGATCAGTGTTTCTTCCAGTGACGATGTGCTCATCTTTATTTCTCCTCCTTCTCTGCCTTTCTTTTCCTTCTCATTCCTCTTCTTCCATTTCTCTATCTATATTTCTCTGCCTGCCCTTTTGCATTATGTCTCCTTATCTCTGTGTTTCCTTTTGCATTTCTTCATGTGTTTTTCTAAAATACTCTGTAACCTCAAGCTACCTTCGTGTAACTTTGTTCTCTTTTTTTCCTCTTCTTTCCTTTCATTGCCTTACTTTTCTCTGCTTTCATATCTATTATCAACTTTTCCTTTCTTTTATTTGACATTTTCATTGTTTCATTTCTTTTTCTACTTATCTATTTCCTTTTCTGTGAATGACTCTGTCTATTTCATGCCTCTGCCATCATCATATTTGTTATCTCAGTTGAAACAGTTCTTGTTCTTTCTCATCCTCCTTTTACATATTATATATACTTCCCTAATTTTCTTGTTTTTTTGTTTTTTTTCTGCTTTTCTATATCAGTTTGCCTCTTTCATTCCTTCTCCTCTTCTATTTATTTTCTACTATTTTCCTCTTCCTCATTTTTAGATTTTTCCTCTAGTTTTTTTGCATCTATTTAGATACTTTCTTTCTAGATATCCTGATTCTTGCCACCTTTTTTTTTGATCTTTTTGTCTTTTTTTAGGGCCACACCCATGACATACGAAGGTTCCCAGGCTAGGGTTCAACTTGGAACTACAGCTGCTGGCCTACACCACAGCCACAGCAATGCCAGATCTGAGCCATGTCTGTTACCTACTCCACAGCTCATGGCAATGTGGGATCCTTAACCCACCGAACAAGGCCAGGGACTGAACCCACTTCCTCATGGATCTTAGTCGGGTTTGATAACCACTGAGCCACAACAGGAACTACTGTTTTATATCTTTATCTCCTTTTTTTCTCCTGTCCTGCTATAAAACTTTTGGGTTTGGTTACTAGCATCCTTCTACTCCTGCCTTGCAGGCCCTCTTTGTTTTTCTACTGGGTCCATGAGCATGTTATGTAAGAGATGCTTGTTTTATTCCTCCTTTGCAACATCTACATAATTGTTATTTACTTTATTTAGCCTATGTTGATATAATGCAAAGTTCCATGCCATTAGGCCCTTTCCTAAACAACAGTGGTTCCACCATGAGGTTGTGGGTTAGATCCCTGGCCTTGTTCAATGGGTTAAGGATCTGGCATTGCCATGAGCTGTGGTGTAGGTTGCAGACACAGCTTGGATCCCACGTTGCTGTGGCTGTGGTGTCAGACGGTGGCTACAGTTCTGATTAAACCCCTAGCCTGGGAACCTCCACATGCTACAAGTGTGGCCGTAGAAAATACAGAAAGACAAAAAAAAAAAAAAAAAAGACATGGTACATATACACACTAGAATATTACTTTTCCATTAAAAGGAACAAAATAATGGCATTTGCAGCAACGTGATTGGACCTAGAAATTATCATGCTAAGTGAAGTGAGTCAGACAATGAGACACCAACATCAAATGCTGTCACTTATATGTGGAATCTAAAAAAAGGACACAATTAACTTCTTTGCAGAACAGATATGGACTCACAAAGTTGGAAAAACTTACAGTTTCCAAATGAGAAGGGTTGGGAGGTGGGGGGATACGCTGGGGGTTTGGGATGGAAATGCTATAAAATTGGAATGTGATGATCATTGTACAACCATAAATGTAATAAAATCCATTGAGTAATTTAAAAACAACAGTAACAACAACAACAACAAAAAACAGTGGTTCCATTTGAATCCACCAGGTTGGAGGTGCTCTAAACATAGCCAATAATAAGAATGCCCAGTGGAAAGCAGTAGCTACCATTCAAACTATTCCACTGGCATTACTTGAAATTTATTAAGATTACTTGCAACAGCAGCACAGTTCCTGAAGTCCAAGAGAATGCCAAAGAAGAATCTCTTCTCTCCACACATAAATACAACTTTTTTCACATGTCCCTAGATAAAACTATTTAAATGTTCACACACTTAAACACACTTTATTATCTCCAATTAGCACATACAACATTGTAAGCCAGCTATTCTAGAATAAAATTAAATAGAAAAATAAAGACAAAGTCACATTTATTCCAGTAGGAGTGAGGTCACATAATAAATTTTATAGGCTATAGACTCAATAAAAGAACTATTTCCTAAATTAAAAACATAGAGTACAAATTAGGTATAGTAGAAACTGTGCAGGATACATAGTAATACCTTAAAAAGACAAAAGAGAATTATACTACTTTAGTAGTGCCTATATCTGAGGGATGGAATTAAGAGTGATTTTTTTTTTGTTTATATTCTACAGTTTTTGTATTTGTGTCATTCATCATATGGTTTATAACCAAAGGTGGGTGAATGCCTTATAAATGAATTCATAAAAAAGAAAATGTCTCTCAACAAAAGCAACTACACTAAAATTGAGATATGTGTGAACTCTGCAGACAGATGTTGACCATAGAAGTGTATTCTGAACTTCTCCAGGTAGGTAGTAGTAGAAAAGTCTGAGACTAGTGTTAAAAAAGTGGAGCCTGTCCACTAAATTATCTTTGAAAAGAGATGGACATTGATTCAAGGTTCTTCTTTCTAATACTTCCTTTTTTGTTAAAAAAAATACTTGGGAAACCACTTACTATGTGCAAGTTGACACTCATGTTTTGCAAGAAGAAAGGGAGTTTAAGGTTAAAAAAACCAAACTAGGGGATAACTTCTTTCAGTTTATCCAGTACCATCATGGCTATGGCTAAAGGTAGGAAGAGTCTGAATAATGTCTTTAATTGCTTTTTTATATGCCATATACAGTACCAGGTACAGCATTACATATTAAATCAGGTAATCTTAACAACCACCCTATGTGTTAAGTATAATTACTATTTTAATTTTACAAATGAGGTCTCTGAAGTTCATAGAGTAGAAGTGACTTGCTCAGTCATAGAGCTAGTAAGTAGCAGAACTAGGATCATAAGTTTCTTTCTGTTCCAACTACTGGAGGTCTTGGATGTGTAGTTCCAGAGAACAAAACTCTAGTGTGGGTCATGACGATGTCACTGGCATTTTCTGAAGCTTCAAGAAATATCCCTCGTGCCCATCAAACTCCATGTAAAAGGATTCTTATAATCATACCAAATAGAATTTGTGATTTTCAACAGAGGGTCACAACATAGAATTGTAGGAGATATAAAACAGGAATAGCTTCAAGGAATAGCACCATCCTATACAGATTGAGTAGCCCTGAGAGAGTAAAATACTCATTCAAATTACAGCATAAGTTGGGGACTCTGATGGTTCTGCCTTACAAATGATTGATCTTTCCTGAGAGCCTTCATGTTAAGAACTGTGTGTTATTCCCTCTTTTGGAAATATCTTGCCTATTTGGTAACCCATATAGTGTTGATATTCTCAAAAAAAATCCTTACAAATAGTCATATTATGAAAAATGAGTTTTGGAGGTCCCTTCATGGCTCAACAGTTAACCAACCCTACTAGGGTTCCATGAGGATGCAGGTCTAATCTCTGGCCTTGCTCAGTGGGTTAAGTATCTGGAATTGCCATGAGTTGTTGTTCACAGATGAGGCTCAGATCCCATGTTGCTGTGGTTGTGCCATAGGCCAGCAGCTGCAGTTCCAATTCAACCCCTAGCCAGGGGACTTCCATATGCTGTGGGTGTGGCACTAAAAAGTAAAAAAAAAAAGTTTATGCTTGTTATCTATTTTTGCTACTGAACAAAATTTCATGCTTTCCTTGATTTCATTTTTGAGACTCTTGAAATTTATTATGATTTTTCAAGTGTGAATTATCTAAATAAATATATGCCCCCACTTTTTAGAATGTTTCTCTTAAAATAACAGTAAACTTCTGGAACACTAGTTCAAACTGGTATACAAATATATTCACTGCAGTGAAGCAGAATAACAGAGCTGAACTCTTAAGGAAAATAAAGAAAAAAAACTCTTACTACCTCCTTTATCTTACATGTGAGATCACTGAGAAACAATAGAGAGCCTTACTAGCCTCATGTCACATAAGGAATTGGTAGCAGAAATGGTACTTATGCAATGAGTGTACAATGATATTGGCACCTAAATAAGTGAGTTAAAGTGAATATTAAACAAATACAAATTCTCCAAATTTCTTCTGACCCAGAATTCTGCTGTTATTCAATCATGGCCTTAAATTCCACTATAAAGGGAAAAATATTCAGCAATGCCCAGGGATAAGCTCAGCAAGCTGGAGTTGAGTAACTGGAAAGAGGTTAGGGAGAGGAAGCACTGACTGCTGAAACAACTGTAACATAAATTTCCAGAACCAAACATGTGCCCCAAATATATATATTAATCACTGTTGTGAAAGCTGAAATAAACACCTGGTTTCCTCACATTTTACATATATATTGATATTATCCAAGCTGGTGGAGATTCTGAGATCAGGAACATGTCTCCTAATTTTATCTATTGTCCCATGCCTCTGTATTTAATACCAATTGTATCTGACACTTTCCTAATTTTCTTAAGAGCCAAAAAACATTTTGCAACCTTAAAAGGCAGAGAAGACATTGATCCTGGTTTTGTCCAACTCAAAAAACAGTTCTCACTGAAATTAATGTGCTAGATAATTAAATTGATGGTTCCACATATGTTCACATTTGGTCTTTATCATGATCCTTAGTGCTATATAGTAGTAATCCAATTTTATAAATGAGGAAACTGAGATAGAGCTGCACCTCAGGCAAGGAAGCATTTTTCCTATTGTTTGAATCAAGCTCATTCTTGGCCCAAGTCATTTTGCCTGTATTCCCTAGAGTTTGTCTCTTTTTTTCCTGATTCCCCCTGTCTCTGAGACTATTTTGGTAACCTATCCTTGTGTTTGGCACTGATAGTAGTATCTATTAGTTCATCTGTAACCAGTTCAAGTTCAGAAGATATAACCAAGTCTCCATTTTCCCAGCAGTGGCTGAAATATTCCTCTTAGTTGGCTCTTCATATCTTCTTTTTAACTTTTTTCTTATTATTCAAATGCCACTTTTCCTTGATATGAAAAGAAGAAAAGGGGCTCTAGCTTATAGGACTTAAATTAATCAAGAGTCTTTTGGTGTAAGTGATGGAAATTAAATTTAAGTTAATGAACGGTAGGGGTGTAGATTATATATTGTCTCATGTAACTAATATGTTCAGAAAGTTTGAATTCAGGGACTCAAGTAATGTCATCAGGATTCTAGATGTCACACCCTTTCTATCAGCAGGCTCTGTTTGACCTTATTTTTGTATGTATTCTCATTCATTCTCTATTACATGGTGGCAATGCTGGCCCTCATTGCCTTACAGCTACAATAGAAGTCACTGATTTAACCAAAAGGATATAATTAACAAATATAGAGCATTCCACTAATTAAAAGAAGAATATACATTTTTCAAGAGCAAACACAACACTCACAAATATAAACTACACTCAGAGACATAAAACAAATTCAAAAAATTTCTTAAATATTGAATTTATGCATACTATGGTAGCAAGCTGGAATATGATAAGAGAAAGACAAAAAGAAAATATTCAAATAAATGTATATTAAATAACACACTCTAAATAACACATGGGTCAAGGAGGAAGTATCAAAGGAATTTTTTTTGGTCATTATTAGAGCTGTACCCATGACATATGGAGGTTCTCAGGCTAGGGGTCCAATCAGAGATGTAGCTGCCAGCCTAAGCCAGAGCTACAGCAACACAGGATTCAAGCCACATCTGCAGCCTCCACCATAGCTTACAGCATTACCAAATCCTTAACTCACTGAGTGAGGCCAGCGATCAAACCCTCATCCTCATGGATACTAGTAGTGTTCATTAAACTCTGGGCCATGCTGGGAACTCCAAAGGAAATTTTAAAAAATGGAACTGAATGAAAATGAAAATGCAACATATCAAAATTTGTTTAACACAAATAAAGCAGTGCTTAGAAAGAAATTTGCATCACTAAATGCTTACATTAAAAAAGAGAATGGTCTCACATCAATAATTTGAGATCCTACCTTAAGAAACTGCAAGAAAGGACAAAATACTAAAAGTAAATGTTGACTGTTCTCAACTCTTAAAAATAAAGCAAATATGTGAAATAATGGATAAGTTAATTAATATGACTTGGACAATCATTTCACAATGTGTATGTGTATTAAAACATCACATTCTACATATAAATATATACACTATTTGTTGATGATAATTCAACAAAGATGACTTCTTTAATTGCTAAAGTTAGTGGAAGGAAGAATATAGATAAGAACAGAAATCATTGAAATTAAATAGAGAAAAACAAAAATCTGATGAAGCAAAACACATATTCTTCAAAAAGAAAACAATGAAATTAATATGACTAGCAAAATTGAGAGAAATGAAAAGAGAACACATAAAAAACCAAATATCAGGAAAGAAACAGGTGATATCACTGAAAATTCTGCAGCCATTAAAAGACTAATTGATGACTCTTTGGTGAAAGAGAATACTAAAAACAACTCTACATAAACTTGACAACTTAGATCAAATGGGTCAAATCCTAAAAAAATCCCCACAACTCACCAAATATGAAATATACAAATCAAGTAGATTTATTACTATCAAAGAAATTGATTTCATAATTTATAAATCCCCAACAAGGAGTTCCCTTCATGACTCAACATTTAAGAACCTGACTAGGATCCATGAGGATGTGGATTCAATCCCTGGCCTCACTCAGTGGGTTAAGGATCTGGCATTGCCATGAGCTATGGTGCAGGTTGCAGACGCGGCTCGGATCACGCGTTGCTGTGGCTCTGGTGTAGGCTGGTGGCTATGGCTCCGATTAGACCCCTGGCCTGGGAAACGCCATATGTCACGGGAGCGGCCCAAGAAATAGCAAAAAAAGAGAAAAAAAAAAAAAAAAGAAAAGCTCAGAAAACTTGAAATATAAGGAAATTTCCTCAACTTAATAAAGAGCCTTCATCAAAAATCCTGGATCAGAAAAGATGTAAATTCTTTTCTCTATGTTTGGTAGAATTTGCCTGTGAAGTCATTTGGTCCTGAAATATTTTTTTGTGGGGAATATCTTTACTACACATTCAGTTTCATTTCTAGTGATTGTTCTGTTCAAATTATTTATTTCTTGATTCAGTTTTTGTGAGCTGTGTGTTTCTAGAAATTTGTCCAATTCTTCTGGGTTATAGTTTCATGCTATTGTGATCAAAGAAGATGGCTTGAATTAATATCTATACTCTTAAATTTGTTGAGGTTAGTTTTGTGCCCCAATATGTGAATGGTCCACTTGAAAATAATATGTATTCTGGGAGTTCCCGTCGTGGCGCAGTGGTTAACGAATCCGACTAGGAACCATGAGGTTGCGGGTTCAGTCCCTGCCCTTGCTCAGTGGGTTAACGATCCGGCGTTGCCGTGAGCTGTGGTGTAGGTTGCAGACGTGGCTCGGATCCCGCGTTGCTGTGGCTCTGGCGTAGGCCAGTGGCTACAGCTCCGATTAGACCCCTAGCCTGGGAACCTCCATATGCCACGGGAGTGGCCCAAGAAATAGCAACAATAACAACAACAACAACCAAAAAGACAAAAGACAAAAGACAAAAAAAAAAAAAAAAAAGAAAATAATATGTATTCTAAGTTTTGTGTGTGTGTGTGTGTGTGTGTGTGTAAGGAGGAATGTAATGTTCTGAAAATACCAATTAAGTCTAACTGTTCTATTGCATTATTTTTTCTTTATTTATTTTTCATTACTCAATGAATTTACTATATTTATAGTTTTACCATAATCATCACAATCCAATTTAACAGGATTTCCATCCCACAACCCAAGCACATCCCCTCATAGTGGTTTTGATTGGCATTTCTCTAATCATGAGTGATGTTGAACATCTTTTCATGTATTTTTTGGCCATCCATATGTTTTCTTTGGAGAACTGTCTGTTTAGATCTTCTGCCCATTTTTTGATGGGGTTGTTTGTTTTTTTGATATTGAGCTGTAGGAGGTGTTTATAAATTTTGGAGATTAATCGATTGTCGGTTGATTCATTTGCAAATACTTTCTCCCATTCTGTGGGTTGTCTTTTCATTTTGTTTATTGCATTATTTAGAACCTCTGTTGCCTTACTAATTTTCTGTCTAGAAGATCTGTCCATTGATATGAGTGGAGTCTTAAAATTTTTCTACTATTATTGTATTCCCACCAATTTCTCTTTTATATGTGTTAGTATTTGCTTTCTAAAAAATTGAAAAAGGAAGATTACCAAAGACATTCTATGAAGCCACAATCACCCTAATGCCAAAACTCAACAAAGGTACTACCAAAGAAGAAAATTATAGGGCAATATATTTGATTAATAGAGATGCAAAAATTCTCAACAAAATTTTAACCAATCAAATCCAACAAAATGTAAAAAAGTAATGTAAAAAACATCAAAAAGTGGGATTCATCAAATTTCATAGGAATAGTGGAACATACACAAATCAGTCAATATAATACACCACAGTAACAAGAATATAGTCAAAAACATAATGATCATATCAATAGATGGAGAAAAACATTTGAAAAAATCCAATATCCATTCATGGTAAAAACTCTTACAAAAGTGAGTAGAGAGGGAATATATCTCAACATTAATAAAAGCCAGTTATGACAAACACACAGCCAATGTAATACTCAATTGAGAAAAGCTGAAAGCCTTTTTACTACTCTGAAACAAGACAAGGATGCCCACTCTCACCAGTTTTATTCAATTTTATTATATTGGAAGTCCTAGCCACAGCAATTAGGCAAACAAAAGAAAGAAAATATATCCAGATTGTAAGAGAAGAGGTGAAACTGGCACTTTATGCCAATGGCATGAAACTATATATAGAAAACTCTAAGGACTCCACACAAAAAGTATTGCAATAGATCAATGAATTCAGTAAAATAGCAGGATATAAGATTAACATTCATAATTGGTTGCATTTCTGTATAACAATGAAACTTTAGAAGAGGAATATAAACAAACACAACATTTCTTAAAATTGCACTCCCAGAGTTCCTATTGTGGCTCAGGGGAAAAAATCTGACTAGCATTAGTGAGGATGCAGGTTCAATCCCTGGCCTTGCTCAGTGGGTTAAGGTTCTGGCATTGCCGTGGGCTGTAGTGTAGGTCACAGATGCAGCTTGGATCCCAGGTTGCTGTGGCTGTGGTGTAGGCCAGCAGCTATAGCTTTGATTCGACCCCCAGCCTGGGAACCTACATATGCCATCAGTGTGGCCCTAAATGGAAAAAATATAAATAAATAAAAAATTAAAAAAAATAAAATAAAATTGCCCTCTCCCAAATACCTAGGAATAAAGCTAACCAAGGAGGTGAAAGACTTACATGCTGAGAAGTATAAAACATTAATCAAGGAAATTAAATAGGATTAATAGAAATGGAAATATATCCCATGCTCCTGAACTGGAAGAGTTAATATTGTTAAAATGGCCATAATATCCAAAGCAATGTACAAATTTATTGTGATCCAAATAAAATTACTAATGACATATTTCAAAGAACTAGAATAAATAATCCAAAAATTTATATTGAACCATAAAAGTCCCAGAATTCCCAAAGCAATCCTGAGGGGGGAAAAGCAGGATGTATAACACTCTGAGACTTCAGATAATACTACAAAGCTACAAGACAGTGTGGTAATAGTACAAAAACAGTCATACACATCAGTAGAACAGAATAGAGGGCCCCAATAGAAACCCAAACACCATGGGTCAATTAATCTTTGACAAAGGAGGTAAAAATATAAAATGGAAACAAACACTCTCTTCAACACGTGGTGATGGGAAAACTGGAATGCTGCATGTGAGAAACTAGAACATACCCTCACACCATGCACAAATAAAATGGCTTAAAGACTTAAACATAGGAGAAAACACCATAACACTCTTAGAAGAGATCATAGGCAGGATATTCTCTGATGTAAATTGTAAAAATATTTTCTCAGTTCAGCCTCCCAAGGCAATAGAAATAAAAACAAAAATAGCAAATGGGACCTAACAAAACTTACCATACTTTGCAAAGTAAAAGACACCATGAAAAAAATGAAAAGACAACCTACTGAATGGGAGAAAATAGTTCCAAATAATGCAACTGACAAAAGGCTTAATATCCAGAATATAAAAACAACTCATACAACTCAAAAACAAATAAACAATGCAGTCACAGATGTGAATAAGTGACAATGCCTGCTTGCCAGCCCAGGTCCTGAAGTCAGCATAGCCACAGAAATAAGAAGAAAGAGACAAAGAAATAGAGCGGGGATCAGGGGGCTACTGCCTTCAAGAGGCAATAGCAACCCTCTGAGCCAACTCATGGTTTTTATTTACTATTTTCTACTTCCTTTTACGTACAGAGGATACATCGATATTTTACTTCAAACAGATTGGAAGCAACATATGCTAGGACAGTCATTCCTAAGCACAGAAAGTAATCATAAATGTTTTAGCCCTCCCAGGCCTGTAATTTGTTGTTTACTTCAAACCATCTATGGCTTCTCCCAAAAATCCCCCAAGGATCCAGTCCTGAGAATGTCAGAGCTGATGGTTTTCCATCAGCAACATCAATACTTCAGCAATCTTGTTATCAAGATGCCATTCTTTGATACCCCTATGTTCAGTGCAGCACTATTCACAATAGCCAAGACATGGAAACAACCCAATTGTCCATCAGAATATGAATGGATTAAGATGTGGTACATATACACAATAGAATACTACTCAGCCATAAAAAGGATGAAATATTGCCATTCGCAGCAACATAGATGCAACTACAAATTCTCATACTGAGTGAAGTCAGTCAGACAGAGAAAGACAAATAAAAATTATATCACATGTGGAATCATAAATGAACCTATCTACAAATCATAAACAAACTCACAGACATAGAGAACTGACTTGTGGTTGACAAGGGGGAGGAGGTAGGGATTGGGATGGACAGGGAGTTTGGGGTTAGTATGTGCAAACTATTACATTTAAATAGACAAGCAGTAAGGTCCTGCTGTATAGCACAGGAAACTATATCCAGCCTCTTGGGATAGACTGTGATGGAAGACAATAAAAGAAAGGGAATATATATATATATATATATATATATATATATATATATATATATATGTGTGTGTGTGTGTGTGTGTGTGTTTGCGTGTGTGTGTGTGTGTGTGTGTGTGTCTATGACTGAGTCACTTAGCTGCTCATAAGAAATTGGAATGACACTGTAAATCAACTATACTTATTTTTAAAAACTTAAAAAGAAACCCTGTACCTATCATTATGCTGAATGTTAAAATATTGAATGTTTTCCCCAGTAATATTGGAAACAAGGCAAGGATATCCACTATCATCAGTTTTATCCAATGCAGTACTGAAAATTCTACCCACTTTAATATGGAAAAAAATAAGAAACATATAGATTGGAAAGAAAGAAATAAAGCTATTGTTATTTACAGATGATATGATTGTCCACACAGAAAGTCCCAATAAATATAAGGACAACCAGAATCACTCTTGGAACTAACAAATGAATTCAGCAAGTCACAGGAGCAACATACAAAAGTCAATCTCATCTCTATATACCAGCAGCAATAATTTTGAAACTAAAATTAAAAATCCTAATGCCCTTGGAGTTCCTGCTGTGGCAAAATGGGATCAGTGGTATCTCCGCAGAGATGGGATGCACGGTCGATACTGAGTCTGACACAGTGGGTTAAGGACCTGGCATTGTCACAGCTGAAGTGTATGTCACAACTGTGGCTAGGATCTGATCCCTCACCTAGGATCTTAGTATGCCATGGGGTGGCAAAAAAAGAAAAAAAAATAATGCCATTTATAGCATAAGTTTTATATTTAAGTGTAAACCTAAAAAAGCATATACAACATCTAAATGGTAAAAATTACATTGGTAATTAATACAGGTAAATGCAAAACATAAAACTATAAATGTAAGGCTATAAATCATTTTTTAAAAATAAGAGAACAGCTTTGGGATCTAGGGCTAGACAATGAGTTTTTAGACTTGACAACAGAAGTGTGATCCATAAAAAGAAAAATTGATAAATTGGACCTCATTTGAATAATTAAAAAAAAACTTTTACTTTGTGAAATACTCCATGAAGAGTATTAAAAGTTATAGAATTGGAGAAAATACATAAAGACTGTATATCCAGGAGTTACTGTTGTGGCATAACAGAAACAAATCTGATTAGTATCCATGAGGATGCAGGTTCAATTCCTGGCCTCACTCAGTGGGTCAGGGATCCAGCATTCTGTGAGCTGTGGTGTAGGTTGCAGATGCTGCTCAGATCCCATGTTTCTGTGGTTGTTGTGTAGGCCAGAAGCTGTAGCTCTGATTCAACCCCTGGGCTGGGACCTTCCATCCATATGGCGGGGGAAAAAAAAGACTGTATATCCAACAAAGATTATCTAGACTATATAAAGAACTCTTAAAACTGAGTGGTAAAAAACAAGCACTCCAATTAGAAAAGGGACAAAATACATGAATAAGCATTTCACTGTAAAGGATATATATATATATATATATATATATATATATATATATATATATATATATATATATATCTTTCACTGAAAGTTACGTATAATCACATGAAAATATAGTCAGCATTATTAGCTATTAAAGAAATGCAAATTAAAACTATAATAAGATATCACCACACAGTTGTCAAAATGGCTAAAATAAAAAAAAAAAGTACAATACCAAATGCCAGTGAGAATGTGAAATAACTAAATACCTCTTATTGCTTGGGAATGTTATTCTGGTACTGACTGACACTCAGGAACATTACTGCAGTTTCCTTAAAATCTAAACATGCAATTACTATCTGACACTGCTATTCCTATTTCACTTTTGGACTTTTATCTCAGATAAATAAAAACTTAGATCCATGCAAAAATATGTGCAAGAATGTTCACAGTAGCCATACTCATAACAGCAAAATACTGGGAAAAACTCAGATATCCTTCAGTCAGTGAATGGTTAAAGGGACCAAGGTACATCAGAATATTACTGAAAAATAAAAAGGAATGAACTAATAATATATGAAATAACTTGGGAGTATCTTAAGGGTATCATCACTTTTTTTCATGTTACAACTTTATTTCATTATAATTGATTTACCATGTTTTGTCAACTTCTGGTGTATAGCATAGTGACTAAGTCATATATTTATATACATTCTTGTACTCATACTATCTTCCACCATGTTCTATCCCAAGAGATAGGATATAGTTCCCTGTGCTGTACAGTAGGTACTTATTACTTATCCACTCTAAAAGCAATTATGCAGAGTGATAAAAGCCACTCCTGAAATATCACAAAATGTGTGATTTCATTCACATTGTAGCATTCTTGAAATGATCAACTTTTTTTTTCCCACTGTAAACCATGGGGATCAAGTTATTCTTACATGTACACATTTTTCCCCCACCCTTTGTTCTGTCGTAATATGAGAATCTAGAAATACTTCTCGATGCTATTCAGCAGGATCTCCTTGTAAATCTATTCCAAGTTGTGTCTGATAACCCCAAGCTCCCGATCCCTCCCACTCCCTCCCTCTCCCATCAGGCAGCCACAAGTCTATTCTCCAAGTCCATAATTTTCTTTTCTGAGGAGATGTTCATTCGTGCTGTATATTAGATACCAGAAATGAGTGATATCATACGGTAATTGTCTTTGCCTTTCTGACTCATTTCACTCAGTATGAGAGTCTCTAGTTCCATCCATGTTGCTGCAAATGGCATTATGTCATTCTTTTTTATGGGTGAGTAGTATTCCATTGTGTACATATACAACCTCTTCTGAATCCAATCATCTGGTGATGGACATTTGGGTTGTTTCCATGTCCTGGCTATTGTGAATTGTGTTGCAATGAACATGTGTGTGCATGTGTCTCTTTTAAGTAGAGTCTTGCCCGGATATATGCCCAAGAGTGGGATTGTGGGGTCATATGGAAGTTCTATGTATGGGTTTCTAAGGTATCTCCAAACTGTTCTCCATAGTGGCTGTACCAGTTTACATTCCCACCAAGAGTGCAGGAGGCTTCCCTTTTCTCCACAGCCCCTCCAGCACTTGTTATTTGTGGATTTATTAAGGATGGCCATTCTGACTGGTGTGAGGTGGTATCTATGGATGTTTTCATTTACATTTCTCTTACGATCAGTGATGTTGAGCATTTTTTCATGTGTTTGCTGGCCATCTTTATATCTTCTTTGGAGAACAGTCTATTCAGGTCTTTTGCCCATTTATCCATTGGGTTGTTGGCTTCTTTGCTGTTGGGTTGCATAAGTTGTTTATATATTCTAGAGCTTAAGCCCTTGTCCGTTGCATCATTTGAAATTATTTTTTCCCATTCTGGAAGTTGTCTTTTTGTTTTCTTTTGGGTTTCCTTTGCTGTGCAAAAGCTTGTCAGTTTGATGAGGTCCCATGGGTTTATTTTTGCTCTAATTTCTAGTGCTTTGGGAGACGGACCTGAGAAAATATTCATGATGTTGATGTCAGAGAGTGTTTTGCCTATGTTTTCTTCTAGGAGTTGGATGGTGTCCTGTCGTATATTTAAGTCTTTCAGCCATTTGGAGTTTATTTTTGTGCATGGTGTGAGGGTGTGTTCTAGTTTCATTGCTTTGCATGCAGCTGTCCAGGTTTCCCAGTAATGCTTGCTGAATAGACTTTCTTGTTCCCATTTTATGTTCTTGCCTCCCTTGTCAAAGATTAATGGAGCATATGTGCCAAGGTTTATTTCCAGGTTCTCTATTCTGTTCCGTTGGTCTGTCTGTCTGTTTTGATACCAGTACCACACTGTTTTGATGACTGTGGCTTTGTAGTGTTTCTTGACGTCTGGGAGAGTTATGCCTCCTGCTTTGTGTTTGTTTCTCAGGATTTCTTTGGCGATTCTGGATCTTTTGTGGTTCCATATAAATGTTTGGATTGTTTGTTCTAGTTCTGTGAAAAATGTCATGGGTCATTTGATAGGGATTGCATTGAATCTGTAGATTGCTTTGGGTAGCATGGCCATTTTTACAATATTGATTTTCCCAATGCAGGAACATGGAATATCTTTCCATTTCTTTACATCTTCTTTGATTTCTTTGATTAAAATTTTATAGTTCTCGGCATATCGGTCCTTTACCTCCTTGGTCAGGTGTATTCCCAGGTATTGGATTTTGTGAGGTGCAATTTTAAAAGATATTGTATTTATGTATTCCTTTTCTAATGTTTCATTGCTGGTATACAGAAATACGACTGACGTCTGAATGTTCATCTTATATCCTGCTACTTTGCTGAATTTATTAATCAGTTCAAGTAGTTTTTGGTTTGAGTCCTTAGGGTTTTCTATGTATAGTATCATGTTGTCTGCCTACAGTGACAGTTTGATCTCTTCTCTTCCTATATGGATGCCTTTTATTTCTTTTGTGTGTCTAATTGCTGTGGCTAGGACTTCCAAAACGATGTTGAAGAGCAGTGGTGAGAGTGGGCATCCCTGTCTTGTTCCAGATTTCAGTGAGAAGGCTTTCAGTTTTTCCCCTTTGAGGATTATATTTGCTGTGGGTTTATCATAAATGGCTTTGATTATATTCAGGGATGTTCCCTCTATACCCACTTTGGCGAGGGTCTTGATCATGAATGGATGTTGGACTTTGTCAAATGGTTTTCCTGCATCTATTGAGATGATCATATGATTTTTGACGTTTCTTTTGTTAATGTGGTGTATGAGGCTGATTGATTTGGATATGTTGAACCATCCTTGTGAACCTGGGATGAACCCAACCTGGTCATGGTGTATAATTTTTTGGCTATGTTGTTGGATTCGGTTGGCTAAGATTCTGTTGAGAATTTTTGCATCTATCTTCATCAATGATATTGGGCGATAGTTTTCTTTTTTGGTGGTATCTCTGTCTGGTTTTGGAATGAGGCTGATGGTGGCATCATAGAATGTCTTTGGGAGTATTCCTTCTTCTTCCACCTTTTGAAAGAGTTTAAGGAGGATGGGCACCAGTTCCTCTTTATATGTTTCATAGAATTCGCCTGTGAAGCCATCTGGTCCTGAACTTTTATTTGTAGGGAGTGTTTTTATGACATCTTCAATTTCATTTCTAGTGATTGGTCTGTTCAGTTGGTCTGTTTCTGCTTGATTCAGTTTTGGCAGGCTGTAAGATTCTAGAAAGTTGTCCATTTCTTCCAGATTGTCAAACTTGTTGCCGTATAGTTGTTCATAGTATTCTCTTATGGTTTTTTGTATTTCTGCAGTATCCGTTGTGATTTCTCCTTTTTCATTTCTAATTTTGGTTATTTGGGTTCTTTCTCTCCTCTTTTTAGTGAGTCTGGCCAGGGGTTGTCAATTTTGTTTACCTTTTCAAAGAACCAGCTCTTGGTTTTATTAATTTTCTCTATGGTTTTTTGAGTCTCTAGTTTATTGATTTCTTCTTTGATCTTTATAATTTCCTTCCTTCTGCTGACTTTAGGACTTTTTTGTTCTTCTTTTTCTAATTCTTTTAGGTGGAGGGATAAGTTGTACATTTGGGATCTTTCTTCTTTTTTGACAAAGGCCTGTATTGCTATACATTTCCCTCTGAGCACTGCTATCGCAGCATCCCATAGGTTTTGAGAGGTTGTGTCTTCATTAACATTTGTTTCAAGGTAGTTTTTAATTTCCTTCTTGATTTTCTCATTGACCCATTGGTTTTTTAGTAGCATGTTGTTCAGTCTCCATGGAGTAGGTTTTTCTCTTTCCTTTTCCTATGTTTGATTTCTAATTTCATGGCGTTGTGGTCAGAGAAGATAATTGAAGTAATTTCTATGCTCCTAAATTTGTTGAGGTTAGCTTTGTGTCCCAATATGGGGTCAATTCTTGAGAATGTTCCATGAGCATTTGAGAAGAATGTGTATTCTGAGTTTTTTGGGTGTAGTATCCTGAAGATGTCAATTACCTCTTACGTTTGTATTTTTTCCTTTAGGATTTCTGTTGCTTTATTGGTTTTCTGTCTAGAGCATCTGTTCATTGATGTGAGTGGGGTATTAAGGTCTCCTACTATGATTGTATTCCCATCAACATCTCCCTTCATGTCAGTTAATATTTGTTGTAGAAATGATAAACTTTTAAAGTAGGAGAACGTATTCACAGTTTCCAAGGATTAAGGATGGTAGAGTTAGGGTTGCAGGGTTGACAGTGTGTGTGGCTATAAAAAAGCAATGCAAGAAATACTTGTAGTGATGTAACTATTCTGTATCCTGAATGAATCAATGTCAATATCCTCGTTGTGAAAATCAAGGTTTTCCCTTTGAAGGAAACATGGAAAAATTTACATCGTACCTTTCTGTATAAGTTCACTACAACTGCATGTGTACATGTATACTTCTGTAATGATACAGATGCTTGTAAAAATATCTAACATTTCTAAAGTATTTTAATGTTTAATTAAAAAAGTTTTTATTTCGTTCTCCCTGTTAATCTTGGTAATATACCAGAGAAAATACCGGCTGCCCCAATTTGTTTTTTCTGTCAATCTATAAACAAATTGGTATGTTAAAGAGGTTATTCTGATTGAGTAACTTGTGTCACATTACCATCTTATAGAAGACATGGATTAATATGATTGCCAGGCACACCAATTGGGGCAGGGACAACTCTCAAAAGGAGCTCAGCAGGAAAATAAAACATTAACACGTAGTCCTTCTCTCTCCCTCTCCCCCTGCCCAATCTTCTGTGAAAAGTATTTATTAGTTTGTTCAAATTTGTTTTCATAAACTGTTGGCTGACTTGTTACAGTAGATTCACAAGACTTTAATTTGAATAGCGTTTTCCCACACACCTCAGAAACTGGAATAATATGCCATTCTCGAATTGAGCTATCTGAGAAATTCTTCCACGGAGTTCTGAATTTCAGTTTGAAGCAAACAGATTACATATTTAGCAAGTCTGGAGACAGGTCTAGTCACAACTGAAGGATAGTAAGTTTCATGTGTAGGAAGCTCTAAGTCAAAGTTATTCAGGTCTACGGCCTTCCTGTCAAGTCCTGAAAGACTTACAAAGGGGAAAATAAGTTTTTAAATAACACAGGCTTCATTTTCCTGGCCCAGGGGACGTATCTCTCTCTATCCCCTCGGGACTCAGAAAATAACTCTTATCAGCCCTAGAGAGGCAGGAAGATAAAATGGAGCATGGTATGTATAATGAATCTAACTGAAGAAGGTTACTTAGAGTGAGATGGGCATTTATATGGTGGTCCTGTGATGCTGGAGTTATCAAGACTTCTTACATAAAGATAAAAAATTCTTAGGAACTTCAGGTGCCAGAACTGGGTAGGTTTGTCAGGGCTAAGAAAAAGTGGGGAATTGTTTTAACTGGAGTGCATAGACAGAGCTGGTCTTAGATTTCAGGCCCTAAAAGAGCACATCCTTACAGTTAGGTGTCCCCAGAGTTTGATGGACCTTAGCCATGAATTCTCCCATAACTCCTTACCACTTCAAATCAAGAAAAGATTTTAGAAATCCAAATATAGATTCACTTTGGAAAAACTGAGTCAATCAAAGGATATTAAATATATTTTATCTATGTTCCAATTCTGACTGGTTACTTATGACTACTTGGGTGCTTTGTTGAAAAGGATTTGGAGGCTACACTAAGCCTTAGCAGGAAAAATAGTCATAACCACTTAGTAATATCTTTCATGGTTATGGAAAGGGGTATTGGCATCATATGTTCTGTATTCTTAATTTGCTAATACAGATAGGGTGTTCATGCCCTGTTGTCTAGGGGGAATTTTTCAATAAACCTCAGGTTTTGAAATATATAGGAATGCACTTGGGAAAAGACTTGTATCAAGAATACTCCAATGCCAGAATTCTAGGTTGATAAATAGGGGGAAGGGAAGATATGGGATAAATAACAATAACTGACCAAGTAATTGTTTATAACTGATAGATTCCAGAGGGCCATGATCCATGTGGCACTCTGAAGAGAGAGTTCCCAGTGGTGCTACTGGGCTTTTTGGCTGTTTTCAAGGGATGGGAGGTCAATTTAGAGGATGTTTTTGGTGGCAGGAAATAAAATCCTATTCAAACCAGAAAAAAAAAAAAAAAAAAAAAAAAACAGAGAAGGCAAGGGAAGCCAGGGTTAATTTGAACTGGAACTAAAAGTTAGATTAAGAAAACTGTGATTGTTTTATGTGTCAGGAATTATATGATCTCTTTCATCTTCTTTTTGCAAGTCTGTCCTCTTCTTTCACTTTAATCTCTTTAGTGGCTGTTTCTACATATTCTTCTGTACATGGCTACATTTACAGTTCAAATCCACACGGTTTTTCAGCTTTACCACCTACTACCATTTCCACAACCACCCAATAGCTGAGCAGGCAATAATAAAAACATGCCAAAAAAAACAGATTGAACTTCAGGCAAGCAGCCAACATAGCAATATGAACTAACAGGGAACACATATTAATATTTGGTTTTGGTGGTAGAACAAAATGTAGCTTGAAAATGGGTGGAATTGTTAAATCAATGTGGGAGAAGGAAAGAAAAGGAAAAGTAGTCAAAATAAGAATTTTGTTCTCTATCCTTAAGCAGGTATATGCTAAGGCTAGAATTGTGTTTTTTAAGAAGTAAATATAGCGGCATTTTGGAGAAAGGAGTGGTAGCCAAGAGTGGAAGCAGGAAGAAGAGTTTAAATGTTATTACAGCAGTTTAAGTAAGAAATTATTAAGATTTGCTTTAAAGCTGTGGAAGTGAAAATGGACAGAATACCTAGGAGTTGGATTGCTATGTCATATGGTAAATGCATGTTCAGCTATATAATAAACTGCAAAACTGATTCCTAAAGTGATTGTACCATACAACTTAATACATTATCACAAACTTTTAACATATTTTCATTTTTTTTACTTGCTACAAGAAATCTACTTCATTAATTTTTTTAACTTTTTATATAATGATTTTAATTTTTTTCATTATAGCTTTACAGTGCTCTATCAATTTTCTATTGTACAGCATGGTGAGCACCTAGTTATACATATATTTATACATTCTTTTTTCTCATGTTATCATGCTCCATAAGTGACTAGACATATTCCACAGTGCTACAAAGCACAATCTCATTGCCTACCAGTTCCAAAGGCAGTAATCTGCATCTATTAATCCCAAACTCCCAATCCATCTCACTCCCTCCCCCTCCCCCTTGGCAACCACAAGTCTATTCTCCAAGTCCATGATTTTCTTTTCTGTGGAAAGGTTCATTTGTACCATATATTACATTCCAGATATAAGTGATATCATATGGTATTTGTCTTTCTCTTTCAGATTTACTGCACTCAGTATGAGAGTCTCTAGTTCCATCCATGTTGCTGCCAATGGCATTATTTTGTTCTTTTTTATGGTTTAGTAGTATTCCATTGTGTATATATACCACATTTTCCTAACCCATGCTCTGGTTTCTATTCAGATTGTATAAATTTTTGCCTTTTCATTTTTTTTTTTATAGCCATTCTGATAGCTGTATAGTTGTATCTCAATGGGATTTCAATTTGTATTTCCCTAATGACTAAATGTTTTCTGAATATTTTTCATGGACTAATTTCTCATTCATGGTAAAGTGTCCAAGTCATCTACCTATTTTTATTGAGTTGTTTATTTACTACTATTCAGTAATAAGATTACTCTATTTATTTTGAATATGTGTAATTTATCAAACATGTGACTTGCAAATATTTGTTCCTAGACTGTGGTTATGGTAAAGCAAACATTATTAATTTTGATGAAGTACAATGTTTACAAAATTTTAATGGTTCATGCTGTACATTTTTATATTCTCATGAGTATTTTTCAGTTTTGTTCTAAGGCATAATTACATTACATGGAAAGAGTTTGATTCTTTCAGGTACTGTTTCTAAGCTTTGTTAAATAGGATTATAGCAACATTTAGCCTAGGGTTAATTTTTCAATGCTGCCATGACAAATTCTTTCTGAGTTCTGTAATGCCCCATTAATTATAAGTCTGTCTGATAGGAATAGAGATTCCTCCTGGTCCAAGTTTTATACAAGGACTGTTTCCTCAAATAATTTTTGTTATTTCACTGTCTTTGGGAAGTTTCTCCAAACATGTTCACTATTCAGTACTTAGCTGAAGTCTTGAAGTACACTTTCTACAGTCTGTAAATTACCCTATCCAGTCAGTTAATTGATTACTAATAATCAGACAGGTATTCTATCCCCCAAATTATAGCTGCATTACTCTCTCTGAATTGTATTCCTGTCCCCTCAATTCAGTGAAAGCACTGGGCTGATTCAGTTTTTCCCTGTGGTGCTTTAGCCTAGTGTCTGTCTTCAGGCAATAAGATAGGGAAATCATAAAACTCACTTCATTCTTGTTTCTCAGAAATCAGAGTTCTATGTCACCTGTTGTTCAATATTTTAAGATGGTTATCACAGAGGATATGCACCACATATCCTCCTTGAGTTTTCCTATTCTGTCCTTAAATTCAGATATAAGGAGACTATTGTCAGGAAGAGTTGGAAGGTCATCACTTTCTCCTACAAAGTTTCTAGATAATTATCCTGAGAAAAATAACTAAACCACAGGAGAGTCTATCAAGCTCAGGCCAACTTTTCTGGGCAGTTTGATATAATGAAGCATGCATGATATTAACAAAAGTCAACCTACTTTCTAGTCCCAGTCCTGCCACTTACCAAAAGTATGATATTGGGTAACCAATTTATTCTGGGACCCTAACCAATTATTAAAAATTTGAGCATTTATCCTCCAATATTTCAGCCCCATGCTGACACACTCTCCCGATACTGTCCTTTCTTTTAATATTTCCATGTGTTCTCTGGAGCACAAATTTAAAGGGATTAAAAATTACCCATGTGAATTCTTCAACAAAATAATAGAAAATGAAATCCAGTAGCATATTTAAAGGATGCTGACAATGTCCACCATGATTAAGTGGGATTTATACTAGGAATGCAAGGCTGATTCAACACAATAAAATCAATCAATAAGATATACTGAAATAGAGTTTTAGCTAAAGAACAATCCCCCCTTGGCTAAGAAGGCAGCTGCAAACCTTTCCAGCTATGCTCGTCACTATACCACCCTTCTTGTAATAATGTAACAACTGTGTGCCCTATGTCCAAGCCAGCAGCCCTGCTAATCATGTACCCAACATTGCTTATCAGTTCCGCTTCTGTAACCTTGCTTGCTCAGTTTCTTAGGGAGGAACACTGTCTGCTTGGGGATGGGGGGAGGTCTGGGATGTTTACATGGGAAAATCAAGACCTTGTAGTGTATAAAATTTACTGAGAACAAAGACCTGGTGCTCAGACTCTGGAGGTGACTCCTCTGAGCCTGCACTGGTGCTGAATAAACCTTGCTCTTCCATATCTCTGAGTGCTGTTTGTTTCCTTCCACTGCCATGGTTTTTGTGGTTTCTGCAACATTTTTGGTGCTTTGGCTGGGAAGCCAAATACCAAGCTTGCCTCTTGTGCTACCATTGTTGGGGAACCGGGGGAGGCCACAGTCACTGGCCCAGTGGCAGGTGGATAGCACGCACTGGCCATTTTGCCAGATCCAGACCCTCCCTCAGGCCATGCTGGCCTTGGCTCACACTGCTTCCCGAACGGACTCAGAGGGAGAGTGGAAACAGGTTCCAAGACAGGACGTCGGACTGGTGAGTGCCCCAGGGACATCCCACCATATGGCAGAAGGAGCGACTGATCACCTCTCAGTGACAAAAGGGTCATTCAGGTCAGGATTTGCTCCCTTGGGATTGGGAGGCTTGTCAATTCTGGTGTATGTGTGAGTGACTGGAGAGAATGAGAGCCCATGCTCCACCATCTTTGGACTATGGAGCCAGAGTGAGTCCTAACCTGCAGTTCTGTGGCGACCCTCATACGGCTTATAGTGGCCCTCTTCAGAGGGATCCTGACGTTGGGGTTTATACAGTCCCACCTATGCTAAGAGGCTCCTGAAATATCTCCTCCAGGGGAGCAGTCAGACAGACGAAGTGATTGTTACCTGAGGCCTTGTCCTTGCTGTTTGTCACAATATCATAGGGTGGGACTTCACACAATGGGTAAATCGGCTTCTAAGCCCACTGTCTTAGAATGTATGGTTAAGAATTTTAAGAAAGGATTTTCTAGAGATTATGGTGCTAAACTGAGTCCTGAAGAACTGTGTACCCTCTGTACCCTAGAGTGGCCCTCCTTTGGTGTTGGCTGGCCTCCGGAAGGGACCTTAGATGTGTTCACAGTTGCAGCAGTATATAATGTTATAACAGGAGACCCTGGACACCCAGACCAATTTCCGTATATTGATCAATGGTTGGAAATTACCTATTTGAGGCCCCCATGGGTTCAGTTCTGCACCAGAGACCAGGGACAGTGTAGGGTGCTAGTAGCCCAGTCCAAGAAGAAAACCTTGTCTCACAAAAAAAAAAAAAAAAGGCGCCACCTATTTTTCAAGGGGAACCTGAGGACTCGCCCCCTATGCCACCACTTTATGTGCTGCCAGCCCCACCTCTGGGAGCCGAAGGTCCCCAGATGCCAGATAGCCCACCACCTTCTGTTTCTCCTCCTCCTTCTGCTTCTGAAGTTCCTGAGGCAATATCACCCCTGATGCCAGATTCTCCAGAACCAATGAGCAGGCACCTCCAGTCAGCTCAGGGAGCAGCCACTCCAGCATTGCAAATGCCCTTACAGGAAACACGGGGACCACAGCAAGTCACCCCTGATGGGACCATACAAGAGGGGGGATAGTTTTTTTCTTACCTGCCCTTTTCCACTGCTGATCTCCTCAACTGGAAACACCATAATCCCTCATATTCTGAAAAGGCTCAGGTGCTAATTGATCTCTTAGAATTCATTTTCCAGACACACTGTCCCACCTGGATAGACTGATGGCAACTCCTTTTTATTCTGTTTGACACTGAAGAGCTCTGGTGAATTGGAATAGAAGCCCAAAAATAGCTTCAGGCCAATGCGGGGGGTCAAGCAGACTTGGCAAATTGGGTAAGGGAAGCCTTCCCAGAAGAAAACCCCCACTGGGACTATGACACTGAAGAAGGGAAACATAACCTAGAGAGGTACCAGCAGGCCTTCCTACAGGGGGCAAAAGCTGGGGCTAAAAGGCCTACTAATATAGCTAAGAACAGTGAGATACTACCCAGCCAAATACTATGAGAGACTATGTGAGGCTTTCCAAATCAATACCCCTTTTGATCCCGAGGCCCCTGAGAACCAACCGATGATAAATGCTGCCTTTGTGGGACAAGCCCAATCAGATGTCTGTAAAAACCTACAGAAATTAGAAGGATTTGCAGGAAAGAATGCTACTGAACTGTTGGAAATAGCCAACAAGGTTTTTATTAATCGAGACCAGGTGGCCCGCTGTGATGCAGAAAAGAAAATGAAACAAAAAGTGACTCTTCTGGTGGCTGCCCTGTCAAAACCGGTGCCCCCACAGTGGGACTACCCCATAGGGGACAAGGCCCAAGGTCAGGAGAAAGGAGTCCCCTGGAACATGACCAATGTGCTTACTGCAAAGAAAAGTGACATTTGGAAAAATGAATGCCCTAACCGTCCTGAGAAAAAGACCAAGGCCCCACCTAGCCGGTACCGATCTGAACCATTCAACACCAACCTGATCGGCCTAGCTGAGTCTGATTATGGGGGACCAGGCTCTCTCCAACTGGGCCCCCGAGAGTCTATGGTCAGAATTCAAGTAGGGGGCCACCCCATAGACTTTATGGTTGACACAGGTGCTGAACTTTCTGTGGTTACACAACCTCTCAGGGAAAGAAATCACCGTCCTTGTGGCCACAGGTAACCAAACCCACAGGCTCTTCTGTGGTCCTCAATGATGTCAATTAGGAGGCCATGAAGTAATACATGAATTTCTTTACCTGCCTGACTGCCCAGTCCCCCTGAAGGGAAGAGACCTGCTGGCTAAAATGGGGGCACAAATTTCCTTTTCTACTGACAGATTGGCCCAACTCAAATTGACAGAACCCCCCTCTCCTTTAATCATGGCTCTTGCTGTAAAAAGGGAAGAGGAATGGCACTTGTGCTCTTCCTCTTCAGAAATGGGGACCACTCCCCCAGAACTAGAGACTAAATACCCATTGGTTTGGGCTGAAGGAAACCCACCAGGACTGGCAAAATGCCATGCTCCTGTTTTGATTGATCTAAAACCCGGAGCTCAACCGGTAAACTTACGGCAATACTCAATTCCCAGAGAAGCTCAACTGGGAATCCAGGTTCACCTGGATAGGCTGCTTCAGCACGGACTGTTAATAAAATGTCAGTCCCCTTGGAACACCCCTTTACTGCCTGTAAAAAAACCAGGAACACAAGACTACCACCCATTTCAGGACTTGAGATCCATAAATGAAGCAACACATTACACCTGTCCATCCCTAACCCATATACCCTGCTAGGGCTGATCCCCTCCACTGCTGAGTGGCTTACTTGCCTGGACTTAAAAGACACCTTTTTCTGCCTCTGGGTGGTGTCTGCCAGTCAGCCCTTATTTGCTTTTGAATGGGAAAATCCACTTACAGGGACAAAGGAACAGCTCACCTGGACTAGACTCCCACAAGGATTCAAAAACTCTCCTACTCTTTTTAGCAGCGCCCTAGTGGCTGACCTGGCTGAATTCCCTGGACAAAAACTGGGCTGTGTTTTGCTACTGTATGTTGACGACCTCTTACTAGCTGGCACCATGGAGGCTCAGTACCTAGAGGGAACAAGAGCTCTCCTTTCCCTACTGATGGAGGCAGGGTATCGGGTATCAAAGAAAAAGGCACAAATCTGTAAAAAACAAGTTAAGCATCTGGGCTTTAACATCATGCAGGGCTGATGAATGCTGGGGACTGAAAGAAAGTAGGCAGTTTGTGACATTCCTGTCCCTACCACCTGCCGGAAGGTTCGTGAGTTCCTAGGGGCAGCAGGATTCTGCCGGATATGGATCCCCGGGTTTTCAGACTTGGCCAGACCTCTGTATGAGGCTCTAAAAGGGGAAGAAAAGGCTCCCCTTGAATGGGGACCAAGCCAGGAGGCAGCATTTCAGACAATCAAAACCAAACTCACTGAGGCTCCAGCCTTGGGACTTCCTGATGTAACCAGAGGATTTAACCTTTTTGTTCATGAGAAAAATGGGGTGGCTTTGGGAGTCTTAACTCAAGAATTTGGGCCTTTGCATAGGCCAGTGGCATATCTGTCTAAACAAATTGACTCAGTTGCAGCCAGATGGCCTCCCTGTCTCCAAGCACTGGCAGCTACCACCTTGTTGGTGAGAGAGGCTGACAAGTTGACTCTGGGACAAAACCTCAATGTTAAAGTCCCACACTCAGTTGTAACCCTAATGGATACCAGGGGCCACCATTGGCTCACACATGCACGAATGACTCAATATCAAGGGTTACTATGTGAAAATCCATGGGTAAAACTGGAGATTGTACGAACTCTGAACCCAGCCACTTTTCTGCCAGATGAAGCGGGGCCCCCAGACCATAACTGCTTGGAGATACTAGATGAGGTGTTTTCCAGCAGGCCTGACTTGACTGATAAACCACTCCAAAATCCTAACCTGGTTTATATACTGATGGCAGCAGATTTATGGAGGATGGAAGGATATGCTGTGGTATCTGACTTAAAAGTGGTAGAAGCAGAGGTGCTTCCTCAAGGCTGGTCAGCACAGAGAGCAGAATTATGGGCCTTAATCAGAGCACTGGAGCTCAGCCAAGACCAGCAAGTTAATATCTATACTGACTCACGGTATGCCTTTGCAACTTTGCATGTTCACGGAGCCTTATATAAAGAAAGAGGACTCCTCACT
Source organism: Sus scrofa (assembly GCF_054392235.1). NCBI lineage: Eukaryota > Metazoa > Chordata > Mammalia > Artiodactyla > Suidae > Sus > Sus scrofa. Next base: position 62,430,844 of record NC_139401.1, read on the forward strand.
GCTGAAGGAAAAGGGATTAAAAACCAGGCTGAAATCTTAAAGCTCCTAGAGGCAGTATGGGAACCTAAAGAAGTTGCAGTTATCCACTGTAAAGGCCACCAAAAGGGAGACAACCCAGTGACAAAAGGAAACCATAGTGCTGATGCAGCTGCCAGAGAGGCAGCCCGGGAACAACAGCCAGACAAACCTAAGGTCTGGCTGGTCCCAGAAGTGCCAGCTGTCCCCAGATATTCTCCAGAGGAAAAAAAATGGATAAGGGAGGAAGGAGGAACTAAAACTAAGATGGGATGGTGGGTCACACGGGACCACCGAGTTTATGTTCCAGAACAGCTGGCCTACAAACTAGTCCACCAACAACATGAGCTAACCCACATGGGCAAAACTGCCTTAGAGACCCTACTGGGCCAGTACTATCTCATTGCTCATCTTCCTGCACTCTGCTCCTCTTTCTCCCAAAGATGCATAACCTGTTTGCAGAATAATGCCCACCAGGGGCCCAACAGACCAGCTGGGGTACAACACTGTGGACTGTCCCCATTTGAGGATATGGAAGTGGACTTCACTGAGGTCACCCCTAGTAAGGGGTACAAATATTTACTAGTTTTTATCTGTACTTTTTCAGGATGGGTAGAAGCCTTCCCTACCCGAACTGAAAAGGCAAGGGAAGTAACCAAGACACTCCTGAGAGACATTATTCCCAGATATGGAAGCCTCTGACCATCAGGTCAGATAACGGACTGGCATTTGTGGCCAAAACAGTACAACAGGTAGCAAAAGATTTACAGATCTGATGGAAACTACATTCTGCTTATCACCGTCAAAGTTCAGGGAAAGTAGAACGCATGAACTGGACCCTTAAATGGACACTGGCAAAGTTATGTCAGGAAACTGGCTTGCCCTGGGTAGACATGTCACCAGTGGCCCTCCTAAAAGTGAGATGTTCACCCCAAGCAGGAATAGGATTCTCACCATTCGAAATCTTATATGGGAGGCCACCTCCACTAATCAGTTTAAAAGAAAACACCAGGGAGTTGGGAGACTTGGAATTACTTAAACAATTACAAGGACTGGGGCTCACTATTTCTCAGATATATAAATGGGTCAGAGACAGGATACCTGTGTCCTTAGGTACAACAGTACACCCCCACAAGCAGGGGGACCAGGTGTGGATAAAGGACTGGAAAAAAGGAGCCTTTGAGGCTGGTATGGAAGGGCCCCTATACTGTAATTCTAACCACCCCCACTGCTCTTAAAGTAACAGGAATAGATGCTTGGACCCATCATTCCAGAGTTAAACTGGCTGGCCCAGTTGACAACCATGGAGAGTGGGAGACTGCCCCCGATCAGGAGAGACCTCTTTGCCTGACAATACAGAGAAGGAGAGGACGATCTCAAAGCCCTGCTCTGACCACACCGGAAGCTGTCAGTCAACGCACGGCTGAAGCTTGAGTAATCTGCTGCCTGGTAAAATAAACTGCCTTACCTACTTTCCACAAGAGACTTTCTTACTGTTATATACTGTTATCTTATATCCAACATGTATGTTTGCTGCCTGTTGCTATTAATCTGGTCCCCTTTGGTTCTGCCAGGATCCATTTCCTGTGACCCATGCATTCGAGTGACGCGATCAGATCAAGGGGTTACATGGACTTTGCCTTACTCCACTCATTTCTCCCGTTCCGGAGAAATTCATGGAAGTTGTACTCACAACAGGACCACTTATTCTATATGTCAACAGGGGGACCATTATACTTGCTTTGAGCCACGATATTCACCAACTGAGGAATGGTTAGAGGTCCGGTGCTCTCATAAATCAGGGCAGCTAATTAATCGGACCCAAATTACCAACCCCAAGTTGCCAGTCTCAATACTTTTTGATGCCTGTGAAGCTATGAGTGGGTCATGGACTTCTACTAGACCATGTGGAAGCCCATCATGGGAAAGAGAATATAGGCTCCAGCATAAATATATGTGCTGGGGGACCACCTGGAGCGGTTGCCAGGAATGCACTTACTGGAGTTGCGTAGCCTGGGCAACCTGGAATAAGGGAAACAAAACAGCTGTCTTTCAAAAGGGTACAGCCCCTCCAGACTGTCACACTAAAGCTTGTAACCCAGTTAATTTCACTATTTTCAATTCCAGTGAGCCCAAATGGAAGGAGGGTTTCAAAATAAGCATTCACATTGATGGAAGATGCCTTGACACTGGAGCTGTGCTGCATTTCCAGAGAATCACGTTTGTGCTCCAAGCTGCCTCTCACAGGGTCTTTCATTCCTTTTATGAAGAGATAAGAAACACCCCACCTCCCATTCCGGCCACAACTAAGAACTCGTTCTTAGCCCTGGCAGAAACTATTGCACAAACTCTCAAGGTCTCCTCTTGTTATGTATGCAGGGGAACAAACACAGGAGACCACTGGCCTTGGTAAGCCAGAGAACTGAACCCATTAGAGCCTCATAATAAGACTGCATACCCCCAACTCACCAATGGGGTATGGCTCCTCAGAACTGCTATTATAGGGAGAAATTGTCTTGCAAGGCAGGGAGGATGGTTTAATGTTTCAGTTGGAAGCCTAACATGTTTAGGCCTAAGGTATTATAATCTGACTGCCCAAAAAACTCAATGGTGGTCATCCTCCAACCTCTCAGAGCCCAAGCCTAATCCCCTGTCTAACTTTCCCCACCTCCGACAAGCATGGGAAGATATCAGTGCTAATATCCAATGGAGGGCACCAAAGGGATTATATTGGTTTTGTGGGAAAATGGCCTATTCTTATACTCCCCCCTAGTTGGGCTGGGGCATGTGTACTGGGAACAATCAGACCTTCCTTCTTCCTGCTCCCACTATCACTAAGGCAGCAACTGGGAGTTCCTATATATAGGGCACAGGGTGCCCAGAGAGACCGGAGGGCTCTCCAAATTGGAGACTGGAAAGATGATGAATGGCCCCCAGAACGGATAATTCAATATTATGGGCCTGCCACTTGGGCAGAGGATGGCTCTTGGGGATATCGCACCCCTATCTATATGCTGAACTGCATCATCAGACTACAGGCAGTTTTGGAACTTATAACAAATGACACTGCAAGGGCCTTGACTATATTGGCCCAACAACAAACTAAAATGCACAGTGAAATCTACCAAAATCACTTAGCCTTGGATTATTTACTTGCTTCTGAAGGAGATGCTTGTGGAAAATTTAACTTAAGTAATTGATGTCTACAAATAGACAACACTGTAAAGGTGATAGAAGAAATTGCTGATGTGATAGAAGAAAGGTGATAGAAGAAATTGCCCATGTGCCCGTACAAACTTGGAAAGGATGGGATGCAGACAGTCTCTTTGGTAAATGGTTCTCTTGGTTGGGAGGAATTAAGACAATGGTCGGAATAATCATGGTTATACTCGCAGGGGGCCTACTTATTCCCTGCCTTGAACCTCTCCTGATAAATATTATAAAAGGTTTTATAAGAACCATGGTTGAAAGAAAAACAGCCTCCCACCTGCTACTTATCAGAGGCTACCAAAGGATTATGACTTCTGATGATCTCTGAAGGGTGCAGATGCACCCTGAACATCAAGAGGAGGGAATGAAATAGAGTTTTAACTAAAGAACTACCCCCCCCTTGGCTAAGAAGGCAGCTGCAAACCTTTCCAGCTATGCTCATCACTATACCACCCTTCTTGTAATAATGTAACAACTGTGTGCCCTATGTCCAAGCCAGCAGCCCTGCTAATCATGTACCCAACATTGCTTATCAGTTCCACTTCTGTAACCTTGCTTGCTCAGTTTCTTAGGGAGGAACACTGTCTGCTTGGGGATGGGGGGAGGTCTGGGATGCTTACATGGGAAAATCAAGACCTTGTAGTGTATAAACATTACTGAGAACAAAGACCTGGTGCTCAGACTCTGGAGGTGACTCCTCTGAGCCTGCACTGGTGCTGAATAAACTTTGCTTTTCCATATCTCTGAGTGCTGTTTGTCTCCTTCCACTGCCACGGTTTTTGTGGTTTCTGCAACAATACCACATTAAGATACTGGAGAAAAAAATTATCATCGCAATTGTTGCAGAAAAGGCATATAACAAAATCCAAAGTCCTTTCTATGGAAAAAAAAAAACTCAGCATGCTAAAGAAAGGAGGGAACTTCCTCAACATGCTAGAGAATATGAAAAAACCCACAACTAACATTACATACTGAGAGTTTTTACCCTAAGTCCAAGAATAAAAAAAAAAACCACTTTTACACTGTTATTCTAAATTGTGTTGGAAGTTTTGTCAGAGCAACTAGGCAAGAAGTAAAGCTATCTAAATTAGAAAGAAAGAGGTAAACACTATCTCTACTCACAGATTATGTAATCACATATATATTTTTTAAAAATCTACAAAAAAATCCAGAGTTAATAGATTAATTCATCAAAGCTGAAGGGTACAAGATGCACACCCCAGCAATGAACAACCTAAAAAGGAATATAAGAAAATAATTCCTAAGAATGTATATATGTATATGTGACTGGGTCACCTTGCTGTACAGTAAAAAATTGACAGAACACTGTAAACCAGCTATAATGGGAAAAATTAATATCATTATACAAAAAGAAGACAATTCCATTTACAATAGCTTCCAAAATAATAACATATCTAGGAATAAATTTAACCAAGAAGGTAAAAGATGTATACACTGAAAAACCACAAAGTGATGTTGAAAAAAATTAAATACCTGTATAAATGAAGACTTCTTGTCATGGACTAAATTTTTACTATTCCTAAAATCCAAAGTGATCAGTATATTCTGTGCAATTGGTATAAAAATTCCAGCTGCATTTTTGGAGAAGTAGAAACGATGATCCTCAAATTTATGTGAAATTCAAAGGCTCTCAAAAGAGTCAAAACAATTCTGAAAAAGAACAAAACTAGAAGACTCATATTTCCAAATTTTTAAGCTTAATGCAAAGAAATTCTAATAAAAACAATGTGATATTGGCATAAGTTATATAAAACAATAGAATATAATTGAGAGTCCAAAAAAGATCCCATACATTAATGACCAGTTGATTTTTTAAAAGGCTGCTAATTCCACACTGCTGTCTCTTCAAAAACTGTTACTGATACAGTTGGATATCCACTGGGAAATAAAAATGAAGTTGGACATCTACTTTATACCACATAGAAAAAAAATTCAAAATGTATCAACACAAATAAAAGAACAAAATGATAAAACTCCTAGAAGAAAGTATAGGGTCAATCACTATAACCTTGGATTTTGCAATGGTTTCTTAGCTATGACAACAAAATCATGAACAATAACAACCAAAATAGATAAATTGGACCTAATCAACATTAAAAACTTTTGTGCATCAAAATATATTATCATGAGTGTTGAGGCAATATACAGAATGTGAGAAAGTCTGCAAACCATATATCTAATGAGAGTATAATGTTCAAAACCTATAAACTCCTAACAACTCAAAAATAAAAATACAACCTAATTACAAATGAGAAAGGACTTAAATATATCTAAATCACATATACAAATGGCAAAAAAATCTGAAAATATACTCAATATCATTGATTATTTGTGAAACACAAATCACAAATCAAAATGGCAATGAAGTGCTACTTATCACTCACTAGGATGGCTATAATTGTTAAAATGGAAAATAACAAGTATTCGAAAGGAAGGAGAAATTCAAACCCTCATATATTGCTTGTGGGAAAGTAAACTATTTCAAATTCTGTGGAAAACAGCTTTGCAGTTCCTCAAAAAGAGAAACATAAAATTAACATAAAACCCATTTATTCCACTCCTGGGCATATACCCAAAATAATTGAAAAAATGTACTGAAACAACTACATGTATGCTCGTATTCATACCCAGCACTATGCACAATATTCAATATCTGTCTAGAAACAGCTCAATGTTTATCAGAGATTAATGGATAAATTGTGATATATGTATGCAATAGAAGATTATTCAGTCATAAAAAGTAATGTAGTAGTAATTTATGCTCCAATATGAATGAATCTCAAAAATGATGTTAAGTGAAAGAATCCAGATATAAATGGTCATATATTGTATGATTCCACTTATATGAAATATCCAGAATAGGTACATATATAGAGGCAGAACACATATTGGAGTTTTCCAGGGACCAGGACAGAGGGGAGATGGGAAGAAACAGTTTAATGTTATACGATTTTATCTCAAAGTGCTGAAAATATTTTGAAACTAGATGGAGGCAGTGATTTTTACAAGACAGTGAATTAACTAAAAGATCCTATCTCCAAAACAGAAACAGATAATGGACATGGAGGGTAGACTTGTGGTTGCCAGTTTGGAGTGGGGAGGGAGTGGAATGGATGGGGAGTTTGGTGTTGGGAGATGCAAAGTATTACACTTGCAATGGATAAGCAATGGGGTCCTACTGTACAGCACAGGAAACTATATCTAGTTCCTTGGTTAGAACATAATGGAAGATAGTATGAATAAAATGTATATATATGTATGACTTCATCACTTTGCTATACAGCAGAAGTTTAAAGAATACTGTAAATCAATATACTTTATTTTTTTGCAGATTTTATTTTATTTTATTTTGTGTACCATGGAGAGAAATGGTTATTAATAATACAGTTGTAGAACTGTATTATTTAATTGTACATTTGCATTATTTAATTGTAATTATCATAAATTCTTAGATGGAGAGGAAATCAGAATCAGATCTAAGAAGACCAGCATTCTAAGAATGATGTCAAATGATAAATCAATATACTTTAATACAATTTTTAAATGGTTAATTTTTGGAGTTCCTGTTGTGGCTCAGCAGAAGCAAATCTGACTAGTATCCATGACAACACAGGTTTGATCCCTGGCCTCACTCAGTGGGTTAAGGATCTGGCATTGCTGTGAGCTGTGGTGTAGGCTAATGGCTGCAGCTCCAATTTGACCCCTTTCCTGGGAACCTCCATATGCTGCAGGTGCAGCCCTAAAAAAGACAGAAAGTAAGTAAATAAATGATTAATTTTGAGTTAGGTGAATTTTGCTTCTACTTGCTCTCCATTGCTTCTTTCTTCTCTATTGCACAGGATCCTCCTTTGAAGTTCATGCCCTTTGTTTATAATACTGTTATAGAACAGTGTCATCTACCAACCTCCTGTTTATTGTCTTATATTTATTGAGAAATTTGGCATTTGATTTGGCTTATTTTCTACTCCAAGTTTTGTTATTAAGTCACTTCAATTTTCAGATTTTGACACACCCACAATTCTGTACTCCCCTGTCCCTTCTCTTTATTTCCAATTATATTTTCTCATGGTCTTACCTTGAATTTTGTTATAATCTGAAATCCTTTACCCTCAAAACAATAAGATTTAATCTACCACTGTCTCTCTAGGTTTTTTCTTGGGAAAGCCATTACTGCTCAGACATGTCAGGAATTCAATATGTTGGAAAGTTAGGTGAGTTTTAAAGATTTTTAGGAGGCCAGACAATTATTTTAGCAGCTCAAGTTATCCCATTTCTTGTGTTCAAGGTGAGCCTATGCACTGAAAGTTTAGATCTCATCCTTTCCTTTCTCCTTGGAAAATTCAGTGAATTAGTCATATTCTTTCATGTATCTTCACATCTTTCTCTTGGCTTTTTCTTAAAGCATATAAACATTCCCAGGAATCTTCTATTAAAAAAAAATTCTCCCTCAACTCGTGAGCATCTTTGGCTATCACTTGGTTTTTCTCTTTTTAAGTTTATTGATTTTACAACATTCACTACCTTATTACTCAATATTTTATTATCTCAATCCTAATGTTAAAGTTATATTCCTTCATAATAAACTATCCCAAATTTTAGTGGGCTAAAAAGTAATAATTTCATTATATTCATTATTATGCATTTTATCAGTTAAGATAAGGTCTGCTGCATAATTCTATTCCAAAAGTCACTTAATGGGGTCACTAGGTGGCATCCAGCTGGTGGTTGTTCTGGCATGGAAGATCCAAAATAGTTTCACTCACATAACTAGTGCCTTGATGGAGATATCTGAAAAGTTTGGCTCAGTGAGTTTCTATCCTTCTACATGTTGTCTCAGTGCCTCTGCATGTGGCATTTCTAGCAGAGAAATCAGGCTTCTTCAACAGTGACATGGCATTCCAAAAGACAGACTGAGGAAAGAGTAAACTACATGGCCTACACTTGGAAGTTAGGCAGCATCCAATTATACTGCATTCTATTTGTTGAACTAACTCACATGGCCAACCCAGATCCAAGGAGAGGAAATTTCACAAGGGGATGATTACCATGAAGCAAGGTTAACTGAAGTGACATGTTTTAGTCTGCCACACCATGCAACTCCTAAACCCACCGCAATCTGGGTACATGCTCTGCCACACCACTGAAATTGCAATATCAAAACTAAACAGAGTCCTCCTCCTAGTTGTTAAATCCAAAAGATATTTTAAAGTACTTTTTGGCTTGCTTTTTCTGCTGAATTACACCCTATTATTGACAACTAACTCCCTGAAATTCTCCTCCCTTGGCTTCTCTATATCAACATTTTTTTGGTTTCCTATTCACTTCTCTGGCTGATTTGGGGTCAACTTATGTGAATCATTTCTTCTGCTTACTCTTCGAATACTGAACTTTGTTACCAGTCTTCTTTTTTTCTCACTTTTCTCATGCTCTTGGTCACAATATCTACTCTCATGACCTCATCTAACACTTTTCTTCTGGTGATTCCTTAATCTGCATTTTCAAACAGTATGTCTCTCCAGTCTTTTAGGCTAAAAATAAACTATGCCTACTATACATTTCTATCTGAATGTCCCACAGACATAAAAAACTCAGCATGGCTAGAACTGAATTTATTTTCTTATCCCTAAAATGTTTTTTTCTTTTATATTCTCTATCCTATATTTAACATCTATCCAATTTCCCAAGAAAGAAAACTGGAGTACATTATTTTACCACATTCTTCCCTCTCATATAATATGTCATTAATCTCTCAACATTCAATTTGCTGAAAAGATTTTTAATTTGTCTACTCTTCTCCATCCTAGAGAGTAGGTCTGGTGAAAGTCTCAGTGGCAAAATTTGCCTGGCATTCTGATTTGTGAATTATGTAAAAATTATAGTTTACTGCAATAAGCTTTAATAGAGGTTTCTGGGAAATATCAGAATAGGATATACTCAATGAGACAATCAAGTAGGTGGCAGTGGGTTTGGGTCTGTTAAAGGGGAAACAGTTCTTCATAGGAAATCCCAATTTCCTGCTTACCCACTTTCTTACACTCCCAAACATGTCACCCTGAAACATCATCACATTGACCTTATGTATTTGTAAAAATAATCATTAGGAAGCCACATATTCTAGATTTAACATCTAGGCACCAAGTATGATTTCTAACATTACTAGAACAATTTTGTTACACTGACTACAAGTTAAATAACCATGACCTGGTAGGTTCTAGCTTCTGGAAATGGCTATCTCCCTCCTGCAGATAACACATATATTTTGGACAAAATATAAAAAGCACATACCCAAATGCACTATCAAGCAACATAAAGCAGGCATAAACTCAAGGGAATTCTAAACTTGGAAGAAAGGAAGAAAATTAGGTGATATTTCTATTTTTCTGGCTTTGAGCCAGAGGGAAAGCCACATTAAATTCCCTACTGAGTGCCTAAATCTGGTATGAAAAACCTGCTTAAAGAACCAGAGCACAAAGTTCCAGGTTCATTTCCAGCAGCAGGAAAGTGTGGGTATAAAATCCTGGAAAGGAGCCAAAGATGAAGAGCCCTAAATTCTGTATATAAATTTTGCCCAAATCTCTGGCCAACTATAAATGTAGGCTTCACACTCCATGCAGTCTAGTTAAACCTGAAAGAACAGAACAAATATTATAAACACTTTGCATTTCAGAAGAAACAGTTTATATTTGAGTTCAGCCAAATTAACTGCCTATGAAAACAAAAAAACTATGTTTTCAGAGGCACAAAATATTGTCCAGATTCTCTGCAACACAGTATTTACAAAACCCAATGGATGTTTCAAAATAACTTAGATATATGATGAAATAAGTAATGTGACCCATACTCAAAAAAGCACTTACTAAAAATAAATATTGAGATGACACTGATGTTGGAAATAACAGACACATTTTAAAACAGTTATGCCCAAAGATTTAAATAAAAATATGTACACAGTGAATAGTGACTAGGAAACATATGTACAAATACATTGCAACTGTGTGAAAATGACAAGCCCAAAGGTGGAAAATCAGTTCAAGGTCTAGGAAAGAGTGGGCATGGCAAAACTAGCTAGGAATTAACCTACTGACACTGTTATTTCAAAGCCTCATATTTTCCATACATATAATATACAGTCTCATTGTTCCTGTTTCTGGCCACTACTCACCCTACCCTACTTTCAACATACACAGGGCCTAAATGCAACTTAGACATTGGTTCCAGACTTACCTTTCAGAGTGCAGTATTAATTAGAATATTATTGACTGCAAGGGACCTAAAAGTAACTTTAATTTTGGCAAAATGAGGACTGTATTAAAAGTTACACACAGAGGAAGGAAAAGAATGTAAGTGGGACCTCAAGTTCAAATAAGACAAGACTTGAACACAAATATAATTCTTTGGTCTCTCATTTATACATGTTGATTTCATTCTCTTAGGCCAATTTCCTCCCTGTGGCCATCAGAGTACTACACAAGTTCCTGAGATAGCTCCAAGTTTTGCCAGAAAAAAATTAGGATAGAACATTTTTACACATATTCATTTGGAAAAATTCTTGGGAAGAGTTCTGATTTCCTAACTTAGGTGATACACATTTACTTCAACTAATCAAATCAACTGTTGCCAGGGAGAGGGATATTATGATTGGAAGTCTCTACTAGAATGCCATGATTGGAGGAAGGAAAAAAAGCTCTCCTCAAAAGCAAAGGGATGAGAGAGAAATACACCCTTTCAAAAAATACTCTTTCCAACAGCTTTCTTATACTCTATTCCACTTGGTTATACCACCATGCTCCATGAAATAACCTATATTATGATCATGAGATCTCCCTTACAGTTTATTTTATTTATTTTTATCCATGTCTATGGCATGCAGAAGTTCCCAGGCCAGGGATTGAACCTGTGTCACAGCAGTGACCTGAGCCACAGCAGTGACAATGCCAAATCCTTAACCTTCTAAGCCACCAGAGAAATCCTGCCTTATAGTTTAGATTGTTCATTGTCCTCCGTTATCTGTACTGTTCTTCTCCTCTTCATTTTTATTTTGCTTTAAACATGGATAGCTGGAGTCTATCTTGTCTATCTTATTTTGCTTTAAACATGGATAGCTGGAGTCTATCTTGTACCATCAGGTTGAGGTATACACTATGGAGATGGTAGAGGTAGTAGAAGCCCACCCATAAGCTTTAGCATAAAAGAAAAATACTTTTGTATACTGTTACTTTCAATTTCTGCTAACTCAAAATTGAGCTTAATTCAAACTAAAATTCCCTTCAGTTCCCGTATCTAACCAAGACAAAACAAATAATTATTGAGAGTAGGCTAAACCAAAAGACCTGGTGTTGAATCTAGGCTATTCTTTGTACTAGCTTTGTGACCCTCATCTGTCTATGCCTTAATTTCCCAATGCATACAATGAGGCCAATAATCTTATATTTCATTGGGTGGTTATGAGGGGTAAATAACACCATGCATGGAAACACGTAGTAATTGTTCAATAAGTGTTAGCTACTTTCAATTCTTCCCAATTTGCTGACTTAATACCACGGAAGTCTTGGCCTTCCTCCACAATCCAATTGCTACTCCACTCCAGTAAGCTTCTGCCTCCATAGCAGAACACTCCCATAGCATCATCTTCATTGTTTAGGGTTAACCTAAACACATCTCAAAGACTAGGTCAACTGGTCTCTGAGGCCCTTCAAGTGCCCCTCATCACCAATGTAATGAAGCCTGGTGTTCAAGGCTCTTTGTAATGAATGCCCAACTGGCCTTGCTGGCTCCACCATATCCTACATCCTAGAAACACTTAACTAATTGCCACTGTCACAACACCTTCACACACATATGCTCACACATAGTAATACCAACCTTTCTTATTCCCACTCTTTTGAAATTCTCTACCCTTGGCTTTTGTGGCTTCACACTTTCTTACTCTTTTTTTTTTCAATAGTTCTGAATTTTTCTTCTCCATTATTTTTATGGGATACTCATTTTACACCCTCTCTCTAAGTTTCAGAATTCCCTAGGATCTTATCCTCTGATCACTTTCATTTGCACTGCTTGTCCTATCCTTGAGTGATGTCTTCCATCCGGCTTTTAATGACTACTTAAATGCTCATGACTCCTAGATCTATATTTTCACTTATGACCTCACTTCTGATCTTTGATCTCACACGTCCTGCTGGAAAAAGACATCCTGAACATCACAAAGACACTTCAAATTGAATTTGCCTTTCACATCTCAAACCTGTCTCTCCTTTTTATTCTGAGTCTCTGTTGGTAGTAGCATCCCATCATCCACAGTACTACCCAAGCCTGAAACTTGTCATTCTTATTCTGCCTATCTAAGAAATTACTTACACTTACCATGAAAATCACCTCCTCAATAAATTCAGTCTATTTCCTATCTATCCTCACTGCCTCTACTCTGGTTCTGGTCCTCATCTTTGTCTTGAATTAACTTCCTCCCTTGTATCCCTGCTTAGAGGCTATAATGCCTCCAATGCATTAGCCAACATGAGTACATACCTACGTCTTACGATGTTAGTGACCTGCTTAAAAGCATTCACTGTTTCTTGTTGCCAAGTAAGACAAAATTAACCAGAGTTTCCCATAGTTATTAAATATTTACCATATGTCAGGGACAATGCTAGGTATTTACTATCTAGCTTAGAAGAAAGAGATATAAACACATAATTACTATATAATGTAATAAATTTCATGATAGAAATATTCACAGGAATTTTGGGAGCACAAGATTGAGTCTCTTAAGGGCAGGGCATTTTTCTTCCTAATCTTTGCATCCCCAAATCCTGTCCCAATGTCTGATTCTGTTTGTAAAGTGGAAATGAAAACTTCTTTATCACATACTAAGTAAATGCAATGAATTGACTTGGATCCTAATTCAAATAGACAGATTATAAATTATTTATAAAAAAATCTGATGACTTTGTATAGTAACAGAATATCTAAATATTGAAGGAGTATTGTATGTTTTAAAAATGTTATAATGGTACTGTCATTATGTTTTTTTTTAATTTTCTTATCTCTCAGAGAGATGTACAAAAATATTTCCAAGTGAAATGAGTTAATGTCTGAAATGTACCCCAAGATATTTGTGTAGTGGTGAGGTGTAGGGAGTGAAGATATAGCTAAAATAAGATTGGTATGCATAATCACTGAAGCTAGATGATGGATTTAAAAAAAATGGCACTTTCTATTTCATAGTGAAGTTGTAGCAATTAAATGAAATGATTTTATGTAAAATGCTTGATATTGTGACTATCGTTTCAAAAAAAAAATGTTAGTTTTGCTTCTCCCTTCTTCTCTCTCTCTAACATATGGCAGGCACATCAAGTTAAAAGCAAGTCAGTGGAATTGTAATTAGAAGCTCATTATCTAAAGAACTGGAAAAATGCACATTTCTCTCCTGATTATGACAGTGTCTAATGTAACAGACAACTTTCAGAGAGCCTGAAACAGGAATGCCAATTTCTAATACCAAAAGAAAGAAAGGGGAAAAATCATGATTGAAACTTTAGGGAGAGAGAAAACATATAAGCACATTCATTCTTTTAGGCTGAAAGATGCTGGCTTATTCTAGTTTTCCTCTGTTGCTTGACTCTCTTCTGCAATATTGCCACCTTGAGGACGCCAAGCATCATAATATCTTATTTCCAGATGCAGAGCTTGTTACGATAGCTCTGAGTATTCTGTGAAATTTCTGGAAGGAAATGGCTTCTCTCAGTTATTTCTTCAAACAATATTCATATGCTCCCTCTTGCCCTTTAAAATTCCTTTACTGATGCTGGGAAAAATGGACAGATACATGTAAAAGAATGAAATCAGAGGAGACTCTAGCACTAGATACATACAATAAACTCAAAGTTGATGAAATACTTAAATGTAAGACCAGTTACTATGAAACTTCTACAGGAAAACATAAGCAGAACACACTTTGACATGAAACACAGCAATTTTTTTTGGATTCATCTCCTAGAACAATGGAAAGAAAAAAAAAGTAAACAACTGGGACTTAATTGAACTTAAAAGCTTTTGCTTTTCTGGTCACATTGAAGATCTACCTAGAGCGTACTACCATGTCCCAGGGCCCTGCAACTAGGAGTAGCCTGTGCCACCTTCCTACAGATCCTTGATGCTATTGAGCGCCCAATAACCAGGCACTGACTGCTGGCCCTACCCCTTGCCTCTTTTTCCCTGAAAACACACTGAGCATCCTGAGAAATACAGTCTGCTCAAACTGAAGAAAGAAACAGCAAATATTCAAACTCCTACACAGAAAATAAATACTAACACCGCGAAAAACACAAAAGGGTATCCTTGCATAGAAATAGCCTTATGAGACTACAGTTTGGCTTCACTGAACTCACAGAAAAAGAAAAAAACAAGCAAGATGAAGAAGCACTGAAACCATTCCCAGTTAAAGGAACAGGAGAATTCACCTAAAGCAGTCAACAATGAAACAGACCTCTGCAGTCTGACAGACATTGAGTTCAAAAGGGAGGTATTGAAAATACTGAAGGAATTAATAGAGGATATTAACAGTAATACAGATTCCTTTAGAAAGGAACTATAAAATGTAAGGAGGAGCCAAGGAAAACTAGAAAATTCATTTGCAGAGATACAAACTGAGCTTAAGGCAATAAAGAGCAGAATGAATAATGCAGAGGAACAAATTAGTGATATGGAGGATAGAGTAAAGGAAATCACCCAATCAGGACAGCAGACAGAAAACCAAATGAAAAAACATGAAAGCAATATTAGAGACCTATGTGATAATATAAAGCAGGCCAAACAATGCATAACAGGAATTCCAGAAGGAAAAGAAAAAGAAAAGGGGATTGAAAAATATATTTGAAGAAATTATGGCTGAAAACTTTCCAAATATAAAGAAAAAATATATCAAGATACAGGAAGCACAGAGGGCCCTAAACAAGTTGAACCCAAACAGGCCCACACCAAGACATATTATAATAAAAATGGCAAAAGTTAAAGAGAGGATTCTAAAGGGCGCAAGAGGAAAGCAAAACATTAATTATAAGGGAACCACCATAAGGCTATCATCTGATTTCTCTACAGAAACACTACAGCCCAGAAGGGAGTGACAAGATATATTTAAAGTGCTGAAAGGAAAAAAAAAATACAACCTAGAATACTCTATCCAGCAAGAATATCATTTAAATTATGAGGAAATAAAGAATTTCTTCAACAAACAAAAGCTAAAGGAGTAGAGCAATACTAAACCCACTCTAAAAGAAATACTGAAAGTTCATCTCTAAACTAAAAAAAGCGGGGGGGAGAGAGAAAAAAGAAAAAAAAAAGAAGAATTAGGATGGAGGAAACCAAAATTGGAAAGCAGTCAAATAAGCTAGCATGCAGATCTAAACATGAAATGTTGAAGGAAAAAAAAGAAGACATAATAATCATACAATGTGGAGAAGGAAAGTAAGAAAATTTATAGATTTTTAAAATTTTAATGATGTGTTTGAGCCTATATGACTATCATGCAAAAACAAGTAGATGTAGGAAGGAATTAATGTGCTTAAAAAAAACAGGGCAACCACAAATCAATACCAAATATTACATCCACAAAAAATGTAAAGTACTCAAGCATAAAATAAATGGAAACCATCCAACCAAAAAAAAAAAAAAAAAAAGAAAAAGAAAAGAAGAAACGACAAACAGAATCAACTGGAAAACAAGGTTTAAAATGGCATTAAATACATATCTATCAATAAGCACCTTAAATGTCAATGGACTGAATGCTCCAGTCAAAAGACACAGAATAGAAGATTGGATAAAAAAGAAGAAACCTTCAATATGCTGCCTACAAGAAACTCACCTTAGAGCAAAGTACACATGTAGATTGAAGGTGAGGAGATGGGAAAAGATATTTCATGCCAATGGACAAGCCAGGAAAGCAGGAGTTGCAATACTCATATCAGACAAAATAGACTTCAAAATGAAGGCCATAAAGAAAGACAAAGAAGGATACTATTTAGTGGTTCAAGGATACATTGAAGAAGAGGATATTACAATTGTCAATATATATGCCCGTAATATAGGAGAACCCAGATACCTCCAACAAATACTAACAGATGTAAAAGGAGAAATCAATGGGAATACAATCATAGTAGGAGACTTTAACACCCCATTCACATCTATGGAGAGATCCTCTAGACAAAAATCAATAAGGCAACAGAGATTCTAAAGGACACAATAGAAAAGTTAAACGTTATCAACATTTTCAGGACATTACATCCAAAAAATCAGAATATACATTCTTCTCAAGTGCGCATGGAACGTTTTCAAGAATTGATCACATACTGGGGCACAAAGCTAACCTCCACAAATTTAAGACTCTAGAAATTAGTTCAAGTATCTTCTCTGACTACAATGGCATGAATCTAGAAATCAATCACAGGAAAAGAAATGAGAAAAAAACCGACTACATGGAGACTAAACAACATGCTACTAAAAAACCAATGGATCAATGAGGAAATCAAGAAGGAAATTAAAAAATAACTCAAGACAAATGATAATGAAGACAAATACACTCAAAATCTATGGGATGCCTCAAAAGTAGTGCTCAGAGGGAAATTCATAGCAACACAGGACTTCCTTAAAAAACAAGCAAAATTTCAAATCGACAATTTAACCCACCACCTAAATGAATTAGAAAAAGAAGAACAAACAAAGGCAAAATCAGAGGGAAGGAAATCATTAAGATCAAAGAGGAAATTAATTAAACAGAGATAAAAAACAATAGAAAAAATTAATAAAACCAAGAGCTGTTTCTTTGAAAAGATAAACAAAATGGACTAACCTCTTGCTAGACTCACGAAGAAGAGGAGAGAAAAAAACCCAAATTAACAAAATAAGATACCACCTCACACCAGTCAGAATGGCTATCATTAATAAATCCACAAATAACAAGTGCTGGAGGGGCTGTGGAGAAAAGGGAACCCTCCTGCACTGTTGGTGGGAATGTAAACTGGTACAGCCACTATGGAGAACAGTTTGGAGATACCTTAGAAATCTATACATAGACCTTCCATATGACCCTGCAATCCCACTCCTGGGCATCTATCCGGACAAAGCTCTACTTAAAAGAGACACATGCACCCGCATGTTCATTGCAGCACTATTCACAATAGCCAGGACATGGAAACAATCCAAATGTCCATCGACAGAGGATTGGATTCGGAAGATGTGGTATATATACACGATGGAATACTACTCAGCCATAAAAAAGGATGACATCATGCCATTTGCAGCAACATGGATGGAACTAGAGAATCTCATACTGAGTGAAATGAGCCAGAAAGACAAAGACAAATACCATATGATATCACTTATAACTGGAATCTAATATCCAGCACAAATGAACATCTCCTCAGAAAAGAAAATCATGGACTTGGAGAAGAGACTTGTGGTTGCCTGATGGGAGGGGGAGGGAGTGGGAGGGATCGGGAGCTTGGGCTTATCAGTCACAACCTAGAATAGATTTACAAGGAGATCCCGCTGAATAGCATTGAGAACTATGTCTAGATACTCATGTTGCAACAGAAGAAATGGTGGGGGAAAAACTGTAATTGTAATGTATACATGTAAGGATAACCTGACCCCCTTGCTGTACAGTGGGAAAATAAAAAAATAAAATTAAAAAAAAAAATAAGAAATGAAAATGATGTCACAAGAGATACTACAGAAATATAAAAAACAATGAGAGAACATTATGAACAATTGTATGCTAACAAATTTGACAACCTAGAAGAAATGGACAAATTTATAGAGACTTACATCCTGCCAAAACTGAATCAAGAAGAAATAGATCAACTGAAGAGACTGATCACTATAAATGAAATTGAATATGCCACAAAAACACTCCCTATAAATAAAGGTCCAGGACCAGATGACTTCACAGGTTAACTCTACAAAACATAAAAAGAGGAACTTATACCAATCCTCCTTAAACTTTTTCAAAAGAGTGAAGGAGAAGGAACACACCCAAAGACTTTCTATGATGCCACCATCACCCTAATTCCAAAACCAGACAAAGATACTACCTAAAAAGAAAACTATTGGCCAATATCTTTGATGAATATACATGCAAAAATTCTCAACCAAATTTTAGCCATCTGAATCCAACAACATATGAAAAATATCATACACCATGACCAGGTGGGATTTATCTCAGGTACACAAGGATGGTTCAACATATGCAAATCAATCAACAACATACATGATATTAACACAAGAAAAGTCAAAAACCACATGATCATCTCAATATATGCAGAAAAAGCATTTGACAAAGTCCAACATCCATTCATGATCAAAACTCTTACCAAAGTGGGTATAGAGGGAACATTCCTGAATATAATCAAAGCCATTTATGACAACCCCACAGCAAATATCACACTCAATGGAGAAAAGCTGAAAGCCTAAAATCTGGAACAAGACAGGGATGCCCACTCTCACCACTGTTATTCAACATAGTATTGGAAGTCCTAGCCACAGAAACCAGACAAACAAAAGAAATAAAAGTCATCCAAATAGGAAGAGAAGTGGAAAAACTGTCACTGCATGCAGATGACATGATACTACATATAGAAAACCATAAGGACTCAACACAAAATCTACTTGAACTGACCAACAAATTCAGCAAAGTAACCAGGTATAAGATTAACATTAAGAAATGAGTCACATTTATGTATACTAATAATGAAATATTAGAAAAAGAATACAGAAATGCAATGCCTTTTAAAATTTCCCCCCCAATATAAAATACCTGGGAATACACCTGACAAAGGAGGTAAAGAATTTATATGCTGAGAACTATAAAATATTCATCATAGAAATTAAAGAAGATGTAAAGAAATGGAAAGATATTCCATGTTCCTGGGATGGGAAAATTAATATTGCAAAAATGGCTGTACTATCCAAAGTAATCTGCAGATTCAATGCAATCCCTATCAAATTACCCAGGACATTTTTCACAGAACTAGAACAAACAATCCAAACATTTAGATGGAACCACAACAGACCCAAAATTGCCAAAAGCAATCATGAGGAACAAAAACCAAGCAGGAGGCATAACTCTCCCAGACTTCAGGCAATATTACAAAGCCAAGGGCATCAAGACAGTGGGGTACTGATACCAAAACTGACATACAGACCAATAGAACAGAATAGAGAGCCCAGAAATAAACCCAGACACCTATGGTCAAGTAATCATTGACAAAGTAGGCAAGAATATAAAATGGGAAAAAGACAGTCTTTTCAGCAAGTATTGCTGGGAAACCTGCACAGCTGCATGCAATGAAATGAAACTAGAACACACGCTCACATCATGTGCCAAAATAAATGCAAAATGGCTGAAAGATTTAAATATAAGACAATATACCACCAAACTCCTTCAAAAGAACATAGGCAAAACCATTCTCTGACGTCAGCCTTACAATTGTTTTCTCAGGTGAGCATCCAGAAGGAACAGAAATAAGAACAAAAATAAACTAATTGAACCTAATCAAACTGACAAGCTTTTGCACAGCAAAGGAAACCAAAAAGAAAACAAAAAGATACCTTACAGACTGGGAGAAAATCGTTTCAAATGATCAACTGACAAGGGCTTAATCTCTAGAATATACAAGCAACTTATACAACTCCACAGCAAAAAAGCCAACAACCCAATTGATAAATGGGAAAATGACATGGAGACAGATGGCCAACATGCACATGAAAAAATGCTCAACATCCCTGTACAGATGGCCAATATGCACATGAAAAAATGCTCAACATCCCTGATTATCAGAGAAATGCAAATCAAAACTACCACGAGATACCACCTCACACCAGTCAGAATGGCCATCATAAATAAGTCCACAAATAACAAATGCTGGAGGGTGTGTGGAGAATTGGGAACACTCCTGCACTGTTGGTGGGAATGTAAGCTGGTACAACCACTATGGAGAACAGTATGGAGGTATGTACCTTAGAAATCAATACATAGAATTACCATATGACTCAGCAATCCCACTCTTGGGCATATATCCAGACAAAAACTTTCCCTAAAAAAACACGTGCACCTGCATGTTCATTGCAGCACTATTCACAATAGCCAAGACATGGAATCAACCCAAATGTCCATCGACAGACAATTGGACTTGGAAGAAGTGGTATATATACACAATGGACTACTACTTGTCCATAAAAAAGAACAAAATAATGCCATTTGCAGCAACCTGAACGGAACTAGAGACTCTCATCCTGAGTGAAGTAAGTCATAAAGAGAAAGACAAATGCCATACACTATCACTTATATCTGGAATCTAATATAAGGCACAAAGGAACCTTTCCACACACACACACAAAAAAAAAACACTCATGGAGTTGGAGAATAGACTTGTGGTTGCCAAGGGGGAGAGGAAAGGAGTGGGGTGGTTGGGGATCTTGGGGTTAATAGATAAACAATTGCCTTTCGAATGGATTAGAAATGAGATCCTGCTCTGTAGCACTGGGAACTATGTGAGAGCATCAATAGCTTATGTTCAATAGCAATATCTTCCTCTGAGGTGATGAGGAACCACAGGTAGTGCCTGTTCAGGGACCCATACTGGGGTGGGCAATGACCATATCTAGAGTCAGTGTTAACTGTGGTCTTTTGCCCCCACCTCCTGTAGACCATGCATGAAGCAACCCATCTCACTTAGCCTACATAAGAAGGTGCTGTACAAGCTGCTCCTAGTTGCAGAATCC
Source organism: Sus scrofa (assembly GCF_054392235.1). Taxonomy (NCBI): domain Eukaryota; kingdom Metazoa; phylum Chordata; class Mammalia; order Artiodactyla; family Suidae; genus Sus; species Sus scrofa. Next base: position 62,451,862 of record NC_139401.1, read on the forward strand.
TGGGAAGTGACAAAGATCAGATGTGTGGATACTGCCTGGAACATTTGGCAGTGGCAGCATCAGGGTGGGTGTGTTCCCAGGTGTGTGAAAGCACCAACAACTGGTGTTCTGACACAATGCCCTCCTCTGTGGTGTCCTTGAGGTGAATTGGGGTGCAAGTGACATTTGTTCAGATATCCTATTGGCAGCGGGCCATGCCATCTTCTGGCATCAGGGACAACTGTGGTGGTTTGCCCCTGCTGCCTGCAGACCTCACAAGAAGCACCCTGCCCCAATTAGTCCACCCAGGAGGTGCTGCACCAAGTGCCCCTAGTTGTAGGCTCTTGGGAAGGGACAGTGACCAAGTGCTGGGCACCACCAGAGCATTTGGCAGTGGTAGCTGCAGGATGGGTGTGTTCCCAGGGGAGTGAGAGCAACAGCGTATGGTGCTTGTTTGCAGTACCCTCATTTTTCCTTTTTTACCAACCCCTGAGGTGCCTGGGGTCACTGGTGGAGCCCACTCACAGGCCCCCAGTGGTGTCAAGCCATGCCTCCCTCTGGCCTCTGAGATGACTTCTACAGTCTGCCCCTGCCACGTGTAGATCCTGCAAGATGCACCATATTGCACTTAGCCCCCTGATGCCCCTAGCCCATGCAAGAGGTCCATGGCCACCAGTAGCCTGCACAAGAAGTGCCCAATCTCCCCTAAATGAGCAAGAGTCTTCTCTCTGCTTGTAGCCTGCAAAGAGCTGCCTGGCCCTCTAAGCCCATGGGCATGCACACACTCCAGGAAAGGGAATTTCCTATGGCAGCCCACCCCTCCTCCTTTCGACCTCCTCAACAATGGCTCATTGCCTCTCCTGTGGGTCCAGATATTCTCCCAGGTTTCCTCTGCCTTGGCGTTCCCCTCCTCAGCCCATGGCACACTGCTCTTTAGCCACTCATGCCATCAACACAGCCAGCCCCCATTCCTCTCCCCAGGACTGACCTCCAGAGCCTGAGTCTCAGTGCCCAGCCCCTGCCCAAGTGTCTCAGGCTGTGGTGTCCAGCTGATAGTTCAGATGCTCTGTGTGGCTCTCACTCATTTTTTCTGTTCTCAGTCCAGCTGCTGCACTTTTCTGAGACTTTGAGGTCCTGCTGACTTGGCTGATCTGTCAGGCGGCTTCCCAGGATGTGGGTTCCTTTTCTCTTTCACAGCTCCCTCTAGGGAATGCTATTCCAGCCCTGATTCCTTTTCTCTCTCTCTCTTTTTTCTTTTGTTCTATCCAATTATGTCAAGAGTTTCTTGCCCTTTTTGGAGGTTTAAGTTCTTCTGCCAGCATTCAGTTGATGTTCTTTGAGAGTAGTTTCACATGTAGGTGTGTTTTTTGATATATTTGTCAGAGAAGGTGAGTGTGACCTCTTACACCTCTGCCATCTTGCTACACCTCCCCTCGCATGAAAGCAATTTAACCTGTCCATCAAAGGATGTATGGATAAAGAAGTTATGGTATGTATGGTATATATACACAATGCCTTATTAGCCATAAAAAGAATGAAATAATGCTGTTTGCATCGACATGGATGGACCTAACGTTAATCATATTAAAGTGAACTAAGAAATAGACAAATATTATATGATATCACTTATATGTGGAATCTAAAACAATGACACAAATGAAATTATGGTACAGAAATAGACTTATAGGTATAGAAAACAAACCTACAGCTACCAAAAGGGATAGTGGGGGGGGATGAATAAGGAGTTTAGGATTGATTATAAACATGACTATATATAACATAGATAAACAACAAGGACATACTGTATAGCACAGGGAACTATAGTCAAAGAAAAATAAATTTTTAAAAAAAGTGCCTTGTACTCAATCTCTGCTACAGCACATATTACATTATAATTGTGTACCTAACTGCATTCATTAATACATTAACAACATTATTTTTTAAGTACATACTCTTGGACAAATACCAAGTTAGGCATGGGAGATAAACTGGTAATTAAATCTAGTTGAGAAAAAAAAAACATGTAAATGGATAAGTAAAACAGGGAAGTACTTGCTGAATGTTTAATGTACATCAGTTTAATGCATAACTTTTTAATGTTTCACAGTATGTGCATAAACCAATTTAAAATTCACAACTGTATGATACTATTATTATCTCCATCTTACAGATGAGGAGACAGAGTCACCAGGAGGTTAGGTAAATTGCCCAAGATCACACAGTCGTTCCTACTGTACAAACAGAAATACTATTGATTTGTGCATGTTCATCTTGTAACTTTTGATTTTGCTAAATTGGTTTATTACCTCTGATGGAACTTTTGTGTGTATTATTTAGGATTTTTTAACTATAGAATCATGTCATCTGTGGAGAGTGACAGTTTTATTTATTTTAACATCAGATGCCTTTTATTTGTCATCCTTGCCCATTTGTTTTGGCTAGAAATTCCAGTACAATGTTGAACAACAGTGGTGAAAATGGGTACCCTTATTTTGTTCCTACTTTAGGGGGAAAGGTTTTTTTTTTTAAATCATTGAGTGAGATGTTAGTTGTAAGCACTTCATAATTAAAAAATAGGAAATGAAAATGGGGACTATACTAATGACTTTACAGAAATAAAAAGGATTATGAGAGTATCATGAACAGTTTTTCACCAACAAAACCTAGATGAAATAGGGAAATTCTAAGAAACACATAATTTATAATATTTGACTTAAGATAAAAGAAAATCTGAATATACCTGTACAAGTAAGAAGATTGAATCCATAATCAAAAACTTCCCAATAAAGCAAAGGCCATGATCAAAAAACTTCAGTAGTGAATTCCACCAGATATTTTAAAAAGTTAACACCAACTACTTTCAAACTCTTTCAAACTATTGAACAGGAGAGAACATTTCTTAACTAATTCTATGATATCAGCATTGCATTGATATTAAAGCCAGACAAAAACACAAGAAAAGAAAACTATATGTTGCCTTTGGGATGGATTAGCAATGGGATCCTGCTGTGTAGCACTGGGAACTCTGTCTAGTCAGTTATGATGGAACACATAATGTGAGAAAAAAGAATGTATATATGTGTTTGTAACTGGGTCATCATGCTATGCAGTAGAGAATATATATATAAAGAAATAAAAATTTAAAAAAGGAAAAAGGAAAACTATAGAGAATATTACTTATGTAAATCTATGCAAAAATCCAAATATCATAGAAAATTGAATTCAGCAAAACATTAAAAGGATTATGCATTGTGACTCTGTAGGACTCATTTTTGGAATTCAAAGATGTTTCAACATATGAAAATCAATATAATACATCATATTAACAGAAATTTAACACTAGCAATAGAAAAACTCTGTATATGATAAAAGCCACATATAAATAAACCACAACTGATGTCATACTCAATGAAAATCTGAAAGTTTTCCCCCTAAGATCAGGAGAGATCCTGATTGGAAAGAAAGTGTCGAAATTATCTCTGTTCATAGCTGGCATGACATATATATATATATATATATATATATATATATATATATATATGCATGTATATATAATAAACATATATAAACACATATATATGTACATGAATGCTCTACACAAAATACCAGTTAGAGTTAATATATGAATTTAACAGAATTGTAGCATACAAAATCAACACAAAAATTTTGTTTTTAAACCCTTCCAATGAACAATATAAAAAGGAAATAAGAAAAACAATTATATTCACAATAGCATTGATAATAACAAATTAATTGGGAATGAGTTTAACCAAGGAGACCAAAGCCTTGTACATTGAAAACTATAAATTATTGTTTAAATTAAAGAAAAATATATAAATTAAAAGACATCCCATGTTTATAGACTGAAAGACTTAAGGTTAATATGACATTACCACACATAGCAATCTACAGATTAAATGGAATTGCTATCAAAATCCCAATGGCATTTTTTTCATCAATGGAAAAATCATTCTAAGTTTGATGTGAAATCTCAAGAGACAGTGAATGGCCACAACAATCTTGAGGGGAAAAATGAAAAAAACAAGTTGGAGGAGTCACAATTCCTGATCCTAAGATTTACAACAAAGCTAAAGTAATCAAAACAGTGAGGCTTTGGTGTAAGGGTAGACATATACATCACTGGAATAACATAGACAGCACCAGAATAAACCTTTGTATCTTTGTCAACTGATTTTCAATATTGGCCCCAAGACCACTCAATGGGGAAAGGACAGTTTTTTTCCACAAAGGCCCCTGGGAAAACTTGATATGCACAAGTGAAAGAATGTAATAAGACTCTTACATTACACAATATTAAAAAATAGCTAAGAATGGATCAAAGGCAGAGTTCCCGTCGTGGCGCAGTGGTTAACAAATCCGACTAGGAACCATGAGGTTGCAGGTTTAATCCCTGGCCTTGCTCAGTGGGTTAAGGATCCGGCATTGCAGTGAGCTCTGGTGTAGGTCACAGATGCGGCTCAGATCCCGTGTTGCTGTGGCTCTGGCGTAGGCTGGTGGCTACAGCTCCGATTCGACCCCTAGCCTGGGAACATCCATATGCCATGGGAGCAGCCCAAGAAATGGCAAAAAGACCAAAAAAAAAAAAAAAAGAATAGATCAAAGGCTTAAAGGAAAAAAAATTAAATTATAAAATTTTAGAGGGAAACAAAGAAGAAAATCTTTATGAAGTTGGATATGGCAATAAGTTCTTAAATATGACACTAAAAGCAATGGCATCAAAAGAAAAATAGATAAATTGGACTTCATATAAATTAAATTGTTTTTACAAAGGATACTATCAATAGAATGAAAAGACAACCCACAGAGTGGGGTAAAATATTTACAAATTGTATATATGAAAAGGAATCAATACTCAAATTATATAAAGCATTCCTATAACCCAGAGAAATGCACATCAAAAGCACTATGAGGTACCACCTTACACCAGCCAGAATGGCCATTGTCAAAAAGTCTAAACTATAAGTGCTGGAGAGCGTGTGGAGACAAAGGAACCCTAGTACACTGTTGGTGGGATTGTAAATTGGTGCAACCACCATGGGAAACAGTATGGAGACTCCTCAGAAAACTAAAAATAGAACTACCATTAGATCCAGCAATCCCACTCCTGGGCATCTATCCAGAGAAAACCATGACTCGCAAAGACACATGTACTCCAATGTTCATTGCAGCACTATTTTCAATAGCCAAGAAATGGATACAACCTAAATGCCCATCAACAGTGGAGTGGATCAAGAAGATGTGGTACATATACACAATGGAATATTACTTAGCCATTAAAAGGAATGAAATAACAGCATTTTAACAACATGGATTGACCTAGAAATTATCATGCCAAGTGAAGTCAGACAATGAGACACCAACATCAAATGCTATCACTGAGATGTGGAATCTGAAAAAAGGACCCAATGAACTTTGAAGCACAGATACTGACTCATAGACTTTGAAAAACGTATGGTTTCCAAAGGAGACAGTTTGGGGAGTGGGGGGATGCACTGGGGTTGTGGGATGGAAATCCTATCAAATTGTGGATTGTGATGATCATTGTAAAACTATAAATAATAAATTCATTGAGTAATTTAGAAAAACATAAAAACAAGAAACCTAATTTTACAAATGGGCAAAGAGGAGTTCCCATCTTGGCTCAGCAGAAATGAATCTGACTAGCATCCATGAGGAATCAGGTTTGATCCTGGCTTCATTAAACGGGTTAAGGATCTGGCATTGCTGTGAGCTGTAGTGTAGGTCACAGACCTGGCTCAGATTCTGCATTGCTGTGGCTGTGGTGTAGGCCAGTGGCTATAGCTCTGATTTGACCCCTAACCCGGGAACCTCCATATGCCACAGATGCAGCCCTAAAAACAGAAAATAAATAAATAAATAAGAAAAATTAAAAAAAAAATGGGCATAGCACCTGAACAGATGTTTCTCCAAAGAAAATGTACAAATGAGAAAAAAAATCATGAAAAAAATGCTCAACATCACTAACTATTAGGGAAATGCAAGTTAAAATCACAGTGAGATGCTACTTCACACTCATTATAATGATTACTATTAGATTTTGAGTGGCTGTGTCTTCATTATCATTTATCTCAAGGTATTTTTTTATTTCCTTCTTGATTTCCCCATTGACCCATTGGTTTTTTGGCAGCACGTTGTTTAGTCTCTATGTAGTAAGTTTTTTCCCATTTCTTTTCCTGTGGTTGATTTCTAGTTTCATGCTATTGTGGTCAGAGAAGACACCTGCAATAATTTCTATACTCTTAAATTTGTTGGGTCACCATGCTGTACAGTATAAAATTGACAGAACACTGTAAACCAGCTACAGTGGAAAAAAACTTTATATTAAAAAAGAATGATTACTATTAAAAAATAAACAACAACAAATGTCAGCAAATATGTGTAATTATTGGAACTCTCAAGCATTTCTGGGGTTGTGGGTGATGTTAAAATGGTACAGCCATTGTGCAAAAGCATTTGGTGATTCTTGAAAAGGTTAGACATAGAATTAGCAGATGGTCCAACAATTCCACCCCAGGGTATATACTCAAAAGGATTGGAAGTTGAGAATCAAGCAGCTATTTGTACAACAATTTTTTTTTTTGGCTTTTGGCTTTTGTCTTCTTAGGGCTGCATCTGCAGCATATGGACGTTTCCAGGTTAGGGGTCTAATCAGAGCTGTAGCAGCCAGCCTATGCCAGAAACATGGCAACATGGGATCCCAGCTGCATCTTCGACCTACACCAGAGCTCATGGCAATGCCAGTCCTTAACCCACTGAGTGAGGCCAGGGATCAAACCCACAACCTCATGGTTCCTAGTCAGATTCGTTTCCACTGTGCCATGACAGGAACTCCAATTCTTTTTTTTTTTTTTTGCCTCTTTTATTTTTTAATTTCCCCTATACATTATTATTTTTTTCCTACTGTACAGCATGGTAACCCAGTTACACATACATGTAAACATTCTATTTTCTCACATTATCATTCTCCATCATAAGTGATTAGACATAGTTCCCAGTGCTGCACAGCAGGGTCTCATTGCTAATCCATTCGAAAGACAATAGTCTGCATCTATTAACCCCAAGATCCCAATCCATCCCACTCCCTCCACCTCCCCCTTGGCAATCACAAGTCTAATAGTATTATTCACAATAATCAAAAAGTAGAAAAATTACAAATGCCCATAAACAGATTAATGGCCAAGCAAAATGCACTATATATATGTGTGTGTGTGTGTGTGTGTGTGTAATATATATATATATATGTTGTATATATATATGTATATATACATAATTGAATATTATTTAGCCTTAAAAAGAAATGGAATTTTTATATATGCTACTACAAAGGGGAAACTTGAAAACATTATGAAAGAGAATGGTTGTGTGTACATGTATGACTGAATCATTTTGTTGTACAGCAGATATTACCACAACACTGTAAGTCAACTATACGTCAATAAAACTTCTTAAAAATTTAAAAAATATACTAAAAGAAATAAGCCAGACCATTATATGATCCACTTACCTGAAGTGCCTAAGATAGACAAATTCATATAGACAGAAAGTAGAATAGAGGATACCAGGTACTGAAATCAGAAAAAAATTTTAATTTTACCATATGCATGTTTTACCATAATAAAAATTGAAAAACTATTTTGACAATATACTTGAAAAAGGCACAGCCTACAGAAATGATAATTTTTTATACGTTTGCTCAAACTGCTTGGACCTGGGTTTGGAGGTCAGGAAGATGCAAGATTAGAGTAGAACTAAGGAAAGGATATCTCATTTAATACCTAATGAATAGTCAGAAATAAAAGACCATCATGCCAAAGAAGGGAAAATTCAGATGATGGGGGAGGGATCCCATTAGTGAGGCCAAGGAAAGGAATTATTAAGATGAGGATCACTGGCTAGTATGTACAGAAGTCAACAGAATCTGTAGTCTTTGTTTATCTAATTCTTTCTTTGTCTTTCTTTAGCTACATATATGGTCCCTCATTACTTCTATTCAGTTCCATCACAAAATAAGGATGTCTTTGGCAGACGTAGATTGCAGCTATAATATCCTTTTGTCAGACAGCAGAGCAGAAAATTGTCAATGAAAATAGTGAGAAGGAGGAGACAAGATGGCGGAAGAGTAGGGGGACATGCTTGCCCACTCCCACAAACACAACAACAACAAAAAAACACCTACAGGATAAATGACTCACACAGAACAGCAACCAATCACTGGCAGAAGAGCCTAAACTCCAATAACGGCAAGAAGTTCGTGACATTACTAGGTAAGACAAGAGAAAAGAGGAGAGAGAGAAGGTGAATCAAGGCTGGACAGGTGCTCCCGAAAGGGAACTGTGGAGGAGAAAGGGATCCTGCACCCTGGAAAGTCACCTACATGGGGGAAAGATCAAACGAACCAGTGGAATCTCCAGATGCAGAGAAGAGTGTAGCAGTAAGTTGGAGTTCTGAAAAGCAGATTGAGAACCAAACGGACCATCTAAACTATGGGCACAGTCACCAAAAATTGAGATGCCTGGGTGGGGGCTGGGCACCGAGACCTTGGCTCCAGAGGTTAGTGCCCAGGAAAGTGTTGGGGGGGGGCGGGGGGGGGGCGGAGACTGCTTGGAAGGTCCAGAAACCAGTCTGTCAAGTTTGATGGCACAGAGACTGCCTGGGAGACTAGAAAACAAAGCTGTTGCAGAGGAAGGGAGCAATACTCTAGGGGCGGGGAAGTGGAAAGCCGCATCAGAGTGAACCTGGGAGAAGAGCCTGTTCTGCGCCTGTGCTGTGGAGGGGAGAGAAGAAGGGGTGGGTCCCCATAGAATACTCCCCACGCCACAACAAGCTTACTGGCCCACTAGCTAGCAAAGCTGTGCTTCCCAGTGCATCCCCTCCCCACACCCCCACCACCCCCTACACACTCGCTGGACCTGGGGCTCCCTGCCATCCAGGAGAGCTGGCCTCAACAATTGCCTGAAGCCTACCAATGCAGGGGCTGTCCCTTCACAGGCCTGCTTGCCCTTTCGAGGGGCTACACCACTGTGGAGCAGCACCAAACACCACCAGCCCCTGAGAAAAGGCCTGCAGCCCAGAAAAGCTACAACAAGCCTGGCCAGGCTGTGAAAAGGTCTGACTAATTCTCGGACAGTCTTTTTGAGTTGGCATGCCTGGGGAAGAGCCTCTTGGGGTTTCAGCGGCCCAGCTAGCTGCTCCAGCCCTTGGAGGGAGCCGCACTCTTACAGAAGAGCTGCAAAGGACTGCCAGCTCTCTGTAGGACCCCCTGAAGCCCAGAAAAGCTGCAACAAGCTTGGCCAGACTGTGAAAACATCTGCCTACATTCTCAGACCGTCCTTTTGAGTCGGGCTACCCTAGGGAAGAGCCTCTTGGGTTATCAGGGACCCAGATAGCTGCTTCAGCCCTCAGGGAGTGCAGAGCTCCTGAGGAACAGCTGCCCAACACCGCCAACCCCCTGCAAGAACCCCACAGCCTAAAAACACCAGAGCAAGCTCTGCATGACCAAGTGAAATCTGCTACCATCGTGGGGTGGACCTCCCAGTCCTGTCTGCCCTCAGGAAGTCCTCCTTTGCTTCAAAGAGACCCTGTTAGCCCCATCAACACTCCAGAAAAGCCACACTGCCTCAAGAAAGACTGACCAACAATGCCAGCCCTCAGGAAACATTCCACAGCAGTGACAAGGCAAACACTGCCCGGCCACGGAGAGTACAACTCCCTCAGGAGAAAGAAAACAACAAGCAAGATGAAGAAGCTGAGAAACCACCCCCAGTCAAACCAACAGGAGAACTCACCTAAAACAGTCAACAATGAAACAGACCTCCCCAGTCAGACAGACCTGGAGTTCAAAAGAGAAATAATGAAAATACTGAAGGAATGAAGAGAAGATAGGAACAGTAATGCAGATACCCTCAGAAACGAACTAGAAAATATAAGGAGGAACCAAGGAAAACTAGAACATTCATTTGCAGAGATGCAAACTGAACTAAGGGCAGTAAAAACCAGAATGAATAATGCAGAAGAACGAATCTGTGATATGGAAGATAGAATAATGGAAATCACCCAATCAAGTCAGCAGACAGAAAACCGAATCAAAAAACTGGAAAGCAATATAAGAGACCTATGGGATAATATAAAGCAGGCCAGTCTACGCATAATAGGAATTCCAGAAGGAGTAGAAAAAGATAAGGAAATGGAAAATATATCTGAAGAAATTATCGCTGGAAACTTCCCAAATCAAAAGGATTCTGAGTTCAAGATACAAGAAGCACAGAGGGCCCCAAACAAAGTGAACCCAAATAGAGCTACACCAAGACACATTATCATAAAAATGGCAAAAGTTAGTGATAAAGAGAGGATCCTAAAGGCAGCAAGAGAAAAACAGAATCTTACCTACAAGGGAACCCCCAAAGATTATCAGCTGATTTCTCCACAGAATCACTATAGGCCAGAAGGGAATGGCAAGAGATATTTAAAGTGCTAAAAGAAAAAAAATATGCAATCTAGAATACTCTATCCAGCAAGAATATCATTTAAAATAGAAGGGGAAATAAGAATTTTTTTCCAACAAAAACTTAAAGAACACAGCAACACAAAACCCAGGCTAAAATAAATACTGAAAGGGCTTCTCTAAACCAAAAAGAAAGGAAGGAAAGAAAGGGAAGGAAAAAGAAAAGAAAAAGAAGAGGAGGAAGAACTAGGACTGAGGAAACCGAAATCAGAGAGCAGTCACTCAAATAAGCCAGCATACAGGTTTAATCATGAACATGCCTCAATGAAAATAAAAAGAAAAAAAAAAGAGTCCACAAAATCATAAAATGTGGGCAAGGGATGTTAGTAAATAAATAGACCCTTTTTGTTTGTCTGTTTGTATGTTTCTCTTCTTAATTTTAATATAGTAATTAAGTGTTTGAACCTACAGGACCATCAGGCTAAAACTCACAATTATAGGACGGGGTTAGCATACTTAAAAAACCGGGCAACCACAAGCCAAAACCAAATATTGCATTCGCAAAAAAATGAAAAAAAAAAAAAAACACCTTAAGCAGATAATAACTGGAGACCATCCAACCAAAAAAAAGGATGAATGGAGAACCATAGAATCAACAGGAACACGAGGTTCAAAATGGCAATAAATAATCATCTATCGATTATCACCTTAAATGTCAATGGGCTGAATGCCCCAATCAAAAGACACAGAGCGGCTGAGTGGATAAAAAGGCAAAAACCTTCAATATGCTGCCTATAAGAAACTCACCTTAGGACAAAGGATACACATAGATTGAAAGTGAAAGGGTGGGGAAAAATATTTCACGCCAATAGACATGACAGAAAAGCAGGAGTTACAACACTCATAACAGACAAAATAGACTGTAAAACAAAAGACATAAAGAAAGAAGGACACAACTTAATGATTAAGGGATCCATCCAAGGAGAGGATGTTACTAGCATCAACATATATGCCACAAATATAGCAGCACCCAGATACATACAACAAATATTAACAGACATAAAGGGAGATATTGATGAGAATACAATGATAGTGGGAGACCTTAATACCCCCCTCACAGCCAATGGACAGATCCTCTAGACAGAAAACCAATAAAGCAACAGAGATCCTAAAGGAAACAATAGAAAAGTTAGACTTAATTGATATCTTCAGGACACTACATCCAAAAAACACAGAATACACATTCTTCTCAAGTGCACATGGAACATTCTCAAGAATCGACCCCATATTGGGACACAAAGCTAACCTCAATAAATTTAGGAGCATAGAAGTTATCTTAAGTATCTTCTCTGACCACAATGCCATGAAATTAGAAACCAACTATGGGAACAGGAAAGAGAAAAAACCTACTCCATGGAGACTAAACAACATGCTACTAAAAAACCAGTGGGTCAATGAGGAAATCAAGAAGGAAATTAAAAGCTACCTTGAAACAAATGATAATGAAGACACAACCTCTCAAAATCTATGGGATGCTGCGAAAGCAGTGCTCAGAGGGTAATATATAACAATAGAGGCCTTTCTCAAAAAAGAAGAAAGATCCCAAATGGACAACTTAACCCTCCACCTAAAGGAATTAGAAAAAGAAGAACAAAAAAGACCTAAAGTCAGCAGAAGGAAGGAAATTATAAAGATCAAAGAAGAAATCAGTAAAATAGAGATTCCAAAAACAATAGAGAAAATTAATAAAACCAAGAGCTGGTTCTTTGAAAAGGTAAACAAAATTGACAACCCCTGGCCAGACTCACTCAAAAGAGGAGAGAAAGAACCCAAATAACCAAAATTAGAAATGAAAAAGGAGAAATCACAACGGATACAGCAGAAATACAAAAAACCATAAGAGAATACTATGAACAACTATACGGCAACAAGTTTGACAATCTGGAAGAAATGGACAACTTTCTAGAATCTTACAGCCTGCCAAAACTGAATCAAGAAGAAACAGACCAACTGAACAGACTGATCACTAGAAATGAAATTGAAGATGTCATAAAAACACTCCCTACAAATAAGAGTCCAGGACCAGATGGCTTCACAGGCGAATTCTATCAAACATATAAAGAGGAACTGGTGCCCATCCTCCTTAAACTCTTTCAAAAGGTGGAAGAAGAAGGAATACTCCCAAAGACATTCTATGATGCCACCATCAGCCTCATTCCAAAACCAGACAGAGATACCACCAAAAAAGAAAACTATCGCCCAATATCATTGATGAAGATAGATGCAAAAATTCTCAACAGAATCTTAGCCAACCGAATCCAACAACATAGCCAAAAAATTATACACCATGACCAGGTTGGGGTCATCCCAGGTTCACAAGGATGGTTCAACATATCCAAATCAATCAGCCTCATACACCACATTAACAGAAGAAACGTCAAAAATCATATGATCTTCTCAATAGATGCAGGAAAAGCATTTGACAAAGTCCAACATCCATTCATGATCAAGACCCTCGCCAAAGTGGGTATAGAGGGAACATTCCTGAATATAATCAAAGCCATTTATGATAAACCCAAAGCAAATATAATACTCAAAGGAGAAAAACTGAAAGCCTTCTCACTGAAATCTGGAACAAGACAGGGATGCCCACTCTCACCACTGCTCTTCAACATCGTTTTGGAAGTCCCAGCCACAGAAATCAGACATTCAAAAGAAATAAAAGGCATCCAAATAGGAAGAAAAGGGGTAAAACTGTCACTGTATGCAGATGCCATGATACAATATAGAGAAAACCCTAAGGACTCAAACCAAAAACTACTTGAACTGATTAATAAATTCAGCAAAGTAGCAGGATATAAGATGAATATTCAGACGTCAGTTGCATTTCTGTATACCAGCAATGAAACATTAGAAAAGGAATACAGAAGTACAATATCTTTGAAAATTGCACCTCACAAAATCCAATACCTGGGAATACACCTGACCAAGGAGGTAAAGGACCGATATGCCGAGAACTATAAAACTTTAATCAAAGAAATCAAAGAAGATGTAAAGAAATGGAAAGATATTCCATGTTCCTGCATTGGGAAAATCAATATTGTAAAAATGGCCATGCTACCCAAAGCAATCTACAGATTCAATGCAATCCCTATCAAATGACCCATGACATTTTTCACAGAACTAGAACAAACAATCCAAACATTTATATGGAACCACAAAAGATCCAGAATCGCCAAAGAAATCCTGAGAAACAAACACAAAGCAGGAGGCATAACTCTCCCAGACGTCAAGAAACACTACAAAGCCACAGTCATCAAAACAGTGTGGTACTGGTATCAAAACAGACAGACAGACCAACGGAACAGAATAGAGAACCTGGAAATAAACCTTGGCACATATGCTCCATTAATCTTTGACAAGGGAGGCAAGAACATAAAATGGGAACAAGAAAGTCTATTCAGCAAGCATTGCTGGGAAACCTGGACAGCTGCATGCAAAGCAATGAAACTAGAACACACCCTCACACCATGCACAAAAATAAACTCCAAATGGCTGAAAGACTTAAATATACGACAGGACACCATCCAACTCCTAGAAGAAAACATAGGCAAAACACTCTCTGACATCAACATCATGAATATTTTCTCAGGTCCGTCTCCCAAAGCACTAGAAATTAGAGCAAAAATAAACCCATGGGACCTCATCAAACTGACAAGCTTTTGCACAGCAAAGGAAACCCAAAAGAAAACAAAAAGACAACTTCCAGAATGGGAAAAAATAATTTCAAATGATGCAACGGACAAGGGCTTAAGCTCTAGAATATATAAACAACTTATGCAACCCAACAGCAAAGAAGCCAACAACCCAATGGATAAATGGGCAAAAGACCTGAATAGACTGTTCTCCAAAGAAGATATAAAGATGGCCAGCAAACACATGAAAAAATGCTCAACATCACTGATCGTAAGAGAAATGTAAATGAAAACATCCATAGATACCACCTCACACCAGTCAGAATGGCCATCCTTAATAAATCCACAAATAACAAGTGCTGGAGGGGCTGTGGAGAAAAGGGAAGCCTCCTGCACTCTTGGTAGGAATGTAAACTGGTACAGCCACTATGGAGAACAGTTTGGAGATACCTTAGAAACCCATACATAGAACTTCCATATGACCCCACAATCCCACTCTTGGGCATATATCCGGGCAAGACTCTACTTAAAAGAGACACATGCACCCGCATGTTCATTGCAGCACTATTCACAATAGCCAGGACATGGAAACAACCCAAATGTCCATCGACAGATGATTGGATTCGGAAGAAGTGGTATATATACACAATGGAATACTACTCAGCCATAAAAAAGAATGACATAATGCCATTTGCAGCAACATGGATGGAACTAGAGAATCTCATACTGAGTGAAATGAGCCAGAAAGACTATGACCATATGACATCACTTATAACTGGAATCTAATATCCAGCACAAATGAACATCTCCTCAGAAAAGAAAATTATGGACTTGGAGAAAAGACTTGTGGCTGCCTGATGGGAGAGGGAGGGAGTGGGAGGGATTGGGAGCTTGGGGTTATCAAATACAATTTAGAATAAATTTACAAGGAGATCCAATGAGTAGCATTGAGAACTTTGTCTAGGTACTCATGTTGCAACAGAACAAAGGGAGGGGGAAAAATGTAAATGTAATGTATACATGTAAGGATAACTTGATCCCCTTGCTGTACAGTGGGGAAAAAAAATAAAGACAGTAAAAAAAGAAAAAAAAGAAAATAGTAGTGAAATCTTTTATTTTTTACTTTTTTTCATCTGTTTTTTTTTTTTTTTGTAAATGAAGTGCTACCTTTCCTTAGAAAAAAATTACATAGTATGAAGTAAGCTGCCTCTTCACATTTCTGTTTTACCAGATGGTAATGTACGATGTCAGTGGAAATGTCCTCATGATAATCAGAGTATCTCTTAGAAAAAGACAGGTGGAGCAGGGCAACAATGGAAAAATAAAACAGCATTAAAAATTTATGAGTTTTGTGTCTTTACATTTCTGGTGTGCATGTGCATGTGCGTGTGTGTGTGTGTGTGTGTGTGTGTTTGTGAATCTAGACAACTTTGCAAGAGATAAATGCCTAGTGATAAACAAATAACACATTCACTCCTGTAGGAAAACTGAGAGTAGTTCATTTTGGTTAGGTCATATTGACAGAGCCAAACACTAAATTCACATTATTTTCTATGATAAAATTGACCTAGATATTTGTGTTTTTAGATAGTGTTTAGGCGATGTTATGGCATATCTGTAGGTTAATTTTTGCCTTTCCTTTACTGTTAAAGGTATTGAATCAAAAAGTTTGATAAACTAAATCTTGTATCAACTGCCTCCAGTTATTATTGATCAGTTTTCCCTCTCTCACTTTCCTCAAAGGCTTAGTCAAATGGCTTCACTTTCCTCACATATGAAAGCCACTGCCTCCCTCATTCTCAACAGAAAATGATAGATACTCATGTTGCAACAGAACAAAGGGTGGGGAAAAAAAAGTAAATTTAATGTAAACATGTAAGGATAACTTGATTCCCTTGCTGTACAGCGGGAAAATAAGAAAGAAAAGAAAAGAAAAGAAAAGAAAAGAAGAGAAGAGAAGAGAAGAGAAGAGAAGAGAAGAGAAGAGAAGAGAAGAGAAAAGAAAAGAAAAGAAAAGAAGAAAAGAAAAGAAAAGAAAATGATATCTGCAGCTATAACAGTTAAGAGCATTTTCTGTCTATTCATTCAGATCCTGGAACTTCTAGCAGTGTGACATTGGTTAAGTTTTTTCACCACTCTGAGTGTCTGTTTCCTTGTCTGTAAATAACAATTTTCTTTACCTCATGGAATTTTTGAAAATATTGAGTGAGATAAATCAGATGAAGCATAGATGGATCAAAAGTTAAAACTTAGTAAATGCTCAGTAAATAGTAGCTCTTATATGTTAGAATTTGCCAACAATTCCCTAATCTAAACTTAAATATTAGGTGTTCTTGTATCCACATTACATCTTTTCTACAATTACAAAAAAAAAGATGTAATCCTTCCCCCTCAGGAAAATCATTCACTTGACCTGTGCCTTGTACACTACATTTCATCTCTTCTCCAAGGTCCCTATGCCCCTCATGTTCTTTCTATTTTCAGATTTTTCAACTTCTCCATTTCTTCTAGCCCTTTCTACCTAGCCTGTAAATAGTGCTGCAATGAACATTGGGGTGCATGATACTACCATAAACTATTAGAGCTCATCAATAAATTTAGTACAGCTGCAGGATACTAAATTAATAGCTAGAAATCACTTACATTCCTATAAACTGAAAAAGATCAGAAAGAGTAAGAAACAATCCTATTTACCATTGTAGCAAAGACAATAAAATATCTAAGAATAAACCTATCTAAAGAGGCAAAAAACTGTACTCCAAAAACTATAAGACATCAATGAAAGAATTCAAAGATGACACAAAGAGATAGAAAGATATACAATGCTCTTGGATGGGAAAAATCAACATTGCCAAAATGGCTATACTACCCAAGGCAATCCACAGATTCAGTGTAATCCCTATCAAACTACCTATGGTATTTTTTCACAAAACTAAAACAAAAAAATCTCAAATTTGTATGAAAACAAAAGACTCCAAATAGCCAAAGCAATCTTGGAAAAGAAAAATGAAGTTGGAGCAATCAGGCTCTCCAAATTTAGATTTTACAATGCTACATTCATCAAAATTATATGGTACTGGCAAAAACAAAAACAAAACAGAAATATATATTGGTGGAACAGCATAGAAAGCCTGAAAATAAACCCACATACGTATGGTAAATTAATCTATGACAAAGGATGCAAGAATATACAATAGAGAAAAGAGAACCTCTTCAATGAGCAGTGCTAGGAAAACTGGACTGCAACATGTAAAAGAATGAAAGTTGAACATTCTCTTACATCATGAACAAAAAATATTCAAAATGAATTGCAGATGTAAATGTAAGGCTGGACACTATAATACACTTAGAGGAATATGTAATCTTTTTCATAAATCACAGCAATTCCTTTTTGTATCCACATCCTAGAGTAGTTGAATTTTAAAAATTAATAAATAAACAAATGGGATCTAATTAAACTTAAAACCTTTTCCACAGAAAAGGAAACCTAAACAGAACAAAAATACAATGCACAGAATGAGAAAAAAAATCTTTTCAAATAAAGTTAGTTTCAAGAGTTAATCTCTAAAATACACAAAAATCTTATACAGGTTTATATTAAAAAATACCCAATCAAAAAACGGCCAGAGGATCTAAATACATATTTTTCCAACGAAGATATAGAAATGTCAAAAGAAACACATGAAAAGATGTTAAGCATCACTAGTTATTAGGTATATGCAAATTAATGAGGTATCTTATCATCTCACACCAGTCAAAATGGCCATCATTAAAACATCTACAAACAACATATGCTGAAGAGGGTGTGGAGAAAGGGGATCCCTCCTACACTGTTGATGGGAATGTAAGCTGGTGTGACCGCTAGAACAGTATGGAAGTTCATTCAATCTCTAAATATGGAATTACCATATGATACAGCAATCCAACTCCTTTGCATATATCTAGAGAAAACTATACTTCAAAAAGATGGATGCACACAATGTTCATTACAGCACTGTTTATAATAACCAAGATATGGAAGAAACCTAAACTTCCATCAATAGAAGATTGGATAAAGAAGGTGTGGTACATGTATACAATGGAATATTAGCCATAAAAAGAATGAAATAATTCCATTTTTAGCAACATAGATGCAACTAGAGATTATCATACTAAGTGAAGTAAGTGAGACAAAGACAAATCATATGAGGTTACTAATATATGGAATCTAATAAAAATGATCAAATGCCTTTCCAACATCTTGCAGTTATACTCTCCTCTTTTCATGATTGCTGCTTTTGATAGAATATTTTTGTCTATGATTTCCTACATTTACAATATATTTCCTTCTACCAGTGAGTCTTCTCATTTGTAATTTTACTGCTTCTAGTTACGGCCTTTTTTTTTCACCTATAGAAGTTTCTTTAACATTTGTTGTAAAGCTGGTTAGGTGTGCTGAATTCTCTTAGCTTTTGCTTGTTTTTAAAGCTTTCATTTTCTCTGTTGAAACTGAAGGAAAGCCTCACTAGGTAGATTATTCTTGGTTGTAGGTTTTTCCCTTTCAACACTTTACATATAGTCCTTTTTGGCCATGTTCCTTCTTAGGTTTTCCTATATGGTACTCTTTTTTTTTTTTTAATGATTTTTATTTTTTCCATTATAGTTGGTTTACAGTGTTCTGTCTTCCTGTATTTGAGTGAATATTTCCTTTCACATTTAGAGAAATTTCAGCTATTATATCTTCAAATATTTTCTCCGGTTCTTTCTCTCTCTTCTCCTTCTGGGACTGCTATAATGCTACTGTTGATATGTTTAATGTTATCTTAGAGTTTTATTTGATTGTCCTCATTTACCTTCATTCTTTTATTTTAAAGTTCTGTTCCACATCACTAACTTCCACCAGTCTATCTTCCTCACACTTATGCATTTTTCTCCCTCGTGTATTCTGCTATTCATTCCTTCTAGTGTATTTTTTTCACTTCAGTTATTTTATTATTTATCTCTGTTTTTTCAATATCCTTTTTCTATGTTAAACATTTCTTGCATTTTCTCAATATTTACCTCCCTGTTTTTCCATGATCTTGGATCATCCTTACTATCATTATTCTAAAGTCTTTTTCATATAGGTTGCCTATCTCTACTTCCCTTAGTTGTTCTTCTGGGGTTTTATCTTTTTCTTTCATATGAAGTGTATTTCTCTGCTGTTTCATTTTGTCTAGGTTTCTGCATTTGTGGACTCATTCTGCACACTGCAGGATTGTAGCTCCTCTTGCTTCTGGTGATGGTCCTCTGGTGGGTTAAATTTATACAGGGGCTTTTGCTGGCTTCTTAATGGGAGTGACTGGTGCTTGCCCAATGGTGGGTGAAGCTGGGTCTTGTCCCTCTGGTGGGAGGGGTCATTGATGAGGTGTGATTAATGGTGGCTGCATATCAAGGAATTCTTTAGGCAACCTGTTTATGGTTGGGACTGGGTTCCCACCCTGTTGCCTGTTTGGTATGGGGCTTCTGAGCCCTCTTACCTGCAGGCATTTTTGGGTGTGGTCACAGTTTTCCAAAGTGATAGTCTCCAGGTAGCTCATACTAATTATTCTCTGAGACCTCTGCCTCCAGTGTCCTGTCCCTACAGTGAGACACAGACAACCTTTTCTTTCCCAGAAGACCCTCCAAGACCCATAGGTAGGTTTGGCCCATATTCTTATGGAGTCCCTGCTTTGCCCTGGTACCCAGTCACTGTGAAATCTTATGTACACCCTCCAAGAGTGGAGTCTCTGCTTTCCACAGTCCTGTGGAGTTCTTGCATTTAATCGTCACTGGTCTTCAATGGAAAATGCTCTGCAGCTACTCTTCCTAATTGCAGACCCCCAGGCTGATGAGTGGTTTGGAGCTCTCACTCCTGTGGGAGAGCCTTTACCATAGTTATTTTCCAGTTTGTGAGTTGCCCAGTCAGCTAGCATGGGAATTGCTTATATTGTGAAAGTGCCCCTCCTATTGTCTTGTCATGGATTTTTCTTGCCTTTTGGGTGTAGGATATTTTTTTTTTGATATTTTTCAGCCTATTTTTTATAGATCTTGGGTTTTTTTTTTTTTTTTTTTTTTGGTCTTTTTGTCTTTGTTGTTGTTGTTGCTATTTCTTGGGCCGCTCCCACGGCATATGGAGGTTCCCAGGCTAGGGGTCGAATCGGAGCTGTAGCCACCGGCCTACGCCAGAGCCACAGCAATGTGGGATCCGAGCCGCGTCTGCAACCTACACCACAGCTCACGGCAACGCCGGATCGTTAACCCACTGAGCAAGGGCAGGGATCGAACCCGCAACCTCATGGTTCCTAGTCGAATTCGTTAACCACTGCGCCACAACAGGAACTCCAGATCTTGGGTTTTTAAACAGTTGTTGTGATTTTGCTGTTTGAGAGAGAGGAGGTGAGCTTGAGTCTCTTTAAGAGATTTTATTTTTTTAAATATATAGATATCTTCCAGACTTTTTCTCAGTGTATGCTGGTCTTTATTTCCTTGATAAGAGGTGAGACTGATGTAACCAGAACCTGTACTGGATATTGAGTGGGGCCTTTTCCTTGTTCTGTGGTTGTCACTGCTCCCTAGTTGTTGGAATAGTAGCCACCATATGTTTATGGGTTTATTTCTGGTCTGTGGTGCTAGATAGGTGGGATTGGAGCATTCCCACTAGGAAAGGAATCTCAGAGTATTCCTCTGTTTTAGCTGTTCACTTGTGAGCATGCCTGTTTGTGTCACCATTTATCCATAGTGAAGATTCACAGAGTACATTGTTGTTGGTACTGCAATGCTGGAAATTGGCCCTAGTATCTCTCAGGTGTTGTTTTCTCTAGGCCATCATTGTGGAACCACTGAAGGCAGTTCCCATAACTGCAGCAATTTTGTACCTGGGGCAACTGTGAGTGCTATGGAGGCAGTTCAAGCTCTGGTCTGGTCCAGACCCTGTATGTACATTCCCACAAAGCTTATAGCTGCTAAAGCCAGATGAGTCTCAGCTGCAGGGGCACTTGTTCATTTGGATATTCCACAGGCCCTGAATTTACAAAGCCTGGAGCAGAGGTGTAAATCTGGTTCTTGTAGCTGGGAGGAGAGATTTTAGCTATTCTTTCTCAGCTGGAGGGACCCTGGGGTTCAGCTTTGGCTTCAGCCCCACCTCAGAATGTGGGTAATGTACTGGAGACATCTTCCGAGGCAGCAGGAACTCAGGAGCCTATCCAGGTTAGAGGAGGGTGGGGTGGCCTCTAGTTCTATAAGCCTGCCTAGAAGGGAGGCAGGCTAAAGATTAGGAAGCTGAGCCAGGGGTCAGGCACATAGCCTCAGTTAGGTGGGAGTGGGCTGGCCAGTGTTTACTGAAAGAAATTTGCACTGAAGGGAGGTGGGCCTGGGATGGGGTACATAGACTCACTCCAATGGGAGTAGGCCAACCAGAGGACTGGGCAAGCAAATCTGCCTCAAGGAGATGTTGGCCCAGTATGGGTCATATGGGCTCATTTCAGTGGGAATGGGCTGGCCAGAGGTCAAGTGCATGGGTTTGTTCCAGTGAGTCTGAGCAAGCAGATCAGCCCAAGAAGAAGCCTTTCCTAAGGTCCAGAGGGGCCTACATGGGGAAAAGAACTTCAATACCCTACGTTGCACACCATTCAAAAACAGTGCTCAGCCACAGTAGTTGCCTGCCCCACCAACATTTATGGGTTCAGTGCTCTGCCCTCTAGTTCCTCCCAACTGCCTCTTCAAATTCTACTGTGGTTCTCTCCCTGGTTGTGTTCACATTCTAGTACCTGGCCCCTGCCCATATCAGCGGTCTGGAGTCTCAGGCTGGGGCATGCAGGGCAGAGGAAAGGGTCATCAATGTATGTCTCATTCTGTCCTGCCTGTCACACACTGGCTGCTGCATTCTCCTCTGAGGTTCCAAGTATTCTTTCCTGTCCCAGAGGACTTCCCTCAGTATGGGAACCTCTCTTCACCCTCAGCATCCTGCCAGAGGTCCAGGTCTGACTTGCTTCCACTCCCCCCCCTCTTTTTTTTCTTTCTTTCCCCTTCAGCCGACCCAGTTACATGGAGAGCTGTCTTGTCCTTTCGGGTGTTAAAGTGCTTCAGTCACTTTTCAGTTGCTGTCCTGCAAGGATTGTTCCATTTGCACATGTATTCTCAATGTATTTGTGGGAAGACATGAGCTCCATGTCCTATACTGTCGCCATCTTGATCTCTTGATGGTGTCTTTTACAGAGCTGAAATTTTTAGTTTTAATGAGATCCAGCTTATTGTTTTTTCATGTACTGTGCCTTTTGTGTTGTATCTAAAAACAGCACCAAACCCATATTACTTAGATTTTCTCCTCTGTTATTTTAGCAGTTTTTGTTTTTTTGATCTTGCATTTTATGTTTTGTCCTGTGATTCATTTGGTGTTTATTTTTGTAAAAAGTGTGTTTTCTGTGCCTAGATTTATTTATTTTTTTGCATGTGGATGTCTGGTTGTTCCGGCAACATCTGTCAAAACGATGATCTTTTATCCATTGTATTTCCTTTGTTACCATGTCAAAGATCAATTGACTATATTTATATGGTACTATTTATGGATCCTCTACTCTGTTCCATAGATCTACATTTGTCTATTTTTTTCCACCAATATACCACACTCTCTGTATTCTTGTAACTTTAGAGTAAGTGTTGAAGTCAGGTAGTATGATGGAGCAGGACCCTATGGAGCTTTCCCAAGACAGAACTCCTCCAGGTCCAAGACCAGCCTCTTGTCTGTAGAAAAACTTTAAGCAAAGAGTAATCAGAGAGGTAAAAATTGCAGAGGCAAAGAAAATGGTCAAACAGGACAGAATAATAATTTAGCCATTAAATAAAGTCAAGGATATTTAGTTCCTCCTCATGGGCTCTTGCTAATACCTTGAGCCAAATTGTAGCCATGATATAAGCTGTTCCAACTTGCAAAATTTCAAGAACTATCCTCAAGGAAACAGGAACAAACAGACCCTGGAACTTAAGAGTAAGTGTACTTAATCAGGATGACATTGACCAGACCACTGCATGATCCATTTCAAGATGATTGTCAGAGCTGACTGCACCTAGTCCCCTCTCCCCACCTATACAATCCTGAAACTCCTCTTTAAAAACTCTTCCTCCTTGATCAACAGTGGGGAATTGGCTTTTGGACAGGAGTCCACCTTCTACCCATGTTGCTGGCCTCCTGAATAAAGCAATCTTCCCTTTCCTACTAACACTTCTTTCACAAGTATAGGCTTTTGATTGGTGAGCAGCCACATCTGAGCCCTATAACCAGTAGTATCAGTCCTCCAACTCTGTTCTTCTCTTTGCTATTCTGAATCTTTTGCCTCTTTATATAAACTTTAGAATCAGCTTGTCTATATACACAGAATAACTTGCTCTGACACTTATTGGATTGCTTTGGATCAATAAATAAAATTGGGAAGAAATGACATCCTGACAATGTTCTCTCTAGCAACAAACATGGAGTATCTTTCCATTTACTTAGTTCTCCTTTGATTTCTTTCACCAGTTTTGTAGTTTACTTGATAAAGATCTTGTCCATATTGTGTTTGCCTTAGACCTAGGCATTTCCTTGGGGAGGGGATGCTAGAGTAAATAATACTGTATTTTTATTTTCATTTATTTTTTAAATTTAAATTTTTATTATGTTTTTTAAGTTTCTTCTTTGTTAAATGATTTTTTTCCATTGTAGCTGGTTTATAGCATTCTGTCAATATTCTACTGTACAGCATGGTGACCCAGGGCAAATTCCACTTATTAATTATCAGTATCTTTTTTTTTACTTTCTTTTTCTCTGTTGTTCTACTCAGATAATTAATATTGCTGTATTTTCAAGGCCAGTGATCTTTTCTGTCTTCTTCACTGTGCTCTTCAGTTCCATCCATGGAGTTATTATAGGTATTGCATTTTTCAATTCTAAAGTTATCTGGCCCTTCTAGTTCTTTGCTGAGAATTTTTTTTTTCATTTACTTCAAGCAAATTAATAATTGTTTACTGAAACATTTTTATGATGGTTGCTTTAAAAACCTGTGCAACAATGTCAACATATATGTCATTTTATTGACGTCAGTTGTCTTTTCTCATTCAAGTAGCAATTTCCTGCTTCTTCTTACTAACATGGTGTTTATTGTATTTGGGCATTTTGTTTATTATATTATAGGACCTTGGGTATTTTTTTGGATTTTATTTCCTTTAAATTTTATTGAAGTATAGTTAATTTACAAGGCTTTGATAATTTCTGATGTACAACGAAGTGACCTAGTCATACATATACACATATATGATTCTCTCTGGTTCTTTTCCCACATAGATTATCACAGAATACTGGGTAGGTGGCTATTTTCAATATATTATGTTTAGAAGGTCTCCTCTAATATTACACCAGTAGGTGAAGGAGAGTAACTCTTTTACTACTGACAAGTGAGGAGGAAAAGTTCAGATCTTCCACTCAGTCTTCCTTGACACCACAGAATTAAGGAATGACTCCTTACTGCTGGGAAAAGACGAAAGTTTCAAATCCTCACTATGGCTCTGATGGTACCACACTGGCTAGGAGGATGAGTAGTACCATTTTACTGTTCCCCATGTGTCCTCCACTGCATCTCTGGGTAGGGAGATGCCTTGTTACTTCTGGATGGTAATTAATGTTTTGGATTCCCACTCATCTTTTACAGACACTAGTGGGGAATGGAGGGAGTACCTTGATATCACTGGTTAGTGTTGCAGTTCCAGACCCTTAGCAGACCTCTACTTATACCATGGAGGGGAACCTTGTTATCACAGTGTTGTGATTAAAGACCAAGTTCTCATTTGGTCTTTTCTTATACCACTCTTGCAAGAAGGGAAGGGATACATTAGAGCAGGGAAAGGGTAGAAGTCACACTGCCTTTGCTAATAAGGATGGGGATGGTGTCACAGTTATTTCCCCAAGGTAGGGCTGTTATAGATAAAAGGTTTCTGTCTTGCTAGGTTGCCTCTCTTTGCCTCTTGGCTCAAGAAAGTAGGCTTTTCTTGGGGGCATTTATTGGCATTTATTGCTTATTGGCCTTTCTATGTTGCTGGCCTTTCTCCCACCAAGTCTGAAATATATGTAATAACAAAAAAAAATCTCAGAAAACTTACTTCTCTATCATTCATCGTGTTCCATAACCCTATGAACCTCTTATCTCCTATTTTCATGGCTTTCTCATATTTGTTTTAAGTATAATTTCCAGGATATTTGCTGTACTTTGTTGCGGGGGCAATAGAGAAATGCATCTCTTTATGGTCTGGATCTTAAATCTTCTTATAAATTTCTATTTGAATATGGATTCATAGCCTGACTATGAAGCTGACATATTAGAAGATTTCCATATTTAAGCATAAATTTGTACTTAATCCTGTAATTGGGATGATCTGTAGGAGAGTCATTAATACAAATTAGGCAATGCAAATTTCGACATCAAAAGGATTAAAAAGAATTAAGAGAAGGATGCAGAGGCAAGAAACAGCTGACAAAAGTTTTAGAAGGGGCTTTTAGCACAGTAAATGGATTACATGTGGCCATGATTAAGGAAAGTCTTGAGTAGGAGAGAGAATTTTCCCAGAGGGAAGAGGTTCCAAACCCTGGCTACTCAGTATCACCTGGAGGAGAGTTTTTTGTTGTTGCTGTTGTTTTAATATGTTCAGGCTGTCCATCAGAACAATTCGGTTAAAATCTCTAGGAATGAGGTCTATGCATCAGTGTTTTTTAATTGATGTATAATTGATTTAAAATATTGTGTTAATCTCTCTGTACAGCAAAATGATTCAGTTATATACTTTTCCATTATGGCCTATCACAGGATATTGAATGTTGTTCCATTGCTATAAAATCATATCTTGATATTTATCCATTCTATATATACTAGCTTGCATTAGCTAACCACAAACTCCCACTCCATCCCTCCCCAACTCTCTCCCCCTTGGCAACCACAAGTCTGTTCTCTGTGAGTCTGTTTCTGTTTCATAAATAAGTTCATTTGTGCCATAATTTAGGTTCTATATAATAGTATGATGGTATTTGTCTTTCTCTTTCTCATTTACTTTACATAGTGTGACAATCTCTAGTTCCATCCACGTTGCTGCAAATTGCATTATTTCATTCTTTTTTATGTCTAAGTGATATT
The DNA here is from genome assembly GCF_054392235.1 of Sus scrofa. Classification (NCBI taxonomy): domain Eukaryota; kingdom Metazoa; phylum Chordata; class Mammalia; order Artiodactyla; family Suidae; genus Sus; species Sus scrofa. The sequence continues at coordinate 62,478,171 of NC_139401.1, forward strand.
CCATTGTATATATGTACCACATCTTCTTTATTCATTCATCTGTTGACGGATGGTTATTTAGGATGTTTAGGTTGTTTCCATGTCTTGGCTATTGTGAATGGTGCTGTTATGGACATAGGGGCACATATATATTTTGATTTACAGTTTTGTCCAGATTTATGCCCATGGAAGGGAATTTTGGATCATATGACAACTCTATTTTTAGTTTTCTGAGGAACCTCTATACTGTTTTCCATAGTGGTTACACCAATGCACATTCTCACAAATAGTGTAGGAGGGGTCACTTTTCTATAAATCTTCTCCAGGATTTATTGTTTTTAGTCTTTTTGATGAGGGCCATTCTGACTGATGTGAGGTGGAAACTAATTGTAGTTTTGATTTGCAATTCTCTAACAATTAGCAACATTGAGTGTTTTTTGGATTTTTTTTTAAAGGGCTGCACTGGGGTCAAATCAGAGCTACAGATACCGGCCTACACCACAGCCACAGCAATGCTGGATCTGAGGTGCATCTGAGACCTACACCACAGCTCACAGCAATGCCAGATCCCTGACCCACTGAGCAAGGCCAGGGATTGAACCTTTATCCTCATGGATACTAGTCAGATTCATTTCTGCCATGCCACAATGGGAACTCCAACATTGAACATCTTTTTATGTATGCATCAATATTCTTTAAACTCTCTAAGTGAATTCACTATAAATCCAAAGTTAAGAATAACTGCTGTAGGGGTTTTCAATTTGAGTAGGATGGTTAAATTAATGTTAATAAGAATCATATCCCATACAAGACAATGGAAATGTAGAATCAAGAAGAGATTAATCAGTGATTGTCAACTACTAAGCCTTCTTGGAGAAAGAACCTCTAACCAAACTGAGGTATTTTAATCTTTATCCATATGTGTTGTTTGATGCAATATAATATTTTTCAATACTGTTACTGGTTTACTACTTTTACCAAGAGATCTTGTTTTATAGATAGCACATTAAGTGGGAAGAAAATTGCATCATGATCTGTCTCTTTGTCATTTTTGCTTATGGAAAGCTTACTTTCTCCCATGCATCTGAAGCACCTGAAAGTAATCCCTGGAGGTATATTTAATCAATATTAAGTTAAAATGTCAGGTGATTAAAAAGAGCTGATTCCAAAGGGAATGGAAAACATTAATAGAGCCAATAGGTTAAAAAAAATCAAACCCCAGATATTTACTCAGTTGTGTTGTAAACCCCATTGCTGTTCATCTTCTCTGTTCTTCATCTCTTTTGAGATCTGCTACCAAGAGTGAGTCCATACAAGGCTAGGTTTTACATGCTTATTGCATGCCAGGGTTGGAAGGCTCTTAGAGCTTATTGAGTCCAATCACTTTGTGCACCTTGTAGGAACTGAAGCCAAGAAAAGTATACTTTTTATTTTTACCCCAGCTAAAGGATGATGAAGGTGAAATAAGCATTCCAATCTCCAGAATGCTCTTTCAATGACAACATCATGGCCAAGGAGATAGCACAATCAATGTGGTCCTTCTTATTATATGGGAATGATTAGTATATCATGAGCTGACAATACTTTGACACTAGTATGTGATACTTAGTGACTGTTATGGAGACTCTCTGATATAGCCTCTCAAGCTAGAAACTATGAGAGATCCAGTGGGATAAACAGAATTCTCTTTCCTGGGGTCTTTTTTAGGGAGGCAGCTGAGGCATGGTGGGAAGTGTTTATATGCCTTAGAGTCAGACAGACTTAAACTGGAATTCTAGTACATAATTTACTAATAACCATAGAAGAATCATTAAATTTGTATGAACTTCATTTTATTCCCTTGTAAAATGAAGGTTATAAAGAGCACTCATCACCTAGGGACATCATGAGGATTGAATGAGACAAAATATGAAAGTGAGAAGGCATGTGAGAGATATCCCCTAGATACTGATTTTGGTTTCCTCTTTTCCCCTTTGTTGTATTCTTTAAGAAGGAAATGTTAAGGAAGGGAATTTTCTGGCAGTAGAAGCCACATGGAAAAAAGGCTTTGGGGGAAATAATCATGCAGATGCTCTCACTGAGGATCCATTTTGTTCAGTTAGGCAGCATCTGAACCACCACCTCCACCACCACACACACACACACACACACACACACACACACACACACACACACACACACAGTTTCTAAGGCCTTAAAAGACTAACTGCTGAGTGTACAGATACTTGCCAATCATGTTGTGAACCTAAAGTGAAAGTGTACCATATCAACTCAATCCTTTTTTATTATTGAATATTCTATTCTATGTATATATGATAGTTTGTTTATCCATTTATCAGTTGATAAACATTTAGGTTGTTTCCACCTTTTGGATATTATAAGTAATATTTCTATAAATATTTGTGTAAAATTTTTGTGTACACCTATGTTTTTCTAATTATCTTGGGGGTACACAGTGGAATTATTGGATCATATACTAACTCTAATTTAACTTTTAGAGGAATTGACAAACTTTTTTCAAAAGTGGATGTATCATTGTACAACACTGTCAGCAATGTATCAAAGTACTAATTTTACCACAATCATTGCAAGCATGTGTTGTTGTCAGGATCATGGAATATTAAAGATGGGGGAAAATTGATTTTTCTAGCTTTTAAATAATGTTGTAGTAAAGCAGAGCATTCAAAGTAAATAGTATCTCTTTGGGTGGTTCCTTAAATCCAATGATACCGTAAGCACAAACACAGTCCCTACAATGGCCAGGTAGTACTTATAAGAGATTAATATCCAGGCAATATAGATATAATATTCATGCATTAAAAAATACTATGATCAAAACAAAAACACACACACTTCAGAAGAAATATGCACAGTCCTCTTAGTGCCATGGAATCCTTTTTGATAAGTATTAGTTTAGAATACAAGAATTTCTAGGAGATGTGTAGTCCAGGAAGCAAATATAGATGTCATAAACAATTAAAAAACATAGAAGGAGAGCTTGGATTATAACCCAGTTCTCTTGGGTGACAAGTCAGTGGATTCCACTACTCCCAATGTTGGATCCACCAATAATAAATATATTCCCTTTCTGTATTCACTGAGCAAAGACACACCAGCCAAAGGAAACACCTTAGTTTGTTGAAAGCAGAGAAATAAACAGGGTATTTGAATGTATTTGTCTTTATTGGCTAATATGAAAACTTTTCAGAGAATCAGAAATAAAACATAATTCTACCAGTAGCCACACATGCATATGGCCCAATATTTAACAAAATCTCTATCAATAACCAATTTAAGATGGAAAAGTAATAACCATTTACCTACATTCAATGTGAAATAAAAGATACCTTGGTAGTGAAGTTAGAAGGGGGCTAGGTGCATAACAGTGTATCTTTCCACTATAGCAGGGTTATGTGTTGGGAGAGGGTGCTGCAATATTGACAGTCTTACCTACCTCAGATCTCAGAACCTTGGAAAAGAAAGTTGTTCTCCTAGGCTCTTCCTTGTCAAAATATAAATCCATGTATTCAGAGAAGGAAATGCTGAACCAAAAAACATTCCTAGGAAACACCTCATCTCCCTTACAAACTAGAAGAACTTTCTTTTGCTGGTTCAAATGTACACAATTAAACTATTATATATTCTTAGGAACATGTTGAAAATCTTTCTATCAAGTGTGCTTTGTGCTTCCACTGACCAATCACCGCCAAATAGAAAAGATACATGAAAGCAAGGCATTCAAAGATACCCCAAAATTAAAAGCAATGAAACCTTTAAAACTACTCTCCAGGAACAAACACTTGAGTGTGACATCTGCCTTAGTCAAACAGCAATTATAAATAAAAAGAGCATGCTTCACCTCACCTCTACCCAAGATATCTTAAAATGTACAGTAAAACTTCATTTTCCCATTCCAATTCCATTCCATCTACAATTTTTGAACTTCAGAATGAAAGTTAGAACCAAGGTGATTCTGGATATGACTGAGGATGGTCACTCAATATTTATACCATGAGGAATCTGCTACTGGATGGTACACCTGTGCACTGAGGTAGCCCCAGCAACCAATGCTGGTGTCTTAATTGCTACAGAAAAATATTTGCTAAGAAGTTATTCTGGGATGGGTATTATAGCCAGGAAGTTTGTTGTCTTGGGTGAGGCTCACAGTAGTGATTGTGTTTCTAGATATAGCTTTTGGGAATTTTACTCCATGACTGCTGGTTTTTTTTTCTTTTCCTATAATGTTGTACCCAGTCCCTCTATGGTAATTGTACTATCTTAAAGCAGTTGTTAAGAGGAAGCCATAAAACAGTGGTTAAACCCTGGTCTTGGTATCAGGATATTTGAGTCAGAATGATGTCTGACTTGACAAGCCACATATCTAATACAAGCTGGTTTTTCTTGTCTCCAAAATGGACATAATAACACTCTTTTCAGGGGTATGTGAGGATGAAATGAGACCATAAATATAAAAGAGCTTTGTAAATTATAAACATTAGAGAAGGTGAAGTGAAGAGGGCTGGCTGTAACATTTTATCACTAATAAAAATAAATTAATAAATAAATAAAAAGAAAAAAATCTTATTGTAACTATGATACAATCACTGTTTTTCCAGATGCAGCTCTGTTAGATTTGGGCAAGAACCACTGCAAGGTACATGATGACTTTTGTACACCTTAGGTCTGCTCAAGCTCAATCATCTCTTTGGGTACTAGTTCTTGTTCTACCAGAAGCTATAGACATGACTAATTAGAGCCAGCGAATTAAGAATAAACTGTGCCAGGAAGAAAATAACAGAGAACCTAGAGGTCAGGGTCTAAAACCTTGGCTCACACATATTTTGTAATAATTATGTGAGGCCAAGATGCTTGGTACAGGCTTGTAATTCAATGTCCCAGTACAGTGGGACATTTTAACTTTTTTCCAGGTGCTTTTAGCATTCTGACCAATGGGTTGCCCTAAGGCCCTAGTCAGTGTTTGTAGGTGAGTGGTCCCAAACATGCATTTAATACAACTCCTGAAAGCAGAGGTCTTATTGCAGAGAGCATTCCTCTGTCAGGGCTAGGACCTAGTAATGAAGTGCACATGCTGTTTAAAATACTTAATAAACCGCCAAGTACTTGTGGGACAGGAACTAGTCTTACAAGCCTCAGAAAGATAACCAGATAATAAGAATACAGCCTCCAAGGTGCTTGCTTGTTCCTGTTTGTGAGATGCATAGGTAGGGATTAAAGTAAAACACACTTATGAAAGAATCAAATTGGTGGGGTGATGAGAAAGCTGAGATGCAATTGATATGTCAATAGAAAGAGGCAGTGGGGCTCCTTTCCTCTCCCCACTCAGCTGTATACACACACACACACACACACACACACACACACACACACACACACGCATATATAGGAGGGTATCCAGCCCTTCTCATTCCTAGAGATGGAGAGTTATAGCACTTCAAATAAAGGGTAAATCCCAGGAGAACTATAGGGAAATTAACTGCCCTTCCCTATACTGAAATATGGGACCATGACTATTCAAACACGTATAAGACCTTCCAGCTGACCAAGGGAGTGTGGTGAGTCTAGAGTGACCTGGAAGAAGGAAAGAGAAAACCTGTAGGCCATAGGAGGTAAGAGATATAGGGAGAGTAAGGCCAAAAGAAAAAAAGAAAAAGAAACCCTCTCCATCCCGGATACAGATGAAGTCATGTGCTATTTTCAATGGAAGGCTATATCATTACCTTTGCAGCACTTAGACTATAGGGTCGGCTGCTTTTTCTGGTGATAGAGATGAATTGTTTTAATCAGTCTCCTAAGTGTCTCCCCTATACTCCTTGATGATCTTTCTAAGGTTATTTAGACAATGTCTAGTGGATATAAATAACCACTGCCCTCTAACACCCCCACTTGTCCCTCTGCCAAGAGCAGCTTCTGCTCTACCTGCCCTTTTTTTGCCTCTATTCTCAGCCATGGAATCCACACTTGGGTCTTGGGGTGGGAGTGTGGAGTAGGTTAGTTTTCCTTACTATGAATTGCTTTGGATAAGTTACTACTCCTGTCTAGGACTAAGGTTACTCATCATTAAAACAGGCATAATGTATTAATGGACTTTTTTAGACCTTAAGGGAAAAAGTGTTATAATTGACAGATTTGATCAAATACCTACAATCTACCTGGGGAGGTTTTTAAAGTTGGGATATTTGCCCCTTTCCCACCTCTAAATAAAGTTGAAGTCTCAAGTCATTACCCAAACTAAGATCAGAGACTTAAGATCAGAGACTTAAGAAGGAGGGAGGGCAAGTAGGATGGGAGCTTCTATTGGCTCCAGCCTTTATCCCTTCTCTTTATACCACAGGGGCAAAAGGAGGTAAGATAGAATGAGTAGAAAGAGTCTTGTCAGACTTTGAAGCTCTTCTCAGTTTTTGATCTTATGAGGGATAGTGTTGAATGGATAGTTTCTAAGCTTTCTATTGGAGTCAGATCTGGCAGAGAATATATAACCAGGCTGGCTGCAGCATAGGTGAGATGATAAGAGGGGGAGAGTATAGGCTTGGTATGGTGGGCATGAACATTACATTATTCACACTCAGGTATAAGGGCCTTATTTATCTCTCTACCATTTTTTTTCTTCTAAAAAGAGCTGTTTTCTGGAGCAGATGTGCCAGAAAATCCAAATCTTCCTATTTCAAAACATTTTCTTCTTTGAATTCCCACTGTGGGTTCAGAATCTGACTGCAGTGACTCAGGTTGCTGCGGAGGTGCAGGATAGATCTCCATCCTGGCACAGTGGGTTAAAGAATCCAGCATTGCTGCAGCTCTGGTGTAGGTCACAGCTGTGGCTCGGAGTCAATCCCTGACCCGGGAACTTAAATACACCGTGGGTGTGGCCATAAAAAATAATTTAAAAAATAACGCCGTCTTCTATAAAATGAAGATTTCAAGATATTGGAGAGGCCCCTATCCTTGATATTCACCCCCACATCACTGAGTAACTTAAGGCCAATCACCTTCCATCTCTGGACCTCCATTTCCTTGTCTGTAAACTGGGGGTAGTAATCCTTGCCTTGCCCACCTCAGGGTCTGTATAAAGATTCCATGAGATAATTGTTATAAATGCACACTGAAAACTGTATAGTGAAGCACACAGATGTGGTAAACTCTGTATTCCCATTCCAAGACAACTATCTTCAGTCTTGGCTTTTGGAAATTAAGCCACATCCAACACTATGGACTGAATAGGTTGCTCACAAGCAAAGGGGACAATTGCTCTACTCATCTGGACACTTTTCTTTCCAAATCTGAACTACTGTGAGGGAGTGGGTATCAGCGCAAGTGGCCCATTATGGATATAAGAGAGACTTAAAAGCAATCCATTGTCCTCACATCTGAGCCTTAATTTTCTCATTTGATCTGTGGCATCAGCCACGGAAAGAGGAGTTTCACTTCATTCTTATTATTTTCTCTCTTAATCAAGAAAGCATCAGTGGCCCCTGAGGGGCCCTAGGACAGCCCTTAATGAGAACCTTAGGTTCTGAATGTCCTCCCTAGATCTCAGGGACTTCACTGTCACCCCAAAGACCAAAGCTCTGAGTTTGACCCTATGGATGTAGAGACTTCAGCTTAAGAAGACGAGGTACCAAGAAGGGACAAAAGAGACAAGAAAAAAAGATAAACAAAATAAAAGGAACTTTAGGAAGTATCATTTTAAAGTTAATAAGACACTCAGTTGGATCCCTACTAAAGGAGGTAAGAAATCTGTAAGTGGAGAGGAAGACCACCATGGGTCAAATGGGCTACCTCTGTGGTTGTCACAGCCACAGAAGTCTAAGAGATGTGTGGAGAATGAAGGTGTCAGACCTCTCCGAAGATGTGTATAGGGGTATGTGTGTGTGTGTGTGTGTGTGTGTGTGTGTGTGTGTGTGTGTGTGTGTGTACTATTGAGGTGGGCAGTGCAGAGGTGCTAAAGAGGGAAGAGTTTGATTTTGTCCCTAAAGTGCTAGGTAGATGTATCAAAGCCCTGGGAGACTACTCCTTCAGGTTCACCTGACCAAAGATGCAAGTAGTAAAACTCTACCTCATTAATTGCTATCCCCTCCCCTCTTCTCCATAATCAAGCTGAGCTAGGAACATGTCTGGTTGTCCCATGCCTGGGGAATCTAGTTCTCTAGGATAGCTAGGATAGGAAAGCAAGAAATGCTGCTGGTAAGTCTTGGGAAAATGATGAAGAATCAATCCTTTGGTGGAATGGTTCTCCATTCATAGAGTACAGACTGTTGTGGATACCACATCCCATGTCCCTGCTGCTGTTGTGGTATAGGAACAAGGCAGGAGAGTCCAGGGAGAATGACTGGGCTGCAAGGAGCCCAAGTGACCTAGGGAGGGAAGAGAGCAAGTTAGAAAACTATAGGGCAATCTCACTAGCTCCTTCCTCTCCCCATCTCTCAAAAAAAAAAAAAAAAAAAGGTTTAGACCACCAGTTATGATAGAATAGAAGAAACATCATCTCTCTAGGGTGAAGACATGATGACAGTTCTACCCTACTCTATACTGGAGAGAATATTCCTCATGAGATTGGGCTCAGTTTTAATCCTCCCACACTTTAAAGGAACCCAGATACTTTCCATAGAGGAGATGCTATCTCTTGATTGTTCAGGGCTATCACAAGTCACAGGAAGCAAATGAGGTCTGTGTTGCCAAAGGAACAGAGCCAGGACCCAGGGGTGGTTACTACAGGGAGAAAGAAAAATTTTCTCTACATTGAGCTCAAATCTACCAGTCATAGCTACAGTAATGAGCTCTTTGACTTGCAAGTATATGATCAAGGATGACAAAAACATTTGGTGGTGATATTATAAAAAGAACTCAGGCATGGACTGGTGTACTTGGAGAGGAGGTTGAACTAGATGATCATGAAAGTATCTAGGCTGACTTGTTTAATAACCATCTTGGTTTTCATTTATATATTGTTTACATTTTCTTAGGTAAGGTATAGGGAGGGGGAGTAATTGCAGGACCTAGACAATACCATAGCTAGAGAAATGTGGAAATGGGTGGTGAAAATACTTGGTTAGTTGAAAAATAGGAAATTACCCTCATGCCTCATATTTCCCCATGATGCTTAAGCTTTTGAAAATGTAACATTGGCTATGGAATAGTCACATTGATAGAGTTGGACAAGCACTGGATTAGAGCTCTAAAACTTGGGCTGTAGTCCAGTTCTGTTACCAAAATTCTCTGTGACTTTGAGCAATTCATTTTCCCTTTGTTTCAGTTCCTGCCTCCATAAGGTGTGGCTAACAAACCCTGTCCTGCTTACCACAAAGGGGTGTTATGAAGATCAGACAAGTGTAGTGTATATGTAGAGATGCGTAAACTATGACTGACGGCAAGTGAGGGAAAGAAAAACTGACATTGCTTAAATACCTCTAATGTATCAGAAATTATAAAGGGCATTTGCACATGTATTGCTTATTCAATCCTCACAATATATGGTGAGTAGTGTTTCCTACTTTTCACAGATTAAGGACCCGAGTCTCAGAAAGATGAAGGAATTCACATAAGGTTCACATAGCTATTAAGGAGTGGAGGTAGACTTGAAATATAGAGCTGCCAGATGCCAAGGCTTGTATATTTTCCAACTGTGCTTTGGTGCTTGCACACATAATAGGGGATAAGTGAATATGGCTATAAGACAGTAGGGCCCTGAGAGAGCTTACAAAAGGCAAGGTTAGAAGGGAGCTCCAGTCATGATTTAGCGGGTTACAAACCCGACTAGTGCCCTTGAGGATGTTGGTTTGATTCCTGGCTTCGCTCAGTGGGTTAAGGATCCAGTGTTGCCATGAGCTATGGTGTAGGTGGCAGACACGCCTTGGATCTCAAGTCACTGTGGTTATGGCATAGGGCAGCAGCTATAGCTCTGATTCAACCACTAACCTGGGAACATCCAAATGCTGCAGGTGTGGCCATAAAAAGCGTAAATAAATAAATAAATAAATAAATATATAGCAAGGTTAGAGAAACTGGTGTCATGTCAACCTGGCCAGTTCCTTGACAACTGTCAGCCCAGATATGTGATGTCTGACTGACTGGCTCTAAATATTGGCATTACCAATCTTGTCCCTCCATCTACCAGTATTCCTAGTTTACTGTTCCTCTACCCCTAGCTGTACTGAATAATAGTACTACAGAGGATAATTCCTTTGGGGTGGTACCCAATTTCTGGTCTTCTCTCCTACCTTTCCACTTCACCTCAGTAGAGTTAAGGGCTGGGGACATCAAATGGCACACTGAGCTCCAGCCTGTCTCCAGAGCTTTCAGCTGTGTTTCCCCCTAGGTTCTCAGCTCCACTATAGGAGGCAGAGCTGGAAAACATTCACAGGTCCAGCTCTGTGCATTTGATGGGAATGTGGGCCCAGTGGGAGTGGCTCTCTGAGTCATAGGAGGCCAAGGTTAAAAACCCCTGTGTGGGGAAGCCACGAGTGGAGCTGCAGTCATCATCCAGGATGGGGTTAAGTGGCTGGGTCTCAAAGATGCTTGCACTCAGTGGGGACTCAGGACTGGTCTCCTGGCCAAGTGGCATGGGGAGGAGATATTCTTCCTCTACTGCTGTATCAGCCTCATACTGGAGCTAAACCCCTGAAACTCAAAGAAGAAAGCCACTGGACACCTTAGCACAAGACTGAGAAGATACAGTAGGGAATATACTTACATTGGGGTATCAGATTGAGGCTACCTGAGGAGGATCAGAGAAAAGAGTCAGCTTCTCCATAGCAAGAGAAACCTTTTGTGGGAGTCAGGATTTTAACAAATCCCTCACCCCACCCCATCTATGATCTTTAATCCCTGGTGTTATGTCTGTGTATATGTTGTGTTGTATGGCAAAAGGCACTTTGCAGATGGAATTAGGATTGTGGAATTTAAAGAGTTCCCATTGTGGTTTTCCTAGTGGTAATGAACTTGACTAGTATCCATGAGGATGTGGATTTGATCCCTGCCCTCACTCAGTGAGTTAAGGATCTGGCATTACCATGAACTGTGGTGTAGGTCATATATGTGGCTTGGATCCCATGTTTCTGTGGCTGTGGCATAGGCCGGCAGCTACAGCTCTGATTAGACCCCTAGCCTGGGAACTTCCATATGGCTTGGGTGCAGCCCTAAAAAAAAGAAGAAGATCATGGAACTTAAAATATGTAGATTAGCCTAGACTATCCAGGTGGGCCCAATGTGTGTCCTTGACAGTGAAAAAGAAGAGTCAGAGAGTGTAATCAGATATATGAAATGAAAAGGACTTGGTCACCATTGCTAGTTTTGAAAATGGAAAAGGGTCCTGAGCCAAAGAATGAGCTTTCTCTAGAAAATGGGAATAGCCTTCAATTGACAACAAGGAAATGGGACCTCAGACCTATAACTGCAAGGAACTGAATTCTCTCACCTTACTGAATGATCAAGGAAATGGATTCTCCCATGGAGATTCCAGAAAGGGATGCATCCCTGCCAATACCTTGGTTTTGGCCTAGTGAACCTCTCAGCAGAGATCAGGCCAAAGCTACAAGCCATCTGTTTGATGGAGGGGGCACAGTCTTTGAGGCACTAGCCTGCTGTGATTCTCCTTTGTATGGCAAAGCAAAAAAGTATTTTTCTCCTTCACACACACAAAAAAGGAGTTCCTGTCATGGTGCAGTGGTTAACAAATCTGACTAGGAACCATGAGGTTGCAGGTTCAATCCCTCACCTTGCTCAGTGGGTTAAGGATCCAGAGTTGCCGTGAGCTGTGGTGTAGGTCGAAGACATGACTTGGATCCCACATTGCTGTGGCTCTGGAGTAGGCTGGTGGCTACAGCTCCGATTAGACCCCTAGCCTGGGAACCTCCATATGCCATGGGAGCAGCCCAAGAAATGGCAAAAAAAAAAAAAAAAGGATCTGATTGATGGAAATGGTGAGATAATAATTTGGTGTTTTTTGTTGTTAAATGGGTGTTGTTTTAAGCCATTAAATTTGTGATAGTTTGTTATAGCAGTGATAGAAAATCATTAATCCTTTCATGTATAAGTCTGATTTAACATTCTGTTAAAACTAAGAGACATTTGGCCTCTGCAATGTGGTTGTGTTTGCTTTTTATTAGACCAAAAAACCTGATTTTTCTCTCTCGAAAATTCAGAAGATCTTGAAACACTGAATACCCTTGATAATAAACAACTAAAGGTGAGTAGTAGATTCTTCTACAGACAGAGGATGGGCCATTATTTTAACCTATACAAGCCCAGTATATATGTAAGTCAGTGATTCCTGATAAACACCTTCCCCAAATGAAAAAATATCTAATTTCTTTTTAATTTTCCCACTGTACAGCAAGGGGACCAAGTTATACACATTACATTTTTTTCCTCTCCCTTTGTTCTGTTGCAACATGAGTATCTAGACATAGTTCTCAATGCTACTCAGCAGGATCTGCTTGTAAATCTATTCTAAGTTGTGTCTGATAACCCCAAGCTCCCGATCCCTCCCTCTCCACCCAGGCAGCCACAAGTCTTTTCTCCAAGTCCATGATTTTCATTTCTGAGGAGATGTTCATTTGTGCTGGATATTAGGTTCCAGTTATAAGTGATATCATATGGTATTTGTCTTTGTCTTTCTGGCTCATTTCACTCAGTATGAGATTCTCTAGTTCCATCCATGTTGCTGCAAATGGCATTATGTCATCCTTTTTTATGGCTGAGTAGTATTCCATTGTGTATATATACCACCTCTTCCGAATCCAATCATCTGTCGATGGACATTTGGATTGTTTCCATGTCCTGGCTATTGTGAATAGGGCTGCAATGAACATGCGGGTGCATGTGTCTCTTTTAAGTAGAGTCTTGCCCGGATATATGCCCAAGAGTGGGATTGTGGGGTCATATGGAAGTTCTATGTATGGGTTTCTAAGGTATCTCCAAACTGTTCTCCATAGTGGCTGTACCAGTTTACATTCCCACCAACAGTGCAGGAGGGGTCCCTTTTCTCCACAGCCCCTCCAGCACTTGTTATTTGTGGATTTATTAAGGATGGCCATTCTGACTGGTGTGAGGTGGTATCTCATGGATGTTTTCATTTGCATTTCTCTTACGATCAGTGATGTTGAGCATTTTCTCATGTGTTTGCTGACCATCTGTACATCTTCCTTGGAGAACAGTCTATTCAGGTCTTTTGCCCATTTATCCATTGGGTTGTTGGCTTCTTTGCTGTTGGGTTGCATAAGTTGTTTATATATTCTAGAGCTTAAGCCCTTGTCCGTTGCATCATTTGAAATTATTTTTTCCCATTCTGGAAGTTGTCTTTTTGTTTTCTTTTGGGTTTCCTTTGCTGTGCAAAAGCTTGTCAGTTTGATGAGGTCCCATGGGTTTATTTTTGCTCTAATTTCTAGTGCTTTGGGAGACGGACCTGAGAAAATATTCATGATGTTGATGTCAGAGAGTGTTTTGCCTATGTTTTCTTCTAGGAGTTGGATGGTGTCCTGTCGTATATTTAAGTCTTTCAGCCATTTGGAGTTTATTTTTGTGCATGGTGTGAGGGTGTGTTCTAGTTTCATTGCTTTGCATGCAGCTGTCCAGGTTTCCCAGCAATGCTTGCTGAATAGACTTTCTTGTTCCCATTTTATGTTCTTGCCTCCCTTGTCAAAGATTAATGGAGCATATGTGCCAAGGTTTATTTCCAGGTTCTCTATTCTGTTCCATTGGTCTGTCTGTTTTGATACCAGTACCACACTGTTTTGATGACTGTGGCTTTGCAGTATTTCTTGACGTCTGGGAGAGTTATGCCTCCTGCTTTGTGTTTGTTTCTCAGGATTTCTTTGGCGATTCTGGGTCTTTTGTGGTTCCATATAAATGTTTGGATTGTTTGTTCTAGTTCTGTGAAAAATGTCCTGGGTCATTTGATAGGGATTGCATTGAATCTGTAGATTGCTTTGGGTAGCATGGCCATTTTTACAATATTGATTTTCCTAACGCAGGAACATGGAATATCTTTCCATTTCTTTACATCTTCTTTGATTTCTTTGATTAAAGTTTTATAGTTCTCAGCATATCGGTCCTTTACCTCCTTGGTCAGGTGTATTCCCAGGTATTGGATTTTGTGAGGTGCAATTTTAAAAGATATTGTACTTCTGTATTCCCTTTCTAATGTTTCATTGCTGGTATACAGAAATGCAACTGATGTCTGAATGTTCATCTTATATCCTGCTACTTTGCTGAATTTATTAATCAGTTCAAGGAGTTTTGGCATTGAGTCCTTAGGGTTTTCTATGTATAGTATCATGTCATCTGCATACAGTGACAGTTTGATCTCTTCTCTTCCTTTATGGGTGCCTTTTATTTCTTTTCTGTGTGTAATTGCTGTGGCTGGGACTTCCAAAACTATGTTGAAGAGCAGTGGTGAGAGTGGGCATCCCTGTCTTGTTCCAGATTTCAGTGAGAAGGCTTTCAGTTTTTCTCCTTTGAGTATTATATTTGCTTTGGGTTTATCATAAATGGCTTTGATTATATTCAGGAATGTTCCCTCTATACCCACTTTGGCGAGGGTCTTGATCATGAATGGATGTTGGACTTTGTCAAATGCTTTTCCTGCATCTATTGAGATGATCATATGATTTTTGACGTTTCTTCTGTTAATGTGGTGTATGAGGCTGATTGATTTGGATATGTTGAACCATCCTTGTGAACCTGGGATGACCCCAACCTGGTCATGGTGTATAATTTTTTGGCTATGTTGTTGGATTCGGTTGGCTAAGATTCTGTTGAGAATTTTTGCATCTATCTTCATCAATGATATTGGGCGATAGTTTTCTTTTTTGGTGGTATCTCTGTCTGGTTTTGGAATGAGGCTGATGGTGGCATCATAGAATGTCTTTGGGAGTATTCCTTCTTCTTCCACCTTTTGAAAGAGTTTAAAGGAGGATGGGCACCAGTTCCTCTTTATATGTTTCATAGAATTCGCCTGTGAAGCCATCTGGTCCTGGACTCTTATTTGTAGGGAGTGTTTTTATGACATCTTCAATTTCATTTCTAGTGATGGGTCTGTTCAGTTGGTCTGTTACTTCTTGATTCAGTTTTGGCAGGCTGTAAGATTCTAGAAAGTTGTCCATTTCTTCCAGATTGTCAAACTTGTTGCCGTATAGTTGTTCATAGTATTCTCTTATGGTTTTTTGTATTTCTGCTGTATCCGTTGTGATTTCTCCTTTTTCATTTCTAATTTTGGTTATTTGGGTTCTTTCTCTCCTCTTTTGAGTGAGTCTGTCCAGGGGTTTTCTATTTTGTTTACCTTTTCAAAGAACCAGCTCTTGGTTTTATTAATTTTCTCTATTGTTTTTGGAATCTCTATTTTACTGATTTCTTCTTTGATCTTTATAATTTCCTTCCTTCTGCTGACTTTCGGACTTTCTTGTTTTTCTTTTTCTAATTCCTTTAGGTGGAGGGTTAAGTTGTCCATTTGGGATCTTTCTTCTTTTTTGAGAAAGGCCTGGATTGCTATAAATTTCCCTCTGAGCACTGCTTTCACAGCATCCCATAGATTTTGAGAGGTTGTGTCTTCATTATCATTTGTTTCAAGGTAGTTTTTAATTTCCTTCTTGATTTCCTCATTGACCCACTGGTTTTTTAGTAGCATGTTGTTTAGTCTCCATGGAGTAGGTTTTTTCTCTTTCCTTTTCCCATGGTTGGTTTCTAATTTCATGGCATTGTGGTCAGAGAAGATACTTAAGATAACTTCTATGCTCCTAAATTTATTGAGGTTAGCTTTGTGTCCCAATATGGGGTCGATTCTTGAGAATGTTCCATGTGCACTTGAGAAGAATGTGTATTCTGAGTTTTTTGGATGTAGTGTCCTGAAGATATCAATTAAGTCTAACTTTTCTATTGTTTCCTTTAGGATCTCTGTTGCTTTATTGGTTTTCTGTCTAGAGGATCTGTCCATTGGTGTGAGGGGGGTATTAAGGTCTCCCACTATCATTGTATTCTCATCAATATCTCCCTTTATGTCTGTTAATATTTGTTGTATGTATCTGGGTGCTGCTATATTTGTGGCATATATGTTGACGATAGTAACATCCTCTCCTTGGATGGATCCCTTAATCATTAAGTTGTGTCCTTCTTTCTTTATGTCTTTTGTTTTACAGTCTATTTTGTCTGTTATGAGTGTTGTAACTCCTGCTTTTCTGTCATGTCTATTGGCGTGAAATATTTTTCCCCACCCTTTCACTTTCAATCTATGTGTATCCTTTGTCCTAAGGTGAGTTTCTTGTAGGCAGCATATTGAAGGTTTTTGCCTTTTTATCCACTCAGCCACTCTGTGTCTTTTGATTGGGGCATTCAGCCCATTGACATTTAAGGTGATAATTGATAGATGATTATTTATTGCCATTTTGAACCTCATGTTCCAGTTATTTCTTGGGCCACTCCCATGGAATATGGGGGGTTCCCAGGCTAGGGTCTAATTGGAGCTGTAGCCACTGGCCTACGCCAGAGCCACAGCAACATGGGATCTAAGTTGCATCTGCGACCTACACCACAGCTCATGGCAACACCGGATCCTTAACCAACTGAGCAAGGGCAGGGATCGAACCCACAACCTAATGGTTCCTAGTCGGATTCATTAACCTCTGCACCATGATGCGAACTCCCAATATCTAATTTTATTCCCTCTAGAAATACTCTGAGGAAGCTGCCTGCACTTGTATCCCCAGAGAAGAGTACTGTAATATTATCTTGATGACAGAGGAAGCATAGAGAAGGGTTACCCATTTCTCTCCTGAGGCAGGAGGAGGGAGACAGGCAGCTCCTAGATTTTGCCGCATCTTCTTTCTGAGCCCTGGAGACCAAATGCTTCATTGCCTATGTTTCATGCCCATCCCCAATTGGGCAATAGCTCTTCTCTGAGAAACTGACCTCCAAATTCAGAGACAGGATGGTCCCCCCTGAGCCACAATGTTCCAGCAGACACCAAAGAGTAGAGGAGAGAGAAGTAGAGTTTTAAAAGCATCATAAAGGGACAAGCGTCCTCTTATAACATGAGTACCCTGAAATTCTAGATTTACCTCCACTTAAGTCAGTGGTATAGCCAAACACATCTGTTAAGGTTTTTGAAAATAATCTGGAAGGCCCTTGAGCCAAACTGACCAAAGCAGGTTAATATAAAAAGGTTTATTCCCACACCAACAGAGAGGCTGAACAAGGTTGTGTTGCTTTGGGCCCAGTAATCTGTGAGCTGAGGAGGAGTCCTGAGTACCTGTGTATATAGTAGAATGTATCCTCCTCCTTCTTTACTAAATCGACTCCACTTACTAGCCTGGGTTCCTATTTTGGTGTTTCTGCCTAACACCTCCCTTGATGGCACTGAAACTGAAGCTGTACTGAGCCTCAGTACTCTTGTCTAAAGATCTAACCCCTTGTCTGGTCCTGGCCAAATACCATCCCACCTCCCCCATCTTTGTCTTCAGTGGACTGGACTTTCTGTCTCACATTCTTGGCTAATGGCTGGCCTTCTGATAAAAACAGATCATGACATTACTTCTGACTTTAAATAATACCTTTCATCTAGAATTTCACACAGCCATCTCCTATGGGCTGGGCCACATCTCTGGTTATCATTATTGTCTGAGGAAAAATGTCTTAAGTTTGCCAACTCTTCTGGACACTGGGCTCTCAGTTACTCATACTTGGGATATTACCATCCTGATAACTCTTGTTTGAGACCTCACTAACTTTTATTACAGTCATGTCTCATTCCAGCCAGCCTTCCTCCTTTCCTGACATGCTCCAGAATCTATAATCATTAGTTGAAATGAATAATTGAAAAAGAACTTATGAATCAACTCCTTCTCTCATTTTAAAGGTTAGGGTAAAAGAGCACTAAAGAATCCTTGTGTGTTGTCTAAAGTTACTCAGAGATTTAGAAGTAGATTTAGAGTTTAGGTTTTCAGATTCCTTTCCGAGAGGTTTTCCCATAATGTATTCCTTTATGAACCCCTGCACCTTAATGAACAAGGCCCCAGAAAATTCCTCTCTTTGGCTAGTCAGATCCTTGTTCCTGATTCACGTAATATGTGAAGCAGCTACCCTTACCATGCTGGCAATGGCTGTCAAAGAATTGCTTGCAGTAGAGGAAGAAGAGCCCCAGGAATACCAGGGTAAACACCATGAGCAGACTGCTCACCAGTGCAAAAATGTGGCCTCCTGCTGGGAAACCATGGGTACATCTGACTTCACTAAGCTCAACTGGAAGGCACTTGTGAGACAAGAAAGTGGGGGAGGTCAGTCACTGTAGGTAGTCAATAGTTACCCTGCCACTGGGGCTGTTCTTCCTCAGGTTAGCACTCTCTCCCTAGGGTCTTCCTCAATTAGAGCTCTAAAATTAGTTTTACTTCTTTGTAGTGTAGGCAAAAATATGAAGAACAAAGTAGAGGAATTCACATATACTGCTGGTATGGTATACTTTTGTACAGTTATTTGAAGATGCACATAACCTACGGTCTTTCCAAGTCACATCTAGTTATATACCAAGAAAAATATAAACAAACTAAGGACACAGGATAAATAAATCATGATATAATTCATGTAGTATTATTTTATAGCATTTAAATAAAATAAAATAAAAGATCCATTTATATTGTATGGATCAATATAAATAATCCAGATGGGAAAGAAAATATATAGGTCGATATCATTTATATGCAACATCAAAAATATAAAATAATAGCAATATGTTGCATATGAATTACCTATGAGTATGTACATATATCACAAAATAATACAAGTATCAAAACACAAGTAGAGAGTACGGCAGAGTCATAGTGTTCACCAATTATTCATATTCTTCCCTGCATTTCTCATACACTCTTGTGATAAGACCATCAAAGTAATTCTAGCCAATGAGAGGTGAGTGGAAGTAATGTGTGTCACTTGCAGACTAAAATAGTTCAGAGCCAGTATGTCTCCTCAGTCTCCTTATTTTTATGTAATGATTTTTATTTTTTTCCATTATAGTTGGTTTACAGTGTTCTGTCAATTTTCTCCTGCAAAGCATGGTGACCCAGTTACACATACATGTATACATGTATACATTCTTTTTTCTCATGATCCATATGTCCCATCCACCTGAAAGCCACATGGTTTGGTGGTATTATTAAAAGATGGAGGAAGATATTTGCATAGTGAAAAATAAACTTTTATTTCATTAAATCAATGAGATTTGGGAGTTTGTTACTGGAGCATAGCCTACCATCAAGATACATACAATTTCATGAAAGTCATTGCCTCTGGTGAGGTAAGGACAGAATGGAACTCAGAAAGGATCAAAAAACAAATTCTATTAGAAATATGCAGTCTTCATTCTTTCAAAAAAAATCTGAAGCACATACATAAAATTTTAAGATTTATTAATCATTGATGCTGTGTAACTGAGCATTTTTACATGTTTCTGCAATTAAAGTATTTGTACATATTTGAAAAAAAATAAGTGAGTGAGTTCCTGTTGTGGCTCAGTGATGATGAACCTAACTAGTATCCATGAGGACACAGGTTCAATCCCTGGCCCTGCTTAGTGGGTTAATGATCCAGCATTCGCCGTGGGCTGTGGTGTAAGTCTCGGATGTGGCTCAGATTCCATGTTGCTATGGCTGTGGCTGTGGCATAGGCTGGCAGCTGCATTTCTGATTCTACTCCTATCCTGGGAACTTCTATATGCCACTTATGTAGCCCTAAAAAACCAACCAAACAAAAAATTCTCCAACAACAAGTGAGTAGACATGTAGATGGTAGATAGACAAAATTGTAGAGAAATTAATGAATACTCACATGGGCATAGTCTAGATTCAAGTATTTTATTCAGCCTTTTACTAGTCCTGAGCACTTAGGAACCGCTATAAACATCGTCATCATCATCCTCATCATCATCATCTACAGTATAGAGATGTTATAATTTATAAAGTGCATTCTAAACCTACTTTTTTTTTCATTAGACCTAGACAGCATCCCATAAGATATGGAGAACAATGATTATTATATATATATATATTTTAATGATTATTATATTTTTTCAGATGAAGGAAATGGGGTTCAATGGGTTTTAATGATTTATAAAGGGTTACACAGATAATATATTGTGAAACTTTTATTCAAATCTAATGAGTTCTCTTGCTAATCTATCCTACAGGAATGAGTATGAGGAGGTGGGGGATGCCTTTGCTACCCTGTCTTGCTGTTATGCAGTGGGTTGTGGAGGAAAGGGGAAAAGAGAACTGGATATACACACTGAACCTCAGAGGTGGGGGCCTGCTTCATTCAAGGGATACATTCTTGATCCTTCAGGCCTCCAATACATGTCTTTTGGTAGAACCTGTGGTCAGAGCAATAAGAAATGGCAAAATGATCAAACAAGCAATGTACTTGGACTACTTACTCCTTGAACTATAGGCAGCCTGTAAGAGTCTTGCCTCCAGGAAACAAGTGAGTATTCTGCCTCTATATCTGATTCTGACTCAGAGTCCCAGACACTCCACCTCTTTCCCCAATTAACCAAACCCAATAGCCAAAGGGGGAACCAGTATCACAGGAGAGGGAAACACTGCTTTGACACTAAGTGCTTCCTAATCTCTTTTAGGTTTACAGTGAGATTTACCTTTTAGTTTGAAACTTGGGCCTGAGCTAAACATGTCAACATGATTAAGCTGTTTAGTACTCATCTGTGACTGACTGTGTGCTTGGTACTTTATAGGGGATCTTGAGAAGCTACTGCTTATCCCTCATTGAGCTTAAATTCATAATTATATGGACACTTAGACTACTTCAACTAGACTCTGAGAGGTAATGATGAGGGAGACCTACAAGGGCTACAGAATGTATAGATGGACTTGGCCTCATATAGTAGGCTTACCTGGGCAGATAGTGCCCACAGACAGTATTAGAGGTAGCTGTACAGTTGGCTTTCTGGATACAATTGATAACAGCACAGGTGATGCAAGTATGACATCTACGGTGACCCCAGCTGCTTTTGTATCTGTGGGGAGGGCAGGCTGTGCAGTATGCATCTCCACCCTCTCTATAACCACAATCCCGCAGAGAAATGGGAGTCACTAACATTATGGAAACTTGGAGAGAGGATGAGCTATGGGACAAGTAGATATTGTATAGATTAGCATTTTATGAACTGGAAGTTGCAACCCATTATGGAGTCATGATCAACTGACAAGGCTGCAACCAGCACTGAAAATTGAAATATGACAAAATAAAATAATGATGTCAAATATCAGAGTGCAGAGTATGTACTAAAGCTAGGTATTTATATCAGTTGGCATAAGTTATGCTTTGGTAAAAAGAAAATCCCAAATCTCAATGTCTTAAAAAACAAAAATTTCTCACTCACACTATTTTCCTACCAGAGATTTCTTGGGGGTTCTGCTTTACATTATCTTCCTTGGGTTACCCAGGGTGACAGGGGCTTCATCTTTGTGCTACCATGCTTGGAGCATCAGGGAAAAGAAAATACTGTGAACTGTGCACTGGATTTTAAAGTATTCTCCCAGAAATGACCCATTTCATTTTGCTCACATGCCCTTGATGATGCACATCACCTTATCATTAGTAAATGATACTTATGTATCAATAATGACACATCTACAAAAGTGTAATAAAGTGCAATTCTATGATGTGCCAGAAGGTGGGGAGCTAGAAACAATTGACAAAGACCTATCTCAGTCTTGTTTTGAAGAACTTTTACAAATGAAATACATAACCATGTGTTGGATTGTGATGCAAAATTTATTTCTTACATTTTATTGAAATATAATTGACTCACAACATATTAGTTTCAGCTGTACAACACAGTGATTTGATATTTTTATAGCTTATACTCCATACAAAGTTACTGTATTATTGAATATAAGCCCTGTGATATACATTACATCCCTGTGATGTATTCAATTTGTAACTGGTAGTTTATATATCTGAATTCTCTTTGCCTATTTTGCCACTACCCCTATATAGCTTACCTCTGGAAACCACTAGTTTATTCTCTGTATCTGTGAGTCTGTTTCTTTCTATTTGGTTATATTTGTCCATTTGTTTTGTTTCTTACATTCTACAAGTGAAGACATAAAGTATTTGTTTTTCTCTGTCTGATTTCACCTATTACCCACCCCATCCCTCCTGGCAAGTACTAGTTTGTTCTCTACAACTGTGATTCTGTCTTTTTGTTGTTGTTGTTATAGTCATTTATTTGTTTTATATTTTTAGAATCCACATATAAGTGAAAACATACAATATTTATCTTTCTCTGTATTACATTTCATTTCACATAACACCACCTATATCCATCCATGTTGTTGCAAATGACAACATTTTATTCTCTTTTATGGCTGGGTAATACTTAATTTTAAATATATATATATATTCAGTGAAATATTACATATATCATATCACATATTTTTATCTTTCCTTTGCTTGATGGATAGTTAGGGTACTTACATATCCTGGCTATTACATATAATGCTGAAATGAACACTGGGGTACATATATCTTTTTAAATTAGTGTTTTCATTTTCTTTAGATGAGTATCCAGGAATAGAATTTCTGGATCAAATGGTAGTTATATTTTTAATTTTTTAAGGAATCTTTGTATTGTTTCCCATATGGTTGTACTAATTTACATTCCCACCAACTGTGTATGAGGGTTCCCTTTTCTTCAAATCCTCACCAACACTTATTATTTCTTGCCTTTTTGATGATAGCTATTTTGACAGGATTGAGGTAATATAGTGATTTTTCTTTTCTTTTTTTCCCACTGTACAGCATGGGGACCAAATTACACATACATGTATACATACTATTTCCTCCCATTGTTGTGTTTCATTTCCCTGATTATTAGTGATGTTGAATATCTTTTCATGTGTCTGCTGGCCATCTATAATGTCTTCTTTGGAAACATGTCTATTCAGGTACTCTGTACATTCTTCAAATATGTTTTTTTGATGTTGAGTATATTTTGTATATTGACTTTTGTATATTATGGATATTAATCTCTTATTGATATATAATTTGCAACCTATTCAATAGACTGACTTTTTATTTTGTTAAGTGCTTTGATGTGCGAGTTACAGACAATATCAATGAAATATTTATATTCATGAGAGAATATTATGAACAATTATACTCCAAGAAATCAAACAACCTGGAAAAATGGAAATTCTTAGAAATTTACCGTCTTCTAAGACTGAATCTTAATCCTGGTAATGCTTAAAAATATTTGAATGCAGATGGTACAGAAGACAGATGAGTGTTCCATCTTGCTCTTATCTCAGGTTTGGTAATGACTCAATGTGACTCTGGCCTGCCCCTCTTCATTTCTGGTCATAAGAGTCCCCAACATCTGAGGACATTGATCTCTAAAACATTATCCCAAGTCTAACATTCTATCCTAGGAACAAGGCTCTTGCCTGTTATGTCTTGGCTCTCTATCAAAGACACAACTCTAGTTAAAAAGAGATATTAATTATTTGTTAGTTGTGGCAGGTGCTGGTTGGTTGTTTTTAAACTCATTCTCCTTTCCCTCTGGGAATACCACTAATCCATATTCCCTAACCCCACTGCAGCTTTGTAGGGCCATGTGCCTAATTTTTAGGCAATGGAATATGGATAAAATGATGTATGCCTCTCTAAGGCTTGGACCAACAAAAACTATTTTTAATTTATACTTATTTCAAAATTAAAAACTCTTTAATTTTCTTTATACTTTGTTTTTCTGGCATCCAGGGACACCCAGAGAGATGTTGGAATCATATTAAAAATGACAGAGGATGTCATGGAAATGGAGGAGACAGCAGCTCTAAACTTTCATTCCTTAACAGAAGTATAGAAAAACAAACAAAAATTGTCAGAATCAATGTTGGAAGAACTCTGGGAAAAAGTTAATTGTTCACAGCAATGAAGCAAATGCTGAATCAAGATAAAGGTATTTTGAAAAGGATAGGAAAGTTTTCTACCATTTTTATTTGCCCTTACTGCATTTCCCTGGTAACAATCCTATAGTGGAGGCAGTCTTAAAGTAGCAGTAGCCTGTGTTCTTAGTGTGACACCCTCATCCCTAGTTCCAGAGTGAACTAAAAAAAACTTAGAAATTATTGTGAATATCCACTCTAACCTGTTATCTGAAGGACAGATACAAAGTTCTCATCCTTGTTTCATTCAATTGAGAATGCAGGCTGAAAAATGGGCGGTCATTTGTTTTAAAATGTTGCAAACCACAGACAAACAAAATAACAAACCACAGGGGCCTGGGACAAGAAATTATAGGTGGAGACATAAAAGAGACTGCATAATTATGGGAGCAAAAGCTTCAGAAGATTCTTTAGGAAATTAGGATGTTCAAAGTCACCCACATATATGGGAGAATTTAGAAAGGTACATGCCTGCCCAGAGCAAGACATACACTTAGAAAAAAATGGAGAACATCCAAAGCTTACATACCAGACTGATTTATAAGAGTGCTTCAGCACAGAGCCAATCCACAAAGACTGAGAATAATATATGGTTTTTTTTTTTTGAACTGTTATTGTTGTCTGTTTTTCAACTCATAGCACTCAAGGAAATTTCTGTCAAAATATTACCCTGAACACAATCTAAGTGAATACAGACTTTAGTGACCACATATGACAAGGAATACAGTCTTTGCACATATAGTTTTGGTTAAAACACCAAAAACCACCAAGTGGAGTACTATAGCCTTCAAATAAAGTAACAACAACAAAAACAAAACAACTAAATATGGAGAAGGGGTACAGTCTGATTTCCAAAGTTATCATATTATAATGAAAACAATGACAACTTTTCAACAAAAAGGCATCAAAAGAAACAGGACTGTACGGCCCATGTAAAGTAACAAATAAGGAGTTCCTTGTGTGGCTCAGTGGATTAAGAACCTGACATAGTGTCCATGAGGATGTGGGTTTGGACCTTGGCCTCGCTCAGTGGGTTAAGGATCTGGTATTTTTGTAAGCTTCAGTATAGATTTCAGAGGTGACTCAGGTCCAGTATTGCTGTGGCTGTGCAGCTGTATCTCTGATTCAACCCCCAGGGAGAGAACTTCCATATGCCACAGGTGCAGCTGTTACAAAAAAAAAAAAAAAAGAGTAAGAAATAAAATAGAAACTGTTTCTGAGGAAGTCCAGACATCAGACTTACTAGACAAAGACTAAAAAGTACTGTTTTAAATATGTCCAAGTAAAACTTAGAAAAAAATTAAAGGATATAATGAAATAAATGTATGAACAAAATAGAAATATCAAGGAGGAAAAACTGTAAAATAGACCCAAACAGAAATACTAGAGCTTAAAAGTAAAATGACTGAAATGAAAAATTCACTAGAAGAGTTCAACAGCAGATGTGAGTGGGTAAAGAATAAGTGAGCAAGCTTTAAATATGACAGTTTAAATGATCAAGTCTGTGGAGCAGAAATTTTAAAAAAATAATTAAAAATTAAACTAACACACACATTATAGGAATCTCAGAAGTAAAAGAGAGATAAAAGAGTAGAAAATATATTTGAATAAATAAAGGCAGACATTTCCTAAATTTGACAAAAGACACGGATAAGACATCCATGTTCCTCAACAAACCACACGTAGGAAAAAGTCAAAGAAATCCATTCTAAGACATAAACAAAATATGCATAGTCAAAGACAAAGTGAAAATCTCTAGGAAGCAGGAGAGAAATAATTTGTCAAGTGTAAGTGGTCCTCAATAAGTTTCAAACTTGATTTATCCTCAGAAACTGGAATCTGGAAGGCAATAAGATGACATATCTAACTAACAAAACTAATAAGTCATTAACTAAGAATTTTATACCCAACAGAAAATCCTTCAAAAATGAGGTAGAACATAAATTAAAACCCTCCTAAATTGAAAAAAAAGACCTGTGCTTCAATAAATGCCAAAGGGAATTCTTCAGGTTAAAAGAATGTCTCAGGTAAAGGTAAAAAAAATGGGCGGCATTATTGAATTTTTGGTTTGGAACTGTGATATTTATTTCTTATATGATTTAAATTAAAATATCTAAAAATAACAACAATGATAAACCTATACTGTTGGGCACATAATGATTAAGATAAAAACAAAAGTGAAAGAATAACATAAAGAAAGAAGATATAAGCTGTATAAGAGTAGATTATTTGTATGCTATTGAAGTTAGTATCAATTGAAATTATACTTTAAATTTTTATTGATTTTTTAATATTTTAATTTTTTCTATTATAGTTGATTTACAATGTTCTGTCAATTTCTGCTGTACAGCAAAGTGACCCAGTCATACATATATATATGTGTGTGTGTGTATATATATAAAACTTTCCTCACATTATTCTCTATCATGTTCCATCACAAGTGACTAGATATAGTTCCCTGTGCTATACAGCAGTCTCTCATTGCTTATCCACTCCAAAGGCAGTAGTCTACATTTACTAACCCCAAACTCTCAGTCCATCCCACTCCCTCCCCCTCCCACTTGGCAACCCCAAGTGTGTTCTCCAAGTCCATGAGTTTCTATTCTGTGGAAAGGTTCATTTGTGCCATATAATAGATTCCAGATATGTGATATCATAGGGTATCTATCTATCTCTTTATGACTTAATTCACTTAGTAGGAGAGTCTCCACTTCCATCCATGTTGCTGCAAATGGCATTATTTTGTTCTTTTTTATGGCTGACTAGTATTCCATTGTGTATATATACCACATCTTGTTAATAACATTCATCTGTCAATGGACATTTAAGATGTTTCTATGTCTTGGCTATTGTGAATAGTGCTGCCATGAACATTTAGGTGCATGTATCTTTTTGAATGAAAGTTTTGTCTGGATATATGCCCAGGAGTAGGATTGCTGGAACATATGGTAGTTTTACATTTAGTTTTCTGAGGTACCTCCATAATGTTTTCCACAGTGGTTGTACCAATTTACATTCCCACCAAGTCTTTTAGCCATTTTTAGTTTATTTTTGTGCATGGTGTGAGGGTGTGTTATATATATATATACATATATATATATATATATATATACATATATATATATTTTACTTTTTTATTATTCAAATGAATTTATCACATCTGTAGTTGTATAGTGATCATAACAATCTGATTTCACAGGATTTCCATCCCGCAGCCCAAGAACATCCCCACAACCCCCAAACTGTCTCTTCCAGAGACCATAAGTTTTTCAATGTCTGTGAGTTAGCATAAAATTAAATATGTTAAAGGGAATCCACATGGTAATCACAAATAAAATATCTAAAAATAAACAAAAAAGAAATAAGGGAATTAAAATTCTTCACTGCAAAAAAATCAACTAGCACAAAAATTAGCTAGAAAATGATGAATATAAATGGTGTAAAGAAATATAAAACAAATAATAAAATGTCAGAAGTACTCTTTTTTACTGAAACATTGTTGGTTCACAATGTTTCAGATGTACAGCAAAATGATGCAGTTATACATATATATTTTTTAGTATCTTTTTCCATAATAGGTTATTACAAGCTATTGAATATAGTTCCCTGTGCTATACAGTTGTTCCTTGTTGTTTATATATTTTATATATAGTAGTAAGTACCTTTTAACACCAAATTCCATTTTTTTCTCCGGTCTTTCCCCTTTGGTAGCTATATGTTTGCTTCTCCTCATGAGTCTATTTCTGTTTTGTAAATATGTACATTTATATCATATTTTTAAAATTTTTATTAAATGTTAGTTGATTTACAATATTTCCTCAATTTATGTTGTACAACAAAGTGACCCAATCACTCAGTTTCCCTGTGCTGTACAGTAGGACCTGATTCCCCATCCATTCCAATTGTAACAGTTTACATCCACCAACCCCAAACTCCTCTTCCATCCCACTCCACCCCCCCTCCCCCACCCCAGAAACAACAAGGCTACTCTCCTTGGCCATGATCTGTTTCTGTTTTGTAGATAAGGTCATCTGTTTCATATTTAAATTCCATATATGTCATATCATATGGTATTTATCTTCTCTTTCTGAATTTATCTAGAATAAGAATCTCTAGTTCCTTCCATGTTGCTGCAAATGGCATGTGTGTCCTTTTATGGCTGAGTAGTATTCCATCTATGTACCACAGTTTCTTAATCCATTCACCTGCCAATCAACATTTGGGTTGTTTCCATGTCTTGGCTATTGTGAATAGTACTGCAATGAACATAGAGGTGCAGGTATATTTTTTAAATGAATGTTTTGTTTGGATATATGCCCTGGAGTGGGATTGCTGGGTCATATAGTAGTTCCATATTAAGTTTTCTGAGGTATATCCATACTGTTTTCCATAGTACCTATTTTCATTCCCACAAACCAATTTACATTCCCACAAACAGTGAAGGAGGGTTCCCTTTTCTCCACATCCTCATTAGCATTTGTTGTTTGTTAATGATGGCCACTCTAAGTGGTATAAGGTGGTACCTCATTGTTGTTTTGATTTGCATTTTTCTAATAATTAGTGATGTTGAGCATTCTTTCCTGTGTCTGTTGGCCATCTTAATGTTTTTCGAGAAATGTCTATTTAGGTATTCTGCCCATTTTTCAATTAGGTTGTTTGTTTTTCTTTGTTGTTGTTGAACTGTAAGAGTTGTTTGTATATTTTGGAGATTAAACCTTTGTTGGTTGAGTTGTTTGCAAAACTTTTCTCCCATTCTGTAGGTTGTCTTCATTTTTTAAATGGTTTCCTTTGCTGCACAGCTTTTGAGTTTAATTTCATCCCATTGGTTTATTTTTATTTTTATTGACCTTATTCTAGCAGATGGGAAAAAGAAGACATTGCTATGATTTATGTCAAAGAGCATTCTGCCTATATTTTCCTTTAAGAGTTTTATAGTATCTAGCCTTACATTTAGGTCTTTAATTCACTTTGAATTTATTTTTGTGTATGGTGTTAGAGAGTGTTCTTATTTCATCCTTTTATATGCAGCTTTCCAGGTTTCCCAGGACCACTTATTGAAGACACTATCTGTTTTCCACTGTATGTTCTTTCCTCCTTTGTCATAGATTTGCTGACAATAGTTACTTGGATTTGTTTCTGGGCTTTCTATATTCCATTGATCTATATTTCTGGTTTTGTGCCAGTAACATATTATCTTGATAATTTTAGCTTTGTAGTATTGTCTGATGTCAGGGACCCTGATTCCTAAAGTTACACTTCTATTTTTCAATACTGCTTTGGCTATTCGAAGTATTTTGTGCATCCATACAAATATTAAAATACATTGTTCTAGTTATGTGAATGTCATTGGTAATTTGATAGGGATTGAAATGAATCTGTAGATTGCCTTGGGTAGTTTAATCATTTTTGACAATAATTCATTCTTCCAATTCCAGTGGATCATACATCTTTCCATCTATTTGTGTCATCTTGATTACTTTCATTAGCATCTTATAGTTTTCAGAGCATAGGTCTTTTGTCTCTTTAGGTAGGTTTTTTCCTAGGTATTTTAATTTTTTTTGATGAGATGGTATAGGGGATAGTGCCTCTGATTTCTCTTTCTGATCTTTCCTTGTCAGTATATAGAAATGCAATCAATTTCTGCGAATTAGTTTTGTATCCTGCAACTTTGTCAAATTCATTGATGAGCTCTAAGTGTTTTCTGGCAGGGTCTTCAGCATTTTCCAACTATAGTGTCATGTCATCTGCAATGAATTTTATTTCTTTTCCAATTTTTATTAATTTTATTTCTTTTTCTTTTCTGATTGCCATTTCTAAGACTTCCAAACATCTGTTGAACACTAGTAGTGAGAGTGGACATCCTTGTCTTGTTCCTGATCTTAGTGGGAATATTTTCATTTTTTCACCCATGAAAATAATGTTAACCATGGGTTTGTTTTCTATGGCGTTTATTATGTTGAGGTAGTTTACTTATATGCCCACTCTCTGGAGAGTTTTTACCAGAAAAGGTGTTGCATTTTGTCAAAAGCTTTTTCTGCATATATGAGATGATCATATGTTTTTTGTTATTCAGGTTGTTGACATGGTGTATCACACTGAGTGATTTACAGATATTGAAGAATTCTTGGACACCTGGAATAAATCCCACTTGATCATGGTGTATAATCCTTTTAATGTATATTTTTAGGATTTCAGCATCTATGTTCATCAGTGATATTGGTTTATAGTTTTCTCTTTTTTTTTGTATCCTTCTCAGGTTTTGGTATCATGGTGATGTTGGCCTCATAGAAGAAAATTGGGAGTGTTCCTTTCTCCGTTAGGTTTTGGAAGTGTCTCAGAAAAATAGGTGTTAACACTTCTCTGAATATTTGAAGGAATTCACCTGGCTAGCCATCAGGTCCTGGACTTTTGATATTTAGTTGTTTTTACTTATTTATTATTTTTATTTTTTATGATTTGTAATTTTTCCATTATAATTGATTTACACTGTTCTATTTCTACTGTATGGAAAAGCAACCCAGTCATATGTGTGTGTGTGTGTGTGTGTGTGTGTGTGTGTATGCATGTATGTATATATATGTGCGTGTGTATATATATGTATGTATATATATGTATGTGTGTGTGTGTGTATATATATATATATATATATATATATATTCTTTTCTCATATTATCCTCCATCATGTTCCATCACAAGTGACTAGATATATATAGTTCCCTGTGCTATACAGCAGGATCTCATTGCTTATCCACTCCAAAGGCAGTAGTCTACATTTACTAACCCCAAACTCTCAGTCCATCCCACACCCTTCCACTCTCCCTTGGTCTCTTCCCCAGGTCCATGAGATTCTATTCTATGGAAAGGTTCATTTGTGCCTTATATTGGTTTCAAGATATAAGTGCTATCATATGGTATTTGTCTTTCTCTTTCTGATTTAATTCACCTAGTAGGAGAGTCTCCAGTTCCATCCATGTTGCTGCAAATGGCATTATTTTGTTCTTTTCTATGGCTGAGTAGTATTCCATTGTGTATATATACCACATCTTCTTAACCCATTCATCTGTCAGTGGACACTTAGATTGTTTCTATGTCTTGGCTATTGTGAATAGTGCTGCAATGATAATATGGGTGTAAGTATTTTTTCAATGAAAGTTGTGTCCAGATTGCTGGGTCATAGAGTAGTTCTATGTTTTGTTTTCTAACGTAACTCCATAGTGTTTTCCATAGGGGTTATACGAATTTACATCCCCACCAAAAGTGAAGGACAGTACCCTTTTATCCAAACCCTCTTCAGCATTTGTTATTAGTTGACCTGATGGCCATTTTGACAGGTGTGAGGTGGTAACTCATACTAATTTTGATTTGCATTTCTCTAATAATCAGTGATGTTGAGCATTTTTTTCACATGCCTGTTGGCCATCTGTATATCTTCCTTGGAAAAATGTCTATTCAGGTCTTTTGCTCATTTATCCATTGGGTTGTCAGCTTTTTTGCTGTTGAGTTCTATAAGTTGTTTGTATATTTTAGAGATGAAGCTGTTGTCAGTTGCATCATTTGAAACTATTTTTTTCCCATTCTGGAAGTTGTCTTTTGTTTTCTTTTTGGTTTCCTTTGCTGTACAAAAGCGTGTCAGTTTGACTGCGTCCCATTGGTTTACTGTTGCTTTTATTTTTATTGCCTTGGAAGACTGACCTAAAAAATATTTGTATGGTTGACATTAGAGAATGTTTTTCCTGTGTTCTCTTCTAGGAGTACGAAGGTGTCTTGTCTTACATTTAAATCTTTAAATTCATTTTGAGTTCATTTTGATTTCATTGTGCGTGGTGTCAGGGTGTTCTAGTTTCATTGATTTGCATGCAATTGTCCAGGTTTTCCCAGCAATACTTGCTGAAAAGATTGTCTTTTTCCCATTTTATATTCTTGCCTTATTTGTCAAAGATTAATTGACCATATGTGTCTGGGTTTATTTCAGGGTTCTCTATTTTGTTCCATTGGTCTGTCTGTCCATTTTGGTACCAGTACCACACTGTCTTGATGACTGTGGCTTTGTAATATTGCCTGAGGTCTAGGAGAGTTATGCCTACTGCCTGGTTTTTGTTCCTCAGGATTGTTTCAGCAATTCTGTTTTTTTATAGTTGCATATAAATTTTTGGATTGTTTGTTCTAGTTCTGTGAAAAATGTCATAGGTAATTTGATAGGGACTTCATAGAATCTGTAGATTGCTTTGGGTAGTATGGCAATTTTTATGATATTAATTGTTCCAACTCAGGAGCATGGAATATATTTCCATTTCTTAGAATCTTCTTTAATTTCCTTGATTAATGTTTTATAGTTCTTACCATATAATCTTTAACTCACTTGGTCAGGTTTTTCCCTAGGTATTTAATATGTGGGGGTGCTATATTAAATAGCATTGTATTTTTACATTCCTTTTATAATATCTCATTGTTACTATACAGAAATGCAGCTGATTTCTGAGTGTTAATCTTGTATCCTGCTACTTTGCTGAAGTAATTGATCAGTTCAAGCAGTTTTTTCTGTGGAGTTCTTAGGGTTTTCTATATATAGTATCATTATATCTGCATAGAGTGACAATTTTACCTCTGCTCTTCCAATTTGTATACCTTTTGTTTTGTTTGTCTTATTTCTGTGGCTAGGACTTCCCAATAATCTGTTGAATAAAAGTGGTGAGAATGGGCATCCTTGTCTTGTTCTAGATTTTAGCAGGAAGGCTTTCAGCTTTTCTCCATTTCTTGTGGGTTTGTCACAAATGGCCTTTATTATGCTAAGGTATGTTTCTTCTATACACACTTAAGTAAGAGTTTTTATCATGAATGGATGTTGGGCTTTGTCAGATGCTTTTTCTGCATCTATTGAGATGATCATGTGTTTTTTGACTTTTATTTTGTTAATGTGGTGTATGACGTTGATTGATTTGCACATGTTGAACCATCCTTGTGAACCTGCGATGAATCCCACTCGGTCATGGTGTATGATCTTTTTTGTATGTTGTTGGATTTGGTAGGCTAAATATCATTGAGGATTTTTGTGTCTATCCTCATTAGGGATATTGGCCTATAATTTTCTTTTTGGTAGTATCTTTGCTTTTTATATTAGGGTGATGATGGCTTCATAGAATGTTTTTGGGAGTGTTCATTCGTCTTTAACCCTTTTTGGAAAATTTTAAGAAGGATGGTATAAGTGCTCCTTTGTATGTCTGGTAGAACTTTCCCATGAAGCCATCTGGTCCAGGATATTTGTTTGTAGGGAGTGTTTTTGTTACATATTCAATTTCATTTTTAATGATAATTCCATTCAGTTGCACATAGCTTTCCTTTT
The DNA here is from genome assembly GCF_054392235.1 of Sus scrofa. Taxonomy (NCBI): domain Eukaryota; kingdom Metazoa; phylum Chordata; class Mammalia; order Artiodactyla; family Suidae; genus Sus; species Sus scrofa. Next base: position 62,511,447 of record NC_139401.1, read on the forward strand.
GTGGGCTGTATTTTCCTTTTGTGGGCTATAATTCTCCAGAAAGTTGTCCATTTATTTCTAGGTTTTCAAATTTGTTTGCATATAATTGCTGATAATGTTCTCTTACTTTTTTTGTATCTCTGTATTATCCGTTGAGATTTCCCCTTTTGATTTCTTGATTTATTTGGTATTTTCTCTCTTCATCTTGGTGAGTCTGGCCAAAGGTTTGTCAATTTTGTTTACCTTTTCAAAGAACCAGCTCATGGTTTTGTTGATTTTTCTATTATTTTTTGAATACCTATTTTATTGATTTTATCTCTAAACTTTATGCTTTCCTTCCTTCTGCTGACTCTTGGTTTTGTTTGTTATTTTCCTAATTCAATTAGGTGGTGGGCTTAGTGTCACTTTTATATTTTTCTTTTTTGAGGAAGGCCTGTACTGCTATGAAGTTCCATCTAAGCACTGCTTTGGCAGCATCCCATTGATTTTGTATGGCTGTGTCTTCTTTATCATTTATCTCAAGGTATTTTTAAATTTCCTTTTTTTCACATTGACCTTTTTTTTTTCATAGCATGTTGGTTTGTCTCCATGTAGTCAGTTTTTTTCCTCAATTCTTTTCCTGTGGTTCATTTCTATTTGTGTGCCATGGTTGTCAGAGAGGATACTTGAAATAATTTCTATACTCTTAAATTTGTTGAAGTTAGTTTTGTGCCTCAGTATGTGGTCAATCCTTGAGAATTTTCCATGTGCACTTGAAAATAATGTATATTCTGATATTTTTTGGATGTAATGTCCTGAAAATGTCAATTAAATCTAACTTTTTCTGTTGTGTCATTTAGGATCTCTGTTGCCTTATTGATTTTTCTGTCTAGAGGATCTACCCATTGATGTGAGTGGGGTATTGAATTCTCCTACTATTACCGTATTGCCATCAATTTCTCCTTTTATGTCTATTAGTATTTGTTGTAGGTATTTGGGTGCTCCTATATTGGGGGCATATATATTAATTATTATAATACCCTCTCCTTGATGGATCCTTTTATCATTAAGTAGTGCCCTTCTTTGTCTTTCTTTATGGCCTTCATTTTAAAGTCTATTTTGCCTGATATGAGTATTGCAACTCCTGCTTTACTGTCTTGTCCATCGGCATGAAATATCTTCTCTCATCTCCTTACTTTCAATCTATATATGACCTTTGCCCTAAGGTGAGTCTCTTGTAGACAGCATTTTGTAGGCTCTTGCTCTTCTCTCCAATCTGTCACTCTGTGTCTTTTGATTGGAACATTCAGTCCATTGACATTTAAGGTAATTATTGAAAAATATGTATTTAGTGCCATTTCAAAACTTGATTTCCATTTGATTCTATGTTTCTCCTTTGTTCCTTTCTCTTTTTGGTTGGATGATTTCCATTTATTTTATGATTGTGTACTTTCCTGTTATGTTTTTTTGAATGTAATATTTGGTTTTGATTTGTGGATGCCCTGTTTTTCAAATATGTTGAGCACTTCTTATATCTGCTTGCTTTAGGCTGATAATCATACAGGCTCAAACACATTCTAAAAAACAAAGTCTAGATTTTCTTACTTTCCTTCCCCACATTCTATGTTTTTGAAGACTTTTTAAAATAGTTTCCTGTTTGTTCTTTGGCTTTTCCTTGTTTTTGCGGTCATTTTACAATAGGTTTTTCTTTTTTTCCTTTTACATCTGTATACTGGCTTATTTACATGATTATTTCTAATTGTGATTTCCTCCATACTATTTCTTCTTACTTCTTTTTTTTATTTAGAGAAGCCCTTTCAGTATTTCTTTTAGAATGGGTTTAGTATTGCTGTACTATTTTTGTTTTTGTTGGAGAAATTCTTTATTTCTACTTCTATTTCAAATGATATTCTTGCTGGGTAGAGTATTCTAGGCTGCAAAATTAACCCTTTTAGAACTTTGAATATATCTTGCCACTCTCTTCTGACCTGTAATGTTTCTGCAGAGAAATCAGGTGATAGCATTATTGGGGTTCCCTTATAGATAATGCTTTGTGTTTCTCTTGCTGCCTTTAGAATTCTATCTTTAATTTTGCCATTTTTATTATAATATGTCTTGGTGTAGTCCTGCTGGTATTCAACTTGTTTGGGGACCTCTGTGCTTCTTGTATCTTGATATCTGTTTCATTTAGCTTTGGAAAGTTTTCAGATATTATTTCTTTAAATATATTTTAAGTCCCCTTTTCTTTTTCTTCTCCTTCTGGAATTCCTATTATTCATAGACTGGCCCACTCTTTATTATTCCATGGATCTCGTACATTGCTTTCGTGTTTTTTCAATTTTTTTGTCTGCTGTCCTGATTAGGTTATTTCCATTATTATGTCTTCCAAATCACTATTCATTTCTCTGCATTATTCATTTTTCTCTTTAATGCCTTTAACAGTTTGTGTCTCTGCAAATTCATTTTCTAATTTTTCTTTGTTCCTGCTTATATTTTCTAGTTCTTTTCTAACGTAATCTGCATTACCATTTATATCTGCTCCCAATTCTTTCATATTCACCGTTAATTCCTTTGGTATTTTCCCTATCCCTATCCCCTTTTTGAACTCAGTATCTTTTAGACTGCAGAGGTTTATTTCCTTGTTTGCTTCTTCAGGTGAATTCTCCTGTTCTTTTAAGTGGGGATCGTATCTGAGCTTCTTCATTTTGCTTATTTTTTTTTTTTTTGTCAGTTTAGGGAAACCAACTACTGCAGTCTCGGAGGGCTATTTCTATGCAACAGCACTACTTTCCATTTTGTGGGGGTTACTATTTATTTTTGGCATGGTATTTGCTGTGTCTTTCTAAAGTGTTAGCAGTATATCCACCTGACAGCATGCTGAGTGTGTTTCCAGGGAGCAGGAGGTAATGGGCAGGGATCACAGTCAGTGCCTTGTTGCTGGGATCTTGAAAGTTGCAAAGAACTGCAGGAACATGGTGCAGGATACTCCAAGTTGCAGGGCCCTGGGAAGTGGTAAGGAGCCTCATGCAGATTTTGGCAGTGCCTGGAGCATTTGTCCATGGCAATGGCAGGGTGTGTAAGTTCCCTGGGGAATGAGAGCAACAACAGGTGGTGTTCATTCAGAATTCCCTCCTCTGTGGTGCCCTCAGAGCTTGTTGGGCCTGCAAGTGGTGCCTGTTCATGAACCCCTACGGGTGGTGCAACATGCCCACCTCTGGACCACGCAAGAAGCACTCTGTCCCACTTAGCCCACACATGAGTTTCTGCACAGGCTGCTCCTAGTTGCAGGGTCCTGGGAAGTGACAGTGATTATACATTTGTGGGCACTGCCTGCAGTATTTGGCAGTGGCAGCAGCAGGGAAGGTGTGTTCCCAGGGGAGTGAGAACATGAACAGTTGATGATCAGTTGAATTGGCCTCTTTTTTGCTGACCTCTGAGGTGACTGGGGCTACAGGTGGGGCCTGTTAACAGACACTTAGTGGTGACGGGCCACACCTCCCTTTGGTTTCTGAGATGACTGCTGTGGTTTGTTTCTGCTGCCTGTGGATCACAAAAGAGGTTCTGCATCATACTTAGCACCACACTGCCCTCTGCTCACACAAGAGGTGCCTGGCTACCCATTGTGTGCACAAGAGGTGCCCAGTCTCCCATAGCTCAAGCAAGTGGCTTCTAGTCCCCTGTAGCCTGCAGCAGAGGCGCCCTACCTTCTGAGAGTCTATGCATGTGCAGGGAAAGAGATTCCTCTGGAAGTCTGCCTCTCGTCCTTTTGTCCTCCCCAACAATGGCAGCTTGCTTCTCCTGCAGGCCTAGAGCTCCTGTGTTCCCTTGGCTGTGGAATTCTGTTCCCTTGGCTGTGGCACTCTGTTCCCCAGCCTGTGGCACACTGCCTCCTAGCCCCTCAGGCTGTATCCACACAGCCAACCCTAGTATTCTCCCCAGAATTGACCTCCAGAGCCTGAGTTTCAGCATCCAGCCTTTGCCCAATCATCTCAGGCTGTGCTGTCAGGGGCAGTGATGCAGTTGATCTGTGTGGCTCTCACTCTGCTTTATCCCTCTTCAGTCCATCTGATGCACTTTTCTTGGAGACTTTGAGTTCTCTCCATCTCTTCTGATCACCCCATCAATTATGTGGCTTCCCAGGTTGTGGGTTCCTTTTCTCTTTCACATCTGCCTTTCAGTAGTGCTAGTCCCATCATGAGTCCTTTTCTCTCACTCCCTTTTTTTTCCTTTTTTATACCCAGTTATGTGGAGGGTTTCTTGCCCTTGTTGGAAGTTTAAGTTCTTTTGCCAGTATTCAGTAGATGGTCTATTCAAATTGTTCTACCTATAGATGTGGGTTTTTTTTAATGTGTTTGTGAGAGAGGCTGAATACAACATCCCTTCCTCTACCATCTTGATCCTTCTCCTGTTTTGTGGAAGTTTTTAAGTCACATTGTTAATTTCAGTACTTGTGATTGGTCTGTTCATATTTTCAATTTATTCTTGGTTCAGTCTTGGTAGGTTGTACCTTTCTTTATAAGAATCTGTCCATTTCCTCTAGGTTGCTTATTTCATTGGCATATATTTGCTTATAGTAGTTTCTTATAAGCTTTTGCATTGCTTTGTAGTCAGTTGTAATTTCTCCTTTTTCATTTCTAACTTTTTGATTTGAGCCATCTAGCATTTTTTTCTTGACGAGTTTAGCTAAAGTTCTATCAATTTTGTTGATCTTTTCAAAGAACCAATTTTTGTTTTCATTGATTTTTCTATATTGTTTCCTTGTCTCTATTAATTTTTTTTTCTACTCTGACATTTATGATTTCTTTCCTTCTGCTAATTTTGGACTTTGTTCTTTCTTCTTTAGTTGTTTTAGGTGGAAGGTTAGGTTTTTTATTTGAGCTTTTTCTTCTTTCCTGAGATAAGATTTTATTGCTATAAACATCCCACTCACAGCTGCTTTCACATTTCCCATAGGTTTTGGACTGTTGTATCTTCCTTGCCATTTGTCTCTAAGTATCTTTTAATTTCCTCTTTGATTTCTTTGATGATCATTGATTGCACAGTAGCATATTGTTTATCTTCCAGGAGTTTGTATTTTGTTTTTGTTTTTCTTATAGTTGATATCAAGAGTCATATCATTGTGGTCAGAGAAAATGCATGAGATAATTTCAACTTCTTTGAATTTACAAAGGCTTGTTCTTTGGCCAAAGTTGTGGTCAATTCTACAGAATATTCCATGTGCACTTGAGAAGAATGTACATTCTGCTGCTTTGGGGTGGAATGTTCTATAAGTATCAGTTAAGTCTACCTGGTCTAGGATGTCATTTAAGGCCTGTGTTTCCTTGTTGATTTTCTGTCTGGATGGTGTGTCCACTGTTGTAAGTAGGGTGTTAATGTCCCCCACTATTATTGTGTTGCTGCCAAATTCTCCTTTTATGGATATAATTAGTTGCTTTATATATTGAGGTGTTCCTTTGTTAGGTACATATATATTTATAATTTTTATATATTCTTGGGTTGATCTTTTAATCATTACATAGTGTCCTTCGTGACATTTTTTATTTTAATGTCTATTTTGGCTAATAAAAGTATTGCTACCTCTGCTTTCCTTTGATTTCCATTTGCATATATCTTCTTCAATCTCCTCACTTTGTCTGTATGTGTCCTCAGGACAGAAGTGGATTTCTTGTAAACAGTATATATATGGGTCTTGTTTTTGTATCCACTCAGCCACTTTGTGTCTTTTGGTTGGAGCATTTAGTCAATTTGTACTCAGTGTAATTATAGATAGGAATGTATTTGTTGTCATTTTGTTCATTGTTTTTAATTGTTATTTTGGGTCTTTTTTTTTTCTTCCTTTGTCCTTTCTCTTCTCTTGTGATTTGCTGACTATCTGTAGAATTGTGTTTTGATTGCTTTTTTTTTTAAATGTGTGTATCCATTATAGTTTTTTGGTTTGTGGTCCCCACTAGATTTTTATATAACCATCTATAGTGTACAGAACTATTTTGGGTTGTGGTTATCTTATTTTCAAATGCATTTTCAATGTTCTGCAATTTTCTTCTCATCTCATGCTTGCTAGTTTTCATATCATATTTGGAAATGTGTATTTTCCACCTTTGTATTATCTCCATCTTTACCAGTGAATTTTCTCATTTGAAATTTTCTTGTTTCTAATTGTGGCTAATTCTTTTCTGCTTATAGAAGTTCCCTTAGTAGCTGTTATAGAACTTGTTTGGAGGTGCTAAATTCTCTTAGCTTTTGCTTGTCTGAAAAGCTTTTAATTTCCCCATCAAATATGAAAGAGACTCTTGCTGGGTATGGCATTCTTGGTTTTATATTCTTTCCTGTCTTCACCTTAATATATATATTGCCTCTCCCTCCTAGCTTGCAGAGTCTCTGCTGAGGATTGCTATCCTATGGGGTTCCTTTGCATATTATTTGTTGTTTTTCCCTTGTGGATTTTAATATTTTTTCTGTGCATTTAATTTTTGTCAGCTTGATTAGTATGTGTCTCACTGTGTTTCTCTTTGAGTTCATCCTTGTGGGATTCTTTGTGTTTCCTCAACTTTAGTGTTTCCTTTCCCATATTAGGGAAGCCTCCAGATAGAACTTCTTCAAATATTTCCTCTGACCCTTTCTCTCTCTCCTCTTTCTGGAACCCCTGTGATGCAACTGTTGGTACATTTAATGTAGTCCCAGAGATCTCTTAGACTCTCTTAAGTTCTTTCCATTCTTTTTTTTTTCTTTATTATTTTCTGTGTCAGTGATTTTCACCCTCTTCTACCTCACTTATTTTTCCTTCTGTCTCTGTTATCCCACTGTTGTTTCCTTCCAGTATATTTTTCATTTCAGATATTGTGCTAACCATCTTAATTTGCTTCTTCTTTAAGTCTTCTAGCTCTTTTTTTTTTTTTTTTGTCTTTTTGTTGTTGTTGTTGTTGTTGCTATTTCTTGGGCCGCTCCCACGGCATATGGAAGTTCCCAGGCTAGGGGCGGAATCGGAGCTGGAGCCACCGGCCTACACCAGAGGCACAGCAACGCAGGATCCGAGCCGCATCTGCAACCTACACCACAGCTCACGGCAACGCCAGATCGTTAACCCACTGAGCAAGGGCAGGGACCGAACCCGCAACCTCATGGTTCCTAGTCGGATTCGTTAACCACTGCGCCACGAAGGGAACTCATTCTAGCTCTTTTTAAAACATTTCTCATAGCTTATGTATCTGTGCCTCCATTTTTTCCCCAAGATCTTGAATCATCTTTACTCTCATCACTATGAATTCTTTTTCAGGGAGATTACCTATTTCCTCTTCATTTAGTTTTTTTTATGTGTGTTTATCTTGTTCTACTGTCTGGAAGCTATTTCTTTGTCATCTCATAATGTCTAACTTTCTAGGTTTATTGTCACCTGGGTAGCAGTTATATGGATGTAGTATATGTTGCCTAGTCTTGGAGTTCTTAGGGATGGTAGTGGCTCACGCGAACCTAGAGAATGTGATGGGAGCAGTGGTATTCTACAACATCCCCTGGAGCCGGATGACTGCTAGGAATATGGTCTGTGCAAGAGTTGACAGTGGTTCACCATTAAGGGGATTGCTTTTTTAGTGTGGGTGGATCCTGAGACCTCTCCTTCCAGGTAGCTCTTATGATGATTTCCTGTAGTTGGCAATATCAGCAGCTGCTCCTTAAGTCCCTTCCTTTGTCAAGGAGGCTCTTGGTTCTGCTCTCTATAGCTGCAGATGCAGGCAACCTTTCTGTAGTCACTCCCTATTTTTCCAGTCTGGGGAGTGTTCTCTGTAACCCTAAGGGTAGAGCCTGCTCCCTAACCATTGCTAAAAGGCTCTCTGTAGCTGTAGTGCCTGCACAGTTCCAGTGGTATCTCCCCCTACCAGGCTGATTGTAGAGTGCCCTCTATAGTCACTGTGAAGTAAAAATGTGCTCTAGTGGGTCCCTCTAACTTACTTTCACTAGCCATGAAACGTACACTGCTTCTTCATTCCCCTGTTTTCTTGTTGGCAGGGATCACAGAGCTTGTGCTATTCCTAAGTTCACTCCATCAACTTGTTGGGCTATTTGTGACTCCTGGGCAGTGGGTCCTATTTCCAATTAAAATTTTTCCCTCCACCAGGCCTTTTGCCACTTTTACCTGCCCACAAGGCCTTTTGTGACTTCCAGGATCCTTTGTGCTGTTTCCAGATACACTTTCTCCACTCCCTATGCAATCACAGCTCTCTGCATACCCACTAGGCATTTAGTGACTCCCAGGACTCTTTACGCTGTTTCTGCAATAGCTTTACCAAGCAATGAAATTTTCACAGCTGTGTACCTGTCCAGAAGGGCCCTTGAGGGCTCCCAAGATTGTTTGTACTGTTTCAAAAATTCAGAAATAACTTTCTCCACCCACTAGGCAAATTACAGCTCTCTGCCCATCCAGGAGGCCCCTTTTGGAATCCTAGGATCATTTGCACTGTTTCTGAAATAACTTTCTTATTCCCCCTAGGCATCCGTTGTCTCTGTGCCTGCCCAGGAGACCCCTTGAGGAATCCTGGACAGTCTGGCTATTTCCAAATTAATCTCCAATATCCTAGGCAAGCTGTGTTTCTCTTTCCTCCCAGAATGCCCCTTGTAGACTTCCAGGATTGTTTGCAATGTTTCCAAATTAACTTTCTCCACCCACTAGGCAAATCATAGCTCTCTGATTTCCCAGGAGGTCCCTTGAAGAATATCAGGCAGTTCACACTGTTTCCAAATTCACCTTCTGTAACCTAGGCAAATTGCAGCTCTCTAGTCAGAAGGCTCCTCGAGGATTCCCCCAAAAGTGCTTTCTTCTCAGTATTCATCTTAATGATGTGGATTAAATTCTTCAAAGGTAGAGTATGATGGAGTAGATTAAGAACAAAATCAATATATATGCCATATGAAGAGATTCACTTTGGATCCAAAGATACAAATAGTTTGAAAGTAAAAAAAAAAGGAAATGCTCAGCAAGTAGTACTAAGCAAAGAACTGGGATGTCTATACTCTTGTCAGATGAAATATAATTTAAGATAAAACTTCTATAAGGGAAAAGGAAGGACAATATATATTAATAAAGAGTCAACAGTTCAAGAAGATACAACAACTATGAACATACATATGGCAAACAACATATCTCCCCGAATCTATGAAATTTTGGCAAAATTTACATAAGTAAAAGTGGTTCTACAAAATAGTTGGAGACGTCAATACTTTTCTTCAATAATGGATTGAATATCATCTAGAGAGAATATCAATAATGTCATAGAGGGCTTTAACAACACTATAAAACAACAAGATCTAACTTACATATATACTCTCCCAGCTGTCTCCCAGGTATTGTGTAGTATGTGTGCATATGTACATCTTTATGAAGAATGATCTATTCAATGGAGGGAAGGATGGAAGGCAGCCAATTATTTTGGCTGCACCAGCAGCAATATGGAAGTTCCTGGATCCTTAACTACTGAACCACAGGGGAACTTCAAGCCTATATATATATATCACTACACCCAATAAAAGAAGAATAAACATTCTTCTCAACTGCACATAGAACATCATGCAAATTAGATCATATGTTAAGGTTATAAAACAAGTTTCAATGAATTTTAAAATACTGAAAACATATAAAGTGTTTTTTCTGACCACAAGATCATGATGCCATAAAACAATAACAGAAAGAAAATTGGAAAATACACAAACATGTAGAGATTAAATACAACATTCTTATTTGTGTCAAAGAAAAAAACCACAGGGGAAACTCAAAATAAAATGAAAGAAAATAAAAACACCACAGGACATAACTTATGGAGAAAAAAAGGAAACAGTATTCTGAAGTAAATTTATAGCTGTAAATGCCTACGTTAAAAACAATCTCAAATCAATAATTTAACTTTACACCATGAGGAGCTATGAAAGAAGAGCAAAGTAAACCCAGTTAGTGAAGATAAATAAAGTAGAATAGGAAAAAAATAATAGGACCAATGAAATGAAAAGTGGATTCTTTCAAAAGAACAGCAAAATTTGCATTCCTTTAGCTATAATAACAAAGAAACAGATGAGATGAAAATGACTAAAGTCAGGAATGAAAATGGGGGTATTACTAACAAACATATAAATTTAAAAACTTATAAAAGAATTATTTGAACAATTATATAGCAATAAATTAGATAATCTAGATGAAATGGACAAATTTCTAGAAATACGCAAATTACTTAAGATAACTCAAGAAGATATGTAAAACTCAAGCGTTATAATAAGTATAGAGATGAATCAATAATCATAAATCTCTCAATGTAGAGAAATCCAGTACCACATGGCTTCTCTGGTGAACCTAAAATATATTAAAATAACTAGTCCTAATCTTCTCCAAAATTTTCCAAAAATATAAATTAAATGCATAACTAATTTTATGAGTCCAGCAATAACTTGCAAAATCCAGATAAAAACACATCAGAAGAAAGGAAAATCAGGAGTTCCTGTAATGGCGCAGTGAAAACTAATCAGACTAGGAACCATGAGGTTGCAGGTTCGATCCCTGGCCTTGCTCAGTGGGTTAATGATCTGGCATTGCTGTGAGCTGTGGTGTAGGTCGCAGATGTGGCTTGCATCTGATGTTGCTGTGGCTGTGGCTTAGGCAGGCAGTTGTAGCTCCGATTGGACCCCTAGCCTAGGAAACTCCATATGCCACAGGTGCAGTCCTAAAAAGCAAAACAAACAAGTAAACATCACACACCAATATCCCTCATGAATAGTCACCCCCAAATCTTTGATAAAATGTAAGCATAGTGAATCCTGTAGTATATTAAAGGGACTGAACACCAAGAGGAGTTTATAGGAATGCAAGGATAATTTAACATATAAGAAGATCAATGCTAATATAGCTCATTAATAAAATAAAGGGAAACTACATGGCCATCTCAAATATCAAAGAAAACTAGAAACAAAAGGGAACTTATTCAATATGATAAAAACATATATGAGAAATGCACAGCAAATATCATACTCAATGGTAAAAACCTGACACTTTTCTTCCTATGATCAGAAACCAGAAAATCATGGCCACTTTTACCACTACAATTCAACAACTTATTTGAAGTCCTAGCCAGAGCTACTATATAAGGAAAATAAATAACATGGATAAAAAATGGAAATAAAGAAAAATTATATTTGTAGCTAACATAACCCTATGTATAGAAGAATGTAATTATTCCAGTAAAAGATAGCAGAGCTAATAGATTGCTATGGGCTGAATTATGTCCTACACCCCAAATCATATGTTAAACGATAACTTAATGGTATCTCTGAATTTGATTGTATTTTGAAGACGAGACCTTTACAGTGAAATTAAATTAAAAGGGGGTAGTTAGGATGGGCCCTAATACAATATGACTAGTGTCCTTACAAAAAAAAAAAAAGAAATTAGGACATAGATAAAGGGAGAGATCAGACACCACATATACATGCATAGAGATAACCATGTGAACACAGAGCAAGAAGGCAGACATACGCAAACCAAGGAGAGAGGGCCTCCTAAGAAACAAAAACCAGAATGCACCTTGATCTCAGTATTTTAATCTCAAAAACTGTGAGAAAATAAAACTGTTATAGCAGCTCAAACAAAGTAATACATAAACAAACTCAAAGTTTCAGGATACAAGGTAAACACAACCATCTGGTTTGTTTCAATTAACCAGCAAGGAACAACCCAAAAAGGAAACTAAAAATAGTTATATTCTGTAATACCTAAATGAACAAAATATTTGGAAATAAATTTAACAAAAGAGAAAATGGCTAATTTGGCAGAATAGGAAGTATATGAGCTCATCTCTTCTGATAGGAACATTTATATTACAACAATTTACAGAGCAAATATTGATGAGAAAGACTGGAAGATTAAAATATAAAAAGAATTTCTTTTGGAGTTTTCTGGTAGTGTAGCAAGTTAAGGATTTGGCATTGTCACTGTGGCATTTCTGCTGTGGTACAATTTTAGCCCCTGGCCCAGGAACTTCCACATGCTGTTGGCACAGCCAAAAAACAAACAAACAAACAGAATAAAAAGGGGGAAAAATAACTCTACATAAAGACAAAGAAGGAACCAGAGAAACACGTAGGGGAGCAGAAATGCAGTATAGTCAAGAACTATATCCCAAGGTTGGGTGATGCACAAAAGGGAGGATGACTATGGTTGCAGTGTTTCTCCCCAAGGAGTGAGTGGATGCAGCCCCACACTGGAGTCTCTAGGCCAGGGTCCTAACCTGAGAATGAAGTTCTCAGAATGTCTGGCTTTGGAGGCTTGTGGGGATACTTTCAGGAGAGCAAGAGGTCTGTGGGAAATATAGAGACTCCACTCTTAAAGGGTGCACACAAAATCTTACAGTCTTGAGGACCCAGGCTGAAGTAATTTGAAAGGAGCTTGGATCAGACACACCTGATTTTGGAGCACCCCTTGGGGAGGCCAGAGGCAACTAGAGGTCACTCCGGGGACATAGACACTAGTGACAGCAAGTTTTGGGAGCTGGTTCTACCATGAAGGTGCTGGTGCTAGTGTGTGACATTGTGGAGTCCTCCCTCCAGCTTTTTGGTACAGGGACCCAGTCCTGCCTGACAGCATGTCAGCACCAATACTTGGATGCCTACAGCCAAACAACTAGCTGCAAAGCAGAGACAAGCCCCAGTGATGAATGGGATGACTGCCATAAGATTGCCTGAGCCCACAGACAACCTGGAACCCAGTTCAGTCCATCAGTGAGCCTAGGATCCTGGCTTGCCCACTAGTGCACCAGCACTAGATCTGAGAACCAAAGGGCCCTGCATCCAGAGAAACTGGGATCTGGCTATGTTAACCATTTGATTGGCATTAGCTCTGAGACCAGGCTCACCCATCGGTTGGCAGGAACTAGTCCCAGGACCCACTGAGTCCCAGTCCTGCCCACCAGTGATCCAAAACACCAACACTGGGACCCCCATCACCCTGCAGCCATTGAATGTGGGACCCAGCTCCATCCACCAGTGAGATGGCACTTGCCCTGAGAATCCCTGTGCCTAATCTGTGTCCTCTGGTGGGCCACACCAGCTGTGGTACAGCTGAGCTCTGTAGCTAGAGGTCTCAGGAACTGGTTCTGCCCACCAGTGGGTCAGCACTAGCTCAAGGACATGATTTCCCTACCAGAAGGTTGGCAACATCCCAGAGATAACTTGAACCCCTGACCCAGCTGCTCATGACATAGATTCACTCACCAGTGGGCCAGCATCAGCTTTGGGACACCATGGACCCAAGACTCAGCCATGTTGGGAAATGGCCTTGCCCATCAGCAAGACAACACCAGATGTGGGAACCCTCCAGGTATTCCCCCAACTCAGAACATGGCTCTTCCCATCAGGGGGCCACCAGTAGTCCTGGGAAACCATGGGGCTCTGCAGCCAGCCACCCTGTGACCTGGCCTCAACCATCAGTGGCAGGAAGCCTCTTCACAAAAAAGAACCTGGAAACCAACCAGACTTGGAGTGAGAAATACCACAAGATCACCCACAGAAGTCAGCCTGCCACTACAGAAGGACCCACACAGCCCACCTGGTGGGGTACCTCTAGCTCTGATGGAAAGGGGTGTATAGGTAGTTTCCCACAAAAGGCTACTTCTCCAAGGTTGGGAAATATAACCATCCTACCAAATACATAGAAATGAAAACAAAAACTTAGGCAAAACAAGGTGAAAACAATATGTTCCAAATGAAGGAACAAGGTAAAACTGCCTAAGAACTAAGTGGAGATAAACCATCTACCTGATAAAGAGTTCAAAGTAATGCTCACAAAGATGTTCAAAGTATCTGGGGAAATATTGGATAAACAGTGAGAAGTTAAAAGGTTTTCAAAAAAAAGAGTTAAGAAATATAAAGAACAATATAAGATGAAAAATATAATAACAAATGAAAAATACACTAGAAGGAATCAACAGTAGATTAGATGATGCAAAGTACTGGATCAGTGAACTGGAAAAAAAGTAGTGGAAATCACTGAAGCTGAACAGTGGCACAGCAGAAACGAATCTGACTAGGAACCATGAGGTTGCAGGTTTGATCCCTGGCCTCACTCAGTGGGTTAAGGATCTGGAGTTGCCATGAGCTGTGGTGCAGGTCACAGATGTGGCTTGGATCTGGTGTTGCTCTGGCTTTGGTGTAGGCCAGCAACAACAGCTCTATTTAGACCCCTAGCCTGGGAACCACCATATGCTGTGGGTGTGGCCCTAAAAAGACAGGACAAAAAATAAATAAAAATGGTTTAAGAGACCTCTAGGACAAGAACAAGTGTACTAACATTTACATGATAAGGGTCCCAGGAGGAGAAGAGAGAGAGAGTTAGAAAACATATTTGAAAGTATAATAGCAGAGAACTTCCCTAACCTGAGAAAAGAAACAGACATTGAGATCCAGGAAGAACAGAGTCCCAATCAGTTTCATTCCAAAGAGGACCACACCAAGACACAATGTAATTAGAGTGGCAAAATTTAAATATTCAGAGAGAATATTAAACATAGCAAGGGAAAAAATAAATTGCATACAAGAGAACTCCTGTAAGGCTATCAGCTGCTATTTTAGCAGAAACTGCAGGCCAGAAGGGGGTGGAATGAAATATTTTAAATGATGAAAGGGGAAAACCTACAACCAAGAGTATTATCCTTATTAAGGATTTAATTCACACTTGATGGGGATGTCAAGTTTTATACACAAGCAAAAGCTAAAAGTTCAGGTACACCAAATCAGCTCTACAAGGAATGTTAAAGGGAATTCTGTAAGTAAAGAAAAAGGCCAAAACTAGCAATATGCAAAAATCTCATTGGTAAAGGCAAATTTAATGTAAAGGTAGTAGTAATTCGACAACACAAAAAGCTAATAGAAAGATTAAGAGACAAAACTAGTAAAATCAAGTAAATTCACAGTAAGTAGTTAAGAGACACACACAAAAATAAAATGTAAAATATGCTATAAATGTGGGAGGAGGGTTGTAAAATACAGTGCTGTTAAAAAATGTTTGAATTTAAGAGATCAGAAACTTAAAATAATCACGTTTATATTGAGATTTCTGTCTATTAACCTTATAGTTACCACAAAACAGAAATCTATAATAGATAAACACAAAAAGAGAGAAAGCAATTTAAACATAACACTAAAGAGAGCCATCAAATCAAAAGAGCAAAGAAGAAAGGGGAAGAAGAAAATAATAAAAAAAAAACACGAAATCAATTAACAAAATGGAAATAATTCCATGCTTGTGAATAATTATTTCAAATTTAAATCGACTAAATGCTCCAATCAAAAGAAAAAGAGTGGAGGAGGTGGAGCAAGATGGTGGAGGAATAAGAGGTAGTGCATACCTTCTCCCACAAACACATCAAAAAAACACATCTAAATGTAAAACTACTCACACAGAACATCAACTGAATGCTGGCAGAAGAATTTAAACCTCCAAAAAGGGCAAGAAACTCTTGACATAACTGGGTAGAACAAAAGAAAAAAGAGATAGAAAAGGAATCAGGACCACACTATCATTCCTGAGAGGGAGCCATGAAGGAGAAAAGGAACCCACCTCCTGGGACGCCACCTAACTGAAGAAAGATTGGCTGAATTGGCGGGACCTCAAAGTCGCCAAGAAAAGTGCAGCAGCTGAACTAAGAACAGCAAAGCATAGTGAGAGCTGCACAGACCATTTGAACCACCAGCCTAGACACCACAGCCTGAGACACTCGGGCAGGGGCTGAGTGCTGAGACTCAGGCTCTGGAGGTCAGTCCCAGGGAGAGAACTGGGGGGGGCATGAGGGGCTAAGGAGCAGTGTGCCATGGGCTAAGGAGTGGGAGGCCATGACAGAGGGAACCTGGGAGAAGGTCCAGACCTGTAGGAGAGGCAAGGGGCCATTGTTGGGGAGGGAGGAGGAGGAGGGGCAGGCAGCCATAGGAAGCTCCCTGCACTGGAGCATGCACATGCCTGCAGGCTCAGAGGACAGGGCTGCTCTGAGGAGGCTACAGGAAGCCAGAAGCCTCTTGCTCATTTAGGGGAGATGAGGCACTTCACATGCAGGCTACTGGTGGTCAGGCCCCTATTGTGTGGGCTAAGGGCATAAGGGGGCTAAGTGCAACATTGCGCCTCTTGCATGATCTACAGGTGGCAGGTACAGACTATGGCAGTTGTCTCAGAGGCCAGAGGGAGGCATGGCCTGACACCACTGGGGCCTGTGAGTGGGCTCCACCAGCGACCCCAGTCACCTCAGGGGTTGGCAAAATAGTAAAAAGAGGGCATTGCAAACAAGCACCATATGCTGTTGATCTCACTCCCCTGAACACACTAACCCTGCAGCTGCCAAAACCGAACGCTCTGGGTGATGCTCGGACACTTGGTCACTGTCCCTTCCTAAGACGCTACAACTAGGAACAACTGGTGCAGCATCTCCTGTACGGGATAAGTGGGACGGGGTGCTTCATGCATGGTCTGTAGGCAGCAGGGGCAAACCGCCACAGTTATCCCTGATTCCAGAGCTGGGCGTGGCCCACTGCCTTTGGAGATATCTGAACAAAAATCACTTGCAGCCCCATTCACCTAAAGGGCACCACGGACGAGAGCATTGTGACTGAACCCCCAGGAACACACCCACCCTGCTGCTGACCCTGCCAAACGTTCTGGGCAGTACCCACATGTCTGATCTCTGTCACATCCCAGGATCCTGCAACTAGGATCACCCTTTACAACACCTCATATGTGGGATAAATGAGATTGGGTGCTTCATGCATACTTTAAAGGCAGTGGGGGCAAACCATCACAATTATCACCATCATGGCCTACTCCCAATAAGGGTCCCTGAACAGACACCACCTGTGATTCCAATCACCTCAGAGGAGGGCATTGCAATCAAACACAAGCTGGTGTTGCTCTCACTCACCTGGGATCTCATGCACCATGCTGCTGCTATTGCCAAATGCTCTGGTCACCCTGAAGATTTGCCTAGAGCATATTACCACTTCCCAGGGTCCTGCAACTATGAGCAGCCTGGGCTACCTTCCTACAGGTCCTTGCTGCTATTGAGAGCCAAATGACCAGGCACTGATTGCTTGCCCTTAACATGTTGCCTCCTTCTCCCTGAAAACACACTGAGCATCCTGGGAATAACAGCCTGCTTACACCAAAGAGAGAGACAGCAAATATTCAAACTCCCACATGAAAAATAAGTAGTAACCACTCCAAAAATACAAAGGGTTGCTCTTGCATAGAAATAGCCTTACGAGACTATAGTTTGGCTTCCGTGAACTCACAGAAAAAGAAAAACGCAAGCAAGATGAAGAAGCACTGAAAACATATGAGTTAAAGGAACAGGAGAATTCACCTAAAGCAGTCAACAATAAAACTGACATCTGCAGTCTGACAGACATTGAGTTCAAAAGGGAGGTATTGAAAATACTGAAGGAATTAAGAGAGGATATCAACAGTAATTCAGATTCCCTCAGAAAGGGACTAGAAAATATAAGGAGGAGCCAAGAAAAACTAGAAAATTCACTTGCAGAGATACAAACTGAGCTTAAGGCAATAAAGAGCAGAATGAATAATGCAGAGGAACGAATTAGTGACATGGAATATAAAGTAATGGAAATCGCCCAATTGGGACAGCAGACAGAAAACCAAATGAAAAAACATGAAAGCAATGTAAGAGACCAATAGATAATATAAAGCAGGCCAATCTAGGCATAATAGGAATTCCAGAAGGAAAAGAAGAAAAAAGGGGATTGAAAATGTATTTGAAGAAATTGTGGCTGAAAACTTTCCAAATCTAAAACATACTGATATCAAGATACAGGAAGCACAGAGGACCCCAAACAAGCTGAACCCAAACAGGCCCACACCAAGACATATTATAACAAAAATGGCAAAAAGTAAAGATAAAGAGAGAATTCTAAAGGCAGCAAGAGAAAAGCAAAGCATTAATTATAAGGGAATCCCCACAAGGCTATCAGCTGATTTCTCTACAGAAACACTACAGGCCAGAAGGGAGTGGCAAGATATATTTACAATGCTGAAAGGAAAAAATGTGCAACCTAGATTACTCTATCCAGCAAGAATATCATTTAAAATAGAAGGGGAAATAAAGAATTTCTCTAGCAAACAAAAGCTAAAAGAGTACAGCAATACTGAAGCCATTCTAAAATAAATACTGAAAGGGCTTCTCCAAATTAAAAAGAGAGAGAGAGAGAGAGAGAGAGAAAATAAAAAAGAAGAATTAGGATGGGGGAATACAAAATTGGAAAGCAGGAGTTCCCGTTGTGGCGCAGTGGTTAACGAATCTGACTAAGAACCATGAGGTTGCGGGTTCGATCCCTGGCCTTGCTCAGTGGGTTAAGGATCTGGCATTGCCGTGAGCTGTGGTGTAGGTTGCAGATGTGGCTTGGATCCGGCGTTGCTGTGGCTCTGGTGTAGGCCGGCGGCTACAGCTCCGATTCGACCCCTAGCCTGGGAACCTCCATATGCCATGAGAGCAGCCCCAGAAATGGCAAAAAGACAAAATAAATAAATAAATAAAAGGTTGGGACTTGTATTTAAAAAAAAAAAATTGGAAAGCAATCTCACTTAAATAACTTAAATAAGCCAGCATACAGATCTAAACAAGAAGATGTTAAAAAAAAAATCAAAATCACACAATATGGCGAAGGAAAGTAAGAAAATATAGATTATTTTTGTTTATTTTAATGATGTTTTGAGCCTATATGACTATCACGCAAAAGCAAGCAGATATAGGAAGGGCTTAACATGCTTAAAAAACAGGGCAACCACAAATCAAAACCAAACATTACATTTGCAAAAACTGAAAAAAAATTCAATCATAAAATAAATGGAAACCATCCAGCACAAAAAAGAATAAAAGAGAAACATAGAATCAACTGGAAAACAAGGTTTAAAATAGCACTAAATACATATCTATCAATAATCACCTTAACTGACAATGGACTAAATGTTCCAAACAAAAGATACAGAATGGCAGATTGGATACAAAAGCAAAAAACCTTCAATCTGCTGTCTATAAGAAACTCACTTTAGAGCAAAGGACACATATAGTTTGAATGTGCAGGGATAGGAAAAGGTATTTCATGCCAATGGCAAGACAGTAAAGCAGGAGTTGCAATACTCATATCAGACAAAATACACTTTAAAATGAAGGCCATAAAGAAAGACAAAGAAATATACTATTTAATGGTTAAAGGATCCATTCAAGAAGAGGATAGTACCATCATCAATATATATGCCCCTAATATAGGAGCACCCAGATACCTACAACAAATACTAACAGACATAAAAGGAGAAAGTGATGGGAATACAATCATAGTAGGAGACTTAACACCCCACTCACAACAATGGATAGATCCTCTAGACAGAAATCAACTAGGCAACATAGATCCTAAAGGATACAACAGAAAAATTAGACTTAATAGACATTTTCAGGATATTACATCCAAAAAAATCAGAGTATATATTTTTTTCTCAAGTACACATGGAACATTCTCAAGAATTGATCACATATTGGGTTACAAAGCCAACATCAACAAATTTAAGAGTATAGAAATTAAGTAACTTCTCTGACCACAATGGCATGAAACTAGATATCAAACACAGGAAAAGAAGTGAGAAAAAACTGACTACATGGAGACTAAACAACATGCTAATAAAAAAACAATGGGTCAATGAGGAAATCAAGAAGCAAAATAAAAAAATACCTTGAGACAAATGATAATGAAGCCACATCCACTCAAAACCTATGGGATGGCTCTAAAGCAGTGCTCAGTGGGAAATTCATAGCAATACAGGCCTTCCTCAAAAAAGATGAAAAATCTGAAATATATGAATTAACTCAACACCTAAATGAATTAGAAAAAGAAGAACTAACAAAACCTAAAGTCAGCAGAAGGAAGGAATCATAACGTTCAAAGAGAAAATCAATAAAATAGAGATTCAAAAAACAATTGAAGAAATCAATAAAACCATGAGCTAGTTCTTTAAAAAGGTAAACAAAATTGACAAATCTCTGGCTAGACTCACCAAGAAGAGGAGAGAAAAAACTCAAATAAACAGAATAAGAAATGAAAAAGTAGAAGTCACAACGAATACTACAGAAATACAAAAAACCATGAAAGAATACTATGAACAATTGTATGCTAAGAAATTTGACAACCTAGAAGAAATGGACAAATTTCTAGAGACTTAGAGCCTGCCAAACCTGAATCAAGAAGAAATATATGAACTGAACAGACTGATCACTAGAAACAAAATTGAATATGTCATAAAAACACTCCCTACAAATAAAAGCCCAGGACCAGATGGCTTCACAGGAGAATTCTACCAAACATACAAAGAGGTACTTATACCCATTCTCCTTAAACTTTTTGTAAATGTTAAAGAAGAAGGAACACTCAAAATGACATTCTATGAGGCCACCATCACCCTAATTCCAAAACCAAAGATACCACCAAAAAAGAAAACTATAGGCCAATATCTCTGATTAATATAGATGCAAATATTCTCAACAAAAGTTTAGCCAATGGAATCCAAGAAAAATATAAAAAAGATCTACACCATGACCAGGTAGGATTCATCCCAGGTTCAAAGGATGGTTCAACATATGCAAATCAATCAATGTCAGACACCACATTAACAAATGAAAAGTCAAAATCCTCACAATCATCTCAATAGATGGAGAAAAAGCATTTGACAAAGTCCAACATCCATTCATGATTAAAACTGTCACCAAAGTGTGGGTATAGAAGGAACATACCTTAACATAATAAAAGCCATTTATGAAAAACCCACAGCAAATACAATCCTCAATGGAGAAAAGCTGAAAGCCTCCCCACTAAAATCTGGAAGAAGACAAGTATGTCCACTCCCACCATTGTAATTCAAATGGTACTGGAAGTCCTAGCCACGGCAATCTGAATTTGGAGAAAAGGCATCCAAATAGGAAGAGAAGAGGTAATAATGTCACTTTCTGCAGATGACATGATACTATATATAGAAAACCCTAAGGACTCAACCCAAAAGCTACTTGAACTGATCAACAATTCGGCAGGATATAAGTAGCAGGATATACGATTAACAGTCAGAAATCAATCACTTTTCTGTGTTTTAACAATGAAATGTTTAGAAAAGGAATATAAAAGTAAAATATCTTTTAAAATTGCACCCCAAAAAACAAATACCTGGGAATACACCTGACAAAGGTGGTGAAAGGCTTATATTCTTAGAACTATAAAACATTAATCAAGGAAATTAAAGAAGACATAAAGAAATGGAAGGGTATTCCATGCTCATGGGTTGGAACAATTAATATCATAAAAATGGCCATACTACACAAAGCAATCTACAGATTCAATGCAATCCCTATGAAATTACCCATGACATTTTTCCCAGAATTAGAACAAACAATCCAAAAATTTATATGGAACTACAAAAGACCCAGAATTACCAACGCAATTCTGAAGAACAAAAACCAAGCAGGAAGCATAACTCTCCCAGACTTTAGGCAATAGTAAAAAGCCACAGTCAAGACAGTGTGGTACTGGTGCCAAAACTGACATATAGACCAATGGAATAGAATAGAGAACACAGAAATAAACCCAGACATCTATGGTCAATTAATCATTGACAAGGAGGCAAGAACATAAAATGGAAAAAAAAAAAAACTTCAGCAAGTATTGCTGGGAACCTGAACAGCTGCATGCACAGCAATGAAACTAGAACACACCATCACACCAGGCACCAAAAAAACTCAAAATGTCTGAAAGACTTAAATATAAGACAAGATACCTTCACTCCTGGAAGAGAACATAGGCAAAACATTCTCAGACATCAACCTTACAAATGTTTTCTCAGGCCAGTCTCCCAAAGCAACAGAAATAAGAGCAAAAATAAACCAGTGGGACCTAATCAAACTGACAAGCTTTTGCACAACAAAGGAAACCAAAAAAAAAAACAAAAACAAAAAGACACTTTTCAGAATGGGAGAAAATAGTTTCAAATGATGCAACTGACAAGGGCTTCATCTCTAAAATATACAAACAACATACACAACCCAACAGCAAAAAACCAAACAACCCAATTGATAAATGGGCAAAGGACCTGAATAGACATTTAGGCAAGGTAGATATACAGCTGGCCAACGAGCACTTGAAACAATGCTCAACATTCCTGATTATTAGAGAAATGCAAATGAAAACTACCATGAGATACTACCTCGCACCAGTCAGAATGGCGGTCATTAATAAGTCCACAAATAACAAATGCTAGAGGGAGTGTGGAGAAAAGGGAACCCTCCTGCAGTGTTGGTGGGAATGCAAGCTGGTACAACGACTATGGAGAACAGTACGGAAGTACCTTAGAAATCTATACATAGAATTACCATATGACCCAGAAATCCCACTCTTGGGCATATATCCAGACAAAACTCTACTTTAAAAAACACATGCACCTTCATGTTCATGGCAGCACTATTTACAATAATGAAGACATGGAATCAACCCTAATGTCCACTGATAGATGACTGGATCATGAAGTTGTTGTATGTTAACACAATGGAATAGTACTCAGCCATAGAAAAGAACAAAATAATTCCATTTGCAGCAACATGGATGGAACTAGAGACTGTCATCCTGAGTAAAGTAAGTCAGAAAGAGAAAGACAAATACCATATGATATCATTTATATCTGGAATCTAATATAGGGCCCAAATGAACCTTTCCACAAAAAAGAAAATCATGGACTAGAAGAATAGACTTGTGGTTGCCAAGGGGGAGGGGGAAGGAGTGGAGGGACTGGTAGCTTGGGGTACATAGATGCAGAATATTGCCTTTGGAATGGATTAACAATGGGATCCTGCTCTGTAGCATTGGAAATTCTGTCTGGTCACTTATGATGGAACATGTAATGTCAGAAAAAAGAATGTATACATGTATGTGTTAACTGGGTCACCATGTTGTACAGTAAATATATATTTATATATATTTACTTATATATATATATATAAAGAAATAAAAATAAATGAGCCAACAATTTTATGGGAAATTAATCAATGACAAAGAAAGCAAGAATATACTATAGAAAAAAGAAGTCATCTTTAATAAATGGTGTTTGGAAAACTGGACAGCTACATGCAAAGGAATCACACTGGAGTCCTCTTTCATGCTATGAACAAAAACAAATTCAAAAATGGGTTAAAGACTTTAAATTTAAGACCTGAAACCATAAATCTAGAAAAATACATAGGCAATAGGCTCTTTGACATCAGTATTAGTAATATGTTTTTGAATACTTCTCCTCAGGCAAGGGAAACAAATACAAAAATAAACAAATGGGAATATACAAAACTAAAAATTTTTTATAGCAAGAAAAATAGCAACAATACAAAAATGCCACTGAATGAATGGGAAGCTATCTATCTGCAAATCTTATGTCTGATAAGGGGGTAATATCCAAAATATATAAATAATTTATACCACTTAACATCAAAAAAACATAGAACCCAATTTAAACATGGGTAGATTATCTGAGCATCTATGTTTCTGAGGAAGACATATTGATGGCCAATAGTAACATGAAAAGGTGATCAACATCACTAAACATCAGGGAAATGAAAATCAAAACTACAATGAGATATCATCTCATACCTGTCACAATGACTATCATCAGGAAAATAACAAGTGTTAGCGAGGATGTATAGAAAAGGGAACCTACACGTACTGTTGTGGCAAGTGTAATTTTGTGCAATCACTATAGGAAACAGTATGGAGATTCCTTTAAAAAATTAAAAATAGAATTACCATATGATCCAGCATTTCCAGTCCTGGGTATTTATCCAAAGAAAAGAAAAACATTAATAAAAAAGTATCTGAACCCCCATGTTCATTTCAACATTGTTTAAAATAGCCAAGTTATGGGAGCAACCTAGGTGCCCATCAATAGCTAAATGGATAAAGTAGATGTAGTGTGTGTGTGTGTGTGTGTGTGTGTGTGTGTGTATGGAATATTCTTCAGCCAAAAAAAAAAGAATAAAATATTGACATTTGCAACAACATGGAGAGACCTGGAGGGTATTATGCTAAGTGAAATAAGTCCAACATAGAAAGACAAAATAGTATATGATTTCATTCACATGTGGAATCTAAAAAAAAATCCAAATGAACAATCATAAAACAAAAAGTGAGTTACAGATACAGGACACAAATGGGTAGTTTCCAGAGAAGAGGGGGATGGGAGAAAGGAAAGAAATAGGTGAGGGAGATTAGGAGGTATAAACTTCTAGTTGCCAAATAAATTAGTCATGGGTATGAAATGTACACTGTGGGGAATAAGGCCAATGACTGTAACATCTTTCTATGGTGACATATAACTAATCATGGTGAATTTTTTTGACATATACAGATATATGGAGGAGTTCTCATTGTGGTGCAGTGGAAGCAAATTCAACTAGGATGCAGGTTTGATCCCTGGCCTCACTGGGCAGGTTAATGATCTGGCATTGCTGTGATCTGTGGAATAGGTCACAGACACAGGCTCAGATCTTGTGATGCTGTGGCTGTGGCTGTGGCCATCAGGTGCAGCTCTGATTAGACCCCTAGCCTTGGAACCTCCATATGCTGTGGGTGTGGCCCCAAAAAGCAAAAAAAAAAAAAAAAAAAAAAAAGAACCACTATATTGTTGTAGGTAAAATATAATTAAAAAACAAATGCACTGTACACCAGCTATAATGAAAAAAATAATCATTATATAAAAAAACAAATGAACAAATTTGTATAAAAAGAGATCAGATTTGCAGTTATGAGGGGTGGGGAGTGACAGGAGGTGGGAGTGGATGAGGCAGTCAAAAGTTACAAACTTTCAGTTATAAGAGAAATAAGTACTACCAGGTATGTAACATGCAACATAATAATTATTTAACACCTTTGTATTTATATATGAATGTTAAGACACTAAATCATAAGAATTCTTATCTCGAGAAAATTTTCTTCTATTTCTCTAATTTTGTATTTATATGAGATGATGAATGTTTGCTAAACTTATTGTGATAATCACTTCATGACGTAATTATGCTCTACATCTTAAACTTTTTGAGTGTTGCATGTCAATTATAATAAAATAAAAGAAAAAATAAAAATGAACTCCAGAATAAAATATTTATAAATAAATAAATAAAACCAAGGAGGTTAAATGATTATGTACTGAAACTATGAAATATCTCTGAAAGAAATTAATTATGGCTCCAATAAATGGAAAGACATCCTATGTTCATGTAAAAGAAGACTTAGTTTTGCTAAGATTAATGACTTCAGTTATGGCTACTAAAACTGGTATACAGATTCAACAAAATCCTTGTCAAAATTCCATCAGCCTCTTTTTTTGGAAATATTGAATATTGTATCCTCAATTTCATAGAGAATTGCAAGTGGCCTGAAATGAGGCACACAATTCTTGAAAAAGATAAAAAAAAGGACTTGCACATTTCCCTATTTCAAAACTTACTTCAAATCTACATTAATCAAAATTCTGCTAATTGCATATTGGATATACAGATGAATAGAATAGAACTGATAGTCCAGGAATAAAGCCACATATTTATGGCCAATTACTTTTGGGTAAAGTTTCCAAGACCCTTCAATAATAAAGGAACTCTCTCTTTGACAGATGGTTCTGGGACAACTGGATTTCTACATGATAATGTGTGAAGTCAAAATGAAGAGGTATCCTACCTATAGGAGTTTAAACCATAAAACTCTTAGAATAAAAAAAGGAGTATATCTTCATATCTTAGATTTGGCAATGGACACCAAAATAACAAGAAACAAAAGGAAAAAATAGATACATTAGACTCATTAAAAATAAAAAGGTTTTGTATTAAAGGACAGTATCAAGAATAAAAATAATAAAAAACTATACATATATATATATGTACAATTGATTCACTTTGCTATCCACTGGAAATTAGCACAATATTGTAATCAACTCTGCTTTAATAAAATTTTTAATATTTGAAAAAAATCCACAAAATGGGATAAAATATTTGCGAATCATATACCTTATAATATTTTAATATCCAAAATATTTAAAGATCTCCCCAAACTCAAAAACCAAAAGACAAACAACCCACCTGGAAAATGGACAGAGTTGAATATATATTTCTCCAAAGAAGACATACACATGGCCAAAAACGCATGAAAAGATGTTCAATTTCATTAGTAACTATGAAAACGCAAAACAAAACCACAAAGGAATACTAATTCACACCAACTAGGATGGGTTATAGGATGGCTTTTAAAAAACAAAACAAAACTATACATAGACGTACCATGTGACCCAGCAATCCCACTCTTGGGCACATATCCAGACAAAACTCTACTTAAAAGAGACACATGCAACCGCATGTTCATTGCAGCACTATTCACAATAGCCAAGATATGGAAACAACCCAAATGTCCATCAACAGATGATTGAATTTGGAGGATGTGGTATATATGCACAATGGAATACAATTCAGCCATAAAAAAGAATGAAATAATGCCATTTGCAGCAACATGGATGGAACTAGACTCTCATACTGAGTGAGGTTAAGTCAGAAAGAGAAAGACAAATACCATATGATATCACTTATATCTGGAATCTAATATAGGGCCCAAATGAACCTTTCCACAGAAAAGAAAATCATGGACTTGGAGAATAGACTTGTGGTTGCCAAGGGGGGAAGGGGAGGGAGTGGGAGGGACTGGGAGCTTGGGGTAAATAGATGTAGAATGTAGCCTTTGGGATGGATTAACAATGGGATCCTGCTGTGTAGCACTGGGAACTCTGTCTAGTCACTTATGATGGAACACTTAATGTGAGAAAAAACAATGTATACATGTATGTGTTAACTGGGTCACCATGCTGTACAGTAGAAAAAAAATGTACATAAACGAAGGATAAAAAAGTAAAAAACAAAACAATATACAATAGCAAGTGTAAATAAGGATGTAGAGGAAGTGGAATCCTTGTACATTGCTGATAGAAATGTAAAATTGTACATCTGTTGAGGAAAATAATTTTGCCATTCCTCAAAATGCTAAACATAGAATTACCTTGTAACCCACCGATTTCATTCCTAGTTATATACCTGAAAGATTTAAGTAGGTATTCAAACAGATATGTGTACAACAATGTACACTGCCTCATTATTAACAATGTTCACTGCCTCATTATTAACAATGTGCACTGCCTCATTATTAACAATGTGCACTGCCTCATTATTCACAATAGCCAAAACGTGGAAACAATCCAGTGTCCATTGACATATGAATAGATACAAAAAATGTGTATACATTCAATGTAATATTATTCAACAATAAAAAGGAATGAAGTTTTGATACATGCTACAACATGAATATTCATTGAAAATATGTTAATATCATAAACCAGATACAAACATTGTATGATTTCACTTATATGAAGTATGTAGACCAATCAAATTCAAACACAGAGAAAGGAGAATAGAGATTACCAGGAGCTGTGATTAGGAGTGACTGGGGGAATTAATGCTTTATTAGGTAGAAGTTTCTATTTGGGATGGTCAAAAAAATCCTGAAACTAGATAGTGATGATGGATACACAACATTGTAAATATGATTAATGCCACTGAATTGCACAGTTAATACATCAATATTGTGTTTTATATTTTACAATTAAAAATTAATAATCTAATGTATTAAACCCATTGAAATGTATACTTTAAATGGGTGAAAAATATATGTGAACCATAGTTGAATAAACTGTCAAGAAAAATAACAGAACCTCCATAAGTTTGGTTCCATGAATGACTGAGAAAAATCCTCTCACTACCCACCACTTATTGGAGTTACTAGAACTAGAAATAAACAATCTTTTACACCACTAAAAGTTTAGTATTTGTCTGTTATAGGAGCTAACTGAAGTAATGCCAGATAAGATGGACTTTATGAGGTGCTGGAAAAAGAGCATCAGCCAGCTTCTAAGTACTCCCGCCATTCCACCCATTTCCTTGCTCATTTTGGTTTGTGAAAAGTAATAAACATAAACTTAATTTAAAATGGAGAAGGAGGAGTTCCCGTCGTGGCTCAGTGGTTAACGAATCCGACTAGGAACAATGAGGTTGTGGGTTTGATACCTGCCCTTGCTCAGTGGGTTAACGATCCAGCATTGCCGTGACCTGTGGTGTAGGTTGCAGATGCGGCTCAGATCCCGCGTTGCTGTGGCTCTGGCGTAGGCCAGTGCCTACAGCTCCGATTGGACCGCTAGCCTGGGACCCTCCATACGCCCTGGGAGCAGCCCAAGGAAATAGCAAAAAGAAAAAAAAAAATGGAGAAGGAAGCCAGAAGGGGGAGCTCTCACATGGTACCATTCAATGTCAATTATACGTCTAACACAAAGAGACTTACTTTTGGAACTCTAAAAGAAAGACAGTTACTACTTTACTACCCAGTAGACAGAAGAAAGGATTTCTCTTTGTCTGGCAACAGCCCAGCCATTGAGAGAATGTCAGAGCTCAGTCAATAAAAAGCCACTACATTTCAAACTCCCAGTTTCCTCCAATGGACTATTACAGCCCCTCTGAATTGCAGTTCTTCACTCTTCCTAAAAAAGACCATTTTTTTTTCTGGTAAAATAGCAGACTTTTATTGTTTTAGGTAACATTACTTGGTGTCAGAAGTGGGATCCAGCAAAGATTCCCCCTCCACTGGTGGCCACCAACTCCTAGGCCTGTGAGAAAACAGATGCTAGTTCGCACAAGGCCAATTTAGTTCACTGCTTTCTTGCTGACTCCGGAGTTTGAGGGTAAGTTTTCTCCTGGTTTTGAACTCTGAGATTTTGCATTTTGAAGTCCTTCAAACTTTATTTGGAATCTTCTTTTCTTTCTTTCTTTTCCTTGTCTTTTTCTTTCTTTCTTTTTTTTTTTTTTTTTTTTTTTCTGCTTTGGCCTTTCTGTTGGTACTTGTTTGGCACTTTGGCTTGAATCTTTTGAAATCAGTCTGTCTCTACTGGAATTGTGATAGCCTTTGTTTTAACTAATTCATTTTGGATCCATGCTATTCCTGTTGGAACTGTGATGCTAAGCCTTTGGTACCATTCCTTTGGAACTGGGCTGTTCCTATTAGAACTGTGCCGTTTAGGATTTTTTCCTCCTTTTCTCTAGAGAAACATCTCCCAAAAATGGGATCCTAGTCATCTAAATGCATTTAGGAGGACCCCACTTCATGGATTATGGCTAGTTTAATGTTTAAACACTACAGCCCCTCCTCATGTGCAATTATAACTAAGTTGAACAACTTAATTTAGAATACTGATGGCAAATATGGGGAACTTTTGAACTCCCTGAACATATTTCTTTTAAAATGAAATCAAAAGAGGAATCTACTCAATATTCTGTGATAATCTATATGCGAATGGATATGTGTATATATATAACTGAATCACTTTTCTGTACAGTAGAAATGAATGCAACACTATAAATCAACTAAACTTCAATAAAATTATTTTAAAAAAGAATTAAACAGCCAGTCAAACTGAATAGCACAACTATATTAATTGGTATTTTGATATTTCTTTTTTTTTCTTTTTTTTTTTTTGTCTTTTGTCTTTTTGTCTTTTGTTGTTGTTGTTGTTGTTGTTGCTATTTCTTGGGCCACTCCCGTGGCATATGGAGGTTCCCAGGCTAGGGGTTGAATCAGAGCTGTAGCCACCGGCCTACGCCAGAGCCACAGCAACGCAGGATCTGAGCCGCGTCTGCAACCTACACCACAGCTCACGGCAACGCCGGATCGTTAACCCACTGAGCAAGGGCAGGGACCAAACCCGCAACCTCATGGTTCCTAGTCGGATTCGTTAACCACTGCACCACGACAGGAACTCCTAATTGGTATTTTGATATTTCCAAATGTTATCACAGGAGTCCAAAATTGCCTTGTTGCAAAATATAGTCTTTAAAGTAGTGAGGCAAAACAAAGTATAGAAGAAAGACAAAATGGTCCGAAGGCTCACTTTCCCCTCCCACATCTTCTTTGTCACTGGATGGGCAGAAGCCATCTTGTGCTTAGGTGCCATCTTCCTCCTTCCCGTATGGACTGTCTTCACCTCCTCTATACTCTCAGATTCCCCTTTTTAATTCTCTCACAGAACTTCCCTTTATCCTTAAAATATTTCCTTGCTTCTTCTTCTGAACCTATTAGAACCTGCCCCTTTAAAGTTAAGTCTTCTTTAGTATGGTATACACCATACTAATGGAAAATGTTAATAATAAGAGGAGACTGTGGCAGGGGGTGAGGGGTAGGTGGCAAGAGGGTAGGAGGTGTATAGGAAGTCACTATATTCTCTGCTGGATTTTTCAATTAACTTAGAGCTGCTTTAAAAATAACATCTATTAATGTAAATTTAAAAAAATAATAAAGTTAAGTCTTCTGATGATTCAAACAAACCCCGTTTCTTTTATTCCCTGGACTAAGGATGAGCTGTGAGCCATTGTTGAAGAGTTTTCTAAAGTAACTGAGGACACCCTTAGGTTGGCTGATGAATTTAACATGGTTATTAAAAATTACTAATCTGTTTATTCAGATCTGTATCAGTCCACATGCTTATTGGTAAAGGTCAAGCCAAACATTGGATAAAACTTGCCCACTGGGAAAATCCTGAAAGGGATTTAGAAAAACAAACCCCTAACTATTGGCAAGAGGCTAGAAGACTTGCTGGATAACTCCAGCGAGCAATTACAGTAGCTTTCTCTAAGTCTCTTTATTGAAACAAAATACAGGCTTGCACACAAAAATCTAGTGAACTACTTCACAACTAGAATAATTTATTTAATACTATTTTCAAAAGAAACTCTGGTCTTCCCTCAGATGTTAAAGCCAACTAGGTAGCCTTTAACTCTGTGTTTATTAATTGGATGAAAACAGGAACTTTCTCTTTTAGTTAAAAGGACCAGGGTAGAATGGAAAACTTTGCCCACCTCAGAGTAAATTAATTTGGCAAATAAGGTTGCTTATACCCTAGATGAGACACCTAAAAGAAAAACTGCTAAAATTCTTAATTTTCAAATTTGATAAATGAAGGTCCCCAAATTATATAAAAAACTCTTAGTTTCTGTTATTATTGTGAAGAACCAGGACACTGGCAAAAAGATTGTCGTGAACTTAAGCAGTTTAAGTGCCTTCAGCCTTCTAATCAGACTTTCCAATGTCCTCCCACTTCTCAAAAATGGGGTTCCAAGAAAAAATAAAGAAAAAAATGACATTCAAGGAACCCTCAATTCTTCCTCTTAATTGGCTCAGAGAAACAGCTCTCCACATTGGGAATGAATCTCTTATTGTCTTTATTGGCACTGGTGTCACATTGTCAATGTTCAACCAAACTGCTATAAAGCAATTCCTACCTTAGAATACTAAAATCAATCAAATAGTGGGAGTTTCTAATGAACCACAACAAGTTCCTGTCTCTGATTTTATTCTGTCTTGATTAGGCCCTTTGAGAGATACTCACCCTTTTTCCTGAGTTCCTCTTCCCCTCTCCATTTATTAGGCTGAGATTTCTTAGAAAAATGTGCTGGAATTTATTTCTTCCAGAAGGGAAAATAATTCTAGAAGTTGACAGTAGCAATCAAAATATCAAAGCGGATGAATTAAATGACCCTTCAAAATACCTTTTATTTTCTCTCTCTCTGACAGTACTGGAGCTGATTCTGGAGGCACTGATAATTTGTCCCTATTGAATCAGCTCCCACCCTTCTCATGGGAAAATTTTCCAACTGATATTGCCACAACATACAGTGGCTCTCCTATCAAGACTCAAATGGATGCCTCAAATTCCCTCCCCAGGAATAATCAATATCCTATAAATGAAGAAGCCATTTGTGTTATAAAGCCCAGAACAGAATATTGTGAGGTTCAGAGCTTCATTATCCCTTGCTCTAGTCCCTGTAATACTCCTATTTTATCTTTGAGAAGACCCAA
Organism: Sus scrofa; assembly: GCF_054392235.1. Classification (NCBI taxonomy): domain Eukaryota; kingdom Metazoa; phylum Chordata; class Mammalia; order Artiodactyla; family Suidae; genus Sus; species Sus scrofa. Next base: position 62,543,430 of record NC_139401.1, read on the forward strand.
GGGCCAAAGATAGAAGTTTTCCAGGACCTCTGAACAATAAAATACATTGTTATCTTTCAAGACCCTGTTTTTCCTACTCCCATACACTGCTAACATCCATTCCCATAGAACCAATTTTTCACCATAATTGATCTATGCAGTGCATTCCTTCAGTATTTTAGTTGATAAGGCTAGCCAACATCTTTTTGCCTTTACCTGGAAAGGATGACAATACATATGGAGAGTAATTCCCAATGATTTCACAGAAAATCCCTCTTAATTTTCCCAAAACTTGAAAGATGATTTGGATAATATAAAGTTTTCCACAGGCTCAACTTTGTTACAATACATGGTCTTCCAGCCACTGGCCCCAGAAAAGAAAAACCAATATTGGAAATCTACTAACTATTGGCTCAATAAACATCATTCACAAGCCAATACTGGTGGGAAAGTATTAATAAGGCCACAATAAGTGCCTACCTATTTCGATCCATCTGTTCAAAATACAATCTAGGAAAACCTGTTCACATTGCTCCTGGACATTTTGAATTGCTTAACGGGCCATCTGAGGTTTGGTAAATGTATTTAACACTGCTGCCTCCATCTCATTATACAAATTTATTTTAGTAATAGTCTGCATGTGATCTCACTGGAATGAAGCTTTCCCCTGTAGACAGGCCACTGCTTCTTCTATGGCTAAATTCAAAGTCAGTATTATACCTACCTGGGGAATGCTCTCAAAAAACTTCATAGTGTTCGGGAACCCATCATACTGGACAGATGCTTCAAAAAAGTTTGTGTTATTTGGCCAGTTTTATACTTTCACTGTATTTACCATCCTCAATTCTTAGGGTTAGTCAAACACACTAACAGCACTATTAAGACTCAATTGGCAAAATCTGTAGAGGCCTTCAAAATACCTTGGCCAAAGTATAAAGCATTGCCATTGGTATCTAAATCTCATCATCTGCCCCTTTGGAACTCATAAACTCTCACTCTTTAATACAGTCACAGGACACTCAAAGCATCTGGCTCTCACATCTTTTGATCTGCAGCTGATTAAAAGAGATATACTTCAATAATATAAAAGCCTGATTGCTTATATTAAAAATAACCATACTCTGGTGGAGCAATTTTTCACAAACCCTAAGCATAAAACCTTTCAACATGGAGATTTCATCTTTTGGAAAATATACCTCCAGAAGATCTTTCATTGACCTCACTGGAAGTCCCACATCAGGTACTGCTAACAAACCCTTGTGCCCCAAATTCCAAATAATTCACATGCCACATTTAAACAAAGCACCAAATCCTGATTGCCTGATTTGCACGCTATCTTGTTACTTAAAGGTAAAAATTTCCTGGAATTGCAGCACACAAAATCTGATGAGACAGCCTTCCTGAAACGAATGTCTTTCATTTGGACAGCTAACTGGATTCTGCATTCTTATCCAAATTCATGAGCTGTAAATTTTCAACCTACAGGCTATATTATTGATAAAAACCTCTGCTTACACAGTTATTTTGAGATAACAATACTTTTTTTAATGTCTTTAAAGTTTTGCTATTTTTGCAGAGTTTATCAGCTATTGCTACATGTTTATTCTTGGACTTTCTTCCCAAAGTGTTTGTTTAATTCTTTTAGTGTTGAGTGTTCTCTTACTCTATTCACTATTATAAGATATAGATTTGACACAAAAAACACCTGAGAAATCTCTCTCCTACCCCTCCTTGTTACTCAAATGTGATCTCAATAGGTTTCCAGGCTACCTACTTTCCCTCTTATATGGTATGGTTATGTAACATCCAGGAAATGTCCTTCCTGGCATCAAGGGTCAAAAGGTCACTGAATCCAGAAAAAATTCTGACTCTTGAACAGAGATGCTTTCAGAGAATATCTTTTTTTTTTTTTTTTTTTTTTTTTTTTTTTTTTTTTTTTTTTTGTCTTTTTGCTATTTCTTGGGCTGCTCCCATGACATATGGAGGTTCCCAGGCAAGGGGTCGAATCGGAGCTGTAGCTGCTGGCCTACGCCAGAGCCACAGCAACTTGGGATCCGAGCCGCGTCTGTGACCTACACCACAGCTCACGGCAATGCTGGATCGTTAACCCACTGAGCAAGGGCAGGGACCAAACCCGCAACCTCATGGTTCCTAGTCGGATTCGTTAACCACTGCGCCACGATGGGAACTCCTCAGAGAAATATCTTAATCAAAAGGAGAAAATAAAAATAAATACAAATCTCATTTAAAATAGAGTTTGGAGGCCAAAAAGGGGAGCTCTTACCCTTTACCATCAATGTAAATTGCAGACCCAACAGGATGCATCTCCAACAGAAAGAAGGTTAATACCTTACCACCCAGAAGAGGAAGGAAGCCAATTTCTACTTTCCTGGCAACAGCTCAGCCAATGAAACACTGTCACAACTTAGCCAATGAAAAGTCACTACATTTCAAACTTCCAGTTTCCTCCAATGGACATTTTGTTTATAACAGCCCTTCTTGTACTGTCCCTTTTCCTCTATGCAAGAAAATTATTTTTTTTGGCTTTTTTAGGACTGTACCCATGACATATGGAAGTTCCCAGGCTAGGGGTTGAATTAGAGGTATAGCTGCCAGCCTACCAAGTAGTCACAGCAATGTGGGATCCAAGCAGTGTCTGCAACTTACACCATAGCTCATGGAAATGCTGGACCCTTAACCCACTGAGCTGGGCCAGGGTTTGAACCCACATCCTCATGGATACTAGTTGGATTCATTACTGCTGAACCACAATGGAAACTTCAAAGAAAATTGATTTCTTTTGTGCTCCAAATTTGCCTGTGATTTACCCACTATAGCTTGCATGCCTTAAATTGCTTTTGCTGCTCCTAAATAAACAAATTTTTCTTGTAAAATAACTAGCTGTTTTATTGTTTTAGGCCAAGAGACCTTAGCTAATGTCTTATGGCCTAACTTGCAAAAATCCCTTCCATGAAAATCTAGCTCTCTATTGGATACCAGGGATCTGACAGGCCCCATGGAAGGGGTATCTGACATTAATTCTGGACATTTTAGTTATAATCTGAGTTTATAGGGAAGGTAAGAGGGTTCTTAGAGCCTCTGCTAAGTTATATGCAGGATAGGAATAATGATAGATGCCATGTTTGTTTTGCACAGTGAACTAAAGATCAAAGTGATATAATGCCCTGTTTCCAGGCTCAAGGAGTCTTAGCTTTAACTCTCATCTCTATTACTGACCAAGCCATGTGACCTTGGGCAAGTCACAGGACCTGAAAGTTCTTGTAAATTAAAATCTAACTCATAGGTTTATTAAGATTAGATGATCTAAACAAAGGAACAAAGGGAACAGCTCAAATCAATCAGGAAAAGCTGGCCTTTTTAACATGTTGTGTTGAATAAATGGATAGCAATACAATTTGATCCGTATTTCATACTTTATACAAGAATACATCCTAAATGGATCAAAGATTTCAAATATAAAAAAAGGATACCTTCAAGTAGTGAAAGAAAATATAGGTGAATTCATTTTTAATCTAGGAATGTAAAAATATTTCTTCACTAAAACTCAAAGTCCAGAAGCAAAAATGGAGAGATAGATTAATTTAATTTACTTATATATGATTTTTAAATGTTCCTTCATTGTAAAATATTCATAAACAAAATCAAGAGACAAGTAACAAACTCAGAAAAATAGATGCTTCTAATATAACAGACTGAAGGCTAATCTTCTTAATACATAGAACTGATAAAAATAAGAAAGTAACAACCACCCTACAGAAAAGTAAACATACACCTCACAAAACAAGTATAAGTGGTTCTTGACAGGATAAAAGATGCTCCATTTCATTCATAACAATGAGGTAAAGTAAATATAAAACCATATTGAAGTATCATTTTTAAACCTTATTGACATAAATCCAAAAGTTTGGCAACATGATCTGCTGATAACTCTGTGGAGAAATATGTATATTATTGGTGGAAATGCAAAGTGGCTCTGACTCTATGGAGGGAAATTTGACAATATCTAACAAAATTACATAAGCATTTACTCTTTCACCTACCAATTGGACATTTAGAAACCTATTCCTTTTTTCAGGACAAGATGGCGGAGGAGTAGGGGGACACGCTTGCCCTCTCCCACAAACACAACAAAAAAAGCACATCTACAGAATAAATGACTCACACAGAATGGCAACCAATCACTGGCAGAGGAACCTAAACTCCAATAATAGCAAGAAGTTCCTGACATTACTGGGCAGAACGGGAGAAAAGAGGAGAGTGAGAGAAAGTGAATCCGAGTGGGACAGGCGCTCCCAAAAGGGAACTGAGGAGGAGAAAGGGATCCCACACCCTGGAAAGTCACCTACTCGGGGGAAAGATCAAACGAACTGGAGGAATCTCCAGATGCAGAGAAGAGTGTAGCAGTAAGTTGGAGTACGGAAAAGCCGATCAAGAACCGAACAGACCATCTGAACTATGGGCACAGTCACCAAAAATTGAGACGCCTGGGTGGGGGCTGGGCACTGAGACCTCACCTCCAAAGGTTAGTCCCTGGGAAAGAGCCAGAGGATGCCTGGGTGGGGGCTGGGCACGGAGACCTCAGCTCCAGAGGTTAGTCCCCAAGAACGGGCTCAGGGGGTGGGGCGGAGCAGAGACTTCCTGGAAGGTCTAGAAACTGGTCTGTCAAGTTTGACTGGGCAGGGACTGCCTGTGAGACTAGAAAACAAAGCTGTTGCAGAGGAAGGGAGCAATACTCTAGGGGCGGGGAAGTGGAAATCCACACCAGAGGGAACCTGGGAGAAGAGCCTTGTCTGCACCCATGCTGGGGAGGGGAGAGAAGAAGGGGTGGGTCCCCATAGAATACTCCCCACGCCACAGCAAGCTTACAGACCTGATAGCTAGCAGAAAACTGTGCTTCCCAGTGTATCCCTTCCCCCCACCCCCACCACCCCATACACCCTCGCCGGACCTGGGGCTGCCTGCCATTTGGGAGGGCTGGCCTCAACAATTGCCTGAAGCCTACCACCGCAGGGGCTGTCCCTGCACAGGCCTACTTGCCCTTTGGAGGGGCTACACTTCCACAGAGCAGCACCAAACACCACCAGCCCCCTAGAAAAGGCCTGCAGCCCAGAAAAGTTAGAACAAGCCTAGCCAGGCCATGAATAGATCTGCCTAATTCTCGGATGGTTTTTCTGAGTTGGCTGCCCTGGGGAGGAACCTTGTGGATTTTCAGCCACGCTGCTACTGGCCCAAGCCCCCAGGGGGTGCCAAGCCCTAGTGGATCAGCTGCATAGGACTGCCAGCTCCAGGCAGGACCCCCTGCAGCCCAGAAAAGCTGCAACAAGCTTGGCCAGACTGTGAAAAGATCCGCCTACATTCTCAGGCTGTCCTTCTGAGTTGGGCTGCCCTAGGGAAGAGCCTCGTGGGTTATCAGGGACCCAGATAGCTGCTCCAGCCCCCAGGGGGTGCTGCACTCCTGAGGAACAGCTGCCCAACACCGGCAACCCTCCGCAAGAACCCCACAGCCTAAAAACACCAGAGCAAGCTCTGCATGACCAAGTGAAATCTGCTACCATCGTGGTGTGGACCTCCCAGTCCTGTCTGCCCTCAGGAAGTCCTCCTTTGCTTCAAAGAAACACTGTTAGCCCCATCAACACTCCAGAAAAGCCACACTGCCTCAAGAAAGACTGACCAACAATGCCAGCCCTCAGGAAACATTCCACGGCAGTGACAAGGCAAACACTGCCCGGCCACGGAGAGTACAACTCCCTCAGGAGAAAGAAAACAACAAGCAAGATGAAGAAGCTGAGAAACCACCCCCAGTCAAACCAACAGGAGAACTCACCTACAACAGTCAACAATGAAACAGACCTCCCCAGTCAGACAGATCTGGAGTTCAAAAGAGAAATAGTGAAAATACTGAAGGAATGAAGAGAAGATAGGAACAGTAAAGCAGATACCCTCAGAAAGGAACGAAAATATAAAGAGGAACCAAGAAAAACTAGAACATTCATTTGCAGAGATGCAAACTGAACTAAGGGCAGTAAAAACCAGAATGAATAATGCAGAAGAACGAATCAGTGATATGGAAGATAGAATAATGGAAATCACTCAATCCAGTCAACAGACAGAAAACCGAATCAAAAAACTGGAAAGCAATATAAGAGCCCTATGGGATAATATAAAGCGGGCCAATCTACACATAATAGGAATTCCAGAAGGAGTAGAAAAAGATAAGGGGATGGAAAATATATTTGAAGAAATTATCGATGGAAACTTCCCAAATCTAAAGGATACTGGGTTCAAGATACAAGAAGCACAGAGGGCCCCAAACAAACTGAACCCAAACAGACCCACACCAAGACACAGCATAATAAAAATGGCAAAAGTTAGTGATAAAGAGAGGATCCTAAAGGCAGCAAGAGAAAAGCAGAATGTTACCTACAAGGGAACCCCCATAAGAATATCAGCTGATTTCTCTGCAGAAACACTACAGGCCAGCACGGAATGGCAAGAGATATTTAAAGTGCTAAAAGGAAACAATATGCAACCTAGGAGTTCCCGTCGTGGCGCAGTGGTTAACGAATCCGACTAGGAACCATGAGGTTGCGGGTTCGGTCCCTGCCCTTGCTCAGTGGGTTAACGATCCGGCGTTGCCGTGAGCTGTGGTGTAGGTTGCAGACGCGGCTCGGATCCTGCGTTGCTGTGGCTCTGGTGTAGGCCGGTGGCCACGGCTCCGATTCGACCCCTAGCCTGGGAACCTCCATATGCCGCAGGAGCGGCCCAAGAAATAGCAAAAAGACAAAAAAAAAAAAAAAAAAAAAAAAAAAAAAAAAAAAAAAAAAAAAAAAAATATGCAACCTAGAATACTCTATCCAGCAAGAATATCATTTAAAATAGAAGGGGAAATAAAAATTTTTCCCAACAAACAAAAACTTAAAGAATACAGCAACACAAAACCCAGGTTAAAGGAAATATTGAAATGACTTCTCTAAACCAAAAATAAAGGAAGGAAAGGGAAGAAAAAAGAAAAGAAAAAAAGAAGAAGAAGAATAGGAAGAACTAGGACTGAGGAAACCTCAATAAGAGAGCAGTCACTCAAATAAGCCAGCATACAGGTTTAATCATGAACATGCTTCAAACAAAATAAAATTAAAAAGAAAAACATAAGAAAGTGTCATCAAAACCATAAAATGTGGGCAAGGGATGTTAGGAAGTAAATAACCCTTTTGTTTGTTTGTATGTTTCTCTTCTTAATTTTAATATAGTAAAGAAGTGTTTGAACTTACAGGACCATCAGGCTAAAACACACAATTATGGGAAGGGGTTAACATACTTAAAAAACAGGGCACCCACAAGCCACAAGCAAATATTGCATTTGCAAAAAATGAAAAAAAATACACTCAAGCAGATAATAACTGGAGACGGTCCAACCAAAGAAAAAAGAAAGGAAGAATGGAGAACCATAGAATCAACAGGAACACGAGGTTCAAAATGGCAATAAATAACCATCTATCAATTATCACCTTAAATGTCAATGGGCTGAATGCCCCAATCAAAAGACACAGAGCAGCTGAGTGGATAAAAAGCCAAAAACCTTCAATATGCTGCCTACAAGAAACTCACCTTAGGACAAAGGATACATATAGATTGAAAGTGAAAGGGTGGGGAAAAAATATTTCACGCCAATAGACATGACAGAAAAGCAGGAGTTACAACACTCATAACAGACAAAACAGACTTTAAACAAAAGACATAAAGAAAGACAAAGAAGGACACTACTTAATGATTAAGGGATCCATCCAAGGAGAGGATGTTACTATCGTCAACATATATGCCCCAAATATAGCAGCACCCAGATACATACAACAAATATTAACAGACATAAAGGGAGATATTGATGAGAATACGATGATAGTGGGAGACCTTAATACCCCCCTCACAGGCAATGGACAGATCCTCTAGACAGAAAACCAATAAAGCAACAGAGATCCTAAAGGAAACAATAGAAAAGTTAGACTTAATTGATATCTTCAGGACACTACATCCAAAAAAATCAGAATACACATTCTTCTCAAATGCTCATGGAACATTCTCAAGAATCGACCCCATATTGGGACACAAAGCTAACCTCAATAAATTTAGGAGCGTAATAATTATCTCAGGTAACTTCTCTGACCACAACGCCATGAAATTTGAAACCAACCATGGGAAAAGCAAAAAGAAAAAACCTACTCCATGGAGACTAAACAACATGCTACTAAAAAACCAGTGGGTCAATGAGGAAATCAAGAAGGAAATTAAAAACTACTTTGAAGCAAATGATAATGAAGACACAACCTCTCAAAATCTATGGGATGCTGTGAAAGCAGTGCTCAGAGGGAAATGTATAGCAATACAGGCCTTTCTCAAAAAAGAAGAAAGATCCCAAATGGACAACTTAACCCTCCACCTAAAGGAATTAGAAAAAGAAGAACAAAAAAGTCCTAAAGTCAGAAGAAGGAAGGAAATTATAAAAATCAAAGAAGAAATCAATAAAATAGAGATTCCAAAAACAATAGAGAAAATTAATAAAACCAAGAGCTGGTTCTTTGAAAAGGTAAACAAAATTGACAACCCCTGGCCAGACTCACTAAAAAGAGGAGAGAAAGAACCCAAATAACCAAAATTAGAAATGAAAAAGGAGAAATCACAACGGATACAGCAGAAATACAAAAAACCATAAGAGAATACTATGAACAGCTATACGGCAACAAGTTTGACAATCTGGAAGAAATGGACAACTTTCTAGAATCTTACAGCCTGCCAAAACTGAATCAAGCAGAAACAGACCAACTGAACAGACCCATCACTAGAAATGAAATTGAAGAGGTCATAAAATCACTCCCTACCAATAAAAGTCCAGGACCAGACGGCTTCACAGGTGAATTCTACCAAACATATAAAGAGGAATTGGTGCCCATCCTCCTTAAACTCTTTCAAAAGGTGGAAGAAGAAGGAATACTCCCAAAGACATTCTATGATGCCACCATCAGCCTCATTCCAAAACCAGACAGAGATACCACCAAAAAAGAAAACTATCGCCCAATATCATTGATGAAGATAGATGCAAAAATTCTCAACAGAATCTTAGCCAACCGAATCCAACAACATAGCCAAAAAATTATACACCATGACCAGGTTGGGTTCATCCCAGGTTCACAAGGATGGTTCAACATATGCAAATCAATCAGCATCATACACCACATTAACAAAAAAAAAGTCAAAAATCATATGATCATCAAAATAGACGCAGGAAAAGCATTTGACAAAGTTCAACATCCATTCATGATCAAGACCCTCGCCAAAGTGGGTATAGAGGGAACATTCTTGAATATAGTCAAAGCCATTTATGATAAACCCAAAGCAAATATAATCCTCAATGGGGAAAAACTGAAAGCCTTCTCCCTCCAATCTGGAACAAGACAGGGATGCCCACTCTCACCACTGCTCTTCAACATCGTTTTGGAAGTCCCAGCCACAGCAATTAGACAAACAAAAGAAATAAAAGGCATCCATATAGGAAGAGAAGAGATCAAACTGTCACTGTATGCAGATGACATGATACTATACATAGAAAACCCTAAGGACTCAACTCCAAAACTACTGGAACTGATTAATCAACTCAGCAAAGTAGCAGGATATAAGATGAACATTCAGAAGTCAGTCACATTTCTGTATAACAGCAACGAAACATTAGAAAAGGAATACAAAAATACGACACCTTTTAAAATTGTACCTCACAAAATCAAATACCTCGGAATACACCTGACCAAGGAGGTAAAGGACCTATATGCCAAGAACTATAAAATTTCAATCAAAGAAATCAAAGAAGATGTAAAGAAATGGAAAGATATTCCATGTTCCTGCATTGGAAAAATCAATATTGTAAAAATGGCCATGCTACCCAAAGCAATCTACAGATTCAATGCAATCCCTATCAAATGACCCAGGACATTTTTCACAGAACTAGAACAAACAATCCACACATTTATATGGAACCACAAAAGACCCAGAATCGCCAAAGCAATCCTGAGAAACAAACACAAAGCAGGAGGCATAACTCTCCCAGACGTCAAGAAATACTACAAAGCCACAGTCATCAAAACAGTGTGGTACTGGTATCAAAACAGACAGACAGACCAATGGAACAGACTAGAGAATCCGGAAATAAACCCTGACACCTATGGTCCATTAATCTTTGACAAGGGAGGCAAGAAAATCAAATGGGAAAAAAAAAGTCTATTCAGCAAGCATTGCTGGGAAACCTGGGCAGCTGCATGCAAAGCAATGAAACTAGAACACACCCTCACACCATGCACAAAAATAAACTCCAAATGGCTGAAGGACTTAAATATACGACAGGACACCATCAAACTCCTAGAAGAAAACATAGGCAAAACATTCTCTGACATCAACATTATGAATATTTTCTCAGGTCAGTCTCCCAAAGCACTAGAAATTAGAGCAAAAATAAACCCATGGGACCTCATCAAACTGACAAGCTTTTGCACAGCAAAGGAAACCAAAAAGAAAACAAAAAGACAACTTACAGAATGGGAGAAAATATTTTTAAATGATACAACTGACAAGGGCTTAATCTCTAGAATATATAAGCAACTTATACAACTCAACAGCAAAAAAACCAATCAATCAATGGAAAAATAGGCAAAAGACCTGAATAGACATTTCTCCAAAGAAGATATAGATGGCCAACAAACACATGAAAAAATGCTCAACATCGCTGATTATAAGAGAAATGCAAATCAAAACTACCATGAGATACCACCTCACACCAGTCAGAATGGCCACCATTCATAAATCCACAAATAACAAGTGCTGGAGGGGCTGTGGAGAAAAGGGAACCCTCCTGCACTGCTGGTGGGAATGTAAACTGGTACAGCCACTATGGAGAACAGTTTGCAGATACCTGAGAAATCTATACATAGAACTTCCATATGACCCCGCAATCCCACTCTTGGGCATCTATCCGGACAAAACTCTACTCAAAAGAGACACATGCACCCCCATGTTCATTGTAGCACTATTCACAATAGCCAGGACATGGAAACAATCCAAATGTCCATCAACAGATGATTGGATTAGGGAGAAGTGGTATATATACACAATGGAATACTACTCAGCCATAAAAAAGAATGACATAATGCCATTTGCAGCAACATGGATGGAACTAGAGAATCTCATCCTGAGTGAAATGAGCCAGAAGGACAAAGACAAATATCATACAATATCACTTATAACTGGAATCTAATATCCAGCACAAATGAACATCTCCTCAGAAAAGAAAATCATGGACTTGGAGAAGAGACTTATGGATGACTGATGGGAGGAGGAGGGAGTGGGAGGGATCGGGAGCTTGGGCTTATCAGACACTACTTAGAATAGATTTACAAGGAGATCCTACTGAATAGCATTGAGAACTATGTCTAGATACTCATGTTGCAACAGAAGAAAGGGTGGGGGAAAAACTGTAATTGTAATGTATACATGTAAGGATAACCTGACCCCCTTGCTGTACAGTGGGAAAAAAAAAATTCATCTTAGTCCCAGCTTCCTGTTGCCTAATAAAGAAATACCATGCATATTTACTTGAACTCCTTTAGCAATAGACACTTTTGTGCACAGAATACAGCATATTCAATTATTTTTTTTTCTCTTTTTGGCATCTTGCTAAAACTTAAAACCAGCAGATAACTGAAAACATATAGTCATCGAATCCCAGAAGGATTCTTCAAGACAACCTAACTTCATCTCCTTCCTTGATGATCCATATGGGGAGACTGAAGCCCCTCTAGAAGGGACAGAATTTCCCCAAAGTCATAAAATTTGTCAGTAGCAGAGCCATAACTAGAATACAAGTCTCCAAATTTGGGGCTCAGTGGCTTGTCTATTTCACATAATTTGAGAGGTGAGACTATGTTCAGAACTGATTGATTATCCAGTGAGTATATTGCCAAGACTCCAGTTTCTCTTTTTTTTCCCATATTCCCAGAACTCATTTTACCTTCAACAGAAGCAACTCTAAAGGATAGGCTGAGTCAAGGCGAAGTGGCCCATGGGAAGGAAGTGGTGCTGCCCACTCCTTTTGGCTTATCCACAAAGGTAAGAGCCTCTTGGAAGTGAAGGCATATTACTCTTTGATTTCACCATATGTGTTACATGGCAATTTCCTTATTTTTGAGAATGTCATGACATCGTTTGGAGTACTTGAGGATATCATAACTATAGTCACCCTGGAATGGGAAGGATGGATTTCTGATCACTCAAGAAGCACTTAACAAATACTTTCTATGTTAGGCATTTTGTTAGGACTTGGTGGTGAGAGGAAAAAACAGAGGTAAATAAAACATCTTCTCTATCTTTAGGAAATCATTGTCTTATAATGAGCATAGAAAACATATATGGTTAGCTCTAATCCAAGACAAACTATAGCCATCATTGTATTGCCCATGAACACAGAATAATAGTCCTTTACATTTTACAGACTGGTGGTGAAACTGATTGCCATCCCTCCTATTAAGCAACCCGGGGAAGAACTGATGTATGAAGCTAGTCTTCAGATTGAAAGCATAGAAAAATAGCTCCAGCTTCAAAATAAGACATCTGCTCTAAGGAATGGCTCCAAAAGAAGTCTTTCTCTGTGCAAGAGACATTCAAGTGGGGTATGTCAAGAAGGTTCTGTCTTAGTTTGTGTTCCTAGGTAGAGGTACTGCTTTCTTCCCCTCTGGGAATAGGTACTTTTGTCCCACTTAAAGAGCTTCATTAAATGAGATCCTTCAGAGAAGGCATAACTAATGTAAGATAAATAGAGGATCCATTCTCCTCTTGTCTCCTTCTGTCAGAGGTGGCCTAATTACCCAGCCTTAAACTCAAATAGCTGTGGAAAAATGAATAAGAGAACACAGATCATGAAGTAAGAAAAATTTGGCTTCCAGTTTTGCCTTAGATGCTTGCTAACTAAATAAAGGAAACTCTAGCAAGTTTCATTTTCTTTGGGCCTGTTTGGCCACCTATACAATTAAGATAAGAAGACCTGGAACTTTCCTAGTTGGAGTGGGGAGTCAGTGGGATTATGGATTCAAAAGTACCTGGCACATAGTGGGAACTTAAGAAATAATAAATTGCAAAGGAACTTGTCACATTCACCATCCCGTTCATTTTATAGTGTTTCCCATTACACTGATGACACCATTACCCTAATTTACATAGCTCAAAACCTCAGTCTTATTTGACTTGACAGTGTGCTTTATGAGAAATTATGGAAAAGCAGGGCAGTTTGACCTGGGAATGGAAGATGAAGGGTGATCTGATCTTTGGTTTTCAGATCTCTAAGGGACTATAATGGAGGAGAAAAAGCACGCTACTATGAGTGGCCCCAAAGAAAATGACTAGAATCCTTGGATGCCACAGGAACACTAAGTTCAGCTTAATAAAAGGAGGAAATTTTAAAGAGTCAAGGCTTTCTATAAAGGGTTGACTGTCTCAGAGATCAGTAAGTACACTCCCTTGGAAAGAATTCAGGTAGATATTAGCAAGGGTGTTATAAGGTGAAATCAACTAGGGTGAAAGAAAATTATGATTCATGAAAACCTACTATGCTTCAGTTGTGTCTCTATCCCTACTTTACCGGGATTATTTCTTTTAATTTCCCCAACAAAACTATGTCATAGGTACTATTTTCCTTCCAAACTGAGTTTTTGAGATGTCCACTATTTCTCAGTGGGCTTACTACTGGTATTATAAGTGGATGGGAGGAAAAAATGCTTTGCTGTATCAAACAGGTTGGCAGTCAATATAGTAGTACTTCATTCTTTCTGTAAAAAATCATAATCCCAGCACATATTTCTAAATACCCTATGGATATTGCATTGATCCTGGTTGGAAACGATGGATAAATAATATGCTTAGCATCATAAAAAGTAGGTAAGAGCAGGCCCAGGACTTGAACAAGTTGTGTCTAACTCAGAAAGTTTATATCCTCTCTATCTGTACCATTCACAGAAATGGATGGAATTGGGATTGGAATATACAAACTTTTAAAGTCTAAACCAATCCTGAGAGATACTGATTTACTCCTCTTTTTTTCAATCTCATATAATGTATTAATTTCTATGTTCTACAGATTCAACATTTGTGATGTCTTGTTAAATTTATTACTTCATTTCTATTTCCACTGTCACCACCCTAGTTGAGGATCTCATCCCCTCTCTGCATCTGGTTAATCCACCTCTCATGGTTTTCTATTCTAATTAAGTTAACTAATGTTTACCAAATTATTATTCTCAAAACACAAATTTGGCTTTTTCCTTTAGCTCAGAAACTTTGAATGGCTTTCCACAGTCTGTCAAATCAAAAAGAAAACGTAGCATCTAAAAGTCTTCCACAGTTTGTCACCAATCTACCATGACAACTTTAACTTCCACTTTCTTCCCAATTGTACTCCAAAATCCAGTTCACTGAGTGTTCTTTTCACATGCCCTGAGCTTCCCTGCCTCCAAACAGTTATTCTTGTCTTTTTTTTCTCTGCTGGACTGCCTTCTTGCCTTTGTCCACCTGTTGAAATCCTATATGTGTTTCATGACCCATCTTAAATAATAGTAATGGTTAACATTTATTGATTGCTTATTTTGGTCCAGTGACTGTTCTAAGTGTGTGCAAGTATTTTGCATGGATTATCTAATTTAATATTCATAAAAACTTGATAAAGTAGCTCCATTTTTATCTCCATCTTAGCCTAGATTAAACCAATATTCAGCGGAGGGGGGAAGTAATTATGCTTATCCAGTTTCACACAAGTTAACAGATGACAGGAATAGGATTTGAACTCAAGTACTCTGTCTCTGGAGCCCTGAAAGGTGTTACAATGTCAAAATAAAATAAATAAAATAAAAAATACTCTCTGATGTTCCCTGACTCAACGAGATGTGATCCTTACATGACATCAAAGCATTTTCATTGAAGCTTTAAAGCTATTTTGTGTTATATTTATTTGTTCATAGACACATGATGAGACTATCAGGTCCCAGTGGGCACAGTTTATATCTTAGGCACCTCTCTTGTCTCACACAGTGGTGGCATCAAGTGAGTATTTTATGTTGAATTGAAGGTATGTTGGGATGAAAGTGGGGCTGGAAGAGTTTTGTAGGGAAATATGCCCTATACTCTCCTCCTTTAGCCATCCTAAATGACATGACACTGATCAATGCATGCAAAAACCTGTCCAAACCAAACCTTGCAGTCTCTGTTTCCCCAGCCAGTTTCTGGCTGGTCTCTTCTTGCCCCACAGTTCTCACAGCTGCCTCGGTCTTTGCTAGTGCTTGGGGTAAGGCAGGATCAAAATGTCACTGCCCCAGGCTCAGTTTCCAGGAGTGAGGGATCAAGTGAAACCTAGCTGGGTGAGTGAGGGTGCAGACTGAAAGCCCCCAAATAGACTCGGTAAGGTCTTTACATAAGCCCTGACTTTCCCAGTGGCCACGTGGGTAAGCCAGCTGTTCAACTTCCCTCGGAATGCTTCACAGATCTGATCCAACCCCTCCTTCCATCCCCTAAATTCCTAACCTCCTTCTCTTCCTTATCATGCAACACCAGATATTCAGAGTGGTTGGATGGGCCCAAGAATCTTTCCAGAGTTCACATGGGTCAAATAAAAGCCTACCCCAGGGTAATTGGGTCGTCAAGGCCATCAGGGCTTTAGCTCAGGTCCCTGGCACCTTAGAGAACACTCTCTGGATAGAAATGGCAGCCAGCCAGCCACAGGACACCTTCAGATCCATTCTGACTTTGCAGTGTTTTAGCAGAGTCATCTTAATCTGATCCTGAAATTCCATCTCTATGTCCCACAGGTCCAAGCCACCTTGCCACATCAGAGAGTATTCCCACACTTACCCTGTAAATGAATTTTTGGATGAATCTTGCCCCAGCAATGGAATTCCTGGAGAAATGTACCTCAGTGCAAGCCAAACAACCCACCAAGTCCCCACCTCTCAGCCCCCTGTCTGCATACCACACTCCCAGGGGATGAAATACTTTGCAATCAAAGCTCTACTCTGAGTCATTTCACATCCATGTGCAGCATCAACAACTAGAATCCATTCTATTTTCCTTTCATGCTATGCATACTTCTCCACCCCTGTGAGGCAGCTATTGGATATACTTGAGTGCCTTGGTGGTGTGGCTATGCAAAGAAGTCTCATCCATGAGAGGGAGAAGGGGGGAGGAGTTGGGGGAAGGGTGTGTAAACAGTGAACAAGCCAATCCTTTGGCAGGAACTGAAAAGCTCCAAGGACTGAAGCAGCATGAGAGGAATGGAAACAGGAGAGACTGTGGAGCTGAAGTTAAAATCTGTGGTATGAAGGGAAGATTTGAATCTTCATTGGCAGAGTGTCACTTCCTCACATAAGCCTAACTCACCCAGACCTCCCCCTCTTCACTACACCCTGTTTATTTCCTTACTGGCATTGAATTGTAATCTGTAATAATTAATTGATTAATTTTCTTGATAGTTTAATGTGCATCCTTTCCTTCAACTAAGCAGTAAGCATCATGAGCTAATACTTAATAACTAACACTTATAGAACACTTGCTATATGCCAGGTACTCTTCTCAATATTTTACATATATTAACCCATTTAATCCTTATAACTACTCTAGTCTTATTCACAATTTAGAGATAAGAAAATCGAGGCATATACTGATTGCCCAGTATCAAACAGCTAGTGAGTGACAGAGCTGGGAAGGAGTTTGGTACACAGCAAAAGGAATATACAAATTAACAAGAGAACCAGGTGAACAGGACAAAATGAGAGAAGTCAGAAAGACTTTGAATATGTTGAGCTTGGTAGCCAAATAGCCCCACAAGTGAAGCAATGTGAGGTGGGAGCAAAAGGACCCTTTAGCCCACCTGACATGACCCTGATACCTTTTACTTTTGAAACACAAGTCCTTTTTAGATGAGATGGGAACATTCTTCAAAGTCAGGATGAGTGGGCTTTCAACAACCCTAGCCTCAAGAGCTAACCTGACCTTTGTGCTTTTAGATATGTTTCTCTTCATCTTTTTATCCTGCTCAGCAAAATAAATGAAAGAACAGAGAGCCATGCTAGGACACTAGCAATATTACCAGAGAGTAGGTTCTTGTCCTATCACAGAAAGAATTCAAAGATGAGACATGGAGGTCAAGAAAGAAAAGCAAGGATTTATTAAGCCACAGTATGCTCCCAAGGGAAGAGCAGGAGACTCAGGAGAGTAGGTGCCCTGAGTTTCTTTGGCAAGCTGGTCATATGGGGTGCAAAAATGAATGGGGTATAAAAATTCATTTGGGAAGGAGGGGTTTGGAGACCTATTTCCTGATTTTCATCCCAGCTCCACCTTCCCAAGGGGAGGAAGGATTTTTGTCCTTATTTAGTCTTGATCAGAAGTATCATGATGTTGATTCATGATGGTTACTTCTTATCTGCAAGGCTAATTTTATTTTAATGAGGATATAATGTGCAAAAAGTTACAGTATGGGAGCTGAAGATTCCTGCCTTTTCATATCTTTTCCTACTTTTTTTGGTCTGCCCCATGACCCTTTTCACCTCCAAAATGTGTGTTTTTTGGTCAATCTGGAGGTGCCTGCTTTTCTTTGTCCAAGGATCCCTGTTGTTTACAAGATGCATGGTTTCCTGCCACATGGCTTGTGCTCCCCCTTCTCTATTCATATCTAGCTACCTGCCTGCTCTAACAACAATACTTACCCAAGTGAACTGAATTGGAAGGACATTTACTGATGTATTAGCTAGAAGACAACAACATCGGAATTCTTCATTGAAGAGAAGATGAGAAAAAACATTTACTGAGCATTTATAAATCATGCTAATATGCCCCTTCGCAGCTCACAATAGTCCCATGAGATAGGAATTTCTATCTCCATCTTATACATGAAGAAGCTCCGTGTATTCCATGATTTTTTTCTGGAGGATAGGAGGAAGCCTGAGATGATAGTTATTAGGGAAACTTTAGGGTCCACAAGATGTTGCCTCATTATTTGGAAAATGTCCTTAAACTGCAAATATGAAACTACTTCTCTCCATAATAACTTGTCCAGTAAATCTATAATAGTGGATAATCATCATTGAGCACTTGCTAGGCACTGTTCTAAGTGCTTCATATGGA
This sequence comes from Sus scrofa, assembly GCF_054392235.1. Taxonomy (NCBI): domain Eukaryota; kingdom Metazoa; phylum Chordata; class Mammalia; order Artiodactyla; family Suidae; genus Sus; species Sus scrofa. The sequence continues at coordinate 62,561,622 of NC_139401.1, forward strand.
TTAATTCATCTCATCTTCACAAAAACCCTATGAGGCCCAAAATACTGAAATCATCCTTGTCTCTTCTTTTTCTCACATCTCACATCCAATCCATTAGGACAACTGATCACCTCTGCCTTTCAAAATATGCTATGAATTCCACAACTTCTCAGCAACTTATTGCAGATATTTTGTTGCAAGCCACCATCACCTTTCACTTGGATTATTGCCATAACCTCCAGTGGGTCTCCTTGTTTTGTCCTTATTCCATTTCAGTTAATTCTCAGTGCAGCAGCCAGAATGATCTTCTGAAAAGGTAAATCAGCGCAAATTTCTCAAACCATTCCAATGGCCAAAGTCCCTAACAATGGTCTACAATAGTTTACATTCTGCCTTATTCAATCCACCCCAATACTCTATCCCATTATTTCTAATCTCATCTCCTACCACTGATCCTTTACTGTATCCAACCACACTGGCCTCCTTGCTGTTTCTTTCAACATTCAAAGCATATTCTAAACTCAATCTTGTACTCACCCTTCCTTCAACCTAGGCAGCTTTTTCCCCAGATATCTTCATGGCTCCTTCCCTCACTTCTTCCAGGTCTCTGCTCAAATTTCACCTTATCAGATAAGAGTTTTCTAAACACCCTATCTATTATAGGATAATGAACATTGCCAGGAACTTTTAGACTTTTCCTCAGCACAAGGCCCAATGACTTGCAGTGCAATGCCGGGGATAGTACAGTAAGACTCTTAGCTCCACCCTCTATGGAGGAACCACTCTGGCCCTATGTTCCTAGGCAGTAGAAGTGACACTGGGTCGGCTCATTTTTTGAGAGCTCTCTCCATTATCTCCTCTTAATATGGGCAGGATTCATTTTATGAACTCAAACCAAGTGCTCCCAGGTAAAGGGTTTCTTGGATTATACTTCACTTTTGGAATCAGCCTGATCTGACAGCAGTATAGACAAGGCTGGCCTTCCCCTGCCTATCTCTGGGGCCATATTCTTATGGGAGCCCGGTGAGAGATTTAAGGCTCCACAATACCACCCTCAACCCTCTTTCAAAGGTTACTTAGGGTCCCTTAGGGGAATGCTGGCCTTGGCTGTGTCTTAGAGAAGTCTGAACAGCCTCTAATTCCAGGGTTCAATGTGGGCAGAATGTACTCCCATGGGAGGGCCTCATGATTATCCCTTAAAGCCCCTCTAGAAACTGAGAACAGAGAGAAGCAGAGACTGAAAGCACCTGAGGCCTGTGGACTCCAGCATCACTAGGGATGTCCCTGAATACCAAGAGCAGCTCCTGGTGCTTATAGATAACCTTGGTCACAGATGTCTGAAGAAGTGGCATATAGAGGCTTGTATCTTCTGGAATAAAAGAGACTTACTCCAGGCCCTGGGATTTTTTTTTTTCAAATTTAAGCCAGGTCCTAGCTTATTTCAACAGTCTTTCTTCTCATCCATAATAATTTTCCTTTCTACCTGCCAAAGATGGGTGTTTCAAAGTCACTCTTATTCAACTGTCTAACACTACTACATCCTACCAAAACTTCAAGGAGATGACTTCACCTCCAGTTCTACTGAGGCCATAAAAGAGCACCAGGCTAGAACCCTCTAAACAACGTCTGACCTCCACTTTCAAATTTATCCTTATCTCAGAGCTTACTCCTTTCCCAGACTAATCTATCTATGTCCACTCCTCCTGTCTAATCTGCTATGCTTTATCTTTTATCTTTATACCTCTCTTCCTCTGGCTCCTTCCCATAAATTCTGTCTTAATTTTCTGAGACAAGATTCTAAAATAGGTTTTCCATGGTCATTGCCTCCATATCTTCAAGCCCCATCTCTCATTTCTAAACTCACTACATTCTGCTCTCTTCAGGACCACTCATGAATTCCTTGCCATTAAACTCATGAATTCATCTTGTCCTCTTATTTGAATTCTATAAAACATCCAAAAGTGTTTGGTTCCTTTCCTTATTGACTCTTCTCTTGACTTTCATGGAACCCATTTCTCCAGGTTTTAATCTTTTCTCTGTAACCTCCCCAGATCCTCCTTCTCTACTTGCCACTCAAATGCTGGAGTTTTCCAGAGTTATCAGTCATTTCACTGATGAATTCCCACAGGTAAAACAGTACCTAAAGCATACTAAGTGCTCAGTAAAGTTTTGTTGTATAAATGAGTGAATGAATAATGGAATGTGTGAGCCCAAGGAGGAAGATTGGGCTTATCTTTGAATTCATTCTTCTTGGGTTCCCTGACCACAGGTGAGTCACCACAAAAAGAGGGCCAAAATGAACATTAATACTAGTAGACCCAAAATAAAAATAACAGCTCGAACAGCACTTGTCCTAAATGTCCTACATTTAGCACTTGTGCTAAGTGTCCTACATTCAATATCTCATTTAATCTTTATAATAATCCTATAAGGTAAATTCTATGATATAATTTTTATCTTATAAATGAAGAAGTTGAAGCATAGAAATGAAAGGTAACTTGTCCATGGTGCCACAAACAATAAGTAACAATTGACCCAAGACTCTCAAGAATATTGATGCCTTGATTTTTAATGGCTATACTCAAAAGCATGATTTTTTTTTCTTTCCTTCCATCCTCCCTGGACAGCTATTCTAAAATTCCACCTTTTCACTGAAGTCCTTACTCTGGCACTTAACTTTCAGTCCAGAAAATGGAACCTTGTTCTCTTCATCAAGAAAACTGATGCTGTTAGGCATGAAGTCCCTCTATCTCCTTCCCTTATATATGTAAGTTTCTCTCTTTTTCATCCATTCTGCTTTCTCCTCTGGGAGGAGAGTAAGACATAATCTCCCCCCTCTCCTGATCCCTGTGAACTATGCTTCATTTTTTAACTCCTCTCTCATTAGTATCTTTATTATTCACCTTCCCTCTTATGTTCAACCTTTCTACACACAAACATATTCAAATTCTTACCACTGCAAAATGAAATAAAATCTTCTTCCACATTGCCTCCTCCTCAAATAACAGCCTCATTTCTCTTCCTTTCTCAGTCAAATTTCTGGCCAGAATATTCACTCTTTCCATACAATCACTTTCTATTAGTTACCATAGATTCTTTCCCAATCTATGGTAATCTGGTTTCTAGCCCAATGGTCTTTCCCTGAGGTCACAAGTGATCTTTTAACTGCTGCATTTTAGGGAACATTTACACTCATTTTCTTACTTATATGCACTCTTTTCTTTGGGAAATATTTTTTAAATAAATTTTATTGGAATGTGGTTGACTCACAAAGTTGTGTTAGTTTCAAATGTACAATAAAGTAAATTAATTGTACATAAACATAAATCAATTCCCTTTCATATTCTCCCCTTTCATATTCTTTTTCCATATAGGTTATTACACAAAATCTTGTGAGGACAGTGCACTATCACTGGGGAGGCAAAAAAAGGATTACATTAGATATTTCACTCTAAAACAAGGCTTTGCACTGCACCATTTCTGAAAAATATTAGGTTTAGCTCACTTCAGTTTCAAAAGGAATCTGTAGTATTATATGTGTCACAAAAATAAATAAATAATAAATTAATAAATACATAAGAGAAATAAAAAATAAAATTTATTGTGGTGAATAGCAACATTAAGGAGTATACAATCATATAAAATATTCATAATTGTGTAAGAGATTTATCTAGTGTTTGGAGGGCAAGTTCTAAAATTCTTATTCTTCTTGGTATTGGTGAGACATCCAGACACCCACTGCACTGCTACCCACCTACCACTGCATATGGTTTGAGGAGACTCAAGAGGACTTGGTCACTTTCTGCTAATATCTGAAGAGCTGTCAAAGGTAGAAGGAAGACTGTAAGTTTGTATCTTAAGGAGGTAAAGTAAGGACACAAGGGCAGAATGCACTGGCAGATAGATTTATACTCACTATTGTTACCGGAATCTGGGTTCTTGTTCATGCAGTAGAAGAATGAACTTCATGAATACACAGGCAGCAAGCATGCATCCTTATTACAAGAAGGCAAATAGCTCCCAGGACTGCTGGAGGGGGGCAGAAGAGCCCCTGCTCTCTATTGTCCTATAGTTGTTTTTATCCCTTAAAGATGGGGGAGGTACCAATGTGGGGTCCAGAAAGATGTGGTTTTCTCTCATTGGCCTTGCCCAGTTACCTATATCAGCCCTTGTCCAATAGGGGTTTTAGGGGTGAAAATGTACCATAAGATTTCTTTGTCCTTTTCTTTCCTTAGACTGAGTCACCATTCCTCTCACTCCTTTTTTATCAGTTGAGGAGTAGGTTAGAGATTAAGTAAATGTGGGGGAAGGCACATTTCCCATAGTAAACAAAGCCTGTGGGGAAGGCACACTTCTTATAACAAAACAAGGCCATGATGCATCGAAGCCCATGCTCCTACACTGACTACTTGAGTTAGTATTCTGCCTCACTATAAGAAATTGTTTTATAATAATCACAGTGAAGGGTCAGATCACTCTCCAGGGCTCCAGATAATAGCTTCTCCCATTTATCTTCACTAATATAATGTTACCAGCCTGGAGTCAGGCAGCTAGGGTCATTCTCCTCAGTGTCTGCATCTAGCCTATCTGGATTTAGACTGATTACTCAAGAGGAGAGTTTAGACCTAAGATTCCCCTCTAGTTGCCTCTTAAGACTTCTCCCTAGGAGGGCTTTGGCTACGCCTCTGTTAGAGCAGGCAGATAGTTAGGCATGGGCAGAGAAGAGGGAGCATGGGGCCAGATGGCAGGAAACCATGCATTATGCAAACATCAGGGTCCATGGGTAGACAAAGAAAATCCAGAACCTCCAGACTGATAGGAAACCACAACTTTGGGGATGATAAGTGCCCCAGAGGCAAAGAAAGGTAGAAAATGGCACAAATGTCCAATGTTTGGCTGTAACCTGTTGCTCATTATGCCCTCATTATATTAAAATTATAATAAAATTATTATAAAATTAGCTATGCAGATAAGAAGTACCCATCACACACTGACGCCATGATATTTCTGATAAAACCAAATAAGGACGAAAATCCCTCCTCCCTTTGGGAAGGTGAAGCTGGGACAAAAATTCACCTTCCCAGTGAATATCCTGCCCATACAGTTAGATGTCCCATATCACCAGTGTGCCAAAAACCACAGGGCAGCTGCTTGCTTCTCTGCCTGCCTCTCCTTAAGAGGTGTACTTCTCAATTAAATAAATCCTCAATTTTCCTTCTCAATTTCCATCTCATTTCTGAAATCTTTCTGTAATTAGATAAGGACCTAACCTCTGAGAACATTTTGGTGGAGCCAGCCAGGCGATTTTATGGTAAGTCTTTACTGCTTGCCTCCTTATGGGCTTGAGAGGTATTGCCTTACTTTCCACTGCTCTTCTACTCTTCTTCCTGCTATCTTTCACTGTCTTACTGTCTTTCTCATTTTGGACACATTGCTGCAAAAACTGTGTTTGCGGGATACACAAGTAAATATTATTAGGGTTGTGCCACGTAAAAGAAACCTCCCATGAAAAGATAGGTGGGTCATGGAATGGTCTAGAGTGATGATAGGTCTGTCCACCCACCTCAAGGCAATTTCCATGCAACATTTTTAGGTACACAGTTAAAAGCATAACACTGCCCCCTCCCTGCAGCTACCCTTATATGTTTATCATTGGTCCATCCATGCCTAATTCTCCTTGTCGCCACTCTACATTCATGTCTCACTCTTACTTTCCACTCTTATTTTGTGCCTTACTCTGCTGGGAATGGGGGGAAAGAAATCTACCAGGCATTTTCCAACCTTTCTGTGAGGTCTCCTACTTCCTACTGTTACAAATGTGCAGGGCATGCCTGGCAAAGTTTCCAGCCATTCTCATGGGTAGCTAGGGACTTTTCCTCAGGGTTTGCCTTATCCACCACTTGATAACTCACCATCAGGTTCAACTGTGTAGAAATATAAAATGTACCCTTAGAGTGTGTGCTGCTGTGTTCACTCTGTATTCAGCCCTGCCTCCCTTACCTAGGCCCAAGAAGGGCCGTGTGGGTTGTGCACATGGCTGTGACTGGGGCATATATACCTGGGTTGCAACCCACTATGTTACCATCCTCTCACCCTCTCAAGGTCTGCCTGTTCCTGCCCCCACTCTCACCTCACCCTGTTGGGGCTTCCTGGCTTGTGCTGTGGTTGGGGTGGGCTGGGCAGCTCCTCATGCACATGGCTGGGCCCAGGAAATACTTACCCAGGCTTGACCTGCTGTTGCTTCTGCCCTTCCCTTTTCCCATCACAGGGCTTGCCTTCTCTGTGGTCCATGCAATAGGGAATCCTCTCACAGGGCTGCTGGACCTTCTGTCCCTCTAAGTACAGATGGCATGCCTCCACCTTGGCCACCATACACCCTTCCTGAATCCAGCCCCACCACCTGCACCTGCTGGAGGGATTATGTGGAAAGGGGTAGGGGGGAGGGTGACACCAAAGCTCTAAAATGCCACCCACAAAAGGAAAAGGCAAAGAGAGGTTTTCCCACTAACCATTTCCCTTTCTGGACAGCACCTGTTTTCATAAACTTACTATTCTTTTAGGGAAAGAAAGCTGGGACTTAAATTGGTCCTAGAAGTATGAGGATTTCCATTCAGGGCAACAAGCCTGAGAACACATGGATTAATCCATAGAATTTATAGAGAAACCTTCAGGAAGGTTGCTCATCCTGGGTCGCATGGATGCCAGGATAGGACACAGGGCCCAGGAAGCTGAGGCCAGCATGGCTGCCACGTGGGGAAGTAGTTGACCGCCATTGTGGCTAGGGTTGATGGGACTAGGTGGATGATGGGAATAACTGGAATCAGTCCTGTCTCAGGGAGCCCCAAGGGACATCCTAATGCTAGTGCTCTTCTCTGTTACAGAAGCAGTCTCTCCCTGAAGGAAGACTGGGAAACACTACTCTCTCCATAACCAAGGACTCACCTTTCTGGTGCATTTTGAGTCAATGGGACAAGTTTTCTCTAGATTCTATAAAAGGAAAATAAAAAAAGCTCATTTCCTTTTTTTTTTTTTTTTTTTTTTGTCTTTTTGCCATTTCTTGGGCCGCTCCCGCAGCATATGGAGGTTCCCAGGCTAGTGGTCGAATAGGAGCTGTAGCCACTGGCCTACACCACAGCCACAGCCACGTGGGATCCGAGCCACGTCTGCAACCTACACCACAGCTCACGGCAGTGACGGATCGTTAACCCACTGAGCAAGGGCAGGGATTGAACCCGCAACCTTATGGTTCCTAGTCGGATTCGTTAACTACTGCGACATGATGGGAACTCCTCATTTCCTTTTTCAATAAAACCTGGCCCTGATAAAACCTTGAGGGTTATGAGGCCTGGCCACAAATTGGAAGCCTCAACTATAATAGCATCCTACAGTTAGACATCTTTTGCAAAAGGCAGGGAAAATGGAGTGAGGGTTCTCTTGCTCAAGCCATTATCATCCTTTACCAAAATCTTGCCCAATGTGACTCCTATAATCAAAAAAACCTAGGGAATCAGAAAACTCTCCCAACATTATAAACTATCCTCTTAACCTCTCCACTCTCAGAGAAAACCAACCTTCCCTACTCCTACAAGTTTCCCTATTCCTCCAGATTCTTTTGATCCTTCTAAGACCCCCACCACTGTAGAAGGACAGTCCCTGCTGGCACATTTTATCAGCCAGTCTGTCCCTGATATTAGGCAAAAATTCTGTGTGGTCAACAGTACTCTTCAAACTCCTGAGAAAATCAAGATGAAATTTTTGAAATCCCAACTTGAATACAGTCCCTTTTGTAACTTATAGGTTTCACACAGTTGTACCTGATTTCACAGCTGAAATTTCAGGATGGGAATGCTGAGGTCTCCGATTTATGTGTATCTATATGTGTGTTGTGGACATATGGCATTGCCAAAACTAATTCATAAAAGAGATCTACTTAATTGGCTTAAATAAAATTAAGTGCTTATATAAACTCAAAATACAGAAGGTAACTGGCCAGAATTAATTTTGGGTTCATGTGAACTGGGACATCCTCAGTATTAAATTATTATCTGTTATTAAATTTTGTTGATCTAATTAATGTAGACATGTCTGTATAGAGTTATCAATGTTAAGTATAATACCTTCATTGTACCTAGGTTATACTAGATGTTAAATGATACCTGTTGCAAGTTTGCTAGCAAAAAAAAACTTGATATGCTAAAGTTTTTATAAATAAATTAAATGTAAATAGAATAATAACTTTTGGATGAATTCTTTAGGAATAATTGTTCTAGGAAAATCTACTTAAGAATGACCACTCCAGGTATTTGGTAATGTGAAAATTACCAAGTTTAGAGTCCTGCTAAATTATGTTAGATGATGAAAGCTTATTGATTAGCTGGGTCATTTCCAAGTAAAATAAGATACTGAAATATTAATTACTGAACACTGGCTTCATTTCACATAGAAACTTATGGTATTTACAACTATTAATATGTTTGGTGCCACACTGAGGTATTTTCTATAAGAAAGTACATGCTTTTAAAGAAATTATTGGTATTTGTTTACAAGTCTAGAGTCCTAATATAAAAGCAGTCCATGATTACTTAAGGAAAGTAGGATGTGTGTTTTTAGTAAAAAAGGAATGAGGAATGAAACTGTATTTTATTAAGGGAAAAGAAAGTAAGCTGGTGCAAAGTTCGAATTTGGTCTCTGTTAAGAGAAGTTTTTCTTGTAATGCTGCTTGTGATAACAGATTATATGAATTTCTTTGCCTTTAAGTAATTTGTATTTGCTTCTGAAATGTTTTGGTACTTTGGTTGAATGAATGAGTACTGTTTAACAATAACCTATGATTCTATTTGACCAGGTGTTTTTGAGGCATCTCAAAAATCACTGAACCTACTAGGATTATTTGATAGATTAAATTACAATGGAAACATTTCAAATGAAAGGTAAAAACAAAATCTGTAAAGATAAAGGGATATGTAGATAAAATGCATCCTACTACAAACAAACAATTAACCCCTCATTGTCAGACTTTTGCCATCCTAATGCCCTTGTAGCATGACAAAGTTCTGCTCCTAAATCAAACTTAAGATAGGTAAACAATGGCTGTAAATTAAACAGTCAGGGCTGTAGGAAACCTAAGATGGGTCACTTGGTTCTTCCAGGCTCCCTGGCAAACTCAATATTGAAAAAGAAATAGTTAGAAAATGTGGATTCCATTTGGAGTATCCTTTCTACAATCCTCATTTGGCTATTTGGTAAAGAAAATAAATGAAGGTAATTTTAAAGAAAAGGATTGTTTTGATATATATTCTGGTTTTGTTTATTGAGGTTAATGTCTACTGTCTAAAACTCACCTCTCAAATAATTCTTTGCTGCTGTTACATTATTGTAAAGTTTAATTGAATTATTAAGGAAATATTCTAAGCTTGTTTTTGAAGCTGACTGCTGTCATATATCTTTACATGAAAACCAGATGTCCCACGATAATCAGAGTACATACTGGAAAAATTATCGTTTAAAGGGCTGTCTCTAGCCCAGCTAAAAGGTATTTTTAAGTGTCTCATGCACAAGGAGACTGAATAAAATTAACTCTTAAATTTATATTTCCCACTTAAGTAGGGCCCACATTGGACTGGTCTATAGAGAGAACTTCTGACTTCAAACACACCTTAAAACAAGGCTCTAATAAAAAACAAACAAACAAAAACAAACAAAAAACACCAACACCAGGATGAAAAGAAGACAGTTAACCCAAGATTGCCAGGCCTGACCCATATGGTTATTTGTTTCCTTTTTGCTTTACCTATACATCAAATGTTTTTCAATCATGGGCATGATCCTATGTCAATTTTAAAAATCAATCCAATACTTGGGTTTGTGGTCAATTACCTGGATATAGTACTTCTGATTTAACTTGGTCTGTTTCTCCCCTCCAAGACTCTTATTAGTTGGCCCTTTGGAAATGTAATCTAGGAAAAAAAAATATAATTATGTTCATGCCACTATTGATATCACAATAGACAAAGCCAGTATACAATTTCCTTTAAACATGAGGAACAGACTAGGCCAGCCAAACAGGAATATACTGGACTGCACCTTTTGAAAGCTCTTGTCTTAAACTCTTACTTATGACTTGACTAATACTGCTAGCTATATTATTTTGCATTAACTCTTTTTATGAAAGTGTAATTTCTTACATTGCCAAGTGTTTAACTGAGTCTTTGGTAAAATGATATATAGTTTCATATTATTGTAACAGTGTAACTTTAGATATGGGAAAAGGCAACAAGAGGGAATATTTTCCTAGACCATAACAGACCAGTAAGACAAGTGGTCCAGATACTTTTGGCTGCTGTTAATAAGGCCTAGTCCAGTAATGGCACATTGAGTGGCCTGTCAACGAAATCTTTACCAGATCTAGGAATGAACATTCCTAGCACCATGTGACTAAATTGTCATGGAATGCTTCCTAAAAACTATGGTTGAATTTATGACATGGGAAAGCTCTGTGAACTGGAGTTAGCACTTGCCATCTGTATCTACAAGGATTAAATCTTGAGCCACTAAAACCGCTGACCCTCAACACCCCCTGAAAGAAATTCAGGGTGGACATCAGAAATAATACTACCATGCTAGTATCCATGAGGATATGGGTTCGATCCTTGGCCTTGCTCAGTGGGTTAAGGATCCAGCTTTGCCGTGAGCTGTGGTGTAGGTCACAGCAAAGGCTCAGATCCTGTGTTGCTGTACCTCTGATGTAGGCCAGCAGCTGCAGCTCTCATTTGACCCCTAGCCTGGGAACTTCCATACACCATAGGTACAGCCCTAAAAAAAAAAAAAACAAAAAAAAAAAAAAAACCAAAAAAAGGAAGGAAGAAGAAGAAAAAGAAGGCACTCTGTGCTCTGAAAAAAACAAAAAACAAAAACAAAAAACTGGTAGAACAGACCTTTGGACAGATATTTTCAGGTAAGAGTTTTTATGAGCCCAAACTCTTGCATTTTTTCTAGCGTTATCTAGAAAAATACTAAAATAATTAACCATGACATCTGCTTAGGCCATTAAGGAGAGAAGTAAATGTTAAAGAAATATATGAATAGGGTTCCTGGCTTCACAGGTATAATCAAGGGAAACAAGAATGGACTGAGACCATTAAGAGATGGTTCCAAGGATATACTTGGCTTCTCCCATAATCACTATAGTTTCCATCCTTCTCTTTTGTCCTTGTATTTTTAACAGCCTAGTTATATTTTTATTACCTAGATATAATGACTTCAGCTTCAAATAATGCTGTGACAGGGATTTCAACTCATCCTGGCAGAAGACACCTGCTGGACAATACTGCTGCCTCCTTTTACACCTCACTCTCCACCACTGTAAATAACCCTGAGACCCCTATTCGACAGGGAGCAAGGAGGTCTGCACCCACAGGTAGGGACAATACCCCTGCTCAGCTTGAAGCAGTTGTAGAAGATGGATCATCAGCCCATTTTCCTCTTCAAAGATTTTAAGGGTCCAGAATCCTTGAGGGGGGAATGTTACAGCAGGCAAATAGATATACAGATAGCAGAGAAGAGGGGGCATGGGGCCAGATAGCAGGAAACCATGTATCATGCAAACATCAGGGTCCATGGGTGGACAAAGAAAAGCCAGAACCTCCAGACTGATAGGAAACCACAACTTTTGGGGTGGTAAGTGCCCTGGGGGCAGACAAAGAAAGGTTGAAAAGGGTGCAAATCTCCATTGTCTGGATATAACCTATTGCTCATCATGCCGTCATTATAATAAAATTAGCTATGCAGATAAGAAGTACCCATCATATACTGATGCCATAACACTTCTGATAAAACCAAATAAGGACAAAATTCCCTCCTCCCTTCGGGAAGGTGAAGCCAGGATGAAAATTCACCTTCCCAGTGAATACTCCGCCCATGCAATTAGATGCCCCAAATAACCAGTGTGCCAAAAAATGCAGTCTCTCTGCCCACCTCTTCTTAAGAGGTGTATTTCTCAATTAAATAAATCCTCAATTTTCCTTCTCAATTTCCATCTTGTTTCTGAATTCTTTCTGTACCAAAGCAAGAACCTAACTTTTGGGAACACCTCCACTCAGTGAGGTCCAAGTTGGCCCCCTCATGGGAAAGCTCAAGGTTAACCAGGCAGGCTGGAGTGGTCTAAGGAGGAAGTGAATGCAGGCTTTGTTATAGAATATACAGGCACAGTTACTACTGAGCCTCAGAAAGTAGGTCTCTCCAGAGATATCCCTAGAAACCAGTTATCAGCTAGGCATGAGGAGAAGGCAGTTTTAGGGCCTAGACCTAGAGAAAGGGGTAGGGCAGAGAGAAAATTTCGCTGGAAAAAATAACTGTTCAGTCTTGCTGGATTTCCAAGTATTCTTGAGTCCTCCATATTGCTGCTAAGCAATCATTAGGCCATGTTCTAAGTGCTTTTTTGTCTTAACTAATTTAATTTTCATAACAGCCTTATGAGATAGGTACTATGATTATCATCCCTATCTTTCAGATGAGGAAAAAATCAGAGAGACCAATGAACATGTTCACAGTCATACAGCCAGAAAATAGCAATAGATTCAAGAATTCTCACTCAGGTCACTCTACCCACAAATATATTCAAATCCCTCCCACTGGTGGGAGGGAGACCCTTCCCTCTTGACTCCTTAATGAATTACTATGCCTCTGGGTTTATTTCAACAGACTTCAAGATTCTCCAGAAATAACCTCATGCATACCCCCACCCAACTACTTCCTTCCACTTCCCGCTGACAACCTTGTCTCCCTCATCCCAGCCTTTCTCCTATGGAAAAAACAGTCTCACTAAGTTCAGAGGTCCTCCCTACATTACCAACCTGGAAATCATTCTTCAATACCAAAAGACCATTAGTTTTCATGTCACCCCTGCTGGGGAAGCTCTATATTTGAGAGTTGAAAAGAAGCATTCATTCATTTCACTTACCACCACTATTCCTAAGAACCTCAAGAGAGCTTCCTGCTACATGTGGCATAAACTCTAAAGTTGTTTAATGCATTATTCTGATAATAATAGTAATAGCTATAATTTTGAGCACAGAGTACCTAGAATTATGTTAAGTACTTTATCTGAATTATCTGATCCATAGGGGAATCTTGGGGTACACCTATCCCCGGGATCAGAGGTTAAGCAATTTACCTGGGGATATGCAGTTAGGCAGTAAAAATATTGGCCTCTGTTCTGACAAGTTCCTTGATATAATTAAACATTATTAGACAACTATACAATGTGTACTACATATTATGCTAGGTACATTTTGAATATGGTAGTAGTACATTTACCAAGGACTTAATATGTGCCATGTGCAATGTTAAATCCTTTCATATCACACAACTTCATTTAATACAGTGGCACCATGAGACAAAGTTGACAGTCTTGCTTCATGGGTGATGCAACAAAGATTAGAGAAGAGTTAGCTCCAAGGTCATTAAGCTAGAAAGTGCACAAAACTAAGTTCAGAACCAGGTGTTTCTGACTGAAAATACTTTGCTTTTCCAAGTATGGCATCTTGGCTCTTATCAATCAATAATGAAATTAGAATATAAAAAAAGGGAATTGGCCTGAATGAGGAGAGTTCTGAGTTCAAACCCTGAGTTGTGCCTTTGATAAAGTTTCTTCATTTGAACTAAGATAGAAATACTGTATTTCTTTAGTTTTTGTGAAAATCACACAAGTTTGTAAATGCTCAATAATTGTGAATATCTATCAACCTAACATCTATCTCATATTTTTTTTACAAGTGTTATTGGGAGTTCCCATCATGGCACAGTGAAAATGAATCCGACTAGGAACCATGAGGTTGTGGGTTTGATCCCTGGCCTTGCTCAGTGGGTTAAGGATCCAGCATTGCTGTGAGCTGTGGTGTAGATGGAAGACGCAGCTCAGATCTGGTCTGTGACTGTGGCATAGGCTGGCAGCTGTAGCTCCAATTAGACCTCTAGCCTGGGAACCTCCTTATGCCATGGGTGTGGCCCTAAAAAAAAAAAAAAGACAAAAGACAAAAAAAAAGTGTTATTGAAGTATAGTTGATTTACAATGTTGTAATAATTTCTGCTATACAACAGTGACTGTTATACATCCATTATTTTTCATATCCTTTTCCCACATGGATTATCACAGAATATTGGATAGGGTTCCTTGTGCTACAGAGCAGGTCCCTGTTGGTCAGTCTTTCCATATACCACAGTGTGTATATGCCAATCCAAAACTGCCAGTCCATCTCCCCACCTGCCTCTTTTGATAACCATAAGTTTGTTATTAAAGTCTGTGAGTATGTTTCTGTTCTGCGAATAAGTTCATTTGTATCCTTTTCTTACATTCCACATGTAAATGATAGCATATGATGTTTTTCTTTCACTGACTGAATCACTTCACTTATTATGATAATCTCTAGGTCCATCCATGTTGCTGCAAATGGCATTATTTCATTATTTTTTATGGCTGAGTAATATACCATTGTATATGTGTGTCACATCTTCTTTATCCATTCTTCTGATGATGGACATTTAGTTTGCTTCTATGTCTTGGCTATTGTGAATAATGCTGCTATGAACATTGGGGTACTTGTATCTTTTTAAATTATGGTTTTCTCCAGATATATGCCCAGGAGTGGAATTGCTAGATAATATGGTAGTTCTATTTTTAGTTTTTTGAAGAACTTCTAAACTATTTCCCATAGTGGTATACAAATGTGCATTCCCACCAACAGCATAGAAGGGTTCCCTTTTCTCCATGCTCTCTCCAGCATTCAGTATTTGTAGACTCTCTGATGATGGCCATTCTGGCTTATTTCAGGTAACACCTCATTGTAGTTCTGATTGGCATTTCTCTAGTAATAAGTTATGTTAAGCATTATTTCATGAGCCTATTAGCCATATGCATGTCTAATAAAAATGAACATTTTTTGAGAAATATTCAGAGCTTCTGCCCATTTTCTGACTGGGTTGTTTTTTCTTTGATATTGAGCTGCAAGAGTTGTTTGCATATTTTGGAGATTCATCCCTTGTCAGTTGCTTCAATTGCACATATTTTCTCCCATTATGTGGGTTGCCTTTTTTGTTTTCTGTTGGTTTTTTTTAATGGTTTCCTTTGCTATGCAAAAGCTTTTAAGTTTAATTAGTTTCCATTTCTTTATTTGTGTTTTCATATTTATTACTCTAGGAAATGGATCCAAAAGATACTGTTAAGGTTTATGTCAGAGAGAGTTCTGTCCATATTTTTCCTGAGAGTTGTATATTATCCAGTCTTATATTTATGTCTTTAATACATTTTGAGTTTACTTTTGTGTATGGTATTAGAGAATGTTCTAATTACATTTTTTACATGAGGCTGTCACATTTACTATTGGAATAAAAAGAATAAAATATCTATGAATAAAACTACTGAATGAGGCAAAAAAACTGTACTCTGAAATCAATAAGTCACTGATGAAATAAATCAAAGATGACACAAACAGATGGAAAGATATACCATGTTCTTGGATTGGATGAAACAATATTGTGAAAACAACAATAATACCAAAGGCAATCTACAAATTCAGTACAATCCCTATCAAACTACCCATGGCATTCTTCACAAAACAAGAACAAAAAAAATTAAATTTGTATGGAAACACAAAAGGACCCAAATAGCCAAGTCAATCCTAAGAAAGAAAAGTGGAGCCAGAAAAATAAGACTCCCTGACTTCAGAAGATAGTACAAAACTACTGTCATCAAAACAGTATTTCAGTTAAAAGGCTCTCTCGGATTTAGATTAAGATGGTGGAATAGAAGGATTGGAGATCAACATCTCTTGTAAAAACAACAAAATTCACAACTAAAGACAGAGCATTCTTCACCCAAATGGACCGGAGACCTTCAAAAAGATATCCTACTCCAGAAGAAAAAGAGGAGGACAAATCAAGAGCCTCCAGGAAAAAGACTTGAGACTGTTGATGCTGAAGAGGATGCAAGACATTGGGAATAAACTGGAGGCAAAGATGGATAACTTACAGGAAACACTGACCAAAGAGATACAAGATATAAAACTTAAACAAGAAGAGATGCAAAATACAATAACTGAAATAAAAAATTCACTGGAAGCAGCCAACAGCAGAATACAGGAGGCAGAAGAACAAATACGCAAGGTGGAGGACAGATGAGTAGAAATCATGGACACAGAACAGAAAAGAGAAAAGAGACTGAAAAGAAATGAAGAGAGTCTCAGAGAACTCTGGGACAACATGAAACGCACCAACATCCATATTATAGGGATGCCAGAAGGAGAAGAGAGAGAGAAGGGGACAGAAAAAGTATTCCAAGAGATGATAGCCGAAAAATTCCCTCACATGGGAAAGGAATCACTCACTCAAATCCAGGAAGCACAACGAGTACCATATAAAATAAACCCAAGGAGGAATACACCGAGACACATATTAATCAAACTGACCAAAATTAAAGACAAAGAGAAAATCTTGAAAGCAACTAGGGAAAAGAAACAAGTAACACACGAGGGAACCCCGATAAGGCTATCGGCAGATTTTTCAGCAGAAACTCTGCAGGCCAGAACGGAGTGGCATCATACACCTGACGTGATGAAAGGAAAAAACCTCCAACCAAGATTACTCTACCCAGCAAGGCTCTCGTTCAGATTTGAAGGAGAAATCAAAACCTTCTCAGATAATCAAAAGGTGAGAGAATTCAGCAACACTAAAGCAGCCTTACAACAAATACTAAATGAACTTCTATAGGCAGAAAAGAGCAAAGAAGAAGGAAAGGAAAAAGAGCAGCAAAAACAAATCCAAAGTAATTAATAAAATGGCAATAAGAACATACATATCAATAATTACCTTAAATGTGAATGGACTAAATGCCCCAACCAAAAGACATAGACTGGCTGAATGGATACAAAAACAAGACCCATACATATGCTGTCTTCAAGAGACCCACTTCACTTCTAGGGACACATACAAATTGAAAGTGAGAGGATGGAAGAAAATATTTCATGCAAACGGGGATCAAAGGAAAGCTGGAGTAGCGATACTCATATCAGACAAAATAGACTTTAAAATGAAGAATATTTTCAGGGACAAAGAAGGACATTACATAATGATCAAAGGATCAATCCAAGATGATGTTATAACAATTTTAAATATCTATGAACCCAACACAGGTTCACCACAATATGTAAGGCAACTGCTAACACCTTAAAGGACAAATCAACACTAACACAATCATAGTGGGGGACTTTAACACTGCACTTACAGCAAAGGACAGATCATCCAGAGAGAAAATCAATAAGGAAACACAGGCCCTGAATGATGCATTAAACCAGATGGACTTAAGAGATATTTATAGGACATTTCATCCAAAAGCAAAAGAATACACGTTTTTCTCAAGTGCACATGGAACATTCTCTAAGATTGACCATATCCTGGGCTACAAATCCAACCTCAGTAACTTTAAGAAAATTGATTTCATATCAAGCATCTTTTCTGACAACAATGCTATACGACTAGAAAACAACAACAAGAAAAAAACTGCAAAAAACACAAACACGTGGAGACTAAACAACATGCTACTAAACATCCAATGGATCACTGAAGAAATCAAAGAGGAGATTAAAAAATACCTAGCAGCAAATGACAATGAAGATACGACAGTCCAAAACCTATGGGATGCAGCAAAAGCTGTTCTAAGGGGAAAGTTTATAGCAATACACACCCACTTCAGGAAACAAGAAGAAGCTCAAATAAACAAGCAAACTTTACATCTAAAGCAGCTCGAGAGAGAACAGACAAGTTCTAAAGTTAGTAGAAGGAAAGAAATCATAAAGATCAGAGCAGAACTCAATGAAATAGAAACAAAGAAAACCATAGAAAAGATCCATGAAACGAAAAGCTGGTTCTTTGAAAAGATCAACAAAACTGATAAACTCCTAGCCAGACTTATCAAGCAAAAAAGAGAGAGGACTCTAATCAATAAAATTAGAAATGAAAAAGGAGAAGTAACAACGGACATCCCAGAAATACAAAGGATCATAAGAGACTACTACATGCAACTATATGCCAATAAAATGGAAAACCTAGAAGAAATGGACAAATTCTTAGAAAAGTACAATCTTCCAAGACTAAACCAAGATGAAATAGAAGAGATGAATGGACCCATCACAAGAACTGAAATTGAAACTGTGATTAAAAAGTTCCAACAAACAAAAGTCCATGACCAGATGGCTTCACAGGCGAATTCTATCAAACATGTAGAGAAGAGCTAACACCTCTCCTTCTGAAACTATTTCAAAAAATTGCGGAGGAAGGGACACTCCCAAACTCATTCCATGAGGCAACCATCACCCTGGTACCAAAACCAGACAAGGACTCCACAAATAAAGAAAACTACAGGCCAATATCACTGATGAACATCGACGCAAAAATCCTCAACAAAGTACTAGCAAACCGTATCCAACAATACATTAAAAGGATTGTACATCATGATCAAGTGGGATTTATCCCAGGGATGCAAGGGTTCTTCAATATCTGTAAATCCATCAGTGTGAAACACCACATTAACCAACTGAAGAATAAAAACAATATGCTCCTCTCAATAGACGCGGAAAAAGCCTTTGACAAAATCCAACACCCATTTCTGATAAAAACCCTTCAGAAAGTGGGCATAACGGGAACCCACCTCAACATGATAAAGGCCATATATGACAAAGCCACAGCAAACATCATTCTCAATGGTGAAAAGCTGAAAGAATTCCCACTGAGAACAGGAACAAGACAAGGATGAAAGAAATCAAAGATGACACAAATAGATGGAAAGACATACCATGCTCTTGGATTAGAAGAGTTTATATTATCAAAATGACTATACTACCCAAGGCAATCTACAGATTCAATGCAATCCCTATCAAAGTACCAAGGACATTTTTCACAGAACTCGAGCAAAGTCTTTTAAAGTTTGTTTGGAAGCAGAAAACACCCAGAATAGCCAAAGACATCCTGAAAAAGAAAAATGGGGCTGGAGGCATCAGGCTCCCGGACCTCAGACTACAAAGCCTACAAAGCAACAGTCATCAAAACCATATGGTTCTGGCCTAAAGACAGAAATATAGATCACTGGAACAGGTTAGAAAGCCCAGAATTCAACCCATGCACCTACAGCCAACTCATCTATGACAAAGGAGGCAAGGATATACAGTGGAGAAAGGACAGCTTGTTCAATAAGTGGTGCTGGGAAAACTGGACAGCCACATGGAAAAGAATGAAACTAGAACACTCCCTAACACCATACACAAAAATAAACTCAAAGTGGATTAAAGACCTAGATATAAGACCAGACACTATCAAACTCCTAGAGGAAAACATAGGCCAAACACTCTCTGACATAAATGACAGCAACGTCTTCTCAGATCCACCTCTTAGAGTAATGACACTAAAAACAAAAATAAACAAATGGGACCTAATCAAACTTACAAGTTTCTGCACAGCAAAGGAAACCCTAAACAAAACGAAAAGACAACCCTCAGAATGGGAGAAAATCTTTGTAAGTGAATCAACTGACAAGGGATTAATCTCCAAATTTTATATACAACTTCTGCAGCTCCATACCAAAAAAAACAAGCAACCCAATCCAAAAATGGGCAGAAGATCTAAACAGACAGTTCTCCAAAGAAGACATATGGATGGCCAAAAAACACATGAAAAGATGTTCAACATCACTCATGATTAGAGAAATGCCAATCAAAGCCACTCTGAGGTACCACCTTACACCAGCCAGAATGGCCATCATCCAAAAGTCTACAAACAAGAAGTGCTGGAGAGGGTGTGGAGAAAAAGGAACCCTAGTACACTGTTGGTGGGATTGTCAATTGGTGCAGTCACTGTGGAAAACAGTATGGACATGCCTCAGAAAACTAAACATAGAACTACCATTTGATCCAGCAATCCCACCTCTGGGCATCTATCCAGAGAAAACCACAGCTCGCAAAGACACATGTACTCCGATGTTCACTGCAGCATTATTTTCAATAGCCAAGACATGGAAACAACCTAAATGTCCATCGACAGAGGAGTGGATCAAGAAGATGTGGTACATATACACACAATGGAATATTACTCAGCCATTAAAAGGCACAAAATACCCGCATTTTTAGCAACATGGACGGACCTAGAAATTATCACGTTAAGTGAAGTCAGCCATACAATGAGACCCCAAGGTGAAATGCTTTCACTGACATGTGGAATCTGAAAAAAAAGACAGACTGAACTTCTTTGTAGAACAGATGCTGACTCACAGAGTTTGAAAAACTTATGGTCTCCGGAGGAGGCAGTTTAGGGTGTGTGGGATATTCTTGGGTTGTGGGATGGAAATCCTGTGAAATCAGATTGTTATGATCATTATACGTCTGCAGATGTGATAAATTCATTTGAGTAATAAAAATAAAATCAAATTAAAGAAACATTAACAACAACAGCAACAAAAAACAGTATTTCATTGGCCCAAATACAGAAATATAGATCAGTGGAACAGATAGAAATCCCAGAAATAAACCCATGCACCTATGGTCAAGTAATCTACACAAAGGAGGCAAGAATATACAATGGAGGAACAAAAGACAGTGTCTTCAATAAGTTCTATCTCATCTTTTTATTGGATGAAGCAAAGTCTCTTCTTTTATAGGTCTCTTACGGATGCTCCTTGCTACGCTAGAGATGAATTTTTTCTGGGGGTGGTGGGTGTGTAGAGATCAGTCATCACTTGGTCAGTTGTTTCTTTACAGCTGCTGGCCCACAGGCCCCTACACAGCTGGACATCCTCAGTGGTGATGGCCACTGATACTCCTAAGCATAGCCTGATTGTCATCTCTCCTAAAATAAAGTTCACCCACAATACCTTATGCCTTAGTCACTTTCCCTTGACCAAACATACACTTGACAGTTGAGGAGGTAAATGCATTGAATTCCAAAGAGTGCAGTTTTCTAGCACCATTCAGTGGGAGAAAGCATTACCATGTAGTTCTTCAGGCACATGTTCAAAGTTATTCCTTCTCTTCTGACTTTTCTATTTCCTCCTACTGCTCTTAGAGCCCTCTTTGTCATTATCTTTAGTTCTGGTGTCCCACCCTTTCTATATTGCCTTCCCTTGTTTTGTTTTGGAAATTCTAGTATCTCAGGCTTTGGATGGCTGATAAGAAAAATTATTTTCTGTCTTGTGCTTACCCTGAAAGAAAAAGGGCAGGCACTAGCCTTTTGTGTGAGTGGTGGGTGTTCTGATTCCAATTCATGCACACCACCAGAGAAAGCCATAAATTTTTCCCAGGGCAGATTCTAGTCCCACATGAGGGAAGCATATATTCCTTGTTGACATTATGTTGTTCCTGAATGTTTGTGAAATAATAGTCTTGTTAATTATGATTTCTAATCTTAGCTTACATTACAGGAGCTATGAATATCTCTACTTCAGATATCTTCATTGTGACATTGGCGTCAAATAGATTTTTTTTTCTGGTCCTCATATCTTTCCCTTAATAGAAAGAGTAGAACCTAATCACATCTTGAGATTTTTCATATATCTATGATAGAGGAGATAGTGAACAAAAGACACCTATTATTATTGTGAATAGAGACAAAAATAAATGACAAATATACAATAAAAATTTAAGTATTGATAAACACTGGGAATAAAGATAAAATTTGGAAAGGGGGGTATGATGGGGCATAGCTATTTCAGATAGGATTGTCAGAGAAGGCCTCTCTGAGCTAGTGCTATCTGAGCAATGACCTGAATGATGTGGTTAATCAAACCATGGAAATGTCTGGGGAAAGTGTTCCAGGCCAAGTGATAAGCAAGGGCAAAGGCTTACATGTGGGATGTTCAAAGAATAATGAGAATGCTGATGTTAGAAACAGAGGCTAGAAATTCATAAGTCATAAAGGGATCTGTAAAACATGGTAAGAAGTCCAGATTTTATTTTTAAAATGTGATGAGAAGCCACTGGAGGACTTTGGTCTGAGAAACACTATCTAAATTCCATTTTAAAAGGATGACTCTTGCTTCTCTGACGACAATGGAGCTTATGTGGCAAAAGGGGATATAAGGACGTAAGATAAGATAAGCTACAGCAGTATCCCAAGCCATGGATAATGTTGGCTTGGACTTGGATTAAAATGATAAGAAATAGTGGATTCTATATTTGCTTTGGAGGTAAGATTTAGCTGATTTGCTGGACTGGGTATGGGGAGTGAGGAAAAAATAGAAAATGGAACGATGACTCCTAGGTTTTATGCCTGAACAAATGGATGAATGGTGATGCATTTATTCAGATGAAACAACTAGGGGAGAAGAAAGTTTTATGGAGGCAGGGAATCAAGTTTGTGGTTTTCAGGCACGAGACAAATGGGCTCTAGGATAGACAACTGCAACTAGCCTCATATTTACACTTCCTGAGGCAGGATATAGGTGGGCTCCAGCCACATATCTATACTCCAAGATTGAAATAACAGGCAGAAGGCAAATAACTGGTACTGGTCTTCTGTGAACTTGTGAACAATGGTAATGACAGGATGAAAAGAGGGGGCTGAGCACTAATTGGACAGAAGAACAAAGATGTCACGTTCCTCCCATCCTCAGGATCAGGGAGACCCCAAATACATGTGCACAGGGAGACCCCTCTAGGTCAGAAAGAGAGGAGGTGCCAGCCCATAATAAGTCTGGACAACCTTTCTGCCATGCTTTGCTTTGGAATCCATCTTGGCCAAATGATGCACATGAAGATTAGAGAAGGGCCCTGAGTCTGGTCAGGTGTAAAAGATAAAACAAGGTAATGGGCCAAAGGAAGACAAAGACCCAGAAGAACTGTCCTATATAAGTAATTTAAATCACCTCCCTTGTGTAATCCTCATTCAGGGGAACATCAACACCCTCACTTCTCCTTTGCTTCTCAGATAAACAGACTGTTCTCTGTGTGCTTTCCCACATGTTGCATTGTGTTTCTAACAATAAACTTTATACCTGTTTTTACAGTCTTTGACTCCTTGAAACATTTTTTGTTTTCAATGGGGGCAAGAATTAGGGTAATTCTACTTCTAGCCTCTAGCTGGTCTAATAGCTAGAATTCCTGGTTTTCATCCAGCATGTCCAGGTTCAA
The DNA here is from genome assembly GCF_054392235.1 of Sus scrofa. Taxonomy (NCBI): domain Eukaryota; kingdom Metazoa; phylum Chordata; class Mammalia; order Artiodactyla; family Suidae; genus Sus; species Sus scrofa. Next base: position 62,584,763 of record NC_139401.1, read on the forward strand.
TTCTTGAGCAGACAATTAAAATCTCATTTCAAGCCGTCAAGTCCAGCTGTCTCTCTGAAATCAGTTTTGCACATTTTAAATTTCAATCTGTTTATTAGATTCCCTGGAGGCTCAGCACATACTGATTTAGAAGCTGTGCCCACTGATCAAGTAACTGGGGTTAAGGGAGTCAAAGAAATGAGAACCCCCAAATAATCAGAAGTTGACTGATGTGGCTCTTTTTATACAATTAGTAAGAAAGAATAAAGAAATACTATAATGGCAAATGATAGAACCATCAAGTCAGAATGTTAAAGCTGGAAGCAAACTTAAAGTCCACTGTCATCTGATGGTGGAATCTCATCTAGATCCCACTAAATTAATCAAGGTTCTTAATCACTTTCAATAATGAAGATGAATTCATTTCAGGCTTTGAAGTTAACTGTTTTCATCACCTGAAAAATAAGTTCACAGCATTCAGATAGTATCCCCTTACCACTCTGTTCCCATTAGATCTGTCTTCTCCTTTGCCTGCATCAACCCTGTGCTTAATCCAACCTAGAGCTCTGGGATATCAGTAATACTGGCCTCCATTAATTACCATGTTAGAAAGAGAAGTCAATATCAATATAACATATCCAAAGCATCCCTAACTTGCCCTATCTTCCTAATTAGGGTATTATATTAGACATGGAATGCTGTATCTTGACAGTTCTATCGAAAATTGAAGTATATCACAAGATGAAAGTCATAATTGGGGAAGGAACCTGAATTTGTGTCCTAATAGGAATCACTATAGTAACTGGTAATGTTCAGTCTATAGAAAGGAAGACTTGAGAGACAAATGGTATAGGAAACACATCAATTGCTATCTTCAGGTACTTGAGGAGCTGTCAAGAGGAATGTGGACAATAAGATTTGTTTAGTGTTGCCTCAGGTGAAGGAATGAGGATTCATGATTAAAATTTACAGAGTCAGGGTACCCACATGGTTCTCACGGGCAATGAGGTTGGAGAAGGGCAGAAAGGCATATTACCACCTGAGAATGGTGAAAGTCCAAGCTCCCCTTCTGGTCTTCTTTAAAGTCTGTCCACAGTAGGGCGAGGGGTTGTATAACTAAGCAAGGCCCTGTGGGGTTCCTGGGCGAAAAAGCCTTTTTGTATCCCACATCTCTTGTTTTCAGGAAATAGGCCTCCTTCAGCCTCCACAGCCTTCCCTGAGTTCCAAGGGGGATTTTCAGACAGTTGCTGATCAGAGAAGGGAGGAGATGCAAATAAAAGGGAGGAACAGTCAAGGAACAATAGTACAGCCTTGAGACAGGATTCTGGTTCCCTCTCAAGAGATACACATAATGATGTAGGCATCATATACACCTAAGAGAAAAGTTGTATTCCTCACACTTCTTTTTGAAATGAATAATCTAAAATTCAACAGTTTGGAGCATTTCCTCATTCTTCTCCCTGGCTTAATTGCACCCTAAACACAAGGTAAGCCACAGATTAGGCAACCTGAGCACAACTGCCTGTGGGTTAAAGATTAATAGCACATGATGTATTTCAGGAACTTTCCTAGTTTGTTCTAATCTCTGATCAATATGCCCTTCTCTCAAGTACTGTTATTCTAGGGAATAACCCAGAAGCCAGGATCACGCTGAGATCTCCTTGATGCCAGTTTCAATGACTAAGATTCCCCCAAAGAAAGAAGAATGCAAGTTTGCCCCAATCCTGATTCCTATCTGAAACCCTGTTTTTCTACTTTTTTTACTATAAAACTTCCCACAACACTTCCTAATGGAGGGGACAATCTTTAAAGCATTAGCCTGCTGTGGTCTCCTTCGCCTTGGCAAAACAATAAAAGCTATTTTTTCCTCCTTCACCCAAAATGCTGTCTCCACATTTTTATTCACCATCACTAGACAGAGGCTAAGTTTCAGCAACAGTTGAAGGGGGACTCATTATAGCCTGGCAAGGATAGAGTCTAGGCTCCCCATTCACCTTTTGCTGGCTTATGTGAGTACAGGCCTATAGTTATTTTTTGCATGGTTGCAGTAGAACTGTTATTGTTTGAAATTTTTCTGTGTTGCTTGGGTGCTCTTTTTCTGATCTTTTGGTAAAAGAGAAGAGGCTTTTCTTGGGGCTTTTTCTGTGCTATTTGGCATTTCTGGATTCCCACTTTCTCCAGTATCCAGTCTGGGATATGTGAGGCAAAAGGAAAACTCAGGGAACTCATCTCACTATATCATTCCTTGGCTCAAGAAGGCCCTAAGCAGCTTGTATTATATGCAATACCTACGATTTTTAGTTGTACTTAGAAAGATCAACAAGGAAAAGTACATCTATTCTACTTAATCATTTCACAGAGCTATCCACAGGTGAATGGGCAGCCCAGAAGTGTAACAAATTCCCTTTCCTTGGAAATGTCCAAACATAGGTGGGAATAATTAACTTGGCTAGCAATATTATAGACATAGAGTAAGCATTAGATGGGAGTTGAACTGAAATTTCTCCAACTTTCTTTCTAATCCATAGTTTCTACCCTATTATTTTATAGGTATTTCATCTTTTTGATCAAAAAGTACTATTGAGTGCTTTGAATATGCCAAACACTGTGCTGGGTGCTGAGGATGCAGGAATGAATAAGACAAAAAAAGTTCTCAATTCCAATGGAACTTACAGAGAAGGGAGACAGGCAAACAAGCAAATAACTATTAAGATAATTTTTAGAGGGCAGTTTTACCAAGTTCTATTTGTCAAAATGACTATCAGGATTAAATTTTTCACATTAATGAGAATGTGAAACTCTAGGTCAACAGTGTCCAAAGACTTGCTAACTCATCATGGGATAATTTCACAGGTTGGAACTATTTGGGGAATTCATAAAGTTTTTATTTTATTTTTTTAATTGCTTTTTTATTGTTATTTCCCCAACACAATTTTTTTTCCATTGGACAGCATGGGGACCCAGTTACACATACATGTATACATACTTTTTTTCTCCCATTGTCATGCTCTGCTGTAAGTATCTAGACATAGTTCCCAGTGCTACATAGCAGGATCTTTAAATTTGAGAAGGGGGTGCAAAGAGGCCACATTAGATAGGGTGATCCACAAAGTTCTCTCTTAGAAAGAGAGCTGATATTTGAAAAACAAGGAACCTGTCCTGTGAGATCTAGGAGCAGAAGACTGCATACAGAGGAAATGGCAATTTGCAAAGGTGGGAGTAAGTGAGTTGGGTTAAATGAACATAAGAAAGCCAATGTGATAGTATATAGTGGATAAGGCACTGAGAAATCATGTTGGGATAACAACAAATTCTTTAGAATTTGATTTTATTCTGAGTGAGACAGGAAGCACCGGGCGGGGCTTAAGAAAGTTATATTTGTTGAACAGGGCTACTCAGCAGAGCACTAATATGAAATCATATTTTTTTTCTGGATATTTTTTGGTGCTATGTCAAATCCTCTTTCCCTAGAGTAGCAAATCTCTTAAGGATGTCAGGGGCAGATTCCATATGTAACTGATCACATTATTTATTAAAAGTCTACCCAGTCTAAAATTGTAATTTCATATCACATTCACAGATTTCTCTTCCATATTAAAAGGGCAGTTTTGTAGCTTTAGGGGCTTAAACTGTGAAGATGATCCAGAATGTTCTTTACATCCGCCTCCTCCTTCCTCTCCAACATGTGATGGGGGACAAGGGGAGGTCAAGTTCTGGAAGTCCTTTCTCCACTTCCATCTTAAAGACCCAACTACTCTCATCTTGGGGGAACAGGGAGGTAAGAGTAAACATCTCTTAATTGCTCACACTCTATTGGTTTCCTTGGCTTCACTGGATAATGTTGACTAGATACTGATGCTTTCTGAGTTTAACAGGGTCACCTATGTTTTATTAGGAGGTTTTCTACTGATTAGTTTCCAAATGTAGAAGATCCTCTTCCAACCTCTCTCAGCTGCCACTCTCACCTGTAAGCCCAAAAAGCTGTTACTGGGGATCCTTTGCCTTGTAGAAAGCCCTCTTTGCAAAATGGGTCAAATTTAGGGGTGACGAGCTGGACATTATAATATAGGAAGTCATGGGTAATGTATAGTAAGAGCAAAGGGGCAGTATAGCAAGTGGTTAGGAGCATGGACCCTATAGTCCAATTTTTTGGCTTGAAACCTAGCTCTCCCACTTACTAGACATGTGATTTGGGGCAAGTAACTTCACCTCTCTGAGCCTCAGCTCCTTCTTTCATACATTTAAGATAGTGATCTTGCTTGCCTCATGTTTTGAAAGATAAATAGGATATTATCTATAAAGTGCTTAGCAGAGTGCCTTATTTATGGTAAGCACTTAAATCCCTTATAAACATTGGTTGTTTTTATTATACCTTATACTAAGGGCTTTTTTTTTTTGCTATTGCCACAACTGTGGCATATGGAAGGTCCTGGACTAGGAGTCAAATTGGAGCTGCAGCTTCTGGTCTATAACACAGCCATGACAACACTGGATTTGAGCCTCATCTGTGACCTACGCCACAGCTTGTGGCAACATTGAATATTTAATGCACTGAATGAGGTTAGGGATCTAACCTGCATCCTCACAGTATCATCATTGGGTCCCCAACCCACTGAGCCAGAATAGGAACTCCCTGAGGGCTTCTATTTTGAAGAAGTTTTTACAGCTATCCTCAACAATTCTCTGAGAACAGAGAAGGTATTATTATTTCTGTTTGACAGATGGAGAAGCTGAGACCCTGAAAAAGGGAGTGATTTATCAAAGGTGAGTGAATGGAAGAGTCAAGCCTCTTGAATCTCTGGCAGGCCAGAGCTTTTCTTGAGGCTTCCCTTTTACCATCAGTTGATGTTTCAAACTCTGCTACATTTCACCTTCTAAACAGCTTTTGTTTTGTTTTGTTTTTAGGGCCACATTGCAGCATATGGAAGGGGTCAAATATGATCTGCAGCTGTTGGCATGAGCCATAGCCATAGCCACACAGGATCCAAGCTGTGTCTGTGACCTACACCACAGCTCACAGCAATGCTATATCCTTAACCCACTGAGCAAGGCCAGGGATCAAACCCGCATCCTCATGGTTACTAGTTGGGTTTGTTACTGCTGAGCTGCAATGGGAACTCCCTGAACAGATGTTTTATTCATGTCTAGGGGATAGAGCAGGGTAGAGTACAGTGAGATGGGAGAATATGGAGATGGAAGGGTGTTAAAAAAAAGCAAGAACCATCTTTAGTATTTGGTGTTTGTTATGGGATGCCCAGGTCAGTGGAAAATCTCCAGGCTCTGGCTTCTAGGACATGGAAGTGGCAAAATAGATGACTCACCATGCCAGTATAAAAATCATTTGGAAGGGAGAGTATAAAAGTAGTCCAGGCCTCACCCTCCTTATCACTCACAAAGGCAAACAGAGAAAGTGTTGACACTTCCTGAGGAGAAAGGAAGAACTTCTGCACAATAATTAATAACATGTGGAAAAACTATTTCTGATTGGCCAGCACATAACAATCCAGGATTCGGTGCTGTGCAATTCATGTCTGGCTATCACAGTAAGACTAATATAACAATAACAACACTGTATGTTACTCCCTCATTATGAGAAAAAAATCTTGTATTAGCCCTTTTTCTTTTCTTTCTTTTTTTTGGGGGGGAATTCTCTACTTCTAAAGTAGATGGCAAGGTCTAGGCCACAGAAAAATAGGCTATTTCTCTGTGTTTCATCCCCACTCCTAACTACTGCCTCTCTATACTAAGCTGCAAGATTGATACTTTTTTACCATGGTTATAGTGTGTTTTCTAAACATCACAGGCTAGAATGTCTAAAAAAAATCAACTCTGCCAAGGTCATACAATATGCAGTTATTATACAGTTTTTAATAGGGCCCCTATAACAAAAGTTGGTTGGGGAACTTTTACATTGAGCTATAATTGACATATAACATTATATTAGTCTTTCATGTGTATCATAATGATTTAATATTTGTGAATATTGTGATGATTGGGGGATATTATTAATCTCCATCTTACAAATGAGCAAACTGAGGCTTACAAAAGGTAAGAGGCAATGGAACTAGAAATCATTTTCAAGTATCTAGTTCTAAAGCCACATATTCTGTGCATTAAAAACTTCTCATTATGGAAGAAACAGAGCACCTTCCAGGCACTATTCATGCTAAACTTATATATATCTTGTATTTTTATTCTCACAACAAACTGATGAGTTAGCTAGTTCTTTTATCTCCACTTTACTGATGAAGAAATTAAGGCTCATACTCACTCCCAGGGCACTTAAACTAAAATAGGATCATCAGGTAATGATGAGCATAGTCCAATATAAAATGGATAGATACATTTATAGGTTATATTTGTACAAGGAAATGGTGACTAGGAACTAGAATAAATTAATAACTGTAATACCCTGTATCTTGAATGAATCTCACATTCATAATATTGAGTGAAAGAAACAAGACACAAAAGAGAACATAGTATATGATTCTATTCATATAAAAATTTAAAACGAGCAACACTAAACTGTGATGTTTATGTGGAGAAAAAATAAATGAAACTATTATTTGTTATTGTATATTCTCATTTATATGCCTCCTCTCTTGTTCACCCCCTCCATACCTCCCTTCCTATCTCCTTCAATCCTTGTCTCTTTTCTTTATGTGTTATATATCTTAAAGTATTTACTCTTCTATGTCCTAAAGAAGGGACTGAAAATTTCCTGGGAGGAATTTTAAAGTTTCCACCTTTGGATACAGCACATCCTATGTCCAGGCATGACAACTATAAGAGGGCCAAAATATGGTAGAAAGGTTGGTAGGGTATAGTTACCATACATGGCCCTGTACTGTGTAAAGCTGTGAATTCACAGGGAACAAGTGGGTCTTGAAAAAGTGTATGCCACATGGTTCACCATAGTCCAAATACCCAGAGTGAAAAATTTCAGGAACTCTAAAGGGACTAAAATGTTAAAACCTTTATTCCTTATTATATTCCAGAATTTGTAGGGGCCAGAGAATACTTAGCATGATATAGTAGAAAAAGGACAGAGTTTAGGTGTTTGACTGATTTGAGGTTATATCTTGGCTCTTGCCAAACTATGTGACAATGAGCAAGTTATTTCTTCTCTATGAGTCTCAGCTTCCTTATAATGATGAGCTTAGCACATGTAGACAAATCAAATCAACAAAATTTAAATGCAGTAATAATACTACCTAACAGCATTGTTTTAGGAAAGAGCCTGGCATATAGTAGGTGCATAATAAATAAATTTTCCTTTATTTTGTGGCCCCAGCCACTCTTCAGGAGGTGAAGCAGAAAACTCAGTGCCAAATAACTTGAGAGATATATGCTAGTTTATTTTTGGAAGGATGTATTTGAGAACTTACAAATTTATCATTACCAAAAGGAGACATTCTTGAAAACACATCATTCTTCCATCTGCTTCAGCCTCTGTGTTGTATGGGGAACAGAGAGAGGAGGTCTACCTCACTATCTGCCTTCATCAAAATAATATGGTATGGCCTCAGAAACTACTTTGGGTTAATTCTCTCTAACCCTGAGTCACTGCAGCACACAAGCACAGGAGCTTAAAAACATAAAATGCTAATAACATTGAAGCAAGCAGCCTTTAGAGTTTATTAAAGTAACTTACCTGCTTTGGCTAAAATTGCCTAGTTATTAAATGATATAATATATGAAACTAAAAATTCCAGGTGACTCCATTTAAACAGATGTAGTGCCCAAAAGATAATTATGCCTATTTTCCTTTCATGAGCCTAGGAAGGTATTAGCTATTGCTGTTGTTGATCCTGCTGGACAGAACCACCACTTCAGTTGGTAGTTAGAGAGACTTGTATTTGGACCCTAGCTATGTCACTTACTGGCTGGGTGAACTTGGGCAAATTGCTTCACCTCTCTAAGTCTCAGTTTTCTAATTTCTTTTTTTTTCTTTTTCATCTACCTTTATTTTTTTTTATTACTCAAATGAATTTATCACATCTGTAGTTGTATAATGATCATAACAATCTAATTTCACAGGATTTCCATCCCACAGCCCAGGCACATCCCCCCACCCCCCAAACTGTCTCCTCCGGAAACCATAAGTTTTTCAATGTCTGTGAGTTAGCATCTGTTCTGCAAAGAAGTTCCGTCTGTCTTTTTTTCAGATTCCACATGTCAGTGAAAGCATTGGATGTTGGTGTCTCATTGTATTGCTGACTTCACTTAGCATGATAGTTTCTAGGTCCATCCATGTTGCAAAAAATTCTGGTATTTCATTCTTTTTAATGGCTGAGTAATATTCCATTTTGTATATGTACCACAACTTCTTGATCCACTCCTCTGTCGATGGACATTTAGGTTGTTTCCATGTCTTGGCTATTGTAAATAGTGCTGAATGAACATTGGAGTACATGTGTCTTTGCGAGTCGTGGTTTTCTCTGGATAGATGCCCAGGAGTGGGATCTAATTTCTTAAATAGGAGATAATAACAGTACCTACCTTACAAAGTTGTTGTTAGGACTAAATGAGACAATATTACATAAAACTAATGCCACACTTCACACAAATTAGGGACTCCAATATTAGTTATCTCTTATCTTGCTCACTAAAACATCAACCCCATTTCAGTGAATGAAGTTAGCTACAGAGTTGAACACTTCCAGTGTGCAGGTAACTGGATCCTAAGATATTGTAGGATGCTTACTTTTACTTTTAAAATGACCTGGGCCTGGATCCTTAGGATTCATTTAACCATGGCTCAGCAAAATATGACCAGCCAGGCTGTGTCCAGCCTGGGTCCTGTTTTGTTATAGCCTGGGAGCTAAAAATGGTTTTTGCATGTTTTTAAGAGGAAGAAGAAGTAAAAGACACACCATATGGCCTACAAAGACTAAAAACACTTGATATTTGGTCCTTGACAAAAAAAATGTTTGCCTAACCCTGTTCACACTGAAAGAACATGTAGTCATTAGTCTGTGGGGGTTACTTTTTATCTACCCTTTCTTCTCCCTCTTCTAGTAACAGATTCTCCCCAACCTGGGTGAGCATGTGATCTAAGCCTGACCAAACAAAATATCCTTCTTACTCTGACAACAATGATTGGTCTAGCTTAAGCAGGGCTAATCTGAGACCTTCTCTTCTTCCAGGAAAAAGAAGCTATTTTTCAACTGAAGTTGCTAAATCTAGGTTCTTGGCACCCATGTTTCCTGCAAGTGAACAAAGCCTGTCTGAAGTAAGAGAACATGAAAGCAACATATCAAGAGAGGCAAATGGCTTTTATTATGTTAAGGTATGTTCCCTCTCTACCCACTTTGGTGAGAATTTTTATCATGAATGGATGTTGGATTTTATAAATTGCTTTTTGTGCCTTTATTGAGATGATTATGTGGTTTTTGACTTTTCTTTTGTTAATGTGGTATATGCCATTGATTGATTTGCATGTATAGAAGCATCCTTATGAACCTGGGATGAACCCCACTTGGTCGTGGTGTATGATCTTTTTTTATATGTTGTTGGATTTGGTTGGCTAAAGTTTTGATGAGAATTTTTGCATCTGTATTCATTAAAGATATTGGCCTATAACTTTCTTTTTTTGATAGTATCTTTGTCTGGTTTTGGTATTAGGATGATGTTGGGTTCATAGAATGTCTTGGGGAGTGTTCCTTCTTCTTAAAACTTTTGGAAGAGTTTAAGAAGGATGGGTATAAGTTCTTCTTTGTATGTTTGGTAGAATTCACCTATGAAGCTGTCTGGTCCTGAACTTTTGTTTGTAGGGAGTGTTTTTAATAACATATTCAATTTCATTTCTAACGATCTGTTTGTTCAATTGATCTATTTTTTCTTGATTCACTTTTGGCGGGCTGTGTGTCACTAGAAATTTGTCCATTTCTTCTAGGTTGTCTAATTTCTTGGCATTTGTTTATAGTATTCTCTCTCTTTTTTTGGTGTTTCTGCAGTATCTGTTGATATTTATTCTTTTTAATTTCTTATTTTGTTTCTTTGAGTTCTTATCTCCTCTTCTTGGTTAGTCTGACCAGAGGTTGGTCAATTTTGTTTACTCTTTTAAAGAACAAGCACTCGATTTTATTGATTTTATTCTATTGTTTTTTTGAATCTCAGTTTTATTATTTCCTCTCTGATCTTTATGATTTTCTTCCTTCTGCTGACTTTAGGTTTTCTTTTTCTTTTTCTAATTCTTTTAGGTGGTGGTTGTTGATTTGAGATTTTTCTTCTTTTATGAGGAGGTCCTGTATTACTATGAACTTCATCTAAGCACTGCTTTTGTGTCATCCCATAGATTTTGAATGGTTGTATTTTCATTATCATTTGTCTTGAGGTATATTTGAATTTCCCTTTTGATTTATCTGTTGGCTCATTGTTTTTTGTTTTTGTTTTTTTTCATAGCATGTCGTTTAGTCTCCATGTATTCAGTTTTTTCTCATTTCTTTTCCTGGGTTTAGTATCTAGTTTCATGCCATTGTGGTCAGAGAATATACTTGAAATAATTTCTGTTCTCTTAAATTTGTTGAGGTGAGGTTTGTGTCCCAGTATGTGGACAATCCTTTAGAATGTTCCATGTGCACTTGAAATAATGTGTATTCCAATTTTTTTGGATGTAATGTCCTGAAAATATCAGTTAAGTCTAACTTTTCTATTGTGCCATTTAGGATCTCTCTTGCATTATTGATTTTCTGTCTAGAGGATCTGTCCATTGATGTGAGTAGGGTGTGAAAGTCTCCTACTATTATTGTATTCCCATCAATTTCTCCTTTTATGTCTGTTAGTATTTGTTGTATGTATCTGGGTGCTCCTATATTAGGGGCATATATTTTGATGATTGTAATATCCTCTTCTTGAATGGATCCTTTTATTATTAAATAGTGTCCTTTTTTTGTCTTTCTTTATGGCCGTTGTTTTAAAGTCTATTTTGTATGATATGAGTATTGAAACTCCTGCTTTCCTGTCTTGTCCATTGGAATGAAATATCCTTTCCCATCCACTTACTTTCAGTTTATATGTGTGCTTTGCCCTAAGGTGAGTCTCTTAAGCCATTTATGACAAACCCATGACAAACATAATACTCTATGGAAAAAAGCTTAAAGACTTACCACTAAAATCTGGAACAAGAGAATGATGCCTACTCTCACCACTTTTATTCAAGATGGTATTGGAAATCCTAGCCAGAGCAATCAAACAAAAGAAATAAAACATATCCAAATTGGAAAGGAAGTGGTTAAATTATCAGTCTATACAGAAGACATGATACTATATATAGAAAACCCTAAAGACTCTACACAAAAACTATTCAAACCGACCAATGACTTCAGCAACGTAGCAGGATACAAGATGAACATTCAGAAATTGGTTTTAATACTGTATACTAACAATTAATTATTACAAAAAGAATATGAAAATACAACTTTTAAAATTGCACCCCCAAAATTAAATACCTAGGAATAAAACTGACTAAACAGGCAAAAGACTTATATGCAGAGAACCAAAAACATTAATCAAGGAAATTAAAGAGGATTCAAAGAAATGGAAAGATATTCCATGCTCTGGGACTAGAAAAATTAATAATGTAAAAATGGCCATGCTACCCAAAGCAATCTACAGATTCAGTACAATCCTTATCAAATTGCCCATGACATTTTTCACAGAAATAGAACAAATAATCCAAAAATTTGTATGGAACCACAAAAGACCCAGAATTGCCAAAGCAATCCTGAGGAACAAAAAACAAGCAGGAGGTATAACTCTCCCAGACTTCAGGCAATATTACAAAGCGACAGTAATGAAGACAGTGTGGTACTGGTACCAGTACAGATATACAGGCCAGTGGAACAGAATAGAGAACCCAGAAATTAACCCAGACACCTATGGTCAGTTAATCTTTGACCAAGGAACAAAGAATGTAAAATGGGAAGGACAGTCTCTTCAGCAAGTGGTGCTGGTCAAACTGGACAGTCACATGTAAATCAATGAAACCAGAACATACCCTCATACCATGCACAACTCAAAATGGCTTAATGACGTAAATGTAAGACAAGACACCTTCAAACTCCTAGAAGAGCACATAGGCAAAACATTCTCTAACATCAACTGTACATATATTCTTAGGTCAGTCTCCCAAGGTACTAGAAATAAAAGCAAAAATAAAACAATATGACCTAACCAAACTGACAAGCTTTTGCACTACAAAGGAAAATGGAAAAAAAAGGCAACCTACAGAATGGGAGAAAATAGTTTCAATTGATTCATCAAGGGCTTAATATCTAAAATATACAAACAACTTATACAACTCAATAGAAAAAAAAAAACCAACAATAACCCAATTGAAAAATGGGCAGAAGACCTGAACAGACATTTCCCCAAAGAAGATATGCAGCTGGATAACAAAACATGAAAAAAACGCACATAACCAATTAGAGAAATGCAAATCAAACTAAAATGAGGTACCACCACACACCAGTCAGAATGACCATCACTAACAAGTCAATAAATAACAAATGCTGGAGACGATGTGGCAAATAGTGTACCCTCCTTCAATGTTGGATGGAATGAAAATTGATAGAGCCACTATGGAAAACAGTATGGAGGTACCTCAGAAAACTAAATATAGAAGTACCATATGACCCAGCAATCCCTCTCCTGGGCATACATCCAGGTAAAACTTTCCTTGAAAAAGATACATGAACCCATATGTTCATCACAGCATTATTCACAATAGCCAAGACATAGAAACAACCTAAATATCCATCAACAGATGAATGGATTAAGAAGATGTGGTATATATACTCAATGGAACCCTACTTAGCCAGAAAAAGAATAAAACAATGTCTATTGCATCAACATGGATGGAACTAGTGAATCTCATACTATGTTATATAAGTCAGGAAGAGAAAAACATATACCATATGATATCACTTACATCTGGACTAATATAGGCACAAACGAACCTTTCTCTAGAAAAGAAACAAACTCATAGACTTGGGGAACAGACTTGTGATTTTCAAGAGGGAGGTGGAGGGCATGGGATGGACTAGAAGTTTGGGGTTGGTAGATGCAAACTATTACATTTTGAAAGGATAAGTAACAAGGTCCTATTGTATAGCACAGGGTATATCACTTGTGATGGATGGAACATGATGAAGGATAATGTGAGAAAAAGAATGTATACATATATATGTATATATATATATTACATATATATGACTAGGTCACTTTGCTGTACAGCAGAAATTGACAGAGTAATGTAAACCAATTATAATAGAAAAATAAAAATATTTTTTATAAAAACAAAAAGAAGAAAAGAGAGAAACAGCAGAAGAAAAGATAGTCTTAGCATCTTAGAGTCCCTGTTTTTTGTCACCAAAGTCTTGGCTCCTGCAGCTCTTCCTTTCTATGTTTTTTTGTTTTGTTTTGTTTTGTTTTGTTTTTTTTTAGGGCCACACCTGCAGCATATGGAGCTTCCAAGGCTAGGGGTCAAATCGGAGCTGTAGCTGCTGGCCTATGCCACAGCCACAGCAAGGCAGGATCTGAGCTGCATCTGCGACCTACACCACAGCTCTCGGCAATGCTGGATCCTTAACCCACTGAGCGAGGCCAAGGATCAAACCTGCAACCTCATGGTTTGTAGTTGGGTTCGTTAACCACTAAGCCATGATGGGAACTCCTCTATGCTTTATCTTAATGCTTCTTACTAGATTATTCCTCAGCAATTCCTTTCTGAAAGGAAAACTTTTTTGCTTAGTTGATTTTTGCCTAAGCTAGACTAAGTTGGTTCTCTCTAACTTAGAAATAAAAAAATAGTGCTCCAGTGCATCATAATTTTGAAATCTGATATATGTAGAGCTAAATCAATATCCCATTTCCTAATTATATGACTTTTGGCAGTTTGTGTCATGACCTCAGGGCCTCAGTGTATTCCCCTGTAAACCTGGGATAATAATATTTATAACAGGATATTTATTGTGCTAAATAGATATGGTAGATGTACATAGTAGGAGTCACAGCAAAAAGCATGATAGGAGTTCAGTAACTGTTGGTTCCCTTCCCCAATGATAAGATCCAAAAGACTAGCTGAACTGCAAGCAGGGGAAAAGCCTTTATGATTCCTAGATTCTCATTTATTTTGGGGAGACTCCTGAGCATAATAATCCTTTCAAACATCTGCGCTATAGATTAGATACTGAGCCCACTAGACAGTATGGCAGGTGCAGTTCAGCAGTTTGAGCTTAATAAGCCACTGAAACTCCTCCAATCTCTCTTCAACTAAGTTAGTCTCATCTTTCTCTACCTATCCAGCCTCCTGAGCTATACTCTATAGCTCTCCAGAGTTTTCCAAATTGTGAAATATACTTGTATGGAACTGAGCCTTCCAAATGGGTTGAAAAAGTATTCTGGCATATCTGAGTGGGAACAAATGCAATATCAGCAGATCTATACAAAGGAAGAGTTTCATTAGTCTTAAGAGGCAACTCCATTAGACTTAAGAAGCAGTTAGGTTGAGGGAGAGTAAGAAGAAATTCCAGGTGTCTTGCTAGCCCCAAGTTAGGGCTCATACATCAGAAGGGATCTGAAATTCTCTATCTTGTTCTCATGACAGGCTCCCTTTTGATGAAGGGAGTCAGAGAAAATCTTCACCATTGACTACCTGGCTCAAACATGAAGATTGGGTCCTTGCTAGGAGTGTGGGTAGGGGGATCTACAAGGGTAAGTAGACCCAGCCTTAATCCTGCCAACAAAAAGGAGATGAACTCTCCTACAAAGGAGACATGACAAAGAACAGTTGTCCTTACATCCTCCCACAATTTTCAATGGGAAGCATATGTAACCAGGAGGTACCAGCAGGGCCTAACAGCACCAGTAACCTTACAAGGGATTGTGAGAGGGAGTGACAAAGAAAGGCAAAGCATTCACCTTTCATCCTGTTTGCACAAGAATGCTTATTTTTTGACATTTGTGTAACGGTTTATATTTTTTCCATTATAGCTGGTTTACAGTGTTCTGTCAATTTTCTATTGTACAGCAGGTGACCTAGTTACACATACATGTATATAAGGAATGCTTATTGAATAAAGTCTAACATCCCAAGGAATGAGGCAAGCTTATTTAGGACATGATTTGTTGTCTTAGTTATTTGTGCCATTGGATCAACATGGAAAGCTAAATAGGAATGATATTAAAATATAATAAAACTATAGACCAATCTCACATGAAATGGATGCAAAAATACTAAACAAAATATTACTAAATTGAACCCGTCTTGATATAAAGCAAAATGCATCACAAGAAAATGGGGTTTGTTCTAGTAATACAGAGGTGGTTTAACATTCTAAATCATCAGCAGAAAAAAAGAAAATCATGTGATCATCTAAGAGATACAGAAAAACATTTGAAAAAAACTCAACATCCATACATACTCTTAGCATAGTAAAAATAGAAAGCTTTCTTAATCTGATAAAAATATCTATAGAAACCTAGAGAAAATATGACACTCTTTGAAGTATTTAAGCCCTCCTCCTGAGATCAGGAATAAGTCAAGAATGCCTGCTATCACCATTTCTATTCAAAAATATATTGGAGTTCTGGCCAGTGCAATAGAATAAGAGAAAATAATAAAAGTGACAAGGATTAGAAAGGAAGTTATAAAATTACTACTATTCTCAGATGTCATATTTGCATACATATAAAATCTAAAGAAATCTAAAAATAATTAAAATGAATAAGTAAATTTAGCAAGGATTTTGGATGCAAGTCAGTATAAAAAATAAATCATGCAATTTGCAGCAACATGGATGCAATTAGAGATTCACATACTAAGTGAAGAAAGAACAAAAAAGACAGACACCATATGATATCGCTTATATGTGGAATCTAAAATATGGCACAAATGAACCTACCTAAAAAACAGAAAAAGACTCAGGGACATAGAGAACAGACTTGTGCCCAAGGGGGAGGGGGGAGGAAGAGGGATAGAAAGGGAAATTGGGGTTGGTAGATACAAACTATTACATTTAGAATGAATAAGCAGTGAGGTCCTACTGTATAGCACAGGGAACTCTATCCAGTCTCTTGGGATAGACCATGAGGAAGATAAGTATGAGAAAAAAAAAAAAATGTGTGTATGGAGTTCCCGTCGTGGCGCAGTGGTTAACGAATCCGACTAGGAACCATGAGGTTGCGGGTTCGGTCCCTGCCCTTGCTCAGTGGGTTAACGATCCGGCATTGCCATGAGCTGTGGTGTAGGTTGCAGACGCGGCTGGGATCCCGCGTTGCTGTGGCTCTGGCGTAGGCCGGTGGCTACAGCTCCGATTAGACCCCTAGCCTGGGAACCTCCATATGCCGCAGGAGCGGCCCAAGAAATAGCAACAACAACAACAAAAAGACAAAAAAGACAAAAAAAAAATGTGTGTGTGTGTATGGTTGGATCACTATGCTGTACAAGAAAAACTTACACAAGATTATAAATCAACTATACTCTAATAATATGTGGGTTACACTTTTGTTCAAGTAATTAAATTTTTACATAAAGATTTTTATATTTTTTCATTATAGATGGTTTACAATGTGCTGTCAATTTTCCACTGTACAGCATGGTGACCCAGTTAAACATACATGTGTAGATTCTTTTTTCTCACATTATCATGCTCCATCATAACTGACTAGATATAGTTTCCAGTGCAACACAGCAGGATCTCATTGCTTATCCATTCCAAAGACAATAGTTTGCATCCGTTAACCCCAAACTCCCAAAACATCCCACTCCCTTCCCCTCCCCCTTGGCAACCACAAGACTATTCTCCAAGTCCATGATTTTCTTTTCTGTGGAAAGGTTCATTTGTTCCATATATTAGATTCCAGCTATATGTGATATCATATGGTATTTGTCTTTCTCTTTCTGACTTACTTCACTCAATATGAGAGTCTCCAGTTCCATCCATGTTGCTGCAAATGGCGTTATTTAGTTCTTTTTTATGGCTGAGTAGTATTCCATTATGTATACATACAACACTTCTTCCTAATCCAATCATCTTGTGCTTAGATATTTGGGATGTTTCCATGTCTTAGCTATTGTGGATAGTGCTGCAATGAACATGTGGGTGTCTGTGTGTTTTTAAGTGAAAGTTTTGTCTGGATATATGCCCAAGAGTGGGATTGCTGGGTCATATGGTAGTTCTATGTATTGTTTTCTAAGATACTTCCATGCTGTTCTCCATAGTGGTTGTACCAGCTTACATTCCCACCAACAGTGCCAGAGGGTTCCCTTTTCTCCACATTTCTCCAGCATTTATTTGTGGAGTTATTAATGATGGCCATTCTGACTGGTGTGAGATGGTATTTCATGGTAGCTTTGGTTTGAATTTCTCTAATAATCAGGAATATTGAGCATTTTTTCATGTGCTTGTTGGCCATCTGTATCTCTTCCTTGGACAAATGTCTATTCAGTTATTTTACCCATTTTTCATTGGGTTGTTTACTTTTTTGCTGTTGAGTTGTATAAGTTGTTTGTATATTTTAGAGAATAAGCCCTTATCAATTTTAAACTATTTTCTCCCATTCTGTAAGTTGTCATTTTGTTTTCTTTTTGGTTTCCTTTGCTGAGCAAAATCTTGTCAGTTTGATTAGGGCCCATTGGTTTATTTTTGTTATTATTTCTATTGCTTTGAGTGCCTGACCCAATAAAACATTTGTAAGGTTGATGTCAGGAATGTTTTGCCTATGTTCTTTTCCAGGAGTTGATGGTTTATTTTCTCATATTTAGGTCTTTAAGCTATTTTGAGTTTGTTTTTGTGCATGGTGTGAGGGTGTGTTCTAGTTTCATTGATTTGCATGCAGCTGTCCAGGTTTCCCAGCAATGCTTGCTGAAAAGATTGTCTTTTTCCCATTTTATGTTCTTGCCTCCTGTGTCAAAGATTAATTGACCATAGATGTCTGGGTATAATTCTGGGTTCTGTCCCATTGGTCTGTATGTCTGTTTTGGTACCAGTACCACACTGTCTTGATGACTGTGGCTTTGTAATATTGCCTGAATTCTGGGAGAGTTATGCCTCCTGCTTGGTTTTTGTCTGTCAGAATTGCTTTGGCAGTTCTGGGTCCTTTGTGGTTCCATATAGATATTTGGCTTGTTTTTTCTAGTTTTGTGAAAAATGGCCTGGGTAATTTGGTAGAGATTGCATTGAATCTGTAGATTGCTTTGGGTAGTATGGCCATTTTTACAATATTAATTTTTCCAACTCAGGAGCATGGAATATCTTTCCATTTTTATATATCTTCTTTAATTTCCTTGATTAATGTTTTATAAATCTCAGCATATAAGTGGCTCACCTGCTTGGTCAGGTGTATTCCCAGGCATTTGATGTTTTGAGGTACAATTTTAAAAGGTATTGTATTTTTGTAATCCTTTTCTAATATTTCACTGTTAGTATACAGAAATGCGACTGATTTCCACATGTTAATCTTATATCCCGCTACTTTGCTGAATTTGTTGATCAGTTCAAGTGTTTTTGGGGTTGAGTCCTTCCTTCTCTTTCTTTATGGCCTTCATTTTAAAGTCTATTTTGTCTCATATGAATATTGCAACTCCTGCTTTCCTGTCTTGTCCATTGGCACGAAATATCTTTTCCCAACCTCTCTCTTTCAATCTATATGAGTCCTTTGCCCAAAGGTGAGTCTCTTGTTGAGAGAAGATTGAAGGTTTTTGCTTTCTTATCCAGTCTGCCACTCTGTGTCTTTTGTTTGGAACATTTAGTCCATTGACATTTAAGGTGATTATTGACAGATATGTACTTAGTACCATTTTAAACCTTGTTTTCCAGTGGAGTCTATGTTTCTCTTTCCTTCCTTTCTTTTTTTGGTTGGATGGTTTCCATTTATATTATGCTTGAGTACTTGCCTTTTCAGTTTTCGGTGGCAGCAGCAGGTTTGTTGTGTTCCCAGGTGTGCAAGAGCACCTGCAGGTGGTGTTCTGTCCCAATGCCCTCCTCCGTGATGCCCTTGAGGTGATTGGGGCTGCAAGTGGTGCCTGTTCTCAGATCCCTAGTGGACCCCCAACTCTGGAGCCAGAGATAACTGCAATGGTTTTCCCCCGCCTGCTGTAGACCATGCAAGAAGCACCTGTCCTGCTTATCCCCCACAGGAGGTTCTGCACAAACTGTTCATAGTTGCAGGTTCCTGGGAAGGGACTGTGATCAAGCATCTGGGCACATCCCAGAGCATTTGTCAGTGGCAGCAGGCAGGGCACGTGTGCTCCCATGGGAGCAAGAGCAACAGGTGGTGTTCCATCACAATGTCCTTCTCTGTGGTGCCCTCTGAGGTGGTTGGGGCTGCAAGTTAATTTTGTTCAGGTATCCCCAGTGGCGGTGGGCCATATCCACCTCTAGAGTCAGAGGTAACTGTGGTGTTTTGCACCTGCCACCTGCAGACCACACAAGAAGCACATTGTCCCACTTACCCCACACAGGAAGTGCTGTACCAGCTGCTCCTAATTGTAGGGTCTTGGGAAGGGACAGTGGCCAAGTGTATGGGCACCACCCAGAGCATTTGGCAGTGGCAAATGCAGGGCAGGTGTGTTCCCAGGGGTGTGAGAGCAACAGCATATGGTGCCTGGTTGCTATGCTCTCTTTTTTTTGCCAACCCCTGAGGTGACTGGGGCTACAGGTGGAACCCACTCATAGGCCCCCAGTGGTGGAAAGCAACACCTCCCTCTGGCCTCTGAGACCACCTCTGAGATGACTGCCACAGTCTGTCCCTGCTGCCTGTAGATTATGCCAGAGGCCCCCCATCACACTTAACCCCCAATACCCTTAGCCCACACAAGAGGTGCCTGACCTGCACAAGAAGCACCCAGTCTCCTGTAAACAAGCAAGGGACTTCTTGCTGCCCATAGCCTGCCCATAGCCTGCCCATAGCCTGCACCCCAGCCTCCTCACCCTCTGAGAGCCTGCAGGCATGCACACTTGCACACAGGGAGTTTCCTGGGGGAGTCTGCCCCCTCCTCCTTTAGCCCTCCCCAACAATGGCAACTTGCCTCTCCTGCAGTTCCAGACCTTCGCCCAGTTCCCTCTGCTGTGGCATTCCACTCCCCAGCCCATAACACACCACTCCCCTGCCCATGGCACACTGCTCCTTAGCCCCTTAGGCTGTTCCCACATAGCCAGCCCCAGTCCTCTCCACGAGAGTCACCTCCAGAGCCTAATTCTCAGTGCCCAGCCCCTGCCCATGCATCTCAGGCTGTGGTGTCTAGACTGGTGGTTCAGATGATCTATATGGCTCGCACTCTGCTTTGCCCTCCTCAGTCCAGCTGCTGCGCTTTTCTCAGTGACTTTGAGGTCCCTCCGACTTGGGTGATCTTTCCATAAATTAGGTGGCTTCCCAGGAAGTGGGTTCCTTTTCTCATTCATGACTCCCTCTCAGGAATGCTAGTCCCATCCTGATACCTTTTCTCTCTGTCTTTTTTTCTTTTGTTCTACCCAGTTATGTCAAGTGTTTCCTGCCCTTTTTGGAGGTATAAGTTCTTCTGCCAGCATTCAGTTGATGTTTTGTGCAAGTTGTTTTACATGTAGATGTGTTTTTTTGATTTGTTTGTGGGAGAAAGTGAGCATGACCTCTTACTCCCCCGCCATCTTCCTCCACCCCCACTGTGGGTTACTCCTAAATAAATTATATTTCTATATACTAGTAAAAGAAATTTAAAATTTAAAAGGTGTCATTTATGTTACTCTCAAAAATATCAAATACCTAGGAAAAAATCTAATGAAAAAAAATTATAAGACTGTATAGTACTGAAAACAAAAAACATTAAGAAGTATTGAAAAAGGCTTGAATAAATAAAGGGATATAGGATGTCCCTGAATTGGAAAACTCGATATTATAAACAAGAAAGTTCTTCCCATAATAAATTTTTCATTTAATACAACCTCAAGGAAAATTCCAAGCAAAAGGGATTTTTTTTGGACAAAATTATGAAGCTCATTCTAAAAATTATTTAGAACTTCAAATAGTGAAGAATAACCAGGGAAGTCTTGGCCAGAGGACTTATACTATCAGATATCATGACCTATCACAGAGCTATGGTACATATGACAGCTTGGGATTGGCACAGGGTTAAACAAATTGACCACTGGACAGGATAGAGAGTCTAGAAAAACAGACACACATATATAGTCAGCTAATTTATGTTGAAGGCGATACTGTGTTGCAATGAGGAAATAATAGTCTCTTCAATAAATGTCAGTTGGGTTGCTGTACGAGGAAGAATCTGTCTTGACCCAATAGCACCATACCTGAGAATCAATTTCAGATGTAGTGCAAATCTAAAGGTGGAGGGTAAAACAAATGTTTTATTTTTTTGTCTTTTTAGGGCTGCACCTATGGCATATGGAAGTTCCCAGGCTAGGGGTCTAATTGGAGCTATAGCTGCTGGCCTACACCACAGCCAGAGCAACACAGGATCTGAGCCATGTCCAAGACCTACACCACAGCTCATGGCAATGCTGGATCCTTAGCCCACTGAGCGAGGCCACAGATCAACCTGTGTCCTCATGGATGCTAGTCAGATTTGTTTCCCCTAAGCCATGATGGGAAATCAAAACAGTACATTTTTTAAAGGAATAAAAATAAAGAAAAATTTTTACAACCTTGGAGCAGACAATAATTGTAAAATAGGATATAAAAGCCCTATCCCTAAAAGCAAAATTCAATAACATGAACTAAATTTAAATTAGGAACGTCTTTTTATTAAAAGATGGCATGTCAGGGGAAAAAAAGGCAAGTCACAGAGTTGCAGAAGATATTAGCAATATAACAAAGGGCTAATTTCCAAAATACATAATTTCTACTACAAATTAATACAGAAAGACAACGTATAAGATAGTTGAATACACTTAACACAATATGATATACAAATTCCCAAAAAGCATACAAAGTTCCCAATTTCCTTGGTCATCAGTGAAGTACAAATTGAAACCATAGCCCTAAAACACCAAATATTCACCAGAATGGCTAAAACAACAAAGATGGAAAATACAAAGTTTTGGTGAAGATGTAGAGCATCTGTAACACTTACATACTATTGGTGGGAGTCTAAATTGGTACAAACACTTGAAAAACTATTGGATAGTATCTGCTAAAATTGAACATAGGCATACTCTACTCTTAGATATATAACCAATAGAAATGGGTGCATATACTCATCATAAGACATGTTTGAGGGTGTTCATGACATGACTGTTTGTAATAGCCCAATCCAAGAAATGCCCCATACGCATCAATAGAGTAGATAACATGAATAAATACATTCCGTATAGGAAAACTGCATATAACTGCAGATGTTACAGCAATTAAAGCAAACCTATACTGTTAGAAGTCATGCTAATGTTTACTTTGGGGTTGTGTAGTGACTAGAACAGGGCACAAGGGGTCGTGGCGGTGTTATTTGTATGTTGGTATGCTATATTTTAATAATGGAAGTTAAAGTGAGACAGTGTATTCGTTTGTTAGGGATGCTATAACAAATTCACAAAAACCTGTGACTTAAAACAGCAGAAGTTAATTTTTTCATAGTTTCAGAGGCCAAATGTCTGAAATTAAGGTTTTGGTAAGGCTGCATACTGTTTGAAAGCTCTAGGGGAGACTTCTTTCTTACCAATTCCAGCTTTTGGTGGCTGTAGGTGTTCCTTGGCTTGTGGCTGCATAACTCCAATCTCTGCCTCCACCTTTACATGGCCTTCTCCTCTTCCTTGTGTATCAGTCCTAAGATCCTACTTGGATAATCCAGAATGATTTCATGTTAAGATCCTTAACTTGATTACATCTGCAAAACAGTTTTCCAAATAAGGTTACATTCACAGGTTCTGGGGTGTTAGGACATGTACATGATTTTTTTTTTTTTTTGGAGACCACCATTCGACACACTATAATCAGGAAGAATATTTAAAGAGAAAATATTTATCAGAGGAAGTCCTTTATTGTCTGAAATCTATAAGGGCCTCTTGCTCAGTGTATTGGTATTTACCATTGCTCTTCTGGTCCTGTGAATTGAAAATGTTGCCAAAGGACTCCAGTGTTATGTACTTGACGACCTAATAGAAGGCATGGGTTTATCTGAGATTGGAACCCTAGAAGAGATTTGGATAAAGGAGTCATGGGGAGGAAATTGTAGACTGTTTGGCTCCCATGCTCCCAACAAGAGTTACTTTGGCAAACAGTGTCCATCTAGGCCCACTGTGTAGGTTGCCATTTCCCCGGTGATCATTCCCATGCCTCTGGTTTTTTGTAGCTGAGTCAAGTACTATAATGTGGCTGACAGAGCAGTTAGAAGGAAAGGTGGTTTGTATTGAGTAATTCCATTCTTAAAGATGTTCTCATGCTGAAGATGTGTAATGGTCTTTTGCTCAATGTATTCATTTTAAGTTATTACACAGAAGACATTTTGTTGATAGATGATGATGAGCAAGGTTGGCTATATTTGTGAAGGAAAGTGTAGCATTATTGAGTAGATACCCAGGAAGACTGAAGTTCTGACTCATGGCTGACTTAGGTGCTGCATGGGTGACTCGTCACATATGATCCAAATGCCTACAAAGTTGATGCTGTATTCAAGTCGGTGACACCAAAATTTAATTTCATTTCATTATTTCCATTCAGTTATCTTCCCTAGTGGTTAAAGGGCATCTCAAACTTAGCAGGGCCAGAACACAATTCTTACCCAAACCAGTCTTTCTCTCCTTTTTACTTATCTCAATAATTGGCACCAACTTCCAAACAATTGCTCAAGCCAAAAACCTATCAGTCACCTTTGATTTGTGTTTTACAACATGCATTCAATTGGCATGACAGGTTACCTTTACCTCTGAATTACGGTGTCTTCTGAATTGAACTAGTATTACTACTCACCACCATTGCTACCAATCTGATCCAGGATTCCATTTAAGTCTCTCCTTGACTACTGAAACAACCACCTAACTGATCTTCCTACTTATACTTTTGCCTCTGTAATTGATTCAGTACACAAAAACCAGAGTAATATTTTTTTTTTAAAAAAAATTTATTTCTTTTCTTTTTTCTTCCCTTTCCTTCCTTTCTTTTTGGTTTAGAGAAGCCCTTTCAATATTTCCTTTAACCTGGGTTTTGTGTTGCTGTATTCTTTAAGTTTTTGTTTGTTGGGAAAAACTTTTATTTCCCCTTCTATTTTAAATGATATTCTTGCTGGATAGAGTATTCTAGGTTGCATATTGTTTCCTTTTAGCACTTTAAATATCTCTTGCCATTCCCTGCTGGCCTGTAGTGTTTCTGTAGACAAATCAGCTGATATTCTTATGGGGGTTCCCTTGTAGGTAACACTCTGTTTTTCTCTTGCTGCCTTTAGGATCCTCTCTTTATCACTAACCTTTGCCATTTTTATTATGATGTGTCTTGGTGTGGGTCTGTTTGGCTTGAGTTTATTTGGGGCCCTCTGTGCTTCTTGTAAAGAGGTAAAGGACCTATATGCCGAGAACTATAAAACTTTAATCAAAGAAATCAAAGAAGATGTAAAGAAATGGAAAGATATTCCATGTTCCTGGATTGGAAAAATCAATATTGTGAAAATGGCCATACTACCCAAAGCAATCTACAGATTCAATGCAATCCCTATCAAATGACCCAGGACATTTTTCACAGAACTAGAACAAACAATCCAAACATTTATATGGAACCACAAAAGACCCAGAATCGCCAAAGCAATCCTGAGAAACAAAAACCAAGCAGGAGGCATAACTCTCCCAGACGTCAAGAAATACTACAAAGCCACAGTCATCAAAACAGTGTGGTACTGGTATCAAAACAGACAGACAGACCAATGGAACAGAATAGAGAATCCGGAAATAAACCCTGACACCTATGGTCCATTAATCTTTGACAAGGGAGGCAAGAACATAAAATGGGAAAAAGAAAGTCTATTCAGCAAGCATTGCTGGGAAACCTGGGCAGCTGCATGCAAAGCAATGAAACTAGAACACACCCTCACACCATGCACAAAAATAAACTCCAAATGGCTGAAGGACTTAAATATACGACAGGACACCATCAAACTCCTGGAAAAGAACATAGGCAAAACATTCTCTGACATCAACCTCATGAATATTTTCTCAGGTCAGTCTCCCAAAGCACTAGAAATTAGAGCAAAAATAAACCCATGGGACATAATCAAACTGACAAGCTTTTGCACGGCAAAGGAAACCAAAAAGAAAACAAAAAGACAACTTACAGAATGAGGGAAAACAGTTTGAAATGATGCAATGGACAAGGGCTTAATCTCCAGAATATATAAGCAACTTATACAACCCAACAGCAAAAAAGCCGATCAATCAATGGATAAATGGGCAAAAGACCTGAATAGACATTTCTCCAAGGAAGATATACAGATGGCCAACAAACACATGAAAAAATGCTCAACATCGCTAATTATAAGAGAAATGCAAATCAAAACTACCATGAGATACCACCTCACACCAGTCAGAATGGCCATCCTTCATAAATCCACAAATAACAAGTGCTGGAGGGGCTGTGGAGAAAAGGGAACCCTCCTGCACTGCTGGTGGGAATGTAAACTGGTACAGCCACTATGGAGAACAGTTTGGAGATACCTTAGAAATCTATACATAGAACTTCCATATGACTCCACAATCCCACTCTTGGGCATCTATCTGGACAAAACTCTACTTAAAAGAGACACATGCACCCGCATGTTCATTGCAGCCCTATTCACAATAGCCAGGACATGGAAACAACCCAAATGTCCATCGACAGATGATTGGATTCGGAAGAGGTGGTATATATACACAATGGAATACTACTCAGCCACGAAGAAGAATGGCATAATGCCATTTGCAGCAACATGGATGGAACTAGAGACTCTCATCCTGAGTGAAATGAGCCAGAAGGACAAAGGCAAATACCATATGATATCGCTTATAACTGGAATCTAATATCCAGCACAAATGAACATCTCCTCAGAAAAGAAAATCATGGACTTGGAGAAGAGACTTATGGTTGCCTGATGGGAGGGGGAGGGAGTGGGAGGGATCTGGAGCTTGGGCTTATCAGACACAACCTAGAATAGATTTACAAGATCCTACTGAATAGCATTGAGAACTATGTCTAGATACTCATGTCGCAACAGAAGAAAGGGTGGGGGAAAAAACTGTAACTGCAATGTATACATGTAAGGATAACCTGACCCCCTTGCTGTACAGTGGGAAAAAAAATTTTATATTACAGGGTGATGAGTGAATTTTCCTGTTGCCCTGATTTTGTAATGAGGGCCTAAAAGAAGGAAATAAAGAAAAGGGGAAAAGATAAAAAAAGAGGAATAAGAGAAAGAACAAGGAGCAGAAGTACATCATTCTAAAGAGTACTGCCAACAACTGAAGCCAGATATGCATTGAGGCCTTTATGTGAAGTGGCAACATTGGCCTTGTCACAATCATTCCTGTACCTTCATTGCTATCTACCATATAAACAGCATGTAAAGGGTACGTGAAAAAATTATCAGATTTATGCATCATTGACATGATGAATAATATGGTGACTTTTTCTTCACTTTCATAGGTTGAGTATGGGAGTGTCCTTACTCTTGAGCCAAGTGAGAGATTGTGTCAAGACAAGAGAATCACTCAAAGCAAAAATGGGAAACATCTTGTTCATCAATCCATAAGGATAAATGAGTTTCCTGCACATTGAGTGATCACTTCAGAGGATAGCTAAATTTGACCCATTTTGCTAGGTCCCTAGCAAAGAGGGCTTTCTACAAGGCAAAGGATCCCCAGTAACAAGAGCTTTTTGGGCTTACAGGTGAGAGTGGCAGCTGAGAGAGGTTGGAAGAGGATCTTCTACATTTGGAAACTAATCAGTAGAAAACCTCCTAATAAAACATAGGTGACCCTGTTAAACTCAGAAAGCATCAGTATCTAGTCAACATTATCCAGTGAAGCCAAGGAAACCAATAGAGTGTGAGCAATTAAGAGATGTTTACTCTTACCTCCCTGTTCCCCCAAGATGAGAGTAGTTGGGTCTTTAAGATGGAAGTGGAGAAAGGACTTCCAGAACTTGACCTCCCCTTGTCCCCCATCACATGTTGGAGAGGAAGGAGGAGGCGGATGTAAAGAACATTCTGGATCATCTTCACAGTTTAAGCCCCTAAAGCTACAAAACTGCCCTTTTAATATGGAAGAGAAATCTGTGAATGTGATATGAAATTACAATTTTAGACTGGGTAGACTTTTAATAAATAATGTGATCAGTTACATATGGAATCTGCCCCTGACATCCTTAAGAGATTTGCTACTCTAGGGAAAGAGGATTTGACATAGCACCAAAAAATATCCAGAAAAAAAATATGATTTCATATTAGTGCTCTGCTGAGTAGCCCTGTTCAACAAATATAACTTTCTTAAGCCCCGCCCGGTGCTTCCTGTCTCACTCAGAATAAAATCAAATTCTAAAGAATTTGTTGTTATCCCAACATGATTTCTCAGTGCCTTATCCACTATATACTATCACATTGGCTTTCTTATGTTCATTTAACCCAACTCACTTACTCCCACCTTTGCAAATTGCCATTTCCTCTGTATGCAGTCTTCTGCTCCTAGATCTCACAGGACAGGTTCCTTGTTTTTCAAATATCAGCTCTCTTTCTAAGAGAGAACTTTGTGGATCACCCTATCTAATGTGGCCTCTTTGCACCCCCTTCTCAAATTTAAAGATCCTGCTATGTAGCACTGGGAACTATGTCTAGATACTTACAGCAGAGCATGACAATGGGAGAAAAAAAGTATGTATACATGTATGTGTAACTGGGTCCCCATGCTGTCCAATGGAAAAAAAATTGTGTTGGGGAAATAACAATAAAAAAGCAATTAAAAAAATAAAATAAAAACTTTATGAATTCCCCAAATAGTTCCAACCTGTGAAATTATCCCATGATGAGTTAGCAAGTCTTTGGACACTGTTGACCTAGAGTTTCACATTCTCATTAATGTGAAAAATTTAATCCTGATAGTCATTTTGACAAATAGAACTTGGTAAAACTGCCCTCTAAAAATTATCTTAATAGTTATTTGCTTGTTTGCCTGTCTCCCTTCTCTGTAAGTTCCATTGGAATTGAGAACTTTTTTTGTCTTATTCATTCCTGCATCCTCAGCACCCAGCACAGTGTTTGGCATATTCAAAGCACTCAATAGTACTTTTTGATCAAAAAGATGAAATACCTATAAAATAATAGGGTAGAAACTATGGATTAGAAAGAAAGTTGGAGAAATTTCAGTTCAACTCCCATCTAATGCTTACTCTATGTCTATAATATTGCTAGCCAAGTTAATTATTCCCACCTATGTTTGGACATTTCCAAGGAAAGGGAATTTGTTACACTTCTGGGCTGCCCATTCACCTGTGGATAGCTCTGTGAAATGATTAAGTAGAATAGATGTACTTTTCCTTGTTGATCTTTCTAAGTACAACTAAAAATCGTAGGTATTGCATATAATACAAGCTGCTTAGGGCCTTCTTGAGCCAAGGAATGATATAGTGAGATGAGTTCCCTGAGTTTTCCTTTTGCCTCACATATCCCAGACTGGATACTGGAGAAAGTGGGAATCCAGAAATGCCAAATAGCACAGAAAAAGCCCCAAGAAAAGCCTCTTCTCTTTTACCAAAAGATCAGAAAAAGAGCACCCAAGCAACACAGAAAAATTTCAAACAATAACAGTTCTACTGCAACCATGCAAAAAATAACTATAGGCCTGTACTCACATAAGCCAGCAAAAGGTGAATGGGGAGCCTAGACTCTATCCTTGCCAGGCTATAATGAGTCCCCCTTCAACTGTTGCTGAAACTTAGCCTCTGTCTAGTGATGGTGAATAAAAATGTGGAGACAGCATTTTGGGTGAAGGAGGAAAAAATAGCTTTTATTGTTTTGCCAAGGCGAAGGAGACCACAGCAGGCTAATGCTTTAAAGATTGTCCCCTCCATTAGGAAGTGTTGTGGGAAGTTTTATAGTAAAAAAAGTAGAAAAACAGGGTTTCAGATAGGAATCAGGATTGGGGCAAACTTGCATTCTTCTTTCTTTGGGGGAATCTTAGTCATTGAAACTGGCATCAAGGAGATCTCAGCGTGATCCTGGCTTCTGGGTTATTCCCTAGAATAACAGTACTTGAGAGAAGGGCATATTGATCAGAGATTAGAACAAACTAGGAAAGTTCCTGAAATACATCATGTGCTATTAATCTTTAACCCACAGGCAGTTGTGCTCAGGTTGCCTAATCTGTGGCTTACCTTGTGTTTAGGGTGCAATTAAGCCAGGGAGAAGAATGAGGAAATGCTCCAAACTGTTGAATTTTAGATTATTCATTTCAAAAAGAAGTGTGAGGAATACAACTTTTCTCTTAGGTGTATATGATGCCTACATCATTATGTGTATCTCTTGAGAGGGAACCAGAATCCTGTCTCAAGGCTGTACTATTGTTCCTTGACTGTTCCTCCCTTTTATTTGCATCTCCTCCCTTCTCTGATCAGCAACTGTCTGAAAATCCCCCTTGGAACTCAGGGAAGGCTGTGGAGGCTGAAGGAGGCCTATTTCCTGAAAACAAGAGATGTGGGATACAAAAAGGCTTTTTCGCCCAGGAACCCCACAGGGCCTTGCTTAGTTATACAACCCCTCGCCCTACTGTGGACAGACTTTAAAGAAGACCAGAAGGGGAGCTTGGACTTTCACCATTCTCAGGTGGTAATATGCCTTTCTGCCCTTCTCCAACCTCATTGCCCGTGAGAACCATGTGGGTACCCTGACTCTGTAAATTTTAATCATGAATCCTCATTCCTTCACCTGAGGCAACACTAAACAAATCTTATTGTCCACATTCCTCTTGACAGCTCCTCAAGTACCTGAAGATAGCAATTGATGTGTTTCCTATACCATTTGTCTCTCAAGTCTTCCTTTCTATAGACTGAACATTACCAGTTACTATAGTGATTCCTATTAGGACACAAATTCAGGTTCCTTCCCCAATTATGACTTTCATCTTGTGATATACTTCAATTTTCGATAGAACTGTCAAGATACAGCATTCCATGTCTAATATAATACCCTAATTAGGAAGATAGGGCAAGTTAGGGATGCTTTGGATATGTTATATTGATATTGACTTCTCTTTCTAACATGGTAATTAATGGAGGCCAGTATTACTGATATCCCAGAGCTCTAGGTTGGATTAAGCACAGGGTTGATGCAGGCAAAGGAGAAGACAGATCTAATGGGAACAGAGTGGTAAGGGGATACTATCTGAATGCTGTGAACTTATTTTTCAGGTGATGAAAACAGTTAACTTCAAAGCCTGAAATGAATTCATCTTCATTATTGAAAGTGATTAAGAACCTTGATTAATTTAGTGGGATCTAGATGAGATTCCACCATCAGATTACAGTGGACTTTAAGTTTGCTTCCAGCTTTAACATTCTGACTTGATGGTTCTATCATTTGCCATTATAGTATTTCTTTATTCTTTCTTACTAATTGTATAAAAAGAGCCACATCAGTCAACTTCTGATTATTTGGGGGTTCTCATTTCTTTGACTCCCTTAACCCCAGTTACTTGATCAGTGGGCACAGCTTCTAAATCAGTATGTGCTGAGCCTCCAGGGAATCTAATAAACAGATTGAAATTTAAAATGTGCAAAACTGATTTCAGAGAGACAGCTGGACTTGACGGCTTGAAATGAGATTTTAATTGTCTGCTCAAGAATTGAACCTGGACATGCTGGATGAAAACCAGGAATTCTAGCTATTAGACCAGCTAGAGGCTAGAAGTAGAATTACCCTAATTCTTGCCCCCATTGAAAACAAAAAATGTTTCAAGGAGTCAAAGACTGTAAAAACAGGTATAAAGTTTATTGTTAGAAACACAATGCAACATGTGGGAAAGCACACAGAGAACAGTCTGTTTATCTGAGAAGCAAAGGAGAAGTGAGGGTGTTGATGTTCCCCTGAATGAGGATTACACAAGGGAGGTGATTTAAATTACTTATATAGGACAGTTCTTCTGGGTCTTTGTCTTCCTTTGGCCCATTACCTTGTTTTATCTTTTACACCTGACCAGACTCAGGGCCCTTCTCTAATCTTCATGTGCATCATTTGGCCAAGATGGATTCCAAAGCAAAGCATGGCAGAAAGGTTGTCCAGACTTATTATGGGCTGGCACCTCCTCTCTTTCTGACCTAGAGGGGTCTCCCTGTGCACATGTATTTGGGGTCTCCCTGATCCTGAGGATGGGAGGAACGTGACATCTTTGTTCTTCTGTCCAATTAGTGCTCAGCCCCCTCTTTTCATCCTGTCATTACCATTGTTCACAAGTTCACAGAAGACCAGTACCAGTTATTTGCCTTCTGCCTGTTATTTCAATCTTGGAGTATAGATATGTGGCTGGAGCCCACCTATATCCTGCCTCAGGAAGTGTAAATATGAGGCTAGTTGCAGTTGTCTATCCTAGAGCCCATTTGTCTCGTGCCTGAAAACCACAAACTTGATTCCCTGCCTCCATAAAACTTTCTTCTCCCCTAGTTGTTTCATCTGAATAAATGCATCACCATTCATCCATTTGTTCAGGCATAAAACCTAGGAGTCATCGTTCCATTTTCTATTTTTTCCTCACTCCCCATACCCAGTCCAGCAAATCAGCTAAATCTTACCTCCAAAGCAAATATAGAATCCACTATTTCTTATCATTTTAATCCAAGTCCAAGCCAACATTATCCATGGCTTGGGATACTGCTGTAGCTTATCTTATCTTACGTCCTTATATCCCCTTTTGCCACATAAGCTCCATTGTCGTCAGAGAAGCAAGAGTCATCCTTTTAAAATGGAATTTAGATAGTGTTTCTCAGACCAAAGTCCTCCAGTGGCTTCTCATCACATTTTAAAAATAAAATCTGGACTTCTTACCATGTTTTACAGATCCCTTTATGACTTATGAATTTCTAGCCTCTGTTTCTAACATCAGCATTCTCATTATTCTTTGAACATCCCACATGTAAGCCTTTGCCCTTGCTTATCACTTGGCCTGGAACACTTTCCCCAGACATTTCCATGGTTTGATTAACCACATCATTCAGGTCATTGCTCAGATAGCACTAGCTCAGAGAGGCCTTCTCTGACAATCCTATCTGAAATAGCTATGCCCCATCATACCCCCCTTTCCAAATTTTATCTTTATTCCCAGTGTTTATCAATACTTAAATTTTTATTGTATATTTGTCATTTATTTTTGTCTCTATTCACAATAATAATAGGTGTCTTTTGTTCACTATCTCCTCTATCATAGATATATGAAAAATCTCAAGATGTGATTAGGTTCTACTCTTTCTATTAAGGGAAAGATATGAGGACCAGAAAAAAAAATCTATTTGACGCCAATGTCACAATGAAGATATCTGAAGTAGAGATATTCATAGCTCCTGTAATGTAAGCTAAGATTAGAAATCATAATTAACAAGACTATTATTTCACAAACATTCAGGAACAACATAATGTCAACAAGGAATATATGCTTCCCTCATGTGGGACTAGAATCTGCCCTGGGAAAAATTTATGGCTTTCTCTGGTGGTGTGCATGAATTGGAATCAGAACACCCACCACTCACACAAAAGGCTAGTGCCTGCCCTTTTTCTTTCAGGGTAAGCACAAGACAGAAAATAATTTTTCTTATCAGCCATCCAAAGCCTGAGATACTAGAATTTCCAAAACAAAACAAGGGAAGGCAATATAGAAAGGGTGGGACACCAGAACTAAAGATAATGACAAAGAGGGCTCTAAGAGCAGTAGGAGGAAATAGAAAAGTCAGAAGAGAAGGAATAACTTTGAACATGTGCCTGAAGAACTACATGGTAATGCTTTCTCCCACTGAATGGTGCTAGAAAACTGCACTCTTTGGAATTCAATGCATTTACCTCCTCAACTGTCAAGTGTATGTTTGGTCAAGGGAAAGTGACTAAGGCATAAGGTATTGTGGGTGAACTTTATTTTAGGAGAGATGACAATCAGGCTATGCTTAGGAGTATCAGTGGCCATCACCACTGAGGATGTCCAGCTGTGTAGGGGCCTGTGGGCCAGCAGCTGTAAAGAAACAACTGACCAAGTGATGACTGATCTCTACACACCCACCACCCCCAGAAAAAATTCATCTCTAGCGTAGCAAGGAGCATCCGTAAGAGACCTATAAAAGAAGAGACTTTGCTTCATCCAATAAAAAGATGAGATAGAACTTATTGAAGACACTGTCTTTTGTTCCTCCATTGTATATTCTTGCCTCCTTTGTGTAGATTACTTGACCATAGGTGCATGGGTTTATTTCTGGGATTTCTATCTGTTCCACTGATCTATATTTCTGTATTTGGGCCAATGAAATACTGTTTTTTGTTGCTGTTGTTGTTAATGTTTCTTTAATTTGATTTTATTTTTATTACTCAAATGAATTTATCACATCTGCAGACGTATAATGATCATAACAATCTGATTTCACAGGATTTCCATCCCACAACCCAAGAATATCCCACACACCCTAAACTGCCTCCTCCGGAGACCATAGGTTTTTCAAACTCTGTGAGTCAGCATCTGTTCTACAAAGAAGTTCAGTCTGTCTTTTTTTTCAGATTCCACATGTCAGTGAAAGCATTTCACCTTGGGGTCTCATTGTATGGCTGAC
Source organism: Sus scrofa (assembly GCF_054392235.1). Taxonomy (NCBI): domain Eukaryota; kingdom Metazoa; phylum Chordata; class Mammalia; order Artiodactyla; family Suidae; genus Sus; species Sus scrofa. The sequence goes on from NC_139401.1 coordinate 62,618,480, forward strand.
TTCACTTAACGTGATAATTTCTAGGTCCGTCCATGTTGCTAAAAATGCGGGTATTTTGTGCCTTTTAATGGCTGAGTAATATTCCATTGTGTGTATATGTACCACATCTTCTTGATCCACTCCTCTGTCGATGGACATTTAGGTTGTTTCCATGTCTTGGCTATTGAAAATAATGCTGCAGTGAACATCGGAGTACATGTGTCTTTGCGAGCTGTGGTTTTCTCTGGATAGATGCCCAGAGGTGGGATTGCTGGATCAAATGGTAGTTCTATGTTTAGTTTTCTGAGGCATGTCCATACTGTTTTCCACAGTGACTGCACCAATTGACAATCCCACCAACAGTGTACTAGGGTTCCTTTTTCTCCACACCCTCTCCAGCACTTCTTGTTTGTAGACTTTTGGATGATGGCCATTCTGGCTGGTGTAAGGTGGTACCTCAGAGTGGCTTTGATTGGCATTTCTCTAATCATGAGTGATGTTGAACATCTTTTCATGTGTTTTTTGGCCATCCATATGTCTTCTTTGGAGAACTGTCTGTTTAGATCTTCTGCCCATTTTTGGATTGGGTTGCTTGTTTTTTTTGGTATGGAGCTGCAGAAGTTGTATATAAAATTTGGAGATTAATCCCTTGTCAGTTGATTCACTTACAAAGATTTTCTCCCATTCTGAGGGTTGTCTTTTCGTTTTGTTTAGGGTTTCCTTTGCTGTGCAGAAACTTGTAAGTTTGATTAGGTCCCATTTGTTTATTTTTGTTTTTAGTGTCATTACTCTAAGAGGTGGATCTGAGAAGACGTTGCTGTCATTTATGTCAGAGAGTGTTTGGCCTATGTTTTCCTCTAGGAGTTTGATAGTGTCTGGTCTTATATCTAGGTCTTTAATCCACTTTGAGTTTATTTTTGTGTATGGTGTTAGGGAGTGTTCTAGTTTCATTCTTTTCCATGTGGCTGTCCAGTTTTCCCAGCACCACTTATTGAACAAGCTGTCCTTTCTCCACTGTATATCCTTGCCTCCTTTGTCATAGATGAGTTGGCTGTAGGTGCATGGGTTGAATTCTGGGCTTTCTAACCTGTTCCAGTGATCTATATTTCTGTCTTTAGGCCAGAACCATATGGTTTTGATGACTGTTGCTTTGTAGGCTTTGTAGTCTGAGGTCCGGGAGCCTGATGCCTCCAGCCCCATTTTTCTTTTTCAGGATGTCTTTGGCTATTCTGGGTGTTTTCTGCTTCCAAACAAACTTTAAAAGACTTTGCTCGAGTTCTGTGAAAAATGTCCTTGGTACTTTGATAGGGATTGCATTGAATCTGTAGATTGCCTTGGGTAGTATAGTCATTTTGATAATATAAACTCTTCTAATCCAAGAGCATGGTATGTCTTTCCATCTATTTGTGTCATCTTTGATTTCTTTCATCCTTGTCTTGTTCCTGTTCTCAGTGGGAATTCTTTCAGCTTTTCACCATTGAGAATGATGTTTGCTGTGGCTTTGTCATATATGGCCTTTATCATGTTGAGGTGGGTTCCCGTTATGCCCACTTTCTGAAGGGTTTTTATCAGAAATGGGTGTTGGATTTTGTCAAAGGCTTTTTCCGCGTCTATTGAGAGGAGCATATTGTTTTTATTCTTCAGTTGGTTAATGTGGTGTTTCACACTGATGGATTTACAGATATTGAAGAACCCTTGCATCCCTGGGATAAATCCCACTTGATCATGATGTACAATCCTTTTAATGTATTGTTGGATACGGTTTGCTAGTACTTTGTTGAGGATTTTTGCGTCGATGTTCATCAGTGATATTGGCCTGTAGTTTTCTTTATTTGTGGAGTCCTTGTCTGGTTTTGGTACCAGGGTGATGGTTGCCTCATGGAATGAGTTTGGGAGTGTCCCTTCCTCCGCAATTTTTTGAAATAGTTTCAGAAGGAGAGGTGTTAGCTCTTCTCTACATGTTTGATAGAATTCGCCTGTGAAGCCATCTGGTCATGGACTTTTGTTTGTTGGAACTTTTTAATCACAGTTTCAATTTCAGTTCTTGTGATGGGTCCATTCATCTCTTCTATTTCATCTTGGTTTAGTCTTGGAAGATTGTACTTTTCTAAGAATTTGTCCATTTCTTCTAGGTTTTCCATTTTATTGGCATATAGTTGCATGTAGTAGTCTCTTATGATCCTTTGTATTTCTGGGATGTCCGTTGTTACTTCTCCTTTTTCATTTCTAATTTTATTGATTAGAGTCCTCTCTCTTTTTTGCTTGATAAGTCTGGCTAGGAGTTTATCAGTTTTGTTGATCTTTTCAAAGAACCAGCTTTTCGTTTCATGGATCTTTTCTATGGTTTTCTTTGTTTCTATTTCATTGAGTTCTGCTCTGATCTTTATGATTTCTTTCCTTCTACTAACTTTAGAACTTGTCTGTTCTCTCTCGAGCTGCTTTAGATGTAAAGTTTGCTTGTTTATTTGAGCTTCTTCTTGTTTCCTGAAGTGGGTGTGTATTGCTATAAACTTTCCCCTTAGAACAGCTTTTGCTGCATCCCATAGGTTTTGGACTGTCGTATCTTCATTGTCATTTGCTGCTAGGTATTTTTTAATCTCCTCTTTGATTTCTTCAGTGATCCATTGGATGTTTAGTAGCATGTTGTTTAGTCTCCACGTGTTTGTGTTTTTTGCAGTTTTTTTCTTGTTGTTGTTTTCTAGTCGTATAGCATTGTTGTCAGAAAAGATGCTTGATATGAAATCAATTTTCTTAAAGTTACTGAGGTTGGATTTGTAGCCCAGGATATGGTCAATCTTAGAGAATGTTCCATGTGCACTTGAGAAAAACGTGTATTCTTTTGTTTTTGGATGAAATGTCCTATAAATATCTCTTAAGTCCATCTGGTTTAATGCATCATTCAGGGCCTGTGTTTCCTTATTGATTTTCTCTCTGGATGATCTGTCCTTTGCTGTAAGTGCAGTGTTAAAGTCCCCCACTATGATTGTGTTAGTGTTGATTTGTCCTTTAAGGTGTTAGCAGTTGCCTTACATATTGTGGTGAACCTGTGTTGGGTTCATAGATATTTAAAATTGTTATAACATCATCTTGGATTGATCCTTTGATCATTATGTAATGTCCTTCTTTGTCCCTGAAAATATTCTTCATTTTAAAGTCTATTTTGTCTGATATGAGTATCGCTACTCCAGCTTTCCTTTGATCCCCGTTTGCATGAAATATTTTCTTCCATCCTCTCACTTTCAATTTGTATGTGTCCCTAGAAGTGAAGTGGGTCTCTTGAAGACAGCATATGTATGGGTCTTGTTTTTGTATCCATTCAGCCAGTCTATGTCTTTTGGTTGGGGCATTTAGTCCATTCACATTTAAGGTAATTATTGATATGTATGTTCTTATTGCCATTTTATTAATTACTTTGGATTTGTTTTTGCTGCTCTTTTTCCTTTCCTTCTTCTTTGCTCTTTTCTGCCTATAGAAGTTCATTTAGTATTTGTTGTAAGGCTGCTTTAGTGTTGCTGAATTCTCTCACCTTTTGATTATCTGAGAAGGTTTTGATTTCTCCTTCAAATCTGAACGAGAGCCTTGCTGGGTAGAGTAATCCTGGTTGGAGGTTTTTTCCTTTCATCACGTCAGGTGTATGATGCCACTCCGTTCTGGCCTGCAGAGTTTCTGCTGAAAAATCTGCCGATAGCCTTATCGGGGTTCCCTCGTGTGTTACTTGTTTCTTTTCCCTAGTTGCTTTCAAGATTTTCTCTTTGTCTTTAATTTTGGTCAGTTTGATTAATATGTGTCTCGGTGTATTCCTCCTTGGGTTTATTTTATATGGTACTCGTTGTGCTTCCTGGATTTGAGTGAGTGATTCCTTTCCCATGTGAGGGAATTTTTCGGCTATCATCTCTTGGAATACTTTTTCTGTCCCCTTCTCTCTCTCTTCTCCTTCTGGCATCCCTATAATATGGATGTTGGTGTGTTTCATGTTGTCCCAGAGTTCTCTGAGACTCTCTTCATTTCTTTTCAGTCTCTTTTCTCTTTTCTGTTCTGTGTCCATGATTTCTACTCATCTGTCCTCCACCTTGCGTATTTGTTCTTCTGCCTCCTGTATTCTGCTGTTGGCTGCTTCCAGTGAATTTTTTACTTCAGTTATTGTATATTGCATCTATTCTTGTTTAAGTTTTATATCTTGTATCTCTTTGGTCAGTGTTTCCTGTAAGTTATCCATCTTTGCCTCCAGTTTATTCCCAATGTCTTGCATCCTCTTCAGCATCAACAGTCTCAAGTCTTTTTCCTGGAGGCTGAGAATCTCCTCATGGCTTAGCTGGTTTTCTGGTGTTTTTTCTTTCTCCCTCATCTGAGTTATAGTCCTCTGCCTTTTCATTTTATAGGTTTTTGGTGTGGTGACTTTCTTAAAGATAATAGAGTTGTATAGCCTCTCTTACTTCTAGTGTCTTCCCCCCTGTGGCTGAAGTAATTATGGGGCTTGGTGTAGGCTTCCTGATGGGAGGGGCTGATGCCTGCCCCCTGGTAGGAGGAGCTGATTCTAATCCTTCTGGTGGGTGGGTCTTACTCTCTGGATGGGATTAGAGGCAGCTGGTTGCCTGAGGGTTCTTTAGGTAGCCTGTTTACTGAGGGGTGGGGCTGTGATCCCACCTGTGTTGTTGTTTGCCCTTGTGCTTCTCAGTGGCTGGCTGACAGGTGGGGCCAGATTTTCCCAAAATGGCCACCTCCAGAGAAAGGCACAGCTGCTGAATATTCCTGAGAGCTTTCCCTTCAATGTCCTTCCCTCACAACAAGCCACATTCACCCCTGATTTCCCAGGATGTCCTCCAAGTACTGCAGTCAGGTTTGACCCAGATTCCCTTGGAGACTTTGTTTTGCCCTGGGACTCAGTGCACGTGAAAGTCTGTGTGTGCCTTTTAAGAATGGGGTCTCCATTTCCCCCAGTCCCGTGGAGCTCTTGTGCCCAAGCCCCACTGGCCTTCAATGCCAGATGCTCCAGGGCTCTTTCTCCCTCTGCCAGATCCCCACACATGAGAGTTTGATGTATGGCTCAGAACTCTCACTCCTGTAGGTGAGTCTCTGTGAACCAGTTAGTTTCCAGTCTGTGGAGCTTCCCACCCAGGAGGTATGGGGTTGTTTATATCATGAAATCGCCCCTCCTACCTCTTGATGTGTCCTGCTTTTTCTTCTGGTGTAGGGTATCTTTTTTAAGGTTTCTGGTCCATTTTTGGTGAAGTGCTCTCAGTCTTTAGTTGTGAATTTCGTTGTTTTTAGGAGAGAAGTTGAGCTCCAGTCCTTCTATTCCACCATCTTAATGTCTTCTTTTGAGGACTGTCTGTTCAGATTTTCTGCCCGTTTTTTTATGAGGTTTTTTGGTTTTTTTGTATGGAGCAGTAGGCCGTCTTTATAAGTTTTGGATATCAATCCCTTGTCAGTTGATTCACTTACAAAGATTTTCTCCCATTTATATACTTTAAATATACTGTGTGCAATTTCCTTCTGGCCTACCGAGTTTCTGCTGAAAAATTATCTGATAACATTATGAGGATTCAATTATGTGTTATTTGTTGCTCTTCCCTTATTACTTTTTATGTTTCCGTCTTTTGTTTTTGTCAATTTGATTTCTGTCTGTCTCACAGTGCTCCACCTTGAGTTAATCCTGTTTGGGACAATCTGTACTTCTTAGACTTGGGTCACTGCATCCTTTCCCATGTTATGGAAGTTTTCAGCTGTTATTAGTTCAAATACTTTCTCTAGCCCTTTCTCTTTCTCGTCTCCTCTGGGATCCCTATAATGCAAATGTTGTTGCATTTGATCTTGTCCCAGAGGTCTCTTAAACTGTCCTCCTTTCTTTTCATCCTTTTTTTTGCTTTAATATGTTCTGCAGCAGTGATTTTTAGCACTCTCTCTTCCAGCTTACATATCCATTCTTTTATTTCATCTATTATGCTCTTGATCCCTTCTAGTTTGTTTTTCATTTTAATTAATGTATTCTTCAACCCTCTTTAGTTCTTTATATTTTCATACTCTTAGAATATCTTGTAACTTCTTTCTCTGTGGATTCATTCTTTTCCTAAGTTCCTGGATCATCTTTATAATCATTACTCTTAACTCTTTTTTGGTGGATTGCCTATCTACACTTTACTTAGTTGTTCTTTTGGGGTTTTACCTTGTTTTTTTTTTTTCTGAAACATATTCCTCTGCCATCTCATTTTGTCTACATTTCTATTTTTATTTGTATATATGTGGAAGGTTAGTTATATTTCACAGCCTTAGAGAAGTAGCCCTCTGTAGTTGAAGTCTTTTCTGTTCTATGAGTACACTCTCCTCTTATCACCTAAGGGCCAGGGACCAGCTGGTCCCAGGGTAGATTCTGACCTGTGTTTTCAGACTTAGTTCTGCAGGCTGTGGGATTGTAGTTTTCTTGCTTCTGGTGTCTGCCCCCAGGTGGATGAGGCTACTGTAGAGGCTCATGCAGGCTTCTTTGGGGGAGAAGATGGTGCCTGCCCACTGATGGATGGAGCTAGGTCTTGTCCTCTGATGAGCAGGACCATGTCAATGGGTGTGCCTAGAGGTAGCTATGGGCTCAAGAAATATATCTGCTAATGTGTGAGGCTATGTTACCCACCTTTTGCTTATTTGGCCTGAGATATTCCAACACTGGAACTGGTAGGCTCTTTGGTGGGGCCAGGTCTTGGTGCCAAAATTTCAGCTTCCAGGAGAGCTCATGCCAATCAGTATGCCATAATACCTCTGCCACCAGTGTCCTTGTCCCCATAGTGAGCCAAAGTTGCCCCACACCTCCCCAGGAGACCCCCCAAGACCATCAGGTAGGTATGGCCTGAGCTCCTATGAAGTCACTGTTTTTGTCCTGGGTCTAGGTGCACAAGAGGACTTATGTGTGCCCACCAAGGGTTCAGTCTGTTTCTTCTAGTCCTGTGGAGCTCCTGCACTGAAGCTCCACTGGCCTTCAAAGTAAAATGCTCTGAGTTCTCTTTCTGCCAATGCCAGAACCCCTGGCTGGAGATCCTGACAAGGGACTCAGAACTCTCTTTCCTGTTGGAGAAATCCTGCAATACATTTGTTCTACAGTTTGTAGATCATCTGGTTGGGGGAATGGGATTTGTTTATATCTTGAGTGCAACCTCCCTACCATCTCATTTTAATTTCTTCTTTATGTCTTTATATATAGAGCTTTTTTGGTAGGTTTAAGTCTTTTTTATTGATAGCTGTTAAGAAGTTGTTATTTTGGTGTGCTTGTGATGCTAATCGTGTGCTTGTGATGTAGACTCTTGCCTACATAATAAATCTTACCAAGTACGCCTTCCTCCTTTCTTTCATCTTTTACCAGTCCCTTGACTTTTTTCCTAAGCCAGTGAATTTAACAAAGAGTAGAGTAGAGAGCTATGAGTTTAACAAACAGAAGATAACGAGAACAGGGTTTAATTAACTTGCTCAATGTTTTATATCTTGTTTTTCCTCAGTTCAGATGTGTTCCTACCTTATAGTCTTTACACTTGCTATTCCCTCTGTAAGGAACTCTGTTCCCCCAGACTTATTCTCATGGCTGACTCCTTCGCATTATTCAAATCTCAATTCAGACATCACTTTTAGGCTTTTTTTGCTTCTAAAATATCTAAAATAGCATACATATACACATACCCATGACACATTTTCCTGACTCTGCTTTCTTGTAGGTGATATCATTCTAAAAGTGTCTTAATTTGTTGAATAAAAAGTCCATAAAATCAGTGTTTCATATGTTTGTATATATCCATGTATTGTCCCCAATGCATAGTAAGCATTTAACTTATATCTGATGGATGAATCCAGTGCTGTCTGACTATATAATCAGTGTTTTTATTTACTATGCTTGATTCCTAGTTTGGCAAAGATGGGCATCACTTCTCTTGGGGAAGAGACAATTTTTCCCTTAAATCTTTAATATGAATAATTAGAGAGCAATTATTTTTGCAGTTAGGCTGTGAGCTGCCCAAATCCAGGTATTTTATATTCCCTTCTGTGCTATAATGGACAAAGGTGAACATTACAGCCAGAAAGAACTAGGTTCAAGTCCTTGTGCTGCCATAAGTTTATTTGTGACTCTAAAATATTTATTCCTTTATGAGCCTTAGTTTCCATATATGTCACATATAGTTATTGTGACAATTAAATAAACTATCCTAGGCAACTTGCCTAGTTTATGGCCTAGCACATCATAGGCACTTATTAATAAATGTCAATGCCTCATCTCTTGGTATTTCTCCCAGAGTAAAGCTGATAATGAGATTTTTTAATTACCATATTGAATATTTATTTATTTTTTTTTACCCTTCAGTAGCCTCTAATATAGGGTTTTACACATGGAGGGTACTGAGGGATTTTTTTTGTTTAATTAAATTTCTCAATTAGTATTCATTTAATTCCCACTTATAAGCAGGCCTGGAAGGTGTGTTTGTCAGATGTGGGCATGTAATGAAGCTGAAAAGGAGAGCAAATTAGCTTTATGACAAAGGGAAGGTATAAAAATATGTCCACAGACTGATCTTATAAAGATAAATAAAATAATGATTGTAAAGTTCTTCATCTGAATCCAAAAATACAATTATCTAAGTTCAAGTTGAATGAGGCATGGCATAGCCCAGTATGTGTGTGAAAATTTTAATTATAAGTCTTTGTTGTCAGAAAGTTCAGTATGAATAAGCAGTGTGATATAGTTACCTAAAATCTTGATTTCAGGGTATACCTTGGGTTCTGTCATCACCTGGAATTGATTCACTTACAGAATTATAAATAACACTTTCTTACTTGAACCACAATATTATATTTTTCTAGCTTTCTTCTTGGTTCATACTCAATGTACTTCTTTCTAGTCAACTAACCCTGTCTGGCTCTACCTCTTTCTCTATGCAGCCTAGACCACACAACACACCATAGTAATAAAGGATTCTCAGCCAGTTTATCTTAGAGTGACCAGTTTTATGGAGATGGAGGGATAGGGTACAGTAAGGAAGGAATGTTCAAGGTCAACATAACTCCTTCCCAGAGATTCTGTTCCAGACCATTACAGCTTGGGTCAATATTCATCTCACTATAATAAGTCATGGTTACAGTGTTGTAGTTACAAGTGAGGACCCATATTCACATCACCTGTGTTTGAATCCTGTTTCCTCAGTTTTCAAGCAGTGTACTTAACTCTTTCATTTTAGTTGCTTTATCTGTAAAATGAGAATAAAATAGATGCTTAAACCTAGAGTTATTGCAAGGATTAAATGAATATAAAGCATTTAGAACAGTGCCTAGAAGGTAGTAAATTCTCAGAAATGGTTAATTATTGTTCCTGTCACATTCTTCAGGAGTGTTTGAGTGAGAAAATTTTGGGATCCCTTGCTGTGTGTTCCCTTATCACAATATAGCTACAGATACCATGCAATAAGGCATATTTGGGTTCTACAAATATCTATGTTCCATCCTTAGCTGGCCTTTCACTGCTACACTTGGCGATCTTTTTAATGTGTCCTTGGGCAGCCCCACTTCCCATTCCCCACATCAGGTATTTCATATCTTAACCAACTCCTCAAACTGTCCTACTCCAGTTGGAATTTTAAAAAAATCTCTGTACCCTAAATCCCTCTCAAACTGTAACCCTGTCCCTCCCTGTCCCTTTATTTTTAAGTACCCCATCAAAGGACTCCTACCTCAGTCTCTGCATTTCTTTACTCTACAAACCGGTGCCAGCTTGCATTATCTCCACTCCTCTAAGAGTACTCTGGTAGGAATCATGAAAAACCTCCTAATGGCTGAATAAGCTAGATCCATAAGTCTCTACAGCAATCTTGTTTGCTTGACCCCCTGCCCCATAATCTCTCGTTAATATTTGTTCTGTCTGTGCCTTCCTCCCATTTCACTTCCTGCTACCTTAGTTAATCTGTGTAGGCTTCTAGTTCATTCTACCTTCATCTACATGGTCTTTTAATTGGTCTCCCTGCCTGAGGAAGCCTTGTTCCCAGACTTTAGTACAGTCTCTAAACTGCTGTCATAATTATCCTCTACTGGATCTTTAATGTTTATAGTCCAATTTATTTAGTGTGGAGTATAAATTCCTCAGTGATTTCACAATTCCATCTCAAATAGCTTATACTGTTTTCTTTACTAGAAATGCTTCTTCACCTTGGACTTCTAATAAGCATGTACTCAATGGATCACCTCTGCAAGAAATATTTCCATGATTGTGTTACCCCTTACTCCGATTAGAACAAACTTCTCTTTCTTATATTCTCCCACTCTATTAATATTTCCTTAAATATTTTTCTTAAATTCTTTGTATCACATATTAACATGCACATCCATTTTCCTCTATTAACTGGCAAGCTCCTTGAGGGCATGGGCTTTGTTTTGAATCTTTTTTGCTTTGATACTGTTTTAATTTATTGCTTTTCATAGCAATTGGTGCTGTAATATTGTCAGTTCAATAATGAATGCACAAACGACTCATGAGGTGTATTAATAAAAAATGAAAAATGAAAACCCTTTTAAGATGTAATATGTCTTCTGGTGAGCTTAAGATATATGGGAGAAGATCAGTCTAACATCTATGAGAATAAAATACCTAGGAGTAAACCTACCTAAAGATCCAAAAGACCTGTACTCTGAAAACTATAAGAAACTGATGAAAGAAATCAAAGATGACACAAATAGATGGAAAGACATACCATGCTCTTGGATTAGAAGAGTTTATATTATCAAAATGACTATACTACCCAAGGCAATCTACAGATTCAATGCAATCCCTATCAAAGTACCAAGGACATTTTTCACAGAACTCGAGCAAAGTCTTTTAAAGTTTGTTTGGAAGCAGAAAACACCCAGAATAGCCAAAGACATCCTGAAAAAGAAAAATGGGGCTGGAGGCATCAGGCTCCCGGACCTCAGACTACAAAGCCTACAAAGCAACAGTCATCAAAACCATATGGTTCTGGCCTAAAGACAGAAATATAGATCACTGGAACAGGTTAGAAAGCCCAGAATTCAACCCATGCACCTACAGCCAACTCATCTATGACAAAGGAGGCAAGGATATACAGTGGAGAAAGGACAGCTTGTTCAATAAGTGGTGCTGGGAAAACTGGACAGCCACATGGAAAAGAATGAAACTAGAACACTCCCTAACACCATACACAAAAATAAACTCAAAGTGGATTAAAGACCTAGATATAAGACCAGACACTATCAAACTCCTAGAGGAAAACATAGGCCAAACACTCTCTGACATAAATGACAGCAACGTCTTCTCAGATCCACCTCTTAGAGTAATGACACTAAAAACAAAAATAAACAAATGGGACCTAATCAAACTTACAAGTTTCTGCACAGCAAAGGAAACCCTAAACAAAACGAAAAGACAACCCTCAGAATGGGAGAAAATCTTTGTAAATGAATCAACTGACAAGGGATTAATCTCCAAATTTTATATACAACTTCTGCAGCTCCATACCAAAAAAAAACAAGCAACCCAATCCAAGAATGGGCAGAAGATCTAAACAGACAGTTCTCCAAAGAAGACATATGGATGGCCAAAAAACACATGAAAAGATGTTCAACATCACTCATGATTAGAGAAATGCCAATCAAAGCCACTCTGAGGTACCACCTTACACCAGCCAGAATGGCCATCATCCAAAAGTCTACAAACAAGAAGTGCTGGAGAGGGTGTGGAGAAAAAGGAACCCTAGTACACTGTTGGTGGGATTGTCAATTGGTGCAGTCACTGTGGAAAACAGTATGGACATGCCTCAGAAAACTAAACATAGAACTACCATTTGATCCAGCAATCCCACCTCTGGGCATCTATCCAGAGAAAACCACAACTCGCAAAGACACATGTACTCCGATGTTCACTGCAGCATTATTTTCAATAGCCAAGACATGGAAACAACCTAAATGTCCATCGACAGAGGAGTGGATCAAGAAGATGTGGTACATATACACACAATGGAATATTACTCAGCCATTAAAAGGCACAAAATACCCGCATTTTTAGCAACATGGACGGACCTAGAAATTATCATGTTAAGTGAAGTCAGCCATACAATGAGACCCCAGGGTGAAATGCTTTCACTGACATGTGGAATCTGAAAAAAAAGACAGACTGAACTTCTTTGTAGAACAGATGCTGACTCACAGAGTTTGAAAAACTTATGGTCTCCGGAGGAGACAGTTTGGGTGGTGGGTGGATGTGCTTCGGTTGTGGGATGGAAATCCTATAAAATTGGATTTTGATGATTATTGTACAACTATAAATGTAATAAATTCATTGAGTAATAAAAAAATCCTAAAAAAATAAATTCAGGTAAAGATCAGAAAACATATATCATAAATAGGAAAATAAATTAAAAAATTTTAAAAAATAAGGTGATGAAAGGGGAAAACCTATCACCAAAAATTCTCTACCCATTAAGGCTCTCATTCAGATTTGACAGTGAAATCAAAATCTTTCCAGAAAAGTAAAACCTAAAATAATTCAGCACCATCAAACCAGCTTTACTGCAAATGCCACAGGAACTTCTCTAAGCAGAAAAGAAAAGGCCACAATAAGAAACAAGAAAATTTGCCTTTGGGATGGATCGGCAATGAGATCCTGCTGTATAGCACTGGGAACTATGTCTAATCACTTCTGATGAATCTATACCTGTATGTGTAACCAGATCAACACACTGTACAGGAGAAAATTGAAAGAACACTGTAAACCAAGTATAATGAAAAAAAATAAAAAAATAAAAAATATTTTAAAATTTTTAAAAAAATTAAAAAAGAAACCAGAAAATTACAAAATGGGAAAACTCACTGGTAAAGGCAAACATCAGTAAAGTTAGAAAATCACCCAAACAAAAACTTAATATCTTTTTCCCAAACAAAAACGTAATATCTAAACCAGCAAGCATGAGAGGAAGAGAGTACATATGCAAGATATTTGAATGAATTTGAATTTAAGAGATCAGCAACTTTATAATTCATATATGTATATCATATAGGATATATATTTATATGATATTTTAAGTGGCTGAGATATACTGCTATATTGAAACTTCATTGTAACCAGAAGCCAAAAATCTACCGTAGAAACACACACACACAAAAAGAAAAAGCAACCCAAACACAACACTAAAGATAGTCATAAAATCACAACAGAAGAGAACAAAAGATGAAGGGAAGAAAAAAGAAAGGCTTACAAAAAAAAAAAAAAGTTAACATGATGGCAATGAGAGCATCCATATAGAGAGCTACCTTAAATATAAACAAATTTATGCTCCAACCAAAAGACACAGACTGGCTGAAAGGACATAAAACAAGGCCTGTGTATATTCAGTCTACAAAAGACTCACATCAGATCTAGGAACACATACAGAATGAATGTGAGGGGATAGAAAAAGGTATTCCATGTAAATGGAAATCAAAATAAAGCTGGAGTAGCAATATTCATATCAGACTAAATAGACTTCAATGTAAGGATAACTTGATCCCCTTGCTGTACAGTGGGAAAATAAAAAAAAAAATAAATAAATAAATAAAAATAGGAGGCTGAAGAATTCCAAAAAAAAATAAAAAATAAAAAAAATAAAGACTGTTACAAGAGACAAAGAGATGTCGTGAGACATATTTCTACAATATTTTCTTAGCCTCTTTGCTGAAAACTCCATCTTGTTCTGCTTTACTTTACTCCATCTTCCTGCTTGAAAAATAGTCACAGTGGTGGTAAATGACTTGAGCTTAAGAACAAAGAACTAAAGGCATAAGTTATTCATAGGGTCAGCTGAATGAGGACATAATGTGTTGGTCTAAGCACGCTGGACCTGTGCAGATTAGTATGCTGTTTGCACAAGCATGATGTGTCCTCTAAAGAATAAGAGAAAGAGGAACTTCGTGGCCCCAAGTGGTTTATGAGTGGTCATTAGCAGAATATGCATTAGGAAAGAGAACCAAGGTGCAAACCTAGGCAGACTGGGTTGCTGCAGATAGGCATGCCATTTGCAGAAGCACAGTGAAGATACTCTGAAATGCTGTGCATAGATAGCTAATGCCAAGCTTCCTCAAATGCTCATGACTGTTAAATGCCTAAAGGTAAAAGCTTAATCATCTACCAGTTATGTGTCTTTTAAAATAATAAAATAACTTATAAAATAATAAAAAACCCTATATCTTCCACTTATAGCCCCCTCCTCACTTGATATAATCCTAAAGAGCACAATAAAAGCAGTGTGGTTTCTTGAGGTGGTGCTCTTGGTCCTTGAGATCTTGAGTCTCTTGGTTCCCACCTTTAATTAAGATAAATATCTCTGTGTCTTGTTTTATGTTAACATTTTTCCTTAAGTTTCACAGCACCCATTCTCCAGCCCCACCCTGCTGAGCTAGTCTCCGCAAAGAGGGACACTACATAAAGATCAATTGATCAATCAAGAAAAATAAATAACAATTGTAAATAAATGGATACCTCAATGTATAAGGCAAATTCTAAAAGCCATAAAAGGAGAAATTGACAGTAATATAGTAATAGTGCTCCACTCACATCAATGGACGGATCAACAAGACAGAAAATCAATAAGGAAACACAGGCTTTAATTTACACCTTAGACCAGATGAACCTAATTGAGATTCATAGAGCATTTCATCCACAAGCAGCAGAATACACATTCTTTTCAAGTTAAAATGGAACATTCTCCAGGATAGATCACACACCACAAGTCAAGCCTTGGTAATTTTAAGAAAATTGAAATTACATCAAGCATCTTTCCTGACCACAGCACTATGAGATTAGAAATACAGTACAGGAAAAAATATTCCAAAAAAAAAAGAAGATGAGACTAAACAATATGCAACAAATAACCTTCCAAGAGGAAATAAAAAATACCCAGAGACGAATGAAATTGAAAGTATGATGATCCATTACCTACTGGGTGCTGTGAAAGTAATTATAAGAGGGAAGTATAGCAATCCAAACTTATCTCAGGAAACAAGAAAAATCTCAAACAACCTAATTTTTACACTCAAAGCAACTATAGAAAGTAGAACAAACAAAACCCAAAATTAACAGAAGGAAAGACATAATAAAGATCAGACCAGAAATAAATGCAATGGAGATGAAGAAAATAATGGAAAAGATCAGTTAAACAAAAAGCAGATTCTTGAAAAAATTTTTAAAAATTATACTCTTCAAGAAAAAAGGGGAGAGGGCTCAAATTGAGTAAAATTAGAAACGAAAACGGAGAAATGAAATTAGAAATTTACCACTGATAAATCATACAAATAAAAGCCTACTACATAAAAGCCTAGTACAAGCAATTATATGAAAATAAAATGTGTAATCTTAAAGAAACTGACACATTCTTACACTATACAATCTAACACACCTGAACAAAGAAGGAATAGAAAATATGAACAGACCAATTACAAGTACTGAAATTGAATGTGTGATTTAAAAACTCCCAGAAAACAAGTTTGGCAAATCCTATCAAGTATTTAAATAGGAGTTAACACCTATCCCTTTGAAATTGCTCCAAAAACCTGTGGAGGAATGAACATTTCTGAGTTCATTCTATGAGACCACCATCAAACTGATATCAAAACCAGATAAAGATATCGCAAACAAAAATAAATTATAGGCCAATATCACTGATTAACACAGATGCAAAAATCCCTAACAAAGCACTGGCAAAATGAATCCAATCATACATTAAAAGAATGATATACCATGATCAAGGAAGATTTATCACATGGATGCAAAGATTATTTAAATCCATGTGATACACCACATTAACAAACTGAAGAATAAAAAATATATCATCCTTTCAATAGATGCAGAAAAAGCTTTTGATAACATTCACCTATTTATGATAAAACTGTTCAGAAAGTGGACATAGAGGGAACATACCTCAACATAATAGATGCTATATATGTCAAACCCACAGTTAACATCACACTTGATGGTAAAAATCTGAAAACAATTCTTCTAAGATCAGAAATAAGAAAAGGCTGCCCACTCTTGCCACTTTTATTAAATACAGTTTTGGAAGTACTAGGCAAAATAATCAGAGGAAAAAAAGAAATAAAAGGAATCCAAATTGGAAAAGAAGTAGTACTGGTCATTATTTGTAGACATGTTACTAAACATAGAAAATCCTAAAGATGCTACCAGAAAACTACAAGAGTTCACCAAATGAATTTGGTAAAGTTGCAAGACACCAAATTAAAACAGAGAATTCATTGAATTTCTATACAGTAGTAATGAAGGAAAAGAAAGAGAAATTAAGGGAAACATCTCATTTACCATTGCTTCAAAAAGAATAAAATCCCTAGAAAATAAACCAACCTAAGGAGGCAAAAGAAATCTACTCTGAAAACTGCAGCATGCTGATGAAAGAAATTAGAGATGACACAGAAAGATATACCTTGTCTCTGGATTGGAATAATCAATATTGTTAAAATGACCATACCACCCAAGGCAATCTACAGATTCAATGCAATCCATTTTATATTATCAATGGCATTTTCCACAAAACTAAACCTTAAACTTTGTATGGAAACAACAAAGACCCTGAATAGCCAAAGCAATCCTGAGTAGAAAATTTGAGGTGGAGGAATCAAGATCCCTGATTTCAGACTAAGCTAAAAACTTACAGTAATCAGTATGGTACTAGAACAAAACAGACATAGATCAATGGAAGAAGACAGAAAGCTCAGAAATAAATCCATGCACCTATTGTCTATTAATCCACAACAAAGGAGGCAAGACTATACAATGGAGAAAAGACAGTCTCTTCAATTATTGATGCTGGGAAAACTGGACATCTACATGTAAAGAATAAAATTAGAACATTTTCTAATACCATACACAAAAATAAGCTCAAAATGGATTAAATACCTAAATGTAGGACTGCATACTCTAAAACACCTAGAGGCAAATATAGGCAGAACACCATTTGATATTAATCACCAGCAATATGTTTTTGGATCTGTCTCCTAGAGTAATAAAAACAAAAATAAACAAATGAGACCAAAAATTCTCAACACAATTTTAGCCAACTGAAACCAACAACATATGAAAAAGATCATACACCACGACCAGGTGGGATTCATCCCAGGATCACAAGGATGGTTCAACATGTGCAAATCAATCAACATCATAACCACACTAACAAAAGAAAAGTCAAAAAACACATGATCATCTCAACAGATGCAGAAAAAAAGCATTTGACAAAGTCCAACATCCATTCATGACAAAAACTCTTACCAAAGTGGGTATAGAGGGAACATACCTTAGCCATTTATGACAAACCCACAGCAAATATAATACTCAATGGAGAAAAGCCGAAAGCCTTCCCACTAAAATCTGGAACAAGACAAGGATGCCCACTCTCACCGCTGTTATTCAACATAGTGTTGGGAGACCTAGCCACAGCAATCAGACAAACAAAAAAATAAAAGGCATCCAAATAGGAAGAGAAGAGGTAAAATTGTCACTGCATGAAGATGGCAAGATACTATATATAGAAAATCCTAAGGCCTCAACCCAAAAACTACTTGAACTGATCAACAAATTTGGCAAAGTAGCAGGATATAAGATTAACATTCAGCAATCAGTTGTACTTCTGTGAAATCAGTCATATTTCTAATGAAATATTAGGAAAGGAATACAAAATTACAATACGTTTTAACACTGCACCCCAAAAACCCAAACACCGGGGATACACCTGACTGAGGAGGTAAAAGACTTATATGCTGAGAACTATAACACATTAATCAAGGCAAGTAAAAAGATGTAAAGAAATGGAAAGATATTCCATGATCCTGGGTTGGAAAAATTAATATTAAAATAAAAATCAATATTGTAAAAATACCCAAAGCAATCCACAAATTCAATGCAATCCTTATCAAATTAACCATGACGTTTTTTACAGAACTAGAACAAAAAATCCAAACATTCAGATGGAACCGCAAAGGACCCAGAACTTCCAAAGCAATTCTGAGGAACAAAAATCAAGCAGGAAGCATAGCTCTCCCAGAATTCAGGCAATATTACAAAGCCACAGTCATCACGACAGTGTGGTACTGGTGCCAAAACAGACATACAGACCAATGGAACAGAATAGAGAACTCAGAAATAAACCCAGACACCTATGGTCAATTACTCTTTGACAAAGGATGCAAGAACATAAAATGGGAAAAAGACAGTCTTTTCAGCAAGCATTGCTGGGAAACCTGGACAGTCGCATGCAAATCAATGAAACTAGAACAAACCCTCACACCGTGCACGAAAATAAACTCAAAATGGCTGAAAGACTTAAATATAAGACAAGACACCATCAAATTCCTCGAAAAGAATGTAGGCAAAACATTCTTGCACTTCAACCTTACAAATATTTTCTCAGGTCAGTCTCCCAAAGCAACAGAAATCAAAGCAAAAATAAACCAATGGGACCTAATCAAACTGAAAAGCTTTTGCACAGCAAAGGAAACCAAAAACAAAAAGACACTTTTCAGAATGGGAGAAAATAGTTTCAAATGATACAACTGACAAGGGCTTCATCTCTAAAATATACAAACAACCTATATAACTCAACAGCAAAAAAGCCAACAACCCAATGGAAAGATGGGCAAAAGACCTGAATAGACATTTCTCCAAGGATGATATACAGATGGCCAACAAGCACATGAAAAAATGCTCAAAATCCTTGATTATTAGAGAAATGAAAATCAAAACTACCATGACATACCA
This sequence comes from Sus scrofa, assembly GCF_054392235.1. Classification (NCBI taxonomy): domain Eukaryota; kingdom Metazoa; phylum Chordata; class Mammalia; order Artiodactyla; family Suidae; genus Sus; species Sus scrofa. Next base: position 62,637,222 of record NC_139401.1, read on the forward strand.
CCTCACACCAGTCAGAATGGCCATCATTCATAAGTCCACGAATAACAAATGCTTGAGAGGGTGTGTAGAAAAGGTAACCCCCTTGCACTGTTGATGGGAATGTAAGCTGGTACAACCACTATGGAGAACAATATGGAAGTACCTTAGAAATCTATACATAGAACTACCATTTGACCCAGAAATCCCACTCTTGGGCATATATCTGGACAAAACTGTCCTTTAAAAAGGCACATGCACCTGCATATTCATTGCAGCACTATTTACAATAGCCAAGACATGGAAACTACCCAAATGTCCATCATCAGATGATTGGATTAGGAAGAAGTGGTATATATACACAATGGAATATTACTAAGCCATAAAAAAGAACAAAATAATGCCATTTGCAGCAACATGGATGGAACTAGAGACTCTCATTCTGAGTGAAGTAAGTCAGAAAGGAAAAGACAAATACCATATGATATCACTCATATCTGGTATCTAATATACAGCACAAATGAACCTTTCCACAGAAAAGAAAATCATGGACTTGGAGAATAGACTTGTGGTTTCCTGAGGGGAGAGGGAGGACGTAGGATGGATTGGGAGCTTGGGGTTAACGGATGCAAAGTATTGCTTTTGGAATGGATTTACAATGAGATCCTGCTCTGTAGCACTGAGAACTATGTCTAGATACTTACAATGGAGTGTGACAATGGGAGAAAATATTATGTATACATGTATGTGTAACTGGGTCCCCATGCTGTACAATGGAAAAAAATTGTGTTGGGGAAATAACAAAAAATTAAAAATAATTAAAAAAATTGTTATATGGCATTTATGACAATTGCTTCATACTTCCTCTGTTCTCATCTTCGTTTGTTTGTTAAATTTGTGGCTCTACTCTGACTCTATTCCATGGCTCTGACTCCACTATAATTAAGAATTCTTCTATACTTTCTCCTTCTGCATTTGGGTCCCTGACTTGCCTACATTTTTGTTTTCCATGCCTTCCTGGTCTACTCCTTATTGTTTATGGGAAGGATGATAATTTTCTGGCCCTGAAAAATCCACCTTAAATGCTCCTACATACTACGGCAGGGAAGAAAGAGAATGGAATGTGGCCATCTATATACACATGGTCCCCAATATTAGAACAGTAGAACAGGCCACATTGTTTTCGGAACACTCATTGCTCCTGAATCTATCTAACAGGGAAGGTGACTCAATACTAAGCCTCCCCAACTCACCCCACAAAACACACAAATAAATTTCTTTATTTTTACTTTGGTACATAGGGAGGTGTAAGAAAAAAGACTCCTTTGGCACTTTTTGTCTGAAGCCAAAGTTAGTCTGCACTATAGGGAAGAGCTAAGCTTAAATGTGGAGAAATTAGTAGGGCTAGCTACCACAAAAGTCAAAAGAGCAGAAACAGGAGGAATAATGTAGGAGGATACACATAATTTTAATTACTTTCTGGAGCAATGTAAGGTATAAACAAGAAGTAATTGGGAAGTGTTTTAAATCAGGGGCTTCAGTTTGTGTCTAACTTCTGCCTGAACTTCCTCTCTGCCCTCCAGATCAGAGGTAATTGATTTCAGTATGAATTCCCTGAGAAAAGAAACTAAACAGCCAGGTCACTGGTGCCTGGGAATTAATTTTGACACAAACCATAATATTAAAGGAAGATGTATCAACCACATTATTGTGGGTTGAGAGCAGTTGATGCAAATATTAACCAGTGGACTCTAGGCTCCAACAAATAGACGACCAGTCCATAAAATAACACTGAGGAAACTATGGAATTGTGAATCTGAATGAGGAAAATATTTTCTGTAAATGCATTTGTTTTATTATCCTGTACCCCATTTAAGCTTTTTCTGTATGGGGTTGATATGTAATTGTGGCCTGCTAAGACTGTTGGAAGTACTTACATGCAATGTTCACTTTGGTATGGAACTAATATCAATATGATTACAAAGAGTGAGTCTGCTATATATCATTCCATATAAATTTTAGGATTATTTGTTCTAGTCCTGTGAAAAATGTCATGGGTATTTTGATAGAGATTTTATTAAATCTGTAGATTGCTTTGGGAAGTATAGCCATTTAATATCATTAGCTCTTCTAATCCATAAACAGCGAGATATCTTTATCACAGTTTTATAGTTTCAGAGTATGGGTCTTTCTTTTTTTATTCCTAGTTTATTACTTTTGATGCAATTTTATATATTTATTTATTTATTTTTGGTTTTAGCAAAATTTCTTCTTTTACTTTTTCAAATTTTTTAATGATTTGTTTTTAATTAAAGTATAGGTGATTTAAAATATTTCCTCAAGTTCTGTTTTACAGCAAAGTGACCCAATCACGCACATTTCTTTGTGCTGTACAGTAGGGTCCCACTGCCCATCCATTCCAAATGTAAGAGTTTGCATCCAAAAAACCCCCAAAATGCCCAAATGATGCATTTTTAAATGGGTTTGTATTCTTTTTTTTCTTTCTAATAGTTCATATTAGTGTATAGAAAAACAATATATTACTCTATACATTAATTTTGTATCCTATGACTTTACTGAATTCATAAATTTTAATAGTTATTTTTTGGTGTAGACCTCAGTGTTTTCTACCTGTAATATCATGTCATCTCAAAGAGTGAGAGGTTTACTTCTTTTCTTTCAATATTGATGTCTTATTTCTTATTCTTGTATGATTGCTGTAGCTAGGACTTCCAGCACTATGTTAAGTAGAAGTGGTTAGAGTGTGTATTTTTGTCTTGTTCTTGATTTTAGGGGGAAAGCTTTCAGATTTTCAATACTGAGTATGACAGTAGTGTAGGCCTTATCATAAAATGATCTTTATTATGTTTAGTTGTATTGCCCCTATAACACATTTGTTGTATCTTTTCTAGGAAGAAGATTGCAAGGGTGAGGGGATATTTTAAAATAAGAAAACCTGATTAGACATATTTCCAAAGAAGACATATGGATGGTCATGGAAAGATGCTCAATGCCACTAATCACCAGGGAAGTTCAAATTAAAACCACTGTGAGATACCACTTCACACCTGCCAGAATGACAATCATCAGAAGACCACAAATAAGAAATTTTGGTGATGATGTGGAGAGAAAGGAACCCTAATACACCATCACTGGGAATGTAAATTGGCGCAACCACTATGCAAAACAGTATGGAGGTTCTTAAAAAACTAAAACTAGAACTACCATTTGGTCCAGCAATTCCACATCTGGGTATATATCTGAAGAAAGAAAAAAACCACTAATTTGAAAAAATACAGGAGTTCCCCTCGTGGCTCAGTGGAAATGAATCTGACTAGGAACCATGAGGTTGTGGGTCCCATCTCTGGCCTTACTCAGTGGGTTAAGGATCTGGCATTGCCATGAGCTGTGGTATAGATCACAGACGCCGCTTGGATCTGATGTTGCTGTGGCTGTGGCATAGTCTGGCAGCTGTAGCTCCAATTCAACCCCTAGCCTGAGAACCTCCATATGCCGCGAGTGCGGCCCTAAAAAGCAAAACAAAAAACAAAAACAAACAAACAAAAAACAACAAAAACACTATGTTATATCTATCTATCTATCTATCTATCTATCTATCTATCTATCTATCTATCTATCTATCTATCTATCTACCTATATATAAATACACCCCAATGTTCATAGCAGCATTACATGAGTTAGGAAATATCTGGAAGCAACCTATGTGGCTATCAAGAGATGGATGAAGATGTGATATATATATATACACATACACACATATACATAGAATAAAATATTATATTGAGCTATAAGAAATAATGAAATCTTGCCATTTTGCAACAACATTGATGGATCTGGAGGGTATTATGCTTAGTGAAATGAGGTGAACACAGCAAGTTATCACTTATAAGTTATCACTTATAAGTGAAACCTAAAAAATAAGGCAAATAAATGAATAAACAAAACAAAAACAAATTCACAGATATAGGGAACAAACTAGTGCTTACTGGTGGGGAGAAAGAAGCAGGGAGGGGCAAGACAGAAGTAGGGGATTGAGAAATACAAACTGCTACATATAAAATAAAGATAGAGTGATATTGTACAGCACAGGGAACATAGTCAATATTTTATAACTTTAAATGAGTAAAATCTATAAAAATATGAATCACTATGTTGTACACCTAAGACTAATATTGTGAATCAACTATGCTCTAATAATTTTTTTTGGCTATTTAGGGCCATACCCCTGGCATATGGAGGTTCCCAGGCTAGGGATCAAATTGGAGCTGCAGCCACCGGCCTATGCCACAGCTCACAGCAACTCTGGATCCCCAACATACTGCGCAAGACTAGAGATCGAACCCACATCCTCATGGATGCTAGTCAGGTTAGTTGACCACTGAGCCATGAAGGGAACTCCTATTAAAATTACTTAAATAGGTTTTTCTTTTGCAACACATGCAGCATGTGGACCTTCCCAGGCCAGGGACTGAGCCTTACCACAGCTGTGACCTAAGCCACAGCAGTGACAACACTGGATCCTTAAACACTAGGCCATCAGGGAACTCCTAATTATTTTTTAAATAAATTAAAACTGGTGTTTCAAATCTCCCTTATATACCTCTTCTTTTTTGTTTTTTTTTCTTTTTACTTTTTTATAGATAAATTCTTGAAAGAGTTGTCAGCATTAGATGGTAACATTCTCCACCTTTCATGTACCTTTCAGCTTATTCTAACCTGGCTTCTATCTCCACAGCACCACCCAACTTCCACTCTTGCAAGGTGACCAGTGGTCTCCATTTCAATAAACCAACAGAACTGTATCAGCCCTCTTCTTTCTTCTTCTTTTTTTTTTTTTTTTTGCGTTAGTCATAGTTTTTCTTTTCTTTCTTTTTTTATTTCCGCAATACATTATTTTTTTTTCTACTGTACAACATTGTGACCCTGGTACAACCACTATGGAGGTACTGTAGAAAACTACATAGAACTACCATATGACCCAGCAGTCCCACTCTTAGGCATATATCCAGACAAAACTTTCCTTGAAAAAGATGCATGCACCCTCATGTTCATTGCAGCACTATTCACAATAGCCAAGACATGGAAACAACCTTCTTCTTTCTTGACCAACTTTCTTTTAAAAACATTTTCTCTTGGCTTCTAGAACAGCAGAGGTTTCTATATTTCCTCCTATTCCTTTGTCTGCTCTTTCTCTTGGCCAGTTCTCTTTGTTTTCTGGTTCATACCCCTCTCCTGGATATTTAAACATTAGTAATCCTCAAGGCCAAGGCCATTGCTCCCTTCTCTTCTGAATCTATATTCTTTCCCTGGGTGATTGCAACCATGTTCCTAGCTTCATCAGGAAAATATAACTAAAATTAATGTCATCCATTTTAAGAAGCACTATTATTTTTTGTATCACCAAGAAAGCAAAAATGTTCCCAATTAAATTATGTCTAAAATCTTCTAGTTGCACACCAAATTCCTTTCTCTCTCAGAAAATGACACCACCATTCCCTTGGTTGTGCAAGCTAGAAACTAGGAATCTGGGACTTCTATTCTCTCTACCTCACCACCTCCTACCCTTATATCAAATCAGACTCTATATCCTATGATTTTACATCTATATTAATCCCTTAAAATGCTCATCTCTCTGACTCTTTTACAAGCTTAATAGAAGCTATCACCTCTCTTGCCTGATTTACCTCAAAAGCAACTTATATCTCCCTAATCTTTTGATTAGCTATTCAGCAGGCAGAGTGATCTTTTCAAATTCAAATTTGACCATGTCACTTCCATAATGAAAATGATGAAAACTCTTCAGTAGTTTCTTATCAATCTCAAGAAAAGGTCCAAATTCTTTCTGCGACCTATAAAGCTCCTGTCCACCTCTCCACCCTTGTCTCATGCCACTCTTTATGTGCCAAGTACATACTGGCCTTCTTTTTGATTCTCAAATACTTCACCCTCCTCACTGCCCAAGGACTTTTTACACATGCTCTCTCCTCTTCCTATACTCTCTTCCTTCTCTTTATCCAATTAACTCCTATTCATTTCTTAGCTTTCAACTCAAGCTTCACCTCCTCAGGGAAGTCGTCTTCCATCATCTCAGATTATATGTTCTCATAGCACATTTCTCTTTTTCATAATTTAAAATTTTGATTAATTTAGTGTGTGAATCACATCTTATTCCTGAGCTTGGTACTTGAATGTAAGTTGCATGAAGGCAGGGGAAGTGCTGGGGACTAACCTAGGTACTGTGTCTTCAGAACCTAGCATAATGCTGGTGACAGAATAGGTACTCAGTTCATATTCGTTAATGAATAAATTGATGGGATGCAATAGTTAAGGTAGAAAGAATAAGAATTATAGTCAGGTTTCTGTTTTCAGTGATTAAGTTAGATGGTAGCACTATGAGGCAAGGGTGAAAATGATTAACTTGGCTTTATAAGAAGAGTTCGAGTTGATTGTGAAATATATGGCAGGCAGTTTGACATATGAATCTGGAGTTGAGGGAAGGAGCCTTGGCTGTGGACATAAATTTAATAGCTATTAGCTCCAGGTGTTGGTTGAAACTGAGTGAGGGAGTGAGATTACCCAGGGAATGAGTGTAACATAAGAAGGAGAGATGGCCAAGGACGTATCTTTGTAGATAAGGAAGAGGCAGAGGAAAATAAACCATAGAATAAAATGAATAAAAAAGGACGTAGAAGCTAAAGACAATTGAGAACAGTATGGTACTTTAGAGGTCAACAGTGTTAAAAATAGCACAAAGGTCAGAAGAGTGCCTACTAGCCTTTCCAATGAGAAAAACACTTGTAGAATTCTTAGGGAAGTGAACTGACAGGTGAAGCAAAAAATGAAGGCTTTGAAACCCTGAATAAACAGTCCTCTTCTGGCAGCCTGCTAAGAAAAGAAGGAAAGAAGGTGAAAACTGGAGAGAGACCAATGTCAAAGAAAGCTTTTACTTTTTCTTTAACATGTGAAAAACCTGACAACTCTGAATGTTAATATATCACATCAAAGTGAAGTTACTCTTCTATAAATGAGATTGGGATGCCCAATACACAATTTGTTTCATGGAACATGTATTCAAGCCCAGGCTGGATACAGAACAACCTGAGGATTTCTCTTCCCAACTGTAAAATAAAAGTCAGGGTTAGGAAGTTTAACCCATGTTTCTATAAGATCCTTTGCACAGGTCCATCGTGGCACAATGAAAAGAGCACTAGGCCAAGAATCTGGCAGTCCTGGTTCACTGACAACTTCATATAAGTTTATTTAGCCTATCTTTTTCTCAATTTGTTTATGTATAAACCAACCTCACAAAATCATAAGGAGAATCAAAGGTGAGAATAGATGTTGAAAATGTAACATAAGATATATAACATATACCACACACATATACATATATATATATACACACACACACACACTAGCACTGTAATGCTGCCAAGGGTTACTAAACTCAACTCTTGAGGAAGACATTATTTTTAGTTAATGAATGCTTATCATAACAAATTTAGTTAATAAACCCATTTCATAAGAACTTTTGGTACTGTTATTATATCCATTTTACAGATGAGGAACTGAAGCACAAACAGGTTAGGATACTTGCTTAAGGTCACACAGCTAGAGATCTTTAAAGATGTGAAACCAGGAGTTCCCGTCCTGGCGCAGTGGTTAGCGAAATCCGACTAGGAACCATGAGGTTGCGGGTTCGGTCCCTGCCCTTGGGGAGTGCGTTAACGACCAGGCGTTGCCATGAGCTGTGGTGTAGGTTGCAGACGCGGCTCGGATCCCAAGTTGCTGTGGCTCTGGCGTAGGCTGGCAGCTACAGCTCTGATTCGACCCCTAGCCTGGGAACCTCCATATGCCGCGGGAGCGGCCCAAGAAATAGCAAAAAGACAAAAAAAAAAAAAAAAAAAAAAAAAAAAAAAAAAAAAAAAGATGTGAAACCAGAGTCTGGCTCTAAAGTTCTGCATAATCATTATGGTATGGTATCCTTGGCCAAGAACCTCATCCTCTAAAGATAGGATTCACCAACTGTTTTTGGAAAAATCTGATGAAATCTTTGGACCCTCTCTTCCTCAAAATACACAGAAATTCACACATACGTTTTTATATACTATTTAAAGGAGCAGACTCACTGATCTTAACCACTACCATAAATCCGTGCCATGTGGTTCGCCTAGGCATCTCAGATTAAAACTCCTTCCTTTAAAGTCTAAATTCCACCAATCTTAAACTCTAGCCTCAAATCTTACAGCCCACTTCTAGAAACAAATAGGGAACAGCTGCAGCTCTCAGGATACACTCTACTGCTGCCTACTGGACTGCCTGCAGTAACAACAACATTGCCATACCTATAGTTTAGAGACCTCTTTAGGTTTTTCCGAAGTGCTTTCACAAGAAGGTGCTCTCACAGCTGGGTTACAGAATGCCAAACCAAGAGGCTCCCTGCGGTCCGTCTGGTCCATCCTCCGTTCTTTGCTGCTGAATCCTTCTCATCATCCTCCAAAGCACAGCGTGAGAGGGCGTCGCCGCCATTTTAGTTTTTTGAACTGTCTGCATCAAGAGCTAAGGAGATAGCCATTAGGATTGAGCAGAGGGCGCTGGAGTACACCTTTTGTGGTGGACGCCTTAAACCAAAAGGGCGGAAATGTCAACTCTCTAACCTGTTCTTTAAGGATTGGCCCACATGTTTTCTTCTCCGACTGGGTAAACTACCTTAGCATTCATTCGCTCCATCCTTTTGCAAATAACCATTCTTGGCCTTCTAACCGAGGATTATTCTTTCGTTTGTCTTTAGTAGTAAAGTTTGCAACTCTGGAGTTACAAAATATGGAAAAAAAACAAAGGGCTCCTCCCCCGCCAGACCCCAGTTTAAGACCCCTCTTCTAATCTCTTATTTTCTTCCTCTTCACATTTGCTATCCCTATCCCTTCAGTGTTTTTGTTTCTGACCATTCTCCAGCTCCAAAGCTGGGAGTAGTAATCACAGCACTGGACTGAGAATTGGAGCAGACCTTCAGATTTAAGTTTTACAGCTTTATTAGCCCTGTAACCAATCACTTGACCTCTCTGAGGTCTCAGTACATATAACTCAAAGAGGTTGATTAATACTGGAGGATCTCCATGAGACTTTTGTGACCCGCTGAATTCTAAGTCTTTTCTCTCCTTTACACTTCCAAACTAGTCCATCCCTACCGTAATTCCCAGAGTGATAACTCTAAAATTGGTCTGCAGACCCTTGTTTAAACCCCCTAATGCTGCCTTTTGCCCACAAGAAAGCTCAAACTCCACATTGTGATTATAAACACCTTTGCAATTTGGTCTCTTCTTCCCTCTCTGACCTGCATCTTTTCTGATTTACTTCCAAACCACGGTTTAGGTGACATGGCTCCCACTGTCCAAACAATCTGGTTTAGATGCTGATTTAATCTTCATCCTAGCATTGTTAAAATGTACCATAATTATCTGTTTAGTTTTCTTCCCCTAGTTTAGGCTCTGAGCTCCTTGAAAGCAGGAACCACTGCTGAATCTCCAGCTCCTAGAAAGATGCATGATAATTTGTGATTGTTTAATAAATATTTGTTGATTGAATGCATGATTATATGTTGCTGCATCTTGAAGGCCTATTACCGTACCAGGCATGTAGTAGGTGTTCAATAAATAAACAAATTAATTTGCATACCCTCATCAGCACCTCTAATATCCCTTTCATCCTGTCCATCTTTCTTCAGTAACTTGTTAGGCACTAACATCTCTACCTGGATTATGGGGAAATCTCTTAACTAGTCTCTCTCCACTAGTCTTTTTCCCTTTAAGATAACTGTCCTTAAAATATAATTCTGCAATACCATTATTTGTTCCAAAATCTTCTAGGACTCCTTGTTACCTACAGGGTCAGGTCTGAACTCTTTCACTAGTCAATCAAGACCTTTCTCCAACCTGACTTTTCATTAGCCTGGCCCTCCAGGCAAACAAGATTACTTCCTATTCCTCAACTTGTCCCAATTCATATACATTAAGACCAGGTGGGGAATAATAAGAACTCAAATGAGATTTCAGGAAGTGGGGATGAAAAATAGGGCATGGATTTGAGGATATGCACACTTAAAAGATACCTTTCACTTAATTCAGTCTGTCTCCTTTGTTTCACAGGCACTACCAAACTTCTTTAAGGAAATCTTCCCTTCGTTCTGGAAATAATACAAGCAAATATTCTTCAGAAGATTCTTGTGTGCCAAACATTGTTCCATGTGTTCTATATGCATTAGTGCATATAATCTTTGTAGTAGATACTATTGGTGTCCTTCCTTTACTTATAAAGGCAGTGAGGCAGATTTAGAATTGTTACCTGCTCAAATGTCATGTAACCTATGAAAATAGCAGATCTGAAAGCTAACCCAGATAGACTTACCCTCGGGTTGTGGTCTGAACTGCTAACACTACATAAATGAATGTTTCTGTTGGCTGTCATGGTACTGCCTACTTCCTTCTTTCTTTTTTATTTTTTCAGGGCAATGACTGCAGCATATGGGAGTTCCTGTACTAGGGGTTGAATTGGAGCTGCAGCTGCAGCCTACACCACAGCCATAGCAACATGGGATCCAAGCCACCTCTTTGGCCTACACCACACACAGCTCAGGACAACACCAGATCCTTTAACCCCCTGAGCAAGACCAGGGATCAAACCCACATCCTCATGGATGCTATTCAGGTTTGTAACCCACTGAGCCACAACAGGAACTCCCATGGTACTGCCTATTTCTAATTCTGTATTTCCTTTTGTGATAGTATTGCCTTCCTTCTTTATTGTTTTATGCCATTCCCAAATATAGAAATCCCACAGTTTTGTTCTTTACTTCTACTATTCTATATGTTCAAATAAGCAGTATTTATTGAGCATGTTGTGTGTCAGAGAGAACCTAAGAATACTTATATGCTTTATCTAATTGACTCTTTTCATCATCCCTCTGAAATATGTGTTATTATTACCTCAATTTCACAGGTGAGGGAACCCAGGCACAGAGAAGTGAGGTAATTTGACCAGCTTCACACAGCTGGCAAATGGCAGAGCTTGAATTGGAACCCAGGCAGTCTGATTCTAACCAGAGGCCATACTTACAGGGTCAATCTTTTTATGTTTGTTCTGTGATTAAAAGCCAGATAGTAGTGCTAGACTGCTTGGTTCAAATCCCAACTTAACCACGTTCTATCTGTATGACCTTGAGCAAGTGACTTCACTCCCCCGAAGCTGTTTCCACATCTAGAAAAGGGGAGAATGATAGTAAGGCTGATGCGAAGATTAAATGATTTCATTTATGGAAAACACTTAGAACACTGTATGACACCATGTAAGCAGTATGAAAAACTTACCTACAGTTAATATTTTATTTTTGTATCTCTCTGAATTTTTAATATTTCTATAGATTGCATCTTTTCCCACAATTTCATTGAGATATTATTGACATGTAACATATGTAAGTATAAGATGTAAAAAGTGATATGGTATACCTATATGTTCTGAAATAATTACCACAATACAGTTAGTTAATATCTCCATCCCCTCATACAATTGCCTTTTTTTGGTAGCAATACATTTAATGTCTACTATCTTGACACTTTCAAGTATATAATACAGCATTCAATTAATTATTGTCACAATGGCATATGTTTGAATCCCAGAACTTATTCATCTGATTGCAGGCAGTTTGTACCCTTTTAACAATATCACTTCATTTCTTCCACCCTAGAGCTTCTAACAATCATCATTCAACTTTATATTTCTATGAGTCCAACTTTTTAAGATTCCATATAAAATAGATAGCATACAGTATCTGTTTTTTTCTATCTTATTCATTTCACTTAACAAAATTTTCTCAAGGTCCATCTCTTTTGTCAAAAACTCCAGAGTTCCTTCATTTTAATGCCTGAATAATATTCAATTATATATACTCTATTTTCTTTGTCCATTCATCCATTGATGGCACTGGTTGTTTCCACATATTGGCTATTGTAAATAATGCTGTAGGAAAAATGAGGGGTGCAGATATATCTTTGAGATGGTGATTTCATTTGCTTTGGACATATACCCAGAAGTAGGATTGCTGTGATTTGCATTTCCCTGATGATTAGTAATTTTGAACATCTTTTCATATATCTTTTGGTCATTTGGATATCTTCTTTGGAAAAATGTCCTTTGCCATTTTTAATTGAAATGTTTGTCTGAATTTTTTTTTTTTTTTGCTATTGAGTTGTGTTTTATATTTTGGATATTACTCCCTATCGGAGAGTAATATTTTTTCAAATATCTTCTATCATTCCATAGGTTGCCTTGTAATTTCATTGTTTATTTCATTGTCTATGAACAAGCATTTTAACTTGATATATTTATGCAGATTTTTGTTACTTGAAGTATTGGTATCATATCAAAAAATATTGCAAAGACCAATGTCAAAGACCATTTTCGCTAAGTTTTCTCCTATGAGTTTTATGATTTCAGGTCTTAAATTTAAATCTTTAATCCATTTCAAGTTAGTGTTTCTAAAAGGAATAAGATGAGGGTCCAATTTCATTATTCTGCATGTGAACATCAAGTTTTCAAAACCCTATTTATTTATTTATTTTCCCACTGTAAAGCAAGGGGATCAAGTTATCCTTACATGTATACATTACAGTTACATTTTTCCCCCACCCTTTCTTCTGTTGCAACATGACTATCTAGACATAGTTCTCAATGCTATTCAGTAGGATCTCCTTGTAAATCTATTCTAAGTTGTGTCTGATAAGCCCAAGCTCCTGATACCTCCCACTCCCTCCCCCTCCCATCAGGCAGCCACAAGTCTATTCGCCAATTCCATGATTTTCTTTCTGTGGAAGGGTTCATTTGTGCCATATATTAGACTCCAGTTCTAAGTGATATCATATGGTATTTATCTTTGTAATTCTGACTCATTTTACTCAGTATGAGATTCTCTAGTTCCATCCATGTTGCTGCAAATGGCATTATGTCATTCTTTTTTATGGCTGAGTAGTATTCCATTGTGTATATATACCACCTCTTCCGAATCCAGTAACCTGTCGATGGAGATTTGGGTTGCTTCCATGTCCTGGCTATTGTGAATAGGGCTGCAATGAACATGAGGGTGCATGTGTCTCTTTTAAGTCGAGCTTTGTCCGGATATATGCCCAAGAGTGGGATTGTGGGGTCATATGGAAGTTCTATGTATAGATTTCTAAGGTATCTCCAAACTGTTCTCCATAGGGGCTGTACCAGTTTACATTCCCACCAACAGTGCAGGAGGTTCCCTTTTCTCCACAGCCCCTCCAGCACTTGTTATTTGTGGATTTATGAAGGATGGCCATTCTGACTAGTGTGAGGAGGTATCTCATGGTTGTTTTGATTTGCATTTCTCTTATGATCAGCAATGTTGAGCATTTTCCCATGTGTTTGCTAGCCATCTGTGTATCTTCCTTGGAGAACAGTCTATTCAGGTCTTTTGCCCATTTATCCATTGATTGATCGGCTTTTTTGCTGTTGGGTTGTATAAGTTGCTTATATATTCTAGAGATTAAGCCCTTGTCCATTGCATCATTTCAAACTGTTTTCCCTCATTCTGTAAGTTGTCTTTTTGTTTTCTTTTTGGTTTCCTTTGCCGTGCAAAAGCTTGTCAGTTTGATTATGTCCCATGGGTTTATTTTTGCTCTAATTTCTAGTGCTTTGGGAGACTGACCTGAGAAAATATTCATGAGGTTGATGTCAGAGAATGTTTTGCCTATGTTCTTTTCCATGAGTTTGATGGTGTCCTGTCATATATTTAAGTCCTTCAGCCATTTGGAGTTTATTTTTGTGCATGGTGTGAGGGTGTGTTCTAGTTTCATTGCTTTGCATGCAGCTGCCCAGGTTTCCCAGCAATGCTTGCTGAATAGACTTTCTTTTTCCCATTTGATGTTCTTGCCTCCCTTGTCAAAGATTAATGGACCATAGGTGTCAGGGTTTATTTCCGGATTCTCTATTCTGTTCCATTGGTCTGTCTGTCTGTTTTGATACCAGTACCACACTGTTTTGATGACTGTGGCTTTGTAGTATTTCTTGACGTCTGGGAGAGTTATGCCTCCTGCTTGGATTTTGTTTCTCAGGATTGCTTTGGCGATTCTGGGTCTTTTGTGGTTCCATATAAATGTTTGGATTGTTTGTTCTAGTTCTGTGAAAAATGTCCTGGGTCATTTGATAGGGATTGCATTGAATCTGTAGATTGCTTTGGGTAGCATGGCCATTTTTACAATATTGATTTTCCCGATCCAGGAACATGGAAGATGTTTCCATTTCTTTACATCTTCTTTGATTTCTTTGATTAAAGTTTTATAGTTCTCGGCATATAGGTCCTTTACCTCCTTGGTCAGGTGTATTCTGAGGTATTTGATTTTGTGAGGTGCAATTTTAAAAGATATTGTATTTCTGTATTCCTTTTCTAATTTCTCATTGCTGGTATACAGAAATGCCACTGACTTCTGAATGTTAATCTTATATCCTGCTACTTTGCTGAATTGATTAATCAGTTCAAGTAGTTTTGGAGTTGAGTCCTTAGGGTTTTCTATGTATAGTATCATGTTGTCTGCCTACAGTGACAGTTTGATCTCTTCTCTTCCTATATGGATGCCTTTTATTTCTTTTGTTTGTCTAATTGCTGTGGCTGGGACTTCCAAAACTATGTTGAAGAGCAGTGGTGAGAGTGGGCATCCCTGTCTTGTTCCAGATTTCAGTGAGAAGGCTTTCAGTTTTTCCCCATTGAGTATTATATTTGCTGTGGGTTTCTCGTAAATGGCTTTGATTATATTCAGGAATGTTCCCTCTATACCCACTTTGGCAAGGGTCTTGATCATGAATGGATGTTGGACTTTGTCAAATGCTTTTTCTGCATCTATTGAGATGATCATGTGGTTTTTGACTTTTTTTTTTTTTTGTTAATGTGGTGTATGACGTTGATTGATTTGCGTATGTTGAACCATCCTCGTGAACCTGGGATGAACCCAACCTGGTCATGGTGTATAATTTTCTGTCTATGTTGTTGGATTCGGTTGGCTAAGATTCTGTTGAGAATTTTTGCATCTATCTTCATCAATGATATTGGCCGATAGTTTTCTTTTTTGGTGGTATCTCTGTCTGGTTTTGGAATGAGGCTGATGGTGGCATCATAGAATGTCTTTGGGAGTATTCCTTCTTCTTCCACCTTTTGAAAGAGTTTAAGGAGGATGGGCACCAGTTCCTCTTTATATGTTTGATAGAATTCGCCTGTGAAGCCATCTGGTCCTGGACTTTTATTTGTAGGGAGTGATTTTATGACCTCTTCAATTTCATTTCCAGTGATCGGTCTGTTCAGTTGGTCTGTTTCTGCTTGATTCAGTTTTGGCAGGCTGTAAGATTCTAGAAAGTTGTCCATTTCTTCCAGATTGTCAGACTTGTTGCCATATAGTTGTTCATAGTATTCTCTTATGGTTTTTTGTATTTCTGCTGTATCCGTTGTGATTTCTCCTTTTTCATTTCTAATTTTGGTTATTTGGGTTCTTTCTCTCCTCTTTTGAGTGAGTCTGTCCAGGGGTTTTCTATTTTGTTTACCTTTTCAAAGAACCAGCTCTTGGTTCTATTAATTTTCTCTATTGTTCTTGGAATCTCTATTTTATTGATTTCTTCTTTGATCTTTATAATTTCCTTCCTTCTGCTGACTTTAGGTCTTTTTTGTTCTTCTTTTTCTAATTCCTTTAGGTGGAGGGTTAAGTTGTCCATTTGGGATCTTTCTTCTTTTTTGAGAAAGGCCTGTATTGCTATAAATTTCCCTCTGAGCACTGCTTTTGCAGCATCCCATAGGTTTTGAGAGGTTGTGTCTTCATTATCATTTGTTTCAAGGTAGTTTTTAATTTCCTTCTTGATTTCCTCATTTACCCACTGGTTTTTTAGTAGCATGTTTTTAGTCTCCATGTAGTAGGTTTTTTCTCTTTCCTTTTCCCACGGTTGATTTCTAGTTTCATGGCGTTGTGGTCAGAGAAGATAGTTGAGATAATTATTACGCTCCTAAATTTATTGAGGTTAGCTTTGTGTCCCTATATGGGGTCGATTCTTGAGAATGTTCCATGAGCATTTGAGAAGAATGTGTATTCTGAGTTTTTTGGATGTAGTGTCCTGAAGAGATCAATCAAGTCTAACTTTTCTATTGTTTCCTTTAGGATCTCTGTTGCTTTATTGGTTTTCTGTCTAGAGGATCTGTCCACTGATGTGAGGGGGGTATTAAGGTCTCCTACTATGATTGTATTCTCGTCAATATCTACCTTTATGTCTGTTAACATTTGTTGTATGTATCTGGGTGCTCCTGTATTTGGGGCATATATGTTGACGATAGTAACATCCTCTCCTTGGATGGATCCCTTAATCATTAATAGTGTCCTTCTTTGTCTTTCTTTATGTCTTTTGTTTTACAGTCTATTTTGTCTGTTATGAGTGTTGCAACTCCTGCTTTTCTGTCATGTCTATTGGCGTGAAATATTTTTCCCCAGCCTTTCACTTTCAATCTATATGCATCTTTTGTCCTAAGGTGAGTTTTCTTGTAGGCAGCATATTGAAGGTTTTTGCCTTTTTATCCACTCAGCCACTCTGTGTCTTTTGATTGGGGCATTCAGCCCATTGACATTTAAGGAGATAATTGATAGATGATTATTTATTGCCATTTGAACCTCGTGTTCCTGTTGATTCTATGGTTCTCCATTCTTCCTTTTTTTTTTTTTTTTTGGTTGGACCGTCTCCAGTTATTACTTGCTTGGGTGTATTTTTTTTTTCATTTTTTTGCTAATGCAACATTTGGTTTTGGCTTGTGGGTGCCCTGATTTTTAAGTATGCTAACCCCTTCCTGTAATTGTGTGTTTTAGCCTGATGGTCCTGTAAGTTCAAACACTTCATTTCTATATTAAAATTAAGAAGAGAAACATACATACAAACAAACAAAAGGGTCTATTTATTTCCTAACATCCCTTGCCCACATTTTATGGTTTTGATGACTCTTTTTTATTTTTTCTTTTTAATTTTATTTTGTTTGAAGCATGTTCATGATTAAATCTGTATGCTGGCTTATTTGAGTGACTGCTCTCTGATTGCGGTTTCCTCAGTCCTAGTTCTTCCTCTTCTTCTTTTTTTTTCTTTTCTTTTTTCTTCCCTTTCCTTCCTTTCTTTTTGGTTTAGAGAAGCCCTTTCAATATTTCCTTTAACCTGGGTTTTGTGTTGCTGTATTCTTTAATTTTTGTTTGTTGGAAAAAATTTTTATTTCCCCTTCTATTTTAAATGATATTCTTGCTGGATAGAGTATTCTAGGTTGCATATTTTTTCCTTTTAGCACTTTAAATATCTCTTGCCATTCCCTCCTGGCCTATAGTGTTTCTGTGGAGAAATCAGCTGATAATGTAATGGGGGTTCCCTTGTAGGGAACATTCTGCTTTTCTCTTGCTGCCTTTGGGATCCTCTCATTATCATTAACTTTTGCCATTTTTATGATAATGTGTCTTGGTGTGGGTCTATTTGGGTTCAGTTTGTTTGGGGCCCTCTGTGCTTCCTGTATCTTGAACCCAGTATCCTTTAGATTTGGGAAGTTTCCAGCGATAATTTCTTCAGATATATTTTCCATTTCCTTATCTTTTTCTACTCCTTCTGGAATTCCTATTATGTGTAGATTGGCCCACTTTATATTATCCCATAGGGCTCTTATATTGCTTTCCAATTTTTGATTCGGTTTTCTGTCTGCTGACCTGATTGGGTGATTTCCATTATTCTATCTTCCATATCACAGATTCGTTCTTCTGCATTATTCATTCTGGTTTTTACTGCCCTTAGTTCAGTTTGCATCTCTGCAAATGAATGTTCTAGTTTTTCTTGGTTCCTCTTTATATTTTCGTTCCTTTCTGAGGGTATCTGCATTACTGTTCCTATCTTCTCTTCATTCCTTCAGTATTTTCACTATTTCTCTTTTGAACTCCAGGTCTGTCTGACTGGGGAGGTCTGTTTCATTGTTGACTGTTGTAGGTGAGTTCTCCTGTTGGTTTGACTGGGGGTGGTTTCTCAGCTTCTTCATCTTGCTTGTTGTTTTCTTTCTCCTGAGGGAGTTGTACTCTCCGTGGCCGGGCAGTGTTTGCCTTGTCACTGCCGTGGAATGTTTCCTGAGGGCTGGCATTGTTGGTCAGTCTTTCTTGAGGCAGTGTGGCTTTTCTGGAGTGTTGATGGGGCTAACAGGGTCTCTTTGAAGCAAAGGAGGACTTCCTGAGGGCAGACAGGACTGGGAGGTCCGCCCCACGATGGTAGCAGATTTCACTTTGTCATGCAGAGCTTACTCTGGTGTTTTTAGGCTGTGGGGTTCTTGCGGGGGGTTGCCGGTGTTGGCCAGCTGTTCCTCAGGAGTGCAGCACCCCCTGGGGGCTGGAGCAGCTATCTGGGTCCCTGATAACCCACGAGGCTCTTCCCTAGGGCAGCCCAACTCAGAAGGACTGCCTGAGAATTTAGGCAGATGTTTTCACAGTCTGGCCAAGCTTGTTGCAGCTTTTCTGGGCTGCAGGGGGTCCTCCAGGGAGCTGGTGGTGCTGAGCAGCTATTCCTCAGGAGCGGGGCACCCCCTGGGGGCTTTTGTGGCTAGCAGGGCCGCTGAAACCCCAAGAGGCTCCTTCCCAGGGCAGCCCAACTCAGAAAGACCGTCTGAGATCTTTTCATTGCTCAGCCATGCTTGTTGCAGCTTCTCTGGGCTGCAGGGGGTCCTGCCTGGAGCTGGCAGTCCTATGCAGCTGATCCACCTGTGCTCGGCACCCCCTGGGTGCTTTGGCGGGTAGCAGGGTGGGTGAAAACCCACGAGGCTCCTCCCCGGGGCATCCCAACTCAGAAAAACCGTCCGAGAATTAGACAGATCTATTCACGGCCTGGCTAGGCTTGTTCTAGCTTTTCTGGGCTGCAGGCCTTTTCTTGGGGGCTGGTGGTGTTTGGTGCTGCTCTGTGGAACTGTAGCCCCTCCAAAGGGCAAGCAGGCCTGTGCAGGGACAGCCCCTGCAGTGGTAGGCTTCAGGCAATTGTTGAGGCCAGCCCTCCTGGATGGCAGGCAGCCCCAGGTCCGGCTAGAGCGTAGGGGGTGGTGAAAACCCCATTTATTAAAGAGTCTATTCTTTCCCCATTGAGTAATCTTGACTTCTTTGTTAAGTATTCATTGACCAGATATGAATGGGTTTATTTCTGAGGTCTCAATTCTATTCCATTCGTCTCTGTGTCTGTTTTCATGCCAGTATCATACTATTTTGATTAACACAACTTTGCAATAAAGTTTGAAAATAAAAATTCTAGTCCCTTCAGCTTTGCTCTTGTTTCTCAGGACAGCTTTGAGTATTCAGGGTCTTTCACAGTTCCATACAGATTTTAAGATTTTTCCTAATTATATGAAAAATTACATAGCACTTTTAGTAGGGATTCCAATGAATTTCTATAGATGGCTTTGTGTACTATGAGCATTTTAATAATATTATTTTTTGAACCATGAGCAGGGGATATCCTCCCATTTATTTGTGTCTTCTTCAATTTATTTCATCAATGTCTTGTATTTTCAGTGTTCAGATCTTTTATCTCCTGTCTTAATTCCTAAACATTATATTATTTTCAATGCTTTTGTACATGTGATTTTCTTATTAAATAGTTCATTGCTAGTGTGTAAAAGTGCAACTGATTTTTGTATGTTAATTTTGTATCCAGAATTTAGTGAATTTGTTTAGTTCTAACAGTTTTTTGATGGAGTCTTGAGAGTTGTTATATATAATATCATGTCATCTGAAAACCCAAATAATTTGGGTTTTTCATTTGGAAGACTTGTAGTTATTTTTCCTGCTTAATTACTGTGGCTAAGACTCCCAAAAATATGTTGACTAGAAAAGAAAATGGAAACCCCAGTCTTGTGATTGTAGCGTGAAAGCTTTCAACCAATCACCATTGGAGTATGATGTTAGCTGTGGGCCTGTCATATTTTCCCTTTCTTATGTTGAGTATGTTCCTTATAATCTCATTGAGAATCTTATCATGAAAACATGTTGCAATTTTCCAAATGCTTTTCTGCATCCATTTAAATAATTTATGATTTTATTTTTCTTTTTATTTATTGATTTGCATATGTTGAACCATCCTTGAACTCCAAGGATAAAACATACATGACCATGATGTATGATGCTTTTGATTTACTGCAGAAATCAATTTGCTAATATTTTTTCCCTATGTTTTTCCCTAGAAGTTTTATGGTTTCAGATTTAAATGGATTTAAATTTACATTTAAATCTTTATCTATTTCAAGTTAACATTTGCATGTGGTGTGGGAAAGTGGTTCATTTTCATTCTTTCATATGAGACTGTCAATTATTCCCAGCACCTCTTGCTGAACAGATTTTTTCCCCATTGTATATTCTTGCCTGCTTTGGCATAGATTTTTTTTCCTTTTCTTAATTTAATTTAATTTTTTTATTACTTGATTAATTTTATTACTTTTATAGTTGTACAATTATCATCACAACCCAATTTTATAGCATTGATTGACCATATGAGTATGGGTTTACTTCTGAAATCTGTATTCTGTTTCATTAATCTATGTGTCTATTTTTGTGCTGGTAGCATACTTTTCTGATTACTATAGCTTTGTAGTATACTTTGAAACCAGAGATTAGGATACCTTCAGCTTTGTTTTTCTTTCTTAAGGGTGTTCTTGGTACTTGGGGTCTTTTGTATTTACGTATAAATTTTAGAATTATTTGCTTGAGGTCTGTGAAAATGTCATTGTAAATTTTTGGGGGAATTACATTGAATTCATTGATTTCCTTGGATTGCATGGTCATTTTACAACATTATCTTTAATCCATGAATGAGGTATAGCTTTCCGTTATTTTGTACTGTCTTCAGTTTCTTTCATCAGTGTCTTATACTTTTTTTGAGTACTGGTGGTTTACCCCTTAAATTTATTCCCAGGTATTTTATTTGTTTAATGCACCAGAAAATGGAATTATTTAATTAATTTCTCAAATAGTATATTGTTAGTGATTAGAAATGCAACAGATTTCTGTATAATATTCTTTTTAAAATGTTTTCATTATAGTTGGTTTACAGTGTTGTTCCAATTTCTGCTGTATGGTATATAATAATATTGTATCCTACAAGTTTACTGAATTCATTTATTGCATCTACCAGTTTTCAGTGGTGTATTTAGGATTTCTTTTGTTTTTGATTTGCAGAATTTTAATTGATTCAGTTTTACAGAATAAATATACATTAAATTTGCAGTAATAGCAGGTCCCCTTTTTCATAACTTTACTTCTGACCACTTAGAAATAAATCTATGGACCTTCTTTTCTTCCCAGGGAACTCTTTCGAGCATATAGATGTTGTAGAGGTGGTGAGGTAAAGGTCCTAAAGTCAGAGCACTTATGGTTCAGTCCTGACATTACCATTCTGGGCATGTTACTTCATCTTTTGTAGACTTTTAAGGTATAGTATCATGTCATCTGCAAGCAGTGACAGTTTTACCTCCTTTTCAACTTGGATTCCTTTTATTTATTTTTCTTGTCTGACTGCTATGACTAACACTTTCAATATTATATTTAATAAAATTGGCAATAGTGGGCATTCCTGTCCTACAACTGACTGTAGAAAAATGGTTTCAGGTTTTCACTCTTGAGTATGATGTTGACTATACAATTGTCATATGGCCTTTATGGAGTTCTCTGGTGGTATAGTTGTTATGGATCCAAATTTGTCATTGCTGTGTTTTGGGTCACTGCTGTGCTGTGGGTTTGATTCCCTCACCTGGATACTTCTGTATGCCATGATTGCAGCCAAAAAAATTTTGAAAATATATGGCCTTCATTATATTGAGAAAAGTTCCCTCTAAACATTCTTTGTTGAGAGTTATTTTTTTTTATCATGAATGAATGGGTTTGAATTTCGTCAAAAGTTTTTTCCACATCTATTGAGATAATCATAAGACTATTATTTAATTTCTTCATGTGCTGTGTCAATCACATTGATTTGATTTGCAGATATTAAAGCATCCTTGCATTCTTGGTATGTATTGTTGAATTTGGTTTGCTAATATTTTGTTCATCATCTTCTCATTTAAGTTAATCAGTGATATTTGCCTGTAATTTTCTTCTTTTTTTTGTGGTATCTGTACCTGGTTTAGGTATCATGGTGATTCTGGGCTCATAGAATGAGTTTAGAAGCATTTTTTTTCTTCCCAAAATATTTTAAAGTACTTGAGAAGGATAGATTTCAACTATTCTTTAAACGTTTGGTAGAATTCACTTCCAAAACTATCTGGTCCTGGACTTTTGTTTGTTGGAAGTTTATTACTATTATTATTATTATTACTATTCATTCAATGATTGTAACTGGTCTGTTCATAGTTTCTATTTCGTTCCTGTTTTAGTTTTAAGAGATTGTATAAAACTAGGAATTTGTCCATTTCTTGTACGCTATCCATGTTACCAGCATATAATTATTTGTAGTATTTTTTTTATGTTCCTTTGTATTTCTAGGGTTTTGGTTGTAACTTCTCCTTTTTCATTTCTGATTTTTCTGATTTGGGATCTCTCTCTTTTTTACATAATGAGTCTCCATAAATGTATATCACTTTTGTTTATCTTTTCTTAGACCAGCTCTTAGTTTCATTGATTTTTCTATCATTTATTTTTTATCTAATTTTACTCTTTCTTTCTTTTAACTTTGGGTTTTGTTTGTTATTCTTTTTTTCTATTTCTTGATGTAATTAAGTTGTTTATTTAAGATTTTTCTTGTTTTCTAAGGTAGACTTGTATTAGTATAAATTTACTTAGAATGTGCTTTTGCTGTGTGCTGTAGATTTTGAATCATTGTATATTCATTTTCATCTCCAGATATTTTTTTTTAATTCTTTATGTGTTCATTTTATTTTATTTTTTAAATTTAATTTTGTGTTTTATCAGAGTATAGTTGATTTACAATGTGTGTTAGTTTCAAGCAAATTGATTCAGTTACACATGCACCTACAACCCTTTCTTATCCAGATTTTTTCCCACATAGGTATATGGAGTAGAGTTCCCTTGCTATACAGTAGGTCATTGTTGATTATCAATTATATATATACTAGTGGGTATATGTGAAACCTAAATTCCTAATTGATCCCTCCTCCCCACATTTTCCATTTGGTAGTTATGTTTATTTCAGACTATTTCTAATTTGTAAATAAGTTAATTTGTATAATATTTTAAGATTCCACCTATGTCATATCATATGATATTTGACTTTCTCTATCTGACTTACTTCACTTAGTATGATAAATTCTGAGTTCATCCACTGTTGCAAATGGTGTTACTTCATTCTTTTTAAGACTCAGTAATATTCCATTGTATTTATATGTATCGCATCTCCTTTATCCATTCCCCTGTTGATGGATATTTATGTTGTTCCATATGTTGGCTATTATAAATATTTCTATGAACATTGGGGTGCACATAACTTTTCAAATTATGGTTTTCTTTGGATATCCCAGGAATGGGAATACTGGATCATATAGTAGCTCTATTTTTAGTTTTTTACATTTTTTTTTGGCATGCCCATTGCATGTGGAATTTCCTGGGCCAGGGATCAAACCACAGCAGGTACCTGAACCACTGCAGTGACAATGCAAGATCCTCTAACCTGGTATACCACAAGGAAATTTCCTATTTTTAGTTTTTTACAAACCTTCCATATTGTTCTCCATACTGATGGAGTCAATTTACATCTCAACTGACAGTGTAGGAGTAATTTCTGTGTAATTTGTTTCCTCAGTGCCTTATTATTTTTTTTTTGGCAAGAAATAGATTTATTAGGATAGGATGCTTATGAGAGATGAAAGTGGGCAGGTGATGAAACTCTGCCCTAAGGATCTGGTGGGCTACAGTTTTATCATCCAAGGGGAGTGGGGGTCGGAAAAGTCTGCCCCTTCCTTTCTGGGAGTAGTAGCTCCTCCTAGGTATCCAGTAAGCTATGTATTCAAATCAGCAGAAAGTAGGTCCTCAAACTCCTGCCCTCAGTCTAAATCTGAATGCAGGCCTCATCCCATCTTCCACCCAACAACCTGAGGCAGTTCTCACACTTCCACTAGTCAAGCAAGCCTGCCTTGTTCTGATGGCTTTTTTGAGCAATTTATTAATTTACAGTGATCTCCCAAATCCCCCTAGATTTTGCTCTCTATCTGTGATCCTTTACTGGGACTTCTACAACTGCCTGTGCCTAATCCATCCCTATCATTCCTCCCTTCAGGTGTTTTACCCCTTTATGCTTAAAGGGGATATTGGGTGATAACCATTCAGTAACTACTTCCTGCTGAGATAGGGAATAGTCCTGCCTAGGAAAGGAGTAAAACACCTGGCTAACTGTCCCTTTTCTGTTGGGAGTGCTGAAAGCCAGTGTTGCTCTGGTTAACATTATTTTTCCCAGCCACCTTAGAGATTAAACAGTGTATGGTGAAACCAGTAGCACCAGGACCAGTGCTTATATGAGCATATTTGGGTCCAGGAGCACCAATATTACCAATGGGCTGGGGAGATCAGCATCTTTAGCACCAGCATCACCACGTTCACCTTTAGCACCAGGTTGGCCATCAGAACCAGGGGGCCAGCGAAGCCAGCATGATCAGGGGGATCAGGCTCGCAATGCTCACTGGGGAAGTCTCTCTCATCTCTTGCTCCAGAGGAGCTGGGAGCAACAGGTGTCCAGAAACAACAGGTTCACTGGGTTTGCCTGCAGTGGGGCTAGTAAGTCCAGTAGGTCCCTGAGCTCCAGCTTCTCCATCTTTGCCAGCAGGACCAACAGTGCCAGGTAGTCTGGGAACACCTTACTCTCCAGCATTGCCAGGATCTCCAGCAGCACCCAGTCCATAATACTTGCCAGGGGGTCCAGGCAGGCCAGCAGGTCTGAGTTAACCTTGGGCTCCTCACTTGCCTTCTTCTCCAGCAGGGCCAGGGGGCCTTGAACACCAGTGGAGCCAGGCTCTCCCTTGACACCAGTGTCTCCTTTGCTGCCAGGAGCACCAACTTCACTGCTGTTACCCTTGGGACCAGGGAGGCCACTGGTGCTGAGATCCAGCGGGGCTTCTCGGGGATCAACTTTACCCTTAGTACCAACAGCACCAGGGAAGCCATAAGGACCACCAGGGTCCATGGGATCTGGGGGTCCAGCATCATCATCATTTCCATATTTCCTCAGTGTCTTATAGGTTTTTAGA
Organism: Sus scrofa; assembly: GCF_054392235.1. NCBI lineage: Eukaryota > Metazoa > Chordata > Mammalia > Artiodactyla > Suidae > Sus > Sus scrofa. Next base: position 62,662,495 of record NC_139401.1, read on the forward strand.
GTAATGTTCCTTTGCCTACATAGGAAGATGTATTCCTACTTATTTTATTCTTTTCGATTTGATGGTTTATGGGGTTATTTCCTTAATTTCTCTTTCTGATCATTAATTATTAATGTGTAGAAGGGCAAGAGATTCTCATGTATTGATTTTGTACCCTGCACCTTTATTGAATTCGTCAATGAGCTCTAGTAGTTTTCTGGTAGCATCTTTAGGATTTTCTGTATAAAGTATCCAGTCATCTGCAAACAGTGACAATTTTACTACTTTTTTCCAACTTGGGTTCTTTCATATCTTTTTCTTCTCTTATTTCTGTGCCTACCCCTTCCAAAACTGATGAATGAAAGTGATGACAGAGGGAGTCCCTATTGTGGCTCAGTGATAATGAATCTGACTAGTATCCATAAGGATGCAGGTTCAATACCTGGCCTCAGTGGGTTAATGATCCTGCATTGCCATGACCTGGTTAAGGATCCTGCATTGCCATGACATGGTCACAGATGAGACTCAGATCCCATGTTTCTGCGGCTATGGCATAGACCAACAGCTGCTGCTCCAATTATGTGGCTAGCCTGGGAACTTACATAAGCTGCAGATGCAGCCCTAAAAAGAAAAAAAGTGATGACAGACAGCATCCTTGTCTTCTTCCTGATCTTAGAGGAAAATTTTCAATGTTTCACTATTGAGTATGATGTTAGGTTTAGGTTTGTAACATATGATCTTTATTATATTGGGGTAGGGTCTCTCTATATCCACTTTCTGGAGACTTATTTTATTATAAATGGGTGTTGAATTTTCTCAAAAGATTTTCTTGCATATATTGAGGTAATTATATGGTTTTTATTCTTCAATTTATTACTATGGTTTATCACAATGATTAATGTGTGGATATTTCAAAATTCTTGTATTTCTGGAATAAAAGTCATTTAATCATGACGTATGATCCTTTCAATGTATAGTTTGGTTTGGCTTGCTATAATTTGTGGAGGAAATGTATTATTCAATTTGGTTTGCTATATTTAGTTAAAGAGTTTTACACCTATGTTTATCAGTGATATTGGCCTAATTTTCCTTTTTTTGTGGTATCTTTGTCTGGTTTTGGTATCAGGATGTTGGTGGCCACATAGAATGAGCTTGGAAGAATTCTGTCCTCTGAAAAATTCTGGAATAGATTTAGAAGGACAGATGTTAACTCTTTTCTAAAGCTTGATAGAATTCAACTTGGAGATCATCTAGTTCTGGACTTTGTTGGATTTTTTTTTTTTTTTTTTTTTTTTTGCTTTTTAGGGCTGCATCTGCAGTATATGCAATTTTACAGGCTAGGGGTTGAATTGGAGCTACAGCTGGCTGCTGTCCTAATCCACAGCCACAGCAACACGGGATCTGAGCCAGGTCTATAACCTATACCACACCTCATGGCGATGCTGGATATTAAACTCGCTGAGTGAGGCTAGGGATTGCACCTGCATTCTCATGGATAATCGTCGGATTCATTTCCACTGTGCCACAATGGGAACTCTGTTGAAAGTTTTTCTTTCTTTTTTTATTTTTTTTCGGTCCGTTGGAAGTTTTTTGATCACAGTTTTAATGCCAGTACCTATTATTAGTCTGTTCATATTTTCTATTTCTTTCTGATTCAGTCTTGGAAGATTATACTCAAGAGTTTGTCTATTTCTTCTAGGTTGTCCATTTTATTGGCATATAGTCGCTTGTAGTAGTCTCTTAAGATCCTTTGTATTTCTGTGGTTATCAGTTGTAACTTCTCCTTTTTCATTTCTAATTTTATTGATTTGAGCCCTCTCCTTTTTTCCTGATGAGTCTGGTTAAAGGTTTATAGATTTTGTTCAACAATCAGCTTTTCATTTCACTGATCTTTTCTATGAACTATTTCCTTCTACTAACTTCATGTTTTGTTTGTTCATGTTTTTCTCTAATTGTTATAGGTGCAAGTAAGATTTGGTTGTTTAATGACATTTTTCTTGTTACTTAATGTAAGATTTTATTACCATAAACTTCCCTCTTAGAACTACTTTTGTTGTATTCCATAGGTTTTAGATCATCATGTTTTCATTTTCATTCATCTCTAAGTATATTTTAATCTTTTTCTTGTAGCTCATTTCTAATCTCATAGCATTGTAGTCAGAAAAGATGCTCGATATGATTTCAATTTTTAGTCTTTTTAAAAATATCTCTTTCTCCTTTATTACAAAATCAAGGCTAAACATGATTTTTTTTTTTTGGTCTTTTTGCCTTTTTCTAGAGCCGCATATGGAGGTTCCCAGGCTAAGGGTCTAATCAGAGCTGTAGCCACTGGCCTACGCCAGAGCCACAGAAACTCCAGATCCGAGCCACGTCTGTAACCTACACCACAGCTCATGGCAACGCCGGATGCTTAACCCACTGAGCAAGGGCAGGGATCGAACCTGCAACCTCATCATTCCTAGTCGGATTTGTTAACCACTGAGCCACGATGGCAACTCCCCAGTTTTTCAGTCTTATTGATGGTGGGCATTCTGACCAATGTGAGGTGATATCTTGTGGTTTGATTTGATTTCTCTAATCATTAGCATTATTGAGATTTTTTTCATGTGTTTTTTGCCATCTATAAATCTTTGGGGAAATATATGTTTAGATCTGCCCATTTTTCGATTAGGTTGTTTATTTTTGTTGAACTTCATTAGTAGTTTTTGTATTTTGGAAATTAATCCCTTGTCTGTTGCTTCATTTGCAAACATTTTATCCCATTGTGTGGGTTGTCTTTGCATTTTGTTTATGGTTTCATTTGCTGTGTAAAAATTTTTAAGTTTACTTAAGTAACACTTGTTTATTTTTGTTTTTATTTTCATTTCTCCAGGAGGTGCATCCAAAAAGATATTTCTGCAGTTTACGTCTAAGAGTATGTTTTCCATTAAGTGTTTTATAGTATCTAGTCTTATATTTAGGTATTTGATCCATTTTAGTTTATTTTTGTGTATGGAATTAAAGAGTATTCTAATTTCATCCTTTTACATGTAGCTGTCCATTTTTCCCAGCACGACTTATAGAAAACACTGTCTTTTCTCCATTGTATATCCTTGCTTCCTTTGTCATAGATTAGTTGACCATGTGTGTATGTGTTTATCTCTGGGCTTCCTATGCTGCTCCACTGATCTATCTTTCTGATTTTGTGCAAGCACCAAGTCTTTTTATTTATTCACTGATTGATTTTTATTTTTTCCATTAGGCTTGGTTTACAGTATTCTGTTGATTTCTACTGTGCAGCAAAGTGATCCAGTCACACACATATATGTACACATTCTTTTTCTCACTTTAGCCTCCATCATACTCCATCACAAGTGACTAGATATAATTCCCTATGCTATACAGCAGGATCTCATTGCTTATCCACTCCAAAATGCAATAGTTTGCAGCTATTATCCCAACTCCCACTCCATCGCACTCCCTCCCCCTCCCCCTTGGCAACCACAAGTCTCTTCTCAAAGACCACGTGTTTCTTTTCTGTGGAAAGTTTCATTTGGGCCATATATTAGATTCCAGATATGTGATATTTATATGGTATTTGTCTTTCACTTTCTGACTTATATCGGTTAGTATGAGTCTCTAGTTCCATCCATGTTGTGCAAATGGAATTAATTGGTTATTTTTTTGTGGCTGAGTAGTATCCCATTGTGTATATATACACCACATCTTCTTAATCCAATCTTCTGGGTTTTTTCCATGTCTTGGCTGTTGTGAATAGTGCTGCAATGAACATACAGGTGCATGTATCCTTTTTAAGGAAAGTTATGTCTGGATATATGCCCAAGAGTGGGATTTCTGGGTAATATGGTAGTTCTATATATAGATTTATAAGGTACCTCCATACTGATCTCCATACTGTTCTCCATAGTGGTTGTACTAGCTTGCATTCCCATGAAGAGTGCGGGAGGGTCCCCTTTCCTCCACACCCCCTCCAGCATTTGTAATCTGTTGACTTGTTAATGATGGCCATTTTGACTGGTTTGAGGTGGTAAATCATAATAGTTTTGATTTTCATTTTTCTAATAATTAGTGATGTTGACTATTTTTTTCATGTTCTTGATGATCATCTGTATATCTTCTTTGGAAAAATGTCTATTCAGGTCTTTTGCCCACTTTTCAGTTGGGTTGTTGGTTTCTTAGCTATTGAGTTGTTTAAATTGTTTCAATATTTTAGTGATTAAGCCCTTGTCACTTGAATAATGTGAAACTATTTTCTTCCATCCCATATGTTGTCTTTTTTAATGGTTTCTTTTGCTATGCAAAAACTTGTCAATTTGATTAGGTCTCACTGGTTTATTTTTGCTTTTATTTCCATTACCTTGGGAGTCTGACCTAAGAAAATATTTGTACAGTTGATGTTAGAGAATGTTTTTCCTATGTTCTCTTCCAGGAGTTTGATGGTGTCTTGTCTTACATTTAAGTATTTAAGCAATTTTGAGTTCATTTTTGTGCATGGTGTGAGGGTTTGCTCTGTTTTCATTTATTTATGTGCAACTGTCCAATTTTCCCAGCACCTCTTGCTAAAAAGATTGTCCTTTTCCCATTTTATATTCTTCCCTCCATTGTCACATAGGTGTCTGGGTTTATTTCTGGGTTCTCTTTTCTCTTCCATCAGTCTTTATGTGATTTGGAACAAGTACCACACTGTCTTGATTATCGTGGCTTTGTAATACTGCCTGAAGAATGAGAGAGTTATGCCTCCTGCTTGGTTTTTGTTCCTCAGGATTGCTTTTGCAATTCATGGTTTTTTATGTTTTCATATAAATTTTTGGATAGTTTGTTGTAGTTCTGTGAAAAATGAATGGGTAATTTGATAAATATTACTATACTTACATCAGAAAAAGAGAATTTAAACTTAAAGATGTAAAAAAGAGGCCATGAAGGTAATTATATAATAATAAAAGTGTAAGTCTATCAAGAAGATATAATAATTGTAAATGTTTATTGCATATAACCCTGTGCATCTAATATATTAAGAAAATACTAATAGAACAGAGTGGAAACTAAACAGCAATACTGTAATAGTGGAGTTTTAATATGTTAAAATATCACACTACCCAAACTTATCTTTAGATTCAATACAACCTTTATGAAGTCAATAGCATTTTTACAAAAGTTATAGACTTGTGGTTGCCAAGAGGGAGGGGGAGGGAGTGGGATGGATGAGGATCTTGGGGTTAATAGATGCAGACTATTGCCTTTGGAATGGATTAGCAATGACATCCTGCTGTGTAGCCAGGGAATTATGTCTAGTCACTTATGATGGAGCATGATAATGTGAGAAAAAAGAATGTATACATGTATGTGTAACTGGGTCACCATGCCATACAGTAGCAAATTGACAGAACACTGTAAACCAGCTATAATGGAAAAAAATCATTATATAAAAAAGGAAGTTAATAAAACTAAATATTTTTATATGGAACCTCCAAAGCCTCAAAAAAACCAAAGCAACTCTGAGGAAGAATGAAGTGGAAGGCATCACATTTCCTGATTTCAAGCTATAACATTAAGCTGTAGTATAAAATCTGTATGATACTGACATAAAAACAGACACATAGACTGATGAATGAGAATCAAGGGTCCAGAAATAAATCTATACATGTAAAGTCAACCTATATATGAAAAGGGATCCCTAAATAATCAATGGGGAAGAGACTGTCTCTTCAATGAATGGTGTTTGAAAAACAGGATATTTGCATATAAAAGAATAAAAAAATCCTATAATACACCAACCACAGTAATTAACTTGAAATGGATTAAACAGTTAAATGCAGGACCAGAAACGGTAAAACTTATTGAAGGAAACTTAGAACAAATGCTTCTTGATATGGGACTTGGCAAAGAGATTTCAGATATGACACCTCAAGCATAAGCAATATTTTTTTAAAGTGGGATTACTTTATTTTTTATTTTATTTGTCTTTTCTTCTTTACTAGGGCTGCACCCATGGCATATGTAGGTTCCCAGGCTAGGGGTAAAATCAGAGCTGTAGCCACCGGCCTACACCACAGCCATAGCAATGTGGGCTCTAAGCCGCGTCTGTGACCTACACCACAGCTCACGGCAATGCCGAATCTCAACCCACCAAGCAAGGCCAGGGATTGAAGCTGCAAAAAGCGGGACTACTTTAAATTAAAATGCGCCTGCACAGCAAAAGATATGATCAACAAAATGAAAATGCAATCAAGGGTATGGCAGAAAATATTTTCAAATCAATGATCTGATAATGGGTTAATATCCAAAATGTATAAAAATTCACACAATTTAGTAGCAAATTTCCCAAGTAATCCGATTTCAAATTGGGCAAAAGACCTGGATAGACATTTTCCAGTGAGGATATTCAAATGGAAAACAGATACATGAAGAGTGGTCAACATTGCTATTCATCAGGGAAATGCAAAACCACAGTCAAAACTTGACATCTCTTAGAATGGCTACCATTAAAAAACAAGAGATAAGATGTGCTGATGAAAAAGTAGAGAAATGGAACACTTGTGCATGTTGGTGGTATTGTAAATTGGTATAGCTACTGTGGACAACAGTATAGAGTAGGAAGGGTTACCATGTGATCCAGCAACTGTACCTCTGGGTATATAGCCAAAGGAAATTAAATCATTCTGCTGAAGAGATATTTGTACCTTTACATTCATTGCAGCATTATTTAAAATAGCCAAGGCATGGAAATAACCTTAGTGTCCATTCACAGATGAATGAATAAAGAAGATGTGAGATTTTATATATATATATATACACACACACATATGTACACTTATACATAATAAATACATATATATAGTGAAATACTGTTATCCATAACAAAGGATATCTTGCCATTTCTGACAACATAGATGAATCTTGAGAGCAAAATGCTTAATGAAATAAGTCAAAGAAAGACAAATACTGTATGAACTCACTCAGTGTGGAATCTTAAGAAAACCTCATTTATAAAAAAGATCATATTTGTGGTTACCAGAGATGGGGTACATGTTATTCGGGAATTGGGTGAAAGTGGTCAAAAGGTAAAAATTTCTGTTTATAAAATAAACAAGTATTGGGTATCTGATATGTAATGTACAACATTAAAGCTACAATTAACACTGTTGTATGGTATGTTTGAAAGTTGATGAGTACATCTCAACTGTTCTCATGAAAAAGAAAAAGAGATTGTTTTTCTTTGTATCTGTATGGCATGGTGGATGTTGACCAAATTTATTGTGGCAATCATTTCACAATATGTGTAATTCAATTCATTGCACTCTATTCCTTTACTTACATAGTGCTACTGTCAGTTATATCTCCATAAATCTAATGGAGAAAAAATAGATAAAATCAAAATAAAAGCTCTCAACATAAACAATCAAATTAGAAATGGGAAAATGTCATAAAGAGGAAAATGTACACATGAAAAGATGTTTAGTATACATCATTGATTAGCAGATAAATGTAAAATAAAGCCACAATACCATGTTACTACACAAATTTTTAAACTAGCAATAATAAAAAATGTTGAGAAGAATATAGACAATATGAATCATTCATATATCACTAGTTGAAATGCAAAATGATAAACTCTTTCTGAAAATAGTTTTGACAGATTAAAAAAAACTAAATATATATTTACTGTATGACAGAACAATCACACTCCTGGGCATTTATTCCAGATAAATTAAAATTGTCCATACCAAAATATCTACATGAAATGTTCATAGCAGTTTCATTTGTAAAAACCCTAGACTCCAAACAGCCAAGGTTTCCTTCAAAGAGTTAATGCTTAAAAAAGAAATCCTGTGATGCATTCATTCCATGAAATACTCCTTAGCAATAAAAAAGAATGAAAAATTGATACACAAAACAACTTTGATAAATCTCCAGGAAATTATGCTGTGTGAAAAAGAAAAGGCTTCCTGAAAGGGCACTTATGATACATTACTGTAACACTACCTCTAATTTTTAAAGCACTTTGTATTTATTAAAGCACTTTTATTAAATACCCTACTCTTCTTGGTCAGGCATTGTAAGCTTCATTTTACAGATGAGGAAATTGAAGTTGAGAGATGGGCATATGACCAATCAAGGATCACACAGCCAAGAAGTTGAGCTGAGGTAAAATTGGAACACTTTTGACTTCCAATTTAGTGGTCTTTTCATTATACTTATTTGCATCCGATATTGATACAGATTTTTTAAAAGAGTGAATTATAACTTTGTGGGCAGGTGATTTGGCTTTCGATTTACTCATTAAGTTTCCAAAAAAGGCAATCTTTTTACCTTGTCCTAGAGTGTACTTAATCATAATTTCCTCATTCTGCTTTTATTTATTTTTTCAAATATTAAGAGTATAAATATTTTTATTAAAGCATAGTTGATTTACAATGGTATTTCAATTTCTGCTGTAAAGCAAAGTGACCTGACCACACGGACACATACATTCTTTTTTTTTTTTTTTACTATCTTCAGCATGATCTAACCCAAGAGACTGGGCACATTTCCCAGTGCTGTACAGTAGGACTCCATTATTGTTATCCATTCTAAATGTAACAGTGTGCATCTACCAACCCAAAATTCCCCATCCATCCCCTTCTCTTCCCCCTCCTAGCAAACACAAGTCTCATCTCCATAACCATGATCTATTTCTCTTTTGTAGATATATCAATTGCCTGTGCTATATTTTATACTCCACATATAAGTGATATCATAGGGTATTTGTCTTTCTTTTTCTGACTTACTTCAGTTAGTATGAGAATCTCTAGATCCATCTGTTTTGGTGCAAATTACATTATTTTGTCCTTTTTATGGCTAAGTAATATTCTATTTTATATATATATATATATATATATATATATATATATATATATATATATACCATACCATCCTAATGCATTCATCTGTCAATGGACATTTGGGTTGTTTCCATGTCTGGGCTATTGTGAATAGTGCTGCAGTGAATTTAGGGGTGCATGTATTTTCTGAATGTATGTTTTGTCCATATATATAAATACAACCCACAGAAAGGGAGAACATCTTTGCATGATGCAAACAACAAAGGCATAATCTCAAAAATATACAAACAATTTATACAACTCAACAACAACAAAAACCTCAGTTGAAAAATGGGCGGAAGACCTAAATAACCATTTCTCCAAAGAAGATATATGGATGGCCAACAGGCACATGAAAAAATGTTGTGTTACGAATTATTAGAGAAATACAAATCAAAACAACAATGAGGTACTACCTCACACCAATTAGAGTAGCCATCATTAACAAGTCAACAAACAACAAATGATGGAGAGGATGTGGAGTAAAGGGAACCCTCCTTCACTGTTGGTGGGAATATAAATTGGTACAATTGCTATGGAAAGAAGTGTGGATGTTCCTCAGAAAACTAAATAAAGACCTACCATATGATCCAGCAATCTCACTCCTGGGCATATACCCTCTTTCTACTTTTAGAGAAAAAGGCAAAAATTGAAAAGGGAAACAAGTTACATAATTCAGATTCATTATCTGATAGATGCTATTACATGCACACAATACATCTTTGGCTCTGTCACAAACAATTAACAATAATGAATAGTCTTATAGACAACCCCCAGTTTATTATAAAAAATAAAATCACATTACACATTTCAGTACACTGAAGCCAAGAAGTTTTCCTTAATTCTCAATAAAAATGATAAAAATACAGTTTAGCATTTGAATGCTTAAATCTTTCATGTAACTTATTAGAACATTTCCCTTTAAGGTCATACAAAGGAAGTACATTATTACTTGATTAAGACTCACTTAAGCCCATCAGCAAACTATAAACAGTAATTCAACAAATATTTGCAGGTCCTTATCACAAGTCAGGCACAGAACTGGGTTTTGAGGTATACTGTGTATTTATAAGAAATAGATCCTCCTCTAAAGATGTTCACCATCTAAACACCTATTACTGTGAAGTACTTATACCAGGGCCCACATATTATTAATCTTGGTGTTCTTCTCTAATCTTATTTTAGCTGGATTTCTAACATTTTAGTAAATTATGACTAAATAATTCCTACATAAATCAATTAAATAAAGAATTAGAAATCACTCCTTACATGCAACAACCTTAAAAATCTAGCAGAGGAGAAAAGATATGCCTTCATAAACAATGAAGGAATAGCCAGCATAGAAGTACAGCACAATATACGGCAACACAGGAAAGAAAAGAAAAACAGATTTTAAAGCAGGCAGTAAAAGATATTTATTCCTGAGTATACTTAGCACAGATAGAAAAGAAATATGGAACAAAAGGAAAATGTGCAAATGATCAAGGCTTGGATTCAAATCTAGACTCCTGTCACTTATACCTTATTGTTCCCTTGGTTAACATATTTATTTCTTCTGGTTTAGTTTCCTCATAGTGATAGCAAGGGTTGAGAGTCCTCCTCATAAAGGTGGGAGTGGAAGCTAGAAAAACAAAACCACTGCCATTCATTGTGTGAAATGTGAAACTCTGCCTGTAAACTCCATATTTATCTCATTAACTATAACTCACAGAAGAAGACAGTAGGGCATTTTAAGTTAGGGTGAACTCCTGTTTGGAGTCGTGTAACTGAGGCAAGATAACCAGGCTACTTGGAATAGGACCAAGGGGGACCAGAGAGGACCCATGAGGGATCAAGTTCACTAGCCCCATATGTTATTGACCACTTAATCCTGTATTCTGTGCAATCCTAGAAAGTGAAAAAAAAAAGAGTAAGGCTGTGTTTAAGAAGATAAACAAGATTTGTTTTATTTAAAACATAATAAGCAAAATGGCAGCATATAAATTTTTAGTGCTTGTTCCTCCCTCAGTTGTACATTTGAACAACTACCTGTGCATGAAAAAACTTTAATAGGTGCCAAGGATTACAGGTTAGGGATTGCAGCAAATGGGTGAAATACAGAAAGAAGAAAAGATGCATTGAGGAGGGTAGGAAAGATAGATTCACTATTCCCATCATCCTTCCCCTGATCACAGGCAATCCAGTGGGGAGAAAGACAACCTCCCCACTGGAAAAGTGTACTTCACTTTCACTTACTTAGTGCCTGACTTTGGTGCAGCCCCATAACTGACTTTCTCCAGCACTAGGCTCATACCTATGTCCCTAGGTGGCTTCTTATGGGCTCCCACAAACCCAAGATCTTGGCTCACCCTGGTACAAGGAAATTCTTTGGTTCTAGGTAGCATCTTTAGCATCAGAGTCCTGGCATACTTCTGAAAATCCAGGATCACAGCTTACCTTGATGCCTGCTGGCTCCAGCAGTCCCAGATAGCATCCCCAACATGAGGTTCCCAGGTGGTACCTATGAATGTAGACCCCTGGATAATCATAGTGCCTTCCATCTTCAGAGCCCCATAGAGGCTCCAGAGGACTCAGGTGGATGCCACGGTGCCAGGCTCCAGACAGGCTATTATGAATCCAGGCCTCCCCAGCTCTCCCATTCACCTACCAGTTTCAACTGCCCCAGATGTCTCCAGAAGATCCAGGTAGTTTCCTCAGCTTTAGGCTCCCATATACATCCTTGCATCTTCCAGTATCTGAAGCCCAAAGGGCTACTGTGGCTCCATGCTCCTGATGGGATGCCATGAACCTAGGCCACTGGCCCACCATGATAACAGCTGGCTCCCATGGCACTATATTTTCATTTGGCTCCCACAAACCCAGGCTCCATATGGACACATGTGAACCCAGACTCCTTGCCTACCCCAGTGCTAGACTGGGCCCTATATGTCCCACAGACTCTGGCTCCCAGCATCCCACAGTGCCAGGTTGGCCATCACAGACCCAGACACCTGGCCTACCCCAGTATTTACTGGTACCTGGTTACCCATGATCCAGGGTCACCATGCACAATCATGTCTCAGTTCCATGACAACGTATTCAAGTATAAGGCCTGCTCTAGGGAACACATGTCCAGGCCAATTTCCATAGATCTACGCACCAACTTGGTCCCCATGTAACAAAATACCAGGTTTTCCACCTACTGACCAGGCATCAGAGCAGCCCAACAAAGGACTGAAGCAGCAAGCATTTTCACAAACACCATTAAATGGCCCACCCAGAAACTATGGACAAGCTGACTATTGAAGGGCTTTGTCTGCTGAAACCAGTCTATAAAGGTTGAAAGAGCTTTCTCTTTTCTCAAAAGTTTAAGCATCAGCATAAAACCAAAAGAATTATGAATGATCAAGGAAATGTGATTCAACCAAAGGAAAATAATACAACCTTAATTATAGACCTTAAAGAAATGGGAATGTATGAACTGCCTGACAAAGAATTCAGAATAATCCTTGTAAAAGAGAAAATAAAAACATTTAAAAAATAAAATTCAGTGAACTACAAACTACAAAACTATTTAAACAACTAAATAAAATTAGAGAAAAATGTGAGAACAAAATGAAAATTTAAACAGAGATAGGATCCATTTTTAAGAAATAAACAGAAATCCTAGATTTAAAGAATATATTGAATGAGCTAAAGAATTCAGAAGAAAGTTTCAACAACAGACTCAATCAGATGAAATAATTCATGAGCTAGAAAACAGGTGATCTGAAATCTTCAAGTCAGAGGAACCAAAAGAAAAAAAGAATGAAAAAAGAGTGAACAAAGCCTGCATGAATTATGGGATAGTATTAAAAGGAACAATATTATAATTATTGGAGTCCCAGAGGGAGGGAAGGTGGGGAGAGAGAGAGAAGAAATTTTATTTAAAGAAACAATTGTTTAGAACTTCCTAAATTGGGCGAGAGATCTGCACATCCAAGTTCACAATGATAATAGGTCACTCAAGCATTTTAACTCCAAGACACATTATAATAAAACAGTCCAAAATCAAAGGAAAAAATATGTTTTAAGACAACAAGAGAAAGAAATGTCTCTTAAGAAAACTCTATAAAGCTATCAGTGGATTTCTTAGCAGAAACCTTGCAGGCCAGGAGAGTGGGATGATATATTCAAAGCACTATAATAATAATACTTCCACCAAATTTCCCTGGTAAACATATCTTTCAGGAATAAAGGAGAGAAACAGACTTCTACAAACAAACAAAAGTTGATGAAGTTCATCACTACTTATACCTGCCTTATGAGAAATTCTGAAACTATCTCTTCAAACAGAAATGAAAGGGCAATAATTAGTAACATGGATTTATGAAAATAAAAAACATACAGGTAAATGAAGGTATATAACCAAATTAAGCACACTCTAATATTTTAATAAGGTTATATGTTGATAATTTTAAGAATTAAATGAAAAAATTAATAAAAATATCTATACCTACAAGATTTTTTCATGAATACACAGTGTAAAATGAGTAAATTGTGAATACAAAAACATAAAATATTGAGATGTATAAAAGTGTATTGTTTTCATGCAAAAAGTTAAGTTGTTATCATCACATAGTAGTGTTTTATGCATAAGATGGTTAATGGTTTATGTAAGCCTCATGGTAACCACAAAGCAAAAATCAATACACGAAAGATTAAGAGAAAGGAATCAAAGCAAACCATTCCAGAATATTACCAACTCACAAAGATATCAAGGAGGAATAAAGGTATGGGGAAACTATATAACACCTAGAAAACAAAAAGATGAAATGATTAAGTATCCATCAATAATTTATATGTCTACGGATAAAATTGTCAAATCAAAAGGTATAGAGTAACTGAATTTAAAAACAAGACACAACTCTATTATACCTATAAGAAATTTACTTCATGGGAGTTCCAATCATGGTTCAGTGGTTAATGAATCTGACTAGGAACCATGGGCTTGTGGATTCTATCCCTGGCCTCACTCAGTGGGTTAAGGATCTGGCATTACCATGAGCTGTGGTGTAGGTTGCAGACACAGATCGATCAGGCATTGCTGTGGCTCTGGTGTAGGCTGGTGGGTACAGCTCCAATTAGACCCCTAGCTGGGAACCTCCACATGCCATGGGTGTGGCCCTAGAAAAGACTGAAAGACAAAAAAAAATTACTTCAGAGGGTGAAGACAAGATGGTGGAACAGTAAGAGGACACGCTCACCCTCTCGCACAAACACAACAACAACAAAAATCACATCTACAGGATAAATGACTCACACAGAACAGCAACCAATCACTGGCAGAAGAACCTAAACTCCAATAATGGCAAGACGTTCATGACATTACTAGGTAAAACAAGAGAAAAGAGGAGAGTGAGAGAAGGTGAATACGAGCTGGACGGGCACACCCAATAGGGAACTGTGGAGGAGAAAGGGATCCTGCACCCTGGAAAGTCACCTACTGGGGGAAAGATCAAATGAACCAGAGGAATCTCCAGATGCAGAGATGAGTGTAGAAGTAAGTTGCAGTTCTGAAAAGCAGATTGAGAACCAAACAGACCATCTAAACTATGGGCACAGTCACCAAAAACTGAGACGCCTGGGTGGGGGCTGGGCACCAAGACCTTGGCTCAGGAGGTTAGTCCCTGGGAAAGGGTTGGGGGGGGCGGGGCAGATCGGAGACTGCTTGTGAGGTCTAGAAACTGGTATGTCAAACAGAGATGGGGCACAGACTGCCAGGGAGACTAGAAAACAAAGCTGTCACAGAGGAAGGGAGCAATACTCTAGGGGCGGGGAAGTGGAAAGCCACACCAGAGGGAACCTGGGAGAAGAGCCTTGCCTGCACTCATGCTGGGGAGGGGAGAGAAGAAGGGGTGGGTCCCCATAGAATACTCCACATGCCACAGCAAGCTTACAGGCCCGCTAGCTAGCAGAAAAGTGTTCTACCCAGTGCATCCCCTCCCCCAAACCCGCCACCCCCTACGCACTCACTGGACCTGGGGCTGCCTGCCATCTGGGTGGGCTGGCCTCAAAAATTGCCTGAAGCCTACCACCACAGGGGCTGTCCCTGCACAGGCCTGCTTGCCCTTTGGAGGGGCTACACCCCTGCGGAGCAACACCAAATACCACCAGCGCCCAAGAAAAGGCCTGCAGCCCAGAAAAGCTACAACAAGCCTGGCCAGGCCATGAAAATATCTGCCTAATTCTCCGACAGTCTTTCTGAGTCGGCCTGCCCTGGGGAAGAGCCTCTTGGGGTTTCAGCGGCCCAGCTATCTTCTCAAGCCATTGGGGGAGCCGCAATCACGCAGAACAGCTGAAAAGGACTGCCAGCTCTCTGCAGGACCCCCTGCAGCCCAGAAAAGCTGCAACAAGCTTGGCCAGACTGTGAAAAGATCTGCCTACATTCTGAGACCATCCATCTGAATTGGGCTGCCCTAGGGAAGAGCCTCGTGGGTTATAAGGGACCCAGATAGCTGCTCCAGCCATCATTGCACTCCTGAGGAACAGCTTCCCAACACCACCAACCGCCTGCAAGAACCCCACAGCCTAAAAACACCAGAGCAAGCTCTGCATGACCAAGTGAAATCTGCTACCATCGTGGGGTGGACCTCCCAGTCCTGTCTGCCCTCAGGAAGTCCTCCTTTGCTTCAAAGAGACCCTGTTAGCCCCATCAACACTCCAGAAAAGCCACACTGCCTCAAGAAAGACTGACCAACAATGCCAGCCCTCAGGAAACATTCCACGGCAGTGACAAGGCAAACACTGCCCGGCCACGGAGAGTACAACTCCCTCAGGAGAAAGAAAACAACAAGCAAGATGAAGAAGCTGAGAAACCACCCCCAGTCAAACCAACAGGAGAACTCACCTACAACAGTCAACAATGAAACAGACCTCCCCAGTCAGACAGACCTGGAGTTCAAAAGAGAAATAGTGAAAATACTGAAGGAATGAAGAGAAGATAGGAACAGTAAAGCAGATACCCTCAGAAAGGAACGAAAATATAAAGAGGAACCAAGAAAAACTAGAACATTCATTTGCAGAGATGCAAACTGAACTAAGGGCAGTAAAAACCAGAATGAATAATGCAGAAGAACGAATCTGTGATATGGAAGATAGAATAATGGAAATCACCCAATCAGGTCAGCAGACAGAAAACCGAATCAAAAATTGGAAAGCAATATAAGAGCCCTATGGGATAATATAAAGTGGGCCAATCTACACATAATAGGAATTCCAGAAGGAGTAGAAAAAGATAAGGAAATGGAAAATATATCTGAAGAAATTATCGCTGGAAACTTCCCAAATCTAAAGGATACTGGGTTCAAGATACAGGAAGCACAGAGGGCCCCAAACAAACTGAACCCAAATAGACCCACACCAAGACACATTATCATAAAAATGGCAAAAGTTAATGATAATGAGAGGATCCCAAAGGCAGCAAGAGAAAAGCAGAATGTTCCCTACAAGGGAACCCCCATTAGATTATCAGCTGATTTCTCCACAGAAACACTATAGGCCAGGAGGGAATGGCAAGAGATATTTAAAGTGCTAAAAGGAAAAAATATGCAACCTAGAATACTCTATCCAGCAAGAATATCATTTAAAATAGAAGAGGAAATAAAAATTTTTTCCAACAAACAAAAATTAAAGAATACAGCAACACAAAACCCAGGTTAAAGGAAATATTGAAAGGGCTTCTCTAAACCAAAAAGAAAGGAAGGAAAGGGAAGAAAAAAGAAAAGAAAAAAAAAGAAGAAGAGGAAGAACTAGGACTGAGGAAACCGCAATCAGAGAGCAGTCACTCAAATAAGCCAGCATACAGATTTAATCATGAACATGCTTCAAACAAAATAAAATTAAAAAGAAAAAATAAAAAAGAGTCATCAAAACCATAAAATGTGGGCAAGGGATGTTAGGAAATAAATAGACCCTTTTGTTTGTTTGTTTGTATGTTTCTCTTCTTAATTTTAATATAGAAATGAAGTGTTTGAACTTACAGGACCATCAGGCTAAAACACACAATTACAGGAAGGGGTTAGCATACTTAAAAATCAGGGCACCCACAAGCCAAAACCAAATGTTGCATTAGCAAAAAAATGAAAAAAAAAATACACCCAAGCAAGTAATAACTGGAGACCACCCAACCAAAAAAAAAAAAAAAAAAAAAGGAAGAATGGAGAACCATAGAATCAACTGGAACACGAGGTTCAAATGGCAATAAATAATCATCTATCAATTATCACCTTAAATGTCAATGGACTGAACGCCCCAATCAAAAGACACAGAGTGGCTGAGTGGATAAAAAGGCAAAAACCTT
Organism: Sus scrofa; assembly: GCF_054392235.1. Classification (NCBI taxonomy): domain Eukaryota; kingdom Metazoa; phylum Chordata; class Mammalia; order Artiodactyla; family Suidae; genus Sus; species Sus scrofa. The sequence goes on from NC_139401.1 coordinate 62,679,655, forward strand.
CAATATGCTGCCTACAAGAAACTCACCTTAGGGCAAAGGATACATATAGATTGAAAGTGGAAGGGTGGGGAAAATATTTCATGCCAATAGACATGACAGAAAAGCAGGAGTTGCAACACTCATAACAGACAAAATAGACTGTAAAACAAAAGACATAAAGAAAGACAAAGAAGGACACTATTAATGATTAAGGGATCCATCCAAGGAGAGGATGTTACTATCGTCAACATATATGCCCCAAATACAGGAGCACCCAGATACATACAACAAATGTTAACAGACATAAAGGTAGATATTGACGAGAATACAATCATAGTAGGAGACCTTAATACCCCCCTCACATCAGTGGACAGATCCTCTAGACAGAAAACCAATAAAGCAACAGAGATCCTAAAGGAAACAATAGAAAAGTTAGACTTGATTGATCTCTTCAGGACACTACATCCAAAAAACTCAGAATACACATTCTTCTCAAATGCTCATGGAACATTCTCAAGAATCGACCCCATATAGGGACACAAAGCTAACCTCAATAAATTTAGGAGCGTAATAATTATCTCAACTATCTTCTCTGACCACAACGCCATGAAACTAGAAATCAACCGTGGGAAAAGGAAAGAGAAAAAACCTACTACATGGAGACTAAAAACATGCTACTAAAAAACCAGTGGGTAAATGAGGAAATCAAGAAGGAAATTAAAAACTACCTTGAAACAAATGATAATGAAGACACAACCTCTCAAAACCTATGGGATGCTGCAAAAGCAGTGCTCAGAGGGAAATTTATAGCAATACAGGCCTTTCTCAAAAAAGAAGAAAGATCCCAAATGGACAACTTAACCCTCCACCTAAAGGAATTAGAAAAAGAAGAACAAAAAAGACCTAAAGTCAGCAGAAGGAAGGAAATTATAAAGATCAAAGAAGAAATCAATAAAATAGAGATTCCAAGAACAATAGAGAAAATTAATAGAACCAAGAGCTGGTTCTTTGAAAAGGTAAACAAAATAGAAAACCCCTGGACAGACTCACTCAAAAGAGGAGAGAAAGAACCCAAATAACCAAAATTAGAAATGAAAAAGGAGAAATCACAACGGATACAGCAGAAATACAAAAAACCATAAGGGAATACTATGAACAACTATATGGCAACAAGTCTGACAATCTGGAAGAAATGGACAACTTTCTAGAATCTTACAGCCTGCCAAAACTGAATCAAGCAGAAACAGACCAACTGAACAGACCGATCACTGGAAATGAAATTGAAGAGGTCATAAAATCACTCCCTACAAATAAAAGTCCAGGACCAGATGGCTTCACAGGCGAATTCTATCAAACATATAAAGAGGAACTGGTGCCCATCCTCCTTAAACTCTTTCAAAAGGTGGAAGAAGAAGGAATACTCCCAAAGACATTCTATGATGCCACCATCAGCCTCATTCCAAAACCAGACAGAGATACCACCAAAAAAGAAAACTATCGGCCAATATCATTGATGAAGATAGATGCAAAAATTCTCAACAGAATCTTAGCCAACCGAATCCAACAACATAGACAAAAAATTATACACCATGACCAGGTTGGGTTCATCCCAGGTTCACGAGGATGGTTCAACATACGCAAATCAATCAACGTCATACACCACATTAACAAAAAAAAAAAGTCAAAAACCACATGATCATCTCAATAGATGCAGAAAAAGCATTTGACAAAGTCCAACATCCATTCATGACCAAGACCCTTGCCAAAGTGGGTATAGAGGGAACATTCCTGAATATAATCAAAGCCATTTACGAGAAACCCACAGCAAATATAATACTCAATGGGGAAAAACTGAAAGCCTTCTCACTGAAATCTGGAACAAGACAGGGATGCCCACTCTCACCACTGCTCTTCAACATAGTTTTGGAAGTCCCAGCCACAGCAATTAGACAAACAAAAGAAATAAAAGGCATCCATATAGGAAGAGAAGAGATCAAACTGTCACTGTAGGCAGACAACATGATACTATACATAGAAAACCCTAAGGACTCAACTCCAAAACTACTTGAACTGATTAATCAATTCAGCAAAGTAGCAGGATATAAGATTAACATTCAGAAGTCAGTGGCATTTCTGTATACCAGCAATGAGAAATTAGAAAAGGAATACAGAAATACAATATCTTTTAAAATTGCACCTCACAAAATCAAATACCTCAGAATACACCTGACCAAGGAGGTAAAGGACCTATATGCCGAGAACTATAAAACTTTAATCAAAGAAATCAAAGAAGATGTAAAGAAATGGAAACATCTTCCATGTTCCTGGATCGGGAAAATCAATATTGTAAAAATGGCCATGCTACCCAAAGCAATCTACAGATTCAATGCAATCCCTATCAAATGACCCAGGACATTTTTCACAGAACTAGAACAAACAATCCAAACATTTATATGGAACCACAAAAGACCCAGAATCGCCAAAGCAATCCTGAGAAACAAAATCCAAGCAGGAGGCATAACTCTCCCAGACGTCAAGAAATACTACAAAGCCACAGTCATCAAAACAGTGTGGTACTGGTATCAAAACAGACAGACAGACCAATGGAACAGAATAGAGAATCCGGAAATAAACCCTGACACCTATGGTCCATTAATCTTTGACAAGGGAGGCAAGAACATCAAATGGGAAAAAGAAAGTCTATTCAGCAAGCATTGCTGGGAAACCTGGGCAGCTGCATGCAAAGCAATGAAACTAGAACACACCCTCACACCATGCACAAAAATAAACTCCAAATGGCTGAAGGACTTAAATATACGACAGGACACCATCAAACTCCTGGAAAAGAACATAGGCAAAACATTCTCTGACATCAACCTCATGAATATTTTCTCAGGTCAGTCTCCCAAAGCACTAGAAATTAGAGCAAAAATAAACCCATGGGACATAATCAAACTGACAAGCTTTTGCACGGCAAAGGAAACCAAAAAGAAAACAAAAAGACAACTTACAGAATGAGGGAAAACAGTTTGAAATGATGCAATGGACAAGGGCTTAATCTCCAGAATATATAAGCAACTTATACAACCCAACAGCAAAAAAGCCGATCAATCAATGGATAAATGGGCAAAAGACCTGAATAGACTGTTCTCCAAGGAAGATATACAGATGGCTAGCAAACACATGGGAAAATGCTCAACATCGCTGATCATAAGAGAAATGCAAATCAAAACAACCATGAGATACCTCCTCACACCAGTCAGAATGGCCATCATTAAGAAGTCCACAATAACAAGTGCTGGAGGGACTGTGGAGAAAAGGAACCCTCCTGCACTCTTGTTGGGAATGTAAATTGAGTACTTTTTTTCTCCAGTTGTTATGAATGTAATGGTTGGTTTGATTTTGGGGTTGACCTGTTTTTAAAGTATATTAACCCCTTCCTATATCTGCTTGCTTTTCCCTGATAGTCATATAGGCTCAGACACATCATTAAAACATAAAAATTGGATTTACATTTTCTTACTTTCCATGCCCAAATTAAATGATTTTGATGTTTTTTTTTTTTTTTTAAACATCTCCATGTTTAGATCTGTATACTGGCTTACTTAGTTTATTTAACTGATTGCTTTCCAATTGTGGTTTCCTCCATCCTAATTCTTCTTTGGCTCTTTTTTCTCTCTCTCTCTTTTTTTTTTTTTAAATTTAGAGAAGCCCTTTCAGTGTTTATTTTAGAATGGTTTTACTATTTATGTACTCTTTTAGCTTTTGTTTTATGTAGAAATTCTTTATTTCCCCTTCTAATTTAAATGATATTTTTGATGGATAGAGTATTCTAGGTTGCAAATTTTTTGCTTTCAGCACTTTAATAGTATCTTGCCACTCCCTTCTGGCCTGTATTGTTTCTGGAGAGAAAACAGCTGATAGGCTTATGGGGGTTCCCTTATAATTAATGCTTTGCTTTTCTCTTGCTGCCTTTAGAAACCTCTCTTTATCTTTATCTTTTGCCATTTTTATTATAATATGTCTTGGTGTGGGCCTGCTTGGGTTTGACTTGTTTGGGGCCCTCTGTGCTTCCTGTATCTTCATATTAGTATGCTTTAGATATGGAAAGTTTTCAGCCATAATTTGTTCAAATATATTTTCAATCTCCTTTTCTTTTTCTTCTTCTTCCGGGTTTTCTCTTATGTATAGATTGGCCTGCTTTATGTTATCCCATAAACTTCTTACATTGCCTTTACGTTTTTTTTTTTCATTTGGTTTTCTGTCTGCTGTCATGATTGGGTGATTTCTATTCTACCTTCCATGTCACTGGTCTGTTCCTCTGCATTATTCATTCTGCTCTTTGGTGCCTTTAGCTCAGTTTGGATCTCTGCAAATGAATTTTCTAATTTTTATTGGCTCCTCCTCATATTTTTTATTTCCTTTCTAAAGGAATCTGCATTACTGTTCACATCCTCTCTTAATTCCTTCAGTATTGTCATTCTCTCCCTTTTGAACTCAATGTCTGTCAGACTGCAGAGTTCTGTTTCATTGTTTACTGCTTTAGGTGAATTATCCTGTTCCTTTAACTGGGATTGGTTTCTGAGCTTCTTCATCTTGCTTATGTTTTCCTTTCCTTTTTCTGTGAGTTTAGGGAAGTCAAACTGTAGTCTTGTAAGGCTACTTCTATGCAAGAGCAACCCTTTGTAATTTTTGGAAGGGTTACTATTTATTTTTTTGTGGGAGTTTGAATCTTTGCTGTCTCTTTCTTTGGTGTGAGCAGTGTGTTATCCCCAGGATGTTCAGTGTGTTTTCAGGGATAAGGAGGCAATGAGTAGGGCCAGCAGTCAGTGCCTGGACTCTGGGCTCTCAACAGCAGCAAGGACCTGCAGGAAGATGGCCTAGGGTACTCCTAGTTGCAGGGCCCTGGGAAGTGGTAATGAGCTCTAGGCAGATCTACAAGGTGTCCAGAGCATTTGGCAGTAGCAGCAGCATGGTGCATGAGTTCTCAGGTGGGTGAGAGCAAAATCAGCTAATGTTCAATTGCAAATGCCCTCCTCTGGTGTAATTGGGAATGCAGGTGGTGCCTGTTCAGAGACCCCCTAATGGTAGTGGGCCACAACCACCTCTTGTGTCAGTGATAACTGCAGTGGTTTGCCCCCACCACCTGTAGACCATGCATGAAGCACCCCATCTCACTTAGCCCACATAGGAGGTGCTGCCCAGGCTGCTCATAGTTGCAGGATCCTGGGAAGTGACAGAGGTCAGGCTTGTGGATACTGCCCAGAGCATTAAACCATGGCAGCAGCAGGTCCAGTGTGTTCCCAGGTGTGCGAGAGCACCAGCAGATGATGTTTGGTCCCAATGCCCTCCTCTGTGGTGCCCTTGAGGTGACTGGGGATGCAAGTGGTGCCTGTTCTCAGACCCCTAGTGGACCTCCACCTCTGAAGTCAGAGATAAATGTGTTGGTTTGCCCCCTCCACCTGCAGACCCCACAAGAAGCAACCTGTCCCACTTAGCCCACACAGTAGGTGCTGTTCCAGCTGGCCTTGGGAAGGGAGAGTGACAAATTGTCTGGGTGCCATCCAGATACTTTGGCAGTGTCAGCTTCAGGGCTGGTGTTTTCCCAGAGGAGTGAGAGCAACAGCATTTGGTACTTGGTGGGCCCTGCATCGTTCTTAGCCCTCAATGCCCTTAGCTCACATAAGCTCTTCTGGCCACCAGTAGCCTGCACATAGAGCCCCAAATCTCCCACAGACTAGCAAGTCACTTCTGGCTATGTGTAGCCTTCCTCAGAGCTGCTCGGTGTCACACAGACTAGCAAGCAGCTTTTCACCATGCACAGCCTATGTCAGAGCTGCTTGTTCTCCTGCAGATAAGCACTAGCCTTCTTGCTGCATGCAGACTATGTCAGAGCTGCAGCACCCTCTGAGAGCCTGCAGATGTGTGTGCATGCTCAGGCATCTAGAATTTCCTATGGCAGTCCACCCCTCCCCCCTTCCCCTCCCCAACAATGGCACCATTCCTCTCTTGCAGATCCGGACCTTCTCCTGTGTTCCCTCTGCAGTGGCATTCCACTTCCCATCCCATGGTGTATTACTCCCCCACCCATGGCACACTTCTCCTTAGTCCTTTATGCTGTCTCCATGCCACCATCCCAGTCCTCTCCCAGGGACTGACCTCTGGAGCCTAATCTCAGTGCTCAGACACTGCCTGAGTGTCTCAGGCTGTGATGTCTGGGAAGGTGGTTCAGATGATCTGTGTGGCTCTCACTCTGCTTTGCTCTTCTCAGTCCAGCTGCTGCATTATTCTTGGCAACTTTGAGGTTCCTACAACTTGGGTGATCCTTCCATCAGTTAGGTGGCTTCCCAGGATATGGGTTCCTTTTTTCCTTTACAGCTCCCTCTCAAGAACGCTTGTCCCATTCTGATTCCTTTTCTCACACTCTTTTTTTTTTTTTTTTTTTTTTTTTTTTTACTTTTGTTCTACCCAGTTATGTCAAGAGTTTCTTGCACTTTTTGGAGGTTTAAGTTCTTCTGTCAGCATACAGTTGAAGTTCTGTGTGAGTCATTTTACATGTAGATTTGTATTTTTGATGTGTTTGTGGGAGAAGGTGGGCATGACATCTTATTCCTTTGCCATCTTGCTCCCTAATTTCTTCAAATATATTTTTGATCCACTTTTTAAAATTTCTTCTCTGGAGTTCTTATTATGCATAGATTGGCCTGCTTTATATTATCTCATAGATTTCTTATATTGCTTTCATGTTTTTTTATTTGGTTTTCTGTCTGCTGTCCTGATTGGATGATTTACATTATTCTATCTTCCAAGTCACTAATTCGTTCCTCTGTTATTCATTCTGCTCTTTAGTGCCTTTAGCTCCATTTAGGTCTCTACAATTTAATTTTCTAATTTTTCTTGGTTCTTCCTTATATTTTCTACTTCCTTTCTAAAGTAATCTGCAGCCCTGTTTATATCTGCTCTTAATTCCTTGATATTCAGCCTGAATTCCTTCAGTATTTTCACTATTTCCCTTTTGAACTCATTGTCTATTAGACTTCAGAGGTCTGTTTCATTATTTGCTGCTTCAAGTGAATTCTACTGTTCTTTAAACTGGGAATGGTTCCTGAGTTTCTTCATCTTGCTTATATTTTTATTTTTCTGTTTGTTTAGGGAAACCAATGACTCTAGTCTTGGTGAGCTATTTCTATGCAAGCATGCCCCTTTGTATTTTGTGGGGGGTTAATATTTATTTTGACATGGGAGTTTGGATGTTTGCTATTTCTTTCTTCATTGTGAGCAGGCTGTTATCCCCAGGGTGCTGAGTGTGTTTCCAGGGAAGAGGCAATGGGTAGGGATAGTAGTTAGTGCCTGGTTGCTGGGCTCTTGAGAGTAGCAAGGACATGCAGGAAGGTGGCACAGACTGCTCCTAGTTGCAGAGCCCTGGGAAGTGGTAATGAGCCTCAGTCAGATTTAGGCAGTTCCCAAAGCCTCCAATTTTGGAGTGGTGCCTCCAATTTTAACTTCAATCTAAATATTTCTTTGATGATATGTTTTTTATTTGATATAAATTTTAAGATTGTTTATTTGATTTCTGTGAAAAATTAACAAAAAAGAACAAGTGAAGCAGGAAAATAGTATAAGTCAACTATCCAAGTAAAAATGAGAAAAGAACACATGGACATTAAACAACATACTCCAAAAAAATATTCAATGATGAAATAAAAGAATAAATCAGAAAATATCTAAAAAAAAATGAAAATGAAAACACACCATTACAAAATCTGTGGAATGCAGCAAAATCAATTCTAGGAGGGAAGTTAATAATAAACAGGCCTTCCTGAAGAAACAAAGAAAAAACACACGAACAACAAAAACTACCACATAAAATATTTAAAAATAGATGAATAACAACAAAAAATACCCAGTCAGTTGAAGGAAGAAAATAGTGATGGTCAGAAGGAAATAAATAAAATGGAGATAAAAACAATAAAAAGATCAATAAAGCAAAGATATGGGTTTTTTGGGGGAAGAGGAAGATGGTGGAGTAGTAGGACATGAGGCTCACCTACTCCTACAAATGCACTAAGAATGCATCTACATGTGGAACTATTCACACAGAAAAATTTGCTAAACACTGAAAAAAGACATCAGGATTGGGATAGAGTAAGAAAAACTTCACAAAACCACATAGGACAAAAGAAAGAAGAAAGAAGAAAAAGAGAGGAGAAAAGAAGTGAGACATGACCTGCATCACTGGAAAGGAGCTGGAAAGAGGAAAATCTCCTGTACCCTGGGAAGTTCCTGTACTAGCAATGAGACCAACTGGAACAGACGAGGAAATTTAGAGTATTGGAGGAGAACACAGCAATCAGTGAGAAGCACTTAAAACTGAAACATTCCTCCACAAATGTCAGTGTGACAGCAACAAGCAATGGCAACAAGCAACTGTATGCTGGTGCCAAAAAGTGTCAGGGACTAAAACCCTGGCCTTAGAGATCAGATTCAAAGAGAGAGCTGGGGTTGGCTATTTGGGGAAAAACTGGGATTGGCTGCACAGAAAGAGCCTGGATGGACTAGAATGTGGGGCAACCACGTTTGGGGGTGTAAGCTGAAGCAATGCAGTTGGGCTTAGAAGCTAAGTGCCATTGTTTTGGGGTGCTAGAAGGAAGGAGTGGAATCCACCACTACAGCCTTGTTCCCTGTGTGCATGCTCATAGGCTGCAGGACATTGCTTCAGCTCTGGTAATCACTCAGCAGCAGCTCTGCATAGCAACGGCTGGGGAGCAGGCCCACACTTAGGGCTACAGAGAACTCAGAGAAAGCAGAGTAAACAGCCAGGCTAATAACACAAGCTCTGTGGCTCCTACCAGTGGTTCCTTTGCTATCAGCACCTGTTCTGTGACAAAATAATTGTGAGAGGGCTGCTTGTACAGTTCCTGTGGGAGCCACAAACTCCCTAACAAGGAAAAGAACAATCTCCTTGACTCTGTCAATGCCCTTGAAGGGGCCTCTGCTAGTGGCACCTGTTCTGTGCCAAAGGTGTCATGGTGTGTTTGGTGGGCACTGCATGTCCCATGCTGCCTGGCTGGGGAAAATCATAAGCTCTGAGGCTTCTGCCAGTGGCCCTGTGGGGGTGTGCACAAGTGGTACTAGGGAGCCACAGGAGGCCAATTTAAAGACATTCCAATCCTCAGCAGCTACAGAGAGCACTTCTGACAGAAGCAAGGAGGAGGGAGGGACTGAGAGAAGTGTATGCTCAACAGCTACAGAGAAAGAATTTAAACAACTCCTAGAAAGAAGCCCCAACCCTAGGGCTACAGAGAGGGATAACTAGAGCGGCTCCCAAAAGCAAGTGACTACAGAATGGCGCCTGCCCCTACAGATAGAGAGCAGTCCCAAGAGCCTTCTTGGAAAAGGGACTGCCAGAGCAGCTATTGACATTTCCAGCTAAAGGGAATAAAGAGTGCTACCTGGGAGAAAGAGAGGTCACAGGAAACACTACTCTGCCCCCACATGCTACAAAAGAAATCCTGTGAACTGTGAATAACTGACACCTCCCTCACAGACTCCATCCCTAGAAGCTCCAGGGAGAGGTAGTGTGTACCACTGTTCCCATAAAAGGCTCTGTGTACATGTGAACTGCTATAACCCCTGAAAACTCCAGATCTGGGCACCTGCTGCTGCAACAACATAAATACTGCCAAGGGGACAATTAGGAGACATTAGGAGATGACAAAGAAGTACCTTTCAGACAAAGGAATAAGATAAGAATACACAAAAACAACGAAACGATGATGAGATAGGCAATCTACCTGAAAAAATAGTTCAGAGTGATGACAGTAAAGATGATCTAATGTATTGGGAAAAATGGAGATACAGATTGAGAAGTAAAAAGAAATGTTTAATAAAGGGCTAGAGGATATAAACAGCAAGAAAACTAAGATGAATAGCACAATATCTGAAATGAAAAATACACTAGAATGAATCAATAGCAGGATAATGGAGGCAAAAGAAAGAATAAGTGCAGTAGGAGACTGAGTGGTGGAAGTCACTGCCACAGAAAAGAATGAAGAAAAAAGAATGAAAAGAGCTCCAGAGAGCCTGAGACCTCAGGGACAACATTAGCATACCAAAATTCACATCATAGGGGTACCAGAAGGAGAAGAGAGAGAGAAAATGCCAGAGAATATATTTGAAGAGATTATGGCCAAAAACCTCCCTAATATGGGAAAGGAAACACTCAAGTTGAAGAAATACAGAAAATTCCATACAGGATAAACCCAAGGAGAAACAAAGCAAGACACATACTAATCAACTGACAAAAATTAAATACACAGAAAAAATATTAAAAGCCACAAGGGAAAAGCAACAAATAACATACAAGAGAACAGCAATAAGTATAACAGCTGTTTTTTCAGCAGAAATTCTACAAGCCAGAAAAGAGTGGCAAGATATATGTCAGGTGATGAAGAGGAGGAACCTAGAACCAGGAATACTCTACCCAGCAAACTCTCATTCAGATTTTATGGAGAGATCAAAATATTTTCAGACAAGCACAAGCTAAGAGAATTCAGCACCTCCAAACCAGCTCTGCATCAATTAGTAAAGAAACTTCTTTAAGCATTAAAAGAAAATTCACAATTAGAAACAATAATATTACAAATGAAAATGCTTACTGGTAAAGGCAAAGATAAAATAAAAGGAGTAAATCACACATTGACAAATATGAAATCAAAACTAACAAGCATAAGGAGAGGACAAATGCAGAAATTTGAAAATGCATTTCAAATAAAGAGAACGGCTAATATAAACAATTCTACAAACATAGAGATACATAAATATAGCAGGAACCACAAATTAAAAAAATGGACACACAAAATAGGAAAAATTAATCCAATCATAACACTAAATATGGTCAGCAAATCACAAGAGAAGACAACAAAAGAAAAAATACCCAAAATAACAATCCAAAAGAATTAAGAAAATGACAATATATACATACCTATCCATAATTACATTGAATATAAATGTACTACATGCTCCAAGTAAAAGCAAAGACTGGCTGAATGGACACAAAAATGAGACCAATATATGTGCTGTTTACAAGAGTCCCACTTCAGATCTAAGGACAGATACAGACAAAGTTAGGGGATGGAAGCAAGTATTACATACAAATGGAAATCATAGAAAAGCAGGAGTTGCAATACTCACATTAGAAAAATTAAATTTTAAAATAAAGATGATCACAAGAGACAAAGAAGAACATTACATAATGATCAAAGAGTCAATCCAAAAAGTTGTAACAATTTTAATATATATGCACCAAACACAGGAGTCACACAATGTATAAGGCAACTGCTTTCATCAATAAAAGAATAAATCTACAGGGACACAATAATACTGGGAGACTTTAACACCCTACTTATGCCAACGAACAGATAAAATCAACAGGGAAACACAGGCCATCTGGACATACTAGACCAGATAGACATAACTGATATTTATAGACAATTCCATCCCAAAGCAGCAGAATATAAGTTCTTCTCAAGTGCACTTGGAATGTTCTCCAGGATAGATCACATCTTGGGCCACAGATCAAGCCATAATTTTTTTAAAAATTGAAATTATTTCAAGCACTTTCTCTGATTATAATGCTAATGAGGCTAGAAATCAACCATAAGAAAAAAAAACACAAAATCCTGGAAGATAAAAATTATGCTATGAAAAAAACCAAAAGATTATTGAAGAAATCAAAGAGGAAATAAAAAGATACTTAGAGACAATTGACAAAGATACAATTCAAAACTGTGAGACACAGCAGAAGCATTTCTGAGAGGGAAGTTTAGAACAATACAAACATCTCAGGAAAGAAGAAAAGCTCAAATAAACAACCTGACCTTACAGATAAAACATCTAGAGAAGGAAGAACAGACAAAGCCCAAAGTTAGTAGAAGGAAAAAAAATCATAAAGATTAGCACACAAATCAATGCCATAGATACAAGCATAACAATAAAGAAGATCAATGAAATAAAAACTTGATTCTTTGGAAAATTCTACAAAATTGATAAACTTTAACCAGACTTATCAAAGAAAAAAGGGAGAGGATTCAAATCTATAAAATTAGAAACGAAAAAGGAGAAGTTACCACTGACACAACGGAAATGAAAAGGTTAAGAAGAGATTACGTTGACTACCTGTATGCCAATAAAATGAGCAACCTAGAAGAAAGGGATAGATTCTTACAAAAATGCATCCTATCAAGACTGAACCAGAAAGAAATAGAAAATACGGATAGAGAAATCACATGCACTGGAATTGAAAATGTGATTTAAAAACTTCCAAAAAACAAAAGTCCAGGACTTGATAGCTTCACAGTTGAGCTCTATAAAACATTCAAAAAGTTAACACATATTCTTATTTTTTATTTTATCATTTTATTCTTTTTAGGGCCAAACTCATGGCATATGTAAATTCCCAGGCTAGTGGTTAAATTGGAGCTACAGCTTCTGGGCTCCACCACAGCCACAACAATGCAGGATCCAAGCCACATCTGTGACCTACACCACAGCTGAATCTTTAACCCACTGAGTGAGGGAAGGGATCAAGCCCACATCCTCATGGATACTAATCAGGTTTGTTACATATGACCCACAATGGGAATTCCAACACCTATTTTTCTGAAACTCTTCCAAAAAATTTCAGAGTAAGGAACTCTCACAAGCTCATTCTATGAATCCACCATCACCCTGATACAAAAAACAGACAAAGATATGACAAAAAAAAACATAGTCCAATTTCACTGATGAACATAGATGCAAAAATCCTCAACAAAATATTAGCAAACCAAATCCAGCAATACATTAAAAGGATTGTACACCATGATCAAGTGGGATTTATCACAGTGATTTAAGAATTCTTCAATATCCACAAATCAATCAGTGTGATATACTGCATAAACAAACTGAAAAATAAAAACAATATCATCTCAATAGATGCAGAAAAAGCTTTTGACAAAATTCAACACCCATTTATGATAAAAATCTCTCCAGATATTGGGCATAGAGGGAATCTACCTCAACACAATAAAAGCCATATATGACAAGACCTCAGTTAGCATCATTCTTAATGGTGAAAAACTGAAAGCATTTCTGCTAATATTGGGAATAAGACAAGGATGACCACTTTTACCACTCTATTCAACATAGTTTTGAAAGTCCTAGCCACTGCTATCAGAGAATTAAAAGAAATAAAAGTAATTCAAATTGGAAAAGAAGTAGTAAAACTATAACTGTTTGCAGATGAAATGATATTATTCCTAGAAAATCCTAAAGACACTATAAGAAAAAGGTTAAAGATCAACAATGAATTTGGTAGAGTTGCAGGATACAAAATTAATACACAGAAATTTATTGCATTTCTATATACTAACAACAAAAAATCTGAAAGAGAAATTAGGGAAAACATCCAAATTACCATCACATCAAAAAGAATAAAATATTTAGGAATTAACCTACCTAAAGACACAAAAGACCTGTACTCTGAAAACTATAAGACACTGATGAAATAATTCAAAGATGACACAAACAGATAGGAAGATATACCATGGTCTTGGAAGAATCAATATTGTCAAAATGACTATACTATTCAAGTCAATCTACAGATTCAGTGCAACCCCTATCAAATTATCAATGTCATTTTTTTACAGTACTAGAACAAAATATTTTAAAATTTGTACAGAAACACAAAACACATTTAACCAAAGCAATATTGAAAAGAAAAATGGAACTGGAGTAATCAGCCTCCCTGACTTCAGACTATACTACAAAGTTGCAGTCATCCAAAGAGTTTTGTTCTGGCACAAAAATAGAAAAATAGATCAGTGGAACAGGATAGTAATCCCCTAAATAAATAAACCCAAGGACATATGTTCAATAAGGGAGGAAAGATATTCTCTTCAATAAGTTGTGCTGGGAAAATTAGACAGCTACATGTAAAAGAATGAAATTAGAGCCTTTTCTGACACCGTACACAAGATTAAAAAAATGATTAAAGACATAAACATAAGGCCACATACTATAAAACTCCTAGAGGAAAACATAACTTGAACACTCTGACATAAATCATGGCAACATCATGTTTGGTCCACCTCCTAGAATAATGACATTAAAAAGCAAAAATAAACTAATGAGACCTCAAAAGCTTTTACACAGTAAAGGCAAACATAAAAAACCAAAAAGATAATCCAAATCATGGGAGAAAATCTTTGCAAAAGATGCAACTGACAAGGACCTAATCTCCAAAATATACAAATAACTCATACAGCTCAACAACAAAAAACTAACAATCCAATTGAAAAATGAGCAGAAGACCTAAGACCACAATGGCATGAAACTATAAATCAAACACAGGAAAAGAAATGAGAAAAAAACTTACTACATGGAGATTAAACAACATGCTACTAAAAAGCCAATGAGTCAATGAGGAAACTAAGCAGTCATTTCTGTAAAGAAGTCATACACATGGCCAGCATGTACATGAAAAAATGCTCAATATTGCTCATTATTAGAGAAATGCAAATCAAAACCACAATGGGGAACCACCTCAGGCGAGTCAGAATAGCCATCATTAACAGGTCAACAAATACAAATACTGGAGAAGAGGTGGAGTAGAGAGAAGCCTCAGAGTTCCCATTATGGCTCAGTGGTTAACGAACCTGACTAGCGTCTAGGAGGAGGTGGGTTTGATTCCTGGCCTTGCTCAGTGGGTTAAGGATCCAGCATTGCCATGAGCTCTGGTGGAGGTTGCAGATGTGGCTCAGATCCCGCATTGTTCTGACTGTGGTGTAGGCTGGTGGCTACAGCTCTGATTGGACTCCTAGCCTGGGAACTGCCATATGCCACAGGTGTGGCCCTAAAAAGACCAAAAAAAATGGAAGCCTACTTCATTTTTGTCAGGAATGTAAATTGGTACGTACAACCACTATGGAAAACAGTACAGCAGTTCCTCAGAAATCTAAATATAAAACTACCATATGATCCAGCAATCCCACTCCTGGGCATATATATGGACAAACTTTCATTCACAAAGATACATGCATCCCTGAGTTCATTGCAGCACTATTCACAATAGCCAAGATAGAGACAACCCAAATGTCCATCGATAGATGATTAAATTAAGGAGATGTGGTACATTTATACAGTGGAATGCTTCTCAGCCATAAAAAGAACAAATAATGTCATTTGTAGAAACATGGATTGATCTAGAGATTTTCATAGCAAGTTAAGTAAGTCAGAAAGAGAAAAACTAATACCATATGATTTCACTTATATGTGGGATCTAAAATATGGCACAAATGATCCTATCTACAAAACAGAAAAAGATCATGGACATGGAGAGCAGACTTGTGTTTGCCAGAGTGGAGAGAATGGGATGGACAGAGAGTTTGGGCTTGGTAGATGCAAACTATTACACTTAGAACAGATAAGTAATGAGGTCCAATTGTACAGCATGGGGAACCGCGTAAAGTCTCTTAGGTTACAACATGATGGAAGATTGAATAAAAAAGAAATATAAACAGGGTTCCCATGTATGCTGCTGTTTATGGAGCCAGCATTTTCACTGCAGTGGCTCAGGTTGCTGCTGTGGCAGGAGTTTGATACCTGACCTGGGAACTTCTACATGTGGTGGGTGCAGCCAAAAAAAAAGAGATAAACAAAATTATCAATCTTCTAGCCAAACTAATCATGAACAAAAGCAACAAGCCCAATAATAAATGAAAGAGGAGATATAACATCCAATATCACAGAAATAAAAAAAATAAGTGAATATTATAAAAGCTCATATGTTGACAAATTGGACAAGCTAGAAGAAATGGACTAATTTATAGAAACATACAGCCTACTAGGACTGAGTCAAGAAGAAACAATTTGAACAGACTGATTACTAGAAGAGAAATAGAACCTAAAGAAAACTCCTTGGGAATAAAAGTCCATAACTTTAAAGGGGAATTCTAACAAAAATGTAAAGAAGAACTGATACTTATATTTCTCAAACTATTCCAAAAACTTGAAGCAAATGGAATACTCCAGAATTAGTTCTATGTGGCTACCATCACCTTGGCACCAGAATTAGACAAAATGCTACAAAAGATTAAATTACATGCCTATATATTTGATGAATATAGATGTAAAAATCCTCAGCAAAATTTTGTTTTATTTTATTTTTTATTGCCACACCTGTGGCATATGGAGGTTCCCAGGCTAGGGGTTGAATTGGAGCTGTAGCTGCTGGCCTACGCCACACCCGCAGCAATGCAGGATCTGAGCCATGTCTGCAACCTATGCCACAGCTCTCAGCAATGCCGAATCCTTAACCCAATGAGTAAGGGCAGGGATAGGACCTGCATCCTCATGAATACCAGTCAGATTCGTTAACCACTAAGCCATGATGGGAACTCCAAAAATTCCTCAACAAAATTTTAGTAAACCAAATCCAACAATACATAAAAGGGATCATGTTCCATGATGAGGTTGGATTCATTCAAGGATCATGATGATGCTTCAAAATATGCAAATCAATCGTGATACAGAAATCTGTTTTGTTCTACACACTGATAATGAGATATCTGAAAGCAAAAGTAAAAATTCCTATTTAAAATCATATACATATTATATACATCACACATTTTATATATAGTATATAATGTATACATCATATATGTATGATTTTACACACACACATACACGCACATATATATAATGTACAAATAAACTTCCTGAGTAGGTGAAAAACCTATACACAGAAAACTATAACATATTAGGAAAGGACATTGAAGACGATTCAATGAAATGGAAATCCATTCTCATGGATTATAATCTGCAGATTTAAAGCAATCCCTATAAAAACACCTATGACAATTTTCATGGAAGTTATCTCAGGGGTGAAATGGGGCTGAAAAGGGCACTCCTCTGATCTTCTTAGAAGAACATCAATGTTTTATAAATCTATTTTACAAATTGGGTATAATTTCTTGAAAACAATATCAAACAGAAATAAAACTCTGGATTATATAATTCTTAAATCATTTTCAACTTTTACTTTTTATTATTTTAGAATCTAGAACCCAAGATGTAGAAAATCTAGAACTCAGAGTAGGAAAAAAATAGGGGGCTTTGTATGTATAATCAAGCTTGGATTTGGACACTGGGATTTACAATCTGAGTGTTCTTAAACAAGTTATTTAACTCACTGAACTTAATTCTCTCATCTCTAAAATAGAAATGAGTTCCTATTTTGGAGGTTTAGTGAGGTTGTTTCTGCTGTTCAATGAATTCTTACCCATGTCAATATGCCAATTGTTCAATGTATATCACATAATTTCTTTCATAACACTTATTACTACCTGATATTATGTAAAGTTGAATTGTGAAGCCCTACTTACATGTGGATTTTTTAGTTTTATTGTTTTTTTATTTTTGTGTTTTTCCTTTTTAGGGCTGCACATGAGGTATATGGAGGTTCCCAGGTTAGGGGTCTAATCAGAGCTACAGCTGCTGGCACACACCACAGCTGTAGCAACACCAGATCTAAGCTGGGTTTGTGACCCACACCACAGGTCACAGCAACACCAGATTTTTAACCCCCTTAGCAAGGTCAGGGATGGAACCTGCAACCTCATGGTTCCTAGTCAGATTCATTCCTGCTGTGCCACAATGGGAACTCAATATATATGGATTTTTTAAATAGTAAATATTACAGCTCTGTACAATCCACAGCTGGTTGAGTCCAAGGTTACAGATATGGAGGAACTGAACTGTGCCTATGGATGGCTGACTATAAATTATATGAGAATTTCTGATTGCACAATGTCAACATCTCTAACCTCTGAGTTATTCAAGGATCAACTGTATTTTTATATCTTCTTTTTTGTCTGCCTTTACCCACTCCATAAAAAGAAACCTCAACTATCTTGTTCAATAAATTGCCGCATGTAATTTAACACTTATAATGACTCTGTAAGGTATTATTACCATTTTAAAGCTGAAGAAGTCTAGATTCAGAGGTAAAACAATTTCCTCCAAATCACACAATTGTTAAATAGTAGAGGCAGGATTCAAACCAGATCTGTATGACTCATAGCAACCTTTTTTACCTCTATGCTCTGTAGCCCTATTAAATGGGGCTGTAAAATTTGTAAAATCTATCCCACATATATACCCCTAAATGCCACTGGAACTCTGTATATGTCTCTATAGTAACAAAATCCTCTCTTCCTTTTCTCCTCCTACCCCTTGTTCTCACCTTGCCTGATTGTGATTCTGAGACTGCTTTGATGAAATCAGTGTGGTGAAAATTATCCTGAGCCTGTTTCAGAACCTAGTCCCTAATAGACTTGAAGCTTATAATTCCTATCATTTTAACACTTCTTAGGAACCCTTTCTAGTTCATATCCCTTGAACACTCTCTAGGAACTCTGATCTACCATGTAATTATTCTGAGTAGCCTGATAACACTGTGCTGGAAAGGCTACATCTAGGCACTTTAGACTACAGTCCAAGCTGACCCCAGCCTTCCAGAATTCTCTGCCAAGGAATCAGATGCGTTACTGAAGCTATCTTGGACCCCCCCAGATCAGTCCATTTGCCACCCAAATACCATCAAGTAACCTCAGCCAACACCAAGTGAAGCAGAAGAATCATCCAGCCAGACCCTGCCTGAATTCCTAACCAACAAAAATGGTATAATAAAATGGTTGTGTTTTAAGCCACTAAGCTTTATGGAGTAGTTTCATTCACAGTGATAGAAAATTATAACAACCAGAGCCATCAAAGATGAACTGGGCTGCCTCTTGGTCTCTGGAGATGATTATCTTCCTGTCACTAGAAAACTACAGGAAGCATTTTGACAGCAACTGTAGAAGATGCTTTAGAAGAAATCTGAGTAACAGAAAGAAAATACTTTTGAACTAGATTATTAGATTGTAAACATAGATATTCCCCAGAATCTCCTGAAATCCTTATTTAGAACACAGATTACTTGAGTTCCCATCATGGCTCAGTGGTTAACCAATCCAACTAGGAACCATGAGGTTGTGGGTTTGATCCCTGGCCTTGCTCAGTAGGTTAAAGATCCAGCATTGCCATGAGCTGTGGTGTAGGCTGCAGATGTGGCTTGGATGCCACGTTGCTGTGGCTCTGGTGTAGGCCAGCAGCTATAGCTCCAATTAGACTCCTAGCCTGGGAATCTCCATATGCCACAGGAGTGGCCATAGAAAAGGTAACAAGACAAAAAAAAAAAGTAACACAGATTCCTATCCCTTCAGTGTATTACTCAAGGTTCTCAGAGAAAGAGAACCTATAGGATACATATCCCTATATCGCCTTTCTGTCTATCTATCTATCTATCTATCTATCTATCTATCTATCTATCTATCTATATATCTATATATATATATCTATCTACTTATCTATCTATCAATCATCTATTGAGAGGAATTGGCTCACATGATTGTGGAGGCTTTGTGAACCAAAAATTTGATGTGAGAGACCAGCAGGCTGGAGACTCAGGAAGGAGTTGTGGTTTGAGTCTGAAGGCAGTCTGGAAGTCTGGTGGATAATTCCCTCTTGCTCGGAGGAGTTCTACCTTTTATTATATTCAGGCATTAGGTAGATTGGAGGGGGCCTACCCACATTATAGAAGGCAATATGCCTTACTAAGAGTCTACAAATTTAACTGTAAATTTCATCTGAAAATACCCCCACAACTGTCACTACTAACTCAGTCTCTATGACTTTACTCTGTAAAGCCAACATTTCAGGTAGACATCTATGCCAACTGCTTAGTTTGCTGGCCTCTATCACAGATCTATGACCCAGGCTGAGTCACCTGAGCTCTTTACTATAAAAAGAAAGAAGTCAATATTACGTACAGGATTACATTTTAGTCCTCAGAGAGGGATAAGTATGTGGCCTTCACCTAAAGAGACATATGGTTTTCTCATATTAACCCAGGTTGTAACCCATGTAATTAGTCTTCTATCCAAAATGCCAGCTAAGTTTTATTTGCTGAGCCTTGATATTTGAATAATTGGAGAGAATAATTGTAATAATAAACTTTATAATTGCTAACACATTATGCATTTACTATGTGGTGGGCAGTTTTCTAAATGCTTTAGAATTCACCTAACAGCTAAAACCGCCTTATGATAGATACTCATCACTCCCATTTTTCACTTTAGGAAACTGAAAGACAAGGAAATGAAAGTTTTATATATCTATGGGGCTAATAATGGCAAAATTAGCATTTGAATCCAGGCAAACAGGCTCATGAGCCTGTGCTTTTAATTATGTTAAGCCTTTTCTGGTTTCTGAGACCCACTTCTGAAGGTAAATCTTCATAAAGAGTTAATCAAGCTCTACTGGTTTCCAAAAGCTTTACTCTACCAGCTTCCATTTCCAGGCAGAACTTTCAGAATTTGGAGACTCCCAGAAGCTCCTGGAAAAATTGCTTAGGCAACCCTACTTTCCAGATCCACTAAAAATAATCATAGAACCATTGGCCTTTTAGTGCTAGAGTCATTTAATCCAATAATTCTAAACTATGATGATTGTTAGAATAACCAGTTAAAAACAGGTAAAAAATATTGACTCCTAAATACCACCCTTAGCCTACCAAGTCAGAGTTTTTGTGGTTGGGAATCTGGAACCTATATTTTTACCAGGCTATTGTGATGATTGGTAAGGTTTAGGAATTGTTGTACTTCAACACTCTCAATTTTAATCCCTCTAAAGTATTCCTACTGCATATTCTTTCAGCCCTGTTTCATACCTTCTGTTCTTTGTCCCTCCTCACCCCATCAATACCCACAAACTTACCATAGATCTGATCATGGCCAACTCCACCAGCAGGTTTCCTTTCCTTAAGTTGACCTGAAATAGCTTTACTGTTGGTCCTGGTTCTGCCATTAGATGCCAGAGTAAATGTCTAACATACCTTTAATTAAATAGTCCTCTATATCTTTGTGGAGAGCTATTAAATTTCCTCTGAGTTTTCTCTTACTGGGGGTAAGTATTCACAGTTCATTTACTGTGAATATTTTCATTTACTGTGTCATTTTTCATGAAAATTTTGTGTCCCTGCGTCCTTCTCACTCACCTCTGGGCATATTCCACTTTGTAGTTTGGCCCCACCTAGAATATGGCATCTTGTTCCGGACAAAGTAATTTAGATGTGGTCTGACCATTGCTGACAACTTTCCCTTACCACATTCTGAACATTATATACCTATTAATATATCCTAAAATGGAGTTAGTCTTAGGATCAGCCTATCACTCTCTACACTCATAAGGACTTGCAAACATCTATCCATCTTCCTTAGGTCTTTTTCAAATCAGGACATGAATGTCACCTTATGGAAAACAGTGTGGTGGGTTGAATAATGGTGTCATAAAGATATTCACATTCTAACCTTCAGAATCTGTGAATATGTTACATTACACAGCAAGAGAGACTTTAGAAATGTGATTAAGATAAAGTTATTAAGATAGGAAGATTATCCAGGATTATCTGGGTGGCCTATATGTAATCACAAGAGGGAGACAAAAGTTCAGAATGAGAGAGAAACTTGCTGATTCTACACTGCTTTCTTTGAAGATGGAGAAATGGCCTACAAGTCAAGAAATGCAGATGATCTGTAGAAACTGGAAAAGCAAGGAAATAGGCTTTTCCTTGGAACATCAAGAAAGTAACTCAGCCTTGCTGAGTCTGGAGTCCAAAGGGTTCTGTTTGACTTCTGATATCTATAATTATAAAATATTTTTTAAGACTAAGTTTGTGGTTGCTTGTTACAGAAGCAAAATGAAACTAATACAAAAGCATAAGCTTTTTTGTAAGAACTTTAGAATTAAAGAGTTGGAAGAGTACCAATAGATTACCTAGTCCAAATAACGGGAATACAGAGGCTAAGAGAGGGAAAGATACATATCCAAAGTCACAAAGAAAGTAATTAATAGGCCTAGGACTAGAATTCAGGTTTCCTGCCTTTTGGGGTAGGGCTATTTTCTCCCATCCTTTAACTACCTCTTATAGGATAAGAGAAAGCCAAAAGGCCATTAGAGAGAATTATGGGATTGAGAATCCAACACTTTCAGAACATGAAATATGATCCAAGGAGGGAAAGGAAATAACCTGGGTTGTCACAATGAGTCAGCACCAGAGCCAAATCTGTGACCCAGTTCTCTAGATTCTTATGTCTCACTATTGTGCCACATTACCTGTATTTGGACACATATTTCTCATTTCCTTTAACCATTTACAGCCATTTTCCTCCTCTAAGTCCCTATAACTCTATTTAGTGATAATTAATGATGAGTTGAGGAGGAATGAGGGTAAAAACCACTAGTCTGGTTTCTATGCCAACAGTTTTTCCAGTTACCAGTTTCTACTTGATACTTGGAAAGATTTCACTTTGCAGACGACTTTTGTAAAGGTGTGTTTTTTCTTCACTTTGTTTAGTGGGAAAAAAATTCAATTTTAAACTCTCAAGTTTTCTTTAGTACATTTGTCCTGAAGTGAATGAATGCAAATAATTTTGCTATTAGCTTCTTTTCCAAGCTACTGGCTGGTGGAAAACTAAGGGAGGGATGGATGACCATATTCAAGTAATGCAGAGATGAAGAGAGGGGCCAGGCTTACAGACCATCTTTGTAGGATTCTGTCACAGGTGCTGGAACTGAGACAGACCTAGATTCAAATCTCAGTTCCATGACTTGCTGCTATGTCAATTTTAGCTGGTATCTACATTCCCTGATGAGTTTCCTCCTGCGTGAAGTGGGGACAGCAATTATATTTATCTTTACAGTTGTTTATAGAGTTAAATAAGTTAGTGCACATAAAACACTTAGCAAAGTATTTGGTACAGACAAGGCACTCAAGAAATGGTAGTTCTAATTTTGGTTTTGTTTTTAAATTTCAAGAATGACAAAGACTGGGATGTCCAAAACTGCTGATAAGAGAAGAGAAACCACCTAATTCTTTCTCTAGATGTTCTCAAGTTCTCAGTTTCTTGATTTGGTAAGCATCTTTGCTCACTAGATATTTATTTCAAGGGTCAGCCTAGAGCCAGAAGGTACACTAGGTGGTAGAATTGTGGCCTAGGAATCATGAATTCTTGGCTCTAGTCTCGTATTTGTCACTGACTTGCCCAAGGATCATGACAAAATTACTGTCTTCCCTTGGCTTCAATGGTCTCACCTATTAAAAGGGGAGGAGAGGAGCTCCCTTGTGGTGTAGTGGGTTAAGCATCCAGCATTGTCACAGCAGCAACTCTACCTCAGGTTGCTTATGTGGCATGAGTGTGATCCCTTGTCTGGGAACTTCCACATGCCATTGGAACAGACCAAAAAAAAAAAGATTGGGGGAGGATTGATTAAGTTATTATTCATTTAATCATTTATTCATTCTAGCATATCTCACAACTGATTATCAAATCTTAGATGAGAATGTAAGAACAATGAGAAGTACTTTGATGGGTTAGTGAAATGTCAGCTTTACACTTCCTTGATAGATCACTCTGGGATATGTGGAGAATAGTCTGAAAGGGGAGAAAGGGAAGCAAAGTGAAAAAAGTATATAAGGAGATAAGTGATATTACTCTAATGAGTGATCCATTTTAAAAGCAAATAATAAATTTAAGAAAATCTGGAAATAAGAGTAAAGAAGTCCCAAACACCACTATTTAAATACCACCTCTGTTGGTATCTGGGCATACTGAATACTTTTTAAAAAACATACAATTTTAAAATAATCAGTATCCTGCTTATAAGGATGTCCATATGCCATAAGTTTGATTTTAAAACTCAGGATAATATTCTTGTACCTATATTCTATTGTCTGATATTTGTATTTTTTCCTACTTCCCAGTATATTAAATAATACTTAAACTGATGTCTTTTGCCCATATACTTATTATATTTACAAAATTTCACAGTAGTGGTCATTTTCTAATAATTTATCATGCAATTTTAGATGGCAAAACACACAAAGAAATTTAGAGCAACAACACCCATAGTTCTTCTTCTGTGATTGAGATGACTATAGTAAGAGGATCTTCAACCTCAGAGTGCCTTTAGTGTGTTTTAATTGTTTTGACTGCAATTAATAAGTTTTTTTTTTTTTTAGGGTTGCACCCACAGCATATGGAGTTTCCCAGGCTAGGGGTCTAATCGGAACTGTAGCTGCTGGCCTACACCACAGCCAAAGCAATGCCAGATCCAAGCCACATTTGTGACCTATACCAGAGCTCATGGCAATGACAGATTCTTAACCCACTGAGCAAGGCCAGAGATCGAACCTGTGTCCTCACTGATATTAGTCAGATTCATTACCATTGAGCCATGTCAGGAACTCCAATTAATAAGCACTTTTCCCTAAAACATACAAACTTGAGGAAAATATCCTTAGGAAATCTACCCAAAACTTTTACATATATTAAAACAAATTGAAATGAAATGAAATCATAATATCCACAAGTATCCAAAGAACACCATTATTCATAAAATGATGCAAACATAATAAAAAAACCTACTAGAAATACAAAATTTAGCTAAAAATGACAGTGATAGAGCTAAAGTAACTGCTTATCAAAATCTCTGTTCTTATGGAGCACACCTCAGTACTATGATTCCAAGCTTCACTTGCTTACATTTCTTCTTTATCCACTCATCTACCAATGGACTCCATGGTTGCTTCCACATCTTGGCTGTTGTAAATAATACTGCAAAAACATAGTTGTATACATATATATTTTTAAAACTTCTTTTTAATGATTTTTATTTTTTTCCATTTTAGTTGATTTACAGTGTTCTGTAAATTTCTACTGTACAGCAAAGTGACTCAATCATTCATATATATATAATTTTTCTCACATTAGCCTCCATCATGTTCCATCACAAGTGACTAGATATAGTTCCCTAGGTATATATACCACATCTTCTTAACTACTTCATCTCTTGATGTATACTTAGGTTGATTCCATGTCGCAGCTATTATAAAAAGTGCCAAAATGAATATTGGGGTTCATATAATATTCAAGGTATATTTTTCTCAAGATGTATGCCAAGGAGTGAAATTGCTACATCATATGGTAACCCTATCTTTAGTTTTTTAAGGAAACTCCATAATGTTCTCCATAGTAGATGTACCAATTTACATTCTCACCAATAGTGTAGGAGGGTTCATTTATCTCCACACCTTTTTCAGCATTTATTTTTTGTTAACTTTTTAATGATGGACAACCTGATTGTGAAAAGTGATATCTTTTTGTGGTTTTTATTTGCAATTCTATAATAATTAGCAATGTTGAGCATCTTTTCATACATCTTCCTTGGAGGAATATTTATTTCAAACTTCTGAACATTTTTTGATATGGAGCTATATGAGCTGTTTGTATATTTTGGAAATTAAGCCATTTTTGGCCATATAATTTATAAATATTTTCTCCCATTCCCATATGTTGTCTTTTCCTTTTTTTAATAGTTTTCTTACAATAACTTTTAAGTTTAATTAGACCCCATTTTTAAACTTTTGTTTGTATTTCCATAATTCTAGGAGATAGATAAAAAAATTGCTGCAATTTATGTCAAAAAGTTTTCTACATAGGTTTTCCTCTGGGAGTTTTGTAGTATCCAATCATACATTTAGTTATTTAATCCATTTTGAGTTTATTTCTGTTTATGGTGTTAGAAAATTTCTAATTTAATTTTTTTTTAGCTGTGCTTGTGGCATACAGAAGATCCCAGGCCAGGGATTGAACACACACCACAGCAGTGGACAAAGAAAATACAGTGACATCACTGGATCCTTAATTTGCTGCACTGCAAGAGAACTTCTCTAATTTTTTTTATATCTGGTTATCCAGTTTTCCAGCACCATATATTGAAGACACTGCCTTTTCTCCATTGTATATTCTTGACCCCTTTTGTCATAGCTTATTGACCATAAGTGCATAGGTTAATTCTGGGCATTGTATCCTGTTCCATTGATCTGTACGTCCATGCTTTTGCCTATATCGTACTGTTTTGGTGACAGTAGCTTTGTGGTATAGTCTGATTTCAGGGAGCTTGATTCCTCCAGATCCTTTTTCTTTCTCGAGATTCTTTGGTTATTCAGGGTATTCTGTTTTTTTTCCTACAAATTAAAAAAAATTGTCTAGTTCTGTCTGTGAAAAATGACATTGATAGTATGATAGGGATTGCATTGAATGTGGATTGCCTTTGGGTAGTACGGCCATTTTAACAATATTGATTTTTCTAATCTAAGGACAGTGTATATCTTTCCATCTATTTGTGTCATATCCTCATTTCCAATTTATTTTACCAATGTCTTATGATTTTCACAGTACAGTTCCTTTGCCTCTATAGGTAGGTTTATAGCCAGTTATTTTCTTTTGGATGTGACACTCCATGGTGTTTTTTACTTAATTTCTCTTTCTTATCTTTCCTTATTAGTGTATAGAAATGAAAAAGATTTCTGTGTATTAGTTTTATATCTTGTAACATTACCAAATTCATTTTTGAGCTCTAGTAGTTTTCTGGCAGCACTTTTAGGATTTTCTGTGTATAGTGTCATGTCGTCTGAAAACAGTGACAGTTTTACTATTCTTTTCCAATTTGGATTCCTTTTGTTTGTTTTTCTTCTTTGCTTTCTTTGGCTAGGACCTAACAAAACTATGTTTAATAAAAGTGATGAGAATGAATATCCTTTTCTAGATCCTGATCTTAGAGGAAGTGCTTTCAGCTTTTCACCATTGGAAATGATGTTAGCTGTGGGTTTGTCATATATGGCCTTCATTTATTGGGGAAGATTCCATATATGCCCACTTTCTGGAGAGTTTTGGGTTTTTTAATCATAAGTTGGTATTGAATTTTGTCAAAAGCTTTTTCTGCCTCTATTGAGATGATCATATGGAATTTATTCTTCTGCTTATTGATGTGGTGTATCACACTGAAAAGAATTGTGGATATTGAAGAATCCTTGCATCCCTGGGATAAATCCCATTTGATCATGGTGAATAATTCTATTAATGTATTTTTGGATTTGTTTTATTATTATTTTGTTGAGGATTTTTGTGTCTATGTTCATCAGTGATATTGGCTTGTAATCTTTTTGTGATATTTTTGGTATTGTTATCAGGATGATAGTGGCCTCAAAGGATGAGCTTAGAAGTGTTACTTGCTTTGAAATTTTTTTTGAAAGAGTTTTGGTAGAATAAGTTTTAGCTCATATAAGTACTTGATAGAATTCATCTCTTAAGCCATCTGTTCCTGAACATTTTTTTGTTGAAAATTTTAAATTAATGATTCAGTACTGTTCATTTGTCTCTTCATATTTTCTACTTCATCCTTGTTTAAAATTCTACTTCTTCTAATTTGTATGTTTATTTGCTTATAGTTTCTTATAGTAGCTTTATGTCATCCTTTGTATTTCTGTGTTTTGGGTTGTTGTAATCTCTCCTTTTGCATTTATAATTTCATTGTCTGGCCAAAGTTTTTTTCAATTTTGTTTATCTTTCAAAAGAATCAGCTTTTACTTTCACTGATTTTGTAAAAAATTTTATATAATGATTTTTATTTTTTTTCCATTATAGCTGGTTTACAGAGTTCTGTCAATTATCTGCTGTATAGCATGATGATCCAGTTATACATACATGTATACATTATTTTTCTCACATTATCATGCTCCATCATAAGTGACTAGACATAGTTCCTGGTGATAAGCAGCAGCATCTTATTGCTAATCCATTCCAAAGGCAATAGTCTGCATCTATTAACCCCAAGCTCCCAATCCATCCCACTCCCAACCCTTCCCCATTGGCAGTGGGAATGTAAGCTGGTACAATCACTATGGAGGACAGTATGGAGGTACCTTAGAAAACAATACATAGAACTACCATATGACCCAGCAACCCCACTCTTGGGCACATATCTGGCAAAAGTTTCCTTGAGAAAGACACATGCAGCTGCATGTTCATTGCAGCACTATTTGCAATAGCCAAGACATAAAAACAAAGAAAATCTCCATCAACAGATGATTGGATTAGGAAGATGTGGTATATATACACAATGGAATACTACTTAGCTATAAAAAAGAAGAAAACAATGGTATTTACATCAACCTGGATGGAACTAGAGACTCTCATACTGAGTGAAGTAAGAAAGAGAAAGACAAATACATTCATTGATTTTTAAATTGAATTTTACTTTCTATTTCATTTATTTCTACTCTGATCTCTGTTTTCTTTCCTTCTGCTAACTTTGCATTTTGATTATTCTTTTTTCTCTGGCTGTTTTAAAATGTAGTGTTAGTTTCTTAATTTGAGATTTTTTTATTTCCTGAGGTAAGCTTGTGTTGCTATAAGCTTTGTTCTTTGAATTGCTTTTGTTGCATCCAATAGATTTTTTTTATTATTAATCAATGTATTTATTATATTTATAATTGCACAATGATTATCACAACCTAATTTTATAGCAATTCTGTCCCAAAGCACCAGTGTATACCCTCAACCCCCAAACAGTCTCCTTTGGATATCATAAGTTTTTCAAAGTTTGTGAGTAAGTATCTGCTATGCAAAGAATTTCAAATTATTGACATCTTAACCCACCACCTAAATGAATTAGAAAAATAAGAACAAAAAAACCCTAAAGTGAGCAGAATGAAGGAAATCATAAAGATCATAGAGGAAATCAATAAAATAGTGATTCAGAAAACAATAGAAAAAATCAATAAAACCAAGTGCTGGTTCTTTGAAAAGGTAAACAAATTTGACAAGCCTCCAGCTAGACTCACTAAGAAGAGGAGCTAGAACCCAAATAAACAAAATTAGAATTGAAAAAGGAGAAATCACAATGGATACTACAGAAATACAAAAAATCATGAGAGAATATTATGAAAAATTATATGTCAACAAATTTGACAATCTGGAAGAAATGGACAACTTTCCATAGTCTTACAGCCAACCAAAATTGAATCAAGAAGAAATAGACCAACTGAACAGACCAATCACTAGAAATGAAATTGAATACATCATAAAAACACACCCTACAAATAAAAGTCCAGGACCAGATGGCTTCACAGGTGAATTCTACCAAACATACATAGAGGAACTTATAGCCATCCTCCTTGAACTTCTTCAAAAGGTTGAAGAAGAAGGAACATGCCCAAAGGAACATCTCCCTAATTCCAAAACCTGACAAAGATACCACCAAAAAAGAAACTATAGGCCAATATCTTTGATGAATATAAATGCAAAAATTCTCAACAAAATTTTAGCCAACCAAATCCAACAACATATAAAAAAGATTGTACACCACTATCAGGTGGGATTCATCCCAGCTTCACAAGGATGGTTCAACATACACAAATCAATCAATGTCATACACCACATTAAAAAAAGAAAAGTAAAAAAAACCACATGATCATCTCAATAGATGCAGAGAAAGCATTTGACAAAGTCCAACATGCATTTATGATAAAAGCTCTCATCAAAGTGGTTATGGAGGGAATATTCCTTAACCTAATCAAAGCCATTTATGAAAAGCCCACAGCAAATATCATACTCAATGGAGAAAAATTAAAAGGCTTCCCACTAAAATCTGGAACAAGACAGGGATGCCCACTCTCACCCCTGCTGTTCAGCATACTATTGGAAGTCCTAGCCACAGCAATCAAACTAAAGAAATAAAAGGTATCCAAATAGGAAGAGAAGGGATAACACTGTCACTGCATGCAGAGGACATGATACTATACATAGAAAAAACCCTAAAGACTCAACCCCAAAACCACTTGAACTGATCAACAAATTCAGCAAAGTAGCAGGATATAACATTAACATTCAGAAATCAGTCTCATTTCTGTATACTAAAAATTAAATATTTGAGAAGGAATACAGAAGTACACTACCCTTTAAAATTGCATCACAAAAAATCAAATACCTGGGAATACACCTGACCAAGAAGGTAAAGGACTTATATTCCAAGAACTATAAAACATTGATCAAAGAAATTAAAGAAGATGTAAAGAAACAGAGAGATATTTTGGTTTTTACTGTCATTACTCTAAGAGGTAGATCTGAAATGTTGCTGTCATTTATGTTGGAGAGTGTTTGGCCTATGTTTTCACCTAAGAGCTTTATAGTGTCTGGTCTTATATCTAGGTCTTTAATTCACTTCAAGTTTATTTTTGTGTATGGTATTAGGGAGTGTTCTAATTTCATTCTTTTCCATGTGGCTGTCCAGTTTTCCCAACACCACTTATTAAACAGGCTGTCTTTTCTCCATTGTATATTCTTGCCTCCTTTGTCATAGATGAGTTGACTGTAGGTGCATGGGTTGAATTCTGGGCTTTCTATCCTGTTCCACTGATCTATAGTTCTGTCTCTGTGCCACTACCATACAGTTTTGATGACTGTAGCTTTTTAACATAGTCTTAAGTCTGGGAGCCTGATGCCTCCAGCTCCATTTTTCTTTTTCAGGATGTCTTTGGCTATTCTGGGTCTTTTGTGCTTCCAAACAAACTTGAAAAGATTTTGTACGAGTTCTGTGAAAAATGTCCTTAGTAATTTGATAGGGATTGCACTGAATCTGTAGATTGCCTTGGGTAGTATAGTCATTTTGATAATATTGACTCTTCCTATCCAAGACCATGGTATGTATTTCCATCTACTTGCGTCATCTTTGATTTCGTTCATTTGTGTCTTATAATTTTCATAGTATGGGTTTTTGTCTCTTTAGGTAGGTTTACTCATAGGTATTTTATTCTTTTGGATGCAATGGTAAATGGGATTGCTTCCCTAATTTATCTTTCTGATATTTTGTTGTTAGTATATAGAAGGTCTGTCAATTTCTGTGTGTTAATTTTGTATCTTGTGACTTCACCAAATTCATGGATGAGCTCTAACAGTTCTCTGGTAGAGACTTTAGGATTCTCTAAGTATAGTATCATATCATCTGCAAATAGTGATAGTTTTACTTCTTCCTTTCCAATTTGGGTTCCTTTTATTTCTTTTTGTTCTCTGATTGCTGTGGCTAGGACTTCCAAAATTATGTTGAATAGTCGTGGCAAGAGTGATCATCCTTGTCTTGTTTCTGATCTCAGTGGGAATTCTTTCAGGTTTTCATCATTGAGAATGATGTTCATTGTGGGTTTGTCATATACGGCCTTTATTATGTTGAGGTAGTTTCCCTCTATGCCCATTTTCTGAAGGGTTTTTTATCAGAAATGCGTGTTGGATTTTGTCAAAGGCTTTTTTCTGCATCTATTGAGAGGATCATTTGGTTTTTATTCTTCAGTTTGTTAATGTGGTGTATCACACTGAGTGGTTTGCAGATATTGAAGAGTCTTGCATTGCTGGGATAAATCCAACTTGATCATGATATACAATCCTTTTAATGTTGTTTTTGATTTTGTTTGCTAGTATTTTGTTGAGGAGTTTTGCATCTATATTCATCAGTGAATTGGCCTGTAATTTTATTTTTTTTGTGGTGTCTTTCTCTAGTTTTGGTATGAGGGTCATTGGTGGCAGCATAGAATGAGTTTGGGAGTATCCTTTCCTCTGCAATTTTTGGAATAGTTTCAGAAGGATAAGTGTTAGCTCTTCTTTAAATTATTGATAGATTTTGCCTGTGGAGCTATCTGGTCATGGACTTTTGTTTGTTGATAGTTTTTTTTTTAATAATTTTTTTTATTTTTCCACTGTACAGCAAGGGGGTCAGGTTATCCTTACAAGTATACATTACAATTACATTATTCCCCCACCCTTTCTTCTGTTGCAACATGAGTATCTAGACAAAGTTCTCAATGCTATTCAGTAGGATCTCCTTGTAAATCTATTCTAAGGTGTGTCTGATAAGCCCAAGCTCCAGATCCCTCCCACTCCCTCCCCCTCCCATCAGGCAGCCACAAGTCTCTTCTCCAAGTCCATGATTTTCTTTTCTGAGGAGATGTTCATTTGTGCTGGAAATTAGATTCCAGTTATAAGGGATATCATATGGTATTTGTCTTTGTCTTTCTGGCTGATTTCACTCAGTATGAGATTCTCTAGTTCCATCCATGTTGCTGCAAATGGCATTATGTCATTCTTTTTTATGGCTGAGTAGTATTCCATTGTGTATATATACCACCTCTTCCGAATCCAGTAACCTGTCGATGGAGATTTGGGTTGCTTCCATGTCCTGGCTATTGTGAATAGGGCTGCAATGAAAATGCGGGTGCATGTGTCTCTTTTAAGTAGAGTATTGTCCGGATATATGCCCAAGAGTGGGATTGTGGGGTCATATGGAAGTTCTATGTATAGATTTCTAAGGTATCTCCAAACTGTTCTCCATAGGGGCTGTACCAGTTTACATTCCCACCAACAGTGCAGGAGGTTCCCTTTTCTCCACAGCCCCTCCAGCACTTGTTATTTGTGGATTTATGAAGGATGGCCATTCTGACTGGTGTGAGGTGGTATCTCATGGTAGTTTTGATTTGCATTTCTCTTATAATTAGCGATGTTGAGCATTTTTTCATGTGTTTGTTGGCCATCTGTATATCTTCTTTGGAGAAATGTCTATTCAGGTCTTTTGCCCATTTTTACATTGATTGATTGGCTTTTTTGCTGTTGGGTTGTATAAGTTGCTTATATATTCTGGAGATTAAGCCCTTGTCAGTTGCATCATTTGAAACTGTTTTCTCCCATTCTGTAAGTTGTCCTTTTGTTTTCTTTTTGGTTTCCTTTGCCGTGCAAAAGCTTTTCAGTTTGATGAGGTCCCATGGGTTTATTTTTGCTCTAATTTCTAGTGCTTTGGGAGACTGACCTGAGAAAATATTCATGAGGTTGATGTCAGAGAGTGTTTTGCCTATGTTCTTTTCCAGGAGTTTGATGGTGTCCTGTCGTATATTTAAGTCCTTCAGCCATTTGGAGTTTATTTTTGTGCATGGTGTGAGGGTGTGTTCTAGTTTCATTGCTTTGCATGCAGCTGTCCAGGTTTCCCAGCAATGCTTGCTGAATAGACTTTCCTTTTCCCATTTGATGTTCTTGCCTCCCTTGTCAAAGATTAATGGACCATAGGTGTCAGGGTTTATTTCCGGATTCTCTATTCTGTTCCATTGGTCTGTCTGTCTGTTTTGATACCAGTACCACACTGTTTTGATGACTGTGGCTTTGTAGTATTTCTTGACGTCTGGGAGAGTTATGCCTCCTGCTTGGTTTTTGTTTCTCAGGATTGCTTTGGCGATTCTGGGTCTTTTGTTGCTCCATATAAATGTGTGGATTGTTTGTTCTAGTTCTGTGAAAAATGTCCTGGGTCATTTGATAGGGATTGCATTGAATCTGTAGATTGCTTTGGGTAGCATGGCCATTTTTACAATATTGATTTTCCCAATCCAGGAACATGGAATATCTTTCCATTTCTTTACATCTTCTTTGATTTCTTTGATTAAAGTTTTATAGTTCTCGGCATATAGGTCCTTTACCTCCTTGGTCAGGTGTATTCCGAGGTATTGGATTTTGTGAGGTGCAATTTTAAAAGATATTGTATTTCTGTATTCCTTTTCTAATTTCTCATTGCTGGTATAGAGAAATATGACTGATTTCTGAATGTTATTCTTATATCCTCCTGCTTTGCTGAATTGATTAATCAGTTCAAGTAGTTTTGGAGTTGAGTCCTTAGTGTTTTCTATGTATAATATCATGTCATCTGCCTACAGTGACAGTTTGATCTCTTCTCTTCCTATATGGATGCCTTTGATTTCTTTTGTTTGTCTAATTGCTGTGGCTGGGACTTCCAAAACTATGTTGAAGAGCAGTGGTGAGAGTGGGCATCCCTGTCTTGTTCCAGATTTGAGTGAGAAGGCTTTCAGTTTTTCCCCATTGAGGATTATATTTGCTTTGGGTTTATCATAAATGGCTTTGATTATATTCACTTTGGCGAGGGTCTTGATCATGAATGGATGTTGGACTTTGTCAAATGCTTTTTCTGTGTCTATTTTGATGATCATATGATTTTTGACTTTTTTTTGTTAATTTGGTGTATGATGCTGATTGATTTGCGTATGCTGAACCATCCTTGTTAACCTGGGATGAACCCAACCTGGTCATGGTGTATAATTTTTTGGCTATGTTGTTGGATTCGGTTGGCTAAGATTCTGTTGAGAATTTTTGCATCTATCTTCATCAATGATTTTGGCCGATAGTTTTCTTTTTTGGTGGTATCTCTGTCTGGTTTTGGAATGAGGCTGATGGTGGCATCATAGAATGTCTTTGGAGTATTCCTTCTTCTTCCACCTTTTGAAAGAGTTTAAGGAGGATGGGCACCAGTTCCTCTTTATATGTTTGATAGAATTCACCTGTGAAGCCATCTGGTCCTGGACTTTTATTTGTAGGGAGTGTTTTTATGACCTCTTCAATTTCATTTCCAGTGATCGGTCTGTTCAGTTGGTCTGTTTCTGCTTGATTCAGTTTTGGCAGGCTGTAAGATTCTAGAAAGTTGTCCATTTCTTCCAGATTGTCAAACTTGTTGCCGTATAGTTGTTCATAGTATTCTCTTATGGTTTTTTGTATTTCTGCAGTATCCGTTGTGATTTCTCCTTTTTCATTTCTAATTTTGCTTATTTGGGTTCTTTCTCTCCTCTTTTTAGTGAGTCTGGCCAGGGGTTTGTCAATTTTGTTTACCTTTTCAAAGAACCAGCTCTTGGTTTTATTAATTTTCTCTATTGTTTTTTGAGTCTCTATTTTATTGATTTCTTCTTTGATCTTTATAATTTCCTTTGTTGTAAGTTTTTTAATCACAGTTTCAATTTCAGTACCTGTGACTGGTCTGTTCATCTTTTCTGTTTCATCTTGGTTTAGTCTTGGAAGATTGTACTTTTCTAAGAATTTTCCATTGCTTCTAAGTTTTCCTTTGTACTGGCTTATATTTGCATATTGTAGTCTCTTAGGATCCTTTGCATTTCTTTCATATCTGTTGTTATTTCTCCTTTTTCATTTCTAATTAAATTGATTTGAGTCCTCTCTTTTCTTGATCAGTCTGGATAAGGGTATATCAATTTTGTTGCTCTTTTCATAGAACCAGCTTTTCATTTCATTGATCTTTTCCATGGTTTTTCTTTGTTTATATTTCATTGTTTTCTGCTCTGTTCTTTATGATTTCTTTCCTTCTACTAACTTTAGGTCTTGTCTGTTCTCGCTCTAGTTGCTTTATATGTAAAGTTAGCTTGTTTATTTGAGCTTTTTATTGTTTCCTGAGGTGGGCTTGTATTGCTGTAAACTTTCTTCTTAGAACGGCTTTTGCTGCATCCCATAAGTTTTGGTGTGTCATGTGTTCATTGTCATTTGCTGCTAGGTATTTTTTAATTTCCTCTTTGATTTCTTCAGTGATCCATTGGTTGTTTAGTAGCATGTTCTTGAGTCTCCACGTCTTTGTGTTTTTTGCAGTTTTTTTCTTGTTGTTGATTTCCAGTCATATAGCGTTGTGGTTGGAAAAGATACTTGATATGATTTCAATTTTCTTAAAGTTACTGAGGTTGGATTTGTAGCCCAGGATGTGATCAATCTTAGAGAATGTTCCATGTGCACATGAGAAGAATGTGTATTGTGCTGCTTTTGGATGGAATGTCCAATAAATAACAATTAAGTCCATCTGGTTTAATGCTTCAATCATGGTCTGTGTTTCCTTATTGATTTTCTCTCTGGATGATCTGTCCATTGATATAAGTGTGGTGTTAAAGTCCCTCACTGTTGTGTTATTGTCAGTTTGTCCGTTTAGGGTTGTTAGCAGTTGCCTAATACATTGTGGTGAACGTATGTTGGGTGCATAGATGTTTACAATCATTATATCTTCTTCTTGGATTGATCATTTGATCACTAGGTAGAGAGCTTCCTTGTCCCTTAAAATACTCATCATCTTAAAGTCTATTTTGTCTGATATGAGTATTGCTACCCCAGCTTTCTTTTGATTCCTGTTTGCATGGAATATTTACTTCCATCCTCTCACTTTCAATTTG
The DNA here is from genome assembly GCF_054392235.1 of Sus scrofa. NCBI lineage: Eukaryota > Metazoa > Chordata > Mammalia > Artiodactyla > Suidae > Sus > Sus scrofa. Next base: position 62,715,653 of record NC_139401.1, read on the forward strand.
TATATATCCCTAGACGTGAAGTGGGTTTCTTGAAGACAGCAATATATATGGATCTTGTTTTTGTATCCATTCAGCCAGTCTATGTCTTTTGTTTGGGGTATTTAATCCATTAACATTTAAGGTGATTATTGATATGTATGTTCTCATTGCCATTTTATTAATTGCTTTGGATTTGTTTTTGTTGTTCTTTTTTCTTTCCTTCTTCTCTTGTTCTATGCTTTTGTGGTTTGATGACTATCTTTAAGTGTTGTATTTGAGTTGATTTTTCTTATTTGTGTGTTTATCAATTGTAGATTTTTGGTTTGCAGTTACTCTGAAGTTTTGATAAAAGTGTCTACATATATATGAGATTGAGGAGAGGGGATTAAGATGGCTGAATAGAAGAAATGGGGATTAACTTCTCTCATAATACAACAAAACTACAACAAAATGCTGAGCAATCTTCAACCAAATTGATTGGAAACTTTCAAAAATATATCCTACTCCAGAAGACAAATAGGAGGCCACATCAAGCGGTAGGAGGGGTGATCATGTGATATAGGCAACCCCATACCTGCTGGGTGTGAAGAACCACAGACTGGAAAGTAACTGTATCACAGAGACTCACCTACAGGAGTGAGAGTTCTGAGCACCACATCAAGTCTCCATGCCTGGGGATCTTGCATGGAAGAAAGAGCTCCTGGAGCATCTGGCATTGAAGGCCAGTGGGTCTTATGCACAGGAGTTCCACAGTACTGGGGGAAGTGGAGACCCCATTCTTAAAAGGCACACACAGACTTTCATGTGCACTACATCACAGGGAAAAGCAGTCTCCATAGGAATCTGGGGCAGACTTGACTGCAGTCTTTGCAGGACCTCCTGGGAAAACAGGAGGTGAATGTGGCTTGTTGTGGGGAAAGGATATTGGAGCAAAGCTCTTGGGTATATTCATGAGCATGTGTTTCTCTAGAGGTGGCCATTTTGGGAAAATTTGGCCCCACCCATCCATGCTGAGAAGCCCCAGGCCAAACAACAACCCAGGTGAGATCACAGCCCCACCCATCAGTAAACAGGCTGCCTAAAGACCCCAGGTACACAGCTGCTTCTAATGTCACCCAGACACACAGCCCTACCCACCAGAGGGATAGGAATCAGCTCCACCTGCCAGTGGACAGGTATTAGTCCCTCCCAGCAGGAAGCCTAGAGCAAACCCCTGTACCAACTTCATCTACAATGGGGCAGACACCAGAGGTAAGAGAGGCTGGAACTCTATTATCTTTAAAAAGGTCACCACACCAAAAACCTGTAAAAATGAAAAGACAGAGAACTATACCTCAAATAAAGGAGAAAGAAAAAAAAAACCCAGAAAAACAGCTAAGTGATCAGGAGATTCTCAGCCTACAGGAAAAAGACTTTAGACCTTCAATGCTGAAGATGATGCAAGACATTGAAAATAAACTAGAGGCAAAGATGGATAATTTACAGGAAACACTGAGCAAAGAGATACAAGATATAAAATTTAAACAAGAAGAGATGCAAAATGCATTAACTGAAATAAAAAAAAAATCATTATGAATATCCAACAGCAGAATACAGGAGGCAGAAGATCGAATAAGTGAGGTGGAGGACAGATTAGTGGAAATTATGGGTGCAGAACAGAAAAGAGAAAAAAGATTAAAAACAAATGAAGAGAGTCTCAGAGAACTCTGGGGCAATATTAAACACACCAACATCTATGTTATAGGTGTGCCAGAAGGAGAAGAGAGAAAGTGACAGAAAAAATATTCGAAGAGATAATAGCTGAAAACTTCCCTAGCATGGGAAAGGAATGACTCACTCAAATCCAGGAAGTGCAGGAGTAACACCTCAAGACACATATTAATCAAACTTACCAAAATTAAAGACAAAGAGAAAATCTTGAAAGCAGCTAGGGAAAAGAAAGAAATGACATACAAGGGAACCCTGATAGGGTTATTGACAGATTTTTCAGCAGAAACTCTGCAGGCCAGAAGAGAGTGGCATGGTATACTTAACGTGATGAAAAGAAAAAACTTCCAACCATGATGACTCTACCCAGCAAGGCTCTCATTCAGATTTGAAGGAGATATCAAAACCTTCACAGATAAGCAAAAGCTGAGAGAATCAGCAACACTAAACCAATGTTACAACAAATACTAAAGGAACTTCTCTAGGCAGAAAAGAAAAGGCTTCAACCAGAGACAAAAATACCACAAATGACAAGGCTCACCAGTAAAGGTATATATATGGTAAAGATATGTAATCATCTATGCACAATTATGCCACCAAAATCAGAGATCGTGATAAGAGGAGTGTACAAATGCGGGACACTAGAGGTGCACTTGCGATTAAGAGATGAACAACTTAAAGCATCCAATAGATTTTGTATCCTCATGTTTTCATTTTCATTTGTCTGAAATGACATTTTTTTTCCTCTTAATTTAATCAGTGACCCATTTTTTATTTGTTAGCATATTGTTGCACTTGCACATCTGTCCATTTTTTGCAGTTTTTTTTCCTTATACTTGATTTTTAATGTCATAGTATTGTGGTCCTAAAGGATGCTTAACATGATTTGAATTTTCTTAAATTTACTGAGACTTGCTTTGAGTTCCTTTCTCTCTCTCTTATCCTTTGGCACCCCTATATGTGAATGTTAGTGTGCTCAATGTTTTCCTAGAAATTTCTTTAATTGTCCTCATTGCTTTTCTCTTTTTTTTCCTGTTTCATAGGATTTATTTCATGACTCTGTCTTCCAGCACATTGTTCTCTTATTCTGTATCATTTATTCTAGTATTGATTTCTTCTAATGTATTTTCACTTTAGTTATTATTCACTTTGTATTATTCCACTCTGTTTGGTATTTCTTTACATTTTCTAATTCTTTTTACAAAACCTTCTTGTAAGGTCTTGCTCTGTGCATCTATACTTTGCCCAGGTTCTTGGCTCATCTTTCAAATCATTACTCTGATGTCTTTCTTGAGTAGATTGCCATTCTCCATATGACTTAATTCTTTAAATATTTCATTTTTTTCTTTCATCTGTATCACATTGTTTAAATTTTTCTTCACATTTTTGTGTATGTGGTAGTTTAGTTATGTTTCTTCACCTTGGAAAAATGGCCCTCTAGAGGATGTTTTATGTGTCACAGCAATACACTCCCCTCTTGTCACCCAAGGGCCCGGGACAAACTGGTTCTAAGGTTAGTTCTGACCTTCATCTGCAGACTTGGTTTCACAGGCTGCAGGATCATAGATTTCTTGTTTATAATGTCTGTATCCAGGTGGGTGTGCTTGTCTAGAGGCTTGTGCAAGCTTCCTGGTGGGAGCAGATAGTATCTGCCCACTGTTTTGGGGTTGGGCCAGGTTTTAGTGCTAACGACCCAAGCAAGATGTCAGCCTCCAGTGAGAGTTCATGCAGATGAACACTCCTCATTATTTCTCCCACAAATCTCTCTCTCTCTCTTGTCTTTTTCAGGGCTGCAACCCTGGCATATGGAGGTTCCTAGGCTAGGTGTCTAATCAGAGCTAAAACTGCTGGCCTATGACAGAGCCACAACAATGCCAGATCCAAGCCGCATCTGTGACCTACACCACAGCTCATGGCAATGCCAGATCCTTAACCCACTGAGCGAGGCCAGGGATCAAACCTGCAACCTCATGGTTCCTAGTCAGATTTGTTTCTGTTGCACCATGATGGGAACTCCTCTACCACAAATCTCTATGTCTCCAGAGTGAGCACAGCATATCCCCCACCTCCCCAGGAGACCCTAGAAGACCAGCAGGTTGATCTTCTTTTGCCATGTTTCTTGGCGTGCATGAAATTATTTGTGTGCCCTTTACAAGTGGAGTCTCTGTTCCTCATAGTCCTGTGGAGCTCCTGCTCCACTGACCTTCAAAGCTAAATTCTCTGGGGGCTTCATTTCCTGATGCTAGACCCCTAGGTTGGTTTTATATGGGTTCCAAACTGTTACTCCTGAGGGAGAACTTCTGCAATATAATTATTCTCCAGTTCGTGGGTCACCCATCTGTGAGTATGGGATTTTATTATAATCTCATTTTTGTTCCTTCTCTATGACTTTGCAGGTAGTGTATGTTTTTGGGTGGGTTTCAAGTTTTTTCTTAATGAGTTATTGTTCAGCAGTTACTTGTGATTTTAGTGTGCTCATGAGAGAAAATGCAATCTTGTCTACTTACTACATATTTTCAATCTATTGTTGCTTTCTTTGGTAAAAAAAAAACATAGAAATGGAAGATTGTACATTAGTTTTTTTTTTATAACACCCACTGTTTATTTATGGGCTTACTCTGTGTTCAGCTTTGCTCTCAATAATTACATGTATTATTTCATTTCAACCTCAAAGCAACCCAGTACAGCAGGTTTTCTTATTATTCCCATTTTATACATGATATAACTGAGGCAGAGAGAGGTCAGATAACTAACACAGCTAACAGATGGTGTAGCGGGAGTTTAAACCCTTCCAGAATAACTGTTCATAATTTCTATATAGGTATCATTAAACCAAAACAAAGATTTTAGTAACCATGGGCCTATTTGTTATATCAAGATAAAAATTAGTTGCCTAAAACTAACCAAACCAAACCTGAAGAAGTCAGTGATCAAATCCTGAACACCTGAGACCAGATAAGAATCCATGAGGCCCTAGACCACAAAATTGAAATTTAATGGTAAAAACACACAAAAATAAAAATAATCTGAAACAGGGATCACAGTCATCACTAAAGGAACTTAATGCACTGGCGCAGGCAGTTAGTGGGCCAAAGCCATTGGATGGCCCTGTGTAGACCACAGCACTTTCTTCCAATACTTGGGTGCACATTTCCTGTCGCACCCCCACTCCGAACAGTAGCCATCCCCATGGTGCAAAATGTGTCCCAATTAATCTTTCTTATTGTATCTAAATTCCATTATGTAAACTCCCACTGTAAGAGAAATAAATGCCTACCGTATTTGAGACAAGCTGAGTTTCACATGAAAGTAGGATAGAAGTTTGATTGTTTTTGTTTTTCTTTTTTGCCGCCACACAGCATCTGGAGTTTCCAGGGCAGGGATCACATCTGAGCCACAGTTGTGAGTTGCAGCCATTCTGCAGCTATGGCAGCAGAGGATACTTTTCTTTTTAATAATGATTTTTATTTTTTCTATTATAGCTGATTTACAGCAGCAGATCCTTTAACCCACTGTGTCAGGCCTGGGATCCAACTTGAGTTCCAGTGCATCAGAGACACCACCAATCCCATTGTGCCATGGTGGGAACTCCAGGATACGAGTTGGAAAGATTTTAGTAGATGAAGGTGGACTAAAGGGCAGACATATTACCTCTAAGGTGTTCAGAAGGGCCCAATGCCCTGATTGTATCCTGGCTTCCATTCCTCTTGAAACCACTTCTTCCTGCAGTGTTATCCCATCCAGTGAGTAGGCCCCTAGGTGGTAAAAGGGGTCTCACCCAGGGAGCAGGGGCCCACTCCAAAGCAGGCACCTGCCCACCCCACTTTCAGTGGCTGAGAGCATCCCCCTGTGAAAAGCTGAAGCAAAACTTTAGGACATGATCCCATATGTTTTATCCATTCATGTGCTAAGAGAGATGGGTCAGCTTCCACATTCAGAGACAAGGTTCCTGGAGTTCTGTGACAGCTGCAAAGGGGACTTAGGGACCAGGTATTCTGCTTAACTGTCCCTCTCCTGCTTCTTGTACAAATTCACTCTGGATCCATTCCTGGGTGGACAGAATGCCATGGGGCTCCTCAACGCATGTGGAAGACTCTGGCCAAGGAGAAGATGTCTCCTTCACCCCGAACTTGAACTCCTTCTATGGGTGGCAGACCAAGGACTGTGTAACATGCTGAATTCCTGACACCTTCTTTGGAGAAAGGAGGCTGAGGCTCACCCCTCAATGGTTTTTTGTTTGTTTGTTTTACTTTTTTTTTTCTTTTTTGGACTGTACCCACAGCATATGGAAATTCCCAGGTTAGGGGTTGAATCAGAGCTATAGCTGCTGGCCTACATCACAGCCACAGCAATTCCAGATCTGAGCCTCATCTGAGACCTATGCTGCAGCTTGCCAGATTCTTAATTCACTAAGTGAGGCCAAAGATTGAACCTGCATTCTTATGGACACTATGTCATTAGTTTTTTTAAATTGGTTGTATTTTTAAAAAATTTTTGAGGAAATTCCGTACTCTATACAAGCTGTACCATTTTTTTTTCACCAATAGTGCAAGAGGTTTTGCTTTTCTCTACATCCTTGCCAATACTTGTGATTTTCTGTATTTTAGAATAGCCATTATGAAAGTTGTTAGGTGATACCTCATTGTGGTTTTGTTTTGCATTTCCTTGCTGATTATTGATGTTGGATGTATTTTTCATATGCCTGTTTCCCATATTTAAGTCTTATTTTGGAAACACTTCAGGCTTTCTGCTCATTTGTTAATAGGTTTGCCTTATTATTTTTTCTTTTTTTAGGGCTGTACCCATGGCATATGGAGGTTCCCAGGCTAGGGGTTGAATCAGAGCTTCAGCTGTTGGCTTATTTCACAGCTACAGCCATGTAGGTTCTGAGCCCTCTCTGTGACCTACTCCACAGCTCATGGCAATGCTGGATCCTTACCCCACTGAGAGAGGCCAGAGATCAAACCCACATCCGGATGGATACTATTTGGCTTCAATAATGCTAAGCCACAATGGGAACTCTGGTTTGATTTTTTTGATGTGTGTATTCTCTGTATATTTTGAATATTAACCCCTAACCATATATATAATTTACATCTACCCTCTCCCATTTATTAAGTGGCCTTTTCATTTCATTGATGGCTTCCTTCACTGTACAAAAGCTTCTTAGTTTGATGTAGTCCCATTTATTTATTTTTGCTTTTGTTTCCCTTGCCTGAGGAGACCCAAAAAATTGTTACTAAGGACAATGTCAAAGTGTATATTGCCAATGTTTCCTCTAGGAATTTTATGTTTTGCAGGTCTTTTATTTCTCTTTATTCCATTTTAAATTAATGGTCCAGGTTCATTCTTTTCTGTGTAGGTATCCAGTTTTTTTCAATATCTTTTTTGGAGAGGCTTTTTCCCATTGTATATTATATCCTCCTTTGTCATAGGTTATGACATAAGTTTATTTCTGTACTTTGTTCTATTCTATTGATCTACACTTGTGTATTTGAGCCACTACCAGGTACTTTTGATTACTGCAGTTTCGTAGTAGAGTTTGAAATCTGGGCACAGGATACTTCTAGTTTTATTATTCTTAATCAAGATTGTTTTAGATACAGGGTCTTTTGTGTTTATATACAAATTATAGGATTATTTGCCCTAGTTCTGTGAAAAAATGCAGTTGGTAAATTGATAGGCATTGCATTGAACCTCTAGATTTCTTTGGGTAATTATGGTCATCATTTTAACAATATTAATTCTCCCAAACATGAGCATGGTATTTCATTTGTTAGTCTCATCTTCAATTTCTTCAATCAATATATTATAGTTTTCCAAGTTCAGGTATTTTACCCCCTTAGATTTTAGATTTCTGCCTATATGTTTTATTTTTATTTTTTGATGTTATTTTAAATGGGAATTTTTCATTTAATTTTAATTGTTGTTGTTAGTGTATAGAAATGCAATAGTTTTCTGTATATTAATTTTGTATGAAGCAACTTTACTGAATTAATTAATTCTAATACTATTTATTTATTTATTTTTGGGGGACATTAGGATCCTTGAAATCTTCAAATTTTACAGTTTTATTTCTTTCTTTCCAGTTTGGATTCCTTTTGTTTCTTTTCTTATCTGAATGCTGTGGCTAAGACTTGCAATGCTATGTTGAATCAAAGGGGAAAGAGTGGGCATGCTTTGTTTGTCTTTTCCTGATCTTAGAGGAAATGCTTTTAGCTTTTCACCATCGAATACAATGTTGGCTGTAGGTTTGTCATATATGATCTTTGCTATGTTGAGATATTTTCCATCTATTCACAAATTATTGAGAGTTTTTTTATCATAAGTAAATCTTGAATTTTCAAAAGATTTTCTACATCTATAGAAATGGTCGTTCAATCTTTATTCTTCAATTTCTCAATATGGTGTATTACTTTGATTGATTTTAGGATATTGAACCATACTTACTTGGGATAAATCCCACTTGATCAAGATGTATGGTATTTTAATTTTTTAAATTGAAGTTTAGTAATTTATATTATACTATTTAAGTGTATAGAATAGTGATTAAGTATTTTTAAAATTATACTCCATAAAATTACTACAAAATAATGGCTATAATTTCTTGCAATATACATCATTTTGATTATCCATTTTACATGTATTGGTTTATACTTCTTAATTAAATATCTTGTCTCTCTCCCCTCCCACTCCCTGCTGGTAACCTAGTTTGTTTTCCATGTCTCTGAAAATGTTTGTATTTTGCATATATATTAGTTTGTATTTTTTTTCATATTAAACATATAAGTGATATCCTACATCATTTGTCTTTTACTTATTTCATGAAGCATAAAGAACTGTATGTCCATCTTCATTTCTGCAAAGGTCAAAATTGCATTTTTTTTGGCTGAGTGATATTCCACTGCATATATATATATATATATATATACCAAATTATCTTTATATATTCTTCTGTTGACAGGGGCTAGGGTTGTTTCCAAGCTTGTAAATAGTGCTACTGTGAATATTTGGGCTGCACGTATCATTTCAAAATAGTGTTTTTGTTTCTTTGTATATATACTCAGGAGTGGAATTGTTGGATCGTGTGGTAGTTCTTTTTTCAGTTATTTGAGGAAACTTCACACTGTATTCCTTAGTGGCTGCCACACTTTACAGTTCCACCAAGTGTATAATGACTGCCTTTTGTCCATATCCTCTATAACATTTGTTATTTGTAGACTATTGGATAATATCCATTCTGTCAGATGTGAGGAGAGGAAATATATTTCTGTTTTGATTTGCAGTTCTCTAATTGGTAGTATTGAACAATATTTAATATTTATTTTATCCATCTGTATGTGTTCACTGAAAAAAATGTTTATTCAGGACTTCTGGTCACTTTTTTGTTGAACTGTTTGTTTTTATATTGAGTTATATGAGCTTTTAGATATTTTGGATATTAACACATTGTCAGTCATACCATTTCCAAATATTTTCTCCCATTCCATAGGTTTTCTTTTTGTTGATGGTTTCCTTTGCTGTACAAAATATTTAAGGTTAATTAGTTTCCATATATTTATTTTTGCCTTTTTTTCTTTTACCTTAGGAGAACAATCCCAAATATATTTCTGTATTTCTGTCAAAAAGTGTTCTGCCTGTGTTTTCCTCTATGAGTTTTATGGTTTCAGGTCTTACATTCAGGTCTTTATTCCATTTGGAGTTTATTTTTGTATGTGTTTTGAGAATGTTCTAATCTCATTGTTTTACATGTAGATGTCTAATTTTTCCAGTACCCCTTATTGAAAAGATACTTTTTTCTCCATTTTATATTCTTGCCTCCTTTGTCAGTACTTAATTGACCTTAGGATTTATTTCTGGGTTCTCTGTTCTTTTCCATTGATCTATGTGTTTATTTTGTGACAGCACCATATTATTTTTATTACTGTAGCTTTGTGATATAGTCTAAAGTATGTGTGGAAAACTAATTTTATTCTTTTTTCTCAAGATTGCTTTAACAATTCAGATATTTTGGTATGGATTGTATTAAATTTATAAATCACTTTGTGTAATATGAACACTTTAGCAATATTAATTCTTCCAATCCAAGAATCTGTGGTATCTCTCCATTTCTTTGTATAAACTCCAATTACCTTTATCTATCTTTTAAAGTTTTCATAGTATACCTTTAGTCTTCTACCTTTGGTTAAGTTTTTTTATAGATATTTTATTTCTGCTGATGTGATTTTAAAAGTGAGGATTTTTACATTGTCTTTCTCATAGTTCATTATTAGTGTATAGAAATGCAACATATTTCTCTATATTAATCTCTTATTCTGAAACTTTGCTGAAATTAGTTATTAATTCTAGTAGTTCTGTGTTGAGAATTTAATATTTTCTATTTAAAATGTCATATACAAATAGTGACAGTTTTACTTGTTACATCCAATTTGGATGTTTTTATTTCATTTTATTTTCTGATTGCTGTGAATAAGACTTCCAATACTATTTTAAATATAAGTGGTGATACTGGGCAGATTTTCCTTCTTCCCAACATGTGAAGAAAAGCTTTCAACTTTTCACCATCAATTATGATGTTAACTGTGACCTTGTCATAAATGGTCTTTATTATATTGTGTTCCCTCTCTGTCAACTTTGATGAGAGGTTTTATCATGAATGGATATTGAATTTTGTCAAATGTTTAATTCTTTAATTCTTCTTTGTGGTGTTTTTGTCTGGTTTTGGATAATGGTGGATAATCTGGATAATGGTGGCCACCTAGAATGAACATGGAAGTCATAAATACTCTTCTTTTTTTTGGAAAATTTTAAAAATGTTATCTCTTCTTTGTATGATAGAATTCCTATGTGAAGCCATTCAGTTCTGGAATTTTGTTTGATAGGATTTAATTTTTTTTTTACAAAACAAATTTTACTACTATCGATTTTTCTGTTCAAATTGTTTATCCTTGATTTATTTTGGTTGTACATTTGTAGAATTTTGACCATTTCTTTGGTTGTCCAATGTGTTGGCATACAACTGTTTGTAGTATTCTCTTATTATTTTTTGTATCTTTGTGAGGTCAGCTGTTATTTCTATTTTTTCCATTCTTATTTTGTTTATTTGTGTTTTTTATTTTTTTGGTGAGTCTGGTGAAAGGATTTTTGTATATATATGTTTTCAATTGTATTTATTTTTCAAAAGATCAGCCCTTGGTTTTATAGATTCCTTACTGTTTTTAATCTATATTTTACTTATTTTCTTTCTGATCTTTTTTCTTTCCTTTGGGCTTTGTTCTTATTTTTCTAAATCTTTTATGTGGTGAGTTAGGTAGTTTATTTGGGATTTTTCCTGTTTCCTAAGATAGGCTTTGGTCACGATAAATTTGTCTCTTGGAACTGCTTTTGTTGCATCTCATCAATATTGTAAAGCTGTGTTTTCATTTACCTGAAGGTAAACTTATTTATTTATTTTCTTGTGTTTTTTTCTTTTTAGGGCTGTACCCATGGCATATGGAGGTTCCCAGGCTAGGGGTCCAGTCAGAGCTGTACCTGTTGGCCTACACCACAACAACAGAAATGCAGGATCTGAGCTGTGTCTCCAACCTACACCACAACTCATGGCAATGCCAGACCCTCAACCTACTGAGCAAGACCAGGGATCAAATCTGTGTCCTCATGAATGCTAGTCTGTTTGTTAACTGATGAGCCATGATGGGAACTCACTATTTTTTGTCTTTTTAGGGCTGCACCTTTGGTATATGGAGGTTCCCAGGCTAGGGGTCAAATTGGGGGCTGCAGCTGCTGGCCTAAGCCACAGCCACAACAACATGGGTTATGATCTGCATCTGTGGTTTATACCGCAGCTCATGGCACTGACAGATCCTTTAATCCACTAAGCAAGACCAGGGATTGAACCTGTGCCCTCATGGGTACTAGTCAGATTCGTTTTTGCTGAGCCATGATGGGAACTCCTATTTCATATTAAATTAATTGAGACTTGTTTTCTGAAATAGCATGAGTCTATCATGAAGAATGAAGTAAGTGGATGGTCCCAACGTTCTGAATGTTCAGAATGATGTTCTCAGGATTTATGCCATACCATGTGCTCATTGCCTGCCACATGGTGTCAATGTTGGCATGGAGGTTCTTCTTGGAGGACTTGCCCAAGCTGATGCCATAGTCCAAGTTGTCATAGGAGATGTTGCAGTTGATGCATGAGTCAATGCCAATGTAGAAGCTGCACATCTGACCCAGGTACATGGTCTTGCTGCCCAAGAAGAGCAGGATGTAGTAGCTGGAGGGTGTGCAGTGCTTGAATATGCAGCTGAGACAATTTTCCTGGGCTATGTGTGAGAAGAAGACTTTGATGGCATCTAGGTTGCATTGTGAGTACAGCCAGTTGGTGTGCTCAATCAGGTGCAGGCTGCACTTGATGGGATGCATGCCTGCACACTTCTTGGACTACTGGGTCTCTGGGCAGTGGCAGCAGCCAGGCCAGGACAGGTGCACTGGAGCTGTGCACCATGCTGCCTTGGTGTCAGTACCAAGTAGGTGGGCTCAAGTGACAGCAAGGCCAGCTTGGTGGTGATACAACTTGGGCAGAGCAGGAAGAATAGCCAATGCAGATCACCCAGTAAGAAGACATTCATTCTGGGGCCTGGATCAGCCATGGGGGAGTTGGGCTGAAGCCTGCCACTGCCAACCCAGCAGGAAGGCAGGCTAGCTAGATCAGGAGTGAGGGTGTACAAGCAGGTATGCAGTGAAGAGATGGTGATCAAGCAAGGAGGGTGGCTGCAGCCTGCTGCCCAGTGGCAGGAGCTAAATTTGCTATTTTTGCTATTTCTTTATCATTATGTGATGTTCTTCTTTGTCTTCTGACAGTCTTTGTTTGAAAGCCTAATTTTTCTAATATTATGTATTGCTACCCCAGCTTTCTTTTTGTTTCCCTTTGCATGTAATATATTTCCCCATCTTCTTTCTTTTAGTCTGTGTGTGTCCTTAGATATGAAGTGGGTCTCTTATCTGCAGCATATATGAGTCTTGTTTTTGTATATATTCTGCCACTCAATATCTTTTGATTTGAGTATTTATTTCATTTATATTTAAAGTAATTATTGATAGGTATATACTTATTGTCATTTTGTTAATTTTGAGGCATTGCTTTGTAGGTTTTTTTGTTGTTGTTGTTCCTTTCTCGTTCATTTGCTTTCTTTCCTTGTGATTTGATGACTATATTTAATGTTATGTTTGCAATTATTTCCTTTTGTGTGTGTGTCTTTTATTGATATTTGGTTTGTGGTTATCATATGTTTCATATATAATAATCTATATATCCATATCTATGTGATATTTTAAGTTGCTGAATTCAAGTTCATACATATTCTAAAAATTACGTTTTACCTCTTCCCCATGTTTAATGTTTCTGATATTTATTTTTCATATTTTATTGTGTGTATCCCTTAAATACTCATTATATATATAGAAGATTTTACTGCTTTTGACTTGTGATTTTCACACTAGCATTATAGATGGTTACTCTACTACCTTTATTACAAGTTTGTGCTTACTCTTGTGTTTTTTTCTTTCATCATTGTTATTTTTCTAGTTGTGATATTTTTTTCTGCTAGGAGAAGTCACTTTAAGATTTCTCTTGATCCAGCATTGCTGTGAGCTGTGGGGTAGGTCACAGACATGGCTCAGATCTGGCATTGCTGTGGCTGTGGTTGACACCTGTAGCTCTGAATCAACCCACAGCCTCCATATGACACAGGTGAAACCCTAAAAAGCAAACAAAAAAAGAAAAAAAAATGGTTTCTCTTAAAGCTGTTTTAAAGGTGTTAAACTTTTAGCTCTTGCTTGCCTGTAAAAACCTTTCTCTCTCCTTCAAATATGACTAATAGCCTTAATGCATAAAGTATTATTAATTGTTTTTTTTCAGTCATAACTTTAAATATACCTTGTCACTTCCTTCTGGCTGGCAAAATTTCTGTTGAAATGTCAGGTTGCTAGTCTTACATTTCTCTTGCATATAAATAATTCCTTTGCCATTGCTGCTTTTACTTAATTTAAAATTTTTTACTTTTTATATCATATTAGTTTCATGTGTACAACATAGTGATTCAATATTTTTATAGCTTATACTCAATAAATCCACAATTTTTGGATTATGCTCCAAAAATCTTTATTTCCTTGTGCCTTACAATATAATCTTGTTGCTCATTTTTATAGATAATAGTTGCATCTCTTAACCACATAACCCCATTTACCCCTCCCATTTTCCCTTTTCACAGTAACAACTAGTTTGTTTTCTATGCCCATGAGTCTGTTTCTGCTGTGTTATATTTCAATTGTTTTATTTTTTAGATTCCATATATAGGTGATAACATAGAGTATTAGACTTTCTCAGTCTGATTTATTTCAGTAGCAAAATATTCTCCATCTGCATTGCTGCGAATGGCAATATTTCACTAATTTTTATAGCTGAGTATATTCATATATATATGAATTTAAAAAATTTGACATATTTTAAATTCAACCATCTGCTGATTTGCATATATGTTTGTTTCTGTCTTGGCTTTTGTAAATGGTGCTGTTGTGAATGTTGGATACATGTATCTCTTTGAATTACTATTTTTGTATTTTCCAGATATGTACACAGGAGTACAATTGCTAGATCATATGGCCATTTTATTTTCAGCTTTTCTGAATACATCCATACTGTTTTCCATGTAAATTATCCTTACCAATTTACTTTCCCTCCCCCAACATTGTGCAAGATTTCCCTTATATCCACATTCTCACCAACATTTGTTATTTTTGCTCTTTTTAATGATTGGCATTCAGACAGTTGTGAGGTGATATCTCACTGTGGTTTTTAATTTGCATTTCTCAGATGTTTAGATGTTTAGTGATATCAACCTTATTTCTATGTGTCTGTTATCTATCTGTTGGTCTTCTTTGTAAAAATGTATATTTATATATTTTACCTATTTTTTGATTGGGTTGTTTCTTTTTTTGATATTTAGTTGATGAGATAATTATATGTTTTGAACATTGACCCCTTAGAGATTATATTATTTGCAAATATTTTTCCCATAGCTGGTCTTCTCATTTTATTGATGGTTCATTTGCTGTTCAAAAGCTTTTAATTATAGTTAAATTCTGTTTATTATTTTTGCTTTTATTTATTTTGCCTTATGAGAGACACACAAAATAGTGCTTTTATGATTATTGTCAAGTGTGATTTTCTTTTGTCCTCTTCTAGGAGTTTTATGGTTTCAGGTCTTACATTTTGGTCTTAAATTCATTTTGAATTTATTTTTGTATGTGTTGTCAGATAATGTTCTAATTTCATTCTTTGCATGTAGCTGTTCAGTTTTCCCCAAACTACTGATTGAAGAGACTATTTTTCTCCACTGTATATTTTGCCTCTTTTGTCATGGGAAATTGACCATAAATGTATAGGTTTATTTCATGGCTCTTTTTTGTTAGTCTATTGATCTATATGTCTGTTTTTGTTCCAGACCATAAATGTATAGGTTTGATTCATGGCTCTTTTTTGTTGGTTTATTGATCTATATGTCTGTTTTTGTTCCAGTACTGTACTATTTTGATTACTCTAACTTTGTCATATAGTCTTGTCAGGGACTGTGATACTTCAATCTTTGTTCTTTCTCAAGATTTCTTCTGAAATTCATGGACTTCTGTGGTCCCATATGAATTTTAGGATTATTTGTTTTAGTTTTGTTATAAACATCATGTATATTTTTATAGAGATTATGTTAAAGCTGTAGATTGCTTTGATTAATATGGCCATCTTAATCATATTAATTCTTCCAATTCAAGAGCATGGAATTTCCTTCCATTTATTTGAATCATTTTCAAATTACTTCACCAGTGTTTTATAATTTTCAGAGTATAGTTCTTTTACCTTCTTTGTTAAGTATATTCCTAGCTATTTTATTTTATCTTTTATATGTGAACACAGGATCTTTTTCCATTTATTTAGATAATCTTTTGATGTGATTTTAAATAAGATTGTTTTCTTAATTTCTCTTTCTGACAGATAATTATTAGTGTATAGGATTCTGTGTATTAATCTTGTAACACACAACTTTACTTTATTTATTACTTCTAATAGTTTTTTTGGGGGGATTTTAGGATTTTCTATATAAAATATCATGTCATGTGCAAATAGTGACTGTTTTACTTCTTACCTTCCAATTTTGATGACTTTTGTTTCTTTTTCTTGTCATATTGTTATGACTAGGACTCCCAATATATGTTAAATAGAAGTGGTGAGAGTGAGCATCCTTTCTTTTTACTGAATTTAATGGGAAAGATTTCAACTTTACAGTGTTGACTATGATGTTAGCTGTGGGTTTGTCATAAATGGCCATTATTTTGTTGAATTGTGCTCTTTTATACTCACTTTGATGAGAGCTTTTATTAGGAATGAATGTTGAATTCTGTCAAATGCTCTTTCTGCATCTATTAAGATTATTATGTGATTTTTATTCTTTTTTTTGGGGGGGATTTTAAGGCCACACCTGCAGCATATGGATGTTCCCAGGGTAGGGGTCTATTTGGAGCTACAGCTGCTGGCTTACACCACAGCCACAGCAACGTGAGATCTGATCAGCGTCTGCAACCTTCCCCACAGCTCACGGTAATGATGGATCCTTAACCCACTGAGCAGGGCCAGAGAATGTACCTGCCACCTCATGGTTCCTAGTTGCATTCATTTCTGCTGCACCATGATGAGACTCCCTATTTTTCCTTTTGTTAATGTGGTGTGCCACATTGTTTGATTTGCAAATATTGAATCATTCTTGTAACTCTGGGATAAATCCAACAAGATCATAGCATACATCATCATTTATATATCATATATATATATAAAATATATATATTTGGATTTCATTTGCTAATATTTTGTTGAGGATTTTTGTTTCTATATTCATCAAAGATAATGGCCTTTAATTATTTTCTCGTTGTGTATGTGTCTGGTTGTTTTGGTATCAGGGTAATTGTGCCTTTTAGAATTAACTTGGGAGTCTTCCATCCTCTACAATTTTAGGGAAAAGCTGAAAATTATAAATATTAGCTCTTCTTTCTATGTTTGTTATAAATCCCCTGTGAAACTATTTTACTACAAATTCAATTTCACTACTGATGATCACTCTGTTCATATTATCTCTTTCTGTTAGTCTTGACAGGTTGTATGTTTCTAGACGTTTGTCAATTTTCTAAGCTAGCTAATGTTTTAGTATATAAATGCTCACAGTATTTGATTTGATTTGATTTTTCTCTTTGGTATCCATTTTTATTTATCTTCTTTCATTTCTTGTTTTGTTGATTTGTTTCCTCTCTCTTTTATTCCTGATGATCCTGGCTAATGATTTATCAATTTTATTTATCTTTTCAAAAATTAGCTCCTCATTTAATTGACTTTTTTTCTATTGTTTCTTTATCTCTATTTTATGGATTTCCTTTTTTATCTTTGTTTCCTTTCTTTTACTGATCCTGGCCTTTGTTTGTTCTAGATGGATGCTTATGTTCTTTCCTTGACAATTTTCTTATTTCGTGAGGTATTCTTTCATCACTACAAACTTTCCTCTTAGAACTACTTTTGCTACCTCCCTTGAATTTTAGAATTTTGCATTTCCATTTCTGTTGTTCTTAAGGTATTTTCTCATTTATTTTTTGATTTCTTCATTAAAATGTTTTAGGTGTTTTCTCTTGCTCTTTCAACTGAGACAGATTCCTCTATCTTCATGCTTTGTTTATCTTACTCTATCTTTATGAAATGATGTGAAACTGTTACCTATGGTAGTCTTGAATGGATAAACTTTTGTGAGAGCATCACTATACAATCTGCATTTGCCTAGTGCCTCTGTTGGGATAGCTGGACTTGATGTGAATACATCATGTCTTTCCTCAGGGTAGTGCTGACACCTATCTTCTTGATAGGAATTGTGGTTGGAGATAGAGGGGCAAGGGCTGGAGCCCATTGTAATATAGGCTTTCCCCTCTGTTCATTGATCATCACCACCCCTTCGGAAGCCAGGTAAGGTCCCAATTTGCTAGAGTAGAAGCCTTCAGGTTCAAGTCTGAGCTGACAAGTTTTCCTTTAAATGTCTGCCTTTCCTCTTTTCATCATTGGTACCCTCTACACAGAGAGGAGCAGTTCTGGAGCAAGAAGCGCTGGTGTGTTATTTCAGTGAAGTCATGACATTCTTGTTAACATCCAAAATCTGGTCTATCTCTGATGTGCTGCTTGTTCAACTGCCAATAATTGTTTCCTCCTTCCTGCTCAGACACTGCTTAGGGTTTTAACCACCACAGTGTCTCCTGGCCAGCTTTTTCCTTGGCTATGACAGTTATTGCTCTAGGTTGGAGTTGCAATGCTAGGAAAATTGTACTGTAGTTTTTGCTTGACTCAGGCTGGTACATGCACTGAATTCGTTATAGGAAACGAATAAGCCAGCTGCATGATTTCAATCTTTTCTCTCTACTCTTGATTCAAGAGCTATAAAGTATTCATATGCTCCTCAGAAATGGAGTGCATGCTTCTCTCAGGCCTCATATAGTTCCACCAATATAGCAACCAGCCAAGAGGGTTCCTGTTCCCTTATTACATCCCAGGGCTGGGGGGCCTAATATATGGCTCAAACCTCTCCCTTCCAAGGTAAGGTATCTCTCTGTGTAACCTCCCTTTTTCTTAGAATTCCCTCCAAGGGGCACAGGTCCAGACTTGATTGCTTTCCTTCCCTTTGAACCTGTATCTACATGGATGTTTTTTACAGCCTTGTTTGTACAGGAATCTTTTTGCAAGCTTCTAGTGAGAATTATTCCACATGTAGGTGTATTTTTGATGTGTTCCTGGGGGAATGTGAGTTCCATGTCTTCCTTCTCTACCATTTTTTTTTAAGTCCTACCTTGTGCTGCTTTTAAGGTGTGTTTTGTTGTGGTCTTGTTTGGGTTGATCTTGTTGGGACTCTCAGTGCTTTCTGAACCTATAAAGACTATGACAGTTATTGCTCTAGGTTGGAGTTGCAGTGCTAGGCAAATGGTGCTGTAGTCTATTTCTTTCCCCGTTAGGGAAGTTTTCAGCTATTATTTCTTCAAATATGTTCTCTGCCTCTTACTTCTCCTTCTGGAACCCCTATACTATGAATGTTATTATGCTTGGTATTGTCCTAGGTACCTCTTAAATTATCTCCCTTTTTAAATTATTTTTTCTTCATTTCAGTTTGGGTGATTTTTCTCTACTCTGTCTTCTAGTTCACTGATCCATTGTTCTATTTATCTAATCTTCTGTTGATTAATTCTTTTCTTGAGATAAAACCCCTCAGCTATTGTATTATTTAACTATGTTTGGTTCCTCTTTATATATTCTAACTCTTGCTTAATGTTCTCTTTGTTTTCATCCATTTTCTCTTAAGTTCACTGAGTATCTTTATGATAGCACCTTGAACTCTTCTTTGGGTAGATTGTTTATCTCCACTTCATTCTTCTACTAGGTATATTTTCCTTTGTTGGAACATATTCCTGTGTATTTTCATTTAGCCTGTGTTTATTTCTGTGTATTAGGTAGGTTAGTTATGTCTCCCCATATTGGACAAGTGGCATTATTTATGAGATATCCTATGGACCTAGAAACATACTCCTTTATGCTCACCAGAGTTATATGCTCTAGAGGCACCCCCTATATGGGCTCTGTGGGCCTTTCTGTTGTTGTGGGGATAACTAAAGTGAGTATGCTGGTAGGTGGAGTTAACCCCTCCCAGTTGGCTGTCAGCCTCTGCCTCATGCTGTGCTTCTAGTCCACTGCCAGGTGAGGGCAAGTTACAGGGTAGCTGGATGCATGCATAAGTGGCTGAGAGTTGCTTCCTGCCCATTTGCGGGCTAGGAAAAATACCAAGGCATCTGTATTTAGGGTCCATGGGGAATAGGACTGTTGCTAGCTCATTGGTGTGATAGTCCATGTCCTGGGGCAGTTGGCTGCATGACCTACTGTGTGCTGCAATTTGTGCTGACCTGCTATTGAGCAGGTAAGCCCCTGTTGCTGATAAGCTAGATAGAGACCTCCAAAATGTCCCTACTCTGCACTATGTCCTTGCAGTAGAACCAGCTCTCACAAATATCTACCACCAGTGTCTATATCCTCAGAGGGAGTCTGAGTTGCTTCCTGCCTCTGTGGTTGGCTCTCCAAGACCAGCAAATATGTCTTATCCAGGATCCTTTTACATTAAAGCCTCTGGCCTGATATTTGGAGCATATCCTTTAAGAGAAGAGTCTCTGTTTCCTACAGCCATCCAGCTCTCCTGTGCACAAGCCCAGCTGGCCTTCAAAGACAGATGTTGTGGCTGTTCGTCTTTTTGGTTCGGTAACCTGGGATGGGGAGCCCAATGAGGGCCTCAGATTCCTTGCTTTTTGGGAATGATATCTGCCTTTGGGGATATTCTTCCATTTGTGGGTTTCAAACTCTGGAGAATAGGTCTTAAATATACGGCATCTCTGCCTCTCTTTCCCATCTCATGGTTTCTCATTTATAACTTTAGTTGTGGAAAATATTCTGTTAGTCTTAAGGTCATTCTCATAATAGCTGTTTTTTAACTAGTTGAAATTTTGGGGTGCTCATGGGAGGAAGTAAGCTCATAGTATTCCTACTTTGCCATCTTGGTCACACTCATGAAAAGAGGATTTTGAATGAAAAATATTCATAATTATTTAATAACTACAGCAAAACTTCAAATACACTTAAATTTTGTATTAAAGTCATAAATAGGGGAATAATAAGAAAGGAAGGGGAAAGTAGAAGTTGGGGGAATGTGAGAGAGGCATAAAACTAATTGGAATATGTATATAGATAAGAAACTGATTAAGTGTCTACTTTAATAAATAGACAACATTTGGTTCTGCTTTTCCCATATTAGTCCTTTTCTAAGAATAAATTATTTGGCTGCAGCCTCCTTTTGGGAATAGTGGCCTAAAATATTTTGCTGTAGTTTACTTTCATAAAATCCTGCCATTATAACCACAGTTAGATCCAGATTTGGAGCCTCCTGATGCAAAGGCAATTATCCATGTGTTATTCACAGCCAATGACATAGACTATACAAACATAATTCTGTCTAATACAGGTATTCTAAACCTCGTTTGTAACCCCTAACTACTGAGATCTTATTCTTTGGAATGTCTGAACCCAAGATATATGGAAGGTCAGTTAGGCAATAGCACCAAGACCAGTAGATGTAGAAACAGAGAGTCACCGTGCAGCAAAATACAAGATCAAGAACAAGAGCCACCTGCTTTGGAAATGTCAAATGTACACATCACTAAATCACCTTCTATCCTGAACAACTCAGTGGTTTCTACTTTATTTCTCTAAATGGACTTAAAATATCTTTACATTACATGAAGTAAAGCAAGTTTGTCTCTATGTCCTGTGAACCAAAAATATCCTCTAAAGCATCCATTGAGAAAGACTACATGATGTTTTGAGGGAAAGCTTGATATTTTTTTTAACTTGAACACTACTGTGACAGAAATATAATGACTTCCATGGAATTTCCCCTGAAAATGCAATGGATGTCAATGAGAAAAAAACTATATGCTTTATGTGCACCATATGCCACATGCTAACAATTCCCATGCAGCATCTCTTCACTGACTTATATATACAATCATCTAATTTACAACTTGACATAAGGGTACAATAAACATCTCTAACTCTCTATACTCCAAATTGAACTACAAATCTTCTCCCTCAATAGTTATTCCTACCCAATTTCTCTATCTCAGCCAGTGGAAGCTATAATATGACAAAACCTTGCAGTAATAACTCCTTTCACACAACCACATCATATCTACCAGCAAGTTCTGTTTCCTTCTCTTCCAAAATATATCTAAAATCTGTCCATTTCTCACCATCTCCAGTAGTACCATCCTGGTCTAAGCTGCCATCATCTTCTATCCTAATTTTTGGTATAGCTTCCTTATTACTCTTCATCCTTCTATACTTGTTCTTTTATGATTTTATACTTCAAACAGCATCCAGAATGCAAGAAGCCTTGGGCCAAGTTTACTTTCTCCTCCCAGCTTAAGTACAATTTAAAATCCTGTAAATAATGGAAGAGGCGACCAAAAGAAATATGAACCATAGAAAGTGGAAGGAAAACTGGTTAGAGGCCTTAAAACTAGAGAAACATCATGCCAGCATGGTGTCAGGATTTTTCCCTTATCCAAAAGAAGAAGTCGACCCAGGCCAATGGTTTTCCATTCCCAACAGAGCAATAGGTGACATCTCAGGTAGGCTTATTTCTCCTTCAGATTGAGTATCCATTGACACTTAGAGGGCCTAGCAACACAAGCAAAGGAGATTGATCAGGAGTCCCTCTGGTGGTGATAAGTGGATAGCAGAAGGACTTTCTTTCTGTGCTGAGTCTGAAATTCCCCTTTTAGCCACCAAGAGACACTAGGCAACTGGAGAGCAGTGACAAGGGGTGTCTTACCATAAGATGTTTAGCCTGGGAAATTATCTTCTTTCTTGCAAGCAAGAGATTCCCTTTTCTCAAACTAAATACAGTTGGTGACTTGCCCTGGTGAAACATCTTCTTTCCTTCAGGTATCAACAAGAGAAATTAGTGAGAACTTCAGCAGCACCAGCTAAGTCAAGTAAACCAACGTACTATACTACAAGAGTCCTAAAAATTATATGGTCACTGGAACCAAATCCACAAAAGTAGGCTAGTTCCTATAGGCTAAACATAAACAGAATGAAAGTCTGCTAAAGGTTAAAAAAAAATACATAGGATGAAAAGTCTGGTGAAGTAACAGCCAGAATCTAGAGGAATAAAAAGATCACTTGTCATACAAAACAAACAAACAAACAAACAAACAAGAAACCAGGAAAATCACAATGTGAATGAGAAAAGAACTAAATGATGGTATTACCAAGTTGAATCAGATATTGGAATTATGTGACAAGGATTTTAAAACAGCTGACATAAAAATGCTTCAATAATCAATTATAAAAAATTCTTAAATGTGTGGAAAATATAGAAATTCTTGGTAAAGAAATAGAAGTTATAAAAAATTGAATGGAAATTGCAGTACTAAAAGATACAAAAACAAATTAAAAACTCATTGGATGGGCTCATGATAGAATGGTGATAACAGTGAATAAAATAAATGAACTTGAGGGCATATAAATATAATTTACCTAATTTGATCAACTATGAGAAAAACAGAATGAAAAAATTGAACTGAGCCACAGGAACCTGTGGGATAATAACAAAAGATCCAACATTTTTTTCAACAGAGTCTTTTAAAATAGGTGAAAAATAAAAGGACAAAGAATATTCAAATAAATAATGGCTTAAAATTGATGAAAGACATAAGATGCAAGAAAGTCAACTAGACCAAAATAATATAAACCCAAAGACATTTATGGCAAAGTGTAACACACTTAAAATTCCAAAAAATAAAGGCAAACAATAAATCCTGAATCAGCAAGAGAAGCAACACTTGACACATATGGGTACATCTATCAGAATGATGAGATATCTCATCTGAAACCATGGAAACCAGAAGGCTCTGATGCACAAGTTGAAAGGGAAGATAACTGTCAACATAAAATTCTACATCTTTCAAAACTCACCTTCCAGAATAAAGACATTTTCAGACAATGGAAAACTATAAAGAATGTGTTGCTATTACACCTACTCTTAAACAATGGCTAAAGGAAGTTCTTCAAACAGAAAACTAGGAATATCAAATCATCAAGAATGAAGAAGTAACAAAAAAGAACACATCTTCCTAATTCAATTATCTGTCGATGGACATTTTGGTTGTTTCCATGTCTTGACTATTGTGAATAGTGCTGTAATGAACATGCAGGTGCATGTGTCTTTTTCAAGGGAAGTTTTGTCTGCCCAAGAGTGGGTTTTCTGGGTCATATGGTAGTTCTATGTATAGTTTTCTAAGGTATCTCCATACTGTTCTCCATAGTGGTTGTACCAGCTTACATTCCCACCAACAGTGCAGGGGGGTTCCCTTTTCTCCACACCCCCTCCAGCATTTGTTATTTGTGGACTTATTAATGATGGCCATTCTGACTGGTGTGAGGTGGTATGTCATGGTAGTTTTGACTTGCATTTCTCTAATAATCAGGGATGTTTTATGAATATAGACAATTGATTCTTTTCCTCATTAATTTTTAAAAACATACTTAATGATTGTGAAACAAACATTATAACATCATTTGGTTTTTAAAACCCCACACAACCTCAAACCCCTACCTCATTATCTCTCTGACTTATTTGTTTTTCTTTTTCAGCCATCCTCACGGCATATGGAAGTTCCCAGGCCAGGGATTGAATCCAAGCCTGAGGTACAACCTATGCCACGGCTGCAGCAATACCAAATCCTTAACCCACTGCACTGGGGATTGAATTGGTGCCTCTACAGATACAAGCTGGACCATTAACCCACTCTGCCACAGCAGGAACACCCTCTGACCTAAGGATTTCTAATACTGTTTCCGTCACTGTCATTGCTCCAGCCACACTGGCCTCCTTGCAGTTCCTCAAATATATTAGGCATGCTCCTGTCATTGGATCTTGTAATTCAAAGTTCCTTCTGCTTGTAGTATTCTTCCTTCAAACTCCCACATGTTTTTTGCTCAAAGGTGCCCTACTCAGTGAGGCCTATTTCTTTAAAATTTATCCTTTGCACTCTTAGCACACTCTATCCACATTACTTGTTTTAATGTTAAATTTGCAAGAATGTCAGTTCCATGAATTCAGAGAATATTTTTTCTTCATTTTTGTATCTCCAATGCCTAAAACTGTATATAGTATATATTAGACTCATGTTTGAATGAACAAATGAATTCATTAGCAAATCCAAGACTGTCCTCTCTGGGAAACCTGGTAATAACTTAACACCACATTTGGAAGAGTATGCATACTTACCTTTTCCCTAGGCTGAGAGGGAAATCATTGCAGTCTAGAAGTCTTAGGAAGATGGAGAACTTTTAAAAATATAAACATTTATAAATTCATGAACATCTTATGAATTTCATCCTGTCTCACCATCTCCTATTTATTGAGCACCCTATTTGTTGGCCTTTATATAAGAATCTTATTTATTTATTTATTTTTTATTTTTTCATCTCTTTCAGGGATGCATCCATGGCATATGGGGGTTCCTAGGCTAGAGGTTAAATCAGAGCTGTAGCCACTGGCCTATACCACAGCCATAGCAACTCAGGATCAGGGCCGTGGGTGCGAACTACACCACAGCTCACAGCAATGCTGGATGCTTAACCTGTTGGATGAGGCCAGGTATTAAACCTGTGTCCTTATAGATGCTACCCAGATTTGTTTCCATTGAGCCACGATGGGAACTCTCCTAAGAATCTTATGTAATGTTTGCAACAGTCTTATGAAGTAAGCATTATTGTAATTAAAAAAAACTAACATGTTACAGATTGAAAAATTAATTTTAAAACTTTTTATTAGGAAAAGAAAGGGAGAATAAAAATGAAGGAAGGCAGAACAGACTTCCACAATAAATATGCATGTAGATTTTTGGTTGATTTCCAATTTCAGAAGCTTTTAAATATTCTAACATTTGAAGCAGTATGTTATTAACTCTTTTTCACAGATGAATAAGTTGAAGTTCAGAGAGGTTAAATAACATGCTTTGAGTTACAATGCCAATTAAAAAGATGAATTCAGATATAGGGCTAACTGATCCCAAATCCTGTTCTGTTTCCATTACAATTCCCTGCTTCCTAAGAGGTTTTCCCAGTGGTTTTCAACCAGTGTTCTTATCCCATAAAGGGCATTTAGAGATGGGCATTTGATACTCTAATAACTTGAGGATACTTCTGGAATTTCGAAGATGGGTTTCAGTGAGCTATACGGTCATACAATGCATGGGGAAGATTTATCCCACAAATAATAATTTTACCAACAAATATATCATGGCAGAATAAGCAACAATATTTCCTGATAATTCGGTCTGTAGTAGTGATGGGCTAAGAGCTGGGGAAACAAAGATGAATAAATCCTGTTTCCTATGAAGAAGTTCATAGGCTAGTGGGAGACTCAATCAAACAAATAATCTCTCATGGAGCCCAATAAGTAATTTATCAAAATCATGAACAAAGTAACAGAATGTTACAGAGATTCTTACATAATATTACTCTTAAAAATTCTGAGAAAGAGATGGAGAGTAATTCAGGAAAGGCTTCAATGAGGGGGTAGTTTTGAGTTGAGTCTTGAAGAATAAGTGTGAGCTTTTGACTTAGAAAAAGAGAGGTGGATGTTTTCAGGAATAGAGGTTAACATATGTGAAGGCACAAAGTTTTAAAGGATATGTCAGGAAATACAGCTATATGATATATGAGCTGAAACTGCAGCTCTAGGGCATAGCTGCATTCTTTTTTTTTGCTTTCACTTCTTCCTAGTTATGAACCTGAAATCAAACTACTGAACCTCCTTTTTTTGGGTATCTTCCTATATTAAATGTGAATGATAATAAGAGAATATATCTCATGGGATTGGTGGGAGAGTAAAAGTTTTAATATATGTGAACTATTTAGAATGGTATCTAGCATGTAATAATTCTTCAAGATACTCTAATTAAGAAAAATTAAATAAAAAGGAAAATTCATCCTTTAATTAATGTTATTTATTATTTTAAAATATTTCTTATTGTTTATACACTGTTCCACCAAGGATTTAGTATAAAAGATAGATAGGTGATTGATAGACAGATAGATAGACAGATAGATAGATAGATAGATAGATAGATAGATAGATAAATAGATAGATAGAAGTAAATAAATATTGACCTGGAGGCTTTAAGATGTCTGGTTTACCAAAGCTTGAGTTAGAATTAATGAGAATGTAAAGTTGGATTCAAGTTCAGATCACATATATCACTACATTTATAACATAACATGAGTTTAAATTTTATCCTAAAGGATAGGGGAGCCATGGATGGATCTTTTCTTTTTTATTAATGATTTTTATTTTTTCATTAATAGCTGGTTTACAGTGTTCTGTCAATTTTCTACTTTACAGCAAGGTGACCCAGTCCCACATACACACATTCACTCTTTTTCTCACATTATCATGCTCCATCATAAGTGACTAGACATAGTTCCCAGTGCTACAGAGCAGGATAACATTGCTTATTCATTCCAAAGGCAATAGTTTGCATCTATTAACTCCAAATTCCTATTCCATCCCACTCCCTTCCCCTTCCCCTTGGCAACCACAAGTATTTTCTCCAAGTCCATGATTTTCTTTTCTGTAGAAAGGTCCATTTATGCCATATATTAGATACCAAATATGTGATATCATATGGTATTTGTCTTTCTCTTTCTGATTTAATTCACTTAGAGTCTTTAGTTCCATCCATGTTGCTGCAAATGGCATTATTTTGTTCTTTATTTTGGCTTAGTAGTATTCCATTGTGGATATATACCTCATCTGCTTAATCCATTCATCCGTCAGTGGACATTTAGGTTGTTTTTATGTCTGGGCTATTGTGAATAGTGTTGCAATGAACATGTGGCTGTATGTGTCTTTTTCAAGGAAAGTTTTGGTATATATGCCCAAGAATGGGATTGCCAGGTCATATGGTAGTTCTATATTTAGTTTCCTAAGACACCTCCATACTGTTATCAATAGTGGTTTTACCAATTTACATTCCCACCAACAGTGCCAGAGGGTTCCTTTATCTCTGCACCCTCTCCAGGATTTGTTTAAAAAAAATGGAACGTTTAAAGTTTTAGCAGAAATATTCTTTCTCCTACTTTGCTTCACAGTGATAATTTTGAAACCAGTCTACTTTCCTAATTCATTTTTAAAAACTTTTTGTATTGTTACTTCCACAATACAATTTCTTTTCTGTTGTACAGCATGATGACCCAGTTACAAATACACATATACATTATTTTTCTCACATTATCATGCTCCATCATATGTGACTAGACATATTTCCTAGTTCTACACAGCAGGATCTCATTGATAATCCATTCAAAAAGCAATAGTTTGCATCTATTTACCCAAGCTCCCAATCCATACCACTCTCCCCTCCCCCTCCCCATTGGCAAACACATGTCTATTCTCTAAGTCCATGATTTTCTTTTCTGTAGAAAAGTTCATTTGTGCCATATATTAGATTACAGATATAAGTGATATCATATTGTATTTGTCTGTCTCTTTCTGACTTACTTCACTCAGGATGAGAGTCTCTAGTTGCATCCAGGCTGCTGCAAATGGCATTATTTCATTTTCTTTTTAGTATTACATTGTGTATATATAACACTTCTTCCTATTCCAATCATCTGTTGATGGACGTTTACCTTGTTTCCATGCCTTGCCTATTGTGAATTGTGCTGCAATGAACACGCAGGTGCCTGTGTTTTTTAATATGGAAAGTTATGTCTGGATATATACCCAAGAGTAGGATTGCTGAGTCATATGTTGGTTCTATGTATATTTTCTAAGGTGCCTCCATACTGTTCTCCATAGTGGTGATTGCAGCTTACATTTCCACCAACAGTGCAGGAGGGTTCCCTTTTCCCTACATCCTGTCCAGCATTTGTTATTTGTGGACTTATGAGTGATGGCCATTCTGATTGGTGTGAGGTGGTATCTAATGTTAGTTTTGATTTTTATTTCTCTAATAATCAGGGATGTTGAGCATTTTCCCATGTGCTTGTGGGCCATCTGTATATCTTCATTGGAGAAATGTCTATTCATGTCTTTTGCCCATCTTTCAATTGGGTTGTTGGCTTTTTTGCTGTGGAGTTGTATGAGTTGCTTGTATATTTTAGCGATGAAGCCCTTGTCAGTTGCATCATTTGAAACTATTTTCTCCCATTCTGTAAGTTGTCTTTTTGCTTTCTTTTTGGTTTCCTTTGCTGATCAAAAGCTTTTCAGTTTGATTAGGTCCCATTGGTTTATTTTTGCTCTTATTTCTGTTGCTTTGGGAGACTGACCTGAGAAAACATTTGTAAGGTTGATGTCAGAAAATGCTTTGCCTATGTTCTTTTCCAGGAGTTTGATGATGTCTTGTCTTATATTTAAGTTTTTCAGCCACTTTGAATTTAGTTTTGTGCCTGGTGTGAGGGTGTGTTCTAGTTTTGTTGATTTGCTGTCCAGGTTTCCCAGCAATACTTGCTGAAAAGACTTTTTTTTCCCCATTTTAATTTCTTCCCTCCTTTGTTAAAGAGTAATTGACCATAGGTGTCTGGGTTTATTTCTGGGTTCTCTATTCTGTTCCATTCATCTGCATGTCTGTTTTGGTACCAGTACCACACTGTCTTGATGACTGTGGCTTTTTACTATTGCCTGAAGTCTAGGAGAGTGATGCCTCCTGCTTGGTTTTTGCTCCTCAGGATTTCTTCGCAATTCTGAGTTTTTTATGGTTCTGTATAAATTTTTGGATTGTTTATTTTAGTTCTGTGAAAAATGTCATGGGTAATTTGATAGAGATTGCATTGAATCTGTAGATTGCTTTGGGTGCTATGACCATTTTTACAATATTAATTGTTCAAGCCCAGGAGCATGGAATATCTTTCCATTTCTTTTTTTTATTTTATTTTTTATAGTTATTTTCCCCAAAACACTTTTGTTCCCACTGTACAGCAAGGGGACCCAGTTATACATACATGTATACATAATTTTTTCTCACATCATCATGCTCTGTTGTAAGTATCTAGACATAGTTCTCAGTGCTACACAGCAGGATCTTACTGTAAATCCATTCCAAAAGCAAAAGTTTGAATCTGCTAACCCAAAACTCCTAATACCGCCCACTCCCTCCCCCTCTGCCCAGGCAACCACAAATCTATTCTCCAAGTCCATGATTTTCTTTTGTGTGGAAAGCTTAATTTCTGCTGTATATTAGATACCAGATATGAGTGATATCATGTGGTATTTTCTTTCTCTTTCTGACTTACTTCACTCAGTATGACTTCTTTACATCTTCTTTAATTTCCTTGGTTAATATTTCATAATTCTCAGCATATAAGTCTTCTACCTCCTTGGCCAGATGTATTCCCAGTTATATGATTTTTTGTGGTTCAATTTTAAAATGTATTGTGTTTTTGTATTCCTTTTCTAATATTTCATTGTTAGTATACAGAGATGTGGCTGATTTCTGAATGTTAATCTTATATCCTCCTACTTTGCTGTATTTATTGATCAGTTCAAGTAGTTTTTGGGTTGAGTCCTTAGGGTTTTCTATATATAGTATCATGTCATCTGCAGACATTGATAGTTTTAAAATTTCTCTTCCTATATGTATGCCTTTTATTTTTTTGTTTTTCTGATTGCTGTGGCTAGGACTTCTAGTACTATATGTAATAACAGTGGTGAGAGTGGACATCCTTGTCTTGTTTCAGATTATAGTGGGAAGGCTTTCAGCTTTTCTCCATTGAATATCATATTTGCTGTGGGTTTTTAATAAATGGCATTTATTATGTTAAAGTATGTTCCCTCTATACCCACTTTGGTAGGAGTTTTTATCAGGAATGGATGTTGGACTTTGTCAAATGCTTTCTCTGCATCTATTGAGATGATCATGTGGTTTTTGACTTTTCTTTTGTGAATGTGGTGTATGACATTGATTGATTTGCATATGTTGAACCAACCTTGTGAACCTTGGATGAATCCCACCTGGTTGTGGTGTACGATCTTTTCTATGTGTTGTTGGATGCAGATGGCTAAAATTTTGTTGAGAATTGTTGTGTCTATATTCATGAAAGATATTGGCCTATGGTTTTCATTATTGGAGGTACCTTCATCTGTTTCGGAATTAGGGTGATGGTGGCATCATAGAATGTCTCTGGGAGTGTTCCTTCTTCTTCAAACTTTTGGAAAATTTTAGGAAGGATGGGTATAATTTCCTCTTGGTATGTTAGGTAAAATTCACCTGTGAAGCCATCTGGTATTGGACATTTATTTGTAGTGAGCTTTTTTTTTTGACATATTCAATTTCATTTCTAGTGACCAGTCTCTTCCTTTGATCTATTTCTTCCTGTTTTTTTTTTTTTTTTGAGCAGGATGTAAGTCTCTAGAAAGTTGTCCATTTCTTCCAGGTTGTCAAATTTATTGGCATACAATTGTTCATAGTATTTTCTCATGGTTTTTTGTATCTCTATAGTATCAGTTATGATTTCTCTTTTTTCACTTCTTATTTTGTTTATTTGGATATTTCCTCTCCTCTTCTTAGTGAGTCTAGCCAGAGGTTTATCAATTTTGTTTACCTTTTAAAAGAATCAGCTCTTGGTTTTATTGATTTTTTTTATCATTTTTTGAATCTCTATTACATTGATTTCCTCTTTGATCTGAATTATTTCCTTCCTTCTGCTGACTTTAGGTTTTGTTTGTTGTACTTTTTCCAATTCTCATAGGTCAAAGGTTAATCTGTCAAATTGAGATTTTTCATCTTTTCTGAGGAAGGCCAGTATTGCTATGAATTTCCCTCTGAGCACTGCTTTTGAAGCATCCAATAGATTTTTAGTGGTTGTGTCTTCATTATCATTTGTCTCAAGGTATTTTTAAATTTGCTTCTTGATTTCCTCATTGACCCATTGGTCTTTTAGTAGTATGTTGTTTCATCTCCATGTAGTAAGTTTTTTTTTCTCATTTCTTTTCCTGTGGTTGATTTCTAGTTTCATGCCATTGTTGTCAGAGAAGACACTTGAAATAATTTCTATCCCCTAAATTTGTGGAGGTTAGCTTTGTGACCCAATATGGAATAAATTCTTGAGAATGTTCCCTGTGCACTTGAGAAAAGGTATATTCTCATTTTTTTGAGGAATATCCTGAAAGTATTGGTTAAGTCTCACTTTTCTATTGTGTCCTTTAGGATCTCTCTTTCTTTATTGCTTTTCTGTCTGAAGTATCTTTCCATTGATGTGAGTGGGGTGTTAAAGTCTCCTACTAGGATTGCATTCTCATCAATTTTTCCTTTTATGTCTATTAGTATTTGTTGGAGGTATCTGGCTGCTCTTATATTAGGGGCATATATATTGATGATTGTAATATCCTCTTCTTGAATGAATCCTTTAACCATTAAATAGTGTCCTTCTTTGTCTTTATGGCCTTCATTTTAAAGTCTATTTTGCCTGATATGAGCATTGCAACTCCTGCTTTCCTGTCTTGTCCATTGGCATGAAATATCTTTTACATCCCCTCACTTTCAATCTGTATGTGTCCTTTGCCCAATGGTGAGTCTCTTGTAGAAAGCAGATTGTAGGTTTTTGCTTTTTTTTTTTTTTGTCTTTTTGTTGTTGTTGTTGTTGCTATTTCTTGGGCCGCTCCCGCGGCATATGGAGGTTCCCAGGCTAGGGGTCGAATCGGAGCTGTAGCCACCAGCCTACGTCAGAGCCACAGCAACTTGGGATCCGAGTCGCGTCTGCGACCTACACCACAGCTCATGGCAACGCCGGATCGTTAACCCACTGAGCAAGGGCAGGGACCAAACCTGCAACCTCATGGTTCCTAGTCGGATTCGTTAAGCACTGCGCCACAACGGGAACTCCGCTTTTTTTTATCCAATCTGCCACTCTGTGTCTTTTGATTGGAGCAGTTAGTCCATTGACACCTAAGGTGATTATTGATGGATATGTATTTATTGCCATTTTAAACCTTGTTTTCCAGTTGATTATATGTTTCTGTTTTCTTCTTTTCTTTTTTGGGTTGGTTGATTTCCATTTATTTTGTGCTTGAATACTTTTCAGTTTGTGTGAAAGTAATGTTCATTTTTAATTTGTGATTGCACTGTTTTTTAAGTACATTAACCCCTTCCTATATCTGCTTGCTTTAGCCTGATGGTCATATAGGCTCAAAGACATTATTAAATTTTAAAAAAAATCTATATTTTCTTTCCCCACATTGTATGATTTTGATGTCTTTTTTTTTTCTTTTAACAATTTCATGTTTAGATATGTATGCTGGCTTATTTAATTGACTGCTTTCTAATTGTGTTTTCCTCCATCCTAATTCTTTGTTTTTTTTTCTTCTCTCTCTCTCTCTTTTTTTTTTTTTTTTGTTTAGAGAATCCCTTTCAGTATTTCTTTCAGAATGGGTTTCATATTTCTATGAAAATGTTATTTTAGCTTTTGCAGCTTTTTTGTTGGGGAAATTCTTTATTTCCCCTTCTATTTTAAATGATACTCATGCTGGATAGAGTATATTAGGTTGTAGTTTGTTTTCCTTTCAGCATTTTAAATATATCTTGCCACCCCCTTCAGACCTGTGGTGTTTCTGTAGAGAAATCAGCTGATAGCCTTATGGGGGTTCCCTTATAATTAACACTGTGCCTTTCTCTCATTGCCTTTAGAATCCTCTCTTTAACTTTTGCCATTTTTATTATAATATGTCTTGGTGTGGGCCTGTTTGGCTTCAATTTGTTTGGGCCCTCTGTGTTTCCTGTATCTTGATATCAGCATCCTTTAGATTTGGAAAGTTTTCAGGCATAATTACTTTGAATATATTTTCAACCCCCTTTCATTTTTCTTCTCCCTCTGGAATTCCTATTATGCATAGATTGGCCCACTTTATATTTTCCCATAGATCTCTTATATTGCTTTCATGCCTTTTCATTTGGTTTTCTGTCTGCTGTCCTAATTGGGTGATTTCCATTATTCTATCTTCCACATCAGTAATTCATTTCTCTCCATTATTCATTCTGCTCTTTAATGCCTTTAGCTCAGTTTGCATATCTGCAAATGAATTTTCTAATTTTTCTTGGCTCCTCCTTATATTTTCTAGTTCCTTTATAAAGGAATCTGCATTACTGTTCATATCCTTTCAATTCCTTCAGAACTTTCACTATCTCTCTCTTGAACTCAATATCTGTCAGACTGCAGGGTTTTGTTTCATTGTTGACTACTTCAGGTAAATTCTCCTGTTGCTTTAACTGGGAATTGTTTCTATGCTTCTTCATCTTGCTTGTGTTTTTCTTTTTCTGTGAGTTTTGGGAAGCCAAACTGTAGTCTTACAAAGCTACTTCTATGCAAGAAGAGCCCTTTGTATTTTTGGAGGGTTTACTATTTATTTTTGGTGTGAGAGTTTCAATATTTGCTCTCTCTTTCTTTGGTGTGAGCAGGCTGTTATTCTCAGGATTCTCAGTATGTTTTCAGGGAGAAAGAGGCAATGGGTAGCACCAGCACTCAGTGCCTGGGCATTTGGCTGTCAACAGCAGCAAGGATCTGCAGGAATGTCACACAGTCTGCTCCTAGTTGCAGGGCCCTGTAAAGTGGAAATAAGCTCTAGACAGATCTTCAAGGTGACCAGAGCACTTGGTAGTAGCAGTAGCAAGGTGCATGTGTTCCCAGGGGAGTGAGAGCCACAACAGCTTGGGTTCAATTGCTTTGCCCTCCTCTAAGGTGATTGGAACCTCAGGTGGTGTCTGTTCAGGGACCCCTAGTGAGAACTTGCCATGACCATCTCTAGAGGCAATGATAACTGTGGTGGATTGCCCCCACCAAGTGTAGACCATGCATGAAGAACCCATCTCACTTAGCCCCCATAGGAGGTTCTGCACAGGCTACTCCTAGTTGCAGAACCCTGGGAAGTGACAGAGATAAGGCATGTGGGTACTTCCCAGAATGGTTGGCAGTGGCAACAGCAGTGTGGATGTGTTCCCAGGGGTGTGAGAGCACCAAAAGTTGGTGTTCGGTCACAATGCCCTCCTCTGTGGTGCCCTTGAGGTGAATGGGACTGCAAGTGGTGTCTGTTCACAGACCCCTAATGTTGGCAAGCCACTCTCACCTTTTGAGCCAGAGATAACTGTGGTGGTTTGCCCCCACATCCTGTAGACCATGCCATAAGCACCTTGTCCTGCTTAGCCACCACAGGAAATTCTGCATAAGGTGCTCCTAGTTGCAGGTTCCTGGGAAGGGACACTGATCAAGCATCTGGGCACTTCCCAGAGTGTTTGGCAGTGGCAGCATCAGGGCAGGTGTGCTCCCATGGGAGTGAGAGCAACAAAAGGTGATGTTCTGTCACAATGTCCTTCTCTGTGGTGCCCTCTGAGGTGGTTGGGGCTGCAAGTGGTTTTCATTAACGTATCCCCAGTGGTGGTGGGCCACATCCACCTCTGGAATCATGGATAACTCTGGCAGTTTGCCCCTGACACCTGCTAACCATGCAAGAACACCATGTCCCACTTAGCCCACGAAGGAAGTGGTGCACCAGTGCTCTTATTTCTAGGGTCTTTGGAAGGGACAGTGACCAAGTGTCTGAGCACCACCCAGAACATTTGGCAGTGACACCTGCAGGGAGGGTTTGTTCCCAGGGGAGTGAGAACAACAGCATATAGTGCTTGGTTGCAGTGCCCTCTTTTTCCTTTTTTGCCCACCACTGATGTGACTGGGACTATAGGTGGAGCACGCTCACAAGCCCCCAGTGGTGGCAAGCCACCCCTCCCTCTGGCCTCTGAGATGACTGCCACAGACTGTCCCTGCCACCTGTAGATCATGCAAGAGACACCACATTGCGTTTAGCCCCCTGATGTCCTTAGCCCACACAAGAGGTGCCTGGCCACCTGTAGCCTGCAAAAAGAATGTCCAATCTCCCCTAAATGAGCAAGAGTCTTATCACTGCCCATAGCCTATGCTAGACCTGCCCCACTCTCTAAGCCTGTGGGCATGCACATGCTCTGGTGCAGGGAGTTTCTTATGGCATCTGTACCCCCTTCTCTTGTCCTCCCCAACAATGATGTCTTGCCTATCCTGCTGGTCCAGACTTTCTCCTGGGTTCCCTCTGCCATGACATTCCCCTCCTCAGCCCATGGCATACCACTCTCCAGCCCATGGCACAGAGCTCCTTAGCCCCTCAGGCTGTCCCCACACTGTGAGCCCCAGGACTGATCTCCAGAGCCTGAATCTCAGCACCCAATCCCCACCTGAGCTTCTCAGTCTGTGGTGTCCAGGCCAGTGGTTCAAATGATCTGTGTGGCTCTCACTTAGCTTTGCTGTTCTCATTCCAGCTGCTGTGATTTTCTCAGAGACTTTGAGGTCCTCCTGACTCAGTTGATCTTTCCATCAGTTAGGTTCCTTCCCAGGATGTGTGTTCTTTTTCTCCTTCACTTCTCCCTTTTGGGAATGCTAGTCCCATCCTGATGCCTTTTCTCTTTTTTCCTTTTGTTCTACCTGGTTTGTCAAGAGTTTCTTGCTCTTTTTGGAGGTTTAAGTTCTTCTGTCAGCATTCAGTTGATGTTCTGTGTGAGTCATTTTACATGTAGATTTTTTTGTTTATGTGTTTGTGGGAGAAGGTGAGCGTGACCTCTTACTCCTTCACCATCTTGCTCTTCTCCTCCATGGATGTATCTTAAGCAAAATAGTGGCATGATCAGGTTTGTGTTCTTAGACTACTCTGACTCCATTGTGAAAGATGAACTGGAGGGGAAAGACTGAAAACAGGGAGTCAAAATAGGAATCTGTTGAAGAACTCCAGGACAGATATAATACCTAGCCTCAGGCAATGGTAGAGTGTCAAAGGGGATCAGTTTGTGAAAAAATCGCAATCCACATGACTTGGTTTTTGATTGACCAGGCATAAGTGGGTTTGGAGAAGTATGAAAGAAGAGTGGAAGAATTCTGATCTGGAAGTCTCTTGACTCTCTCCCAATGCTCTGACCATTTCTCTAAGCTGTTTACTTTTCCCTGCTGCTGCTATTAGCTTGTGATGGACCTCTTCCATGGCAAATGGGCCTGCTCTTTCAGTGAAAAGTCCTGTGTATTTTGCTTGTCTCTACTATTATACTAAAGGGTTATACTA
This sequence comes from Sus scrofa, assembly GCF_054392235.1. Classification (NCBI taxonomy): domain Eukaryota; kingdom Metazoa; phylum Chordata; class Mammalia; order Artiodactyla; family Suidae; genus Sus; species Sus scrofa. Next base: position 62,752,147 of record NC_139401.1, read on the forward strand.
AAGGGCTCTAAGCTGGGAGTGCAACTTATCTCTTTCCTCTATGTTCAGAGATTCTCATTAATAGAAGCATTCCTGGATGTTGGCCATACCTTCCCAGGAGCCCTCATGGCCTTTGGGTGGCCTGGGTACCAACACAAGAATTGAGGAAGGTGCCTAGAACTTTCTGTTGCCTAATGGCTTAGTTCTTTGGGATCCACTTCTGTATCTTCGTGAGAAATCTCTGCAAATACTGTGTGATCCCAGCCACTTTGGAGGCTTTGCCCAAACAGAGAGTGCTCTTGGCTAAGCTATTTCTCCTTCCATTTCTAAACTTTGTATATTTCAAGGGAAATCTGATCTTGACCCTTATTATTCATTTACACTTAAATCATCCAAGGGCTCTGTTGTAAGAGTGGATTCAGCTCCAAAAATGTCTTATAAGCTTTGGTTATAAAACTCCCTAAGATTTTGTAGGCTAGGTTTTTTTTACTCCCTTTTTCTTTGAAACAAGATGTTGTGACTATGCCAAGAGTAAATGGATTTCTAACCTCAAAGAGGTCGTGTTTGGTTCAAGAGTCAAAAATCATGAAACTCAAAAGCTCAAATGCATTCTTTAGGAACTGGTAATAATGAACCACAGGGGTATGGGGTAAATGATGGGATACATAATAAATCTAGGCTGCTGTGGATGAAAGGGTGACAGGGAACATGCATTCTACCCTTTTGGATCAGTTCCCAAAATCCTCAAAACTTTTGTCCCCTAACTGGGTAAACAGAGCCATGAGACAGTAAGCTGCTAAAAGGCACCAGCAAAATTAGGCAGAGAAACAACTCTCAGTTTGAACAAGTGCCTAATGATTTATGGAGTTCTTTTCACTGTTTTTCCTCTCATTTAATTCTTCAACATCCCATTTTCCAGAGGAGCAAAATGAGATTCAGAGTAATAAAATAGACATAATAAAGATTATATAACTGATCCTCATCAAGTAAGAAATTATCTTTTAACTAAATTCATACCACAATAGGCTGGGGAGAGATAAGATTTCACTTACCTTGAGGAGCCAAGAAGGTAAATATGACAGAATGGCTATCATAATAAAATTGTTCCCAAACAAAATTGGATATGTGAAGTACATATTCAAATGATGTGCATATGTAGTGTGCATGTTTTCTTATTTTTATATGTACTTAGAAATTTCTCTCCACTCCTTTGCTCTTATGTTTCCTTAACCTTATATTGATTCCTTTAGCTTAGAACAGTGGCTTGTACGAAGTAGGTATTTGGGCAGTAATGAATAAATGATTTAATGGATGCACAAAAAAATGAGTAATAGGTCACAGTTACTGATTTAGTTTAGAACTATGTTTCTCAAATTTCCCTTGTGATAAAGCACTAGTTAAATATATAGATTATCATACCTCCTCCCTGGAAATACTGATTTAGAAGTTTTGGTTTGGGATTCAGGAATCTGTACAAGTTCAGTTCACCAGATGATTTCCATCATCCCTGAAGCTTGGGACACAAATCTAAAAAAAAAAGCTTAAATTTTACTTAGGTGAGTTCACTTTTTCCTGTCTCCAACGCAGTGAAGCTTTATATAGGGACTCAGAATAGGGTGCACATTTAAAAACAACAATATTATGGCCACTAATGTATAGTTATTCACAATTGATCAAGGACTTCTTTCTACACTGATATCAGAAAAAATTTTGGTACTGTTGATGCACATAAATATTCATGTTTTTATCTTTTTCCTGGGCATAAAGCTAGACTACATTTTCCAGTCTTCTTTGCCCCTGGGGGCAGCCATATCACTGAGTTTGGTCAATAGAATATGAAAAGCAATGTACATCATTTTGAATCTTAACCCCAACAAACTCCCCTGTACAATCCATCCCTACTTTACTTACTCATCACCTGAATGGAGAAACTCCAAGTACAAAAAAGAGTGTAGAGCTATAGGATGGAATGAATCTGAAACCCCGAATATGTAGAGTAGTGCCCTCCAACAACTTTCATTGGATTGTGAAATAAGTAAAAAAGAAAAGTATTATTGCTTTAAGCAACACACTTTTTAAAAGTTGTTTATTTTTAAAGTAATTAAACTACCTGGACTAATACAAGAACCATCATTTCAGCTGAATATCCATTGTATCACCTGAGCTCCATTACTGTCTTGTGACATAAAGATACCATCAGTATTTCGTAGACATGAAAATCGAGCCACAGGGACTCCCTGGTATTTACTTACCAAAGGCACTTAGCTAATAAAGAATATAACTGGGAATAAAGAACAGTTTACCTACCATGTTTTTTGGTTTCTTAGGCATAACATTCAGCCCAAATTTATCCCAAAGGGACTAGGATAAGTGATGAAAAGAAAAAAAACTTACAAAATCCTATTTTTATCTTTAGAACTATTGTCCAATGAGATCTCCAGGAAGTTCTTTTCAATATCTTATGCTAAGAGTTGTCTCTTTCTGCATTGGATCCCCATGGGAAGTGTATTTATGCATTTATATAGCATGTTTAATATATTATCTTTGTTTTACAGTTATTTGTGTATTTATTTTTATTATTAAAGTATAGTTGATTTACAATGTTGTGCCAATTTGTACTGTCACTTTGGTGTGTGTTTATCTTGTAATCCTTATGCTCATATTCTCCACACTTCACCAGCATCGGAAAGTCTGAAACATTACATATTCATCTTTCTGTCTAGTTTTTAGTTCAGTGTCAGGCACAGTATAGGGTCATATCCAGTAAATGTTGAATAGATATATGTTTAGAGAGTGAATATGAGAACATGTACAGACATTACTGTGTGTGTAGGTTGGTATTTGTGAAGGTGTGAGAATTAATGAATTTTAGGAATGTATATACCTTGGTGGTAAAGTTGTGTATCTGTGTGTGTCATAAACTTTGAGCTATGTGTATGAATGTATCTATGTATATATTGGAAAGATATAATTCTGTGACTGTGCTTGAGGGTGAGGCATGGAAAATTTTTGCCCTGGGACTGGATAGGAAGGAAGATTTGTGTTTGCTAAAAAAAATTCTTTAAAAATCCAAAAGATTTTTATGGCTGCTGCTCAGCTTTAAACCTGCCACAGGCTAGCCCTAAAGACATTTCTAAAGTCTATGCTGGTGCTCTCCCACAGGGAAATGGGTCATAAACCCAGGAATCAGAAAAAAAATGACGTCAGCAAAATTCACAGTTGAAGGCCTTCCTTCACACTTTTGTGGCAATTTCTGTGCCCTCCTCCTCTACACAGAAACTCTGGGGCTGTCAAGTTGAGGCAGGTCTCCTGGAAGAAGATATCTGATAAGTAGTGTTTGACAAATAGAAACCCAAGGCCTTCTTTCTCAAACTTAAGACTCTCGTATTCTTGGGTGCTGCTAATTTCCTGCCACCACTCATGCCCCAGGAGCAAATAGAGATTATTTTTAAAAAAAAATCTCTGAGGAGTTCCCATTGTGGTGCAGTGGAAATTAATCCGACTAGGAATCACCAGGCTGCGAGTTTGTTCCCTGGCCTTTCTCAGTGGGTTGAGGATCTGGCATTGCCATGAGCTGTGGCATGGGTTTCAGACGTGGCTTGGATATGGCATTACTGTGGCTCTGGCATAGGCTGGCAGCTGTAGCTTTGATTGGACCCCTGGCCTGGGAACCTCAATGTGCCATGGGTGTGGCTCTAAAAAAAGTCAAAAAGACCAAAAAAAAAATATAATAAAATAAAAAAACTCTGACCATTGAGATATAGACAAATCAGGTTAGGAAGATAGAAGACATCTGAAAAGAACTTCCTCATTTTTGCATCAATAAATCTGTAAATCTATTTACAACTGGACCTATTTTTTTTCACTAATCTTCCTATTATAAAGAAGGAAGAATTTATTATATTATCTAAGGCCATTTTTTTTCTACCTGCATTTTGGATCCTAGCCCTTCTCATGTTATTAAGACTTTACTTATTCATTTCCCATCCTTTCCCTTCTTCAATATCTTTTCCCCTACAGGATTATTATCTTTATGCTACAAGCATGCTCTAGTGTCTTTCAGTCAACTTTTTTTTCTTGAGTCCACATTCTCCTTTTGCTGTCTTCTTTAGTTACTACTCTGTTCCACTTAACAGCAAAATTCTCAAAAGGGTAGGGCAACAACAATCTTCATGTTGAAAAATCCAATGGATATTTTCTTCTGCCCAGTCTTGACTTTTTCCCTGATCCAGCTTCATACATGAGTACTTGCGATCTCATTACAGATGTTTCATTGACATCTCAAACAAAAAAACTAGCAGGAAATAGAACTCTTTTTTTGGATTCACTGTAATGAGGAAGTCTATGAGGAACAGGTTTAAAGGTGAAGATCAAGAGTTCGAATTAAGCCTGTTACTTGTAGTATTCCTCTTTGCAGTAATTGGTACCAGTGTCCACCACTTTGCTCAAGGCAAATAGTAAAAGTCATCTTAATTACTCTTTTTCTTGTCTGCCACACCCACCCTGTTAGTAAATCCTATCAATTATGCTTCCAAATATGGAGCTTTTAATTATTTTACTTTTCTTTATATGCATTGTCATCATTTTCTCTCATCTGGAGTACTTTCTGATTTTACTTTCCCATTGCCCCAACCAAATGCATTCTTAACTGAGCAGCTGTAATGCAGATGTCACCCTCTTGCTTAACACAATTCAAAAGAATCTCATTGCCTTCAGAACAAAATCCAAAGCTATAACCAAGGCTTATAGGGCCTTCTATCAATTTGGTTATGGCCTACATTTCATATCTCTTCTTCTCCAACTCTCTCCCTCATTTGCTATGATCCAGACAATCTGGTCTCCTGAACTCTCAGACTACTTCCTCCATCAAGATTTTACCTATATGTTCCTATACTTGGAATCCTCTGGATAACGTGATAATAGAAGGGTCAGAGAGAAGCTAGACAACAGAAAGAAAAAAGTGTCATATTCATTACAGTTTATTTGTTTTCTTGTTTCATTATTTAATTTTCTTCTGCTGGACAGCATGGGGACCAAGTTCCTCTTACATGTATACATTTTTCGCCCACCCTTTGTTCTGTTGCAATATAAGTAACTAGACATACTTCTCAATGCTATGCAGCAGGATCACCTTGTAAATCCAATCCAAGTTGTATCCAATAACCCCAAGCTCCCGATACCCCCCACTTCCTCTCTCACGCCCCAGGCAGCCACATGTCTGTTCTCCAAGTCCATGATATTCTTTTCTGTGGAAAGGTTCATTTGTGCTGGATATTAGATTCCAGTTATAAGTGATATCATATGGTATTTGTCTTTGTCTTTCTGGCTCATTTCACTCAGTATGAGAATCTCTAGGTCCATCCATGTTGCTGCAAATGGCATTATGTCATTCTTTTTATGGCTGAGTAGTATTCCATTGTGTATATATACCACCTCTTGCAAATCCAATCACCTGTCGATGGACATTTAGGTTGTTTCCATGTCCTGGCTATTGTGAATAGTGCTGCAATGAACATGAGGGTGCATGTGTCCCTTTTAAGTAGAGTTTTGTCCAGATATATGCCCAAGAGTGGGATGGTGGGGTCATATGGAAGTTCTATGTACGGGTTTCTAAGGTATCTCCAAACTGTTCTCCATAGTGGCTGTACCAGTTTACATTCCCACCAGCAGCGCAGGAGGGTTCCCTTTTCTCCACAACCCCTCCAGCACTTGTTATTCGTGGACTTCTTAATGATGGCCATTCTGACTGGTGTGAGGTGGTATCTCATGGTAGTTTTGATTTGCATTTCTCTTATAATTAGCGATGTTGAGCATTTTTTCATGTGTTTGTTGGCCATCTGTATATCTTCCTTGGAGAACAGTCTATTCAGGTCTTTCGCCCATTTTTCCATTGGGTTGTTGCCTTTTTTGCTGTGGAGTTGTATTATTTTCCTGTATATCCTAGAGATTAAGCCCTTGTCGGTTGCATCATTTGAAACTATTTTCTCCCATTCTGTAAGTAGTCTTTTTGTTTTCTTTTGGGTTTCCTTTGCCGATCAAAAGCTTTTCAGTTTGATTAGGTCCCATGGGTTTATTTTTGCTCTTATTTCTGTGGCTTTGGGAGACTAACTGAGAAAACATTTATGAGGTTGATGTCAGAGAATGTTTTGCCTCCCAGGAGTTTGATGGTGTCTTGTCTTACATTTAAGTCTTTCAGCCATTTTGAGTTTATTTTTGTGCCTGGTGTGAGGGTGTGTTCTAATTTCATTGCTTTGCATGTAGCTGTCCAGGTTTCCCAGCAATGCTTGCTGAATAGACTTTCTTGTTCCCATTTTAAGTTCTTGCCTCCTTTGTCAAAGAGTAATTGACCCTAGGTGTCAGGGTTTATTTCTGGGCTCTATTGTGTTCCATTGGTCTGTCTGTCTGTTTTGATACCAGTACCACACTGTTTTGATGACTGTGGCTTTGTAGTATTTCTTGACGTCTGGGGGAGTTATGCCCCCTGCTTGGTTTTTGTTTCTCAGGATTGCTTTGGCGATTCTGGGTCTTTTGAGGTCCCATATAAATATTTGGATTGTTTGTTCTAGTTCCGTGAAAAATGTCCTGGGTCATTTGATAGGGATTGCATTGAATCTGTAGATGGCTTTGGGTAGTATGGCCATTTTTACAATATTGATTTTCCCGATCCAGGAACATGGAAGATGTTTCCATTTCTTTACATCTTCTTTGATTTCTTTGATTAAAGTTTTATAGTTCTCGGCATATAGGTCCTTTACCTCTTTGGTCAGGTGTAATCTGAGGTATTTGATTTTGTGTGGTGCAATTTTAAAAGGTATTGTATTTCTGTATTCCTTTCTAATATCTCATTTCTGGTATACAGAAATGCAACTGACTTCTGAATATTAATCTTATATCCTGCTACTTTGCTGAATTGATTAATCAGCTCAAGGAGTTTTGGTGTTGAGTCCTTAGGGTTTTCTATGTATAGTATCATGTCTTCTGCATACAGTGAAAGTTTCATCTCTTCTCTTCCTATATGGATGCTTTTTATTTCTTTTGTTTGTCTAATCACTGTGGCTAGGACTTCCAAAACTATGTTGAAGAGCAGTGGTGAGAGTGGGCATCCCTGTCTTGTTCCAGATTTGAGTGAGAAGGCTTTCAGTTTTCTCCATTGAGCATTATATTTGCTGTGTGTTTGTCATAAGTGGCTTTGATTATGTTCAGGAATGTTCCCTCTATACCCACTTTGGCAAGGGTCTTGATCATGAATGGATGTTGGACTTTGTCAAATGCTTTTTCTGCATCTATTGAGATGATCATATGATTTTTGACATTTATTTTGTTAATGTGGTGTATGACGTTGATTGATTTGCGTATGTTGAACCATCCTTGTGAACCTGGGATGAACCCTACCTGGTCTTGGTGTATGATCTTATTGATATGTTGTTGGATTCCGTTGGCTGTGATTTTGCTGAGAATTTTTGCGTCTATGTTCATCAAAGATATTGGCCAATAGTTTTCTTTTTTGGTGTTATCTTTGTCTGGTTTTGGAATTAGGTTGATGTGGCATCATAGAATGTCTTTGGGAGTGTTCCTTCTTCTTCAACCTTTTGAAAAAGTTTAAGGAGATTGGGCACCAGATTCTCTTTATGTTTGGTAGCATTCGCCTGTGAAGCCTTCTCCTCCTGGACCTTTATTCGTAGGGAGTGTTTTTATGACATCTTCAATTTCATTTCTAGTGATTGGTCTGTTCAGTTGGTCTGTTTCTTCTTGATTCAGTTTTTGCAGGCTTAATTACATCTTATTATTTCCTGGAAAGGTAATACCATCTTTATGATCTTTAGATCCTTTATGGTCTCACATATTTCTTTATTATTATTTTTTCTTTTTAAATATTTCCCTAATACATTATGTTTTTCTACTGATAAGCATGGTGACCCAGTTACACATACATGTATACCTTCTATTTTCTCACATTATCATGCTCCATCATAAGTGACTAGAAATAGTTTTCAGTGCTACACAGCAGGATCTAACTGCTAATCCATTCCAAAGGCAATAGTCTTCATTTATTAACCCCAAGCTCACAATCCATCCTACTCCCTCTCTCTCCCCCTCCCCCTTGGTAACCTCAAGTCTATTCTCTACGTCCATGATTTCTTAATTATACAATCCCTATAACACATCTTTCCACAGGGTGAGTGAAAATCCATGGGAGGAGATTGACCAAATAATTTTTCTCCAATGTCGTCCTTTGCCAAATCCAGTGAAAGAGTCAGAGATACTTACTAGTGGATTGCAAAATTTTCCAGTTTTAATCCAAGAAGTTGGAGATGGAAGTTATTAGGTGACAGGGTAACTTTTGTAGAACATGGAAGGAGAGAGACTGGATCTGCAAGAAGTGTACACGTCTTGACACCTCTCATGTACACAGAACTTTGTCCAGAACTCTCCTGTTCATTCTCTCACAGATTCCTCCCAAACACCCTGGGAGGATATTGGGAATTATGGTTGTTCCATTTTGGTAGCATATGCCTGGAGTGCTCAAATTCTTCACTTTTGTATCCTGTTTAGCCTTTAAATGAAACTAGGGTAGTAGCACCTCCAACGAATGTCTGGTCAGTGTAGGATGATATGTTAATCAATTAAGTTTCCCTAATTTATGATTAATTTAATTTAAAATATAGGTGAACAAATCTTGGAAATATGACTTGATTTGCTTTAGGATATTCAGTTCATTACTGATGGGCCCAATTTTCTCCTAATATTCTCCCCTCTACACCTGTGCTTCTCTGGGCAGAATTGGCATCCAGAATATATCTAGGGGTGTAAAAAGGAAAACAATTCCAATAATGCCTGAGTGAGGATAAAGTAGGACAAGGAGAGAAGTTGACAGATGTGTCCTTACCAGAAAAGGAGATTGACTTCACCAACTGTGCCCCAAACTTACTGTGTCATAGAACATATGCAACTTACACTTGAATTTTGAATAATGTATCTAAAACTTGAAACCAAGTAACCCATTGCCACATAGAGTCTCTGTTTGTTTGATTTTAGAGCTTGGACACAATATAACATTCATTATTCCAAATGGTTTCCTCCTTTGTATCGCCTCTTTCTCATCCTCTCCAGTCCCCCTTCCTTACTTCACTCCTGTCCCCAGGTAACTACAAATGTGCTTTCTATCATTATAAATTAGATTGCGTTTTCTAAAATTTGTATCAATAAAATCATTGTAACTTGTACATTGACCTTGCTTCTTTCATTCAGTATAATTATTTTGAGATTCATCTATGTCATAATGTGTATCAATAATTCATTCTAATAGCTGAGTAGTGTTCCATTGCATGGATGTACAGCGATTTATTTCTTTATCCATTCATCTGTACATACACATTTGTTTCCAGTTTTGGGCTACCACAAATAAAGCTATTCACATTTTCCATGTGAAAATCACTGTATGGGCATATGATTTTATTTCTCATTTAAATATCTAGAAGTAGAATGTCTAGGCGGTATGGTAGGAATATGTTCCACTTTTTAAGAAACTGCTAAAATGCTTTTTTCTCTTTAGTGTATTTTTAAAAACATTATGCATATTTTCAAAAAAAACCACTAATGAGGCATTGGAATAATTATCTCCCACATACACACTTATGGGGTCCTGAGGTCCAATGTCAGTTGCACTAAAAGTTTTCTTTTTCTTTTTGACCTTGCCTGTGTCATGCAGAGATTCCCAGACCAGGGATCAATCCTGTGCCACAGTGGCAACCCAAGCCACTGCAGTGACAATGCCAGATCCTTATCCCACTGAGCCACAAGGGAACTCCAATATTTTATCAATCTTGTTCCATATAGCCATCTGTGTTTTCTGCTAGAAAATTTTAAGGCAAATCCCAAACATCATATTATTTCATTTTTAAATTTAAGTGCTTTTTTCCAGAGGTTTTTTGTTTTAAATATGTATTTTGATATAAGAATTCTATATATTTAAGGTATACAGCATTATGATTTGGTATAAATAGTGAAATGATTACTACATTCAAGCTAACAAATGTGGTCATCTCATGTAACTAACATTTTTGCGTGTGCATGGCGAGTGCTTCTAAATTCTACTTTTAGCATATGTCTAGTATTCAATATGGTATAATAAACTGTAATTATAATGCCTGTACATGCAATCCTTAGACTTATTCACCTACATAATTGCAACTATGCACTTTTTGATTCATCTCATTTCCCCAACCCGCACCTCCCCAACCCTAATCACCATTTCACACTCTTGCTTCTATGGGTTTAACCTTTTTCTAGATTCCACATATAAGTGAGATCATACAGTATTAATCTTTTTCTGTCTGATTTATTTTACTTAGCATAATGTTCTCCATGTTCTTCCATATTGTTGTAAATGACAGGTATTCCTTCTTTCTCATAGTTGAATGATATTCCTTTGTTGACATACACTATATATTCTTTATTCATTGATCCATTGATGGAATTTTGGATTGTAACTATAAATTTTCTATTATAAATAATGGCACAATAAACATGGGAGTGCAGATATCTCTATGAGTTACTGATTTAAATTCATGTTGGATATATATTCAGAATTGGAGTTGCTACATCATGTGCTAATTATATTTAAAAAATTTTTAGAAATCTTCATACATTTTCTGTAATGGCTATGCCAACTTACATTCCCATCAACATTGTACAAAGGATTCCTTTTCTGAACAGCCTCATAAAGACTTGTTGTTCCTTCTTTTTTATAATAGCCATTCTTACAGGAGTGAAGTGATATCTCATTGTGGTTTTGATCTGCCTTTCCCTGATGATTAGTCATGTTGAAGACATTTTCATTTATCTGTTGGCCATTTGTATCTCTTGCTTAGAGAAATGCCTGCTCAGGTCCTTTGACCATTTTTCAATCAAGTTCACTTCTTCACAATTAGTTGTTTGAGTTCCTTATATAGTTTAGATATCAGATGTACACTTTGCATATATTTTCTCCCATTTCATGCGTTGTCTCTTCAATCTGTTGATTGATTTCTTTGCTGTGCAGAAGTTTTTGGTTTGATGCAACCCATTTGTCTATTTGTGTTTTAGTTGTCTTGAGGGTAATATTAAAAAAAAATTGCCCAGGCCAATGTTAAGAAGTCTTTTCCTTGCCTTTTCATCTCTTGATTTTATAGCTCTATGTCTTACATTTAAAACTTTTATCCATTTTGAGTTGCTTTTTTCCAGATGAAGTGAGATAAGGATCTAATTTTACTCTTCTACATATGGAAAGCAAGTTTTTCTAGCACAATTTTTGAAGATATGATCCTTTCCTCATTGTGCATTTTTGTCATCTTTGTTGAAGATCACTTGACCATAAAGGCATATACAAATACTATGATGTTTCAATTACTATAGTTTTGCAATATGTTTTGAAATAAGACAATGTGATACCTCAAACCTTTTTCATTTTGCTTAAGACTGCTTTGGCTGTCTGAGGTCTTTTGTAGTTTCATAAAAATTTTAGGACAGTTTTCTCTATTTCTCTGACTTTTGATTAATATTATACAGAATCTAAAGATTGCTTTGGCTAGTATGAATATTTTCAAATATCAATTATTCCAATCCATGGATATTTGCATCCTCTTCAACTTCTTTAATCAGAATTTTATGTAATTTTTTTTATATTTATTCACATTGCTGTGTTATTTGCAGGGGTACCGCAAAGTGGATCAGTTACATATATATATATATATATATATATATACACCCATTTTTTTCAGACACTTTTCCCATATAGGTTATTACAGGAAATTTAGCAGAGTTCCCTGTGCTATACAGTAGCCCTTCATTGATTATCTATTTTATTTTATTTTATTTTATTTTATTTTATTTTATTTTATTTTATTTTATTTTATTTTATTTTTATTTTTAGGGCTGCACCTGTGGCATATGGAGGTTCCCAGGATAGGGATTGAATCAGAGCTACAGCTTCTGGCCTATGCCACAGCCATAGCAACATCAGATCCAAGCTGTATCTCTGACCTACACTAAAGCCCACAGCAATGCCAGATCCTTAACCCACTGAGTGAAGCCAAAGATTGAACCCACAACCTCATGGTTCCTAGTTGGATTTTTTTTCTGCCATGCCATGACGTGAACTCCTGATTATCTATTTTATATATAGTGGTATGTATATTTTATAGTTTTCAGTATATAGCTCTTTCACCTCCTTGTATATATTGGGTCCTAAGTATTATTTTAGATACTGCTGTAAATGGGATTGCTGTCTTAATCTATTTTTCAAATAGTTTGTTGTTAGTGCAGAGAAATGCACGAAGTTTCTATAGGTATTTGTATCCCACAACTTTACTAAATTTATATATTAATACTGACAGCTTTTTTTTAGAAACTTTAGAATTTTCTTTATATAAAATCATGTTATAAGCAAATAGAGATTATTTTATTTCTCCTTTTCCAATTTTGATGCCTTTATTTATTTTCATGCTTAATTATTAGCTCTGCTATGAATTATAGTACTATATTGAATGGATGGGGCAACAATGGGCATATTTTCTTGTTAATGATCTTAGAGTAAAAGCTTTCAGAGTCTCATAATTGAGTATGATGTTATCAGTAGGCTTGTCTTATTTGGTCTTCATCATGTTGTTATAATCCTTCCATACTTAATTTATTGGGAGTTTTTATCATGAAAAGGTGTTGAATGTTGTCAAATAATTTTTCTACATATATTGAGATGATTATATAATATGTATTCATCATTCTGATACTGTGATGTATCACATTATTTTTATTATTTTTTTTCCTTTTTTATGATTTTTGTTTTTTATTGTTATTTCCCCAACACATTTTTTTCCATTGTATAGCATGGGGATCCAGTTACATATACATGTATACATAATATTTTCTCCCATTACCATGCTCTGTCATAAGTAACTAGACATAGTTCTCAGTGCTACACAGAAGGATCTCATTGTTAATCCATTCCAAAAGCAATAGTTTGCATCCATTAACACCAAGATCCCAATCCATCCCATTCCCTTCCCCTCCCCCCAGGCAACCACAAGTCTATTCTCCAAGTCCATGATTTTCTTTTCTGTGGAAAGGTTCATTTGTGCTGTATATTAGATACCAGATATGAGTGATATCATATGGTATTTGTCTTTCCCCTTCTGACTTACTTCACTCAGCATGAGAGTCTCTAGTTCCATCCATGTTGATGCAAATGGCATTATTTCATTCTTTTTTATGGCTGAGTAATGTTCCATTGTGTATATATACCACATCTTACTAATCCAATTGTCTATTGGAAGAAAACATACAGAATGGGAGAATATCGTTTCAAATGATGCTACTGACAAGGGCTTCATCTCTAAAATATACAAACAACTTACACAACTCAATACCAAAAAAATCCAACAATCCAATGTAAAAATGGGCAAAAGACCTGAATAGACTGTTCTCCAAGGAAGATATACAAATGGCCTACAAGAATATGGAAAAAATGCTCAACATCCCTGATTATTAGAGAAATGAAAATCAAAACTACCATGACACACCAGTCAGAATGGCCATCATTAATAAGTCCAAAAATAACAAATGCTGGACAAGATGTGGGGAAAAGGGAACCCTCTTGCACTGTTGGTCAGAATATAAACTGCAATAACCACTATGGAGAACAGTATGGAGGTGCCCTAGAAAACGATACATAGAACCTCCATATGACCCAGCAATCCCACTCTTGGGCATATGTCCTGACAAAACGTACCTTAAAAAAGACACAGGCACCCACATGGTGTATTACTTTTATTGATTTTTACACATTAAACCATCTTGGCAACCAAGGAAGAAATTCCACTTGATCCTGGTGTACGATCCTTTTAAGGTTCTATTGAATTTGATTTGTTAGTATTTTGTTCAATTTTTTGTTCTTTTTTTAATTTTTATTGAAGTGTAGTTGATTACACAATGTTGTGATCATTTCTGCTGTACTACAATGTGATTCAATCGTACATGAATTACACACCCTTTTTCTTTCAGATTGTTTTCCCACTTAGACTATCATAGAATATAGGGTAGAGTTCTTTGTGCTATACAAAAGGTCCCCACAGGCCTCTAATTCTATATAGCTCAGCATACACATACCAATCCCAAACTCCAAGTCCATCACCCCCCCAACCTGTCCATTTTGGTAATCATACCTTTATTACCAAAGACGGGGAATCTGTTTCCGCTTGGAAAATAAATTAATTTATACTATTTTTTATTTTTATTTATTTAAATTTATTTGTTTTTTATTACTCAATGAATTCATCACATCTGTAGTTGTAAAATGATCATCACAATCCAATTTCACAGGATTTCCATCTCACAACCCAAGCACATCCCCCCATCCCCCAAACTGTCTCCTCTGGAGACCATAGGTTTTTCAAGGTCTGTGAGTCAGCATCTGTTCTGCAAAGAAGTTCAGTCTGTCCTTTTTTCAGATTCCACACGTCAATGATAGCATTTGATGTTGGTGTCTCATTGTACGGCTAACATCACTTAGCATGATAATTTCTAGATCCATCCATGTTGCTAAAAATGTGGGTATTTCGTGCCTTGTAATGGCTGAGTCATATTCCATTGTGTGTATATGTACCACCTCTTCTTGATCCACTCCTCTGTTGATGGACATTGAGGTTGTTTCCATGTTTTGGCTATTGAAAATAATGCTGCAATGAACATCAGAGTACATGTGTCTTTGTGAGTCATGGTTTTCTCTGGATAGATGCCCAGCAGTGAGATTGCTGGGTCAAATGGTAGTTCTATATTTAGTTTTCTGAGGAATCTCCATACTGCTTTCCACAGTGGTTGCACCAATTTACAATCCTACCAACTGTGTAAAAGTGTTCCTTTTTCTCCACACCCTCTCCAGCACTTATCATTTGTAGACTTTTGGATGATGGCCATTCTGGCTGGTGTAAGGTGCTACCTCATTGTGGTTTTGATTGGCATTTTTCTAATAAGGAGTGATGTCAAATTTATTGATTTGAGTCCTCTCTTTTTCTTGATCAGTCTGGCTAAGGGTTTATCTACTTTGTTAATCTTTTCATAGAACCAGTTTTTCATTTCATTGATCTTTTCTATGGTTTTATTCATTTTTATTTCATTGATTTCTGCTCTGTTCTTTATGATTTCTTTCCTTCTACTAACTTTAGGTCTTGTCTGTTCTTCTCTCCATAGTTTCATTAGAGGAAATGTTAGGTTGTTTATTTGAGCTTTTTCTTGTTTCCTGAGGCGGGCTTGTATTACTATAAACTTTCCTCTTAGAATGGCTTTTGCTGCATCCCATAAGTTTTGGTGTGTCATGTGTTCATTGTCATTTGCTGCTAGGTATTTTTTAATTTCCTCTTTGATTTCTTCAGTGATCCATTGGTTGTTTAGTAGCATGTTCTTGAGTCTCCACGTCTTTGTGTTTTTTGCAGTTTTTTTCTTGTTGTTGATTTCCAGTCATATAGCGTTGTGGTTGGAAAAGATACTTGATATGATTTCAATTTTCTTAAAGTTACTGAGGTTGGATTTGTAGCCCAGGATGTGATCAATCTTAGAGAATGTTCCATGTGCACATGAGAAGAATGTGTATTGTGCTGCTTTTGGATGGAATGTCCAATAAATAACAATTAAGTCCATCTGGTTTAATGCTTCAATCATGGTCTGTGTTTCCTTATTGATTTTCTCTCTGGATGATCTGTCCATTGATATAAGTGGGGTGTTAAAGTCCCTCATTATGATTGTGTTATTTTTGATTTGTTCTTTTAAGGTCTTTAGCAGTTACCTTATATATTGTGGTGAACCAATGTTGGGTGCAAAGAAATTTACAATTTTTATATCTTCTTCTTGGATTGGTCCTTTGATCATTAGTTATTGACCTTCATTGTCCCTTAAAATATTCTTCATTTAAAAGTCTATTTTGTATGGTATGAGTATTACTACTCCAGCTTTCTTTTGATCCCCATTTGCATGAAATATTTTCTTCCATCCTCTCACTTTCAGTTTGTATGTGTCCCTAGAAGTGAAGTAGGTCTCTTGAAGACAGCTTATATATGAATCTTGTTTTTGTATCCACTCAGCCAGTCTATGTCTTTTGGTCAGGGTGTTTAGTCCATTCACATTTAAGGTAATTATTGATATGTATGTTCTTATTGCCATTTTATTAATTGCTTCGGATTTATACACTTTTTTTAGATTCTATATATAAGTTATATCATATGATGTTTGTATTTCACTGTCTAATTTGACTTTGTATGTGTATGTATGGTCATTGGATATATTGGGCTATATTTATTATAGTATCTTTGTCTAACTTTGGTATGAGGATATTAATGGTTTTGCAATTGAGTTTGGAAGTGTTTGCTCCTCTTCTCTTTTTTGGGGTAATTTTGAGAAATGTTGGCACAATATTTTCTTTGAATATTTAATAGAATTCACCAGTGAAGCCATCATGTCCTGAGCCTCTATTTGTTGGGAAGTGTTTGATTATGGATTCTATCTTTTTACTTACTACTGGTCTGTACAGGCTTTTTTGTTTGTTTCTTCATGATTCAGTCTTGGATATTTGCAAGTTTGTAGGAACATATCCCTTTTTTTCTAGTTTGTCTCTTTTTTTTTTGCTTTTTAGGGCTGCACCTGCAGCATATGGAGGTTCCCAGGCTAGGAATTGAATCAGAGCTACATCTGCCAGCCTATACCACAGCCACAGCAATGCAGGAT
Source organism: Sus scrofa (assembly GCF_054392235.1). NCBI lineage: Eukaryota > Metazoa > Chordata > Mammalia > Artiodactyla > Suidae > Sus > Sus scrofa. Next base: position 62,768,875 of record NC_139401.1, read on the forward strand.
CTGAGCCACCTCTGTGACCTACACCATAGCTCATGGCAGTGCTGGATCCTTAACACACTGAGAAAGGCCAGGGATCAATGCTGCAACCTCATGGTTCAGTCAGAGTCATTTCCACTGCATCACAATGGGAACTCCTCTAGTTTGTCAAATTTATTGGTAAATAAATGTCTATAGCAATCACTTATAAATTTTTTATTTTTGTAGTATCAGTTTCAATCCCTTATCTCTCATTAACAATTTTATTTATATGAAGTTTTCTTTTTTCTTAATCTAATAAGTGGTTTGTTTTGTTTCTTTTGCTAATCTTTTAAAAATTAGTTTCTTTTTCATTATTATTATTAAAGTATACTTGATTTACAATGTTTCATCAGGTTCTATTGTACAACAAAGTGACCCAATCATACACATTTACTTATGCTGTACAGTAGGAGTCCATTGCCCATCCACTCCAGATATAACAGTTTCATTGATCTTTTCTACTGTTTCTCTAGTCACTAATTTACTTATTTATTGTTATTAACATTATTTCAATCCATTTGCTTCCTATCCTTAAACTGTATGTTTAGTCTGTTTTTCTACTAGCTCCTAAGGTGATAAAAAGCAAGGGAAAAAATTGAATATGTAACTTGAAATCCAAGGCACTATACTTTGGCCGAAGTGTGGGATAAGAATGTAAGTAATAATCTGGCATGGCTGTTTCACACTAGGAACTATGGTTTTATGGGCCTGGTACAAGACCTTTGCATGAAGTATCCTGTGAGCTATTGAAACTAGGCCAAGCACAGAAGGAGAGGTTTGACCTTATCATCTGGATTCCAACTGAATTCTCCTGAGGACCAATAACAAAAGAGAACAGAGAGACAAGATGGTTGAATAGAAAGATTCAAGCTCACCTTCCCTCACAAAAGCACCAAAATTAAAAGTAACCACTGAACGATCAACAAAATAGACAGGAAACTACAAAAAAAGAAAAAAGATGCCCTATATCCAAAGACAAAGAAGGTGTATTGATAGGGTAGGAGGGGCACTTTCACAATATAAGCAATCCCATACCTTCTGGTTGGAACAGACTGGAAAATAACATGTTGCAGAGGCTTTCCTACATGAGTAAGAATTCAAAATACCATGTCAGGCTCCCCAGCCTGGGGGTCTGTCACTGGGAAGAGGAGCCCCTAGAACATTTGGCATTGAAGGACAGTGGGGCTTGTGTGCAGTAGTTCTACAGGAGTGAGAAAGTAGAGGCTAAAATCTTGGAGGATGCACACAGTTTCATGTACATTGTGTCCCAGGCAAACCAGAAATTCCATAAGAATCTTGGTCAGACCTACCTATGGTTCTTTGAGGGTATCTTGAGAAAGCAATGGAAGCTGTTGCTTGCTATTTGGGCAGGACATTGGAAGTAGAGGTCCTCAAAATAATCATCAGTGTGAGATCCCCTGGAGGCTGCGATTTTGGAAAAAGCTGTCCCTAATTAATAGAAATGAGAAGGCTGAGGACAAAAAACAAAGTGTGGGAATGCAGCCTCATCTATCAGCAAACAGGCTGCCTAGAACTCTCCAAGGCACACAGCTGCCTTCAATCACACACAGAGACAAAGCCCCACCCACTAGAGGGACAACACTCAGCTCCACCTACCAGTGGGTAGGCACCAGTCTCTCCCATCAAGAAGATGGACACAAGCACCGGTATCAGCTTAAACCAGAAGGGAGCAGACACCGGAAGGGAGAGAGGCTACAACCCTGTAGTCTACCAAAAGGAGACCACACAAAAAGGTATATCAAGTAAAAAGATAGAGAAATTAGAGCCAGATGAAGGAACAAGACAAAACCCCAGAAAAATAGTTAAGTGAACTGTAGATAAGCAAGCTCCATGAAATAGACTTAAGAGTAAAGTTAGTAAGGATAATCCAAGATCTAATAAAAAATTGGAGGTAAAGATAAATAAATTAGAAGAAACGTTAAACAAATAAATTGAAGACTTAAAGATTAAACAAGTAGAGAAGCAAAATATAATACCTGAAATAGAAAATAAATAAATACAAGAAACAAATAGCAGAATATGGGCAGAAGAAAATGGAATAAGTGAGGTGGAAAAGAGACTGATATATATCACTGATGTGGAAAGGAATTAAGAAAAATGAATGAAAAGAAATGAGCATAGCCTAAAAGAAATCTTGGACTTTAAATACACCAACATTCTCATTATAGGGTTTCCAGAAAGGGAAGAGACAGAAAGGGATGGAGAAAATATTTGAAAAGATAGTAGCTGAAAACTTCCCTAATATTTGAAAGGAATTGCTCACTCAAATCCAGGAAGCACAACAAGTATCATATAGAATAAATTAATGACATACACCCTGACACATATGTTAATAAAACTGACCAAACAGAAAAAAAAGAAAATATTGAAAGCAGCTAGGGAAAAGCAATGAATAAAATACAAGGGTACCCCAATAATGTTATCAGTTGATTTTTCAGCAGAAACCCTACAGGCCAGAAGGGAGTAGCATGATATATTTAAAGTGATGAAAGGAAAAACCCTCCAATCAAGAATATTTTACCCAGCAAGGCTCTCATTCATAATTTCAAGGAGAAATCAAAATCTTGAGATGAGTAAAAGTTAAGAGAATACAGCATCACTAAACAAGTTTTACAACAAATCCTAAAGAAATTTCTCTAGGTGGAAAAGAAAAGGCCACAACTAGAAAGAATTAAATTAGAAATGAGAAGGCTCATATAGTAAAGGTAGCAAATCATCCACACATAAGTATGATACCAAAAACAGCAATCCCAAGAAACAAGGGTATGAATGCATAATACCAGAGATACATAAAAGTCTAGCAACTTAAAATAATTTGGTATATATATAGACTGCTATATTGAAATAGAATGGTAACAACAAATAAAAAATATACAATAGATACACAGACATATAAGAAAAGCAATCCAAACACAACACTATGAATTATAAAGATTGTTATCAGAGTTCCCGTCGTGGCTCAGTGGTTAACGAATCTGACTAGGAACCATGAGGTTGCAGGTTCGATCCCTGCCCTTGTTCAGTGGGTTAACGATCCGGCGTTGCCGTGAGCTGTGGGTGTAGGTTGCAGATGTGGCTCGGATCCCACATTGCTGTGGCTCTGGCGTAGGCCAGTGGCTACAGCTCCGATTCGACCCCTAGCCTGGGAACCTCCATGTGCCACAGGAGCGGCCCAAAGAAATAGCAAAAAGTCAAAAAAAAATAAAATAAATAAATTAAAAAATAAATAAAATAAAAAAATAAATTAGTTTAAAAAAAAAAAGTTCTATGTATAGATTTCTCAGGTACCTCCAAACTGTTCTCCATAGTGGCTGTACCAGTTTACATTCCCACCAGCAGCGCAGGAGGGTTCCCTTTTCTCCACAGCCCCTCCAGCACTTGTTATTTGTGGATTTATTAATGATGGCCATTCTGACTGGTGTGAGGTGGTATCTCATGGTAGTTTTGATTTGCATTTCTCTTATAATCAGCGATGTTGAGCATTTTTTCATGTGTTTGCTGGCCATCTGTGTATCTTCTTTGGAGAAATGTCTATTCAGGTCTTTTGCCCATTTTTCCATTGATTGATTGGTTTTTTTGCTGTTGAGTTGTGACTTCCATATGACCCCGCAATCCCACTCTTGGGCATCTATCCGGACAAAGCTCTACTTAAAAGAGACACATGCACCCGCATGTTCATTGCAGCACTATTCACAATAGCCAGGACATGGAAACAATCCAAATGTCCATCGACAGATGATTGGATTCGGAAGATGTGGTATATATACACAATGGAATACTACTCAGCCATAAAAAAGGATGACATAATGCCATTTGCAGCAACATGGATGGAACTAGAGAATCTCATACTGAGTGAAATCAGCCAGAAAGACAAAGACAAATACCATATGATATCACTTATAACTGGAATCTAATGTCCAGCACAAATGAACATCTCCTCAGAAGAGAAAATCATGGACTTGGAGAAGAGACTTGTGGTTGCCTGATGGGAGGGGGAGGGAGTGGGAGGGATCAGGAGCTTGGGCTTATCAGACACAACCTAGAATAGATTTACAAGGAGATCCCGCTGAATAGCATTGAGAACTATGTCTAGATACTCATGTTGCAACAGAAGAAATAGTGGGGGAAAAATGTAATTGTAATGTATACATGTAAGGATAACCTGACCCCCTTTCTGTACAGTGGGAAAATAAAATAAAATAAAATAAAAAAAGATTGTTATCAAACCATAAGAAAACAAGAAAGTAAGGGAAGAAAAAAGGCCAACAAAAACAAATCCAAAACAATTAACAAATTGCAATAAGAACATACATATTAATAATTATCTTAAATATAAATGGACTAAATGCTCCAACCAAAAACATTGATTTGCTGAATAAGATCCATATATATTCTGTATATATATTTTGTTATATTCTATAAAAAAATAATATCCATATATATTCTGTCTATAAGAGACCCACTTCAGTTCTAGGGACACACAAACTGAAATTTAGAGGATGTAAGGAGATATTCCATGCAAATGGAAATAAAAAAAGAATTAGGAGTAGCAATACTCACATCAGACAAAACAAACTTTATAATGATGATGCTTACAAGAGACAAAGAAGGACACTGCATAATGAACAAAGGGTCAATTCAGGAATAATATATAATAATTGTGAATATATAGGCACCGAATATAGGAGGACCTCAATATAAAAGACAACAGCTAACAGCCAAAAAAGGAGAAATTTACAATAACACAATAATACTGTGGGATTTTAACACCCCACTTAAGCAATAGACAGATCATCCAGACAGAAAATCAACAAGAAAACACAGACCTTAAATGATGCATTAGACTAGATGCACTTAATAGATAATAGAATATTTCATCCCAAAACAACAGATTATAAATTCTTATCAAGCATAAACAGCAGTGTCTAGAATAGATCACATTATGAGCCACAAATCAAGCCATGGTAAGTTTAAGAATATAAAAACCATATCAAGTATATTTTTTGACCGCAGTGCCATGAGACTAGAAATCAACAAGAAAAAAAAAATGGCAAAACACACAAACGCATGGAGACTAAACAATATACTACTAAACAACAAATGGATCACCAAAAGAGAATAAAAGAGGATAAAAAAATACCTCCAGACAGATGACAGTAAAGACATAATGATCCAAAACTTATGGGATAGAGCAAAAATCTGTTCTCAGAGGGAAATTTGTAAATATTCTCCCCTCAGGAAGCAAGAAAATATCTCAAATAAACAGCCTAACCTTACAGCTAAAGCAACTAGAGAAAGAACAAACAAAACCCAGTAGAAGGGAATAAATCATAAATGTCAGAGCCTAAATAAATGAAGAGAAGTGAGGAAAACAATAGAACAACAGATCAATGAAACTAAAATCCGGCTCTTTGAAAAGGTAAAGAAAATTGGTAAATCCTTAGACAAACTCATCAAGAAAAAAAGGGAGAGGACTAAAATCAATACAATTAGAAATGAAAAAGGACAAGTAACAGCAGATAACACAGAAATACCGAGGATCGTAAGAGACTACTATTAGCAAATATATGCCAATAAAACGGAAAACCTAGAAGAAATGGACAGGTCATTAGAAAGATAAACCTTACAAGACTAAACCAGGAAGAAACAGAAAAGCTGAATGGACAAATCACAAGCACAGAAATTGAAACTATGACTTATAAACTTCCCACATACAACAGTCCAGGAGCAGATGGCTTCACAGGTGAATTCCATTAATAATTCAGGGACGAGTTAACACCTATTCCACTAAAACTCTTCCAAAAAATTGCAGAGTAAGGGATACTCCCAAACTTATTCTATGAGGACACTATCACCCTGATACCAAAACCAGAAAAAGATACCACACACAAAAAATATACAGGCTAATATCATTGATGAATATAGATGCAAAAATCCCTATCAAAATACTAGAAAACTGAATCAATGGAAATACATTAAAAGGATCATATACCATGATCAAGTGGGATTTATCCTAGGAGTAAGGATTTTTTAATATCCATCAATCAATCAGTGTTATATATCACATTAATAAATTGAAGTATAAAATACGATCATATCAATAGATGCCAAAACTCTTTTGACAAAATCCAAAACCTATTTCTGATAAAATCCCTCCAGAAAGTGGGCAAAGAGGGAACCTAGCTCAACATAATAAAGACCATATATTACAAAACCACAGCTAACATCATTATCAATGTTGAAAAGCTGAAAGAATTCCAACTAAGATCAGGAACAAAACAAGGATGTCCAATATCACATCTATTCAACAGAGTTGTAGAAGTCCTAGTCATGACAATCAGGGTAAAGGAAGAAATAAAAGGAATCAAAATTGAAAAGGAAGAAGTAAAATTAGCAGTGTTGGCAGATGACATGACACTATACATAGAAATTCTTAAGGACAAGAACAGAAAACTCTAAGTGTTCATCAATGAATTCAGTAAAGTTTCAGAATACTAAATTAATGCACAGAAATGTATCCCATTTCAATATATTAAAAATGAAATATCAGAAAGAGAAATCATAGAAACAATCCCATTTACCACTTCATCAAAAAAATGAAATACCTAGGAATAAATCTACTTAAAGAGAGAAAAGACCTATACTCTGAAAAATGTAATACACTGATTTAATAAATGCAAGATGACACAAGTAAATGGAAAGACCTACAATGTTCTTAGTTTGGAAGAATCAATATTTTCAAAATGACTATAATACCCAAGGAAATCTACAAATTCAACACAATCCCTGTCAAATTACCAATGGCATTTTTTCACAGAATTAGAAAAAAAAATTTTTAATTTGTATAGAGTAATGAAAGGCCGACTAGCCAAGGCAATCTTGAGAAAGAAAAGTGGAGCTGGAGTAATTAGGCTCCCTGATTTCAGATTATACTGCAAGGCTACAGTCATCAAAACGGTATGGTAGTGGCACAAAAGCAGATATATAGATCAATGAAATAGGATAGAAAGCCCAGAAATATGCCCATGTTCCTATGGTCCAGTAATCTATGACAAAGGAAACAAGAATATACAATAGATAAAAGACAGTATTTTAATAATTTGTACTATGAAAACTGGACAGCTACTTGTAAAAAATTAGATTAGAACACTAACACCACACCCAAAAACAAACTAAATGGATTAAAAACCTAAATAAAAGACAGGGCACTATAAAACTATTACTGGAAAACATAAGCTGAACACTCTGGCATAAAGAGATATCTCTTTATGCAGCAATATCTTTTCTGATCCTCCTCCTAGAATAATAAAAATAAAAGCAAAAAAAAAAAAAACAAAACAAATGGGACCTAATTAAACTTAAATGGTTTTGCACAGCAAAAGAAGTCATAAACAAAATGAAAAAAATAACTCATAAAATGGGATAAAATATTTTCAAATGAAGCGACTGAAACATAATTAGTCTCCAAAATATACAAACAACTCATACAGCTCAATACAAAAAACGAAAACAATTAAGAAATGGGAAGAATATCTAAATAGATATTTCTCCAATGAAGACATATGGGTGGCCAAAAAATACATGAAAAAATGTTCAACATTGATAATTACTAGATAAATGCAAATCAAATCTACTATGAGGTCCCACCTTACACCAGCCAGAATGGCCATTATTTAAAAAGTCTACAAACAATAAATGTTGGAGAGGGTGTGGAGCAAAGGTAACTCCTGATGCTTTGATGGGCATGAAAATTGGTAAACCACTAAAACTGTATCATGATCCCTCACATAAGTAAAAATAGAACTACCATATGATCCAGAAATCCCACTCCTGGGCATCTATCCAGAGAAACCATAGTTCAAAAAGATCTATGCATCCCAATGCTCATTGCAGCTCTATTTGCAATAGCCAAGACATAGAAGTAACCTAAATGTCCATCAACAGATGAATGGATGAAGAAGGTGTAGTAATATATACAATGAACTCAGTCATAAAAAGAATGAAATAATGTCATTTGCAGCAACATGGATGGACTTAGAGATTATCATACTATGTGAATTGTAAGACAAACATGATATTCTATGTGGATTCTAAAAAAAATTGATACGAATGAGCTTATTTGCTGAACAGAAACTGACTTATAGACTTTGAAAAAAGAAGTATGGTTACCAAATGGACAGGTGGGTAGGAGGATGGATGGACTTGCGGTTTGGGATTGGCAAATGCACACTGAGGTATACGGAATTATTGGCTAATGGGGACCCACAGTATAGCACAGAGAACTCTACCCAATATTATGTGATAGTCTGTGTGGAAAAAGAATCTGAAAGAGAATGGATATGTGTACATATATATCTGAATTACTTCATTGTATAGTAGAATTTATTACAACATTGAAATCAGCTTTATTTCAATAAAACTGTAAAAAATGAACAAAAAAGAATGCAATAAATGATAGCTACTATCTCCATCTAACTCAGGTAAGCCTTGTGGAAATCCTTTATGGTAGGTATTATCATTGCCTCCATTTTATAGGTGAAGAAAATTAGGTTCAAAGAGATTAATTAATTTACTAGATGTCCCACAGCAAAAGGTGTTGAAAGTAGGGTCTGAACCAAGGATGATGGCTCTCATGTCCTTAACTGATAAGTATTTGGATTTTATTGTAAGAGGGGCCACTGCAAAAGTTAAATAATGAAATGAATTAAACCAAGTCAGAATTTTGTTAGATTTCCCTCATAACTCGGTGGAGACTGAGTTGGAAGGAATCTGTAACCAGGTTGGTGATTATAAAACTATGCTAATATTAGTGGCTTGGATCATGTAAGTATAAGAGAGGATGGAAAAATATAGAAGAATTTAAGAGACAGAGTTGTGGATTTAATAAGGATTGAATAAAGACTACAGTTTTAATAATAGATTGAAGATTAATACCATGAGGCCAGCAGAGTAGAATTATTCAGAGCCTCTGTCCCTGAAATCAAACCTAATTTTCCAATATTTGCCTTGCACTGTCTACAGATGTATGAATTTAATCTGAAATAGGTGTAGTGATATTCCCAAGTTCTGCCAGGTAGAAAGTAGCTAAACTAAAATGTAAACTTAATTTAAATTATTCTTAAATTCCACTTACTTTCTACTAAATTGCACAGCAAACCTAATTATGTAGATAAAGACTATAACAAAATTATGACAGAAGTTCTAGATTCTAGTTCTGGCTTTTTTATGTGACCTTAAACAAGTTTTTCAACACTATGAACTTCAAATTCCCAGCCTAAAAAGTGAAAATGATAATATCTATTTAAATGTGTTATTGTAAGCTAATGATCAAGACAGAAAAAACATATAACTGCTTTAAATAAAACACATTGGATGGTACAAAACACCCTGGATGGGATTAAGATAACCAACAGGTGGGAAAGTTTGATTCTGTGTCTTAAACCTGATTCCCTGGCTTTCAGCAGCATTCTAAAGACATGGAAACCACTAATTTTATTTGTAGTTTTCTCTTAAACTTAGAATTTATCCTTTAAACACAATCCTACCTGAAAGCCTGATTTGTAAAACAAAGAGAAGTACATATGGCCAGAGTGGAATGGAGAGTCTAGAGTTTACTCTTTCCAGATGCTACTAGACAAAATAAAGGTGGTGCATGTGATTTGCAACCCAATCATGGGCTTAAAGGGAATTTTATGGCTCAATATCAGCATTAAAATAATGAAATAATAGAGAGAAAGGGGCCCAAGATTGGTATATATGAAAGGTCTGAGCTCACCTTCTACCATGTACACACCAAATATATACCTACATATGAAGCAATTCCTCCTGAAGACCTAAGGGCTGGTTGATCAGCTACTGTATGGAAATGGAGAGGAAGGATAGAAACATGGTATCTGTGGGAATACAATGATGAAAGGCATACCTTTATTATGAAGGGATATTGCTAAGGGACCCAAACACAGACTCACCCACCATAGCATTCAACAAAGAAATCCAGCAGTTTAAAGGGCACCTAGATTATATGGGATGGAAATCTATTTACTAACACTAAAATTTCTGCTTAATAGGCAGGGAACTTAGAGTCCTCTCCAGAGTCAGTGGTGCTGGAGAGCACCATTGAGTACCACTGGGATTCTCTCTGGCCTCCATTCACTCCAGATGCAGCCTCTCTGCCATGGTGGCCTCAGGTGTGACATTCCCCATGGACTTTTCATGGCCTGTACCTTCTCCAGCTCCAGATGGCCTGCTAAAGCAACCAGGTAAAAGCAGTCTATTAGAAGCCATTCCTTTAATACAAAGAGGGATAGCTTTTTTAACTAATTCATAAAAACAAAAATCAGAACGTAAAAGAAATGAGGACACAGAAAATGTTTCAAAAGAAAGAACAAAATAAAATATTTGAAAAAGACCCTAAAAAATAGAGCTAAGTAATTTACCTAATAAAGAGTTCAAAGAAATGGCCAAAAAGATACTCACCAAACTCAAGAGAATAATGACAAAACTCAGTAAGAACTTCAATGAAGCCTTAGTAAATACAAAAAAAAAAAAAAAATCAGAGTTGAAGAATACAGTGACAGAAATAAAAACACCAGAGGGAATCAAGAGCAGATTACATGATACAAAGAATGAATAAGTGATCTGGAAGATAGAGTAGTGGAAACATCCAATCAGAACAATGAAAACAAGAAAGGATTTTTTAAATAATGAAGGAAACTCTGGGACAAAATCAAGTGGACTAATATTCATATTACAGAGGTCCAAGAAGAGAAAAGAAAAGATAACTTCTTTGAATAAATTATGGCTGAATATTTCCCTTACCTGGGGAAGGAAACAGACATCCAGTCACAGGAATCACAGAATACCCCAAATAAAATGTTCTCAAATATTCACACCATAGCATACTACAATTGAAATGGCAAAGGTTAATGACAGAGAAAGAATCTTAAAGGACACAAGAGAAAAAATCATATGCAAGAAAATCTGCACAAGTCTATCAGCTATCATTCAGAAGATATTTTATAGGCCATAAGGGAAAGACAGTGTGTTTTTAAGTGCTGAAAGAATAAAAACATTACAATCTGGAATAATCTGTTTTACAAGGTTATCATTCAGAATTGAGAGATAATAGACTTTCCCAGATAAGCAAAAACAAAGCAGTTTACTATCACTAAACTAGCCTTACAGGAAATTCATACCCTAGGAAGCCACCTTATTGACAGGGAGATAAGCCAAGATGGAGGGACCTCAAAGTTGCAGAGAAAAGTGCATCAGTTGGACTGAGGAGGGCAAAAAAAGAGTAAGAGCCACACAGATAATCTGCACCACTTCCCTAGACAGCAAAACCCAAGACACCAGAATCTGAGATGCATGGGTTGGGGATAGGCACTGAGACTCAGGCTCTGGAAGTCAGTTCTGGGAGAGGAAGAGGGATGGCTGTGTGGAGACAGACTGAGGGTTTATGGAGCAGTGTGCCACAGGGAAGGGAGTGGAACACCATAGCCAAGGGAACCCAAGAGGAGGTCTGGGCCCACAGGAGAAACAAGGCACCATTGTTGGGGAGGGCAAGAGGAGGAGGGGAAAACCACCATAGGAATCTCTCTCCATGAGCACCTGCAAGCTCTCAGAGAGTGGGGTGCCTCTGGCACATGCTATGGGGGTGAGAGGCAAATTGATTGGGCTATGGAACACTGGGTGCCTCTTGTCTAGGCCATGGTTTGACAGGAACGTCTTGTGTGGGCTAAGGGCAGTGGGGGGCTAAGTGCCATGAGGTGCCTCTTGAATAATCTATGGAAAGCAAGGACAAATCACAACAATCATCTCAGAAACCAGAGGGGGCATGACTTGCCACCACTAGGGGTCTGTGAACAAGCTCCACCTGTGATGCCAGTCACCTGAGAGGCCAGCAAAAAAGAGGGCACTGCAACCGAGAACAACCACCCATTGTTGCATTAACCCTGGGAACACACCCGCCCTGCTCTTGCCACTGGAAAACATTCTGGGCAGCACCCACACATGCCTGATCACTGTCTCTTCCCAGGACACTGCCACTAGGGGAAGCCTGTGCTGCACCTTCTGTGTGGGCTAAGTGGGATGGGGTGCTTATTGCATGGACTACAGGTGGTGGGGGCAAACCACCACAGTTATCTCTGACTCCAGAGGTTGGCATAAACTGCCAACATTAGGGTTCCATGAATGGGCACCATTTGCAGCCCCAATCACCTCAGAGGACACTACATAGGAGGGCATTGCAAATGAACAACTGTTGTTGGCTCTCACTCTGCTGGTAACTCACACACACTGCTGTAGCCATTGCCAAATGCTCCAGGAAGTATCTAAATCTGACAAAGGCTCATTACCACTTCCCAGGGCCCTGCTACTAGGAGTAGCCTGCACCACCTTCCTGTAGGTACTTGCTACTCTCAAGAGCCCAGCAACCAGGCCCTGACTAATAGCCACAACCATTGTCTACTTCTCCCTGGAAACATACACAGCACCCTATCAAAGGGATAATAGCCTGCTCATGCTGAAGAAAGAGAAAGCAAATATCCAGCTCCCATACCAAAAATAAATAATATCCCCACACAAAATGCAAAGATGAGCTCTTGCATAGAAATAGCCCTCCAAGACTATGATAGTTGGTTTTCTTTAACCTATAGAAGAAGAAAAATGTAAGTGAAATGAAAAAGCTCAGGGGCCATTCCAAGTTAAAGGAATATGAGAATTTCACCTGAAAAAGCAAAAAATGAAACAGACTTCTACAGTCTAAAAGACACTGAGTTCAAAAAGGAGATAGGGAAACTATCGAAGGAATTAAGGGTGAATATGAAGGAATTAAAAGCAGATATAAATAGTAATACAAATTACTATAGAAAGGAACTATATAATATAAGGAGGGGCCAAGAAAAATTAGAACATTCATTTTCAGAGATGCAAACTGAGATAAAGTCACGAAAAAGCAAAATGAATAATGCAGAGGAACAAATCAGTGACATGGAAGATGAATAATGGAAAGCACTCAATCAATACAGCAGACAGAAAACCAAATGAAAAATCATGAAAGCAGTATAAGGAATCTATGAGATAATATAAAACAGCCAATCTAAGCATAATATGGATCAAAAAAGGAGAAGAAAAAGAAAAGGGGATTGAAAATATATTTGAACAAAATATGGCTGAAAACTTAACAAAGCTAAAGGAAACAGATATTGAGATACAGGAATCATGGAGGGCCCCAAAAAAGTTGAACCCAAACAGGCCCACACCAAGATGTATTATAATAAAAATGACAAAAGTTAAAGATAAAAAGAGGATTCTAAAGGCAACAAGAGAAACAAAGAGTTATTTACAAGGGAAACTCCATAAGGCTGTCAGAAGATTTTTCTATAGAAACACTACAGGTCAAAAGACAGTGGCAAGATGTATTCAAAGTTCTAAAAGGGAAAAAAAATGCAGCCTAGAATAACCTATCCTGCAAGAATATCATTTAACATAGAAGTAGAAGTGTCTGGGGAGGGGAAGGGAGTGGGATGGACTGGGAATCTGGAGTTAATAGATGCAAACTATTGCCTTTGGAATAGATAAGAAATGAGATCCTGCTGTATAGCCCTGGGAACTATATCTATTCGCTTGTGATGGAGCATAGTGGAGGATGAAGTGAGGAAAAGAATGTATATATATGTATGTGTGACGGGGTCACTTTGCTGTACAGTAGAAAATTGACAGAATACTGTAATCCAGCTATAAGGGAAAAAATAAAAATCATTTAAAAATAAAAATAAAATAGAAGTAGAAACAAGTAATTTCTCCAAAAAACAAAGATGAAAAGAGTACAGCAATACTAAACCCATTCCAAAAAATACCGAAAGGGTTTCTCTAAATAAAAAAAGAAGTATGATAGAGGATGGAGGAAATCACAATTGGAAACCAATCACTTAAGTAAGCCAGTATACAGATCTAAAAGGAAAAAAAAAAAAGTAACCTGTTGTAAAAGTGATGCTAAACACAAGGAAGAGCAAAAAGAAAAACATTAGGATGTCAAAAAAGGACTACAAAATCATAAAATTTGGGGAAGGAAAGTTAGAAAATCTAAACTTTTTTTAAGAATATGTTTGAGCATATATGGCTATCAGGCTAAAGCAAACCGATATAGGAAGTGGTTAACATACTTGGAAAACAAGGCAACTGCAGATCAAAACCAAACAGTACATTCACAAAAACAAAAAAGAAAAGGACACAATCATAAAATAAAAGGAAATAATTCAATGGATTAAAAAAGGAACAAATGAAAAATATAGAATCAACTGGAAAACAAGTTTTAAAATGGCAATAAATATATATTTATCATTAATTACCTTAAATGCCAATAGACAGTAAGCTCCAATCAAAAGGCATACAGTGGCAGACTGGATTAAAAAAAAAGCAAGAGACTACAATATACTGTCTAAAAGAGACTCACCTTAGGGCAAAGGACACATTTAATTTGAAATTGAGGGGATGGAAAAAGATATTTCTTGCGAATGGAAAAGACAGGAAGGCCAGAGATGCAATACTCATATCAGACAAAATAGGCTCCAAAAAAAGGTCATAAAAAAGTCAAAGGACACTATTTAATGATAAAAAGTCCATTCAAGAAGAGGATATTACAACCATCAATATATATGACCCTAATATAGGAGTACCCAAATACATACAAAAAATACTAACAGACATAAAAGGAGAGATTGATAGGAAAATTTAACATCACACTAACATCAATGGACAGATCCTCTAGACAGAAAATCAATAAGGCGACAGAGATCTTAAATGACACAATAGAAAACTTAGACTTAATTGATATTTTCATGATACAACATCCAAAAAAAATCAGAATATACCTTCTTTTCAAGTGTATATGGAACATTCTCAAGGATTAGCCATGCACTGGGGCACAAAACTAAACTCAACAAATTTAAGAGTATAGAAATTATTTCAAGTATCTTTTCTGACCACAATAGCTAAAACTAGAAATCAACCACAGGAAAAAAAATGAGAAAAAACTGACTACATGGAGACTAAACAACATGCTGCTAAAAAACAATGGGTCAATGTGGAAATCAAAAAGGAAATTAAAAAATAACTCAAGACAAATGATAAGGAAAAAAAACAACCATTCAAAATCTATGGGATGCTGCAAAAGCAGTGCTTAGAGTAAAGTTCATAGCAATACAGGCCTTCCTCAAAAAAGAAGAAAAATGTAAATTTGACAACAAAACCTACTACCTAAATGAATTAGAAAAAGAAGAACAAGCAAAATCTAAAGTCAGCAGAGGGAAGGAAAATATAAGATTATAGAAGAAATCAATAAAATAAAGACTCAATAAACAATTGAAAAAAATCAATAAAACCAAGACCTGATTCTTTGAATGTGTAAACAAAATTGGCAAACCTCTGGCCAGACTCAACAAGAGGAGAGAAAGAACCCAAATAAACTGAATAGGAAATTAAAAAGAAATATCAAGGAATATTGCAGAAATTAAAAAGAAACATAAGTGAATTCTATAAACAACTACATGCCAAAAAATTTGACAACCTAGAAAAAATGGATAACTTTCAAAAGACTTAAAGCTTGCCATAACTGAATCAAGAAGAAATAGACCAACTGAAAAGACTGATCACTAGAAATACAATTTAACATGTAATAAACACATTCCCTACAAACAAAAGTCCAGGACCAGATGGTTTCTCATGCAAATTCTACCTAACATGCACAGAAGGACTTATATCCATGTTTCTTAAATTTTCCAAAAGGTTGAAGAAGAGGGAACAATTCCAAGGACACTCTATGATATCATGTTAATATCAAAACCAAAGATGCTACCAAAAAAATAAAACTATAGGCCAATATCTTTGATGAATATAGACATAAAAATTCTCAACAAAATTCTAGCCAACTGAATTCAATAATATATAAAAAAGATCACACACCACAACCAAGTTTGATTCATCTCATGCTCACAAGAATGGTTTTACATACACTAATTAGTCAATGTCATATACACATTAACAAAAGAAAAGTCAAAATCCATATGATTATCTCAGCGGATACAGAAAAAAAATTTGACAAGGTCCAATATCCTTTCATGATAAAAACACTTACCAAAGTGGGTATAGAAGGAACATAGCCTAACATAATAAAAGTCATTTATGACAAACCCACAGCAAATATAATACTCAATGGAGAAAAGCTGAAAGCCTTTCTACTAAATTCTGGAACAAGACAAGTATGCCCACTCTCATCACTTTTATTCAACATAGTATTGGAAATCATAGCCACAGCAATCTGACAAACAAAATAAATAAAATATATCCAAATTGGAAAATAGGTAAAATTTTTAATCTATGCAGATGACATGATTCTATATAGGGAAAACCCTAAAACCTCCATGAAAAACTTCTCGAACTGATCAACCAATTCAGCATAGTAGCAAGATACAAGATTAATATTCAGAAATTGGTTGCATTTCTGTATAAAAGCAATGAAATATTAAAAAAGAATATGAACATAAAGTATATTTCAAAATCACAGCCCCACAAATTAAATACCTACCAATACACCTGACAAAGGAAATGAAAAACTTATATGTGGAGAGTTATAAAATATTAAATAAGGAAATTAAATATGATTCAAAGACGTTGAAAGATATTCCATGCTCTTGGATTGGAAGAATTATTATTGTTAAGATGGCCAAACTACCCAAAGCAAACTACAGACTTCATGATATCGCTATCAAATCACCCATGACATTTTTTCACAGAACTAAAACAAACTATACAAAAATTTATAGGGAACCATAAGAGACACAGAATTGCTAAAGAAATCATGAGGAACAAACATCAAGTTGGAGGCATAACTCTCCCAGAATTCAGGCAATATTACAAAGCTACAGTAATCAGGAATTGTGGTACTGGTACCAAAAACAGACATACAGACTAATGGAACAGAATAGAGAACATGGAAATAAACCCAGACACCTATGGCTTATTAATTTTTGACAAAGAAGGCAGAATATAAAATGGGAAAAAGACAGTCTTTTCAGTAAGTGATGCTGAGAAACTGGACACACCCTCACACCATGCAGAAAAATAATCTTAAAATGCCTTAAATCTTTAAACATAAAACAAGACACCATCAAACTCCTAGAATAGAACATAGGCAAAACATTCTCTGACTAGAACATAGGCAAAACATTCTCTGACATCAACCTTAGGTCAGTCTCCCAAGGTACTAGAAATAAAAGCAAAAAGAAACCAATAGACCTAATCAAATTGATGAGCTTTTGCACAGCAGAGAAACCCATTAAAAAAATGAAAACCTATGGAATGGGAGAAAATAATTTGAAACAATGCAACTGAAAAGGGCTTAATCTCTAAAATATACAAACAACTTAATTCAACAGCAAAAAAAAACCCAATTGAAAAACAGGCAAAAGTCTTGAATAGACGTTTCTCCAAAGAAGATAAACAGATGGCCAAAATGCACATGACAACATGCTCAACATCACTAAATATTGGAGAAATGCAAATCAAAATTATTATGAGGTACCACCTTACACCTATCAGAGTGGCCATCCTTAACAAGGCAACAAATAACAAATGCTGGAAAGAGTGTTGATAAAAGCACACCATCCTTTACTATTGATAAGAATGTAAATTGGTACAACCATTATGGAAAACTGATTGGAGGTACCTCAGAAAACTAAATATAGAACTACCATATAACCTATAAATCTGACTCCTGGGCATATACCAAGAAAAAACTTTCCTTGAAAAAGACACATTCACCTTCACATTCATTGCAGCATTATTTACAATAGCCAAGACTTGGAAATAACTTAAATGTCCATTGAGAGATGAATGGATTAGGAAGATGTGCTATATAGACACACAGGGGAATTATATTCAGCCTTAGAAAAGAGCAAAATAGACTTTTGCAGCCACATAGATGGAACTAGAGACTCTCATACTATGTGAAGTAAGTCAAAAAGAGAAAGACAAATACCATAAGATATCCCTTATATCTGAAATCTAATATGTAGCACAAATGACCCTTTCCACAGAAAATAAACCCATGGAGTTGGAGAACATAATTGTGGTTGCCAAGAGGGAGGGGGGTGAGATGGGCTGAGATTTGGGGGTTAATATATGGAAACTATTGCATTTGGAATGGATAAGCAATGATATCCTGCTATTTAGCACATGGAACTATATCTAGTCACTCGTGATGTCGCATAATGTGAGAAAGAGAATATAAATATATATGTATATATATGTATATATATATGAATATGACTGGATCAATTTTCTGTACAGTAGAGACAGGAAACTGCAAATCAGCTCTAATCAAAAAATAGCTTAAAAAAAGACTGTAAACTGGGAGTTCCCATTGTGGCTCATTGGGTTGAGGATGTGATGTAGTCTCTGTGAGCATGTGGGTTTTATCCCTGCCAACACTGAGTGGGTTAAGTATTTGTCATTGCAGCAAGCTGTGGGTTGATTCTGTGGCTCAGATCCAGTATTTCCATGTCTGTGGCATAAGCTTCGGATGCAGCTGTATGTTGACCTCTGGCCTGAGAAATTGCATATGCCACAGATGTGGCCATGAAAGAAAAATAATGAAACTGGATTAGAGAAAAGACTAGATGAACACAGTAAGAATTTTAACAAGAAACAATAAAATATTGAAAAAAGACCCAGTTATAGATCAAAAATTTTTCATGCTATATCCCAAGAGATTGGATATAGCTCCTTGTGCTATGCAGTAGGGTTTAATTTCTTATCTATTTTCAGTGTACTAGTTTGCATCTACTAACTCCAAACTCATGATGAAAGATAATATGAAAAAATAATGTATGTAAATACGTGCCTAGGTCATTTTCTTTGCTGTACAGCAGAAACTGGTAAAGCAGAAACTAGCAAAACATTGAAAATCAAGTAAACTTTTTTTTTTTTGCTTTTTGGGGCTGCACTTGTGGCATATGGAGGTTCCAGGCTAGGGGTTGAATTGGAGCTCTAGCTGCTACCCTAGCCTGCTGCCAGAGCAATGCAGGATCTGAGCCATGCCTATGACCTACACCACAGCTCATGGCAACACCGGAGTCTTAACCCATTTAGCAAGGTCAGAAATTGAACCTGTATCCTCATGGATGCTAGTCATATTCGTTAACCAGTGAGCCATGATGGGAACTCCTAATTTTAGATAATTCAATAACTGAAGTAAAAACACAGGAAGGAATGAATTTCAAGTTGTGTGATACAGAAGATCACATAATTGATATAGAAGACAGAATAATGAAATCCACCCAATCAGAACAGCAAAAGGAAAACAAATTGGAAAAAATAAGAACAGTTTAAAAGATCTTGGGGATAACATTTTACCAAATTTCACATTAAACGGGTCCCAGAAGGAGAAGAAAGGGTTTGGAAAAGTATTTGATAAATTTGTTGTTGAAATTTTCCCAAACCCAAAGAAAGAAACATATACAAATGTACTGGAATCACAGAGGGTTGCAAACAAGATGATTCAAACAGACCCAGATCAAGATATATCATAACTAAAATGCCAAAATTTTTTTGTCTTTCTAGGGACAACATCCATGGCATATGGAATTTCTCAGGCTAAGGGTCAAATCAGAGCTGTAGCTGCTGGCCTCTACCACAGTCACAGCAATACAGGATCCAAGCCACATCTGTGACCTACACCACAGATCATGGCAAAACTGGATCCTTAATCCACTGAGTGAGGCCAGGGGTTGATCCCACATCATCATGGATACTAGTTGGGTTTGTTACCACTAAGCAACAATTGGAACTCATAAAGTGCCAAAATTAACGGTAAAGAAAATTTGAAACAGAAGAGCAAAACAAAGTGTCATATACAAGGGAACCCTCCTAAGTTTATCAGTTGATATTTCTGCAGAAACTTTGCAGGCCAGAAGGAAGTGGAATGATATATTATAAGTGCTGAAAGGGAAAAACCTGCAACATAGGATAGTCTACCAAGCAAAATTGTCATTTAGAATTTAAAGGGAAGTAAGAACTTCTCATACAAGTGAAAACTATGAGTTTATCAATACTAAACTGACCCTAAAAATGTTAATACATCTCCCCTAAGTGGAAAAGTAGTAATTATCTATAGGAAAGACAAATATTTAACTAAGGCTGAGGATTGACCACTTAAATAAGCTAGCACCAAGATTAAATGACAATATATTGTAAAAGCAAATATAACTACAATAAAATGTTGAGACAAATACCAAGATGTAAAACATGACACCAAAATTACAAAATATGGCAGTGGGAAATAAAATATGTAGGTCTTTTAGAATGTGTTTGATCTTAAAAATCTACTGGTTTAAAAAGGTAGAATTAGGAGTTTCTGCTGTGGCACAGTGGGTTAAGAATCTGACTGAAGCAGCTCAGGTAACCATGAAGGTATGGGTTAAATCCCCAGCACAGCACAGTGGGGTAAAGTATCCATTGTTGCTATGGCTGCAGCTTAGTTTGCAGCTTTGGCTAAGATTTGATCTTTGGCCCAGGAACTTCCATATACCATATATATGGCCATAAAAAACCCCCCCAAAATAGATACCATTCTGGTCAACATATATCAACCCTAGCCATAGCAACTGCAAATCAAAACCCTCCATAGGAACACAAAAAAATAGAAAGGAAAAAACATACTACTAAAAAAAATCAAAGTTTGAAGGAAATAACAAAAAATAAATGAACAGAACACTACAAAATCAACAGGAAAACAGGTATTAAAATGGTAACAATTACATACCTATCAATAATCACATTAAATGTCAATGGAGTAAATGCTCTAAATAAAGACATAGGGTCAATCGATCATTGGATAACCACAAAAACAAGACCCATCTATTTTCTCCTTATAAGAGTCCCACTTTAAACTGATGCATACAGACAGAAAGTGAGAGGATAGAAAAAATATTTCTTACAAACAGAAATGACAAGAAAGAAGAGGTTGCACAATACTAATATCAGACAATATAGATTTTAAAAAATATATAATGTTTTTCTTTTTTTGTGAAAAGTTTCATTTGAGACACATATTAGATTCCAGATATAAGTGGTATTGTATGGTATTTGACTTTCTCTTTCTGAGATGGAGCATGATAATGTGAGAAAAAAGAATGTATACATGTATGTGTAACTGGGTCACCATGTTGTACAGTGGAAAATTGACAGAACACTGTAAACTAGCTATAATGGAAAAAATAAAAATCATTATATAAATGACAAAAAATGAATAAGAGGAAAAATCTATAATGAAAGACAAGAAAGATATTATATAATGGTAAAGGGATCAATACAAGAGAATATTACATATATTAACATATATATAGCCAATACAAGAGCACCAAAACGTATATAGAACATTTTAACACACTTAAATGGAGAAATTGGCAGTAATGAGATAATAACAGGGGACTCTAACACCCCTGCTGACATCAATACAGGAAATCGAGGCAACAGTAGTCTTAAATGACATACAGGAAATCGAGGCAACAGTAGTCTTAAATGACAAAAGAGACCAATTGGACTTCATAGATATCTACAAGACGTAACATCCCAAAACAGCAGAATCCACTTTTTTTTTCATGTGCCCATGGGCTGTTCTTTAGGATTGATCACATGCTAAGCCCCTAAACAATCTCATCATATTTAAGAGAACATAAATTATGTCAATATTTTTCCAACCACGATGCTATGAAACTAGAGATAAATTACAAAACCCAAAATGGGCAAGAACAAATATATAGAGAGAACATTACATGCTACTAACAAATGAATGAGTCAATGAAGAAGTCAAAGAGGAAATCAGACAATACCTTGAGACAAATAAAAATGGAAAACAAAATTTCCAAAATTGATGAGGTGCAGTTAAAGACATTCTAAAAGGGAAGTTTATAACAATACAAGAATATCTCCAGAAACAATAAAAATCACAAATGAATAACTTAATCTATTTGAAAGAATGAGGTAAAGAAGAACAAACAAATACCAAAGTCAGCAGAAGGATGGGGATAATAAGGATCTGAGAAGAAATAAATAAAATAGAGATGGAAAAACATGGAAAAGATTAATAAAACCAAGAGCTGTTTTTTTTTAAGATAAACAAAATTGATAAATATTTTGCCATGCCGACTAGCTAGGCTCATGAAGAAAAAAAATGAGGACCCAAATAAACAAAATAAGAAATGAAAGTGGAGAAATAAAAATTAACACCATAGAGCTACAAAGAATCATAAGAGAATACTGCACAAAATTATATGGCATCACATTAGAAAACCTAGTAGAAATGGATGAATTTGTACAAACATACAACTTGTCAGGACTCAATGAAGAATAAACAGCAATTTGAATACTTGGACTGCAAGTAGTGATATTAAATTAGTATCAAAGAAAAATCCCTCAAACAAAAGTCCAGGAGTGGATGGCTTCACAGGGTAATTCTGCAAAATGTATAAAGAAGAGCTTAGACCTATTCCTCACAAACCTCACAAATTGAAAAATTTAAACAGAAGGGAACACCCACAAATTCATTCTATGTCACCATTGCCTGATACCAAAAACAAAGTAAGAAACTACAGATAAGAAAATTATGGGCCAATACATTTTAGGAATTTAGATTTTAGAATTTAGCAAAAATCCTCAGTGAAGTGTTAGCAAACTGAGTCCTACAATATATAAAAAGGATCATATACCATGACAAAGTTTGGTTTATTCTAGAGATGCAAAAATGGTTCAATATTCATAAATCCCTCAATATTAATACAGCACATTAACAAAAGGACGGTAAAATGACACAATCATCTCAACAGTAAAAAGCAACTGAAAAAATTCAACATCCATTCATGGTAAAAATATCTCACCAAAGTTAGGACATAGAAATATATCCTAACATAATAATGACCATTTATGACAGACCTGCAGATTACATCTCACTCGACAGTGAAGAGTTGAAAGTCTTTCTTCTAATTTCAGGAAAAGGGTAAGGATGACTACTCTGGCCACTTATATTTAACACTTTATTGGAAGTCCTACTCATAGCAATCAGACAAGAAAAAGCAATAAGTCATATCTAAATTGAAGGGAAGATAGTTAAACATTCACAATTTGCAGATGACATGATGTTATATATAGAAAACCCTAAAGTCTCAACCAAAAAACTGTTAGCACTAATACATAAATTCAGTAAAGTTTCATAGTGCAAAATTAATAGGCAGAAAAAATCTGTTGCATTCTTATACACTAAAAATAATGATCAATTAAAATCAAAAAACATAAAAAAATCCCTGTTTAAAACTGTTTCTAAAAGAATAAAACACCTAGTAATAAACTTAACCAGAGATGAAAGACCTATACATTGAAAATTATAAAACATTAATAAAGGAAATCAAAGAGACTTCAAAGAAAAGTAATATCTTGTGTCGAGTTGGAAGAATTAAAATTTTTAAAATGTCCATATTTTTGGGGGAATAACACAAGATCATGGCTCAAGTCTGTAGCACCCATGCTAGCAGCATCTGTGATGCCAGAAGAGCCACAGTCACCCATTCCCCGTGGGAGCTGTAAACTGCCCAAATTGGAAAATCACAAGTTCCTTGGCTCTGCCCAGTGGGGTCGCAGGGACTTGCAATAGTGGTGCCTAATCTGCACCAAAAGCTCCAAGAGAGGATCACAGGTGCACAGCTCCCTGCCAGAGCTGTGGGCTTCCAAGATGGAGAAAACCATGACTGTAGGGCTCCTGCAAGTGACCCTGTTGAGCCACATGCCAGTGGCATTCAGTCTGTGACAAGGAAGCCATGGGAAGCCCATTAGTCCACATTCTGATCCAGAGTGACTACAGAGAGAACTCCTCCCAGCAGCCAGGTTGGGGGAGGGACTGCCAAAAATGCACATCCTGCAGTTACAAGGAGAGCCTTTGAGCTACAGTTAGGGATCTGCCCCAGCACTTGAGTTATAAACAGAAATCTCTAGAGTGGCCAAACAAGGGGAGTGACAGCAGAATAGTGCCTGCCCCTACAGCTACAGAGAGGAGTCCCTAGAGTCCTCCCTGCAAAGGGAGGGCATAAAGGAGCAACTGATAAAAATGCACGCTACAGGAAATAGTCCTGAATGCTACCTGCTAGCAGGAGTGGTCTCAGGAGCCACTTCTGCCCCTCACATGCTACAAAAGGAATCCTGTGAACTGTGAATCACTGCCAACTTCCTCACAGACCACATCCCTAGCAGCCACCAAGCTCCAGGAGAGGTAGAGTGATACTGCTGCTCACATCACATGCTCTGGGTACACGTGAAATGCTACCACCCCTGAGAACTCCAGGACTGGGCATCAGCTGCTGCATCTACATACCTTCTATCAAGGGGATGGTAAACAGAAAAGTACATATTATGAGATTAAAAAAATAAGTAGCTTTCAGACAAAGGTAAAAGACAAAAAAAGAAAAACCACTAAATGATGAGGAATAGGCAATCTACCTGAAAAGGAATTCAGAGTAATAATAGTAAAGATGATCCAAGATCTTGGAAAAAGAATGGAGACACATATCAAGAACTTAAAATAAATGTTTAACAAAGAGCTAGAGGATTTAAAGAGCAAGATGAATAGCACAATATCTGAAATGAAAAATACACTAGAAGGAATCAATAGCAGGATAATGGAGGCAGAAGTAGGAATAAGTGAAGTGGAAGACAAGAGTGTTGGAAATAATTGCCACAGAAAAGAAAAAAGAATGAAAAGAGCTGAAGAGAGTCTAAGAGAATTTTGGGACAACATTAAAATTAGCAACATACACATCATAGGAGTTCCAGAAGGAGAAGAGAAAAAGAGCCACATTAAATATATGAAGAGATTATAGATGAAAATTTCCCTAATATGATAAAGGAAAACTCAAGTTGAGAAAGTACAGAGAATACCACAGTGGATGCATGCAAAGAGAAACACAATGGACACATACTAATGAACTGACAAAAATTAAATATAAAAAAATATTGAAAGCCACAATGGAAAAGCAACAAATCACATATAAGGGAACCCCCGTAAAGATAACAGCAGAGAATCTACCAGCCAGAAAGAAGTGGCAAGATGTATTTGAGTTGTTGAAAAGGATGAACCTAGAACCAAGAATACTCTACCCAGCAAAGCTCTATTTCAGATTTGATGGAAAGAACAAAAGATTTTCAGAGAAGCAAAAGTTAAAGAATTCAGCACCTCCAAACCAGTTCTACATCAATTACTAAAGACAATTTTCTAAGCAGAAAAAGAAAAGCCACATTAGTAACAAGGATAGTACAAATGAAAAGGCTCACTGGTAAAGGCAAATATAGTACAAAAGTAGGAAATCACCCATTGACAAATATAATATCAAAACTAGCAAGCATGAGAAGAGGAGAGGACAAATGCAGAACACTGAAAACGCCTTTGAAATTAAGATACCATCAACCAGAAATAATTCTACATACATAGGTTATATAGGTTATATCAAAAAATAGTGGAAAACATAAGTTAAAAAACTATGATGGAAACATACATAAAAAAGAAAAAGCAAGACAAACATAACACTAAACGTGCTCAGTAAATCACAAGAGAAAACAAAAGAGAAAGGAAAGAAAAAAGACTTAAAACAGCAATCCAAAAAAATTAAGAAAATGACAATATGTACATACATATCCATAATCACATTGAATGTTAATGGATAAAATGCTCCAAATAAAGACACAGACTGGCTGAATAGATATAAAAACAAGACCCACATACATGCTGCTTACAAAAGATGCACTTCAGGTCTGAGGACATATACAGACTAACAGTGAGGGTATTGAGGAAAATATAACATGCAATGGAAATCATAGAAAAGCAGGAGTAGCAATACTCATATCAGACAAAATAAATTTTAAACTAAAGAAGGTTGTTTACATGTCTTGGCTATTGTGAATAGTGCTGCAAGGAACATGCAGGTGCATGTGTCTTTTTTAAGTAATGTTTTGTCTGGATATATGCCCAAGAGTAAGATTGTTGGGTCATATTGTAGTTCTATGTATACTTTTCTGAGGTACCTCCATACTGTTCTCCATAATGGTTGTACCAGTTTACATTCTCACCAACAGTGCAGGAGGGTTCCCTTTTCCTCACATCCCCTCCAGCACTTGTTATTTGTGGACTTATTCATGATGGCCATTCTGACCAGTGTGAGGTGGTATCTCCTGTTGTTTTCATTTTTATTTCTCTAATAATCAGGGATGTTGAGCATTTTCTCATATGCTTGTTGGCCATCTGTATATCTTCCCTGGAGAAATGACTATTCAGGTCTTTTGCTCATTTTTTTCCATTGAGCTGTTGGCTTTTTTGCTGTCGAGTGGTATAAGTTTTGTATATTTTAGAGATTGAGCCCTTGTCAGGTGCATTATTTGAAACTATTTTCTTCCATTCTGTAAGTTGTATTTTTTTTCTTTTTGGTTTCCTTTGCTGTGCAAAAGCTTTTCAGTTTGATTAGGTCCCATTGGTTTATTTTTGCTTTTATGATTAGTTTAGGAAGATGTGATATATATACACTATGGAATACTACTCAGCCATAAAAAATGATAAAAAGAATGCTATTTACAGCAACATGGATGGAACTAGTGACTCTCATACTGAGTGAAGGAAGTTGGAAAGAGAAAGATAAATACCATATGATATCACCTATATCTGGAATCTAATATATGTCACAAATGAGCATTTCCACATAAAAGAAAATCATGGACTTAAATAGACTTGTTGTTGCCAAGGGGGAAGGGGAGGGAGTAGAATGGATGAGGAGCTTGGGGTTAATAGATGCAGGCTATTGCCTTTGGAATGGATTAGCAATGAGATTCTGCTGTGTGGCATGGGAACTATGTCTAGTCACTTACGACAGAGCATTTTAATGTGAGAACAAAGACTGTATACATGTATGTGTAACTGGGTAACCATGCTGTACAGTAGAAATATAAATAAAAGGTAAAAAATAAAATAAAATAACATAAAATAAAGAAGGTCACAAGAGGCAAAGAAGGACATTATATAATGATTAAGGGATCAATCCAAGAAGATGTAACAATTGTAAATATATATGGATCAAACATAGCACCACACTACATAAGGGAACTACTAACATCCAAAAAAGGAGAAATTGATGGTAACATCATAATAGTGGGGTACTTTTACACCCTTCTTACAATAATGGGCAGATCATCCAGACAAAAAAAAAATCAAGGAAACATAGGCTTTAAATGATACAGTAGAGCAAGTAGACTTAACGGGTATCTATAGAACTTTTCACCCCAAAGCAGCAAAATATACTTTCTTCTCAAGTGCACATGGAACATTCTCCAGGACAGATGACATCTTGGGCCACAGATCGAGCCTTGGTAAATTTAAAATATTGAAATTATTTAAACATTTTCTCTGGCCAAAATGCTATGAGACAAGAAATCGACTAAAAGAAAAAAAAAAGCAGCAAAAAATACAAACTCCTTGAAATATATAAAAATATAAAATATAAAAATATGCTACTAAACAGCCAATGGATCATTGAAGAAATTAAAGAGGAAATTAAAAGATACTTACAGATATATGACAGGGAAGATACAACAATATAAAACCTATATGACACAGCAAGAGCAGTTCTGAGGGAAGTTTATAGCGATAAAATCTTACCTCAGAAAAGAAGAAAAAACTCAAACAAGCTAATTTACACCTCAAATATCTAGAGAAGGAAGAAGAGACAAAGCCCCAAATTAGTAGAAGGAAAGTAATCATAAAGATCAGAGCAGAAATTATAAACAGAGACAATAAAACAGTAGAGAAGATCAATGAAACAAAAAGTTTGTTCTTTGAAAAGATCAACAAAACTGATGGGCCATTAGCCAGATTCATCAAGGAAAGAAGGGAGAGGGTTCAAATTGATAAAATTCAAAATGAAAAAGAAGTTACAACTGACACCATAGAAATATAAGGGATCACGAGAGACCACTATGAGCAACTGTATGCCAATAAAGTAAACAACATACAAGAAATGGGTAGATTCTTACAAAGTTACATTCTACCCAGCCTGAACCAGGAAGTAATAATATGAATATACCAATCACAAACACTGGAATTGAAAATGTCACTTAAAAACTTCCTAAAACCAAAAATCCAGGATCTGATGGATTCACAGGTGAGTCCTATCTGTCAGAGAAGAGTTACACCTATTATTCTGAAACTCTTCCAAAAATTTGCAGAGGAAGAAACACTCCCAAGGTCATTTTACAAAGCCACCGTCACCCTAATAAAAAACAAAACAAAACAAAACAAAAAAAACAGACCAAGACATCACAAAAAAGAAAATTATTCATCATACCAATATCCCTGATGAACTTAGATGCAAAAATCCTGAACAAAATATTAGCATGCCATATCCAAATATATATTAAAAAGATAATACACCATGATTAAGTAGGATTTATCTCAGGGTGCGTGGATTCCTCAATATCCACAAATATATCAGTGTGATACCCCACACTGAAAAAATAAAAAACATATGATTATCTCAATAGATGTAGAAAAAACATTTGACAAAATTCAACAGCCATTCCTAATAAAAATTCTCAATAGATTGAGCAAAGAGGGGAACTACCTCAATACAATAAAGACCATTTAATGACAAACCCACAGCTAACATCATTCTCAATGGTGAAAAACTGAAAGCATTTCTGCTAAGATCAGGAATAAGAAAAGGATGACACTTTCTCCAATGTTATTTAACATAGTTTTGGAAGTCTTAGCCATGCCAGTCATAGAAGAAAAAGAAAGAAAAGGAACCCAAATTGGAAAAGAAGTAAAATTGTCAGTGTTTGCAGTGATTCTATACCTAGAAAATCCTATACATATACTAATAGAAAACTGTTAGAGCTCATCAATGGATTCGGTAAATTTGCAGGATACAAAATTAATACAAATCCCATTTACCATCACATCAAAAAGAATGAAATACATAGGAATAAACCTACTTAACATGACAAAAGACCTGTATTATAAAAACTATAAGATGCTGATGACATAAATCAAAATGACACAAACAGATGCAAAGATGTACCATGCTTTGGATTGGAAGAATCAATCAAAATGACAATGTATAGATTTAGTGCAATATATAGATTCAATGCAATCTCTATTAAATTACCAAAAATGTTCTCTACAGAACTATAACAAAATATTTTAACATTTGTATGGAAACACAAAAGACCTCAAATAGCCAAAGCAATATTTAAAAGAAAAAAAAATGGAACTTTAGGAATCAGTCTCCATGACTTTAGAATATACTACAAAGAGTCATCAAAACAGTATTGTGCTGGCCCAAAACCAGAAATATAGATCAATGGAATAGGCTAGAAAAACCAAAAATAAACCCAAGCACCTATAGTCAACTAATACAAACCTGTGGCATATGGAGGTTCCCAGGCTAGGGGTCAAATCAGAGATACAGCTGCCAGCCTATGCCACAGCCACAGCAACACAGGATCTGAGCCCCCTCTGTGACCTATAACATGGCAATTCTGGATCCTTAACCCACTGAGTGAGGCCAGGGATCAAACCCACATCCTCATGGATCCTAGTTGGGTTTGTTAACCACTGAGCCATGAAGGGAACCTGCTCTGTAGCACTGAGAACTATATCTAGATACTTACAATGCAGCATGACAATGGGAGAAAAAATTATGTATACATGTATGTGTAACTGGGTTCCCACGCTGTACAGTGGAAAAAAAAAAAAAACGTATGTTAGGGGAAATAACAATAAAAAAAAAGAAAAAAGAAAAAAACTTTTTCTATAAAGAATAGTTAGTTTGGCAAGAGGGGAGGTGGGCTTATAAAGGAAAAAATTGAGCACCTACTATGTTTTAGACAATCACCTAATGATTTCATTGTTTTTAGTTTTTAGAGTCCTTGGAGCAAGTTATTTAATTTTTCTATACTTGTTTCCTTATGTGTAAAATGAAAATAACAGTTGTGGCAGAGATGAAAGAAACTAATTCATATGAAATGCTTGAAATGAGATGGTGTGTGTTGGCTGTCATTTCCACTGAAGTAGGTGTTATCTTCATCCTCATTGTACATGTGAAGAAACTGACTTCTGAGAGGTTACTCCAGGTGACCATGATCATCCAGCAGTAAATCAAAACTAAATGTTGGACCCCGATTGTCTGACTGTAATTACCGGGGTATTTTCCTCTACTCCCCCTTGTTATACAGCTAGGCTGGTGTTATAAATTCAAGATAAGAAGAACAAAAACATCCCAATTTTCTCCTTTGGTAATCATCGTACGGACAGTCAAGGTCAGAAGTTAAGTTCTGTGCTATTTCCTTACACTCTCAGCTGAGTATCAACTCCAATGATGGCAGAGAAAATGTTACCCAGATAATAAAAATGGTGGAAACAAAATTAAAAAAAAACACTGAAAAGCTTTTGCACAGCAAAGGAGACATTAAAAAACAAAAAGTTATCCCACAGAATGGGAGACAATGTTTGCAAATGATGCAACTAACAAAGGCTTAACTCCGAGATATACAAACAACACATAAAACTCAACAGCATAAAACCAAACAACCCAATGAAAAAATGGGCAAAGACCTGAATAGACATTTATCCAAAGAAGACATACAGATGACCAACAGCACATGAAAAAATTATCCACATGACTAATTATTAGAGAAATTGAATTCAAAAGTACAGTGAGGTACAATTTCGCACCAGTTAGAATGGTCATCATTAACCAGTCAACAAACAACAATACTGGAGAGGATGTGGAGAAAAGGGACCCCTCCTTCACTGTTGTTGGGAACTTAAATTGGTATAACCACTATAAAAAATCATATGGAAGTACCTCAGAAAGCTAAAACCATTTGGTCCTTCAATCCTACTCCTGGGCATATATCCAGAAAAAACTTTCATTGAAAAAGATACATGCACCCCTATGCTCATTGCGGCACTATTCACAATAGCCAAGACATGGAAAGAAACCAAATGTCCATCAACAGATGAATGGATAAGAAGAGGTTGTATATATATATATATATATATATATATATATATATATATATATATACACCATTTGCAGCAAGATGGATGGAAGTAGAGATTGTCATATCAAGTGAAGTAAGTCAGAAAGAGTAAGACAAACACTGTAAGATATCACTTATATGTGGAGTCTAAAATATGGCACAAAATGGTATATCTACAAAGCAGAAAATGATCCTGAACATTGAGGGCATACTTGTATTTGCTAGTGGGGAGGGGGGAGAGTGGGGACAGATGGGGAGGGCTAGGTAGATCCAGACTGTTACATTTAGAACAGACTATATTAAATAACTACAGTAATTAAAGCAGCATGGTAGTGGTACAAAAACAGATATACAGATCATTGGAAGAGAATGTCAGCCCAGTAATAAACACAAACACCTATGGCCATTTAATACATGACAAAGATAACAAGAATATACAATGAATGATAGATGGTATCTTCAAAAAGTGTTGATTTGAAAACTGAACTGCTACATATAAAAAATGAGAGTAGATCACTTCTTCACACCTTATACCAAATTAAACTCAAATTGGATTAAAGGCCTAAATATAACACCTGAAACTGTAAAGTTTCTAGTAGAGAACATGAGCAAACACTCTTTGACATAGCAATATTTTTTTAGGATTTAATTCCTAAGGCAAACCAAATAAATGCAAAAATAAGTAAGTTTTATATATATATAACAAAGTATCATTGGATGGTTGAATGGATTGAGAAGATTATATATATATATAATTATATATATGTATCTATCTTATATATAATTTTATATAATCATATATATATATATGCAATGGGATATTATTTGGCCATATATATAAAATGAAATATTGCTTTTTGTGACAACATGGATGTGCCTGGAGATTATCATACTAAGTGAAATGAGTCAGAGAAAAGCAAATGGTATATAATTTCACTTATAAATGGAATCTGAAAAACAAAAATGAACAAAAATAATAAAACGCAAACAGACCCATAGATTCAGAGAAAAAGCTGGTGTTAAACAGGAGAAAGGATCAATGGGACCGACTAAAAAGGTGAAGGTCATTAAGAGGTATAAGTTTGTAGGTATAAAATATCATGAGGCTATAACCTACACATAAGGGAACAATCAATATTGTTTTAACAACTTTGTATGGTGCTGGAAGTTAACTGGAGTAATTGTGATCATTTAATGATATTTAAAACATTTTAATCAATATTTTGTTTACCTGAAACTAATATAATATTGTGTGATGATTACAACTCAATAAAATACAAATAGAGACATCATAAATCAAAATTAAAAAAAATTAAAAATGAAACAAAGTAGAATGAAGTAGAAAATAAATATCAGAATGCAGCACACATGGAAGGTATGAAAATTTCATCTTAGTTATATATGTGTGTGGTAAGTTAAATATAAAATATTATATATATATATATTTGTCTTTTTGTCTTTTTAGGGCCACAGCCATGGTTCCAAAGCTAGGAGTCTAATTGGAGTTGTCGCTGGCCTACACCACAGCCACAGCAATGCCAGATCCAAGCTGCGTCTGCAACCTACACCACAGCTCATGGCAACACCAGATCCTTAACCCACTGAGGGAGGCCAGGGATCGAACCCACAACCTCATGGTTCCTAGTTGAATTCGTTTCTGCGGCACCACGATGGGAACTCCAATAATTTATATTTAGAGTGTAAGATTTGAAGATCATTTTCCTTGGAGACCATTTTGAACTCAGAATCTCAGCCATGTTTTAGTAAGTATGAGTAGTATACAGTCAACTAGAATACAAAGTATACAGCCACAACTAATAGAATGGAAGCACAATTCTTGATATTGATGACAGAAGAGAGTCTTCCAGAAAATGCCAAGGGCTATGTAGGATATAAACATGATTTCATGTGTAAGGGAGTGGACTTAAGCACAATGAGGTGGCTGCTTCACTTCAGCATCTATAATCAAGTGGGGCCCTGTCATGTGGAGAGGCTTGGACACACTAAGTTCTGTAGATACAGATAGACGCCTGTGTCCTCTGAATAAGAGGGACTGCGGAAGTCTGGATACTCCAGGCATGAAAACTTGAAGATCAAGACTCTAGGGAAATTGGAAGAGCATAGGTTTTTGGAGTTGGACTCCAGATAACTCACACTCCCTCTCCAATCCTGATTTCTTAACTGTGTGTGGATGTTAAGAGCTATCATTTATTGTACACTATGTTCCAGTTATTATTATGAATATCTCTCATACATTTTCTCATTAAATCTACCTCCACATAGGAAAAGTATTATTTTAACCAATGAGGAAACAGACATTGACCAGTTAAGTAACTTGGCCATGGTCACACAACTAGGAAGTATTAGAGCCAAGAGTTAAACCCAAATAGATTATAAATAAGTTGGCTCTTAGATATTACTCTGAATGCAGCTTGAGTCCAACTATATCATGCAAATTCATTTAGCTAATCTGTAAGGTGCACCCACAAGTAATCACTTTTTATAAAAGACAGTAAAAAAAAAGGCCCATTCTAAGGGAAATATTATTTGAAAAGACAAGTTTGTCACATTCACATAACCTTGGGTGTCAAAGATAGTAAAGACTGTAAATCCAAGCCCTTACTTAAGGATTTCAGCCACAGTGACTAGAGACATAAAAAATTCCTAATAATAATACCAGGCTGTAAATACTACCTAGATTATCATATTAGCAACTGTGACAATCATGAGGTATTCTAAGATAGCATCTTGGATGATTAGGTGACCTCACTAAAGGGTGTTGAAGAAGTGAAGTAGAAAAAATTGTAGGCCTTACAAAACTGAAGAACGAAGGAAGCAGCTATTTGTCAACTGGCATGGAGGTACTTCATTTGATGTATCATTTGGACTTCTAAGTTGATGTTCTTTTCACTACACTCTCCACCCTCATTTATGTGAGTGGGTGTAGAATGTAGTGAAAAGAACATCAACTTAGGAGTCCGAACGATGCAGTCAATAGAGGTAACTTCTAATAGAAAATAGCATGGTAGAGGAGGGTATAGATTTGCTCTAGGAAAGCTAACAATGAATAAGCAGCACAAGTAGGGTACAAACTCATTTCACTCTTGGATTCCTCATCTGAGATCTGATTTGAGATTATATCTCCTGATTTGATATGAGATGGAGAAATAGAGGGAAGATTGTTTATGGGAGATTTTAGTGGGCCACACATCTCAGTCATATGTCTACACTAAACTTCAAAGGAGGGTGGGAAATACAGAATATATTTATGATCAAGAGGAAAATGGAATGTTTTGTAAACAACTAGCCAGTCTCTGCCATATACCATCCTTAATACTTTACATATACCATCAAATACCATGCTCCGATAACACTTTAAAAGTGATTAATATTATTTTCTCTATTTTACAGGTGATAAAACTGAGAAGGAACAGTCATTTGCTCATGATCAGTCAGCTAGTACATGGAAAACTTGGGATTTGAGTTTACTGAAATTCTGAAAAACAAGCATTTTTATGTCTACCAAAAATCTTTTTGGTATTTCAAAAGGAATTATATTAAAACTATAGGTCACTTATGATGGAGCATGATAATATGAGAAAAAAAATAATGTATACATGTATGTGTAACTGGGTCACCATGTTGTACAATAGAAAAAAATAATGTATTGGGGAAATAAAAAAATAAAAAATAAAAAATACAATAATCTTTTAAAAGAAAACCATAGGTCAATTTGGGGAGAAATGATTACTATGTTAAGATATCCAATCCATGGAAACAGAGTGTGTCTCTTTGCATTGTTTGTTTCCTTGATTTACTTCACCATTTTGCAGTTGTCGTTATACATAATGCTAAATGTATATAACATTAAATGTTATAAATGTTAAATGTATATCAAAGTATTTCACTTTCTTTTAAGTGATTTGGTTTAAATGTTTTTGATTATGGTTTACTCATCTTTATTCTTAGCATATAGAAATGTCTTGATTTCTGTGTGTTATCTTGTGTCCTGAAAACTTGCTGAAATCACTATTTATTTATTTATTTATTTATTTATTTATTTAGGGCCAGCATATGGAAGTTCCCAGGCTAGGGGTCCAATTGGAGCTACAGCTGCCGGCTTATGCCTCAGCCACAGCAATGCAGGTTCTGAGCCACGTCTGCAACCTACACCACAGCTCACAGCAACATCAGATCCTTAACCCACTGAGTGAGGCCAGGGATCAAACCTGCAATCTCCTGGTTCCTAGTTAGACTCCTTTACCCTGCACCACAATAGGAATTCCATGAAATCACTTATTACTTTTGTAGACTCATTGAGATTTTCTACGTAAATAATTATGCCATATATAAATAATCACAGCTTTATTTCTACATTTCCAATCTATGTGTCCTTTACTTCTTTCTATTGCTTTAAATCCAGACTTCAAGAAATACTACAAAGCCACAGTCATCAAAACAGTGTGGTACTGGTACCAAAACAGACAGACAGACCAATGGAACAGAATAGAGAATCCGGAAATAAACCCTGACACCTATGGTCAATTAATCTTTGACAAGGGAGGCAAGAACATAAAATGGGAAAAAGAAAATCTATTCAGCAAGCATTGCTGGGAAACCTGGACAGCAACATGCAAAGCAATGAAACTAGAACACACCCTCACACCATGCACATAAATGGCGAAATTTCAATTTTTATGTTGAATGAGTGATAAGAGACTTTTTGAAATTGTTATTTCAGCAATACAATTTTTTTTCTACTGTACAGCATGGTGACCCAGTTACACATACATGTACACATTCTATTTTCTCACATTATCATCCTCCATCATAAGTGACTAGACATAGTTCCCAGGGCTACACAGCAGTATCTCATTGCTAATCCATTCCAAGCCTTGTTCCCAATCATAGGACAAATGTCTCAGTCTTTCACCATCAAATACGATATTAGCTGAAGGATTTTGAAGATGGTGTTTATCAAGTTCTAATTATTCCTATTCTTAATTTCTTGGGAATTTTTATCAAAATAGATGGCTTTTTTCAAATTAATTTTCTGCATTAATTGATATCACCTTGTGATTTTTCTTCTTTAGCCTATTAAGATGGTGGATTGCATTGATGGATTTTCTTTTTCTTTTCTTTTTTTTTTCCTCTTTTTTTTTTTTTTTTTTTTTGCTTTTTAGGGTCACACCTACAACATATGGAGATTCCTAGGCTATGGGTCGAATCGGAGCTGCAGCTCCTGGTCTGCAGCACAGCCACAGCAACATATGGTCTGAGCCACATCTGTGACCTACAAAGCAGCTCACAACAATGATGGATCTTTATCCTACTGAGCGAGGCCAAGGATCAAACCCACATCCTCATGGATACTAGTCGGGTTTGTTACTGCTGAGTCACAGTGGGAACTCTGATGGATTTTCAAAAGTTGAACCAACACTTCATACTAGGAATGAATATCATTTGGTCACATTGTTTGATATGGTTTGACAATATTTTGTTATGTGCTTTTGTATCTATGTTCATGAGAGATACTGACATGTAGATTTCATGACTTTTTGTCTTTAAAAATTTTAATTTTTTTGATTAAAGTATAGTTTATTTACAGTGTTCCTTCAATTTCTGCTGTACAGCAAAGATATCCAGCCACATATACACATAAAATTATTTTTTCTTTCATACTATCTCCCATCATATTCTAACACAAGAGACTGGGCACAGTTCCCTGTGCTGTACAATAGTACCCCATTATAATTTATATATTTGCCTGGTTTTGGTAGCAATGGAATACTGTTCCCATAAAGTTAGAAGTTAAGAAAAGTATCATTCTCTTCTATTTTCTGGGAGAGAATATGGAGAATTATTGATCATTATTTTTCAATGTTTAATAATAATTATACAGTGAAAATACATAGGTCAGGGAATTTCTTGTTTTGAGACTTTAAATTCTGACTTCATTTTTTTTTGGTTATAGAACTATTGAAAATACATATTCCAGCTTGGTTGAGATTCTGGTGATTTGTATTTTTAAGCAAGCAATCTATTTCTTATAAGTTATCAAATTTGAGTATTTCATTATTATCTTTTTAATGTTTGGGAGATCTTCAGCAATATTCCCTATTTCATTCCTAATGTTGATGTTTTTTGGTCTTTTATCTTATTTTTGTCAGTTTTGCTACAAGTCTAATAGTTTTACTGAATTTTTTCAAAGGAACAACTTTTTATATCATTGACTATTTTCTACTGTTTTGCTAATTTTAATGACAGTGATATATTGATTTCTGCTCTCATCTTCAGTATTTCCTTTCTTCTGCTTGCTTTGGGTTTAGTTGATCTTTTTTCCCCTAGCTTCTTTTTATTGTCATTTCCCTAATACAATTTTTATACTGTATTGTATAGTTGCCCAGTTGCACATACATGTACACATTCTTTTTTCTCCCAGTATCATGTTCCATCATAAGTGATTAGACAGTTATCAGTGCTACACAGTAGGATTTCATTGCTAATCCATTCTAAAAGCAATAGTTTGCAGCCATTAATCCCAAGCTCCCAATCCATCCCACTCCCTGCCCCTCTCAGGCAACCACAAATATATTCTCCAAGTCCATGCATTTCTTTTCTGTGGAAAGGTTCGTTTGTGCTGTATATTAGATTCCAGATATAAGTGATATCATATGGTATTTGTCTATTTTTCTGACTTATTTCACTCAGTATGAGAGTCTCTAGTTCCATCCATGTTGCTGCAAATAGCGTTATTTCATTCTTTTTATGGCTGAGTGGTATTCCATTGTGTATATGTATCACATCTTCCTAATCAAATCATCTGTTGATGGACATTCTCTAATAATCAGGGATTTTGAGCATTTTCTCATGTCCTTTCAACTGATCTTTCCTCAAGTTCACTAATTACATCCTCAGCATTTCCACTTTACTATTAAGCTTATCCATGAGCTTTCTGTTCCTTTTTTTCATTTATAGAATTTTTATTTGATTCTTTAGCATAAGTCTGCCATTTTATTATTTACTTCCTGTTTTCTAAATTTTATTGAGATTTTCTATTTTTTCAAGATAATTTTAAATATTCTTTCGTGATGGCTCCTTTAAAATGCTTTATTTATAAAATAATTTCAACACGTTTCATTTTTATGTTTCCATCAGTTGGTTGCATTTTATCATTTTAAATTTTGCAACTTAATTGTGATTTTTCTTGGTTGTTGTCATAATGGGTGATTACTCAGACTGTATCTTGGACATTTTAGCTGTTATTTTAGAGGACTCTTGATCCTATTTAAGTATTTTGTTTTAGCAGGCAGTCACCTATTTTAGGTTGAGCATGTAGGTCCTATACTACTTTTGTTGCTCTGGTTTTGAGAGAAACTTAACTTTCAGAGCCTTTATGGTGTGATTTTGCTGTTGGTGGGGCCTCCATTTGGTCCCTGCTGATGCTATCTAAATGATGGAATGTGTTTTCCCAGGCAGGGTCATTTGGCATCTCTTTGGAAGATGGCAGTTTTGTGATCTGGAAGTTAGGGGAACTGTCTTTCTGGCTTTTGGTCCCTTGTTTTATAGGAAACCCCTATCTGTGGGAGATGGGATAGTGTTTCCAAGGCTAGGTTCTTATTGTGTCAGAGTCTCTCTTGCTAGTTCCACCTGGCTGTTCTGATAAGGCTCATGGGGCAAAAGATCTTCTATACAAGGCTCTGCTTATGATTGGGGTGGGGTGGTTAGGATCAGAATTGGGGGATGTTGCCACCCCCACTCCTCATCTCATCCTCAGGAGGTTTTGACATGTAGTCTTAGTTAATAACTCCTGGGCTGTGATATCTCAGATCCTCTCATCAGGATTATGTGAATGTTTTTGAGATGTATGAACTTCAAAGGGAGTCTTTGGTTAGTTATTAGATTGACTTTGAATGGGATCCTCTGTTTTCACTGTGTTTAGGAGAACACAGGAATATATAGGCTCACATGAGATGGAAGCTGTCACCTTGTGATCTGAAGACTGATCAAACAACAAGACATACAATTTAGACTGCTTTGAAGGCCATCAAGAGGATGAATAGAAATAGAGGGATGTAAAAGCACTGTATGAAAGCTCACAGCTGAAGAAGTACAAATTGTTAAACAAGAATATTAAATTCTACATTTCAATTTAGTTATGGGAATGAAGTTGTATCATATGGAACTTCTGGACAGGAATTGGAATCATGTAGATGACATGACTATGGTGTGGGCACAGATAACACAATAGTGAGTAGGTCCAGTTTTGTACTATGCATTTACACATCAATTTGTAATGTCCTCAGACTGGTAAATGTCTCTGGGTGTTCCCTCATAATGTCAAATTTTTATGATATAGTCATAAATTTGCTCATTGACAATCAGAGCTGTGAAGTTCAGTGAATTTATGAAATGTTTTGAAGTAACTAAGGCCAAAATTAGTATCATTTTGTAAATTAAACCAAAACATATAACATTTGGAGACCAGTGTATATTTTTTTCCCATTCAGTGCATATATCAGCCTCTCTTTCTCCTTTACTTTTATAACAGACAGGTTACTCCTCACATACTCTCCACCTCAACCTCTATTCTCCTTTCTGATAGAGATGTTTAAAAATAGATACAGGAGTTCCCATCATGGCTCAGCAGGTTAAGAACGTGACTAGTATCCATGAGGATGTGGGTTCTAACCCTGGCCTTTCTCAGTGGGTTAAGGGATCTGGCATTGCCATGAGCTGTAGTGTAGGTCACAGATATGGCTTGGATCTGGCCTTGCTTTGGCTGTGACTTAGTTCAGCCACTGCAATTCTGATTTGCCCCCTAGCCTGCAGGTGCAGCCTTAGAGAGAAGAATAAATAAATAAATACATAAATAAATATATTCAGTTGTTTTCCTCTTGTTCTTTTTTTTTTTGTCTTTTTAGGGCTACACCTGCAGCATATAGGGGTTAAATTGGAGCTACAGCTGCTGACCTATGCCACAACCACAGCAACGTGAGATCCAAGCCACATCTGCAATCTACACCAGAGCTCATAGCAATGGCGGATCCTCAACCCACTGAGTGAGGCTAGGGATTGAACCCACATCCTCATGGATACTAGTCGGGTTCCTTAACCACTGAGCCACGAGGGAACTCCTGTTTTTCTCTTATTCTTATGGAAGAACATTTAAATAGAGTAAAATATAATTTTTTTTCAGTCAACATTTTTCTAAGGAGGAGGATCATATCTCTTGATCCACTCTCAGAGGGGTCTGTGATTTAGAAAGTTTAAGAACTATTAGTTTGAAGATCAGTTAAATTTTAATATGACAAATTTCCTTCCTTCCATGCGTTATTCTCAGAGGGCTCCTAACCAATGCCCAAGGTCACGCAGCTAGGAAATGAAGCTCATGTGGTTTTAATATAACTTTAAGGGGGTCAAATAAAGGTCAGAAACCAATCTTGGTTGAGACCCAGGTCACTTTCACAAAACATTTTTGTAGAATGATGTGGAGGCGTCTAGTCAGCTGCAGGCTCATCCTTGCCCCTCCTAATCTATGGCGAGGCCTGGGCAGCCTCGGCTTTCCTGGAATGCTTATCAGACTTCTATCTTTCTCAAACTGAAATGTTTCAACAGCCTAAGTTATGGATCTCAGCGTTTTCAAGGACATCATTAAGTCTATCTCTCCCACTTCCAGGATCATATAAAAGATTCATGTACCTGTTGGAATGTCAAATACATTCCCAGATTTTTTCTGGAAGTAACTAACAACATCAGCTATTCCTATTTAAGTTGTTTTCCAATGTATCCAGCATTTTCTCAGATTCTTAGAAAATCAGAACATAAAGGTTCCTGAAGCAAGAGACAATTTTATAGGTAGAGCTGGGAAGAGATTTATCCAGGGACAGTTGAGTGAGTTAGTATAAAATCATATCAGAAACCAGAACCCTTAACTCCCAATAAAATGCTCATCAATAGATGAGTGGCATAACTCCTTACAAACTTTCCCTTTCTTCTATGCCCCTGTCCTTACCTACTCACCACCAACATATAGCTTCTGCCATTGCTGGTGAGGGGAGATATAAAAAGAGCAGAGGGAGAGGTAATAAGTGCACAAGGATGGGCCAAGGAAGGATCATACTCTGGCTAGCAGGCTTTCTTGGGATATCCGACCTTTTTCTATCTTCCAGATGTCCCTGGGATAGTCTGAACAAGCTGAGCTTATTAGGACCTCAGATCTTGTGGAAGTGAGAGTACAGTCACTCCAACAAACTGCCCTTGAAAAATCCTAGAGGCCAATAGAGTGAGAAGGGAACTAAATACATTTCATAACAATTATCAAGAACCCCTACTATGTTCTATACCATGTGAGAGGCATATTAACTATATTTACCTCGTTTATTTTTCCCTGAAAATTAAGTACTGTTAATATCTCAGTGAGAAAAATGAACTCCTAATTAATGAATTGACTTTCTCAAGGTTACACAGCCAGTAAATGCTAATATTGGAACTAAAACACAGAGGGATGACAGAAATAAGCATTCAGTTTCTCTTTAATAAGAGCTATTATTGATTGAATTTTGTACTATGTGACAGATACTGTACTAGGCTCTTGGATTTAGTATTAAAATACTTCCAATAAACTTGTGAGTTATTTATTGGTACTCCCATTTTAAAAGAAATTGAATTTTAAAGAAATTGAAATTCAGAGGGTAATTATGACTTGCCTAAGATCCACATGCTAGTAAATATTATTGTCTGGATTTTAAACTATATTTATGTAACTTTAAAGCCCACACCCTCCAGCATGTTGTCTCTTTCAGAGATTATGGGAACATAGTGCAGAAAGGATAATAAGGCTTCCTAAGTACAGAGTCCTCTTGATGGCTTTGGGACTAACTTAAATATCTTAAATGTTTAATCTAGGATATAATTCTATGTATCAATAACAAACCTGAGGAATAAGGTTGGGTGGCTGTTTTGCTTGGGTCCCAGAGAACTGGTAAGTCTTCCAGCCCTACTCTACCTTCTAGAAACACTTGAATAAAATGACATTGGGAAACTGAACAGATTGGGAAACTGAAGGAACTCTCACTTGGATCAAACTGAACTGATATTTCTTAGGGTCTAAAGATAAACTCTACTCTTGGAAAGGTGTGCCCTATTGTGTTTCCAGGGGCTACATCCTTGGAATGAATTGTTATAAATAAGGACACATGTTACTGGTTTTCTGCTACATCTAGTCAACTGATCCTTTTCAGTCTATAAAGCACTATCCTACCCTAGGTTGTGTAGGATCATTCCAATTCAGATAGATGTCCCCCTGTGCACTACAACTCTTAGACACAGCCGGTAGAAGAATTAAGTCCTTGCTGCTGGCCCATAGGTTTCCATATTTATGACAAATATACCCCTTCAAATTTGTATAGGAACTTCTGGGTTTCAGTATAATTATGTATATAATGATGAGTGATGTGTTTATGACCTCTCTTTATTAGCTTGATGGCCCTTAGATTTGTACCTTGGTGCCCCAGTAATTAAGCATAATTCATGTCTCCAAATAGTGCTCAGGTGTTAGGTAAGTGAATAAAATCAATTTCATAAAGCACTCTGTGTCTTTTGTCTTGTAGGCAGGGCAGGCGTAATAGAAGCTTGGGATTCAACCAAGCCTCAAATTCAGCTTATCTAATGCCCAAACTGATTCCTTCTAAGCATCTCCACCCAACTGGTCTTTCAGGCCCTGCTTATACACCTACAGTTATAGGAACTCATGAGTAGACAGATCACTTACAAAGATTTTACATTGTAAAACTCTGTCCTGTGGCTTCATCCAGGGGCAGAATGATCTCGGTCCTGTGGCTTCCACCTGTGTCATAACTCCTCAGTACCACACAGACTCTGTCTTCTCTGCCTGCCCTATAACAAGGCATGAGCTCAAGTTCATTCAATGATTCTACATAGAACCTGTGACCTTGACACTTCTTCACTCTACTGACCTCTGCTCTGCACATACTCTACTTTTTTGTCTGTGTAATTTCTGAAGAATGAAGGCCAGAGCTGGAAACAGTACTTGCTGGGCTGTAGAGACTAGAGAAGAATGTTACCTTCTCTGTTATGAATAATAATAATTCTATTGATAAATCCTGTTACAAAAGTTCACAGCCATGCCCATTCATTCACATAGTGATTATGCATAGTGAATATGGCTTCTTTCATATTATAATGGCAGAACTGAGTAGTTGCTTCAAAGACCATATGCCTCACAATACCAAAAGTATTTACCTTCTGGTCCTTTAAAATTTCTTCCTATGCATATTCTTGAATTATACTGGGGTCCTCATATCAACCTCATTGGTAATAACAAAAATGAAAATCTAAAAGGAAACTCTAATGACTGACATGACTTGCTCAAATTCACACAGCTTGAGTGTGACTGGAAATTGATTTTTAACCCAGGTTGGTTGGTTCACAGTCCAGTGTTCATTCACCTCATGGTCTTTTCAGTGTTTGCCACCATCTACTTCAATTTGGGACATGCTGTGGTGCTATGGCTTCGTGGTTTTGAATTGTCCTAGTTGACTTTTAGCCATCAGCCAGTGCTTGCCTAGATCAACTCTGCCAGGCTCAGGTCAGTTCTGCTCAGTAATTTCCTTGTTTCATTCCTGGTTACCTTGATCCTGGGGTCACAGTATCCTTGGCCAGTGATCAGGATAGATTTTCAAGAGAACAAAACATTCAGGAGTCTTTGCCTACAGGGGTAAGGAAATCAGGCTGGATGAACCTCAGGGTACACAGGGCAAGGAGAGAGCCCTACCCACTCTGTATCACACTTTAGAAGCAACTATGAGCTAACTGATGGGGTCATCTGTCAAGCATCATTGCTCTTCTCCTGGAACTTAGAAATATTTCTAAGTAAAAACATATCAGAGAAGGATAGAGGTGGAAGAAAGAGAAGAGAAGAGAGAGGAGAATAAATATAAACTTATTCAGCAAGAACAAATTCCTTTGATTTATTCATTTCCTTATTAATCCTGTTTTTTTTAGTAGCTGAGCACTCATTTAGAATCTTTTCTGGCTTCTAACAGAGTTGGGAATAATTGACTAGACATTCTTTCCCATACTCTAATAGTACTTGGCTGGGCCTCAATAAAAATGTCCAGCTATGCCCAGTCCCATATGGGCAGTCCTAGTCCAGGACACAGGCTAATGCAGTGGTGGAGGGCAGTGAAACCAATGAGTATAGCCACTATAAACCTTTCAATCAGCCCTGAGCCACTCTCCCCAACCCCACATTCATCCACAAAAGCCTCAGAAATTAAAATCAGGGATAGTGGCCTCATAGAATGAGTTTGGGAGAGAGAAGTACATGAATATTAGAAACAAAGCATAATAGGAATATATCTGCATATTAACATTACTACCAAAAAATATAAGAACTCAAAGGACCTTTAGAAATCATATTGTCCAACCATCTAATTTTACAAATTAAAAATTTAATGCTGGATAAGTGAAATATTCCACCTAATACTACATAGCAAATCAACTCACATGCACAGAATCTTTGGACTCTCCAAGCTCAAAGAGCCTCTGGATGTCATTTATGAAACTATTTTATTTATGGGGAAACTGAGGAACAATCTTCAGGATAGAAATCATG
Organism: Sus scrofa; assembly: GCF_054392235.1. Taxonomy (NCBI): domain Eukaryota; kingdom Metazoa; phylum Chordata; class Mammalia; order Artiodactyla; family Suidae; genus Sus; species Sus scrofa. The sequence continues at coordinate 62,813,681 of NC_139401.1, forward strand.
TGATTCATTTATGTATCCCCACACCTGATAAAGTGCCTTGCATTGAACAAACACTCAAGAAGGGCCTCTTGAAATAAAGAGGCATCAATTTTAAGACAGAGTGTTTGGAGTTCCCATCGTGGCACAGCAGAAATGAATCTGACTAGGAACCATGAGGTTGCAGGTTCAATCCCTGGTCTTGTTCAGTGGGTTAAGGATCTGGCATTGCTGTGAGCTGTGGTGTGTGTCTCAGACATGGCTCAGATCTGGTGTTGCTGTGGCTCTGGCATAGGCCTGCAGCTACAGCTCTGATTAGACCCCAAGCCTGGGAACCTCCATATGCTGTGGGTGCAGCCCTAAAAATGACAAAAAGAAAGAAAGAAAGGGTGTTTGACACTATGTTGTTTGCCCACTGCCCAATTTGTATGTGAACAAACCAAGGTCCAATGAGGGAAATGGTTTGCACTATATCTAGAAAGAAATAGAGCTTAAAGTAGAACCCAGTTAACCTAAGGTTAAGCAAATTAATATATTACATTGCAAAATAAGTCCATTTTTCCCCTTGCATATTTCATATTTATGCCTTCTTTCCTTCCTGAGCACCTGTAATCCACGGAGGAATAAAGTAATCATAAGACCCAGTTCCTGGAATACAGGGCTCACATCCTTTGGAAGAGACAGATGGGCACAAAGGCATTTACAAAATGCACTCCAGTTGAGATCTGGAGGTAATAGTGCTTAAATAAGAATGGAAGAAAAATGGACAAATTCTCAGAGGGACAGAGCTTTGAGTTGGCTATTATTGGATAGTAGGCTCTTACCAAGAATATAAAGTGGGAAAGGACATTTCAAATAGAAAGAATAGCAGCTAAAAATGCATGATATATTTGGAAAATATTGAATAATGTAGCAAGGCACATAGGATGCCTTGGACACATAGTTAGAGGAAGATTTTAAGGTAAATGAAAAATGATAATATCAGATTATAAGAGCCTTGATTGACAGGCTTAGGACCATGGAATTTAGCATGAATATCAAGAGAAAAAGTTTTGAAGTATGTGACTGGTGTAGTCAGTTTTGTGGTATACACTGATCAATATGTCAGAGTATATGCATCTGGTTAAAAGATACCCTTGACTCTATTTTTGTTTACTCTGCTCTAGTGCTTCTTGGTCCATAAGGAGCTTAGTAGGCATTGAGTGAAAGATTATCACTATGCTTTTCAAGACTTTCCTGTCTTTAGGCCATCTAGAAGCTTTTCTCCTGTTACACTCCACCTCTGATTATTTTTTTTCTCTCATATCAGATTCAAAGACCTGAGGCAGCATAACATGGTACATGAAATGTGCACTGGAAATAAAAGACCCACATTTGAATTTTTTTTCAGTTATATTGGATGTAGTCATGGAGGTTCATAGGCAAAAAAAAAAAAAGAAAACTTGGCAGAGGGCAAAGTCAAGGGTGATGGAAAATAATGGATGAGAAATTTTCTCTCAAAGAAGAGAATGTGTCTAAGGAAATAATTCTACTATGAAGACAATGATTCTTTGCTACTCCTGCCAAACAGGATTTATTTATTGTTTATAGACCAGTATCTACTGTACATTTTTCACACTTTATTTTCTAAAAGAGTTTTTATGAAATTAAAATATTTTTATTTTGTTGTTTTCAGTGTATGGTCAAGGAAGAGATCATATATCATTTAGTTTACAGGTTATTAGATTATGTGGCACAGTATCTGGTGTAGAAGGTGATAGCTAAGAGTTACCCAAAGATTCTGGACTTTGAGATAAATTCAGTAATGAGATGGAATGGTGAATTGTCTCTCTTGGGGATAAGTTGAATATATTCTATGTGAGGTGAGAAGTGTATGTGAGTGGGCAGGAGAGCCAAAGTGTGGCAGAGACTGCTGGTTTTTCAACAATCTCCACTCTCCCCTTTTTCCTCTAAGGAAAAATATCCCTGCAATTTAGATGGGCACATAGACTGTGAGCATATTGAGATACAATTTCACAGTGTTCCTGGAAAATTATTATCTTTATTTTTCAGAAGAAGAAACAGAGGCTCTTAGAGGTTAAGCAGTTTAACAAAAGAGAATTGGGATCCAAGTGAAGAGTTATATTATTGTTGCCTTTATCCTCAGCAATTTTTATTCACAATCACAGACTAGATTGGGGGATTGAGAGGATGAGGTTTGTGGAATTAATACAAGACTGAAGGACGTTTATAGACTGGGATAGCCATAGTATTTCTTCAATATCCATATAGCTTAACTGCTTTCTTTCTAGATGGTGATTCTCAATTACATGCTATGAATCCCAGAATATAAGCATTTTCAAAATGCATTTAATTGTTCCTGTATAGATGGGGACTCTGAGGCCTAGAGAAGAGAATGACCTTCTCAAAGTCATAAGGCAGTGTTGGTAGACTAAGGACTACAGTAAGGTCTGATTGCCAGAATGGTTGTCCTCCAGGTTAGTTGCCACTTTTAGAGTTGTTAGAGCTGGAAAATCTTTCAAACCATCATTCCAAAAATTGTGTTATATAGACAAAATCGTGTTATATATTAAAGAGGAGTTAAAGAAATGCAAAGATATCCCATGTTCTTGGTTTGGAAAAATTAATATTGTTAAAATGACAATAATACCCAAATAAATCAATAGATATAATGTGAGCCCTATCAAATTACATATGGCATTTTTCACAGACCAAGAAAAATAATCCAAAAATTTATATGGAACCCTAAAAGACCCATAATTGCCAAAGAAATCTTGAGGTAAAATAATAAAGCAGGAGGCAGTACTCTCCCAGGTTTCATAAAGAAATAAAAAGCCACAGTAATCAAAATAGTGTGGTATTTATACAAAAACAGATATGTGGATAAATGGAAAAAAATAGCCCAGAAATGAACCCAGATACCTATGGTCAATTAATTTTTGACAAAGGAAGCAAGAATATAAAATGGGAAAGAGACGATCTCTTCAGAAAGCGGTCCTGGAAAAGTTAGACAGCTGCATGTAAATCAATGAAATTAGAACATACCTTCACACCATGTGCAAAAATAAACTCAAAATGGCTTAAAGAATTGAACTTAAGACATGATTCCATAAAACTCCTAGAAGAGAACATAGGCAAAGTATTCTCTGACATAAACCATAAATATGTTTTCTTAAGTCAGTCTCCCAAGGCAAAAATAAACAAAGGGGGTGAAAGGAAAACATTAAAAAGAAAAGACAATATATAGAATGGGAGAAAATATTTGCAAATGGTGAATCTGACAAAGGATTAATCTCCAAAATATAAAAACAACTAACTCAAATCAACAACAACAAAATATATACAACCCAATTGAAAAATGAGAAGAAAACATAAACAGACATTTCTCCAAAGAAGACATACAGTTGGCCAGCAGGCACATAAAAGATGCTTAATATCACTAATTATTAGAGGAATGCAAATCAAAACTACAATGAGGTACCATTTCATTCCAGTTGGAATGGTCATTATTAATAAGTCTATAAATAACAAATGCTGCAGAGAGATTGGAGTAAAGGGAACCCTCCTACACTGTTGGTGGGGATGTAAGTTGGTGCAACCACTATGGAAAACAGTATGGAGATTCCTCAGAAAGCTAAATTTAGAACTACTATATGACCCAGAAATTCCACTCTTGGGTATATATCCAGACAAAAACTTTCTTTCAAAAATATGCATGCACCACTATGTTCATTGCAGCACTCTTTGCAATAGCCAAGACATGAAAACAACCTAAATGTCCATCAATAGATAAGTTAATTAAGATTATGTTGTACACATATACAATGGAATACTACTCAGCTATATGAAAGAATGAAATAATACCATCTTCAGCAACATGGATGGAACTAGAGATTCTCATACTAAGTGAAGTAGCCAGAAAGAGAAAGACAAATACCATATGATATCACTTATACGTGGAATCTAAAATATGGCACAAATGAACCTATCTATAATACAGAAGCTGACTCACAGACAGAGAGAAAAAACTTGTGGTTGTCAAGTGAAAGGAGGAAGAGTGAGGGATGGACTGAGAGTTTGGAGTCAACAAGTTCCTACTATATAGCACAGGGAACTGTATCCAATCTCCAGGGAGAGACCATGATGGAAAATAATATTAATAAGTGTATATATATATGAGTCACATTGCTGTACAGAAGAAATTGGCTCAACATTTTAAATCAACTAAACTTTAATTCTTTTAATTCCAAATAAACTATCAATAAATTAAATCTAGAGCATAATAAAAATAATATATCATGACAAAGCAAATTTTTAAATAGAATAATTCAGGACTTTAATTTGTCAATGGAAATTGGAATTATGTAACAAAGAAATTGAATGTAGGTTTAAAGGGCTGAGTGAGTTAGTCCTATAAATTATTCAGTATAAGAATAGAGGTAACTGGTGTTTCAGGGTAGACAGACTTTGCTATTGCTATAGGGTCTACTCATATGGGTCTCTCATCATGTGCTCTAAACTCATGATGGTAATCAGAAGATTATTGCATGGATTCAAACCCACTAATCTGTTCTAGCCTCTAAATTTATTTTGAATATATTTTAATTCACTCAATACATACATATTGAGCACTGTATATGAATCACATGGTGTACTTGTTACTCACTTAGTAGAAATGATTTAAAAAGGTTAATAAAATCTCAGCCATTTACCCCAAGGATCTCACAAAATATGAGAAACAGTTGAATAAAAAATCAGATATTGTGGAGAAAAGGGAACCCTCCTGCACTGCTGGTGGGAATGTAAACTGGTACAGCCACTATGGAAAACAGTTTGGAGATACCTTAGAAATATATACATAGAACTTCCATATGACACCGCCATCCCACTCTTGGGCATATATCCAGACAAAACTCTACTTAAAAGAGACCCATGCACCTGCATGTTCATTGCAGAACTATTCACAATAGCCAGGACATGGAAACAACCCAAATGTCCATCAACAGATGATTGGATTTGGAAGATGTGGTATATATACACAATGGAACAGTACTCATCCATAAAAAAGAATGACATAATGCCATTTTCAGCAACATGGACGGAACTAGAGAATCTCATCCTGAGTGAAATGAGTCAGAAAGACAAAGACAAATACCATATGATATCACTTAGAACTGGAATCTAATATACAGTACAAATTAACATCTCCACAGAAAAGAAAATCATGGGCTTGGAGAAAAGACTTGTGGCTGCCCAGGGGAGAGGGAGGAAGTAGGAGGGATCAGGAGCACTGGCACAAAGCAGTGACTTCATAGGATTCTCTTCTATACAAATCCACAGGTCTTGAAGGGTCTCCTTGGGAAGTATGGGTCAGCTGTGGCTCCCTATGGTGCAAGGGCACAGGTGATGGAGGCCCCAGGGAATATTGGTCAGCCTGAGCACTCCTGGAGTTTTCCATTTTGGGGCCAATAACTGGCCCCTTCTATAGGCCTGAAGGCTCCAATGCTAGAATTCCCCAGGTCAAACAACCAGCAGAGAAGGAACACAGCCCTACCCATTAGGATACAGCCTTCCTAAAGTTGTACTGAGTTGACAGGAACCTCTAAACATAGCCCTTGACAAGACCCAGCTTCACCCACCAGTGGGGAGGCCCCAATCACTCCCACCAGGAAGCCCCCAGAAGCCATTGGACCTATCTCACCCACACTGTGACACTCCAGAAGCAAGAGGAACAAAAATCCTGCATCCTCCAGAACAGATACCAGAAAGACAAAAAGTTATATAAAATGAAGAGGCATAAAAATAGGTTCCAGATGAAGCAATGAGGTAAAACCCCAGAAAAACAATTGAGTGAAGTGCAAAAGGCAATCTACCTGAAAAATAATTAAGAGTAATGATACTAAAAATGACTAAGATCTCAGAAAAAAAAGAAAGGAGAAACACACCTAGAAGATACAAGAAATGCTTGATAAAAGCTAGAAGAGATAATGAACAAAAAATGAGAGGTGAGGAATACAATAACTGAAATGAAGTCACATTAGAAGGAATCAATATCAGAATAATTGAGGAAAAAATGAATAAATGAGCTGGAAGACACTTCCACAGAACAGAATAAAAAACAAAGAATAAAAAGAAATTTAAAAAGTCTTAGAGTGAACTGAGAAAACATTAAACACACCAACATTCGCATTGTAGAGGTCCCAGAAGAAGAATTGAAAGGGCCTGAGGAAAAAAAAAATGAAGAGATTATAGCTGAAAACTTTCCTAATACGGGAAAGGAAATACTCACTGAAGTCCAGGAAGTGTATTGTTTCATACACAATAAACCCAAAGGAAAACAGTGAGATACATATAAATGAAAATGACAAAAACAAAGAAAAAATATTAAAAGCAACAAGGGGAACATAACAAATAACATATAAGGAAAACCCCATAATATTATCATCTGATTTTTCAGCAGAAACTCTGCAGGTCAGAATGTGTGGCACTATATATTTAAAGTGATGAAATGGAAAAAACTACATCCAAGAATACTGTACCCAGCAAGACTCTCATTCAGACTTGAAGGAGAAATTCAAAACTTTATACATATGCAAAATTTAAGAGAGTTCAGCACCTCCAAACCAGCTTTAAAATAATGCTAAAAGAACACTTCTAGGTGAAAAAAAGGCTAAAACTAGAAAACAAGAAAATTATGAATGGGAAAGCTCACCAGTAAAGTAAAACATCAAGTAATGGTAGGGAATCTCCACCATGTAATACAATATCAAAACCAGCTATCATGAGAAGAGGAGAGTAGAAGTGCAGGATATTGGAAATGCATCTGAAATTAAGGAACTGGCAACTTAAAGCAAACATATAGATGACAGATAGATATATAAATGATAGATAGATAGATGGATAGAGGATAGATGATAGACTGCTCTATAAATATGCCATGGGAAATGTAAACCAAAAAACAATACATACACACAGAAAAAGAAAAAGCACTTCAAACACAATGCTAAAGATAGTCTTCAAATCACAGGAAGACAGAAGAAAAAGTAAATAAAATATCTACAAAAAATATAAAACATTAACAGATAGCAATAAGAACATACATATTGATGATTACTTTGAATGTTAATGAATTATATGTTCTACTGAAAAGATATAGACTGGCTAAATGGAAACAAAAATAAGACACAGATATATGCTTTCCACAAAAGAACAACATAACATCTAGGGACAAATTGAAAGTGAGGGGTTGGATAAAGGTATTGCAAGCAATTGGAAATCAAAAGAAATCTGGAGTAGCAATATGCATATCAGACAAAATGGACTTTAAAATAAAGACTATTATAAGTTTCAAAGAATGAAAATGCCTCAATATCAAGGAATCAATCAAGAAGGAAATAGTTCCAAAAAACACTGTATAAAACAGAAATAGGTGGTGGATAAAAATTGTTACTAAACAACCAACTCACCATTGAAGAAATCAAAAAGGAAATAAAAAATACCAGAGAAAGATGACGATCTAAAACCTACGTGATGCAGCAAAAGATTTAAGAGGAAAGCTTATAGCAATTGAAGTTCATCTCAGGAAATAAGAAAAATCTCAAATAAGCAACCTAAACTTACACCTAAAGCAACTAGAGAAAGTAGGGCAAACAAAATCCAATTAGTAGAAGGAAAGGAAAAGGTCAGAGGGGAAATAAATGAAAGAGAAACCAAGGAAGCCATAGAAAAGATTGATGAAAATAAAACCTGGTTATTTGAAAAGATCAACAAAAATTGATAAACTCTTATCTAGACTCATCAATAAAAGAGAGAGAGGACTCAAATCAATGAAATTAGAAATGAAACATAAGTTACCACAGACATCACAGAAATACAATGCATCATGAGACTACTGCAATCAACTCTATGTCAGTAAAATGGACAACCAAGAAGAAACAGACAATTTCTTAGAAAGGTACAATCTTCCAAGACTAAACCAGGAAGGAATAGGAAAGATGAAGGGATCAAAAACAAGTGAAATTGAAACTGTTATTCAAAATTCAAAGTCCAGCACCAGATGGCTTCACAAGTGAATTCTATCAACATTTAGAGAAGAGTTAACACCTATCCTTCTGAAACTATTACAAAAAGTTGCAGAAGAAGGAATACTCCCAAACTCATCTGATATGGCCACCATCACACTAATACCAAAACCAGACAAAGACAACACACACACACGCAAGAAAATTACAAGCCAATATCACTGATAAACATAGGTGCCTAAATACTCAACAAAATATTAGCAAACCGAATGCAACAATATATTAAAAAGGATCATACACTGTGATTTTGTGGGATTTTTCTTGGTGATGCAAGAATTTATCAAAATCTGGAAATAAATCAGTTTGATACACAACATTAACGAACAGAAGAATAAAAACCATATGATCCTCAGAGTAGATGCAGAGAAACCTTTTTACAAAATTAAACATCCACTCTTGATTTAAAAAAAAAAACCTCCATAAAGTGAGCATAGAGGGAACTTACCTCAACATAATAAAGGCCATATATAACAAACCCCCAGCTAACATTATTCTCTTTGGTGAAAAGCTGAAAGAATCCCCACTAAAATCAGAAACAAGACAAAGATGTCCACTATCACCACTTTTATTCAAGAGAGTTTTGGAAGCCCTAGCCATGACAAAGTAGAAGAAATAAAAGGAATCCAAATTGGAAATAAAGAAGTAAAATTATCACTGTTTTCAGATGACATGATACCATACCTAGAAAATCCTAAAGACACTACCAGAAAACTATTAGAGCTGACCAGCACTGCCAGCCCCCTACAAGAACCCCACAGCCCAGTAACACCAGAGCAAGCTCTGCCCAGCTGCGTGAAGTCTGCTTCCATTGCAGTGCAGACCTCCCATTCCTGTCTGCCCTCAGGAAGTCCTCCTTTGCATCAGAGAGACCCTGTCAGTCCCGCCCACCCCCAAGAAAACCCATGCTGCCTTAAAGAAGACCAACCAACAATGCCAGCCCCCAGGAAACATTCCAAAGCAGTGCCAAGGCAAACCCTGCCTGGCCACGGGGAGTACAACGCCACCAAGAAAAAGAAAACAACAAGCAAGATAAAGGGGCTGAAAAACCACCCACAGTTAAACCAAAAGGAGATCTCACCTAAAGCAGTCAACAATGAAACAGACTTCTGCAGTCTGACAGACTTGGAGTTCAAAAGGGAAATAGTGAAAATACTGAAGGAATTAAGAGAAGATATGAACAGTAATGCAGATACCCTCAAAAAGGAACTAGAAAATATAAGGAGGAGCCAAGAAAAACTAGAACATTCATTTGCAGAGATACAAACTGAGCTAAGGGTAGTAAAAACCAGAATGAATAATGCAGAAGAATGAATTAGTGATGTGGAAGATAGAATAATGGAAATCACCCAAACAGGACAGCAGACAGAAAGCCAAATGAAAAAACATGAAAGCCATATGAGACCTATGGGATAATATAAAGTGGGCCAATCTACGCATAATAGGAATTCCAGAAGGAACAGAAAAAGATAAGGGGATTTGGAAACTTCCCAAATAAAAAGGATACTGACTTCAAAATGCAGGAATAACAGATGGCCCCAAACAAGTTGAACCCAAAGAGACCCACACCAAGACACATTATAATAAAAACGGCAAAAGTTAGTGATAAAGAGAGGATCCTAAAGGCAGCAAGAGAAAAGTAAATGTTACCTATAAGGGAACTCCCATGAGGTTATCAGCTGATTTCTCTACATAAACATTACAGGCCAGGAGGGAATGGCAAGAGATAGTTAAAGTGCTAAAAGGAAAAAAATATGCAGCATAGTATACTCTATCCAGCAGGAATATCATTTAAAATAGAAGAGGAGGGAGTTCCCGTCATGGCACAGTGGTTAATGAATCCGACTAGGAAACATGAGGTTGTGGGTTCAGTCCCTGCCCTTGCTCAGTGGGTTAATGATCTGGCATTGCCTTGAGCTGTGGTGTAGGTTGCAGAAGCATCTCGGATCCTGCATTGCTGTGGCTCTGGCATAGGCTGGTGGCTACAGCTACAATTCGAACCCTAGCCTGGGAACCTCCATATGATGCAAGAGCGGCCCTAGAAAACACAAAAAGACACATAAATAAATAAATAAATAAATAAATAAATAAATAAATAAAATAGAAGAGGAAATAAAATTTTTTTTCAACAAACAAAAGCTAAAAGCATACAGCAATACAAAACCCAGGCTAAAAGAAATATTGAAAGGGCTTCTCTAAACCAAAAAGAAAGGATTGAGGAAGGCACAATCAGGGAAAATACACTCAGATAAGCCAGCATACAGATTTAATCATGAACATGTCTCAAACAAAATAAAATTAAAAACCAAAAAATGAGTCATCAAAATCATAAAATGGGGAGAGAGGACAAGATGGCGGAGGAGTAGGGGGACATGCTCGCCCTCTCCCACAAACACAACAAAAAAAGCACATCTACAGAATAAATGTTTCGCACAGAACAGCAACCAATAGCTAGCAGAGGAACCTAAATTCCAATAACGGCAAGAAGTTCGTGACAATACTGGGAAGAACGGGAGAGAGGAGGAGAGTGAGAGAAAGTGAATCCGAGTGGGACGGGCGCTCCCTAAAGGGAACTGCAGAGGAGAAAGGGATCCCACACCCTGGAAAGTCACCTACTCGGGGGAAAGATCAAATGAACCGGAGGAATCTCCAGATGCAGAGAAGAGTGTAGCAGTAAGGTGGAGTACGGAAAAGCCAATCAAGAACCGAACGGACCATCTGAACTACGGGCACAGTCACCAAAAATTGAGATGCATGGGTGGGGGCTGGGCACCGAAATCTCAGCTCCAGAGGTTAGTCCCTGGGAAAGGGACGGGGGACTCTTGGATGGGGGCTGGGCACAGAGACCTCTGCTCCAGAGGTTAGTTCCCAAGAACGGGCTGGGGGGCCGGGGTGGAGCGGAAACTGCTTGGGAGGTCTAGAAACCATTTGAAGGGGCAGAGACTGACTGGGAGACTAGAAAACAAAGCTGTCACAGAGGAAGGGAACAATACTCTAGGGGCGGAGAAGTGGAAAGCCACATCAGAGGGAACCTGGGAGAAGAGCCTGGTCTGCACCCATGCTGGGAAGGGGAGAGAAGAAGGGGAGGGTCCCCATAGAATACTCCCCACGCCACAGCAAGCTTACAGGCCTGCTAGCTAGCTGAAAGCTGTGCTTCCCAGTGCATCCCCTCCACCCACCCCCACCACCCCCTATGCTCTTGCCGAACCTGGGGCTGCCTGCCATCCAGGAGGGCTGGCCTCAACAATTGCCTGAAGCCTACCAACGCAGGGGCTATCCCTGCACAGGCCTGCTTGCCCTTTGGAGGGGCTACACCTCCACAGAGCAGCACCAAACACCACCAGCCCCCAAGAAAAGGCCTGCAGCCCAGAAAAGCTAGAACAAGCCTAGCCAGGCTGTGAATAGATCTGCCTAATTCTCGGATGGTTTTTCTGAGTCAGGCTGCCCCGGGGAGGAGCGTCTTGGGTTTCCACTGGCCCTACTACCCGCCCAAGCCCCCAGGGGGTGCCCCACTCCTGAGGAATAGCTGCTCAGCACCACCAGCCACCTGGAGGACACCCTGCAGCCCAGAAAAGCTGCAACAAGCTTGGCCAGACTGTGAAAAGTTCCGCCTATATTCGCAGGCCGTCCTTCAGAGTTGGGCTGCCCTAGGGAAGAGCCTCGTGTGTTATCAGGGACCCAGATAGCTGCTCCAGCCCCCAGGGGGTGCTGCACTCCTGAGGACCAGCTGCCCAACACCGGCAAACCTCCGCAAGAACCCCACAGCCTAAAAACACCAGAGCAAGCTCTGCATGACCAAGTGAAATCTGCTACCATCGTGGGGTGGACCTCCCAGTCCTGTCTGCCCTCAGGAAGTCCTCCTTTGCTTCAAAGAGACCCTGTTAGCCCCATCAACACTCCAGAAAAGCCACACTGCCTCAAGAAAGACTGACCAACAATGCCAGCCCTCAGGAAACATTCCATGGCAGTGACAAGGCAAACACTGCCCGGCCACGGAGAGTACAACTCCCTCAGGAGAAAGAAAACAACAAGCAAGATGAAGAAGCTGAGAAACCACCCCCAGTCAAACCAACAGGAGAACTCACCTACAACAGTCAACAATGAAACAGACCTCCCCAGTCAGACAGACCTGGAGTTCAAAAGAGAAATAATGAAAATACTGAAGGAATGAAGAGAAGATATGAACAGTAATGCAGATATCCTCAGAAAGGAACTAGAAAATATAAGGAGGAGCCAAGAAAAACTAGAACATTCATTTGCAGAGATGCAAACTGAACTAAGGGCAGTAAAAACCAGAATGAATAATGCAGAAGAACGAATCAGTGATATGGAAGATAGAATAATGGAAATCACTCAATATGGTCAAAAGGCAGAAAACCGAATCAAAAATTGGAAAGCAATATAAGAGCCCTATGGGATAAAATAAAGCGGGCCAATCTACACATAATAGGAATTCCAGAAGGAGTAGAAAAAGATAAGGAAATGGAAAATATATCTGAAGAAATTATCGCTGGAAACTTCCCAAATCTAAAGGATACTGGGTTCAAGATACAGGAAGCACAGAGGGCCCCAAACAAACTGAACCCAAACAGACCCACACCAAGACACATTATCATAAAAATGGCAAAAGTTAGTGATAAAGAGAGGATCCCAAAGGCAGCAAAAGAAAAGCAGAATGTTCCCTACAAGGGAACCCCCATTAGATTATCAGCTGATTTCTCCACAGAAACACTATAGGCCAGGAGGGAATGGCAAGAGATATTTAAAATGCTAAAAGGAAAAAATATGCAACCTAGAATACTCTATCCAGCAAGAATATCATTTAAAATAGAAGGGGAAATAAAAATTTTTTCCAACAAACAAAAATTAAAAAATACAGCAACACAAAACCCAGGTTAAAGGAAATATTGAAAGGGCTTCTCTAAACCAAAAAGAAAGGAAGGAAAGGGAAGAAAAAAGAAAAGAAAAAAAAAGAAGAAGAGGAAGAACTAGGACTGAGGAAACCGCAATCAGAGAGCAGTCACTCAAATAAGCCAGCATACAGATTTAATCATGAACATGCTTCAAAAAAAATAAAATTAAAAAGAAAAAAATGAAAAAGAGTCATCAAAACCATAAAATGTGGGCAAGGGATGTTAGGAAGTAAATAACCCTTTTTGTTTGTTTGTATGTTTCTCTTCTTAATTTTAATATAGTGAAAAAGTGTTTGAACTTACAGGACCATCAGGCTAAAACACACAATTATGGGAAGGGGTTAGCATACTTAAAAAACAGGGCACCCACAAGCCACAAGCAAATATTGCATTTGCAAAAAATGAAAAAAAAAATACACTCAAGCAGATAATAACAGGAGACCATACAACCAAAAAAAAAAAGAAAGGAAAAATGGAGAAACATAGAATCAACTGGAACACGAGGTTCAAAATGGCAATAAATAATCATCTATCAATTATCACTTTAAATGTCAATGGACTGAATGCCCCAATCAAAAGACACAGAGTGGCTGAGTGGATAAAAAGGCAAAAACCTTCAATCTGCTGCCTACAAGAAACTCACCTTAGGACAAAAGATGCATATAGATTGAAAGTGAAAGGCTGGGGAAAAATATTTCATGCCAATAGACATGACAGAAAAGCAGGAGTTGCAACACTCATAACAGACAAAATAGACTGTAAAACAAAAGACATAAAGAAAGACAAAGAAGCACACTATTAATGATTAAGGGATCCATCCAAGGAGAGGATGTTACTATCGTCAACATATATGCCCCAAATACAGGAGCACCCAGATACATACAACAAATGTTAACAGACATAAAGGTAGATATTGACGAGAATACAATCATAGTAGGAGACCTTAATACGCCCCTCACATCAGTGGACAGATCCTCTAGACAGAAAACCAATAAAGCAACAGAGATCCTAAAGGAAACAATAGAAAAGTTAGACTTGATTGATCTCTTCAGGACACTACATCCAAAAAACTCAGAATACACATTCTTCTCAAATGCTCATGGAACATTCTCAAGAATCGACCACATATTGGGATACAAAGCTAACCTCAATAAATTTCGGAGCATAGAAATTATCTCAAATATGTTCTCTGACCCCACGCCTTGAAATTAGAAATCAACCATGGGAAAAGGAAAGAGAAAAAACCTAGTCCGTGGAGACTAAAAACATGCTACTAAAAAACCAATGGGTCAATGAGGACATCAAGAAGGAAATTAAAAACTACCTTGAAACAAATGATAATGAAGACACAACCTCTCAAAATCTATGGGGTGCTGCGAAAGCAGTGCTCAGAGGTAAATTTATACCCATACAGGCCATTCTCAAAAAAGAAGAAAGATCCCAAATGGACAAATTAACCCTCCACCTAAACGAATTAGAAAAAGAAGAACAAAAAAGGCCTAAAGTCAGCAGAAGGAAGGAAATGATAAAGATCAAAGAAGAAATCAATAAAATAGAGACTCAAAAAACAATAGAGAAAATTAATAAAACCAAGAGCTGGTTCTTTGAAAAGGCAAACAAAATTGACAAACCCCTGGCCAGACTCACTAAAAAGAGGAGAGAAAGAACCCAAATAAGCAAAATTAGAAATGAAAAAGGAGAAATCACAACGGATACTGCAGAAATACAAAAAACCATAAGAGAATACTATGAACAACTATACGGCAACAAGTTTGACAATCTGGAAGAAATGGACAACTTTCTAGAATCTTACAGCCTGCCAAAACTGAATCAAGCAGAAACAGACCAACTGAACAGACCCATAACTAGAAATGAAATTGAAGAGGTCATAAAATCACTCCCTACAAATAAAAGTCCAGGACCAGATGGCTTCACAGGCGAATTATATCAAACATATAAAGAGGAATTGGTGCCCATCCTCCTTAAACTCCATCAAAAGTTTGAAGAAGAAGGAATACTCCCAAAGACATTCTATGATGCCACCATCACCCTCACTCCAAAACCAGACAGAGATACCACCAAAAAAGAAAACTATCGCCCAGTATCATTGATGAAGATAGATGCAAAAATTCTCAACAGAATCTTAGCCAACCGAATCCAACAACATACCAAAAAAATTATACACCATGACCAGGTTGGGTTCATCCCAGGTTCACAAGGATGGTTCAACATACGCAAATCAATCAGCATCATACACCACATTAACAAAAAAAAGTCAAAATCATATGATCATCTCAATAGATGCAGAAAAAGCATTTGACAAAGTCCAACATCCATTCATGATCAAGACCCTCGCCAAAGTGGGTATAGAGGGAACAATTCCTGAACATAATCAAAGCCATTTATGATAAACCCACAGCAAATATAATACTCAATGGGGAAAAACTGAAAGCCTTCTCACTCAAATCTGGAACAAGACAGGGATGCCCACTCTCACCACTGCTCTTCAACATAATTTTGGAAGTCCTAGCCACAGCGATTAGACAAACAAAAGAAATAAAAGGCATCCATATAGGAAGAGAAGAGTGAAAACTCTCACTGTATGCAGATGGCATGATATTATACATAGAAAACCCTAAGGACTCAACGCCAAAACTCCTTGAACTTATTAACCAATTCATCAAAGTAGCAGGATATAAGATTAACATTCAGAAGTCAGTTGCATTTCTGTATACCAGAAATGAGATATTAGAAAGGAATACAGAAATTCAATACCTTTTAAAATTGCACCACACAAAATCAAATACCTCGGAATACACCGGACCAAGGAGGTAAAGGACCTATATGCCGAGAACTATAAAACTTTAATCAAAGAAATCAAAGAAGATGTAAAGAAATGGAAACATCTTCCATGTTCCTGGATCGGGAAAATCAATATTGTAAAAATGGCCATACTACCCAAAGCCATCTACAGATTCAATGCAATCCCTATCAAATGACCCAGGACATTTTTCACGGAACTAGAACAAACAATCCAAATATTTATATGGGACCTCAAAAGACCCAGAATCGCCAAAGCAATCCTGAGAAACAAAAACCAAGCAGGGGGCATAACCCCCCCAGACGTCAAGAAATACTACAAAGCCACAGTCATCAAAACAGTGTGGTACTGGTATCAAAACAGACAGACAGACCAATGGAACACAATAGAGCCCAGAAATAAACCCTGACACCTAGGGTCAATTACTCTTTGACAAAGGAGGCAAGAACTTAAAATGGGAACAAGAAAGTCTATTCAGCAAGCATTGCTGGGAAACCTGGACAGCTACATGCAAAGCAATGAAATTAGAACACACCCTCACACCAGGCACAAAAATAAACTCAAAATGGCTGAAAGACTTAAATGTAAGACAAGACACCATCAAACTCCTGGGAGGCAAAACATTCTCTGACATCAACCTCATAAATGTTTTCTCAGTTAGTCTCCCAAAGCCACAGAAATAAGAGCAAAAATAAACCCATGGGACCTAATCAAACTGAAAAGCTTTTGATCGGCAAAGGAAACCCAAAAGAAAACAAAAAGACTACTTACAGAATGGGAGAAAATAGTTTCAAATGATGCAACCGACAAGGGCTTAATCTCTAGGATATACAGGAAAATAATACAACTCCACAGCAAAAAAGGCAACAACCCAATGGAAAAATGGGCGAAAGACCTGAATAGACTGTTCTCCAAGGAAGATATACAGATGGCCAGCAAACACATGAAAAAATGCTCAACATCGCTAATTATAAGAGAAATGCAAATCAAAACTACCATGAGATACCACCTCACACCAGTCAGAATGGCCATCATTAAGAAGTCCACAAATAACAAGTGCTGGAGGGGTTGTGGAGAAAAGGGAACCCTCCTGCGCTGCTGGTGGGAATGTAAACTGGTACAACCACTATGGAGAACAGTTTGGAGATACCTTAGAAACCCGTACATAGAACTTCCATATGACCCCACCATCCCACTCTTGGACATATATCTGGACAAAACTCTACTTAAAAGGGACACATGCACCCTCATGTTCATTGCAGCACTATTCACAATAGCCAGGACATGGAAACAACCTAAATGTCCATCGACAGGTGATTGGATTTGCAAGAGGTGGTATATATACACAATGGAATACTACTCAGCCATAAAAAAGAATGACATAATGCCATTTGCAGCAACATGGAGGGACCTCGAGATTCTCATACTGAGTGAAATGAGTCGGACAAGGACAAATACTATATGATATCACTTATAACTGGAATCTAATATCCAGCGCAAATGAACCTTTCCACAGAAAAGAATATCATGGACTTGGAGAACAGATTTGTGGCTGCCTTGGGAGAGAGGGAGCGATTTGGAGTGGTCAGGTACTTGGGGTTATTGGATACAACTTGGATTGGATTTACAAGGTGATCTTGCTGCATAGCATTGAGAAGTATGTCTAGTTACTTATATAGCAACAGAACAAAAGGTGGAAGAAAATGTATAAATGTAAGTGTATCTTGGCCCCCATGCTGTACAGTGGAAAAATAAGTAAATTAATTAATAAACAAAATAAAAAAATAATCACTTCCTGCAGCTCAATATCTAAAATCAAATGACCCCATCAAAAAATGTGTAGAATATCTAAACAGACAGTTCTCCAAATATGAGATATAGATGGCCAAAAACACATGAAAATATGTTCAACCTCACTAATTATTACAGTAATGCAAATCAAATCTACTATGTGGTACCATCTTACAGCAGCCATAATGGCCACCATCATACAGTCAACAAACAATAAATGCTGGAGATGGTGTGGGGAAAAGGGAACTCTTTTATACTGCTGGTGGAAATGTACATTGGTGCAACCAATATGGAAAACAGTATGGAGCTTCCTCAAAAAACTAAAAATAGAATTACCACATGATCTGGTAATCACACTCCCGGACATCTATCTACAAAATCCATAATTCAAAAAGATCCATGCATGCAAATGTTAATTGCAGGTCTATTTATAATAGCCAAGACATAGAAGCAACTTAAATATCCATCAACAGAGGAGTGGATAAAGAAGATGTTGCACATATATACACAATAGAATATTACTCAGCCACAAAAGGAATGAAATATTGGCATTTGAAACAACAAGGATGGACCTAGAAATTACCATGCTTAGTGAAGTTAGACGTTGAGCAGTGGGATATAAACATTATATGCTCTCACATATATGTGGAATCTAGTAAAAGGATGCAATTATCTTATATGTAGAACAGAAACAGATTTACAGACTTTGTAAAACTTGTTGCTTTTAAAGGAGTCATGTTGGGGGTATGAATGGACTTGGGGTTGGATCAAAATGTTCTAAAATTATGTTGTGATTCTGTTTGTACACCGATAAGTTTAAGAAAAATCATTGAATTAAAAAAGTAATGCCATTGGCAATTTTATAGAGATTGAATTGAGTCTGTAGATTGCCTTGGTTGTATAAACTATTTTGACAATATTGATTCTTCCAATCCAAAAATATGATATAGCTTTCCATCTGTTTGTGTCAATTTTGACTTCTTTTGTCAGTGTCTTATACTTTTCAGAGTACAGGTTTTATCTCCTTAGGAAAGTTTATCCTCAGGTTTTTTTTTTTTAATTATTGGGGTATAGGTGACTTAAAATGAGTTAGTTTCAAGTGTATCACAAAGTCATTCAGTTGTACATACACATATATCCATTCCATTTCAGATTCTTTTTCCATATAAGTTGCTGTAGAATTGAGATTTCCCTGTTATATACTGTAGTTCCTTGTTACTTACCTGTTAACATAAAGTTGCATGTATACATTAATTGCAAACACCTAAATTATCCCTCCCTGCAACATTTCCCATTTGGTAACCATAAGTTTGGTTTTGAAATCATAAAGTTAATTTCAGTTTTGTGAATAAGTTTTTGTATCATTTTTATTGGATTCCACATATTAGTGATCTCATATGATATTTGTCTTTCTCTGTCTGATTGAGTTCAGCTTAGTATGATAATCTCTACATACAACCATGCTGTTGCAAGTGGCATTACTTCATCATTTTTGTGGCTGAGTAATATTCCATTGTATATATGTACCACAGCTTTATTCATTCCACTTGCAATGGACATTTAGTTTGTTTCCATGTCTTGGCTATTATAAATGGTACTTTAATGAACTTTGGGGTGCATGTACCTTTTCAAATTATGCTTTTTCCACATACGTGCCCAGGAGTGGGATTGCTGGATCAAATGGTATTTCTATATTTAGTTTTAGAAGTAACCCTGATACTATTCTCCAACGTGTTTGCTTCCATTAACATTCCCATCAGTAGTTTAGGAGGGTTACATTTTTCTCCACAACTTCTCCAGCATTTATTTTTTATAGATTTTTGATGATTGCCATTTTGACTAATGAGTAGTTTTTTGCACTTCTGTGATAATTAATGATATTAAGCATTTGGCATTCTGTCTTCTTTAGAAAATATCTATTTAAATATGATCATTTCTGATAGATTTTTATATAAATCTGTATGAGATGTTTGTACATTTTGGAGATTAATCCCCTGTCAATCTCTTGCAGAGATTTTCTCCCAATTTGTGTGTTGTCTTTTCATTTTGTTTATGGTTTCCTTTGCTGTGTAAATCTTTTAAGTTAGTTAGGTCCCATTTGTTTATTTTTGTTTTTAGTTTCATTACTCCAAGAGCTGGATTTGAAAATATATTGCTAAAGTTTTGTCAGAGAGTATTCAGCCTATGTTTTACTCTAAAATTTTATATTATCCAGTCTTATATTTAGGTCTTTAATCCATTTTGAGTTTATTTTTGTGTATGCTATTAGAGAGTGCTTTAATTCCATTCTTTTACATGCAGCAATTCAGTTTTCCTGGCACAATTCATTGAAGAGATTGTCTTTTTTTCATTGTATATTCTTGTCTCTTTTGTCATAGATTAGTTGATCATTGGTGTGTGGGTTTATTTTTAGGCTTTCTATCCTGTTCCACTGATCTATATTTCTGTCTTTGTGCTAGAACCATACAATTTTAATGACTGTAGTTTTGTAATTTAATCTGAAGTCAGGGAGCCTAATTCTTCCAGCTCATGTTTTCTTTCTCAGGATTGCTTTTTCTATTCAGGGTCTTTTGGATTTCCATAAAAATTTAAAAATTTTTTCTAGTTCTGAGAAAAATGCCCTTGGTATTTTAATATGCATTATGCTGATTCTGTAGATTGTGTTGTGGGATATAGTCATTTCACAATATTGATTCTTCTTTTTTTTTTGTCTTTTTGCCATTTCTTGGGCTGCTCCCGCAGCATATGGAGGTTCCCAGGCTAGGGGTCGAATCGGAGCTGTAGCTGCCAGCCTACGCCAGAGCCACAGCAACGTGGGATCCAAGCCACATCTGCAACCTACACCACAGCTCACAGCAATGCCAGATCGTTAACCCACTGAGCAAGGGCAGGGATCGAACCCACAACCTCATCGTTCCTAGTCAGATTCGTTAACCACTGTGCCACGACAGGAATTCCACACAATATTGATTCTTATGATCAAAGTTCATGGTATATCTTTCCAACTCTTTGTGTCATCTTCAATTTCCTTCATCAGTTTCTTATAGTTTTCAGAATATAAGCATTTTTGCCTCTTTAGGTAGGTTTATTCCTAGGTATTTTATTCTCTTTGATGCCATCATAAATGAGATTGTTTTTAATTTTTATTTCTCATCTTTTATTGTTAGTGTATAGGAATGCAAGATGTTTCTGTGTATTAAATTTTTATCCTGCAACTTTACCCAATTCATTGATGAACTCCAGTTGTTTTCTGGTAGCATCTTTAGGATTTTCTATTTATAGTATCATATCTTCTGTGAAAAATTACAGTTTTCTTTTTTGCAATTTGAAATCCTTTTATTTATTTTCTCTCTCCAATTTTCATGGATAGGATTTACAAAACTCTTTTGAATAAAAGTGTTGTGTGTTTGGTGATCCTTGTTTTAATCCTGATCTTACAGAAAGGTTTTCAGTTTTTCACCATTGAGAATTATGTTAGCTGTGGGTTTAACATATATGGCCTTTATTATTTTGAGGTAGATTTAATGTCCACTTTCTGAAAAGATTTATCATAAATTTTGAATTTTGTCAAAACATTTTCTACATCTATTGAGATGATTATATTTTTTTATATATCACACTGATTGATTTGCAGATTTTGATAAATCCTTGCATCACTAGGATAAATTCCACATGATCACGGTGCATGATCCTTTAATGTATTGCTGGATTTGGTTGGCTGGTAATATTTTTGAAGATTTTTGTATCTATGTTTATCAGTGATATTGACCTGTAATTTCCTTTTTTTCTGTTGTTGTCTGGTTTTAGTACAGTGTGATGGTGGCCATGTAATGTTAGCTTGTTTATTTGAAATTTTTTCTTTTTTCCTGAGGTAGGATTTTCTTTATATATATATTTTTTTTCTACTGTACAGCATTGTGACCCAGTTACACATACATATATACATTCTTTTTTCTCACATTACTTGTTCCATCATAAGTGACTAGACAGAGTTCCCAGTGCTTCACAGCAGGATCCCATTGCTAATCCATCCCAAAGGCAATAGTCTGCATCTATTTACCCCAAGGTTCCAGTCCCTCCAACTCTTGATATAAACTTCCCTCTTAGAACTTCGTTTGCTACATCCCATAGGTTTTGCATGGGTGGACTTTCTTGTCATTTGCTTATAGGTATTTTTAAATTTCCTCTTTGATTTCTTTAGTGATCCATTTGTTGTTTAGTAGCATGTTGTTTAGTCTTCACTTGTTTGTGTTTTTTTGCAGTTTTTTAATTAACTGTTTTGTAGTCATTTCTATTTGTCTTTTTTGTTCCCTTATTTTCTTGATCAATTCTCTTGTGGTTTGATGGCTATCTTTAGTGTTGTTTTTGATTGCTTATTATTATTTTTTTCTTTATCTATTGTAGAATTTTTGGTTTGCAGTTACCATGAAGTTTTGATAATGGAGTCTATGTATATACAATATTGTTTTGTTTCTGGTTTCTTAACTGCAAATGCACCTCCAGTATCCTGCATCTGTACACCCTTCTCAAGATTTCTGTTTTTTTATCATATTTACGTGTGGATGACTTCTTACCTTTACTATATGTGTACATTTCCCAATGAGCCTTGTCATTTGTAACATTTTATTTCTAGTGGTGGTCTTTTTTTTCCACCTAAAGAAGTTCCTTTAGTATTTGTTGTAAAGCTGGTTTAATGGTGCTGAATTCTCTTAGCTCTTTCTTGTCTGAAAAGCTTTTGATTTCTTCTTCAAATCTGAATGAGAAGATTGCAGGGTAGAGCAATCTTGGCTGGTGGTTTCTTCCTTTCATGAAATTAAATATATCATGCCACTTCATCTGGCTTGAAGAGTTTCTGATAAAAACTCAGCCAATAACCTTATTTAGTTTCCTTTGTAAGTTATTTGTTTCTTTACCCTAGCCACTTTCAATATTTTCTCTTTGCCTTTAGTTTTAGTGAGTTTTATTAATATGTGACTTGTGTTCCTCCTTGAGTTTATTTTGTACAATATTCATTGTGATTCCTGGATTTGAGTGAGTGATTCCATTCACATATAAGAAAGATAGGGTGAAATATAAAGTGTGCAAATCTATGCATAATAGGGATCACAGGAAAGAAGAGAAAAGGGGATTGAAAATATATTTGAATAAATTATATCTGAAAAAGTTATAAATCTATAGAAGGAAACAAATATCTAGATACAGGATTCACAAAGGGTCCTAAACAAGATGAACCCAAATAGACCTACATTAAGACATATTATAATAAAATGGCAAATGTTAAAGATAAGGAGAAGATTCTAAATGCAGCAAGAGTAAAACAAAGAGTAAATTATAAGGAAATACCCATACTGACCTCTCTACAGAAATGAGTGGCAGCCCAGAAGTGAGTGGCAAGATAAATTCAAAGTTATAACAAGGAAAAAAATGCAAGGTAGAACACTCTACACAGAAAGAATTTCATTTATTTAATTATTAATGTTGCCCTTCATGAATTTTATTTTTTATTTTTAAGACAATCATTTACAGTAGAAGGAAAAATAAAGATCTATTAGGTAAGTAAAAACTAAAATAATACAGCATTATTAAACTTATCCTAAAAGTACATTTTAAAGGTTTCCCCTAAATAGGAAATACAAAAGAAATCATAGGGTGGAGGAAACCACAATTGGAAAGTAATCACTTAAATAAGCCAGTATACATATTAAAACAAACAAACAAGCCCCAAAATCCTATTTTTGAATGTGATAATAAACACAAGTAAGAGCAAAAGAATAAGCATGAAGATGTAAAAAAGGACATCAAAATAAAAAAATCTGGGAAAGGAGAGTAAGAAAATCTAGACTAAGCAATTTTGTGTTTATTTTTGTGCATGGTGTGAGGGTGTGTTCTAGTTTCATTGATTTGCATGCAGCTGTCCAGGTTTCCCAGCAATGCTTGCTGAATAGACTGTCTTTTCCCCATTTTATGTTCTTGCTTTCTTTGTTGAAGATTAATTGACCCTAGGATCTGGGTATATTTCCAGGTTCTATTCCATTGGTCTGTATGTCTGTTTTGGTACCAGTACCACATCTATCTTGATGACTGTGGCTGTGTAATATTACCTGAAGTCAGGGAGAGTTATGCCTCCTGCTTGGATTTTGTTTCTCAGTATTGCATTGGCAATTCTGGGGCTTTTGTGATTCCATATAAATTTTTGGATTGTTTGTTATGTGAAAAATGTCAGGGGAATTGATAGGTATTGCATTGAATCTGTATATTGCTTTGGGTAGTATGGCCATTTTTACAATATTGATTTTTGCAACCCAGGAACATGGAATATCTTTCCATTTCTTTACATCTTCTTTAATTTCCTTGATGAATGTTTTATAGTTCTTGGCATATAAGTCCTTTACCTCCTTGTTCAGGTGTATTAGCAGGTATTTGATTTTTTGGGGTGCAATTTTAAAAGCTATTGTATTTTTGTAATCCTTTTCTAATATTTCATTGATATTATACAGAAATGTGACTGATTTCGGAATGTTAAGCTTATATCCTACTACTTCGCTGAATTTGTTGCTCAGTTCAGGTAGTTTTTGGTTTGAGTCCTTGGGGTTTTCTATATTTAGTATCATGTCATCTGCATACAGTAACAGTTTTACTTCTTCTTTTCCTATTTGGATGCCTTTTATTTCTTTTTTTTTTTTCCATCTGATTGCTGTGGCTAGGACTTCCAGTACTATGTTGAATAATAGTGGTGAGAGTAAAATCAAAATGGCTTAAGACTTAAATATAAGACAAGACACCATCTAACTCTTAGAAGAGAATGTCAACAAAACATTCTCTGACATCAACCTTACAAATGTTTTCTCAGGTCAGTCTCCCAAAGCAACAGAAATCAAAGCAAAAATAAACCAATGGGACATAATCAAACTGACATGCTTTTGCACAGCAATGGAAACCAAAAAGAAAACAAAAAGAAAACTTACAGATTGGGAGAAAAATAGTGTCATATGATGCAACTGACAAGGGCTTAATCTCTAAAATATGCAAGCAACTTATACAACTCAATAGCAAAAAAGCCAACAACCCAATGGAAAAATGGGCCAAAGAACTGAATAAACATTTCTCCAAACAAGATCTGCAGATGGCCAATAAACACATGAAAAAATGCTCAACATCACTGATTATTAGAGAAATGCAAATCAAAACTACCATGACATAACACCTCACACGAGTCTGAATGGACTTCATTAATCAGTCCATAAATAATAAATGCTGGAGAGGGTGTGGAGAAAAGGGAACCCTCCTGCACTGTTGGTGGGAATGTAAACTGGTACAACCACTATGGGAAACAGTATGGAAATACCTTAGAAAACTATACATAGATTTACCATATGAATTAGTCATCCCACTCTTGGGTGTATATCCAGACAAAACTTTCCTTGAAAAAGACACAGGCACCTGTATGTTCATGCAGCACTATTCACAATAGCCAAGACATGGAAACATCCTAATTGTCCATTTACAGATGATTGGATTAGGAAGAAGTGGTATATATACCAAGTGGAATACTACTCAGCCATAACAAAAAACAAAATAATCCCATATGCAGCAACCTGGATGGAACTAGAGACTCTCATACTGAGTGAAGTCAGAAAGAGAAAGACAAATACCATATGATATCACTTATATCTGGAATCTAATATTTGGCACAAATTAACCTTTCCACAGGAAAGAAATATCATGAACTTGGAGAATAAACTTGTGGTTGCCAAGGGGGAATGGGAGGAAGTGGAATGGATTGGGAACTGTGGCTTAACAGATGCAAATGATTGCTTTGGAATGGATAAGCTATGAAATCCTGCTTTATAGCACTGGGTACTATGTCTAGTCACTTTTTATGGAGCATGATAATGTGAGAATAAAATAAATAAATAAATAAATATATATATATAAATATATATATATTATATGTGTAATTGGGTTACCATGCTGTCCAGTAGAAAATTGAAAGAACACTGTAACAAAAAATAGAAATCAAAGTAAAAGAGAGAAAATCTATACTATTCTATACTATTTTTTATAATGTGTTTGAACCAATATGACTATCAATCTAAAGCAAGCAGATATAGAAGTGGGTGGACATATATGAAAAACAGGACCACCACAAATGAAAAGCAGGTACTAGATTAATAAGAAACTAAGAAGTAGAGGGCACAAGAACAAAATAAAAGGAAATCATCAAGTTCAAACAGCCCAGGAGTCACAAACAGTCCAGTGAGTGGGCAGAGAGCCACAAATGGTTCAGTGGGCAGGCAAATTGAATGTGGAAATTGCACAAATGGCCAAGAGTTGCAAATATTCCAGTGGAGAGATGTGAATTTACCAGTGGGCCAGCCAAGTAATCATGGTAAGAGTGAAAATACCCCAGGAGTCTTAAATGACCCAGTAGGTGGTTGGAGAGCCATGAACAGCCTGTTGGGCATGTGGAGTGATTGCAGAAACATTTAAATGTCCCAGGAACCTCAAATGGTCCGGACGGGTGGAGTGATCCCTACCAGTAGCTAGTTAGAGGAATGTAGATGCAGCTATGTTGCCTGGCTGGTCAAAAGCACTGTGAGTGGTCTGCTGTCTCATATTCTCCTCTGCAACAACTACAGGGAGCACTCAGCCTTTTGCCCAGTAGGGGGAGTGACTGCAGAAATTGCACAGGTTCTATAGCTACAGAGAGAGCCTTTTAGCAAAAATTAGGCATCAGCTATTGCCCTTGGGGCTACAGATAACATTCCTCAGACGGCAAAACAAAGCAAATGAGGGCAGAAAGGTGCCTGTCCCAGGAGCTACAAAGAGCAGTTATGAGAGCCCTCCAGCAAAGGAAGGGACTCCAGCAAAAGCTTCTGTTAGTGACAGCTACAAGAAATGCTCCAGAGAGCTACCTGGTAGCAGGAGGGGCACAGGAGCTACTTTCTACCTCCCCTGCTATGACAGCAATCCACTGCACTGTGAACCACTGCCACCATTTAATGGACTCCATTCTTAGTAGCCACCTGGTTCCAGGAGAGGTGGTATGATAGTGCTGCTCCCATCACATGCTCTGGGTATATGTGAGCTGCTACCACCCCTGGGAAATACAAGACTGGACACCAGCTACTGCATCTTCATACCTGCTGTCAAGGGGAAAATAAATATAGAAAGTTACATATTATGACATGGCAGAAAAATAGCATTCAGACAAAGAAACAAGAAAAATCACACAAAAACAACTAAACAAAGAGGAGATAGGCAATCTACCTGAAAAATAATTCAGTGATGATAGTAAAGATGACCCCAGATCTTGGGAAAAGAATGGAGGTACAGTTAGAGAAATTACAAGAAATGTTTAGCAAAGAGATAAAAGATTTAAAAAACAAGGAAACTAAGATGAATAGCGCAATATCTGAAATGAAAAATACACCAAAAGAAATCAATAGCAGGATAATGGAGGCAAATGAATGAATGACTGAGGTGGAAGATAGAGTGGTGGAAATAATTACTACAGAAAATAAGAAAAAAGAGTGAAAATAAATAAGGCAATTCTAAGAGACTTCTGGGACAATATTAAACATACCAACATTTGCATCATAGGGTTTCCAGAAGGAGATGAGAGAGAAAAAAAGACAGAGGAAATATTTGAAGAGATTAAAGTTGAAAACTTCCCTAATATGGGATAGGGAACACTCACTCCAGTTGATGAAGGACATAGAATCTCACACAGAAAAACCCAAATTAAAATGCAGTGAGACATATACTAAGGAAACTGACAAAAATTAAATACAAAGGAAATATATTAAAAGCCACAAGGCAACAGATATCATACAAAGGAACCCCAGTTGATTTTTCAGCATAAACTCTGCAAGCAAGGAAGGAATGGTAAGATATACTTAAGGTGATGAAGGGGAGGTACCTACAGCCAAGAATACTCAGCCCAGCAATGATCTCATTCAGATTTGATGGAGAAATAAAAAACTTTTCATACAAGTAAAAGCTAAGAGAATTCAGCACCTCCAAACCAACTCTTCAGCAACTACTAAAGGAATTTTGTAGACAGAAAAGAAAAAAGCCACATTTAGAAACAAGAAAATCACAAATGAGAAAGCTCATTGGTAAACAGAAAGGTAGGAAATAACCCATTGATAAATACAATATCAAAGCTAACAAGCATGAGAAGAGAAAACAGATTCAGAACATTGAAAATGCATTTGAAATTGAGACCAACAATCAAAATCAATTCTGTGCACATATAGATGGTTATTAAATATTCTAATGGGGACCACAAATTAAAAAGCTATTATGGATTGGATACACACATAAAAAAGAAAAAGCAATCCAAACACAACACTAAAGATGGTAAGAAAATCACAGGAGAAGACAAAGAAGAAAGAAAGAAAAATAAGACCTAAAGTAACAATCAAAAACAATTAAGAAAATGGCAATAAGTACATACTTATCCATAATTACATTGAATTTAAATGCTTTAATTGGAGTAATTAAAAGACAGACTGGCTGAATGTATGCAAACACACACACACACACACACACACACACAGATCCTGTGTTGCTGTAGCTGTGGCATATGCTGGCAGCTACAGCTCCGATTAGACCCCTAGCCTGGGAACATCCATATGCCATGGGTGTGGCCCTAAAAAGACAAAAGACAGAAAAAATAGAAAAAATCAATAAACCCAAGAGCTGACTCTTTAAAATGGTAAACAAATTTGACAAAACTCTGCCCAGGCTTACAAAGAAAAAAAAAAGAGATAGAAAAAAATAAATTAAAAATTTAAAAAGGAGACATCTCAGCTGATATAGAAATACAAAATATTTAGAGAAAACTATGAACAATTATATGTCAACAAATTTGACAACCTATGAGAAATGGACAACCTTCTAGAAATATACAGCTTACCAAAACTGAATCAAGAAGAAATAGATAATTTTAATGGGCTAATCACTAGAAATGAAATTGAATATGTAATTTAAAAAAAAAACCTCTTGGAGTTCCCGTTGTGGCGCAGTGGTTAACGAATCCGACTAGGAACCATGAGGTTGCGGGTTCAGTCCCTGCCCTTGCTCAGTGGGTTAACAGTCCGGTGTTGCCGTGAGCTGTGGTGTAGGTTGCAGACGCGGCTCGGATCCCGCGTTGCTGTGGCTCTGGCATAGGCCGGTGGCTGCAGCTCCGATTCAACCCCTAGCCTGGGAACTTCCATATGCCGTGGGAGTGGCCCAAGAAATAGCAACAACAACAACAACAACAACAACAACAACAACAACAAAAACCTCTTTACAAACCAATATCCAGGGCCAGATAGTGTCTTAGGTGAATTCTACCAATTATACAATGAAAAACATACCCATCCTTCTTAAACTCTTCCAAAAGATTGAAGAAGGAACACTCCCAAAGAAGCCACCATCTCCCTAATAGAAAAATAAAGATACTATCAAAAAAGAAAATTATAGGCCAATATTTTTGATGCATAGAGATGCAAAAATTCTCAATAAAATTTTAGCAAACCAAATCCAACAACACATAAAAGGATCTTACAACATGACCAAGTGGGTTTCACTCCAAGTTCACAAGGATGTCTCAATATACACAAATCAATCAATATGATCCACTTCAACCAAAGAAGAGTAAAAAAATCACATGCTCCACTCAATAGAGAAAAAAAGCACTTGAAAAAATTCAACATCCATTCATTATAAAACCCTTACCATAGTGGGTATAGAGGGGACCTATGTGAACATAATAAAAAACCATTTATGACAAACCCACAGCCAACATAATACTTATTGCAGAAAAACTGAAGACCTTCCCACTAAAATCTGGAAAAAGACAAGGATGCACACTCTCACCATTTTTGTTCAATATGGTATTGGAAGTCCTATCCACAGCTATCAGACAAAAAAAAAGAAACCAAATGTATTTAATTTGGAGAAGTAAAATGATCACTATAAGCAAATGACATGATATCACAGAAAATACCAAGGATGCCATGAAAAGTCTACTCAGTCTGATAAATGATTTCAGCAAAGTAGCAGGATACAAGACTAACATTCAGAAAGTTGCATTTCTGTATACAAACAATGAAATATTACAAAAGGAATATAAAAATCAATACCTTTTGAAATCCCACAAAAAAACTAGGACTAAACCTGACCAAGGAGGTGAAAGACGTTTATGTTGAGAACTACAAAACATTAATCCAATTAAAGAGAATCCAAAGAAATGGAAATGTATCCTATGCTCCTGAATTGGAAGAATTAAAATGGTCATAGTACTTAAAATAATCTAGAGATTTAATACAATCCCTATCAAATCACTAATGATGTTTTTTTACAGAACTAGAACAAATAATCCAAAAATGTATATGGAAATACATAAGACGCAGAAATGCCAAAGCAGTCATGAGGGGGAAAAAAAGCAGGAGACATAACTCTTGCAGAGCTTATATAAAGCTGCAACAATCAAGAGAGTGTGGTACTGGTAGAAAAACAGACATTGGATCAATGAAACAGATTAGAGAGCCCAGAAATAAACTTAGACACCTAATGACAATTAATCTTGATAAATACACTAAGAATATAAAATGGGGGAAAAGTCAGTCTCTTCAGTAAGTGGTGCTGGAAAAACTGGGCAGCTGAATATAAGTCAATGAAACTTGAACACA
Source organism: Sus scrofa (assembly GCF_054392235.1). Taxonomy (NCBI): domain Eukaryota; kingdom Metazoa; phylum Chordata; class Mammalia; order Artiodactyla; family Suidae; genus Sus; species Sus scrofa. The sequence goes on from NC_139401.1 coordinate 62,843,946, forward strand.
CTATCACAACATGGACAATAATGAACTCAAAATGGCTTAAAGATTTAAGCACAAGATGAGAAAGACACCGTAAAAGTCCTAGCTAGAAGAGAACATAGACAAACATTCTCTGGTATAAAACTTAAAAATGTTTTATTAAGTCACTCTTCCAAGGCAATAGAAATCAAGTGGAACCTAATCAAACATAGGCTTTTGCATGGCATATTTGACCATTAAAAATGAAAAGACAGTCTACAGAATGTGAGAAAATATTTGCAAAAGATGGAACTGACAAGGGCTCAGTATCCAAAATGTAAAAATAACTCATTCAACTCAACAATAAAAACCCAGTTCAAAATGGACAGAAGACCTAAATAGACATTTCTCCAAAGAAAATATATGGATGGCAAGTAGGCATCTGAAAAGATGTTCAACATTACTAATTATTAGAGAAATGCAAATCAAAGCTACAATGAGGTACTGCCTCACAGTTGTAAGAATGGCCATCTACAAGTAACAAGTTTACAAGTAAAAAATGCTGGAGAGGGTGTGGAGAAAAGGTAACTGTCCCAAACTGTTGGTTTGGGTGTAAATTGGTACACCCACTATGGAAAACAGTATGGAAGTTCTTCAAAAAACTAAAAATAGAACTATGATCCAGGAATCCCACTCCTGAGTATATGTCTGGAAAAAAAAATTAATGTAAAAGCTATATGCAGTATCTAGCCCATGATCAAAGATAATACAAGAAAGAGAATTGGGTCTCTTTGCTGTACAGCAGAAGTTAGCACAATAATGTAATTCAACTATACTTTAATAAAAAAAAGAATACATGCACTCCTGTGTTCATAGCAGTACTATTCACAATGTCCAAGACATGGAAACAACCTAAATAACCATTAACAGATCGATGGATTAAGAAGGTATGGTGCATATATACAATGGAATATTACCCAGGCATAAAAAAACAACAAAACAATGACATTTGCAGCAACATGGATGCAAGTAGATTATCATACTAAGTATGTCAGAAAAACAATGAAAAATACCATATGATATCACTTATATGTGGAATCTAAAGTATGGCACAAATGAACCTATTTGCAAAACAAATGGCTTACAGACATGGCAAACAGACTTGTGGTTGCTGAGGGGGAGGGGAGAGGTAGTGGAATATACTTGGAATTTGGGGTTAGTAAATGCAAACTCTTACATTTAGAATGGATAAAAAACAAGATCTTACTGTACAGCATGGGAAACTATATCCCATTTCCTGGGATAGACCATGATGGAAAATAATATAAAAGAGAATATAGATCTGAGTCACTTTCCTATATAGCAGTAATTTGCACAACTCTGTAAATCAATTATACTTCAATAACAAATTTAAAAAAAATTAAAAAAATAAAACAAGTTCATTGGGGGAAAAAAAGACCCTGGTATAGCCAAAGAAATCCTGTGAAAGACAAACTGAGCTGAAGTAATCAGTGTCCATGACTTCAGGCTATATTACAGTATACATGGTCCTTAAAAAAACTAAAAATAGAACCACCATATAATCCAGGAATTGCACTCTTGGGTGTATATTCTGAGAAAACCATAATTCAGGAAGAAACATGTACACCAATATTCACTGCAGCACTATTTACAATAGCCAAGACATGAATTGAAACTAATGTCCATTAACAGAAGAATGGATAAAGAAGATATGGTACATATATACAATGGGATAATACTCAGCCATATAAAGAAGGAAATAATACCACTTGCATCAACATGAATGGACTTTTGTGATTGTTATATTAACCAAAGTGAGTCAGTCAGAGAAAGAAAAATATCATACGATGTATGTGAAATCTAATAAAAATCTAATAAAAGCGTTACAAATGAACTTATTTGCAAATTAGAAACAGACTTACAGATTTCAAAAACACTTATTTTTACCAAAAGGGAAAGATGTGTGGGAGGAATAAATTGGAATTTTGTATTTAAATATACATATTACTATACATAGAATAGAAAATCAGATGTATAGCACAGGGAACTCTACACAATATTCTGTAATAACATAAATGGGAAAATACAATGTGTATATATATATATTATATATATATATATATTATATATATATATTTGATTCACTTTGGTTGTCTACACCTGAAACTAACACCAATTTGTATATCAACTATACTCCAATATAAAATAAATTAAAATACAATTTTTTCATAAAAAATAAAATTCTTACAATTGGAAAATTTCTAGACTGAGTTTCTTCATTTGTTCAATAGGAAAATGGAAATAACTGCATCATGTAGTTGTCACAAATACTAAATCATATTAAGTAAATCTCTTTGTTCAAATGTGAGACATATTCATTGATTAATAAATGGATGTTAATCAAGAATTTCTTCTCTTCATTTTTCTTTTGGTGAAGTACTGCACTGCCACAGTGGAAGAAACTCAAAAGTTTTTGAGTCATACATACCTAGGCTCAAATTTTATCTCTATTTCCTCACTTTGGGGCTTTCATAAGTCACCTATTTTTGACTCAGCCTTCTCTCTTTTGTTTATTTTAATTTTCATTACTCTAGAAGGTGGAATGATTCTAAATGGTATTGCTGTGATTTACGTCAAAGTGTGTTCTGCTCATGTTTTCCTCTAAGAGTTTTATAGTATCTGGTCTTACATTTAGGTATTTAATCCATTTTGAATTTATTTTTGTATATGGTGTTAGAGAATGTTCTAATTTCATTCTTTTACATCTAGCTGTCCAGTTTTCTCAGCACCACTTATTTATTTATTTTGGTCTTTTCTAGGGCCACACCCATGTCATATGGAGGTTCACAGGCTAGGGGTCTGATCAGAGCTACAGCTGCTGGCCTATGCCACAGCCACAGCAATGAGGGATCTGAGCTGCTTCTGTGACCTACACCACAGCTCACAGCAATGCCAGATCCTTAACCCACTGAGCGAAGCCAGGGATTGAACCCACAACCTCATGGTTTCTAATCAGATTCATTAACCACTGAGCCACAACAGGAACTCCTCAGCACCGCTTATTGAAGAGACTATTTTTTCTTCATTGTATATTCTTGCCTCATTTGTCATAGATTAATTGAGCATAGATGTGTGGGTTGATTTGGGTGCTTTCTATACTGTTCCACTGATTTTATTTATGGGTTTTGTGCCAGTACCTAGTGTTTTGATGATTGTAGCTTTGTAGTATAGTTTGAAGTCAGGGAGCCTGATTCTTCCAGATTTGTTTTTCTTTTTCAATATTGCTTGGTCTATTCAGGGCATTTTGGGTTTCATACAAATTTTAATTTTTTGTTTTATTTCTGTGAAAAATGCCTCTCGTAATTTGATAGGGATTGTATTGAAGGAGAAAATCATCATTCAAAAATATAACACACCCCTATGTTCATTGCAGCACTATTTAAAATAGCCAAGACATGGAAGCAACCGAAATATCCATCAATATAAGAATGGATTGCAGAGACCAGCTCAGTAGGATGGGGCTGAAGAATGGATGCTGTGAAACTTAAGGAAAAAAGTTAACATAAAATAAGACACAGAGACATTTATCTTAAGTAAAGGTGGGAACCAGGGGACTCAAGGTCTCAGGGACCAAGAGCACCACCTCAAGAAACCACACTACTTTTATTGTGCTCTTTAGGATGACGTCAAGTGAGGAGGAGCTATTGGTGGAGGATATAGGGTTTATTTACTATAAGTTCTTTTATTATTTTAAAAGCCACTTAGCTGGTAGAAGGTTAAGCTTTTACTCTGACCTTTAGGCACATAACAATCATTAGCATTTGAGTTAACTATCTATGCTTAGCATTCCAGAGAATCCTCACTATGCTTCCACAAATGGCAAGCCAATTTGTGGCAACCCAGCATGCCTAGGTTTGCACCTTGGTTCTCTTTGCTAATGCATATTCTTCTAATGGCCACTCATAAACCACTTGGCCATGAGGTTCCTCTTTCTCTTATTCTTTAGAGGACATATTGTGCTTGTGCAAATGGCGTGCCAATCTGTACAGGTCTGGCGTGCCTAGATCAACTCATTATGTCTTCATTCAGCTGACCCTATGAATAGCTTATGCCTTTAGGTCTTTGTTCTTAAGCTTAAGTCATCTACTAGCACTGTGACTGTTTTTCAAGTAGGAAGATGGGATAAAGTAAAGCAGGAAGATGGGATATAGTAAAGCAGGACAAGATGGAGTTTTCAGCAAAGAGGCTACAAAAATATTGTAGAAACATGTCTCATGACAATGGATAAAGTACAATTGAATATTACCCATAAAAAAAGAAGGAAATAATGCCATTGGTAGCAATGTTGATCGACCTAGAGATTATCATTCTAAATGAATTATGTCTGACATAGAAAGACAAATATCATAACATCACTGATGGAGTTCCAATTGTGGTTCAGCAGAAACAGATCTGACTAGGATCCATGAGGACGCAGGTTCAAGCCCTGGTCTCACTCAGTGGGATAAGGATCTGGCATTACAATGAGCTCTGGTGTAGGTCACAGATGTGGCTCGAATCTGATGTTGCTGTGGCCATGGTGTAGGCCAACGGCTACAGCCTCAATTCAACTCCTAGCCTGGGAATTTACATATGCCACAGGTGCAGCCCCAAAAAGCCAAAAAGAATATCATTTATATGTGTAATCTGAAAAATGATACAAATGGACTTGTTTGCAAAACAAAAGCATACTCACAGACTTTGAAAACAAACATATGGTTACCAAAGGGAACTGTGGGAGTGAGAGATGGATTGGAGTTTTGGGATTGGCATATGCACACTGCTGTATATGGAGTGGATGGTCAATGGGGACCGGCTGTATTGCACATGGAGTTCTAATCAATATTCTGTGATAACCTGAATGGGACAAAAATCTGAAAAAGAATGGCTCTGTGTACATTTATAACTGAACCATTTTTGTATGGAAGAAATTATCACATTATAATTCAACTATATTTCAATAAAACTTAGAAAAATTAAAGCTATTTCTCTACAAAAAGACTCATACAAGCCATTAAAATATGTTTGCTGTGACATAGTCTCTATGAGGATTTGGGTTCAATCCCTGGCCTTGCTCAGTTGGTTAAGGATCTGGCATTGTCTCAAGCTGTGATGTAGGTCACAGATGCAGCTTGGATCTGGAATTTCTGTGGCTATGTCATATACCTGCAGCTGCAGTTCTTTTCTTGGAGACTTCTATATGCTGCAGGTGCGGCCACTGCATATATATGTGTGTGTGTGTGTGTGTGTATATATATATATATATTTTTTTTTGTCTTTTTGTTGTTGTTGTTGTTGTTGTTGTTGCTATTTCTTGGGCCGCTCCCGCGGCATATGGAGGTTCCCAGGCTAGGGGTTGAATCGGAGCTGTAGCCACCGGCCTACGCCAGAGCCACAGCAACGCAGGATCCAAGCCGCGTCTGCAACCTCCACCACAGCTCACGGCAACGCCGGATCGCTAACCCACTGAGCAAGGGCAGGGACCGAACCCGCAACCTCATGGTTTCTAGTCGGATTCGTTAACCACTGCGCCACGACGAGAACTCCCGTATATATATATATATATATATATATATATATGGATGGATGTATATATATGTATGTATGTGTATATATATATATATATAATACACATATATATGTGTGTGTGTGTGTGTGTGTTGTCATGTATCTCCACAGAAGGGCACAATGACTAGGACATACAGATTCTCTCAAATATATTTTACTGTAAAATCTTCTGTTCTATAGAATACTTTTGATCATTTCCAGAATTCTAGTGTTCTACTGAATGCAATTTGTGAAACAGTGCTTCAAAAAATATCTTGAGGTTTGCTAAGGGAAATCCTACCAGGTTTTTCCAAGTGTACAGTCCTACTCTTCAACTGGGAGGCACTATGGAGGTGGACTGGTGGGTAGTGCAGTAATCTTTGTGCTAGCTTATTTAAATGGTCAATCCATAGCCTCTAGTGTATATTTTCATCTACTAGTGGGATTTTCCCTCCCTATAAATTCATAAGTTTTGTGAAAACTTTTTCTTTGCCACTTAGAGAAGGCCTTTTAACATTTATTTTAGAGTAGGTTTATTTTTGATGATGTCTTTTAGTTTTTGCTCGTCTGAGAAGGTTTTTATCTCTCCTCAATCCTGAATGATAAACTTGAAGAGTAGAGTATCCTAGGGTGTAGGTTTTTCTCTTCTGGCACTTTAAATGTGTCATATAACTCTCTTCTTGGTTGCAAAGTTTATGTTGAAAGTAATCTAATAGCCTCATGGGGATTCAATTTTCAATTTTTTGTGACTTTCTTTTTCTCTTGCTGTCTGTAGAATTCTCTTTTACCTTTAATTTTTATAATTTTAATTATGATATGTGTTGATGTGGTTCTTTTTTAGTTCATCTTGTTTGGGACTCTGTGTTTCCTATACCTAAATACTTGCTTACTTTTTCAGGATAAGGAAATTTGAGCCATAATTTCATCAAATACATTTTCTCTCCTGTTTTCTCTCTCTCTACTTCTGGAACCCCTAAAATATGATGCTATTATATTTGAAGTTGTCACATAGGTCCCATAAACTGTCTTCATTTTTTTGTTATTTTTGTTATTTTTGCTATTCTGGTTGGGTAATTTCCATTTTTCTATCTCCCATGTCACTTATGTGTTCTTCTGTATTACTTGCCTGTTGTTAATTCTTTCTTATGGTTTTTTTTTTTTTTTTTTCATTTCTGTTACGGTGTCCTTTAGCTCTGACAGGTACTTTTTATATTTTCTAGTTATTTGTTAAAGTTATCACTGTTCATTTATTCCTTCTTAAGTTCAGAGAGACTTATTAACAATGCTGTGAACTCTTTATCTGGTAAATTGTTTATCTCTGTTTCATTAGTTGTCTGTTTTTTTTTTTTCTTGTTCTTGCTTTGGTCCAAATTCCTCTCTCTCTTTTTTTTTTACCTTTCTCTGTATCTATAAATTATAGATAAAATTATTTAAAGAAGTTTCCTATCCTGGTATGGAATGGATGTTCTTGTGTGTGAGTATCCCTATGCAGTCTCTCTTCTTGCACGTTATCACTTATTATAGTTTGTAATCCCTTGTATGCAACTGATGAGACCAAATGTGTTTCAAATTTTAGAGTGTTTTGTATTTTAGAAATGCACCATTATTTAGAAATGCTTCATTGTTCATTAGGCAGCTTTTCCATTAGGGTCCAAGGAAGCATCACATACTCAAATGTTTTAATATATAAGTAGCAAAATATATGAAGAGTAATACTAATTAGGATAAATATAACCTATAAATAATACTGCATTAGGTCAGATCATATTTTGCTGCCATATGAGTTATTTTTGGCCTTAAAGGACTCTTGAACTTTGTAACAATGAATGAAGAACTGGAAAGATTAATTATAAGAAGACAAAGTAGATTTCAAGCTATAGATGCAGTAACAGTTTAATATTAAAGAATGTATTAATATAATGTACCATATTTGTAGCTCAAATGGGAAAAACATATGTGATGTCTCAATAGTTTGAAAAAGGCATTTGACAAAATCTTATATGCATTACTGATTTCTTTTTATAGAAGGAATGTTTGGGTCCATATCCTACAAATGCATATCCTTAATGGTATAACATTAGAACTATTTCCATTAAATGGAACAGGACATGAATGCAACTTACGTCCATTATTACTTGATGGTATTCTGGAAGTGTTAGCTAATGCAATTAGACAAGAGAAATAAATAAAATTTATTAATATTAGAAAAATGTTTTCATGCCATTTGCAGATAGGATATAAATAAATTACTAGAAAATATTCAAAGCAATAAGATAATTCAGTAAAGTGTCTGTTTAAAAGTTTATTATTTATTTCTATAATTATTCTTAATTTTTTTCATTATAGCTGGTTTACAGAGTTCTGTCAATTTTCTACTTTACAGAAAGGTGACCCAGTTAAACATACATGTATAGATTCCATTTTCTCACATTAGCCTGCTCCATCATAAGTGACTAGATGTAGTTTCCAATGATACACAGCAGGATCACATTGCTTATCCATTCCAGAGGTAATAGTTTTCATCTATTAAGCCCAAGTTCCCAGTCCATCCTGCTCCCTCCTCCTCCCCCTTGGCAATCACAAGTCTATACTCCAAGTCCATGATTTTCTTTGTTTAAAAATTTATTATATAAAACCAATTGCTTTCCTATACACAATCAGATGGAAAATATATTATAATAACATATTTATAACATTAACAAAATTATAAAATTCTTAGGAATTGAAAAAAATGTAGAACCTATACAAAGAAATAGGGTCATTAACTGAAGACATAAGTGAAAGAAAATATAATGTTGTATCTGGTCCAAAATTTTAATATTACATTAAATATGAATTACAATAGAAATACTGGGAAGGATGTTGGAGGTAATTTGAAAAAATGTTACTAAATCTTATACACAAAATATCCAGAAAAATTCTGAACTAGAATAGTAATATGATAATGGAAATGAGCAGTGAGGGAGAGGAAGAAGAAAAAGATGAGGATAGCCCTATCAGATGTTTAAGAAAATCATAATGTGAAGCTATAAAAGTTGAAACAATTTGACCCTGGAAAAGAAATGGATAAATCAGTGGAACAGAATAGAAGTCCAGAAATAGATCCAAACATTTTTGGAAATTCAACATATTATAAATTTTATATTTCTGATCAGTGGTGGAGGGAGTGTGTGTTTAGTAAATGGTCTTAGAAAAACTGACTAAAAAAATATTACTTACATCAAAATAAATCCCAGATGTTTAGAGATAGAACATTTAAAAAAACCTTTAAAATCATCTAAGAAAACATTAGCAAATATATTTATAATCTTGTTGTGTTAAAGACTTTTCTAGCAAAAGGCAAAATCCAGAACCCTTAAATGAAATTAAGAATATGTTTGACTGTTTTAAAATAATAGTTTAGAAATCTCTTTATGACAAAAAATTGAAAAACAAATTTAAAAATACAAATGATGAGCTAGGAAAATAAAAACGATGAATGAATATTTGGTAAAATGCAATATTAGATAAAGGGCTAATTTTCATACTCTTCAAAAACTCTTTCATCAATAATAAAATGGTAACCATTCATACAACTATAAAAATGGATTAAAAGATGGATAAACAGTATATATATGAGGTCCATGACAAAGGAAATCTAAGTGATGGATAAACATTGGAAATTATGTTCCAATTTTTATAATTAAAGACAAGAAAATTGAAATAAGATACCATTTTAATCTCTTAGCTGGGCAAAAGTGAGCGGATAATAATATTAAGTGCTGGCAAGGGTATAAAAACAAGGGTATAAAGAAATAAGCTCTGTCCCTGGAGCTCATTAGACTTAGGTAATATCTTGTCAGGGAAAGGCCCAGGGGTTTTGTATAACCAAATAATCCAACATTTACCTAGAGGTGTATGGTTTCCAAGGATTTTTTAAAATTTTATCTTTATAATGATTACATATGAGCATGAGAAAACTGAGATTAATAAAAGTTATTATGACTTATTCAAATTAATTTAGCTAGTGAGTTATAGAGCTGTAATTTGAATTCTTATCTTCTAACTGTCCAAAGCTTTTCTCACTAACACAGACTCAATTGGGGCATCTGAGTGTTTTTCAAATCAAAATCCCATCCATTCAACCAACAAGTATTTACTGAACATCTACTCTGTGTCAGGCATTATTCTAGTTACTGGTCATAGAACAATGACCAAACCAAAGTCTCTGCCCTTATGGAGCCTATATTATAGTGGGAGGAGAGGTATATTAAATAAGTTAATTGGAAATATGTAAGTTGATGATAAATGTGAATAAGAAAATATAAAATAGGAAAAGATAAGAAGTAATAGTAAGAGGCGTAGCATGTTTCAATTTCAAGTAGAGTAGTCAAACAAAAAAAATCAAGTACAAAGAAGTATTTAAGCAAATATCTAAGGGAAGTGAAGTAATAAGCCATATGGGTATCTGGGGAAGCAACCTAGCACTGGTTTGGGAACATGTCTTGTGTGTTTGAGGAACATCAAGAAAACCAGATAGCTAGAGAGAAGCGAATAAGAGGAAAAGAAGCAGAAAATAAGGTAAGAGAGGGAAGGAGGTGGGGAGGCAGATAGCCTAGAACCTTTGGCTTTTGCTCTGAGATGGGAGGCCATTTGTGGGCATGCCTCCCAAAAGAATATGTCCACAGGAATAATCACTATATTGATGACCCTTGATGTTTATGCATCACTAGAAGCAACCACAATCTACCTTATCACTTCTCAACATGCTTATTACCTCTCTTCCATTATTAACTGTTTCCTGCCTCCCAGGAGAAGCCAGTCTGGCTCTTTGACACCAATGACCCAGAGCTCCACTTGGTATGATAAATAGTCAGATTGGAAGGCAGGGAGACACAAGCAGATGGCAGAAATATGTTAGCAAGTATCAAATTCCAGAGAAATAAGCTTGTGAAATGAAAGAATGAATGTAAACCTGTTTTTGCATGAAATGTTCTCCCAAGTAGCTTTTTCCTTTATGGCTTTTTCCATTATGGCTTTTTCCTTTCTATTCTTAAATATTTGTTCAAAAGAAACCTGTTAATAACAGATTATTGTTTTTAATACTGTCAACTGCCTCCACATTCAACAATCCTGAGGCCATTTACCAGGTTTTACTTTTTCTCTTTTCCATGTAATTTATCATCTTCAAGTATATGATATAATTTACTTATTTATTAGCTTTACTGCTTATTGTCTTTCTTCCTAAATGGCATATGAGCTACAGAAAGGCCCACATTCTTGTCTATTTTGTTTTCTTCTGCGTACTAAACACCTGGAACAGTGCATGCACATAGTAGGTGTTCAATAAATATTTGTAGTTGAATGCACATCTAATCTCTCTGTTTAGTTTGTGTCATAGAACCTCTCTCTCCTGCTCAATATAGCCTCATTCCCTGCAACTCTGCATTTTGAAAACTGAAGTATCTTAGCCTTCACCTATATTGACAGGCCATGAAGTTCTCATTACATTTGAGCTCTAGTCATTGTGGTCTTCACAATGGCTTGAATGCAGGCTTATAAATAGTTTAAATGGACTGGATATGAAGATTAACATGGACTCCCTACTTAAATCCAATCAAAAGAACTCCCTTGCTTTGTTCTGTAAGAAAAAGAGGTAAAATCTACTAAGTAAATTGGCAGGGGTAATAGGAATTCCTCATTAGAGGGAGACATGCCCAAACAAGTAGCCATTAAAGGTAATAGGTGCAATGCCCATAAAACTCCTAGAAGATAATATATGCAAAACATTCTTTGACATAAACCATACAAATGTTTTCTTAGGTCATCCTCCTAAGGCAATAGAAATAAACTAAATAAAAAATGGCATCTAATCAAACTTATAAGATTTTGCACAGCAAAAAAAATCACAAAAAAGACAATCTACAGAACAGGAGAAAAATAGTTGCAAATGATGCAAACAACTAAACTAAAAACCAAACAACACAATTGAAAAGTGGGCAGAAGATCTAGACATTTCTCCAAGGAAAACCTATGGATGGCACATGAAAAAATGCTCAACATCATTAATTATTAGAGAAGTGCAAATCAAAATTACAATGAGGTATCATTTAACACTGGTCAGAATCGCCATCATTAACAAGTCAACAAATAACAAATTCTGGAGGAGGTGTGGAGAAAAGGGAAGCTTATATCACTGTTGGTGAGAATGTAAATTAGTATAACCACTATGGAAAACAGTATGGAAGTTCCTCAGAAAATGAAATATAGAATTACTATGTAAGCCATCCTGGGCATCTATCCAGAAAAAAACCATAATTTAAAAAGATAATGCACAAAGCTAACCTCAACAAATTTAAGAGTATAGAAATTATTTTAAGTATCTTCTCTGACCACAATGGCATGAAACCAGAAATCAACCACAGGAAAAGAAATGAGAAAAAACCTACTACATGGAGACTAAACTACATGCTATTAAAAATCCAATGGGTCAATGAGGAAATCAAGAAGGAAATTAAAGAATACCTTGTGACAAATGATAATGAAGACACAACCAATCAAACTCTATGGGATGCTGCAAAAGCAGTGCTCAGAGGGAAATTCATAGCAATAGAGGCTTTCCTCAAAAAAGAAGAAAAATCTCAAATTGACAACCCACAACCTAAAAGAATTAGAAAAAGAAGAACAAATCAAACCTAAAGTCAGCAGAAGGAAGGAAATCATAAAGATCAGAGAAAATCAATAAAATAGAGATTCAAAAAACAGTAGAAAAAAAAAACAATAAAGCCAAGAGGTGGTTCTTTGAAAAGGTAAACAAAATTGACAAACCTCGGGCTAGACTCACCAAGAAGAGGAGAGGAAAAAACAAATAAACAAAATGAGTGAAGTAAGTCATAAAGAGAAAGACAAATACAATATGATATCACATATCTGGAATATAATATACAGAACAAAGGAACCTTATATAAGGTCATAAGTACTATGAAGAAATTTAGACCCAGAGTCAGGAGATAAGTCCTATCTACAGGACTTGATCTCCAGTGCCTTAATTCTTATATAGGACTATTTTGATAACAACATGAAGATTAATGATGATGATGATAATAAGGCATTATATATGGAGAACCCCTATTCAAAGATCTGTTGAGAAGACTAGTTATCTTTTATAATTTATTTATAATCAATTATGTATCATTAATATATTAATTTTTATATTTATCATTAGTATTTAAAATTTGTTTCTCAGACCTGTTGAGATTCTTGGCAAGGTCTTGAATTTATGGAACATAAGAGAGGGTCATATAGAGAAAAAATAACTCAGTTATAGAATATTCTGGAGAGCAGGCATTGATAACAACACCTAGGAGAAAATGGCCATTTAATAATACATGTAACTTAAACATTTCAGGCTTCGCAGAATGAAGACTTTTGATTCTTTCTCTCTCTCTCAGCAGAAAGGAAAACACACTGGTTTGATACTCAGGAGGCTTGGTTTTTAGTTCTGGATTCTGCCTCTACTAAGTGAATGGCTTTGGGTAATTTCATTCTTCCCCCAGAACTTTTTCTATTCTATTCTATTTTTCTAAAACTTCCCCCAGAGTTTTTCTATTATGAAAATAGAAATAGCACCACAGTATTCTTAAATTTTTGAATTATGGATTTGTTTGAGAATGTGTTAAGTGCTACAAACTCTCTACCTAAAAAATACTCACACACAAAATTTTAGTTCCCATTCTAAAAAGTCCACTAGGGACCTGTGTCATGTTCATGGATACCCACTCTAATATACACACAAATTAAGAACACATGAATGTGGCATTCCCATCATGGCTCAGTGGTTAATGAACCTGACTAGCATCCATGAGGAGACGGGTTTGATCCCTGGCCTAGCTCAGTGGGTTAAGGATCCAGCATTTCCATGAGCTGTGGTGTAGGCCAGCGGCTACAGTTCCAATTTGACCCCTAGCCTGGGAACCTCCATATGCCATGGGTGCAGCCATAAAAGGACAAAAGACAAAAAAAATCCAAAAAACAAAAAACAAACAAACAAAAAACAACAAAAAGAACACATGAATATCCAGCTGATATTCTGTGGCCTAAATCCCAGCTCAAGAGTGAGTATTACATGTGACTACTGGGTCAGGGAAACTAGAGTCCTTTTGTTTGGAAGTAAACCACCCTAAGAATACTTTCCTCATTTGGAAACCTATGCTTGTTTCTCAGACATGCCAGTAGTCACATCTTTCATCTTCATTTTCTACTTTAGCATGGACCAAATGTAGCACGACCTTTGCATTATTTTGGCCAAGCAAAAACATAAACTAATAAGCTAATGGTATCTGGTGTTGCCACCATTCTCATAGCTATTGCTCAGTTATTACAGTTTTCTGTTCTGCTAGTTAGCATAGGTGGGAAAACAGAAGTACTTCAAAGGAAACTGATAGAACTGTGTTGGAAAGAAATCAGCTAAGATCATTGACTAAAAGTGACTCATATGTTCTAAATTGGGGCTGTGGCAGGTGGTAAGATATTACTAGGGGAATGGATTCAACAAGTCAAAGCAAAGGAAAACAGACACATAAGTAAGAGACATTAGTCTTTTGATTACTGATGGGTTCAGAATTGTTCTACAGTTTTCAACAGCTATTTTTATCCCTCTGGTTTCCATTTCTGGAGTAACAGATTCAGTCCTAACTCTGCTAATGGTTGGCCATATAGTCTTGGCTCTAATTCTCTTGGAGCTTCAGTATCCTCTTCTGTACATTTATAGAATTTGTGACTAGTTGATCACCAAGGACCTCTTCAGCTTTGACAGTATCGCATTTTAAGACTTTTTGAGTGTCTTCATTTCTTCTTTCTCACTTTGAGATTCAGGAAAAAGGGTGGTCCTCTGGAGTCACAGAAAAAGAGCCAGTTATACAGTGGGAATCAATACATGTTTATTGAATGAGTGAATCAAAAATAATAGTAGCTAACCCTTATTGAGATGTTTATATGCATCAGGCCAGATTTGAAATTCTCATCTGAGATACCTGGAGTACAAGGCCATGTCTGACTCATTTTACATTGTTGAGGCTGTCATCCTAGTCACACATCAAGTAATTGATGGAGTCAAGACTCAAATCCAAGGACGCCTGGCTCCAAAATCCATATTTTTTTTTTGTCTTTTTGTTTTCTAGGGCCACGCCCATGGCATATGGAGGTTACCAGGCTAGGAGTCTAATCAGAGTTGTAGCTGCTGGCCAACACCAGAGCCATAGCAACACAGGATCTGAAATGCATCTGCTCCCTATAGCACAGCTCATAGCAACACCAGATCCTTAACCCACTGAACTAGGCCAGGGATAGAACCCTCAACCTCATGGTTCCCAGTCAGATTCGTTAACCACTGAGCCCTGACGAGAACTCCAAGAATCCATATTTTTAAATGGTTACATGCATGCAATAGTTCACAAAGAGCTGCAATTCAGTAGGTGCACTATAAATATTTGAAGAATGAACAGACTTGCATTGCTAAGTAGATTAAGCCATTTTGTGTCCTGGCTACATTAAGAACCTCATTAAGGAGGCAGTTGTTTTACATTATTTCAACAAAAGCATGGGCATATGGATAGAATAAATGAGTTCTGGGATCTGAAGTATGCTATCTTTGTGTGTCTTTGGTCTTACTGAATGTACCCTCTCTGGGCTTCCATTTACTCATCTATAAAGAAGAGTAAATAACTGAAAATTCATGAATTGTGGTGGACACAATAAAAAGGTAAAAGTGAAAGCCCCTAGCACTCTGCTTGAGATCAAGATTCTAATCCAAAACTGTGAGTTTTATTTCCTTCTCTGAGGATTAGAAAGTCAAAGGCCTGAGAAAGTGAAAAGAAGTTTGCACAAATAAGGAAAGGACAAAGGGTTAGGGTGAATCAAGAAAGCTAAGGAAGTAAGGATATTCTCCTAGGAGGATGGAGAAATGAAGGGGAAGTGTATCTTCCTAATATTGTACCAAAAAATTTTCTCAGACTTAGAGGCTTGTCTGCAGTATGTCAAAGAGCTCATTAATTCTAAGTATTATTCTCAAAACTTTTTTATTTCCTGAACTACTCAAGTAGCTAAGTGATACAAAAGCTACAATCTTTTCCCTTTTTGTCTGAAATATCTGTGTTGGCATAAAATAAAGCCAGACTCCTTAAGTGTCCAGCTGATAAGCCAAAAGTCTTCCCAGTGCTGGATCAAATATTTTTTCACCCCTATACAGTGTCTGGCACATAGTAAGTGTTCTAATTTGTTGAATGAATCAAAGTATTACATTTTTTAAAATTTTTTTGCAGAAGGAATAATTTGCCAAAGAAAGGATTATCTTTTTTTTTCAACTGTTTTGGCTGATATTACATAGCTACAGCCACCAAACTTTCTCTCTAGGAGCCAATGATAGAAGGCTGACAGATTGCTAAAGGACAGACACATGGATAAGCAATGAGCAAACACACATATTAAAGGTTCTCTGCAAGCCAAGGAATAAGTGCCTATTTCTGAGTCTTACTCTTTCTTTTTGTGCACTTAGTACAGAGAAGCTGGCATTTCATAATCCAAATTCCTGGCAGAATTTTCCACAAGTCTGCTTTCACAGAGATATGAAAATTAATTTAGTCAAAATATAACCATTGGTTCACTGGCCCATAGAATGTAAGGACTGTAAGAGTTTTTGAATTCAAACCTTTTACTGTGCTAAGCAAGGACACTGGAGCCAAGAAAGAAGAGATTAATTACTCAAGGTTAAGTCAGAGACTAAGCTGGGACTTGAACCTAGGGTTCCAAGACCAGTGCAGTTTCGTTTCTATCCCATTGCCCACTTATATGTAGACCACTGATGTAGGGAATATCTAATATACATTTATGTATTAAGGCAGAACCACAGAAACCTTGATTTGCTATTAATTTACTGAACAGGTTTGTTAATTTTGCATATGCAACTGATATCTTGAAAATATTATATGAAAATAGAATTCTTCCTCTTTACTATGAGTTGTATTCTGCATTCTCTAATTTCATACTCATTAGTCACATGGGCTTTCATGTTCACATGAAATGGCCAATAGAACTCTCAATAAGTTTTATATTTGCACTATCCAATATGATGGTCATTAGCTATATGTGGCTGTACGCACTTGAATTATGGCTAGTGCAAATGAATCCAAGGCGGAGGGGGAGGGAGTGGGATGGATTGGGAGCTTGGGGTTAATAGATGCAAACTATTGCCTTTTGAATGGATTAGCAATGAGATCCTGCTGTGTAGCACTGGGAACTATGTCTAGTCACTTATGACGGAGCATGATAATGTGAGAAAAAAGAATGTATACATATATGTGTAACTTGGTCACCATGCTGTACAGTAGCAAACTGACAGAACACTGTAAGTCAGCTATAACGGAAAAAAATAAAAATTATTATAATAAAAAAAGAATTAAATTTTAAATAGTATTTAATCTCAATTAATTTAAATATAAATAGCCATGTGTGGATACAGCCTACCATGTTCAGAATCACAGCTATAAAATGAGGACTGGGATCCTCACCTAGTCTTCCTTCCATGACTGAAGAAGATGGAGGGGACAGAGTTCCTTTAGTCTAAAATGATAGCTTCAGGATAAGACAAAATTGGGTCTGAGTCTTCACTAGCTGTCTTCCCTTAAGCAAGTCCCTTTATAATTTGAAAACAGTTTATTCACCTGTAAAATTTGGAGGGTAGTACCTATCCTCACAGGACTTTGAAGCAGAACCACATGAGATCATACAGCACAGGGTCTAGTGTAGGCACTATAAATTTTGCTTTTCTTCTCTTCTGTTAACAAGGCCATCAGTAATCCAGGGAAGCAATACTGATGGCTCCAAGAGTGACCTTGAAGATTGCACACTCCCCAAGGAACAAAAGAGTGCATGGTGGAGTTCCCATCATGGCTCAGTGGTTAATGAATTCCACTAGTATCCATAAGGATGCATGTTCAATCCTTGGCCTTGCTCAGTGGGTTAAGAATCCTGCATTGCCATGAGCTATGGTATAGGTTGCATACACTGCTTGGATCTGGCATTGCTGTGGCTGTGGTGTAGGATGGCAGCTACAGCTCTGATTCAGTCATTTGAGCCTCATTTTCTCCTACCATAAAAGAGGGTGATAATTCGTACCCAGGAGTGATGTAAAATTTAATGATGTAATGCACAGTGCCTGGTATAACATAAGCAGTCAGTAATCAGTTTATATATGAAATAAACACATGTAAGTCTTTTCTGCTTGTATTTTCTCCAAGAAGTAGATAAAAGTGAACCTGCACATTCATAATTACATTCTACTATTTTGCTTCTTTGCTTCTGACACCAGAACTAAAACCAGTGGCCATTTAATACCATAGGAACTAAAGACAGCAAGTCAGATAACATGTCTCTGAAAGTGCATTAAAGCAGGGATAAGCAAACTAAAACCTGTGTGCCAAATATTGTAAGCAAAGAATGGTTCTTAATTGTAGAAGAAGAGGGGTAAGAAGAGGAAAAAGGAAGGATGAGAAGGAAGATACGGAGGAGGAGGAAAGAAGAAGAAGAGGAGGAGGAGGAGGAGAAGGAGGAGGTGAAGGGGAAGAGGAAGAAGAAGGATGAGGTAGAAGAGGAGGAGGAGAAAGAGGAGACAGGGAGGAGGAGAAGAAAGGGAGGAGGAGGAGGAAGAACAAGAAGATAAAGGAGGAGAAGGGAAGGAAGAGGGAGAGGAGAAGAGGGAGGAGGGGGAGGGAGGAAGGAGGACAAGAATAAATCACCTGTTGCTTGAGAAGCCTGAAATATTTCCTAACTACTTCTTTATAGGGGAAAAAATTTTATGACCTCTGACCTAAAGAGGAAGAGCCATGGCCACATTTTTGAAAGACAGATAAAAGCATAATGTAGTACTAGAATGAGGCCTGCATTGTTATCATACAGAAGTTACCTCCACCATATTTTCCAGAGTGTGAGGGTCAAATGGGGTAGTGTATATTTCCCTCAGTGTTACCTTTCCTCCTTATTTGTTTATGAAAATGAATAAAAGTCTAAAAACTTGGGGCTCATAGCTCAGGGAATATCTTGTTTTATTCTCCTTTTTTCCAATCTTGTGGTCATGCCCTCTAAGTTCAGCTGCAGCTTTAACACTGTGCAAAGTATCTTAATGCAGTATTAAAACATAGAGTATCTAAGTGTAGGCAGTGTGATGGGCTGGGCATGGAAAAACGCACAGGCACTGCTACCCTCTCCTTAATTCCCAGGGCCTACCCTGACTAAAACCCCTATAGTTTGATGGACCTGTTCCCATAATCATGTCCAAAAGTGATGATGATGATGATATTGATGATGATGATGACGATGATGATGATAATCTGTACTAGTTACTGGACCAAATGTTTTGTATATTATGTCCTTCACTTCCAGAAATTCCATGTAAAAATATGTGTTATTATCCAAATTTTTAAAATGAGGAAACTAAGACGTAAGTTAGTCCTCAGGATACTACAAAGGAACTAAGACATCTTGATTCTATAAACATGGACCATGTCTACTATGTGCTAACAACTGTTTCAGTCCTGGAAATAGCATGGTGAGAATACTTAATCTCAGTTATGCAGGAGAGTAGAAATGCAAATAGTCTGACAGGCAGTCATCAATTTTATGTATATATATGTGTATATGTATAAGTATATAGTTATATATAAATACCTATGATATGTCAGGACGTATGCTAAGACATGAGTTTCAGTGATAAACAAAGCAGATAGTGTGTTACAGCACAGAGTGACAAGTGCCAGGAAGTAAGCATGGGGGATATGGGATCTTAGCCTGAGGAGTGGCAGGGGGAGTCACATAAGATTTCCTGGAGAAAGTGATCCTTTGGGAAATTTCTGCCCCTCAGATATTTAAAAGATTACAGCCTAGGCTCCTCTTTCCAAGCTAAAGAGCCAGGTCCCTCACCTTTCATCTATCTGGCCTCAGGAAGCTCACAGTTAACTTTTTTCTTAGGGATAAGTCAAGTTTTAGGGGCTTTCTGACCATAAGCAGGTAAGGGCATTCAGCCCCAGAAGCCTCCCTCTCAATTTCCTTCTTACTGCCAATAGGTACAATCTGTCTATCTGGTTTGTCTTAAAAACATCCTGAAAGATGCCTAAATAAAAAGGAAAGACTGGCATCTCACTGCAGTGCCTGGCTCATTGTCTCCATGGGGAGTACCTTCAGACAGTTCTTGCTCAGAAGTTTTGTCTGCGGCATTCTTCTATCCTTTCATAATATTCATATTTATTACAAGGGCATAAGCAGTGTCTGAGAGTCTGTGTGCTCAGCACAGCAATGAGATTGCTTTTTTTTTATATTCAAGGCATTTTTTTTTACCAAATACACTAACCCTTAGCAAGAATGTGTGTCTAAGTATATACACATTGTATTTGGGGATGGGGGGATTTTGTGTGTGACTAAATGCAGGAAACAATGTGTGTAAGCATTTCTCTGTGTGTGTGTGTTTGTGTGCATGTATACGTGTATGGATGAACTTAGACTATTTTACATAAATGGAAGACTTCCTGAAAATTCTCTAAAGGGCTGAGTTCAATAAAACTACCTTTCCTTTAACTTTTTGGAGAAAGAGTTCATAAATAAGTGTTGCTAGCTGAATTATTATCTTCATGGAAATTATTTTCTGACAAGTATAATAATAATAATAATAATAATAATAATAATAATAATAATAATAATAAAGAGAATAATTACCCCTAATATATTTGGGTAGTAGTTTTCCTCTACTCTTGGCATCTGCAGACAATTTTGGGTGGGAGACAAGAGGCTATGTATATATGGCTGGATGGGTTCGGAGGAGACCCTGAAGCTTTCAGAGCCTACCTGCTGCTAACATCACCATTGCCCTTCATCCATGCAACTCATGGGGTGAATGTCACAGTCTTTTGGGACACCAGGGAGGTGATATCTAGTTTCATCAGACAATTATTATTTCAGGTCATAAAGCTAAGCAGAAAATGTGTCTTGTTATCATCACCAATACTGGAGAAGAGAGTAACTTCTGGAACTCCAGGAGGTGCTGAGAGATACCACTAAGAACATATGGGCTCTGAGGGACAAACCCATATGGAAAAAGAACACATAAATAAACAGTCTCAGATCTGGCTGAAAGTATGGGAGTTAGTGGCCTAGGTGGGGGTATAACAAAGAGATTATTTTTTAGCTCTCACCTCTGTATAGACTCTGGAACTAGAATTCCTGGATAGAAATCCCAGCTCTACTGCTTACTATCTATGAGATGTTAGACGAGCTAGTTAATCTCTTTGTGTGTCAATTATAGTACTTACAGTATTCTTTTGAGGAGTAAGTTAATTAATATTTGTAAAGTGCTTAGAATAGTGGCTACTAAATGTTACCTAAATGTTGTTTTAAAATATTATTTAAAAACACACAATTTTCTTTTTAAAGTATAGTTGATTTAACATTTCTTCAATTTCTGTTGTACAGCAAAGTGACCCAATCACACACAATTTCCTGTGCTGTACAGTATGGCCCAGTTGTAATTTTCTTAGTAGGGCATTTAAGATTTTTCTTAAGCAGGCCCCTATAGATCTCTCTAGCTTCATGTCTTTCTTCCTTTCTTCCTTCCTCTCTCCCTCCTTCTTTATTTTTTCTTTTCTTTTCTTTTCCTTTCTTTTTCCCTTTCTTTCTCTCTTTCTTTCTTCCTTTCTTTCTTTCTTTCTTTCTTTCTTTCTTTCTTTCTTTCTTTCTTTCTTTCTTTCTTTCTTTCTTTCTTTCTTTCTCTCTCTCTCTCTCTCTCTCTTTCTTTTTTTTCCATAGGCTGCCCCCAGAGCAGCAAATCCAACCAGCAGCAATGACTGAGCCACTGCAGAGACAACATGACATCCTTCACCCACTGCACCACTGTATGAACTCCACCTCCAGCCTCATTTTTTACTGATTCCTCTTACAAGGCATTCTCCAGGAATGAAATAGGCAAAGCATTGCCCAATCATAACCAGTGATTCCATATCTCTTTGCCTTAGCCTTGGCCTGGAATGCCCTTCCTACTATATTCATTACGAATATTTCTTGCCTCTTCAAAAGCTATTTCAAGCATTACTTCCTCCAGAAAGTCTTTCCTGAATACTGATACCTTACTTTCCTATCTCCTTGATCTAGGCATTCACTTATTGTCACAATTTCTGGACCTTGTACATATTTCTATAATTATTTTGTACTTCAGTTATTTGCTTATGGAATTGTTGGCCACAGTTAGACCATGAGATCTTGAATGCAGTGACTATGATCTTATTTTTTTTTGGTCTTTTGTCTTTTTAGGGCTGCACCTGTGGCATATGGAGGTTCCCAGGCCAGGGGTTGAATCAGAGCTGTAGCTGCCTGCCTAAGCTAGAGCTACAGCAATGCCAGATACAAGCCATGACTATGACCAACACCACAGCTCACGGCAATGCTGGATTCCTAACTCACTAAGCAAGGCCAGGGATCAAACCTGCAACCTCATGGTTCCTAGTCAGATTTGTTTTGGCTGTGCCACAACAGGAACTCCAGTGATCTTATTTTTTTCTCTAGCCCCTGAAACTATAGTTTGATACACATTAGGAACCCCAAGGATGTTGCCCAACAAGACTTAAATGCAAAGCATTTCTAACAACTATTGATCTTGTGCCATTCTTCCAATAATCTAGTGTAGTAGATACTATTATTAGCCCTATTTTATGGATGAGAAACTTGAGGTTGAGAGTGGTTAAGAGTACATCAAAGTCTCAATCAGCTAATGAATAACAGAGCTGGGACATAATGCCAGGCTTTTTTAAACACAGTGCTCTTTCCATGGCAATGCTTTTGTTTTCTGCCTGATTTTATTATTAGTAATAATAGCTAACATTCATCAATTACTTGCTCTTTGCAAAGCACTAAGCTGAGCCCATATCATAGATTATTTCATTTCATCCTCTAAACAATCCTACAAAGTTTATGCTATTATGATACTCATTTACAAACGAGGAAATTAAAG
The DNA here is from genome assembly GCF_054392235.1 of Sus scrofa. Classification (NCBI taxonomy): domain Eukaryota; kingdom Metazoa; phylum Chordata; class Mammalia; order Artiodactyla; family Suidae; genus Sus; species Sus scrofa. The sequence goes on from NC_139401.1 coordinate 62,866,531, forward strand.
CCTAGAGAGATAAATAAATTTACCCCAAATCATAAAGCATTTGAACCCATCGTAAGTTTATAGCAAGAACTTTTAGCTGTAATCCTCTATGAATTCTCAGCTGAGACTTACAGAAAAAAAATACTTCCTCAGGATTCTACTACTAGAAAATGGGCTTTGATCCCAGATCCTAGTGCCTCTGAAGATCTTCTCTTTCAATCATAACATGTGGCTGCATTAATGGCACAAAAAGGAAAAATTCTGTTGGGAGGATACTTCTGGGAATTTGGCAGTTCAATTACTCACCTTGAGATATGAGGGACATAGATCTTCTGCTTATCCAGTGATAATATCCATAGGTAAGTATTTATTTAACAGAAAAGGACTAGGAGTTTCATCATTTTGATTTTATCTATTTGGTATAGTCATTGGAAGTTTCCCATCTTTGGATTGGTAGTTAGAAATAAAATATATCAATTTATCTCCCAGGTATCTAAGAATAATGCATAAACACAGGAAGGAAGCACAGCAGAGGGCAGAATTTAGGAGCTTCCTGGTTAGGAGAGAACTTGCTAAGTAGTCAAAGGAACCCCTCTGATAAAAGTGTGTGGTATAGTGAACATACCAGAGTTAGCCAAGCCCGGTGATTCAAGCATTAAAAAAGCTGCCATGGGAGTTCCCTTGTGGTGCAGTATGTTGTCATTTCTGCAGCTTGGGGTCACTGCTGTGGTGCCAGTTCTATCTCTGGCCAAGGAATTTTCACATTCTATGGGCATGCCCCCCCCCAAAAAAAATAAAGCTGTCATGATACTAGACCTCAATACCTCCTTCTTACAAGCTGATCTAGCCAACTGGGATAAAGGTAGAAATAATCAGGTTTGCGGGCATTGCAACCTTGTCTTATCTTAGAAGGCTAGGGAGACAGATGCCTGCTTCTTGGCCTGAGAGCATGAACTATGCAGGAAAGCTCTCCAGGGTGCCAATTTACAGACTGGGAAACTGGGGCTATGCAGAATTCATACTAGAAACCAGGATATTTGACTCCAAGTCTAGTGTTTCTACCACTTCACTTTAGTTAATTCTATTTATTAATCTTCTCTCTAGATGAGGGAAGAGAGGATCTAGATATTTGACTAGGCATTGCACCTGTGTTTCCAAAGAGAACAGAGGTTTAGGAAAAGCAATGGATTTGAAGTCAGAAGCCCCAAGCTTCACTAACACCAATGTCATTACCTTGGTGATCTTGGGAAAGTCCCTTTACTTTTCTGAAACTTAGTCTTTTCCCATCTATAAAATATGGAGAATTAACCTTGGATTCTGGGAAGAGGGGTTGTGCAGACAGTCTGAGGTATGGGAAAGTTCTAGAGAGATGGTAGGTAGGGAAAATAGATCCCTCCCTATATTCTTTAGCCATGAAAGTTTTTTGATTTTGTTTTTAAATGGCTTTCATTTTGTGTCCACAAACATTACTTGAACATTTACTATGTGTAGAATATCATTTGAGGTGCTATAAAAGTTGGAGATGTGGCTTTGCCCTGCAATAAGAAAAGACAAATGAATGATGACTAGAGTTATAAGCACTGAGCTTGTGGCAAGTAAGCCTCTATCTCCAAGGCAGCATTTGAGTAGGCCTCACCTGGATCACCTTTCAACTTCTCCAGTTAGTGCTGCTTCCTTCACTTCCTCTTTTCCTACTCTCTCCACTCAGTATGTGGCGAGAATGTGCATAGTTCCAAATTCTTCTGCTTGGCATTTCTGCGTCTCCTCATCCTGGGTCCAGTGACCTTCTCTCTCGGTGGTCCTCAGTATAAATGACCATTGATCCTAAAGCCTGGTTCCATCCAGAGCCCACTGCCCCAGTGACCTGTCACATTCCCAATACCATCCTCACTCCAGTTTCTGACTCTTTTCTTGTCTCTCACATCTTTGCCTATAGCCAACCCACTTTCTCACATTTTTGTGGGTTAGTTATAATTTCACTTTTTCTTCCTTAGGATCTTTCTCTTCTGAGTTCTAAAATCAGAACCAATCTAAACTATTAAAAGCTCAGGTGATTCCAGTTTGTTGGATCTGCCTTTTTTTTTTTAATCATAATGACATAGTTTTTTTTTATTTTTTATTTTATTTTTCCCACTGTACAGCATGGCGATCGAGTTATTCTTACATGTATACATTTTCCCCCCACTCTTTGTTCTGTTGCAATATGAGTATCTAGACATAGTTCTCAATGCTACTCTGAACCTTAGCTCCTTGAAGGCAGGGATCAAGTTTCCATCCCTTCATGCATGATGCTTTTTTTTTTTCGTTTGTGCCTCAAAACTCAAGATCTATAGTGTAATCCTATTTGAAGTACAACTCAAATAAATATCCTTTGTTTGCCAACATATTGACATTTCTGCCCTATTGAAATAATTCTAGAAATTTATGATAGGGATTTTCAACAATAGAACTTTTTTACCGCAAATAAGATTTGATAGCGACCCACAGAATGGAAAACATATCAGTGAAGTGAGGAAGCATCCCTTCTGTGTAGTTCCTAGGAGACCTCCGTAGAATACTTTACGGTTCATGAGGTACAGTTTTAAACTATCTAAATAAGCCAATGAGCCAGGATACGTTAAAATTAAGATAGGTACTTGGTGACTGATAACTTAATTGGTGAATGCCATAATTCAGAGAACCAGGGAACCTGAAGTTGGCCCTGGGGCTGTGGCTTATACAACTTGTTCAAAGTTTACATTGTAAAAGGGGTAGGAGTTATAATAAGCACCCACAGAGAGAAATAGGGAAAGCTCTAAAGGGCTTCGGTGTGGACATATAAATGGGGCAACTAGATAGCTAAACCTTTGGTGCCTGGTGAGGAGACTCTCTTATCTAGGGAAGGCCAGGGCTACAAGTCCTACCTTCGGTAATTCCCCTACTACTCTGTTTAAACCTCTCCACTGCCAAGGATACAAATACCTTGTCTGAGAACCTGCCTCTCTCAAGGTCCATTTCCCACTGTTTGGAATTATTTCCTATAGTCACCTTATTGCATTTTTCACTCTGTTAAGCATTTAAAAAAGTCCAAAAGAGCCAGACTTTTTTTCCTTTAGGGAATTCAGTATTTTTTTAAGAAAGTATGTACACATACTTCAGTGCCTATGGAAGATACCACTTTGGCTCTTTCAGGAACTCCTACAGGCCTACATTCTATTTACTTATCAGGACACTCTGGATGATTTATTTTCTGAAAGAGTCTCCTATTTCTGACCACCCAAATCTGAAACACCTGTGTGTTATGTACTATTCGCTCTACATTGGTGGTCTCACAGAGACCTCAGAATACGGTAGTGCTGTAAGGGTAGCCTCATTGTTTTTTAGTTTTGACAATAAGAATGAATTAATCAGCAATGTTCTAAGTGCTTTGCCTTTATCAACTCGCTATACTCTCACAACACCCTTATGAGATTGGTAATATTTTTCTCATTTTTCTATGAGATTGAGGCACAGAAAAGTTAAGGGTCTGATAGCTAGATAGTCATAGGGCTAGGGTTTAAACCTAAGAATTCTTAATCCATAGCCTGATTTATTATCTATACATTATATTCTCATGTTAGCTTCTTGCAAGTGAGCAAATTGAGGTCTTGAGAAGCAAAGGAGCTTCTCCATATTGGTGAGGTGCTACTTCATCCATCAAGTAATAGTCTTCAGCCACTCCTTGGCTCTCTCCTGCCTTTTAGGGTCTGAACCAACAGGAGGGGCTGGAGGAAAGAAAATGCAATTTTCCAGGAGGCCAGTAATTTGGATTCAGTCATTTATTTGTTATTAAGTCTCTTTGTGATACTGGGGAGGAAGAATCTTCTCTTTGGATTTCACCCACTGCAATGTGATGATTTAGAAAAATGCATTACAGACTTTTTCCAATCTAAGTCAAAGTACAAATTCTTTGTAGATCTATTATACCTTTAAAAGCCCATCTGTTGTTTTTGCATTCCATTCCATAACAAATATGTCTCTTTTTAATGTAATCCTTCCAAATCTTCTAGTAAAGTCATTTCTCCAGAGGAGAGTTACCCTATAGTCCATGTACCTCCAGTGCACTGGGCAGGACTTCTGAGGTATGTGCCTGGTTTCAGAACCAGTGACCTAAAAGACATTTCCAAAACCTCTCTCTGCTCTGACATTTTATAGTTTTAGACTATGCTTAACCCCAGAGTGATAAGTGAAGGAAAATATGGTAGAGGAACAAATGGACTTAAATGTATTCTCTGAATTCTATCAGATTATTTAATCATTTGTAAACAAGAGGCATCAGGGAAGTCAAAGAATGGTTTAGCAGGAAATCAATTCCTGGTCTACTATGAACAAGTTGTGTGACCTTAGAGACAGATTTTAAGATCATTTCATCCAGCTACCACATTGATGAGAAAATTGAAGCACTGAGATGGAAAGGTGTTTACTTGATGGCACACAAAAGTAAGTAGTGAGGATTGGACTAGAAGCATGATACCCTTAACAGGGTATAACCTAGAGTCATACCATTCACATCAAGTTCTGGGTCTGCTGTGTATTCATTTCTAAAATGGAAATCAAACACATTGCTCTATCCTTGAGTTCTTATGTTGATCTGAGGAGTCAATTAATGTGAGCATTTTTTTATTTATTTCTTGCTTATTTACTTATTTCAGAGAAGTTGAGGAGTAACAGGGCCCTGGGAACCTGAAGAGGAGTGTGATGCCTTATGGGGAGTAGGAGCTTGAAGTGAAGCCATACATGGATTATCTCAGAAAGGGGAGGAGGGGATCTCTAAGAAAGCCTTCTTGATACTGGATTTCTTACACTATTGGACTTGCTTAACTAAGTAAAAACCCTGTTTGTTTTATTTAACAAATGTTTATGCAGTGCTTACTTTCGATAAACACAGCTCCAACTACTTTACAAGTATTAACTCACTTAATCCTTCTGACAACCTTATGAAATGAGTTATATTATTATCCTTATTTAACATATGAGGGAATGGAGATGCAAAGAGGTAAAGTAACAATCAGAGTCACACAGGGAGAAAAGACAGAGAATAAATTTGAATGCAGGTCTTTTGCCTTGAGAGCCTGTGCTCTTAACTGTCTATTCAGATGAAATTGGTTGTGTGCATGATGTGGAAAGGCATAGATTATAGTTTAAGCTTTGTCACTATAAAGCATTTAGTGACCTTGGATAAGTCACACTTATTTATGCACCTTCCTATCTGTACAAAAGATTTTCCTTTCTTTTGTCTGTTTCTGGTCCTCTAAAAGTTCAGAATTGTTTTGTCTATTCCAGAGTCATTTTCTCAAGCAACAGCTTTGATTTTCTTATCTCAGCTTTACTCCAGCCCAACCTGACTTATCACCTCTAGGGAGTAATGCTCTTTCAGCATAAAGAGGATTCCACTAGAGCAGATAATCTTTAACTTCTTAGAGCCTCTAGATGCCTCAGCAAAATAGAGCTCCAGGAAAGTTCACTTTGCTGTTCTTCATTAAGATTTAACAGATAATTACAGTCTGTTATTTAAATATTATTGGGTTACTAAAACATTAACGATTTCATGCCTTTCATCTTATTTGTTTATTGTCTATTTGGGAACAGAGTGTCATTAAGCAAGATTTTTTTCTTCATGCTATAAATGTTAATGTAACTTTGAGAGGCAGCTCAAGACATTTCCACCATTTGCCCACATGACCCTGGTCACATTACTTAACCTTGATGACCCCAAGTAACCAACCAGCCAGAAAGCAGATCCTTTGATCACTCGAGCACAAGCTTTGCCTTTTTATGAAAGTACAGAATTTTAAAGCTGAAACAGACCTCTTATGTATACCAACTGCCACTTATTTCACCAATGAGGAAACTAAGCACAAAGAGAATAGAATTTCCCATGGGTCCATTGTGAGTGGATGATCCAGGAATATAATTTTTATACTGGAAGTCTTCTGAGGACAAGGGCTGAGTCTAATTTGTTTGCCACAGTCTCTTTAATACCAAGCATAATGCCAGGCCCAAAGATTGCATTGGAAAATATTGTGGACTGCTTAATTGACATAACCCAGGTCTCTTGAATTCCAGGTGAGAAATTTTTATCAGCAAACCACAATTTTAAGCAGTCTTGCAAATCAGTATGGTCATAGACTCCTAATACCAGAAATAAATTAAGCCATGAATAAGACCATTTTTCTTTCAACTAAAAATACCAAAGTTTTCCAACCACCATGATCCTCACAATCCTGGTGCTTCTCTTCAAGCTCTAACCCCTCATAGCCCCAAATCGTTTGTTGCTACCCAAGTGCTGGGTGAAAGAAAGGCTTTGGGAGTGAGAACCTGGGAGGGAGGTGTGGCAACTGAGGTAGTGAAGACAGTATAGGATAGGCCATTTCGTGTTTCTGGTTTTGTTAGTTATCTGTTGCTCTATAAGAAGTTATGTAAAAACTAAGCATTGTAGAAAATGCACAGCTATTATTTCACTATGGATCAGGAAATGAGTCATGCTTTACCTGGGTGCATCTGATTCAGGGTCTCTCAAAGGCTACAGTCAAAGGGTCCACTGGGGTTGCAGTCATCCTAAGGGTAAACTGGGGGAGAATCTGCTTCTAAGCTGACTTATGTGACTGTTGGCAGGATTTAGTTCCTTATGAGCATTTGGACTAAGGGCCTCAGTTCCTTGCTAAATGTTGAACAGAGGCTTCCTTCATTTCCTTGCTGCATAGCCTCTCCATAATGCAGCTCACAAAAGAGCAGCCTGCTTCATTAGAGAGAGCAAGAAAGAGAGCAGGAGAGGAACAACAAGCAGGAAATCACGGTCTTTTGTAACCTGACCTCAGAAGTGACATCCCACAACTTTTGCCACATTCTATTAATTAGAAGCAAGTCACTAGCTTTAGTTCATATTGAAGGGCAAGGAATTATAGGATATAAATAACAAGAGGCAGAGGTCATTGCATGCTATCTTAGAAGTTGTCTATTACAGTAGTTTTTCCTAGCTCAAGCTTTGTACATGATAAGCACACCATGAACCTAGGGGTAGCAAATGACAGTGACCAGAACTTTGGATAATTTAGTCACGGTCCTTGCTTTACCAATTACTCTATAGTCTTTGGTAACTTAGCTCACTTCTCTGAGTTTCATTGCCCTCACCATCAAAATAGAGATAAAATGCCTGCCTCACAGGGTATTTGTGGTAATGAAATGAGATTGTGGATTTCAAAGAGCTGGTAATTTAGCAAAGGGGAGATTATTTGCACTATTTTGCAAGGAGGATCCGTATTTTACATCAGAGTCTCAAAGTGATCCTTGACTCCTTAAATTTGAATAAATAATTCATTCCACATTTACTAAATCTTACTATACATAATTTGTTCAACAACTATTTATTGAGCATCTACCATGTACAGGGTACTGTCTTAGGCACTGGAGATAATGTGATAGAAAAAAATCAGACAATAATCCCAGGCACTTATACCCTAGGGAGGATGACAGAAACAAGGGGAATAAGCAAAATATATAATGTTAGTTGTTGATAAGTGCCAAGCAGGAGAAAAATAAAAAGGGCAGATAGATAAGAAATATTGGGAGGGGGTATAAATTTAGATAGGAAAGTCTCCCTGAGAATGTAAGATTTAAATCCTGACCAGAAGTAAGTCAGAGTGAGCTATATGGATGTATGAGAGAGGAGGAAATTGCAAGTGAAAAGATCATAGTGTATTTGATTTGTTCAAGGAACAGTAAAGAAGCCAGGGTGGCTGGAGTAAGCAAGATAAAGAGTAGTGGGAGATGAAGTTAAGAGAGGTAATGGTGGGGGATCATAAGGGGCCATTGTAACGAGTTCTCAATTCCACTGTTGCTACTACTCTTTAAATCACCCCTGGCTTCCACCACCCTATTCTGATGCCTTCCTAAGCTGCCTCATTTCTTTCCTCCAGCGCTCTGATTCAGCCATTACCCTCTTGGGTCAATCAGAGCTGCTGTTGCACTGCTCTCCTGATCTATTCTTATCTTTTCTCTCTATCTTGATTCTCTCCATAAACTCCTACAAGGAAAGGCCAATAAATTATGCATCATTTAAACCACATCAAGTAGCCCATTGTTAACAAAATCTCTGGCTGAGATGAAGCATTTAGCTAAAGTTTGTTGAAGGAACTGATTTTTCTACGTCAAGACTGAAAGGTAACAATACCCTAAAAATGATATCTATGTTAATCAGTGCCAGTGACCCTCTTTTGCTGGCAAGATGAGAAGAGTCACAAATTCAGAAATTATTCTAACAGGAAGGTCACACAGCCTAACTCTTTCCTAATCTACTATCAATTAAGTTCTTATTAGGTGTCATACATGGTGTTAAACAACTTCATTTAGCCTTTGCCACAACTACTTTTACAGATTGGAAAACTGAGACCCAATATGTGGGAAGGGATTTGCCTAACATCACAGTGAATCAGTAGCAAGGCAGTGGATGTTGTTGATGCTGTGGGGCCACAGTAGTGGAAATGGACTTCACTCTTCTGCCAGTCCAGCATCAACTTCCATGCCCAAGAGGACACTTTAGTCAGACTGGTTTTAGAAGTAAGGAGTGGAGTCTAGGGCCACTGCTTAGACTAAAGTAAACCTTACTGCTTCAAAAAACAGAAAGCAGTCACCTTTAGAGGCAGAATCCAAGCCCTGTCACTTACAGTCATGTGAATTTCAGCAAAGTGTACCTACTTTCAATTTTACTCTCTTTGAAAGAGGATCATAGTACCTACCTTGGGTAGGGGGCATAGATGGGGTGGTCAATGGGTTGTGAGTATTAAAGGAGATATATTTATATGAAATCATTTAACACTATACGTGGCACACAGTTTAGATACTCAAGGAATGAAAGTTTTCTTAGTTATAATTTGATTGGTCCAACTTCATTCCTGCTGGGGCTGATGGCCTTGATATTTTTATGATCATTCTCTACATTTTTAGAAATCTTTCCATCTTGCCCACAAGAGCAGTCCAGTCTTGGTGACAATGACCCAACTCCAGTCTTCCTTAAGGCTTCATATTACCTCCCCACACCAGGAAGTTTTGACAGCTGGGCACAAATGTGTGCACACTTATACACAGAGATCTGAACAGAAATAAAACCAAGCCAAAGAAGTTTCTTGGCAAGGGGTAGTTTTGGAGAGGACTTTGGCCCTCCCCACTACTGTAATTTCCATTGGCCTTTCAGAGACACTCAACATATATATAGAATGTATATAAAAGCAATGTACTTATTCAGAACAATGCCTTCCCTAACACTTAATATGAAGATTCTGCAACTTCCACTGTCAGGGAAGAGTGAGAAGGGCTTAAAACTTACCATCCTTTTTTGTCCTTCTTTAATACACCTAGAACCCAGGTATTATCTACTGACTATAAAATTGTCCTTGATAGGCAGTTTCTAAGTAAACTCAGTACCAGCTGCAGAGGAGCTCAGACAGGAAGCTGAGGGCCAGATCTACAATACTTAGGGCAGAACACTGGCTGTGAGCAGAGTATATAAGGTTACCAGGGGATTCATTCCCTGTTCCTAATGGGACCAATATTTCTAGGAGTCAAGGTAGGAACAAAGGATATTGCTAGGGAGGCAATCTATGTAAATCCCATATGGAAATTCCATTTATGCCAGGGATCAGGTACTACTAGGCATGGAATTGTAGGAAACCAGCTCATCTGGATTTGAGGGCTGCATATTAGACTTGGAATGGTGGTACAAAGCATTTAATGCCCAGTTTCCCAGGATATAGAAACTGATCCCAGGAAAGAAACATTACTAAACTTCCTCTCCCTTTTTGATACTCCATGCACTTTTTCACCCTCAACTGCAGTCTCATTACTGAAACACATCACCTAGCTAATTGGTCAGACCTCACCTGGAGAGTTGTATCAAGCTCTGAACACCATACTTTTAATAGGGAAATAGCAATTGAGGGATTTTGCGGAGAAGAATGAGGTTAAACAGAAAGATCCCAAGATTCATGAGGAACAATGGAAAGAAATGGGGTTGTTTGGCTGGAAGAAGAGGAGAGTCATGGGGATACGGTGTTTGGAAGTTTTCTGAAGGGTTTATCATAGGGTAAAGAGAACAAGTAGAATCTGGAAAGCCTAGGTGACAGACAATAGACATATGGCTGGAATCTACAGGGAGACAAATTTCAGTTCAATGAAAAGAATATCTCTCAGAGAGAAATTGATGGAAGAAATGAGCCATGTTAATAGGTAAAGATCTTCCCATCATTGTAAGTGTTCGAGCAGAGAATAATAGCATGCTTTTCAAATATCCAGTAACCCTGAAATTCAGTTAGGTTTCTGTGATCATACAGCTACTAAAAGATAGAACTTTTATGCTCGGAATGCATAAAACCTGATGTCTAGTGTTGCACTTTTGACCTCAGAGCCTGACTCTTGATCAGGATGAGAGCACAGTGCAGCCCCAAGCTCAGGGAAAAGTAGTTGGATTCTAATAAGATTGAGTTCCCATTCTCCCGAACCTCATTCTCTCATCTCAGAAACATCTGCTACCACTGTCTCCACCATGTTGTCACTGCCTTTGGGCTCCTAGGAATACTCAAAAGAAGGAGTCCTAGGAGGCTGAGTTTTCAGGGTTTCCTTTAAACACACTGACTGCTTTTTCTTCAACTTGCCTGATTTCCTTTCAACAGTAGCCACTACAGAGTGCATGTGTCTGTGGGTTGTGGTATAGTAATGGGAGGTGGTAATTTCCCTGGTGTAAGCTGGCCTGCAGGTGAGCTGAGCACCTACACTTTCTCCTCAGAGGAGAAAAACCTGCATCATGTGCATCCATAGCTTAATAAGCTTCAGTTTTCATTCATTTTATTCAACATTTAATTTTCTTGCTTTTGAACAGGAAAGAAAATAGGGGGGATTAAAAGAGAAAACAAGAAAGGACTGAAGGGGAGGGGTGTTGGGGGCACTAAAACCACTGCTATGTAACCAGCTAACAGTGATACTGCAAGTTTATGGGCTTTGGTTGCCATGGAGATGGTTACGTAACTCCAGCTGGTGGTGAAATTTCATACTGCTTGTGGTGGCGAACAATATTTCAGTCACTTAGGGCTACTTTTAAAGAGAACAAATAAAGTAGCTGAGGGGCCCTTTGTCTTGCAGTCCACAACCCGCACGAAGTTTTAGTCCCACACACCAGTCATTTTCCAGTTTTTTTGTGTGTGTAGCAAAATGTTCCCAATTATTCTCTGAGTAGAGCTGGGCACTTACTCCTCTCTTTGGCCCAAAATGGCTGGAGTGATGCTTGAAGCAAAGAAAAAATTAAAAGTAAAAGATCCCCATTTGGAGTGGAAAGTCTGTGTGGAAAATTTCAGCTTGAAAACTTGTTTTTGTTTTGTTTTGTTTTGTTTTGTTTTTGAAAGTTATGAGTTTAGGGGAGGGCATCTATTTACCAAAATAGAGACCAAAGGTCAGGTATGTTCTCTGTGTTTAATCAATCTCTCTCTCTCTCTCTCTCTCTCACACACACACACACACACTTGAACTCATATGCAGGGTAATACTAAATATCATTCTTCTTTCCAAACACTTATATTTACATGCATGCATGTGGAGTCACATTCATAATGCTCTACCAAAAACATACACATTAGGTTACATACAAAGATGCATTTGCTTGAAAATACACACTTATTCACTCACAATTTTAACCTTGGCTAATTCATGCATAATTCACTCATATATTTCTGAATACACATGCAATCTTATATACTTACATAATAGGTTGAACCATATGAGACTGCCAATGTTAAAGCATTGTGAACATATAAAAATGGCAATTTCATATGGTCCAACCTATAGATTCACATCCATATATACATGTGCATGATGATCCACATTCACTCTCTCACAAACTCTCAGAATCTCACAAACTCACAAAATTCGTATTTACTCTCTCATATTTTCATGTGTTTCCAAACAAGTTAGCTCTCATATAAATACACACATATTCATTTTTCACCTACTCTCTCACATATACCCCTTCACATATTCTCATTATTTCTTCCTCTACTTTCTCATACCCAAGCATGCATACAGAATTACATACACTGACATGCTGAAAGTCTCTCACTCATGTATGTTATATCACTCATTCAATATACTCACTGTGGAGGCACCCTGGACCTAGAATTTTCAGTACATAAAGCTGCTGGTTTTCCAACTATGATCTCACTGAGTCCTCAGAAGCATCCTAGGGAAAGGAGGCAGGCAAGGGATTTTTATTCCTATCAACTAAAGGAAAGAGAGAAAAATGTGGCCAAAGTTCACACAGAAATTAATAAGTGGAGACTTGAACCTAGACATTTTCATGTCAAATTCAGTGTTACTGCCCCTGTGACTGCCTGCCATCACAATAGAATGGAGACATTTGGGGTTAAAACACTGAAAAGAGACTGAAACTGTAAACCTCTGCTTATGAGAACCATATGGGAGGTTGAGGCTAAGCTTTAGATGATGTCTCTGGTCCCTTTCCTATCTCATCTAACAGTGAGATAGATAGAGGTAATTCTACTTGGTCATATCAACATTTCCCTCTCACTTGGTACCCTTGGTACCCTTTCTGCTTCCCTAATCTTCCAAACATCTACTCTCCCGCCTGCTCTATTATTTATAGAGTGACAACAACTTGCCTGCATGGTTCACAGAGGAGCAAGAGACACAGTACCAGCTCTGAAGCTGAAATAATTCAGCTCTATTGCTTATACTCCAGATAAATTGATAGGAAAAGAGTATTTCAGGGTCAACTTGGTTTTCAGGACAAAAAATTCTAAAAGAATTCTGAAGCATTGGAGTTCTGGAGTCAAATTTTTCTGCCAAGATACTTCTAATTCCAAAAGCTATTGGGTTTGATCCTGTGCTGCCCAGGGTGCTCTAAAATGTCCTGTTCTCCTTTCCTTGAGGACTCTCTCAAATGGGCCTTTAAGCTTTATTCATGAGGACCTGAGGGCCTTTCTTAAACCACAAGCCCATTTCAAGAGGGCAGAACCCCACCAATTGTAAAGTGTGTCATTTTCAATCATTTGAACTTGCTCCCTACTTCATGTCTTACATGAATGAGGCCAAAGGCCTGGATTCCAAATTGGATGGAGACATATTTTTTTCCATACCAACCCTAGGAAAAGCCCAGGAAAAGGGAATCATTGATGAAATTTTACAGGGCTACTTGAGGAAGGCAGGATGCTGAAGTGTTCAACAATGGGACATTCAGTAGAGACAAAGGAAATACTTTCTGCTCCAATAGCAAACATTTCCATCAGAGTTGCCTGAGCCTGCCCATATTGATTGGCATTGCCCCTCTAGTATGAAGAAGACATAAACAGGCCCAGAGAAGGATGGAAATTTATTTGACAAATGTTAAACAGCAAGTCAAGGCTAGAATCAAATGAGGACTCAGGAACTCTTGCTTCCTAAAGATGGTTATACCATTCCCAGTTTGAATTTAAGCCTCTCAACTCCCTTCTCTCACTTTTATCCTTAGAAGTGGAGTTTGTGGGGAAGGGAGACATTTTCTTGACCTCACAACACCTAACAATCCACCAATGTTACTGGATTATTTTTTTCTGTGAAATATTGAGAAGAGTGGTGTTAGTATTAATTAGGATTCTTTACTCTTCCAAGGTATTCCATTTTTTCCTACCATCATCAACTGTGAGAACATCCTATAAGTGGGGACCACAAGACTTTTTAAATTAGAGGTTTTCAAATTCTATTCCCCCAAGGGGTTTCAGGGGCTACCATGGAATGTAAAGGTGAATATTATCAGATAGGGCTCCAAGGCAGAATCTCCTTCTCTTAACCACTGCTGTCCTTACCATCCCTGCCATCTCTGCTACCCTAAATTTACAAAAGCAACTTTAATATTTTTCTGTTTTATATATCAGACTTAATCAAAAGGTAACATTCAAAAAAAAGTTGATGCTTAAAATTATTATAAAACCACTGATTTATCCCAACTCCTTTATTGTACAGATGCGAAAACAGAGGCTGAGAGAGGTAAAACTATTATTTGCTCAAGATCACACAGTAAATCAGTCATGTAGTCATATGTCATGTAGTCATGTAGTCATGTAGTCATATGTAGTCATACATGTAGTCATGTAGTCATATATAGTCATGACTATATGACTATATGACTACATGTAGTCATGTACTCATATGGCACATGTAGTCATGTGGCACATGTAGTCATGCCAGGGCTAATGAAGATTCTCATTACATGACCTCAGCTCAATTATCATTTGGCACCAACCTTACAGCCTTCCCTGCCAGCAGCCTTGGGGTAGATAGGGGCAGAAACCAACACACTAGCCCTAGAGGATATAGCTATGAAAGGGGTTCTACTCCCTGGGTGCTCATGGAGCTGGCAGAAATGAGTCCTCCTGCCTACCACATCCTCCTCCATGGGTAATTGCTTGCTGTACCTAGGACTGAATTGTACAAGGCCACTGTCTCTGGATTGGCAGACAAACTCTCTGGACCCAATGTCCTTAGTACACAAAAAAGGCTTCCACCCAATGAAATACATTTTCAACTTGGAACACAACTTCACCCTATAGAATGACAGCTAGAGAAATGGTATTGATTATCTTCCAGGTCAGAGAGAGATTTGTGTTGCTACAGTAGGAAAGTAGTAGCTATAGCTGTGTTTGAGGCAAAGTACACTGAGCATTCTTACAGATAATATTCCACTACCAAAGAATTAGAAAATGTTTCTTTCTTCACAGACCTAAGTCACTAGTGACAAAGGTGAAGGCAAAAATTTGAAGTAGTGTGTACTTGTCACCCTGAGACAGGGTAGCTCTGGCCTCTACATCTCTGGATAGGACTTGAACTGAAAGAATGTGAGTTCGAAGTTGACGTTTGCTCCACTCAAGCCACATCTAGTGTTACCAGACATTCGATGTAGAGGTTAGGAGCAAAGACTCTCTAAAATTAGACTGCTTTGGTTCAAATTCTAGCTCTATCACTTACTAGCTTTATGACTTGGACAAGTTATTGAACTTCTCTATACCTCAGTTGTTCTATATGTAAAATGGGGGTAATAACCTATATCACAGGATGGTTGTAAGGGTTAAATGAGATGATAAATATAAAACACTTAGCTCATTGTCTAGGGCTATAGTAAGCTAACTATATGTAAAATTTAGCTATTATCATTACTTTCCCAGCTCTTGGCGCCAACCCAGAGTCTTGTGAACAAGGATCTAGCCAGGTTAAAACTTATTCAGGAAGCAGATGTCACAGAAACAGTTCCTGAGACAGACCAGAAGATATAAATAAGAAAATTATCATTTATATTATCCCTTCTAAGTGACAGATATTTTATTCTTACATCAAAATTACATCATTGAATTCTCAAAACAGCTTTGTAAGCTATGTTCTATAACTTTTTTCATATGAGGAAACTGAGGCCGAGAAATTTTAATAATTTGCAAAAGTTTAACTAGAATCAAGAGTCAAACCCCACATATCTGTCCACCAATTCCCATGCATGTTATTTCTACTTGTGGCCAGGTAGAGCTAACAGGGAACTCAGATCTCAATTACCATTGGAAATATGAAAGCAATGAATTAGAGCTGGTGCCATTTTGGCTGTGACTCAAACAAATTGGGAAATCCTCAAAGAAAAAGGAAGGTTATGGGAATCCCTTGCATCCTCTTCAGCATCTCAACTTCTCTTGCTTCCTCCCACTTGAATCTTATGACCTTATCCAGTTCATTCTTCTCTGTTTTCTGGGTACTCAGGATGGAAGACAATGGAGCAGTCTATCATTTATGACGTCTCTGAAAAGCACTTGTGTGTAGTGGCCTCAGGGCATTCTCAAGTTTCATATCCTATTCCTCTGAAACTTCATTGGCCAATTGAATACCACACAAAAACTTAGAAGAAGGAAATTGGA
Organism: Sus scrofa; assembly: GCF_054392235.1. Classification (NCBI taxonomy): domain Eukaryota; kingdom Metazoa; phylum Chordata; class Mammalia; order Artiodactyla; family Suidae; genus Sus; species Sus scrofa. Next base: position 62,882,457 of record NC_139401.1, read on the forward strand.
TTAAAGCCAGGAAAAAATGTTGGAGTATATGATATAAAACCACCAGAGCTAAGGTAGTGGCAGAACAAAGTCCACAGTTCCTTCTATCTCTTGACCATTCTACCCTGAAGCACCATTTCTGATCATGAAAACACAAGGCTGGCTCTACACCCTTGCCTATAATCTGAAATATGTATTCTTCTTTTAGTAGTGAATAAAGAGGCTCAAGACAAGTTCTGGGGCTAGGAGAGGAAATTGTAAGCTGAACTAATGGAGGCCATTTTGAACTGAGAAACAGTAGTCTGACTTAGGAAAGGGCAGACAGAGACATAGATAATTAAGAAGTTGTCATTCAAGCAGGAAAATTTTGGCCAGCTCACAAAGGAGTTAATTTAAACTTGTAAGAGACACCAAAACATACATGTAACATAACACAAATCACTACACACAGGGAAAACCAGAAAGGAATAATGTTGGACAAGCAAGGAGAGAATTTCAGCTGGGTGATTAAACAGAACAAACTTCCTACATCAAACATGGCAATAGTAGACTTTTGGGGGATGATTAAGTGTGAGTGGAGGGTGTTTATGGTCTTCAGAGATGTGAATGGTCAGGATAAGGAGAAGATGCCACTGGGCTCAAGCTACAACTCCTTCACTAGCTCCCAAGTCCCAAGTACTTCAGAGTGCCCAGCCTTCTGTTGGCATTCAGAAAAGGTTATTTATTATTATGCTCATAGGATGAGACAGGCAGGAGTCATGAATCTTGGCAGGAAAACAAGGCCAAAAGATTTGCTTTGACTAAAAGTCATATAACTTGAAAGGTTTATTGCTGAACTGATTATGTAATGTAGCTTCGAAAGAGCAGTATTTAAGATAAAGATTTGAAGCCCTCAGGCAGGTTTGGAAAGAGAGTTGGGGAAAGGACTAAATGCATTAATAGGCCATTTAAGAACTGCCTTCCTTTTAAACCTAGTTTCATACTGTAAAGCAGGAAGGCAGTGAAGCATGGTAAAGGACACTAATTTGGAGTCAGAAGACCTGGGATCAGTCAATGACTCAGGCAAGTCCTTTCTTTTCTTTGTATATATGTATCCCATACACACTGGGTGGAGAAAGGAGAGCAGGAATTAGATTTAAGAATCACTAAAGGCCCTTTTAGATCTGACACCTTAGGCTTTCAAATAACCCTACTTTCCACAGGCAAGTGTTTGATTCTCTATAACTTCTAGAGCTCGCCAAAGGCCTTAACTGAATTGGTCCTCCAGGTAGGCATTCCTCCCTTTGTTACTTCTCTCTTGGTCATATCCAATTTCTCTTGGCCTAACTCAGTAGTTTTCCACTCTGGCAGTCCATTAGACTCACACAGGAAACTTTAAAAAGGCCAAAGCTCAGGCCCCATTCCAGAGATTCTGATTTAAAAGCTCCCCTGATGATTCCCATGTGCAGCCAGGGTAAAGAACAAACTCTCTGTTAGACTTGCTGTAAATAGCCCTAACTTCCTCAATCTTGGTTTCTTGCCTCATTTGTTATTGTCTTCACATTTGCTCAGTGGCCTTTTGATCATTCACGAACCATACACTTCTAAAGCATTTTCTACCCATGTGATTATTGTTTTAACAGTGATTAGTTCTCAAAACCAAGTCTCCTAATCACTCTAACCAGATTCAGACTCACTTTTTTCCGATTTTATAATTTTTTAAATTTATTTTTTATTGTTGTTTCCCCCAGCACACTTTTTTTTCCCCACTGTACAGCATGGGGACCCTGTTACACAAACAATTATACATAAATTTTTCTCCAATTGTTATGCTGTGCTGTAAGTATCTAGACAGTTCTCAGTGCTACACAGCAGGATCTCATTGTTAATCCATTCCAAAAGCAATAGTTTGTGTCTCTTAACCCCAAGCTCCCAATTCCTCCCACTCCCTCCCCCTCCCCCCAGAGAAACACAAGTCTGTTCTCCAAGTCCATGATTTTCTTTTCTGTGGAAAGTTTCATTTGTGCTGTATATTAGATGCCATACGAGTGATATCATATGATGTTTGTCTTTCTCTTTCTGACTTACTTCACTCAGGATGAGAGTCTTTAGTTCCATCCATATTGCTGCAAATGGCATTATTTCATTCTTTTTTATGGTTGAATAGTATTCCATTGTGTATATATACCACATCTTCTGAATCCAATCATCTGGACATTTGGGTAGTTTCCATGTCTTGGCTATTGTGAATAGTGCTGCAATGAACATGCAGGTGCATGTGCATTTTCCAAGGACAGTTTTGTCTGGATATATGCCCAAGAGTGGGATTGCTGGGTCATATGGTAGTTCTATGTATAGATTTCTAATACTGTTGACCATAGTGGTTGTACCAGCTTACGTTCCCACCAATAGTGCAGGAGGGTTCCCTTTTCTCCATACCCATTCCAACATTTGTTATTTGTGGACTTATTAATGATGGCCATTCTGACTGGTATAAGATGGTATCTCCTGGCAGTTTTGATTTGCATTTCTCTAATAAGCAGGGCTGTTGAGCACTAATTCAAGTGCTAGTTGGCCATCTGTATATCTTCCTTAGAGAAATGTCTATTCAGGTCTTTTGCCCATCTTTCCATTGGGTTGTTGGCTTTTTTTGCTGTTGCATTGTACAAGTTCCTTTGATATTCTAGAGATGAAGCCCTTGTCAGTTGCATCATTTGAAACTATTTTCTCCCATTCTGTAAGTTGTCTTTTTGTTCATTTTTAGGATCCTCATCTCTTAAGTAATTGATGTTGAATTAATTAATATTTTATTCATAGTTTTACAATAATAAAATACCTCATTCATGCATAACATATTAGTTCAGATTTTATGCTACTTGGTGAGGGATGGAACTTATATTAATCTCCAATTATCTAAATTTATTCAATTATTATTTTTTATTGTAAACAACTGTGTAGAAACATAACTTACATACCATACAATTCACCCATTTAAAGTGTATAATTCTATGGTTTTTAACCATGTTCACAGATATGTACAAGCATCACCACAGTCAATTTTAGAACATTTTCATCATATTAAGAGGAAATCCGATACAATTTAACTGTTGCCCAGCTAACATCTGCACCCCAAAACTACATCCTTAAGTTATCACTAATCTTTTTTCTGTACCCTTAGATTTCCCTATTCTAGAGTTTCATGTGAATGAAATTATACAGTATAAGATCTTCTATGATTGACTTATTTCACTTAATATAATATTTTCAGGATTTATCAATGTTATTTCTTATATTAATACTTCATTCATTTATATGACTAATATTCCATTGTATTAATATGCCACAGATTATTCATTTATCTGTTGATGGATATTTGGGTTGTTTTCACCTGCTGGCTATTATAAATATTTTTGCTACAAACAAATTTCTATCTGGATATGTTTTTCATTTCTTTTGTATATAAGCCTAGGAGTTTTTAATTAATTAAAAATATGGTATCTCTATGGTATCTCAACCATTTGAGGAGCTGCAAGACTACTTTCCAAAGTGGCTATACCATTTTATATTTCTACTAACAGTGTATGAGATACCTAATTTCTCCATATACTAGTCAACACTTCTTACTTATGAGTTTTTAATAATTTTCTTCATTCTAGTGAGTGTGGAGTGGTATCTTGCTATGATTTAATTTGCATTTCCTAGGTGACAAATTATATTGGGAATCTATTTGTCTATTGGCAATTGATATATCTTCAGATAAATGTTTTCTCAGATCCTTTGCCCATGTAAAACTGGGTTATTTATATTTTTATTATTGAGTTCCTTATTGTATTTTGCAAGCACATGAGGATTGCCTTTTTTTTTTTTACTGTATCTGACATTTAGCTTTTGATTGCCTAGGCATCCACTTTAAAGTCATCCATCTTGAATAAACACATTGTCAGCTACGCAACTAGATAAAGAGCCAGGCCACCCCACTCATGACATTCCCCCATTTTTATAATACCCTAGTTGACATAGATAACTGACTGTTTAACTGTTTGCTTGCTTTTCTCTTGCCACACTTTAATTCCCACACTTATGTTTTAAATTCACCAATAGTGAATCTGCGAAACCCTAGGTACCACACTCTGGACCATAATAAATATAGAACCCCAGATCTACTAATTCTTTATACCCATGAGCAAGCTATTTGGCTCCAGGTGTGCTGTGTAATCTCCAGAACCTGTGAATAATAAATCTTGTTTTTATTCAAAGTTTCCAAATGGTTGGAACTGAAGTGTGTCTTCCAGTCATAAGAGCTACAGGGGATGATCCAGCCATAACATTGACTCTGATTTGAGAAATATTTGTAGGGACTTGACTCAAGTAGTATGGGCCCAGATTTGTGCCCCTAAAATTTCTAGCTAATAGTATCAACATCAATAGGCTAAATCTAACCCCAAATTTCTTATAAATTCTAGGTAAATCCCTTATCAGATATATGGTTTAAAAATATTTCACTCCATTGTTTCGGTTGTATTTTCATTTTCTTTGGTTTTTAAATTTTATTGGAGATTTCAGGTGTACAGCCAAAAGATTCAGTTATACATATACATATATATATTTTTTCAGATTCTTTTCACATATAGGTTATTACAGAATATTGAGTACTTCCCTGTGCTATAAAATAGGTTTTTATAAATAAGTTCCTTTATATCATTTTACTATATTCCACACATAAGTTATATCATATGATATTTCCCTTTCACTAACTTCATTTAATATGGTAATATCTAGGTCCACTCATGTTGCTGCAAATGGCATTATTTTGTTTTTTTTTATGGCTGAGTAATATTTCATTGTGTATATCTACAATATCTTCTTTATCTATTCCTGTGCTGGTGGACATTTAGGTTGATTTCATGTCTAGGCTATTGGAAATAATACTGCAATGAACATTTGGGTGCATATACCTTTTGGAATTGTGATTTTCTCTGGATATATGCCTTAGAGTGCATTGGTAGATCACATGGTAGTTCTAGTTTTAGTTTTTAAGGAACCTCCACGCTATTATCCATAGTGTTTGTACCAATTTATGCTCCTACCAAGAATGTAAGAAAATTTGCTTTTCACCAAACCCTCTCTAGCATTCATAGTTTGTAGACATTTTGATGTTAGCCATCCTGGCCAATATGATGTGATACTTCAATGTAGTATTCATTTGCATTTCTCTACTAATTAGTGATGTTGACCATCTTTTCATGTGCTTTATAACCATCTGTATGTCTTCTTTTGAGGAATACATATTTATATCTTCTGCCCAAATATTGACTGGGTTGTTGTTTTTTTAAATATAGACCTGCATAAGCTGTTTGTATATTTTGGAAACTAATTCCTTGTTGGTCACTTCATTTGCCAAGATTTTCTCATATTCTGTATGTTGTCTTTTTGTTCTGCTTATGGTTTCCTTTGCTGTGAAAAAGCTTTTTAATTAAATTAGGTAAAATTTGTTTATTATTGTTTTTATTTTCATTACTCTGAAAGGTGGATCCAAAAAGTATTGCTGCAATTTATGACAAAGAGTGTTCTCCCTATGTTTCCTCTAAGAGTTTTATAGTGTCCAGCCTTACATTTAGGTATTTAATTAATTTTGAATTTTTGTGTGCTGTGTTAGCGAATGCTCTAATTTAAGTCTTTCATATGTAGATGTCCAGTTTTCCCAGGATCACTTTCTGAAGAGACTGTTTTTTCTCCATTATTATATTCTTAACTCATTTGTCATAGACTAATTGACCATAGGTGCATGATTATATTTCTGGGCTTTCTATCCTCTTCCATTGATCTGCATTTTTGTGCCAGTACCATACTCTTTTGATCATTGTAGCTTTGCAGTATAGTCAAACATCAGGGAACCTGATTCCTCCAGCTGTTTTTATTTTTCTTGATTGTTTTGGCTATTTGGTTTCTTTTGGGTTTCCATACGAATTAATTTTTTTTTCTAATTCGGTGTAAAATGCCATTGGTAATTTTATAAGCATTACATCTCTAAATCGCCTTGAGTAGTATAGACATTATGATAACATTGATTCTCCCAATTCAAGAACATGGTATATCTTTTACTCTGTTCGTGTCATCTTTGATTTCTTTCATCAGCATCTTATAGTTTTCAGAGTATGGGTCTTTTCCTCATTTGTGAATGATGTTAGCTGTGTGTTTGTCATATGTAGCATTTATTACGTTGAAGTAGATTCCCTCTATGACCACTTTCTCAAGAGTTTTTATCATAAATGGGTGTTGAATTTTGTCAAAAGATTTTTCTGCATTTACTGGGATGATTATATGGTCCCTATTCTTCAATTTATTAATGTGGTATAGCACACTGTTTGATTCACAGATATTGAAAAATCATTGCATCCCTGGGATAAATCCCACTTGATCGTGGTGTATGATCTATTTATAATGTATTATTGAATTCAGTTTGTAAGCAATTTGTTTAGAATTTTTGCATCTTTGTTCATCAGTAATATTAGCCTGTAATTTTAATTTTTGCGGTATATTTGTCTAGTCTGGGTGTTGGGGTTATGGTAGCTTTATAGAATGAGCTTGGGTGTGTTTCTTCCTCTGATTTTTTTGGAATAGTTTCTGAAGCTTTAATATTAATTCTTCTCTAAATGGTTGGTAGAATTCACCTATGAAGCCATCTGGTCCTGGACTTTCATAGTAGTTTCATTGGTAGTTTTTAATCACAGTTTCAATTTCAGTACATGTAATTGTTCTGTTCATTTTTTCTTCCTGGTTCAGTCTTTGAAGTTTGTATTTTTTAAAGAATTTGTCCACATCTTCTAGATTGTCCAATTTACTTGCATATTATTGCTTTTAGTAGTCTCATATGATCCTTTGTATTTCTGTTGTGTCAGTTGTAACCTCTCCTTTTTCATTCTAATTTCATTGATTTGAGTGCTCTCCCTTTTTATTGATGACTTTAGCTAAATGTTTATCAGTTTTGTTGATCCCATCAAAGAAGCAGATTTTAGTATCATTGATCTTTCTTTGCTTTCTTCATCTCTATTTTATTTATTTCTACTCTGATTTGAATGATTTATTTCTTCTACTCGGTTTTGGTTTTGTTTCTTTTCCTTGCCTTAGTTTTAAGGTTAGGTTGCTCTTTGAGGTTTTTTTTTCTTTTGAGATTTTGCTTATTTTCTGTGGTGAGATTTTATTGCTATGAACTTACCTCTTAGAACTGCTTTCATTTTTTCTCATAGGTTTTGGATCTTTGTGGTTTCATTTTAATTTTTCTCCAGGCATTTTTCGATTTTCTCTTGGATTTTTTCAGTGATCCATTGTTTGCTTGGTAGCATATTGTTTACTCTCCATGTGTTTGTGTTTTTTATAGCTGTTTTTCTTATCATTGATTTCTAATTTCATAGTGTTGTAGTCAGAAAAGATTCTTGATATGATATCAATTTTATTAAATTTATCAAGGCTTGATTTGTGGCTCAGCATGTGATCTATCATGGAGAAGGTTCCATGTGCACTTGAGAAGAAAGTGTGTTCTGCTACTTTCATGTGAAATGTACTATAAATATCAGTTAAGTCCATTGGTCCAATGCATTATTTAATTCCTGCGGTTCCTTAGTGATTTTCTGTGTGGAAGGATCTCTCCATTGATGTGAATGGGGTATAAAAGTCCCCCACTGTCATTGTATTACTGTCATTTTATCTATTATAACTCATAGAATTTGCTGTACATATTGAGGTGCACCTATATTGGGTGCATATATATTAACAATACTTTTTTATCATATATATATGTGTGTATATATATATGTGTGTGTATATCTATATATATATATGTGTGTGTGTGTGTGTGTGTATATATATATATATATATATATATATATATATATAATTTTCTACTGTACAGCATGGTGACCCAGTTACAATTACATGTATACATTCATATTTCTCACATTACATGTTCCATCATAAGTGACTAGACAGAGTTCCCAGGACTACACAGCAGGATCCAATTGCTAATACATCCCAAAGGCGATATTCTGCATCTATTTACCCCAAGCTCCCAGTTCCTCCCACTCCCTCCCCTTCCCCATTGGCAACCACAAGCCTATTCTCCAAGTCCATGATTTTCTTTCCTCTGGAAAGGTTCATTTGTGCCATATATTTAATTCCAGATATAAATGATATCATATGGTATTTGTCTTTATCTTTCTGACTTGCTTCACTCAGTATGAGTCTCAGTTCCATCCATGTTGCTATAAAATGCATTATTTTGTTTCTTTTTTATGGTTGAGTGGTATTCCATTGTGTATATGTAAAATTTCTTCCTAATCAAGTCATCTGTGAGTGGACATTTGTGTTGATTCCACGTGCTGGCTATTGTGAAGAGTTCTGCAATGAACATGTGGGTGTATGTGTCCTTTGTGTGTGTGTGTGTGTGTGTTTTTCTAGGGCAAACCTGCAGCACATGGAGATTCCCAGGCTAGGAGTTTAATCTGAGCTGTAGCGCCAGCCTACACCACAGTCACAGCAAAGTGGTATGTGAGCTGCCTCTGGAACCTACACCATGGCTCATGGCAAAGCTGGATCCTTAAACCACTGAGTGAGGCCAGGGATTGAACCTGCAAACTCATGGCTGCTAGTCATATTCGTTAACCACTGAGCCATGATGGGAACTCTGCATGTAGCTTTTTTATGGAGAGTTTTGTCCAGATATATTCAGAGAGTGGTATTCCTGGGTCATATGGCAGTTCTATATATAGTTTTGTGAGGTACCTCCATGCTATTCTCCATAGTGGTTGTACCAGCTTACATTCCCACCAACAGTGCAGGAGGGTTCTCTTTTCTCCACACCCTCACTAGTATTTGTTATTTGCAGACTTATTAATGATGGCCAATCTGACTGGTGTGAGGTGGTATCTCATGATAGTTTTGATTTGCATTTCTCTAATAATCAGGGATGTTGAGCACTAATTCAAGTGCTGGTTGGCCATCTGTATAACTTCCTTGGAGAAATGTATATTCAGGTCTTTTGCCCATTTTTTAATTTGGTTGTTGGCATTTTTGATGTTGAGTTGTACAAGTTTGTGTATTTTAGAGATGAAGCCCTTGTCAGTAGCATCATTTGAAACGATATTCTCCCATTCTGTAACTTGTCATTTTTTTTTTCATTTTGGTTTCCTTTGCTATGCCAAAGCTTGTCAGTTTGATGAGGGCCCATTGGTTTATTTTTTTCTCTTATTTCTGTTGCCTTGGGAGAATGACCTGATAAAACATTCATGAAATTGATGTCAGAGTGTATTTTGCCTATGTTCTCTTCAGGAGTTTGATGGTGTCTTGTCTTATATTTAAGTCTTTAAGCCATTTTGAGTTTATTTTTGTGCATGGTGTGAGGGTGTGTTCTAGTTTCATTGCTTTGCATGCAGCTGTCCAGGTTTCCTAGCAATTCTTGCTGAAGAGACTGTCTATTTCCCATTTTATATTCTTGCCTCCTTTGTCAAAGATTAATTGACCCTAGGTGTCTGTATATACTTCTGGGTTCTCTATTCTGTTCATTGGTCTGTCTGTCAGATTTGGTACCAGTACCACACTGTCTTGATGACTGTGGCTTTGTAATATTGCCTGAAGTCTGGTAGATGGATGCCTCCTGCTTGGTTTTTGTTCTTCAGAATTGCTTTGGCAATTCTGGGTCTTTTGTTGTTCATATAAATGTTTGGGTTGTTTGTTCTACTTCTGTGAAAAATGTCCTGGGTAATTTGATAGGGATTGCACTGAATCTGTAGATTGCTTTGGGTAGTATGGCCATTTTTACAATATCAATTTTTCCAACCCAAGAGCATGGAATATCTTTCCATCCCTTTACATCTTCTTTAATTTCCTTGATTAATGTATCATAGTTCTCAGCATATAAGTCCTATACCACCTTGGTCAGGTGTATTCCTAGGTATTTGATTTTGGGGGGAACAATTTTAATAGGTATTGTACTTTTATTCCTTTTCTAAGATTTCATTGTTAGTATACAGAAATGCAACTGATTTCTGAATGTTAATCTTATATCCTGCTACTTTGCTGAAATTGTTGTTCAGTTTAAGTAGTTTTTGGGTTGAGTCCTTAAGGTTTTCTGTATATAGTGTCATGTCATCTGTATACAGTGACGGTTTTACTTCTTTTCTTCCTGTTTGGATACCTTTTATTCCTTTTGTTTGTCTGATTGCTGTGGTGAGGCCTTCCAGTACTATGTTAAATAAAAGTGGTGAGTGTGGGCATTCCTTTCTTGTTCCAGGTTTTAGTGGAAAGGCTTTCAGTTTTTCTCCATTGAGTATTATATTTGCTGTGGAGTTGTTATAAATGGCTTTTATTATGTTAAGGAATGTTCCCTCTATACCCACATTGGTAAGAGTTTTGATTATGAATGGATGTTGTACTTTGTTGAGTACTTTTTCTGCATCTATTGTGATGATCATGTGGTTTTTGACTTTTCTTTTCTGAATGTGGTGTATGATGCTGATTGATTTTGGTATGTTGAACCATCCTTGTGAACCAGGGATGAATCCCACCTGGTCATGGTGTATGATCTTTTTGATATGTTGTTGGATTCAGTTGGCTAAATCTTTTTTGAGAATTTTTCTTCTATATCCATCAAAGATATTGGTTTATAGTTTCCCTTTTTGGCAGTATCTTTTGTCTGGTTTAGGGTGATGGTGGCATCATAGAATGTCTTTGGAAGTGTTCCTTCTTCTTAAGTTTTGAAAAATTTTAAGGAGGATATGTTTATGTTCCTCTTTGTATGTTTGGTAGAATTTGCCTGTGAATCCATATGATCATGGACTTTCATTTGTAGGGAGTGTTTTTATGACATATTCCGTTTCATTTCCAGTGATCTGTCATTATAATTGATCTATTTCTTCTTCATTAGTTTCAGCAGGCTGTAATCTCTAGAAAGATGTCCATGTTTTCTAGAATGTCAAATTTGTTCAAATATAATTTTTATAGTATTCTCTTATGGTTTTTTTATTTCTCTAGTATCTGTTGTGACTTCTATCTTTTCATTTCTTATTTTGTTTCTTCGTTTTTTTTTTTTTTTTTTTTTTTCTGTCCTCTTCTTGGTGAGTCCAGCAAGAGCTTTGTCAATATTGTTTACCTTTTCAAAGAACCAGCTCTTGGTTTGATTGATTTTGTCTATTGTGTTTTGATCTCTGTTTTATTGATTTCCTCTTTGATCCTTATGATTCCCTTCCTTCTGCTGACTTTATCTTTTGCTTATTCTTCTTTTTGTAATTCATTTAGGTGGTGGGTTAAGTTGTCTATTAGAGTTTTTTCTCATTTTTGAGGAAGGCCTGTATTGCTATGAATTTCCCTCTGAGTACTGCTTTTGTGGCATCCCATAGATTTTGAGGGGTTTGTCTCAAGGTGTTTTTTAATTTCTTCCTTGATTTCCTCATTGACCCTTTGGTTTTTTAGTAGCATGTCTTTTAGTCTCCATGTAGTAGGTTTTTTCTCATTTCTTTTCCTGTGGTTACTTTCTAGATTCATGCCATTGTGGTCAAAGAATACACTTGAAATGATTTCTGTACTCTTAAATTGGTTGAGGTTAGCTTTGCGCCCCAATATGTGATCAATTCATGAGAATGTTCCGTGTGCACTTGAGAAGAATGTGTATTCTGATTTTTTGGATGTAATGTCTGGAAAATGTCAATTCAGTATAACTTTTCTATTGTTTCCTTTAAGATCTCTGTTGCCATATTGATTTTCTGTCTAGAGGATCTGTCCACGGATATGAGTGGGGTGTGAAAGTCTCCTACTATGATTGTATTCCTATCAATTTCTCCTTTATGTCTGTTTTTATTTCTTGGCAGTAACCAGGTGCTCCTATATCGGAGCATATATACTAATTATTTTAATATCCTCTTCTTGAATGGATCCTTTAACCATTAAATAGTTTCTTTCTTTGTCTTTCTTAATGGCCTTTGTTTTAAAGTCTATTTTGTCTGATATGAGCATTGCAACTCCTGCTTTCCTGTCTTGTCCATTGTCATGAAATATCCTTTCCCACCCCCCTCACTTTCAATCTGTATGTGTCCTTTGCCCTAAGTTGAGTCTCATATGAAGCAGATTGAAGGGTTTTCCTTTTTATCCAATCAGCCACTCTATGTTTTTTCATTGTAGCATTCGGTCCATTGACATTTAAGGTGATTATTGATAAATATGTATTTATTGCCATTTGAAACCTTGTTTTCTAGTTGATCGTATGTTTTTCTTTTCTTAATTTATTTTTCTGGTTGGATGATTTCCATTTATTTTATGTTTGAATACTTTTTTTTCAGTTTTTGTGAATATAATGTTTGTTTTTGATTTGTGGTTGCCCTGTTTTTTAAGTATCTTAACCTCTTCCTATTTCTGCTTACTTTAGCTTGATAGTCATATAGGCTCAAATGCATCATCAAAAATTTTAAAAGAATCTATTTTTCTTACTTCCCTTACCCACATTGCATGATTTTGATATCTTTTTTTTTTGTAATTAACATCTTCATTTTTGGATCTGTATGCTGGCTTCTTTAAGTGACTGCTTTCCAATTGTGGTTTACTCCATCCTAGATCATCCTCTTTTTTTTTTTTAATTTAGAGAACCCCTTTCAGTGTTTCTTTTAGAATGGGTTTCATCTTGCTGTACTCTTTTAGCTTTTGTTTGTTGGAGAATTTCTTTATTTCCCCATCTATTTTAAATGTTATTCTTGTTGGATAGAGTATTATAGATTGCAGATTTTTTTCCTTTCAGCACTTTAAACATATCTTTCCACTCCCTCCTGGCCTGTAGTGTTTCTGTAGAGAAATCACCTGATAGCCTTATGGGGGTTCCCTTATAATTAACACTTTGCTTTTCTCTTTCTGTCTTTAGAATCCTCTCTTTATCTTTAACTTTTGCCATTTTTATTATAATATGTCTTAGTGTGGGCCTATTTGGGCTCCATTTGTTTTGGGCCCTCTGTGCTTCCTGTATCTTGATATCAGTATCCTTTAGATTTGGAAAGTTTTCAGCCATAGTTTCTTCATATATATTTCAATCCCCTTTTCTTTTTCTTATCCTTCTGGAATCCCTATTATGCATAGATTGGCCTGATTTATATTATCCCATGGGTCTCTTATATTGCTTTCATGTATTTTGTTTTGGTTTTCTGTCTGCTGTCCTGACTGGGTAATTTCCATTATTCTATCTCCCACATCACTAATTCATTCCTTTGCATTATTCATTCTGGTCTTTATTGCCTTTAGCTCAGTTTGTTTATCTGCAATTTTCTTGTTTTTCAGCCTTCTTTTTTTTTCTAGTTCCTTTCTGAGGGAATCTGCATTGCTGTTCATATCCTCTCTTAATTCTTTCAATATCATCACTATCTCCCTTTTGAACTCAAAGTCTGTGTCAGACTGCTGAGGCCTGTTTTGTTGTTGACTGCTTTAGGTGAATTCTCTTTCTGCTTTAACTGGGAATGGTTTCTGTGCTTCTTCATCGTGCTTGTGTTTTTCTTTTTCTATGAATTTGGGGAAGCAAACCTGTAGTCTTGTAAGTCTAATTCTATGCAACAATACCCCTTTGTATTTCTTGGAGGGTTACTATTTATTTTCAGTATAGGGGTTTGGATCTTTGCTCTCTTTTTCTTCAGTGTGATTCTCAGTGTGTTTTCAGGGAGAAGGAGGCAATGGGTATGGCCAGCATTCTGTACCTGGTTGTTTGGCTCTCAACAGAAGCAAAGACCTGCAGGAAGGTGGCATGTGTTACTCCTATTTTTAGGGCCCTGTGAAATGGTAATGAGCTCTAGAAGGATCTGCAAGTGACCAGAGAAATTGTAGCTGTGGCAGGTTGCATGAGTTCCCAGGGGGGTGAAAGCAACAACAGCTTGTGTTTGATTGCAATGTCCTCCTCTGTGGTGATTGGAACTGCAGGTGGTGCCTATTAAGGGACACCTAGTGGGAGTGGTGTCTACCTTCAGTGATAACTGTGGTGGTTTGCCTCTGCCACCTGTAGACCATGCATGTGGTGATCTGTCATACTTAGCCCACATAGGAGGTGCTAATCAGGCTGTTCCTAGTTGCAGGATCCCGGGAAGTGGCAGAGATTTGGCATATGGGTACTGCCCTGAACATTCAGCAGTGGCAGCAGCAAGGCCGGTGTATTCCCAAGGGTGCAAGAGCACCAACAGTTGATTTGGTCACAATGCCTTCCTCTGTGATGCCCTTGAGGTGAATAGAGCTGCAGGTGGTACCTGTTCACTGAGCCCTAGTAGTGTCAGGCCACTGCCACCTCTAGAGCTAGAGATAACTGTGGTAGTTTTCCCCTGCCACCTATAAATCATGCAAGAAGCACCTGATCCTGCTTAGCCCCCATAGGATGTGCCGAACAAGGCACTCTTAATTGTAGGTTCCTAGGAAGGGACAGTATGGGCACGTCCCAGAACATTTGGCAGTGGCAGCTGCAGAGTGGGTGTGCTCCTGGGTGAGCGAGAGCAACATCAGCTGGCATTCCATTGTAGTGCCCTTCTTGTGATGCCCTCTAAAGTGGTTGGGGATGCAAGTGATTTTTGTTCAGATATCCCCAGCTGTGGAAGGCCACATCCACCTCTGGAGTCAGGGATAATTGTGGTGATTTGCTCCTGCCACCTGCAGGTCTGGTCCACTGTGGGCTAGCAAGTGGTTTCTCACTGCTGGAAACACCAGGTCTATGGTGCATTAGCAAGTGACTTCTAGTAATGAGGGGCTGTGCCTGAGACACACAGTCTAGAGCAGAGGGGCACCCTGCTTCCCATGGAGTTGGGGAAACCTGGGTCCTAGTGGGCTGGTGTGAGGCTTCTAGCGACTGGGGTGGGTGTGCTGTGCCAGGGACACTCCACCCTCTGTGAGCTGGTGGGCAAGCACACATGCTGGGGTACAAGGAGTTTTCTATGGTGTGGCCCACCCCTTTTCCTCTCCTCTCTCCAACAATGGCATCTTATCTCTCCTGTGGGTCAGGACCTTCTCCAAGTTTCCTTCTGCCATGGCTTTAAACTCCACAGCCCTTAGTGTACCACTTCTCCCACCCACAGTGCACTGCTCCCGAGTCCCTTAGGCTGTCTCCACACCACCAACCCCAGCCCACTCCCATGGACTGACCTCCAGAGCCTAAGTCTCAGCCCCCAGCCCACACCTTAGCATCTCAGGCTGTGGTGTCTGTGCCAGTGGTTCAGATGATCTGTGCTTCTCTCTGCTTTTTGGTTCTCAGATATGCTGCTGTGCTTTCCTCAGTGTCTTGGAGATCCCTCCAACTCAGCTGATCTTTCTGTTGGTTAGGTGGCTTCCCATGATGTGGGTTCCCTTTCTTCTTCACAGCTCCCTCTTGGGAATGCTAGTGCTGTCCTGATTCCTTTTCTTTATCTCTCTTTTTTTCTTTTGTTCTACCCAGTTGTTTCAATAGTTTCTTTCCCATTTTGCAGGTTTAAGTTCTTCTTCCAGCATTCATTTGATGTCCTGTGTGAGTTGTTTTACATGTAGATGTGTTTTCTTTTTTAATGTATTTGTGGGAGACGGTGAGCACATCCTCTTACTCTTCTGCCATCTTACCTCCTCCTACAATTCTTATATGTTCTTCTTGATTCATCCTTTGATCATCATATAGTGTCCTTCTTGGTCTCTTTTAATAGTCTCTGATTTAAAGTATTTTTCTATGTGGGTAATGCTACTCCAGTTTTCTGTTAATTTCCATTTGTATGGAATATCTTTGTCCATCTCTTCACTTTCAATCTGAGTATGTTCCTAGATATGAAACATGGCTCTGGTAGAAAGGATATATATGTGTCTTGTTTTTGTATCCTTTCAGCCAGTTTATGTCTTTTGGATAGAATATTTGAATCATTTATGTTTAAAGTAATTATTGACATTTATGTTATTACCCTTTTGTTATTTGTTTTGGATTTGTCTTTGTAGGTCTTTTGTCTTTCCTTCCTCGTTTGTTCTCTTTTGATATGATGATATGATGAATATCTTTAGTGTTGTGTTTTTATTGCTTTTTATTTTTTGCTTGTGTATATTTTTTCTTTGGTTTGCAGTTCCTATTAAGTTTTTATATAGCCATCTATACATGTACAAGACTGTTTTAAGTTATGGGTCTCTTAATTTCAAATGTATTTCCAAAATCCTGCATTTGTACTCTTCTCATAATTGCTGGTTTAGATATTATACTTGTGAGAAAATGATTTCCTACCTTTACTGTATGTTTCCCTTTACTGGTGAGCTTTTCCATTCATAGTTTTCTTTTTATTTTTCTTCCTTTTTTTGGTGGGGGAGTGCACCAGTGGACTATGAAGGTTCCCAGGCTAGGGGTTGAATCTGAGTTGTAGCCACCAGTCTATGCCACAGCCATAGCAAAGAAAGATAGATCTGAGCTGCATCTGCAGGCTGCACCACAGCTCACAGTAATGCTGGATCCTTATCCCACTGAGTGAGGCCAGGGATTGTACCTGCAATCCTCATGGATGCTAGTCAGATTCATTTCTGCTGAGCCATGACAGGAGCTCCTCCCATTCATAATTCATGTTTCTATTTGTAGCCTTTTCTTTTCTGCCTATGGAAATCTTTTCATTCTTGATGATGTCTTTTGAAACACAAAAGGTTTTAACTTTGAAAAAATTTAAATAATCTCTGCTATATTTTTTGGATAATGATTTGTTATCATATTTAAGAACCTTTTACTAAATCCAAAGTCATAAAGATTTACCCTTATGTTTTAAGGATTTTATGGGTTTTGCAATTACATTTGGGTCTTTGATTCATTTTGAGTTACAGTGTTATCCATTTGCATGTGGCTGCCCATTTTCCTCAATAACATTTGTTGAAAAGATTCTTTCTACATTGAATAGTCTTGACACCCTTGTTAAAAATCAGTTGACAATAGATGTTTTGATTTATTTGTGGACTCTCAATTCTATTCCATCAATCAATAATTCTATTCCATCTATCTGTGTGCCAATTTGAAACTGTCTTGATTCCCACTGCTTTGTATTAAGTTGAGAAATTGGGATGTGTGAGTGCTTCTCCTTCATTCTTCATTTTCAAGACTCTTTTAGGTACTTTGAGTTCCAGCAATTCCATATGAATTTTTGAATCACCTTGTCAATTTCTACAAATAACTCTGCTATGAATCTGATAAGAATTGTGTTAACTGTAGATTAATTTAGGATATATCACTGAGTTAAACATGCTAAGTCTGATCCATGCACATACATTGGTTTTCCATTTATTTATAGATTCATTAATTTATTTCAAGAATATTTCATAATTTTCAAAGTATAAATTACTTTTTTATTTTATGATTTTTATTTTTTTCCATTATAGCTGGTTTACAGTATTCTGTCAATTTTCTACTGTACAGCAAGGTGACCCAGTCACACATACATATAAACATTCTTTTTTCTCACATTATCAGGCTCCATCATAAGTGACCAGACATAGTTTCCAGTGCTACACAGCATGATCTCATTGCTAATCCATTCCAAAGTCAATAGTCTGTATCTATTAACCCAAAGCACCCCATCTATCCCACTCCCTCCACCTCCCCCTTGGCAACCACAAGTCTATTCTCCAAGATCATGATTTTCTAGCTCATCAAATTTACTTTTAAGTATTTTATTATTTTTTCCACCATTGTAAATGAATTTTCCTCTTTATTTTATGTTAGTATATTTTATTGCAAGTGTGTATAAATACAATTGATTTTTGTTTATTGATCTTATATCCTGAAACTATGCTAAACTAGTTTATTTTTAATATTTTTTGTTGTTTTCCTTAAACTTTTCTATATATACAATAATGTATCTAAAAATATAGTTTAATTTTTCCTTTCCAATTTCTGTTTTCTTTCTTTCACCTAATTGGCCTGGGTAGAATGTCCAGTAAAATTTTGAATAGAAGTAGCAAGAATACATATCCTGACCTTAAGGAAAAAAAAATCACCCAGTCTTTTATCACTAAGTATAACATTAGTTGTTGGGTTTTGTAGGTGTTCTTTATGAACTTGTAGAAGATTTTTTCTATTCCTACTTTGCTGAGTGTTTTTATTATGAAAGGATGTTGTATTTTGTTAAATGCATTAGTGTGTCTATTAAGATTATCATGTGATTTTTGGTTTTATTCTATTGATATGTTGATTGTATTAGTTAATTTTCAGATGCTAAAATAAACTTGCAACCCTGGGATAAATTCCACTTGATCATGATGTATAATTATCTTTATATGTTGCTAGATTCAACTGTAGAATACTCTGTTGAGGATCTTTGAATATAACTTTACAACTGATACTGGACTTTTCTTTACTCATGACGTCTTTACCTGTCTTTGGTATGAGAGTAATACTAGCTCACAAAGTGAGTTGAGAATTAACCTTTCATTTTTTTTTTCTGATTTTTTGGAAGAACTTGTAAATATTGATACTAATTCTTCCTTGAATATTTGGAAAAATTCATAGATGAAGCCATCTGGGCCTTACGTTTTTTTAACAAGTAATTTTAAAAATTAATGATTTAATAAACCAATTCATATTGGTCTACTAAGATTGTCTACATCTTCCTGAGGAAGTTTTAGTATTTTTTTTCTTTCTAGGAATTTATTCATTTCATATAGGATATATAATTTATTGGAAGCTATTTGTTCATAGTATTTGTTTATAATCTTTCTTATTTCTATAACATTGTTAGTAATGTCCATTTTTCATTTCTGATTCCAGCCCTTTTCCTGTTCCTTTTTCTGTGATTCTACTAACTAATGTTTTGTCAATTTTGTTGATAAAAATTTTGTCCTTTTGTAAAGAGGCACCTTTTAGTTTCATTGATTTTTATCTATTCTTTTCTGTTTTCTATCTTATTAGATCATACTGTAATCATTGTTATTTCATTCCTTCTGCTCGCTTTAGGTTTAGTTTGCTGTAATTTTTCCAATGATTTAAACTGGAAGGTTAGTTTATTGTTTTGGGATCTTTATTCTAACTTGATATAGGCAGTCACAGCCATAATATCTCATAAGTTTTGATATGCAATGTCATTTTCATTCATTTCAAAATATTTTCTCATGTCCCTTTTTATTTCTTCTTTAACCATTAGTTGTTTATGAATGTGCTATTTAATTTCCACATGTTTGTGAATTTCTCCAATTTTCCCAATTATTGATATCTAGTTTATTTTCATTTGGATCAGAGAAGATACTTTATGTCATGTTTTAAATGTTACTGAGGTTTGTTTTATTACACAGCATATAGTCTATTTGAAAAACTGTTCCATATACACTTAAGAAAAAAAATGTATAGTCTGAAGTTGTTGGGTTCCTGGGTGGAATATTCTATAGATGCGTTAGGTCTAATTGCTTTTGTAGTGTTGTTCAAGTACTTTATTGTCTTACTGACCTTGTCTATTTGTTTCATAATTTATTGAAAATAGAATTTTGAAGCCTCCAACTATTATTGTTAGATTCCTCTCTTCATATCTATCAATTATTGTTTCATGTATTTTGGTATGCTCTTTTTATGTGTATATATATTTATTATTGTTATGCCTTCCTGAAAGATTGACACTTTTATCATTATAAAATATCTTTATTTATCACTAGTAACATTTTGTTTTATAATAGATTTCATCTGATTAATACTGGTTTTCAAGATTTTTTATGGTTGCCATTTGAATTTCTTATATTTTATTGAATTTATTGAATTATTGAATTTCTTATATTTTAATTTTAATTTGTTTGTGTCTTTGAACCTAAAATATGTGTTCTGTAAACAGGACATAGTTGAAACTTCCAGTCTGATAATCTTTGCCTTTTGTTGGATTGTTTAATACATTCATGTTTATTGTTAGCACACATAAAATATTATGTGTGATATTTTATTTTTGTTGTCTATATGTCTTTTTTTTGTTCCTTTATTCATTCCTTACTGCTTTGTTTTGTATTGAATGATATTTTCTAAAGTACTAGTTTAATGATATTATTGATTTTCACCATATTTTCCAGTTAATTTTTGGTGACTGCCAGAGGGTTAATCATATACATCACAATTTATCAGAATTAGGTTTACATTTATATTTGTATGATTCTAGTAATATATACAATTATAATTCCTTTATAGTTCTATTCTTTTACCAGTTTTCATGGTACTGTTGCTATAACAATTATATATATTAACATAACAAACCCAATAGCACATTTTTATAATTATTTTATCATTTGTTGTCATTTTTTAGCCCATTACAACTCTTCTTCCATATACTTCCTATGTGCTATTACTGGCAAATACATTACTTTCCTATAAGTCCAACAATGAATAATACACATATTTTATACAGTTGCTCTGTTAAATCAGGAAAGTAAGAGAAAATATGCATTTGTAGTGATTTTTATAATTATATAATTATCTTTACTGATACTTTTTATTCACATGCATTCAAATTTTCATCATTTTTCCAGCCATAGGAACTTTCTTAATATTTCATATAAGGAAGGTCTGCATGTAACAAATTATCTCAGTTACTGTTTATTTGTGAAAGTCCTAATTCTTCCTTCATTTTTGAATAATAGCTTGGCTGGATATAGGATTTGGGGTTGACAGTTTATTACTTTAAGCACTGTTCAAATAATATATTATTGCACTATATTCTGGCCTTCACTCTTTCTGCTGAGAATTCAGCTGTTAATCATGTAGGCTCTCCCTTGTAAGTATTGTGTTATTTTTCTCCTATTTCAAGATTTTCTCCTCAGCATTTCACTATATTATTCTTGTTCATGGATATTTTTGCTTAGGCTCTCCCTTGTAAGTATTGTGTTATTTTTCTCCTATTTCAAGGTTTTCTCCTCAGCATTTCACTATATTATTCTTGTTCATGGATATTTTTGCATTTATTCTATTTTGAGTTTGAAGAGCTTTCTGAATATGTAGATAATTGTTTTACAACAATTTAAGATTACAGCTTTTTAAATGAAGTATAATTGATTTATAGCATTGTGTTAGGTATACAGCAAAGTGATTCAGCTTATATATATTGCAGGTTCATTATTATTGGTATTATAAGATATTTAATATAGTTACCTGTGCTATGTATTACCATACAGTAAATTCTTACTGTTTATCTATTTTATATATAGTAGTGTATATCTGTTAATCCCATACTCTTAATTTATCCCTCACCACATTCCTTTCTCTTTGGTAACCATATCTTCATCCTTTCTGTTTAATCATACATTTGTTTGTTTTATTTTTATTTTTTAATTTTTTAAAAAAATATTAAAGTACAGTTGATTTACAATGTTCCTTCAATTTCTGTTGAACAGCAAAGTAACCCAGTCATACATATATGTATATATTTTTTTCATACTACCTTCCATCAAGTTTGAACACAAGCGATTGGATAGAGATCCCTGTGCTGGATATTAAGACCCCATTACTTATCCATTCTAAATGTAACAGATTGCATCTATTAACTCCAAACTCTCTGTCCATCCCACTCCCTCATCCCTCCCCCATGGGAACAAAAAGTCTGCTCTCCATGTCCCTGATCTATTACTTTTTTTGGGGTGGGTCTTTTGTCCTTTTAGAGCCACAACAATGCCAGATCTGAGCCACATCTATGACCTACACCATAACTCACTGCAACGCTGGATCGTTACCCCACTAAGCAAGGCCAAGGATCAAACCCACAACCTCATGGTTCCTAGTTGGATTCAGTTCTTCTGCATCATGATGGGAAGTCCCCTGAACTATTTCTATTTTGTGGATAGGATCATCTGTGCCATATTTTAGATTCCACATATTAGTGATATCATATGGTTTTTATCTTTGTCTTTCTGACATATTTTATTTATTATGAAACTCTCTAATTGCACCCATGCATCCATGTTGCTACACATGACATTATTTTATTTTTTTTGGCTGAGTAGTATTCCACTGTATATATGTATCAAATCTTCTTAATCCATTCATCTATCTATGGATATTTAGGTTGTTTCATATCTTGGCTATTGTGAATAGTGTTGGGATGAGCATGTAACTTTTTGAATGATTGATTTTTTTTGGATATATATTCCTAGAGGGAAACATAAGCAGAATGCTCTTTGACATAAATTATAGCAATATTTTGTTTGATCCACATCCTAGAATAATGACAATAAAGATACAGTTGAACAAATGGGACCTAATTAAACTCAAAAGATTTTGAACAGCAAAGGAAAAGCCATTTAAAAAAATGAAGAGACAACCCACAGAATGGGAGAAAATTTTTGCAAATGATGCAACAAACAATGGCCTAATCTCCAAAATATACAAACAACTCATACAGCTCAACAAACAGACAAAAAAACCCCAAACCCAATCAAAAAATGGGTGGAAGATGTAAATAGACATTTTCTCCAAAGAAGACATCAGTTAGCCATTATGCACATGAAAAAATGCTCAGCATCACTAATTATTAGAGTAATGAAAATCAAAACTGCAATGAGGTACCACCTCACACCATTCAGAATGGCTATCATTAGTAAGTCTACAAATAAAAAATGCTGGAGAGGGTGTGGAGAAAAAAGAACACTCCTTTACTGTTGGTGGGAATGTAAATTGGAAAAATCACTATGGAAAACAGTATGGAGGTATCTCAGAAAACTAAACATAGAATTACCATATGTTCTAGCAGTCCCACTCTGGGCATATATTTGTTTTACTTTTTAGATTTCACATATAGCTGATACCATAAAATACTTGTTTTTGTCTAATGTATTTCACTTATGATATTCTATAGGTCCTTCTATGTTACTACAAGTGAAAAACATTCTTTTTTCAGGCTGAATATCTATCTATCTACCTATCTATCTATCTATCTATCTATCTATCTTATATATCTATATACATATATAAAAATATATATCTTTTACACATCTTTATATATTTTACACATCTCTATATATTTTAATCTATAAGATATATAAATACACACACATGCACATACACACACACATATTTATTTATTTATTTATTTATTTATTTATTTATTTATCTTTTCCCTGATCCCCACATCATCCAAGTTCAGATGAAGGGGGTGCAAAACATGGGCTGTAGCCCATACCTTCCAGTCAGTGGACAGCATTGAAATTTAGAGGAACTTCTCAAGAGTCACAGCAATGATAATTAATTGATCTGAGACAGGAACATAGTTGGTTCCTTGAGGTCATATGTCACTGAACCACTGAGACCTCCTGCTCAGGGCCGAGATCATGACCTGCACTCTTTCTTGAATCAAGTTCTCACTTCACTCTCTCTCAAATCCTGCTGCCCCAAGGTTTCCTTGGGAGAACCTGGAGGAAATATCTGAGCCAGGAGATCAGTCCAAATCCTTATCCTACATTTTGCATCTATGTTCCAATCCCCAATCCAAAATAAAATATTTCATCCAAAAGGAACCCCTCTGTAGGACTAGGGAAATTCCAATTCAGGACATCCTCCCCAAAGATTTCATATCATCAGATCCCTCACATTTCCCTTTTATGGTGACCAGCTGATCATTGACCTCCTCAAGTGGCCTGTGGTCTGTTTGGTTTCCAAATTTGAATCACAGCTCAAAATATTTTCAAACAAATTCACATGAAGGCTCTACAAAGAGTCAGATTTCCTTCAGCTGACCACAACTTGATGAGGTCTTAATGTGGATTCACTGGGTAGTTGGCCATCTGGGGTAGCAGATATATATATATATATATATATATATCAGGTATATATATATCAGGTATATCTATATATCTATCATCTATCAGATACACACACACACATATCACATCTTCTTTATCCATTCATCTGTTAATGGACACAAAATTTACTTTTTTGTCTTGGCTATTGTGAATAATGCTGCAATGAACAATGTGGTGCATGTATTTTTTCAAGGTAGAGTTTTCATCTTTTCTAGATATATGCCCAGGAGAGGAATTGATTAATCATAATGTAGCTTTATTTTTAGTTTTTTAAGGATACTTCATACTGTTTTCCATAGTGGCTGTTCCAGTTTACATTCCCAACAACAGTGAAAAGGGGTTCTTTTTTCTCCACAACTTCTCCGTGGTTTTTTTTTTGTTGTTGTTGTTGTTGTTGTTGTTGTTTTACTTTTTTGGGCCACATATGGGGCATGTGGAATTTCCCAGGCTAGCGGTCCAATTGGAGCTGTAGCTGCCTGGCACTGCCACTGCCACAGCCACAGCAACACAGGATCCAACCCATGTCAGAGACCTACACCACAGCTCTTGTTAATGCTGGATCCTTAACCCACTGAGTGAGCCCAGGGATCAAACCCAAATCTTCATGGATACTAGTCACATTTGTAATCCACTGAACCACAACAGGAACTCCCCTCTCCAGAATTTATTATTTGTAGACTTTCTGATGATAGCCATTCTGACTGGTGTGAGGTGAACCTCAATGTGGTTCTGATTTGCATTTATCTAATAATCAGTGATGTTGAGCTTCTTTTCATGTGCATTTTTGTCATCTGTATGTCTTCTTTAGAGCAATGGATGTTTAGATCTTCTGCCAATTTTTTGATTGTTTTTGTTTTTGATCTTGAGGTGTACATGCTATTCGTTTTGGATATTAACCCCTTGTTGTTTGCATCATTTTGAATATTTTCTCCCAGTCAAGAGTTTTCATTTTTTTCATGGTTTCCTCTGTGGTGCAAAAGCTTTTACGTTTGATTAGATCCCATTCATTCATTTTTGTTTTTACTTCTTTTGCTTTTGGAGACAGATATAAAAATATTGCTGTAAATTATGTCAGATAATATTTTGCCTACATTCTCCTCTAGGTGTTTTATGATGATATATCTTATATTTAGGTCATTAAACCATTTTGAGTTTATTTTTGCATATAATGTGAGGGAATATTTTAATTTTATTGCCTCACATGATGTTTTCCAGCTTTCCCAACATGACTTGTTGAAGAGGTTATC
This sequence comes from Sus scrofa, assembly GCF_054392235.1. Lineage (NCBI taxonomy): Eukaryota > Metazoa > Chordata > Mammalia > Artiodactyla > Suidae > Sus > Sus scrofa. The sequence goes on from NC_139401.1 coordinate 62,907,398, forward strand.
TTTTTCCATTGTATATTCTTAACTCCATTTTAAAAGATTATTGGACTGTATATGCATGGGCTTCTTCCTCTCATCTATATTCTATTCCATTGATCTATACATCTGTTTTCCAGCCAATATCATGCTGTTTCAACTACTGTAGCTTAGTAATGTTGTTTGAAGTCTCAAGCTTTGTTCTTTTTCTTCAGGATAGCTTTGGAAATTCAGGTTCTTCTGTGATTCCATATAATTTTTAGGATTATTTTTTCTAGTTCCATGAAAAATGTCCTGAGTAAATTGATAGGGATTGCATTAAATCTGCAGATTGCTTTATGTAGTATGGCCATTTTAACAATATTAGTTCTCCCCATCCATGGGCATGGGGAATGGAATCATTTTCAATTACCAGTGTGTTATAGCTCTCTGATTATGTCTTTCACTCCTCAGTTAGGTTTATTAGTGGGTTTTTTGATATGATTTTATATGGGATTGATTATTTAAAATGTTCTCTTTCTGATATTTCATTGTTAGTGTAAAGAAATGCAACAGGTTTCTGTAACTTAATCTTGTATTCTGCTACCTTTTGAAGTAATTTATTAGTTCTAATATTTTTTGTTTGGAGTCTTTGGCGTTTTCTATTTACAGTATCATGCCATCTGGACATAATGACGATTTTACCTTTTTCCTTCTGATTTGGATACATTTTATTTCTTTTTTCTGATTGACTTCACTAGAACTTCTAATATTATGTTGAATAGAAGCAGTGCAGGTGGACATCCTTGTCTTGTTATTGAATTTATTGGCAAGGCTTTCAGCTTAGAGTATTATGTTTGTTGTGGGCATATCATGAATGGCTTTTATTGTATTGAGCTGTTTCCTTTATATCCTCTTTCATGACAGTTTTTATCATGAATGGTTGAATTTTATCAGGTATTTTTTCTTGCATCTATTGAGATGATCATGTAATTTTATCTTTTCTTTTGTTAATGTGGGGTATCACATTGTTTGATTTGCATATGTTGAACCATCCTTGTGAACCAGAAATGAATCCAACTTGATCATGGAGTATGATCCCTTAAATGTATTGTTGAATTTGATTTGCTTACATTTTGTTACCAATTTTTGCATCTATATCCATCAAAGATATTGACCTGTAGTTTTCCTTTCTTTTCTTTCTTTTCTTTGTTTTTGTGGTAGTGTCTTAGTCTGATTTTGATATCAGTATCATGATAGATTCATAGAATGACTTTGGGAGTGTTCTGTCCTCTTCTTCAATATTGTGGAATATTTGAGAAGGATAAGTATAAGGATATATTCTTCATTGTATGTTAGATAGTATTCCCCAGTGAAGTCATCTGATCCTATAATTTTCTTTGCAAAAGTTTATTTTTATAATTACAGATTCTATTTCACTTCTTGTGATCAGGCTGTGCAAATTATCTATTTCTTATTGATTCAATTTTGGTGGCCTCTGCTGGTCTAAAAATTTATAAATTTCTCCTACTTTGACCACTTTGTTGGCATAAAACTATTCACAGTGTTTGCTTATGAAATTTTGTATTTCCCTGGTATAGGATATTAATTATCCTCTTTCATTGCTTTTTTTTTCCCTTTGGATCATTCTTCTCTTCTTGATGAATCTGCTAGAGGTTTGTTGATTTTTTTTTATCCTGTAAAAACACCCAACACTTTGTGTTATTGATTTTTTTCCTTTCTTTTTCTTTTTTTTTTCTTTTTCTTTTTAGAGCTACACCCATGGCATATGGAAGTTTCTAGGTTAGGGGCCATATTGGAGCTCCAGCTACCAGTCTATGCCACAGCCATAGCAACACCAGATCTGAGCCACATCAGCAACCTACACCACAGCTCATGGCAACAACACATCCATAACCCACTGAGCAAGGCCAGGGATCGAACCTGCATCCTCATGGATCCTAGTCAGGTTCATTTCCACTGAGCCACCAGGAAACTCCTAATTGGTGTTTTTCTATTGTTTTTTTATCCCACTTTTATATATTTTCCCTCTGATATTTATTATTGCTTTCTTCTGCCGAGTTTGGCGTTTGTATGCTCTTCTTTTACTGTATTTTAGGTGGTAGTTAGGTTATTTACCTGAGATTATTCTTGTTTTTTGAGAAAGGCCTCTATTTCTACTTCCATTATTTCATCAGATATTTTTTCTTCTCTTTTCTCTCTTTTTTCTCTTCTGGTACTCCCATTACACATATGTTGATGTCCTTAATGATGTCCCATATTTATATGAAATTCTGTTAAGTTTTGTTTCCATTGTTTTTATTTATTCTTTGGATTATGTAACCTCTGTTTATCTATGTTAATATTATAGTGTATATATTATATATATTGTGTATATTATATATATAATTGTATATATATTTTTTGTATATAAAATATAATATTACATTATATTAGGTTTAGTAATTCTTTATTTTGCCAGTTCAAATATACTGTAGAGGGCTAGTGGTTCTGTAACTGCAATTATTTTCATTTTTACTGCAGAGTTTCTACTAGGTCCTTCTTTAAAATTTCTATCTCCTTATTAATATTCACTATTATGCAACATTGTCATTTGACCTTTCTTAGCTTCTTTAATGATGCTTTTATTTAGTTCTCTGAACATATTTGTAATGGCTATTTTAAAATATTTTCATGTTAAATCTAGTATTGTGCTTCTCTTCTAGGCAGTTTTTATTTCCTTCTTTTTACTGGTGTGAAGCACATATTTTCTGTCTGTGTTTATACTTTACATTTTTTATTGGAATCTGAACATTTTAGATAATATATTGTAGCATCTCTGGGCACCGATACTCCTTCTGGGATTTGTTGTTGTTATTTCCTTTTGTATTAGTTCAGTTACTAACTGAAGGTCTATTTCTCCCCAGCGTGTTAAGTTTTTGATATTGTTCACCAGGGTGAATACAGCTTTGAATATGTGCACTGTCTATCTGGGATGACAGTGGTATTTGTAGGGTTCTCTTCTACTCTTACCATGAGTATCTTCGTTTATTTTATACTATTAATTGCTGCCAGATTGCTCTATTGGTTTTCAAAATATCTTGCAGAATAAGTTTTTCTAAAAAACAAACCATTAAAATATAGCTACTTTGATGGATTTTTTTCTAAGGTCAGTATTTGGTATTTGTCTTGATCCTGGGAGTATTTATCCAACCTGCCTTTTCCCTGGGTTCTCTACTGTAAGCTAGCTGACCTACCTTCTATTCTCTATCTTCATTATGTCCATGACTTCTTTTAATTGCCTTTTGCCAAAATATCCACGTTTCTTTTTTTTAAAGCTTTGTTGAAGTATAGTTGATTTACAAAGTTGTGATAATTTCTGCTATACAACAAAGTGATTCAGCCATGTATGTACATACATTCACTCTTTTTCAGATTATGTTTCCACATAGATTATCACAGAATATTGAGTAGATTTCTCTGTGCTGTACAGCTGGTCCCAGGTGGCTACTCATTATATATACCTCAGTATGCCTGTGGCAAAACAAAATATCCAGTCCATTCCTCCCTACCCCTGTCCCCTTTGGTAATCATAAGTTTTTCAAAGTCTATGAGTATGTTTCTGTTCTGCAAATAAGTTCATTTTTAACATTCTTTAATGTTCCACATACAAGTGATGTCATATGTTGTTTGACTTTAAGCTTACGTAGTATGATAATTTCTAGGTCCATTTATGTTGCTTCGAATGACATTATTTCATTCTTTTTTATGGCTGAGTAATATTCCATTGTAAATATGTACTACATCTTCTTTATCTATTCCCCTGTGATGGGCATTTAGGTTGCTTCCATGTCTTGGCTATTGTAAATAGTGCTGCAATGAACACTGGGGTACTTTTTCTTTTCAAATTATGGTTTTCTCCAGATAGATATCCAGGAGTAGGATTACAGATCATATCATAGTTCTATTTTTTTTAGTTTTTTAAGGAACCTCCACACTAATTTCAATAGGGTTGCACCAATTTATTTACATTCCTACCACAGTGTAAGAGGGTTTCTTTTTCTCTGCACCCCCTCCAACATTTATTGTTTGTAAACATTTTAATGATGGTCATTCTGGCTGGTATACTTCATAGTAGTTTTATTTGCATTTCTCTAATAATTAGTGCTGTTGAGCATCTTTTCAAGTGTTTTTTTTTTTGCCATCTGTGTGTCTTTGGAGAAATGCCTACTTAGATCTTCTGTCCAATTTTTGGTTGTATTTGTTTGCTTGTTTTTAATATTGTACTGCTGGGGGTGTTTGTATATTTTGGAGAATAACCATTAGTCACTTCCTTCATGAAGATTTTCTACCATTCTTTGGGTCATCTTTTGTTATTGTTTATGTTTTCCTTTTGCTTTGCAAAAACTTTTAAGTCTAACTAGGTCCTATTTGTTTATTTGTATTTTGTTTTCATTACTTTAGAAGGTGGATATGAGAAGATATTGCAGAGGTTTATGTCAGGGAGTATTCTATTGCATTTCTATATAATAACAATGAAATATCAGAAAGGGAAATCAAGGAAATAATCCCACTCACTGTTGCATCAAATAGAATACAATATCTAGGAATAAACCTACCTAAAGAGAAAAAAGACCTGTACTCTGAAAACTATAACATGCTGATGAAGGAAATCAAAAATGACACAAACAGAGGCTTTTGGATTGGAAGAGTAAATATTATCAAAAGAATATACTACAAAAGACAACCAACAGGTTCATTGTAATCCCTATCAAATTACCAATGGCATTTTTCACAGAACTAGAGCAAAATATTTTAAAATTTTTATGGAAACAAAAGAAATCCTGAGAAAGAAAAAAATGAGCTGGAGAAATCAGGCTCCCTGACTTCAGACTATGCTATGAAGCTACAGATATCAAAACACTATGGCACTGTCACAAAAACAGAAATACAGATCAATGGAACAGGATAGAAAGCCCAGATATAAATTCACACACCTATGGTCAACTAATATATGACAAATCAGGCAAGAATATGAAATTGAGAAAAGACAATCTCTTCAATACATGGTGTTGGAAAAGCTGGACAGCTACATGTAAAAGAATGAAATTTACAAAAAAGTATGTAACATGCTATACAAAAATAAATTAAAAATTGATAAAAGACCTAAATGTAAGACTGGATAATATTAAACTCTTAGATAAAAACTTAGGCTGAACAATCTCCACTCTTCTTGAGAATGTATTCAGATTTAAAATTCTCCATGCTTTTTTTTTAACAAATTAAGTCAGTTTTTTATGGAAGAGATTAGGAGTTACCAGTGGTATGGTATGCATCTCCTCCCAGGTAAAATATCTGAGTCAAGGCTCTAGAACTGAGAGTGAGGACAATGACAAGCTTCTTTTTAAGTGACATTCTTGTTCTAGAAGTTGACCTTTTGGTGAAGGTGCAGGAACAGGGTGGACAGCAGCCTGGAATTATCTGGGTCTTTCTTTGTGTGGAACCACTTCTTCATGAGCTGGTAGAATGGCTATCAGGGCCCTAATATTTTGAGTGTGACACATCCAATTGTGGGGGTCAGATGTAAGGATGGTGACTACCAACTCTCAAACAGGCATCAAAAAGTAGGATGAAAAATAGTGAAGCCCTGATCATCCTTGGAACAGAGCTGAGGATAGATGGTACTCTGTGTTTTGGGATACAGAAGTCTGGAGTGAGTCACTGCCTCACTAAGCTGAAAGGAGGGGAGGATCATTATTGGCTCAAACACTACAGATTCTTGGCTCTATTACCATATTTTCATAGATTTTCTTGAATAGATGTTTCCTCATTTATTTGACCTTAGGACTATTCCAGGCGTTAAATGGTTATTTTTCTTTCAATGTTTTAACCAGCTTCACTAAAGAGAAGGTCAGCAGAACTCCTCAGTCATGCTAGAAAGAAATCCACTTTGATTTATTCTTGTAGCAGATATTTATGATGTGCTTTTGTGTGTCAGACATGGTAATGGCTGAAGGACAATGATATGGGCTGAATGTTTATTCCCATTCCCCCCCACCAAATTCATATATTTAAACTCTAACTTCCAATGTGAAAAATGAGGAATTTGGGGAGGTAATTAGAGATAAATGAAATCATGAGGGAGTATTTATGATAATATCACTGAAATTATAAGAAGAGATAACATTCATACAGTGAAGAAAAATAAACTCGTAATTGTTTAAAGACTTAAACATGACACCATAAAACTCTTAGTAGAGTAAACATTATCTGACATAGGCAAAATATTATCAGATATAAACCATACCAATATTTTCTTAAGTCAGTCTTCTAAGGCAAGAAATAAAAACAAAAAGAAAGAAGTGGGACCTAATCAAACTTACAAGATTTTTCACAGAAAAGGAAACCACAGCAAAATGAAAATACAACCTATGAAATGGTAGGAAATACTTGCAAATTATACAACCAACAAGGGCTTAATCTCCAAAGTATACAAACAACTCATAAAATTCCATAACATAAAACAAACAACCCAACTGAAAAATGGGAAGAAGACCTAAATAGACATCTCTCCAAAGAAAACATATGGATGGCCAGTAGTCATCTGAAAAAATGGCTCAACATCACTAATTATTGGAGAAATGCAAATCAAAACTACCATGAGGCACCACTTCATTCCAGCCAGAATGGCCATCATCATTAAGTCTACAAATAACAAATGCTGGAGAGGTTATTGAGAAAAGGCAAAACCCCTTCACTGTTGGTGGAAATGTAAATTGGTAAAACCACTGTGGACAACACTATGGAGGTTCCTCAGAAAAATAAATATAGAAATATCATATGATCCAGCAATCCCACTTCTGGGAATATATAAAAACAACAACAACAACAAAGTATAAGTCAAAAGATACATGCACCCCTATGTTCATTGCAGCACTATTTACAATAGGCAAGACATGGAAACAACCTAAATGTCAATTGACGGATGGATTAAGAAGATATGGTACATATATAGAATGGAATACTACTCACCCATCAAAATAAATAAATAAGGTATTTGTAGCAACATTGATGCTAATAGAGATTCTCATCTTAAGTGAAGTAAGTCAGAAAGGTCAAGACAAATATCATAATATCACTTACTGTGGAATCTAAAATATGGCACAAATGAACCTATCTAGAAAACCAAAACAGATTCACAGACCTAGAGAACAGACTTGTGGCTGCCCAGGTGGAGGGTGTAGGGAGTGGGATGGCCTGGGAGTATGGGGTTAGCAGATTTAAACTATTCTACTTAGAATGGATAAGTAATGAGGTCCTACAGTATAGCACAGGGAACTATATCTAATTTCTTAGAATAGATCATGATAGAAAATAATATGAGAAGGAATGTATATATGTATGTATTATTCTGTCATTTTGCTATACATCAGAAATTGATGCAACATTCTAAATCAACTACACTTCAATAAAATAAATCAAACAATAAAAATAAAGAAGATATAACCAAAGAATTTTCCCTCTTTCTCCCTACATATGCATATAGTGAGTACAGAGTGAGATGGTGGCTACCAACCATCTAAGAGAAGAGACCTATGAATGAAATTTACTTTGATAGCATAGTACCTTGGTCTAGGACTTTGAAGCCTCCAGAACTGTGAGCAGTACAATTATTTTGTTTAGGTTACACATTATATGGCAGATTTAGACAAGTGTACACTGCTTAGTGAATCAAATATCTTCATGGATGTTGGCAAGAGACATATAACCATACAAACATATATAAACTTACAAATGTGACGAGAGTGGCAAAGGAAACTGATACCATACATGCATATTAAATTTCATTTGACCTAATACAAAAGGTCAGGGAGAAAATATTGCATTCTGAAAGAGGGAAGAGATGGTTTTTTGTTGAGGAAGGAGCATCCCAGTCCTAAGTAACAGCATTTTCTACCCTAAGACTAATAATGGAAAATTATTAGAGTTTTCAGCATGAAGTGACATGAACATTTTTGTGTTATGCAAATATTTTTCAGGCAGCAGTGTAGCAAATGCTTTGGAGATGGCCAAATGCAAAGTGATTGGGCTAAAGATGATAGTAGCTTAGACTAGGGTGCTGTTAAGTTTAGGAAGCTTAGGATATAGTGGTATGAAATAAGTAGAGGTGGAGAGAGTTAGCTAGATATATAGAAGATAAACTTGAAAAGACTACTTCATGGATTGAATAGAGTTGTAACAAAGAATAGGAGAGATAACAATGATGAGCCCAGGGTTTTGTATTGCCATTCACAGAGATGCTGAACACTGGAAAAGTATCAAGCTTGAAGAAATGTGTCATAAGTTTACCTTTTTTTTTTTTTTTTTTTCTTTTTGCTATTTCTTGGGCCGCTCCCGCGGCTTATGGAGGTTCCCAGGCTAGGGGTTGAATCGGAGCTGAAGACTCCGGCCTACACCAGAGCCACAGCAACGCAGGATCCAAGCCGCGTCTGCAACCTACACCACAGCTCACAGCAACGCCGGATCGTTAACCCACTGAGCAAGGGCAGGGACCGAACCCGCAACCTCATGGTTCCTAGTCGGATTCGTTAACCACTGCGCCACGACGGGAACTCCCCCCTTTTTTTTTTTTTTTTTTTTTGTCTTTTTGCTATTTCTAAGTTTACTTTTTGATCTTTGAGTATCATTCAAAAGTGTTTAGTTCTTTAGGTTATGTTGCAAAAAGATACTAAGGAGAAAGTTTTAACTACTTGAGTTAACTCTCAATCACTCCTTTCTGTTTATTAATAGCTTATTCATAGAATACATGTTTGGTAGCTTTTTACTCAGTAATGTTCCACATATATATGAACAAAATCTATGATATAGCCAAGGAGATATAATTATTTTTAATATCAAAAATATCCCTGTGTTACACTTCACCAGACATTAGTAATAGTCCCAGAGAATTCAGAATACATGGTTCTACACATATGGAAAATTTAAGTTTTGGCCCAGGAGTCAGAAGACTTAAGTTACAGTAACTTAAAAGTTACTTAAATTACTTAAGTAATAGTTCAGCTGTTAAGTAACTTGCAAAACCTTGAGCTATTATCTTCTTTTGGAAGGACTGTGTGCAAAGTTTTATTAGTCCATACAAAAATATGGTTTCAGAGAAAAAAATGTTTAAAAATTGTTCATATAGGTGTTCCCTTTTGGTACAGTGGGTTAAAGATATGGCATTGTCTCTGCAGGGGCTCAAGTTTCTGTCATGGTGTGGATTCAACCCCTGGCCTGGGACTTACCACATGTTGCAGGTATAACTAAAAACAATTGTTCATATGAATTTCCCAAAGTTAAACTTTCAGTTAAATTTGGAATTCCCCAGAAACCTCATTTAGTTATTAATATAGATTTAGTTATTAATTGTTGTACTGTTATGAGTTGAATTCTGTCCTGCCCAAAGTTATATTAAGTCCTCATCTTGAAGTCCTCAGAATATGACTTTAATTGAAAATAGGGTAATTTCAGATGAAGATAAGGTCATAGTAGGATAAGGTGGACACTATTTTAATGACTGGTATCTCTATAAGAAGAGGAGGAGAGACACAGAAACACACAGGAAGAACCTTCATTACCTGAAGGAGGCAGAAATTTGAAGGATGCATTTACAAGCCAAGGAACACCAAATATTTCTGGTAACATCAGAGAAAGTCATGGAACGTATTCTACCCTAGATTATTTAGTGAGAGCATAACCCTGTCAAAACATTGACTGGGACTACTAACCTCCAGAATAGTGAAATAATAAATTTCTCTTTCTATAAAATCATTCAGTTTGTGGCACTTTGTTATGACAAACTTATGAAACTAACACAGAGAAGTTGAGGGTTCCAAGCCAAGTGATCCAAGAGACAGTAAGTGGAATTACTAGTCTCTTCACTGTCATGCAGTGTAATTTCCAATGTAGTCCTCTGGACACTTTTGCTACAGAGCTCCCTCCAAGATTCAAGGAGAAGGACAGATTCAATCACTTCATGGAAGGAGTATTAAATTTTCCAACATCTTTAAACAACGGTATTTTTGTTTGTTATATTTATATTTTTGCAGCTTAGTGTTTCATGTTGTACATAACTCACAAAAATTTCTATTATATTACACAAGAGGAAATCTCATAGTGCAATCTGAAAACAACTGAATTAGTTTCCCCCTCTGCCCATTTGAACCTATTGTGTCAGAATAGGTCTATCTCTGGTATTAGAAGAAAGCTTGTGCAGACTCTATAGCTTATCTACTCATTCTTAGATAATAAAATGCCTCATTCACTTTTAGTCATAAGAATAGTCTATTTAATAATTAATATGCCCTTTCTAGCATAATAATAAAAATCTCTTACTTCATTCAAAATTAATGTTCTCCTCAGCTCTTTTCTGCTTTAGGTTGGCTGCCTGTAGTGGGAAAAGATTGTCATTTCTTGGTCCCCATTGAGCCCTTATGAATCCATTTTTCCTCTCACTAGATTACTTCTGATATCCCCATGGTAGAGGGGATATACAGCTTTTGAACTTCACAGGCACAGACTTAATATAACATTTGTTTTACATTTTCAGGACAAATACTTAAGGCTGATTCCCTTTTGGTAGTAGCTATAGTCACCATACTGTACATTAGATCCCCAGAACTTGTTCATCTTATAGCTGGAAGTTTGTATCGTTTGACAAACATCTCCTCATATTCCTTACCCTCCTACCCTTCAAACCCTTCCCATGAAAACCACCAATCTACTCTCTTTCTTTGAATTAGGCTTTTTTAGATTCCATAAGTATATGAAATCATGCAGTTATTTGTGTTTCTCTATCTGACTTGTTTCATGTAGTACAATGTCAGCAAGTTTAACCATGTTGTTAAAGCAGGATTTCATTCTTATTTATGGTTGAATTATATACATATATGTAATTACATATAATAATAAAATAACAAATATTTTAAATAAATCATTGATATTAATATATTATTAAATTACTATATGTTATCATATAGTAATATGGTATCAATTATTATTGTATTATATTAATAAATAATTTTATAGTAATAAATTATTATTTATAATAAACAATACATACAATAAGGTTTATGTATATGTTTATATATAAGCACCTGAAACAAACAGATTGCCAGATATTTCTCCAGCAAAGGTGAATTTATTCAGGATCAGCCGAGAATTAGTTACATTTCAGAAAACTGCAACAGTGGTGAGCAATTTACAAGTACCTGCATGGCAAGGGAAGGTTAATTATTTTGTAGAGATGAAAAGGAAGTTGGGAGGATTATAGTAGATAAAGAGTCTATGGCTTTTCTTTGACTTAGTTCTTGCTAGGAAAGAAGGATCTTTCTTCTTCCTGTTGGGCTCTATTATCTTAACAGAGTGTGAGAATTTCTGGTCTTCCAAGTTTATTTAATAGAAACACTGGCTGTTAATTTTTTGTTATGTTTCCTCTTTTTTATGAATATCTTTGAAAGCATCGTTTTTAAAATTTTCAGCAGGTTTTTGTCTCTTAATGGAAGGAAGATCCTTTGCTTGGTGCAGTGTCTCATGTCAGAGGGAAAATGCAAAGATTGGAAGCATATTAACATTATATTGAAGAAATAAAAGGGAATGGGATGGAAAACTCTCAAGCACTTTTTATCTAAATATCATATGTTGTCAAGATCATAAACATTGTAGATCATTTGATGATATCATCAAAGTTTTGGTGACAAACTCCAGCAGGTCTGGTCCAGATATCTTGGAAATGCTATTTTATCAGATGTTATCTGATTCAATTCTAAGAAATCTTTACTTTGTGTCACCAGAAGATGTGCGGGTCCAATTAGGTGTGTCACTTGATTCCAAGATTCCATTACTTGGACTTTGGCAACAAAAGTGTTGGTTGTCAGTACTTAATAGAGGTCTTTCCAGTGAATATGAAGATATTTCTTCTGAAGGATTCTTTTCCAGTAGACGAAATGTCCAGATTGCAAGGTATGATGCTTCAGGTGTTTGTCTTCCAAGGATGCACAGTGAAAAATATTGTTCATTTTTATTTTAACAGAAATAATTAGGCATTTTCAATATTAGATTATCTCTCCTTTTATCAGTTGGGGGTCAAAAGAAGTAGGAACCAATGCACTGTGTGCCCTGTAAATAACTTAAAGGGAGATAACTAATGCATTCCTAAAGGAGTAGATATGAGACTTAGAAGGACAAATGGCAATGAATTTAGCCAAGGTATTTGGTAGAACTCTACAAAATTTTCCAATTGATGTTTTTTGTTTTGTTTTGTTTTGTTTGCTTTTTAGGGCTGTACCTGTGGCATATGGAGGTTCCCAGGCTAGGGGTCTAATCAGAGCTACAGCTGCCAGCTTATGCCACAGGTACAGCAATGTGGGATCTGAGCTGTGTCTGCAACCTACCCACAGCTCAAGGCAACACCAGATCCTTAACCCACTGATCGAGGCCAGGGATTGAACCCACAACCTCATGGTTCTTAGATTTGTTTCCACTGCACCACAATGGGAATTCTCCAATTGAGTTTTTTTGTCTTTTCTGTCTTTTTAGGGCTGAACCTGTAGCATATGGGGGTTCCCAGGCTAGGGGTCTAATCAGAACTGTTCCACCCACCTATGCCACAGCCACAGCAATACCAGATCTGAGCCACATCTGTGACCTGCACCACTGCTTATGGCAATGCTGGATCCTTAACCCACTGAGTGAGGCCAGGGATCAAACCCACAACCTCATGGTTCCTGGTCAGATTCATTTCCACTGTGCCATGATGGGAACCTCCCCAATCAAGTTTTAATAATGCTTAGTTTACTCAATTAAACCAGAGGTATTAGCAAGGTGATTTCTCTTAGCTTCCAGATAGTCAAGTTTAGTATGCCCTAAAATCTTAATAAGAACTAAAAGTCCATCAACAGATGATTGGATTAGGAAGATGTGGTATATATACACAATGGAATACTACTCAGCCATAAAAAAGAACAAAGTAATGCCATTTGCAGCAACATGGATGGAACTAGAGACTCTCATACTAAGTGAAATAAGTCAGAAAGAGAAAGACACATACCATATGATATCACTTATATCTGGAATCTAATATATGGCACACATGAACCTTTCCACAGAAAAGAAACTCATGGACTTGGAGAAGAGACTTGTGGTTGCCAAGGGGGAGGAGGAGGGAGTGGGATGGATTGGTTGCTTGCAGTTAATAGATGCAGCCTATGGCCTTTGGGATGGATTAGCAATGAGATCCTGCTGTGTAGTACTGGGAACTATGTGTAGTCACTTATGACAAAGCATGATAATGTGAGAAAAAAGGATGTATACATGTATGTGTAACTGGGTCACTTTGCTGTACAGTATAAAATTGACAAAACACTGTAAATGAGCTATAATAGAAGAAAATTAAAAATCATTATATAAAAAGTTAAAAAAAAGAACTAAAGTAGCAGGTAAAATATTGAATTTCTATAATTCCTGAACATAACTGCCATTTAAAATTTTATTTCCACTGGAAGTAAGGAAGCCTACATTGCTTCCACAACATTCACAAATCATAAGCTAGTTTGAAAGCATATCTACTGTCAGTATAAATATTGGTAGCACTGTCCTTGGCTAAAGTAGAAGCCTATGTAAGAGCAAACAATTCAGTCTGTTGGGCCAAAATAGCCATAGGTAAATACATTTCCTAGAAAAAGTTGAAAGGAGTTATAATAGCATACCCTGTGGAATATTTGCCATTGTCACCTTTTAAACAAGAACCATCAGGGAAATATGAAGAATCAACATTACCCTATGGAATTTCCTGTAAATCATCACAAGAAGTCAGGAGATGGTCTATCAGCATTAAGCAATTATGAGAGATGTAAAAATTTATCAGAGTTGTTATTGTTGAGTAAAACATATAGAGGTTTACTCATAAGAGATAAATTTGTAATCCAATTTCAATAATAACAAACTAGCACAAGAAAATCTTTCAATTAGTAGTTTGGGGTTTTAAGAAATAGCTTACCAATTTAGGAGTCCATCTCAATCTAGGTATAATCTTGTTCTAACATCAGATGAAATAAATATTGAACCTGGGTTTGGAGAACTGAAATTTTTCTCAGGTGATTTATGTCCCTTTAAAGCTAAAAGTTTTAGCAAGTGGACCCTGTCTTTGTGTGAGGAAGCTTGTGAAGGAAAGCAAAGAAACAAATCATCCACATGTTGCATCAAAGTAGAATCTCTAAAGAACTTTATGTCATTCAGATCTGCCTTCAAGATTTGTGAGAAATAAGAACTCAGTAAAATCATGAGGCATTACTGTTCAGGTAAATTGTTTTCCTTCCCAAGTGAATGCAAAAATAATTGGGTAGCTTCATCAATTTGAATACTGAAGAAAGCACTGTGCAGATCAGCTACCGTAAAGAATTTATTTCTGACGGGAATGGATGTTGGTAACATATGAGAGTGTAGGAACCACAAGGCCTCTAGGATAACAATATTGTTTTTTATTTGGAAGTCCTGGAAAAACTCCCACCCTTGGCCATTAAATTGCCGGTAAAATGAATACTACAGGGGCTAGTACAATGAAGGATGAGGCTTTGAGACTTGTAATATTCTATTTTAAACTTTATTCCTTGAGGGGCTTCTTTACTTATAGGGTACTCATTAATTCTAGGAATAAGCTTTGAGAGGTCTATTTTAATTTTGATGGGAGGTGTGCTGTGAATTTTGCTAATCTCAGTTGGAGATTTTCATCCTTAGAAAAGTGGTTTCTAATTCAATAGGGAAAAATGATCAGTGTTTCCAGAATCTGCTTGAATCATCGGAAATGGAACAAATAAGAGATGTCAAAGTATCTTTTAAAACATCTGCTTGGTTATTTTGATGACTACTCTCAAATTCTAGAATTTAATCTTTTGGGGAAAAATAAATTCCAGCATGATACTTCTCTATGAGGTCTTGCCCTAATCAATGGACAAAGATAGAGGAACTAAGGAAAAAAAACCTCTCAAAGGGCCTGGGCAAAAGGCTTAGAGATAGGAGCCTCTTGAGATTCATTGGAGATCCTCAATATTTGAACTATTTTAGTACTCCAAGGAAGGGGTTATTTTATAGTAGTGGGGTTGAGTACCAAGAGTGTGGATCAGTGTCAATTAGGACTGGAAGAAATTTATTTCTAATTTCGAGAGGTTTTTTCTGAACAAAGAGGTAGGAATGTGATGAGTCCCTGTAGTTCCTTAGATCCCCATTCTTGAACAGTGGGAGGACATTGGAAAGGTTTGTTGGAGTGCCGAATGGACCTAACATGCTTGAATTTGTGACAATCTGTTTTATAATAATAGAAGAAAGTAGGGGGTTTTTGGATTTCTTTAGCCTTAATTAACTAGAGTTGAATATTAAGAATTTTGGTAGTCTTCCTTGGAGGTGACTCAACTAGATTACAAGAGAGATGGTTTGCCAGATTAAATCTGGAGTGGGCAGAGTTTCTCTTTCTCTACTGGTCCTTTTATATTAGAATATAAGAGTCCCCATTCAGGCCAAAGCTTTTCAGGTGGAATCAACATCTGAAGGAAAGACCAGGATTTTCTTTAAAAATAGTCTTAAGTCTCCCCACAGGTAACTAATTACTAGTTTGTTCTCTGTATCTGTGAGTGTTTCTTTTTTTTTTTTTTTGGTTATACTCACTAGTTTATTGTATTTTTTAGATTTCACATATAAGTGATGTTATACTGTATTTGTCTTTCTAAATCTGACTTATTTCACTTTGCATAAGGAAACATAGGGGTGGGGGATTGGAAGGTACAAATTATTGGGTATAAAATAGGCTACAAGGATGTATTGTACAATATAAGATATATGGCCAATATTTTGGAGTAACTATAAATGGAATGTAATCTTTAAAAATTGTATAAAAATTAAAAAAATGAGGAGTTCCCGTCGTGGCGCAGTGGTTAATGAATCCGACTAGGAACCATGAGGTTGCGGGTTCAGTCCCTGCCCTTGCTCAGTGGGTTAACGATCCGGCGTTGCCGTGAGCTGTGGTGTAGGTTGCAGACGCGGCTCGGATCCCGAGTTGCTGTGGCTCTGGTGTAGGCCGGTGGCTACAGCTCCGATTCGACCCCTAGCCTGGGAACCTCCATATGCCGCGGGAGCAGTCCAAGAAATAGCAAAAAGACAAAAAAAAAAAAATGAAGTGGAATTTTTTTTAAAAAATCTAAAATCAGTTATATAATTGATGTATAATTTTGTCATATTTTTGTGTGTAAGCCTAAATTTTGTTACACTCAACACTTTAGAAAAGCCTAGGAACGGCCATAAATAAATAGATAGTATGGGCTTGATCATGTAAGTTATCAGGATGATGTCCCAGTTGTATTTCTAGTGTCCTAAAAGGACTTTCTCAATTAGTTGCTTTCATCAAATGCTGGGCTTGGCCTTTGTCAGAAAGCATATGAACTATCTGATATAAGTCAGAGAAACCAGGAGAATAAGTTTGAATGTCTATGTTAAATACCTCAGAAGATCTGTCAGGATCTTTGGTTACTTTGAGAAAAATCATTGACTATTGCTCAGAGTTCAGCATTAGTCTGAGGTGTATAAGATAGTAATTAATTTTAAAGAGACAGGATTTTAAAAATTCAGAGGAAAAGGGTGTGGGGAAAGTTTCAGAGGAAAGTGGAAGTTTGATGAAGAAATTATTATAAGGGCTTTGAAGGTATAGTGGTGGCATAGGTAGTTTAGAAAGGAAGGGGAAAGATGGCACCTGATGTGAAGTCTGGCCAAAAGAAGCAGAGAGAGAGAAACAAGTTGAGCTGGAGACAGAGCCTGGGACAAAGAAGTAGAACCTGAGGCTTTTGGAGACATTTTATCTTCCTTTAATCAATTATTTTCCTCAGGTAATATTACAACTATTTTTGCAAACAAGTAAATTTTAAACTTATAAAAATGTTTGGAAGCTTCAAAATAACAATCCAAATAAATATTCCTCTCAGTTATTAAAATTTTTGAACTATTCTAGTCAAATTTGGTTCTAAGAAAATGAATTTGGGGGATTTTTAAAAGTTCCCTATAAGGTCATTGATACTCTAAACTGACTTTTGGTTGAGTCAATCCATTTAGTTAGAAATGTGCATAAAGAAGGACTAGGGTTTGTGAACATAAAATCTGCTGGAGTCTCTATAGGGGGTACTCCCTAAATATACTTAGATTACAAGGTTCCTACTTCCTAGAGGTTTTCTTTTTTCTAGAATTAAAGAACAATTTTCAAACAGCTTATAGCACAAATGGCTTAATTCAAACAGCTTCCAAACCAATCCCAGCCAGTCTTAAGTAGGTAGCTTTGTCCCAGAAGAGCTGGGCCAAAGGCTTTGTTTTTTAGCCATTCCCTAGAGATCAGCCTTTCCCAAGGAATTAGCTTAAGGCTTAAAAACTCAGCAGCATTTCAGAGACAACACTTCTTCCTAAATGGCTAGTGAGGAGAAGAAGCTCCTGTTCCAAAGGGAAAAGGCTAAAGGCTCTCCAGTTTCAGTGAAATAGTATGATCTCAAATCAGACCAAAGTGCCAAATGAATACTTTTGTAGAGAAAACAAGGAGAGAGAGAAAGAAAAAAAACATTTAAATAAATTCCAAATGAAGCCTGGAGAGCTTCAAATACAAAGAGGCCATGAGCTCACATCCAGGAAAAAGACACCCCTTCAAACGCCATGGTTTGCAAGCAAAGCAGGAAGTTGTGGGTACCACAACTTGTTTGATTACCAGCCACAGGGTTGTCAGGAATCTTCACTGGTCTCTGTATAGGTCACCAAAAATATTAAATTTAAATAAATAGACTGGCAGATATTTTTCAAATATCTGAGATCAGCAGAGAATTGAAATTTGGGAATCTACAAGCATGGCAAGCCACGCATAAGTCATTGCATGGCAAGGAAAGGAAAACACTTTTATAGAGAGGAAAAAGACGTTGGAAGAGCTATGTAAACAATGAATCTGTGGATTTTCATTGGCTGAATCATTGATAAGAAAGAGTATTCTTCCTCTTAGGCTCTTTTATCTTTTCAGAGTATGAAATCTCCCCTTTCTGTTTTTCCAACTCTGTTTAATGGAAGTTTCTGTTTATTAATTTAAAATATGTATTTATATTTAATTTATATGAAATATATACTTTATATTAATATGTATACACACACATATATATACATATGTATGTAGCTCATCTACATTATCCATTCATTTATCACAGGTACTTAAGTTATTTTTATGTCTTAACTATTGCAAATAATGCTACAGTGAATGTTGTGTTGCAGATATCTCTTCAAAATAGTGATTTTATTTCTTTTGGATATATACTCAGAAGTGGAATTGCTGGATAATATGGCAATCATATTTTTTAAGTTTTTGATGAGCATTGATATTGTTTTCCATAATGTATGAACCAATTTAAATTCTCAGCAAGAGTATACAAGGTACTCTTTTCTACACATTCTTGCCAACACTTATTATTTTTTGATAATAACTATTATATCAAGTGTAAAGTGATATATCATTATGGTTTTGATTTGCATTTCCTTGATGATTAGTGATGTTTAGAACCTTTTCATGTACTTGGTAGCCATTTGTAGATTTTCTTTGGAAAAAAATGTCTATTCAGGTCTTCTAACGAGTTTTTAATCAGATTATTTATTTGCTTTTGAATTGCATAAGTTCCTTATATATTTTGAATATTAACTCCTCATCAGATAGATGGATTGCAAATATTTTTCCCATTCTGTAGATTGCCTTTTCATTTTGTTGTTTCTTTTGCTGTGCAAGACCTTTTTCTTTGATGTAGTCCCACTTGTCTTAGTTTTTCTCTTTTTGTTAGTGTTTTTGGTATTATATCCAAAAACTAATTGGCAAGAGCAATATCAAGAAGCTTTTCCCTTATGTTCCTTCTATGAATTTAATGGTTTCTGGTGTTACTTTTAAGCCTTTATCCATTTAAAAATAAATTGAATGGTGTAATGTAGAGGTCCAGTTTCATTCCTTTGCATGTGCAGTTTGCCTAACACTATTTAATGAAGCAACTATTTTTTAATCCCACTGAGAGTTTTTGAGTTCCTTTCCAAATGTTAGTTGATGGTATATGCATGCGTTTATTTCTGGACTCCACCACTGTATCCTCAACTTCCCATCTTCACTTTTAGTATCTAAGCTATTTCATGTATAAGCTATTGTCATCTCTTTCCTGGTCTCCTTGCTTCCACTTTTTGTCCCATCCAAACCATTCTTCACACAGCTGCCAGAACAATCTTTGCAAAACAAAATGAGTCATGTCACCTCCCTGATAAAAACGTTCTTTAATATTTTCATATTGTTAATCTTGAGACAGAAAATGCTATTGCTTAGGACTGGAACACTTCTCAATGAAAAAATAATTTCCTCCTTTAGAACTCAATATTTCCTTCCTAATTTTAAAATTAATGTCAAGTAAAATTTATGTTCCAGATGGAATTAAAGTTGTTCATCAGGGAGTTCCTGTTGTGGCTCAGTGATAACAAACCTGACTAGTATCCATGAGGATGTAGGTTCAATACCTGGCCTTGCTCAGTGAGTTAAGGATCTATTGTTGCCATGAGGAGTAGTGTAGGTCACAGATATGGCTCCAATCTGGCATTGCTGTGGCTGTAGTGTAGGCCAGTAGTTACAACTCCAATTCAACATCTAGCCTGGGAACTTCCATTTGCTGTAGCTGTGGCCCTAAAAAGACAAAAAAATGTTAATCAGTTGACTTTGAGATGGGGAGATTATCCTGGATCATCTAGGTGGGTCCAATATAATCATAAGGGTTCTTAGAAGTGGAAGATGGAGGCAGAATAGGGAGAATTCAGAGAGTTGGTAGTGTGAAAAGGACTTGGCATGATGCTGCTGGCATTGCTTTTGGAGTGGATTAGCAATGAGATCCTGCTGTTAAGCATTGATAACTATGTCTAGTCACTTATGACAGCGTATGATAATGAGAAAAAAAGAATGTAAGCATATATGTGTAACTAGGTCACTATGCTATATAGTAGGAAAAATTGTATTGGGGAAATACAATAATAAAAAAAGAAAAAAAATGGAGAGTTTCATTAGCCAAGGAATGTGGGTGGTGTCCAGAAACTATAAAGGGCAAGTAAACAGATTTTCCATTTAGATACTCAAGAAAGAAAGTTAACCCTGATAGCATCTTGATTTTAGCCTTAGTAAGACCTAGTTTAGACTTCTGATTGATACAACATATTATATTTGTGTTCTTTTAATGCAACAATTTTTGCTAATTTGTTACAGCAATATGAAAATTATATGAGTAGGAGTACAAATAGTAAGATAAATTTAACTCAGTATGATGTCTCAAATGTGAATAATAAATAGGACTACAATATAAATCTAAAACTGAAAAATTTACTGTTTGGGAAATGTGTATGTGTGTTGAAAACACTCAAGGAATTGTAAAAGAAAAGTGTGACCAGAAGGCAATATGAATATCAAAATTGTATTTTATTGAACTCATAATACATACTTTCTTATTTCTCATGTGTGTTGTTATAAAACTTTGTCAAGTGGTGGTATGAGGCCATACAAGATTTTGCCTAAAGTTCAAATAAAGCACAGTAATCTCCATGG
This sequence comes from Sus scrofa, assembly GCF_054392235.1. Taxonomy (NCBI): domain Eukaryota; kingdom Metazoa; phylum Chordata; class Mammalia; order Artiodactyla; family Suidae; genus Sus; species Sus scrofa. The sequence goes on from NC_139401.1 coordinate 62,928,003, forward strand.
TAAATCAATCACATTTTCCCAAAACAATATCCTGAAGTACATTTTTTTCCTGTAAATTTGGAGAAGAGATCAAAGTAAATGGGCACTGTTCAAAGATGAAATATACATAGCAGTAATAGATAATAGTATCACCAAGGAAAAACCAGCTGCAATGTTAATATGAAATATCAGTCTCAGAGAAAGAAGAATGAGTTATTGGCAAGCTTTTTAAAAAATTTGATCATTGTTGGATGATGGCATGTGATGTGAAAGATCACTTTTTGCATTCTGTGTTTTTGCATTATTTTCCTTTATAAGTGAACAAATCCACTGATGTGCATAGTCTGGATCAATCCTTAGCATAATGTGATGAATATATTATGAAGTGTAGTATGACTTTTCTGTTTGTTATTGAAAACCTAATGCAATGTAAGAAGAGATCTTTGGTTTTTTATTGCTGGTGTTTATTCAGTTCCTGATTTTATCTTGTTAGTTTTTAGTGAGCTCTTCTACAGTCTGAACAAGTTTTTGGTATTAGTATTTATAGGAACCAAATTTTTGTAGCAAGGAAGAACATTGTTACTGTCAATTCCAAGCAAAAGAAGACAATTTTAAATGTTAAGTATGAGATATCAAGCTAAACTATTGTCCAAGTAGCTCCATCACCATGATACTTACTCTCACATAATAATTGATGGCTATCACCACTTGTTAGATAAATTAATGAGAGTGGGCAAAACCTTCCAAGTACTACAACAAAACATGAAGAAATTGTTTTCAGAAAATAATGAATTAAGTCTCCACTTATCTCTAAGTCCAATGTTAAAAGATTAAACTTGCATCTAAGGAGTCCCTGACAGTGAAGTCTCAGTTTTTATTCAGTAACATCTTTAGAAATTTCTAAAATAGTCATTAAAGAATTGCTTCTGCTTTCTTGGCAACTTATTTGGAATTTTTATTTTCTAATTTGAGAGAAATAAAAAAAATGTAGAGTCTGACATATAAATCAAGCTTCCATCATCAAACCAACTATAAACACTTCCTTTTAAGGCTCAACTTGATTTTGTCTCTCTCACTACTGATAAAAATTTATACTTTAATTAATTAATTAATTAATATTTTTAATAGTTTTTATTTTTTCCATTATGGCTGGTTTACAGTGTTCTGTCAATTTTCTACTATACAGCAAAGTGACCCAGTCACACAAATATATATATACATTCTTTTTGCACATTATCCTACATCATGCTCCATCACAAGTGACTAGACATAGTTCCCAGGGCGACAGAGCAGGATCTCATTGCTATTCCATTCCAAAGGCAATAGTTTGCATCTATTAACCCCAGATTCCCAGTCAATCCCACTCCCTCTCCCTCCCCCTTGGCAACCACAAGTCTCTTCTCCAAGATCATGAGTTTCTTTTCTGTGGAAAGGTTCATTTATGCCATATATTAGATTTCAGATATAAGTATTATCATATGGTATTTGTGTTTTTCTTCCTGACTTACTTCACTTAGTATGAGAGTCTCTAGTTCCATCCATGTTGCTGCAAATGGCATTATTTTGTTCTTTTCTAAGGCTGAGTAGTATTCCCCTGTGTGTATATACAGAACATCTTCCTAATCCAATCATCTCTCAATGGAAATTTAGGTTGTTCCCATGTCTTGGCTATTGTGAATAGTGCTGCAATGAACATGTGGGTACATGTGTCTTTTTCAAGGACAGTTTTGGCCAGATATATGCCCAAGAGTGGGATTTCTGGGTCATATGGTATTCTATGTTTAGTTTTCTGAGGTACCTCCATACTCTTTTCCATAGTGGTTGTACCAATTTACATTTCCGCCAACAGTGTAGAAGGGTTCCCTTTTCTCCACACCCCTACAGCATTTGTCAACTCTGGACTAATTAATGATGACTATTCTGACAGGTGTGAGATGGTACCTCATAGTAGTTTTGATTTACATTTCTCTAATAAGCAGTGATGTTGAATGTTTTTTCTTGTGCTTGTTGGCTATCTGTCTATCTTCTTTGGAGAAATGTCTGTTCAGGTCTTTTGCCCATTTTTCAACTGTGTTGTTGGATTTTTTGCTGTTGAGTTGTATAAATTGTTTGTATATTTTAGAGATTAAGCCCTTGTCAGTTGCATCATTTGAAATGATTTTCTCCCATTCTGAATGTTGCCTTTTTTTATGGTTTCCTTTGCTGTGCAAAAGCTTGTCAGTTTGATTAGGTCCCATTGGTTTATTTTTGCTTTTATTTCTATTGCCTTGGGAGACTGACCTGAGAAAACATTTGTAAGGTTGATGTCAAAGAATATTTTGCCTATGTTCTTTTCCAGGAGTTTGATGGTGTCTTGTCTTATGTTTAAATCTTTAAGCCATTCTGAGTTTGCTTTTGTGCATGGTGTGAGGGTGTCTTCCAGTTTAATTGATTCACATTCAGCTGTCCAGTATTCTCAGCATCACTTGCTGAAAAGACTGCCTTTTTCCTATTTTATGTCCTTGCCTCCTTTGTCGAACATTAATTGACCATAGATGGATGGGTTTATTTCTGGGTTCACCATTATGTTCCATTGGTCTGTATGTCTTTTTTGGTACTGATACCACAGTCTTGACCACCATGGCATTGTAATAATGCCTGAAGTCTGGGAGAGTTATGCCTCCTGCTTAGTTTTTGTTCCTCAAGATTGCTTTGACAATTCTGGGTCTTTTATGCTTCCATATAATTTTTTGGATAGTTTGTTGTAGTTTTGTGAAAAATGTCATGGGTAATTTGGTAGACATTGCATTGAATCTGTAGATTGCTTTAGGTAGTAATATTTTAATTTAAAAATGTAATTTACCTTACAAAGATTACATCTGTTGATATGAATTGCACACTAGCATGTTGAAAATTTGACAAATGCTAGATTTCACAATTGCTAAACTCTTCTCATACCTGTCATTCTAACATGCCTTCCAACAAATATTCTGGCTGTATTAAACCAGTCAATGTTGCAGTTACTGTGAGGAATCATCAAGTATAAAACAAATATTCTATGCCCCTGAGAATCTCAATCTATAACATAAGACAGACCAATGTATAATTATGTATATTTTAATGAAAGGAATGCTAAATTTTTAAATAGGCTAAATATCTCCTTTTGGTTAACTCAAAAATTTATTCCAAGGTAGTGAAGTTTGCTTATTGTATTACAATAGGCAATCCTCCTCAATCTTTTCCACATCATGAATTCATAGAAAATAAGATATGTAGATGGAACATTGAGTTAAATAACTTGTTTAAGCTAGAGGCAATAAGCCCAGGAGGATTTTTTTTGCATAGAACTCTCTAGGCCTTCCCAAAGGCTAAATATCCTTAGCCATGCAGATTAATATCCTAATGTACCTGAAACTTATTTGTGACACACAGATTAGAAAGCTTTAGTGTAGGGATTAAGCTTTTGTGTTCCACAGTAGAGAAATACTTGGACTTGAAGCCTTTTGCCAAGTTACTTGAATTCCATAACATCCAGTTTTCTCACCTAAAATTGTGATAATTCTTAGTTCATAGTGTTTGAGACATTGTACACATTTATGAATTTATGCAAAATAATTACTAAAAGACAATCACTGAAATAGGCATTGGGAATAAAGTGGTAACAAGATAGACAGGGTCTATGGCTTAATAGAACCTACAGCTATTGGTAAAAGTTGATATTGAACAACTAATTACAAATGTACTGAACACTAAAAATAAGTGCAGAGTTAGTATGGGTTGGGGCTGGGTGGAAATATAGGAGACTTCCTGAAGAAATAATATGATTACTCATTCTCAGAATTCGAAAGCTCTTTTAGTTTTGGACAATTTTTTTTCTATAAACCCAGCTCATGGAGGCTCTTGTATATCATATTGAAAACCTTGTCACTTATCGGAAGAATAATAGGAAACAACTTTTGAAGTTTAACCAGGGGAGTGATAGAACCTAAACTGAATTTAGAAATAGAAAACCATCACATGAACACATGTGAAAGATGAACTAAAGTGTTCCAAACAAGGAGGCAGTTTCAGTCGTCATGGTGATAGATAGTGAGGTATGAGGGCTTTAAACAGGGAGAACAATGACATCTTGGAGTGAATAGGAAAAGAAATATTTGAGGAAGATGAACATTATAATAATGATGAACACAAGGAAGAATGTATTGTTTCTAAGTGTCATATTATCTGACAAATAATATTCTTAATTCAAAACAGTAGTTTTCTAACTTCACTTCCAATACACACCAGTTGGGGTAGGTTTACTCATCACTTTTTTGTAACATTTAATGTACTTGTAATTATGCCCTCAGTGATTCTCTTCCTTGATTTAGCAAAGCTATCAGGATGATATAATCCTTCTCTATGCTTGAGATAGATTTTCACAGATTTTCAATTAGTAGATGTTGGATGAGGTCAGGACATGTGAATTTTTAAAAATAATTTAAATTTAGGTGATTTTAATATGTTACTAGTCTGTCTATATAAATATATGTATATATTTCTTAAAACATTTATTCTGCAATTCAGAAAATAAATTGAGAAACATCTAATTATAACCTGAAATAGAGCTATAAGTAGCATTATTAAAATCACATGAATAGATACCAACTTGATAGAAACTTTCCAACATTATATTTCAATTCCAAGAGGCTAAATTCAGTGTTATTTTACATGAATTCTGTTATTTTTAATTAAAATGTATTTTATTTACAATGATTCTTCAATTTATATTGTACAGTAAAGTGACAAAAGCACACGGAGTTCACTGTGCTGCACAGTAGGGCCCAATTGCCCATCCTTTCCAAATATAGCAATTTGAATAAAAAAACCCTGAACTGCCCATCTATCCCACTCCCTCCCCTCTCCCCCTGGGAACCAAAAGTCAGCTCTCCTTGGCTGTGGTATTTTTCTGTTTTGTAGATAGGATCATCTATGCCATATTTTAGATTCCACAAATAAGTGATACCATACAGCATTTGTCTTTTTATTTCTGGGTTACATCACTTAGTATGAGACTCTCTGGTTCCATCCATGTTGCTGCAAATGGCATTAGTTTATCCTTTATATACTGAGTAGTATTCCATACTATATTTGTACCACATCTTCTTAATCCATTCATCTGTTTATGGACATTTAGATTGTTTTCATGTCTTGGATATTGTGAATAGCAGTGATGTAATGAGCATAGGCATTCATGTATTTTTTGAATTAATAGTTTTGTCTGGATATATGCTCAGGAGTGTGATTTCTGGATCATATGATAGTTCTATAATTAGTTTTCTGAGGTACTTCCATAATTTTTTACTTAATGGTTATACCAAATTACATTCCCACCAACAGTGAAGGAGGGTACCCTTTCTCCACACCCCCTCCAGCATTTGTTATTTGTTGACTTGTCAATGATGGCCATGCTAACAGGTGTGAGGTGGTACCTCCTGGTAGTTTTGATTTGCATTTATCTAATAATTAGTGATTTTGAGAATTTTTTCATGTGCCCATTGGCCATCCATATGTCTTCTTCAGAGAAATATCTATTTAGGAGTTCTGCCCATTTTTCAATTGGGTTGTTTGTTTTTTGTTGTAGTTGTTGTCATTGAGGTTGTATGAGTTGTATATTTTGGAGATTATGCCTTTGTTGCTTCATTTGCAAAGATTTCCTCCCAACAAAGGGAGTAACTACAGAATGGCGCCTGCCCCCACAGCCACGGAGAGCATTCCTGAGAGCCTCCCCAACAATGGGAGGGACTTTAGGAGCAGATGCTGATGTTGGCAACTACAGAAAATCATCTTGAGAGCTACCTGGGATCAGGAGGGGTTGCAGAAGCCAGTGCTGCTCTCCCCTACCACAAAAGCAATCCTGTGAAACATGAACCACTGTCAACTCTCTCACAGGCTCCATTCATCACAGCCACTTAGCTCCAGGAGAGGTTGAATAATCCCACTTCTTCCATCCAATGCTTTGGGTTCATGTGATATGCTACCACCCCTGAGAACACCATATGTGTATGTGCTGCTACATCTACATATCTGCTGTCAGGGAAACAATAAATAAAAAGGTAGACAATAGGAGATGACAAAGAAATAGCTATCAGGCAAAGATACAAGAAAAAAACACAAAAACAACTAAATTATGAGGAAATAAGCAAGCTACTTGAAAAATAATTCAGATTTATGATAATAAGGATGATCCAAGATGTTGGAAAAAGAACAGAGACACGGATCAAGGAGTTATAAGTAATGCTTAACAATGAGCTAGAATATTTAAAGGGAAAGCAACTAAGATGAATTCCAAAATATCATACACTAGAAAAATACACTAAAAGAAATCAATAGCAGGATAAAGGAGACAAAAGAACAAATATGTGAGGTGGAAGAAGAGAGTGGTGAAAATCACTGTCATGGGAAAAAAACAAGAATGAAAAGAACTGAGGAGAGTCTAAGAGATCTCTGGGCAAACGTTACACACACCAATATTCACATCATAATGTTCACAGACCAAGAAGAGAGGGAGAAAATGACAGAGAATATATTTGAAGAGATCATAGCTGTAAACATCCCTAATATGGGAAAGGAAATACTCACTCAAGTTGAGAAAGCACAGAGAATCCCATGCAAGATAAACCTTAAGAGAAACACAGTGAGAGGAAGCAGAGCAAGATGGCAGAGGTGTAAGATGTCTTGCTTACCTTCTCCTACAAACACATCAAAAAAACACATCTGCATGTAAAATGACTGACACAGAACATCAACCAAATGCTGGCAGAAGAACTTAAACCTCCAAAAATTGCAAGAAACTTTTGACATAACTGGGTAGAACAAAACAAATAGAGAGAGTGAAATGGAATCAGAATGAGACTAACATGCCCAAGAGGGAGCTGCAAAAGAGAAAAGGAACTCACATCCTGGGAAGCCACCTAACTGATGGAAAGATCAGCAGAGTTGGCAGGACATCAAAGTCGCTGAGAAAAGCATAGCAGCTGGACTGAAAACCATAAAGCAGAGTGAGAGCCGCACAGATCATCTGAACCACCAGCCCAGACACCAGAGCCTGAAACGCTCAGGCAGGGGCTAGGCACTGAGACTCAGGCTCTGGAGTTCAGTCCCAGGGAGAGGACTGGGGATGTCATGAGGAGCTAAGGAGCAGCACACCACAGGCTGAGGAGGAGAACACCATGGCAGGGGGAACCCAGGAGAAGGTCTGGACCCACAGGAAAGGCAAGGTGCCATTGTTTCAGAGGGGAGAGGAGGAGGGGTGGATGCCATAGGAAACTCCCTGCACTGCCAGAATGTGTTCTCTTCAGGCTCTCAGAAGGCAGGGTGGCTCTGGTGCAGGCTATGGGTGGTGAGAAGTCTCTTGCCCAATTAGGGGAAATAGGGCACTTCTTGTGCAGGCTATCAGTGGCCAGGCACCTCTTGTGTGGGCTAAGGACATCAGGGGGCTAAGTGCAACATGGTGCCTCTTGCACAATCTACAGGTGGCAGGGACAGACTGTGGCACTCATCTCAGAGGCCAGAGGGAGGCACAGCTTGCCATGACTGGGGGTCAGTGAGTGGGCTCTACCTGTGACCCCAGTCAATTCAGGGGTTGGCAAAAAAAGAAAAAATGAGGGCACTGCAACCAAGCACCATATACCGTTGCTCTCACTCCCCTAGGAACATACCTGCCCTGCAGCTGCAACTGCCAAATGTTCTGGGTGGCACCCAGATACTTGGTCATGGTCCCTTCCCAAGACCCTACCACTAGGAGAAGCTGGTGCAGCATCTCCAGCATGGCCTAAGTGGGACAGGGTGCTTCTTGCCTGCTCTACAGGAGGTGGGGGAAAACCACCACAGTTATCCCTGATTCCAGAGGTGGACATGGCCCACTGCCACTGGGGCCACCTGAACAAAAATCACTTTCAGCCCCATTCACTAAAAGGGCACCACAGAGGAGGCCATTGTGACCGAACATCACCTGTTGGTGATCTGGCACCCATGGGAACACACCTGCTCTGGTGCTGCCACTGCCAAACTTTCCAGGCAGTACCCACACACCTGACCTCTGTCACTTCCCAGGATCCTGCACTAGGAGCAGCCTGTATAGCACCTTCTATGTGGGCTAAGTGAGATGGGTTGCTTCATGCATGGTCTACAGGTGGTAGGGGAAAATCACCAGAGACATCACTGACTCTAGAAATGGTCATGGCTCACTCCCAATAGGAGTCCCTGAACAAGCACCACCTGCAGTTTCAACCACCTCAGAGGAGGGCATTGCAATGAAACACAAGCTGTGGTTGCTCTCGCTCCCCTGGGAACTCATGGACCCTGCTGCTGCTTCTGCCAAAAAGCCCTGGTAACCTTGAAAAAATGCCTAGAGATTATTACCACTTCCCAGGGCACTGCAACTAGGAGTAGCCTGTGCTGCCTTCCTGTAGGTCCTTGCTGCTATTGAGAGCCCAATGACCAGGCACTGACTGCTAACCCTACCTATGGCCTCCTTCTCCCTGAACACACTGAGCATCCTGGGGGGGAATAGCCTGATCACACCAAAGAAAGAGACAGCAAATATTCAAACACCCACACCAAAAATAAATTGTAAGCCTCCAAAAAATACAAAGGGTATTATTTCATAGAAGTAGCCTTATAAGACTGGAGTTTGTCAACCCCAAACTCACAGAAAAAGAAAAACACAGCAAGATGAAAAAGCTGAGAAACCATTCCCAGTTAAAGGAACAGGACAATTCACCTGAAGCAGTTAAAAATGAAACAGAGTTCTGCAGTCTGACAAACATTGGGTTCAAAAGGGGCATAGTGAAAATACTGACATAATTAAAAGAGGATATGAACAGTAATGCAGATACATTTAGAAAGGAAATAGAAAATATAAGAAGGAACCCATAAAAACTAGAAAATTCATTTTCAGAGATACAAACTGGGCTAAAGGCAATAAAGACCAGAATGAATAATGCAGAGGAATGAATTAGTGATGTGGGAGATAGAATAATGGAAATCACCCAATCAGGACAGCAGACAGAAAACCAAATGAAAAACATGAAAGCAATATAAGAGACCTATAGGATAATATAAAGCAGGCTAATCTATGCATAATAGGGATTCCAGAAGGAGAAGGAAAAGAAAAGGGGATTGAAAATATATTTGAAGAAATTATGTCTGAAAACTTTCCAAATCTAAAGGATACTGATATCAAGATACAGGAAGCACAGAGGGCCCCAAACAAGCAGAACCCAAACAGGCCCACCCTAAGACATATTATAATAAAAACTGGTAAAAGTTAAAGATAAAGAGATGATTCTAAAGGCAGCAAGAGAAAGCCAAAGTGTTAATTATAAGGGAACCCCCATAATGCTATCAGCTGATTTCTCTACAGAAACACTACAGGCCAGAAGGGAGTGGCAAGATATATTTAAAGTGCTGAAAGGAAAAAAGAAAAAAAAAGAAAAAAACGTGCAACCTAGAATACTCTATCCAGCAAGAATATCATTTAAAATGGAAGGGGAAATAAAGAAAATCTCCAATAAACAAAAGCTAAAAGAGTGCAGCAATACTAAACTCATTCTTAGGGAACTACTGAAAGGGCTTCACTAAATTAAACAAAAAAATAGAGAGAGAAAAAAGAAAAAAAAGAAGAAAAGAATGGAGGAAACCAGAATTGGAAAGAAGACACATAAATAAGCCAAAATAGAGATCTAAATAAGATGATGTTAAAAAAAAGACATCAAAATCATAGAATGTGGGGAAGTAAACTAAGAAAATATACATACTTTTTAAATTTTAATGATGTGTTTGAGCCTATATGACACTCAGGCAAAAGCAAGTAGATATATGAATGGGTTAACATACTTAAAAAACAGGGCAAAAAGAAATCGAAACCAAACCTTACATTCAAAAAAACTTCAAAGAAAAGTATTTGGGCATAAAATAAATGGAAACCATCCACCCAACAACCAAAGAAAAAGAAAGACAAAAATAAGAACAAAGAATAAGTGCAATAGATAGAAAAACAGTAGCAATTATTTTAGATGTTATTCCAGTTATATCAATAATTGCTTTAAGGAGTTCCCACTGTGGTGCAGTGAGTTAGATTCCAACTAGAGAGTCTCAGGTTGCTGTGGAGGCATGTGTTTCATCTCCCAACCCTGAGCAGTGGGTTAAAGGATCCATCCAACGTTTTGAAAAAGTTTAAGAAGGATAAGACCTTCTTTGTATGTTTGGAAGAATTTGCCTGGGAATTTTATTACATACTCAATTTCATTTCTAGTGATCATTGACATTTCTCCTTTTTCATCTCTTTTTTTCTTTGAGTTCTTATTTCCTCTTCTCATTGAATCTGGCCAGAGGTTTGTCAATTTTGTTTATGCTTTTAAAGAACCAAATCATGGTTTCATTGATTTTTTTTCTACTGTTTTATTTAATCTCTATGTATTCATCTCCTCTCTGATCATTATTATTTTATTCCTGCTGCTGACTTGAGGTTTTGGTCTTTATTTTGTAATTCTTTAGGTGGCAGGTTAAATTGTTGATTTGAAAATTTTTCATCTTCTTTTTAGAAAAGCCTGTATTGCTATGAGCCTCCTTCTAAACTCTGCTTTTGCAGCACCCCATAGATTTTGAAGGGTTATATTTTCATTATCATATGTCTTGAGGTATTTCCTTATTTCCATTTTGATTTCTTGTTGACCAATTATTTTGGTAGTAGCATGATGTTTAGACTCTACATAGTCCGTTTTTTCTCATTTTTTTTTCCTGTGGTTAATTTCTAGTTTCATACTATTAGGGACATAGAAGATACTTGAAATAATTTTTTTATTTTTTAATTGTTATTTCCCCTATAAAATCTTTTCTACTGTACAACGTGGTGACCCAGTTGCACATATATGTACACATTCTATATTCTCATGTTATCATGCTCCATTAAAGTGACTGGACTTAGTTCCCAGTGCTACACAGAAGGATCCCATTGCTAATCTATTCTAAAAGCAATAATTTGCATCTATTAACCCTAAACTCCCAACCCATCTCACTCGCTCCCCCTCCTGCTCTGCAAGCACAAGTCTATTCTCCAAGTCCATGATTTTCTTTTCTGTGGAAATGTTCATTTGTGCCATATATTAGATTCCAGATATAAGTAATATCATATGGAGTTTGTCTTTCTCTTTCTGACTTACTTCGCTCAGTAGAGAGTATCCAGTTCCATCCATGTTGCTGCAAATGGCAATATTTTGTTCTTCTTAATGGCTGAGTACTATTCCATTGCATATATATACCACATCTTCCTAATCCAATCGTCTACCAATGGACATTTTGGTTGTTTCCATGTCTTGGCTATTTTGAATAAAGCTGCTATGAACATTGGATTCATGTGTCTTTTTTAAGGAAACTTTTGTCCAGATATATGCCCAAGAATGGGGTTGCTGGGTCATATGGTAGTTTGACGTATAGTTTTCTAAAATACCTCCATACTGTCTCCATAGTTGTTATTCCAGCTTACATTCTTACCAAAAGTGCAGGAGGGTTCCCTTTCCTCCACACCTCCTCCAGCATTGGTTATTTGTGGACTTATTCATGATGGCCATTCTGACTGGTGTGAGGTGGTATCTCATTGTAGTTTTGATTTGCATTTCTCTAATAATCAAGTGTGTTGAGCATTTTTTCAAGTGATTGTTGGCCATCTGTATATCTTCCTTGGAGAAGTGTCTATTTAGGTCTTTTGCCTATTTATCAATTGAATTGTTGGTTGTTGGCTGTTGAGTTGTATAAGTTGCTTGGATATTTTAGAGATTAAGCCCTTGTCAGTTGTACCATTTGAAACTATTGGGTTGAGTCCTTAGGGTTTTCTATATGTAGTATCATGTCATCTGCATACAGTGACAGTTTTATCTCTTCTCTTCCTATTCAGATGCCTTTTATTTCTTTTGTTTGTTTGATTGCTGTGGCTTGGATTTCCAGTAATATGTTGAATAACAGTGGTGATAGTTGGCATCCTTGTCTTGTTCTAGATTTTAGTGGAAAGGCTTTCAGCTTTTCTCCATTGAGTATTATATTTGCTGTGGGTTTGTTGTAAATGGCTTTAATTATGTTAAGTTATATTCCCTCTATACCCACTTTGGTCAGAGTTTTTGTCATGAATGGATGTTAAACCTTGTCAAATGCTTTTTCTGCATAAATTGAGACAATCATGTGGTTTTTGACATTTCTTTTGTTAATGTGGTCTATGCTCTTGATTGATTTGCATATGTTAAACCATCCTTGTGCACCTGGGATAAGTCCCACCTGGCCATGTTGCATGATCATTTTTATATGTTTTTCTGTAAGGTTGGATAAAATTTTGTTGAGAATTTTTGTGTCTACATTCATCAAAGATATTGGCCTATATTTTTCCTTCTTGGTGGTATCTTTGGTTTTGGAATTTGGCTGATGGTGGCCTCATATAATGTCTTTGAGAGTGTTCCTCCTTCTTTTAACCTTTTGAAAATGTTTAATGAGGATGGGTATAAGTTTCTTTTTGTATGTTTGGTTGAATGCACCTAGGAAGCCATCTGGTCCGGGACTTTTATTTTTAGGGAGTGTTTTTATGACATATTCAATTTCATTTCTAGTGATTGGTCTGTACTCTTGGTCTATTTCCTCTTGATTCAGTTTTGGAAGACTGTAAGTCTCTAGAAAGTTGTCCATTCCTTCTAGGTTGTCAAATTCGTTGGCATACAATTTTTCATAGTATTCTCTCATTTTTTTTTTTTTGTATTTCTCTAGTATCCATTGACTTCTCCCTTTTCATTTCTTATTTTGTTTATTTGGGTTTTTTCTCTCCTTTTCTTGGTGAATCTAGCCAGATTCGTTGAGGTTAGTTTTGTACCTGAGTATATGGTTAAATCCTTGAGAATGTGCCATGTGCACTTGAAAAGAGTGGGTGTTTAAATTTTTTTGGATGTAATGTCCTGAAATGGCAACTATGTCTAAGTTTTGTGTTGTATTATTTAGGATCTCTGTTGCTTTATTGATTTTCTTTCTAGAGGATCTGTCCATTGATGTGCGTGTGGTGTTAAATTTTCCTACTTTTATTGTGTTACCTTCAATTTCATTTATTTCTGTATTTATTGTATGTATTTGGGTGCTGCAGTGTTAGTAGCATATATATTGACAAATGTAATATCCTCTTCTTCAATTGATCTTTTCATCATTAAATACTCCCCTTCTTTGTCTTTCTTTATGGTCTTTGTTTTATAGTATGTTATTTCCGATATGAATTTTTCAAATCTTAATTTCCTGTGTTTTCCATTCTCATGAAATATCTTTTTCCATGCTCTCATTTTTTTTCTTTTTAGAGCTGCACCCATGGCATATGGAAGTTCCCAGGCTAAGAGTCGAATCAGAGGTACAGTTGCCAGCCTACACTAGATCCACAGCAGTGTAGGTTCTGAGTTGTTTTGGTGACATGCACCACTGCTCAATGTAACACCCACTGAGATAGGCCAGAAATTGAACCTGCATCCTCATGGAAACTAGTTAGATTCATTTCTCTGCCCATAATGGGAACTCCTCCCCTCACTTTCTATTTATATATATATATTTATATATATCCATTGAATATGTTGAGTCTTTTGCAGGCCGAATATTGCAGGCTCATTAATTTATCTAGTCTGCCACTCAGTGTCTTTTGATTGGAGCATTCAGTCCATTGATATTTAAGGTAATTATTAATAAATATGTATTTATTTCCATTTTAAAACTTCTTTTTCATTAGAGTCTCTGTTTCTCCTTTGCTCCTGTCTTTTTTTGGGAGGGTTGGATGATTTCCTTTTATTTTATGCTTGTGTCCTCTTTTTATTTCTTGTGAATGTATTGGTTGGTTTTGATTTATGGTTGCACTGTTTTTCAAGTATGTTTGGTCCTTGTTATATCTGCTTACTTTAGCCTGATAGTCATATAATCTCAAACATATTCTATATGTATGGATTTTCTTACTTTCCTTCTCCATATTTTATTGTTTTGTCATTTTTTAAACAACTTCATATGTATCATTTTGCTGTTACTTTGAGTTTATTGTCACTTTTACAATAGTTTTTTTTCTTCCTTTTAGATCTGTGTATTGGCTTATTTAAGTGTTTACTTTCAAATTTTGATGTCCTCCATCCTATTTCTTCCTGCTTATTTTTAAATTGCTCTTTCAGTATTTCTTTTAGAATCGGTTTAATATGACTGTACTGTTTCAGTTTTTGTTGTATACATGCTTTATTCCTCCTATTTTAAATAATATTACTGCATGTTTGTGTATTTTAGGCTCCTATTTTTCTCTTTTACAACTTTGAATATATTTTGCAACTCTCTTCTGGCCTGCAGTGTTTCTGTAGAGAAATTAGCTGATAGCCTTATGTTAGTTCCCTTATAATTCTTTGTTTTTCTCTTTCTGCTTTTAGAATCTTCTCTTTAACCTTAACTTTTGCCATTTTTATAATGTCTTTTTGTGGCCCTGTTTGGGTTCAACTTGTTTGGGCCCTTCTGTGCTTACTGTATGTTGATATCTCTTTCCTGTAGATCTGGAAAAATTTCAGCCATAATTTCTTCAAATATATTTTCAATCCCCTTTTATTTTCTTCTCCTTCTGGAATCCCTAATGCACATAGATTGACCCACGTTATATTATCCCATAGATCTCTTATATTTCTTTCAGATTTTTTTAAATTTGGTTTTCTGTCTGCTGTCCTGATTACATGATTTCCATTATTCTATCTTCCAAGTCACTAATTAGTTCCTCTGTGTTATTATCCTACTTTTCAGTGCCTCTAACTCAGCTTACACCTCTTCAAATAAATTATTTAATTTTTCTTGGCTCTTCATTATATTTTCTAGTTTCTTACTAAAGTCATCTGCATTACTGTTCATATCTGCTCTTAATTCATTCATATTCATTGTTAATTCTCTTAGCATTTTCACTTTCTTATTTTTGAAACTCAGTGGCTCTTATACAGCAGAAATCTATCTAATTATTTTCTTCACGAGGGGAATTCTTCTGTTCTTTTAACTGGGAATGGATCCTGAGCTTCTTCATTTTGTTTATATGTTTTTTATTCTGTGAACTACTGTGGTCTTGGAGGGCTATTTTTATATGAGAATGCACCTGGGTATTATTTTTTTTGAGAGCTAAATATTTATTATTGCTGTGAGTGATGATTTTTATTTGGGCCCTTGCTGTCTCTTTCCTCAATGTGTACAGGCTGTTATCCCCTTCATACTGTGCCATGTATGCTTCCAGGGAGATGGAGGTAATAGGCAGGACTAGTAGCCAGTGCCTGGTTGCTGGGACCTCGACAGTGGCAAGGATCTGCTGGAATGTGGCACATGCTGATCCTAGTTGCATGGCCCTGGAAAGTGGCTGTGACACTCAGACATGTGCAGGTGGTGTCTGGAGCATTTGGCAGTGGCAGTGACAGGGCATGTGCCTTCCCAGGTGAGTGAGAGCAACAATCTTTGGTGCTCAATTTCCATGACCTCCTCTGTGCTGAACTCAGAACTGGCATCACAGGTGGTACCTGTTCAGAGACTCCTTATGGCAACAGGCCATGCCCACCTCTGCAGTCTGACATGACAGTGTGGGTTTGCCCCCACCACCTGTAAGCCACACAACAGGGGTCTTGCTGCCCATAGCCCAACATTCCATGACTCTGCATGTGCACAGAGAAAGATATTCCTATGGCAGTCTTCTCCTCCTCTTCTTGCCTTCTCTAACAATGGTGCTTTGCTTCTCTTGTGGGCACAGACCTCTAGGAGGAGGGCTCTGGTGCTCTGATCCCTAGCCCTTGGCACAGCCCTCCCTATCTCTTCAATCTGTTTCCACCCAGCCAACACTAGTCCTCTCCCCAGAACTGACCTCTGGAGGCTGAGTATCAGTGCCCAACACCATTCTGAGCATCTCAGGCTGTAGTGTCCCAGGAGGTGGTACCAATATTCTGCATGGCTCTGTCTCTCCTTTGCCCTCCCCAGTCCAGATGTTGTGATTTTCTCTAAGGCTTTGTTGCCTCTCAGTCTCAGTTGATCTCCCCATTTGTTAGGTGGCTTCCCAGGATGTGGGTTCTTTTCTTCTTTTACAATCCCCACTCAGAAGTGCTAGCCCTATCCTGACTCATTTCTCTTTCTCTCTCTCTCCTATCTCTTTTTCCTTTGTTTTTACCCAGTTATGCAGAGGTTTTCTTGCCCTTTTTGGAGGTTTAAATTTTTGTGCTACCTTTCAGTAGATGTTCTGTGCAAATCATTCTACACTTAGATTTTCTTTTTTTAAAAATATTTGTGGGAGAAGGTGAGCACAACTTCTTACTTTCCCCCATCTTTATTCTAATGCAAAAATCTTACAAATACATGAATTTCCTGGTATCAAAGGACACAATTTAATAATCTATTGTATTTGGCAAATACTGAATGAGACATAGAGTGTTATGAAACAAAGAGATGTGTTCAAGATCCAGGGTATATTGAGTCTTGTTGTTCACAATAAAAGCTGTTGGAGTATGAGATGGTATTCAAAGATTTAATTATTTGAAACATCACTAGCCAAAAACCTAGTATGTCTGGAAGTTAGAGGAGAAAGCCAAAGGTGATATGCTCATACTTTTATTTCTTTATGAAGAGCATAAATGCTCTGATAAGAAGAAACATTTTTTTTGCTTGGCCCAATGGTATGTCCAGGAAAGGTGTGATGGCATAGAGGCATCCTGAAAGGGCTGGTGGAATTGTTATGAAAAAAATATGACACTGGGTAGAATAAATTCCAAAAACTTTGATGTATGCATATTTTCAAACTACAATAAGTAAAATAAATAATCCTTAAAAGGCAGAGGAAAATAAATAACTTACCTACATAGAAACAAAAATGAGCATTACACCATATTGAATTATTATATTCTATGCACTAAAGTCATATAGTGTTATATATCAATAAAACTGGAAAAAATTACATCTGACTTCTTCTCAGAAGCCAGTCAAGTAGGAAGATAGCAGAAGGTATTCAGAGAAAATGCTACCAATATAAAATTCTGTATTCTGTAAAATTATCTTTCAAAAGTCAAGAAAAATTTTTAAATTTCAGACAAAAAATTGTGGGAATTTTCTGCCAATAAATCTTCATTGAAAAAAATTTAAAGGAGAAGTTCCTGCTGTGGTGCAGTGGGTTAATGATCCCATGTTGTCTCTGCAGTGGCTTGGATCACTGATGAGGTTCAGGCCCCATTCCTGGTCCAGCATAGTGGGTTAAGGATTCAGAATTGCCAATTACGTGTCATAGGTCACAGCTACAGCTTAGATTTGATCTCTGGCCTGTGAGCTTCCATATGCCATTGGTGTGGCCAAAAACAAACAAAACAAAACAAAAAACAAAATATGTTAAAAGAAGTTCTGGAAAGAAAGAAAATGATATAGATTTAAAAATAAATATACATAAAGAAAGGAAGGGCATCAAAGAAATAATAAGTAAAAGTAAAATATTTTTTTCTTATTAATTGATATAAAAGATAACACTTTGTTGAAAATAATAGCTACAATATGTTTGATAATATATGCTTATGTAATATACATTAGTATGTGCATATATATGTGTATGTGTATATGCATTTGTATGTGTTTTATATATCTCTATAATCTATCTATCTGTATGAATGACAATATGATGCAAGTGATGGGAAAGAAAATAATTACAGTTATTTTGCTATTATAAGGTACTCACAGTACACATGATGTGGCAGAGTGTTATTTGAAGGTGGCCTTGGATTAGTTTAAATATATATTGCTAAGTCTAGGGTAACCACTGAAAAATGTAAAAATCATATAGTAGAAATTGAGAGAAAATGGAATCATATAAAATGATTAATTAAAGCCACAAAAGTAGAAAAGAAAAAGAAAGACAAAAATAAGAACAAAGAATAAGTGCAATAGATAGAAAAACAGTAGCAATTATTTTAGATGTTATTCCAGTTATATCAATAATTGCTTTAAGGAGTTCCCACTGTGGTGCAGTGAGTTAGATTCCAACTAGAGAGTCTCAGGTTGCTGTGGAGGCATGTGTTTCATCTCCCAACCCTGAGCAGTGGGTTAAAGGATCCATCATGGCCACATCTGCAGCATAGGTCACAGCTGCAGCTTGGATTCAATCCCTAGCCAGGAACTTCCATATTTTGTGGGGGCAGCCGTTATAAAGAAATAATAATCACATTAAATATTATTAATGTAATTACATGAAATAAAAGACAGAGATTGCCAGAATAAATTTTAAAAAGTCTAAACTACATGTTGTGGTAGTTCCCATTGTGGCTGAGGGGTTAAAGAACCCAACTAGTTTCCATGAGGATGTGGTTAAGATCCCTGGCCTCGCTCAAAGGGTTAAGGACCCAGAGTTGCCCTGAGCTGTGGTGTAGGTCACAGATGGGGCTTGGGCCCAGCATTGCTGTGGCTGAGGTGTAAGCTGGAAGCTGTAGCTTCTATATGACCACTAGCCTGGGAACTTCCATATGCCACAGGTGTGGCCCTAAAAAGACAAAAAGAAAAAAAAAACCTACATGTACATAAGAAACTGACATTAAATATAAAGATATATGTAGATTTTAAAAATGTATGGAGAAAATATACTATGCTAATACTAATCAAAATGGAACAGCATGAATGGACCTGAAGGGTAATATGCTTAGTGAAATAAGTTATATAGAAAAAGAAAAATAATGTATGTATCACTAAAATGTGGAATCTAAAAAATAAAACAAATTAATGACTATAGCAAAATAGAATTAGACTCGCCTATGTAGAGAATAAACTATTGGTTACCAGTAGAAAAGGAGGTGGAGAGGGGCAAGACAGGAGTGAGGGATTAAAAGGCACAAACCTCTCTGTATAAAATAGATAAGATATAAGAATATATAGTACATCATAGGAAATATAGGCAATATTTTATAATAACTTTAAACTACTATGTACAGCATAGCAATTCCTATACTGTACACTTGAAAGTAATAAAACATTGTAAATTGACTGTACGGCAATTTAAAAAAAAAAAGGATACAGGAGAAACTTTATTAATTTCTGATAGAGTGGTTTTCAAAGCAATGGACGTTACCAGGGATAAACAAGGGTATTACATAATCATAAAAGGAATAAAGTGGTCAATTCTTTGAGAAGATGTTCTTAATGTTTAGTGACTAAAAAAAAAACAGCAACTACATTAGGACAAAACTGATAGATTTACAAGAAAAAATAGATAAAGCCGCTCTCATTGTTGGAGAACTCTATATCCCTCTGTCAGAAATGGACAGATTCAGCAGCAAGGACATAGTTGAACTCTATGACACCAACAATCAACTGTATATAACTGACATCTCTAGGCTATTTCATCCAACAGCAGAATACACATGTTATAGTCGCCAAGGTAGACCACATTCTGGCCTTAAAACCCATCTACACACATATAAAATAATATAAAGCATACAATATCTACTCATTCTCACAGTGGAATTACACAAGAAATCAAAAACAGAAAGATAACTGAAATTTTTCAAAATATTTTAAACACGCAGTTATAAATAACATATAGATCAAAGAATAGATCTCAACAGAAATTTATGTATATTTTAAACTACATGAGAATGATTATACAACTCAACAAAATTTGTAGACTCCTACAAAAGCAGTGCTTATAGGGAAATTTACAGTATTAAATGCATATATTAGAAAGGAAGAAATACATACAATCAATAACCTAAGTTTCCACCTCAGTACACTAGGAAAAAAGAGCAAATTATTTGCAAAGTAAGCAGAAAAATATAACAAGAAATGAGAGCATAAATCAATCGAATTGAAAACAAGAACTCAATAAAAATTACTATTTGTACAGTAGAAATCAACACAACACTGTAAATCAACTATACTCTAATAAAAATTTTAATAAAATTGAAACATAATATTTTCAAAACATTGATAAAATCAATGTGTCTAGCCAGGCTAACCATGAGAAAAATAGAATGGACACAAATTCTTAATATCAGAAATTTTAAGAGAGCACATTACAACTCTGTGACCACCAATTAGGTAACCTAGCTGAAACCAATCAATTTCCTTGAAAGAAAATTTCTTGATATTTACAAAAGAATAAATAGAGAATCTGAGTAGGGCCTATATTTCTTAAAGAAATTGACAAAACTAATACAAGTAATCAAAAGATAAATAAATAAATGGATAGTTATTTCATGTTTGTGGCTAGAAAGACTGAATATTGTCAAGATGTCTTTACCAAATTGATCTATAGATTCAACCCAATTCCTATCAAAATCTAAGCAACTTATTTTTTGGGATATGAAAAAAATGATTCTAAAGTTTACATGGAGAGGGAAAAACTCAGAAGAGCCTACACTATGTCGAAGAAGAATAAAGTTGTATGACTGACACTACCCAACTTTGAGATTTATTTTAAAGTTACAGTAAATATATTGATGAAAGAATAGACATAGATAAGTGGAAAAAAGTAGAGAGACTAGAAATAGACTCATATAATTTTCATCAACTGAGTTTTGACAACTGGGCAAATGCAAGATAATGGAGTAAAGATAGTCTTTTCAACAAATGGCACTGGAACATATAATGGACCTTACATCTAAATGTAAAATGCAGAATTATGAAACTTCTAGAATATAACAAAAATTCTATGTAATCTTAGTTCTGTCAAAGACTTTTTAAGACATAACACTTAAAGGCAAAATCCATGAAAAAATAATTGATAAACCGGACTTCATCAAAACCAACTTTTATTATCTGCAAAAAAAATGACACTGTAAAGAGAATGAGAAGACAAGTCACAGACTTGTAGAAAGTTTTGCAAAAGATACATCTGATAAAGGACGATTATCCAAAATATGCCAAAAATACTTGAAACTCATCTAAAGAAAACAAATGACCCAATTGAAAAATGAGACAAGGGCTGGCAAGATGGTGGAAGAGTAAGAGGACATGCTCAGCCTCTCCCACAAACACATCAAAAAAACACATCTACATGTAAAATGATTCACACAGAACAGCAATTGAATGCTGGCAGAAGAACTCAAACCTCCAAAAAGGGCAAGAAACTCTTGATGGAACTGCACAGAACACAAGAAAAAATAGAAAAAGAGAGAAAAGGAATCAGGATGGGTCTAACACTACCATGAAGGCATTGTGAAGGAGAAAGGGAACCTACACCTGGGAAGCCACCTAACCAATGGAAAGATCAGCCAAGTCGGAGGGAACTCCAAGAAGCTGAGAAAAGTACAGCAGCAGGTCTGAGATCCAAAAAGCAGAGTGAGAGATTCAGAGACCATCTGAACCACTGGCACAGACACCACAGACTGAGATGCTCAGTAGGGGCTGGGTGCTGAGACTTTGGCTCTGGAGGTCAGTCCCAGGGAGTGGGCTGGGGTTGGCAGTGTGTAGACAGCCTAAGGGACTAGGAAGTGGTGCACTGCTGGTGGTGGGAGTGGTACACTAAGGGCTGGGGAGTGGAAAGCCAGGGAAGAGGGAACCCAGGAGAAGGTCCAGAACTGCAGGGGAGGCAAGGCACCAGTGTTGGGAAGGGGAGAGGTGGATGGACAGGCTGCCATAGAAAACTACTTGGGCCCAAGTGTGCACACTTGCACACTGGATCACAGAGAGCTGAGCCATCCTTCCCTGTGTCTGAGCCCCGCCTGTGTGGATCTGGCTCTGCTGGCACCCTCATGTTCTCCCAGTGTTCATGCCCAGCCCATGTGGATCTGGCCCAATGGCACCTTCATACACTCCCAGCACCCACACCACACCTTCATGAAGCTGGCCCCACCAGACCACCCTGAATTTTTCAAAACTACAGTTTGGCTTCCCCAAAATCACAGAAAAGGAATAACACAAGCACTATGAAGAAGCTCAGAAACCATTCCCAGTTAAAGCAACAGGAGAATTCACCTAAAGCTATAGACAATGAAACAGACCTCTGCAGTCTGACAGACTTTGAGTTCACAAGGGAGATGGTGAAAGTACTGAAGGAATTAAGAGAGGGTATGAACAGTAATGCAGATTCCCTCAGACAGGAGCTAGAAAATATAAGGAGGAGCCAAGATAAACTAGAAAATTCATTTGCAGAGATACAAACCCAGCAAAAGGCACTAAAGAGCAGAATGAATAATGCAGAGGAACGAATTAGTGATGTGGGAGATAGAATAATGGAAATCACCCAATCAGGACAGCAGACAGAAAACCAAATGAAAAACATGAAAGCAATATAAGAGACCTATAGGATAATATAAAGCAGGCTAATCTATGCATAATAGGGATTCCAGAAGGAGAAGGAAAAGAAAAGGGGATTGAAAATATATTTGAAGAAATTATGTCTGAAAACTTTCCAAATCTAAAGGATACTGATATCAAGATACAGGAAGCACAGAGGGCCCCAAACAAGCAGAACCCAAACAGGCCCACCCTAAGACATATTATAATAAAAACTGGTAAAAGTTAAAGATAAAGAGATGATTCTAAAGGCAGCAAGAGAAAGCCAAAGTGTTAATTATAAGGGAACCCCCATAATGCTATCAGCTGATTTCTCTACAGAAACACTACAGGCCAGAAGGGAGTGGCAAGATATATTTAAAGTGCTGGAAGGAAAAAGAAAAAAAAAGAAAAAAACGTGCAACCTAGAATACTCTATCCAGCAAGAATATCATTTAAAATGGAAGGGGAAATAAAGAAATTCTCCAATAAACAAAAGCTAAAAGAGTACAGCAAGATGAAACCCATTCTAAAAGAAACACTGAAAGGGTTCTCTAAATTAAAAAAAAAAAAAAGGAAGAACTAGGGTGGAGGAAACCACAATTGGAAAGCAGTCTCTTAAATTAGCCAGCATACAGATCCAAACATGAAGATGTTTATTTAAAAAAAGACATCAAAATCATGTAACGTGGGTAAGGGAAGTAAGAAAAAATAGATTATTTTATCTTAATGATGTGTTTGAGCCTATATGATTATCAGACTAAAGTAAGCAGATATAGGATGGTGTTAATATACAAACATCACTTAACAAAAACTGAAAAGAAAAATACTCAAGTATAAAATAAATGGAAACCATCCAACCCAAAAAAGAAAAGAAGAAAAGAGAAACATAGAGTCAACTGGAAAACAAGGCTTAAATGGCAATAAATAAATATCTATCAATAATCACCTTAAATGCCAAAGGACTAAATGCTCCAATCAAAAGACACAGAGTGGCACATTGGATAAAAAAGCAAAAACCTTCAATCCGCTGCCTACCAGAAACTCACCTCAGGGCAAAGGACACATAAATTGAAAGTGAGGGGATGGGAACAGATATTTCATGTCAATGGACAAGACAGGAAAGCAGGAGTTGCAATGCTCATATCAGACAAAATAGACTTTAAAACGAAGGCCATAAAGAAAGACAAAAGAAGAACACCTTTTAAAGATTAAAGGATCCATTCAAGAAGAAGACATTACAAACTTCAATATATATGCCCCAGATATAGGAGCACCCAGATAGCTCCAACAAATACTAGTAGACATAAAAGGAGAAAGTGACGGGAATACAATCACTCACATCAATGGACAGATCCTCTAGACAGAAAATCAATAAGGCAACAGAGATCCTAAAGGAAACAATAGAAAAGTTAGACTGAATTGACATTTTCTGGACATTACATGCAAAGAAATCAGCGCACACATTCTTCTCAAGTGCACATGGAACATTCTCAAGAATTGATGACATATTGGGTCACAAAGCTAACCTCAACCAATTTAAGAGTGTAGAAATTATTTCAAGTATCTTCTCTGACCACAATGGCATGAAGCAATCACAGGAGAAGAAATGAGAAAAAAGCTACTACATGGAGACTAAACAACATGCTACTAAATAACCAATGGGTCAATGAGGAAATCAAGAAGGAAATTTAAAAATACGTCTAGAAAAATGATAATGAAGGCACAACCACTAAAAATCTATGGGATGCCACAATTTCCCTCAGAGGGAAATTCATAGCAACACATCCTTCCTCAAAACAGAAGAAAAAAAATCTCAAATTGACAACTTAACCCAACGCCTAAATTATCCTCAAAGTCCAAAGTCCAACATTCACTCATGATCTCTATACCAAAGTGGGTATAGAGCGAATATGCCGTAGCATAGCTAAAGCCATTTATGACAAACCCACAGCAAATATAATACTCAACTGAGAAAAGCTGAAAGCCTTCCCACTAAAATATGGAACAAGGCAAGAATGCCCACTCTCACCAATGATATTCAACATAGTATTAGAAGTCCTAGCCACAGCAATCAGACACACAAAAGAAATAAAAGGCATCCAAATAGGAAGAGATGAAGTAAAACTGTCACTGTATGCAGATGACATGATACTATACATAGAGAAAACCCTAAGGACACAACCCAAAAACTACTTAAACTGAAGAACAAATTCAGCAAAGTAGCAGGATGTAAGATTAACATTCAGAATCAGGTCGTGTTTCTGTATACTAAAAATGAAATATTAGAAAAGGAATGCAAAAATACAATATCTTACACCCGACCAAGGAGTTAAAGGACTTATATGCCTAGAACTATAAAACATTAACCAAGGAAATTAAAGAAGATGTAAAGAAATGGAAAGATATCCCATGTTCCTGGGTTGGAAAAATTAATATTGTAAAAATGGCCATACTACCCAAAGCAATCTACAGATTCAATGCAATCCCTGTCAAATTACCCATGACATTTCTCACAGAGCTACACCAAAGAATCCAAGCATTTATAGGGAACTATGAAGGACCCAGAATTGCCAAAGCAATTCTGAGGCGCAAAAACCAAGCAGGAGGCATCACTCTCTCAGACTTCAGGCAGTATTACAAAGCCACAGTCATCATTACCCTAATTAAAAAGAAAAGAAAAATGAGACAAAGGTCTTAAGAGACACCTCACCAAAGAAGATATACTGACAGCAAGTAAGCTTATGAAAATATGCTCCACCCCATATGGAACAAGGGAAATGTAAATTAAAAGAATAACGACAATACTACACATTTATTACAATGCGTGAAATCCAGAACACTGAAAACAAATGTTGGCAAGGATGTGGAGCAACAGGAACACTCATTTATTCGTAATGGCAATGCAAATTAGTACAACTAATTTGGAAGACAGTTTATTTCTATAAATTTATGCTTACTCAAGAAAGATGGCAACATAGGTAATTTCTAACTTCATCTTCCCCACAGGAACAACTGAAAACTATTCATGAACAAGGCACTACTGAAAAATTTCAAGAACACAAAGCTGAGACTGAAGTACTCCCCTGTCCCACAGAGACCAATATATAACTTTAGAAGAGTAAGAGGAGTGATTATATGCTGACTGTACTGCCCATCTCCAAGGTCACTGTGGCACCACATTGAGAGGTCTCCCCTGAGCCTATAGTTTCTCCAGTGGGAAAAGGAAGCCCAGGATGAGATATCCAGCTCTCCCAGTATTGTGGATCATAGAAGTCTAGAATTCAGTCTCAGGCCATGGGAATTATGAAAGAATCTATAGAGCTCATCCTCTAGGTATCTGATTGTGAGAGAGAAGAGAAGTGCTTGCAAAAACCAGCCCTCAGATCTTAGCAGACTAAACTCTTACCTGCAATGTCCAAGTAAGAGTCCCAAAGAGCATCTTTGCTTATCTGCAGAGTCAAAACAGTGGCACAGCATGACCATGGAATTTGGTGTGGTATAGGTACTCAAGTCCTTAAACTAAGATATTTTCTGACCCTGAAGCCCAGTCTTCCATTGCAAGAATAAGGGAGCTGAGTTGTAGCCCTGTCCAAAGCTGAGTTCAGTCCCTGGCACTGTCTGGTCAGAAAGCCTGGACAGAACAGATAGAAGATGTGTAGCTCACAGAAACTCAAACAGAGAAAACAGCAGGTAGAGCTCATCATTTGCAGAGAAAATCCAGTGGCATCATTTGTCTAGGAAACTTGGGGAGTGAGTTAAAATTCATAGAGGGAAACATACACAGAATACTCTTTGATATAAATCATAGCAATATTATTTGAAGTGTTTCTAAAACAAAAGGGAAAAAAGCAAAAATAAAAAAATGGCATCTAATTAAACTTAAAATCTTTGCACAGTGAAAGCAACCGTCAGCAAAGTGAAAATACAACCTGCTGAATGGGAAAAAAATATTTGCAAATGATATGACTGTCAGAAGTTAATATCCAAAATATGTAAGTAACTTATACAACTCAATATAAAAAAAAACAATTAAAAATGGGTAGAAAACCAGAGTATTTTTCAAAAGAGGTCATGCAGATGGCCAAGAGGCACATATAAAAGATGCTTTATATCACTAAACATCAAGGAAATGCAAATCAAATCACATGAGAAATCACCTCACACATGTCAGAATGGCTACCTTCAAAAAGAATACAAACAGTAAATGTTGGTGAGGAGAAAAGGGAACATTCATACACTGTTAGGGGAATGTACATTGATGCAGGCACTGTGGAAAACAATATGGAGGTTTCTCAAGAACCTAAAAATATAACTACCATATGACCCAGGAATTCCACTCCTGGTTATTTATTTGACGAAAATGAAAACAGTAATTAAAAAAGAAACATGCACCCCAATTAATAGCAGAATTATTTAAAATAACCAAGATATGCAATCAACCTAGGTGTCCATCAAGAGATGAATGGCTATAGAAGATACACACACACACACACACACACACACACACACACACACACACACACACATACACACACTGGAATACTATTCGGGTATAAAAAAAGAACACAAAATTTTCATTTGCAACAAAAATGGGTGGATTTGGAGGGTTTTATGTTAAGTGAAAGTAAGTCAGACCGAGAAAGACAGATACTATACGATATCACTTATATGTGCATTCTCTGGAGAAACGTCTATTTAGGTCTTCTGCCCATTTTTCTAATGGGTTGTTTTATTGTTAAGTTGTGTAAGTTGTTTGTATATTTTGGATATTAGGGCCTTGTTGGTTGCATCTGTTTCAAAGAATTTTTCCCATTCTCTGTGTTGTCTTTTCATTTTTTGAACAGTTTCCTTTGTTGCGTAAATTTTTTGAGTTTATTATGTATCATTGATTTTTTAATTGTCATTATTCTAGGAAATGAATCAAACAAAATTATGCTGTGATTTATGTCACAGAGTGTTCTGCCTAGGTTTGTCTCTAGTAGTTTTATACTATCTACCCTTATGTTTAGGGCTTCACTCCATTTTGAGTTTACTTTTGTGTATGGTGTTAGAGAATGTGCTAATTCCATTCTTTTAGATGAAGCTTTCCAGTTCTCCCAGAACCACTTATTGAAGAGACTAACTTTCTTCCACTGTATGTTCTTGCTTCCTTGGTCATACACTAGTGGACCATAGGTACTTGGGTTTATTTCTGAGCTTTCTATCCAGTTCCATTGATCTATATTCCTGTTTTTGTGCCAGTACCATACTGTTTTGATGACTAGCTTTGTAGTATAGTCTGAAGTCATGGAGCCTGATTACTCCAGGAGCAATTTTCTTTTTCAACATTGCTTTGGCTACTCAGGGTCTTTTGTGTTTCCATACAAATTTTACAATATTTTGTTCTAGTTCTGTGAAGAATGTCATTAATAATTTCATAGGGATTGCATTGAATCTGTATTGAAAATATTGATTCTTCAAATTCAAAAGTACGGTATATCTTTCCATCTGTTTGTGTGCAATCTAAAAAATACAACAAATGAGAGTTCCCATTATGGCTTAGCAGTAATGATCCCAACTAGTATCCATTATGATGTGGGTTCAATCCCTGGACTCACTCAGTGGGTTAAAGGATCTGGCATTGCTGTGAGCTGTGGTGGTTGTAGGTTGCAGACATGGCTAGGATCCCACGTGGCTGTGGCTGTGGTGTAGACCAGCAGCTCTGGTTCCAATTGGACCCCTAGCCTAGGAACTTCCATATGACATGGTTGTGGCCCTAAAAAGATGATGAAAAAACATACAATAAGCTAGTGAATATAACAAAACAGAAACAGACTCACAGATATAGAGAAAAAAAAACTAGCAGTAACTGGTGTGGAGGGGAAGAGGTGGGGCAACATAAGGGTAGGGAATTAAGAGGTACCAACTATTATGTATAGGAGTTCCCATAGTGGCTCAGTGGTTAATGAACCTGACTATTATCCATGAGGACATGGGTTCAGTCCCTGGCCTTGCTCATTGAGTTCAGGATCTGGCGTTACTTTGAGCTGTGGTGTAGGTCACAGATGCAGCTTGGATCCTGCATTGGTATGGCTATGGTATAGGCTGGGAGATCCAGCTCAACTCCTAGCCTGGGAACCTCCATATGCCATGGGTGCAGCCCTAAAAGGACAAAAGACAAAAAAAAAACTATTATGTTTAAGTTACAAGGATATATTGTACAACACAGGAAATATAGACAATATTTTATAATACTACAAATGGAATATCACCTTTAAAACTTGTGAATCACTATATTGCACACCTCTAACATATAATATTTTACATCAACTATACTTCAATAAACACACACACACACACACACACACACATAAAAGCTTTGTATGTTTGGAGGCATTTCCCTTGTTCTTTCTACACAGGCAAGGGAGCTAATTCAAATCCCCACACATATCTGAGTATAGCTGCTGGTCCCACCCAATGAAAAAGAGTGGCCGGATCACCTGGAAAACTAGGTAACCCAGAAATGCTTGAGTAGATATTTCATAAGTCATTGGCTCCATTTGAACAAAGAACTTGGGACATGGGAAGGCTTGAGTCATGACTGCAAACAAAGAAATTTTTGTAATTTGATCTCATTTTCCTGTTCCATTCAGGCAAGGGAACAAATGTTTGGTTGCACTCATGGCTGATACAGCCCCTAGTCAACCCAAATATGTGACTTAGCCAGGGCACATGTGAGGCTGTCTAGCTCATCCAACAGTCCTTCTTATAGTGGGACTTCAAGAGAGAATCCAGCCTGTGGCTTTCTCCATCTGCAGAGCAAAATTGGATGTCCCATCTAGCCAGGGAATTCAATGCATAGTCAAGCCTAATTTAGGTCCTCAAACAAAAAATGTTATAGCTCTGAGCTTTGTTCTTCTGCTCCACAAGTAGAGAAAGCTAATTTATAAAATTCCTACTACTGAATGCAGTGTCCCATCCCATTTGTCTAAGATACAGCAGAGCTTCCAGCCAACTTGAGCCCATTTTTCAGCCCCACTCAGGCAGGGAACAAAGCTAGTAGTTTTATCCAAGTTTTTCTAGCTAGTAGCAACCTCCAAACCCAGATCTCAAGCAATGGCCTCTTGCAAAAATAGAACTTGATAGTAAGCTACAGCCTTCCAAAAATGTAAAGAGCTGAAACTTCCAGAATTCCAAACATAACTTGTGGAGAACTTTCTCTGCCAAAGTAGATACGCAAATTCTGGAAGAGGAAAATGTTTATTGAAATGTGGAGATACCAATATAAGAATTCAAGAAAACTGGGAGTTCGCATTGTGCAGCAGAAATGAATCCCACTAGGAACCATGAGGTTGTGGGCTCAATTCCTGGCCTTGCTTAGTGGCTTAAGGATCTGGTGTTGCCATGAGCTGTGGTGTAGGTTGCAGATGCAGCTCAGATCCTGCATTGCTGTGGCTGTGGTGTAGGCTGGCAGCTGCAGCTCTTATTTGACCCCTAGCCTGGGAACCTCCATATGCCACAGAAGTATTCCTTAAAAGCAAAAAAATAAAAATAAAAAAAATAAAAAGAATAATGTAAAAACAGGTAAACATGAAACCACCAAAGAATACTAATGTTTCAATAACTGACCCTAAAAAAGGGAGACCTATGAACTGTCAGACCAAAAGTACAGAACAATTCTCACAAAGAAGTTAAGAGATCTACAAGAAGATGCAGACAACTAAATGAAATCAGGAAAACGCATGGCTTCATCATGCAGAAGGAAAAAAAATGAATGATGTGGAAAACACGACATTTGACATTATCCAGAGGAGCAAAAAGACACTAAAAAGGAAATAGAAGGACAAAAGCCTGCAGGATTATTGTGACAAAATAAAAGAAGAAATATCCATATTATGTAAATTCCAGAAGGAAAACGTAAAGGACAGAAGATACATTTAAGGCAATAATGGTTGAAAACTACCCACATCTGGGATTAGAGATAGACATTCAGATCCATGAGGACCAAAGGACTACAATTATGTTGAATCCAAATAAGGCTGCACAAAACTCTATAATTAAATTGTCATCATGGAAGACAGTATGAGAAAAAGTCACTATGCTGTACAGCAGAAATTGGCACAGCAATGTAAATCAACTATACTTTTTTCTTTATTTTTTGTTATTATTAAAGCATAGTTGATTTACAATATTTTTTCAGGTTCCGTTGTAAAGTAAAGTGACCCAATCACCCCTATTTCCCTGTGATGTATGGTGGGCTCCATTGACCATTCATTCCAACTATGAAAGTTTACATCCCAAAAAAACCCAAAACGCCCAACCTTCCCACTCCCTCCCCTTTCCCCACTGGGAATGACAAGTCTGCTCTCCTTTTCCATGATCGGTTTCTGTTTTTGTTGTTGTTGTTGTTGTTGTTGTTGTTGTTGTTAGATAGGATCCATATTCTAGATTCCACAAATAAGTGATTTCTAGATTCCACAAATAAGTGATATAATATGATATTTGTCTTTTTCTTTCTGGATTACTTCACTTGGTATGAGAATCTCTAGTTCCATCTGTGTTGCTGCAAATGGCATTAGTTTGTCTTTTTTCATGGCCAGGTAATATTCCACTGTATATTTATACCACATCTTCTTAATCCATTCATCTGTTGAAGGATATTTAGATTTTTCCCATGTCTTGGCTGTTGTGAATAGTGCTGCAGTGAACATAGGCATGCATATATCTTTTTCAATGAAAGTTTTCCCAGATATATGTCTAGCAGTGGGATTGTTGGATCATATGGTAGTTCTATATTTAGTTTTCTGAGATATCTCTATACTGTTTTCCATAGTGGTTGTACTAATTTTCCTTCCCACCAACAGAGAAGGAGGGTACACCTTATTCTCTACACCCTCTCCATCATGTGTTATTTGTTGAGTTGTTAATGATGGCCATTCTGACTGGTTTGAGGTGGTACCTCATGGTAGTTTTGATTTGCATTTCTCTAATAATTAGTGATGTTGGACATTTTACACATACCCATTGGCCATCCATATGTCTTCTTTGGAGAAATGTCTATTTACGTCTTCCTGTTTATCAGTTGGGTTGCTTGTTTTTTTGTTGTTGAGTTGCATGGAATTTTTGTATATTTGGAGATTATATGCTTGTCTACTGCATCATTGGCAAATATTTTCTCCCATTCTGTGTGTTGTCTTTTCATTTTTGTAATGCTTTCCTTTGTTGTTCAAAAGCTTTTGAGTTTAATTACATCTGATTTATTTATTTTTGTCTTTATTGTCATATTCAAGAAGGTGGATCAAACAAGATATTGTTGTGATTTATGTCAAAGAGCATTCTGCCTATGTTTTCCTCTGGGAATTTCATAGTATCTGCCATTACATTTTGGTCTTGAATCCATTTTGATTTTATTTTTGTGTATGGTGTTAGATAGTATTCAACTTTTATTCTTTTACATGCAGCTTTCCAGTTTTCTCAGTACCATCTATGGAAGATACTATCTTTCTCCCACTGTATGTTATTGCCTATTTTGTCATAGATTAATTGACCATAGGTGCTTGGGTTTATTTCTGGGCTTTCTATCCTGTTCCATTGATCTATATTTCTGCTTTTGTGCCAGTACCATACTCTTTGATGACTGTAACTTTGCAGTATTGTCTAAATTCAGGAAGCTTGATTCCTCCATTTTTGCTTTTCAACTATAATTTAATAAAAAATAAATTGTCAAAACAAAGACATCATTTAGAAAGCAACAAGAGAAAAGTGAGAAGTTGCATACAAGGGGACATCTCTAAGACCATGGACAGATTTCTCAACAGAAATTTTTCAGGGCAGTAGAGAATTAGGTGATATATTCAAAATGCTGAAAGAAAAGAACTTATCCTCTAAGAGCTATAGGCAGAAACTGTCCATCAGAAATGAAGGGGAGATAAAAACTTTCCTAATAAACAAAGACTGAGGGAGTTTGTCATTATTAGACTTGTCCTGCAAGAAAAGGAAAGAAGCATAATACACAATCATAGTAGTAAATAGTCAAATTTATATTGTATATTGTGGTAATGGTGGTGTATGTTTCATTAAAATATCTAGTTTTAAATGTAAAAATGATTATAATAATCTGTTACTTATTACACAATGTAAGAATTATGTAAACTATAATATCAATAACTTAAATGTGAGGCAGAAGAGAAGTAAAAGTGTAAAGTTTAAGGAATCAATTGAAGTTAAGTACTTGACAGTGTAAAATAAGTTGTTACAATTGTAAGTTATTTTATGTAAACCTCAGGATTACCACAAAGGAAAAACCCATAGTAATTACACAAATAACATAATAAATAAAGTGTACTGATATGAGAAGACATCAAAACACAAAGTAAGAGCACAGGAGAAAAATGAGGGTTAGTGGATCTAAAAAACAGCCAGAAACAATTAACAAAATGGCAAGAATTATTTCTTAACTATAAATAATTATTTTAAATGTAAATGGATTATATTTACCAGTCAAGTGATATAGAAGGACTTAATGGATTCAAAAAAATCTAACAGCATGTTGCATAAAGAGATTCAGATTAACCATAAAAAAACATTAACTTGAGAGAGAAAATATGCAAAAGATATTTCAAATAAATGTTAAGCCCTTAGGGAAAAGTGTACCTTGAACTAAAAATGGTAGAAAGAGACAAAGAAGGTCACAATATAGTGATAAGGCTGTCATTCTATCAAAAAGATATCACAATTATAAATATGTGTGTGCCTGATATTGGAATCCCTGAATACGTTTATAAAGCAAAAGTGAATAGAGCTAAAAGGAGAAATATATGACAATTTAAGAATAGTTGCAGAATTTAATAACATACTCTCAATAATGAATATCTCATCCAAAGAAAGAATTAATAAGGGAACAATGGATTTGGACTATGCTATAGATCAAATGGACCTAGCAGAACATTCTATCCAACAACAGGTGAATTCACATTCTTCTCAATGATACATGGAACATTTTGTAGGGTGGACAATGTTTTAGGCCCCCAATTAAGTATCAGCGTGTTCAAGAAGACTGATATTATATCAAATATCATCTCTGACTACAATGAAATAAAACTAGATATTAATAAATGGAGAAAAATTGGAAAAATAACAAATGCATGGAAATTAAACAACTGTATTTAACAACTAATGAATCAAAGGAGACATTAAATGGGTGATGAAATAGTACATTGTAATGAGCAAAAATGGAAACACAGAACCAAAACTCATCAATGCAGCTAACGCAGTTCTAAGAGGAAAGTGCATAGCATAAAAACCTATATTAAGAAAAAAAAAATCTCAAATGACCTAATCTAAGCCTCAATGAGTGAGGAAAATAAGAGCAAAGTGATCCCAAATTTAATGGAATAAAGAAAATAATAAAGATTAAGCAGAAATAAATGAAACAGAGAAGAGGGAAGTAATAGAAAATACTAATAAAATTAACATTAGTTTAATTACAAAGATAAATAACATTGACAAATTTTTAGCTGTACTAACCAAAGGAAAAAGTAGAAAAACACACAAACAAATTATAAATGTAAAATATATACATTACATCTCACACCACAAGAATATATAGGATCATAAGTGGCTATTAATAATAACTGTGTGCCAAAAATTGGAAAACCTGGGTGAAATGGAAAAATTCTTAGAAACAGAGTAATACTGAATCAGAAAGAAATTTAAAAATCTGAACAAATTACCAGCAAGGAGACTGAATCAGTAATCAAAAATTACCCAGTGGAAAAAAGTCCATGACCAGATGGCTTTACTTGTAAATTTTCCAAACATTTAAGGAAATAACATCAATCCTTCCAAAACTCTTCCAAAAAAAAATCAAAGAGAAGCAAACACCCCCAAACTCATTTTATGAGGCCAGCATTACCCTGATACCAAAGCCAGAAATGGATATTACAAGAAAATAAATACATAAGTCAATATAATTGCAGTTCTTGCTGTGGCTCAGCAGCAATGAATCTGAATAGTATCCATGAGGATGCGGGTTTCATCTCTGGCCCTGCTCAGTGGGTTGAGGATACAGCATTGCTGTGAGCTGTGGTGTAAGTTGCAGATGTGGCTTGGATATGGTCTTGCTGTTCCTGTGGCAAAGGCCAACAGCTGTGGCTCTGATTTGATCCCTAGCCCGGGAACTTCCATATGCCATGGGTGGTCCCTACAAAGTGGAAAAAATAAGTCAACATCCTCGATGAATATGATAGAAAATTCTCCTTTAAGTTCTATAAAACCAAATTCAGCAACACATTAAAAAGATTTATCCATGAGATGCAATTATTCAACATATGCAAATAAATAAAGTGATACATCATATTGATAGAATGAAAGAAAAAATCAAATGATCATCTCAATAGACAAAGAGAAAACATCTGACAAATTCCTAAGCAGTTCATGATAAAGATTATTAACAAATTAGTTATAGAAGGAATTTACTCCAACATAATAAAGACATATGACAACTTCAACATGTCAATAGTGAAAGTTTGAAAGAGTTTCCTCTAAGATAAGGAACAAGACAAGGGTGCCCATTCTCACCATTCTTTTCAACATAGTACTTGAAGTACTGACCAGAAGAATCAGGCAAGGAATAGAAATAAAATAGATTGGAATTGTAAGGAACAAAACAAATTTGATTCTATTTGCAGGTGGAAGGATTTTATATATAGAACATACCAAATACTTCACCCAAAAAGCTGTTAGATCAACAAATTCAGTAAAGATGAAGTATAGAAAATTAACACAAAAATCGGTGGCATTTCTATAAATTGGCAGTGAATTCTCTGAAGCTGAAAAAATCTTTTATAATAGCATTAAAACAATACAATATTTAGGAATATTTTTTTTTGTCTTTTTAGGGCCACACCTGCAGCATATGGAGGTTCCCAGGCTAAGGGTCTAATTAGAGCTACAGCTGCTGGCCTATGCCAGAGCCACAGCAATGCCAGATCCAAGCCGTGTCTGTGACATACACCACAGCTCAGGGCAACATCAGAGCCTTAACCCACTGAGCGAGGCCAGGGATTGAACCTGCAACTTCATGGTTCCTAGTTGGATTCATTTCCACTGCACCATGACAGGAACTCCAATATTTAGGAATAATTTACCCAAGATGGTGAAATATCTGTACACTGAAAACCTGTGAGATATTGATGAAAGAAATTTAAAATACAAATAAATGGATAGATAACCCATGTTTGGGTACTGGAGGAATTAACATTCTCTGTGACGATTCCAATGGCATTTTTTTACATTAGTGGGAAAATATCCTAAAATTTATATGGAGCCATAAAAGACCCTAAATAGCAAAAGAAATCCTGAAAAAGAAGAGAGAAAAAAAGAGGGAAACATCATAGTTCTTGATTTTAAGCTACAGCAACCAAGACTATATGGCACTGGCATAAAAACAGACCAAAAAGGAGGAGCCGCCAGAGCCTCTTTGGCCGCACCAGAGGAGGGTGGGGAGAAGACCGTGTGAATGGGCTCTGGAACCTGAGCGCCATGCAGGACCAGTCCAGCAGCTGTATTAGAAGACATGTGGTGTATATAAAGTTTGCGATCGTTGGGGGACACTTTGATGGTGGAATAGAAGGACTGGAGCTCAACTTCTCTCCTAAAAACAACAAAATCCACAACTAAAGACTGAGCACTCTTCACCTAAATGGACTGGAAACCTCAAAAAAGATATCCCACTTTTTCCAGAAGAAAAAGAGGAGGACACATCAAGACATAGGAGGGGATATTTCAAAATATAAACAACCCCATACCTCCTGGGTGGGAAGCCCCACACACTGGAAACTAACTGGTTCACAGAGACTCACCTACAGGAGTGAGAGTTCTGAGCCACACATCAAACTCTCACATGTGGGGATCTGACACGGGGAGAAAGAGCCCTGGAGCATCTGGCATTGAAGGCCAGTGAGGCTTGTGCACAGGAACTCCATGGGACTGGGGGAAACGGAGACCCCATTCTTAAAAGGCGCACACAGACTTTCATGTGCACTGGGTCCCAGGGAAAGGAAAGTCTCCATGGGAATCTGGGTCAAACCTGACTGCAGTTCTTGGAGGACGTCCTGGGAAAACAGGGGTGAATGTGGCTGGTTGTGAGGGAAGGACATTGAAGGCAAAGCTCTCGGGAATATTCAGCAGCTGCCTTTCTCTGGAGGTGGCCAATTTGGGAAAATCTGGCCCCACCTATCAGTCAACTGCTGAGAAGCCCCAGGGCAAACAACAACACAGGTGGGATCATAGCCCCGCCCATCAGTAAACAGGCTGCCTAAAGACCCCCCCCAGGCACACAGCTACCCCTAATCCCATCCAGAGACTAAGACCCACCCACCAGAGGGATAAGAATCGGCTCCACCTACACGGGGGCAGGCATCAGCCCCTCCCATCAGGAAGCCTACAGCAAGCCCCCCATACCTACTTCAGCCACAGGGGGGCAGACATCAGAAGTAAGAGAGGCTACAACTCTAATATGTGTAAAAAGGTCACCACACCAAAAACCTATAAAAATGAAAAGACAGACAACTATAACTCAGAGGAGGGAGAAAGGAAAAACCCAAGAAAATCAGCTAAGCGAGGAGGAGATTCTTAGCCTCCAGGAAAAAGACTTTAGACTGTTGAGGCTGAAGATGATGCAAGACATTGGAAATAAACTGGAGGCAAAGATGGATAACTTATGGGAAACACTGACCAAAGAGATACAAGATATAAAACTTAAGCAAGAAGAGATGCAAAATACAATAACTGAAATAAAAAATTCGCTAGATGCAGCCAACAATAAAATACAGGAGGCAGAAGAACGAATAAGCGAGGTGGAGGACAGATTAGTGGAAATTATGGATGTGGAACAGAAAAGAGAAAAAAGATTGAAAAGAAATGAAGAGAGTCTCAGAGAACTCTGGGACAATGTTAAACGCACCAACATCCATATTACGGGGTGCCAGAAGGAGAAGAGAGAGAGAAGGAGACAGAAAAAATATTCCACGAGATAATAGCTGAAAACTTCCCTAACGTGGGGAAGGAATCACTCACTCAAATCCAGGAAGCACAACGAGTACCATACAAAATAAACCCAAGGAGGAACACCCCGAGACACATACTAATCAAACTGACCAAAATTAAAGACAAAGAGAGAGAATCTTGAAAGCAGCTAGGGAAAGGAAACAAATGACATACAAGGGAACCCCAATAAGGTTATCGGCAGATTTTTTCAACAGAAACTCCGCAGGACAGAAGGGCATGGCATGATATACTTAACACGATGAAAGGAAAAAAACTCCAACCAAGATTACTCAACCCAACAAAGCTCTCATTCTGATGTGAAGGAGAAATCAAAACCTTCACAGATAAGCAAAAGCTGAGAGAATTCAGCAACACTAAACCAGCCTTACAACAAATACTAAAGGAACTTCTCTAGGCAGAAAAGAACAAAAGAAGAAGGAATGAAAAAAGAGCAAGAAAAACAAATCCAAAGCAATTAATAAAATGGCAATAAGAACATACATATCAATGATTACCTTAAGTGTTAATGGACTAAACACCCCGACCAAAAGACGTAGACTGGCTGAATGGATACAAAAACAAGACCCATATATATGCTGTCTTCAAGAGACCCACTTCACTTCTAGGGACACATACAAACTAAAAGTGAGAGGATGGAAGAAAATATTTCATGCAAACGGGGATCAAAGGAAAGCTGGAGTAGCAATACTCATATCACACAGAATTGAATTTAAAGTGAAGAATATTTTAAGGGACAAATAAGGACATTACATAATGATCAAAGGATCAATCCAAGAAGATGGTATAACAATTTTAAATATCTACGCACCCAACACAGGTTCACCACAATATATAAGGCAAATGCTAACAACCTTAAAAGGACAAATCGACAATAACATGATAATAGTGGGGGACTTTAACGTCCCACTTACAGCAATGGACAGAGCAACCAGACAGCAAATCAATAAGGAAACACAGGCCCTGAATGATGCATTAAACCAGATGGACTTAAGAGATATTTATAGGACATTTCATCCAAAAGCAACAGAATACACATCCTTCTCACGTGCACATGAAGCATTCTCTAAGATTAATCATATCCTGGGCTACAAATCCAACCTCGGTTACTTTAAGAAAATTGAAATCATATCAAGAAACTTTTCCGACCACAACGCTACATGACTGGAAATCAACAACAAGAAAAACACTGCAAAAAACACAAACACGTGGAGTCTAAACAACATGCTACTAAACAACCAATGGATCACTGAAGAAATCAAAGAGGAAATTAAAAAATACCTAGCAGCAAATGACAATGAAGATACAACACTCCAAGACCTATGGGATGCAGCAAAAGCCGTTCTAAGAGGAAAGTTTATAGCAAAACAAGACCACCCCAGGAAACAAGAAAAAGCTCAAATAAACAAGCAAACTTTACATCTAAAGCAGCTCGAGAGAGAAGAACAGACAAGACCCAAAGTTAGTAGAAGGAAAGAAATCATAAAGATCAGAGCAGAAATCGATGAACTAGAAACGAAGAAAACCATGGAAAAGAGCAATGAAACAAAAAGCTGGTTCTTTGAAAAGATCAACACAATTGATAAACCCATAGCCAGACTTATCAAGCAAAAAAGAGAGAGGACTCACGTCAATAAAATTAGAAATGAAAAAGGAGAAGTAACAACGGACATCCCAGAAATACAAAGGATCATAAGCGACTGCTACATGCAACTATACGCCAATAAAAGGGAAAACCTGGAAGAAATGGCCAAATTCTTAGAAAAGTACAATCTTCCACGACTAAACCAAGATGAAATAGAAAAGATGAATGGACCAAACACAAGAACTGAAATTGAAACTGTGATTTCAAAACCTCCAACAAACCAAAGTCCAGGACCAGATGGCTTCGCAGGCGAATTCTATCCAACATTTAGAGAAGAGCTAACACCTCTCCTTCTGAAACTACTTCAAAAAATCGCAGAGGAAGGGATACTCCCAAACTCATTCTATGTGGCCACCATCACACTGAAACCAAAACCAGACAAAGATTCCACAAAAAAAGAAAACTGCAGGCCACATTCACTGATGAACATTGATGCAAAAAATCCTCAACAAATTACTAGCAAACAACATCCAACAATACATTAAAAGGATTATACATCATGATCAAGTGGGATTTATCCCAGGGATGTGAGGGTTCTTCCATATCCACAAAACCATCACTGTGATACACCACATTAACAAACTGAAGAATTAAAACCATATGATCCTCTCAATAGACATGGAAAAAGCCTTTGACAAAATCCAACACCCATTTCTGATAAAAACCCTTCAGAAAGTAGGCATAATGGGAACCCACCTCGACATGCTAAAGACCATATATGACAAATCCACAGCTAACATCATTCTCAATCGTGAAAAGCTGAAAGAATTCCCACTTAGATCAGGAACAAGACAGGGATGTCCACTCTCGCCACTACTCTTCAACATAGTTCTGGAAGTCCTAGCCACAGCAATCAGAGAAGTAAAAGAGATAAAAGGAATCCAAATTGGAAAGGAAGGAGCAAAACTATCACTAGTTGCAGATGACATGATACTATACCTAGAGAACTGTTAGAGCTCATCCACGAATTTGGCAAAGTCGCAGGATACACAATTAATATGCAGATATCGACAGCATTTCTATACACTAACAATGAAAGATCAGAAAGAGAAATTAGGGAAGCAATCCCGTTTACCATCACATCCAAAAGAATAAAATACCTAGGAGTAAACCTACCTAAAGAGACAAAAGACCTGTACTCTGAAAACTCTAAGACACAGATGAAAGAAATCAAAGATGACACAAGTAGATGGAAAGACATACCATGCTCTTGGATTGGAAGAGTCAATATTATCAAAATGACTATACTACCCAAGGCAATCTACAGACTCAATGCAATCCCT
Source organism: Sus scrofa (assembly GCF_054392235.1). Taxonomy (NCBI): domain Eukaryota; kingdom Metazoa; phylum Chordata; class Mammalia; order Artiodactyla; family Suidae; genus Sus; species Sus scrofa. The sequence goes on from NC_139401.1 coordinate 62,968,212, forward strand.
ATCAAATTACCAAGGACATTTTTCACAGAACTCGAACAAAATCTTTTAAAGTCTGTTTGGAAGCACAAAAGACCCAGAATAGCCAAAGACATCCTGAAAAAGAAAAATGGAGCTGGAGGCATCAGGCTCCCAGACTTCAGACTATGCTACAAAGCAACAGTCATCAAAACCATACGGTACTGACCTAAAGACAGAACTATAGATCACTGGAACAGGTTAGAAAGCCCAGAATCAAACCCACGCTCCTACAGCCAACTCATCTATGACAAAGGAGGCAAGAATATACAATGGAGAAAAGACAGCTTGTTCAATAAGTGGTGCTGGGAAAACGGACAGCCACATGGGAAAGAAGGAAATTAGAACACTCCCTAACACCATACACAAAAATAAACTCGAAGTGGATTAAAGACCGAGATATAAGACCAGACACTGTAAAACTCTTAAAGGAAAACATAGGCCAAACACTCTCTGACGTAAACGACAGCAATATCTTCTCAGATCCACCTCTCAGAGTAATGATGGTAAAAACACAAAAGTAAACAAATGGGACCTAATCAAATTTGAAAGTTTCTGCACAGCAAAGGAAACCTTAAACAGAATGAAAAGACAACCCACAGAATGGTAGAAAATCTTTGCAAATGAATCGACTGACAAGGGATTAATCTCCAAAATTTATAAACACCTTCTGTAGCTCCATACCAAACAAACAAACAAACAAACAAGCCTATCAAAAAATGGGCAGAAGATCTAAACAGACAGTACTCCAAAGAAGACATACAGATGGCCTAGAAAGACATGAAAGGATGTTCAACAGTACTCATGATTAGAGGAATGCCAATCAAAACCACGATGAGGTACCACCTTACACCAGCCAGAATGGCCATCATCCAAAAGTCTACAAACAAGAAGTGCTGGAGAGGGTGTGGAGAAAAAGGAACCCTATTACGCTGTTGGAGGGATTGTAAATTGGTGCAACCCCTGTGGAAAACAGTACGGAGATGCCTCAGAAAACTACAAATAGAACTACCATTTGACCCAGCAATCCCACTCCTGGGCATCTATCCAGAGAAAACCACGACTCACAAAGACACATGTACGCCAATGTTCATTGCAGCACTATTTACAATAGCCAAAACACGGAAAGAACCTAAATGTCCATCGACAGAGGAGTGGGTCAAGAACAGGTGGTACATATACACAATGGAATATTACTCAGCCACTAAAAGGCAAGAAATTTCCGCATTTTTAGCAACATGGATGGACCTAGAAACTATCATGCTAAGTGAAGTCAGCCATACAATGAGACACCAAGATGAAATGCTTTCACTGACATGTGGAATCTGAAAAAAGGACACAACGAACTTCCCCGCAGAACAGATACTGACTCACAGACATTGAAAAGCTTATGGTCCCCAGAGGAGACAGTTTGTTGGCTGGGGGATGCGCTGGGGTTGTGGGATGGAACTCCTATAAAATTGGATTGTGATGATTATTGTATAGCTATAAATGTAATTAAATTCATTGAGTAATAAAAAATAAAGATAGAAATACCATATGAGCCAGCATTTTCACTTCTGGGTTTATATACAAATTAAATTTTTAAATATATGATACCACTTATATCTGGATCCAATATATGCCACAAATTGGACTTTTGCACAGAAAAGAAAATCATGGACTTGGAGAATAGACTTGTGGTTTCCAAGGGAGAGGGTTTGTGTAGGGTGCTTGGAGTTAGTAGTTGTAGACTATTGCCTTTGGAATGGATTAGCAATGAGATCCTGCTGTTTAGCACTGGGAGCTATGTCTGGTCACTTATGATGGAACATGATAATGTGAGAAAAAAAGAATGTATACATGTATGTGTAACTGGACAATTGACAGAACACTGTAAACCAGCTATAATGGAGAAAAATAAATATCATTATATAAAATATCTGCACTCTCATGTTCATTGCAGCATTATTCACAATAGTCAAGATATAGAAACAACTTAAGTGTCAGTCAGATGAATGGATAAAGATATGGTATATAGGTACAATGGAATATTATTCAGCCATGAAAAAAGTAAATTCTGCCATTTGCAACCTTGCAGGAATTATATTAATTGAGATACCAAAAGACAAATACTGCATGGTATTACTTATCGTGTATTTTTTTAAAAAATGATAAATACATGATTTGATGTTAATTAGGTAGTGGGAATCCCTCCATAATATATACATATATCAAATCATGACAATGTACCCTTTAAATATATTACAACTTGCAAATTATTCCTCAAAAAAACCTGGAAAAATTACATATCTAACGAAATGATCCTAATTGCATCAGTTTGGCGAACCCTGTTTTGAATAGCTCTGTCAAAAAATTCTTTCTAATGGTGGCAGTAGTGATATTGCCCAGTGTCCCTGGTGTCCAGTCTGGTAGAGATATCCTAATCTATTCCTGTGGCATTACTTCGACTGTAGTTTTGTCAGCATAAACTCTCTTGGTCTTTATTCACTTTATATTTTAATGTAGTTTTTAACTCTCAGTAGTTATACATAAGTTAAAAAGTCAAAGAATCTATAAAACTGAAGCCACATTTCTTGCATTTCATAGGCAATCACTTAGTTCTCTTAGCTTTTCCTTTTGGCCTTTGCCTCCATAAATGTCCAAAAAAATGCTCATTTTACAAGTTTTTCATTTGATAGTTTCAGGAATATTGATTCCCACTAAGGTAGATGAACATTTTCTCTCTTTTACTTTCCTGGTCCACACCTCAAATGGGTACACTTCCTGTTTCCTCATCTTCTAAATATAGTTCTATCATAAATTTGTTTAGATCAATACTTAGTCTTTACATTTTTATGGCTATGTAAGTGTTATTCGGCTGAATTATATTGTTTGCAAAGACTACATTTTCTTTCTTGCCCAACTTTACCCCGCTGTGATAGTAATAATTTCAGTTTTCTGCCTTGTTTAGTTTTGTAAGTACTTAGTCCAAGATTATTTAAAATTTGTGTAAAGTTTATCTCAATACTTCAGGTATTCTTATCATTTCATTTTCCTAGAGTTATTATTACCTGGATTATCCTGATCATCTTTGACTCAGAATGGTTTCTTTCTGTACTGATGCACAACATCAATTTGAGGTCCCTTCACCATTTTCCTGGAGATTGTTTTAATTTCTCTTTTGTGTTAGACTTCCTGTTTTCTAGATATGTCTTTCTTCTTTTGGGGGATTATTTTTTTATTTTGCTGAAATACCTCAGGATATTTTCTAAAAAGACTTGAATGGCAAGTAAATTTCTTTAGAAGTTTTGATTGTTTAAAAATGTCCTTTTAGGTTCCCTGAACTTTTGCTATAGTTTGGTTCAATTGGAAATAATTTCATTAAGAATCTTGAAGTTATTTACCCATTATTTTTCAGAATTTAGTGGGGTTTTTATTGTTTTTTTTTTTTTTTTTTTGTGTGTGTGTGTGCCACACCAGCAGCATATGGAAGTTCCCAGGATAGGGGTCTAATTGGAGCTGCAGCTGCCAGCCTATGCCAGAGCCACAGCAACGCCTGATCCGAGCTGTGTCTGCGACCTACATCACAGCTCATGGCAGCGCCGGATCCTTAACCCACTGAGCGAGGCCAGGGATCGAACCTGCAACCTCATGGTTCCTACTCCGATTCGTTTCCACTGCACCATGGCAGGAACTCCCAGAATTTAGTGTCGTTTTTAAACTATTCTCATTTCCATCTTGCCTTTGTAACCAGTTTTCCTTCTGTACTAGCTGCTATTGTGTTGAGCAATAAATGGACACTGTTAATAAGGAATACCATGCCATTAAAATTATGAAGTTTTTTGAAGTATCTATTTGATACTCACTTCCCTCCCATGTTTTCTCTCATCTCTCTCTCTAGAACTATTAGTACTTGAATGCTGCATGTCCTGGTATATTTCTTTACTTTTATCTTTATATTGTTATTTTTCATCTCCAACTTTTTTCCTATGTTCTTGAAGGTTTCCTCAAATTGTCTTTTGACTTTTCACTAAAATGTTTAATTTCTGCTGAATTTTAAATTTCCGAGGTCATGTCTCACATTTTATTTAAACTCCATGTAAAGATTTTATTTTATGAGGGACAATCAAGTTACTTGTTTTTCTTATTTTAGTTTGCTTTAGCACTTGCCTTTTGTGTTAGAGGTTTACTCAAATGTGTAGTAAACTTGCTTGTCTGTTCATGTTTAAGAGTGGTTAACTGAGGCTGCTTAGAAGGTCTATGAGGAGTGCATGGAGCTTGTCAAGTCTAGGCTTCATAGGCTGACAGAGGTTTCACTGGGAAAGATTTGATGCTAGCAGTTTTGCTTATTTTCTCTTAACCAGTCACATTCCCAAGGTAAGTATCTTCCCTGCCTAAAAGTTTTAAGTTTAGTTGCTAATCTTCTTGGACCGCAGGTGGAGGTCCCAGCATTAAGTTTGTAAACTTTTAGTTAATAATTTTGTTTCTCATCATCAACTATATCTAATAGATCATTTGGTTATTTTTTGAAGTATATTTGATTTACAATATTATGTTATTTTCCAGTGTGCAACAGATTTATTCAATATTTTTACAGATTATACTCACAATTATTATAAAATAGTGGATATATTTTTCTGGTGATACAATATACCTATGTTGCTTGTCTATTTTATACATTGTAGTTTGTTTTTTTGTTTTGATTTGCTTTTTAAGGCCGCACCTGTGGCATATGGAAGTTCTCGGTTAGGGGTTGAATCAGAGCTACAGCTGCTGGCCACAGCCACAACAATGCCAGATCTGAGCTGTGTCTGCATCCTACTCTGCAGCTTGCAGCAATGCTGGATCCTGAACCCATTGCACAAGCCCAGGGATCAAACCCACATCCTTATGGGTTCTATTCAGATTCTCAACCCAGTGAGCCACAATGGGAATTCCCTACACATAGCAGTTTGTTTCTTTTAATCCAATATCCATATCTCATAGCACACCTTTCCCCACTTGAATCTCCCAACTGATAACTGCTAGTTTGTTTTCTATACTTGTGAATCTGTTTCATTTTTTAATATACATATATTTGTTTTATTTTTTAGATTCCAAATATAAATAATAACAGAGTATTCACCTGACATTTCACTAAGCATAACACTCTCTAGGTCCTTCCATGTAGTAGCAAATGGCAGAATTTCAATCTTTTTTTTTATGGCTGAGTTCCATTGTACAAATGTACTACATCTTTTTATCCATTTACCTCCTCATAGAAGGTGATGGGGGGAAAAAAAAAACCCCTGCAACCTAGTATACTCTATGCAGCAAGATTATCATTTAGAATTGAAGGAGAGATAAAGGACTTAGAAAAGCAAAAGGTAAGAGTTTATCATTGCTAAAATGACTCTAATATTCTTTTATGTTGTCCTTGAGGGTAAACAAACTTTGTGACTTTTGCTGATAGTAGAGAATTTACCTGGATCCATGAAGTGAGGGGAAATCTTAGGTTAGAATTCTTTCTTAACTCCATTTTCATCTTTACCCCCACTTCTTGAGGTTTTGGTTTCTTCAATTCTTTAGACATGGCAGCATTATTTATATTTACCAAGATATGGAAATTTTATAATGTGAACAATTCTGTTTACTTTTTTGTTATATTTTAAAATGTTTCATATAATTTAGTTGGAATTAAGTCAATTTATAAATATAAATATGCTTTTATCGATATAATTGATGTATAATATTATATGTTTCATGTACACAACATAGTGATTCACAATTTTTAAAAATTATATTCCATTGTAGTTATTATAAAAATATTGGCTACATTCTCTGTTGTGCAATATATATTTGTAGCTTATTTATTTTATTCACAGTAGTTGGTACCTCTTAATCCCCTACTCCTAACTTGCCCCTCCCTCTCCCCTTCTCCCCACTAGTAACCATTAGTTTGCTCTCTATATCTGTGAATTTGTTTAGCTTTTGTTATATTCATTTGTTTTATTTTTATATTCCATGAATAATTTACATTGTACAGTATTTGTCTTTCCAAATCTGATTTATTTCATTTAGAATTATATTCTCCAACTTCATCCATGGTGTTGCAAATGGCAGAATTGTATACTTTTTTATAGCTGAGTAATATTCCACTGTATATCTGCCACATCTTTATCCATTCATTTATTCATTGACACCTATGTTGCTTCCATATCTTGGCAGTCGTAAATAATACTGCCATGAACATAGGGATGCATGTATCTTTTTGAATTAGTGTTTTCATTTTTGTCAAATAAATACCCAGGAGTGGAATTGCTGGGTCGTGTGATAGTTCTATTTTTAAGTTTTGAGAATCCTCCATAATGATCTCCACAGTGTCTGCATCAATTTATATTCCCCTCAACAGTGTACCATGGTGCCCTTTTCTCCACATACTTGCCAACATTTGCCATTTGTGGTCTTTTTGATGATAGACATTCTGACAGATATGATGTGATATCTCATTGTAGTTTTGATTTGCATTTCCCTGATAATTAGTGATTTAGAGCATCTTTTCATTTGCCTGTTGGCCATCTACATTCCCTCTTTGGAAAAATGTCTTTTCAGGTTTTCTGCTGATTTTTTAACTGACTTGTTTGGTTTTGGATGTTGAGTTGGATGAGCTGTTTATAAATGTTGGATATTAACCCTTTACCAGTCATATCATTTGCAAATATTTTCTCCCATTCAATAGGTTTTCCTCATTTTGTTGATGCAAAAAAATTAAATTGGGTCACATTTGTTTATTTTTGCTTTTGTTTCATTTGCTATACATGACAGATCCAAAAAAATATTTTGCCATGATTTATGTCAAAGAAAGTTTCATCTTTGTACTCTTCTGGGAATTTTATGGTTTCTAATATTACATTTAGGTCTTTGATCCATTTGGAGTGTATTTCTACATACCATGTTAGAGAATGCTCTTATTTCATTCTTTTATATATAGTGGCCCAGTTTTCCCTGCAGCACTAATTGAAGAGACTGTCTTTTCTCCCTTGCATATCCTTGACTCATTTGTTGTAGAAAAATTGACCATAAGTCTGTGGGTTTCAGAGTTACCTATTCTGTTCTATTGTTCTATGGATCTGTTTTTGTGCCAGTACTGTGCTATTTTGATTACTGTAGGTTTGTAGTATAGTCTTATGTCAGGGAACATGAGTCTTTTAGTTATATTCTTCCTCAAGAATGTTTTGGCTAGTCTGTGTGTTTTGTGTTTCCATACAGATTTGAAAAGGTTTGTTATAGTTCTTTGAAAAATGTCCTTGGTCTTTTGATTGGGACTGCATTGCATCTGCAGATTGCCTTAGGTAGTATGGCCATTTTAACAATATTATTCTTCCAATCCATGAAAATGATATGCCTTTCCTTATGTTTGTATTATCTTCAGTTTCTTTCGTTGGCGTGTTATACATCCTTAAGCATTTTTATTTGTGTTTTATTTTTTGATGTGATTGTAAATGGGATTGTACTTAAATTATCTTCCTTATTGTTCATTGTTAGTATATGCAAATGCAGCAGATGTCTGTGCATTAATTGTGTATACTGCAACTTCAACAAGTTCATCACTAAGCCCTGGTAGTTTTTGACAGTGTCTTTGGTATTTTCTATGTATGATAGAATTTTTCTCTCATGTCATCTTCAAACAGTGACAGCTTTTTTGTTTTTGTTTTTTGTCTTTTTAGAACCCCACCCATGGCATATGGATGTTCCCAGGCTAGGCGTAGAGTGGGGGCTGTGGCCACCAGCCTGCACCACAGCCGCAGCAACAGATCTGAGCCATGTCTGTGACTTAAACCACAGCATAGGGCAGTGTCAGATCCTTATCCCATTCAGCGAGGCCAGGGATTGAACCTATGTCCTCATGGATACTGGTCAGATTTGTTTCCCCTGAGCCATGGTGGCAACTCTAAAATAGATTTTAAAATAAAGAAAGTCACAGGAGACAAAGAATGACACTACATAATTATCAAAGTATCAATCCAAGAAGATGATATAACAATTGTAAATATATATGCATCTAACATAGGACCACCTCTCTATAAATATAAGGTATTTGCTGACCTTCATAAATGGAGAAATCAGTAGCAACACAATTAATAGTGGAGGACTTTAACACCTCACTTTCAGCAATGGGCAGATCATCCAGATAGAAAGCCAACAAGGAACACAGGCCTTAAATGACACCCTGGACCAGACAGAATTAACTGATATTTATTGAACATTCCATCCCAAATCAGCAGAACATACATTCTTCTCAAGGGGACATGGAGCATTCTCCAGGATAAATCATATCTTGGGCCATAGAACAAGCCTTGTTAAATTTAAAACATTATAATTATTTCAAACATTTTCCCAAACCACAATGCTATGAGCCTAGAAATCAATTACAGAAAACAAAAGGAAAAAAAAGAATTTCAAAACTTGACATTCTACTATGTAATAAGAATTTCTCATAGCATGACCCACAGATTCTTATAGTTCTTAAGCTCAGAGTTCTTGTTGTGACTCAGTGGGTTAAGACCCTGATTAGTATCCATGAGGATGTCAGTTCAATCCCTGTCTTTGCTTAGTGGGCTAAGGATCTGGCATTGCTGCAAGCTGCAGCATAGGTCGCAGATGTGGCTCAGATCCCATATTGCTGTGGCTTTGGTGTAGGTGGGCAATTGCAGGTCAGATTTGACCCCTATCCCAGGAACTCCCATATGCCATAGATGCGGCCCTAAAAAAAAATAAAGGCAAAAATGTTCTTAAGCTCACATAAGATAGATGATTCACAGTTGCAATTTATACAGAGACTCTTGCTCTAAATTTAACAAGATTATTTTAAAAATAATTTTTACAAAGCTTTAGTTTTTCTTTTGCTATTAATTATTAAATGATGATAATAGTTTGGAAGAGTTACTCATTTTATTGATTCATGGAAATTATTACTGCTGGTTTAAAAACTTTAAAATCTTGATTATATATGTCAAAGCTTATGTCTTGTTAGTTTGATCATCACTCTAGCGATAGGAAAACAAAAATAACAGAATATTCTTTTAAATTATATTTTGTAGAGTTCTTAAGATTAAATATCAATAAATGAAAAAGGTAAATATGTATATACATACACACATGTTTTACTAAGTGACTCTAGATATTGCTGTATGGGAATTTAAAACCTGGTGATAGTGAATGAAACTGTATTTATTATAAAATAATGTGAAATTTTGTAAGTATAAAAATTCAAGAAATTGTATATCAGTCAATATTCATGCTTTCACACAACAAAAACAAGCTGTGGTTTACTTAAGCAGAAAAGAATTTGGCTAGTTATGAATTGGTTGACTCAAATAACCAGGGAATTATTGATCATTGGATTTAAAAAATAGGCAAGAAGGTCATAGTTGAACAGAGTAGAAAATTCCAGAACTCGCCTCTTCTCACAGGCACACTAAAATCACAATTTGCAGAACAACAATCAATGAAAATGACTATAATCTTCCACAAAGAAACATCTTCTAAAACCAAAGATTGAAAAAAGGAACAATGAGATTGGTAAGAGGGGCAGAATCATGATATAGTCAAAGCCCAACAAATGGGAGAATAATTACTATTGCAGAAGTTCCTCTAAAGGAGTGAGAATCCCAGTCTCCATGTCAGGCCCCCCAGCCTGGGAGTCCTACATAGGGAAGACAAGCACTCAATGCATGTGAATTTGAAGGTCACCATAAGATAATTTCAGGAGTACCAGAAGGCCAGGGAAAATAGGGACTTCACTCTTAAAGGATATATGCAAAATCTCACATGCTCTGGAACCCAGTGGGGAGGCAATAACTTGATAGGAGACTTGTCAAACCTACTGCTGATCCCAGATAGTCTCCTGTAGAGGCATGAGGCAACTGTAGGTCATGGTTGGAATATATACACTGGAAGCCATTTGTGGGAGCTACTTCTACCATGTGGCACAGGTTCTAGAAAGTACCATTTTGGAATAATCATTTTAGCTTATTAGCCACAGGTGCTAGACCTTCCCTGGCCAAATGGTTTGTCCCCGTTCTGAGATGCCTCAGGGCTAGGAATTAACTGCACAAAGACATAGCCCCACTTACCAGAAGACAGGCTGTTTTAAGAAACACTGATCCCACTGTAGCCACCTCTGGACATGGGTCTTGCTTACCAGAAGGCCCAGAACCTGGACTATGCACCAGTGCACAGGCACTAGAATGGAAAACTCCAGGGATACAACTCCACCCACCAATGGGCAGGCACCAGCCATAAGAAAACAGCAGCTCCACAGCCTGCAGACTTGATCCACCCACTAGTGGGCCAAGTCCTTCCCTAGGATTTATTGGGCCCTGTACCACACACTATAGGCCAAGAGAAACTTTAATACACCTCAGCCATTTTGACCAAATGCATTCAGGAACCAGCAATATCCACCAGCAATGTGATAACTTCTCTGGAAACTTGGCCCCTACCACCAGATCCTAGAATGAAACTCTGCTGCCAGTAGACTGGCACTGGCCCCAAGTTCTGGCTTCACCCACGAGGGGAAAGACAACAATCCCAAAGGTCTCTTGGACTCTGACTCCACAGACCAGTAACCAGCACCAATCCAAAGGCCTCACAGTGTTTCACAGTCAGCTGCCTCATGACAGCCCCACCAAGCAGCAGCTAGCAGCCTCAATATGATGAAGGAACTGGCAATCAAATGGACTTGGGACCAACCAAATGAGCCACAAAGTGTGCCACAACAACAAAAACATTCATGCGGCCCTCATACGGGGAAACCCTAGTGCATATAGCTCTTATGATAACTAGAGAGTGTTCTGCTGGGAAAAATAGGGTTTCTCAAAAACACCACTTCTCCAAGGTCAAGAACTGAAAACTGACCTTTACATTAAAATAAAAACAGCAAGTTAAGCAAAGGTATTTTAATAACCTTGCTTTTGTACTCTTCATTCCTCATGATTACTGTTTTTGATATTGTATTTTTCATATAGTTATTCTTTGTATCCCTTTCTGCTTATTGTGGTATAGATGATTTTACCATTTTTGTGTTTTATTCTTCCTACCATCTTTATAAGCAGTTGATAATTACCTTTATTTTATATTTGCCCTGAGCTATGAGATTTCTCCTTTCATACTTTTCTTCTATTTCTGTTTGTGGCATTTTACACTGAGAGTAGTCCCTCCAATATTTCTTGTATAGATGGTTTGATGGCACTCGACTGTTTTAGGTTTCACTTGTCTAAAACCTCTTACTTCTCTTTCAAATTTGAATTAGAATCTTGCTGCAGAGGTTATTATTGGTTGTAATTTCCTCCCTTTCATTCTTTTAAATATGTAATGCCACCCCTTCTGGTCTGCAGAGTTTATACTGAAAAGTCAGTTTATAGCCTTATGCAAGTTCCTTTATAATAAACATGTTGTTTTCCCCATGGTGTTTTAATATCCTCCTTTGTCTTTAATTTTTCCATTTTAACTGCAATGTGTCTTAGTATTTTTCTCTTTGGATTAATCTTGGGTGGGGCTCTCTACAATTCCTGGACTTGGATGTCTCTTTCCTTTCCTAGGTTAGGAAAGTTTTCTCTATTATGAATTCAGTTATGTTCCCCACCCCTTTCTCTCTGTTTTCTCCTTCCAGGACCCCTATAAGGTGAATATTAGTACACAATATTTTCCCAGAGGTCTCCTTACTCTTCTCATTTCTTTCCCATCTGTACTTCTTTTTGGCATCAGTGATTTTCACTACTCTTTCTTCCAGATGGCTGATCAATTCCTCTGTATCATTTAATCTACTGTCTGTTCCTTCTATATATTTTTTATTTCAGTTATTGTATTCTTCATCTCTGTTTGATGTTATTCATGTTTTCTCACTCTTTTTAAAAGTTTGTAAAATGTTAGCTCTGTGAATTCATTCTTTTCCTATTTTTTTTTCTTTTTTGGCTGTTCCACAGCATATGAAGTTAAAATGCCAGGTATCAGATCCAGCCACAGTTGCTACCTACACCACAGCTGTGGCAACACTGGATCCTTTAACCCACTATGTTGGACCAGGGATCAAATCTGCATCCTAACACCGCAGAGATGCCACTGATCCTGTTGAGCCACAGTGTGAGCTCCTCATTCTTCTAACATTTTTTATCATCTTCATGGTCACTACCCTGGACTCTTTCTCAGGTAGAAAGCCTATCTTCACTTCACTTAGTTCTTCTGAGGTTTTATCTTATACTTTCATTTGTAACATTTTCCTCAGTTGCCTCATTTTGCTTAACTTGCTGTTTTTATTTTAATGTAAAGGTCAGTTTTCAGTTCTTGACCTTGGAGAAGTGGTGTTTTTGAGAAACCCTATTTTTCCCAGCAGAACACTCTCTAGTTATCATAAGAGCTATATGCACTAGGGTTTCCCCGTATGAGGGCCGCATGAATGTTTTTGTTGTTGTGGCACACTTTGTGGCTCATTTGGTTGGTCCCAAGTCCATTTGATTGCCAGTTCCTTCATCATATTGAGGCTGCTAGCTGCTGCTTGGTGGGGCTGTCATGAGGCAGCTGACTGTGAAACACTGTGAGGCCTTTGGATTGGTGCTGGTTACTGGTCTGTGGAGTCAGAGTCCAAGAGACCTTTGGGATTGTTGTCTTTCCCCTCGTGGGTGAAGCCAGAACTTGGGGCCAGTGCCAGTCTACTGGCAGCAGAGTTTCATTCTAGGATCTGGTGGTAGGGGCCAAGTTTCCAGAGAAGTTATCACATTGCTGGTGGATATTGCTGGTTCCTGAATGCATTTGGTCAAAATGGCTGAGGTGTATTAAAGTTTCTCTTGGCCTATAGTGTGTGGTACAGGGCCCAATAAATCCTAGGGAAGGACTTGGCCCACTAGTGGGTGGATCAAGTCTGCAGGCTGTGGAGCTGCTGTTTTCTTATGGCTGGTGCCTGCCCATTGGTGGGTGGAGTTGTATCCCTGGAGTTTTCCATTCTAGTGCCTGTGCACTGGTGCATAGTCCAGGTTCTGGGCCTTCTGGTAAGCAAGACCCATGTCCAGAGGTGGCTACAGTGGGATCAGTGTTTCTTAAAACAGCCTGTCTTCTGGTAAGTGGGGCTATGTCTTTGTGCAGTTAATTCCTAGCCCTGAGGCATCTCAGAACGGGGACAAACCATTTGGCCAGGGAAGGTCTAGCACCTGTGGCTAATAAGCTAAAATGATTATTCCAAAATGGTACTTTCTAGAACCTGTGCCACATGGTAGAAGTAGCTCCCACAAATGGCTTCCAGTGTATATATTCCAACCATGACCTACAGTTGCCTCATGCCTCTACAGGAGACTATCTGGGATCAGCAGTAGGTTTGACAAGTCTCCTATCAAGTTATTGCCTCCCCACTGGGTTCCAGAGCATGTGAGATTTTGCATATATCCTTTAAGAGTGAAGTCCCTATTTTCCCTGGCCTTCTGGTACTCCTGAAATTATCTTATGGTGACCTTCAAATTCACATGCATTGAGTGCTTGTCTTCCCTATGTAGGACTCCCAGGCTGGGGGGCCTGACATGGAGACTGGGATTCTCACTCCTTTAGAGGAACTTCTGCAATAGTAATTATTCTCCCATTTGTTGGGCTTTGACTATATCATGATTCTGCCCCTCTTACCAATCTCATTGTTCCTTTTTTCAATCTTTGGTTTTAGAAGATGTTTCTTTGTGGAAGATTATAGTCATTTTCATTGATTGTTGTTCTGCAAATTGTGATTTTAGTGTGCCTGTGAGAAGAGGCGAGTTCTGGAATTTTCTACTCTGTTCAACTATGACCTTCTTGCCTATTTTTTAAATCCAATGATCAATAATTCCCTGGTTATTTGAGTCAACCAATTCATAACTAGCCAAATTCTTTTCTGCTTAAGTAAACCACAGCTTGTTTTTGTTGTGTGAAAGCATGAATATTGACTGATATACAATTTCTTGAATTTTTATACTTACAAAATTTCACATTATTTTATAATAAATACAGTTTCATTCACTATCACCAGGTTTTAAATTCCCATACAGCAATATCTAGAGTCACTTAGTAAAACATGTGTGTATGTATATACATATTTACCTTTTTCATTTATTGATATTTAATCTTAAGAACTCTACAAAATATAATTTAAAAGAATATTCTGTTATTTTTGTTTTCCTATCGCTAGAGTGATGATCAAACTAACAAGACATAAGCTTTGACATATATAATCAAGATTTTAAAGTTTTTAAACCAGCAGTAATAATTTCCATGAATCAATAAAATGAGTAACTCTTCCAAACTATTATCATCATTTAATAATTAATAGCAAAAGAAAAACTAAAGCTTTGTAAAAATTATTTTTAAAATAATCTTGTTAAATTTAGAGCAAGAGTCTCTGTATAAATTGCAACTGTGAATCATCTATCTTATGTGAGCTTAAGAACATTTTTGCCTTTATTTTTTTTTAGGGCCGCATCTATGGCATATGGGAGTTCCTGGGATAGGGGTCAAATCTGACCTGCAATTGCCCACCTACACCAAAGCCACAGCAATATGGGATCTGAGCCACATCTGCGACCTATGCTGCAGCTTGCAGCAATGCCAGATCCTTAGCCCACTAAGCAAAGACAGGGATTGAACTGACATCCTCATGGATACTAATCAGGGTCTTAACCCACTGAGTCACAACAAGAACTCTGAGCTTAAGAACTATAAGAATCTGTGGGTCATGCTATGAGAAATTCTTATTACATAGTAGAATGTCAAGTTTTGAAATTCTTTTTTTTCCTTTTGTTTTCTGTAATTGATTTCTAGGCTCATAGCATTGTGGTTTGGGAAAATGTTTGAAATAATTATAATGTTTTAAATTTAACAAGGCTTGTTCTATGGCCCAAGATATGATTTATCCTGGAGAATGCTCCATGTCCCCTTGAGAAGAATGTATGTTCTGCTGATTTGGGATGGAATGTTCAATAAATATCAGTTAATTCTGTCTGGTCCAGGGTGTCATTTAAGGCCTGTGTTCCTTGTTGGCTTTCTATCTGGATGATCTGCCCATTGCTGAAAGTGAGGTGTTAAAGTCCTCCACTATTAATTGTGTTGCTACTGATTTCTCCATTTATGAAGGTCAGCAAATACCTTATATTTATAGAGAGGTGGTCCTATGTTAGATGCATATATATTTACAATTGTTATATCATCTTCTTGGATTGATACTTTGATAATTATGTAGTGTCATTCTTTGTCTCCTGTGACTTTCTTTATTTTAAAATCTATTTTAGAGTTGCCACCATGGCTCAGGGGAAACAAATCTGACCAGTATCCATGAGGACATAGGTTCAATCCCTGGCCTCGCTGAATGGGATAAGGATCTGACACTGCCCTATGCTGTGGTTTAAGTCACAGACATGGCTCAGATCTGTTGCTGCGGCTGTGGTGCAGGCTGGTGGCCACAGCCCCCACTCTACGCCTAGCCTGGGAACATCCATATGCCATGGGTGGGGTTCTAAAAAGACAAAAAACAAAAACAAAAAAGCTGTCACTGTTTGAAGATGACATGAGAGAAAAATTCTATCATACATAGAAAATACCAAAGACACTGTCAAAAACTACCAGGGCTTAGTGATGAACTTGTTGAAGTTGCAGTATACACAATTAATGCACAGACATCTGCTGCATTTGCATATACTAACAATGAACAATAAGGAAGATAATTTAAGTACAATCCCATTTACAATCACATCAAAAAATAAAACACAAATAAAAATGCTTAAGGATGTATAACACGCCAACGAAAGAAACTGAAGATAATACAAACATAAGGAAAGGCATATCATTTTCATGGATTGGAAGAATAATATTGTTAAAATGGCCATACTACCTAAGGCAATCTGCAGATGCAATGCAGTCCCAATCAAAAGACCAAGGACATTTTTCAAAGAACTATAACAAACCTTTTCAAATCTGTATGGAAACACAAAACACACAGACTAGCCAAAACATTCTTGAGGAAGAATATAACTAAAAGACTCATGTTCCCTGACATAAGACTATACTACAAACCTACAGTAATCAAAATAGCACAGTACTGGCACAAAAACAGATCCATAGAACAATAGAACAGAATAGGTAACTCTGAAACCCACAGACTTATGGTCAATTTTTCTACAACAAATGAGTCAAGGATATGCAAGGGAGAAAAGACAGTCTCTTCAATTAGTGCTGCAGGGAAAACTGGGCCACTATATATAAAAGAATGAAATAAGAGCATTCTCTAACATGGTATGTAGAAATACACTCCAAATGGATCAAAGACCTAAATGTAATATTAGAAACCATAAAATTCCCAGAAGAGTACAAAGATGAAACTTTCTTTGACATAAATCATGGCAAAATATTTTTTTGGATCTGTCATGTATAGCAAATGAAACAAAAGCAAAAATAAACAAATGTGACCCAATTTAATTTTTTTGCATCAACAAAATGAGGAAAACCTATTGAATGGGAGAAAATATTTGCAAATGATATGACTGGTAAAGGGTTAATATCCAACATTTATAAACAGCTCATCCAACTCAACATCCAAAACCAAACAAGTCAGTTAAAAAATCAGCAGAAAACCTGAAAAGACATTTTTCCAAAGAGGGAATGTAGATGGCCAACAGGCAAATGAAAAGATGCTCTAAATCACTAATTATCAGGGAAATGCAAATCAAAACTACAATGAGATATCACATCATATCTGTCAGAATGTCTATCATCAAAAAGACCACAAATGGCAAATGTTGGCAAGTATGTGGAGAAAAGGGCACCATGGTACACTGTTGAGGGGAATATAAATTGATGCAGACACTGTGGAGATCATTATGGAGGATTCTCAAAACTTAAAAATAGAACTATCACACGACCCAGCAATTCCACTCCTGGGTATTTATTTGACAAAAATGAAAACACTAATTCAAAAAGATACATGCATCCCTATGTTCATGGCAGTATTATTTACGACTGCCAAGATATGGAAGCAACATAGGTGTCAATGAATAAATGAATGGATAAAGATGTGGCAGATATACAGTGGAATATTACTCAGCTATAAAAAAGTATACAATTCTGCCATTTGCAACACCATGGATGAAGTTGGAGAATATAATTCTAAATGAAATAAATCAGATTTGGAAAGACAAATACTGTACAATGTAAATTATTCATGGAATATAAAAATAAAACAAATGAATATAACAAAAGCTAAACAAATTCACAGATATAGAGAGCAAACTAATGGTTACTAGTGGGGAGAAGGGGAGAGGGAGGGGCAAGTTAGGAGTAGGGGATTAAGAGGTACCAACTACTGTGAATAAAATAAATAAGCTACAAATATATATTGCACAACAGAGAATGTAGCCAATATTTTTATAATAACTACAATGGAATATAATTTTTAAAAATTGTGAATCACTATGTTGTGTACATGAAACATATAATATTATACATCAATTATATCGATAAAAGCATATTTATATTTATAAATTGACTTAATTCCAACTAAATTATATGAAACATTTTAAAATATAACAAAAAAGTAAACAGAATTGTTCACATTATAAAATTTCCATATCTTGGTAAATATAAATAATGCTGCCATGTCTAAAGAATTGAAGAAACCAAAACCTCAAGAAGTGGGGGTAAAGATGAAAATGGAGTTAAGAAAGAATTCTAACCTAAGATTTCCCCTCACTTCATGGATCCAGGTAAATTCTCTACTATCAGCAAAAGTCACAAAGTTTGTTTACCCTCAAGGACAACATAAAAGAATATTAGAGTCATTTTAGCAATGATAAACTCTTACCTTTTGCTTTTCTAAGTCCTTTATCTCTCCTTCAATTCTAAATGATAATCTTGCTGCATAGAGTATACTAGGTTGCAGGGGTTTTTTTTTTCCCCCCATCACCTTCTATGAGGAGGTAAATGGATAAAAAGATGTAGTACATTTGTACAATGGAACTCAGCCATAAAAAAAAAGATTGAAATTCTGCCATTTGCTACTACATGGAAGGACCTAGAGAGTGTTATGCTTAGTGAAATGTCAGGTGAATACTCTGTTATTATTTATATTTGGAATCTAAAAAATAAAACAAATATATGTATATTAAAAAATGAAACAGATTCACAAGTATAGAAAACAAACTAGCAGTTATCAGTTGGGAGATTCAAGTGGGGAAAGGTGTGCTATGAGATATGGATATTGGATTAAAAGAAACAAACTGCTATGTGTAGGGAATTCCCATTGTGGCTCACTGGGTTGAGAATCTGAATAGAACCCATAAGGATGTGGGTTTGATCCCTGGGCTTGTGCAATGGGTTCAGGATCCAGCATTGCTGCAAGCTGCAGAGTAGGATGCAGACACAGCTCAGATCTGGCATTGTTGTGGCTGTGGCCAGCAGCTGTAGCTCTGATTCAACCCCTAACCGAGAACTTCCATATGCCACAGGTGCGGCCTTAAAAAGCAAATCAAAACAAAAAAACAAACTACAATGTATAAAATAGACAAGCAACATAGGTATATTGTATCACCAGAAAAATATATCCACTATTTTATAATAATTGTGAGTATAATCTGTAAAAATATTGAATAAATCTGTTGCACACTGGAAAATAACATAATATTGTAAATCAAATATACTTCAAAAAATAACCAAATGATCTATTAGATATAGTTGATGATGAGAAACAAAATTATTAACTAAAAGTTTACAAACTTAATGCTGGGACCTCCACCTGCGGTCCAAGAAGATTAGCAACTAAACTTAAAACTTTTAGGCAGGGAAGATACTTACCTTGGGAATGTGACTGGTTAAGAGAAAATAAGCAAAACTGCTAGCATCAAATCTTTCCCAGTGAAACCTCTGTCAGCCTATGAAGCCTAGACTTGACAAGCTCCATGCACTCCTCATAGACCTTCTAAGCAGCCTCAGTTAACCACTCTTAAACATGAACAGACAAGCAAGTTTACTACACATTTGAGTAAACCTCTAACACAAAAGGCAAGTGCTAAAGCAAACTAAAATAAGAAAAACAAGTAACTTGATTGTCCCTCATAAAATAAAATCTTTACATGGAGTTTAAATAAAATGTGAGACATGACCTCGGAAATTTAAAATTCAGCAGAAATTAAACATTTTAGTGAAAAGTCAAAAGACAATTTGAGGAAACCTTCAAGAACATAGGAAAAAAGTTGGAGATGAAAAATAACAATATAAAGATAAAAGTAAAGAAATATACCAGGACATGCAGCATTCAAGTACTAATAGTTCTAGAGAGAGAGATGAGAGAAAACATGGGAGGGAAGTGAGTATCAAATAGATACTTCAAAAAACTTCATAATTTTAATGGCATGGTATTCCTTATTAACAGTGTCCATTTATTGCTCAACACAATAGCAGCTAGTACAGAAGGAAAACTGGTTACAAAGGCAAGATGGAAATGAGAATAGTTTAAAAACGACACTAAATTCTGGGAGTTCCTGCCATGGTGCAGTGGAAACGAATCGGAGTAGGAACCATGAGGTTGCAGGTTCGATCCCTGGCCTCGCTCAGTGGGTTAAGGATCCGGCGCTGCCATGAGCTGTGATGTAGGTCGCAGACACAGCTCGGATCAGGCGTTGCTGTGGCTCTGGCATAGGCTGGCAGCTGCAGCTCCAATTAGACCCCTATCCTGGGAACTTCCATATGCTGCTGGTGTGGCACACACACACACACAAAAAAAAAAAAAAAAAAACAATAAAAACCCCACTGAATTCTGAAAAATAATGGGTAAATAACTTCAAGATTCTTAATGAAATTATTTCCAATTGAACCAAACTATAGCAAAAGTTCAGGGAACCTAAAAGGACATTTTTAAACAATCAAAACTTCTAAAGAAATTTACTTGCCATTCAAGTCTTTTTAGAAAATATCCTGAGGTATTTCAGCAAAATAAAAAAATAATCCCCCAAAAGAAGAAAGACATATCTAGAAAACAGGAAGTCTAACACAAAAGAGAAATTAAAACAATCTCCAGGAAAATGGTGAAGGGACCTCAAATTGATGTTGTGCATCAGTACAGAAAGAAACCATTCTGAGTCAAAGATGATCAGGATAATCCAGGTAATAATAACTCTAGGAAAATGAAATGATAAGAATACCTGAAGTATTGAGATAAACTTTACACAAATTTTAAATAATCTTGGACTAAGTACTTACAAAACTAAACAAGGCAGAAAACTGAAATTATTACTATCACAGCGGGGTAAAGTTGGGCAAGAAAGAAAATGTAGTCTTTGCAAACAATATAATTCAGCCGAATAACACTTACATAGCCATAAAAATGTAAAGACTAAGTATTGATCTAAACAAATTTATGATAGAACTATATTTAGAAGACGAGGAAACAGGAAGTGTACCCATTTGAGGTGTGGACCAGGAAAGTAAAAGAGAGAAAATGTTCATCTACCTTAGTGGGAATCAATATTCCTGAAACTATCAAATGAAAAACTTGTAAAATGAGCATTTTTTTGGACATTTATGGAGGCAAAGGCCAAAAGGAAAAGCTAAGAGAACTAAGTGATTGCCTATGAAATGCAAGAAATGTGGCTTCAGTTTTATAGATTCTTTGACTTTTTAACTTATGTATAACTACTGAGAGTTAAAAACTACATTAAAATATAAAGTGAATAAAGACCAAGAGAGTTTATGCTGACAAAACTACAGTCGAAGTAATGCCACAGGAATAGATTAGGATATCTCTACCAGACTGGACACCAGGGACACTGGGCAATATCACTACTGCCACCATTAGAAAGAATTTTTTGACAGAGCTATTCAAAACAGGGTTCGCCAAACTGATGCAATTAGGATCATTTCGTTAGATATGTAATTTTTCCAGGTTTTTTTGAGGAATAATTTGCAAGTTGTAATATATTTAAAGGGTACATTGTCATGATTTGATATATGTATATATTATGGAGGGATTCCCACTACCTAATTAACATCAAATCATGTATTTATCATTTTTTAAAAAAATACACGATAAGTAATACCATGCAGTATTTGTCTTTTGGTATCTCAATTAATATAATTCCTGCAAGGTTGCAAATGGCAGAATTTACTTTTTTCATGGCTGAATAATATTCCATTGTACCTATATACCATATCTTTATCCATTCATCTGACTGACACTTAAGTTGTTTCTATATCTTGACTATTGTGAATAATGCTGCAATGAACATGAGAGTGCAGATATTTTATATAATGATATTTATTTTTCTCCATTATAGCTGGTTTACAGTGTTCTGTCAATTGTCTAGTTACACATACATGTATACATTCTTTTTTTCTCACATTATCATGTTCCATCATAAGTGACCAGACATAGCTCCCAGTGCTAAACAGCAGGATCTCATTGCTAATCCATTCCAAAGGCAATAGTCTACAACTACTAACTCCAAGCACCCTACACAAACCCTCTCCCTTGGAAACCACAAGTCTATTCTCCAAGTCCATGATTTTCTTTTCTGTGCAAAAGTCCAATTTGTGGCATATATTGGATCCAGATATAAGTGGTATCATATATTTAAAAATTTAATTTGTATATAAACCCAGAAGTGAAAATGCTGGCTCATATGGTATTTCTATCTTTATTTTTTATTACTCAATGAATTTAATTACATTTATAGCTATACAATAATCATCACAATCCAATTTTATAGGAGTTCCATCCCACAACCCCAGCGCATCCCCCAGCCAACAAACTGTCTCCTCTGGGGACCATAAGCTTTTCAATGTCTGTGAGTCAGTATCTGTTCTGCGGGGAAGTTCGTTGTGTCCTTTTTTCAGATTCCACATGTCAGTGAAAGCATTTCATCTTGGTGTCTCATTGTATGGCTGACTTCACTTAGCATGATAGTTTCTAGGTCCATCCATGTTGCTAAAAATGCGGAAATTTCTTGCCTTTTAGTGGCTGAGTAATATTCCATTGTGTATATGTACCACCTGTTCTTGACCCACTCCTCTGTCGATGGACATTTAGGTTCTTTCCGTGTTTTGGCTATTGTAAATAGTGCTGCAATGAACATTGGCGTACATGTGTCTTTGTGAGTCGTGGTTTTCTCTGGATAGATGCCCAGGAGTGGGATTGCTGGGTCAAATGGTAGTTCTATTTGTAGTTTTCTGAGGCATCTCCGTACTGTTTTCCACAGGGGTTGCACCAATTTACAATCCCTCCAACAGCGTAATAGGGTTCCTTTTTCTCCACACCCTCTCCAGCACTTCTTGTTTGTAGACTTTTGGATGATGGCCATTCTGGCTGGTGTAAGGTGGTACCTCATCGTGGTTTTGATTGGCATTCCTCTAATCATGAGTACTGTTGAACATCCTTTCATGTCTTTCTAGGCCATCTGTATGTCTTCTTTGGAGTACTGTCTGTTTAGATCTTCTGCCCATTTTTTGATAGGCTTGTTTGTTTGTTTGTTTGTTTGGTATGGAGCTACAGAAGGTGTTTATAAATTTTGGAGATTAATCCCTTGTCAGTCGATTCATTTGCAAAGATTTTCTACCATTCTGTGGGTTGTCTTTTCATTCTGTTTAAGGTTTCCTTTGCTGTGCAGAAACTTTCAAATTTGATTAGGTCCCATTTGTTTACTTTTGTGTTTTTACCATCATTACTCTGAGAGGTGGATCTGAGAAGATATTGCTGTCGTTTACGTCAGAGAGTGTTTGGCCTATGTTTTCCTTTAAGAGTTTTACAGTGTCTGGTCTTATATCTCGGTCTTTAATCCACTTCGAGTTTATTTTTGTGTATGGTGTTAGGGAGTGTTCTAATTTCCTTCTTTCCCATGTGGCTGTCCGTTTTCCCAGCACCACTTATTGAACAAGCTGTCTTTTCTCCATTGTATATTCTTGCCTCCTTTGTCATAGATGAGTTGGCTGTAGGAGCGTGGGTTTGATTCTGGGCTTTCTAACCTGTTCCAGTGATCTATAGTTCTGTCTTTAGGTCAGTACCGTATGGTTTTGATGACTGTTGCTTTGTAGCATAGTCTGAAGTCTGGGAGCCTGATGCCTCCAGCTCCATTTTTCTTTTTCAGGATGTCTTTGGCTATTCTGGGTCTTTTGTGCTTCCAAACAGACTTTAAAAGATTTTGTTCGAGTTCTGTGAAAAATGTCCTTGGTAATTTGATAGGGATTGCATTGAGTCTGTAGATTGCCTTGGGTAGTATAGTCATTTTGATAATATTGACTCTTCCAATCCAAGAGCATGGTATGTCTTTCCATCTACTTGTGTCATCTTTGATTTCTTTCATCTGTGTCTTAGAGTTTTCAGAGTACAGGTCTTTTGTCTCTTTAGGTAGGTTTACTCCTAGGTATTTTATTCTTTTGGATGTGATGGTAAACGGGATTGCTTCCCTAATTTCTCTTTCTGATCTTTCATTGTTAGTGTATAGAAATGCTGTCGATATCTGCATATTAATTGTGTATCCTGCGACTTTGCCAAATTCGTGGATGAGCTCTAACAGTTCTCTAGGTATAGTATCATGTCATCTGCAACTAGTGATAGTTTTGCTCCTTCCTTTCCAATTTGGATTCCTTTTATCTCTTTTACTTCTCTGATTGCTGTGGCTAGGACTTCCAGAACTATGTTGAAGAGTAGTGGCGAGAGTGGACATCCCTGTCTTGTTCCTGATCTAAGTGGGAATTCTTTCAGCTTTTCACGATTGAGAATGATGTTAGCTGTGGATTTGTCATATATGGTCTTTAGCATGTCGAGGTGGGTTCCCATTATGCCTACTTTCTGAAGGGTTTTTATCAGAAATGGGTGTTGGATTTTGTCAAAGGCTTTTTCCATGTCTATTGAGAGGATCATATGGTTTTAATTCTTCAGTTTGTTAATGTGGTGTATCACAGTGATGGTTTTGTGGATATGGAAGAACCCTCACATCCCTGGGATAAATCCCACTTGATCATGATGTATAATCCTTTTAATGTATTGTTGGATGTTGTTTGCTAGTAATTTGTTGAGGATTTTTTGCATCAATGTTCATCAGTGAATGTGGCCTGCAGTTTTCTTTTTTTGTGGAATCTTTGTCTGGTTTTGGTTTCAGTGTGATGGTGGCCACATAGAATGAGTTTGGGAGTATCCCTTCCTCTGCGATTTTTTGAAGTAGTTTCAGAAGGAGAGGTGTTAGCTCTTCTCTAAATGTTGGATAGAATTCGCCTGCGAAGCCATCTGGTCCTGGACTTTGGTTTGTTGGAGGTTTTGAAATCACAGTTTCAATTTCAGTTCTTGTGTTTGGTCCATTCATCTTTTCTATTTCATCTTGGTTTAGTCGTGGAAGATTGTACTTTTCTAAGAATTTGGCCATTTCTTCCAGGTTTTCCCTTTTATTGGCGTATAGTTGCATGTAGCAGTCGCTTATGATCCTTTGTATTTCTGGGATGTCCGTTGTTACTTCTCCTTTTTCATTTCTAATTTTATTGACGTGAGTCCTCTCTCTTTTTTGCTTGATAAGTCTGGCTATGGGTTTATCAATTGTGTTGATCTTTTCAAAGAACCAGCTTTTTGTTTCATTGCTCTTTTCCATGGTTTTCTTCGTTTCTAGTTCATCGATTTCTGCTCTGATCTTTATGATTTCTTTCCTTCTACTAACTTTGGGTCTTGTCTGTTCTTCTCTCTCGAGCTGCTTTAGATGTAAAGTTTGCTTGTTTATTTGAGCTTTTTCTTGTTTCCTGGGGTGGTCTTGTTTTGCTATAAACTTTCCTCTTAGAACGGCTTTTGCTGCATCCCATAGGTCTTGGAGTGTTGTATCTTCATTGTCATTTGCTGCTAGGTATTTTTTAATTTCCTCTTTGATTTCTTCAGTGATCCATTGGTTGTTTAGTAGCATGTTGTTTAGACTCCACGTGTTTGTGTTTTTTGCAGTGTTTTTCTTGTTGTTGATTTCCAGTCATGTAGCGTTGTGGTCGGAAAAGTTTCTTGATATGATTTCAATTTTCTTAAAGTAACCGAGGTTGGATTTGTAGCCCAGGATATGATTAATCTTAGAGAATGCTTCATGTGCACTTGAGAAGGATGTGTATTCTGTTGCTTTTGGATGAAATGTCCTATAAATATCTCTTAAGTCCATCTGGTTTAATGCATCATTCAGGGCCTGTGTTTCCTTATTGATTTGCTGTCTGGTTGCTCTGTCCATTGCTGTAAGTGGGACGTTAAAGTCCCCCACTATTATCATGTTATTGTCGATTTGTCCTTTTAAGGTTGTTAGCATTTGCCTTATATATTGTGGTGAACCTGTGTTGGGTGCGTAGATATTTAAAATTGTTATACCATCTTCTTGGATTGATCCTTTGATCATTATGTAATGTCCTTATTTGTCCCTTAAAATATTCTTCACTTTAAATTCAATTCTGTGTGATATGAGTATTGCTACTCCAGCTTTCCTTTGATCCCCGTTTGCATGAAATATTTTCTTCCATCCTCTCACTTTTAGTTTGTATGTGTCCCTAGAAGTGAAGTGGGTCTCTTGAAGACAGCATATATATGGGTCTTGTTTTTGTATCCATTCAGCCAGTCTACGTCTTTTGGTCGGGGTGTTTAGTCCATTAACACTTAAGGTAATCATTGATATGTATGTTCTTATTGCCATTTTATTAATTGCTTTGGATTTGTTTTTCTTGCTCTTTTTTCATTCCTTCTTCTTTTGTTCTTTTCTGCCTAGAGAAGTTCCTTTAGTATTTGTTGTAAGGCTGGTTTAGTGTTGCTGAATTCTCTCAGCTTTTGCTTATCTGTGAAGGTTTTGATTTCTCCTTCACATCAGAATGAGAGCTTTGTTGGGTTGAGTAATCTTGGTTGGAGTTTTTTTCCTTTCATCGTGTTAAGTATATCATGCCATGCCCTTCTGTCCTGCGGAGTTTCTGTTGAAAAAATCTGCCGATAACCTTATTGGGGTTCCCTTGTATGTCATTTGTTTCCTTTCCCTAGCTGCTTTCAAGATTCTCTCTCTTTGTCTTTAATTTTGGTCAGTTTGATTAGTATGTGTCTCGGGGTGTTCCTCCTTGGGTTTATTTTGTATGGTACTCGTTGTGCTTCCTGGATTTGAGTGAGTGATTCCTTCCCCACGTTAGGGAAGTTTTCAGCTATTATCTCGTGGAATATTTTTTCTGTCTCCTTCTCTCTCTCTTCTCCTTCTGGCACCCCGTAATATGGATGTTGGTGCGTTTAACATTGTCCCAGAGTTCTCTGAGACTCTCTTCATTTCTTTTCAATCTTTTTTCTCTTTTCTGTTCCACATCCATAATTTCCACTAATCTGTCCTCCACCTCGCTTATTCGTTCTTCTGCCTCCTGTATTTTATTGTTGGCTGCATCTAGCGAATTTTTTATTTCAGTTATTGTATTTTGCATCTCTTCTTGCTTAAGTTTTATATCTTGTATCTCTTTGGTCAGTGTTTCCCATAAGTTATCCATCTTTGCCTCCAGTTTATTTCCAATGTCTTGCATCATCTTCAGCCTCAACAGTCTAAAGTCTTTTTCCTGGAGGCTAAGAATCTCCTCCTCGCTTAGCTGATTTTCTTGGGTTTTTCCTTTCTCCCTCCTCTGAGTTATAGTTGTCTGTCTTTTCATTTTTATAGGTTTTTGGTGTGGTGACCTTTTTACACATATTAGAGTTGTAGCCTCTCTTACTTCTGATGTCTGCCCCCCTGTGGCTGAAGTAGGTATGGGGGGCTTGCTGTAGGCTTCCTGATGGGAGGGGCTGATGCCTGCCCCCGTGTAGGTGGAGCCGATTCTTATCCCTCTGGTGGGTGGGTCTTAGTCTCTGGATGGGATTAGGGGTAGCTGTGTGCCTGGGGGGGGTCTTTAGGCAGCCTGTTTACTGATGGGCGGGGCTATGATCCCACCTGTGTTGTTGTTTGCCCTGGGGCTTCTCAGCAGTTGACTGATAGGTGGGGCCAGATTTTCCCAAATTGGCCACCTCCAGAGAAAGGCAGCTGCTGAATATTCCCGAGAGCTTTGCCTTCAATGTCCTTCCCTCACAACCAGCCACATTCACCCCTGTTTTCCCAGGACGTCCTCCAAGAACTGCAGTCAGGTTTGACCCAGATTCCCATGGAGACTTTCCTTTCCCTGGGACCCAGTGCACATGAAAGTCTGTGTGCGCCTTTTAAGAATGGGGTCTCCGTTTCCCCCAGTCCCATGGAGTTCCTGTGCACAAGCCTCACTGGCCTTCAATGCCAGATGCTCCAGGGCTCTTTCTCCCCGTGTCAGATCCCCACATGTGAGAGTTTGATGTGTGGCTCAGAACTCTCACTCCTGTAGGTGAGTCTCTGTGAACCAGTTAGTTTCCAGTGTGTGGGGCTTCCCACCCAGGAGGTATGGGGTTGTTTATATTTTGAAATATCCCCTCCTATGTCTTGATGTGTCCTCCTCTTTTTCTTCTGGAAAAAGTGGGATATCTTTTTTGAGGTTTCCAGTCCATTTAGGTGAAGAGTGCTCAGTCTTTAGTTGTGGATTTTGTTGTTTTTAGGAGAGAAGTTGAGCTCCAGTCCTTCTATTCCACCATCAAAGTGTCCCCCAACGATCGCAAACTTTATATACACCACATGTCTTCTAATACAGCTGCTGGACTGGTCCTGCATGGCGCTCAGGTTCCAGAGCCCATTCACACGGTCTTCTCCCCACCCTCCTCTGGTGCGGCCAAAGAGGCTCTGGCGGCTCCTCCTTTTTGGTCTGTTTTTATGCCAGTGCCATATAGTCTTGGTTGCTGTAGCTTAAAATCAAGAACTATGATGTTTCCCTCTTTTTTTCTCTCTTCTTTTTCAGGATTTCTTTTGCTATTTAGGGTCTTTTATGGCTCCATATAAATTTTAGGATATTTTCCCACTAATGTAAAAAAATGCCATTGGAATCGTCACAGAGAATGTTAATTCCTCCAGTACCCAAACATGGGTTATCTATCCATTTATTTGTATTTTAAATTTCTTTCATCAATATCTCACAGGTTTTCAGTGTACAGATATTTCACCATCTTGGGTAAATTATTCCTAAATATTGGAGTTCCTGTCATGGTGCAGTGGAAATGAATCCAACTAGGAACCATGAAGTTGCAGGTTCAATCCCTGGCCTCGCTCAGTGGGTTAAGGCTCTGATGTTGCCCTGAGCTGTGGTGTATGTCACAGACACGGCTTGGATCTGGCATTGCTGTGGCTCTGGCATAGGCCAGCAGCTGTAGCTCTAATTAGACCCTTAGCCTGGGAACCTCCATATGCTGCAGGTGTGGCCCTAAAAAGACAAAAAAAAATATTCCTAAATATTGTATTGTTTTAATGCTATTATAAAAGATTTTTTCAGCTTCAGAGAATTCACTGCCAATTTATAGAAATGCCACCGATTTTTGTGTTAATTTTCTATACTTCATCTTTACTGAATTTGTTGATCTAACAGCTTTTTGGGTGAAGTATTTGGTATGTTCTATATATAAAATCCTTCCACCTGCAAATAGAATCAAATTTGTTTTGTTCCTTACAATTCCAATCTATTTTATTTCTATTCCTTGCCTGATTCTTCTGGTCAGTACTTCAAGTACTATGTTGAAAAGAATGGTGAGAATGGGCACCCTTGTCTTGTTCCTTATCTTAGAGGAAACTCTTTCAAACTTTCACTATTGACATGTTGAAGTTGTCATATGTCTTTATTATGTTGGAGTAAATTCCTTCTATAACTAATTTGTTAATAATCTTTATCATGAACTGCTTAGGAATTTGTCAGATGTTTTCTCTTTGTCTATTGAGATGATCATTTGATTTTTTCTTTCATTCTATCAATATGATGTATCACTTTATTTATTTGCATATGTTGAATAATTGCATCTCATGGATAAATCTTTTTAATGTGTTGCTGAATTTGGTTTTATAGAACTTAAAGGAGAATTTTCTATCATATTCATCGAGGATGTTGACTTATTTTTTCCACTTTGTAGGGACCACCCATGGCATATGGAAGTTCCCGGGCTAGGGATCAAATCAGAGCCACAGCTGTTGGCCTTTGCCACAGGAACAGCAAGACCATATCCAAGCCACATCTGCAACTTACACCACAGCTCACAGCAATGCTGTATCCTCAACCCACTGAGCAGGGCCAGGGATGAAACCCGCATCCTCATGGATACTATTCAGATTCATTGCTGCTGAGCCACAGCAAGAACTGCAATTATATTGACTTATGTATTTATTTTCTTGTAATATCCATTTCTGGCTTTGGTATCAGGGTAATGCTGGCCTCATAAAATGAGTTTGGGGGTGTTTGCTTCTCTTTGATTTTTTTTTGGAAGAGTTTTGGAAGGATTGATGTTATTTCCTTAAATGTTTGGAAAATTTACAAGTAAAGCCATCTGGTCATGGACTTTTTTCCACTGGGTAATTTTTGATTACTGATTCAGTCTCCTTGCTGGTAATTTGTTCAGATTTTTAAATTTCTTTCTGATTCAGTATTACTCTGTTTCTAAGAATTTTTCCATTTCACCCAGGTTTTCCAATTTTTGGCACACAGTTATTATTAATAGCCACTTATGATCCTATATATTCTTGTGGTGTGAGATGTAATGTATATATTTTACATTTATAATTTGTTTGTGTGTTTTTCTACTTTTTCCTTTGGTTAGTACAGCTAAAAATTTGTCAATGTTATTTATCTTTGTAATTAAACTAATGTTAATTTTGTTAGTATTTTCTATTACTTCCCTCTTCTCTGTTTCATTTATTTCTGCTTAATCTTTATTATTTTCTTTATTCCATTAAATTTGGGATCACTTTGCTCTTATTTTCCTCACTCATTGAGGCTTAGATTAGGTCATTTGAGATTTTTTTTTTCTTAATATAGGTTTTTATGCTATGCACTTTCCTCTTAGAACTGCGTTAGCTGCATTGATGAGTTTTGGTTCTGTGTTTCCATTTTTGCTCATTACAATGTACTATTTCATCACCCATTTAATGTCTCCTTTGATTCATTAGTTGTTAAATACAGTTGTTTAATTTCCATGCATTTGTTATTTTTCCAATTTTTCTCCATTTATTAATATCTAGTTTTATTTCATTGTAGTCAGAGATGATATTTGATATAATATCAGTCTTCTTGAACACGCTGATACTTAATTGGGGGCCTAAAACATTGTCCACCCTACAAAATGTTCCATGTATCATTGAGAAGAATGTGAATTCACCTGTTGTTGGATAGAATGTTCTGCTAGGTCCATTTGATCTATAGCATAGTCCAAATCCATTGTTCCCTTATTAATTCTTTCTTTGGATGAGATATTCATTATTGAGAGTATGTTATTAAATTCTGCAACTATTCTTAAATTGTCATATATTTCTCCTTTTAGCTCTATTCACTTTTGCTTTATAAACGTATTCAGGGATTCCAATATCAGGCACACACATATTTATAATTGTGATATCTTTTTGATAGAATGACAGCCTTATCACTATATTGTGACCTTCTTTGTCTCTTTCTACCATTTTTAGTTCAAGGTACACTTTTCCCTAAGGGCTTAACATTTATTTGAAATATCTTTTGCATATTTTCTCTCTCAAGTTAATGTTTTTTTATGGTTAATCTGAATCTCTTTATGCAACATGCTGTTAGATTTTTTTGAATCCATTAAGTCCTTCTATATCACTTGACTGGTAAATATAATCCATTTACATTTAAAATAATTATTTATAGTTAAGAAATAATTCTTGCCATTTTGTTAATTGTTTCTGGCTGTTTTTTAGATCCACTAACCCTCATTTTTCTCCTGTGCTCTTACTTTGTGTTTTGATGTCTTCTCATATCAGTACACTTTATTTATTATGTTATTTGTGTAATTACTATGGGTTTTTCCTTTGTGGTAATCCTGAGGTTTACATAAAATAACTTACAATTGTAACAACTTATTTTACACTGTCAAGTACTTAACTTCAATTGATTCCTTAAACTTTACACTTTTACTTCTCTTCTGCCTCACATTTAAGTTATTGATATTATAGTTTACATAATTCTTACATTGTGTAATAAGTAACAGATTATTATAATCATTTTTACATTTAAAACTAGATATTTTAATGAAACATACACCACCATTACCACAATATACAATATAAATTTGACTATTTACTACTATGATTGTGTATTATGCTTCTTTCCTTTTCTTGCAGGACAAGTCTAATAATGACAAACTCCCTCAGTCTTTGTTTATTAGGAAAGTTTTTATCTCCCCTTCATTTCTGATGGACAGTTTCTGCCTATAGCTCTTAGAGGATAAGTTCTTTTCTTTCAGCATTTTGAATATATCACCTAATTCTCTACTGCCCTGAAAAATTTCTGTTGAGAAATCTGTCCATGGTCTTAGAGATGTCCCCTTGTATGCAACTTCTCACTTTTCTCTTGTTGCTTTCTAAATGATGTCTTTGTTTTGACAATTTATTTTTTATTAAATTATAGTTGAAAAGCAAAAATGGAGGAATCAAGCTTCCTGAATTTAGACAATACTGCAAAGTTACAGTCATCAAAGAGTATGGTACTGGCACAAAAGCAGAAATATAGATCAATGGAACAGGATAGAAAGCCCAGAAATAAACCCAAGCACCTATGGTCAATTAATCTATGACAAAATAGGCAATAACATACAGTGGGAGAAAGATAGTATCTTCCATAGATGGTACTGAGAAAACTGGAAAGCTGCATGTAAAAGAATAAAAGTTGAATACTATCTAACACCATACACAAAAATAAAATCAAAATGGATTCAAGACCAAAATGTAATGGCAGATACTATGAAATTCCCAGAGGAAAACATAGGCAGAATGCTCTTTGACATAAATCACAACAATATCTTGTTTGATCCACCTTCTTGAATATGACAATAAAGACAAAAATAAATAAATCAGATGTAATTAAACTCAAAAGCTTTTGAACAACAAAGGAAAGCATTACAAAAATGAAAAGACAACACACAGAATGGGAGAAAATATTTGCCAATGATGCAGTAGACAAGCATATAATCTCCAAATATACAAAAATTCCATGCAACTCAACAACAAAAAAACAAGCAACCCAACTGATAAACAGGAAGACGTAAATAGACATTTCTCCAAAGAAGACATATGGATGGCCAATGGGTATGTGTAAAATGTCCAACATCACTAATTATTAGAGAAATGCAAATCAAAACTACCATGAGGTACCACCTCAAACCAGTCAGAATGGCCATCATTAACAACTCAACAAATAACACATGATGGAGAGGGTGTAGAGAATAAGGTGTACCCTCCTTCTCTGTTGGTGGGAAGGAAAATTAGTACAACCACTATGGAAAACAGTATAGAGATATCTCAGAAAACTAAATATAGAACTACCATATGATCCAACAATCCCACTGCTAGACATATATCTGGGAAAACTTTCATTGAAAAAGATATATGCATGCCTATGTTCACTGCAGCACTATTCACAACAGCCAAGACATGGGAAAAATCTAAATATCCTTCAACAGATGAATGGATTAAGAAGATGTGGTATAAATATACAATGGAATATTACCTGGCCATGAAAAAAGACAAACTAATGCCATTTGCAGCAACACAGATGGAACTAGAGATTCTCATACCAAGTGAAGTAATCCAGAAAGAAAAAGACAAATATCATATTATATCACTTATTTGTGGAATCTAGAAATCACTTATTTGTGGAATCTAGAATATGGATCCTATCTAACAACAACAACAACAACAACAACAACAACAACAAAAACAGAAACCGATCATGGAAAAGGAGAGCAGACTTGTCATTCCCAGTGGGGAAAGGGGAGGGAGTGGGAAGGTTGGGCGTTTTGGGTTTTTTTGGGATGTAAACTTTCATAGTTGGAATGAATGGTCAATGGAGCCCACCATACATCACAGGGAAATAGGGGTGATTGGGTCACTTTACTTTACAACGGAACCTGAAAAAATATTGTAAATCAACTATGCTTTAATAATAACAAAAAATAAAGAAAAAAGTATAGTTGATTTACATTGCTGTGCCAATTTCTGCTGTACAGCATAGTGACTTTTTCTCATACTGTCTTCCATGATGACAATTTAATTATAGAGTTTTGTGCAGCCTTATTTGGATTCAACATAATTGTAGTCCTTTGGTCCTCATGGATCTGAATGTCTATCTCTAATCCCAGATGTGGGTAGTTTTCAACCATTATTGCCTTAAATGTATCTTCTGTCCTTTACGTTTTCCTTCTGGAATTTACATAATATGGATATTTCTTCTTTTATTTTGTCACAATAATCCTGCAGGCTTTTGTCCTTCTATTTCCTTTTTAGTGTCTTTTTGCTCCTCTGGATAATGTCAAATGTCGTGTTTTCCACATCATTCATTTTTTTTCCTTCTGCATGATGAAGCCATGCGTTTTCCTGATTTCATTTAGTTGTCTGCATCTTCTTGTAGATCTCTTAACTTCTTTGTGAGAATTGTTCTGTACTTTTGGTCTGACAGTTCATAGGTCTCCCTTTTTTAGGGTCAGTTATTGAAACATTAGTATTCTTTGGTGGTTTCATGTTTACCTGTTTTTACATTATTCTTTTTATTTTTTTTATTTTTATTTTTTTGCTTTTAAGGAATACTTCTGTGGCATATGGAGGTTCCCAGGCTAGGGGTCAAATAAGAGCTGCAGCTGCCAGCCTACACCACAGCCACAGCAATGCAGGATCTGAGCTGCATCTGCAACCTACACCACAGCTCATGGCAACACCAGATCCTTAAGCCACTAAGCAAGGCCAGGAATTGAGCCCACAACCTCATGGTTCCTAGTGGGATTCATTTCTGCTGCACAATGCGAACTCCCAGTTTTCTTGAATTCTTATATTGGTATCTCCACATTTCAATAAACATTTTCCTCTTCCAGAATTTGCGTATCTACTTTGGCAGAGAAAGTTCTCCACAAGTTATGTTTGGAATTCTGGAAGTTTCAGCTCTTTACATTTTTGGAAGGCTGTAGCTTACTATCAAGTTCTATTTTTGCAAGAGGCCATTGCTTGAGATCTGGGTTTGGAGGTTGCTACTAGCTAGAAAAACTTGGATAAAACTACTAGCTTTGTTCCCTGCCTGAGTGGGGCTGAAAAATGGGCTCAAGTTGGCTGGAAGCTCTGCTGTATCTTAGACAAATGGGATGGGACACTGCATTCAGTAGTAGGAATTTTATAAATTAGCTTTCTCTACTTGTGGAGCAGAAGAACAAAGCTCAGAGCTATAACATTTTTTGTTTGAGGACCTAAATTAGGCTTGACTATGCATTGAATTCCCTGGCTAGATGGGACATCCAATTTTGCTCTGCAGATGGAGAAAGCCACAGGCTGGATTCTCTCTTGAAGTCCCACTATAAGAAGGACTGTTGGATGAGCTAGACAGCCTCACATGTGCCCTGGCTAAGTCACATATTTGGGTTGACTAGGGGCTGTATCAGCCATGAGTGCAACCAAACATTTGTTCCCTTGCCTGAATGGAACAGGAAAATGAGATCAAATTACAAAAATTTCTTTGTTTGCAGTCATGACTCAAGCCTTCCCATGTCCCAAGTTCTTTGTTCAAATGGAGCCAATGACTTATGAAATATCTACTCAAGCATTTCTGGGTTACCTAGTTTTCCAGGTGATCCGGCCACTCTTTTTCATTGGGTGGGACCAGCAGCTATACTCAGATATGTGTGGGGATTTGAATTAGCTCCCTTGCCTGTGTAGAAAGAACAAGGGAAATGCCTCCAAACATACAAAGCTTTTATGTGTGTGTGTGTGTGTGTGTGTGTGTTTATTGAAGTATAGTTGATGTAAAATATTATATGTTAGAGGTGTGCAATATAGTGATTCACAAGTTTTAAAGGTGATATTCCATTTGTAGTATTATAAAATATTGTCTATATTTCCTGTGTTGTACAATATATCCTTGTAACTTAAACATAATAGTTTTTTTTTTGTCTTTTGTCCTTTTAGGGCTGCACCCATGGCATATGGAGGTTCCCAGGCTAGGAGTTGAGCTGGATCTCCCAGCCTATACCATAGCCATACCAATGCAGGATCCAAGCTGCATCTGTGACCTACACCACAGCTCAAAGTAACGCCAGATCCTGAACTCAATGAGCAAGGCCAGGGACTGAACCCATGTCCTCATGGATAATAGTCAGGTTCATTAACCACTGAGCCACTATGGGAACTCCTATACATAATAGTTGGTACCTCTTAATTCCCTACCCTTATGTTGCCCCACCTCTTCCCCTCCACACCAGTTACTGCTAGTTTTTTTTTCTCTATATCTGTGAGTCTGTTTCTGTTTTGTTATATTCACTAGCTTATTGTATGTTTTTTCATCATCTTTTTAGGGCCACAACCATGTCATATGGAAGTTCCTAGGCTAGGGGTCCAATTGGAACCAGAGCTGCTGGTCTACACCACAGCCACAGCCACGTGGGATCCTAGCCATGTCTGCAACCTACAACCACCACAGCTCACAGCAATGCCAGATCCTTTAACCCACTGAGTGAGTCCAGGGATTGAACCCACATCATAATGGATACTAGTTGGGATCATTACTGCTAAGCCATAATGGGAACTCTCATTTGTTGTATTTTTTAGATTGCACACAAACAGATGGAAAGATATACCGTACTTTTGAATTTGAAGAATCAATATTTTCAATACAGATTCAATGCAATCCCTATGAAATTATTAATGACATTCTTCACAGAACTAGAACAAAATATTGTAAAATTTGTATGGAAACACAAAAGACCCTGAGTAGCCAAAGCAATGTTGAAAAAGAAAATTGCTCCTGGAGTAATCAGGCTCCATGACTTCAGACTATACTACAAAGCTAGTCATCAAAACAGTATGGTACTGGCACAAAAACAGGAATATAGATCAATGGAACTGGATAGAAAGCTCAGAAATAAACCCAAGTACCTATGGTCCACTAGTGTATGACCAAGGAAGCAAGAACATACAGTGGAAGAAAGTTAGTCTCTTCAATAAGTGGTTCTGGGAGAACTGGAAAGCTTCATCTAAAAGAATGGAATTAGCACATTCTCTAACACCATACACAAAAGTAAACTCAAAATGGAGTGAAGCCCTAAACATAAGGGTAGATAGTATAAAACTACTAGAGACAAACCTAGGCAGAACACTCTGTGACATAAATCACAGCATAATTTTGTTTGATTCATTTCCTAGAATAATGACAATTAAAAAATCAATGATACATAATAAACTCAAAAATTTTACGCAACAAAGGAAACTGTTCAAAAAATGAAAAGACAACACAGAGAATGGGAAAAATTCTTTGAAACAGATGCAACCAACAAGGCCCTAATATCCAAAATATACAAACAACTTACACAACTTAACAATAAAACAACCCATTAGAAAAATGGGCAGAAGACCTAAATAGACGTTTCTCCAGAGAATGCACATATAAGTGATATCGTATAGTATCTGTCTTTCTCGGTCTGACTTACTTTCACTTAACATAAAACCCTCCAAATCCACCCATTTTTGTTGCAAATGAAAATTTTGTGTTCTTTTTTTATACCCGAATAGTATTCCAGTGTGTGTATGTGTGTGTGTGTGTGTGTGTGTGTGTGTGTGTGTGTGTGTGTGTGTGTGTATCTTCTATAGCCATTCATCTCTTGATGGACACCTAGGTTGATTGCATATCTTGGTTATTTTAAATAATTCTGCTATTAATTGGGGTGCATGTTTCTTTTTTAATTACTGTTTTCATTTTCGTCAAATAAATAACCAGGAGTGGAATTCCTGGGTCATATGGTAGTTATATTTTTAGGTTCTTGAGAAACCTCCATATTGTTTTCCACAGTGCCTGCATCAATGTACATTCCCCTAACAGTGTATGAATGTTCCCTTTTCTCCTCACCAACATTTACTGTTTGTATTCTTTTTGAAGGTAGCCATTCTGACATGTGTGAGGTGATTTCTCATGTGATTTGATTTGCATTTCCTTGATGTTTAGTGATATAAAGCATCTTTTATATGTGCCTCTTGGCCATCTGCATGACCTCTTTTGAAAAATACTCTGGTTTTCTACCCATTTTTAATTGTTTTTTTTTATATTGAGTTGTATAAGTTACTTACATATTTTGGATATTAACTTCTGACAGTCATATCATTTGCAAATATTTTTTTCCCATTCAGCAGGTTGTATTTTCACTTTGCTGACGGTTGCTTTCACTGTGCAAAGATTTTAAGTTTAATTAGATGCCATTTTTTTATTTTTGCTTTTTTCCCTTTTGTTTTAGAAACACTTCAAATAATATTGCTATGATTTATATCAAAGAGTATTCTGTGTATGTTTCCCTCTATGAATTTTAACTCACTCCCCAAGTTTCCTAGACAAATGATGCCACTGGATTTTCTCTGCAAATGATGAGCTCTACCTGCTGTTTTCTCTGTTTGAGTTTCTGTGAGCTACACATCTTCTATCTGTTCTGTCCAGGCTTTCTGACCAGACAGTGCCAGGGACTGAACTCAGCTTTGGACAGGGCTACAACTCAGCTCCCTTATTCTTGCAATGGAAGACTGGGCTTCAGGGTCAGAAAATATCTTAGTTTAAGGACTTGAGTACCTATACCACACCAAATTCCATGGTCATGCTGTGCCACTGTTTTGACTCTGCAGATAAGCAAAGATGCTCTTTGGGACTCTTACTTGGACATTGCAGGTAAGAGTTTAGTCTGCTAAGATCTGAGGGCTGGTTTTTGCAAGCACTTCTCTTCTCTCTCACAATCAGATACCTAGAGGATGAGCTCTATAGATTCTTTCATAATTCCCATGGCCTGAGACTGAATTCTAGACTTCTATGATCCACAATACTGGGAGAGCTGGATATCTCATCCTGGGCTTCCTTTTCCCACTGGAGAAACTATAGGCTCAGGGGAGACCTCTCAATGTGGTGCCACAGTGACCTTGGAGATGGGCAGTACAGTCAGCATATAATCACTCCTCTTACTCTTCTAAAGTTATATATTGGTCTCTGTGGGACAGGGGAGTACTTCAGTCTCAGCTTTGTGTTCTTGAAATTTTTCAGTAGTGCCTTGTTCATGAATAGTTTTCAGTTGTTCCTGTGGGGAAGATGAAGTTAGAAATTACCTATGTTGCCATCTTTCTTGAGTAAGCATAAATTTATAGAAATAAACTGTCTTCCAAATTAGTTGTACTAATTTGCATTGCCATTACGAATAAATGAGTGTTCCTGTTGCTCCACATCCTTGCCAACATTTGTTTTCAGTGTTCTGGATTTCACGCATTGTAATAAATGTGTAGTATTGTCGTTATTCTTTTAATTTACATTTCCCTTGTTCCATATGGGGTGGAGCATATTTTCATAAGCTTACTTGCTGTCAGTATATCTTCTTTGGTGAGGTGTCTCTTAAGACCTTTGTCTCATTTTTCTTTTCTTTTTAATTAGGGTAATGATGACTGTGGCTTTGTAATACTGCCTGAAGTCTGAGAGAGTGATGCCTCCTGCTTGGTTTTTGCGCCTCAGAATTGCTTTGGCAATTCTGGGTCCTTCATAGTTCCCTATAAATGCTTGGATTCTTTGGTGTAGCTCTGTGAGAAATGTCATGGGTAATTTGACAGGGATTGCATTGAATCTGTAGATTGCTTTGGGTAGTATGGCCATTTTTACAATATTAATTTTTCCAACCCAGGAACATGGGATATCTTTCCATTTCTTTACATCTTCTTTAATTTCCTTGGTTAATGTTTTATAGTTCTAGGCATATAAGTCCTTTAACTCCTTGGTCGGGTGTAAGATATTGTATTTTTGCATTCCTTTTCTAATATTTCATTTTTAGTATACAGAAACACGACCTGATTCTGAATGTTAATCTTACATCCTGCTACTTTGCTGAATTTGTTCTTCAGTTTAAGTAGTTTTTGGGTTGTGTCCTTAGGGTTTTCTCTATGTATAGTATCATGTCATCTGCATACAGTGACAGTTTTACTTCATCTCTTCCTATTTGGATGCCTTTTATTTCTTTTGT
This sequence comes from Sus scrofa, assembly GCF_054392235.1. Taxonomy (NCBI): domain Eukaryota; kingdom Metazoa; phylum Chordata; class Mammalia; order Artiodactyla; family Suidae; genus Sus; species Sus scrofa. The sequence continues at coordinate 63,007,312 of NC_139401.1, forward strand.
GTGTCTGATTGCTGTGGCTAGGACTTCTAATACTATGTTGAATATCATTGGTGAGAGTGGGCATTCTTGCCTTGTTCCATATTTTAGTGGGAAGGCTTTCAGCTTTTCTCAGTTGAGTATTATATTTGCTGTGGGTTTGTCATAAATGGCTTTAGCTATGCTACGGCATATTCGCTCTATACCCACTTTGGTATAGAGATCATGAGTGAATGTTGGACTTTGGACTTTGAGGATAATTTAGGCGTTGGGTTAAGTTGTCAATTTGAGATTTTTTTTCTTCTGTTTTGAGGAAGGATGTGTTGCTATGAATTTCCCTCTGAGGGAAATTGTGGCATCCCATAGATTTTTAGTGGTTGTGCCTTCATTATCATTTTTCTAGACGTATTTTTAAATTTCCTTCTTGATTTCCTCATTGACCCATTGGTTATTTAGTAGCATGTTGTTTAGTCTCCATGTAGTAGCTTTTTTCTCATTTCTTCTCCTGTGATTGCTTCATGCCATTGTGGTCAGAGAAGATACTTGAAATAATTTCTACACTCTTAAATTGGTTGAGGTTAGCTTTGTGACCCAATATGTCATCAATTCTTGAGAATGTTCCATGTGCACTTGAGAAGAATGTGTGCGCTGATTTCTTTGCATGTAATGTCCAGAAAATGTCAATTCAGTCTAACTTTTCTATTGTTTCCTTTAGGATCTCTGTTGCCTTATTGATTTTCTGTCTAGAGGATCTGTCCATTGATGTGAGTGATTGTATTCCCGTCACTTTCTCCTTTTATGTCTACTAGTATTTGTTGGAGCTATCTGGGTGCTCCTATATCTGGGGCATATATATTGAAGTTTGTAATGTCTTCTTCTTGAATGGATCCTTTAATCTTTAAAAGGTGTTCTTCTTTTGTCTTTCTTTATGGCCTTCGTTTTAAAGTCTATTTTGTCTGATATGAGCATTGCAACTCCTGCTTTCCTGTCTTGTCCATTGACATGAAATATCTGTTCCCATCCCCTCACTTTCAATTTATGTGTCCTTTGCCCTGAGGTGAGTTTCTGGTAGGCAGCGGATTGAAGGTTTTTGCTTTTTTATCCAATGTGCCACTCTGTGTCTTTTGATTGGAGCATTTAGTCCTTTGGCATTTAAGGTGATTATTGATAGATATTTATTTATTGCCATTTAAGCCTTGTTTTCCAGTTGACTCTATGTTTCTCTTTTCTTCTTTTCTTTTTTGGGTTGGATGGTTTCCATTTATTTTATACTTGAGTATTTTTCTTTTCAGTTTTTGTTAAGTGATGTTTGTATATTAACACCATCCTATATCTGCTTACTTTAGTCTGATAATCATATAGGCTCAAACACATCATTAAGATAAAATAATCTATTTTTTCTTACTTCCCTTACCCACGTTACATGATTTTGATGTCTTTTTTTAAATAAACATCTTCATGTTTGGATCTGTATGCTGGCTAATTTAAGAGACTGCTTTCCAATTGTGGTTTCCTCCACCCTAGTTCTTCCTTTTTTTTTTTTTTAATTTAGAGAACCCTTTCAGTGTTTCTTTTAGAATGGGTTTCATCTTGCTGTACTCTTTTAGCTTTTGTTTATTGGAGAATTTCTTTATTTCCCCTTCCATTTTAAATGATATTCTTGCTGGATAGAGTATTCTAGGTTGCACGTTTTTTTCTTTTTTTTTCTTTTTCCTTCCAGCACTTTAAATATATCTTGCCACTCCCTTCTGGCCTGTAGTGTTTCTGTAGAGAAATCAGCTGATAGCATTATGGGGGTTCCCTTATAATTAACACTTTGGCTTTCTCTTGCTGCCTTTAGAATCATCTCTTTATCTTTAACTTTTACCAGTTTTTATTATAATATGTCTTAGGGTGGGCCTGTTTGGGTTCTGCTTGTTTGGGGCCCTCTGTGCTTCCTGTATCTTGATATCAGTATCCTTTAGATTTGGAAAGTTTTCAGACATAATTTCTTCAAATATATTTTCAATCCCCTTTTCTTTTCCTTCTCCTTCTGGAATCCCTATTATGCATAGATTAGCCTGCTTTATATTATCCTATAGGTCTCTTATATTGCTTTCATGTTTTTCATTTGGTTTTCTGTCTGCTGTCCTGATTGGGTGATTTCCATTATTCTATCTCCCACATCACTAATTCGTTCCTCTGCATTATTCATTCTGCTCTTTAGTGCCTTTTGCTGGGTTTGTATCTCTGCAAATGAATTTTCTAGTTTATCTTGGCTCCTCCTTATATTTTCTAGCTCCTGTCTGAGGGAATCTGCATTACTGTTCATACCCTCTCTTAATTCCTTCAGTACTTTCACCATCTCCCTTGTGAACTCAAAGTCTGTCAGACTGCAGAGGTCTGTTTCATTGTCTATAGCTTTAGGTGAATTCTCCTGTTGCTTTAACTGGGAATGGTTTCTGAGCTTCTTCATAGTGCTTGTGTTATTCCTTTTCTGTGATTTTGGGGAAGCCAAACTGTAGTTTTGAAAAATTCAGGGTGGTCTGGTGGGGCCAGCTTCATGAAGGTGTGGTGTGGGTGCTGGGAGTGTATGAAGGTGCCATTGGGCCAGATCCACATGGGCTGGGCATGAACACTGGGAGAACATGAGGGTGCCAGCAGAGCCAGATCCACACAGGCGGGGCTCAGACACAGGGAAGGATGGCTCAGCTCTCTGTGATCCAGTGTGCAAGTGTGCACACTTGGGCCCAAGTAGTTTTCTATGGCAGCCTGTCCATCCACCTCTCCCCTTCCCAACACTGGTGCCTTGCCTCCCCTGCAGTTCTGGACCTTCTCCTGGGTTCCCTCTTCCCTGGCTTTCCACTCCCCAGCCCTTAGTGTACCACTCCCACCACCAGCAGTGCACCACTTCCTAGTCCCTTAGGCTGTCTACACACTGCCAACCCCAGCCCACTCCCTGGGACTGACCTCCAGAGCCAAAGTCTCAGCACCCAGCCCCTACTGAGCATCTCAGTCTGTGGTGTCTGTGCCAGTGGTTCAGATGGTCTCTGAATCTCTCACTCTGCTTTTTGGATCTCAGACCTGCTGCTGTACTTTTCTCAGCTTCTTGGAGTTCCCTCCGACTTGGCTGATCTTTCCATTGGTTAGGTGGCTTCCCAGGTGTAGGTTCCCTTTCTCCTTCACAATGCCTTCATGGTAGTGTTAGACCCATCCTGATTCCTTTTCTCTCTTTTTCTATTTTTTCTTGTGTTCTGTGCAGTTCCATCAAGAGTTTCTTGCCCTTTTTGGAGGTTTGAGTTCTTCTGCCAGCATTCAATTGCTGTTCTGTGTGAATCATTTTACATGTAGATGTGTTTTTTTGATGTGTTTGTGGGAGAGGCTGAGCATGTCCTCTTACTCTTCCACCATCTTGCCAGCCCTTGTCTCATTTTTCAATTGGGTCATTTGTTTTCTTTAGATGAGTTTCAAGTATTTTTGGCATATTTTGGATAATCGTCCTTTATCAGATGTATCTTTTGCAAAACTTTCTACAAGTCTGTGACTTGTCTTCTCATTCTCTTTACAGTGTCATTTTTTTTGCAGATAATAAAAGTTGGTTTTGATGAAGTCCGGTTTATCAATTATTTTTTCATGGATTTTGCCTTTAAGTGTTATGTCTTAAAAAGTCTTTGACAGAACTAAGATTACATAGAATTTTTGTTATATTCTAGAAGTTTCATAATTCTGCATTTTACATTTAGATGTAAGGTCCATTATATGTTCCAGTGCCATTTGTTGAAAAGACTATCTTTACTCCATTATCTTGCATTTGCCCAGTTGTCAAAACTCAGTTGATGAAAATTATATGAGTCTATTTCTAGTCTCTCTACTTTTTTCCACTTATCTATGTCTATTCTTTCATCAATATATTTACTGTAACTTTAAAATAAATCTCAAAGTTGGGTAGTGTCAGTCATACAACTTTATTCTTCTTCGACATAGTGTAGGCTCTTCTGAGTTTTTCCCTCTCCATGTAAACTTTAGAATCATTTTTTTCATATCCCAAAAAATAAGTTGCTTAGATTTTGATAGGAATTGGGTTGAATCTATAGATCAATTTGGTAAAGACATCTTGACAATATTCAGTCTTTCTAGCCACAAACATGAAATAACTATCCATTTATTTATTTATCTTTTGATTACTTGTATTAGTTTTGTCAATTTCTTTAAGAAATATAGGCCCTACTCAGATTCTCTATTTATTCTTTTGTAAATATCAAGAAATTTTCTTTCAAGGAAATTGATTGGTTTCAGCTAGGTTACCTAATTGGTGGTCACAGAGTTGTAATGTGCTCTCTTAAAATTTCTGATATTAAGAATTTGTGTCCATTCTATTTTTCTCATGGTTAGCCTGGCTAGACACATTGATTTTATCAATGTTTTGAAAATATTATGTTTCAATTTTATTAAAATTTTTATTAGAGTATAGTTGATTTACAGTGTTGTGTTGATTTCTACTGTACAAATAGTAATTTTTATTGAGTTCTTGTTTTCAATTCGATTGATTTATGCTCTCATTTCTTGTTATATTTTTCTGCTTACTTTGCAAATAATTTGCTCTTTTTTCCTAGTGTACTGAGGTGGAAACTTAGGTTATTGATTGTATGTATTTCTTCCTTTCTAATATATGCATTTAATACTGTAAATTTCCCTATAAGCACTGCTTTTGTAGGAGTCTACAAATTTTGTTGAGTTGTATAATCATTCTCATGTAGTTTAAAATATACATAAATTTCTGTTGAGATCTATTCTTTGATCTATATGTTATTTATAACTGCGTGTTTAAAATATTTTGAAAAATTTCAGTTATCTTTCTGTTTTTGATTTCTTGTGTAATTCCACTGTGAGAATGAGTAGATATTGTATGCTTTATATTATTTTATATGTGTGTAGATGGGTTTTAAGGCCAGAATGTGGTCTACCTTGGCGACTATAACATGTGTATTCTGCTGTTGGATGAAATAGCCTAGAGATGTCAGTTATATACAGTTGATTGTTGGTGTCATAGAGTTCAACTATGTCCTTGCTGCTGAATCTGTCCATTTCTGACAGAGGGATATAGAGTTCTCCAACAATGAGAGCGGCTTTATCTATTTTTTCTTGTAAATCTATCAGTTTTGTCCTAATGTAGTTGCTGTTCTTTTTTTAGTCACTAAACATTAAGAACATCTTCTCAAAGAATTGACCACTTTATTCCTTTTATGATTATGTAATACCCTTGTTTATCCCTGGTAACGTCCATTGCTTTGAAAACCACTCTATCAGAAATTAATAAAGTTTCTCCTGTATCCTTTTTTTTTTTAAATTGCCGTACAGTCAATTTACAATGTTTTATTACTTTCAAGTGTACAGTATAGGAATTGCTATGCTGTACATAGTAGTTTAAAGTTATTATAAAATATTGCCTATATTTCCTATGATGTACTATATATTCTTATATCTTATCTATTTTATACAGAGAGGTTTGTGCCTTTTAATCCCTCACTCCTGTCTTGCCCCTCTCCACCTCCTTTTCTACTGGTAACCAATAGTTTATTCTCTACATAGGCGAGTCTAATTCTATTTTGCTATAGTCATTAATTTGTTTTATTTTTTAGATTCCACATTTTAGTGATACATACATTATTTTTCTTTTTCTATATAACTTATTTCACTAAGCATATTACCCTTCAGGTCCATTCATGCTGTTCCATTTTGATTAGTATTAGCATAGTATATTTTCTCCATACATTTTTAAAATCTACATATATCTTTATATTTAATGTCAGTTTCTTATGTACATGTAGGTTTTTTTTTTCTTTTTGTCTTTTTAGGGCCACACCTGTGGCATATGGAAGTTCCCAGGCTAGTGGTCATATAGAAGCTACAGCTTCCAGCTTACACCTCAGCCACAGCAATGCTGGGCCCAAGCCCCATCTGTGACCTACACCACAGCTCAGGGCAACTCTGGGTCCTTAACCCTTTGAGCGAGGCCAGGGATCTTAACCACATCCTCATGGAAACTAGTTGGGTTCTTTAACCCCTCAGCCACAATGGGAACTACCACAACATGTAGTTTAGACTTTTTAAAATTTATTCTGGCAATCTCTGTCTTTTATTTCATGTAATTACATTAATAATATTTAATGTGATTATTATTTCTTTATAACGGCTGCCCCCACAAAATATGGAAGTTCCTGGCTAGGGATTGAATCCAAGCTGCAGCTGTGACCTATGCTGCAGATGTGGCCATGATGGATCCTTTAACCCACTGCTCAGGGTTGGGAGATGAAACACATGCCTCCACAGCAACCTGAGACTCTCTAGTTGGAATCTAACTCACTGCACCACAGTGGGAACTCCTTAAAGCAATTATTGATATAACTGGAATAACATCTAAAATAATTGCTACTGTTTTTCTATCTATTGCACTTATTCTTTGTTCTTATTTTTGTCTTTCTTTTTCTTTTCTACTTTTGTGGCTTTAATTAATCATTTTATATGATTCCATTTTCTCTCAATTTCTACTATATGATTTTTACATTTTTCAGTGGTTACCCTAGACTTAGCAATATATATTTAAACTAATCCAAGGCCACCTTCAAATAACACTCTGCCACATCATGTGTACTGTGAGTACCTTATAATAGCAAAATAACTGTAATTATTTTCTTTCCCATCACTTGCATCATATTGTCATTCATACAGATAGATAGATTATAGAGATATATAAAACACATACAAATGCATATACACATACACATATATATGCACATACTAATGTATATTACATAAGCATATATTATCAAACATATTGTAGCTATTATTTTCAACAAAGTGTTATCTTTTATATCAATTAATAAGAAAAAAATATTTTACTTTTACTTATTATTTCTTTGATGCCCTTCCTTTCTTTATGTATATTTATTTTTAAATCTATATCATTTTCTTTCTTTCCAGAACTTCTTTTAACATATTTTGTTTTTTGTTTTGTTTTGTTTGTTTTTGGCCACACCAATGGCATATGGAAGCTCACAGGCCAGAGATCAAATCTAAGCTGTAGCTGTGACCTATGACACGTAATTGGCAATTCTGAATCCTTAACCCACTATGCTGGACCAGGAATGGGGCCTGAACCTCATCAGTGATCCAAGCCACTGCAGAGACAACATGGGATCATTAACCCACTGCACCACAGCAGGAACTTCTCCTTTAAATTTTTTTCAATGAAGATTTATTGGCAGAAAATTCCCACAATTTTTTGTCTGAAATTTAAAAATTTTTCTTGACTTTTGAAAGATAATTTTACAGAATACAGAATTTTATATTGGTAGCATTTTCTCTGAATACCTTCTGCTATCTTCCTACTTGACTGGCTTCTGAGAAGAAGTCAGATGTAATTTTTTCCAGTTTTATTGATATATAACACTATATGACTTTAGTGCATAGAATATAATAATTCAATATGGTGTAATGCTCATTTTTGTTTCTATGTAGGTAAGTTATTTATTTTCCTCTGCCTTTTAAGGATTATTTATTTTACTTATTGTAGTTTGAAAATATGCATACATCAAAGTTTTTGGAATTTATTCTACCCAGTGTCATATTTTTTTCATAACAATTCCACCAGCCCTTTCAGGATGCCTCTATGCCATCACACCTTTCCTGGACATACCATTGGGCCAAGCAAAAAAAATGTTTCTTCTTATCAGAGCATTTATGCTCTTCATAAAGAAATAAAAGTATGAGCATATCACCTTTGGCTTTCTCCTCTAACTTCCAGACATACTAGGTTTTTGGCTAGTGATGTTTCAAATAATTAAATCTTTGAATACCATCTCATACTCCAACAGCTTTTATTGTGAACAACAAGACTCAATATACCCTGGATCTTGAACACATCTCTTTGTTTCATAACACTCTATGTCTCATTCAGTATTTGCCAAATACAATAGATTATTAAATTGTGTCCTTTGATACCAGGAAATTCATGTATTTGTAAGATTTTTGCATTAGAATAAAGATGGGGGAAAGTAAGAAGTTGTGCTCACCTTCTCCCACAAATATTTTTAAAAAAAGAAAATCTAAGTGTAGAATGATTTGCACAGAACATCTACTGAAAGGTAGCACAAAAATTTAAACCTCCAAAAAGGGCAAGAAAACCTCTGCATAACTGGGTAAAAACAAAGGAAAAAGAGATAGGAGAGAGAGAGAAAGAGAAATGAGTCAGGATAGGGCTAGCACTTCTGAGTGGGGATTGTAAAAGAAGAAAAGAACCCACATCCTGGGAAGCCACCTAACAAATGGGGAGATCAACTGAGACTGAGAGGCAACAAAGCCTTAGAGAAAATCACAACATCTGGACTGGGGAGGGCAAAGGAGAGACAGAGCCATGCAGAATATTGGTACCACCTCCTGGGACACTACAGCCTGAGATGCTCAGAATGGTGTTGGGCACTGATACTCAGCCTCCAGAGGTCAGTTCTGGGGAGAGGACTAGTGTTGGCTGGGTGGAAACAGATTGAAGAGATAGGGAGGGCTGTGCCAAGGGCTAGGGATCAGAGCACCAGAGCCCTCCTCCTAGAGGTCTGTGCCCACAAGAGAAGCAAAGCACCATTGTTAGAGAAGGCAAGAAGAGGAGGAGAAGACTGCCATAGGAATATCTTTCTCTGTGCACATGCAGAGTCATGGAATGTTGGGCTATGGGCAGCAAGACCCCTGTTGTGTGGCTTACAGGTGGTGGGGGCAAACCCACACTGTCATGTCAGACTGCAGAGGTGGGCATGGCCTGTTGCCATAAGGAGTCTCTGAACAGGTACCACCTGTGATGCCAGTTCTGAGTTCAGCACAGAGGAGGTCATGGAAATTGAGCACCAAAGATTGTTGCTCTCACTCACCTGGGAAGGCACATGCCCTGTCACTGCCACTGCCAAATGCTCCAGACACCACCTGTACATGTCTGAGTGTCACAGCCACTTTCCAGGGCCATGCAACTAGGATCAGCATGTGCCACATTCCAGCAGATCCTTGCCACTGTCGAGGTCCCAGCAACCAGGCACTGGCTACTAGTCCTGCCTATTACCTCCATCTCCCTGGAAGCATACATGGCACAGTATGAAGGGGATAACAGCCTGTACACATTGAGGAAAGAGACAGCAAGGGCCCAAATAAAAATCATCACTCACAGCAATAATAAATATTTAGCTCTCAAAAAAAATAATACCCAGGTGCATTCTCATATAAAAATAGCCCTCCAAGACCACAGTAGTTCACAGAATAAAAAACATATAAACAAAATGAAGAAGCTCAGGATCCATTCCCAGTTAAAAGAACAGAAGAATTCCCCTCGTGAAGAAAATAATTAGATAGATTTCTGCTGTATAAGAGCCACTGAGTTTCAAAAATAAGAAAGTGAAAATGCTAAGAGAATTAACAATGAATATGAATGAATTAAGAGCAGATATGAACAGTAATGCAGATGACTTTAGTAAGAAACTAGAAAATATAATGAAGAGCCAAGAAAAATTAAATAATTTATTTGAAGAGGTGTAAGCTGAGTTAGAGGCACTGAAAAGTAGGATAATAACACAGAGGAACTAATTAGTGACTTGGAAGATAGAATAATGGAAATCATGTAATCAGGACAGCAGACAGAAAACCAAATTTAAAAAAATCTGAAAGAAATATAAGAGATCTATGGGATAATATAACGTGGGTCAATCTATGTGCATTAGGGATTCCAGAAGGAGAAGAAAATAAAAGGGGATTGAAAATATATTTGAAGAAATTATGGCTGAAATTTTTCCAGATCTACAGGAAAGAGATATCAACATACAGTAAGCACAGAAGGGCCCAAACAAGTTGAACCCAAACAGGGCCACAAAAAGACATTATAAAAATGGCAAAAGTTAAGGTTAAAGAGAAGATTCTAAAAGCAGAAAGAGAAAAACAAAGAATTATAAGGGAACTAACATAAGGCTATCAGCTAATTTCTCTACAGAAACACTGCAGGCCAGAAGAGAGTTGCAAAATATATTCAAAGTTGTAAAAGAGAAAAATAGGAGCCTAAAATACACAAACATGCAGTAATATTATTTAAAATAGGAGGAATAAAGCATGTATACAACAAAAACTGAAACAGTACAGTCATATTAAACCGATTCTAAAAGAAATACTGAAAGAGCAATTTAAAAATAAGCAGGAAGAAATAGGATGGAGGACATCAAAATTTGAAAGTAAACACTTAAATAAGCCAATACACAGATCTAAAAGGAAGAAAAAAAACTATTGTAAAAGTGACAATAAACTCAAAGTAACAGCAAAATGATACATATGAAGTTGTTTAAAAAATGACAAAACAATAAAATATGGAGAAGGAAAGTAAGAAAATCCATACATATAGAATATGTTTGAGATTATATGACTATCAGGCTAAAGTAAGCAGATATAACAAGGACCAAACATACTTGAAAAACAGTGCAACCATAAATCAAAACCAACCAATACATTCACAAGAAATAAAAAGAGGACACAAGCATAAAATAAAAGGAAATCATCCAACCCTCCCAAAAAAAGACAGGAGCAAAGGAGAAACAGAGACTCTAATGAAAAAGAAGTTTTAAAATGGAAATAAATACATATTTATTAATAATTACCTTAAATATCAATGGACTGAATGCTCCAATCAAAAGACACTGAGTGGCAGACTAGATAAATTAATGAGCCTGCAATATTCGGCCTGCAAAAGACTCAACATATTCAATGGATATATATAAATATATATATATAAATAGAAAGTGAGGGGAGGAGTTCCCATTATGGGCAGAGAAATGAATCTAACTAGTTTCCATGAGGATGCAGGTTCAATTTCTGGCCTATCTCAGTGGGTGTTACATTGAGCAGTGGTGCATGTCACCAAAACAACTCAGAACCTACACTGCTGTGGATCTAGTGTAGGCTGGCAACTGTACCTCTGATTCGACTCTTAGCCTGGGAACTTCCATATGCCATGGGTGCAGCTCTAAAAAGAAAAAAAATGAGAGCATGGAAAAAGATATTTCATGAGAATGGAAAACACAGGAAATTAAGATTTGAAAAATTCATATCGGAAATAACATACTATAAAACAAAGACCATAAAGAAAGACAAAGAAGGGGAGTATTTAATGATGAAAAGATCAATTGAAGAAGAGGATATTACATTTGTCAATATATATGCTACTAACACTGCAGCACCCAAATACATACAATAAATACAGAAATAAATGAAATTGAAGGTAACACAATAAAAGTAGGAAAATTTAACACCACACGCACATCAATGGACAGATCCTCTAGAAAGAAAATCAATAAAGCAACAGAGATCCTAAATAATACAACACAAAACTTAGACATAGTTGCCATTTCAGGACATTACATCCAAAAAAATTTAAACACCCACTCTTTTCAAGTGCACATGGCACATTCTCAAGGATTTAACCATATACTCAGGTACAAAACTAACCTCAACGAATCTGGCTAGATTCACCAAGAAAAGGAGAGAAAAAACCCAAATAAACAAAATAAGAAATGAAAAGGGAGAAGTCAAAGGATACTAGAGAAATACAAAAAAAAAAAAAAATGAGAGAATACTATGAAAAATTGTATGCCAACGAATTTGACAACCTAGAAGGAATGGACAACTTTCTAGAGACTAACAGTCTTCCAAAACTGAATCAAGAGGAAATAGACCAAGAGTACAGACCAATCACTAGAAATGAAATTGAATATGTCATAAAAACACTCCCTAAAAATAAAAGTCCCGGACCAGATGGCTTCCTAGGTGCATTCAACCAAACATACAAAAAGAAACTTATACCCATCCTCATTAAACATTTTCAAAAGGTTAAAAGAAGGAGGAACACTCTCAAAGACATTATATGAGGCCACCATCAGCCAAATTCCAAAACCAAAGATACCACCAAGAAGGAAAAATATAGGCCAATATCTTTGATGAATGTAGACACAAAAATTCTCAACAAAATTTTATCCAACCTTACAGAAAAACATATAAAAATGATCATGCAACATGGCCAGGTGGGACTTATCCCAGGTGCACAAGGATGGTTTAACATATGCAAATCAATCAAGAGCATAGACCACATTAACAAAAGAAATGTCAAAAACCACATGATTGTCTCAATTTATGCAGAAAAAGCATTTGACAAAGTTTAACATCCATTCATGACAAAAACTCTGACCAAAGTGGGTATAGAGGGAATATAACTTAACATAATTAAAGCCATTTACAACAAACCCACAGCAAATATAATACTCAATGGAGAAAAGCTGAAAGCCTTTCCACTAAAATCTAGAACAAGACAAGGATGCCAACTATCACCACTGTTATTCAACATATTACTGGAAATCCAAGCCACAGCAATCAAACAAACAAAAGAAATAAAAGGCATCTGAATAGGAAGAGAAGAGATAAAACTGTCACTGTATGCAGATGACATGATACTACATATAGAAAACCCTAAGGACTCAACCCAATAGTTTCAAATGGTACAACTGACAAGGGCTTAATCTCTAAAATATCCAAGCAACTTATACAACTCAACAGCCAACAACCAACAATTCAATTGATAAATAGGCAAAAGACCTAAATAGACACTTCTCCAAGGAAGATATACAGATGGCCAACAATCACTTGAAAAAATGCTCAACACACTTGATTATTAGAGAAATGCAAATCAAAACTACAATGAGATACCACCTCACACCAGTCAGAATGGCCATCATGAATAAGTCCACAAATAACCAATGCTGGAGGAGGTGTGGAGGAAAGGGAACCCTCCTGCACTTTTGGTAAGAATGTAAGCTGGAATAACAACTATGGAGACAGTATGGAGGTATTTTAGAAAACTATACGTCAAACTACCATATGACCCAGCAACCCCATTCTTGGGCATATATCTGGACAAAAGTTTCCTTAAAAAAGACACATGAATCCAATGTTCATAGCAGCTTTATTCAAAATAGCCAAGACATGGAAACAACCAAAATGTCCATTGGTAGACGATTGGATTAGGAAGATGTGGTATATATATGCAATGGAATAGTACTCAGCCATTAAGAAGAACAAAATATTGCCATTTGCAGCAACATGGATGGAACTGGATACTCTCTACTGAGCGAAGTAAGTCAGAAAGAGAAAGACAAACTCCATATGATATTACTTATATCTGGAATCTAATATATGGCACAAATGAACATTTCCACAGAAAAGAAAATCATGGACTTGGAGAATAGACTTGTGCTTGCAGAGCAGGAGGGGGAGCGAGTGAGATGGGTTGGGAGTTTAGGGTTAATAGATGCAAATTATTGCTTTTAGAATAGATTAGCAATGGGATCCTTCTGTGTAGCACTGGGAACTAAGTCCAGTCACTTTAATGGAGCATGATAACATGAGAATATAGAATGTGTACATATATGTGCAACTGGGTCACCACGTTGTACAGTAGAAAAGATTTTATAGGGGAAATAACAATTAAAAAATAAAAAAATTATTTCAAGTATCTTCTATGTCCCTAATAGTATGAAACTAGAAATTAACCACAGGAAAAAAAAATGAGAAAAAACGGACTATGTAGAGTCTAAACATCATGCTACTACCAAAATAATTGGTCAACAAGAAATCAAAATGGAAATAAGGAAATACCTCAAGACATATGATAATGAAAATATAACCCTTCAAAATCTATGGGGTGCTGCAAAAGCAGAGTTTAGAAGGAGGCTCATAGCAATACAGGCTTTTCTAAAAAGAAGATGAAAAATTTTCAAATCAACAATTTAACCTGCCACCTAAAGAATTACAAAATAAAGACCAAAACCTCAAGTCAGCAGCAGGAATAAAATAATAATGATCAGAGAGGAGATGAATACATAGAGATTAAATAAAACAGTAGAAAAAAATCAATGAAACCATGATTTGGTTCTTTAAAAGCATAAACAAAATTGACAAACCTCTGGCCAGATTCAATGAGAAGAGGAAATAAGAACTCAAAGAAAAAAAGAGATGAAAAAGGAGAAATGTCAATGATCACTAGAAATGAAATTGAGTATGTAATAAAATTCCCAGGCAAATTCTTCCAAACATACAAAGAAGGTCTTATCCTTCTTAAACTTTTTCAAAACGTTGAAGAAGGAACACTCCCAAAGATATTCGTTGAAGCCAACATCACCTTAATAATAAAACCAGACAAAGGTACTACCATGAAAGAAAATTATCGGCCAATATCTTTGGTTAATATAGATGCAAACATTCCCAACAAAATTTTAGTTAACAGAATCCAACCACATATAAAAAAATCATACACCATGACCAAGTGGAATTCATACCAAGTTCACAAGGGTGGTTCAACTTTCACAAATTAATCAATTTCATACACCACAGTAACAAGAGAAATTTCAAAAACCACATGATCCTCTCAATGGATGCAGAAAAGGCAATTTGACAATATCTAACACCCACTCAGGATAAAAACTCTTACCAAAGTGGGTATAGAGGGAACATACCATAGCATAATAAAAGCCATTTATGACAAATCCACAGCCAATATAATACTCAAAGGAGAAAAGCTGAAATCCTTCCCACTAAAATTGGAACAAGACAAGGATACCCACTCTCACCACTTTTATTCAACAAAGTATTGGAAGTTCTAGCAATAGCAATAAGACAAACAAAAGAAATTAAAGGTATTCAAAGTGGAGGAGAAAAGATAAAATTGTCACTCCATGAAGATATGATATTATAAATAGAAAAACCTAAGGACTCCATACAGAAACTACTCAAACTGATCAATAAATTCAGCAAAGTAGCAGGATAACATTCAGTTGCATTTATGTATACTAATAATGAAATATTAGAAAAGGAATATAAAAATTGAATACCTTTTAAAATTGCACCATGAAAAATTAAATACCTAGGAATAACCTGATCAAGGAGGGGAAAGATTTTTGTGCTGAGAATTATAAAACATTAATCAAGGAAATTAAAGAGGATTCAAAGAAATGGAAAGATATCCCATTCTCCTAGATTGGAAGAATGAATATTATTAAAATGGCCTTACTACCAAAAGCAATCTGCAGATTCAACCCAATCCCTATGTATTACCTTTTTCACAGGACAAGAATAAACCATACCAAATTTCATATGGAACCATAAAGATCCAGAATTGCCAAAACAATCCTGAGGGGGGAAAAAACAAGCAAGAGGCATAAATTTTCCAGACCTCAGACAATATTACAAAGCCACTTTTATCAATATAGTATAGTCCTGTTACAAAAACAGACATAGAGAACAATGGAACAGAATAGAGAACCTGAACCAAATGTTGATGCCCACGGTCAATTAATCTTTGACAAAGGAGGCAAGATTACAAAATGGGAATAGGACAGTCTCTTCAGCAAGTGGTGTGACAAAACTGGACAGCTACTCATAAATCAATGAAACTGGAATGCATGCTTATACCATGCACTAACTCAAAATCACTTAAAGACTTAAACAGAAAACAAGATACCATAAAACTGTTAGAAGAGAACATAGACAAAACACTCTCTGACATCAACTGTACAAATGTTTTCTTAAGTCAGCCTTCCAAAGCATTAGAAATCAAAACAAAAACAAACCAGAGGGACCTAATCAAACTTACAAGCTTTTGCACAGCTAAGGAAAACATAAAAAAAGACAACCTATGGAATGGGAGAAAATAGTTTCAAATGATAAAACTGACAAACATTTCACCTCCAAAATATACAACTCATACAACTCAACCACAAAAAAACTCAATTGAAAAATTTGTGGAAGACCTAAATAGACATTTCTCCAAAGAAGACATACAGATTGCCAACAGGCACATGAAAAAACGCTCAAAATCACTAATTATTAGCAAAATGTAAATCAAAACTGCAATGAGGTGCCACTTCACACTGGTCAGAATGGCCATCATTAGTAACAAATGCTAGAAAAGTTGTGGAGAAAAGGGAATCCTCCTATATTGTTGTGGGAATGTAAATTCATGCAGCCACTATGGAAAACAGTATGGAGGTACCTCAGAAAACTAAATGTAGAACTACAATATGATCCAGCAATCTCACTTCTGGGCAGCTATCTGGACTTATTCATTGAAAAAGATACACTCATCCCTATGTTCACTGCATCACTGTTACATGGAAACAACCTAAATGTCCATTGGTAGATGAATAGATTAAAAAGATGTGTTACATATACACAATGGAAACTACTCAGCCATAAAAAAGAAAAAAGTAATGCCACTTGCAGCAACATGAGTGGAACTGGAGATTCTCATGCTAAGTATATCATAAAGAGAAAGACAAGTACCATATATCACTTATACCTGGAATCTAATATATGGAAAAAAATGAGCCTATCTATAGAAACGAGACAAACTAGTGTACATGGAGAACAGACTTGTGGTTGCGAAGGGGGAGGGAGTGGGGTGGATTGGGAGTTTGGGTTTAGTAGAAGCAAACTATTGAATTTGTAGTGGATACAAAATGATACCCTTCTGTATAGCACAGGGAACTATAACTAATCACTTTAGTGGAATATGACAGAGGATAATGTGAGAAAAAGCTATATATACAGCTGGGTCACTTACCTGTACAGCAGAAATTGTCATTATTAATCAACCATAACAAAAAAATTAAAAAGCCTTTTTCACTGTTACTTCTACTTTTACTGCTCTTATATTTCTACCAAAAGCATTATTTTTTCTGCATTTGTTTATTGTAAGTTTCCCCCACTAGGATATAACTATCCTAACTTTTTCCTTGATTATCTCCTGTGGTGCCTAGAACACAGTATGTGTTCAATAAATATACCTGGAATGAATATGACTTTGCTATATTCTTCAGGCAAAGATCAAGAGTGCAGAGGCTATATTAGTTCCATGTTCATAAGCTACTTTACTTCTAGGAAACAGCAATAGATTTATAGGGGTGGCCAACCTGTTCCAAGAGCCATGCTGTAAATTCAAGTTTCTCTTTTGTAGCCTTTGTTTTAATTCCTTTTCCACAAAGTAACCAAAGTAAATGTTTTAGAACATAATATTTTTTAATGTCAACCCCCTGATTAAATTATTCAATGATTTCCTGTTACCCTCAGGATAAATTCATTCATTATTTTTAAAAAAATTTATTCAGTGTTTTGTTTTCTATTACTATGCAATAAATTACTACAAATTAGAGACTTAAAACTACATCCATTTTTTAGCTCATAGTTCTTCAGCTTAAAAGTATGGGAACTCTGGAGCTGGATTCTCCGTTCAGAGTATTATAAGGCTGGAAGTGGTATCTGGGTTTAGTTCTCTTCTGGAGGATCTGGGGAAATTTTCCTTCCAAGTTCATTCTCATTTTTTGAAGAATTAATTTTCTTGTCATTGTAGAGCTGTTTGTAGAACTATTTTCTTCCATTAAATATATGGAATGCTTTAGTAGTATGACTATTTTAACATTAATTTTTCCAATCCAAGAACATGTGATATATTTCCATTTCTTGAATCATCTTCAATGTTCTCATCAGTGTTTTATAGTTTTCAGCATATATGATTTTTCCAACCATGGTTAAACTTATTCCAAGGTATTTTCACCTTTTTGAAGTTATTTTAAATGCATTGGTTTTAGCTTTCTCTTTCTGGAATTTCATTATTAACATAAAGAAATGTATGCACACTACAGTATAAAATAGATGAATAATTAGAACATACTGTATAGCACAGGATAGTCTATTCAATAGTTTATAATAACCTATATAGGAAAAAAGAATGTATATTTATATTTATTAACGATTCACTTTGCTATACACCTGAAATTAATACATCGTAAATCAACTATACTCCAATAAAATGAAATAAAAAAATAAAAACAGCAGGTTGCTTTAAATTAATCTTAAAGTCTATTTTTCTGAAGTCATTTATTAGTTCTAACAGTTTTTGTGTGAGCACCTCAGCATTCTCTACATAAAGGACCATGTCATCTGCAAATAGAGACAGTTTTACCACTTTCCTTCTGATTTGGATACTTTTTAATTTCTCTTTACTCATTTAATTGTTATGGCTAGAACTTCAATATTCCAATGATAAATAGAAATGGTAAGAGTGGGTATTTTTGTCTTATTCCACAATTTATCAGGAAAATTTTTAGCTTTTCATTGTTGAATATTATGTTGGCTTGGATTTTTCATAAATGGATTTTATTATGTTGAGATATGTTCCCCCTATACTCACTTTTGTGAGTTTTTGTTTTTGTCATGAATGGATGTTTCTCCCTTCCTTCCTCTTTTCTTTCTTCCTTTCTTCCTTCCTTCCTTCCTTCTTTCCTTCCTTCCTTCCTTCCTTCCTTCCTTCCTTCCTTCCTTCCTTTCTTTCTTGTGCCACACCTGAGGCATATGGAAGTTCCCAGGCGAGGGGTTGAATTGGAGCTGCAGCTGCTGGCCTGTGCCACTGGCACAGCTACAAAGGATCTGAACCATATCTGTAACCTACACCTCAGCTCATGGCAATGCTGGATTTTTAATCTACTGAGGCCAGTATCGTCATGGATACTCATGGATACTATTATGCTCATGGATACTAGTTGGGTTCTTCACTTGCTGAGCCATGATGAAACTCCATGAATGGATGTTGAATTTTGTCAAATGCTTTATCTGCATCTATTGAAAAGATCATGTGATGTTTGTCTTTCCTTTTGCTAATGTGATGTAACACAATGATTAATTTGCATATGTTGAACCATCCTTGCGACCCTGGAATGAATCCAACTTGATCATGGTGTATGATCCTTCTTATGAATTGTTGGATTTGGTTTGCTAATATCCCTGTTAAGAATTTTTGGATCTATATTCATCAAAAATATTTGTAATTTTCTTTTTAATGTAGTGTTTGGTCTTTTTTTTGTTGTTATTAGAGTTACGGTGGTTACATAGAATGACTTTGGGAATTCTTCATTTTTTTGAAATAGTTTGAGAAGGATAGGTATAAGTTCTCCTTTGTATATTTGGTGGAAATATCTGGTAAAGCTGTCCAGTCCTGGGCTTCAGATGCAGAGACTTTTTTTCTTACAAATTCTATTTCACATCTAATGATTGATCTGTTCAAATGATATGTTTTGGGAGACTGTATGTTTTGAGAAATGTCCACTTCTTCTAAATTTTCCAATTTATGGTATATAACTGTTCATACTATTTATTATGCTCTTGCATTTCTGCAATATCAGTTATTTCTTCTTCATTTCTTGTTTTTTTTAAGGCTTCTCTCACTCCTTCATTCTTGGTGAGCCTCCCTAGAACTTTTTCTATTTTATTTAATGTTTCAAAAAAACCCTTGGTTTTTATGATTTTTTATTTGATTCATTATAGCTGATTTATAGTATTCTGTCAATTTTCTGCTGCCTAACAAGGTGACCCAGTTACACATGCATGTATACATTCTTTTTTCTCATATTATCATGCTCCATCACAAGTGACCAGAGTTCCTAGTGCTGTACAGCAGGATCCCATTGCTTATCCATTCCAAAGGCTATAGTTTGCATCTATTAATCACAAATTCCCAGTCCCTCCCACTCCCTCTTGGCAACCAAAGTCTGTTCCTCATGTCCATGATTTTATTTTCTGTGGAAAATTTCATTTGTGCCCTAATTAGATTCCAGATAAGAGTGAGAACATATGATATTTTTCTTTTTCTTTCTGACTTACTTCACTTAGCATGAGAGTCTCTAGTTCCATCCAAGTTGCTGCAAATGGCATTATTTTGTTCTTTTTTTTAGCTGAGTAGTATTCCATTGTGTATATATACCATATCTTCTTAACTCAATCATCTGTTCATGGACATTTTGATTGTTTCCACTTCTTGGGTATTGTGAATAGTGCTGCAATGAACATATGGGTGCATGCGTCTTTTTTAAGTAAAGTTTTGTTCAGATATATGCAGAGAGTGGGATTGCTGGGTCATATGGCAGTTTTATATATAGTTTACTAAGGTACCTTCATACTTTTTTCCATAGTGGTTGTACCAATTTACATTCCCACCAGGAGTGCAGGAGGGTTCTCTCTTCTCCACACCCTCTCCAGGATTTGTAATTTGTGGACTTATTCATGATGGCCATTCTGACTGATGGCCATTCTGACAGGATTTGTAATTTGTGGACTTATTCATGATGGCCATTCAAATCATTGTAGTTTTGATTTTCATTTCTCTAATAATCAGTGATGTTGAATATTTTTTCCTGTGTTGTTGACCCTTTGTATATTTTCTTTGGATAATTGTCCATTCAGGTCTTATGCCCACTTTTCCATTGGGTTGTTGGCTTTTTTGCTGTTGAGTTATGTGAGTTGTTTGTACATTTTAGAGATTAAGCCCTTGTCAGTTGCATCCTTTGAAACTATTTTCTCCCACTCTGTAAGTTGTCTTTTTTTATGGTACCCTTTGCTGTGCAAAAGTTTGTCAGTTTGATTAGGTCCCATTGGTTTATTTTTGCTTTTATTTTCGATGCTATGGAAGACTGACCTGAGAAAACATTTGCAAAGATTGATGTCAGAGAATATTTTGCCCATGCTCTCTGGCAATTTGGGTCTTTTGTGGTTCCTTATAATGTTTGGATTGTTTGTTCTAGCTCTGTGAAAATGTCATGGGTAATTTGATAGGGATTGCATTGAATCTGCAGATTGCTTTGGGTAGTATGGTCATTTTTAAAATATTAATTTTTCCAACACAGGAGTATGGAATAGCTTTCCATTTCTTTACATTTTCTTTAATTTCCTTGATTAAAGTTTTATAGTTCTCAGCATATAAGTCTTTCACCTCCTTGGTCAGGTGTATTCCCAGGTATTTGAGTTTTTGGGGTGCAATTTTAAAAGGTATTGTACTTTCACATTACTTTTGTAAAATTTCATTGTTAGTATACAGAAATGTGACTGATTTCTGAATGTTTGTCTTATATTCTGCTACTTTGCTGAATTTGTTGGTCAATTCAAGCAGTTTTTGGGTTGAGTCCTTAGGGTTTTCTATATATAGTATCAGGTCATTTGCATACAGTGACAGTTTTACCTCTTCTCTTCCTATTTGGATGCATTTAATTTCTTTCGTTTGTCTGATTGCTGTGGCTAGGACTTTTTTCTATTGATTTTTGAATCTCTATTTTATTAATTTACTCTTTGATCTTTATGATTTCCTTCCTCCTGCTGATTTTTATTTTTCTTTGTTCTTTTTATAATTCATTTTGGTCGTGGGTTGTATTGTTTATTTGAGATTTTTCTTCTTTGATGAGTACAGCCTGTATTGCTATAAATTTCCTTCTGAGCACTGCTTTTGTGGCATCCATAGAATTTTAGTGTTGTGTCTTCATTATCATTTGTCTCCAGGTATTTTTTAATTTCCTTCTTGATTTACCCATTGGTTTTTTCATAGCATGTTGTTTAGTCTCCATTTAGTAAGATTTTTCTCATTTCTTTTCCTGTGGTTGATTTCTAGTTCCATGCCATTGTGGTCAGAGAAGGTACTTGAAATTATCTCTATACTCTTAAATTGGTTAAGCTTAGCTTTGTTCCCTGGTATGTGATCAATCCTGGGAGTGTTTCATATATACATGAGAGGAATGTGTATTCTGATTTTTTTGAATGTAATGTCCTGAAAATGTCAATTCAGTCTAATTTTTATATGGTGTCACTTAGGATCTCTGTTGCCTTATTGATTATCTGTCTAGAGAATCTGTCCATCAATTTATCCTTTTATATCTATTAGTATTTGTTATAGGTATCTGGGTGCTCCTGTATTAGGGGCATATATATTGATGATTGTAATATCCTCTTCTTGAATGGATCCTTTAACCATTAATTATGTCTTTCTTTATGGCCTTCATTTTAAGGTTTATTTTGTCTGATATGACTAATGCAACTCCTGCTTTCCTGTCTTGTCCATTGGCATGAAATATCTTTTCCTATCCTGTCACTTTCAATCTATATGTGTACTTTGTCCTAAGGTGAGTCTCCGGTAGAATACAGATTGTAGGTTTCTGCTTTTTTATCCAATCTGCCACTCTGTGTCTTTTGATTGGATCCTTGAGTCCATTTACAATTAAGGTAATTTTTGATAGATACGTTTTTATCACCATTTAAAACATTGTTTTCCAGTTGATTGTATGTTTCTCCTTTTTCCTTTTTTTTTTTTTTTTTGGTTGGATGATTTCCGTTTATTTTATGCTTGAGTACATTTGTTTTTAGTTTTTGTGAATGTAATATTTGGTTTTGATTTGCAGTTGCCATGTTTTTTTTAGTATGTTAAACCATTCCTGTATCTGTTTGCCTAGCCTGATAGTCATATAGGTTCAAACACATTATTAAAAGAAATCAATCTATGTTTTCTTGCTTTCCTCTCCACATGCTATGATTTTGCAGTCCTTTTTAAACATCTTCTTGTGTATTCTTTTGCTGTTCCTTGTGTTTATCATTGCTTCTACACTAGTTTTTTTTTCCATCTTTTAAATCTATATGCTGGCTTATTTATGTGATTACAATTCTGTTTTTCTCCATCCTATTTCTTCTTATTTATTTATTTATTATCTGGGCTTTTCTATGGCCACAACTGCAGTATATGGAGGTTCCCAGTCTAGGGGTCTATTTGGAGCTGTAGCCACCAGCCTACACCAGAGCCACAGCAACACAGGTTCCAGGCTGCATCTGTGACCTACACCACAGCGCACAGCAATGCTGGATCCTTAACCCACTGAGCAACACCAGGAAGTGAACCCACAACCTGATGGTTTATAGTCGGATTCGTTGACTGCTGAGCCATGATGGGAACTCCTTCTTCTTTTTTTTTTAAAGGAGCCCTTTCACTAATTGTTTTTAGAATAGGTTTAATATTGCTGTACTCTTTTAGCTTTTGTTTGTTGGAGAAAAATCTTTATTTCTCCTTCTATTTTAAATGATATTCTTAGTGGATAGTGTATTATAGGGTGCAATTTTTTTTCATTTCAGAACTTTAAATATATCTTGTCACTTCCTTCTGGCCTGTAGTGTTTATGTAGAGAAATCAGCTGATAGTCTTATGAGGGTTCCCTTATAATTAAAGCTTAATTTATCTCTTGCTGCCTTTAGAATCCTCTCTTTGTCTTTAACTTTTGCCATTTTTTAATAATATGTCTTGTTGCGGTCCTATTTGATTTCAAATTGTTTGGGGCCCTCTGTGCTTCCTGTATTGTCATATCAGTTTCCTTTAGATTTGGAAAGTTTTCAGCCATAATTTCTTCAAATATATTTTCAGTCCACTTTTCTTTTTCTTCTCCTGCTGGAATTCCTATTATGCATAGATTGGCCCACTTTATATTATCCCATAGATCTCTTTATTGCTGTCATGTTTTGTTCATTTGGTTTTCTGTATGATGTCCTGATTGGATGATTTCCAGTATTCTATCTTCCAAGTCACTAATTAATTCCTCTGTATTATTCATTATGCTCTTTAGTGCCTTCAGCTGAGTTTGTGTCTCTGCAGGTGAAAATTCTAATTTTTCCTTATTATATTTTCTAGTTCCTGTATGAAGGAATCTGCATTACTTTTTATCTCTGGTCTTCATTCATTCATATTCAGCCTAAATTCCTTCAGTATTTTCACTATCTCCCTTTTGAACTCAGTGTCTATCAGACTACAGAGGTCTTTCATTGTTTGCTACTTCAGTTGAATTCTCCTGTTCCTTTAACTGGGAATCATTTTTGAGCTTCTTCGTCTTGCTTGTATTTTTCTTTTTCTGTGAGTTTAGGCAAGCCAAACTGTAGTTTTATGGGGCTACTACTATGCAAGTGCACCACTTTGTATTATGCGGGGAGTTACTATTTATTTTTGGCATGGAATTTGAATATTTGCTTCTCTTTCTTTAGTGTGAGCAGGCTGTTATCCCCAGGGTGCTGAGTGTATTTCTGGGGAGAAGGAGGCAATGGGTAGAGCCAGTAGTCAATGCCTGGTTGCCTGGCTTTTAACAGCAGCAAGGACTGACAGGAAAGTGACAGTGGCTACTCCTAGTTGCAGGGCCCTGGGAAGTGGTAATGAGCCTTATGCAGATTGACGATGTGCCCAGAGCATTTGGCAGTGACAGCAGCAGGGTCTGTGATTTAGGGGGAATGAAAGCAACAACAGGTAGTGTTCATTTTCAATGCCCTCCTCTGAGGTGACTGGAGCCAGAAATGGTGCCCTTTCACACATTCCTAGAGGTAGCAGGCCACACCCACCTCTGGAGTCAGTGATAGCTGCAGTAGTTTGCCCCCACCACTTGCAGACCATGCAAGAAGCACCCTGTCTCTCAGCCCACACAGAAGGTGCTACACAGGCTTCTCCTAGTTGCAGTATTCTGGGAAGTGACAGAGACCAAGCATGTGGGTACTACCTGAAATGTTTGGCAGTGGCAGAAACTGGGCCTTTGTGCTTCCAGGGTTTCAAGAGCAACAACAAGTGGTGTTTGGTCAAAGTGCTCTCCTCTGTGGTGTCCTTGTTCAATGGTGGTACCTGTTCATGGACCCCTAGTGGTGGTGGGTCATGCCCACCTCTGGAGTCAGTGATAACTGTGGTGATTTGCCCCCCACCAGCTGCCAACCATGCAAGAAGCACCTCATCCCTCTTAGCCCCCACAGGAGGTGCTTCACCAATTGCTCCTAGTTGTAGATTCCCAGGAAGGGACAGTGATCAAGTGTTTGGACACTGCCCACAGCATTTGGCAGTGACAGTAGCTGAGTAGCTGTGCTCCCAGGGGAGCAAGAGCAAAAACAGGTCGTGTTTTGTCTCAATGTCCTCCTCTGTGGTGCCCTCTGAAGTGTTTTGGGTGGCAAATGATACTTCTTCAGGGATCCCCAGTTGTGGTGGGCCATGCTTACCTCTGGAGTCAGTGATAACTGCAATGGTTTTCCCCCACCACCTTCAGGCCATGCAGGAAGCACCCTGTCCTACTGAATCCACTCAGGAGGTGCTATACCATCTGTTCCTAGTAGTAGTGTCTTGGGAAGGGACAGTGATCAAGCATCTGGGAGCCACCTGGAGCATTTGGCAGTGGCAACTTCAGGGCAGATGTGTTCCCAGGGGTGTAAGAGAAACAACGTGTGGTGCTTGGTTGCAGTGCCCTCTTTTTCCTTTTTTTCCAACACCTGAGGTTACTGGAGCTATAGGTGGATCCCACTCACAGACCCCCATTGGTGGCAAGCCACACCTACCTCCAGTTTCTGAGAAGACTGCTGCATTCTGTCCCTGCCACCTGTAGATCTCGCTAGAGGCACCATGTCACACTTGGGCCTGCACTGTCCCCAGCCCACACTAAGAGGTGACTAGCCACCCACAGCCTGGACAAGAAGCGCCCATTCTCCCATAGCCTGAGCAAGTGGTTTCTTGGCACCCATAGCCTGCACCAGAGCCACCTCGCCATCTGAGAGCCCAAGCACAACTGAGCAGGGAGATTCCTATGGTGGTCTGCCCCTCCTCCTCTCACCCTTCCTAACAATGTACCCTTCCTTCTCCTGTGGGCCCAGACCTCCTCCCAGGTTCCCTCCACCATGGTGCTCCACATCCCAACCCAGAGCACACCACTCCCCTGCCCATGGCACACCACTCCTTAGGCCCTCAGACTGTCCCCACACAGCCAACCCCAGTTCTCTCCCCAGAACTGACCTCTGGAGCCTGAGTCTCAGGGCCCAGCCCCCACATGAGTGTCTCAGGCTGTGGTGTCTGGGCTGGTGTTTCAGATTATCTGTGCAGCTCTCACTCAACTTTGCCCTCCTCAGACCAGCTGCTGAGCTTTTCTTGGCAATTTTGATGTCGCTCTGTCTTGGCTGATCTCCAGGTCCATTTCCCAGGATATGGGTTCCTTTTCTCCTTCACAGCTCCTTCTCAGGAATGCTAGCCCCTTCCTGATTCCTTCTCTCTTTCTCTTTTTTCTTTTGTTCTACCCAGTTATGTCAAGAGTTTCTTGCCCTTTTTGGAGGTTTAAGTTCTTTGGACAGCATTCAGTAGGTATTCTGTGTGAGCCATTTTAGATGTAGATGTTTTTCTTTGATGTGTTTGTGGAAGAAGGTGAGCAATACGTCTTACTCGTCCACCATCTTTGTCGGCCTCCTCAATAACCAACTCTTGGTTTTATTGGTATTTTCTATTTTTTAAATATTTATTTCATCTATTTCTTTTCTGACCTTTTTCTCTCCAGGATTTGTTAATTCTTCTTCTAATTCTTTTAGTTTTGAGCTTAGGTTGTTTATTTTAGGCTTTTCTTTTTCTTTTTCTTTCTTCCTTTTAGAACTTCTTTAGCTGCATCAGTTAGATTTTGTAATGTCATGTTTTTGTTTTTATTTGTGGCAGATATTTTCAGATTTTTTCTTTGATTTCATTTCTAACCCGTTGATTTTTTAGTATCATGTTGTTTAAACTGCAGTTGTTTGTTCTTTCTCCATTTTTCTTGCAGTGATTGAATTCTAGTTTCATACAATTGTAGTGAAAAAAGATGATTGAAATAATTTCAATAGTCTTAAATTTGTTGATACTTTCTTTGCGACTTAGTATGTGGTCTTTCCTAGAGAACATTACATGCCTGCTTGAAAATTCAGAATGTTTATTCTGTGTTTTTTCTTTTATGTAGTGTCCTATAGATGTCAAATACATCCAAATAGACTACTGTGTCTTTTAGGAGCTCTGTTGACTTACTGATTTTCTATCTGGATTATCTGTCCATTGATGTCAGTGAGGTATTTATTCTCTACAATTATGTATCATTGTTAGTGCCTATCTTTTTGTCTGATAGTATTTTTATATAAAATGAAGTGTTCCTATATTCTGTGCATGTATGTTAAAGAGTGTAATATCCTCTTCCTTATTGATCACTTTGTTTTTATATAGTGCCATTTTTGTCATCTTTATGGTTTTTGTTTTAAAGACTATTCTCTCTGATATGATTCCTTGTAATTTCCATTTGCATCAAATATTTTTTACCTTCCCTCAATTTCAGTCTATGTGTATCTTTCATACTGAAATATATCTTTTGTGGGCGATATATTGTTGGTACATTTTTTCTTATCCAATATGAAACTCTATGTCTTTTGTTAGAGTACTTAGTCCATCGACATTTAAATTAATTATTGATTGGTATGTATTGTCATTTTAATGCTTGAAAAATTAATGAAAATTTTTAATGAAAAATTGTTTTTATAGTTTTTCTCTTTTCAATTCTAGTTATTTTCTTTTTCATATGGTGATTTCTTTTGTAGTATGCTTGAGTTCCTTTCTGTTTTTTGTCAATCTATTGAACATTTTTTACTGAATATTTTTTATTCTTCATTTTTTAAAGTCTTATTGATGATAGTTGAATTACAAGGTTGTAATAAATTCTACTGTATAACAAAGTGGATTGGTTATATTTAAATATTATTATATTTTTAAAAAATGTTTTAATTATATACACATGCATTCTTTTTCCAATTATTTTCATATACATTATCACAGACTGTTGAATAGAGTTCCCTGTGCTATAGTACAAAGTCCTTCTTGGCCTGTCATTCCATACACCCCCAGTCCAGTCCTCCCCTCACCACCTGACACCTTTGATAACCATATTTTTGTTTTCAAAGCCTGAGTCTGTTTTATTTCTGCAACTAAGTTCATTTGTATCCTTTTTTAAAATTATACATATAGGTGATATCTTATGATGTTTGTCTTTAATTATCTGACTAACTTCTCTTAGTATGATAATCTCTAGGTCCAAACATGTTGCTGCAAATGGTATCATTTAATTCTTTTTATGGCTGGGTAATATTCCTTTGTATATATGTATAAAAGCTTCTTTATCCATTCCTCTATTGATGGACATTGAGGTTGCTTCCATGTCTTGGATATTGTAAATAGTGCTGCAATAAACATTGGGTGCATGTATCTTTTTAATTGTTTGGTTTTTTCCATCTAGATGCTGAGGAGTGGAAATCCTGGATCACATGGTATTTATATTTTTAGTTTTTTGAGGAATATACATACAGTTTTCCATAGAGGCTATACCAATTTACATGCCAATCAGCAGTTTAAGCGGATTGGCTTTTCTCCCCCATCATTTTGAGGATTTATTTATATATGTATATTTTTGTATTTTTAGGGCTGTACCTGTGGCAAATGGAGTTTCCCAGGCTAGGGGTCAAATCAAAACTGTAGCCTCTGGCCTATGCCACAGCAATAGCAACACCAGATATGAGCTTCATCTGCAACCTACACAACAGCTCACAGCAATGACAGATCCTTAACCCACTGAGTGAGGCCAGGGATCGAAACTGCATCCTCATGGATACTAGTCAGATTTGTTTCCACTAAGCCACAATGGGAACTCCAATTTACAGCATTTATTTTGGAGATATTTTTATGCTGACCACTCTGGCTGGTGTAAGGTATCGCTTCATAGGAGTTTTGATTTTCATTTTTCTAATAATTATCAATGATGAACATCTTTTCATGTGTTTTTGGTCATCTGTACATTTTCTTGGGGAAAAATGTCAATTTAAGCCTTCCGCCCAATTTTTTTTGATTGGGTAGTTTATTTATTATTATTATTTTTTTGATAATGAGCTTCATGAGTTGTCTGTATATTTGGATTTTAATCCCTTTGTCATTTGCTCCATTTGCAAAGATTTTCTCCCATTCTGTGGATTGTCTTTTCTTTTTGTTAATAGTTTCCTTTGGTGTGAAAAAGCTTTGAAGTTTATTTAAGTGCCATTAGTTATTTTCATTTTTATTTTCATTGCTCTAGGATGTGGATCTGAGAAGATATTGTCGTGGTTTGTATCTGAGAGTGTTCAGCTTATGTCTATTCTAAAATTTTTATAGTATCTCACTTTATATTTAGGTCTTTAATTCATTTTAAGTTTATTTTTATGTATGATGTTAGAGAACATCATACTTTCATACTTTCACATGTAGCCATTTTTTATAGCACTATTTATTAAAGAGGTATTCTTTTCTCCATGGTATAGTCTTGCTTCCTTTGTTGTAGATTAGTTGACCATAGCTGGGTGGGTTAATTTCGTGGCTTTCCATTCTGTTCCATTGATCCCTATAGAAACGTGACAGTACCATACTTATTTGATGACTGCTGTTTGTAGAATCACCTATAGTCAGGAAGCCTGATTCTTCTAGCTTCATTTTTCTTTATTGAGATTATTTTGGCTATTCAGGGTCTTCTCTGTTTCCAAATAAATTAAAAATTTTTTTGTTCTAGTTCTGTGAAAAATGCCGTTGGTAATTAGATATTATTTTGTTGAAATTTTAGGTTGACATGGGTTGTAGAGTCATTTTAATAATTTTGATTCTTCCAATCCAAGAGAATGGTACATCTTTCCATCAGCTTCTGTCATCTTTGATTTCTTTAATCAGCATCTTATCGTTTTCAGGGAATAGTTCTTTTGTCTCTTTTGGTAGGCTTAGTCCTGGGTATCTTATTCTTTTCGATGCAGTGGTAAATGGGATTGTTTCCCTTTCTGATCTTTCATTATCAGTATATAGAAATGCTATCATTTCTGTACATTAATTTTGTAACTTGCAACTTTAATGAAATCATTGATGAGCTCTAAAAGTTTTCTGGTGGCATCTTTAGGATTTTCCATGTATATTATCCCATCTATAAACAGTGATAGATTTACTTCTTCCTTTTCAATTTGGATTCATTTTATTTCTTTATCTTCTCTGATTGCTGTAGTTAGGACTTCCAAAACTATGTTGAAAAAAAGTGCTAAGAGTGGTCATGCTCATTTTATTCCTGATCTTAGTGGGAATTTTTTCAGATTTTCATTTGTGATAATGATGTTAGGCATGGTGTTGTCATTGATGTCCTTTATTATTTAGAGATATGTTCCCTCTCTGCTCATTTTCTGGAGGGTTTTTAATCATAAATTGATGTCGGATTTTGTCTAAAGCTTTTCTTGCCTGTATTAACATAATAATATGGTTTTTATTCTTCAATTCATTAATGCATTATTTCACACAGATAGATTTGCAGATATTGAAAACTTCTTGTATCCCTGGGATAAATCCCACGTGATCAAGTTGTATGATCTTTTAATATATTTTTGGATTTGCTTTGCTAGTATTTTGTTGAGGATTTCCGAATCTAAGTTCATAAGTGATATTGGCCTGCAGTTACCTTTTTCTTATGTTATCTTTTTCCGGTTTTAGTATCAGAGTGATAGTGGCCTCATAGAATGAGTTCGAGAGTGTCCTTTCCTCTGCAATTTTTTGGAATATTTACAAAAGGGCATTTGTTTAACTTTCCTATAAATGTTTGATAGAATTTTCCTGTGGAGCCATCTGGCCCTGAATTTTTGTTTGTGAGAATTTTTAAATCATAGTTTCAGTTTCAGTACTTGTGATTGGTCTGTTCAGTGTTTCTATTTCTTCCTGGATTAGTCTTGGAAGATTGTACCCTTATAAAAATTTGTCCATTCCTTCTATGTTCTCCATTTTATTGGCATATAGTTGCCTCTAGTAGTCTTTTATGGTCCTTTGTATTTCTTTTTTTTAGTAATTATTTATTATTTTTAAAGATTTTTATTTTTTCCATTAGAGTTGGTTTACGGTGTACTCTCAGTTTTCTACTGTACAGCAAAGTGACCCAGTCACACACACACTCACACACACACACTCACACACACACACACACACACACACACATACATTCTTTTTCTCACATTATCCTCCATCATGCTCCATCACAAGAGACTAGATTTAGTTCCCTGTGCTATACAGCGGGATCTCATTGTTTATCCACTATAAATGCAATAGTTTGCATATATTAACCCCAGACTCCCAGTCCATCCCACTCCCTCCCCTTTCCCTTTGGCAACCAAAAGTCTGTTCTCCAAGTCCATGAGTTTCTTTTCTGTGAAAAGTTTCATTTGTCCCATATATAAGGTTTCAGATATAAGTAATATCATACGGTATTTGTCTTTCTCTTTCTGACTTCCTTCACTTACTAGGAGAGTCTCTAGCTTTATTCATGTTGCTGTAAATAGCATTATTTTGTTATTTTTATGGCTGAGCAGTATTCCATTTTGTACATATACTACTTCTTCTTCATCCATTCATCCGTTAATGGACATTTATGTTGTTTCCATGTCTTAGCTATTGTGAATAGTCCTGCAATATTTTGTTATAAGAGTGTAGAAAAACAATTGATTTCAATATATCATTTTTTTGTATCTGAAACTTTACAGAATTCACTTATTATTCTAATAGCTACTTTTTGTCATATTTAGGGTTTCCTATACATAGTATCTTGTCATCCTCAAACAGTGATAATTTTAGTTCTTACTTTTCAATTTGGATTGCCTTTAATCCTTTTTCTTTTCCAAATGCTGAGTCTCATATTTCCAAAGTGGCAAGGGTGGCATCCTTGCCTTGTTCCTGATATTAGAGGAAATGCTTTCATCTTTTCTTAATTGGGAATGATTTTGGTTTTGTCTATGATTTATACATCCTTTATTTTATTGAATTAAACTCCCTCCATACTCAGTTTGTTGGGAGTTTTATTAGTAAATAAATGCCAAAGGATTTTTCGATCTATTTAAAATATCACACGAGTTTTATTCTTCAATTTATTCGTGTATTATATCACATTGATTCGTGAATATTGACTATTCTTGCATATCCAAGGATTTTTCCACTTGGCCATGGTTCATGATTCTATTAATATATTGAATTTAATTATAAGTTTTTGTTCAGGAATTTTGCTTCTATATTCATCAGTAATATTGACCTACAATGTTTTTTTATCCTTTAAAAAAAATTTGGCCATGGAGGCATGTGGAAGTTCCCAAGTCAGAGATTAAAGCCATGCCACAGCAGCAACCCAAGTCACTGCAGTGATAGCACTAGATCCTTAACTCAGTGCAGAGGGGTGGGATTCTGCAAGTCCCCTTTGGGGTGGGTGCAGAACCATGATCTCCCTACCTGGGTGGAGAAATTCACTTTGGAAACAGGGAAATCACCAAACGAAAACACCTATAATATTTTTGTGTGATCTGTTTTTGATATCAGCATGATGTTGATTCAAAGAAGTGCACTCAGAAGAGTGCATTTCTTTTCAAATTTTTGTGTAGTTTCAGAAGAACTGGTAATAATACCTTAAATTTTTTGTACATATCATGTGTGAAGTCATCTGATACTGGATTTTGTTGGGTCTTTTTAAAATTAATGATTCAGTTTCATTTCTGGTAATCAGTCTTAATATTTACTATTTCTTCCTGATTCAGTTTTGTAAGTTTGTTAATTTCTTTCCAATTTTCCAATTTGCTGGTTTGTAATTGCTCATAGTATTTTCTTATGTTCCTTTGTATTTGTGTGATGTCTGTTGTAATCTATCTTCTTTCATTTCTTATTTTATTTTGGTCCTTTTTCTTTCCTTGGTTACTCTGATTAAACATATATCCATTTTTCTTATCTTTTCAAAGAACTATGCTTATTTTCATTGATCTCTTATATGTTGTTTCTTTGGTCTTAATTTTATTTATTTCCACTCTGATCTTTATTATGTCCCTCCTTCTACTAAATTTCGTTTTTATCTTTCTTATTTTTCTAGTTTAAGTGTGAGTTTTGAATGCTGATTTGATATTTTTCTTATTTACTGATGTAGGCCTGAATCACTAGAAACTTCCCTCTTATTGCTGATTGTGCTGCATTCTACATAATTTGGATCATTGTGTTTTTATTTACATTTGTCCCCAGGTATCTTTTTATTTTATTTTTTTTATTTCGTCAGTGAGCCACTTGTTGTTTAGTAGCATATTGTTGAGACTTCACATCTTTAGAGGATTTTTTAATTTTCAGTAGTTGTCTTTTTGTCTCATACTGTTGTGATTGGAAAGTTTGCTTGATATATTTTAATCTTCCTAATTTATTGAGCCTTCTTTTGTGGCCTAGCATGTTATCTCTCCTGGAGAATGTTTCATGCACACTTGAAAAGGAAGTGTTGTAGTAAGGAGGGTCCTGAATTTGGCAGGAAGTCTTGTATCTACCAAAGACCTCCAGATTCCCTAGATGGCAGAGAAAGTTACTTCTGAAACAGTGAAGAGGGGTGGGATTCTGCAAGCCCCCTTTGGGGTGAGCACAGAACCATTATCTCCCTACCTGGGTGGAAAAGGTCACTTTGGAAACAGGGAAATTTCCTGGGAGTGTACAAGTGCCTTGCTGGTGGGTGCAGGCCTGCAACTGACCGAGCACACAGATAGAAATTTTGGAAATAATGCAGAGGGACCAGAATTTGGCAGGAAGTCTCCTGACATGCCAGAAACCTCCAGATTCCCTAGGAGTTAGAGAAAGTTATTTCTGAAGCAGCTTAGGGGGGCAGGATCCTGAAAGTATCCCCTGGGGAGGGTATAGAGCTGCAACCTCCCTACTGGGGTGGAGAAATTAACTTGGAAACAAGTTAAAGGGAAAGCTTTTGGAAGTTTACTAGGGGCCCCCCAGGTGGGTACAGACCCACAATTGGCCTAGCACACAGAACATTATTCTGGAAACAGTGTTGGTGGCCCAGAAGTCAGTAGGAGATCTCCTGAGCTGCTGGAGACCTCCAAATTCCCTAGGGAGAGGAGAAAGCTAATTCAGAAACATCATAGAGTGGCAAAATCCTGCAAGTGCCCTCTGGGAGGATATAGAGCCGTGATATCCCTACTGGGGTGGAGATAGTTACCTAGAAAAGAGGGAAAGCTCCTGGGAGTTGAAAAGGGGCCTTGTAAGTGAGTGTATACCTGTAATTGGCCTAGGAGACAAAAGGGGTTGTTGAAAACAGTGCAGACTATCCAGAATTCTGCAGCTGGCCTCCTGAGCTGATGGAAAACCAGATACATTCCTAGGGAGTGATTAAAGTTATTTCTGAACAGCACAGAGGGATGCGACTCTGAAAAGGGCCTTTGGGTGGGCACAGAGCCACAATCTGCCTAAGGGACAGAGGGTTATTTTGGACATGATACAGACTATCTGGGTTCCTCAAGAGAACTCCTCATGATTTACCTAGAGAGCAGTGGAAAAAATCCTGGAAGAAGTGCAAAGAATCCTGGAAATCTGCAAGAGTCTTCCTAGGTTGGTTGAGAGCTGTGAAAAGCTCATTGAACTGGTAAAGCTGGTTCAGAATAACGCAAAATTCCTGGCAATCACAAAAGGCCTAGCAGGCAGGAAAAGAACCACAATCTACACAGGAGATGGAGAAAGAGGACCTCGAAACAGCACACAGGATCCTGGGAGTCACAAGACCCCGGGTGGACAGGTGGAAAACTCCAAAAGGCTTAGTGAAGGGAAAAAGTGAACCTGGTAACAACACATATAGCCCAGGAGACACAAAGAGCCTAGCGGATTAGCAGAGTGATCTCAGGAAAAGCACCAGCTCTAGAATCTTGACCAACATTCAACCAAGGGAACACAAAAGCAGAGTATGTTGTGCAACTAGCCAAAGGAGCTGAAAGGGCCCACTGGTGAATGTTTCTATAGCTCAACAGCTGCAGGGAGCAGTCTATCACCAGCCTGGTAGGAAAAGGGACTGTGAGAAAGGTGCAGGCCTTTCATGTACAGAGAAAGCCTTTTATCAACAGTCAAGGAGTAGCCCCTGCCCCTGGAGATACAGAGAATGCCCCTGGACAGGACAAACAAAAGGAGGGACTACAAAGATGCACCTACCCTCCCAGCTACAGAGTGCAATACGTTTAAACTCCCTGTCAAAGGGACAGACTGTGGGATCAACTGCTGACATTGCCAATTACAGGAAACTGTCCTGAGAGCTCCCTGGAAGCAAGAGGATTCACAATAAGTAGCCCTGACCTCCCCCCCACCACCAAGAAAGCAATCCTGTGATCCATGAACTGCTACCAAGTTTCACACACACTCCATCCATAACAGTCACCTGGCTTCAGGGGAGTTAATATAATACCACCACTCCCATTACATGCTCTAACTACACATGAGCCACTAACACCTCTGTTAACTTCAAGACAAGGCAACAACTGCAGCATCAACATTCCTACCCTCAAGGGGACAATAAATATAGGAAGTTAAACATTATGAGACGACAAAGAAATAACCTTCAGACAAAGGAATGAGACAAAAAATACAAGAACAACTAAATGAAGAGGAGAGATAATCTACCTGGAAAATAATTCAGAGTGATGATATCAAAGATGATCCAAGACCTTGGAAAAACGATGGAGACACAGATAGAGAAGTTATAAGAAATGTTTAACAAAGAGCTAGAGGAACTAAAGAACAAGCAAATGAAGATGGATAGCACAATATATGAAATGAAGAAAACACTAGAAGGAATCAACAGCAGGATAACTGAGGCAGAAGAACAAATAAGTGACATAGAAGACCGAGTGGTGGAGATCATTGCCACAGGAAAAAAAATAAAAATAAAGAGAAAATCATGAAAAGAACTTAGGATGGCCTAAGTGATTTCTGGGACAACATTAAAAGTACACTCATTAATTCATTAAACATGAAAAGTAATATTTGCATCTTAGGGGTTCCAGAATGGGAAGAAAGAGAAAAAGGGCGAGATAAAATATTTGAAGATATAGTTGAAAATTTCCCTAATATGGGAAAGGAAACAGGTCGAGGAAGCACAGTGGATCATATACAGGATGAACCCAAAGAAAAACACAGTGAGACACATACTAATCAAACTGACAAAAATTAAATACATAGAAAAAATATTAAAAACAACAAGGGAAATCAACAAATAACATACAAAGGAACCCCCATAAGGATAACGGCCAATGACTCAGCAGAGACTCTGCAAGCTAGAAGGTAGTGGAGAGATATATTTAAGGTGATGAAGGGGAAGATCCTAGATCCAAGAATACTGTATCCATTCAGGCTCTCATTCACATTTAAAGAAGAGATCAAAATCTTTTCAGACAAATGAAAGCTAAGAGAATTCAGCAGTTCCAAAACAGCTCTACAGCAACCACTAAGTGAAATTCTCTAAGCAGAAAGGAAAAAGCCACAAGAAACAAGAAAATTTCAAAAGATAAAAATCCGTGGTAAAGACAAAGGTAATATAAAGGTATAAAATCACCCATTGATGAAAAATGACATCAAAAGTAGCAGTCATGAGAAGAGGAGCAGTAAAATCCAGAACATCAAAAATGAATGTGAAAATAAGAGAACTTCAAACAAAACTAATAAGTGCAATAGAAATACACATGAAAACAAGCAATCCAAACATGACACTAAAAATAGTTAGCAAATCACAAGAGAAGAAATCCAAAAATGCGAAGTAAAAGAAAAGAAAGAAAGAAAGACCCAAAGTAAACAATTAAAAGCAATTTACAAAATGGCATTAAATACATACTTATCCATAATTACACTGAATGTAAATGGATTAAATGTGCAAACCAAAAGGCACAGACTGGCTGAATGGATACAAAAACCAGACCCACATATATGCTGTTTAAAAGAGACTCACTTCAGACCCAAGGACAGATACAGACTGAAAATGAGAGGATGAAAAAAGATGTTACATGCAAGTGGAAATCAAAGGAAAACAGGTGTAGCAATACTCATATCAGACAAAAGAGACTTTAAAATAAAGAAAATCACAAGAAACAAAGGAGGACACTACCTAATACTTAGGAAGTAACAATTGTAAATATATAAGCACCTAACATAGGAGCAACTCAATATATAAGGCAACTGCTGACAGCCATATAGGGAGAAATCAACAGAAATGCAATAAAGATGGGGGTTTTAACACTCCACTTACCTCAAGATAGATCATCCAAACAGAGATTCAAGAAGGACACACAGGCCTTAAATGTTACTCTAGATCAGATTAATTTAACTGATTAATACAGAACATTCCATCCAAAGCATCAGAATATACATTCTTCTCAAGTGTATATGCAAGATTCTCTAGGACAGATCACATGATGGGCCACAGATCAAGGCTAGGCAAATTTTAAAAAGTTGAAATTATCCTATGCATTTTCTCTGACCACAATGTTATAAGAATAGAAATTGACTACAGAAAAAAAATCACAAACTCTTGGAAGCTAAACA
Source organism: Sus scrofa (assembly GCF_054392235.1). NCBI lineage: Eukaryota > Metazoa > Chordata > Mammalia > Artiodactyla > Suidae > Sus > Sus scrofa. Next base: position 63,044,387 of record NC_139401.1, read on the forward strand.
ATATGCTACTGAACAACCAAAGGATCATTGAAGAAGTCAAAAAGGAAATCAAAAGATTCTTAGAGACAAATGGCAACGAAGGAACAACAACCCAAAACCTATGGGACACAGCAAAAGAAGTTCTGAGAGGAAAGTTTATAACAATATAATCTTACCTTGAGAAAAAAGAAAAAGCTCAAATAAAGAACCTAAACTTGCACCTAAAACAATTAGAGAAGGAAGAACAGACAAAGACCAAAATTAGCAGAAGGAAAGAAATCATAAAGATCAGAGCAGAAATAAATGAATTAAAGACAAAGACAACAATAGAGAAAATCAATGAAATCAAAAGATTTTCTTTGAAAAGATCAACAAAATTGATAAACCTTTATCAAGACTCACCAATAAAAAAGGAAGAGTTCTCAAATCAATAAAATTAGAAATGAAAAAGGAGAAATTGCATTGACTTACTCCACAGAAACACAAAGTATCATAAAAGAATATTATAAGCAACTATGTGCCAATAAAATTGACAATCTTGAAGAAATGGACAGATTATTTTTTTTGTCTTTTTGCAATTTCTTGGGCAACTTCCATGGCATATGGAGGTTCCCAGGCTAGGGGTCGAATTGGATCTATAGCCACCAGCCTGTGCCAGAGCCATGGCAACACAGGATCCGAGCCGTGTCGGTGACCTACACCACAGCTCACGGCAATGCCAGATCCTTAACCCACTGAGCAAGGCCAGGGATCAAACCTGCAACTTCATGGTTCTTAGATTCATTAACCACTGAGCCACGACAGGAACTCCCAGAAATGGACAGATTCTTAAAAAGTTACAACCTACGAAGACTGAAACAGGAAGAAATTGAAAATATAAACAGATCAATCACAAGTACTGAAATTGAATATGTGATTAAAGACCTTCCAATAAATAAAAATCCAGAACCAGATGGCTACACAGGTGAATTCTATCAAACATTCAGAAAAGAGGTAACACTTATTCTTCTGAAACATTTTCAAAAAATAGTGGGGAAGGAACACTCCCAGGCTCATTCTATGAGGCCACTATCACTCTGATACAAAACCCAGACAAAGATACCACAAAAAAAAAGAAAATTAAAGATCAATATCACTGTTGAAATAGTTGCAAAAGTACTCAACAAAATACTCCCAAGATGAATCCAAGTATATACTGAAAGGATCATACACCATGATCAAGTAGGAATTATCCCAGGGATGCAAGGATTCTTCAGTATCTGCAAATCTACCAATGTGATACACCACATCAAAAAAATGAAGAATGAAAATATATGGTCATCTCAATAAATGCAGAAAAGGCTTTTGACAATATTCAACATCCATTGCTGATAAAAAAAACTCTCCTTTCATATATATATGAAAGGCCCACTGCTATCATCATTATCAATGGTGAAAAATTGAAAACATTCCCACTAAGACACTAAGATGAGTAAAAAGACAAGGATATCCACTTTCACCACTATTATTCAACATAGTTTTGGAAGTTCTAGCTACAACAATTAGAGAAGAAAAAGAAATAAAAGTAATCCAAATCAGAAAAGAAGTAAAACTATCACTGTTTGCATATGATATCATACTATACTTAGAAAACCCTAAAAAGAGCACCAAAAAATGTTAGAACACATCAATGAATTTGGCAATGTTGCAGGCTATAAAATTAATACACATAAATAAATTGCATTTCTATATACTAATAATGAAAGATCAAAAGAGAAATCAGAGAAACTATCCCTTTTACAATCATAAAAAAAACAAAATACCTAGGAATAAACCTACCTAAAGAGACAAAAGAGCTCTACTCTGAAAACTATAAGCTATTGATGAAATAAATCAAAGATGACAAAAACAGATGGAAAGTTATACCATGCTCTTGGATTAGAAGAATCAATATTGTCAAAATAAATATACTATCCAAGGCAACATACAGATGCAATGTAATTCCTATCAAATTACCAAAGACATTCTTTGCAGAACTAGAACAGAATATTTTAAAATTTGTATGGAAATACAAGAGACCCTGAATAGCCAAGCAGTATTAAAAAAGAAAAATGAAAATGGAGGAATCAAACTTCTTAACTGTAGACAATACTACAAAACTACAATCATCAAAACAATATGGTACAGGCACAAAAACAGAAATATAGACCATTGGAACAGGATAGAAAGCCCCAGTATAAACCCAAGTACATATAGGCAACTAATATATGACAAAGGAGTACAGAATATCCAGTGGAAGAAAGGTAGCCTCTTCAATAAATTGTGTTGGGAAACCTGGAAAGCTACATGCAAAAGAATGAAAGTACAGCACTAATACCATATAAAAAAACCCAAAATTGAATAAAAACCTAAATATAAGGTCAGATGCTATAAAACTCCTGGAGGAAAACATAGGCAGAATGCTCTTTGACATAAACCACAGCATCTTGTTTGATCCACCTCCTAGAATAATGAAAATGAAAATGCAAATAAACCAATGGGACCCAAAGTCTTTTCCAAAGCAAAGGAAACTATTAAAAAAAAAAAGAGGAGTTCCTGTCATGGCTCAGTGGTTAAAGAATCTGACTAGGAACCATGAGGTTGCGGGTTCAATCCCTGTCCTTGCTCAGTGGGTTAAGGATCCAGCATTGCCATGAGCTGTGGTACAGGTCACAGATGCCACTTGGATCCTGTGTTCCTGTGGTTCTGGCGTAGGCTGGTGGCTACAGATCTAATTAGACCCCTAGCCTGGGAACCTCCATATGCTGTGGGTGCGGCAACAGAAAAAACAAAAAGACAAAAAGCAAAACAAAACAAAACAAACAAACAAAAAAACCCAAGAAAGACAACCCACAGAAAGGGAGAAAATCTTTCCCAACAATGCAAAAGACAAGGGCCTATTTTCCAAAATATAAAAGCAACAAATGCAACTTGACAACAACAAAAAAAATCTAAAAACCCAATTTACCCTAAAACCATACACAAAAATAAACTTGAAGTGGATTAAAGACCTAGATATAAGACCAGACACTATCAAACTCTTAGAGGAAAACATAGGTCAAACACCCTCCAACATAAACGACAGCAACATCTTCTCAGAACAACCTCTTAGAGTATTGACTGTAAAAACAAAAATAAACAAATGGAACCTAATCAAACTTAAACGTTTCTGCACAGCAAAGGAAACCCTAAACAACACAAAAAGACAACCCACAGAATGGGAGAAAATCTTTGCAAATGAATCGACTGACAAGGGATTAATCCCCAAATTTATAAACACCTTCTGTAGCTCCATACCAAACAAACAAACATCCCCATACAAAAATGGGCAGAAGATCTAAACAGACAGTCCTCCAAAGAAGACATACAGATGGCCAAAAAACACATGAAAAGATGTTCAACGTCACTAATTACTAGAGAAATGTAAATCAAACCCACTCTGAGGTACCACCTCACACTAGCCAGAATGGACATCATCCAAAAGTCTACAAACAAGAAGTGCTGGAGAGGGGGTGGAGAAAAAGGAGCCCTATTTCACTGTTGGTGGGATTGTAAACTGGTGCAACCCCTGTGGAAAACAGTAGGGAGATGCCTCAGAAAACTAAACATAGAACTACCATTTGACCCATCAATCCCACTCCTGGGCATCTATCCAGAGAAAACCACGATTCGCAAAGACACATGTACTCCAATGTTCATTGCAGCAGTATTTTCAATAGCCAAGATATGGAAACAACCTAAATGTCTATTGACAGAGGAGTGGATCAGGAAGATGTGGTACATACACACAATGGAATATGACTCAGCCATTAAAAGGAACAAAATTCCCACATTTTGAGCAACATGGATGGACCTAGAAATTATTATGCTAAGTGAAGTCAATCATACAATGAGACACCAAGATCAAATGCTTTCACTGACATGTGGAATCTGCGAAAAGGACACAACCAACTTCCTTGCAGAACAGATACTGACTCATGGACTTTGAAAAACTTATGGTTTGCGAATGAGACAGTTCGGGTCGGGGGGGATGCACTAGGGTTGTGGGATGGAAAACCTATAAAACTGGATTATGATGATAATTGTGCATATATAAATGTAATAAATTCATTGAGTAATAGAAAAAAAACAATAGAAAAATGGCAGTAGAAAATTGACAGAACACTGTAAACCAGCTATAATGGAAAAAATAAAAATCATTATAAAAAAGAAAAAAATACATAAATGTCATAAAAATATAAAAATGGCCAGAAGACCTAAATAGACATTTCTCTGAAGAAGACATATGGATGGCCAACAGGCATATGAAAAATTCTCAATTTCACTAATTATTAGAGAAATGCAAATCAAAACTATAATGCAGTACCTCCTCGCACCAGTCAGAATGGATATCCTTAACAAGACAACAAATAATAAATACTAGAGAGGGTGTGGGGAAGAAGGTACCATCCTCCATTATTGGTTGGGATGTAAATTGGTACAACCACTATGGAAAATAGTATGGAGGTACCTCAGGAAATGAAATATAGAGCTACCATATGATCCAGCAATTCCACTGCTGGGCATATATCCATACAAATCTTTCATTGGAAAAGATACATGCACCCCTATGTTCAAAGCAGTGCTAGTCACAATAGCCAAGACATGGTTACAACCTAAATGTTAATCAAAAGATGAATGGATTAAGAAGTTGTGGTACATATATAGAATGGAATATTACTCAGCCATTAAAAATACAAAATAATGCCATTTGCCACAGCATGGATGGAACTAGAGACTCTTATACTAAGTGAAGTAAGCCAGAAAAAGAAAGACCAATACCATGTGATATTATTTATTTGTGGAATCTAAAATATTAAACAGATGATCCTATCTAAAAATAATAAACAAACAAACAAGCAACAGAAACAGAGCATGGCCAAGAAGATCAGACTTGGGGTACCTGGGGTGGGGGGAAAGGGAAGGGATTGGGAGGAATGAGCATTTTTGTGGTTTTGGGGGATGCAATCTATTATATCTAGAATGGATTGGCAATGTGATCCTTCTGTACAGCATAGGGAGATGTGTGTGATTGGGTCACTTTTTTGTACAACAGAGCTTGATGAAACATTGTAAATTAACTATACTTTAATAATAATAATAATAAATGGAAAAAATAAATTGTAAATTAAAAAAAAATTATATCCAATAACTGTGTAAAATATGGCCAGTAAGTGTAAAACTGGCCAGTAGGTATGAAAATATGTCTGACTTTACTGTAATAAAATAAATATAAATTTAAAAAAGAAAAGGAAACATTTTCTGATGATTTTGGATGGAATATTCTGTACATATATCTATTAAGTTCACCTACTTTAATCTGTCATTTAAGGGTAATGTTTCCTTATTTATTTTCTGTCTCAACAATGTGTCCATTGACATAAGTGAAGTATTAACATCCCCTATTTTATTATATTGTTATAAACTTCTTACTTTATGTTGGGTAATATTTACTTTATGTATTTAGGTTTTCTTCTATTGGGTGCATATGTATTTATAACTATTGTGTATTCTTGTTTGATTGATCCTTTTATCTTTGGTGTCCTTCAGTTTTTCCTGCTAAAATATTTAAGTTTGTTTTGCTGACCAAGTAATGCTACCTCATATTTCTTTTGTTTCTATCTTCATTGGCTAATTTTTTCTACTTCCTCACTTTGAGTCTCATTTATCTTTAGATCTGAAGTAAGTCATTTGTAGGCAGAATGTATGTTGGTCATTTTTACAAAATCAATTCAGACATCCTATGACTATTGATTAGAATATTTAGTCCATTTTCGTTTAAAGTATCTATTGACAGATAAGTACTTATTGCCACTGTTAACTCTTTTCTGGTTTTCTTACTAGTTATTTTTGTTCATTTCTTCTTTTGCTCTCTTCCTTTGTCATTTGATGTCTTCTTTAATATTATGCTTGGATTTCTTTTTTTCAGCATGTGTGTATTACACATTGTCATGTGTTTCATACATAAAAATCTCTATTTTGTAGGTGACTACCTTAAACTGTTACTCCCTCTCCAATTTTGATATTTGTGCTATCATATTTCACATCAATTTATGTTGTGTATATTTTAAATATGCATTGTAGATATATGTTTTACTGCTTTTGTCTTTTAACTTTCTTACTGGTTTTATAAATGGTTACTCCATTAATTTTTCTTTATATTTGCCTTTACCTATAAAATTTTTATTCTCATAATTTTAGTTCTAACTGTGACCTTTTCTTTTTCATATAGAAAATTCCTGTTAAAATTTATTGTAAGTCCACATAAACTCTTTTAGCTTATTCTTGCCCGTAAAACTCTTTACCCTGCCTTCAATTCTTAATAATGTTTTCTTAGTAGAATATTTCTGTTTTATATTTTCCCTTTCAGCACTTTGACCATATCAGTCCCCTCCTTTCTGATCTGCAAAGTTTCTGCTGAGAAGTCAGTTTTTACTCTTATTGGAATGCTCTTCAATGTAACTAGGTGCTTTGTTCTTGATGGCCTTAAGATTATTTCCTTATCTTTATTTTTTCCATTTTATTTTATTTTTTTTATCTTCCCACTGGACAACAAGGGGATCAAGTTATCCTTACATGTATACATTGCAATTACATTTTTTCCCCACCCTTTGTTCTGTTGCAACATGAGTATCTAGACAAAGTTCTGGATGCTACTCAACAGGATCTACTTGTAAATCTATTCTAAGTTGTGTCTGATAACCCCAAGCTCCCCATCCCTCCCACTCCCTCCCTCTCCCATCAGGCAGCCACAAGTCTCTTCGCCAAGTCCATGATTTTCGTTTCTGAGGAGATGTTCATTTGTGCTGGATATTAGATTCCAGTTATAAGTGATATCATATGGTATTTTTCTTTGTCTTTCTGGCTCATTTCACTCAGGATGAGAGTCTCTAGTTCCATCCATGTTGCTGCAAATGGCATTATGTCATTCTTTTTTATGGCTGAGTAGTATTCCATTGTGTATATATACCACCTCTTCCGAATCCAATCATCTGCTGATGGACATTTGGGTTGTTTCCATGTCCTGGCTATTGTGAATAGTGCTGCAACGAACATGCGGGTGCATGTGTCTCTTTTAAATAGAGTTTTGTCTGGATAGATGCTCAAGAGTGGGATTGCAGGGTCATATGGAAGTTCTATGTATAGATTTCTCAGGTATCTCCAAACTGTTCTCCATAGTGGCTGTACCAGTTTACATTCCCACCAACAGTGCAGGAGGGTTCCCTTTTCTCCACAGCCCCTCCAGCACTTGTTATTTGTGGATTTATTAATGAGGGCCATTCTGACTGGTGTGAGGTGGTATCTCATGGTTGTTTTGATTTGTATTTCTCTTATAATTACAGATGTTGAGCATTTTTTCATGTGTTTGCTGGCCATCTGTATATCTTCTTTGGACAAATGTCTATTCAGGTCTTTTGCCCATTTTTCCATTGATTGATTGGTTTTTTTGCTGTTGGGTTGTATAAGTTGTTTATATAGAGATTAAGCCCTTGTTGGTTGCATCATTTGAAACTATTTTCTCCCATTCTGAAAGTTGTCTTTTTGTTTTCTTTTGGGTTTCCTTTGCTGTGCAAAAGCTTGTCAGTTTGATGAGGTCCCATGGGTTTATTTTTGCTCTAATTTCTATTGCTTTGGGAGACTGCCCTGAGAAAACAGTCATGATGTTGATGTCAGAGAGTGTTTTGCCTATGTTTTCTTCTAGGAGTTTGATGGTGTCCTGTCGTATATTTAAGTCTTTCAGCCATTTTGAGTTTATTTTTGTGCATGGTGTGAGGGTGTGTTCTAATTTCATTGCTTGGCATGCAGCTGTCCATGTTTCCCAGCAATGCTTGCTGAATAGACTTTCTTTTTCCCATTTTATGTTCTTGCCTCCCTTGTCAAAGATTAATTGACCATAGGTGTCAGGGGTTATTTCTGGGTTCTCTCTTCTGTTCCATTGGTCCGTCTGTCTGTTTTGATACCAGTAACACACTGTTTTGATAACTGTGGCTTTGCAGTATTTCTTGAAGTCTGGGAGAGAAGTCAGTTGCATTTCTGTATACCAGCAATGAAATATTAGAAAAGGAATACAAAAATACGATACCTTTTAAAATTGCACCTCACAAAATCAAATACCTCGGAATACACCTGACCAAAGAGGTAAAGGACCTATATGCTGAGAACTATAAAACTTTAATCAAAGAAATCAAAGAAGATGTAAAGAAATGGAAAGATATTCCATGTTCCTGGATTGGAAAAATCAATATTATAAAAATGGCCATACTACCCAAGGCAATCTACAGTTTCAATGCAATCCCTATCAAATTACCCACGACATTTTTCACAGAACTAGAACAAACAATCCAAACATTTATATGGAGCAACAAAAGACCCAGAATTGCCATAGCAATCCTGAGAAACAAAAACCAAGCAGGAGGTATAACTTTCCATTTTAATTATAAGTATTAGTGTTGACCTGTTTTGGTTCATCATGTTTGTGAGTGTCTGGGCTTTCTGGATGTGTGTTTTTATTTCCTTCTCCAGGTTAAGATGGTTTTCATGTATTCTTTATTCCAGGAAGTTTTCTACCCCTTTCTCTTTCTCTTCTCCTTCCAAAACCCCTATAATGTGAAAGAATGTTTGAGATAGTTTAAGATGTCTCAAACTATGCCCATTTTTAAAAATTATTTTTCTTCTTGTTTCTGTTAAGTTTGGATGATTTTCACTATACTTCCTTCAGAATCACTGGTCCATTCCTGTGTCTCATATAGTTTACTCTTGATTCTTTAGTGTGTTTTAAAATTTAAATTATTATAGTCTTCAACTCTGATGGTTTAGTATTATATTTTGTAAATCTTTGATAAATTGTAATTGTGTTATTTAATTCTCTCAAGTTAGTTGAAATACTTTATGATCATTATTTTGAACTCTTTATAATATAGATTGCTTATTGCTACTTTGCTACATTCTTTTTGCAGATTTAGTCTGTTTATTCATTTGGAACATATTCTTCTCTCTTAATTGTGTGATTCTCTGTGTTTATGAATTAGGTAAGTTGTTTAAATCTCTCAATTGTGATGAAATGGCTTTATGTTGGAGACACCCTATGTGTCCCAGCAACATGCTTCCCTCTGCTCACCAGAGTTCTATGCTCTAGGAATGTAACATATGTGGTGTGCATGCAACCTTCTGTTGTGGCAGGGACAACTACTGTGGGTGCACTGTAGGTGGGGCTGTTCCTTGGCCTGGCAGGCTGCAAAGCTCTGTCTCATGTGGAAGCTGCTGGCCCACTAGTGGGTAGGGCTAGGTCCCCATGTGGCCAGTGGTGCAGCCTGGTTGTGTGCCACTGTTGTGAGAGAGCTGGTATGATGGGTCAAGCCCCCACTGCTAATAGGCTTGAGAGAGGTTTCTAAAATGGAATTTTCCCATGCCTGTGTTATTGCAATAGCACAAGTTCCCCAAGATAGATCTGCAAGCATCTCTATATGCAGGGGGGAACCCATTCTCTTCTGCCTCTCTGCAAATCTTTCCAAAATCAGTGAGTGGGTCTGACCCAGGCTCTTTTCAAGTTACTGCCTCTGTGCTGCAATTTAGAGTGTGTGAGCCTTTGTGCACACCATTTAAGAGTGGAATCTCTGTTTCCTATATCACTCTGGCTCTCCTGAATGTAAGCTTTTCTGATTTTCAGACAGGTATTCTGGAACTTGTCTTTCTGCATAAGAATTCCAGGTTGGGGGACCTGATTTGGAGCTTAGACCCCTCGCTCCTCAGAGAAGTCTTCTATGGTTGTTATGTCTCTCACATTTTGGTCCTTGATCCAGGGGTATGGATCCTAATGACATTGCACTTATTCCCCTACTACCTGTGGCTCCCTGTTTATATCTTTAGCTGTGGAAAATATTTGTGCTAGTTTTCAAATTATTCTCATAGATAGTTGCTCTGTAAGTAGTTGTAATGTTGGGAGGTATTTAATTACCAATTCCCTCTCATTATTCACTATTAGCCTGTTCAAATTTTCCATGTATTCATTATTAAGCCTTGATAGGTAATATATATCTAGGAATTTACCCATTTATTCTACGGCATCCAATATTTTTATATGACAAAGTTTGAATTAAGCATATTTCTTAGTTTGTGATGCTTATTACCACTGATCCGTGCAAGGCTTCTGTCTTAGTTTTGCTTATTTATTTATTTATTTCTCTTTTATCCATGTTACAAATTCAAATTCCTCCCCTTAACCATCTCTTCCAGAAGGCATCTATTCACTTTTTGAATCTATAATGTGCTCTGCTCAAAATGCACCTTTGAGAGAAAGCATTCCTTACTCTTCACTTTAAAATACCAGCTTCTTTTCATCCCTCATCCTTTTACCGTGCTTAATTTTTCTTCACATAATGTATCATTACTTAAACTTCAATTATATTCTTTAAAAGAATCTAAGTTTTTTGGGGTAAGAACTTTATATTATATACCACTGTATTCATAGGTCCTTAAAACAGTTCCTGACACAAAGTAGATGGCCAAGTAATATTTGAAGAATGAATATGTGAGTATTGAATAAAAGAAACAAAGATAAAAGGAATTTGAGAAACCTCTGTAGATGACTCATAAATCTTTGAAGTGTTTATATGTTCATAATTAAGCCCATGCCTTATTTGTAGTTTTATTGATATATGTTCTTTCAAAAAACATTCACTGACTACTCTGTGATAGGCACAAGCTATGCATTACAGAGACCAATATAATTAAGGCAAGATCATTCTTTCCCAGAAGGAGATTGAAGTCTAACATGAAAAATGGATGCACAAATGTCTATTTTTAATATGGTGTAAAAAAAAGCATTAATAAACATATATGTCATTGGATCTCCAGGAAGGAAGCAATGACTTTCAGAGGGTCCAGTGATGTCTTAATGCAAAAAATATCATTTCATTCATCCTTAAACAAATATTTATAGGACATCTACCCTCTGTATACCTTGTGCTAGGTTGAAGTGACATAACATCATCTGCAATTGAGGCCCAAAATGAGAAATAGCTGAGTACTAAAAAAGAAGTATTCATCTTCACAACAGTTGAAAACACGAGGCTCAAGTCTAGCAGAAAAAACTTTTGGCAATCACATGAAATAAGACATGCTCTGTAGAGGGAAAACAGAGATTTCAAGCAAGCTGAGATAGACTCTGGTAAGTAATCTAACATTGCTTTAGTTCCCTGAAATAGAAAGGTGGGCCTTAAGGTACACTTTGTTCTAATGGTTAGGTCACATTAGAGCCAGTTCCTGAAATACCAAAGGCCAGAAAACTGAATTTGTAGGGTGTATTTCTATTGCAGACAATTAAAAAGTTAAAAAGGAGGGCCTATATCCTTTTGAAATGGTGTGGTAAATGGTATAAATATAAGTCCTCCATCTATCCTTGAATAACCTCATTTACTTTCAGAATCTATAGTACATGGGGGCATTTTCTTTAAAGAGCAAACAGTAATATAATTCACAATAGCAAATGCTCCAAAGGCAGACATTGACTTGGGGTAGAGTTACTTTTCAAATGGACAACTCTATATAACCTACTGTAGAGTAGCTTCAGATATTTAAAGTAGAACAACAAAGGTCATATATAAAGTATTTGTTTCAAAGTTTAAAATATTATGGTTCCACTTTAACTACTACAAATAAAATTAGTACTATCAATCCAAGAAAAATGATTATATTGATTCTATTAAACTTTGTTTAATATGATTCTTGATGTTTCTGAGAATCACCAGAGATGACCACTAATAATAAACATAAAAGTTAGAATAGACACACCTAAAATTTAGTGCAAGTAATTAAACTATCCATAATTGATTATTAAAAGAGTCCAACATGTTACATATTCTTCTGATATTATGTAGCTACCTATCATGTCCATAAGAGTGTATGTGTCAAGCAAATGGGCTTGAATTTGGATATCCACTTAAGTGGACATGTACAAATTGAAATAAAAGAAGACTAGGAGAAAAATAACACCTTAATTAACAATGTCAATCTTAGAATAACATTAAATATAAAGTGTGGACATGTCAGAAGTTTTATTTCAATGTCTACATGAAAATCACATTAATCATGAAGTCCATGTTAATGGACTACTTTTCTAAGAGTGCGAGTTGGGTACATCACACATTCATACATTTGTGTGTGAATGTTATTTATTACTACAATTTTTTAAAACATATTTAAAATATATTTCAAAAATTAAGATCAAGTGTCTGTGAATTTTCTGAAGCATTTCCATTAGATTAGTTAATAATTGCCTATTAACACAAAAGTAATCCAAAAAGAAAGAAATTATCTAATTTCCTTTAAACTCTGATTTATAACCCATTAGCAAGTTGTAAAATTAATTTAGTGGGTGGGTTGGGACTAGTAGTTTCATTTATAATTCAAATTTCATATATATTTTGTGTATAGATACAGTTTATATGTGTATATATTCAGTTTATTTCATGCACACATGATATCAGAGTGCATGACATTGATCCTAAATAATAATTATTTTCAAGAAAGCTTGGTCTCTGTCATATACATGCACAAACATGTACACACCCATAGACACGTATGTGTGTGTATCAAGTAGTGAAATATATTTTCAAAATAAAATAAAAAATATTGCTTTAGACCTCTTTTTCTTCCATGCATGAGATAATTCAAAAGTCCCCATTTGTTTCTCAAACCTAAATCCTCTGGGTAGCATCTAATATCCATTTTAATTTGACCCCTATCTACCAAAGTTATTTCCTATAGTTTGCTTCTGGGAGACTGACCTGCTTAATCTTAGCCTCTTACTCCATCACACACAAGCCATAGTCATTCTTGTCTTGAGACTTTGCTGCCCACAGCTCTCTTGTCTATAGTACCACTTACCTCTTCTTCACTTACACATTTTTCATTCCCATGTCAAGACTCAATTCAGTGTGATCACTCCCATGAAGCTATCTCTGACTACACACTTTAACTATCAGCACCAACTTTCTCTGCTTTCTTTATGATTTGCTCATGCTACTTATCTTCCAGGCCATACAGCTTAATACTTAAAGAACAGCAGGAATCTCAAAGCTGAAATAGACCTGAAAGTCTATTTGGCCTAACTCTCTACTGAGGGTAAGACGGTCACAGAAAAAATCCTTCATCCAAATTACTTAGGGAGTATATTTAACATGTAGATTTCTTGGGCTGAATGCTACCTCCTGGATCAGAATTTCAGGGATATGACCCAGGAATCTACATAAGCATCAGTCTATGGGGGCTCTGATGCTCAAACAAGTTGGAGAGATGTGGGTCTAATTTTACCTACCACCAGCCCAGGGACTGTTGCTTTCCTAGTTTTCACATAAAAAGCCCAGGATTGTTATGTCCTGTTGGTCCATATTTATGCTTTCCAGGCACTGTCAAGCTGAGCAGTAGGGGTTCCCATTTTGCTGATTTGCGGAAACTCAGAGAGGTAATTTGCCAACAGGCAGAAACTGGACTGAGAATGTGATGACATATTCCCAGAACCAAAGAGTTCTAACCATTGCACTCCTCCAGGATTTTGTTCCTATTCCTCTAGAATGGCCACAGTAGTCTCCATCTACTGCTTCATGTCATGAAGTTCAAAAATACCACCTCCATGATCTCCAGAGCTTGGGCTCATAATCCCAGCTATGTATTTACAGATCAGTGGATTAACTTTTTGAGCCAGAATTTACTCATCTACAAAACAGGGGTGTTTATGGTACTGAATTCACAAGGTTGGTGTAGAATTAAATAAAGTGATGAATAGGAAGTGGTTGTCATAGAAGAGAGGGTCCACAAATGATTGTTGTTATTATTCTCATAGTATTTCTGATTCCCAGTGACCTTTGACAGTTATTTTATCACCCAGGCTCAGGAAGACAATTATAAGGAACAAAGGATTCATTACTGGATTCTCTGAAGGCTGCATGTATTCAACCCCTGTACAGCCAGTCTTCAGACAGCAACAAAATCTGAGACCCAAAGGAAGCTGAGATAAGGCTAGAGAAATAAGCAAAGGGCAGTCACTAAGGCTCTTGGTCTACACTGCTTGGGAAGCCATCTGAGGAGGTGGAGTGATAAGACAGAACTTGAGAGACAATTTGGGAAAATGGAACTTAGATCAGGATATTTGGGGTAGGCTTTCCAAAGCTATTTGAAGCTATTTCTAGCCCCCACCCTAAACCAGTCTCAGGCAAGCTGACTGGGACTTGGACTGGGACTGGGGATTCAAGGCTGGGGAATGAAAGAGACAGGGACTGAAGGGAGAGTGCTGAGAAAGAGCAAAATTATGGTAGCAAAGGAAAACAGGAGATGAGAGAACCTGTCTCAGAACCCTGATGGTGGTGTAGTGTTTGTGTGCTGGATGGAGTGAGAAGGCAGGGCTGAAAACATGGTCAGAGGCAGGTACAGAAAATCAGGCATGAATGTCACAAGACCCAAAGGCCCTTGGCCATCAGAATCTGGACAGTGGGCAGATTCCAAAGCAGAGAATCTCACTCCTCTACACACAGAGGAGCCCCTGGGGCTTTGGGTGGGGCATGATGAGTGGGAGAGATACTCCTACACACACATACACACACACCAGAAAAATTCAGTGTTTGCTTCAAATATTGGATATATATTCTAAAGGTTTTTTTTAAAGAAAGAATTATTACCTTTGATTTAAAATGAAGATGTTAGAACATTCACCATGGTACTACCTTGGGGCCCCAAACAGGAAGGGACTTGAAAAAGATTCTATGTGGTAAGAGCCAGGACAGGAGGTCAGCTTTCCTGACTACCAGTCAAGTGCTCTTTCCCCTTTTCACTACTGGCATCAGCCAATCCTCAGTAGGATTAGAATCATTGACTAAAGTGGGATTAAAATAATTTAGGGACATTTGTTAGAGATACAATTTCTCAGATCCCATCCATGATCTCCTGGTTTGGAATCTGGGACTAGAGGCCCAGAAATCTGAATTTATGTCTAGCTCCCTAGGTGATACTGATGGACCACACCCTCAAGTTTGAAAACCATCATTCTATTCAACATAGAAATCTGTTTTCACATTAACAATAAGGCATCCTCTCTTTGCACTGCTCTGCTGGCAAGAAATTTGCTACTCCTTGAAGCAGTTCACTCTATCAAGGGACATTATTGATTAGCTGAAAATTCTTTCTTATAATGAGATAATATTCCTTCTTTCTGTGAGGTACCCTCATGGGTAATTCGTATTTGGTCTCCTTTTGCCCTGTGAGAATACTTTGCATGTCTGAGTCCCTGTCCCTTTTAATATTCTCCAGGAAGTCAGCCCCATTTCCTTGAGCTGTCCCATATAAGACCTTCAGCCCAGGTCCTTCGTCAGCCTCCTCACTACTTCTTGACACACTTCAATGTGTCTGCAACCTTATTAATATTTGAGGCTTCAAGCTCGATATATATACTAGGTGAGGATTTGTCCAGTAGAGAAAGACTGTGAATACTATCTGACAATGAGATGTCCAACACAGATTCCTCCCAAGCCATTTCTTTCTTATATAGTCAACCATGTACTTATACCAGGATTTAATATTTTCCACTAAATGCTACTTTGTTGCAACCTGCACAAATATATGTGCAGTTATTTAAATCCTGAATAACTATCTCATTCAACTTGACACCATCCATGAATGTGAAAAAAAAACAATGTCTTCATTTAAGTTATTGATACAAACATGAATTAGGATAGAGTTGAAAGTAGAACCCTATGGAAATATAATGCATACCTCCATATTAATTACACCCATAGAGATCAGTAGTTCAGTCAAAAACTCACCCAACAATTCACAGCTCTGTTACAACTCAATGTTACAACTCTGAATCACTTCATTTCAGTAAGGTGTTAGTTAACATCCGCCTGCATGTTGTCAGTTTATTTACCCTATCAAGGAACATAATATAATTAATATTGTATAATTTTATGTTATATCTTAGGAAATTTTACTTGCACTATTTTCCTGGAATTCTGAAAATTGAAAATCTTGCCCGCATTGCAATAATTTTCCATAGTAAAATACTTAAATTTACCTTTAAAAATTTTTACTTTTGGTGGGGGTGTTCAGTTCTATGAGCTCTCACACATGCATAGATTCATATAACCATCACTAAAATCAGGATAAAGCACAGTTTCAATGACCCAGGATTATGCCCTTACACTGCCCCATCGTAGTTACCCATTCTCCCACCCCCAAACCCTGGTAGCCACTGATCTGTTCTCTGTTCCTATTTTTGCTTTTAATAGAATATCACATAAATGGAGTCATACAGTATGTAGTCTTTTGTCTCTGGATTTTTTTGCTCAGCATAGTGCATTTTCAAATTTATCCATGCTGTCACATGCATCAGTTGTTGGTTTCTCTTTATTCCTGTGTAGTATCCCATGGTATGGATGTATCACAGCTTGTCTATCCATTCAAAATGTTAGTGAATATTTGATAGGTTTACAGTTTAGGGCATTTTTTAAAGATTCTATAAATATTCATGAAAGGTTTTGTGTGAACATAAGTATTTATGTTAAATACCTAGAGGTGGTTCATATGGTAAGTGCATTGTAAACTTTTTTTAAATTGCCAACCTGTCTTCTTGTCTTTCAAAGTAGTTGTACCATTACTACTACATCACTTGGCTTTGGTGAACCAGTACTGTGTTCCAATCTTTTCACATTTAATGTTTAGAATCCAGGGGCTTCACCTCTATTAATTCCTCATTGAGCCTAGGTCAAGACCAGATATAAATCAAGTGGTTGTTAGATGTCAGTTATGTGTTTTTCCTTCCACTATTCCATATCCCCTTTAAAAATTAATTCTGCTTAATGGATCCCTTGTCATTTGTAGAATAAAATATAAAGGATCAAAGGTCATATTCAGCCTTTCATAAACTGGTCCTCAATTTCCTACTCAAGCCTTATCACCACATATCATCATAACCCACATTCCAGAAATACCAGAGAATTTCAGTCTATTCCTTCCACCTGGAAAATCTCTCCATTTCATACCAATTCTTTTATGAAATATGTCAGCTAAATTTATAAAGTATCCATTGCAAGCCGATCTACTGCACTTTATGTTATATTTAATGCTTACAATATTTTATATTATATCAACTCTGCAGATTTAGAAATGTTAGTACAGGTAAATTAAGTAACTTTCCCAAAGTCACTCAGCTACTGAGTTCTAAAGCTGGAAATAAAATAAAGGACAAGATAGAGCCCCAAATCCTTATCCTGACATTCAAAGTCCTACATGATCTTCTGAAATATTTCATTGAAAGATAATATAATATAGAGGTTGTGAGGATTGATTCTGTCTGGATGCAAACTTCTTGGGTTTGAATTTTTTCTGCCACTCACTGGCTGTCCACTCTTGAACAAGTAACCTAATTTCCCTAGACCTCAGTTTCTCAACTGTCAAGTGTAGATGATGATGATAATATTGATCTACCTCATAGGGTTTTTGTGAGGATTGTATAAATTAATACATATTAAACTCTCAGCATTGTGCCTGACATATATTAAGTGATCCTCAAATATCAATTGTTAGTATCAATTTTTATCCTCATAATCTCACTTGTATCACTACACAACCTACATATTGCATTGTCTTTTTTTGTACCTGTGGCATTCATAAGTTCCATAGACAAGGATCAAACCCATGCCATAGCTGTGACCTGAACTACTGCAATGACAATGCCAAATCCTTAAACTCATAAGCCATCAGGGAATTCCATTCTGCATTGTCTTGACTCCACCACCTCATCTATTTGTATGGAAATCCAATTTATTCATACATGTTCAGGTCAAATGCTACCTCCTCTATATACCTTTCTTGAAATCCTCTAGCTAGAAGCAAACACATCCCATTCAGAACTCTAAGAGTAACCTCTCTCATTCTAGTGCTTATCAATTTCCACCTTTGATTAGCTTGTATAAGTGCCTATCTCCTCCATGCCTTCTTCCTTTATTTGTAATTCACAGTGTGCAGCACAATACATTGCACAGGACATTCCAGTGTAATAAATTGTTGTTTAATTATATTCATTTTTTCTTGTTACTCCTAGCAGAACCATCTGCAGCCTGCAACATGCTGATGGAAGCTTCACTCTCAAGTTAAGCCAGTCATGGCTTTCATCTCCTCTTTGTAGTCAATTTTGTTTTGTGTTAATACTTTCCATGTGGGCATTTCTTACCCAAAGCCTTGCAGGTGGGTGTGCAGGCCATAATAGGCCTGGATCAGGCAAGCCACCTTATAGTTAATATTTGTTATTGACTTTGGGGTCTGCTTTTCTAGTGGGTATAAGAGAGACAGTGAAATTAGAAGGATATCTCTAATTTATTGCTGCTGATTCTGATGGCACAAGGCATTCCCAAGCATTTTCACAGACATGGCAGTTTCCAGATTTCTAGCATCTGTGGTAGCTTTCAAGTTGGCCCTTTTTGGTTTCCTCCAGGCCCAATTAGCACACTCCTAAATATAACCACAAGAAATGCTCAGTTTTCTGCCTCTCATGGGGATGCAAACAAGAGTATCCCAGAATCACCTGTCCTCTGATATCTGTTGGGGTGGGAATAGAAAGTCAGTATGGTGTATGGATAGGCAGGACTGGGAGTGAAAAGGAATTTGGATAGGCAAGAGATAATTTGTAATGCTTTATCCCCAAAATATTGGGGATGAGCTGAGCAGGAAAGCTATTATTTACTGAGCCAGTATATTCATTTTCTCCTCCACCTTTATGGGAAAAATAAAACAAAAACAAAAAACCCAAAAAACTCTAAGCTTTAAATTCATATGATCTGAGTGTATTGAATTTATACATTTTCTTTGCCATCACCTCCTATCATTCCTAATCAATTCTCATTATTTGTTACCCACATTGAAACCCAGAAAACTGTCTTATACACTGCTATCACATTGAATGACTTCAGGGTTCTAATATATGAACCAGCTAACATCTGGGATCTAAGGTCCTTTGACTTTGCAGTCTGCAGCATTTTTTTCCTCCATCCCTCCTCAGCCACCTTGGCTGTTGTCATCACCAAGAACTGCTCCATTATTAAAATATCAAATTCAAACCACCAGTTACTACCACACATACTTCCAAGTTTCCTTTCAGTTACAGCCAGGCAACCCTTCTAACATTCTCCCTATCTAAGTAGGTTCCTACTATCACACTACCTTGTTTATGACATCTCCAAAAGGCAAGATTGAAGTCCTTAGTTCTCCCATTCCCCTCTCCTTCAAACCTAATTTATTCCAGTTGGAGTTCATATTACAGATGAGTTTCTTCCTCAACCTGGGAAATGATAACTAGGGCAAACTACCAAGGCTATGCCCTGTCAGCCTATTCTCTCTGTAGGGCTACTCAGCTTAAACATTAACTAATAATTAGGTTAAACAGTACCCTATAATCTCAGCACTAGGCCTGGACTGTGTGGGTGTCACAGCAATCTCGCTAGAGTATTGTGTGTAGTGAGGTGTGTGATTATGAGGGTTGTGTGGGAATCCTCTTTAGGGACATTGGACCTCCAAAAATGTGATTTTAAATGAGACTTTGTCCGTTTGTCAACCAATTTATTGTTTTAATTATATAAAGCCTGCAGACCCTACATGAAAAGCAGACACAGACACCTTGGTTATTGATTGGAGAACGAATATTATATTTCAAATATAGCAGTAGCTTTTAGCAATGTAATTGAAAAGTGCTGGTGAATTGTTAGTGCCTACCTAGGTCCTGAATACCTGGTTGTTCTTGATAAGAGCTGTGACTATATCCAAGACCCTCTATCAAGGACAACCTGACATTACAGAACAAATCCTGGTTCCAAAGAGTGTTGCCATCCTTACTGGAAACATCTGTTGGAATTGTTTTTTATAACCAAAGAAGCTGAAGTAGGAAAATCACTAATCCTTTTATTGCCCCTGGTCTAGACAAAAATTGATTTTAAAGCCTGCCTTTGTTTTACTCACTTCTTTGAGTTTGTGCTTTTTGTGTTAAAGATCCACTTATTTAGAAGGGAAATTTTTTACTCTTATCTCCACTTTTGGAACTAGAAAATTGATCATAATCAGATAAGAATGGATGCGGGAAGGGAAGGGTTTGGAGGACTAGCAGAGCTGAGTCATTCTAGTAGGCAACAGGGCCACCCCTGGAGTACATGTGAGGGTTCTGGAGATGTATTCCACTGCCACAGTCTCCAAAATACTATAATGTAGTGAGTAGTAATTACTCTAGAGTCAGAATATTTGTGTTTCAAATTATAACCACTTTCCAGGTGTGTGAACTTGAGCAAACACTTCACCTTTCTGAGTCTCAGAATATCCGGTTATAAAATTGTGATACTACTTGCCCCATAAGTTTATATTGAGTCCTGAATGAAATGATGGGTGTGGAGAATTTTACTAATTAGTTCATCCATAACATCAGTGGGGAACTAGACAGTTAATTCCCCATGATTAGCAATGTATCTGGAGGCCCAAGAGTAGCAGAAGCAATAGGCAGGATTTTTGAGCGATGTGTGGTACTTTGCCCTTTGTTCTGATTCTCCAGGGCCATATGAGGTAGTACTTAGCTAAGAAACTACATGTGAGCACTCTGAATCTTCAGGCTCGACCAAGTATTTTCCTTCTAAGGATTTAGTAGTAAACAGCATGGATTTAGGAGTCAGACTGAATGGGTTCAGCTCCTGATCCATAGTTCACTAGCTATGTGACTGTGAAAATTATTTAATTCCCAGTATCTAAAATGGGAATAATAGAATAACTGTATTTCAAACACTTGGAACAATGCTTCACACAATCTAAATGCCACAAAAGTATTTACTTTTATTACCATCATCCCAATTATAGTCACAATGCATTGCCCTCATCAGTTTGTAGTTTGTGACAATCCTTCCACTATTTGACTGGGAGTTTATGCAATAGAAATATGATGTACTCATTGCAAAAATTTCAAACAATATCATGTGTGTAAAATGAAGAAAGCATATCCTCTTAACTGAGCTCCAAAGATAACCACAGTTTTATGTGAGTTCTTAATTTTTTTATTTATTTATTATTTTTATTGTGTAACAGGTATTTCCCCAATACAAATTTTTTCTACTGTATGGCAAGGTGACACAGTTACACATACATGTATACATTCTTTTCTCACATATTATCATGCTCCATCATAAGTGGCTAGATAGTTCCCAGTGCTACACAGCAGGATCTCATTGCTAATGCATTCCAAAAGCAATAGTTTGCATCTATTAACCCCAAGCTCACCAACGACCCCATACCCTCCCCCACCACCTTGGCAACCACGAGTCTATTCTCCAAGTGCACGATTTTCTTTTCTGTGGAAAGGTTCATTCGTGCCTTATATTAGATATCCAGATATAAGTGATATCATACAGAATTTGTCTTTCTCTTTCTGACTTACTTCACTCAGTAGAGAGTATCCAGTTCCATCCATGTTGCTGCAAATGGCATTACGTCATTTGTTTTAATGGCTGAGTAGTATTCCACTGTGTATACATACCACATCTTCTGAATCCATCATCTGTCGATGGACATTTGGGTTGTTTCCATGTCCTTGCTATTGTGAATAGTGCTGCAATGAACATGAGGGTGCATGTGTCTTTTTTTTTTTTCCCACTGTACAGCAAGGGGGTCAGGTTATCCTTACATGTATACATTACAATTACATTTTTCCCCCACCCTTTGTTCTGTTGCAACATGAGTATCTAGACATAGTTCTCAGTGCTGTTCAGCATGTGTCTTTTTTAAAGAAAGTTTTGTCTTGATATACACCCAAGAGTGGGATTGCAGGGTCATATGGAAGTTCTATGTATAGATGTCTCCAAACTGTTCTCCATGGTGGCTTACATTCCCACCAACAGTGCAGCAGGGTTCCCTTTTCTCCACAACCCCTCTAGCACTTGTTATTTGTGGGCTTATTAATGATGGCCATTGGGACTGGTGTGAGGTGGTATCTCATGGTAGTTTTGATTTGCATTTCGCTAATAATCAGGGATGTTGAGCATTGTTTCATGTGCCTATTGGCCATCTGTATATCTTCCTTGGAGAATGGTCTATTCAGGTCTTTTGCCCATTTTTCCATTGGGTTGTTGGCTTTTTGCTGTTGAGTTGAATAACTTCCTTGTATATTCTAGAGATTAAATCCCTGTCAGCCATAAAAAAGAATGACATAATGCCATTTGCAGCAACATGGATGGAACTAGAGACTCTCATACTGAGTGAAATGAGCCAGAAAGACAAAAACAAATACCATATGATATCACTTATAACTGGAACCTAATATCCAGCACAAATGAACATCTCCACAGAAAAGAAATTCATGGCCTTGGAGAAAAGACTTGTGGCTGCCTAATGGGAGAGGGAGGGAGTGGAAGGGAATGGGAGGGATGGGGAGCTTGGGGTTATCAGACACAACTTAGAATAGATTTACAAGGAGATCCTGCTGAGTAGCATCCAGAACTATGTCTAGATACTCATGTTGCAACAAAACAAAGGGTGGGGGAAAAATGTGATGTATATAACTTGATCCCCTTGCTGTACAGTGGGAAAATAAAATAAAAAAATGACCTCATCATCACCCTTGATTTCAAACTATACTGCAAAGCTATAGTAATCAGAAATGAATGGGTTTTATACAAAAATAGACATATAGATTAATGAAACAGAATAGAGAATATAAACCATATTATCATCTTGGTGGTTGTAAAAGTAATTGACTATATTCAATACCCATTTTTAGTGAAAAAACCCTTAGGTGGGTACAGAGGGAACAAACCACAGCATAATAAAAGGCCTTACATGATAACCCCATGTCTAACATCATACTCAAAGTGAAAATCTGAAAGTTTTCCCTCTAAGATCAGAAACAAGCCAAGGCTGTCCATTCTTGCTAATTTGTTCAACATAGTATAGGAAATTCTAGTCACATAAATCATACACAAAAAATAAACAAAATGAATGCAAGTTGAAAAGAAAGTAGTAGGAGTTACTGTTGTGGCTCAGTATGATCTGCAGCATCTCTGGAGGACTGGGATGCAGGTTTGATCCCCTGCCAAGTGGGTCAAAGATCTGGCATTACTGCAGTTGTGGCATAGGTCAAAAATGTGCCTTGGATCTTAGTGTAGTATAGGTTGGATCTAGCTGCAGCAGGAATCTGATCTCTGGCCTGAGAACTCCATATGACATGAGGTGGCCAAAAAGGGAAAAATAAAGAAAGGAAGAAGAAAATTACCACTGTTTGCAGATGGCATGATACCATACATAGAAAATCCTGAAGATGCCACCAAAACAATACTACAGCTTATCAAATAATTTAATAAAGTTGTAGGATACAAAATTAATATACAGAAGTCTGTTGCATTTCTATGCAGTAACAATGGATGATCAGAAAAAGAAATTAAGAAAGCAATCTCACTCATAAAAACATCAAAAAGAATAAAATACCTACATCTACACCTAAGTAAGGAGTTAAAAAAACCGTGCTAGGAAAACTGTGTAAGAAATTGAAGATGCCACAATTAGATAAAAAGATACTCTGTTCTCATGGAATGGACAAATTAATGTTAAAAGTGACAATATTACCTTAGGAAATCTATTGATTCAATGTAATTCCTCTGAAATTAGAAATGCACTATTTACAGGACTAGAACAAATACTTTTAAAATTTGTAGGAAAACACAAAAGTCTCTGAAAAGCCAAAACAATCTTAAGAAATAACAAAACAAGACATACCATGCCCTTGGATTTAAAACTACTGTATAAATCTATAGGAATCAAAACAGTATGGTCCTAGCACACAAAAAAATAGACACATAAATCAATGGAACAGAAAGTCAAGAAATCAACTCACACTTTATGGACAATCCCTCTACCACAAATTTATATACTTGGGTAAGGATATCTACTTCAATGACTGGTGCTGGGAAAACTGGATAGCAACATACAAAATGGAATATTAGCCATAAAAAACATGCAATCTTACTGTTTTCAACAGCATGGATGAACATAGTGTTATTATGCTAAGTTAAATGAGTCAAATAGAGAAGGACAAATACAGTATGATTTTATATGTGTGGAATGTAAAAGCCAGCCAAACAAATGAATAAACATAATCAAACCCATGCAGAGTCATAGATACAGAGAAAAAAAGAGATGGTTGCTTGAGGGGTAGCAAATGGGGGCAGGATAAAGGTGAGGGAGATTAAGAAGTATGAACTTACAGTTAGAAATACATGAAGTCATGAGTATCAAATATACAGTGTGACATACATAATTGATACTTAATAATATCTGTGTATGTTGACAGACGATGGCTAGACTTATCCTGGTGGTCATTTTGAAATGTATACAAATATCAAATCACTATGTTTTATACCAAGAACTAACATAGTAGTGTAGGTCAATTATACTTCAAAAACTAACAACAATCAGCAAACCAACAAACAAACTTCTAGAAAAATAGGTAAGAATTGTGGCTACCAGAGACAGGGGATGGGGTGATTTAGATGAAGGTTTTCAAAAGATACGTACTTCCAGTTACAAAATAAATTATTACTAGTCATGTAATATACAACATGATAAAAAATAAGATTGCTTTATATTATAAATTAATGTAAGTTATGTAAGTTAAGTAAGTAAATCCTAAGGTTTCTAATCACAGAAATTTTTAATATATATATATTTTCTTTTTAGGGCAGCACCTATGGAATCTGGACATTTCCAGGCTAGGGATCGAAGTGGAGAAAAGAGAGTCACTTCACTAAGTGGTGCTTGGAAAATTGGACAGCTACATGTAAAAGAATGAAATTAGAACACTCCCTAACACCATACACAAAAAAAAACTCAAAATGGATTAAAGACCTAAATATAAGACCATATACTATAAAATTCTCAGAGGTAAACGTAGGCCAAACACTATCCAACATAAAGCACAGCAATATTTTCTCAGATCCACCACATAGAATAATGACAATAAAAACAAAAATAAGCAATGGGACTTAATTAAACTTAAAATTTTCTGCACAGCAAAGGGAACCCTAAACAAAACAAAAAGAAAACGCACAGAATGGGAGCAAATATTTGCAAATGAATTGACTGACAAGGGATTAAACTTCAAATTTTATAAACACCTCTTGCAGCTCAATACCAAACAAACAAACAAACAACCCCATCAAAGAATAGGAAGAAGATCTAAACAGACAATTCTCCAAAGACATATGGATGGCAAAAAAACATATGAAAATATTTTCAGCATCACTCATTGTTAGAGAAATGTAAATCAAACCCACTCTGAGGTACCACCTCACACCAGCCAGAATGGCCATCATCAAAAAGTCTACAAATAATAAATGCTGGAGAGGGTGTGGAGAAAAGGGAACCCTCTTACACCATTGGCGGGAATGTAAATTGGTGTAACCACTGTGAAAATCAGTACGGATATTCCTCAGAAAACTAAAAATGGAATTACCATTTGATTCAGTAATCCCACTTCTGGTTATCTATCCAGAGAAAATCATTTACTAAAAGACACATGTACTTCAATGTTCATTGCAGCACTATATACAATAGCCAAGACATGGAAACAACCTAAATGTCTATAAACAGAGGAGTGGATCAAGAAGATGTGGTACATATACACAATGGAATGTTACTCAGCCATTAAAAGGAAAGAATGGCATTTTCAGCCACATGGGTGGACCTAGAAATTATCATGCTAAGTTAAGTTAGACAGTGAGATATCAACATCATATGCTATCACTTACATGTGAAATCTAAGAAAAAGAACACAATGAACTTCTTTGCAGAACAGATACTAACTCACAGATTTGAAACACTTAATGTTTCCAAAGGAGACAGGTTGGGTAGGGGTGGGCTGGGTGTTTGGGATGGAAATGCTACAAAATTGTGGTAATCATTGTACAACTATAAATGTAGTAAAATTCATTGAGCAATAAAAAATACAAAAATAAATCATTTTGAGATGTAGAAAAAATTATAAAATGTATATAAATTATATCTCAATAAAACTGGAAAATCTAATTCAAATTAATTAAAGACAAATATGAGAACCAAAATCAATAAATTCCTAGAAGAAAACATAAGCAATATGATCTTTGATATAAGCCTTAACAATATTATTTTTTGCATCTGTCTCCTCAGGCAAGGGTAGCAAAGGCAAAAATACACAAATGGGACAACATCAAACCAAAAGCCTTGTGCTTTTTCGAGGGAAATTCTCAACAAAACAAAAAGACAACCTACTGAATGGGAAGATATTTACAAATGATATGTCTGAAACAGGTTGATATAAAATATATAAAGAACACATACAACTCAATATCAAAAAATAAAACCGAATTAAAATATTATAGTATCTAAATATACCTTTTTCCAAAGAAAGCATACAGATGGCCAACAGGCACATGAAAAGATGCTGAATATCACTCATCATCAGGGAAATGCAATCAAAACCACAATAAACTATTTGTCACCTTAAACATGTCAGAATACTATTATCAAAATGATGAAAAATAAGTGTTGGGAAGAATGTGGAGAAAATGGAATCATCATACACAGTCATGGGAATGTAAAATGGTGCAACCACTATAGAAAGCAGTATGGAGTCTTCTCACAAAACTGAAAAATAGAGCTACCAATTTCTCTGTACTCCAAAAATTGAGGGAATATTGGGAATCAGCTATATTTTAATTACTTTAAAAAATGAACCAAAGTATAAATAAAATGGATAAATGACATAAATTGATTTCCAAAAAAAAATTGTTATAAAATGAAAAAAACTTTTCAAAGTAGTAAGTGTGGAGATAAGACCATTATTACCCACCCTGGCCTGTTTCAGCCACTATGTGAAGACTTTATGTTTTGACACCTGTGCCTAGTGAACACTGACAAAGGAACTTAGTGGAAGCCTATCATTAGCCCTCATACAAAAGCATTTTACAGTTTTGGAAATTCTGGGTATATATCAGAATTCAATGAATTCTGGGTGGGAAAATTACTGAAGAATGAAACAGCTTAATACTACTGCCTACAATATTGGAACAACTTTGTAGTTGATGGGTACTGCCTAGGAGCCTAAAGAAGCAATTATTTGATCTGGGATAAGGAATGGCTTTCCCTGACAAATCATTGCCTAAATTCTCATCTTTGGACCACCTCTGGTCTTCTTAAGGTAGCTTTGGGCTTCCCCCAATATTTCATATGTTCTAACACAGCTACTCTGCTTATACCATGGTATTGTCTTTTCAGGAAAAGTGATGAAAACCAATTGTTTCCAGAAACACATAAGGCTAGACAACCTTGTGGAAAGTAAAAATGTTCTTTATGATAGTCATCACGGAAAAGAAGATAGTCTGTTCACATGCTAATATTCACCTTTTTATGTAGGATTAAAGATGAGGGTATGATAACATGAATTACCAAAATAAGCCTTAGAATTTTTTTTACCCAAGGCTATTATCAAGGAGATGATGGAGCATTTACTTAAGAGAAGAAGATACTTGAGGTCTAAATACTTTGTCTTTCCTGCTGAGGCTTAGTAAGAACACTCACAAAAGGCTACAAAACATTATTGTTGTTTTTCACATTAAAAATGAAAAAATAATAAAACAAAAATTATCATCTCCCAACTTTCCTTATAACCTGGAACTCAAAATATTCTTAGAAATCATTGACACTTGTTTACAAAGTGTAAAAACAATCTGTGTTTCAATTCTTCTTATGTTTTCAGCCCTAAGTAACTCAGAGCAGGAAACCAAATAGTCCTGGATACTAAAGTGCATCCTGTCCAACTTTGCCTCAGGAAAAACCCTGAAATCCCGAGAAAGATGGCAAACTTGCCCAGTATTTCTTAGACTGCTAGACCAATATATTTTCTTTTAGGTTACCTTAATAATTTTGTCATCTCTTTGTTTTGCCAAATAAGGACATTAAAACAAAATTACTTCCATTGATTTCACTATTTCCTAAAATAAATATTCTTCAACACCAAAAATGTAGTATAATTAATCTTAGTAAAGCCACATTTTTTAAAGTAGAAAAAATTCAACTTTACAACACAGTCCTTATTTTGATCATTTCACTGTGTGCCAGTGGAAATACAGCCAAATTGCCTTGGACTCGAGTGTTGGAATTTATGAGCCTAAATTATGCTCTTAATAATTTTAACAAATAAAACTAAAGTCCTTCAGTAAAATGGAACATTTTTATGCCTAATATAATGGTCTTATATTGCAATATCTCAGTTTATCCTTTCCTCTGTCTTCAACAAGTACAAAACACTTGGATAGCATTTTTCTTAGGGTAGTGCTTCAGCTCTTATAAGATCATCAAGTCACCCCCTCTATCAGTCAGGATATTGACAGAAAACAGATAGCACATTCAAATTGGGAAATTGAAGTGAGTGTAATAGAAAAAAGTGTACTTACAGAAGATGCAGACAAGACAATATAGTACCTTGGGATTATAGTAGTAGGGTGCCAAATACACATTCCCAAAGAGAGGAAAGGATAAGGAGGGGCGTATGAAGATGAAGCCATGCCCATATCCTTAATTCAAGTGAGAAAATGGGGGAAATAATACCCTAATTTCATTGTCACCTTACTTCCTGATAAATGGATGGGGGAACATACAACCAGAGGTACAAAGAGAAGGTATCCAGCCTATTCTATACCAAATTTCATTTTATTTAATTACAAGAATATTAGAGTTATTGGAGCCCTTTTACAGGATATTATCTATGGAAAAATTGAGGCCCACAGAGGGAAAATTGCCTTCCTAGTATTACACACAAAGTAGTTGCAGATCCAGAGAATAATTTAATACTTTAATAGATAACTATTCCAATTCTTTTGATCACTTTTATGTTTGATATACTTTTTCAACAGCTATATGTCCTTTTATTATTTTTAAAAAATATTTTATTATAGTTGATTAACAATGTTCTGTCAATTTCTGCTGAAAAGCAAAGTGACCCAGTTTTATACAGAGATGTAGATATATAGATATTGACATTCTTTATCTCACGATATTTACCACCTTGTTCCATCACAAGTTATTGGCTATAGTTGCCTGTGTTATACAGCAAGACCTCATTGCTTATCCATTTCAAATGGTATATTTTGTATCTACTAACCCCAAAATCCCATCCATCCCACTCCCTCTTGCTCCCCCTTGGCAAATACAAGTCTGTTCTCAATTTCAGTTAATTTGCTTCTATTCTGTAGATAGGTTCATTTGTGCCATATTTTAGATAAAATATATGTGACATCACATTGTATTTACCTTTTGCTTTATGACTTAATTCACTTAGTATGAGAGTCTCTAGTTCCATCCATGTTGTTGCAAATGGTATTATTTTGTCCTTTATATGGCTGAGTAGTATTCCATTGTGTATATATACCACCTCTTCCGAATCCAATCATCTGTTGATGGACATTTGGGTTGTTTCCATGTCCTGGCTATTTTGAATAGTGCTGCAATGAATATTCGGGTGCATGTGTCTCTTTTAAGTAGAGCTTTGTCTGGATAGATGCCCAAGAGTGGGATTGCGGGGTCATATGGAAGTTCTGTATATAGATTTCTAAAGGTATTTCCATACTGTTCTCCATAGTGGCTGTACCAGTTTACATTCCCACCAACAGTGCAGGAGGGTTCCCTTTTCTCCACAACCCATCTAGCACTTGTTATTTGTGGATTTATTAATGATGACCATTCTGACTGGTGTGAGGTGGTATCTCATGGTAGTGTTGATTTGCATTTCTCTTATAATCAGCGATGTTGAGCATTTTCTCATTTGTTTGCTGTCCATCTGTATATTTTCTTTGGAGAAATGTCTATTCAGGTCTTTTGCCTATTTTTCCATTGATTGATTGGCTTTTTTGCTGTTGGGTTGTATAAGTTGTTTATATATTCTAGAGATTAAGCCCTTGTTGGTTGCATCATTTGAAACTATTTTCTCCCATTCTGAAAGTTGTCTTTTTGTTTTCTTTTGGGTTTCCTTTGCTGTGCAAAAGCTTTTCAGTTTGATGAGGTCCCATGGGTTTATTTTTGCTCTAATTTCTATTGCTTTGGGAGACTGGCCTGAGAAAATATTCATGATGTTGATATCAGAGAGTGTTTTGCCTATGTTTTCTTCTCGGAGTTTGGTGGTGTCCTGTCATATATTTAAGTCTTTCAGCCATTTGGAGTTTATTTTTGTGCATGGTGTGAGGGTGTGTTCTAGTTTCATTGCTTTGCATGCAGCTGTCCATGTTTCCCAGCAATGCTTGCTGAATAGACTTTCTTTTTCCCATTTGATGTTCTTGCCTCATTTGTCAGAGAGTAATTGACCATAGGTGTCAGGGTTTATTTCTGGGTTCTCTCTTCTGTTCCATTGGTCCATCTGTCTGTTTTGATACCAGTACCACACTGTTTTGATGACTGTGGCTTTGTAGTATTTCTTGAAGTCTGGGAGACTTATGCCTCCTGCTTGGGTTTTGTTTCTCAGGATTGCTTTGGCAAGTCTGTGTCTTTTGCTGCTCCATATAAATTCTGGATTGTTTGTTCTAAAAAACCATTGGGTAAATGAGGAAATCAAGAAGGAAATTAAAAAATACCTTGAGAAAAATTATGATGAAGACACCACCTCTCAAAATCTATGCTGAAAAAGCAGTGCTCAGAGGGAAATATATAGCAATACAGGCCTTTCTCAAAAAAGAAAAAAGATCCCAAATGGACAACTTAACCCTACACTTAAACGAATTAGCAAAAAGAAGAAGAAAAAGACCTAAAGTCAGCAGAAGGAAGGAAAATATAAAGATCAAAGAAGACATCAATAAAATAGAGATTCAAAAAATAATAGAGAAAATTAATGAAACTAAGAGCTGGTTCTTTGAAAAGGTAAACAAAGTTGACAAACCCCTGGCTAGACTCACTAAGAAGAGGAGAGAAAGAACTCAAATAAACAAAATTATAAATGCAAAAGGAGAAATCACAACACATACTGTAGAAGTACAAAAAACCATAAGAGAATACTATGAACAACTATATGCCAACAAATTTGACAATCTGGAAGAAATGGACAATTTCCTAGAATCTTACAGCCTGCCAAAACTGAATCAAGAAGAAACAGACCAACTGAACAGACCAATCACTAGAAATGAAATTAAAGAAGTCATAAAAACACTCCCTACAAATAAAAGTCCAGGACCAGATGGCTTCATAGGTGAATTCAATCAAACATATAAAGAGTATCTGGTGCCCATCCTCCTTAAACTTTTTCAAAAGTTTGAAGAAGAAGGAATACTCCCAAAGACATTCTATGGTGACACCTCACCCTAATTCCAAAACCAGACAGAGATAACACCAAAAAAGAAAACTATCGCCCAATTTCATTGATGAATATAGATGCAAAAATTCTCAACAAAATCTTAGCCAACCGAATCCAAGAATGTATCAATAAGATCATACACCATGACCAGGTTGGGTTCATCCCAGTTT
Organism: Sus scrofa; assembly: GCF_054392235.1. Lineage (NCBI taxonomy): Eukaryota > Metazoa > Chordata > Mammalia > Artiodactyla > Suidae > Sus > Sus scrofa. Next base: position 63,075,968 of record NC_139401.1, read on the forward strand.
CACAAGGATGGTTCAACATATGCAAATCAATCAACATCATATACCACATTAACAAAAGTCAAAAACCATAAGATCATCTCAATAGATGCAGAAAAAGCATTTGACAAAGTCCAACACCCATTCATGATCAAGACACTCGCCAAAGTGGGTATAGAGGGAACATTCCTGAATATAATCAAAGCCATTTATGTCAAACCCACAGCAAATATAATATTCAATGGAAAAAAATTGAAAGCCTTCTTACTCAAATCTTGAACAAGACAGGGATGCCCACTCTCACCACTGCTCTTCAACATAGTTTTGGAAGTCCTAGCCACAGCAATTAGACAAAAAAAAGAAATAAAAGGCATCCATATAGGAAGAGAAGAGATAAAACTGTCACTGTATGCAGACGACATGATACTATACATAGAAAACCCTAAGGACTCAACCCAAAAACTCCTTGAACTTATTAATAAATTCAGCAAAGTAGCAGGATATAAGATCAACATTCAGAAATCAGTCACATTTCTGTAGTCATTCTAGGGACTATATGAAAAATCAGAAAGATGGTAGATGCGCTTCAACATGGACATGCATAAGGTAACACAGTGAAAAGCTCTTTGAAATTATACTTGTACAATTATGGATTTGAAATCAATAAAATATAATCTTCTTCAATATGATAGGAAAAAATTTTAGAAACAACATATGACCTCTCCTGCCTACCACCATCCTACTACTGTGTAAAATCAAGAGGCAGCTACATTGGGAATACTATGTGAAACCTAAGAATTATAAATCACATATTCTAAGAAAGAATCTACATTGCCAGTCCTTGCCCTTCCAAATTTACCCTGATTTTACAAATCAAGGAACTGAGGGCCAGAAGTCTGACTTGCCCCAAATTACTCTGCTACTTAACCTGAACCTCACACTGCAAACTCCCAGTCCCATGTACTTTCATGACGAAAAGACAGAGACTAAGGAGGAGTCAAAAACCATTATTCCTCCAGATTCTAGCTATTGCTCCCTCCCTTGGTCCTCCCCTAAGGGTGATCACAACTCAAGGGCTACTATTTTGGCATAGCACCCTAATCTTTGCTGTTTGCCTATATCTACCACATTATAAATAGCTTCTTGTAAAAAGAAAAAGTGTGGCTCAAAGTAACCTATATTGAGCATGCTGTCTGCTTATGGTTGGGTCCCTAACTAATCTACTGTTTTCAACAGGTTGAGTTTCAGGGTCATATGGGGCCAGGAGGCATAAAGAAGGAGAGATCAGTGGGTTTGGACCCCAGGAGAAGAGGCTGAACTAGAGCTAAAGATTTGGGATTCATTGGTTGTTGGAGGAAGTGGAAGCTGTAGTAGTGGAGATAATTGCCCAGTGAGAGTATAGAGTGAAAAAAGGACTTAAGATAGAAAAAGCCTGCAAGGAGGAAACATTCTGACACACTCACTTCTTTGGAAGGTTATATTATTAATCAGATGAAAAAGTTTGTTTAATTAGCAAGGAGCCATACAATAAGGAAGTAGATAAATTTAGGGATATTTTATCCGTATCATCCCTACCTATTAGAAGAAATTTTTTCAGTAATTGAGTTTGGATATTCTTCAGATTCTTGTGTTGCTTCAAATTTCCTGTATACACACTAAACTCTGTTTTTCCATGTTCCTGATTCATGCATTTCCCCTTCTAATATTGTCATAAACAATAAACTCATTCTTTCTTCCTCAGATAGAGTAATGTGTTTTCTCTTGACATTAAATTTTCATTTTATTGACAAATTTTTAGATTGTAAGATCATCTTGTATATATATAAAAATGCATCATTACAGTGCTCCCAGAAAAAACAATTTCCAGGAGAGACCTCAATTTTTCAGTCTTGCTATTGTGATGAAAATTCCTGGCCCATAGGAACTTAAGTGATAAGACGCATTCTGGAGTCATGATAAAGTCCTTAGATTAGCAATCAGGGAAACTAAGTTCTAGATCTATAAAGTAATTAAATTTCAGTATGACTTTTGGCATTTGTTTTCTCATCTATAACATTAGAGAATTAGACTAGGTCAATATTTTTCAAAATGTGTTCCTTGGAGCCCAAGGGAGCTGCTTCAGAACACACTTCAGGAATCAAACAGAGACTGAAAAGCTTGGCAATGTGTCCATATTCCCATTCTTCCAGAGCAGTTCTGTTTTTTTTCTCTCACAGATCTTTGATTACATCTAAGATTTCATTAAAGAAAAGACTTTATTGCAAAACCAGTCAACTGACCACCACCATCACTGGTTACTTAAAAAAAGTAACAGCCTAAATTATCTTTGAGATCCATTCCAGTGTTGACAGTTTAAAATTTACAGATAAGAACATAGAAAGGAATGTCCTACCTAAAGGGGACTGCTTTGAAAGATTCTCCTACTTGTTCCCAGGCATAGCCATTTTGTAGGCAGAGAAAGGCTGTAAGCTAACTGATCTCAGCCTCCTGGTTCTGTTGATGTCTTAATCTGTTTAATTGCTGATTTCTAATTTTGTGATGGCATAAAGGGGTAGTCTAGAAATTATGATGATGTTTTGTCCCCCTCCCACTGTGCAGTATTCAGGACTACATGGGAGGAGGTACTATTTAGGTAAGATGGGCCAGTCTCCAAAAATGGAAAGAAAAAAATTTGAAGTGTTTCTCTTACCAAATTCTGCTCTCTGATATTTCTCTTGTAATCTTTATTTATTCTTGTGTTAATTTTGTGGTTTGAACAATCATAAATAAAAGTGAAATATCCTCCAGCTAGTCATTATCTCTAGCTAGATCCCAATGTATGTGGAGCTGTGTTGCTGTCACTACTTGCTTTACATCTGGAATCTCAAAAGTGAAATTTCAAAAGGTCAATTCTTGGCCTATGATTTCTAATAGGAATACTGATTCTGGGATGTGTGGAGACTGAACCAGAGAAAATGATGGAGACGGAATTCATTTCAGCAAGGAAGGAGGTAAAGGAAAGTTGAGCCTCCACAGAAGACATAAATTGGTTGGCAGGAATGTGGTTTGCAAGGCCACTTGAGGAAAGACACTGAATGAGCACGCTCAGAATTTAGGTCACAGCTGACCCCACAGTAAGTTTAGGAAAAGGAACTTTGAGCTCAAACTGCTGAGAAAAGAGTTGGAAAACATGATGTCAGAGGATGAAATAAGTTGTTACTCTGTCAGGTCTGTTGCCTCTTCTTACTATTGGTCATATTATTAATTTATGGGGCTAAGGGAGAAGGGAGTAGGGCTCAATAGTGGAATCACTGTAGGCTCTGTAATGTCAATTTTCAAGTTTGTTCAGAGAACAAGACTTATAGAAATAGTGTCATAAAGAATTAAAATTCATTCAATAAATACTGATTTAAGTGTCTAGTAAATGTCAGGTCATGTGTTAAGCCAGGGAGTTCATGGCCCAGTGGAAGAAAGAGTAAGCAGAATTACAATGCAAAACAGTAAGTAAAGTGATAGAGGTCAGAACAGTGTGCCACAGGAGCATAAAGGAAGAGCACTTGAATGAGACACATATCTTCATAGAATATCAGAACTGGAAATAGAGAATATAATGTACAATCTCTTCTCTGTACTGATGGAAAAAATGAAGCTCAAAATATTGAAAGGATTTATCAAATATCATAGAACCAGTCAATGGCAGAACTGTACTTCTAGTTTAGAGGATAAAGTTCAGTCAACCTTCTGCCATTCTGCATAGACACTGGCTTGGGAAAAAAAATATAAGAGAAGTTGGTGAAAGTTTTCTGCTTTGTGCAGCCATGTCTATTGGTTTCCTGGAAAAACACAGTATATCTGTCTCTGTATGTCCTTTCTCTCCTTATAATAGGTTCCACATCAACAGGCCTCACAAAGAAATCTGCCATCACCTAAAGATACAGCAGTACTAGGGGACCCAGGCTTATCATCCCAATATAAGTTTAATTATAGGTGGGAAGGGGCATATTGGGCCCAATTCTCCCTCTTCCACTTTAAAAACTATAGTTTCTAGAAGAAAAAAATTGGATGAGTTTCTCTAATGTAACTCCACTGACAAGATTTTCCACGCCTGTAATATAGTCTTCCAAATCCTGTTTGTATGTGTCCAATAACATGGATCCCCTTCTCCTCAGAGAAAAGACTTCACTCTCAAGACAAACCTGCTAGAAAGCACTATCTTATGAGGAATAGACATACATATGTTTCTCTGAAGTTTCTGCACTTTGGGGATATTTTCATTAAGTTGATCTCTGTCTTTCCAAGATTGAAAACCATGATTATTTCACCTTGAGTTTTCTGTTCTCTAGATTCAACACTCCTATATTTCTTCAGTTATTCTTCATGGGACATGGCCTCTAGCCTTCCCACAGTTATGGTCATCTGAACCCATTCTTGTTTGGGCTTAAGGAGTGAGAAGGGACATAATCTTTCATATAGTGCTGATGTGCGTGTTAATTTGCAGAGATTTTGGATAGTTTCTTTCTACAGGATGGAATTTTTAGAAGCAGAATCATAGAGTATGCATATTTCAAATGTTTATACATATTTATATGTATAAGAAAGAACTGAAAAAGCTTAAGTGCTCATTAAGGAATATGGATTTGTAAATTTTTATATAACCATACTATGTAAGAAAATGCTAGCATTGATATGACGGAAGTATATCTATGTCATAATATGGAAATATACCTGTGGTATGTTAAATGAAAACATAAGTTGAAAATCAATATGAAACAAGAGGTCTAAGATGGTGGAATAGCAAGATGTGAAGATCACCTACTTCCACAAATACATTGAAAATGGAAACAATCCAAATGTCCATCGACAGATGATTGGATTCGGAAGATGTGGTATATATACACAATGGAATACTACTCAGCCATAAAAAAGGATGACATCATGCCATTTGCAGCAACATGGATGGAACTAGAGAATCTCATCCCGAGTGAAATGAGCCAGAAAGACAAAGACAAATACCATACGATATCCCTTATACCTGGAATCTAATATCCAGCACAAATGAACATCTCCTCAGAAAAGAAAATCATGGACTTGGAGAAGAGACTTGTGGTTGCCTGATGGGAGGGGGAGGGAGTGGGAGGGATCGGGAGCTTGGGCTTATCAGACACAACCTAGAATAGATTTACAAGGAGATCCCGCTGAATAGCATTGAGAACTATGTCTAGATACTCATGTTGCAACAGAAGAAATGGTGGGGGAAAAACTGTAATTGTAATGTATACATGTAAGGATAACCTGACCCCCTTGCTGTACAGTGGGAAAATAAAATAAAAAAAAAAGAAAGAAAAAAAGAGAGCACTTCCAAAAAAAAAAAAAAAGAAAAGAAAAGAAAATACAACTACATGTGGAATTATTCGTACGGGGAATTTGTAAAAAAAAAAAAAAAACTGAAAAAAGACTTCAAGATTATGATAGAGCAAGAAAAACCCTACAAAATCAGATAGGACAAAAGACAGAAGAAAAAAGAAGAAGAGAAAAAGAAGCAAAAGGAAGTGAGATGGGACTGTCTCTCCCAGGAGGGAGATGGAAAGAGGAATAGCTCCTGCATCCCAGGAAGTTCTGCCACCAACGAAGAGATCAGCCACAAGTGGAGGAGGAACTCTAGACAAGTGGTGTGGATCAGTGAAAAAGGAGATAATCCTCAAAAAAAATGGTCAGTTCTATGGGCAGTAGGCAACCATAGGCAGGTACCAGCAGGTGTTGGGAACTAAAACTCTGGCCTTAGAGACCAGACCCAAAGAGGGAGCTAAGGCTGCTTACATGGGAAAAAAATGGGTTGATAGTATGGAAACAACCTGTAGTGTCTAGAGTATAGGATGACCGCAATGGATAGCATTTAAGCAGAGGTAACCCAGTTGAGCCTAGAGACTAGACACCATTGTTGGGGGGTGCTAGAAAGAAGGGGTAGGATCCACCACAACAACCCTGTTCCCTGTGCCACTTTTTCAAACTGAAGGGCACTGCCTGCTTCAGCTCAGGGAACCACTTGGCGGCAGCAGCCGCCTAGCAGTCACTGGAAAGCAAACCTGCTCTTACGGCTAGAGAAATCTTGGTGTAGGTGGAGGAATTGCCTGGGGGCAATAACACAAGTTCCTTGTTCCTGTCAGTGGCCCCATGCTAGTGGAGTCCAACCTGTGACAGAAAAGCTTCCAGCAGCAGCACCCATTCCTAAGAGAGGGCTGCTTGTGCCCACTCCCTGCTGGAACTGTAGGCTGCCCAACTGGAGAAAAGCAAAAGATATGGGGTCCCTTCCAGTGGCCCTGTGAAGACCCACATCAGTGGCACTCATTCCACACCAAAGGAGCTGGGGAGCCCATTAACCCACATTCCAATCCAAAGCAACTACAGAGACTACTCCTACCAGCAGCAAGGCAGGGGGAGGGACCGCCAGCAGCTGCAGAGAGAAACTTTTAGCAACGATTAAGGAGAACCCCCCCAAGGTGCTTTACAGAGAGAACCCTAGAGGCCAAGCAAGGGGAGTGCCAGTGGAAAAGTGTCACCTGACTCTATAGCTATAGAAAGCAGTCCATAGAACCTTCCTGGCAAAGGTAGGGGTGGCAGGAGAAACTGCTAACATTGCAAGCTACAAAAAAATAGCCCTGAAATATACCTATTAGCAGCAGGGGCTGCAAGAAACACTGCTACCCCACAAGTAACAAAACTAACCCTGTGAACAGTGAATCACTGCCACATGTCTCACAGCCCCTGGAAACCACCCAGCTCCAGGAAAAAAAAGTTTGATACCACTGCTCCCAACACAACTTCTGGGTACATGTGAACAGCTACCACCCCTGAGGAACCTAGGACTGGGTACCTGCTTTGAAATCTACCTACTAACCATCAAGGGAGCAAAAAGTAAGAAAGGTAAACACTATGACATGAAAAAAAAGCTGCTTTCAGACAAAAGAACAAGACAAAAACACACCAAAAACACTAAATGATAAGGATGTCTGGAATTTACTTGAAATAGAATTCACAGGAATGATAGTAAAGATGATTTAAGATCTTCAAAAAAGAATGGAGACACAGATTGAGAATTTAAACAAAATATTAAACAAAGAGCTAGAGGATTTAAAGAGCAAGATGAATAGCTGAAATTAAAAATAATCTAGAGAGAGAGAGGACAAGATGGCGGAGGAGTAGGGGGACACGCTCGCCCTCTCCCACAAACACAACAAAAAAAGCACATCTACAGAAGAAATGACTCGCACAGAACAACAACCAATCGCTGGCAGAGGAACCTAAACTCCAATAACGGCAAGAAGTTCGTGACATTATTGGGCAGAACGGGAGAAAAGAGGAGAGTGAGAGAAGGTGAATCTGAGCGGGACGGGCGCTCCCGAAAGGGAACTGCGGAGGAGAAAGGGACCCCGCACCCTGGAAAGTCTCCTACCGGGCGAAAGATCAAACGAACCGGAGGAATCCCCAGATGCAGAGAAGAGTGTAGCAGTAAGTCGGAGTACGGAAAAGCCGATCAAGAACCCAACGGACCATCTGAACTACGGGCACAGTCACCAAAAATTGAGACGCCTGGGTGGGGGCTGGGCACCGAATCCTCGGCTCCAGAGGTTAGTCCCCGGGAAAGGGCCGGGGGACGCCTGGGTGGGGGCTGGGCACCGAGACCTCGCCTCTGAAGGTTGGTCCCCGAGAGGGGGCCGGGGGACGCCTGGGTGGGGGCTGGGCACCGAGACCTCACCTCCGAAGGTTAGTCCCCAAGAAAGGGCCGGGGGACGCCTGGGTGGGGGCTGGGCACCGAGACCTCGGCTCCAGAGATTAGTCCCCCGGCTAGGGGGGCGGGGAAGAGCGGAAACTGCTTGGGAGGTCTCTAAACCATTTGACGGGGCAGAGACTGCCTGGGAGACTAGAAAACAAAGCTGTCGCAGAGGAAGGGAGCAATACTCTAGGGGCGGGGAAGTGAAAAGCCGCCTCAGAGGGAACCTGGGAGAAGAGCCTGGTCTGCGCCCGTGCTGGGGAGCGGAGAGAAGAAGGGGTGGGTCCCCATAGAATACCCCCCACGCCACAGCAAGCTTACAGGCCCGCTAGCTAGCAGAAAGCTGTGCTTCCCAGTGCATTCCCTCCCCCCACCCCCGCCACCCCCTACGCTCTCGACGAACCTGGGGCTGCCTGCCACCCAGGAGGGCTGGCCTCAACAATTGCCTGAAGCCTACCAACGCAGGGGCTCTCCCTGCACAGGCCTGCTTGCCCTTTGGAGGGGCTACACTTCCACAGAGCAGCACCAAACACCACCAGCCCCCTAGAAAAGGCCTGCAGCCCAGAAAAGCTAGAACAAGCCTAGCCAGGCCGTGAATAGATCGACCCAATTCTCCGACGGTTTTTCTGAGACGGGCTCCCCGGGGGAGGAGCCTCTTGAGTCTCCAAGGGCCTTGCTACACGCCCAAGACCCCAGGGGGTGCTAAGACCTAGTGGACCAGCTGCATAGGACTGCCAGCTCCAGGCAGGACCCCCTGCAGCCCAGAAAAGCTGCAACAAGCCTGGCCGAATCGGGAAAAGATCTCAGACGGTCTTTCTGAGTCGGGCTGCCCTGGGGAGGAGGCTCTTGAGTCTCCAAGGGCCCTGCTACCCGCCCAAGACCCCAGGGGGTGCTGAGACCTAGTGGACCAGCTGCATAGGACTGCCAGCTCCAGGCAGGACCCCCTGCAGCCCAGAAAAGCTGCAACAAGCCTGGCCGAATCGGGAAAAGATCTCAGACGGTCTTTCTGAGTCGGGCTGCCCTGGGGAGGAGGCTCTTGAGTCTCCAAGGGCCCTGCTACCCGCCCAAGACCCCAGGGGGTGCTGAGACCTAGTGGACCAGCTGCATAGGACTGCCAGCTCCAGGCAGGACCCCCTGCAGCCCAGAAAAGCTGCAACAAGCCTGGCCGAATCGGGAAAAGATCTCAAACGGTCTTTCTGAATCGGGCTGCCCTGGGGAGGAGCCTCTTGAGTCTCCAAGGGCCCTGCTACCCGCCCAAGACCCCAAGGGGTGCTGAGACCTAGTGGACCAGCTGCATAGGACTGCCAGCTCCAGGCAGGACCCCCTGCAGCCCAGAAAAGCTGCAACAAGCCTGGCGGAATCGGGAAAAGATCTCAGACAGTCTTTCTGAGTCGGGCTGTTCTGGGGAGGAGCCTCTTGAGTCTCCAAAGGCCCTGCTACCTGCCCAAGACCCCAAGGGGTGCTGAGACCTAGTGGACCAGCTGCATAGGACTGCCAGCTCCAGGCAGGACCCCCTGCAGCCCAGAAAAGCTGCAACAAGCCTGGCGGAATCGGGAAAAGATCTCAGACGGTCTTTCTGAGTCGGGCTGCCCTGGGGAGGAACCTCTTGAGTCTCCAAGGGCCCTGCTACCCGCCCAAGACCCCAGGGGGTGCTGAGAACCAAGTGAAATCTGCTACCATCGTGGGGTGGACCTCCCAGTCCTGTCTGCCCTCAGGAAGTCCTCCTTTGCTTCAAAGAAACACTGTTAGTCCCATCAACACTCCAGAAAAGCCACACTGCCTCAAAAAAAGATTGACCAACAACGACAGCCCTCAGGAAATATTCCAGGGCAGTGACAAGGCAAACACTACCCGATAACGGAGAGTACAACTCCCTCAGGAGAAAGAAGACAACAAGCAAGATGAAGAAGCTGAGAAACCACCCCCAGTCAAACCAACAGGAGAACTCACCTAAAACAGTCAACAATGAAACTGATCTCTGCAGTCTGACAGACCTGGAGTTCAAAAGAGAAATAGTGAAAATACTGAAGGAATTAAGAGAAGATATGAACAGCAATGCAGATACCCTCAGAAAGGAGCTAGAAAATATAAGGAGGAGCCAAGAAAAACTAGAACATTCATTTGCAGAGATGCAAACTGAACTAGGGGCAGTAAAAACCAGAATGAATAATGCAGAAGAACGAATCAGTGATATGGAAGATAGAATAATGGAAATCACTCAATCTGGTCAACAGACAGAAAACCGAATCAAAAAACTGGAAAGCAATATAAGAGACCTACGGGATAATATAAAACGGGCCAATCTACGCATAATAGGAATTCCAGAAGGAGTAGAAAAAGATAAGGGAATGGAAAATATATTTGAAGAAATTATTGCTGGAAACTTCCCAAATCTAAAGGATACTGGATTCAAGATACAAGAAGCACAGAGGGCCCCAAACAAACTGAACCCAAACAGACCCACACCAAGACACATCATAATAAAAATGGCAAAAGTTAGTGATAAAGAGAGGATCCTAAAGGCAGCAAGAGAAAAACAGAATGTTACCTACAAGGGAACCCCCATAAGAATATCAGCTGATTTCTCTACAGAAACACTACAGGCCAGGAGGGAATGGCAAGAGATATTTAAAGTGCTCAAAGGAAAAAATATGCAACCTAGAATACTTTATCCAGCAAGAATATCATTTAAAATAGAAGGGGAAATAAAAATTTTTCCCAACAAACAAAAACTTAAAGAATACAGCAACACAAAACCCAGGTTAAAGGAAATATTGAAAGGGCTTCTCTAAACCAAAAAGAAAGGAAGGAAAGGGAAGAAAAAAGAAAAGAAAAAAAAAAAAAGAAGAAGAAGAAGAGGAAGAACTAGGATTGAGGAAACCGTAATCAGAGAGCAGTCACTCAAATAAGCCAGCATACAGATTTAATCATGAACATGCTTCAAACAAAATAAAATTAAAAAGAAAAAAATAAAAGAGTCATCAAAACCATAAAATGTGGGCAAGGGATGTTAGGAGGTAAATAATCCTTTTTGTTTGTATGTATGTCTCTCTTCTTAATTTTAATATAATAATGAAGTGTTTGAACTTACAGGACCATCAGGCTAAAACACACAATTATGGGAAGGGGTTAGCATACTTAAAAAACAGGGCAACCACAAGCCAAAACCAAATATTGCATTTGCAAAAAATGAAAAAAAAAAATAAACTCAAGCAGATAATAACAGGAGACCATCCAACCAAAAAAAAAAAAAAAAAAAAAAAAAAAAAGAAGAATGGAGAACCATAGAATCAACTGGAACACGAGGATCAAATGGCAATAAATAATCATCTATCAATTATCACCTTAAATGTCAATGGACTGAATGCCCCAATCAAAAGACACAGAATGGCTGAGTGGATAAAACGGCAAAAACCTTCAATATGCTGCCTACAAGAAACTCACCTTAGGACAAAAGATACATATAGATTGAAAGTGAAAGGCTGGGGAAAAGTATTTCATGCCAATAGACATGACAGAAAAGCAGGAGTTGCAACGCTCATATCAGACAAAATAGACTTTAAAACAAAAGACATAAAGAAAGACAAAGAAGGACACTATTTAATGATTAAGGGATCCATCCAAGGAGAGGATGTTACTATCGTCAACATATATGCCCCAAATACAGGAGCACCCAGATACACACAACAAATATTAACAGACATAAAGGGAGATATTGATGAGAATACAATCATAGTAGGAGACCTAAATACCCCCCTCACATCAATGGACAGATCCTCTAGACAGAAAACCAATAAAGCAACAGAGATCCTAAAAGAAACAATAGAAAAGTTAGACTTAATTGATATCTTCAGGACACTACATCCAAAAAAATCAGAATACACATTCTTCTCAAATGCTCATGGAACATTCTCAAGAATCGACCACATATTGGGACATAAAGCGAATCTCAATAAATTTAGGAGCATAGAAATTATCTCAAGTATCTTCTCTGACCACAATGCCATGAAATTAGAAATCAACCATGGGAAAAGGAAAGAGAAAAAACCTACTCCATGGAGACTAAACAACATGCTACTAAAAAACCAATGGGTCAATGAGGAAATCAAGAAGGAAATTAAAAACTACCTTGAAGCAAATGATAGTGAAGACACAACCTCTCAAAATCTATGGGATGCTGCGAAAGCAGTGCTCAGAGGGAAATTTATAGCAATCCAGGCCTTTCTCAAAAAAGAAGAAAGATCCCAAATTGACAACTTAACCCTCCACCTAAATGAATTACAAAAAGAAGAACAAAGAAGTCCTAAAGTCAGCAGAAGGAAGGAAATTGTAAAGATCAAAGAAGAAATCAATAAAATAGAGACTCAAAAAACAATAGAGAAAATTAATAAAACCAAGAGCTGGTTCTTTGAAAAGGTGAACAAAATTGATAAACCCCTGGCCAGACTCACTAAAAAGAGGAGAGAAAGAACCCAAATCACCAAAATTATAAATGAAAAAGGAGAAATCACAACGGATACAGCAGAAATACAAAAAACCATAAGAGAATACTATGAACAACTATATGGCAATAAGTTTGACAATCTGGAAGAAATGGACAATTTTCTAGAATCTTACAGGCTGCCAAAACTGAATCAAGCAGAAACAGACCAACTGAACAGACTGATCACTAGAAATGAAATTGAAGAGGTCATAAAATCACTCCCTACAAATAAAAGCCCAGGACCAGATGGCTTCACAGGTGAATTTTATCAAACATATAAAGAGGAATTGGTGCCCATCCTCCTTAAACTCTTTCAAAAGGTTGAAGAAGAAGGAAAACTCCCAAAGACATTCTATGAGGCCACCATCACCCTCATTCCAAAACCAGGCAGAGATACCACCAAAAAAGAAAACTATCGCCCAATATCATTGATGAATATAGATGCAAAAATTCTCAACAAAATTTTAGCCAACTGAATCCAACAACATATCAAAAAAATTATACACCATGACCAGGTTGGGTTCATCCCAGGTTCACAAGGATGGTTCAACATACGCAAATCAATCAACATCATACACCACATTAACAAAAAAAAAGTCAAAAATCATATGATCATCTCAATAGATGCAGAAAAAGCATTTGACAAAGTTCAACATCCATTCATGATCAAGACCCTCGCCAAAGTGGGTATAGAGGGAACATTCCTGAATATAATCAAAGCCATTTATGATAAACCCACAGCAAATATAATCCTCAATGGGGAAAAACTGAAAGCCTTCTCACTCAAATCTGGAACAAGACAGGGATGCCCACTCTCACCACTGCTCTTCAACATCGTTTTGGAAGTCTTAGCCACAGCAATTAGACAAACAAAAGAAATCAAAGGCATCCATATAGGAAGAGAAGAGATCAAACTGTCACTGTATGCAGATGACATGATTCTATACCTAGAAAACCCTAAGGACTCAACCCCAAAACTCCTTGAACTGATTAATCAATTCAGCAAAGTGGCAGGATATAAGATTAACATTCAGAAGTCAGTTGCATTTCTGTATACCAGCAACGAAACATTAGAAAAGGAATACAAAAATACGATACCTTTTAAAATTGTACCTCACAAAATCAAATACCTCGGAATACACCTAACCAAAGAGGTAAAGGACCTATATGCCGAGAACTATAAAACCTTAATCAAAGAAATCAAAGAAGATGTAAAAAAATGGAAAGATATTCCATGTTCCTGGATTGGAAAAATCAATATTGTGAAAATGGCCATCCTACCCAAAGCAATCTACAGATTCAATGCAATCCCTATCAAATGACCCATGACATTGTTCACAGAACTAGAACAAACAATCCAAACATTTAGATGGAACCACAAAAGACCCAGAATCGCCAAAGCAATCCTGAGAAACAAAAACCAAGCAGGAGGCATCACTCTCCCAGACTTCAAGAAATACTACAAAGCCACAGTCATCAAAACAGTGTGGTACTGGTATCAAAACAGACAGACAGACCAATGGAACAGAATAGAGAATCTGGAAATTAACCCTGACACCTATGGTCAATTAATCTTTGACAAGGGAGGCAAGAACATCAAATGGGAAAAGGAAAGTCTATTCAGCAAGCATTGCTGGGAAACCTGGACAGCTGTATGCAAAGCAATGAAACTAGAACACACCCTCACACCATGCAAAAAAATAAACTCCAAATGGCTGAAAGACTTAAATATACGACAGGACACCACCAAACTCCGAGAAGAAAACATAGGCAAAACACTCTCTGACATCAACATCATGACTATTTTATCAGGTCCGTCTCCCAAAGCAATAGAAATTAGAGCAAAAATAAACCCATGGGACCTCATCAAACTGAAAAGCTTTTGCACAGCAAAGGAAACCCAAAAGAAAACAAAAAGACAACTTACAGAATGGGAGAAAATAGTTTCAAATGATGCAACCAACAAGGGCTTAATCTCTAGAATATACAAGCAACTTATACAACTCAACAGCAAAAAAACCAATCAATCAATGGAAAAATGGGCAAAAGACCTGAATAGACATTTCTCCAAGGAAGATATACAGATGGCCAACAAACACATGAAAAAATGCTCAACATCGCTGATTATAAGAGAAATGCAAATCAAAACTACCATGAGATACCACCTCACACCTGTCAGAATGGCCATCATTAATAAATCCACAAATAACAAGTGCTGGAGGGGCTGTGGAGAAAAGGGAACCCTCCTGCACTGTTGGTGGGAATGTAAACTGGTACAGCCACTATGGAGAACAGTTTGGAGATACCTTAGACATCTATACATAGAACTTCCATATGACCCTGCAATCCCACTCTTGGGCATCTATCCGGACAAAGCTCTACTTAAAAGAGACACATGCACCCGCATGTTCATTGCAGCACTATTCACAATAGCCAGGACATGGAAACAATCCAAATGTCCATCAACAGAGGATTGGATTCGGAAGATGTGGTATATATACACGATGGAATACTACTCAGCCATAAAAAAGGATGACATCATGCCATTTGCAGCAACATGGATGGAACTAGAGACTCTCATCCCGAGTGAAATGAGCCAGAAAGACAAAGACAAATACCATATGACATCACTTATAACTGGAATCTAATATCCAGCACAAATGAACATCTCCTCAGAAAAGAATATCATGGACTTGGAGAAGAGACTTGTGGTTGCCTGATGGGAGGGGGAGGGAATGGGAGGGATTGGGAGCTTGGGCTTATCAGTCACAACGTAGAATAGATTTACAAGGAGATCCCGCTGAATAGCATTGAGAACTATGTCTAGATACTCATGTTGCAACAGAAGAAATGGTGGGGGAAAAACTGTAATTGTAATGTATACATGTAAGGATAACCTGACCCCCTTGCTGTACAGTGGGAAAATAAAATTAAAAAAAAAAAAAAAAAAAAGCTGCAACTAAACAAAACAGAAACAAATTGGAAAGTTAGAACATACAGAAAGTTGCAATTAACATCCATACCATCTTATTTCAATGTCTGTATGTATCAGAACTGTTTGGCCTCATTGATTGACTTTATCGTAAGCAAATGTCATCATTGAACTCAAATTATAAATTGTCGTAAATAAAAAAAAAATAATCTAGAAGGAACAAAGAGCAAGTTAATGGAGGAAGAAGAATGAAAAAGTGTGGTGGAAGACAGAGTCGGGTAAATTACTGCTATAGAAAAGAATAAAGAAAAAAAATTAAAACGTTGAGGGGAGTCTAAGAGACCTCTGGGACAACATTAAACATAAAAACATTCGCATCATAGAGATTCCAGATGGAGAATAAAGAGAGAGAGAAAGGGCCAGTGAAAATATTTGAAAAGGTTATAACCCAAAATTTCCCAAATATGGGAAAGGAAACACTCACTCAAGTGGAGGAAGCACAGAGAATTCCAAACAAAATAAACCCAAAAAGGAACACAGCAAGGCACATACTAATCAAACTGACAAAAATTAAGTTCAAAGAAAAAACATTAAAAGCCACAAATGAGAAGCAACAAATCACATATAAGGGAACTCCCATAAGGAAAACAGCTGAACTTTAAGCAGAAACTCTACAAGCCACAAGGGAGTGGCAAAATATATATGAGGAGATGAAGAAGAGGAACCTAGAACCAAGAATACACTACCCAGCAAAGCTCTTTCAGATTTGATGGAGAGATCAAAAGCTTTACAGACAAACACAAGCAAAGAGAATTCAGCACCTCCCAACCAGCTCTAGGCCAAGTACTAAAGGAATTTCTCTAAGCAGAAAAAGGAAACCCACAATTAGAAACAAGAATATTACAAATGAAAAGCTCACTGGTAAAGGCAAAGATAATATAAAAGTAATAAATCACCCATTCACAAACATGACGTCAAAACTAGCAAGCCATAGAAGAGAAGTGGGAGTTCCCGTCATGGCGCAGTGGTTGGCGAATCCTACTAGGAACCATGAGGTTGCAGGTTCGGTCCCTGCCCTGGCTCAGTGGGTTGACGATCCGGCGTTGCCGTGAGCTGTGGTGCAGGTTGCAGACACGGTGGGATCACGCGTTGCTGTGGCTCTGGTGTAGGCTGGTGGCTACAGCTCTGATTAGACCCCTAGCCTGGGAATCTCCATATGCCGTGGGAGAGGCCCAAGAAATAGCAAAACGACAAAAAAAAAAAAAAAAGAAGAAGAAGAGAAGTGGACGAATGCAGAAAATTGAAAATGCATTTGAAATTAAGAGACCAGCAAGCAGAAACAATTAGGCACACATAAAAATGGATAGATCAGGGGAGTTCCCGTCGTGGCGCAGTGGTTGGCGAATCCGACTAGGAACCATGAGCTGTGGTGTAGGTCGCAGACACGGCTCGGATCCTGCCTTGCTGTGGGTCTGGTGTAGGCTGGCAGCTACAGCTCGGATTCGACCCCTAGCCTGGGAACCTCCATATGCCATGGGAGCGGCCCAAGAAATGGCAAAAAGACAAAAAAAAAATGGATAGATCAAAATATAATGGGAATCAAGGTCTATTCAGGTCTTTTGCCCATTTTTCCATTGGGTTGTTGGCTTTTTTGCTGTGGAGTTGTATAGTTGCTTGTATATTCTAGAGATTAAGCCCTTGTCAGTTGCATCCTTTGAAACTATTTTCTCCCATTCTGTAAGTTGTCTTTTTGGTTTCTTTTGGGTTTCCTTTGCTGTGCAAAAGCTTGTCAGTTTGATTAGATCCCATTGGTTTATTTTTGCTTTTATTTCTGTTTCTTTGGGAGACTGACCTGAGAAAATATTCATAAGGTTGATGTCAGAGAATGCTTTGCCTATGTTCTCTTCCAGGAATTTGATGGTGTCTTTGTCATATATTTAAGTCTTTAAGCCACTTTGAGTTTATTTTTGTGCCTGGTGTGAGGGTATTTTCTAGTTTCATTGATTTCCATGCAGCTGTCCAGGTTTCCCAGCAATTCTTGATGAATAAACTGTCTTTTTCCATTTTCTCCAAGGAAGATATACAGATGGCCAACAAGCACATGAGAAAATGTTCAACATCACTGATTATTAGAGAAATGCAAATCAAAACTACCATGAGATACCACCTCACACCAGTCAGAATGGCCATCCTTAATAAGTCCACAAGTAACAAGTGCTAGAGGGGGTGGGGAGAAAAGGGAACCCTCCTGCATTGTTGGTGGTAATGTAAGTTGGTACAGCCACTATGGAGAACAGTATGGAGGTATATACCTTAGAAATCTATATGTAGACCTACCATATGACCCAGCAATCCCACTTGGGCATATATCCAGACAAAACTTTCCTTAAAAAAGACACATGAACCTGCATGTTCATTGCAGCTCTATTCACAATATCCAATACATGGAAACAACCCAAATGTCTGTTAACAGATGACTGGATTTGGAAGATGTGGTATATATACACAATGGAATACTACTCAGCCATAAAAAATGACATAATGCCATTTGCAGCAACATGTATTGAACTATAGACTCTAATCCTGAGTGAAATAAGTCAGAAAGAGAAAGACAAATACCATATGATACCACTTACAACTGGAATCTAATATATAGTGCAAATGAACCTTTCCACAGAAAAGAAAATCATGGACTTGGAGAATGGACTTGTGGTTGCCTGGGGGGAGGGGGACGGAGTGGGAGGGCTTGGGAGCTTGGCTTAACAGATGCAAACTATTGCTTTTGGAATGGATTTACAATGAGATCCTGCTGTGTAGCACTGAGAACTATGTCTAGATATTTACAACAGCACAACAATGGGAGAAAAAATTATGTATACATGTATGTGTAACTGGGTTCCCATACTGTACAGTGGGGAAAAAAGTATGTTGGGTATATAACAATAAAAATAAATTAAAAATATACATAATGGGAATCAGAAGTCAAATAACTATAATGGTTACACACATAAAAAAAGACCAAACAAGCCAAACAAATCACAAATGTGATTTGTAAGCAAATCACAAGAGAAGACAACAAAAAGAGGAAAGGATGAAAAAAGACTCAAAATAGCAATCCCCCAAAATTAAACAAATGACAATAAATACATACTTATCCATAATTACGTTGAATGCAAATGGATTAAACACTCCAACTAAATGATACAGACTAGCTCAATGGATTAAAAAACAGGACTCATGTATATTCTGTCTACAAGAGACCCTCTAAATCTGAGGACATTTACAGACTTAAAGTGAGGGCATGGAAGAAAATATTACATGCAAATGGGAATTATAGAAAACAGGAATAACAATGCTCATATCAGATGAAATAGACTTTAAAATAAAGAAGTTTACATGAGACAAAGAAGGATATTACATCATGATTAAAGGATCAATACAAGAAGAATAAATAATGACAATTGTAAATATTTATGCACCCAGAATTGTATCATCACAATGTATGAGGCAATTACTAACAGCCATAAAAGGGGAAATTGACACTAACACAATAATAGCGGGGGACTTTAACACCCCACTTACAGCAAGAGACAGATCATCCAGACAGAAAATCAATAAGGAAACACATGCCTTAAATGATACACTAGACCAGATAGACTGATATCTACACAACTTTGCAATCCAAAGCAGCAGAATATACTTTCTTCTCTAGTGCATACAGAACATTCCCCAGGATAGATCACATCGTGGGCCACAGATCAAGCCTTGGTAAATTTTTAAAAATTGAAATTATTTCAAGCATTTTCTCTGATCACAGTGCTATAAGACAAGAAATCAACTAAAAAAACCAACCAACAAACAAAGTAGCAAAAAACACAAACTCCTGGAAGCTAAACAATATGCTACTAAACAACCAATGGATCATTGAAGAAATCAGAGAAGAAATTAAAATAAACATAAAGACAAATGACAATGAAGATACAACATTCCAAATCATATTTGACACAGCAAAAGCAATTCTTATAGGGAAATTAATAGCAATAAAATTTTATCTCAGGAAAGAAGAAAAAAACTCAAACAACCTAAACTTACACCTTAAACATCTAGCGAAGAAAGAACAGACCAAGCCCAAAAATAGCACAAGAAAATAAATCATGAAGATTAGAGCAGAAATTAATAACATATAGACAAAGAAAACAATAGAGAAGATCTATGAAACCAAAAGTTCTTTCTTTGAACAGATCAACAAAATTGATAAACCTTTAGCCAGACTCATCAAGAAAAAAAAGTGAGAGGGTTCAAATCAGTGAGATTAGAAACAAAAAAAAGAGAAATTATAACTGACCCTGCAGATATACAAAGGATCATGAGAGACTACTATGAGCAACTGTATGCCAATAAAATGGACAACCTGGAAGAAATGGGTAGATTCTTACAAAGGTACAACCTACCAAGACTGAACCAGGAAGAAATAGAAAATATGAATAGAATAATCACAAGTGCTGAAATTGAAAATGTGATTTAAAAACTTCCCAAAAATCCGAAGTCCAGGACCTGCTGGCTTCTCAGCTGAGTTATACCAAGCATTCAAGAAGAGTTAACACTTCTTCTTCTGAATCTTTTCCAGAAAATTGCAGAGGAAGGAACACTCCCAAGCTCATTCTATGAATCCACCATTACCCTGATAACAAAACCAGACAAAGATGCCACAAAAAAGAAAATTATAGGCCAATATCACTGATATCACCACAAAATAAATTCTTCAGGGTAGTAAAAGGACATGTATTGCAGATGTGTGTGTGTGTGTGTGTGTGTGTGTGTGTGTGTGTGTTATTCATAGAAGCATCTTACAGGATTGTAAGTAATAAAAACAGCCATTTATATTAATGGCTATTTAGCATGATGACAAATGTGATTCACCTGCTAACTTAAAAAAACACTAATGTTTTTCATTATTTTTTTTAAAAAATCAGAAACAATGTTCATGGAAGTAACCTGTTATCTTCTGGGCAACATGCTCATAATTTGATTTGAAATGTCTCTTTTTTCATTGTTATTTCCCCAATACAATTTTTTCTACTGTAGAGCATGGTGACCATGTTACACATACATGTATACATTCTTTTTTCTCCCATTATCATGCTCTGTCATAAGTGACTAGAGATAGATCTTGGTGCTACACAGCAGGATCTCATTGCTAATCCATTCCAAAAGCAATAGTTTGCATCCATTAACCCCAAGCTGCCAATCAATCCCCCTGAAATGTTTCTTTACCTTGTTTGAAACTGTTGATCAAGTCAAACATAACTTGCATTCTCCCTAACAAAACATTGTGGTTTATAGCTGCATTTCTCAACACTCCTGCTGAGTCTGAAATTTATAAAATCACCTTTGTGTTTATAATAATGTACACAGCACTGAGTCTTTATTAGGAGCCAGGTATCATCCTATAGTGTGTTCTTAACAAAAGCATACATAGTCTCATCCTCACTCAAGTGCAAAGTAAACACAGGAGTCCTAGGCACCTGTTATTTATCTCTCTTTGTTTCTTCTTAATTAGGAATGTACCTGAGTGTAAGGTGAGAAGGAAATTTTAATTAACTGCAAAATTACAACTTACAAGTCCTTACAATCATGGTCACTGACTATAGACTAAATCAGGAATAAGATTGGGTAAGTATAAGTGGGAATGTTATGTGTAATTCTTAGTAGGCTAGCTTATAACTCCACTTAACCTTCTCTCCTGCTCAAGAAAGCATATCAGAAAGTAAATTAGTGAGATGGTCTTATTATAGGATAACTCTGATTCTACTTTACTTGATTTTATTTTTAGGTAAATCATTTACAAACTTTGGTACTTTAACTCTTACGGATAACAAACTGCTTTCGACACATCAGTAGATTGCAACACTGGGGCTGGCCTTCTGAATAAAGTCCAAGGCTTTTTGGCTGGCTTTCAGGAATGGCTGTGCTCTGACCCTCATCTTTTATGAATACCTTTCCCACACTCCATGCTCCAACAAAATGAAGCTCTTTACTATTCCTTATGTATACCAAGCCACTGTGCTTTCTCTTCATATCATGACTAGTGTTGTAATCAGAATTCAGTCACGGGCAGGCACTTTGGCTCCAGAGTCTATTAGCTTAACCTGTACATTCTACTGCTTCAAATAGTTCTTGCATTATACTATTTGCTCTCTGGAGTGGGTAGAAGAGTGCACTTATGTCTTCTACAGAAACTTGCATATAGTAGGTCTACTCATTTAATGCTTGTTAAATCAATATGCTATCTTGCTAGTATGGTAAAAATGTTAGAAGCATTTAAAAATAAATGTATTAAAGTTTGGGGAAGCTACGTTAAAATTGTACACAATGCATTTTTATATCAGACTCTGTGACAAAGCAAAAAAAAAAAAAAAAGACTACTGGAGATAAGAAAGAAAACTGTCCTGTGACTAGCATAATCTAAATCCCTATTGGCTCTGAGAATATAGTTCACTGTTTATTGCTTTACAAAGATTATAGACGTCATTCAGCATAGCTACTACTTCACATTTATAAGTTAAAAGCTCTAAAACTACAATGCAATTTACACAGCCACTGTATTAGAATTTTTCTGCTTCAGGTATAGTATGGTTTTTTCCTTCCATTTCTTTGTTATTTGACACAGATTTAGTTAAATGTATGATCTTTTATTTCCCCATATATAATATGTGAAGAAGAATACTACATGGTGGTTATAAGGATTAAATATCATAATGTATATAAAATACTTATCACAGAGTTTGGCAAAATAGAGACCCCAAACATTAGCTTCTACCCTCATCCTATTCCTTCACTGAGATTATAAATTCCTAGCTTGGGGTTAACTATAGGAGATGATTATAGCATATCAGGATTCATAGGTTCTGGCCAATGGCTTTGAGAAGATAAAATTTATACCCATAGACTGTCAAGCAGAAATGTGTATTATTTATTTCCTGACACCTGGAAGTTATCACTATTTCCTGTAATTAACTCCTTACACTCAATTGAACACCAAACCTTGACTCCTACTACTTCCTAAGTATCTCAACTATATCTCCTCAACTATAACCCCCTACTACATATAACTCAAATGACAGCAACAGACTCCTAATTGGTTTCCATTTGATCTTGCCCCACTTTAACAAATTGTCCATACTGTTGACAGAGTGATCTTTCTGAAGTGCATATCTAATTATGTCACCCTTCAGCTTAAAACCTTAAATTGTTCCTCATAAAACTTGTGGAATGATGAAGGGAATATTTCTTGATGTGCTTGCCTTGCCAGTTATGTTTGATCCCTGCTTTCCTTTTTTGTTTCATCTCTGGCTACTTCCTATATACATACCATACTCTAGTACAACTGAACTACTTGGAGCTCTTTTAATCTCCATTCTCTCTTTTACCCCCCTTCCTCTCCTCTCCTTTTCCTCTTCTACCTACCACTCCTCTTCCTTCTACTACTACTGCTACCCCTCCTCTTCTGCTACTACTTCTTCTTCTTCTTCCTTCTCTTCTTCCTCCTCCTTCTCCTCCTCATCCTCCTCTTCCTCCTCCTTATTCTTCTTCTCTCCTCTCTCTCAAATCATATATGATCCGATGTTCCTAACTCCTTATCATCACCTATAAGCACTATATCCCTCTGTTATGGACTCTGGCTTTCTTACTCTTTCTTGAACATAAGAAGCACATTATTACCTTAGGGTCTTGCCATTTGTCATTCCCTCTGCCTGAATTATTCTTTCTCCACATTTAAACATAGCTTCCTTCATTCCCTTCATAACTCTGTACAAACATCATCACAATTATATCTATAATAACACTAAACCCCATTACTCTTTATCTTCTTGCCCTATTTACTTTTCTTCTTAATACTCAATTACATACATATTTATATTAGTCTGTGTAATGAAGTTTGTATTCCTACCTCTCACCTCTCATTATATTTGGTCCATGAGAGTGGAGACTTCTTTTTATCTGTTTTTTTTTCACCTTGACATTTCTGTGCCTAGCACAGTGCCTGTCATAATGTAGTGCCTAGCACAGTGCCTGTCAAATATGGGTTAAATGAGTTCATGAATACTCTTCACCCTCTCTCATTTATTACCCATATTTCCACCCTTTGTCTGGCTAATGTCTATCAAATATTCACATTGCACCATCTTTTCAGTAAATAGCTGGATTAGTTACTCTTCTGGCTTTCCATACTCCCTATGCTTTCTGTTATACTAGCACTAATCAGATTATTTCTCTGTGGTAAAGTTGAAAGGATGCAGACCATGGCAGTCATTGAATGCCAAGTCAGGCTGCTTAAAATTCATGCTGTTAGTCATGAAGTCTTTGAATAAACTTATGCAGAAGAGTATTGTGCCTTGAAAGGATATTCTGAAAGATTATTCTGGCTACAGTATGCAGGATATATTAAAGGAGAGCAGGGAGGGTCAAGACCTCTGAAAAAGGGAGATAAGGAAACAAGACAATGAAAAAGGCCAAAAGAATGAAGAATTGAGAATGAATAAGGAGTTGTCATTTTGAAATAATTAATAGATATATAAGGCAATTGTACATGATAATGGAAGATACAATGACCATAGTCAGATATTGATCCGGGGTGGCTTTAGAATTGAGCCAGAGTACTTCAAGGGAAAATGTAGGTGAAAATGGTCATCAAGCCAGCAGTTGTAAGTTTTAGGTCAGCAAAAAAATTAAAACTATCCTTATAGGTTTGGAAGTCTCCTCTTAATTCTTAGAAGAATTTTTTTTTTGCCACATTTGTGGCATGTGTAAATTCCTGGACTGAACCCTACTGTGATTGCAGCCTGTGCTACATCTGTGGCAATGCCAGATCCTTATCCCACTGTGACACAAAGGAACCTTAAAGAATTGTACTTCTAAGAAAGACAATGGACAAGGAAGAGACTCCAACTGGTTGTGCTACTTGTGTGGTGATACCTAAAGCCTTCAGTTCACCGCTGTTTTTCAAATTCAGAGGGGAGTTTACACAAGAAAGAAAATGTGACTAAAGTTGATGATGTTCTGCCTATGTGCTAGTTATTTTGCTAACCTATAGTAGGCATTTGATCCTACAACACACCTGTAGTTTTGTTATCCCCATTTTGCCGATGAAGAAATAGAGGCTCAACAAATTTTGCATACAGGCAGCAAATATTTGTACCTCAGATCTTATGACTTTCTGTCATGCCAACTCTCAGAGGACAACTAGCATCAATAGACCTCTCTTGTGAAGATGTTTTCCTCTGTCCCCTATTCATTAAGTTTGAGGGTTTGGGAATGACAGATGATTTGAAAGAGGATTGGAATGTGTGAATATGTAGGAAAAAAAAGTAGGAAAAAGTCTCTGTGGTTTGCTATGGAATGGTTGAATTGAACTGAATTGGGGGTGGAAGAGTAATGGGGAGTTATTGTCTGATGGCTACAGATTTTAAGTTTGGGAAAAAGAAAAAAGTCTGGTGATTGGTGGTAGCGTTTGTCACAATAGCGTTAATGTATTCATGCCAATGAATTGTACATGTAAAAATTGTTAACATAATAAAATATTATGTATATTTTAACCCAGTAAAACTTTAAACCTGTTAAAACAAACAAACAAAAATACATATTCTGACTTTTGTGGCAGGCTGCTGTCTGAGCCTTCTAAAATTTTCTGACTACTATCAAAGGTAAAAGACACCTAAATCCTTGCTCTAGAAATGCACCTGTGTTAATGGAAGCCTTTATGGAAAAAAACAAAACTAACTTCGAATCTTTCCTGATTCTTTGTACTACTGGAAATAGGTTCTTAAAATTATACTTGAGGGAGTGGGCTCTGTTTTGAGGGAGAAACATTTAATTGTATCTCACATTTATGTAAAGTTAAAAGCACAATCTTAATATTAAATAAACAATGTAGAACTAAACTTGAGTCACTTTATATTTGTTTCTTGAGTTTGAGAGCTGCCTTCACCTGCCTGAGATTTAGAGGATAGATTTTGGGTTCTGGTCTTTGTTGACTACTGACAGAATCAGATAAAAACTTTATCTGGCAACATGAAGATGGGTTGAGGAAAAGTGGCATGGTATATGGACTTGGAAATATCCTCTCTAGTGTCCAGCTTAAAGATTTTCCATTCCTACAGTGCAATTATTATTAGGAAAGTTTGTAAGACATTATTAGTCTTATGCTGCCTATGTCTTAAGGGATGAAGACAAGAGCCTTCTTCTGTTCTGGGGCATAGGGATTCAGGGACAAAAATAGCCACCTGGTGAAGTTGAAGTGATGGTTAAGAGACAGCTTGGGAAGAAAGGCAGAGAAAGTCTGTTATCGGTGACAAGAGACCACTAGAAAAGATTTGCAGCAAATGTAAGCACTTACCCGGGAATCTTAAAAAGAAGTAGGGAGAAGAGTCAGCAGCCATGGGGTTTCTCCTGCCATGCCAAAATCCCCAAGCATTTTGGATACCCAGGCCATTTAATGGGTTGAAACCACAGCAGTTCTTGGCTAGAGTCTCTTGTGTACTTCATTTTCCTGATGCCATCACCAGGCCTGTTAGTATCCTTCTTCTGTTTCATTGAGCTTTGCTGGTGGCAGAAAGAGGGGAGGGTTCTGGAGTTACCATCCTGCATCATCATTTGTGCCCCTCTTCCTCCTAGGAAGCTGGGGTGGGAAAGGGGTAAGCTACAGGTCAGAACTGCAAGGTACTTGCTGACCATAATGAGGGAGGGACAGGGGGCCTTTGATCAGCTCCCCATTACTGACCTGTTTTTCCTCATTTTTTGTCTTTAAAATTTATTTATTTATTTACCAATTTGATCTGTGCCAAGCAGACACAGTTAGCTATCTAAAGGTCACTAGGATGGAACCATTTGGCCAGAGCCCAATGGTTCAGCTTTGCTGGGGACACTCTGTTCTACTGTACTGCAGCACTGTCAAAAACACTTAATTCAAGCCCATTTTACTTTTCTTTCCTTTCTTATTTTTATCTTTCTCCTTTTCTTATTCCCACCTTTTTTGCCTCAGATACTCTAAACATGTATATCTTCTCTGTTTTTCCTTCTCCTATTCTTTTCAGTCTCTATGCTCTTTTCCTCATGCTTCTCTTTCTCAGGATTGGCCCCTTTTGCTTGAGTGGACTTGAAGCAACCTCTCCTAGCCCCCAGGATATCTAAGGGCCTGGTGATCTGAGAATGCAGCCTCTAGTGAAGAGATCTGAGTATTTTTTTTTTTTCATTTCTAAAGAGGAACAAAGTTTAAGCTATTGGTAAGATCTTGGTAGAATGCTGAACTGAGGCTGAGAATGGCATGAGGAGGGAGAGGATCCACAATGAAGAAGCTATCTCACTTGGAAAGAACTGAAGACACACAGAAGCTCTCAAACTAGAATTCTATTTCTTTTGAGGACCAGAGGAAGTTACCTGAGAAGTCTGAGAGGTTTTGATGTACACTATTTGACATGATTTCCAGGATGATCCTATCCTCTTGGTCCTCCTACCTTTCATCCATTTCCTCACTTTGGTCCAATAGCTCTGCACTATGACCACAGTTCAGTCCTCTTCTACCACTCAGTCCAAAGTTTATTTACCTCTTCTCTTAACCAAAGTGTTTTCTTCCCAGCTTCTCTGAGGCCATTTCTAAATCACACTCTTAGTGCTCTAGTTTATAGTTATTTCTCTGTGAAATTTATTAAATGGTGTGAAAATTAAGACAGGAAAAGGCCTTGCTAAATTCAAACACAAGGAACCACTTTCCAGCTCCAAGAACTAGGAAAATTTGTCCTGCCTAGCTCTTCCTATGGGCACAAAATCTCGAGCCCAAGGATTTACCTTTTATCTGTCATAGCAGGCTGTATTCATGTAGGCTTTTCCTACTAACTTAGTCCAAGGTCTTGCTGGGAAAAAAGAAGGCCTATTTTGAAAGATTGAGAGTTGTATCTCCTGCAGAAAACTGGATCATAGGTGGGCAAGGGAGAATATTTATAAAGAAATGAGGTAAAAATTGTATATGCACTTTTATGAAAATAAGGAAAGATCAATAAGGTAACATGATAGATGTGGGCCAGATGAAACAAAACATTTCTAATAACGTGGGTTCTTAAATAGTAGCAGAGGTAACTGAAATTTTTTAGCATTTTCTTCTAGTAGGTTTTTAAGGATAAAATATCCGCTCTGCTTTGGATTGATAGATGATATATTCCCTGCTTATTTTTTTTTCTTTTTTTTTCTTTTTTTTTTCTTTTATTTTCCCACTGTACAGCAAGGGGGTCAGGTTATCCTTAGATGTATACATTGCAATTAGAGTTTTTTCCCCCACCCTTTCTTCTGTTGCAACATGAGTATCTAGACATAGTTCTCAATGCTATTCAGCAGGATCTCCTTGTAAATCTATTCCAACTTATGTCTGATAAGCCCAAGCTCCCGATCCCTCCCACTCCCTCCCCCTCCCCCTTGGCAACCACAAGTCTCTTCTCCAAGTCCATGATTTTCTTTTCTGAGGAGATGTTCATTTGTGCTGGATATTAGATTCCAGATATAAGTGATATCATATGGTATTTTTCTTTGTCTTTCTGGCTCATTTCACTCAGGATGAGAGTCTCTAGTTCCAATCATGTTGCTGCAAATGGCATGATGTCATCTTTTTTTATGGCTGAGTAGTATTCCATTGTGTATATATATATACCACTTCTTCCGAATCCAATCCTCTGTCGATGGACATTTGGATTGTTTCCATGTCCTGGCTATGGTGGATACTGCTGCAACGAACATGCGGGTGCATGTGTCTCTTTTAAGTAGAGCTTTGTCCGGATATATGCCCAAGAGTGGGATTGCGGGGTCATATGGAAGTTCTATGGATAGATTTCTCAGGTATCTCCAAACTGTTCTCCATAGTGGCTGTACCAGTTTACATTCCCACCAGCAGTGCAGGAGGGTTCCCTTTTCTCCACAGCACCTCCAGCACTTGTTATTTGTGGATTTACTAAGGATGGCCATTCTGACAGGTGTGAGGTGGTATCTCATGGTAGTTTTGATTTGCATTTCTCTTATAATCAGCAATCTTGAGCATTTTTTCATGTGTTTGCTGGCCATCTGTATATCTTCTTTGGAGAAATGTCCATTCAGGTCTTTTGCCCATTTTTACATTGATTGATTGGTTTTTTTGCTGTTGAGTTATATAAATTGCTTATATGTTCTAGAGATTAAGCCCTTGTCGGTTGCATAATTTGAAACTATTTTCTCCCATTCTGTAAGTTGTCTTTTTGTTTTCTTTTGGGTTTCCTTTGCTGTGCAAAAGCTTGTCAGTTTGATGAGGTCCCATGGGTTTATTTTTGCTCTAATTTCTATTGCTTTGGGAGACTGCCCTGAGAACATATTCATGATGTTGATGTCAGAGAGTGTTTTGCCTATGTTCTCTTCTAGGAGTTGGATGGTGTCTTGTCGTATATTTAAGTCTTTCAGCCATTTGGAGTTTATTTTTTTGCATGGTGTGAGGGTGTGTTCTAGTTTCATTGCTTTGCATGCAGCTGTCCATGTTTCCCAGCAATGCTTGCTGAATAGACTTTCCTTTTCCCATTTTATGTTCTTGCCTCCCTTGTCAAAGATTAATTGACCATAGGTGTCAGGGTTTATTTCCGGGTTCTCTATTCTATTCCATTGGTCTGTCTGTCTGTTTTGATACCAGTACCACACTGTTTTGATGACTGTGGCTTTGTAGTATTTCTTGACGTCTGGGAGAGTTATGCCCCCTGCTTGGTTTTTGTTTCTCAGGATTGCTTTGGCGATTCTGGGTCTTTTGTGGTTCCATATAAATGTTTGGATTGTTTGTCCTAGTTCTGTGAAAAATGTCATGGGTAATTTGATTGGGATTGCACTGAATCTGTAGATTGCTTTGGGTAGTATGGCCATTTTCACAATATTGATTTTTCCAATCCAGGAACATGGAATATCTTTCCATTTCTTTACATCTTCTTTGATTTCTTTGATTAAAGTTTTATAGTTCTCGGCATATAGGTCCTTTACCTCTTTGGTCAGGTGTATTCCGAGGTATTTGATTTTGTGAGGTGCAATTTTAAAAGGTATCATATTTTTGTATTCATTTTCTAATGTTTCATTGCTGGTATACAGAAATGCAACTGACTTCTGAATGTTAATCTTATATCCTGCCACTTTGCTGAATTGATTAATCAGTTCAAGGAGTTTTGGGGTTGAGTCCTTAGGGTTTTCTAGGTATAGAATCATGTCATCTGCATACAGTGACAGTATCATCTCTTCTCTTCCTATATGGATGCCTTTTATTTCTTTTTTTTTGTCTAATTGCTGTGGCTAGGACTTCCAAAACGATGTTGAAGAGCAGTGGTGAGAGTGGGCATCCCTGTCTTGTTCCAGATTTGAGTGAGAAGGCTTTCAGTTTTTCCCCATTGAGTATTCTATTTGCTGTGGGTTTATCATAAATGGCTTTGATTATATTCAGGAATGTTCCCTCTATACCCACTTGGGTGAGGGTCTTGATCATGAATGGATGTTGGAGTTTGTCAAATGCTTTTTCTGCGTCTATTGAGATGATCGTGTGGTTCTGACTTTTCTTTTGGTAATGTGGTGTATGATGCTGATTGATTTGCGTATGTTGAACCATCCTTGTGAACCTGGGATGAACCCAACCTGGTCATGGTGTATAATTTTTTTGGTATGTTGTTGGATTCGGTTGGCTAAGATTTTGTTGAGAATTTTTGCATCTATATTCATCAATGATATTGGGCGATAGTTTTCTGTTTTGGTGGCATCACTGTCTGGTTTTGGAATGAGGTTGATGGTGGCATCATAGAATGTCTTTGGGAGTATTCCTTCTTCTTCAACCTTTTGAAAGAGTTTAAGGAGGATGGGCACCAATTCCTCTTTATATGTTTGATAAAATTCACCTGTGAAGCCATCTGGTCCTGGACTTTTATTTGTAGGGAGTGATTTTATGACCTCTTCAATTTCATTTCTAGTTATGGGTCTGTTCAGTTGGTCTGTTTCTGCTTGATTCAGTTTTGGCAGGCTGTAAGATTCTAGAAAGTTGTCCCTTTCTTCCAGATTGTCAAACTTGTTGCATACAGTTGTTCATAGTATTCTCTTATGGTTTTTTGTATTTCTGCTGTATCCGTTGTGATTTCTCCTTTTTCATTTATAATTTTGGTTATTTGGGTTCTTTCTCTCCTCTTTTTAGTGAGTCTGGCCAGGGGTTTGTCAATTTTGTTCACCTTTTCAAAGAACCAGCTCTTGGTTTCATTAATTTTCTCTATTGTTTTTTGAGTCTCTATTTTATTGATTTCTTCTTTGATCTTTATGATTTCCTTCCTTCTGCTGACTTTAGAACTTTTTTGTTCTTCTTTTTCTAATTCGTTTAGGTGGAGGGTTTAGTTGTCCATTTGGGATCTTTCTTCTTTTTTGAGAAAGGCCTGGATTGCTATAAATTTCCCTCTGAGCACTGCTTTTGCAGCATCCCATAGGTTTTGAGAGGTTGTGTCTTCATTATCATTTGTTTCAAGGTAGTTTTTAATTTCCTTCTTGATTTCCTCATTGACCCACTTGTTTTTTAGTAGCATGTTGTTTAGTCTCCATGGAGTAGGTTTTTTCTCTTTGCTTTTCCCATGGTTGATTTCTAATTTCATGGCGTTGTGGTCAGAGAAGATACTTGAGATAATTTCTATGCTCCTAAATTTATTGAGTTTAGCTTTGTGTCCCTATATGGGGTCGATTCTTGAGAATGTTCCATGAGCATTTGAGAAGAATGTGTATTCTGATTTTTTTGGATGTAGTGTCCTGAAGATATCAATTAAGTCTAACTTTTCTATTGTTTCCTTTAGGATCTCTGTTGCTTTATTGGTTTTCTGTCTAGAGGATCTGTCCATTGATGTGAGGGGGGTATTAAAGTCTCCTACTATGATTGTATTCTCATCAATATCTCCCTTTATATCTGTTAATATTTGTTGTATGTATCTGGGTGCTCCTATGTTTGGTGCATATATGTTGATGATAGTAACATCCTCTCCTTGGATGGATCCCTTAATCTTTAAATAGTGTCCTTCTTTGTCTTTATTTATTTCTTTTGTTTTAAAGTCTATTTTGTCTCATATGAGCGTTGCGACTCCTGCTTTTCTGTCATGTCTATTGGCGTGAAATATTTTTCCCCACCCTTTCACGTTCAATCTATATGTATCTTTTGTCCTAAGGTGAGTTTCTTGTAGGCAGCATATTGAAGGTTTTTGCCTTTTTTATCGACTCAGCCACTCTGTGTCTTTTGATTGGGGCATTCAGTCCATTGACATTTAAGGTGATAATTGATAGATGATTATTTATTGCCATTTGAACCTCGTGTTCCAGTTGATTCTATGGTTCTCCATTCTTCCTTTCTTTTTTTTTTTTTTTTTTTTGGTTGGATGGTCTCCTGTTATTATCTGCTTGAGTGTATTTTTTTTTCATTTTTTTGCAAATGCAATATTTGGTTTTGGCTTGTGGTTGCCCTGATTTTTAAGTATGCTAACCCCTTCCCATAATTGTGTGTTTTAGCCTGATGGTCCTGTAAGTTCAAACACTTCATTACTATATTAAAATTAAGAAGAGAGACATACAAACAAACAAAAAGGGTTATTTACCTCCTAACATCCCTTGCCCACATCTTATAATTTTGATGACTCTTTTATTTTTTTCTTTTTAATTTTATTTTGTTTGAAGCATGTTCATGATTAAATCTGTATGCTGGCTTATTTGAGTGACTGCTCTCTGATTGTGGTTTCCTCAGTCCTAGTTCTTCCTCTTCTTCTTTTTTTTTCTTTTCTTTTTTCTTCCCTTTCCTTCCTTTCTTTTTGGTTTAGAGAAGCCCTTTCAATATTTCCTTGAACCTGGGTTTTGTGTTGCTGTATTCTTTAAGTTTTTGTTTGTTGGGAAAAATTTTTATTTCCCCTTCTATTTTAAATGATATTCTTGCTGGATAGAGTATTCTAGGTTGCATATTTTTTCCTTTTAGCACTTTAAATATCTCTTGCCATTCCCTCCTGGCCTGTAGTGTTTCTGCAGAGAAATCAGCTGATATTCTTATGGGTGTTCCTTTGTAGGGAACAGTCTGTTTTTCTCTTGCTGCCTTTAGGATCCTCTCTTTATCACTAACTTTTGCCATTTTTATTATGATGAGTCTTGGTGTGGGTCTATTTGGGTTCATTTGGTTTGGGGCCCTCTGTGCTTCCTGTATCTTGAGCCCAGTATCCTTTAGATTTGGGAAGTTTCCAGCGATAATTTCTTCAAATATATTTTCCATTCCCTAATCTTTTTCTACTCCTTCTGGAATTCCTATTATGTGTAGATTGGCCCGCTTTATATTATCCCATAGGGCTCTTATATTGCTTTCCAGTTTTTTGATTCGGTTTTCTGTCTGTTGACCAGATTGAGTGATTTCCATTATTCTATCTTCCATATCACTGATTCGTTCTTCTGCATTATTCATTCTGGTTTTTACTGCCCCTAGTTCAGTTTGCATCTCTGCAAATGAGTGTTCTAGTTTTTCTTGGCTCCTCCTTATATTTTCTAGCTCCTTTCTGAGGGTATCTGCATTACTGTTCATATCTTCTCTTCATTCCTTCAGTATTTTCACTATTTCTCTTTTGAACTCCAGATCTGTCTGACTGGGGAGGTCTGTTTCATTGTTGACTGTTTTAGGTGAGTTCTCCTGTTGGTTTGACTGGGGGTGGTTTCTCAGCTTCTTCATCTTGCTTGTTGTTTTCTTTCTCCTGAGGGAGTTGAACTCTCCATTATCGGGCAGTGTTTGCCTTGTCACTGCCGTGGAATATTTCCTGAGGGCTGGCGTTGTTGGTCAATCTTTTTTGAGGCAGTGTGGCTTTTCTGGAGTGTTGATGGGGCTAACAGGGTTTTTTTGAAGCAAAGGAGGACTTCCTGAGGGCAGACAGGACTGAGAGGTCCACACCGCGATGGTAGCTGATTTCACTTGGTCATGCAGAGCTTGCTCTGGTGTTTTTAGGCTGTGGGGTTCTTGCAGGGGGTTGGCAGTGTTGGGGAGCGGCTCTTAAGGGGTGCATCACCCCATGGGGGCTGGAGCAGCTATCTGGGTCACTGAGAACCTAAGAGGCTCTTCCCTAGGGCAGCCCAACTCAGAAGGACAGCCTGAGAATGTAGGCGGATCTTTTCACAGTCTGGCCAATCTTGTTGCAGCTTTTCTGGGCTGCAGGGGCTCTTCCAGGGGGCTGGTGGTGCTGAGCAGTTATTTCACGGGAGTGGGGCACCCCCTCGGGGCTTGGGCGGGTAGCAGGGCCGTTGGAGACCCAAGGGGCTCCTCCCCAGGGCAGCCCGACTCAGAAAAACTGTCTGAGATCTTTTCCTGACTCGGCCAGGCTTGTTGCAGCTTTTCTGGGCTGCAGGGGGTCCTGCCTGGAGCTGGCAGTCCTATGCAGCTGGTCCACTAGAGCATCCCCTGGGGGCTTGGGCAGGTAGCAGGGCCATTGGAAACCCAAGAGGCTCCTCCCTGGGGCAACCCAACTCAGAGAAACCATCGGAGAATTAGGCCGATCTATTCACAGCCTGTCTAAGCTTGTTCTAGCTTTTCTGGGCTGCAGGCCTTTTCTCGGGGGCTGGTGGTGTTTGGTGCTGCTCTGCGGAAGTGTAGCCCCTCCAAAGGGCAAGCAGGCCTGTGCAGGGACAGCCCCTGCGGTGGTAGGCTTCAGGCAATTGTTGAGGCCAGCCCTCCTGGATGGCAGGCAGCCCCAGGTCCGTGAGGCGGGGGTGGGGGGAGGGGATGCACTGGGAAGCACAGCTTACAGGCCTGTAAGCTTGCTGTGGCGTGGGGGGTATTCTATGGGGACCCACCCCTTCTTCTCTCCCCTCCCCAGCATGGGCGCAGACCAGGCTCTTCTCCCAGGTTCCCTCTGATGTGGCTTTCCACTTCCCCGCCCCTAGAGTATTGCTCCCTTCCTCTGCGACAGCTTTGTTTTCTAGTCTCCCAGGCAGTCTCTGCCCCGTCAAATGGTTTCTAGACCTCCCAAGCAGTTTCCGCTCTGCCCTGCCCCCCCTAGCCCGGGGACTAACCTCTGGAGCCGAGGATTCGGTGCCCAGCCCCCACCCAGGCGTCTCAATTTTTGGTGACTGTGCCCGTAGTAGTTCAGATGGTCCGTTCGGTTCTTGATCGGCTTTTCCGTACTCCAACTTACTGCTACACTCTTCTCTGCATCTGGAGATTCCTCCGGTTCGTTTGATCTTTTGCCCGGTAGGTGACTTTCCAGGGTGCAGGATCCCTTTCTCCTCCGCAGTTCCCTTTCGGGAGCGCCCATCCCACTCGGATTCAGCTTCTCTCACTCTCCTCTTTTCTCCCCTTCTGCCCAATAATGTCACGAACTTCTTGCCGTTATTGGAGTTTAGGTTCCTCTGCCAGCGATTGGTTGCTGTTCTGTGTGAGTCATTTATTCTGTAGATGTGCTTTTTTTGTTGTGTTTGTGGGAGAGGGCAAGCATGTCCCCCTACTCCTCCGCCATCTTGTCCTCTTCTATTCCCTGCTTATTAAAGGCATTTACAAATTGGATTTCATCCAGAAAAAGTAGAAATTCAACTTAAGGTATAAGAGCTAAATAAACAAAAATAACTTATTCTAGGAAAGACAGGACCCAAAGGCAGACCCTTTAAACACTGAAAGCCTAACATGTGGGTAAAGGAGTGGATATTCTTTATGTTTTCTAGGAATACATCTGGGAGAAATCAAGTGAATTCTATGGAGGTTAAGAATAGTGATAGTAATTTAGAATTAGTCTAGTCAGAAACCTTGAGTGATAATACCCTGTTAAAAAAATAAAACCTTCATGGAAGAGTAAGGGATACATGTAACTGTCAGAATCTGAGCACCTCTACCGAATACTATGCCATGTGAACGACTTACAGAGCTAGAGAAAGAACTTTCACAGTGAGGTTATATTAGCTTTGAGAATTAGGAACAAATGTGTCCCAGCTCTCATTTGAGATATCACAGCCTTTGAAACAAGACCTACTAGATAATCTTCCCTGTGGACTCCTTGTAACCTTTTAACTTCCACCCATGTCATAGTCTAGTCTCAATTCAGGAAGAGAAGGTACATCAAATGTTTACATCAATTGATGATTTTCCACTCCTCTAAGCTCAGATATTCAACTCCAGATAGAAGAGGAAACTTGAATGAAACTTCCTCCATCCCTTAAATTCTGGGAAGTCTGCTCAACAATCACCTGTATAATTTGAAGTATTCATTTAGGCTCTTTCTTCTTTGAATGTCTTCTTTTGCTATGCCTAATCTTGCCCCTCCCCTGGGAGGCAGTGTTCTGCAATGCAAAGATCAAGGACTTTGGACCCATTCACAGTAGGCACAAATTTCTGCTCAGCCTCCCACTACCCATGTAACCTTGAGTAAATAACTTCATTTCTGAGAGTCTCAGCTGTTGCATATGTAAAATGGGGTACTCCTACTTATTTGATAGTGTTACTGTGAGGATTAATTAGGATAAAGTATATAAATCTCATAGCACAAATGAGAAATAAGTATCATTTAATAACTAATTTATAAATATAATTGCTTTAAAAGTCTACAAACAATAAATGCTAATAGGGTGTAGAGAAAATGGAACCCTTCTACACCGTTGGTGGGATTGAAAATTGGTGTAGCCATTATGGAAAACAGTATGGAGGTTCCTTAAAAAACTAAATATATAACTACCAAATGATCCAGCAATCCCAGTCCTGGCATCTATCCAGAGGAAACTCTAATGTGAAAGTACACATGCACTCTAATGCTCATTGCAGCACTATTTACAATAGCCAGTACATGGGAGCAATCAAAATTTCCATCAACAAAGGAATGGGTAAAGAAGATGTGACCATATATACAATGGAATTTGCTCAGGCATAAAAAATAATGAAATAATTTTATTTGAAGAAACACGAATGGAGCTAGAGATCATACTAAGTGAAGTAAGTCAGACAGTGAAAGACAAATATTATGTGGTATCACTTATATGTGGAATCTAATTAAAAAGAATACTAAAGAACTTATATAAAAAGTAGAAACAAAATTACAGATTTTAAAACCAATCTTATGGTTACCATAGGTGAAACCATTGTGGAGAGGGAAGAATTGGAGGATGTGAATAATACATACACACTACTGTATAAAAAATATATACTTAAATATACAATTAACAAGAACATACTGTATATATAGCACAAAAAAATCTACTCAATAGTTTTTAATAAACTGGGAAGAAGTATGGATATATTTATATGTATGACTTGATTGCCTTTGGTGTACACCTGAAACTAAAACAAAATTGTAAATCAACTTTACTCCAATAAAATTAAATGTAAAAAATTATTGGAGACCTTTGCTATTTAAAATTATATATGGGTGTTCCCATCGTGGCTCAGTGATTAACAAATCTGACTATAAACCATGAGGTTGCGGGTTTGATCCCTGGCCTTGCTCAGTGGGTTAAGTATTTGGCATGGCCCTGAGTGTGGTGTAAGTTGCAGACACAGCTCGGATCCTGCATTGCTGTGGCTCTGGCATAGGCCAGCAGCAACAGTCTGATTAGACCCCTAGCCTGGGAACCTCCATATGCTGTGGATGTGGCCCTAGAAAAGGCAAATAGACAAAAATAAAAAATAAATTAAATAAATAAAATAAAATTATGTATATATAACTGCTTTTGATATTTATATATATGTAATTATACATACATATGTATAATGACTTTCAACTCTTACTCTAGATTTCTGACCCCAGTTCCTTGACTCACCCTAGGAAATCCCTTGTCATTTTTTTGTTTGTATGTATCATTTTGAAAATTTTATTGAGGTATAGTTGACTTACAATGTTGTGATAATTTCTGTTGTACAAAAAGTGATTTAGTTAGACATGTACACGCATCTGTTCTTTTTCAGATTGTTTTCCCACATATATTATAACAGAATATTGGGTATTCTCTGTGCTATACAGTAGGTCCCTGTTGGCCAATCATTCCATATACCTCAGTGTGCATATGCCAATCTCAAATCCCAGTCCATCCCTATCTCCAAACTTGTCCCCTTTGGTAATTGTGAATTTGTTTTGAAACTCTGTAAGTCTGTTTCTGTTCTACAAATAAGTTCATTAGTATACAATTTTTTTAGATTCCACATATAAAGTGATATCATACGGTATTTGTCTTTCACTGTCTGACTAACTTCACTTGGTATGATAATTTCTAGGTCCATTAAGCTTGTGGCAAATGGCATTATTTCATTTTTTATGGTTTAAGAGAAATCCATTGTACATATGTATCACATCTTCTTATATTATCCATTCCTCTTCTGATGGGTATTTAGGTTGTTTCCAATGTCTTGGCTGTTGTAAATAGTGCTGCAATGAATATCGGGTGCATTATTTTTTGACTTATGGTTTTCTCTGGATAGAGGACCAGGAGTGGGATGGCTGGATCATATAGTAGTTCCGTTTTCAGTTTTTAACCGAAACTCCATATTATTTTCCATAGTGGTTGTACCAATTTACAGGCTCGCCAACAATGTATGAGGGTGCCCTTCTTCCACACCCTATCCAGCATTTATTGTCTGTAGACTTCTTGATGAAAGTCTTTCTGGCTGGTGTAAGGTGGCACCTCATAGTAGTTTTGATTTACATTTCTCAAATAGTGAGGTTGAGAATACTTTCATGTATTTTTTGGCCATCCATATGTCTTATTTGAAGAAATGTCTATATCGATCATCTGCCCATCTTTTGACTGGGTTGTTTGTTTTATTGATATTGAGCTATATGAGTTTTTTGTATATTTTGGCAATTAATCCTGTTTATAGCATCATGTGCAAATATTTTTTCCCATTCTGGAGGTTGTCTCTCCATTTTCTTAATGTTTCCTCTGCTGTGCAAAAACATTTAAGTATTATTTGATCCTATCTGTTTGTTTTTATTTTCATTAATCTAGGAAGTGGATCTGAGAAGATTTGCTGTGGTTTATGTCAGAGAGTGTCTGGCCTATATTTTGCTTTAAGAGTTTTATAGTATCCAGTCCTATATTTAGGGCTTTAAGCCATTTTCTGTTTATTTTTGTGTGTGGTGTTAGAGAGTGTTCTATTTTCATTATTTTACATGTAGCCATCCAGTGTTCCCAGCACCACTTATTGAAGGGATTGTCTTTTCTCCATTGTGTATATTTTTGCCTTCTTTGTCATTGATTAGTTGACCATAGGTGCTTGGGTTTATTCCTTGAATTTCTATTCTGTTTCATTAAGCTTTATTTCTTTTTTTGTACCAATTCCATGCTGTTTTGATGACAGTATTTTTGTAGTATAGTCTGAAGTCAGGGAGTCTGACTTCCAACTCCATTTTTCTTTCTCAGAATTGCTTTGGCTATTCAAGATATTTTATGTTTCCATACATTTATTTTTCTGTTCTGTTAAAGATGCCATTATAAATTTGATAGGGATTGTTGAATCTATACTGTAGATTTCCTTGGGTAGTATAGTCATTTTGACTATATCAATTCTTCCCATACAAGAGCATGGTATATCTTCAATCTTTTTGTGTCATCATTGATTTCTTTCACCAGCATCTTATAGTATTCAGAGTACTATAAGGTCTTTCATCTCTTTAGGTAGGTTTATTCCTAGGTATTTTATTATTTTTGATTTGATGATAAATAGGATGGTTTCCCTAATTTCTCTGATCTTTCATTTCTTGTATATATAAATTCACAATATTTCTGTATAGTAATTTTGTATCCTGCAACTTTGCCAAATTCATTGATGAGCATTAACAATTGTAGCACCTTTAGTATTTTCTATGTAAATTATCTTGTCATCTGCCAAGAGTGATAGTTTTACTCTTTCTTTTCCAATGTGGCTTCCTTTTATTCCTTCTTCTTTGATTGTCATGGCTATGTCCAAACTATGTCCAAAACTATGTTGAATAAAACTCTTGTGAGTGAATATCCCTGCCTTGTTCCTGATAGTAACAGGAATACTTTCAACTTTTCACCATTGATAATGATGTTAGATGTGGGTTTATCATATATGGCATTGAGGTAATAGCAATGACCCAAGCCACCGAAGTGAGGACACGGATCTTTAACCATTTTCATCACAAGGGAACTCTTGTGTTGTTCGTTTTCTTAATATAAACTACATGAGATGCTTGTATATTTTGGAGTTTAATCTCTTGTTGGTCACTCATTTTCCAGTCCCTTGTTTTAGCCCCCAAAGGAAAAAACAAACAAGTCAGAGGGTGAGCCCACCAAAGATTCTATTATTTATTGTTATGTTACGGACTCATTTTGCTATAACTTGGGACAGCAAGAAGCAAGCTGGAAATTAAGTTACTTCCATTTTCTCTGCTACCCCTTAACCTGGCCCAATCTTAGTCTTACCAGGTCTCCTCAAGTAATTATCTTAACCCAAATATGAACTATTAAGTGTTTTGAATTTTCACTCATTTATGACAACTCGGAAGACCTGAAAACCCTTCCAGAGGCTTTTTA
The DNA here is from genome assembly GCF_054392235.1 of Sus scrofa. Taxonomy (NCBI): domain Eukaryota; kingdom Metazoa; phylum Chordata; class Mammalia; order Artiodactyla; family Suidae; genus Sus; species Sus scrofa. The sequence goes on from NC_139401.1 coordinate 63,115,652, forward strand.
TCACAATTGGTTTGGGATTTTGTTAAAATCTTTTTATACCTCTATTGAGATGGTCAGAATAAAATTTACTCTTTTATTTGTTAATGTGGTGTATTATGCTGATTGATTTGCAGATATTAAAAAAATCCTTGCATTCCTGGGATAAATATCACTTAATCATGGTAGACATATTTTTAATGTATTACTCGATTCAATTTGCTAGTATTTTGTTGAGGTTTTTTCATCTATGTCCATCTATATTCCATTGCTTTGGGATGGAATGTTCTATAGATATTAGTTAAGTCTACCAGGTCTAGGGTGTCATTTAAGCCTTTGTTTCCCTTGTTGCTTTTTTGTCTCAATAATCTATCTATTTCTATAAGTGGGGTGTTAATGTCCCCCATGACTATTGTACTTTTATCTATTTCTTCTTTTTTGACTGTTAACAGTTGCCTTATATTTTGTAGTTCTCCTATGTCCAGTGTATATTTATTTACAATTGTATTTTCTTCTTGGATTGAGCATTTGAACATTATGTAATGTCCTTTTTCTCCTGTAATTCTATTTTAATGTTTATTTTGTCTGATGTGAGTATTGCTACTCAGCATACTTTTGATTTCCATTTGCATGGAATATTTTCTTCCATCCTCACTTTCAGTTTGTATGCATCCCTCAAAATGAAGTGGGTTTCTTATGGACAGTGTGTATATGCATCTTGTTCTTATATCCATTCAGCCAGCCTATGCTTTTTGGTTGGATGATTTACTCCATTCACATTTAAGGTAATTATGAATATGTACATTCTTATTACCATTTAAAAATTTTTGGATTTGTTTTCTTGGTATTTTTTATTCCCTTCTCTTGTTCTCATCTCTTGTGGTTTGAGGACTATATTTAATGTCATGTTTGGATTGCTTTTTTTTGTATTTGTGTAAATATCTATTTGTAGATTTTTAGGCTTTTTTTTTGTCTTTCTTGGGCCTCACTCATGGCATATGGAGGTTCCCAAGCTAGGGGTCCAGTTGGAGCCATAGCTGCCAACTTACACCACAACCACAACAATGCCAGATTCAAGCCATATCTGCGACCTACACCACAGCTCATGGCAACTCCGGATCCTTAACCCACTGAGTGGGGCCAGGGATTGAACCCACAACCTCATGGTTCCTATTCAGATTCACTTCTGCTGCACCACGATGGGAACTCCTAGGCTTATGGTTTTGATATAGGAGTCTATATATACAAGATTGTTTTAAATTGCTGGTCTCTGACTTGCAAAAACATTCCCAGTGTCCTGTATTTGTACCATACTCTCCTCATTTCTGCTGATTTTAGTATCATATTTGTGTGTGGATGATTTCCTACTTTTAGTATATGTTTGCCTTTACTGGCGAGCCTTCTCATTTGCAATTCTCTTGTTTAGAGTTGTGGCCTTTTATTTTCCAGCCAGATAAGTTCCTTTAGTTTTTGTTATAAAGTTGGTTTATCATTTATCTCTATATAAATAGGCTACAATTATTTGGGTCTAAGTATGGTTTAAGCTTGCCGACTCCATAGAAACTCCATGCCATCTGAAAAATATAACTGACTGGATCAAGAACTGTGTTCTTTCTGGTTTAATGTAAATATATGTTGCCTAATAAGTCTGGTTTTGCTTAATATAAGCTATAGTCAGGGTCTGCTTTTAAGCATTTGAGAATGGTAACTCATAGGAACCAATCTCTTTAAGCTCTACCCTAACTTCCAGAATGAGTCAGCCAGAAGCTACAGTGGGTTGATGGCTTTGTTAAAGGGATATTGACCAAGGTATGGAAAATAGGAGGGAATATAGCTGGTTAAAGAGCCATTATTCTCATCCAGTAGCCCCACAATATCTCTCCCAAAGCCATAACTGTCCACTGTGGAAATTTAGCAGAAGAGACTTACCCTGTAATTTGCTCTCTGAGCATCCTTTTGGTGATATTTAAGAAATGATACAGGTGCTTCAGAAGAGCACCAAAGCACCAGGTGAAAAATTCTGTTTTATATTTGAAATTTGCCAAGAGGATATATCTTAAATGTTCATACCAAAATAATAAAAACAAATTATTTAATAATTATTATATTTAATATAATAATTAAATAATGATAATATTTATTATGTGAGGTGATTTATGTTAACTAACCTTGTTTTGTCATTATTTTGTAATATATCCAAATCCTCATGGATCCTAGTCAGGTTCATTAACTACTGAGTCATGACAGAAACTTCCAATAATATTCTTAACAGACTCAAATGATAGTCTAAACTCACAACACTAAACTCATATTTCTATACTTGGATAAAAAAAAAGCAAAACAAAAACAAACAAACATAGGATTATAAAATGGATGAGGATGACCAACAGAGAGACACACAAATTTTTAAAAAGAAAAATTCTTTTTAGAATTTTTAGCCTAATATGCCAGAATAGGAATCATTTGGTATTCCAGTGAGCTAATTTTGTCAATGTTGGGATGCATTCTAAAAGCATAACAACCAAATAAATTAATAATTAACTTGATACAATTTTAGGTCTCATAATTTAGCAATCTCGATAATTTGAAGAATGTTCAGAGAAGAAAAATAGAGTAATAAAGTTTCTGGAAAACATAACATAAGGAAAAAACTGTAAGAAATAGAACAATTTAGGCTGGAAAAAAGACATAGTAGGAGAAAAATAATCACTATTTTGATACCATTTTGAGAGTTGCATAACTGTATGCAGGTCAAGAGGATAGGACAAAGCTCATAATATATAAGGAGATTATAGGGTCTATCTAAAAAACAAATTGTCCAAATGAAAAGTTCTCCCCCATGTTTAGAGGGGTGGATTTAAATACCTTCATTTTCAAGCTCTGATATATTGGACTACGTTAAGTTCTAAGTGAATTCTACAGTCCCTAATCAGCAAAATTTGTAAAAAAGGGCTAACTATAAAATATTAGCACGTTGCCTCATTAATTGAATATATAAAGATCATGTCTGTGTATAGAATCATCTTGAAATATAAGCGACATAAGCTCATAGCAAATCATCAAATTATGATATCATACAAATCTTGCATATATATATGTATATTTGTTGTATAGGCCAGAACTGTCCAAAAGAAATATTATGCAAGTCACATATACAAATTCAAATTTTCTAGTTAGCTACATTTATAAAAGTAATAAGATAAATATTTCAATAATAATACATTTATTTGATACAATATATCAAATATGTTGTAATTTTAATATATAATCAATATAAAACTATTAATATATTTTATGATTTTTATGCTACATCTTCAAAATCTGATGTGTATTTTACACTTACTTTTCATTTGAGACCAAACACACTCTAAGTGCTCAGTAGCAATACATAGCCAGTAGCTACTGTATTAAATAGCAAAAATCTTTGAGCAGTGAGAACTGTATTCACTCACTTACAAAGAACGATATGCTCAAAAGAAATGTACAAACATGGTGTTACTTGTAAAATGCAAGTTTTTGTTTGACAAGCTTTACTAGGTTTCTCTTGACAAACTCTTATTTCCACCTTAGTGATTTTCAAACTTTATGGACCATGATCACAATTAGAAATCCTTTTCACCAAATTAATTGTTGAGTTCTAATAGTTTTCTGGCAGTGTCTTTGGGGTTTTCTAAGTATAGAATCATGTTGTCTGCAAACAGTGATAGTTTTACTTCTCCAGTTTGGATTTTTTTATTCCTTTTTCTTATCTGATTGTCATGGCGAGGACTTTGAAAACTATGTTGAATAATATTGGTGAAAGAGGACATCCTTGTCTCATTACTGATCTTAGTGGTAAAGTTACAGGATACAAAATTAATGCACAGAAATTGATTGAATTGCTATATACTAACAATGGAATAGAAAGAGAAATTAGGAAAACCATGGCATTTACCATTGCATAAAGAAGAATAAAATACCTATGAATAAACCTACCTAAAGAGACAAAAGTCTTTTCCTCTGAAAACTATAAGACGCTGATGTAAGAAATTCAATAAATCACAAATAGATGTAAAAATATACCACGGTCTTGGATTGGAAGAATCAATATAGTCAAAATGATAATACTAAATCAATCTACAGATTAAATGAAATCCCTATCAAATTACCAATGACATTATTTACAGTACAGTCATCAAAACAGTATGATACTGGCACAAAAGCAGAGATATAGATCAATGGAACAGGATAGAAAGCCAAGAAGTAAATAAATAAATAAACCCAAAAACCTATAGCCAATTAATCTATGGCAAAGGAGGTAAGAACATACAGTGGGAAAGATAATCTCTGCAATAAATATCACTGGGAAGACTGTAAAACTGCGTGCAAGAGAATGAAATTAGAACATTTTCTAGCAACCTACACAAAAATAAACTCAAAATAGATTAAAGACCTAAGGCCAGATGTGATGAAACTCCTAGAGGAAAACATAGGCATAATGCTCTTTTACATAAATCATAGCAACATCTTGTTTGATCCACCTCCTAGAATAAAGACAATAAAGACACGAATAACCAATGTAACCTAATTAAACTCAAAAGCTTCTGAACAGCAAAGGAAATCTTCCAAAAAAAAAAAAATAACTGAAAAGACAACCCACAGAATGGGAGAAAATCTTTGTAAATGACTCAACTGACAAAGGTTTTATCTCCAAAATATACAAATAACTCATACATACAACTCAACAATAACAACAAAAAACAACCCATTTAAAAAATGGGCAGAAGACCTAAATAGACATTTTTTTTCTTTCCTTTTTCTTTTCTTTTTTTTTTTTACTATTTTCATTTATTCTTCTCCCCAGTCCTTTGGGCAGCTCTATAATTATTACCTTGTACTATTTACTGATTAGATTACTTATTTCCACTCTGCTTATTTCTTCTTCTGAGTCTTTATCTTTCTCCATCATGTAGAATGTATTCTTTTGCTACCTCATTCACCAAATCCTCTATTTTTATTTCTATGTATTTAGAAGGTCAATACATTTACCAATCTTGTAGAAGAGGTCTTATATATACGACACTTCCTATGGGGCCCAGCAACTTCCTCTACTCTGGCCACCAGAGTTATAGCTCTAGGGGTGCACCCATGTGGTCTGTATGGGCCCCTCTTTTGTAGGGGCTTACTATTCTTGTTGTACTGATAAGTGGGCTGGCCCCTGACCCACTGGTGAGCAGGACCATTTTCTTGCACTGCTGGCTGCAGGTCCTTGGGATCCTTGGGGCTGGGGACAGCCCATTGGTGGCTAAGGACAGATTCTTGCCCTGCTTGTCTGCAAGGCCAAGTCCCAGTGAAGCTGGTTGCTTGACCTGGGACCTAAGACTGTTTTAACTGGCTTGTGGGTAGGTAATCCCCCAGTGCTAATAGGCTACTGGGGAGACTCTGAATGGTAATTGTCAGTACTGGTGTCTTCATGGTATGATGGGCTCCCACTAATGGCTGGTGCTAGTGTCTATGTCCCTAGGGGGAGTCCCAGTTGCCTCCTTCCTCAACTGGAGGCTCTCCAATATCAGAGAGTATGACTTAACAAGCACATTTCAAATTACTGTGTCTGCACTGGGACTGAGAGTGTGTGAGGTTTTATGTGTACCCTTTAAGAATAGGGTCCTGTCTTCTATAACTCCATAGCTCTCACACACAGAAAACTTACTGGCCTTTGAAGCCAGATATTGTAAGGATTCATCTTCCTGATTCAGGACCCATGTGCAGGGAGACCAGTGAGTGGCCAAATCTCCTGTTTTTTTTTTTTTTAAGAGAACATCTGCAATTTTAATTATCCTCCTCTTTGTAAGTATTCTACCCTGGAGTGTGGGTCTTGACTATACTCTATACGCACACTTTATACCCACCTCATTGTGGTTGTTTCTTATATCTTTATTTATAGAAAATATTTTTGCTAGTCTTGTTTGTTCTCATTATAGTTGCCTCATAAATTGTTGTAATTTTGGTTACGCATGTGAGGTGGTGGGCTCAATGTCTTCCTACTCCACCATCATGGACACTACTTTCAGAAGCTATATTTTTCACTCATTGAGTTCTTGTAACAACACTTCATTGAACAAGTCTATCAGTGCCAATTTCCCAATGACATTTTCCCAATTTAAAATGGCATAATATTTCAGTAATTATCACAATGTTTCAAGTTTTTTTCATTATTATTATATTTGTTATGGTCATCTTTGATGTTAAATGTAAATCTTTGATGTTAATATTGTAATCAATTTGGGACAAAACAAAGTGAACTTAAATAATAAATGTTTGTGTATTCTGACTAATCCACTGGGCAGCTGTTCTCTATCTCTCTTCCTCTCCTTCATCCTCCTTATTCCCTGAGAAATAATAAAGTTGAAATCAGGCAAATTATTTACCCTACAATGGTTTGGAACTGTTCAAGTGAGAGGAAGAGTTGCACACTTCTCTTTTATATATATATATATTGATTTTTATTTTTTTCCATTATAGCTGGTTTACAGTGTTCTGTCAATTTTCTAGTGTACAGCATGATGACCCAGTTATACATACATGTATACATTCTTTTTTCTCACATTATCATGCTCCGTCAAAAGTGACCAGACATAGCTCCTAGTGCTACATAGCAGGATCCCATTGCTCATCCATTCCAAAGGCAATAGTCTGCATCTATTAACACCAAGCTCCCAATCCATCCCACTCCCTCCCCCTCCCCCCAGGCAACCACAAGTCTATTCTCCAAGTTCATTATTTTCTTTTCTGTGGAAAGGTTCCTTTGTGCCATACATTAGATTCCAGATATAAGTGATATCAAATGGTATTTGTCTTTCACTTTCTGACTTACTTCACTCAGTATGAGAGTCTCCAGCTCCATCCATGTTGCTGCAAATGGCATTATTTTGTTCATTTTTATGGCTGAGTAGTATTCCATTGTGTATATATAAGCCCAGATGCCTATGGTCAATTAATCTTTTACAAAGGAGGCAAGAACATAAAATTGCAGAAAGACAGTCTTTCCAGCAAGTATTGCTGGGAAACCTGGACAGCTGCATGCAGATCGATGAATCTAGAACACATCCTCATACCAGGCACCAAAATAAACTCAAAATGGCTGAAAGACTTAAATATAAGACAAGACACTGTCAAATTCCCGGAAGAGAACATAGGCAAAATATTCTCTGCTATCTACCTTACAAATGTTTTCTCAGGTGAGTCTCCCAAAGCAATAGAAATAAGAGCAAAAATAAACCAATGGGACCTAATCAAACTGACAAACTTTTGCATAGCAAAGGAAACCAAAAATAAAAAAAGACACCTTCCAGAATGGGAGAAAATAGTGTCAAATGATGCAACTGACAAGGGCTTAATCTCTGGAATATCAAAGGAACTTGTACAACTCAACAGCAAAAAAGCAACAACCCAATGGAAAAATGGGCCAAAGACCTGAATAGGCATTTCTCCAAGGGAGACCTGCAGATGGCCAACTGACACTTGAATCAGTGCTCAACATTCTTGGTTATTAGAGAATCGCAAATCAAAACTACTATGAGATACCACCTCACACCAGTCAGAATGGCCATCATGAATAAGTCCACAAATAACAAATTCTGGATGGGTTATGGAGAACAGGGAACCCTCCTGCACTGTTGGTGGGAATGTCAGCTGGTACAGCCACTATGGAGAACAGTATGTAGGTACCTTAGAAAACTATACATAGAACTACCATCTGATCCAGCAATCCCACTCTTGGGCATATATCCAGACAAAATTCTCCTTAAAAAAGACACATGCACCCGCATGTTCATTGCAGCACTATTCACAATAGTGAAGACATAGAAACACACTTCTCACTTTAAATTAAGAACTAGAAATGAGCAAGTTTCATGAGGAAGATAGTTCTAAAACTAGACCTCTTGTGCCAGTTAGCCAAGTTGTGAAAGTGAAAGAAAAGTTCTTGAATGAATTTTAAAGTGCTACTCAAGTGAACATACAGATATTAAGAAAGTTAAATGACCTTCATGCTGATGTATAGAGTTTTAGCAGTCTGGTTAGAGGATACAACTAGTCACAACATTCCTGAAACAAAAGTGTAGGGCCTATTTTTAATTCTATTAAGGCTGGAAGAGGTGACAAAGCTGCAGAACAAATTTTGAAGCTAGCAGAGGTTTGTTCATAAGTTTTAAGAAAAGAAGCCATCACCATAACATAAAAGTGCAAGGTGAAGCACCAAGATATTATGTAGAATCTGCAGCAAGTTATTCAGAAGATTTAGATAAGATAATCAAATAAAGATTTAGATAAGATAATAATTACACTGAACAACAGATTTTCAATGTAGATAAGATAGTGTTAGAAGAAAATACAATCTACTTTTAAGGAAAGGAGAAATCAATGCCTAGCTTCAAAGCTTCAAAGGAAAGATGGTCTTCTCTTGTTAGGAGCGAATGGAGCTGGTGACTTTAAGTCAAAGTCAGTGGTTATTTACTCATTCAAAAATTCACAGAGGTCTTAAGATTTATGCTAAATCTACTCTGCCTGTGCTTTCCAATGGGAAAAAAAGATTGGATGAAAGCTCATTTGTTTACAACATGGTTTACTGAATATTTTAATACCACTGTTGAAATTTACTGCTCAGGAAAAAGGGTTCCTTTTAAAACATTACTGCTCAGTGATAATGCATCTGGTCACCCAAGAGTTCTGATGAGGATATATAATGAGAGTAATGTTTTAACACAACATCGATTCTGCAGCCCATGGATCAAAGAGTAAATTTAATGTTCAAGTATTACTTAATAAATACATTTTGTTAGCTTGTATATGTATAAGTAGGTATTTCCCCTGATGGATGTGGGACAAGTAATTTGAAAATCTTTTGGAAAGGGTTTACCATTCCAGATACCAGTAAAGACATCTGTAATTCATGGAAAGAGGTAAACATATCAACATTAATAATTTGGAAGAAGATAGGAGTTTCTGTTGTGGCTCAGTGGTTAATGAATCTGACTAGGAACCATGAGGTTGCGGGTTCAATCCCTGGCCTTGTTCAGTGGGTTAAGGATTTTGTGTTGCCATGGGCTGTGGTGTAGGTTGCAGATAGAGCTCGGATCCTGCATTGCTGTGGTGTAGGCCTGCAGCTACAGCTCCGATTTGACCCCTAGCCTGGGAAACTCCATATGCCATGGGAGTGGACCAAGAAAAGGCAAAAAGACAAAAAAAAATAAAAAAATAATAATTTGGAAGATGATGATTCCAACTCTTCTGAGGGGTTTAAGAGTTTGGTAGAGAATTTAACTCCAGATGTGGTAGAAATAGCAAGAGAACTCAAGTTACATTTAGATCCTGAAGATGTGACTAAGTTACTGAAATATGATGAAATTTAAAGTACAAGAATTTGCCTCTTATGGATGAGCAAAAATAGTGTTTTCTTGAGATGGAATCTGATCCTGGTGAAGGTGCAGTGAATATTGTCAAAGTGATGGGAAGTATATTGAATTTTTAGAACATGGAAGCAAGATCTTCAAGTAGCAAAAATATTACAACACACTGAAGATTTAGATGAAGATTAGCATTTTTAATAAAGTATTTTTAAATTAAGGTATGATTTTTTTTTTAGAAATAATGCTATTGCACACTTAGTAGCCTACAGTATAATGTTAACACAATTTTATTTGCACTGGGGAACAAAAACATTAGTGTAACTGATTTTATTGTGGTTGTCTGGAACTGAAGTTTGAATATCCCTGAGGAATGCCTATATAGAGTTACATTTTTGCAAGATGAAAACAGATCTGGAAATAGATGGTGGTGTTTGCACAACAATCCTAATTAAAGATACTAATACCATTAAACTGTGCACTTAAAATGATTAAGATGGTGAATTTCATGTGCTTTTACCAAATGGTTAAAATGGTAAGTTTTATGTTATGTGGATTTCACCATAATTTATTGTTTTAATTTCAAGATGGAACTAAAATACTTACATTGCAGGATTTTCAAGTGTAAGAAATATGGTACTTGTATAGCTGCAGAATGTTTGGCTCACAGTAGGTGCTCAATTATTATTAGTTCTTTTCACCTTTTTCTTTATCTCCCTTACCTATCACTCATTCACATATCTTAGTTCATTACTTAGGCTCTACAAAACCTTCTACTTCTCAACAGATTCCTTTCTACTTCCTTCCTTACTTATTTACTTCTTTTTTTTTTCTTTATCCAATTTATTTTGTTATTATAGGTCACATCAAGGACTTCCAGGAAGAGTGCTTCAACTCTTTTGCCAGGTGGCAAAACCACACTATTCTCTTCCAAAGGCCCCACAAGAAAAGTATATATTAAAATATGTCAATCAGTGTTACTGGAGCCACAAGGCTGATGCAGGTAACTGTAAGTTTTTTTGCTACACAGTGGTGTCTGGCTGTGAAGATTCATTGGGTCAGTGTATTCTGGGATAAGCATGAATTCAAGGGGTTCCTATGTTTAATTCACAAAGGTCACTGTAAGGACCTGCGCCAGCATGGTACATGTTTAATTAAGAATTACAGAGCCTTGGCCCAGACCTGGGGTATTCAGTGTGCATAGAAAAAATACTTAAGTTCATAGATCCTTGCAGGAGGAAGAAAACCTTATAAGCCCACAGATCATGGGAAAGGATGGGCTTTCAATAGAAATAATCTTTCTTTTTTTTTTTTATGGTGAAAAATTTACTTGAACATTTATTTTTTTTTATTCAATATGATTTATTATCAAAGACATGTACAGAATTACAATAAAATGTGTCTACTATATTTTTTGGAATCACCAATGATTAACATGATAACAATTTCACCAAATCACAAAAGTAGGAATGAGTTATTACATATAGCATACTATGTAAAATACTAATGGGACAAAAACATTTTAAATTACTGTGTATTAAAATGCAATCCATTTTTAGAAAGCACATGTTGATTCCTAATGATTTTCTATTCCTATTATATATTCCCTTAAACATTATACAATTATATTTCCATAATTAAGCATGTTCATTTGAATTTTCCTTCTCCTTTTTTCCTTTATTTCATGATGATGATGATGATGTTGCAATATTCCAGACATATAAAAAGTGTACAGCCCTCTTTTTCTCTAGAATATATAAGCAACTTATACAACTCAACAGCAAAAAAGCCAATCAATCAATGGAAAAATGGGCAAAAGACCTGAATAGACATTTCTCCAAAGAAGATATACAGATGGCCAACAAACACATGAAAAAATGCTCCACATCGCTGATTATAAGAGAAATGCAAATCAAAACTACCATGAGATACCACCTCACACCAGTCAGAATGGCCATCATTAATAAATCCACAAATAACAAGTGCTGGAGGGGCTGTGGAGAAAAGGGAACCCTCCTGCACTGTTGGTGGGAATGTAAACTGGTACAGCCACTATGGAGAACAGTTTGGAGATACCTTAGAAATCTATACATAGACCTTCCATATGACCCTGCAATCCCACTCTTGGGCATCTATCCAGACAAAGCTCTACTTAAAAGAGACACATGCACCCGCATGTTCATTGCAGCACTATTCACAATAGCCAGGACATGGAAACAATCCAAATGTCCATCGACAGAGGATTGGATTCGGAAGAGGTGGTATATATACACGATGGAATACTACTCAGCCATAAAAAAGGATGACATCATGCCATTTGCAGCAACATGGATGGAACTAGAGAATCTCATACTGAGTGAAATGAGCCAGAAAGACAAAGACAAATACCATATGATATCACTTATAACTGGAATCTAATATCCAGCACAAATGAACATCTCCTCAGAAAAGAAAATCATGGACTTGGAGAAGAGACTTATGGTTGCCTGATGGGAGGGGGAGGGAGTGGGAGGGATCAGGAGCTTGGGCTTATCAGTCACAACCTAGAATAGATTTACAAGGAGATCCCGCTGAATAGCATTGAGAACTATGTCTAGATACTCATGTTGCAACAGAAATAATCTTTCTCACTCAAGACTCCAGGCCATTTCTAAGAGACAGAGCATGGTTGTAGAGGCCAGCATATAGGGGTTAAGAGTTTATTTGGGGGAAGAATGGATAAATTATCTGGATAGAAACTTAGATAACAACAAATTTTGTTGTTTGCAGTTTCTCCAGGGTAAGATGGAATCAAGTCTCTTGTGTCTAGATATCTATTTCAAGCAAATCATCCAGACTTAAATCAGCTTGGGTATATATAGGTTCACATCTGCTTCTATTAAGACTTTTACTATTATCATAGTTATTTCGCAAAGTTCTTTACAAAACACACATATCCACAACGGAGCCAGCTTAGCTGGGCTAACATTTAGGTTCCTAAAAGGAGTGAAATCGCTATAGTGTTTCAAAGATACAATAGTTGTCTTGCCATTTTCCAGCTGAAAAACGGGGTAAAAGACAAGAGTTTGGAGGAGTTAGGAATATTAATGTACCCTTAGGCAAGTATTCTTAATGTGAAGTCTCCTAGGCTGTGACACTTTATGCAAAGATTTGCTTATATTGTATATGTACATCTTGGAGATAGGACTGGAAAGAAGGTCTACATTTATTCTCAGATTTTAAACACAAATCACCAACCTGCCCTAGAATAGTAGTAGGGATTCCTTCATAAAACATCCAGAAATGCAAGTACTTTAGATAAAGTACCAGAGAAGCTTTCTGAAGATTTGTATTCTAGATTGATCTCTGCCACAAACTAGCTGTATTAGGTGTTCTGGGCCTCACATTGTATATCTGTAAAATAAAGAAGTATATTACGTGATATCCAAGGACATTTTACACTCTAAAGATTTGACTTTGTAAGACTGAATTGCCCTGATTTTCCATACTCCTGGGATGGCTCTCTAAGTTCATTTTATATAAATAAGGTCTGATAAGACACTGTTCAGCATTTTTCTCAATAGCTGAATTTATGGCTTTGCTTTTATTTCCTTTCATCCCCACAAAATGGATGAAAGGGATGGAAGGATTGGTTTTATGAAATCAACTTGAGTCTACATGGAGTGATTTTATGGGATTTACATCAAGCAGACTAGTCACAGTTTGATTTATTTTTTCCTGAATTTATTAGATGAGTTACTTTTGGTGTGGTATAGACGGTGAGTCCCTAGTCAGTTTATTCTTCCTCTTCTGGAAGGGTTTTCAGGCCTTCTGAGTTGTCATAAATGAGTGAAAATTCAAAACACTTAATAGTTCATATTTGGGTTAAGATAATTACTTGAGGAGACCTGGTAAGACTAAGATTGGGCCAGGTTAAGGGATAGCAGAGAAAATGGAAGTAACTTAATTTCCAGCTTGCTTCTTGCTGTCCCAAGTTATAGCAAAATGAGTCCGTAACATAACAATAAATAATAGAATCTTTGGTGGGCTCACCCTCTGACTTGTTTTTTTTTCCTTTGGGGGCTAAAACAAGGGACTGGAAAATGAGTGACCAACAAGAGATTAAACTCCAAAATATACAAGCATCTCATGTAGTTTATATTAAGAAAACAAACAACACAAGAGTTCCCTTGTGATGAAAATGGTTAAAGACCCAGTGTCCTCACTGCAGTGGCTTGGGTCATTGCCATGGCACAGGTTCAATCACTAGCCTAGGGAATTCCACACGTGCATGGCCAAAATAAATAAACCAATAAATAACATGATCAAAAAATGGTCAGAAGATCTAAATATACATTTCTACAAAGAGGACAGATAGATATACACAAAGTACATGAAAATATGCTCAACACCATTAATTAATGGAGAAATGAAAATGAAACTACAATGAGGTATCACCACATACCAGTCAGAATGGCCATCATCAAAAACTCTACAATCCATGGTGGATAGAGTGTGGATAAAAGGGAATCCTCCAACACTGTTGGTATAATGTACATTGGTGCAACCGCTATGGAAAACAGAATGGAGATTCAAAAAATACTAGATATTGAACTACCATAGGATTCAGTAATGCCATGCTTGGGCATATATCCAGAGAAAACAACAGTTTGAAAATATACATGCGCCACAATATTAATTGCAGCACCCTTTAAAATACCCAAGACATGGAAGCAAACTAAATGTCCACTGATGAGGAATGAATGGTACAACTGTAATACAATGCAATATTACTCAGTCACAAAAAAGACTGAAATAACATCATTTACAGAAACATGAATGGGCCTAGAGATTATCGTACTAAGTAATGTAAGACAGAGAAAGACAAATATCATGATAATACTTATAAGTGGAATCAAAAACATGGTAGAAAATAACTTATTTATAAAACAGAAATAGACTCAAAGATTTAAAAATCAAACTTGTGGTTACTGAATAGGAAACATGGGGGAGAGGGATAAGTTAGGAGTTTAGGATTAATGTATACCCACTACCATATAGAAAATAGATGTCATAAGGATCTACTTATAATACAGGGAAATCTGTAATAACATATATAGGAAAGTAATTTGAAAAATAATAGGGGTTCTTGTGGCTCAGCTGGTTAAGAACCCATCTCTGTGAGGATGTGGGTTTGGTCTCTGGCCTTGCCCAATCAGTTAAGCATTGACACAAGCTCTGGTGTAGGTGGCAGATGCAGCTCAGATCTAGTTTTGCTGTGGCTTTGGTTAGGCCTAAAAAAAATAGCTCTGATTTGACTCCTAGACCAGGAACTTCCATTTGCCTCAAATGTAGCCGTAAAAAGAAATGAAAGAAAAATAATGGATATCTGTATATGTATAACAGATTCACTTTGCTGGACACCTGAATCTAACACAACATTGTAAATCAAGTATACCATAATAGAAAATAAAAATTAAATTTAAGAAATAGTGAAAAAAAAACCCAACATGCTGTGTACCTTAGTCATGTCCTACACATTTCTTAACTACCTCTTCAAATGATAAAAGGCAACTTCCTACCACCACTGATGCCAGCTATCTTCTAATTGGAAATTCTAGACTGAGGGAGGGGAGATGGAGACTGCCCTTCTGCTTCCAAAGGAGATAATCCCAGCTTTGCTCATTCAAGATTCAGAAGTTCTTCGCCCAACCCAACCCAACCCATTTATTTTTCTTATTTTTTGAATTGAATTTCATTTTAATAGATATTTGAAAAGTTTAGTAATACATTAGCACAGATATTTTTCCTATATTTACTTCTAGAGATTGTAAAGTTATATATTACACTTAGGTCTATGATCCATTCTGAGTTAATTGTTATGTATTATTTTTTAAATTTTTTTAAATCGTTATTTTCCCAATAAATTTTTTTTCTACTGTATAGCATGGTGACTGAGTTAAACGTACATGTATACATTCTTTTTTCTGACATTGTCATGCATGATCATAAGTTACCAGACATAGTTGGCAGTGCTACACAGCAAGATCTCATTGCTAATCCATTCCAAAGGAAGGAGTTTGCAGCTATTAACCCCAAGCTCCGAATCCATCCCACTCCCTCACCCTCCACCTTTGTAACCAAAAGTCTATTCTCCAAATCCATGATTTTCTTTTCTGTGGAAAGGTTCTGTTGTGCCCTATATTAGATTCCAGATATAGGTAATATCATATGGTATTTGTCTTTCTCTTTCTGACTTGCTTCACTCAGTAGAGAGTATCCAGTTCCATCCATGTTGCTGCAAATGACATTATTTTGTTCTTTTATATGGATGAGTAGTATTCCATGGTGGAAATATACTACATCTTCCTAATCCAATCATCTATCGATAAGTATTTGGGTTGTTTCCATGTCTTGGCTATTGTGAATAGAGCTTCAATGAACATGCAGGTGCATGTCTTTTTTTAGGAAAGTTTTGTCTGGATATATGCTGAAGAGTGGGGTTGCTGGGTCATATGGAAGTTCTATGGATAGATTTCTAAGGTATCTCCATACTATTCCCCATAGTGGATGTATCAGCTTACATTCCCAGCAATGGTGCAGAAGGGTTCCCTTTCATCCACACCTCCTCCAGCACTTGTTATTTGTGGACTTATACATGATGGCCATTCTGACTGGTGTGAGGTGGTATCTCATGGTAGTTTTGATTTGCATTTCTCTAATAATCAGTGATGTTGAGCATTGTTTCATGTGCTTATTGGCCATCTGTATCTATTCCTTGGAGAAATGTCTATTTAGGTCTTTTGACCGTTTTTCAATTGGGTATTTTTTTTTTTTTTTTTGCTGTTGCATTGTATAAGTTGCTTGTATATTCTATATATTAAGTTCTTGCCAGTTGCATCATTTGACAGTATTTTCTCCCATTCTGTAAGTTTTCTTTTTCTTCTGGTTTCCATTGCCGTGCAAAACCTTGTCAGTTTGATTAGGTCCCATTGGTATATATTTGCTTTTATTTCTGTTGCTTTGGGAGACTCACCTGAGAAAACATTTGTAAGGTTGATGTCAGAGGATATTTTGCCCATGTTCTCTTCTAGGAGTTTGATAGTGTCCTGTCTTATATTTAAGTCTTTCAGCCATTTTGAGTTTATTTTCATGCATGCTGTGAGGGTGCGTTCTACATTCATTGATTTGCATGCAGCTGTCCAGGTTTCCCAGAAATACTTGCCGAAAAAAGACTGTCTTTTTCCCATTTGATGTTCTTGCCTCCTTTGTCAAAGATTAATTGACCATAGGTGTCTGGGTTTATTTCTAGGTTCTCCACTCTCTTCCATTTGTCTGTCTATCTGTTTTGGTACCAGCACCACACTGTCTTGATGACTGTGGATTTTTAATATTGCCTGAAGTCTGGGAGAGAGATGCCTCCTGCTTGGTTTTTGTTCCTCAGAATTGCTTTGGCAATTTTGGGTCCTTTGTGGTTCCATATAAATGTTTGGATTGTTTGTTGTAGTTCTGTGAGAAATGTCATGGATAATTTGATAGGGATAACATTAAACCTGTAGATTGCTTTGGGTAGTATGGCCATTATTACAATATTAATTTTTCCAACCCAGGAAGTAGCATGGAATATCTTTCCATTTCTTTACATCTTCTTTAATTTCATTGATTAACATTTTATAGTTCTTGGGCACATAATCCTTTACCTCCTTGGTCAGGTATATTCCCAGGTATTTGAGTTTTTGGAGTGCACTTTTAAAAGATATTATATTTTTTATTCCTTTTCTACAGTTTCATTGTTAGTATACAGAAATGTGACTGATTTCTGAATGTTAATCTTATAACCTGCTACTTTGTTGATCAGTTCAAGTACATTTGTGTTGAGTCCTTGGGGTTTTCTATATGTAGTATCATGTCATCTACATACAGTGACAGTTTTACCTCTTATCTTCCTATTCGGATGCCTTTTATTTCTTTTGTTTGATTGCTGTGGCTAGGACTTCCAATACTATGTTGAATAACAGTGGTGAGAGTGGGCATCCTTGTCTTGCTCCAGATTTTAGTGGGAAGGCATTCAGCTTTCTCCATTGAGTATTATATTTTCTGTGTTTTTGTCATAAATGGCTTTAGCTATGCTATGGCATATTCCCTCTATACCCACTTTGATAGAGATTATGAATGGATGTTGGACTGTGGACTTCGAGGATAATTTTGGTGTTGGGTTAAGCTGTAAATTTGAGATTTTTTTCTTCTGTTTTGAGGAAGCATGTGTTGCTATGAATTTCCCTCTGAGCACTGCTTTTGTGGTATCCCATGGATTTTTAGTGGTTGTGCCTTCATTATCATTTTTCTAGAGGTATTATTAAATTTCCTTCTTGATTTCCTCATTGACCCTTTGTTTTTTTAGCAGCATGTTGTTTAATCTCCATGTAGTGTGTTTTTCTCATTTCTTTTCCTGTGGTTGATTTATAGTTTCAGGCAACTGTGGTTAGTGTGTATACCTTAAATAATTTCTATACTCTGAAATTTGTTGAGTTTAGCTTTGTGACCCAACGTGACCAATTCTTGAGAATGTTCCGTGTGCACTTGAGAAGAATGTGTATTTCAACTTTTTGGATGTAATGTCCAGAAAATGTCAATTCAATCTAACTTTTCTATTGTTTCCTTTAGGATCTCTGTGCCTTATTGATTTTCTGTCTAGAGAATCCGTCCTTTGATGTGAGTGGGGTGTTAAAGTCTCTTATTATGATTGTATTCCCGTCACTTTCTCCTTTTATGTCTGTTAGTATTTGTTGGAGGTATCTGGGTGCTCCTATATTAGGGGCATATATATTGATGATTGTAATATCCTCTTCTTTTTTTGGATCCTTTAACCATTAAATCGTGTCCTTCTTTGTCTTTCTTTATGGCCTTCATTTTAAAGTCTATTTTGTCTGATAGGAGTATTGCAACTCCTGCTTTCCTGTCACGTCCATTGGCATGGGATATCTTTTACATCCCCTTACTTTCAATCTATATGTGTCCTTTGCCCTAAGGTGAGTCTCTTGTAGAGAGCAGATTGTAGGTTTTTGCTTTTTTATCCAATGTGCCACTCTGTGTCTTTTGATTGGAACATTCAGTCCTTTGGCATTTAAGGTGATTATTGATAGATATGTATTTAGTGCCATTTTAAAACTTGTTTTCCAGTTGATTCTATGTTTCTCTTTTCTTCTTTTCTTTTTTGGGTTGGATGGTTTCCATTTATTTTATGCTTGAGTACTTTTCAGTTTTTGTGAATGTAATATTTGGTTTTGATTTCTGGTTGCCCTGTTTTTTAAGGACTTTAAGCCCTTCCTGTATCTGCTTGCTTTTGCCTAATAGTTACATAGGCTAAAACACTTCATTAAATTAAAAAAAATAATCTATGTTTTCTTACTTTCCTTCCTCACATTGTATGATATTTATGTCTTTTTAAAAAAAAAAAATCCTCATGTTTAGATATGTATCCTGGCTTATTTAAGTGACTGCTTTCCAATTGCAGTTTCCTCCATCCTAATTCTTCTTTTTCTCTTTTTCTCTCTTTTTTTGTTAATTTAGAGAAGCCCTTACAGTATTTATTTTAGAATGGATTTAGTATTGCTGTACTCTTTTAACTTTGGTTTGTTGAAGAAATTCTTTATTTCCCCTTCTACTTTAAAGGGCATTTTTGCTGGATAGAGTATTATAGGTTGCAAATTTTTTTCCTTTCAGCACATTAAATATATCTTGCCACTCCCCTCTGCCCTGTAGTGTTTCTGTGGAGAAATCACCTGATAGACTTATGGGGGTTCCCTTAAAATTAACACTTTGCTTTTCTCTTTATACCTTCAGAATCCTCTCTTTATCTTTAACTTTTTCCATTTTTATTATAATACGTCTTGGTGTGGGCCTGTTTGGGTTCAACTTGTTTAGATCCCTCTTTGCTTCTTGTATATTGATATCAGTGCCCCTTAGATTTGGAAAGATTTCAGCCATAATTTCTTCAAATATATTTTCATTCCCCTGTTCTTCTTCTTGTCCTTCTGGAATTTCTATTATGTGTATATTGGTCCACTTTATATTATCCCATAGGTCTCTTATATTGCTTTCATATTTTTTCATTTGTTTTTCTGTCTGCTGTCCTGTTTGTGTGATTTCCATTATTTTATCTCCCACATCACAAATTTGTTCCTCTGCATTATTCATTCTGGTCTTTATTGCCTTTAGCTCAGTTTGTATCTCTGAAAATGAATTTTCTGATTTTTCTTGGCTCCTCCTTATATTTTCTAGTTCCTTTCTAAAGGATTCTGCATTACTGGTCATATCTTCTCTGAATTCCTTCAGTATTTTCACTATTTCCCTTTTGAACTCAATGTCTGTCAGACTGCAGAGGTCTGTTTAATTGTTGCCTGCTTTAGTTGAGTTCTCCTGTTCCTTTAACTGGGAATTGTTTCTGTGCTTCTTCATCTTGCTTGTTTGAGTTTGGGGAAGCCAAATTGTAGTCTTGTAAAGCTACTTTGCAAGAATATCTCTTTGTCTTTTGGGTGGTTACTGTTTATTTTTGGTGTGGAAGTTCGAATATTTGGTGCCTCTTTCTTTGGTGTGAGCAGGCTGCTGTTCCCAGGATGCTCAGTGTGTTTTCAGGCAGAAGGAGGCAATGAGTAGGGCCAGCAGTCAGTGCCTGGTCATTGGGCTATCAATAGCAGCAAGGACCTGCAGGAAGGTGTAACAGGCTACTCCTAGTTGCAGGGCCATAGGAAGTGGTAATAAGCTCTATGCAGATCTTCAAGGTGACTAGAGCATTTGGCAGTAGTAGCAGCAGGGTGTGTGAGTTCCCTGTGGGTTGAGAGCAATAACAGCTTGTGTTTGATTGCAATGCCTTACTCTGAGGTGATTGGAACCACAGGTGGTGTCTGTTCAGGGTCCCCTATTGGGAACAGGCCATGAACATCTTTAGAGTCAGTGATAACTGTGGTGTTTTGCCCCAACAACTGTAGACCGTACATGAAGCAACCCATCTCACTTAGCCCACATATGAGGTGTTGTAAAGGGTGCCCCTAGTTTCAGGATCCTGGGAAGTGACAGAGATCAGGCATGTGGGTATTTCCCAGAATGTTTTGTAGTGGCAACAGCAGGGCGGGTGTGTTCTCAGGGGCACAAGAGCACCGACAGTTGGCATTAGCTCACAATGCCCTCCTCTGTGGTGCCCTTGAGGTGAATGGGGCTGCAAGTGATTTTTTTTAGGTATCTCCAATGGTAGTGGGTCAAGCCCACCTTTGGAATCAAGGGTAATATCAGCGGTTTTCCCCTACCACATGAAGACCATGCAAGAATCACCCTATCCCACTTAGGCCATGCAGGATCTTGTTGTAGGATCTTGCAAAAGGACAGTGACAAAGTCTGGGTGCCACCCAGAGCATTTAGCAGTGGCAGCTGCAGGGCAGGTGTGTTCCCAGGGGAGTGAAAGCAATAGCATATGGTGCTTGTTTGCAATGCCCTCTTTTTTTTTTTCTTTTTGGCCAACCCCTGAGGTGACTAGGTTCTCAGGTGGAGCCCACTCTTAGGCCCCCAGTGGTGGCAAGCCATGCCTCCCTCTGGCCTCTGAGATGACTGTCACATTCTGTCCCTGTCACCTGTAGATCATGCAAGAGGAATCATGTCGCACTTAGCTCCCTTATGCCCGTAGCCCGCACAATAGGTGCCTGGCCACTGGTAGCCTGCACAAGAAGTGCCTAATCTCCCCTAAATGAGCAAGAGGCTTCTTGCTGCCCATAGCCTCTGCAGAGCCACCAGCCCTCTAAGCCTGTGGGCATGCACATGCTCTGAAGCAGGGAGTTTCCTATTGTGGCCCACCCCTCCTCCTCCCCACTCCCCAACAATGCTGCCTTGCCTCTCCTACAGGTGTGGAACTTCTCCTGGGTTCCCTCTGCTGTTGTGTTCTCTGCCTCAGCCTGTGGTGTCTACTCCTTAACCCCTCATGCCACCCCCAGTTCTCTCCCTGGGACTGACCTCTGGAGCCTGAGTCTCAGTGCCTATCCCCTGCCTGAGCATCTCAGGCTCTCGTGTCCAGGCCAGTGGTTCAGATGATCTGTGCGGCTCTCACTCTGCTTTGCTGTTCTCAGTCCAGCTGCATTTTTCTCAGTGCCTTTGAGATCCCATGCCTCTCACTCTGCTTTGCTATCCTCAGGCCAGCTGCTGTGCTTTTCTTGGTGACTTTGGGGTCCTGCCAACTCAACTGATCTTTCATCAGTTTGGTGGCTTCCCAGGAAGTGGGTTCCTTTTCTCCTTCACAGCTCCCTGTTGGGAATTCTGGGCCCATCCTGATTCCTTTTCTCTCTCTTTTTCTCTTTTCTTCTACCCAGTTATGTCAAGAGTTTCTTGCAATTTTTGGAGGTTTAAATTCTTCTGCCAGCATTCAGTGAATGTTCTGTGTGAGTAGTTTTACATGTAGATGTGTTTTTTTCATGTGTTTGTGGGAGAAGTTGTACACAACCTCTTACTCCTCCACCATCTTGCTCTGCCTTCCCTCTGTTTAGAACTCATAATAAGCTTAAAAAAACCACTTGTCCCCCTTTCTTTCTCTTGAGGACTATGCTTTATGGATTTCCTGCATAATAAAATGAGATAAACATTCACTTTGGTCTAAAAATACTTCAGTACCCCCTCCCAATTTTACAACTAATTCACTGTAGCCTAGAAAAATCCCATTTTCTCTGGTACTTGGTTTCTTAATCTCCAGGGTCTCTTTCAGTCTCCATATTTGATTATTTTAAATATTGGTGTAAAATATACTCACCACCTTCTCCCTAGGAATGCATTCAGGTTAGGTGAATGAACTATAAGCCCACACTCCCCAAATCAAAAACTCTTTTCTAATGAGTCTTGAAATTCTTTCTTAAGCCCTATTTGCTTTGTTCCTATCTTCTAGGAGCATAAGCCAGGGTTAATAATCAATTTAAGGTAAATAAACAAATCTACTGATCCTATGACTGGGATAAATCCTTCATTGGCTTTCATAGCTCTGTTTCTATTAGTTTTATGGACAAGTTGTATATGAAAAAAAATGTGTGTTAATTATTTGGGTGACAAATGAGGAAGGACCCTTAAGTATACTCCAGGGAAATCTGTATGAGTTGAGGATAAAATAAAGCCGATCCAGAAGGGATCACATATGCACATACTGAAGGGAAACCAGCCAACAGTAGATAGAAGAGTTTTCAACTTAATGTAAGATTTGGAATTTAAAGAAAGAAAGACAAAAATTTCTGAAGAGGGTGCCCAGGTTGGGAATGCTGATGTAGATGTTGAAGTTTTAAGCTAACTGATTTCTTTACAGTCTATGACATTGATGAAAGTGCTAGTGTGACTATAATTACTGTGCATGTACAGTCTCCAGAGCATGATGTATGCTACCTCATTTAATTCTTACAATTATATACTTGTTTCAGATGAGAAATCTGAGGTTTTATGAAGATGGGTAAATTGGTCAAAGTCAGGGTGCTGGGTGGTAGTTGACACAGGCTTCCAATACAGGCATTCTGGATCGATTTCCAATGTTTTTAACCATTATGCTCTATGTGCCTACCCTCAGGAGTAAAAAAAAGGAACATTTTAATTGGAATTTTCCCTTTCATGATACTTTTGGTAGAACCTGAGCCTGAGTCCTCTGTAATCCATAGATGGGCAGAGCTTTGGAGTCCTCAAATGTTTGGTTTTGTAGGATATTGTATTGGGGAGTGCCTATAGGGCAAAATATTGGGGAGAAGTAAGGCCCAGTATTTTTAAGGCTTCAATTATAGGAATAAGTTTTCTCCTTGTGTTGTGGGGAACAGAGAAGAATCAGGCAAGACATGTGCCAACATCAAGCTTCCTGTCTAATAAAGGAGATGAGACAACTCACTGCTTACTTTTTCATAAATGAGAATATGGTCAGTGTAACAAGCATCCCAGAATTGAAGGTGGAATTATGTGAAACGAATTCTCAATGTTAAAAGAAATTTCAGGAATGGGAAGTCAATGAGGCTGGTAGTCTGCATGGGAAGTGTATTATGAGATTGTTTCTGTTTTGTTTTGAAATATGGTTACAATTTGAGGTATAAGAGAGGAGTGATGGCGGGGAGAAGACACAGTGAGATAACTGAGTGTACTTAAGTAGCAATATATGTATAGTAAAATCTGCGTGCATACATGTGCATGTATGTGCAAGTGCTCATGTGCTCTTGTGAAAAGTCAATGCACTATGCCAGTTTCTATCATAGACAGACCTAAGTAGACCATGTGTGCTTGTGAGGGGGTGTGAAAAACATGAGATCCATTGAGAAGAAGAATGTAAATGAAGCGTAACTGTTGAAGATTCTCTTATTCATGTCTACCAGTTTCCCCTCCCAAATCTGAGGCTCATTTTCTATGTCTTATCCTAGTGGCCAACTTTGATCTTTATGTTCAACATGATAGATACTAATGTCAGATGAGAATTTAAGGCCCAGTATCTGGCCTCCTGCAATTTGGTAGATAACATTTGGAGAACTATGTTAAGAAATATTGAATCTTTATTAGTAAAATTTTTGACCCTGTAGTATATGATGGGGAATCTATGTGGTGGGTGAACTTTCACAGTGTACTACAAGTTATGCTACATGCCTATTCTGCTTTCAGAACTAACTTGCTTTCCATACTAAATTCTCTTCCATTGTTTCCAATGTTGTGGAAATTTTCAAGAAAATGGGAATGTGATTAGTATGTAAATATTACCTTGACTCTGTTCCGTGGAATAACATTGAAGCAATTCCTATACACATAAACTTCTCTACCTGCATAGACACCCAGGCTGAGCCATAACAAAGACAGGGCAATTCAGCTTCTGTCTCCATTTTTGAGTATAAGTCACTCAACTAAAAGTCACATGATATAGCCAAACTAGATTTGCCTACAAAGGAGTTACTGGGACAGTAAGGAGGCAGGAAAAATATTTATTGAATAATGATTTCTCGAGCAGCTGCTGTGAGCTGGACAATTTGCAAAGCATTTTCCATATATTATCTTGAGCACAAGCATATTCTTTACTAGTTTGCTGATGTATTGCTAACATGTGGCCTGAGGCATATAAGCATTTGCCCTCCCTACCTAACTTTTATGCATTGCCATTTGTGGTTTAAGGCATTAGTAGGCTGTGAAATAAATGTATTGGGTCACATTCAGAAGTTTAAAACAACCACAAAATTAGGTTAGGGTAAATAAGGATAAAAATTGGTTTGAATAGAAAAGATTAGAGGGAATTACATAAAATAAAGATAAATATTCTTTCATATTTTCTGTGTGCATCTACATAAAAATAATTTCCTTTTCTTTTTATTATAATTGATTTACAATATTCTGTAAATATTTGCTGTACAACAAAGTGACTAAGTTGTACATATATATATATATATATATACATTCTTTTTCTCACATTATCCTCCATCACGTGCTATCACAAGAGATAGTGGGATGGATTCGGAATTGGCTTAGTAGATGAAAACTCTTGCATTTGGAGTGAACGGGCAATGAGATCCTCCTGTATAGCATAAGGAAATATATAACTAATCACTAGTGATGGAACATGATTGATGATAATGTGAGAAAAAGAATATATATACATATATATATATATATATATATATATATATATATGATTGGGTCACTTTGCTGTACAAGAGAAATTGACACAACATTGTAAATAAATCATACTAAAAAATAAAACTGAAGGAAAATATAAAGCAATGCCAAAAGAGCTTAAAAATAAGTGAAGTTAAAAAATATTATCAGTAGACTAGATGATATAAAGTAGTTGATAATTAAACTGGAAGACAAAGTAAAAAATCAGCCAAGGTGAACATAAAAATATTTTTATGTGTTATTTTTTCCCGTTAGAGTTGATTTACAGTGTTCTATAATTTCTACTCTACAGCAAAGTGACCTAGTCATGTATATATATTCTTTTCTCACATTATCCTCCATCATGTTCCATCGTATGTGACTAGATATGGTTAACTGTGCTATACAGCAGGATCTAATTGCTCATCCACTCCAAATGTAATAGTTTGCATCTATTAACCACAGGCTCCCAGCCCATCACAATACCTCCCCCTCCCCCTTGGCAACAACAAGTCTGTTTTCCAAGTCCATGAATTTCTTTTCTGTGGAAAGGTTAATTTGTGCCATATATTAGATACCAGATATGTGATATCATATGGAATTTGGCTTTCTCATTTTGAATTATTTCACTTAGTATGAGAGTCTCTAGCTCTATCCATGTTGCTGCAATTGGCATTATTTTGTTGTTTCTTATGGCTGAATAGTATTCCATTGTGCACATGTACCACATCTTCCTAATCCATTCATCTGTCTATGAGCATTTAGGTTGTTTCCATGTCTTGGCTATTGTGAATTGTGATGCAATCAACATATGGGTGCATGTATATATGTCAAGGAAAGTTTCATCAGGATAAATGCCCAAGAGTGGAACTGCTGGGTCACATGGTAGTTCTACATTAAGTTTTCTGAGGTACTTCCATACTGTATTCTATAGTGGTTGTACCAATTTACATTCCCAATAGTGTTGGTGGGTACCCTTCTCTCCACACACTGTCCAGCACTTGTTATTTGTTGACATGTTAATCATGGCGATTCTGACTGGTGTGAGGTGGTACCTTATTGTAGTTTTGATATGCATTTCTCTAATAATTATTGATGTTGAGCATTTTATCATGTGTTTGTTGGCCATATGTATATCTTATTTGGAGAAGTATATATTCAGGTCTTTTGCACATTTTTCAATTGCCTTGTGATTTTTTTTTTCTGTTACGTTATATAAGTTGTTTGTTTTAGGGTTAAGCTCTTACCAGGTGTATAATTTGAAACTACTTTTGTCCATTCCATATGTAGTCTTTTTTTATGGGTTCCTTTGCTGTGCAAAAGCTTATACATTTAATTAGGTTCCATTGGTTTATTTTTGCTTTTATTTCTGTTGCCTTGAAAGACTGACCTAAGAAAATATTTGTACAGTTGGTGTCAGAGAATGTTTTGCCTATGTCCTCTTCTAGGAGTATGATGGTGTCTTGTTTTACATTTAAGTCTTTAAGCTATTTGGTGTTTTACTTTTGTGCATGGTGTGAGGGTGTGTTCCAGTTTCATTGATTTACAGGGAGCGGTCCAGTTTTCCCAGCAACACTTGCTGAAAAGGCTGTCTTTTCCCATTTTATATTCTGTCCTCCTTTGTCAAAGATTAATTGAACATAGGTGTCTGGGTTTATTTTTGGATTCTCTATTCTGTTTCATTGGTCTGTATGTCTGTTTAGGTACCATTACCACACTGTCTTGATGATTGTGGCTTTGTAATATTTTATAAAGTCTGGGTGAGTTATGCCTCTTGCTGGTTTTTTGTTTCTTAGGATTGCTTTGGCAACTCTGGGTCTTTTATGGTTCCATGTAAATTTTTGGATTGTTTCTTCTAGTTCTGTGAAAAATATCATTGGTAATTTGACATGGATAACATTGAATCTGTAGATTGCTTTGGATAGTATGGCCATTTATATGATATTAATTCTTCCAGCCCAGGAGCATGGAATATCTTTCCATTACTTTGAATTTTCTTTAGTTTCCTTGATTGATGTTTTATAGTCCTCAGCATATAATCTTTCACCTTATTGGTGAGGTTTATTCCTAGGTATTTATTATTTTAGGGTGTGGTTTTAAAAGGTTTTGTATTTTATATTCTCTTTCTAATATTTCATTGTTACTATACAGAAATACAACCAATTTCTAAATGTTAATCTTGTATCCTGCTACTTTGCTGAATTCATTGATCAGTTCATGTAGTTTCTGTGTGGAGTCCTTAGGGTTTTATATATATAGTATCATATCATCTGCATACACTGACGATTTTACCTC
This sequence comes from Sus scrofa, assembly GCF_054392235.1. Lineage (NCBI taxonomy): Eukaryota > Metazoa > Chordata > Mammalia > Artiodactyla > Suidae > Sus > Sus scrofa. The sequence goes on from NC_139401.1 coordinate 63,142,909, forward strand.
TTCTCTTCCAATTTGGACACATTTCATTTCTTTTGTTCCTCTTATTGCTGTGGCTGTGACTTCCAATACTATGTTAAATAAAAGTGGTGAGAGTGGAGACTAAACAACATGCTACTAAAAAAATCAATGGGTCAATGAGGAAATCAAAGGGAAAAATTAAAAATACCTTGAATTGAGTGATAATGAAGACAACCATTCAATATCTATGGGATGCTGAAAAACATTTCTTAGAGGGAATTTCATAGTAATACAGGCCTTCCTTAAAGAAGAATAAAAATCTAAAATTGACAACTTAACCCACCACCTAAATGAATTAGAAGAACAAACATAACCTAAAGTCAGCAGAAGGAAGGAAATCATAAGGTTTTTCCATAATCAATAAAATAGAGATTCAAAAAATAGCAAAATCAATAAAGCCAAGAGCTTGTTATTTGAAAGGTTAAGAAAAATTGACAAACCTCTGGTCAGACTTACAAAGAAGAGGACAGAAAAAAACCTCATAAACAAAATAAGACATGAAAAAGGTAAATCTCAATGGATGCTGCAGAAATACAAAAAAAAATTAAGAGAATACTATGAACAATTATGGGCCAACAAATTTGAATACCTAGAGAAATCAACAACTTTCTAGAAACTTCCTGCCCACCAAAACTGACTCAAGAAGAATTAGATCAACTGAGCAGTCCAATCACTAGAAATTTAGTTGTATATGTAATAGAAACACTCCATATAATAAACAGCCAGGACCAGATGAATTCACAGGCGAATTCTACCAAACATACAAAGAACTTATACCCATGCTTCTTAAACTTTTCCAAAAGTTTCAAGAGGAAAGGAACACTTCCAAAGATATTCTATAAAGTCACCATCACCCTAATACCAAAACCACACAAAGATACTACCAAAAAAGAAAAGTATAGGCCAATATCTTTGATGAATAAAGATGCAAAAATTCTCAACAAAATTTTAGCCAACTAAATACAACATATAAATATGATCATATACCACTACAAAGTTGGATTCATCCCAGGTTCACAAAGATGGTTCAACATACACAAGTCAATCAATGTCATACTCCACATTAACAAAAGAAAAGTCAAAAACCAAATAATCACCTCAATGGATGCAGGAAAAGCATTTGACAAAGTCCAACATCCATTCATGGTAAAATCTCTTACCAAAGTGGGTATAGAGAGAACATAACTAAACATAATAAAAGTAATTTATGACAAGCTCATAGCCCATCTAATATTCAGTGGAGAAAAGCTGAAAGCTTTCCCACTAAAACCTGGAACAAGACAAGGATTCCCACTCTCACCACATTTATTCAACATAGTATTAGAAAAATAATTTTAAAGAGTACATTTTGAGACATCTGAAACAGTTTCAAGTGTACTAATATTTGTATTATAGACTTCCCAGAAAAAGAGAGGGTGAAAAGTGCAGATAATTTATTTGAAGAAATTTATGTGAGAAGTACCCTAACATGGGAAACAGACATCCAGTTACAGGAATAGAGAACTTAAAAAATCAACATAAAGAGGTCCAAACCAGGACATACTGTAATTAAAATAAAAAAATTAAAGAGATAACATTTGCCAAATTTCTTTGATCAATTCTAGCAGATTTTAGTTCTGTCATTAGGGTTTTCTAGGTATAGAATCATGTCTTCTTCCAACAGTTGGCAAAGTTGCAGGCTACAAAGTTAATACACAAAAATCAATTACATTTCTATATACAAGCAATGAAAGATAAGAAAGAGAAATCAGAGAAACTGTCCCTTTTACCATTTCATCAAAAAGAATAAAATACCTAGAAATAAACTTGCCTAAAGAGACAAAATATCTATACTCTGAAAACTAAAATACTCTGATGAAATAAATCAAAGGTGACACAAAAAGATGGAAAGATATACCATGCTCTTGGATTCAAAGAATCAGTATTTAAAAATGACTGTACTTCCCAAGGCAATCTACAAATACAATGCAGTCTCTATAAAATTATCAAGGACATTCTTCACAGAACTTGAACAGAATATTTAAAAATTTGTATGGAATCACAAGAAACCCTAAATAGGGAATAGAAAACGGAAATGGAGGAAACAAGTTTCCTGACTTCAGACAATACTAGAAATCTATAGTTATAAAAACAATATGGTGCTGGCACAAAAATAGAAATATAGATCTGTTGAACAGGATAGAAAACCCAGATATAAACCCAAGCATCTATGATCAACTAATCTATGACAAAGGTGGCAGGAACATACAATGGAAGACAATAATAGTATAAATTAGAGTTTAAATAAATACAACAGAGACTAAAATATACAATAGAAAAAATCAATGAAACTAAGAACAAGTTCTTTGAAAAAATAAATGTAAGTAATATACCTATAATTTGATTCATCAAGGAAAATATAGAAGCCAATAAATAAATCAGAAATAAATGAGAAGTTACATCGAACACAATGTAAATTCAGAGAATCATAAGATATTACTGCTAACAATTATAATCAATAAAATGAACAACCTAGATTAAATGGATAAATTCCTAGAAATGTCAAAATTCCAAATTGGAATCAGAAAGAAAGAAAAATAAAATATGAATAGAACAATTACCAGTAACGAATTTGAGTTCATTTTTAAAAAGTCCACAACCATATTGTTTCACAGTTAAATTCTACCAAACATTTAAACAAGAGTTAACATCTACTTTTCTCAAATTATTCAAAAAAATGGAAGACCTAGGAATGCTACCTAGCATATTCTATGAGGGTAGCATCACTCTGATACCACAGGCAAATGATATACCACAAAAAAAGAGAAAATTACAGGCCAATGTCACTGATGAACATAGATGAAATTATCCTCAACAATGTATTAGCAAACCCAATTTGAGAGTATATAAAAGATCATACACCATGATCAAATGTTTGCACGTAATCAGACACACAGATAAATGGAAATGGAATAGAATAGACAGCTCAGATATGAACCCCCATAATTTATGCTTGTATAATCTATTATAAAGGAGACAATAATATGCAATGGGCAAAAGATAGCCTCTTCAATAAATGATAGTGGGAAAATTAGACAAATATATGCAAAAGAGTAAAATTGATTACTTTCTCACAATATATACCAAGGTAAATCCAAAATAGATTTAAGACTTAAATGAAGCTATAAAACTCCTAGATGAAAACATAGGCATTAAACTTTTTGACAATTGTCTTAACATATCTTTTATTGTATCTCCTTAGTCAAGGGAAACAAAGACAAATATAAACAAATGGGACTATTTCAAAATAAAAAGATTTTGCACAGCTGTTAGGAAATAAAAAAGGCAGAATACTGAATTGGAGAAGGCATTTGCAAATGATATATCTGATAAGGAGTTGATACTCAAAATAAACAAAGAACTCATACAATGCAACATATAAACAAATAATCCAATTAAAATGGGGGAAGAAGACCTTTAGAGACATTTTTCCAAAGAAGACATATAGATGGCCAAGTGTCGCATAGATGCTCAACGTCGCTAATCAGCAGGGAAGTGCAAATCAAAGCCATAAAGAGATATGACCTCACACCTGTCAGAATGGATATTATCAGAAAGACAAAAATATCAAGTGTTGGCAAACCTGTAGAGAAAAAGGAACCCTAATACCTTGTTAATGGGAATGTAAATTAGTACATTCACTAAAGGAAATAGTATGGAATTTCCTCAAAACTAAAAATACCATTTTACAATCCATAAATTCCACTATTGGGTATTTACCCCCAAAAAGGAAAACACGAGTTAAAGATACACACACACACACACACACACACACACACACACATACATATATACTTCAATATTCATTGTAGCATTCTTTACAACAGCCAATATATGGAAGAAATCAACATACCCATAGATATATAAATAAATGAAGAATATATAGTATGTAGAGTTGCTGCCTTGGCACAGTGGGTTAAGAGCCTGACTGCAGTGGCTCAGGGAGCTGCAGAGCTGTGTGTTCAGTCCCTGGCCTATGCACAGTGGGTTAAAGTATCCAGCATTACTGCAGCTGTGGCTCAGATTGAATCCTTGGTCCAGGAACTTCCATACAACATGGGCATGGCCATAAAAAGAAAAAAAAATTATATATACAATGGTGTATGTGTGTGTGTACACACACACACACACACACACACACCAGAATATTGCTCAGTCATTGAAAAAGTAATTATTTTCATTTATGACAATATCAGTTGTTCTAAAGGTGTTATGCTAAGTGAAATAAGTTGGACAGAAATAGTCAAATATACATGGATCCCAATGTTCATTGTAGCACTGTTTACAGTGGCCAAGACATGGAAGTAACCTAAATGTCCATTGACAGATGAATGGATAAAAAATATTTCATACATATATACACTGGAATATTAATCAGCCATAAAAAGTAATTAATGCCATTTGCAGCAAGGTGGATGGACATAGAGATTATTATACTAAGTAAAATTAATAAGGCAATGAAAGGCATATGATATCATATTCAAAATCTAAAAAGGGATACAAAAGATGTATCTGCACAAAAGAAACAGACTCACAGCCTTTGAAAACAAACTTATGATTACCAAAGTGGACAGGAGGAAGGAAGGGATGGACTGGGGTTTTGGGATTGGCATAGGGATCTCTACCCAATGTTCTGTGATAATCTAAATGGGAAAAGAATGTCACAAAGAAAGGATGTGTGTACATGTAAAATGAATCACTTTGTTTTACATCAGAAATTATCACAACATTGTAAATCAACTGTACTTCAATAAAAATTTAAAAAATGGAAAAAGAAATATCCAAATACAAGATGATTTCACTTTTATGAGGAATCTTAAAAAACAAAACAAATGAAGAAATATAAAGCAGAAACAGAATCATAGATACAGAGAACATACAGGTGGTTTCCAGAGAGGAGGGAGGGACATGGGAGGATGAGGGAAATAGATGAGAAATATTAAAAGGTATAAATCTCCAGTTATATGGAGACATACACACACACACACACACACACACACACACACACACACACACACACACACACACACACATATATGTCATGGGGATAAAATGTACTACATGGGGGATATAGTCAATTATATTGTACTAAAAATTTGTGATAACTTTTGGTATCTAGATATATTGTGGTGATCCTTTTGTAATGTAGAGATATTGAATCATCATAATGAACATTGGAACTAACATATTGGGACAGGTGAGTTATACTTCAATTAAAAAAGGAACATCTATATATAAGACACACTAAAATGAAGCACAACAAAAGGAGTTTGCCTGTCTCCTTTAACTGATAACTCCCCAGCCTCCCCTGCACCCAGGTCCTGGCTAACACTATTCCACTTTATACCTCTATGTCTATGTACTATTCTAAGTACTTTATTTTTAGAATGATCCTGTACTTGTACATTTTTTACTTGCTTATTTCACATAGGATAATGTTCTCAAGGTTTATCCATTTTGTAGCATATGCTACAACTTCCTTCATTTTAAGGAATAGTAATTTTTCACTGCATATATAGACCACAATTTGTTTTTCCATTCATCCATCAAAGGAAAATTGAGAGTCTCCAACTTCAGGCTGTATAAATAGTGATGCTTTAAACATTAATGTATAAATATATCTTTGAGGTGAGGACCTACTTTCTTTTGTGTATATACACACAAGTGTAACTGCTGTTTTTACTGATTAATTTTAGAAGAACCATTAAACTGTTTTACAATATCATCCACAAAATTTTACATTTGTACAAAGAGTATACAAGGGTTTAAATTTATCCACAACATCACAGACAATTATTTTATGTTTGTTTGTTTGTTTGGGGGGTTTTTGTTTTGTTTTTTTTTGTGCACATAGTAGCCATCCTAACGGGTGTGAGGTCGTGTCAAACTGCAAATTTGCTTTCCATAATAAATAGTGATATTAAGCATGCTTTCATGTGCTGATTCGCCATTTGTATATCTACTTTGAAGAAATGTCAAATTCTTGCTTAATTTTTAGTTTGGTTGCTAGTTTATCGTTCTACTGTAGGAGTTATTAATATACTCTGGTGTTAGTAATGTATCTGATCTCATATGTATTATCTGCAAATATTTTTCTATTCCATGGGTTGCCTTCTCACTCTGTTAATAATGTATTAAATGCACAGTTAAAATAAAAACACTTCAGCTCCTGGCAGCCAACCTTTTACTGTTTGCCTCTATGAGTTTGAACAATTCAGATCCCTCATATAAGTAGTAGCTTGGAGGATTTGTCCTTCCATGTCTAGCTCATTTCACTTAGCATAATGTACTACATGTTTATTCATGCTGTTACAAATGACAAAGTTTTTTTGCAACCTTAAAGATTACTAATAATCTATTATACATATATACACATATATAACTATATATATAAGTATGCATACATATATAGTTTTTTGTCTGGTTTTTAATTATATTTGATTTATAATGTTTTATTAATTTCTGCTATACAGTAAAATGATTCAGTTATACATATATATTATTTTTCATTTTCTTTTATATTATGGTTTATCACAGGATATTGAATATATTTCCCTGTACTATACAGTAGGAGATGTCTATCTTATATATAATAGCTTTCATCTGAGAATCCCAAACTCTAATTCTTCCCTCCTCCACCCCCTCCCCTTTGGCAACCACAAGATTGTTCTCTGTATCTGTTAGTCTTTTGCTGTTTTTTATAGATATGTTAATTTGTGTCTTATTTTAGATTCCACAAATAAGTGGTATATAGTATTTGTCTCTCACTTTCTGACTGACTTCACTTAGTATCAAATACACTCTTTTTAAATTAAATTTTTATTTCCGTTTAGAGTATAGTTTATTTATAATGTTTTGTTAGCATCAAGTGTGCAGCAAAAAGATTGTTATACATATATATATATAAATATTCATATATAGGTCATTAAAGAATATTTAGTAGAAATCCCTGTGCTATACAGTTGGTCCTGGTTAATCATCTATTTTATATATAGTAGTGTGTATATGCTAATCCCAAACTTCTAATTTATCCCTCCACCTTGCCACTGTTGTAACCATAAATTTATCATCCTTTCCCCTTTGGTACCCATAAGTTTGTTTTCAAAGTCTTTGAGCATGTTTTTGTTTGTACATAAGTTCATTTCTATCGTTTTTTGGAAATTTTTGCTTCTTTTTTATTGAGATATAATTGACATACTGCACTGTGAAAGTATAAGGTGTACAGCAAAAAGATTTTATTTACACATAATGAAGTAATGACAATAAGTTCAGTGAACATCCATTACCTCATAAATTTACAAAATTAAAGAAATAGAATTTGTTTCCTTGTGATGAAAACTCTTAGGGATTTTGTTTTATTTGTTATGATATGTTGATTCTCTTTATTCTGTTTTAGAAAAGTTTTATTGAAGTACAGTTGATTTAAAAAGCACTTTTTTAGATTCCACATATAAGTGATATATGATATTTGCCTTTCTCTGTCTGACTTAGTTCACTTAGATGATAATCTCTAGGTACTCAATGGTTGTGGCAAATGGTACTACCTCTACTTTTCATATAGCTGAACAATACTTCGTTGTATATATGTACCATATTTTCTTTATCCATTCCTCTGTTGATTAACATTTAGTTTGCTTCCATGCCTTGGCTATTATAAATAATGCTGAAATGAATATTTGGGTGCATGTATCTTTTTGAATTATGATTTTCCTTGATATATGCTCAGGAATGGGATTGCTGGATAATATGGTACCCTTATAGTTAGTATTTTAAGGAAAGTCCATACTGTTCTCCACAGTGGTTTTATCAATTTACATCCCCACCAAAAGTGTAGGTAAGATTCATTTTCTCTACAATCTCACAAGCATTTATTATTTGTAAACTTTTTGATGGTGGCCATTCAGATAAGTGTGTAGTGATATCAAATTGTGGTTATGATTTGCTATTCTCAAATAATTAACAATACTGAACACCTTTTTGTGCACATGCTGGCCATCTGACTATCTTATTTGGAGAATACAGTGGAAGACTGGATTAAAAAAAAAAGAGCCTACAATATGTTGCCTATGGAAGACACATCTTAGGACAAAGGACACATATAAATTGAAGGTGAAGGGATAGAAAATGGTATTTCATGAGAATGAAAAAGACAGGAAATCAGGAGTTGCAATACTCATATCAGACAAAATAGACTTTAAAACAAAGGCCATTAAAAAAGACAAAGGAGAACACTATTTAATGATAAAAGGATCAATTCAAGAAGAGGATATTATAGTCATCAATATTTATGTCCCTAATATAGGAGCACCCAGATACATACAGCAAATACTGACAGACATAAAAAGAGAAAGTGATGGGAAGACAATAATAAAAGGAGACATTAACACCCCACTCACATTAGTGGACAGATCCTCTAGACAGGAAATAAATAAGGCAAAAGAAATCATAAATTACACAGTAGAAAAGTTAGATTAATTGATATTTTCAGGATATTACATCCAAAAAATCATTCTTTTGTATGATATACATTCTTTTTCTGTGTACATGGAACATTCTCAAGGATTGACCAACATACTAGGGCAAAAAACTAACTTCAACAAAGTTAAGAGTACAGAAATTACTTCAAGTATCATCTATGACCACAGTGGCATGAAACTATAAATAAACCACAGGAAAAGAATCAAGAAAAAATGACTACATGGAGACTAAAACTTTCTACTAAAATAACAATGTGTCAATGAGTAAAGCAAAATGGAAATGAAAAGATACCTCAAGATAAATGATAATGAAAACAAGATTCAAAATTTATGGGATGCTACAAAAGCAGTGCTTAGAGGGAAGTACATAGCAATATAAGCCTTACTCAAAAAAGAAGAAAATCTCAAAACAACAACTTAACCCACCACCAGAACAAAATGGAAAAGAACAAACAAACGCTAAAGTCAGCAGAAGGAAAGAAATCATGAAGAAAAGGTAAGAAAACAATAAAATAGATATTCAAAAACAATAGAAAAAAATCAATAAAACCATGAGCTGGTTCATTGAAAGGGTAAACAAAATGGACAAAACTCTGGCCAAATTCAACCAGAGCAAAGAACTCAAATAAAAACAATAAGAAATGAAAAGGGAGAAATCTAAACCAATACAGCAGAAATCCAAAAAAAATCACAGTATACTATGAACAATTATATGCCAACAATTTTGACAACCTAGTGAAATCAACAACTTTCACCCAAACTGAATCAAGAAGAAATAGGTCAATTGAACAGACCAATCTCTAGACATGAAATCGAATATGTAATAAAAAAAAAAAACACTCCCTCAAACAAATGTCCAGGACCAGACAGCTTCAGAGGCAAATTCTACCAAACATACAAAGAACAACTTATGTCTACCCTTCTTAAGCTTTTCCAAATGTTTGCAGAAGGAACACTCCCCAAAGATATTCTATGAAGTCACTATCACCCTAATACCAAATGCAGACAAATATACTACCAAAAAAGATATTTATATGCCAGTATCTTTGATGAATATAGATGCAGAAATTCTCAACAAAATTTTAGCCAACCAAATCCAACAACATCTAAAAAAGCTCATAAACCATGACCAAGTGTGATTCATCTCAAATTCATAAGAATGTTTCAACATAGGCAAGTCAATCAATGTCAGACACCACATTAAGAAAAAGTAAAGTCAAAAAATACATGATCATCTAAATAGATGAAAAAAATCATTTGACAAAATCAAACATCTATTCATGATAAAAACTTACAAAATGGGTATAGAGGGAACATACTCAACATAATCAAAGCCATTTATTACAAAATTTCAGCCAATATAATACTCAATGGAGAGAAGCTGAAGGCCTTCCTGCTAAAATCTGGAAGAAGACAAAAATGCCCACTCTCACCACTTTCATTCAAAGTAGTATTGAATGTCCTAGCCACGGAAATCAGATAAAAAATAAATAAAAGTTATCCAAATTGATAGAGGTGAAATTGTCACTGTATGCAGATGACATGATACTATATATAGAAAACCATGGAGTTCCCTTTGTGGCTCAGTGGTTAATGAACCTGACTAGCAGCCATGAGGATGTGGGTTTGATCCCTGGCATTGCTCAGTGGGTTACTGATCTCGCATTGCTGTAAGCTGTGGTTATGTCTCAGATGCAGCTCGGATACTGCATTGCTGTGGCTGTGGTGAAGGCCAGCAGCTACAGCTCTTATTCGACCCCTAGCCTGGGAACCTCCATATGCTGTGGGTGTGGCCCTAAAAAGATAAAATACAAAAAAAGGAAAAAGAAAACCATAAGGACTCCACACAAACACTATTCAAACTGAACAATGAATTCAGCAAAGTAAAGGATACAAGATTAACCTTCAAAAATTGGTTGTATTTCTGTATACTAACAATAAAATATTAGAAAAGGAATATAGAAATAAAAAAGCTTTTAAAATCACACCTCAAAATATTAAATACCTAGGAATAAACCTGATCAAGGAGATGAAAGACTTATGTACTGAGAACTGTAACATATTAATCAAGGAAATTAAAGAGGATTCAAAGAAATGGAAAGATATTCCATGCTCCTGGACAGGAACAATTAATATCATAAAAATGGCCATGATACCCAAAGCAATCTGCCAATTAATTCAATGCAATCCCTTTCAAATTACCTGTGACATTTTTCACAGAACTACAACAGACAATCCAAAAAATACATATGGAACCATAAAAGACCCAGAATTGCCAAAGCAATCCTGAGGAAAAAAAAGAAGCAGGAGGCATAACTCTCAAAAAAAAGCTACACTAATCAAGACAGTGTGGTACTGGTAAAAAGTAAAAACAAAACAAAACAAAACATACAGATGAATGGAACAGAATAGAATCCAGAAATCAGCCCAGACACCTATGGTCAATTAATCTTTGACAAAGGAGACAAGAATATGAATTGGAAAATGTATTTTCTGCAAGTGGTGCTGGTAAAACTGTACAGCTGAATGTAAATCAATGAAATTAGAACACACCTTCACACCATACACAAAAATAAACTCAAAATGACTTAAAGAATTAAACATAAGCAACAAAATGTAAAATTCCTTGAAGAGAAAATAGGTAAAACAACCTCTGACATCAAATGAAACCATACAAATATTTTCTCATGTCAGTCTCCCAAAGCAATAGAATTAAAAGCAACATTAAGCAAATGGGACCTATTCAAACTTACAAATTTTACACAGCAAAGGAAACCATAAAAAGACAAAAAGACAACCTACAGAAGGGCAGAAAATAGTTGCAAGCAATGCAGCTGACATGGGCTTAATCGCCAGGATATATAAACAACTCATACAACTCAACAGCAACAAAACAACAACCCAATTTAAAAATGGGCAGAAGACCTAAATAGACACTTCTCCAAATACTCATACAAATGGCTCATACAAATGGCTAAGAGGCGATGTTTAACATCGCTAATTATTAGAGAAATGCAAATAAAAAGTACTTTGAGGTACCACCTAACACAGGGCAGAATGGCCATCATTAATAAGACTACAAATAGCAAATGCTGGAGAGGGTGTGGAGAAAAGGGAATCCTCCCACACTGTTGGTGGGAATGTAAATTGGTTCAACACTCAATATTGAGTGTAGTAAGTCAGAAAGAGAAGACAAATATCATATGATATCATATGTAGTAAGTCAGAAAGAGAAGACAAATATATGATATCATATATCTGGAATCTAATATATGGCACAAATGAACTTATCTACAGAAAAGAAGCAAACTCCTGGACATGGAGAAAAGATTTGTGATTGCCAAGAGGGGGAGAAAGTGGGAGGGACTGGGAGTTTGTAGTTAGTAGATACAAACTATTACACTTGGAATGGATAAGCAATGAGATTCTCCTGTATAGCCCAAGGAACTGTATCTAATCACTTGTGATGGAGCATGATGGAAGATAATGTGAAAAAAGAATGTTTTTTTAAAAAAATAAAATAATCTTCTGTCCACCATCATGAGTGTTATATTTTTGGTATTGAACTATATGAGCTATTCATATATTTCAAAATTTTTCTCTTGTTTGTTAAATCTTTTGCAAGTGTTTTCTTCCATTCTATGTGTTGTCTTTTCTTTTTATTCATAGATTTCATGGATTCTTTTCCTTTTCAAAAGCTTTTAAGTTTAATTACCATTTTTAAAAATTTTTGTTTTTATTTCCATTAGTGTCAGATACTGATCCAAATCATTATTGGTGCAATTTATGTATAAGTGTTTTGCCTATGCTTTCTTCTAGGAATTTTATAGGATCTGGTCTTACATTAAGGTATTCAATCCATTTTTAAATTTTTATTATATTTTATTTACAATGTTATTTCAATTTCTGTCTTAGAGCAAAGTGACACAGTTTCACATATACATACATCCTTTTTCTCATATCATGTTCCATCACAAATGATTGCATATATTTCCCTGTGCTATGTAAATGTCCTCATTTCTTATCCACTCCAAATGAAATAGTTTGCATCTACTAACCCCAAATTCCCAGTCCATCCCATTGCATCTCCCTCCCCCTTGGCAACCAAAAGTCTGTTCTCCATGTCCATGAGTTTGTTTTTATTTTCTGTAGATAGATTCATTTGTGCCATGTATTCGATTCCAGGTATAAGATAGTTGTCTTTCTCTTTTCTACTTAACTCACTTAGTATGAGAATATATAGTTCCGTCTATGTTGTTGCAAATGGGAGTATTTCACTCTTTTTATGGCTGAGTAGAATTCCATTTTGTCTTTGTAGCACATATTCTGTATCCATTCATTTGTTGATGAACATTTATGTTGTTTCCATGTCTTGGCTATTGTGAATAGTGCTGGAGAGGATGTGTAGAAAATAAATTTAATCCATTTTGAGTTTATTTCTGTATAGTGTTAGGAAATGTTCTGATTTCATTCTTTTACACATAGCTGTACAGTTTTCCCAGCACCTCTTATTGAACAGGCTGTCTTTTCTCCACTGTATATTCTTGCCTCCTTTGACACAGATTAATTGACTATAACAGTGTGTGTGTGTATCTGGAATATCTATCTTTTTCCATTAATCTATGTTTGTATTTGTCCTATACCATAGTATTTTGATTGCTGTGCCTTTGTATTATAGTATGAAGTCAGAGAGTGTAATTCCTTCAGCTACATTCTTTTTTTCTCAAGATTTATTAAGCTTTTCAAGGTCTTTTGTTTTTCCATACAAATTTTATTTCTTTTTTTTTGTTCTATAAGGTGAAAACTGCCATTAGCAATTTGATAGGGATTGCATTGAATCTGTACATTTTCTTAGGTACTATGGTCATTTTTAAAATATTGATTATATCCATCCAAGAACAGGGTACATCTTTCTGTTTATGTTTTCTTAAATTCCTTTCATCAGCACACTATAGTTTTCAGAGTACAGTTCTTTTTCTTCCTTATGTAGATTTACTCCTTGTTATTTTATTATTTTTGATCTGATGTTAACTGTTTCCTTATTTTCTCTTTCTATGATATAATTGTTAATGTATAGAAATGAAAAAAAAATCTGTGTATTAATTTTGTATTTTGCAACTTTGCCATCTTCATTAATGAGCTCCAATCATTTTCTTGTAGCATTTTCATGATTTTTGGTGTATATTATCTACATCTATACATAGTGATAGTTTTACTACTTCTTTTCCAAATTGGATTCCTTTCATTTATTTTTCTTCTCTCATTGCTGTGCCTGGGATTTCCAAAACTATGATGGATTAAGTGGTGAGATTGGTCATCCTTCTTTTGTTGTTGATCATAGGAGCAATCCTTTAAGCTTTTCTCCATTGAGTATAATGCTAGTTATTGGTTCGTTGTATATTGGCTTTAATATGTTGAAATATATTCCTTGTATGTCCATATTCTGGGAGTTTACATCATAAATAGCTGTTGAATTTAATCAAAATATTTTTTCTCCATCTACTAAGATAATCATATAAATTTTATTCTTTAATTTGTTAATGTGGTGTACCACATTTTTTATTTTGCAGATTTTGAAAAATCCTTGCATTCCTGGGATAAATCCCACTTGAACATGGTGTGTGATCCTTTTAATGTATTATTGTATTCAGTTTGCTAGTATTATGATAAGGATTTTTGCATTTATGTTCATCAGTATATTGGCCTTCTGTAATTTTCTTTTTTGTGATACCTTTATCTGTTTTTGGTGTCAGGGTGGTTGTTACCTCATAGAATGAGTTCAAAATTGTTCTTTGCTCTGCTATTTTTTGGAAAAGTTTCAGAAGCGTAGATGTTAAGTCCTCTCTAAATACTTAGTAAAATTCACCTGTGAAGCCATTTGGTCATGAACTTTTATTTGTTGGTAGTATTTTAATTACTGTTTCAAATTCAGTACTCTTAATTGGTCTGTTCATATTTTATATTTCTTCCTGGTTCAGTCTTTGGAGATTGTACCTTTCTAAGAATTTATTCACTTCCTTTAGGGTGTCCATTTTATTGGCAGATAGTTTATTGTAGTAACCTCTTCATTTTGGAATATGGAATGGTTGGCCAATGAAAACCTGAGTTATACCACAGGGAATGCTCCCCAATCTTTTCTGTTAATCTCCATGAGAGAGGAATCTGAAAAAGGACAGATGTGTATATATGTATAGCTGAATCACTTTGTTGTACAGCAGAAATTATCACAAATTTTATATCAACAATACTTAAACTTCTAAAAAATTAAATAATTACACACAATAGTCTCTTATGATCATCTGTATTTCTGTTTGTTTTATAACTTCTCCTTTTCAATTTCTGCTTTTATTGATTTGGTCTTCTCCCTTTTTTCCTGATGCATCTGGCTAGAGTTTTATCAATTTTTTGACCTTTGTTTTCACAGAACCAGCTTTTATTTTCATTGATCTTTTCTATTATTTTCTTAATTTCTATTTCATTTATTACTGCTTTGATATTTATGTTTTATTTCCTTCTACTCTAGGTTTTAATTGTTATTCTATTTCTAGTTGCTTTTGGTGTTAGACTATGTTGCTTATTTGAGACCTTTCTTCTTTACTGGGATAAGTTTGTATTGCTATAAAGTTACTTCTTAAAATTTCTGTTGTTTAGTTCCATGGGCTTTGGGTGACCATGTTTTTGTTTTCATTTGTCTCTAGCTCTTTTCTATGTCCTCTTTGATTTCTTCAGTGATTTCTTGGTTGTTTATTAGCATGTTGTTTAGCCAAACAGGATTTTTTGTGTGTTTTCTTCCTTGTAGTTGATTTCTAATAATATAACATTGGTTTCAGAAAAGATGTTTGATATAATTTCAATTTTCTTACGTATACTGAGGCTAGCTTTGTGGCACAGCATGTGCTCTGTCCTGGAGAATGCTCCATTGAAGAGTAAGTGTATTCTGCTTCTTTCAGATGAAACACTCTATAAGTATCAATTAAGTCCATCAGATCTAATGTGTCATTTAAGGCCTGTGTTTCCTTATTGATTTTCTGTCTGAATGATCTGTCCATTTATGTAATTGGGGTTTTAAACTACCCCACTATTATTGTGTTACTGTCGAATTCCCCTTTTACATCTGTTAACATTTGCCTTATAATTAAGGTGCTACCATATTGGGTGTGTATGTATTTACAATTGTTATATCTCCTTGGATTGATCTTTTGACAATTATGCATTTTCCTCCTTTATCTCTTGTAACAGTCTTGCTTTTAAAGTCTGTTTTGTCTGATATGTGCTACTAACCTAGCTTTCCTTTGATTTCCATTTGCATGGAGTACCTATTTCCATCCCCTCACTTTCAGTCAGTATGTGTCTCTAGATTTGAAGTGGATCTCTTTTAGACCATTTATATACAAAACCATTTATATGAGTCTTGTTATTGTCCACTCAGCCAGTCTATGTCTTTTGGATGGATCACTTAATCCATTTACTTTTAAGGTAATTTTTCATATTCATCATCTTATTTTCCATTTTTTAATTGTTTTAAATTTTGTTTTGTACACCTTTCTTTTTTCCATTCTTCTTTTTTTTCTTTTGATTTGATGACTATCTGCAGTGTTTTGTTTGGTTTACCTATGGCATATCCCAGGCTAGGGATCAAACCCACACTACTTCAGCAAACCAAGTCATAGGAGTGACAATGCCAGATCTTTAACCTGCTGAGGCACTAGGGAACTTCATCATTTTTCCTTTCAATGTGTATATCTAATATAGATTTTTGTTTTGCAGCTACCATGAGGTTTTTGCATAGCAGTCTCACACACTCTCTCTGTTTCTCTTTGTTATGATTTACATTGCTGTCCTCTCAATTTCAAATACATTTTAAATACCCATCATTCATACTCTCCTCAACTCATGATCATGATCAAGACTTTACATATAGGGTGTCCTGTTGTGTCTTAGTGGTAATGAAACCAACTAATATCCATGAGAATATGGGTTCAATCCCTGGCCTTGCACAGTGGGTTGAGGATCCAGCATTCCCATGAGCTCTGGTGTAGGTCAGACATGGCTCAGATCCCATGTTGCTGTGCCTGTGGCATAGGCCAAGAGCTACAGCTCTGATTCAAACCCTAGACTGGGAACTTCCATATGCTGCAAGCATGGCCCTAAAAAGCAAAAAAAAAAAAAAAGAAGAAGATTTTGCATCTACTTTTTATACATCTCTTAACTTCTTATTGTGGCTATGAAATATTTTACTATTTTTGTCTTTTAACTTCCCTAGCAGTTTGTGTGTGTACGATTTCTTACTTTACTGTGTGTTTACTTTTTATGGTGAATTTTTCCATTTCATAATTTTCTGATTTCTAGTTGTACCCTTTTATTTTCCACCTAAAAATTTCCTTTAACATTTATTGTAAAGCCAATTTGGTGGTTTTAAATTCTTTTAGTTTTTACTTGTCTATAATCTCTTGATTTCTCCATCAAATATGAATAACAGCCTTTCTGCCTTTCTGGGTAAGTATTCTTGGTTGTAGTTTTTTTTCCCTTTTATCACCTTAAATATATATTGTGCTGCTCCTTTCTGCTGAAAAATCAGCTGATAACATTACAGGAGTTCTCCTATATGTTATTTGTTGATTTTCCCTCATTGCTATTTGTATTTTTTTCTTTATCTTTAATTTTGTCAGTTTGATTACTATATGCCTAGGTATGTTCTTCTTTGGATTAGTCCTGTATGGGACTCTCTGCTTCCTGGACTTTTGGTGATTCTTTCCTTTCCCAAGTTAAGGAAATTTTTAGCTATTATCTCTTCAAATATTTTCTCAGAACCATTACTCTCTCTCCTCATTCCAGGACCCCTTATATTGCAAATGTTATTGTGCTTGGTGTTGCCTCAGAGGTCACTTAAACTATCATAACTTTTTAATACCTTTTTTCTTTATTTTTCTGTTCTGTGGCAGCAGTTTCTACTACTGTGACTTCCAGCTCACTGATCCGTTCTTTTGCATCATTTATTCTACTCATTCCTTCTAGTGTGTTTTTTACTTCAGTTATTGTACTCTTCAACTCTGATTATTCCTTATATTTTCTAACTCTGTTAAAAACTCCTAAATTCTAAATCTCTGTATCCATTTTTCTCGTGAGTTTTTTGGTCACCTTTACAATCATTACTTTGAACTCTTTCTTGGGTAGATTGCCTGTCTCCACATTACTTAGTTCTGTGTTTTTATCTTATTTCTTCATCGTGGACATATTTCTCTGCTGCCTAATTTTGTCTAAATTTATTTTTGTATTTTAATGTATTGTTGAGTTAGGTTTCTCTACCTTGGAGAAAAAGCCCTCTGTAGGGGACACCCTATGTGTCCTCTCTTGTCACCCATGGTCTGGAGACCAGTTGCTCTCAGTGTAGGTTCTGACCTACATTTGCAGATTTCATTCTGCAGGCTGTAGGATCATATTTCTTCTTGCTTCTGATGTCTGTCTCCTGGTGAGTAAGGCTGATCTAGAGGCTTCCTGGTAAGTGTGATCAGTGCCTGATCACTGGTGGGTAGAGCTGCTTTCTGGTTCTCTGGTGGGAAGGACCATGTCTATAGGCATGTCTAGAGGTAGCTGTGTCTTTGGAAAGTCTTTAGTCAGTCTGTCTGCTGATTAGTGGGGCTGTGTTTCTACCCCAGTTAGTTGTTGGACCTGAGGCATCTGGAGCCTACAGACTGTTATATGGGGCCAGATCTTGGTACTAATGACCCAAGCAAGATAGCAAATTCTAGGAGAATTCATGTAGATGAACACTCCCTAATATGATCACCACCAGCTTTTATGTCCTTAGAGTGAGATATAGTCACCCCTCCCTCCCCAAGTGACTCTCAAAGACCAGTAGGTAGGGATGTCCCTGGCTTCTATAAAGTTACTGTTTTTGCCCTTGGTCCTGGTGCACATTAGATTTTTTTGTGTATCCTTTAAGAGTGAAGTCTCTGGAGCTCCCTTTTGGCCTACTAGTTAAGAATCTGGCTCAGGTAACTGCTGTGATGCATGTTCAATCCCTGGCCTGGGAACTTCTGCATGCTGTGGGCATGGCCAAAGGTATGTGTGGAGTCTCTGTTTTTCCCAATCATGTAGTTTCATGTAGAACTTCTGCTATTTAGACTCACTGGACTTCATTGCCAAAGATTTTGGCACCTCCTCTTCCCAGTGCTGGACCCCCCCCCCCCTTGAGGAGACTGACTTGGGTTTCATAACTCTATTTTTTGTGGAAGAACTTCTATAGTAAAGTTATTCTCCAGTTTGTGTGTCACCCACCTGGGAAGTATGAGACTTGATTATTAGTGTTCCCCTCCTACTCTCTGTTTGTGGTTTCCTTTTTATGTCTTTAGTTGTAGAATATCTTTTTTGGTAGGTTCCAGTTTTTTATTGATGATTTTACAGTAGTTGTGGTTTTTCATATGTTCATGAGAAGAGGTGAGCTCAATATCCTTTTACTTTTCCATCTTGGCCTAGTCTCCCACGAGCTCTGTTCTAGGAGATTTTGACTACCTGGAGTGAGGCAGAGAGTACAAAAGTGACTCCTACAATCCTCTGCAGGCTTTGGAGAGTATTTCAGTATGATCCTTGATGTGCATTAAATTAGATTCTACCCTTCAAGCCCAAGTTTTGAGTCAATACAATAAGCCTCTTTCACAGAAAGTCTGGTCTTTTTGTTATTTTCCTTTACATTAGGCCCTAAGTAGTAGTTACAGTAAGTCCACATGAGCCCTTTAAGTACTGTTTCTCAGTTCATTATAGCCTTATATGTATCATGGATTCAAGGTTCATTGGTTTTCAAAGATAAAAGATTTGGGGGCTTACCTCTCAGTTTCAGGTCTCAAAAATTGGGTTGTCAGATATGGAGTTGGTTAAAAACCTTCACCCCTCAGGAGAATCTCAGTGCATTCACTGCTTATTGTGGGTGATCATGCTGGAAATGGGATTTAGAGCAAGATCATTTGCCAATTTCTCTTACTCACTTTGTTATGAGTCTTTTCTCATTAACTAGCTAGTTTTTGGGTTTTTTTCAGAGAAAATTTCTATCAATTTGGTGTATCCATGGGAGAAAGTGAGTTCAAAATTATCCTACATTGCCATGGTGAACTGGAACTCTTTCCTTAATTTTAAAGGATAGCTTTGCTCAATATATTTTTGGTATACCAAAAATTCTTGGTAGTTCTTTTCTTTCAGCAGTTTGAATACATTATCTCATTTTTTACTGATGCAAGATATCTGAAAATAAGTCTGCTGATAGTTTTATGGAGCTTTCCTTGTATGTGTCGAATACATTTTATCTTTCTGTTTTCAAAATCTCTTTATCTTGATTTTGAAAATTTAATTATAATTTATTTTGGTGTAGACTTCTTTAGGTTCCATATATTTGGGATCTTACTGACTTCTTTTATCTGTATGTCTATCTACCTGCCAGGAATTGTAAATTTTTCTGCAATTATTTATTTAAATACATGTTCTGGTACTTTCTTTTACTCATATCCTTCTGGGAGACCAATAATTTAAAAAGGAATTCCTCATTTTACCATTTCACTTCATTGTGTCACAGTGTGGCATTGTACAAATTGAACATTTGTGATAAGCCCTCATTGTACAGGTCTATTGGCACCAGTTTTCCAACAGCATTTGCTCAACTTGTCTCTATATCATATTTTGGTAATTCTCACAAAATTTCAAATTTTTTCATTATTATGATACATGTTACAGTGATCTGTGATCAGTTTATCTTTGATGTTACTACAACTACTCTCCAAAGGCTCATATTCTGGTTAGCATTTTCTAACAATATTTTAAAAATTAAAGTATGTACATCATTTTTTAGATATAATGCTATTTCAAACTTAATGGACCACCAAATAGTGTAAACATAAATTTCTATGCGCTAGGAAACCAAAAAATATTTGTATGGCTCACTTTAATGTGATATTTTCTTTATTTTGCAGTCATCTGAAACTAAACTCACAATCTCTCTGAAATGTGCCTGTATTTTGGTTTCTGTAACACATTCCATCAGTTCTATAGTTTTTCTTCACTTTTTAAAATTATTTTACATTTCATTCTTCTGCCTGTATAATTTCAAATGACCTGTCTTCAACTTCACAAATTCTTACTTTTGCTTGATTGTGTCTGCTATGGAATTTTTCAAATATAATCTTTTAGAGCAGTTATTGAATTATTCTACTCTGGAATTTCTGATTGATTCTTTCTTGTGTTTTACATCTCTTTGTGGAACTTCTCATTTTGTTTATGTGTTGTGTTCCTGATTTCATTCAGTTGTCTATGTTTTATTTTCCCCAAATGCTTCCTTTTTTAAGGTTCTTATTTTTTAATGATTTGTATTTTTTCCTTATAGCTGGTTTACAGTGTTCTGTCAATTTCTACTATAAAGCAAAGTGACCCAGTCACACACACACACATATATATATACCCATTATTTTTCTCCATAATACTCCATCATAAGTGACTATGGTTCCCAGTGCTAGAAAGCAGGATCTCATTGCTTATCCATTCCAAATGCAATAGTTTTCATCTATTAATCTCAGACTCCCAGTCCATCCCACCCCCTCCTCCTCTCTTGTCAACCACAGAACTGATCTTCAAGTCCATGAGTTTCTTTTCTGTGGAAAGGTTCATTTGTTCTGCATATTAGATTCCAGATATAAGTAATATCATATGGTATTTGTCCGTCTCTTCCTGACTGACTTCACTTAGTAGGAGAGTCTCTAGTTCCATCTATGTCACTGCAAATGGCATTATTTTGTTCTTTTTAATGGCTGAATGATATTCCATTGTGTGTGTGTGTGTGTGTGTGTGTGTGTGTGTGTGTGTGTGTGTGTGTGTATCACATCTTCTTAATCCATCCGTTTATGGACATTGAGGTTGTTTCCATGTCTTAGCTATTGTGAATAGTGCTGCAATAGTGTTTTGTTTTGTTTTGTTTTTTGTTATTTGGTTGTTTTTTTTTTTTTGGTAGCTCACTGACTTTATTCAATATTATTATTTTGTATTGCTTGTTAGGAAATTTAATTCTTTATCAGGTTAATGGGCCTGGTCCCAGGATACACAAACGGGCCTGCTTCTAGTTTACTTGTGCATGCATGCTGGTGTTCACGTTCACAGGCCAGCTGATCTGTTGTCAGTTCCTTGGATAGACTTGCCTTCTCTTTCCCCCATGGTAGAACTTGCTGGAAGAGTGGATATCTCTCTGCTTTCCTGTGCTGGCTTGGGGGATGGGAAATGCAGGAAAAGTAAAATTGTTTTTCTTACCACTTTCCATATATCTTTTCTTGTTTCTGTGTTCCACTGGGCTGCTAAAATTTCTCAGTTAACTTCTAGAGTTCTTGTAATAATATTTTCATCTTTTGATCAAAGCTGTTTTGTGGGGATACCAAGCTATGACATTGTAATCCACTGTCTTGCTAAAACCACTAGTTTCACAAATAAACGAATTTTTAAATTTTAATGCAGTATAATTTAGTCCAATTAGTCTATTTTTTCTTTTTTTACATGTTCTTTATTGTCTTATCTAAGAAATCATTGAAAAATCCAATGTCATGAAGAATATCTCCTATTTTCTTCCCATATTTTAGTTCTTACTTTTAGGTCTTTTATCCTTTCCTTTTCTTTTCTTTTTTGTCTTTTTAGGGCCGCAGCTACAGCATATGGAGGTTCCAAGGCTAGGAGTCAAATCGGAGCCATGGCCTCAAGCCTATGCCAGAGCCACAGCAAAACCAGATCTGAGCTATGTCTGTGACCTACACCATGGCACATGCCAACACCAGATCCTTAACCCACTGAGGGAGGCCAGGGATTGAACATGCAACCTCATGGTTCCTAGTTGTATTTGTTTCCACTATGCCATGGTGGGAACTCCTCTTTGATCCATTTTGACTTAATTTTTGTATATAGTGAAAAGTAAGGGTCCAATTACATTATTTTGCAAGTGAATGTTCAGTTTTCCTATCACTATTTTGAAAAGACAGCAATTTCCCCCATTTGATTGTCTTGACAATCTTATAGAAAATAATTTAACCATATATGTGAGGATTTATTTCTGGGCTCTCTATTCTATTCAGTTATCTAAGTGAATGTAGTTTTGATGTGCATTTCTCTGATAATTAGTGATGTTGAGCATTTTTGCATGTGCCTACTTGCCACTTATCTGTCTTCTTTGTAGAAATGTCTATTTAGGTCTTCTGCCCATTTTTTTTATTTACTTTTTTTGTAGTTGAGTTGTATGTGTTGTTTTTATATTTTGTAGATTAAGTGCTTTTCAGTTGCACAATTTGCAACTATTCTCTCCCATTCCATAGGTTGTTTTGTTATTTTGTTATGGTTTCCTTTGTTGTGAAAAAGACTGTAAGTTTGATTAGGTCCCATTGGTTTATTTTTATTTTTATTTCTATTACCTTGGGAGAATGACCAAAGAAAACATTTGTACAATTTATATCAAAAAAAGTTTTCCCTGTGTTCTCTCTAGGAGTTTTATTGTGTCATGGTTATTTTTAAGTCTTTAAACCATTTTGAGTTTGTTTTTCTGCATGGCATGATGGTTTGTTCTAGTTTCATGAATATGCATGCAGCTGTCCAGTTTTCCCAGCAATGAAGAAACTCTTTTTCCCATTTTATATTATTGCTCCCTTTGTCAAAGATTAATTGATCATAGGTGTCTGGGTTTATTTCTGAGCTTTCTATGATATTTTATTGATCCATATGCGTGTTTTGAAACCACACTGTCTTGCTGTCTTGATTACTGTAGCTTTGTAATATTGTTTGATGTCTGGAAGTATTAGGCCACCTACTTTCTTTCTTTTCCTCAGGATTACTGTGGCAATTCTGTGTTTTTTTATGGTTCCATATAAAATTGTGGATTATTTGTTCTGGTTCTTTAAAAATATCATGGATAATTTTATATGGATAGCATTAAGTCTGTATATTACTTTGCATAGTATCACCATTTAAAAAATATTTCTAATCTGGAAGTATGGAATATCTTTCCATTTTTTTTTTGTCTTTTTGCCATTTCTTGGGCTGCTCCTGTGGCATATGGAGGTTCCCAGGCTAGGGGTCTAAATGGAGCTGTAGCCACTGGCCTACACCAGAGCCACAGCAATGCGGGATCTGATCCGTGTCTGAGACCTACACCACAGCTCAAGGCAATGCCAATCCTTAACCCACTGAGCAAGGCCAGGGATTGAACCTGCAACCTCATGGTTCCTAGTCGGATTCGTTAACCACTGTGCCACGACGGGAACTCCTCTTTCCATTTTTTGAATTATCTTTAATTTCCTTGAGAACTGTTTTATAGTACTCAGCATATAAGCCTTTAGCCTCCTTGGTCACATATATTCCTAGGTATTTTATTTTCTGGTGCAATTATAAAATGTTATTTTTTATATATTATTTTCTAATATTTCATTGTTAGTATACAGAAACAGAACTGATCTCTGGATGTTACTTTGTATCCTGCTACTTTGTTTAATTCATTCATCAGTTTGAATAATTTTTGTGCAGAGTCCTTAGGATTCTCCCTATATAATACCATGTCATCTTCATATAGTAACCCTGTTGCCTCTACTCTTTCAATTTGGAAATATTTAATTTATTTTGTTTGATCACTGTGGCTAGGATTTACAATACTCTGTTGAACATGTAAGCTGGTACAACCACTATGGAGAACAGTATGGAATAACCATAGAAAACTACACATAGAACTGCCATGTGATACAGCAATCCCACTCTTGGGCATATATCCAGACAAAACTTTCCTTAAAAAAGACACATGCACCCGCATGTTCATTGTAGCACTATTCACAAGAGCCAAGACATGGAAAAGACCCAGATGTCTATTGACAGACCATTGGATTAGGAAGATGTGGTATATATGCACAATGAAATACTACTTGGTCATAAAAAAGAATGACATAATGCCATTTGCAGCAACATGGATGGAACTAGAGATTCTCATCCTGAGTGAAGTAAGTCTGAAATAAAGAGGCAAATACCATATGATATCACTGATATCTTGAATCTAACATACAGCACAAATGAACTTTTCAACAGAAAAAAAATCATGGATTTGGAGAAAAGACTTGTGGTTGCCTGGGGAGGTGAAGGGAGTGGGAAGGATTGGGAGCTTGGGGGTTAATGGATGCAAACTATTGCTTTTGGAGTGGATTAGCGATGAGCTCCTGCTGTGTGGCACTGAGAACTATGTCTAGTCACTTATGACGGAGCATGATAATGTGAGAAAAAAATGTATACAAGCATGAGTAACTGGTAACTGGGGCACTATACTGCGCAATAGGAAAAAAATATTGTATCAGGGAAATAAAAATAAAATTTTTTAAAAAAATGTAATGAGACTGGGTATCCTTGTCTTGTTCTGGATTTCAGTTGTAAGGCTTTTAGCTTTTTTACACTGAGTATTATATTGGCTATGGGTTTGTCATAAATTCCTTTTATTATGTGCAGGTAATATGCCCACTTTGATAGAGAAAATATGCCCTCTATATCAGCTTTGATAAGTACCCATCATCAATGGGTACTGGATTTTATCAACTGCTTTTTCTGTACCTATTGACATGATAATATGTTTCTTGACTTTTTTTTTTAATTCATATCCATGCCATTTTATTATTTAGTTGTTTTATTTTCCCACTGTACAGCAAGGGGATCAAGTTATCCTTACATGTATACATTACAATTATATTTTTCCCCCACCCTTTGTTCTGTTGCAATATGAGTATCTAGACATAGTTCTGGATGCTACTCAGCAGGATCTCTTTGTAAATCTATTCTAAGTTGTGTCTGATAACCCCAAGCTCCCCGTCCCTCCCACTCCCTCCCTCTCTCATCAGGCAGCCACAAGTCTATTCTCCAAGTCCATGAATTCCTTTTCTGTGGAGATGTTCATTTGTGCTGGATATTAGATTCCAGTTATAAGTGATATCATATGGTATTTGTCTTTGTCTTTCTGGCTCATTTCACTCAGGATGAGATTCTCTAGTTCCATTCATGTTGCTGCAAATGGCATTATGTCATTCTTTTTTATGGCTGAGTAGTATTCCATTGTGCATATATACCACCTCTTCCGAATCCAATCATCTGTTGATGGACTTTTGGGTCGTTTCCATGTCTTGGCTATTGTGAATAGTGCTGCAATGAACCTGCAGGTGCATGTGTCTCTTTTAAGTAGAGTTTTCTCCGGATAGATGCCCAAGAGTGGGATTGCGGGGTCATATGGAAGTTCTATGTATAGGTTTCTAAGGTATCTCTATACTGTTCTTCATAGTGGCTGTACCAGCTGACATTCCCACCAACAGTGCATGAGGGTTCCCTTTTCTCCACAGCCCCTCCAGCACTTGTTATTTGTGGATTTACTAAGGATGGCCATTCTGACTGGTGTGAGGTGGTATCTCATGGTAGTTTTGATTTGCATTTCTCTTATAATCAGCGATGTTGAGCATTTTTTCATGTGTTTGCTGGCCATCTGTATATCTTCCTTGGAGAAATGTCTATTCAGGTCTTTTGCCCATTTTTACATTGATTGATTGGTTTTTTGCTGTTGGGTTGTATAAGTTGTTTATATATTCTAGAGATTAAGCCCTTGTTGGTTGCATCATTTGAAACTATTTTCTCCCATTCTGAAAGTTATTTTTTGGTTTTCTTTTGGGTTTCCTTTGCTGTGCAAAAGCTTTTCAGTTTGATTAGGTCCCATGGGTTTATTTTTGCTCTAATTTCTATTGCTTTGGGAGACGGACCTGAGAAAATAGTCATGATGTTGATGTCAGAGATTGTTTTGCCTATGTTTTCTTCTCAGAGTTTGGTGGTGTCCTGTCATATATTTATTTCTTTCAGACCTTTTCTGTTAATGTGGTGTATGTGATTGATTTGCTTATGTTGACCCATCCTTGTGAAGTTGGAGTAAATCCCTCTTGGTCATGGTGTATTATCTTTTTGTGTTGTAATTTTCTTGCTAAAATTTAGTTGAGATTTTTTGCATCCATATTCATCAAATTATTGGCTATAGTTTCCTTTTTTTGGTAGTATTTTTCTCTGTTTTTCGCATTAGAGTGATGGCGGATTTATAGATTGTTTTTGGGTGTATTGCTTCTTTGATCTTTTGGAAAAGTTTAAGAAGAATCAATATAAATTCTTCCTTGTATGTTGCATATAATTCACCTTTGAAACAATCTTCTCCTGGAGTTTAATTTCTAGGGAATGTTTTTATTACATATTCAATTTAATTTCTAATGCTCTGTCTGTTTAACTTTTTTATTTCTTCTTTATTCAGTTTTAGCGGGTTGTATGACCTTTATGATTTCCTTCTATCTCCTGAGTTAAGATTTTGGTTGATCTTTTTCTAATTATTTTAGGCAGTAAGTAATTTTGTGATTTGAAATTTTTCTTGTTTTTTGGCAGAAGGTCTGTAGCACTGCAAAATTCTAAGAATTGTCTTTGTTGCATCTCATAGATTTTGAATAGTTGTGTTTACATTGTGATTTCCTCATTGGCCCATCGTTTTTTAGTGCATGTTATTAAGTCTGGATGTAGTCATTTTTTCTCATTCGTCTTCCTGTGGTTGATTCCTAGTTTCATGCCATAGTGGTCAGAGAAGATGCTTGAAATAATGTCTAAACTATTAAATTTATAGATGTAAATTTTATTCCGCAGGATATGGTTAATCCCTGAGAATTTTCATTATGCCCTTGAATAGAATTTATGTTTTGGGTTTTTTTTGTGATATAATATCCTGGACATATCAATTAAGTCTATATTTTCTATTGTGTTATTAAGAATGTCTGTTATTTTTAATGATTTTCTGTTTAGAGGATCTGTCCATTGAAGTGAGAAGAATGTTCATAACTACTACTATTATTATATTCCCATCAATTTCTATTTTTATGTCTGTTAGTATTTGTTTTTTGTATTTGGATGCTCCTATATTAGGGACATATACATTGATGACTGTAATTTCCATTTCTTGAATTGATCACTTTATCTTTAGTGTCCTTATTTATATTACTTTATGGCCTTTGTTTTAAAGTCTATGTTTCTCTGGAGACGGGATTAAGATGGCGGAATAGAAGGACTGGAGCTCAACTTCTCTCCTAAAAACAACAAAATTCACAACTAAAGACTGAGCACTCTTCACCTAAATGGACCGGAAACCTCAAAAAAGATATCCCACTTTTTCCAGAAGAAAAAGAGGAGGCCACATCAAGAGGTAGGAGGGGTGATTTCACGATATAAACAACCCCATACCTCCTGGGTGGGAAGCCCCACACACTGGAAACTAACTGGTTCACAGAGACTCACCTACAGGAGTGAGAGTTCTGAGCCACACATCAAACTCTCACGTGTGGGGATCTGGCACTGGGAGAAAGAGCCCTGGAGCATCTGGCATTGAAGGCCAGTGGGGCTTGTGCGCAAGAGCTCCATGGGACTGGGGGAAACGGAGAACCCATTCTTAAAAGGCATACACAGTCTTTCACGTGCACTGAGTCCCAGGGCAAAGCAAAGTCTCCAAGGGAATCTGGGTCAAACCTGACTGCAGTACTTGGAGGACATCCTGGGAAAACAGGGGTGAATGTGGCTTGTTGTGAGGGAAGGACATTGAAAGCAAAGCTCTCGGGAATAATCAGCAGCCATGCCTTTCTTTGGAGGTGGCCATTTTGGGAAAATCTGGCCCCACCCATCAGCCAGCCACTGAGAA
This sequence comes from Sus scrofa, assembly GCF_054392235.1. NCBI lineage: Eukaryota > Metazoa > Chordata > Mammalia > Artiodactyla > Suidae > Sus > Sus scrofa. The sequence goes on from NC_139401.1 coordinate 63,171,175, forward strand.
GCCCCAGGGCAAACAACAATCCAGGTGGGATCACAGCCCCACCCCTCAGTCAACAGGCTACCTAAAGACCCCTCAGGCACATAGCTGCCTCTAATCCCATCCAGAGACTGAGCCCCACCCACCAGAGGGATTCGAATTGGCTCCTCCTACCAGGGGGCAGGCATCAGCCCCTCCCATCAGGAAGCCTACACCAAGCCCCCATACAGACTTCAGCCACAGGGGGGCAGACATCAGAAGTAAGAGAGGCTACAACTCTAATATGTGTAAAAAGGTCACCACACCAAAAACCTATAAAAATGAAAAGACAGACAACTATAACTCAGAGGAGGGAGAAAGGAAAAACCCAAGAAAATCAGCTAAGCGAGGAGGAGATTCTTAGCCTCCAGGAAAAAGACTTTAGACTGTTGAGGCTGAAGATGATGCAAGACATTGGAAATAAACTGGAGGCAAAGATGGATAACTTACGGGAAACACTGACCAAAGAGATACAAGATATAAAACTTAAGCAAGAAGAGATGCAAAATACAATAACTGAAATACAAAATTAGCTAGAAGCAGCTAACAGCAGAATACAGGAGGCAGAAGAACAAATAAGCGAGGTGGAGGACAGATTAGTGGAAATTACGGATGCAGAAGAGAAAAGAGAAAAAAAGATTGAAAGCAAATGAGGAGAGTCTCAGAGAACTCTGGGACCACGTGAAATGCACCAACATCTGTATTATAGGGATGCCAGAGGGAGAAGAGAAAGAGAAGGGGACAGAAAAAAATATTCCACGAGATAATAGCTGAAAACTTCCCTAACGTGGGGAAGGAATCACTCACTCAAATCCAGGAAGCACAACGAGTACCATACAAAATAAACCCAAGGAGGAACACCCCGAGACACATATTAATCAAACTGACCAAAATTAAAGACAAACAGAAAATGTTGAAAGCAGCTAGGGAAAAGAAACAAATGACATACAAGGGAACCCCAATAAGGCTATCGGCAGATTTTTCAGCAGAAACTCTGCAGGGCAGAAGGGCATGGCATGATATACTTAACACGATGAAAGGAAAAAAACTCCAACCAAGATTACTCAACTCAACAAAGCTCTCATTCTGATGTGAAGGAGAAATCAAAACCTTCACAGATAAGCAAAAGCTGAGAGAATTCAGCAACACTAAACCAGCCTTACAACAAATACTAAAGGAACTTCTCTAGGCAGAAAAGAACAAAAGAAGAAGGAATGAAAAAAGAGCAAGAAAAACAAATCCAAAGCAATTAATAAAATGGCAATAAGAACATACATATCAATGATTACCTTAAGTGTTAATGGACTAAACACCCCGACCAAAAGACGTAGACTGGCTGAATGGATACAAAAACAAGACCCATATATATGCTGTCTTCAAGAGACCCACTTCACTTCTAGGGACACATACAAACTAAAAGTGAGAGGATGGAAGAAAATATTTCATGTAAACGGGGATCAAAGGAAAGCTGGAGTAGCAATACTCATATCACACAGAATTGAATTTAAAATGAAGAACATTTTCAGGGACAAAGAAGTACATTACCTAATGATCAAAGAATCAATCCAAGAAGAAGATATAACAATTTTAAGTATCTATGCACACTGATAGGTTCACCACAATATATATGGCAACTGCTAACAACCTTAAAAGGAGAAATCGACAATAACACAATCATAGTGGGGGACTTTAACGTCCCACTTACAGCAATGGACAGATCAACCAGACAGCAAATCAATTAGGAAACACAGGCCCTGAATGAAGCATTAAACCAGATGGACTTAAGAGATATTTACAGGACACTTCATCCAAAAGCAACAGAATACACATTCTTCTAAAGTGCACATGGAACATTCTCTAAGATTGATCACATCCTGGGCTACAAATCCAACCTCAGTAACTTTAAGAAAATTTTTCCGACCACAATGCTATATGACTGGAAATCAACAACAAGGAAAAAAATGCAAAAAACACAAAGACGTGGAGACTCAAGAACATGCTACTAAACAACCAATGGATCACTGAAGAAATCAAAGAGGAAATTAATAAATACCTAGCAGCAAATGACAATGAAGATACAACACTCCAAGACCTATGGGATGCAGCAAAAGCTGTTCTAAGAGGAAAGTTTATAGCAATACAAGCCCACCTCAGGAAACAAGAAAAAGCCCAAATAAACAAGCTAACTTTACATCTAATGCAGCTCGAGAGAGAAGAACAGACAAGACCTAAAGTTAGTAGAAGGAAAGAAATCATAAAGATCAGAGCAGAAATCAATGAAATAGAAACAAGGAAAACCATAGAAAAGATCAATGAAACGAAAAGCTGGTTCTTTGAAAAGATCAACAAAATTGATAAACCCTTAGCCAGAATTATCAAGCAAAAAAGAGAGAGGACTCTAATCAATAAAATTAGAAATGAAAAAGGAGAAGTAACAACAGACGCCGCAGAAATACAAAGGACCATAAGAGACTACTACATGCAACTATATGGCAATAAAATGGAAAACCTAGAAGAAATGGACAAATTCTTAGAAAAGTACAATCTTCCAAGACTAAAACAAGATGAAATAGAAAAGATGATGGACCCATCACAAGAACTGAAATTGAAACTGTGATTAAAAAACTTCCAACAAACAAAAGTCCAGGACCAGATGGCTTTGCAGGCGAATTCTATCAAACATTTAGAGAAGAGCTAACACCTTTCCTTCTGAAACTATTTCAAAAAATTGCAGAAGTAGGGATACACCCAAACTCATTCTATGAGGCCACCATCACCCTGGTACCAAAACCAGACAAAGACCCACAAAAAAAGAAAACTACAGGCCAATATCACTGATGAACATAGATGCAAATATCCTCAACAAAATATTAGCAAACCGCATCCAACAATACATTAAAAGGATTGTACATCATGATCAAGTGGGATTTATCCCAGGGATGCAAGGGTTCTTCAATATCTGCAAATCCATCAGTGTGATACACCACATTAACCAACTGAAGAATAAAAACCATATGATCCTCTCAGTAGATGCAGAAAAATCCTTTGACAAAATCCAACACCCATTTCTGATAAAAACCCTTCAGAATGTGGGCATAATGCGAACCTACCTCAACATCATAAAGGCCGTATAGGACAAACCCACAGCGAACATCATTCTCAATGGTGAAAAGCTGAAAGAATTCCTGCTGAGATCAGGAACAAGACAGGGATGTCCGCTCTCGCCACTACTCTTCAACATAGTTCTGGAAGTCCTAGCCTCAGCAATCAGAGAAGTAAAAGAGATAAAAGGAATCCAAATTGGAAAGGAAGGAGCAAAACTATCACTAGTTGCAGATGACATGATACTATACCTAGAGAATCCTAAAGACTCTACCAGAGAACTGTTACAGCTTATCCATTTATTTGGCAAAGTTGCAGGATACAAAATCAATACACAGAAATCGATAGCGTTTGTATGTACTAACAATGAAAAAGCAGAAAAGAAAATTAGGGAAGCAATCACATTTACCATTGCATCCAAAAGAATAAAATACCTAGGAGTAAACCTACCTAAAGAAACAAAAGACCTGTACTATGAAAATTACATGCCACTGATGAAAGAAATCAAAGATGACTCAAATAGATGGAAAGATATACCATGCTCATGATTAGAAGAGTTAATATTATCAAAATGTCTATACTACCCAAGGCAATCTACAGACTCAATGCAATCCCTAGCAAATTACTAAGGACATTTTTCACAGAACTCGAACAAAATCTTTTAAAGTCTGTTTGGAAGCACAAAAGACCCAGAATAGCCAAAGACATCCTGAAAAAGAAAAATGGAGCTGGAGGCATGCTTGGCCTGGGGGATGGAAATCCTGTGAAATCAGATTGCTATGATCATTATACAACTACAGATGTGATAAATTCATTTGAGTAATAAAAAATAAAAAAAATAAAGTATGTTTTTCTGATATATCTATTGTGACTCCTGATCACTTCTCATATCAATTTCCATGAAATAACTTTTTTCATTCCCACACTTTCAATTTATATATGTTGTTTTCCCTAGGGTGAGTCTTTGGTAGGCAACATATTGTATGTTCATTTATATATACAGTCTTTTCTCTATGTATATGATTGCAGCATTCAGTCCATTGACTTTTTTTTCTGCTGTACAGCATGGGGACCAAGTTACACATACATATATACATAATTTCCCTCCCATTATTATGTTGCAATGTAAGTATCTAGACATAGTTCTCAATGCTACACAGCAGGATCTCTCTGTACATCTATTCCAAGAGAAAGAGTTTTCATCTGATAACCCAAAGTTCCTGATCCCTCCCACTCACTCACTCTACCCACGGACAGCCAAAAGTCTATTCTCTGAAGGCCATGTTTTTCTTTTCTGTGGAGATGTTCATTTGTGCTGGATATTAGATTCCAGTTATAAGTGATATCATATGGTATTTGACTTTCTCTTTCTGATTTACATTACTCAGGATGAGAGTCTCTGGTTCCATCCATGTTGCTGCAAATGGCATTATGTCGTTCTTTTTTATGGCTGAGTAGTATTCCCTTGTGTATATATACCACCTCTTCCGAATCCAATCATCTGTTGATGGACTTTTGGGTCGTTTCCATGTCCTGGCTATTGTGAATAGTGCTGTAATGAACACACAGGTGCATGTGTCTCTTTTAAGTAGAGTTTTGTCTGGATATATGCCCAAGAGTGGGATTGCAGGGTCATATGGAAGTTCTATGTATAGGTTTCTAAGGTATCTCCATACTGTTCTTCATAGTGGCTGTACCAGCTGACATTCCCACCAACAGTGCAGGAGGGTTACCTTTTCTCCACAGTCCCTCCAGCACTTGTTATTTGTGGACATATTAAGGATGGCCATTCTGACTGGTGTGAGGTGGTATCTCATGGTAGTTTTGATTTGCATTTCTCTAATAATCAGGGATGTTGAACACTTTTTCATGTGCTTTTTGTCCATGTGTATATCTTCCTTGGAGAATGGTCTATTCACATCTTTTGCCCATTTTTCCATCGGGTTGTTGGCTTTTTTTGCTGTTGAGTTGTATAAGTTGCTTGGATATCCTAGAGATTAAGCCCTTGTCCATTGCATCATTTGAAATGATTTTCTCCCATTCTGGAAGGTGTCTTTTTGGTTTCCTTTGCTGTGCAAAAGCTTTTCAGTTTGATCAGGTCCCATGGGTTTATTTTTGCTCTAATTTCTGTTGCCTTTGGAAAATGACCTGAGAAAACAATCATGAGGTTGATATCAGAGTGTATTTTGCCTATGTTCTATTCCAGGATTTTGATGGTGTCTTGTCTTATATTTAAGTCTTTAAGCCATTTTGAGTTTGTTTTTATGCATGGTGTGAGGGTGTGTTCTAGTTTCATTGCTTTGTGTGCAGCTGTCCAGGTTTCCCAGCAATGCTTGCTGAATAGACTTTCTTTTTCCCATTTTATGTTCTTGCCTCATTTGTCAATGATTAATTGACCATAGGTGTCAGGGTTTATTTCCGGATTCTCTATTCTGTTCCATTGTTCTGTCTGTCTGTTTTGATACCAGTACCACACTGTTTTGATGACTGTGGCTGTGTAATATTGCCTGAAGTCTGGGAGAGTGATGCCTCCTGCTTGGTTTAGTTTTTCAGGGTTGCTTTGGCAATCCTGTGTCTTTTGTGGTTCCATATAAATTTTTGGATTTTTTCTAGTTCTGTGAAAAATGTCATGGGTAATTTGATAGGGATTGCATTGAATCTGTAGATTTCTTTGGGTAGTATGGCCATTTATACAACATTAATTTTTCCAACCCAGGAGCATGGGATATCTTTCCATTTCTTTACATCTTTAATTTCCTTGATTAATGTTTTATAGTTCTTGGCATATAAGTCCTTTACTTCCTTGGTCAGGTTTATTCCCAGTTATTTGATTTTTTTGGGATGCGATTTTAAAAGTTATTTTATTTTTGTATTCCTTTTGTAATATTTCATTGTTAGTATACAGAAATGCGACTGATTTCTACATGTTAATCTTATATCCCACTACCTTGATGAATTTGTTAATCAGTTCAAGTAGTTTTGGACTTAGTGCTCAGGGTTTTTTATGTATAGTATCATGTCTTCTGCATACAGTGAAAATTTTATCTCTTCTTTTCCTACTTGGATGCCTTTTATTTACTTTGTTTGTCTAATTGTTGTGGCTAGGACTTCCAAAAATATGTTGATTCACAATGGAAAGATCCTTGTCTTTTTGCACATTTGAGTGAGAAGGCTTTCAGTTTTTCTCCATTGAGTATTATATTTGCTGTGGCTTTGTCATAAGTGGCTTTGATTATGTTCAGGTATGTTCCCTCTATACCCACTTTAGCGAGGGTCTTGATCATGAATGGATGTTGGACTTTGTCAAATGCTTTTTCTGCATCTATTGAGATTATCATATGGCTTTTGACTTTTTTTTTGTTAATGTGCTATAGGACGTTGATTTATTTGTGTATGGCGAACCATCCTTGTGAACCTGGTATGAACCCCACCTGTTCATGGTATACAATATTTTTGGTATGTTGTTGGATTCAGTTGGCTAAAATTTTGTTGAGAATTTTTGCATCCATATTCATCAAAGATATTGGCCAATAGTTTTCTTTTTTTGTGGTATCCTTGTCTGGTTTTGGAATTAGTGTGATGGTGGCATCATAGAATGTCTTTGGGAGTGTTCCTTCTTCCTCAACCTTTTGAAAAAGTTTAAGGAGGATGGGCACCAGATCCTCTTTGTATGTTTGGTAGAATTCGCCTGTTAAGCCGTCTGTTCCTGGGCTTTTATTTCTAGGGTGCATTTTTATGACATCTTCAATTTCATTTCTAGTGATCGATCTGTTCAGTTGGTCTGTTTCTTTTTGATTCAGTTTGGGCAGGCTGTAAAATCTAGAAAGTTGTCCATTTCTTCCAGATTGTCAAATTTGCTGACATATAGTTGTTCATAGTATTCTCTCATGGTTTTTTGGTATTTCTGCAGTATCCATTGTGATTTCTCCTTTTTCATTTCTAATTTTGTTTAATTGGGTTCTTTCCTCGTCTTAGTGAGTCTAGTCAGAAGCTTGTCAATTTTGTTTACCTTTTCAAAAAACCAGCTCTTGGTTTTATTAATTTTTTCCATTGTTATTTAAATCTCTATATTATTTATTTCCTCTTTGATCTTTATGATTTCCTTCCTTCTGACTTTAGGTCTTTTTTGTTCTTCTTTTCTTTTTTTTATGAGTCCAGGAAAGTAGTTTATTAATCTTGATCATATTCTTGGTTTTTCTTATATATTTTATGATCCTTCAATTATCTCTTTTTTATATTTTTTCAAAATTTTTTTCCCACTGTACATCATGGGGATCAAGTTATTCTTACATGTATACATTTTTCCCCCACCCTCTGTTCTGTTGCAATATGTGTATCTAGACATAGTTCTCAATGCCACTCAGCAGGATCTCCTTGTAAATCTATTCTAAGTTGTGTCTGATAACCCCAAGCACCTGATCCCTCCCACTCCCTCCCTCTCCCATCAGGCAGCCACAAGTCTATTCTCCAAGTCCATGAATTCCTTTTCTGTGGAGATGTTCATTTGTGCTAGATATTAGATTCCAGTTATAAGTGATATCATATGGTATTTGTCTTTGTCTTTCTGATTTACATCACTCAGTATGAGAGTATCTAGTTCCATCCATGTTTCTGCAAATGGCATTATGTCATTCTTTTTTTATGGCTGAGTAGTATTCCATTGTGTATATATACCACATCTTCCGAATCCAATCATCTGTTGATGGACATTTGGGTTGTTTCCATGTCCTGGCTATTGTGAATAGTGCTGCAATGAACCTGCAGGTGCATGTGTCTCTTTTAAGTAGAGTTTTGTCTGGATAGATGCCCAAGAGTGGGATTGCAGGGTCATATGGAAGTTCTATGTATAGGTTTCTAAGGTATCTCCATACTGTTCTCTATAGTGGCTGTACCAGTTTACACTCCCACCAACAGTGCAGGAGGGTTCCCTTTTCTCCACAGCCCCTCCAGCACTTGTTATTTGTGGACATATTAAGGATGGCCATTCTGACTGGTGTGAGGTGGTATCTCATGGTTATTTTGATATGCATTTCTCTCATAATCAGTGATGTTGAGCACTTTTTCATGTGCTTTTTGTCCATGTGTATATCTTCCTTGGAGAAATGTCTATTCACATCCTTTGCCCATTTTTCCATTGATTGATTGGCTTTTTTGCTGTTGGGTTGTATAAGTTGTTTATATATTCTAGATATTAAGCCCTTGGCCATTGCATCATTTGAAACTATTTTCTCCCATTCTGAAAGTTGTCTTTTTGTTTTCTTTTGGGTTTCCTTTGCTGTGCAAAAGCTTTTCAGTTTGATTAGGTCCCATGGGTTTATTTTTGCTCTAATTTCTATTGCTTTGGGAGACTGACCTGAGAAAATAGTTATGATGTTGATGTCAGAGATTGTTTTGCCTATGTTTTCTTCTCGGAGTTTGGTGGTGTCCTGTCGTATATTTAAGTCTTTCAGCCATTTGGAGTTTATTTTTGTGCATGGTGTGAGGGTGTGTTCTAGCTTCATTGCTTGGCATGCAGCTGTCCATGTTTCCCAGCAATGCTTGCTGAATAGACTTTCTTTTTCCCATTTGATGTTCTTGCCTCATTTGTCAAAGATTAATTGACCATAGATGTCAGGGTGTTGTTATTTTTCTAATTCATTTCGGTGGTGGGTTCAATTGTCAATTTGAGATCTTTCTTTTTTCAGGAAGGCCTATATTGCAATTAAGCAGTTAACATACTTAAAAAACAGGGCAACCACAAATCGAAACCAAATATTACATACAAGGAAATGAATAGTAAAACACTCGAGCATATAATACTTGAAAACCATCCAAAAAAAAAAAAAGAAAGGAAGAATGGAGAATCATAAAATGAATTGGAAACAAGGTTTAAAATGGCAATAAATAATTGTCTATCAGTTATCACCTTAAATGTCAATGGACTGAATGCTCCAATCAAAAGACACAGAGTGGCTGATTGGATAAAAAAAACAAAAACGTTCAATATGCTCCCTACAAGAAACTCACCTTAGGACAAAGGACACATATAGATTGAAAGTGAGAGGGTGGGAAAAAATATTTCATGCCAATGGACATGACAGGAAAGCAGGAGTTCCAATATTCATATCAGATGAAACAGACTTTAAAACAAAGGTCAGAAAAAAGACAAAGCAGGACACTATTTAATGATTAAATGATCCATTCTAGAAGAGGAAATTGCTATCATCAACATATATGTCCCAAATATAGGAGCACCCAGATTATATACAACAAATATTAACAGACATAAAATGAGAAATTAATGGCAATACAATCATAATAGGAAACTTTAATACCCTAGTAACATCAATGGACAGATCCTCTAGATAGAAAATCAATAAAGCAACAGAGATTCTAAAGGAAACAATAGAAAAGTTAGACTTAATTGACATCTTCAGGACATTATACCCAAAAAAATCAGAATATAACTTCTTCTCAAGTGCACAAGGAACATTCTCAAGAATTGATCACATATTGTGGCACAAAGGTAACCTCAACAAATTTAGGAGCATAGAAGTTATCTCAAGTATCTTCTCTGACCACAGTGGTATGAAACTAGAAATCAACTACAGGAAAATAAATGAGGAAATACCTACTACAAGGTGACTAAATAACATGCTACTAAAAAACCAGTGGGTCAATGAGGAAATCAAGAAGGAAATTAAAAAATACCTTGAGGCAAATGATAATGAAGGAACAACCTCTCAAAATCCATTGGACACTCCAAAAGCAGCACTCAGAGGGAAATTCATAGCAATACAGGCCTTCCTCAAAAACAGAATACCTTTAAGTTGAGTTGCTTCCCTTCTCTGGACCTATATCTTTGCTTTGAGAAGATCCTCCTTACTTTCCATTTATTAAAGTAGAAAAGATTTAGGAAATCCATCCAAAAGATATTGGGACAAAGTAACTCCATTGAAGACCTCAAACAAGGAATATCTACTAAAATAGAGAAGCACTGTTTTGGGGAATAGGAGATGATAAGTTGGTAAATCTCCTCCAATTGGTCATGGGAGTGGTGTCCCAAAATGTGGCAAGACAGAAGGATTATTCAAGTGTGAGGAGTGTGAAATGCTAATGGTCACCAAATAGGCAGACGAAGTTCACACTAGTTCATTAGCAAACATATAGTCAAAAAACAGTTTTTCAAAACATTCTAATATTTAATATTAAGCCAAAAATATAAGAAAACCTTCAAAGTGGTCATGATGGTGAAAATCATGGCTTTCTATTCACTTATTTTATGTCTCAGTATGTTTTTTGTTTTAAAATACCTATCAGGGAGACTCTTGAAAATTTATCAATTCTGAAACACCTAAATGTCTTACTGTGGCCTTAAATAGACATCAATGTATATAATGTCTTCTTTGTCTGTTGTTTTTGTCTCCTTAGCTCCCATCTGACATTGTTTAATTCAACCTATGGAGAAAGGGTAGTGTCATAATACCCCGCTTCTAAGCTTAACCCAAGGGTAGTTTTGTCAATTTTATCAGCCTAAACATTTGTCCCCTGTGCTTGCTACAAACAAACATTAATTTTAGAGGAAATGACTTCAAGAAGGTATTTTGTCCTTCTTTCTGATGCTTTGAATGTCATATGGGAAATACATCAAACAACTATTATGATCCACTCAAAATATTGGAGTTTGAGGAGGCTTATATAGAGAAGAGGACCCTGTAAAGTTTTTTTTATTTATTTAATTAAAAGAAAGTACAAGACTCTTAACAGATTGTTCCAGTATCCAAAAGCCCTCATCTCAGGAAGTTATTACTTAAGTTTCACTTAATTTCACTTGCAAAAATTTAAGTTAATTTCCATATTCTCTGTCTTAATTTTAAAAGTCTATTTTTTTCTTATTTGGAAGAGTTGAATGATGTTATATTAGAAGGAAGCTTCTCTGCCAAAGAATCCCTGGGTGACCAAAGTTAAGACTATTCCTCTCTCCAAGGGTTAACTGTTAAGTCAAATAAAACAATATTTTACTCAAAGGGTTGTGTGACTATTCAATGATGAGGCATTTATGAAAAGGGTAGGAGCCAGTTTCTGACATATAACAGATGTAATCAACACCCTTTTTACTCAATTCCATATCCTATTGTGACATAACCAGTGTCACAACATCACAACCTATATTTTCTGATTTTTAATCAAGTGTAGAAGTGTGTACATGGTCACAGTGCTGGAGGTATCAGACCTGCAGAAGACTAAGAAATTAAGGTCAATGAGTCAAGAAGGGTTATTACCCTTGAAAGCTTAGTAAGAATTCTGGATAAGCTGCATAACTAAAGAAGTCGTGTTGTTTCCATGTCTTGGCTATTGTGAATAACACAACTTCTTGATTTATGTAGCATATCCAGAATTTGTCTAGTCACTTATGATGGAATGTGATAATGTGAGAAAAAAGAATGTATACATGTCACCATGCTGTACAGTAGAAAAAAAATAATGTACTGGGGAAATAAAAAAGTTGTAGCAATCATCTGGAGTTTTTGAATTGTTGAATAACAGGATAAATGTAATTGAGGAGCACATGTCTGAACCTCTCCTCAAACTTTCCAAGAGGTTTTTTACAACTCCTTGAAAAAAGTTCAAGCCCCATCCACAGTCAGTATAGACAGAAAATGTCTACAGGAGACTTCCTTCCAGACCTCTGTGACCAATAATCTTCCAGCTTCCCCCTATTTTTATTGACTCTGCTTTCCCTAAGAGTGTTCTCTTTCCTTCCTTCTACAACTTCCATTTATTTCTATGGGGCCAAGTATTTCTCACTGAAATTTTATCTGGAATTTTTAGTTATAGAAATGGTTACATACCATTTGATATACTCGCCTGTCCACCATTGGCCATGTTTAGCAGTTCTCATCTACAAAGTTGGAATGTCTTAGCCAAAGACAGTGGCAGGGTCAGGCCTGCTCTTGTAATTCTATAAATCTTCAAAGATTAAAGTTAGAGTGCCCTGAGATCATCTTTGTCAACATCCTCATGTTACAGATGGAAAATTAAAGCCTAGATGGAATAGTGAGGAGTATAAAGAAAGACTAACTTAATGTTGCACAGAGCCTATATCATAACCCATGTCTTCTAATTCCCAATCCAATACTACTTTTACTCAACCAAATCAGTCCACCCTTGCAACTTCTGCCCCTAGTTTCCCTCTAGCATTTACCTTACAGGGGAAAATTTTTGTTCACACCCTCTGACACAGAAACACTATTAATTGATCCCTTCATTTGATTTTCTCTTACTCTAGGGACTTATATTTAAATAGAAAACTCAACCAACTCTCCCACCACAGGTGTAACCCAAAAGCAGATAGAAATACCTCTAACTTGGCCCCTGGGTTGCATCTGCCAGGGCTAGCTATACATAGTCCCAGCCAATGAAGTGGCAAAAAGAAAACTGTTATTCTAAAGTGTTCTAGCACGAGGTGCCCCTATTTTCATCTTCCTTGGGACAGGAAACTGGATCCTGTTTGTAAGCCTGATCTAAGAAGGAAGGAAATGAGAAAAAATGTGAAGCCAAAAACCTCCTTGATTACCAAAAACTAGACCAAGAATTGTATTTCTTAGATTATCTCAAAACCCAGGTTGAAGATATTGGGTTCCGTGGTGAATGGCTTGAAATTTCAAGCTGCCTACTGGGGATCCACCCAAAGAATGTTCTCGTTAGTAGGGGCAGAAGGATAGTTAACCTTGGTTGACTGCAGCAGCCTCAGAAGATGGCATTTATGCCTCCAATGACCTGCTGTCACAGACGTTTCTTAACTCCTTGAAAAGCTTATGCTAGGGACAACCCATAAGATTTCTTTATTATATGATATGCAGTTAAGTATTTCTCCTGGCTGGAGTTTTAGGAAGTATAAAACTGGGCAATAAAGTGCAACGTAGGCTGTCTTCAAAGGCCAGAACTGATGACTATAGACAACTCCATGTGGGAAGGTAGTGGGGTAGAATTAGTGAATTCATATTCACCAGTTCATATTTGGAAAGTGAACCCCATATTAATAAGAGAAGAAAAGACCAGGGCATCATAAAGATGTAGACATGTGGGGAAAACTAGGCTTCACTAAAATGGTGTCTACTAATGAGGCCCTTATTTGGGACAGAATGGCTATGGAGTGTTAAACCAAAATGCAGACATTATTAAACTGTTTTGCAAATCATAACAAGCTACCTCACAGATAGAGTTTTCTGAAATGGAAAGAGTCAGAGGGTGAATCCCTAGTTTTCATATTTAGCACTAACACTGATTAGGCTAACTCTTACAGGTACAATGGAAAGTTTTCAAATTAGATGATGACCTTTCCAGTTATAGCTTGTCTTACTTGATGTTCTGTGGAAAATATAGCATTTGAGCTACAAAAGACGATTTGGGATATGGAAGAAATTAGGCTACTAATGGAAGAAGTTAGGCTAATAATTTCTAGCTATTCCAGGAGCTGCGTTCAACTTCTACTCTCTAGGGCTTAAGGGGCAGGTTGGAAAATTCTTAGGTCATGAGGTGTCTATGCTAGGGTGAGGTAAGTGTCTCTTATGCTCTGATGTTATTTCTAGATTTTGGCTTTTTAGCATTGCACCTGCTGCATATGGAAGTTCCGAGGATAAGGGTCAAATTGGAGCTGCAGCTGTTGGCCTATGCTACAGATACATAAATCTGGGATCCAAGCTACAACTGTGACCTACACCACAGCTCACAACAATACCAGATCCTCAACCCACTAAATGAGGTCAGGGATCAAACCCACACCCTCATGGGTGCTAGCAGGTTCATAAGCTGCTGAGCCACAATGGGAATTCCCCCTAGTTTGCTTTTTAAAATAGGGCTTGGGGTAGAATTTCAAAAACATTTTTAAAGCCAGATTTCAAAATTATTTAGCATCTTTGTATCTACATTATTAGTTCTCCCTCCTATTAATCCATGTTAACTAATTTAGGTGTGCTTTATTTTCTGTACAATAGTAAGCCAATCTTAGCTGCCTGATATAGGCAGACTGTATCAGAAGGACCATGAATGCTTGCACTGCTCCTCTTTCCCACAGGGAATGGGAGAAAGAAAAAAGGATACAAAGTGAGTCGACATCTGAAGAAAAGAAGAAAAGGCTTTTTCTAGAAAGCAAATGATAGTGGAAATTGGAAAGTGGTAGAAATTTCTTAGGGATTCAGAAAAAATGATCAGCAGAGTTGAGTTAGTGTTAACATTGGCATGTGACCTCTAGCCACTGAATGAAACCTTAGGTTTTATTAATAGATATGTGCAACCAATATCAAGAAGGTGGTTATCTTGCTTTATTCTTTTAGATTCTATAGAGAGATATAAGTCAGTTCTGGAATCCACATGCTTATTTTTTTTTCAAAATAAACATATGGTAAATAATATGGAATGTATTTGGAAAAAACAAAATGGTTTCTGAGATAACACTTTTATTTGTATTTTTTGTCTTGTATGTGTTTTGTATTTTTTAAGTTTTATTTTTATTTTACTTGATTTATAATGTTCTGTGCAACAAAGTGACCCAGGCATGCATATATACATGAAATCTTTTTCTCACATTATCCTTCATCATGTTCTGTCACAAGTGACTGGATATAGTTCCATGTACTATAGAGTAGGATCTCATTGTTTATCCACTACATATGTTTTGGGAAAGGAGAAGTTATAGGAAAATAAAATATACTCTTAAAATTAAAAAAATAAGGTCACAAATTGAAAAATCATTAGAATGGCTTGACAATAGAATGACTATGGCTAGAGATTGAATTCATGAACTTAACGTTGAAGAAATCAAATATATCTCAGAAAAAGGAAAAAAAAAAGAAACTGTGAAATGAAAATTGAGACATGTGGATGAGCAATTTGGAAGGTTTCAACATATGTCCAAAAGATGTTGTAAAGTTAGCAAAGAAAATAAAGAAGACTGAAAAAAATAACAAAAGACAATTTTCCCAAGCCATCCCCAAAGCATAAATTGTTAGATGGAAAGAGACCATCAATATTTGAGTAGAATATTACTAATAAAATTAAATGTGGTTTTGTTCTCTTTATGGTTTCCTTTGCTGTGCTAAAGCTTGTCAGTTTGATTAGGTCCCATTGGTTTATTTTGCTTCTATTTCTGCTGCTAAAAAAAATAATTAGTATCCAAAGTAACACAAAAAGCGAGGGGGCAATAGATGACATCTGTAATTTTTATTGGAAAATTATTTTGAACTCAGGATAAACACCCAGACACTCCATTAAAGAAACATGAGGTAGAATAAGAAATTTTCAGATATGCAAACATGAGAAATATTAGTGCCCCTAGAGTGAAATAATTACTTGAAAATAAAAACACAAGAAAAAGAAAAATATAAAGTCAATAAATAATGGTAAATGCCAAGGCCAACAAAATTTAGAGTAAGATTCAATAAAGTTTAAAAATTTGTAACAATTCCAAACTCAAGTACAAAAGAGAAATTTTTTTGAAAATTAAGATACCAACAAGAGATTAATTTCCCAAATATGCAAACACCTCCTGCAGCTCAATATATAAAAAAAACACAACCCAATTTAAAAAAAATAGGCAGAATATCTGAACCAACATTTCTCCAAAGAAGACATACAGAGGTCCCCAATTTTTTTTTTAAAAAAGAGATGCTCAACATCACTAATTATTAGAGAAATGCAAGTCAAAATTTCATTGCAGTGTCATCTCACACAAACCAGAATGGCCATCATCAAAAGTCTATGAACAATAAATGCTGAAGAGGTAGTGAAGAAAAGGGAACCCTCCTACACTGTTTGTGGGAAGGGAAATTGATGAACTATATAAAACAGTACAGATGTTCCTCCAAAAAGTAAATATGTTAACTATCACATGATCCAACGATCTCACTCCTTGGCATATATCCGTACAAAACTATAATTCAAAAATATACATGCACAACACTGTTCATTGGAACACTCTTTACAATAGCCAAGACAGGGACACTACCTAAGTGTCCATCAACAAAGAAATCGATAAAGAAGATGTGGTACATATACACAAAGGAATATTACTCAGGCATAAAAATAATGAAATAATACCTTTTGCAGCAACATGGATGGACCTAGAGATTATGACACTGAACGAAGTAAACCAGACAGGGAAGGACAAATATACATCATTTACATGTGAAATCTAATAAAAATGATATGAAAGAACTTATTTTTTTAATTATTCCATAAATTTTATTACATTTATAGTTGTACGATGATCATCACAACCCAATTTTATACCACTTCCAACTCAAAACCCAGCCCATCCCCCCACCCTCCAAAAATGTCATATCTGGAAACCGTAAGTTTTTCAGTCTGTGAGTCAGTATCTGTTCTGTGAAGAAGTTCATTGTGTCCTTTTCTTAGATTCCACCTGTAAGTGTAGAATTCAATATTTGTGTCTCACTGTCTGACTCACTTCACTTAGCATGATAATTTCTAGGTCCATCCATGTTGCTGCAAATGCCATTATTTCTTTCATTTTAATAGCTGAGTAATATTCCATTGTGTATATGTACCATGTCTTCTTTACCTACTCCTCTGTCAATGGACATTTAGGTTGTTTCCATGTCTTGCCTATTGTATTTGGTGCTGCAATGAACATTGGAGTATATGTATCTTTTCAAATCATGGTTTTCCCTGGATAGATGACCAGGAGTAGGATTGCTGGGTCAAATGGTAGTTCTATTTGCAGTTTTCTGAGGAATCTCCATATTGTTTCCGCAGTGGTTGCACCAACTTATATTCCCACCAACAGTATAAAAGTGTTCCTTTTTCTCCACACCCTCTCCAGCATTTATTGTTTGTAGATTTTTGATGATAGCCATACTGGCCAGTGTAAGGTGGTAACCTCTTAGTGGCTTTGATTTACATTTTACTACGTGTGTTTTTTTGGTATTGACCTGTAGGAGGTGTTTATAAATTTTGGAGATTAATCCCTTGTCAGTTGCTTCATTAACAAATATTTTCTCCCATTCTGTAGCTTGCCTTTTTTATTTGTTTAGGGTTTACTTTGCTGTGCAGAAACTTTTAAGTTTAATTAAGTCCCATTTTTTAATTTTTGTTTTTATCGTCTTTACTCTAGGAGATGGATCTGAGAAGATACTGCTGTGATTTATGTCTGAGAGCACTTAACATATGTTTTCCTCTGAGACTTTTATTGTATCCAGTCTTATATTTATGTCTTCAATATATTTTGAATTTATTTTTGTGTATGGTATTAGGGAGTGTTCTAATTTCATTTTTTTACATGTGGCTGTCCGGTTTTCCCAGCACCACTTATTGAACAAGCTGTCCTTTCTCCATTGTACATTCTTGCCTCCTTTGTCATATATTAATTGACTGTAGGTACATGGATTTAATTCTGGGCTTTCTATCCTGATCTATATATCTGTCTTTGTGCCAGTACCAAATGGTTTTGATGACTGTAGCTTTGTAGTATAGTCTGAAGTCAGGGAGCCAGATGCCTCCAGCTCCAGTTTTCTTTCTCAGGATGGCTTTGGCTATTCTGGGTCTTTTGCGCTTTCAAACAAACTAAGATATTTTGTTCTAGTTCTGTGAAAAATGTTCTTGGTAATTTGATAGAGATTGCATTGAATCTGTAGATTGCCTTAGGTAGTATAGTCATTTTGATAATATTGACTCTTCCAATCCAAGAGCATGGTATGTCTTTCCATCTGTTTGTGACATCTTTGATTTATTTCATCAGCATTTTATAGTTTTCAGAGTACAAGTCTTTTGTTTCTCTCTTTTTTTCTTTCTCTTTTTTTAGGGCCACACCTGTAGCATATGGAAGTTTCCAGCTAGGGGTCCAATTGAAGCTGTAGCCACCAGCCTGCACCAGGGCCACAGCAACATGGGATACAAGCTGCATCTGTGACCTACACCACAGCTCATGGAAATGCTGGAACCTTAACCCACTGAGAAAGGCCAGGGTTCTAACCAGTGTCCTCATGGATGCCAGTCAGTTTCATTAAACACTGAGCCACAACTGGAACTCCTTCTTTTGTTTCTTTAGGTCAGTTTATTCCCAAATATTTTGTTCTTATTGATACTATGTTAAATGGGATTGTTTCCCTAATTTCTCTTTCTGATGTTTCATTTGTAGTATATAGAAATACAGTTGACATCTGTGTATAAATTTTGCATCCTGCAACTGCCAAATTCATTGATGAGCTCTATCATTTTTCTGGTAGCATCTTTAGGATTTTCTAGGCGTAGTATCATGTCATCTGCAAATAGTGATGGTTTTACTTCTTCCTTTCCGTTTTGGAATATTTTATTTCTTTACCTTCTCTGATTGTTGGCTAGGAATTCCAAAGGTATGTTGAATAATAGTGGTGAATGAGTATATCCTTTTCTTGTTCTTGATCTCAGTGGGAACTCTTTAGCTTTTCATGATTGAGAATGATGTTAGCTCTGAGTTTGTCATATATGGCGTTTATTATTTTGAGGTTCCCTCTATGCTCTTTTTCTGAAGTTTTTTCTTTAATCAGAAATGGATGTTGGATTTTGTCAAAGGCTTTTCCTTCATCTATGGAGAGTTTCATATGGTTTTTATTCTTCAGTTTGTTAATGTGGTGTATCACAGTGATTGATTTGTGGATATTGAAGAATCCTTGCATGCCTGGGATAAATCCCACTTGATCATGTTGTACAATCCTTTTACTGTATTTATAGGCTATTCCAACCAAAAGCAGCAGAATACACATTCTTCTTGAGTGCACAGAGAACATTCTCTAGGATTGATCACATTCTGGGCCACAAATCAAGCCTCAGTAACTTTAAGAAAATTGAAATCATATCAAGCATCTTTTCTGACCACAATGATATATGACTAGAAGTCAGCAACATGAAAAAAACTGAAAAAAAACACAAACACATGGAGACTAAACAACTTACTACTAAACAACCAGTGGATCACTGAAGAAATCAAAAAGGAAAATAAGAAATACCTATAAGCAAATGACAACAAAGACACAACACTCCAAAACCTATGGGATGCAGCAAAAGTAGTTCTAAGAGGAAAGTTTACATCAGTAAAATCCTACCTCAGGAAACAAGAAAAACCTCAAATAAAAAGCCTAACTGTACATCTAAAACAGCTAGAGAGAGAACAGACAAGACCTAAAATTAGCAGAAGGAAATAAATCATAAAGGTCAGAGCAGAAATAAATGAAATAGAAATGAAGAAAACTGTATGAAAGATCAATGAATCTAAAAATTGGTTATTTGAAAAGATAAACAAAATTGATCAAACCTTAGCCAGACTTGTCAAGAAAAAAATCAGTAAACTTAGAAATAAAAAGGAGAAGTCACAACAGAGATCACAGAAATACAAAGGATCATACGAGACTACTACATGCAACTATATGCCAATTAAATGGAAAACCTAGAAGAAATTGACAAATTCTTAGAAAAGTACAATCTTCCAAGACTAAACCAAAAAGAAATAAAAAAGATGAATGGACTGAAATTTCATAAAATAAGATTGAAACTGTGATTCAAAAACTTCCAGCAAACAAAAGTCCAGGACCAGATGGCTTCCCAGGTGAATTCTATCAAACATTTAGAGAAGAGATAACACCTATTCTTCTGAAATTATTCCAAAAAATTGCAGAGAAAGGACCACTCCCAAACTCATTCTATGAGGTCACCATCACCTTGATACAAAAACCAGATAATGATACCACAAAAAAAAATTACAGGCCAATATCACTGATGAACATAGATGCAAAAATCCTCAACAAAATACTAGCAAACTGAATCCAATAATGCAAAAGAATTTATAAAACAGAAACAAACTCACAGATTTCAAAGCCAAACTTACGGTTACCTTAGGTGAAACTGTTGGGAGGAGGGAAGAATTGGGAAGTTGGAATAACATATGCACACACTGTGTAAAATAGATGATTAATGAGAACATACTCTATAGCACAGAAAGTCTCCTCAATAGTTTGTAATAACCTATATGTGAAAATAGAATGGGTGTATTTATATATATGTATGACTAATTCACTTTGCTCTACACATGAAACTAACACAACATTCTATGTCAACTATACTCCAATACAATTAATTTTTTAAAAAATAAAAGCAATCGAGAGGAAGTGAGAGCTTGCCAAGTTTTTTAAATTTTTTAAAATTTTTAGTTATTTTCCTTATCATTATATTGTCTTTTTATGACCACACCTGCATCATATGGAAGTTCCCAGGCTAGGGATCATATTGGATCTGAAGCTGCTGGCCTATGCCACAGCAACAGCAATGCTAGATCCAAAATGTGCCTGTGACCTATACCACAGCTCATGGCAATGCCAGATTCTTGACCCACTGAGTGAGACCAGGGATTTCACCCACAATCCTCAAGGATAATAGTCAATTTCTTAACCTACTGAGCCACAACAGTAACTCCAGTTTTTTTTCTTAATTCTAGGCTTCAAAAGAAAAAAAATTAAATATTTAAGGGCAATTTTTAATTAAAAAAACTTTTTTTCTCTAATTTCCAATGCACTTCAAGAAAATTAGTATGTAAGCATTGATCAGTTCAACAAAGGCCAGAAAAGTGAATGTGTGTGTGCTATTACATGAAAAAAAGATATTGAATAAATAGAAAACAGAAAAAAGATAGAATATTTTATAAAAAGATACCAAGAAATTTGAAAATAAATTAGACAATGATATATCAGATAAATTTTCAAAAACAAAGAAAAGAAAGAGGATGGAGTTCCCATTGTGGCTCAACAGAAATGAACCTGACTAGTGTCCATGAGGTTTGCAGGTTTGATCTCTGACCTCACTCAGTGGGTTAAGGATCCTATATTGCTGTGGCTACAGAGTTGGCCAGCAGCTGCAGCTCCAATTCAACCTCTAGCCTGGGAACTTCCATATGCTATGGGTGTGGCCCTAAAAGTTTAAAAAAAAAAAGAAAGAAAGAGGAAATCAAGTACTCAGGTATTAGTAGCTGAGTATCATGCACAGTAGAATTCAAGATAAAAATCATTTCACTAGTACAAAGATGTTTTATATTGTAAAAGGAGTAATCCTCCAAGAAACTCTAATACAAGTGTACTTATTTACATAGTGATATAGTTTTGAAATCTATAAGCAAAGATCTAAAAAATGTAAGGAATGGTGAGTTTTTCAAGGATGTAGGGGAGATCTTGATATAAATCTCTCAGAAATATGAAGGACTTCTATATAATGAAATGAGTAATATCAAAGAATTGTACACACATAATTGGAAAGTAAATATTTACTTTGCAATTTTTGGCTTACTAAATTAAAAATTGTTTATTTTACACTTTTTTTCTAATATATTCAAAATTGAAAATTTTCCTCTGAATATTTCTTTGCTTATATGATACATGTTTTTAAAAATGATAATTTCACTGTAATTTATAATAGATTGATAAGCTAAAAAGAAAAAACCTGAAAATACATGGGCCAAAATATTAATATTGTTCATTTTGAGAGCACATAGGTTATTTTTTTCTATTCTACTTAATTTATTTACTGAAAAGATTTACCATTACCTTTTAAAGTTATAAAATCAAGTTTTTCCAAAAATACGACATAATTTACTGTCTTTAGCTTATGGAAAGGAGGACAATTTATTTACAGGCAAATAACATATATACTTTTATTTTTTCATATTTCCTAAAGTGTACTCCATAATTTTATAAATACTCAAAGAGGTAATTCAATGTACTAAAATAAAGGGGTAATATGAAATTCATAATTCTTCTTTCTATATGTTATCAGTTGATACTTAGTAATGAATAAGATTACTGTGAATGAATCATACAAATCTAAAATTGAGGGGAGGGGAAAGCAAGTCACGAAAAATGCTTATTGTATGATTCTCTTCAAAAAGAGGAAAATCTAGATCAGAAATTGGCAAACTTTTTCTGTAAAGGGCCATATAATAAACACTTTATGCTTTGCAAGCCAAATTTCTGTTTCAGTTCTTCAACTCCGTTGTTTAGTGTATAAGCAGCCAGAGGCAAAACATATATGAATAGGCATGGCTATGTTCCAGTAAAACTAATTTTCAAAAACAAGCAGTGGGCCACATGGGGCCTAGCATAGTTTGCCAACTCCTGCTCTAGGCTGTTTGAGGATACATAGACATGCATCACTGTAAAGAAAAGTAAAGAAATTATTACCATAAAAGGCAAGCTATTAGAGTAAGGCTAGGGATATACAGGGAAAGTCTAGGGGTACAGTTATGTTTTATTTATTGATTTCAATGGTTATTATTCTTTCATAGTTGTTAACCATACAAATATGTGCTACACCTTACATATATGTTTTATACCCTTTTCTATATACTGTATTTTAAAATAACATTTTTTTCAATTAAAAGTGTATAAGAATTAACTGGAAAGATAAAGGACCCTAGTAAGACAAAGACTGAAAAACATTCCTCATATACAATTATTTGGTACATTTAAGAAGTCCTACAGCTCACTCTTCCCTTTCACATGGACCCACAACAAGACTCTCATTTAAAATTTGCAAGGAATAAAAAGAGATACACACAAGCAATCAAGAGTGAAAGGACATTAACTAAAATACATTTTTCTTGTGAAGCTATCTCTCAGGGTCTCTGAGAAAGACAAGCTTTGGGGTTAATTGCATCTTGGTTTAAATCTGAGCCCTGCCACTTATTAGCTAGGGGAACTTGGGCAAAGGCATCTAAACCTACTGTAGTTTAGTTCCCACATTTGCAAAGTAGGGTGAATAATGCCTGTCATTTAGAATTTCTGAAGTGATGAAAATAATATAAATATGATTGATGAATAGATGATAGGTATCTTAGAACAGTGCTTATTTTTTTCTGAATCAACATTTCTGAGTACTCACTTTCCCCATGAATTTATTCCTTTATCAGGGATATTAAATTAAATTCTACCAACATTTCCTGTAAATATATTATATATCTGCTAGACAATGGACACAATGTGGTTTAGATCACAAAGTCATTTCCTGGATAAACCCACAGCCTAGCAGAGGAGCACAATGTATTCAATATCCACTCTGGGACCCCTTAAGAAATATGTTACATACTGGAGTCCTTCAAAATCAGAGTCATAAATTAGCATTCAGGGATATAATATTATGAGTACTCTTGAGATCAACACCTATGGAAGGGAAGGAAAGGCCACCATATTGGGCAGAGAGAGGACTGAGCTGTGATGCAGTATCAACAGAGGCCTCAGCTAATCCTACAAGGAATTCTGAAACTGGAATGATTTTTCAGAGTTCTCTCAAGTTGGCTAAGCCTTTATTTATTAAGATGGCTAAGCCTTTATTTCCCTGTAGTTATCACCCATTGAAGGCACGACTCTCTGTCCTAGCTCTGGAATGAGGGTATAACCTTGAACAAGGTAGTTCCTTGCAAATGATGAAATTCCTGATGGAAGTTGATAAATGATGACCATATTCCACTGTCACTCCCATAACTCTCAGTGAGGAAAAAATTAATTCATTCCTATAGGGAGATTAGGAAGCTCATTAAAGGCCACCATGGATATTTCACTGGTTGTTGAATTATTCTTTCTGTGGCCTGCATTTACTCTTGATAACTATATCATAAGACCCTCGTGGAGTCTGCAAACAGAAGGAGCTCAATAAAATAAAATATTGATGTTAAGGAATCCTGAAATTATTTTTGAACTTTTTAGGGAAAAATGTTGCAAAAAATGAGGCAGCTTATTTTATATTTCTTGTTTTTCTTCTTTATTATGGTTCCTGTATATCATTTTCAATGTCTTCAATTAATGATACATTTTTGGATTTCTGCTCCCAAGCTTTTAATGCATAGGACATGTTTCTGAAAATCAAAGAACTAAAGAATAAATAAAGGGACAAGCAGTGAAGTGCTCCTCAGATTAAGGAATAGAAATTTTAACCCCAAACAGAAAATGGTGCAGCTCATTGTAGTTACCAATGAGGGAGGGCCTCCTGCACAGACAGCTCCATCTAAATTAAAGCTCCTTGTGTCAGGAGCACTTTTATAGTTTAAATAAAGTTTTGTTTTCCACCCTCTGGATCCATAAAGTAGCCTTTTAGTCATTTATTTTCTGAGAGTCAGAGGAAGCTAGAGGAAGGAGAAAAACTCAGTTGAGGGGCTCAACAAATTTCATTCAGATCACCAAGCATTTCTACCAAATGATACTCTGTGTTAGGCCCTGGGTTGGGCCCTGAGAACACTGATAAATCAATAAATCAAGCATATTCCTTGTCCACTAGAAGTTTCAAATATAGTGGGGTATACTGTCAGAAAAGTAAGCAATTGTAATACTGGTTGGATGGAGATCAATAGTGGTGGTCAGAACCAAGATTCAGAAGTTAGAATTTCCAGGACTTGAGACCAGTAAGGAAGATATTGCTATGGACAAAATGAGAATCAACAAAGGCCCAAGTACTTATATGAATATAACCCATTCTTGGTCCACCTAGCTGTGATCCTTAACACATGTCTGTCTCTACCTAAAGCAAGGACATTTTCATTTGAACAAAGGTGAAAAGTACTACCTTAAAAAAATCTAACAGAGGAACTAAATATTTTTTTCTGGCTTTTCTGAACATATGATGGCTGTGAGCAGGGTGGGAGGGATGATGGGGAGGCAATGATGGGAAGTGGGGTTAGGGAACGAATTGAGGAAGAGTTGGATTTTTAAGGACTTTGTAATATACATGGCTGCTAGACAACCATCAAAGAGTTTTGACTTGTGGTTTCTGGCGGGGAGGGAGTGGGATGGATGGGTAGTTTAGGGTTGGTGGATGCCAACTGTTGCATTTGGAGTGGATGGACAATGGGGAGCTACTGTACAGCACAGTAGAGTACAATCACTGTGTGTGATTATCTCATTTGCTATACAACAGAAATTGAAGAAACATTGCAAATCAATTATACTTTAATTAAAAAGGGATTTTGAGAATGGAAATGACATGCTCATGTCTTTTCTTTGTAATTAAATTTTTATTTAATTATGAATTCATATGGAATTTTAAGAAATAATACAGAAAGAGTCTGTGTACACTGTATCCAGTTTCCCTAATAATGACATCTTATAAAACTTCCAAATGATATATCTACTTTGATATAATTAAGATATAGAACATTTCCACAAGGATCACTCATTTTGCCCTTTTATAAAAACACTCACTTCTTCCTGGCCACCACTAATCTTTTCTCCATTTCCACAATTTTATACTTTCAAGAATGTTACAAAATGGATTTATACATTATGTGATGCTTGGAAATTGGCATTTTTCACTCAACATAACTATTTGAAGATTCATCCAGATCGTTGTACATTTACATATTTATTTTATTGCTGAGTAGTATGGACATGTAAAAGTTTGTTTTTCATTTCACAAGTTGATGGGTATTTGAATTGTTTACATTTTTTACTATTTTCAGTTATGCTGCTATATATATATATGTTTGTATACAAGTTGGTGTGTGATCATAAATTTCCACTTCTCTGAGATTAAAGTGCAAGAGTACAATTGCTGAGTCATATGGCAGTTGCTCTTCTATCATTTTTAAATAATCACCAGCAATGTATTTGAGAGATCTAGTTTTTTGAAGCCTCACCAGCATTTGGTAGTGTCATTATTATTTTAATTTTAATAATTCTGATAGGTCTGTATTGATACATAATGGTGATCTTATTTTGCATTTCCATAATGGTTAGTGATGTTGAAATTCTTTTCATGGATTTGACATTTTTGATGATATGTGTGTTAATATCTTTTTATCATCTAATTGGATTATTTATTTTATTGCCTTTGAGTTTTAGGAGTTCTTTATATGTTTATATATGAAGCTTTTTCCAGACACACACTTTACCAAAATTTTATCTTATTCTATAACTTGACTCTTCATAATCTTTATGTCTTTAAAACAGCACAATTTTATGGGTTTTTTGATGAAGTCTAATTTGTTGACTTTTTTAATGGAGCACACTTTAGTGCCATGTCTAAGACTTTAACAATCTCTAAGTCCCAAAGATGTACTTTTATGTTCTAAAACCTTTATGGGTTTATACCTTTCATTTACATATTTGATACATTTTGAAACTTTTGTGTAAGATTTTGGTCAAGGTTACTTTTATGCCTATTGATGTCCAATTTTATGCCTATTGATGTCCAATTTTTCCTAGCAACATGAATTGAAATGTCTTCTTTGAATGTCTTTTGCACCTCTGTGAAAAATTACTTGGCTTTACTGGTGTGGGGCTAATTCTGTATTCTCTGATCTGTTCCATTGATCTTTGTGTCTATCTCTTTGCCAATACTACAATCTTGATTACTGTAGCTATACATATCTTTTGAAATTGGGTATACTGATTCCTCTAATATTATTCTCCTTCTTTAAATAATTTTATCTACTCTAGTTACTTCGGCTTTTCATATAAATTTCAGAATTATCTTGTTTATATCTATAAAAACCTTGCTAAAATTTTGATAGCAATTGTGATAAACTTCAGACAAATTTGTTGAGAATTCACTTCTCTAGTTTGTTCATTCTTCCAATACATGAATATAGCATGTCTCTACATTTATTTAAATCATCTTTGATTTTCCCTTTTAGGATTTTTTTGGCTTTATACCTAAGTATTTTAATTTTTAAATGACTAAGTAGTACTGTATTTTTTTCAGTTTGGTGTCTATGTGGTCAATGCTAGTACATGGGGATATAGTTGATTTTTAATGTTGTTCTTGTATGCTTAGACCATGCAGAGCTCACTTATTAATTAGTTCTAACAGTTTTTATAGATCCCCTGGAATTTTCAATGAGCCAATGAATTATATCATCTGCAAATAAGGAGAAATTTACATCTTTCTTTCCAATCTGTATACCATTTATTTATTTATTTTTGCTTTATTTCAGTGATTAGATTTTCCAGCACTATACTGAATAAGAGTGGGAAGAGCAGACATCTTTGCTTCATTGCCTATCATAGGGGAAGGCACTGTCTTTCACTATTAAGTATTATATTAGCTGTAAGTTTTGTAGATGCTTATTATAAACCTGAGGAAGTTTTACAGTGTTACTATATTTCTTAGCTTTATATCATGAATAAGTATTGAACTTTGTCAAATACTTTCTCTATATCATTTAATATAATCATGTGATTTTTCTTTTTGTTCTGTTAATTAATATGGATTAAATTGATTGATTTTTCTAATTTTTAACCTGCCTTGCATTCCTAGAATAAACTCTGCATGGTCATGTATTATAAATATTTTTTATTTTGATGACTTTTATTTGCTAATAATTTGTTAAGGGTTTTTGTCTATATTCATGACAGAATCTGGCCTAGAGTTTTCTTTGTTTGTACTTGTTCTGAATTTGGCATTATAATAATAACACCATCGTAAAAAGACTTGTAAAAGTTCTCTCAGCTTCTATTTTTGGGAAGAGATTATGTATAACTGATATTGATTCTTCTTTAAACATTTTCTAGAATTCTCCAGTGAAACTATCTCTCACAACCTTATATTTTAAATTATGAGTTCATTCCTAGGTAGTTATGGGACTACTCAAATTGTCTATGTCATATTGAGTTTATTAGACTAGTTTGTGGATTTAATTTTAAGAATTGATCCATTTCATCGAAGTTCTCAAATTTATGTGTGTAAAGATGTTTGTAATATTTCCTTATTATCATTTTGATTTTTGCAGGATCTATAGTTACATCTTTTCTTTAATTTTTGATATTGGTAATATACATCTTATTTCTTTTATTCATCATCTTGTTAGAGATTTGTCAATTTTATTCTTCTTTTCAAAGAACTAGCTCTTTGTTTAATTGATTTTTTTTCAGTATTGTTTTTCTGCTTAGAATTTCATGAACTTCACTCATTATTCATTCCTACCTTCTTCTAGATTTGGGTTTATATTTTTCTCTTCTATTACTAGATTTTTTTGTTTTTTGTTTTTGATTTTTAGTGCCACACCTGCAGCATATAGAAGTTCCCAGGCTAGGGGTTGAATCAGAGCTACAGCTGCCATCTTATGCCACAGCCACATCAATGTGGGAGCTGAGTCACATCTGTGAACTACACCACAGCTCACAGCAGTACTGGATCCTTAACCCACTGAGTGAGGCCAGGGATCAAACTCGCATCCTCATGGATACTAGTTGAATTCATTTTTGCTGCTCCACAATGGGAACTCCCTCTATTACCAGATTATTGAGGTGGGACTTTAGATTATTTGAGTCTTTATATATATATTTCACAATAAATTTCCCCCTCAGCACTGCTTTGTCTGTGTCTCACAAGTTTTAATCTATTTATTTTAAATTTTCTTTTATTTAAATATATCATTTAATTTCCTTTGAGATTATCTTTTTGACACATGCATTATTTAGCATTATTTAGTAGTGTATTTCTTAGTATCCAAATGTTTGCAGATTTTCCTATTATCTTTCTGTTATTGACTTCTGATTTCATTCCATTGTTGTCAGAAGGAAGTTAGTCAGATGGTAAATAGAAACATTTTATGATATCACTTATATGTGATGTGTTAAAAATGATAAAAATTAAATTATTTGCAGAACATAAACAGACTTGCAGACTTTGAAGACAAATTTATAGTTGCCAAAGTAGAAAGTTGGGGGGGGGTGGACTGGGGGTTTGGGATTGGCATATTCACACTGTGCAGTGTGGAATTACTGGCCAATATTCTGGGATAATCTATATGGGAAAATATTCTGAAAAAGAATGAATGTGTGTATATGTATACCTGAATCACTTTGTTGTATAGCAGAAATTATTACAACGTTGTAAATCAATTATACTTCAATAAAAATTTTAAAAAATGGGAAAAAAGAAAATAGAAACCGTGTGATTTGAATTCTTGTAAAATAATTAAATTTAAATAAATTTTAGGGTGCAGGATATGATTTGCTTGGTATACATTCTTTATACACTGGCAAAGAATGTGTATGTGCAATCCAATGGAGTTTTCTATAAACATAGATTAGATCAATTTATTGGTCGATAGTGTTATTGAATTATTTTATACCTTTGCTGATTTTCTTTCAATTGGTGACAAATAAGTATATAAGCCTCCAACCATAATTTTGATTTATCATTTTTGCCTTTCAGTTTTGTAAGTTTTTGCTTCCCTATTTTGCAGCTCAGTTGTTTGTTGCATATATATATATAGGATGCTTTGTCTTCTTTATGGATAGACTCTTTTATCATTATCTAATGTCTTTTTCTGTCAATTTACTAAGCTCTTAATCTACTTTATCTGATATTAATATAGCCACTCTTGCTTATTTTTGATTAATGTGTTTATGTTATATTTTTATCAATTATTTTCACACTGTTTCTGTATTTGTAGTGAGTATCTTTTTATACAGAAAATACTTGGGTCATGTTTTTAAATCCAGTCTGTAAATCTCTATCTTTTAATTTTAAGCTATGCTTTTTAAGAATTTAATTTTTATTATTGATAGATAAAAGATTATACTTGCCACTTTACTTTTGACTTTCTCTTTATTCTTTCTGTTTTTTTGTTTCTCTGTTTTATTTTTCCTGCCTTTCTCTGCACTACATGATTGTATTTTAGAATTCTATGTTCATTTATACATACATTTTTTGAGTATATTTCTTTGGATAGCTTTTATAGTGGTTATTTTAAATATTAGTTTATGAATGCAAAACATATTGATCTGCTGTTGTTATCATTTTATCAGTTTTATTTACACCATGTAAAATATAATTGTCCCAAATATTTCCTCTACACATACTGATAACCATATCATATAATGTAATATTTTTTGTTTAAACCTTCAAATATAATTTTAAAGTATCAAAGGGAAATATATAACCTGGTCTTTAACCATATATTTGATTGCCACTTCTTCCTCCTAATATTCCAGAGTTCCTACTATGTAATTTCTTTTTTGTTTAGAGGATTTCCTTCATATATATATATATATATATATATATATATTTCTTTTCAGATTCTTTTCCCATATAGGGCACTACAGGATATTGAGTAGATATCTGTATGCTATACAGTAGGTCCTCCTTTAGCCATTCTTTCAGAGTTGGTCTGATGACAAATTATTATTGTTGCCCTTCATCCCAGAACATCTTGATTTCCTCTTTATTCCTAAAATATATTTATACTGACTATAGAATTCTGAAGGAGTTATTGCTTATTTCCCCCCAGCACTGGATAAATGGAAAATATTACATTTAAAATGGATAAGCAGTGAGGTCCTGACTTTGTCTAATCTCTTGGATTAGAACATGATGGAAGATATTATGAGAAAAAGAATGGGAGTATGGAGTTCCTGTCGTGGCAGAGTGGTTAATGAATCTGACTAGGAACCATGAGGTTGTGGGTTCAATCCCTGTCCTTGCTCAGTGAGTTAAGGATCTGGTGTTGCCATGAGCTGCGGTGTAGGTTGCAGACGCAGCTCGGATCCCGTATTTCTGTGTCTCTGGCCTTATGCCAGCAGCTACAGCTCCGTCAACCCCTAGCCTGGGAACCTCCATATGCCACGGGAGTGGCCCAAGAAATGGCAAAAAGACAAAAAAAAAAAGAATGGGAGTATGACTGGGTCACTATGCTGTACAGCAGAAGTTAACATAACATTGTAAATAAACTATAATAAAAAAGTTGTGCTCTTCCTTCTGGCATCAATTGTTTCTGTTGAGAAATCCAATATTATTTGATTCACTTTGCCTTATAGTTAAAGTGCAATTTCTCTTTTGCTCTTTCAAGATTTTTTTTCTTTCTGTGATGAATGGGAATATACAGGATTCTTGCTGGCAGCTTGGACCTCTCAGGGGACAGAGTAAATTTGGTTCCACCATGGTTTGATTACTTTATGTCTATCTTAGTCAGTTTGGGCCCCTATAATGAAAAGACTAGAGACTGTGTGTCTTAAATAGAAAATATGTTTTTCTCATAGTTCTGGAGGCTGTGAAATATAACACCAAGTTACAAACACAGATTTGGTATTTGGTGAAGGCCCATTTCCTGGTTTATAGAAGGCCATCTTCTTGTCATGTCCTCACGTGGTGGAAGAGGCTAGATGGCTGTCCTTTATAGAATATCTTTTATAAGGGCACAGATCCCATTCATTCAAGTTCCACCCTTGTGATCTAATTACTTCCCTAAGACTTCATCTTCTAATAACATTACATTGGGAACTAGGTTTCAACATCGGAATTTAGGGGGACAACAAACACTCAATCAATAGCAGTGCTTTAGTAGTCCTTGTCCTTAAAGAAACACCTCTTGAAGAAAAGGAAGAGAGGTGAGAAGTTATGAAGTAGTTGTTTCTCAGATATCACAGGGAAGCTGCTAATTATTCAAATGATATTGGACCCATAATAAAATGTTGGGATGGGTCCATTGAGAAGAGGGGCAGGGTTGGATGTCTGAACTTGAAAGCTTTCAGGTTTCTTTACTGACATTAACATCAGCATAGTCGAAATATAATTTGAAGATGCTCTCGTCAGCTGTTGCAGTATTTCATACCTGGAACAACCAATTTCTCAAAATTACATTTCTGATTTAAACTAGTGCAAATGTGTGAGTATAAATTTGGTTGAAGGAGCCTGGTTTCATGGTTCATGTGCAGTATGTCAGTATGTGTTCATAAAGTGAGTGACCACAATGCTAATTGCTTAATGTAGAAACAACAGCACACAACAAAAGAATGATCAGTTCTCAAGGCAGCTTTCTGATGATGATAAGGAGTAAAACCTGTAGATAGAAATAGTAATTTGTAGGGGAAAAATGAGGCATGATAAATCTCAAGTTGTGTTTGCTTCTAATTCTGTTGCTTTGGGAGACTGACCTGAGAAAATATTCATAAGGATGATGTCAGGAATGTTTTTCCAGTGTTCTCTTTCAGGAGTTCGATGGTGTCTTGTCTTATATTTACATCTTTAAGCCATTCTGAGTTTGTTTTTGTGCATGGTGTGAGGGTGTGTTCCAGTTTAACTGATTCACATTCAGCTGTCTAGTATTCCCAGCATCACTTGCTGAAAAGACTGCCTTTTCCCCATTTTATATCTTGCCTCCTTTGTCAAAGATTACTTGACCATAGGTGTCTGGGTTTATTTCTGGGTTCCCTATTCTGTTCTATTTGTCTGTCTGTCTGTTTTGGTACAAGTACCACACTGTCTTGATGATTGTGGCTTTGTAATATTGCCTGAAGTCTGAGAGAGTTATGTGTTTGGAATGACACTGGTACTCCACTACAATCTGTTTTTTTTATGTGTATGACATATGCATATGTATGTATACCTGTAATGTGGGATCTGGAAAGAAATACTGGTGAAGAGCCATAGTCAAGATGACACAAGGAGATATTAATAATCCATTACATTCCATATACATAAGAGAAATGACAGGGTGGGAGCCGGATCAGCTCAAAATGGTTCTGTATCTGGATATTATCTAAGACAACTTTTTTTGTTTTGGACTAGAGTAACATATTTTTTTTTTTTGCCATTTCTTGGGCCACTCCCTTGGCATATGGAGGTTCCCAGGCTAGAGCTCTAATCAGAGCTGTAGCCACTGGCCTACACCAGAGCCACAGCAACGTGGGATCTGAGCCGAGTCTGCAAACTAGACCACAGCTCATGGCAATGCCAGATCCTTAACCCACTGAGCAAGGGCAGGGACCAAACCTGCAACCTCATGGTTCTTAGTCGGATTCATTTACTACTGTGCCATGATGGGAACTCCTAGATTAACATATTGATTCAGAAATCGCAAGAAATATTTGTGCCCAGAATTTCCAAGTTTTCAAGAGCACTGTTTTAGGGGCTAGGACACATACATTTCGGTCTAGTCTCTTCCATTGCTTCATCAGATAATCTTGGGTGAGTCACTTTCTCCTAAGCCTTATTTTCCCCCTCTGAATTAGAATAGATTAGACTAGGCTAATCATAAAGTTTTATTCCTGTCTTGATATTATCTGATTTTATTTGGTGGGCAACTGTGAGGATTTAAAACTGAGAATGTCAGTGTACTGCCATAGATAATTATAAATATTATTCCTTATGACTGTGTATCTCAAAATGTTTCATAAGGTTGGTGTCCAGAACTTTTTTTAATAACTGATTTAGTGCTTCTGATACAGATAATCACTGACCACATTTTAGGAAGTATGGCTTCAAGGTCTAGATCCTAAAGTTGTTTCAGCACACATGTTGGAAGGGGATTATGTTGGTTTCAAAAGGATTCACTTGAATACACACATGTAGATGTGAACACACACACACACACACACACACACACACACACACACACCTGTTCTGTGTGTTCGTTCATGTACAGTGATCCTTGGTTTTGTGTGTCCAATGAGCTTAACGTGTTTGAAATAGAACTAATTTACTTCACATATACACCTGTCAGATCTTCTGCTCCTCTCTTCCACTTCTTGGGTAAGAACATCACCTTTTATGTAGCCACCCTAGTTAGAGATATTGAAGTTATTTTTAACTTTTTTCTTTCTCTGAAGTTTAGAAATTATTGTATTCGCTTTCTTAAGGGCTCTTTACATCTATTGTCTGCCTGCCAATCTCTAGTCTTCCTCCAATCCCTCAAACTTTAGTGTACATTTCACTTCTGATAAACATTTTCCTGAACCAATGCTCCCTCTTTCCAGCATGAACATATTTATGAAACTTATACCTAAGCATCTCTTCTGTGTTATTATGTGTTAAATTAATGTCTGACTTTCCTATTATATCAGGAGCTCCTTTAGATCAGTGGATTGTTCAACTCTCTGTCCCTGGAGCAAGGGACAGTAAGTACTTGTTAAATTGCATAGTCATGCACTTTTCAAGAAGAGAAGGGTGTTTCTGAGATCAGAGGCCCTGTATACTCTGCCCCAGTTGGGAGGAAGAGACACATCCATGCTGTTGAAAAGATATTATATACAACTGCCTTCAAATATCTAAAGAGCATCCATGTGGAAAATGAACAAGATTTGATTAATATCTGTGGTTACAAAAACCAGATAAATATGTAGAACTATAGAAAGACAGATTTCAGTTTAAGAGAAGCAAGAACTACTAGGATTGCCAAAGTATAAGTAGGCTTCTCTGAGAAGTATTGAGTTTCCTGTCACTGAAAGCATGTGATCACTAACAGAAAACATTACAGATAAGTTTTAAACCACCAATGGCAGGGCTAGACTGAATGGGCTTTAAGGTCCCTCCAGAATGTGTTAAAGTAAGATGGAACAGAACAGACCTGAAATGTATTCTCCCCCCAAAATCTTCTTCTCTAGCTG
The DNA here is from genome assembly GCF_054392235.1 of Sus scrofa. Classification (NCBI taxonomy): domain Eukaryota; kingdom Metazoa; phylum Chordata; class Mammalia; order Artiodactyla; family Suidae; genus Sus; species Sus scrofa. The sequence goes on from NC_139401.1 coordinate 63,205,626, forward strand.
TCTTTAGCTGAAACATATTATTTTCCCCCAAATCTATTTCTAAATTTTCTGTTAATAGCACTAACACCCTTATCAGCATCCCAGGCTCAAAAACTCAGAATCACATATCTTTCTACCATTTTATCCCGGTTCTTTCAGTTCTCATGTCCTGTAAATATTACATTTACATCATATAATCTCTTGAATCCCCTCACTCCATTCACCTTTAATTTGTATTAATTTAGTTATTATTTACTTATTTGGGGGTCAGCTTCACCTAACTACTAGTCATAAATGTCAGAACAAAGATTCTAAAATTTTCATTCCAATAATATTACCCACCTGTTCAAAAGCTTTCAATGGCTGCACACTACCAATAGGGAAAAAAGAACTTTATCCTGCCATTCAAAATTCCTCCAAACATCTAGCAGTGAACTACCTAGCTGCATCCCCCCACTTCTCTGCATGAAAATGCTGCCCAAGTCAAATTATTGAATGCTTCTAGAACAATCCAGATTCTTCCATCCCCCTCTGCTGTCTCTTACTGTCTAAATATTACATCTATTATTCAAGGTCCAACTAAAATTACATCTCCTCCATAAGACCCATCGTATTCCCCCTTTCCATCACTTTTGTCCTCCAAACTCTAATAGTATTTCTTATTAGTGTTTGCAAGGTGAATCTTTTTAAAATCTTTATGTGACTTGTGATTGCCCAGGGGGATGGGGAGGGAGTGGGAGGGATTGGGAGTTTGGAGTTAACAGATGCAAACCATTGCTTTTGGAATGGATTAACAATGAGATCCTGCTGTATAGTGTTGAGAACTATGTCTAGATAATTACAATGGAGCATGACAATGGGAGAAAAAATTATGTACACATGTATGTGCAACTGGGTCCCCATGCTGTACACTGGGGAAAAAAAGTACTTTGGGGGAAATAACAATAAAAAATAAAAAAATAAAGCTATAGTTATAAAAATATCAGCATATCTATATTTATATTTAAAAGACGGTTTCTTATCAATAGTATGTACTTGGGTCAGCTTTATTTAAAAATTTAGTCTGACAATCTCCACCTAGCCATAGTAATTTATTTATACTTTTTGATGACTTTTATGATTTTCTAGCTTATATAGTAATAATACAAATCACTAACTTTATGGTGTTTATTATTCTAAATATCTTAAATATATTTCATTGATTATATCTTTACCTTGTAAAGCAAGTTGAGACCTTGAGATATTAAATATTTTTTCTCAATTAAACACTTAGCACCCAAGTAATTTTCCCAATAAAAGATATACATGGAGAAAAAGGAGCTACTAGGCCTTAGAGGTTTTTGTTTTTTGTTTGTTTTTTCTCATCTCCTCCCCTCTTTCTGGACTACACCACCTGGGTATGAACCAATATGTACTTTATTCCAACCTTACCTCATAAATCTTCCCACCACCACTTGAAACTTAGCCCAGGAGAGGAAGATTTTAGTCTGAATTTCTTGTGGATAATGGACAGGAAGAAGTTGGGAATCAGAAGAGGTCATGATTTGAGGGAACAGATCAGGACTAGGGCTTAAGAGGAAGACAGAACTGGACTAAAATCTTGGATTCATTGCTTCCTGGCTGTGTGACCTTGTGTTTCATACATGCTGAGATTTAGTAATTAGGCTCAATATTAAATTGGAAGAATTTTAAAATCCAAGGACCCTTCAAGAAAAACCTGTCACTGTGAATCTATATCTGTATCAGAATCCATGTTACTCCAGGTACCACATCTGTCCTGCTGTGCAGCATTTGTTAAACTCCTTCCTTTTTATGGACATCACTGTCCACATCAGTGACATGAAGAAGTTTAAATAGGTATTCTCTAAAGGGCCCTTCCACTTTAATAGTCTGTTAAAAACAAAAACACATACAAAACAAAACAAAAAACATTTGATAAACTGGCCAATTTTTAGCCACAGTGAAGCCAGTGGGAAATTGGGGGCTTACACAATGGCCATTTCCTTCCTTGGTCTGGGAAGGGTGAAATAGTGCCATTAATTATTGTCAACTAAGTGACCAAGAATGTCTTTATGTGAGCTATTTTGAGGAAGATTCATATTTGGAAATGACAGTTATAATTCTTACTTAATTAGCTGCAATTACACAACTTATGAAAATTTACAAAATATCTATACCCATTAATCTTATTTCATCACCATAACAATTTATGTAGTATGGTACCTATTTTATAGATTAGCAAATTTGAAATGATTTGGTACTTTGCCCAAAATCACACAGCATTAGCTGTGATATAAATTGTTGAAAGGACCATACCAGCATGCAGATCTGTATTAATCCAATTTTTTACTATTTCATAATGTTCTTTTAAAATAAATGACATAATTAAGTACCACTGGCATATTTTTGTTTATTTTGTTTATATAATTATTTACCTAATTATAGGAGGTGGATCAAACAAGATGTTGCTCTGATTTATGTTCTGCCTAAGTTTTTGCTCTAGGAGTTTTATAGCACCTGGCCTTATATTTAGGTCTTTAATCTATTTTGAGTTTATTTTTGTGTACGGTGTATAGAATGTTCTAATTTCATTCTTTTACATGTAGCTTTATGTTTTTCCAGCACCATTTATTGACGAGATTATCTTTCTTCCATTCTATGTTCTTGCCTCCTGTATCATAGCTTAGTTGACCATAAGTGGTGGGTTTATTTCTTGGCTATCTTGTGCCAGTGATCTATATTTCTACTTTTTTGCTAATACCATATCACTTTGACAACTGTAGCTTTATAGTATAGTCTGAAGTCAGGGATACTGATTCCTCTATTTCCATTTTTCTTTTTCAAAGTTGCTTTGGCTATTCAGGGTATTTTGTGTTTCCCTAAAAATTTTAAAAGATTTTGTTCTAGTTCTGTGAAAGATGACCTTGGTAATTTGATAAGGCAGTGAATCTGTAGATTTCTTTGTGTAATATAGTCATTTTGACAATATTGATTCATCCAACTCAATAGCATGGTATACCTTTCCATCTGTTTATGTTGTCTTTGATTTCATTCATCAGCTTCATATAGTTCTTAGAATATAGGTCTTTGTCGCTTTAGGTAGGTTTATTCCTAGTTATTTTATTCTTTTTAATGTGATGATAAATGCTATGGTTTCACTAATTTCTCTTTCTGACCTTTCATTTTTAGTATATAGAAATGCAATTGATTTCTGTGTATAAATTTTGTATTCAGTAACTTTGCCAAATTCACTGATTAGTTCTAACAGTTTTCTGGTTGTATCTTTAGTATTTTCTAGATATAGTGTCATGTCATCTGCAAACAGTGGTAGTTTTACTTCTTTTCCAATTTGGATTCCTTCTGTTTCTTTTTCTTCTCTGATTGGCATTGCTAGGACTTCCCAAACTATTTTGAATAGTAGTTGTGAAAGTGGACATCCTTGTATTGTTCATGATCTTTTTTTTGTCTTTTTGTCTTTTAGGGCCACACTAGCAGCATATGGAGGTTCCCAGGCTATGGGTTGAATCAAAGCTGTAGCCACCGGCCTAAGCCAGAGCCACAGCAACATGGCTGAGCCACGCCTGCAACCTACACCACAGCTCATGGAAACACCAGATTCTTAACCCACTGAGCAAGGCCAGGGATAAAACCCAAATCCCCATAGATGCTAGTTGAGTTCACTAACCACTGAGCCATGATGGGAACTCCTTGTTCCTGATCTTAATGGAAATTCAATTTTTCACCATTAAGAAAGAAGTTAACTGTGGGTTTGTCATATATAATTTTATTATATTGTATTCCCTCTAGAGCCACTTTCTGGGGAGTTTTTATCAGCTTATGCACAGCAAAGAAAACCATTAAAAAATGAAAAGACAACACAGAATGGTAGAAAATCTTAGCAAATGATGCAATTATCAAGGGCCTAATCTCTAAAATATACAAAAAAAAGATATAGACATCGACAAGAAAAGAAAAAAAAGCAAACAACCCAATTGATAAATGGTCAGAAGACAAACAAACATTCTTCAAATAGGACATGCAATTAGCCAGTAGGCACAGGAAAAAAAATGCTTAACATCACTAAATATTAGAGAAGTGCAAATCAAAACTACAATGCAGTAACACCTCACACCAGTCAGAATGGCTATCATTAACAAATCAATAGAAAACAATTGCTGGAGAGTGTATGGAAACAAAGGTACTCTCCTACACTGGTTGGAATGTAAATTTGTACAACCACTATGGAAACCAGTATGGAGGCACCTCAGAAAACTAAATATGGAACTACCATATGCCCCAACAATCCCACTCCTGGGCATATATCTAGACAAAACATTCATTCAAAAGATACTTTTACCCCTGTATCACAGACCTATTGACAATAGCCAAGACATGGAAAAAACCTAAAAGTTCATCAACAAATTAATAATCAATGATTAAGATGACATATATATTTTCAATGGAATGCTACTGAGCCTTAACAAGGGACAAAATAATACCTTTTGTAGCTACATGGATGGAACTAGAGATTCTCATACTAAGTGAAGTAGGTCAGTAATGAGAAAGACAAATACCCTACAGTTTCACTTACATGTGGAATCTAAAATATGGCACAAAGGATCCTAACAAAAAGAAAGAGTTCACAGACATGGAGAGCAGACTTGTGGTTGCCATGAGGGATAGGGCATGGGTGGGGAGTTTGGGACTAGTAGATGCAAACTGTTATTTTGGAATGGATAAGAAATGGGGGGGCTGCTGTACAGCACAGTGAACTATGTCTGATTTCTCAGTTTGGAACATGATGAAATATAGTATGAAAAGAAATATTATGACTGGGTCAGTTTACAGCACAATAGAAATCGAAGAAAAATGGTAAATCAACTATATTTAATTAAAAATAAAATAATTGATATCTATCTATCTATCTATCTATCTATCTAACTGCACCTGTGGCATATGGAAGTTCCCAGTCTAGAGACTGAATTGGATCTATAGCTGCTAACCTACACCACAGCCACAGCAACATGTGATCCAAGCTGTGTCTGCAACCTATACCACAGCTCATGGCAACACTAGACCCCCATCCTACTGAGTGACACACCAGGGATAAAAACCACATCCTCATGAATACTAGTTGGATTTGTTTCTGCTGTGCCACAACAGGAACTCCCTAAAATAATTTTAATGAATGAGAGTTTATAGAGATTTTATATACATTACCTAAATTCATGGAGTAGAACACTCTTCTAGTCAAGAAATTTATAGTTTATTTAGGAAAGCCAGACATAAACTCACTGATGAAAATACCAAATTAGTAGTACACAGAGAGAACAGAGGAGAACAAGAGACCTAGAAGGACACAAGTGAAGTATTTCTTTGAAGGGGTGGGATTTCAATTGGACCCTGAGGAGAGTTTGGATTGAAGGAGAGAAAGGAATAAGCCTTCCAACCAAGAAGAATAAGGTGAGGTGTAAAGGAAGAGGATGTCCATAGCATGCTAAAGGGATGAGTAAATATATTTATTTGGAGCCATATGATTTGGTAGGGGGATATTCAAACATTTACAGAAGTCTAAATAATGGAAGGCCTGGAATTACAGGATGGTTGCATGCCTTGAGACCCTAGTATGCAATTATTCCCTGAGGAAGACATATTTGCACATGAAAATGTCATGTGAATTTCCAAAAGCTATATATCCCTGGGCAAAGATAAGATTTTACCTTGACTTTCTATCTTCTCAGTTGGTGCTCTCCCACCAAAATTCAGGGTCCACAGTCTTCCCTACTTCAGGAACAGTAAGAAGCAATTATTTTTACCAAATACTAGGATGAGTGAAGAGGTTTTATTTTCACAACTGAAGCTCTTAAGAGCATTTGTCAGTAATCTTAAACTTTCTTTCTTTGAAAAGATTGGGAGTCAGCATAATCTCCCTAGCCCTTTCTCAGAACAATACACTATCAAGGTACTGGTTTTTTTACTGCCTTAGTCCATCTTCAACACTCCTTAGATTTAGTAGGCACTAGGGAATTTCCCAGGATAATGAGACCCAGACTAGGAGAAATGGGCCGATTTACTGTAAACTAAGAACATTTTTCTTCTTTTTAAAGCCACATTTTACCCTATGGTTTTTAAAATAAATGTCTGAAAAATGAGGGAAGCCTCTTTTTAGTTGTATCATTCTTGAAGTTCCAGGAATCATTGCTTTAGTTATCATTGCTTTCAGTCTCAGATGCCTGGTACTGTTCTCTCTGTGCTCATTCCTTTCCCTCTCCTAGTCTCTAAATTCTCAGAAGCTCTTTCACCGTTGTTCTCTTTGTTCTCTTTGTTATCAAACCATAGTCACTGATAAATCACTAGAGTTTGGGGTGCAACACTATCAAGAATTTTATCTTAACTATATGGATTGCATGTGTATCTGGCTACAGATTGACAGAAAAATATCTTTTCTAACTACTGATTAAAGTTTCAGAATGAGCAAATTAAAATGGCTTCTAGAATTTGTCTTTATCTTGGAGAAGAACCAAAGAACCAAGCTGTTCCTCTGACATGGATGAAAGGGCCCATCTCAAAAATATCTGAACCCACTCAAAATTTCAAAAGAACATGAGCTTAAGGCCCAAGACTTGGGAGATGTCTTCTGGAGAGACAGCTTGAATGCTACAGGGAAAATACAAAATTCTTATCCAGTTTCATGTTATCCCACGCAGATCTAATCTTGTCTTTCAAGAAACACATCTATTAATCAAATTTTGAGTAAATAGAAAGGGAAAAAAAGCACCTCAAACAATTTATATTTTATTTTTAGCTCAATTAACCCCCAGAGTCATTAACTGGGCTGTGGCTTCAGGGCTTCCCTGGAGGAAAACTCAAAGGTTTTATTCCCTCCTCAATCCAATCTCCCTATCTTTATTCAGTGTTGAGGCAGTTTAGGGCTTGACCTTTAAGACAAAAACCCCAGGGTCCTCATTTCCATTGTTTTGATCAATGCATAGCTATTACAAAGGCCTGATTTCTTTTCAAAACAAGGCTTGATTTATTTCAAGCTCAAAGCTCCAAAAGTCTGATTTAATTGAACTGGCTGTTTCTAGGTCAAATCTAAATTTTGCATGTTGAAGAGTAATTTTTAGACAGAAAGAGATTTTAGAAATTACAATTATGTCCACAAATCTCCTTCTACACATCATTTCCATAATATTTGTGAACATGAGGAAGTCACATTCCCTTTCTAAGTCTAGGTTCTTTATGTGATATGAGAGAAGAAAGGATGGGTTAAATAAGTGGTTCTCAAAGTGTGTGGGACATCCAAATCACTGGAGGAGCATGTTAAATATACTCATGTCCAAACCTCAGCCAAAATATTGTTTCTAATTTATTAGGCTTGGGATAAGATCTGAGAGAAAAAAATTAATGCACTTTCCAGGTGATGTTGCTGGGCAACACAGAGGTCATTTCTCTCTAAACCACTATCCAAATCTAAAATCAAAAACTTGATATCTCCTAAAGAAATTTTTATAATTGTGCATTTGCATTATTTTGCATAGAGAAGTTCCTTTAGTAGTTGTTGTGGGGATGGTTTGGAGGTGCTGAATTCTCTTAGTTTTTGCTTGTCTGAAAAGCTTTTGATCTCTCCATTAAATCTGAATGAGATTGTATGTATATATATGATATTTATATAGACACTTCCTTCTCTCTTGCAGAGTTTCTGCTGTAAGATTAGCTATTATCCTTATGGGGGTTCAAATACAAGGGTATGTTTTTGTTGCTTTTACCTTGCAGTTTTTATATTTTTTCTTTGTATTTAATTTTTGTCATTTGATTAATATGTGTCTCACTGTGTTTATCCTTGGGTTTATTCTTTGTGGGATTCTTTGTGCTTCCTCAACTTAAGTGATTGTTTCATTTCCCATTTTATAGAAGTTTTAACTATTATCTCTTTGAATTTTTTTCTGGCCCTTTTTCTCTTACCCTTTTTCTATTCTCCTTCTGAACCCCTATTATGTGAAGTTGGTATGTGTGATGTTATCCCAGAGATCTCTTAGACCCTTCTCAGTACTTTTCATTCTTTTTTCTTTATTTTTTTTTCCTGTGGCAGTGATTTACATCACTCTGTGTTCCACCTCATTCATTTTTCTGCCTCCTTTCAAAAAGATACACACACCCTTATGTTCATTGAAGCACTATTGACAATAGCCAAGACACAGTATCAACCTAAATGCCCACTGTTAGATGAATGGATTAAGATGTGGCACATATATACAGTGGAATACTACTCAGCCATAAAAAGACAAAAGAATGCCATTTGCAGCAACATCAATGCAACTAGTGAATCTCATACTAAGTGAAGTAAGTTAGAAGGAGAAAGACAAATACCATATATCATTTATTTGTGGAATCTAAAATACGGCACAAATGATCATATCCACAAACAGAAACAGATCATGGCCAAGGAAAACAGACCTGTGTTTGCTGGCAGGAGGGGAGATAAAGTGGGATGTATAGGGAGTTTGGGGTTGGTGGATGCAAATTGTTACATTTGGAATGAATGGGCAATGGAGTCCTACTGTAAAGCACAGAGAACTCTGTATGACTGGTCATTTTGCTGTATTACAGATATTGAAGAAACATTGTAAATTAATTATAATTTAATTAAAATTAGAAAAGTAAAAAAAAGAAATGTTAGAATGCAACTGGGCCACTCACTTTATTTTGCACACATTACTCAATACACTGAAACTGGATAGAGCTCTAAAAATCCTAACTGATGAGGAAGATAGTGACTAAAACAGAAAGAAGATCCATAAAGGTCAAGAAAGAAGTGTGGAGTTCCTGTCGTGGCACAGTGGTTAACAAATCCGACTAGGAACCATGAGGTTGCGGGTTCGGTCCCTGCCCTTGCTCAGTGGGTTAAGGATCCAGCATTGCCGTGAGCTGTGGTGTAGTAGGTTTCAGATGTGGCTCGGATCCTGCATTGCTGTGGCTTTGGCGTAGGCCAGAGGCTACAGCTCCAATTTGACCCCTAGCCTGGAAACCTCCATATGCCGCAGGAGCAGCCCAAGAAATAGCAAAAAGACAAAAAAAAAAAAAAAAAAGAAAGAAAAAGAAAAAAGAAGGAAAGAAAAAAATGTGAGAAAAACCAGGGCATAGTATTATCCAGGGCTTTTCACCAACAAGGTTTTCTATTTTGAGTAATATTCAATATCCCAGTGACTTAGAAGTAAAAGAATCTAAAGCATTTTTAATCTATGTAAAAAAAGATTTAGATGAAGGTCACCCAATAGGACAGAGACAAGATTTGGATTAAAGTATTTATATTGTCCCAGTTATAGCTCTAAATATGCTTTAGCTTCCTAGTCCCTCTGACTGCCACATACCTCAGGGTTGCCTGATGGCATCCCCTACTCAGAACCATGTTGAGAATTCTTAAAGTCAAGTCTCGTACATAGATTCTTTCTGTGAGAATAACATACTCCAGCCTTCTCCTAAATGTTGCTATTGTCCAGAGTCTTCCAAAAAATACAGTTAGTCTGCTTTGGCCGAGCCTGAGGATAAGGATTATTTTATTTCTCAAACCTGATAATGGAGAAGTAGAATTTACTGAATGGAGAAATTCCTTATGCCAAACAGCAACAGAGTCAACAAATATCCATGTTTGTTTCTGTTATGAAAGTCTTGTAGCCCACAAAACTTATGTCTTAAACAGGCCCTGTTAGGTACCCATGGCCTCCCTCTTCCCTACTTCCCTCATCTTTTCTACATGAGGGTTTTAAAGGCTTGAATTTTGAAAGGCTCAACAAAACTACCTACTTCATTCCATGGTCATATTTTATATTGTCCCATATGACAGCTCTTTTTCTAGAGTCAGAGTTTCCTTTATTACACAGAAGATACATTGGCCTGGTCAAGAGCAGCCCTCAGTGACAGACATTGGTCCAATAAGTGGAAGTCATAGGAAGGCAGATTTTAGCACGATGTAGAGAAGAAAGTATGCCACATTTACTGAGCATTCACTATATGCCATCCTTGTGACAACTCTATATGGAATGTATTGACAGCCCTGTTTGAAAGATGGAAAAAATTAAAAGATTTAGATTGGAAGAGGTGAAATCATTGAGAATATGCCACTCAGCTGGCAAGGAAGAGGACCAGAATTCAAACCTTTCTTCCAAATCCAAATGTTTTCTCCTATATTTTATTCAAAAATATATAGAGACTTACACTTAAATTTATGACCCATTTGGAATTATTTTTGTATCTAATGTGGGATTTATGTTGAGGTCCACAATGTTTTTTTTAAGTATGTAGAGGTGAAGGTTCAGACCCTATTTTAGAATCTAGAGGTCAAACTACCTCTAGATAATCCAAATTGCTTCCCATAATAATATTCTTTTGCATTGTTTAGGTGGGGTGGGGGCTAATTTTCATGTTTTCATAGATGATGATGATATTCAATGAGAAGGAAGAGAGGTCTTCCACTCTAGAATAAAAGGGGGCCTGTGGAAGTTCCTGTGTTTGGGTAAGACAATATGTTAAAGATTATCTTATCAGTAGAGTAAAGTAGCATCTTAGAGTAAGTGTCCCTGTTTAAATTCTTCATTTTCCCCAAAGAAATGAAAACACATATCCATGAAAAACTTGTACATGAACCTTTCTAGTCCCAAATTAGAAGCAACTTGTATTAGTTTTATAGAGCTGATGTAACAAATTACCACAAACTGGGTGGTTTAAAATAACAATTTATTGTCTATAAGCTGTGAGTCCTAAATCAAGTAATTGGGAAGTTTGGCTCTTTCGGAGAGCTGTGAAAAATGACCTGTTCCATGTCTCCTTCTATCTTATGATGATTTGTTGGCAATCTTTGGCATTCCTTGACTTAAAAATAGATCATTCCAATACCCCAGTTTTGCATGACATTCTCTCTGTGTCTCTTACATAGTCTTCCCTCTGTCTATGTCTGAATCTGTGTCTGAATTTCCCATATGTATAAGAACATAAGTTATTTGCAGTGACATGGGTGAAATTAGAGATTCTCATACAAAATGCAGTACGTCAGAAAGACAAATACCATATGATATCACTTATAGCTGGAATCTAATATATGGCACAAATGAACCTATATACAGAAAATAAACTCATGGACATGGAGAAAAGACTTGTGGTTGCAAGGATCGGGGGAGAGAGTGGAATGAACTAGGAATTTGGGGCGAGTAGATGCAAACAATTGCATTTAGAGGGGATAAGCAATGAGGTCCTTCTATATAGCACAGGGAAATATATTGAATCACTTGTGATGGAACATGATGGAGGATAATGTGAGAAAGAGAATGTGTGTGTGTGTGTGTGTGTATATATATGTATGTCACTTTTTTGTACAGTAGAAATTGACAGAACATTGTAAAGCAATTATTTTTCTTAAATCAGTCATATTGGATTATGGCTAATGATCTCATTTCAATGTGATTACATCTGTAAACAAAGTCACATTCTGAGATATTAGGAGTTAGAACCTCAGCCAATATGTGGAGGGCACAACTCAACCCACAACACAACCAAAATGTCCTAAAACAGATGATGAATAAACTATGGTACATACGTAACATGGAATGTCACACAGAATTTTATATCTATATATCTATATTTATATCTATATATATAGATATATATAGATATACACATATAATTTCAGTGATTACAAAAAATGTAATAATTATAAATATAATTTTATATATATATATAATTTGAATGAATCTTAAGTGCATTATCTAAGTGGAAAAAAGCAAATATAAATAGGTCACAAAATGAATGATTCCATTTGTATAAAATTTGCAAAAGTAAAAAGATATAGGTACAGAAAATAAAGTAGTGATTTCCAGGGCTTAGAGATGGTGTCTTAGAGGAGGAAGGGGAATTTTTGTGGTGATAGTATAGTCCTGTATCACAATTGCAATGATGATTACTTGAATCCATTCATGTGATAAAATGGCAAAGAACCAAAAACATGCATTGTACCAATGCCAAATTGTTGGTTTTAGTATTCTTTTATTGTTATATGAAATATAACCATTGGGAGAACAAAATGAAGTTTCCTTTACATTTCTGCACAACTTCCTGTAAATGTATAATTATTTCAAAAAAAATTTTAAAGATTTTTAAAAATTGTAAGTCATTGCCTTTTCTTCAAAAAACTACAAAACAGGGAGTTCCCGTCATGGCTCAGTGGTTAATGAATCTGACTAGGAACCATGAGGTTGTGGGTTTGATCTCTGTCCTTGCTCAGTGGGTTAATGATCTGGCATTGCCACGAGCTCTGGTGTAGGTTTCAGACGTGGCTTGGAACCCACATTGCTGTGGCTCCAGTGTAGGCCAGTGGCTACAGCTCCAGTTAGACACCTAGCCTGGGAACAACCATATGCAATGTGTGTGGCCCTAGAAAAGACACAAAAGACAAAAAATACAAAAAACTACAAAAGAGCCCTCTCTAAAAATGTATAATATCTTTTCTGTAAACCACCACTCAGTTGGAATCCACATTGAGACTGGAAGCCAATAGAGCAGCAACCCAATGGAGGAATTAGGTGTGACCAGAGCAAATAAACAAGGGAACATTACATCTAAAGCAATTAGAGAGAGAAGAACAGACAAAACCTAAAGTTAGCAAAAGGAAAGAAATCATATAGATCAGAGCAGAACTCAAGGAAATAGAAACAAAGAAAACCAAGAAAAGATCAATGAAACGAAAAGTTGGTTCTTTGAAAAGATCAACAAAATTGACAAACCCTTAGCCAGACTTATCAAGAAAAAAAGAGAGAAGACTCAAATCAATAAAACTAGAAATGAAAAAGGAGAAGTAGCAACAGACATCACAGAAATACAAAGGATCCCAAGAGACTACTATATGCAACTATATGGCAATAAAATGGAAAACATAGAAGAAATGGACAAATTCTTAGAAAAGTACAATCTTCCAAGACTAAACCAAAAAGAAATAGAAAAGTTGAAGGGACCAATCACAAGTACTGAAATTGAAACAGTGATTCAAAACCTTCCAACAAACAAAAGTCCAGGACCAGATGGCTTCACAGGTGAAATCTATCAAACATTTAGAGAAGAGCCAATACCTATACTTCTGAAAATATTTCAAAAAATTGTAGATGAAGAGATACTCCCAAACTCATTCTATGAGGTCACCATCACCCTGATATCAAAGGTATGAGACAAAGATAGCACAAAGAAAGAAAAATACAGGCCAATTTCACTGATGAACATAGATGCAAAAATCCACAACAAAATACTAGCCAACCATATCCAACAATACATTAAAAGGATGGTACATCATGATTAAATGGGATTTATCCCAGGGATGCAAAGGTTCTTCAATATCCACAAATCAATCAGTGTGATACACCACATTAACAAACTGAAAAATAAAAACCATATGATCCTCTCAATAGACATGGAAAAAGCCTTTGACAAAATCCAACACCCATTTCTGATAAAAACCCTTTGGAAGTGGGCAGAGAGGGAACCTACCTCAACATCATGAAGGCCATATATGACAAGCCCACAGCTAACATCATTCTCAATGGTGAAAAGCTGAAAGAATTCCCACTAAGATCAGGAACAAGACAAGGATGTCCACTCAAACCACTACTATTCAACATAGTTTTGGCAGTCCTAGCCACAGCAATCAGAGAAGTAAAAGAGATAAAAGGAATCCAAATTGGAAAGGAAGGAGCAAAACTATCACTAGTTGCAGATGACATGCTACTATACCTAGAGAATCCTAAAGACTCTACCAGAGAACTGTTAGAGCTCATCCGGGAATTTGGCAAAGTCGCAGGATACAAAATTAATACGCAGAAATCGACAGCATTTCTCTACACTAAAAATGAAAGATCAGAAAGATAAATTAGGGAAGCAATCCTGTTTACCATAACATCCAAAAGAATAAAATACCCAGGAGTAAACCTACCTAAAGAGACAAAGGACCTGTACTCTGAAAACTATAAGACACTGATGAAAGAAATCAAAGATGACACAAACAGATGGAAAGACATACCATCCTCTGGGATTGCAAGAGTTAATATTACCAAAATGACTATACTATTCAAGGCAATCTACTGATTCAATGCAATCCCTACCAAATCACCAAAAACATTTTTCACAGAAGTTGAACAAAATATTTTAAAGTGTGTTTGTAAGCACAAAAAACCCAGAATAGCCAAAGACATCCTGAAAAAGATAATTGGAGCTGGAGGAATCAGGCTCCCAGGCTTCAGACTATACTACAAAGCAACAATCATCAAAACCATATGGTACTAGCACAAAGACAGAAATATAGATCAGTGGAACAGGATAGAAATCCCAGAATTAAACCCACGCACCTACAGCCAACTCATATATGACAAAGGAGGCAAGAATATGCAATGGATAAAAGACAGCTTGTTGAATAAGTGGTGCTGGGAAAACTGGACAGCCACATGGAAAAGAAGGAAATAGAACACTCCTTATCACCATGCACAAAAATAAAATCAAAATGGATTAAAGACCTAGATATAAGACCAGACACTATAAAACTCTTAGAGGAAAACATAGGCCAAACACTCTCTGACATAAATGCCAGCAACATCTTCTCAGACTCACCTCTTAGATTAATGACAGTAAAAACAAAATTAAACAAATGGGACTTAATTAAGCTTAAAAGTTTCTGCACTGCAAAGGAAACCCTAAACAAAACGAAAAAAACCACAGAATGGGAGAAAATCTTTGCAAATGAATCAACTGACCACGGATTAATCTCCAAAATTCATAAACACCTTCTGTAGCTCCATACCAAGAAAACAAACAACTCCATCAAAAAATGGGTGGAAGATCTAAACAGACAGTTCTCCAAAGAAGCCATACGGATGGCCAAAAAACACATGAAAAGATGTTCAACATCACTCATGATTAGAGGAATGCCAATCAAAACCACGATGAGGTACCACCTTACACCAGCCAGAATGGCCATCATCCAAAAGTCTACAAACAAGAAGTGCTGGAGAGGGTGTGGAGAAAAAGGAACCCTAGTACACTGTTGGTGGGATTGTCAATTGGTGCAGTCACTGTGGAAAACGGTATGGACATGCCTCAGAAAACTAAACATAGAACTACCATTTGTTCTAGCAATCCCACTCCTGGGCATCTACACAGAGAAAACCATGACTCTAAAGGACACATGTACTCCAATGTTCATTGCAGCATTATTTTCAATAGCCAAGACATGGAAATAACCTAAATGTTCATCGACAGAGGAGTGGATCCAGAAGATGTGGTACATATACACAATGGAATATTACTCAGCCATTAAAAGGAACAAAATACCAGCATTTTTAGCAACATGGATGGACCTAGAGATTATCATGCTAAGTGAGGTCAATCATACAATGAGACACCAAGATCAAATGCTTTCACTGACATGTGGAATCTGTAAAAAGGACAGAATGAACTTCCTTGCAGAACAGATACTAATTCACAGATTTTGGAAAACTTATAGTTTCCAAAGGAGACAGTTCATTGGGTGTGGGGGATGCGCTGGGTTTGTGGGATAAATCCTATAAAATTGGATTGTGAGGATCATAGTACAACTATAAATGTAATTAATTCATTGAGTAATAGAAATTTTTTTGAAAGGAGACAAAGGGGAACTAAAAAAAAGTAAAAATCATAACTTCCAAATATACCCTACAGTTGTGTTAACTAATAGTCATCATGTTGTACATCATTATTTTTATTTATTTATTTATTTATTTATTTATTTTTTTTATATTCAGTATTTTGTATCTTATAACTATCTTCATACAATTCCCCATCCCCACACTTCCAACTTTGGTAAAGACAAATATAATCTATTTTCCTCTGAGATTTTTTTTTTAAGATTCCACATAGATGTGAGAACATACAGTATGTATTTTTCTTTCTTATTTAGATTTATGTCACTTATAATGTTTAAGGCCCCCCTATGATGTCAGAAAAAAGTGGGATTGCTTTATTTTCTGTTATTTATTTATTTATTTTCCACTGTATAGCATGGGGACCAAGTTACACATACAGATATACATATTCTTTCCTCCCATTTTTGTGTTGCTATGTAAGTATCTAGACATAGTTCTCAATTCTACACAGCAGGATCTCATTGTAAATCTATTCCAAGAGCGGCAGTTTTCATCCCTTAACCCAAAGCTCCTGATCCCTCCTACTCCATCCCTCTCCCCCCAGGCAGCCACAAGTCTATACTCCGAAAGCCATGATTTTCTTCTCTGTGGAGATGTTCATTTGTGCTGGATATTAGATTCCAGTTATAAGTGATATCATATGGTATCTGTCCTTCCTTTTTCTAACTTACTTCACTCAGTATGAGAGTCTCTAGTTCCATCCATCTTACTCCAAATGGCATTATGTCATCCTTTTTTATGGCTGAGTAGTATTCCATTGTGCATATATACCACATCTTCCGAATCCAATGGTCTGTTAATGGACATTTGGGTCGTTTCCATGTCTTCGCTATTGTGAATAGGGCTGCAATGAACATGTGGGTGCATGTGTCTTTTTAAGAAAAGTTTGTCTGGATATATGCCCAAGAGTGGGATTGCTGGGTCATATGGTAGTTCTATGTATAGATTTCTAAGGTACTTCCATGCTGTTCTCCATAGTGGCTGTGCCAGCTTACATTCCCACCAACAGTGCAGGAGGGTTCCCTTTTCTCCACACCCCATCCAGCCTTTCTTATCTGTGGACTTATTAAGGATGGCCATTCTGACTGGTGGGAGGTGGTATCTCATGGTAGTTTTGATTTTCATTTCTCTAATAATCAGGGATGTTGAGCATTTTTTCATGTGCTTGCTGGCCATCTGTACATATTCCTTGGAGAATGGTCTATTCAGGTCTTTTGCCCATTTTTTAATTGGGTTGTTGGCTTTTTTTGCTTTGGAGTTGTATAAGTTGCTTGGATATCCTAGAGATTAAGCCCTTCTCTGTTGCATCATTTGAAATGATTTTCTCCCATTCCGTAAGGCATCTTTTTCTTTTCTTTTTGGTTTCCTTTGCTGTGCAAAAGCTTGTCAGTTTGATTAGGTCCTATTGGTTTATTTTTGCTCTTATTTCTGATGCCTTGGGAGAATAACCTGAGAAAATATTCATGAGATTGATGTTACAGAATGTTTTGTCTATGTTCTCTTCCAGGAGTTTGATGGTGTTTTGTCTTATATTTGTCTTTCAGCCATTTTGAGTTTATTTTTGTGCATGGTGTGAGGGTGTGTTCTAGTTTGATGGATTTGCATGCAGCTATCCAGGTTTCCCAGCAATTCTTGCTGAATAGACTTTCTTTTTCACATTTTATGCTCTTGCCTCATTTGTCAAAGATTAATTGACCATAGGTGTCTGGGGTTATTTCTGGGTTGTCTATTCTGTTCCATTGCGTTGTATGACTGTTCTGGTACAAGAACCACAATGTCTTGATAACTGTGGCTTTGTAATATTGTCTGAAGTCTGGGAGAGTGATGCCTTCTGCTTGGTTTTTGTCTTTCACGATTGCTTTGGCAATCCTGTGTCTTTTGTGGTTACATATAAATTTTTGATTGTTTGTTGTAGTTCTATGAAAAATGTCATGGGTAATTAGATAGGGCTTTCATTGAATCTGTAGATTGCTTTGGGTAGTATGGCCATTTTTACAACATTAATTTTTCCAACCCAGGAAGTAGCATGGAATAGCTTTCCATTTCTTACATCTTCTTTAATTTACCTGATTAATGTTTTATAGTTCTCAGCATATAAGTCCTTTACCTCCTTGGTCAGGTGTATTCCATGGTATTTGATTTTTTGGGGGTGCAACTTTAAAAGGTATTGCATTTTTGTATTCCTTTTCTAATATTTCATTTTTAGTATACAGAAATGCAACTGATTTCTGAATATTAATCTTATATCCTGATTCTTTGCAGAATTTGTTAATCAGTTCAAGTAGCCACCAGCACCCTAATTCCAAAATAAGACAAAGATACCTCCAAAAAAGAAAACTATTGGCCAGTATATTTGATGAATATGGATGCAAAAATTCTCAACAAAATTTTAGCCAATCGAATCCAACAACATATCAAAAAGATCATACACCATGACCAGGTGGGTCCATCCCAGGTTCACAAGGGTGGTTCACCATACACAAATCAATCAACGTCATATAGCACATTAAAAAAGGAAAAGTCAAAAACCATATGATCATCTCAATAGATGCAGAAAAAGCATTTGACAAAGTCCAACATTCATTTATGATAAAAACTCTCACCAAAGTGGGTAGAGAGAGAACATTCCTGAACATAATCAAAGCCCTTTATGACAAACCCATAGCAAATGTAATACTCAAAGGGGAAAAACTGAAAGCCTTCTCACTCAGTCTGGAACAAGACTGGGACGCCCACTCTCACCACTGTTTATCAACATGGTTTTGGAAGTCCTAGCCATAGCAATTAGACAAACAAAAGAAATATAGGCATCCAAAAAGGAAGAGAAGAGATAAAACTGTCACTTTATGCAGATGACATGATACTATACATAGAAAACCCTAAGGACTCAACCCCCAAACTACTTGAATGGATTCCTTTATTTTCTATGGTAGAATATCATTACATTTTATTATGTCCATTCTCTGTCGATGGACATATAGGTCAATTCCACTGTATCCATGTCTTGGCTAATGTAAATAACACTACCATAAACATGGGTGCTAAGACATCACTTTAAAACTTTGTTTCTGATCCATTTAGATATAGTCACAGAAGTAGAATTTCTGAATAATATGGTAGGTCTATTTTAATTTCTTGAAGAACCTCTGTATTTTCTTCCTCTGTGCCTGTACCAATTTACAATCCCACCAACAGTGCACTAGGGTTATCATTTCTCTAAATCCTCACCAGTATTTGTTATTTCCTGCCACATTGATGGTAGCTTTTCTAACAGTGTTAAGTGGTATCATATTGTGGGTTTGATTTGCATTTCCCTAACGATTGGTGATGTTGAGCAACTTTTGATGTACTTGATGTACCTGTTGGTCATTCATTTATATTATTTGGATAAATGTCACTTCAGTCCTTTTCCCCATTTTTAATTATATTACTGGGGTTTGTTTTGTTTGAACTAAATACCATTAGCAAATATTTCCCCCATTACATGGGTAATCTTTTCATATAGTGTATTATTTATTTTGTTATGCATAAGGCTTTAAGTTAGATGTATATCCCTTAGTTTTCTTTAGATTTTTTTAAAATTTTATTGCTTGTGCTTTAGGTACCATATTGAAAATGTTATTACCAAGACCATGTAAAGGACATTTTTTACTGTTTTCTTCTTGGGAGTTTTATAGTTTCTGGTCTTCCATTTTAGTCTTAATCCATTTTTAGTTATGGATAGGGATCTAGTTTCATTCTTTATAATTGAATATCCAATTTTCCCAGCAAAATTTATTGATGAGAGGGTCTTTTCTACATTGAGTATTCATGGTGTCTTTGTTAAGTAATATTTGACTGTATATGCATGGGTTTATTTATGGGCTCTCAGTTCCGTTTTGTTAGTCTATGGGTCTGTTTTTGTATCAGTATCATGTTTTGATTACTATGGTTTTATAATATAACTTGAAATTAGGAAATATTATACCTCCTACTTTGTTCTTTCTGAAGATTGTTTTGACTATTTGGGGTCTTTTGTGGTTCCATATACCTTTCTAGAAATTTTTTTCTACTTCTTTAAAAAATTGCCATTGTAATCTTTGTAGGAATTGCTTTGCACCTATACCTGGTTTGGGGTAGAATGAGTATTTTAACAATATTAAATTTTCTAATCCGTGAACATGGGTTACCTTTCTATTTATTTGTCTTCTTCAATGCTTCTCATCAGTGTCTTGTAGTTTTCAGTGTAGACATTTTTCACCACCATGATTAAATTTATTCTGAAATATTTTATTGTATTCGATACTACTGGAAACTGGAAGGTTTTTTTTTCAGGTAACTTATTATTGGTACGTACAAACAATGTTGATTTTGGTATGTTAATTTTGTATCTTGGAATTTTGCTGAATTGCTAGATTAGATCTAACAATTTTTGATACAGTACTAGAATTTTCTATAGATAAAATCATGTCATTCAGAAATAGAGACAATTTTAATTATTTCTTTTCAATTCTGATGACTTTTATTTCTTTTTCTTGTTTGATTGTTCTCCCTGGGACTTCCAGTACTATGTTGAATAAGAGTGGTGGGGGTGGACACCCATGTTTTCTTCCTGATCTTAGAGAAAAAGCTTTCAATTTTTTACCATTGATTATGATATTAGCATGGGTTTGTCACATATGACTTCTTTCCTGTTGAGGTGCATTCCTTCTATAACTGATGTGTTTATAGTTTTAATTACTGAGTGCTAAATTTTGTCAAATACTTTTTCTGCATCTATTGAGAAGATCGTATGATTCTTCTATTTCATTCTATTAATGTGATGTATCACATTGATTGATTTTTGTATATCAAAACACCCTTTAATCCCAGGGATAAATACCATTTGATCATGAGCAATTATTTTAATGTACTTCTGAATTTTTGCTAGCAGTTTTTGGGATTTTTTGTTTTTATATTCGTCATGGATATTGGCCTACAGATTTCTTTTTTAGTAGTATTCTTTTTTGGTATTCATATCAAGATAATTCCAGCCTTGTAAAATGAGTTTTGAAGTGTTTGCTGCTATTCAATATTTTGGAAAAATTTGAGAAGAATTTCTGTCAACTTTTTTCTTTAAATGGTATAATTCACTAGTAAACCAATCTATTCTTGAAATTTTCTTCATTCGAATATTTTTTATTGCTGATTCAATCATCTTACTAGTAATTGGTCTATTCAGATATTTTGTTTCTTCCTAACTCAGTCTTGATAAGTTGTATGTTTCTAAGAATTTTTCCATTGTGTCTAGGTCGTCCAGTTTGTTGCTGAATGGTAGTTGTTCATAGTAATCTCTTTTGCTCCTTTATTTCTGTGGCATCAGATAAAATGTCTCCTTTTTTATCTACTTTTGCTTTGCTAGAGTACCTAAAAATTTCTTATTTTTGTTTATCTTTTCAAGGAGTCAACTCAGTTTGATTAATTTTTCTACTGTTTTTTGGTTCTCTAATATATTATGCTGTATTCATTTTTAATGATTTTTATTATTTCCATTATAGTTGGGTTATAGCATTCTGTCAATTTTCTACTGTAGAGCAAGTGATCCAGTTGCACATATTTATATACATTCTTTATCTATCTAACATTATCCTTCATTATACTCCATTACAAGTGACTAGATGTAGTTCCCAGTGCTATACAGCAGGATTTCATTGCTTATTCATTCCAAATGAACCCCAGATGCCCAGTCCATCCCACTCCCTCCCCCTCTCCCTTGGCAACCGCAAGTCTGTTCTCCAAGTCCATGAGTTTCTTTCTGTGGAAAGGTTTGTTTGTGTCATATATTAGATTCCAGATATAAGTGATACCATAAGGTATTTGTCTTTCTCTTTCTGACTTCCTTCACTTAGTAGGAGAGTCTCTAGTTTCATCCATGTTGCTGCAAATGGCATTATTTTGTTTTTGTTATGGCTGAGTAGCATTCCATTGTGTGTATATACCACATCTTCTTAATCCATTCATCTATTTATGGACATGTAGGTTGTTTCTATGTATTCGCTATTGTGAATAGTGCTGCAATGAACATAGGGGTGCATATGATTTTTTCAAGGAAAGATTTGTCTGGATATATGCCCAAGAGTGGGATTTCTGGGTCAAATGGTAGTTCTATATTTAGTTTTCTGAGGTACTTCCATACTGTTTTCCACAGTGGGTGTACCAATTTACATTCCTACCAACAGTGCAGGAGTGTTCTTATTTCCTTTCTTCTGCTTACTTTTGGTTCACCTTGTTATTTTTTCTAGTTCCTTAATGAACAGAATTGGGTTTTTTATTTGGAATCCTTTCTTTCTCTCTCCTTTTTCTGGGGGGGGGCACACCCATGGCATATGGAAGTTCCCAGGCTAGGGACTGAATCAGAACTACAGCTGCCGGCCTATATCACAGCCACAGCAATGCAAGATCCCAGCCTCATTTGCAACCTACAGCACAGCTCATGAAAATGCCTGATCCCAGACTTAGTGGGCAAGGCTAGGGATCTTACCTGCATCCTTATGGATAACAGTTGGGTTTGTTTTCACTGAACCACAACAGAAACTCCTAATTATTGTTTCTTAATGTAGGTGTTTATTGCTATAAAGTTTTCTCTTAGTTTATTGTTTTCATAAATTCTGGTATATTTCATAAATTCTGGTGTATTTCATAAATTCTGGTATATCCATCCATGCTACTACAAATTGTATCATTTCATTCTTTTTTGTGATTGAGTAATATTTGATTGTATATAGGTAGCATATCTTTTCCATCCATTTCTCTGCTAATGGATGTTTAGGCTATTTCCATGTCTTGGCTATTGTAAAATTTGCTGCAAGGAATTTGAGGTGCATGTATTTTTTCAAATTGTGGATATATTTCCAGGAGTGGGATTGCTGGATCATATTATAGTTCTATATTTAATTTTCTGAGGATCTCCCATACAGTTCTCCATAATTGTTACACTAACATACATTCCCACCAAGAATGTAGGAGTTTCCTTTATCTCTACAAGCTCTCCAGAACATACTATTTGTAGACTTTTTGATGAACACCATTCTGACTGGTGTGATGCAACACTTCATTGTAGTTTTGATTTGTATTTCTCCAATAATTAGAGATGTTGTCCATATTTTCATATTTTTGGCCATCTGTATATCTTTTTAGGAGAAAGGTTTATTTAGATCTTCCGCCCATTTTAAATTTTATTTTAGTTTTTTTAATATGTAAACTGCATGAGATATTTGTATATTTTAGAGATTAATTCCTTGTCAGTTGCCTTGTTTGCAAAGATGTAAGTTATATAAGAAGTTTTCTTTTCTTTTTTTATGGTATCCTTTGCTGCACATAAGTTTTTAGGTATAATTTGGTCTCATTTGCTTATTTTTGTTTTTATTTTCATAACCCTGGGAGGTGGATCGAAAAAGATATTGCTGTAATTTATGTCAAAGACTGTTCCGCCTAAGTTTTCCTGTAGGATTTGCACAGCATCCAGCCTCATGTTTAGCTTTTTAAATAATTTTGAGTTTATTTTGTGTACAGTATTAGAGAATTCTCTAATTTCATTTTTTTACATATAGCTGTCCAGTTTTCCCCACATCACTTATTGAACAGATTGTCTTTTCTGCATTGTATATTTTTGCCTCCTTTGTCAAAAATTATTTGACCATAAATGTGTGGGTTTATTTCTGGGTTCTCTATCCTGTTTTATTGACCTCTATTTCTGGTTTTGTGCCTGTACCATATTGTGTTGATAACTGTAGCTTTGTAGTATTGTCTGAAGTCAAAGAACCTGATTCCTCCAGCTTTGATTTTCTTTCCCAGGATTACTTTTTCTATTCAAGGTCCTTTGTGTTTACATACAAATTTTGAAACATTCGTTCTAGTTCTATAAACAATGCTAAAAGAGAGTTCCCACTATGGCACAGTAGATTAAGTATCTATCAGTATCTTTGTGGCAGTTGAGTTGAGTTCCTGCCCTGGCCCAGTGGTTTAAAGTATCTGGTGGTGCTGCAGCTGTGGTGTAGGTTGAAGTTGTGGCTTAAATTCAATCCCTGTCCTGGGAAATTGCATATGCTATTACTGCAGTAAAAAAAAAAAATAGTTGGAGTTCCCGTCGTGGCTCAGTGGTTAACGAATCCGACTAGGAACCATGAGGTTGTAGGTTCAATGCGTGGCCTTGCTCAGTGGGTTAAGGATCCGGCGTTGCTGTGAGCTGTGGTGTGGGTTGCATACGTGGCTCAGATCCCCTGTTGCTGTGGCTCTGGTGTAGGCCAGTGGCTACAGCTCCGATTGGACCCCTAGCCTGGGAACCTCCATATGCGATGAGAAGCAGCCCTGGAAAGGGCAAAAAGACAAAAAAAAATGTTGTTGGTAACTTGATAGTAATTGCAATGAATCTGTAGATTGCCTTGAATAGTATAGCCATTCTGACAACATTTATTCTCCTAATTCAATAATACAGTATATCTTTCGCTCTGTTTGTGTTATCTTTGCTTTCTCACATCAGTGTCACATAGTTTTCAAAGTACAGGTCTTTTGCCTCCATAGGTAGATTTATTCCTAGACATTTTTTTTTTATGTGATGGTAAATGGTATTGTTTCCCTGATTTCTAGCTCTTATCATTTATTGTTTTTGTATAGGAATGCAAAAGATTCTGTGTATTGATTTTGTATTCTACAATATTACTAAATTCATTTGATGAATTTTAGTTGGCTGGTAGCATCTTTAGGATTTTCCTCACAGTTCTCTGTATAGTATCATGTCATCTACAAAGAGTGACAGCTTTATTTCTTATTTTCCAATTTGGATTAGTTTTAATTTTTCTTCCCGTATTGCTATGGCTAGGACCTCCATCTCTGATGAATAAAAGTGGTGAGAATGAACATCCTGGTCTTGTTCCTGATCTTAGTGGAAATGCTTTCAGCTTTCCACCATTGAGTAAGTTTATCTTTGGTTTTGCCATATATGCCTTTATCATGTTGATGTATGTTCTAGATAT
Source organism: Sus scrofa (assembly GCF_054392235.1). Lineage (NCBI taxonomy): Eukaryota > Metazoa > Chordata > Mammalia > Artiodactyla > Suidae > Sus > Sus scrofa. Next base: position 63,230,305 of record NC_139401.1, read on the forward strand.
CCTCTATTTCTGGGGATTTTTAATTTTATCAGAAATAAGTATTTAGTGCCATTGGTCTGTATGTCTGTTTTGGTACCACACTGTCTCAATGACTGTGGTCAATTAAGCTTTGACAAAAGAAACAAGAAAATTAAATGAGAAAAAGACAGTTTTTTCAGCAAGTATTGCTGGGAAACAAGGACCGCTGCATCAAATCAATGAAACTGGAACACACCCTCATGCCACGCACAAAAATAAACTCACAATGGCTTAAAGACCTCAATATAAAACAAGACACAATAAAACTCCTGGAAGAGAACATAGGCAAAATATTCTCTGACATCAATCTAATAAATGCCTTCTAAAGTCAGTCTCCCAAAACTACAGAAATAAGATAAAAAATAAACCAATGGAGAAAAGCATAAAGCCTTCCCACTAAAATCTGGAACAAGACAAGGATGCCCACTCTCACCACTGTTGTTCAACACAGTATCGGAAGTCCTAGCCACAGCAAACAAACAAGCAAAAGAAATCAAAGGTATCCGAATAGGAAGAGAAGAGGTAAAACTGTTACTGTATGCAGATGACATGATATTATATATAGAATACCCTAAGGAATCAACCCAAAAGATACTTGAATAGATCAACAATTTCAGCAAACTAGCAGGATACAAGCTTAACATTCATAAATCAGTCGCATTTCTGTACACTAAAAATTAAATACTAGAAAAGGAATGCAAAATACAATACCCTTTAAAATTGAACCCCACAAAATCCAATACCTGGGAAAACACATCACCAAGGAGGTCAAAGACTTATATGCTGAAAACTATAAAACATTAATTAAGGAAATTAAAGAAGATGTAAGAAATGGAAAGCTATTCCATGCTACTGGGTAGCAAAAAATTAATGTTGTAAAAATGGCCATACTACCCAAAGCAATCTACAGATTCAGTGCAATCCCTATCAAATTATCCACAACATTTCTCACAGAACTACAGCAAACAATCCAAACATTTATATGAAACCACAAAGGACCCAAAACTGCCAAAGCAATTCTGAGGAACAAAAACCAAGCAGGAGGCATAACTCTCCCAGACTTCAGGCAATATTACAAAGCCACAGTCATCAAGACAGTGTGGTTCTTGTACCAAAACAGTCATATAAAGCAGTGGAACAGAAAAGAGAACCCAGAAATAGCCCCAGATATCTATGGTCAATTAATCTTTGACAAAGGAGGGAAGAACATAAAATTGGGAAAAGACAGTATTTTCAGCAAGAATTGCTGGGAAACCTGGACAGCTACATGCAAATCAATGAAACTAGAACACACCTTCACACCATGCAAAAAAATAAACTCAAAATGGCTGAAAGACTTAAGTGAAAAACAAGACATAATCAAAATCCTGGAAGAGAACATAGGAAAAATATTCTCTGACATCAACCTCATGAATATTTTCTCAGGTCAGTCTCCCAAAACAACAGAAATCAAAGCAAAGATAAACAAATGGGACCTAATCAAACTGAAAAGCTTTTGCACAGCAAAAGAACCCAAAAAGACACCTTCCAGAATGGGAGATAATACTGTCAAATGATGTAACTTACAAGGGCTTAATCTCTAAATTACACAAACAACTCATACAACTCAGCAGCAAAAAAGCCAACAACCCAATTAAAAAATGGGCAAAAGACCTGAATAGGCATTTCTCCAAGGAAGAGATACAGATGGCCAGCAAGCACATGAAAAAATGCTCAACATCCCTGATTATTAGAGAAATGAAAATCAAAACTGCCATGAGGTATCACCTCACACCAGTCAGAATGGCATCCTTAATAAGTCCACAAATAACAAAGGCTGGATGGGGTGTGGAGAAAAGGGAACCCTCCTGCACTGCTGGTGGGAATGTAAGCTGGCACAGCCACTATGGTGAACAGCATGGAAGTACCTTAGAAATCTATACATAGAACTACCATATGACCCAGCAATCCCACTCTTGGGCATATATCCGGACTAAACCTCTCTTGAAAAAAAGACACATGCACCTACATGTTCATTGCAGCACAATTCACAATAGCCAAGACATGGAAATCACCCAATTGTCCACTGACAGATAATTGGATTAGGAAGATGTGTTATATATATACAAAACAGATCACTCCTCAGCCATAACAAAGAACAAAATAATGCCATTTGCAGCCACATGGATGGAACTAGAGACCCTCATCCTGAGTGAAATAAGTCAGAAAGAGAAAGTCAAATACAATATGATATCACTTATATCTGGAATGTGATATATTGCACAAATGAACTTTTCCACAAAAACAAAAATCATGGATTTCGAGAATAGACTTCTGGTTGCCAAGGGGGAGGGGCGGGAGTGGGATGGATGGGGTTCTTGGTGTTAATAGATGCAGACTATTGCCTTTGGAATGGATTAGCAATGAGATCTAACTATGTACTACTGGGGAGTATGTCTGGTCATTTATGATGGAGGATGATAATGTGAGTAAAAATAATTTATACATGTATGTGTAACTCGGTCACCATGCTGTACAGTAGAAAATGACATTTGTGATGGATCATGATAATGTGACAAAATACAATGTGTACATGTATGTAACTGAGTCACCATGTTGTACACTAGAAAAAAAATTGTATTGGGGAGATAACAATTTAAAAAATAAAAATAAAATAAATTGACAGAACACTGTAAATGTGTTCTGGTATAATGGGAAAAATTAAAATCATAATAAAAAAGAATTGGGTATTTAATTTGTCAAAGGCTTTTTCTGTATCTATTGATAATCATATGGTTTTTATTCTTCATTCTGTTAATATAGTCTATCACATTTATTTATTTGCAGATATTGAAGAATGCTTGCATTCCTGGGATAAATCCCACATGATCATGGTGTTTGAACCATTAAATGTGTTGTTGGATTTAGTTTCCTTATATTTGTTTAGGATTTTGCATTTACCTTCATTAGCTATATTGCCTTGAAATTTTCTTTTTTCTGTTTTATCATTGTGTAGTTTTTGGTATCAGGGTAATTGTTTCCTCATCGAATGAGCTTGGCAAATTTCCTTTCTCTGCAATTTTTGGGAATAGTTTCAGAAGGTCAGGTGTTAACTCTTCACTAAATGTTTGATAGAATTTGCCTGTGAAGTCATATATTTTGTTGGAATTTTTTTAATAATCCAATATGAAAATTTTATTTCTATCATGATCTTTGCATTTCCATATTTTATTACTACAAGCCTCCTACCAATACATCTGATGTGGCAAAAACAGCACTTCTGCAATGTAGTTTTTTCTTTTTTTAGAGTAGTGGGTTTTTAATTTTTTATTCATATATATTTTTTTCTACTGTACAGCATGGTGACCCAGTTACACTTACATGTATACATTCTTTTTCTCACATTACATGTTCCAGCGTAAGTGACTAGACAGAGTTCCCAGTGCTACACAGCATTTTTAATCACAATTTCAATTACAGTACCTGGGATTAGTCTATTCAGATCTTCTATTCCCTCCTTCTTCAGTCTTGGAAGTTCATACATTTATGAAAATTTATCCATTTTTTCTAGGTTGTACATTTTATTGACATATAGTTGCTTGTAGTAGTCTCTAATGTTACTTTATATTTCTGGCTTTATTTTATCAATTTTCTTTATCTTTTTTTCTTTATCATTTCAAAAAACCAACTTTTTTTTCTTTTTTGCTGTTTAGGGCTGCACCCACAGCATATGGAAATTTCTAGGCTCCTCCACCACAGCTCATGGCAACTCTGGATCCCAGGACCACTGAATGAGAGCAGGGATTTAACCTGCATCCTCATGGATACTAATCAGATTCATTTCCACTGTGCCACAATGGGAACTCCCAAAGAAACAACTTCTTAAATTTAATTTAATTTTATTTTTATGACCCCACTTCACACCACATGGAAGTCCCCAGGCCAGGGACTGAACCCAATTTACAGCTGTGACTGGAGCTGCAGCTGTGGCAATGCCATATACTTAACCCTCTGCCCTAGGCTGAGGATCAAACCCATATCTCTGCAATGATCCAAGCCACTGCAATTGGATTTTTAACACATTGCACCATTGTGTAAAGTACAAACACAGCTTTTAGTTTCATTAATAATTTTTATTGTTTTCGTCATCTCTACTTCATCTATTTCTTCTCTAATCTTTATGATTTCTTTCCTTCTACTAACTGGCTTTTGTTTGTTCTTTCTTCAGTTGCTTTAAGTGTAGTATTAAATTGCTTATTTGTGGTTTTTCTTGATTCCTGAGTTAAGATTGTATTACTATAATATAAACTTCTGTCTTGGAACCTCTTTTGCTGCTTCCTGTAAGTGTTGGATTGTGGTGTCTCCATTGCGATTTATTTGTAGGTATTTTTTGATTTCCTTTTTGATTTTTTTCAGTGATCTATTGGTTTTTTAGTAGCCTGTTATTTAGCTTCCATTTGCATATGTTTTTAAATTATTTTGATTTATAATCTCACAGTTGTGTGGTCAGAAAAGATGTTTGATATGATTTCAGTTTTCTTAAATCTATTGAGACTTGATTTGTGGCCTAAGACGTGATCTATCCTGAAGAAAGTTCCACGTACACTTGAGAAGGTGTATTTTGCTGCTTTTAGATGCAATTTTCTATAAATATCAATTGTCTATTTGCTCTAATGTGTCATTTAAGGACTGTGTTTCTTGTTGATTTTCTTTCTGCATATTTTGCCCATTGATAAAAATTGGTGTTGAAGCCTCCTGTTATTACTATGTTTCTGTCTGTTTCTCTTTTTATACCTATTAGCATTTACCTTATATATTGAGGTGATCCTATATCAGCTGCATATATATTTACAATTGTTCTATCTTCTTCTTGGATGGATCCCTAGATCATTATGTAGTGTCTTTTTTTTCCTTGTTTCTTATCCTGCTGGCTGTGTGTGTGTGTGTGTGTGTGTGTGTGTGATTTAATGTCTTTTGATATCTATATGCTATCACTTTATCATGTTTTTTGTGTAATTATTACACAATTTTCTTTTGTGGTTACTATGAGGCTTATATAAATTATATTAAATTTAGAGCACTCTATATTGAACACAACTTCAAGAGATACCATAAATTCTACACTATTATTTCTCCTCCACCTCACATTTTAGGTTATTTATATTGTAATTTAGATGCTTTTTATATTGTATAACAAAAATAGAATATCACACTTATGGTTATTTTGGCTACGTTCATATTACCTATTTTTAAACTAGAATTGTAAATAAATTACATACCGCTATTACTATACTGTAAAAACAAACAATTATTATGTATTGACCATTACCAGTGAGATTTATGCTACCCTTAATTTTTTTCTGATGTTAATTAATGTTCTTTTCTCCCATTTAAAGAACTTCCTTTAGCATTTCTTGAAAGACAAGTTTGTTGGTAATTAAATGCCTTCAGCTTTTGTTTATTTGGGAAAGACTTTATCCCTCCTTCCTTTCTGTAGGATTACTTCATTGGGTATATAATTCTTGGTTGATAATTATTTTCTTCAAAATTTTGGATGTCGTCCATTCTTTCTTGGCCTGAAAAGTTTCTGTTAAAAAATTTGATAATTGTCTTCTGGGAGTTCCTTCTATGTAACTATTCTTTTTGGTGATAATCTATATGGGAAAATAACCTGAAAAAGAATGGATAAGTGTATTTGTCTACATGTATAACTGAATAACTTTGTTGTATAGCAGAAATCAACACAATATTGTAAATAACTATACTTCAATAAAACTTTAAAAAATGAACAAAAATTCTCTTTTCTCCTGAAGCTTTTAAAATTAGTTGTTTATGATTGTTGACAATTTAATTCATAAATGTCTCATTGTATTCCTATTTGGGTTCAACCTATTTGAGATCTTTGTGCTTCATGGGTCTGGATGCCCATCTCACTCCCTGTGTTTGGAAAGTTTTCAGCCAATCTTGCACTCTATGTTTTTTCTCCCCTTTCTCTTTCTCATCTCCTGGAACTGCCATAATATAAATATTGTTTCTTTTCATTGTGTTCCATAATTCCCATAGCATTTATTTATTCTTTCTCACTCATATTTTCTTTTAACTTTTCTGACTGGGTAATTTCTAATGTCCTATCCTCCAGGTTGCTGATTCCCTCCTCTGCATGTTGAACTCCTATTGAAACTCTATTGAATTCTTCAATTCACTTTAATTTATTTCTTAACTCTAAGATTTCTGGTGTGTGTTTGTGTGTATGTGTTTTATGGTTGCTATTGTTGTATTGAACTTATTATTTTGTTCATGCATCGTTTTCCTAATTTCTTTTAATTTATATCCATGTTTTGTTGTAAGTCACTAAATTTTCTTAAGAGAATTATTCTGAATTCTTTGGCAGTTCATAGATCTCCATTTGTTTAGGGTCAGTTGTTGAAGCTTTCTTAGTTTCCTTTATTAATGTTAGATTTACCTCAATTTTTGTTGCTCTTGAGTCATTTACAAAAGCATATACATTTTTACTGAAGTATATTTGTTTTACAATGTTGTGCTAATTTCTTTGTACAGTAAAATGATTCATTTATACATATATATATATATATATATACACATATATACACTCTTTTAATAATCATTTACATTATGGTTCCTTATAAGACATTCAATGTATTTCTCTGTATGATACAGTAAGACTTTGTTGTTTATCTCCTCTGTGTATAATAGCTTAAATCTGCTAATCCCAAAGTCGAACTCCATCCCTCCATCAACTCCCTCCCTCGTGGAACCACAGGTCTGTTCTTCTTGTCCATGAGTATTTTTCTGTTTTGTTGATAAGTTTATTTGTGTTATATTTTAGATTACACATATATGTTATGTCATATCAGATTTGTCTTTCTGACTTTCTTAGTATGAGAATCTCTCATTGCATCCATTTATCTGTGAATGGCATATTTCATTCTTTTTATGGCTTAGTGGCATTCCATTGTGATATGTACTATATCTACTTAGCCATTCATCAGTTGATGACATCTAGGTTGTTTCCATGTCCAGGCTATTGTAAATAGTGCTGCTATGAACATAGTGGTACATGTGTCTTTTTAAATTAGTTTTTGTCTGGATATATGCCCAGGAGTTGGATTGCTGAATCATATGGTAGTTCTATATTTAGCTTTCTGAGGAACCTCCATACTGTTTTCCAGAGTGGCTATATGAACTGACATTCCCACCAACAGAAAATTGGGAGGATTCCCTTTTCTACACATCCTCTCAAGAATTTTTTATTTTTATACTTTTTAATTATGGCCATTTTGACTAGTGTGTGGTGGTACCTCATTATATTTTTGATTAAGTATCTATATTTTAAAGTAATTAAGCTTCTTCTCCAGATTTTATAGGTTTGCTTCTTCACCAATCTGCTCAGTTTGAGTTTCTGTGTGTCTGCCAGTAGATAAGACTTCTGGCTATGTTTCCTACCCAAGTGAGGCTAAAATGTGGACTTCATGATTGCCTGGATTCTCTGGTCAGGCTTATTAGGCAGTCAGGTAGGTACTATATTCAGTAGTAGATAGGGCTTTTTTTTTTGTCTTTTTGCCTTTTCTAGGGCTTCTCCCATGGCATATGGAGGTTCCCAAGCTAGGGGTCTAATCAGAGCCATAGCTGCTGGCCTATGCCAGAGCCACAGCAATGCAGGATCTGAACCGCATCTGCAACCTACACCACAACTCTCGGCAACGCCAGGTCCTTAACCCACTAAGCAATGCCAGGGACCAAACCTGCAACCTCATGGTTCCTAGTCAGATTCATTAACCACTGTGCCAAAACCAGAACTCATAGATTGGGCTATTAATTAGCTTCCTTAACCCCCCAAAAAAGAAACAACAGAATGAGGCCCAGGCCCTGTGCAGCTCATTGTTTGAGGACTTGAATTCAACCAGAATATACACTGAATTCCCTGACCAGGTAAGGACACTAATTTTGCTCAAGGGAAGTCATGACCTATACTCTCTGTTTCAGCACCACTGTAGATAGGCCTGCTGAATGGGCTACACAGCTTCCTCTGTGCTAAGTTCCCTGGATGGACTGGCAGAAGACTGTATTCAGCAATTAGCAGGGCTATGAATCAGATTCCCTGCCCAGGCCTAGCAGAAAAAGAAGATCTAGAGCTAGTAATGGTTTTGTTGTCCTAACTCAAGTTAACCCACAATCCATGTATCCTGATCAAACAGAGCCCCTGTCTTGGCTTTACAAACTATCAGATTTGTTTCTCTTTTCTAGGCTCAAGCAACAATGAGCTGCACAGCTTTCTGGAGTTTTGCCAGCCTTCCTGGACAGATGGTGCTGGGAGGCACTGTCCACAGCATGTGGGGCTATGCTTCAGCCCCCTTGCTTGGGCAGGAAAAGGATGGACTGCTCCAGGAAATTCTCATTTTCCCAAACAGACTTTCCAGTTCAGAAGGGCTGGAAGCTACCCTGTGATTTAGCTATAAATTAACAAACTTGCCTGTGTTTAGCATGAGAATTCTTCAAATGTGGTCCTGGCTTTGCTCTAGAGGCAATTAGCTCTGCCTTCCCAATAATACTTAGTATATTATGACTACTATGAGAAGAGTGACAGGAATCTTCCAACTAGGAACAGTTACAGATACAAAGCACTGTTTGTCTGCCACAGGGGTTGTTGAGAAAGCACATATAAAGCCTGATTAAGACTGGACCAGAAAAACAGAGAACTTCTCTGTTTCCACCATAAACCTAGCAACCAGTAACAAGCAGCATCAGTCTACCACTAGTTAAGGAATAAGATCATGGAGATAAAACCTGTGGCACAAGCATACACGGATGGCTGAAAGATATGGGAGAAGCAGGAACAAGATATAACCTTCAACACTTGGGACCCACTTTAAGGACACAATGATAATATCATGCCACTTCAGAAGAATTTGGAGCCTGTATTACACTGACAATATTGCCAACAGGAGCAAGACTCAAACCGAAAGTCCTTCATGAACTGACTCAAAATGTCACAATAACAAGCAGATAAGAGAAGACATATACTCATTTTCAGGCATAAATATTTCTTGTATAAGTGCCTTCTATTCCTCTATTTATTATGCATGACATTCAATCAAAAATTTTGAGATACATGGAGTTCCCGTCGTGGCGCAGTGGTTAATGAATCCTACTAGGAACCATGAGGTTGCGGGTTCGGTCCCTGGCCTTGCTCAGTGGGTTAATGATCCAGCGTTGCCGTGAGCTGTGGTGTAGGTTGCAGACGCGGCTCGGATCCCGAGTTGCTGTGGCTCTGGCATAGGCCGGTGGCTACAGCTCTGATTCGACCCCTAGCCTGGGAACCTCCATATGCCACGGGAGCGGCCCAAGAAATAGCAACAACAACAACAACAGCAAAAGACAAAAGACAAAAAGACAAAAAAAAATTTTGAGATGCACAAGAAATAAGAAAAATAATCGTAACTGAAATCTAATATCCAGCACAAATGAACATCTCCACAGAAAAGAAAATCATGGACTTGGAGAATATACTTGTGGCTGCCCAACGGGAGAGGGAGGGAGTGGGAGAGATCGGGAGCTTGGAGTTATCAGATACAACTTAGAATAGATTTACAAGGAGATCCTACTGAGTAACATCGAGAACTATGTCTAGATACTCATATTGCAACAGAACAAAGGGTGGGGGGAAAAATGTATACATGTAAGAATAACTTGATCCCCATGCTGTACAGTGGGAAAAGAGAAAAAAAAAGAAAAAAAAAGAAAAATAAAATTCATTACTTTTTCTTTATACCAAGCTCTTGGATTGGAAGAACCAATATTGCCAAATGACTATACCAACCAAGGCAATCTACAGATTCAATGAAATCCCTATAAAAGTACCAAAGACATTCTTAACATAACAGGAACAGAACATTTTTTAAAATTTGTATGCAAACATAAAAGACCCTAAATAGCCAAAGCCATACTTAAAAAGAAAAAATGGAAATGGAGAAATCAGGCCCCCTGACTCTGGACAATACTGCAAAGATACAGTTATCAAATAAATATGGTACTGGCACAAAAACAGAAATATAGATCAATGGAACAGGAAAAAAAGCCCAGAAAAAAAAAACCAAATGCCTATGGTCAACTAATCTGAGCCAAGAACATAGAGTGGAAGAAACATAGTCTCTTCAACAAGTGGTGCGGTGAAAACTACAAAGCTACATATAAAGGAATGAAATTAGAACACTCTCTAACACCATTCAAAAAATAAACTCAAAATGGATTAAAGACCTAAGCATAAGGCCAGATACTATAAAAAAAATAGCAGAAAGCATAATCAGAAGGCTCTTAGACATAAATCACAGCAACATCTTGTTCGATCCAACTCCTAAAATAAGGTCAATAAAAGCAAAAATAAACCAATGGGGCCTAATTTAACTCAAAGGCTTTTGCACAGAAAAGGAAACCATGGAAAACACTAAAAGATAACATACAAAATGGGAGAGCATCTTTGCAAAAGCTGCAACCAAATAGGACCTAATCTCCAAAATATACAAACAATTCATACAACTCAACAATAAAACAAACAAACAACCCAATTTAAAAACAGACAAAAGACCTAAATAGATATTTTTCCAAAGAAGATATACAGGTGGCCAACAGGCACATTTTTAAAAATGCTCAACATCACTAATTATTAGAGAAATGCGAATCAAAACTACCATGAGGTACCACCTCATACCAGTCAGAATGGCCATCATTAACAAGTAAACATATACCAAATGCTGGAGAGGGTATGAAAAACGGGTACCCTCATTTACTATTGGTGGGAATGTAAATTGGTACAACCACTATGGAAAGTAGCATGGGGGTACCTCAGAAAACAAAATATAGTACTACCATAGGAACCAGCAATCCCACTCCTGGACATATATCCAGACAAAACATTCATTCAAAAAGATACAACCTATATTCATTGCAGCAGTATTCACAATAGCCAAGACATGGTAACAACCTAAATGTCCATTGATAGATGAATGGATCAAGAAGATGTTGTACATATATACAGTGGAATACTAATCAGCCATGAAAAATGACAAAATGCCATTTGCAGCAACATGGATGCAACTAGTGATTCTCATTCTAAATGAAGTATGTCAGAAAGAGAAATACAAATACCATATATTATCACGGATTTGTGTGATCTAAAATACGCCACTGACAATCCTTTATAGAAAATAGAAACAGATCACAGACAAGAAGAGTAGACTTGCCAGGGGGAGAGGAGAGGGAGTGGGATGCATGGGGAATTGGGGGTTGGTGGATGCAGATTGTTATATTAGAAATTATTGCAAAATTGGGTCCTACAGTACAGCACAGGGAACTTTGTATAACTGAGTCAAATTGCTATACAACAGACATTGAAGAAATATTGAAAATCAACTATATTTTAATGAAAAAAGATTAAATACAATAAACAGAACCAGATACAGGAAAGACCAAGGTGTTAGAATATTCAAAAAGGAATTTGAAAATAGCAGATTAATATGTTAAATAATCTGTGGAAAAGTAAAACTACAAGCATGAACAGATTTAATTCAGCAGAGAGATGGACATGATAAGGAGTCAAATGTGACTATGACCCAGTGTCTTTCCTATTAAATGCAACTATAAATATTTAAGAGAATGCATGGGCCAGCTATATGAAAAACATGAAGATATTAACAGCAACAGATAGATTGGAGGAGAGCAGAAGTGGTGGGTTTACTTTCTTTTTTATGTCTAGTATGGCCAAACATGTATTAAAAAGCAGCCAAAATCTGTAAGTATATACCAGGTATGGAATAAAACTTTCAAAAGTTTTTCCTTACTCTTCTGAGGAGGGAAATTAAAAGAACTTTAAAGATTAGAGAAGGTAGGTTAAATGCAGTTTTTTTTTTAATTTATCTATTCTTTCCCATCCTAGGTTTCCATGTCTCAGTACAGTAGCAGCCACATTGGCATATTGACAAACAGTGGTGGCTAGGCAGGTGCCTAGAACTCAGAGGGAAAATAACCACTATTCTGGACCAGATGAGCTATGATCCATAGACCAACAGGCAAATCATTTTTCTTTCTCTCTCCTCCCATTGCTTGGACCTAAAAGAAAACAATATCACTGTGACTGTAAGGAGGTGTTGTGGCAGTGAACTTGAAAGATTAAGAGAAATCACTGAGAGGAGGGAGAGGAAAAGAGCAGTTCTATATGATTTTGTATGAACTTCTGGAGTCACCACTCAATTGTGCATGCATGTATGTGACCATAACAGTGTGTCTCAGGCTTTGAGACTTGAACTACAAGAGTAGACCACCACCCGGGTCACATACTTGACTGATTCAAATTCAAATTCAAAAACTTTGCAAACTGAGATCAAAACCATAACTTGTTGAATGTAGGTTGGAATTTGTAGTCTGGGTATAACACAGTAGATTGCCTACTTTAAAAAAAAAATCCTGAACAATAAACCAAGATTTTCCTTGGAATTTTAAAAAACATACTGTTTCATAATATAAGATTCAAAATCCTCAGGATATAATCCAAAATTACTTGTCAGACACACATATACACACACATGAAAATAACTCACAAGAAAAAGGATAATTTAAAAATGCCAACTCTGACATAACAAATGGTGGAATTATCAGACAAAAAATTTAAAGTAAATTAAACAACGAATATTCTAAAAAGTAAAGATGAATGCACTTTAAAGGCATGAAAAAATATGAAGGTGCAGAAAATATGTAGAAAATGTAGAGAACACACAGAAATTTTATAACTGAAAGAAAAAACTAAGATAACTGTGTGGAATAAATTTAAGAATAGAGATAAGAGAGGAAAGATAAAAATACAGAAAACCAATGAAATAAAAAGTGGGTTCTTTGAAAAGATTAATGAAATTTGGAGCATGGTACTGGTAAAAGAACAGATCAAAAGAATAAAGAAATAAACCCAAAGAAGTAAGGCTACTTGATTTAAAATTATTGTGATAGTATATACATCTTTATGCCTGCCTATTACAGATTTTATTCAGTAGATATGGAGTGGAGTTTGGGAATTTATATTTTGGGAATTGTTTGGATGATCTCCCAATCCACACCCCACAGAGAACCATTGAGAAAAGATACCAAAGATGACTAGAGACAAGGAGGAATTCATGTTTGAGAAACATATAAACAGGAACAAATGCAGATTTTGCAGGAAATGGATAAACCCTCATCGTGTTATAGTATAAAATATATGGTAGTGGGGTGGAATCAAGGTGAAATTAAAATATGTGGAAATTAAACTGGAAAGAAAAGTTGGTATAATACTTTGAATCATATGCTATGTGATGAAATTTTGCATTTATTCTATAGGCAGCCAGGAACTATTGGAAATTTTGGAGCAAGGATGTAAGAATTCATTTGTTTATTAATTAATTCAAGAAATATTTACTCAGTGTCTACTGTGTATGGTAGCACTTGTAGGCACAGGGTATGCAAAGCAGACATTATGGAGAAAGGATAGGAACTGGGAAAGAATGTTGTCTAGAATACTCATTTAGAGATTATTGAGGTAGTTCTAAAAGAGATATTGTGTAGGATGAAGATAAAGTCCTGAATTAAGGTAGTAGAAAATGGGATTTAGAGGAGGACTGGATGAACTAATTTGAGGAGGAAGTGAAAAGGAATAAAAATCCAGAAGAATGGCTAATTTAAAACATGGAAATTCCAAGTGTTGACAAAGACGAGAAGCAACTGTAACTCATACAAAATGATATCACTTTGGGAAACAAAGTTTCTTATAAAGGTAAACATACTCCTATCCTATGACGACATAATTCCCCCCCAAGGTATTCACCACAGGAAAATGAAAACATATGTCCATATAAAAAATTGTATAGGGATATTTATAGTAGCTTTATTCATACTAGCCCCAAACTGGAAACAACCAAATGTTCATGAACAAGAGAAAGATTTAAAAATATATAATGAATACATTTAAATATATTTTTCAGCAATGAATGCAATACAAACTACACAAAATAAAATGGTTTAACCTCAAAAACATCGCATTGAGCAAAACTCATATACAATATAGTACACACTGTATGATTTCATCAATACAAAGCACTAAAACAAACAAAATACATCAATAGCAATAAACATTGGAATAGTATTTGCCTTGGATTTTCATAAGGATCGACTAGAAAAGAGACAGAAAAGACATTCTGTGATGATGGAATGTTCAGGATCTTGAATGAGATGATGGTTAAGTAAATGCATACAGTCGCCAAAAGCCATGTAATTTTACACCTAAATCCTACAATTTATTGTACCAAATTGTGCACAATAAAATGATTTTTGAATAAGAATATTAATTCTGAGGAAAAATTATCCAAATCCAGATTTTTATTGAACTATAACAATGAAACCATCTGTCATTCAGGAACTAGTTCTCAGCATGGACAATGTGCAAAACATATCTAGGGGGGAAAACTGTTTCTGTACCCTCTTAGACTTAGCATATGAGGCCTTTTAATAAATAGATAAATAAATAAATAAATAAATAACTTGTGCATTACATAATTTAGTAAGAAAAAGTTACTTTAAGTTATTACTGTCAAGAAAGAGAACACAAGTCCATGATTTTCTTTTCTGTGGAAAGGTTCATTTGTGCTAGATATTAGATTCCAGTTATGTGATATCATATGGTATTTGTCTTTCTCTTTCCGACTTATTTCACTCAGTGTGAGAGTCACTAGTTCCATCCATGTTGATGCAAATGGCATTATGTCATTCTTTTTTATGGCTGAGTAGTATTCCATTGTGTATATATACCACATCTTCCTAATCCAATCATCTGTCGATGGACAATTGGGTTGTTTCCATGTCTTGGCTATTGTGAATAGTGCTGCAATGAACATGTGGGTGCACATGTCTTTGCAAGGAAAGATATATGCCCAAGAGTGGTATTGTTGGGTCATATGGCAGTGCTATGTATAGATTTCTAAGGTACCTTCATACTGTTCTCCATAGTGGCTGTACCAGCTTACATCCCCACCAAAAATACAGGAGGGTTCCCTTTTCTCCAAACCCTCTCCAGCATTTGTTATTTGTGGACTTATACTTGATGGCCATTCTGACTGGTGGGAGGTGGTATCTCATGGTAGTTTTGATTTGCATTTCTCTAATAATCAGGGATGTTGAGCATTGTTTCATGTGCTTGTTGACCATCTGTATATATTCCCTGGAGAATGGTCTATTCAGGTCCTTTGCCCATCTGTCCATTGGGTTGTTGGCTTTTTTGCTGTTGCGTTGTATAAGTTGATTGTGTATTTTAGAGATTAGGCCGTTGTCAGTTGTACCATTTGAAACTATTTTCTCTCATTCTGTAAGTTGTATTTTTGTTGTCTTTTTGGGTTCTTTTGCTGTGCAAAATCTTTTCAGTTTGATTAAGTCCCATTTGTTTATCTTTGCTTTGATTTCTGTTGTTTTGGGAGACTAACCTGAGAAAACATTTGTAAGATTGATGTCAGAGAATGTTTTCCGTATGTTCTCCCCCAGGATTTTGATGGTGTCTTGTTTTAATTAAGCCTTTAAGCAATTTTGAATTTATTTGCATGCATGGTGTGAGGGAAAAGAAAATCATGGACTTGGAGAATATACTTGTTTTTGCCATGGGTGAAGGGGAGGGAGTTGGATATATTGGGAGCTCGGGGTTAATAGATGCAGACTATTGCCTTTGGAATGGAATAGCAATGAGATCCTGCTGTGTAGCACTGGGAACTATGTCTAGTCATTTATGATGGATCATTATAATGTGAGAAAATAATGTATGCATGTATGTGTAACTGGGTCACCATGCTGTACAGGAGAAAAAAATGTATTGGGGAAATAACAATTGAATACAATTAAAAATAAATAAGTTAATAAAAAAACACAAATTATGTATACTTTTAATTACAACAATGTAATTAGTAATTTTGCTGAAATGCAGGCAAGAAAATACATTTTATAAAATAAACATAATTTCTGAAAAAAGAAGATAGCCTTTGCTGTATAGTAGAAAATTGACAGAACATTGTAAACCAACTATAATGAAAAAAAATAAAGATCTTTTAAAATAGGTAAAAAAAGAAGATAAAAAGCTTCTTTTTGAGCATCCTGGTGAGATATGGTGCCAGGGAAGTCCAGGAGAAAGAGATGAGCATCAGTCATTTCCATTTTGAAGATTTCATACCAATTTAGCCTAATCAATAATGGAGATATCCTTAAGGCTGATATTCAACTGATCTATACCTATAAGGCCAGGATTTCTCAACCTCAAAAATATTGACATTTTTGAGCTAAGTAATTATTTCCTGTGTGTATGGGCATTCAGTGAAGTTTGGGGCACAGCATTGAGGCTTCCCTCCTGTGCATTGTAAGTTGTTTAGCTGTATCCCTGACTTCTACCTTCTAGATGCCAACATCACTGCCTTATTTTCAATGACAAATGTCTCTAGACTTTGCCAAATATCTCTTGTTGGAGAAAATCACACTCAGGTGAGAACCACAGTTGTATGTCTATATCAATTGTTAAAATATTTAAACACTTTAATACTAATTGCTAAATAGTTACCCCATGCCTCTCTCAAAACTATTCCCCACTGCCCTTAATTCCTCAGTACCTATCCCAGCTCTCTTCACCATAGAGTATTACCTGACACAGGAGGGTGCTTCTAGGACCTTGCTCCAGTCCATTCAGACTAATCATTGTTTTTGCTATATAGGTTGTCAATAATTTTTGTTATCAATTTAAAGTTCTTCAAATAAACACAGTTATTTTTAATATATTTATCTCCATGTATGAATTCTAGCTCTTTCCATAAATCATCTCTCCTGTTAATATTAATTCCTTTCATGTATTTTTAGAGAACCATGTGGTCTATTTGCTGTGTCTCATTATTAAGTGTGTCTGAAGAAAACATAGCTCCTTTAATCTTTTCCTGCCAATCAGTCCCTCCAGAATCGTCAATCATGTCTACAGCTTCTCTCTGACTTCCTTCCCTATGTCCTCTTCATTCTGAGCCTCTGATGGCCTTGCACTGACTCGGACATCCTAGGTGCCATCTCATCAAAGTCACGTAGTTCCATGACACAGTGTCTTTCAGAACACTCCTGGAAATAACAGTGGCCCATTTAAGTTACATATCATATTACAAAACCATATCTAATATGATAAAAGCTCATCCTCACATACACCTTGTTATCCAATCTTACACAGAACCACATTTCACATGTCTGAAGCCAAAAATAATATATGATGGTGGACAGTGTGTCACTTCCAGGAAGTATTCCCAAACTGACCAGAAAAGAGCTAACCACTTGCCCTTATCTTACCTTGCCTGGACTTGAATTACAAATAGCTTTTCTTCTCAGCCTTCCATTAATTATATACCCCCTCAACACACACACACACACACACACACACACACACACACACCTTGCAACCCCTAAGATGTGCTTCCTATGATTGTTCAATATGTAAACACATCCCTGTCTAGGAACCTTCTTCACATTGGAACTTACCCAAGTGTCTTCCAATTACTTTCACTTAAACTACAAGAATATGTCATTTATTTCAAGGATTCTAGTATAAATGTGTCAATAAATATTTTTTATATGAGAAAGTCTAAGAAAGAGAGAAATAAAGAAAGAAAGAAAAAGAAAAAGAAGAAATCTTCATCTTATCTTTATATTTACTCTTAGGGGCATCCTAGATCCTGAGCATA
The DNA here is from genome assembly GCF_054392235.1 of Sus scrofa. Classification (NCBI taxonomy): domain Eukaryota; kingdom Metazoa; phylum Chordata; class Mammalia; order Artiodactyla; family Suidae; genus Sus; species Sus scrofa. The sequence goes on from NC_139401.1 coordinate 63,248,082, forward strand.
CTTAAATGTGCAGATTCCTGGGCCTTTTGACCTAGGCTAGGGAAGTTTGAACATGAGGCAAGTAATTCCTAGCATCAAATGAATCCCCAGCTCTTACTACCAGTCTCCATTCTATTCAGAATGAGGCAATAAGAACCAATTAAAGGACTGATCCTGGTTCCATCTAGATAAGAGTGGAAGAGGATCATCTTGTGGATGGGTTTATCATGAAAACTTATACTTGGATTAACTACCACTGAAAATGAACAAGACCCAGTAGGCCCTCTCAGATCATATAATGAAGAGAGAAGTGTAATCCTTGAAAAAGCAGCTAGCTGTAGTGAAAATAGTCCGAGCATTGGATCAGAGAGATACAAGATCAAATGCTGTGTTGGCTATTTAGTAGCTATGTAAATATGAACATGTTGCTTAACCTCTCTGAGCCTTGGTTTCTTCATTTATAAAATTGTGCTAATAATAACTTACTCACAGAGTCATTGTGCTTATTAAATAAGACTATGTTTATAAAGCACCTAGTATGGTTCCTCAAACATTTTAATCACTCAATATATGGTAACTATTATTACTATATCCTAGATAGTGGTATATTCTGCTTACTCAAATCAAACAGGAGTTTCATTATGCTGGAATCATGGTGCCTGGGGAAAGATGACAATTCCTACTTCTTTCACCAGCACTGTATTTTGCTTAGGAACAGGAAAAAATTCTAAGTCATCCTTAGGACAACCCAATGTGTGTCTTTCTGCTGCTGAAGAACACAGTTTCTCACAGAAATGGAAGGACTGAGAGTTGAAAATAAGTTACCGGGATAATAAATGCTTTTAATCCCTTAATTTTGCCTGAGGAAGAAAAGGTCAAGCAGTGACATCACAACAACATATCAGTATAAAATTTTTGAGGAAGTGACATGCTCTTCAGCAAGTCAGCTGGGACATGAAAAGAGTCAGCAAGCACACAGTGAAAAGAACACAATAATTGACTAGTCAAAAGAAACTAGGTTTGAGACCTGGAGCTGCAAAATTTTTGGCAATGACTTTATCCCAAAGGACCTTAGTTAGCTCAGTTTTCAAATGTAAGATTGGACAAGATAGCTATAAGAAATGTTATATCTGTGCATTATTTTAATATAAAGCCTCTCATGTAATTCTAATATCTCCTTCTAGATCTAACTTCCTATTATTCTAAAAAGAAATGATGCTAAATGAAGGTAGAAAGAATCAATACACAGGCAGGGATGGCATTCAGTATATGGAATCCATTGGGTTAAGCAGAGGCTGATGTGAAATATCCTCACCAAAGGGGATGAAAGACATGTAGGTCTGAACCGTCAAGGTGAATAATGCTCTGAGGTGTAGACAAAATTACTCTAGCAAGTTCTCCTGGCCAAGGGCCTCCATGAATTCCATAATTCTTTTAAAGATTAGGTCTCAGTTCCCAAGGACTGAGAGGTAAGAGCCTAGAATGAGAAATCCTCTTGCTTGTGAGTTAAGGCACGTAAGCAGGCTACCCTAAGACATGACATTTCCTAAATGCTGTAATATGTCATCCACTCAGGCCTCACCAGCACCAGAGATAATGTCAGCAGGAGACTGCTCCTCAAGTCCTCCCCACAAGGAAACAGGTGAAGCTATCACAAAATATCTGAACTCTATTCACTTAAGAGAAATGGCCTTGTTCTGAGTGAGCTTTCCCTAACATATTCTCATATCTTTCTTAATCTTTCCTTCTCTCAACAATGCCAGCCAAGCCTAAGGAAAGAGAAGCAACAGGGGGATCAGACAGTAAGGTCTTGAGCATCAGAACTAGGTCACTTTTCAGAGACGTGTTGCAGAAGACCCTTTCCATCTATTTATGACCTGGACAGGGAGGGCACATTGGACATTAGCAGGACTGGAGATCCAAAATATTAACCAAAGTCAAGGCCTAATTTACTTTCTCCCTCGCTAATGTGACTGCTTTCTGCTTGCCTATTCACAGTTCTGTGGAGGGACTCAAGGCAGCATCAAAGGATAAATAACAACATGTGTTCAATTTGAGCTCAACTTTCCTGGAAATACTTTAAGTAGATTCTGCCAGAGGGATATTCTAATGATTCAGCCCAATCCAGATATGAGAACTCCAGAGAAGAAAAAAGGAGAAGCTTAAACTGGGGTTTGCCTCATTCTTCTTCTTTCTCATTTTGATATACAGGCACAAATCCTAAATTTCCAGGGTTGGTAGAAGGACTCAATAAGACAACAGATGTAAATAATTTTCCTTGCCTGGGGCATGATAGGGGCTCAATGAATATTTATTCTCTCCTCTACTCATTGAACAAGGCAGACATTGTGCATAGTTTCCAATAAAGAAGGAGAGTTTTATAATTGCTATAGCATTAAAATTAGAATCGGTCTTAGAATTATACCTAGAATAATGTCTCATACCAAATAGGCGCTCAATACTTATATGTGGGTTGACTTACTGACCTAGGTTCTACTCTTAACTTACGTAATCTTGGGCAAGTCACTTATATCTCCAGGCTTCAATTTTCTTATCTGAAAAATTATGACAATAATTCATGCCAAAATTACTCTACAAAACTCTTCAGGGCCACATTATAAAATTCATATGGGAGTTGTGCACACTTTCTAGGAGTAATTATTGTTGCATTTAGAGAATATATGTCAAATAATTTCCCTAAAAGATGGTATAAACTTCAGATATACTGACTTAACTAGGATTATATAGAGGGAGAGGAGAAGGAAAGGACAGCAAGGATGGTACAACATATGCAAATCAATCAACATCATACAAGACATTAACAAAAGAAAAGTAAAAAATCATATGATCATCTCAATAGACGCAGAAAAAGCATTTGACAAAGTCCAACATCCATCCATGATCAAGACCCTCGCCAAAGTGGGTATAGAGGGAACATTCCTGAATATAATCAAAGCCATTTATGATAAACCCACAGCAAATATAATACTCAATGGGGAAAAACTGAAAGCCTTCTCACTCAAATCTGGAACAAGACAGGGATGCCCACTCTCACCACTGCTCTTCAACATAGTTTTGGAAGTCCTAGCCACAGCAATTAGACAAAAAAAAGAAATGAAAGGCATCCATATAGGAAGAGAAGAGATCAAACTGTCACTGTATGCAGATGACATGATACTATACCTAGAAAACCCTAAGGACTCAACCCCAAAACTCCTTGAACTGATTAATAAATTCAGCAAAGTAGCAGGATATAAGATGAACATTCAGAAGTCAGTTGCATTTCTGTATACCAGCAATGAAACATTAGAAAAGGAATAAAAAAATACGATACCTTTTAAAATTGCACCTCACAAAATCAAATACCTCGGAATACACCTGACCAAGGAGATAAAGGACCTATATGCCGAGAACTATAAAATTTTAATCAAAGAAATCAAAGAAGATGTAAAGAAATGGAAAGATATTCCATGTTCCTGGATTGGGAAAATCAATATTGTAAAAATGGCCATCCTACCCAAAGCAATCTACAGATTCAATGCAATCCCTATCAAATTACCCATGACATTTTTCACAGAACTAGAACAAACAATCCAAACATTTATATGGAACCACAAAAGACCCAGAATCGCCAAAGCAATCCTGAGAAACAAAAACCAAGCAGGAGGCAAAACTCTCCCAGACGTCAAGAAATATTACAAAGCCACAGTCATCAAAACAGTGTGGTACTGGTATCAAAACAGACAGACAGACCAATGGAACAGAATAGAGAATCCGGAAATTAACCCTGACACCTATGCTCCATTAATCTTTGACAAGGGAGGCAAAAACATCAAATGGGAAAAGGAAAGTCTATTCAGCAAGCATTGCTGGGAAACCTGGACAGCTGCATGCAAAAAAATGAAACTAGAACACACCCGCACACCATGCACAAAAATAAACTCCAAATGGCTGAAAGACCTAAATATACGACAGGACACCACCAAACTCTGAGAAGAAAACATAGGCAAAACACTCTCTGATATCAACATCATGAATATTTTCTCAGGTCCGTCTCCCAAAGCAATAGAAATTAGAGCAAAAATAAACCCATGGGACCTCATCAAACTGAAAAGCTTTTGCACAGCAAAGGAAACCAAAAAGAAAACAAAAAGACAACTTTCAGAATGGGAGAAAATAGTTTCAAATGATGCAACCAACAAGGGCTTAATCTCTAGAATATATAAACAACATATACAACCCAACAGCAAAAAAGCCAATCAAGCAATGGAAAAATGGGCAAAAGACCTAAATAGACATTTCTCCAAAGAAGATATACAGATGGCCAACAAACACATGAAAAAATGCTCAACATCACTGATCATAAGAGAAATGCAAATCAAAAGTACCATGAGATACCACCTCATACCAGTCCCAATGGCCATCGTTAATAAATCCACAAATAACAAGTGCTGGAGGGGCTGTGGAGAAAAGTGCAGAACCCTCCTGCACTGTTGGTGGGAATGAAAACTGGCACAGCCACTATGGAGAACAGTTTGGAGATACCTTAGACATCTATACATAGAACTTCCATATGACCCTGCAATCCCACTCTTGGGCATCTATCCGGACAAAACTCTACTTAAAAGAGTCACATGAACCCGCATGTTCATTGCAGCCCTATTCACAATAGCCAGGACATGGAAACAACCCAAATGTCCATCGACTGAGGATTGGATTCGGAAGAGGTGGTATATATACACAATGGAATACTACTCAACCATAAAAAAGAAAAACCTAATGCCATTTGCAGCAACATGGATGGAACTAGAGAATCTCATACTGAGTGAAATGAGCTAGAAAGACAAAGACAAATACCATACGATATCACTTATAACTGGAATCTAATATCCAGCACAAATGAAAGAAAATCATGGACTTGGAGAAAAGACTTGTGGCTGCCTGATGGGAGGGGGAGAGAGTGGGAGGGATGGGGAGCTTGGGCTTATCAGACACAATTTAGAATAGATTTACAAGGAGATCCTGCTGAGTAGCATTGAGAACTTTGTCTAGATACTCATGTTGCAACAGAACAAAGGGTGGGGGAAAAATATAATTGTAATGTATACATGTAAGGATAACTTGATCCCCTTGCTGTACAGTGGGGAAGTAAAAAAATAAAAGAAATTAAAAAAAATTAAAAAAAGATAGGACAGCCAGGAAAAGTTAATCAATGACAATCTGAAGTTTTTAACTTATCAATTTCATTAAAAAGGTAATGGAGGAGACTTGTATTTTACTAAGGATAAAAAGTAATCCCAAATAGAGATATGCCCTTCTCCTTCCTCATGAGAAGTTTTCCTCAAACATTAGAGTAAATGTAGCACAGTGGCAATAGCACATATTCTATAAATAGATGTCCTAAATTGAAATCTAAGTCCTGTCTTATACCTTATATGTTATCCTGGGCAAGTTACTGGACTTTCTGTAACTTTGTTTCTTTATCTGAAGTTATTTCTCCTGTCTTGCAAAGGATCCTATTTCTGGCTGCTCTCAAAAAAAAGTGTCATCCTCAGAACTAGAGATGTAATTGGAGAGCAAAATCAAAGATCAAGGAGAGAGGAGAAGTAGAAAGTAATGCATCAAACCAGGACAGGTCAGCAGCATTACATACGATAGTTTTCCACTTTAAAAAGCTCTACCTCAGGCCTTAAATTGAACCCTATCTCACAGCCAACAACACAGAACACAATACACCTTGGAAATCATCATTCTAATGTTTCATCACATTATTTGACAAACAAGGAAAATGGGCCCACTGAACATAAACCTAGTGATTAAACAGCAAAGCTGGGATGCATTTCACTCTAATTTGCTGTGCACCCATGCTATCTCAGGCACTTTATTATCTTCTTGAATTTTTTATTTTATTTTCAGGATAGCCCTTTAAGGTAGGTATTAGATGTAAAGGCAAATAGATCCACTTTTTACAGATGAACAACTGAGACTCGAAGATTATTAGAGATAAAGCCTCAGGCCACTCAATCATCATACACATTTCCTCCTTTCCAGAGATATATGCTCTCTGCCACATCTTAATGTGTCAAAGAGGAAAGAATATTGAGAGAAGTGACCAGGTGAGCTTTTTCCATGAGCATCTGTAGAAGACAATCTTATAGAAAGCCCCTGAAATTCATAGCTGTGAACTATATCACTGAGAAGGCTCTCATTTGCACCCTCTCTTATCTAATGCATGTGCAGCAGACTGTCAGAATTGTTTCTATGACTAGCACAAACCATGCTTACACCCTAGTTCAGCAGTTCTCAGGTATGTTCCAAGGGGAAACTGCATCAGAATCACCTGAGAAGCTTATAAAACATACAAATTCTTGTGCACATCCCATATCTACTGAATATGAATTTCACTGGGTGTGGTGGTGAGGAAAGAGAGACTAAGAATCTGTATATTTAAAAACTGTACCAATTGCTCTAATGAATATTAAAGTGTGACAGCCATTCCTTTAGAATATAATCTCTGCTACCTTTCTCAAGCAATGACTGAGTAGATGAAGTGGAAATGCAATTATTTAATAATATATGAAATATTTACTGATAATATAAACTAGGTTCTGTTAAATACATAAGACATCGTCCCTACTCTAAAGGGGCTCATGGTCTAAGTTGGTGAGAGACATAATGAAAATATAGTGGGATAAGTGCTAAGGCAGTGGTTTGCACAAAGATAAAGGTGACCTAAACTTACATAGATGGAATTAAGTAATGCTTCCTGGAGGAATATGCCTGAGATTCTCTTAAATAATGAGTAGGAGAGAATTAAGGCATATGAACAAAATGTTCCAGGCAGAGAGATAAGCTGTAAAGTTCTAAAACTGATATTTAGTCTGATCAGATAATAGACTATGCCTGTAACATTAACAAAAAATTGTGGCAATTATTTCTATTATCCTGACTAGTACCATATAACCAGTGTCAGAAAGAAGAGTAACCTTAAGAAATCAAGAGACCCTAGGTTGGACTCTCGGCTCTGCCACTTTGATAATTCTTGACCTTGAACAAAACATTTTTCTCTTGTCCTCAATATGCACATCTGTAAGGCAATATTTCATTCCTTAATTCAACAAATATATACTGATCACCTGTTAAATATCGGGCTTTGTGCTAGGTGCTGAAGAGACAGTGATAAACAATAAAGGCCAGTAGTGGTGAAGTCAAACAAGTTACAAAACAAAGTATGATGATTACTCTAAAAGAAAGGGATTTGAGGAATAGATGGCAGTATGTTACAATGGGCACAACATTGATTTCATCCAATGAGGAAACTGGATATAAAAATCTTCTAAAGCCATCAGTATGCAAATGAAAAATATTCCATTAAATGTATCTGTTAGAAGTATGGAGGAGAGCTGAAGCATCACACATCTCAACCTTTTAAACCCATACACTCTACATGTATCTTAACTCTTGGTTGTCTCCATATCAAGATAATTTTGTAGTAATTTACTTTTGGGAAGTATTTCAAATATATTTCTTCAAATTATACACATCCTGTCTATTGAGATTCACCCCCTACTATAAAGAATTCCTAATATCATAATACTCTTCTTAGGGGAAATATAAATGAAATCCTGACACAAGCTCTTGGACCAAGGATATAGAATCATAATTCTAATACAGGTGCTCCTGGGAGAAAAATCTTTTACCCTTTTTGGGCCTCAGTTTCCCCATCCATAAATGTGAATTAAGCTCTACCACATGATGTCCTGTGTTTTTTACAGCACTGCCTTTTCGTAAAGGCCTTTGCTTCAAGTGGCATGGTGAATGGTGTATTACAGCTACATGTATGAAAGGGTAAGATATCCACTATCTGTGCTAAGTAAGAGGGGCATCAGTCCAGGACTGGCCTCTGCTTTGGAATTTTCAGGCAAGCCCAAAATGTTTGCAATTGATTAATCAGTGAACCTCATGCTAGTTTTCTCTATGGTAATCCAAGAAGGGAGAAAGAAAGGAAGCTTGTCTCTAGGCATGTTCTCTTGTATCATGTCCATCATAACTCAGATGACTTGACCTAACAGAAAACTTCAAAGGGCCATCACATACAGAACAAGTCAGTTTAGCAATGCTGAGTGTGCATACCAGGGATCTGAGAACACAGAGGAATGAAAACTATTGGGCATTTGATTCTCACTCTGTGCTAAGTTCTTCACAGAAACAGGTTTGGTTAACTTTTTTTCATAAATCAGAACTTGGAAAGATTAATTTGATCATTTACTCAGCAGTTATTCATTCAGCATCTGCTATTTTCCAGACACAGTTTTGATTACTGAAAATATAATAGTGAACAACTCAGACATCCCTTCAATCACAAATATATAGCAGAAAAAGAAAATAAATAACAAAACACATAAGCAAATAATTAAATGTTAAATATCAATAAAAATACAGGGGAAAATGAAGTAATGAACATGAAGTAAGCCAGGGGTAGATTACATGGTTTGATTGGGAAAGGTCTCTCTAGGGAGAGAATGTTGAAGTTGAGACTTGAAAATATAAAGCAAAATCAGTCATGCTAAGAGTTCCAGAAATGAGGAATTTGAAGTTCACAGGCCCTAAGGTAGAAAGGAGTTTTTGTATATAAGGATCAGAAGGAATACAAGTACATCTGGAGAGATCTCAGCGAAGGGGAGAGCATTTTGAAATGCAGTCAAAGCATAGGCAATTCAGGACTTTGTGAGCTAATATAAAGACCATGGCTTTTATAACCAAAGCAAAGGTTGAAATGCCACTATAAGGTTTTAAACAGAGATGTGCTAGGTTCTGAATTCCATTTATGAGAAGTCACACTGAAAGTAAGTGGTGGAGCTAGAATTCAAAGTCAGATATTCCTCTCTTTAAGCATTCTCAGGTCCTATCTCAAAAAGGCATTGCCTAACTCAAGACATGCCCCAGGAGAGAGACCAAGCAGAATGCTTTGTTGACAAGAATTAAAGGAGCAAATAGACTCTTTATTTACCTAGATTGGGAAGGCTTCTTGGGTTGTATATGTGTGTATATGTGTATTAAGGATGTAGGGGGAAGGATATAAGAAGTTTCTAAATAAAAAAAAGAGGCTGAGGAGACTAAGAGAAGCATAAAGGCCAGTTTGAAAGAAAACAATCAGGCTTCAAATTCCTGATCTGCCAATCACTAGCTATGTGACGTTTGGCTTCTTTGCACATAATCTCAGTGTTATCAGCAGTTAAATGGAAATAATAATTTCAACCATATGTCAGAATGCTTTAAGGGTCGTTTGAGAAAATATATGAATAATTCCAGTGCAGAGCTTTTCCCACTGGAGGTATTTAGAGTGTGTTAATTACATTGGCCTGCAAAGTTTTAAAGAAGAGAAGACAGATAAGACTGGAAAGAGAAGTTGTAGACAAGCAAGGGTACTTTCATTCCCAGGTGCAGTCAGGCCGAACCTCTTTCTGATAGGACATGTGACAAGATTTTTCAACACTGGTCTTCCTAGCATAGCTGAGGTACTTGTACAAGGGATAGAAGTCCTTCTCAGGACTTTTCTTTGCATGGTACACATTCTGCACAGCAGCAACCTCACCTGGTTGTTAAGGACAAAATTCAGAGACTGAGTTGGATCCAAACATCTCGGTTAAAATGCAGGTTATGATGACCCTGGGTAATAAGAGTTGCCATTTTCTGAACATCTCCGCTGGGCCAGGTTTTGAAACCCATTATTACTATTAAACTTCTGTGTTTGGTTTATTTCATTTAGCTTAATGTCCTTAAAATTCATCCATATTGTCCCAAATGGCAACTCAATAGCAAAAATAAATAAATAACCTCACTAAAAAATGAGATGAGGGAGTTCCTGTTGTGGCTCAGTAGGTTATGAACCCGACTGGTATCCATGAGGATGCAGGTTTGATTCCTGGCCTCACTCAGTGCACTAAAGATCCAGCATTGCCATAAGCTGTGGTGTAGGTCACAGATGTGGCTTGGATCCATGTTGCTGTGGCTGTGGCTTAGGTGGACACCTTCAGCTCTGATACAACCCCAGCCTGTGAACTTCTATATGCCACAGGTGTGGCCCTGAAAAAAGAAAGAGAGAGAGACAAAGAGAGACAGAGAGAGATGTGGACTTGAGTAAATATTTCTCAAAATTAAAAAAATACATACAAATGACCAACAGGTATATGAAAATGTGCTCAACATCACTAATTATCAGAGAAATGCAAATCAATCCACAATACTATATCACTTCCTACCTGTTATTTTGGTTGTTATAAAAAAGACAAGTGATAACAAGTATCAGAAACAATATGCAGAAAACTCTTTTTCACTCTTTATGAGAATATAAATTTGTACACCCATTATGGAAAATTATATAAAGGTTCCTCAAAAAGTTAAAAATATAACTACTATATGATATAACAATGCCACTAATTGGTGTATATTTTCAGGAAAGGAAATCAGTATTTAGAGGAGGTATGTAAACCCCCATATTTGTTGTGCCATTTTTCACAGTAACCAAGATAAAGAAACAGCCTGTGTTTCTGTTAATGGATGAATGGATAAAGAAAATAATATCTATATCTATATCTATATATATTCTATCTATAGCTATAAATATAGAAATTACATATATAAACACATAGATTATTTTCAGACTTAATTATCTTCTCATGTAGAACTCTAATAAATAAAATAGATAAGAGGATAAACAGAGAAGAAAAAAGAAACAAATTTGTGAACATATGGGAATTTAATCAGTGATAAAGGTAACATTCCAAATGACTGTAAATAATAATTAATAGGCTATTTAATAAAGATACTTGAACATTTACCTATTAACTTGGGGGGGGGCTTAGATATGTACAGAGTACAACATGCACTAAGATAAATAGTTGGATTAAAGATGAGAAAATAACTGGGGTAAAGAAAAAAATATAAAAAATCCTGGAAGAAAAATAAAGAAGAAGAGTATTATAATCTTGGAGTGGGACAATCTTCATAAAAAACATGAAAACCTAAGGGACAACATTTGAAACAATAAATTTGACTACATAAACATTAAAACCAGAATTTCAAAAACAAGCAACAAACCAAAGACTCAAATTTCAATTATTCACAGAGAAATAATTAATATCTGGTAATAGGCATAGAGAGATTAGGAATTAGAAAATGTGATGAAAAAAGATAAATCTCAACTGAAATACCAAAAAAACCATAAGGGAATACCACGAACAATTATGTACCAATAAATTGGGCAACCTAGAAGAAGTGGACAATTTTCTAGAAATATAGATCCCACCAAAACTGAATCAAGAAGAAACAAATAATTTGAACAGGTCAATCACTAGAAGTGAAATTGACTGTATAATTTAAAAAATCCCTACAAACAAAAGTCCAGGAACAGAAAGCTTCATAGGCAAATTCTAACAAACATACAAAGAAGAGTATACACTTGTCCCTCTTAAAATCTTCCAAAAGATTGAAGAGGAGGGAACAGTCCCAAAGATATTCTGTGAAGCCATGATCACCCTAATACAAAAAACAAAGATTCAACTAAAAAAGAAACTATCAAGCCACTATCTTTGATGATATAAATGCAAAAAATTTCAGCAAAATTTTAGCAAACTGAATTTAACAACACATAAAAAAAGGTCATAAACCATGACCAAGTCAAGTTCATCCCAAGTTCACAAGGATGATTCAGTTAAAAACCACACAATCATTTCAATAGATGCAGAAAAGTTATTTGACAAACTTCAAAACCATTCATAAAAACTCTTATCAAATTTGGTATAAAAGGAGCATATATCAACACATTAAAAGCCATTTAAAACAACCTTGGAGCAAATATAATATTCAATAGAGAAAAGCTGAAAGTCTTCCCACTAAAATTTTTACTCACTATAGTATTAAGTTCTGACACAGCATCAGACAAGAAAATAATAAAAGATATCCAAATTTAAATGGAAGAGGTGAAATTGTCACTCTATGCAGATAACATGATACTATGTATAGAAAATCCCAAGGACTCCACAGAGAAACTGATGAGTGGATTGAGCAAATTAGCAGGATACAAGATTAACATTCAGAAATTGGTTGCATTTTTGTATACTCACAATGAAATATCAGAAAAAGAATGGAAAAATACTTATTAAAATAACCACACAAAACATACTGACCAAGGAGGGGAAAGACTTTTAAGCTGATAACTATAAAATATTAATAAAGGGAATTAACAAGGATTCAAAGAAGTGGAAAGATAATACATGCTCTTGGATTGGAATACCTAATATTGTTTGAATGGCCATACTACCCAAAGCAATCTACAGGTTTAATGTTATCCCTATCAAATTACTCATGACATTTTTCACAGTATTATAAAAAAATAATCCAAAAATTTATATGGGACAATAAAAGACCAAGAAATGCCAAGGTAGTCCCAATAAGGGAAAAAGAAAACAAGGTAGTAGGCATAACTTCCAGACTTAAAACAATACTACAAAGCTACAGTAATCAAAACTGTGTGGTATTGGCACAAAAACAAACATATAGATCAATGGAAGAGAATATGGAACTCTAAAATAAACCCAGACACCTATTGTCAATTAATCTTCAACAAAGGAGGCAAGAATTTAAAATGGGAAAAATATAGTCTCTTCTGAATATGTTGCTGGGAAAACTGGACAGCTGCATGTACATCAAAGAAATTACAACACATCCTCACACCATGCAAAAAATTAAATCAAAATAGTTTAAAGACTTAAACATAAGACAACTAAAACTCCTATAAATAGACATAGGCAAAGAATTCTCTGACATCAACCATACAAATATTTTCTTAGGCCAGTCTCCCAAGGCAATAAAAATAAAAGCAAAAATAAACTAATAGGACTTAGTCAAACTTACAACTTTAGAACAGCAAAGGAAACCATAAAAGAACACCTACAGAATAGGAGAGAGGAATTTCAAATAATGCATCTGACAGGGGCCTAATCTCCAAATTATACAAACAACTCATACTACTCAACCAAAAAACCCCAAACAATGCAATCAAAAAATGGACAGAAAACCTAAATGGAAGTTTCCCCAAAGAAGTCATAAGTATGGCCAGTAGGCACAGGAAAAGATATTCAACATCACTAATTTTTAGAGAATTTCAAATCAAAACTACAATGAGGTACCACCTCACACTGTTCCAAATGGCCATCATTAACAAGTCTACAAATAACAAATGCTAGAGAGGGTATGGAGAAAAGAGAACTCTCCTACAAGGTTTATGGGAATGTAAATTGGTCCAATCACTATGAAAAACAGTATGGAGTTTCCTCAGAAAACTGAAATAAAATTACCACATAAGCCAGCAATCTCACTCCTGGGAATATATCTGAACAAAGCTATAAATCAAAAAGATACATCCACCCCAAAGTACATAGCAGCACACTTCACAAATGCTGAGATATGGCTATAACCTAAATTTCTATCAAGGGATGAATGGATTAAAGAAGATGTGGTACATATACACAATGGGACACTACCAGTCTTAAAAAAGAATAAAATAATGTCATTTGCAGCAACATGGATGGACATAGTGATTATCATACTAAGTGAGGTAAGTCAGAAAGAGAAAGACAAACAGCATATGAGATCACTCATATGTGGAATGTAAAATATGGTATAAATTTATCTATATACAAAACAGAAATAGACTCATAGATATAGAGAACCAACTTGGGGTTGCCAAGGGAGAGAAGAGAGGGAGTGGGATTGATTGAGAATTTGGGGTTAATGGATGAAAACATTTACATTTAGAATACACGTTACTACTATACAGCATAGGGAAACATATCTCCTAGGACAGACAATGATGGAAAATAATATAAATTAGAACATGTATATATATGTGTGTGCATGTATATATATGACTTAGTCACTTTCCTGTACAGAAAAAATAGGCACAACATTGTAAATCAACTTTAATACAAAATTAAATTAAAACAAATTAAAAGAAAGGGACAAAGAGAAAAAAAAAGCAATTTATGGAAGAACAAATGCAAATTGCCAATATGAGAGACTCAAGTGAACTAATGATCAAAAAAATGCAAATAAATTCAATGAGTTTATTTTTCTGCATGGTGTGAGGGTGTGTTCTAGTTTCATCGATTTGCATGCAGCTGTCCAGGTTTCCCAGCAATTCTTGCTGAAAAGATTGTCTTTTCCTATTTTATGTTCTTGCTTCCTTTGTCAAAGATTAATTGACCATAAGTGTCTGGGGTTCTTTCTGGGTTGTCTATTCTGTTCCATTTCTCCATCTGTCTATTCTGTTCCATTTCTCCATCTACCAGTACCATACTGTCTTGATGACTGTGGCTTGTAATATTGCCTGAAGTCGGGGACAGTGATGTCTCCTGCTTGGTTTTTGCTCCTCAGAATTGCCTTGGCAATTCTGGGTCCTTTGTAGTTCCCTATAAATGTTTGGATTGTTTGGTGTAGTTCTGTGAGAAATGTCATGGGTAATTTGACAGGGATTGCATTGAATCTGTAGATTGCTTTGGGGAGTATGCCCATTTTTACAATATTAATTGTTCCAACCCAGGAGCAAGGAATATCTTTTCATTTCTTTATTATCTTCTTTCATTTCCTCGATTAGTGTTTTATAGTTTCTCGGTATATAAGTCTTTTACCACCTTGGCCAGGTGTATTTGATTTTTGGGGGTACAATTGTAAAAGGTATTGTATTTTTGCATTCCTTTTCTAATATTTCATTGTTAATATACAGAAATGCGACTGATTTCTGAATGTTAATCTTATATCCTGCTACTTTGCTGAATTTGTTGAACAATTCAAGCAGTTTTTGTGTTGAGTCCTTAAGGATTTATATATGTAGTATCATGTCATCTGCATACAGTGAGAGTTTTACCTCTTCTCCTCCTATTTGTATGCCTTTTATTTCTTTTGTTTGTCTGATTGCTGTGACTAGAACTTCCAATACTATGTTGAATAGCAGTGGTGAGAGTGGGCATCCTTGTCTTTTTCCACATGTTAGTGGAAAGGTTTTCAGCTTTTCTCCATTGAGTATTATATTTGCTGTATGTTGGTCATAAATGGCTTTTCTTAGGTTAAGATATGTTCCCTCTATACCCACTTTGGTAAGAGTTTTGATCATGAATGGATGCTGGACATTGTCAAATGCTTTTTCTGCATCTATTGAGATGATAATGTGGTTTTTTACTTCCCCTTTTGTTAATGTGGTATATGACGTTGATTGATTTGCATATGTTGAACCATCCTTGTGAACCTGGAATGAATTCCACCTGCTCGAGGTGTATCATCTTATTATATGTTGTTGGATTTGGTGGCTAATATTTTGTTGAGAATTTTTGCGTCTATATATATAGCATGAAAGATGTTGGTTTACAGTTTTCTTTTTTGGTGTTATCTTTGGTGTTGGAATTAGAGTGATGGTGGCATCATAGAATGACTTTGGGAGTGTTCCTTCTTCTTTACCCTTTTGAAAAAGTTTAAAGGAGGATGGGTATAAGTTCCTCTTTGTGTGTTAGATAGAATTCACCTGTGAATCCAAGACACCATCAAACTCCTGGAAGAGAACATAGGCAAAACATTCTCTGACATCAACATTACAAATGTTTTCTCAGGTCAGTCTCCCAAAGCAACAGAAATAAAAGCAAAAATAAATCAATGGGACCTAAGCAAACAGACAAGCTTTTGCATAACAAAGGAAACCAAAAAGAAAACAAAAAGACAACTTACAGTATGGGAGAAAATAGTTTCAAATGATGCAACAGACAAGGGCTTAATCTCTAAAATATTAAAATAACTTATGCAATTCAACAGCAGAAAAGTCAACAACCCATTTGAAAAATGGGCAGAAGGCCTGAATAGACATTTCTCCAAGGAAGATATACAGATGGCGAACAAGCACATGAAACAATGCTAAACATTACTGATTATTAGAGACATGCAAATCAAAACTACCATGAGATACCACCTCACGACAGTCAGAATGGCCATCATGAGTAAGTCCACAAATAACAAATGCTGGAGGGGGTGTGGAGAAAAGAGAGCCCTCCTGCACAGTTGGTGGGAATGTAACCTGGTACAGCCACTATGGAGAACAATATGAAGGTACCTTAGAAAACTATATATAGATCTACCATATGACCCAGCAATCCCATTCTTGAGCATATATCCAGATAAATTTTTCTTGATAAAGGCACATGCATTGTCTGTTCATTGCAGCACAATTCACAATAGCCAAGACATGGATTCAACTCAAATGTCCATCAACATATGATTGGATTAAGAAGATGCGGTATATTTACACAATGGAATGCTCCTCAGCCATAACAAAAAATAAAATAATGCCATTTGCAGTAACACAGATGGAACTAGAGACTCTCATACTGAGTGAAGTAAGTCAGAAAGAGAAAGACAATTCCATATGCTATCACTGATATCTGGAATCTAATATACTGCACAAATGAACCTTTCTGCAGAACAGAAAATCATGTACTTGGAGAATAGTCTTGTGGTTACCAAGGGGGAGGGGCAAGAGTGGGATGGACTGGGAGCTTGGGGTTAATAGATGAAGACTATTTCCTTTGGAATAGATTAGCAATGAAATCCTGCCGTATAGTACTGGGAACTATGTCTAGTCACCTATGATGGAACATGATAATGTGATAAAAATAATGTATACATGTATTTGTAACTGGGTCACCATGATGTACTGTAGACCAAAAAAAAAAAGGTAAATTTAAAAAAAATCAACAATGAAATATTATTTTCTCTGAATCAGATTGGCAAATATTTCCAAGAATATATTGCTTAGTTGGTGAGCATATAGGAAAGGAAAGCCCACTCACAGTTTTGTAAATTGATACAGCACTTTTTGGATGGATATCAAGTTGGAAGAATGAAATGATGTGAATGATCATAATATATGTTGATATTTTTTCTCTGAGAATCTATTCTATGGAAGAATTTCAACATGTGCACAGATATATTCTGGGATATTACCTGTAATACTGTAACCGAAAAATATTCCGACAAATTAAACACCAATTACCTGAAAACTTATTACATACAGTCAAATAATGGAATATAATGCAGCCCTACATGAATGTAAAGCAGCTCAATATATACCATGTGGGAATAATTTCCCTTATGAGTAAACAAGAGAAGTACAGAACAATATGAAGTGTGTATAAATTATGTATATTATATTTATATAAAATGTACACATATTTACAAATGTGAAACACACTTTCTTTAATAAATAGCAAAAAGCCTGGAAAGATACAAACCAAATGGAAAATATTGGTTACCTCAGTGGAGAGGGATGGTACTGGTGTGGAGAAAATTGTTAAAAGATCTTAAGAGCATTTTTACTTTTTACTTTATATGTCTGTTTTAAATTTAATACTTATAAAGAGCCTAGAATTAGCACACAAATGAGCACCATATTCATGTGTGCTATTATTATTTTATTGTTATTTTATATTGGCTAATTTTTTATATCAAGCATAAACCACTTTAATAATTGAAAACTCTAAATAATAAAATAATATGAGAAAAGATCAAAAGAACTCCATTGTGGAGTTCCCATTGTTACTCAGAGTGTTAAGGACCCAATGTAATTTCTGTGATGATGTGGTTTCGAGTCCTAACTTTGCTTAGTGGGTCAAGGATCCAGCATTGTCACAAGCTGTGGCATAGGTCCAGGTCAGGCTCAGATCTGGTGTTGTCATGGCTGTTGCATAGGCCTCAGCTGCAGCTCCAATTCTGCCCCTAGCCTGGGATCAAATGTAGCAATAAAAATAAAAAAAGAACTCTATTGTGGTTTAAGCCAGATTTGGTATGGGGGCTGGAATAGGTCATTAGTGCTCTGTAATTACTTATATTACTTTCCTGTTATATCGCTCCTGTAGCAGCCTTTCTTTTGCAGAAGTCTCTGCTCCGAAAGACTCCAGAGAACAGTCTGGAAATCAGTTTCCACTAGACCAACTCCATTCTTTTGTATAAGTCTAGAGAAGGAATATACTTTGTCCAAAATCACTTAGAAAATTAGTGTTAAAGCATAGATTCACATATAATTCTATACAACTAAAAAATAAAATATGTATACCCCTGCTTGCAGAAGTCACAATGTCACAACTCCCTCATAATTGCAGGGTAAGTGTTGTCCTTATACCTCTTTGCCTTTAATATCACATTCAGTGCATGAATCCCTTTGAAACCACCTTGGCAAATAATCATCCAGGTCTTTGCTGAATATTTCCAGTGTAAAGGAATGTTTTTCTTTTTAAACAATTTGGGACTGATTAAAAAGTTCTCCCCTTAATTCCACAAATATTTATGAGTACATGTTCTTTTGGAGACACTGGAAATATAGTCAATATAGACTAGAAAGAAAAAGAGAATAGGAATCTATTATAATGCAGTGTGGTTGTTTTCTATTAACAGCACAGAAGAAAGAACAATAAATATTTCATGGATGTAAGAGAAGGGCAAGAATTTCAGCAAAACCATAAAAGGGAGCTACATTTGAGAGGGATTGTGAAGAATGGGTAGGAGTTTACCAGGTGAAATTGGAATAGGAAAGAACATTTCAGATTAAGGGAACAGCAAGTGCAGAGGTATGCTAAGGGAAAATAAGTATTATTGAGAGCTTGGAACATGGTGATAATAAGGGAGCACTGAGGGCTAAACAGAGAATGGAAGAGTCACATTCTACCCAACTTAACTGTTGAACTAAGCAGTTTTGAATATTGTGTAGGCAGAGGCAGAAATGTGTTTGTACAGTATTATTTCTGTGGATGTTCCACTCATGGTCCCAAATATGCCCCCTCTATTCATGCTATGACAAACTCTCAGAAGTCTGAAGTCAGAGATTACACTACTCTGTGTCTTTTCCAGGCTGGACACACTCAGTGCTTTCAAGCATTCTTCGTGATTTCCAACTCCTTAACCAGCTACAATTGCTCAAATTGGTTTTTATCTTAATCTATAAGAGCAGAACAATCCTCTGGGTAAGAGTGGGTATTTGAGAAATGACCTATTTTCTAACTTATGCAAGACTAGCCCAACAGGGATGACATCCATAATTTACCTCTAGTTTACAGATAGAAAAATAAGTTACTGGGAGGTTAAATTACCTGCCCAAGTTCACACAACCAGTTAGAGATAAAGCCAGGATTTGAACTCAAGCAGTCTATTTCTAAAGTTTGTATTCTTAACAACTTCACTCCACTACCTTTCATCAGTGTGTGATGGTACAATTCATACTCCATTGTGATTGTTTCTAAATCTCATCAATCCTACAGGTCTAGGAGCTACTTGAGACCTGGGACTGTATGTAATTTATTTCTTGCGTCAACATCTCTGATCCAAGAGATTGTCAAGAAATATTTGGTGGGTAAACAAATTCTGGAAGGAATATCTTAAATCATCTAATTCCATCTTTCTTACTCAGTCTTATTGTTCACTGCCAATGATCACCTCCTTTGACAACTGCAACTCCATTACCACCACAATTTCTTGTCACGACTGCTGCCAGCACCCTCCCAGCTCTGAGTGAGCATTTGTTCCTTTGGTGAACGGATCAAAGTTTATGATGTGGAACATCTTATGTTGCTATTTTTCTAAGAGGATGTTATTTTTCTTTTGGGGGTTTAAACTTAAACTCTTTCAGTTGGAGTTCCCATTGCGGCTCAGTGGTTAATAATCTGACTAGTATTCATGAGTATGCAGGTTTGATCTCTGGCCATGCTCAGTGGGTTAAGGTAGTGTATGTTGCAATGTGGCTTGGATCTGGTTTTGCTGTGGCTGTGGTGTAGGCCAGTAGCTGCAGATCCAATTCAATCCCTAGCCTGGGAATTTTCACATGCCACATGTAAGGCCATAAAAAGAAAGAAAGAAAGAAAGAAAGAAAGAAAGAAAGAAAGAAAGAAAGAAAGAAAGAAAGAAAGAAAGAAAGAAAGAAAGAAAGAAGGAAGGAAGAAAGAAAGAAAGAAAGAAAGAAAGAAAGAAAGAAAGAAAGAAAGAAAGAAAGAAAGAAAGAGGAAGAAAAAAAGAAAGTCTCAGTTGTTAAAACACTAATATGCCCACTCACAAGCAAGGTTACATAAAAATTGTCTATATTCAGATATGCATTCACTCTTGTCAATGTTCTTTTCATCCAGCTCAGAAATGCTAAACATAACAAGAGGCCATCAAATTGGATAATAGAAGTGAATGGCTGATATCCTGTGGCTGGGATAATGGAAGGCTGTCTCTGATCATCCCTCTTGCTCAATGTACATTCGCACCTGCTTTTGTGAATTACTTTAAATGAATTTCATTTCAAGGAAGTAGGAACAAAACATCTAGTAGAACATATCTGACAGCAGAGTTAGTTTGAATGTTTGGCCATGGCAGGAGAAAGAAAAAGTTTGACCCCACGCCTTAATCATGCATGAAAACCAGAAGTTTGTCCAGTAGACATAGGATCCAGCCTTGACTGATGTTCTCTCTGACTCCATACTTCTCCAACAGCTTGGACCTCTGAACACTTCCCATTGAAGGTTCAGCCTTGTCTGGACATTTAGCACCAATTCTGATTTAAAGCAGAAAGAACATAGCCCCTGTTCTACACATGAGGACAAACCATTGGCTACATTAATTAATTTATTTTTGGTTTTGTTTTGTTCTTTTATCTCTGTCCTGTTTACTAGCCCTGCAGGGTTCTTTGTGAGTTAGTCCCCTTTATAACAACCATGGACACAAACATCTCTTGTCAGTTTCTCCTTTGCATTCTAGAGTCCTACCCCTAGATCACTGGTACCAGGCAGTGAGTCTGCACTCTAATGCCAGATGTCCACCTAGATTTCAAAATATCACCTAATTCTGGTTATCTCATAATTATTATCCATCCATCCACTTGTCAGGACAACTAGGTCTAATCAGACATACTCTTAGAAGTTGAAACTAAAACTGCATTATAAGAAATCTTACCAAAATGGGTGTAGAGGGAGCATATATTAACATAAAAAAGCCATTTAAATAAACCACAACCAATAAAATACTCAATGGAGAAAAGCTGAAAGCCTTCCCACTAAAATCTGGAATAAGACAAGGATGCCCACTTTCACCACTTTTATTCAACAGAATATTGGAAATCATAGCCACAGCAACCAGACAAATAAAATAAGTAAAATACATCTAAATTGGAAGAGAAGGGTAAATTTGCCACTATATGCAGATGATATAATACTATATATAGAAAATCCTAAGGACTCCACACAGAACCTACTCGAACTGATCAATGAATTCAGGAAAGTAGCAGGATACAAGATCAGCATTCAGTAATTTGTTGCATTTCTGTATACTCACAATGAAATATGAGAAAATGAATATAAAAAATACAATACCCTTTAATTTCACACCCCCCAAAATCAAATACCTAGGAATAAACCTAATGAAGGAGGTGAAAGACTTATATGCCCAGACCTATAAAGCATTAATCAATGAAATTAAAGAGGATTCAAAAAATATATTCCATGCTTCTGGATTAGAAGAATCAATATTGTTAAAATGACCACACAGCCCAAAGCAAACTACAGATTTAATGCAATTCTGAAATAATTATCAATGACATTTTTCATAGTACTAGAACAAATAATTCACAAAATGAAATGGAACAGCAAAAGACCCCAGAATTTCCAAAGCAATCCTGAGGAAAAGAAAAATAAGCAGGAGGTATAACTCTCCCAGACCTCAAACAATACTACAAAACTTCAGTAAACAGTTTGGTACTGGCACAGAAACAGACATATGGACAAATGGAAAAGAACAGAGAGCTGAGAAATAAACCTAGACATTTACAGTCAATTAATATTCAACAAAGGAGGCAAAAATGGAAAATGGAAAAATACAAGTGTCTTCAGCAAGTGGTGCTGGGAAAACTGGACAGCTCCTTGTAAATCAATGAAATTAGAACACAGCTTCACACCATGCACAAAAGTAAACTGAAAATTTCTTAAAAACTTAAACATAAGAAAAGACAATTGAAAGAGGGGTGGAGCAAGACAGCAGAGGCATAAGAGGTTGTGCTCACCCTCTCCCACAAATACATAAAAAAGACACATCTACATGTAAAACGACTTACACAGAAGACCAAATGAATGCTGGCAGAAGAACTTAAACCTCCAAAAAGGGCAAGAAACTCTTTATATAGCTGGGTAGAAAAAAAGAAAAAAAGAGATAAAAGGAATCAGAGTTGCACTTGCATTCCAGAGATGGTGCTGTGAAGGAGGAAAGGAACCCACACCCTGAGAAGCCACCTAACTGGTGGAAAGATCAGCTGAGCCAGAGGGAACTCAAAGTCACTGAGAAAAGCACAGCAGCAGGTCTGAGAATGGAAAAGCAGAGTGAGAGACACACAGATCACCTGAACCACCGGTACAGACACCACAGCCTGAGACACTTGGGCGGGGGCTGGGCACTGAGATTTCGGCTTTGGACATCAGTTCCCAGGAAAGGGCTGGGGTTAGTGGTGTGGAGACAGCCTAAAGAGCTAAAGAGCAGTGTGCCACAGGCAGGAGAGTGGTATGCTACAGGTTGTGGGGTGGAAAGCCACAGCAGAGGGAACCCAGGAGGTCTGGACCTGAAGGAGAGGTAAGTTGCTATTGTTGGGAAGGATGAGAAAAGGAGGGGCATACTGCCATAGGAAACTCCTTGCACCCAAGAGTGTGTGTGCCAGCATACTTGAAGAGGTTGGGGCCGCACTGATTCAGGCTACCCAAGGACAGAAGCTGCATGCTAGCCTGTGGAAAACCTGGTATCTCTGGTGTGGGCCACCCACAGCCAGAAGCCATTTGCTAACCTGCTGTGGACCAGGCAGCTCTGGCACAGGTCCCCAATGGTCAGAAGTGGCTTGCTAGCCTGCTGCAAACCAGGCATCTCTGCTGCAGGCTGCCCATGGAGAGAAGTTTCTTGCTTGTATATGTGAGATTGGGCACTTCTCATGCAGGCTTCCAGTGGCCAGGCACCTCTAGTGTGGGCTGAGGGCATTGGGGGCTAAGTGTGACATTGTGCCTACCAAGTACCATATGCTGTTGCTCTCACTCCCTTGAGAACCCAACCTGCAGCTGCCACTGCCAAATGCTTTGAGTGACACCCAGACACTTGGTCACTCTCCCTTCCCAAGACCATACAACTAGGGGCAGTTGGTGCAGCAGCCCCTGCATGGTCTAAGTGGGACAGGGTGCTTCTTGAGTGGCCTGCAGCAAACCACCACAGTTATCCCTGACTTCAGAGGTGGGCATGGCCCAGCACCACTGGAGATGCCTGAACAAAAATCACTTTCAGGCCCAGCCACCTCAGAAGGTACCACAGAGAAGGACATTATGATGGAATACCACCTGATGTTGCTTTCACTTGCCCAGGAGAACACCCACCCTGCAACTACTCCTGCCAAATATTCTGGGCAGTGCCCAGATGCTTAATCACTGTCCCTTCCCAGGAAACTGCGACTAAGTGCACCTTGTGCAGCATATCCTGTGGGGGCTAAGCAGGATGAGGTGCTTCTTTCATGGTCTACATGTGGTAGGAGTAAACCACTGCAGTTATTTCTGGCTCCACAGGTGGGAGTTGCCTGTCACCACTAAGGGTCCACGAACAGGCACCACTTGCAGCCCCAGTCACCTCAAGGGCACCACAAAGGAGGGCACTGTGACCAAATGCCACCTGTTGGTGCTCTCACTCCCTGGGAACACACTGACCCTGCTGCTGCCACTGATGAATGCTCTGGGCAGTACCCATATAACTGATCTCTGTCACTTCCCAGGATCCTACAACTAGGAGCAGCCTGTGCAGCATCTCCTATGTGGGCTAAGTGAGATGAATCACTTCACACATGGTCTAGAAGTAGTGAGGGCAAAGCACCACAGTTATCACTGACTCTAGAGACGGTCATGGCCTGCTACCAATAGGGGTACCTGAACAGGCACTGCCTGCGATTCTAATCACCTCAGAGTAGGACATTTCCATTGAGCTCAAGCCATTGTGGCTCTCACTTACCTGGGAATTCACACACCCTGCTCTTGCTACTGCCAAATGCTCTAGACATTTTGTAGATCTGCCTAGAGCTCATTACCACTTTACAAGGCCCTGAAACTAGGAGAAGCCAGTGCCAGTGCTACCATTTGCAAGTCCTTGCTGCTGTTGTGAGCCCAGCAACCAGGCACCAACTGGTGGCCCTACCCATTTCCTGCTTCTCCTGGAAAACACACTGAGCACCTGGGAGACAACAGCCTCTTCACACTGAAGAAAGAGACACTAAATATCCAACTCCCACACCAAAAACAAATAGTAACCCCACCAAAAAAAAAAAAATACAAAGGGGTGCTCTTGCCTAGAAGTAGCCTTACAAGACTACAGTTCGGCTTCCCCAAACTCACAGAAAATGAAAAACATGAGCAAGATGAAGAAGCTCTAAAATCATTCCCAGTTAAAGGAACAGGAGAATTCATCTAAAGCAGTCAACAATGAAACAGACCTCTACACTCTGATAGACATTGAGTTCAAAAGTGAGAGAGTGAAAATACTGAAGGAATTAAGGCTGAATGTCAAGGAATTAAGACATGAACAGTAATACAAATTCCCTTAGAAAGGAACTAGAAAATATAAGGAGGAGCCAAGAAAAACTAGAAAACACATTTGGAGAGATGCAAACTGAGCTAAAGGCAATAAACAGCAGATTGAATAATGCAGAGGAACATGTTAGTGACATGGAAGATAGAATAATGGAAATGACCCAAACTGGACAGCAGACAGAAAACCAAATGAAAAAGCAAGAAAAGAGAGAGAGGACAAGATGGCGGAGGAGTAGGGGGACACGCTAGCCCTCTCCCAAAAACACAACAAAAAAAAGCACATCTACAGAAGAAATGACTTGCACAGAACAGCAACAAATCGCTGGCAGAGGAACCTGAACTCCATAATGGCAAGAAGTTCGTGACATTATTGGGCAGAACGGGAGAAAAGAGGAGAGTGAGAGAAGGTAAATCCCAGCGGGACGGGCGCTCCCGAAAGGGAACTGCGGAGGAGAAAAGGATCCCGCACCCTGGAAAGTCACCTACCGGGCGAAAGATCAAATGAACCGGAGGAATCCCTAGATGCAGAGAAGAGTGTAGCAGTAAGTTGGAGTATGGAAAAACCGATCAAGAACCCAACGGACCATCTGAACTACGGGCACAGTCACCAAAAATTGAGACACCTGGGTGGGGGCTGGGCACCGAATCCTCGGCTCCAGAGGTTAGTCCCCGGGAAAGGGCCGGGGGATGCCTGGGTGGGGGCTGGGCACCGAGACCTCGCCTCTGAAGGTTAGTCCCCGAGAGGGGGCCGGGGGACGCCTGGGTGGGGGCTGGGCACCGAGACCTCGCCTCTGAAGGTTGGTCCCCGAGAGGGGGCCGGGGGACGCCTGGGTGGGGGCTGGGCACCGAGACCTCGGCTCCAGAGATTAGTCCCCGGGCTAGGGGGGCGGGGAAGAGCGGAAACTGCTTGGGAGGCCTCTAAACCATTTGACGGGGCAGAGACTGCCTGGGAGACTAGAAAACAAAGCTGTCGCAGAGGAAGGGGGCAATACTCTAGGGGCTGGGAAGTGGAAAGCCGCCTCAGAGGGAACCTGGGAGAAGAGCCTGGTCTGCACCCGTGCTGGGGAGGGGAGAGAAGAAGGGGTGGGTCCCCATAGAATACCCCCCACGCCAGAGCAAGCTTACAGGCCCGCTAGCTAGCAGAAAGCTGTGCTTCCCAGGGCATTCCCTCCCCCCACCCCCACCACCCCCTACGCTCTCGCCGAACCTGGGGCTGCCTGCCATCCAGGAGGGCTGGCCTCAACAATTGCCTGAAGCCTACCACCGCAGGGGCTGTCCCTGCACAGGCCTGCTTGCCCTTTGGAGGGGCTACACTTCCACAGAGCAGCACCAAACACCACCAGCCCCCTAGAAAAGGCCTGCAGCCCAGAAAAGCTAGAACAAGCCTAGCCAGGCCGTGAATAGATCTGCCTAATTCTCCGACGGTTTTTCTGAGATGGGCTGCCCCGGGGAGGAGCCTCTTGGGTCTCCAAGGGCCTTGCTACCCGCCCAAGACCCCAGGGGGTGCTAAGACCTAGTGGACAAGCTGCATAGGCAGGACCCCCTGCAGCCCAGAAAAGCTGCAACAAGCCTGGCCGAGTTGGGAAAAGATCTCAGAAGGTCTTTCTGAGTCGGGCTGCCCTGGGGAGGAGCCTCTTGAGTCTCCAAGGGCCCTGCTACCCGCCCAAGACCCCAGGGAATGCTGAGACCTAGTGGACCAGCTGCATAGGACTGCCAGCTCCAGGCAGGACCCCCTGCAGCCCAGAAAAGCTGCAACAAGCCTGGCCAAATCGGGAAAAGATCTCAGACGGTCTTTCTGAATCGAGCTGCCCTGGGGAGGTGCCTCTTGGGTCTCCAAGGGCCCTGCTACCCGCCCAAGACCCCAGGAGGTGCTGAGAACGAAGTGAAATCTGCTACCATCGTGGGGTGGACCTCCCAGTCCTGTCTACCCTCAGGAAGTCCTCCTTTGCTTCAAAGAAACACTGTTAGTTCCATCAACACTCCAGAAAAGCCACACTGCCTCAAAAAAGATTGACCAACAACGCCAGCCCTCAGGAAATATTCCACGGCAGTGACAAGGCAAACACTGCCCGATCACAGAGAGTACAACTCCCTCAGGAGAAAGAAAACAACAAGCAAGATGAAGAAGCTGAGAAACCACCCCCAGTCAAACCAACAGGAGAACTCACCTAAAACAGTCAACAATGAAACAGATCTCTGCAGTCTGACAGACCTGGAGTTCAAAAGAGAAATAGTGAAAATACTGAAGGAATGAAGAGAAGATATGAACAGTAATGCAGATACCCTCAGAAAGGAACTAGAAAATATAAGGAGGAGCCAAGAAAAACTAGAACATTCATTTGCAGAGATGCAAACTGAACTAAGGGCAGTAAAAACCAGAATGAATAATGCAGAAGAATGAATCAGTGATATGGAAGATAGAATAATGGAAATCACTCAATCTGGTCAACAGACAGAAAACTGAATCAAAAAACTGGAAAGTAATATTAGAGACCTATGGGATAATATAAAACGGGCCAATCTACACATAATAGGAATTCCAGAAGGAGTAGAAAAAGATTAGGGAATGGAAAATATATTTGAAGAAATTATCGCTGGAAACTTCCCAAATCTAAAGGATACTGGATTCAAGATACAAGAAGAACAGAGGGCCCCAAACCAACTGAACCCAAATAGACCCACACCAAGACACATCATAATAAAAATGGCAAAAGTTAGTGATAAAGAGAGGATCCTAAAGGCAGCAAGAGAAAAACAGACTGTTCCCTACAAGGGAACCCCCATAAGAATATCAGCTGATTTCTCTACAGAAACACTACAGGCCAGGAGGGAATGGCAAGAGATATTTAAAGTGCTCAAAGGAAACAATATGCAACCTAGAATACTTTATCCAGCAAGAATATCATTTTAAATAGAAGGGGAAATAAAAATTTTTCCCAACAAACAAAAACTTAAAGAATACAGCAACACAAAACCCAGGTTCAAGGAAATATTGAAAGGGCTTCTCTAAACCAAAAAGAAAGGAAGGAAAGGGAAGAAAAAAGAAAAGAAAAAAAAAGAAGAAGAAGAAGAAGAGGAAGAACTAGGACTGAGGAAACCGCAATCAGAGAGCAGTCACTCAAATAAGCCAGCATACAGATTTAATCATGAACATGCTTCAAACAAAATAAAATTAAAAAGAAAAAAATAAAAGAGTCATCAAAACCATAAAATGTGGGCAAGGGATGTTAGGAGGTAAATAATCCTTTTTGTTTGTATGTATGTCTCTCTTCTTAATTTTAATATAATAATGAAGTGTTTGAACTTACAGGACCATCAGGCTAAAACACACAATTATGGAAAGGGGTTAGCATACTTAAAAAACAGGGCAACCACAAGCCAAAACCAAATATTGCATTTGCAATAAATGAAAAAAAAAATACACTCAAGCAGATAATAACAGGAGACCATACAACCAAAAAAAAAAAAAAATAGAAAGAAAGAATGGAGAACCATAGAATCAACTGGAACACGAGGAACAAATGGCAATAAATAATCATCTATCAATTATCACCTTAAATGTCAATGGACTGAACGCCACAATCAAAAGACACAGAGTGGCTGAGTGGATAAAAAGGCAAAAGCCTTCAATATGCTGCCTACAAGAAACTCACTTTAGGACAAAAGATACATATAGATTGAACGTGAAAGGGTGGGGAAAAATATTTCACACCAATAGACATGACAGAAAAGCAGGAGTCACAACGCTCATATCAGGCAAAATAGACTTTAAAACAAAAGACATAAAGAAAGACAAAGGACACTATTTAATGATTAAGGGATCCATCCAAGGAGAGGATGTTACTATCATCAACATATATGCACCAAACATAGGAGCACCCAGATACATACAATAAATATTAACAGACATAAAGGGAGATATTGATGAGAATACAATCATAGTAGGAGACCTTAATACCCCCCTCACATCAATGGACAGATCCTCTAGACAGAAAACCACGAAAGCAACAGAGATCCTAAAGGAAACAATAGAAAAGTTAGACTTCATTGATATCTTCAGGACACTACATCCAAAAAAATCAGAATACACAATCTTCTCAGATGCTCATGGAACATTCTCAAGAATCGACCACATATTGGGACATAAAGCGAATCTCAACAAATTTAGGAGCATAGAAATTATCTCAAGTATCTTCTCTGACCACAATGCATGAAATTAGAAATCAACCACGGGAAAAGCAAAGAGAAAAAACCTACTCCATGGAGACTAAACAACATGCTACTAAAAAACCAATGGGTCAATGAGGACATCAAGAAGGAAATTAAAAACTACCTTGAAACAAATGATAATGAAGACACAACCTCTCAAAATCTATGGGATGCTGCGAAAGCAGTGCTCAGAGGGAAATTTATAGCAATACAGGCCTTTCTCAAAAAAGAAGAAAGATCCCAATTTGACAACTTAACCCTGAACCTAAATGAATTAGAAAAAGAAGAACAAAAAAGTCCTAAAGTCAGCAGAAGGAAGGAAATTATAAAGATCAAAGAAGAAATCAATAAAATGGAGAGTCAAAAATCAATAGAGAAAATTAATAAAACCAAGAGCTGGTTCTTTGAAAAGGTAAACAAAATTGATAAACCCCTGGCCAGACTCACTAAAAAGAGGAGAGAAAGAACCCAAATAACCAAAATTAGAAATGAAAAAGGAGAAATCACAACGGATACAGCAGAAATACAAAAACCCATAAGAGAATACTATGAACAACTATATGGCAACAAGTTTGACAATCTGGAAGAAATGGACAATTTTCTAGAATCTTACAGCCTGCCAAAACTGAATCAAGCAGAAACAGACCAACTGAACAGACTGATCACTAGAAATGAAATTGAAGAGGTCATAAAATCACTCCCTACAAATAAAAGTCCAGGACCAGATGGCTTCACAGGCGAATTCTATCAAACATACAAAGAGGAATTGGTGCCCATCCTCCTTAAACTCTTTCAAAAGGTTGAAGAAGAAGGAATACTCCCAAAGACATTCTATGAGGCCACCATCACCCTCATTCCAAAACCAGACAGAGATGCCACCAAAAAAGAAAACTATCGGCCAATATCATTGATGAATATAGATGCAAAAATTCTCAACAAAATTTTAGCCAACCGAATCCAACAACATATCAAAAAAATTATACACCATGACCAGGTAGGGTTCATCCCAGGTTCACAAGGATGGTTCAACATACGCAAATCAATCAGCATCATACACCACATTAACAAAAAAAATAAAGTCAAAAATCATATGATCATCTCAATAGACGCAGAAAAAGCATTTGACAAAGTTCAACATCCATTCATGATCAAGACCCTCGCCAAAGTGGGTATAGAGGGAACATTCCTGAATATAATCAAAGCCATTTATGATAAACCCACAGCAAATATAATCCTCAATGCAGAAAAACTGAAAGCCTTCTCACTCAAATCTGGAACAAGACAGGGATGCCCACTCTCACCACTGCTCTTCAACATCGTTTTGGAAGTCTTAGCCACAGAAATTAGACAAACAAAAGAAATCAAAGGCATCCATATAGGAAGAGAAGAGATGATACTGTCACTGTATGCAGATGACATGATACTATACCTAGAAAACCCTAAGGACTCAACCCCAAAACTCCTTGAACTGATTAATAAATTCAGCAAAGTAGCAGGATATAAGATTAACATTCAGAAGTCAGTTGCATTTCTGTATACCAGCAATGAAACATTAGAAAAGGAATACAAAAATATGATACCTTTTAAAATTGTACCACACAAAATCAAATACCTCGGAATACACCTGACCAAAGAGGTAAAGGACCTATATGCCGAGAACTATAAAACCTTAATCAAAGAAATCAAAGAAGATGTAAAGAAATGGAAAGATATTCCATGTTCCTGGATTGGGAAAATCAATATTGTAAAAATGGCCATCCTACCCAAAGCAATCTACAGATTCAATGCAATCCCTATCAAATGACCCATGACATTTTTCACAGAACTAGAACAAAAAATCCAAACATTTATATGGAACCACAAAAGACCCAGAATCGCCAAAGCAATCCTGAGAAACAAAAACCAAGCAGGAGGCATAACTCTCCCAGACTTCAAGAAATACTACAAAGCCACAGTCATCAAAACAGTGTGGTACTGGTATCAAAACAGACAGACAGACCAATGGAACAGACTAGAGAATCCGGAAATAAACCCTGACACCTATGGTCCATTAATCTTTGACAAGGGAGGCAAGAACATAAAATGGGAAAAAGAAGGTCTATTCAGCAAGCATTGCTGGGAAACCTGGACAGCTGCATGCAAAGCAATGAAACTAGAACACACCCTCACACCATGCACAAAAATAAACTCCAAATGGCTGAAAGACTTAAATATACGACAGGATACCATCAAACTCCGAGAAGAAAACATAGGCAAAACACTCTCTGACATCAACATCATGAATATTTTCTCAGGTCAGTCTCCCAAAGCAATAGAAATTAGAGCAAAAATAAACCCATGGGACCTCATCAAACTGAAAAGCTTTTGCACAGCAAAGGAAACCAAAAAGAAAACAAAAGACAACTTACAGAATGGGAGAAAATAGTTTCAAATGATGCAACCAACAAGGGCTTAATCTCTAGAATATATAAACAACATATACAACCCAACAGCAAAAAAACCAATCAATCAATGGAAAAATGGGCAAAAGACCTGAATAGACACTTCTCCAAAGAAGATATACGGATGGCCAGCAAACACATGAAAAAATGCTCAACATCGCTGATTATAAGAGAAATGCAAATCAAAACTACCATGAGATACCACCTCCCACCAGTCAGAATGGCCATCATGAATAAATCCACAAATAACAAGTGCTGGAGGGGCTGTGGAGAAAAGGGAACCCTCCTGCACTGTTGGTGGGAATGTCAACTGGTACAGCCACTATGGAGAACAGTTTGGAGATACCTTAGAAATCTATCCATAGAACTTCCATATGACCCTGCAATCCCACTCTTGGGCATCTATCCGGACAAAGCTCTACTTAAAAGAGACACATGCACCCGCATGTTCATTGCAGCCCTATTCACAATAGCCAGGACATGGAAACAACCCAAATGTCCATCGACAGATGATTGGCTTCGGAAGAGGTGGTATATATACACAATGGAATACTACTCAGTCATAAAAAAGGATGACATCATGTCATTTGCAGCAACATGAATGGAACTAGAGAATCTCATACTGAGTGAAATGAGCCAGAAAGACAAAGACAAATACCATATGATATCACTTATAACTGGAATCTAATATCCAGCACAAATGAACATGTCCTCAGAAGAGAAAATCATGGACTTGGAGAAGAGACTTGTGGTTGCCTGATGGGAGGGGGAGGGAGTGGGAGGGATCGGGAGCTTGGGCTTATCAGACACAACCTAGAATAGACTTACAAGGAGATCCCGCTGAGTAGCATTGAGAACTATGTCTAGATACTCATGTTGCAACAGAAGAAATGGTGGGGGAAAAACTGTAATTGTAATGTATACATGTAAGGATAACCTGACCCCCTTGCTGTACAGTGGGAAAATAAAAAGTAAAAGAAGAAATTATGGCTGAAAACTTTCCAAATTTAAAGGAGTCTGACACCAAGATACAGAAAGCACAAAGGGACCCAAACATGTTGAACCCAAACAGGCCCAGACCAAGACATATTATAATAAAAGTGGCAAAAGTTAAAGAGAAGATTCTAAAGGCAGCAAGAAGAAAAGCAAAGCATTAATTATAAGGGGACCCCCGTAAGGCTATCAGCTGATTTCTCTACAGAAACACCAGGGGCCAGAAGGGAGTGGCAAGATATATTTAAAGTGGTGACAGGAAAAAAACTGCAATCTAGAATATTCTATCCAGAAAGAATATTGTTTAAAATAGAAGAGGAAATAAAGAATTTCCCCAACAATTAAAAGCTAAAGGAGTACAGAAATACTAAAAGAAATAATGAAAGGGCTCATCTGAGTAAAAAAAGAAAATAGTAAGAATAAATAGAATGGAGGAAAACACAATTGGAAAGGAATCATTCAAATAAACCAGTATAAAGATCTAAACATGAAGATATTTTTTTAAAAAATTTTTAAAAAGACAATGAAATCATACAATATGGGGAGGGAAAATAAGATACAGATTATTTTTTATTATTTTTTTTAATTTTTAACGATTTCTGTGAGCCTCTATGGCTATCAGGCCAAAGCAAGCAGATATGAGGTATTAACATACTTAAAAAACAGGGAAACCACAGAACAAAATGGAACATCACATTCACAAAAACTGAAACGAACAACACTCATACATAAAACAAATGTAAAACATCCAAACAAAAAAAGAAAGCAAGAAAAGAGAAACAAGGAATCAACTGGAAAACAAGGTCTAAAATTGCAATAAATACATGTCTATCAAAAATCACCTTAAATGTCAATGGACTGAATGCTCCAATCAAAAGATGCAGAGTGGCAGTTTGGGTTAAAAAGCAAAAACCTTCAATCTGCTGTATACAAGAGACTCACCTTAGGGCAAAGGACACATATAGATTGAAAGTGAGAGGATTGAAAGAGACTGTTAATGCCAATGGACAAGACAGGAAAGCAAGAGTAGCAAAACTCATATCAGACAAAATAGACTTTAAAATGAAAGCCATAAATAAAGACAAAGAAGGACACTCTTTAATGGTTAAAGGATCCATTCAAGAAGAGGACATTACAATCATCAAAATATATGCTCCTCATATAGGAAGACCAAATTACCTACAACAATTAATAACAGACATAAAAAGAGAAATAGATGGGACTACAATCATACTAGGAGATTTTAACACCCCACTCTAATCAATGGACTGACCCTCTAGACAGAAAATCAATAAGGCAAGAGATCCTAAATGACACAATAGAAAAGTTAAACTTAGGCAACATTTTCAGGACATTACATCCCAAAAAATCAGAATATACCTATTTCTCAAGTGCACATGGAACATTCATAAGAATTGATCATATATTGGGGCACAAGGCTAACTTCAACAAATTTAAGAGTATATAAATGATTTCAAGTATCTTCTCTGACCACAATGGCATGCAACTAGAAATCAACCACAGGAAAAGATATAAGAAAAAACCTACTACACGGAGACTAAACAACATGCCACTAAAAAACGAATGGGTCAATGAGGAAATCAAGAAGGAAATTAAAAAATACCTGGAGACAAAGGATAATGAAGACACAACCACTCAAAATCTATGGAATGCTGCAAAAGCAGATTC
The DNA here is from genome assembly GCF_054392235.1 of Sus scrofa. Taxonomy (NCBI): domain Eukaryota; kingdom Metazoa; phylum Chordata; class Mammalia; order Artiodactyla; family Suidae; genus Sus; species Sus scrofa. The sequence goes on from NC_139401.1 coordinate 63,282,055, forward strand.
TGAGGGAAGTTCATAGCAATACAGGCCTTCTCCAAAAAAAGAAAAAAAATCTCAAATTGACAACTTAACCCACCACCTAAATGAATTATAAAAAGAAGAATGGAGTTCCTGTCATGGATCAGTGATTAACGAATCCAACTAGGAACCATGAGGTTGCAGGTTCAATCCCTGGCCTTGCTCAGTGGGTTAAGGATCCGGTGTTGCCATGAGATGTGGTGTAGGTTGAAGACATGGCTCAGATACCACGTTGCTTTGGCTCTGGTGTAGGCCAGTGGCTATAGCTCTGATTTGACTCCTAGCCTGGGAACCTCCATATGCCATGGGAGCAGCCCAAGAAATGGCAAAAAAAAAAGAAAAAGAAAAAGAAAAAGTGAAATCTAAAATCAGCAGAAGGAAGGAAATCATAACGCTCAAAGAGGAAATCAATAAAATAGAGATTTTTAAAAAATAGGAAAAAAATCAATAAGTCCAAGAGCTGGTTCATTAAAAAGGTAAACAATATTGACAAACTTCTGGCTAGACTCACCAAGAAGAGGAGAGAAAAAAAACAAATAAACAAAATTAGAAATGAAAAAGTAGAAATCACAATATTACAGAAATACAAAAAATCATGAGATAATACCATGAACAACTGCATGAAAATAAATTTGAAAACCTAGAAGAAATGGACAACTTTTTAGATTCTTAAAGCTTGCCAAACCTGAATCAGGAAGAAATTGATCAATTGAAGAGACTGATCACTAGAAATGATACTGAATATGTCATAAAAACACTTCCTACAAACAAAAGTCCAGGACCAGATGGCTTCAGGAGGGAATTCCACCAAACATACATAGAGGAATTAATCCCATACTCCTTAAAATTTTTCAAAAGACCGAAGATGAAGGAACACTCCCAAAGACATTCTATGATGCCACCATCACCCTAAATCCTAAACCAGACAAAGATAACACCAAAAATATTCAAATTAATCAACATCACAAAAATACTAGCAATAGAAAAGTCAAAAACCATATGATCATCTCAATAGATGCAGAAAAAGCATTTGACAAAGTCCAACATTGATTTAGGATACAAACACTCACCAAAGTGGGTATAGAGGGAATATTCCTTAACATAGTCAAGCCATTTACAACAAAACCACAGGAAATGTAATACTTAATGGAGAAAAATTAAAAGCCTTCCCACTAAAAACTGGAAAAAGACAGGGATGCCCACTCTCACCACTGCTGTTCAACACAGTATTGGAAGTCCTAGCCACAGCAATTATACCAACAAAAGAAATAAAAAGCATCCAAATAGGAAGAGAAGAGATAAAACTGTCATTGTGTGCAGAAGACATGATATTGTACATAGAAAACCCTAAGGACTCAACCCCAAAACAACTTGAACTTATCAACAAATTCAGCAAAGTAGCAGAATATAAGATTAACATTCAGAAATCAGTCACATTTCTGTATACAGAAATATAATAACCTTTAAAATTGCACCACAAAAAAAAAATCAAATACCTATCAATGCACCTAAACAAGGAGGTAAAGGACTTATATGCTGAGAACAATAAACACTAATCGAGGAAATTAAAAAAGATGTAAAGAAATGGAAAGATATTCCATGCTCCTGGGTTGGAACAATTAATATTGTAAAAATGTCCATATTACCCAAAGCAATCTACAGATTCAAGGCAATCCCTATCATTTACTCATGACACTTTTTACAGAAGTAGAACAAATAATCCAAAAAAATTTATATGGAACAACAAAAACACCAGAATCGCCACAGCAATCCTGAGAAACAAAAATCAAGCGGAAGGCATCACTCTCCCAGACTTCACACAACAGTAAAAAGCCACAGTCATCAAGACAGTGTGGTACTGGTATCAAAACAGACAGACAGACCAATGGAACAGAATAGACAACCCAGAAATAAACTCAGACACCTAGGGTCAATTAAACTTTGACAAAGGAGGCAAGAACATAAAATGGGAAAAAGACAGTCTCTTCAGCAAGAATTGCTGGGAAACCTAGACAGCTGCATGCACATCAATGAAACTAGAACACACCCTCACACCATGCACAAAAATAAACTCAAAATGGCTTAAAGACATAAATATAAAACAAAACACCATCAAACTCCTTACAAATATTTTCTCATCTCAGTCTCCCAAAACAACAGAAATAAAAGCAAAAATAAACCCATGGGACCTAATCAAACTGACAAGCTTTTGCACAGCAAAGGATACCATAAAAAAAGACAACTTACAGAATGCTAGAAAATAATTTCAAATGATGCAGTTGACAAGGGCTTAATCTCTATAATATGCAAACAACTTATACAACTGAACAGCAAAAAAAGTCAACAACCCAATGGAAAAGTGGACAAAACCTTAATAAACATTTCTCCAAAAAGATATACAGATGTCCAATAAGCACATGAAAAAGTACTGAACATCATTGATTATTAGGGAAATGCAAATCAAAACTACTAGGAGGTACCACCTCACACCAGTCAGAATGGCCAACATTAATAATTCCACAAATAAATGCTAGAGGGGGTTAGAGAAAGAGACCCCTCCTGCACTGTTGCTGGGAATGTAAGCTGGTACAACCACTATGGAGGACAATATGGAGATAGCTTAGAAATCTACACATAGAACTACCATATGACCCAGCAATCCCACTCTTGGGAATATATACGGACAAATCATTCCTTGAAAAATTCACATTCACCCGTATGTTCATTGCAGCAGTATGCACAATAGCCAAGACATGCAACTACCCAAATATCCATTGACAGATGATTGGATTTGGAAGATGTGGTGTATATATATATACACATACAATGGAATACTTCTCAGCCATAAAGAAGAACAAAATAATGCCATTTGCAGCAACATTTATGGAACTAGAGACTCTCATACTGAGTAAAGTAAGTAAGAAGGAATAAGATAAATACCATGTGATATCACTTACATCTGGAATCTAATGTAGGGCATAAATCAAACTTTCCACAGAAAAGAAAATCATGGACTTGGACTATAGACTTGTGGTTGCCAAGGGGGAGCGGGAGAGAGTGGCATGGTCTGGGAATCTTGGGTTAATCAGTGCAGACTTTTGCCTTTGGAATGGATAGCCAATGAGATCCTGCTATATGGCACTAGGAAATATTGCTAATCACTTGTGATGAAACTATATGTGTATGTGTAACCAGGTAACCATGCTGTACAGTAGAAAATTGACAGAACACTGTAAACCAGCTCTAATGGAAAAAGTAAAAATCATTAAAAAAAAAAAAAAAGAAAGACAACTTAGGACTCCTAGAAGAGGACATAGGCAAACATTCTCTGACATCAATTGTACAAACATTTTCTTAGGTAACCCTCCCAAAGCAATATAAATAAAAGCAAAATAAACCAATGGAACCAAATCAAACTTACAAGATTTTGCATAGCAAAAGAAACCATAAAAATACAACATATGGAATGGGAGAAAATAGTTGCAAGCGATGCAACTGACAGGGCATAGTGTATAAAATATTTAAACAACACATACAACTCAACAAAAACAAAAAAGAAACAACCCAGTTAAAAAATGGGCAGCAGACCTAAATACACATTTTTCCAATGAATACATATGTATGGCCAATTGGTACATGAAGGAATGCTCAACATAAACAATTATTAGAGAAATGCAAAATCAAAGCTGCAATGAGATACCACCTCACACTGGTCAGAATGGTTATCATTGATAAATCTACCAATAACAAATGCTGGAGAGGGTTTGAAGCAAAAGGAATCCTCCTACTCTGTTGGTGGAAATGTAAATTGTTACAGCAACTATGGAAAACAGTATGGAGGTACCTCAGAAAACTAAATATAAAACTACCATATGATCCAGCAATCCCAGTCCTGGGCATATATCCAGACAAAAGTTTCATTGAAGAAGATACATGCACCCCTATGTTCATTGCAGCACTATTTACAATAACCAAGACATGGAAGCAACCTAAATGTCCATTGACAGAGAAATGGATAAACAAGATGTGGTGTATATATATATATATATATATATATATATATATATATATATGTATATATATACAAAAGAATATTATTCAACCATGAAAAGGAATGAAATAATATCATTTACAGCAACATAGATGGACTTAGAAATTAATGTGCCAAGTGAAGTTAGACAATGAAAGATAAACATCATATGATATCACTTATACATGGAATCTAAAAAAATGATATAAATGAACTTATTTGCAGAATAGCAACACACTCACCAACTTTCATAAATTTATGCTTATGAGAGATAGGTGAGTTGGGAGAATGATGGACTGGGTTTTGGGATTAGCATATGCACACTGAGGTATATGGAATGATTGCCCAATAGGGACCTTCTGTATAGTACAGGAAAGTATACTCAATATTCTTTGATAGTCTATGTGGGTAAAGAACCTGAAAGAGAATGGATATGTGTGTATGTAAAACTGAATCATTTTGTTGTACAGCAGAAATCATCACAACCTGGTAAATCAACTATACTTCAATAAAACTTAAAAAGTGAAAAAAAGAACATTCACAAAAATACATGAAATGCCATACACAAAAATAAATTCAGAATTTCTCAAAGACCTAAATATAGGGCCAGATACTATAAAACTGCTAGAGGAAAAAAAAACATTGGCAGGATGCTGATTGACATAAATTGCAGCAACATCTTGCTTGATCCAACTCCAAGAATAATTAAAATAAAAATAAACCAATTGGACCCAATTAAACTCAAAAACTTTCACAAAACAAACAAACCATAAAAAATCCCAAAAGACACGACAACCTGCAGAATGGGAAAAAATTTGTGCAAACTATGAAAACGACAAGAGGCTAAACTCCAAAATATACAACTCACACAAATCAACAACAACAGCAACAACAACAACGAAACAACCCAATTGAAAAATGGATAGAAGGCCTAAATAGACATTTCTCCAAAGAAGACATGTTGATGGCCAACAGGTACATAAAAAGATGGAGCATGATAATGTGAGAAAAAGGAATGCACAGTAGAAAATTGACAGAACAATGTAAACCAGTTATAATGGAAAAAAATAAAAATCATTATTAAAAAATATGCTCAACTTCACTGATTACTAGAGAAATACAAATCAAAACTACCATGAGGTACCACCTCACACCGGTCAGAATGGCTCTCATTAATAAGACTACAAATAACAAAGCCTGAAGAGGGTGTGGAGAAAAGAGAACCTTCCTACACTGTTGGTGGGAATGTAAATTTGTAAAACAAATGTGGAAAACCATATGGAGGTACCTCAAAAAACTAAATATAGAACTAATATAGAATATATGATCAAGCAATCCCACTCCTGGGCACATATGTGGATGATACTTTCATTCAAAAAATACTTGTATCCCTACCTTCATTGCAGCACCATTCACCAGTGCAAAGGCATGGAAACACCCTAAATGTCCATAAATGTATTTGTAAGAAGATGTGGTACATAAGTATAATAGAATACTACTCAGCCATAAAAAAGAGAAATAATGACATTTGTTCCAACATGGATGCAGCTAGGTAATCTCCTACTAAGTGAAGTAAGTCAGAAAGAGGAAGACAAATAACCATATGGTATAATTTGTTTTCTTTTTGGCTGCCTTATGGCATATAGAGTTCCCAGGCCAGGAATCAGATCCAAGCTGCTGTTGCCACCTACGCTACAGCTGCTAAAGTGCTGGATCCTTAAACCACTGTGCCAGGCTGGGGATCAAACATGTGTCCCAGCACTCCAGAGATGCAACTGTTCCCACAGAGCTACAGTAGGAACTCCACATGGTATCACTTGTATGTAAAATCATAAATATGGCACAAAAGCACCTAGATGCAAAACAGAAACAGACTCACAGACATAGAAAACAGACTTGTAGTTGCCAGGGGGGAGGGTGGAGTGAGTGGGATGGACGGGGAATTTGGGGTTAGCAGATGATTTTAGAATGTATAAGCAATGAGGTCCTATTGCATAGCACAGGGAGCTATATACAATCTCTTGGGGATAAAACATACTGGAAGACAGTATGAGGAAAAGAATGTATACGTGTGTGTGTGTGTGTGTATATATGTATATATACATATGGATCACTATATTCTACAAAAGATACTGGCAGAACACTTTAAATCAACTCAATTTTAGTAAATATATATTTATTATACATATTCATAGTATATGGCTATCCATATGTCTTCTTTGGAGAAATGTCTATTTAGGTCTTCTATACAGTTTTCTTTTCTTTTTTTGTGTGTCTTTTTTACCTTTTTAGTGCTACACCTGCAGCATACGGAGGTTCCCAGGCTAGGCATCTAATCATTGCTGTTGCTGCCGGCCTATGCCACAGCCACAACAGTGCCAGATCCAATCTGCGTCTGCAACCTGCACCACAACTCACAGCAACACCGGATCCTTAACCCACTGAGTGAGGCCAGGGATTGAACCCGCAACCTCATGGTTCCTAGTCGGATTCATTTCCACTGTGCCACAATGGGAACTCCTTGTATCCATTTTTCAATTGATTTGTTTGTTTTCTGCTGTTGAATTATATGAGTTCTTTGTATATTTTCAAGGTTAGTGTATATAGTATTATATATATTATATATGTTATGTATATACTTTATATATATATGTATTATGGATTCAGGAGAAGCTGCAGAAATATACAGAGAATTTCCATGTACTATTTATCAATATCCCCCTAATGACTGCAATTTACCTAGCTATAGTATGATATCAAAATCAGGACATTAACATGGTACAGTGTGTGTTTAGTTATTTATCAATTTATCACGTGTAGTTTCTTATGACCACCTTTGAAACCAAGATACAGAACTTTTCCATTATCACAAAGACAACCTGAAAATTGGTCTTTGCAGTAATTCTGGCCTTCCCAAGCCTATCGTAGGCTGGAAAAAAGGGAAGGAGAAGCATAGGAAATTGCTCATAGATTCCAGGCACACAAATTTGCATGTTCTTTCACAGCCAGTTCATCTGCCCATACCTGTCTAATTGCTTAACCTGAGCTGTAATATAAATTTATTTTCCAAGATTATTGCTCTTTGCACCTAGTGACACACACAGATTTTCTGAGGCCAGTTGGTAATGGCCTTATTTACCCAAGCCTCATTTTTTAGTGGAACTTAGTTCACCAAGCCATGAGAAAAAAGAATATATATATGTATGTGTAACCGGGTCACCATGCTGTACAGTAGAAAATTGACAGAACACTATAAACCAGCTATAATGGAAAACAATAAAAATCATAATGTAAAAAAAGAAATTTGTAAATCAAATGGCTTTCACGCAATAGCAGTTGTCCTGACAAGTGGATGGAACATAGTTATGAGGCAACAAAAATTAAGTGATATTTGGAAATATGAGTGGACAGCCAGCATTAGAGAGCAGACTCTCAGATCACTGATCTGAGCGTAGGATTCTAGTATGCAAAGGAGAAACTCACAAGAGATGCTAGGGTTCTAATGTAGTTATAAGGGGGACTCATACACAGGGAAACCTGCAGAACTAGTAAACAGGACAGAGATAAAAGAACAAAACCAAACCAAAAGTAAAGGATTAGTGATAGCTAATGGTTTGTTCTGGTGTATAGGATGGGGGCTAAGTGTTACTTGATTACTACTAACAAAATCTTTTACAGAGGAAAATTTTTAATTTTTTTAATTGTCTTTTTTGACTTTTTTTTTTTTTTTTTTTTTTTTTTGCTATTTCTTGGGCCGCTCCCGCGGCATATGGTGATTCCCAGGCTAGGGGTCACATCAGAGCTGCAGCCTCCAGCCTACGCCAGAGCCACAGCAACGCGGGATCCAAGCTGCGTCTGCAACCCACCACAGCTCATGGCAACGCTGGATCATCAATCCACTGAGCAAGGGCAGGAACCAAACCCACAACCTCCTGGTTCCTAGTCGGATTTGTTAACCACTGCGCCACGACAGGAACTCCGAAATTTTTTTTTTGGTATTTTTTTAATTTAATTTAATTTTTTTACAGAATAAAATACATATATTTGAACACAATTACATTCACACAGATTATTATATCATGGATCTTAAGAAACAGATTAAGTGACTCCCTCTGGAGAAGTAGAATGGAAAATATGCTGAGACAAATAGGAAATTTATTCTATACTTTATCCCATTTTGTATGGCTTTCATTTTTACTATTTAGTATTATCTATTACATTTCAATTTTTCATTAAAAATTAGCATTTTATTAAAATTGTGTATATTATGCAACTGAAATTTATAAAGAAGAAAGCCTTATATACCATTAAATATTTTATATAGCATAATAAAAAGAATAACTTAACTGGTAAGAATAACAAAAATAATACACCCTCTGAAAATCAGTAAAACATAAAATGCATAAATTGGTTTAAAAAAAGTGTAATTATATAAATATGTCCTCACAATTTTTTACACCTTATTGATTCTTCATTAAAGGCATTACACCATTCTAGGTGATGTGATAAACAAGACATTATAGACCTTACATTGTACCGTGGAGAGAAATGGTTATTAATAATACAATTGTAGAACTATATTATTTAATTGGACAGTTGAATTATTTAATTATAATTATCATAAATTATTTGATGAAGAGGAAAACAGAATCAGATCGAAGAAGACTTCAGCATTCCAAGAATGATGTCAGCTGACCCCTTTCATGGTGGATTTTGCACTTATTTACTATGAGATATATTTCTTCTACAGAGATTCCTTGTTTGTGTATCAATTGTAGATTTTTGGTTTGCAGTTATTCTGAAGTTTTGAAATGAGTCCATATGTATATGAAATTGTTTTAAGTTGTTCTCTTAATTGCAAATTCATCTCCAGTGTCCTGCATTTGTACCCACCTCTTCTCATGATTTCTGATTTTGGTGGTATAATCGTGCATGGATGATTTCGTATCTTTACTGTATATATACCTTTACTGGTGAGCATTGTCATTTGTGGAATTTTTGTTTCCTGTTGCTGTCTTGTCTTTTCTGCCTAGAGAAGTTCCTTTAGTACTTGCTGTAAGGCTGGTTTACTGTTGCTGAATTCTCTTAGCTTTTGCTTCTATGTGAAGGTTTTGATTTCTCCTTCAAACCTGAATGAGAGCCTTGCTGGGTAGAGTAATCTTGGTTGGAGGTTTTTTCCTTTCATCACGTTAAGTGTATCATGCCACTCCCTTCTGGCCTGCAGAGTTTCTGCTGAAAAATCTGCCAGTAACCTTATCGGGGTTCCCTTGTATGTTATTTGTTTCTTTTCCCTAGCTGCTTTCAAGATTTTCTCTTTGTCTTTAATTTTGGTCAGTTTGATTAATATGTGTCTTGGTGTATTCCTCCTTGGGTTTTTTTTATATGGTACTCATTGTGCTTCCTGGATTTGAGTGAGTGGTTCCTTTCCCATGTCAGGGAAGTTTTTGGCTATTATCTCTTGGAATACTTTTTCTGTCCCCTCATCTCTCTCTTCTCCTTCTGGCACACCTATAATATGGATGTTGGTGCATTTAACGTTGTCCCAGAGTTCTCTGAGACTCTCTTCATTTGTTTTCAATCTTTTTTCTCTTTTTTGTTCTGCATCCAAGTAATTTCCACTAATCTGTCCTGCACCTTGCTTATTCGTTCTTCTGCCTCCTGTATTCTGCTGTTGGCTGCTTCTAGTGAATTTTTTATTTCAGTTATTGTATTTTGCATCTCTTCTTGTTTAAGTTTTATATCTTGTATCTCTTTGCTCAGTGTTTCCTGTAAATTATCCATCTTTGCCTCCAGTTTATTTCTAATGTCTTGCATCATCTTTAGCATCAACAATCTATAAAGTCTTTTTCCTGGAGGTTGAGAATCTCCTCATCACTTAGCTGATTTTCTGGGGTTTTTTCCTTTCTCCCTCATCTGAGTTATAGTTGTCTGTCTTTTCATTTTTATAGATTTTTGGTGTGGTGACCTTTTTACAGATAATAGAGTTGCAGCCTGTCTTCCTCTGGTGTCTGCCCCCCCTGTGGCTGAAGTCAGTATGGGGGCTTGCTGTAGGCTTCCTGATGGGAGGGGCTGATGCCTGCACAGTAGTAGGTGGAGCTGATTCTAATCCCTCTGGTGGGTGGGGCTTAGTCTTTGGATGGGATTAGAGGCAGCTGTGTGCCTGAGGGGTCTTTAGGTAGCCTGTTGACTGAGGGGTGGGGCTGTGATCCCACCTGGATTGTTGTTTGCCCTGGGGCTTCTCAGCACTGACTGACTGACTGACTGATGGGTGGGGCCACATTATCCCAAAATGGCCCCCTCCAGAGAAAGGCAGCTGCTGAATATTCCCAAGCTTTGCTTTCAATGTCCTTCCCTCAGGACAAGCCACATTCACCCCAGTTTTCCCAGGATGTCCTCCAAGAACTGCAGTCACGTTTGACCCAGATTCCTATGGAGACCTCGCTCTGCCCTGGGACCCAGTGCACATGAAAGTCTGTGTGCACCTTTTAAGAATGGGGTCTCCCACAACCCCACGTTTGGGCATCTATCCAGATAATATTCTACTTAAAAGAGACACGTGCACCCGCATGTTCATTGCAGCACTATTCACAATAGCCAGGACATGGAAACAACCCAAATGTCCATCAACAGATGATTGGATTCGGAAGATGTGGTGTATATATACACAATGGAATACTACTCAGCCATAAAAAGGAATGACATAATGCCATTTGCAGCAACATGGATGGAACTAGAGACTCTCATCCTGAGTGAAATGAGCCAGAAAGACAAAGACAAATACCATATGATATCACTTATAACTGGAATCTAATATCCAGCACAAATGAACATCTCCCCAGAAAAGAAAATCATGGACTTGGAGAAAAGACTTGTGGCTGCCTGATGGGAGAGGGAGGGAGTGGGAGGGATGAGGAGCTTGGGCTTATCAGACACAACTTAGAATAGATTTACAAAGAGATCCTGCTGAGTAGCATTGAGAACTTTGTCTAGATACTCATGTTGCAACAGAACAAAGGGTGGGGGAAAAATGTAAATGTAATGTATACATGTAAGGATAACTTGATCCTCTTGTTGTACAGTGGGAAAATAAAAAAAAAAGAATGGGATCTCCATTTCCCCCAGTCCTGTGGAGCTCCTGCGCACAAGTCCCACTGGCCTTCAATGCCAGATGCTCCAGGGGCTCTTTCTCCAAGTGCCAGATCCCCACACGTGATGGTTTGGTGGACTCAGAACTCTCACTCCTGTAGGTGAGTGTCTGTGAACCAGTTAGTTTTCAGTCTGTGCAGCTTCCCACCCCAGAGGTATGGGGTTGCTTATATCACAAAATCGCCCCTCCTACCTCTTGATGTGGCCTCCTCTTTTTCTTCTAGAGTAGGGTATCTTTTTTAAGGTTTCTGGTCCAATTGGGTGGAGATTGCTTGGCCTTTAGTTGTGAATTTTGTTGTTTCTAGGAGAGAAGTTAAGCTCCAGTCCTTCTAATCCGCCATTTTAATCCCATTTTTTTCTGAAAATTTTTAATTTTGATGAAGCCCAATATATCATTTTCTCACTTATGTCCCATGGTTTTAGTATCAATCTAAGAAATCTTTGCTTAACTCTAGATCCCAAAGATTTTCTCCTATACTTTATTCTAAAAGTTTCGTAGTTTTACATTTTAAATTTAATTTCATAATCCATTTGGAGTTCATTTTTATATGATATGTAATGTTTATGTTGAAGCTCACTTTTTTATCTATGGATGTTCAGTTATTCAAGCACCATGTTTTGAAATGGCTATTTTTCTTCTGAATTTTTTTTGTAGTTTTGCTAATATTAGTTGTACATATTTATGTGGATTTAACTCTGGGTTTTCTTATTGTGGGGTTGATCTTTTTGTCTATCCTTCTCCCAATACCACACGATAAATCTTCATTAGTGTTGTTATATAGTAATCATTAATGTCTGACAAAGTGATTCTTCTACTATGGTCAGCGAATATACCCTATGTGATTTCATATCCCTAATATGTGTTGAGGTTATTTTATGGCTCAGAATTTTGTCTACATTGGCGAATGTTTCATGGGCACATGAAAAGTAAATGTATTCTTCTGTTGTTATTTTTGTGTTTTATAAATGTTCAATAAATCCTGTATATTGATAGTGTTGTTGAGTTTTTCCTCTACCATTATTAATTTTCTCTTTAGTGTTTAGTAATTTTCCTGATTTATAAGAGGAAAGTGTTTTAAAAGGGAAATATTGTAGTCTCCACTTACAATTGTGGATTTGCTCATTTCGGTTTTTTTTCTTTAAAATTTTTCTTTTTTCTTTTTTTTTATTTTCCCACTGTACAACAAGAGGATCAAGTTATCCTTACATGTATACATTACATTTACATTTTTCCCCCACCCTTTGTTCTGTTGCAACATGAGTATCTAGACAAAGTTCTCAATGCTACTCAGCAGGATCTCCTTGCAAATCTATTCTAAATTGTGTCTGATAAGCCCAAGCTCCTCATCCCTCCCACTCCCTCCCCCTCCCATCAGGCAGCCACAAGTCTTTTCTCCAAGTCCATGATTTTCTTTTCTGGGGAGATGTTCATTTGTGCTGGATATTAGATTCCAGTTATAAGTGATATCATATGGTATTTGTCTTTGTCTTTCTGGCTCATTTCACTCAGGATGAGAGTCTCTAGTTCCATCCATGTTGCTGCAAATGGCATTATGTCATTCCTTTTTATGGCTGAGTAGTATTCCATTGTGTATATATACACCACATCTTCCGAATCCAATCATCTGTTGATGGACATTTGGGTTGTTTCCATGTCCTGACTATTGTGAATAGTGCTGCAATGAACATGCAGGTGCACGTGTCTCTTTTAAGTAGAATATTATCTGGATAGATGCCCAAGAGTGGGATTGTGGGGTCATATGGAAGTTCTATGGATAGATTTCTAAGGTATCTCCAAACTGTTCTCCATAGTGGCTGTACAGTTGATTTGCTCATTTCTAATTCCCATTCCATCAGTTCTTTTTTGTGTGCTTTTCAATTCTCTTTTATAGTGCATACATGGTTAAATTGTTAAATAACTTTTGTGTATTGATAGTTTTACCATTATATAATGTAAATAAAACTATTCTTTTTACATTTTTGTAACCTAATGGTAAAATTTTGTCACCTGTGATTATTTTTGTCTTGAAATCTCCTTTGTCTATTATTAGTATAATCATTCCTGATTTTTATTATTTTTGTATGGTTTATTTTTTTACATTTTTTATATTCAGTAATATATAGTGTTATGTTTGAAATAAATTGATAATAGCATACAGTTGGATTTTTTTATCCCTTCAGTTGATCTCTTTTATAAAATTAGTGATTACAGACATTTACAGTTGACACAGTTTCTAATATGTGGTGGCTTATGTCGTCTGACATTTTAGTTTTCATTTTCTGTTTATTGCCTCTATTTTGTTGTTGTTCACTTGTTTTTTATATCCTTTTTTTGCCTCCCTGTGGGTTACTGGAACATTATATAGAATCTCATCTGGACATTTTTTTAATGTTATGGTCACACCTGCAGCATATGTAAGTTCCCAGGCCAGAGATTAAATCTGAGCCACAGCTTGTGACCCATGCTGCAGCTGTGGCAATATGGGATAACCTTAACCCAATGTACCAGGCAGGGGATAGAACCCGGACCTCTACAGTGACCCTAGCCACAGTAGTAAGATTCTTAATCCACAGCACCATGACAGGAATTCCCCAATTTTGATTTATATACAGTGTTTCTTTGTTTATTTCTTTCTACAGTTTTCTTTTATGGCTTTGTTGTTCTATGTGTAATGTTATATATAAATAACTTACCACAGACTAATGATATCAAACTTTTATCAGAGTGAAATATAGATTCTTTTTCCTTTATGACCCTTTACTTTGCCCTCATTTATAATATAATTTTCCTAAATATTTCCTCTACATACACTGAGAACTACATAGGACAGTATGAAAATTTTTGCTTCAACTCTCAAACGTAATTTAGATAACTCAAGATATGAAGGAAAGTATATTCTACTTACCCATTTTTTGCACTTTCTGTTGTTTTTTCTTCCAACCTAATGTTGCAAGTCCCCTCCTTTTATGGTTTGCTTTTTAAAAGACAACTTCCGTTAGGCAATATTTCAGATCAAGTTTACTGGTGACATATTATCTTAGTTTATATTCATTGGAGAATATCTTAATTTCCCTTTCATCTAAAAACATAATTGACTATATACACAATTTTGCCTTGATGATTATTTTTTAGCACCTGCAAAAAAACTTCTAGATTCCACAGTTTTAAATTAACAATGTTTTAGTGTCTAATTAATTTTTTTTTACTCCTTAGGTAAGAGGTTATTTCTCTCTCAAAATTTTCCTTTTAAAGAATTTTATTATAGTTGATTTATATTGTTCTATCAATTTCTGCTGTGCAGTAAACTGACCTAATCATACATCTGTACACATTCTCTGGTATTATATTTCATCATGTTCCATCACAAGTTTTTGGACATAGTGCCTTGTGATATACATTCTAAATTTAACTATTTGAGTCTATTTTTATAATTATTTATTATAGTTGATTTACAATATTCTGTCAAATTCTGCTATATCACAAAGTAATGCATTTGTACACGTATACATATATATATATACACATACACATATATACATTCTTCTTTCATATTATCCTCCCTCATTTTTTATCATAAATGATCATATACAGTTCCTTGGGCTCATAGTTTATACTTGGTTCTATTTGTGTGGTGATAGAGGTTGCATTGAATCTGTAGATTTCCTTGGGTAGTATAGTCATTTTGAAAATATTGATTCTTTCAATACAAGAGCATGGTATGTCTTCTCATCTCTTTTTGTCATCTTTGATTTCTTTCATCAGTGTCTTATAGTTTTCAGAGTACAAGTCTTTTGTCTCTTTAGGTAGGTTTATTCCTAAGACAGGTTGTGGGGTGGGTGGATGTGCTGGTGGTTTGGGATGGAAATGCTATAAAATTGGGGTTTGATGATCATTGTACAACTGTAAATGTAATAAAATTCATTAAATAAACAGTACCTACAAACAAAAGCCCAGGACCAGATGGCTTTATGGGCGAATTATACCACACATACAAAGAAGAACTTATACCTATCCTTCTTTAACTTTTCCAAAAGGTTGAAGAAGAAGGAATACTCCTAAAGACATTCTATGAAGCCACCATTAACTGATTACAAAATCAGTCAAATATACTACCAAAAATTAAAATTATAGGCCAATATTTTGATGGATATAGGTGAAAATTTTTTCCACATAATTTTAGCCAAGCAAATCCAGTGACATATAAAAGATCATGTACACCATCACCCAGTGGGATTCATCCGAATTACACAAGGATGGTTCAACATATGCAAATAAATCAACATCATATACCACATTAACAGAAGAAAAAAATAAAAACCTCCTGATCATCTCAATAGATGCATTAAAAGCATTTGATTAAACCCAACACACATCCATGATAAAAACACTTATTAAATTGGGTATAGAGGAACATAGCTTAACATATCAAAGCCATTTATGACAAACAACAGCCAATATAATACCCAATGCAGTAAAGCTGAAAGCCTTCCCACTAAAATCTGGAACAAGAGAAGGATGCCCACTCTCACCACTTTTATTCAACTGGATGTCCTATACACAGCAATCAGAAAAACAAAAGAAATAAATGGTATACAAATTGGAAGATAAGAGGTAAAATTGTCACTCTATGAAGATGACAAGATACTATATAGAGAAAACCCTAAGGACTTCATACAAAAACTCCTATAATTGATCAGTGAATTTGGCAATGTAACAGGATACACAAATAACACCCAGAAATTGGTTGCATTTCTATACAATGACAATGAAATATTAGAACAGTTGGTGTCAGAGAATATTTTGCCTATGTCCTCTTCTAGGAGTTTTAAATTGTCTAACGTTTAAGTCTTTAAGCCATTTTGAGTTTATTTTTGTGCATGGTGTGAGGGTGTGTTCTAATTTCACTGATTTACATGCAGCTGTCCAGGTTTCCCAATACCACTTGCCAAAGAGACTTTTTCCCATTTTACATTCTTGTCTCCTTTATCAAAGATTAATTGACTGTAAGTGTCTGGGTTTATTTCTAGGCTCTCCATTCTGTTCCATTTGTCCATATGTCTGTTTTCATGCCAGTACCACCAAACTGTTTTGATTACTGAAGCTTTGTAGTACTGTCGGAAGTCTGGGAGAGTTATACCTCCTGCTTGTTTTTATTTTCCTCAGGATTGCTTTGGAAATTCTGGGTCTTTTGTAGTACCATATAAATCTTTGTATTGTTTGTTCTAATTCTGTGGAAAATGTCATCGGTAATTTTATAGTGTTCACATTAAATCTGTAGTTTGCTTTGGATAGTATGTCACTTTTAATGATATTAATTCTTCCAATATAGGGGAATGGGATATATTTCCATTTTTTGAATCCTCTTAAATTTTCTTGATTAAGGTTTGCAGTTATCAGCATATAAGACTTTCACTGACTTGGTCAGGTTTATTCCCAGAGGTTTAATTTTTGGGTGCAATTTTAAAAATTATATTTTATATTCCTTTCCTAATATTTCATTGTTAGTATAGAGAAATGGAAACAATTTCTGAATGTTAATATTGTATCCTGCTAATTTGCTGAAGGTGTTGATCAGTGTGAGTAGTTTTTGTCCTTAGAGTTTTCTATATACTGTATCCTATCATCTGCATAGAGGTACATTTTTAGCTTTTCACTTTCTATTGCTACCTTGTATTTCTACAGTTTTTTTCTGATTGCTATGGATGGACTTCCAATACTATGGTGAATAAAAGTTGTGTGATAGTGGGCATCCTTGTCTTTTTCCAGATTTTCTTTTCCTTTTTTTTTGTTTTCTTTTGTTTTGTTTT
Source organism: Sus scrofa (assembly GCF_054392235.1). NCBI lineage: Eukaryota > Metazoa > Chordata > Mammalia > Artiodactyla > Suidae > Sus > Sus scrofa. The sequence continues at coordinate 63,299,054 of NC_139401.1, forward strand.
GTTTTGTTTTCCTTTTTAGGGCTGAACTCACAGCATATGGAAGTCCCAGGCTTGGGGTTGAATCAGAGCTACAGTTGCAGGTATATACTACAGCCACAGCAATGCAAGATCCAAACTGCATCTGCAATCTACACCACAGCTTATGGCAACACTGGATCCCTGACCCACTAAACGAGGCCAGGAATTGAACCGCATTCTCATGGATACTAGTTGGATTAATTTCTGCTGTGACATGAAGGGAACTATTTGTTCCAGATTTTAGAAGGAAAGCTTTCAGCTTTTCTCCTTTGAATATTTGGATCTGTGTTTGTCATAAGTGGCTAATTATGTTATGTTCCCTCTATAACCACTTTTTAAAGAGTTTTTATTATAAATGGATGGGGGGGTTTGTCACATGTTTTTCTTCATCTGTTGCGATGAACATGTGTTTTTTTACTTTTCTTTTGTTAATGTGGTGTATGACATTGATTAATTTGCTTATCTTGAGCCATCCTTATGAACTTGTGATGAAACCAGCTTGGTCTAGGCATATGATTTTTTCTACATGTTGTTGAATTCAGTTTGCTAAAAATTTTGCTGAGAATTTTTGTGTCTACATAAATCAAATATTGGCCTATAATTTTCTTTTTGGTAGTGTCTTTGACAGGTTTTGTTAATCTGGTTATGGTGGCTTCATAGAATGTCTTTGGGACTGTTCCTCCTTCAATCTTTTGGAAAATTTAAGGATGAGTATAAGTTCTGCTTTGTATGTTTGGCTATGAAGCCATCTGGTCCTGGACTTTTATTGTAGGGAGAGTTTTATTACATATTCAATTCCATTTCCAGTGATGGGTCTGTTTAAATTATCTATTTCTTCTTGACTCAGTTTTGTTGGGATGTATGTCTCTAGACAGTTTTACATTTCTTCTAGGTTGTCAAATTTGTTGGCATGTATGTGTTCATAGTATTCACTTACTTTTTTTTGTATTTCTACAGTATCCATTGAGATTTCCTTTTTTTATTTCTTATTTTGTTTATTTAGTTTTCTCTCTCTTCTATTTTGTGAGTCTGGCCAGAGGTTTCTCAATTTTGCTTATCCTTTCAAAGCTCTTGGTTTTATTGATTTTATCTTTTTTTTAAATCTCTATTTTATTGATTTCCTCTCTGATATTTATTAATTCCTTCTTGCTGTTGACCTTAGGTTTTTGTTTGTTTTTCTTTTTCTAATTCTTCTAGGTGGTAAGTTATGTTGTTGATTTGAGATTTCTTTTTCTTTTTTGTGGAAGGCCTGCATCACTGTGAATTTCCCTCTAAGAACTGCTTTTGTAATGTCCCGTATATTTTGAATGGTTGTTTTTAGATTGTCCTTTGTCTTGAGGTATTTTTTTAAATTTCCCTTTTATTTACATTTGTTTTGGGTACCACATTGTTTAGTCTCCATGTAGTCTGTTTCTAGTTTCATGCCACTGTGGTTAGAGAAGATATGAAATAATTTCCATAATCTTAAATTTGTTGAGGTTAATTCATGCCCCAGCATGTGGTTAATCCTTGAGAATGTTCCATGTGCACTTGAAAAGGATGTATATTCTAATTTGGGGGGGGGCGTTGTAATGTCATGAAAATATCAAAAACTCTTACTGTTCTACTGTCATTCAGGACTTCTGTTGCCTTACTGATTTTCTGTCTAGAGGTTTTGTCCATTGATATAAGTGAGGTGTTAAATTTCCTACTATTATTGTATTCTCATCAGTTTCTCCTTTCATGTCCATTAGTATTTGATTTTTTCCATTTGAGTGATCCTTTATTAGAGACATATATTTTGACAAGTGTAATATCCTATTCTTAAATTAATTCTTTTATAATTATATAGTGTCATTTTTTCTTTCTTTATAGCTTTCCTTTTAAAGTCTATTTTGTCCAATATGAACATGACAACTACTGTTTTTATGTCTTTTCCTTTCTCATGAAATATATTTTCCATTCCCCCACATTCAATTTATATGTTATCTTTGCCCTAATTTGTGCTGTTTTAGGTTCTTATTTTTTTATCCTTTTTGCTACTCTGTGTCTTCTGATTGGAGCATCGAGTACATTGACATTTATGGTACTTATAGATAAATATATATTTATTGTCATTTTAAACCTTGTTTTACAGGTTGATTCTATGTTTCTCCTTTGTCCCTTTTTTGTAAAAAAAAAACAAGATAAATTAATTTTAATAAATTATAAAACAAATTGCAAGTTTTAAGACAAATTTAAGTTTTAAGATTAATTCCACGTCAAGCCTCTGGCTTTCAGCATTTACTAAGAAAAGAGATCCCTGTTGAACACAGATGCTCTTCTTTTATTACCCAATGAATTTATTACATTTATAGTTGTACAATGATCATCACAATTCAATCTTATAGGATTTCAATCCTACAACCCCAGTGCATCCCCTGACCCCCTGAACTGTCTCCTTTGGAAACATCTGTGAGTCAGTATCTGTTCTGCAAAGAAGTTCAGTCTGTCTTTTTTTCAGATTCCACATGTCGGTGAAAGTATTTGATGTTGGTGTCTCATTGTACGGCTGACTTCACTAGCATGATAATTTCTAGGTACATCCATGTTGCTAAAAAAGCTGGCATTTCATGCCTTTTAATGGCTGAGTAATATTCCATTGTGTATATGTACCACCTCTTCTTGACCCACTCCTCTGTCGATAGACATTAGGTTGTTTCCATTTCTTGGCTATTGTAAATATTCCTGCAATGAACATTGAAGTACATGTGTCTTTGCAAGGCATGGTTTTCTCTGGATAGATGCCCAGGAGTGGGATTGCTGGGTCAAATGGTGTTTTCTATTTCTGAGGAATCCCCATACTGCTTTCCACAGTGGTTGCACCAATTTACAATCCCACCAACAGTGTAATAGTGTTCCTTTTTCTCCACACCCTCTGTAGCACTTATTCTTTGTAGACAATTTGATGATGTCCATTCTGGCTGGTGTAAGGTCATAGTGATTATAGTGGTTTTGATTGGCATTTCTCTAATCATGAGTGCTGTTGAACATCTTTTCATGTGTTTTTTGGCCGTCTGTATGTCTTCTTTGGAGAATTGTCTGTTTAGATCTTCTGCCCATTTTTTGATGGCATTGTTTGTTTTTGGTATGGAGCTACAGAAGGTGTTTATAAATTTTGGAGATTAATCCCTTGTCAGTTGATTAATTTGCAAAGATTTTCTCCCATTCTGTGGGTTGTCTTTTCATTTTATTTAGGGTTTCCTTTGCTGTGAAGAACCGGACAGCAACATGTAAAAGAATGAAATTAGAACACTTCCTAACACGATACACAAAAATCAACTCAAAATGGATTAAAGACCTAGATATAAGACCAGACACCATAAAACTCTTAGAGGAAAACAGGTGAAACACTTTCCAACATAAACAACAACATCTTCTCAGATCCATCTATTAATGACAGTAAAGACAAAAGTAAAAAAATGGGACCTAATTAAACATAAAAGGTTTCTTTCCCTTTCTTTACTGGTTGGATGATTCCTTTTTATTTTATGCATGCGTCCTCCTCTTTTTAGTTCTTGTGAATGTATTTTTGGTTTGTTTTATAGTTGACCTGTTTTTCAAGTATGTTAACCCCTTCCTATATCTTCTGGTTTTAGCCTTATGGTCATATAGGTTCAAACACATTATTAAAAAATTGTTTAAAAAATCCAGATTTTCTTACTTGCCTTCTCCACATTTTATGATTATTTTTGTACTTTTAGACATCTTCATGGTTATCCCTTTGCTGGTATTTGTGTTTATCATCACTTTTACAAATAGTTTTTTTTTCATTTTTAATCTGTATACCGTCTTATTCAAGTGATAACTTCCAAGTTGTTATTTCCTTCATCCTATATTTTCCTACTTATTCCCCTTTAATGGAGACCTTCCAGATTTTCTTTTAGAATGGGTTTATGGAGATCCCTTCCTGGCTCAGTGGTTAACGAATGCAACTAGGTTCAATCTCTGGCCTCGCTCAGTGGGTTAAGGATCTGGTTTTTCAGTGAGCTGTGATTTAGGTCACAGACATGGCTTGGATCCTGCATTGTTGTGGCTGTGGTGTAGGTCAGCAGCCGTAGCTGATTCATCCCCTAGCCTGGGAACTTATATATTCTGCAGGTGTGACCCTAAAAAGGCAAAAAGAAAATGGGTTTAATATTGCTGTATTACTTTAGGTTTTTTCTTGTTTCAATGGAGAAATTATTTCTCCTCCTATTTTAAATGATATTATTTCTGGGTAGATTATTCTAGGCTGAAATTTTTTCCCTTTTAGATCTTTGAATATATCTTGCAACTCTCTTCTGGCCTGTAATATTTCTGTAGAGAAATCATCTGATACCCTCATGTGGATATCCTTATAATTAACTCTTTTTCTCTTGCTGCATTTAGGATCCTCTCCTTATCTTTGCATTTGCCATTTTCATTGCAATGTATCTTTGTGTGTGTCTATTTGAGTTCAACTTTTTGGGCGACCTCTGTACTTTCTGTATCTTGGTATCTGTTTCCTGTGGTTTTGGAATGCTTTCAGTCATAATTTTTTCAAATATATTTTCCATACCCTTTTCTTTTTCTTTACTTTCTGGAATGCCTATGTTATGTGTAGATTGGCCCACTTTATATTTTCCCATAGATATTTTATATTGTTTTCATGTTTTTTCATTTGGTTTTCTGTCTGTTGTCCTGATTGGGTGATTTCCATTATTTTATCCTACAGGTCACTTATTCATTCCTCTGCATTATTCAATGCCTTTAAGTCACTGTGAGACTTTGCAAATTAATTTTATAATTTTCCTTGTCTCCTATGTATATTTTCTAGTTCTTTTCGAAGCTAATTTGCATTACCATTCATATCTGCTCTTAATTCCTACATATTTTCTCTTAATTCCTTCAGTATTTTCCCTATCTCCTTTTTGAACTCAGTGTCTGTTAGAATGCAGAAGTGTGTTTCTTTGTTTTTTCCTTCAGGGGAATTCTCCTAATTCTTTTAACTCAGAATGGTTCCTAACCTCCTTCATTTTGCTTACTTTTTTTCTTGTTCTGTGACTTTAGGGAAGACAACTACTATAGTTTTTTAGTGCTCTTTGAGAGACCCCATGAGTACTTTGTGAGGGCTTCCTTTTTTTTGTTGTCGTGGCCAATTTTGTTTCAGATGCTTTCTGTCTCTTTCCTCAATGCATGCAGGCTGTTGTCCCCTGATAGTGGGTGTGCTGGTGTTAAGACCTGAGCTCACTTCCAGGAAGATGTTGTCAATGAGCAGGGCTAGTTACCAGTCCCTGGCTGCTAGGCCATGGGAGGTGGCACAGTCTGCTCCTTGTTGAAGGGCCCTGGGAAGTAACAGTGACCCTCAGGGTGGTGTAGGTGGCACCCAGAGCCTTTGGCATTGGCCACAGCAGGGTGTATTCATTCCCAGGCAAGTGACAGCAGTGAGTGGGGTTTGGCTGTAGTGCTCTCCTCTGCAGTGACCCCAGAGGTAACTGGGCAGTAGACCATGCCTGTTCATGGACCCCTGATGCCTGCCCAAGAAGTTCCCCACCACCCAAGATTTCACAGCTGCACAGAGATAGATATTCCTATTGTGGCCCCACCTCTGCCCTTCTCACCCTCACCAACAATGACATTGCTTTACCTGCAGGTCCATGCCTCTTCCTGTGCTCCCTCAGCTGTGATGCTCACCTTCCTATGTTGTGACACATGAATCCCTAGTCCCTCAGGCTGTCTACACACAGCCAACAATAGTCCACTTCCCAGAACTGACTTCTAAAGCCTGAGTCCATGCCCCACCCTAGTGAAACAGGCTCTAGCGTCAGAGGCTGGTGGTACTGATAATCTCTGAAATCTCTTCTGTTTTGCCCTCCTCAGTCAAGCTGCTGCAATTTTCTTGGAGGCTTTGAGGTTCCCCTCTCTGGGATTGTGGCCTCCAAGGGTGCATGTTTTTTCCTCTTTCACAGCTCCCTTTCGTGTATTCTCACCCCTTCCTGATTTATTTTTTTCTCTCCTCTCTTTCTTTTTTTCTTTTTTTTCCTTGTGTTTTACCCAGGTATATAGAGGGTTTCTTGTCCTGTTGCAGGTTTAATATCTTCTCCCAGCATTCAGTAGATATTTTGTACCCATTGTTCTACCTGTAGATTTTTTTTAATGTCTTTGTGGGAGGTGAGTGCTACTTTGTACTCCTCTGCCATCTTGTTCCTGCTCTCAAAACTTTAAAAATTTTTAGAATGTATGTTTAGTTAGCAGAATTTTAACAATAATATTTCTGTCACAGATATCTTTGTGTTCTTCTTGTTTCAGTTTTATTCATCTTCTTCTTTTGTAGGTTTTGATACTTTTGCTAAACTTGGGAAATTTTAAGCCTTTATTTTTTCAAATACTTTCTTATCCCCATCCTACTTCTCTTCTACTTTTGGGATTCTGATGACACAAATATTAGGTTTTAGGTATAGACCCACAATTCCCTAAATTTCTGTTCATCCTTTTCAGTATATTTACTTTCTGTTGTTCAAATAAGGCTATTTTCTGTCAATCTCTCTTCAAGTTCACTGACTCTTCTGGCCTGTCATTGTTATGTTGACTCCTATTATTGATGTTTTCTTTTTAATTTTGATTATTATTTTTTTTCAGTTCTATAATTTAAATTTACAAAACTCAGAACCAGAAGAAGATTTGGGATACAAGTGCTACAAAGGATACATTATATTTTATCTAATGAGAGAGTTAGGATAGGCTACTTGGAAGAAGTGATGACTGAGCTACTTGGAAGAGTGAATGTAAAGATTTAATTATGTGAACAGAGGAAGGAAGAACATTTCAAGAAAAGGGAACACACATGCTAAGTTCCTGTACTGAGGATCAAACTGTGTTAGAGGAAATTTTAAATGCCAGTGTGGCTTGAATTTAGTGCATGCACCAAGTGAAGGAGAGAAAAGTGTGAGATGAGCATGGGAGCTATGTGAGTCATTTCTATAAGCAAAGATAAAGAATTTAGTATGTATTATAAATGTGATGTGCTATAATAGGAGGGTTTCCAGTGGGGAAATGATTTGATGTTATCTCATCTTAAAATTCCCTTTGGTTTGTCAGTGAGATGAAGAGGAGGGATAATTGAAAGCAGGAAGACCAAGGCAGGGAGTGATTTGACTTAGTGTGCCAAGGGTGTGGAGATAATGTAAAGTAGAAAACTTCAGGATATGCTTTGTAAGTAAAACCAGAGGTGAAGGGAAAGAAAATGTGTCAGATCCTAATTGCAAACTACTCCGTTTGTGAGTTTTTAGTATCCCACAATGTTTATACTTACTCATAATTCCCAATGCATTTTCATATCACATGAACCCCACAACCTGAGAGATAGTGATTATTATCATATTATCATTACTACCAACACCATCATCACTTTTTGACTGATCAGGAAATTAAGGCTCAGGAAAGTGAAGTGATTTGGGCAAAGTAAAGCAGCAAGGAAAATAGCACATTGCATTATCTCACTATAGGACAAATGATTTTCAGATTTTGTATTTTTATGAAGTTCCATATTGAGCTAATTATTCTTAGCATCAATCAAAAATCTCCCCTGTGTAGGCACCTATTCATTCTCAAAAGAAAAGGCAATAACGTATATATAGACAAAGGAATACTACTCAGACATAAAAAAGAATGACATAATGCCATTTGCAACAACATGGATGGAACTAGAGATTCTCATGCTGAGTGAAATAGATACCATATGATATCACTTATATCTGGAATCTAATATACAGCACAAATGAATCTTTCTACAAAAAAGAAAATCATGGACTTGGAGAATAGACTTGTGGTTGCCAAGGGGGAATGGGAGGGAGTGGAGTGGTTGGGGAGCTTGGTGTTAATAGGTACAAACTATTGCCTTTCAAATGGATTAGCAATGAGATCCTGCTATGTAGCACTGGGAACTATGTCTAGTCACTTATGATGGAGCATGATAATGTGCAAAAATAGAATGTGTACATGTATGTGTAACTGGGTCACCATGCTGTACAGTAGAAAAAATAATTTATTGGGGATACAACAATTAAAAAATAATAATAAAATTTTTAAAAAGAAACTAAGGTCTGGGTGCTAGGTGCACATAGTTCAGCAGACCAAGCAAGGAAATATATGAATATATTCATGTAAAAAACAAAAATCATTTTGGCTATTTGACTTTGGAAAGCTGATTCTGTGTCTTTAAAACTCATCTCTCAAGTAGTTATCAAAATCGTATCTTCCTTGTATTTTGGGGAGAGTGCATTCAATAAAGTCATAGATTGCCTAGCATATAGAAGGAAATAAGGTGTTTATCTTTTCTCCTTGTATGGAAGGTGTGGAATGGCTTGTATAGATTGAACATTACTGGAAGCCCTTCAATTTGACCCCAGAGGCCTATTGACAGGAGAGAACAATGGTCACAAAGGAAACAAGCACTGAATTTAACCCATACACCCCTCCACCATGAAGAGTAGCAGCAAGCCCAGAGTTGCAAATGAGAAAATTCCTGATATTTCCAATTAAGAGGTTTTCCTATGTAGCTGTAAATCTAGATTTGTTTAATGACTTATGTTTCCAGGTACCAGTTAGCAGTAGGTAAAATTTTCTGATTGCGACATTGGGTATGGCCTCTGAAAGAAAACCAGAAGGGTTAGTGACTCTTTGAATTGATTTCTTTGGCTCCACTTCACCTTAGGGACTAGAACTCTGGTTCCCAATGCCCAGACAGTGAATTACCAGAAGGAATCCTCAAGTGATCACTGGCTGAAGCTCATCTTGATCCTGGGAAAATACTTTTAGTGTTGAGTAGGAGACTTTCAGTTTCCAAGAAATAAGCAAATATCCTAACAAGGATATATTTCAGGAGCCATAAATATAGGATCATGAAACTAAAAGTAATTTTCAACTACCAGGGGACTCCTGGGAACTACATGAAAGTGCAATTAGGCCACTGAGCCACATAAGTCAAAAATCCTTTACAGCACCATCAAATTTGAAATGTAATGAAGACAAATTGCTCTATTTCGTTTTTACCATTCATCCTAGACTGGACCATCATGGAATGTGGTGAGAAGGAAATGGTGATTGGATGGTAGCCAGTCTATGGATTATTTCATCAAACAGTGATTCAAAATAATCACTGGGAACCCTTTGAATACTAAGATCATATTTGTCTTTTATGTCTTTCACAGAGCAAATACTAAAAAAGTACTTATCAAATGGATGAAAAGATGGATTGATGGAAATACAGACTGAAAAATTAGGAAACTAGGTTTAATTATTGCCAGTAATTTGCATATGATATTGACAAAGTTCTTTTTCTCTGCTGCTAATTGTCTTTGTATAACACATAATGCTATTTCCTAAATAAGTCTTTTACTAATTTCACCACAGTTAAAAATGCCACAGCTCCCCCCCGAATGTGTCTTGACTTAGTATTTTTCTTCATAGTATTTTTATCATCATATATACTATGTATTTATTTATATGTTTACTTTCCATCTCCTTATTGCCTCCAAGAAAAAGTAAGCAACATGAGGTCAGGGATCTAAGTCTCTTGTGTTCACAGCTGAAAACTTGGCACTTGATATTTTCCTAGTATACACTCAATAAATCAATGAATGCATTCTTCTTGAAACTTTTTAAAAAACAGACTCAGACTATATTTTTTAATTTAGTTTTTATTGTTATTTTCCACAACACACTTTTTTCCCACTGTACAGCATTGGGATCCAGTTACACATACATGTATACATAATGTTTTCTCCCATTGTTATGCTGACTTGTAAGTATCTAGACATAGTTCTCAACGCTACACAGCAGGATCTCATTGTTAGTCAATTCCATGAGCAATAGTTTGCATCCAATAACCCCAAGATCCCAATCTCTCCCCCTTCTTCCCCCTCCCCCGGGACAAACACAAGTCAATTCTCCCAGTCATGATTTTCTTTTCTGTGGAAAGGTTCATTTGTACTGTATATTAGATATGAGATATGAGTGATATCATATGGTATTTGTCTTTCTTTTTCTTACTTACTTCACTCAGGATGAGAATCTCTAGTTCCATCCATGTTGCTGCAAATGGCATTATTTCGTTCTTTTTTATGGCTGAGTAGAATTCCATTGTGTATATACACCACTGCTTCCTAATCCAATCGTATGATGATGGACATTTGGGTTGTTTCCATGTCCTGGCTATTGTGAATAGAGCTGCAATGAACATGTGGAGCATGTGACATTTTTAAGGAACGTTTTGTCCGCATATATGCCCAAGAATGGGATTGCTGGGTCATATGGTAGTTCTATGTATAGACTTCTAAGGTATCTCCAAACTGTCCTCCATAGTGGTTGTACCAGCTTACATTCCCACTAACAGTGCAGGAGGGTTCCCTTTTGTCCACACCCCCTCTAGCCTTTGTTATCTGTGGACTTATTAATGACGGCCATTCTGACTGGTGTGAGGTGGTATCTCATGGTAGTTTTGATATGCATTTCTCTAATAATCAGGGATGTTGAGATTTTTTTCATGTGCTCGCTGGCCATCTGTATCTCTTCCTCGGAGAAATGTCTATTCAGGTCATTTGCCCATTTTTCCATTGGGTTGTTGGCTTTTTTGCTGTTGAATTGCATAAGTTACTTCTACATTCTAGAGATAAGCCCTTGTCAGTTGCATCATTTGAAATGATTTTCTCCCATTCTGGAAAGTGTATTTTTGTTTTCTTTTTGGTTTCCTTTGCTGTGCAAAAGCTTGTCAGTTTGATTAGGTCCCATTGGTTTATTTTTGCTTTTATTTCTGTTGCTTTTGGGAGACTGACCTGAGAGAACATTTGTAAGGTTGATGTCAGAGAGTGTTTTGCCTATGTTCTCTTCTAGGAGTTTGATGGTGTCCTTTCTTATATTTAAGTCTTTCAGCCATTATGAGTTTATTTGTGTGCATTGTGTGAGGGTGTGTTCTAGTTTCATTGATTTGCATGCAGCTGTCTAGGTTTCCCAGCAATTCTTGCTGAAGAGACTGTCTTTTTCTATTTTGATGTTCTTGCCTGCTTTGTCAAAGATTAATTGAACACAGGTGTCTGGGTTTATTTCTGGGTTGTCTATTCTGTTCCATTGGTCTGTCTGTTTTGATACCAGTACTACACTGTCTTGATGACTCTGGCTCTGTAATATTGCTTGAGGCCTTGGAAAATTATGCCTCCTGCTTGGTTTTTGTTCCTCAGGATTTCTATGGCAATTCTGGGTCTTTTGTGGTTCCATATATATTTTTGGATTGTTTGTTCTAGTTCTGTGAAAAATGTCATTGGTAATTTGACATGGATAACATTGAATCTGTAGATTGCTTTGGGTATTATGGCCATTTTTACAATATTAATTTTTCCAACCCAGGAAGTAGCATGGAATATCTTTCCATTTCTTTACATCTTCTTTAATTTCCTTGATTAATGTTTTATAGTTCTCAGCATATAATACTTTTACCTCCTTGGTCAGGTGTATTCCCAGGTATTTAATGTTTTGGGGTGCAATTTTAAAAGGTTTGTATTTTTATATTCCCTTTCTAATATTTCATTTTTAGTAATGTGATTGATTTCTGAATGTTAATCTTATAACTTGCTACTTTTCTGAATTTGTTGATCAGTTCAAGTTGTTTTTGGGTTGAGTCCTTAGGATTTTCTATGTATAGTGTCAAGTCATCTGCATACAGTGAAAATTTTATGTCTTCTTTTCCTATTTGGATGCCTTTATTTCTTTTGTTTGTCTGATTGTGGTGGCTAGGACTTCCAAAACTATGTTGAATAGCAGTGGTGAGAATGGGTTCCCCAGTCTTGATCCAGATTTAACTGGGAAGGCTTTTAATTTTTACTATTGAATATTATATTTGCTTTGGCTTTGTCATAAATGGATTTGATTATGTTAATGAAGCTTCCCTCTATACCCACATAGGTGAGAGTTTTTATCATGAATGGGTGTTGGACTTTGTTAATTGCTTTTTCTGCATCTATTGAGATGATCATGTGGTTTTTTTTACTTTTCTTTTGTTAATGTGGTATATGATGTTGATGATTTGTGTATGTTGAACCATCCTTGTGTACCTGGGATGAATCCCACCTGGTCATGGTGTATGATCTTTTTAATATGTTGTTGGGTTTAATTGGCTAAAATTTTGTTGAGAATTTTTGTGTCTATATTCATCAACGATATTGGCATATAGCTGTCTTTTTCGGTGGTGTCTTTATCTGGTTTTGGAATTAGGGTGATGCTAGCTTCATAGAATGTCTTTGGGAGTGTTCCTTTTTCTTCAAACTTTTGAAAATGTTTAAGGAGAATGGACACCAGTTCCTTTTTGTATGTTTGATAGAATTCACCTGTGAAGCCATCTGGTCCTGGACTTTTTATTTTGTTGGGAGTGTTTTTATGACCTATTCAATTTCATTTCTAGTGATTGGTCTTTTCAGTAGGTCTATTTCTTCTTGAGTCTATTTTGACAGGCTGTAAGTCTCTAGAAAGATGTCCGTTTCTTCCAGATTGTCAAATTTCTTAGCATACAATTCTTTATAGTATTTTCACGTGGTTTTTGTCTTTCTGTACTATGCATTGTGATTTCTCCTTTTTCATTTCTTATTTTGTTTATTTGGGTTCTTTCTCTCCTCTTCTTGGTGAGTTTAGCCAGTAGTTTGTCAATTGTGTTTACCTTTTCAAAGAATTATCTCTTGGTTTTATTAATTTTTCTATTGTTTTTTGAATCTCTATTTTATTGATTTACTCTTTGATCTTTATAATTACCTTCCTTCTGATGACTTTACGTTATTTTGTTCTTCTTTTTCAAATTTATTTTAGTGGTGGGGTAATTTGTCAATTTGACATCTTTCTTCTTTTTTGAGGAAGGCCTGTGTTGCTATGAACTTCCCTCTAAGCGCTGCTCTTGCAGCATCCCATAGATTTTGAGAGTTTTTGTCTTCATTATCATTTGTCTCAAGGTATTTTTAAATTCCTTTCTTGATTTCCTCATTGACCCATTGTTTTATTAGTAGCATTTTGTTTATTCTCCATGTAGTAGGTTTTTTCTCATTTCTTTCCTGTGGTTGATTTCTAGTTCCATGCCATTGTGGTCAGAGAAGATACTTGAAATCATTTCTATACTCTTATATTGATAAGTTTAGCTTTGTGCTCAATATGTGATCAATTCTTGAAAATGTTCCATGTGCACTTGAGAAGAATATGTGTTCTGATTTTTTTGGATGTAATGTCCTGAAAATGTCAATTAAGTCTAACTTTTCTATTGTTTCCTTTAAGATCTCTGTTGCTTTATTGATTTTCTTTCTAGAGGATTTGTCCATTGATGTGAGTGGGGTGCTAAATTTTCCTACTATGATTGAATTCCCAACAATTTCTCCTTTTATGTCTGTTAATATTTGCTGTATATATCTGGGTGCTCCTATATTTGAGGTGTATATGTTGACAATTGTACTATCCTCTTCTTGAATGGATCCTTTAACCATTAAATAGTGTCCTTCTTTGTCTTTATTGATGGTCTTTGTTTTAAAGTATTTTGTCTTATATGAGTATTGCAACTCCTGCTTTCCCGTCTTGTCCATTGGCATGAAATATATTTTCCCACCCCCTCACTTTCAATCTATATGTGTCCTTTGTCCTAAGGTTAGTTTCTTGTAAACATCAAAATGAAGATTTTTGCTTTTTTATCCAATATTCCATTCTGTGTCTTTTTATTGGAGCATTCAGTCCATTGACATCAGATAGAAAACCAAATGAAACAAACATGAAAGCAATATAAGTGACCTATGGGATAATATAAAATGGGATAATCTCTGCATAATAGGAATTCCAGAAAGAGAAGAAGAAGAAAAGGGGATTGAAAATATATTTGAAGAAATTATCACTGGAAACTTACCAAATCTAAAGGAACTGATATCAAGATACAGGAAGCACAGAAGGCCCCAAACAAGTTGAACCCAAATAAACCCACACCAAGGCATGTTATAATAAAAATGACAAAAGTTAATGAAAAAGAGAGGATTCTAAAGGCAGCAAGAGAAAAGCAAAGTGTCAGTTATAAGGTATCCCCCACAAGGCTATCAGCTTATTTCTCTACAGAAACTCTACAGGCCAGAAGGGAATGGCAAGAGATATTTAAAGCACTGAAAGGAAAAAATATGCAACCTAAAATACTCCATCCAGCAAGAATATCATTTAATATAGAAGGGGAACTAAAAAATTTCTCCAACAAACAAAAGCTAAAAGAATACAGCCATACAAAGCCCATTGTAAAAGAAATACTGAAAGGGCTTTTCTAAATTAAAAAAAAAAGAGGAAGAACTAGGATGAAGGAAACCAAAATCAGAGAGCAGTCACTTAAATAAGACAGCATACAGATCTAATCGTGAAGATGTTTAAAATAAAATTTAAAAAAAGAAATCAAAATCACAACATGTGGGCAAGGAAAGTAAAGAAACAAATAGATTTTTTTCTTTTTTCTTTTTTTCTTTTTTTAAAATTTTATTATGGTAATGAAGTGTTTGAACCTACAGGACTATCAGGCTAAAGCGCACAATTATAGGAAGGGGTTAACATACTTAAAGAACAGCACAAGCACAAATCATAACTGAACATTACATTCACAAAAAAATGAAAAGTACTCAAGCAGAAAATAATTGGAGACCATCCAACCAAAAAAAGAAAGGAAGAATGGAGAATCATAGAATCAACTGGAAAACAAGGTTTAAAATGGCAATAAATAAACATCTATCAATTATCATCTTAGATGTCAATAGACTGAATACTCCAATCAACAGACTCACAGACTTTAAAAACAAACATATGGTTACCAAAAGGGGCAGATGGGCAAGGAATGGCTTGGGCTTTGGGGACTCTTGTATGCACATTATGGTATATAGAATTACATGCCAATGGGGAACTGTTGTATAGCATGTGGAACTCTATCCAATATTCTGTGATAATCTATATGGGAAAAGAGTCTGAAAAAGAATGTATGTGTATATATGAGTATAATTGGATCACTTTGTTGTGCAGCAGAAATTATCACAACGTTGTAAATCAACTATACTTCAATAAAACAAAAAAAAAAAAGAGAAGAGCAGAGATTGGCTTTACTTAAGTTGAGTACTGGTGGTCCTTGAGACATTTCTGGCTTTTTAAGATGGAGTATCCTGATGGCCAGCTTCATCTTCAGTGAGCTGTTGGGACCCAAAGTATTGAGCTGGAACCCCTGGTTTATGGTCATGTTCTTGGCAAGCAGCTGGCTGAACAGGATATTCAGATTCCCCAGATATCACTGGTTCTGTTCATCTCTCACTTTCACTTCAATCTCCTGAAGCCTGGGATTCTGAATAAATAAAGGGAAGTTTTTCTCCCACACAGGATCGTTAGTTTTGTAGCCAATCTTACTCTCCTGGGCCTTGTGACCAGCTGACAGTTAGATAAGAGGATTTGGGTTGCTGTTTATTTTCTTCCCTGGTGGAAGCTTCCTCACTGAGTACAGGAACAAGATCAGCAATGAAGAGGACAGCATGTCATTGGCTTTGTCTTTGTCATCTTTGATGTCTGTCTGTTTCCAGGGAAGGAGAAAAATACCTGTCAGGCCTTATATGTCTGCATCACCAGGCACTGGTGACAGCAGCACAGCCTCATCCACACAAGTCATCAGGGGGCAGTGATAAGCTGTGTGGAATAGAGAGCCGTGCCTATAGAAGCAAGCCCTCAGAGGCCACAAGACCTGTGCAGAAGCTCCTCCAGCCTACAGGTTGGTGCTGCTGATTCCCATAGACACATCTCTGTCAAGAAGCCTACCCTAAGCATTGCCCTGGACATCTCACTGCCATCACCACTCAGGAGCCCTAGCAGACACTGTGGCAACTTGAGCATAGGATGACTTGGGATGGTCCCCACAGGGGAAGACCCAGGTGATGATCCAGCACAGCTCACAGGAGAACAAGCTGGTGGTGGCCATGCACTTCTACAGAAATCTCATTGTCTTCTCTAAAGATGGCTATGACCCATACATCTGCTTATATCAGACCGGAGAATGCCAGGAAGGAGAAAAACCCATGTGTCAAAGAAAACACTGAACTCCATGTTCAACCAGAGCTGTGATTTCAGAATTTCATTGCCAGAAGTGCAGATGAGAACACTGGACATGGTTGTGAAGAACAGTGGCAGCTTCCTGTCCAAAGACAAAGGGCTTCTCAGCAAAGTGCTTGTTGGTCTAGCATCTGAGGAACTCTCCAAAGGCAGGACCCAGTGTTATGACCTCATAGAAGATAGGACAATTCTGCATTCGGTGACATAGGCCACCTGGCCTATGACATATTGGTATTTTAGGCATATTTAACCAATTTTACCATTGGGTTTTGTATGTTTAATTTCCTTTGGTGTCTCACCAGTTATCACCATGTGCATAGGAGAATGGTGAGATGTTGTGCTAGTAAAGCTGTCTGTCATTTTGATCTGCTGGGAACCATATATATGGATGTGCTTTGTTATTGCCTTGTTTTGTACATCCCTAAGATGCACAATGCTGTGTAAATAGACTATTTTTTGTATAATCTCTACATGCAGGTTTGAATTAAAAAGAAAATGGATCAAGGAAATATGTATTTTTTCTTCTAAAACTTATTAAATTGTTGTGACAAATAATCATTTTTGTCTTTGAAATAGAAAGTTCTCTGTGACCTATTTTATGGTGTTTCTTTTTAAAAAAG
Organism: Sus scrofa; assembly: GCF_054392235.1. Taxonomy (NCBI): domain Eukaryota; kingdom Metazoa; phylum Chordata; class Mammalia; order Artiodactyla; family Suidae; genus Sus; species Sus scrofa. Next base: position 63,315,799 of record NC_139401.1, read on the forward strand.
AAAGACTGAGGAGTTCTCATCATGGCTCAGTGGTAAAGAATCCAACTAGGATCCATGAGGATGCTGGTTCTATCCTTGGCCTTGCTCAGTGGGTTAGGGATCCAGCATTGCTGTGAGCTCTGGTGTAAGATGTTGACATACCTCAGATATTGTATTGCTGTGGCTGTGGAGTAGGCTGGCAGATGTAGCTCTGATTTGACCCCTAGCCTTGGAACTTCCATATGCCATGGTTGCAGACCTAAAAACCAAAAAAAAAAAAAAGAGGAGGAAAAATAAAATTATTCAAAATATGTACACTTCCACAAATATAAAGATGTATTATTGACAAATCAGTTGAAGTGCTTATAAGGAAAATTGTCATATAACTGAGTAATATAAAATGTTAAAAGGATTGTTATGGTTCACAAATCATAGTGTACTAATCCAAAATTTCTCGGTAAAAAGGAATGTCTTAAGTTTGCAAAAAGATGGGGAGGCAGAAAAGACTACCACTGTGACAAACTTGGAGAGGAAACATCAAAATATTAAACTTTATAAAGTGTAAAATGCATTTGATTTAGACCTAAAATCTAAATTCAAGTTCTAGCCATTCCGTTTAATATTACCAAACACTTAAAGTATGATTAGCCCCACTTCTTAGCTTTATGAGCTTATGCAAATTATTTTAATTCTCTGAGCCTCATATTTCTCACCTGTAGTATGAGGATGGGTGATGCTTGCCCTGTATTATAGGTGGCTGTAAATTTCAAATGAGTTCCCATGTGGGAAAGTCATTTTTAAGCTATAATGTGCTTCAGGAAGTGAGAAATGTGGCCAAGATGGCAGAGTAGGAAGACCCTGAGCTCACCTCTTTCCATATAATTCAAAATTTCAACTATTTGCAAAGCAACCATCAATAAAAATGACCTGAAGACTAGCAGAAAACATTTTCCACAAAAAAAAGATATAGAAGAAACACCACAAGATGAATTGAAGAGGTGGAAATATAATCTGTTCAAGATCCACATTCTCAGGTAGATGACTTGCAAACAATTATAGAGGTTATCCCAGAGGAGTAAGTGGTCAGAGCTTCACATTGGGTCTTTCACAGAAAAGTTGAGCTCCCAGAACATCTAGCTTTGAATGTCAGTGGGGTTTTCATGCAGGAGAACCAAAGGGTTGTAAGATACAGAGACTCCATCTTAAAGGGTTTTGCAAAATCTTGCATGCTCCAAAATGACCCTGAGAAAGACACATGTGCAGGCCTTGGAGAGCCTCTCAGAAAGGCAAGAGGCAACAGGGATTCCCAATGGAGAAACAGACAGTGTGGAAGCAGCAATTTTGAGGAGCTCATTCTACCATGAGGATACCAGTGCTGGAAAGCACAATAATGGAGTTCTCTCTCTAGACTATTAGCACCAGGAGCTTAGCTTCTCACCAGCATGTCAGCACCAGATCTTGGAACTCACAGGAAAAGAAAACATCAATGCAGGGAAACTGCCTGATCCACTAGTAGTCCAGCCTCAACCATGAGCACCCCCAATCCTCTCAAGTGGCTACCTAGAACAAAGCCCCACCAACCACCAAGCCAGCACCAGCAACAAGATTCTAAAGGCTGCAAGATCAACCATCCCAGGACCCAAGCTTGCCCACCAATGGACCAGCATCAAAACCCAGGCACCTAAGCTGTACAGCTAGCCTCTCTAGAACTCATCCCTAAATGCAAGGGGGCCTAATCAAGCTGCACGATCTCCTCAGGCCCCAATGCAAGTTGTCCCAGGCACAAGCTTCATCCACCAGAATGCTAGCAGCCACTGCATGAGGTAGCATCTAATAGACAACTGGGTCAGGAGCCAGAACACCCATTTAATTCAACCCTGCCACAAAAAAAGTGTTCATTCATCCCACATAAGTCTCACCCCTGGAGCATATAGCTCTGGTGATCATAGAATATGATTCTGGGGTCCATAGGACCTCTCCTACATAATGTAACTTCTCAAATATTGTGAAATTAATCCAAGATACCTAATATCGAAATAAAAACATAGGATTAAGCAAAATGAGATAACAGAATAATATATTCCAAAAGAAAGGAACAAGAAGAAGTAAACAAAGTGGAGGTAAGCAATCTACCTGATTAAGAATTCAAGATAATGATCATAAAGATGTTCAATGAACTTGAGAGAGAAATAAATATACACATTGAGAATTTTAACAGAGATAGAAAGTAAAAATAAACCTATCCACAAAACAGAAACAGACACACAGAAATAGAGAACAGACTTGTGGATGTCAAGGGTAAGAGGGGAGGGAGTGGGATGAATGGGGACTTTGTGGTTAGTAGATACAAACTACTACATTTAGAATGGGTAAGAAATGAGACCCTACTGTGTAGCATGGGGAACTATATAGAATCTCTTGGGATAGAAGATGATGGAAGATAATATGAGAAAAAGGTATATTTATGTATGTCTGGGTCATTTTGCTGTAAAGCAGGAATTGGCACAACATTGGAAATACTTGAGGAATACAATAACTGAAATAAAAATATACTAGAAGAAATCATCAGTAGATTAGGTGACACATAGGAACCAATCATAAAATTGGAAGGGCAGTGGAAATTATCAAGATGAATAGAAAAAATAATAATGTGGAGATTATGGGACCTTTGAGATTACATCAAGCAGACTAATATTCATATTACAGAGATTCTAGAAGGAGTGGAGAGAGAGAAAATGAGAAATCTTATTCAAAGGAATAACTACAAACTTCTCTAATTTTGGGGGAAAAAAAGACATCCAGGCCCAGGAGATACAGAGAGACTCAAATAAGATCAACTCAAAGAGTTACATACCAAGGCACATTGCAATTAAAATGGCAAAAAATAAAGAGAAATACTAAATGAAGCAAGGGAAAAGCAACTAGTTATGTACAAGGGATTTTCAATACTTCGAAATCATCAGGTGACTTTTTAGCAGAAATTTTACAGGCCAGAGGGAGTGGTATGCTATATTTAATGTGATGAAATGGGAAAAAAAACTACTACTAAGAATACTGTACCTAGCAAGGTTATGATTCAGATTTTAAGGCGAGATAAATAGTTCTTTAAACAAGCAAAAGAGAAAAGAGTTCAGCACCACTAAACCAGCTTTATCAGAAATTATAAAGGATCTCTTTAAGCAGAAAAGAAAAAAAAACACAAGCAGAACTACAAAATGCATGAAAGGAACAGTCTCATCTGTAAAGATAAATATACAGTGAAGGTAGTAGGTTAACCCCTTGTAAAGCAATTGGAAAAGTTAAAAGACAAAAGTAGTAAAATCTATATATCCACATTAAATAGTTAAGAAGTGCTCAAAATAAAAATATACAAATTATGACATGAAAAACATAAAACTTGTGGGGAAAGTAAAAGTGTAGGGTTGATAGAACTAGATTTAATTTGAGAGATCAACAACTTAAAATATTCACCTATAAATATGTGTTATTATCTGTGAGCCTAATGGAAACCATTAACAAAAACCTCTAATAGATAAATGTACAAAAAAGAGAGAAAAGAATCCAAACATGAATCTAGCATAACACTAAATATAGTCATCAAATCATAGGGGAAGAGGGTAAAAGAAAAAAGGAACAAAAATAGCTACAAAAACAAGCAGAAAACAACGAAAATGTAATAAGTACACAACTATCAATAATTACTTTAAATGAATGCCCCAAATCAAAATATATAGAGTGGCTGAATGGATTATTCATATATATGCTACCTACAAAGTAATCACTTAAGATCTGAAGACACACAGACTGAAATTGAGGAGCTAGAAAAAGGTATTCTTTAAAAAACAAAAATAAAAAGAAAGCTGAAGTAGCAATATACATATAAAATAGACTTTAAAGCAAATACTGCAACAAGATACAAAGAAGGACATTATACAATTATCAAAGAAATTGATATATATATATATAGAAATATATTAACAAACAAAAAGAAAGAAATTGACAGTAACACAAGATTAGTGAGGGACTTCAACACCCTATTTACATCATAGGACAGAAAATCAATAAGGAAATGCTAGCTTCAAAAAACACATTAAATCAGATGACTATAGATAGATACATATTCCATTGAGAAACAGCATAATACATTATTTTCAAGTGCACATGGAAAAAATCTCCAGAATAGAACACATGCTGGGCCACTAAATGTCTCAGTAAATTTAAGAATATTGAAATCATCAAGCATCATTTCCAACCACAATGCTATGTGTCTAGAAATCAACTATAAGAAAAAAAATTAATAAACACACAGAGGCTGAACAGTATGCTATTAAACAATTAATGAATCACTGAAGAAATCAAATAAGAAATAAAAAAAAATCTAGAGACAAATGAAGTGGAAACAATGACCCAAAATCTATAAAACAGAGTGAAAGCATTTCAAATAGGGCAGTTTATAACACTATAAGTCTACCTCGGGAAATAGGAGAAATATCAAATAAATAACCAAAGCTTATACTTTAAGGAATTAAAAAATAATGAACAAAACCAAAAGTTATAAGAAGGAAATAAAAAATCAAATATCAGAGAATAAATGAATGAAATAAAAGCTTTTAAAAAAGAATTAAGATCAAAGAAACAAATATGGTTCCTTTAAAAGAAAAACAAAGGTGATAAACTTCTAGCTAGATTCATCATCAAGAAAATAAGAGGGTCTGAATTAGTAAAATCAGAAAGCTATAATGAATGCCACAGGAATCCAAAGGATCATAAGATAATAAAATGAACAATTATATATATATACCAAAAAAATGACAACATAGAAGAATTGAATATATACCTAGAAATGTACCTAGGTACATGGGTAAATTTTACCTAGAAATGTAAAATTTACCAAGACCAAATGAAAAAGAAATATAAAATATGGAAATATTTATTACCAATAATGAAATAGAATCAGAAGAAAATCTCTCCTGCTAAAAGTCTGATGGTTTCATGGGTAAATTCTATTAAACATTTAAAGAGGATAGTAACTTATTCTATGAGGCCAACATCACCCTGATAGCAAAACCAAACAAAACACCATAAAATATGAAAATACAGGCCAATATCACTGATGACCATAGATGCAATAATCTTCAACAAAACATTAGCAAACTGAGTTCAACAATGTATGAAAAGGAGCAAGTTTTTTTTTCCTAAGGGATTTAAGGAAGGTTAAGTATCTTCAAATCAATCAATGTTTGTTAACACCATGTTAACAAACTGAAAAAGGATAAAAATCACCTCAATATATGAAAAAAAAGATTTTTGAAAATTTTAACATCCAGGAAAAATATGGCTGTGGAGGAATAGGATGCAAGGCTTACCTACTCCCACAAATACATTGAAAATCCACATATGTAGAACAAGTCACACTAAAAATTTTTTGACTTCTAACAAAAGACCCCAGGATCTGGATAGAGCAAGAAAAAGTTCACAAAATGGGTAAGAAAAAATAAAGAAGGAAAAAAGGTGAGAAAAAGAAGAAATGAAACAGTTTGGGACCTCCACCCCTAGAAGGGAGCTGTAAAGAGAAAAACCTCCCATACCCTGGGAAGTGCTCCCCTCTAGTGAGGAGACCATTCTGGACAAAGAAGGGACTTTGAAGTATTGTAGGATAACACAACAACCAGTTTAAAGCAGTTATTATGGAAATGGCCCACTACAAACATTCAGTGTCACTCCCCTGCACTTTCCAACCACAGCCCTGTGTGTCCAGGGGCTGGAAAATGAAACTACAGCTTTGGAGATAAGACTCAAGAGAGAGCACTAGGGCTGGCTACATGGGGAAAAACTAGGATTTGTAATGCAGAGACAGATGGAGGTTCTAGAATCTGGAGAGACCCCATTGGAGACAGTAAGCTGAGGAAAAACAATATGGCCTGGAAGCTAGGCACCATTTTTAGGGGGTACCAGAGGGAAGAGGCAGGACCAGTCTTACCCATTACTAGCACTCTCAGGCTGCAAAATGACAGCTTTTCCAGCTCACAGATCTAACCTTGAGCAGATACTGCTTAGCAACTGTTGGGAAGAAACCCTCCACCCTTAAGGCTGCAGAGGTAATTGCACAAGTAGAGGGAAACCTTGGAGTAGGCAGAGGGAACTCAGGAGTAGCACAGGCCCTGTGACCCCAGCCATCAGCTGGGTGGGGGAATGCTAAAGTTATTGCTGAAACATGCAGAAGGCTCAGAGAATCATGGATGGCATAGATGGTGTGTGGGCAGAGAGCCACAATCTGCCTAGGGGGCAGAGGAAATTATTTAAGAAACAGCTCAAAAGGTTCCAGGAGTCACGATAGGCCTGGTGGGTGGGCAGAGAGTAGTGTTCTACCTGGGGAGTTGAAAGTGAATTTGGAAACCACACAAAGGATTCTGGGAGTCACAAAAAGCCTGGTGGGCAGGTGGAAAGCTGTGAAAGGCCCAGGGAAGAGACAAAGTGAATTTGGAAATGCACACACTGCTAGGAGTTACAAACAACCCAGTTGTTTGGTGGAATGATCTTGGGAATAACATAAGCTCTGTGATCACTGACAACAATAAAGCATGGGACCATGAAGGAAGTTTACATTGCATTACCAGCAAAGGAGCTGAGAGGGCCCTGCTGGTGAAAATTTTAGTTTGTAGCAGCTACAAGGAGCATTCTGCCTTTGGCCCAGTAGAGGGAGGGACCACTGGAATAGTATAGTTCCTAAAACTATAGAGAGCGCCTATTAGTAACATATACGGAGAAAGTACCACCCTTGGGGATACAGAGAAAGTGACCTAGACTGGAAAAAAAAGGGGAGTCAATATAGGAAGGTGCTTGCTGCTGCAGCTATAGGGAGCAGGCCTGAGATCCTTCCTGTAAAAAAGGAGGGACAGCAGGAGCAGCTGCTAATGTTGCCAACTATAGGAAATTATACTTAGCTAGCTGAAAGAAGGAGGAGTCACAGGAGCCAGAGCTTCTCCCCCACCACAAAAGCAATTCTGTGAACCATGAACCACTAACTCCATCATGGACTCCATTTCTAGCAGTCATCAGGCTCCAGGGAAGGTAGCATAATACCACTGCACCCATCAGGTGCACTAGGTACACACAAGCTAGTATCATCCCTGAGAATTTTAAGGCATCACCTGCTGCATCTACATACCTGCTGCCAAGAGGACACTATACATAGAAAGTTAGACATTTTGAGAACACAAAAAAATAGCTTTCAGACAATGTAACAAGACAAAAACACACAAAAATAACTAAATGAAGAGGAGAGAGGTAATCTACCTGAAAAATAATTCACAGTAAATATGATCCATGATCATATTTGCTAAATAATAAATGACAGTAAATATTTTCCAAGACCTTAAGAAAACTATGGAGGCACAAATAGAAAAGTTACAAGAAATATTTAACAAAGCTAGAAGACTTAAAAAACAAGGAAACTAAGATGGACAGTACAATAGCTTCAATTAAAAATACACTAGAAGAAATAAACAGCAGGATAACAGAGACAGAAGAACAAATAAGTGGGTTGGAAATGACAGTGGTAGAATCACTGCCAGAGGGAAAAATAAAGAATGAAGAATGAAAGGAACTGAGGCCTAAGAGATCTCTGGGACATTAAACATATCGACATTCGCATAATAGAGGTTCCAGAAGGAGAAGAGAGAGACAAAGAAGCAGATAAAATATTCAGAAATTATATCTGAAATTTTCCCTAATGTGAGAAACATTCACTCAAATTGGACAAGCCCCAAGAATCCCACACAAGATGAACCTAAGCAGAAACACAGTGAGACACATACTAATCAAACTGAAAAAAAATACATATAAAGAAAAAAATTATTAAAAGCTACAAGGGAAAAGCAAAAAATAACATACAAAGGAACACCCATAATGATAACAGCTGATCATTCAGCAGAAAATCTCCAAGCTAGAAGGGAGTGGTAAGATATACTTAAGTTGATGAAAGGCAGAAATCTAGAACCAAGAATACTATACCCAGCAAGGCTCTGATTCAGATTCAATGGAGAGATCAAAAGTTTTTCAGACAAGCAAAAGCTAAGAGAATCCAGGACCTCCAAATAAGCTCCACGACAAATACTAAAGTAACTTCTCTAGGCAGGAAAGAAAAAGGCACAATTAGAAACAAGAAAATTTCAAATGATAAAACTCACTGGTAAAGACAAAGATAACATAAAGTTAGAAAATCATCCACTGACAAATATAAAAACTAGCAAGCATGAGAAGAGGAGAAGACAAATGCAGAACAATGAAAATACATTTTAAAATAATAGAACCACAATGAAAAACAACTCTAGATACATGAGAGATGATAGATAGATAGATAGATAGATAGATAGATAGATAGATGATAGATCCAAATCTAATGGGAACCACAAAACAAAAAACTAGGATGGGGAGGAGTTCCCGTTGTGACACAGTGGTTAACGAATCCGACTAGGAACCATGAGGTTACGGGTTCGATCTCTGCCCTTGCTCAGTGGGTTAAGGATCCGGTGTTGCTGTGAGCTGTGGTGTAGGTCGCAGGCACGGCTTGGATCCCGCATTGCTGTGGCTCTGGCGTAGGCTGGCGTCAACAGCTCCGATTAGACCCCTAGCCTGGGAACCTCCATATGCCATGGGAGCGGCCACACAAATGGCAAAAGACAAAAAAAAAAAAAAAAAAAAAAAAAAAACTAGGATGGATGCACACAAAGAAAAAGCAATCCTAACACAAACTAAAGATAGTCAGCAAATCACAAGACAATACAGCAAAAGATGAAGGGAAGAAAAAAAGACCCACAGTGACAATTCAAAACAATTAACAAAATGGAAATACATACATATTTATCCGTAATTTCACTGAATGTAGATGATTAAACGCTCCAACCAAAAGACACATACTGACAGAATGGATACAAAAACAAGACCTATAAATATGCTGTTTACAAGATAACCACTTCAGATTCTAAGGACACATACAGATTTAAAGTGAGAGCATGGAAGAAATTATTACATGCAAATGGAAACCAAAGCAAAGTGGCAGTAGCAATACTCATATAATACAAAACAGACTTTTAATGAAAGAAAATAAAAAGAGACAAAAAGGACACTACATAAAGATAAAATTATCACTCCAAGAAGATATAAACATTGTACATATATGTGCACCTAACATATGAGCACTTCAATATAAAAGGCAAATGCTGACATCCATAAAAATAGAAATTGACAGCAACACAATGATTGTTGGGGACTTGCACCCCACTTACATTAATATACAGATCATCTAAACATAAATCAAAAAGGAAACACAGGCTTTAAACGGCACATTATGCCAGAGAGACTTAACTGATATTTATAGAACATTTCATCCAAAAGCAGCTGAATATACATTCTTCTCAAGGGCACAAAGAAAGCTCTCCAGGATAGATCACATCTTAAACCACTGAGTGAGCCATGGTAAATTATAAAAAGTTGAAATTATTTCAAGCATTTTCTCTGACCACAATGCTATAAGGCTAGATATCAAATACAAGAAAAATACAGCAAAAAAATGCAAATTCTTTTAAGCTAAACAATATGCTACAGAACAAGAAATGGATCATTGAAGAAATCAAAGAGGAAATCAAAAGCTATTTAGAGACAAATGGAAAGGAACATATAACAATCCAAACCCAATGAGACATGGTGAAAGCAGTTCTGAGAGGGAAGTTTATAGCAATACAATCTCATCACAGGAAAGAAGAAAAAGCTAAAATAAACAACCTAATAGTACACCTAAAATAACTAAAACCATAAGAACAGATAAAACCCAAAATTAGGAGAAGGAAAGAAATCAAAAAGATAAAAGCAGAAATAAAAGAAATAGAAACAAAGAAAACAACAAAAAGGATAAATTAAACCAAAAGTTGCTTCTTTGAAAAGATCATCATAACTGATAAACCTTTAGCCAGACATATAGAGAAAAAAATGGTTTCAAATGATGCAACTGACAAGGGCTCAATCTCTAAAATATAGCAGCAACTTACACAACTCAACAGCAAAAAAGCCAACAACCCAATGGAAAAATAGGCAAACGACCTGAATAGACATTTCTCCAAGGAAGATATACAGATGGCCAACAAGCACATGAAAAAAAGCTCAACATCCCTGATTATTATAGAAATGCAAATCAAAACTACCATGAGATACCACCTCACACAAGTCAGAATGGCCATCATTAAGAAGTCCACAAATAACAAATGCTGGGGTGGGTGTGGAGAAAAGGGAACCCTCCTGCACTGTTGGTGGGAATGTAAGCTGGTACAACCACTATGGATAACAGTATGGAGGTACCTTAGAAATCTATGCATAGAACTACCATATGACCCAGCAATCCCATTCTTGGGCATATATCCAGACAAAACTCTCCTTAAAAAGACACATGCACCTACATGTTCATTGCAGCACTATTCACAATAGCCAAGACATGGAAACCACCCAAATGTCCACTGACATATGATTGGATTAAGAAGATGTGGTATATATATACAATGGAATACTGCTAAAGAAGAACAAAATAATGCCATTTTCAGCAACATGAGTGAAACTAGAGACGCTCGTACTGAGTGAAGTATGTCAGAATGAGAAAGACAAATATCATAGGATATCACTTATAACTCGAAACTAATATACTGCACAAATGAACCTTTCCACAGAAAAGAAAATCCTGGACTTGGAGAATAGACTTGTGGTTGCCAAGGGGGAGAGGGAGGGAGTGGGGTGGATTGGGAGCTAGGGGTTAATTGATGCAGACTATTGCTTTGGAATGAATTAGGAATGTGTTCTTGTTGTGTAGCACTTGGAACTATGTCTGGTTGCTTATGATGGAGCATGATAATGGGAGAAAATCAAATGTATACATGTATGTGTAACTGGGTCACCATGCCATACAGTAGGAAAAAATTGTATTGGGGATGTAATGATTAAGAAAATTAAAATAAACCAACTGAAACAAAAATTGAAAAATAAAAACAATATGATCATCTGAAGTGATGCAGAAAAAGCTTTTGACAAAATTCAAAACCCAAAACTCATTTCTGATTAAAACTCTCCAAGAAGTGGGCATAGAGGGAACCTACCTCAATATAATATAAGCCATATATACACAAACCCACAACTAACATAATTCTCAATGGTGAAAAATTGAAAGTATTTCCTCTAAGATTAGGAACAGGACAAGTTCATGTTCACCACGACTATTCAAGATATTTTTGGAAGCCATAGCAATGGCAGTCACAGAAGAAAAAGAAAAAGAATCCAAATTTGAAAAGAAAAAATAAAGCTAGCACTGCTTATAGATGACATAATACTATACCTAGAAAACCCTAAAGACACTACCTGAAAGCACTTAGAAATCTTCAATGAATTTGGCAAAGTTGCAAGATGCAAAATTTACATGTAGAAATCAATTGCATTTCTATATATAACAATGAAAGATAAGAAAGAGAAATCAAACCATCCCATTTACCATCACATCAAAAATTTAAAAAAAGCATAAACTTACCTAAAAAACAAAAGAGCTATATTCTGAAAACTATAAGATGCTGATGAAAGAAATCAAAGATGGCACAAATGATGGAAAAATATACCATGCTCCGTGACTGGAAGAATCAATATTGTCAAAATGAATACACTACCAAAGGCAATCTAAAGATTCAGTACAATCCCTTTCAAATTACTGAGAACATTCTTCGAAGAACTGGAACAGAATATTTTATGAAAACAAAAAAAGATACTAAGGAGCCAAAGATATATTGAAATAGAAAAATGAAAATAGAGAAAAATCAGGTTCCCTGACTCCACACAATACTACAAAGGTACAGTTATCACAACAATTTTGTACTGGCACAAAAACAGAAATATAGATCAATGGAATAGGAAAGAAAGCCCAGAAAAAAAACCCAGTCACCTATGGTCAACTAATTTTGAGTCAAGAACATACAGTGGAAGAAAGGTAGTCTCTTCAACAAGTAGTCTCTTCAACAAGTGGTGCAGGGAAAACTGTAAAGCTACCTGTTAAATAATGAAATTAGAACACTCTCCTACACTGTTCATGAAAATAAACTCAGAATGGATTAAACATCTAAATATAAGGCCAGACATTACATTTAGAGGAAACATAGGCAGAATGCTCTTTGACATAAATCACAGCAAGATCTTATTTGATCCATCTCCTAAAATAATGACTATAAAGACACTAATACATGAGTGGGACCAAATTAAATTCAAAAGATTTTGCACAACAAAGGATATCATGAAAAAAGTACAACCAATAGATTGGGAGAAAAACTTTGTAAATGATACAATAGACAAGGGCCTTCAAAATATACAAACAACTCATACAAGTCAACAACAACAACAAAACAAACAATCCAGTTGAAAAATAAGCAGAAGACCTAAATAGACATTTCTTCAAAGAAGACATATGGATGGCCAACAAGCATGTGAAAAAAATGCTTGACACCACAAATTATTAGATAAATGCAAATCAAAACTGCAATGAGGTATCACCTCACACTGGTCAGAATGGCCATCATTATATTAACAAGTCAAGAAATAACAAATGCTAGAGAGGGTGTGGAGAATAGGGTGTCCTCTTACACTGTTGTTGGGAATGTAAATTGGTATAGCCACTATGGAAAACAGTATGGAAGTACCTCAGAAAACCTAATATAGAACAATCATATGATACAGCAATCCCACTCTTGGTCATATATCCAGACAAAACATTCATTGGAAAAGATACATGCACCCCTCTGTTTTTCACAGTGCTATTCACAGTAGCCAAGAGATGGAAATAGCCTAAATGTCCATTCAGAGAAGAATGGATAAAGAAGTTGTGAAACATATATACAATGGAATAATACTCATCCATAAAATGAGAAAATATTGCCATTTGCAACAAGGTGGATGGAAATAGAGATTCTGATACCAAGTGAAGTCAGTCAGAAAGATAAAGACAAATATCATATTATATCATTTACATGTGGAATCTAAAATATGGGACGAAAAAGAAACAGATCATAACCAGGATAACAGACATGTTTCCCAGGGGGAGGGAGAAGGGGGGAGGGAGTGGGATGGACAGGAAATTTGGGTTTGGTGGATATAAACTGTTACATTTTGGATGGATGGGCAATGGGGTCCTACTGAACAGCACAGGGAACTGTGTGTGATTAAGTCAATTTGCTGTACAACAGAATTTGAGGAAATATTTTAAATCAACTCTACTTCAATAATAAAAATATATATCAATTTATGATTAAAATTCTCAACCAAATGTGTATATAGAAAAATGCTTCAACATAATAAAGGTCATGTAAAACAAGCCCACTGCTGACATTATTCTCAACAGCTGAATACATTTCATCTAATTTCAGGGACAAGTCAAGGATTCTTACTCTTGCTACATTCATTTCACATAGTACTGGAAACCCTAGCCACAGCAATCAGACAAGAAAAGAAATAAAAATAACCTGAATAAGAAAGGAAGAATTAAAACTAAGACTATTTACAGATGACACTATATATAGAAAATCCTATAGATGCCACCAAAAAACTATTAATAGATTAGAACTAATTAATGAATTCAATAAAAGTGTAGGAACAAAATTCCTATACAGAAATGTTGTATTTCTATACACTAACAATGAACTATCAGAAGAAGAAACTAAGACAACAATCACATTTACAATTCCATCAAAAGGAATAAAATACCTAGGAATAAATCTTTTCAAGGAGGTAAAAGACCTGTACTTGGAAAACTGTAAGACACTAATGAAAGAAATTGTAGAGGACACAAAAAATGCTCATGGACTAGAGGGACTAATATTGCTAAAATGACCATATGACCCAAGGACATATAAAATTTCAATGAAATTCCTATCAAAATACCAATAGTACTTTTCACTGGATGTGAACAAATAATGCTGAAATTTGTATGGAAACATGAAAACCCCAAATAGCCAAAAGAATCTTTCAAAAAATAACAAAGCTGAATATATCATGCCCCCACATTACAGCCCTTACTAAAAACATTTGGTATTCTGACACATAAACAGACACATAAATTGAGGTAATAGAAGTGTGAGTCCATAAATAAACCCATAGTTCTATGGTGAATTAATCTACCATAATTGAGGCAAGAATATACAATGGAGAAAAAATAGTCTCTTTAATAAGTGATGCTGGGAAGACTGGACAGATACATGTTAAAAAAAATTAGAACACTAACTCAGAATGAATTAAAGATTTCAATGTAAGATCTGAAATCTTAAAACTCCTAGAATAAATCATAGACAGTAGACTCTTACATTTTTCTTAGCAATAAATATTTTTGGATGGGTCTCTTCAGCAAGGAAAACAAAAGCAAAAATAAACAAATGATACTACATCAAAGTGAAAATCTTTTCTCACAGTGAAGGAAACTATCAAAAAATAAAAAGGATGCCTACTGAATAGGAAAAGAAAACTGCATGTGATATATCTGATAAAGGGCTAATATTAAAAATACACAAAGAGCTGATACAACTCAATTAAAAAAAACTGATTAGCAAATTGACAGAGGACCTGAATAGATATATTTCTGAAGAAAACATAGAGAATATCAACAGGAGGAACAAAACAAAGTTGGAGGCATAACTCTCCAAGACTTCATGCAATATATGTGTGTGTGTGTGTGTGTGTGTGTGTGTGTGTGTGTGTGTGTACATATACATATATGTATATATATGTATGTATGTATGTATTTTGTCTTTTTAGGACTTTACCAGCAGCATATGGAGGTTCCCAGGCTAAGGGTTGAATCGGAGCTGTAGCTGCTGGCCTATGTCACAGCCACAGCAATGCAAGATCCAAGCCATGTCTACTACCTACACCAGAGCTCACAGAAATGCCAGATCCTTAACCCACTGAGTGAGGCAAAGGATCAAAACTACAACCTCATGGTTACTAGTCAGATTAGTTTCTGCTGCACCACCACAGGAACACCAGACTTCAGGCATTATTACAAAGCCATAGTAATCAAGACATTGGGGGACTGGTACCAAAACAGACATACAGACCAATGGTACAGAATAGAGAACCCAGAAATAAACCCAGACACCTATGGTCAATTAATCTTTGACAAAGGAAGCAAGAATATGAAATGGAAAAAAAAAACAGTCTTTTCAGCAACTGATGCTGGGAAAACTGGAAAGCCACATGTAAATCAATGAAAGTGGAATACACCTTCACACCATGCAGAAAAATAAACTCAAAATGGCTTAAAGACTTAAATATAAGACAAAAAACTATCAAACTCCTAGAGGAGAACATAGGAAAAATATTCTCTGATATCAACCTTACAAATATTTTCTGCAGTCTTACAAGGCAACAGAAATGAAAGCAAAAGTAAACCAATGAGACCTAATCAAACTGACAGGCTTTTGCACAGCAAAGAAAACCATAAAATAAAGACAACTTAAAGAAAGAGAGAAAATAGTTTCAAATGATGCAACTGACAAGAGTTTAACCCATAAAGTGTACAAACAACTTATACAACTCAACACCAAAATCCAATGACTCAATTAAAAAATGGGCAGAAGACCTGAATAAACATTTCTGCAAAGAAGATCTACAGATGGCCAACAAACACAGTAAAAAAATGCTCAAAATTCCTTATTATTAGAGAAATGCAAATCAAAATTACAGTGAGATACCACCTCACACCACTCAGAATGGCCATCATTAATAAGTCCACAAATAACAATGCTAGAGAGGGTGTGGAAAAAATGGAACCCCCTACGCTGTTGTTGGGAATGTAAATTGGTATAACCACTATGGAAAACAGTATGGAAGTACCTCAGAAAACTAAATATAGAACAACAGTGTGACCCAATAATCCCATTTGGGGGCATTTATCTGGACAAAACTTTCCTTGAAAAAGATACATGCACCCACATGTTCATTGCCACACAATTCACAATAGACAAGCCATGGAAACAACCTCAATGTCCATCAACAGATGATTGGATTAGGAAGATGTGCTATATAGACACAAAGGAATACTACTCTGCCATAAAAACGAACAATATAATGTCATTTGCAGCAACATGGATGGAACTAGAGACTCTCATACTGAGTGTAGTAAGTCAGAAAGAGAAAGGCAAACACCATATGATGTCATTTATATCTGGAATCTAATATATGGCACAAATAAAACTTTCCACAGAAAAGATACTCATAGACTTGGAGAACAGCTTTGTGGTTGTCAAGGGGGAGGGAGTGGTATATACTGGGAATCTGGGGTTAATGGATGCAAGCTATTTTCTTTGGAATGGATAAGCAATGAGATCCTGCTTATTGGAACACAGGGAACTCTATCAGTCAGTTTTGATAGAACATGATGGAAGATAATGTGAGAAAAAGAATATATATATCTATGTGTGACTGGGTCACTTTGCTGTACAGTAGAAATTGACATTACACTGTAAACCAACTATAATGGAAAAAGTAAAAATCATTATAAAAAAGATGCTCAATGCCACTAATTATCAGTCAAATGCATATCAAAACCTCAACCACTTATATATTGAATCTGAAAAAAGGATTGAAATGAACTTATTTGCAGAAGAGATACAGACTCAGAGACTTTGAAAAACTTATGATTACCAAAGGGAACAGGTGAGGTGAGGCGTGGGACAGATGAACTAGGTATTTGGGATTGACAAATGCACACTTAGATATATGGAATGATTGTCCAATGGGAACATGCTGTAAAGCACAGAGAACTCTACACATTATTCTGTGATTGTCTTCGTGGGGAAAGAATCTGAAAAAGAATTGATATGTGGATATATATGAATGAATCACTTTGTTGTGCAGCAGAAATTATCACAATCTTGTAAATCAACTATATTTCAATAAAACTTAAAAACCACGATGAGACGTCACCTTACACCTGTCAGAATGTCTGTCATCAAAAAGACAGAAATAACAAATGTTGATGCAGTTGTGGAGCAAAGGGAAACCTGTGCACTGTTGGTAGAAATTTATTTTTATTTTTGTTTTTTTGGTCTTTTTAGGGCTGTACCCATGGCATATGGAGGTTCCAAGGCTAGGGGTCTAATTGGAGCTACAGCTGCCAGCCTATGCCATAGCCACAGCAATGCAGGATCTGAGCTGCAGCTGTGACCTATGCCACAGCTCATGGCAACTCCAGATACTTAACCCACAGAGCAACACCAGGGATCAAATCTGTGTCCTCATGGATGCTAGTCAGATTCGTTTCTGCTGAGCCAGAATGGGAACTCCTGTTTGTAGAAACTTAAATTGGTACAGCCACTATAGAAAATAGTTTGGATATTCCTCCAAAAATTAAAACAGAACTACCATACAAACCAGAAATTACATTTCTGAGTATTTTTCTGAAGAAAACAAAAAGACTAATTCAAAAAATATATGCACCCATATGCTCATATCAGTATCATTTACAATAGCCAAGATATAGAAGCAATTAACATGCCAATTGATAGATAAATGGATAAAAAAATGTGAATATATATATATAATAGAATAATCCCAGCCATAAAAAGCATGAAATCTTGCCATTTGCAGCAGTGTGGATGGACATAGAGGGTATTGTCCTAAGTGAAATTTGCAGACATGAAAGGCCAATACCATGTATTTTTACTTATACGTAGCATCTAAAAACAAAACAAAACAAAACAAAACTTTAAAATGAGGTATATGGATACAGAGAACAAACAGATGGGTCAGAAATGAGGGGACTGAGGATGAATGAAATATGTGAGAGAGATTAAAAGGTATAAATTTAGAGTTACAAAATAAATGAGCCCAGGATGACATGTACAAGATGGGGAATATAGTCAATAATAACCAGACTTCATGGTGAATATTTTGTAATGTATATAAATATAAAATCAATATGTTGTGGAATTAATGTTGAATGTCAGTTACAGTTTAATTAAACAATTTTAATGTTCCTTATACTCTTGAAATCTATCAGTTCCATAACTGGAACTACTTCAACCAGTCTGAACAGTAATGCCTTGTGTTTGGCTACTGCCTATGATATTTACAAGAATTCATTAAATGAGCTGAAATTAATGTACTCATTTAACAAGTAAGAAAACTGAGGTTCAGAGAGTTAATGTGACTTAGATTATATGAGCCTATAGCTGATAATGACTGTAGGAATGATCTAATACTGCAGAAGTTAAACTGTGCTCTTGTTGCCCAAAGCTGCTTCCTCAAAATTTGAAATTTCAAAGTTACACTTCAAATACCTTATGAAAAAATACAAACTCAAATGTGATCTACAGCAAGTTTTAATATATTTAAGATGTTGGCATATTTACCTAGGCTTTTGGGTAATATTTTGGGTGTATGTGCAGATCTCATCATAAACCAATTGTTTCTATGTATCTGAAACTCCTTGCAAATACAGCATTGATTCGGAAGTTCAGCACTTGGCTATATTAAATTCAGGTCTGAATAAGTCTGCTCCTATCAGATTCCAACACAACAGCTATCCTCTAATTGTATGTACATAAAATGAGTTTCATGAAATTGTGCAAAAAAATTGGATTCTGAACCATTATCACTAAGCCTATTTTAAAATGTCGCTGCTCATCCTGAGAAACAAAAACCAAGCAGGAGGCATAACTCTCCCAGACTTCAAGAAATACTACAAAGCCACAGTCATCAAAACAGTGTGGTACTGGTATCAAAACAGACAGACAGACCAATGGAACTGAACAGAGAACCCGGAAATAAACCCTGACACCTATGCTCCATTAATCTTTGACAAGGGAGGCAAGAACATAAAATGGGAAAAAGAAAGTCTATTCAGCAAGCATTGCTGGGAAACCTGGACAGCTGCATGCAAAGCAATGAAACTAGAACACACCCTCACACCATGCACAAAAATAAACTCCAAATGGCTGAAAGACTTAAATATACGACAGGACACCACCAAACTCCGAGAAGAAAACATAGGCAAAACACTCTCTGACATCAACATCATGACTATTTTCTCAGGTCCGTCTCCCAAAGCAATAGAAATTAGAGCAAAAATAAACCCATGGGACCTCATCAAACTGAAAAGCTTTTGCACAGCAAAGGAAACCCAAAAGAAAACAAAAAGACAACTTACAGAATGGGAGAAAATAGTTTCAAATGATGCAACCAACAAGGGCTTAATCTCTAGAATATATAAACAACTTATACAACCCAACAGCAAAAAAGCCAATCAAGCAATAGAAAAATGGGCAAAAGACCAAAATAGACATTTCTCCAAAGATATACAGATGGCCAGCAAACACATGAAAAAATGCTCAACATCACTGATTATAAGAGAAATGCAAATCAAAACTACCATGAGATACCACCTCACACCAGTCCCAATGGCCATCGTTAATAAATCCACAAATAACAAGTGCTGGAGGGGCTGTGGAGAAAAGTGCAGAACCCTCCTGCACTGTTGGTGGGACTGAAAACTGGCACAGCCACCATGGAGAAGAGTTTGGAGATACCTTAGACATCTATACATAGAACTTCCATATGACCCCACAATCCCACTCTTAGGCATCTATCCGGACAATATTCTACTTAAAAGAAACACAATCACCCGCATGTTCATTGCAGCCCTATTCACAATAGCCAGGACATGGAAATAACCTAAATGTCCATCAGCAGATGATTGGATTCGGAAGAGGTGGTATATATACACAATGGAATACTACTCAGCCATAAAAAAGAATGACATAATGCCATTTGCAGCAACATGGATGGAACTAGAGAATCTCATACTGAGTGAAATGAGCTAGAAAGACAAAGGCAAATACCATATGATATCACTTATAACTGGAATCTAATATCCAGAACAAATGAACATCTCCTCAGAAAAGAAAATCATGAACTTGGAGAAGAGACTTGTGGCTGCCTGATGGGAGGGGGAGGGAGTGGGAGGGATCGGGAGCTTGGGCTTATCAGACACAATTTAGAATAGATTTACAAGGAGATCCTGCTGAGTAGCATTGAGAACTTTGTCTAGATACTCATGTTGCAACAGAAAAAAGGGTGGGGGAAAAATATAATTGTAATGTATACATGTAAGGATAACTTGACCCCCTTGCTGTACAGTGGGAAAATAAAAATATATATATATAAATAAAAAAATAAAATGTCTGTGCTCAGTAATATGTTTATGTTGTTTATTTGATTGACTTTATAATGGTAAATTATATTCATTAAAATTTGATCCTTTATATATGTGTCAGCTAATATCAGTTTTCTGTTCAAAACCCTCCAAACACATCCTATCTCTCAGAGCAATGCCAATCTTTACTGACGTATAAACATGCCCTCTATCATGACCCCCCGATCACCCTCAACTACCACTCTCTCACTCCAACTACAGTTACTGCTTCCATATTCTTATAAAGCAAGAGACATATTCCTTCCTCAGAACATTTGCATTGCCTGTTCGTCCTCCTGCAAAACTCTTCCTCAGATATTTGCATTCTTACATTTTTCAAGGTTTTGGTAATAAATATCTTCTCAAATTGGCCTTTCCTGACCATCCTACTGAAAACTGAAACACTTTCCTATTAAAAACTGAGAAAATTTAGGAATGGAAGAACTATTCATTCCCTTACTAAATTGTTCCATAGCATATACCACCATTTTAAATTTTATGTGATTTACTGCCCATTTCCCCTATTTTAATGTAATTTCTATAGGGTATGGGGTTTTTGTCTTTCTTATTTATCTCTATACACTCATAACATAGATCAAAGTCAGGCATAAAATAGATGCTGAATATATTTTGTTGAATAAATGTATCAAATTATAAAATCATTTAAAATTGATGAAATATCACTTGTGAATACCTAAACTAAGATTTCATTTCAATATAAAAAATAGACCTGCCAAATATAGTTTAAAGACTATTGATCAAGTTCAAGTTTTCATATTACAGAGGAGGAAAATCAGACAAACAAGAGAGGACTCTCCTAAGTCCACTTATCAGATGAGCAATCTTTATCTCCTGTCTTCTTAAAAGCTCAACTTGTTTTGCTCCTGACAGGTTATTTCCAATATATTCTGTTAAGAGGAACCAAGAGACCAGGGTCCCCAGAAGAAAACTTTTTGATCCAGATCAGAGGGGTGAGAAAGCCCAAGGAATTTACTGCAAAGTCTCCAGGAAATACTGGGCTTGAATTATGGAAGGTGAAAAGTTTGGGAAAAAGGTGAGGTGACAAGTTGGTAACCAAGAGGATCCCAGAGATACTGGATAGATGTTCTCATTTGACAAGGCTCTCAAGACAACAGCCATACGTGGCAAGATTCAAGTCGGTTGTAACTGGTACTTGCCTCTAAATATCTTATGAAAATATGCTGGATTCTGTGGTTTCTAGACCACTTCACAACTGCCTCAATATAATCAAGGATTCAAAGGCCTAAAGATCTGGAAAGATCTGTAGTCTAATAAACTCATTTAATTTAGGATGTATTGAGGCCTTACATCAAAGACCTTCAGCCAGGAAAATGCAATGCTGTGACTATAATCATGGTCTGTTGCATCCCCACTCAAATGCCCTGTTTACTAATATCACATGAATTCAGAGCTGCAATATTTTGGATAATCAATGCCCATTTGATATTTGTATCACTATAAAGAGATTCAACCATGCCCATTTGATATTTGAATTACTTTAAAGAGAGGAGCCCATATCTCTGTGTCTATTGCCAATGATGGGATGACATTCCAGTGTAAATAAGATCATTCCTTCCATATTCAGCTGTGAAATATCTGACATTTGAAAGATAAAGCCACCAACATCTAGAATTTGTATCCAATGTAATTATCTTTCAAGAGTAAAGTAAAACTAAAGTATTTCTAAGAAAGAAAATGAGGAAATTTGTTGCCAGTACACCTAACTTGCAAGAAATGTTAAAAGAAGTTACTGAGAGAAAATAAAAATGATGTAGGCCAGATACTTGAATCTGATATATATAGGTATATATATATGTGTATATACACATATTCAAGTATTTAACATTTGATAAGGAATAAATGAGGGTAAAATATTTGTGTTCTATTATTAATTTATGTAAAAATAATTTGTATTCAGTGAATATAGTTTACAGATGTGTGAAATGAAAGACAGCAGTCCTATAAAAGACATGAAGGAGGAATTAAAAATACTTTGCTATAATATACCTTTACACTCCATGAGGAAGCATGGTGTTATTTGAACATGGACTTGGATTAGTTGTAGATGTAAAGGGAAAACTCTAGGGCAACTGCAAAAAAAAGTATATTTGATATAAAAGAGAAAATGGAATCATATGAAATGCTTAATAAAAATCAGAGAAAGCAGAAAAAGAGTGAAAAAAAGAAAAAAAACTAGGGCAATGAATAGAAACATATCAACAAATATTGGTGGATATTAATCCTGAAATATCAATAATCATTTTATTTTATTGTTTATTATATAATGATTTTAATTTTTTTCCATTATAGCTGGTTTACAGTGTTCTGTCAATTTTCTACTGTACAGCATGGTGACCCAGTTATACACACATTGTAGACTATTTTTTCTCATATTATCATGCTCCATCATAAGTGACTAGACATAGTTCCCAGTGCTACACAGCAGGATCTCATTGCTAATCCATTCCAAAGGTAGTAGTCTGCATCTACTAAAACCAAGATCCTAATCCAGCCCACTCCCTCCCCTTCCTCCTTGGCAACCACAAGTCTATTCTCCAAGTCCATGATTTTCTTTTCTGTGAAAAGGTTCATTTGTGCCATATATTAGATTCCAGATATAAGTGATATCATATGGTATTTGTCTTTCTCTTTCTGACTTACGTCACTCAATACGAGAGTCTCTTGTTCCATTCATATTGCTGCAAATGGCATTATTTTGTTCTTCTTTATGGCTGAGTAGTATTCCATTGTGTGTATATGGCACATCTTCCTAATCCAATCATTTTTCGATGGACATTTGGGTGGTTTCCATATCTTGTCTATTATGAGTACTGCTGCAATGAACATGTGGTGTATAAAAGTGTATCAGAGTGTATAAAAAAATAAGACCTAGCTATATGTTGGTACAAGGAACCCATCTTAAATTGAAAGACACAGATGTATTAAACTGAGTGAAGTATGTCAGAATGAGAAAGACAAATCCCATACGATTTCATTTATATCTGGAATCTAATATATGGCACAAATGAACCTTTCCACAGAAAAGAAAATCATGGACTTGGAGAATAGACCTGTGGTTGCCAAGGAGGAGGGGGAGGGAGTGGGATGGATTGGGAGATTTGGGTTAGTAGATGCAGACTATTGCTTTTGGAATGGATTAGCAATGAGATCCTGCTGTGTAGCACTGGTAACTATGTCTAGTCACTTATGATGGAGCATGATAATATGAGAAAAAATAGTCTACACATGTATGTGTAGCTGGGTCACCATGCTATACAGCAGAAAAAAATTGTATTGGGGAAATTAAAATAAAAAAATTTTTAAATAAATAAATCAATAAATAAAATTTAAAAAGAAAAAAAAGTAAAGACATGAAGTAAGACATACCATGCTAACACTAACCAAACAGAAAAGATGGAGTAGGTATATTTATTTAAGAAAAAACACACTTCGGAGTAAGGGAAGTTATCAGGAATAAAGAGAAACACTACGTGATG
Organism: Sus scrofa; assembly: GCF_054392235.1. Lineage (NCBI taxonomy): Eukaryota > Metazoa > Chordata > Mammalia > Artiodactyla > Suidae > Sus > Sus scrofa. Next base: position 63,339,556 of record NC_139401.1, read on the forward strand.
ATAAGGAGACAATTCTACAAGACAACATAAAAATGTTTAATTTTTATATGCCTAATCTCAGAGCATCAAGCTGCAGGAGGAAAAAACTAAGGATACCAATTGAAAAGAATGAATCCACTGTTATAGCTGGAATTTCAACATCCCTCTATATTGGCAGATCCAGCAGACAAAAAATCAGTAAAGACATGATTGAACTGAACGGCACCATCAAACAACTGGATCTAATAAAGAGTTATAGAGTAACTTACAGCAGAATACACATTATTCTCAGGCTCACATGGAACATTCACCAATATATACCATATTATGGGCCATATATATACTTTAACAAATTAAAAAGAACAAAAATCAAAGAAAGTATGCTTAAATATGACAGTGGAATTAAACTAGAAATCAATAACAGAATGATAGCTGAAAAAAAACAAAATATTTTAAGATTGAATACTACACTTCTAAATTACATATAGGTCAAAGAAGTCTCAAGAAATATTTTAAAATATGTTGAATTAAGTAAAAATGAAAAATTTGTGGGATGAGGCAAAAGCAGTGCTTAGAGGGAAATTTGTTGCATTGAATTCATCTATTACATAATAAGAAAGATACAAATAATCAAAGCCTCTATCTAGAAACTAGAAAAAAGAAAGTTAATTAATCAAAGGAAGCACTTATGATTTGACATTTTTTCTTCCAATTTAGATACATTTATTTCCTTTGTTTGATTGCTGTGGCTAGGACTTCCAATAATGAGTTGAGTAACAGTGGTGAGAGTGGGTATCCTTGTCTTGTTTCAGATTTTAGAGGGAAGGCTTTCAGCTTTTCTCCATTGAGTATTAAATTTGCTGTGGGTTTTCCATATATGGCTTTCATTGTATTAAATTATGTCCCCTCTATAACCACGTTGGTAAGAGTTTTGATCATGAATGGATGTTGAACTTTGTCAAATGCTTTTTCTGCATCCAATAAGATGATCATGTGGTTTTTGACTTTTGTTAGTGTGGTGTATGACTGATTTGCATATGTTGAAACATCCTTGTGAAACTGGGATGAATTCCACTTGGTCATGGTGTATGATTTTTTTGGATGTTGGTGGATTAAATTGGCTAAAATTTTGTTGAGATTTTTTGTGTCTATATTCATCAAAGATTTTGGCATATAATTTTCTATTTTGTGGTACATTTGTCTGGTTTTGGTATTAATCAATGCAAACTATTGCTTTTGAACTGGATAAGTAATGAGCTCCTGCTATCTAGCACTGGGAACTATATCTAGTCACTTATGGTGGAGCATGATAATGTGAGAGAAAAGACAGTATACCTGTTTATGTGACTGGGTGACCTTTCTCTTCAGTAGAAAATTGATAGAACAGTGTATACCAGCTATAATAGAAAAAATAAAAATCACTGTAAAATAAAAAAATTATATTCATGGTGTATATGAAAAATGAAATAAAGTAAGCAGAGACAAATGGGATTATGACTGCAGAATAGAGTGACTAGAGCTCAACTTCTCTCCTAAAATCAACAAAATCCACAACTAAAGGCTGAGCAATCTTCGACCAAATGGAATGGAAACCTTCAAAAAGATATCCTATTCCAGAAGACAAAGAGGAGGACACATCAAGAGGTAGGAGGGGTGATTACATGATATAAGTGACCACATACCTCTGGGTGGGAAGCCCCACAGACTGTAACTGGTTCACAGAGATTCACCTACAGGAGTGAGAGTTCTGAGCCCCACATCACACTCCCACATGTAGGGGATCTGGCACTGGGAGAAAGAGCTCCTGGATCATCTGGCACTGAAGGGCAGTGGGGCTAGTGTACAGGAGCTCCATGGGACTGGGGGAAATGGAGACCCCATTCTTACAAGCTGCACACAGAGTTTCACATGTACTGGGTCCCAGGTCAAAGAAAAGTCTCCAATGGAACCTGGGTCAGACCTGACTGCAGTTCTTGGAGGACCTCCTGGGAAAACAGGGGTGAATGTGGCTTGTTGTGAGGGATGGACATTGGAAGCAAAGCTCTTGGGAATATTCATCAGCATGCCTTTCTCTGGAGGTGGCCATTTTGGGAAAACCTGGACCCACCCATCAGCACTGAGAAGCCCCAGGGCTAACAACAATCCAGGAGGGATCACAGACCTGCCCCTCAGTAAACAGGCTGCCTAAGTCCTGCTAGGCACAAGGCCACCTCTAATCCCATCCAGAGACAAGGCCCCACCCACCAGTGGGATAGGAATCAGCTCCACCTACCAGTGGGCAAGCATCAGTCCCTCCCAGCAGGAAGCCTACAGCAAGCCCCTGTACCAACTTCAGCCACAAGGGGGGCACACACCAGAAGTAAGAGAGGTTACAACTCTATTATCTGTAAAAAGATCACCACACCAAAAACCTATAAAAATGAAAAAACAGAGAACTATAACTCAGAAAAATGAGAAAGAAAAAACCACAGAAAAACAGCTAAGCAATCAGGAGATTCTCAGCCTCCAAGAAAAAGACTTTAGACTGTTGATGCTGAAGATGATGCTAGACATTGGAAATAAACTGGAGGCAAAGATGGATAACTTACAGGAAACACTGAGCAAAGAGATACGAGATATAAAACTTAAACAAGAAGAGATGCAAAATACAACAAATAAAAAAATTCATTAGAAGCAGCCAACAGCAGAATACAGGAGGCAGAAGAACGAATAAACGAGGTGAAGGACAGATAAGTGGAAATTACAAATGCAGAAGAGAAAGGAGAAAAAGATTGAAAACAAATGAAGAGAATCTCAGAGAATTCTAGGACAACATTAAATGCACCAACATCCATATTATAGGGGTGCCAGAAAGAGAAGAGAGAGAAAGGGACAGAAAAAATATCCCAAGAGATAATAGCCAAAAATTTCCCTAACATGGGAAAGGAACCACTCACTCAAATCCAGGAAGCACAACGAGTACCATACAAAATAAACCCAAGGAGGAACAACCCTAGACACATATTAATCAAAATGACCAAAATTAAAGACAAAGAGAAAATCTTGAAAGCAGCTAGGGAAAAGAAACAAAGGACATACAAGGGAATGCCCATAAGGTTATTGGCAGATTTTTCAGCAGAAACTCTGCAGGCCAGAAGGGAGTGGCATGATATACTTAACGAGACAAAAGGAAAAAGCCTCCAACCAAGATTACCCAGCAGGGCTTTCATTCTGATTTGAAGGAGAAATCAAAATCTTCATAGATCAGCAAAAGTGAAGAGAATTCAGCAACACTAAAACAGCCTTACAACAAATACACAGTAAAGATGGAAAATAATCCATGCACAATTATGCCGCCCAAAAGAGAAATCATGCACAATTATGCCACCCAAAAGAGAAATCATGAGAAGAGGTGGGTACAAATGCAAGACACTGGTGATGAACTTGAAATTAAGAGACCAACAACTTAAAACAATCTCATTTATATGTAGACTCATATCAAAACTTCAGAATAACTGCAAACCAAAAATCTACAATTGATACACAAACAAGTAAGAAAAATCAACTCAAATACAACACTAAAGATAGTCATCAAACCAAATGAGGAGAGAACAAGAACAGAAGGGAAGAAAAAAGAGCAACAAAAAAAATCCAAAGCAATTTAAAAAATGGCAATAAGAACAACATATCAGTAATTACCTCAAATGTTAATGGACAAAACATCCCAGCCAAAAGACATAGATGGCTTGAATAGATACAAAAACAAGAGCCATATGCATGCTGTCTTCAAGAGACCCACTTCACTTCTAGGGACACATACAAATTGAAAGTGAGAGGATGGAAATAAATATTCCACGCAAATGGGAATCAAAAGAAAGCTGGAGTAGCAATACTCATATCAGACAAAATAGACTTCAAAATGAAGAATATTTTAAGGGACAAGGAAGGTCACTACCTTGATCAAAGGATCAATCCAAGAAGAAGATATAACAATTTTAAATATCTCTGCACCCAACATAGGTTCACCACAATATATAAGGCAACTGCTAACAACCTTAAAAGGGCAAATTGACAATAACACAATCATAGTGGGGGACTTTAACACCACACTTACAGCAATGGACAGATCATCCAGACAGAAAATCAATAAGGAACACAAGCCCTGAATGAAGCATTAGACCAGATGGACTTAATAGACATTTATAGGACATTCCATCCAAAAGCAACAGAATACAATTCTTCTCAAATTCACATGGAACATTAACTAAGATTGATCACATCCTGGGCTACAAATCCAACCTCGGTAACTTTAAGAAAATTGAAATCATATCAAGCAATTTTTCTGACAAATATGCTATATGAATGGAAATCAACAACAAGGAAAAAAATGCAAAAAACCACAAACACGTGGAGACTAAACAACATGCTACTAAACAACCAATGGATCACTGAAGAAATCAAAGAGGAAATTAAAAATACCTAGAAGCAAATGACAACAAAGATACAACACTCCAAAACCTATGGGATGCAGCAAAACCCATTCTAAGTGGAAAGTTTATAGCAATACAAGCCCACCTCAGGAAACAAGAAAAACCTCAAATAAACAAGCTAACTTTATTTTTTTTTCCTGTAGGTTTTTTTGGGGGGCCATTTAAACTGAATTTTTTAAGCTTTTTATTAATTTATGGTTTTTTCCCACTGTACAGCAAGGGGGTCAAGTTATCCTTACATGTATACATTACAATTATATTTTTCCCCCACCCTTTTTTCTGTTGCAACATGAGTATCTAGACAAAGTTCTCAATGCTACTCAGCAGGATCTCCTTGTATATCTATTCTAAATTGTGTCTGATAAGCCCAAGCTCCCGATCCCTCCCACTCCCTCCCCCTCCCATCAGGCAGCCACAAGTCTTTTCTCCAAGTCATGAATTATTTTCTTTATTGGCAGATGACATGATTTTCTATGTAGAAAATCCTAGAGTCGACTAAAAAATTCCTGGAATTAACACATGACTATATTAGAACTTCAAGATAAAATATTAATATACAAAAGTTGATTGCTGTCTTATATGCCAGAAATGAACATTTAGAATTAGAAATTAAAAATAAGAAGTGGCTGAGCCCTGCCTCTCTAGCTTTAGGTATTTTGTTTTGATTCACAGTAGTAAGACTTTTATTTGTTATGATTTCATTGTACAATTTTAGTTTAAATCTTCTGATACCACAATTCTCAGCCTTGTGCTTCACCAAAATAGTTCCAGGATTTATCCCAGGAAGAATCTTACAGACTCTTTCCTTCAGTGCAGGAAAACATATATCTAACCCATCCCCAAGATATGAATACCCATTCCCAATTCTCAGGATCTTCTACCTCATTTTCTGCATGAGCCCTCTGAGCAGGTCAGTGGAAACCTAGATTATAATTTAACTTCAGAGGCAGTAGAACTCTTCTCTAAAGACAAGAGTTTTTTTGGTACCATAGTCTCATAGTTTTAGGCAGGAAGTTCTTTCTTAAGTTCTTAGTAAGTATCTGTTGACTAGAAAGAGTCCCTACTTTGGAGTCAGTCATATTTAGGTAAAAATTGATACTTTAAAACTTAAGAGTCATGTGGTCTTGACCAATTTATTTAAATACTGTGAACCTTCAGTTTTTATCTGTATGGTAGAACTAACAATCTTTACCTCACAGAACTGAAATAATAAGTCAATTAAATAATGGAGACAATAGATAGGAAAATGCCTACCACTTTCTACAACACATGTTAATTTCCTTCTCCTTCATAATTTTTATGATGTGTCTGGCTCTATACTAAGAACAAGGAAAATCCATGTAACACCAACAACTCATAGTACTTGGGGCCTGGCTGTTTTCTCCCCATAGTTATATCTCAAAAAATGCATCACAGAGATTGAGAGGGGCTAGAACAACAGCTGCTTGGAACTATGGCAAAGAAGATTCATTTTGGCAGACAGGTGAGTTAAAATCTAGGAAGTGCGTTGGCAATTATGCTAATGCCATTTGCTTTAGCAACCAGCTCTCCAGAGGGCAGGGGACACTGTTTTGCCATGTTTGCAAATTTCTGTGATATAGCTTTCAAAATTTAACATGTAGTTGGGAAGAGATGGGCACAATTGGTTCTCACAGCCAATGTGAGGTAGTCCATCATACTGTAAAATAAGACAAGGAATTCATAGAAACAGTAGAAAGAGTCTGAAGGAAGCACAGGGACCTGAGGCAGAATCTAAGACAGCAATGTCCTCAAAATAATAAGAATGTACCACTTGTACCACTACTAGATTAGATCAGGATTGGCCCTTGTTACTGGACCAAGTCTGCATCTGAAGTTGGGTATCAAGCAACTTAAGTTGTGGTGGGAAAAGACACTCCAGCTGAATTTATAGTCCTCCAGCAGAGCAGTCCTGACTCACAGCATCAGCATCACCTTTGAAACTGTTAGAAATGTAAATTCTTATCTCAACTTCAGACCTACTCAATTAGAAGCCTTACCTGTGGAGCCCAGGCATTTATAGTACAACAGTTTTCCAGGTGATTCTGATACCCACTAAATATGGAGAACCATTGCAATCACTGCAGGTGCAGTTTTTGCTATGACCAAGCCAGACAAGGTCATGCCTCAGGGTCTACCTGGAAAAATACTCAATGTATTTTTTAAAGTTACCAGGCAAATTTGGGCCAAGAGGCATTGGCTACAACTATAGGTAGTTTGGTCAGGTAGGCAGCTGGAGATAGGGAGGTGTAAATACACAGAGTAATATTTTCTTGGCATTTCCATTCCCTGTCATAGCCAATCTCTCTGTTACAACATTGTTATGGTTAATTATCTACACAGTTGTCAATAAAAAGGAATGTGGCATTTTTTAGGTCTGTAAACCCAAGCCCCAGTTTTCAGCCTTACAGTTCGGTTTCTCAGTTTCTTATTCAATGTATCACTCTGTCACTGTATATAATCTGAAAGGATTAGAAACAATATTTAATCTTGAGGTATATTCTCAAGAAATAGCCCCAAGCAGGAGGAGGGACTGGGCCTTTTTTAAAACCTTAGTTTTGTCATAAATGGAATGAATGAATGTGAAGCTATGTTTCTGAAAGTCTAAAGAAAATTGCTATACTTGAAATTCAAATCAGATTCCCAAGTTTACAGAGCACTTTTCAGTTTTCAAAGAGCTTGGTTTATTATTTTACTTGTGGTAAAATAACCACAACACAAAATTTACCATCTTAACCATTTTAAGTTTATATTTCAATAGTATTAAGTACATTCACATTGTTGTACAACCATTACCAACATTCAATTCCAGAGCTCTCTTTATTTTATAAAACTGAAACTCTGTAGCCATAAATAAAGACTCCCTATTATTTTCTCCTCCAGTATCTAGTGACCTCTGTTCTATTTTCTGCCACTGTAAGTGCCATTACTTAAAGTACTTCACATAAGTAGAGTCATACAAATATGTTTTTTTTTGTTACTGTCTTATTTTACTTACCATAGTGTCCTCAAGTTTCATTCATACTGTAGCATATGTCAAAATGTCCTTCATTTTTAAAACTGAAAAATATTCCATTGTATGTATATATCACATTTGGCTTATCAATCCATTCATTTATTCATCTATCAATGGACTCACATTGCTTCCAACTTTTGGCTATAATTGAATAATGCCACTGTAAACATAGATATACAAATACCTCTTTAAGATTTTGCTTTCAATTCTTTTGGATATATATCCACAAGTAGAATTGCTGGATCACATGGTAACTTTTTGTTTATTTTGAGGAATTACCATACTGTTTTCCTTAGTGACTGCTCCATTTCACCATCCCACCAACAGTTTATGAGTTTTCCAATTTTTTCACAGCCTTGGCAACACATTTTTTTTTTCCTAGTAGCCACCCTAACAGGTGTGAGGTACTATCTCAGTATAGATTTGATTTTCATTTTCCAACATCATTTAATGATGTTGGAAAACTTTTCATGTGCTTATTGGTCATTTTTATATCTCTGGAGAAATGTCTATTTGTATCCTTTACCATTTTAATCAATTTGTTGTTGAGTTGTAAAATTTTAAAATATACATTCTGAATATAAATCACTTATAAGATATCCAAATTAATTTTGACTACTATATACTTGATCTTTGACACAAATATTTGAAGGGACTTATAGAATGGTTTATCATTATTCTCAAGGTTATGGATAAGGAAAAAAGGCTCAGAGATGAGTAGTGGTGTCCCAAGGTCATATGATGTGTCCAGACATATAGTCAAGCCTAGGAGTAAGGTTTGTTGTTTTCATAATTATAGAATTCAGATTTTTAAGGGTCCTTCAGAACCAATGAATTAAAGTCCTGTTGTTATAGACAAAATATTGAGACCTAGAAAGCAGGAGAGATTTATATTAGGTTACACAGCAAGTCAGTTGCAGAACATGTTATATGATTCAGATCTCCTGACCCCTTGTTTAATAGACACATTTCACCATCTAGTGGGTTTCCTTCAAAGACCCAAACTTATGAAGATGATGACTGGGTGGTAAGAACTGCAGGAATATTTGCATTTTTCAGACTTTGAGAATGAAAGCAGATTGGTTGTTGAGGCCATCAAATCAAAAGATATAACACTAAGAGCCTGGGGGACTTGAATTTTAGCCAGTGTTAACAGGGGTAAATAAACAACTGAAGAGCCAAAGTCAGTTCCTCCATAGCCACATGAAGATCTACTTGATTGCAAAATTTTGCAACAAAAGACTAGTCACCCAAAAGGTTTTAAAATTCGATAATTAGAGGCGATCCACAAGAACCTTGCTACTGTTTTAAAAAATTTCTTCCACTGATGCAAAACATTCTAGCCTTCAAATGGCCTTTTCATATGTTAACTTATATTAGATTCACAACAGCCCTATGAGCTACTTCATTACCTCCATTTTAAAAACAAAGAAACTGAAGTTCAAAGAGATAATATAACTTTATGGAGGCTACAAAGCTATGAAGATGTACCTAGTAAGTTTGACTCTAAAGTCTATACCTTCATCAATGTCTTTGTAAGGAACTATGGAATAAATGAAAGTAGTATGTAGCCTGAGATAACTTTTACAGAGACTGCCTAGGACCTGGAATAACCAGGTTTCTTTAACTGTTTATCCCTAGCTGCCTCAAACCTTGACAAATCATTAAACCAAGGCTTTTTCTGTAACACTGGCTCTCAAAGTGAGGCCCCCTGAACCAGAAGCATAACGTGGGAACTTGTTAAGAATGTAAATTTCCTACTCCCACTCCAGACCTACTGAATCAGTATATTTGGGATTAGCAAGCACTCTAGGGAATTCTGATGCACCTTAGCATAAATCCAATAAAAATGGTAATTTCACCTGAGTTTTCCTGAAAATGTACTAAATTGTCTGCCTCAATTAGTACAGTATTAGGGTAGGTGTCTTATTATGCCCTAATTATTTCATGTGTAAAATGGGAAGTGGCAAATTTCATTGCAGTTTTTTGGGTTTATAATGAGGAAAATCAATGCTTGACTACAATGGTAAGAGTATGGAATACAGAAGAAGAAAGAGCAGATTTGACTCCTTCCTCTTAGGCATGAGATGTTTCTTTTCCTATCTCAGCTTATGCCCCTTTAAAGTAAAGGATTCATCCCTCTTACAGGGTTATTTTGAAGCTCAAAGAAGATGGTGGAAGGAAATTGTCTTAAATATTGTGGGTTATTGTGTAGTGAGGTCAGGAAAACAAGATCCCATTATGTAGACATTCTCATTTTTTGTCACAGGTCAAGACCCAGTCCCAGAGAAGGAATGGTTATACTTCGTCTAAAAAAACATGTAGTCTTTCCATTTCTCAGAGGATGGTAATTTACACTACTATCCAAACAAGAAATATTTGCCACTACCTAAAAAATCAGTATACTTTCACTACCAAGTACCTGTCAATTCTACTTAATTGTTCAATCCCAGAGCACAATGTTATTCTAGTCATATGTTATGGTTCCTTCTGAAACCATGTCTCCTTTTAAGGCAAACTGCTCCTGACACATAGATTGCCATTTTTTATACCAAACAACTCAACCCTGAATGAACCTGACCCAAAGGCGACCAATCTTTAGGCTGACCTGGAACATTGACCTGTTTGTCTTGTGACAACAACAAATGAATTGTCAATCAGATTCTCTCTGTGACTCTAATATTTCAACTAGGATATATGAAAAATAAGTGGCCAACACATAGTAGGATCTAGAAGTTAAAGTCACCAGGTTCAATTGGAACAAGACAGATTATAGTGTTCAAGCTGAAGTTGGGGGGGGGGCAGTCAGTTGATAAGGAATATTAAAAAAAGTAAAAGGTAGCCAATCACACTGAAGAAGGTCCATTTATAAATTCTAGTTGTTGCAGTCTCTTTAGCTTTAGGGTCTCTCCTTCTGTGTCAAGCCTTCTATAGCCATGTAATAAACTCCACTTAAAAGTCTCTGCTTCTGGCTAAAAGCAGCACAAAGCAGTTAATAAGCTGCTCCTTTATCACAGCTTTCCCTGTTCTCAACCCATAGCCCTGGACACCATGCAAAATGAGTTAAATATATAGGTCGATTCCATCTAGGAGCTTACAACAAACCAGGTCAAGGAAGGAAAGAACACTTTTGAGTATCTAATATACATGATGATCTATGCCTGCTACAGTGCTTACATCTTCTACTTCAATCCCCGCAGTAAACTCAAGAAGTAGACTTCCCAGAGAAGGAAAAAAGAGCACTGAGGTTACTAAATAAACCAGAAAGAGAGCCTAAAAACTCAATTCACACACCTTACTAGATTATTTGCATCTAGATGTGGACATGTTATGAATTCTGGCCAGTAAGATGTAAACCAAAAATCTCTAGGGAAGTCTTCTGGGAATATGCACTTAATGAAAAGGTTCATATGTCATATCCTTTGAACTTTATTCCTTTATTCCTTCCCAGGATGTAAAAAAAAAATGCCTGGAGTTAAAAAGAATCATCTTGCAAAGTGGAGAATGAAAGCCATGTGTTATAAATAGAGGACGTCAAAGATGGGGGAAAAATGCTCTTTCCTAATTAATTATCTCTGGACCTTTGAACTAACCCTAAAAAACTGTCTCTAGAATTTTTATATGTTGAAATAAAGTATTTGCTTTTTTAAGACACTGTTAGGGCATTGAGATTGATGGATGCTTGGTGGCTCAGAGAGGCTAAAGAAGCTCACACCATTTCCCATAGCCTTGCATGAGCATCTGTTATCATAAACTTCATACCAATGGCCACAAACCTCAGTCCACTTGTTAATGCTGGAGGAGGTTGCTGTCTATACACCAGGATGCCTCAAACTGCAACTTTGGCCACTTACATGAAGAATGCAGGGATTAGGATATGAGCTGGCAGACTAGAAAGACTTGAGCTCACCTCCTCTCACAGAAAAGCCAAAATCACACCTAACTGCTGAACAACCACTGACAAAAAAGACTGGAAACCAACAAAAAGATTTCTTTGTCTGGTTTTGGAATTATGGTGATGGTGGCATCATAGAATGTCTTTGGGAGTATACCTTCATCTTCAACCTTTTGAAAAAGTTTAAGGAGGATGGGTATAAATTCCTCTTTTTATGTTTGGTAGAATTCACCTGGGAAGCCATCTGGTCCTGGACTTTTATTTGTAGGGAGTGTTTGTGTGACATATTCAATTTCATTTCTAGTGATCAGTTTGTTTAGTTGATCTGTTTCTTCTTGATTCAGTTTTGGCAGGCTGTAATTCTCTAGAAAGTTGTGGATTTCTTCTCAGTTGTCAAATTTGTTGGCATACAATTGTTCATAGTACTCTCTCATGGTTTTCATATTTCTGTAGTGTCTGTTGTGACTTCTATGTTTTCATTTCTTATTTTGTTCATTTGGGTTTTTTCTCTCCTCTTCTTGGTGAATCAAGCCAGAGGTCTGTCAATTTTCTTTACCTTTTCAAAGAACCAGCTCTTGGTTTTATTGATTTTTTTCTATTATTTTTTGAATCTCTATTTTATTGATTTCCTCTCGATTTTATGATTTCCTTCCTTTTGCTGACTATAGGTTTTGTTTGCTCTTCTTTTTCTAATTCATTTAGGTGGTGGGTTAATTTGTAGATTTGAGATTTTTCTCTTTTTTGAGGAAGGCATCTATTTTTATGAATATCTCTCTGAGCACTGCTTTTGTTGCATCTCATAAACTTTAAGTGGTTATATCTTCAATATCACTTGCCTCGATGTATTTTTTAATTTCCTTCTTGATTTCTTCATTGAACTATTGGTTTTTCAGTAGTATGTTGTTTAGTCTCCATTTAGTAAGTTGTTTCTCAATTCTTTTCCTGCAGTTGATTTCTAATTTCATGCCATTGTGGTTAGAGAAGATACTTGAAATAATTTCTATATTCTTAAATTTGTTGAGGTTAGCTTTATGCCCCAGTATGTGATCAATTCTTGAGATTGTTCCATGGGCACTTGAGAAGGATGTATATTCTGATTTTTTTGAATGTACTGTCCTGAAAATGTCAACTATGTATAACTTTTCTATTATGCCATTTAGGATGTCTGTTGTCTTATTGATTTTCTGTCTAGAGGATCTTCCCATTGATGTGAGTGGGGTGTTAAAGTCTCCTATTATGAATGTATTCCCAAAAATTTCTCCTTTTATGTATGTTAGCATTTGTTACAGGTATCTTGGTGCACCTATCTTAGGAGCATATATATTTATGATTGTAATTTCTTTTTCTTGAATGGATCCATTTACCATTAAATAGTGTCCATCTTTGTCTTTCTTTATGGCCTTCATTTTAAAGTCTATTTTGTATGATGTGAGTATTGCAAATCCTGATTTCATGTCTTGTCCATTGGCTTAAAATAACTTCTCCAATTCCTTTCTTTTTTCTTTTTTTTTTGTCTTTTTGCCATTTCTTGGGCCACTCCCATGGCATATGGAGGTTCCCAGGCTAGTGGTCAAATCGGAGCTGTAGCTGCCAGCCTACACCAGAGCCACAGCAATGCCAGATCCAAGCCGTGTCTGCAACCTACCCCACAGCTCAGGGCAACCCCAGATCCTTAATCCACTGAGCGAGGCCAGGGATTAAACCTGCAATCTCATGTCCTAGTTGGATGCATTAACCACTGAGCTACGATGAGAACTCCTCCTCGCTTTCAACCTATATGTTTCTTAAGGTGAGTTTCTTGTAGAAAGAAGATTGAAGGTTTTAGGAAAAATATAGGCCAATATGTTTGATGAATATAGATGTAAAAATTGTCAACAAAATTTTAGCCAACAGAATCCAACATATAAAAAAGTCATGCATCACAACCAGGTGGGATTCATTCCAGGTGCACAAGGATGATCCAACATGCACAAATCAAACAATATAATACACCACAATAACAAAAGAAAAGTAAAAAACCACATGATCATCTCAATAGATGCAGAAAAAGCATTTGACAATGTCCAGCATCCATTTATGATCAAAAGTCTTACCAAAGTGGGTATAGAGGGGACATACCTTAACATAAGAAAAGCCATTTACGACCAACCCACAGCCAATATAATGCTCAATGGAGAAAAGCTGAAAGCCTTCCCACCAAAATATGGAACAAGACAGGGATGCCTACTCTCACCACTCTTAGTCAACATAGTATTGTAAGACCTAGCCAGAGCAATCAGACAAACAAAAGAAATAAAAGCATCCAAATAGGAAGAGAAGAGGTAAACTGTCGCTACATGCAGATGACATGATAATATATATAGAAAATGCTAAGGACTCAACCCAAAAAATACTTGAACTGGTTGAAAAATTTAGCGAAGTAGCAGGATACAAGATTAGCATTCAGAAATCAGTCACATTTCTGTATAAAAATATTGCAATATTACAAAAGGAATATGAAACTACAATTTCTTTTAAAATTGCACCCCAAAACATCAAATACCTGGGAATACACCTGACCAAGGAGGTAAAGGACTTATATGTGGAGGACTATAAAACATTAATCAATGAAATTAAAGAAGATGTAAATAAATGGAAATTTATTCCATGCTACTTCCTGGGTTGTAAAAATTAATATTGTAAAAATGGCCATACTACCCAAAGCAATCTACAGATTCAATGCAATCCCTATCATATTACCCATGACATTTTTCACAGAACTAGAACAAACAATCCAAAAATTCATATGGAACCACAAAAGACCCAGAATTGCCAAAGTGATCCTGAGGGAAAAAAAAAAAAACCATTCAGGAGGCATAACTCTCCCACACTTCAGGCAATATTACAAAGCCACAGTCATGAAGACAGCATTGTCCTGGTACCAAAAGAGTCATACACACCAATGGAGCAGAATAGAGAACACAGAAATAAACCCAGACACCTATGGTCAATTAATCTTTGACAAAGGAAGGAAGAGCATAAAATGGGGAAAACACAGTCTTTTCAGCAAGTATTGCTGCTGGGAGACCTGGACAGCTGCATGCAAATCAATGAAACTAGAACACGCCCTCACACCATGCACAAAAATAAATTAAAAATGACTGAAAGATGTAAATATAAGAAAAGACACATGTGCAAAACATTTTCTGACATCAACCTTAAAAATATTTTCTCAGATCAGCCTTTGAAAACAACAGAAATCAAAGCAAACATAAATCTTTGAAAACAACAGAAATCAAAGCAAACATAAACCAATGGGACCTAATAAAACTGACAAGATTTTGCACAGCAAAGGACACCAGAAACAAAGCAAAAAGACAACTTACAGAATGGGAGAAAATAGTTTCAAATTATGCAACTGACAAGGGCTCAATCTCTAAAATATACAAACAACTTAAACAACTCAAGAGCAAAAAGAGCCAACAAACCAATGGAAAAATGGGCAAAAGACCTGAAGAGACATTTCTCCAGGGAAGATATACAGATGGCCAACAAGCACATGAAATAAAGGTCAACATCACTGATTATTAGGGAAATGTAAATCAAAACTATCACAAGATATCACCTCACACCTGTCAGAATGGCCATCCTTAATAAGTCCACAAATAACAAATGCTGGAGGGAGTGTGGAGAAAAGGAAACCTTCCTGCATTGTTAGTGGGAATGTAAGCTGGTACAACCACTAAGGAGAACAGTAAGGAGCTACCTTAGACAACTATACATAGAACTACCATATGACCCAGCAATCCCACTCTTGGGCATATATCCAGATAAAACTTTCTTTAAAAAACACACATGAACCCGTATGTTCATTGCAGAACTATTTGCAATAGCCAGGATGTGGAAACCACCCAAATGTCCATCAACAGATGTTTGGATCAGGAAGACGTGGTATATATACACAATGGAATACTACTCAGCCATAAAGAAGAGCAACATAATGCCATTTGCAGCAACATGGACGGAACTGGAAACTCTCAAACTGAGTGAAGTAAGTCAGAAAGATAAAGACAAATACCACGTGGTATTACTTATATCTGGAAACTAATATATAGCACAAAGGATTCTTTCCATAGAAAAGAAAATCATGGACTTGCATAATAGGCTTGTGGTTTCCAAGGGGGTGGGAGAGGGAATGGGATGGATAGGGTGCTTTGTGTTAATAGATGTGGACTATTGTCTTTGGAATGGATTGGCAATGAGATCCTGCTCTGTAGCACTGGGAATTATGTCTGGTCACTTATGATGGAGCGTGATGATGTGAGAAAAATAATGTATACATTTATGAATAACTGTGTCACTTTGCTGTATAGTAGAAAATTGACAGAATACAGTAAACCACCTATTAATGGGAAAAAATTAAAAATCATTATATATAAACAAAAAAAAGAACAAACAAAAAATGTTTTTCTACATCCAATAACAAGAAGTTACAACAAGACAGTAGGATGGGCACTTTCGAGATAAAATTATTGGCTACACCTGTTGGGTATGTGACTCAGAAACTGGAAAAAAAATTATACTGTAGAAGTTCCTTCACAGGAGTGAGGATTGAGGCCCTAAGTCAGGCCCTGCATACTGTGGGTCTTCCATCAGGAAGAGGAGCTCCCAGATCATTTTGTTGTGAAGGCCAGTGTAGGATCTCTACAAGACTAAGGGAAACATAGACTCCAATCCTGGAGGGCACATAGAAGGTATTATGTACATAGAAGTGACTCTATAAAAGCCTGGGATTTACCTACCTGTATGTCCTGGAGAGACTCCTGGGGAGGCAGTGGTCCAATATGGCTCACTGTACAGGTGGGAACACTGGTAGAAGAAGCCCCAGGGAATAATTATTGGTGTGAGCTATTCAGAAAGTCACCATTTCAAACTGAGACTGGGCCCCATCCAACAGCTGTCAGACTCCAGTGCCTCAGGCCAAACAACAAACACAGTGAAGCCACAGCCCCACCCATCAGAAGACAGGCTGGAAAAAGTAGCCCCGAACCTACTCTGAACACACACAATGACAAGGCCCTGCCCACCATAGGAACAAGAAACAGCTCCACCCATCAGAAAATAGGCACCAGTCCCCCCACCAGGAAGCATGCACAAGCACCTACACCCATCTCACCCACCAGGGGACAGACACCAGAAGCAAGAGGAACTAGGTTTGTGCAGCTTCAGAACAATAACTACAAACACGGAAAGTTAGACAAAATGAGATGGCAGAGAAATGTGTTCCAGATGAAAGAACAAAGTAAAATTCCAGAAGAATAAATAAGAGAAGCAGAGAGTGGCAATTTACCTGAAAAATAATTCAGAGTAATCAGTAAAAATGATCTAAGATTTCAGAAAAAGAATAGAGGCAAGACGAGATGCAAGAAATGTTTAACAAAGTAACAGAAGATTTAAAGAACAAGCAAACAGAGATGAACAATAAAATTACAGAAATGAAAAATACACTTAAGGGGTCACTAGCAGAATCAATGAGCAGAAGAATGAATATATGAGCTGGAAGATAGATTGGTGGAAATCATTGCCATGGAGCAGAATGATGAAAAAGAGAATGAAAAATAATGATGACAGTCTAAGAGACCTTTGGGAAAAACATTAAATGCACCAACATTTACATTGTGAGGGGGCCTAGAAAGAAGAGAAAGGGCCTGAGAAAATATTTAAGGATATTATAGCCAAAAATTTCCCTAACCTGGGAAAGTAAAGTCTCAGTAAATAGAAGGAAGTGCAGAGTTCCCTTCATGGCTGAGAGGTTAATGAACTCAACTAGGATCCATGAGGATGTGGGTTCAATCCCTGGCCTTGCTCAGTGGGTTAAGGATCCACAGTTGTTATGAGCTGTGGTATAGGTCACAGACACAGCTCAGATACTGAGTTGCTGTTGTGGTGTAGGCCACCAGCTGTGTCTCTGATTTGACCCCTAGCCTGGGAACCTCCATATGCCACCAGTGTGGCCCTAAAAAGGAGGAAGTGAAGAGAGTCCCATACAGGATAAGTGACAGGAGGAACACACCAACACACATATTAATCAAACTGACAAAAATTAAAGATGAAGAGGAAATATTAAAAGAAACATGAGAAAAGCAACAAATAGCATACAATGGAATACCCATAACTTTACCAACTGTTTCTTAGGAGGAAATCTGTAGGCCAGAACATAGTGGCATATATTTAAAGTGATGAAAGAGAAAAACTACAGTCAAGAATAATCTACCCAGCAAGGCTCTCTTTAAGATTCTATAGAGAAATCAAGTTTTATAGACAAGAAAAAGCTAAGAAAATTCAACACTATCAAACCAGCTTGAAAAAACAAATCCTATCTGAAAGGAAATCTCTAGTCAGAAAAGGAAAGAACTAAAAACAAGAGTATTACAAACGGGAATGCTCACTTGTAAAGGCAAACACAAAGTAAAGGAAGGAATTCATCCACACACAAAAAAAAATGATATAAAAAGCAGCATCATGTGAAGAGGAGAGTACAAATGGAGGATATTGAAAATGCACTTGAAAATAGAGACAAGCAGATTAAAACAATCATATATAGATAGGTAGGTAGGTAGGTAGATAGATAGATAGATAGATGGATACATACATACATAGATACATACATACATATGTAGAGAGATAGATAGACTGCCATATCAAAACCTCATCCATAAGCAGAAACCAAAAATCTACAATAGATACATAAACAAAAAAGAAAAACAATTAAAACACAACTAAAGATAGTCATCATATCACAAGAGAAGAGAACAAAAAAGGAAAGAAAAATGTAGCTGCAGAAACAAAATAAAAATTGAACAAAATGGAAATAAGAATATACATATTCACAATTACCTTAAATGTAAATTAAATCCTCCAACCAAAAGACATAGATTGGCTGAATAGATATAAAAACAGGACCTATATATATGCTATATACATGAGACTCACATCTGACATAAGGACATTCAGACTAAAAGTGAGGGAATAGAAAAAACTTATTTAATGCAAATGGAAATCCAAAGAAAACTGGGGAAGCAATACTCACTCATATCAGAAAAATATAGACTTAAAATACAGACATTAAAAAAGACAAAGAAGGGCACAACATAATGCTGGAAGGATCAATCCAAGAAAAAGTTAGAACAATTGTAAATATATATGCATCCAACATTGCTGCACCCCTGTATATTAGGCAAATATATACAGACATAAAGGGAAAATTGACAATAATATAATAATTAACATCCCATATACATTAATGCAATGGACATATTATCCAGACAGAAAATCAATAAGGAAAAACAAGCCTTAAATTATATATTAGGCCAGAAATAATTAATTGACATTTACAAAACATTCCATCAGTAAGCAGCAGAATACACATTCTCCATTAATGCACATGGAACATTCTCCAGGATAGATCATATGCTGGGCCACAAAGCAAGAAAACTGAAATCATACCAAGAATCTTTTCTGACTACAACACTATGAGATTAGCAATCAATTAATGAAAAAAAATTGTAAATAACGCTAACAATTAGAGGGTAAACAATATTATATCAAACAAAAAATATCACGGATGAACTTAGACATAGTAATATTCAAAAAAATTGCATACTGAATCTAACAATATATTAAAATGTTCCTACATCATTATCAAGTGGGAATTATCCCAGGGATGCAAGGATTCTTCAATATTTGCAAATCAAACAACGTGAAAAACCACATTAAAAAACTGAAGATAGAAACCATATGATCATCTCAATAAATCAATATTTTTCTCAATTTGTCTCAATGAATGTAGAAAAAGCTTTTTTTTTTTTCCCACTGTACAGCAAGGGGGTCAGGTTATCCTTACATGTATACATTACAATTACAATTTTTCCCCCAACCTTTCTTCTGTTGCAACATGAGTATCTAGACATAGTTCTCAATGCTATTCAGCAGGATCTCCTTGTAAATCTATTCTAAGTTGTGTCTGATAAGCCCAAGCTCCCGACCCCTCCCACTCCCTCCCCCTCCCATCAGGCACCCACAAGTCTCTTCTCCAAGTCCATGATTTTCTTTTCTGAGGAGATGTTCATTTGTGCTGGATATTAGATTCCAGTTGTAAGTGATATCATATGGTATTTGTCTTTGTCTTTCTGGTTCATTTCACTCAGGATGAGAGTCTCTAGTTCCATCCATGTTGCTGCAAATGGCATTATGTCATTCTTTTTTATGGCTGAGTAGTATTCCATTGTGTATATATACCACTTCTTCCTAATCCAATCATCTGCTGATGGACATTTGGGTTGTTTCCATGTCCTGGCTATTGTGAATAGGGCTGCAATGAACATGGGGGTGCATGTGTCTCTTTTAAGTAGAGTTTCATCTGGATGTATGCCCAAGAGTGGGATTGTGAGGTCATATGGAAGTTCTATGTATAGATTTCTCAGGTATCTCCAAACTGTTCTCCATAGTGGCTGTACCAGTTTACATTCCCATCAGCAGTGCAGGAGGGTTCCCTTTTCTCCACAGCCCCTCCAGCACTTGTTATTTGTGGATTTATTCATGATGGCCATTCTGACTGGTATGAGGTTGTATCTCATGGTAGTTTTGATTTACATTTCTCTTATAATCAGCGATGTTGAGCATTTTTTCATGTGTTTGTTGGCCATCTGTATATCTTCTTTGGAGAAATGTCTATTTAGGTCTTTTGCCCATTTTTCCATTGATTGATTGGTTTTTTTGCTGTTGGGTTGTATAAGTTGCTTATATATTCTAGAGATTAAGCCCTTGTTGGTTGCATCATTTGAAACTATTTTCTCCCATTCTGAAAGTTGTCTTTTTGTTTTCTTTTGGGTTTCCTTTGCTGTGCAAAAGCTTTTCAGTTTGATGAGGTCCCATGGGTTTATTTTTGCTCTAATTTCTATTGCTTTGGGAGACGGACCTGAGAAAATAGTCATGATGTTGATGTCAGAGAGTGTTTTGCCTATGTTTTCTTCTCGGAGTTTGGTGGTGTCCTGTCGTATATTTAAGTCTTTCAGCCATTTGGAGTTTATTTTTGTGCATGGTGTGAGGGTGTGTTCTAGTTTCATTGCTTTGCATGCAGCTGTCCAGGTTTCCCAGCAATGCTTGCTGAATAGACTTTCTTTTTCCCATTTTATGTTCTTGCCTCCCTTGTCAAAGATTAATGGAGCATAGGTGTCAGGGTTTATTTCCGGGTTCTCTGTTCAGTTCCATTGGTCTGTCTTTCTGTTTTGATACCAGTACCACACTGTTTTGATAACTGTGGCTTTGTAGTATTTCTTGAAGTCTGGGAGAGTGATGCCTCCTGCTTGGTGTTTGTTTCTCAGGATTGCTTTGCCGATTCTGGGTCTTTTGTTGTTCCATATAAATGTTTGGATTGTTTGCTCTAGTTCTGTGAAAAATGTCATGGGTAATTTGATAGGGACAGCATTGAATCTGTAGATTGCTTTGGGTAGTATAGCCATTTTTACAATATTGATTTTCCCAATCCAGGAACATGGAATATCTCTCCATTTCTTTACATCTTCTTTAATTTCTTTGATTAAGGTTTTATAGTTCTCGGCATATAGGTCCTTTACCTCCTTGGTCAGGTGTATTCCGAGGTATTTGATTTTGTGAGGTACAATTTTAAAAGGTATCGTATTTTTGTATTCCTTTTCTAATGTTTCATTGCTGGTATACAGAAATGCAACTGACTTCTGAATGTTCATCTTATATCCTGCTACCTTGCTGAATTGATTAATCAGTTCAAGGAGTTTTGGGGTTGAGTCCTTAGGGTTTTCTAGGTATAGTATCATGTCGTCTGCATACAGTGACAGTTTGATCTCTTCTCTTCCTATATGGATGCCTTTCATTTCTTTTGTTTGTCTAATTTCTGTGGCTAGGACTTCCAAAACTATGTTGAAGAGCAGTGGTGAGAGTGGGCATCCCTGTCTTGTTCCAGATTTGAGTGAGAAGGCTTTCAGTTTTTCCCCATTGAGGATTATATTTGCTTTGGGTTTATCATAAATGGCTTTGATTATGTTCAGGAATATTCCCTCTATACCCACTTTGGCGAGGGTCTTGATCAAGAATGGATGTTGGACTTTGTCAAATGCTTTTTCTGCGTCTATTGAGATGATGATATGATTTTCCACTTTTTTTTTTGTTAATGTGGTGTATGATGTTGATTGATTTGCGTATATTGAACCATCCTTGTGAACCTGGGATGAACCCAACCTGGTCATGGTGTATAATTTGTTTGGTATGTTGTTGGATTCGGTTGGCTAAGATTTTGTTGAGAATTTTTGCATCTATATTCATCAGTGATATTGGCCGATAGTTTTCTTTTTTGGTGGTATCTCTGTCTGGTTTTGGAATGAGGGTGATGGTGGCCTCATAGAATGTCTTTGGGAGTATTCCTTCTTCTTCAACCTTTTGAAAGAGTTTAAGGAGGATGGGCACCAATTCCCCTCTATATGTTTGATAAAATTCACCTGTGAAGCCATCTGGTCCTGGACTTTTATTTGTAGGGAGTGATTTTATGACCTCTTCAATTTCATTTCTAGTGATCAGTCTGTTCAGTTGGTCTGTTTCTGCTTGATTCAGTTTTGGCAGGCTGTAAGATTCTAGAAAATTGTCCATTTCTTCCAGATTGTCAAACTTGTTGCCATATAGTTGTTCATAGTATTCTCTTATGGGTTTTTGTGTTTCTACTGTATCCGTTGTGATTTCTCCTTTTTCATTTCTAGTTTTGGTGATTTGGGTTCTTTCTCTCCTCTTTTTAGTGAGTCTGGCCAGGGGTTTGTCAATTTTGTGTACCTTTTCAAAGAACCAGCTCTTGGTTTTATTAATTTTCTCTATTGTTTTTTGAGTCTCTATTTTATTGATTTCTTCTTTGATCTTTATAATTTCCTTCCTTCTGCTGACTTTAGGACTTTTTTGTTCTTCTTTTTCTAATTTGTTTAGGTGGAGGGTTAAGTTGTCCATTTGGGATCTTTCTTCTTTTTTGAGAAAGGCCTGTATTGCTATAAATTTCCCTCTGAGCACTGCTTTCGCAGCATCCCATAGATTTTGAGAGGTTGTGTCTTCATTATCATTTGCTTCAAGGTAGTTTTTAATTTCCTTCTTGATGTCCTCATTGACCCATTGGTTTTTTAGTAGCATGTTGTTGAGTCTCCATGGAGTAGGTTTTTTCTCTTTGCTTTTCCCATGGTTGATTTCTAATTTCATGGCATTGTGGTCAGAGAAGATACTTGAGATAATTTCTATGCTCCTAAATTTATGGAGATTTGCTTTGTGTCCCAATATGTGGTCGATTCTTGAGAATGTTCCATGAGCATTTGAGAAGAATGTGTATTCTGATTTTTTTGGATGTAGTGTCCTGAAGATATCAATTAAGTCTAACTTTTCTATTGTTTCCTTTAGGATCTCTGTTGTTTTCGTGGTTTTCTGTCTAGAGGATCTGTCCATTGATGTGAGGGGGGTATTAAGGTCTCCTACTATGATTGTATTCTCATCAATATCTCCCTTTATGTCTGTTAATATTTGTTGTATCTATCTGGGTGCTCCTATATTTGGGGCATATATGTTGACGATTGTAACATCCTCTCCTTGGATGGATCCCTTAATCATTAAATAGTGTCCTTCTTTGTCTTTCTTTATGTCTTTTGTTTTAAAGTCTATTTTGTCTGATATGAGCGTTGCGACTCCTGCTTTTCTGTCATGTCTATTGGTGTGAAATATTTTTCCCCACCCTTTCACGTTCAATCTATATGTATCTTTTGTCCTAAGGTGAGTTTCTTGTAGGCAGCATATTGAAGGTTTTTGCCTTTTTATCCACTCAGCCACTCTGTGTCTTTTGATTGGGGCGTTCAGTCCATTGACATTTAAGGTGATAATTGATAGATGATTATTTATTGCCATTTGAACCTCGTGTTCCAGTTGACTCTATGGTTCTCCATTCTTTCTTTCTTGCTTTTTTTTTTTTTTTTTTTTGGATGGTCTCCTGTTATTATCTGCTTGAGTGTATTTTTTTTTTCATTTATTGCAAATGCAATATTTGGTTTTGGCTTGTGGTTGCCCTGTTTTTTAAGTATGCTAACCCCTTCCCATAATTGTGTGTTTTAGCCTGATGGTCCTGTAAGTTCAAACACTTCATTACTATATTAAAATTAAGAAGAGATACATACAAACAAACAAAAAGGGTTATTTACCTCCTAACATCCCTTGCCCACATTTTATGGTTTTGATGACTCTTTTTTATTTTTTTATTTTTAATTTTATTTTGTTTGAAGCATGTTCATGATTAAATCTGTATGCTGGCTTATTTGAGTGACTGCTCTCTGATTGTGGTTTCCTCAGTCCTAGTTCTTCCTCTTCTTCTTTTTTTTTCTTTTCTTTTTTCTTCCCTTTCCTTCCTTTCTTTTTGGTTTAGAGAAGCCCTTTCAATATTTCCTTGAACCTGGGTTTTGTGTTGCTGTATTCTTTAAGTTTTTGTTTGTTGGGAAAAATTTTTATTTCCCCTTCTATTTTAAATGATATTCTTGCTGGATAGAGTATTCTAGGTTGCATATTTTTTCCTTTTAGCACTTTAAATATCTCTTGCCATTCCCTCCTGGCCTGTAGTGTTTCTGCAGAGAAATCAGCTGATATTCTTATGGGGGTTCCCTTGTGGGTAACATTCTGTTTTTCTCTTGCTGCCTTTAGGATCCTCTCTTTATCACTAACTTTTGCCATTTTTATTATGATGAGTCTTGGTGTGGGTCTGTTTGGGTTCAGTTTGTTTGGGGCCCTCTGTGCTTCTTGTATCTTGAACCCAGTATCCTTTAGATTTGGGAAGTTTCCAGCGATAATTTCGTCAAATATATTTTCCATCCCCTTATCTTTTTCTACTCCTTCTGGAATTCCTATTATGTGTAGATTGGCCCACTTTATATTATCCCATAGGTCTCTTATATTGCTTTCCAGTTTTTTGATTCAGTTTTCTGCCTGTTGACCATATTGAGTGATTTCCATTATTCTATCTTCCATATCACTGATTCGTTCTTCTGCATTATTCATTCTGGTTTTTACTGCCCCTAGTTCAGTTTGCATCTCTGCAAATGAATGTTCTAGTTTTTCTTGGCTCCTCCTTATATTTTCTAGTTCCTTTCTGAGGGTATCTGCATTACTGTTCATATCTTCTCTTCATTCCTTCAGTATTTTCACTATTTCTCCTTTGAACTCCAGGTCTGTCAGACTGCAGAGATCTGTTTCATTGTTGACAGTTGTAGGTGAGTTCTCCTGTTGGTTTGACTGGGGGTGGTTTCTCAGCTTCTTCATCTTGCTTGTTGTTTTCTTTCTCCTGAGGGAGTTGTACTCTCCGTGATCGGGCAGTGTTTGCCTTGTCACTGCTGTGGAATATTTCCTGAGGGCTGGCGTTGTTGGTCAATCTTTTTTGAGGCAGTGTGGTTTTTCTGGAGTGTTGATGGGGCTAACAGTGTTTCTTTGAAGCAAAGGAGGACTTCCTGAGGGCAGACAGGACTGGGAGGTCCACACCACGATGGTAGCAGATTTCACTTGGTCATGCAGAGCTTGCTCTGGTGTTTTTAGGCTGTGGGGTTCTTGCAGGGGATTGGCAGTGTTGGGGAGCTGCTCCTCAGGAGTGCAGCACCCCCTGGGGCCTGGAGCAGCTATCTGGGTCACTAAGAACCTAAGAGGCTCTTCCCTAGGGCAGCCCAACTCAGAAGGACAGCCTGAGAATGTAGGCGGATCTTTTCACAGTCCGGCCAAGCTTGTTGCAGTTTTTCTGGGCTGCAGGTCCTCTTCCAGGGGGCTGGTGGTGCTGAGCAGTTATTTCACGGGAGTGGCCACCCCCTGGGGGCTTAGGCAGGTAGCAGGGCCACTGGAAACCCAAGAGGCTCCTCCCCGGGGCAGCCCGACTCAAAAAAGCCGTCTGAGATCTTTTCCCGACTTGGCCAGGCTTGTTGCAGCTTTTCTGGGCTGCAGGGGTCCTTCCTGGAGCTGGCAGTCCTATGCAGCTGATCCACTAGAGCACCCCCTGGGGGCTTGGGTGGGGAGCAGGGCCGTTGGAAACCCAAGAGGCTCCTCCCTGGGGCAACCCAACTCAGAAAAACCGTCCGAGAATTAGGCTGATCTATTCACAGCCTGGCTAAGCTTTTTCTAGCTGGAAAAAGCTTTTGACTTTTTTTTTTTTTTTTGTCTTTTCAGGGCCGCACCCACAGCATATGGAGGTTCCCAGGCTGGGGGTGTAATCAGAGCTGTAGCAGCAAGCCCACGCCAGAGCTACAGCAACACGGGATCCAAGCCATGTCTGCAACCTACGCCACAGCTCACAGCAATGCCAGAACCTTAACCCACTGAGCAAGGCCAGGAATAAGCCTGCAACCTCATGGTTCCTAGTCGGATTTGTTAACCACTGAGCCATGATGGGAACTCCCTTTTTGACAAGATTTAACACCCATTTGTGATAAAAATATTCCAGAAAGTGGTCTTGGAGTGAATATAACCTCAGCATAAAAAAAGGTCTTATTCTGACAAACCCACAGCTAACATCATTCTCAATGGTGAAAATCTGAAAGAATTCCCACCAAGATTAGGAACCAGACAAGAATATCCACTCTTGCCACTTTTATTCAACAAAGCTTTGGAAGACTAGCTACATCAATCAGAGAAGAAAAAAGAAATAAAGGGAATCCAACCTGAAAAAGAAGTAAACTGTTAGCCTTTAGAGATGACAGATATGATATATATAAAATCCTAAAGATGCTACCAGGAAACTATTAGAACTTTTCAATGAATTCAGTAGAGTTTCAAGATACAAAATTAATACACAGAAGTCTCTAGCATTTCTATATGCTAAGAATTAAAGATTAGAAAAAGAAATTAATGAAATAGTCACATTTGCCATTACATAACAAAATATTTAGAAATAAACCTACCTAAGGAGGCAATATATTGTATTATGACAAATATAAGATGCTGATGAAAGAAACAAAAGATGGCACAAACAAATGGAAAAAATATACTGTATTCATGGATTGGAAGAATCAATATTGTCAAAATGACTATACTACCCAAGGCAATCTACAGATTCCCTATCAAATTACCAATGGCATTTTTTTACAGAATTAGTACCAAATATTTTTAAAAGATTTATGCAAACACAAAAGACCCAGAAGAATCAAAGCAATCTTGAGGGGAAAAACAAAACAAAACAAGCAAATAAAAAATGAAGCTTTCTCTTTCTGACTTGCTTCACTCAGTATGAGAGTCTCTAATTCCATCCATCTTTCTGCAAATGGCATTATTTTGTTCTTTTTTATTTTATTGTGTATATATACCACATCTTCCTAATCCAATCATTTGTCGATGGACATTTGGGTTGTTTCCATGTCTTGGCTATTGTGAATTGTGCTGTAACTGTGTCACCATGCTGTACAGTAGAAGATTGACAACACTGTAATCCAGCTATAGTGGAAAAAAATAAAAAGCATTATATATACAATAAAAAAATAAAATATATTAATGCCAAAAAAATGAAGCTGAAGGGATCAAGCTCCCTGATTTCAGAATATACTACTAAGCTACAGTCATCAAAAATTATGCTAATGGCACAAAAACAGACACATAGATCAATAGAACAGAATAGAAATCCCAGAAATAAACCCATGCACCTATGAGTAATTAATCAATGACAATGAAGGCAAAAATACACAGTTGAACAAAGACTGTCTCTTCAATAAGTTGTGCTGGGAGAACTAGACAGCTAGATGTAAAATAATGAAATGGGAACATTCTCTAACAACCATACACAAAAATAAACTCAAAATTAATTAAAGACCTGAATGTAAGGTCCTAGAGAATAACATAGACAGACACTCTCTGACATAAATTGCAGCAACATCTATTTTGATCCATTCCTATAGTAACTAATATAAAAACAAAAATAAACAAATATGCTCTAATTAAACTTAGCTTTTTCACAACAAAGTATACCATGAAAAATGAAAAGACAATCCAAGGAATGGGAGGAAACATTTGCCAACAAAGTTATCAATGAGGACTTAAAATCCTAAATATACCAAGAGTTCATGAGGCTCAATATCAAAAATTCAAAAATCTCAAAAAAAAAAAATGGGCAGATCTAAATAGACATTTCATCAAAGAAGATATACTGATGACCAAAAAGCACATGAAATGAGGCTCAATGTCACTAATTATTAAGTAAATACAAATCAAAGCTAAAATGAGTTTTCACCTCACAACAGTCATAATGGCTATCATCAAAATATACATATGACTGGGTCTATTTTCTCTACAGTATAAATAGAAGGAAGTCAAGTATACTTTAATAATTTTTAAGTCTTTAAACAATAAATGATAGAAAGCATATGGATAAAAGGGAATCAACCTACACAGTTGGTGGGAATGCAATTTGGTATAGTCACTCTGGAAAACAGTATGGAGGTTCCTCAGAAAACTAAATAAGGAACTACCATATGATACAGCAATTCCATGCCTGGGCATATACCTTGGGGAAAAAATATAATTTGAAAAGATACATGCACCCCAGTGTTCACTGAAAAGCTATTTACAATAGTTAATGCATGCAAGCAGTGTAAATGTTCATCAACAGAGGTGTGGATAAAGAACATTTGTTATATATGTGTAATTCAATATTATTCATCCATAAAAATGAAATAATTCCATTTGCAGCATCAGGGATGGACTTAGGAATTATCTTATTAAGAGAAGTAAGTGAGATAAAGACAAATATCTTGATATCACTTATATGTGGAATATAAAATGTGATACAAATTAACTTATTTACAAAATATAAACAGACTCACAGACTTTGAAAACAAATGTATGTTTATGAAAGGCTATGGGAAGAATAAATTTGAAATTAACATATATACACTACATTATATAAAATAGATAACCAAGAATTACTTACTGTGTAGCACAGGGACCACTCCTAAATATTCTGTAATAACCTATAGGTGAAAAGAATATGAAAAAAATGGATATATGTATATGTATAAGTGAATCACTTTTTTGTATGCTTAATGTAATACAGTATTGTAAATCAACTATAGCTTAATATAAAATAAAAATTAAATTAAAAAAAAGTAGATATCCCTATATTAGAGATGTGAAAATGAAGGTTTGAAATAGGAGGTGATTTCCTCCATGTCAATATAAGAAATTTGTATATCTGGTGCCAGGTTGTGGTCTCTCTTACATCTTACCGCCTTAGTCTAGTTTACTAGGTCACTAGTTTGCAACCATCACTGTGAGAATTACCAAAGGAAGAGTTCCCATCATAGCTCAGTGGAAATGAATCTGACTAGCATCCATGAGGAAACAGGTTCAATCCCTGGCCTCACTCAGTGAGTTAAGGATCCAGCATTGTTGTAAGCTATGGTGTAGTTTGCAGAGGCTGCTTGGGTCTGGCATTGATATGGCTATGGTGTAGGCCAATAGCTACAGCTCTGATTTGATCCCTAGCCTGGGAACCTCCATAGGCAGTGGGTGCACCCCTAATAAGACAAAAAAAAAAGAAATACCAAAGGATTTTTTAATGCAGATATCTTGTGAACTAAAGACACTGATGAAGAAAATAAAAACAACGTTATCCTGTGTTCATAGAATGCATGAATTAGCATTGTTAAAATGTTCATACTGCCCAAAGCAATCTACAGATTTAATGCAATACCTATCAAAATACTCATTATATTTTTCACAAAAGTAAAACAAACAACCCTAAAATTTGTATGGAACCCCAGAAGACCCCAAACAGCCAAAGCAATCCTGAGATAAAATAACAAAATGGCATATGTCATATTCCCTGACTTCCAGATTATACTACAAAGCAATAGGTATCAAAACAATATGGTACTTGCACAGAAATGGATAAATAAATGGAACAGAACAGAGATCCCAGAAATCAACACACACATAAATGGTGAATTTATATATGACAAAGGAAGCAAACATATACAATGGTGAAAAACATTCCTCACAAGCAGTGTTGGGAAAACTGGATATCTACATGTAAAAGAATGAAATTAGAACATTTTTATGTCATATACAAAAATACACTCAAAATGGATTAATAACACATATAGGCTTGAAACCATAAAACTACTAGAAGAAAACATAGGGAGTAGTCTTTGACATAGACCTTAGCAATAGTTTTTTGGATCTATCTTCTCAGTCAAGGGAAACAAAAGCAAAAATAAACAAATGAGACCTAGTCAAATTCAAAGCTTTTGCAGAGCAAAGCAACCATCAACAAAACATAAAGGCAAGCTACCTAATTGGAGAAGATATTTCCAAATGTATGATAAGTGGTTAGTATTCAAAATACATTGAAAACACATAAAATTCAGTATCAAAAAGCCTCAAGAGTTTCCTTGTGGTGCAGTGGGTTTAGGATGAAGCATTGTCAATGCAGTGTCTTGGGTTTCTGCTGTGGCACAGGTTCAATCCCTGGCCTAGAAATTTCCTCATGCCATGGGCACAGCCATAAAAAAGGATTGGAATAGCTTATGTTTTTGGTGTTCTTTTTGTGATGCAATAGATTTAGGATCTGCATTGTCACTGCAGCAGCTTGGATTGCCGCTGAGGCACAGGTTTGATCCCTGTCCTGGGGACTTCCATATCCTGAGGGAGGGGCAAAGAAGTAAAAACAAGCAAACAAACAAAACAAAAAATAAACTCAAAAAACTTTATTTAAAAATGGGCAGAGACATACCCACAGACTTTGAAAACAAACTTTTGGTTACTGACAGTGAAACAAGGGAGGAGGAAGGATAAATTAGGAGTTTGGGATTAACATATAGATACTACACTATATAAAATAGATAACCCACAAGGATCTACTATACAGCACATGGAACTCTACTCAATATTCTCTAATAATCTATGGGTAAATAAATGAATAAATATATGTATATGTATAACTCAATCACTTTGCTGTACATTTAAAAGTAACACAACATAGTAAAGCAACTATACTCCAATAAATTTTTAAAAAATAGTCAGAGGACCTGAATAGACATTTTTAAAGAAGACATATGGCTAAAAGACACATGTAAAGATGCTCTATTTGTCAGGAAAATGTAAATCAAAACCACAACAAGGTATCACCTCACACCTGTTAGAATGTATATTGTCCAAAGGGCAAGAAACAACAGGTCTTAGAATGTGAATAAAAGGGAATCCTAATGCATTCCTGGTGGAAATATGAATTGGAATATCCACTAAGGAAAACAGTATAAAGTTTTATCAAAAAATAAAAATAGAATTAGAGGTACAGGTATGTATCTGAAGAAAATTCAAACACAAATTAGAAAAGATATATGCAACCCAATCCAAATGTTCACAGCAGCATTATTTGCAATAACCAAGATATGGAATTTATGCCATTTGCCATAACATGGCTGGCCCTGGAGTTTACTATGCTAAGTGAAATAAGTCAGAGAGAAAAAGAAAAACAATATATTTTCATTTATATGTGGAATCTAAAGTTAAAATAAATAAATAAATAAATGAATAAATAAATATGATAAAACATAAAACGATAAAGAGAATGAACTATGGATTATCAGTAGGGAGAGGATTGGGGTAAGGGGCAAGATACGAGAAAGGGTTTAAGAGACACAATCTCCGAGGAATAGGAGTTTGTGTCTCTTAATCCCTTAATGTTTTCTCAGGTCAGTCTCCTAAAGCAACAGAAATAAAAGCAAAAATAAACCAATGGGACCTAATCAAATGGACAAGCTTTGGCACGGCAAGGGAAACCAAAAAGAAACCAAAAAGACGACTTACAGAATGGGAGAAAATCATTTCAAATGATGAAACTTAAAAGGGCCTAATCTCTAAAATATACAAACAACTTAACAGCAAAAAAGCCACCAATCCAATTGAAAGATGGGCAAAAGACCTGAATAGACATTTCTCCAAGGAGGATGTACAGATGGCCAACAAGCACATGAAAAAATGCTCAACATCCCTTATTATTAGAGAAATGCAAATCAACACTACCATGAGATATCACCTCACACCAGTCAGAATGGCCATCATGAATAAGTCCACAAATAACAAATGCTGGAGGAGGTGTGGAGAAAAGAAAACCCTCCTGCACTGTTAGTGGGAATGTAAGCTGGTACAGCCACTATGGAGAACAGTATGGAGGTATCTTAGAAAACTATGCATAGAACTACCATATGACCCAGGAATCCCACTCTTGGGCATATATGTGGATAAACTCTACTTAAAAACACACATGAATCCATATGTTCATTGCAGTACTATTCACAATAGCCAAGATATGGAACAAACCCAAATGTCCACTGATAGATGATTGGATCAGGAATATGTAGTATATATACACAATGGAATACTACTCAGCCATAAAAAGAACAAAGTAATGCCATTTGCAACAACCTGGATGGAACAAGAGAATCTCATACTGAGTGAAATAAGTCAGAAAGACAAAGACAAATACCATATGATATCACTTATATCTGGAATCTAATGTATGGCACAAAGGAACCTTTCCACAGAAAAGAAAATCATGGACTTGGAGAAAAGACTTGTGGCTGCCTGATGGGAGGGGGAGGGAGTGGGAGGGATCGGGAGCTTGGGCTTATCAGACACAACTTAGAATAGATTTACAAGGAGATCCTGCTGAGTAGCATTGAGAACTTTGTCTAGATACTCATGTTGCAACAGAACAAAGGGTGGGGGAAAAATATAATTGTAATGTATACATGTAAGGATAACTTGATCCCCTTGCTGTACAGTGGGAAAATAAAAAAAAAAGACACTTGCACCCACATGTTCATTGCAACACTCTTCACAACAGCCAGGACATGGAAACAACCCAAATGTCCATCGACAGATGATTGGATTAGGAAGATGTGGTATATATATACAATTGAATACTACTCATCCATAAAAAAAATGACATAATGCCAATTGCAGCAATATGGACAGAACTAGAGACTCTCATACTGAGTGAAATAAGTCAGAAAGAGAAAGACAAATACCATATGATACCACTTATACCTGGAATCTAATATATGGCACAAATGAACCTTTCCACAGAAAACAACCTCATGGACTTGGAGAATAGACTGTGGTTGCCAAGGGGTAAAGGGGGGAGTGGGAGGGACTGGGAGATTGGGATAAATAGATGCAGAATGTTGCCTTTGGGTTGGATTAACAATGGAAACCTGCTGTGTATCACTGGGAACTCATGTCTAGTCAATTATGTTGGAACATGTAATGTGAGAAAAAACAATGTATACATTATGTGTAACTAGGTCACTATGCTGTACAGTAGAAAACATATATATATATATATGTATATATGTAAATGATAAAAAAAGCATAACGAGAAGAACAAAGAGACAGACTCCTAGGAATAAAATAATATACATGGATATAATGTATATCATAGGGAATATTTTTTAAATTCCATATGAATTATAATCTATAAAAATATAAAATCAGTATGACTTGCACCTGAAACTAATATAATGTTGTATTTCAACTATACTTCAAAAATTTGATTAATTAAATTAAAAAATAAAGTTACAGAACATTCAGATTTCCTGGGAAGGAGTCTAAGATGTCATCATATGAAGATTCTGGATTCATTTCCTTCCATGGACACGCCAAATCTAAGGCTGCATATGGAAAAAGATCTGAAAACTAGATGAATGACTCTCTACAACAAAGGGCAAAAGGACTGCACCAAGATGGGTAGCAGATGCAGAGACAAGCTTGAATGTGGCACCCTCCCACTGCCTTGCCAAAACAGGGCAGGCACTAGCATTATCCTACTGCCTAGCTGACCAGACAGGAGTGGGTAGTTGCAGTTCCTCTCCACTCCCTGGATGAAGCAGATGATCAAAAAGGGTTATGCATTCTCTTTTTCCCTAAACAAAGTCTGTGAGCATGGGTGATCATAACACTCCCCCACCTCCTGGCTGAGCCTCGGGAATGTGAGCATTTGGGACATTCTTCCACTTCTGGCATAAATATGGGGCACACACACAGTCAAGACACTTTCCTGCTATCTTTCTGAAGTCAGTGAGCATGCCCTGCTCCCTTCACACTCCAGCTACCTTGTTAAACCTGATGAAGGCCCACAATCCAGATAGGAGAGACATCTTCATTGCTTGATCCTAGTGACCAAGGCTGCTGGCTTTCCTGAGATCCACAGGACTATAACAATTGGAGAGACAAGTCTTGGTAGACCACCAGCTCCAAGGCACTTCAAAGACATCTGACTGATATACAACTTCAGTCTTCCCATGAAAAATATCTATTTACTTACCCTGGAATTTCAGCCTGAGGGAAAGGCTTCAGATTTCCCACATATCTAGAGGCTAAGAAGATACTCCTGAGGAACATAAGCAAGGAGACATACATATTCTTTGTGCACTCCTTTGGCCTCATCTGGAGCTCTTATTTCTGCCATTATTACCTAAGGGACGCCTTTAGACCTCCTTGTCTGGAAGCCAGCAGGGATTACAATTACAGCCCCACAGGACTGTACATGTTTGCATACTTAAAACCTGCTACATTCAACCTGAATCTATGTGATAAATGAGATTTCTCCCTCTGGAATAATGACAGGTCATGGCACACCCTAAACAAAAGGAGCATTTCAAAAATAAATCAGGCAATTTAGACTACCACAAGGGTTCAAAAGATAACCAAGAGCTATGGCAAGGTAGAATAAGAAGGATCAACAGCTAAACACAGCCATTCATACAAGACTGAAAGAAAGGCATTTCACCTAATATATAGAAGTGAAATCAGACTCAAACAAAATGAAGAAACAGAAATATCTTCCAAAATTAAAATACAAGACAAAACATCAGAAAAAGACCTGAATGACATAGAGATAAGTATTATAACTGATAAAGAATTCAAAGTAATGGTTATAAAGATACTCACAGAGCTCAGGAGAAGAGAAGATGAACACACTGAAAAATTCAACAAAGAGATGTACCAAACATAAGAAAGTACCAAAAAGAAGTCCAAGAGCTGAATAATACAATAACAACTGAAATATACACAATGGGTTCAACATCAAACTGGATGAAAAAGAAGAATAGATTGGTAATCAGAAGACAAAGCAGTGGAACTCGCCCAGACAACGCAGTAATATATATATTCTATTTTTTAGTAATAGCTAAGAAAAACTAATTATTTAAAAAATGAATAAAACTTAAATGAACTTTGGGGCAATGTCAAGTGGAATAGCATTTACATTATAGAGATCCCAGAAGGCAGAGAGTTAAAGAAAGGAGAACAAATGTTTTTGAAACATAATGGCTGTAAACTTCCCAGGGAAGGAAATAGGCATTAAGGTCCAGGAAGCTCAGATTCCCAAATAAGAAACCCAAAGAAAGCCACACAGAGCCAGACAGATTACAATTAATATTTCATAATTTAGTGATAAAGAGAAAATTTAAAAGCACCCAATGGAAAATTACATATAAGAGAAGCCCCATAAGGTTGTTAGCAGATTTCTCAGCAGAAATTTTGTAGGCCAGAAGGGACAGCATGATATATTCAAGGTGCTGAGAGAAAAGTACTTCTAACTAACATTAGTTTACCTGGCAAGGTTATCATTCACATTTGAAAGACAGATAAAGTGTTTTCCACACAATCAAAAGTTAAAGGAGTTCATCACTACTAACACAGCCTTACAATAAACATTAAACAGATTTCTTTAAGATGAAAAGAAAACAGACTAGTTAATAACAAGAAAATGTACAAAAGTAAAAATATCACTGGAAAAATAAATGTATAGTAAAAGTAGACTTATCACTTAAAAAACTACTAAGAATTTCAAAAGAAAAAAGTAGTAAAATTAAAATTGTAATAAGTATTTAAGGGATACACAAAATAAAAAGATATAAAATTTGATATAAAAACATAAAATGCGAGGTGGGGGAGTAAAATGTAGATTTGGGAAATGTGTTAAAATTTGTCACAAGCAACTTAAACTATTATAGACAGAATGATACATGTTAACCTCACAGTAACAATAAATCAAAAACTTACGGAAAAATATTTTAAAAAGAACAATAAAGGAATATGAATGTAAGAGTAAAGAAACTCATCAAACCATGAGGAAAGAAAGAGAAGAAAGTGACAGAGGAAAACTATAAAAGCAGCCAGGAAACAATTAAAAAGGTAATAATGATCTTGAGAACTGCACAAGATGGCCAAGTAGAAAAACCCAGAGCTCACCTTCTCTCACAGCACACCAAAATCACAACCATTTGCAAAACACCAATTGATGGAAAAGAGAAGAACCAACCAGAAAAGAACTCCTAAGACTAAAGATATAAAGAAGTAACCACAAGGGGAGAGTTTGAAGGGCAGGATTGTGTGTGGCTGTAGTCAAATTCAATTGCCTCCAGGTTAGTAAATGGGTGAAAAATTATAATTCCAGAAATTCTCCCTAAGGACTAACAGGTATGAGGCCCACATCAGGCTCCCCAGCCTGGGTATCCTGCACTAGGAAGAAAAACCCTGAAAGCATTTGACTTTGAAGATCAGTAGGGCTTACTGTTGAGGGTCCCAGAGGGCCAGGGAAAATAGAGACTTCACTATTAAAAGGTATACACAAAATCTCAAACACTCCAGAACCCAGGGCAGAAGGAGAAATTTGACAGGACATTGGGTCTGATCCACTGTTGATCCTAGTGTCTCACAGAGAGACAGGAGACAACTACAGCTCACCCCAGAGACATAGACATGGCCATCAGCTATTTTGGGGAGCTCCTTCTACCATGTGGACACTGGTGCTGGCAAGTGCCATTTTGTAATTTTCTTTCTAGCTTATTAGCTTCAGAGCCCAGCCCTATGCAGGCACCAGTGCTGGGATACTTCAGTGCAAGCAACTAACTGGGCTCAGGCATAGACCAACCCCCAGCATATAGGCTCCCTTAAGACTCTCTGAGCCCAGTGGCCCTTGTACATGGCCCTGCCCACCATAAAGCTCAAGACATGGCTCTACAGACCAGTGTGCAGGCACCAGATGGATATCTCCAGAACCTTCTAGAAAGAGAAACTGGAGACACAGCTTCACCCACCAGAATCCTTGGGGGTACCTAGCAGCACCAACCCACAAGCCTGCTCTGGCTCAGGCCCATCTCCACTCACCAGCAGTCAGACACAAGCTGGAAAAAAACTTCAGTTTCATAGTTGTGGACCCAGGTGGCACACTATCAGTCCATATACTGCTCTGGGCCTGGTGGGACCCAGGCCCCACCCACTAGTAGACCAATGAAAATTCAAGACACCCTTGGCCCAGTAGCCACCTGTGTCAAGGAATGGTGCCACCCACCATGATTTCAAAACCTACTCTAAGAACCTTAGGCCCTGTAACCAGACCTCAGTATGTGGCTCTGCCACTAGCCTCAGGAGTTGGCTTCATAGAGAAGTAACCTGGCATCAGCCCTAGGCCTATCCCAAGGTTCCACAATGAGCCTACCTCATGGCCCAGCCCCATCAACCAGTGGCCAACAGCCTCTAAACATAGCAGAGTCCAGCAATCAAATGGACCAGAGTCCAACCAAATCTACTAGGCCACTCACACTCAGCTCATCACAAGAGAAGGACCCACATAGCTCATATAGAAGGCACACCTATATCATATAGCCCTGATGATAAGAAGGGAGTGCGCTGCTAGGATGTATAGGACATCTCAAATAAGATTACTTCTGCAACGTCAGAAAAAGTAACCAATCTACCAGATACATAAAAAAAAGTTAGGCAAAAGGACACAACAGAGAACATTTTCCAAAAAAAGAACAAGATAAAACCCCAAAAAAAGAACTAAGTGAAGTAGAGATAGGCAATCTGCCCAAGAAAATGTTCAAGTGGTGATTACAAAGGTTATCAACCTTTTGAATAGCAAAGGAAACCAAAAAGACAACTTACAGAATGGGAGAAAATCATTTCAAATGATGAAACTTAAAAGGGCCTAATCTCTAAAATATACAAACAACTTATACAACTCAACAGCAAAAAAGCCAACAACCCAGTTGAAAAATGGGCAGAAGACCTGAATAGACATTTCTCCAAGGAAGATATACAGATGACCAACAAGCACATGAAAAAGTGCTCAACATCCCTGATTATTAGAGAAATGCAAATCAAAACTACCATGAGATACCACCTCACACCAGTCAGAATGGCCATCACGAATAAGTCCACAAATAACAAATGCTGGAGGGGGTGTGGAGGACAGGGAACCCTCCTATACTGTTGGCAGGAATATAAGCTGGTATAACCACTATGTATAGACAACCATACATAGTTCTACCATATGACCCAGCAATCCCACTCTTGGGCATATATCCAGACAAAACTTTTCTTAAAAAAGACATGTGCACCCACATGTTCATTGCAGCACAATTCACAATAGCCAAGACATGGAAACCACCCAAATGTCCATTGACAGATGATTGGATTAGGAAGAAGTGGTATATATATACACAAAGGAATACTACTCATCCATGAAGAACAAAATAATGCCATGTGCAGCAACATGGATGGAACTAGAGACTCTCATCCTGAGTGAAGTAAGTCAGAAGGAGAAAAACAAATACCATATGATTTCATTCATATCTGGAATCTAATATAAGGCACAAATGAACTTTTCCACAGAAAGAAAATCATGGACTTGGAGAATAGACTTGTGGTTGCCTGGGGGAGGGGGAGGGCATGAGGTGGATTGGAAGCTTGGTGTTAAGATGCAAGCTATTGCCTTTGGAATTGATTAGCAATGAGATCCTGCCATGTAGCACTGGGAACTATGTCTAGTCACTTATGATGGAGCATGATAATGTGAGAAAAAATAATCTATACATGTATGTGTAACTGGGTCACCATGCTGTACAGTAGGAAAAAAAATATATTGGAGAAGTAACAGATAAAAAATAAATTTATGAAAAGAGAAAAAAAAGATGATCAAAGAACTAAGGAGGTTAATGAATGCACAGAAGGAGAAATTAGAAGTTTTTAAAAATGAGAAAATTTGAAGAACAAACAGAGATGAAGAATACCATACCTTAAATAAAAAAGTCTAGAATGAGTCAGCAGTAGGATAAATGATACAGAAGAATAGATCAGTGAGCTTAAAGACAATGTATTAGAAATCACTAATTTAGAAGAGAAACAATTTAAAAAAGAATGAAAAGAAATAAGGATACTTTAAGAGACCAATGGGACAACAGCAAGCCCACTAATATTTGCATTATACTGGTCCCAGAAGGAGAAGAGAGAGAAATGTCCTGAGAAAATAATTGAAAACGTAATAGCCGTAAATTTCCCTAACCTGGGTAAAGAAACTGATATCCAAGTCCAGGAAGTGCAGAGTCTCTAACAGGATTAACTCAAAGAGGAACATATAAAAACACTATAATTAAAATGGTAAATAGCACAGGGAACTATATCCAGTCTCTTGTGGTGGAACATGACAGAAGATAATTTGAGAAAAAGAATATATATATATATGGATGGAATTAGAGACTCTCTCTCTCTCATATATATGTGTGTATATATATGACTAGGTAACTTCACTCTACAATAAAAATT
Organism: Sus scrofa; assembly: GCF_054392235.1. Taxonomy (NCBI): domain Eukaryota; kingdom Metazoa; phylum Chordata; class Mammalia; order Artiodactyla; family Suidae; genus Sus; species Sus scrofa. The sequence continues at coordinate 63,378,593 of NC_139401.1, forward strand.
GGTAGAACACTGTAAATCAACTATATTGGAAAAAAATAAAAATCATAAAATAAAAAAATAAAGAGAGAATATTTAAAGCAGTAAGGGTAAAACATGTACACACAAGGGAACTGCCGTGAGGCTATCAGGTGACCTCTCAGCAGAAACTCTGTAGACCAAAAGGGAATGGCACCACATATTTAAAGTGCTGAAATGAGAGTACTTGTTGTGGCTCAGTGGTTGAGACCTGATGTTTTCTCTGGGATTGATCCCTGGCCTCACTCAGTATGTTAAATATCTGAAAGATAAAATGTTGCCAAAAGCTGTGGCATAGCTCACAGGTGTGGCTTAGATATGATATTGCTGTGGCTGTGGCATAGGCCACAGCTACATATCCAATTCAGTCCCTGGCCTGCGAACTTGCATATGTCAGGGTGCAGCTGTTAAAAGAAAATAAATAAAAAGTGATGAAAGGGAAAAAAATAAATCTATAATCATTTGCTACAAACTACCCAGAAGAGCTCTCATTCAGATTATTTTTTTGTTTTTTTAATAAAGGCATAGCTGATATACTATGTTGTATTAATTTCTGCTGTACATCATAGTGACCCACTCATACATATATGCACATTCTTTTTCTCATACTATCTTCTATCACATTCTACCACAAGAGATTAGATATATTTCCCTGTGATATACAGTAGTACCACATTGCTTATCTATTCTAAATGTAAAATTTTGCATCTAGCAACCCCAAACTCCTAGACTATCCCACTCCCTACCTCCCTTCCCTCCCCCTTGGCATTCACAGGTATGATCTCATGTCTGTGCGTCTCTTTCTGTTTTGTAGATAGGTTCATTTGTGCCATATTTTAGATTCCACATATAAGTGATAACATATGGTATTTCTCTTTCTCTTTCTGATTTAACTTCACTTGTAATGAGACTCTCTAGTTGCATCCATGTTGCTGCAAATGGCATTATTTTGCTGTTTTTATGGCTGAGTAGTATTCCATTGTATATATATCATATCCTCTTTTTTTTTTTTTTAGGGCCTTACCCGTGGCATACAGAAGTTCCCAGGCCAGGAGTCGAATTGGAGCTGCAGCTGCCAGTCTATATCATAGCCACAGCAACTCAGGATCTGAGCCATGTCTGCAACCTACACCACAGCTCATGGCAATGCCATATTCCTGACCCATTGAATGAGGCCAGGGAGTGAACCCAAATCCTCATGGATACTGGTTGGATTCATTTTTGCTGCTCCACAAAGGGAACTCCATAACCCATCTACTTAATCCATAATAAGGCAACTACTAACAGCCAAAGAAGGATAAATTAACAGCTATGTGAAAATATTAGGGGACTTTAACACCCCACATAAATCAATGGACAGATCATCCAGACAGAAAATCAGTAAGGAAACACAGTTCTTAAAAGATACACTAGAGCAGATAGACTTAAGTAATATTTATAGAACACTCTATCACCAAGCAGTAGAATAAACATTCTTGTCAAGTGTACATGGAACATTCTCCAGGATAGATCACATCTTGGGTGACAGATCAAGGATTGGTAATTTTTTTTAAATTGAAATAAAATTTCAAGCATTTTCTCTGACCACAATGCTATGAAACTTGAAATCAACTATACATACACCCACTCTCTTTCTCTTTCTCTCTCTCTCTCTCTCTCTCTCTCTCACACACACACACACACATACATATATACATACAAAATACAAAATTCCAGAACCACACAGATTCACTACTGAATTCTACAAAACATTCAAAGATTTAATACCTATCCTTCTAAAACTTATCCAAAAAATTGAAAAGGGGTAAACCTCGCAAACTCATTTTATGAGCCTGCATTACCGTCATACCAAAACCAGATAATGATACTACAAAAAATAAAATTATAAGTCAATATATCTGATGAATATAGATGCAAAAATCTTCAAAAAATGTTATGAAACAAATTTTAACATTATATTAGAATAATCATACTCCATGTTCCAGTGGGATTTATTTCAGGGATACAAAGATGATTCAATATCAGCAAATGAATTAATGTGATAAACTAAATTAAGATAAAAATAATATGATCATCTCAACAGGTGCAGAAAATGGCTTTTACATAATTTAACATCCAGTTATGATAAAACTATCAACAAAGAGTATGTAGAGGGAACATATCTCAACATAATAAAGGCCGTATTTGGCAAACCTACTTCTAATATCATACTCAATTGTGCAAAGCTTAAGTCCTTTCCTCTAAATCATAAAAAAGACAAGGATTCCCACATTTCCACTTTTATTCAATGCAGTTTTGCAAGTTTTAATCACAGCCAATTAGGCAAGGAAAAGAAATAAAAGGCATTCAAATTGGAAAGGAAGAATTAAAACTATCACTATTTATAGGTAATATGATACTATATACAGAAAACCTTAAAGACCTAATCAAATAACTGTTAGAACAAATAAATGAAGTTAAAGTTTTAGGATACAAAATTAGTAAACAAAAACTATTGCATTTCTATATACAACTTACAAAGTATCGGAAAGAGAAATCAAGAAAGCTATCTCATTTGCAGTCACATCAAAAAGTGTAAATACCTAGGAGCGAATTTAATCAAGGAGATATAAGGTCACTACACTGAAAAGTATGACATTGATGAAAGAAACTGAAGACTACACAAATAAATCTAAAGATATTCTGTGATCATGTATTAGAAGAATTAATATTGCAAAATATCTATGCTGCCCAAATAAAGCTTAATACAATCCCTATGAAAAATCCAATTTATATTTACAATAGTCAAGGTATGGAAACAAGATAGCTGTTTGATAAACAATAAGGAAGATACAATATATACAAATGTATATACATACAACAGAATACTATGCATCCATAAAAAAAGAATGAAATCTTGTCTTTTGCAAGGACCTGGGGGGTATTCTGATAAGTGAAATAAGCTAAACAGAGAAAGAAAAATAGTACATTAAATCTAAAAACAAACAGACAATAGAAAACAAAAAAATCCAGACTCATAGTTACAGAGAACAGACTGGTGGTTGCCAAATGGGAGGGACGTTGGGTAAGGGTGAAATAGGTGAAGAGGATAAAGAAATACAAACTTCCAGTTATAAAATAGGTAAGTCACAAGGATATAATGTATAGCATGGGATATATACTTAACAATGTTTTCTTACCTTTGTAAATCTCCAGATAGTAATTAGACTTATATGATGAATATTTCTCAATTAATACAAATATAGAAACTACGTTGTATTCCTAACAAACACAAATAACAAATATATTATTTTGTCACATAATTCAATAAAAATATAAAAGATGATACTTGAATTGAGACTTGATTGAGACTTAAAAGATACATATATCCTTCCTTCCTAACTCATACCCTTTGCTTCCAAACCTCAGATCTCAGTGGAGACCAAGCATCTGGACTTTTTAATAAACTTATCTGGTGATTCTGATCAGTAAATCTGAGGATCAGTGTGTTTGAAAACTACTGCTCCAGACTTATATTTATGTTTAAAAGAAGCCTACAATCACGCTAAACATTCCGTACTTTTTCTTTCCCATATTTATCTGAATTAAAGTGATATCTTCTACTGTAGTTGCATGATGCAAGGTCCATATCTGGTCACAAAGACCTTTTGTATAATACTGTTACTATCAAATAACTTCCATTGTTCCAAAATAGTTGAATTTGATCTAATTATCCTCATTTAGAGATGAGAAAACCAAGGCCAGAGAAGTTAAGTGACTTAACTAGGGACAGCCAACATAGACAAAATCAAGATTAGAAATGTAGGTCCTGGAAGCCAAGTAGTCCTAATTTCTCTAAGGCTTTTTCCCCCTATCTGTAATTAGAATTATTTTTCCCCCACAGCCTGGGTTTCTTTTCACAGTGGCCTCATCTGTTTTCAGTCCAGGACTTATGAGCTCTAGATACTCTGCATAACTTTGCAAACATGTACTTGTCCTGTGGCCTCTGTTCCAACAAAATGTGTGGGAGAGGATGCTATGCAAACATACTTCAGCACACCTGGCTCAACTTAGTGGGGGAGGGAAGTAGGGCATAGGGTTGTGGCCCTTCTGTGAGAGCACACCAGCAATATATTCTGGACCAAAATGAAACTACAATATGTAGTTCTCAAAAGTAGCAGAGGCCCTTTTCCCCCTGTCCACATTGTGTTTCAAGTCTGGGATACTGAATTCTAAAGTCCTACAGGGGTGGTGTTACAAGTCCTGGTTAGAAATGACCAACACTGAAAATTTCAAAAATTGTGTAATGTCATGTTAAAAACATGACCCTGAGGTCGGAATACCAAGTCTCCAATATGTTCCACTCTTTAGGTCTCAGTGTCCCTACATATATTAAAAAGAAGTTGAGCTATGCTATTTATCAGGTCATTTTTGGTTTTTATATTTTATCATTTTATGCAATCAGCTCTTTACAGAATGCTTTGGATGCCTGAAAACTTGGCTAGATAGTGGAGGAGACGTCAAGCCTGTGACATTAATCTTTGGGCAGGAAATCTGGAGAGTATTGGCTATTTAAGCAAAACTTCAAGATTTCTTTTCTGAGGGTATTTTCTTCCTGCTTTATGTTTTAGGGAAGAACAAAAGTAAGTTAAATTATAGACTTCTTTCACTATTGGGAAATTTGGACTCTGTAAATGATCTAATTAAAATATTTTCAGTTGGACTCCATTATGACCCACCCAAATCTTTCCCCATACCTATACGTGAGTCCATTCTTCTTTGAATACAATGGGAAGAATTTGGCGTTTCAAAAGTTGAGATAAGAGGTGGGAAGTTACTCTGAGAAAGAACTGATACTTTGTCCTTGGGATAGACAGCACTAAGAAATATTTATTTAAGAATGCATTCTCAGTAAACTTTTCCTGAGCAGTTACTCTATGTCAGGGACTCTTCTATGCCCTTGGAATATAAAGTAAAATGAGGGGGTTCCCGTCGTGGCACAGTGGTTAACGAATCCGACTAGGAACCATAAGGTTGCGGGTTTGGTCCCTGCCCTTGCTCAGTGGGTTAACGATCCGGCGTTGCCGTGAGCTGTGGTGTAGGTTGCAGATGCGGCTCGGATCCCGCGTTGCTGTGGCTCTGGCATAGGCCGGTGGCTATGGCTCCAATTCGACCCCTAGCCTGGGAAACCTCCACATGCCGCAGGAGCGGCCCAAGAAATAGCAAAAAGACAAAAAATAAATAAATAAATAAATAAAGTAAAATGAAGCACGTAATGATTCAGAGTAATTACGTGAGCTTCCTTGTCTCCCATCCTGGGTTACACTACTCGAGTTTGGCATAGACAAAATACTCGTGCTAGCCAAGATTATAAACTTCAAGTGGTGGACAGAGAAGTGGTGAGAACATATATTTTAGTTACTTCTTGTATGCCACCAATTGGCTCCTAAAGCTTAAAGCCCCAAAGAACACTTTAGCTGTACACTAGCAATACAAACGTTTCATGTGAAAAACCTCTTCCACTTCCCTCTTTCTAAATGAATTAGTGTTAAAAGTCAAATATATATATACGTGTATATATATATATATATGTATATATATATATATATATATATATATATCCCCAGCTCTTGATGTATCAATATTTCTTAAACTATTGACAAACTGGTAAGTTTCCATACCACTGGCTCCCATTTTTCCCTCATAAAAAGAAAACTCTAACAGAAAAAAACCTGAGTGTCTCTCAGGTTTAATCTAAGAAGAGCTCAGGATGAGTAAATAAAATTAAAGAGCCAATTCCCCAGAAGGCACTGTTCCAAGTGCTTTAACTGCTGTTTCTTCCCATCTAAGACCCCTACCCTTGTTCCCTTTCCAAAGTTAGTTTCTGGTCACTATTGAGAGTGTTTTGTTTTAATGAGAATGGAGTTCTGAGGGCATTGGGATGTGTGGACATTCAAGTCTTTTCCTACTTCCTGCCCCCAATGTGCACCATGCATTTTCTCTTCGGGGTTGGAAAGGTGAGCAAGTCCAAGATTTCTCCAAATGATATCACTCTAGGCTTAAGATCAGAATCATGATCAATTAGAACTCATTTCACATCATTTAATAAGGTCAATAATGTAGATACCCTCCTGAGAAATTTTGGCCAGTGTGATCTATTTACAAGTTTCATTCCTGGCTGGCAAAATAATAAGAAATTTGGGGAATTTAAAACAAGTGAAGACTTCCTATTTGAGCTCAGTGGGATGATCAATCCTATCCATGATCCATCATTGCAGGGAGGATGTCATAATGATTTGTTCTCCTTGGTTTGACTAAATCTTCAGTATGCTTATAAATGAGAGTCTATACTAAGCAGAAGGATGGCCAAGATATGAGGAAAACTTTAATGCTATAGTTAAAAGACTACCTGAACTCTGTTCTTGTGTATTTTATTTATTTATTTATTTATTTATTGTCTTTTTGTCTAGAAAAACAAGGGATGCACCCACAGCATATGGAGGTTCCCAGGCTAGGGGTCTAATCAGAGCTATGGCTGCAGGCCTACACCACAGCCACAGCAACACCAGATCCGAGCCATGTCTGTTACCTACACCACAGCTCATGGAAATGCCAGATCCTTAACCCACTGAGCGAGGCTAGGGATCGAACCCACAACCTCATGGTTCCTAGTCAGATTCATTAACCACTGAGCCATGACAGGAACTCCTTTTTTTTGTCTTGTTCTTGTGTATTTATTATACAACACTAATTCTTGTGGAGCCACCAAATGTGTCCTACAGGGTTGATTTTGTTGTGCAAGAAAATCCCAAGACACTGGGAAGTTCCTGAATTCTCTGCTTTAGTTGGCTTCTGTCAAAAGCCAGGACACAGCTCTTTCTTCATTGTGGAGTTTTAGAGGTATGTCCATGGCCAGAAGCAAAATGAATTGCCAATTCAAGATTCCCCAGCCGACAGAAAATTAATCCTTCACTTAAAATCCTTCACTTAGGAGTTTCTATCGTGGCTCAGTGGTTAACGAACCTGACTAACAACCGTGAGGATTCAGGTTTGATCCCTGGCCTGCTCGATGGGTTAAGGACCCAGTGTTGCTCTGAGCTGTGGTATAGGTCACAGATACAGCTCAGATCCTGCATTGCTGAGGCATAGGCTGGCAGCTACAGCTCCGATTAGACCCCTAGTCTGGGAATCTCCATATGCTGTGGGTGCAGCCTTAAAAGACAAAAGACAAAAAAAAATCCTTAACTTAGGCAGGGTACTGTAGGGGAAAGAACTTTGAACCAGAATAGGAAGATGTGAACTTGAGAGTTACCTTTGCTACTAAAATGCTGTGTTGCCTTGGAAAATCACTTGATTTCTAGAAGCTTTAATTTCTGATTTATAAAATCAGGGTCTTTATCTCTGACCTTCCTTCAGCTCAGTTTTTCAAACTGAGATGAAGAGATTCTGTGACCAGTGTAACACTTTGGAAGTGGAAGTTATTGGTGGTTAAGACCCCACATCCTGGATACTCCCAGAGCTGAACATTGCAGTAGCCATCTAACTCAATACTGTGAGGAATCTTCCCCATCTTCAGTCACCAGGGACGAATTGTGGATGTATGTTGTGGGTTATTCCTCAGGATAAATATCTTAGTGCCAGGATTTAAAGGCATGTATTTGAGATCAGCTCTGTGACCAAATAGCTTTATTACCTCGAGCACAGTATCAATTCAAAAATAATAGCATGTGCAATTTTCCAAGCCCTCTGATAGGAAAGGCATGAGCTAAGCACTGCATTAGGTACATTTATTTTTTAAACTTCCCATAACATAAGTAGGAATATTTTTATCCCTCTTCTAAAAAAAGGAAATATACGCACAAGGATGTCACACAGCATGCAGAACAGCTGAAATATGAGCCTTGGACATTTTAACACAAAGAGCATTGTCTTGAGCCTAGGTAATACTACCTCCTCCCTCTCTGAACTATAGAGATTGAAAGGGTTCTTAAAAGCCCATCCACATCCACTACCCTACTTTGCTGTATTAAGGGGTAGAGGATAATTCAAATTATACTATGGTCATTGGAAACAGAGGTGGGGTAGATCTGCTCTGTCATTTCCCTCTAAACTCATCACCTGAGTAGTAGCAATAGTAGAAAGGGAAAACAAACTTAACAAACTATATTATTTATGAGATATTTTCATAGTATTTTATGTGTTGAGTACTTTTTAAAATACCTAACAGATATTAAATACTGTAACCCTCATGAAAACCCACAAATTGAAGTAGAGCAAGTACCCAAGATCAAACAGATAGAAAGTGGCAGAGCAAGGATTCAAATCTAAGCAGGCTGGCTTTAGGACCTGTGCTCTTAAACACTATGCTGAACCAACTGGTTGCTTCCATATGCCTAACACTCTGCTAGATGATTTCTGTAAGTAATCCTTAATAATGCTATGTTTCTCACACACTGTTCATTCATAGAATCTCCAAACCTGACAAGTGTATTTACAAGACTTGAGGTCTACTGTTAGCTCTGTTTCAGACTTGCTGTGTTACCTTAGGTAATTCCCTTTCCCTCACTAGGCGTCAGTGTTCTCACCTGCCAAACAGAAGTGTGGGGCCAGATAATCTCTGCCTTTTTAGGCTTCTGAGTATGATTGTAGAATTTATATGGATTTGGTTTGGATAATAGAGTTTTCTTTCTCATGGCCTCACTTAGGACATCACCTTTTGGAAAAAGGGGACAATTACGACCTGGCCACCCTTCTGAAAATGACCATTTCTCTACTCATCAGGCTACTTGGGCCTAGTCACTACCATCTGGAGTGAACCATGCCCACTGTCACCTCAGCAACTTTGCTCCTACTATTCCTTACTGTTATTTTCCCAAATATAAACACTAACTCATCCTTCAAGACCCAGCTCAAAAACTGCTCCCTACAGGAAACCCTTAAGCCTTTGCTGATTACTCTCTTCCAAGACTCAGCCAGAATTTGAACCTCAGTTACATATTTTCTGGTGTGAGTGCCCTGAAGTATAATATCTTTTCTATACCTATTTTCCCACCACAGTGACTAGCACATTTCCTGGCAGCTCAGTCATTAATTATTTATTAAAAAAAAAACTCAGAAGAGCCTTCTGAAGGTCACTGAGCCCCTATCTCATAGCCTAACAGGGTCTAACTGAAACAGGCTGCATATCCCCTGTTGTCTATTTAAGTAGCTCAGGTATCTATTTATCTTTTATCTTTCCTCTGAGGTGAGAAATAGACACCTCGCCTTACTTAGAATATTTGCATGGTCTAGGCTCAAGCAGTCAAGTTCATTCCTACATAAATTTGCCTCCCTTTATATATAATTTCAATTTTCCTATAGGGGAGATTGATGTCTGAGTTTGGAGCAAGGTTTGTACCTAGAGCACCTCCAAGGCACTTGAGGCTGTTTTGAAAACTTCATTTTAGCTGGCTGGATTACCTGTGGCTCTGGACTCTGCATTCAGAATGGTAAAGCTTGCTGCATAATTTCTATACAATCAATGAGTATAAGTTACAAAATACTTGGTACAAAGATGTTTAATTGTTTTTATCAGAGCAAGGAAAATGGGAACGTTACAGAGATTATATATATGTAGACAATGTTGAGAAAGTCTGATTCCATACACAATTAGTTTAAAAAAAGCTATGTTAAAAATGTTCAAATTCTTATTCTTCTACCCTTCAGCTAAACCCAAGTATTAGACAAACTTAACTCATATAGCTCATATCAGGCACTTACTATGTGGTAGGTACTTCATTATGAACTCTGAAGAGGATGAACGTGAAGAAGTTAAAGCCCCAACCTACAAGTGGTCTAGTAAAACTCTCTTTGCATTTTTCCTCTCAGACAGATGTTGTTGGACCTGCTGTCCCCTTCAGTCATTCTACCTACCTACCAAGCATTGTGCTGTACTGCAAGCCTCCAAAGTATCAAAAGAGCAAGTTAGAATTAGTCACAGTTCCTCTTATATGGCCATCAAATTTTAGCTTCTATACTTCTATGTATGTGTGACAGTCCTTCAGGTATCTAAAAATGCAGAGCATGCCTCAAGTATTCTTCTTTTTATCATGGAAGTATTCTTCTAAAATAGTTCCTTCTCTATCAACCATTCCTTATGTCTAAGATCTGAGCTGCAATAACTTCCAAAATTTTCTAATTCCCTGTGAAATTATTCAGCTGATTCTTTACTTCTCTTAAACTACATATCCCACAGCTGTACACTATTAATTAATACGTAGCTATACACTACATATTAATGTAGCACACTAGTTTTTTTTGTTTTTTACATCTGCATCACTTTTGACTTGGACTACCTAACAATTAAACAAATCTTTCTCCCTCCAACAAGTATTTTTTTAATATGTACTACTTCTAATTCACATTCCCCATAATTTGTGTAGATTATTTTGGCCCCCAAAATAAATCACACAAAATTTATCAAATAAATTATATTTTGTTACAATTAGCCATTGTTCCAAACAGCTGATATATTTGTGGTACATCCTGGTTCTGCTATTCAACATGTCTGCTGGCCCTTCAACATTTGTAGTGTTCAGATAATCCACTGCCCATCATTACTTCTTCTTTAGTCACATCAAAATACATTTCAGATTAGTAGAACAAAAATTAGTAAAATTGTACTGCATTGTGTTTGAGAGTTACTTTGGGTTTTCTTTCTAGGCGGTGTCAAGTGAAAATTTAAAGGCAAGTTAAAGTAAAACTCATCATTCTGTGCTATAATTTCATATAATAGACAAAAAGGAGGTATTATTTAATAATTAATCATTGAAAAATATGCATACTTATTTCAGCAGAACAAGATAAAATTATAGCAAAATATATGGTAAATATGCCAGCTCTAAATGTATGACATGTAGTAAATGTTCAACAAGTGCTTGGAAAGATTGGTATATGGATGGTTCCATAGTCTGTAACAGAATAATATCACCAAACAACATTTGTTAGTATTCTAATTCCACATGGTGCTCTACTAAGTCTTGTCCAAAAAAAAAAGAGTCAAACAGACAAAACCCCAACCATATAGATATGATCCAGTTTCTGAGACACATAGTGACGAAAAAACAAACAAATCACTAAGAACAGAGGCAAAAAAAAAAGAAGCATCAATCAATATGTGAATGGACAGCAAAGGGTTAGCATTATCTACAGGTTAGAGGAAGTTTATGGCTTTACCTCTTGCTCTTAAGATCTAGGTATAATGGCTTCAATCAGTTTTCTATGTTCTATGTTATAATCCAATGCCCTTCTTAAGATTTCTGTGACTTGGTGGGGAATTTAAGTCCCTATGGTCACTTCTGTCCTGGATTCAAGCCACTGCCAAATTCCATTTTACTGCTCTACATCTTGCAGCATTCTCTTATCCTCCTCAAGGACACTTGACCTTCTTCTTATTTTCTGTTTCATTTTTATAATTTTATTTATTTTTATGAGTATAATTGATTTACAGTAGTGTGTCAATTTCTGCTATACAACATAGTGACCCAGACATACATATATATACAGTCTATTTTTCACACCATCTTCCATCATGTTCTACCCCAAGTGATTGGACATAGTTTTGCTTCATTTTTTTAATTAAATTTTATTGGACTATAGTTGACTTACAATGTATTGTTAGTTTCAGGTGTACTGCAAAGTGAATCAGTTACACATATACATATATCTATTCCTTTTCAGTTTCTTTTCCCATATACATCACTACAGAGTATTGAGTAGATTTCCCTGTGCTATTCATTAGGTCCTTGTTACTTATCCATTCCACATACAGTAGTGAATATATGATGTATTTTTGGCCTTCTTGATTTCCAAAAAAATAAAATACACAAAGTATTTAATGTGTGATACATTTTGACAGAAGTTTGCGAAAATGATGGATATTTGTATCATCATCAGAGAATTTCAAGTGAATATTATTAATCATTCCTTTCCTTAAAAAGTCTGTGGGTTATTTCAACTGACTCAAATGTATCATCCACCATTCCCCTCTTCCTTTTCCTTGTCCCCTCAATCAGCACAGCAATTCAATTTAAAACAATTACTTTAACTTGTTTTGTCAAGCAATCCACTTCTTGCATGGACCCCAACCTATACTTAGATATTCTTTTCATACACAAAAATTCATTAATCTGCTCAACAGGGGGGTTATCTACTCAAGAGATGTCCTTTCTTTCTATCCAATGCAAAGACAGCAATTTAACTCTTGATCAACATTATTTATACTAACCAGTCCTCAAATCCAATCATACCCCTCATTGTATTAGTTACACATTGCTTCATAAAAATTACTCCAAACAAAACAGCTTAAACCAACAGACATTCATTATCTCACATCTTCTATAGGTTAGGAATCCAGTAGTATTTATGAGACTGATGTGCTGCCTACTTTGCTAAGGAGGCAGATACTATTTAAAGTTCTTGCTCAGTTTCTTTCATGAGGTGGCAATCAAGGTGTCAATATCCAGACAAAAGTTTCCTTAAAAAAAGACACATGCTGGAGGGGCTGTGGAGAAAAGGGAACCCTCCTGCACTGTTGGTGGGAATGTAAACTGGTACAGCCACTATGGAGAACAGTTTGGAGATACCTTAGAAATCTATCCATAGAACTTCCATATGACCCCACAATCCCACTCTTGGGCATCTATCCGGACAAAACTCTACTTAAAAGAGACACGTGCACCCGCATGTTCATTGCAGCACTATTCACAATAGCCAGGACATGGAAACAACCCAAATGTCCATCGACTGAGGATTGGATTCGGAAGAGGTGGTATATATACACAATAGAATACTACTCAGCCATAAAAAAGAATGACATAATGCCGTTTGCAGCAACATGGATGGAACTAGAGACTCTCATACTGAGTGAAATGAACCAGAAAGACAAAGACAAATACCATATGATATCACTTATAACTGGAATCTAATATCCAGCACAAATGAACATCTCCTCAGAAAAGAAAATCATGGACTTGGAGAAAAGACTTGTGGCTGCCTTATGGGAGAGGGAGGGGGTGGGAGGGATCGGGAGCTTGGGCTTATCAGACACAACTTAGAATAGATTTACAAGGAGATCCTGCTGAGTAGCATTGAGAACTTTGTCTAGATACTCATGTTGCAACAGAAGAAAGGGTGGGGGAAAAAATGTAATTGTAATGTATACGTGTAAGGATAACTTGATCCCCTTGCTGTACAGTGGGAAAAAAAAAAAAAGACACTTGCACCCGCATGTTCATTGCAGCACTATTCACAACAGCCAAGACATGGAAACAACCCAAATGTCCATCGACAGATGATTGGATTCGGAAGATGTGGTATATATACGCAATTGCATACTACTCCTCCATAATAAAATGATATAATTCCAATTGCAACAATATGCACAGAACTAGAGACTCTCATACTGAGTTAAATAAGTCAGAAAGAGAAAGACAAATACCATATGATATCACTTACAACTGGAATCTAATATATGGCACAAATGAACCTTTCCACAGCAAAGAAAATCATGGACTTGGAGAATAGACTTGTGGCTGGCCGGGGGGAGAGGGAGGGAGTGGGAGAGATTGGGAGCTTCGGGTTAAGGGACACAAACTATTGCTCTTGGAATGGATTTACAATGAGATCCTGCTGTGTAACATTAAGAACCTATGTCTAGATACTTACATTGCAACACAACAATGGGAGGAAATGTATGTGTAACTTGGGCCCCATGCTATACGGTGGAAAAAATTTTAAAAAATAATTTAAAAAAAGAAAAGAAAAAAGATGTCAATGGGAATGAAGGCATCTGGAGCTGGAGTGTCTACTTCCAATCTCACTTATGTAGTGGTTGGGAGTCTTCAGTTCCATGTAGGCTGTTGGGAGGAAACTTCAATTCCTCACCACGTGGGCTTCTCCATAAAATACCTGAGTGTCCCCATGACAGGGTAGTTAGCTTTCCTCAGAACAAGTGATCTGAGAGATCAAGACAGTGAGGTATAGTGTCTTCTATAACTTCACTTCGGAAGCGTTATACAATCACTTCTACCCAGGACTGGTTCCATAATAACATAGGTAGTAGGTGAAATTTATGGTAAAAGTTAAAGTTACTAAAACATAAATGTCCATAGAAGTCTCTTTTAACCAGATAAATTGTCAACTAATGATTGAGCAGAGATTTTCTTACATGTTTTGAACCACTGTCTTCAACTCTTTATTGAATGGCTGTGTGTGTATATATGTATGTGTACACTGTAGCATGCTTTCAATGCTATGACAGTAAAACTTTGCCTTAGATTTTGCTTTCTACTTGTGTAGAGTCTCAGATTCAGCCAGAGTTAGGAGACTAAGGCTTTGTGATGTCTCTCTTGGGCATGTACACATCTCTGAACACATGCATGACCTTCTAGATCCTACTTTAAATATGTCTCATTCCTCATATTTTCCTTTTATGTATTTTTGCCACCCCTTTTATTGCCTAAACATACCTCACTACTTCAGACAGCTCTAATGTTAAATTACAGGTGATAATTTTCAACAAATTTCCTGGGTATGGCTTTTCTCAATGAACAAGCATGAAATAGGGTAAAATAACAAAAGCCCTGCTTTCGAGATTCCCTAGGGAGATAACAAAAAGAGATAACAGAAAGAGATTTCCTAGGGAGCTTCCAGAGAAGCCAAACTGTAAAAATTTTATCAGATGTGTTTTTCTGAGCTGTTCTAAACTTAGTTTCCCAAATTCAGTAGCAACTGCTCTTTTTCACAGCTACCTTATTTAAGTTTATTTAAACATTTTTTGCATTATTTTCATTCTATTTTTATCAAAACTTAGCCTTTGGAGCTTGAGAGAGGGTTCAGTGTTTCCTAATATTAATATTAGCTCCAAAGGCTAAGTTTTGATAATTTTGAAATAGTAATAGTAATCTCATTATTCTAGGCAATGATTAATTTAGGAAAGGCCATACAGTACAATCTGGCCTATGAAATGTGAGGGAAATTCTACTAGTGGGTACATGGAGACAGAGGGATTCTGGGAAAACGTCTTCACTCTTTAAAGAGACACAAAGGGGAAATGTTTTGCCTTCTTTGTTTGCTGCTGTGTGAGGACATGATTCTGGGATTTATTGTAGCCATCGTATGGTTATGGATGGACAACTCTGAAGACAAAAACCCATGGATAGAACACAAGGTTAAAAACACAGTTTAGAGTTCTAGTTCTGGACAAGATGAAGTAGAAATATTTCTTCCTATTCATTCTGAAAAGTACAACTAAAAACTCTGGATATCATATATAATATTATCAAAATAAAACTGAATAATGCAAGAAAATTTGGAATGGCTAGATACCATGGAACACAAGGAATGAAATTGTGATGAGCTCTCTATGTTTTCTTTTGGCTCTTATATTCCAGACTGGTTGCTAGAGAAGCCTAAAACCTAAAAAAAAAACAATGGGCACAGAAAAAAAATATTCCCAAGGGTCTGTAAAGGAGTAGCTTAGGAAAAAACAGAAATCTTTTTGACAATACTCACTCTATACAAGATATACCATGGGAAAAACCCCACAGTTTTTCCCTATCTCAGATGAGTGCAACTCAATTCCTCGAATTGAAATGAATTCAATAACAGTGCTTGATGGTAGCAAGGCATTCACTACTGTGTATTTTGGAGTAGTGTCTGTGGAAGTTGAGTGGGAAGCCTGGACTCTCATTTCTACTCAATGATAATGAGGTGGTTCCTCCATTTTATTCATCTCCTGGAAGAGTAGGGGTCTGCTAAAATAGAATATTTAAATAAGGTCCAGAGCTCATAACGCAATACAAAGAATACCTACGACAATTTAAAATCGCTCATCTTTCTAAAGAAAAAAAAACAGGAAAATATCAAATTCAATAAGAAAAGATACTTAAGGAGAGAGGACAAGATGGCGGAGGAGTAGGGGGACACGCTCGCCCTCTCCCACAAACACAACAAAAAAAGCACATCTACAGAAGAAATGACTCGCACAGAACAGCAACCAATCGCTGGCAGAGGAACCTAAACTCCAATAACGGCAAGAAGTTCGTGACATTATTGGGCAGAACGGGAGAAAAGAGGAGAGTGAGAGAAGGTGAATCCCAGCGGGACGGGCGCTCCCGAAAGGGAACTGCGGAGGAGAAAGGGACCCCGCACCCTGGAAAGTCACCTACCGGGCGAAAGATCAAACGAACCGGAGGAATCCCCAGATGCAGAGAAGAGTGTAGCAGTAAGTCGGAGTACGGAAAAACGGATCAAGAACCCAACGGACCATCTGAACTACGGGCACAGTCACCAAAAATTGAGACGCCTGGGTGGGGGCTGGGCACCGAATCCTCGGCTCCAGAGGTTAGTCCCCGGGAAAGGGCCGGGGGTCGCCTGGGTGGGGGCTGGGCACCGAGACCTCGCCTCTGAAGGTTGGTCCCCAAGAGGGGGCCGGGGGACGCCTGGGTGGGGGCTGGGCACCGAGACCTCGGCTCCAGAGATTAGTCCCCGGGCTAGGGGGGCGGGGAAGAGCGGAAACTGCTTGGGAGGTCTCTAAACCATTTGACGGGGCAGAGACTGCCTGGGAGACTAGAAAACAAAGCTGTCGCAGAGGAAGGGAGCAATACTCTAGGGGCGGGGAAGTGGAAAGCCACCTCAGAGGGAACCTGGGAGAAGAGCCTGGTCTGCGCCCGTGCTGGGGAGGGGAGAGAAGAATGGGTGGGTTCCCATAGAATACCCCCCACACCACAGCAAGCTTACAGGCCCGCTAGCTAGCAGAAAGCTGTGCTTCCCAGTGCATTCCCTGCCCCGACCCCCGCCACCCCCTACGCTCTCGCGGAACCTGGGGCTGCCTGCCATCCAGGAGGGCTGGCCTCAACAATTGCCTGAAGCCTACCACCGCAGGGGCTGTCCCTGCACAGGCCTGCTTGCCCTTTGGAGGGGCTACACTTCCACAGAGCAGCACCAAACACCACCAGCCCCCTAGAAAAGGCCTGCAGCCCAGAAAAGCTAGAACAAGCCTAGCCAGGCCGTGAATAGATCGGCCTAATTCTCCGACGGTTTTTCTGAGACGGGCTCCCCCGGGGAGGAGCCTCTTGGGTCTCCAAGGGCCTTGCTACCCGCCCAAGACCCCAGGGGGTTCTGAGACCTAGTGGACCAGCTGCATAGGACTGCCAGCTCCAGGCAGGACCCCCTGCAGCCCAGAAAAGCTGCAACAAGCCTGGCCGACTTGGGAAAAGATCTCAGAAGGTCTTTCTGAATCGGGCTGCCCTGGGGAGGAGCCTCTTGAGTCTCCAAGGGCCCTGCTACCCACCCAAGACCCCAAGGGGTGCTGAGACCTAGTGGACCAGCTGCATAGGACTGCAAGCTCCAGGCAGGACCCCCTTCAGCCCAGAAAAGCTGCAACAAGCCTGGCCGAATCGGGAAAAGATCTCAGACGGTCTTTCTGAGTCGGGCTGCCCTGGGGAGGAGCCTCTTGAGTCTCCAAGGGCCCTGCTACCCACCCAAGCCCCCAGGGAATGCTGAGACCTAGTGGACCAGCTGCATAGGACTGCCAGCTCCAGGCAGGACCCCCTGCAGCCCAAAAAAGCTGCAACAAGCCTGGCCGAATCGGGAAAAGATCTCAGACGGTCTTTCTGAATCGGGCTGCCCTGGGGAGGAGCCTCTTGAGTCTCCAAGGGCCCTGCTACCTGCCCAAGACCCCAGGGGGTGCTGAGAACCAAGTGAAATCTGCTACCATCGTGGGGTGGACCTCCCAGTCCTGTCTGCCCTCAGGAAGTCCTCCTTTGCTTCAAAGAAACACTGTTAGTCCCATCAACACTCCAGAAAAGCCACACTGCCTCAAAAAAGATTGACCAACAACGCCAGCCCTCAGGAAATATTCCACAGCAGTGACAAGGCAAACACTACCCGATAACGGAGAGTACAACTCCCTCAGGAGAAAGAAAACAACAAGCAAGATGAAGAAGCTGAGAAACCACCCCCAGTCAAACCAACAGGAGAACTCACCTAAAACAGTCAACAATGAAACAGATCTCTGCAGTCAGACAGACCTAGAATTCAAAAGAGAAATACTGAAAATACTGAAGGAATTAAGAGAAGATATGAACAGTAATGCAGATACCCTCAGAAAGGAACTAGAAAATATAAGGAGGAGCCAAGAAAAACTAGAACATTCATTTGCAGAGATGCAAACTGAACTAGGGGCAGTAAAAACCAGAATGAATAATGCAGAAGAACGAATCAGTGATATGGAAGATAGAATAATGGAAATCACTCAATCTGGTCAACAGACAGAAAACCGAATCAAAAAACGAAAGCAATATAAGAGACCTATGGGATAATATAAAGCGGGCCAATCTACGCATAATAGGAATTCCAGAAGGAGTAGAAAAAGATAAGGGAATGGAAAATATATTTGAAGAAATTATCGCTGGAAACTTCCCAAATCTAAAGGATACTGGATTCAAGATACAAGAAGCACAGAGGGCCCCAAACAAACTGAACCCAAACAGACCCACACCAAGACACATCATAATAAAAATGGCAAAAGTTAGTGATAAAGAGAGGATCCTAAAGGCAGCAAGAGAAAAACAGAATGTTACCTACAAGGGAACCCCCATAAGAATATCAGCTGATTTCTCTACAGAAACACTACAGGCCAGGAGGGAATGGCAAGAGATATTTAAAGTGCTAAAAGGAAAAAATATGCAACCTAGAATACTTTATCCAGCAAGAATATCATTTAAAATAGAAGGGGAAATAAAAATTTTTCCCAACAAACAAAAACTTAAAGAATACAGCAACACAAAACCCAGGTTCAAGGAAATATTGAAAGGGCTTCTCTAAACCAAAAAGAAAGGAAGGAAAGGAAAGAGAAAGAAAAGAAAAAAAAAAAAAGAAGATGAAGAAGAGGAAGAACCAGGACTGAGGAAACCACAATCAGAGAGCAGTCACTCAAATAAGCCAGCATACAGATTTAATCATGAACATGCTTCAAACAAAATAAAATTAAAAAGAAAAAAATAAAAGAGTCATCAAAACCATAAAATGTGGGCAAGGGATGTTAGGAGGTAAATAACCCTTTTTGTTTGTATGTATGTCTCTCTTCTTAATTTTAATATAATAATGAAGTGTTTGAACTTACAGGACCATCAGGCTAAAACACACAATTATGGGAAGGGGTTAGCATACTTAAAAAACAGGGCAACCACAAGCCAAAACCAAATATTGCATTTGCAAAAAATGAAAAAAAAATACACTCAAGCAGATAATAACAGGAGACCATCCAACCAAAAAAAAAAAAGAAGAATGGAGAACCATAGAATCAACTGGAACACGAGGAAGAAATGGCAATAAATAATCATCTATCAATTATCACCTTAAATGTCAATGGACTGAACGCCCCAATCAAAAGACACAGAGTGGCTGAGTGGATAAAAAGGCAAAAACCTTCAATATGCTGCCTACAAGAAACTCACCTTAGGACAAAAGATACATATAGATTGAAAGTGAAAGGCTGGGGAAAAGTATTTCATGACAATAGACATGACAGAAAAGCAGGAGTCGCAACGCTCATATCAGACAAAATAGACTTTAAAACAAAAGACATAAAGAAAGACAAAGAAGGACACTATTTAATGATTAAGGGATCCATCCAAGGAGAGGATGTTACTATCATCAACATATATGCCCCAAACATAGGAGCACCCAGATAGATACAACAAATATTAACAGACATAAAGGGAGATATTGATGAGAATACAATCATAGTAGGAGACCTAAATACCCCCCTCACATCAATGGACAGATCCTCTAGACAGAAAACCACGAAAACAACAGAGATCCTAAAGGAAACAATAGAAAAGTTAGACTTCATTGATATCTTCAGGACACTACATCCAAAAAAATCAGAATACACATTCTTCTCAAATGCTCATGGAACATTCTCAAGAATCGACCACATATTGGGACATAAAGCGAATCTCAATAAATTTAGGAGCATAGAAATTATCTCAAGTATCTTCTCTGACCACAATGCCATGAAATTAGAAATCAACCACGGGAAAAGCAAAGAGAAAAAACCTACTCCATGGAGACTAAACAACATGCTACTAAAAAACCAATGGGTCAATGAGGACATCAAGAAGGAAATTAAAAACTACCTTGAAGCAAATGATAATGAAGACACAACCTCTCAAAATCTATGGGATGCTGCGAAAGCAGTGCTCAGAGGGAAATTTATAGCAATACAGGCCTTTCTCAAAAAGGAAGGAAGATGCCAAATGGACAACTTAACCCTCTACCTAAATGAATTAGAAAAAGAAGAACAAAAAAGTCCTAAAGTCAGCAGAAGGAAGGAAATTATAAAGATCAAAGAAGAAATCAATAAAATAGAGACTCAAAAAACAATAGAGAAAATTAATAAAACCAAGAGCTGGTTCTTTGAAAAGGTACACAAAATTGACAAACCCCTGGCCAGACTCACTAAAAAGAGGAGAGAAAGAACCCAAATCACCAAAACTAGAAATGAAAAAGGAGAAATCACAACGGATACAGCAGAAATACAAAAAACCATAAGAGAATACTATGAACAACTATATGGCAATAAGTTTGACAATCTGGAAGAAATGGACAATTTTCTAGAATCTTACAGCCTGCCAAAACTGAATCAAGCAGAAACAGACCAACTGAACAGACCGATCACTAGAAATGAAATTGAAGAGGTCATAAAATCACTCCCTACAAATAAAAGCCCAGGACCAGATGGCTTCACATGTGAATTTTATCAAACATATAAAGAGGAATTGGTGGCCATCCTTCTTAAACTCTTTCAAAAGGTTGAAGAAGAAGGAATACTCCCAAAGACATTCTATGAGGCCACCATCACCCTCATTCCAAAACCAGGCAGAGATACCACCAAAAAAGAAAACTATCGCCCAATATCATTGATGAATATAGATGCAAAAATTCTCAACAAAATCTTAGCCAACCGAATCCAACAACATATCAAAAAAATTATACACCATGACCAGGTTGGGTTCATCCCAGGTTCACAAGGATGGTTCAACATACGCAAATCAATCAGCATCATACACCACATTAACAAAAAAAAAGTCAAAAATCATATGATCATCTCAATAGACGCAGAAAAAGCATTTGACAAAGTTCAACATCCATTCATGATCAAGACCCTCGCCAAAGTGGGTATAGAGGGAACATTCCTGAATATAATCAAAGCCATTTATGATAAACCCACAGCAAATATAATCCTCAATGCAGAAAAACTGAAAGCCTTCTCACTCAAATCTGGAACAAGACAGGGATGCCCACTCTCACCACTGCTCTTCAACATCGTTTTGGAAGTCTTAGCCACAGAAATTAGACAAACAAAAGAAATGAAAGGCATCCATATAGGAAGAGAAGAGATCAAACTGTCACTGTATGCAGATGACATGATTCTATACCTAGAAAACCCTAAGGACTCAACCCCAAAACTCCTTGAACTGATTAATAAATTCAGCAAAGTGGCAGGATATAAGATTAACATTCAGAAGTCAGTTGCATTTCTGTATACCAGCAATGAAACATTAGAAAAGGAATAAAAAAATACGATACCTTTTAAAATTGTACCTCACAAAATCAAATACCTCGGAATACACCTGACCAAAGAGGTAAAGGACCTATATGCCGAGAACTATAAAACCTTAATCAAAGAAATTAAAGAAGATGTAAAGAAATGGAAAGATATTCCATGTTCATGGATTGGAAAAATCAATATTGTGAAAATGGCCATACTACCCAAAGCAATCTACAGATTCAATGCAATCCCTATCAAATTACCCATGATATTTTTCACAGAACTAGAACAAACAATCCAAACATTTATATGGAACCACAAAAGACCCAGAATCGCCAAAGCAATCCTGAGAAACAAAAACCAAGCAGGAGGCATAACTCTCCCAGACTTCAAGAAATACTACAAAGCCACAGTCATCAAAACAGTGTGGTACTGGTATCAAAACAGACAGACAGACCAATGGAACAGAATAGAGAATCCGGAAATAAACCCTGACACCTATGGTCAATTAATCTTTGACAAGGGAGGCAAGAACATAAAATGGGAAAAGGAAAGTCTATTCAGCAAGCATTGCTGGGAAACCTGGACAGCTGCATGCAAAGCAATGAAACTAGAACACACCCTCACACCATGCACAAAAATAAACTCCAAATGGCTGAAAGACTTAAATATACGACAGGACACCATCAAACTCCTAGAAGAAAACATAGGCAAAACACTCTCTGACATCAACATCATGAATATTTTCTCCGGTCAGTCTCCCAAAGCAATAGAAACTAGAGCAAAAATAAACCCATGGGACCTCATCAAACTGAAAAGCTTTTGCACAGCAAAGGAAACCCAAAAGAAAACAAAAAGACAGCTAACAGAATGGGAGAAAATAGTTTCAAATGATGCAACGGACAAGGGCTTAATCTCTAGAATATATAAGCAACTTATACAACTCAACAGCAAAAAAACCAATCAATCAATGGAAAAATGGGCAAAAGACCTGAATAGACATTTCTCCAAAGAAGATACACAGATGGCCAGCAAACACATGAAAAAATGCTCAACATCGCTGATTATAAGAAATGCAAATCAAAACTACCATGAGATACCACCTCACACCAGTCAGAATGGCCATCATGAATAAATCCACAAATAACAAGTGCTGGAGGGGCTGTGGAGAAAAGGGAACCCTCCTGCACTGTTGGTGGGAATGTAAACTGGTACAGCCACTATGGAGAACAGTCTGGAGATACCTTAGAAATCTATCCATAGAACTTCCATATGACCCTGCAATCCCACTCTTGGGCATCTATCCGGACAAAGCTCTACTTAAAAGAGACACATGCACCCGCATGTACATTGCAGCACTATTCACAATATCCAGGACATGGAAACAATCCAAATGTCCATCGACAGAGGATTGGATTCGGAAGATGTGGTATATATACACAATGGAATACTACTCAGCCATAAAAAAGGATGACATCATGCCATTTGCAGCAACATGGATGGAACTCGAGAATCTCATACTGAGTGAAATGAGCCAGAAAGACAAAGACAAATACCATATGATATCACTTATAACTGGAATCTAATATCCAGCACAAATGAACATCTCCTCAGAAGAGAAAATCATGGACTTGGAGAAGAGACTTGTGGTTGCCTGCTGGGAGGGGGAGGGAGTGGGAGGGATCGGGAGCTTGGGCTTATCAGACACAACCTAGAATAGATTTACAAGGAGATCCCGCTGAATAGCATTGAGAACTATGTCTAGATACTCATGTTGCAACAGAAGAAATGGTGGGGGAAAAACTGTAATTGTAGTGTATACATGTAAGGATAACCTGACCCCCTTGCTGTACAGTGGGAAAATAAAATTAAAAAAAAAAAAAAAAAAAGAAAAGATACTTAACAGGCACCACATCTGAAATGAAACAGATGTTGAAATTATCTAACATGTAGTTTTAAAGAAATTATAAAAATACTTCAAAAAGAAATTATAAAATTTTTGAAACAAATGAAAAATAGAAAGTGTCAGTAAAGTAATAGAACATATAAATGGTAATTTTTAATTTTTTGAGATTTTTATTTTTTCCATTATAATTGATTTACAACATTCTGTCAATTTCTTCTGTAGAGCAAAGCGACCCAATCATACACATATATGTATATTCTTTTTCTAACATTATCTTCCATCATGTTCCACCACAAGTGACTAGATATAATTGCCTGTGCTATACAGAAGGATCTCACTGCTTATCCACTCCAAATGCAATAGTTTGCATCTACTAACCCCAAACTCCCAGTCCGTCCCACTCCCCTTTCTCAACCACCAGTCTGTTCTCCAAGACAATGAGTTTATTTCTTTTCTGAGATAGGTTCATTTGTTCCATATATTAGATTCCAGATATAAGTGATATCATATGGTATTTGTCTTTCTTTTTGTGACTTACTTCAATTAGCATGAGAGTCTCTAGTTCCATCCATGTTGCTGCAAATGGCATAATTTTGTACTCTTTTATGGTTGAGTAGAATTCCATTGTGTATATATACCACATCTTCTGAATCCATTTATCTCTTTATGGACATTTAGGTTGTTTCCATGTCTTGGCTGTTATGGATAGTGCTGAAATGAACATAAGGGTACATGTATCTTTTTCAATGAAAGTTTTATTCAGATAGATAGATGCCAAGGAGTGGGATTGCTGCATTATATGCTAGTTCTATATTTAGTCTACAGTGGTTGTACCAATGTACATTCTCACCAACAGTGAAGGAGGTTGCCTTTTTCTCCACCACCTCCAGCATTTGTTATTTGTTGACTTCTTAATAGATGGTAATTTTGAGCTGAAAAATAAAATAATCAAATGAAACCTTCCCTGAATGGACTCAATAACAAAATGAAACTGGCAGAGCAACATGTCAGTGAACATGAAGATAGATTGTAAAACAAAATTGTATGATAGAGACACTATAAATTAAACAAATATAATAAAATGGAGAGGGCCTCAGGAACTTGTGGGACAATAGTAAATAATATAGCACTTATGTAATTGAAGTCCCAGAATGAGATGAGAAATTGTGTGGGATAAAACAAATCTGAAAACATAATGTCTGAAAATTTCCTAAATTTTACAAAAATTAAAAATGTACATATTCAAAGAAAATAAATAAGTAAAAGTAAATGACTTTAAAACCTTGTATCACTAGAAGACTCCCTTGATGTGCTTTTTACTTTGACTCTTTTCCCTGTTACTTTAAAAAATGTCATATTTTACCCCAAATAAATGTGAGGGAGGATAAAAAAATGTACATATTCAAGAAGTTGCAAGACCAGGGAATGTAGAGTTGAGATAGAAAAAGAAAGAGACAGAGGTAACTAGTGTCTAAGCTCTTTAGAGATCAGGAACTCTGTGTCATTTTATTCTTCATTAATGCATACTGCTTAACAGAATGCTTTGTACAAAACAGGTACCTATGAATACTTTCCAGAGAGTAAAAACACTTTGATATTTTATATGACACCATGTTGCTTCTACTACCTATGGTAGTCCTAATTTGTAGAATCTGGGACTCCAATGAAGAGAGTTTATGTTAGAGTATTTCACACATAGTAGGTGTGTAACAAATACTTCGGAATTTAACTCTGGCCAAAAGGAATTTTATCATCCTGCCTTGTTGATCACACTAATGCCATTAAATAGCAGCCCTCTTATGTCAGTCATCCAGCAAAGTCCTTGAGGATGGAAGTTGTTCATCAGTCAGTGTTGTATCATCACTGAAAGAAGGTTATGGGGCTCTTCATAGTTGGCAGCTTCATACCCAACAGGGAGTCAATTCTGAATTGAGTAGTCCATATCAAAGTTAAGTGTATGGAAGAAGCATGCAATAAAACCAGGAAGACAACAGAAGATCTAAATCTGACAGCTGTTAGTCAAATGGAGACACAGAAATATCTGCCTAAGAAAAGAGCTCAGTAGAAGGGAGAGCATAGGCTAATGAATAATCACTAGGCACAGGGTCAGGAAATAGGTTCTTTCCAGGAGTTTTGTTGACTGGCTATGTGAATTTGGCCTAGTGTCTTCATCTCTTCAGCATCATATTAGATTTATGATGTGTTGTCATTGCAGTAAATGGTCTCCAATTATCCTCCCTGTCTTGTCATTCTGTGTTATCCAGTCTGACAAGCTGATTGAGGGCAAATTAAAAACATAGAATTATATTTTCAGATCTGACAAGGCCCTTTGAAGTCACTAAATATGATCTTTTTGGTAACTATTGAAAATGAGGTAACAGGTTAAAAGAGGGAAGGAAATTACCCATAGTCACCTAGCTGGTGGTAATATGAATGTTGTTAATTTCAAAGTGAAAACTAGAACACATGTCTTAAGGCTCTGATCTGGGATGCCTGCTACTGTAGCCTCTGCCTTCATAAGAAGAATCTGAAAAACAAAGGATATATGTGTATATATAACTGATTCACTTTGCTGTATAATGGAAACTAGAACAACATTTTAAGTCAGCAATACTCAACAAAACTAAAATTAAAATAAAATAAAAAATAGCCAGAAAAGTTAAAAAATAAAATAAATTAAAAACTAAAAATATAATTATTGAGTATGCCATTAGCCTGAACTTGGTTTGATCTCCTAGTCAAGACTCTTTGGCGACTTATCTCATTACCACTCCTTGATTATGAAATAATAAGAATTTGGATAAAAACAATCTTTATTTTCTAATTTAGTTGCAGATAATCATCCAATATTTGGTTGCTATTTAGGCATTTCCTCTTTGTTCTCACTGTTAGTAAAGTCTTTGCATTCTACACCTCTTTGGCATAAGGTTACAGGAATACCTTCTCTCCAAAGAGAGAAGAGGAAATATGTGAAGAATGGAAGAAATATATTTAAGGACTGCCTTAGGAATCAAAAGACAAATGAAGATGGTCTACATCATGGTTATACATTGTAAAAACTTTAATTCTTCACTCATCACTGTTTTTCAGACAAATGTAACATTGCATAGACATAAATCCTGCTTTTCTCTGTCTTCTGTCTCTAAGGCTATTCACCCTAAACAGAGGGTTGGTAGAGTAATGAAACCTTTCCTATGGGAGTCCCAGGGAACCCCTGGATATCTGTAGTGATATTGGGAAAGGGGGGCAAAGAAACTAAGATGTATTGAACATCTGCTATACTTCCATAATTTTACAGTCACTTTACATTATAATTTGTACTAATAGAAGATGATATTTTTTGAATGCTCAAGGTATATAAGCACTTAATCACTGTCATTTAATTTTCACAGAAACTATAATATAGTCATTATTCTTATAATGCCCAATTTACAGATGAAAAAACAGAAGTTCAAAATAGATAAATTGTCTGGTATAAGATCACTTGACAAATAGTAAGCAGAGTTTAACTTTAATCCCAAGTTATTTTGATTCTTGTTAACTTATGTATACCGTGTAAACTGGATCTTTGGCCTTAGCGCAGCTTCCAAGAGTCCTTTTCAGATGAAGATCTGTCGAGAGTTGAATTATAATTGAACTCTATTGACTTCAGTTAATACCAAACTCATGGAAGAAAAAAGGACACATAGGTAGTATATTCCCATTGCACAGGAAGATCCGTGGTTATAATTTGACTCCAAGAGGGAAGCCAGGTGCATTGCAACTAAACCCTGTCAGGTAAATACACTTTTGTTTTTGTTTTTTAATGATTTTTATTTTTTCTTTATAGTTGTTTTATAGTGTTCTGTCAATTTCTACTGTACAGCCTTTGAAGTGGGTAAGCAATGAGACCCTGCTCTATAGCACAAAGAACAATATCTAGTCACTTATGATGGAACATGCACTTTTGTTTTTAAATTTTATTGGAGTACAGTTGATTTACAATGTTGTGTTAGTATCAGGTGTACAGAAAAGTGAATCAGTTATACATATACACAATTTTTCCCATATAGGTATTACAGAATATTGAGTAGACCTCCCTGTGCTATATAATAGGTCCTTATTAGTTATCTATTTTATTTTGTATGTATGTGTTAATCCCATCCTCTTTATTTATCCCTCTCCCTCATGGGTTCCCCTTGGTAACCCTAAGTTTGCTTTTGAAATCTGTGAGTTTGTTTCTGTTTTATAAATGAGTTTTTTTGTATCATTTTTATTAGACTCCACATGTAAGTGATATGGTATTTGTCTTTGTCTGACTTCATTTAGTATGATAATCTCTAGGTCCATTCATGTTGTTACAAATGGCATTATTTCACCCTTTTTATGGCTAATATTCCATTGTATACATTTACCAAGTCTTCTTTATCCACTCCTCTGTCGATGGACATTTAGGTTGCTTCCATGTATTGGTTATTATAAGTAGTTCTGCAAAGAACATTGGGGTGAATGTGTCTTTTCCTATTATGGTTTTCTCTGGATCTGTGCCCAGGAGTGGGATTGCTAGGTCATTTGGTAGTCTATATTTAGTTTCCTAAGTAACCTCCACACTATTCTCCATAAAGGTTGCACCAATTTGCATTCCCACCAACAGTGTAGGAGGATTCCCTTTTCTCCTCACGCTCTCCAGTATTTATTGTTTGTAGCTATTTTTAGATGGACATTCTGACTAGTGTGAGGTGATATTTCATTGTGGTTTTTATTTGCATTTCTCTAATAATTAGTGATGAGCATCTTTTCATGTGTTGGTCATATGTCTGCATTCTTTGGGTAAGAAATGTCTATTTAGATCTTCTGACCATTTTTGATTGGGTTTTTTGTTTTTAATATATAAAGCTGAGTTACATATGAGTTACTTGAATATTTTGGAGATTAATCCCTTGTTGTTTGCCTCATTTGCAAAGATTTTTCTCCCATTCTGTGGGTTGTCTTTCTGTTACTGTTTTATGGTTTCCTTTGCTCTGTAGAAGCTTTTAAGTTTAATTAGATCCTATTAATTTTTGTTTTTATTTTCATTAGTCTAGGAGGTGGATCAAAAATACATCAATGTGAATTATGTCACAGTGTTCTGCCTCTGCTTTCCTCTAGGATTTTTATAGTATCCAGTCTTATGTTTAGGTTTTCAATCCATTTTGAGTTTATTTTTGTGCATTGTGTTACAGAATGTTTTAATTTCATTCTTTCACATGAAGAAGTCCAGTTTCCCCAGGACTACTTATTGAAAAGACTGTCTTTTCTCCATTGTATATTTTTGCCTCCCTTGTCCTAGATTAGTTGACTATAGGTGCACTTTTTATCTCTTTGAACCACTGTTTTTTTTGTTTGTTTGTTTGTTTGCTTGCCTTTTCTGGGGCTGCACCTGCAGCATATGGAGGTTCTCAGGCTAGAGGTCTAATCAGAACTGTAGCTGCCAGCCTATGCCAGAGCCACAGCAACAAGGGATCTGAGCCGTGTCTGCAACCTACACCACAGCTTGTGGCGATGCCAGATCCTTAACCCACTGAGCAAGGTCAGGGATCGAACCCACAACCTCGTGGTTCCTAGTCGGATTCGTTAACCACTAAGCCACAATGGGAACTCCTGAACCACTGTTCTTGTAGCTGCCTCTGGAAATGAACTCAAGTATCTCTCAAGGTCTTTATGTGTGTGAACCACCTGCTTCAAAGGCCATCTGGGACAAAAAGTATTCTGGACTTCCATCTTATGTAGGTATGATTATTTGAGATGATAGGGTAATAGAGAAAAAAAACCTATGAATCTTTCAATTTTCAGAATCTTAGGAAATATTTTTCTTTTTATATTATGGCAAAATATATGAAACAAAATTTACGGTTTACAATTTTGTGACATTAAGTGCATTCACAATGATGTGCAAATAAATTTTGTATCCATTAAATAATAAGTCCCCATTCCTCCCTCCCAAAGCACTGGCAATCTCTCTTCTATTTTGAGTATCTATTAATTTACATATTCTAGATACCTCATGTAAGTGGAATTATGCAGTATTTGTCCTTTTGTGCCTGGCTTATTTCACTAAGGATAAAGTTTTCAACATTCACCCATGTTGAAGCAAGTATCAGAATGTCCTTCCTTTTTAAGGCTGAGTAATATTTCATTTTAAGTATATACCACATTTTGTTTATCAAGTCATCTGTTAATGAAAATTTTGGTTGTTTCTACTTTCTGGCTATTGTGAATATTGCTACTAAGAACACCATTGTACAAGTATCTGAGTCCCCGCTTTCAATTCTTTTGCTATATACTACAGAGAACTTGTAGGATCTCATGGTAATTTTATGTTTGAATTCTTGAGGAACTGTTTTCCAAGGTGGTTCCCCATTTTACATTCCCACAAGGGTCCCAATTTTTTTAAAGAGCTTTAACAGCATTCCTATTTTCTAGGGAGTTTGTTGTTGCTGTTGTTTTTAATCATAGCCACACTAATGTGGGAAAAACCAGTTTTGAATTGTACCTCCCTAACAATTAGTGAAGTTGAGCCAATTTTCATATGCTTGTTGGCCACTTGGATTCTTCTTAGAATTGTCTATTCCAGTCCTTTGCCCATTTATGAATTCAGTAGTTTAATTTTTTTTAATTTTAATTTATTTATATTTTCTGGATATTAATCCTTATGAGATATGTGATTTTCAAGTCTACAGGTTGCCTTCTCACTGTGTTGCTAAATGATTTCATTTCATGTGTCGAAGGTTTTTAAATCTGAGAAAGTCCAATTTTTCCATCTTTTATTTTGTTGCTTCTGTTTGCTTTCATAACATAGAAATTTTTGCCAAATCCGGTGTCATGAAGACTTTACCCTATATTTTCTACTCAGGATTTTAGAGTTTTATTTCTTATACTTAACTATTTCTATTTCATCCATTTTGAGTTACTGTTTTTACATTGTGGTAAAGTAAGGATCCAACTTCATATTTATTCTTGTGGATATCCACTTGCCAAACACTGTTTGTCAAAAAGACTCTCCTTTCCCCATTGAATGATCTAAGCTCCCTTGTGGAAAATCAATTAACCATACATTTGAGGGATTATTTGGGGGCTCTCTATTATATTACATTTGTTTATATGTCTAGTCTTATGCCATACTACACAGTTTTGTTTACTGTAGCTTTGTAGTAAGGTTTGAAATCAGGAATTTTGAGTTCCCCATTTGTTTCACTTTTCCAAGATATTATGGGGGTCTTTTAAGTTTACACATTAATTTTAGGATAAATTCTTCTACTTCTGTAAAAATATCATTGGAAAATCTATAAGGATTGCAGATTACTTTTGATGGTGATTAATAGTGTCTTCCAGTTCATGAATTTTAGATGTCTTTCTATTTATTTTTGTCCTATTTAACCTCTTTCAAAAGCATTTTGTAGTTTTCAGTATACAATTTATTTTTATTCTTTGTTTAAATGTATTCCTATTTTTTTATCTTTTTTTGGTGCTATTGTAAGTGCAATTTTCTCTTAAATTCCTTTTAAGACTTTTCATTGTTAGTAAATAGAAATGCAACTGATTTTTGTTTTGAAATATATTTGATTCATGATATTATATTAGTATCAAGTGTACAGTACAGTGATTCACCATTTTTACAGATTATGTTCCATTAAAAGTTATTGTGTGTGGATTTATCTTTATCCTGCAACTTGATGGACTCATCTATGAGTTCTAACCATTTTTTTTCTATGCGTAGGACAGTTTGGATTTCTATATACAAAATCATGTTATCTGCAAAAAATTGGGATTTCTATTATTTCATTAACTTGATTAATTACTCTGGATATAAATTCCAGTATTATGCTGAATAGAAGTGGCTAAAGAGGGCATCCTTCCTTTGTTACTGAACTTAGAGGAAAAACTTTGTCTTTAGCCATTGAGTAAAATGTTAGCCTTGAGCTTTCCATATATGTCCTTCATATATGTTTCCTTGTTTTCCTAGTTTATTGATGGTTTTTATCTTTAAAGCATGCTTAGTTTTTGCCAAATTCATTTTCTTCGCCAATTGAAATGATCCCTATTTTTTTCTCTAGATTCTATCAGTGTGGTATATTAACATTTTTTGACATTAACATGTTGGAGCATTATTGGAGACCATTAATGAATTCCATTTGGTCATCATATAAAGTCCTTTACATATGATGCCAAATTTGGTTTGCTAGTGTTTTATTGAGGATTTTTAATCAGTCTTCATAAGAACTATTGGTTTTTCATTTTATTTTTTTTATTTTTTTATTTTGTATTTATTTATTTATTTATTTATTTATTTTTAATATTTTTTTTTATTTTCCCACTGTACAGCAGGGGGGTCAGGTTATCCTTACATGTATACATTACAATTACATTTTTCCCCCACCCTTTCTTCTGTTGCAACATGAGTATCTAGACATAGTTCTCAATGCTATTCAGCAGGATCTCCTTGTAAATCTATTCTAAGTTGTGTCTGATAAGCCCAAGCTCCCAATCCCTCCCACTCCCTCCCTCTCCCATCATTTTCTTGCAATATCTTTGACTGGATTTGATATCAGGGTGATGCTCGGCTCATCAAATGAGTTTTTAAGTGTTCTCTTAATTTTATTTTTTTTGGAATAGTTTGAGGAAAATTTATTTATTTATTTATTTTATCTGCTGTACAGCATGGGGACCAAGTTACACATACATGTACACATACTTTTTCCTCGCATTGTGTGTTGTGATGTAAGTATCTAGACATAGTTCTCAATGCTACACAGCAGGATCTCATTGTAAATCCATTCCAAGGGCAATAGTTTGCATCCGTTAACCCCAAGCTCCCAATCTCTCCCACTCCCTCCCTCTCCCCCTGGGGCAGCTACAAGTCTATTCTCCAAGTCCATAATTTTCTTTGCTGTAGAAATGTTGATTTGTGCCATATATTAGATTCCAGTTATAAGAGATACCATATGGTATTTGTCTTTCTCTTTCTGA
Source organism: Sus scrofa (assembly GCF_054392235.1). Classification (NCBI taxonomy): domain Eukaryota; kingdom Metazoa; phylum Chordata; class Mammalia; order Artiodactyla; family Suidae; genus Sus; species Sus scrofa. The sequence continues at coordinate 63,411,076 of NC_139401.1, forward strand.
CTTATTTCACTCAGTAGAGAGTATCCAGTTCCATCCATGTTACTGCAAATGGCATTATGTCATTCTTTTTTATGGCTGAGTAGTATTCCATTGTGTATATATACCACTTCTTCCGAATCGAATTGTCTGTCAATGGCCATTTGGGTCATTTCCATGTCTTGGCTGTTGTGAATAGTGCTGCAATGTACATGTGGGTGCATGTGTCTTTTCTAAGGAAAGTTTTGTCTGGATATACACCCAAGAGTGGGATTGCTGGGTCATATGTTATTTCTATGTATAGATATCTAAGGTACCTCCCCACTGTTCTCCATGGTGGCTGTATCAGCTTACATTCCCACCAAGAGTGCAGGAGGGTTCCCTTTTCTCCGCAACCCCTCCAACACTTGTTATTTGTGGATTTATTAATGATGGCCATTCTGACTGGTGTGAAGTTGTATCTCATGGTAGTTTTGATTTGCATTTTTCTAATAATCAGGGATGTTGAGAGTTTTTTAATTTGCTTGTTGCCCATCTGTATATATTCCTTGAAGAATGGTCTATTCAGGTCTTTTGCCCATTTTTCCATTGTATGATTGGCTTTTTTGCTGTTGAGTTGTATAAGTTGCTTGAATATTCTAAAGATTAAGCCCTTGTCTGTTGCATCATTCAAAACTATTTTCTCCCCTTCTGTAAGTTGTCTTTTTGTTTTCTTTTTGGTTTCCTTTGCTGTGCAAAGGCTTGTCAGTTTGATTAGGTCCCATTGGTTTATTTTTGCTCTTATTTATTTTGCTTTGGGAGACTGACCTGAGAAAGTATTCATAAGGTTGATATCAGAGCATGTTTTGCCTATGTTCTCTTCCTGGAGTTTGATGGTGTCTTGTCTTATATTTAAGTTTTTTAGCTGTTTTGAGTTTATTTTCATGCATGCTGTGAGGGTATGTTCTAGTTTCATTGATTTCCATACAGCTGTCCAGGTTTCCCAGAAATGCTTGCTGAAAAGACTTTCCTTTTCCCATTTTCTGTTCTTGCCTCCTTTTCAAAGATAAATTGACCATAGGTGTCTGGGATTATTTCTGGGTTCTCTCTTCTGTTCCACTGCTCTGTCTGTTTTGGTACCAGCACCACACTGTCTTGATGACTGTGGCTTTGAAATATTGCCTGAAGTGTGGGAGAGTTATGCCTCCTGCTTGGTTTTTGTTCTTCAGAATTGCTTTGGCAATTCTGGGTCTTTTGTGGTTCCATATAAATTTTTGGATGTTTGTTGTAGATCTGTGAGAAATGTCATGGGTAATTTGATAGGGATTGCATTGAATCTGTAGATTGCTTCGGGTATTAATTGTCCTAATCTAGGGCCTTGGAATATCTTTTCATTTATTTATGTCTTCTTTAATTTCCTTGATTAATGTATTATAGTTCTTGGCATAGAGGTCCTTTACCTCCTTGGTCAGGTGTATTCCGAGGTATTTGATGTTTTGGGGTGCAATTTTAAAAGGTATTGTATTTCCATATTTCTCTTCTAATATTTCATTTTTCCTATACAGAAATGCAACTCATTTCTGAAAGTTAATCTATATCCTGCTACTTTGCTGAATTTGTTGATCAGTTCGAGTAGTTTTTGGGTTGAGTCCTTAGGGTTTTCTATGTATAGTATCATGTCATTTGCATACAGTGATAGTTTTATCTCTTCTCTTCCTATTTGGATGCCTTTTATCTCTTTTGTTTGTCTAATTGATGTGGCTCAGACTTCCAAAACTATGTTGAAGAGCAGTGGTGAGAGTGGGCATCCCTGTCTTGTTCCAGATTTGAGTAAGAAGGCTTTCAATTTTTTTCCATTGAATATTATATTTGCTGTGGGTTTGTCATAAATGGCTTTGATTATGTTCAGGAATATTCCCTCTCTACCCACTTTGGTGAGAGTTTGTATCCTAAATCAATGTTGGACTTTGTCAAATGCTTTTTCTGCATCTATTGAGATGATCATATGGTTTTTGACTTTTCTTTTATTAATGCGGTGTATGACATTGATTGATCTGCATATAGTGAACCCTCCTTGTGAACCTGGGATGAACCGCAGCTGGTCATGGTGTACAGTCTTTTTGATATGTTGTTTGATTCGGTTGGTTAAAATTTTGTTGAGAATTTTTGCATGTATAGATAATTGGTTTTAATTCATTAAATGCTTGGTATAATTCAAAAGGGAAGCCATCTTGTCTGGACATTTTGTAGTTTTCAAGAAGCTTTCTGATTACTGATTCATTCTCCCTACTATTTATAGGTCAATTCTGATTTTCTATTTCTCTATGACTGAGTTTGGTAGATTGTATATTTCTAGGAATTTGTCCATTTCCACTAGGCTATACAACTTGTTCATGTACAGTGGTCCATAGCATTCTATTATAATCCTTTTTATTTCTGTAATATCAGTATCGATAATTTGAGTTGATATTGATATTGAGAATTGAGTAATTTGAGAACTTTCTCTTTTTTTCCTTAATCAATCTAACTAAATCCTTGTTCATTTTGTTGATATTTTCCAATAAACCACATTTGCTTTCATTGATCTTCTCCATTGTTTTCTATTCTTAGCTTTGTTCTCCACTCTAATGGTATTATTTCCTTGCTTCTACTAGCTTTAGGTTTAATTATTCTTCTTTCTCTTATTCTTTAATGTGAAAAACTATGTATTCACTTTTTTACACTTTTAATGTTTATATTTTCAACTATAAATATTTCCTTTCATACTACTTTTGCTGAACCCATAACTTTTGGTATGTTGTAGTTTCATTTTTATTTCAATGTATTTTCTTATTTCCAGTTTAACTTCTCCTTTTGCTAATCATGTTTTTAATAATTTGTGGTTTAATTTCTAAATCATTGTTAATTTTCTAGTTTTCCCTCCATTATTGATTTTCAGTTTCAATCCATCATGATCAAATAATTTCAATCTTTTTATTTAAATTAAGACATTTTTTGGCCCAATATGTTGTCTATCCTGAATAATGTTCCATGTTTATTGTAGAAAAATGTGCACTCAGCTGTTTGGAGTGAGTGTTCTATATACAATTTTTAGGTATAATTGGTTTATGGTGTTGTCCAAGTACACTATTTCCTCAATGAGTTTCTGTCTGATTTTCTATTCATTATTGAAAGTGATGTATTAAGGTCTCCAATTATTATTATAGAACTGTTTATTTTTCCCTTCAATATTGTTGATGTTTGCTTCATATATTCATAGTGCTTAAAATGTAGTGCTTGAATGAATATATATATATATATAGCATATATATATATATAGCAATGGTTATATAAATATATAATTGTTAAATGAATATATATATTTAAAATTGTTATATCTTATTTTGATAAATTGACCAATATATTGACATATAATGTCTTTTTTCTGTCTCTTGTATCAGGTTGTTTTACTTAATATATTTTGTCTGATAGCCAACCCAGCTGTCTCTGTCTTTTGGTTACTGTTTACATAGAATATCTACTTCCACCCAATTTTTCTTTGTCTGCACCCATGGTGTATGTAATTTTCCAGGCCAGAAATTGAATCCAAGCTACATCTGTGACCTATGCTGCAGTTATGGCAATGCTGGATCCTTTAACCTGCTGTGACAGGCAGGTCATCAAACCTGTGCTTCTGCAGCAGTGTAAGCTGCTGCCATCAGATTCTTAACCCACTGTGCAACAGTGGGAACTCCTTTCATATTTTCATATTCAAACATTTTTTTTTACATATGAAATGGGACTCTTGCAATATATCATATAGTTGGATAACGTGTTTCTTTAAATACCTCTGCCAACTGAATTTTGAATGAAGAATTTTTAATCTATTTACATTAAAGTAATTACTGATAAGGAAGGATTTTCTTCTGACATTTGCTATTTATTTTCATACCTCTTATGGCTTTTTTGTCTCTCATTTCCAACTTTACTGACTTTGTTTGTGTTTAGTTGATTTTTTTGTAGTGACATGTTTGATTCACTTATTGTTTCCTTTTGTGTATATTCTATATATATTTTCTTTGTGATTGTCATGGAGATTGCAAATCACATATTAAAGTTGTAATAATCTAATTTGAATTGATAACATAATTTAATTTTTATACAAAATTTCTATTCTCATAAAGTTCCATCCCATTTTAATTTATTCGTGTCATGAATTAAATCTGTCTACAATTTGTGCCCAATAATATAGACTTATGATTATTTTTAAGAATTTGTCATTTAAATCCCATGGAAATTTTTTAAAATGTAGTTACAAATCAAGAGTAGAATTAAACTGTATGAGAGAATTTTATATCTTCATATGGCCTTAAGTTACTCCCAGTCATCCTTTTATTTCATCCTGAAGAAACACCTTTAGCATGTTTTGTAGGGCCAGTCTAGTGGTAATAAACTCCCTTAGCTTTTGTCTGTATGGGAAAGCCTTAATTTTCTCCTTTTTTAAAAATCATATAATAAAATATACATAACATAAAATTCACCATTTTAACCATTTTAAGTTCCATGGCATTAAGTACATTCAAATTATTATACAACCAACATCACAATTCATCTCTAGAAACTTTTCATCACCTAGAACTAAAATTCTGTACCTATTAAACAGGAACTTGCATTCCTTCCACCCCCCAGTGGCAACCATTATTCTACTTTTTGTCTCTGATGTGACTAATCTAAGTTAACTTATTTAAGTGGAACTATACAGTGATTGTCTTTTTATGACTGGCTTATTTAATTTAATGTCTTCAAGGTTCTTCTATGTTGTAAAATGCCATTTTTGTGGTGATACATTTTGATTCCTTTCTTATTTCCTTTTGTGTGTAGATATTTTCCTTCTGGTTACCTAGGGAATTACATATAACATCCTGAAGTTATTTGTAATTGAAGGCCTGTTTTTTCAGATATAGTTTTTTCTTTTCTTTCTTTGGGGGGCAGCTACACCTGCAGCATATGGAAATCCAAGACTAGTGGTCAAATCAGAGTTACAGCTACAAACCTACACCACGGCCACAGCATTGCCAAATCCACGCCACGTCTGTGACCTACACCACAGTTTGGGGAAATGCCAGATCCTTAACCCACTGAGTGAGGCCAGAGATTGAACATGCATCCTCATGAATACTAGTCAGATTCATCTCTACTGAGCCACAACAGGAACTCCTGGTTTTCCTTTTTTTAAGGTCTTTAAACATATCATCCCTCTTCCTTCTGGTCTGTAAGGCTTCTGATGAGAAATTACCTGATAATCATATTGAGAATCCCTGTATGTGATAAGGCATTTGATTCTTGTCAAGATTCTTGCTTTCATTTGCTTTTCAAAAGTTTGTTTAAAACATGTCTTTTTATGGTTGTCTTTTGTTTTTCCTACTGAGAGTTTATTGAGCATCTTAAAATTATAGATTCATGTATTTTCTCAAATTTGGGAAGTTTTCAGATATTATATTTCAAAAAAATCTATCAGCCCTTTCTCTTTCTTTTTTTGGGACTGCAGTTGTGATGTCGCACAAGTCCCTGGCTCTTTTCCTTTTTCTTAATTCTTTTATTCTCTGATTCTCTAATTTGATCATTTCAATTACCCTTCTTCAAGTTGCTGATTATTTTTTTCCCTGCTCAGATTTGATGCTGAATTCCTCTAAAGAATATTTTATTTTCAGTTATTATTTTTTAATTTTGGAATCTCTGTTAGGTTTCTTATTGTAATTTTTATTTATTGATACTCTTATTTTGTTCACATATTGTTTTTGAACTTCTTTATTGTTATCTGTGTTCTCCCTTAGTTCTTTTAGTATATTTAAGACAATTTTTTAAAGTTTTTTTTTAGCGACTCAATTGTCTGGGCTCCCTTTCAGATGATTTCTCCTTTTAATGTGCCATGTATTTCTTGTTTACTTTTCTGTCTTGTAATTTTTTTTGGTTGAAAACTAGCATTTGATTATTATAACAGAGCAACTGAAAATTAGATTTACTTCCCACAGTTTGACTTTTTTAATTTTTTAAGTCTGTAGTAACCCATTTATTCTTATACTTTTTCAAATTGTTTTTATAAAAATTGTCCTTGTCATATGTGCTCACCAACATCTCCATTCTTTAGTTCATGCTCAGCTAGTGTTTTGACAGAGATTTCCTTGCATGCTATGAGCTAAAACAAACAAACAAAAACACACACAAAAAAATTAAACAAACAAAAAGAGAACATTCAACTCTCTCAGTCTTTGCAGACTGGCTCTCTGCTGAGTCAGTCCTTTAGCAAATATCTAGACTTTAGCTGAAACCAGGTATCAACTTGAAGTAAAAATTAAGGGGTTCTCATGTCTTCACTGAGCATGTGTCTTCACTGGACCTGCACATTGCTTTTGAAATCCTGTCATATACATGGCTGCTTTTGAATGTCTTAAATTTCTAAAGAGTCTTACCTCATTTTCTCCTCCAAGCCTAGATATTCTATTGTATGTCTCTACCTGTAATTCCTTGCCCCAAGTGTCTGGATTTGTAATCCTCTTGTAATGTTTACAAGCAATACTGTCAAGTTCCCACTCATGTGTGAATTTTTCAAGATAAAAACCAAAAGTTTTTCCTTCAGTCAGCTTACAGACAGGTTAGAACAGTTGTACACAATAATTTGCAAACTAAGCCTGCTTTTTTGAGAGAAGAAACTAGAAATTGAGCCACTGCTGCTCAAGACCAACATCTTTATCACAACAGCAAGGATATGGGGGAAGGGTGAAAAAAAAACAAAAGATTTTCCTACTGTTTTAAGGATAGCTTTATAAGCATTTGTGAATTTTCCGTGTTGCCGTAAACCTATTTTGTTCTCCAGAATTCCTAAAAATTGATTCAGATGCCTACAGCTTATTTTTAGTTATTATTATTTCAATATTTCTATGGGAGAAGGAGAACCAGAGTTTCCTAGGCCCTCATTTTGCTGAAGCTACTCTCTAGAGTACTTTTTTGACATAATAATTCTCACCAAAATTGTGTCAACAAGCCCTGAGAACTTAAACCCCAATTTAAAAGATATGCTGTAGATAAAGATATACTATATGCTTTAGAAGGCACATATCAGTAAATTTTAAGCTTCTTCCCAGTTAAAACATTTTGCAACCCACTCAAAGTTCCATTCTTCTTCCAGTTTAAACTTCTCGTCTACAAATGATATCCCATGATAATTATGAGGGAATGGGAAAAGCAAGCCAGTTGACCAATGTAACTCCTGTTTCCAATTCAAAGGTGTTTGCTTTTGGAGAGCACATTTTGTCTTCTTATGAGCTCTCAACATTTTGTAAAATATACAATTTGCCTATGAGCAATATTAGCAATAGGGTCCCAAAAAGATCCAAAATATTTTGTGTGCTTGGTTTGGCAGCAGCAGTATCACTTGATACCATGTGAGTCATCCCTGACATTTTATTTGATTTAGTGCTCAGTAAATATTTGTAGAATAAATGAAAATAAATAGCCGGTTATGCATGTATGAAGAAAGAACTGGAAGAAATTACATTTGCTATGGTAGTGAAATAAACTTCCTATCTATCTTCAAAAGCCCAATTCAAATTTCATATCTTTTGCAAAAATTTCTGGATCATGTGATAGTTCCATAGTTTTCTGAGTTTTCTCCATGCTGTTTGTCACAGTGGTTGTACCAACTTACATGTCCACCAACAGTGTAGAAGTGTTCCCTTTTCTACAAACCCTCTTTAGCATTTGTTATTTGTAAGCGTATTCTTGATAGCCATTCTGACCTATGTGAGGTCTTACCTCATTATAGTTTTGATTTGAATTTCTCTAATAATTAGTGATGTTGAACAATTTTTCATGTGCCTGTTAACCATACACATGTCTTTTTGGAGAAATGTCTAGGTTTTCTCCCCATTTTTCAATTGAGTTATTTGTGTTTATGTTGTTGTATGAGTTGTTTGCCCATTTTGGACATTAGGCCTTGTCAGTTGCATCGTTTGCAACTCTCATCCCATAGGTTGTCTTTTATTTTTATTGTTTCCATTGCTGTATAAAAGTTGTAAATATGATTAGGTGGGTCCCATTGATTTATTTATTTTTTGCTATTATCTTGGGAGATTGATATAAGAAAATATTTGCATGGTTCATGTCAGAGAATGTTTTGCCTATGTTCTCTTATAGGAGTTTTATGATGCAATATGTTTCAGATTTAAGTTCGTTTTTGTGTATGGGGTGAGGGTGTGTTCTAGTTTCACTGATTTACATACAGCTGTCCAGTTTTCCCAGCACTATTGGCTGAAGAGGCTTTTTTCCTATTTTGCATTCTTGCCTCCTTTGTCAAAGAGTAATTGACGGTAGGTTTCTGGGTTTATTTCTGTACTCGCTATTATCTTCCATTGATCCAAATGTCTGGTTTTATTTATTTTTTTTAACCAATACCACAGTCTTGATTACTGTAGCTTTGTAATATTGTCTGTAATATGGGAGAGTTATGCCTCCTGCTTGTTTGTTTTTTTCCTCAGGAATGCTTTGGCAATTCTGGGTCTTTTATGATTCCATATACATTTTTGGATTGTTTGTTCTAGTTCTGTGTAAAATGTCATGGATATTTTGATAGGGATCATATTAAATCTGTAAATTGTTTTGGGTAGTATGGCCATTTTAACAATAATAATTTTTCCCATCAAGGAGCATGGGATATCTTTCCATTTCTTTGAATCCTCTTTAATTTCCTTCATTAATGTTTTATAGTTCTTAGTGTATAAGTCTTTCGCCTCCTTAGTCAGGTTTATTCCTAGGTATTAAAATTTTTTGAGTGTGATTTTAAAAGGGATTATTTTTTATTCCTTTTCTAGTATGTCTTTGTTAGTATAAGGAAATGCAAATGATTTCTGAATGTTAATCTTTATCCTGCTACTTTGCTGAAATTATCAGTTTGAGAAGTTTCTGTTTGGATTCCTTAGGATTTTATATATATATTATCATGTCACCTGCATAAAGTGACAATATTATCTCTTCTCTTCCAATTTGGATATCTTTTATTTCCTTTGTTTAACTGATTGCTGTGGCTATAACTACCAATACTATGTTGAGTGAAAGTGGTGAGAGTAGACATCCTTGTCTCTTTCAGATTTTAGCAGAAAGGATTTCAGCTTTTCTCTATTGAGTATTGTATTGGCTGTGGATTTGTCGTAAATGGCTTTTATTATATTAAGGTATGTTCCCACTTATAACCACTTTAGTAAGAGTTTTTATCATTAATGGATGTTGGATTTTGTCAAATGCTTTTCTGCATCTATTGAGATGATTATGTGTTTTTTGACTTTTGGTGATGTGGTGCATGACTGTGATTGATTTGCATACGTTAAACCATCCTTGTCAACTTGGAATGAATCCCACTTGGTTATAATGCATAATATTTTTTTATGAATTGTTGGAATCTGTTGGCTAAAATTTTATGGAGAATTTTTTATCTTTATTCATCAAAGATATTGGCATATAATATTTTTTCTAGTATCTTTGTCTTTTTTGGTATCAGGGTGAATGTGGTTTCATAGAATGTCTTTGGGATTGTTTCTTCTTCAATCTTTTTGGAAAAGTTTAAGAATGGTAAGTATAGGTTCTTCTTTGTATGTTTGGAAGAATTCAACTATGAAGCCATCTGGTCCTGGACTTTCGTTTGTAGAGAGTGTTTTTATTACATATTCAATTTCACTTCTATTAATCAGTCTGCTCAATTGATCTATTTCTTCTTGATTCAGTTTTATCAGTCTGTATGTTTATAGAAAGTTGTCCATTTCTTCTAGGTTTTCAAATTTGTTGGCATGTAATTGTTCATAGTGTTCTCCTAAGGGTTTTTAGTATTTCTGAAGTGTCAAGATTTTTCTTTTTTCATTCCTTATTTTGTTTATTTAGGTTCTTTTTCTCTTCTTGAGGAGTCTGGCCAGAGGTTTGTGAATTTTGTTTACCTTTCAAAGAACTAGCTCTTGGTTTTATTGATTTTTTTTTCTATTATTTTATAAATATCTGTTTTATTGATTTCTTCTCTGACCTTTATGATTTTCTTCCTTCTGCAGACCTTAGGTTTTGTTTGTTCTTCTTCTTCTAATTTTTTTAGGTGGTAGGATAGGTTGTTGATTTGAGATTTTTCTCCTTTCTTGAGGAAGGATTCTATTGCTATGAACTTCCCTCTAAGAATTGCTTGTGAAGTATCACACAGGTTTGAATGATTGTGTTTTCACTTGAGTTTGTCTCATTTGTTGCTTGTCTTGTTATTTTTTATTAATCTTATTTAATTTAATTGTATTGTGTTATAATATTATATTATATTAATTTTTGATTTCTAGGGCCTCACCTGTGGCATGTGGAATTTTCCAGGCTAGGGGTTGAATCAGAGCTACAGCTGTCAGCCTATACCACAGCCACAGCAATGACAGATCCAAATCTAATCTGCAGCCTACATTAGAGCTCACAGCAATCTGGATTATAAATTCACTGAACGAAGGCAGAGATCAAATCCACATGCTCATGGTTCCTAGTTGTGTTCATTACCACTGAGCCACAATGGAAACTCCTGTCTTAACATATTTTTTAATTCCCATTTTGATTTCCTCGATCCATTGGTCTTGCAGTAGCATGTTTTTTGGTCTCCATGTACTCATTTTTTTCTCATTTATTTTCCTGTGGTTCATTTCTAGTTTCATGCCAATGTGGTCAGACAAGATGCTTGAAATAATTTCTACAGTCTTAAATTGGTTGATAACAGTTTTTGCTCCAGAATGTAGTCAATCCTAGAAAATGTTCCATGTTCACTGGAAGAGAATGTGTATTCCATGTTTTTCAGATGTAATCTCCTGAAAATATCAATTAAGACTAACTGTTCTATTGCGTCATTTAGGGTCTCTGTTGCCTTCTTGATTTTATGTCCAGAGGATCTGTCCATTGATGTGAGTGGGGTATTAAAATATCCTACTATTACTTTAGTCTCATCAATTTACTCATTAATATCTGTTAGTGGTTTTTGTATGTATTTGGGTGCTCCTATATTAGGGGCATACATAGTGACAAGTGTAATATCCTCTTCTTGAATTCATCTGTTTATCATTAAAAAGTGTCCTTCTTTGTCTTTCTTGATGGCTTCGTTTTAAAGTCTGTTTTGTCTGATATAAGTATTTGAGATTCCCAAATATTTGTCTTTACTGATCACATAAAATATCTTTTTCCATCTCCTCACTTTCTATTTATATGTGTCCTTTGCCATTAGGTTAGTATCTTGTAGGCAGAATTTTGTAAGCTCTTGTTTTTTATCCAGTTTGCCACTGTAAGTCTTTTGAATGGAGCACTCAGTCCATTGACATTTAAGGTAATTTTTTTAATTTAATGATTTTAATTTTTTTCCATTACAGATGGTTGAGCGTTCTGTCAATTGTCTACTGTACAGCAAGGTGATCCAGTCATACATACACATATACATTCTTTTTCTCACATTTTTGATGAATATATAGTTATTGCTATTTTAATTCCTGTTTTTCAGTTGATTATGTTTCTCCTTTGTTCCTTTCTTTATCCGGTTGAATGATTTCCTTTTATTTCATGCTTGTGTCCTCTACTTTTATTTTTTATGAATGTATTTTTTAGTTTTGATCTGTAGTTTCCCTGTTTTTCAAGTATTTTAACCCTTTCTTATATACGCTTACATTAGCCTGATAGTCATAGTCTCAAACACATTCTAAAAAAGAGAGTCTAGATTTTCTTACTTTCATTCCTCACATTTATGTTTTTGATCTCCTTTTATACATCTTCATGTTTAGCCTTTTGTTGTTCTTTGTGTTAATCATCACTTTTACAAATAAGTTTTTTTTTTCTGTTTAGATCTGCACACTGCCTTTTTCAGGTGATAACTGTCCAGTTGTTATTTCCACCATCCTGTATCTTCTTACTTCTTTCCTATTTAGAGGAAACTTTTCAGTATTTCTTTTAGAATGGGTTTAGTATTGCTGTATTAGTTTGGTATTTGTTTCAGAAATTCTTTATTTCTCCTATTTTAAATGATAATATTTCTGGGTAGCATATTATAGGCTGCAAATTTTTTCCTTTTTAGAAGGTTGAATATATATTGCCACTATGTTCTGGCCTGTATTGCTTATGTAGAGAAATCAGCAATAGTTTTATGGACATTCCCTTATAATTAACTTTTTGTTTTCTTCTTGCTGCCTTTACAATTCTCTTCTTATATTGGCATATTTATTATAACAAGTCTTGGTGTGGGTCTATTTGGGTTAAAATTCTTTGTGGAACTATGTGCATCCTGTATCTTGATATCTGTTTCCTTCAGATTTGGAAAGATTTTAGCCATATTTTATTCAAATATATTTGCAATCCCCTTTTCTTTTTATTCTACTGATATCCCTATTATGCAAAGATTGGCCTGTTTTGTATTATCGCATTTATTTCTTTTTATTTTTTTTGTATTCACTTAACATTTTATTTCCATTTTGCTGCAGTTCAAGGTTTTTAATTTCACTTAATACAAAGATTATTAATTTCTTCCATTATACCTGGTTTATGGTGTTCTGTCAATTTTCCACTGTACAGCGTGGTGACCCAGTTACACATACATGTATACATTATTTTTCTCACATTTTCATGCTCCATCATAAGTAACTAGACGTACTTCCCAGTGCTACACAGCAGGATCTCATTGCTAATCAATTACAAAGGCAATAGTTTGTATCTATTAACACCAAGCTCCCAATCCATCTCACTCCCTCTGCATCCCCCTTGGCAACCACAAGTCTATTCTCCAAGTCCATGATTTTCTTTTCTGTGGAAAGGTTTATTTGTGCCATATATTATATTACAGATACAAGTGATATCATATGGTATTTGTCTTTCTCTTTCTGACTTACTTCACTCAGGATGAGAATCTGTAGTTCCATCCATGTTGTTGCAAATGGCATTATGTTGCTCTTCTTTATGGCTGAGTCATATTTCATGTGTATATATACCACTTCTTCCTAATCTAATCATTGGTCAATGGACGTTTGGGTTGTTTCATGTCTTGGATACTGTGAATAATGCTACAATGAACATGTGGGTGCATGTGTCTTTTTCAAGGAAAGTTTTGTCTAGATATATGCCCAAGAGCAGGATTGCTGGGTCATATGTTAGTACTATGTATAGTTTTCTAAGGTACCTCCATACTGTTCTCCATAGTGGTTATACCAGCTTACATTCCCACCAACAGTGCAGAAGGGTTCACCTTTCTCCGCACCCACTCCAGCATTTGTTATTTGTGGGTTTATTGATGATGGCTGTTCTGACTGGTGTGAGGTGGTATTTGTGTTAGTTTTGATTTGCATTTCTCTAATAATCAGGGATGTTGAGCACTTTTTCATGTGCTTGTTGGTCATCTGTATATCTTCCTTGGAGAAATGTCTATTCATGTCTTTTGCTGGTTTTTCAATTGGGTTGTTGGCCTTTTTGCTGTTGAGTTGTATAAGTTGTTTGAATATTTTAGAGATGAAGCCCTTGTCCGTTGCATCATTTGAAATGATTTTCTCCCATTCTGTAAGTTGTCTTTTATTTTCTTTTTGGTTTCCTTTTGCTGTGCAAAAGCTTAAGAAATGGACAAATTTCTAGAGACTTACAGCATGCCAAAACTGAATCAAGAAGAAATAGATCAACTGAACAGACCAATCACTAATGAATTGAATATGTCATGAAAACACTCCCTACAAATAAAACTCCAGGACCAGATGGCTTCACAGGTGAATTCTACCAAACATACAACAAGGAACTTATACCCATCCTCCTTACACTATTTCAAAAGGGTGAAGAAGAAGGAACACTCCCAAAAACATTCTATGACGCCACCATCACCCTAATTCCAAAACCAGACAAAGATACCACCAAAAAGAAAACTATTGACCAATATCATTGATGAATATAGACACAAAAATTCTCAACCAAATGTTAGCCAACTGAATCCAACAACATATAGAAAAGATCATACACCACGACCAAGTGGGATTCATCCCAGGTGCACAAGGATGGTTCAACATAGGCAAATCGATCAATGTCATACAGCACATTAACAAAGTGGGATTCATCCCAAGTGCACAAGGATGGTTCAACATAGGCAAATCAATCAATGGCATACAGCACAATAACAAAAGGAAAATAAAAAACCACATGATCATCTCAATAGATGCAGAAAAAGCATTTGACAATGTCCAACATCCATTCATGATCAAAACTCTTACCAAAGTGGGTATAGAGGGAATATATCTTAACCTAAGAAAAGCCATTTATGACCAACCCACAGCAAATATAATACTCAATGGAGAAAAATTGAAAGCCTTCTCACTCATATCTGGAACAAGACGAGGATGCCTACTCTCACCACTCTTATTCAACATATTACTGGTAGTCTTAGCCATAACAATCAGACAAACAAAAGAAATGAAATGCATCAAAATAGGAAGAGAAGAGGTAAAGCTCTCACTGTATGCAGATGACATGATACTATATACAGAAAACCCTAAGGACTCAACCACAAAACTAATTGAACTGATCAACAAATTCAGCAAAGTAGCAGGATATAAGATTAACATTCAGAAATCAGTCACATTTCTGTGTACTAACAATGAAATTTTAGAAAAGGAATACAAAAATGCCTTTTAAAATTGCATCCCAAAACATCAAATACCTGGGAATACACCTGACCAAGGAGGTAAAAGTATTATATGCTGAGAACTATAAAATATTAATCAATGAAATCAAAGAAGATGTAAAGAAATGGAAAGATATTCCATGCTCCTTCCTGGGTTGGAAAAATTAATATTGTAAAAATGACCATACTTCCCAAAGAAATCTACAGATTCAATGCAATCCCTACCAAATTACCCATGACATTTTTCACAGAACTAGAACAAACAATCCAAACATTTAGATGGAACCATAAAAGACCCAGAATTGCCAACGCAATTCTGAGGAAAAAATCCAAGCCGGATGCATCACTCTCCCAGGCAATGTTACAAAGCCTCAGTCATCAAGACATTGTGGTACTCGTACCAAAACAGACAGACAGAACAATGGAACAGAATAAAGAACCCAGAAATAAACCCAGACACTTAAGGTCAATTAATCTTTGACAAAGGTGACAAGAATATCAAATGGGAAAAAGAGAGTCTTTTCAGTAAGTATTGCTTGGAAACCTGGACAGCCGCATGCAAATCAATGAAACTAGAACACACCCTCACACCATGCACAAAAAAATAAACTCAAAATGGCTGAAAGACTCAAGTGTAAGACAAGACACCATCAAACTCCTGGAAAAGAATATAGACAAAATATTCTCTGATATCAACCTTATGAATACTTTCTCAGGTCAGTCTCCCAAAGCAACAGAAATAAAAGCAAAAATACACCAATGAGACCTAATCATCGATCTCTTATATTGCTTTTTCATTTGGTTTTCTGTCTGCTGTCCTGATTGTGTGATGTCCATTATTGTATCTTCCAAGTCACTTATTCATTCCTCTGCATTATTCATTCTGCTCTTCAATGCTTTAACTCAGTTTGTATCTCTGAAAATGAATTTTCTAATTTTCTTTAGCTCCTTCTTATATTTCCCAGTTCCTTTCTAAATTAATCTGCATTACTGTTCATATCTGCTATTAACTTCTTCAGTATTATCATTACCTCCTTTTGAACTCAGTGTCTGTTAGACAGCAGAAGTCTATCTCATTTTTTCCTCCATCAGAGGAATGTTTTTTTTTTTTAAATGGGAATGGTTCCGAGCTGCTTCATTATTCTTATAATTTTCTTATTCTGTGAGTTTAGGGAAAATAACCATCTACTGTATTCTTGGAGTGCTATTTATATGAGAGATCACCCCTGGGTAGCTTGTGAGATCTTGGTATTCTTTTTTTTTTTTTTTTTGGCATGAGTGCTGCTTTTGGTTTTGCTGTTATCCCCTTGATAGTGAGTATGCCAGGCCTGCTTATGCTTCCAGGGAGATGGTGGCAATGTCCTGGGCCTATAGCCAGTGCCTAGTTTCTTGGCCCTCACAGGAAGGTAGGGGCTTCACTATATCAAGGCTTCACTATAACAGGCTGCTCCTAGTTATAGGGCCCTGGGCAGTGGCAATGACCCTCAGGGAGGTGGAAATAGTGCCCAAAGCCTTTTAGTAGTGGTAATGACAGGGATGTCCATTCTAATTCACAGGTTAACTGACTGAGCAAGGGCAATGAGTGGCACTCGGTTGCAGTGCCTTCCTATGGGGTAGTCAGAGTTGGCTAGGGCCACAGATGGTGCCTGTTTACAGAAACTTTACTGGTGGAAGGCTTCACCTGACTCTGGAGTCTCAAATGGCTGCAGTGTTTGGCACCCGCCACCCATAGCCTTCTCAAGAGTATCCTGTCACCTAAGAGCCCAAACATGGCCAGAGATTGATGTTGCTATGTTGGTCCCACCCTTCCTCCTCTCATACTTTTCAACAATGTGGTCTTTTTCCTCCTGAGGGCCCAGGATTTCTCCCAAATTCCCTTGGCTGTGGCACTATGCTCCCCAGCCCATGGCACACCACTCCATAGTCACCTCAGATTGTCTCTACATAGCCAACCCTAGTCCTCTCCCCATAACTAACCTCCGAAGCCTGAGTCTCAGTGCCCAGGCACTGCCCAAATATCTCAGGCTGTGGTGTCCTGGGCAGTGATACCAATTCCATGTGCTGCTCTCTCTCTGCTTTGCCCTCTTCTGTCTGGTTTCTGTGCTTCTTTCCAAAGCTTTGAGTTTCCCTCTCCATCCTGGCTAATATCCCTGTCAGGTAGGTAGCCTTCCAGATTGCAGATTCCTTTCCTCTTTCACAGCTTCCCATCAGGAGTGCTGATCCCAACCTGATCCTTTTCTCTCTCTCTCTCTCTCTTTTTAGAATTATTTTTATTTTTCCATTATAGTTGTTTTACACTGTTCTGTGAATTTTCTACTGTACAGAAAAGTGACCCAGTCACAAATACATATATATTCTTTTCCTCAGATTATCTTCCATCTTGCATCATCATAAGTGACTAGATACAGTTCCCAGTGACATATGGGACAACAACTATGGAAAATCATATGGAAATACCTCATAAAACTAAAAATAGAACTACCATATGACCCAGCAATCCCACTCTTGGGCATATATCCAGACAAAATCTTTTTCCCCCTTTGTTCTACCCAGTTATGTGGAGGGTTTTTTACCCTTTTTTGAGGCCTAAGGTCTTATGCTAGCATTCAGTAGATGTTTTGTATGAATCGTTCTACATGTAGATTTTTTGGTATGTGTTTGTGGGAGAAGGTGAGTGCCACATCTTACTCCTCTGCCATATTGCTCCCACACCCTGGAAGTCCTATTTTTAAAATTGTAAGAAATGCAAAAAGAAGCAACAAGGAATGGTGAAATCTTCTGTAGCTAGAAACAGCTATTTACTTTCTCTTCTTCTAGAGGAAGGGTAGAACAGTAACTGTAACCAAAAGACAGACATAGAGATACACACCCTGGAACACACATGCACATGACCACATGCCCCAAGAGAGTCAGAAAGAGAGGGGGTAGGGAAAGAGAGAAAAAGACATTATAAAAAGGAACCATCCCACCAGATGGTAAAGACAATTCAGTTGACCCAGTGCATATGGATCACTTTCACTGGACAAAGATAAGTGTGGAGAAGGACAGAGAGTGAATCTAGATATGTAAAAGGAGAATAGTTATCACTAGAGCTAGCATTTATTGAGTGACTAGAGCTGTGGTAGGTCCGTTACACCATTATCTCAGCTGATCCTCATTATATCATAGCTAGTTGGGGATTATGTTCTTATTTCATAGATGAGGAAACCAAGTCTCAGAAATTAAAATTCTCATACTGAATTGTTGCACAAATCAACATGTGGACAGCACCTCTGTTTCTTAGATTCACATATGCAGCCATTTATTCAATATTCTTAGAGATAAATAGAGAGATGAATAACAATCAGCACCTGCCCTCCAGAAGCCCACAGATCAGACACTGAGCAGGAAAGTGTGAAATAGCAAGATGACAAGGAAGAAAACAATATTTTGCCACAAATTCTTTTGAGAAGGACCTACTTAGCAAGATTTCCCACATGACAAACTGTATCTGTACCACATTGTACCATGTGCCAAACACACTACAGTCAGTATTTCTTTACCCACATTTCAACTTTATGAATTAGGCATTGCTGTTGTTTTTGTTTTGCCTTTGAGGTTCAGGATGTTGTCTAGAAGCAGCTAAGAGGCTGAAGCATGATAGGAAGGCAGGTTTTTAGTCACTACTTGCATTTATCCTTTCTAAATTTGCATGTGTTAAGTGTTGAATGTATTATCACAGTTTCATGCTGTCTATGTCTTGGAATTTTTAATATCACTTTAAAATGTTTTCACTCTTATGGTATAATTATTTTAAGTTTCAGGGGTAAAAAAGGCTTCACATGGCCTTATTGTACCAATGATTTTTTAAAGACATTTTAAAATTCCTTCTATGAAACTTTAAATGTACACCCATACCCTCAGCATTCACAGACACACTTCACTCTCACATCTACCTGGGCCTGACCCCAACTCTAGTCTCTTTCAGTTTGACTGCAAAAGTTTAGATGGAAATGAACAAAGGGAATAAAGTGAGAATTCCTGATAATACACACAGAAATATATGAGGTGCTTTTCTTTCGCAAGGTGCCAAACTTTGAAGGAACCGACACTTATATGAGGCTTGAATCCTTTCACCTACACCACCTCCATGTAATTAATTAGCTTTAGTTCCATTATCGTTCTTGAGGCCACTTCTACCATATAAAGAGAACTGACTCTTCAGGACTTCTTTCCTTTTTGGGCTGAAATTTGTCTCCCTGTGGCTTTCTCCCACTTGTCTCAGCTCTATCACCTAAGACCACATAGGCCTTGTTTGTTGTTCTGTTTGTGAAAGCTCTTCAGAGATCTGAAAAAAATGGACCTGGTCCTGCTTTAGTATTCTATTCTCTAGGTTTACAGTTATACCCTTAACCAAAAGGGAAAGGCAGAAAGGCTGGGAGCCTCTACATACACACATCCAGATCCACATTTCAGCCTAGTTATCTCAAGCCTTTTCTACAACTATTACCTGATCATTCAGTCATTCCCCATGAATCATGATCTTCAGTTTTTATGAAGTAATGGTGAAAGATAAAAATGTCAGAGCCATCACACTAGGTTTAGAATCCCAGCTTTGTCACTTTGTTAGCCATGATACCTTGGGCAAATTGCTTCAATTCTCTGAATTTGAGTTTCCACATCTGTGAAATAGACTGTTTCCCACCTGTGTCAGAGACTGATAATTGTCCTTAATATCGTCTCTGATTCTACAGTAGTAGAAATTTTAGTGGGTACATAGCCATTCAGCTAAATTATAGATTTTTCATCCCTTCTTGGATGTAGGTGTGGCAATATGACTAATATATGGAAAATATATATGAGCAGAAATGATGTAAGTAGTTTCAAGTCGTAATATCTTCTGGTAGCTAGAATACATATATGATGATGGAATTGGAGAAGCTACCTTACATCTAGATTCAAGTCCTTACTCTACTAACCACATGGCAATTATCCCCCAGTTTCTGAATGTGTAAAATGGAGACAAAATTTTGAATTTTAAGAGATGTTGGGAATGTTCAGTGAAAGAATGGATTTTAACATACTTTGGGAATGGTCAAGTAATTGTTCCTATAGATGTATTGCAACTCTAATACACTGAAAGAGTCTTTGGATTTGAGGGATATCAGCTTCTTATCTCAGCCCAGCCTTTTTAGTAGCTGTGTGATTTACTACAGAATCTATAAAATTTCTCAGCCTCAGTTTCTTCCACTGTAATATGGGGAAATCACCCTTCTTCTCAGAGATGTTGAGAGGATTGATTAACATAATATCTGTGAATGTATTTGGCACATAGTGCTCAATTTTTTTTCTTTTCTAAAATAGACATCTAGTATATACAACAGTATCTGGGTAAAGACATCTGTTGGCATCATGAAGACAATTAGGTACTGGTGTAGAAGGGGGAAGTTTAGAAGATGAGCTAAAAGCAATTTTGACATCGGCCTATTGTGTTTTATTTTCTATCATTGCCCTACAGCATTTGTTTTGTTCTCTTCACCATGGGCTGAATATTAACCTGGTAGGTAATTTCCCTCATTATTTGGTGCCATGGACACTTTTATAAGTCTGGTGAAACCTATTGACTCTTATTAGAATAATATTTAAAATGCATAAAATAATAGTTTCCTGGTGGCATAGTGGGTTAAGGATCCATGTTTTCACTGTTGTGGCTTCTGTCGCTTCTACGGCATGGATTTGATCCCTGGTCTGGAACTTCCACATGCTATGGACATGGCCAAAAATTTAAAAAAATAAAATAAATGTATAAAATAAAAATTGAACATTTCAATGGAAACCATTTAAATTTAAATACATTTATCAAATTATACAGAAATCAAAGTTGTGGTAGAGAAATACCTGTACCTCTTTATTAATGCACCAAATAACAAAATCCAATAGAAGCTTTAATAATTACCATAATTTCAAATAGTGATGAACATAAATGATATTCCAAGATGAATGCAAAGAAAGGTAATGTGATATGAGCATTTTGTGATTTCTACTGTTATAAGACCTAGGCACTGTGAAAATTACTGTGGATTTTTACTTACATTCGTAATGAGTGGAAAAGCTAAATTTTAGTTAGAGACTAGTGAAGATAAAATGAATTGTTTCCATCCAAGTTCATGGATACCTGCCTTAGACACAAGAGTTCTTATAGCAAAAATTTTATCATATTTTATCATATCATTTAAGGCAGATCCAAAGTAGAAATGGACCTTAGATGTTATGTATTCTCTCCATTCCATTCCATAGCTTGAGGACACAGAAGTGAAATTATTTAAGGTCGTACAGTTAGATAAAGTTTGCAAAGCTAAAATCTAGGCTCTTGACTAGCATGTAATTCCAGTAATTCATCCAAAATAATTTTGAAATTCAAACATGTGATGGTCTTTCAGTATTAGAAATATAAGTGATTGGCATTAAGAGCCAGCATGGGCTCTCTATTTATGTCATGCTAGACTTAACTGATTTTATTTCAGTTAATATTACTAGGATTACCAGATTAAAAGTTTAATATAATGTTCTACCAGAGGGTATATCAATTTTAGCCTGGTATTTGACAAAGTATCTAAGGATTTCCCTGTTGATATGACTGATAAGTATGCAGTTGACAGCATATTTAGGGGACTTGTGAATGACTGTAGCCTCGTAACCAAGTAAAAAGTCAATTGTGTCAATCTAGGTAGTGTTCCTTGTAGTGTGCTGCAGTTGTTGGCTGTTATCTCTCACTCATTCAACATTTTTATTAATGGTTTTAATGAGGAGTCTAATAGTAAATAACATCAGATTTCAGGATGCTGGTGCAGACAGATGCAAATGAATGTATTAGGAGATTAATTCAAGATATCAGAAGGGGTCCACAAGCTTCAGTAATGAGCTGAATAAAGGCAGATGTAATTTGAAGAAAGATTTGTGTGAAGCCCTAAATTTGGTCTTGAAAATTGTATAGGCAAAGAATGGGAAATACTGGCAAGTGGAGAAGAGTAGAGGAAGGAGTTATCACAGCAAGGCTATGAATGATAGTCCCTAAAACTTTAATAACTTAATGCAATATAATTTTCTCACTGATGGAAAGTTTAATAAGTGGTGATGGAAAGAGGTTTGATTTCCACACAGTCACTGAGGGACTCAAAGTGATAGAGGTTCTGTCATGCTCAATGCATGGTTTTCAAGATTTTCCTGGAACTCAATTACCTGGTGGCAGATGAAGGAAAAGTGAGGAATATTTATGTTGCAGTTCTAGAAAGGGTGTGTATCACTTCTACCTATATTATACTTGCTATTATTAAGATAAATTGCCATACATAGCAGCAAGTGATGCTAGTAAGTGTAGTTTAGATGTGTGATGAGAAGGAAAGCACAATATGAACAGCCAGGCAGTCTTTGCCTCAGAACCTTAGGCCAAAATGGCTGGAAGGGGTTATGTATGATACTCCTATTCTCTTCTGCCCTAGCTTCACACTTTAAAGTAGAAACAGTATAACTGGAAGGGAGTGAGTAGGCTGGGAGTAAGTTGGATTTCAGGTTTCAAAAAGAGTGTTTAAGGGAGCTTGAGCTGCTTGACCTGGAAAAGAGAAAGATAAGGGGTGCAATGCCTGTCTTCAGACCTCTGAAGAATTGTCACAGAGAATAATGAGAAAATGGGACCTCTGTGTTTCTGAGATGTAAAGTTGGGACGTATGGGTAAAAGGTAATTAGGTTCAGCTCAAAAAAAGGAAGACATGTCCATAGATGGAATAAGCTTCTCTTGAATATAATAAACTATTCAATATCAGAAGTGTGAAAAGGCTGGATGAGTCATCTCTCAAGGATAATGTTGAAGTGGAAATGATTCTTCCATTGTGTACAATATTATACTACCTGATCTAAGACTTTCCAAGACTAAGCTGCTATATTTCTACATACATTCCATGCTGTAGTCTCAGGCTTATTCCTCTGAAGGGAAATGAAAGCTGAAGAGAAATGAATTGAAATGAACTTTTATGAAAAATAAAAATCAAGAAAATAGTCAACATACATTCATCATAAAGCTCTGCAATAATTGCAACCTACAAACTGAAGACTGACAATAGAGTATGTCTTTTAACATAGAACTTCATTGCAAGTTTTAAAATGAAATGCTTGACTACCTTTTCAAAATATGGCAATTTCAGGAATATCATATCATGTAGCTGCCGTAGGTTGCAATTGATTCCAGGTGTCAGGTTGGAATATATATTAAATTTAGGCTGGTGGTTTCTGGCATAAATTATCCTGCAAAATATACTTACAGAATAAGGGATATACAAAGCAATCATTTTAGATAAATGAGTCCCTACTATATTATCAAAAGAAAGTAATCTAGTTGCAATGAAAGACGTGAGCAAAGGCCCTGAAGTTACGCTTTTCACATGTCAGGATTTTATCATGGACTATAACTCAATATAAACAATTACTCATGAGAATTTAGGGGAGAGTAAGATAAATTTTAGCAGGAAAATCAGGGATATATTTATGAAAAAGATGACTTTTGACTTGAGTCTAAAAGATGAGTTTAATTTTCTTAGGCACTGATAAAAAGACCCATTCATTCATTCACTTATTCTTTCATCCAATAATTCAACAAGCACTTATCTACAAGAAAATGTTTCAGGCTGTAGGGGTACAGCTTGTACTTGTGAATCTCACATTCTAGAGCAATATACAGGTAAGAAAGAGGTTTTTAAAAAAAAATCCAATGATAATACTTGCTTTAAAGAATGTGAGGTAGGGTAATGGGTGGGAAATTATATCAGGTACGATTTTATAGTCCTTTAAAAAGCTTGAATATTAATCTAATTAAAACAGGAATCCATTGGAGGATTTTAGGAAACACCACCCTTTCTGTTATTTGGAAAGTGTGTTGAAAGTGGGCAAAAGTAGAAGGGAGACAAATTAGGATGCTGCAATAGAAGACCAGAGAGGTGGGGGAAGAGATGAAGAGAAGTATTCAGACTTAGTGCATCATTTGGAAGTAGACTTAAAAGGACAGACTAGTGGGTATAAATAGAATGGGACGCTTATTTTGGGATATACTTTTTACCTAATCTCTAGACAATCCTATGAGGAAGGTAGAATTACCCCCACTAGATGCATGATATATGCTCTAATTTATGTTAGAAGGGTATAATATATATATGCTCGTATATATATATGAATATAATATGCTCTGATTTGTTTTTAAAAGTTCTGAGAGTTTTCTGGTGGCCTAGCATTTAAGGATTCAGCATTGTCACCACGGTAGCTCTGGTTCAATCCCTAGTCCAGGAATTTCTGAACACTTTTAAATGAGGAAAATAAAAGTTCTTTCACTTTCATTATCTAGACATCCATAAAACAACTCTACAATAGATACAGCAAGCACTGTATTTAACAGGTGGGGAAATTAAGACTCAAAGATATGATCATGATTTGTATTATTTATCATTGATTTTTTTTAAAAAGTGTTTTTGTTATTTCCCCAATAGAATTTTTTCCACTGTACAGTATAGTGACCCTGTTACACATATATGTATACATTCTTTTTTCTCATATTATCATGCTCCATCATAAGTGACTAGACAAGAGTTCACAGTGCTGCACAGCAGGATCTCATTTCTAATCCATTCAAAAAGGAATACTCTGCATCTATTAGCCCCAAACTTCCAATCCATCCCACTCTCTCCCCTCCTTGGCAACCACAAATCTATTCTCCAAGTCCATGATTTTCTTTTCTGTGGAAAGTTTCCTTTGTGCCATATATTAGATTCCAGGTATGTGATATCATCTGGTATTTGTCTTTTTCTTTCTGACTTACTTCACTCAGGATGAGAATCTCTAGTTCCATCCATGTTGCTGCAAATGGCATTATTTTGTTCTTCTTTATGGCTGAGTAGTATCCCATTGTGTATATATACCACATCTTCCTAATCCAATCATCTTTCAGTGGACATTTACCTTGTTTCCATGTCTTGGCTATTGTGAATAGTGCTGCAATGAACATGCGGGTGCATGTCTTTTTTAAGGAAAGTTTTGTCTAGATATACGCCCAAGAATTGAGTTGCTGGGTCATATGGTAGTTCTATGCATAAACTTCTAAGGTACCTCCATACTGTTCTCCATAGTGGTTGTACCAGCTTACATTCCCACCAACAGTGCAGAAGGGTTCCCTTTCTCTATATCCCCTCCAGCAATTGTTAACTTGTGGACTTATTGATGATGGCCATTCTGACTGTTGTGAGGCAGTATCTTGTGGTAGTTTTTATTTGCAGTTCTCTGAAAATCAGTGATGAAATGAAAAAATGCTCAACATACTTATACATCTCAACAGCAGAAGAACAAACAACCCAATGAAAAAAATGGGCAAAAGACCTGAATAGACTTTTCTCCAAGGAAGATTTACAGATGGCCAAAAAGCACATGAAAAAATGCTCTTCATCCCTGATTATTAGAGAAATGCAAACCAAAACTACCATGAGATACACTGTCCATTTTTGCTGTTGTTTTAATTACCATTTGGATCCCCAAGGGGTAGGTTTATTCCATTTCCCGATTATTATAGGCCTACAGGATGAGTTATCCTTGGTCCCACTGAGAACAGTGTTTGATTTCTTTCAAAGAATATAGGGTTTATCTAGGAAAAGACTTGTCCAAAATACCTGATAGGGCATGGTGATATATGTAAATGAGGAGAAATATAAGTACCAGTACTCTATAAGTCCCTAGGGCTCCCACAGTGCCCTGTGCTCCCCCCATCAGGGCACTGATAATATTATTTATTTCTCTTCTGTTTCCTAACTTGACTTACCTCAAGGAAGGGTAATCTAACTCAGTATTTGTTGATGGCATTAATAAAAATTATAAAAGAATCTTGAAATTTAATCTACCACTTCTGCTTTGTAGAGTATTATCTATAGTGGCATAATTTAGGTAATAAGACCTTTGCAAATTTGGACATTCAGTGTTCTGCCTCAATACTATGGTTCTCTCAACAACTTCCCAACTTGGTAGCAAAATGTGGGATATATTATTTTTGTAATAACCAGAATTGCCTTGCTGGAGTACTCTACTTATGATCTGTAATACCAGCTCAGTCAACTCACTCTCTTTTTCCTTTTTAGCCCCATCCAAACAGTCATTAGTCTGTACTGAAATTGTTTGTTTACTTGGCATTTTCTCACTTGAATCGAATATTCCCCATGCCTCTTAAAATCTAAGACTGTGTCATTCATGTGCACATTTCCAGAGGTTCCATAATCTGGAGCAGATAAGGCACCTAGTATCTGTTGAACATTCTCCCACCCTGCTGAAATAAAACTTCTCCTAAGAGCCCTCTCTATTTCTTCCAGTGTCTCCACTTATTCTCCTCACACTGACTTTACCCATGATTTGCTCTCCACTATAGTAGACAGACATATTGCCTTTCATAGCCAAACTTCAAAGAGAAGCCCAAACTCGAAGTCCCTATCCCACATCACTTGTGTTCTTGCTGCTATAAAATATAGCTTGAAACTGCTAATCAAATGAATCTTCATTCTTAAAGGCTCTGTTTAAAGACTTCTTGCCAAGTATGTACTCTTTTTTAATTAAAGTATAGTTAATTTACAATGTTCCTTCAATTTCTGATGTACAGAAAAGTGACCCAGCCACCCATACACACCTTTTTTTTTTCATTTTCCATAATATTCTTACCCAAAACCAGGTACAGTTCCTTGTACTGTACAAAATGAAACTATGACTAATCTTTTTTAAATGTAACAATCTGCATCTACCAACTGCAAACTCCCCTTCAGTACTCCTCTCCCCTCACCCCTGGCAAACACAAGCCTGCAGTCCATTTACATGATCTGCTTCTGTTTTGCAGATAGA
This sequence comes from Sus scrofa, assembly GCF_054392235.1. NCBI lineage: Eukaryota > Metazoa > Chordata > Mammalia > Artiodactyla > Suidae > Sus > Sus scrofa. Next base: position 63,437,585 of record NC_139401.1, read on the forward strand.
TCATTTGTTCCTTATTTTAGGGTCCATATATTAGTGATATCATATGGCATTGGTCTTTTTCTTTCTGACCTACTTCACTTAGTATTAGAGTCCCTAGTTCCATCTATGTTGCTGCAAATGGCATTAGTTTGTCCTTTTTATGGCTGAATACTATTCCATTCTGTATACATACAACATCTTAATCCATTCATCCATCAGTGGACATTTAGGTTGTTTCTGTGTCTTGGCTATTGTTAATGGTGCTGCAATGAACATACAGATGCATGCATTTTTTTCAATGAAAGTTTTATCCAGATATATGACCAGGAGTCAGATTGCTAGATCATATGGTAGTTCTATATTTACTTTTCTAAGGTACCTCCATATTGCTTTCCATAGTGGTTGTACCAATTTTCATCCCCATCAACAGTGAAAGTGGGTTCCATTTTCTCCACATCCTCTCCAGCATTTGTTTGTTGACTTGTTAATGATGGCCACTCTAACTGGTGTGAGGTGGTAACTCATGGTAATTTTGAATTGCCTTTCTCTCATAATTAATGATGTTAAGCATTTCTTCATATGCCTGTTGCCCATCTGTATGTTTTCTTCGTAGAAATGTCTATTTAGGTCTTCTGCTCATTTTTCAATTGGGTTTTTTTTTTGTGGTTTATTTTTTTTTGTTTTTGTTGAGTTGTAGTTGTTTGTACATTTAGGAGATTAAACTTTTGTCAGTTGAATCATTTACAAAGATTTTCTCCCATTCTGTGTGTTGTCTTTCTGGCTTTTTTAATGGTTTCTTTTGCTGTGCAAAAGCTTTTGAATTTAATTAGGTCCCATCAACTTATTCTTGTCTTTATTGTCATTATTCTAGGAGGTGTGTCAAACAAGATGTTGCTATGATTTATGTCAAAGAGCATTCTGCCTATATTTTCCTCTAGGAGTTTTATAGTATCTGGCCTTACATTTAGGCCTTTAACCAATTTTAAGTTTATTTTTGGGTATGGTATTAGAGAATGTTCTAAATCCATTCTTTTACATGTGACTGTCCACTTTCCAAGCACCACTTATTGAAGAGACTATCTTTCCCCCACTGTATGTTCTTGACTCCTTTGTCATAGATCAGTTGACCATAGGTGCTTGGGTTTATATCTGCATTTTCTATCCTGTTCCATTTATCTGTTTTTCTGGTTTTGTAGTATGGTCTGAAGTCATGGAGCCTGATTCTTCCAGTTCCATTTTTTTCTTTTCAGTAATGTTTTGGCTATTCAAGGTCTTTTGTGTTTTCATACAAATTTTAAAATATTTTATTCTAATTCCCTAAAAAAATGCCATTGGTAATTTCACAGGGATTACATTGAATCTGTACATCGCCTTAGGTGGTATTGTCTTTTTGACTATCCAAATTGGAAAAGAAGTAAAACTTACTTTTTGCAGATGACATGATACTATACCTAGAAAATCCTAAAGACACTTCTAGAAAACTGTTAGAGCTCATCAGTGAATTTGGTACAATTGCAGGATACAAAATCAGTACACAGTAATCAATTGCATTTCTATATACTAACAATTAAAGATCAGAAAGAGAAATTAGGGAAGCCAAACCTTTTATCATCACATCAAAAACAGAAAAATACCTAGAAATAAACCTACCTAAATAGATTTAAAAAAAAACCTGTACTCTGAAAACCATAAGACACTGATGAAAGAAATCAACGATGTCATAAATAGATGGAAAGATACACAATGTTCTTGGATTGGAAGAATCAATATAGTCAGTTCTCTTTTTGATATGCTTCCTCTTTAAGTCCTTTGTAGTATTTGAGAGTAAGGATTACCTTTTTCCCTCAATATTCCTCCCTTATAATATGTACAATGGGGAGTTCCTGCTGTATTGCAGTGGTCTAAGGGCCTGACTGCAGTGCCTCAGGTATCTGCAGAGGCATGGGTTTGATCCACAGCCTGTCTCTGTGCAGGTGGTTAAAGATCCAGCACTTCCACATCTGTGCTGTAGGTCACAGCTACAGCCTAGATGCAGTCCTGGACCTGGGAACTTCCATGGGTGCAGGGAGAAAATACATACATTTTATGAGAGAGAGAGAGAGAGAGAGACTTATTTTTCTTGTCAGATTATTTACTCCACCAAGAAAGAAATCAAGCCTGTCTTGTTGACTTCTGTGTCTGTAATATGTACACATAGTAGGCACTCAAGAAATATTTATTGAATGAAATAGTTTTGACTGTCAAGTTGTGAGTTCAGTGCACTATGCCTTTAAAACTAGCAGAAGATCGCCTAGGAAGGTAGGGATCCTGGGCTTCTGAAGACTTCCTGTCACTACAGAACGGTTTAATTCCATATGCTGGGGACTTTCCACCAAAATTATCCCTGCTGGATTGAATTTTAGATTCTTTAAATTTGGAATCCAGTTTGGTGTCTAATTTTCTCTCTCCTCTTGCTTCCTCACTCACTCACCTGTATAAGATTGGCATGCCATATATCATTTCTTGGTATCTGACCATATTCAGTTTGTTTATTCTATTCTGCCTCACTATTCTTGTCAAGTCCTTGAACTTCTCAGGACCCCATTATTCTCTTTACTCTAAGAATGGCTCTTGAATTGGGCCAGTTTGAATGGAAAGGACAATTTTTCTGAGCTGAATTCCAGCTTTTTAAATAAAGAATATGAACCACTTCTATCTGAAATGCACATTTAAATTTCAAAACATTTTTAGATATCAATATTCACAAAATTATCTCATGGATCTTATCATGATATATTATCATGGATGTTAGATAACATAGTGAAAATTTGAGGTAAGGGTTCACATGACATCAGCAAGATGGCAGAATATTTCTCTACCCCAGTGTGCCCCCATGGAACATTGATTTGGATCTCTCCTCTGTGAGCCCAAAATTTCATTGTAGAAGTTCTAGCACACCACTGAAGCAAAAATTATCCAAGAAAATATATATTGAAGAGTGTGAAAACGTTTCACTTTTTTAATTCAAAAAATTGTATTATATTTATAGTTATACAACCATCATCACAACTTAATTTTAGAACACTTACATCCCAAACCCCCAGTCCATCCCTCCTCCTAAACCTGTCTCCATTTGTAAGCCAAAGTTTCACTTTAACCACAACACCCTTCCCCAGAAGTGGCATAACTCAGTTCCAAAGTAGACCTCCTCATCCTGTAAAAAGATATAGCATAGTGAGTGAGTGTCTGGTTTTCCCAGCCAGGTGGGTGTTGCCCAAGAGCCCACACCTTTCTATTATCATGCAGAATTCTGAGATGATCAGAATGGACAGGGGTTTGGGAGATCATATGAGCACACAAAAAAGAAGGCTCAGAACTTTTCAAAGGCTATGGATCCCACTAACTGCTTCATGCACTCCATCAGGAATTCCAACCATAACCTCTTGGGAACACATCACCTGTGAACACCACCAACTAGCCCATGATAATATCTAATGTTCTGCACACATCAAGCACCACCTTTGGCTAGACCCTTATGTGTATCCCAGCAGACATCAAATGCAAGCCTTTGCAAAGGGCTCACAAGTATGCAGATAAAGCCAGCTTGACTCAGTGAGATCGGAAGACAGCACACAAACCTGAGCATTTCAGGGAAATTGAAAACAGACAGGTTATTCTCAGCATCCAACCTGATTTTTCATAATCAAAAGAAGGCATACAATATTAAGGATGATTTTCCAAGAGTAAATAAAAAATGTGGAGCAGACACATCCCTGGTATATGTCTGAGAGAGCCTCAGAATCTCTCTCAAGGCTGGTTAATGAAGATTTACTTTCCTGAATCCAGCTGTAAAGATGGGAGGAGGCAATTGCTTCTACAAATGCAGACAGAAACACGAGATTTCAAGGAATATAACAAAATCAAGGGAACACAAATCCCACCAAAAAACATAATAATTTTCCAGTAACCAACCTCAAAGAAATGGAGATCTAAGAATTGCCTGATGAAGTAGTCAAAACAATTATTTTAAGGAAGCTCAAAAGCTACAACAGAACAGATAAATAAGTCAACAAAATCAGTAAAACATACATCCACAAAAGATAATTTGAACAAAAAATAGAAATCATTACAGAAATTCTGGAGATAAAGAATACAGTGAATGAAATAAAAAGGCAATAAAAGTCATCAAGAGAAGACTTGATCAAGCAGAAGAATGTATGAATTATAGAAAAATTCATTTAAAATTATCCATTTTGGAGCAGGAAAATGAATAATAGAGCACAAAGAATACCTATGGGATAAAAGGGACAACATCAAAAAAGTAATATTTTTATTATGGGACTTCCAGAAGGAGAAAAGACAAAGAGTCAGAACATAAAGTTTATTTAAGGAAATAATGACTGTGACACAGCATTGCCCACCAGAAGTACAAGACTCAGTACCACCCACTAATAGGAAGGCAAAAATCTCTCCTACCAGGAAGCTTGCACAAGCCTCTGGACCAACCTTACACATAAGAAACAAGAGGAACTACAATCCTGAAGCCTGCAGAAAAGAGACTGCAAATGCAGAAAATTATACAAAAATAAGATGGCATAGAAGTACTTTTCAGAGAAAATAACAAGATAAAAACTCAGAAAAGCAACTATGTGTAATACAAGTAGGCAATCTATCTGAAAAATAATTCATAATAATGATACTAAAGATGACACAAGATTTTAGAAAAATAGTGGAGGCTCAGAATAGGAAGAAAGAAGAAATGTTTTAAAAAGAGCTAGTAGAGGTAAAGAACAAAGATGAATAATATAATAACTGAAATGAAAAATATACTAGAAGGAATCAATAACTCAAGCATAACTGAGGCAGAAGAAAAAATAAGTGAGCTGGAAGAGACAGTAGTGGAAATCACTGCCACAGAAGAGAATTTTTTTAAATGAAGGAATTTAGGACAGTCTCAGAGATTTCTAGATACCATTAAACACACCAACATTCACATCATAAGGGTCCCAGAAGAAGAAATAAAGAGGGGGGCATGAGTTATTAGATTATAGACAGAAACTCCCCTAACATGAGGAAAAAAATTCAGGAAGTGCATAAAGCCTCATATAGGTAAACCCAAGAAAGAACATAATGAGAAACATTGATTGAACTGACCAAAATTAAAGATAAATAGAAAATATTAAATGCAATGAGAGAAAAGCAACAAATAACATAGAAGGGAATCCTCATAAGGTTGTCAGCTTTATTTTTAATAGAAAATCTGCATGCCAGAAGGGAGTGGCATGATATATTTAAAGTGATGAAAGGTAAAAATCTAAAACATAATACTCTACCCAAAAAGGCTCTTGCTCAGATTCAATGGAAAAATCCAAAGCTTTACAGACAAACAGAAAGTAAGACAATTTAGCCCCATCAAATAAGCTTCACCAAAAAAAATTGTAAAGGAAATTTTCTAGGAAGAAAAGACAAGTAGACAACTAGAAACAAGAAAGTTATGAATGAGAAAGCTTACTGGTAAAGGCAAACATACGATAAAGGAAGGAAATCATCCACACACAAATTATTTTTTTGCCTTTTTTTTTCTTCTTAGGGCCACACCCACAGCATGTGGAAGTTCCCAGGCTAGGGGTCCTATTGGAGCTGTAGCCACTGGCCTACACCAGAGCCACAGCAATGCAGGATCTGAGCCATGTCTGTGACCTACACCACAGCTCACAGCAACACTGGATCCTTAACCCACTGAGCAAGGCCAGGGATTGAACCTGCATCCTCATGGGTGCTACTCAGGTTTGTTAACCATTGATCCATGATGGGAACTTCCATATCAAATATTATATCAAAACTAGTAATTGTGAGAATAGAGTACAAATGCAGGATATTAAAAATGCATTTCATATTAAAATATCAGTAACTTAAAACTAACTTGTATAGATATAGACTGCTATATCAAGACTCATGTAAACTGCAAACCAAAAAACTACAAAGATATACACACACAAAAGGAAAAACTTGCCAAACACAGTAGTAAGGGTGGTCATCAAGCCACAAGAGAACAAAAGAGGAAGTGAAGATAAAAGACCTACAAAAGCAAACCCAAAGCAATAACAAAATGGCAAAAAGAACATCCATATAATTACCTTAACATAAATGGATTAAATGTTCTATCCAAAAGACATAAACTGGCTGAATGGATACAAAAACATGATGCATATATATGATGTCTATAAGAAACACACTTCAGATCTGGGACACAAACAGACAGAGAGTGAGGGAATAGAAAAAGCTATCCCATATAAATGGAAACCAAAACAAAGCTGGAGTAGCAATACTCATATGGAACAAAATGGCTTTAAAATAAAAACGGCTTAAAAAGAAAAGGAATACCACTACATAACAATCAAGGGATCAATACATGAAAAAGATAGAACAATTGTTAATATATATGGACCCAACATAGGGACCCCTCCATATGTAAGGCAGATGCTAACAGCCGTAAAAAGAGAAAACAACAGTAACAAAATAACAGTGGTAGATTTTAACACCTCACTTGTATCAATGGATATCTGGAAAGAAAATCAATAAAGAAATCTAGAAAAGTAGAGCTGGAGGAATTGAGCTCCCTGACTTCAGAATATATACAAAGCTACAGTCATCAAAACAATTTGGAAACAGCACAAAAACAGAAATATAGATCAGGGGAACAGGATAGAAAGCCCAGAAATAAACTCATGCATCTTCAGTCAACTAAACCATGACAAAGGAGGCAAAAATATACAATGAAGAAAAAACAGTATCCTCAATAAGTGTTGCTGGGAAAACAGGACAGCTGCATATAAAAGAATGTAAGTGGGAGGGATCGGGAGCTTGGGCATATCAGACACAACTTAGAATAATAGATTTACAAGGAGATCCTGATGAGTAGCATTGAGAACTATGTCTAGATACTCATGTTACAACAGAACAAAGGGTGGGGAAAAATGTAAATGTAATGTATACATGTAAGGATAACTTGATCCCCTTGCTGTACAGTGGGAAAATAAAATTAAAAAAAAGAAAATGAGGTACATATATATACAATGAAATATTACTCAGTCATAAAAAGGACAAAATAATGCCATTTGTAGCAAAATGGATAAAACTAGAGACTCTCATGCCAAGTGAAGTAAGAAAAAGACAAATGTCATATGATATCACTTATGTATGGAATTTAAAATATGGCAAATATTTTATCTAAAATATGGCAAAATGATCCTATCTATAAAACGGAGGCAGATCATGGCCAGGGAGAACAGACTTGTGGTTGCTGGGGGGTGGGGGGAGCAAGTGGGATAGAAGATGAGTTTGGGTTTGGTGGGATGGGCAATAGGGTCCTATTGTATAGCACAAGAAACTGTGTATGACTGGGTCACTTTGCTATACCAGAGAAACTGAAGAAACATTGTAAATCAGCTATACTTTAATAAAAAAATAAAATGGAAAAAAAAGAATGTAACATCATATACAAAAGTAAATTCAAATAGATTAAAGACCTAAATGTAAGGCAAGATAGTCTAAAACTCTCGGAGAAAAACATAGGCAAAACACACTTTGACATAAATTGCAGCAATATCATTTTGGATCCACCTCCTAGAGTAATGAAAATAAAAACAAAAATAAACAAATGTGACCTAATCAAGCAAAGGAAAGCATTTTTAAAAACAAAAAAAAAGTAAGTCAGAAAGACAATTACCATATGATATCACTTATATCTGGAATCTAATATACGGCACAAAGGAACATTTCCACAGAAAAGAAAATCATGGACTTGGAGAATAGACTTGTGGTTGCCAAGGGGGAAGGGGAGGGAGTGGGCAGGTCTTGGAGCTTGGGGTAAATAGATGCAGAATGTTGCCTTCAGGATGGATAAGAAATGGGATCCTGCTGTGTAGCACTGGGAACTTGATCTAGTCACGTATGATGGAACACGTAATATGAGAAAAAGAATGTATACTTATATATAAAAAAAAAAGACAACTCACAGAATGGAAAAAAATCTTTGCAAATGCTGCAACCAACAAGGCCCTAATCCCCAAAGTATAAAAACAACTTATACAACGTAACAGTAAGAAAACAAACAACCCAATAAAAATGGGCAAAAGACCTGAATAGACATTTCTTCAAGTAAGACATAAAGATGGCCCTTAGGCACATGAAAAGATGATCAACATCACTAATTATTACAGAAATGCAAATTAAAACTACAATGAGGTACCTCCTCACACCTATCAGAATGGCCAGGATTAATAAATCTACAGATAACAATTGTTAGAGAGGGTGTGGAGAAAACATAACCCTCCTACATTCTTGGTGGGAATATAAATTGGTACAACTACTATGGAGAAGAATATTGGAGAGTTCTAAAAAACTAAAAGTAGGACTACCATATGATCCAGCAATTCCACTCCTGGGCGTATATCTTTCTTCTAAGAATTTTACTGTTTAAGATTTTATGTTTAAGTATTTAATCTATTTTGAGTTGATTTTTATGTATGGTAATATCAGGGTCTGATTTAATTCTTTTGCATCCCTAACAACATTTATTGAAAGTTTTTTTTCCCCATTGTGTATTCTTGGCACTTTTGTAAAAACTTTGTTGACCATTTATTCTTGAGTTTATTTCTAGGCTTTCTATTGTTACATTGATCTATGGGTCTGTTTTTATACTAGTTTCAAACTTAAAAAAATTACTACAGCTTTGTAACTTGGTTTGAAATTGGGAAGTGTATTGCCTCCAGCTCTGTTCTTTTACAAGATTTATTTGAGCATTTGGGTTCATTGGGAGTTCTATATAAATTGCAGAATTTTTATTTCTGTGAAAATTGCCTTTCGAATTTTGAAAGGCATTGCATTAAAATTGTACATTTCTTTGGGTAGTATAGACATTTTAACAATATAAATTCTTCCAATCCATGAACATTAGATAATTTCCATGTATTTGTTTCTTTTTCAGTTTCTTTCATTAGTGTTTTATAGCTCTGAATGTATGTATATCTCATCTTTTTGGTTAAATTTTTTCCTTAGTATATTATATTTTTGAAGGAATTTTTCTTGATTTCATTTTCAGATAGATCATTGTTGGTGTCAAGGAATATAATGATATTTTATGTTGATTTTTTTATCCTTCAGCTTTACTCAATTCATTTATCCCAACAGGTTTTTGGTAAAGTCTTTAGGGTTTTCTACATGATAGGTTCATGTCATCTGCAAACAGACATCATATTTTGCTTATTTTCTGATTAGGATGAAATTTATTTCTTTTTCTTTCTGATTGATCCTGTTAGTACTTCCACTACTATGTTGAATAGAAGTGGTGAGAGTGGAATTTTTTTTACATCAGATCTTAGAGAAAAAATATTTCAGTTTGGGGACATTGATTATGAGGTTAGCTGTGGGTTTTTCATAAATGGAATTATGTTGAGGAAATTTCCTTTTTTCTAAAGAATGTGCTAATAAATTTTATTATGCATAGATGGTAGACTTTGTCAAACTGTTTTTCTATATCTATTAAGATGATAATTTGGCTTTTACCTTTTATTTTGTTAATGTGGTGTATCACTTTAATTGATTTGCTGGTGTTGCATTACCTTACATCACAGGCAAAATCCCACTTGGTCATGGTGTGTAATTTTTTAATGCAATATTAAATTCAGTTTGCTAGTATTTTTATAAAGGATTTTTGACTCTATGTTTATCAGAAATACTTATTTTTTGTTTTATTTTTTGTGATATATTTCCCTGCTTTTGTTTCAGGGTAATGCTTGCCTCATAAGTTTAGAAGTATTATCTCTACATTTTTAGAAGACTTTAAGAAGGATTGGTATTAATTCTTCTTTTAACGTTTGTAAGAATTTGACCATGAAACCATCTGGTCTTGGACTTTTCTGTGTTGTGATATCTGTGATTATTACTTGAATATCCTCATTTGTTTATGGTCTGGTCAGGATTTTCTACTGTATCTTTATTCAATATTTGTAGCTTGTATGTTACTAGGAATTGATTTCTTCTAGGTAATCCAATTTGTCCATGTATAATTGTTCATAATAGGTTCCTTATGATCATTTGTATTTTGAGGGATCCATCATAATTATCTCCTTTTCATTTCTTATTTTATTTATATCAGTTTCTTTTCTATTTTTTCCTAGTTAAGATAGCTAACAATTTGTGGATTTTTTAAAAACCCGGTTAGTTTTAATTTTTCCATTTTTTTTCAATTCTCTATTTGATTTATTTCTGCTCTGGTCTTTATTTTCTTCATTTTGCTAAATTTATGTATAGTTTGTTCATTATATTTTGACATGAAAAGTTATGTTGTTTACTTCAGGCCTTTCTTCTTAGTTAATGTAGTATAGGTTTGCTATGTATGCTATTCTTGCTTAACATTCTTTTTTATATTTTGGCAATTGGAATATATATCCCTCTACTTTCTGGCCTGCCAGGTTTTTACTGAAAATTCTATTTCTAGTATTATGGGGGTTCCCTTGTATTTAATAAGTTGTGTTTTTCTTCCTGCTTTCTAAATTATCTCTGTTTAACTTTTGACAATTTTATTATAATATATTTTTGTGTCAGTTTGGGGGGGGTTCATCTTACTTTTTTGTTTTTTGTGATTTTTTGATCTGCATATCTATTTTATTCCCCAGGTTTGTTAAGTTTTCAGCCACTATTTCTTTGAATAATCTTTCTGGTCCTTTCTCCCTCCCTTTTCTTCTTATGGGTCTCACACAATGTATATGTTGGTCCATTTGATGCTATCTCATAAGTTCTTTAAGCAATCTTCACTCTTTTTCTTTTTGTTTCTCTAATTAGTTAATTTACACACATCTCTCTTCAAGTCTAATGATCCTGTTTTTTAAATTTGATCTCTTCCCCTGTTGAACCCCTCTCTACTGAAATTTTCAGTTTCATGATTGTTTTTTTAATGTTATTTCCCCAATACAATTTTTTCTACTGTACAGCATAGTGACCCAGTTACACATACATGTATACATTTTTTCTCCCATTATCATGTTCTGTCATAAGTGATTAGACCTAGTTCTCAGTGCTAAACAGCAGGATCTCATTGCTAATCCATTCCAAAGGTAGTAATCTGCATCTATTAATACCAAGATCCTAATCCAGCCCACTCCCTCCCTTCCTCCTTGGCAACCACAAGTCTATTCTCCAAGTCCATGATTTTCTTTTCTGTGAAAAGGTTCATTTGTGCCATATATTAGATTCCAGATATAAATGATATCATATGGTATTTGTAATTCTCTTTCTGACTTACTTCACTCAGGATGAGAGTCTCTAGTTCCATCCATGTTGCTGAAAATGGCATTATGTCATTCTTTCGCATGGCTGAGTAGTATTCCATTGTGTATATATTCCACTTCTTCCTAATCCAATCATCTGTTGATGGACATTCGGGTTGGTTGCATGTCTTGGCTATTGTGAATAGTGCTGCAGTGAACATGTGGGTGCATGTGTCTTTTTTAAGGAAAGTTTTGTGTATATGCCCAAGAGTGGGGTTGCTGGGTCATATGGTTGTTCTATGCATAGTTTTCATAGTTGTTTTATTTTGCACTATTATTTTTGTTTATTACTCTTTAGACATCTTTTATCTCTTTGTTGAACTTCTCACTTTGTTCATGATTATCTCTCCTGATCTCAGTGAGAATTTGGTGTGGGGGCACATTGTTTTGAGTGATCAAATAAATTACTTAAATTCACTCTGTTAGGGTCAGTTTCTTCATTTTCTTTAATTCTGTGTTTGTTTATGCACCTTGAAAAACACAGCCACCTTTTCCAGTCTTCACAGGCTGAACTCATGTAAGAGATAAACTTCACCAATCATGCTGGGCAGAGATTGTCAGTGTCTCAAACCTTTATGTTTGTCCAAACTGCAGTCTTTTTTGTTAATGGTCTCCAACAGATTAAAGTATGTCGAGTTCAGGTATTGCCTCAAAGGTGGGGGAAATGCCTGCACACTAGTTCAGGTTCCTGGAGGACTACTAATTTCTTACGCCATCAGCTCCCCAATGAAGGCTAATTGGAAGCCTGATATTCATGCAACACCTGGGAATGTCATGCCATTAGATATGAGGTCTAGCCACTTTCAGGTAGAAACTCGAAGCTGGGTGGTTTGGCCTATTCACTCTGTGCTGAGCTAGAGGGAAGAACCACTTGGAATGCTTGTACATGCATTTAATATAGCCTCCTTGTTCTCTGTGGTCCCAGAGGACACATAAATACTGATCCCTATCATCTCCAGAGCTAGATAATTTAAGAGCCAGCCCCTTGTGTGGTGATCATAAAATTTGGGATGCAAGATATGTGGCCAAGCTCCTTTCAGGAAGAATTTGGAGACTTAGTTTGATTGCTAGGGTGAACCTGGGAAGAGAAGCTTAAGGAATTTCTTCTGTCTATTCAGACTCTTGGGAGATTATTAGTTGCTTTCTCTGTCAGTCTCAGATAAAGTCTTGTTAGAGTTCTGACCTTTGAGTAGCAGTTGACAAAGTACGCATTCAAACCATTTCCAGGAAGAGACTGGGAGCTGTGCATTTTTGCCAGATCCCTCTGTACTGAGCCCAATGAGATAAGCAGAGGAAGTACCCACATATCCATTTAAATCTATTTTTTTGTTGTTTTCTGTGGTCTCAGGGGATTCAAGAATGGTGCACCTCATTAGACCTCAAAAACTAGATGATTTGACAGCCAATGCATAGCATGGCAGCCATAAATATGTGCTAGATATGCGGACAAGCCTTTCCATAAAGAACCTGGAGAGTTGGTTTTATCATTGAACTGGGCCAGAGGGAGAAGCACGGGAAGCTCCTACAAGCTTTTTTTGGCTCCCAGAGTAACAAGCTCTTAGGCTTCCCTGATGTAGGTTGATTTGAAGTCTGACCTCAGGAATCTGATAGGAAAATATGCAAACACCTTATAGGAAAGAACTAGAAGCTGGAAAATTTTGCTTACTCCCTCTGTAACGAGCCCAGGGCTCTTGCATCCATTTAAAAACATTATTTTGTTTTCTGTGTTCCTAGGGGACTCATAAATGCAGAGCCCTGTTGGTGCCCAGATCTAGGTGATATAGGAGACAGTCACTTGTGTTGTAGCTGTAAAAGTTGGAGTCTTGAATGTGGAATCTAAACTCTTTCATTTTTACAGAGAAGCTGGAAGTTTAATGTTTCCTCTTGATTGTAAACCACTTTGCTGTGGGTGGAGTTTATGGTAAAATTATGTGTCAGCTTTTCCTACCCATTTCTATGTGGGCACTTTCTCAGTCACCCAATGTGTCATAATTTCTCAGTTAGTGTATATTTCTGTCAAAGGGTACATATGATTACTCAGTGCAACCATGAAAGGAGGTGCTGACATTACCTCTCTTACGTTAAATATAAATGTATGAAATTTCCCAATATACATAACTATAGGGGCTGAATGGGTAAAAACTAAGATTTACTTATATACTATCTACAAGAAATTCACTTTAAGAGCTCAGACTGAAAGTGAAGAGATGGAAAAAGATTTCATGTAAATAGTAGCCAAAGAAAGCAAAAATATATATACTTATATCTGATAAAGTAAACTTGACAAGTAAAAATATCATCACAAGAAATCAAGAAGGTTATTATATAACAACAAAAGGTCAATTCATTTGAAGAATTATCACAATTATTATTATATAGTGCCAACATCAGAATACTTCAATATATAAAGCAAATATTAACAGAACTAAGGTAGAAATAAACAGAGATTTGATTTAGATCTGAAGACACAAAGGAGTTGAAAATAAAATTATATAAAATTATTTAATGCAAATATTATCTAAGACATTAGGGAGAACTATATAAACATCAGACAAGATATACTTTAAATTTTAAAAATCTTACAAGAGACAAAGAACATTACATATTGATAAAACTGTCAATTCACCAAGAAAAGGTAACAATTAGAGTGATACATGTACCAAACCACAGAGGCCCCAAATATTTGATGCAAATATCGACAATATTTACAGGAAAAATAATTTTACAGAAATATTATGAGAGTTCAACACACCAAATTAAATAATGGATAGAAAAACAAGACCGAAAATTAATAAGGAAATGGAGGACTTGAACAACACCATAAACCAATTAGACCTAATATATATATATACAGAGAACTCTCAATGCCCAAGAGCACCCAACAACAGCCTGCTGTAGCCACTTTATACAGCATATTACTGGAAATATTAGGTAGAGAAATTAGTCAATAAAAACAAATAAATGATTGTAAAGGAAGAAATAAAATTTTTGTTCACAAATCATGTGATCTTATATGTAAAAACACAATCTACAGAAAAAAAAAATGATTAGAGCTAACAAACTAATTTCCCAAGGTTACAGGATACAAAATCAATACAAAATTATACTTTTCTATCAATAAATGTCACAAAAGAAAATCAAGAAAAATTCCATTTACAATAGTATTTAAAGAGTAACATGCTTAGGAAAATTTTAACCAGGAAATGTAGAGACCTGTTCATCAAACGTATAAGTTTTTCTGGAAAAATAGCACATAAATAAATGAAAACACATCTCATCTTAATGCACTGTAAGACTTAATATCATTTGCATGACAATATTTGCTCCATGGAAAACACAGATTCAATGTGATACCTATTGATATCTCAGCAGTGTTTTTTGCAGAAATAGAAAAACTTCTAAAAGTTTTATGTAATCTTCAAGGAATCCTGAATATCCAAAATAACCTTGCAAGAGAAGGACAAATTCAATGGACTCATACTTCTGAGTTTCAAATCATACTATAGAGCTACAGTAATTAAAATAGTGTGGGGGACTCCCTTTGCAGTGCAGCAGAAATGAATCCAACTAGGAACCATGAGGCTGAGGGTTTGATCCCTGGCCTTTCTCAGTGGGTTAAGGATCCTGCAATGCTGTGAGCTGTGGTGTAGGTCACAGATGCAGCTCAGATCTGGCATTGCTGTTGCTGTGGCATAGGTGGGCAGCTGTAGCTCTGATTAGACCCCTATCCTGGGAACCTCCATATGCTGAGGGTGCAGCCCTAAAAAGACAAAAGACAATAAAAAAAAGTGTGGTACTGCCATAAGGATGAATATACAGACTAATGAAATAAAAGAGATCCCAGAAATAATTCCTTATATATATAGTCAATTAATTATTAGCAAGGGGAAAGAAAAATCTTGTCAACAAAGGTATTGGGAAAACTAGATATATACATACAAAATGATTAAGTTTTATCCTTTACCAGTGCCATGTACAAAAATTAACTCAAACTGGATCAAGGACCTGAACGTTAGAGCTAAAACTCTAAAACTGTTAGAAGAAGACTCAGTGTAAAAATATTCACCACATTAGATTTGGCAAGGATTTCTTGGATAAGACACCAAGGCATAAGCATAAAAGAAGAAAAAAATAAATTGAACTCCATCAAATTTAAAAACTATGCATTGAAATCCACCACAAAGAGAGTGAAAAATTACCATAGAGTGGAAGAAGATATTTGCAAATCATATATCTGATAAGGGATTAATCTTAAGAATATATAAGGTATTCCTACAACTGTACAGCAAATAATCAAACAACCCAATTCAGAATTGGTAAAAAAAAAAAATACCTTGACTAGCCATTTCTCCAAAGAAGATAAACAAATGGCCAAAAACATAGGAAAACGTATTCAAAATAAGTAATCATTTGTGGTAAAACTATAATCCTGATGTGTTGCTGGTGTAAATATAAAATAGTGTGTCATCATGGAAAAAAATTATGGTGGTTCCTAAAAAAGTTAAACAGATTCAGCATTTGATCCAGGATTTCTAGTTCCATTTATTCTTCCCAAAGTATTTAAAGCAGGGACTTAAATATATTCCTGCACAACACCATTCCATTCTAAAGGTGGAAATAACCCAAATGCCTATCAGCAGATAAACAGATAAACAAAATATGATATATACATGCAATGTAATATTAAGTGTTAAAAAGAAACTAAATTCTGATAGATGTGACAATATTGATAGACCTTGAGGATATTGCTCTAAATTAAAAAGCCAGTTACAAAGGGACAAATAATGTATGATTCTATTTATATGAGCTAACTAGGGTAGTCAGATTCATAGAGGCAAAAATTAAAATAGTGATTGCCAGGGACTGGGAGGGAAGAATGGGAATTATTGTTTATGGGTACTGAAATTATTCTTAGGATGATTGAAAATTTTTGGATATGAATGGTGTAAATAGTTACACAACAATGTGAATATACCTAGTGTTATTGAACTGTACACTTAAAAATGGTTAAAATGGTAAATTTTGTCATATCCATCTTGCTGCCACAAAAAAGGTAAAGAGCAATATTCCTAGAATGCTGCCATTTGAGTGAAAAAACAATAACAAATATTTTAAAATAATGTTTAAGACTTCAAAATGTGAAAATTATAGTATTTCCTTATAAAACATTAATATAATATATTAAAAAGATAGTAAGAATCACAAGTAATTACCCAATAATAAATTATCACTCAATTTTGACATGTATATTTGGGAACCTTTTAATGTGTACAAACACACGTAAGCTTATGCAATAGAGGGAAAATTATGACTTTTTTTCATTTATTTATATATTGGCATTTTCCATGTCAATGTGTAAAGATTCATAACATGATTTTAATGACACCATAATATTTCATTGGTTGACTATGACATATTCATTCCACCCCTCCCATACATTTTTGCTTTTTCTTTTTCAGGGCCACACCTGCAGCATATGGAGGTTCCCAGGCTAGGGGTCAAATTGGAGCTGTGGCTGCAGGCCTAAACCACAGCCACAGAAACACCAGATTGGAGCCACATCTGCAACCTACACCACACCTCACAGCAATGCCAGATCCTTAACCCACTGAGCAAGGCCAGAGATTGAACATGCATTCTCATGGATACTAGTCAGATGAATTTCCACTAAGCCACAGGGCAACTTCCTATATTTTAATAACAGATTAATTATTTTTTCTTTTTAGGGCCACACCTGTGGTATATGGAATTGCTGAATAGGAGCTGCAGCTGCTGGCCTATGCCAAAGCCACAGCAATACCAGATCCAAGCTGCATCTGTGACCTATGTGGCAGCTTGAGGCAATGCTGGATACTTAACCCACTGAGAGAGACCAGGGCTCAAACTCTCATCCTCATGGATACTGGTCAGGTTCTTTACCCACTGAGTCATAATGGGAATTCCAACAGATTTATTAAGGTATATTAACAATTTAGTATTTTTAAATTGTACAATTCTGTAGTTTTGACACTATTTACAGAGTTGTACACCCATAGCCACAACTGTAGAACATTTTATTCACCCCTAAAGAAACCTCATTCCTATGAGTAATAATTTTTCATTTCCACCCAACTACCTTCAACACTAGGCAATCAATAAGCTATTTTCTGTCTCTATAGATTGGCATATTCTGACAATTTAGATAAATGAACTCATATATATGTGATTTTTGTAAATGGATTTTTTTCACTTAGCATGCTATTTCCAAGATTCATGCATGTTATAACATATATCAGCAACTTATTTCTTTTTATGGTTGAATAATATTCCTTCATTTTTATCTATTTGTCAATTGAAGGACATTTGACTTGCTTTTACTTTTTAGTTATTATAAAATATTCTGCTATTAAATATTTATGTACAAGATTTTGTGTGAAAATATGTTTTTAATTCTCTTGGTTATATACTAGGAGTGGAATTCCTGGGCCTTATAGCAACTGAATGTTAAATCACTTGAGAAACTGCCAAGTTGTTTTCCAAAGTGGTTGCAACATTGTATATTTCCACTAGAAGTACACTAAGTTTCCTATTTCTCCACAATGTCACCAAAACTTGTTATTATCTCATCTTTTGATTATATACCTTTAAGTTTCTCTCTTTATCTTTAACATTTGTCATTTTAATTACTATATATCTTGGTATGTGTCTATTTGACTTCATTTTGTTTAGAATTCCCAATGCTTCCTTACCTGAATATTTTTTCTAACTTCAGGTTAGGGAAGTTTTCAACTATAACTCCATCAAATATATTTTTTGCCTTTTTCTATATCTCTTATCCATCTGGGGCTTATAGAATGCAAATGTTAGTATCCATTTTTTTCTTTTTAGGGCCACACCTACAGCATATGGAGGTTCCCAGGCTAGGGATCGAATTGGAGCTACAACTGCCAGCCTACACCACAAGCACAGCAATGCAGGATCTGAGCCACATCTGAGACCTACACAGCTCATGGCAACGCCAGATCCTTAACCCATTGAGTGAGGCCAGGGATCAAACCCACAACTTCATGGTTTCCAGTTAGATTTGTTTCTGCTGTGCCACAACAGGTACTCCAAATGTTAGTATCCTTGATGCTGTCTGATATGTCCTTTACAATATTTTCTTTTTTTTTCTTAATACTGTTCTGATTGGGTTATTTACGTTATTTTATCTTTGGTATGTCTTATGCATTTTTCTGCATCACCTAATGTGTTGTTAATTCTTTCTAGTTTAAATTTAATTTCAATTTTTTAATTCTTCAGTTCTAATTGATTCTTTTTTTTTAATTTCCTAGTTCTCTGTTGAAGTTCTCACTATGTTTGTTTATTCTTGTCCTGTGTTGATTTAGCATTTTATTATTACTGCTTTGAATTCTTTATCAGGTAAAGATTTGTTTTATAAGGATTTTTCTCGGGTTTTGTTTTGTTATTTTGTTTGAAATAAATTATTCTGTCTTTTCATTCTGTTTACCTTCTCTGACTCTATGAGATTAAGTTGAAATGTTACATATTGTGGTCTTGAAGCTGTATCATTGTGTGGGAGCATCCCTAGCAGACTCCCTGTAGCCAGTGGCTTTGGTGAGAGAACTGAATCTGATGTGAGCTTGGGCTACATATTTTTCTAGGAAGCCCTGCATTAGGGGGATATAGGGCTAGAGTTATATGAACCAGAGCCAGATATCAGCTGGATCTTCCTCTAGAATCAATTGCAGTTTCTGCTCTATGGGGTGGGGGGGGAGTCAGGGCCTTGAAGGACTAGTGTAGGCATCCTGTGTTAGTTGGTCTTCTATCTGGCATGATGGCAGTCTCTGGGTGCATGGCCAGGGCCTGGAGGTTTTGGGCTGAACTTCTAGATAGTTTTGCTTTTTTTCTAGTTATGTGCATCCTGGGTACAGGCATAGCTGAGTGATAAGGGGTTGAAGCTTGACTACTGAGCTGGATCTGCTCCTTCCCTGAAGCATGTGTGGGTATGCATAATGGCAATAGCTGCCTCTGCCCTGATTAGAGGCAAGGCTAATGTGTGACCTGGCTCTGTTCCTTCCTCAGTGCATGTGTACACATTGTCAATGACAGCCTCTGCCTTGATAGAGGCAATTCTATAGCAGAAGGAGCTGGAGCAGAGACTTGGTGAGAGTTAGAGGATGTGCTGGTGCAGTCCTGGCAGCCGATCAGAGCACAAGGATGTTATCAGTCTGATGCCTCTATGCTGGGATTAGGAGCAAGCAAGTCTGTGTGTGCAAATTTCAAAAGTGGAATCTCGGTATTTTATAGCCCTCTGGTAATCCCACTTGTTTTCAAGCCAACCAATAAGGTTTATCTTCCTAGTGTCACACCCAGGGCTAGAGTGTCTACTACAGGGCTTTAACATCTAACTCCCCAGATGGAAGATCCCAAAGCCTCTGAATTTCCCTTTCTCTTCTGGATCAAACACTAAGAGTGTGGGATCCAACTAGATCATTTTCCTTACCATCATACCATCTCCATTACATTCTTTCTTTACAGTCTTGATTGTAGAAGACCCATTCTGTTACTCTTCAGGTCACTTTCAGTAAGAGTTGCTATATATGTAGTCCTAGTTTTGGTGTGTTCGTGATCAGCTCAGGGTCTTTTTATCTGCCATCTTGATTCTGCCTCCAAAATTTTTACTCCTTCTGAATTGGTTCTACCCAGTATGTTGGATCCAGAGCCTGACCACTGATTGATTCCAACATCAGGTAATTTCTAAATCCTAGAGCTCTGCCACACTCAATGTCTACTTACTCCATGATTTCAGGGAAACCACTTCATTAAATTTAAAGGAAAATCCTGGTATAGCCAAATAGAATTAGTGGGATTATGGACTGAATGTTAAAAGACAAGAATACCACCATAATCTTCCCATAAAAGAGGAGAAAAATGCTATTGGTACACAGATTGGATTACATGCTTCTTTTCAAACCATACCCTTCATATCAGAGGATAAATGTAACAGTCTAAAACAAAGTATTTTGGCTTGGTAAGAATGATGCAGGCCTCTTCTATAGAAGATGGATACCTTGAGTATTCTTCTGCCCCCAAGCTATCCCTTATACACCTTCCCTGTTCCCTTCTCTATAGGATGACATGAAGATTTCTTCAGTTTCTCATCCATTGATTTTATGTAAAACAGGCAGAGAGGCTTAGTAGGAGAAAGTATAATTTCAAACATACATCCAGCTTTGTCTTGTGATTTTGAAATGATGTGACCCTTGGCAAATTGCTTGACTTTTCTGATCCTTATTGTCCTCACCTGTACAGAAAGTAGAGCTAACAAACAATGCTGGAAAAGAGTTTAAAAAATCCACTAGATCTCTTGCTGATGTGCTCTTCAGCCATTGATATTATGAATGTGAAAACTATCAAGATTACAAAATACCAGTTGTGTTGAATTTCCTAACATAAATGTGAGCCAAAGTAGTAACTATGATTGAAAATACATGAAAATATTCAGACACAAAGGGCCATGAGAAATAGATCTCTATGATAACAGTAGGCATAATGAGGTAGTGATTTAATAACTTAATAACAAGCAGACATAATGTAGAATTTGGGGTTGTTTTCCTCCTGTTTTCTCCTCTTTATGTGATGTTCTAATCATAGCACTGTTTATAAATAGATATATGAAGAATCTCATGATATAGCTGCAGGAAACAGTTTCCTGAGTTTGGAATCAGAAATGGCATATGTTCCTAATATACGTATTGCAAAAATAATAGTAATAATAGCAAAAAGAGGAGTATTCCTCCCAAATAAACAAAATGGTAATCATTATCTTCACATTATAGAACTATTGAGAATTAAATTAGTTAATGAGTATGGATAAACTAAATAATTTATATATAAAATATTTGTCTCTGTCTCTATTTTCTTTTCTCATCTCTCTTCCAATTGGGTTCCATATCCTGATGCAATACCTTGATCTGATGGGCCTTGTTATTTTCAATACCAAGATTTATGCCTTCACTTAGAAGGGGATAGTGGTAAATAGAAGCAAATACATACCAAAAAGCACATGAAAAAAATGCTCAGCATCACTAATTATTAAATAAATGCAAATCAAAACTACAATAAGGTATTAAGTCACAGCAGTTAGAATGGCCATCATCAAAAAGTCTACAAACAATAAATGCTGGAGAGGATATGGAGAAAGGGGAACACTTCTACAATCTTAGTGGGAATAAAAATTTGTCAAAATACTGAGGAGAAATCTATGGAGGGTTCCTAAAAAATTAAATGTATAATTACCATATCATCCAGCAGTACTGCTCCTAGGCATATATACAGAGAAAACCATAATTAAAAACCATACATGATCTGTGATGCTTATTGAAGCAATATTTGCAATAGCTGCAACATGGAAGGAAGCTAAATGTCCTTCAACAGAAAACTGGGTAAAGAAGATGTGGTAGAGGATTGGAGCTCAAATTCTCTCCTAAAATCAACAAAATTCACAACTAAAGGCTGAGCAATCTTTGACCAAATGGAATGGAAACCTTCAAAAAGGTCTCCTATTCCAGAAGACAAAGAGGAGGCCACATCAAGAGGTAGGAGGGGTGATTACATGATATAAGCAACCCCATATTTCCTGCGTGGGGATCCCCACACGCTGTAACTAGTTCACAGACACTCACCTACAGGAGTGAAAGTTCTGAGCCCCACATCACACTCCCACATATGGGGATCTGGCACTGGGAGAAAGAGCCCCCAGATCATCTGGCATTGAAGGCCAGTGGGGCTTGTGCACAGGAACTCCACGGGACTGGGGGAAATGGAGACCCCATTCTTAAAAGCCGCACACAGACGTTCACATGCACTGGGTCCCAGGACAAAGCAAAGTCTCCATAGGAATCTGGGTCAAACCTGACTGCAGTTCGTGGGGACCTCCTGGGAAAACAGGGGTGAATGTGGCTTGTTGTGAGGGAAGGACATTGGAAGCAAAGCTCTCATAAATATTCAGCAGCATGCCTTTTTCTGGAGGTGGCCATTTTGGGAAAATCTGGACCCACCCATCAGCACTAAGAACACTTAAGGCAAACAACAATCCAGGTGGGATCACAGCCCCACCTCTGAGTAAACAGGATGCCTAAAGTCCTGCTAGGCACAAGGTCGCCTCTAATCACATCCAGAGACAAAGCCCCACCCACCAGAGGGATAGGAATTAGCTCCACCTACCAGTGGGCAGGCATCAGTCCCTCCCAGCAGGAAGCCTACAGCAAGCCCCTGTACCAACTTCAGCCACAAGGGGGGCACACACCAGAAGTAAGAGAGGTTACAACTCTATTATCTGTAAAAAGATCACCACACCAAAAACCTATAAAAATGAAAAGACAGACAACTATAACTCAGATGAGGGAGAAAGGAAAAAAACCCAGAAAAACAGCTAAGTGAACAAGGATTCTCAGCCTCCAGGAAAAAGACTTTAGATTGTTGATGCTGAAGATGATGCAAGATATTGAAAATAAACTGGAGGCAAAGATGGATAACTGACAGGAAACACTGAGCAAAGAGATACGAGATATAAAACTTAAACAAGAAGAGATGCAAAATACAAAAACTGAAGTAAAAAATTCACTAGAAGCAGCCAACGGTAGAATATAGGAGGCACAAGGTTGAATAAGTGAGGTGGAGGACAGATTAGTAGAAATTACAGATGTAGAACAGTAAAGAGAAAAAAGATTGAAAACAAATGAAGAGAGACTCATAGAACTCTGGGACAATGTGAAACACACGAACATTCATATTATAGGGGTGCCAGAAGGAGAAGAGAGAGAGAAGGGGACAGAAAAAATATTCCAAAAGATAATAGCCGAAAACTTCCCTAACATGGGAAAGGAACCACTCACTCAAATCAGGAAGCACAACCAGTACCATATAAAATAAACCCAAGGAGGAACACCCCGAGACACATATTAATCCAACTGACCAAAATTAAAGACAAAGAGAAAACCTTGAAAGCAGCTAGGGAAAAGAAACAAATAACATACAAGGGGACCCTGGTAAGGTTATCAGCAGATTTTTCAGCAGAAACTCTGCAGGCCAGAAGAGAGTGGCATGGTATACTTAACGTGATGAAAGAAAAAAGCTCCAACCAAGATTACTTTACCCAGCAAGGCTCTCACTCTGATGTGAAGGAGAAATCAAAACCCTCACAGATAAGTAAAAGCTGAGAGAATTTAGCAACACTAAACCAGCCTTACAACAAATACTAAAGGAACTTCTCTAGGCAGAAAAGACAAGACTGCAGCAGGAAACAAAAATACCACAAATGACAAGGCTCACCAGTAATGGTATATATACAGTAAGGATATGAAATCATCCATGCACAATTATAAAACCAAAATCAGAAATCATGAGTAGAGGAGGGTACAAATGCAGGACACTGGAGATGCACTTGTAATGAAGAGAATGACAACTTAAAACAATCTCATATACATATAGACTCTTATATCGAAACTTCAGAATAAGTGCAAACCCCAAATCTACAATTGATACACAAACAAATAAGAAAAATCAACTCAAATACAACATGAAAGATAGTCATCAATCCAGAAGAAGAGAGAACAAGAATAAGAAAAGAAAAAAGAGCAACAAAAACAAATCCAAAGCAATTTTAAAAAGGCAATAAGAAAAACATATCAGTAATTACCTCAAATTTTAGTGGACAAAACATACCAGCCAAAAGACATAGATCCATAAAAAAGCAAGATCCATATCTATGCTGTCTTCAAGAGACCCACTAGACTTCTAGGGACACATACAAATTGAAAGTGAGGGGATGGAAGAAAATATTTCATGCAAACGGGAATCAAAAGAAAGCTGAAGTAGCAATACTCATAACAGACAAAATAGACCTTACAATTAAGAAAATTTTAAAGTACAAGGAAGGTCACCACATAATGATCAAAGGATCAATCCAAGAAGAAGATATAACAATTTTAAATATCTCTGCACCCAACATAGGTTCACCACAATAGATAAGGCAAATGCTAACAACCTTTAAAGGACAAATTGAAAATAATACAAGAATAGTGGGGGACTTTAACACCCCACCTACACAAATGGACAGATCATCCAGACAGAAAATCAATAAGGAACACAAGCCCTGAATGAAGCATTAGACCAGATGGACTTAATAGACATTTATAGGACATTCCATCCAAAAGCAACAGAATACACTTCTTCTCAAGTGCACATGGAACATTCTCTAAGATTGATCACATCCTGGGCTACAAATCCAACCTCAGTAACTTCAATAAAATTGAAATCATTTCAAGCATCCTTTCTGACAAATATGCTATATGACTGGAAATCAACTACAAGGAAAAAACTGCAAAAAAAACACAAACACATGGAGACTAAACAACATGCTACTAAACAACCAATGGATCACTGAAGAAATCAAAGAGGAAATTAAAAATACCTAGAAGCAAATGACAACAATGATATGACACTCCAAAACCTATGAGATGCAGCAAAAGCCGTTCTAAGAGGAAAGTTTACAGCAATACAAGCCCACCTCAGGAAACAAGAAAAACCTCAAACAAACAACCTAACTTTACACTTAAAGCAACTAGAGATAGAAGAATAGACAAGATGTAAAGTTAGCAGAAGGAAAGGAAATCATAAAAATCAGAGCAGAAATCAGCAAAATAGAAATGAAGAAAACCATAGAAAAGATCAATGAAATGACAAGGTGGTTCTTTGAAAAGATAAACAAAGTTGATAAACCTTTAGCCGGACTTATCAAGAAAAAAAGAGAGAGAACTCAAATCAATAAAATTAGAAATGAACTAGGAGAAGTAACAATGGACATCACAGTAATACAAAGGATCATAAGAGACTACTATATGCAACTATATGCTAATAAAATGGAAAACCTAGAAGGAATGGATAAATTCTTAGAAATGTACAATCTTCCAAGACTAAACCAAAATGAAATAGAAAAGATGAAGAGACCAAATACAAGAACTAAAATTGAAACTTTGATTAAAAAATTTCGAAAACACAAAAGTCCAGGACCAGATGGCCTTACAGGCAAATTCTATCAAACATTTAGAGAAGAGATAACACCTTTCCTTCTCAAGCTATTCCAAAATTGCAGGGGAAGGGATACTTCCAACCTCATTCTATGAGACCACCATCACCCTCATACCAAAACCAGTCAATGATACCACCAGAAAAGAAAACTACAGGCAAATTTCACTGATGAACATTGATGCAAAAATCCTTAACAAAATACTAGGAAACTGAATCCAAAATACATTAAAAAGATTGTACAGCATGATCAAGCGGGATTTATCCCAGGGATGCAAGAGTTCTTCAGTATCTGCCAATCAATCAGTGTGATACACCACATTAACAAACCAGAAAATAAAAACCATATGATCCTCCAAATACATGCAGAAAAAGCTTTTGACAAAATCCAACACACAGTTCTGATAAAAACCCTCAGAAAGTAGGAATAGAGGGAATCTACCTCAAAATCATAAAGGCCACATATGACAAACCCACAGTGAACATCACTCTCAATGGTGAAAAGCTGGAAGAATTCCCACTAAGATCAGGAACAAGACAAGGATGTCCACTCTCACCACTACTCTTCAACATAGTTTTGGAAGTCCTAGCCACAGCAATCAGAGAAGTAAAAGAGATAAAAGGAACCCAAATTGGAAAGGAAGAAGTAAAATTATCACTAGTTGCAGATGACATGATACTATACCTAGAGAATCCTGAAGACTCTACCAGAAAACTGTTAGAACTCATGCATGAATTTGGCAAAGTCACAAGACACAAAATTAATACACAGAAATCGATGGCATTTCTATATAATACAAAGAAAGATACGGAAAGAGAAATTATTTTACCATCACCTCCGAAAGAATAAAACACCTAGGAGTAAACCTACCTAAAGATCCAAAATACTTGTAATTTGTAAACTATAAGACATTAATGAAAGAAATCAAAGAGGACACAAATAGATGGAAAGTACACCATGTTCTTGTATTGGAAGAGTCAGTATTAAAAAAATGAATATACTACACAAGGCAAACTACAGATTCAATGCAATCCCTGTCAAATTACCAGAGACATTTTTTCACAGAACTTGAGAAAAATATTTTAAAGTTTGTTTGGAAGCACAAAAAACCCAGAATAGCCAAAGACATCCTGAAAAAGAAAAATGGAGCTGGAGGAATCAGGCTCCCAGACTTCATACTATACTACAAAGCAACAATCATCAAAACTGTATGGTATTGGCACAAAGACAGAAATATAGAACAGTGGAACAGGATAGAAAGCCCAGAATTAAACCCATATACCTACAGCGAACTAATCTATGACAATGGAGGCAAGAATATACAATGGAGAAAAGACAGCCTGTTCAATAAGTGGTGCTGGGAAAATGGACAGCCACATGGGAAAGAAGGAAATTAGAACACTCCCTAACACCATACACAAAAATAAACTCGAAGTGGATTAAAGACCTAGATATAAGACCAGACACTATCAAACTCTTAGAGGAAAACATGTGCCCAACACTCTCTGACATAAACAATAGCAACATCTTCTCAGATCCACTTCTTAGAGTAATGATAATAAAAACAAAAATAAACAAATGGGACCTAATTAAACTTAAAAGTTTCTGAACAGCAAAGGAAACTCTAAACAACACAAAAAGGCAACCCTCAGAATGGTAGAAAATCTTTGCAAATGAACCAACTGACAAGGGATTAATCTCCAAAATTTATAAACATCTTCTGCAGCTCAATACCAAAAACAAACAAACAAACAAACAATGCCATCGAAAAATGGGCAGAAGATCTAAAGAGACAATTCTTCAAAGAGGACATACAGATGGCCAAAAAACACATGAAAAGATGTTCAACATCACTCATTATTAGAGAGATGCAAATCAAAACCACTCTGAGGTACCACCTTACACCAGCCAGTATGGCCATCGTCAATAAGTCTAGAAACAGTAAGTGCTGGAGAGGGTGTGGAGAACACGGAACTCTAGTACACTGTTGGTGGGATTGTAAATTGGTGCAACCACTGTGGAAAGCAGTATGGAGAGTCCTCAGAAAACAAAAAATAGAACTACCGTTTGACCCAGCAATCCCACTCCTGGGCATCTTCCAGAGAAAACCACGACTTGCAAAGACAAATGTACTCTGATGTTCATTGCAGCACTACATTCAATAGCCAAGACATGGAAACCACCTAAATGTCCATTGACAGAGGAGTAGATCAAGAAGAGGTGGTACGTATACACAATGGAATATAACTCAGCCATTAAAAGCATGAAATACCCACATTTTTAGCAACATGGATGGACCTAGAAATTATCATGCTAAGTGAAGTCAGCCATACAATGAGACACCAACATTAAATGCTTTCACTGACATGTAGAATCTGAAATAAGGACACAACGAACTTCCTTGCAGAACAGATACTGACTCACAGACTTTGAAAAACTTTGAGTTTCCAAAGGAGACAATTTTGGGAGTGGGGGGATGTGCTGGGGTTTGGGTTGGAAATCCTATAAAATTAGATTGTGATGATCATTGTACAACTAATAAATTCAGAGTCATAAAACAAAATGTAGTAATGTCATACAGTGGAATATTACTGACATAAAAAATAATGTCATTTGAAGCATCATGCTTGGAGGATGGACATACAAATTATCATACTAAATGAAGTCAGTCAGAGAAATGTAAATATTATATGAGATCACTAATATGTGCAATCTCATACAAAATTATATGGAAGAACTAACAAAACAGAGACAGACTCAAATATTTTGTTTTGCTTTTCTTTTTCATGATGTTATGGATTGTATTTAATTTTTATGTTTATACGATTTTTATTTTTTCCATTATAGCTGGTTTACAGTATTCTGTTAATTTTCTACTGTACAGCAAAGTGGCCCAGTCACACACACACACACACACTTTTTCTCACATTATCTTTCTCCATCACAAGTGACTAGCTATAGTTCCCTGTGCTATACAGCAGGATCTCATTGCTTATCGATTCCAAAGGCAATAGTTTGCATCAAAAAATCCCAAATTCCCAGTGCATCCCACTCTCTCCCCCTCCCCTTTGGCAACCACAAGTCTGTTCTCCAAGCCCATGATTTTCTTTTCTGTGGAAAGGTTAATTTGTGCCGTATCTTTGATTCCAGATATCAGTGACATATGGTATTTGTCTTTCTTTCTGACTTACTTCACTTAGTATGAGTCTCTAGTTAAGACTCAAAGATTTAGAAATCAAATTTATGGTTACCAAAGGGGAAACATATAGTTAGGGGGAGAGATAAATTAGGGGGTTGGGATAGACATATACACACTACTATATATAAAATAGATGGGTAACAAATGCCTACCGTATAGCACAGTGTAATCTATTCAACATTGTCCTATATTGGAAAAGAGTCTGAAAAGGGATTCTGCATAACTGATTTACTTTGTTGTACACCTGGAGCTGACACAACTTTGTAAGTCAACTATACTCCAGCAAAATTTATAGAAAAAAGTGTTACTTTCACAAAATGTGTATGACTTTATAGCAATTTTTCCTTTTTTTTTTTTTTTGGTCTTTTTGCCATTTCTAGGGCCACTCCCGTGGCATATGGAGGTTCGCCGGCTAGGGGTCAAATCGGAGCTGTAGCTGCTGGCCTATGCCAGAGCCACAGCAACGTGGGATATGAGCTGCATCTGAGACCTACACCACAGCTCAGTGCAACACAGGACCCTTAACCCACTGAGCAAGGCCAGGGATCGAACCCACAACCTCATGGTTCCTAGTTGGATTTGTTAACTACTGTGCCACTATGGGAACTCCAGCAATTTTTCCAATTAATTGCATAAACATAATGAATAGCATAACAAGTAGCTAAAATTGATTTTTTACTCAAGAGATTTTACTAGGATATATGTGTATGATTATCATAAAAAATCCAAGCCTATAATGTAGAGTATCCAAACAGTTATACTTTATAGTTATTATTACTATTAAGGCTATTGTTTCATTTACTTAACAAAGAGTCTAACCAAACAGATTTTTGAGGTAAGATAATAGCTTATTTGGAGCAATATGTGATAAGTGAAAACCCAGGTGGTTTTGATGATTGAAAGAAGTTGATAAAGAAGTATGAGACTAGGAGACCAAAACCCTGAAGTGAGCTAATGAAAGTGACAGAACTTTACAAACTATAAACGTAGAAATGGTTTAAGGTGTTATTTTTGTTATTGTAATTGCTATTTGATGGTATAGTAATTGGTTCAATTTAATCATCACTTACTTTCCCATTGAGTGCTGGCCATTTTTATAAAGCAATCAAAGGCATAACCCTTGACAAGAAAGGCAAAGAAAGCAAATATAAAAACTGGATCATGGACATGGAGATCAGACTTGTGGTTGCCAAGAGGAAGTGGAGGGAGTGGGACTGACTGGGAATTTAGGGTTAATAGATGCAAATTATTGCCATTGGAATGGATAAGCAATGAGATCCTGCTGGGAACTATATCTGGTCACTTATGATGGAGCATGATGATGTGAGAAAAAAGAATGTATATATGTGTGTATGTGTGTGTGTGTGTGTGTGTGTGTGTGTGTGTGTGTGAGACTGGGTCACCTTGCTCTGCAGTATAAAATTGACAGAACACTGTAAACCAGTTATAATGGAAAAAATTAAAAATCATTAAAATAAAAAATATATTAGAACTTTGTGTTATACTCTTCAAGACTTCAAAGATGAAAAGTTTTACAAAATAAAGTTTTAGAAAATTGACGAAGTTTTCTGTTTATCATGGCACATGAAAATATAAATTATACATAGATAACATTAAAAATTTTTATTTTGAAAGTAATAGAATTATGGAAAAATAATAATTTCAAACAGTAATTATAAATTTTTATTTTTACATGACTCTAGTCTAGGTTTTTTTTCCTTATTTTAGCATTAGGAAAATAAAGCATAAAGCCACAGTCATGTGGCATAAAATTTCACTAATTAATTCTTCAGTTTATTGTCTCTAATGTATGTAAGAGTGTGTAATATTAATTTGTAGATCTATGACTTTGAAAATAGCAGAGTAATTACCATGCATATTACTGTGGTTCCATTTCAGCCTTGTCTCACTATTTCAGTAGAAATTTTACTGTTTTGACCATACTCATATACAGTATCCTTGTGTGACCAAGTTTATGCTTGCAGAAATAAAAGCATAACAATTAATAACTTCACAACCCTACAACATGAGACCTCTTCCCCATTATGCTCAGCAATTTGCAAATGCAAATTTGTTTGAAAAACATACTTTGAAGTCTTGTCTCAAAGAACTCAAATCACATTAAAAAAGTTAGATTAATATTAATTCTTGGTTTTAAAAAAACATAAAATTCAGAGGCATAAAAACTATCATGAGCAAGAGTCAGTGGAAACAATAAACTATATATGGAAGCCCCCAAAGATACTAGATAAAGACTTACTAAAAATAAATCTAGAAGTTATATTTAAAATGTTTAAAGAAAAAAATGATAGAACAGAAAGCTGTCAAAAATGAGCAGAAATTATCAAAAGGATAGACACTCTAAAGAAAAAATATTCACTATAATGAGAAATCAATGGATAAAACTGAAAAGGGAATAGGTAACCTTGAAGTTACATGTGAATTATATAATATGCATTACAGAGACGTTAAGAGATAAAATATAGGTAACTTTAAAGACATGGATAGACTGCCTGATCCAACATATTTAGTCAGAATATGGAAAATTCCAGGGGGAAAAAAGAAAACAAAATGAGCAAGGGAAAAAAATTGTGGAAACATAAATGGGAGCATAGCAAAATTTATGAGAGATATCAATCCACATATTCAGAAAGGTCCATTAACTCCACCCACAAAAAAATTCCAAAGATGATAAAAGCCACACCTAGATACATTGAAATGAAAATAAAAAGGCATAAGAATAAAGAGAAATTCTGAAAAACCTTCAGAGAGAAAAGACAGCTTACCTAAAAAGTACTGGCAATTATAATTAAAATCTGTCTTCTCAAACCCAACAAATGAAGCCAGAAGATATGGCAAGAGAAGCATGTCAACTTAGAACCGTACATCAAAAGAAATTCTCTTTTGGAGTTCCCATCGTGGCTCAGAGGTTAACGAATCCAACTAGGAATCATGAGATTGTGGGTTCGATCTCTGGCCTTGCTCAGTGGATTAAGGATCTCGCATTGCCGTGAGCTGTGTTGTAGGTTGCAGATGTGGCTCAGATCCTATGTTGCTGTGGCTCTGGCATAGGCCAGTGGCTACAGCTCTGATTAAACCCCTGGCTTGGGAACCTCCATATGCTGCAGGAGTGGCCCAAGAAATGGCAAAAAGACAAAAAAAAAAAAAAAAAAAAAAAAAAAAAGAAAAGAAATTCTCTTTCGAGAATCAAGGAGAAAGAAAAGTCTTCAATGAAAGAAAATGATCAGAAAATTAAATCTAGTTACTGATGGTCATTCTGACTAGTGTGAGGTGGTAACTCATTGCAGTTTTGATTTGCATATCTCTAATAATTAGTGATATTAAACATTTTCTCATAGGCCTGTTGGCCATCCTTGTCTTCTTTGGAGAGACATATATTTAGTCTTTTGCCCATTTTCTTTTTTCTTTTTTTTTTTTTTTTTGTCTTTTTGCTATTTCTTGGGCTGCTCCCACGGCATATGGAGATTCCCAGGCAAGGGGTCTAATCGGAGCCATAGCCACCAGCCTAAACCAGAGCCACAGCGGGATCTGAGCAGTTTCTGCAACCTGCATCACAGCTCATGGCAATGCCAGATCATCAACCCACTGAGCAAG
Source organism: Sus scrofa (assembly GCF_054392235.1). Classification (NCBI taxonomy): domain Eukaryota; kingdom Metazoa; phylum Chordata; class Mammalia; order Artiodactyla; family Suidae; genus Sus; species Sus scrofa. The sequence continues at coordinate 63,469,758 of NC_139401.1, forward strand.
GGCAGGGACCTAACTTGTAACCTCATGGTTCCTAGTTGGATTCGTTGACCACTGCGCCACGACAGGAACTCCCTTTTGCCCATTTTCAATTGGGTTGTTTTTATTGTCGTTGTGTCACATGAGTTGCTTGTATATTTTGGAGATTAGTCCCTTGTATGTTGGCAAAGACTTTCTCCCATTCTGTGGGTTGTCTTTTTGTGTTTTTAATGGTTTCCTTTGCTGTGCAAAATCTTTTGAGATTAACTAGGTTCCATTGGTTTATTTATGTCTTTATTGTCATTATTCTAGGAGGTGGATCAAACAAGATGTTGCTGTGATTTATGTCAAAGAGCATCCTGCCTATCCTTTCCTCTAGGAGTTTTATAGTGTCCTGCCTTATATTTAGGTCTTTAATCCATTTTGAGTTTATTTTTTTCTATGGTGTGAGATAGTGTCCTACTTTCATTTTTTAACATGTAGCCTTCCAGATTTCCCAGCACCATTTATTTAAGAGACTTTCCTCCACTATAAATTCTTTCCTCCCTTGTCATAGATTAATTACCAAAGGTGTTTGTGTTCGTTTCTGAACTTTCTATCCTGTTCCATTGATCTATATTTCTGATTTTGTGCCAGTACCATATTATTTTAATTAATGTAGTATTGTCTAAATTTAGGAAACTTGACTCTTCCATTTTCATTTTTCTTTTTCAATATTTCTTTGGCTATTTGGGGTCTATTTTGTTTCTATACAAATTTTAAAATATTCTCTTCTATTGAAGAATGTCTTTAGTAATTTAAAAAAAATTTCATTGAATCTGTAGATAGCCTTAGGTAATAGAGTCATTTTGAGAATATTGATTCTTCCGATCCAAGAGCATGGTATATACTTACATCCATTTGTGTTGTCTTTGATTTTTTCATCAATATCTTATAGTTTTTAGAGTTCACGCTTTCTGTCTCTTTAGGAAAGTTTATTCCTAGTTTTTTATTCTTTTTGATGGTATAGTATCTGGGATGTTTCTTTGATTTCTCCTTCTGATATTTCATTTTAGTATACAAAAATGCAGTTGATATCTGCGTATTAATTACATAACCAGAAACTTTGCCAAATTCATTAATGAGTTCTAAAAATTTTCTGTTGTTGACTTTAGGGTTTCTAGGTATAGTAACATGTCAACTGCAAAAAGTGAGCTTTACTTCTTCTTTTCCAACTTGGATTCCTTTTATTTCTTTTACTTCTTGGATTGCTGTGGCTAGGACTTCCAAAACTATGTTGAATAATAGTGGTGAAAGTAAACATCCTTGTCTTGTTCCTGATCTTAGTGTAAATGTTTTCAATTTTTCACCATTGAGAATGATGTTAGCTGTTGGTTTTTCACATATGGTTTTTATTATGTTGAGGTAAGTTCCCTCTATCACCACTCTCTGGATATTCATTAACAAGTCATAACAAGTCATATATTCATAACAAATGCTAGAGGGGTTGTGGAGAAAAATGTACCCTTCTTTACTGTTGGTGGGAATTTAAATTGGTAAAACCACTATGGAAAACAGTATGGTGGTATCTCAGAAAAATAAATATAGAACTACCATATGACCCAGCAATCCCACTCCTGGGCATATGTCCAGACAAAACTTTCATTGAAAAAATACATGCACCCATATGTTCATTGCATCATTATTCCCAAAAGCCAAGATATGGAAATAACCTAAAACTCTATTAAAAGATGAATGGATTAGGAAGATATGGCACATATATACAATGGAATATTAATAAGCCATAAAAAAGGCAAATTAAAGTCATTTGCAGCAACATGGATGGAGCTAGATATTCTCATACTAAGTAAAGTAAGCCAGAAAGAAAAAGACAAATAGCATGTGATATCACTTTTTGTGGAATATAAAATATGGAACAGATGATCCCATCTTAAAAATAAAAAACAGAAGTAGATCATGGCCAAGGTGTGCAGACTTGGGGATCCCATGGGGGAAATGGATGGGAGTGGGATGGATGGGCATTTTGGGGTTTTTTTTTTGGATGCAAAGTTTTATATTTGGAATAGATGGGCAATGGGACCATACTGTGTAGCACAGAGAAATGTGTGTGATTGAGTTACTTTACTGTACAACATAACTTGAAGAAACATTGTAAATCAACTATAATTTAATAATAATAATAAAGAAAAAATACAGAAAAAAGAAAATGACGTCTAAATTCAGGAAGATAGGTAGAGTCAAACAAGAATAATGAGAGAACATATACATTATCATTTGGTAAATTCAAACAAACATTGATTGCATAAAGCAATATAATGATATCTAATTTGTTAACAAAATTAATAAAAGAAAATTAATTCCTAGACATTAAAGTCATATAAATCAGAAGTGAGTGACCATTGTTGAAACATTCAACATTAGAGGTAAATTAGGTAGAGGGTAAATTTTTATTCACATTAAATTTATTTTAACTTAAATATTCAAATTTCTAGAGAAACCACTGAAATTATAGATATGGAGTGAATGATTTTCTTACAAACATGGAAAAATGAATATAGGGTCAGGGATGAGGACCACAGTTCAAAGGGAGGAATAAAAATAAGAAAGAGAGGTAAAAGTATTATAATAGGTACAAAAAAGGTGATAGAATTGAATTTAAAAATATAACTATTCACAATAAATGTACATGTAATAAGCAATCCAGTTAAAGTACAACAATTTTCAGACATCATATTTTTAAAATCCAGATACATGATATTTACAAAAAAAAGTCTAAAAAATGGGACACAAACATGTTAAAAGTCAAAGAAAGAATAGGAAAAATGTACAAGGAAAATGCTATTAAGATGAGGATAACTCTACTAATATCAGGTAAATTAGATTATAATGCTAGAAGCATTAACATAGATAAATAGGGTCGTGACTTTAAAGTTTAAATTAACCAATTTAATGATTCTAAAGTTTTATTTATGTATTACTATAGCCTCCAAATGTACACAAAAAAAAAAAAAAAAGAATTGACAGCAACACAAAGAACATTTTAAAGTCTACCTGAACCTGTTTTTCAATAACTGAAGAGTGAAAATAACCAAAAATAAGTAAGGTAATAAAGGCTGTGATCACCACAGTAAACAAGCTTGAACTATTATAAATATATAGAACACTGAGTCCAAGATTGCAGAATACACATTCTTTGTAGGCATGTGTGTAACATTTATAAAAGTTTAGCATATACTAGGCTATAAAAACATTTCAAAATATAACAAAATATTGCCATTCATTCTAAATATTCTGATGATTTAGATTAAAAATCAATAGTAAATGGATAGTTTACAATTTAAAACCACACTTCTAAATAAAAATGTAAGTGAAGAAATTAAATATAAATTACAAACTATTTATTTGAACAATAATGAAAATAAGCTTAACAAAATATGTGAAATTCAGCTAGACAGTAGTAAGGTGAAAATTTATAGCCATAAAAATTTTTATTGGAATTGAGTAAAGATTGAAAAAAATGTTTTCTAAGATTTAGATTTAAAATGTTAGATATAAGTCTAAATTAGTTATTAAATCTAATGCACCCATTGCTGTTTTTGGCTTTCACTCATTTCTAAAAACAATAAATTGAAAAAAAATAATAAATATAAAACTAGACAGTTAATGAAATATGAAAAAAAGGTAAAATACAGGGTCATTCAAATTAGAGGCTATTTCTTTAAAACAAGTATTGGAAATTGACAAGCCTCTAGTGAAATTATACATAACAAAGAGGAAGTGCAAATAAATAATATTGTCAAAAAAGCCATATCTATATTGGCAGATAATTTTAAAACAATAATAAGGGAATACTATAAATAATTTTATGCCAATGTTTCAAAAACTTAAGTGAAATGTACAAAATTTTAGAAATTTGTATACGTAGATCAAAACAGACTTAATAGAAAATCTGAATATTTCTTTGACAATTTAAAAAATAGGATGGGGGGGTTCCCATCATGGCTCAGCAGAAACGAATCTGACTAGGAACCATGATGTTTCAGGTTCGATCCCTAGCCTTGCTCAGTGGGTTAAGGATCTGGCATTGCCATGAGCTGTGGTGCAGGTCACAGATGTGGCTCAGATCTGGCATTGCTGTGGCTGTGGTGTAGGCAGGCAGCTGTAGCTCTGATTAGACCCCTAGCTTAGGTACCTCCATAGGCCACAGGTGTGGCCCTAAAAAGACAAAAAAAAAAGACAAAAAAAATTTTAAAATAGGATGAATAGTTGAAAATTTTCCCACTAAGAAAATATAGGATTCAGATGATTTTATAGGCAAATTCCACCAAAATTTACAGAATAGAGCAGTCCAATTTTACATGAACAGAAAACAGAATACACTTTTGATTAGAGAAAATATGTCAGAATAGAAGGACTCAAGTTCACCTCCTCCCAATAGAACACAAAAACCACAATGAACTCGTGAACAACCATTGACAAAATAGAGTAGAAACTACTAAAAAAGATATCCTGCACCTCAAGACAAAGAAAAAGCCACAACTAGTCACTAGGAGGGATGCTTTCATGGTATAGGCAAAACCCATACTAGTGTGGTGAGTGACCAACAAACTGGAAAATAACAATATTGCAGAGGCTCTCCCACAGGGACTGAGAGCTCTGAACCCCATGTTCAGTTCCACAGCATGAGGATTTGGAATTGGGAGGAGTAGTCACCCAGAGCATTTGGTGTTGAAGGCAGGCAGGGCTTGAATGCAGGCATTTCAGAAGACTAGGGAAAACATACATTACATTCTTCATGGGTGCACACAAGTTTTCACCTGCACTGGGTCACAGGGCAAAGCAGGGGTTCCATAAAAATATGGACTAGAACTACCTGTGGGTCTTGTTGTGTCTCCTGGGAAGGCAGAAGTTGGCTGCAGCTCAATGTTGTGTCAGGACACTGGAGAGAGAGGCCCTGAGAATGATCATCTGCTTGAGTTCCCCTGGAGGCTGACATTTTGGAAAAATCTGTCCCCACCTAAAAGCCTTTTGGCACCAGGGCTGAGAGTCCCCAGGCCAAACAACAAAAAGGGTCAGAATGTAGATGCACCCATCAACATAGAGGCTGCCTAAAGTCCTCCTAGGCACACAGCTGCCTCTAATCCCACCCCTCAACAGGGTCCTGCCAAACGGAGGGATGTGACCAAGCTCCACCCACCAGTGGACAGGAACCAGTCTTTCCCATCAGGAAGCCATTGGGTTCAATCTCTGGCATCTCCCAGTGGGTTAAGAATATAGTGTTGCTGTGAGCTGTGGCATAGGTTGCAGACACGGCTCAGATTCTGCATTTCTGTGGCTGTGGCATAGGCTGGCAGCTGTAGCTTTGACTTTATCCCTAGCCTGGGAACCTCCATATGCCACAGGTGCATCCCTAAAAAGCAAAGAAAGAAAGAAAGAAAGAAAGAAAGAAAGAAAGAAAGAAAGAAAGAAAGAAAGAAAGAAAGAAAGAAAAAGTGGTACGTATATGCAATAGAATACTACTCAGCCATAAAAAGAACAAAACAATGTCATTTGCAGCAACATAGATTGAAATAGAGATTCTCATTACTTCTAAGTGAAGTAAGTCAGAAAGAGAAAGACAAGTACCATATGATACCACTTACATGTGGAATAGAAAATATATTACAGTTGGACCTATCTACAAAACAGAAACAGACTCACAGACATAGAGCACAGTCTTGTGGTTGCCAAGGAAAAGGGCTAAGGTAGTGGGCTGGATGGGGAGTTTAGGTTGGTAGATGCAAACTATTACATTTAGAATAGGTAAGCAATGAGATCTTACTGTAACAGCACAAGGAACTATATCCAATCTCTTGGGATAGAACGTGATGGAAGATAGTATGAGAAAAAGAATTGTGTGTGTGTGTGTGTGTGTGTGTGTGTGTGTGTGTGTGTGTGTGTGTGTGTCTGTGTGTCTGTGTGTGTATCTATGTCCAGATCACTATGCTGTACAGCAGAAATTGATACAACACTGTAAATTAACCATATGTTAATAAAAAATAAAATTAAAAAAATACTTCCAACAAAAAAACTCCAGGTCCAGATGGCTTCACAGGTAAATTCTTCAAATGTTTAGAGAAAAGTTAACACCTATCCTTCTAGAACTATTCCAAAAAAATTGCAGAGGAAGGAATACTTTCAAATTCATTCTATGAGACCACTATCACCCTGATGTCAAAACTAAAAACACAACAATAAAGAAAATTAGAGACAATATCACTGTTGAATATTGTCTGTCTGCAAAAAATCCTGAACAAAGTACTATCAAACTGAATACAACAATACTTTAAAAGGATCATACACCAAGATCAAGTGGGATTTATCCCAGGAACGCAAGGGTTTTTTCAATATCTACAAATAAATTAATGTGATACACCACATTAAATATTTGAAGAATTAAAAACAAAATAATCACCTGAATACATGCAGAAAAAGCTTTTGTCAAAAGCCAACACCCATTTATTATTTTTACAAAATTCAAAAAGAGGGCATAGATGGAACCTACCTCAATATAATAAAGGCCATTTATGAAAAATCCGCATCTAATGTCATTCTCAATAATGAAAAGGTGAAACCATTTCTTCTACGATCAGGAACAATACAAGGATGTCCACTCTCAACACTTTTATAAAAAATATTTTGAATATTTTGATAGCTTTGGGAAACAGGGAAGAAAAAGAAATGAAAGAATCCGAATTGGAAAAGAAAATGTAAAAGTGTCACTGTTTGCAGATGACATGACCCTATACAAAGAAAATCATGAAGATGCTATCAGGAAACTACTAATACTCATCAATGAATTTGGCAAAATTTAGGATACAGAATTAATACATGTAAGTGTCTCACATTTCTACACACAAAGAATAAAAATCAGAAACAAAAATTGAGGAAACTATCCAATTCACCACGACATCAAAAAGAATTAAGTACCTAGGAATAAACTTACCTAAGGAGGCAAAAGACCTACACTCTGAAAATAATTATACACTGTTGAATAATCAAGGATGTTGCAAACAGGTAGAAAGATATATCATGTTCTTGGATTGCAAGACTCAATATTGTCAAAATGATTTTACTACCCAAGGATATCTACAGATTCAATGCAATCACTATCAAATTACCCATGGTATTTTTCATAGAACTAGAACTAAACATTTAAAAATGTACGTGTAAACCCAAAAGAACCCAAATGGACAAAGCAAACCTGAGAAAGAAAAAAGATCTAAAAAGAATGCACATATATATAAATATTTATATATATATATATATATATATATATATGTCACAGCAAAAATTGACAGAACATTGTAAATCAACTATAATAAAGATAAATTTAAAAAAATAGAACTGGAGCATCAGGTTCCCAGACTTCAGGCTATACTACAAAATGACAGTCATCAAAACAGTATGGTACTGGTAAAAAAGGAAATATAGATCAATGTAACAGAATAGAAATCACAAAATAAACCCATATACATATAGTCAACTAATCTATGACAAACTTTGCATGAATATTCAATGGAGACAAGACAGTCTCTTCAATAAGTGATGCTGAGAAAACTGGAAATCTCATGGAAAAGGATGAAATTAGAACATCGTCTTATACCATGCAAAAAAAAAAAAACCTTGAAATGGATTAAAAACCTAAATATAAGACTGGATACTATAAAACTCTTAGAGGAAAACATATGTAGAACATTCTTTGACATAAACAGCCACAATATCTTTTCAGATCCACCTCTTATAGTAATGACAATAAAGACAAAAATAAACAAATGGCCCTAATTAAACTCAAAATCTTTTGCACAGCAAAGGAAACCATAAACATAATGAAGACAACCCAAAGAACAGGAGAAAATATTTGCAATGTGACAAAGGATTAATCTCCAAAATATACCAAAAACTCACACTGTTCAATATAAAAAATAAATGGGAAGAAGACCTAAATAGACATTTTTCCAAAGACCTATAGATGGCCAACAGTCACATGAAGAGATTCTCAACATTACTAATCATTAGAGAAATGTAAATCAAAACTTCAATTAGGTATCATCTCACACCAGTCAGAATAGAATTATCAAAAATTATACAAACAATAAATGTTAGAGAGGGTGCAGAGAAAAGCAAACACGCCTGCACTATTGTTGGGAATATAAATTGATACAACCACTATGGAGAACAGTATGGAGGTTCCTCAAAAAACTAAAAGTAAAACTACCATATGATCCAAATATTCAACTCCCGGGCATAGACCCAGAGAAAACTCAAACTTTAAAACACACATACACTATATGTTCACTGCTTCACTATTTACAGTATCCAAGTCATGGAAGCAACCTAAATGTCCATCAATATATGAATGCATAAAGAAGATTATATATATATATATATATATATATATATATATATATATATATATATATAGTAATATAGAACAATAGAGCAAGGGGAAAAAAACTAATATAAGGTGGAACATAAAGAAAAAAGTTTTATTTGCAGACTGTCAAGGAAATTCTGATAAATTATCAAAATTGAAAAGGGACCTCTTTAAGGATTCCTGATGTAATTCACCACACAAAATTCAATTGCATTTTGCAAAAATCGGCAATGAACCAACAAGGAGGTATTTATAAAAAAAAATACCATTTAATAAAAGGCATAGAGATTGGAAAGGAAGAAAAAAAAACTGTCACTATTTATGTTTCATAAAACATTCTATGTAGAAAATGCCAAGGAATTTACAAAAACCCTCCTATAACTAATAAGAGAGTTCAGCAAGATCGCACCATTTAAGACCAACATGCAAAAATCAATCATATTTCCCTATACTAACAATGAACAAATGGAACCAAACTTAAATTATAATACCATGTATAATCATCCCAAAGAAAATGAAATGCTTATTTACAAACTTAGCAAAAACCTGTACAAGATGTGTATGCTGAAAACTATAAAGCACTGGTTAAATAAATCAAAGGTGGTCTAAATAGATGATGATACACCATGCTCATGGATTGGAAAGTTAAAGATAGTAAAGATGTCAATTATCTCCCATGGGAGATTATTTAATAAAATTATTATCAAAATTCCAGCAAATTTTTGGTAGAAATACACAGGTTCATTGTAAAATTTATGTGGAAAGGTTCAAAACTTAGAATGAGTAAGAAAATGTTGAAAAAGAAGAATAATGGTCAGGATAACTATATCATTAAGACATACTACACAGCTATACTAATCACTATAGTGTAGTATTGTTGGATGCATAGATACATAAATCATTGGAACAGAAAACAGAATCTAGAAATAAACCCATACCATGATGGCAAACTCATTTTTAACAAAAATGCAAAAAAGTACAATTACACAAATTGGTATATTGTGATGGAGCAATTGGTTATACATGGGTATATGAAAGGAACTTGAACCTAAGTCTAACATCATAAACAAAAATTAACTCAAAGTGTGTTATTGATTTAATAAAAAATAAAGATATAAAATATCTTTATTTTTAACTTCTAGGGAAAAATAGGAGAGTATCCTCAGTATTTAGGGCTAAGCAAAAAGTTAGTATTTTCACCAACACAAGGATTCATAAAAGGAAAACTTGATAAATTGGACTTCAACAAAACTACAAATTTTGCTCTGTGATGTCCTTGTTAAAAGGAGGAAAACAGACTATAAAAAATATTTGCAAACCAAATATGCAAGAACAAGTATCTAGACTATATAAAGAAGTCTTAAAACACAGCAGTTAAAAAATAATAAAAATCCTACTGAAAATTGGCAAAAAAAAATAATTATTTTATTGAAGAGGATATACAAATAGCATAAGTACATGAAAAGACTTTCAATGTTGTAGCCTTAATGAAATGCAAATTAAAAGCAGATTACTAGAAACCTATCAAAACGGCTAATACTAAAAACCATTGACAACATCAACTTCATGTGATATAAAGAATGAACTAGGGGAGTTCTCGTCATGGCACAGTGGAAACAAATTCAACTAGGAACCATGAGGTTGCGGGTTTGATCACTGGCCTCGCTCAATGGGTTAAGGATCTGGTATTGCCATGAGCTGTGGTGTAGGTTGCAGACACGGCTCAGATCTGGTGTTGCTGTGGCTCTGGCATAGGCCAGCAGCTGTAGCTCCAATTAGACCCCTAGCCTGGGAACATTCATATGCCATGGGTGTGGCCCTAAAAAGACAAAAGACAAAAAAATGAAAGAACTGGAATAAAAACATTTCTGCTGGAAATATAAAATGCTATAGCCACACTGGAAAACATTTTAGCAATTTCTTGTAAAACTAAACATGCAGTTAATATAGAATGTAATGACTGATCTCCTGGGTATTTATCCCAAAGAAATAAAAATTTGTGTTCACAAAAAATTTATAGACAAATGTTCATTGCAATCTTGTTTGTAAAGCCAGAAACTTGAAAAAAAAAAAAACTGGATGTCCTTAAACAAGTGACTGGTTAAACAAATTGTGATATATCCATACAACGGAATACTATTTGGCAATAATAAGGAGCAAACTAATAATACCTGAAATGACTTGGATGTATCTCCAGAAAACTATACTGACTGAAAAAGGCCAATATCAAAAGGTCATACACTGTATAATTCCATTTATAAAAGTTTCTTGAAATGACAAAATTATAGAAATGGAGAATTTACTGGTGGTTTCCAAACATTAGGGTGAGGTGGTGGTGGAGTTTTGGGGAGGAAGCTCCATATAGCTATGAAAGGACTACCGGAGGGACAATTGTGATAGAACTCATGTGTATTCAAATTGTATCAATATCAGTATCCTGGTTGTGATATATAGTAGTTTTGAAAGACACCATCATTGCCAAAATCAACATGGATGCCTGTTATTTCTAAAAACTGAATGTGAATCTACAAGTATCTTAAAATAAAAAGTTTATGTTATGTTATATATTAATCCCCAAATCCTAATTTACCTTTCCCCTTTCCTTTCCCCTTTAGGAATCATAAGTTTGTTTTCAAACTCTGTGACTGTTTCTGTTTGGTAAATTTGTTCGTACTCCCATATATAAAATAAATAACAAGGACCTACTATATAGCATAGGGAAATCTACTCAGTATTCTATAATAACCTATATAGGAGAAGAATCTAAAAATAACTGATATATGAATATGTATAATTGAATTACTTTGTTGTAAACCTGAAATTAACAAAATATTGTAATTAAACTACAGTCAATATAAAATAAAAATTAAAGTTTAATTAAAAATGTCTTTTACAGAAGTAACAAAAATGATTAATTCATCTAAAGAAAACAATCTAACAATATATGAAAGTACCTTATTTTTTAAACTATAGAACTTTATTGAAAAACATTGCAGAAGATGTCAGCTAATTGAGAGAAATAACCATATTTATTATGAAAGGTGGTCACTGCTATTTAAGTTGAAGTGGAGGGTACCAAACTCTATAGATTAAATATAATTTCTATAAAATTCACCAGTAATTTATTAGATCTCAATGTACATTACATAGATAAATTATTGACAAAAAATTACCAAGATACTGCTGATAAGGTACAGAGTAGAGTATATTAAGGCATGTTTTTAAGTGATGGAAATAATCTAGTATAACCATGAGAAGTAAAGGGAATATTTTGAGAAGGGTACATACAGTCAAGGTGGAGAGGTTAACTTTAACTAATGTCACAAAAGGAGGGAAGGCAGAGATTGTAGCTATAGGGTCACATAGGTGAGTCAGTATGATGGTGGGATGCAGATGGGTGAGATATGATGTGAGGAGATGCTTTTGGGTGTTTGAAAACAAAGAAGTCCTGATCATACTTGCCTGTCAATTGTTTGTGACCCCATCATGCAGGAATTTCTATAAGAGTAGAGGCAATATAGAAGAGTAGACGTGATGTAGAAATATAGTATAGTAAATACTATAGTATAGAAATTTTTCAGATTAGTATACAAGTTACTATGTGACCTTCAGAAAGACCTCCCTAGGTCTCAGATTCCTCATTTAAAAAAAAATGACAATAAACATATCAACCAGACAGAAAATCAACAAGGAAACACAGGCTCTGAAAGAAGGATTAGACCAGATGGACTTAATTGATAGTTATAGGACATTCCACCCAAAAGCAACAGAATACACTTCTTCTCAAGTGCACATGGAAAATTCTCTAGGATTTATCACATCCAGGGCCACAAATCAAGCCTCGGTAACTTTAAGAAAATTGAAATCATTTCAAGCATCCTTTCTGACAAATATGCTATATGACTGGAAATCAACAACAAGGAAAAAACTGCAAAAAAACACAAACACATGGAGACTAAACAACATGCTACTAAACAACCAATGGATCACTGAAGAAATCAAAGAGGAAATTAAAAATACCTAGAAGCAAATGACAATGAAGATATAACACTCCAAAATCTATGGGATGCAACAAAAGCCATCCTAAGAGGAAAGTTTATAGCAATACAAGCCCACCTCAGGAAACAAGAAAAACCTCAAACAAACAACCTAACTTTACACTTAAAGCAACTAGAGATAGAAGAATAGACAAGATGTAAAGTTAGCAGAAGGAAAGAAATCATAAAGATCGGAGCAGAAATCAATGAAATAGAAACAAGGAAAGCCATAGAAAAGATCAATGAAACGACAAGCTGATTCTTTGAAAAGATAAACAAAGTTGATAAACCCTTAGCCGGACTTGTCAAGAAAAAAAAGAAAGAGAACTCAAATCAATAAAATTAGAAATGAAAAAGGAGAAGTAACAACAGACACCATAGAAATACAAAGGACCATAAGAGACTACTATATGCAACTATAGGCCAAGGAAATGGAAAACCTAGAAGAAATGGACAAATTCTTAGAAAAGTATAATCTTTCAAGACTAATCCAAGATGAAATAGAAAAGATGAAGGGACCAATCACAAGAACTGAAATTGAAACTGTGATTCAAAAACTTCCAACAAACAAAAGTCCAGGACCAGATGGCCTTACAGGCAAATTCTATCAAACATTTAGAGAAGGGCTAACACTTCTCCTTCTGAAACTATTCCAAAAAACTGCAGAGGAAGGGATACTTCCAAACTCATTCTTTGAGGCCACCATCACCCTCATACCAAAACCAGAAAAAGATAACACATAAAAAAGGAAAAGTACAGGCCAATATCACTGATGAACATCGATGCAAAAATCCTCAACAAAATACTAGCACACCAAATCCAACAATACATTAAAAGGATTGTACAGCATGATCAAGTGGGATTTATCCCAGGGATGCAAGTGTTCTTCAATATCTGCAAATCCATCAGTGTGATACACCACATTAACAAAATGGAAAATAAAAACCGTACGATCCTCGCAATAGATGCAGAAAAAGCCATTGACAATATCCAACACCCATTTCAGATAAAAACCCTCAGAAAGTGGGCATAGAGGGGACCTATTTCAACATCGTAAAGGCCATATGTGACAAACCCACAGCGAACATCACTCTCAATGGTGAAAAGCTGAAAGAATTCCCACTAAGATCAGGAACAAGACAAGGATGTCCACTCTCACCACTACTCTTCAACATAGTTTTGGAAGTCCTAGCCACAGCAATCAGAGAAGTAAAAGAGATAAAAGGAACCCAAATTGGAAAGGAAGAAGTAAAATTATCACTAGTTGCAGATGACATGATACTATACCTAGAGAATCCTAAAGACTCTACCAGAAAATGGTTAGAGCTCATCCATGAATTTGGCAAAGTCACAGGATAAAAAATTAACACATAGAAAAAAAATCAACTACATTTCTATATACTAACAATGAAAGATCAGAAGGAAATTAGGGAAATGATCCCATTTACCATTGCATCGAAAAGAATAAAATATTTAAGTATAAACCTACCTAATGAGACAAAATACCTGTACTCTGAAAAATATAAGATGCTGAGGAAAGTAATCAGATGACACAAATGGATGGAAAGACATACCATGTTCTTGGATGGAAGAAGAAATATCAAAACGAATATACTACCCAAGGCAATCTATAGCTTCAATTCAATCCCTATCGAATTACCAAGGACATTTTTCATAGAACTTGAACAAAATATTTTAAAGTTTGTTTGAAAGCACAAAAGACCCAGAATACCCAAAGCCTTCCTGAGAAAGAAAAATGGAGCTGGGGGAATTAGGCTCCCTGACTTCAGACTATACTACAAAGCTACAGTCATCAAGACCATTTGGTACTGGCACAAAGAAAGACATATAGATCATTGGAACAGGATAGAAAGCCCAGAATTAAACCCACAGACCTATAGGCAACTAATCTATGACAAAGGAAGAAAGAATGGAGAAAAGACATGGAGAAGACATGGAGAAAAGACAGCCTGCCCAATAAGTGGTGGCTGGGAAAACTGGACAGCCACATGGAAAAGAATGAAATTAGAACACTCCCTAACACCATACACAAAAATAAACTCAAAATGGATTAAAGACCTAAAATATAAGACCAGATAATATAAAACTCTTAGAGGAAAACTTAGGCCAAACACTCTCCCACGTAAATCACAGCAACATCTAATCAAATCCACCTCCTAATGAAAATAAAAATAAAAATAAACAAATGGGACTTAAAAGTTTCTGCACAGTGAGAGTTCCTGTCATGGCACAGCAATAATGAGTCTGTCTAGGAACCATGAGGTTGCAGGTTCAATCCCTTGCCTCACTCAGTGGGTTAAGGAGCCGACATTGCCATGAGCTCAGATGTAGGCTGTAGACACAGCTTGGATTGCTGTGTCTGTGGAGTAGGCTGGTGGCTACAGCTCCAATTAGACCCCTAGCCTGGGAAACTCCATATGCCATGGGTGTGGCCCTAAGAAGACAAAAAAATGTTTCTTCCAAGCAAAGGAAACCCTAAACAAAATGAAAATAAAACTCACAGAATGGGAAAAAAATCTTTGCAAATGAAAGGACTGACAAGGGATTAATCTCCAAAATTTATAAACACTTCCTACAGATCAATACCAAAAAAAACCAAACAACTCCATCAAAAAATGAACAGAAGGTCTAAACAGACAATTCTCCAAAGAAGACATACAGATGACCAAAAAAAAACCATGAAAAGATGTTCAACATCACTCATGATTGGAGAAATGCTAATGAAAACCACCACGAGGTACCACCTTACACCAGCTAGTATGACCATCAACAAAATGTCTACAAACAATAAATGCTGGAGAGGGTGTGGAAAATAGGGAACCCTATTACACTGTTGGTGGGAATGTAAATTTGTGCTACCACTGTGGAAAATAGTATGGAGATTCCGCAGAAATCTAAAAATAGAATTACCATTTGACCCAGCAATCCCACTCCTGGGCATCTATCAGAGAAAACCATGACTCGAAAAGATACATGTACTCCAATATTCATTGCAGCACTATATACAATAGCCAAGACATGGACACAACCTAAATGTCCATTGCCAGAGGAGTGGATAAAGAAGAAGTGGTACACATACACGATGGAATATTACTCAGCTATTAAAAGGAAAGAAATAATGGCATTTGCAGCAACATGGGTGGACCTAGAAATTATCATGCTAAGTGAAGTCAGTCAGACAGTGAGACACCAACATCAAATGCTATCACTTACATGTGGAATCTAAAGAAAGGACACAATGAACTTCTTTGCAGAACAGATACTTACAGACTTTGAAAAACTTATGGTTTCCAAAGGATACAGGTTTGGGGGGTGGGAAGATGCACTGGGGTTTGGGGATGGAAATGGTATAAAATTGGGTTGTGATGATCATTGTACAACTACAAATGTAACAAAATTAATTGAGTAAAAAAAATTTAAATGACAATAAGGGAGTTCCTGTCCTGGCTCAGCAGTTAACGAACCCAACTAGAATCCATGAGGACACCAATTTGATCTCCAGCCTTGCTCAGTGGGTTAAGGATCCAGCATTGCCTGTGAGCTGTGGTTTAGGTCACAGACATGGCTCAGATCTCTGTGGCATAGGCCAGGGGCTATAGCTCCAATTCTACCCCAGCCTGGGAACCTCCTTATGATGTGGGTGTGGCCCTAAAAAGACAAAAAGGCACAAAAAAGTGACAATAAAATATTGGCTTCCTTATAGGCTGTTTTTAGGATTAAATGAGAAAATGTATGTCGTGGTGCTTGGCACATAGAAAGAACTAAATTATTTTTAGTTATTTGTGCATAGCAGGCCAATTTTTAGAGCATGACTGAATAAATTAAATATCCTCAAGATCTCCAGCTAGAACTGCCCTTAAGGCAGGTCAAGTTTGACCTTCAAGTCTCTGACTGCTAGAAAAACTATCCACAGCAGTTAAATGAGACCAGAACTAATTTTCTCCTACTCTCAGGGTTTGGTTTCTAACAGTTATGGGGACATTGCTGAGCATAATCAAATCAGGGCTTTCAGGGAATCCCACAGAAAAATTCACATCATGTCTGAAGCTCAGAATGAAGTGTCAGTAACAAAAAAATATCAAGAAGTCTGAGCATTTTGTGAAGACAGTATCTGAGACTTGCCTTGCTTACTGTAAGACAGTACCTGAGAGATATATACCCTTTCTGGTATTCTACTCAATGGGCCAATCAGAAAAAACCTTTAATCAGAGCCCCTCTCAAAAGTGACAATTACTCAGCTTGGATTGGCTGTAATTCCCACTTGCCGAAATGACTTGCTTTGTGATTATGTAGAGGGAAAAGAGAGAAATTACTTTTGGTTTAAGGGCAGGTAAGGAAGAGATATTGGGAAGAGGGAGACAAGGAAAAGAGAAATTTCAGTGTCTCCACGAAGTCATTAAGGCAGCTATTAAATTGTGAACAAGAGAGTCAGTGTACCGGGGCTCTGCTAAACTCTAGATAACTGGGTTACAACTGTTTGAATCGGGTGAGTAAATGGGCTTCTCTCTGGCATCCAGCTAGATTATTAGATATAGCTAGTCAGTTTTGGAAGCCCACTCTCTCTAAAAGGAAACCACCTATCACAAAAGTCTCTTAGCATTTGCCATAGTGACTGTTGGCATATAGGAGCCACAAAAGACCAAGGGGTCACCAGAAGTCACAAGGCATCCAGTTGGCAGGATATTCAGTTTCAGGGCATCCTATATTCTGTCTAGAATAATGGATCACACATTACTAGGGTATCTCTCTGGTTTTTCTATATTGTTCACTTTCAACAGAGGCATGGGACATGGGGAGACTAAGAAGGGAAGGAGAGCAGATAAATGAGGGTTTACTAAGTGCCAGGAACTTTCACATCTATTATTTAAATATCATAGCTATATTTTGAAGTAAATATCATCTGTAATTTTTGTCTAGATTCTATCCTGTCTTAAAAACTCACAAAACATTAGCATATAAGAGGCTCCAACATGTCCTAGAGTATATACATATTTTTAAGTTGGTGAAATAGAGTTTCACAGTTTATCTAGTTACTGAATCACTGTTATTTCCCAGAGTAAACTGTGATATTTCAGTGAGCAAGTCACTCTGCTTTCTTGAGCCTCTGTTACATCAAAAATATCTATTATGTTGTATTTTACAAGCAATGTATGGTAACATATGTCATTTCACTTGCCCTATAAAAATACTGTTATATTATCATTATTAACATTACTATTTTACACTTAATGAAACCAAGGATGGTTGAGGCTAAATAGCAAGCTACAATTTATATAGGTAGTTATTCACATGGCCAGGACTTGAGTACAAGTTTTCCTTGTTCATTGTGTTTAATACATTTTTCATGAAGCCTTCAACTATAACAATCTATGAATTTATGAGCTGCCTGACTCTGAGAAAATTCCTTCCCTTCCTTGGGCCTAATTTGCCAGAATAGATTACATTGGGTAATTTCTAAATATTGCATGTACTCTGTCTTAGAGTTTAAGGCCCAACCATAAGTATCTCAGGTCAAGTTGAAATTGTGTTCAAAAGTAGAGAACACATGTTGATATTTTAGTCAGAAATATAATTTACCACCTTAGATTCTTGTAAGGAATTTGAATTTGAGCTCTCAGGTAAGTTAGTTTGAGAAATTTCCCTGAGACCCTTATCATTCCCATCTAACTAGTATCTCAAGAAAGGATAGCCACAATTCTTCTGTCAAAGAAGATTGATAGGCCTCCCCAGAGAACACATTGACCTGGGAACTTGCCTATTTCTCAAGTCAGCCTACTCTAGAAGAACCATGTGAATAATTAGTAGAAATTTAACAATACTAACTTAAGGGGGTACACAATCATTTCCTCCTAAAAAAGGCCATTGATAAAGACTGATACTGTTTTTTACTGCCAGGACAGAGCTAATTTTTCACTCTATGCCCCCATGGGCAAGTCCACCCTGAATCCTGACTCCCTTTATTTCCTCACTAGCGCCTGTATATTCATCCCCCACCAAAAAGGCTTAGACCTCCAGTTCAGGTTGAAGGATTCCCAGAAGGGGAATAGAGTCTTCACACCTCAGAATGTTCTAAGCACAAAAAGAGAGCTTATAACTCCATTGCAACTCCCCACTTAATACAAGAATCTCTTCTATAACATCCTACTCAGATTCTTCTAAATCAAAATACGGGCTCTTCCACCCTTCCCTCCCTCCCTTCCTCCCCTGCTTCCTTCCTTTATTCCTTTTTTATTTATATTTCTTTCTTTATCCTTTTTCCTTCCTATCCTTCCTTCTCTATTTCCTTCTTTCTTTTTATTCATTTATTACAGCAAAATTTAGAAAGCCTAGATACCATGTCTTATATGATAGATACAAACACAATGAGGTCAAGTACCTGCTCTCAGGTGGCTTATAGCTTGCCATAAACCTTGATATCAGAGGCTAATCTTTCCATTTGTGTCTGAACTCCACCCTTCTTGTTTTCACAAAGGCTTCACTCTAGTGATTATTCTTTTTCTTAGACATCTTAGATATTCTTTTTCTTAAAAACTTATTATAGATTCCTACCAATTGGCCTAGAAACATGTTCAAATTTGTTTCATCTTTAAAATTTTCTGCATACCATATCCCATTCCAGCTACTGCCCTATTTCTCCCTTTTCTGCAAGCCAAATTTCTTGAAGGAGTCAGCTGCACTTTTTACCTCTGTTTTTTCACCTCCAGCTAATTTATCAACATTCTCTGGGTTGGTATAAACCTACACCAGACCACTGAAACCACTCTTGCTAAAATGAAAAATTACTTCCTTCTCAGCCAAAATCTAGCCAATAGATTTTGCCGATCTTATTCATCAATGTTTTCCCAATACCTAGAACAATGTCTGGCATAAATTAGTACCCAATGCATTTATTGGGTGAATCATTGCTGATTTTCAGGCTTTATTTCTGACTACTCTTTGCACTTAAAATTAAATTAAGCCTGAAAAACACTGCCTCATCCAGAAGGTCAATATCAACAACAATGAGTTCTATAAACAGTATGCATTTTTGATATGATGTATTGGAAATATAACTTTTTATCCCCCCTTTCCTTTTTCACCTAGAAATATCTTAGTTATATTTCGGGTCTCAGCTTGAATGTCACCTCTTCAAGGAAACCTTCCTTGTTTCCAATGACCAAGTTAAATCCCTTCATTCTTTGTTCTTTTAGATCCAGGTGCTTTTTCTCAGAGAAGATTCATAATTCCTGCAACAACTTGCTAGACTGTAACTGCCTTGCAAATGGAGACTTTATTACTAGTACATTGATAATCTCCAGCATCTAGAACAAAGGTTGAAGATCAAATATGATCCACTATGTTTTTAGAAACAAAATTTATTGAAACACAGAAATGTTCATTCATTTATATGTTGTTTATAACTGCTTTCACACAACAACAGCAGAGCTGAATAGTAGCAAATAGAGATGTTTAGACCACAAAGTCTAAAATGTGTACTATATAGCCCTTTGCAAAAAACATTTGCCTACCCTGGCCTAGAATAGTGCCTAGCACATGGTGGGCCCCCAATAAATATTTGTCAATTGGTTAATTACTTCAATGGGAAAATAACACACTGCTGTATCAACCACTGTCCTAGATACCACCACATAATACACTAATTTTCTCATTAGATTATTTGTAATTAATCCTGTATTGTTTCAGGAGAAGATACTAATTCCTCAGCTAAACAGAAGTTCCACAAAGATGGGTCCTGTATCTGCTCTTTCTCTTTGGATCCTCTGTATTCCTTAGTTCTGAGATCTACACATAAAATAGGGTAGGAAAGTCAATGTTTTTGACATGACCTTCTAATGCCAATAGGACTGCTGTCATGGTGTCCCCTCCCCCACTCCTTGCTTGCCATCACACTATCCCATTCAAAAGCAGCAAGGTAACATGTAAGATTAAACTCTATGCTAATTCTCAAGGGACAAAACAAAGTATACTTATATTGTGTAAAAACTTCATAAATGGAAATATCTGCCATAAAAGAAAATGGTAAATTCTCAAAAACATGGAGTTATCAGGATGAAAACAAACTGAAACATAATTTCTTGTGGATAGAGGCACCCTGGCATAGAAATAGATGATCTGACCTGAGATATAGAGAGTATAGGTCTTGTGCCTTCTTGACTGCTAACTAGATACATGAGGCCAGGCAAGTTACATGGCCTTTCTGAGCCTCAGTTTTCCCATCTGCAAAATAAGGAAAACAATTTAATACACAAGTTTTTCATGATACCCATCTCTA
This sequence comes from Sus scrofa, assembly GCF_054392235.1. Taxonomy (NCBI): domain Eukaryota; kingdom Metazoa; phylum Chordata; class Mammalia; order Artiodactyla; family Suidae; genus Sus; species Sus scrofa. Next base: position 63,490,480 of record NC_139401.1, read on the forward strand.
TTGAAGAGATTCCCAAGGTTTTTTTTTTTTTTTTGGTCTTTTTGCTATTTCTTTGGGCCGCTCCCACTGCATATGGAGATTCCCAGGCTAGGGGTCGAATCGGTGCTGTAGCCACCAGCCTACGCGAGAGCCACAGCAATGCGGGATCCGAGCCACGTCTGCGACCTACACCACAGCTCATGGCAACACCGGATCGTTAACCCACTGAGCAAGGGCAGGGAGCGAACCTGCAACCTCATGGTTCCTAGTCAGATTCGTTAACCACTGTGCCACGACAGGAACTCCCAAGGTCTGTTTCTAAAACGCTAAAAGCTTATTGTGATATTAGTGCTTATCTCATAGGACTCATATTCCTCCATACAACCAATATTATTTCTCTAACAAAAAAGAAAACTATAGGCCAATATCTTTGATGAATACAGATGCAAAAATTCTGAACAAAATTTTAGCCAACCAAATCCAACAACATATAAAAGAGATCGTACACCATGACCAGGTGGGATTCATCCCAGGTTCACAAGGATGGTTCAACATACACAAATCAATCAACATCATACACCATGTTAACAAAAGTAAAAAAAAAATACATGATCATTTCAATAGATAGATGCAGAGAAAGCATTTGACAAAGTACAACATCCATTCATGATCAAAACTCTTACCAAAGTGGGTAGAGAGGGAACATACCTTAACTTAATCAAAGCCATTTATGAAAAACACACAGGAAATACAATAGTCAATGGAGAAAAGCTGAAAGCCTTACCACTAAAATCTGGAACAAGACAAGGATGCCCATTCTCACCACTGTTGTTCGATATAGTACTGGAAGTCCTAGCCACAGCAATCAGACAAACAAAAGAAATAAAAGGCATCCAAATAGGAAGAGAAGAGGTAAAACTGTCACTTGTATGCAGATGACATGATAGTACATACAGAAAACCCTAAGGACTCAACCCCAAAACTAACTGAACTGATCAACAAATTCAACAAAGTAGCAAGATATAAGATTAACATTCAGAAATCAGTTGCATCTCTGTGTGCTAACAATGAAATATTAGAAAAGGAATAGAGAAGTAAAATACCTTTTAAAATTGCACCCCAAAACATCAAATATCTGGGAATACACCTGACCAAGGAGGTAAAGGACTTATATGCTGAGAACTATAAAATGTTAATCAATGAAATTAAAGACGATGTAAAGAAATGGAAAGATATTCCATGCTACTTCCAGGGTTGGAAAAATTAATATTGTAAAAATGGCCATAATCCCCAAATCAATCTACAGATTCAATGCAATCCCTATCAAATTATCCATGACATTTTCCACAGAACTAGAACAAATAATCCTTGGAGTTCCCTTCGTGGCACAGTGGTTAACGAATCTGACTAGGAACCATGAGGTTGTGGGTTCGATCCCTGGCCATGTTCAGTGGGTTGAGGATCTGGTGTTGTGGTGAGCTGTGGTGTAGGTCGCAGACACAACTCGGATCCTGTGTTGTTGTGGCTCTGGTGTAGGCCGGCGCCTACAGCTCTGATTCCAGCCCTAGCAGGGAAAATCCATATGCCATGAGAGCTGCCCAAGAATTCGCAAAAAGACAAAAAAAAAAAAAAAAGAACAAACAATCCAAACATTTATATGGAACCACAAAAGACTAAGGCTTGTGAAAGCAATTATGAGGAACAAAATCCAAGCAGGAGGCATCACTCTCCCAGACTTCAGGCAGTATTACACAGCCACAGTCATCAAGACACTGTGGTACTGGTATCAAAACAGACATAGAGACCAATGTAACAGAGTGGAGAACCCAGAAATAAACCCTGATACCTATGTTCAATTAATCTTTGACAAAGGCGGCAAGAACATCAAATGGGAAAAAGACAGTCTTTTCAGCAAGTATTGCTGGGAAACCTGGACAGCTGCATGCAAAGCAATGAAAGTAGAACACACCCTCACACCATGCACAAAAGTAAACTCAAAATGGCTTAAAGACTTAAATATAAGACAAGACACCATCAAACTCCAGGAAGAGAACATAGGCAAAACATTCTCTGATAACAACCTTATGAATACTTTCTCAGGTCAGTCTCCCAAAGCAACAGAAATCAAAGCAAAAATAAACAAATGGGACCTAATTGAACTGACAAGCTTTCGCACAGCAAAGAAACCAAAAAGAAAACTTACAGAATGGGAAAAAATAGTACCAAATGATGCAACTGACACTGCTTAAATATGAATTATACAAGCAACACATACAACTCAACAGCAAAAAAGCCAACAACCCAATGGAAAAATGGGCAAAAGACCTGAGTAGGCATATCTTCAGGAAGATATACAGATGGCCAACAAGCACATGAAAAAATGCTCAACATCCCTGATTATTAGAGAAATGCAAATCAAACCTCCACAAGATACCACCTCACACCAGTCAGAATGGCCTTCATTAATAAGTCCACAAATAACAAATGCTGGAGGGGATGTGGAGAAAAGGGAACCCTCCTATACTGTTGGTGGGAATGTAAGCTGATGCAACCACTATGGAGAAAAGTAGGGAGGTACCTTGGAAAACTATGCATAGAACTACCATATGACCCAGTAGAACTACCATATGACCCCACTCTTGGGAATTTATCCAGACAAAACATTCCTTGCAAAAGACACATGCACCTGCTGTTCATTGCAGCACTATTGACAATAGCCAAGTCATGGAAACAACCCAAATGTCCATTGACAGATGATTGGATTAGGAAGAAGTGGTATATATACACAAGGGAATACTACTCAGCCATAAATATGAACAAAATAATGCCATTTTCAGCAACATGGATGAAACTAGAGACTCTCACACTGAGTGAAGTCAGAAAGAGAATGACATGTACCATATGATATCTCATATCTGGAATCTGATATACCACACAAATGAACTTTTCCACAAAAAGAAAAGCATGGACTTGGAGAATAGACTTGTGGTTGCCAAGGGGGAGGAGGAGGAAGTGGGGTGGTTGGGGAGCTTGGGGTTAATAGACGCAGACTATTGCCTTTGGAATGGATTAGCAATCAGATCCTTCTGTGTACCTCTGAGAACTATGTCTAGTCATTTATGATGGAGCATTATAATGGGATAAAAATAATGTATGCATGTATATGTAACTGGGTTACATAGAAAAAATTGTATTGGGGAAATAACAACAAATTTTTTAATTAAAAAGAAATAAATTATTTTATTAAATATAAAAATAGAATGACATTGCTTAATAAATGTTCTTTATTTAAAAGACAGACTATCTCAAAAATGAGACAAACTTAAATGCAAAGGGCTCTTAGAGGTCAGTTCCTTGGAATATCATGTTAATAGGTCATCTAAAATGTTCTTTCCAACTCTGATATGGTCCTATGATCCTATCTTATCCAACTTCTGAGAACACGCACACCCTTGCCTTTTAACGAGCAATAAGTGTCTGATGGAAAATTTAAATAGTAAGAGAGGAAGCCTTTAACATCATAGGTACCAGAGATCAAATCCCACCTTTATTAATTCTTCTAGGACCTTCACAAAGTCAATCCACCTTACCTCAGTTCATCCCACATTATGCTGGAGTTAGCAGAGTTCCTATAATAGAAAGTTTCCCTCTTTCTTCTAGTCTGCATCAATCCCCATGGTATCCACTGCAGTATGATTCTTCATTTCTTTTGTCTTTTAGGGTTGCACCCACAGCATATGCAAGTTCCCAGGCTAGTGGCCAAATCAGAGCTGTAGCTGCCAGCTACAGCCACAACCACAGCAACATAGGATCCAAGAAATGTCTGTGATCTACATTGCAGCTCACAGCAATTCCAGATCCTTAACCCACTGAGCAAGGCCAGGGATCAAACCCACATCCTCATGGATACCAGTCAGGTTTGTTAATACTGAACCACATTGAGAACGTCCCAGTATAATTCTTCAACTTTGGCCAGTGGCAGGTAGAACAAGAAGAAGTGGAGGTCGATTTAATAGACCAAACTTCTAGTCTGAGTTCTAATAGGTTTGTCAACTTCCTTGTAGCTCATACTGGCATTAGTGGCAGTACATTAGGTCATAGAAAATGTACTACTTCTGGAGTCAGGAAGCCTAGATGAGTCCATTCCTGTCTCTGTGAAATTGGGGGTTGTGTATACATGGGCAGGATAACATTGAAAGAGATGGTTTTTAATTTTCTTCTAGTGACGATTCATGAGTGAAAGATTGGTAGTCCATATTCATTAAGACTTAGACACTGGAGCCATCCTAAAAAATCTGATGAGAATTTAAACTCTCATTTATCCCACAGGACCAGGATTCTAGGTACTCATTCCTTGAGAGAGGATTCTGACTTGTATGAAATATAGTGGGAGATACTGAAGGGACCTCTGAGTAATTCAGAACAAGAAGAGTGAATGAATCTGAATTGGTGACATTTAAATTTTAAAAAGAAAAACCAGAGAGAAAATTTAAACTCTTCTAACTATTTCAGGAAAATTCTGCTGCTCAGGACTTCATGTTAATCTCTCTCTCTGAGCTATGGATGTTTTTTCCAGCAAGGAAGAATGCTGATATATATAAAAGCCAGTGATTATGCACTGCCATTCACTCTGGCACAGTGTAATGCCAAGACCAATTTTATTCCATAAAAAATTATATAAAGTTTAACAGGACCTTATTGCAAGGAACTGTGAGCTTGAGAGTGCTAATGATAATTTGGATTTTTCTCTAGGCATATGATGCCCATTCAGTTACAAAGGACTAGATTTATATTTTCTTCCTTCCATTTAGCTGTTATTATTCTTTTTCTCTCTTTTCATCACCTCTGCTTCTCCTTATCTCCTCATTTCCCTTTCTTTATTTCTCTTCTTCTTTCTTCTCCTTTTATCTATCTGGCTTTCCCCCTCCTCTTCTCTCTCCCCATTCTTTTGTATTTCCCTCTCTTCCTCTTTCTCTTTCTCTCATGTTATCTCTTCTCTTTCTTCTCCCTTATTTCATTTTATCTTTGTTTTTCTTCCTTAACTAATTACCAAAAATGCCAAGGTAGAAACTTAACCAATAGCAATTTTCCTCTTTTTAAGAAGATTAAAACTCCAATCAGATATATATATATATATATATATACACACACATATATGTATATGTGTGTATACACACACACACACACACACACACACATATATATATATATATATATATATATATATATATATATAAAAGCACCCACATAACCCAGAAATGCCCAGGATGAACCCATCCCAGATATGCCCCCACAAAATTCTAGTCAGTACACTCCCACTAGCTGTTTCTTTGCCTCTCATGTCCTTATTAATTCTCTCATTGCTTAGTGTCCATTCACTACATGGCTGTTGTTATCATCAAGTGTTCTGTAATTGATAACTAGCTGTGTGTGAGCTCTGTACCATATTTATACACAGGTACCTTTCCCAAGGGAACTTATAGGCCATGACAGAGAACACATGATACAAGCAGATGAAAGGAAATAAAATGTTAAATCTGAGGAGATGACAAAGTCTAAAAGTCTCATGTACTGGAAATTAGAGCAGTGAACTGCAGCCTTCAGGGATCATATCATGTAGAGCCTGGTGGACCTTAGTATGACTTAGGATTATGTTTTAACTGCAATGGGTTGCCTGTTATTGGTCACACTTTCCTCAGCAAAAGACTGGGTCTCATTTGATTCTGTAATATATTATCTAGTTGAGGAGATTCCTTAGTGAATGAGCACTGATTTATTCCCAGTTTAGGGTGTAATCCTAAATTGTTCCTCTAGAAATATATTTTATTCATGTGCACAAAGGGGTTAATAACAGCAACTCCCTCATAGAATTAATGTGAGGATTAAATGAGATACTCAGTGTAAAGAATGGCCCACAAAGTCTAAAATATATAGTATCTAGTCCTTTACAGACAAATATTTGCCCAACCCCTAGCCTATAATAGTGCCTAGCACGTGATGTACCCTCAATAAATATTTTATACTTGGCACATAAAAACTGCTGTGTAATCTTTAATCATTATAATTATTATAATTATTATAATTATAATTATTATTATTATTATTAGCATACCTTATCTCAGAAATTGTAACTCAACTGTACTTTTCCTCAATAATCTAACGACAATAATGTATATGAGTAAGTGGGTGGTTAGGCCTGTCTTGACATGGACCCTGTTTCAAAACAAGATTTCTCAACCTCAGCACTATTGACAATTTGGGACAAAAATTATTTCTTGTATGTGAGTGGGTATGTGGTAAGGGGGTTCTTCTATATGTTATACAATGTTTAGCAGCTCTCTATTCACTGGATGCTAGCAGCACTCCCCACCCCACCCCTAGTATGAGAACCAAAAATGTCTCTAGGCATGAACAAATATTTTGGAGGGGGCAAAATTACCCCCATTAAGAATCACAACCTACCACAGGTGGCAGGGGCAAACCATTGCAGTTATCACTGACTCCAGAGGTGGTTGTGTTCCACTATCACTAGAGGTCCCAGAGCAGGGACCACCTGCAGTTCCAACCACTTCAGAAGAGGGCATTGCAATCCAACACAAGCTGTTGTTGCTCTCACTCCCCCGGGAACTCATGCACCCTGCTGCTGCTACTGACAAGTGCTCTGGTCACCTTGAAGATCTGCCTAGAGCTTGTTACCACTTCCCAGGGCCTGGCAACTAAGAGTAGCCTGTGAAACCATCCTGCAGCTCCTTGCTGCTGTTGAGAGCCCAACAAATAGGCACTGACTGCTGGCTCTACCCATTGCCTCCTCCTCCTTGAAAACACATGGAACATCCTGGGAATAACAGCCTGCTCACACCAAAGAAAGAGACAGCCAATATTCAAACTAACAAACCAAAAATAAATAGTAACCCCTCTAAAAATACAAAGAGGTATTCTTGCATAGAAGTAGCCTTACAAGACTTCAGTTTGGCTACCCCAAACTCACAGAAAAAGAAAAACACAAGCAAGATGAAAAAGCTCAGAAACCATTCCCACTTAAAGCAACAGGACAATTCACCTAAAGCAGACAACAATGAAAAAGACATCTGCAGTCTGACAGACATTGAGTTCAAAAGGGAGGTATTGAAAATGCTGAAGGAATTAAGAGAAGATAGGAACAATAACACAGATTCCTGTAGAAAGCAACTAGAAAATAAAAGGAGGAGCCAAGAAAAACTAGAAAATTCATTTACAGAGATAGAAACTGAGCTAAAGGCAATAAAGAGCACAATGAACAATGTAGAGGAAAAATTAGTGATGTGGAAGATAGAATAATGGAAATCACCACACAATTGGGACAGCAGACAGAAAACCAAATGAAAAAATATGAAAGCAATATAAGAGACCCATATGATAATATAAAGTGGGCCAATCTATGCACAATAGGAATTCCAGAAGGATAAGAAAAAAAGGGGGATTGAAAATATATTTGAAGAAATTATGGCTGAAAATGTACCAAATCTAAAGGAATCTGACATGAAGATACAGGACAAGAGTGGACCCCAAACAACTTGAACCCAAACAGGCCCACAAGACATATAGGAAAAAATGGCAAAAGTTAAAGAGAGGATTCCAAAGGCAGCAAGAGAAACACAAAGCGTTTATTATAAGGGAACCCTCATAAGGCAATCAGCTGATTTCTCTACAGAAACTCTACAGGCCAGAAGGGAGTGGCAAGATATATTTAAAGTGCTGACAGAAAAAAAATTTGCAACCTGGAATATTCTATATAGCAAGAATACCATTTAAAATAGAAGGGGGAGTTCCCATTATGGTGCAGCATAAACAAATCTGACTAAGGACCATGGGGTTGTAGGTTCGATCCCTGGCCTCACTCAGTGGGTTAAGGATCCCGCATTGCCATAAGCTGTGGTGTAGGTCACAGACACGGCTTGGATCTGGCATTGCTGTGGCTCTGATGTAGGTCAGCAGCAACAGCTCCAATTTAACTGCTAGCCTGAGAACCTCCATATGCTGTGGATGTGGCCCTAGAAAGACAAAAATAAAAATAAATAAATACATAAATAAATAAATAAATAAATAAATAAAATAAAAGGAGAAAAAAGAATTTTTCCAACAAACAAAATCTAAAAGACTATAGCAATATGAAACCCATTCTAAAAGAAATACTGAAAGGGGCTTCTCTAAATTTAAAAAATAAAAAGTAAGAAGAATTAAGATGGAGGAAACCACAACTGGAAAGCAGTCCCTTAAATAAGCCAGCATACAGATGTAAACATGAAGATGTTTAAAAAAAAAAAAAAGACCACAAAATCATAAAATGGGGGAAATAAAATAAGAAAATATAGATTCTTTTTTTATTTTTGATGTGTTTGAGCCTATATGACTATCAAGCTAAAGCAAGCAGGTATAAGAAGGTGTTAATTTACTAAAAAGCAGGGTGACCACAAATCAAAACTGAACATTACATTCACAAAAACTGAAAATAAAAGTACTCAAGCATAAAATAAATGGAAATGGACCAACAAAAAAAAAAGAAGAAAAGAGAAACATAAAATCACCTGGAAAACAAGGTTTAAAATGGCAATAAATACATATCTATCAATAATTACCTTAAATGTCAATGGACTGAAAACTCCAAACAAAAGAAATAGAGTGGCAGATTGGATAAATAGCAAAAACCTACAATCTTCTGTCTACAAGACTCACATTAGAGCAAAGGACACATATAGATTGAAAGAAAGGGGATGGGAAAATGTATTTCATGCCAATGGGAAAGACAGGAAAGCAAAAGTTGCAATACTCATATCAGACAAAATAGACTTTAAAATGAAAGCCATAAAGAAAGAGAAGGACACTATTTACTGGTAAAAGATTCCATTCAAGAAGACGATATTACAACCGTCAATATATATCACCCTAATATAGGAATACAGATACCTACGACAACTACTAATAGACATAAAAGAGAAATTGATGGGAATACATCATAGTAGGAGAATTTTACACCACACTCACATCACTGGACAAGTCCTCTGGACTAGAAAATGAATAAGGCAACAAAGATCCTAAAGGACACAATAGAGAAATTAGAATTAATTGACATTTTCAGGACATTACATCTAAAAATATCAGAACATACATTCTTTTCAAGTGCACATGGAACATTCTCAAATATTAATTACACACTGGGGCACAAAACATAACCATAAAACAGTATCAAAGTTCCTCAGAAAATGAAAAATAGAATTACTAAATGATCTATCCTGGATATCTATCCAGAAAAACTGTAATTCAAAAAGATAATGCACAAAGCTAACCTCAACAAATTTAAGAGTATAGAAATTATTTCAAGTATCTTCTCTGACCACAATGGCATAAAACTAGAAATCAACCCAGGAAAAGAAATGAGAAAAAAACTACTACATGGAGACTAAAAAACAACATGCTACTAAAAAAAAACCAATGGGTCAATGAGGAAATCAAGAAGGAAATTTAAAAATACCTTGAGACAAATGTAAATGAAGACACAAACACTCAGAATCTATGGGACACTGCAAAAGCAGTGCTCAGAGGGAAATTCATAGCAACACTGACCTTCCTCAAAAAAGAAGAAAAATCTAAAATTGACAACTGAACCAATCACTTCAATGAATGAGAAAAAAAACAAGAAAAACCTAAAGTCAATGGAAAGAAGGAAAACATGAAGATAAAAGAGGAAATCAATAAAATAGAGATAAAAAATATACAAAATATCAATAAAACCGAGAGCTGGTTCTCTGAAAAGGTAAACAAAATTAACAAACCTCTGGCCAGACTCACCAAGAAGAGGAGAGAAAACACCCAAATAAACAAAATAAGAAATGAAAAAGTAGGTGTCACAATGGATAGTACAGAAATACAAAAAAAAAAAAAAACCATGAGAGAATACTATGAACAATTGTATGCCAACAAATTTGACAACCTGGAAGAAATGGACATCTTTCTAGAGACCTACAGCCTGTCAAAAGTGAATCAATAAGAAATAGATCAACTGAACAGACAAATCACTAGAAAAGAAATTGAATATGTCATAAAAACACTCCCTACAAATAAAAGTCCAGGACCGGATGTCTTCACAGGTGAATTCTACCAAACATAAAAAGAGGAACTTATACCCATCATCCATAAAATTTTCCAAAAGTTTGAAGAAGAAGGAACACTACCCAAGACATTCTAAGATGCCACCATCACCCTAATTCCAAACCAAAGATACCACCAAAAATAAAACTATATGCCAATACCTTTGATGAATATAGATGCAAAAATTCTCAACAAATTTTAGCCAACCGAATTCAACAACATATAAAAAAACATGATGAGGTGGAATTCATCCCAGGTTCACAAGGATGGTGCAACATATGCAAGTCAATCAATATCATACACTACATTAACAAAAGAAAAGTCAAAAACCACATGATCATCTCAATAGATAGATGCAGAGAAAGCATTTGACAAAGTAAGACATCAATTCATGATCAAGACTCTTACCAAAGTAGGTAGAGAGGGAAGATACCTTAATTTAATCAAAGCTGTTTATGAAAAACACACAGCAAATGTAATACACAATGGAGAAAAGCAGAAAACATTCCCACTAAAATATGGAATAATACAAGGATGCCCACTCTCACCACTGTTGTTCAACATAGTATTGGAAGTCCTAGCCACAGAAATCAGACAAACAAAAGAAATAAAACGCATCTGAATAGGAAGAGAAGAGGTAAAACTGTCACTTGTATGCAGATGACATGATACTACATATAGAAAACCCTAAAGACTCAAATCCAAAATTACTGGAACTGATCAACAAATTCAGCTAAGTACTAGGATAATAAATTAACATTCAGAAAGCAGTCACATTTCTGTACACTGACAGTGAAATATTAGAAATGAAATACAAAAATAAAATATCTTTTAGAATTACACCCCAAAACATTAAATACCTGGGAATACACCTGACTAAGGAGGTAAAAGACTTATATGCTGAGAACTATAAAACACTATTCAAGGAAACTAAAGAGGATGCAAAGAAATGGAAATATATTCCATGCTCTTGGGTCTTAAAAATTAATATTGTAAAGAATGGCCATACTACCCAAAGCAATCTACAGATTCAGTGCAATCCCTGTCAAATTACCCATGACAATTTCCACAGAACTAGAACAAACAAACCAAAAATACATATGGAGACACAAAAGACCATGAGGAACAAAATCCAAGCAGGAGGCATCACTCTCCCAGACTTCAGGCACTTTTACAAAGCCACAGTCATCAAGACAGGGTGGTACTGGTACCAAAACAGACAGACCGACCAATGGAACAGAAGAGAGAACCCAGAAATAAACCCAGACACCTATGGTCAATTAAAATTTGGCAAAGGAGGCAAGAACATCAAATGGGAAAAAGACAGTCTTTTCAGCAAGTATTGCTAGGAAACCTGGACAGCTGCATGCAAATCAATGAAAATAGGACACACCCTCACAGCGTGCATGAAAATAAACTCAAAATGGCTTAAAGACTCAAATGTAGGACAAGACACCATCAAACTCCAGGAAGAGAACATAGGCAAAACATTCTCTGACATCAACCTTACAAATGTTTTCTCTGGTCTGTCTTCCAAAGCAACAGAAATCAAAGCAACAATAAACCAATGGTACCTAATCAAACTGACAAGGTTTTGCACAGCAAAGGAAACCACAAAAAAAAAGACAACTTACTGAATGGGAAAAAATAGTTTTAAACTATGCACTGACAAGGGCTTAATCTCTAAAATATGCAATCAACTTACACAACTCAACAGCAAAAAAAGCCAACAACCCAATGGAAAAATGGGCAAAAGACCTGAATAGACAATTCTCCAAGGAAGAGATACAGATGGCCAACAAGTACATGAAAAAATGCCCAACATCCCTGATTATTAGAGAAATTTAAATCAAAACTACCATGAGATACCACCTCACACCAGGCAGAATGGCCATCATTAACAAGTCCACAAATAACAGTTGCTGGAGGGGGTGTGGATAAAAGTGAACCCTTCTGCACTGTTGGTGGGAATGTAAGCTGGTATAACCACTATGGAGAACAGTATGGAGGTACCTTAGAAAACTATACATAGTAATAACACATGACCCAGCAATCCCACTCTTGGGCATATATCTGGACAAAATTTTCTTTGCAAAAGACACCTACATGTTCATTGCAGCACTAGTCATAACAGCCAAGACATGGAAACTACCCAAATGTCCATTGACTGATGATTGGATTAGGAAGAAGCGGTATATATACACAATGGAATACTACTCAGTCATAAAAAGTAAGAAAATCATGCTATTTGCAGCAACATGGATGGAACTAGAGACTCATCCTGAGTGAAGTAAGTCAGAAATAGACAAATATTATGTGATATCACATATCTGGAATCTAATATACAACACGAACTTTTTTTCTTTTTTCCACAAAAGAAAAGCATGGACTTGGAGAATAGATTTGTGGTTGCCAAGGGAGAGGGGGAGAGAGTGAGATGGATTGGGAGCTTGGGGTTAAGATGCAGACTATTGCCTTTGGAATTGATTAGCAATGAGATCCTGCTGTATAGCACTGGGAACTATGTCTATTCACTTATGATGGAACATGATAATGTCAAAAAAGAATTTATACATATATGTGTAACTGGGTCACCATGCTGTACAGTAGAAAATTGACAGAACACTCTAAACTGGGTATAATGGGAAAAAAATCATTATATACAAAAAAAAATCACTGACCTAAATTTATACCAAAAAAATGTAATGTGCTAGTCATTTGAATTCTTGAGGCACAGATTATCTGATATTTTCATTTAATTGTGAGTTACAAATTTTGATTGATGCGGAGGGATACATAAATGCTATCTAGTTTCCAATTTGAATCTATTTTGGAATTCAGACAGGTGTAACATATTTGGGAAACTGGTAGGCTGCCCTACCAGCAGTCTGTGTGCAAGAGGGTCAAGGAGCCAACTCAATAACATTCAGTCTGAAGGAATAAAGTGGCAGGTTTGAGTAGCTTGTGAAAATGCTCTTTTGATGAAAACCAAATAAGGGCTCAGTAGTACTGATTAGGGAGATCTCCAACAAGACAGAGTGCAAAAGGAAGAGAAGCACTTTCTTCTTTGGCACAGGCTTCCCAGTGGCTCTGACATAATGAGGGCTCCAGCAGTGTTGCACAGGAAAAGCTGCAAGATGAGGCAAAACAGAGGTAGGAAAAGGAAGAATGGACATAAATACATGTGAAACATATGAGAGCCCTGGAAATATTTGAAGGATAGATATCCAAGTGTCTTTAATTAGTTATATAGGAAAAAGAACCAGTGAAATTTATAATATTCCCATGTACTTCATGTGCCCATATGTAATAACACGTTATTGAAAACTAAGGAAATACAGGACCCTAGCAGATATTGGCAAGTAAATATTTGTTTAGTGAAGTGATTAACAAATGAATGGGTCTCCAGATGATAAGTTTCAGAAAATTTCAACGTGAGTTAGGAGACTTTGTTTGCAATTTCTCTATTTTATCTCATAAAAGTCATATCCCTGCACTTCATCTGTTTCTTCATCCTTGAAATAGGGATATTGGACCTGATTATCTTTAAAAGATTCCTTCTAGCCCAGACATTCTAAGCACCAATGATTTTACACACAGGTGTGGGTCATTAAAAATATTAATTTCTCTTTCAATACCTTTGCAGTAAACCAGAGATGCAAAAGCATTGATACATAGATAGATCTTTAGGGCCTCTCTAGCCCCTGATCCACAGTCCAGAGGCAGGTGGATTTCTATAGTACAGTTATGCTTTTCTCTAGCCTACTTTTGAAGGCAAAATGACTCTATAAATCCCATTTTACATCTTAGGTCTATTGAGTACCATCCTGCTGATTCCTAAAGACTATCTGGTCTTTTAACCTCAGTTGTAAACTTTTTATATGATTAAAAAGAGTTTCCAAAGTCTTTTCTAAACACTTTTAGTCTTAAATCTCCCCAAAGGCATATTTTCTAGCTTTGTAAGTCATACTCACTGTCCCTGGTATGTTTGCCAGTACTAGACTGGGAATTAGAAGATTGGAGATTTAAGACCTGGCTCTTCCTCTAATTTTTTGTTTTAATATGGGCTTGTTATTTAATCTTTAGGTCAGAATTTCCTTAACTGCAACATGAGGCTAGTAATCCCTGCCCTGACTATGGATTGGAAAAGAACTTTGCCTACCTGAAGAACTTAAAATAGTGGAGAAATGTCTATGTAATGACTTTAAAAATAGCATAGAGACTCAGATAATATGTCATTCCCAAGAACTAATCATAAAATTGCAGCAATATAATTAATATAAAATGGAAAAACAAACTGTGGTATACCCATATAATGAAATACTATCCAGAAATTAGTTGATATTAAATGCAGTTCTCTAAATTAAAAATGCCAGACTCAACAAATAAACCAACGGGACCTAATTAAATTCAAAATATTTTACACAGCAAAGGAAACCATTAAAAAAAAAAAACCAGGGAGTTCCCATCATGGCTCAGCGGTAATGGACCTGAATAGGATTCCCTGAGGATGTGGGTTTGATCTATAGCCTCGCTAAGTAGGTTAAGGATACAGTGTTGCTATGAGCTGTCGTGCAGGTCACAGGTGTGTCTCATATCCTGCATTGTTGTGGCTGTGGCATAGGCAAGCAGCTGTAACTTTGATTCAACCCCTAGCCTGGGAAATTCCTAGCAGAATAAAAAGAAAAGGCAACCTACAGAATGGGGGAAAATCTTTGCCAATGATGCAACACACAAGGGCCTACCCTCCAAAATACACAAACAACTCATGCAACTCAAAAACAACAAAACAACCCAATTAAAAAATGGGCAGAAGACCTAAAGAGACATTTCTCCAGAGAAGGCATGTTGATGGCCAACAGACATATGAAAAAATGCTCAACATCACTAATTATTAGAGAAATGAAAATCGAAACTACAATGAGGTACAACCTCATACCAGTCAGAATGGCCATCATTAACAAGTCAACAAATAAATGCTGGAGAAAGTATGAAGAAATATGTACCCTCCTTCACAGTTGGTGGGAATGTAAATTTGTACAACAACTATGTAAAACAGTATGGAGGTACCTCAGAAAACTAAATATAGAACTACCATATGATTTACCAATCCCTCTGCTGAGCATTCATCCATAAAAAACTTACATTGAAAAAGACCCATGCACCCAAATGTTCATCGCAGCATGCTGCAAAGTAGTCAAGACATGGAAAAAAAACTAAATGCCCATTAACAGATGAATGGATTAGGAATATTTGGTACATATATACAATGGAATATTACTCAGCCATAAAGACAAATTAATGACATTTGAGGCAACATGGATGGAACTAGAGATTCTCATACTAAGTGAAGTAAGCTGGAAAGAAAAAGACAACTACCATATGATATCACTCATTCACAGAATCTAAAATATGGAAGAGATGATCCTATCTTAAAAAAAACGCAGAAATAGATCATGGTCAAGGCAAGCAGACTTGGGGTTCCCAGGGGGGAAAGTGGAGGGAGTGGGGTGGATGGACAGTTTGGGTGTTTTTTGGTTGTATACTGTTATATTTGGAATGGATGGGCAGTGGGGCGCTACTGTACAGCACAGAGAAATGTGTGTAATTGGGTCATTTTATTGTACAACAGAACTTGAAGAAACATAAATCAAACTATACTTTAATAATAATAATAATAATGGTGAATTAAATAAAATGAAATAAACACTAGATTTATAAGACTACTTATTGAAAAATTCCTTTATATTACATTCTAGAAAAGGTAAACTTATAGGAAAGTAAAACAGATCAGTGGTTTTCAGAAGTTAGGAGTGCAAGGAGAGGTGACTACAAAGGTAAAACACAAGAGGATTTTTAGGGTGATGGAACCATTCTGTATGAAATTGTGATAGCAGACACTAATCTCTTTGTGATTTCCAAAACCAAATAATTGAGACTTCTGATGCAAAGAAGATGATGCCATAATCTTGTCCTTCCTTCTTCTTTCCCCTGAGTACAACTAATAAATGCTGTAAATAAAATGACAATGAAAAGTGAATGTGAAAACGTGGAAGATGGAATAAAACTGGTTTTTGATGCCAGGACTGAAGGAAAATCCATTAGCACAGTGTCTTACTGCCCCTACCCAATAGAAGAAGGTGACTTAGCCCTGGCATTTACCCAAAACTTAGAAACAGAAAGTGGCCCATGTAGGATATCACTCCCTCAGATCTAAAGGAATTCTTACCTAAAACACCAGGCAAGGCAAATCAATTGGAAGCCCTTCTGAAAATAAGGAAGTGTTCTTCCTCGTAGGCCTGAAATATCTTTCCCCTCCCCAAAGGGAAAGACTCCTCCTCCACAGAATTAGCACCTGGACACAGTAGGCATGAGCAGAGGTGCTCTCATATTAGAAAGGGACAAACCAGGATGTGCTTTCCTTTCCTGTAGGTCCTAAAATTCCACTCCCCCACCCAGAGACAAAGCACAACTAGGGACAAGGGCACAGGGTATAATGACACCAAAATCAACCTCAAACAGGGAAATGCTCTCTTTGTCAGAACTGATTCCTCTCAAGTACCCAGAGACACTGGTGCTGGGTGTGGGGTCAAGAGTTATGTCAAGAGTTTCTTGCCCTTTTTGGAGGTTTAAGTTCTTCTGCCAGCATTCAGTTATGTACTGTGTGAGTTGTTTTACATGTAGATGTGGGTTTTTTTTATGTGTTTGTGGGAGAGGGTGAATATGTCCTCTTACTCTCTCACTATTCACCTCAAGGGCATCACAGAGGAAGGCATTGTGACTGAATCAACTATTGGTGCTTGTGCACCCTTGGAAACACACCAGCCCTGCTGCTGCCACTGCTGAATATTCAGGGAAGTACCCATATGCCAGATCTCTATCACTTCCCAAGATCCTACAACTAGGAACAGCCTGTGCAGCACTTCCTAAGTGGGCTAAGTAAGACAGATCACCTCATACATGGTCTACAGGTGGCAGAGGCAAACCACTGCAGTTATCACAGAAGCTAGAGATGATCATGGCCCACTCCCACTAGGGGTCCATGAACAGGCATCACCTGTGGTTCTACCTTGTATTAAAGGCAATTAAATACAAGCCTTTATTGCTCTCACCCCCCTGGGAAATCATGCACCCTGATGCAGCTACAGCCAAATTTTCTGGTCACCTTGCAGATCCTTCTGGAGCTCATTACCACTACCCAGGGATCTGCAAATGGGTGTAACCTGTACCAACTTCCTGCATGTCTCTGCTTCTGTTGAGAGCCCAATGACCAGGCACAGAATGCTAGCCCTATCCATTGCCCCTTCTCCCTGAAAACACACTGGGCATCCAGGGGATACCAGACTGCTCATACCAAAGAAAGAGACATCAAAGATTCAAACTCCCACACCAAAAAAAAGTAATCCCCCCAAAACACGAAGACGTTATTCTTGCATAGAAATAGACTTACAAGACTACAGTTTGGTTTCCCCAAATTCACAGAAAAAAAAGCAAAATGAAGAAGCTCAGAAACCACTCCCAGTTAAAACAACAGGAGAACTCACCTAAAGCAGTCAACAATGAAACAGACCTCTGCAATCTGACATACTTTAAGTTCAAAAGAGAGTGAAAATACTTAAGGAATTAAGAGAGGATATGAACAGTATTGCAGCTTCCCTCAGAAAGGAACTAGAAAATATAAGGAGGAGCCAAGAAAAACTAGAAAATTCATTTGCAGAGATACAAACTGAACTAAAGGCAATAAAGACCAGAATGAATAATGCAGAGGAACTAATTGGTGATTTGGAAGATAGAATAATGGAAATCACCCAAACAGGACAGTAGACAGAAAAAAAAAGAAAAAACATGAAACAATATAAGAGACCCAAGGGAAGATATAAATGAGGCCAATATATATATAATAGGAATTCCAGAAGGAAAAGAAAAAGAAAAGGGGATTGAAATATGTTTGAAGAAATTATGGTTGAAAACTTTACAAATCGAAAGGATACTGACATCAAGATACAGGAAGCACAGAGGGCCCCAAACAAAGTGAACTCAAACAGGCCCACACCAAGACATATTATAATAAAAATGGCAAAAGTTAGAAAAGATAGGATTCTAAAGGCAGCAAGAGAAAAGCAGTGTTAATTATAAGGGAACTCCAATAAGGCTATCATCTAATTTCTCTACAGAAATACTACAAGCCAGAATAGAGTGGCAAGATATATTTAAAACACTGAAAGGAAAAAAAATTTGCAACCTAGAATAATCTATCCAGCAAGAATATAATTTAAAATAGAAGGGAAATAAAGAATTTCCCCAAAAAACAAAAGCTAAAAGAGTACAGCAGTACAAAACACATACTAAAAGAAATACCGAAAGGGCTACTCTAAATTACAAAAAAAAGGGGAGAGAGAGGAAAATCTAGGATGGAGGAAACCACAATTGGAAAGCAGCCACTTATGTAAGCCACCATACTGATCTAAACATGAAGATGTTAAAAGAAAAACAAACCAAAAAAAGATACCAAATTCATACATTGTGGGCAAGGGAAGAAAGAAAAATTAGATTCTTTTTTAATTTTGCTTTAACGATGTGTTTGAGCCTATGTGATTATCAAGCTAAAGCAAGCAGATATCAGAAGGGGTTAACATACTTAAAAAGTAGGGTAACCGCAAATCAAAACAGAACATTATATATACAAATACTGATAAGAAAATTATTCAAACATAAAATAAATGGAAATCACCCAATCAAAAAAAAAAAGAAAGGAAGAAAATAGAAACATAGAATCAACTGGAAAACAAAGTTTAAAATGGCAATAAATACATATCTATCAATAATCACCTTAAATGTCAAGTGACTGACTGCTCCAATCAAAAGACACAGAGTGGAAGATTGGATAAACAAACAAAAACCTTCAATATGCCATCTACAAGACTCACCTTAGGGTAAAGGACACATATAAATTGAAAGTGAGGAGATGGGAAAAGATGCTTCATGCCAATGGACAAGACAGGAAAACAGGAGTTGCAATACTCATATCAGACAAAATAGACTTTAAAATGAAGGCTATGAAGCAAGTCAAAGAAAGACACTATTTAATGCTTAATATCATTCAAGAAGAGGATATTACAGTTATCAACATATACTCCCCTAATATAGGAGCACCCAGATACCTACAACAAATAAAAACAGACATAAAAGGAGAAAATGATGGGGATACAATAACAGTAGGAGACTTTACCACAACATTCACATTAATGGACAGATCCTCTAGACAGAAAATCAATATGGCAACAGAGATCTTAAAGGAAACAATAGAAAAGTTAGACTTCATTGACATTTTCAGGACATTACATCCAAAAAAATCAGAATATACCTTCTTCTCCAGTGCACATGGAACATTCTCAAGAAATGATCACATCCTGGAGCACAAAACTAACCTCAACAAATTTAAGAATATAGAAAAGATTTCAAGTACCTTCTTTGACCACAATGGCATGCAGATAGAAATCAACTACAGGAAAAGTAGTAAGAAAAAAGCCTACTACATGGAGACTAAACAACATCCTAATAAATAAACAATGGGTCATGAGGAAATTAAGAAGGAAATTAAAAAATACCTCGAGACAAATGATAACGAAGACACAACCACTCAAAATCTATGTGATGCCACAAGAGCAGTGCTCCAAGGGAATTTCATAGCAATACAGGCCTTCCTCAAAAAGGAAGAAAAATCTCAAACTGACAACTGAACCCACCACATAAATGAATTAGGAAAAGAAGAACAAGCAAAACCTAAAGTTAGCAGAAGGAAGGAAATCATAAATATCAAAGAGGAAATCAATAAAATAGGGATTCAAAAAACAATAGACAAAGTCAATCAAAACAAGAACTGGTTCTTTGAAAAGGTAAACAAAATTAACAAACCTCTGGTTAGACTCACCAAGAAGAGGAAAGGAAAAATGCAAATTAACAAAATAAGAAATGAAAAAGGAGAAGTCAAAATGGATACTACAGAAATACAAAAAAAAACATGAAAATACTATTAACAAATCTATGCCAAAAAATTCAAAAACCTAGAAGATACGGACATCTTTCTAGAGACTTACAGCCTGCCAAAACTGAATCAAGAAGAAACAGATCAACTAAACAGACAGATCACTAGAAATGAAATAGAAGATGTCATAAAAATGGTCCCTACAAATAAAAGTCCAGAACCAGATGGCTTCACAGGCGAATTCTACCAAACATACAAAGAGGAATTTAAACGCATCCTCCTTAAACTTTTTCAAAAGGGTGAAGAAGAGGGAACACTCCCAAAGATATTCTATGCCACCAACCTCACCATAATTCCAAAACCAGACAAAGATACCACCAAAAAACTATCGACCAACATCATTGATGAATTTAGACGCAAAATTTATAAAAAAAAATGTTAGAAAACTGACTCCAACAACATATAAAAAAAATCATAAACCACGACTGGGTGGGATTCATCCCAGGTGCACAAGGATGGTTCAACATACACAAATCAATCAACATCATACACCACATGAACAAAAGAAGAGTCAAAAACCACATGATCATCTCAATAGATGAAGAAAAAGCATTTGACAAAGTACAACATCCATTCATGAAAAAAACTCTGACCAAAGTGGATAGAGAGGAAACAAACCTTAACATAATAAAAGCCATTTATGACAAACCCACAGCAAATATAATACTCACTGCAGAAAATCTGAAAGCCTTCCCACCAAAATATGGAACAAGACCTGGATGCCCACTCTCACCACTGTTGTTCAACATAGTATTGGAAGTCCTATCCACAGCAATCAGACAAACAAAAGAAATAAAAGGCATCTGAATAGGAAGAGAAGAGGTAAAACTGTCACTTGTATGCAGATGACATGATACTACATATATAAGACCCTAAGGACTCAACCCCAAAACTACTTGAACTGATCAACAAATTCAGTAAAGTACCAGGATAATAGGTTAACATTCAGAAATGAGTTGCATTTCTGTACACGACAAGGAAATATTATAAAAGGAATAGAGAGGTAAATACCTTTTAAAACTGCACCCCAAAACATCAAATACCTGGGAACACACCTAACCAAGAAGGTAAAGGACTTCTATGCTGAGAACTATAAAACATTAATCAATGAAATTAAAGAAGATGTAAAGAAATGGAAAGATATTCCATGCTCTTGGGTTGCCAAAATTAATACTGTAAAAATGGCCATACTACCCAAAGCAATCTACAGATTCAGTGCAATCCCTGTCAAATTACCCATGACAATTTCCACAGACTAGAACAAACAAACCAAAAATACATATGGAGACACAAAAGACCATGAGGAACAAAATCCAAGCAGGAGGCATCACTCTCCCAGACTTCAGGCACTTTTACAAAGCCACAGTCATCAAGACAGGGTGGTACTGGTACCAAAACAGACAGACCGACCAATGGAACAGAAGAGAGAACCCAGAAATAAACCCAGACACCTATGGTCAATTAAAATTTGGCAAAGGAGGCAAGAACATCAAATGGGAAAAAGACAGTCTTTTCAGCAAGTATTGCTAGGAAACCTGGACAGCTGCATGCAAATCAATGAAAATAGGACACACCCTCACAGCGTGCATGAAAATAAACTCAAAATCGCTTAAAGACTCAAATGTAAGACAAGACACCATGAAACTCCTGGAGGAGAATATAGATAAAACATTCTCTGACATCAACCTTACAAATGTTTTCTCAGGTCTGTCTCCCAAAGCAACAGAAATCAAAGCAACAATAAACCAATGGGACCTAATCAAACTGACAAGGTTTTGCACAGCAAAGGAAACCACAAAGAAAAAGACAACTTACAGAATGGGAGAAAATCATTTCAAATAATGCAACTGACAAGGCCCTACTCTCAAAAATATGCAAACAAATTACACAACTCAACAGCACAAAAGGCAACAACCCAATGGAAAAATGGGCCAAAGACCTGAATAGACATTTTTACAAGGAAGATATCAGATGGCCAACAAGCACTTGGAACAATGTTCAACATCTCTGATTATTAGAGAAATGCAAATCTAAGCTACCATGAGATATCACCTCACACCATTCAGAATGGCCATCATTAAGAAGTCCACAAATAACAAATGCTGGAGAGGATGTGGAGAAAAGGGAACCCTCGTGCAATTTTGTTGGGAATGTAAGCTGGTACAACCACTATGGAGAATAGTATGGCGGTTTCTTAGACAATTCTACATA
Source organism: Sus scrofa (assembly GCF_054392235.1). Lineage (NCBI taxonomy): Eukaryota > Metazoa > Chordata > Mammalia > Artiodactyla > Suidae > Sus > Sus scrofa. Next base: position 63,512,840 of record NC_139401.1, read on the forward strand.
GCACTACCATATGACCCAGCAATCCCACTCTTGGGCATATATCCGGACAAAACTCTACTTAAAAAAAACACGTGCACCCACATGTTCTTTGCAGCAATATTCACTATATTCAAGACATGGAATCAACCCAAATGTCCACTGACATATGATTGAATTAGGAAGAAGTGATAAATATACACAATTTAATGCTACTCAGCCATAAAAAATAACAAAATAATGCCATTTGCAGCAACATGGATGGAACTAAAGAGTCTCATTCTGAGTGAAAGAGAAAGACAAATACTGTATGATAGCACTTATATCTGAAAATAGTATACAACACAAAGAAATCTTTCCACAGAAACGAAAATCATGGACTGGGAGTATAGACTTGTGGTTGGCAAGGGGGAAGGGGAGGTTTTGGGAGGTACTGGGAGCTTGGGGTAAATAGATGCAGAATGTAGCCTTCAGGATGGATTAGCAATGGGATCCTGATGTTTAGCACTTGGAACTCTGTCTAGTCACTTACGATAGAACAATTAATGTGAGAAAAAAGAATATATACATGTATGTGTAACTAGGTCACCATGCTGTACAGTGGAAAAAATATATATTTAAATAAATGATTAAAAAAATGAAAAGTACTGATAACTGTGAATTCTGTATCCAGGAAATCTATCCTTCAGGAATGAAGATATTTTTTAAAACATTTTAAGATAAAGGAAAACTAAAAGAATATAATTGTAGCATAGCTACCCTTAAAGGAAAGCTAAAAGAAATTATTTTTAAAAAGAAACACATAAAGGAAGGTATCTTGGAGGAAAAAGAGGGGAGATGGGACAATGGAAAGAGCAAAAGTATACAGACTTACAATACACTCTACCTCCACTCATGAGTTTCCTATATCATTTGCTACAATTGAAACAAAAATTGTAATGCCATTTTATACTTAAATTAATGATATTTAAAAATGAGTACCGACTGGGGGAGTGGGATCAAGATTGTGGAGGAGTAAAACATGGGGCTTATCTTCTCCCACAAACCTATAAAAAAAATCCACATGTAGAATGATTCTGACAGAAGATCTACACTATCAGAAGACCCTAAAACACCGGAAAGGGCAAAAAAACCTTAAAAATAACTGGATAGGACAAAAGGAAGAAAAACGAGAGAGAAGATAAAAAATAAAAGGAGACAGGATGGGACCAGCACTCCTGAGAGGCAGCTGTGAAAGAGGAAAGGAATCTACTCCCTGGAAGGAAAACTACCTGATGGGAAGATGAGCTTAGATAGACAGGGAACCTCAAATCCTCAGAGAGAAGTTCAGTAACTGTACTGAGGATGAAAAAACAGAGGAAAGCACTCCACAAGACATTAGAAACATGCTCCTGGATGCCACAGCCTGAGACACTTGAGCAGGGCCTGGTCACAGAGACTCAGGCTCCAGAGGTCAGTTCTGGGGAGAGGAATAGGGTTGGCTCTGTGGAGGAAACTGAGGGGCTAAGGAGCAGTGTGCCATGGGCTGGGGAAAGCCACAGAGCCACAATCAAGAGAATGCAGGTGGAGGCATGGACATGCTGGAGAAGGAAGACACCATTGTTGGGGAGGGCTAGAAGAAGAGCAGGAAGACCACCATAGGAATATCTTTCTCTGTGCATAAGCATGCTCTCAGGTGTCAGGGCACTTCTTACAGGGCCACAGGTGGTTGGGAGGGCTATGGTCAGTGGGGGAAAAACACCACAGCCATCTCAGACCAGAGGTGGGCATGGCCCACCACCATTAGGGTTCAATAAACAGGTAACACCTTCAGCCCCAGTCACTCTAGGGGTCACCACAGAGGAAGGCACTGCAGCTGAGCACCATCTGTTGTTCTCATTCCCCTGGGAATGCTCAGGCCTTGCTGTTGCCATTGCCAAACGATCACACCTGCCTGAGGGTCACTGCCACTTCCCAGGGCCCTGAAACCAGGAGCGAATTGCACCACACCCCCATGGGTCCTTGCCACTGTCAAGGGCCCAGCACCAGGCACTGGCTACAGGCAATGCCATTGCCTCCTTCTCCCTGGAAACAAAAGCAGGCTGTACAGTATCATGCCCACTCTCAGGGGGATAAGAGCCTGCACACTCAGCAGAAACAGCAGACAGCAAGGATGCAAACCAAAAATACCACTCTCACACACACACACACACAAAGATAAGACCCTACAAACTACCTGGGGGCACTCTGTATGTAAGTGGCCTTTCAAGACTATAGTAGTTGCTTTCCATAAACTCACAGGATAAGAAAAACATAAGAAAAATCCAGGATGTCAGGAACCATCGCCAGTTAAAAGAACAGGAGAATTCCTCTGAAGGATCAAATAATGCAACAGACCTCTGCAGTCTCACAGAAACTGAGTTCAAAAGGGAAATACTGAAAATACTGAAGGAATTAAGGGTGAATATGAAGCCATTAAAAAAAGGAGATATTAATGGGAATGAAGATTATTTTGGAAAGGAACTAAAAACTATATGGAAGAGCCAAGAAAATGAGAAAATTAATTTGCAGAGAAGCAAGCTGAGTAAAAGGCATTGAAGAGCAGAATGAATAATGCAGAGGAATGAATACATGACTTGAAAGAGGGAATAATAAAAATCACAAAATCAGGATGGCAGAAGGTAACTAAAAGAAAAAAACATAAAAGCAATGTAAGAGATCAATGATGTAATACAGAGAAGGCCAATCTTTGCATAATAGAGATTCCAGGAGAAGAAAAAGTAAAGGGTATTGAAAATATATTTGAACAATGTATGGCTGAAAACTTCAAATTTAAAGGAAACAGATATCAAGATATAGGAAGCACAGAGGGCCCCAAACAAGGTGAATCCAAACAGACTCACACCAAGACATATTATAATATAAACTGCAAAAGTTGAAGAAAAAGATAGTATTCCAAAGGCAGCAAGAAATAAACAAACAGTTATTTATAAGGGAACCCACATAAGGCTGTCAGTTGATTTCTCTACATAAACATTACAGGACAGATGATTGTGGAGATATGATCAATGTTCTAAAAGGGAAAATTTTGTAGCCTAGAATACTCTACCTAACAAAAAGATCATTTAAATTAGAAGGAGAAATAAAGAATTTCTGCAACAAACAAAAATTAAAACAATACAGCAATACTAAACCCATTCTAAAAGAAATATGAAAAAGTCTCCTCTAAATAGGAAAGAAGAAGATATTGGATGGAGGATATCACAAATGGAAAGTAATCATTTAAGACAGTATATAGATCTAAAAGAAAAAAAAACTGTAAAAGTGATGATAAACACGAGGAGGACCAAAATGATAAACATGAAGATATCTAAAAGGAAATCAAAGTTATTCAATGTGGGGAAAGAAAGTAAAATCTAGACTCTCTTTTTTAGAGTGTGCTTGACCTATACGTTTGTAAGGCCAATGCAAGCACATATAGGAAGGGGTTAACATACTTGAAAAACAGGGAAACTACAAATGAAAACAAAACAATATATTCACAAAACCTATAAGAGGACACAAGCATAAAATAGGAAAGTACCAACCAAAAGAGAAAGGAATAAAGAAGAAACATAGAATCATCTTGAGGGAGTTCCTGTTGTGGTGCAATGAATATGACTAGTTTCCATAAGGATGCGGGTTTGATCCCTGGCCTCGCTTAGTGAGTTGGAGTTCTGGTGTTGCTCTGAGCTGTGGTGTGGGTTGCAGACATGGCCCAGATCCTGAATTGTGGTGTCTGTGGCATAGGACGGCAGTTGCAGCTCTGATTCTACATCTAGCCTGGGAACTTCATATGACATAAGTGCAGCCCTAAAAAGCAACAACAACATCCAAAATTTAAAAAACGATGTATGAAATGTTTTAGAAAACAATGTCTAAAAGGGCAATACTTTTTCTGCATCTATTGAGATAATCATGTGGTTTTTGACATTTATTTTGTTAATGTGGTGTAAGATGTTGATTGACTTGCATATGTTGAACCATCCTTGTGAACCTGGAATGAATCCCACCTGGTTGTGGTGGACGATCTTTTTTATATGTTTTTCTATTTGGTTGGTTAAAATTTTGTTGAGAATTTTTGCATCTATATTCATCAGAGATATTGGTCTATAGTTTTCTATTTTCATGGTATCTTTGGTTTTGGATTTAGGGTGACAGTGGCATCATAGAATGTCTTTGGGAGTGTCGCTTCTTAAACCTTTTGGAAAATTTTGAGGAGGTTGGGTATAAGTTCCTCTTTTTATGTTTGGTAGAATTCACCTGTGAAGCCATCTGGTTCTGGACTTTTATTTGTAGGGAGTGTTTTTATGACATATTCAATTTCATTTCTAGTGATTGGTCTGTTCAGTTGACCTCTTTCTACTTGACTCAGTTTAGAAAGCTGTAATTTCTAGAAAGTTGTGCATTTCTTCTAGGTTGTCAAATTTGTTGGCATACAATTGTTTATAGTATACTCTCATGATTTTTTGTATTTCTGTGCTATCCATTGTGACATCTCCCTTTTCATTTCTTATTTGGTTTATTTGGGTTTTTTCTCTCCTCTTCTTGGTGAGTCTAGCCAGAGGTTTGTCTATTTTGTTTATCTTTTCAAAGAACCAGCTCTTTATTTTATTGATTTTTCCTATCATTTTTTGAATTTCTATTTTATTGATTTCTGCTATGATCTTTATAATTTCCTTTCTTCTGCTGACTTTAAGTTTTGTTCTTTTCCTCATTCATTGAGGTGGTGGGATAAGCTGTTGACTTGAGATTTTTCTTCTTTTTTGAGGAAGGCCTCTGAGCACTGCTTTTGCTGCATCCCACAGATTTTGAGAGTCTGTGTTTTCATTATCATTTGTATCAAGGCATTTTTTAATATCCTTCTTGATTTCCTCATTGACCCATTTTTTTTAGTAGTATGTTGTTTAGTCTCCATGTGGTAGGTTTTTTCTTACTTCTTTTTCTGTGGTTGATTTCTAGTTCCATGCCACTGTGGTCAGAGAAGATACTTGAAATAATTTCTATAGTCTTACATTTTTAAGGTTAGTTTTGTGCCCCAGCATGTAATCAGTTCTTGAGAATGTTCCATGTGCACGTGAAAAGAACATATATTCTGAGTTTTTTGGATGTAATGTCTTGAAAATGTTGATTAGGTCTAACTTTTCTATTATGTTATTTAGGATCTCTGTTGCTATGTTGATTTTCTGTCTAGAGTATTTGTCCATTGATATGAGTGTGGTGGTAAAGTCTCCTACTGTAATTGCATCCCCATCATTTTCTCCTTTTATGTCTATTTTTATTTGTTGTAGGTATCTGGGTGCCCCTATATTAGGGGCATATATATTGATAATTGTAATATCCTCTCTTTGAATGGATAACTTAAGCATTAAATAGTGTCCTTCTTTGACTTGCTTCATAGCCTTCATTTTAAAGTCTATTTTGTCTGATATGAGTATTGTAATCCTGCTTTCCTGTCTTGTCCATTGTGATGAAATATATTTTCCCATCCCCTCACTTTCAATGTATATGTGCCCTTGCCCTAAGTTGAGTCTCTTGTATACAGAAGATTGTAAGTTTTAGCTATTTATCCAATCTTCCACTCTGTGTCTTTTGATTGGAGTATTCAGTCCATTGGCATTTAAGGTGATTATTGATAGATATGTATTTATTGCCATTTTAAACCTTGTTTTCCAGTTGTTTCTGTTTCTCTTTTATTCCTTTATTTTTCTGGTTGGATGATTTCCATTCATTTTATGCTTGAGTACTTTTATTTTTAGATTTTGTGAATGTAATTGTTTGGTTTTGATTTGTGGTAGCCCTGTTTTTTAAGTATATTAACCCTCTCCTGTACCTGTGTGCTTTTTACCATAGTCATATAGGCACGAACACATTATTAAAAAAAATCTATATTTTCTTATTTTCCTTCCCCACAATCTGTGATATTAACTCCTTTTTAAACATCTTCATTTGTATCCTTTTCCTATTTGTTGTGTTAATCATGGCTTTCACAGTAGATTTTTTTTGTCTTTTATACCTTTATGCTGTATAAGGAAGGTCAAAACCCACATTTTTCTCAATAGATGCATAAAAAGCATTTGATAAAGTCCAACATACATTCATGACCAAAAATCTGACCAAAGTGGGTACAGAGGGAACAAACATTAACATAATAAAAGCCGCGTATGACAAACCCACAGCAAATATAATACTCAATGCAGAAAAGTTGAAAGTCTTCCCACTAAAATGTGGAACAAGACAAGAATGGCCACTCTCACCACTGTTGTTCAACATAGAATTGGAAGTCTTAGACACAGCAATCACACACAAAAATGAAAGAAATGGCATCCAAATAGGAAGAGAAGAGGTAAAACTCTCACTGTATGCAGATGATATGATGCTATATATAGAAAACCCAAAGGAATCAACCGCAAAACTAATTGAAGTGATCAACAAATTCAGCGAACTACCAGGATAATAGATTAACATTAAGAAATCAGTTGCATATATGTATACTAACAATGAAATTTTAGCAAAGGAATACAAAAATACAATTCCTTGTAAAATTGTGCCCCAATAAATCAAATGTCTGGGGCAAACCATGACCAAGGAGGTAGAACATTTATATGCTGAGAACTATAAAACATTAATCAATGAAATTAGAGAGGATGTAAAGAAATTAAAATATATTCCATACTCCTGGGTTGCAAAAATTAATATCTTTAAAAAAAAGGCCATACTACCCAAAGCAATCTACAGATTAAATGCAATCTCTATCAAATTACCCATGACATTTTTCACAGAAATAGAAAGAACAATCCAAAAATTTATATGGAACCATAAAACAGTCCAAGCAGGAGGCATCACTCTCCCATACTTCAGGCACTATTACAACGCCAGAGTCATCAAGACAATGTGGTACTGGCACCAAAACAGACAAACAGACCAATGGAACAGAATAGAGAACCCATAGATAAACCCAGACACCTATGGTCAATTAATCTTTGACAAAGGTGGCAAGAACATCAAATGGGAAAAAAACACAGTCTCTTCAGAAAGTATAGCTGGGAAACCTGGACAACTGCATGCAAATCAATGAACATAAAACAAACCCTCACACCATGCACCAAAATAAACTCAAAATGGCTTAAAGACTCAAATGTAAGAAAAGACACCATCAAGCTCCTAGAAGAGAACATAGGCAAAACATTCTCTGACATAGCCTTACAAAAGTTTTTTTCAGGTCAGTCTCCCAAAGCAACAGAAATCAAAGCAATGATAAACCAATGGGACTTAATCAAACTGACAAGCTTTTGCACAGCAAAGGAAAACATAAAAAAAAATAACAAAAGACAACTTTCAGAATGGGAAAAAGTATTTTTAAGCTATGCAACTGACAAGGGCTTAATCTGTCTAAAATATGCAAACAAATTACACAACTAAACAGCACAAAAGCCAACAACCCAATTGAAAATTGAACAAAAGCCATGTACAGATATTTCTCCAAGAAAATAAATAAATGGCCAAAAAGCAAATGAAAATATTCTCAACATCCCTGATTATTAGAGAAATGCAAATCAAAACTGCTATGATGTACCACCTCACACCAGTCAGAATGGCCATCATTAATATGTCCACGAATAAGAAATGCTGGAGAAGTGTTGAAAAAGTGAACTCTCCTACTACCCAAAGCAATCTACAGATTCAATGCAATCCCTATCAAATTCCCATGACATTTTTCACAGAACTAGAACAAACAATCCAAAAATTTGTATGGAACCACAAAAGACCCAGAATCGCCAAAGCAATCCTGAGAAACAAAAACCAAGCAGGAGGCATAACTTTCCCAGACTTCAAGAAGTACTACAAAGCCACAGTCATCAAAACAGTGTGGTACTGCTATCAAAACAGACAGACAGACCAATGGAACAGAATAGAGAACCCAGAAATAAACCCTGACACCTATGGTCCATTAATCTTTGACAAGGGAGGCAAGAACATAAAATGGGAAAAAGAAAGTCTATTCAGCAAGCATTGCTGGGAAACCTGGACAGCTGCATGCAAAGCAATGAAATTAGAACACACCCTCACACCATGCACAAAAATAAACTCCAAATGGCTGAAAGACTTAAATATACGACAGGACACCATCAAACTCCTAGAAGAAAACATAGGCAAAACACTCTCTGACATCAACATCATGACTATTTTCTCAGGTCCGTCTCCCAAAGCAATAGAAATTAGAGCAAAAATAAACCCATGGGACCTCATCAAACTGAAAAGCTTTTGCACAGCAAAGGAAACCAAAAAAGAAAACAAAAGACAACTTTCAGAATGGGAGAAAATAGTTTCAAATGATGCAACAGACAAGGGCTTAATCTCCAGAATATATAAGCAATGGATACAACTCAACAGCAAAAAAGCCAATCAATCAATGGATAATGGACAAAAAACTTAAATAGACTGTTCTCCAAGGAAGATATACAGATGGCCAACAAGCACTTGAAACAATGCTCAACATCTCTGATTATTAGAGAAATGCAAATCAAAACTCCCATGAGATACCACCTCACACCAGTCAGAATGGCCATCATTAATAAATCCACAAATAACAAGTGCTGGAGGGGCTGTGGAGAAAAGGGAACCCTCCTGCACTGCTGGTGGGAATGTCAGCTGGTACAGCCACTATGGAGAACAGTTTGGAGATACCTTAGAAATCTATCCATAGAACTTCCATATGACCCTGCAATCCCACTCTTGGGCATCTATCCGGACAAAACTCTACTTAAATGAGACACATGCACCCGCATGTTCATTGCAGAACTATTCACAATAGCCAGGACATGGAAACAATCCAAATGTCCATCAACAGATGATTGGATTAGGAAGAGGTGGTATATATACACAATGGAATTCTACTTGGCCATAAAAAGGAATGACATAATGCCATTTGCAGCAACATGGATGGAACTAGAGAATCTCATACTGAGTGAAATGAGTCAGAAAGACAAAGACAAATACCATATGAGATCACTTATAACTGGAACTTAATATCCAGCACAAATGAACCTTTCCACAGAAAAGAAAATCATAGACTTGGAAAATAGACTTGTGGCTGCCTGATGGAAGAGGAGGGAGTGGGAGGGGTTGGGAGCTTGGGGTTATCAGACACAACTTAGAATAGATTTACAAGGAGATCCTGCTGAGTAGCATTGAGAACTATGTCTAGATAAGTCCCGACCAGATGGCCTCACAGGCAAATTCTATCAAACATTTAGAGAAGAGCGAACACCTCTCCTTCTGAAACTATTCGATAAAAAATTGCAGAGGAGGGGACACTCCCAAACTCATTCTATGAGGCCACCAACACTCTCATAGAAAAACCTGAAAAAGATGCCACAGATAAAGAAAACCACAGGCTAATTTCATTGATGAACATAGATGCGAATATCCTCAACAAAATACTAGCGCACCAAATCCAACAATACATTAAAAGGATTGTACATCATGAGCAAGTGGGATTTATTTCAAAGATGCAAGCGTTCTTCAGTATCTGCAAATCGATCAGTGTGATACAACATATTATCAAACTGAAGAATAAAAACCATATGATCCTCGCAATAGATGCAGAAAAAGCCTTTGACAAAATCCAACACACAGTTCTGATAAAAACCTTCAGAAAGTGGGCGTAGAGGGGACCTATTTCACCATCATAAAGGCCATATGTGACAAACCCACAGCAAACATCATTCTCAATGGTGAAAAGCTGAAAGAATTCCCACTGAAATCAGGAAAAAGACAAGGATGTCCACTCTCACCACTACTCTTCAACATAGTTTTGGAAGTCCTAGGAACAGCAATCAGAGAAGTAAAAGAGATAAAAGGAATACAAATTGCAAAGGAAGAAGGAAAACTATCACTAGTTGTAGATGACATGATACTATACCTAGAGAATCCTTAAGACTCTACCAGAAAACTATTTGAGCTCATCCAAGAATTTGGCCAAATCTCAGGATACACAATTAATACACATGAAATCAACAGCATTTCTATATACTAACAATGAAAGATTAGAGAGAAATTAGGGAAGAAATCCCATTTAGCATCACATCCAAAAGAATAAAATACTTAGGAGTAAACCTACCTAAAGATCCAAAATACTTGTACTCTGAAAACTATAAGACACTAATGAAAGAAATCAAAGATGACACAAGTAGATGGAAAGACATACCATGCTTTTGGATTAGAAGAGTCAATATTATCAAAACGATTACACTACCCAAGGCAATCTACTGATTCAATGCAATCCCTAAGAAATCACCAAGGACTTTTTTCACAGAACTCAAACAAAATAGTTTAGATTGCTTGGAAGCACAAAAGACACAGAATAGCCAAAGATATCCTGAAAAAGAAAATTGGAGCTGGAGGAATCAGGCTCCCAGACTTCAGACTATACTACAAAGCAACAGTCATCAAAACCACACGGTATTGACCTAAAGACAGAAATATAGATCACTGGAACAGGTTAGAAAGCCCAGAATTAAACCCACACACCTACAGCCAACTTATCTATGACAACGGAGGCAAGAATATACAGTGGATAAAAGACAGCTTGTTCAATAAGTGGTGCTGGGAAAACTGGACAGCTGCATGGAAAAGAATGAAATTAGAACACTCCCTAACACCATACACAAAAATAAACTCAAAATGGATTAAAGACCTAGATATAAGACCAGACACTATAAAATTCTTAGAGGAAAACACAGGCCAAACACTCTCTGACATAAAGGACAGCAACATCTTCTCAGATCCACCACTTAAGCTATTGACAATAAAAAGAAAAATAAACAAATGGGACCTAATCAAACTCAAAAGTTTCTGCACAGCAAAGGAAACCCTAAACAACACGAAAAGACAACCCACAGAATGGGAGAATATCTTTGCAAGTGAATCGACGGACAAGGAATTAATCCCCAAAATTTATAAACAACTTCTGCAGCTCAATACCAAAAAAAATAATAATAATAATAAAACACTCACAACCCCGTCAAAAAATGGACAGACGATCTAAACAGACAGTTCTCCAAAAAAGACATACAGATGGCAAAAAAAAAACACATGAAAAGATGTTCAACATCACTCATGATTAGAGAAATGCTGATCAAAACCACTCTGAGGTACCACCTTACACCAGCCAGAATGGCCATCATCCAAAAGCCTACAAACAAGAAGTGCTGGAGAGGGTGTGGAGAAAAAGGAACCCTATTACACTGTTGGTGGGATTGTAACGTGGTGCAACCACTGTGGAAAACAGTATGGAGAGTCCTCAGAAAACTAAAAATAGAACTACCATTTGATCCAGTAATCCCACTCCTGGGCATCTATCCAGAGAATACCATGACTTGCAAAGACACATGCATTCTGATTTTCATTGCAGCACTATTTTCAATAGCCAAGACATGGAAACAACGTAAATGTCCATTGACAGAGGAGTGGATCAAAATGTGGTACATATACACAATGGAATATTACTCAGCCATTACAATGAAGGAAATATAGCATTTTTAGCAACATGGATGGACCTAGAAATTATCATGCTAAGTGAAGTCAGCCATACAATGAGACATCAACATCAAATGTTTTCACTTACATGTGGAATCTGAAAAAAAGACAGAATGAACTTTGCAGAATAGATACTAATTCACAGACTTTGAAAAAACTTATGGTTCCCAAAAGAGACATTTTGGGGGATGGGGAGATGTGCTGTGGTTATGGGATGGAAATCCTATAAAATTGGATTGTGATGATCATTGTAGAGCTATAACTGTAATAAATTCATTGAGTAATAAAATAAATAAATAAAAATAAACAAAAATCGATAAATAAAAATAAAATTGCATGGCCCAAAATTAAATACCTGGGAATAAACCTGACCAAGGAGGTGAAAGAATTATATGTTGAGAACTATAAAACATTAATCAAGGAAATTAAAGAGGATTCAAAGAAAATAAAAGCTAATCTATGCTCCTGGATTGGAAAATTAATACCATTAAATTGGCCATATACCCAAAGCGATCTATAGATTTAATGAAACCACTATCAAATTACCTATGAAATTTTTCACAGAATTAAAACAATCCAAAAAATTATATGTAACCATAGAAGACCCAGAATTACCAAAGCAATACTGAGGAACAAAAACCAAGCAGGAGGCATCACTCTCCCAAACTACAGACAATATTACAAAGCTATAGTAATCAAGACATTGTGGTGCTGGTACAAAAACAGACATACACAACAATGGAAGAGAATAGGAAACCTAGAAATAAACCCAGATAACTACTGTCAATTAATCTTTGACAAAGGAGGCAAGAATATAAAAGAGGAAAAAGATAGTCTCTTCAGCAAGTATTGCTGGAAAAACCAGACATCTGCATGTAAACCAATGAAACTGGAACACACCCACACACCATGAGCAAAAATAAACTCAAAATGTCTTAAAGACCTAAGCACAAGAAAAGACATCATCAAAATCCTAGAAGAGAACATATGTAAAACATTCTCTCACATCAACCATACAAATGTTGTTTTAGGTCAGTCCCCCAATGCAAGAGAAATAAAAACAATAATAAATTAATGAGGCCTAATCAAACTTACAAGCTTTTGCACAGGAAAGGAAACCACAACACAAACCAAAAGACAACCTATGGGATAGGAGCTGTGAATGATGGTAACAACAAGTGATTAATCTCCAAAATATACAAACCATCCATACAACTCAACAGCAAAAAAAAAAAAAAAAAGTGAAAAATGGACAGAAGACATAAATAGACACTTCCCCAAAGAAGACAGATACATGTATGGCCAACAGGCACATTAAAAATACTCAACATCACTAATTATTAGAGAAATGCAAATCAAAACTACAAAATATACAAACAACCCATACAACTCAACACCAAAAAAAAAAAAAGTGAAAAATGGACAGAAGACATAAATAGACACTTCCCCAAAGAAGATAGATACATGTATGGCCAACAGGCACATTAAAAATACTCAACATCACTAATTATTAGAGAAATGCAAATCAAAACTACAATGAGGTGTCACCTCACACTGATTAGAATGGCTGTAATTAATAATTCTATAAATAAAAAATGCTGGAGAAGGTATGCAGAAAAGGCAACCAAGCCTCCCACGCTGGTGGTGGGAATGTAAATTGGTACAAACACTATGGAAAGCAGTATGGAGATATCTCAGAAAACTAAATATAAGACTACCATATGATCCAGCAAATCAACTCCTGGGCATATATCCAGGCAAAACTTTGATCCCAAAAGATAAATGCACCCCTATCTTCACTGCAGCATGATTTACATTATTCAAGACATGTAAACAAACTAAAAGTCCATCTCCAGATAAATGGATTAAGAATATATGGCGCATATACAAAATGCAGTACTACTCAGCCATAAAAAAGAACAAAATAATGCCATTTGCAGCAACATGGACGGAACTAGAGATCTCATAATGAATGAAGTGAGTCAGAAAGAGAAATACACATACAATATGACATCACTTAAATATGGAATCTAAAATATGGCACAAATGAACCTATCTACAGATCAGAAATGAACTCATGGACATAGAGAGTAGACTTATGATTGCCAAGTTAGGAGGAGGGAGTGGGATGGACTGAGAGTTTGGGATTAGTAGATGCAAACTATTGCATTTGGTATGGATAAGCAATGTGCTCTTGCTGTATAGCACAGGGAACTATATCCAATCACTTGTGATGGAACATGAGTGACGACATACATGAAAAAGAATGTGTTATATATGTGTATAACTTGGTAACTTTGTTGTACAGCAGAAATTGACAGAACATTGTAAATAAACTAAAATAATTTTTTAAAAAAATAAAAAATATTACAATCAAAATGTTGGGGTAAGAGAACATGCAGCTCACCTCCCCCACAAACATATGAGCTCCAGCTATGTTTGCTATTTATATGAAAATGGAGGACGAAATGCCAAAATGAATTGCTGAGTAATATAAATGAGAATTTGTTATTATTTTCATAAACTCTTACATTTATATAGTACTTTTTAATACTTTTTAAAAGAATTTAAAATTTAAAATCTTTTTAAAAGAATTGTTAGTACTTTTTAAAATAACTTTTTTCTACATTAATAAATCTGCACTTTTCTATGCATTATGTTATGTCCCATTTAGAGATGCAGAAAAATGTTAGACTAATGCACATCAGACTTTATACAAGTAAGAATCACCTGCAAATCTTATTAAAATATTGTCTCTATTTCTGGAAGTCTGGAGTGGGGCCAAGTCTTTGCATTAACTGCTGTCTCCCAATGCTGTTGATTTGTGGGCCACATTTTGAGTAGCAAGTATCTAATCTCCATTGATTCTGAGACTGTTATATGACATTCTTCTTTGTGACTATCAATTTTTAAGTAGTAACATGAGAGAAATGTAATGTACATATAGGGAATATAGTCAATAATACTGTAACAAATTCTATGGTGTCTGGTATTACATCAGTGATAGTTTCACAATGTATAAAAATATCAAATCACTATGTTATACACTTGAAATTAATATAACATTATATGTTAATTATAACAATAAAAATAACATGGAAAAAATATATATGTACATGTGGAAAATTTTTCACTGAAAACTAACTGGAAAAGGACTCCTGTACAACCGAGGCTGTAAAAAGATGCATATATATAATTGGTTTGGATGGGAAGAAAGTCAATTGGGTTGGGACCTGTGTTCCTAAAAGAAGACTTTGAGGAAAAGGGAGATTACACAGGCAGACACTTGCCCTGAGGAATAAGCAGGTTGAGACGCAGACTGTGTTTTCCAGTCCTGGGGTCTTACATGTAGGATACCATCCCCTATGGCCAGTTGGAGAACCATTGGAACAGATAGAGAGGCTGGAAAATCCTGGACTCTACTTGTGAGGAGCTCAAGAGTTCTGGCTTTACTCCAGTCAGGGGGAAAGAGGTCTGCCCTAGGGGCTGCCAGGTTTCCTGTGACCAATCACTATGTGCCTCGCCCTCACTAAGAAAATGTTCTGGCACTGCTCATCCCATGCTACAGCATAGTACTAGATCTGGGGCAACAATGACTGGGAAAATAAGCGACCATAGGCTGCATTTAAGTGGAACTGCAGACGCATACACAGGCAGAACATCAGACTTATGTATGCACATGAAACACACTTGGTTCAGCATTTCCCTCCTTCAGGGTAAATATATCACTGAAGAGAGAAGGATACACACATGCTTAGAGAGAATAAAGCCACTTAATGCCAATGTTTGGGGCTTCTGTTCTAGCTACTTGGCACAAGACACAAAAACTGACAGGGTGGTGACAGCCACAGAGCATAGAAGTCCTGTTTTACATTCTGTGCAGGCTCTAGCTCCTCTATCTCCAGCCCCAACCACTACCTAAGTGATGGATGCCAGTAAACACTGCAAAAAGATATGACTGGCATCTACATCAAATCCAACCCTCCTTCCAAATGCATTGGGCAGATGGAGTCTGCATATGTATACTCCAACGTAAAAAGACCCCTTTCAAGACTGAAAAAGGTAGCTGTTTCACCTAAATCCACAGAAACATAAAAAGTTAAATAAAATGTAAAGAAGGAGTAACAAGGCTCAAGTGAAAGGACAAGAGAAAATACACCAAAAAATAATGCAACAGAAATAAACAATGTCTCAGACAAAATATTCAAAACATTGGTATTAAAATTGAAAACTGAATTAGGAAAAGGGGTTGAACTAAACAGTGGATCATTTTAACAAGGAACTAGAAAATATAAAAATATCTAGTAAAAAATAATTCAATATCCGAAATTAAAAACACACTTAAAGGAATGAATATCATATTAAGTGTTACAGAATCCATAAGTGATTTGGAGCATAGAATAATGGAAATCTCCCAATCAGAGGAGCAGAAAGAATGACAAAGGAAAAAAGGGAAAGCAATCTATGAGATCTATGGGCTAACATTAAGTATGCCAACATTCACAGCATAGGTGTTCCAGAAGTGGGGTGGAGGGTGGGGATCAAAGATGTATTTAATAAAATTACGGTTTAAAAGGCCACAAACCTAAAGAAAGAAACAGATGTCCAGATACAAGAAGCCCAGAAGATCCCAAATTAGAGGAACTCAAACAGATCCACATCAAGACATATAATTAAAATAGAAAAATTCAAAGATAAAAATAGGAAGCCAATCAAGATGGCAAATGAGTAAGATGTCGCACTTACCTTCTCCCACAAACACATAAAAAACCCCACATTTACATGTAAAATGATTCACACAGAATACCTTTTGAATGCTGGCAGAAGAAAAACCTCCAAAAATGGCAAGAAACTCTTGACATAACTGGGAAGAACAAAAGAAGAAAAGATAGGAAAGGAATCAGAATAGGACTAGCATTCCTGAGAGGGAGCTGTGAAGGAGAAAGATAACTGACACCTGGGAAGCCACCTAACTGACTGGGAGATCAGCGAAGATGGAGGGACCTCAAAGTACCGAGAAAAGCACAACAGCTGGTCTGAGAAGGACAAAGTAGAATGAGAGCTGCATGGATCATCTGCACTGCCCTGGACAGCACATCCTGAGGTGCTCAAGTGGGGGCTGGCTGCTGAGACTTAGGCTCCAGGGGTCAGTCCCAGGTAGAGGACTAGGGTTGGCTGTGTGGGGACAGCCAAAGGGGCTAAGGAGCACTATGCCACAGGCAGGGGAGCAGTGTGCTATGGGCTGGGCAGTGGAACCACAAGGCAGAGTGAACCCTGGGGAAGGTATGGACCTGCAGGAAAAGCAAGCCACCATTGTAGGGGAGGATGAGAGGAAGAGAGGCTGACCACCATATGAATCGCCCTGTACTAGTGCTTGTGGGCTCTCAGGAGGTGGGGCACCTCTGGTGCAGGCTACGGGTAGTGAGAAGCCATTTGCTGGGGCTATGGGAGACCTGGTGCTTTTTGTACAGGCTATGAATGACCGGGAACCTCTTGTGTGGGCTGAGGGGAGTGGGGGGCTAAGTGCGATGTGGTACCTCTTGCATGATTTGCATGCTGCAGGGACATACTATGGCAGTCTTGGAGGGCAGAGGGAGGCATGGCCTGCCACCACTGGGGGCCTACCAGTGTGTTCCACCTGCAGCTCCAGTCACCTCAGGAGTTGGCAAAAAAAAAAGGGCGCTGCAACCAAGCACCACACGTTATTGCTCTCAACCCCCTGGGAACAAAACTGCCCTACTCTGGACAGCACCCAGACACTTGATCACTGTTACTTCCCAAGACCCTACAACTAGGAGCAGCTGATGCAGCACCTCCTGCATGGGCTAAGCAGAATGGGGTGCTTCTTGCCTGGTCTGAAGGTGGTGTGGGCAAACCACCACAGATAACTGTGACTCCAGAGGTAGACGTGGCCCACTGTCACTGGGGATCCATGAACAAGAACCATTTGCATCCCCAACCACCTCAGAGGAGGATATTGTGAAGGAACACCACCTTTTGTTGTTCTCACTCCCATGGGAGCACCCTGGCCTGTTGCTGCCACTGCCAAATGCTCTGGGCAGCACCCAGACGTTTGGTCACTGTCCCTACCCAGCAACCTATGACTAGGAGCAGCTGGTGTAATACCCCTGGAAGAATATTGTGACTGAACACCACCTGTTGCTACAACTGCTGAATGCTCCACATAGTGCAAACATGCTTAATCTCTATCACTTCCCAGGATCCTGAAACTAGGAGCAGCCTGTGCAGCACCTTCTGTATGGGCTAAGTGAGACAGGGTAGTTCTTGCATGATCTACAAGTGATGGGGGCAAAGCACCTGAGGTATCACTGATTCCAGAGGTGGGCATGGCCCACTACCACTAGGGGTCCCTGAACAAGCACCACTTGTGGCTCCAATCACCTCAGAGGAGGGCATTGCAATTGAAAACTTGCTGTTGTTGTTCTCACTCGTCTGGGAACTCACACACCCTGCTGCTGCCACTGCCAAATACTCTGGGCAACTTGTAAATCTGCCTAATATTCTACCACTTCCCAGGGTCCTGCAACTAGGAGTACCCTGTGCCACCTTCCTACAGGTCCTTGCTGCTGTTAAGAGCTCAGAAACCAGGCACTGACTACTAGCCCTACCCACCAATTGCTTCCTTCTCCCTGGAAACATACTCAGCATTCTGGGGATAACAACCTGCTCACACCAAAGAAAGAGACATCAAATATTCAAATTCCCATGCCAAAAATAAATAGTAACCTCCCACAAAATACAAAGGGGTGTTCTTGCATATAAATAGACCTCCAAAAGTACAGTTTCACTTCCATAAACTCACAGAAATAGACAAAAACATAAGCAGGACAAAGAAGCTCAGAAACCATTCTGAGTCAAGGAATAGAATTCACATGGAGGAGCAAACAATGAAACAGACCTCTGCAGTATGATAGACATTGAGTTCAAAAGAGATATAGTGAAAATACTGAAGGAATTAAGGCTGAAAAATGAGGAATTGGGTGGATATGAACAGTAATGCAGATTCCTTTAGAAAGGAAATAGAAAATGTAAAGAGGAACATGGGAAAATTAGGAAATTCATTTGCAGAGATGCAAATTGAGCTAAAAACAATATAGAGCAAAGTAAGTAATGCAAAGGAATGAATTAGTGACTTGGAAGATAGAATAATGGAAATAACCCAATCTGGACAGCAAAAAAAAAAAAAAAAAAAACATGAAAGCAATATAAGAGATCAATGGGACAATATAATGCGGGCCAATCTGCACATAATAGCAATTCCAGAAGAAGAAGAAAAAGAAAGTGGGATTTAAAATATATTTGAAGAAACTATATCTGAAAATTTTTCAAATCTAAAGGAAAGTGATATCAAGATACAGGAAGCACAGAGGGCCCAAACAAGTTGAATGCAAATAGTTCCACACCAAGACATAATAAAAATGGCAAAAGGTAAAGATAAAGAGAGGATTCTAAAGGCAGCAAGAGAAAACACATAGCCTTAATTATAAGGGAACCCAAATAAGGTTATCAGCTGATTTCTCTACAGAAATACTATAGGCCAAATGGAGTGGCAAGATATATTTAAAGTTCCTAAAGGAAAAAAATTTCAACCTAGAATACCCTATACAGCAAGAATATCATTTAAAATACAAGGGGAAATAAAGAATTTCTCCCCCCCAAAAAAACCCCAAGTGATAAAAGAGTACAGCAATACTAAACCCATTCTAAAAGAAATACTGAAAGTACCTCTTTAAATAAAAAAGGAGGTAAGAAGAAATAAGATGAAGGAAATGACAGTTGGAAAGCAAGCACTTAAATAAGCCAGCATACAGATCTAAAAGAGGAGGAAAAAAACTACTATAAAATCAATGATAAACACAAGGAACAGCAAAATTACAAACATGAAGATTTAAAAAAAAAGACTGCAAAATCATAAAATGTGATCCTCAGCATCCTGGGGATAACAACCTGCTCACACCAAAGAAAGAGACATCAAATATTCAAATTCCCATGCCAAAAATAAATAGTAAGGAAAGTAAGAAAATATAAATTCTTCTTTTTGTAATAATGTATTTGAGCCTATATGACTATCAGTCTAAAGCAACAGATACATGAAGGTGTTAACATATTAGAAAAACAGGGCAACCACAAACAAAAATCAAACATTACATTCATGAAAATTGAAAAGTATTCAAGCATGAAATAAATGGAAATCAGACAAACAAAAAAAGAAAGGAGAAACAGAAGAAACTGGAAAACAAGGTTTAAAATGGCAATAAATACATATCTATCAATACTCACTTTAAATGTCAATGGACTGAATGCTCCAATCAAAAGACACAGAGTGGCAGATTGGATAAACAAGCAAAAACCTGCAATCTGCTGTCTTCAAGAGACTCATCTTAGGGCAAAGGACACATATACATTGAAAGAAAGGGGATGTAAAAGATATTTCATGTCAATGGATGAGACAGGAAAGCAGGATTTAAAATACTTATATCAGACAAAATAGACTTTAAAATGAAGGCTATGAAGAAAGACAAAGAACACTAATTAATGGTAAAAGGATTAATTCAAGAAGTGGATGTTACAATTGTCAATATATATGCCCCTAATATAGGAGCACCCAGATACCTACAACAAATACTAAGAGATATAAAACAAGAAATTGATGGGAATACAATCATAGTAGGAGACTTTAACACTCACATCAATGGACTGAGATCCTCTAGACAGAAAATCAATAAGGCAATAGAGATCCTAAAGCACACAACAGAAAAGTTAGACTTCATTGACATTTTCAGGACATTACATCCAAAAAAATTAGAATATACATTCCTTTCACATGCACATGGAACATTCTCAAGAACTTATCACATCCTGGGGCACAAAGCAAACATCATCAAATTTAAGAGTATAGAAATTATTTCAAGTATCTTCTCTGACCACAATGGCATGCAACTAGAAATCAACCACAGGAAAAGAAGAAAGAAAAAACCTACTACATGGAGACTAAACATGCTAATAAATAAACAATGGGTCAATGAGGAAATCAAGAAGGAAATTAAAAAATATCTCGAGACAAATGATAATGAAGACACAACCACTCAAAATCTATGGAAGGCTGCAAGAGCAGTGATGCAAGGGAAATTCATAGCAATACAAGACTTCTCAAAAAAAAAAAAAGAAAAATCTCAAATTGACAACTGAACCCACCACTTCAATGAATGAGAAAAAGAAGAACCAACAAAACCTAAAGTCAATGGAAGGAAGGAAATCATAAAGATCAAAGACAAAGTCAATAAAATAGACATTCAAAAAACAATAGACAAAATCAATCAAAACAAGAACTGGTTCTTCGAAAAGGTAAACAAAATTGACAAACTTCTGGCTAGACTCACCAAGAAGAGGAGAGAAAAAACGCAAATTAACAAAATAAGAAATGAAAAGGGAGAAGTCATAACAGATACTACAGAAATACAAATACCATAAGAGGATACTATGAACAATTGTATGCCAACAAATTTGACAACCTAGAAGAAAACTATATCTTTCTAGAGACCTACAGCCTGCCAAAACTTAATCAAGAAGAAACAGATCAACTAAACAGATTGATCACTAGAAATGAAATTGAAGATGTCATAAAAACACTCTCTACAAATAACAGTCCAAAACCAGATGGCTTCACAGGTGAATTCTACCAAACATACAAAGATGAATTTAAACCCATCCTTCTTACACATTTTCAAAAGTGTAAAGAAGAAGGAACACTCCCATTCTATGATGCCATCATCACCCTAACTGCAAAACCAGACAAAGATACCACCAAAAAAGAAAACTATAGGCCAATATCTTTGGTGAATATAGATGCAAAAAAATGTTAGCAAACTGAATCCAACAACATATAAAAAAGATCATACACCACGACCAGGTGGTATTCATCCCAGGTGCACAAGGATGGTTCAACATACACAAATCAATCAACGTCATACACTACATTAACAAAAGTCAAAAACCACACGATCATCTCAATAGATGCAGAGAAAGCATTTGACACACTACAATATCCATTCATGACCAAAACTCTTACCAAAGTGGGTATAGAGGGAATATTCCTTAACATACTCAAAGCCATTTATGACAAACCCACAGCAAATGTAATACTCAATGCAGAAAAGCTGAAAGCCTTCCCACCAAAATATGGAACAAGACCAGGATGCCCACTCTCACCACTGTTGTCCAACATAATATTGGAAGTCCTAGCCACAGCAATCAGACAAACAAAAGATATAAAAGTGATCCAAATAGGAAGAGAAGAGGTAAAACTCTCACTGTATGTAGATGACATGATACTACACACATAAATCTTTAAGGACTCAACACAAAAACTACTTGAACTGATCCACAAATTCAGAATAGTAGCAGGATATAATATTAACATTCAGAAATCAGTCACATTTCTATATACCAACAATGAAATATTAGAAAAGGAATACAAATGTACAATACCTTTTAAAATTGCACCCCAAACATCAAATACGTAGGAATAAACCTGACCAAGGAGGTGAAAGACTTACATGCTGAGAGCAATTAAATATTAATCAAGGAAATTAAAGAGGATCCAAAGAAATGGAAATATATTCTATGCCCCTGGGTTGCAAAAATTAATATATTAAAAATGGCCATACTACCCAAAGCAATCTACAGATTCAATGAAATCCCTATCAAATTACCCATAACATTTTTCACAGAACTAGAACAAACAATCCAAACATTTATATGGAAACACAAAAGACCCAGAATTTCCAAAGCAATCTTGAGGAACAAAAATCAAGGAGGAGTTATTACTCTGCCAGACTTCAAGCAATATTAAAAGCCACAGTAATCACGACAGTGTGGTACTGGTACCAAAACAGACAGACACACCAATAGAGAACGCAAAAATAAACCCAGATAACCTATGATCATTTTATTTTCAACAAAGCAGGCAAGAATATAAAATGGGAAAAAGACAGTCTTTTTTTTAGCAAGTCTCGATGGGAAAACTGGACAACTACATGCAAATCAATGAACCTAAAACAAACCCTCACACCATGCACCAAAATAAACTCAAAATAGCTTAAAGACTCAAATGTAAGAAAAGACACCATCAAACTCCTAGAAGAGAACATAGGCAAAACATTCTCTGACATCAACCTTACAAAGTTTCTCAGGTCAGTCTCCCAAAGCAACAGAAATAAAAGCAAAAATAAACCAGTGGGACATAATCAAAGGTACAAGCTTTTGCACAATAATGGAAACCATAAAAAAAAAACAACTTACAGAATGGGAGAAAATAGTTTCAGAACAATGCAAATGACAAGTACTTAATCTCTAAAATATACAAGTGACTTATACAACTCAACAGCAAAAGAGCCAACAACCCCATTGACAAATGGGGAGAAGTCCTGAATAGACTTTTCTCCAAAGATTATATAGATGGCCAACAAGCCCATGAAAAATGTTCAACATCACTGATTATTAGAGAAATGCAAATCAACTCTACTATGAGGTACCGTCTCACACCTGTCAGAGTGGTCCTCATTAATAAGTCCACAAATAACAAATGCTTGAAGGGGTGTGGATAAAAGGGTACCCTCCTGCAGTGTTTGTGGGAATGTAAATTGGTACAACTACTATGGAAAACAGTATGGAGGTACCTCAGAAAACTATACATAGTACAACCGCATGACCTAGCAATACTCTTGGGCATATATCTGGACAAAACTTTCCTTGAACGGGACACCTGCATGTTCGTTGCAGCACTATTCACAATAGCCAAGACATGGAAACAAACCTAATGTCCACCAACAGATGAAAGGATTAAGAATATATACACAATGGAATACTGCTCAGCCATAAAAAGAGCAAAATAATGCCATTTGCAGCAACATGGATGGAACTAGAGACTCTCATACTGATTGAAGTATGTCAGAAAGGGAAAGAAAAATACCATATAATATCATTTATATCTGGAACCTAATATACAGCAATGATGAACCTTTCTACAGAAAAGAAACTCATGGGCATGGAGAACACACTTGGGGTTGCCAAGCAGGAGGGGGAGGGAATGGGATGGACTGGGAATTTGGGGTTAAAAGATGCAAGCTATTGCCTTTGGAATGGATAAGCAATGAGATCCTTCTGTATAGCACTGGGTACTATATCTAGTCACTTATGATGGAGCATGATAAGGTGAGAAAAAAGTATGTATATATGTCTGTGTGACTGGGTCACCTTTCTGTGTAGTAGAAAATCGATAGAACACTGTAAGCAAGCTATAATGGGAAAAATAAAAATCATTGTTAAAAAAATGATAATGAGGGGAAAAACTGTAATTGTAATGTATACATGTAAGGATAACCTGACCCCCTTGCTGTACAGTGGGAAAATAAAATTAAAAAAAAAAAAAAAAAAAGAGACCGAAGCTACCAGGAGCACCTATAAGGCTTCCCCTAGGCTGGGAGTCCTTACCCAGGCTTTTTGCCTCCCTAGAGATGGTTGACAACGGTTAGAGACTGGCTACTGCTAAACATTTTATAATGCCCAGGTTAGTCCTCCACAACAAAGAATTATCCATACCCTAAAGGCAATGGTGCTGAGGTTGAGAAATCTGCCTGCAAAGCTGTGAGGTGAGTGGCCCCTGATTCCAAATGTTCTTACTCTGATCTGAGACAGTGGAATTCCTCCTATGTACCTCCCCACCAGTGTGACTGATTCCAGAAGGTCAAATCTGATTGAATGAATATGTGCTAAGGTATGAATGACCGATAGATCCAGCACCAGCCAACTGCCTGTATTTTAAGTGGCCCGCTAATTTATTCCAAACTCAGCTCCAATCTGGTAAATTTCAGTGAGGGTGGTCTAATAATGCAGGCACTTACTTTCAGCAGATGGGCAAGATGGTGAAATTTGCATAGCGCTGCTCACCTTTTTAAGTCCAAGTATATATAAACAAATCTGTGATGTGATTCCATTGGGATAAAATCATGATCACTTGTTTATTATAATCAATTATTTGCATTTGGTATTGATCGAAATTGCTTTCCAGCAAGGGAAGAAACACTATTAAAAGCTTTCTGTGCCAAAAAAAAAATGATAATGATAGAATTCTAAAGGCAGCAAAAGAAAAACAAATAGACACATATAAAGGAATTCCAATAAAGAATTGGAAAAGTTGATTTCTCTGTAGAAACTTCGCAGGCTAGAAGGAAGTGACATGTTATGTTCAAATCGCTGAAAGAGAAACTTGCAACTTAGAATAAAGTACCAAACTAGATTACCAATTGGAATAGGAGAAGATATAAAGGTCTTCTCAGACAAGGAAAAACTTATCTCTCCCCTTTTTTAACCACAAGACCATTTTGTATATCTGTGAATCTATTTCTATTTTGCACATACACTTATTTTTATTCTTTTTGTATTCCATATAAGTGATAAGGTATTTGTCTTTGTTTATATGACATATTTCACTCAGCATGGTAATCTCTAAGTCCATCCACATTGCTGCAAATGGCAGAATTTCATTATTTTCATGGCTGAGTAATATTCCATTATATATATATGTATCATATACCATATATATATCATATATATGTGTATATATATATACATATCACATTTTCTTTATCCATTCATCTGTTGATGGGCACTTGGATGGCTTCATTTCTTGGCTATTGTAAAGAGTGCAGCTATGAGGAGCATGTATCTTTTCATATTAGGGTTTTTGTATTTTCCAGATATATGCACAGTAGTGGAATTGCTGCATCATAGATAATTCTATTCTTTTAATTTTTTGAGAAATCTCTGTACTGTTTTCCATAGTGATTGCACCAATTTATATTCCACCAACAGTGTACAAGGGTTCCTTTTTCTCTACATCCTCTCCAACATTTGTTAGTTGTAGGCTTTTATAGGATGGACATTCTAACAGGTGTGAGGTGTTATCTCATTTTTGTTTTGATTTTAATTTCTCCACTAATTAGCAATGTTGATCATCTTTTCCTGTGAATGTTTTATATTTTTGTCTTCTTTGAAAAAATGTCTATTGAGTAATTTTTCCCATTTTCATTAATTTTTTATATTGAGTTTTATGAGATGTTTATATATTTTGGATGTTAACCCTTTTTCAGTCACATCATTTGTAAATATTTTAGTCCATTCATTCTTGGTCGTCTGGTTGTCTTTTCATTTTACTGAAGGACCCCTTTTTTTGCCATGTCCATGGCATACAGTAGTTCCCAGGCCACGGATCAAACCCTTGCCACAGCAGCAACCCAAGCCACTGCATTAACAATACTGGATCCTTAACCCATTGTGCCACAATGTATTTCCATGTTGATAGTCTCCTTTGGTGTGCAATAGCTCTTAGCTTTAATTAGATTCCATTTAAAAAGTTTTCCTTTTATTTCTTTTCCTTAGGAGACAGATGCAAGAAGGTATTGTTATTGCTTATATCAAAGTGTTCTGTCTATGTTCTCTTCTAGGTGGTTTAGGGTTTCTGGTCTTACTTTAGGTCTTTAAACCATTTTGAGTTGGTTTTTGTATATCATATGAGAGAATGTTGTAATCTCTTTGTTTTACATGTAGTTTCCAGTATTCCCAGTATAATGTATTTTTATAATGATTTTTGTTTTTTCCATTACTGTTGGTTTATACTGTCTGTCAATTTCTAGTGTATGGCACAGTGACCCATATATATATATATTTTGCTCACATTATTCTCCATCATGTTCCATCATAAGTGACTAGATATAGTTCCCTGTGCTATACGGCAGGATTCATTACTTATCCACTCAAAATATAATAGTTTGCATCTATCAACTGCAGACTTCCAGTTCATCCCACTCCCTCCCTCTCCCCCTTGGCAACCACAAGTCTCTTCTCCAAGTCCATAAGTTTTTTTTTTTCTGTGAAAAGGTTCACTTGTGCTTTATATTAGATTCCACATATAAGTGATATCATATGGCATTTGAATAAGAGTCTTTTTTCCATTCTTGCCTCCTTTGTCAAGATTAATTGACTATAGATATTCCTTAGCTCTCCATTCTGATCCATTGATTCGTGCGTGTGTGTGCGTGTGTGTGTGTGTGTGTGTGTGTGTGTGTGTGTGTGTGTCACCAGAACCATGCTGTTTTGATTACTGTAGATTTGTAGCATAGGCTGAAATCTGAGTGCCATATTTTCAATTTTGTGCCTTTTTCTCAATATTGCTTTGAAAGTTGGTATCTTTTGTGGTTCCATATTATTTTAGTATTATTTTTCTCTAGTTCCATGAAAGAAGTCATGGATATTTTTATAGGAATTGCATTAAATTTATAGATTGTTTTGCATAGTATGAACATTTTAAAAATATTAATTCTTCCAGTTCAAGAACATGGAATATCTTTCCATTTCTTTTATCATCTTCAGATTCCTTCATCAATATTTTATGGTTTTCAGAGTGCATGTTTTTCATCTCCTTGGTTAAATTTATTCCTAGGCATTTTATTCTCTTGATGAAATTTTAAATAGTGTTTTCGTTTCACTTTTTCTTTCTGATTTTTCATTATTAGTGTATAGAAACACAAGCAATTTCTTTATATTAATCTTGTTTACTGGAACTTTTCTGAATTCATTTCTTAGTTCTGATAGTTTTTGGGTGGAGAATTTTGGATTTTTTATATAATGTATTATGTCATCTGCAAATGGTGATAGTTTTAACTCTTACCTTCCAATTTGGATAAATTTTTCTTTTCTGATTGCTGTGGCTAGGACCCTTAATACTATGTGAAATATAAGTAGTGAGAGTGTGCATTCTTTTCTTGTTCCTTAATTTAGCAGGAAGGCTTTCAGCTTTTCACCCCAGAGTATGAAGTTGGCGGTAGGTTTGTTGTAAAAGGATATTAATATGTTGAAATATTTTCCCTCTTTGCACGTTTTGATCAGAATTTGTTTTTGTTTTGTCTTTTTGTCTTTTCTAGGGCCACACCCATGGCATATGGAAGTTCCCAGGCTAGGGGTCTAATCAGAGCTGTAACCACTGGCCTACACCACAGCCACAGCAATACAGGATTTGAACTGTGTCTGCGACCTACACCACAGCTCACAGCAATGCTGAATCCTTAAGCCACTGAGCAAGGCCAGGGATCTAACCCACAACCTCATGGTTCCCAGTTGGATTTGTTAACCACTGAGCCACTACGAGAACTCCATGATCAGAATTTGTATTGTGAATGGATGTTGAATTTTTCAAATGCTTTTGCTTTGTCTACTGAAAAGATCATGTGGTTTTTATACTTCATTTTGTTAATTGCTTGATTTGTGGATGCTGGGCCTTTCTTATGACCCTGGAATAAATCCAACTTGATCATGTTGTATGATCTTTTTTATATATTTCCATATTCAGTTTGCTAATATTTTGTTTAAGATTTTTTCATCTATATTTTATCAGGTATAATTACCAGTAATGCTATTTTTTAGCATTTTATCTGACTTTGCTTTTAGGATAATTAGGATAATTGTGGCCTTCTAAAATAAATTTTAATGTCTTCCATCCTCTTGAATTTTTTGGAATAGTTTGAAAAGGATATGTATAAATTCTTCTTAATATATTTGGTTGAATTCCCCTGTGAAGCCATCTAGTCTTTGATGAATGTTTGCTTGGGATTTTTTTAAATTATATGTTCACAAAGTAAAAAATACCAAAGTAAAAATCTTATGTTTCTAGTAGGAAAAAGGTAAAATTAAGTATTTTTAAATGCATGAAGAATATCCTCCATTTTTTTAAAAAAAAAAAGAGCCTACAATGGAGGAGAAATTTCTTTACTAGAGTATTTTTCTGCCTTAAGGTAGGACATTTACCCAATCCAGGTTTCTATTCCTTCCAGTCTCACCTATAAAGAGACAAAAAATAATACTTTGTACAGTGACATAGGCTCCCAAAGAATGTAAGCAATTAGCAGTTTATAGTATTTATCTTAGTCCATACCCTACCAACACACCAACAGTAGTTTCGGAAAATAGTAGTGGATTATAGCTGAAAAAAAATCATAACTCACTCACTCTATTTAAGAATAAAATTATAATAAAATGCAAAGATAGTGAAAGAGGCCAAAATAAGGTCTCCAGAGGTGATTTAAATCTCTGGTCCATACAACTACAGCAAACATTAAAAGCAGCCACTCCTTCATATAAATATAAGATCTCTCACTAAAGTCCTATTCACCTCAGTTTCTATTATCTAAAAGGTACTTGTGTTATTATATCATATCAGACTTCTAACAACAAAGATGTAAGTCACACAAAGACAATAATGCAGACGCAGCTCAGATCCCATGTTGCTGTTGTTGTGGCGTAGGCCAGCAGCTATGGCTCCGATTTGACCCCTAGCCTGGGAACCTCCATATGCCTGGGAGTGGCCCAAGAAATGGCAAAAAAGTCAATAAAACATTTTGAAAATACAAAAGACTCATTTGAACAAGCTCAGATATTATGCAGAGTCTAGGAAGAGCAGGCAGAAAACTTAAAATAATAATGATTATTATATTTGGAACTCTAATGGAAAACATAGTTAACATGTAATCATAGATGGATAACATAAGCAGATACATGGAAAGCTCAATAAAACATTTTTAAAATGGTAGAATTCATTTTAAGCTAGCATAAAAGAAGAATTCCTTTGAAGAGTTCATCAGTATATTAGACACAGCTTTGGAAAAAATCAAGAACCTTGAAAATATCTCAAGTATCTTTTACTTTGCATTTCAGTTTGGAGAAGGAGAAAAAAATTTTTTAAAAGGTTGAAGTGTGTGAAATGTTTGAAGTAGTAAAGGTGGACAATATAATCAACATTAATTACTGACACTAAACCACAAATTCTGAACCTCAGAGAACATTAAGTGTGCATCATATGAGGAAATAGAAATCTAGGCACACCATATTAAATTGAGAAAGCAAAAGACAAGGAGAAAAATCTTAAGCTATGGAGGTGACAGGAAAACCTTACCTATAGAATAATAAGAACTACATGGTATTTGTCAAAAACAGGCAAGCAGAAAGAGTAGAGTGAAATATTTAAAGTGATAAAAGTAAAACAAGACAAAATAGCAAAAGACCCTACCAATCTAGAATTCTATACAGAAAAATTATCTTTTAAAATTCAAGATGCATAAAGTCATTCTTGAAAAAAAAAAACTAAGGGAATTCACTCAATCCTATCTACTCTGAAGAAATAGCAAAAGAAGTTCCTTTGGTAAAAACAAAATATTTAAAAGTCAGAAAATAGAATTTACATAAATGAGGAAGTACATCATAAAATATATAAATAAATGTAAAATAATATAATTTATTCCTCTTATTCTTAATTGATGTAATAGTTAATAGTTTTTCAAATAAGAATCTTAGTGTATTGAGTCAATCTATAGATCCAACACAATCCCTATCAAATTACCAGGAACATTTTTCACAAAACTAGAAAAAAGGTTTTAAATTTTATGAAAAGACAAAAGAACCTGAATAGCCAAAGCCATACTGAGAAAGAAAAATGGGGCTGGAAGAATCAAGCTCTCTGACCTCAGACTCTATGACAAAGTTACAGTCATCCAAGCAGTACAAAACTGGCACAAAAATAGAAATATAGATCAATGGAACACCATAGAAAGCCCATAAATAAGCCCCTGCACATACGGTCAACTAATCTACAATAAATATTACAAAAATATACAATGGAAAAAAGAAAATTTCTTCAACAAGTGGTGATGGGAAAACTTGACAGCTACATGTAAAAGAATTAAATTAGAACACTCTCTAACACCTTACACAAAAATAACTTCAAAGTGGATAAAAGGCCTACATATAAGACCAGATACTATAAAACAACCCCATTAACCATCAGGATCTCATTGACATATGTAGAATGCTTCATACAACAACAGCAGAATATATATTCTTCTCAAGCTCACATGGAACATTCACCAAGATAGATTAAATTCTGAGCCATAAAGCATATCTTCACAAATTTAAAAGAATAGATATCTTGCAAAGTATATTCTCAAATCCCAAAGAAGTAAGACTAGAAATCAATAACAGAAAGAAAGCTAGAAAACCCCAAAATATTAATAGATGAACACATATTGCTTAAAAAAAGAAGTGTGCCAAGAATTTTTAAAATATTTTCAGGTAAATTAAAATAAAAATACAACTTATGTGTGATGCCAGGAGAAATAATATTTAGCAGGAAATTTATAGTATTAAATTCATATATTAGAAAAGTAAAATACCTAAAATCAGTCATTAATAATCTAAGTTTTAAACTATGAAACTAGAGATGGAAGAGCAATTTAAACATAAAACAGGTGGAAGCAAGTACATGGAATAGAAAACAGGAAACAAAGAGAAACAGGAAAACATAGAGACCCATAGAAAAAAAGATGAATAAAATTGTCGATTTCTAGCCAGGCTAACCAAAGAAAAAGAGAGAAGACACAAAAACCAATATGAGAAATGGAAAAAAAGATACATAATTATTTAGTCCATGAATATTAAAAGGATAATAACGGAATATTATGAAAAAATTATATGGCCACAAATTTGATAACTTAGATGAAATGGACTAATTCCTTGAAATACACAAATAACTGAAATTCTGAAGAGTTCTATGTCTGAAATAATCCTAAATCTATGAAAGAAGTAATTTTAATAGTGTTTTATCTATTAAAGAAATGGAATTGATGTCAGTGGAGACAAGATAGCAAGTAGAAGGAACATGAGCTTACCTCCTCTCACAAGCACACCAAAATCACAACTAAAATTTGAACAAACATTTAAAAAAAAAGTCTAGAACTTACAAAAAAAAAGATACTCTATATCCAGATATAAAGAAAAAAATATAAGATGTAGGAGAGGCACATCTTGTTATTGTTGTGTGTTATTACACAACAAACAACAAACTGGAAAATAATTATATTGCAGAAGTTCTCCAATGGGAGTGAGAGCTGTGAGCTCCATGTCAGACTCTCCAGCCTAGGGGTCAAGCATTAGAAAGAGGAGACCCCAGAGCATTTGGATTTGAAGGAGAGCTGAGCTTGATTGAAGGAGCTCCATAGGGCTAAAGGAAACAGAGACTTCACTCTTGGAGTGGTCACGCAAGATCTTACACATACCAGGACCAACAGTAAAAGTAGTGATTTCATAGGAACCTGGTCCAGACCTAAATGCTGGTCTTGGAGGGTCTCCTGAGGAGGCAAGGGGCTGCTGTGGCTCTCTCTGCGATAATAAAAGCTTGTGGTGGATATATCAGGGAGTGTTCATCTATATGAACTCTTCTTGGAGGCAGACAGCTTGCTTGAGTCATTTGCACTAAGACATGGCCCCACTAAACAGCCTGTAGACTCCAGTCCTGTGGTGCCTCAGGCTGAACAATCAACAGGGCAAGAACACAGTCCTACCCATCAGCAGACAGGCTGCCTAAAGGCTTTCTGAGACCACAGTCACCTCTAGATAGGCCTTTTGAACCACCCCACCTGCCCACCTGAGGTCAAATCAGGCTCCACCTACCAGTGGGCTGGAACTTGCCTCTCCACCAAGGAAACCTGCACAAGCCTGTGGTGTAGGTCACAGTTGAGCTTGGATTCAATCCCTGGCCTGAGAATGTCCACATGCCATGGATGCAGCCATTTAAAAAAAGCCTCTGTGAAAATGTCAAATGTACAAGCAATTTCATTATAGGGGGTCCCAGAAGGAGAAGAGAGAGAGGAAGGACCCGCCAAAATATCTGAAGAGAGAATAGCTGAAAAATTCCCTAACATGGGAAAGGACACAGACATCAAAGTCCAATAAGGACAGAGAGTCATATACATATTAACCCAAAGAGGAACATGCCTAGGTATATATAATCAAATTGACAAAAAGAGAAAGAAAATATCAAAAGTAATAAGAGAAAAGCAACAAATAACATACAAGGGAATTTCAAAAGAAATTGTCAGCTGAATTTTTCAGCAGAAATTCTGCAGAACAGCAGGGAGTAGCATGATATATTCAAAGTTATGAAAGGGGAAAACACACAACCAAAAAAAAGCACTCTGCATGGCAAGGTTCTCATTCAGATTTGACAGAGAAATCAAAAGATTTACAGACAAGCAAAAGCTAAGAGAATTTAGCACCACCAAACCAGCTTTACACAAATGCTAAAGGAACTTCTCTAGGCAGACAAGAAAAGGCCACAACTAGAAACAAGAAAATTACAAAATGGGCAAGATCATTGGTAAAGGCAAACATACAGTAAAGTTAGGAATTCATTCAAGCACAAATATGTAAATAAGATATCAAAACCAGTATTCATGAGAGGAGGAAAGTACAAATGCAGGATATTTAGAATGCATTTGAATTTAAGAGATCAGCAACTTAATCATATACATATATATATATATATATATATATATAGAGAGAGAGAGAGAGAGAGAGAATATATATAGAGAGAACTATAATAAAATATCAAAGTAGTCACAAATCAAAAATATATAATAATATATAATACACACACACAAAAAGGAACCAAAACACAGTAGTAAAAAATCATCAAATCATGATAGGAGGAGTTCCTATCATGGCTCAGTGGTTAATGAATCCAACTAGGAACCATGAGATTGCAGGTTCAATCCTTGGCCTTGCTCAGTGGGTTAAGGATCCAGCATTGCTGTGAGTTGTGGTGTAGGTCATAGATGCAGCTTGGATCCTGTATTGCTGTGGCTGTGGTGTAGGCTGGTGGCTACAGCTCCGATTAGACCCCTAACCTGGGAACCTCCATATGCTGCAGGCATGGCCCTGGAAAAGACAAAAAAAAAATGAGAGGAGAACAAAAAAGGAAAGGTAAAATCCTATAAAAACAAATACAAAATAATTGACAAAATGGCAAAAAGAACGTATATATCAGTTACTCCCTTAAATGTAAACAGATTAAATGCTCCAATCAAAAGATATAAACAGACTGAATAGATACAAAAGTAAGACCTATATATATATATAGGTCTGCAAGAGACCCACTTCAGAACTAGAAACACATGCAGACTGAAAGTCAAGGAATGGAAAAAAAATATTCCATGCAAATGGAAATCAAAAGAAAGTTCAAGTAGCAGTATTTCTATCAGAATAAATGACTTTAAAATAAGGAATATTACAAGAGACGAAGTAACTACAAAATGATCAAGGAATCAATCTATGATGAAGATGTAAAAATTTATATATACATGCGACCAAATTAGGAGCACCTCAATATATAAGGCAAATGCTAAGAGGCATAAAAGGAGAAATTGACAATAACACAATAATAGTGGGGGATTTTTAACACCTCACTTACATCAATGTGAAAACTATCCAGACAGAAAATAAAAAGGAAACATAAGCCTTAAATGACATATTAGAGCATATGGACTTAATTGATATTTATAAAACATTCCATCCAAAAGCAGAATAATACACATTATTTTCAAGTGCACATGGAACATTCTTCATGATAGATCATAAGCTGAGCCATGAAGCAAGGTTTGGTAAATTTAAGAAAATTTAAATCATATCAAGAACATTAGATTAGAAATCAACTACAAGAAAAATACTGCAAAAACAGAAACATAGGGAAGCTAAATCACATGCTACTAAACAAGCAATGGATAAATGAATAATTCAAAGAGAAAATCAAGAAATACCTAGAGAGAAATGAAAAAAAAAACCCACATCAATCTAAAATCTACGGGACACAGCAAACGCAGTTTTAAGAGGGAAGTTTATAGTGATACAACCTTACTTAAGGAAACAAGGAAAATCTCAAATAAAAAACCTAATCTTACACTTAATGCAACTACAGAAAGAATAAAACCAGAGTTAGTAGACAGAAATCATAAAAAAGAGAGAAGAAATAAATGAAATAGAAGGTACAAAACAATAGAAAAGATCGATGAAACTAAAAGCTAGTATTTTAAAAAATTTGAAAAATTGATAAGCCTTTAGTGAGACTTGTCAAGAAAAAAGAGAGAAAGCCCAAATCGTAAAATCAGAAATGAAAAAGAATACTTTACAACAAACACCACAGAAATACAAAAGGATCATAAAAGACTATTACAAGCAGCTCTACACCAATGAAATGGACAACCTGGAAGGAATGGACAAATTCTTAGAGAGGTACAGTTGCCCACAACTGAACCAGGAAGATATAGAAAATCTGAATAGACCAATTATAAGCATGCCAATTGAATCTGTGATTTTAAAACCCCCAGCAAACAAAAGTACAGGACAGAATGGCTTCATAGGCAAATTCTGTCAAACATTTAAAGAAAAGTTAACACCTTTTCTTCTGAAAATATTCTCAAAAATTTCAGAAGAAGGAATACCTCCAAACTCAATCTGAACCTGCCATCACCCTGATACCAAAACCAGACAAAGACATCACACACAAAAAAGAAAACTACAGACCAATATCACTGATGAATATAGACGCTAAAATCCCTAAAAAATACTGGCAAATTGAATCCAACAATACATCATGTGCTATGATCAGGTGGAATTTAGCCCAGGGTTGCAAGGATTTTTTAATATCCGCAAATCAATCATGTGATATATCACCTTAATGCATTGAAGAATAAAAACATGATCATCTCAATAAATACAAAAAAATCTTTTGATAAAAGTCAGCATCCATTTATAATAAATGCTCTCCAGAAAGTGGGAAGAAAGGGAACATGCCTTGATGTAATAAAGGCCATATATGGACAAAACCATAGTTAACATTATACTTAACAATGAAATGCTAAAAGAATTAATTTTACTTAACATAGTTATGATAGTTCTAGCCACAGCAATTAGAGAGGAAAATAAAAGGAAACCAAATTGGAAAAGAAGTAGTAAACTGTCAGTGTTTGCAGATGACAAGACAGTGTACATAGAAAATCCTAAACAATCTACTGGAAAACTGCTAGAGCTCATCAATTAATTCAGTAAGGTAACAGGAACAAAATTAATACATAGAAATCTGTTGCATTTCTATAAACTAACAACCAAAGATGAGGAAGAGAAATTAAGGAAACAGAGTTCCCATTGTGGCTCAGTGGAAATGAATCTAATATCCATAAGGATGCAGGTTTGATTCCTGGCCTTACTCATTGGGTTAAGTATCCAGCATTGCTGTGAGCTGCGATGTAGGCCACAGATGTGGCTCAGATCCTGAGTTGCTGTGGCTGTGGTGTAGGCCAGAGGCTACAACTCCAATTTCAGACCCTGTCCTGGGAACCTCCATATGCCCCAGGTGCAGCCCTAAAAAAAAAGAAAGAAAGAAACTGAGGAAACAATTTCATTTACCATCACATTAAAAAATAAAATATCTAGGAATAAATCTACCAAGGAGGCAAAATACCTGAATTCTGTACATTATTACACACTGAAAGAAATTGAAGATAACACAATCAGCTGTAAAGATACTGGATTGGAAGGATCAATATTGTCAAAATCACCATACTACCCAAGACAATCTAGTTATTGATTGTCTTCCAATCGCTATCAAATTACCAATGACATTTTTCAAAGAACTAGGGCCAAAAAAATAAAATTCTTATGGAAACTCAAAAGACCTCAAGTTGACAAAACAATATTGAAAAAGAAGAATGAAGCTGAAGGGATCATGCTCCCTGACTTCAGACTACAAAACCATAGTATCCAAAACAGTATGGTACTGTCACAAAAAGAGACATATATTTCACTGAAATAGGATGGAAATCCTAGAAATAAACCTACACACCTATAATCAATTAATCTACAACAAAGGAGGTAAGAATATACAATGGAGAAAGAATATTATCTTTAATAAGTGGTGATGGAAAACCTGGACAGCTGCATGAAAAAAAATGAAATTAGAATATTCTCTAACACCATATACAAAAAAGCTCAGAATGGATTAAAGACCTAAATGCAAGACTGGATACCATAAAATTCCTAGAGTAAAACTTCGGCAGAGCATTCCTTGACATGAATTGAAGCAATACCGTTTTAGATTCATCTCCCATATTAATGGGACCTAATTAAACTTAAAACTTATGTGTAGCAGAAGAAAGCATAAATGAAATGAAAAGAAAACCTACAGAATGGGAGAAAATATTTGCAAATAATGCAACCAACAAGGGATTAATAACAAAATATATACAGACATTTCATACACCTCAATATAAAAAATAACACAATGAAAAAATGGGCAGAAGAGCTATATAGACATTTCTCCAAAGAAGGCATATAGATGGCCAACAGGCACATGAAAATTTGCTCAAAATCTCTATTAAAGAAACACAAATCAAAACTACAATGAGGTATCATCTCATGCTGGTCAGAATGACTATCATCAAAATGTCTGGAAATAATAAATGCTAGAGTGTGAAAAAAAGGGACCTTCCTATACTGTCAGTGGGAATGTAAATTAGTACAACCACTATAGAGAACAGTGTGGAAGTTCACTTAAAAACTAAAAATAGAGTTTCCACATGATTCTACGATCCTACTCCTGGGCATATATCCAGAAAAAAAAATATAATTTGAAAAGATACATGCACCCCAATATTCACTGCAGTACTATTTACAATATCCAAGACCTGGAAACAACCTAACTGTCCATCAACAGAAGAATGGATAAAAAAGTGGGTATACATACACTATGGAATATTAATCAGCCATAAAAAATAAAATAATTCAATATGCAGCAACATCAGTGGACCATACTATGTTAAGTAAGCCAAAGAAAAATGTCATATAATATTGTCTATACATATAATCTAGGAAAAAAGTTATAAATGAACTTACTTACAAAACAGAAATAAACCCACAGATGTTGAAAACAAACTTATGGTTACCAAAAGAAAGGAGAGGAGGGATAAATTCTGATGTAGGGATTAACAAACACACTACTATATATAAAATAGTTACCAACAGGGATCTACTATACAGCACATAATTTCTAATAATCTATAAGAAAAAGAATCTGAAATATATATATATATATGTATAACAAAATAACTGTGCTATACACTTGAAAGTAGCACAACATTGTGAATCAACTATATTTTAATTAAAAAATTAATTTAAAAAATTTCATTAGCAATTAATAATTAAAATTGAATAACTTTAAATTACTAAATTTAATGTCTTCTTTCTACTCCAAAGAAAGCATAAAGCTCAGAGGTTTCATTGGTGAATTCTACCAAATATTCAGGGAAGAAATTATACATATCCTTTACAAACTCTTTCAGGAAATAAAAGAGAGAAAACAGTTTCTTACTCATTCTATGAAGCCAGCATTACTCTAATGCCAAATTTAGATAAACACATTGCAAGAAAGGAAAGTTACAAACCAATGCTTCTTATGAATAGAGATTAAAAAATCCTCAGAAATTATTAAATTGAATTAAACAATGTATGAAAACAATCACTGAACATAATCAAGTGGAATTTATCACAGATATGCAAATCTGATTCAACATTTAAAGAGTATTCAATGTATACAACCATACCAATATGCTGAATAAGAAAAATCCTACAACCATATAAAAAGATGCAGTAACGGCTTTGGACAATATCTAGCATTCATTGAAATAAAGCAGTTTCTCAGCAAACTAGACACTTATTCATATTCATAAAGAATATCTGAAGACAACCTACAGCTAAAATCATACTTAAATGTAAGGAACCCTAAGATCAGGACCAGGCAAGTGTGTCTCCAATCATCATTCCTATTCAAGAAACATTGTACTGCCTGTACTAGCTATTGAAGTAATATGAGGAAAGGAAATAAAAGGTATACAAATTTGGACGGAAGATATAAAAATTTATTTTCCAATGACATCATTTTCCATTGTAGAAAGTCAAAAAAATATTTTAAAATAAGGAATAATTCTAACATTCCCTCTCAGTGCATCATAGCAAGAGGTTCCAAAGTCAATATATTTTATTGATGTTGGTTTTTACCTTGATCACTTGGTTAAGTTGATGTATTCAGGGTCTTTAGCATTTTTCGACTCTAAAGTTATTGTATTTCCCTTTGATATATGGTAGACCAATATTTTGGGGAAAATATTTTGATGCCATGCAAGTCTTGTTTCTCTTCAAATATCCACCAAGTTTAGCGTATGGTAGTGGATTTTTCTGCAACACATAATACTGTGGTGCCTTCTGAATGGTGATGTTCTCTTTCTCTCTTTCTTTCCATATGTGATAATTGAAAGTTTACTAGAAAGAGGAGGTGTTCCTTCCAGTCCATTTATTTAATTAATCAATTATTTATT
This sequence comes from Sus scrofa, assembly GCF_054392235.1. Taxonomy (NCBI): domain Eukaryota; kingdom Metazoa; phylum Chordata; class Mammalia; order Artiodactyla; family Suidae; genus Sus; species Sus scrofa. Next base: position 63,551,701 of record NC_139401.1, read on the forward strand.
TATCTCAGCAAAGACTAATGGGCATTTAATTTATTTAATGGCTTGAACTTTCCTACTCAAAGAGGTAGAACATATCTCCCAACTCCTTAAATATGGGCTGCACGTTTTGAATTCCTTCCAAAGAAAGCAACATGGAAAAAGGGGTAAAGTAACAAGGAGAAAGCTGACAAACACTACCTCACCCAGATGATCACAGTTAACGTCAGTTGATAGTATGTACCATTGATATGATGTGTTGTGAAATGTACTTTGCCTCTGTTGTCTTCCTTACAAAACCTATATCCCAGTTTGACCATGAAAACATCATGATTTTTCAAATCCAAATTGAGGGATAGTTTATAAAAATCCCATGGATACTCCTTAAAATTATTATTATTATTATTATTATTATTATTATTATTATTATTATTTGCTTTTTAGGGCCGCACCCTTGGCCTATGGAAGTTCCCAGGTTAGGGGTCAGAGCTACAGCTGCCAGTCTATGCTGTAGCCACAGCAACACACAGGATCTGAGCCCCATCCATGACCTAGACTCCACAGATCATGGCAACACCATATTCTTAACCCATTGAGGGAGGCCAGGGATCAAACCTGAGTCCTTGCAGATAATAGTCAGATTCATTTCTGCTGATACATGATGGGAATGACAGTAAATACCATATTAATGTAAGGTTTTAATAATAGGGGATAGTGCGATCTGATTATATAGGAACTCTCTGTTCTATCTTCCCAATTTTTCAATAAATATAAAATAATATTAATAATCATATATTATGAGAAAATATATGACTGGGTCTCTATGCTATACACCAGAGATTAGCAAAACATTGTAAATCAACTATAATTTAATATAAATAAATCAAGTCTAGTGGAGTCATGGAGTACATTGACTTCTCCATTTGCTATGAATCTAAAAGTACTCCAAAAATACACTCTATTAATTTTTTAAAGTATATCTAACAAATTTAATTCAAACCTTCAAATAAGCCTTTCCCATGGAAGAAAATTTGCCCATAATGGTAGAGTTTTCCTAATTAAAATTGTAATGGTTGTATATTATTCCTTAGACTTGGTATGCACAAAGGTATTAAAGTTGGACATTTACGTTACTTTCATTATTTTATTAAGAGTAGGAAATAGATAATCAAAAAATGAAGAAGTCATTTTTCTGGTGAAGGTGGAGAAACACATTCTAATCTATTTTTCCCACTGAATACAACTAAAATGCCTATACAGGAGTAATTTTATTTGGGAGCAAATTATATTGACATTTATGATATTTTCAGATGAATAAAAAGCAAAATAATTCAGTAGAACCGCTCTAAAAAATAATAAAGTGAAGTTCTTCAGATAGAAAAGTAAATTATTCAAGGTAGTAACTTGGAATACCAGGAATGAAAAAAAGAGCAGCAAAAAATTAATATCTGTGTAAAAATAGTAAAATATTTTCCTCTTTTAAATAATTCAATCCTTGTAATCACTACAAAGTGAACAGCACAAGTTACCATTTGTCACCATACAACTAACCCCCTTCACACATTCTGCCCACACTTACCCTCTGATAGCCACCACCATCTGTTCTATGTATCAATGTGTCTTGTTGCATTTTGTTTGTTTTGTTTTTTACATTTCACATAAAATTGAAATCATTGAATCATTAACAATAACCAAGATATAGAAATAATCATTTAAAATATTTATCAGTGGGTGAATAAAGAAAACATGATACACACACACACACACACACACACATTGGAATAACCTCAGCCATTAAAAAGAAAAGAATCATGCCATTTGTGAAAACATGGATGGACCTTTGAATGTAAGGGAAATAAGTCAGATGGAGAAAGACAAGTACCATATTTTTCTCTTCGTAATTTCTTTAAAGTATGCATGATGATTGAAAGCAACATTTTAATAATACCTGGTGGAGAGTTGAATGTATATAGAGATATATGATAATTAAAAAATAAAGAAGGGTAAATAGACTCATATGCTGATAAGGTTTCTATGTTGCACTCAAAGTGGTAAAACACTAATTCTAAATATACTGGAACAATTAAGGATATATATATATATATATATATTGTCCTTCAATATGTGAGTAAAAAAATAACCATAGTACATCCATACAATGGAATAACAATCAGCAATAAAAAATAAGACCTTTTAATACAACAACTTAGATGAGTGTAAAAGGCACTATGCTGAGTGGAAGAAGAAAGCTTCAAATGATTACATACTTTATTATCCATTAATATACCATTCTTGAAATAAAAAAATTACGGAGATGGGGAATAGATTAGTGATTGACATGGGTTAGAGATAGTGATGTGAGGATTTGTTTCACTGAGTCATGACAGAACTTCATGAATTTTTTTGGAAACCAAAAAGAAAACAAAAAGACAACTTTCAGAATGGGAGAAAATAGTTTCAAATGATGCAACGGACAAGGGCTTAATCTCCAGAATATACAAACAACTTATACAACTCAACAGCAAAAAAGCCAATCACCCAATGGAAAATGGGCAAAAGACCTAAATAGACATTTCTCCAAAGAAGATATACAGATGGCCAACAAACACATGAAAAAATGCTCAACATCGCTGATTATAAGAGAAATGCAAATCAAAACTACCATGAGATACCACCTCCCACCAGTCAGAATGGCCATCATTAACAAATCCACAAATAACAAGTGCTGGAGGGGCTGTGGAGAAAAGGGAACCCTCCTGCACTGCTGGTGGGAATGTAAACTGGTACAGCCACTATGGAGAACAGTTTGGAGATACCTGAGAAACCCGTATATAGAACTTCCATATGACCCTGCAATCCCACTCTTGGGCATATATCCAGACAAAACACTACTTAAGAGACACATGCACCCGCATGTTCATTGCAGCACTATTCACAATAGCCAGGACATGGAAACAACCGAAATGTCCATCCACAGATGATTGGATTAGGAAGAAGTGGTATATATACACAATGGAATACTACTCAGCCATAAAAAAGGATGACATCATGTCATTTGCAGCAACATGGATGGAACTAGAGAATCTCATACTGAGTGAAATGAGTCAGAAAGACAAATACCATATGATATCACCTATAACTGGAATCTAATATCCAGCACAAATGAACATCTCCTCAGAAAAGTAAATCATGAACTTGGAGAAAAGACTTGTGACTGCCTGATGGGAGAGGGAGGGAATGGGAGGGATCAGGTGCTTGAGGTTGTCAGACACAACTTAGAATAGATTTACAAGGAGATCCTGCTGAGTAGCATTGAGAACTTTGTCTAGATATTCATGTTGCAACAGAAGAAAGGGTGGGGAAAAAATGTAATTGTAATGTATACATGTGAGGATAACTTGATCCCCTTGCTGTACAGTGGGAAAATAAAATAAAATTGTATTGGAGTATAGTCGACTTACAATGTTGTATTTGTTTCAGGTGTCCAGCAAAGTGAATCAGACATACATAAAAATACATCCATTCTTTTTTTTCATATAGGTTATTACAAACTATCGAATGGATTTCCCTGAGCTATACAGTACATTCCTGTTAATCATCTATTCTATACAGAAGTGTGTATATGTTACTCCCATCCTCCCAATCCGCCCCTCCATGGTATCCCTTATAATAACCATGAAAATGCTTTTGAAATCTTTGAGTCTGGTTCTGTTCTGTAAACAAGCTCACCTATATCATTTTTTTTTTTTTGGCTGCCCTGCAGCATAGGGAGTTCCCTATGCAGGGATCAGATCCAAGCTGCAGTTTAGACCTACTCTGCAGCTGTGGCAACGCCAGATCCCTAATCCCCTGTGCCTGGCCAAGGACTGAACCTCTGTTCTAGTGCTCCAGAGATGCCACTGATTTCATTGCCCCAAAGGGGGAACTCCTGCATCATTCATTTGTTTTTTTGGCTGTTTCTGTGGCATGTGTAAGTTCCCAGGCCAAGAATGACAGCAGTGAACTGAGCTGCTGCAGTGACAATGCCAGATCTTTTACCCACTATCTCACAAGAGAACTCCTCCCTTGCATCATTATTTATTAGATCTAATAAATCTAATAAATATTTGTGTTTGTCTGACTTATTTCACTTAGTATGATAATTTCTAAGTCCATGTTGCTATAAATGGCATTATTTCATTCTTTTTTCTGAGTTACATTCCATTGTATATATGTACTACATCTTCTTTATCCATTCCTCTGTCAATGGGCATTTAAGTGGCTTCCATGTCTTGGCTATTGTATATATTGCTACAATGAACATAGGGATGCATGTATCTTTTCTTTTTTTTTTTGTCATTTTGCTATTTCTTGGGCCGCTCCTGTGGCATATGGAGGTTCCCAGGCTAGGGGTCTAATCGGAGCTGTGGCCACCAGCCTATGCCAGAGCCACAGCAACGCAGGATCCGAGCCACGTCTGCAACCTACACCACAGCTCACGGCAACGCCAGATCTTTAACCCACTGAGCAAGGGCAGGGACCGAACCCGCAACTTCATGGTTCCTAGTCGGATTCGTTAACCACTGCGCCACGATGGGAACTCCACATGTATCTTTTCAATTATGGTTTTCTATGTCCACGACTGAAATTTCTGGATCATATGAACTTAGAACACTCTCTAACACCATATACTCAAAATAAACTCAAAATGGATTAAGGACCTATATGTAAGGCTGGATTCTGTAAAACTCCTAGAGGAAAACAGAGGCAGAACACAATTTGACATAAATTGCAGCAATATCTTGTTTGATGAAAACAAAAAAATAAACCAATTGGACCTAATTAAACTTAAAAATCTTTTACATAGCAAAAGAAACCATAAAAAAAAAAAAAACGAAAAGACAACCCACAGAATGGAAGAAAATATTTGCAAATGGAGCAACCGCAACTGACAAGGGATTAATCTCTGAAATAAAACATCTCATGCAGCTTTATATTAAAAAAATACAACCCAAACAAAAAATGAACAGAGGACATATATAGACTTTTCTCTAAAGAAGACAGCCAAAATAGACATGAAAATATGCTCAACATCAATAATCATTAGATAAATGCAAATCAAAACTATATCACACTGGGCAGAATGGCCATCATTAAAAAGTCTACAAAAAAATAAAAGTCCTGGAGAGGGTCTGGAGAAAAGGGAACCCTCCTACATTGTTGGTGGAAATGTAAACTGGTAAGACTACCATGAAGGACAGTATGGAGGTTTCTTTAAAGAGTAAACATTTAACTATCATGAAACTTTTTATGGAGAGTCAAAGAGTATTTTAGTGGGTCATAGCATGAAAGCTATCAGAAACAATTCATAAGGTCATGGCTATGTTCCATTAAAATTTCACTTACAAAAACAAGTGGTGATAGGAGTTCCTGTCATCTTAGTTCAGCTGGTTAGGAACCCAGCTAGTATCCACTAGGAGGCAGGTTCTATTCCTGGTCTTGCTCAGTGGGTTAAGGATCTGGTTTTGCCATGAGCTGTGGTATGGGTCGCAGATGCAGCTCAGATCCTGTGTTGCTGTGTGGGTGTAGCATAAGCAAGCAGCTGCAGCTCCAACTGGGCCCCTAGCCTGGGAACTTCCATATGCTGCAAGTGCGGCCCTAAAAAGAAAAAACAAAAACTGGTAGTGGTGCTGAATTTGGTTCATGGGCTGTCGTTAGATGTGCTCTGGTCTAGATTAATATATATTATGTGCATAATATAATTATTTGGACAAGTAATATAGATAGTTATATAATCTATTTATTATATAATATTTTCTACTCAACTTATATGCCCAAACAAATGTTATTATTTATTTTGCATTTGTATGAATATACATACTTAATGTTTTACAATTGTCTTTTTACATTTAATAATACATCATGTACATTTTTCTTGTCACCACACATAGATCAATCTTATTCCATTTCAATGACTGCTGAATATTTCATTGAGGAGAAATATATATATTAAATATATATATATATATATATATATATATATATATATATATATATATATATTTAAGCAGCCTCCCATCAATAAATACTTATAGGAATTCCAATTTTTCACAAACATAATGAATACTACATCAAACATTTATATGTGTGTATATATATACTTGTATAGATACTTATAATTTTATACTTGTGCAAGTGTTTTGGTAGAGGTTGTTTTTAACTCAGATTTTTTTAGCATTTGACAATTTATATTTTTATTAGAGGATTTATATTTTTTAAATACGATATAAGATATCTAAACCACCTATTATAGACTAACATTTCTTTTTCTTTTTTCCTTTTTTTTTTCAGGGCTGCCTCTGTGGCATATAGAAGTTCCCAGGCTAGGGGCTGTATCAGAGCTGAAGCTGGCCAGCCTAAACCACAGCCAGAGCAACAATGGGATCCGAGCTCTGTCTGCAACCTACACTACAGCTCACAGCAATGCTGTATCTTTAACCCACTGAGCAAGGCCAGGGAACAAACCAGCATCCTCATGGATACTAGTCAGGTTCCTATCCCTCTGAGCCACAATGGGAACTCCAACTAACATTTCTTTTAATTCACATTACATTTACACAACCTTCTTTGGAGTGAGGTTAAAAGCCACAGCATCTTAACCTCTGGATGGGTGCCTATCCATTAGTTGCCTTGCGGATACGGAAGCTGCTCACTTATTTTATTAGCTGCTGCCTGGGCCTTAGGAGAGTGAGGAAATAACAGGCATTCATGTTGTTGGAGCAAGTGTCTAGATATGATTACTGCACATGCTGGTGGTACTACTACCATTCATCTGATTGTAGGTTTGATGTGTAAGTTAGACAACCTCAGTTTGTTCATAAGATGTGATGACCCTCCTTGGGATGTAAGCAATGGATCAAGTCATAATTCATACACACTCTACCCAGCCTAAATGTCTATATGGTGCCCAAGGGTCACTGATTCCAACTCTCAGGAATTCCACAAGTCCCTAACTCTGAGATTTTTAAGTAATGAAATATTTAAAAATAAATATTATGGGATTTTAAGTTTGAATTTCTCTTTTTTGTTTATTCTGTCAGTTTTCAGACTGGCTGCCTTATTTGCCAATATTGCTTTATATTTTCATAAGGATCTTCAGATTACAAAGTACTTGGGAAAAAAACTCATTTGATTTTTGTAGGAATGCTATTATCCAAAGAGAAGAAAATAATAAATATTACTCTATTTTTAAGTTGAAAAAAATGAGGCACAGAGAAGATAATTGATTTGTTGAAGGTTGCATAGCAAGCTAGTCTCTAAATGGGGCTTAGGCCCCAAACCTCTTGGTATTTTGCCGGTATCACTTTTCTTTCACATGGACTTGCTCTCCCTTTAGTTTTAGTGCGTTTGGAACCTATATAAAAACTATGGTTAATACACTTAAAGATAGATGGACAAAAGACAGAAACAGTAATAGCCATTAAATATATAAAGAAATGCCCAGTTCATATCTTTAATTTCAAATTAAAACAGCAGTGAGATTTTTCACCAGTCAAATGCATAGATTTATTTTAGTTAATTTTTTATTGTTATTTCTCCAATACAATTTTTTTTCCTACTGTACAGCATGGTGTCACAGTTTACACATACATGTATACATTCTTTTTTCTCACATTATCATGTTCCATCATAAGTCAATAAATATAGTTCTCAGTTCTACAGAGCAAGATCTCATTATTAATCCACTCCAAAAGCAATAGTTTTCATCCCAAGCTCCCAATCCATCCCACTACCTCCCCCTCCCCCTTGACAACCACAAGTTTTTTCTCCAAGTCCATGATTTTCTTTTCTGTGGAAAGGTTCATTTGGGCCGTATATTAGATTCCAGATATAAATGACATCATATGGTATTAGTCTTTTTCTTTCTGACTTACTTCACTCAGGATGAAAGTCTCTAGTTCCATCCATGTTGCTGCAAATGGCATTATGTCGTTCTTTTTTATGGCTGAGTAGTATTCCATTGTGTATATATACCACCTCTTCCGAATCCAATCATCTGTTGATGGACATTTCGGTTGTTTCCATGTCCTGGCTATTGTGAATAGTGCTGCAATGAACATGTGGGTGCATGTGTCTTTGCAAGGAAAGTTTTGTCTGGATATATGCCCAAGAGTGGGATTGCGGGGTCATATGGTAGTTCTATGTATAGTTTTCTATGGTACCCCCTTACTGTTCTCCATAGTGGCTGTACCAGCTTACATTCCCACCAAAATTGCACAAGAGTTCCCTTTTCTCCACACCCCCTCCAGCACTTGTTATGTGTGGACTTCTTAATGATGGCCATTCTGACTGGTGTGAGGTGGTATCTCATAGTAGTTTTGATTTTCATTTCTCTAATAATCAGGGATGCTGAACATTTTTTCATGTGCCTGTTGGCCATCTATATATCTTCCTTGGAGAATGGTCTATTCACGTCTTTTGCCCATTTTTCATGTGGGTTGTTGGCTTTTTTGCTGTGCATTTGTATAACTTGCTTGTATATTCTAGAGATTAAGCCCTTGTCATTTTCATCATTTGAAACTATTTTCTCGCATTCTGTAAGTTGTCTTTTTGGTTTCCTTTGCTGTGCAAAAGCTTGTCAGTTTGATTAGGTCCAAATTGTTTATTTTTGCTTTGATTTCTGTTGCTTTGGGAGACAGACCAGAGAAAACATTTGTAAGGTTGATGTCAGAGAATGTTTTGTCTATATTCTCCTCCAGGAGTTTCATGGTGTCTTGTCTTACATTTGAGTCTTTAAGCCATTTTGAGTTTATTTTCATGCATGCTATGAGAGTGTGTTCTAGTTTCATTGCTCTGCATGCAGCTGTCCAGGTTTCCCAACAATACATGCTGAAATGAGTGTCTTTTTCCCATTTGATGTTCTTGCCACCTTTGTCAAATTTTAATTGACCATAGGTGTCTGGGTTTATTTCTGGGTTCTCTGTTCTGTTCCATTGGTCTGTCTGTCTGTTTTGGCACCAGTACTACACTGTCTTGATGACTGTGGCTTTGTAATAGTGCCTGAAGTCTGGGAAAGTTATGTCTCCTGCTAGGTTCTTGTTCATCAGAATCGCTTTGGCATTTTGGGTACTTTTGTGGTTCCATATAAATGTTTGGATGGTTTGTTCTAGTTCTGTGGAAAATGTCATGGGTAATTTGATAGGGATTGCATTGAACCTGTAGATTCCTTTGGGTAGTATGGCCATTTTTACAATATTAATTTTTCCAATCCATGAGCATGGAATATCTTTGGTTTCTTTACATCTTCTTTAATTTCCATGATTAATGTTTTATACTTCTCGGCATATAAGTCCTTTAACTCCTTGGTCAGATGTATTCCCAGGTATTTGATGTTTTGGGGTGCAATTTTAAAAGTTATTGTGTTTTTGTATTCCTTTTCTAATATTTCCTTGTCAGTGTACAGAAATGCAACTCATTTCTGAATGTTAATCTATTATCCTGGTACTTTGCTGAATTTGTTGATCAGTTCAAGTAGTTTTTGGGTTGAGTCCTTAATGATTTATATATGTAGTATCATGTCATCTGCATACAGTGAGAGTGTTACCTCTTCTCTTTTTATTTGGATGTCTTTTGTTTCTTTTGTTTGTCTGATTGCTGTGGCTAGGACTTGCAGTACTATGTTGAAAACAGTGAAGAGAGTGGGCGTCTTTGTCTTATTACAGATTTTAGTTGTAAGGCTTTCAGCTTTTCTGCATTGAGTATTATATTTGCTGTGGATTTGTCATAAATGGCTTTGAGTATGTTAAGGGATGTTTCCTCTATACCCTTTGTAAGAGTTTTTGTCATGAATGGATGTTGGAATTTGACAAGTGCTTTTTCTGCATCTATGAGATGATCATGTTTTTTTTTTTTATTTTATTTTCTCACTGTACAGCAAGGGGGTCAGGTTATCCTTAGGTGTATACATTGCAATTACAGTTTTTTCCCCCACCCTTTCTTCTGTTGCATCATGAGTATCTAGACATAGTTCTCAATGCTATTCAGCAGGATCTCCTTGTAAATCTATTCTAGGTTGTGTCTGATAAGCCCAAGCTCCCGATCCCTCCCACTCCCTCCCCCTCCCATCAGGCAGTCACAAGTCTATTCTCTAAGTCCATGATTTTCTTTTCTGAGAGATGTTCATTTATGCTGGATATTAGATTCCAGTTATAAGTGATATCATATGGTATTTGTCTTTGTCTTTCTAGCTCATTTCACTCAGTATGAGATTCTCTAGTTCCATCCATGTTGCTGCAAATGACATGATGTCATCCTTTTTTATGGCTGAGTAGTATTCCATTGTGTATATATACCACCTCTTCCAAATCCAATCATCTGTTGATGGACATTTGGATTGTTTCCATGTCCTGGCTATTGTGAATAGTGCTGCAATGAACATGCGGGTGCATGTGTCTCTTTTAAGTAGAGCTTTGTCCGGATAGATGCCCAAGAGTGGGATTGCGGGGTCATATGGAAGTTCTATGGATAGATTTCTAAGGTATCTCCAGACTGTTCTCCATAGTGGCTGTACCAGTTTACATTCCCACCAGCAGTGCAGGAGGGTTCCCTTTTCTCCACAGCCCCTCCAGCACTTGTTATTTGTGGACTTCTTAATGATGGCCATTCTGACTGGTGGGAGGTGGTATCTCATGGTAGTTTTGATTTGCATTTCTCTTATAATCAGCGATGTTGAGCTTTTTTTCATGTGTTTGTTGGCCATCTGTATATCTTCTTTGGAGAAATGTCTATTCATGTCTTTTGCCCATTTTTCCATTGATTGATTGGTTTTTTTGCTGTTGGGTTGTATATGTTGTTTGTATATTCTAGAGATTAAGCCCTTGTCGGTTGCATCATTTGAAACTATTTTCTCCCATTCTGTAAGTTGTCTTTTGTTTTCTTTTTGGTTTCCTTTGCTGTGCAAAAGCTTTTCAGTTTGATGAGGTCCCATGGGTTTATTTTTGCTCTAATTTCTATTGCTTTGGGAGACGGACCTGAGAAAATAGTCATGATGTTGATGTCAGAGAGTGTTTTGCCTATGTTTTCTTATAGGTGTTTGATGGTGTCCCGTCGTATATTTAAGTCTTTCAGCCATTTGGAGTTTATTTTTGTGCATGGTGGAGGATGTGTTCTAGTTTCATTGCTTTGCATGCAGCTGTCCAGGTTTCCCAGCAATGCTTGCTGAATAGACTTTCTTTTTCCCATTTTATGTTCTTGCCTCCCTTGTCAAAGATTAATGGACCATAGGTGTCAGGGTTTATTTCCGGATTCTCTATTCTGTTCCATTGGTCTGTCTGTCTGTTTTGATACCAGTACCACACTGTTTTGATGACTGTGGCTTTGTAGTATTTCTTGAGGTCTGGGAGAGTTATGCCTCCTGCTTGGTTTTTGTTTCTCAGGATTGCTTTGGCGATTCTGGGTCTTTTGTGGTTCCATATAAATGTTTGGATTGTTCTAGTTCTGTGAAAAATGTCATGGGTAATTTGATAGGGATTGCATTGAATCTGTAGATTGCTTTGGGTAGGATGGCCATTTTCACAATATTGATTTTCCCAATCCAGGAACATGGAATATCTTTCCATTTCTTCATGTGTTTTTTTTTTTTTACTTTTCTTTTGTTAATGTGGTGTATGATGTTGATTGATTTGTGTAAGTTGAACCATCCTTGTGAACCTGGGATGAATCCCACTTGGTTGTGGTGTATGATCTTTTTTATATGTTGTTGGATTCAGTTTGCTAAAATTTGGTTCAGAATTTTTGCATCTATATTCATCAAAGATATTGGCCGATAGTTTTCTTTTTTGGTGGTATCTTTGTCTGGTTTTGGTTTTAGGGTGATGGTGGCATCATAGAATGTTTTTGGGAGTGTTCCTTCTTCTCCAATCTGTTGAAAAGTTTATGGAGGATGGGCACTAGATCCTCTTTGTATGTTTGGTGGAATTCACCTGTGAAGCCATCTGGTTTGGGACTGTTATTTGTAGGGAGTGTTTTTATGACATCTTCAATATCATTTCTAGTGATCAGTCTGATTAGTTGATCTGTTTCTTCTTGATTCAGTTTTGGCAGGCTGTAGGTCTCTAGAAAGATACAGTTTTCTTCTAGGTTGTCAAATTTGTTAGCATACAATTGTTCATAATATTTTCTCATTGTTTTTTGTATTTCTGTAGTATCTGTTGTGACATCTCCTTTTTCATTTCTTATTTTGTTAATTTGGATTTTTTCTCTCCTCTTCTTGGTGAGCCTGGCCAGAGGTTCATGAATTTTGTTTACCTTTTCAATGAACCAGCTCTTGGTCTTATTGATTTTTTTCTATTGTTTTTTAATCTCTATTTTATTGATTTCCTCTTTGACCTTTATGATTTCCTTCTTTCTGCTAACTTTAGGTTTCGTTGCTTCTTCTTTGCTAATTAATATAGTTAGTGGGTTAAGTTGTCGATTTAAGATTTTTCTTCTTTTTTGAGGAAGGCCTGCATTGTTCTGAATTTCCATATGAGCACTGCTTTTGCAGCATTCCATTGATTATGAGTGGTTGTGTCTTCACTGTCACTTGTCTCAAAGTATTTTTTAATTTCCTTCTTGATTTCCTCATTGACCCATTGGTTTTTTAGCAGCATGTTGTTTCATCTCCATGTAGTCAGTTTTTTCTCATTCTGTTTCCTATGGTTGATTTCTCCTTATGCCATTGTGGTCAGAGCAGACACTTGAAATAGTTTCTATATTCTTAAATTTGATGAGGTTAGCTTTGCGCCCCAGGATGTGATCAGTTCTTGAGAATGTTGCATGTGCACTTGAGAAGAATGTATATTCTGATTTTTTGGATGTAATGTCCTGAAAATGTCAATGAAGTCTAACTTTTCTATTGTGTCCTTTAGGATCTCTGTTGCCTTATTGATTGTCTAGAGGATATGTCCATGGATGTGAGTGGGGTGTTAAAGTAAATCATAGTACAAATATTACTATAATTGCATTCCCATCAATTTCTCCTTTTATGTCCATTAGTATTTGTTGGAAGTGTCTTGGTGCTCCTATATTAGGGGCATATATATTGACAATTGTAATATCCTCTTCTTGAATGGATCCTTTAACTATTATAGTGTCCTTCTTTGTCTTTCTTTATGGCCTTCATTTTTTTTTGTCTTTTTTTTTTTTGTTGTTGTTGTTGTTGTTGCTATTTCTTGGGCCGCTCCCATGGCATATGGAGGTTCCCAGGCTAGGGGTTGAATCGGAGCTGTAGCCACCGGCCTACGCCAGAGCCACAGCAATGCGGGATCTGAGCCGCGTCTGCAACCTACACCACAGCTCACGGCAACGCCAGATCGTTAACCCACTGAGCAAGGGCAGGGACCGAACCCGCAACCTCATGGTTCCTAGTCAGATTCGTTAACCACTGCGCCACGATGGGAACTCCTATGGCCTTCATTTTAATGTATATTTTGTCTGATATGAGCATTGCAACTCCTGCTTCCCTTTCTTGTGCGTTGACATAAAATATCTTTTCCCATCCCCTCACTTTAAATCTATATGTGTCCTTTGCCCTAAGGTGAGTTTCTTGTAGGCAGCATATTGAAGGTTTTTGCTTTTTTATCTATTCTGCCACTCTGTGTCTTTTGATTGGAGCATTCAGTCCACTGACATTTAAGGTGATTATTGGGAGATATGCATTTATTGCCATTGTTATAGATATTATATGCCATTTATTGCCATATTGCCATGTTTTCCAGTTGATTATATGTTTCTCTTTTCTTTTCTTTTTTTGGTTGGATTTTTTTCCATTTATTTTATACCTGAGTACTTTTCTTTTCAGTTTTTGTGATGAAATGTTTGGTTTTGATTTGGGGTTGTCCTGTTTTTTAACTAAGTTAACCCCTTCCTATACCTGCTTGCTTTTGCCTGATAGTCATATAGGCTCAAACACATCATTAAAATAAAAAACAGAATCTATATTTTCTTACTTTCCCTCACTACAGTGTATGATTTTGATATCTTTTTTTTAACATCTTCATGTTTAGATCTGTATGCTAGCTTATTTAAGTGACTGCTTTCCAATTGTGGTTTCCTCAATCCTAATTCTTTTTTTTTTTTAATTTTGAGAAAACTTTTCAATATTTCTTTTAGAATGGGTTTCATGTAGCTGTACTCTTTTAGCTTTTGTTTGTTGGGGAAATTCTTTATTTCCCCTTCTATTTTAAATGATATTCTTGCTGGATAGAGGATTCTAGGTTGCACATTTTTTTCATTCAGCATGTTAAATATATCTTGCCACTGCCTTCTGGCCTGTAGTGTTTCTGTAGAGAAATCACCTGATAGCCTTATGGGAGTTCCCTTATAATCAACTCTTTGCTTTTCTCTTGCTGCCTTTAGAATCCTCTCTTTAACTTTTGCCATTTTCATTATAATATGTCTTAGTGTGGGCCTATTTGGGTTCAACATGTTTGGGGCCCTCTGTGCTTCCTGTATCTTAATATCAGTGTGCTTTAGATATGTAAAGTTTTCAGCCATAATTTATTCAAATATATTTTAATTCCCCTTTTCTTTTTCTTTTCCTTCTGGAATTCCTATTACGTGAAGATTGGCCTGATTTATATTATCCCATAAATCTCTTTTATTGCTTTCATGTTTTTTCATTTGGTTTTCTGTCTGCTGTCCTGATTGGGTGATTTCCATTATTTTATCTTCCACATCACTAATTCATTCCTCTACATTATTCATTCTGCTCTTTGTTGCCTTTAGCTCAGTTTGTATCTCTGCAAATGAGTTTTATAGTTTTTCTTGGCTCCTCCTTATATTTTCTAATTCCTTTCTAAAGGAATCTGCTTTGCCATTCATATCCTCTCTTATTCCTTCAGTATTTTCACTCTCTCCCTTTTGAACTGAATGTCTATCAGACTGCAGGGACCTGTTTCATTGTTGACTGCTTTAGGTGAACTCTCCTGTTCCTTTAACTGGGAACTGTTTCTGTGCTTCTTCATCTTGCTTGTGTTTTTCTTTTTCTGTGAATTTGGGGAAGCCAAACTGTAGTTTTATAAGGCTACTTCTATGCAAGAATACCTCTTTGTATTTTTAGAGGGGGTTACTATTTATTTTTGGTTTGTTAGTTTGAATATTTGCTGCCTCTTTCTTTGGGGTGAGCAGGCTGTTATTCCCAGGATGCTCCATGTGTTTTCAGGGAAGAGGAGGCAATGGGTAGAACTAGAAGTCAGTGCCTGGTTGTTCGGCTCTCAACAACAGCAAGTACATGCAGGAAGGTGGCACAGGCTGCTCCTAGTTGCAGGGCCCTGGGAAGTAGTAATATGCTCTAGGCAGATCTTCAAGTTGACCAGGTCATTTTGCAGAAGCAGCAGCAGGGTGCATGAATTCCCGGGGGAGTGAGAGCAACAACAGCTTGTTTTCTATTGCAATGCCCTCCTCTGAGGTGATTGGAACTGCAGGTGGTGCCTGTTCAGGGGCCCCTAGTGGGAGTGGGCTATGACCATCTCTGAGGTCAGTGATAACTCTAACCTCCTGTGTAGGTTTGCCCCCAACACCTGTAGACCATGCATGAAGAAACCCGTCTCACTTAGCCCACCTAGGAGGTGCTGTACAAGCTGATGCTAGTTTAAGGATATCCTGGAAAATAACAGAGATCAGGTGTGTGGGTACTGCCCAGAATGTTTGGCAGTGGCAGGAGCAGGGCGGTTGTGTTCCTAGGGGTGTGAGAGCACCAACAGGTGGTGTTTGGTCACAATGCCTTCCTCTGTGGTGCCCCTGAAGTAAATGGGGCTGCAAGTGGTGTCTGTTCACAGACCCCTAGTGGTGGTGCACCACTTGCACCTCTGGAGCCAGAGATATCTGCAGTGGTTTGCCCCCACCTCCTGTAGACCATGTCAGAAGGACCTCATCCTGCTTAACCCCCACAGGAGGTGCTGTACAAGCTGTTCCTAGTTGCAGGTTTCTGGGAAGGGACAGTGATCAAGCATCTGGGCACTGCCTAGAGTGTTTGGTGGTGGCAGCAGCAGGGTAGGTGTGGTCCCAGGGGAGTGAGAACAATAACAGGTGGTGTTCTGCTGCAATATCCTTCTTTGTGGTGCCCTCTGAGGTGGTTGGGGCTGCAAGTGATTTTCATTCAGGTTTTCCCAGTGGCGGTGGGCTAGGCCCACCTCTGGAATCAGGGATAACTGTGGTGTTTCGTCTCTGCCTCCTGCAGACCATACAAGGAGCACCCTGTCTCACTTAGCCCACAAAGGAAGTACTGCTCCAGCTGCTCCTAGTTGTAGGGTGTTGGGAAGGGTCAGTGACCAAGTGTCTGGGTGCCATGCAGAGCATTTAGCAGTAGAAGCTGCAGGACAGGTGTGTTCCCAGGGGAGTGAGAGCAACAGCATATGGTGCTTGGTTGCAGTGCCCTCTTTTTTTCTTTTTTGCCACCCCTGAAGTGACTGGGGTTGCAGGTGGAGCCCACTCATAGACTCCTAGAGGTGGCAAGCCACACCTCCCTCTGGCCTCTGAGATGACCACTGCAGTCTGTTCCTGCCACCTGTAGATCATACAAGAGGCACCATGTCACACTTCGTCCCCTGATGCCCTTAACCCACAAAAGAGGTGCCTGGCCAACCCAAACTCCCATAAACTCCTATAAACAAGCAAGAGGCTTCTTGCCACCCATAGCCTGAACCAGAGCCTTCCTACTCTATGAGAGCCCGCAAGTGTGCATACGCTCCAGTGCAGGGAGTTTCCTATGGCATCTGCCCCCCCCCCCCGCCCTCCCCAACAATGGCGCCTTGCCTCTCCTGCGGGTCTGGACCTTCTCCCAGGTTCCCTCTGCTATGGCATTCCCCTCCTCAACCCATTGGTACCACTCCCCGACCAGTGGCACCCTGCTCCTTAGCCCCTCAGGCTGTCCCCACACTGCCAGCTCCAGTCTTCTCCCTGGGACTGACCTCCTGAGCCTGAGTCTCAGTGCCCAGCCCCCGCTTGAGCATCTCTGGCTGTGGTGTCCTGGCTGGTGGTTCAGATGATCTGTGCCCCTCTCACTCTGCTTTGCGGTCAAATGCATAGATTTAAAAATGTGTGTGGAATCCAGGTCTCTTATTGACTGCCAATTTGAGTATAAATAGGACAATATGCCAGTGTCTATCATAATTTGAAATGTCCATACCCTCTGATCTAAAAATTGTACAGAAATGTATCCTACAAAAAATATCTATATAAATGCAGAAAGACATACACATACATAGGAGAGGGACACAGAGTAATCTCCAATTGCAGAATTGTTTGACATTGTGAAACATTGGAAATAAGCTAAATATAGATCAATAAGGGAGTGAATAAATCAAATACTATGCATTTGTTAAAAGTAATAAAGCCAATCTTTTGTACTCAAGTGGAAATGCATTCAAGATGTATTAAGTGAGGAGTTCCCATTGTAGCTCAGCAGAAATGAATCTGACTAGTATCCACAAGGACACAGGTTCAATCCCTGGCCTTTCTCAGTGGTTTAAGGATCCAAGTTGCCATGAGCTGTGGTGTAGATCTCAGATGCGGCTCAAATCTGGCATTGTGGCTGTGGCAGCAGCTACAGCTCCAATTCTACCCCTAGCCTGGGAACCTCCATATGCCACAGGTGCAGCCCTAAAAAGCCAAAAAAAGAAAAGATGTATTAAGTGAATAAAGGAAGTAACAAAATATTATAATGGTATAACCTTATTGTGAAAATAAAATGTAATCTATGCAAATATGTACATATACTTATTCATGTATATTAGTAATAAAACAAGCCAGAAGAAATATTGCAAACTTACAGTTATTATGTGTGGGAAATTATACATATTTGTAACAAAATGTTTGGATCTTTGGGCTCCAGAATTCAAAATTTAGATGAAGACCATAAAAAGAGACAAGACTTCAGTGAGCCCTAATAAAAACTGGGAGCGCATATCTGCATTGATTGATACAGCCAGTGGGAAAATTAAACATGGTTCTCCCAAGTTAAGGAGGAGAAAGATGTGTATATAATTGGAAAAGCAAGCCAACCCCTTCCCGCCTCCACCCTACATTGGCACTTTATATAATACATCCTGGGAAATGTCATAAATGACTAGAATTAACATGATGCAATCAATTTAAATATCAACCAGTATTTGCATAGTATTTGACATACACATACATTATTGCTTCTTATTTTCTAAGAACTCTGTCAAGAAAGAAGGACATGCTATTCTTATGCACATTTTGCATGTGAGGTAACTGATTCCAAGTGAGCAAACAACTTGTCCCAATGTCACACAGTTAGTGAAGTGGCAGAATCACAACTAGAATTCAACACTCTTGATATCAAACCCCATGCTCTCTTTGTGATTCACCTCTTGGTCAATGAAACCACTAAGTCATTAGTGGTTATGGCTTCTTTCAAGGAATGAAAGGAGGTCCATGGCCAAAACTAGAGATAATGAATAGGCCCATTGATTTATAGTTTTTTTAAATAATCATCTTCATCTGCTCTCCAAATCTTCAATCACATTTCAGAACTATATAAAGGCAGATACACTGGGTTAGGAGAGGCCACTGACTCTCTGTTACCTAAGCCAAGTTTCTTTCTATGAATAAGACTCAGTTTCCTATACAATTGGGGATTTTCAGACTGTCTGGAAATCCATTCAATCCACATATAGGAGAGTGGACCAAATTCTTTTTCTGTTCCAGGTCTGACAGTCTGCTCTTCTGTGAAAGCTGCTGCTTAATATTAATAACTAATAGTTATTACATGCTCAACATGTGTCAGGCACTGTACTTAACACCTTACATGCATCATCTCTTCTCGTTTATCACAAAAAAATCTATGAGGTATATGCTATTACAATTCTCATTTGACTCAGGAGACCGAGACACAGAAATAAAATGACTTTCTTAAGATTACACAGTTAGAAAGAGACAAGTTATGAACCCAGATAGTTTGACTCAAGAGCCCATGGTTTGAACCACTGAGCCCAATAGAAGGAGCCTTCTCTTCTATTCCAGAGAAATTATAGGAGATATATTGATCAGACAGGACAAACTGTCTCCATTAAATAATCTTTCTGAAGGGCCTCTTCTAGATCATTGTTTCAAAATCAAAATCAGTTCATCCATTTTGCATGGAATTACTATTTTTGTAAATCCCCATGAGACAAATCCTTCACAGGAAAACTTCTCTGGAAACAGATATAATTGTTAAGAAATTAAAATGAAAACTGAATTCCATGTCTCAAGAGAACCTTTAGCAACATTGATGTACAGAAATTTTGAGGGTGGCCTTGTCCAAGCTGTTGGTGTTTCTTCCTACCTTTACAAACAAGGACCCACCATGTACAGGTTATTCACTGCCCAAGGGGGCCTGGTGGAGAACATGAGTGAGGTCTGAAATCCAGTCCCCATTCCATTTGTCCTATGTGCCCTTACTTCAAACTGCATCTCCCCAAAAGGAGATCACTTTTCCTAATTTGCAGAAAGGCATAGTTCATTCTCTGAATCATTCACTTGCAGAGTTGGAACTGTTAGAGTGAGAGAGGCCAAAGAGAGTGTTAGAATGGCTTTTGCTAATTCACAAAATTTTGCTGCATGAAATAGAAGCTACCCTGATGATAGACCATTACAGACCATTCTCAGAGCTTTTACAGACTTGTTGCACTATCTCACTGCTCAGGGCACTGCTCTCTTCTGGAAGACAACTAGATAATCTGAGAAATTAATTCTTACTAACAGTGTTAAATAGAGTCACAAGGAGAATGGTCCTCAGGCCTAAACACAGTGAAATGAACACTGGTTAGAAGTACTTGAAATATAAATGATATGAGTATGAAAAGCCTGTAAAAGAGGACTAATTACTTTAAATGAGTTCACTGCTTCTAAATCAGAAAAATTACATACTAAGAAACTGTGAGAAAGATAAACCACTGTGTATTAAGCAGCCCTGGAGGATGGCAAACTTGAAGGCTGAAGATAGTTTAACAGAGTAAGCTTTACCAGAAAGGGGAAGAGGGTGCTTTTGATTAAACCACAAATGACCTTTTTGAACTCAGGTGATATTCAATGACTTGTTTGCAGAATGATCTTCGAAGACATAAAAAGCATATACTTGAAGCCAACATGTATTCACTAAAAACAAGTGATGACAAATCAACATTGTTTTTATGAGTGTTGTTAACAAGGCATACATGCAGTAAAATAGAATGTGAGAATTCAGTAAGCTCTCTCATTCTAATTTTTGTAGATATAGGCTACAGGGAACTACTGATAGAGTTCACAACTGACTGAGGGCTAACTCTGAAAGGTGATGAGTAACTAAATAATAGGCTGGCATAAACCTTGCTAAAAAGCCTTGGCCTTGTTCTATTCACTGATTTATCAAAGATCTAGACAAAAAAATAAAAAGATATACTGGTCTAATTTGCAGTTATGCATATGAGGAGGTGAAGCAAATGACCCGGATTTCAGATATTTTATCCCAGTGTCCCCAGACACCACAAAAATGGTCAAAATGTCCCAGAAATTCTGAAATTTTGGCAACCAAACTACAACTACCAGACTTCCTTTTATAAAAGGACACAGCACAAAATCCCTTTGCCAGACTGTGTATGCCAGTTCAGAATTATTAAAATATAATCACTTGTAAGGAAGATGATTGTGCCAGTAGTTGTATGGAAGGACAAAAGCAGAGGAGCAAGAATGCCAGCATGAATACTGACTTTGCTAGCAGATATGGGGCTGTGTTAGGTAGAAGAAAGGCTATTTGTGTTCAGTTCTGTGCTTAGAGAAGTCACTACTTTGGTTTATCAAGTTTCCTACCCTTTCTAGGTTGCAAAATCTGAGCTTACTTAATATTCTTGAACAGTCTACTTAACATTTAAGGACTTTCTTTTAGTCATTGAAGCAGATGTTGAGAAATAAGGCAAGGAAGAGGTCAGGTGGTTGGCGTTTATTGGGTTAAAAAGGCTGATCCATGTCATTCTCTGGGACTATGGAGAAATACAGAATGAACATGGGCTTAAGGGGTCCGACAGATCCTGGTTCACATGCCAATTCTGCCATTTATTTAGCTGTCATCTTAAGCAAGTTATTTAACTTCTTTAAGCCTTGATTTTATAATCTGAAAAAGAGTAATCAATGTAAAACCATAGTGCTCATCTCACAGAACTACTGAACGTTGGTCATTCACATAAAGTGTGTAACATGATATATAGCACATATTAATAACTCGGAAATCGTAACTCCTCTCTTTTGCTTATAAATTTGATTTTTCATCACAGTTCTCTTTCTTCAATGAATGCCTTCATAATTCATCTAGTTACTCAAAGCAAAATACTTCAGATATCATCCTTAATTCCTCCATATCTGTCATTGCTCCCTCTCACTGACAAACACACACACACACACACACACACACACACACACACAATTACTTCGTTCTTAAGTTCTTCATGTCATTTTTACCTCTTGAATATTTCTCAGGTCTATCCATGTTTCTTCATTCCAATTGATATCTCCTTAGTCCCAGTCACTATCAACTTTCCCACTTAAGTGGTAGTCTTGTTTCTAGTTTTTCCTAATCTAATATATTTTTATTTCACACAGCAAAAGTGATTTTTCCAATATATGAGTTTATCCTATCATTCACCCACTTAATACATGCCAGCAGCCTCCTATTTTCTTTATGACAAAGATCAGTTTCTATAAATCAGCTCTCAAGGACCTGACATCGCAAACTCCTACTGCTCTTTCAGATGTGCTAACTTTAATGTCTCTTTTTCTGAGAAGTTTTGCCTGCATGTGGGTGTTATTTTTATTCCCATTTTTTTAGGTGAGGAAACTGAAGTATAGAGAAGTTAAGTTTACACAAGGTCATACATCTAGTAAGTAGCAGAGCTGGGAATTTGAAACCAGGCAATCTGGTCCCAGAATCCATGCTTTTAAAGCACTATATTATGTTGCTCCTCACTTTTAATAAATTACTTACTAACAAATAATTATGTAATTATATTAGACTATAGGCTCCAGGTCTGTGTGATTTACCACTGTATCACTGTATCTCCCAATGTGGGTGTCAGAAACATAATTAACATTCAGTAATTGATCATTAGATAAATTGGTCAATATTTATTGAATTAATATTGATGGAATAAATAGTACCTATTATTATCATTATCAAATCCTGCCTCAAATATCATCTGCTTTGTGAAGATTTCTCTAATTTCACACCTAGCTCTTGACAGATTTAGTGGTTCCTACCTCTGTGCTCTCAAATTCATTACATGTAATGAGTCTTATCCAAGAGCATGGGAAGTGTTTGAAGGCAGCAGATATTTAATTCATTTTTGGATCTTTAATATCAATATCAAGAATACCTGGCATATAGCAGGTACTTGATTAATGTTAATGAATAAGAAAATGAAAAGAATATGAACATCTAAGTAGATGATATATGATAGACAGATAGATAATAGACTGACAGATATTATATCACCAAATGAGAATCCAAAAATAAGTTTAAAACTAACGAGGTGAAATTTAATTATAATAACTGTATAGTTATGTTGAGGATTCCAAAAACTAACTTCATGAGATGTCAGGGAGATGATGCTATATGGAAATACATACTAAAAGACTTGGTTACATACTATAAAGGCAAACTCCTCCTTGTTAATTAATCATGTGCTATTTTCAGCAAATATAATGTGATGTTAGGCCATTTCAACAGCAATAGTGCCCTGAAAGAGGGAGCTGACAGCTGTACCTTCTGTGCTAATCTGCCTATACCAACATTATATACCCCACCATCTGTGAAGGAAATTGCATGATTATGAAAGTAGCCATGACTACAGTTCTTCATAAAGATAAACTTATTTTGGAAACAAGTAATCATTACCCCATTTGTCACTTTTATAGGTTAAGATTTTCATATCCTTTCCTTTCCTTTATAATGACAATAATAATAGCACTCCCCCGTAGGAAGACCAAATGAAATAACATTCTTAGAGCACACTTCCCTGTGTCTGGCTGTCTGACTCCAAAGCTATTAATACATTTTATGATGTGTAATACAGACACATCATAGTATTCACTTGTCACATCACACTCAATTGTCACAGCACACTTCTGAAATTTATCTTATTATGGTCATTTCACTGATGATAAAACTAAGGATCAAAAAGCACAAGGGCTCTCTAGTTAGTGATATTAAGTGATGGCTCTGAAATGCAAACCCAATTCCAGAGCCCATGGCCTTTCCACTAAACCCACTATTGCCCTGTCAGATATAAAAATTGTCCTTTGGAAATCCATGAGGAAGAAGAAAGACAACATGTGCACCTAACCTTCATCTTTCAAATGAAAAAAGAATTACAATTCTCAAAAATCACTGCCTTTCACAAGTGAAGAATACATCTATTGAACAACTAGGAAGTCTCTTGTCTTTTGAGCATATGGGAAAATTACCTTTTGGGAACTAGCCACAAGTACTTACTGAGTACATTTTCAGCAGTTAAACTGCTCTAAGCCTTTGCTCCAAGAATTACACACACACACACACACACACACACACACACACACACACACACACGCCCTTTCACCTTCCCCACATTTGATCTGCTGTCTCTCAACAGGCTATAGCTCAGATTTTGGAAATGTAAATCCGTGTTGAGGATTCCTTGGGCCAAAGGAGCTTTCTCATTGATTAATTTAAATGTTATTTCAGTCACTGCTAGTCCACATCCTTTAACATATAAAAGGATTGATGTTAAGCCCATAAATATAAGACTTCATTTATCTATTCCTTTATTTATTCAATAAATATTAATAATAACAGCTATTACAGATTGTATCTACTATATGTTCCAGGCACCTTTCTGGAACCATTCCAGGACCATTCTATGGACTTTGCACCTATTAACTCATTTATTTCATATAACAAGACTTTGAGACAAGTACTACTATTATCTTGTTTTAAAGATTAGATAACTTAAGAATGAGAGAAGTTATAGAATTCACGTAAGGTTATACAGCTAAAATAATAGAGTTAAGATTAAAATATGGGCTTTTAATTAACTATCTCCCTAAACTTCCCTAAGTATGTGTCAGACACTGGAATAGTTTAAGTGTTCAATAGACTTGAACACCCAATATGTACTTCATACAGTGATAATCACTACATTAAAGATACCATTTTTACCTTCAAAGAGCCTACAAACTATATGAGAAGAGGCTAACACGTATAAAACAACATATAAAGACATGGTGTCACTATAGTACTGGAATTCAGGATAATCCTGAATGCAAATAGATTGTCCTAATATCTCTGTAAACCCTTGAAATGTACCAGCAACTCAAATGTTTTATCATCCAAATCATATCACCCAAACTACACATAAACCCTTTCTCCTACATCCAAAGTGGCGCAGAACTTTGGTGACATATATATTATCAAAAACATCAGTAATCCTATTTGACTAATTTGGGGATAAATTCACAAATCACCTTCTGGACTGACCCAGGTGAGCCTTTTCTCAAGAAATATAAACCATAGTATTGCTATTTGGCCTGAATGGGCACCAGGAAATACCAAGGGCTTTTCGAAAATGATTTTTTATTCTACTTTCACTTGGCATTCTGTTAATGACATATGCCAGAGCCTGCAATAGCAAAGGATCATGATACATAAGGCAAGACCAGATATGGCTATGAAAACTTTGCCATAAATTACACATGGCTGTTGGGAAATTTTGTAAGATAATTTAATTAAAATGTGGAATGATCTACAAATCTATGCATTTACGATATTTTCTCTTTTAAATGTTTAAAGCTCAAAGACTTCAGTGGTATTTACAACATTTTGCTATTTTATATCTTTACATTTTAGTATCAACTATTTTAGGGGTTAACAAGCTATAGTTATTGCCTGTTTTGTACATAAAGCTTCATTGGAACACAGTCACACTCATTTTTGTTTTTAATACTGTCTGTCTCTGGCTGCTTTTGTGCTACTTTGGCAATGTTGATTAGTTGAAACAGAGACCTAATAGCCCACAAAGCCTAAAGTATTTATTATTTAGAACTTTACAGAAAAAAGTTTGCTAACTTCTGAACTATTTCATTGAAATTGTTATTATAAGTCTAAAAGTAAAGGGGGTTTAAGGTATAAAAAGCATTGAGGAGTTCCCACTGTGGCTCAGAGGGTTAAAAAGTCAACTAGTATCCATGAGGATGCGAGTTCACTCCCTGGTCTTGCTCAGTGAGTTAAGGATCTGGCATTGTTGCAAGCTGTGGTGTAGGTCACAGATGGGGCTGAGAACTGGCATTGCTGTGGCTATGGCATAGGCCAGCAGCTGCAGTCTCAATTCAGTCTCTAGCCTGGGAACTTCTATATACCATGGGTACAGCCCTAAAAAAAAAAAAAAAAAAAAAAAGAGAGAGAGAGAGAGAGAGAGCAAGAAAAGAAAACTTATCAGGAGATATATATATATACTGACAGCTCATTTTTTACCAAAGAAACATATTAGGAGATTAAATCCTAGAATATTAGAACTAG
Source organism: Sus scrofa (assembly GCF_054392235.1). NCBI lineage: Eukaryota > Metazoa > Chordata > Mammalia > Artiodactyla > Suidae > Sus > Sus scrofa. The sequence continues at coordinate 63,577,223 of NC_139401.1, forward strand.
GCAAACTTTTAGAAGTGTGTCCATAGGTATTCAACTTTGTTATTTTTTAATATTATTGTATTTAGTAGGAAAAATAATCTCAAATACTTTTAACACAGTTATTCAAACCAGTCTGAGTTCTCTGATTCTGGGCAGTGCTCACACATACACATTTACAGAATTATTCATGTAAGTGTGAATTTTATCATCTGCTTTCTGCATTTAACATTATTGCACAAATTTATAACATGTCAGTGCTTAGAGATACTTAGAGCTTCTCTAGTTCAACCCAATCCCACCCTCACTCTAATGTTATACTGAGGACAATGAGGCTTGAAAAGGGGAAGGGATTTGCCCAAGACCCTACAGTAACAGACAAAAGTGAACTGTTTCTACTGCTATTGCTTCAACTCTGTTTTGTATACACATTCTTATATATGGACAGACTGCATTTAAATGTTAATGGAATTTCTTGCTTAACCATTCTCTTACTTTTGTAACACACTTGGTTTCTAGATGAAAAACAAAGATCCAGAAAAGCAAAATATCTTGCCTAAGATATCACAATAAATTACAGGTAGATTTGGGACAGATTGCATAGTGCTAACATCTGCGGAAAATGCAAAAACATGACATTTGATACAAGCCAGCTGAGAAGAAACAAGTGGCTCTCTGGGACTTATCATATTCACAAATGAATGTCCATTCTTCATTTGATGTTAAGAAATTATAGATCGTACTACAAATCTGGCTTCTTGCTTCCTTGTGGGCATAGTGGCCGGAAACCGCTGGTTCCCAGGCAGCTTCTCTTGACAGGCTTGAGTAAAACAGACAAAAGAAAGACCTGATGACGGTAGGAATTATGAGATGGTACAAGATTACTACTGCTTCATATATTCCCAAAATCCAGGGATCCAGACAGCAAGACAGAAAAATTGGGTACTTGCAGAGACTCTGACATATTGGCTTTCAGAATTCAAGCAGTTCTAACCTTTAACTTTGTGCTCTATTTGACCTGAATTGCCCAATCTCTCTCTCTCTCTCTCTCTCTCTCTCTCTCTCTCTCTCTCTCTCTCTCACACACGCAAAATCTGCTTTCCACAGTCCCCACTTGTCCTATATTCTAATGGATAAATGTGACCATTTTTCAGTGTCATAACACCAACTTGAATGCTCCTGCTTGAGAAAACTTCCAAGACCCCTGCAGCTGAAAATAAGTTCTATCTCTTGTGAAGCCTCACAGCTCTTCCTTCTATAATTATTTAGTCTTAGCCCCTGTATTTCTAAAATAGTATCTTGTACAGCTAGGTATAAATATTTATTGAAAAATAAAGACATGATTTGGTCTTCACAAAAACTGATGTTATAAGTAGAACAAGGGTCACCACTCCCATCTGTAGATAATAAAGTTGAGGTTTTGAGAGGTGAAGGGCCACATAGTTACTAGATAGAGACCAGACACAAACCTAGTCTTCTATTTTTCATTATTACTATATTTGAGAGATCAACAGAAGTAAGGCTTCTTTCTTCAGCATATCCTTTGTCAAGATCATCCTAGAACCCTGAACATACACTAGATCTCCTAAAGTGTTGGAAATATGGCTTGGAACCCATACAGGAAAGCTCGAGTGTGGACTCAGCGACTTTTCAAAACAGTTTGTGTTTTCTTGGGATTATTTTCTATAGCTAGTATCAGGGCTGCGTGGTCTGAAAACACTCTCTGGGTTATCTAGGACAAGTTTGAAAATAGCAAAATAATAAATTAAGACTGATAAAAAACTGGAAGTTGTGAAAGTGCTGGCTGACTCTCCTTTTTCTCTATATAGACTAAAGCTTATACGGTACACTCCAAGGGAAAAATACCTTCAAACTTCCACAGGAGTTAATTGTGTCTCACTTCAATCCTCTCATGCTGCTGCTTTGTTACCCTAGGGAACAATCCAAATAGCACTAGTTTAATTGTCAAGTTTAGAATGACTATTCTCTGATGAAGAACCATCAACAATCAAGAAGCCTGTGGTCAGGAATTAAAAACTATGCAATTGGCTTCCCAGGGGCCTGTTTCTTCTGAGGCTTATTTAGAGTCAGAGTTGCATACTTGACAAAAACTAATTTTTGCAGCTGTCAGGAGCTAGGACAGCTGAGAAAAGAGTGAGTTGGATTGGGTTCTGCCTCCTGTACCACTCTAAAGCTCTGCCAACACCAGTTTCTAGAACCTTTCCCACAAATGAAAGTACAAAGGGGAAAGAGTCATGTGTGCTTTTCACAGGCCTGGCAGAGCCTGGAAGCTTGGCACTTAGGTACTTCTCCTTGTTTCAACATGTACCCTGAGTATTCAAAATAGGAATGGCTAGAGGTTAAATATGAGGCACTGGGGTAGATTTTTTTACACATTCTCATTTCTGGCCATAACTTCCTTAAATTGTGTTTAAATTGAAATCACCAACACCTGTTCTCTCTGCAGCATTCAATTTGGAAGAGGAGTTTAAGATTTGCAATGTGCTTAGACATGTCTTAAAAGTTTCCTGATACCACGTCCTATATTTCCCATACTAGATGGGCTCAGAATTGCAGCATATGTTTCCAGAAATGCAGACAATGTGAATGGGTCAGGAAGGATGTGAAGCTGCCAGGATTGGCTATTTGCATAAGCCCAATACCATGTAAAAATTGGGGACCCTTTGCTAAAACTATTAAATTTCATGATGAGGATTGCAAATCATTAAGCCAAGCCTAGTTCCTTCTAAATATGGGGCTCTTTGTGACTGCACAGGTTGCATGTTCATGAAATCATACTTGCTCCCAGTTTACACAGAGACCTGAACACATAGGAATTCTCAAATTAAAACTGTCCCTTGGCAGAAAACCTGATAGGTATAATGGTTATTAAACTATCCTCCCCTATGTAATGATTACATTGTGAAATACTACAGGAAGAGAAAATAAAAGTCTCTGAATGATACTAAAGAACAATTTGAAGACTTTACTAGTTGAGATAGTGACTTCGTAAAGACAGAGAAGTTGATTAGATGAACTTTTGCCAATATTTTTAAACGATACTATTTCTGTGACCCTCACTGACCTTCCCTGACAAAGTTCAGAATCTCTTTGGACCATAATTAACAGCCGATGTTGGCTTCTTGCCACTTCACATTTATTCACTGGACCAGTGCATGACTGCTCCTCTCATCCCACACAGTTGGGTCAGAGCCTTCACTGGTTAATATTTATAAAAAATACTTTGAAGATGAAATCCTCAGTGAGTAGAGAAAACAGTTGGATTTGATAGAACAGGGAGTTTTGGGGTCTGGGCCTCTTTCATAACTGCCCCTACCACACATTTGATCTTTGATAGATCTGTTGTAACTGAGTAGTTGTACTTTCCTTTGGGTGAAATAGCAAAAGCCAAATAAAGAGACCATAACTTCTAGTGGGGTTTTTCCCAGGTCCAATACTGAATGCCTGGGGTTACTTTAAAAGAGAAAGTTTGGCTATTTTGTCTCTCTGGCCCTTAGTACCTTCTCCTTACACATACATTTGGTTTCTATAGCTAGATAACTGATTTAGGTGATTTTGTTAGCATTTTCTATCCTGTTATTCTGGTGCCATGAAGGCCCTACCTAGAAATGTGAATTGTGAGGAAATAAAGAAGTTAATTCTGAGCTCATTTTCCCCAAAGCTTCTGAGTGGACTCAACCTTCTTCCATGAAAGGAAGTTGGAAGGGGTCTATGTTTTTAATTCCATGCAAGGTCTGACAGTGGACTACTCATAATGTCTCCCTTTGCAATAGTATCCTAACAGCAGGGAGCTGCAGCAGTGTAAATAGATTGGGCTAGGCTTCCGGCTCCAGCCTCAGCCTAAGCCTTCGACTGGTAGTATCTCCAGTCAAGCCTATGACTTATATTACCTTCCTGACTTGCCTCCTGGGTGAACTGTAGGCCAGGATAAGCCAGGCCACCTCAACATCTGTGTCAGGGAGCAAAGGTGAGGGAGGGAGTCTGTTTCTTCAGCTCTTGGCTTTGTCGCTGTGTCTAGCTGCCTGCATACTGTTGAAATTCAGCTGCTAGCCTTACTATAAATTCAATCAGTCAACTCTCTTAAAATAATCTGATTTCAGAAACTCCTCAGGCATGGATTAAGATTCTGTATTGCCTTTGGCCTTTGGCTCTAGGGCATTGGATATCTGAATTGATTTCAGAGTCATGGGAACTTAGATAGACTACCAAAGGCTTCTAATTGGCCAACTCTTGGTCCAGTTCAATGTGCACTTATGAAGCCAATTGCTCTGTGCCAGGCCAGTACTAAGAACTAAGTGTACAAAGTAGACTGAGGCCTAGTCCCTGCCCTTCAGGAATTCATAGCCTGTTTACAGAGCCAAAGGAATAAACAGATAATTTCAATATAATGTGATTAATGATAGGCAGGAGATGAGAACTTGATGTCTTGAAAGCAATGAGGAGAAGCAGCCAACCCAGCCCAGAGGCATCAGGGAAGACTTCCTGTAGGAGAGTTCAACAGGTAGAGTTCAAGGGAGTTATCGAGAAAAAAGTGAAAAATAAACATCAAAGAATGAACAACAATAGCAATGACAGATGAGTTCTAAGAGCACTCTATACTCAGGGAACTGTTAGGAGTTAAGAAAATTGAAATTTAAAGTACAAGGGTTGGAGTGATAAGAAATGAGAGTAGAGAGGCAGGTGGAAAGGGAAGCAGTCATGGGAGTCTTGGATGTCACATTAAGGAGCTTAGCTTATATCCTAAAGGCAATAGGGGGCCAGTTTGGAGTTTTAAGCTAGGAAGATTTGTCAACTGAAAGATCACTTGGAATGCAGTGAATGTATGGATTAACAAACACATCTATGTCACAACTTTACCTTAAAATGTGCAATGTTTTCCCCAAAGTCTACAGAATAAATCCTGAATTCATTGGGTTGATTTTCATCAGTTTGCTCTAACCTAAATTTCCATTCTCAACTCATTTTGTTGTCCAACTACATAAAATCACTCTTCTCCATTTATTTAAAGGTCATGCTATTATTTATTCCTAATTGGTCCCCTTATTCTTCCCTTCTCTGGTGAATTCATATTAATTCTTTGAAAATAAGGACAACTGTTTCTCTGATAAGTCTTCCCTGACCTCTAGTTACTCTACTCCTCCTTTCTCTTCCCATAGGACCCTGCTCGTGCTTTATAGCTTTTATGAGAAAGTGTTGTAACATCTCTGTTTCTGTGAGTGTTCCTCACTTGGCATTAGCTGCTTGAAAACAAGAAGATGCTGTATTTGTTTATACATTCCCAGCATTTTACATAGTCAACACTCAATAAGTTTTGGTTGAAAAAAAATCTAAGGAACAACCAGTTAAAATAGAAGGTTAGATACAGACCATAATAATCATTTTGGCACTGGAAGAGTTTAATTGTGAAGTGTAGCAAAAAACAAACAAACAAAACCAATCACTAAGGTGTAGAGGATGGGACAGCACTTGAAATTTCAGTCCATGTCCTGCTGTTGACTTACTGCAGTCATCTTTTCCTATCTCTGTACCTCAATAGTCCCAAGCTATGTATTAGTCCAACTGATTTCCTAAAAGGTTACCAATCACTCTCCCAACCCAGATCCAATTATCTAGGATTATATTATTCATGTTATCCACATTCTTACATTCCAGAGGTGTACAGAAGCTATGGCAAGATAATATATATAATGCACTTGTGTCGAGAAGGAAAAATAAAGTCAAGTCCCTGTGATAGATGAATACTGGGAAAGGTACCTAACAGATACTGAATGCCTCACTCAGAATGGAAACAGCTTTATCTCCCTCTCTTTTTTCCTCATATATAAAGAATGGGCTATAGTGGCAGAGTGGCATTTAGAGCTGTGCTGTTGACTTTGACTTTCCCCAGTAGCACATGATAGCCCATACAAAAAATTCTACAAAGTGAATCTTATAGGTTATATTCTGTGAGATACATACTCATTCATTTGCAGCTTTCCTACACTAAGAAGTCTTCTGTTTGATATTCTCTAACCTAAAAAAAAAAAAAGTAGGTGTTTTTTTGGATTTTGTTGTGAAACCAAAGCCACAGTAGCAAAAGTCAGGTAAGAAAAAAAAATAAACATATTAAGAGGACCTTTACTAGCTGCCTGACAGTAAAGGGGAAAAGCTTAACAATATCTACAAAATGATGGCTAATAGAATGTATAAGTATATGATTTGTAAATTTTTAATTTAACGGGAAAACAAAGCCCAGGTTCTTTATCTATTCTTCTATCACTACTTCCAAATTTTTATAACTCTGGCCTATTGTCCTCCCAAGGTTGGACAATGTTGAATTGACTGAGCCCAGAGAAATGAGTGTCAGGGTTCTAGGACAAACTGTGAATATAAATAATAATGGCAATTTAAAATGATAGCATTTACATAATGCTTTACCATTATAATCATTTTTGCATAAATCGTCTTAATTAATTATTTTAATTACCATGCTCCAGTGAGCCTCAGGGCCTTTGCACGTGCACACTTTACACATTTTCTTTATTTGGATAGTTCTTCTCACCTATCTTTGCTAGTTCTACTAACGCTTCAGGTCTCAACTCAATGATCACTTTATCAAGGTAACCTTCCCTGAATTCACTATCCATATCAATTTTCTCTCTTACACAATCATGGCACTAGTACCATTCTTTGTTTTGCTTATTATAATTGCTATTTTACATGAGTGCCCATGAGTATTTAATTATGATATCTCTATAATATAAATTTGATGAAAAGTGGCTGCCCAGTCACAGACTATATTTCTCAGCCTTCCTAAAATTTTAGGGAAGTGGAAGGTGCATATTACCAGTTCTTACTAATACCATATGAATAGAAGTGTGTCATTTCTCGGCCACAATATTTAAAAAGCAAGTTCGCCTTCTTTACCTTCTCTTTAAATTTCTCCTGCTTATGTACAGAGGCTTCTGAGGCTCTAATGCAGTGGTTTTCAAACTTGACTGCAATGTTATAATCACCTAGAAACTTTATAAAAATTCTGAAACCCCTATGGCATGCCAAGTCAATTAAATATCTGCATGTGGAACTCAGGCATCAGTAATTTTTAAACTCCTTAGGTTATTCTAATGGGTAGCCAAAGTTGAAAACCAGTGCATGGCTTTTGGATCCCTGAAATATTGTGTGGACAAATGTTGTCAGTTTGCGATGAATATCTCTATTGGATTCTCATGAGAGGAAGAAATAAGCTAATGTCAAATGACAGAATATTGGAGAGTTTATTACATCAGTTATTTTACCATAGCTAATATACTCTCCATTATATCTTTAGTGTCTATTGTAGAGTCAGGCACATAGTAGGTGCATACTTACTACTTATTGAAGAATAGTATTATATTTCTCATCTTTACAGATGAAGCTCAAAGTGGGTTAATTAAGTTACCCAATTTTCACAGCTAGAAAGCAGAAGTCTGAATTTGAACCCAGGTCTCCTTGATTACAAAATGGGTATTCTTCCCACTACATTATGATGCTCCATTTTGCAGATGAGGAAATTATAGGATTTCAGAAACACCAGCATTCACTTTAATGTCCCTTATAGGTGACAATCAGTGGCCTGTGATGGCCTCAGAATTCTGGCAACAATTGGTGAGACTATTAGCACCTAATTAGTGGTAAATGAAGGAGCAGAAAGACACTAATGGAGTTGACAGAGGTTGATAAGTGGTAAGACCCCTATCTAGGTCTTAGATTGTCTGTTTCAAGGCCAAGCCTAATTAATACCTCAAACTTTTGGCAACAAAGACCTTTTTTCATGAGACCAGAAAGCTGGCAATTAGAATATAGTATTATAAGGTAGAAAAACAAAGCCTTGGCCCTAGACCAAATCAAGATCTGCATAAATGATGTCATTGACTCCAATTCTCCCATACCTTCCAGCTTTGTCTAACACATCTTTCTAAAGACCTCTTGCATCATATCACCCCACAACTCAAAAATACGTAATGGCTTCTTGTACTTTCTTATATCAATTTTGTATCATTTTGTCTAAACCACTACAAGACAACTTCCATAAGCTGTCCCAGTTATATTCATCCAACTTTTTCTCTTAGCCCTCCTCTATACCACTTCTTCTTAGACAAGGTGCCCTCTTCACACACCCCATCAATACCAACTTTAGCACCCCTTCAAACCTTCCTTTATTTTGAAGCCTGCTCTCCATTTCACTCTGTTCATGTCCCACAACTCCATGAAGTCTTTTATACTACCCTGATCCATCTAGTATTTTCCTGGTTGTTATGTTTTATGCATTGGTTACATCTCCCTGAAGGAGTTGTCAGCGACTTGGTTGGCAAGACCCCATAACAAGACTTCATTTGTGTAATTGTGATCATGATTATTTTCTTTTTCTTTATCTTTTTTTGCTTTTCAGGGCCACACTTGCAGCATATGGAAGTTCCCAGGCTAGAGGTTGAATCAGAGCTGTAGCCGCAGGGCTATACCACAGCCACAGCTGTGGTATAGCAGTATCTGAGCGGCATCTCTACCTATACCACAGCTCATGGCAATGCCAGATCGTTAACCCACCGAGCAAGGCCAGGGATCAAGCCTGCATCCTCATGGATCCTAGTGAGATTCGTTAACTGCTGAGCCACGAAGGGAACTCCAATTATTTTCTTTGCAAAGGTAGTTGGAAAGGCATTAAATACATGACCACATTTGATAGTTACACTTACCCCATGCAATACATATTGATTCCCTAGTTTACTAAATATTTATTGAGAATCTGCTACCTGCCAGGCACTGTGCAGGGAAGATATTTCTATCTAGCCTCTTTTTTTTTTAGAAGAGGAAACTGAAAATTTTGGTAAATGGCTTAGACAAATTCACATAGCTGAAAAATGACTGATCTAGTGTTCCAACTTATCATTCTGCATCCAAGTTTTTCTCTATTACATGTTAGATCTTTCCAGAATCATTCAATATTTCTAAATAGAAATAAAATAAATTTTATTTTTATACATTTGGGGGAATCCATGATATATTATTGGGAGTATTAGCAATATGATCAAGAAATATTTATTGAGCACCAATTGTTTACTGTGTAGAAAGGACATATTCATAAAAATTAATAACACTGGTCATGCTGTGTAAAGTGCCAACTGAATGGCAGAAGTTTCCCACTCTTTCTGAAAAGGATAAGAGAACTATAAGTTGGGTTGGACCAGGAAGGTTTCAAAAGAAAGGTGAGCTTTGAGCAGAGTCTTAGAAGATAAGTAAGATTTTGATAGAGAAATGTGAACATAGGAAGGGTATTTCAATAGAGGAAATAGTGTGAGCAAAAGCTTCCCAAGGTGTTTCAAAACCAGGTTGGGCATCACTGGTTTGTACCAACAGTAAGAAACAAACTTTTGAGCAATATGTGATAAGTGAAAACCCAGCTGGTTTGGAGGATTGAAAGAAGGTGATAAAGAAGTATAAGACTAGGAGACCAAAACCCTGAAATGAGTTAACGAAAGTGACAGAACTTTACAAACTGTAAACATGGAAATGGTTTAAGGTGTTATTTTTGTTATCGTAATTGCTATTTGATAGTACAGTAATTGGTTCAATTTAATCATCACTTTCCCATTGAGTGCTGGCCATTTTTATAAAGCATTCAAAGGCATAACCCTTCACAAGAAAGGCAAATAAAGAAAATATAAAAATTGGATCATGGACATGGAGAACAAACATGTGTTTGCCAAGGGGGAGGGAGTGAGATGGACTGGAAATTTGGGGTTAATAGATGCAAACCCTTGCTTTTGGAATGGATAAGCAATAAGATCCTGCTGTATAGCACTGGGAACTATATCTAGTCACTTGTGATGGAGCATGATAATGTGAGAAAAAAGAATGTATATATGTATGTGTGACTGGGTCACATTGCTGTATAGTATAAAATTGCCAGAACATTGAAAACCAGCTATAATCAAAAAACATAAAAATAATTAAAATAAAAAAAGAAAAAGTAAAAATTGGAAATTTTTTCTCACATTGTTATGAGTCCATTAGAAGTTCAAGAAGACCTGAATCACTACATGGATGGCTTCAGGCACCGTTACTCTTTCACACCTAAAGTGAGTTTCTTGGAGGAAATGGGTTTTGGGGAAAGTGAATTTGTATTGAGGAAAAATAAAGTCTAACAGAATAAGCCAGCAACACTAATTATCATCTCGTACAGCCTGGCACTTTAATCTTTTCAATGATTTGGTTGGACTCATCTTTCTCTCACTCTGACTCTGAGAAATGAAAACTGATTACAATTATTATTTTTTATGGCCACGCACATGGCATATGGAAGTTCCTGGAACACAGATGGAATCTGACCTACACTGCAGCTGCAGCGACATTGGATCCCTTAACCCGCTGCACCCAGCTAGAGATCAAACACGTGCCTCCACAGAGACCTGAGGTGCTACAATGGTATTCTTAACCCACTTTGTCACAGCAAAAAATCCTCATATTACAATTCTATAAAGTAAGTCTTGAAGGCTGTAGAGCTAAGATTAACAGGTTCAAATCCCAGTTCCGTCGCTTCCTAACCATGGAATGTATATCTCTCTGAGACTCAAGAGAGAAAGAATAATTCCTACTTTGCAGAGTTCTCATGAAGATCAAATAAAATATGTATATACAGGGCCTGGAACGTTCCTCAAATTTCAATTCTTGTTTGGTTCTCTGGCATTATAGAGCATAGGTTTGAGAGTCAGAGAAGATACAGGCTAAAGTGAAGGATATTCATTCAATGAATTGCAACTGAATTCCTCAAAAGTGTCAGGCTCAGTGCTAGGGGCTGGAGAAAGCATAGTAAACAAAGCAAGCAAGACTTTTATTTTTATATAATGTATAGGCAAGAGCTTTTCCCACATATATTAGCTGTGTGCCTGTAATACTTTACTGAGCCTCAGTTTTCTCAATTGGATGATAATCATCACCCAACATACCTTACCAGAAAGTTATAAGAATCAGATTAGATAATGAACATAGAAACATTCTTACAAACTGTAAATTACTTACAAAATTACTAATAGTTGTGTTCCTATTTGATAGCAAGAGGGGCTAACAAATATTAGCCATAGGTACCAGAGAACACATTTTCACGGAATGTTTAGGATTGGGAGAGAATACAGATCAGTTGGCACATGCAGAGAAACTCATCTCCAAATCTCACTAGTAAGGTCCTCATGCTGCATTAGTTGGCAAAAAAATGTATATACTCTTTGATTCTGTTTAAGAAATTATTTGTATGTTTGTCTTCCCAGAAACTCCATCTGAAGGAAACTGTCAAATTTTCTAGAAGGAATTTGCCATTCAGATGTTACTGAAAGCTGCTATGCTCTTACAATATGATCCTTCTCCCTAGTAAAAATTAACTGTCCAAAAAGAATGGGCACATAACTCAAGTTATTACAATCAGTCATTATGTAGGTTTTTGACCTGGAGATTCTGGCCACTTTGGCTCTTAACTTGAGCTGCAGATGTGATCAGTAGTTGTTTTTTCCAGTGTGGACTTAGAATGGAGAAAGTGGTCTGTAGAGAGATGAGGAGGAAATGTTCCAAAAGAAGTAGAGACAATAAGATGGAGAAAGACCTGGCAGCACTGAGTCCTTTATTCTAATTGAGCCCCCAAATGGTTTTGTAAGACATCCTTATATGCTTAATTGTCAATAGCTCTTATGCTAAGTTATTCAGTTCCGCTTTTTGCCTTAGTAAGCTTAGCTGGGTTTCTATTACTTGCAACAATACTCCTAAACTAGTAAAGCCCCATAGTTTTCAAAACCAAAGGCAGGAGTTCCCGTCGTGGCACAGTGGTTAACGAATCCGACTAGGAACCATGAGGTTGCGGGTTCGGTCCCTGCCCTTGCTCAGTGGGTTAACGATCTGGCGTTGCCTTGAGCTGTGGTCACAGCCGGTCACAGACGCGGCTCGGATCCCGCGTTGCTGTGGCTCTGGTGTAGGCCGGCGGCTACAGTTCCGATTAGACCCCTAGCCTGGGAACATCCTTATGTGGCAGGAGTGGCACAAGAAATAGCAAAAAAAAAAAAAAACAAAAAAACAAAAAAAAAAACAAAGGCAGGTCATTAGTGAGCTTTTATATACATACAATCCTACCACTGTACAAGTATTTTTTTTTGCTTCTATGTTTATTATTACTTAATCACATGATTTTTTTTGATTACAGAACTTGTAAGCCAGGTGCTAATTACATGGTTAAGAAACATATAGAAACTGAGGTGCAGAGCAAGGCAAAGACTTATCAAGGGTCAATTCAGAGCTAGAAAACATATAAAACTGATATGATTTTTGGATTATTTATGAATTTTGTCATCTCAGCACAAGATGGGGGACCTTGGATTTGTACTAGAGGGAATGCCTCAGAGATGGCAGGGTAAAAAGCCAAAACGTTTCCTTTAACCACTTGAATGACAGAATCTATGAGCCTAAAGCTGTTATAGCATGTAAGCATAGCAATTCTGAGTCCAAAATTGTTGACACTTTCATTTTATGCACTGTGACATATGATAGTTAAGAGAATACAATTTTCAGAGTCAGAATTGTTTGAATTTTATCTGTATAACTTTCAAACTATGTGATCTTAAGCAAATACTTAAACTCTATGAGCTTCAGTTCTCTCATTTACAAAATGCGACTGGAAATACCTTCCTAGCTGAACTCCAAAGTTTTTAGGACTAGACAAAGTAAGAAGGCTTTGGAAACTCTAAAATGCTATCTATGTCATAACTGTTCTGATTTTTTAGAAATATAAAAGTCTTTTCTACTAATGTTGAAAATGATGGGCTTGGTTATGTTTCTATTGTGAACATCATTCTATTATGAATTTCTACGTGCTAGGCTAGGTATGCCTAGCACATAGTAGGTACTGAGAAAAGGTCAGTTACTTGTTGAGATTTTCTGGCACTTTTCAATGAGAAAAGGACCATGCAAGTGATATGCAAATATCTTTTAGTAATCAGGATAACATAAGCAATAGTGTTAGGTTTCAGGAGTTCCAAACCTGGCCTCTCACTGAATTCCTTCTGCATGGAAACATGAAGAAACTGAATCTCAGTAAGTCCAGACACAGGGCACTTGAAAAATTATTTATCAGGGGAGATGGGATTGAGATGGTAGAATAGAAGGACTGGAGCTCAACTTCTCTCCTAAAAACAACAAAATTTACAACTACATGCTTAGCAATCTTCAACCAAATGGACCAGAAACCTTCAAAAAGATATCCTACTCCAGAAGACAAAGAGGAGGCCACATCAAGAGGTAGGAGGGGCAATTATGTGATATAAGCAACCCCATACCTCCAGGGTGGGAAACCCCACAGACTGGAAACTAACTGGTTCACAGAGACTCACCTATAGGAGTGAGAGTTCTGAGCCACACATCAAAATCCCACATGTGGGGAACTGGCACTGGGAGAAAGAGCCCCCAGATAATCTGGCATTGAAGGTAAGTGGGGCTTGTGCACAGGAGCTCCACAGGACTGGGGGAAATGGAGACCCCATTCTTCAAAGGTGCACACAGACTTTCACATTAACTGGGTCACAGGGCAAAGAAAAGTCTCCATAGGAATCTAGGTCAAACCTGACTGCAGTTCTTGGAGGACATCCTGGGAAAACAGGGGTGAATGTGGCTTGTTGTGGGGGAAAGACATTGGAAGCAAAGCTCTAGGGAGTATTAAGCAGTGATCTTTTCTCTGGAAGTGGTCATTTTGGGAAAATCTAGACCCACCCATCAGTGCTAAGAAGCCCCAGGCCAAACAACAATCCAAGTGGGATCAGTAAACAGCCCAGCCCATCAGTAAACAGGCTGCCTGAAGACCCCCCCCCCAGGCACATAGCTGTCTCAAATCACATCCAGAGACAAAGTCCCACCCACCAGAGGGATAGGAATCAGCTCCACCTACCAGTGGGCAGGCATCAGTCCCTCCCAGCAGGAAGCCTACAGCAAACCCCTCTACCAACCTCAGCCACAAGGGGGAAAGACACCAGAAGTAAGAGAGGCTACAATTCTATTATCTGTAAAAAGGTCACCACACCAAAAACCTATAAAAATGAAAAGACAGACAACTATAATTCAGATAAGGGAGAAGGGAAAAACTCCAGAAAAACAGCTAAGCAATGAGGAGATTCCTAGCCTCCAGGAAAAAGACTTTAGACTGTTGAGGCTGAAGATGATGCAAGACATTGGAAATAAACTGGAGGCAAAGATGGATAACTTACAGGAAACACTGACCAAAGAGATACAAGATATAAAACTTAAACAAGAAGAGATGCAAAATACAATAACCGAAATAAAAAATTCGCTAGAAGCAGCCAACAGCAGAATACAGGAGGCAGAAGAACGAATAAGTGAGGTGGAGGACAGATTAGTGAAATTATGGATGTGGAACAGAAAAGAGAAAAAAGACTGAAAAGAAATGAAAAGAGTCTCAGAGAACTCTGGGACAATGTGAAACACACCAACATCCATATTATAGGGGTGCCAGAAGGAGAAGAGAGAGAGAAGGGGACAGAAAAAATATTCCAAGAGATAATAGCCGAAAACTTCCCTAACATGGGAAAAGAACCACTCAGTCAAATCCAGGAAGCACAACGAGTACCATATAAAATAAACCCAAGGAGGAATACACTGAGACACATATTAATCAAACTGACCAAAATTAAAGACAGAGAAAATCTTGAAAGCAGCTACGGAAAAGAAACAAATAACATACAAGGGGACCCTGATATGGTTATCAGCAGATTTTTCAGCAGAAACTCTGCAGACCAGAAGGGGGTGGCATGATATACTTCAGGTGGTGAAAGGAAAAAACCTCCAACCAAGATTACTTTATCCAGAAAGGCTCTCATTCAGATTTGAAGGAGAAATCAAAACCCTCACAGATAAGCAAAAGCTAAGAGAATTCAGCACCACTAAACCAGCTTTACAACAAATACTAAAGGAACTTCTCTAGGCAGAAAAGAAAAGGCCGCAACCAGAAACAAAAATACCACAAATGACAAGGCTCATCAGTAAAGGTATAAATACAGTAAAGATACAAAATCATCCATGCACAATTATGCCACTAAAATCAGAAATCATGAGTAGAGGAGGGTACAAATGCAGGACACTGGAGATGCACTTGCAATGAAGAGAATGACAACTTAAAATAATCTCATATACATATAGACTCTTATATCGAAACTTCAGAATAAGTGCAAACAAAAAATCTACAATTGATATACACACAAATAAGAAAAATCAACTCAAATACAACACTAAAGATAGTCATCAAACCAGAAGAGGAGAGAACAAGAAGAGAAGAAAAAAGAGCACAAAAATAAATCCAAAGCAATTAATAAAATGGCAATAAGAACATACATATCAATAATTACCTTAAATGTTAATGGACTAAACACCCCAACCAAAAGACATAGACTGGCTGAATGGATACAAAAACAAGACCCATATATATGCTGTCTTCAAGAGACCCACTTCACTTCTAGGGACACATACAAATTGAAAGTGAGAGGATGGAAGAAAATATTTCATGTAAACGGGAATCAAAAGAAAGCTGAAGTAGCAATACTCATAACAGACAAAATAGACTTTAAAATGAAGAATATTTTAAGGGACAAGGAAGGTCACTACCTAATGATCAAAGGATCAATCCAAGAAGATACAACAATTTTAAATATCTACTCACCCAACATAGGTTCACCACAATATATAAGGCAACTGCTAACAACCTTAAAAGGACAAATCGATGATAACACAATTATAGTGGGGAACTTTAACACCCCACTTACAGCAATGGACAGATCATCCAGACAGAAAATCAATGAGGAAAACACAGGCCCTGAATTACGCATTAGACCAGAAGGACTTAATAGATATTTATAGGATATTCCATCCAAAAGCAACAGAATACACTTCTTCTCAAATGCACATGGAATATTCCCTAAGATTGATCACATCCTGGGCTACAAATCAAACAAACCTCGGTATCTTTAAGAAAATTGAAATCATATCAAGCATCTTTTCTGACCACAACGCTATATGACTGGAAATCAACAACAAGAAAAAAAAAAACAGAAAAAACACAAACACGTGGAGACTAAACAACATGCTACTAAACAACCAAAGGATTACAGAAGAAATCAAAGAGGAAATTTAAAAATACCTAGAAGCCAATAACAACAAAGATATGACACTCCAAAAATATATGGGATGCAGCAAAAGCCATTCTAAGAGGAAAGTTTATAGTAATAGAAACCTACCTCAGGAAGCAAGAAAAAGCTCAAATAAACAAGCTAACTTTACATCTAAAGCAGCTGGAGAGGGAACAGACAAGACCTAAAGTTAGTAGCAGGGGTTCCAAACCTGACTGTATCACTGACTAGATGTTTGATCTCAGACAAGTTGTTGTATTCTTCTGAGTTTCTTTTTCCTCGTTTGTAGAATAAGAGTAACAATAGTACTTTTGCATAGGATTATTGTGAGGGTTAAATTATTAATTTACATAAAGCTGTTAGAAGAATGGCTGAACACAGAATGATTTAAAAGGATGGCTAGCATATAATAAGTGTGTAATAAATATTAGTAATTATTACAGTCCATTGCATAGACTCTGGTGATAAGAGAACCATAATCTTGTTATTGCTAGATGAGGAAATTTCCTTTCAAACTGATCACATAGTACAAATGTTCTTGCAATTCTATATTACTTTAGTTTCCATATCCCCATCCTGGTTTGCTAACTGTGACAGGGGCTGCTTTCAACAGCATTGCAGACAAGTTTTCCAGGCACTCTCATAGCACATGCAATTGCATTTTGGGCAGCATTGAAAAAAAAAGATGTCTAAGGAATGGTGATGCTGGATAGGAGACAGCTGATAGGCTAGTGTTTGCTGTTTTTGAATTTGCTTTAGTCCCAGGTTTAAGTTAATTCAAGAAGGAAAACAACCAGCATTGGTATCCTTTGCATTTCTATGAGAATATAGTCAGTTTTGGTCTGTTGGAAAATACTGTTTGTTTTTCTCTATGGCTTTCATCATAATAATTCACAATTCCAGTATACACAAGCCTGAATCATCTATCTAAATAAACAGATTTTCAACTGAAAATATCAGAGCACTATTTGTGATTCATTCAGTAATTTATAAGAACTCCTAATGATAACTCTCGACTTTCCAAAGTATATGAGAATGATACCCCTTCCTTTCATTGATCAACATTTCAATTTAGCCAGAAATTAAAGAGATTTTTATGTTCACAGATTAATTTATAATGGTCTAAGGATTTAGTTTCCATGGTCAGGGCAGAACTTAAATGGTTGGAGCATATTCTCAGGAACTTTTGAGGTAAGTCACAGTTCTCTGAAGGAGAGGCGTATTGAGGAAGGCCCTAGCAAGGGGTTGTAGGACTCTACTTGTAGCATATCTCCAGCTCTATCCCTTTCACTGTCACTCATGCCCAAAAATAGCTGTCAGGAAAGTGGACTCCAGATAATCTATCCCAATTTCAAGACAGACCTAGTCCAAACTTAAGCAAAATTTTCAGTTAACTGCAAAGAATGTGTGACCCTGGGTACAGGGGATTACTTGTTGAAGGGAACTAATCACTGAAAATTCTGGTGTAGAAAAAAGAACTCTGACAAAAGAGAATGCTAGCCCCATATTTCTCTACCTCTGAATAGCTGAATGACCTTGGGCAAGACACTTCAGGTTCAGAGGGCAAGTTCCTCTTCTATATAACAGAGTTAATTTTGCATGCTCTGCTTAAACCCCCAAATTGGTATGAGAATTGCCTGAGGAATTATTGCAAACGTGTGTGTGTGTGTGTGTGTGTGTGTGTGTGTGTGTGAGAGAGAGAGAGAGAGAGAGAGAGAGAGAGAGAGAGAGAGAGAGAGAATCATATTGTTCTATGCCAAAGTCACTGCTTTCAGGGCCCAAAGCTGCAAAGACGTCACAGAGGTAGGGTTAAGAAATAACATGAACGTGATGGCTGTTGTTCAATGGTTTACTTCTCCTAGCTTTAAACTCTGTAGGGAGGCTCTCCTACTATGAACAATAGCAGTGATCTCAAGTGCATCTTTTGGCCTCACTCTGATTTCCCCAGATTATTCCATTCTTAAAGGCCCATAGGTGATATATGTTCTCTGATTGATTGTTGTCTCCCCTTTTGTCAACTATTGATTCCCTCTTGTTTACCTTGTAAAGCTGAAACAAATATGAAGCAAGATTCTCTGTATATTGCCATCTACAAATGTGTTTTTCACAGTAAATGCTGCCAAAGGCATTTCTAGAGTAGAATGAGATAGGGCCTTTTTTCTAGGGAAGAGTGAGAAGTAAAAGAAGAAAGAGAAGTCTTGCTGAAATGATTTCCAACTGTTGACCAATGCCTCACATGTTTTGAAACCTTTCAAATGTGGAGTTTAAACTTTGAATTTCAAATGTTATCCCTGGCACCTGAACTTAGGGGCAAATATCCTTAGGCATTTTGAAAAGTAAATAGCAGTATACAAATGATACCAGTAATTAACTGTTGCTTAATACGTGAGAGTCAATATGACATTCTGTTTTGTGTCAAAGACAGTGGGCTTCAAGTTCTATCTCTGCCTCAGTATTGCCATCTTTAAAATGGGATAATAACAACAATACTTGGATAGCTGTTGTAAATATTATATATATATATAAACTAATAACTATCATCATATATATATAATGCTTATATGTATATATACTGCTTACATTATATATATAATGCTATATATATATAATGCTTACATATATATATATATATATATAAAATGCTTACAACAGTTCTCCAAGTATTATTGTTATCAGTCCCATTATATATATGCACATAATGAACAGATTATTATAATAATCCTTATTGCATGTTCCTTTTGCTGCCTTCTTCTTCTTCTCCTCCTGCTTCTTCTTCTGCTCCCTCTTCTGCTTTTTCTCCTTCTGCTTCTTCTTCATCATCTTCTTTTTTTTTTTTTTTTGATTTTCACTGTCAAGATGAAAATGATTATGTCCATTTTACAAAGAAAGCCAAAGGAGGACCAAACTGGGAGTTTATCCAGAGGTCATGTAGCACATAAATAGGAGTGAAAAGTAATTTTTATTCTTCATTAAATGTTACTGTAAAACCTATTATGAAATGCCTTGCTCTACCATAGACTCAATACTGCCCCTGCTCATCTAATGTTTGTTCTGCATGTTATGGATGGACAAGGCACCTTGCCAGAGCATCAGAGAGGCAAATGAGGCATAGTGGTAAGAGGTCAGTTGCTTTGAAACAGAACATCTAAGTTAACAGTTGTACTGGTCCTGCTTCCTATCAGCTCTCTGATCTTGGACAAATTACTTAATATTTCTAAGCCCCATTGCTAATCCATTCCAAAGGCAATAGTCTGCATCTATCAACCCCAAACTCCCAATCCATCCCACTCTCCCACCACCCCTTTGGCAACCACAAGTCTGTCCTCCAAGTCCATGATTTTCTTTTCTGTGGGAAGGTTCATTTGTGCTGTATATTAGATTCCAGATATGTGATATCATATGGTATTTATCTTTCTCTTTCTGACGTACATCATGCAGTATGAGAGTCTCCAGTTCCATCCATGTTGCTGCAAATGGCATTATTTGTTCTTTTTCGTGGCTGAGTAGTATTCCATTGTGCATATATACTACATCTTCCTAATCCAATCATCTGTCGATAACGTGAGAAAAAAGAATGTATACATGTATGAGTAACTGGGTCACCATGCTGTACAGTAGGAAAAAAATAATGTATTGGGGAAATAAAAAAAAGAAAAAAAATACATTTCTAAGCCTTAGTTTCTGCCTCCAAAAAATAGAGGTAAATTCTACTGACTTGGCTTCTTATACAAAAGTGATTATCAACGTCCTGTAATGCCACTGGATTTCCACTGAATTATCCTTATTAGCAGTCACATAGCAGAGGTGTGGACAAATCTCTATTTTTCAAATTACTTTTGTATCCTGCTTGCATTTAACACTTCATACCTATATTTTCATCAAGTGGAACATCTAGAGCTCTTAATCTTAGTGTCTAATAGAGTGCCTGGCACACAGTAGGAGTTTCACACATTTTTTTCAAAAGATGAAAAAAGGAATGAATGGTAATGCACAGGGTGTGGAATACTGCCTGGTGGAGGAGGAATATTTTCTATTATAACATATATATAAACGTATATAACATATCAATCTGTGACAAGTGTTTTAAAAGAGATAAGAATAAAAAGTATACAAATTACTTATAATTGATAAATCCCTAAACATTTCCCAGAAAACTCAGTTGGGGCTATATTTTGAAAATAAGTTTAATTTGGTCATGAAGGAAAGGAATGAGTAACATTTCTGTAAAAGTGAACAGAATTATCCAAAGGTAGGCCGGCCCGAGAATATTGGATATTTTCAGAGGGAGCCCAAGAAGTCTTATATGGCTAAAGAGGTGGGTGGTTGTCAGAAGAATGAGATGAAAGAAGGGGCTGCAGAGAGAAATTTGGGCTTGTGATAAACTTTAAAGGCTAAGCTATGAAACTTGGACTTGAACCTACAGGCCAGAGGTTGCAGACTGGCAGCCCACAAACTAATTTTTATCCAAAGACATGTTTTTTTTGGCCTGAAAAGAGTTGGCCTGCATGATGTTTTTAAACCAATTGAATTAGCTGCCCACTTTAAAAAAAAAAATTGAGGAGATTTCACATTAAACTCTGAATGCTGTTCTTAAAAATAATGGAACATCTGGAATACTCAGGCTTCATTTTTGCCTGGCAACAACCAGTTGGACCTGAGTGGTGGCTGCCTCCTTTAGATGGGGGCATCTGTTCTCTAGTTGGCCGCAGCCTGTACCACCACAACCTTTTCTCTCTCTCTAATGCCAGGTTCTCTTCACTCACTTTGTTATTTAGGAAGCATTTGGGTTTGAAACCCCTAGTAGAGGAAATTGAAGGCTATAGAGAAGAGAAGAAATGCTATCAGAGTTACCTTTTCAGAAAGAACCTTCTTATTCTGATTCTGCTGAAGACAGGCTGGAAGAAGGTGGTTAGGGGAGAAGTTAGAACTTCAGTTGTGGGGAATGATAAGATGGAGGCTCCAACATTTAGGGAGAAGGAAGAAAATATGGGATGAGAGAGTAGTCTTTTATAACCCTCTAATTGGAGGAAATAGCAAACATCCACAAATCAGGAGTTGTAAAAACTCTGAGGGTTTATTCATAACCCCCCCCCCACTCCTTATTTCTAGCCACACTCAAATGTAGTTATTTAAATGATTTTCACTCTTAGACTGTGAATAGGCTCCTCAAAGACAGAGTCCACAATATCTTATTCAACAGTGAATTCCTAATACCTAGCACAAAGCCTGGCAAACAGTAAGTGCTTAGTAAATACCTGTTCAATGCATGAATTGAAGAGATTCTCTACTTGTAAGTGGAGGAAAGGTTTACTGCATGCCTAAGCATGTTGAAACCACAAAAGTCTCTGCAAACCTCCAAAGCCAAACTCTCAGTTTGGAAATAGAATTTTAATTCTGTGGAAATAGAACATATCCATTTATTCAACAGATATGTATTAAGCACTGACCATGTGCCACACCACACTGAGTCCTAAGGATTCAGTGATAAGAAAACTAACATGGTCTGTACTCTCAAGAAACAAATTTACAGTTCAGTGAGAAAAATAAGTATTAAAAGTACTAAACACACAATAAATATAATTGCATTTGTGAGAAGTCCTCCAAAGAAGAAATACTGGGTACTGTTAAAACTCATTAAGAGGTGAGTGAGTGGGGAAACTGAACTAGCCTAGGAGGTCCAAGAAGTCTTTCTGGAAGTGCTCTATTCAAGGAGAACAAATGGTAAGCCAGCATTTCAGGTATGGGGAACAGTATATATGAAAAGGCATAAAGGATGATGGGACATCTGAGGAATTCTGAACAAAGGCCAGTGTGAGCAGAGCACAGAAAGCAGGATCAAAAGTGGTATGAAATAAAATCAGAGAGGTGGGATCATGTAGAGTCTGGTTAAGGATTTGGACATTTATACTAAGAGCAATGGGAAGCCAGAGATAGAACTTAAGTGGGTGAATGATATGATCAGATTCACTTAAAAAAAAACCCTACACAAAAGCATATTGACAATTGGTTATTAATACAAGTCTAAAGGAGAAAGGATAGTCTTTTCAACAAATGGTGCTAAAACAGAAGTACATCTGTTTACCAAAGGACTGAATATCCATATACAAAAATTAACTCAAAATGGGTCATATATCTAAATTTAAAACTGAAAACTATACCACTTCTAGAAAAAAAATGTCGGCTTTAAAAAACACAATTTGCAATTTTGGGTTAGAAAAAGATGTCTTAAATTTGACACCAAAAGCGGAATCCATAAATAAACAAATTGATAAACTGGACTTCATCAGAGTTAAAATTTTCTGTTCTTTAAAAGAACTGTAAGATAATGAAGACAAACTACAAACTAAGAGAAAAATAAGTGAGTCATATTTCTGGTAAGAAACTTGAACATAAAATATATACATAACTCTAAAAATTCCATAAAATACAAGCAGCCCAATTTAAAAACTGGCAGAAATATTGATCAGTATTAATCAAAGAAAATACACAAGTGGAAAATAAGCACATGAACAATGCTCTATATCATTATTAATTGGAGAAGTGCAAATTAAGTGAGAAATGCCTACACTCCAAACTAGAATGCTAGCTTTAAAATGACTTACCAGGAGTTCCCGGTGTGGCTCAGTGGTTAACGAACTCACTAGTATACATGAAGACACAGTTTCAATCCCTGGCCTCCCTCAGCAGGTTAAGGATCCAATGTTGCTGTGGGCTTTGGTGTAGGGTGCAGATGCGGCTCTGATCCTGAGTTGCTGTGGCTGTGTTGTAGGCCTGCAGATACATCTCTGATTCGACCCCTAGCCTAGGAACCTCCATATGCCATGTGTGCAGCCCTAAAAATAAATAAATAAATAAATAAATAAATAAATAAATAAATAAATAAATAAAATGACCATACCAAGTGTTGGTGGGGATATAGAGGAAATGCTGGTGGGAATATAAAATGATAGAACCTCTATGGAAAACTGCTTGGCAGTTCATAATAAATATACACCTACTCTGTGACCCACTCATTTCATGACTAAAAAATATATAGTCTAGGGAAATGAAAGCCTATGTCCTTAAAAAGATGTATGTATGTGTGTTTATAATAGCTTTATTTGTTAGAGCCAAAAATTGTAAAGAATTCAAATTCCATCAGCAAGCTAATAGATACACAAACTACAGTACATTCATAAATGGGATAATATTTAGCAAAAGGACGAACAAACTACTGATACACATATAAGCTTGGATGATATGTGATGATATCACATCTGTGATAGATGCCAGACCAAAAAAAATGGTTATTTCATTGAAATGAATTTTGGAAAATGAAAATTAATCTATAGTGACAAAAAATCAAATCATTGATTGCCAGAAAGGGAGTATGGGGATGGGTGAAATGGAGACAGGAAGTAAAAAGGGGTATAAAAGAAAATTTGGGGGTGTGAATATTTTCTATCTTAATTAAGCAATGTTTTCATGAGTGTATGCATATGACAAAAGTTATCACTTTGTACAACTTTAAATATGTGCACATTATTTTATGTCAATAATACCTTAATATGGTTATTCTAGAAAATCCTTCTGGAACAGAAAGCTTAGAAATAGACCTACATAAATATAGTCAACTGACAAAGGAGTAAAGGCAACAAAATGAAGCAAAGATAGTCTTTTCCACAAATGGTGCTGGAACAACTGGCTATCCACATGTAAAAAATGAATGTAGATACTCTTCACAAAAATTAACTCAAAATGGATCATACCTAAGTGTAAAATACAAAACTATAAAACCCTTAGAAGATAACATAGGAGAAAACCTAGAAGACCATGGGTGTGGTGATGCCTTTTTAGATACAACACCAAAGGCACAATTCATGAAAGAAAAGAATTGATAAACTGGATTTTATTAAAATCAAAACTACTGTTCTTGGAAAACAATGTTAAAAGAATGAGAAAACAAGCTACAGACTGGGAGAAAGTATTTGTAAAAAACACATCAATAAAAGACTATATTGTTCTTTTTTTATGGCGATAAAAAATAAATTTATTTATCATGTGAGAAAGAAAAAAAAAAAAAGACTATTATCCAAAATCTACAAAGGGAGTTCCCATCATGGCTCGGTGGTTAACGAATACAACTAGGAACCATGAAGTTGCAGGTTTGATCCCTGGTCTTTCTCAGTGGGTAAAGGATCCGGCTTTGCCGTGAGCTGTGGTGTAGGTCACAGACGCAGCTCGGATCTGGCATTGCTGTGGCTCTGGCGTAGGCTGGCAGCTACAGCTCCGATTAGACCACTAGCCTGGGAACCTCCATATGCCACAGGAGCGGCACTAGAAAAGGCAAAAAGCCAAAACAAAACAAAACAACAACAACAGGAGTTCCCGTCGTGGCGCAGTGGTTAACGAATCCGACTAGGAACCATGAGGTTGCGGGTTCGATCCCTGCCCTTGCTCAGTGGGTTAACAATCCGGCGTTGCCGTGAGCTGTGGTGTAGGTTGCAGACGCGGCTCAGATCCCGCATTGCTGTGGCTCTGGCGTAGGCCGGTGGCTACAGCTCCGATTCAACCCCTAGCCTGGGAACCTCCATATGCCGCGGGAGCGGCCCAAGAAATAGCAACAACAACAACAAAAAAGACAAAAGACAAAAAAAAAAAAAAAAAAAAAAAAAAAAAAAAAAAAAAAAAAAACAACAACAACAACAAAAAAAAACAAAATATACAAGGAACTCTTAAAACTCAAAAGTAAGAAAACAAACAGATGAAAAATAGGACAAAGATCTTGACAGACAACTCACCAAAAAAGATATTCAGATGGGAAATAAATATATGAAAAGATGTTCCATATCATATTCTATGAGGGAAATGCATACTTAAACAGCAATAAGATACTACTACCAGAATGACTAACATCGGAACCCTAGCAACAGCAAATGCTGGAAAGGATGTGTAACAACACGAACTCTCATTCTTTGTCCATGGTAATGCAAAATGGTACAGACACCTTGGAAGAGAATCTGATGGTTTCTTGCAAAACCAAATACACTCTTGCTATACTATCGAGCAATCATGCTCCTTGGTATTTACCCAAAAAAAGTTGAAAACTTATATTTACACAAAAACCTGCACATGATGTTTATAGCAGCTTTATTCATAATTGCCAAAACTTAAAAACAACCAAGATGTCCTTCAGTAGATGAGTGGATAAATAAATTGTGGTACCTATAGACATGGGATATTATTCAGTACTAAAAAGAAATGAGATATCAAGCCATGAAAAGACATGAATAAACATGCATGTTACTAAGTGAAAGAAGCCGGTCTGAAAGGCTACATATTGTATACAGTACATATGGTATGATTCCAACTATATGGCATTATGGAAAAGGTGAAACTATGGAGACAGATCAGAGTGATAGGGTGGGGGATGAATATGTGGAGCACAGTGGACTTTTGGAGCAGTGAAAAATCTCTGTATGATAACATAACGATAGATACATGTCATTATAATTTGTCCAAAACCCATAGATGTACAACATCAAGAGTGACTTTGGATGATTATGATGTATCACTGTAGGTTCACCAACTGTTACAAATAATTCACCTCTGTGGTGGGGATTTTGATAATGGAGGAGGTTATGTAAGTGTAGAGACAGGGAGTATATGGGATCTCTGTGCCATCCTCTCAGTTTTGTTGTGAACTTATTAAACTGCTCTAAAAATTAAGTTTTAATTTTAAAAAGTGCCTCTAGTTGCTCAATGAAGAACTGACTCTAGGAAAGTAAGAGTGGAAGCAGGGAGACCATTTACAGTGGTCCAGATAAGAGAGGGCAATGCTTTGAACTAGATCGTCAGTAGCAGAGATGAAGTAGAGAGACTTGTGAGATATCTGGGAAGTAAAACCCACAGGACTTGGAGAATGTCCATCATTTTCCAAAGGTCAGCTCATTCTGGCTTCCAAGAGCAAATAATTAGGGGCAATTCCATTAACAAAGCACCCTTGAAATTGCAGAGGAAGCCCGTGGCAAAAACTTACCCTCAACTTTGAATGTCCTAAGAGGACACTGCTGGTTATCTACTTTGTTGCTAAAAATTGCAAAGAAGACAAAGAAAAAGAAAGATGGGACAAACACATAATTTACATAATAGTCTTCATCAGTGTCTCTTGATCTTTAAAGCAAGGGGAGAAAAATAAGATTTGGGGTGGGAGATCAGAGCTCAAAATTCAAAATAGAGTATATACTCCTATTATGTTCACACTGGTCTTTCCCAACAATGACATAAATGTTGATAACACCACCTTTAAACGTAAAACATTACAAGGTGATCCCTCAGATTTGTACAATGTTTTCCTGTTAGTATAGTTGTTCCACATACATGAACTCTATTAATTATCACATCAACCTTCTGGAAATATGTACTCTTGGCCACATTTTTTTTTGTTGTTTTTTTAGGGCTGCACCTGCAGCATATGGAGGCTCCCAGGCTAAGGGTCTAATCGGAGCTGTAGCCACTAGCCTATGCCAGAGCCACAGCAATACCAGATCTGAGCTGAGTCTGCAACACCACAGCTCACAACAACACCGGATCCTTACCCCAGTGAGCAAGGCCAGGGATCGAACCCACAACTTCATGGTTCCTAGTTGGATTCATTTCCACCATGCCACGATGGGAACTCCTTGGCCACAGTTTTTAGTAAGAAAACTGTGAAGACAATTTTGGGTGATGTGCAAGCAACATGAATTTTGGAATTCTTCACACCTGGATTTAAATATCTGTCAGGCTGCCATTTTTTCAATGGGCATCTTATTTTTTTTTTCAGGCTTCTTTGCTTATAACTACCCTCCTCACATCTGTCCATTGGATTTTTCATTGTCACCAACAACCTCCTCCTAACCCACTCTCTATGGAGTGTAGATAAGAAAAAAACTCAAGTCAGTCACAGCACTCTAAATTATTAGTTGTTTGAAAGACTGTCAGGTCCAACCTCTACCTCCTCCTTCCCCATTTCACAGAGCAAAAACCTAAAGTTGAGGGAGAGAAAGAGATTCATCACCAATCTGTAGAAAAACTTCTGGCTTTAAGACCTATGTTACTCCCATTCTATTTTCCTGCCAGCCCAACTGAATTCCCTTTGGGCAAACCTTGTTAAAAGCTTTGGTGGAACTAAAGGTTGTGATGACTACTTAAATAAAGTTTTCAAAGTATCTGTGCATTTCAATTACATATTCCTGTTTTCCATTACAATAGGGAATTGAAAATTAGCCCTTTTACAGTTTGACATCTCTATGAATAAGACTGTTTTTTACCATAATGAGTAAGTTGTGAGATTCTTTACCAACAAAGGGAGTATATCTGGGGTAAAGGCATTAAAATCCCACAAGATAATTTTTCACATCCTCAGGTGAAAAGCTCCCCAGGTCTTTGAATTCTGGAAGGTTCATTTGTAGCCCTTTTCCAAATGCGCATGACATTGATCAGTCTAGCTAAAATAGCAATGAGATGGAAGACTAGTTTTAGTTCTACTAAAGTGGAATGTAGAACAAATTATTTTCTTGCTTCGTTGTCTTCATCTGGAAAATAGAGCAGACGGTGTGCACTCTTCCCTGTCTTTAATATTGTTACTTCCTTTGGTTATGCTAAATAAATTCCCATGATGCTTGGCTGTGAACAAAATAAGACTCTGTGAAGAAACCTGTAAAAAGCAGAAGAAGCCCAGGTGGAAAACCTCCAGTAGTCTTCTGGGACAAGAGAGACCCTCCCCAGATCCAGAAGTCTAAGGAATTTAAAAGCTATGGAGGCCCAGGGCCCCTGCTGACACAAAGGGAAACCTCCTTCCCCATAAATCTACCCTTTCGTTTTTCTCTACTCTTCCATTCCCACATGCCTCTCCATCTTTACACAGGGAAGAGGAGACCTCCTCTACAAAGAAATAATTGCAACAGCCCACATCATCTTCTACTCCTGGCTGTCCACCAAGAGGAAAAAAAGCAATCCTATGTAGGTTCCATTCCTTGAACAGTGCAGTTTGTGAGCCTAAAACATGCAAAGGCCAACTTACAAAAGCAAGTGTCTGCCTATAAGCAAATGGCTACAAAACCCTGGACAAAATCGATGTCCCTTGTACATGACAAGTGTTTCTGGTGTTTACGTGTTTTCCTGCTGTTCTGAGTGATTTTGCCTTTGTACCTCTGGATGGGTGAAGAAAAATGTGTGGTTAGAGGCAATTTCAGACAGGAAAAGGGGAAGAGAAGGGGGTAGAGATTACCTTTGGTTCCAGGCAGAGGGTTCCTAGAGCAATTGGCACCCTGCAATGAGGCCCAATCTACCCCTGTGGAGAAATCTGAAAGGTTTCAACAAGTACAGGCTGGCTTGGCCATAGCTTGTTCCTTGGCCATATTTTGTAGGCGACCCTTCCAGCCTTCCAGTTCAGTGTACATGCCGTGAACATAGACCCTCTTTAAAGGAGATCTCCTCTTTCCTCTATCTTCTATCGCCCTTTACCACTCTCCCCATCACTTCCCACAGGCGCACAGGGTCTGTTTTGAGATTGGATTTCAGAACCAAATCTGGCAAATGCCGGCTTTCAAGAGTTCAGCAGTCCTGTCCTCAAAATAAAGCTACAGGTTAAAGCTTCAGCCCTGAAGCCTAAAACCTGGTCCAGGAAATCAGGCGGCAGTCAGGGAGCTGGGGTCGTCCTGAACTAGAACAATCCTCTCCTGCCCTCACCCACGCTGCGCCAGCACTTGTTTCTACAAAGCCACCAGGCGTTAGCAAGCCACGAGGGGAGGGGAGAAAAGGAAAGGGGAGGGGAAGGGAGAAAAGGAAAGGGGAGGGGAGGGAAAAAGGAGGTGGGAAGGCAAGGAGGCCGGCCCGGCGGGGGCGGGACCCGACTCGCAAACTGTTGCATTTGCTTTCCACCTCCCAGCGCCCCCTCCGAGATCCCGGGGAGCCAGCTTGCTGCGAGAGTCGGAGGGTCCGGAGCAAGCCTGGAGGCAGAGGAGACCGAGGCAGCTGCTTCAGTGAGGGAAAAGAGCCCAAGGGACGCAACGCGTCAACCCCAGCCGTCTCTGGCGACAGCCAACGCCGCTAGGAGAGCGGCGTCTTCGAAGCCGCCGCCCCGAAGCTGCCCTTTTCTCTTCGGTGAAGTTTCTAAAAGCTGCTAGAGACTCGGAGGAAGCAAGGAAAGTGCCCGGTAGGACTGACGGCTGGCTTTGTCCTCCTCCCCTCCACCCTGCCCCCCCTTAAGGGTCTCTCGCCGGCCGCTGCCTCCGCCAGCTCCTCTCAGCCCCCTCACCCTCCCCTCCCCACTCCAGTCAGCCGAGCGCGGCCAGCGCGAGTTTGCAGAGAGGTGACTCCCTTTGGCTTCGATCAGGCGAGCTAGCTGCACGTTGCAAAGAGGGCTCTGGGGAACCAGGAAACCGGGGAGCGTCTTCAGCACTGCAGCCGAATCTGGCTGATTAGGCTATACGCAAGGCAGACCCCCAGGTTCCTCTCACTCCCTCTCCATTTACTCCTGCACGCCGCTATCCCCTCCCAGGAGTTTGTGGGGCAAGAGATCAGACGATGAAAAGGCAGTCAGGACTTCAGTAGCTCCCCAAGTCCCCCCCCCAAAAAAAAAGGAAAAAGAAAAAGGAAAAAACAAACAACCAACACAGCCACAACAGAAAAACGTAGAGCAAAACACAAAGAAAATAACCTGGTTTCTATTTGCACCTGCTTCAGCGGACACTGCATTCAGAAGGCGGAAGGTTTTCCTTTTTTTTCCTTTCCTTTCCTTTCCTTTCCTTTCCTTTCCTTTTTCCTTCTGTCTTTCTTTCTTTTTTTTTTTTTTAATTTACCCCTTCAAGATTTGAGCATCTTTTGAATCTATCCTCCAAGTATTCAGGAACATATTGTGAACCTACCAGGGAAGATCGTGTCTAGAGGGTGTTTCCTCTGCAGGAGACTTTGAGGCTGTCAGGACGCTTTGGAGTGGTTATTCCTGCAAGTTTCCTTCCCAGGAGCTTCCCGCAGGTGGGCTGCAGAGACTACGCATCGTAGCCTGTTGAACTCTTCTCAGCAACAGACGCGGAGACAGGATAAATTAGGTGGAAGATTCTGCCAAGCTCAAGGATGGAGGTGCAGTTAGGGCTGGGGAGGGTCTACCCCCGGCCGCCTTCCAAGACCTTTCGAGGTGCTTTCCAGAACCTGTTCCAAAGTGTACGCGAAGTGATCCAGAACCCAGGTCCCCGACACCCTGAGGCCGCGAGCGCAGCACCTCCCGGCGCCCGTTTGCAGCAGCAGCAGCTGCAGCAGCAGGAGACCAGTCCCCGGCGGCAGCAGCAGCAGCAGCAGCAGCCGAGTGAGGATGGCTCTCCCCAAGTCCAGAGCAGAGGCCCCACAGGCTACCTGGCCCTGGACGAGAAACAGCAGCCTTCACAACAGCAATCAGCCCCTGAGTGCCACCCGGAGAGCGGCTGCACCCCAGAGCCGGGAGCAGCTTCGGCCGCCAGCAAGGGGCTGCAACAGCAGCCGCCAGCACCTCCGGACGAGGATGACTCAGCTGCCCCATCCACGCTGTCCCTGCTGGGCCCCACTTTCCCGGGTTTAAGCAGCTGCTCCACCGATCTTAAAGACATCTTGAGCGAGGCCGGCACCATGCAACTTCTTCAGCAGCAGCAACAGCAGCAGCAGCAGCAGGAGGCAGTATCCGAAGGCAACAGCAGCGGGAGAGCGAGGGAGGCCACTGGGGCTCCCATCTCCTCCAAGGACAGTTACCTAGGGGGCAGTTCGACCATCTCGGACAGCGCCAAGGAATTGTGTAAGGCAGTGTCGGTGTCCATGGGATTGGGTGTGGAGGCATTGGAGCATCTCAGTCCTGGAGAACAGCTTCGGGGGGATTGCATGTACGCCCCACTCCTGACAGGTCCACCATCTGTGCGTCCCACTCCTTGCGCCCCGTTGGCCGAATGCAAAGGTTCTCTGCTGGATGATGGTCCGGGCAAAAGCAACGAAGAGACTGCTGAGTATTCCCCTTTCAAGGCAGGTTACACCAAAGGGCTGGACAGTGAGAGCTTGGGCTGCTCTAGCGGCGGCGAAGCAGGAGGCTCTGGAACACTTGAGCTGCCATCCGCCCTGTCTCTTTACAAGTCTGGAGCACTGGACGATGTAGCAGCCTATCCGAGTCGCGACTACTACAACTTTCCTCTAGCCCTGGCCGGGCCGCCGCCCCCTCCGCCGCCTCCCCATCCTCATGCTCGAATCAAGCTGGAGAACCCACTGGACTATGGCAGCGCCTGGGCGGCCGCGGCGGCGCAGTGCCGCTATGGGGACCTGGCGAGCCTGCACGGCGGGGGTGCCTCAGGACCGGGCTCAGGCTCACCCTCAGCCACCTCCTCCTCTTCCTGGCACACTCTCTTCACAGCCGAAGAAAGCCAGTTGTATGGGCCCTGTGGCGGAGGTGGGGGAGGCAGCGCAGGCGAGGCAGGGGCTGTAGCACCATACGGCTACACTCGGCCACCTCAGGGGCTGGCTGGCCAAGAAGGCGACTTGGCGATACCCGATATCTGGTATCCTGGCGGCGTGGTGAGCAGAGTGCCCTATCCAAGTCCCAGTTGTGTCAAAAGCGAGATGGGCCCCTGGATGGAGAGCTATTCTGGACCTTATGGGGACATGCGGTAAGTTTTCTAATCCTGGAAATGTCTTTTAAGCCTAGAGTCAGTCCTCTCCTCCCTGGGGTGAACACACTGTTACTGGGCCACCTCAATAGTGTTCCATGAAAAGAGCCACCCTAAAACTGGAGCCTTCCCTGGACCCCTGGCCTACCAAAGATTAGACTTTTGAGCTCTGAACTCCCACTGTGTGCCCCATTCCCCACCACTGCCAGCCCAGGGAAATGGTGCTAGCCCTTCCAGATTCCTTGACAACCTCCCACCCCCAACCTCCTAAAATCTTCCCTGATACTGGGTACTCTGTGTCCCCCAGAGCTCCAAATTTAAATCACCTTCGGAAACAAAACCCTTAAGCCCGCCACTACTTTTTTTTCTCCCTTCCTCCAATTCTGAGAATCTGAACAAGAAATATGAGCACTTTCTCCTCTTAAGGTCTGTTAGGGTTTTCCCCTGGCCTGTGGCTGGTCTTGGAGGATTAGAGGCAAAATGACTGGCCCAAGCTTTTCTCAACCCACCTCCTCCAAAGAGATGAAATGGAGTTCAGGATTATGGGAAGAAGGTGGTCTCTGGGTTCTGAGGGCTGCTGTGTGAAGAAAGGGTGAAGTCTCTTTGCAGACAACTGAGGACTTGTCCCAGGGTTGGAGGTCAGCAGAGAGACTCCAACCAGGCACAATTAGAGCAGGGAAAGGTAGGGGAAAACCAAATGACAACTTTCCTGGTAAACAATAGGCAAGATTTGCCTTCACAGGTTGACTTTGTTTGAAGTAGATGCTTGGGTTGGTTTTCTCTTGTAAAAGTGTTTATTTTCTCTATGGATTACAACAGATCCACAGTTCCATATTTCAAATTTACATCAGATCTATAAAGAAGAGAATTTTCTTTTAATGAACAATTTAACCAGATTTGAGTCTATAAAAGTATTGGGAAAAATTTTAAGGATTCCCTGCTATTCCAGTGTGCTCAGAAATCTGTTTTTGTGAGGGAGGAATAGGGTCCTTCAATACATTCCTTCACTTTAAGGACATTCTTGCATTTTAAAACATGATATTTTACCTCTAACCAATAGAGTAAGAACAGTTAGGGATCTTTGAGGATTAATCTTGCCCAAGAGTTTTAATTAGGACATGAGAAAAGTGGCAGTCATTTTCATCTTGTCTGTTAAAAATTAGTCCCTAACACAGTTGAGCTTTTTGGAGACCAGGTTAAAGATTATTTCCCCATAAAACTAAGATGTTAGTTTATCTCCATGATGGCGGGAATATTGACTGGGGAATTAATTACCCAAATCTGCTGGATGCCAGTGTCCTCATGGACTTGTGTCTTGTTCTGTGTTTCTTAGCTATTTTCTTTTACCTTTGACTTTGTTCAAGATTTGTTAGCCTTAGTATCTTTGTTTGGATATTTAAATCTAATAATTTACCTCCTTTCACTGATGTTTCTCTTCTTGAAAGGTTGATGGCACAGTGTGAGAAAAAAGAAGGAATATTATTTTCTGGGCTATTGAAGAAACAGCTTCTAACGAGGCTTTACATTTTTTAGGCTTTTAAGGTTTGGCTTACAAGATTTTCAAATGGTTTATTTATATTGTCAGTTTTTTTCTAGTTAATTTGAAGTTTGTTTGTTTTAAAATTTTTGCAATGTGGTTATACTGTGGAACAAAGAGCTTCAATTTATATGAAATGATTTACTTGCTAGAGTATATTTTGTTTTCCAAGGGCTGTTGCTAGTCAGTGGAGCTTTCTTCTACTGTGAACTTTTTTTGGGGGGGTAGTGGGGGGAATGTCTAAAGTACTTCATGACTTGCCCCATCACGGAACTGTCCCTCCTCTGTATGCCTCCCCACAACACCCAAATAACTTAGTTAACAGGAAGGAGATGAATGTTTCCACATACTTGTTAAGGGATGTGTGTTTTCAAAGACATAATCTGAAATTTTCAGATGGCTCTAGTGAGCAAAAAGTTCTTCCCATTAGGTGTGCAGTAAGCTAGGTGATTTTATCCCAGGTCTTCATGGAAATACTTATTTAAAAAGCCTGTATAAACTAGTGAGAAATTAGCAGTACCTAAAGAAAGTTCAAGCTTATTTAATCTTTCCTGGTTTCTGATTGCTGCACTGGTTACGGAAGTCCTGTGAAAGAAAAAAACTGGAGTTCCTGCCTTGTAGGTTTAAAAGATTTTTTCATTTCTAGGATATAGAATATCCTTAAATCAGTTTTTTTGAAAAT
Source organism: Sus scrofa (assembly GCF_054392235.1). Lineage (NCBI taxonomy): Eukaryota > Metazoa > Chordata > Mammalia > Artiodactyla > Suidae > Sus > Sus scrofa. The sequence continues at coordinate 63,611,261 of NC_139401.1, forward strand.
TTATCAATTTCATCAGAATTCAATCAAATCCAATCTAAAAGTTAACATTTTCTTACTTTCTCTTTCTTTTCTTAATTTCATAGGGGCTCAATTTGGTGAAATTGCCTTTTTTAAGCCAAAGCTAAAGTTTCTACCTTTTCTGTATTGTGTGCATCATATGCCAGTTTTGAATTAAAAATCTCAACGTTCTAGAGACTTCTGATGATCTGCTGGATTCCTCCTTTTTTTCAGTTGTGTGTGTGTGTGTGTGTGTGTGTGTGTGTGTGTTCATACACATTATTTAATTGCAGGTTTTTTTTTTTAACTTTAGTAACTTCTGAAATAACTCTGTGTTCTTATACATCTACAATGTTTCTGTTGAGAGGAGAGAGGCCCAAGGTGGTCCTTTATATTTTTTTAACTTATCTTAGCATGTGGTATGAACAGAAGAAGTAATAAAAAGTGATAGGGCTTATATGAAAAGCTGATAATCCTTTATGGAGCTGTCTTTCAGAGATCAAATAAGACTGCAACTTTGTTAATTGACTTCTGTCCCACTTGACAGAAGTAGGGCCCTTTATATCCCAGGAAACTGCATAATAATATGACAAATATTTATTCTTCAGAGATGAGACCAAGGGAAGCCTGTGCAGGAATTTGAGTTGAGTTTCAAATAAATTACCCACATGCAAAAAAGAACATTTTAATTTTTCTCTTGGTCATCGTTCTGGTCTTCATAATAAGTAGTATTTTAGTAGTGCTTTGAAATTGGCAAATACTGCCTTTCTCTATTAGCTATTTCAAAAGAAGTCATTTTATTAATTCCCCTTTCCATCTCCTCTCCCCTCCACAGTTATCAAGCAGCTTTTTTTGACTGTCTTGCAAGGAGTAGTTTGTCTGTTTTGTAAAGCCGAGTTTTGCTTTGGGAATGATGTTTTCTGTCCATAAACCTTCATATATGGGGTCAGTATGCTGGAAAGAATAATCCTTTCTTTGTGCTCAGCAAATAGCTGGTGAGTTCTGTCTGGTTACCACTAATCAGAATCCTAGAACCAAATAGTCACACTGGGTGATACCCCATTTGGAAATATGTGTAAGATATAGCGATATAATTCTCTCCTGGTTGTCCACAGAGTATCTCTCTCTGCTCCGCCAAAGGTTAACATCAGTGAAAGATATTTTGAAGAAGCTTGCAGCTTTCCAATTGCAGGGTCACTTCGGGTGCTTTCTTGCTAGTGCTAATTTTGCCTCATCAGACTTCCATTCTTCTTGAGTTGTAAGCTTTGATGTTATATATTGAATTTGCTGGCACATTTAATTTTCTTTTTTACACGTTTTACCTCCCTCTAGTAATTCTCTCATCTGGTATGCATATATGAATTTAAAACAAAGAATTCTTCAGTCTCCTGACCCTTACTTGTGCTGTGGCTCTTCTTGGTGGAATTATGAGTTGGAATTAGGGACATGGACAATTTTATTAATTTTTATGGTGATATCAAGACTACCAGTTTCAATCGGAACCCTGCTCAAGCAGGGAGCAGAGGGCCAGCTGGGAGTGGTAAGCAAGGGGCTTATTTTATAACCAAACCTGAAATCATGATTCTGAAAAATGAGAAACAAATAAAAATCAAGCTTTGTGAGGTTGGTTGGAAAGGGAAAAGGAAACCTCTCTCCACCCCCTACCTCCACCATTTTCTCTTTGTCTCCAGCTTCCTAGAGTGCTGCCTGTTCCCAAATTTCTTACATTCTACTCCTTTCATGCTTTCAAACTTGAAATATAGACTCTTCTTTATATTTTTCAGCATATTTTTTTCTCATTACACCTGTGGCATGCTCCTAAAGAATTTTTTTTTCTTAATCTGGAGAGATCAACCCCAGCACACCTCTCTTTTTAAGACTAGATGATTTAGGGGATTACAAAATGTATAGCTGGGCTTTTGTTTGTTTGTTTGTTTTTTTTTTAACCTTGAGGTTAGAGCTTGATTCAATAGTTGCTGAGGAAGCTAAACTAAATGGCTTGAGGACTTGGCGATTTAATGAAGTATTTTTCTGGCTTCTGTCTCTGTCTCTTGTTCTCTGTCTCCCTCTGTTTTGGCTGTTTTCACAATCTTTTCTCAAAACCTGATGATAACTGGACCCTTTCACCTCTGAGACAGCTCAGTCTGGGTCAGACTTCCGCAGTGCTTTCACAGGCGGTACCTAATCTGTGTGTGATGGTGCTTGATGGCAGTGTCCGGCTGGGCTAATGCGGTGTGCTATATGTAAATTGATTGTTTGAAAATGAAGAAAGGTATTAAAGAAATTATCCTACCTCAGAATTTGCCTGCCAGCCTGTCATCAAGTTCTGAGATGTTGAACTCATAGAGTAAGTTATCCTCATCCTAAACATAAAGTTGACTTTTTTCCCCTTCTTGCTTGTAAAGTTCCATACACTTATCAGTATTAGTTGTCATTTGTCATATTGAAGAGAATCTTGTGTTCTCCTATTTATACAGTGCCCTTTTCAAATAATAAAAGACTTAGCATTTTCCACTTTATTTACTGGCACTCATGTAAATTTGAATAAGCCAGAAGGGTGCTTAGTGAACATCTCTTTGCTAGTTGGGGAGAAGTAGTTGTATTTTCTATAATATTTGTTTATGACGTGGGGAAACCAATCTAGAGCAGCACTTCCCAGCTTTTTTTTTTCTTGAATTTTCCCACCTGACAGATGATATTTTAGATTTTTCCTCAGTAAGGGCTACTTTCAGTGACTGCTGGTTAGAAATGATAGACTGTGATTTGTACACAATTCTTTGTACACTCATGAGTATTGCTACCCTTTCTCTCTCACATGGATTCCTGCTGCCAACCTACAGACCGGAGCATTTTTGAGAGTGGCTCATCTAGATAAGCTTATAGCTCTAAGAGGCTGGTTATTTGAGAATTCTGCCAATTTAGATCAGGCAGTACCTGAGTTTTATTTTTTAATAGCAGCTTTATTGAGATGTAATTCACAATATATATTAGAATTTACCCATTTTAAAGTATATAGTCGCTCAGGGTTGGGGTGGGGTTTGACTGGTAAGTGATTAAAATGTTCTAAAATTGATTGTGCTAATGGTTGCTCAACTTTAAATATAATACAAATATTTTAATCACTTACCAGTCAAACCCCACCCCAAATGAGCAACAACCAGCCACCAATTTAAGTCTCTATGGGTTTGCTTATTCTAACATTTCATATAAATGGAGTCATGCAACATGTTGCCTTTATGATTAGCTTCTTTTGTGTAGAATAATATTTTCAATGTTCATCCATGTTGAAGCACATATCCGTACTTTCCTTTATATGGATGTACCACATTTTATCTATTCATTCATCAGTTGCTGGATGTTAGAGTGTTTTCTACCTTTTGGTTCTGATGAATAATACTGTTATGAACATTTACATACAAGTTTTTGTGTGTGAACATATGTTTTCAATTATTTAAGGTTGAAAGAAGTGGAGTGGAGTTTAGGAGTGGAGTTTAGGAGTGGAGTTTCTGGGTCATATGGAAACTCTGTGTTTAACCTTTTGAAGAACTCCCAAACTGTTTTCAAAAGTGGCTGAACCATTTCACAATCTCACCAGCAATGAATGAGGGTCCTATTTCTCCATATCCTGCCAATACTTGTTATTGTCTTATTAATTGTAGCCAACCAAGTGGGTGTGAAGTGGTATCTCAAAGTGGGTTTGATTTGCATTTCTGTAATGACTGATGATTAGGTTTCTTTTTATGTGCTTATTGACTGTTTATATTCTTTGGAAAAAAATGTATATCCAGATCCTTGGGTTATTTTATTTTATTTTATTTTATTTTTTTGTCTTTTTGCTATTTCTTGGGCCGCTTCCGCGGCATATGGAGGTTCCCAGGCTAGGGGTCTAATCAGAACTGTAGCCACCAGCCTACGCCAGAGCCACAGCAACGCAGGATCTGAGCCGCGTCTGCAACCTACACCACAGCTCACTGCAACGCCAGATCTTTAACCCACTGAGCAAGGGCAGGGACCGAACCTGCAACCTCATGATTCCCAGTCAGATTTGTTAACCACTGCGCCACGACGGGAACTCACCTTGGGTTATTTTAAATTAGATTATTAGTCCTTTTATTATTGAGTTGTATGAGGTATTTTTTTTTACTTATAATAATTTTGTGTTATTTATATGTTTAAATGACATTAGTTTAAGTATATTAGACTAAATAAAGTACATTATTAGTATTAACCTCACTTTTTCTTTTGACTTTTTTTAATGTGGCTACAAGAAAATTTCAAACAATATATGTGACTTACATTATATTTCAATTGGAAAGTGCTGCTCTATACAATGAGGGGCAGTAGCAGATAATCTTTGAAGATTTTTCCAGGTGGATTGGGTAGAGTAGAGTTCCTGGTTGGATGAAAGGAAGTCTAGGGTTCCCCCAAAGGAAAAAGAAGATGATTGCTTAGCATTTTCTTAGATCCTCAAAATAATCAAAAGTTGACTCTTTGTCCGCCTGTGTTAGGGATGTGTCTGTGCCTGTGCATGAATGTGTGTGTGTATGTGTGTGTGTGTGTGTATGATTTGTGAACGTTTTATCAAATACTGTGAGTGTCTTTTCATTTTCTTTTTTTTTTTGTCTCTTTTTTTTTTTTTTTTTTTTTTCTATTTCTTGGGCCGCTCCCGCGGCACATGGAGTTTCCCAGGCTAGGGGTCTAATCGGAGCTGTAGCTGCCAGCCTATGCCAGAGCCACAGCAACTCGGGATCCGAGCCGCGTCTGCAACCTACACCACAGCTCACGGCAACGCCGGATCGTTAACCCACTGAGCAAGGGCAGGGAGCGAACCCGCAACCTCATGGTTCCTAGTCGGATTCGTTAACCACTGTGCCACAACGGGAACTCCTCTTTTCATTTTCTTAATGGTGTTCACTGAAGAGCAAACTGTAAATTTTAAAGTCCACTCCATTTTTCATATATGGCTTGTGGTTTTTGTAAGTTTTTTAATAAGTTTTGAAATGAGGACGTGTGAGTCCTCCAATTTTGTTCTTCTTTTTCAAGATTGCTTTTGGCTATTGTGGAGACTTGAATTTCTGTATGCATTTTAGGATCAGCTTGTCAATTTCTACAAATAAGCCATTTAAGATTTTGATAAAGGTTGCATTGAATCTGTAGATCAATTTGGGGAGTGTTGCCATCTCCGCAGTGTTAAGTCTTCTGATCTACGGCCATGGAATGTCTTTCCATTTATTTATGTCATCTTCACGTTTTTCAACAATATTTTGTAGTTTTAAGAGTATAAACTTTTCATTTCTTTTGTTTAATTAATTCCTCAACATTTAATTTTTGATGCTAATATAGTTTTTTAATATCCTTTTTAAATTGTTCATTGCCAATGTATAGAAATATGATAGATTTTTATATTGACTTCATATCCTGCAACCTTGCTGAAAGTACCTGAGTTTTGAACACCTCTGGGACTTAAGAGGCAGAAGATTCCTGCTGCTGTGCTGAAAATTAAAGCATCCTTCATTTCATCCTGTATGAAGGCTGCATAAGGACACTGTTCTCAATTTACCTCAACTATGAATTAGAATCGGTAATGACAGCCCCTTCCTGGATGAATAGAAGAATGTCTCTAAAATGGTCAGGTCTTTGGAGAATAGTAGGAAATAAATTTATTGATAAGGTTTATGCAGTTAGTAGTCATCTTTTTAGTATTTAGATTTGAGAACTATTAGCAAGGGGATGAGGAATAATAATTTCCATCCAGAAAACTAACATGAAAACAGGTAACAAACGCATACTAGGCCAAAGAGATTACTAGCTGTATTTGGCTTATGTTTAGGTTTGTGTACGCAGCTAGAGTCATAAGTTTATGTTTTTATATATTGTTCTTTAGATAAAGTAAATACCACCACTCCTTCTGGTGTGTATTTGTAGATGAAGAAGTGGTTCATTTACTGTCATATAACTCGATCTTCTTTTCAGAGATGGACTCGATAACCATAAAGAAGAGGTAAAATTCACCTATAAAGGAATTGACCTATGGTCTCATTAACACACTAGGCTAAGGGTGATATCTAATCAGCTATAGCTATTGTGCCCTGAAATGGTAAGTGAACTGCACACTGCTGAACAAAAGGTCCTATTGTGACTTAGTTTTCTTTAGAGATGACCCTAATAAAATGATTTTTAAAAAGTACCCATCAATCAGCCACTTTTCATTAAACAACTGCTATCTGCCCAGCTGTGTACTAGGAGATCAGGGTAAATGAAACATAATTCAGGGAGACTCTTGAGATCACTACCCTCAAGGAGTTTATAGCTATTAAAAAAAAAAACAGAATGGCAGCACCATGATGCCAGTATGATGTCATGCTGTATTGTGTACAATGTATTTTTAAAATGTAGACATTGAAAAAGAAGCTAAAATGGTCAACAGTATTACCTGTGGCTACCTGTTATCCTTTATGTATTAGGTGGGGACATGATTTTACTAAGTAATAGATTATAGGTCTTGATGGATATTTCAGATACCAGGAGGTGATACTTTTTAGAAAGACAGTGAAGAGTGAACTCAAGTAAGGGGTTGGAATATATTTCTGCTTTTTCAACAGTGCCACCCTAGTCAGGTTACTTAGTAGTTTCTTCAATTTTGGCTGTATTACTGCACTTTGCTGGGAACATGTTTTGTCCTTGACTATACAAGTCTGCACTATGTGAGGAATTATTTAAATTGAAGGTGATTAATGAGTCTAAGTTTGGAGTTAGAGCAAATAAAGATGCCCAATGTAGTGGTCAGAACAAGAGTGATTATTTTCCTCTCAAGTTTTCTATTGATCATGGTGGCTTGCTTTGTGGTTCTGTATAAATGGAATTTCAGGGTGTTGGCTAAGGGAGGGAAGTGAGAAGCACAAATAAAACAATTCTTGGAGTAAAGGGAACACGAAAACTTGTTTTATAAGGGCTTTGCTGGATTAGACGATGTAACTTAAAATGGCCCACCTCTTAATTATGGGTTCTGTTTTCTGCAAGTTGAATAGGTTCCTTGCTTGTGAAAGTGTAGTCCCACTATCTGGCCACTAGGGGGACTTCAAGTGTCCCGTGGCAAAGTTTCCCTGGAAATGGCCTCCTTTTGTGTTTTCAGCTTATCACCTGATAACTTGAGCCTGAATCACCTAGTACCAGACAGTAAATAAGCTATAGTGGTACCTAGTATTTTATCTGGGGTGTTCATTTCCAAAGTGCAAAAACATTTTAGTAACACTATTTGACTCCTCTTTGACACTTTTTTCTGAGTGTGGAATAGGGAACAGTGACATTGGACATATTCCAGTAATACTTTACAGTTTACAGAGTGGTTTCATATGCCATTATTGCATTTCATCCTCATTTACACCCTATACAATTAGCCAGGTTTACTGTATTATAATAGTCTTCATACTATTATAATACTGTCCTTCCTATTGTAAATCTTATGTTCAGAGAAGTTAAGTAACATATCTAATGTAAAATAGCTTCAAGGTGGCAAAGCTGAGATTTCTCCCCCCCTCTTTTTTCCTCTAATCAAGTGTTCCTCTTTTATCACACAGGTCTCTCACCTCATAGATAGGAAATAGGAGAGCCAGAGAGGCAAAAGAAACTTAACCAGCATAGGCAGAAATTTGTGATGCTCTTAAGGCTTCTGGGTCTTTTATCCACTCACCAGACTGATGCACTGGGTTGTGTGGGCCATCTAGTTGCCAACAACCTTGTCATTCTACTTTATAGACTGAATTTATTCAACAAAAACTTACTGAGCTTTTTAGAAATCAAGTTCTATACTAGGCACCTATGACAGCAGTGAACAAGGCAGACAAAAATTTCTCCCTTTATGGAGTTTATTTACAGTTTAGTGAAAGGAGACATATAGAATATATCTGAAGGTGATAAGTGTCATGAAGAATAATATAGCAGAGTGTGGGGAATAGAGATTGATAGTGGGAAGGACTATTTTATGTTTGTTAGATGATATTTGAGCAGAGACCTAAAGGAAGTTAGAAAGTGAGCCATAGGATATCTGGGGTTAGAATATTCCAGACATAGGCAACCACAAGTCGAAGTGGCCTGAGGCAGAAGCATATTTGGTATTATGGAAAAGAGAGATCTGTACTGCTGGTTTATGTAAATGGAGAATGATAACAGATGAGATCAGAATTAATGAGGGACCTCTCAGGTCTTCCTTAGAACTTTGGGGAGTCATTGGAAGGTTTTGAGTACAAAAGGAACAAGATCTGACTGATATTTTAACAGGATCCTCTTCTTTAAAACATCTACATTTTTTGATGTTTTATATATTTGTTTGCTTACTTATTGTCTGCATGGAGAAGAGACTATAAGAACAAGGGAGGAAGCAAGGAGAAGAGGCTACTGCAGTGACCCAGGTCAAAGATGATGGTGGCTTAGACCAAGGGGTTATTGATAAAGGAAATGAGAATACACTGGATTCTCAATGTGTTCTCATGATAGAGCCTACAACATTTACTGACAGGAGTTCCCATCGTGGCACAGCGGAAACGAATCTAAGAACCATGAGGTTGTGGGTTTGATTCCTGGTCTCACTCAGTGGGTTAAGGATCCAGTGTTACCATGAGCTGTGGTGTAGGTCGCAGACGCGGCTCGGATCTGGCGTTGCTGTGGCTCTGGCCTAGGCCGGCAGCAACAGCTCCGATTAGAATCCTAGTCTGGGAACCTCTAAATGACATGGGTGTGGCCCTAAGAGGACAAAAAGAAAAAAAAAATTACTGAAAGATTATATATTCATTGTGAGAAAAAGAAAAAAATCAAGGCTGATTGCCAAATTTTGATCTAAGCAATTTTAAAAGCATGATTACTGTTTATTGAGATGAGGAAGATTGTAGGTAGAGCAGGTATGTGTGTGTGGAGGGGGAAGGAATCAAGAGTTTGATTTTGTATGTATAAAGTTTGAGTTGTCTGGTGAACATACTTTTGACTTCTTCTCAGTTAATTTTCACACAGTACCCTTGGCTTTCTAGTCATCACGGAGATTAGAAGGGACATCCGAGATCACCTAGACCTTTAGTGCCTCTTGCTTCTACTCTTTTGCTGGATAGAGGCCAAGAGGGGTGAAGTCTTTTCTAGGGTGAAACAACAAGCCGGCAACAAAACTAGAGCACAAACTCAGTTCCTCTGGAGACCAACTTGCTGTTTCTTTTCTCAGTGTTATTCTGAGCTCATTTGAGCAGGGGGTAGGGGTGGGGATGAGTTTTTTCTTGCCCAAACCTTATTCCATGTAATTAAACTAAATTATAAAACACTGTAACACGACACAAATAGGCTGCTGCCTCCAATCAAACCAATATATTATTATTATATATTTACCAAACCATGTACCAGAATAATTTTCCATGAAAAATACAGTAAACAGACTTTTAATGGCCACTGAGCTTTGATCTAAGCTGAAACTTACAGAGAATCTGAACATAAATGGCCTGAGATTGTAGGATACTAGAGTTCATAGAACGTGGGAGACCGTCTGGTCCAGTTTGGTTATTTTATGGATAAGGTGCCTTAGGCACAGAGATAGAAGGGAATTTGACCAAAGTCACACAGAAAGCTACTTTCTTGTAGTCCGAGCCTATTCTGAGGGTTAGCTCTCTGTTGTTTCCTTGGAAAATCCTACATTGGAAAATGAAAACATAGATGCAAACTATTGCTTTTGGAATGGATTAGCCATGAGATCCTGCTGTGTAGCACTGAGAACTATGTCTAGTCACTTATGATGGAGCATGATAATGGGAGAAAAAAAATGTATACATGTATGTGTAACTGGGTCACTATGTTGTACAGTAGAAAAAAATGTATTGGCAAAAACAAAGAATTATAATGGCAATGATAACGATAGTACTTGCTATGTGCCAAATTTTGGTGCCTTATGTGGACTACTTAATTTAATTCTCACAACAACCTTGGTATATAATCTCCTGGAGATTAAGTGACTTGCCCAAGGGTCACGCAGGTAGGAAGCAGTAGAGCTGTGTGCACATTTGGGATGTCTGGCTTGTAACTGCGAGGTTCTAGTACCAACAGCTTCTCAGATTAACTTGTCATTCACTTCTACTATCACAAAAGACTGATGACTGAGGTGAGCTCATTATGCGTTGGCACTGTCTATTATAGTTCACTGATCTGATCCTCAGCAAATGGCTGAGTGCCTGGGGATTAAAGTGGAGGTGGAGGGACACAAAAGGGGTGGTAAAGAAGTTGATCATTTGCAATAGGGATCAGGGATCGGGAAGCAGAAGTATAGAAATTATTGAAAAAGACCTGGAGATACCAAGGTGGTTGAAAATCTCAAAGCCTGCTACAAACCTGGGTAAGTCAATGCCTGCTTAAATAGGAGGTAAGAAAAATAGGTGAGAAAAATAAAATAGCTTATTTTTTTGGAGTCAGGAGCTGTTTTATGTGTATTAATTCATTTAATTTTTAAAATAATCCCTAAGATAAGCACTATGATCATTCCCATGTTACTGGTGAATGAATAGGCACAGAACAATTAAGTAACATGCCCAAGGTTATAGAACAGGTAACTAAAAGAGTCTAGGCAGTTCAACTCCACAACTTTTGTTATTTTCCATGACATTTAGGGAAAAGAGTTTTACTCATATTATAGAAGTTTTTAATGCAAAACGTTGTGCCTGAGCTTCAAACATTAAGCAACTCATCCTTAAAATGCACCAACTTCTTTTAAGGACTTTTAGTAGGGAAGACACTTATCCAAGGGCACATGATGAATAATTAGCAGAACCAGAGTTTGAGCTTGAGACTCCAGACTGCCAAACTTATTTGCATTTTTCACTATTTCCCTTTTCACATTGACTTGTCTCCCTCTATTCCTCCTCCTGTATCTCCCTGCCTCTCACCTTTTTTGTTTAAATTAACTTTTTAAAATTAATTTTTGAAAATTAACTTTCTGTATCAGCAAGATTGGGCAGAGAATGGGAAGAATGATCAGAATCCTTGTCCTTCCAGATGTCCTTCTAGACAAAAGGAACAAAAATGTCATGAAAAGATGTCAGCATGTGAGAACTGCCCTAAGTAAGAAGAGGAGCTTCCCAGTCTGACCTCTGTCCTTCTAGCCCAAACTGATCGTGCAGGATCCCATAGGAAGTGATAAATGTGGTTGTCAGATAAAACTTTTTGTTATTGTGGAAATGGAAGAAGGCTTCTATGAAAGTCTTCTTCTCTCCAGATTTTTTTTAAGAAAGGTCCAAACTCCCCACTCATATAAGTGGTAACTGCTTAGGCATTTCTTTTGGAAATTGGCAGTACATAAGAGAATGCATCTTTCCAAATGTGTCATATTGGGCCACTTCTCTGAAGCATTGTCCAACCTCTAATTAAATAATGAGGTCGCATAAAATGAGAGTTGGGAGTAAGATGGAAACTCTTGATGTTTGATGTTTGGGTGCAGAAAGAATTCCAAAACATGTTTTGGGTCTGTTTACTCTGCTTACCATCTTTTCCTTTTATCTTTGTCTAAATATACAAAAGTTAGCAAGTGTGTAGTCTGTTGGAGTTTCCAGTTGTTCATTTGAAAAATCTGTTTGATCAGCATTAAAAAAAAAAGACTAAATTAGATTGAGATATTTCAGTTACCAGCTACCTAATAGTAAACCAAAAATCTTAACCATACTTGTATTTTCAAATGGTATGTTGCTTGCTTTGGACATTTGCTAAATTGACTCAAAATATGCCAGGTCACATGTGATATTGGATGGGTGGGGACATCTCTACTCTTCCAGGTTCAGAGTTCCCTATCAGAGATGACCTCACAGTGTCTGGGAGAAGCTGCACTGGCAGTTTTGGGAATTAAGGTAGAGAAACAATATGTTGTTTCCCAAAGCTTTCTGTGTCATTCCCTTTCCCCAGTTTCCAATCCTCATCACCTCTTGCATGGTTTAGTGCAGTGACCTCATGCCTGCTCTCTCCAATCCTCTGTGCTGCTTTCTGATTCACATTGTATTCATCCCACCAGGTTAAATTTCCCAAAGTTCAGTTACAATATTGTTAGTATCTTATTTTTAACTTTCATTGATATGTAAGTTCCTTGAGAGTTAGAATGCTGTTTTTAATCTCTGTGTTCTCAATACTTAGCACAGAGGAAGTCTTGCTGAGCAGTTATGTAATGCATGTTTGAAATTGCAGTTCCTCATCATTTGCTTATGGGTTAAAATGCAAATTCTTTAAGTCTGGTGTTCAAAGCTTTTCATGATCTTGATTACTTTTCCAGCCTCAATTCGATTCCTGTAATTCCATTACAAAAACCTTAAACTCTAGCCAAATGGATCTGTCACCTTAAACCATTTTCACTCTTTTTTTTCTTTGAACTTATTGTTTTTCTCATTATTTCTTTGGCCTTGAAGGCTATTCCAATTTTAACACTATCCATTCTTATAACATTAGCTTGGATACAGTCTCATAAGATATGCAATTTCTCATCCCCTAATCCATTGAGAACTTATCTCTGTGATGTGCTTAAAAGAATGTAGGTTTCAGTTTCCTCCTCTGTAAACTAGGGCTTGAAATTTTTAGATTATAAGATTTTTGCAAGGAGAGGAACAGATGGCATGATAGGTGTTAGTTATAAGTCAAGAGTCAGATAAATCTTTTAGATTTATCCCTTTTTTCCTTCTCTATTGATATGTATTTAGTCCTTAAATTATAATTATTTGTGTGCTTGTCTTATATATCTTTTAAAATTGTACCCTCTTTTAGGGCAAAGGTTGTTTCATGGATATCTTTGTATAAGATTAAAAAATACATAGCTTAGAGCTTGGCACATGGTAGGTATTCCATAAGTATTTATTTATTAAGTGAATCAGAGTCAGTAGTATTAAATGCCAAAAAAATGATCCATTGATCATTAGTTGAACTAATAGAAATATAGGATTCAGAATAAAGGAAGTGATAGTCTTGTTCTGTTAAATTCTAGTCAGACTATAGTTATAATGTGGTGTTTAGTTCCAGTATTCATGGTACATCTCCTCTTGTAAAGCATGGGAAAGCTGAGATGCTGAGTTGGGTATGGGAATGAAGGAAGGGAGCAATGGACATAAATATTGTCTCATATCTGTAGAGCTGTCATGGAATAAAGGAGTTAGATATTTTTTCTGGGGTACCACAAAGGCAAAACCAGTGAGGCTAGATTGCAGTTTAGTAAAAGGAAAATATCATAGTGGATTCACCCTACATCAGAAGTTTCCAACAAGGACCAGATGAGTTGTGAAACATTTGTATGTACTTGCATGGGCACACACCTGTGTGTGTGTGTGTTTGTCAAATTACATTTCATATAAAAATTCAGATTTCTGGCTTTGGAAATGAAGATCTGGCATTATTGGAACTACATTCCGGCATGACGATAATCAGCTGGAGGTGAGGAGCATGTAATTTCCAGTTTGCTCAGACCCAGCATCCTGCTTTATTCACTTGTTACTTTTTTTTTTTTTTTTTTGTCTTTTTGCTATTTCTTAGGCCGCTCCCATGGCATATGGAGGTTGGGATCAGATTGGAGCTGTAGCCTCCGGCCTACACCAGAGCCACAGCAACATGGGATCCGAGCCGCGTCTGCAACCTACACCACAGCTTACAGCAACGCCGGATCGTTAACCCACTGAGCAAGGGCAGGGACCGAACCCGCAACCTCATGGTTCCTAGTCGGATTCTTTAACCACTGTGCCACGACGGGAACTCCTAAGTTACTTTCTTGACTCTTCTAAGCATTTGGTTTTGCCATCCTTGTTGGATCAATGACTTTGGCAGATCTTGACAGACTTCCTTACCGCAAGGGCTTTTCCTTCTCATATAGGAGGGACTAAATAAAAGTACAAGGGATGCTGCAATCAGATCTGACCTGGCTCTCAGTTTTGGCACAGCCATTTACCAACTGTATGATCTTGGGTGAGTAATTTAACCTCTCTGAACCTCAACTTCTTCATCTCTATGCTCTCCTCACAGCATTATTGTGACAACTAAATAAAACAGCTTAGATGAAGGTCATGCCACTTAGTAGATGCTAAAATGTTAATTCCTGTCTTCTTGTTCACCACAAACTTCCTATCCAGTGGGAGTATCACATAGGTAGTAAATTCACCCATATTGAAGGCATTCAAAAAGAAGCTGGACTTGCTGGGAACCATATATATAAGGCAGAGGTTTGGATTCACAGTAGGTAATTTTCACAGTTGCTTTCTGACAATTTAAAAGCCTATAAATGACTCCAAATGTACACCTGGATGATTTTAGATATACCTTGCAGAGTTAGGGATTTTTAATAAATTACAGAGAGGCTTAGGGCTCTTGGAAAAAAAGTTGGGGTCAGGGCTAAAGTATAATGTGTTAAGGCTCAGGCACAGGCTTTGGCATCTGACAGATTTTAGTTTAAATCCTCGGTCTGGCAATTACTAACTGTGTCTTCCGGGCCACCTAATCTTTCCTATTTTCAGTTTCCTCATTTATATAATGAAGATACTAGTACTTTGTGCATTGGGTTTTTTTGAGTATAGCAAGATAATGAATGTAAAAAAGTCTTGACCAAAGCCTGGCCCAGAATGAAAGCTTAATAAAATGGTTCTCCTTTTCCTCTTTCACCTCATTATTATTATGTTTATTATTATTAATTATTAGTACCAGACAAGCAGAACTTGGGAAAACACATGGCTAGACTCTAACTGAAGTATATGAGCCTTTCCTCAGGCCATTTCTGCCCCTTCCTCCCCTCCACAAAGCTCTAAGTCTCCAAAATGCTTTGACTGGAATGTAAGCATGAGGTCATTACAGATAACGGGAACATGGTTTGCTTTGGTAATGTGAGTTACTCAGTTACTTCCCTCAGCCCAGCTGAAATCTCTTGTTTCAAACTGCCAAGACTGAGTTGGTCTGAGAAGACAGGGAGAATGAGAAGACCCCTCCTCTAAGCTACAGCTCATGCAACAGAACAACCCAGTGCAAAGTCCAGCCCCTTGGTGATTTGGGGGCCCCTACATTTAAATCTGTCACTCTGTTGCACACATCAGTCCCTTGCCCCACAGAATCATTGAGAGGGAAATTCCTTAACTCCTTCCATGGCCTGGAACCATCCCCCTTCTCATCCTTGTGCTCTACACAGCTGGGAAACAGCAGACCGCAGAATAAAAACAAGCTTAGTATACAGAGAGCTTCATAGCAATGCTGAGTTTCTTGGGAACTTCATGTTAACAAAGGACCTTCCTGACCGCCCCTCAGCACCCCAAACAGACTAAAACATTTTTTAAACTGTATCTCAGAACAGCTCCCTGCCTGGGTATATTTAAAGATCTGCTGAGTCACTGAAGAGCAGGCTGGCAGATCACAAGAGGTAAGGACTATACCCTGGTCTATGGGGTAATAAGTTGAGAAGTGAAATCTATTTGACTTCTATTTGTCTGTCCAATGGGGACAGACAAGGTGACCCACTTCTAGCCCCCATGACTCTAGAGAACATCTAGTAAGACTTCCTTTTCTATCACTTTTTGTTTCCTTCTCAGTTGATAAAATAGTAAGGGTGAGAGGAAGGGATCACTTGTACCAGTGGGCCAGCTATCCGAAATTTTAATGCTTCTGCTCTCGTAGATGAAAGTAAATGTGAAACTTGATTTGTTCATTTCCTTCTTTCTTTTTTCAGTTTATGGTCTTGTGCCTTGGTAACTTGGCACGTGCCAGTTGCTGGAAGGTGTCTTTCATACACACACACACACACACACACACACACACATATGGTAATATAATTCTTTCTACTTTATTATCCACTGCAGTTCTAAATTTATGAATTTATTACTGGGGTAAAATATCAGTTAGCAATTATTCATTGTAGGTACAAATTGGTCCTGGCCTCTTTGAGCCCTATTCCACAGACTTCACGCTGCTTTCTCTTTCAAGGCAACTTTTATCCTCTTTGCCCATTGCTGCCTCTCTTTACCTACTTTGCCGTATTTTGCTCCTCAGTCTGTATCCCATAAGAGTGACATAGATGCCCACTCTACTTCTATAATGCCATCTCCCTCTTAGCAGAATCTTCCTCACAGCCCTTCTCTTTACTGGGCGTAGAAGCCATAGTGGATCCCAAAAGGGATGTTTCTTGGATGACTTTAAAAGGTTGTTATTAAGACTTTTTTTTATCTCATCAGCAATAACTTGTTTAGGCAGTCATATCCAAGACCTAGAAGAAATCAGGTAAGCCAAAATTTGCTTAAAGCAGGCAGGAAACCTAGGCTTCTGCCTTCCTTCCAACCACCTTCTTGTATTAAGGTCTAATTGGTTTATATCATATGATAATTTCAGGTGTACAACATAATGATTCTACATTTGTATATCCTTTCCCTCGCATTCAGTTTTTAAATAGTTTGCAGAGGATGTGGTGGCTGGCTTTGTTATAGCCAATTGATTTAAGAAATGGGAAAGGACTGGAAAATGGGAGTGGAACCATTGGAAATGTGTGAGATTAAATGGTTACAATTCTTAGGAAGTATAAGGTGCTTGAGAGTTTACCAGTACTTTCAGGCATATTGTCTTCTTTCCTTCCTTCTCAAAACCAACTTGGAGATAGGCACAGCATACATAGATCAACGTCCTTGTTTCATGGATGAGGAAACTGAAGCTAGAGGATATTAAGGGAATATTCCATGGTAATTTAGATAGTAAATGGAAAAAAACAGAATTTGAACCATGTATTTCTGGTTTTAAGTCTTATTTTCTTCTAGATCACTGTAAAGATTTGCTACTGAATAAATGAATGAATCCACATTTGATTGGGAACATTGTTTTCAACTTTGAGTTAAAGATATGCTCCATCCTTTGTGGAACATCATTTTAATTCTCAGCAATATAGGCCCAGTCAAACGATAAACATTTCCTTCATTAATTCACTGATTCATTCTTTTATTCATAAATGCACTTCCTGGATTCTGAGAATTAAAATGAAAATAAGACATCATCTCAGGTCTCAAAACTCGCAGAGACTGGGTACTGATATTTCAGTAGTAAACATAAGAACAGCTGCTTATGAAAAGCCATATCCCTCTTGCATAATGAGTATGGCCCTCTTGAAAATGGGGATGTCTTTTATTTTGGGTGCATGAATATGAAACTTTATGACTAATAGCTTTTTAATCTAATCCTCTCTTCTTAAGAACAGAAGTGAAAGTTGCAGCCTCTTTGTACGTGAATGTAAGGGTTAGGCTTGTGATGATAGACTTTTTTCCCCAGGTACTAGTCAGCAGAACTGGAACATCACTATTCCACTTGTTTGAACACATGGCACTTAAAACTCTTTACTGGCGTAGGTAAACCGATCATGATCAACTATTACATTTTTTTTGAGCATCCACCTCTCAGTAGATGGTGTTAGGTGCTGTGTTAGATGTTGGCAAGGTAGTTTTTTCTCGTTTAATCTTTAATCTGATCCTAAACATTTTTTATTAGTTCCACTTTATAGATGAGGTTAATGACTTGTTCAGGGTCACACAGTGAGTAATTTGGTGGATTTGGGATATAAATTTCAATTTTTAGCTTTTTGTCCTCTGGTCTCACTGCTGTTTCTATTCTTCAACACAACTTAAGCTTTGTTTTTCATAGATACCATTAAATCTACCATTAGCCAAAGCTTCTTGCCTCCATTCAACATTATCCTTCTCTAGAATCTTCTTAAGAAATCCTCAGAAAAGATTTTATAACCTTCATGGGTACTGTGGCCCAGAGCTTAATCCAGGCTTTTAAGTACTTTGGTTAACTGTAAAATGGAAAATCAAAGTTATAGCTAATTCAGGAAAAATGATTTTAGGATATGAATTTCCTGGGCAACTTGTCATCTCTATTTTACTTCATTAGCTTCATAAACTTACCCACAATGTTCTCTGAGAACTAGCAGTAATAAGAATGATAAAGATTTCTTTCCCTTCCTTTCCAAGAGCCCTTCAGCCAGGTGCCACACCCCATCCTGCTTCCCTATTTTCTGTGCACACATGGAGCTGGGAGTTAGACATGAGTTCCTTTCAGCCCTGAGTTGATGCCAGGGTTTTCTTTTCCTCCTGCTGGACCGAAGTGGGAGGAAAAGTTGAATGATTACCAGGAGGACCATGAATGAATGAAAAGGCAGAGCTATGTGAAAGAGCAGTGAATGTATGCTTCAGATACCAAGATTTTTGACCAGACTTTGTTGCTTACTATCTGTGTACCTTGGACAAATTAACAGTTGAGGGTCAAAATTTCCTCATCTGTAACATAAATTCTAATTTTATAGATGAAAGGATAAGTCTAAAAGTGTTTTGTAAACTCAGAAAGGGCTTATAGATTTAAAGTGTGGTTTTTTTTGTTCACAAAATAATGGTTCTTCAGTGATGAAAACTGTCTTGTTTTTCCTAAAAGCCTGAATGTGTGTGGCATTCAGGGATGGGTCTTTGCCCCAGTACCAGCCACACTACAATTGTAGTAAATATGGGCTGAGAGTAGTAGACATCCTAAGCATTGAAACATTGTAAAAATAGGGGTGAGCAGATGGCAGGCAGAGCAGACCCTCCAAGTCCCTTTCTAACACCTCAAAGCCCCTATTATTTATTGATTTAACATTTGAGGCTTGTTTCAAGTGGGCATGTGTATCTGAGCTTTTTTCCTTCTTGTATATAACAGGCATTTGTTAACTTAGTGAAAAAAAAATACTCACCTATCCACTTCTAAGGATTAGTTGTGCTTCTCTAGACATCGGTTCAAAACAGTGAGTTGAAAGGGGACAAGCTTATACCAAAGAATCAGAGATCATCAGAATTTATAGGGGACCATGCTGGTCAGTCCCTTTTTGTACAGGGTGGGCAACTGAAATCTAGGCAGGGAAGTTCAAGTTCACAAAACTCATCATGACACATTCAGATTGGAAATAAAGGGCTTCTACTCCTACATTAATACTAGATGCTCTTTAAGGCCACTTTTAGCTCAGATATTCTGTGATCTTCAGGATTTTAGCCCTTTCTACAATACATTGAGGACAGCGGGGTCTGAGATCCCAGCTCTGGCTAAAGTGTAAATATGTCTCCCCTGTCCCTTTTGTTTTTTTCAGGGATCTAGAAGATGGAGGAAGTATGGTTATCATGTATAATAGTTTCATCTCACTGTCCTCATTAAAATCACATTTGTGAATTCTGTTAATTAATAAAGAGATGATTACCATGGAGAGGTCACGTTGGCTTAATCTTCCCCCCCTCACACTTTGCACATAGCAATAAAGGTTTTTCAGCTCTAATTTGCCAAGCTGCTCTCTTCTCCTGTACCTGTTGAGAGTAGACAGGGATTCCTCAGAGGTCATCTGTTTCATCTTACTCTTTATGTAAAAACCTGCCTCTGAGGTGCTGGAGGCCTGCTTTGAACAGGACTTTGTACAGTGCACCAGGGAAATGAATGCATAATGCTCCTGAAATTACTTCTCTCCTTTTCCCATGATACTTTGGCCTCACAAGTTGGAGGTTTTTGTTTGAAACTTGGAACTCAATGGTGAGTGTTGTAAGGTTTGAACTGGGACCTATAGGATGCAGTCACAGCATTATCTATTAGGCATGTAGGTCAGCTTGCTTATTAAGCTGTTTTTGCATTCAGTGGTTTGGGGAAAACTAAAGTGTGGGTGGGGGATTGTGGTGGGGGTTTTGAGCAATTCATTATTATTAACATAAAAAAAACGCTTTATCACCTAAACTAAGGCTGCTTTTCTCATGCACATTGGCCTGCCTGCAGGATGCTTAGGGACAGTAAGCAGCATACTTGGAGCCCTCCAGTTTTCAGCCTTGGTGCACAGGATAGCAGTGAGTTTCAGCACCTGTATTCTGGCTAGATGCTTGCACATAATTGTGTAGCAGACTATGTGTATCTATATATGTTAATCCATTTCTGAACAGTTGTGTCACAGAGACGTATTAACAATGTCTAACTCTGTGTGCTTTGCTAGTGGGACCATGTCTCTTTTGTACTTGTGACTCTAAGTAACCCCGCATGCATCTTACTGAGTCAATGTGCCCCTGTCTCTTTTTATCCATTCTTAGTTCTCCTGTCTCTGTGCTTTCTTATATCTTTTTCCTCTGGGTTTGGACATGTTTCTATCTTTGTGAACATCTCTTACTCCAAGCCCATATGTCACTGCATCTGTATATGCAGCTCATTGTTTTTGTCAGTGTATGGATTTCTAAGTTTGGCTGGATCTTTATTTTTATTTATTTTATTTTATTTTTTATTTTTTAATTGTTATTTCCCCAATACAATTATCTTTCTACTGTACAGCATGGTGACCCAGTTACACATACATGTACGCATACTATTTTCTCCCCTTATCATGGTCCATCCTAAGTGACTAGACATAGTTCCCAGTGCTAAACAGCAGGATCTCATTGCTAATCCATTCCAAAGGCAATAGTCTACATCTATTAACCCCAAGCTCCCAATCCATCCCACTCCCTCTCCCTCCCCCTTGGCAACCACAAGTCTATTCTCCAAGTCCATGATTTTCTTTTCTGTGGAAAGGTTCATCTGTATGGCTGGATCTTTTAGTGCCAATGCAAGTCTGTTTTGGGAGGACCGTTTCTATTTGTGTATTAGCCCTTCTCTCTTTGTCTGCTTCTTGTCACTTTCTCTCTCTCTTTTTTGCCCCTAGTGTCCTCATATTCATGTATTCATTCATGTCTTTCTATGTATATGTTTCAATGCATCTGCCTACTTAATTCATATTTCTCTAACTAGGTATACCTATGTTTTGCTTTCCTGGGCCCTTGTAATTTTTGACTTATATGTTTGTGTGCATCAATTGGAATTGACCTCTTTATCTTTTTTTGTGCACATGCCTTCATTTTAGTTAGTGTGCATCAGCTTTGGGCAGAACTGTTTATGTTTGTAATCAGTTGTGTATGGTTCTCTGTGCGTGTGTCCCTGTGTGTGTGTATCTGACTGTATGTGTAACAGTCCATTAAGAAAAATTATCAAACATCTAGACATAGTATTTATATACAGTTAACATGATGATTAAATAATTCATCTATTTAGACTCTCTTAACTTAGTTTGCATTACTAAATGTAAAATAATGCAAATAACACAACCAAGAGGTAAAATTTATCATATTTTATAATTCAGATAGTTGAGTTTCTCTTTTGTTACATCAATTTGAATACAGAGAATTCTGTGTTGCTAGATTTCAGTCAGAAAATGGAGGTTTGTATGTAGACTCCACATTCTAGCCAACCTTCATAACATCAAAATTTGATTTCCTCATTTTCATAATGGTCATAATAAAGGCTATCTCACTACCAAATGATTGCATGTGGCAAACTTTTCACCTGTTTAGGGAAAATAAGAAAAAAAGGGCAATGGGTGGATATTTCAAAAAACAAAAATTATTCAGTTAAAGTAATATTCTGAGATTTCCTTTTGCAGCAAAACTGGACATTCTGTTTTGTTTGAGAAAATATTGATCAGGTTTAATTCTGCCTTTTCTAGGGAGGGAGGGTAAGTGTTGGGTGGAAGAGTTACAACTTTTAAAATATCCATGGTAAAAATAATGTTTTATACAAATGGCATAAAGTGTCCAATTTTGTTAGCCAATACATATTTGGGACAGCCATTAAGACTGCATGTGCGTAGGGACTTCCTTATTTTCTTTTTAATCTTTTGTTAAAAAAAAATCCAAATCAGAATATCAAATAGAATATCATTACAAAAGTATTATTATGAAGTTACTTTTTATATCTTCTGAAAGAGTGAAAGTCCTAGATGTTGATCTAATTATTGATAGAATATTAGATTTTAAAATTCTAGGGATCCAGCATTGCCATGAGCTGTGGTGTAGGTCACAGACATGGCTGGCAACTGGCATTGCTGTGGCTGTGGTGTAGGCTGGTGGCTACAGCTTGATTCGACCTCTGGCCTGGGAATTTCCATATGCCATGGGTGTGGCCCTAAAAAGACAAAAAGACAAAAAGAAAAAAAATCTAGTATGTGAAAGAAAAAGGACAGCATCTTGGAATTTATTTTAATTTGCTATGAAATAACAATCCAAATTTATATTTTCTATTTTACTAGTGTGGTGAAAGCTGGATTTCAAGTTGTAGGTAGATCATTAGACTAAAGGTAAGCCTTAAGCCTTGAGGAACAAAAGTAATCAAACCAGTCTATCAAATCACTTTTCAAGGAGGAAACTCTGTCATGTGTTTGGCTAGTTCAGTATATCATGGGTAGTCAAAATAGTTTAAATACTCAAGTTGGCATCCCCAAATGTGTTCCATTGTGCTTAAATGCTTTCCGGGACCACCCTGCCTTATTTATTGCAAAGTTCTATATGTGTAAAGTGCTCTGACATTTTAATCCTCACAACAACCCAGTGAGGTGGGTAGTAAACTTAATGTCTGTTTTATAGAAGAAGAAATTAAGATTTGAAGACATAAATTAACCGGGCTAGGTTTCTACTACTAAAATGTGATTGGAGTAAGATTTGAATCTAGCACATAATCATCTTCCCATCAATATTTGTTTTCTGATTATGTGGAAATCTGCTCACCAACCATGGTCTCTGCTCTCTGAGGTTAACCATTCTATAAAACAGAGACTAGAAGACCATTCAAATAAAGCGTCCATACTTTCAGAGGGCCTTTAGCAATGCTCAAGTTCAGGAAAAGCAAACAGACAACTGAAATACTGACACTTTCAGAAAGTACTTGGGTAACATTTAACCTTAGATAATTTGGCTTTGCGTAAGAAAGGTGAAGTAAGATGGAGGAACCAGTTCTTCTCTGGATCAATGTTTATTTATCTTGTTCTTCTGAAGTCTAGGCCAACAGTCCTATTTGTTATGAAAAGCCCCGTAATGTTTCTCTATTTAAGGACAGCAGATTTAGCATAAATGGATTGGTTTTTTGGGTAGCCCACAGAAGGCTGCACTGACTGACTTTTAAAAGTCCTTCCCAACCCTTCAAATCCATGACATTTTCTCAGGATCATCAGATCTCAAGCCTTCATTTGTGATACTGTCTCAAGTGCATTTGTGATTAACAGCACAAGGTTGCAAGCTGACCCACTGTGGGTGTAGATTGAGGCTTCTGCCCCACCACCCTTTGACATACAGTTCCAGGGTGTTAATAACACCTTCGCATTTTATAAAAGGAGACATTGAGGCTCAGAGTGGTGAAAGGACTTTTGCAGGGTCACACAGCTAGTTGTTGCCAGAGTAAATATCTATTTTGAATTTGTATAATAAATGGTTTTATCTCTGATGTTTTAGTTTATTGTGAAAGTTTTAGAAAGGATAATTAGAAGGAGCACTTAGAATATAATTGCTCCAATTAGTGACTGAAGATCCAGTTAAAGTAACTTATTGTCATCTAGGATCACTTTGAGGAGAACTTTTCCATAGTACTTGTCAGTAATACTTTCCTGTCTTACAGTTCTCTTGGGACTGTTGACCTAGGGCAGTGTTTCCTAAACATCACTCATTCCCAGTGAACTTCACCTTCGCAAGTTTTGACCCTTCACACCACTTCTACTGCTCTGTACTTAACATTTTCTTTTTATTGACTTGCCTTTTGCACTTAATAAATTTATTTTAAAAGAAAATTTCACACAAGTATTGTACATGAGAAACCAGGATTTCTTCCCCTATTAAAAAAAAGGATTTTAAAAAATGTACCTTCACTTACCCATCCCTAGCTTCAACAATTATCAACATTTTTGCAGTTCTTGTTTTTATCTCTTCACCACTCATATTTTTTCTTACTGCAATGTTTTAAAGCCAATCTCAGACTTATTTCACATATAAATACTTCAGTGTGTATATCTAATAGGTAAGAACGTTCTCTTTTTAACATAAACATAAAATCATCACCATTCCTAAAAAATAATAATCTCCAAGTATTGTATAGTACTCAGTCTGTGAGAACCTGTGCTTTTAACATAATGACTAAAATACATATCAGAGTACTAAGAAACTTTACTGTGGTGCCACCTCAACTTATCATCTCAACAGCAGCATACATTTTTACAGTTGGGGAAACATTGCTTTGAGTCTTACAGTTCTTGAAAAGGTTAAAATTCCTTTCCATTCTCTGGGTACTATTTTCCTCATCTGTAAAACATAATGGAAATGTAGGAAAGATAACAGTAGATGATCTATAAGGCTCCTGCCAGCACATCAGGACACGTGTTCCTCTAAGTGGTAATTTAATTTACTTCAGCTCTGCAAAGCCTATTGGACACCACCTGTAGAAGGTAGTTTGAAAAAACACTAGTGAGTGTGTTCCTTCCTGCATGTCTTCTTGATGGTAATGAGTTCTAGCTTTTTCCTCAGAGTTGAATTTGGCTTTCATTCCCCTTCTCCACCCACCTTCTCAAACCACAGAGGCAGCACCCATTTATATACTTTCCCATAATACTGTATTCCTGAAAATACCTTTTGTCAAAATGGAAGTATATATCCAAGTTCCCCAATGACCCATTGGACTGGTTTGGACCTGTGTGTGCCCTGTGTGCTCAGTTTTTGCTTAGCCAATCCCTAGTCTACTGAGGACTTTTGTGTCACTCAGTAGGGAAATGGCTGTCATCATAGCTCACTTATTTCCTCTCAACTTTCCTTCACTGTCTTCCCAGCAGAGGCTCACATCCCCAGAGCCAGTAATGTGGAGTTACAAAAGCTTGAATCAAATATAGTGCTTCTAGATATCTACCAATTGCTTCTTAGCCTTTAGAAGGTAAACTCCTTTAAAGAAGTACTACAAAAACTGTAATTGCAATGTATACATGTAAGGATAACCTGACCCCCTTGCTGTACAGTGGGAAAAAAAAAAGAAGTACTACAGTTAATACAAGTAAAGGAAGAGAAAGCAATAAAGCTTTCCTTCTTTGTACAAGTATGGCAACTGCTGGATGGAAACAATTAGCCTAAAGCCTTGTGATTACTAGCAAAATTCAGAGCAGAATATTTTACATTTCAATGTAAGGTAAAGACCACAAGCTTAAGTTTCTGACTTTCTGGTAGTGCCAAACAATATTAAGCAAATCAGGGAAACTATAAAGTTAAACCCAAATAATAGAGCTGGTTTTCTTTCTTTCTTTGGGGATGATGTCTGATTCATGACATTGGGACAGGTAAAGGAATTTTTTTTAATAATCTGAAAAAAACGTTCTCAGCACAGATGATCTCTGCTAATTTCACTCACTGGGTCCTTATGGGATCTGGGCCTACTTTCAAGTGCATTGGATGCATGTGGAAATATCTGCCAAGGTTATGAGAATTGGGCCAAGAATTAATACATTTTTGAAGCCCCCAAAAGTAGCTTACTGGATAGTGGAGGGGGCATTGTGGGGATACTGAAAAGTATTTGTAATTATTTTTTAAAAGGGGGGGGGGATAAAAGGACAGACTGGGTCATCTATCCATTAGAAAGAAACCTTGAAAGAGGTCCAAAAATCCTTAGAAATCCTTGACTTCTTAAATATGATAACTGTTTTTTTTTTTCTTCCCTGACAGTTGTAGAGGTCAGAGAGTTCTCTCTTCTATTGCAAAATGTTTAGAGGATGTAGAAATAATTGTAGGTAGCTTAGCTGTGGCTGTGGGCAGAACTTCTGTGCTTTATGATCTGTTTGAAGTTATATAATATGTGGCTGTGCCAAATAGCCCATGAGTTATCAAACTGGAATAGCATTAGCGATAGTGCTTTTGTTTAAAAGAAGAAATGTAATACCTGTGGTCAGGTAGCTAAAAGAAGGCGATAACGACTTTTAGAAGCTCAGTGCTACACTGAAACACTGAGAAGAGCTTAATATAGAAGAGCCATTATCTCTTCTTTCCTTGTAAGACTGAAAAGAATATGGAAATTCCCATTAGCATTTCAGATATGTAATTGCCAATATCTTAGTTTGTTAATTACTTCAGATGTTATCTCCTTTACCCCCTTACCTTTGGGTGTCTATTTGGGATGGTCTGTGGTACTAACTATTCTGTTTATGTGGTTCACTTTTGTTTGCATAAAGAACTGGTGTGTGTGTGTGTGTGTGTGTGTGTGTGTGTGTGTGTGTGCATGCACTTGTGTGTTATTTTGGTAAATATCCACTCATTTTGCAACTAAAGTTTTATTTCTTTATGTTTCACATGGAGAGGCAAAGGAAGAAAAAAACATCTTCTCAGAGCAGAATGAAAGAATAAGAAGGGTCAAAGAAACATATTTGAAATGCCCAAGTAACTTGTGGGGTTTTATGTATATTACAGAGGAAAGATTTTCTGTCATCTGGTTGTCAAACCATTGGGGCCAGGAGACTTCAGATGTATACCAAATATGTTTCTTCAGAAAGAGAAATAGTTGCATTCTCATGTCAGCAATATGGCTGCAGACCATAAAGTCCTCATGAAGAACTGGAATATAGGTATTTTGGAATCTCTGGTTAGAGCAGGCTTTTAGTTCAAGCCCTCAGTGGTACTCTTCAAATTTTCTTTTTCCTATTTGATTGTGAAAAATGGTGAAAACCATGCCCAATTTGGTTCCATTGTGTAGTTGACAAATAGAGTTCACTGTTAATTGAGCCCAGCAGCCATAACTTCCTTGGCATTATACTCATCTTCTGCTGTGCTTGTTGATGAGCTGCCATACCGAGTATATACATGGACAACAAAGCCAGGGAATTAAATAATGAGCTGATGCCTTTGGAGCCACAGTTTAAATGTGTACTATTTCTCTCCCTTAGTGAAACTTCTCTTTGAAAAGGAAAAGACATGAAACTTGAAAAATAGCCTGGAAAGAACCCTTCTCCCAATACTTACACAAGTCCGGATAGCCCGGTCTCAGTCTCAGAAATCGTATTTTCAGCAATGTGGCTTCCAGTAGTAGATCATTTTATTTTACAGAGTTTGGTTTTTAGAGCTGATGTGCTGAGTGCCAGAAGAGAGGGTTCTTCTCAGGCAAACATGCTAAAGGGGAATGGTTGCTGGTGGAGACTGCAGAATCCTTTTGTAGGTCTCTCTTCATTGTAATGCCCGGTTGTGTAACCTTTATTTAATTTTCTATTATTCCTCTCTCTCTGAAAAAAAATTATGATCGATTTTCATATGGAACATATTGCTTTTTGGTAGCTTTCTTGATATAAAATTTCCATACCATAAATTTCACCTACTTAAAGTATATAATTCAGTGTTTTTGGTATATTCACAGCATTGGGCAACCATTATTAAAAGTCAATTTTAGAAAATTTTCATCACTCCCCAAAACCCAGTACCCATTAGCAGTTACATCCTATTTCTCCCTATCTCCTCCAGCCCTGGGCAACCTCTATTTATTTAATCTATCCTGGACACTTCATGTAAATTGAAACATGCAATATGTGCCTGCTGCATTTGGCTTCTTTAAGTTAGTATGATGTTTTCAAGGTTTATCCATATTGCAGAATGTATCATTTTTATGGCTTAATACTATTCAATTTTATGAATGAACCACATTTGTTTATCCTTTTATCAGTAGATGGACATCTGGGTTGTTCCCACTTGTTTGCTATTATAAATAATGCTGTCATGAACATTTGTAAACCAGTGTTCGTGTGGACATATGTTTTCATTTCCTGGATATATGCCTGGGAATGGAATTTTTGTCATAGAGTAATTCTGTTTTTAAACTTTTGTGGAACTGCCAAACTTTTCCAAAGCAGCTGCACCATTTTATAGTCTCACCAACAGTATATGAGAATTTCAGTTTCTCAACATCCTAGACAGCACTCGTTATTGTTCTTTTAGGTTTTTTTTTTTTTTTTTGATAGTAGCTGTCTTAGTGGGTATGAAATGATATCTCATTGTGCTTTTCATTTGCATTTCCATTGACAGCTAATGATGTTGAACATCTTTTCCTGTCCTTACTAGCTGTTTATATATCTTCTTTGAAGAAATGTCTATTCAGATCCTTTGTTCATTTTTAATTACTTGTTACTTTCTTTTTATTATTAAGTTGTAAGATTTTAAAATGTATTTTGTGTGTGTTTGTCTTTTTAAGGAAGATACTTTATAGTTATATAATATTTTCTGGCAGTCATTTGTGTAGTTCTATTGGTGTTACATATTTTAGTTGCATTAGCCACTTTGCTGGGTATGAATACCAGCAGAATCTGAATGACCTTGGCTTCCCTGCTGAGAATGCAGCCCAGGAACAGAAATTTATCAGAAATGTATCAGAAGTTTGCCATTTAAGCCCCCCACCCCCACACTTATCTTGGGAGAAGGAGAATCTACATTTAAAGGTCTGTTTTATTTATTTATTTATTTATCTTTTTTTACTTTAGCTTTGTTGGGTCTGGGACCTTTTCTTTTTGCTTTGCTTTGTGCAGAATTGAACAGTGAAGGAAGGGCACATGAAATCGTGATAGAAAAGTGAGTAGGTTTTATTCAAATCAACATATTTATATTGGTTTTTGTGACCGGTCATTTGGCCAAAGAAATTGCTTATGTTAAGTTTGGGGATACTTTGAATTACTGATAAGACGCACACAAAAGTGTATTTTGCTTTTTATATGGGCTCTATGTACTTGTGTATGAAACAATGGACATTAAGAATAACCCTCCCCCTTTGTTTTAGCAATTTATATTGGTGATTTAAAAATAAAATACCCTAAAGTGGAGAGTCATGGAACTCCATGTAAGAGGAAGACATTTTAAAATCCCACACACATGAGTTTCAAATATTGGTTTTTCTGTTTCTTAGCTGTGTCCTTACACAAGTTACTTTGCTTCTCTGAGTCTCTTCCTTTTTGATGGAGTATATGAAAACCTACTTTCTCAAATTACTGTGAAGACTAAATAGCATAATGTATGTAAAGTGGGACGTATGTGCTCAATGAACTAGCAACTGTTTTTGTATTTGAGGATAGGGGCTAGTGGGTTTATTAATGGGAACCTGTACATTAATGTTACAGTTTAACCTCAGATGGTAGCAGAGAGTCCATAAAACAGAATAGGCTGAGAAAATTAAAGGACTTTGAGCATTTATTTTCTCCTTTATCTAGGCATAAGTGCTTGGTAGCTATTGATAGTTTCTTCTCCTGGTTATTTTGTTTTTTTGAGGACACTATTATCCAGCAGCATTTTCTTATAATAATAATATCTTATAGCTTGTTTTCTGTCTTTAGAAGTGCTTCATGCCCTTTATTTCTGTCTTCTCATAAATAGCCTCTGAAGCAGGTGTACAGTCAGTATCAATTCCATTTTTCAATCAGATAACTGAGTCCCAGAGACATTTAGACATGTAAACTCACCCAGCAGTTTAGTGACAGTATATGAACCAGTGTCTAGGTCTTATTTTCCGACATAGCTCTTTTCTACCCATTACATTCTGCCCATTATGGTAAATAGATACATAGTGTGAATGCATTATTTTACCAATTATCTTGAAGATCCATTCAAGTGGCTTACTGTGGGCAAGGTTTTTCATGGTTCCACCTCTGTTAGTGTGCCTATAGAATTGTCATTGAATATCTTAATACTCTACATGGTCCTGGTTAACAGCTTTGCCTTCAGAAGGACATTGAAAACTGGAAAGAACTGCAGAAAAGTAGGTGAACAGACATCACTTTTCAGGCTGGTAGACTTTCTACTGAAGCTATTTGCAAGGTTACTTTGTAGTAAAGAACTGCAGAAAAGTAGGTGCACAGACATCACTTTTAAGGCTGGTAGACTTTCTACTGAAGCTATTTGCAAGGTTACTTTGTAGTATCTAAAAGCACTACTTCAGAAGAATGTTGTGAGATCAAAATAGACACTTTGGATGAAGAAAAGAGGGTAAGCATGGGTGAAAATGTGGTAGATGATTGTCCTGCATTAGTTTCTTTAATGTCCAGCAAGCAGTCCTTGGAATGCTATTTCAACAAACCTTGTATAATTTAGAAGATACTGTTACAAATTTCTAACAAGAAGCTCATAAATCTGCAATTCTCTGCAATTCTATGTCTTCCTAGGCACATGAAGGAAAATTTATGAGCTTCAAGTTTCTATGTAGCTATTAAACAAAGCATATTTAATCTGGTTAGAGCTCACACTGGCTCTTGCTTGCACGATTATGCTCTTGTTCTCACTCTTGCTCTCTCTTTCTTTTTGGTTAAAAGCAATAAATAGGTTTGTTTTCTTCACATGTCATCAGTGCAATCATTTGTAACTTTTTAGCTGTTAGTCATCCCCTTGCAAAATAAAATGGCAGCACACAGGTGATTGGAAAAGTTAGATTAGTTCCATCTGTGAGTGTTGCCATAGGTCATCAGTTTGCTCTTCTTTCTTCCATTTGACTCATGACTCTGACATTAAAGGTAGGATAGTCATTTTTGGTATTTTTGGCCTTTCCTCAGCAACACTCAACAGTTCTCCCACGTATTTGTCATAGTCTACTTCACTAATTCCATTCCACAGGAGTGCTTAATTCATCTTAAGCAAAAAACTATCTGTCTTTTTCCTAAAGATCCCCAAGGATAAAAAGATACCTCCAGGGGAAATTTAGTGCCTCAGTCCTGACAGAAATTTGTTCCCAAATGCTGACCAAAACTTTTTCCTTCCATTTGCCGCTTATTGTGTGTTCAAGGGGGATGTATAACCTAATAATAATGATTATATTGTACACAATAATGATTTTAACAAGTAGTAGTATCTTTTGTCAAAAATAAACAGAGCTTGGATTTCATTATTATAAACACTCATCTATGGTTTAATAATAGCTATGAATATTAATTTTGTAACAATATTACCACATAATTTTGAAACTTATAAAGTCACATTTAAAGTGTTTCTATTATTCTGGCCAAGATATGGAGGGTTTGTCCCTAATTACTAATCTATAACATGAATGTTCATTGTACTTTGTTGCTGGATCTAAAGATACTATCTTCACCTGACTTCCCATGGTTGGTCTTTATGACTCTAGGTCTCAGCTTAAAAGTCTCCTTTTCAGAGGGGCCTTTCCTGACCACTCTATTTCAAGCTAACTTTCTCATTAATCATAGTCATAGCATCCTCTTTGCTGCCCTTGAAGCACCTTTTCCAATTTCTCATTATAAATTACTTTTTTCACTCAGTTGCTTATTTTATCCACCTTCCCCACTAGCCTGTCAACTCTATGAAGGCAGAGATCATGATCCTTTTGTTCACTGCTGCATATGTTCCCAGTGTGATCAGAGTGCTTGAGTCATAAAAAATGCCCAGTAGATATTCATTGAATAAGTAAATCATAAGGAAGAATTCACATTCTAACTCTTAGTTGAATAAGTGTAGGCCATGAATTCCTTACCTTGGTTGCATGTGAGAATCATTAATGAAACTTGAGCAGGTGATACTTTTTATTTATTTTTTTGTATTTTGTCTTTTTAGGGCTGCACCTGCGGCATATGGAGGTTCCCAGGTTAAGGGTCAAATCAGAGCTGTAGCTGCTGGCCTGCGGCACAGCCACAGCAACGTAGGATCTAAGCCACGTCTCCAACCTACACCACAGCTCACAGCAACACCAGATCCTTAACCCACTGAGCAAGGCCAGGGGTTGAACCTGTGTCCTCATGGATGCTAGTCATGTTCAGTTATCACTGAGCCATGATGGGAACTCCACAGCTTTAAAACAATGTCAAAGCTAGCTGTCTACCCTAGGTCTAAATGTGAGAATGTCTATTTTTTAAAAGGACCATAAATGACTCTAATACACTTCCAGGGCTAAGAACCACTTGTTAGCAGTGTGAAATTAACTCACTGGCTAGATGACTTTCTTTGCCTTTAGTTTCCTTATCTGCAAAATGAAATGATAATAGCTCACAGTGTTATTTGGCACAAAATATTAGTCAGTCAATCAAAGTCAATACTCCTGTTCTCTCTTTACAATCAATCAGTCAGTCAATCTTCAAGATAATTATTTTGTTTTATTTTTTTGGCTGCACCTGTGTATGTGGAAGTTCCCAGGCCAGGGATTGAACCTGCGCCATAGCAGTGACCCAAGCCACTGCAGCAACAATGCTGGATCCTTAACCTGCTGGGCCACTAGGGAACTCCCAAAATAGTTAATATTATATTATAAGTGAGGAAACTGATCTCAGAGAGGTTAGTTTACTTAACCAGTAAGTAGCTAAGCTTAGATTGGGTGGTATGGTGTATTAGAAAAAAAAAAGCAGCCTACATAAAGTTTTCCCTTTTCTTACTCTGTGCAGCAGAAGAGAGAAATAATTTGCTAAAGACATAGTCCAATTTTATAAGACTCTTGGAAAGTTATAGTTCCCAGCTACTAAAGTGAGTTCCAGAGTACTAGTACCTGGATTGCCTTGGAGATTAGACTACTTATCTTAACCCTTTTGCCTGATCCTATTTGTTTGAAAGACCCTCCCAACTAACATGGGAATGCATTTCCAATTTTGTAATTTAAATCGTGAGCAGATTTAGTTAAAATTTACTTTCCTTACAATTTTTTTAATATCACATGTATTTTGCAGAGTCGTAGTGATAAATGTACCCACATTTGCTCATATGTGATCTCTTTTCTTAGTCTACGATGTCTTGGTTGTACAAATATAATGGGCTCTTTGGAGTAAAGGTACAGTAAAATTACCAATCCAAGAAGCAAGTTTTCTCATTTTTTGTTCCTATTTTGGTTGACAACCAGAGCATATGTCTCCAACATTCTCTCTGCATTTTATTGGTCAGGAGATCTGGTATCTCCAGACTCTTGAGATGAAGACTTCTTCCTGGTTATCAGGAAGAAGCAGGTGATATTTTTTCAATGGGAAGAGAATGTTTGGTTCTATGTCAGCTTTTGGAAAGGAAAGATTGTAGCCTTAACTCTAAGTAGACAGATTGACTTTTGACCTCATTTGTTCCTGTTTTGTTCATGCCCAAGTGTTCTTGAGGGGATGGACACTTTAGGCTTATCCATCTATTTTGTGGTCAATTAATACAAAACTGAAGATTATGGTTCCCAGTCAGAAGCTTTTCAAAGTATCCTAGGGAATCAAAAATAAATATACTGTTTCCTATCCTTCGAATTTCTGATTCATTTTATCTGGCATGAAGGCCAGGAATCTATATTTTAAAAATTTACTGAGGGATTTTAATATACAGCTATAATTGAAATTTTATGATTGATATTTTCTACTTTCCCACCCCCTGCAATGCTTCCCTAAGGTGGCATGTAAGTTTGGTCTTGAATAATATATAATGATTTAATATGCAAAGATGAGTAGAAAGTGAAGACTTTACATGTGGAAGGAATTGGAAGAAAAATTTGTAAAAACATGCGAGCAGCTAGAACTTGGAATTTTTTCCTAATGAGAGAAGAGGAAGCTCTATATTTGGACAAAACAAATAGCATTGCCCTGTGTATGGGTAAAGAAAAAAAGATGGTGCTCATCAACTTTAAATTCCTTTGTAATGAAAACCTTGATACACCTCTCTGCTTATAAAGGTGATTTAACTCCAAATCATATACCACTATGGAATTTCTTCCTCAGGCTTGAGGTCTTAAAGAGTAAGAGAATTACTTCTTTCTTCACTATCTACTAGGTTTTTTTCCCTATTGCAGATTCCTCCAGAAGAACAACATTCTGTTTTTATGTTTCATTGGAGTTTGAGTTATATAAAAATACCCAAACTCTTTAAGTGTTGTTCCTTTTAAAGCAGTGATCTTCAGTTCTATTGGAAAAGTCAGGAGTCATAAAATGAAAATGGTACAATATTTTCAATAATAAAGAGCCACAACAACAGCTCTTTGATATTTTCACAGCCATCACATTGCCATGGAACTGCAAGACTGTGCAGGTGATTAATCTTTGCCTGTTGATAAATGATTCTGTGTTTACACTAATGGAGTGATCTGGGAGATAGGTCTCCACTGTCAAGAGGTTGGTTTTGAATGTTTTTTCCCAGTGGTCGTGCTGCTAGCAACTACTGATCTCCTTTAGATAAAAACCTATTTAGATTCAAGTCTTTATATAATTTGTGCCACAATCATGATACACACCAGATATATCGACCACAACAAAAACAATTAAGGTTCAAGAAATGTCTCAGAGCATAGTCGTTGGTGGTGTATAACTCCCCAATACCAAGGAGAAGTGGAGAACAATGTGTTGTTCAGTAGTGGCATCCTATATCTATCTTGCAGTTAGGATTTAAGAATGTACATCTGATCTATACATTTTGAGGTATTGTTTGTCCCCTAGACAATCCTAGTGGAGTTTTCTGGTGTTGGTTTTGTCTTAATGTTTAGGACATACCCACAGAATATTGCTTATTTCTGCCTATTTGTAGAGAACCCACAAAACATAAGATTAGTTTGTCTCCAGGATCAAGGAGAAGTGAATTAACAGGTATGAAACAAATGGAAAATGGGCCAATTCTATTGTCCAGTCACTCCATTAATATTTGCTTGGTGTTCAGTAACCCTCTAGCAGACACTACTTATTGGGGATCTTGGGGAAAAATACATAGTTTCTGTGTCCACTGTTCACCATACCTCCTCCCCACTCACAAACTCCTGTCTCCATCATTCTCCATGCTCATAGGCCCAGGGCACAGTACAGGGAAGAAGGACAACTTAAGTATACATAGAATGTTGGAGATCGATTTCAAGGCAAGAGGTGTAAGAAAATGCAATGGCTATGGTCTCTGTAGAAGAAAGTGAATCAGATAGGTTCTAGAGGGCATTTTTAGTAAGGATTTCTGGAGATTAACATTGTAGAAAAGTAGGTTGTAATCTCGTTCCGAGAGGAACTCCTGTGGACTCATTGAAAATATTGCCTGACTAGGATTCAGAGAGATCTGCATTTGACTACTGGCTTTGCCACTTGAAATAACTCAGGTAAGGATTTTTTAAAAAACAGATTGTTTATCGGGAAAACACTCAATAAGTACATGAATCTAAGAAAATTAACTGCCCAGCTTTCCTACCATCAGATGATCCCCCTTCATTGAATAACTGGGGAACCATTGATAACCTTTTCTCAGGAATCAGGAAGTAAAGAGGTTGGGGGAAATGTAAGAAATAAAGAAACATATTCCTAAATATGTTTCAACTCTCCCAAGCTTCTTTGTTGGTAAGGTTGGCTTATGTAGTTCTTTTTGAGTTAAGTAGGTCTTTTCCTTGAACCATATGAATTAGACTGTGAGCAGCAATAGTTTCTAGTTCTCAACTGACATTGGAGGACATTAACTCATAGTAGTCCCTCACTGGGAAGTGAGAAATTATCTCCACTGTAAAATAGTACAGGAGTTGATAGCCAAATATCCATGTCATGGGTCTCAAACTTTTTTTATCATTTAGTATCAGCATATTAGTGATAGCAATAAGCATTATGGATTGAGTTCTGAGTGGTGGAACAGGGAAATGCATCATGATGTGATAAGACTAGTCATTTGGCTTCTGTTATGTATGTTATCAATTACCTCAACTGTAACAATCAGTTGGTGAACTTTTAGTGTGACACAAGTGATTGGCCTGGTTGGTTCATTCTCCATGTAAAGGCATATCTCTGGGGTAAAATGTCTGAATCTGAGGTTACTTAGCCCTGAGGTTACAGTACCTTAGTTGATGAGGCCAGGGTCATTCTAGGCTTTGATTCCTGCCTGAGATACCTCACTCCTTTCATGGTCCGTGATCACAGCCTACACCTGCCACCAGTAAGCAGTTTTAGAAATCACATACAGTACTTGTATCAAGTGTTTAGAAATGGAGAAAAGGTGTGAATGGATCAAGGCAGTCCATGGATGGTGATTGGCCCACAGTACAGGCTGGTGTACAAGTCTGTTGTACTGAAAACATATGAATTACTCCCTATACTATACTGATGACAGTAGACACTCTCTAATTATGTATCAGAGCTTGTTTTCTGTGAGAAATTGAGAATATTAGTCAAGTGACTCTTTGGTATCTACATACATTCCCATCAGATCTCCAAACCCTTCCCTTTGTTCCCTTCTTGCAAGTTCTTTCCCGTAGCTGACTATCCACTATTGTGGCTCTTGGTGGCTTCTCCCAAGGGCACTTGTATTTTAATAGGGGCACTTGTATTTAAAGAAGAGAGAAAGCTCAAAATTCAAAAGACTAAATTACTAAAGAGGTAATTTTAGGAATCAGCAGATTGTGAGTGTATTTTGGGAGGGAAGAATCTTCCATGTACCACCAAATCATGGCTGTAGATGATGGCTTCTTCCACCTCCATATAAGAGTATTTCATTTCCTTCCAACTGATCCTCCATCCCCACAAACATCCAAACATACACATACTTTCTGCTTCAGCCACACAAAATTTATCTTTCCTTTCACTTCTGTGTAGGTTTGCACGTTCTGTTCCTTCTGCCCAGCAGGTTCTTTTCCTTTCGTCACCTGGAAAAATCCCAATTTAGTGGTCACTTTACTTATGTGTGCCATCTTTGTTCATACTTCCCTTATCCCACCTCTTTTTAAGTCTATTCACTCATTAGTTATACCTCTACAAAAGAAGAAATTGCCTTTACCACTCTGGTTCTCATGCACTTGGTATATTGTATGAACTTTATAAATGATTGAAGATTGAGTGCATTAATTAATGAATGACCTTCACCCTTTCAGGTGACCAGTTTTCCTCCTAAGAAGAACCAAATGAAAACTAATTTTGGAGGATGAAGTTAGATCTTTAATACATGCATACATTTATTATTAAAGCATACATAGTTACATAGTTTTTGAATATTGAGTTTAGTGTTAGATTGGCTTCAAACATAGTAAGGCTTGTTCTAGAACCAGTTGTAATACAATTGCTCCTCACTGTATTACTTCTTTTTAAGGCTGGGCTAAGAAAAGGCACTGACCTATTTTTTTTTAATATTGTATTATAAAAGGGTGGGAATTCACCACTATCAATTCTAGTTCATTTGCTGATTTCTTTGGCTTGCCTAATGAGAGTATTAACACCCCTGCACTTCTCTGTAGCTCTGTCACTTAGAAGATACCTCCATACCCATTATCATATTTAATATTCGGAACAACTCCATAAAATAGGCATTCTCAAATGATAGAATATTGTAAATCAACTATACTTAAAAAATTTTAAAAATAAAGTAGGCATTCTCATTTTTCTGATGAGGAAACTGAAGCTCAGCTAGGTGAAGTTACTTGTTAAAGATAATGCATTTAGGAAGTGGAGGAAACAGGAGTTTAACCCAGGTTGTCCTACCTTCTAATCCATTGCTTTTTACTGGACCACACTGAATCAGCCAGTAGGCAGTAAAATCAGGTGTGGAATGGAGTGCCATGTGTGATGTTTGCCTAAATGTGTACATCCTTGCTGGAAGGCAGTCATGATTTATGCTGAATAAGTGTTCAGTAATGTTTGTTTCATTTATTTGGCTACCCATATGCTTCCTGGGGGGAGGCAAGCTAGGGCAAGTGTAGACAAACATCTATAAAGTTTGGATGCTTTCCTTCAAAGCAGGCTGCCTGTTTGAAAAACATACTTCTTGGTGATAGAATATGGCTCTAGTGTATATTTTATTTCATTACTGCATCAACATGAATGGGCATTTTCCAAAAAAGTCTCCGAAAATATTTGTGAGTCCCAGATATTTTCTAATTTAGACAGTCTTGAGCATCATCACCACATTTGGCATTTATAGGAAATTCTACTAGAATGCTTCTGGGAAGGCTGCCTGGTATAATGAAAAATAAGAATGGACTTTGAAACTAGTTAGATTTGGGTTATAGTCACTCACAGTGTGACCCTACGTAAATTATTTAACTTCTCTGAATTTCACTTTTCTTATCCTTTGAATGGAATTTTAAAAACCCCATCTTGCCTGACTGTTGTGAGAATGAAAACTAAATACAGCGCTCGGCACATAGAAGCCATTTGGTAAATACTGTTTCTTTCCTCCACACCCCAGCGCTGTCCTCCCAGTCTTTAGTTATCCACAGACATACATTTAAAGGTTGGCCTACTGCTCCATTCTGAAATTCACAGCTCTTGCAAGGACTGATTATCTATTTTTTTTTCTTCCAGGGCCTCCTATGTTCTGCTCCCTACCCCACAATTCTAGGGGCTCCCAAAGTAGATAGGTACAGGATGTTCTGAAGAGTATCAGAGGCTGTTACTCAATCTTCTGGCCAGCACTCCCAATTGCTCTTCACACACTCCATATGAAGGCACACTCCAGGTCTTGGAGCCCATGTATGCGTCATACATTGCATTGCCTCTTGTACCCAAATCCATCTCAAGGGTGAAAAGACCAGGCTCAAACTTGTCCAGGGAGTAGATTTCCCAAGCTGCCCTTCTCCCCACTCCATTTGATTAAAGGGGGGCACTTTAAACTCATTGAGCTTTATTTATATAGACTAGAATCAGAGTGATTGGTGATGCCTTCTGTTCCCAAGGTATCCTAAAGTACTTTTCAAGGCAATGTGACAAGCACCAAGGCCACACAGCCCAGTGCAGTGGCCGCCACCCAACACTTCACAATTAGTCATGCCCAGCCAGGGATCACCAAGCCTGTTTTTATTGGAAGAGCAGAGAGGGAGGGAATGTTAGCTGGCAGTTTCCCTATGTACCCTTTGTGAAAGCACCCTTGGCTCTTCAAATTTCACATGAATAACCAGCTCAGGTGAATTTCCCTCTATCAAAAAGCAGAATGTCATAGTGCCAAGCTGATGCCAGGGTAATGCCTCAGGACATTGACCAGATAGGCATGGCCTCACAATTGTTTTGTGTCCTTCACCTCCTTTTCTCTCATCTGTTCTCTTTCTTTCTTTCTTTCTTTCTTTCTTTCTTTCTTTCTTTCTTTCTTTCTTTCTTTCTTTTTTTTTTTCTTGCATTTTAGGGCCGCATATGGAAGTTCCCAGGCTAGGGGTCTAATCAGAGCTACAGCTTCTGGCCTATACCACAGCCACAGCAACGCCAGATCCGAGCTGCATCTGCGATCTACACCACAGCTCACAGCAATGCCAGATCCTTAACCCACTGAATGAGGCCAGGGATTGAACCCACATCCTCATGGATCCTAGTCGGGTTCGTTAACTGCTGAGCCATGAAGGGAACTCCCTCGTCTGTTCTTTTTCTGTCTTTTTCTTCCTTTATCCCCATCTCCAGTATGTTCTGAGGAAAAGTTCAGCAAAGTAGTGGATGGTGTGTCATTTTAAGGTGATTCCTTTTCTGTCTACCTTTCTCTTTCCTCATCATCACACCAGAGCTTTTACAGCAGGGGAAATTTTGAAAGTGAAACTGCAGTAGCACCCTGGGCTTCTTTCCCTTTAGTAGCACTCAAGACACTTGTTACTACTTGTTCACATTTTTTTTGTTACACTAAGGTTCAAGAAGACAAGGGCTATGTTGTCTTGCTTACCTCTCTATCTCTAGTATTTGGTAGACACATAAAGTAAACCCTCAAAAAATGTTTGTCAACTGTAAGTATTTAAGAGCTCCATTGCTAGTATCTTAGCTCCTGACCCCTCTTACCTTGGCCTTGTAGGTTACCTTCTTCATTTCCATATCATGCAGAGCAAATTATACAGCTTATGTCCTTGAACAGAGTATGTAAGTTAAAATGAAATCAACTTCCCTATCCTAGGCCTTCTAATAGGTTTGGGTTTGAGATTAGATTTGCATTGGCCATTGGCTTTTGTTCTGAGTATAAATAGAGTCCTTTTTTACTGTTGTAGTCACCTCTCTGTCCCTTGGGAGTCCCAAAGGGGAAAGTTTGCCATTGATAACATTTTGAGGACAGACTAAACTTGAATAGGTTGAGCCTTCCCCATATGCCTAGTAGAGATCACTGCTAGTGCCTTGCTAAAAAGAGAATTATAGGACTTCTCTCAAAGCAGAGAGGCCTAAAATTAGACATGCCAGCTGTGTTTTTGGTGTGCAGGTGGAGGGGATACAAGCAGGCAGTTTCTCCTCTTTTTCCTCTCTTACTTACACAGCCGAGAGGTGGAGCCAAACTTCAGGAGGTGGAGCTGGACTGTGGAACATGCCCAGTGGTTCCTGGCCCTGGCTAGGTGACTATTTTGCTATACCTACAGAGAAAATTAGAACACATTTGGGTTGCCACTCTCATTTAAAGTTTCATATTTAAAAAAAAAAATAAGTAGAGGTCTGAAGGAACTTTTTTTCTCCTCTCAAGTTGATTTTTGAGCTTTTTAAAGCCATAGCTTTCAAACTATCCAAAACTCTTATTGTTTTATTGTTTTCTTTCCTTCTTCTTACCATGTGTTTGATGACCATCAGGAGGCTCATAATTGCTCCCTCTGGCCAGGTATGGAGCCAAGTCTTTGATTTAGGTTATAAAATACCTTGGAAACTCAAAGACTAGATTGGAGTGGGGGAGGTAAAGACTTAATTTCCTTTCAGGATTAAGCAGAATGACAAACTAAGAACTCAAAGTGAAAGCCTTGAATTGTCACAGATATCACAGGCAAAGAATGATTCTTTGCTGAAATAACAATTGCTCAGATCTTCCCATCTGAAGATCCTGGTTCAAGGCCTTGCTACACCATTTAATGATCTCAGGCATGTGATTTAAGCTCTTTGAGTTTAAGGTTTTTTCATCTGTGAAAAGGAAATTATGACAATAATTATTACCTCATAGGAGTTGATGATAAATATGTACTTCAGTAGGGAGAGAATTAAGTCAGATAAAGAATGGGGAAATGTTTTGTAAACGGCACAATTATACTATAATATGAAAAGCTATTCTTATTTTCCCTTCATATTCCCTTCTCCCCACACTTCAATTTTCTTGCTTTTTTGTACAGCATGGATGATTTAGATGTGATTCTGGACAGAGGGATGGACTGGGTGACTTCTTACAATCTCTTCTAGTTGAAGAATTTGTAATGTTTGCTTTTTCCTATTATTTCAAATTAACTCAAGTAGGAAGATCATCTTTTAAGACAAAGTAGAAATCTGGAATTCATCAATTTTGATAATGTCTCTTAAAGTGTAACTGGAGATGGTGTCCGTCCATTAAGTTCTGGTGTCTTACCATTGTTCAAATAAACAGTAAAATGCAAATGACAGGAAATTGGCTGGATTCTGAATCCTATTCTTGCTTGGGGTAGCAATGAGCCTGTTACGGTCACTGTGACCTTTGATTTGCTGTTTCTGCAACTTCACACTTAGCCCAGAATTATCCTTCTGCTTCTGCATTTTATGTTGGAGTTTCTTCCAGGTATCAGATTAAACATTAAGCTAGCCATGTGTATCTGCATGAGCCATGGGCCTGAAAAAAGTAGCTTGAGGTGGGGGGAAAGTCAAAGCTGTGAGCAAGAAGTGAGTATGCAATTAAAAACAAGATTTGGGACCACAGCTCTGGGCCTAGAAAAGTGACATGTCAGCTTGTCATAGTTGATACCAGTAAGTGTGGGATGGGCTGTTTGAAACTTTTTTTGGCTGGCTTAGTGGAAGAATGTAGAGAGACTAGGATAGGAATGCATGTCTCTGTAAAGCTGAGGAAACAAGAAATAAAAGAAAACACATAGAAAAAATGAGTTTTGTGGTAATAGGATCACCACAGACCAGATTGTGAGAAGTAAATTGGAGATTTTGATTTCTCCTGAACATATTTTTTGATAATGTAGTCCTTTTTTATTCTAAATGCAGAAGGCTTGGTTCCCTTTTTCAGCTCCCCTAGCATATGAAAGTTGAATCCTTAAAGTGGGCTTGCTGGATAAGCTCTACCCCTTGGTGAGCACTATGACCCCTCCACATTCCAAATAATGCTTAACAGGGCTCTCTGAGGATACAGGCTCCTGGAGATACATGTCTATTACATAAAGGTAGGCAAGGAAAATCATCTCTTAGAATTGATTAACCAAACATAAAATCTTCAAAGGAATTTGTTGGAATGCTGAAATGAAATGGAAATTTGTTGGGATGTGAAATGAAAACCCCAGGCTAGAAGGGCATCTTAACAGCAGTGACAACTCCTAAGTTTCCCTCTGCGATGTCATGGCCCCTTCTTTGTTCCCATTGCTGATACCACTTGTGCAATAATGTCTTCTCTTAAATCAACAGAAGGTACAATCCTCTAAATGTCCAAAGAATAGCTCTCTATGAGGACACTTGGTGGTAGTGTTTTCTTCATGTAAGTGGTGAATCTCTTTACAGAAGCAGATTAGAGGATTTGGGAAGAGGCGTAATCAAGCTGGGAGATATATGCTGAATATTATATCTAAAT
The DNA here is from genome assembly GCF_054392235.1 of Sus scrofa. Lineage (NCBI taxonomy): Eukaryota > Metazoa > Chordata > Mammalia > Artiodactyla > Suidae > Sus > Sus scrofa. The sequence goes on from NC_139401.1 coordinate 63,653,461, forward strand.
ATGAAAGTAAGGTGATGGATTCAAGGGTAATGCTTTGCTGATGTAGGGTCCTCTGGAAACCTTATTGTTCCGTTTGATGGACTATAGGTTTATTAATAAAGATCTTGTAGTTTGGGTGTTAATTGAAATTAGCCACTTTAACTTAAGGTGGAGATGATGTGAATCTGCATCCACTAACTATAGCCTCCACTTCAGGTTGAAGCTGGCAAAGAAATGGACTAAACAATACCTAAGAGTGAAGTTAAGTCAGACAGAGAAAGACAAACATCATATGATAGATGTTGAATCTAAAAAAATGATACAAAAGAACTTACAAAACAGACTCACAGACTTCAAAAACAAACTTATGATTACCAAAGTGGAAATGTGGGGGTAGGAAGATGGAATGGGGAGTTGGCTTTGGCATATGTACGCTATTATATATGGAATAGATGGTCAACAGGGACCTGATGAATAGCAAAGGGAAATCTACTCAATATTCTGTGATAAACTATATGGGAAAAGAATCTGAAAAAGAGTGGATAATGTATTTGAATAACTGGATCATTGTTGTACAGCAGAAATTTTAAAAAATGTAGATCAACTATACTACAGATGCTTTTCATACTAAGCAAACTCAATAAAGAAAAAATTGAGATTTACACAAGGGATAAATTATGGAGCAATTATCCTCATTTTCATTTCCTTAAAAGATTTTGAATATGATTCTTTTTAAATAGGAAGCTCCCTGAATACATTTCAAATATGGTTGGATGTATACACATTTACCATTCTAGGAATTGTATTAAAACACATAATTTTGCAGCATAGAGGAAATGTGCTTCTGATTATACATTGGGCATTCTTTTTTTTTTTTTTTTTTTTTTTTTTTTTTTTTCTGTTTAGAGATACTCTTTATTTTTTTTTTTTTTTTTTTTTTTTTTTTTTTTTTTTTTTTTTTTAATTTTATTTTCCCACTGTACAGCAAGGGGGTCAGGTTATCCTTACATGTATACATTACAATTACAGTTTTTCCCCCACCATTTCTTCTGTTGCAACATGAGTATCTAGACATAGTTCTCAATGCTATTCAGCGGGATCTCCTTGTAAATCTATTCTACGTTGTGACTGATAAGCCCAAGCTCCCAATCCCTCCCACTCCCTCCCCCTCCCATCAGGCAACCACAAGTCTCTTCTCCAAGTCCATGATTGATTTTCTTTTCTGAGGAGATGTTCATTTGTGCTGGATATTAGATTCCAGTTATAAGTGATGTCATATGGTATTTGTCTTTGTCTTTCTGGTTCATTTCACTCAGTATGAGATTCTCTAGTTCCATCCATGTTGCTGCAAATGGCATGATGTCATCCTTTTTTATGGCTGAGTAGTATTCCATCGTGTATATATACCACATCTTCCGAATCCAATCCTCTGTCGATGGACATTTGGATTGTTTCCATGTCCTGGCTATTGTGAATAGTGCTGCAATGAACATGCGGGTGCATGTGTCTCTTTTAAGTAGAGCTTTGTCCGGATAGATGCCCAAGAGTGGGATTGCAGGGTCATATGGAAGTTCTATGTATAGATTTCTAAGGTATCTCCAAACTGTTCTCCATAGTGGCTGTACCAGTTTACATTCCCACCAGCAGTGCAGGAGGGTTCCCTTTTCTCCACAGCCCCTCCAGCACTTGTTATTTGTGGATTTATGAATGATGGCCATTCTGACTGGTGTGAGGTGGTATCTCATGGTAGTTTTGATTTGCATTTCTCTTATAATCAGCGATGTTGAGCATTTTTTCATGTGTTTGTTGGCCATCTGTATATCTTCCTTGGAGAAATGTCTATTCAGGTCTTTTGCCCATTTTTCCATTGATTGATTGGTTTTTTTGCTGTTGAGTTGTATAAGTTGCTTGTATATTCTAGAGATTAAGCCCTTGTCAGTTGCATCATTTGAAACTATTTTCTCCCATTCTGTAAGTTGTCTTTTTGTTTTCTTTTGGGTTTCCTTTGCTGTGCAAAAGCTTTTCAGTTTGATGAGGTCCCATGGGTTTATTTTTGCTCTAGTTTCTATTGCTTTGGGAGACTGACCTGAGAAAATATTCATGATGTTGATGTCAGAGAGTGTTTTGCCTATGTTTTCTTCTAGGAGTTTGATGGTGTCCTGTCGTATATTTAAGTCTTTCAGCCATTTGGAGTTTATTTTTGTGCATGGTGTGAGGGTGTGTTCTAGTTTCATTGCTTTGCATGCAGCTGTCCAGGTTTCCCAGCAATGCTTGCTGAATAGACTTTCCTTTTCCCATTTGATGTTCTTGCCTCCCTTGTCAAAGATTAATTGACCATAGGTGTCAGGGTTAATTTCCAGATTCTCTATTCTGTTCCATTGGTCTGTCTGTCTGTTTTGATACCAGTACCACACTGTTTTGATGACTGTGGCTTTGTAGTATTTCTTGAAGTCTGGGAGAGTTATGCCTCCTGCTTGGTTTTTGTTTCTCAGGATTGCTTTGGCGATTCTGGGTCTTTTGTTGTTCCATATAAATGTTTGGATTGTTTGTTCTAGTTCTGTGAAAAATGTCATGGGTAATTTGATAGGGATTGCATTGAATCTGTAGATTGCTTTGGGTAGGATGGCCATTTTCACAATATTGATTTTTCCAATCCAGGAACATGGAATATCTTTCCATTTTTTTACATCTTCTTTGATTTCTTTGATTAAGGTTTTATAGTTCTCGGCATATAGGTCCTTTACCTCTTTGGTTAGGTGTATTCCGAGGTATTTGATTTTGTGAGGTACAATTTTAAAAGGTATCGTATTTTTGTATTCCTTTTCTAATGCTTCATTGCTGGTATACAGAAATGCAACTGACTTCTGAATGTTAATCTTATATCCTGCCACTTTGCTGAATTTATTAATCAGTTCAAGGAGTTTTGGGGTTGAGTCCTTAGGGTTTTCTAGGTATAGAATCATGTCATCTGCATACAGTGACAGTTTGATCTCTTCTCTTCCTATATGGATGCCTTTGATTTCTTTTGTTTGTCTAATTGCTGTGGCTAAGACTTCCAAAACTATGTTGAAGAGCAGTGGTGAGAGTGGGCATCCCTGTCTTGTTCCAGATTTGAGTGAGAAGGCTTTCAGTTTTTCCCCATTGAGGATTATATTTGCTGTGGGTTTATCATAAATGGCTTTGATTATATTCAGGAATGTTCCCTCTATACCCACTTTGGCGAGGGTCTTGATCATGAATGGATGTTGAACTTTGTCAAATGCTTTTTCTGCATCTATTGAGATGATCATATGATTTTTGACTTTTTTCTTGTTAATGTGGTGTATGATGTTGATTGATTTGCGTATGTTGAACCATCCTTGTGAACCTGGGATGAACCCAACCTGGTCATGGTGTATAATTTTTTTGATATGTTGTTGGATTCGGTTGGCTAAGATTTTGTTGAGAAGTTTTGCATCTATATTCATCAATGATATTGGGCGATAGTTTTCTTTTTTGGTGGTATCTCTGCCTGGTTTTGGAATGAGGGTGATGGTGGCCTCATAGAATGTCTTTGGGAGTATTCCTTCTTCTTCAACCTTTTGAAAGAGTTTAAGGAGGATGGGCACCAATTCCTCTTTATATGTTTGATAGAATTCACCTGTGAAGCCATCTGGTCCTGGGCTTTTATTTGTAGGGAGTGATTTTATGACCTCTTCAATTTCATTTCTAGTGATTGGTCTGTTCAGTTGGTCTGTTTCTGCTTGATTCAGTTTTGGCAGGCTGTAAGATTCTAGAAAATTGTCCATTTCTTCCAGATTGTCAAACTTATTGCCATATAGTTGTTCATAGTATTCTCTTATGGTTTTTTGAATTTCTGCTGTATCCGTTGTGATTTCTCCTTTTTCATTTATAATTTTGGTGATTTGGGTTCTTTCTCTCCTCTTTTTAGTGAGTCTGGCCAGGGGTTTATCAATTTTGTTCACCTTTTCAAAGAACCAGCTCTTGGTTTTATTAATTTTCTCTATTGTTTTTTGAGTCTCTATTTTATTGATTTCTTCTTTGATCTTTACAATTTCCTTCCTTCTGCTGACTTTAGGACTTCTTTGTTCTTCTTTTTCTAATTCATTTAGGTGGAGGGTTAAGTTGTCAATTTGGGATCTTTCTTCTTTTTTGAGAAAGGCCTGGATTGCTATAAATTTCCCTCTGAGCACTGCTTTCGCGGCATCCCATAGATTTTGAGAGGTTGTGTCTTCATTATCATTTGTTTCAAGATAGTTTTTAATTTCCTTCTTGATTTCCTCATTGACCCATTGGTTTTTTAGTAGCATGTTGTTTAGTCTCCATGGAGTAGGTTTTTTCTCTTTCCTTTTCCCATGGTTGATTTCTAATTTCATGGCATTGTGGTCAGAGAAGATACTTGAGATAATTTCTATGCTCCTAAATTTATTGAGATTCGCTTTATGTCCCAATATGTGGTCGATTCTTGAGAATGTTCCATGAGCATTTGAGAAGAATGTGTATTCTGATTTTTTTGGATGTAGTGTCCTGAAGATATCAATTAAGTCTAACTTTTCTATTGTTTCCTTTAGGATCTCTGTTGCTTTATTGGTTTTCTGTCTAGAGGATCTGTCCATTGATGTGAGGGGGGTATTTAGGTCTCCTACTATGATTGTATTCTCATCAATATCTCCCTTTATGTCTGTTAATATTTGTTGTATGTATCTGGGTGCTCCTATGTTTGGGGCATATATGTTGATGATAGTAACATCCTCTCCTTGGATGGATCCCTTAATCATTAAATAGTGTCCTTCTTTGTCTTTCTTTATGTCTTTTGTTTTAAAGTCTATTTTGTCTGATATGAGCGTTGCAACTCCTGCTTTTCTGTCATGTCTATTGGCATGAAATACTTTTCCCCAGCCTTTCACTTTCAATCTATATGTATCTTTTGTCCTAAGGTGAGTTTCTTGTAGGCAGCATATTGAAGGTTTTTGCCGTTTTATCCACTCAGCCATTCTGTGTCTTTTGATTGGGGCATTCAGTCCATTGACATTTAAGGTGATAATTGATAGATGATTATTTATTGCCATTTGATCCTCGTGTTCCAGTTGATTCTATGGTTCTCCATTCTTCTTTTTTTTTTTTTTTTTTTTTTTGGTTGGATGGTCTCCTGTTATTATCTGCTTGAGTGTATTTTTTTTTTTCATTTTTTGCAAATGCAATATTTGGTTTTGGCTTGTGGTTGCCCTGTTTTTTAAGTATGCTAACCCCTTCCCATAATTGTGTGTTTTAGCCTGATGGTCCTGTAAGTTCAAACACTTCATTATTATATTAAAATTAAGAAGAGAGACATACATACAAACAAAAAGGATTATTTACCTCCTAACATCCCTTGCCCACATTTTATGGTTTTGATGACTCTTTTATTTTTTTCTTTTTAATTTTATTTTGTTTGAAGCATGTTCATGATTAAATCTGTATGCTGGCTTATTTGAGTGACTGCTCTCTGATTGTATCTTCCTCAGTCCTAGTTCTTCCTCTTCTTCTTCTTCTTCTTTTTTTTTTTTTCTTTTCTTTTTTCTTCCCTTTCCTTCCTTTCTTTTTGGTTTAGAGAAGCCCTTTCAATATTTCCTTTAACCTGGGTTTTGTGTTGCTGTATTCTTTAAGTTTTTGTTTGTTGGGAAAAATTTTTATTTCCCCTTCTATTTTAAATGATATTCTTGCTGGATAAAGTATTCTAGGTTGCATATTTTTTCCTTTGAGCACTTTAAATATCTCTTGCCATTCCCTCCTGGCCTGTAGTGTTTCTGTAGAGAAATCAGCTGATATTCTTATGGGGGTTCCCTTGTAGGTAACATTCTGTTTTTCTCTTGCTGCCTTTAGGATCCTCTCTTTATCACTAACTTTTGCCATTTTTATTATGATGTGTCTTGGTGTGGGTCTGTTTGGGTTCAGTTTGTTTGGGGCCCTCTGTGCTTCTTGTATCTTGAATCCAGTATCCTTTAGATTTGGGAAGTTTCCAGCGATAATTTCTTCAAATATATTTTCCATTCCTTTATCTTTTTCTACTCCTTCTGGAATTCCTATTATGCGTAGATTGGCCCGTTTTATATTATCCCATAGGTCTCTTATATTGCTTTCCAGTTTTTTGATTCGGTTTTCTGTCTGTTGACCAGATTGAGTGATTTCCATTATTCTATCTTCCATATCACTGATTCGTTCTTCTGCATTATTCATTCTGGTTTTTACTGCCCCTAGTTCAGTTTGCATCTCTGCAAATGAATGTTCTAGTTTTTCTTGGCTCCTCCTTATATTTTCTAGCTCCTTTCTGAGGGTATCTGCATTGCTGTTCATATCTTCTCTTAATTCCTTCAGTATTTTCACTATTTCTCTTTTGAACTCCAGGTCTGTCAGACTGCAGAGATCAGTTTCATTGTTGACTGTTTTAGGTGAGTTCTCCTGTTGGTTTGACTGGGGGTGGTTTCTCAGCTTCTTCATCTTGCTTGTTGTCTTCTTTCTCCTGAGGGAGTTGTACTCTCCGTTATCGGGTAGTGTTTGCCTTGTCACTGCCCTGGAATATTTCCTGAGGGCTGTCGTTGTTGGTCAATCTTTTTTTGAGGCAGTGTGGCTTTTCTGAAGTGTTGATGGGACTAACAGTGTTTCTTTGAAGCAAAGGAGGACTTCCTGAGGGCAGACAGGACTGGGAGGTCCACCCCACGATGGTAGCAGATTTCACTTGGTTCTCAGCACCCCCTGGGGTCTTGGGCGGGTAGCAGGGCCCTTGGAGACTCAAGAGGTTCCTCCCCAGGGCAGCCCGACTCAGAAAGACCGTCTGAGATCTTTTCCCGATTCCGCCAGGCTTGTTGTAGCTTTTCTGGGCTGCAGGGGGTCCTGCCTGGAGCTGGCAGTCCTATGCAGCTGGTCCACTAGGTCTCAGCACCCCTTGGGGTCTTGGGCGGGTAGCAGGGCCTTTGGAGACTCAAGAGGCTCCTCCCCAGAACAGCCCGACTCAGAAAGACCGTCTGAGATCTTTTCCCAAGTCGGCCAGGCTTGTTGCAGCTTTTCTGGGCTGCAGGGGGTCCTGCCTGGAGCTGGCAGTCCTATGCAGCTGGTCCACTAGGTCTCAGCACCCCCTGGGGTCTTGGGCGGGTAGCAGGGCCCTTGGAGGCTCAAGAGGCTCCTCCCCAGGACAGCCCGACTCAGAAAGACCGTCTGAGATCTTTTCCCAAGTCGGCCAGTCTTGTTGCAGCTTTTCTGGGCTGCAGGGGGTCCTGCCTGGAGCTGGCAGTCCTATGCAGCTGGTCCACTAGGTCTCAGCACCCCTTGGGGTCTTGGGCGGGTAGCAGGGCCCTTGGAGGCTCAAGAGGCTCCTCCCCAGGGCAGCCCGACTCAGAAAGACCGTCTGAGATCTTTTCCCAAGTCGGCCAGGCTTGTTGCAGCTTTTCTGGGCTGCAGGGGGTCCTGCCTGGAGCTGGCAGTCCTATGCAGCTGGTCCACTAGGTCTCAGCACCCCCTGGGGTCTTGGGCGGGTAGCAGGGCCCTTGGAGGCTCAAGAGGCTCCTCCCCAGGACAGCCCGACTCAGAAAGACCGTCTGAGATCTTTTCCCAAGTCGGCCAGGCTTGTTGCAGCTTTTTCTGGGCTGCAGGGGGTCCTGCCTGGAGCTGGCAGTCCTATGCAGCTGGTCCACTAGGTCTCAGCACCCCCTGGGGTCTTGGGCGGGTAGCAGGGCCCTTGGAGACTCAAGAGGCTCCTCCCCAGGACAGCCCGACTCAGAAAGACCGTCTGAGATCTTTTCCCGATTCGGCCAGGCTTGTTGCAGCTTTTCTGGGCTGCAGGGGGTCCTGCCTGGAGCTGGCAGTCCTATGCAGCTGGTCCACTAGGTCTCAGCACCCCTTGGGGTCTTGGGCGGGTAGCAGGGCCCTTGGAGACTCAAGAGGCTCCTCCCCAGGACAGCCCGACTCAGAAAGACCGTCTGAGATCTTTTCCCAATTCGGCCAGGCTTGTTGCAGCTTTTCTGGGCTGCAGGGGGTCCTGCCTGGAGCTGGCAGTCCTATGCAGCTGGTCCACTAGGTCTTAGCACCCCCTGGGGTCTTGGGCGTGTAGCAAGGCCCTTGGAGACTCAAGAGGCTCCTCCCCGGGGGAGCCCGTCTCAGAAAAAACCGTCGGAGAATTAGGTCGATCTATTCACGGCCTGGCTAGGCTTGTTCTAGCTTTTCTGGGCTGCAGGCCTTTTCTAGGGGGCTGGTGGTGTTTGGTGCTGCTCTGTGGAAGTGTAGCCCCTCCAAAGGGCAAGCAGGCCTGTGCAGGGAGAGCCCCTGCGGTGGTAGGCTTCAGGCAATTGTTGAGGCCAGCCCTCCTGGATGGCAGGCAGTCCCAGGTTCAGCGAGAGCATAGGGGGTGGCGGGGGTGGGGGGAGGGAATGCACTGGGAAGCACAGCTTTCTGCTAGCTAGCGGGCCTGTAAGCTTGCTGTGGCGTGGGGGGTATTCTATGGGGACCCACCCCTTCTTCTCTCCCCTCCCCAGCACGGGCGCAGACCAGGCTCTTCTCCCAGGTTCCCTCTGAGGCGGCTTTCCACTTCCCCGCCCCTAGAGTATTGCTCCCTTCCTCTGCGACAGCTTTGTTTTCTAGTCTCCCAGGCAGTCTCTGCCCCGTCAAATGGTTTAGAGACCTCCCAAGCAGTTTCCGCTCTTCCCCGCCCCCCTAGCCCGGGGACTAATCTCTGGAGCCGAGGTCTCGGTGCCCACCCCCCCCCACCAGGCGTCCCCCGGCCCTTTCTTGGGGACTAACCTTCGGAGGCGAGGTCTCGGTGCCCAGCCCCAACCCAGGCGTCCCCCGGCCCCCTCTCGGGGACCAACCTTCAGAGCTGAGGTCTCGGTGCCCAGCCCCCACCCAGGCGTCCCCCTGCCCTTTCCCGGGGACTAACCTCTGGAGCCGAGGATTCGGTGCCCAGCCCCCACCCAGGCGTCTCAATTTTTGGTGACTGTGCCCGTAGTTCAGATGGTCCGTTGGGTTCTTGATCTTTTTTCCGTACTCCGACTTACTGCTACACTCTTCTCTGCATCTGGAGATTCCTCCGGTTCGTTTGATCTTTCCCCCGGTAGGAGACTTTCCAGGGTGCGGGATCCCTTTCTCCTCCGCAGTTCCCTTTCAGGAGCGCCCGTCCCGCTCGGATTCACCTTCTCTCACTCTCCTCTTTTCTCCCGTTCTGCCCAATAATGTCACGAACTTCTTGCCGTTATTGGAGTTTAGGTTCCTCTGCCAGCGATTGGTTGTTGTTCTGTGCGAGTCATTTCTTCTGTAGATGTGCTTTTTTTGTTGTGTTTGTGGGAGAGGGCGAGCGTGTCCCCCTACTCCTCCGCCATCTTGTCCTCGGTCGATTATACATTGGGCATTCTTGAGAGATTGTAAAATTAATTTATTGCCTATAACATCATTTCCTGTTGATTTCTTGTTTTTTATTATCAATGTTTCTAAGGAAACTTTTTTATATACTAGGTATGATGGCTATGAATGAAGATGAATCTATTTAAATTATGCTATTATCAACTATTTATAAAGAATTTGTGATAATCTTAACACAGTGGAATTTTTGAGCATATCAGGGGTTAGTTAGTTACCTCTACAAACTGTGTTTCAGTGAGTTTATTACTGGCAACTGACTTTGTTTTTTTAATGTTAATTTTTTATTTTATTTTTAAAATTTTTATTAGAGTTGATTCACAGTGTGCTGTCAATTTCTGCTGTATAGCAAAGTGACCCAGTTACACATATATACATTCTTTGTCTCGTAATATTTTCCATCATGTTCCATCACAAGTGATTGAATATAGTTCCCTGTGCTATACAGCAGGACCTCATTGCTTATATGTTCCAAATGCAGTAGTTTGCATCAGCTAACCCCAAATCCCCGGTCCATCCCAGTCCCTCTCCCCTCCCCCTTGGCAATCACAAGTCTGTACTTTATGTCCATGAGTTTGTTTCTGTTCTGTAGATAGGTTCACTTATGCCATATTTTAGATTCCATATATAAGTGATATCCCATGGTATTTGTCTTTCTCTTTCTGACTTACTTCACTTAGTATGAGAATCTCTAGTTCCATCCATATTGCTGCAAATGGCATTATTTCATTTTTTATGGCTGAGTAGTATTCCATTCTTTATATGTACCACAGCCTCTTAATCCATGAACAAAAATAAACTAAAAATGGCTTAAGGACTTAAAAAACAAGACAAGGCACCATAAAACTCCTAAAAGAGAACATAGGCAAAACATTCTCTGACATTAACAGTACAGATGTTTTCTTAGGTCAGTCTACCAAGGCAATAGAAATAAAAACAAAAATAAACCAATGGGACCTAATCAAACTTACAAGCTTATGCACAGCAAAGGAAACCATAAAAAAAAGAGACAACATATGCAATAGGAGAAAATATTTGCAAATGATGAAAACTGATAAGGTCTTAATCTCCAAAATACACAAACAACTCATACAACTCAACAGCAAAAAAAACCCCAACAATCCATTTGAAAAATGGGCAGAGGTTCTGGATAGACATTTCTCCAAAGAAGACATATGGATGGCCACAGGCACATGAAAAAATGCTTAACATCACTAATAATTAAAGAAATGCAAATCAAAACTACAATGAGGTACTACCTCACACCAGTCAGAATGGCTGTCATTAATAAGTCTACAAATAACAAGTGCTAGAGAGGGTGTGGAGAAAAGGGAGCCCTCCTACACTCTTTGTAGGAATGTACACTTGTACAACCACTGTGGAAAACAGTATGGAGGTACCCCAGAAAACTAAATACAGAACTACCATATGGTCCAGCAATTCCACTCCTGGGCATATATCTGGACAAAACTTTCATTGAAAAAGATACATGCACTCCTAGGTTCAAAATAGCCAAGACATGGAAACAACCTAAATGTCCATTTACTAGTGACTGATTTGGTGCCTCTTATTTTGCTAACTTCACAATGTGGATAAGTAGAAAACCAAGAAAGCTCAAGGAAATGCTACTCAAGCATTTTTATTAAAAAAAAATCAAAATAGTACCAGAGAAAAAGAATATACTCTATTTCCAAAGTCTACAACTCTTTTATTTTCATAACACTATTCTAACTCTGCTTCAGTCCATTCCCAGCTGATTTAAGAATCAAGGTTCTAGTGTGTCATCACTCTTAAGACTACTGTTTTACTTCTCACTTTGGTTCTGAAAAGGCACAGCATATTAAATTTCCTTAGTCAGCCTCCTTCACATTTGATTTCTTTTGAACCTTTTACTTTTTATTGAAGTCTAAATCATCTTTTTGGAAACACACCTTTATCTCTATTTTCTTCTCTGGATATTTTCCCTACCTGAATTTCTGAACTTTATGGACTAATGGTTTTGTATCTTCTGTAATTGGTCACAGTAATATATTTTATTTAAGTGATTTCTTAGTAATCTTACTTTATTAAAAGATCTAGACTATTTCATTAGGGAACAGAATGTTAAATGACTTCATAGAACAATGGCAAAATACACATGGATTTTTTCCTCAGATACAAATGTTTTTCCACAAAAAGTGAACTAATGTCTTTATAACATTGAACATATTTTTGCAACTAATAGGCTGTTTTAATTTTAGAAGGCACAAAATATATTTAAGGCAGTAGTTAATTAACTTTTTTCATATTAATTTTTCAGAAAGGTAACTGATTCTATTTATTTAACTCCAGGCATCAAAAGCATTTAATCAGAGAGAACTAAGGAATAATTTGGTTATTTTTAGATCTCGTTAAACTTTGTTAAGAGGACAGTTTCCAATGAGATGGGCAAATTGTGGATAATTGGAACTGTTTTCCAATAATTTTTGTGGTAAACAACAGATCTCCCTAACAGGCAGCTCTTTGTAACATTCCTATTTAATGAAAATGAAAAAAATACTTTATCTTGAACAATAAACATATGTATTAACCAGGCAAGCATCTGTAGTTTAGCATTAACAAAGCAAACTAAACAAAAACCTTATAGAAGTGGTCATTTTTTAAAATCACCACCACAACAAAAATTATTACATAAACTTGTATTCAAATTTGTGTGAAAAACTTGAGATATTGACTTATGGGACCAATTCAGTGTTCACCTTCCTCTTCCTATTTATTTCCTAATAACTAGGAAATGAAAAACTTCCCTTTTTTATAATTCCTGATTTCCAAATTTAGCATGTGATATATTTCAAAGGAAGAAAGTTACCATTTCAAATCTGTACAATTTGTAGCTTTGATTTAGATTAGAGTATCTGTTGAATTAAAATGAGCCTCACCTTTGCTTAAACCTACCTGTCTTAAAACATTCTGAGCAAGCAGATTACTTGAAATGTCTAAGCTAGAACACTTCAGAAAGTGCTGTGAAAGGATTGTTGACGGATATTGTGTCACAGATAACTCTTCTTTAGTAATTAAAGATTAAGAAAACCCACATAATGGAGTTCCCGTCGTGGCGCAGTGGTTAACGAATCCGACTAGGAACCATGAGGTTGCGGGTTCGGTCCCTGCCCTTGCTCAGTGGGTTAACGATCCGGCGTTGCCGTGAGCTGTGGTGTAGGTTGCAGACGCGGCTCGGATCCCACGTTGTTGTGGCTCTGGCGTAGGCTGGCAGCTACATCTCCGATTTGACCCCTAGCCTGGGAACCTCCATGTGCCGCGGGAGCGGCCCAAGAAATAGCAACAAAAAAGACAAAAAAAAAAAAAAAAGAAAACCCACATACTGATTATTGAAAAATTTAGCAATGATTTTGAGAAAAAGAATTATGGCCTATCACAGCCTGCTTTTTTTTTTACCTATTTATTTATTTTAAAGTTTTATTGAAGTATAGTTGATTTAACAGTGTTGTAATAATTTCTGCTATACAACAATGTGATTCATTTTTAAAATATTTTCACATATAGATCATCACAGAATACTGGGTTGCATTCCCTGTGCTATTCAGTAGGTCTGCATTGGACTGTCATTCCATATACCTCGTTGTCAATATTGCAGTTTTTTAAAAACCTTTTTAAAAGGTTATTCATATTATATATAAATACCGTACACTGGAAGTATAATTGTAGTTTCATAATTCTATGGTAATAGTTCACTCTAACTCAGATGAGGATTATTTTAAATGTAAATGATGTCTTTTGTCTTCATTTATTATTTTATTGTAAGTTTCCCATGGAATTTAAAAAAATTCATCAAAAGGACTTTCGACTCCATTAGGTCATGAAATTTCTGATGGAGTTCAGAGAGGCTACTGTTCTCTCTATTCACTTATATTCAAACAGTGAAAGACTTTATGCTAATTACTGTATATAAATATTATATTTTCTCGTGCTTTACCAATCTTAGGAATTTGGGGAACCTTCATTCTTTTTCCTTTTTTGCTCTGAGTACTCTTTTTTAATGCCTCTTATTTTTCTTCAAAACATAAAGAAGTAAAGAAAAAATAGCAAAATAAGTGAAATAAGTTAGAGAAAGACAAATACTGTATGATTTATATGTGGAATCTAAAGCTGAACTCACAGAAAGAGAGAGTAGAGTAGTGGTCTCCAGGGGCTGAAGGGTTGGGAAAATTGGGTTGATCAGAGGGTACAAACTTCTTCCAGCTATAAGATGAGTAATTTCTAGGTATCTAATGTCCAAGCATATTGACTGTAGTAAACAACATTGTAGTATTCACTTGAAAGTTGCTAAGAGAATAGATATTAACTGTTCTCACTAACTTGTATGAGGTGATGATGGTTTTAATTCACCCTATTGTAGTTCTCATTTCACAGTATATACATGTATCAAATCATCTCATTGTATACCTTCAATATACACAATGTTATATGTCAATTATATGTCAAATATATCTCAATAAAGCTGGATAAAAAATGTTACTACTTGCATCATGTAGTTCAGTGGTTCTCATTGAGGTCAATTTTGCCTCTCCCCTGCCCCACCATATTCCCAGGACATTTGGCAGTGTCTGGAGACATTTTTGTTACAACTGGGGTGGAAACAGTGCTCCTGTCATCTAGTGTAGAGGCCAGAGATGCTACTAAATATCCTATAATGCACAAAACAGACCCCCACAAAAAGAACTATCTTTCCCCAAACGTCAATTGTGTGGAAATTGAGAAACTCTGGTATGTTGGAATCCAGGAAACTTGGAATCTAGTCTCAACTCTACCACTAACCACCAAGTAATTTAACAGTTTTCTGGGCCTCAGTCTCCTCACTGAAAAACGAAAGATTGAATTACATGATCTTTATAGATTTTTCCAGCATCACAAGCTTAGAAACCTATGAAACCTCATGATGGTCTCTTTGCTATCAGAGAAGGGTTCCTTGGTATTCCACTTTTTTCTTTGTTTGAGTAGCCTTCCAGATGAAGTACTTATTTACTTTGTTTTTCAATTTTTTTATTTTTAAATTTAATTAATTATATATATGGAGATAGAGATCTCTCTGTATATTTAGATATCTTTAAAGCATTTTTAAAATCTATTTTATACAAAGCAGTAGAAATATAAAGTCCTATTTTAGATTATTTTGAATATTTGATTTTTAAAATGGATTAAAAATCTACCTTGTCCTCCATATACAATTAAACAAAAACATACTTTAAGCATATTGTTTGCTTTGAGAGTTCTGCCATGTGTATTCAGTTCTCCCACACAACCCTGCAAGAAGCTAGTCAGATGGATAATTAGATTATCATGCCACATGATCTTCACATACTCATTTTAGGCATACATAGATTAGTGAACACCATACATTACATGCCATTTCTCCAGAGAAACTAGTTGTGTCATTCCTGCAGAAATCTCACTTAAATAGCCACATGTGGGCATGTTTTCTCAGGCAGTTCAAACAATAAAGTGGTCCCTAATCTGTACTGAAAAGTAATGATTCCTTTAAGAGTAGTTCTTCTGGTTCTCCCTGTCTCTCTAGGTACCACATGCCAACCATTGTTCTATGCACTAAAACAATAGCTAGGTTTTATACAGTACCTTACAGCCGTATCACACCCATTTTACATGGGTGAAACAGAGGTAAGTGACTTGCCCCAAATTACATAGCTAGGAAGTAGTTTGCTCAGTGTGGAAACTTTTTCAAAAAATTATTTCATCAATACAGTATTTGTTCACCTGAAACTAATAGTGTATGTTAATTATAACTCATTTTTTTAAAGCCATTTCATCGAAATGTAAAAAAACCTTCTGGCATGTCTCCTGAGCATGGATCAGCAAACTTTTCTGCAGTGGCCCAGATAGTAAATATTTTAGGCTTTGTGGGCCATATGCTCTCTGTCACAAAACTCAGATTTGCTGTTATATCACAAACTCATGGACATGGAGAACAGACTTGTGGTTGCCATGGGGGAGGGAGATGGAGTGGAATGGACTAAGAGTTTGGGGTTTGTAGATGAAAACTAGTTCATTTGGAGTGGATAGCCAGTAGATCCTGCTGTGTAACACATAGAACTATAACCAGTCACTTGTGATGGAACACAGTGGAGGATAATGTGAGAAAAAGAATGTATGTATATGTGTAGCTGGGTCACTTTGCTACACAGCAGAAATTGACAGAACATTGTAAATCAAGTATAATAAAAAATTTTTTAAAAACCCACAAGGTAAAAAAGAAGGTAAAAAAAACCAAGGTGAACAAGGTTTAAAAATAAGCAGCTATCGACAGTACATAAATGAATGATTATGGCAGTATTCCAGCACAACTTTACAAAACAGTAGCAGCCTGGATTTGGTGTGTGGGCCACAGTTTGTCCATCTCTGCTCTTGAACATTCCTTAAGGTTCCATGACCCTGCGTGGTATATCCATCTGTCCTCTTTCCCCCTTTAGGAGCATAGCTAATTTAAATATTGCATTAGATACTTGTAGTAAGAGCACACTTAAAACGCTGGCCTCCTCGGATAATCAGAAATTAACTTCCTGAACTCTTTACCACAGCCTAGGCACTGCTCTGATTTGCTGTCTTCTAGCTCCACCTTTGGCCCCTTCACAAATCTGACACACAGGCTTTCCAGAAAGCTGTTTGATGTGGAATGCAGAACAGTTGGCTTATAATGGCTATGACTGTCTGGTAACTATTTCCCAGGTGAGTAGGTGCCCTGCCCTTCCTACACAGAGCGTTTTGCTAGTCATGACATAGAAATTGTGGATATCCCTTGATTTTGGAATAGATGTGTTCCAGCAGGAACAGGCTAGAAGTGGGAAAATAAAATTATCCAACTACTACTTTGTAATTGGACATGGATTCCTTTGGATAAAAATCATCATAGCAGACTACCCTTTTGGTGAAAGGAAGCCTGTTTCAGACGGAATACTTTGGATGAGATTTTGAAGTCCTAGCTTCCTTTACTACCCACTTAACCACTGTGTTTATGGCCTTGGACAAGTCACTTCCCTTCTGTGGGCCTTAGATTATTAATCTTTGAGATGGGGATAACAATTTTAATTATTCCTCAAGGTTCTTCTGAGAACTAGAGGAGATAATGGATGTGAAAGTGCCTAGAATTGCCACATGTAAAGATGAGGGAATAATTGATAAGAGTGGGCCATTGGGGCAGCAATCCAAAAATTTCTGAAAATATGCTGCTTAAATAAGCATCTATTATTGCTTTTTTTGGTAACACTTTGTAGTAATTAGCTTCTATTCTAATTAGAAAAGTTATCTTTGGCTCTTTGCTGAGTTTACTTATAATAAAAGATTCCAGTTTACCCTTAGAACATTACTTCAGTTTTTTTTTTTTTAAATATAGAATTGGCTCTGACTGGAGCCACAATCCACTTTTAGCCACTCCCTATTCTCTCTCCCTCACCTTATTTTTGTCCACTTTTTTCTACTCAAGGCAAAATTTGCAGAGAAGAATGTCATCTTGTGATCTTAAGGCAAGCATGATGGTAACCTATCCATGAGCAATTTCTCTAGTGCCTAATGTATAATGAACAGTTGACTCTCATAGAATTCAGTCTAGATCCATGTTTTCCAGTATGTAGCCATTAGCAATATGTGACTATGAAGCACATGAAATATCACTAGTTCAAATAGAAATGGGAGGGAGGGAGTGGGAGGTGAAGGGATTTATCCAGAAGAAGCTACTCAAATAGACCATAAATGGGTATTTATTAGAAAAGAGGGCTATAATAGTTAAGTGTGTGTGACATTATTTGCTCTTATATATTCTGCTTTTCACCTATTTGTGGCTTTGATGGATGTAGTCACAGTTCTATGTTATAAAGGTAATATTACTATATAGATATTATATTTTAGCAATGTACAATGAATACCTACTTATGCATAAGGGTACTGGACAGTGGAGAATAATTTGGTTCTTTTGCTTCATGGACAGTACAAAATGCTCAGTGGTTAGATATATGTCATAGTGAGTTCACTACTGAAATTAGACTGTGAGAATCACTTTGATTTAAATGACTGGTTAGGAAACTGGGTTCAGTTCACTTAATTCAAGAAACTAATTTTTGGCAATTTCTAAATCACCAAAATTGTGTTTGAATGTTAGAGCCTATATTTGTCTTTCAGTTACTAGGATGTAGGAGCCTTGAGAAGGGAGACCGATGTTTATCCATATCTGAGCTTATATCTGTCTGTCTCTCTCCCTGTGCTTCATGTCAAACAAGTACTCAATAAATATTTATTTGCAGTATAAGTAATAGGAGTCCAAGAAGTTTACTATTTGACAAAGGAATATAATTTTAAAGGCAACTTTACTACTTGGAACCACATGTAGATTTTCATTTTAGAGATTTCACAGTACTGAGTAATTTATTTTAAAAATAAATTTGAAGCTAAATGACAAGTCTGAATGATGAAATGATTTTATTTACTTATTTTATTTGTCCCACACTTATGATTTTTACATGTCATTGCCTAGAGAAACTGTTAAATAAATTATGGTATACTCAATAATATGGAATATTATGCAGCCATTAAATCAGGCAAACATGCATATACTGACACATTATATGTCAGAGTGAAGAAAGCAGATTTCAAATCAATATGTTAGGTATCATCTGACTTTTGTAAAAAGAAAATCACTACATTTGAATGTACTTATATAGATATGTTTATATGTGCATAGGAAAAGTTATGGCAGAATATATCTTAAGTTGCTTAAAGTGGATCTTCCTGAAGAGTGAGATGGAAAAGAGTTGTGTCTCGGTGTTTATTTATACACTCTGTATTGTTTGATTTTTAAAACAATGGTTATTAATTATTTTTATAATTTTTTTAGAAAATTATTTTAAAATAATTGGTACTAAAAGTAGAACAGGTCAATACAAGTTTCAAACAAAACAAAAGTAATTAGGAGGAAACCGATCCCCAATTGAATTGGGTATTTAGGGGACATTTTGACTATTAGTTCAGCAGTGGTCACTTGAAAAAGGTTTTTCAACAAGTTCTGCTTAGTTCTTTAAGACAATTTTTCTGATACCACGTAAGTTTTTTTTTTTTTGTAAAATGATATATGTTTTTAGTTATTTAAGTTTGAAATATAAATTGTATGTGCTTTTAAAATAAATTAAATGGATATTTCAGCCAGATAATAATGAAAATACATGGGGTAATAAGGGGTTATTCAGCAACTCACAGTCTGTACCTTTTTCTTGTTGTTTATTCATAACTTGGGGAATAAAAAACACATTTTTGGCCCTTGTACTTTCCAAATAATTCCCTGTCTCTCCAGTACAGTTGAAAGCTTATTGATTGTAAAAGCTATGTATCTTATATCTTAGGATACATTTATTTTTATCTTAGAATTTGGGATTTCGGATATAGAACTTAAATCTTAGGGTTTCAGGTTTGAAAGAAATCTTAGATGCCATCTGCTCAGTCCAACCTGTATGACACTTGAAAACCTCTTGCAGTAGGAAATAGTAAATATAGAGTAGGCACTCAGCAATTTAGTTATTTACTCACAAAAGGAGACTTTTTGAGTCTCACTGTATATTGGGTACTTATTTATAATAATAATCAGATAATTATTTTACTCTTTATAGACATTCAGAAAACTATAAAAATAAAATCTTTTTAAAATTCAAATGTTTACGTGCTTGGCTCATTTGTTTGTTTGACCTTTTCAGCTCTTATCAGCAAGTGTAGTTTCTTGAAAGATTCACCTTTAACTTACAAGAATAGTATGGAGAGATGAATGAGAAGTAGAACCATAGACTGATTCACATGAATGAGAGCTTGTAGATAACTCAATTCAATCCCTTATTTTATGGATGGGTGAACTGAGTCCTACAGAATGGAAGAGACTTGTCAAAATCACACAGCAAATCAGAGGAGGACCTAATTAGGTCTCTTGCCTTCCATTTTAGTGAACTTTTTATATTGATTTCACAGCAGTGTCACATCCCCTTTTGCATTTATAGCTTGACCATAGTCATTTGTCCTGAGAAATGTGGTAATAAATTAAATTGGAGACAGGGCCAACTTGATTTTTTTTTTCATAGATATTTTCCATGACCATAAATAACATAATTAGAAAGGATAATGCTTACTTTATGTTTATCTTTCTGTTTTAGAATAACAAGCTAAATTATCTCTACCCAGTCCCTTTTAATATAAAAAAATATTTTATCAAGATTGAATTTTTCTATTTTTTCAGGAGTGTTTATTTATTATTATTATTAAAATATAGTTGATTTACAATGTTTTGTCAAGTTCTGTTGTACAACAAAGTGACCCAATCACACACATTTCCCTGTGCTGTATAGTAGAATCCCATTGCCCATCCATTCCAGATATAACAGTTTGCAGTCTACCCCACCTAGTTAAAATCCTCACTTCACTAATAACTTACTGTGGTGGGCAGAATTCTAAAATTACCTAGTGACCCTAGTCCTTGTATGACCCTCTCTCCTTCTCTTTAAGTATGGGTAGACTGTGTGACCACGTTATAATTACAATGATTATGTTATATTCTGTGGTGTGATTGACTTTAAGAGGGGTCTGATCATACAAACCTTTTTGTTTTTCTTTCTTTCCTTCTGTTTTTTTTTTTTTTTTTTTTTTTTGCTTTTTAGGGCCACACCACGGCATATGGAGTTTCACAGGCTAGGGGTCAAATCAGAGCTGTAGCTGCCAGCCTATACCACAGCCACAGCAGTGTGGTATCTGAGCCGTGTCTGCAACCTACACCACAGTGCATGGCAATGCTGGATCCTTAACCCACTGAGTGAGGCCAGGGATCAAACCTGCATCCTCATGGTTGCTAGTCATATTCATTAACCACTGAGCCATGATGGGAACTCCATACAAATATTTTTGATGAAGAGATTTTTCTTCACCTGGTAATAGAATAAAAAAGATTTACAGCTCAAGAGGGATTTGATGTGCCAATACTGGCTTGAAGATGGAAGGAGCCACATGCAGAGTAGAGTGACCTTTAGGAATGATCCCCAGCTGACAGCCAGCAAGAAAATGGGGGTCTTAGATCTAGAGCTACAGAGAAATGAATTCTGTCAATATCCAGTGAACTCAGAAGTGGATCCCTACCCCATAACCTCCATGTAAGAGATTATTTTGGTTAACACCTTGATTTTTGGCCTTGTGAGACCCTGAGTGAAGAATTAACCTGAACCTACGAGGACTTCGGACATTCACAACTTTGAGATAATAACTGTGTGTTATTTTAAGCTTCTAAGTTTGTAATAATTTGTCAGTAGTGATAAAAACTAAAACACATACCCATGTGGTCTAAGGCAAGCCATATTATCAAATCTCATGTGCCTCAGTTTCCATTTGCCTGTCATATTGGAAGTAATCTATACTGCTTTGAAATTGTGGAATGTGACTTCCATAGTAATACTTATTGATAGCCTAATTAATTTTGGTGATATTGCTAATAACAATTTTTATTCTCCCAGGCTTGTAAAAATCCTTTTCACACACAGGTTAAAAAGTAAAGAAATATAATTTATCCCTAGGTAGAATTTCATACAGTGTGATCCTAGGATAACCAGCCCATATGCCTGCAATCCTATTGTAGCAGAGAAAATATAGAGCCTGTAAAACTGTTCATTCATATAACATACTTACCGACAACTCGTCTGTACCTAGCACTGTAGTAAGCTCTGTAGATGATACAAAAGGGAAAGGGATAAGACATGGTCTTTGCCTTCAAGTAACACATAATGTAGCAGAACAGAGGAGATAGTGGGGGTCACACTAACTATACTCCAGAATTGGAAGTATTTGATGCCTTGAGGTGAACAGATAAAGTTTGGTAAGAGTTCAGAGTAGGTTTTCTGTGAACTAACTGGGCCTTGAAGAATAGTGTAGATTTGAATAGCAGGAGAAAGGGAAGTAAAAACATTCCAGATAAAGAAAAACATAAGCAAAGATGCTGATAACCTAAAAAGTCACATGAGGGAATAACAAGTAATTCAATATAACTGAAATATAATAGGAAATGAATTTGGAAGAATAGATTGGGACCATGTCATAGATTTACATGTTAAGTAGTTTGGACATTATCATGTGTTTTTAAATAAAAGGATCAGATTTGTGATTTAGAAAGAAAATTCTGGCAATCATGGGGATAAGGGTTGATGGGGAAGTGTGAAGGGTGATGAGGCAGAGACTGGAGACAGGGAGACAATTTAGGAAAGAAAGTGAGAGAGGATAAAATCATGACTTAGGGGAATGGTTTTAGAATAGGGATGATGTCTTAGAGGAGTCACAGAGGTAAAATGTAATTAATTAGCACAGAAGGAGGCAAAGCTCAAGAGGTTTGTACGATGCTGAGGTATGTTGAAGGCACATAGCTAGGAAGTATCAGAGTCAGAATTAGTACCTAGACAGCTTGGTTGTGAGCTCTTGCTTAACAACTGTAGTTGGTGTCTGAGAGGGTAAATAACAGGAATAGTCAGGGAAAGAACTCTTTTATACAGTGTGACAGGAGCAGCACTCCCATCCAGCCTCCAGCTGGAGTTTGAAGGCTAAGAGTTGGGGTATACTATAAGTGTATTTATGTGTGTATACATGTATGTGCACATGTGCTGCTTCTGGGAATAAAAGTTGGGAGCAGTTTAGGCAAGCTCGCTGTAGCAAAATCTGTGAGCCATCAGATTCACCTGCTCTAAAGAGAGGCCTTAAAAATTTGGATCAGTTCATCGTGCATTACCATATGATACACACTGATATAGGGTGACTCTATTTCACAGGGTCTGAAGGTTACTTTTTGGAATCCTCATTTGTTTGGTCTGAGTCTGTTCTAAAGATTTGCTAACACTCTGCTTGTCACTTTCTCAGACTCCTGGCATGTACAGCCTGATCCATTTAGAAATATGTAGCACTTAAAGGTAAGCATCTTGAGAGTTATCCCAAATAATCTGGGGCAGGATTTGTAGCATAATCTCAGGACTGCCTATAGGAAGTCCCCTGGGATGCGTGTTGCAAATGTAGATTCCTGGATTCCCCTTTCAGACATACTGAGGTTCAGGAATCAACATTTGTATGTGTCTGTTTTCAATAAAAATAAAAATTCTTTATTTTCTTTATTTTTATTTGCTGTTTGAAACCCCCAAATAAGTCAATAAAATTCTCTGTATGTCACCTTCTCCTAGACATTCTGAACATATATTCCCCTCCATCTACTCTGATAACTTAAGTCTAAACCATTTACCTAAAGAGTTAGAGTAGGATTCCCTATTGTTGTTATGAAGTCTTTCTCAATTCTCAACAACTCGTGTGTGACTATAATACGAATACATCTAGTTAACATTGATGTTAGCATTTTCAACCACTGCCTGAAGAAATTTGGTCCTGACCTTAAAGGAAACTTTAAAAAAATCTTCTTTACATTTTTCTTTTCTTCTGTGAAAATTTTATATTGGTAGCAGAATATTTTTCACTTCAAGTTACTATTGTCTGCCTCCAGAGGAAGAGGCTTGACCTGGTAATGTTTTTTGAATATTCTTTGCAAGATTGATTGTCATGGCCTCCTTTGAGTAGTCTTCTCCACTTTAGTGCCTTAGTGACCATTGTGAGAAAGGGAATTTTATGGGTTGGAACTGCTTAAGTGAAATCCAAAAATAATTAGGACAGTAGCTCTTTCTTTCATAGTGAGTTAGGTAGGAGTCTCAGTGCCTTGGGAAGCACAAAGGTATCAGCCTGGGGCATTCCCAAAGGATTCTTTAAGTGGCCTGTATTTCAGAGGATATCATTGGAATTGGCTGATAATTTTGAGAGAAGATGTATGCATGGTTGTGGAATGACTCACCCTTTTTGCTTGGATGATTTCACTTTCATTGTGGACAGACTCTCCGGAGGGCCAGTTTGACATACATGTATGTTCATTACCCCTGGAGCGTTCTTTATAAGAAAGCATTTGTTGATTGGTTTGCCATTTGGTTTTATAGTCACTCTGCAGGCTATGAAATGGTCTTCTGGTCTCCTTATTTGTCTGAGAAAAGCAGTTTTTCCACTTCTTATCTTCATTGCTGCAAAGCAACAGAAGGGTAAATCAGAGTAGCCAAATGATTTCCTTCTATCTGTCTGTTCAGACTGCTCAGGAACTATATAAGAACACCAAATCTGAAGTTTTCTGGTTTGTATTTGCCCCCATCTGGACATGTGATTTTCTGTTTTTCAGGTAGCAAAACTCATAGATCATTGGTATCACTTCGTTGAAGTGAATTAATCCAAGGAGCATGTGTTGATGCTTTCCATGTACCAGGCACTGTGCTAAGCAATCTCTTAACAGAAATGAGCCAAATTTCAGTCCTCTAGGTGTTTTTAGTTTAGCAAGGAACACAAATACATAAGCTAATTGCTATTTTGAAAAATATCATAATATATGTGAGTATAAAGTGCTGCAAATGTCATTAATTCTGAGGTAAAAGAGTGATAATGGTATGTCTCAGAGGAGGTCAAGGGAAGAAAGGTACTCTAGACAGAGGGATTAATTAGCACAGAAGCATGCTAGTACATTGGGTTTGAGGGAATGGCAGATAGTCCAGTGTTGCTTAAGCAGAATGCAAGTAGTTGGTAATATCTAGATTAGGTTACAAAGGGCCTTGGATGTCATTGTAAAGGTTTTAAACTTTATCCTATTGACAGAGTCTTAGAAGAACTTAAAAAATAACTTGCTACATATTGAGCACTGCTTACGTACCTGACACTGTTCACGAAATGAGTATTGCCTTCTCCAACATTTGTTTTCCCCATTGAAACTTGGTAGTTTTTAGTTTGCATGTCCATAAAAGGATTTTAGGTAGAAGTGTGACCCAGAGAATTTGCATTTTACAGTGATGACTTTGGGAGTAATATGTAAAATGATCAAACTAGTAGAGAGATCATTTAGGAAGCTACTGCCTAAACCAGGCTGTAGATGGGCAGAAAAAGATGGGGGCAGTATGTTTACTGGATGGGTCTAGAGATTTCAAATATTGTAAAATTTGAATGAAACAGTCTAGCTATATCATTAACGTTTATGAATACAAAGAGACCACATGGTGTTTTTGAAAAAAACTTGAAGCTTGGAATTAGAGCATTAGAGTTTAGGCCCTGGCACTAAAGTATAACTAGTTGTGAATCCATAGGAATCTTGCTTTTCTTCTTTGAAATTTCCCTAACTATAAACTATGAGTTTAAAACTTGCTAGCTACTTTCTAGAGTTATAGGGAATAATTGAGATAATACACGTGAAAGACAATATGCTGTACAAACATTGGTTCTTGAGGCAGCTGTTATTTAATTTACTGAGTATTGTGCCTACCTCACAGAATTGTTATGACCATCAAATGGAATAATGGATTTGAAAGCATTTTGTTAACTTTGTGTGACTCAAAAGTTAAGAACTAGTAAAAATAATAAAAAAGAACAATTCATTCTATCTCCAGATGTTCTGTCTCCACTGTGACTCATACTCATTCAGAGCTGTGCAGATGAATCTCCACTTAATTTTCACAGGCTGGATTCCCACATGTAACAGAATCAAATGGGACCAAAAACAGTCTATGCGTTGTCTTCTCCCCTGTCAAATTGTAGCTCTGGGACTAAGAGAATACCCATTTTACATGAACTGTCAACCAACATTGTGTTCATATTCCGTTACTTTACCTATGTCCGTGCTGAATTTGGGCACAGGCCCTTAGATCCAACAGAAGCCCCAGGCTCTGTGCCTATCAAGGGAATAGGTTTTCCACAGGGTAGTAAACTGAGCAAGATCTGGAAATCTAGTTTCATATTGCTTGTGGTCAGTGGAAATACCTTTGCAGGCTGACCCCACCACAGTTTGCTATTTCCAGTGTTTACCAGCTACATGGAAATTCTGCTTTTGATATCTATGAGATGGTGGATAGAAGTGAGAAATCAGAACAGCACCTACTCATACCCTTGAAATTTTAAGATAGAAAGGTGTACAAACCCTTCTTTTCCATTGTTTATTTCATCAACAGTCAACAGAATCTGTATAGTCATTCCCTCTTCATTCTCTTTTAATTTTAATGGAGCCAGCTTAATATGCTCTGGCTTTTGATTTTCATGGATCATGTTGAGTTTTCAAACTATTATTTTTGAGGATAAGACATTGGGAAGAGCTATATTCCTTGTCTTTTTACTCTTGTCAGAGGAGGTTAGAAGGGCTTAAAGAAGTGCTCTCTTGAGGTGAGTCAGTATTAGTGAATCAAATGCATATTCAAGAATTTTGTACCATAAGAGTCAATATTGCAGCCTGTAATGTAAACTTTTAGAAAAGATTTTGGAGTTCCATAGTGGCTCAATGGGTTAAGGATCCAGCATTGTCACTGCTGAGGCTTGGGTTCAGTTCCTCGCCCTGGAGCTTCTGCATGTCGTGAGCAGAGCCAAAAAACTAAAAATTAAAAAAACAGATTTAACATGGAAAAATAATGAAAGAAAATTAAAGGGAAATATGTCACTAGTTACCCAATCAGCCTCTAAAAATTCATTTTCGTGTTTGTGTATTTAACCATTTTCTTTTTCTTGTATTTGCCCATATAACCTGTGTTTTTATATCTGTTTTATATAAAATATGGTTTTACATAATGGCCTATTTCCTTTTTATTTTTCCTTTTTATGTACATATTATCCTATAGTATTTTTTTATTTTAATTGCTTCTTGACATACCATACAGCTAAACTGTCCAATACATGAGGCTATTTTTATTTAAGTTTAAGTTAATTAAAATTAAATTAAAATTTCAGTTCCTCAGTCTCATTAGCCACAAATCAAGGGCTCAATAGCCATATGTGTCTAGTTGCTACTGTTTTGTACTGTGCAGATGTAGAAGATTTCTTTCAACAGAGGAAGTTCTAATATTTATGTATTAATTTATTTATTTTATTTCCCCAATAATTTTTTCTCTACTGTACAGTATGGTGACGCAGTTACACAATACATGTATACATTCTTTTTTCTCATATTATCAAGCTCCATCATAAGTGACTAGACATAGTTCCCAGTGCTACACAGTAGGATTTCATTGCTAATCCATTTCAAAGGCAATAGTCTGCATCTATTTTTTTGTAATTTTTATTTATTTTTTAAAAATTTATTTATTTATTTTTCCACTGTACAGTATGGGGACCAAGTTAAACATACACGTATACATACTTTTTCCTCCCATTGTTGTGTTGCGATTTAAGTATCTAGACATAGTTCTCCATTCTACACAGCAGGATCTCATTGTAAATCCATTCCAAGAGCAATAGTTTGCATCTATTAACCCCAAGCTCCCAATCCATCTCACTCCCTCCCCCTCCCCCTTGGCAACCACAAGTCTTTTCTCCAAGTCCATGATTTTCTTTTCTGAGGAGATGTTCATTTGTGCTGGATATTAGGTTCCAGTTATAAGTGATATCATATGGTATTTGTCTTTCTCTTTCTGACTTAACTTCACTCAGTATGAGAGTCTCTAGTTCCATCCATGTTGCTGCAAATGGCATTGTGTCATTCTTTTTTATGGCTGAGTAGTATTCCATTGTGTATATATACCACATCTTCTTAATCCAATCATCTGTTGATGGACACTTGGGTTGTTTCCATGTCTTGGCTATTGTGAATAGTGCTATAGTGAACATGCAAGTGCATGTGTCTTTTGCAAGGAACGTTTTGTCTGGATATATGCCCAAGAGTGGGATTGCTGGGTCATATGTATAGTTTTCTCTTGGGTATCCCAGCCATAGAGCAAATGTGCCATAATATACTAAACTGATTTTCTATTACTGAATATCTAGTTGTTTCTTATTTTTACATATTATGCATAACATGACAATAAATATATCTATGTATGCAACTATTTGCTTTGGTTTATTTCTTAAGATCAATTTCAAAAACTGAAATTGGGTCAAAGAGTATGAACAGATTTTTTTTTAGAACCTGTATTGTGCTACTGTAGTCTTTTCAATACTATATACACATAAAAAAAAACTAAATTAAAAAGTAAATGGAGACAAAGATGACCACGAGGACTATATAGTCAATTTTTTAAAAAAATTTTATCAACTTAAAGTGCTTTGAGCAGCATATGATTATACCAGTTTCACCGCAATTTCAACAGCTCTAGACATTGTCACTTTTAAGTTATTCAATATTGTTTTTCATTAAATGATAACTTAAGTTTGTGAACTTTACATTCTTTTCTGTTATGGATTGTGACATGATTTCCTACCTAGTTTTGCTTTTTCTTGCATGGAATTATATATTTACATATTTCCTCATTTATATTTTGATTTCTTAATGTTTTTCTTATCAATTTGAAAGAGGGTATTTTTTCCTCTCCCATGGCATGCAGAAATTCTCGAGCCAGGGATTGAAGCCATGCCAGAGCAGTGACTGAGGCCTCTGCAGTGATAATACCAGGTACTTAATCTGTTGAACCACAAAGGAACTCTGAAAAAGGTCTTTTTAAAAATTCTATTGAAGTTTTATTGAATTTTATTAACAGTTTTGTTAATTTACAGTGTTGTGTTGATTTCTGCTATACAGCAAAATGATTCAGCTTACATGTACACATATCCATTCCCATATAAGTTATAACAGAACATTGAGTAGATTTCCCTGTGGTATATAACAGGTCCCCACTGATCATCTATTCCATATACAAAAGTGTGCATTTGCCAATCCTAAATCTCCAATCTATCCCTCCCTCTACTCTTCACCTTTGGTAACCGTAAGTTTGTTTTCTATGTCTGTGAGTCCGTTTCAGTTTTATAAATAAGTTGATTTGTTTCATTTTTTTAGATTCCACCTATAAGTGATAATAAATAAATAAATAAATAATAGTATGATAGTCTCTAGTATGATAGCCTCGATTTAGTACGATAGTCTCTAGATCCATTCATGTTGCTGCAAATGGCATTATTTCATTCTTTTCTATGGCTGATTAATATTCCATTGTATATATGTACCACATATTCTTTATCTCTCTATCAATAAGCTTTTAGGTTGTCTTGGCTATTGCAAATAGTTCTGCAATGAACATTTGGGTATATGTATCTTTTTGAATTACGGTTTTCTCCAAATAGATAGCCAGGAATTGGATTGCTGGATCCTATGGTAGTTCTATTTTCAGTTTTCTGAGGAACCTTCATACTGTTTTCCATAGCGGCTGTACCAGTGTACATTCCCACCTACAGTGTAGAAGAGTTCCTTTTCTCTGTACCCTCTCCAACATTTATTGTTTGTAGACTTTCTGATGGTGGCCATTCTCACTGGTGTAAGGTGGTACCTCATTGTAGTTTTGATTTGCATTTCTGTAATTAGCAATGTTGAACATTTTTTCATGTGCTTTTTGGCCATCTATACATCTTCTTTGGAGAAGTGTCTATTTAGATCTTCTGCACATTTTTTTTTGGTCTTTTGTCTTTTTAGGGCCTTGCCCGCAGCATATGGAGGTTCCCAGCCTAGGGGTCTAATCAGAGCTGTTGCCACCAGCCTACACTAGGGCCACAGCAATGCCAGATCCGAGCCATGTTTGTGACCTACACCACGGCTCATGGCAACACCGGATCCTTAACACACTGAACAAGGCCAGGGATTGAACCTGCAACCTCATGGATCCTAGTTGGATTTGTTTCTGCTGCACCACAACAGGAACTCCTAGATCTTCTGCCCATTTTTTGATTGGGTTGGTTGTTTTTTATTTTATATTGAGCTGCATGAGTTGCTTGTATATTTTGGAGATTAATCCCTTGTCAGTCACTTCATTTGCAAATATTTTCTCCATTTTTATATAAAACATATGTCAAATTTTCCACCAATATAATCTTTAAAATTTTATGCTTTCCACTATATAATCTTAATGTATCCTCCATAATGCTCAGAAAATTTAAAAAAGAACCAAAGTATTTAAAGATTTTTTTAAGATTTTTTTTTTTTTTTTTTTGTCTTTTCTAGGGCCGCACCAGAGGCATATGGAGGTTCCCAGGCTAGGGGTCGAATTGGAGCTGTAGCTTCCCAGCCTATGCCACAGCCACAGCAATACCAGACCCAAGCCATGTTTGCAACCTACACCACAGCTCACAACAACACTGGATCCTTAACCCGCTGAGCAAGACCAGGGATCCTACCTGCAACCTCGCGGTTCCTAGTTGGATTCGTTAACCACTGAGCCACATTGGGAACTCCTTAAGATTGTTTTTATACCACTTTTAAATGTTAATTTAAAGGTAATAAAAATAGACTGAAAATTGAACAATTTGTCAAAGGACACTTAAATCTTGGGAGATCAGAAAGGAAGGAAGGATTTATAATTTTGTAAGTTCCCCCAATTCCTTAACCTGTAATAAGAATTAGCAGCTTCAGGCTCTTAAATATTTTTAGGTTTATCTGGTTGCTCCCTCTACCTAAGGCACATATGAAACCTTGAGGCACAACCATCCCCAAAAGAATGTACTTGTGTTAATTCATAGGGGCTAGTCCTGAGTGGGTCCAGAATCATTTGAGGTCCTCGACCTGACATCTAGGAGACCCAAAGGGGAAGTCAGAGGAATTGCAGCTAAGTAGTAGAGTATTCCCTGCCTCACACTGATTAGTTTCTCAGAGGTCTGTCTCCTGATAGGAAGAAAATCAGCAAATAGAAACTTTCGGAAGAGTACTTAAATTTGGCATGATATTTTTGTTATTATTTTTGTTTAAATAATAAAAAATTATCAAACCATACAAAAGGACATATGAAATGGTAAAAGTCCTACTCATTACCTCACCTATTCTCCACTCTCCCTCCCCATTTCACTCCTTAAAGGTAAGCATGGTGACCAGTTTAGTGGGTATGATTCTACTGACTTTCTGTGCATGTAAAAACATGTTTATATAGTTAAATACATGCATATTGTTTTTCACAAATACTATTACACTACAGTCACTGTTCTACAAATTGATTTCTTCACTTAATATATTTTAGGTACTTTCCCATATCCATATATAGCAGTATTAATATTTAAGACTTCACAATATTCATCTGTATGGATGTGTTGTAATTTATTTGGACAGTTCCCACTACTGAAGAATATTTTGTTTTTTTTCATAACTTTTTTGATATTAAAAGTAACACTGTAGTGGGATTGCTGGATCAAACAGAAAACCATGACTCAAAAACACACATGTACTCCAATGTTCATTGCAGCAATATTTTCAATAGCCAAGACATGGAAACAACCTAAATGTCCATCAGCAGAGGAGTGGATCAAGAAGATGTGGTATATATACACAATGGAATATTACTCGGCCATTAAAAGGAAATAAACAATGGCATTTGCAGCAACATGGACGGACCTAGAAATTATCATGCTAAGTGAAGTCAGTTAGAATGTGAGACACCAACATCAACATCAATTACACATAGAATCTAAAAAAAGGACACAATGAACTTCTCTGCAGAACAGATACAGACTCACAGACTTTGAAAAACTTAATGGTTTCCAAATGAGACAGGTTGGGGGTGGGGAGATGCACTGGGGGTGTGGGATGGAAATGATGTAAAATTGGGTTGTGATGATCATTGTACAACAATAAACGTATTAAAATTCATTGAGTAATTAAAAAATAAAAATAAAAAAGTAACACTATAATTAACATCCTCAAGAGGTAGTATATATGGTGCTTAAGGGGAATGGTTCTGGAGCCAGACTATTTTGATTAGAATATTGGTGCTGCTACCTCCTTACTGTATCGTCTTGGAAAAGTTACTTAGTTTCTCTTTGCCGCAGTGTCATCTTGTGAAAAAATTAACATAATAATAGTCTACACAGTAAGATTGTTAGGAGGATTTAATGAGTTAACATTGAACTTAAGTATTTATACATTAAATGTCAGGCACATAGAAGATATTAACAATTGTTAGTTAATATGATTGTATACCTTTAGTAGCATACTTTTTTGCAAATACAAATTCTTAGTTGTTAAATAATCAGATAAAAGAGTTATGCATTTTTAAAAATTTTTTGGCTGCATCCATGGCATGTAGAAGTTCATTTTATTTTATTTTTTTATTTTTTTATTTTTTGGTCTTTTTTGACTATTTCTTGGGCCACTCCCGTGGCATATGGAGGTTCCCATGCTAGGGGTCTAATCGGAGCTGTAGCCACCAGCCTAAGCCAGAGTCACAGCAACGCAGGATCTGAGCCGTGTCTGCAACCTACACCACAGCTCACGGCAATGCCAGATCGTTAACCCACTGAACAAGGGCAGGGACCGAACCTGCAACCTCATGGTTCCTAGTCAGATTCGTTAACCACTGCACCACGATGGGAACTCCTAGAAGTTCATTTTAAATGCTGGTAGATACTACCCCTTTCCCTGCCAAAAAAAAAAAAAAAAAAACAAAAAAAAACAAAAAAAAAACAAAACAAAACAAAACTACGAGCATTGGATATTATTAAGCTTTTTAATCTTTGTAAATCTGATAGGTGGGGGAAAAGCAGCTTATCATTATTTTGAGTTTCCTCTCTTTAATTATGAGTGAGCATGAGCATCTTTTCACATGTTTATTGGCCATTTATATTTCCTTCCATGTGAACTGCCTGTTCTTGGCTTTTGCCAATTTGTTGTTGTTTGACTTTTTCTCTGTTTCTTATTGATTTATAGAGCTCTTTGTATATAAAGGACTTTAGCTCCTTGTCATATGTGTTACAAATGTATTTCCCAATTTATCTTTCAAGTTGTTTATATGTTTTTCTGTCCAGCAGTCTTAAATTATGTAATTAAATTAATCATTCTTTTCCTTTATGGCTTTTAAGTTTGAAGATCATGCTTCAAAAGTTGTTTCTAGGTGAGTTTGATTTAAATCATGTACTGGAAGTATTTTTGCCAAAAAGATTCAACTGTGGATGTAAGAAGTAGAAGGGATCTTGGAGGTTGCGTAATTCAACTTCTCATATCTATAAAATTTTTCTTTGCAGAGGAAACAGAATTTAGCCCAAATGAAGGGAATGAACTCTGAAGATCTCATAGCAAGCTAGTGGTAAAAATTACACTGAAACTCTGGGCTCCTCCTGATACCTATTCCAGTGATCAATTTAGTTTAACCAGATTTTTTTCATAAAGACTTTTCTTACTTAAAAAAACACATATTTAAACAACTTAGACATAAATTCATTTTTAGGAAAGTATACAACAAATGACTTCTTAGAGGGTGCAGTTAATTTTCAACTGACCAATTCATATTTCTTATAATGTGATGTTATCTTCTGCAGATTCAGGTTCCTACCTATCTTTTTTGCCATGCCTCTTTGCCTAGGAGAAAGCAGCTGAAGCTTGCTTCCACGAGGATGCTGAGGAGAGTTAAGCTCCTTTTGCCAGGACCATACCAACCCAGCTTTCTGCAAGCTGTGTTAATTTGTTTTCTCATTCATTCATTGATTCATTCATTCATAGATTCAGTAAATATTTGGCAAGCAGTGTAAGAGCCAAGTCATGTTTTATGCATTGGGGATAGGACAGTGAAAACAAAGTCCCTGCTACTCTCAAAGAATTGATAAATAAGCGAACCATCACAACAGGCCCTGGTCCTGTTTTTAAAGCTAAATGTCTGGTGCTTCTGATCTTATGATCACAAAATGTTTAGCTCTAGTCTCATCCTCCTTCAGAGATGGGGCATTATTAAACCAAGTACTCAAGAGTTAGCCATTTGGAGACCAAGTCATGTCATCTGAGACAGCTAGTGCCAGGATTGAGGCAGCAGAAAGGAGTGAGCATATAGTCAGGAGGTACTGTGTGTGGGCCCAGCTCTCTGATTCATGTCTAAGACACAGCTTTTCTTCCTCCTTTTGCTCATCTGAAGAATAGGGTTAATGAAAATCTCTACATATAGGGGTGTTGGGAGATTAAGTAAAATACTTCTCAGTTACTCTTTATCCACCTGCCCTGCTGTTCTTATAAACATCTAACATTATTTTTTGTTTTTATTATACTTGTTTCATGCACCTTCCCTAAAATGGAAACCTTCTAAAGGCAGTCGGTGACTTTATCTGACTTGTTCATTGCTATATTCCTAGTCAGATTGTGTCTGGTTTATGATATTTCCTGAATACATTTTTCTTGACAAAATGGATGATAATGAATGTGAAGGTATTTTTGAATTAATGAAATTCTATACATATAACAGTTGTTAAAGATCTCTAATCCAACTCCCTTGTTTTATAGATCACCAAAGACAATTTGACATATTAGAAAGAATGCTGGAATAAGAATTAAAACCAGAATTCAAATTACAATTCTGCTATTTTGCAGCTTTTTCACTTTAGACAAGTTATTTAAACTCCCCAAGCTTTCCTTAACGCTAGTGCTCTCCTTGCAGTATGGCTATGAATATCTCATGAGAAAAATTCATGTATCTGTGTTTTATGAACTTAAAATGGTCTGCAAATTAAATTTTATAAGATGAGAAAACTGAGAGTCAGGAAGAAAAGGTGGTGACTGGTCCAAGGTTATGCAGAAATTTAGTGTCAGAATTTATAATGGAATCTCAGGGTCCCAATTTCTATTGCATTATACTTAGGCTGATTCCAGAGCAGATATAGAGGAGGAAAGTATATAACATCTAGGGATAAGATAAAGCAGACTCTCTATGGCCGAGTCTTTTCTCTTCATCATAATGGCAAAAGGGAACTAGGAAGATAATGTGTCAGAGACCAGATGATCACTCTGCAGAATGGAAAGAGTCAGTTCACTAAGTTGTACTATTTATCTATATTTATCTAACAATGACAGTTCCATCAAGTCTTTACAACTTCACTTTTACCTAGTTCAAAAAGATGCCAAGAATGACACGTTTTCTTCCTCAGGTTTTATCCTAAAATGCATTTCGTTAATTTTGTTTTTAACTGTACTGTAGAGAGAGAATAAAATAAGAGTGCATAAAGCAGTTATTCTCTATGTCTATTGAGAACAAAAGAAAAAAATAATCTGAGGGATTTAGATTAGATATAAGGAAAAACTTGTGGCCAGGATGCGAGCAGTACTGTGATCAAATGGATATTGTGGAATATATGGTATTTTTTACAGAGCTTTTGAAATTCCAACTGTGGCACTGTGGGTTAAGGATCTGGCGTTGTTGCTACAGTGGCTCAGGACACTGCAGAGGTGCAAGGTTTAATCAGCACAGTAGGTTAAGGATCCAGCATTGCCATAGCTATGGCTTAGGTCACAGCTGTGGTTCAGATTCAGTCCCTGTCCCAGGACCTTCCATATGCCATGGGTGCAGCCAAAATAAATAAATTAATTAATTAAATTAAATTACAGAGCTTTTTCTTCTGATATAAGTTAACAGTGTCTTAATTAGGAGTCGAATGTTGCTCAGGGTCCATCTTGGCCTTCAGATTAACATGCTACTCGAAAGGCAAAATTGGTTGTTTTCAGACTTTTTTATTTGGCTTAAGAGCAAGTAGAGGAGGAAAGAAAAAGGGAGGAGAGCTTAATAGGAAGTTCTCAGGCAGTGTCTGGGGTAGACACTGGAAATTAATCAATGGAGGGCACATGATGGATGGAAACAACATACATGCATGGATTATTTGTGGTATGAAACATAGGTGCTCTGAAAGTAAACAGTACAAGTTGAGAACAAGATCATATTCTATGTAAGGGATGCAGAGTCATGAAGGGCTTCATGGAATAGGTGATGAGCTGAGAGTTGAGCTGTGGCAAGGAAGAGGAATGGTTGCAGGTAGGGTGAGGTCATTCCAGTTGGAGGGAATGGCAGTATAAGCAACAACACAGGGGTGTGAAAGAGCATGGTTAGATTGGAGAACTGAAATAGAGTAGTATTGCTGGAAGACCATCTGGAAAATGTTGTGGAAGTGGTGAAAGAAAGAGCTGGAAATAAGCCTTGAAGCCAGGCTTTGAATTGTATCCTGTAGGACAAATGGTTTTCAGTGCCTGCCCAAGAGGATAAGACATTTAATAAAATTAAATTAATTTTAATTAATTTTTAAATTAATTTAATAAAATTACACTTTCTCAGGTCTTTATCGCTTCAGATTCAGAGGACTCTGGGCTAAGTGGGGGTGGGACTAGATCTCTGTACTATCCACAGGGGTGGGACTATCTGTTTATTTATTTGTTTATTTTTGTCTTTTTATCTTTTCTAGGGCCACACCCATGGCATACAGAGGTTCCCAGGCTAGGGGTCTAATCAGAGCTTTAGACACTGGCCTATGCCAGAGCCACAGCAACGAAGGATCTGACCTCTGTCTGCAACCTACACCACAGCTCATGGCAATGCGGGATCCTTAACCAACCCACTGAGCAAGGCCAGGGATCAAACCTGCAACCTCATGGTTCTTAGTCGGATTTGTTAACCACTGGCCGCGATGGGAACTCTGGGGTGGGACTATCTATATTGTCCCTCACTATCCACAGGAGAAGAGTTCCTGGACCCCTGTGGATACTAGAATTCACAGAGCTGAAGTCTCTTATATGAAATGGTGTAGTATTTACATATAACCTATTCACATCCTCCTGTATACTTTAAATCACCTATAGATTGCTTATAATACTTAGTGCAATGTAAATGCTATGTAAATAGTTGCCAGTGTACAGAAAATTCAAGTTTTGTTTTTTGGAACTTTCTGAATTTTTTTAATAAATATTTTTGAACTGTGGTTGGTTGAATCCATGAATGAAGAACTTGCAGGTATGGAGGGCCAACTGTATTGCTAAGTAGCTCCTTAAGGGATTATGATGCATCAGCGAATTAAGACACTACTGTAAACCATGGGAAGTTTTAAGAGCTTTTAAGGAGAAGAGTTAGAGAAGCCAATGTTTTAGATAGGATTCCTCTGGGATTTTGAATAATTTATGGATTGGAGAGGACCAGATAAGAAGGAGAGACTTGAATAAGAGAGTTGCTGTTATTTTGAAGGTAAGGGTTTGTGTGTGTGTATTTATGTGTGTGGGGGAACTATTTAGGTAGTAAAATTAACAGATAATAGTCCCTGATTGGCTAGTGATGGTATGAGGGATACATTGAGGAAATGTTTTAAATCAAGTCTAGGTGACTTGTGGTATTTTCAGTTGGATCATGGGAGACTACTCTCCATTGTGAGAAACTGTGGTTTAATAGTTTATCTTGGAGTCAAAGAGACCTGAGTTCAAATCTTGCAGCCATGATTTACTGTCTTTGGGTCTTGGACAGAATACTTAAGGTTTCTGGACCTCAGTGTTCTTTTCTATAAAATGGGGCTAAGGATGTATACCTCATTCATTTGTGGTAAAAAATAAATGAGATTAAGTTATATAGAGTGTAGTATGGTAGCTAGGACTTATAGGTAAGTGTTAGTTATTATTGTGCTGGATGTTGGGATGTGTACTGGAATGAGGTGGGGTAGGGGATTTTTAATTTCTATCAATGACTCCTCTCCCTACTATCAATATCATTATCTTATGTTGGGGAGCAAAGCACTTTCCCAAATGTCAAGTTAATACCTGGCTTTGTTTTGGCTTGGGGCATACTTTGCTGTTTGTATGTTTAAGAGAGTAGAATAAACCCTGTTACTATTGAATATCTCGATGAGGCTGTTTTCCTAACTCCTGTAGGTTCTTTGGGCCAACACAAAATGTCTAAACTTGGATTTCCTGGTTGTGGGCTGAGCTTGGAATCTCATCAGCATTTCATTGCTACCTATCTTGTATCTGCTTTCATGGTGCTATCTTCCTTCTTTGAGTTTCTGAAGCCCTCAGACACGTCACAGAACATTTTCATATTTCTTAAAATTGTGTTTTCCTTGCCTCGGACAAAGTCGCGAAAAGAGTTTAAAGATAAAGTTATATCTTTCATGAGCTTTGCATAAAGGATTGCAGTGGCTGCTGCTTTTCTTCCTTACCCAGAAGTACCTGGCAGATGAGGAGGCAGTATGGTGTATTTCAGAGCTCGTTGGACGGGAAGTCAGATGCCCTGGACTCTAGTCCCAATAAGAAGTTGGGGCAGCATGAGTAAATCAGGGAGAAAAAACTATTTATTTTATGTGTGCCAGGCTTGACACCTGATTCATTTGTTACAAAACTTCTTTGAGGCTGGTATATTATTTTTCCCAGACAAGACATAGGATAGGGGACAGCAATATGTGTATCTTTGTATCTTTAATGTATTCTAAGGGCCTCCCCCAGTGTCTACCACGTATTAGGGCACTCAATAAATTTTTTTTCTCATTTCTCTCTAGCAAGAGGGTGGTTCCATAATGGATGGGATCCATTTTGGTGGCTGTTATACTGTTTAATGCTATTACTATCTTTTCAAAGGGTCCTGGAATATATATTAGCTATATGACTGTTTATATTGGTCATTATATATATTTTCATAGGTTAACTATTCTAGAGCCTAAGCCCTGTGATAACTTAGTGTTAGTAGAAAGATTGTTCTATGATGGAACTTTGGCATAGGAATCATAACTTCTGGGTTCTAGTCTCAGGTCTATCTCTGAAAATCTGTTTCTCCAGGCCAATTATCAGTACTTCTCTGGGCCCCCAATTTTCTTCCTGAACAATAAGGGAGTTAAACTACATCAGAGAGTTTCAGCCTTCATAGTACGTTAAATTCAGTTCGAGAACCTTGAAAAAAATTGGATTCTTGGGCCCTACTCAAATCAAAATTGGGAGAGGGGAAATGCAATGATGTTTTATGAAAATTCTCTTAGTGACTTTACTGTGCACCCAAGGGTAGGAAAGATTGGACTATATAATCTCTGAGGAACATTCAACCCTGACAGTCAATGAGAGGCAATGCCATATAGAAAGCATGGCGGACAAAGTAGAGGTAATATATGCACTCAAGTCCTGATTCTGCTACCATACTAGCTGTATGATCCTCTCTTTTTTTTTGCTTTTTTTTTTTTTTTTTTTTTTAGGGCCCCACATGCAGCATATGGAAGTTGCAAGGCTGGGGTCAAATTGGAGCTGCAGCTGCTAGCCTATGCCATAGCCATAGCAAAATGGGATCTGAGTTGCATCTATGACCTACATCACAGTAGCTGTATGATCTTGAAGAAAGTGCTCAATGCCTCTGGTTCTTCATTGTAAAATAGATATTCTACACATCCTGCAGTAGTAGTTGTAGAGAGTATGGGCTTTCAATAATGTTTAACACATACTATGCCTTCAGTAAATAATCTTTTCAGTATCAGAAGTTCAAATGGAGGATATAAGGAAAATACTGGTTCAGTAAGATTAAACAGGTAAATTAAAATCAAGTTGTTTTCTCATTTCCTGCTTTCTCGGCAATGTGTTCCGGAAACAAAGAATGTGGAAACAGTTCTCAACCCTCGAATCTGATGACACTGCAGAAAGGAATCTGGCTAGTTCTGTGGCCATTTGGCTCTGACGGCTCAGAAGCCATTGGAAAAATTTTGGCTCACAGAATACAGCAGATGTGGCTTGGGAGACGCAAAGACATGATTGTAATAGGGATTCATCTGTTCAGTCCCATTTCTGAGAGCGATTCTAGGGGAAA
Organism: Sus scrofa; assembly: GCF_054392235.1. Classification (NCBI taxonomy): domain Eukaryota; kingdom Metazoa; phylum Chordata; class Mammalia; order Artiodactyla; family Suidae; genus Sus; species Sus scrofa. Next base: position 63,692,397 of record NC_139401.1, read on the forward strand.
AGGACAGCTTTGCCATTTGAGGGGGCATGCTGATTAAAAAAAATGTCTTGATGTCTTGGCATGTTTGTCAGTGATAAAATCTACAGGAAAATGGAAATCACCAGTAGGCCTATATGCATAGTGACATATATTCTTCTATTCATCATTGTGTATTGTGCAAAGCAGGTTTGAGGTTTGACTATGCCTCAGAGACACGGCATCTGACCTATTCTAGAGTAAACGTTTGACAAGTATGTAAAACATCTATCTTGATTAGTAATAGGATTTAGTACATGGTGGGCTTTACTCCCTAAACCCCTCAGGCAAAACACAATTTTCTATTTCTACAGTAATCATCAGCTTGGCCCTTTTTGTAATATTTCTCTTGCTAAGCCTTGCATTAACCATTTGGGCACTTGTCATATCCCAAAATGAACCCATGAAATCTCCTGGAGGCTAGGGACCATGTCTTTCTCAGCTTTACTTAACTGCCATAGAACAGAGCCATCTCTTCATAATGTATGAATGGTATTATTTTTAAATGGGTGAATGAGGAGGATAAGCAACCTCTCTTCTTCTTGCCTTAATTATGTATGATGAAGATTAATGTGTGTGTGTTGGGGGAGGAGTGATTCTTGTATCACACAAAATATAACCTGACTTGGAAAATAAGGCTTCTAGAATTATAAAGTGAATGCTGCTATAAATCTCCTTTTTTGAAAAAATGAACAAACATACTAGCAAAAATTGTGAAAATCAATTTGCCCACAACTCTGGAAAGGAAACAAAGGCTTGCAACAAAGCTGATGAGCATTTATTAAAGAAAAACTGTTGTATATTCTCTGATCACAATGGAAGTAATTAGAAATCAATAGCAGAATAAAATTTTTGAAATTCACAAATGTGTAGAATTAATGAAATCCTAAATAAGCTATGGATCAAAGAAAAAATTGTATGAAAAAACACTTGAGATTAATAAAAACAAAATTGTAATATAGCAAATCCAATGGGATACAGATAAGCTAAAGTAATACTTAAAGGGAAATTTATGGATATAAGTGCCTATTTCTATAGACTGAATATTTATATCCCCACCCAAGCTCATATGGTGAAATCTAATGGCCAATATGATGGTATTAGGAATCGAGGCTGTTAGGAGGTACTTAGAATATGAGGGTGGCACCCTCATGAGTAGAATTAGTCCTCTTGTAAAAGAGGCCAGAAAGCTTGCTTTCCCTTCTGCCCTAAAAAAATAAAACTGGAAGTCTGCAAACTGGAAGAGGACATGCATTCAACAAGGCTGGGCTCCTGATCTCAGACTTCACATCTCCAACTGTGAAGAATAAATTTCTGTTGTTTATAAGCCACTTAGTCTGAGCTATTTTGTTATACCAGCCAGAATAGACTAAGATGTCTACATTAAAAAACAGGAAAAATCTTAATTACTTAATCTCCCACTTTAGGAAATTAGAAAAAGAAGAACAAAGTAAAAGTAGTGAGAAAGATTAATAAAGTTTAGAGTAGAAATAAATTAAATATACAAGAGAAAAAAATCAATAGAATCAATGAAATCAAAAGCTCTTTGAACAAAATTGACAAACTGTTAAATTACTATGAGAAAAAAGAGAATTCACGTGATGAAATTGGCAATGAAAGTAGGGACATCACTACCAACCTTAAAAAATAAAAGAAGATTTAAGGCGAACACTATGAACAACTGTATCGAAAAAATTACATAACCTAGATGAAATGGAAAACACCCAGGAAGACACAAACTGTCCACACTGACTCAGAAAGAAATAGAAAATCTGAATATTTCTATAACAAGTAAATAGAGTGCATTACTATAAAGACTCTTCTGATAAAGAGAATCTCAGATCCAGATGTCTTCACTGAATTCTATCAAACATTTAAAATAGACTTGTGGTTTCTCAGGGTAAGAGGAAGGGAGTGGGATGGATTGGGAGCTTGGGGTTAATAGATGCAAACTATTGTTTTTGGAATGGATTAACAATGAGATCCTGTTGTGTAGCACTGAGAACTCCATCTAGATACTTACAATGGAGCATGACAATGGAATGTGTAACTGGGTCCCCATGCTGTACAGTAGAAAAAGAAATTGCATTGGGGGAAATAGCAATAAAATAAATAAATAAATTTCCCATTAATAATAATAAATAAAGCTCATTTAAAAAGAAAAAAAAATAAAGAATTAACCAGTCTTTCACAAACTCTTCTAAAAAATAGAAGTGAAAACCATTTCCCAAATCCTGTGTTTCTCCAAGAACAAAGATGTCATTTGTGCATGCGTACACACACACACACACCCCCGCCACACACACACCCACACACACACACACCCAAACTAGAGGCCAATTATCACTTTTTGAATATATAATTTTTTAAAAATCCAAAAAAAATGATAACTAACTAGCAACAAATAATGATAAGTAGGATTTATATTAAGAATGTAATCTTGAGACTTATCTCTGGAAGGTAAGGTTGGAAAATCTGCTAATAAATATAATGTACTATATTTAAGAGAATAAAGGCTCTATCAACATCTCAATAGATGTAGGAAAAAATGGCAAAATCTCTAACCCTCTTTTATGATTAAAACACTTAACAAACCAGAAAAAGGAGAGCACCTACTTTAACTGATAATGAATGTCTATGAAAAAAAAAAAAAACACAGCTAAGATCATATTTTAGGGTGAAAGAATGAAAACATCCCCCGTAAGATCAAAAATAAGACAAGAATGTCCACTCTCACCATTTCTATTCACCATTATATTGCAGGTTCTAACCAGGGAAATCTGACAAGAAAAAAAAAAAGTAAAAGGCATCTAGATTGTAAAGGAAGAAAGAAAAGCATCTTTATTCATGATGACAGATTTCTAGAAACATACAACCTGCCAAGACTGAATCAAGAAGAAACAGACAATTTGATCATACTGATGACTAGAAGTGAAATCGTATTTGTAGTAATAAAAAATTCCCAGCAAACAAAATTTCATAATTGGAAGGCTTTATAGGTGAATTCTACCAAACATATAAAAAAAGTAATATGTATACATCTCAAACAAGTCCAAAAAATTAAGCAGGATAGAAGACACATAAATTTATTCTAGGAGGCCACCTTTATACTGATACCAAAACGAGACAAAGACACTACAAAAATATTATTGGTCAATATCTTTGATGAGTATAGATACAAAAATTCTCAACAATATATTAGCAAACTGAATCCAACAATGTATAAAATGGATCATACATCATGATCAAGTTGGATTTATTCCAGGGTCACAAAGATAGTTCAACCTTCACAAATCAATCATCAACATTAAGAAAGCAAAAAGAGGAATAAAAATCATGTGATCATCTCAATAGATGCAGGAAAACATGTGAAAATATTCAACATCCATTCATGATAAAAAAAAAACTCTCATCAAATTGTGATTAGAGAGAAAATATCATAACAATGTAAAGTTATTTACAACAATCCCATAACAGTCATTGTATTCAACAATGAAAAGCTGAAAGCCTTCTTGCTAAATTCAGGAAAAATACAGGATTCCCACTCTTATCACTTCTTTTCTTTTTTCTTTTTTTTTTTTTTTGTCTTTTTGTCTTTTTGCTATTTCTTTGGGCTGCTCCCGCGGCATATGGAGGTTCCCAGGCTAGGGGTCGAATCAGAGCTGTAGCCACCGGCCTACGCCAGAGCCACAGCAACTCGGGATCCGAGCCGCGTCTGCAACCTACACCACAGCTCACGGCAACGCTGGATCGTTAACCCACTGAGCAAGGGCAGGGACCGAACCCGCAACCTCATGGTTCCTAGTCGGACTCGTTAACCACTGCGCCACAACGGGAACTCCTCTCTTATCACTTCTAATTAACATAATATTTGAAGTCCTAGCCTCAGAAATCAGAGCAAAAAAAGAAAAAAATTTTTGAAAAAATTTTCACAATTGGAAAGGAAGAGGTAAACTCACTACCATTTGCAGATGACTTGATTCTATATACAGGGACCACTTAACTCTCCACCCTAAAACTGTTAAAACTACAAAATTAATTTAGCAAGATTCTAGTATATAAGATTAATATACAGAAATGTTTTGGGTTTCTGTATACTAATAATGAAATATCAGAATTTTTAAAAATATTACTTAAAATTGCATCCAAAAAAAGCTAGGAATAAATATAATCAAAGGAGGTGAAGAAACTCTACTCTGAAAACTATAAAACATTGATGAAGGAATTTGAAAGTGGTACAAACAAATTAAAGAAAATCTCAGATTGGAAAAGTTAATTTTTTTTTTTTTTAGGGTCACACCTGTAGCATATGTAAGTTCCTAAGCTAGGGGTCGAATCAGAGCTGCAGTTGCCATCCGTGTTTGCAATCTACACCACAGGTCATGGCAATGCCAGATCCTTAACCCACTGAGCAAAGTCAGGGATCAAACCTGCATCCTCCTAGACACTAGTTGGATTTGTTTCTGCTGTATCACAATGGGAAATCCTGAAAGAATTAATATTGTTAAAATGTCCATACTACCCTAATGCAATCCTATCAAAATATCCATGATATTTTTCATAGGACTAAAACAAACAATTCTAAAATTCATATGGAACCACAAAAGTCCCCTAATTTCCAAAGGAAGCTTGAGAAAAAAGAACAAAGCTGAAGGTATTACCCTCTCAGGCTTCAGACTATACTATAAAGCTACCATAATCAGAACAGCATGGTACTGTCACAAAAACAGACATGTAGACCAAAGGGACAGCATAGAGAACCCAGAAATGGACCCAGACACCTATGGTCAATTAATCTTTGACATAAGAGGCAAGAACATACAGTGGAGGAAAGATAGATAGTCTCTTCAATAAGTGCTGCTGGGAAAATCAGACAGATATAAAATAATAAGATTCAAACATTCCTTCACACCATATACAAAAATAAAGCAAAAATGGTCTAAAAACGTAAATGTCATCATCAATGATGATAAAAATCCTAGCAACAGTGGTTGCCTATGAGGGTAGGAATCAACTGGGAAGGAGAACTCTCTGTGGTGGCAGAAATGCTCTGCATGCATCTTGATTGGGATGGTAGTTACATGGGTGTATGTATTTGTCAAAACTTACAGAATTGTATACTTGTGGTTAGTGAATTTTTCTGTGTAAATTTTACTTCAATAAAAAAGTTGTGGCATAAACAAATAAAACCCTAAATGTAAGAATGGAAACCATAAAACTCCTAGAAGTGATCATAAGCAGGACACACTTGACATAAAACATAGCAGTGTTTTTTTGGATGTCTCACAAGGCAAAAGAAATACAATTAAAAATAAACAAATGGGATCTAATAAACATAAAAACCTTTCACATAGCAAGGGAAACCATCAACAAAATGAAAAGATAACTCACAGAATGGAGAAAATATTTGCAAATGATGTTACTTACAAGGAGTTAATATCCAGAATAAATGAACAGCTCAAACAACTCAATATTAAAAAAAATCAGAAATGTGTAAAAGACCTGAATGGACATTCTTCCAGAGAAGAAATATAAGTTGCTAACAGGCAAAAAAAAATGATGCTCAGCATCTTTAATTATTAGAGGAATCCATATGAAAACAATGAGATATCTCCTCACACCTCTCAAAATGGCTACGATGTAAAAATCTACAAGTAACAATTATTGGAGAGATTGGGAAGAAAAGGGAACCCCATACACATTGGTGGAAATGTAAATTGGTGCATTCCCTATGGTTAACAGTATGGAATTTCCTTGAAAAGCTAAAAATATGACTACTATATGATTCATAAATTCCACTCCTGGGTATGTATCCAGAAAAAATAAATGGACACTAATTCAAAAAGATGCATGCATCCCAGTGTTTAGAACATTACTATTTACAGTAGCCAAAATGTGGAAATAACCCAAGTTCCTGCCAGTAGACGATTTGATAAGAAGATGTGATACACACACACACACAGGAATTAATATTCAGCCAAAAAAGAATGAAATTCTGTCATTTTAAGCAACGTGAATGGTCCTAGACTATGTCGTGCTCAGGGAAATAAGTCATACAAAGGAAGACAATAAGTGTATGACATCACTTATATGTGGAATCTAAAATATAATACAAATCAGTGTATATGCAAAACAGAAACAGATTCACTGATAATAGGAAATAAACTTGTGGTTACCAAAGAAGGGAGGGACAATGAGTAGTATGAGATTAATCAATACAAACTACTATGTTTAATGGATAATCAACAAGGATATACTGTAAAGCACAGGGGATTATAGCCATTATCTTGTAAATAATATATAATAGAGAATAATCTGTAAAAATACTGAGTCACTATGCTGTACACTTGAAACTAATTTGCATTGATTGATTTGCAAATATTGAACCATCCTTGTCTCCAGGGGGTAAATCTCACTTGATCATTGTATCAATTCTTTTAGTGAATTGTTGAATTTGGCTTGGTAATATTTTATTGAGTATTTTTGCATTTTATGTTCATCAGAGATATTGGTGGGTAATTTTCTTCTTTTGTGATATCTTTGGCTGATTCTGGTATACAGGTGATGCTGGCTTCATACAATGTGTTTGGAAGCATACCTTTCGCATTTTTTTGGAATGTTTGAGAAAGATAAGTATTAAATCTTTTCCAACTGATTTGTAGAATTCACCTGTGAAGCTGTCTGGTGCTGGACTTTTCCTTGTAGGGATTGTTGTATTACAGATTCAATTTCATTATTGATAATTGGTCTGGTGTTTTATATTTCTTCATGTTTCAGTCTTGGGAGATTACATGTTTCTGGAACCTATCCGTTTATTCTAGGTTGCACATTTTATTGTACAATTTTTCATAGTAATCTTTTTTTTCCCTTGTATTTTTGTGGTGTCAGTTGTAACTTCTTATTTATGTGGACCCTCTTTTCTTTTATCTTGATCAGTCCAGTTAAAGGTTTATAAATTTTATTTATCTTTTTAAAGAATGACCTCTTATTTTCATTGATATTTTCTCTTGTCTTTTTGTCTCTATTTTATTTATTCTGCTCTTTGATTTGTTGTGGGCCAATTTCTTTTTTGTTTGTTTTTGTGAGTTTTGTTGGTTTCTTCCTTTTTTTTTTTTTTTTTTTTTACTGCCATGCCTGTGGCATATGGATGTTCCCAGGCAGCTGCAGCTGCCAGCCTACACTACAGCCACAGCAATGCGGGGTCTGAACTCTTTCTGTGACTTACACCACAGCTCACCCATTGAGTGAGGCCAGGGATCAAACCTGCAATCTCATGGATACTAATTGAGTTCGTTACTGCTAAGGCACAATGGGAACTCCCTATTCTTTTTTCAATTATTTCTTTCCTTATACTAATTTTGAGTTTTCTTTGTTTTTCCTCTTCTAGATATTTTAGGTGTAAGTTTTGGTTGTTTATTTGATGTTTTACTTGCTTTCATGATTTAGGCTTCTATTTCTATCACTATAAAATTTTCCCCGCAAAGTAGTTTTGCTGCATCCTATTGATTTTGGATCATTGCATTTTCATTTTCATTTTTCTTAAGGTATTTTTAATTCCCTCTTTAATTTTTTTCATTGACCCATTGCTTGTTTAGTAGTATATTTTTAGGCATCATATATTTGTTTTTTTCCAGTTTTTTTTCTTGTAGATTATTTCTAGCCTCATACTATTGTGGTCCGAAAAGATTTTTTATATGATTTCAGTCCTCTTAATTTATTGAACCTTGTTTTATGGCTCAGAATGTGATCTTTCCTGAGGAATGTTCCATGTGCACTTGAAAAGAAAGTGTATTCTGCTTATTTTGGGTAATATATATAGAACCTATTAAGTGCACCTAATCTAACTTGTCCTTTCAGGCCACAGTTTCCTTACTGATTTTCTGTCTGTATGATATTTTCATTGATGTATGTGGGGTGTAAAATTCTTCTACTATTACTGTGTTCCAGTCAATTTCTATCTTTATCTTTGTTAATATTTGATTTATGTAGTTATATGCTCTTATGTTGGGTGCATATATACTTAAAATTGTTATATTTTCTTGTTGGATTTATCATCATTTACTGTCCTTAGTTTTCTCTTGTTACATTTTTTAATACCTATTTTGTTTGATGTCATTATTGCTACTCCAGCTTTCTTTTCATTTTATTTGCATATAAATACCTTTGGCCATCTCCTCACTTCCAGTCTGTGTTATGTCTTTCAATCTGGAGTCTATTTATAGGCAGCATATATATGTCTTGTGTTTTTAATGTATTCACTCACTCTGTCTTTGTTTGGTGCATGTAGCTCTAGTTACATTTAAGATAATTTAAGTTAACTTATTGCCCTTTTGTTAATTTTTTTTGTCCTTTTTTATCCTCCTTTTCCTCCTTCTCCTCTGCCACCACCACCTTTGCCTCCTCCTCCTCCTTCTCCCCCTCCTTTCCTCTTCTTCTCTCTTCCTTTGAGATTTGATCACTTTCTTTAGTGTTATACTTGGATATATTTCTCTTTTGTGTGTGCGTGTGTACTCTAGGTTTGGGAATTTGGACACATTCTAACAACCCTGCGTTTTTATCCACCCAAACATTTAATGTTTTTTAATCATATTTTACATCTTTTAGTTTTGTGTATTCCTTAACTACTTATTGGAGATATAAACAATTTTTACTACTTTTGTCTTTTAACTTTCCTGTGAGTTTTATATGTGGTTAATCTATGACCTTCATTGTATGTTTGAGCTTACCAATATAATTTTTTCTTTCATACTTTTCCTATTTCTTGTTATGGTTTTTTCTTTTCCACTTATAGAAGTCCCTTTAATATCTCTTGTAATGTTGATTTAGTGGTAGTAAACTCTTTTTGCTTCTTTGTGCCAGTAAATCTCTTTATCTCTCCTTTAAAACTGAATTATAACCTTGTTGGGGAGGGTATTCTTTGTGTGTGTTTTTCCCTTCACTGTTAATGTATTAACATTCAATTATGACCTGCAAAGTTTCTGCTGAAAAGTCATCTGATAGTCTTATGTTAGTATAACTGTTTTTTTTTTTCTCTTGCTTCTACGATTTTCTTCTTTATCTTTATTATCATTTTATTTGTGTGTCTTGGTGTGGACTTTTTGGGGTTCATCTTGTTTGGGACTATTTGTTCTTTTCAGAACTGGGTGTCTATTTCCTTTTGCTGGTTAGGGAAGTTTTTAGACATTATTTATTCAAATAAGTTACCTGCCTCTTTCTTTCCATCTTCTCCTTCTGAGATCCCTATAATGTGAATGGTAATACACTTGATGTTGTCCTAGAATTCTCTTAAACTGTTCTCTCCTAATTTTTTTCCTATTTAGCCTAGACTATTACCACTACTCTGAATTTCTGTTTGTTGATCCATTCCTTTGTATCATATAATCTAGTGTTGATTCCTTCCAGTATGTTTTTTATTTCAATTATTGTATTCTTAGCTCTATTTGGTTCTTATCTATATTTTCTATCTCTTTGTTAAAATTCTGTATTCATCCATTCTTCCAAGTTCATTGACAGCTTTATGATCATTAACTTGAACTCTTTTTTGGACAGATTGCTTATCTCCATTTTCTGAGGTTTTGTTTTGTTCTGTCATTTGGGATATAGCCCTCTGCCTCCTCATTTTGCCTAATTTTCTGTTTTTATTTCAACTTATTAGGTATAGCAGTTACCTTTTCCAGTCTTGGAGAAATGATATTATGTAGGAGGTGTTCCTTGAGGCCCAGGAGCACACTCCTCTCTGTTCACAAGAGATATATGCTCTAATGTTGCCCTCTTATATATGCGTGTGCTCTTCTGTCGTGGAAGGACTATAGGAACATTCGTGGGGTTGGTTACTGGCCTGGCTGGCTTCTGGACCCTCCCTTGTGCAATAGCTACTGGCCTGATGGTGGGTGGGGCTGAGTCCCGACTCTGCTGACTGTGGGGCCCAGCAAGATGGTTATTACTTTCTATGAATTCAAGGCCATCCCTATCAAAATCCCAGCTGGCTTCTCAGCAATGGAGTGAACTGCTTTACCTCCAAAATCTCATTGAAACTCCATAGCTGTCCTTTGAGTTCTATATTTCTTTACGTGTTTTACAGACACAGAAACTAAAGCAACATTGACTTGTTCAAAGTCATTCTGTTAGAGAGTGGCAGAGATGAGCATGAAAACCAGATATTTTACCTGTGTAGCTTCCCAGTTCATCAAAAAGCATCATTAAAGTGAACTGAAGAGCTATAACGTAAGGTCAGATAATACCTTTAAAAGAAAACATGACTGTCAAATTTAGAATCTCGGACTGCCAAGGGAATCTCAGACTGCCAAGGGAAAAGAATCTACCAGCCTCATATCATTATTTTGCCAGTTTTTTTCATTGATATATCCCTCTTACCTCCAAAGTAGTAGGCATAAGTGGTCTGTAAGGAGAAAATAACTTTGAACTCTGATTTTTATCTTAAAAATTCATGTAAAGTTTCATTATATTCTACAATGTGATTAATAAAAATGTATTTTAAATTACTCAACATCAGGAAAAATACGATGCTCTGTAAAGATGTTTGGTATTTTCCTAAATCCCTTCATTTTTGAAAAGTATAGAGGTATGTATGAAAATGATACACCTTTATACATCTAATCTTATTTCCCTTCCCTTTCCTGCTGTATTTATCTTTCCCTGAAATCACTCTATATCAAAGAAGGGTGGTCTTTTTTATTTTAAGAATATTAGACCTTTTTCTTTTTATGGCAAGACAGAAGGTAATGGCATCCTAGACTTAACAATGTAGCTACCACGTGGCAGGCATACAGGGAAGCACTTAACATTTGTTATTCAATATAATTCTCACAAAATATTGGGAGAGTAGAAAGTATTCCCACTCTCCAGATGAGAGAAGTCGAGCTCATAGAGCCTAATTACTGGGTCCATATTTCAGTGGTAGAGGCAGGGTTTTAACCCAGGTTTGGCTGGCCCCAAAGCCTAGCTGGATTTATATTCTCTCCCAAACGGGGAAAACTGGTGTGTAACTTTTGCATTTCACCCTGGTTGCACAGTCATTGAGAAACTTGATTACATTAGTCAGACACCTTCATGTTTCTAAGGTATCCCTAAGTCTGAGAGACAGAAACACAGAAAGACACAGATAGATAAAGACAGAGAAAGAGAGGGAGACAGAGATTGAGAGAGAGAGAGAGAGAGAGAGAGAGAGAGAGAGACTGAGATTACAAGTGGCTGCTAAGTGTTTCTGACCCCAACTTCCTCATGGCTGAACTAGCCTTTATAAGCCTACAGCTTCTAGTAATCTATTTTTATTTAATTAATTGTGAAAATACTGGAGAATAGCAAGTTGTGTTCTGGTTGTGAAAACTTCCAGTCTCTGAGGCAAAGCTTTTACATCAGACTTCATAAAACTGAATGCCCAGTGTTGGGGTAAGTGAGCATATACACAGGGGAGGTGGGAAGAAAAACAATGTTGCATGCAAATTCTGCATTTGCTTATTCTCAAATCAAACCTCTGCTGTGCTTGCAGTTAGAATGCTATTTAGAGAGATGTTAGAAACTTCTGAGGTTTTTCTTTTAAATTTTCTTTTATTGTGTTATATTATAGACATGCAAAAGATTACGTGTAAGTTACTTATACAGCATAATAATGAAACAAGTCCTCATGAACTCTGATTAAATAGTAAGAACATTAACATAATTTTTTTGTTCACTAGTCTAATCCCACAGCCAGGAATGGTGCCTGATGTGTAGCAGATGCTTAATAAATATTTTTAATGAATGCATAAATCAATTTGCATCTCCCTTCATTATATCATTACCTCCACCCTCTCCTCAGGGATAATCATTATCCTATATTTGAAGTTTATTACTCCCTGTCATTTTTACATTTTTACACATATGTATTTCCAAATTACATGTTTTTTTTGTTTCTTTCCAAACTTTATGTAATGGAATTTTTTTTATTTGCTATTATGAGTTATGTCTCTTATGCAACTTTAGCTCGTGAGATGCACCTATTTGTAGCTGTACTCTGTTTCTTGTCATTGTTGAATTGGATTTTATTGAGTGAGTATGATATAATTTATTTATCCTTCCTCCTGTTAGTGGATGCTTATAATTTCTGCTGCTATAAACAAAGCTGCTACAACCATTTCAGCTTCCTGGTACAAATGTGCGTAAGTTTCTCTAGAATACAAACCTAAGAGAGCGACTGAAGTTGGAATTTTCTTTTCCAGTTCCAAAAGATCAGTCCATGAGTCAGAACTGCAATGTGTCCTTTGTTCACACTAGGCCAGGGTCAGTAGGAATGCTGTCCAAATCATTTTGCCAGAGAGAGGAGGAGGAGGTGGGCAGAGACTGGCCTAGTAAGGTCAGGAAATACCGGAGGCCTTTAGTCAAAGTGGATTGTAGTTATAAAAAATTCAGATTCTCAAATCACCATTATTTCTCCTACTCTTCCCCATCCTTTATAATTATTTTATGTAAGGTGCATTTTATTAAATTCATATCTAATAAATAAAATGATTACTTTATTCAGTCTTTATGCATTGCTTATAAATTTGATTAAATATATATATATACTTTGCTGGGAGTACTGCAGTTATTAAATAATACATACTTCATCTTCTCATGTTCCTTTTTTTTTGCCTTTTTGTCTTTTAGAGCTGCACTAGTGGCGTGGAGGTTCCTAGGCTAGTGGTTGAATAGGAATCATAGCCTCCAGCCTACACCAGAGCCACAGCAACACGGAATCCAAGCTGCATCTGTGTCCTACACCACCGCTCACATCAACGCCAGTTCCTTAACCCACTGAGCAAGGCCAGGGATCAAACCTGCATCCTCATGGATGCTAGTCAGGTTCGTTAACCACTGAGCCATGACGGGAACTCCTCATGTTCTTATTTTTTTCTTTTTTTATCTTTATTTTTTTATTGTAGTTGATTTAAAATGTTCTGTCAATTTCTGCTGTGGAGCCAAGCTACCCAGTTATATAATTATATCGTTTTAAACATTTTAGTACTGTATTTTAAATATTAATAAGGATGAAAATTTCTATTTTAAAGGCTCTTTCAAAAAAGACCTCTTGCTTACTTCAAGCAGGTTTTCTTTTTTTTAGCCAATATTTACTTTCAGTCTTGTAATAATAACTGTCACTTCCATCATCATCTGATATATACATGTATACCTTTATACCCTTCAAAAACCATTTCTGCCTTTGAGGTGCTCTCTCATCTGTAACAATATGTACCCTGTTTTATTATATAATGTACTATGTGATTTGACAGTTCTTCACTTCCTATATTTTTCTCTACCAGATAGCAAGTTGCTTAGAGGCAAGGATAATATCTTGATTATCACTATACCCCTAGCATCTAGTCCTGTACTTGTTCCATAATGCTAGGTGCTAGTAGTTGAGTTACTCTCTCTAATCTAAAACTTTAATTTCAGAGTTCCCGTTGTGGCTCAGTGGTTAACGAATCCGACTAGGAACCATGAGATTGCAGGTTTGATTCCTGGCCTTTCTCAGTGGGTTAAGGATCCAGCATTTCTGTGAGCTGTGGTGTAGGTTGCAGACACGGCTTGGATCCCACATTGCTGTGTCTCTGGCTTAGGTTGGAAAGGTGAGGATTATGGGGAGAAAAAGTAGGCCTCCAGAAATAGCTGCTGGATTTCCATATCAGCAGAACTTTATAAGTGCTTTCTGTTGTACTTGGGACTTGAATAAAGGCTAATATTTGTGTCTTAGAGATAAGTACTTGTCAAGTGTATCCTGAGCGAAAGCTTTCTTTGCTTTTGCCCTGCTAAGGATGCTTACTAGGGGTTGAGGGGAGGATAACCTTTCATACTTTGAGGATTCTGATGACTGTGTGGAGCAAAATAGCCAAGAAGCCATGGGTAGAAAGTGAAGGTGAGTAGTGAGAAGACAATACAGTAATGGAAATCATGTTAGATTTGGAGTCAGTTACTCCCAGAGCTTCGGATCACATAGTTTTGGGCTTCTCCTCTCTGAGCCTGATTTTTTTCATCTTATATAATTATAAGAAAAAATTTCTCACAGAGTTGTTTTGATGCGTTGAAATCATCAACACAATGAATAGGCTGCCATTAGAGCTTATTTTCCTTTCTTCCTTAATAAAAAGAAGTACTCATAATTACTAGTGAGTGAGAGAATGGGCAATTTTCACCTACCTTAGGCAGATTAACCCAGGAAGTCACTTAACTTTTGTTTAATGATTAGATATAGAACATAGGAGAGATAAAAATGACTTTTGGGTGGTATGAACCATGTTCTATTTGTTTAAATTGAATAAATTACTATGGGGGACTGAGATCTACCCTCTGATTAAAGTTTTAGGATTTCTTTCTTGGCCTCTCCTTCAGTTCACCTGGAAGGACACAGACACAGATCCTCTTAGAGATAGACAGTTAAACTAGGTGATCTTTGAAGCTCCATCCAAGCACAAAGAACATGAGTATTCTAATAGACAGATGTTGAGATGGCTACTTGAAAGATTTCCAGCATTATCGTGCATCATTTAATGATAAAAGCCTCATGCATAGGGGTTTTGTTACTTTATGTTATAGAATGAGGGTGGAGGATGACCATGTGATCTACACAGACTCGTAAGGAAAGTGAGGGAATGGAAAAAAGACCTAAGAAGGCTGATCAAGATCCTTCACTTCTGTTATTAATTTCAAGAGCTTTTTACCCTTTTCTTTAATTTATACTTCCACACACCAAGAAGCTTAGTAGGATGGATGATATTATTCCTACTTATAGATGAGAGTGAGGCTCCAAGAACTAGAGCAAAGCACATCAACCTGCTTTGATGCTTAGTCTGGTTTTGGCATAGTTCTTCCTTTTGATAAGGTAAGGTTTGAATTCATGTCATTTAATATTCTAAAATTGTTTCCTGATCACTACCTTAAGTTAAATACCTTAACCTCAGGTTCCTGCCTTCACCCTTCCCTCATGTAGACAGTCTATGAGATGGCTGATTCCAGAGAACTTGTGAAATATCTTAGCAGATCCAAAGGGCTCTATCCACATGACAGAAACCCTACAAACAATCCCTGGGAGAATTCCAAGGAAAATTCAGCTTCACACTGACTCAATTATAGCAGTAAATAATGATAATTTACATGTGCAGTTCACTCCTGAAGACATCAAACTTTTACCCTTCTATTTCTGCCAACTACTGACATGTGTTTCATTGTTCCTTTTTTCAGTTTGGAACCTACCAGGGACCATGTTCTCCCCATCGACTATTACTTTCCACCCCAGAAGACCTGCCTAATTTGTGGAGATGAAGCTTCTGGCTGTCACTATGGAGCTCTCACTTGTGGAAGCTGTAAAGTCTTCTTTAAAAGAGCTGCTGAAGGTAAAGAGTCTTGCACACCCACTTTCACTTCTCTTTCTCCTTTATCTTCTAAAGAGAGACACCAGTCTTCCAGGATGTAGGGTTTTATCATCTCTAGGACAAGGTGACTAACAGTGCCTGCTCAAAGAAACTAAGAGCCTAATAAAGCTAGTTTTCATACTTGCTGGTCCCCTGGCTTTGGCAGCCTTGATAGTACAGGCAATGTACATAATGAAGGTGGTCCCAGGCAGTGCTTGGACCTTGGTGGGTCCTAGGAATGAAGGAAAAATTAAAGATTTGAAAAGATTTAATTTCTTTCCTGCTGGTATTCCACTATGATGCCTAGTTAGGGAAAATAATTATCTTATTAGAGATGTTAGAAGTGGAGAAACCCTAACTGAGCTCCCAGCCTATTCTCTGTGGTGAATATAAGACTGTCCATTAGTGAAGGCTTCCTGGCCTTGGCCCCAGAAAGGAAGTGTTCACACTGTTTAGCAGATCATCAGTCTATGCACCTGCTCCCTCCCACTGCTGCCTCCTTGGGGCCTGTTTGCATTGATAGCTTCTAGGTAGATAAGGACCCAAAGTGATGAAACACTTTTATTCTCTCCAGAGACTTGCCCTCAGGCCCTGTCATTGGTTTAGAACCCTAAGCTAAGTTGCACCCTATATTTTGCCAAGTGGGCTCAAGCCCTGGCTCCTTAGTCTTATTTAGCTTAGAACAATATATGTTTGCTCAGCCTCCAGAGGTGCTCAGGCTATATCCCACAGCAAAAACTCATATTTCCAGACCTCCCATATGTGTAATGTGTCTCCTTCCTTTCCATTTTCCTGGGCTTAAGGCTCCAACCCATCCACTTCAGTCTCCATCCTATACTAAAGACTGCCTTCTCGATCCTTTTTTTTAAATTTTATAATGATTTTTATTTTTTCATTATGGCTGGCTTACAGTGTTCTGTCAATATTCTACTGTACAGCAAGGTGACCCAGTTACACATATATGTATACATTCTTTTTTCTCACATTATCACGCTCCATCATAAGTGACTAGTTAGAGTTCCGAGTGCTACACAGCAGGATCTCATTGCTAATCCATTCCAAAGGCAATAGTTTGCATCTATTAACCCCAAATTCCCAATCCATCCCACTCCCTCCCCCACCCCCTTGGCAACCACAAGTCTATTCTCCAAGACCATTATTTTCTTTTCTATGGAAAGTTTTCTTTGTGCCATATATTAGATTCCAGAAATAAGTGATATATGTGGTATATGTCTTTCTCTTTCTGACTTACTTCACTTACTATGAGAGTCTCTAGCTCGAGCCATGTTGCTGCAAATGGCATTATTTTGTTATTTTTTATGGCTAAGTAGTATTCCATTGTATATATATATATACCACATCTTCCTAATACAATCATCTGTTCATGGACATTTAGGTTGTTTCCATGTCTTGGCTATTGTGAATAGTGCTACAGTGAACATGCATTGCATGTGTCTTTTTCAAGGACAGTTTTGTCTGGATATGTGCCCAAGAATGGTATTGCTGGGTCATATGGTAGTTCTATGTATAGTTTTCTAAGTTACCTCCATACTGTTTTCCCTGGCAGTTGTACCAATTTACATTCCCACCAACCAGTGCAGGAGGGTTCCCTTTTCTCCACGCCCCCTCCAGCATTTGTTATTTGTGAACTTATTAATGATGGCCATTCTGACAGGTGTGAAGTGGTAACTCATAATAGTTTTAATTTGCATTTCTCTAATAATCAGTGACATTGAACATTTTTTCATGTGCTTCTTGGCCATCTGTGTATCTTTGGAGAAATGTCTGTTCAGGGCTTTTACCCATTTTTCAATTGGGTTGTTGGCTTTTTTTTTCTGTTGAGTTGTATAAGTTGCTTGTATATTTTAGAGATTAAGCCCTTGTCAGTTGCATCATTTGAAATTATTTTTCTCCCATTCTGTTAAGTCGTCTTTTTTTTATGGTTTCCTTTGCTGTGCAAAAGCATGTCAGTTTGATTAGGTCCCATTTGTTTATTTTTGCTTTTTTTTTTCTGTTGCTCTGGGAGACCTACCTGAGAAAACATTTGTAAGGTTGATGTCAGAGTAAGTGTTGCCTATGTTCTCTTCTAGGAGTTTGATGGTGTCTTGTCTTACATTTAAGTCTTTAAGCCAATTCGAGTTTATTTTCATGCATGGTGTGAGGGTGTGTCCCAGTTTCATTGCTTTGCATGCAGCTGTCCAGTTTTCCCAGCAACACCTGCTGAAAATAATGCCTTTTTCCCGTTTTATATTCTTGCCTCCTTTGTTGAATATTAATTGACTGTAGGTGTCTGTGTTTATTTCTGTGTTGTCTATACTCTTCCATTGGTCTGTATGTCTGTTTGGGTACCAGTCTTGATGACTCTGGCTTTGTAATAGTGCCTGAAGTCTGAGAGAGTTATGCCTCCTGCTTAGTTTTTATTCCTCAGAATTGCTTTGACAATTCTGGGTCTTTTGTGGTTCCATATAACTTTTCAGATTGTTTGTTCTAATTCTGTGAAAAATGTCATGGGTAATTAGGTAGGGATTTCATTGAATCTGTAGATTGCTTTGGGTAGTATGGCCTTTTTAAAGATATTAATTTTTGCAACCCAGGAGCATGGAATAGCTTTCCATTTATTTGGATCGTCTTTAATTTCCTTGATTAATGCTTTATACTTCTCAGCATGTAAGTCATTCACCTTCTGGGTCAGGTGTATTCCCAAGTATTTGATGTTTTGGGGTGCAATTTTAAAAGGTATTTTACTTCTCTTTTCCTTTTCTAATATTTCATTGTTAATATACAGAAATGTGGCTGATTTCTGAATGTTAATCTTATATCCTGCTACTTTGTTAAATTTGTTGATCAGTTCAAGCAGTTTTCAGGTTGAGACCTTAGGGTTTTCAATATATAGTATCATGTCATCTGCACACAGTGACAATTTTAACTCTTATCTTCCAATTTGGATATGATTTATTTGTTTTGTTTGTCCAATTTCTCTGGCTAGGACTTCCAATACAATGTTGAATAACAGTGGTGAGAATGGACATCCTTTCTTGTTCCAGATTTTAGTGGGAAGGCTTTCAGCTTTTCTCCATTGAGTATTATATTTGCTGTGGGTTTGTCATAAATGGCTTTGATTATGTTAAGGTATGTTCCCTCTATACCGACTTTGGTGAGAATTATTATCATGAATGGATGTGGGACTTTGCCAAATGATTTTTCTCAATCTATTGAGACGATCATGTGGTTCTTGACTTTTCTTTTGTTAATGTGGTATATGACATTGATTGATTTGCATTATGTTGAATCATCCTTGTGAACATGGGATGAACCCTACATGGTCATGGTGTATGATCTTTTTGACATGTTGGATTTGGTTGGCTAAAATTTTTGGGGAATTTTTGCATCTATATTCATCAAAGATATTGGCCTATAGTTTTCTTTTGTGGTAGTATATTTGTCTGGTTTTGGTATTAGGGTGATGGTGGCTTCATAGAATTTCTTTGGGAGTATGCCTGCTTCTTCAGCCTTTTCGAAAAGTTTAAGGAGGTTGGGTATATGTTTCTCTTTGTATTTTTGGTTGAAATCACCTTCGAAGCCATCTTGTCCTGCCTGGACTTTTTTTTAGGGAGTGTTTTTATGACATATTCAATTTCATTTCTAGTAATCAGTCTGTTCAGTTGATCTATTTCTTCTTGATTCAATTTTGGCAGGCTGTAAGTTTCTAGAAAATTGTACATTTCTTCTAGGTTGTCAACTTTGTTGGCATACAGTTGTTTATAGTATTATCTTATGATTTGTTGTATTTCTACAGTATCTGTTTTTATTTCTCCTTTTTCATTTCTTATTTTGTTCATTTGGGTTTTTTTCTCTCCACTTCTTGGTGAGTCTGGCCAGAGGTTTGTCAATTTTGTTTACCTTTTCAAAGAACCAGCTTTTGGTTTTATTGATTTTTTTCTATTGTTTTTGGAATCTCTATTTTATTGATTTCCTTTATGATCTTTATGATTTCCTTCCTTTTGCTGACTTGACATTTTTTTGTTCTTCTTTTTCTCATTCATTGAGGTGTTGGATTAAGCTGTCGATTTGAGATTTTTCTTCTTTTTTGAGGAAGGCCTGTGTTGCTATGAATTTCCCTCTGAGCACTGCTTTTGTGGGGTCCCATAGATTTTGAGTGGCTGTGTCTTCATTATCATTTGTCTTGAGATATTTTTTAATTTCCTTCTTGATTTCCTCATTGACCCATTGGTTTTTTAGTGGCATGTTGTTTTATCTCCACGTAGAAAGTTTTTTCTCATTTCTTTTCCTGTGGTTGATTTCTAAGTTTCATGCCATTGCAATCAGAGAAGATACTTGAAATAATTTCTATACTCTTAAATTTGTTGAGGTTAGGTTTGTACCCCAATATGTGATCAGTTCTTGAGAATGTTCCATGTGCACTTGAGAAGAATGTATATTCTGATTTTTTTGGAGGTAATGTCCTAAAAATGTCAATGAAGTCTAACTTTTCTGTTGTGTGCTTTAGGATCTCTGTTGTCTTACTGATTTTCTTTCTAAAGGATTTGTCCATTGATGTGAGTGTGGTGGTAAAGTCTCCTACTATTATTTTATTCCCATCTATTTCTCCTTTTGTGTCTAGTAGTATTTGTCCTAGTTATCTATGCGTTCCTATATTAGAGGCATACATATTGACAATTGTAAAATCCTCTTTTTTTTTTTTTTTTTTTTTGGTCTTTTGTCTTTTTAGGGCCACATCCAAGGCATATGGAGGTTCCCAGCTAGAGGTCCAATTGGAGAAACAGCTGCTGGCCTACACCACAGCCACATCAGTGTGGGATCTGAGCTGCATCTGTGACCTACACCACAGCTCATGGCGGCGCTGGATCCTTGACCCACTGAGCAAGGCCAGGGGTCAAACCCACAACCTCATGGTTACTAGTCGGGTTTGTTAACCACTGAGCCACTATGGAATCTCCCAGTAATATCCACTTCTTGAGTGTATCCTTTTACCTTTAAATAGTGTCCTTCTTTGTCTTTCTTTATGTCCTTCATTTTAAAGTCTATTTTGTCTGATATGAGTATTGAAATCCTGCTTTCCTGTCTTGTCCATTGGCATGAAATATCTTTTCCCATTTCCTCAATATCAATCTATATGTGTCCTTTGCCCAAAGGTGAGTCTCTTGTAGAAAGCAGATTGAAGGTTTTTGCTTTCTTATCCAGTCTGCCACTCTGTGTCTTTTGTTTGGAACATTTAGTCCGTTGACATTTAGGTGATTATTGATAGATATGTATTTAGTGCCATTTTAAACCTTGTTATCCCATTGATTCTATGATTCTCCTTTCTTCCTTTCTTTTTTTGGTTGTATGATTTCCATTTATTTCCTGCTTGAGTACTTTTCATTTTTTGTGAATGTAATGTTTGGTTTTGATTTGTGGTTGCCAAGTTTTTTAAGTATGTTAACCCCTTCCTGTATCTGCTTGCTTTATCCTGATAGTCATATAGGCTCAAACACATTATTAAAAAAAGAAGAAGAATCTATATTTTCTTACTTTCCTTCCCCACATTCTATGATTTTGCAGTCTTTTTTTTTTAACATCTTCATGTTTGTCCTTTTGCTGTTCTTGTGTTTATCATTGCTTTTACAGTAGTTTTTTTTTCTTCTTTTAGATCTGTATGCTGGCTTATTTATGTGATTTCTTTCCAATTGTGGTATCTTCCATCCTATTTCTTCTTACTTTTTTTATTTAGATAAGCCCTTTCAGTATTTCTTTTACAATGGATTTAGTATTGCTGTACTCTTTTAGCTTTTGTTTATTGGAGAAATTCTTTATTTCCCCTTGTATTTTAAATGATATTCTTGCTGGAGAGAGTATTCTAGGTTGAAGCTTTTTTCCTTTCAGAACTTTAAAATATATCTTGCCACTCCCTTTGGCCTGTAGTATTTCCGTAGAGAAATCAGCTGATAGCCTTATGGGGGTTCCCTTATAATTAATGCTTTGTGTTTCTCTTGCTGCCTTTAGAATCCTCTCTTTATCTTTAACTTTTGCCATTTTTGTTATAATATGTCTTGGTGTGGTCCTGCTTGGGTTCAACTTGTTTGGGGCCCTCGTGCTTCCTATATCGTGATATCAGTTTCCTTTAAATTTGGAAAGCTTTCAGCTATAATTTCTTCAAATGTATTTTAAATCCCCTTTTCTTTTTCTTCTCCTTCTGGAATTCCTCTTTTGTGTAGATTGACCCACTTTATATTATCCCATAGATCTCATATTGCTTTCGTGTTTTTCCATTTGGTTTTCTATCTGCTGACCTGATTGGGTGATTTCCATTATTCTGTCTTCCATGTTACTGATTCGTTCCTCTGCATTATTCATTCTACTCTTTGTGCTTTTAGCTTAGTTTGTATCTCTACAAATGAATTTTATAATTTTTCTATGTTCCTCCTTATATTTTAAAGTTCCTTTCTAAAGGAATCTGCATTACTGTTCATATGCACTCTTAATTCCATGATATTCAGCCTTATTTCCTTCAGTATTTTCAATACCTTCCTTTTGAAATCAGTGTCTGTCAGACGCAGAGGTCTGTCTTATTGTTTGCTGCTTCAGGTGAATTCTCCTGTTCTTTTAACTGGGATTGGTTCCTGAGCTTCTTCAGCTTGCTTGTGTTTTTCTTTTTCTGTGAGTTTAGGGAAGCCAAACTATAATCTTGGAGGACTACTTCTATGCAAGAGTGCCCCTTTGTATTTTGTGGGGGGTACTCTTTATTTTTGGCTTGAAGTTTGAGTATTTGCTGTTTCTTTCTTTGATGTGAGCAGGCGGTTATCCCCTGGGTGCTGAGTGTGTTTCCAGGAGCAGGAGGCAATGGGTAGGACTAGTAGCCTGTGCCTGGTTGCTGGGTTCTCAACAGCAGCAAGCACCTGCAGGAAGGTGGCACAGGCTACTCTTAGTTGCAGGACGCTGGGAAGTGATAGTGAGCCTAGACAGATATACAAGTTGCCCAGAGCATTTAGCAGTGGCAGCAACAGGGTTTGCAAGTTCCCGGGGGAGTGAAAGCAGCAACAGGTAGTGTTCAATTATAATGCCCTCCTCTGAGGTGATTGGAGCTGCAAGTGGTGCCTTTTTAGGCACCCCTAGTGGTACCAAGCCATGCCCACCTCTGGAGTTAGTGATAACTATGGTGGTTTGCCCTAGCCACCTACGGGCCATGCAAGAAGCACCCTGTCCCACTTAGACCACACAGGAGGTGCTGCACAGGCTGCTCCTAGTTGCAGGATCCTGGGAAATGACAGTGATCAAGCATGTGGGCCCTGCCCAGAGCATTCGGTAGTGGCAGCAACAGGGCCGGTGTGCTCCCAGGGGTGTGAGAGCAACAACAGGTGGTGTTTGGTCACAATGCCCTCCTCTGTGGTACTGTTCATGTGCTTGAGGCCACAAGTGATGCCTGTTTCTGGATCCCTAGTGGTGGAAGGCCATGCCCACCTCTGGAGTCTGAGATAACTGTGGTTGTTTGCCCATGCCACCTGCAGACCACACAAGAAGCACCCAGTCCCGCTTAGCCCATGCAGGAGGTGCTGTACCAGCTGCTCCTAGTTGTAGGGTCTTGGGAAGGGACAGTTATCAAGCATCTGTGTGCTGTCCAGTGCGTTTGGCAGTGGCAGCTGCAGGGCGGTGTGTTCATAGGGGGGTGAGAGCAATAATGTGTGGTGTTTGGTTGCAGCGCCCTCTTTTTTTTTTTTTGCTGACCCCTGAGGAGACTGGGGCCACAGGTGGAGCCCACTCACAGGCTTCCAGTGGTGGCAGGCCATGCCTCCCTCTGGCCTCTGAGATGACCACAGAAGTCTGTTCTTGCTGCCTGTAGATCAGGCAAGAAGCACGATGTTGCACTTAGCCCCCTGCTTCCCTTAGCCCACAGAAGTGGTTGCTGGCCACCCATAGCCTGCACCAGAAGTGCCCTGCCCTCTGGAAGCTAGCATGGATGTACTCCAGGAGATTCCTATGCAGGTACACCCCTCCTCCTCTTGCCCTCCCCAACAATGGCACCTTGGTTCTCCTGGGGGCCCAGATCTCTTCCTGGGTTCCCTCTGCCATGGCCTTCCACTACCCAGCCCATAGCATACCACTCCCCCACCAATGGCACACCTCTCCTTAGCTCTTCAGGTTGTCTCCACAGAACTAACCCTAGTCCTCTCCCTGCTGCTGATCTGAGCCTGAGTCTCAGTACCCAGCCCCCGCCTGAGTGTCTCAGGCTGTGGTGTCTGGGCCAGTGGTTCAGATGATCTCTGTGACTCTTGCTCTACTTTTCCCTTCTCAGTTCAGCTGCTTCACTTTTCTCGGCATCTTTGAGGTCCTCTGTCTCAGCTGATGTCCCTGTCAGTTAAGTGGCTTCCCAGGATGTGGGTTCCTTTTCTCTTTCACAGCTCCCTCTCAGGAATGCTAATCCCATCCTGATTCCTTTTTTTTCTCTCTCTCTGTTTTCCTTTTGTTCTTCCCAGTTATGTTAAGAGTTTCTTGCCCTTTTTAGATGTTTATGTTCTTCTGCCAGCATTCAATAGATGTTCTGTGCAAGTCGTTTTATATGTAGAAGTGTTTGTGGGAGAAGTTGAGCATGACATTTTACTCCTCTGCCATCTTTATCAACCTCTCTACAATCCCTTTGATGAACAGCCTCTGGACATATTTGCTTTGCTCTAGGGGCAGACTCAGTTGCTAAACACCAGTATCTATTCTTTCCCCCACTTTCCACAAAGGACATACTTCCTGCCAAGACATTTTTCTTCCTTCTTACTGGTCTAGAAATGCTGAATTCCAAGTGAAAACTGAAACACTTATCCTTTCCTTATGTAAGTGCTACAAACCCTGAGGACAGTCTTGAAAGTGGCTATACCTTTCACAAGAAATATGATGACACCCACCATAGGACAGCAGAAACACCACAAAGTTCTTTGGATCTAGAGAAAAGGTAGAAAAAATGGGGCCCTTTAACTAGTCCTCCTACTGATAGCCAATTGGAATGATTGTCTTCTAATCTTTTTTTGGCCAGGTGGCAGGAAAACCCATAAAATGGAAAGCTTTTGTCCCTTAAGCCAAAAGGAGACTGCTAGCATTTAGAATTAATGAGAACATGCTGCATATTCCACCCATAGCCCTAAATGGCTCATTGCTACTGCTTACCCCAGACAGTATGAGGTCCAGGCCCCATACTAGGCCTTAGCAATTTGGAAAGAGACAGAGAGCAGTGCCTTCCTTTCTTAAGAGTACTCACAAAACAATGACTGTCTGAAAAGGAAAATGAAGAGTATCTCCAAAGACCATATCACCCCAACATCCCCAGTGAGAACCTGTCTCTTCCCAAATCACTGTTATCCTATAGCCCCTATCTACAGAGCAGAGAATGAACCATAGCACTCATCTAGAGATAATGTGTCAGTAAGCTCAGACAACACAGTAATAGCAGTCATATCAGAAGGGAAAAGAGTTCAAGTAAGGAAGCAAAAAGTAAATTCAATAATCAGAGAGATTAGATTATATTCGATGCTGCCTCTGGGTTTTACAAATCTGGGTCACCAAATTGTTGTTTTTGGAAAACAAGGTAAACAATCAGCCATATTGTGAAGGGGAAGATTTTCCTGTCACAACATATTCCACATGGGAGCTTTCTGCAGAAGTTAGGGCTGAAGAAGGGAGGAAAGCAGAAGGCAGCTGGCAGGACTGCCTGGGAGTAGCTGTGCTGTTATGTGGATCTTAAGCTATTTGAGAACAAGGAAGCAGAGGGGAAGGATAATCATTCAATTTATTGAACACTTGAAAATCCAGCAAGGTTTCAAAACTCTTCAGATCCTAGAATCACTTAAGTTAGGGAAACTTGGTAATATTTTCTTTGAGAATATAAGTGTCTATGATCTCATGGGGCCAAATGATCTTAACTGCTTGAAAGATGAACATCACCATTGGATTCCTTGCAAAGTCATGGAGCCTCTTGGTCCCTTTGGAATATGGACCCTCCAGGCTGGAGCCCTTTGAGGGATAGGAGAATGTGATTTAAAAAAAAAAAAACATGAAACAAAGCAAAAACTAAAGCATTGGTGTTTTCTTTCACCTCCCATCTCTAAAGCTTGGTAGCTGGAGTTTAGTGCCATTATTATCTCTATTTGAAGGCAGGGGGCTGTCTTATTACCTGCAGAGAACATTTATTGATTTTTTTTCATTTTTACAATGTGTCTTTATTGCCCAAATGGCCTTTCTGAAGGTGATTCTGAACCTGCCTTGTTGAAACTTGGAATTCCACCTGTCTTGGAGGGAGTGGGAGCACAAATCTTTTTCTTCTTCATTTGTTTGTCATTGTCAGTTAACTCAGACGGAGTATTCAGAGTGTTGATTACCACTTTTTTCATGGTTTCAGAAATCTCTGGACTGGGCACAGGTACAAGACTTAAAAGCCTGGCATGTCAGACCGAAATCCATTTCTAGCTTTGGTAGTTCATAAACCATGAGGCTTTAATGCTGTCATTGGTGCAAAGCTCAGCACAGAGTCGATTGTAATCTAGCCTGGTTTTCCTGTTGAGGAGGAGGAAGAGAAGAGAGCCCCACATTTTCTCATTGTCAGTAATGTTGGGAGTTTGGGGTGAGGATGAGGCTAGTAAGAGAAAGATTGTATATTTTGAGATAAAAAATAATTGTAATAGGCCAAGGGAGTAAAAGTCATTAAAATCTCCTTGATGGAAACTTAGCAAAAGAATGTTTGTGTATGTGGGGGACTATGATCTCTGGGTTAGAGACAGGCATAAAGAGAATCAACTAGTGGTGAATGAGATGAGCAGGGAAGCAAAAGAGGAATGTATGTTGGATGCTATCAAAAAGGCCAGGAAGTCAAAGGAAGGTGATGCTCATGCACAGGGTAGGTGTTCAGAGGGATTTTGGTTGTGTGTCATTGACTAAGAAATTTTCCTCCTTTGGACCTCAGTTTTCTCTGTCTGTAAAATAAGGGAGTTAAACTAGATTTTTTAAAAATACTCTTTTGGCTTAGACTTTTTGTGACAATTCTGCAGATTCTAAACATCACTGTTATTTCAGCAAACACACATGGATTTATACCAGTATGCACTTTTGGTTTTACCTTCCTAGAAGATGGTGAATCCTAGTTCCCATTCTCTTAAAAATCAATCCTCAGAAGGGGATAGATCCAGCTGAGAGAGTACACTGTGGATGGTCTGGGTTAAAAGTCAGGACTGTGAGATTCCCTCTTCTCCCAGCATTATGACCATGGCTGGATAACTTCCTTTCTTTTCCATTTTCTCATCTGGAAAATCAGGATATGAATCTTCATCTCTACCTCATCATGTTTCAAAGAGGGTTAATTAATTCATCATGTGCATTATGTGCTCAAGAATTTACTATTTTTCAGACATTTTCTAGTAAAACGTTGGAGATTGTACATCCATTTGTTTTGTACACATGGAGCACTGTTTGGTACACATCATAAAACTGAAACTGGAGTTTACATTCTGAACTCAGAGAATTACACCATCCTCACTGATGTTTACAATATGTCCCAATTTAGTATCCTTGGCAAATTTTATATAAGTATGGCTTTGATTCCCTCTCTCCCCCCAGGTTTTTGTGAGGGAAGAAATGTAAGTGAACCTTCACTGACCTCTTTCTGTCCTTTAAATCTACTCTTTCCCACCTCAACTCATGTGGAATTGAATGTTACTTCTGATTTGGAGTTTTGCAGAGAGTTTTTGGGCATATCAGTGTCCTCTTCACTCCCTAACTTTTCAAGTAACATTTCCCAGGGACAAGTTAACTATACTGGGAGGAATACTTGGAGGATCCTTGGAGCTCCAACAGAACCTTGACCAGGTATCTTTGGCCAAGGAGTTTACCTATCCTGATTGCATGATTCCTAGAGATCTTTTCACAAACATCATCTTATTTTTTATCTGTCTCTGGTTTTCTTAAGTGTCATAGCCATACTTTAGATTAGGGGTCAACAAATGTTTTTTCTGTCCAGGACCAGATAGTAAATATCTTAGACTCTGTGGGCTATATGGTCACAGAATCTACTATTCAACTCAACATTTGTAGTATGAAAGCAACTCTAGACAAAACTTAATGGGTGTGGCTGTACTCTGGTAAAACTTTATGGGCACTGAAATTTATATTTCATTTAATTTTTGCATACCATTAAATACTATTTTTTTGTCTTTTGTCTTTTTGGGTCATACCCACAGCATATGAAGGTTCCCAGGCTAGGGGTCAAATTAGAGCTGTAGCTGCCAGCTTATGCCACAGCCACAGCAACACAGGATACAAGATGTGTCTGTGACCTATGCCACAGCTCATGGCAACACTGGATCCTTAACCCACTGAGCAAGGCCAGGGATCAAACCCGCATCCTCATGGATATTAGGCAGGTTCATTAACCACCGAGCTATGTCAGGAATTACTAAATATTATTTTTTGATTTTTTTCAACCATTTAAGATTTAAGTCATTATCAGCTCTTGAGCGACACAAAAGCAAATAGTACTTTGGATTGGGCTTGTGAATTATAGATGTTGACTTTTGCTCTAGATGGTTGCTCCTGTGTTTATAAATCTGCATAATAAATTTTGCTCTTTTCAGTCTCCTGATATCTTCATAATTCTTTATATTATCTAATTTTAAACATTCTTCTGAGTTGGCCTGTCAAAATTTGTACACCTTGCTTGTCTAGAATGCCTGGTCTGGTGGCATCCAAGTCCTAAGCTTTTTTCACTAAATGGGAGAAAAAAAACTAGGAATACTAGAAAATGATACTTTTTCTGATGATCTAATAGATCACTCACCCTTGTAATATCCAGAGGAGAAGCTGAAAATATTCTACACATTTTTATAGGCTTTTGTTTTCTATAAGCATGTGGATAACTATAAAATATACGTGAATGACTTTTGCTGGATGCCACATATACCCCCAGACAGTAAAGGGGAAGGGTTTGGGGACTATCTGGTATGAAGTGTTATGGAAAAACTCGTAGAAAGTAAGGCCCAGGTGGCCAGTTAAGTTATGTATCTACCGCCTATTTTCCCATGATTCTTTGTATTTACATATTTGCTGGCTTAATTCTGCTCCTCCCCATAACAATGCTATACCACAGGCCTGAAGAATAAATAATTTAGCTCTGTAACTCATTCCAGTTGATACCCACCCAAGTCTCTTATTAGACCCCAATTTGGGAGCCATGTCAAGAATTTGGCATTGCTGGTCTATACTGTTCTGTGGCTGATTATTTATAGCATGTGCACTTTATGGAGCAAGAAGTTTCTATGTCACTTGCAAGATCTTCTAAGTCCATTGTCCCCTTCCACCTTGCCTGATTATTCCCCAGTCCTTTATATTTTTAAAGCTCATCAATATACTGCTTTTCAATACCTAGCAGAATGACTTAGTAATTGTGAAACTCTGGGTAGAAGATTTTTTGCAGTTTTATGCTATTTCAAGGGTAAATATTAGACCTACTTTTTCTTCAGATGCAGGAATTATTTTTTTTCTTTAATTCTTTGGTCTCTAGTCTAGTCCCATGACAAGAAACACACTGTCCCTCATAATAAGAGAATTCTCTGAGAAGCCATCATTTCAAAAAACAATATCTTCACTTACAATAGCCATGTGTGCATATTTCTGGTACCTGTTATTCAGGTATTCATACTCCTTCCCGTCATTGCTAAGCAACTGCTCTCAGTATCCCAAGGAGGCAGGTAAGCTTTGTACCTGCCAGAAGAGAGTACAGAAAAGGAAACTTCCTCTTATACAGAAAAGGAAACTGATATTTGGAGGTGAATGCCTCTTAATAAAGGGAACAAGGATTAGAATTCTCAGTCTATTTGCTTCCAGTCTATGTTATGATGCCTGAGCCATTCCAGTAGAATTACCACAGTTTCTAGCTATATTGGTGCCTATATTCTATTGATTAGCTCATAAGAACAGGCCTGGTAGTAATCTACTCATATATTCAGTCAGTGTACATTTGCTAGGTACTTATTACACATGAAGTATTAGGCTCACATACTCAAAATCCAGAGGCTGCCTGAAGGAGCTCAGTGATCATAATCTTGAACACATTTAAATCTCTTCAGTGGATGAAGAGCCACCATATGCAGTCTCCATTTGAACTTTCCAAGGACCTGCAACAAAGGGAGAGGTCATCCTCCTGATTTTCTATTTAAGTAAACTGAGGTTTCAGCAGTTAGTGAATAGGTAATAAATGAAATACCTGGATTTGAACCTAGGTCTTTTGGGTGCAAAAGTAGCAGTCACCCTGCTATAGCACAGCTACCCCTCAGATATATTAACATATTAACCTAAAGCAGAAAGAAAGTGCAATGCCTAGGCGAACAAGAAAGACAACAGTGAAGAGAAACAAGAGTCAGAAATGAGAGAATTTAAGACTTAAGTACTGTAGGGAAAAACCATGGAGCCCAATGAGTACCAATAACACAGGGACTGTTCTTCCTAAAAAAGACCCAAATACTTAAAACAGCTGGTGGTTTACAAGTAACTCTTCATTAGGTAGGGCCAAGGACATGTGACTAATAGTACTGAGGCAAAGTTATGACTCTGATGAAACCAGGATTCATAGCTCTTATTTCAGTCTCATCGCACAGCCACAGAACAGGAAGCATGATTTAACACCTTTGCTCATGAAAATTTTGCTCCTCATTACAAAGCTAGGGGAAGAACTCAGAAACATGGTGTAAGGATACAAATGGTAGAATCATGCTTCCTTGACTCTGCTTTGAGCCTTCTCAGAGGAGTGTGCCACAGAATGTTTTCCATGGGGCCAGGAGCAAGAAAACTCCATTCCTCTCCTCTTTGATGTCAGAGACCAGAAAATACTCTCTTTCAGGACAAAGCTAAAAATTGACAGAGGCAAAATCTTGTTCTCCTTTATCAAGGTTTTAAAATTTTTATTTTCTTTCCTCTCCTGGGACACCTCACAGTGTGAATGGACCATGATTTCATTGTGGTATCTGGATGTGAGCCATGGAGACTGTGGGCCTCTTATAGGTCCATAAAGTTAGATAAACAAATTCCTACAGTCCCATGTTCACAAGTTCTTTCACTTTCTAGGCAGTTGATTCAGCCATGATTTCTTTAATGGAAAGAATTAAAAGATTTGCAGTGGTTAGAATCACAGATCTTTAAATGCTAACCTGTTAAAAATTGAAAGAAAAGAACTTAAAAATCTAAAAGTCTGACCAAGCCATGTTATGAATGAGGAAACTGAGACCCAGAGAGAAGAAATTACTTTTCCAGCATCATACAACATATAAATGGCAGAAATGAGGGCCTTATAGCCAGTTCTTGTTTATTGACGGAGGGATTCTCCTGCCTCACCAGCTGATCAAGAGCGCTTCAGAGATTGTTACCTTGGAACCTCCAAGAATTATGTGAGGCAGTGTAATAAGCTTTTAAACTTCAGGAAGAGGAAACAGACCAAAGACAGGGCTAAGTGAAAGCAGGATGCTTGTTTAGTGAACATTCCAGAGTCTAGAGGTAATTGAAGGGATTCTCATCAGATGAAGCAGGTCCCTTGATGAGCCTTCAGTTAGACTTTAGTGCCTGTTCCAACCATCCCTCACCCCCCAGCACCACCCCATGCTGTCCTACTCTGTTCTATGGCTTGTTTTGTTTTGTTTTTGTTTCTGTTTTAATGATTTTTATTTTTTCCACTATAGTTGGTTTACAGTGTTCTATCAGTTTGCTGCTATACAGCAAAGTGACTCAGTCTCTCTCTCTCTCTCCCCCTCTCTCCCTCTCTCTCTCTCTCACACACACACATATATACATTTTTTCTCACATTATCTTCCATCATGTTCCATCACAAGTGACTAGATATAGTTCCCTGTGCTATAGAGTAGGAACTCATTGCCTATCCATTCCAAAGGCAATAGTTTGCATCTGTTAACCCCAGACGCCCAGTCCATCCCACTCCCTTCCCTTCTCCCTTGGCAACCACAGGTCTATTCTCCAAGTCCATGATTTTCTTTTCTGGAGAAAGGTTCATTTGTGCTATCTATTAGATTGCAGATATGTGATATCATATGGTATTTGTCTTTCTCTTTCTGACTGACTTCACTTAGTATGAGAGTCCCTAGTTCCATCCATGTTGCTGCAAATGGCATTATTTTCTTTTTTATGACTGAGTAGTATTCCACTATGTATACATACCACATCTTCTGAAGCCATTTATCTGTCAATGGATATTTATGTTGTTTCCATGTCTTGGCTATGGTGAATAGTGCTGCAATGAACATGCAGGTGCATGTGTCTTTTTCAAGGAAAGTTTTGTCCAGATATATGCCCAAGAGTGAGATTGCTGGGTCATATGGTAGTTCTATATTTAATTTTCTGAGGTACCCCCATACTGTTTTCCATAGTTGTTGTACTCTCTGGCTTTTTGGAAGCACACTGCTGTCTAGGTAGTGGAACAAGATGCAGCACAAGAGCACCAAATGGGGCCATTTGGTTCTGACATTGATTTACCGTATGGCCTTAGGCATGTCTTATTCCTTCTTTTCACCTCAAAATCTCCATCTAAATAATAAAATGCTTGCACTAATTAATCTTGAATATTTCAGCAATAAATCTATAACAACCTAAACCTTTAACAATAAATCTCTAAAATTTTATAGATACTCCAGATATTTCCATTGGCAAGTGGATCACTTTATATACATCAGTCTTGGGAAGTAGGCAGACCTAAATTCAATCCTTAGCTCTATGCCTTAATAGATATGGGACCCTGAGCCATTCACTTACCTTCTTCGTGTCTCTGTGAAGATAGAACTAGGACACAGGGTTATTGTAAGAACTAAGTATATAACACAGCTCCTGGTCCCCAATAAGTTT
This sequence comes from Sus scrofa, assembly GCF_054392235.1. Lineage (NCBI taxonomy): Eukaryota > Metazoa > Chordata > Mammalia > Artiodactyla > Suidae > Sus > Sus scrofa. Next base: position 63,724,664 of record NC_139401.1, read on the forward strand.
TGATTTCTTCTCCTGGAGTGGAGCCTTGGTCATTGGCACATGTACACTTATGATGTCCCCTGGGTAACAGAAAGGAGAGATGGCAGATTGTATTTATAGTAGTTCTCTGGTTTAAAAAAAGGCCTTGGGTTGGTGCAGTGTTCCCAAACAACCACTTATCTTCAGTGTTACTTACCTAGTGATCATAAGGGTCAATAGTATTTGTATAAGAACATCAAAAATGCCAATCTCTCTTACCTCTTTGCCTCCTAGTGCACTATGATTAACCCTCCCCAGAAAGGCCGGAAAGCATGTATTCATTGCCTCTTTTGACTTGTGGGGCTTTGAACCTGAAGGTGTCAGAGGTCTCTGTGTATCTTCATCTGCAATAAGATAAATTCAGGTCCACAAGCCAGGAGAAAAGCTAACAAACATCATAAATTATCCTCCCCATTCTTTAGCCATTGGTTTCCTTCATCTAGCCAGAGGCATGTCTTAAAGTAGATTGAGGCCAGATTCAATAGAAACCTGAGCCAGCACCTGTGTAAATAAAATTTTAAAGCTTCTTTTCCTGAAGCCGGATGGCTATTTTTTAAAACCAAACTGGACTGTATTTTATCTAGAGTTCTCTCTCCTACATTCTTAGTGCTTTGGACCTCTTGGAGAAGTGTGGTTTGGTTGTAGTATTATTGCTTTATTTCTTTTTTTTTGTGATGGAGGGGGCATTTCTTTAAAAAACAGGACAATACCCTGGTATGGCCTGTGACTTTACTGTGTTTAAAATGAAATTCCAGTGATGTACTGGAATTCATTCTGCTTCTCATAGATAACCACCCATTCTTTAATTTTGATTCTTTTAAAAATCAGCTAACCCAAACCAGCCTGTAATTTACTGTTTAACTTCTAATTTAATTGCCTTCAGATCTTGTCCAAAACCCTATAGAGGGAAGGCACCTTTCCAAGGGTCCCCAGGGTATACTGTCCTTGAAGTCATTTAGCTCTGGTCAGCTTAAGAATAGAGACAAGATTGGTCCTTTATTTGTTTTGCTTATGATTAAAGGTCTCCCACTTCCCACTCTCCTGCAGGATCTCTCCTGCCACCCCATCTCTGTAGCCTCCCAGAAACTCCTCTGTAGCCCATGCCACTCATAAAGAGTTTTCCTTTTATCTTTTGCAGTTTCATGAGGACTAGCCAGCAAGTTTAGCTTCAGATTATGCTTCCATGGGAGCATAGATAGTTACCAAAAACAGTAGAAAAGGGTATGGAGATGTGGAATGATTTCTTACCTACCTAGTGACCCCTATAAAAATATTAAAGTGCTCTCTACTCAGAAGCCCTATTGATATAGGAGTAAAAAACTTGAGTCCAACATTTGTTGACTCTGTCACCTTGGGAAAATGAAATCTCTTCCCTGAGCCTTAGTTTACTCACTTGGAAAATTGGGATAATGAGATAAGGCAACTAGGAGTTTTCTTACATAGTGCCAGACTTTTGAAAATAAAGTGAACCAAACACCTTTGACAATGCCTCTTAATGTATAAAATAGAAATTAGTCCACATCAGGGCATTCCTGTTGTGGCTCAGCAGGTTAAGAACCTGACTAGTATCCATGAGGATGCAGGTTCGATCCCTGTCCTCCCTCAGTGGGTTAAGGATCTGGCATTGCTGCAAGCTTTGGTGTAGGTCGCAGATGTGGCTCAGGTCTGGTGTTGCTGTGGCCATGATGTAGGCCTGTAGCTGCAGCTCCAATTCAACCTCTAGCCTAGGAACTTTCACATACCACAGGTGCAGCTGTAAAAAGAAACAAACAACAATAAAACCCCACAAAAAATAACAAAAAGAAATTAGCCTGAATCAAATTCCAGCATGTTTCCTGGAGTCCCATGATTTCACTGTAGAAATGCAAGTATGGATTAAATAAATAATTCACATGTTGCTATTTACATAGTTTGATAGTAAGTATTTTTTTGACATATGACATATTTCAGACATAGCTCAGAATGTAATAGTTTTGCAGCTTTGCAGATGTATTCTTTCCCAAGTACTAAAGTCCTAAAAAGAGTTGGCTAGAGTTGTGAGGGGTAGCACAGAGTTGGACAACACAGGGCTCCCTGGGACCTGTCTCCTATTTAGAGGGAACTCTGGACTATATTTGTATTCATATAGTGTAGTGGCAGGGAAGAAGAGCCAGAGGTGAGCAGCTTTCACTCAGTCATTTTTCAGTAGTCATGTATTATGTTAGGCCCTGTGTGGGCTGGGAGATGAATGTGAAATGACCTTTCAAGGAGCTTCCAGTCTGGTGGACATGCCCTCCAAGGTCGGCTACAGTCTTAACACTGAACAGGGTATTTAAGTTCAGCATAAGTGGTATGATGGAACAGGGGAGAGAAAAATCTACAGGCATAGCTCCCCATACCAAAGGATAGCCCTAACCAAGGCCAGCACATTTTGAGGGGTTTGTTCCCATCAGTAGGTCTGGAAGCCTAATCAACAACAAACAGTGATGATAATTATAGTATCTAATAATTACTGGACATGTTTTATGTGTTAGGCACCACACCAAGTGTTTATTTAATCTTTACAACAATGGTATGAGGTAGTAGATACTCTTAGTACCCTTATTTTACAAATAGGGAAACTGAGGCTCAATGACTAAGAGAACATTAAGAGAACTGATTCATCTCAGTTCAACAAGCATTCAGCATCTATTATATGTCAAGCCTATGCTTAATGCTGGGGAGAGAGAGATGAATAAAACGTACCCTCAGTCCTACAGGAGCAACTGAAAAGCACACAGGAGGCTAATTATCATCTAGGCCTTCTGCTTGATCCTGGGAACTCAGTGATGAATGAGGCACACTACTGCTCACAAAGATCTCAAAGTTTGGTAGGGGGTATCAATGTGGGAACAAAAATTAAATACTCCTGTGCTAAGTGTCATGAGAAAGATAAATATAAAATGATTGTGTAACAAATGATTGGTTTATATCAAAGCCCAAAAGAAGCAATGTTATTTAAGAATAATGGAGAAACTAATTGATTTAAGTCAACCCCCAAATGAAAAGTAGTGTTTATTCCAGCTCAGTCAATCATTTTCCATTTTTCATTCTATTGCTGAAATGGATGATCAGTATTATTTCCCATGGGAGAATAACAAAATACTGCAGGAGGCTGTGCCACGACAATAAACTGTCCCATTATCCCATTACATGCCCACACCACGCTTTCCCCTTCCTCATCTTTATTCAGTAGTAACTCCCTCTTCCTCGAGTGCTTTTTCTTCACATCTCCAAAACCTTAAGCCTCACCTTCCTTCAAGGCCTCACTCAAATGCCTCCTCTTCCCTGAAGCCCTCACCCCCATCAAAAGGTATCCCAGCTCTCTTGTACTCCCACAGCACTTCATGGGTGCCTCTCTTGTGGTTCTTACCACTCCCTGCTTTATCTTTTTTCAGTAATGTGCTTATACATTGTTTTTCCTCCACTAGACTGAGTTCCTTAGTGGAAATTTCACTTTGTTGAAATCATGATTTTATATTTAATACACTTGAATTCTCTTCTGGCTCATATTGGTGCCTAGTGGGTTTTGCCCTTCAATCTTAAATATGTGAAATTACATTGCTTATTTGGATATTTATACTATCTACTAATGGCTTTTTAAAGAGACTTCTACCTCAATACAGCAATGACTTAAAATTTCTTTTAGGTCTTGCCCTTATGCATACATAATTTATAGAGTTGCATTTTATTATTTTTCCTTATACCTCTATTGCTGGATATTTAAATTGTTTACATATACTTAGGCTGTATTCACGTTCATTACTTTTACTTTTTTTTTTCTTTCTAAAATTTCCTTAGGACTCATTTACACCAATGGAAATGCTGGATCAAAAGCAGGTGTTGAGGGATTTCTGCTGTAGTGCAAAGGGATCAATAGTGTCTGTGCAGCACCAGGACGCAAATTCGATCCCCTGCCCAGCACAGTGGGTTAAAGGATCTGGTGTTGCCGCAAGTGAGGTCACAACTGTGGCTCGGATCTGATCCTTGGCCCAGGAACTACATATGTCATGGGGCGAAAAGAAAGAAAAAGGAAAATAAAAAGCAGGGGTTGAGCGTGGTAGCATGTGATGGGCATATCTTTAAGAATAATAAATGCATTTGAGGAATTAGAGAGGGGCAGATGAGTGTATAGACAGTCAAAATCAGGTGTTATGATTTAAGAATTTATGAAAGGCCCCTCTGTTTGAAAGTATCTTGCCATACATGATCTGTCAGTGTCTGAAACTCTCCCAGGTGTGGAACTGTTTTGGAAGACTGCTTCTCGGGACACAATCAGCCATTATCAGGAAATACTGTTGGCACATAAGTTATCAGTATGTTTCTTGGCATGATTATGGAAGAAAGGAACATTGGTATCATAAATTTTGAGAGGCACAAGGGATTCAGAACACGTTCTGAACATAAAGCACTTATATGGAGTAGGAAACAATAGATAGATCATCAAAATGGCAAGCTTTGAGGAGCCAAGGGTCAAATTAAGGCACTGAACATTTGGCAGGATGAAAGAACAGAAGGGGAAGAGGGAAGCAGAGGTGTGGAGAGAGATGAGTAGGTTTCACATACTTAACAGGACTTGGAATTGTTGTGGGTTTGTGAGATCACTCTATACTAGGGTGAGATGAATGGGTTCTGGGCAACCAATAGTTGGCTTTAGATAGAATTGTAGGAGCCAGAGCTTGAGGGGATACCCAGGTCCATGCTAGCTTCTTGAGACTAAGACATCCATGAGGTGTTTGGATCAGAAACCTATAAGGAATAGAACTCAAGGCAGCATGACAGATTCAACACATAACAAGTTCACATCTGTTATCACACAGTGGTAAGACTACTGATGCAGGATAGAGGCCAGCTGCCACTGCTCTCTGTAATGGGAAGATCATTAGGGGTGGTAGGCACGTTTGAGGAATTAGAGGGAAACAGGTGGGTATATTTACATATTGGTTGTATTTACTGACATGGTTTGGAGATTGTGGCTTTCAGATACTCAGATCTTCTTGTTTAGGTGGAGACTGTAAGATCTATTGCAGAAATGTGAATTCTATATGAGGAAAAAACAGGTCTCCCAAGTGAGAAAAGAACATGGAACCCTGCAGGGTTAAGGATAGAGGGGCCCTGTAAGAATTGAGACAGCATTTTCTAGTTCTATCCCCCTGAATTCCCTATCCCCTTTGGGACTCAATTTATCTCACTTTGGTTCCTAGTGCCACCACCCACTCACTGTTCTTCCACTCTTCACCTTGAGTGTAAATATAGAGCACATTCTTTGAGTTCCCAAAACACAATAGAAATGAGCTCCTATTCATCAAAATTCACATTAGTAAATAATAAGGAAGAACAAATTGGAAATCCAGTATAGAAAATAAAAGTAATATTGTATTCCTTGGTATCCCAGATAAAATAATAGTGAAATTTCTCTGGGCATTAATCATCTTCCTGTAAGGTGGCTCTTTTTGGTCATGTCAACTTGGCCCAATCTTTACTTGGTAACCTTTCTTTCTTATTAACTCATCCACTGTGCTCCAATGAGGTCCAAAAACTTGCACTCATGAAGTAAGAGAAAGGTCACTTTTTAGCAAACCTGTTTATGGCTTGTGAGCATTTGACACTCATGTTGCTAGGAACACCTGTGAGTGACCTGAACCCTCTTTGGAGCAGAATGTTATTGTTATATTGCCTCAAAGAGACCCTCACTCTTCTGGGAACCAGAACTTCAAAGTTCAGGGAATATGTTAGACAATAGATCCTGTGGATAAGCCTTCCTCTGATTAGCTTCAGACATGTTTAAAGCAGTGAGGATATGGTAGATTTAGCTTTAGGAAATTGAGTTTACTTCTCTAAGCCTTGTTTTCTTTATCTATAAAATGTAGATAATATAGTGGTTGAAAAAGCCACAGGAGTCAATGCTTGTGAAAACACTCTGTGAATTGCAAAGTATCTATAAGTATTGTTCAGGACAATCATGGTCATGATAAATGGATACTTGCCTCTGATCACCTTGGAAACTCTTCGCAAAGCGTTGTCTACAGGGGGAAAAGTTTTATTTGCAAATTACTCCTTTTTTGCATGTTTTCTGTGTACATAGCTCATTAACATAAGGCACATCTTCTCCAATCTGCAGTCGCACCAGAATGATTACCTCTTTGAAATGAATTTTATTCCTCTCAAAATGGTCTATTGCAAAGATAACCTCCAGATTGATTGATAATATGTTTAACTACTTTTGCATGATATAAGGCTAGGCAGGCAGATAGTTTTATTTATAGAGGTAATTATTGTCTTCCAGCAAGTGAGCAGTAGCCAGAAAATGGTCAAGAGAGACCATGAGGAATGCCTTCCCATTACAGTGAAGCTTTGAGTCTTACTTGCAAAGAAGTTACTGAAAGCCTTTGACTATATGTTGCAGTGTTTATGGCAAAAGCAAAACTCGCTTTAAGAGCAAGCCCTTGTTTCATTGCTTAGTTTTTTTAATCCCCAGCAAATATGATTTTGACCTGGCATTTGGAAGCAAGGCAGGGTCCTAAGTTTCTGTATACAAATTGGGAAAGAGCAGTTATATTATTGGAATGAATTTATTTGTTGTAAGTTACAAATATATGGGCTTTTTCAATTTCATCACCCTCAAAACTTTGTTTTCCCCATTGGAGGCATCTGGTGGCCTTTAATATACTTGCTTTGAGCTCATGGGCATTCCTGCCTGGCTAACACAGGAACCTTGAGAAATCGTTTCCACAGCCCTTTTCTTTGTTTTCTTTTGATGCCCAAGCTACCAGGGTCAGAATGACTGTGGTGGGCTGACAAAGAGGTGGCAGCAAGCTGAGTTTTGTCCTCTGGCTTCCCTTGACCTGTTCTATCCATCATCCAAGAGGCTCTAGGCTAGCATTCCATAGAGAAGCCTTACCAATCTCACTTATACTAAAGGGGAAGCAGGATTTCAAACAGCCATTATGGAGGGAAAGAATGAAACGTAAGGTTTATAAAAATTACAGTTCTCTCTTTGTTGAATCTTTTCAATCCAGAAAGATAATTAATACTTTTAGGAAACTCTCAAAACCTTATGATCTAGGACCCACATTACAGAGAGATGTCTTGGCCAACAAAATATTTAAAGATCAATCAATAATTCACTCATGCATTCAACTAATGTAAACTGATAATATTTATGTACCACATACTTTTTGAAATGACAAGAGTTTTATCCTTGTCTCCTTCACAATCTAATAAAGATAGCCATTTTTTCATTTTATAATTATCTATTGTATTTCATATACTGCTAGATATCTTTACATGTTAATGACACAAACAAATAATTGAAAAGCCAAGGGAGGACAGGAGAGGAAAGACTGAGAGTAGATGTAGCCATTTCCAAGACTTAATACTGAAATATTAGGATTGCAGTTTCAAAGGACTATTTTGAAATTTCACCCCATGGCATTGCTGGTAAATAGAATCTTGCTCTCACTGAAAGAAAGAACATGGATGATGATGAAATGAATGAGATTTGGGAAGAGTCAAAGAATTCATTTTCTTTTAGAAAAGAGTCTAATTTATGCAGGCATAATGGCAGCATAAACACTTCTAGAAAAAAGCAAGCAAGCATGTGACTAGACAAGTCACTAAAGGTCTCTGGACTTCTGCTTCTGCATCTGCAAAGCTGTTAATGGTATCTGCCTTTTCTACTTAATGGCAATGTTGCGGGGTGGTATATAGGAAGGGATTTGCTAATGTTACCATATTTACAAATATATGATATTGAAGTTAGGACCTTATAAATTAAGTAATTTGGGCTACAACTTACAAGGCATTCTTCATTTTCTTTTCTGACTCCTGTGTTGGTACCAAAAAGCATGCTAGGATTTTTTGAAATATAAAATTCATATGCTGCAATATTCACCCTTTATAAGTAGGCAGTTCCATAGTTTCTAGTGTGGGGTGCAAACCTCACCACTATCAAATTCCAGCACATTTTCAGCATTTCAAAAAGATACCTTCTGTGCATTACTCTCAATTTCCCCTCCTCTCAGACCCTGGCAAATACTAATATACTTTCTGTCTATATGGATTTTTCAGCTCTGGACATTTTATATAAATGGAACAATACAATATGTGATGTTTGCATCTGGATCTTTTCACTTAGCGTATTTTCAAGGTTAATCCTTCTTTTGGTAGGTATTAGTACTTCATTCATTTTTCTAGCCAAATAACAATTATTGGGTTATGTGGTAAACTTACATTTAACTTTTTGTAGGACTACATTTTTGTTTTTTTTTTTTTTAGAGACGCCATCATTTAACATTTCCATCATCAGTGTAAGAGGGTTTGCATGTCTCCACATCCTCTTATTGTCTGTTACATTATTGTTATTATAATTATTATTACCATCCTAGTGGGTATGAAGTGGTATTTCATTAGTACCACTAATCACTAATCAAAATAGTGTTTCACTAATGGCTATTGATGATGTTTTGTATCTTTTCATGTAGCTGTGGAGCATTTGTATACTTTCTATAAACAAATGACTATTCATGTCCTTTTCCCATATTCTGATTGGATTATTTCTTTTTTACTACTGACTCATAAATATTCTTTTTTTTTTTTTTTCTTTTTGCCATTTCTTGGGCCACTCCCACGGCATATAGAGGTTCCCAGGCTAGGGGTCAAATCGGAGCTGTAGCCATGCAGGATCCGAGCCGCGTCTGCAACCCACACCACAGCTCACGGCAACACCGGATGCCATAGTAGACTCTCAGAATGATTGAAAACTGAGGAGTTCCCGTCGTGGCGCAGTGGTTAAGGAATCCAACTAAAAACCATGAGAATCTGACTAAGAACCATGAGGTTGCACGTTCGATCCCTGGCCTTGCTCAGTGGGTTAACGATTCAGCGTTGCCATGAGCTGTGGTGTGGGTTGCATACGCGGCCCAGATCCCACGTTGCTGTGGCTCTAGCGTAGGCCGGCAGCCCATCTGCTGTGGGAGCAGCCCAAGAAATGGCAAAAAGCCAAAAAAAAAAAAAAATCATAAAATTCTTTATGAGTTCCGGATACAAGTCTCTTATTAGATACATGATTTGCGAACATTTTTCTCCCATTCTGTAAATTGCATTCTCATTTTGATGGTGTCTATTAAAGAACAAAATCATTAATTTTTGTGAGGTTCAGTTTTTCTATTTTTTCCTTTTATTTCTTGTATTTTGGTGTCATATCTAAAACTCCATGCCTAATCCAAGGTCACAAACATTTACTCCTGTCCTTTATTCAAATAATTTTGTAGTTTTACCTGTTATATTCAGGTCTATGATCTATTTGGAGTTAATTTTTTCTATGATATGAAGTGAGAGTCCAACTTCATTATTTTGCAGAAGATATCCTGTTGTCCCACTATTATTTGTTTAAAAAGGTATTCTTTCTCCATAGAGTCATCTTAATATCCTTGTTGAAAAACTATAAATGATAAGTATATGAGCTTATTTATATCTGGATTCTCAGTTCTATTTCATTGAACTATATGTCTTTATGAAACCAGCAGACTATCTTGATTACTGTAGCTTTGTAGTAAAGTTTGAAATGGGAAAGTGTGAGTTCTCCGAATTTGTCCTTCATTTTCAGATGGTTTTGGCTATTCTAGAACACTTGCATTTTCATACTTAATTTTGAAAAACCATGTCAATTTCAGGAAAAGTGACAGCTGGGATTTTGATAGAGATTTCATTGAATCTGTAGATCAATGTGAGGGGTATTGTCATGTTAATAATATTAAGTCTTCAGATTCGTGAAAACAAGATGTCTTTCCATTTACTTAGCTTTTCTTTAATTGTTTTCAATAATGTTTTCGGAGTTCCCGTCGTTGCTCAGTGGTTAGCGAATCCGACTAGGAACCATGAGGTTGCGAGTTCCATCCCTGGCCTTGCTCAGTGGGTTAAGGATCCGGTGTTGCCATGAGCTGTGGTGTAGGTTGCAGATGCAGCTCGGATCCCCAGTTGCTGTGGCTCTGGCGTAGGCCGGTGGCTACAGCTCCGATTTGACCCCTAGCCTGGGAACCTCCATGTGCTGTGGGTGCGGCCCTAGAAAAGGCAAAAAGACAAAAAAAAATAATGTTTTATAGTTTTCAAAGTGCAAGTTTCACAATTCTATTGTTAAATTTATTCCTAAATATGTTATTATTTTAGATGCTTTTGTAAATGGAGTTTTCTTAATTTAATCTTGGTTTAATTGCTAATTTAATTTAATTTAATTGCTAGTTTAATTGCTAATCTAGAAATACAATTAATATGTATATATTGATATATGATACTGCATCCTTGCTGAATTCATTTATTAGCTCTAGTAGTTATTTTGTATTTTTTTAGAATTTTCTTCATACAAGATAATGTGATCTCTGAATAGAGATAGTTTTACATCTTCTTCTCCAATGTGTATGCCTTTTATTTCTTTTTCTTATCTAATTGCCCTGGCTAGAACATCCAGTACAATGTTGAATAGAAGTGGTGAGAGCAGACATCTCTGTCTTATTCCCAGTCTTAGGGGGAAATTTTTCAGTATTTCACCATCAAGTATGGTGTTAGCTGTGGGTTTTTCATAGAATACTCATTATCAAGTTGAGGAAGTTTCCGTCTACTCCTGGTTTGTTGAAGTATTTTTATCATGAAAGATGGTTGGATTTTGTCAAATGCTTTTTCTGAATCTATTCAGATCACATGCGGTCTTTGTCTTTTATTCTACTAAAATATTATATTACATTGATTTTTGCTTGTTGAACCAACCTTAAATTTCTGATATAGATCTCACTTGATTATGGGTTATAATCCTTTTTATATATTGCTGTTTCGGTTTGCTAGTATTTTGTTCAAATTTTCACTCTGTATTTATAAGACAGTATGACCTGTACTTTTCTTCTTGTACTATCTTTGTCTCACTTTGTTGTCAGGGTAATAATACCTTTATAAAATGAATTGGAAAGTGTTCCCTCATCTTTTTCTTTTTTGAAAGTGTTTGTGAAAAATTGGTATTAGTTCTTTAAACATTTGGTAGAATTTCCTAATAAAGTCATTTGTCCCTGGCCTTTTCTTTGTGGAAAATAGATAAATATGAACATTACTATTATTATTACTAATTTAGTATATCTGTTAAAGATTATTCACACTTCAAATTTATTTTTGAGTCATATTTGGTAGATTGTAATTTCTCTATTTCATCTGTGTTACTCAATTTGTTAGCATATAATTGTTTGTAGTATTCGCATACAATCTTTTATATTTCCATAAGATTTCAGTAAATATGATTCAATAAATAATCTTTACTTCAATGGTATCATCTTATTTTTTATTTCTGATTTTCATAATTTGAGTCCTTTTTTTTTTCCTCTTGGTCAGCTTGTTAAAGGTTTCTCAATTTGTTGATTTTTCCAAAGAACCAAGATTTGATTTTGTTCATATTCTCTTTTGTTTTCTATTATCTATTTCATTTGTTTATGTTCTCATTTTTTATTATTTTCTTCCTGCTTACTTTGTTTTTAGTTTACTTTTTCTAGTGGCTTAAGGTAAAAGGTTATCTTCCTTATTTGAGCTCTTTCTCAATAGCTGTAAATAATGTAAATGTAGCCACTTAGAACTATAAATTTCACTCTAAGCACTGCTTTCATTGAATTGCAAAAGTTTTGACATTTTGTATTTTCAATATGAGTTTATCTGAAAGCATTTTCTTGTTTCCTTCATGATTTCTTCTTTGAAAAATTATCTATGCTGTGTTGTTTAACTTTCACATATTTGTGAATTTCTCAAACTTCCCTTAATTTAATTCTCTTTTGATAAGAGAACATCCTTTGTATGACCTCAATCCATTTAAATTTATTGAGACATTTTTTTATGGCCCTAAGTATTTTCTCTCCTGGAGGATGTTTCATATGCACTTAAGAAGAATATATATTATGGTGTTTTTGTGTGGTGCATTGTATGGATGTTTGTAAAGTCTATTTGTTTATAGTATTGTTCACGACTTCCCTTTTCTTCTGCTTACTTGTTCTATCCTTTATTGAAAGTGGGGTATTTAAATTTCTATTATAATTATAATTTGATACCCTATTTTCCTTTCAATTCTGCCAGTTTTTACTCTATATTTTTGGGCTATGTTATTAGATGCATATATTTATAAGTGTATGTCTTCCAAATGGATTCAAATTGTTACCATTATAACATGTCCATCTTTGTCTCTAGTCTTGATGCCTAGTTTTTGTCTTGATAACAGTATACCTACTCCAGCTCTCCTTCAGTTACTGTTTGCATGGAAAAACTTCTTCCATCCTTTTACTTTCAAACTGTTTGTCTCTGTATCTAAGATGTATCTTGTTGACAGCATACAGTCATATATTTTTTCCAGTTCAATCTCAAATCTCTGTCTTTTAATAGCAGTGTTTAATCCAGTTACGCTTAACATACTTACTTATCAGGCAGGATTTACACCTCCCAAACCTCATGATTTGTTGTTGCTGTTGGTTGTTCTTTTTTATTGTTTGCATGTTTAGCCACTTTTTAAAAACTAATTCTAGATGCCTGGGAAATGTTGGAGCTTTTCAAAGCCTCTAATGGACATCTTATTTCCCCACTTCTCTTTTAAGCTTTTTGGTTGTCTCATTGTTTGCCTAAATGTTGTTACCACCAACTCAGCCAGCCAGGGTGTTCAATATTTGTCTCTGATTATTTTCTACACATTTCCCCAGGGAAAAAGCTATTCACATTGGGCAAGCTGTAAGTCAGGTTAAATAAACATAGCCTTAAAAGTTGAGTCTTTCAGGGAACACCTAGACAGGTCAAATAATGACAGTTTTCTGGAAAAGGGGCTTTAAAGGAGTCCCAGCCCCATTCTGCCTCTTCCAATGGTTACCAGGCTGCTGGTTTTCACTGCCATTACAGATTGATGGTTTTCCTGGTTACAATTCAGCTTGGAGGGGATGCTGGGTAATAGAGCAAGTTTAATGTCTTAACTTTGAATAAATCCTCCTCAGATTGCTATAATCATTTGGTTAATTTCTAGCATTCTAAAAATGTTTATACTGACCATCTTTTAGCCAGTTTTCTAATTTATTTTTATGGAGAAGAGAATTTTAGTTCTTCATTCTATCATTTTCTCTGACAGTACTCCAGTCTAAAATGTTTTGATTGTATACTCCTCAACCTTTAAAAAAGTGAGTATCTCAGTGTCCAGGAAAAATGACCCTGAAAGTTAACTGGATTTTCAGGATCCTTCTCCTATTCCTAAAGTCACTTACACCAGTGTCGTTTTTCATTTGACAAGCAAAAAGAAAGATGTTAGTGTCTGAATGTGCTATAAAAATAGAATCCAGACCATGTTCTCCTCTACACAGAATCCTCTAGTGTATTCCTATGTCGCTCATGGTACAAGTCTTCTACCTATAAATTAATGACTTCTCAGGCCTTACCTTCTACTGCATTTCACCCTGATGTAGCTGCACTATCTTCTTTGCCAATTCTCAAACATGGCAAGCATTCTCCCACATAAGGGGCCTGTATCAACTGTTCCCTCAACCTTGAGTGCTCTTCCCTGAGATACCTGTGTGGCTCACATTCTCAGATCATTCAAGTTTAGCCAATTGCCACCTCAATTAAACTGCCTACACCACTCAAATTAAAATCATTGTCACTCAGCACTCTCCATTCCCTCTACCATGGTTTTTGTACATAGCACTTGTTGCTTTCAAACATACAATGGAATTTTTAAAATTTATTATGTGTATTGTTTATTCTCTGCTTCCTTGCCTCCTACACCTCCCCACAAACATTAAAATGGATATTAGTCAAGACAGGGATTTTTTTCATTTTTCAAAGTTTTATTGAATTATAGTTGATTCACAATGTTGTGATAATTTTTGCTGTACAACAGGGTGACTCAGTTATGTATATACACACATCCATTATTTTTCAGATTCTTTTCCCATATAGATTATCACAGAATATTGGGTAGAGTTCCCTCTGCTATACAGCTGGTCCCTGTTTACCATCAATTCCATATACAATAGTGTGCATATGTAAGTTATAAACCCTCATTCTACCCCTCCCCCTCACCTGTCCACTTTGGTAACCTATAAGTTTGTTTTCAAAGTCTGGGAATCTATTTCTGTTATGCAGAAAAGTTTACATGTATCCTTTTTTTAGATTCCCACATGTGATATCATATCAAGTTTATCTTTCACAGTCTGACTAATGTCACTTAGTATGATTATCTTTAGGTCTATCCATGATGTTCAAAAGGCATTGTTTCATTCTTTTTATCCTTTCCTCTATTGATAAACATTTAGGTTGCTTCCATGTCTCAGCTACTGTAAATAAAGATGTAATGAATATTAAGGTGCATATATCTTTTCAAATTATGGATTTCTCCAGATAGAAAGCCAGGAGTGGGATTGCTGAATCATACGGTAGTTCTGTTTTTGTTTTTTTGAGGAACCTTCATACTGTTTTCCAGAGTTGTTTGGGGAATGTACATTCCCACCAACAGTGTAAGAGGGTTTGCTGTTCTTTGTACCCTCTCCAGCATTTATTGTTTGTAAACTTTTTGATTATGGCTGTTTGGCTCATATGTTGTTTGTATATTCTGGAGATTAATCCCTTGTCATCTACATCATTTGCAAATATTTTCACCCATTCTTGGGGTTGTCTTTTAGTTTTGTTTATAGATTCCTTTGTTGTGCAAAAACATTTCAGTTTATTTAGGTCTGTTTGTTTAATTTTTTTTTTTTATTTTCATTACTCTAGGAAGAGGATCTGAAAAGATATTGCTTCAGTTCATGTCAGAGAGTGTATGGCCCATATTTTCTCTAAGTTTTATAGTATTGGTCTTTAAATCTTAAATCCATTTTGAGTTTATTTTTGTGTATGGTGTTAGAGAGTGTTCTAATTCAATTATTTTCATGTAGCTGTCCAGTTTTCCCAGCACCACTTATTGAAGAGACTTTAATTTCTCCATTGTATATTCTTTCGTTCTTTGTTGTAGATTAGTTGACCGTAAGTGTGTGGGCTTATTTCTGAGCTTTCTATCCTAGTCCACTGATCTGTAGTTTTGTTTTTATGCTGGTACCATACTGTTTTGATGACTGTAGTTTTGTAGTGTAGTCTAAAGTCATGGGCCCTGATTTCTCCAGCTCCATTTTTCATTCTCAGGATTGTTTTGGCTATTCAGAGTCTTTTGTGTTTACATAAAATTTTTCATTTTTTTTCTAGTTCTGTGAAAAATGCCATTGGTAATTTGATAGGGATTATGTTGAATCTGTAGTTGGCCCTGGGTCATGTTGTCATTTTGACAATATTGATTCTTCTAATGCAAGAGCATAGTATATCTTTCCATCTCTTTGTGTAATTTTTAAAATTTATTTCATCAGTGTGTTACAGTTTTCAGAGTATAGTTCTTTTGCCCCTTTAGGTGGGTTTATACATAAGTATTTTATTCTCTTTAATGTGATGGTAAATGGGATTGTTTCCCTTATTTATCTTACTGATCTTTCATTGTTATATACAGAAATGCAGTAGGTTTCTCTGTATTAATTTTGTATCCTGCAACATTATCAAATTCATTGCTGAGCTCAAAAGGTTTTCTGGTAGCATCTGAAAGATCTTCTGTGTCATCAGAAAACTGATAATTTGACATCTTTTTCAACTTGTATTCCTTTTAATTCATTTTATTCTCTTCTTGTTGTGGCTAGCACTTCCAAAACTATGTTGAGTAAAAGTGGTGAGAGTAGAAATCCTTGTTTTGTTCCTGATCATAGTGGGAATTCTGTCAGCTTTTCACCATTGAGAATGATGTTAGCTCTGGGTTTGTCATAGTTGGCCTTTATTACATTAAGGTAGGGTCCCACTATGCCCACTTTCTGGAGAGGTTTATCAGACTAGGTGTTGTATTTTGTCAAAAGATTTTTTATACATCAATTGAGATAACCTTAGTTCTTTTATTCTTTCATTCTTCAGTTTGTTAATGTGATGTATCATTCTAATTGATTTCCAGATATTGGATCCCTGAATTCAATCCCACTTGATCTTAGTGTATGATCCTTTTAACATATTGTTGGGTTCAGTGTGCTAGTATTTTATTGAGGATTTTTGCAATATTCGCCTGTAATTTTCTCTTTTTTTGTAGTATCTCTGTTTGGTTTTGGTATCAGGGTGATACCAATTGGGTTTGGAAATGTTCCTACGTCTGCAATTTTTGGAAGAATTTCAGAAGGATAGGTTTTATCTATTATCTAAATGTTTGATATAATTTGCCTGTGAAGCCATCCAGTCCTGGACTTTGTTCGTTGGAAGTTTTAATATTACATTTGCAATTTCAGTACTTGCGATTGGTCCATGCATCTTTTCTATTTCTTCCTGGTTCAGTCTTGGAAGATTATATCTTTCTAAGAATTTGTCCATTTCTTCTAGGTTGTTCATTTTATTGCCATATAGTTGCTTATAGTCTCTTATGATCCTTTGTATTTCTGTTGTAACTTTTCCTTTTTCATTTCTAATTTTATTGATTTGAACCCTCTCTCTCTTTTCTTGAGGATTCTGGCTAAAGGCTTATTGAATTTGTTGATCTTTTTAGAGAATCAAGTTTAATTTCATTGCTCTTTTCCATTGTTCTTGTAGTCTCTATTTCACTTATTTCTCCTCTCATCTTTATGATTTCTTCATTTCAACTGACTCTAGGTTTTAGTATTCTTTTCTCTAGTTGCTTTAGGTGTAAGGTTAAGTTGTTTGAGATTTTTCTTGTTTCCTGAGGTAGGCTTGTGTTGCCATAAACTTCCCTCTTCGAACTTAATTTGCCACATCCCATAGGTTTTGCATTGCTGTGTCTTTGTTGTCATTTGTGTCTAGGTATTTTTTGATTTTCTCTTTGATTTCTTCATTGATCCATTAGTTGTTTAGTAGCATAGTGTTTAGTTTCCACATGTTTATGTTTTGCACATGTTTTTTTCTTGTAGTAGGTTTCTAATCTCTTTGCCCTATGGTCAGAAAAGATGATGGATAAGATCTCAGTTTTCTAAATTTCCTGAGGCTTTATTTGTGGCCCAGAATGTGATCTATCCTAGAGAATGTTCTGTTTGCACTTGAGAAGAATGTGTATTCTGCTTCTTTCAGTTGGAATGTTCTATAAATATCTATCAAGTTTATCTAGTCTAATGCATCATTTAAAGCCTGGTTTCCTTTTTTATTTTCTGTCTAGATTCTCTCAGTGTTCTGTCCATTGTTGTAAGTGGGGTGTTAAATTCCCACACTGTTATTGTGTTATTGTTGATTTCATCCTTTTATGGCTGTTAGTTGCCTTATTTATTGAGATGCTTCTGTATTGGGTGGGTATATATTTACAATTGTTATATCTCTGTATCTTCTTCTTAGATTGATCTTTTGATCATTATGTAATGGCGATGTCCTTCTTAGTCTCTAGTCATCATATTTATTTTAAAGTTTATTTTGTTTGATATGTGTATTGCTACTCCAGCTTTCTTCTGTCCTTTCACTTTCAGTTTGTATGTGTCCCTAGAACTGAAGTGGGTCTCTGATAGACAGAAGTGGGTCTCTTGTGGAACTTAAGTGGCTCACTTGTGTGTGTCTGTATCTTATTTTTGTATCCATTCAGCTAATCTATGTCTTGGTTGAGTTGCTTAGTTCATTTCCATTTCCATTTAAGGTAATTATCAATATCTGTGTTCTTATTGCCATTTTGTTCACTGTTTTGGATTTGTTTTTGTTGGTTCTTTTCCCTCTCTTCATCTTCTGTTCTCTTCTCTTGTGGTTTGATGACTGTCTTAGTGTTGCGTTTGGGTTGTTTTTTCTTATTTGTGTGTATATCTGTTGTAGATTTTTGGTTTGTGGTTACCATGTGGTTTTGATATAGGAATATATATATATATATATATATATATATATATATATATATATATACACACACACACACACAAGATTGTTTTAAATTGCTGGTCTCTTAAATGCAAATGCATTTCCAGTATCTTACATTTGTACCCTCCTCTTCTCATGATTGCTGGTTTTAGTATCATACTTGTGTGTGTATGATTTCCTTCCTTTACTATATGTTTGCCCTTACTAGTGAGCCTTCTCATTTGTAATTTTCTTGTATCTAGTTGTGGCCTTTTCTTTTCTTTTTTTATTATTTGTTTTTTAATTAATTTATTTTTAAAAATTTTATTTATTTATTTTTGTATTGTTATTTCCCCAACACAATTTTTTATTTCACTGTGCAGCATGGGGACCCAGTTACACATACAAGTATACATACTTTTTTCTCCCATTGTCATGATCCATTGTAAGTATCTAGACATAGTTCTCAGTGCTTCACAGCAGGATCTCATTGCTAATCCATTCCAAAAGCAAGAGTTTGCATCCGTTAACCCCAAATTCCCAATCCATCCCTCTCCCTCCCCCTCCCCCTTGGCAACCACAGGTCTATTCTCCAAGTCCATGATTTTCTTTTCTGTGGAAAGGTTCATTTGTGCCATATATTAGATACCAGATATGAGTGATATCATATGATATTTGTCTTACTCATTCTGACTTACTTCATTCAGTATGAGAGTCTCTAGTTCCATCCATGTTGCTGCAACAACATTCTTTTTTATGGCTGAGTAGTATTCCATTGTGTATATATACCACATCTTCCTAATCCAGTTGTCTGTCAATGGACATTTGGGAGTGCCCCTCTACTGCGGAGAGACCTGGCCAGCCCACCTGCCCTCTGGAAGTGCCCATTTTTCTTTTCTACCTAGAGATGTTCCTTTAGCATTTGTTGCAAAGCTGGTTTGATGGTGTTGAATTCTCTTAGAATTCTTATAGAATTCTCATCTGTAAAGCATTTTATTTCTCCTTCAAATATGAATGAGATCCTTGCTGAGTAGACTATCCTTGGTTGTAGTTTTTTTTCCTTTCATCACTTTAAGTATATCATGCTGGAGTTCCTGTTGTGGCTCAGAAGGTTAAGGGCCCGACATTGTCTCTGTGAGGATGTAGAATACATTCCTGGCCTTGCTCTGTGGGTTATTATCCAGTATTGCTGAAAGTTGCAGCATAGGTCATAGGTTTAGCTGGGATATGGACCTGCCCTCAGCTGTAGCTCTGATTTGATCCTGGATCAGGAACTTCCATATACCACAGGTGCAGCTGTAAAAATAAGAAAAAAAAATGAAATAAATAAAAAC
Organism: Sus scrofa; assembly: GCF_054392235.1. Lineage (NCBI taxonomy): Eukaryota > Metazoa > Chordata > Mammalia > Artiodactyla > Suidae > Sus > Sus scrofa. Next base: position 63,743,899 of record NC_139401.1, read on the forward strand.
ATAAAAATGCAAAATAATATGCCATGCCACTCCCTTCTGGTCTGTAGAGTTTCTACTGAAATTCAGCTGATAATCTTATCATGGTTCCCTTGTATGTTATTTATTGCTTTTCCCTAGCAGCTTTCATTATTTTTTTTCATCTTTAATTTTGGTCAGTTGGATAATATGTGTCTCATTGTATTCCTCCTTGGTTTTATTCTATATAGTATTTATTGTACTTCTTGGATTTATTTGAGTGATTCCTTTCCCATGTTGGAGAAGTTTTCAACTATTATCTCTTCAAACATTTTCTCTAGCCCTGTCTCTCTCACCTCCTTCTGGCACTCCTGTAATATAAATGTGGGTGTGTTTAAACTTGTCCCAGAGTTCTTTTAGACTGTCCTCATTTCTTTTCATTCTTTTTTATTCATTCTTTTCCATGTCAGTGATTCTTACCAGTCTGTCTTCCACTTTGTTTTTTTGTTCTTTTGCCTCCTTTATTCTGCTATTGGTTCCTTCTAGTGAATTTCTTTTTTATCTTGGTTATTGTGCTAGTTTAATCTTTAAATCTTCTACTTCTTTGTTAAACATTTCTTGTAATTTCTTAATCTTTCCCTCAAGTTTTTTTCTCCCAAGATATTGAATCATCTGTACTGTCATTACTCTAAAGTCTTTTTCCATGTAGGTTGCTATCTCCAGTTCACTTACTTGTCTGGCTCATATTCCTCTGCCCTTTAATTTTGTGTAGCTTTTAATGTAGTCTCCTTTTTGCAGGCTACAGTGTTGTAGCCTTTCCTGTTTCTGGTGTCTGCTCCCTTTTGGATAAAGTTGATTCAGGGGCTTGTAGCCAGCTTCCTGATGGGAGAGACTGGTGCCTTCCCATGGGTGCATGGAGCTGAGTGTTGTCCTTCTGTTGGGTGGGGCTTTATTTCTGGGTGTGATTAGAGGTGGCAGTGTGCCTAGGAGGACTTTAGGCATCCTGTTTTCTAATGGATGGTTCTGTGTTCCAACCCTGTTTGCTGTTTTTCTTGGCTTCTCAGCCGTGAGAGGTGTGGCCATATTTTTCAAAATGTCAGCCTCCGGGGATGCTCACACTGATGTTTACTCCCTGAGACCTCCCCCTTCAGTGTCCTTCCCCCACAGTGAGCCAGAGCTACCCCCTGCTTTCCCAGGAGACTTTCAGGTAAGTCTGACCCAGATTCTTATGGAGTCCCTGCTTTGCCCTGGGAGCTCCTGAGCTCAAGCCCTGCTAGCCTTTAATGCCAAATGCTTAGGCAACTCCTACTCCCAAAGCCAGACCCCCAGGCTGCAGAACCTGACATGGAGTTTGGAACTCTCACTCCTGTGGGAGAGCCTCTGTGATACAGTTATTTTCCAATCCGTGGTTCACCAACCTGGTAGATAAGGGATTGCTTATATCATGAAAGCACCCCTCCTACCCTCTCAATGTGGCTTCTTCTTTGTCTTGGGGTGTAGGATATCTTTTTTGGAAGTTCTCAGTCTATTTTGTTGATGTTTGTTCAGTGGTTAGTTTTAATTTTGGTGTTTTCATGTGAGGAGGTGAGCTTGAGTCCTTATACTCCACTATCTTGTCTCTGACAACAAGATAGGGATTTTTTATTATTTGTTAACTGATATATCCTGAGCATCTAGAACATTTCTTGGCATGAAGTAGGTATTTAATATATATTCAATTAATTAATTAATTTGGCCTAGGTTTATCTTAATATTTTATCTGTTATATGGGCATAGAAAGCAGTATCTAGTACAGATTCTGGCACTTAGTAGGTGTTTAGTGATTTTTTAAATGGCACAATGAATATTATCCTCTATTTCCAATGCTTTTATTTTTCCAATATTGTCAGGTAAAAGAAATGGTCCACCTAAATGAACTTTCCAAATAACTTATCTCAAGAAAGTCTAGATTTTAATATCTTCATGTATCTCCTAATGCAATAATGGATAAAATGGTTTTCATGCCTTCTAGGACATAGCAGAGTGACTGTAACTTAACATTTTTGTTGGATTTTGAAAAACTATTGGAAAATAATCATATTAGAGAATACTCAGTGTGGCAATGATTTCCTCTCTTACTTTATGTGAGGTTGGACAATTCTGTTAAACATTCTTAAATTCAGTTTCATCATTTATAAAATAATAATAACAATAATAATAACTTTTATGAGTACCTTATACATTGTTGTGAGGCTCAAAGAAGATAATGCATGGGGATATTATCCCAGTAAGGTGTAAAGATACCTACGAATGCAAGGTAGGAGTAATAAAAATTGTATGATTTAGAAAGATTCTGAACATATATGAACTGATTCCTATTGGTGTGTGTTTCAGGAATAAAGTGAGGGCACACTCAATGTAAGAATAGCTAAGTCTGAGTAACATCAGTATAGCTTGTCATTAGTTGAAAATAATTTGACATTCCTGATGTTCTAAGGTGAGCCTCTTTCAAAACTGGAATTTTGCAAGTCTCCTAGCCCTAGACTATTGAGATGTATTCATGTTTTACATGTTTACCCCTGTATTTTCCAGGGAAACTTCTGGTGCCCTTGGTTCTAAAAATACATTCCAAAATGCATATGCCCTCAGATACTTGGGGGCTCCCAGGACAGTGAAAAAAGAAGAGACAAAGTTAGCCCCATTTTCAGCTCTTGTTCCTAAAGTTGGCCAAGGTGATGGTTTTTTGTGGGGAGGAGTGGTTTGGTTTTCATTGGGGAAACCCTTCCAAAATGTACCTTTGAATTCTCTTGACTTTCCAAAGCACAAGTGAAAAGGAGTAGTTTATTCACTTTTCTTGAATTCTGCATTATAGAAGAATTTTAAGATTAATAAGAGACATCATTTTGTCAGTGACCATTATTTTTGTCTTTCAGTTATTTCAGCATTTTTGGTAAGAACTCTTTTGGACAAGTCAAGTGTATGGCAGGAGAAGACATTATCTTTATGACAAATGGATGGTTGTGTGGGCCTTTCTTGATAGATGTAGTCTCCCTGCCTTCTTTTCTCTGAAGGTTGGAAGGTAAAGTTTAGGAGTACTTAAAGTAAGTAGTCAGTATTCCTTCAAATGCCCCACTAGCCTCCAGATGTCATTTTTCCTGGCCATGCCTATTGGTCAGTTCTAGAAACTGGTCTTTAAGATAGTAATCAAAATGCAGGCAAAAGCAGAAGTTGGGGGAAAGAACAGTCAAACCCATTTTGCTGTAATAAAGTAGTTGTAAAAAGAAAAAAAAACTTTGTTTTTAGTAGATAGGAAAATAAAAAGTGGATGGAGTCAATGTGTTTGGTCAAGACTGATTGAATATTTTATTGCTTATTGATCAACAAGTCATTAATTTCACAGCCTGCTTCATCCATCACTCTTGGTTCTTTATAACTTCCACGCCTTTTCAAATACATTATTTCCTCTGTCTGTAATGCTCTAAACCTGTGTTTTTTTTCACTTAATGAAATTCTGTGTTTCCGTCAAGATTACTTCCTCTGTGGATTCTTCTTTAATATTAGGAGTTTAACTTGACATTTGCAAGCTGTTTGAATTTCTCTTACTATACAGATTATCATTCCCTTATTTCGTCTTCTGATGACATTATATAACAAATATTACCCACTTTGCCCAATTCTTTCTATATACTCTCCTAAGTCCTATTTTTAAAAAATAATTAATTTAATCCTCTTTCTCGTTTATTTCAATATTTACCAAATGCCTATGAGGACCAGATATTGTATTAGGTGTTTTGTACACATTATTTCATTTATATGTCCCTCCAGTCCTATGTGTTATCATCTCAGGTACCCTTTATTTTTAGAACTATATAGGAAGAAAAATCTGAGTAATTTGATTAAAGCTCTTTATTGTGGAGCACTTGATAAAGAAATAACATGTAAAGTCCCTTGAGTGCTGCAGAATAAAGATTTCGGCAGTACCTTCAGCCTTGATCATCTCTTCCCACATTCCATGTGATTCAAGGAGAATGCACACCATTCGAAGAACTCTTTTTAAATAAGTACCCAAAATTTTCCAGATGTTTTACCTATATTATTTTAGATTTTTATGGCTCCACAAAGATTGATGATGTGATACCAGTTTTACAAAGGAGGAAACAGATTTGGAGAGGTTTATGCTCCTTGCCCAAGTTTATGCTACTTGTCACAACTAGTAAATGACATTTTGGGGACACATAATCCAGTCCCTATGACTCCTAAGACGTTGCTCCTGCCACCAGATCATGCTTCATTGCCTGTTAACAAATATCTAAGAACAGGTAATAGAAGCTTCACAGTCTATGCCTGATAGTCTCAATCTCTAGACACTTAATGTTAATTTATTGAGAGAGTACCGAATTCTCCTCATCATGTTCTCCTATCATGTTATATATATGAAGAAACTGAGGGTCAGTTTCTGTGACTTGGCCAAGGTGTCACAGTGAGCCATTGGAGTCAATCTGTAACTTATACTTCTTGCCTCAGTCCCAACTGTTTTATACTCATTTGTATTATTGTTGTTTCATGTGTATTTAATCTCCAAATAGATGTGTTGTTTTGATCTTTTTTTCCTACTTTGTAGTGTATCTTGGAGACTGTTCCACTCAGTTTGTATAGAACTGCTTCATTTTTAAATGGCTGTATTTTGTGACTCTACCTATTGATGGGCATTTATGTTGTTTTAAGTCCTCTGCTATTATAAAAAATGTTGCAGACAATGTTCTTGTATATATGTCATGCCACAAATGTGCAAACATGTGCTGAATCAAAGTATATTTTAATTTTGAAAGTTTTTGCCAAATTCTCATCCTTATGGTTGGACAGATTATGCAGAATCTATATCTGATAAAATTTATAAATGAAATAGTTACTGTTAATATTAGAAGAATTATTGAATTATTTTCTTTTTTTTCTTTTTTTTTTTTTCGTCTTTTTGCTATTTATTGGGCCACTCCCACGGCATATGGAGGTTCCCAGGCTAGGGGTCCAATCGGAGCTGTAGCTGCTGGCCTATGCCAGAGCCACAGCAATGCTGGATCCAAGCCGCGTCTGCAACCTACACCACAGCTCACGGCAACGCTGGATCGTTAACCCACTGAGCAAGGGCAGGGACCGAACCCACAACCTCATGGTTCCTATTGGATTCGTTAACCACTGCGCCACGATGGGAACTCCGAATTATTTTCTTGACCTTATAGAGATGCTCAATAGAGTGTTTCTTTAAGTGATCCTCACTGTACACTCAAATGAGCCTTCAGTTTAAAGAAATATGATTTATACACCACTGTTCAGGAACACATCTATTGGGTAAAGCATAGGAAGATGACAGTATGTTTTTAGAATGCGATTGAGACTACATAAACTGTGTTTCTAATCATATTACCAAACCCTAGGGGTATGCTGAGATGAAAGTGTATGGAGAAAAGTCAGAATCACCTAGAAAGAAGCAAAGCTTACCAGAAGGGTGGAACCAGTAGTGTGCCGATAAACTGGATTTCTTCCTGCAAAGGGGCAGGTGCAAATGGGAAGCCTTGATATTTGTAGCGTTTGATGATTTGTATGGTGTAGATACACTTATGAGGACCAATTTCAAGCTACCAGTAAGAGAGCACTGAATGTGAAATTGTGAAGAGATGCTCAGAATTTGCTTTTATGAATCACTACAAGCCAACTCCAGCACAATACTGGATGGAACCTAAAGGAAGACAGCTTGAGAATGTAAAACTTGGATCTGACCAAATGTCAAATGACCTTGGCAGAAGTGAGCTGGCTATTCTTCATAGTATTTTTCTTGGTGAGGTTGGAGCCTGTACATCTCCAAGATGGTCTTTGAAAATCCCATCTGAAGGAAATCATATGTTTGGTGCTCCCCACAGTACTCATCTGAGTGAACTGAACCTCACTAGTCTCCAGAGAAGCAAAGAAAGCAAAGGGATTTGTGAACTGTCAAATGCTATTTCATTGTCAAATACTTGTCTTATTATTAATGCGGTGTCAGCTACAAAACTACATAAGCAGTCAACTCACTGGCAAGATCCAACATCAGCAGTTTTCTCCACTAGCTACACATTAGAAGCAACAGAAGAATGTGAAAACAAAACAAAACAAAGCTCAGTGCTCACCTATACCCCTGAGTTAATTGAACTTGAACCCCTGAGATTGAAACCAGGTATAGGTATTTTTAAAATTTTTTATTAGAGTGTAGTTAATTTACAGTGTTCCCTCAGTTTCTGCTGTACAACAAAGTGACCCATACACACACATTCTTTTTTTCATTTTCCATCATGTTCTAACCCATGAGACTGAACATAGTTCCCTGTGATGTACAGAAGGACCCCATAACCCTCATCCATCCCCCTCTCTCCCCCTCCCCCCGGCAAACACAAGTCTGCCCTCCATGTCCATGATCTGTTTCTGCTTTGTAGATACATCATTTGTGCCATATTTTAGAATTAACATATAACTGATATCATATAGTGTTCGTCTTTCTCTTTCTGACTTACTTCACTTAGTATGAGAATCTCTCTTTCTAGCCACGTTGCTACAAATGGCATTAATTGGTCCTTTTTTATGAGTGATTAGTGTTCCTTTGTATATATGTACCGCATCTTTTTAATCCATTTATCTATTGATGGATATTTGTGTTGCTTCCATGTCTTGGCTATTGTGAATAATGCCGCAGTGAATATAGGGGTGCATGTATCTTTTTCTATGAAAGTATTATCCAGATACATGACCAGGAGTAGGATTGATGGATAATATGGTAGTTCTATATTTAGTTTTCTGAGGTACCTCCATACTGTTTTCCATAGTGGTTGTACCAATTTATATTCCCACTAACATTGAAGGAGCATTCCTTTTTCTCAACATTCTCTCCAGCATTTGTTGTTTGTTGGCTTGTTGAAGATGGCTACTCTAACTGGTGTGAGGTGGTACCTCATCGTAGTTTTGAATTGCATTTCTCTCATAATTAGTGATGTTGAGCATTTCTTCAGGTGGCTGTCGACCATGTGTATGTCTTCTTTGGAAAAAGGTCTATTTAGGTTTTCTGCCCATTTTTCATTTGGGTTGGAATCCAAATTGGAATATAAGTAAAACTATCACTGTTGGCAGACGGTGTGATGCTATAGCTAGAAAATCCTAAAGACACTACCAGAAAACGTTTAAGGCTCATAAATTAATTTGGTAAAGTCATAGGATACAAAATTAATACATAGAAAACAATTGTATTCTTATATACTAACAATGAAAGTTCAGAAATAGAAATTAGGGAAACCATACCATTTACCATCACATAGAAAAGAATTAAATACCTAGGAATAAACCTACCTAAAGAGATAAAATACTTGTACTCTGAAAACTATAAGACACCAATGAAAGAAATCAAAGATAACACAAGTGGATGGAAAGATATGCCATGCTCTTGGATTGGAAGAATCAGTATAGTCAAAATGACAGTACTATCTAAGGCAAGCTACAGATTGAATGCAATCCCTATCAAATTACCAATTGCATTCCTTACAGAACTAGATCAAAAATTTTTTAAATTTGTATAGAAACACAAAAGACCTTGAATAACCAAAGCACTATTGAAAAGAGAAAAACAGAACTGAAGGAATCAGACTCCCTGACTTCAGATGATACTACAAAGCCACAGTCATCAAAACAGTATGGTACTTGCACAGAAACATAAATATAGATCAATGGAACAGGATAGAAAGCCCAGAAATAAACCCAAGCACCTACAGTCAACTAATCTATGACAAAGGAGGCAAGAACACACAGTGGCAGAAAGATAGTCTCTTCAATAAGTGATGCTGGGAAAGTGGACAGCCACATGTAAAAGAATGGATTTAGAACATTCTCTAATTCCATACCCAAAAATAAACTTAAAATTGATTAAAGGCCTAAATGTAAGGCCAGATACTATAAAACTCCTAGAGGAAAACATAGGCAGAATGCTCTTTGACATAAATCACAACAACATCTTGTTTGATCCACCTCCTAGAATAATGACAATAAAGACGCAAATAAACTGACATGACTTAATTAAACTCAAAAGCTTTTGCACAGCCAAGAAAACCATTTTAAAAAAACAAAAACACAACCCACGAAATGGGAGAAAAATCTTTGCAAATGATGCAACTGACAAAGGCTTAATCTCCAAAATATACAAACAACTCATACAACTCAATGATGAAAAGGTAAACAATGGTATAAGTATTTTTTAAAAGCTCCCCAGGTGATTCTCACTTCCAGCCAAGGTTGCGTATTACTTCCCTATACAACCTGGTTCTGCCATTGAATCGAATTTTACTACTGCCCCTCCTCCTTTATCATATCCCAGCCACATTGTCCATCTTGCTGTTCTTACAACACACTAAATTAGTTCATGACTTTAAGCTATTATTATCTTGGGAATTTTCCCCTTGGCTCTTTGTATGTCTATATCATTCTGTTTTTCAAGTTTCAGCTCAAAGCCTCATCCTCAGAGAATTTTTCCTCACTCTACCTAAATTAACTCTCTCATCTTATCACAACACCCTGTTTTATTTCTTTCATTATATGTAGCACCATCTGAAAATAGCAAAATTATTATTTATCACTCATTTGTTACTTGTCTTTTTCCACCAAAAGATCACCCAACTTGAGGGCAAGGCTTTTGACTGTGTTATTCACAGTTGTTTCCTCACTTGCCTAAAATAGTGCTTGGAACATATTAGGTATATACTCAAATATTGTACTTTCATCATCAAGGATTGTTGTTAAACATCTTCTATGTTTTAATTTAGTGATGTATTAAAATATTTCATTGTGTTTAGGCTTAAACTGCATAGCATGGCATTCAAGGTTCTTCATGACCTAGCTATCATCTAACTTGTCAGCCTCACCTTCTACTTCCTATCCCCTTGAAGCAGTAGGCTGTATGAATTGCAGTAGCTAGGGGATGTAGTCTAGAACTGAAAATTGCAGGGTTTTCTTTAACAGAGAAGTGTATGTGTATGTGTGTCTTGGAGACAGGAAGCAGAGTATGGAATATTTGTGACCAGGACAAGGGCCAGTGAGGAGTGCATCATAGTCATAAGAGGGTTACTCATGGAGGGAAGTAGAAGACAAGATAGACTCAGTAACATTATACATAACTCATCTAAAGTATTTAATATTTTCCCTTTTAGAAATCACTTTCACATGCATTCATTATAATTTGTTTTTATAAATCTATGATGTAGACAATGGCATTATTTTATCTTCATTTTTTTAGATGAGTAATCAAGGTTCAGATTTTTCTGAGGCCATTTGAAGCTGAGATTTGATACCTGCTATTCTAACTGCCAGTCTAGTAATCTTTTTTTACTGCTCAATGAATTTATTACATTTATAGTTGTACAATGATCATCACGGTCCAATTTTATAGGATTTCCATCCCAAACCTACTTCTCGGCCTTTTGGCTAAGATCAAGTGTAGTATCTGTTCTTATCAGTCTAGCGCTCTTTATATTTCTATTTGATAGAGCTTGAATTAGATTGTGGAAGGTATAGAAAGCCAAGAAGAGGAGTCTGGCTGGATTCCTGTCCTCACCACTAGAGCTAACCATAACGCCAAAAGAATAAATAAAAGATCAAGGTTCTGTAACCAAGAAGGCTTCCTGTAGAGCATTAGCTGAGGGGCCTGGCTTAGGGCCTATTCATAGTACTGAGTTAACTGCCATCTGGGTTTCTGGGTGAGTGGAACAGGGAATGGTTCCATACTTTGAATAACAAGGACTCAGCTACCTTATGTGCTTTTCACAGAAGACTTGTCCTTTGGCAGTGTGAAGTTTGTTCCAAAGGCCCAAAAGCAGTATCCTAGGAGAAAAAAAAAAAAATGTACTAGGAGTCAACAACGCTTGGTATTTCTTTTCACAGAGGAGAGCCCTTGAGTGATTAAACCAGAGGTTCTAGGCTACCTCAGCCCCAGAGAAAGTTATATCCATAGCATACATGAGCCTAAACAGGCCTTAGTTTTCTTCCAGTCTGTGTAGATCACTCAGGTGAGAGGCACTTAGCTACTTCTTTCTTTCTGTAGGGTAGTATTTTTGTTTTTTAGAGAAAGCCCTTAGAATCAAGAAAATTGAGACTAGAAAAACAAGATAGGCATGCAGACTGGCTTCAGCCCTCCTTGAGTAACACTCAGGTGGACTCTGAGAGTCCCAGCAGAAATCCTAACATGAATAGAAGACCTCTGAGCCACTGTTACTGAGTGTGCCACTGTTCTCTTAATGCCTAACACATACTCTTCTAGTTATAGATCAGGGAGGAAAGATCAAGAGAGAATTAGAAATAGGCACCAGATTCTCAGGTCTTCCTCCTTCCTACTCTGTGCTCTTTTACAATTCTGTGCTACCTCTTTCTTTGAAGTACAATGTCAGGGCCCTTATGAGAAAAGATATCACATTCACAAAGACAAGCGGGTCATACAGACCTGTCTTGTGGATCTGCTTATCTGGTAACGGTAGGTGAGTCACTCAGTATCTCTGAACCCTATTTTCCTCAGCTCTAAAATAGGAATAGTAGCTGCCTGGGAGAATTTTGACAAGAATTAAATGAATCAGCATCTTCAGAGGCCCCTAGAATAGTACCCAAAGCACAACAGATTATCTCCTCTCTTCATTGCTTTCCCTAGGGAAGTCAAGTGTTACTCCTCCTTGACACTATGAAGAGGCAGTGGGCAGATTTAGAAAACACAGGGAATATAAACCAGAAGAGAGGCAAAAAAATATTTGCTTGGTTATAGTGTCTCAATAGAAAGCAGATGGTAGCCTGGATTGAAACTGGATTGTATTCTTTGGTATCATTAGGCACTCTGTATCTCAGATTTCCTTATATATAAATTGAGGGAAATGGTCTATACACTCCTTACTTTGAAAAAAGACTAAGCAAAATGATTAATATGAAAATGATTTTGAAATAATAAGGCAATTGTACAAAGAACATAGCAGGAAACCTGAGTTTTAGTTCTATCACTGTCATTGACTCATTGTTTAATCTTGGTCAGGTCTACTCTGCTTTCTGGATCTCGATTTCCTCATCTATAAAATTGAGAACATCAGACTAGATGACCTCTGCAGAGGTCCTTGCCTCTTCTGATATTCAAGGCATTTATTATTTAAATAATAATAATGGGTAAGATCTATATAATGCTTTATGATTTATGTTATTTTATATCTATTATCTTATGTGAAAACAGCACTTAACTGCTAGAATAGGGATAAGGAGTTATGGTTTCTTGTCCATGTTTTGACATTGACTCATGCTTTGACCTTAAGCAAGGTTTTTTTCCATTCTTTGAGCCTCAGTTTCTTAATCTGAGAAATAGAAGATATGAGGGTTGGATTAAACCACTAGGTCTTTAAACATTTCCTCAAAGCCCTTGGGGAATCCCATAGAGTTTCACTAAGGTGTATTGCAATGATAAGGCTGCAGGCAAGGGGATAAAAAAAGATGTCTGGCAGGAGTTCTAAGTTTTCTATACCTACTTCAGGCATATTAGGTTTAATTTTCATCTGAGATACACACACACACATCTCTGTAATGTTTCATTTGTTAAAAAAAAATAGGTTCACTGAAAAACAACAAAAAAATGACTTGAGTATGTATTCTCTAAAGCCTTAGGTTTTAAATGTGGGGTTCAATAAAATATGTTGTTTGATAACACCATTTTGTTGTTTTAATGAAATAGTATATTCCTCCAAGTTAATAAAGACATTGACTATACAGTGTTACCTTTCATGAATATGGAATAATTAATTTAATCATTCTACTAATGTTGAACATTTAAACTTTTCCAATACTCATCTCTCAGCATCCCCTGGGGGTTGGTTCCAGGAGCCCCCATGGATGCCAGAAACTGCAGATGCTCAAGTTCCTTATATAAAATGGCATAAAACTGAAACCATAAAACTCCTAGAAGAAAACAAAGGCAGTATGCTCCTTGACATAAGTCCTAGCAAACTATTTTTTTGGATCTGTCTCCTCAGGCAAAAGCAACAAAAGCAAAAATAAACAAATGAGACTACATCAAACTAAAAAACTTTGCACAATGAAGGAAACCATTCACAAAAGGCAACCTACTGAATGGGAAAAGATACTTGCAAATGATATGCCTGATAAGGGGTTAATATCCAAAAATATACAAACAGCCTACATAGCTCAATATAAAAAAAAATCAAAAAATGAGCAGAAGAAGTGAATAGAACATTTCTCCAAAGAAGACATACAGATGGCCAACAGGCACATGAAAAAATGTTCAACATTACTAATCGTCAGAGAAATGCAAATCAAAACCCCAGTGAAATATCACCTCATGCTTGTCAAAATGACTATCATCAAACTTTCAACAAAAAACAAGTGTTGGAGAGAATGTGGAGAAAAGGGAACACTCATGCACTATTGATGGGATTGTGAATTGGTGCAGCCACTGTGTAAAACAATATGCAAGTTCCATTAAAATACACAAATAGAACTAACATACTATCAGCAATTCCACTCCTGGGCATTTATCCAAAGAAGATGAAATACTAATACAAAAAAACACTAATTCAAAAAGATACATGTACTCCTATGTTCACTTAAGCATTATTTATAAAATAGCAGAGATATGGGAACATCAATAGAATAATGGATAAAGAAGATGTGATGTGTGTGTGTGTGTATAGGAATATTATATATACATATAGGAATGTTATATATAGGAATGTTACTTGACCGTAAAGAAGAATGAAATGTTGACATTTGTAACAGTATAGATAGATCTAGAAGATATTATGCTAAGTGAAATAAGTGAGACAGAGAAAGATAAATACCATATGATTTCACTTATATGTGGATTCTAAAACACAAACCTCAAAACAAAATAGACTCATAAATATAGAGAAAAAAACCGATGTTCACCAGAGGGGAAGGGGGTGAGATGTTGGGCAAAATAGGTGAAGGGGATTAAGAGGTACAAACTTCAGTTACAAAATAAATGTCCGGTGGAGGGGGAGGGAGTGGGACAGACTGGCAGTTTGGGGTTAGTACATGAAAACTACTGCATTTGTAGTGGATAAGCAATGAGGTCTTTCTGTATAGCACAGGGAACTATATTCAGTCACTTGTGGTGGAACGTGATGGAAGATATGAGGAAAATAATGTATGTATATATATATATGTGTGTGTGTGTGTGTGTGTGTGTATGTACATATATATATATACACACACAACTGGGTCAGTTTACTGTACAGAAGAAATTGACAGAACATTGGAAATCAACTGTAATAAAATTATTTTTAAAATACGTCCTTGGAATGTGATGTTCAGCCTAGGCAATATAATCAATAGTGATAACTATTGTGATAACTTTGTATGGTGACAGAGGGTTACTAGACTTAGTGTGGTGCTTAAATCCTAATGTATATGAATGTCGAATCACTATGTTGTACACCTGAAAATAATATAATTCCTCATGTCAGTTATAGTGTAATAAAAAGGGGATAAACTATGAACAACAAATACACACATAAATAAATAATAAAAATAAATTGATGCAACAGAATGAATACAGTTGAAATACTGATCCATGGTTGGTTGAATCTGCAGATGTGAAACACATGACTATGGAGGGTTCACTGTATTCACTGTTTAAATAATGCTGCATTGAACTACTTTTTGTGCTTAACTTACTGTTTTCTTATAAAACGTTCCAAAAGTACAGTTACTGATTGAAGGTTACATGAATTTAATTTTTTTAGATATATTGCAAAGTTACCCACTAACAATCCCTCTTCACTGGCAACTAGTATTGTTTACCAGCCTTATTTGTGAAAATGAAGTCTTATTTAATTTGTATTTCTATGATTACTAATAAAATTGAAATTGCCCCATTTTCATGTGCTTATTGATCTTTTGTATTTTTTCTTTTAATTGCCTCTTCATATCTGTTACCCATTTTTTGTTGTACAGTTCATCTTTATATATCAAGGAAATTAACCACTTCTTTTCCATACTTAAAACCAATATGTACTTTTTAATTTGTAGTTATCTTTAAATGTTATTATTATGCTTCTTTCACATAAGAAAGTTTAAATGTTTTATAGTCAAGACTATAATAATTTTCACTCATGTTTTCTTTATTGTCAATGTTTTAAAAATCTCTTTTGTACCTTCAAAAGTTTAAAACTGTTCACTTACACTTTCTAACAATATGTCAATAATTCCTTTTTATTTTTGGTTTTTTTCATCGAGGTATTTAATCCATCTGGATTTTATTTTGGTTTCAACTAGTAATTTAACTTTATTATCTTTTCTAAATGAGTATCCAGTTGTTCTGACACTATTTAGTGAATAAATCATCCCTTCTTTACTGATTTAGAGTTATGTACTACACATGCAGTGTTTGTTTTTGGCTTTTCTGGTCCCTTCCACTGATCAGACTATGCTGGAGTCAATACCAAACTCTTGTAATTATTATGGCATTATATTACTTTAAGATGTGGTATATATACACAATGGAATACTACTCAGCCATAACAAAGAACGACATAATGCCATTTGCAGCAACATGGATGGAACTAGAGAATCTCATCCTGAGTGAAATGAGCCAGAAAGACAAAGGCAAATACCATATGATATCACTTATAACTGGAACCTAATATCCAGCACAAATGAAAATCTCCTCAGAAAAGAAAATCATGGACTTGGAGAAAAGACTTGTGGCTGCCTGATGGGAGGGGGAGGGAGCCTGGCCTTATCAGACACAATTTAGAATAGATTTACAAGGAGATCCTGCTGAATAGCATTGAGAACTTTGTCTAGATCCTCATGTTGCAACAGAAGAAAGGGTGGGGGAAAAATGTAATTGTAATGTATACATGTAAGGATAACCTGACCCCCTTGCGGTACAGTGGGAAAATAAAAAAAAAAAAAAATTTAAATGTCTGCCAGGAAAAGTCTCACTACTCTGCTTTTTCAAAAATATCTTGACAGTATCTCACATTGTATTCCTTTAGATAAAATTTGGGGTTATTCTTTCAAGATTTTGTTTGGGTTGGTTTAAATTTATAGATTTTATTAAGGAAAAAACAACAGGTGTCCTTGTGTATTGCATCTTCCCATCCAGGAACACTACATCTTTCCATTTAATTCCAGTCTTCTCTTCTGTACCTCAATAAAGATTTTTTAGTTTTGTTCATATAAACCCTGCACTAACATTCTATTTGTAAAATTATGAGAATTTCTACATTCTTCAGTCTTCTCTATAGGTGCATAATAAAGATGATAACTCAAACCTCTTTTCATTTACATCAGGCAGTGCCACAGATGGTGGGTAACTCCACTAACTTAACTTCTCTGCTTCAAATGGGCTTTTTCACAATGAGAAAATTAAAAGAAACCTAACCAAACATTGACCTCAATTCAATACTATATGGCAGCACCAGCGTGGCTCTCAAAAAACAATTGAGATTGAGAGTCTCTGGAGAAAATATCTGAAGGCTATCCCATGACCTCTGTACCTGCTGGAGCTTTGAATCATACTTAAGGTTTATGATAGAAGAATAGAACCATGAAGAAATATGCAGAACACTAGTGGACAATCAAGAATTTTAGAGCCCTCTAGCATATAGAGGACCCTGTGTTAGCTCACGTGACATTCACAGGAGTACATAGTTTGAGCTGTTCTAAGACAGTTATCAAGAATTTAAATGTGTGATCTGTTTGCAGTTCTAGAGTGTGGACTTACCTCTTTCAAGATGGGAGAGGGTTTTTGTATTTTGTCAGAGAGTTCACGTTTTTTATGAGACTGATTGTAGGTTGTTGATATAATTTTGTTGTTAGAGGTCAACAGTGTCAAAGAGCCAGGTGTAACATTTGTAACATCTGAGGAGGAGGAGATAGGAGTTTGTGCTCTTTGTGTTAATTATTGTCACCTTGGCTACAGCATGGGAACAGAGGACCTTCTAGGACCATCTTGTAGCAGACCCAGATCCCACTTACATGTTTATTTTGTCAACTGAGAAGGCAACCACAGGTCCATACACTTACTAGACATGAACAGAGATCCTTAAAATCCTCAAAGGGCCAGTCTTGAGACTATGCCCATCTACACCATCTCTCCATTAGATGCACTTGGCAGATTTTGTGCTGACTCTACCACCAATTTACTCTGACTTAGGGCATGTCACTTCAAAACTTACATCAATTTTCATAACTGAGGAGACAAGCACAACATTGGGACATTTTCAGAAGGCTTTTGAAGTCATTTACATACCAAAGATTATGTATTTCTAATTAGACCCAAAGAGTCAGAGCTATAAGGATATAGATACTGAGTTTCCTGGAAAGAAGAGCCTTGTAACAGAGTACAGAAATTAAGTGAGCTGTAAGTCAAGAAAGGGTGAGATAAAAATGCTGCAGAGGGCATTCAAGCTTTGTGTGGAGTACTAAGGATGGTGTGACCAAACAGTGTTTAAAATTCTAATATGTGAGATTCATAGCCTTATGAACAACAGTGTGGAGCAAACAGACACTATGGTGCCAGGCAAGTCAATTTCATCTTAATGAGCATCATTTGCTTTAGCTATATAACAGGGTATATAGTAATCTCTGTTATACTTAATTTGTACAAGATTGATTGTTGTTAACTTTTGCAAGCTGATCAAATTGGAAGGATTTTTAAAAATTTGCGTTATTATATTTTATATTTTAATCTATTGTTATTACTATAGGTTATATTCAATATATAGTTTAAATTTATTTATTTATTTGCTTTTTAGGACCTCACCTGTGGCATACGGAAATTCCTGAGCTAGGGTTCGAATCGGAGCTACAGCTGCCAACCTATGCCACAGCTGCCAGCCTATGCCACAGCCACAGCGATGCCAGATCCAATTCGCATCCATGACCTACACCACAGCTTGCAGTAATGCCAGATCCTTAACCCACTGAGCAAGACTGCATCCTAATGGATACTAGTTGGGTTCGTGTCTGCTGAGCCACAATGGGAACTCCAATAAAAAGTGTATAATATAGTAGAGTGTAAATATAACCTTTATGTGCACTGGAAAACCAAAAATTCATGTGACTCCCTTTATTGGCATATTAACTTTATTGCCGTGGTCTGGATCCACACCTGCAGTATCTCCAAGGTATGCCTGTAGTCTTGAGGACTGTAGTAGTACTGATACTGTGGGGGTGTCCCAGTTCTAGAACATACATAGCACTGGAAATGAACTCACTGGAATTAGATATAGGACTTGCCTTCTAGGAGTCAACACCCAAAAGCTGTATGGCAGTCATCCTTTCTGTGCACCGTCCTCAGTTTGCTATACAAAGAAGCTGTTAGCAAGTTATGTGTTCTACTTATACTCATGAAATTCTGTGGTATGGTAGAAAGAATATTGGCCTAGTGGCCTTAATTTTTTCATCCGTGAGTGAAGGTGATAATGGTTCATACCTCAAAGCACTGTTGAAGTGGTTCATTTGAATAGCATATGTAAACCCCTTCACACAGGCCTTGTTCATAGTAAGTGCCTATTAAGTAGTAATTTTCTTCCTTCAGGGGCCCCTGTTTCAGTGTCCATCAGGCACATCACTTCCCCAGAACCTGTGCTTGGAATGAGAGCGTTGTACCAGGATGATTTTTAACAATCCCTTCAAATCCAGTCCTTTAACAAAGGAAAGTTAAAGGGGGAGGAGGGAGGAAGGGAGGAAATAAAAGGAAAATTTTTCTAACTTGGTTACACAGAATCTCCTATATAAAATAACCAACTACAATAGGTGAGTTTTCTGTGACTGGTATATATACTTTAAGCTGAGTGAATGGAGAGGAAAGCTGGGTTATGTCAAAATTTATTTTTTTCCCTGATATCAAATAGCAGTTGCTCTCCAATTTTTATTCCTTTTCTATACCACAAAAATCCTTCCTCTACCAAAAGAAGCCTTCCTAGAACCCTCAGCCTATACCATAAAGTAATAACTGGGAGTAAGTGGGAGAAAAAATACAAAGGACTTGCAGAAAGAAAGGGGTGAGGTGAGGGGATGCACAAGCTCAGCTAGAGGCAGGGCCACCAGCATAAGTTCTATGTGTTTCCAAGTGTCAGGGTATGTATCACTGTCTATTTCTGCTTGTGACTCTATATGCCTCTGGATCTCTCTGTTCCACTTGAGTATTCATTTTGCCAATGTTTATTGATGGCCTACTCTGTGCCAGGCCTGTGCTAGGAGCAAGGGGACAAAATGTTGAATAAAATATGTGTTTTTGAGTGACCTCCATGTCTTTTCTTTGAACAGCTATAATCCTAAGTATATCTGAGTCTGAGAATGTGTGTGGTGTGTTTGTGTTTGTATGTTTCTGTGTATCTGTCACAACTTCAGGTGTGCATGACAATGACTGATTTTCTTCTGCTAGCTTCAGTGGACGGACTTTCATTTGCTGTGATTCACTTTCCAAACAGTAGGCTTTATCACTGTTTGATTTTTATAACCTGTAGGATTTGGGTCATTATAATCACTAGCATTTTTAAAACAATTAAAAATCATATGGATTTCTATATTATAGAAGGTTTGTATGTACTTGTATTAAGAAAAAGAAGCATCTTATTAGTTCAAGTTTGATCCTGAGCATGATTACAGAAGTCAGGAGGAGGGAACATTGCCTGAGTCCAAGTCACTGCTATGCCATGCTAAGAGAGTGACAATTTCCATCATAATTTTCTCATGGGCATTCTTGGCTTTTAGTAAAGAGCATCCTATTTAAAAACTTGTGGTTTCTAAGGGGGAGGAAGTGGGATGGACTGGGAATCTGGGGTTAATAGATGCAAACTACTGCTGTTGGGATGGATAAGCAATGAGATCCTGCTGTATAGCACTGGGAACTATATCTAGTCACTTATGATGGAGCATGATGGAGGATAATGTGAGAAAAATAATGTATATATATATATACATATATATATATATATATATATATATATATATAGGTGTGATGGGCTCACTTTGTTGCACAGTAGAAAATTGACAGAGCACTGTAAATCATGTATAATGGAAAAATAAAAATCGTTTAAAAATGAGTAATCCTAGGAGTTCCCGTCGTGGCGCAGTGGTTAACGAATCTGACTAGGAACCATGAGGTTGCGGGTTCAGTCCCTTCCCTTGCTCAGTGGGTTAACGATCCGGTGTTGCCATGAGCTGTGGTGTAGGTTGCAGACGTGGCTCGGATCCTGCATTGCTGTTGCTCTGGCGTAGGCCGGTGGCTACAGCTCCGATTGGACCCCTAGCCTGGGAACCTTCATATGCTGCGGGAGCAGCCCAAGAAATAGCTAAAAAGACAAAAAAAAAAAAATGAGTAATCCTAATAAAGGAGGTATCAGTAACTCCCAAATTGTTCATTCCTATGAAAATCACCTATGAAAACCAAACAATATAGCATTACATTAAACCAGGCTGATTTAATAGTTATCTTCTTTGTGATCAAATTGGGATCATTCTCTATCCACTTCTCTCATATGGCAGGATATATCTTTATACCTTTTCTGACTAGAAATACTTCCAGAAAGATTCTGTAAACACATTGACAGGGCTGTCTACTCTTATATTTGTTCCCCCAGGGAAACAGAAGTACCTGTGTGCCAGCAGAAATGATTGCACCATTGATAAATTCCGAAGGAAAAATTGTCCATCTTGTCGCCTCCGGAAATGCTATGAAGCAGGGATGACACTGGGAGGTACGATACTTATCTTTCTCTTTCTCCTTCCCCCTTTACTTTCCTCATTCTCTCATTCTCTCTTTAAACCAGATTTCCCTCTTTGATGCTTCCAAGGAGGCCAGTCATGCTCTAGATACAGGCTGACCCCTTCATATCCAACGTAGCCATCAGCCAGCTGGAGCTTTTCTTTATCTTAACCATGCCACACCGCACTGTGGGGCTCAGCATAGGAACAGGAGGTGTGGAGCAGGGATCAGGACCCATGAGAGGGTGAGTGAGTGTGGACTTGACTATGAAGGGTTTCCTAGGGGACATAATGGTACTAGCCTTATGTTGTTAAATGGTGGCTAGGATGAGAGAACTAAGGAATTCAGAACAATCACAGGTGCAGGATGACCGAGGCACAGGCTGGCCCTGAACACCCAGCAATATCCTTCAGTTAGCTACTGCCTATGAAGTGGGGCTGGCCACCTGGAATGAGAATCTGCTTTTCTTTGGAGCCTATTACTAGGCTGCCAAACATAGCCAATTTCCTATCCCACATCTCCCAGGGATGAACAGGCCTTTTAATCATTTTCTTTTCTTTGCAAATCTATTGACCATTTCCAAAAGGATTTTTTTTTCAGTTGCTGCTCTGTGACTGAAATGAAGATACAGCTCTTTAAAGGCAATTCCCCATCATAATGCTCTCTGTCCTCTAGTCTGTGTCTGCCATGATTGTTGTCACCATTTCAGAAAGGTTTGGCTGACACTTAGAGTTTACCCCTTCAAATCCCTCATTTCTTCATGTTTACATATACCCAGTGCCAGGGTCCCTTCTACTACCTGCTGCTTCCAAAAAGATGCACCGTTCATGATAAAACAAGCTCATTAGTCTACTTTGATTTGGAAATTTGAAGAAAGGCAAGCCTTTTTCTGAATGCCTAAAACCGTAGCCTCATACCTGATTACATATTATCAGCCTGGAAAACCCAAGTGCCTAGAATCCTGCCCTCTTATCTCCCCCTCTCAAGGCTGATTTAGAGCACTTGTTATCATCGGCTTTTTACAAGGTGCTCAGTACCTTGTCTTCCTATGTGCATATTTATAGAAATTAATTTTCTAACCATGTGTGGGTTTTCATGTGGATAGCTGTATTGTCCCCTCCTCACAGGCCAGTAGTAGTCTTTAAAGAGACTGAAGTACTAAAATTGAATTGACCCAGACTTAATTTAAGACAGTTTTAACAGAAGCATCTCAAATAGTGTCTAGTCCTCCTAGACACTGCAGGCCGATGCTCTGTGAGTGGTTTTCCAGGCAACTACGGCAGATAAGATTCAAATATCTGATAAAAGCCAGCTTTGTTTTTCTTTGCTTGGATTACTCCAGAGAAATCCTACAATTGTGGTATACAGTGGGGAGGAAGAAACAGGACTGGAGGTGGAGGGATAGTGCAGAAGGACAGCTAGGAAAGGTGATAAAGGAGTTGACAAAATGATGGTGTTCTCCATATGAATGTTGTAACAACATTCATGAGGGTGTCGTCCCCCCATGTTGAGGGTTCTGATACACTCAACTCTCAATTATTTAGCCCTCTCTAAGAGATGGGAGCTCCCAGTTTGAGAACCCATTAGTTTTCCATCTACTGATATGAGTTGCAAGCCCACTTTGATACAGGTAATGTTTAATGGTAACAAAAGTCTTCATAACATTTGGGTCCAAATCCTAAAATTTGTTTCATGAATCAGCCAACATCTTGCACTATAAAGCAAACTGTGACATGATTACAGTGAACCTCTTTTGGAAAGAAGTCAGTGTATAACAGTTTCACTATTTCATATAGCAGTCCAGCATAAATCTGTAAATTACTTTCTTGAAGAGAATGGTATAGTAAGTTTTCAAATTGACATACTAGACAGAGTCCTCAAATTTGAATGGGCATGGCAAATACAATGAAAATAAACTGAGAAGTGTGGTGGTTGCTTTGGTTTCAGTTCCGTTTCTACATTTACTGAGTGTCTACTGTGTTCAAGGCATCATGCTGGGCAATAGAGTTTCAGAATGGCAAACTTCAAAGAGGCATTCACAAGATACAAGGAATCTTGATAAATGGTCTTTCTTTGGAGTCAGGTAGACCTAGGTTAAAGGGCCAGTCAGCTTCAGTATTCACTGTGCCCCCTCTAACCTTCAATTTCTTCATCTGTAATTTAGACATGCCACTCTTACAGTTATAATGGAAATCAGATGGCACAATGAATGTGAACATACTTGCTAAATGACAAAGTGCTAGACAGATGTGAGAGCTTATTATGACATTAAGGTCACTAGCAATTTAGCTGGTAAGGTTGTTCATGCACTTCTCAGTCAGCTTTATCACTGAGTTATTTGGCATGCCCTGTAATATGTAATAGCTCCAACAGGCAGATCATCCCCAGAAGTCACTCTTGGTCATGTCATACCAAAAGTACCATCAAGATCCTTCTTGGGGAGTTCCCACCATGGCTCAGCAATAACAAACCCAACTAGTATCCATGAGGACATGGGTTCAATCCACAGCCTCACTCAGTGGGTTAAGGATCTGGCATTGCTATGAGCTGTGGTGTAGGCCAGCAGTTGCAGCTCCAATTCAGCCCCTAGCCTGGGAACTTCCATATGGCGTGGGTGTGACCCTAAAAGGGAATTATATATTATGTTTGAGTACTATGTCAGTAAAAACCCAAGTGTTTATCTATTAGACACCATAATTTGAAAAACTCCATTTTGCTTAACTTTTTTCCACATTCCCTACTTCTCTGCTGCAAACCCATCCTGACTTTATTTTTAACTTGCAAATTCAATGTATACTACACCTTTACTCAAACAATGGAAAAAGAAAGCAAGTGTCAATAATGGTAGTCTTTCTGAATACTCCTTTTGCATAAAATATGGATATAGCATCAACATTTTGATCAGCTTGAAGGAAAATTTGTATAATTTTGTCTTATTTCCCCATAATTCCATTCAAAATTGTATACTATATTCCAAAATGGCAACTAAGAATGTGGCCTTGGTCAAGTCCCTTCTCCCCTCTGGGGCTCAGTTTTCTCATCATAAAAATGAGGCAGTGGGCTTCAGCAAAGACCTTTTAAGCACTACCATTTTGAGATTATTTGTATAAGGTTAAGCTGTATCAGCCCCCTTTTTTTCTATTGTCTATCTGCTATCCCAGAAGTATAGATAGTCTATACTTGAGTGCTTTGACTTGCATAGTAATTTTAGCTACCTCAGGTCATCCCTAAGTAAGATATATCATGTGTCTAGACTGTATGGATAGGTTATTGACAGAGTGGAGGGCAGAAGTTCTGTTTTAGTAGCTTAGAGGAGCTGGCACTCTGCAGCTGATGGCTGCTTGGTCTTGATGTCTCAATGTCTCTAATCTGGCATTCTCTATAGTGTTTGGCAATGGGATCTCCTTAGCTCAGAGATGTTTAAAATACATACCTTTTCCCTTTGTGCTTCTAGAGCTATCCACCTGTTGATTCTTCTTTTCTTAGAAGCTTTTGGTATTTCTGAAAGGATCCCAGAGATGGTTGTATTCCCAGAGTGTTTCCCTTAAAGACTACCTCCAGGCTGTCAACTGCCATTTACAACAAGAATAGGCCTTTAGTTGAATATAATTAATTTCTGGCTACTTTAAAAAAAAAAACACATGCTGCTAATTGCTTCAATAAACTAACCTCCTTGCTTGCTTTTCATTTAAGAAAATTATTAAAAATATAACTGTCCAGAGAAGCACCTTCTCTCTGGTGAATCAACTGCTGCTTTTTTTTACAATTCATAATTAGAATAAATGCACAGCCATCTCTCACTTTTATCTGCATTTCCCAAAGATATACTCCCAGTTTCCAAGATGAGACAAGAAATAAAGAATTACCTTTACCTGCCACCTTCTTCCCTGACCCTTCCTTCCTTCCCATTTTCTCTCCTATTCCTCCCAAAACATTATTTCTTTCTATGTTATGCAACTCTTGAGTTCTAAGCTTTTAGTACATGACATTGGTCCCTTCTTACTCCCTCCTCTCTTGAACCACGGAAGATGGTAGGCCTTTTAGGAATTTCAGGTTGCAGCCAAACCTCAGAAGAGGAGAAGAAACATAGACCCCCAGAGAATGTGAGAATTTGAGGTGTGCAGCATTTTTTTCAGAGGTTACTCTAGCATATTTGAAAAGTCTTTTTCCTACTAGGAGACTGAACTCTACATCTATGACTTAAAACTGGTAACATATCTGCAAGTTTTAACAACCTCCACGATTCTCTAGGTAGAGAGTGTCCTGATCTGATGTTGCCACGGACACTATGAACATCCTTGTCACTTCCAGTGTCGAAAACAGCTTTGATGCCAGCTCTTTCTTCGTTCTCCATGCTTAAGAGCAGCCCAGCATTGCTGCTTCTGGATCACATGCCCTGGATGTAAGAGCTGAAATACCATCATGGCATGGTTTTTCAAGAGAAAATTTTCACAGCATTTCTTCACCCACCTATCAATCCATTTATCCTTCCAGCCAGTCAACTAGCAAGCCATTTCATCTTTCCATACATTCACTCATCTGTTTATCCATTTAGCGAATATTCACTGAGCATCAACTATGTGCCAGACACTGTGGTAGGCATTTGGGGGGAGCATAGATGAATAAGATACAGTCCCTGCCCTCAGAAAGTTAAACAAGGGGACACAGTGATAATTAATATGCTTCAACCTTAAAGGATAAATAGGAAATGACTGGGAAGAAGTTGAATGAGGTGGAAGGGAAAGGACATTGAAGGCAAATATCACAGTTTGGATAAAGGCACAGAGAAATTTTTTAAAATGCATTGAGGTTTTTAGAAATAGAAAGTGTTTAATATGGCCATATCTACAGAAATATGGAAGGTAAGCAGAAACCAAATTGAAAATATACTTGGTTATCATGCTCAAATATTCAAACTTCAGGTAGTTGAAGAGCTATGACATGGCTCATGTTCACTCATCATTTTGTTTATTTGCATGTTTACTTGTTTTTAAAGAGGATTAGTGGCAGCATGAATATTGTATAATGATGGCTTAAATTTTATAAAAAGAGATAATTGGCCAGGTAGAATCAGCAAGAGAAATTTTTAGCATCAATTAAAAAAAAAAACCTAGGATTACAGTCTTGGTTCCTGAGGTTAGTTGCCTCCATTTCAATTAATGCCTACCAGTGCTGACCATGTGCATAAGTCCTTCCATTGTACAAGTTGTTGCCTTGCTTTAGGCCAATGCTGTCTGGTGCGGGTTCTGAGAAAAATAGTTATGTGATAAGGACCATGAAAAAGGATTTTTGTGGTCAAATAAGTTAGGAAAACCTGTGTATTATAGTGTTCATCAGGGAGATTTACAGTACATGTTAGCTTATCATAGACCTTGGAAAGTATTACAATAAAGTAACCTGAGGAGGTGAGGTTGGTAACTCAGGATTCCCAAATTTAATTCAAGCACAGAAACTTTGTTTCACATGATACTTCTTAATATCCTACAAAACCACTATTTTATAGAATACTCTTTGGAAAACTTGGTTATAGAGAAATACTCCAGTGTATAGGAAGATTATATCCCTAGCCCAGGTCATCCATTTTATAGATGTATATATCTACATGTGTATTGCTCACCAGGAGAATCAATCAAGAATGATTTCATGACCAAGAGCAGACCATCCTTATCACACCTCAGTAGTATGCATCAGAGGCTACTATGAACTCTAAACCATGTTTGGTCTGTAGTATTATTGTCACAAAGGATAGGATATAATTCAGGTCAAAGCCCAAGTTATTATTATTATTATTGTTTTTTGTCTTTTTAGGGCCGTACCCATGGCATATGGAGGTTCCCAGGCTACACGTGGAATTGGAGCTGTAGCTGCTGGCCTACGCCACAGCCACAGTAATGCAGGATCCCAGCCGCATCTGCAGGCTACACCATAGCTCATGGCAATGTGGGATCCTTAACCCACTGAGCAAGGCCAGGGATCGAACCTGCATCCTCATGGATGCTAGTCAGATCCATTTCCACTGAGCCATGATGGGAAATTCCCAAAGCCCAAGTTATCTTAGGGCCACAGGTACATATTCCTGATCCAAGGAGCATGCAGAATGTATTAGTTCTGGGAAATATAATGACTTTGAGCATCATCAAAAAATCATGCTCAAAGAGTGATCACTAAATATTTTGGATATCTAGGCATTCTGCCCTAAGGTTTTACAGTCCTTTTGTATATTTTCTGACCAGCATACCAACATCCACTCAGAACCTCATCATTGTACTACCACATACACTCATTGATCAACTAGGAGGCCTAGAAATCACAGATTTGTAGAATTTGAGTCCCAGTGCCCTCCCAATGATTGAATCCCCTCTAAACTCTGTTTAGCAAGCAGCAGAGTATAATAAAGAATTAACAATGTGGAACTCATTTAATGAGATTTCCTCCCTTCTACTTTGACTGTGTAAATTAGAGCCCTAAAACATCTCCAGGTTGGAGATACAAGCAATAAGTCTCAATTCTGCGAAGTGCTACTCCCCACACAAATTTCTCAGATCTGAGTGCTCTCTACAGATCTGCATAACTGAGACATGCACAGAGGAGTAGAATTACTCTATAAATTTTGACATCAACACTATGACATGTGGCTCAGCACTACAATTTCTGGGGTTTGGGTTTTTTTGTTTTTGTTTTTAGTTTTAAAATGTACTGTGTATAGTGGAAATACAATGATTGAGTAGGATACAGACAGGCCTTGTTTCTTTTTTCTTTTTTTTTTTATTTTCCCACTGTACAGCAAGGGGGTCAGGTTATCCTTGCATGTATACATTGCAATTACATTTTTCCCCCCACCCTTTCTTCTGTTGCAACATGAGTATCTAGACATAGTTCTCAATGCTATTCAGCAGGATCTCCTTGTAAATCTATTCTAGGTTGTGTCTGATAAGCCCAAGCTCCCGATGCCTCCCACTCCCTCCCCCTCCCATCAGGCAGCCACAAGTCTCTTCTCCAAGTCCATGATTTTCTTTTCTGAGGAAAGGTTCGTTTGTGCTGGATATTAGATTCCAGTTATAAGTGATATCATATGGTATTTGTCTTTGTCTTTCTGGCTCATTTCACTCAGTATGAGATTCTCTAGTTCCATCCATGTTGCTGCAAATGGCATTATGTCATCCTTTTTTATGGCTGAGTAGTATTCCATTGTGTATATATACCACTTCTTCCGAATCCAATCATCTGTCGATGGACATTTGGATTGTTTCCATGTCCTGGCTATTGTGAATAGTCCCGGTTCTGTCACTTACTATCTTGATGACCTTGGGTAAATCATTAGATCTCTCTGAGCCTCAGTTTCCCAAATTCAATTCACCCTTGAATCAACCCTTGTAATCTGTCCTCCAAGGCCAATGTCACCCTCCTCCAATTAGTTACATAACATAATCGATGACATATTGGAGAAAAAAAGGTGTATTTCTCTCTGTAATTATAGTTATCAAGTGAACTTATATATGGAGAGACCAGAGACTGTATGTTTTAATTCCACCAAACCAAATTATCTAGGAGAATGTATATTTGCTGTAGTCTGTCTCTGAATATTTACTTTTCAAGAACTATATAGTTAGAGGTATAATTTTCTCTAATCATCAAAATTGATGATACCTCATACCTGGTACTTGACTAAGTAGCTCACTGGTAAAATTTCCACTTAAAATCCTTGAGTTTTTAAAGTGTAATAGCAGTAGAAGGTTTTACTATTGTTTACTTTTGCTGCAAATGCTCCAAATTCCCTCAGTTGCTTTTGAGAGAGTAAAATGATGTCATAGGCAATATTTTTCTAAGGCAGTATGTGGAAAGCTAAGAGTACACAGCCACAAATGGTCATGTATTTTACAAATATAACAATTTGGAAAAAAGTTTCATTTGAGCTGATAACATAATTTTTTTGTATGAAAACATTTTTCTTTTGGTTTGAGAAGAGTGACTACCACATGCTGTTATAAATTAGAGAATGTATGCCTTAAGATGAACAAAAGTGTTTAGAATATTTTCTTATTGTCCTGAACTTATACATAGACAGTTTACCCGAGCACAATGATTTTTTAGAGACTTTTTTTACATCCTTTAGGATCGCGCTTATATGAATTAGAACTAAGGGGGAAAATACACAGCCAGCCATAAACTAGTAGAGCCTTCAAATTGTCTATTCGTGATATTTCCATAACAACAGATATCTAGAAAGTAAACTGCAAATGGCATCACTACTGTGGCTCACCTCTTTTGGAATCAAGTTCCATTTTCTTCAGTATGTTCAATCCTTGCTACACTTTTTAGATCTCTTAAGCAAGCCATAGAAAGGTATTTCCTTCCCCCATTTAATAACCCATCGAACCAGTGGTTCTGTTGCTGAAGTGAAAATTGATTATTGAGGGACATTTCAGACTTCTAGCAGTCAGAAATTTAAAAAAAGGTAAGCACCAATCCTGAAAAAATCACCTGCAGAAAACTTGGACTGGCATTTGGAACTAAAAAGAAAATCTGGATCTTGACCAAAACAAAAGGTCACCAGCCTGGGCCTGCACAGTGTGGTATATCATGCTGGCCGCAGTGAAAACGAAAGAGACTGAGGATTCTCCCCAGGGTAGAAAATGAGGCATGGAAGCTTTGATTAGTGGACTGTTAGGCATACAGACATTAATTTTGAAGCATTCTCATGTCCAAGCTGAGTAATAATGCTTTTAATATTATGGGATATTTTGGCTGCTGCAAGAAATTCAGAAGACCAAATGGGGAGTCTTTGTTGGCCACTAATGAGACGGTTAAATTCCACCTCCCTTCTCTTCCTCCACAGCCTTTCCCCCCAACCACAACCATAAACTAATTCTTGCCCACTGTGTACCAAGAGGCACATACAAACACATATATAAGCTCTTTAGTATATTCATCAGCAAAGCAAAAAAGAAAAGGGGGGAAAACCAAATCTCCAAGTAAAGAATTTTCGATTTCCCAGTCTCATTTCTATATTATAGGTAGGTAGGAAATGAGAAAAGGCAACCCCTAGTCCAAAATGGCAGCTACCCCCCTCTCCCTAATTCTGCATGCTGCCTCCTATGTCAGAGGATCTGACTCAAGTATCTGATTATGGGGCCTGCTACATGCTAGTCCATCTTTAAGTTGCTACTTTCACCAGTGTCTCTCTTTCATATTAGGAAAATTCCAGTTTGGATATTGCAAGCATCTCATAATGACCAGACATTAAAGAAAGGCTGACCTGCCTCATTCAAAATGAGGGTTCTAGAGCACTCCAGTAGATATCCTGGAAACATCTGGAATCTGAAGCTTAAGGCTTTAAACCCTTGCTTCTCAACAGAGACTCTCATGTTGGGTCTGGGGGCTACTCTCTTAGTTATTGGCTCCTCTCAGAGGAATTGATGTTGCTTCCCTACCTCACAGGGATGTTGTGAGGACTAACTCTAGAAGCAGTAGCAGTTACCATTCATGTAGCCATGAGTGTCATGAGTTGTTGTTTTCTGTAATATGACTTAGCGCTAGCAGAGTGCTTTTTGATTGTTCTTGATTGTATATGATGACATCAACCACTGACTCAAGTGGGTGCAGTGAAGCTCTGGCTCAGTTTTATGGTGCTGCTGGGAAGAAGCTCTGCTGATGGGACTCAAGGTGCTGCCTTGAACAAAATGCCATTGTGCTTATCTGAGGATCTTATGGCCATTTTCACTTGGTTATTAGGTAGTTCATAAGTTTCCGCTTACCACCATTTTTTTCTGGACCACTGCCAGGGATCTAGATCTTAACCTCATGTTCCATCATTTTAGCTGAAGGTTGTAGCTGATCCATAGAAGTTCAGTAAACAAGGAATAGATTTCTGACTTTCCTTGTGGAACACCCCCAAGAAGCCAACCAACACCTCTCTTAAAACAAAGCAGGAGACTAGAGTCAGACATTTCTTTTCTCCTTATTCCCAAAGTTAATATGACACTGCTTTTAGAAGTACACACACATTTGAACTTTCCATAAAGCAGGAGGAATGCAAAATCCAAGAACCAGTGCCTACTTCTCTTGTGTTCTATTGAAGTTTTGGTGGAAATAAAAGTGGACAAGACTTTACCTCTTACTTCTAGTTTTAGTGCCCCACACTGGTCAGTCACATCATACACATGCTTCTTAATCAAATGTGAGGCCTGTTCTTTCCCAAGCCAGCCTCAAACTTTGCATCAATGTAAGAGGAGAGTCACTTAGAGTGTGTAATATCTTACTATGCTCTGTCTCTGCTTCAGAGCCTTCATATTTAAATTAGTCTTTGAGGCCAGGGGTAGACAAATATGAGAGTCAGAAGCACTCTTCCAACCTTGCCTGGGGCCTACATTTTCCACCCAAGTCCTTCTCCTCACTCTTCACACACACACACACACACACACACACACACACACACACACACACACATACTTCTTTCTTCCCCTGACTCAGCAACATTCTGGAGAAAAGCCAAGGAAGGGCTTCAAGGAAGGAGGGGAGTTTCCCCCTCCTCAGGGCAGAATTTTAATCTCCAGGCCAACAAGAGTTTCCCTAATGTGGATTGAAAGTCTAATGTGGTTTATTTTTTAACTGCTTTCTATTTGTTTGAATGTTGCATATTTCTGCTAGTGAATTTTCCCTTAATAAAGCCATTAATACACCCATGGTATTTTCTTATTTACAACAGACTGACAGAATTAATGCTGTTAACATTGGGCCTTTTTTTCTTTTTCTTTTTCTTTTTTTTTCCTCTCGTTTGCTTTCCAGGTCATGCTGACCTGTTCAGCTTGGACTGTTTCACATTTGTTTTTAATGTCAGTTTAAATGTAATTGTAAAAGCATGTATGCTCTAAATTCATGTAGTTACTTTTTCCAGTGGAAAAGCCTGGTATGCAAAAGCATTTCCAGGCTTTGCAGTTTCACATGAGCAGGTTTTTGGTAATGACCTTGTGCCCCTCACCCAGGATGGCATCTGGACAGTGAGCCTCTTTCTTCTGGCTCAGTAGTCAGAGAGAGTAGACTTGGAAATAGTTTATGCCAGATCCTGTGCTTTGGCAAGGATATGCAGCATTGCATGTCATTCTATTATTAATTACATTTACTCCTCCATGAACTAAAAGCCATTAGACTAAATAGTCCAACATAAACCTTGAAAGATAAAATTTGATATTCCTTTCTATAGCTATTCTTCTGACTCAGAATTGGGACTGAGAGGAGAATGGGGGCATGGGCAGAAGGACCAAGGAGGCTTCTTGCCTGAGAGAATTTGGTCTACACTTATTTGTGTACACTTAGACTTGGATGCACCCCCTACTAATATTTCACTCCATGCCTGCCAAGAACTGGCTCTGTTCCCTGTCTCTTATCCCTGTCCTAGTTCTTCCTCACTCATCTCCAACTAATCCTTCTCCCAACTAACATGCTACTCTAGCTGATAAAATTGAAAGAGCACTGCACTGGAAGTCAGGATACCTGGTTCTCATTCTTGCTCTGCTACTATGTAGCTGTGTGACCTTGGGCAAGACTTAGCTTTGGCCTTCAGTCTACTCATCTTTAAAGTAGGAATTAGTTTCAGTGGGCAAAGAAGAGATAGACAACAGCTGGGGGCTTCAAACATTTTCTTGGCAATGGAATCTTTGCTTCAAATAAAATATGATGCAGAGTCCCAAATGAAAATAGAGAAGAAAGCACTGCTTTGAAAGAACTTGGGGTTATTGGAGCCACATGCTCAGGCCCACTTTGTCTCTTCTCAGGGGCCCTTAAAGAAACTTGCAAAATCCTTCTGTCTCCATTACTGTACTAAATTGATATCTGGAGAAACTTCTAATTTGATTCTCTTTCCATATTGATTTCAATTGCTGTGAAAACCCTATATGTTTCATCAGTTAGCTTTTTCAGAGAGAAATTCAGCTGCTGGAGATAAAAGGAATGACATGGAATAATGTGGGGCAACTATCAAGAAAGAGTAAGAAGCATCATTTATTGACCCACAGGATTTACTCTGTGCTAAGCATCTTACATGTATTCTCTTAGTGAAAAATTAAAACAACTCTGTGAGGTAAATCCTATTATTAGGATTCTAAAACCTGTCAGTTTGACCCTCAACTTTTGTTTGGCTTGAGACCAGTTGCCCAAGATGGAAGGCAATACTCCTTATAGATTGCCACTCTAAAGAGTTTTTAAGAATGTTTTCTAGCTAGAGATCCAGTCTTCGGCCTGATCATTGACATACCCTTTTATAGAATTCAGAGTACGTTCACTGATATCATCTCACTTTCTCCTAATAATAACCCTATGCAGTAGTCAGGGCAGATGTGAAAGCTGAAGTGTAACAGAAATCAAGGGATATGTTCAATGTCAGACATCCCATATGATTCTGAATACCACTACCAATAATAAAAAGCTTTTATTATGAATAATATTTTAGAACTTTTATATCATTACATTCTGCCTCCTTGAATTCAATGAAAATTTTCACCATGCTACAGTCTTGGAGGGTTCTTCTGGTGGCATAGAATCTTTCCTCTACCACCACAGTATCTATATTCCTCATTAACAACCTTATTAATTTGGTACTAGTTACCTATCCCCACTTTACAGATGAGGAAATTGAGGTACAGAGGGGCTCGAGAGTAACACAGCTAGTGAACAATAGAGTCAGGGTTAACAGTGTGACAGTCTGGCTGTAGATTATTTGCAGTTAACTACTACCCTTTATACATATATCAATAAAATAGAGAAAAAGAAGGAAAAAGATGTTCTGGAGATCATATAGTGAACTCCCCTGGATCCTAGTCCAGTGTTCTTCTGAACTTCTAAGCCTGAAGTTGTACAGTGAGATCCCCTGACTCTAATCCTAGTGGATGGAAAGATGGCTCGCATGATTTAAGCCAGAGGCCACAAACTAGCTTTCCGCAGGCCAAAATTGACTTGCAGAATTCTGTTTGTTCAGCACAAACTTAGACTGCCCCTAGGCAGGGCATCAATCACATTCACTGTCCCTAGCCCATCCTATTTATGTTCGCTAGGCTGTTGTAACGCATTTATGTATCTCCCTGACTAGTGAAGGTATTTGAGTTCATGACCCATAGATTTAAGCATTATAATATATAAGCACCTGCATACACACATACTTATAAACATTCACATGAATAAAGCCTAGTTTGGTTTCACGCATAATTTGCAGCTCTGTACAAAGTGTAGTTTTATGTTTAGTTAGCATTTAGTATTACATTTAAGACCCAAATTCAGCTCTATAGGAAGTTCTGTGTTGAAGATGCTCAGTTACCTTCTCATTTCATAATGTCACTCTTTCCTTCCCTCTCTGCCATATTTGATTCTGTGTTAATCCTGCTGTCCCATGCCTGAGTTTGGTCTCTTGCCATTCACTCTCTACTCTTTAGGAATGAATGATGAATGGAGAATGAAGAATCATTTTGGAGGGCTCACTATGTGCAAGACGTTCTCTCTCATTTAGTTCTCATAAGATTCCTAAGAAATGGGTGGTGGCACCCCCATTTTACAAAGGAAGAAATGAAATGAGAGCTAAGCAATGGGCTCAAAGTTATTAAGCTAGTAATTGATGGAATTGGGATTTGAACCCAAGATTGTCTGATTCCAAAGCCTATCATATTGCCCACACCACACTTTTGTAAGGAAAGTATATTAGTTTTCCACTGCTGCTTAAGAAATTACCTTGAATTTAGTACCCAGTTATCAGCTCACAGTTTTGTTAGTCAAAAGTCTGACACAGCATGACTGGATTTTCAGCTCAGTGTCTCACAAGGATGATATAAAACTATTGGCCAGACTGCATTCTAATCTGGAGCTCACAATCCTCTTCCAAGCCCACATGATTATGGGAGGATTCAGTTCCTTGAAGTTGTAGGGTTAAGGTTTCTGTTTCCTTGCTGGCTGTCAGTCAGAGGCTCCTCTCAGTTCCCAGAGGATGCCCTCATTCTTTGCCATGTAGACCTCTCTGCTTTCAAAGCCTATAACAGAGAATTTTCCTTTTGTTGAATCCCACTGACTCCGTGGATTTCTTAGCAGAAAGAGCCCAATATCTTTTAAAGTTTATCTGATTAGGTCAGGCCCATCAAGGATAACCACCCTTAAAATTCAACTGACTTGTGACCTTAATTACATCTGCCTAATCGTTTCACAACAGCACCTATATTAGTGTTTGACTAAATAACTAAAAGAAAGTGCGCATACACCAGGGGTTTGGGAATGTGGGTAGCCATCTTGTGCCTAACTACCACAAGAAGTGATTCTTTCATACTTTAAACTCCATGGTGAAATGTGAGGAAGAGAAACATCCTTGACCTTAGGGAGAGTGACTCGAACTTTCTGTTACTTTGGAAACTTTATCTAACCTTACCTGCCCTCTGCCCATGAATGAGAAAATCTGCGTCTTGATGTGGCAAGGAATGAGGCTGTAATAGTGCCTAAGGGTCATAGTGGCTATAGAAGCTACAGATTAATCACATCTACTTCTCCTGAGAGATATACTATTGAACCTGATTTGAAAAATCTTTCTCTTGTGCTGTAGAGACAGACAGCCCACATAGGGATTTAATGCCATTAGGCTGAAAAGTGAGTTCTCCATAGGATCCAGGCATCATTTCAAGAGTTACAATCTCCTAAAGATCAGGTACAGACAAGAAAGTACCTTCCTTTCTTGTCACTGCTTTGACCTGCATTTGAAAGACAGGGAAGGTATGCAAAAGCAACTCACATAGCATTGGAACTAGTCGCCTTTACTGTCCCCTTTTATCCTGGCTTTACCACTCAATTTGATCAAACCAATGGGTCTCTGCCATAACACAGGGGGCTAGCAAACCTGTACCTCACATGAAAGAGTTAGATCTGATTCTGGGGCTCAGGTGCAGGATACAGGAGGGTGTGGGGGCGGCCTTCATGGATGAAAACAAGGCCTTGGGCATTGAGTAACAGCTGAGACTAGCAAGCCTCATTGTCCAGCATTCCAAGTCGTCTAGCAACATGCTGGCCTCTGCTGCAAAGAGAGAACAGAGGATCCTCCAACAGAATGAATGGAATCTGATTTCAATTATGTTCAGTACAGTCACCCTCTTCAGGCAGAGAGGCCAGAACACCTGGTGCAACTTGGGCCACTGTGGCCACAGGGACAGCACGTTACCGTTACCCAGGTCCTGGAGGCAAGTGGGAATGTGGCTAGCCAAGTTTTCATTAGCACTATGTAGAGAAGGGGAATTATTTTTATGCTGATGGATTCTCCCCACAGTCTCTGCACATATTGATCTTGCTTGTAATGAGTTTGCTTAGGTCCATGAGTCATCACTCCACTGAGATCTGAGTCATGGGTGGGAGAGTCGAGGTGACAGAGCGTACCTCTCTGATTGCACCAGCACCAACTTCTCTGTGTGTCCTTCCACCTTTTAGAAAAGCCCACACATTCATCTATATACAATTCATTTAGATAATTTTCTTCTTTATTAATATCATGATTTGGGCATGACAAATGGGACAGCTGCTCCACTCTAAATTAATAGCACTATTCCTTAGAACTTCGTAAGATGAAATAAATGTTCTATATCTGTGTTGTCCACTGTAGCAGCCACATGTCACGTGTGGCTTTTGAGCATTTGAACTTTGGCTAGTGAGACTAAGGAGTTATATTTTAAATTTTATTTAATTTTAATTAATTTTAATTTAAGTAGCCGCATGTGTCTAATGGCTGCTGTGTTGGACAGTTCATATACAAGAGGAGCTCAGAGATGCAGTTACTGAGATGGAGTAGAAAAGAGTCTAAAAGAGAGCTGATATGGCACAGGGAACTCTAGATTAGGAATAAGAGCTCCAGTTGTAGTCTCAGCTCTGCCACTAGGTGACCTTGATCACTCTGGCTGCAGCCTCCCCATCTTTGACTTGAAATTTTGGATTAACAATATTTAGGCCTGAAATAATGGCTAGGGCCTGAATTGAAATTTGGGATACAGATGAGTTTTAGGAAAAAAATTTTTTAATTTATTTTTTATTGTTATTTCCCTCAACACACTTTTTTTTCCCCACTGTACAGCATGGGGACCCAGCTACACACACGTATACATAATTTTTTCTCCCATTGTCATGCTTCATTGTAAGTATCTAGACATAGTTCTCAGTACTACACAGCAGGATCTCATTTCTAATCCATTACAAGAGCAATAGTTTGTATCTGTTAACCCCGAGCTCCCAATCCATTCCGCTCCCTCTCCCTTCCCCCAGGCAACCACAAGTCTATTCTCCAAGTCCATGATTTTCTTTTCTGTGGAAAGGTTCATTTGTTCTGTTTACTAGATACCAGATATGAGTGATATCATATGGTATTTGTCTTTGTCTTTCTGACTTATTTCACTCAGTGTGAGAGTCTCTAGTTCCATCCATGTTGCTGCAAATGGCATTACTTCATTCTTTTTTATGGCTGAGTAGTATCTCATTGTGTATATATACCACATCTTCCTAATCTAGTTGTCTGTTAATGGACATTTGGGTTGTTTCCATGTCTTGGCTATTGTGAATAGTGCTGCAGTGAACAAGCGGGTGCATGTGTCTTTTTTAAGGAAAGTTTTGTCTGGATATATGCCCAAGAGTGGGATTCCTGGGTCGTATGGAAGTTCTATGGATAGATTTCTAAGGTATCTCCAAACTGTTCTCCATAGTGGCTGTACCAGTTTACATTCCCACCAACTGTGCAGGAGGGTTCCTTTTCTCCACACCCCCTCTAGCACTTGTTATTTGTGGACTTATTAATGATGGTCATTCTTACTGGTATGAGGTGGTACCTCATGGTAGTTTTGATTTGCATTTCTTTAATAAGCAGAAATGTTGAGCATTTTTCATTTTAAATATTACATGAATGCTTTCTAGGAGTATATGTATGTGTGTATTTATGTGCACATGCACCGCAGAGACAGGGAGGCAGTAAAGCATTAATTTCAGTCCACCAGAGTTCCCACCATTTCTCCTACAAACACACACACACACACACACACACACACACACACACACACACACACACACCTGTGTAGACACTGAAGGTGTATTAATTCTGTGACCCCCTGGTTGAGATGAGTTCTAAGGACCCTATTTTGTCATGCTGTGAATCTTTAAACCACTATAGTACCCAAACTTTTTTCTACTTTGGGTAAGTAAGTGGAGTATTCTCAAAGCTTCCTGCCTCTTCCCTTATGGATTTGTTGTTAGTTACTGAAGTTTAGAGTCAAGGGTAGTAGTGAAAACCAGGGAGTGTATTACCCTAGTCCCACTCCTCAGCTTTGCTATTCAGCTAGAAGTAGGGTTTAGGGCTTTAGACTCCTTGGGAAGGCAGCATGATATAGTAGCAAGAACTTTAGCTTCATAGTCAGCAGACTGGGTTACGATTACTAGGTTTTGTTTCTTGATAGCTGTGTTACCTCAACTTACTCAGTTACCAAATAGGAAATGTTCCTCACCTCATAAGATCCTTGTGAAATTAAATGATGTTTTTAAGAAGTGTGGTGTATAGAATTTTCAGAAAAAAATAAATATCCGTATATCTCTTAGTTGCCTCAAGCTTAGGGCTAATTACATCTCTGTCCTCTCCCAGTCCAAGAGAGGGACTACATGATCTGGCAACTTCTGAGCTCAAGGCCAGAAAGTTCCATTGATGGGGTCTACCTCTAGAAACTGTACCAGGGGGAGCATATTCAGTAGGCACTGCCAGTCTGTGAAGCTACCTACAAGAATCCATGTCAGCAGTGGGTTCACTGGATAACAAGATATAGTGGTGGCCAGGCCACTAGCTCTGGGACAAGATGAGCTTACCCCTGCCCATACCTTCTAGCTTGTGCCCTTGATGGGAGATGGGAGGTGGGAGTTGACAGTGGGTGTGCATATCTCCTTATTACTGACTGTGCCCAAGCCTTGCAGAAATGATTGCTGGACAAGGTCATCTTGAACTCTGTGTTGACTTTCCAAGCTCCTTTGTTATTTTACCCTGAGTTCTTCTCTGTACTCCTCTTGCACCACCAATCCCCCTATTTTCTCCTCCTCTACCCTAGCTGTTGATCCAAACGTGTGATTCATTCTTTCACTGATTTACTGAATTGCAGTATGATTGGAGTTTGCATTGCAGGACTTATTTTTCTAATTAGAGCTGAAAATCAGCTCCAGATAAGTATCTTTTTCTGCATGAGCCAGAAACAGATCAGCATCAGGTCTTGTTGTATTCATCCATTAAAATTGAGCAATCAGCTTCTCTCTTTGTTTTGTACCTTTTAAAATGTATTATTATTATTATTATTTTAAAGGGATTAGAGATAAAGTGGTTTATGGCCTGCTCTGGTGCAACTGCCTATGCTAGACCTCAGAGTTATAATCTTTTCAATTATTTATATTTCTGCCTATATAAATGCTAAGGAAAATAGCACAAAGTAAACATCTCAATGCCCAAGCACCTCTAAATTGTGTGCATGAGAGCATGAGGGGAGGATGGTTTTTAAGGTTTGAGTTTTAGATTATTGTTGTTGTTTTAAATAATGTTATTTCTATAATCATTTTAATGGCTGCTTCCTAGCATGATTTTCATTTTTGGGGCAGATTATAGAGGCAGCGATGTTGTGTTATTTCTTTGATACCACTGAGGATTTCAGACTTCAGCTTCCCCCTCTCCCTTTTACTAGAATCAATATGTGTGTTACAATGTATGCTCAACTGTGAGTGTAAATGTCTGACAATACCTGAAGCTGTTATAGTGGTCAAGTGGGAAATGCAGCAACACCAGAAACTTTTCATTCATTGACTGAAAAGTGGGATTATAGAACAAGTCTAGTCCTTCTTCAACAAATCTGCCTTTCTAGTCCCCTACACTAGCAATCTGCTAGACATGCTAGACATAGACACAAGTACATCATTTACTTGATTTAAAACATTCTGTATTTGCATTTCACCTATGAGACAAAGCTCAAATTTCTCAATATGATTGATATACATGCTCCTTTAAAGTCAGGCTTCATCTTTGCTTTCAACCTTATAAATAGCCACTCTCCCTACACAAACAATATACCCTCCAGCCACACTGGTCTATAACTTTTTCCCCTAAACATTCGGCACTTTTGTTTATGATCTTTCCATCCCTCTCTGCTTGCTGAAATCACTACTCTTCAAGGTCCGGGTCAAATGTCACCATAAGCATTTCCCTGACCCTAACTCTCCAGAGAGATTGTTATATTCCTCTTTTTTTTTACACCCCTGTTGTAATGTTCACCAGTTGTACAGTTTTTAATTTTTAGAATTTTTAGTGGCATTTATTTCTCCCCTAACAAACTGGGTTACGCTTATGCCCTTTTTTGCCACAAAGAAGCAAAGCCCTAATTGTGGATGTTTCTTGAATGAATGAGTGAATCATGAATTCATTAGTAAATGATTTAATTGAAGGTCCAAGATATGAGTACTGGGGACTGCATTTAGGCATAGCCCAATCCAAGGATATACTAGGTCTGTCTGGCAAGGAGGTCAGGGAGAAAGCAGGATACGAAAGTTTGAATTTAGTAGGAATTTAGAATGATATATCATTCATGTAACCAGTGTTTAAACTGAGCACTTGCCCTTAAAGGAGTTTAGAGTCTATGATCAATGGGAATGAATATCCTTATTTTCTTTGCTCAGGTAGCTTTTCTAACAGGGTAGCTGTGCTATGTGTTTTTGGCCACTGATAATAAATCTAAGTTTACCTTCCTTCCCAATAGCTCGGAAACTGAAGAAACTTGGTAATCTGAAACTACAAGAGGAAGGGGAGGCTTCCAGTGCCACCAGCCCCACTGAGGAGCCAGCCCAGAAGCTGACAGTGTCACATATTGAAGGCTATGAGTGTCAGCCCATCTTTCTGAATGTCCTAGAAGCCATTGAGCCAGGCGTAGTGTGTGCCGGACATGACAACAACCAGCCTGACTCCTTTGCGGCCTTGCTTTCTAGCCTCAATGAACTAGGCGAAAGACAGCTTGTACATGTGGTCAAGTGGGCCAAGGCTTTGCCTGGTAAGGAAAGTGGGGGCACGGGATATGGGAGATCATATTTATTGAATGCACCTATGGACCAAACACCATGTCTGTTCCTTTCTTGCCCTTTAACTCATGTAGTCCTCACCATAACCTTCTTGGGGGAAGAGATTGGTATAATCCCTACATTAAACATAAGGAAATTCAGAAATCAAAGAGAAGAGTAGCATTAGTGAGTATCCCATATGCCTCACATCAGCACACAGAAACCATGTTTCCACGTTCAACCCGCAGACATAGTCAGCATTTCCTCATGATCACATAGCCATACCTTTATATGCCTTAAGATACTCTTCTGCATGCACACACACAAGCTCATCCTAAAGATAATCTTGAGCCTGACTGATATTCTGTCTTCAATATTTCTTAGGATCCATACCACAGGAGTTCTTATAAATATGGTATGGTAGTAGGTGTCAGAACACTTAGGTTCTAGTCTTAGCTCTGCTGGTAACTCACTGTGTAATCCCTTCCCTTTCTGGGTCCCAGTTTTTCCATCTGGATAATGTATGAAAAGTGGTTTGGACTGAACTGATTGTTTTCCAATTTTACTTCAAGTAACTCTTGGTGCTCTTTAAACTACCTTATGATCATAGTGGCAGGAAATATTAGGTGATAGTGAAAGAAATATGAAGTGTTTGTCTAACTTATGCATGGATACCTCCAGTGATGGGGAATTCACTTTCTCCCTTGGCCATCTGTTGTTTGAAAATGTCTGATTACTAAAATGTTAGAGCTTAAAGAAGACTCAGAGATACTCTATCCAGTGATTCACAAACGTTCTTTTAGCAGCCAAACTCTTTATTTCTCAGAAACATGGTACACAGATCCAAATGTAGCTGGTTGATTTAAAGCCAGTGCCTCTCCCTCATTGCCCCTAGAGAAGCCTCTTGCAGAATCTTAAGGCTCCAGGGAACAAAGTTTGGAAATAAGTGAAGGATAAACTTTTTAAAGGTTCTCTTAATCCTAAACTTCTATGAGAAATAGACTTTTGAAACATTCATAACCAAACCTCTTCTTGTGGAGTCAAGGATTAACCTGCCATTTAATGACAACTGCCAATTAGATAGGAATTTATATTGAACAGAGCAGTTTCATATATATTACCTGAATTGATCCTCATAAGAATCCTATAGAATATTCTTCTCCCTATTTTATAGATAAAGACACTAAAGCTCTGAGAGGTAGTGTTCTTGCCCTACAGTTATACATTCAGAAGGTATCAGGGCCAGAACTTTAGCCCAGGTCCCCTTGTAACTCCAAACTCCCTCCTCATCCAACTCTTCCCATACTGTGTGTAGTGCCCCTGTAGTTTTTTAGTCCTAGGGATCAAGGCCTCATCCAAGACCATCTAAGGCCAGTTGGGCCATAATATGGACTTGCTGCCTTGAAGACATTGCATGTTGACTGTCAAGGCCCCTTTTTGTCTTTCTGACTCACAAGGCCCAGTTACAGCCACCAGACTGTCCCTAATACCTTCCTAGTTTAAAAAAGCTGAGGTTTATTAGCCAATAAAATCCCTGGGAAGAAAGCCCAAGGACTCTGGCTATGTATGCACTGTGCCAAAAACAGAGAGTTCACACAGGGGGAAAAAATACCAAAAAAAAAAAAGAGAGAGAAAAGAAAAAGTTGCTTTAATTCTTATCACTTATTCAGCTGGGTGTCTTGGTGTCATGTATGTAACAGAGTTCAGTTTAATCTTTTCAAGCAATTTCCAAACACCTAAATTTTTCCATCTTATAGGATATAGAACCTTTTTGAATACATGATTCCACTTGATCCTCATAGCAATCCTATGAATCAGAGGGACTTTTACTCCCATTTCATATGACAAGGCTCAGAGAGGTTAATTAACTTGTTCTATTTGGTCACTTAAAAAAATGCATCCAGAGCTTGGGCTCACACCCTCTTATTTCTAGTTTGATGGTCTTAACAATAACCCAGTGCAAATCATGATGGAAGAATTTGTATAATTGGGAGTCACTGGCTTTCCTCAGCCCAATTGCTGGAATGGGAAGCCCTCTACTTAGATTAACAAGTCTGCAAGTTAATATCAGTTCACCATCTAGCTTGTCCAAGGAAATAATCTCTGACCTGAAGTCATTTAAAAGAATAACTTCAAAATAGAGCCAATTACCACATTCATTAGAACTGTTATTTCTA
Source organism: Sus scrofa (assembly GCF_054392235.1). Taxonomy (NCBI): domain Eukaryota; kingdom Metazoa; phylum Chordata; class Mammalia; order Artiodactyla; family Suidae; genus Sus; species Sus scrofa. The sequence goes on from NC_139401.1 coordinate 63,785,857, forward strand.
TTATCAATAATCACTCACTAATTCAAGTTGTTTGATCATTGAACAGATTGAGTTCCTGTCCTTTGAGAGGGCACTGTGCTGGGTACCTACTCAGATAAATTTTTCTGTCATAGTTATGATTTATAGAAATGGTCTAGTATAGCACCTGGTACATTGATAAATGATAATTGAGGGAGAGTGAGTAGTTTGTATTACACAGTATATTTATAATCAGATGCATTTGGCTTAGAATCTTAGCTGTACACTAGTTGTGTGATCTCAAGCATATCATGTCTGCACTTACTTCTGTTTCCTCATTTGTAGAGATGCTAGGACAACTGCTACCTTTCAGGTTGTTATCAGCATAGCAATTATGTATAAAGAGCACCTCTACAGTGGAAAAAAATTGTGTTGGGGAAATAACAATAAAAAATAGATTAAAAGAAAAGATCACCTAGTACAATAGCTGAAACATAGAAGATACTCTATAAATGGTGGGTCATTATTATGAAGCTTGAGTGCTAAACTATTGCTTTCACTAAAATCAACTTCAGCTGGCACCAGCTTTGCTTAGAAGCCCCTACATGGGTCCCAAATATATACTGTCTTCTTTGAAGACCTTGGCTGTCAGGTACACCAAAGCAGCAAATATTTCCGGAAATGTCCTATGCTCCCTAACCTGTTTGATGTGTTTCACAATCTGAAAAATGACTCCTTTCTATTTCTCCAAAACAGCTGCATGCAATATAAAATAGGTATTAGTGAATGTATAGTGAAGGAAACCTTTAAGCTGGAGCTACTGTTTCCTCAAATGATCCCTTGATAGCTATACTGTCTGAGCAGGCTACTTCAAAGGCTGGGCATTAGATAACAGAGTTAGGTACTGTAATCAGATTAGACCTATAGAAAAATTACTCTGCTATGTTGCTGATGTGTACACTTTAATTAGGCTTGAGTGCTAGGCAACTCTCACTAAGGACCATGAATTAGTGTCATAGCCAAACCAAGCTTTCCTTTTTTTTCCCCTCAGTGTTAGTTCTCTGGCATCTCAGAGAAGGAAAAAAATCATTGGTATTTCTGGATTATTTGGTCCTTGTACAGTTTAAACCTCATTCCCCCCATGCAAACTCACATTCACACACTTACCAGCCAAGGCTTTCTTTGCTTTCCATTGCCTCCTACTCCCAGGGTTCAGGATTCAAGCTCACAGGCACCCTCCCAGAGAGATGCTTGGATGTTCCATGCTTGACTCTGGCTTTTTGTCTTCTACTGGAAAGAGTCAGTCCCATGCATTCTGTACTACAGAAGGTCTTCATGCAGGAAATACTCCCGGGTCCAAGGCTCCAGCTAGTCTCTTAGCATATCATCACTGTGACAATTGGAGACACATGCCTGGGAGTTAAGACTGCAGTCAAGGGTGATGACATGAGAGACTCTAGAATATCTGATGTTTGGTAGGCTTGAGACCTAATGGGAAAAAAGGAAATAGAGTGTTTATGGCAAGGACAAACCAAATAGAACAATGTAGCTAGATAGTATAGACTTCAGCTCTGAGCTTAGGTCTAATGAGAGCTTGTGACCTTGGTAGTTCATGAGCTGTATCCTTAAACTGTACTATGTAAAAATCGCTGAAGAAGAGAATTAGAAAACCTGGGTTCTAGTCCCATTTTGACCACATATAGAATTTATGGCCTTGGAGAAGTCTTCTCTGTCCTTCAGATTCCTTGTTGGCAAAATAAGTGTCACATTGCTCACCCTTTAGGATAATTGCGAGGCTTAAATGAGGTAATAATCATCAGGAAAGTTAGAAGCATTATCTAAATTCATGTAAGTGGAGAGGAGATAAGATGGCAGAAGAGTAGGGGGACACGCTTGCCCTCTCCCACAAACACAACCAAAAAAGCACATCTACAGAATAAATGACTCACACAGAACAGCAACCAATCGCTGGCAGAGGAACCTAAACTCCAATAACGGCAAGAAGTTCCTGACATTACTAGGCAAAACAAGAGAAAAGAGGAGAGTGAGAGAAGGTGAATCCGAGCTGGATGGGTGCTCCCGAAAGGGAACTGCAGAGGAGAAAGGGATCGAGCACCCTGAAAAGTCTCCTACCGGGCGAAAGATCAAACGAACCGGAGGAATCTCCAGATGCAGAGAAGAGTGTAGCAGTAAGTTGGAGTACTGAAAAGCTGATCAAGAACCAAACGGACCATCTGAACTACGGGCACAGTCACCAAAAATTGAGACGCCTGGGTGGGGGCTGGGCACTGAGCCCTCGGCACTGAAGGTTAGTCCCCAGGAAAGGGCTGGGGGGCGGGGCAGAGCGGAGACTGCTTGGGAGGTCTAGAAACCGGTCTGTCAAGTTTGATGGGGCAGAGACTGCCTGGGAGACTAGAAAACAAAGCTGTTGCAGAGGAAGGGAGTTACACTCTGGGGCGGGGAAGAGGAAAGCCACATCAGAGGGAACCTGGCAGAAGAGCCTGGTGTGCACCCATGCTGGGGAGGGGAGAGAAGAAGGGGGGGGTCCCCATAGAACACTCCCCACGCCACAGCAAGCTTACAGGCCCGGTAGCTAGCTGAAAGCTGTGCTTCCCAGTGCATCCCCTCCCCCCACCCCCGCCACCCCCTACGCACTTGCCGGACCTGGGGCTGCCTGTCATCCAGGAGGGCTGGCCTCAACAATTGCCTGAAGTCTACCACCACAGGGGCTGTCCCTGCACAGGCCTGCTTGCCCTTTGGAGGGGCTACACTTCCACAGAGCAGCACCTAACAACCACCAGCCACCGAGAAAAGGCCTGCAGCCCAGAAAAGCTAGAACAAGCCTAGCCAGGCCGTGAAAAGATCTGCCTAATTCTCAGAAGGTCTTTCTGAGTTGGGATGCCCTGGGGAGGAGTCTCTTGGGTTTTCAGTGGCCCTACTAGCCGCTCAAACCCCTGGGGGTGCCGAGCTCTAGTGGATCAACAGCAGAGGACGGCCAGCTCCAGGCAGGACGCCCTGCAGCCCAGAAAAGCTGCAACAAGCCTGGCCAAGCAGTGAAAAGATCTCAGATGGTCTTTCTGAGTCGGGCTGCCCTGGGGAGGAGCCTCTTGGGTTTTCAGTGGCCATGCTAGCTGCCCAAGCCCTCAGGGGGGTGCCGCACTCCCATGGAATAGCTGCTTAGTGCCACCAGCCCCCTGGAGGAGCCCCTGCAGCCCAGAAAAGCTGCAACAAGCTCGGCCAGACTGTGAAAAGATCTGCCTACATTCTCAGGCCATCCTTCTGAATTGGGCTGCCCTAGGGAAGAGCCTCTTGGATTCTCAGTGACCCAGATAGCTGCTCCAGCCCCCAGGGGGCGCTGCGCTCCTGAGGAACACCTGCCCAATGCCGCCAACCTCCTGCAAGAACCCCACAGCCTAAAAACACCAGAGCAATCTCTGCCTGACCAAGTGAAATCTGCTACCATCATGGTGTGGACCTCCCAGTCCTGTCTGCCCTCAGGAAGTCCTCCTTTGCTTCAAAGAAACACTGTTAGCCCCATCAACACTCCAGAAAAACCACACTGCCTGAAAAAAGACTGACCAACAATGCCAGCCCTCAGGAAACATTCCACGGCAGTGACAAGGCAAACACTGCCCGGCCACGGAGAGTACAACTCCCTCAGGAGAAAGAAAACAACAAGCAAGATGAAGAAGCTGAGAAACCACCCCCAGTCAAACCAACAGGAGAACTCACCTAAAACAGTCAACAATGAAACAGACCTCTGCAGTCTGACAGACCTGGAGTTCAAAAGAGAAATAGTGAAAATACTGAAGGAATGAAGAGAAGATATGAACAGTAATGCAGATACCCTCAGAAAGGAGCTAGAAAATATAAGGAGGAGCCAAGAAAAACTAGAACATTCATTTGCAGAGATGCAAACTGAACTAGGGGCAGTAAAAACCAGAATGAATAATGCAGAAGAACGAATCAGTGATATGGAGGATAGAATAATGGAAATCACTCAATCTGGTCAACAGACAGAAAACCGAATCAAAAAACTGGAAAGCAATATAAGAGACCTATGGGATAATATAAAACGGGCCAATCTACGCATAATAGGAATTCCAGAAGGAGTAGAAAAAGATAAGGGAATGGAAAATATATTTGAAGAAATTATCGCTGGAAACTTCCCACATCTAAAGGATACTGGGTTCAAGATACAAGAAGCACAGAGGGCCCCAAAAAAACTGAACCCAAACAGACCCACACCAAGACTCATCGTAACAAAAATGGCAAAAGTTAGTGATAAAGAGAGGATCCTAAAGGCAGCAAGAGAAAAACAGAATGTTACCCACAAGGGAACCCCCATAAGAATACCAGCTGATTTGTCTACAGAAACACTACAGGCCAGGAGGGAATGGCAAGAGATATTTAAAGTGCTAAAAGGAAAAAATATGCAACCTAGAATACTCTATCCAGCAATAATATCATTTAAAATAGAAGAGGAAATAAAAATTTTTCCCAACAAACAAAAACTAAAAGAATACAGCAACACAAAACCCAGGTTAAAAGAAATACTGAAAGGGCTTCTCTAAATCAAAAAGAAAGGAAGGAAAGGGAAGAAAAAAGAAAAAAAAAAATAAGAGGAAGAACTAGGACTGAGGAAACCACAATCAGAGAACAGTCACTCAAATAAGCCAGCATACAGATTTAATCATGAACATGCTTCAAACAAAATAAAATTAAAAAGAAAAAAATAAAAGATTCATCAAAACCATAAAATGTGGGCAAGGGATGTTAGGAAATAAATAACCCTTTTTGTTTGTTTGTTTGTATGTTTCTCTTCTTAATTTTAACATAGTAATGAAGTGTTTGAACATACAGGACCATCAGACTAAAACACACAATTATAGGAAAGGGTTAGCATACTTAAAAAACGGCATCCACAAGCCAAAACCAAATATTGCATTTGCAAAAAATAAAAAAAAAATACACTCAAGCAGATAATAACTGGAGACCATCAAATCAAAAAAAAAAAAAAGCAAAAATGGAAGAACGGAGAACCATAGAATCAACTGGAACACGAGGTTCAAATGGCAATAAATAATCATCTATCAATTATCACCTTAAATGTCAATGGGCTGAATGCCCCAATCAAAAGACACAGACTGGCTGAGTGGATAAAAAGGCAAAAACCTTCAATATGCTACCTACAAGAAACTCACCTTAGGACAAAGTATACATATAGATTGAAAGAGTGGGGAAAAATATTTCACGCCAATAGACATGACAGAAAAGCAGGAGTCGCAACGCTCATATCAGACAAAATAGACTTTAAAACAAAAGACATAAAGAAAGACAAAGAAGGACACTACTTAATGATTAAGGAATCCATCCAAGGAGAGATGTTACTATTGTCAACATATATGCCCCAAATACAGGAGCACCCAGATACATACAACAAATATTAACAGACATAAAGGGAGATATTGATGAGAATACAATCATAGTAGGAGACCTTAATACCCCCCTCACATCAATGGAGAGATCCTCTAGACAGAAAACCAATAAAGCAACAGAGATCCTAAAGGAAACAATAGAAAAGTTAGACTTAATTGATATCTTCAGGACACTACATCCAAAAAAATCAGAATACACATTCTTCTCAAATGCTCATGGAACATTCTCAAGAATCGACCACATATTGGGACACAAAGCTAACCTCAACAAATTTAGGAGCATATAAATTATCTCAAGTATCTTCTCTGACCACAATGCCATGAAATTAGAAATCAACTGTGGGAAAAGGAAAGAGAAAAAACCTACTCCATGGAGACTAAACAACATGCTACTAAAAAACCCAGGGGTCAATGAGGAAATCAAGAAGGAAATTAAAAACTACCTTGAAACAAATGATAATGAAGACACAACCTCTCAAAATCTATGGGATGCTGCGAAAGCAGTGCTCAGAGGGAAATTTATAGCAATCCAGGCCTTTCTCAAAAAAGAAGAAAGATCCCAAATGGATAACTTAACCCTCCACCTAAATGAATTAGAAAAAGAAGAGCAAAAAAGTCCTAAAGTCAGCAGAAGGAAGGAAATTATAAAGATCAAAGAAGAAATCAATAAAATAGAGATTCCAAAAACAATAGCGAAAATTAATAAAACCAAGAGGTGGTTCTTTGAAAAGGTAAACAAAATTGACAACCCCCTGGACAGACTCACTAAGAAGAGGAGAGAAAGGACCCAAATAAACAAAATTAGAAATGAAAAAGAAGAAATCACAACAGATACAGCAGAAATACAAAAAACCATAAGAGAATACTATGAACAACTATATGGCAACCAGTTTGACAATCTGGAAGAAATGGACAATTTTCTAGAATCTTACAGCCTGCCAAAACTGAATCAAGCAGAAACAGATGAGCCGAACAGACTGATCAATAGAAATGAAATTGAAATATGTCATAAAAATACTCCCTACAAATAAAAGTCCAAGATCAGATGACTTCACAGGTGAATTCTATCAAACATATAAAGAGGAATTGGTGCCCATCCTCCTTAAACTCTTTCAAAAAGTTGAATAAGAAGGAACACTCCCAAAGACATTCTATGATGCCAACATCACCCTAATTCCAAAACTAGACAAAGATACCACCAAAAAAGAAAACTATCGGCCAATATCACTGATGAATATAGATGCAAAAATTCTCAACAAAATCTTAGCCAATCAAATCCAACAACATATCAAAAGATCATACACCATGACCAGGTAGGGTTCATCCCAGGTTCACAAGGATGGTTCAACATACGCAAGTCAATCAACATCATACACCACATTAACAAGATAAAAGTCAAAAACCACATGATCGTCTCAATAGATACAGAAAAAGCATTTGACAAACCCCAACATCCATTCATGATCAAGACCCTTGCCAAAGTGGGTATAGAGGGAACATTCCTGAATATAATCAAAGCCATTTATGATAAACCCACAGCAAATATAATCCTCAATGGGGAAAAACTGAAAGCCTTCTCACTCAAATCTGGAACAAGACAGGGATGCCCACTCTCACCACTGCTCTTCAACATAGTTTTGGAAGTCCTAGCCACAGCAATTAGACAAACAAAAGAAATAAAAGGCATCCATATAGGAAGAGAAGAGATCAAACTGTCACTGTATGCAGATGACATGATACTATACATAGAAAACCCTAAGGACTCAACCCCAAAACTCCTTGAACTGATTAATAAATTCAGCAAAGTAGCAGGATATAAGATGAACATTCAGAAGTCAGTTGCATTTCTGTATACCAGCAATGAAACATTAGAAAAGGAATAAAAAAATACGATACCTTTTAAAATTGCACCTCACAAAATCAAATACCTCGGAATACACCTGACCAAGGAGGTAAAGGACCTATATGCCGAGAACTATAAAACTTTAATCAAAGAAATCAAAGAAGATGTAAAGAAATGGAAAGATATTCCATGCTCCTGGATTGGAAAAATCAATATTGTAAAAATGGCCATACTACCCAAAGCAATCTATAGATTCAATGCAATCCCTATCAAATTACCCATGACATTGTTCACAGAACTAGGACAAACAATCCAAACATTTATATGGAACAACAAAAGACCCGGAATTGCCAAAACAATCCTGAGAAACAAAAACCAAGCAGGAGGCATAACTCTCCCAGACCTCAAGAAATACTACAAAGCCACAGTCATCAAAACAGTGTGGTACTGGTATCAAAACAGACAGACAGACCAATGGAACAGAATAGAGAATCCGGAAATAAACCCTGACACCTATGGTCCATTAATCTTTGACAAGGGAGGCAAGAACATAAAATGGGAAAAGGAAAGTCTATTCAGCAAGCATTGCTGGGAAACCTGGACAGCTGCATGCAAAGCAATGAAACTAGAACACACCCTCACACCATGCACAAAAATAAACTCCAAATGGCTGAAAGACTTAAATATATGACAGGACACCACCAAAATCCGAGAAGAAAACATAGGCAAAACACTCTCTGACATCCACATCATGAATATGTTCTCAGGTCAGTCTCCCAAAGCAATAGAAATTAGAGCAAAAATAAACCCATGGGACCTCATCAAACTGAAAAGCTTTGGCACAGCAAAGGAAACCCAAAAGAAAACAAAAAGACAACTTTCAGAATGGGAGAAAATAGTTTCAAATGATGCAACCGACAAGGGCTTAATCTCCAGAATATATAAACAACTTATACAACCCAACAGCAAACAAGCCAATCAATCAATGGAAAAATAGGCAAAGGACATGAATAGACATTTCTCCAAAGAAGATATACAGATGGCCAACAAACACATGAAAAAATGCTCAACATCGCTGATTATAAGAGAAATGCAAATCAAAACTACCATGAGATACCACCTCCCACCAGTCAGAATGGCCATCATTAAGAAGTCCACAAATAACAAGTGCTGGAGGGGCTGTGGAGAAAAGGGAACCCTCCTGCACTGCTGGTGGGAATGTAAACTGGTACAGCCACTATGGAGAACAGTTTGGAGATACCTTAGAAATCTATCCATAGAACTTCCATATGACCCCGCAATCCCACTCTTGGGCATCTATCCGGACAAAGCTCTACTTAAAAGAGACACATGCACCCACATGTTCATTGCAGCACTATTCACAATAGCCAGGACATGGAAACAACCCAAATGTCCATCCACAGATGATTGGATTCGGAAGAGGTGGTATATATACACAATGGAATACTACTCAGCCATAAAAAAGAATGACATAATGCCATTTGCAGCAACATGGATGGAACTAGAGAATCTCATCCTGAGTGAAACGAGCCAGAAAGACAAAGACAAATACCATATGATATCACTTATAACTGGAACCTAATATCCAGCACAAATGAACATCTCCTCAGAAAAGAAAATCATGGACTTGGAGAAGAGACTTGTGGCTGCCTGATGGGAGGGGGAGGGAGTGGGAGGCATCGGGAGCTTGGGCTTCTCAGACACAACTTAGAATAGATTTACAAGGAGATCCTGCTGAGTAGCATTGAGAACTTTGTCTAGATACTCATGTGCAACAGAACAAAGGGTGGGGAAAAAATGTAATTGTAATGTATACATGTAAGGATAACTTGATCCCCTTGCTGTACAGTGTGGAAAATAAAAGACAATGAGTATATCTCAGCTTTCCAATAAAAATAAAAATGTGTTAAAAAAAATAAATTCATGTAAGCATTCCTAATGAAGTGTATAGCAGGACAAAATTTCAGATAATTCTGTATCTATTAAGGAGAAGAGTAATGATGTACTGGTAGGGGATAAGCTCTGAGGTAATGCTTTAAGCATCCAACTATTTAGAATCCTCCAGGAGAGCATATCCATATTCTCTTCTACCTATGTGGTATTATGGAGGCAGCATCTAGGAGCCTTTGTTCTCTGAGCTTAAGGGAGATAATTTAGACATCATATAAATCCCATTTTATAAAATGAGAGAATGTGGGTCTTTAGTCAATTTAATGAATATTTCTCTAATGCCTATTCAAATATCTGAACTAAGGAGGGAAACTAAATAAGAAGGGAATGGTCCCTGTCTTCAAGAGGTTCTAAGTCTTGTAGGGGAGACAGATGTGTGCATAGATAAATTCCAATACAGTGTAATGCATGCTATAATTGGATGGGGCTACGTAAGATTCAGTAAGATGGCAAAATAAGAATCATTAAGTCTTCTGTTTTGATGAGTTAGAAAAGACTTCACAGAAGAGGTAGGCTTTCAGTGAAGACTTGAAAGATGAATAGGCATTTATCAGATAGAAAGCATAGGGAGAGAGGAATGCATCCTAGGCAAAGGCAACTGCCTCTGCAGAGACAGCAGATGTATAGAGGCCTGGTATGTATGTGTTCAGAAAACTGTGGGTTTTTCAGAATAGCTAGAACCTAAATTATGGGAAGGCAAATGAAAAGGAATTAGTCTAAAACAGCAATCTAAATGTCCATCGACAGATGAATGGATTAAGAAGATGTGGTATATTTACACAATGGAATACTACTCAGCCATAAAAAAGAGCAAAATAATGCCATTGGCAGCAACATGGATGGAACTAGAGACTCATACTAAGTGAAGTAAGTCAGAAAGAGAAAGACAAATACCATATAATATCACTTATATCTGGAATCTAATATAAAGAACAAAAGAAACTTTCCACAGAAAAGAAACTCATGGACTTGGAGAACAGACTTGTATTTGCAAAGGGGGAGGGGAGAGGGAATCTGGTGTTAATAGGTGCAAACTCTTGCCTTTGGAGTGGATTAGCAATGAGATCCTGCTGTACAGCACAGGGAACTATATCTAGTCACTTATGATGAAACACGATTGAGGATAATGTGAGGAAAAGTATGTGTGTGACTGGGTCACTTTGTTATACAGTAGAAATTGACAAAACACTGTAAACCAACTATAACGGAACAAATAAAAATCCTTAAAATAAATAAATAAAACAGCAGGTCATAAAGGCCCCGATTGTGTATAATAATGGCAGTAGGGCAGGAATGCCAGTAGAGTAGGAAACTAGCAGGAGGAGGTACTTATTGAATAGAAAATGATGGAGAGGAAGTGGGAAGAAGGAAAGGGTCAGAGAAAAGCCTGGCATGGTTGTCAAAGGCATTCCACCATGTGATGACATGTAATAGCATCCCTTTCCCAGGATTGTTAGAAGGGACAAATAAGATAATAACTATAAAAGAGCTTTGTGAAGTGAAAAGTGCTATTCATGTGGGGGAAACAATTACACTGCATCTTCAAGAAAGGCAGTGAGCCTTTCTGAAGATCAAGAGCATGGGCTTTGGAATCAGACTGCCTTACTTTGAAACTTGCTCTGCTAATGTCTAGCCTTATGATCTTGGATAAGTTTCTTAACCCTTCTGTGACTCACTTTTATAGATTCACAGGATGGGAACAATAATAGTACTCACTTTATTGGATTATTGTGAGGATTAAATGAATTACTATAAGTAGCATGCTTAGAAAGGAGTTCATTCTTTATAACTAGTCAGTAAGTGCTAAATTATTCTTCTCTTTGCACGGAGAGTGCACTTTTTGCCTCCATCACCATTTCATTTGAGCAGATCAGTGAAGTAGTGTGTACAAGGAATATTATCCCTGCCATATAGTTCTCCCCCTGCTCCCAAGCATTGATGGCTCCTGGGGCTCTTCAGGGGCAGCCCAAGTGCCAGAGTTTCTCAACCCATGAAAGTCCCAGATGTCACTCAGCCCATCAGTGCCCAGTCTGACCACTGCCTCTGCCCTATCTCCAGGTTTCCGAAACTTGCATGTGGATGACCAGATGGCAGTCATTCAGTATTCCTGGATGGGGCTTATGGTGTTTGCCATGGGCTGGCGGTCCTTCACCAATGTCAACTCCAGGATGCTCTACTTTGCTCCTGACCTGGTTTTCAATGAGTAAGTACTTGCGGGCCCAAAACTCACATAGACATAGTATACTGTCCAGACCTGGGTGACTGGGTGGTGGTGATGATGGTAATGTGTGTAACTGTGTGAGTTCATTTAACCTTTTAGGTTAGGCAGTAAAGGCCCAGTCAGCCTGCTCAATCAGAGGTGGTTTTGCCTGGTTGAAAGGCCAATTGATAGGAGGGAAGAGGGGGTGGTGCTGAGGCCATCACTTTTCCAGTCAAGACCCAATCCTGGTATTTTGGCAGTGCTTCTGACCTGCTTTCAGCTTATCTCAGACCTTCACTTCAGAGCCCTTCCCCTTCACTCTGAACAACATAGGAAGTTAGCAGAGAAACTCTAGTTGTAAGCGCTAAAATTCCTTTGGTCCCTTTGCTACCACTGAGGGCTACTGCCAGTCACCATTTGTTGAGAAATTCCTTTGGGCCAGAACTATATTAGATACTTTCTAATCCATTCTCATTAGGCCTTCATGATAACTTGATTTTCCCTTTATAATCTTTTTTTTAAAATGGATAGGCTCAATAAAATAAAATGACGCATCCAGCACAGGTAGTGCAGATTGGCAACAGAATTCAGTGTGGCTGTGTAACTCCCAGCTCTTATAGTGCCTCCTGGTGGTAAGTGATGAGGAAAAGCAGCCCCACCATTCTCTGCCATGTGATCTTGGCTCAGCTACTTCCTTTTTCTTAAAACCAGGTTTAATTAATGCTTGCCCTGCCAGCAGCTCTATTTAACCATCATGAATTTGGCCAAGAGTTCATATTTTGGAATTAAAATTTTCTCACCTAAAACCTCTGTTCCTATATCATTGTCTTTGGGCAAGACCCTTAGCTTCCCTGACCTTTAGTTTCCCCATATGTTAATAAAGTAAAACTTTCTCAAATGACTTGTTATAACAACTAAAATAAGAGCTAATGGGTGTGAAATGTCTCACCCATAATGCTAAAGAAGTAAAAAAGTACCTTTCCCATACTCTCTTTTCCTAATAGTGATAATCTTTTCTATGTCTGCTGTTTGAAGTCCCCTGTGGCATTGTGAATGGAGCTGGCCAGGAAAATCTTCCCAAGGAGCTTGAGCTAGTCTCAGCACAGAGAATCCCTTTGGTAAGGGAAGGAATTGACCTTTCCTCCCCTCCAGCCCTCTAACCCAGAAGAGCCTTAAAATAAAATCTACAGGCTTGTGGTTCCTTCCAGTACAACAGTGCCATATGGGGGGAAACAAACGTCCCCAGCTGCCCTCTTCCAACTCAGCCAGCCCTGGTAGCCAGAAACTAAGAATAACCATTGAGCTTTTGGCACAACCTGCTTTGTGGTTTCCAGATCTCCAAAGAGTTACCTATGATGCCATCTTCTGGGGCAGGCCTTAAAAAGCCCCCTTCCTGTTCATCTCTCAACGCTTCCTCTTGCTGCCCTCCAGTGATTGAATCAGCTCCTAAGCACCTGTGCTACCCTCCCCATCCAGAGCCCTAAGAACGCTGTGCCTTTGCAGGGTGATAATTTGCTATTTTCTAAACCTTAATTTCTTTTTCCACCTCTCTGTAAGTATGTGGCATCCTGCATTGGCTTTCTGGTCCATTCCCATGTACCTAATCAAAAGCTACCACAGAATTCCCCAGAGAGTCAGGGTTCTACATCAAGCCCCAGGGCTCCTGAATCAACAGGCTCCCTCTTCCTCTTGTTATAACCCATTCTGTTAGAGCTGTTAGACTCCCTGGAAACATCTAAACCAATGTTTCTCAAAAGGGATGCTCAACATTTTTGAAGGAATGGTTTCTCATTGTGTCACACATTCCCAAATGTTGGAACATGTTTAAAATTCCTGGTACCTACTCACTAAGTACCAAATAACATCCCAGTCACTGTGACAGTCCAAATCTCCCCCATGTATTTCTAGCATCCACTAAGGGAGCAGTACTTCTCCATTTGAAAGCCACCAATTGCTGATAGCCTCCTGAAGGTACAAATGGGAAAACTGACACCCAAAGAGAGAGAAAGAGAGGAACTCTGGGTCAATCCATTTGCTGATCTGTCTTACAGGAAACCTTGTCATCAACCTTGCTTTATTCTTTTCTTATTCCTTCTTTGTGGAAAACACAGCTTATGAGGGTAATGATCTTGAACCCTAGCTTTGTGACCTTGGGTTACTTACTGAACCTCTCTGAACCTTATTCTCTTCATCTGTAGAATACTGAATAGTATCATAATGGCATCTTACAACATGTCATATTTTGAGCAATTACTATGTGCCAGACAGGCACAGTGCTCCATTTTTTTCCAGGGTTTGTCTCCCCCCCTTGTCCACGCTTTCATTCCCACCTACCTCTGATGTCTTCATTTTCATTCCTGCCCCTCATTTTCCTTCCTTTTTTATTTTAGGTTTTTAAAGATCGATAACTACTATCAATATGCTTTTTTTAATAATTTTTTTATATTCCCACTGTACAGCAAGGGGGTCAGGTTATCCTTACATGTATACATTACAATTACATTTTTTCCCCACCCTTTGTTCTGTTGCAACATGAGTATCTAGACAAAGTTCTCAATGCTACTCAGCAGGATCTCCTTGTAAATCTATTCTAAGTTGTGTCTGAGAAGCCCAAGCTCCCGATGCCTCCCACTCCCTCCCCCTCCCATCAGGCAGCCACAAGTCTCTTCTCCAAGTCCATGATTTTCTTTTCTGAGGAGATGTTCATTTGTGCTGGATATTAGGTTCCAGTTATAAGTGATATCATATGGTATTTGTCTTTGTCTTTCTGGCTCGTTTCACTCAGGATGAGATTCTCTAGTTCCATCCATGTTGCTGCAAATGGCATTATGTCATTCTTTTTTATGGCTGAGTAGTATTCCATTGTGTATATATACCACCTCTTCCGAATCCAATCATCTGTGGATGGACATTTGGGTTGTTTCCATGTCCTGGCTATTGTGAATAGTGCTACAATGAACATGTGGGTGCATGTGTCTCTTTTAAGTAGAGCTTTGTCCGGATAGATGCCCAAGAGTGGGATTGCGGGGTCATATGGAAGTTCTATGGATAGATTTCTAAGGTATCTCCAAACTGTTCTCCATAGTGGCTGTACCAGTTTACATTCCCACCAGCAGTGCAGGAGGGTTCCCTTTTCTCCACAGCCCCTCCAGCACTTGTTATTTGTGGACTTCTTAATGATGGCCATTCTGACTGGTGGGAGGTGGTATCTCATGGTAGTTTTGATTTGCATTTCTCTTATAATCAGCGATGTTGAGCATTTTTTCATGTGTTTGTTGGCCATCTGTATATCTTCTTTGGAGAAATGTCTATTCAAAATGTCCTTTGCCTATTTTTCCATTGATTGATTGGCTTGTTTGCTGTTGGGTTGTATAAGTTGTTTATATATTCTGGAGATTAAGCCCTTGTCGGTTGCATCATTTGAAACTATTTTCTCCCATTCTGAAAGTTGTCTTTTTGTTTTCTTTTGGGTTTCCTTTGCTGTGCCAAAGCTTTTCAGTTTGATGAGGTCCCATGGGTTTATTTTTGCTCTAATTTCTATTGCTTTGGGAGACTGACCTGAGAACATATTCATGATGTGGATGTCAGAGAGTGTTTTGCCTATGTTTTCTTCTCGGATTTTGGTGGTGTCCTGTCATATATTTAAGTCTTTCAGCCATTTGGAGTTTATTTTTGTGCATGGTGTGAGGGTGTGTTCTAGTTTCATTGCTTTGCATGCAGCTGTCCAGGTTTCCCAGCAATGCTTGCTGAATAGACTTTCCTTTTCCCATTTTATGTTCTTGCCTCCCTTGTCAAAGATTAATGGACCATAGGTGTCAGGGTTTATTTCCGGATTCTCTATTCTGTTCCATTGGTCTGTCTGTCTGTTTTGATACCAGTACCACACTGTTTTGATGACTGTGGCTTTGTAGTATTTCTTGAGGTCTGGGAGAGTTATGCCTCCTGCTTGGTTTTTGTTTCTCAGGATTGCTTTGGCAATTCCGGGTCTTTTGTTGTTCCATATAAATGTTTGGATTGTTTGTCCTAGTTCTGTGAACAATGTCATGGGTAATTTGATAGGGATTGCATTGAATCTATAGATTGCTTTGGGTAGTATGGCCATTTTTACAATATTGATTTTTCCAATCCAGGAGCATGGAATATCTTTCCATTTCTTTACATCTTCTTTGATTTCTTTGATTAAAGTTTTATAGTTCTCGGCATATAGGTCCTTTACCTCCTTGGTCAGGTGTATTCCGAGGTATTTGATTTTGTGAGGTGCAATTTTAAAAGGTATCGTATTTTTTTATTCCTTTTCTAATGTTTCATTGCTGGTATACAGAAATGCAACTGACTTCTGAATGTTCATCTTATATCCTGCTACTTTGCTGAATTTATTAATCAGTTCAAGGAGTTTTGGGGTTGAGTCCTTAGGGTTTTCTATGTATAGTATCATGTCATCTGCATACAGTGACAGTTTGATCTCTTCTCTTCCTATATGGATGCCTTTCATTTCTTTTGTTTGTCTAATTGCTGTGGCTAAGACTTCCAAAACTATGTTGAAGAGCAGTGGTGAGAGTGGGCATCCCTGTCTTGTTCCAGATTTGAGTGAGAAGGGTTTCAGTTTTTCCCCATTGAGGATTATATTTGCTGTGGGTTTATCATAAATGGCTTTGATTATATTCAGGAATGTTCCCTCTATACCCACTTTTTGCCCCTCATTTTCTACCTTGCACTCTCTCTCCCTTTTTTTCCTTTTGCTATTCCCTATTCTGTTCTCCCTTTCTCCTCAGGTCTTTTTCCTTTCCTTTTTGTATTCCTTCCCTTTCTCTTCTTCCCTCCTTTCCCCTCCTTCTCCCTGCTTAGGGTGTGCAGCAGTGTTACAGTAATTCTTCATGTCAGGATCATGATCTCTGGTAAAAAATGAGCCAGAAAGACAAAGACAAATACCATATGATATCACTTATAACTGAAATCTAATATCCAGCAGAAATGAACATCTCCTTAGAAAAGAAAATCATGGACTTGGAGAAGAGACTTGTGGCTGCCTGATGGGAGGGGGAGGGAGTGGGAGGCATCGGGAGCTTGGGCTTATCAGACACAACTTAGAATAAATTTACAAGGAGATCCTGCTGAATAGCATTGAGAACTATGTCTAGATACTCATGTTGCAACAGAACAAAGGGTGGGGAAAAAATGTAATTGTAATTTATACATGTAAGGATAACCTGACCCCCTTGCTGTACAGTGGGAAAATAAAAAAAAAAAAAATACTGCAGTGTTGCCATCAACAGAGGCTTGGAAACACAGTAGAGACCAGAACAAAGCCATGTCCCAAGACTCAGCAGCTATTATTCAAAAATTCTCTAGGGTGAAGGGCTTGGAGCAGCACTGTTTTGGTCAATTAACTTGTGATACTATCTAAATACTTCCTTTTTCCAGTTGGGCTCCAGCCTACAATGAATACTTCTACACTCTCGGCCCCCTTCCCTTCCTTCTTTCTCCAGGCCAGCCAAGATCTTCCGAGATAGGGTACTGAGTTCTACCAGCCCTGCTCAGCCTGTGAATGAGGCTAGTGGTTTGGGGACCAAAATGTCAAACCACAGGCTTCAGGCCAAATCTGGGAGGTCTTTTTCCTTACAACTTAAGTGAGTGTCAAATTCCCTTTCCTTTCTCCACAAGATATAAAATCAATTTTCCTCTCCCTCCCTCCCTCTCCCTCTCTCTCTCTCTATCTCTCTCTTTCTCTGTCTCTCTCTGTCTGTCTCTCTCTCTCTCACAAACACACCCACACACACAATTTTTGAAGTGCTGAAAACCAGGAAGGTCTGCTAGTAGGGGAATGCTATGTTTTCTCCTAGAGGCTTGTCATGGCCAGTCATGGAACAGAGAGGTTGCTACCCCAAGAAGCTATCCAAGCCTTGGCCACTTCCCTATATAATTTATAGGTGATAATGTGATGATCTGTTCACAAGTCACTATAATAAAAGCAGCTCACGCTTTTTTATTATTCCCAAACTGTTGGAAGGAACAGCCCGTATATGAGGGTGTAGGCTCCCCTTCTGTAGGGGACATTTAGATTGGACATTCAGAAATACTTTATATCTGATTTGCTAAGCATTGGAACTCATTTAAAGGGACAGTGAGGAGTCTCCTTCCCTGGGAGTTTTTTTTTTTATATAAATAAAGGATTACATTTCTAGAATAAGAAGTATGGTTACTTGAGAATACTGGTGTCCTTATGTTAAGAGTTGATTTCTAAGGCTTGTCTTCCAGAAATCCTCCAAGTAGAGATTTCTGGGAGGCAGTTTCTGGCTCTGACTGTAGCTGGGATATTAGAACTGTAGTCAGGGAGACCATGTGCCTGGCCCATTGTATTCATTTGGTTAGGCTTTCCTGTCCTGTCTCAGGAAGCAGGAGGGGCATAGGAACCTGGAAATTCCATGTGCTAACCCATATCCTGGCCAGGGGAGATGAGTAGTTATCAGGATGTCACAATTTTGAAAAAAAAAAAAAAAAGAACAATCTTATTCCTTGTCACTGAAGCACAAGCAAGAGAAACAGCATCTTCTTCTTGGAGAACCTGGAGAGGGGAGGGCAACCATAGACATTCTGTCTGGGTTTATTGTAAGCCTTGCCTTACTCCTCCCTTTTCCCTTTGTGTCTCCTTCTTAGGTACCGCATGCATAAGTCCCGAATGTACAGCCAGTGTGTCCGGATGAGGCATCTCTCTCAAGAATTTGGATGGCTCCAAATCACCCCCCAGGAATTTTTGTGCATGAAGGCACTGCTGCTCTTCAGCATTAGTAAGTGCCTGGAAAGGCAAGGAATGCCTCTAGGGGCATAGGGAATCAAAGGGGAGCTACTTTTTCCATTAAAGGGTTATCAGGAAGAAGCCAGTTCCTGAACATTTCCCTTCTTCTTTCACTCTCCCTTAGCATCCTTTTTTCCTAACAAGGATGAACTTCACAGCTAGAGAGAAAATTTTTGCTAGAATTCAACCTCCATTAGATCCCCACCTACCCCCAATCTCTCTCTGGGACAAGGGCTTTTTGGCTGGTTGTAGCAGGTTTCTGAATTTTTTCATAGCTTCTTCTATAAAACAGGCAAAGATCATCTAATATTATTGTAAGGGCAGAAGGGAATGCCTCCTGGAAGAAATTTCCTCTTCTGCTAGCAGGAGAAGGTCTATGTAAGTAACTCAGGTAGCTTATTTGGCAACCAAGGCATATTTCTTTAATGTCTCTTCTAAGCAGAGTGCTGCCTTAGCCTCTGTGAGGGAGAAAGGAGGCCATATTTGATATTCAAAGCCACGTGTTTTAATTGTCTAAAACAGAGCCGGACTGTGGACAACATAAAACCATAGGTCCTAAGAAATATGTAGATGAGAAGACTAGAAAAAGGAAAGACTCAGTAAATTTTATTTGCTTGATGCCCTTCAGACTGGGTCCATCTAGCCTTTTCCCCAAGACCTTCCTGGCAGACTTCCTGAAGGCCCCAGGCATATACACCTCAAGTGACAGGAATCCAAGTAGATGGCTCCTTTCCTGTGGGGGTGGGGGTCTAGTTTTTGGTCAGAAACCTTGGTGCTTTGTCTAATGCTCCTTTGTGGGCATGATTCCCCTCCCCATTCTGTCTTCATCCCACATCAGTTCCAGTGGATGGGCTGAAAAATCAAAAATTCTTTGATGAACTTCGAATGAACTACATCAAGGAACTTGATCGTATCATTGCATGCAAGAGAAAAAATCCCACATCCTGCTCAAGGCGCTTCTACCAGCTCACCAAGCTCCTGGACTCTGTGCAGCCTGTAAGCAAACAGTGGAGGGTTCTTTTTCAGGGAGAGCAGCCTGATAGAGCCAAGTGATAATATGCTCTTATAGGGTCTGGCACCACCTGTTTGGAGGTGCTTCCATTCCCCTCTGGCTTTGAGTGTGGTCCAGGATGAAAGTGCAATGAAGAAGAAAGGAACACAGGTCACAGTGTCCCAGCTGGATGTTGTGAAAGAGGTGGAGGAGTTGAGAACAGAGCAGTTGGGACACAGGGAAGGGGCTTAGAATAAATAAGTTCTCTAAGCAGACAAAACAGACCTGGAATGTTTTCCCCCTCTTCCTTGAGTCATGTGCACATGCGCACGTGCGTGCACGTGTGTGTGTGTGTGCGTGTGCGTGTGTGTGCGCGTGTGTGTGTGTGTGTGTGTGTGTGTGTGTGTGTGAGAGAGAGAGAGAGAGGGAGAGGGTCTATGCTGGAAAAAAGGAACACCCAGTCCTGAGTCAGAGAGCTTGCAATGGTGTAAGTGATCTCTTGAGAGCCCTCAGTGACTCTATGGAGACCATTTAGGGCACATGTGTGTGTGGATGTGTGCACACACACACTACACACATACATGGGAAGGACAAAGGACATAGAAGGAAGGAGGAGGAAATCAAAAGTTGTGGGGGAGAGCCTGTCAAGAAGCCAACTTCTCGTCAATCCTGTTTTCTCCCTCTCTTATTGTCCTCCTGCAGATTGCACGAGAACTGCATCAGTTCACTTTTGACCTGCTAATCAAGTCCCATATGGTGAGCGTGGACTTTCCAGAAATGATGGCAGAGATCATCTCTGTGCAAGTGCCCAAGATTCTTTCCGGGAAAGTCAAGCCCATCTATTTTCACACACAGTGAAGCTTTGGAAGCCCCCATTTTCTCACCCTACCCCACTCCCTTTTTTCAAATATCTTCTGCCTGTTTTAACTCTGCACTACTTCTCTGCTGTGCCTTGGGGAATTTCCTCTATTGATGTATAGTCTGTCATGAAGATGTTCCTGAGTTGTTTTTGCTGGGCTTTTTTCCCTTTTCCTCCTTTCTTTTCTTTCCCTCCCTCCCATGGCACTTTCAGACTCTGCTTCTGCTGTGGCTCTTATCTGTGTTTTGAATGCCATTGTATTTCTTCAAATCTATGATGATCCTCATGTGGCACAGTGTCAAGTTGTGCTTGTTTATAGCACTGTGCTGTGTGCCAGCTACACAAACGTTTACTCACCTAATGCCACGTGAAGTTTAGAGAGCTAAGAGTATCTGGGAAAACAAAAGACAAACAAACAAAAACAAAAGCAAAACTTGCTAGGATTTTTCGCTCTTAAAAAATATGAAAACAAACAAATTCCCAAAGAGGCCAACAATAACTAGAATAAGGTGAAAATTGCAAGCCCATAGGGAGTCATTGCTTTTTTTCCCCAAACCCTCTCTGCCTGGGAGACTTTATTTTCTGCCAATGGCTATTGCCATTAGAGGGCAGGGTGACCCCAGAGCTTGCGGGAGGGGGGAGCAGATTTAAGAGAGGACAGAGAGGACAGATGGATCACCAGTACCTGCCCACAGCCTTGGCCCCTGAGGGCTAGACTGCTCAACTGCAGTACAATTTATGGCACTGAAAAATGTGCTTCTTGTTAGAAAACTTGTCTGTATGTGAATGCCTCCCCCCACCAGTCTCATTTCTCTCTTATCCTCTGCCTCCACCCTCAAACTGACTTTCAATAGCCTTTCTAAGAGCTTTGAACTGAATGTTCTCTTTAGCCAAAACTTGGCCACTTCCACTGTAGAATCAGACCAGCGAGAAGGAGAGGAGATATCTGACCTTTTGGAACGCCCCATTATGATCCAGGTCTGCTTTCCCATTTATGGCTCAGGGAGGAGCTTGGGGCTGGAGGCAAAGGAAAAGGAAGTGGTGGCTTGACTGTTCTCCTGCTTAGGGCACTGAAGATTTGATCCCTTTTTGCCTCTACTTTTAAAAGAACTGAATGTTCTCTGACTGACCCCATGCAGCTGCAAGCACCATCCACCCTCCCTTCAGGGTTTTGTGGGCCTGAACTTCACCAGACTGTATTACAGCCACAGTGGTGAAGCTTGTCTACTTCTTTGGGCAAGTTCACAGACTCTCTGCTAAGAACCCCCACCACCAAGAAAACTAGCAAGCCAGCATCTTAACATCTACACCTAGATGCCAGTAGGCTCAAAGACTTGTTACCAAATGTCTGTCATCAACTATGAGATTTTTGGATCTCTTAGACAAACTGGAAAAAAGGCATCAATGGGATTGGACAAGCTGCGCATCTTGCCCTCATCCCCTAGAGAGAATACCTTCCCATCAAGTGGATAAATGCCTACTTCCTCCTTCAGAGCAACTAAAGGGGTCACACAGATCAGGGTTGAAAAGAAAATTCAATTGCCAAGGTGGGAAGAATGAAGACACTAAAACTAGAAACCCTGTAAATGCTCTCCTTGCCACCCAGCATATCCACCTTCAAAAGTCATGGGAAGAAGAGAGAAGAAATCAAGAGGAGACTGACTACTAAATTAAAAGTCTTCAGAAGCAAAATCTAAAATCAGATGGACACCATCTGGTGATTTTACTCATCGTCCTCCTCTGCTGCTGATTCTGGGCTCTGACATTGGCCATAAATGACTCCCCACCTTTATTGCTGCCTCTCAGTCAGAGGAAGCTGAAACATTGAGACTACAAAACCATGGCCTCCTTTGGAAAGGTCTGGTTGATATGGCTCCTTATGGGCTGCCACCTAGGAACTCGAGGTGTGTTCCTGGGATACTGGTTTTGTACAGTCCTTTGGCACACCTCTGTTCTGTTGACTTTGTCCCCTAATCGTGAGTACAGGGGAATATCCACCTATGTTCTCATCTTGGCCACTGCCTCCTCACTAAGCTCTTCAATTCATCTGATAAACTGAAGAAATTAGGGGCCAGTCACCAAGCTGCCCATTTCAGTTGGTTCACTCAACTTGTTGAGAAGATAGTTTTTAAGTGACATGATATGATCTACATGACTTTCCTCCTCTGATTTTTGTTGATATTAATAGCCAAATGAACTTGCAAAACAGCTTCTTTAAATAACAAGGGATAGGGGAACCTAAGATGGGTGATATACCAATCTATGACTGCTGCACAAAACTAAAGCCAACAGGTTCTCTTACTGGGGTAGGATAGACAAATTCTGGTTGATATTTGTTTTGACACTATTTGTTTTATGTAAGTTCACAGGATCACTTTTAGCTGTTTTAAAAAGAAAAAAAATCAACCACGCTTCATTTAAACTAGATTACCTTTCAGTAGTTCCTTTACATCTGTTTTGAAATTATTTTCATCTTTTGTGGCATGTGTATTCAATTTTATCATTCTAATACTTCCTGTAAATACTATATGCTCTCCTTTTCATTTCTGGGGCTATCAAAATTTTCATCTGTATGGATTTCCCAATTGTGACTCTTGTCTTTATGAATATATGTTTTGTAACTGCTAAAGCCAAAAATCAATGAAACAGCAGTGTAAGTAATTAAAAGCATAAACAACTGGATTACTCCAAATCTCCCAATGGCAAGACTAGGGAAAAATGGCCTGAACAAGGATTTAGGCCTACTGTTTTTGCACTGGAGTTTCAATGAGCAAAGGAAATTTTAGCTTGTCTTTGTCTCCCACAGATGAAGGGGGGATATTTTTTCCTTTGGCCATTAATGTTCCAGCCAGTGTAATTGACTAATTGACACAAGTCACATTTTGCATGCACTCTGTTCTACAAACAGAGTTGATGTGGTTGTTACACTGTGCTCACCCTGAAGGATTGGCTACCCATACCCACTCACCTGGTGAGTTTGAAGATCTTCATCTTCACTCACCAGATGAGTCAAGGGGACTATCTCCAAAGAGGTTTGTAGTACTCAATGGGGATGGAGAGTGAGGAAGAGAAAAAGAATGAGCACCAGTGAGAAGGCTCTGTCTGTGCTGGGCAGCAGACAGCTGCCAAGGTCACAAACTCTGTGGTGAAAGAAAAGAGTCGTGTGGCAATTTCAGCTCTCGTTCATTGGGCAGCTTGCCTAGGCCTGGCCTCTGAGTTGAAATGTGGGTTGGGTTCTTTGTTCCATTGCTTTTCTATGCCACAGACAGTATCTTTGTTCTTGGAGAGTTCATTATTTTTTTAATGAGAAAGGGATTTTTGAAGGATTCTGTCATATAACTTTGAAAAAGAAAAACAGTAATACATATATTTTTATATATGTTCACTGACACTAAAAAGTGTCGGGGGGAGCTTCAATCTGTCCTTTGGATATTTGCTGAGATGATTGTCCAGGTTGAGAAATAATATGCTGATGCTAGAGTACCTCTCTGCCATACTCTACTTCTAAATACATATATGCATATATAGCAAGAAGTATTCTATTTGTACTTCAAGAGAAAGTAGGTCCACCATCCACATGATACTGACACTACACAAATGACATAACTTTAAGCATCAAGTAGCTTTTAAGTGCTCATTTTATTAGGCACAGCACAGGCATGGCTTTGCCCTCTTTTCTCCTTTGATATTCAACACAGCACAAAAGACCAGGCCACTCCCTCTACCCTCTCCCAGTCTTGTGCTACAGGGTTGTACTTCATGAGACTCTCTTCAGACAGCCCAATAACTATCCCTGCATAGTCCCTGCATGGCCCTGGGAAAACAAGAGGTTGACTACTAGTTGTCATATACCAGTTGCCTAAGTAAGAGGGCACTGGGCCAACGGAGTGACCTTCATGCTCAACCACCTATAGGGGTCATGGAAATCAGGGATGCTAAAACATAGGATCCAACCCCAAACTTAAGTCAAAATAAGCCATTTAGCATGTGCAATTTCTTGTAAAAGGAAGTTTCTACCCCCACTGCCTTTTATAGGCAGGTCTATTCTCACCACTAATCTCTTGGAAAAATCTTTGAAAGCAGTTTAAAAAAAGAGACAAAGAGATGAAAACATCACATTATGTAACCAAAGATTACACTGTATCTGCTAAGATACCAAATTTTTTAAGGGCAGGGAGGGAACAAGAATTAGTGCCTCTTTGGTAAGCTATCCAAAGACAGACTAAAGGACTTTGCTGGTGACTGACTTATAAGAGTTCTGTGGGGTTACCCCACACACAATATATACATTTAGAAGAGTGGAAGATAATTTTGAAAAAAAAAATGGGATTATGGGTCCTTCACTAAGTGATTTTTATAAGCAGAACTAGCTTTCCTTTTCTCTAGTAGTTGCTGAGCAAATTCTTAAAGCTCCATCATTGCATGATTGGAAATGGAGCTGTCTTGGCCACTGTATTTTCTAGTGCCGATGTTAGCATATCTGAAGATGTGAAGCCCTTACTGAGAAGGGGAGCATATAAAGGACTAGATTTTGCACTAGAGGGGACAGCAGGCAGAAATTCTCATTTCTGCCCACTTTGAATGGCACAAAAAAGTTCTCTGCATTTTAAGGCAGAAGGTTGAAATATATTGTAAATGAGTATTTGTATCCATGTTTTCAAAACTGAATTATATATATATAGATATAATGTGTTCTTATAGCTTTATCTTTCTCTGCACCTTTATATTTGGTTCCAGGTCATAATTGATACCATGTACTTGTGAGAGAGGCCACAGCTACATCTTGGAAGCTCTCTCAGAATTGAAAAGACACCTGGGTTGATCAGATAACTAAGAGATATCTGCTTCTATTGAGGCCAGACCCACAGGCCTTGCAAAGGAGCTGAGGGGGGAAAAGGGTAGGGTACATGATGTATTGCACTTTACTAGCCCAAGACAGATGAATGTGTAAAGGGTGGCGAAGTCTCATTGGAACTTATTGGGATTTACCATGGAGAAGGCCCAGACTTGTGGCCAAAGGCCAACGCAAATAATTAGCCATTGGCCCTCTAATGGGACCTGTGCAGTTGAAAGAAGGAAGGGTATTTTTTGTTCATTGCCATCCTTGTGAGAAAAGGGCAGTTTCCTGCACTTGGGAACCTGGAGCAAGTGCTCCATTTCAAACAATTCACTCACCTGCGATTGAGGTGCTCTTGCTACTGGGTGTCTATGTGCTCTAATTCTGATTTTGGATATGTTCTGTAAAGATTTTGACAATGAAAATGTGTTTTTCTCTGTTAAAAAATTATTAATGTATTAGAAGTAGTATCTCTGTAGGTACAGGTCCATCTCTGCCCACAGGTAGGGATGTTTTTCTTCAATTAAGAGATTGACACTGGGGTCTGTTGCCCAGAGCCTCCCAATTCTTAACCGTTTCTAGGTGAAGGCAGAAAAATCCACATTAGTCACTTCTCTTCAGATACTTCAGCTGAGGTAAAAACAAAACAAAACAAAACAAAAACAAAAACAAAAAAACAAAAAAAAACCACTTGGAATGTTCCTCCCCACCCCCCCAAAAAAAAATGAGTGGTAAAAAATTTAACAGTTAGAGTCTTAAAGGGAAAAATAGCTTTTGACTCAGCTTTGACCCCCTATTAGATTTGGCCAGGAAACAGTTAATATGCATCGATTGGTTTCCAGCCCTAATTCAGTATAGCAGAGGTGCTGGTTCTCTTCCTTATGCTACTTCTCTCTTAGCTTTTTATGGAATTAAATGACAAGCTCTGGTCTCAGTAGCCCTGTGACCTAAAACAGTTCCCATATGCACTATTTAACAAGGCTATCATGAGCTACAAATTCCACTGGCCACCCACCAAAGACTTGTCCTTACACACGTCCCGAAGGAAAGACAATTCTGAAATGCTGCTGTTTCTCTGGTGGTGCCGTCTCGGGCCGATGTTTCACATTTTGGAACTCTGTTCCCTGCACAGCATATAGGCCGGCCTGCAGTCTCTTCCAACTTTAGCCCTTGGTGCTAATTGTCCTGCAGTGAAGTGCCTGTGGGATTGCCCTATCCCATAAGCCACTCAGGTGCTGAGAGTAGCCACCATCGGGATGACTCAAGCTAAAAAAAAAAAAAAAAAAAAAAAAAAAAAATCCCCTCACCACTCAGTGACACCTTTCTGCTTTCCCCTAGAGTGGAACATTGATTAGGGAGTGCCTTGGACATAACATTCTTATGCTGTCCTTCAGATTAATTTGGCAGCAGGAGGGAGCAGACTATGTAACCAGATGTAAGAACTAATTTTAATGTTGAGTGATAAAAATTAAAGAAATCATATAAAGATTTTTAAGGAAACATTAATTTTGCTTGAATCTTCTTTTGATGGGGCTTCAGTTCTCACAGAAGTACTTGGCCTGCACTGGGCAGCAGGACCAGCCCCAAACGCTAGTGTTCTATTCTCTTTTTGTAATCTTGGAATCTTTTGTTGCTCTAAATACAATTAAAAATGGCAGAAACTTGTTTGTTGGAATACATGTGTGACTCTGGGTTTGTCTCTGTCTCTGCTTTCAGAAATGTCATCCATTGTGTAAAATACTGTCTTGCTGGTCTGCCAGCTAAAACTTGGCCACAGCCCCTGTTGTGGCTGCAGGCTCAAGTTATTGTTAACAAAGAGACCAGAGAAAAGCTGCTAATGTGCTCTTATCACCGTTGTTAATTTGTTAAAACATAAAACAATCTAAAATTTCAGAAGAATTTCATCAGATTTCTTTTAATTAGCTCTTTTTATTGGCTGTCTTTATTGAAGTCAAGAGTTGGTATCATGCCCAGTGGCTTTTTAATGCCACTTTAATTTTCATATATTTTTAAAATCTTTGCACATGGATTATAAATTTGTTATGTGTTGCCCTTAGCATAGGTTGACCTGGGACCACCAAAAGATCAAAGGGTCTGAGCTAGAAAGCACAGATGGACACTGGCAGCCCATTACCACTTCTCATCAAAAACCCTGAGCTTATCCACCAGGAGAAAGCTACACAAAACCCAGCTGTTTACCCTCATTCTCATTCTCATGGGAGCATAAAATGGATGGGGGTGTCACTGCCCCGGTTCTTGCCAAGATAAGGAATGGGCATGTTCACATCCTCACTGGTGTTCAGGGGCCACATCATCCTATGATTGAGGTGAAATCCAAGCCAGCCTTCTTTAGGGTTTACAAAAGTTCAATAAATCCCCCTTTTGTCTCCTCTCAGTGTGAATACTTCATGACATCCCAAATTGGATTCTGGGCTTTAGGTACAGGCCATCAATGAGGTGTGACAGATGTGTTAAGGAATAATAGGAAAATTCTTTATGTCTCAATGTCCTTACCTGTAATAGAGATTGTCACAGTGCCTCTTTACTAGGCCAGGTTGGGGAATTCAGGAAGAATGTATATGACCAGCTGGTGGGTTTATTGCTCTTGTTTTTATCCCTGTTAAAATGCCAGAGGTTTCTCATATTAAGCCATGTATGTCCTTGATCACTTGAGAGTGGATGGGTTTCTTAGAATTTTCCTGAGAGCAGTGTTTGATGGAGAAGAGACAAAAATAAGAGATTCTTAGGATGTATGTTTGTTTATGTGTGTCTAAGTAAAGAGAGGAAGAATGTGAATGTTTGTGGGCTGTGTGTCCAGAAGAGCCTCTCTGACCACCATTGCTTAGGTTCTCTTTCCTTGGACCTACAGAGAGTGATCTAACAATCACCCGCCATGGTTGCATTGACCATTCAGCTCTTGCCTAAAGTGACAGATTCCACCGTAGACTTTCCAAGGAGTAGCAAAGCACTGAAGTCAAGGGTAAAGAACACCTAGTGGATTAAAAAGAGCCTAGATGTGGGAGTGCTATATATGACTTGATCATGGTTATATAGTTACTGTATAGCTAGGATTCTGGCCTTCTGATTCACTATATACTAGTCAACTCTCTGCCCTTTCCTCAACATTAGATTTCTCATCTATAAAATGAGTGTGTCTGGAGATGTGGAATAGAACCAGATGAGATGGAGAGCCCCTTCCAATGTGGACACAGCGGTTATTGTGAACTACAGCAGCACTTTTTAAAATAACATAAATGGGAAAGGAAGAGGCCTTTGATTATCCCTAGAACACATAGTTTTGGAACTAGAACCCCCATGTTTGTACTCAAAAAAATTTTACTTAACACCTGGGACAGGGAATCAAAACAACAATTGAGTCCTGGGTAATATATGCTGTCAAGTCCTTGATGGATGGAGATACTGCTCAAAAGTAAAATAATTTCTTTACCATTTAGATGATCTTATATATAGCTAAGTAGGAGTTAAGCCACAGTGCATGCTTTCAGTGAGTTTACAGCCTACTAAATGCCTTAGACCAGGCCAATTTGGTACTTCCACTTATCGCATCCACCCCAAACCCTCCCACATCTATCCCTCAGACAATATTGGGCTAACCTCTGATGTATAACTGCTACTTTTTAGAGCTAGAAGTTATCTTAGACAGCATCTAGCCCAAACTTAGCATTCTTCAAATGAGGAAGTCACAGCAAAAAAACTTGTTGACTGCTATTGTGAATTAGGACCTACATCAATGGACTAGCCCTAGCACACCTAAATCACAGACCAGTTGTACCAGTTGTATACATACAGGCAGCATGCCAGGGTAACAGGGAACCTTAAAACCTCTACCATCTCTTTACACAGTGGTTTAGAGCCTCAGTGAGAGAGCCTCCACTTCTCATCTGTGGTTCCTATATATACATCCCAAAAATATCTACTACAAACTCCCAGTGGTTTTCTTTTTGCCATTGCAAGGAAGAGTGAGAGAAGGACAGAATTATTGGAGGAGTTGGAATAGTGACTCTAGAAGCAATGAGAAACATTTAAAAGACACACTGAAGTATGAAAACCTATTTTTCTGAGTTAATAGGCATATGCAGAAGATACAAATCCTCAGATTCTTCTGCCACCATTTTCTCAGGCCACAACTTCCCTTTTTTCTTCAATATCCTTCCCAGATTGCTGCACGCAAGAAGACCATTTGCAGAATTTGGTCTGACTGCCAACTAGCAAGCCTGTACCAAAAAACCTGACTTAAGTCAGACTATATGCAAACAGTTCTCTACAGTCTCCATTGGGGCACTTCAAATCTAAAACCAGAAAATAGGCCAGCAGAGTAAGAATAACAATTGAGATAACTAAGAATTTTTTTTAAAAAAGTTGTAACATAATTAGTAAGTTGGAAGCTTGCTGTAACATATTGTATAAGAATAGAATAGAGAGTGACACAGAGGTTGACTCAAGGGAATAATAGTAATAATGATAATAATAATAAGTAATATAGTGAGCACTTACTATGTCCCAGGAAGTGCTAAAGGAAAGCTCTTTATATGGTGTCCTACATAATCCTTACATTAACCCTACAAGATAAGCACAATTATTCCTATTATGTAAATAAACTGAGGCCCTGATTCAACTTATTTCTGGCTCAGACCCAAGATTACTTCCAAGTAATAAAGATTGAACTCAAGCTAAAGTATGTTTGTTATCAAAGTCTATGATTTCTATTATTGCACCACTTTTTCTTTTTTGAAAGGCTGGTTGATTTTCTGTCTTTGCAAAGAGGCCCAAGGAACACAAAAGCAGGCAGCATTAGCTATAGGAACAAAGAAGGAGATATATCACAATAGAATTGTCTCCACAACTGCCTCTTCCAGGAGTGGCAGTGATATCTGATGTACATGAGACTGTGATATCCTCAGAGCAGCCACCTACTCCCCAAACTTCAGATGAGTCCTTTGGAGTCCTCCAGCCCTACCATCTCCCAAGTGTCTCATCAAGCCTCTTGCTTTCCCTGCCTGTCTTTTCTCTTCTTTCTTCTTCTTCTGTTTTTTTTTTTTTTGTCTTTTTAGGGCTGCACCCGTGGCATACAGAGGTTCCCAGGCTAGGAGGCTAATCAGAGCTGTAGCCACCGGCCTACCCCAGAGCCACAACAATGCCAGATCCAAGCTGCGTCTGCAACCTACACCACAGCTCATGGCAATGCCAGATCCTTAACCCACTCATCGAGGCCAGGGATCGAACCTGCAACCTCATGGTTTGTAGTCAGATTCGTTAACCACTGAGCCATGATAGAAACTCCTCCCTTCCTGTCTCTGGTTAGAGTTACCAACTGTTCACTGGGTGTCCAAACTCCTGTGAGCATGTTTGTCTATAAAGGCATGCAGGAGAAAGAGCATTGGATCAGGAATCAGGATACCAGCTTCTGCTACTTACCATCAGGTGAACTTTAGCAGGTCACTTCACCTTTTCGGTCTCCCCATCTGTAGAGCAAGGGTGATAAGGACTAGGCTAGTTTTTTCTAGTTCTAACATGACTTCTTAGATGTCGTGAAACTTTTGGCTAAAACCAGAATTTTGACAATCTGGGAACTTCCAGTTTTATCTCACTCCCGTGCCTATAATCTTATTCCTATATTTTAGAATCCGTATCATAGAAAAGACTAATGATAGTTTTTGCTGTACTTGCACATGTTTTGTCACCAACATCCTTGACAACACACCCAGTATTGCAATGCTTGTTTTTCTACAACAGCCTCCACCCTACAGCATCCATCGTGCCTATGGTACCTGTCTTTCTTCGTTAAAGTATATTTATACTAATGTCTCTTGGGTAACTCTGTGCTTGGACAATTTTAATATGGGCCAAAGACCCCACTAGTAGATCTTCTATCCAGTATAAATGACTGTGGCTGCCTGGGGAATCTCTGAGGTGGAGGTGGTATGGACTTTATTAATGGCCTAGGTCAAGAACAAGAGTATGGGCAATGTCATTAGATAAGCACTAATGGACAAGAGACCACACCAAAGGCTTCCCTTTTGCATAGAGTAGTATATTCTATTAGCTTTCATTCATGTGCTCCCTTTCATGTAGAATGACCTCCTCCATTTTTGCCTAGGAAGAAGGCTCAGCTCAAAAGTCAACTCCAAGATGGTTTCCTGATTTCTTCAGCTGGAAATGAGTTCTGTCTCCTTTAAACTTTGAATCTCCTTTTCCTAAGCCCAAATCACTGCATTGGCTTGCACTTAGTTATAATAGTGCCATTTAAATAGTGCTTCATATCTTATAGCACTTTTATATCAACTATCTTATTGGAGATTTGCATGAACCCTATAAGGAAACCATTGCAGGAATTATTAATATCCCAGTTAAATATGTGACAGGAAGTTAAGTATGTGACATTTTTATTTCAGTAGTTAGCTGGAGACTTCTATTTCTAGCAGTAAAAACTAGACATCCTGAATTACCCTCCCAATGAAAACAAGTCAAATTTAACATTAAATACAAAATAATAGTTTAAAATTCATCGTTCATTTAGTATATTAGTAAAAAAAATCCATAGCCAAAAAGAAAGTTGAAGTAGGAACTCAGGAGGTAAATGAGAGTCAAAGCCAAATTTTGCCCTGGGTTTTTTTCCAGACCCTGGGAGACTAAATTTCTACAGTGATGATTGTAAGAAGTAAGGAAAAATGAGATAAAGACTAGAGGTCACCCAAGATGAGGAGTCTTGTAAGGAGACTTCCACATAAGGCTGATACTCTCAAAGGCCGTAGCCTCAATGTAAGGGTGAAAAAGAATTAAATCTGTTTCACATAAGGAAAAAGCAAGAAAACCTTCCTAGCTTGACCTTGGCAATGGGTGGAGGAGGAAAATAAACCTCTCATGAGAATTCATAATCATAAGTGGCACACATATAGTTTTTAGTCCTACTTCAAGGTATTTATGAGTTGTGAAAAACTAAAAGATGAGGTCTCAGATCAGCAGTTCTCACAGGTGATTGACAAAAGCAAATTCTCTATAGAAGAATGAAACTTTCATCTAGGCTCAAAAATATCTCTATGTAGGAATTCCTGTCATAGCTCAGTGGAGATGAATCCGTCTAGGAACTATGAGGTTGTGGGTTCAATCCCTGGCCTCACTCAGTGGGTTAAGGATCCAGTGTTGCCATGAGCTGTGGCGTAGGTCGCAGGTGCAGCTTGGATCTGGCATTGCTGTGACTCTGGCATAGGCCAGTGGATGCAGCTCCCATTAGACTCCTGGCCAGGAAACCTCCATATGCCACGAATACAGCCCCAAAAAGCAAAACAAAAACAAAAACAACAACAACAACAAAAAACTCTGTATAATGTTTCAAAGAAAATGAGCATCTCACAGTCAGAATTTAAAAAACACAAAAAGAAATAAGGCACCCTGAGTAAAAGCCCTCAGAAACAACAAACAACAAACATAATCAGACCCACACACTATAGAATAGAAAGCTATCACATTTAGAATATAAAATTAATTTTACTTAAAGTGACTAAAGAATATAATATATGTAACTTAAGAGAGAACTAGGAAAATGGAAGATGAATGCAAACAAATTATTCACAATGTAGGACAAAAATAATAAAATGGAAAATATGAGAGATTAGGAGAGAAAGAGGTAGTACAGATAAATCTAATATATATCTAACTAGACTTCCAAAGCACAGTCATGGAGTAGAAAATAAGCAATAGTCAAAGATATTCATCTTTAAGACTTACAATCCAGGGCTTTACCTCTAAAATATACAAGCAATTTATACAACTCCACAGCAAAAAAACCAACAACCCAATTGAAAAATGGGCAAAAGATCTGAATAGAAATTTCTCCAAAGAAGATGTATAGATGGCCAACAAGCACATGAAAAAAATGCTCAATATCACTGATTATTAGAGAAATTCAAATCAAAATTTCAGTGAAGTACCACCTCACACCAATAAGAATGGCCATCATTAACAAGTCAACAAGTAACAAATGCCAGAGAGGATGTGGAGAAAAGGAAACCCATCTACACTATTGGTGGGAATGTAAATTGGCACAACCACTATGGAAAACAGTATGGAGGTACCTCAGAAAACTAAATATAGAACTATCATATGACCCAACAATCCCACTCTTGTGTGTATATCCGGACAAAACTTTCCTTGAAAAAGACACATGCACCCTCATGTTCATTGCAGCGCTATTCACAATAGCCAAGACACGGAAACAACCTAAATGTCAATGAACAGATGAATGGATTAAGAAGATGTGGTATACAAGAAATGGCAAAAAGACAAAAAAAAAAAAAAAAAAAGGAGTTCCCGTCGTGGCTCAGTGGTTAACGAATCTGACTCAGAACCATGAGGTTGTGGGTTTGATCCCTGGCCTTGCTCAGTGGGTTAAGGATCTGGCATTGCAGTGAGCTGTAGTGTAGGTCACAGATGTGGCTTGGATCCTGCATTGCTATGGCTCTGGTGTAGGCTGGTGGCTACAGCTCCGATTCGACCCCTAGCCTGGGAACCTCCATATGCTGCAGAAGCAGCCCAAGAAATGGCAAAAAGACAAAAGACAAAAAAAAAAAAAAAAAAGATGTGGTATATATACACAATGGAATACTACTCAGCCATAAAAAAGAACAAAATAATGCTATTTGCAGCAACATGTATAGAACTATATACTCTCATACTAAGTGAAGTAAGTCAGAAAGAGAAAGACAAATACCATATGATATCACTTATATCTGGGATCTAACATATGACACGAGTGGAACTTTCCACAGAATAGAAAGTCATGGATTTGGAGAACAGACTTGTGGTTGCCAAGGGGAGGAAGAGAGAGTAGGATGTGACTGGAATCTGGGGTTAATAGGTGCAAACTATTGCCTTTGGAATTGGATAAGTAATGAGATCCTGCTGTACAGCACTGGGAACTATGTCTAGCCACTTGTGTTGGAGCATGATGGAGGATAATGTGAGAAAAAATATGTATATATGTGACTGGGTCACTTTGCTATACAGTACAAAACTGACAGAACACTATAAACCAGCTATAATGGGAAAATAATTAACAAATTAATCAAAAAAAGAATTACAATCCAAGCAAATCCCAAGATAGACAAATAAAATAAATCCACACTAAACACATCATAGTGATTTTACAGAACACTAAAGAAAAAGAATTCTATAAAAGCAGTCAGTGAGAAGGGGGAAATGATAACAAAACAGATTAGCTGCAAAAAAATAGTCACCGCATTTAAGATTAACTTAATAGTAATAATGATAGCAGAAGACAGTGGAAAATGAACTTTGATGTACTGAGAAAATTCTTTACCCAGTAGAGCTATCTCTCAAGTTAAAATAAATAAATTTTATTTTATTTTTCACCCTATTGAAGATGTTAGCCATATTATAGATTGAGTAGAGAGTGTCTTGGTCTTTTTAGGGCTGCACCTGTGACATACAGAAGTTCCCACAGCCACAGCACATGTGGAATCTGAGCCACATCTGCAACCTACACCACAGCTCGCCAAAACACCAGATCTTTTAACCCACTGAGGAAGGCCAGGGATGGAACCCTCATGCTCATGGATACTAGTTGGGTTTCTTACCACTGAGCCACAATGGGAATTCCAAAATAAAGATATTTTAAACCAAACCTTCAGTAAAGGAAATTCTAAATGATGTACTTCAGATACTTGGGAAAAGATCTTGGATGGAAAATTTGTGATGCAACAAGTAATAGTGAGCAAAGTTATTCATAAGCATGTGGATAAATTTAAGCATACAAATTTTTTGCATATATGCAAAATAAGTGATTTCCCTAATTTGCTGAGAAAGAAGGTAAAGATACTCGTTAACTTTATTTTTATCCAATTGTTTTATTTTTCCAGTTTTATTGGAATATAACTCATACATCACTGTGTAAGTTTAAGGTATACAACATAATGCCTTGATTCATATATTGTGAAGTGATGATCACAATAAGTTTAATTAACATTCATCATCTCATACAGATAATAAAAAATTAAAAAATGTCTTTTTCCTTGTGATAAGAACTCTTAAGTTCTAATCTCTTAATAATTTTCAAATATAGCATACAACAATGTTATATGGTCATCATGTTATACATTACATCCCCAGTACTTATTTTAACTTATGTAGAAGCTTGTGCCTTTTGAACACCTCCATCTTGTTTCCCTGCCTGCCACCCACTGCCTCTGGAAACCGCAAGTCTGATCTTTGCTGTGAGTTTGGTTGGTTTTTGTTTTATTGTCTTTTTGTTTTGTTTCAGATTCCATATGTAAGTGAGGTGTATTTGTCTTTCTCTGTCTGACTTATTTCACCTAGCATACTGCCTCAAGGTCCATCAATGCTGTCTGTCACAAAAGGTAGTATTTATTTCTTTTTGTAGCTGAGTAATATTCCATTGTATATATACCAAAACTTCTTTATCCATTCATCTGTCAATAAACACTTAGGTTGTTTCCATGGTTTAGCTATTGTAAATAACACTACTACGAACATGAGAACGCACATAACTTTTCAACATAGTGTTTTTGTATTCTTTGGATATATTCCCACATGCAGAGTTTCTGGATCCTATGGTAGTTCTACCTTTAATTTTTGAGGAACCTCATACTTTCTAATCCTATTGTAAATAAGATTATTTTCCTTATTTATTTTTCAGATAGTTCATTGGTAGTGTATAGAAATTGATTTTTGCATGTTAATTTTCTATCCTGTAACTTTACTGAATTTTCAATTACATATAATGGGTTTTTGGTGGAGTCTTTAAGATTTTCTATGTATAAAATCTTATCACATACAAATAGAGACAATTTTATTTTGTTTCCAATTG
Organism: Sus scrofa; assembly: GCF_054392235.1. Lineage (NCBI taxonomy): Eukaryota > Metazoa > Chordata > Mammalia > Artiodactyla > Suidae > Sus > Sus scrofa. The sequence goes on from NC_139401.1 coordinate 63,821,611, forward strand.
GTGCCATTTCCTTCTTTTCCTTAACTGATTGCCCTGGCTAAGACTTCTAATACTATGTTGAATAGGAGTGGTGAGAGTGTGTACCTTTTTCTTGTTCCTGATCTCAGAGAAAAAGTTTTCAAATTTTCACCACTGAGATTGATGTTAGTTATGGGCTTGTCATATATGGCCTTTATTATGTTGAGGTATGTTTCTTCTACGTCTAATTTGTTAAGAGTTTTTATCATGACTGGATGTTGAATTTTGCTTTAAGTCAAATATCTACATAATATTGTTAAAATAATCAGAAAGTCTGGAGGTCAAGAAATGGAAAATACGTACTAGGCAAATATGAACCAAAGAAAACTTATTTATTTATATTAATGACAGACAAAATAAGCTATATAATAAAAAACATCACTATAAATAGTAAGTTTGTGTTGATAAAATGTCCAGTTTACTGGGAAGATAACATCATTTTAAATTAAATATAATATAATTCACTGAGCTAAAAAAGTAAAAATAAGTAGAAATAAATAAATAAATTTCTATGCCTCTCATAACAAAGTCTCAAAATATGGAAAGCAAAAGTGAAACTATATGAAAAAGTTAACCAATTTTGATATTATATTGGGAGATTTTAGCATATTTCACTCAGGAATTGATAAAGGAGACAAAAATTAAGCAAGATTTTTTTTGTCATACATAGAGTTTTAAACCCAACACTGGATGTTTAAGCACATGTCAAACATTTTTTAAAATGGTCCATGTACTAAGTCAGGGGTCAGAAAATTATAGCCCTTATGAAATTCAGCCTGTTTCCTGATTTTTTGTTTTTCATTTTTAGTAGCTTTATTGAGGTATCTTATATGCCACATATTTCTCTTATTTAAAGAACATAATTCAATTCAGTAGCTTTTAGTAAATTCACTGAGTTATGGGAGTTTCCATTGTGGCACAGAAGAAATGAATCTGACTAATATCCATGAGGATGTAAGTTTGATCTCTGGCCTTGCTCAGTGGGTTGGGTATCCATTGTTGCACTGAGCTATGCTGTAGGTCACAGATGTGGCTTGGATCCCAAGTTGCTATGGCTGTGGTGTAGGATGGCAGCTGTAGCTCCAAAATTCACTGAGCTATGCATTCATTGACATTATCTGTTATGAAACACTTTTATTACTCCAAAAGGAAACCCCTCACCTCTTAGCTATCACCCTCCAATCTCTGTAAACCTACTCTTTTCAGCCTTAGGCAACCATTGTTTCTATAAATTCACCTACTCTGGACATTCCATATAAATAGAAACATAAAATGTTTGTCCTTTGTGATTGACTTCTTCCACTTAGCCTAATGTATTCAAAGTTCATCTATATTGTACTATGTATCAGTATGTCATTTATTTTTATTACAAATATTTCCAATGCATGGATATATGGCATTTTTTTAACCATTCATCAGTTGATGGGCAACTAGGTTGTTTATACTTTTTGGCTGCTATGATTCATACTGCTATCAATATCCATATATAATATTTTGTGTGGACATATATTTTCATTTCTCTTGGGTATATACCTAAGAGTAGAACTTCTAAGTCTCGTGTTAACTCTTTGTTTAACATTCTGAGGAACTGCCAGCCTATTTTCTACAGCTGCTGCAACAGGTTACATTCTCACCAACAGTGTATGAGAGTTCCAATTTCTTCATATCATCACCAATATCTGTTATTATCTCTTTTTTTTTTTTTTTTTTTTTTTTTTTTTTTTGCTTTTTTTATGGCAACACCTGTGGCACATGGAAGTTCCCAGGCTAGGGGTCAGGTCGGAGTTGCAGCTGCCAGCCTATGCCACAGCCACAGCAACATGGGATCTGAGTCACATCTGTAACCTATACCACAGCTCACGGCAATGCCAGATCCTTAACCCACTGAGCAGGGCCAGGGATCAAACCCATGACCTCATGGATGCTAGTTGGGTTCTTTACACTGAGCCACAATGGGAACTCCCTTAGCTTTTTTTTTGATCATTGCAATTTTTGTGGGTATGAAGTAGAATTTCATTGTGGTTTTAATTTGCATTTCCTACATGGTTAATGGTGTTGACTATTTTTTCATGTGCTTAGTGGCCATTTGTATATATTCTTTGGAGAAACATCCGTTTAGATAATTTGCGCATTTCGAATTGGCTTATTTGTCTTTTTATTATTAAGTTGCAACATCCTTTATATATTCTAGGTATAAGGCTCTGATCAAATGTATGGTTTGAAAATTTTCCCCTTTTCCGTAATTTGTCTTTTCACTTTTTCAATAGTGTCCTTTGAAGTGCAAAAGTTCTTAATTTTGATGTCCACTTTATCTATTACTTCTTTTACTGCTTTTGCCTTTGGCATCATATCTAAGGAAATATTATCTAATCTGTGGCCACAAAGATTTATGCCTATATTTTCTCCTAAAAATTTTATAGTTTAAACAGCTATATTTAAGTCTTTCATCAATTTTGAGTTAAGTTTTATATTTAGTGTGAGATGGGAGTCCAACATCATTATTTTGCATGTGGATATCTGGTTTTCCTAGGCCCATTTCCTGAAAACACTATTATTTCCCCATTGAATTTACTTAGCACCCTTGTCAAAAATCAGTTGACACATTCTTTTGATTACTGCCGTCCCATTATAACACCATATGGACAGGAATCCTACAATATACCTTCTGTCAAAATCCACTTTATGGCCCAGTGTCTGCTCAACTCTTCTCTAGATCTCAGGGTAAGATATGTCCAAATGGAAGCTTACTTTTGTTGATATGAAGCCCTCACTCATTTTCTTTATTCTTCATTTGCTCTTGTTTTTTTCTCTCATTATGTCTTTGTCTCTCTTTCCTGTTTGTCCCTTCCCCTCTCGGTTGCTCTACATTTCTCCTTCCTGTCTGTTTCTTCCTTTTTCTTTCATACTTTCTATGTATATATTTTTTGGTGGGGGATGAATGAGAAATAAGTGGCTTTTTTTGCTTTGCCGGGCAAAGGAGGATAATGCCCTAAAGACTGCCCTCCTTTGGGAGAGAACAGGAGGTGTTCTTATAGTATTGGAGTGGAAAATAAGGCCACAGATAAGAATCAGGGTAGATGCAAGCTTGCATTCTTCTTCAAAGCTGGTGTTTAGTGGCCCCTGGACTGGTTCTGGTGGTTCTCCTTAATGAAGAAGTTAACATCTTCCATTTTGGGGGGTTTTAGTTTTATACGAGGTCTATCCATCTTTTCTTTATCTCTCTATTGCTTTCCTTTCTCTTGGTGGTCTTATTCTTTGTCATTTCTACTGCCCCATTTCTTTCGCCCAGTTCAGACTCACACTCCAATCTCTTATCCCCCCTCCTTCTCTCTCTCTCTCTTTCCCTAATCTTCAGTTCTGAGTACTCCCAGATTCTATCTTTTAAGGTCTGCCCAATTCCTGCTAGGTGCCTGCGCAAAACCATTCAAAGAATGCAGTTAATTTTGAAATTGTACTAAAGCCAATCTCTACATCAAAGAGATCCCAAATGTTGGTTTTAATATTGCAATTTCAACAAATATTTATGAAGAAACCACATATATCAGACTTTATACTTGGTTTCATTAAGCATAATTTTATTGACTCTTCACAACACCCTTGCAAAAAATATAAAGAACTATTTATTATTCCCATTTCACAAAGAAACTGAACTGAGACTTGAGTTTCAGTGAGGAAAAAATGACAACAATTGCATGTAGAATTAAGATTTGTAGCTAGTACATAGTCCATGCTATTTTTACTCTACCAGGATGTAAACGATTAATATCTACCCCTAAAGCTAAAATGGAGAGTAGAAGTGGAGCATAGGTGTGAGAAGAGTTTGAAAGGGAGAAGAAAGGATGGGTAGTATAAGCCTCAGCTTCCAACCTGCACAGGTTTCCAATCCACATTTGCCACACTTTTGACTTAATTCTTAGACCTCTTCCTGCCACAGATCCTGAGTCAGTCTTGATTAAGAGAGAAAGAATCTGGAGTTCCCGTTGTGGCTCAGTGGTTAACGAATCTGACTAGGAACCATGAGGTTGCAGGTTCGATCCCTGGCCTTGCTCAGTGGGTTGGGGATCCGGTGTTGCTGTGAGCTGTGGCATAGGTTGCAGATGCGGCTCTGATCCCGCGTTACTGTGGCTCTGGCATAAGCTGTTGGCTACAGCTCCATTTCGACCCCTAGCCTGGGAACCTCCATATGCTGTAGGAGCAGCCCAAGAAATGGAAAAATAAGAGAGAGAGAGAGAAAGAATCTTAGAACTTTTATTTCTTTCAGACAACCTAGAAAGAAGTTCCATTCCTCAAACCTTGGACTCAACATTGGTTACTACATTGTATTTACCACTTCTCCCAGTCTCTTTTGCTGCTAATTGAGTTTGACACTTTGTGTGTGAGGTATGAGATATAAGCATCATATAACCTTCAAGTTTCAGTATTCTGTCCCTTCACCTCATGATTGTAAAGTGCATAAATTTGGCCTCCTGCCTAGTTATCCTAATTCATGTATCTCTAGGCCTGGGCTCTGAACAGAGACTCATATCTACCTCCCACTTCAACCTTCTTCTTCTTAAGGCAGGTTCCATTCTTGTGCCTTTCACTTGGCCCATCTGCTACCTATAGCCAAATCTTGCATCACCTATCACGCAAGATATGCAGTAGCCTATAATTCTTCCCTACCTTGTCTTTCCCTGACCAGGCTACCTGTATCTACCAGGTCCTAACATTACTGTCAGGATAGTCTTCCCTGGGGATATCTTCTTCCCACCAGGCCCTTACTAAGGTCTTGGGGACCCTGGAACTTTTGTGACTGAGTCATGAATAAATCAGATTATAGCCTTAAATGAAGGCCTGAGCCTGGTCTCCTCCCCCACCACATTATCTTGCTTCTACAGTCACAATTCAGACTGGAATTAATTAGGTAGTACACGTTTTTCAGGTACAGCATAACCTTTCCACGGGGAACTCTGACTGACAGATTCTAATTTATAAGCTTTATTCTGGTGCATAGGCAAACACTGCAATGCTCAGACTGTATCTTTTGAAGGTTATAGCATTTAGACCCCAAAGCTCTTAATTTTATTGGAAATGGGAGAAAAAATGTCATACAAATATTTCATTTTGAAGCATAATGACACCTCTTACTGCAGTAATTTCCACCCACCCACTTGCATCGTAATTTGAGAGTCAGTCACAGAAGGGCCCAACTCCCTGCTATGTCTTTTTCTGGTGTCCTAAAGCACAGAAGTGGGCTTCCTCTTCCCCCCATGACGGTTTACAGAATATCGTCTTCCCTGTGTACACATAGACTGAGGAGAGGAAGGCCATTTTGATGCAAACTGGAGCATACTTACAAATATAATGGAGACATTAAAACTTATTCTTAAGCTAGAGTTCCCTGGTAGGCTAGGTGGCAGAAGCACTCTGATCATCCCAGCCTACATGTAGTAAATGTTGCCTATAAGGAATAGAAGAAAGAGAAACTAACAAGCAGAGGAGCACACAGAGTCTGGTACAAAGAGCTAAGGGGAGAGAACTTAGAATCCCAAGAGGACCGCTGTACAGAAAACTTCAGTGAGAAGGGCAGAAATGTAAGCTTAGGGGGCAAAGCAGATTATGCTGATTAAAGCAGAAATTAGTTGAGAATTGAATGGGAAATAGCGGAGCTGATGTCTGGGTAAAACTTGAATTGGAGGAAACAGTGGGCATGCAGACTGGAGAGAATAGAATACAAATCAGAGTTGGAAGAGCTGCCTGAGAGCCAGTTGTAGCCAAAACTGTTGTGGCATCCAAACTTATCAGAAATCACTATGTTTCTTTGAATATGAGAGGGGAAGAGTAAGCCTATATCAGAAATGGACTGGTTTTTATAGCCAGAAGTTTAACTTGAACTTTCTATCAGAGTGCATATGTGTGGGTCACTACAAGGACAGAATTTGTCCTTGTCAGTGCAAGAAGTTCGGACTTTGCCCACAAAAATTCTGGCTAAGAGGTTGCAAATAACAGCTTAAGGAGCTAGGTGCTAAAGAAAAAAATGGTTAAGGAGGACTTTCTCAACTTTTATTTCCTTATAAAGCCTTCTCTTTGGCTCCTCTTCTCTTCTTCTCCCCTAGAATTCTTAATCACAGTCAGGCATACCTGAGTTCTAGTCCTGATTCCATAATCAAATGATAGTGGATGAATCATTTTATCTCTATGAGCCTTAGTTTCCTCTCCTGCAAATTAAGAAAATATCATAATGTTGTCATTGAGGTTTCTCATTAAGTGTTAAGTGATTTTGATGCAGCTCCCCCTGTTCCTGACCAGGAAAGGACAAATACAGCAAATCTCAAGATTATACCATCACTTAGCCTTTGTTGCTGGGTGGTCTGTGCCTTGGGTCAACTGGCTCTTCTATTGGACAAGTGGATCAAGGGCCTGGTGACCCCTTCCAGGTTGAGGATAGGATAATGGAAAATGTCAGGGTAATGGAAAAATTACCAGAGGTCAAGTGGAGGTAGAGATGAGATGGCAAATATAAGACTATCCAATGCAGCCAAGAAATCACCTATCACTCAGCACATTTACCACTTCCTACAGTGAAATAGAAAGTGTCCTTGACCTCCATCAGATGGGAATTGTCCCTCTCTGAGTCATCTAGATTTTATGACACCTGGCTCAAATCCTTCTCCTTTTCCTCCTCTTCTCTGCCTCTATTCCCACTCTTTGGAATAGATATGGGAACCATCCTCTGTGGGGCTCTGCCAGGCCTCCTGATTTTCACTCTCTTTATCAATATTTATGGCTATGTTAGGAGGATAGTTGATCTTCAACATCTCAACTTGTCTCTTCAGCCTAGATTTTAGTAAATATGGAAGGGGGCACTGAAATTTGTTGAATACTGAGCATATGCTAAACACACATCCAAATACATTACACTTGTTTTGTCTAATTCATGCAAAGGCCCTATAAACACTTCACAGATTAGAAAACTAAGGTTGAGAGTAACTTATGAAAAGTCACATAGTTAAGAAGCAACAGAGTCAGTAATTGGGCTTTCTGACTCCAAATCCAATATCCTTGGAACTATGAGCACCTCTTGGTAAGCCTAACCCTCTGCCTCCACCTCAATCAGGTCTATGGAGAAAAGGGTCCCCATCTGGTTATATATATATATAAACTAGTAAACATTCTCATCAAGAAGGGCCAGATGAGGAAACAATTACAGATAACTTTCACTCACACTCACACTCACACTAGGCATTCTTTTAGCTATCATTCCTTACCCCAGGTGATCAGGGAGCAGCTACCAATGACTCCTGTTTTCAGTGTCACTCTGCAGATCTCTCAGCCTCTCAGCATCTGCCTGAATAAGATATCTTCCCTGGCCTGAACCAGATGCCAAGGAATATATTCCTTTCTTTCTTATTCCCATCCTGATGCCCCTGGCATGACCAGCTCTCACCTTTATTCTTAGTCTAGAGTCCCCTGGTAGGCAGACTGGCAGAAGTACACTGATTTTTCCTATCTGTATGGAGTAAATCTACCTAGAAGGAAAGCAACCTTGGTCTTATACCCACCTATAGATGTCAGAAATTGAGTCTAAATGTCCAACTCCTGTGTGCCCCTCATTGTTTTCCCTGTATGAAGTTAGTCAAGGTTTCTAAAAAATAGGCCACCAAAGTCGATTAATTTCTGACATTTGGCTGTGGCCTGGCTAAAACCTGTACCTTGGAAGAATGGAGAGCCAGCCAGTTCTGAGAGCTCAGTCACAGCTACTCTGGGAGCCCACAGCTTGTGCCTGGCCCATTCCCTAACCCTGCAGTTTTATTAGCTTCATTTTTTTATGTGCTTTTTAACTCTCTGAATGCAGCCAAAACCAACATCAAATAACTTCAAGGAACACAAGGTCATGATTCCCCCAACCGCTAGTGCTCAGCCCCCCAAGTCACTTAGGAGCAGGGTGGGCAGAATACACCACAGTTTTCCCCCTGCCTGTCTTTTCAGAGGGTGGGGGAGACTGCTGCTGCTCTGTGAGCTATTCTCAGACACTGCCGCCTCAGAACTCACTGTGAGAGACGGTTTTGGGTCACCATAACCCAGGGAGCAGAAGGAGGGAAAAGGGGGGTTAGAAAACCCAGCCAGCAAGCAATACACAGATCTCAGCCTCCCTGAGGCCATGAGTGCTGGGCCTAATGGTCCTGGCCAGTGCCTGCTGGGAGGGACTGTTGGAGAAACCAACCCCCTACCTCCCTGCCTCTTGCCTCCCTCCTTTCTTTTCTTCCTCTTTCCTTTCTTATTTCCTTCCAGGGCCAGCTAGGAACAAGCATTCCAGCAGGCCTCCAGATGGGCTGCAAATCCCAACCACCCCAAGGGATTCACCAGTCCCTTCTCTTTAGCTCTTAGGTAGTGAAGCCAAGAGCCACAGACAGGTCTGGGAAGTTTCCCAGCCTTGCAAGCTCGGCACTGGGCCTGAAATAAGATGCAGAAGCAAGCTATCTGAGCTGAAGGAGTTTCCCAGCCTAAGAAAATCAGAAAACCAGTTCGAATTATAGCTTTCCCGACCTCCGGTGCTGGGAGGTATAGGTAGGACGCTAGGACTGACTGGCAGAGGTTTGGCCTTTTAGTCAAAAGCCATGGGTTTTAGTCCTGACTGTAACCTTGAAAAGTACTTTTCCTTTCCTGGTCTCAGATTCTCCCAGAAATACAGCAACTCCCCCTAAATATATTCTGCTAAAGTGGAACATTTCTAATTTTTTAAAATAGATAATATGTTGACATTTTGCTTGCTAAGATTTTTATGGAGATTTTAGAGGCAGCAATATAAAACAAGACCATGTGGCAAAAAGAAGTCAAATCTAGAATTTTTGTTATGTGCTTGCTGCCTTAGCAAACAAGGATTAGGCCTGCTGTTATGCCCCCCTTTCCATTAGAATCTGGCTTAGTGAGGTGTCCCCATTTGTAATGTAGACAAAGGGTCTCTATTATTATATAGCCTCTGAGTTTTCTTCCCTGGCCCTTCTTGATGAGAATGTTTACTAGTTTAACAATTTCCTCTATGGATAAGTATGAATCCACATATTTATAAATTCTCTATTTCTATCTCTATATATACTTATCTACCTGTGTCTATTAAACCTAGCATTTAGAACATGAGTTCCTCATCAATTAACTGGATGACAAATCCTATTTTGACTGTAATCACTTTTTTGAGGGACTTTTTTCTCATAAAATAAATTCAAAATGTAAGTTAATTAGTTCACTTTGTCCACTGGTAAGTAACAGGAACATATAAATAACATATCTCTCCTTCAAATGAGGAAGCATTATTAATATATTATAGATAAAACTATGTTATAGCCCATGAAACCTCCCCACTCAGAATCTATAGTAGATGCTCAGATATCCAGTCAGAGGTAATATTTCTTCTGCAGACAGGTCAGCTAATATAGAAATTCTAGTTCAAGTCCCCTCTCCCACCATTTTAGGCATTGAAGAGTTAGAGACGGGAAAGGAGAAAGTAGAAGGAAACTCCTAAAGCTCTTGTGGCTTCTAACACAGAACAGGGAGATAGGCAAGAGAGGAAGCATTTAGTTCACCTTCCCATTTTTCTCTTCATTTATCAGGTTATATCAGAAGTTCCCAAACTTTCTTGGTTACCCATGCCCTTAGCATCTCAGTGACATTTTTCACTGTGCCTCTAAGCCAAAAGAAATATTAAATAGGTCCATTTATCATACAGTTAAGTTGAAATAAATCAATAAGTATTCATGTCCTAATAATTTAGTAGCTTCTTTAAAATAATGCACGTATATTGAAAGAAAAATATTAATACATACAATAATATACAGTAAAATATTACTTAATTTTAAATAGTCATATTCTGAGCAGTGGACAACTTCTCAGATCTTTGAAACAGATTGGATAACACCACCATAATTTCCTGTTTCATATGGATTTTCACATAGTACTAGATTTTTATCATGGCAGCCATCAAAAAGAATATAGCTCAATCGAGTGTTGAAACTATGAACTACCTCAAGCTAATAGCTTGCAGGATGTCTGACAGATGTCAAACACTACTGTGTTTCCCTCATAAAAATTAAAATATATCACATGCCCCTGTGAGTTCTCTGTGGTACCCTGAAGAACCTCAACTCATAATTTAGCAACTCCATGCTTATATGATCCTGAACATTCTTGGTCCTAACTTCCTCCTCTTTCCCTCTACTGGATGAAATGTCTTTCCTTACTTCTATTTCCTCAACACTTTGTTTGTTGTAATTGCAATCTTAAATAAAAAGTATGTCTATATAATTCATAAAATTGTTGTTGAAGATGTGTTCCATTTTCCCATTCCATTGAATGCATCACATGTAGCTGGGGATTGCACATCTGACACGCCCATCAGATTGGAAAATATTTGAAAGCCTGACAACACATGACAAGGTGTATGTAAATTAATGGGAGCTTTCATACACTGCTGGTGGCAGTGTAAATTGGTATAACACTGTGTGAAGATGTTTCGAATTATTTAGTATAGATGGACATATGCATATCTCATGACCCAGATATTTCAAAACAACTAGTATGACCTAAAAACTAATGTATCTGTGTACCATGATGCAAATACCAGAATACTCATGATAATATTGTTTATAATAACACCCATTTTGAAGCAACCTAAACATAGCAATGAAACAGAAAAAAAATTTGACAGATTAACATATCAATAACTACCTTAAATGTAAATATAAATATAATTAAAAGATAGATATTCGTAGAGTGACAAAATAACTTATCCAACAAAATATTTTCTGTAAGAAACAGTATAAGTACAACAATGGAGTTCTCCTGTGGCATGGCAGTTTAAGGATCTTGTGTTGTAACTGCAGCAGTTTGTGTTGCTGCTGTGGCACAGGTTCGATCCCTGGCCCAAGAATTTCCACATGCCTGCAGGCACAACCATAAATAAATAAATAAATAAATAAATAAAATGACATCACTAAGTTGAAAATAAAAGGATGGAAAAATATGCCATACAAACAGAAATTTAACAAGCAAGAATAGTTAATATTAATATAAGATAATGTATATTTTAGAGCAAAAAAATTATTAGAGGCTAAAAAGCACATTGCAGAATGAAAAAAATCAGTCCATTAGGAAGATATTCACTCTTAAATGTGTATACATCAAACAACTGTGCCTCAAAATGCAAGATGCAAATATATATATATGATATCTGAAAAGAGAAATGGACAAATCCATAACTGTAGTAGGGAACTTCAGCACCCTACTCTCAGAGATTTATAGAAGCACTAGACAGGAAAAAAGTGAACCATACAATCAACACAAATTAAAATATATAAAAATCAAAGAGGGAGTTCCCGTCGTGGCGCAGTGGTTAACGAATCCGACTAGGAACCATGAGGTTGCGGGTTCGGTCCCTGCCCTTGCTCAGTGGGTTAAGGATCCGGCGTTGCCGTGAGCTGTGGTGTAGGTTGCAGACGCGGCTCAGATCCCGCGTTGCTGTGGCTCTGGCGTAGGCCGGTGGCTACAGCTCCGATTCAACCCCTGGCCTGGGAACCTCCACATGCCGTGGGAGCGGCCCAAGAAATAGCAACAACAACAACAAAAGACAAAAAGACAAAAAAAAAAAAAAAATCAAAGAATAACATCTATAAGGAACTCAAAAAGCTTAATAGTAAAGAAACAATCTACTTAGAAAATGGACAAAAGATATGGGGTGGCGTTTCACTGAAGAGGGTATACAGATGGAAAATAAGCACATGAAAAGATGTTTAGCATGATTAGACATTTGGGAAATGTAACCTGAAACTAAAGAAACACCACAGCACATTTATCAGAATAGCTGAACCAAACAATGGCAACATCAAATGCTGGCGAGGCTATGAACAACTGTATAACTCATGCATTTCTGGTGAGAATGGAAATAATACAACTACCTTGGAAAAGATTTTGGCAATATCCTTAAAAATTAAATATATAATTACCGTAAAGCCCAGAAATTATACTTGTGGGCATTTATCCCAAAGAAATTAAAAGTATGTTCACACAGAAACCTGTACTCTCGTGTGTATAGCAGGTTTATTCTCAGTAGCCCAAACCAAACTGGATACAGCCAGTTAACATGTCCTTCAACAGGTGAATAGTTAAGCACACTGTACTGCATCTATACCATGGAGTACAATAAAAAGGAATGAACTATTGATATACTCAGCAATTCAGATGAATCTCCAGGGAATTATGCTAAGTGAAAATAGCTATTCCAAAAAGGTCACATGTATGATTCCATTTATATAATACTCTTGAAATGGAAAAAAATATAGAAATGAAGAACATATAGAACAGATTAGTGGTTTCTAGGGTTCAGGAATGGGTAGGTTGGTGGACAAGGAGGTGAGTGTGGTTATAAAAGGGCAATAGGAGAGATTCTTGCAGTAATGGAACAGTTCTGTATCTTGATTGTATCAATATCAATAGTCTGGTTTTGATATTGTACTACAGTTTTGCAAATTGTTATTGTTGAGGAAAACTTGGTACAAGAATCTCTCTGTATAATTTCTATAACTGCATCTGAATCTATATTTATCATAAAATAGAAAGTTTAATAAAAAAGAAAAAGTATATGTATGACTGAATCACTTTGCTGTATAGCAGATATTGTCACAAAATTGTAAATCAATGATAATTTAAAATAACAATTACATTTTTTAAACAGTTAAATAAAATAGAAAGTTTAATTTTACAAAAAAAAAAAAAACAGTATCACAAAAGTCAGGATAGTGATTACCTTTAGAGGAAGGGAGAGGATTATGATCAAGGAAGGTCACATGGAAGTGTTTCTGTGGTCTTGGCAATGTCTTATTTATTGACTTGGGTGATGGTTATATGCATTTCATTTTATAAATATTCATTGATTATAGAAATAATTTTTATTCAGCTTTCTATATACAGGCCATATATCATAACGGAAAAAATAACTTTAAATATAATTGGATCTTTTTGCTCAAAATCCTCCAATGGCTTCCTTTGTGCATAAAAAAAATGGGGACTTCATCACTAATCATTTTTCTCCTTATGTTCTGCACTCCTAACATATTGGAGTTTTTTTCAGGTCTTAATACCACAGGATTTTTGCATTAACTTTTCCATCAACTTAGATTGTTTTAGCAATCTCCATACCATCCTTCATCTGCAGACCATATCAAACCTCCTCAGTGATATGTTTTTCCCCCTTATTAACACATTCATAATTTACAATAATATATTTTAAGTAATAATTTGAGTACTACCTGTGTCTTCCTTAACACTTTGGCCTCTAGATCATAAACTCCATGGGTATAAGAACCCCATCTACCTTGCTTCTTGCCTGGCACATAAGACACATTTGATATATATCTGTGAAATAAATGGAATAAAATTCCATTTTGTCACTCTGTTATTTTTGGAGGCAACATGGTATTTTGTAAAGATTCTTTAAAATCAAATTTATCAAATCTCAATCAAAAATTGACTTTATCACTTACTAGATATTGACTTAAGAGAGGATTATTTACCCCTCTGATCCTTAATTTCATCATCTTTGAAATAAAACTAATGATTTTTTATCTCATAGGATTGTTACAAAATTGAAAAGCAATATTTTTTGTCAAGATGCCTATCTTAATGCTGAAACATAGGGAGCATACAATAAATCTTTTCCTGCATAGATTTCCTTTCCATTCAATTGAGGAGAAACTGTGTTTCACCTGAGCAACTCATTTTATTTTCTCAAATATAGAAATTATATAGCCCACTATATGTAAGTTTTATCTCTAACCTCTAGGAAGCTCAAGCACTAAACTTAGTGCAAGCAGTATAAGTGCCTCAGCTACAGTAGATAATCTCTAAGGACACTTTCACAGCTACCTTTTCTGGTTCTTACCAGGACAGTGCTTTGTATAAAAAGAAGAGCATGTGCTGAATAAGCCCCTATAGACTGACTGCAGCTTTCACCCACAGGCTTTTGCAAACATGGAACATATAGTTGCCTACTTATTATGATATGATAGGCCTAAGCAGGGCTGCAAACGGATATAATTTTTCTTTCCAGTGATTATCCATTTATAGAGGATGACTCTGAGACAGTATCTAAGTTTTGTAGAAGAAAGTGGTATGATCAATTAGTGATTTGTATACAGACATAGGATTTTGGAATGATGGCGTATTTACTACATGATTATCATTTCAGATCTTTTAATAAATCTCCCCACAACCTAACTCAAAGTCTGGCATTCCATAATTGGTATTCCATACCTCTAGGAGGAGCCAAGGGAAAAATCTGTGGCTCATTAGCAGACCTCGTAGGAAGAACTGATTGACAGTCAGCTGCTACCTGATGGTAATGGCACATAAAACAAGACTGGGCTGCTGAAAATTCCTGGCATGGAAGATAAATGAAGTTTGTTATCTGTAGGCTCTGTTCATTGATTCTCTGGACTTCCTGGGGTACCCAAACTCTTTAGAAGTCACTAGACAGAGATGATAAAACTAGAGTTGACCCTTACCTTGGTCTTTCAAATTGTATCAGATTCTAAGGCAAGTCATCTGATGCCTGGGGACCTTAAAGACCAAAAGTTTATAGAAAAGAATATATAGAAACCTAGTTTCCACATACTGGCTAGGAAGACTTTCTTCCCTCTTTCTTTATTCCTCCCCACACTCTTTCCTTTCTTCTCTCACAACCTCTTTTATCACTCTGCTCTCCTGTCCCCAGTTATCTCCCTGACTTCTTTTATGCTGTTCTTTCCACCACCACTCCCCAGCAATGCCTCCTCTAGTGTCATCAGGATGTGTCTCCAGCCTACATTTCCCACCCTGGGTCCTTTTAAGAGCCTTGACTCAGGAACATTTACACTTGGTTTGCAGATGCCAGGTGATTATTCCCCATTTGCCTGAGCCTCAAGGCAGTTTGGTGTGGTCTCCCTGTCCTTGTTAAATGGGGAGCTTTGTGAGGGAGAGATGGTGTCTTGCTCACACAGGGCCTGGCATTGAGGAGATGATAATAGAGTAACCATATTTGGACTGACTGAATGAATGAGCTGGAAGGAATTTTAAGGGCCATCTAGTTGAAGATCCTGGTCAAAACATTTCATCACATATTGTATTACAAACATGGAAGCTGGGATCAGAAGAGAGGAAGATTACACAAAGACTTAGAGGAAGAACTAGGGCTCTGACAAGGGCTTTTTCTGCTAGAGAAAACCAGATGTTATGAATTTAAGATTCAGCTCTTCTGCTTCCTTGCTGTGGTGACATGGGCCTACAGAGAATTTCAGTTTTCCTCTGCAGTCATTTTCAGTGCACCCTCACTACCTGTCTGTGGCAGATGCCTGCTTATCTAGCATGTAACAGAGAGGGCTTACCTATGCTACTCTGAAAAGCAGAGCTAGAAGCAATGAGTGACAGCTATGAAAAAACCAATTTAGATTAAGTTTAAAGAAGAATTTTCCAATAATTTGAGTTGTCGGTCTAGCAATAGACTGTGTAGACTGCCTTGTAATATGGGGATGGTCTCACATTAGTGATGTGGGGACAGAGATGTTGGAGAGGGGATTCTTGCCTCTTCCATCTCTGAGATTTAATTATTTCATAAGTTTAAAAAAACTCTTTCTATGGGTCCCACTATCTACCTCAGTGTTTCTCAAAGTATGATTTATGAATCCTATGCATTAGCATCATGTGAGGTACCAGTTCCCAGGTCCCATCCTCTGCCTACTGAATCAGAATCACTGGACAATGATATCTAGGAATCTGAATGTTTACCAAATCCCTTGGCTAGCTTCTACCCACTTTGGGGGCTTATTTGTACCCCAGAACCTGCATCATTTTGCCATTTCAACCATTAACCTCTCTCCTTCCTATGTGTATTTTCATGGCTCATCCAAACCTCTTGGTCTCCTTAGTTTTTTCAACTTTCTCCCAGAGAGGCTTAATTAGTCTTGTGACCTTGGGCAAGTTACTTAATTTCTCTGAGACTAAGCAGCCTGGCATACAAAAGTTTTTCCTTAGCTATAAATTCTTTCCTCCCTTTTCCCTTCTTCTTTACTGCTCTTTTCCATTTTGGACCCTTGGTTTTAAACTGCTTCTCCTCATTTGTCATGATCTCTAGTACACTGATTCCCCACTCCCCTACCTTTATTCACGCATGTGCGCGCACACACACACACACACCAAAAAATTAAAGAAAAAAGATATAAAAAAATCAAACTCAATGGAGAAATATTTGAACACTTACTATGTAGATAGGCATTGGAACTATATAGATGAATATGGCATGGTCTCTACCATCAAAGTGATAAAATTTGGTAGCACAGAAAAGGAGACATGCACATACACAACCTGTTTAAACCTGGAATTCTATGGGAGCTGAGAGAGAGAAATAATGGTTTCTGACCTGCATGTAGGAATGAAAAAGGATTAGAGAAAGGGGTAAGTAGGTAAAGTTGAGAGTTGCAGGGAACAGGATTGAGTGAAAAGTAGAGAGTGTATCTGGAGGATCAAGTAGGAAATGCCCAGCACAGTTGGGGAATATTGGCAAGGAAAGTAGTTTGGAAAATACCCTGAATATGGAGTGCTTGTGTGCTCTCCAGTGGAAATGGTAGGTATACAGTTAGATTATTTGCCTGAAGTTCAAGAGTGAAGTTAGGGCTGAAGAGCTAGATTAAGGACAGATCAACACATATGTATGACTTTAAGTATTGAAATAGAAAACGCAAGATGGTTAAAGTGAGTGGATAGGGAAAGGGCCAGTTCTCAGAGTTCTCTCTTTTTGGAACTCTGCCCAACCCAGAAAAGCTTTTTGGAAGTTCCCAGGCTAGGGGTTGAACCGGAGCTACAGCTGCTGGCCTACGCCAGAGCTTACTGCAGTGCTGGGATCCTTAACCCACTGAGCAAGGCCAGTGATAGAACCCGCATTCTCAAGGATACCAGTCAGATTTGTTTCCACTGCGCCACAACAGGAACTCCCCAGAGAAGCTTCTTGAACATTTCTTTTAAGAGGAGTTCTTTAGGGTCTCCAAATGCTGCCTTAGCCTATATACTATGAATTAGAAAACGAAAACCTTTTTGAGTAGACTCTTTACACAAAAGTGTCCCTTCTGGGTGGGTGCAGCAGTATGAGTGAACTGCCACCTGATAAGCCAGACAAGTCTGCATTTTAGTTTCTCTTTGCCCTTTCACCTGAGCACTTTTGTTATGTAAGACAGAAATAGCTCAATTCTACAATGTGGCCTTGTATATACCACCACCAGGAAGGTCGGAATAGGTAAAAACGGTCATCAAGTACCAGTCTGGTCTTCCCAGGGAGAGAGCTAACTAGACTCCCACACAAGGAGCAGAGCTTCAAGTCCTATGTTTCTGCTGGAAAAAAATAATGGAAGATTTTCTTAGAATTTCATGGTTGTTATCCAAAGGCCACAGGCTTTGACATTTGAAATACTTCACCAGGGAGAAGTTTTCCTGAGGCAACCATAGAATAATTCAATGAAAAATGTTGGGTTTTGGGTATTTTTCTAAGAACCACCCAACAGAAGAGCCCTGATTTATCTGCAGCTCTTCTGTGAAGGTACCAGTACCAAGACCCCAACAGATGTTCATCTGCCTCAACTTTGTTGCTGGGTGAGGACTTAATACAATCCCAGGACCCCAGCTACCCAATGATGAATTCAGATTCTCTGGATCCAGGCCTTAAAACATGCTACATGGTCAGGCTCATAATCAATCACTGAGTGACACCCCAGGGCTGGAAGCAGAGGTAGGCCAGGTTGAAATTCAATGGTCAGACTCGGATGACCGATATAGTACCACAACAGTGGTATAAGGGAGAAAAGTAGCACTGGTTTGAGGCTGTGATAAAGCCCTAGTGCAAAGTCAGGTTGGGTTTACTGGTCAGGTCAGTGGGTCCTAGATGTTCCTGGAAAAGGGAGGCTGAGGCTAGAATACAGGGAGAGTCCAATAATGTGTGTGTGTGTGTGTGTGTGTGTGTGTGTACACACACATATAACAGGGTCATTTTGCTGTATAGCAGAATTTAACAGAATACTGTAAATCAACTATAATGGAAAAATGAAAATCTTAAGAAAAATAGAACCATCCAGGTTTCCTTGTTGTCTATACCTGTTTCCATCAGTCTATGAGCCATGAGCCAGCTCTTTGCTACCCAAACCAGAAAGCTGGATTGAGAAAAAGCTATGCATGTGGGCCACATTTTTCTTCCCCACCCTTGTCTTAGCTAGGATGAGTGTGTAACTGGACACTGGCTCTGCCGACAGGAGCTGTCAGCAGGGGGATAGGTTGCTGATGACAAGGCATGTCAAATAATCCTTTTATACAGGATTATAATCCCTGATCCTTGTATACAGAATCTGGCAAAAGGTTGATTAAATACTATCCATTGGCCCATGTGCTAGGCCCCAAATGCTTGTGAATATTTTGTGCCAGTTTTGACCTATGGGGCTTGCTATGTGGAATAAGCCCTGTGTTGCCACAATTCCTCTTGGGAGTGAGGTGCTCCAGACTATAGTTCAAGAGCCTCAGATTCTAGCTTCGGCTCCGTCACATATTTAAAACATGACTTTCAGCAAGTCTTTCCTTCTCTGTATTTCTTTCTCCATGAAGAGCATGACAGATTTGGACCCTTCTAGTTCCATTATTTTGTCGCTTCCTAGAGACTCTGACTTAAACTATCAGTCTTCTAGTATCAGGCCTTTCTGTCTCTTTTATCCTTCTCTCCCTAATCCTCTTATCTGCACATTCTCTGGCCTCAACTTGTGACATTATCTATCCCAGAGGAAAGTCGTGTATTTCAAGAAGAGTCTTTAAGAGGTAATACCTTAAACCATTGTTTTTCAAACTATGGGTCACAACAAATTATGATTATGATTATGAAATCAACTTAGTGGGCAACAGCTGGCACTTATTAATGAAATAGAATAAATACAAAATATCACACTTTTGCACATACTAAGGGTAAGTGCCATTTAGTGAAACTTGTTTTTATATTTGGTCAATTAATATAAAATTACCAATATTCAATAATTTTCGACATATAAAAACTGAAATCCATATATAAATGAAAACATATACGAATAAACATATATATAGACACACAAGTTAGAACATTTACTGGCTTATAGTATAAAATGAATTCATTGCTATGGGTTAAAATAGAAGTGTTTAAAGATGCAGCCTTAAACAGAGGAGATTTCTAGAGGTGAGTTATCCACCTGATCACTAGGGAAACAATTTTGGGCATAGGTCTTTTGAGGTTCAACACATTTCGAATAGAGGCAGCAGCCTTCTCTGTTATCTATAGCATCTTCCACTTCTTTTTATACACTAGTTCTGGAGCATTTAAGGTAGTCCTAACCCCCCTGCCAACCAAATGGAGTGTATTCAGGAGACCTTTTCTGCAGAATCATATCTAGGAAAGGAAAAGGGCAACTAAGACTATCTTTGGTCCTCAGTATTTACTGGGCCACTAGGCCCCATTCACCCTGGTGTACTCTCTACAAATGAGAATAACAGACAGGGAACTCTGGCACTGCTTGTTTGAAAACCTTCCTGGTTTCCAAAGCATGGATTCTTTATTTAATGTATAATTGGCGTATGCCAATATATTAGTTTTGGGTGAACAGCATAATGATATATTTGTAATAGTGCAAAATGATCACAATAACTCTAGTTAGCACTCATCACCATAAATAGTTACAATTCTTTTTTCTTCTGATGGGAATTTTAAGATTTACTCTCAGAAACTTTCAAATATGTAATACAGTATTATTAACTATAGTCATCATTCTGTAAATTATATTCCCATGACATTTTATAATTGGAAGTTTGTGCCTTTTGACCACCTTCACCCATTTTGCCCAAAATCTCTACCACCTTTTTTTGGCAATCACCAATCAGTTCTCTGTATCTTTTAGATTCCATATGTGAGATCAAACAATATTTGTCTTTGTCTGACTTATTTCATTTAGCATAATTCCTTCAGGGTCCGTCCATGTTGTCAGAAATGGAAAGATTTCATTATTTTTATGGCTTAATAATGTTCTATTATTATATATGGTATATATATGCCACATTTTCATTATTCATTCATCCATCAATGGATACTTAAGTTGTTTCTATTTATTGGTTATTGTAAATAATGCTAGGGGGTGCATATGTCTTCTTGAGTTAATGTTTTCATTTTCTTCGGAAAACACCCAGGAGTGTAATTTCAGGATATATTAATTTTTAGTTTTTTGAGGAAACTCCAAACTATTTTCCATAGTGGCTGCACCAATTTACATTCCCACAAACAGTGAACAAATGTTCCCTTTTCTCTATGCCCTTGCCAATATTTGCTATTTGTTTTATTATTATTGTTATTGTTATTATTATTATTATTTCCTTTTGGGGCCACATCTGTGGCAATGGAAGTTCCCTGGCTAGGGTTCAAATCGGAGCTGCAGCTGTTGGCCTATGCCATAGCCACAGCAATGCCAGATCCCAGCGTGTCTGTGACCTACACCTCAGTTCGTGGCAACACCAGATACTTTAACCAACTGAGCAAGGCCAGAGATCAAACCTACATCCTAATGGATACTAGTCAGGTTCTCAACCTGCTGAGCCACAGCAGGGACTGCTATTTTATTTTTTATTTTTTTCTAACATATGTTATTTCTTATCTTTTTGATACTAGTCATTCTAACAGGTATGAGGTAACATTGAAGTTTTGATTTGCATTTCTGTGATTATTAGTGATGTCAAGGGTATTTTCATATGCCTTGTTGTCCATCAATATGTCTACTTTAGAACAATGTCTATTCAAATCATCTTCCAATTATTTATTTTTATTTAATTGAAGTATAATTGCTGTTCAATATCATACAGATTACAATTATACAATATAGTGATTCACAATTTTAAAGCTTATACTACATTTATAGTTACTATAAAATATTAGTTATATTCCCCATGTTGTACAACATATCCTTTTGATTTATTTTATACATAATAATTTATATGCCTTAATTCTCTACCCCTATATAGCCCATAGACCCTTTCTTCTTCTCTTTATAGTAATACTACAATAGAGTAGTACTCTATTGTATAGATATATCCCATTTTCTTTATCCATTCATCTATTTATGGACACTTAGATGCTTCTGTATCTTGGCAATTGTAGATAATGTTGCTATGAATATAGGGGTGCATCCATCTTTTCAAATAAGTGTTTTTGATTTTTTTTCATATATGTACCCAGGAGTGGGTATATATCATTCCATTTTTCATTTTTGATAAATCTCTGTACTGTTTTCCACAGTGCTATAAACTAATTTACATTCCCATCAACAGTGTATGAGGTTCCCTTTTCTCCACATCCTCCTCAACATTTATCCATGTTCTTTTTTGCAAATTAATATACAGAAATCTGTTGCATTGCTACACACTAATAATGAACTATCAGAAAGAAAAATTAAGGAAACAACCCCATTTACTGTCACATCAAAAAGAATAAAATAACTAAGAATAAACCTATGTAAAGAGATAAAAGACCTATACTTCGAAAACTATAATACACTGATGAAAGAAATTTATGAAAGATATACCATGTTCTTGGATTGGAAGAATCAATATTGTTAAAATGATCACTCTACCCAAGGCAATCTACCATTTCAATGCAATCCCTATCAAAATACTGGCATTTTTCACAGAACAAGAAGAAATAACTTTAAAATTAGCATGGAAACACAAAATAATCTTAATAGCCAAAACAATATTGAGAAAGAAGAACAGAGCTAGAGGAATCACACTCCTTGACTTCAGAGTATACAACAAAGCTACAGTACCAAAAGAGTATGGTACTGACATAAAAGCAGACATATAATCAATGGAACAGAATAGAAAGCCCAGAAAAAAGCCCATACACTTATGGTCAATTACTCTATAACACAAGAGGCAAAAACACACAACAGTGAAAAGACAGTCTCTTCAACAAGTGGTGCTGGGAAAACTGGACAGCTACATGTAAAATAATGAAATTAGAACATTCCCATCATACAACCATAAATATAATAAATTCATTGAGTAATAAAAAAATTAAGGAAAAAAGTCATTAAACTAAGGTGGAGAATCAGTATGAAAAAAGGACCTCTTCCAATCTAGTGGTCAGTCCTAACAAATACAGTTAGAGAGAAGCTAAATTCTGACTTTCAGATGTTAACTGAGGCAACAATCTAGATTTTCCAAGTTAGCTCCAATTTCAGGTACAGAAATCCTTTGACAACAAGGGAAAGAGCTATAGTAGCAAAATCGCAATTGTTGCAGTCAGGATCTGATTTGAAATAGAGCTCAAGAAAAACATTTAAAACAGCAGTAAATGAATACACTTTTAACACAAGAAATTTTCAGAGGTCATACACTTTTAATTCATCAATGTCAAAAACCTGCCTCACTTAACATTGTTTGGAAAACATTGCTGTGATGCCAATAATCTACTAAAGCATAAATTTATCAGAAGCCCAACAAATTTATCATAATCATACTCTTTGAAAAGTTTTTTTTTTGTCTTTTTTTTTTTTTTTTGCCATTTCTTGGGCCACTCCTGCAGCATATGGAGGTTCCCAGGCTAGGGGTCGAATCACAGCTATAGCCACTGGCCTATGCCAGAGCCACAGCAGTGCAGGATCCGAGCCGCGTCTGCAACCTACACCACAGCTCACTGCAACGCCAGATCGTTAACCCACTGAGCAAGGGCAGGGATCGAACCTGCAACCTCATGGTTCCTAATCGGATTTGTTAACCATTGCACCACCATGGGAACTCCCTCTTTGAAAAGTTTTTAAATCAACTCTTAATGGCTTGGAATTTGATGGGTTTGTGATTTTGTTCTCCCTTATTTTGGTGATGTTGTTGTTGTTGTTGTTGTTTATGTTATAATAAATATCAGCAAAAGGGTTATGTAACAACCCAGGCTTTCACAAATTAATGTGCTTTAAGAGAATGTTTTTTCTGGTCTTGGTACTCTATATATTGAAAAAGGTAGTGTAAAGAGATTTCCTCTATTATAAAAAGAATCAATAATTTTTGTTACATATTTTCTTTGTGATGAACTGAATTTTTAAGTGAGGTTTTATATTTTATTGTACAAATATTAAAAATCACAACTGGGAGTTCCCTTCGTGGCACAGTGGTTAATGAATCCGACTAGGAACCATGAGGTTGCGGGTTCGGTCCCTGCCCTTGCTCAGTGGGTTAATGATCCGGCGTTGCTGTGAGCTGTGGTGTAGGTTGCAGACGCGGCTCGGATCCCACGTTGCTGTGGCTCTGGCGTAGGCCAGTAGCTACAGCTCCGATTAGACCCCTAGCGTGGGAACCTCCATATGCCGCGGGAGCAGCCCAAAGAAATAGCAAAAAGACAAAAAAAAAAAAAAAAAAAAAAAAAAAAAATCACAACTGATAAAAAAGAACATTCCCTAACACCATATACAAAAATAAACTCAAAATATATTAAAGACCTAAATGTAACCATAAAACAATAAAACTCCTAGAGGAAAACAGATGCAGAACAATCTTTGACATTAAGTCAGAGTGATATTTGGGTTTTTTGTTTGTTGTTTTGCTTTTTTTAAGGACCACACCTGTAGTATATGGATGTTCCCAGGCTAAGGGTTGACGAAGCTGCAGCTGCCAGCCTATACCTCAGCCACAGCAATGCCAGATCTGAGCCATGTCTGCAACCTACACAACAGCTCATGGCAATTTTGGATCCTTAACCCACTGAGCAAGGCTAGGGATCAAATATGCATCCTCATGGATACTTGTTCAGTTCATAACCTGCTGAGCCACAACGGGAACTCACAGAGT
The DNA here is from genome assembly GCF_054392235.1 of Sus scrofa. NCBI lineage: Eukaryota > Metazoa > Chordata > Mammalia > Artiodactyla > Suidae > Sus > Sus scrofa. The sequence continues at coordinate 63,845,509 of NC_139401.1, forward strand.
AAAATTTGTTTTGATTTGTCCCCTAAAGTAAAGGAAAAGAAAAAATAAACAAATGGGACCTAATTAAATTTAAAAGCTTTTGCACAACAAAAGAAAACACTGACAACATAAAAAGACAGAATGGGAGGAAATATTGGCAAATTATATGACCAATAAGAGATTAATATCCAACATATATAAATGGCTCATACAACTCAGCAGCAAAAGACAAACGAACCAATTGAAAAATGGACAGAAGAATGGAATAGACTTTTTTTCAAAGAGGAAATACAGATGGCCAACAGGCACATGAAAAGATGCTCAACATCACTAGTTATCAAGGAAATACAAATCAAAACCAAAATGAAATCTCACCTGACACCTGTTAGAATAGCTATCTTCTGCCCATTTTTAAAATTGGATTATTTTCTGTTTGCTATTAAATTGTATGTTTCTTTGTATACTTTGACTATTACCTCTTACAAGATACACAATTTTCAAAATTTTCTCCCATTCAGTAAGTTGCCTTTCGATGTTTCTAATGATTTCTTTTGCTATGTGAAAGCTTTTTGGTTTGATGTACTCTCTTTTGTTTATTTTTGCTTTTGTTTCCTTTGTTCCTGGAATCAGTTTTATTTATTTATTTTATTTATTTATTTATTTATTTATTTTTTTGTCATTTCTTGGGCTGCTCCTGTGGCATATGGAGGTTCCCAGGCTAGGGGTCGAATCAGAACTGTAGCTGCCAGCCTACAACAGAGCCAGAGCAACGCAGGATCCAAGATGTGTCTGCAACCTACACCACAGCTCACTGCAACACCAGATCGTCAACCCACTGAGCAAGGACAGGGATTGAACCCTTGACCTCATGGTTCCTAGTCAGATTCGTTAACCACTGCGCCATGATGGGAATTCCTGGAATCAGTTTTAAAATCACCACCAAGATCAATGTCAAGGAGCATACCACCTATGTATTCTTCTAGGAGTTTTATGATTTCAGGTCTTATATTCAAGTCTTTAATCCATTTTGAGTTAATATTTGTTTATGGTGTAAGATAGTGATTCAGTTTCATACATTTGCATATTTCTCAACACCATTTATTGAAGAGGCAATTCTTTCCCTATTGTACATTTTCCCCTCTTTTGTCATAAATTAATTGACCACATATACATTTGTTTCTTCCTGGGCTTTCTATTCTCTTTCTATTGATTTTTGTGTCAGTTTATATGCCAATATCATATTGTTTTGTTAACTATGGCTTTGGAATATATTTTTTAAATCATGGACTATCATGCCTCTGCTTTCTTCTTTCTCAAGATTGCTTTGGCTATTTGGGGTCTTCTGTTGTTCCATACAAATTTTAGGATTTTTTTTTCTATTTCTATGAAAAATACCATTGAAAATTTTTACAGGGATTGCATTGAATCTGTAGATTGCTTCAGTCTTAATGGATATTTTAACAATATGAATTCTTCCAATCCATAAGCACAGAATATCATTCCATTTGTCTGTGTCTTCTTTAATTTCTTCCATCAATGTCCTATAGTTTTCAGTGTACATGTACTTCCTGAATTCATTTTTGGACAGGAGGGGGGAATCTTACAGTCCAATGAGAGGATAAAGCATCAACTGCATATCCAGAATTATATGCAATGAAATTGTTATTAGCTCTTCTACAGTTGAGGTGTTCAAAGGTTATAGTTAGAAAGCAAAATGAAGAATTTTATGGTATGCAAGTCTATCCTGAAGGGAGTGAGTAGAAGTGGTCACCCAGTGGCTCTAGCTCCTAATTTTGTCAAGACCTGATTCATTAGCATCCATTTCCACTTTTTGACCTCCCCATGTGGAGAGAACATTGGTCACAGTTAAGAGGACAGGGCCTTTCTGGCACTGAGACCACCACTCTCTCTAACAATTTCCCAAAGTGGAACACCTAAAAGAGAATAAAACTAATCAAATTTGAGATACATGACCTGTAATGTTAGCCCAGAGATAGAGCTCACTCAAGTCAGGCTCTGAATGATCTTATTTATTTCTCATTGCAGTAGAGAGGGGTCTGGGCTGGGAATAATGGATTATTCATATAAAAGAATCTTAACGTCTAGATATCTACATTCCTTGCTCCCTGGGTTCCAGCCTTCTGTTCTGGTCCCCTCCGTGTTTAAATCCTTCAAGACCCAACCTACTGCTACAACCTCTGATTAAATTTTCCTCCAACTGAAGTGACATCACCATTCTCCTTAGCACCATAATACATTTTCTTCCCTTCTATGATCTTCATCACTTTCTGGATCATACATTAGTTATATGTTTCCATGACTTAGCCATCGGAGTCAAACAGAGCTGACTTCAAATCTCAGATCCACAACTTACCAAATGTAATCTTGGGCACATTCTTTAACATCTTTAAACTTCAGTTTCTTCATCTGGAAATTTAACATGGCAATATATCCACCTCATAAGGTTGTTTTATGGACCAAAAAAAAGAATACTTAAAATGCTTTCTCTGCTTTCCAGTTTTATATCCAATATCAATCCCATCCTAAAACTAGAAAAAAAATTGGAACAAACTTAACATCAATAACTTTTATTGAAATCATCAGAGAATTGATGTTGCAGGGCAAATAACTGTACCAAAATATTAAGAAACAAGTGAATCCACAGAATCACTGTCCAAACCTGGAGTGGAAGCCACTTAGAACCATAAACTAGTAAGAAGACTTAAATGGTAATTTTGACAAATTGTTGGAGGCTAAAGTGTAGATTAGTGTGAGTCTGGCAAGATAGAGGAAAGGTAACCAGGAAATATACCTAGAGTATTTTATATAACAACAGCCTAATCTCCTGGGAAAAAGACTTTACTAGATTCTTATCCCACTTACAGGGAAGGGCATTTACTTAATTTTAGTCCCCTCAAGCCATCCTGTTTAACATAAAGAAGTAGAAATAAAACAATTGATGGTCTCAGTCAAGTAACCAAAGCCCACTACAAGACTGAAATGTAATCATAAAACCATAGAACACTTCCTCTTATTCATACCTTAGTATTACACCAACAGGGTCCAGTATAATAACAATGGATCACAGCAGAAAGAGATACAAGGCACTGAACCTAATTAAGGAGAAGTTCTTGGGGAAATCTAAAGATAGCAGTGGGGAGATAAGGAAAAGAGGAATTTGAAACCTCTAGTAGAGCCTCTGAAGCCTAGTGCTACAGCAAACAGTATACACAGCCCTACTTCTAGACAGACAAACCAAAACTCTTTCACCAAAGGCATATTTACCTCAGGTGTTACTACTGACACACCATCTCCAGATTTCAATGAAATATTCCAAGGTACACTAGTAAAAAGGATGGAAAAAACATGATTTGAAGAGATAAAGGAACCAACAGAATAATCTCAGGTTTGGCATAGATTTTAGAATTATTAGACAAGGAATTTAAAATAATTATAATTAATATGTAAAAGACACCAATGGAAAAAGTAGACAACATTGAAAAACAGATAAATATTGGATGTAGAGAGATGAAAACTCTAAGAAAGAATCAAAAGTAAATGTTAGGAATCAAAAATACTGTAACAGAAATGAAGAATCAGTAGAATGGACTGAAAGAAAGAATTAGTGAGCTTGAAAATATGTCAGTAAAAACTTCCCAGTGTTAAAAAGAAAATCACAGGCTCTAAATAACATCACTTGTGCTAAGGCCTATAATACCAAACCGAGATTCAATACTTAACTGCAGCTTCAACTTTCCCCAGAAATATAATCAACTCGTCTGGAATATTCTGATCAATACCAATTAGATAGTCTGTCGCATGAGCCCTCTCTGCCTCCCAGAAGAAGAGGCAATCCACATGATAAAAGCTCATACTGTTCACTTCATCCTAAGGAATATATCCTGGCTCAAAATAACCCTTTCTTTTCTTTTGCTAATGACTTCCTCACTCTACCTTCCTTTCTATAAATGCCTTCCATTTGCTACCACCCTTCTAGGTGCCCTTCTAGTTGCTAGATGGGATGTTTCCCAATTCATGAATTGCCTAATAAAGTGAATTAGAGCTTCAAATTCATTTGGTTGTATTTTGTTTTTTAACTGTCTGGTGGCAGTGATGGGAGAAACACAGGTGTGGTTCCCTATGAACCCTTTTGAATTCACTGTCTTTCCCAACATTCCTCAGGACCATTGGTGAGTCCTATTGGTTTGAGTTCTGCTTTCTTTGTGTTGAGTTCCCAATCTTATTAACTCTCTATAGTTCTCTATTTTCAGTGGGAAACCCTAGTCCCTTGATTCTGTCCCTAGATTCCACTTAGGAATTGCTGACTGTTTACTCTGCAGTTTCCCATTTGCTTGGAATCCTTCCCAGATTCCATATTGAGAACTGCTGGTGGCAGCTGCAATTCAACATTTTCTTGGACTCAGTCTTCAGTCTCCATTCTTCAGGATCTGAGAGTTTATTCCTCTCCTCAATCCACAGGTTCCAAATAGGGAACTGGTGGCTGGCCTGAGTTGGGCTAGGTCCAATCTAAAAAGTGCAATGGGTCTGGGATTGAACTGGGTCCAATCTAAGCCATATCAATTTTTAAATCCAAGTGTTGCTGAAACTCAGCCTCTGTTCATGGGTGCCATATAGAAATATGGAGACAGACTTTTGGGCAAAGTACAAAGGAGTAGCTTTTATTGCTTTGCTACACAAAGAAGGCCACATTAGGCTAATACCCTAAAGACTGTGCCCCCCTTCAGAGAGAATATGAAGGGGCATTATAGTTTGGGAGCAGAAAATAGGGTCACAGATAAGGATCAGGGAAGATGCAAGTGTGCATTCTTCTTCAAAGATGGTGTAAATGAGTCCTAGGATAGGTTCTGATAGTCCTTAAGGCTATTGCATTGTGACCTTTTTTCTGGAAAGAATGCCTCATCAAGTAATTAACATCTTCTATTTGTTGGGGGTTTGAATTCTGCAGATCAAAGATAAAAGATATTTTATGTGTATCTCTTGAGGAGAAAACAGGACCCTGCCCAAAGGCTGCACTATTACTTCTTGGCTGCTCTTCTGGTCTCTACTTTCCCTTCCTTCACTAATTAGTAACTATTTGAATCTGATCCTTGGAACTCAGGGAAGGTAATAGAGGATGAATGAAGCCTCTTTTCTACCAAAAAGAAGTGAGGGACATAGAAAGGCTTTTTGTGACAAGGAGCCCGACAGAATCCTGCACAATTTCATCAGGCCTTGGTTTTGTTTGTAAATTCCATACTGGGAATTCTTAACAGCTTAGTCTGCAGTTCCCTCACTTATTTGGAATTTTTCCCCCAGATTCCATGTTGGCAATTCTGGTGGCAGCTGGACTTTACCATTTGTGTGGAATCAGAAACAATTTTTTCAAGTCTGATGATTCAATCCTTTCTCCAGACTCTAGGCTTTTTTGGTTACTGCCAGTTACTGTTAATGTTCACATTATCTAAAAGCTACTGCTAAATAAGAATCTCAGAAGCCAAAAAGCTACAAAATCATTGGGCTTGAGTGGAGCATTTAAAAGCTGTTCTGCCCTCCTGCATTGTTGGTGGGAATGTAAGCTGGTACAACCACTATGGAGAACAGTACGGAGGTATCTTAGAAATCTATACATAGAACTACCATATGACTGAGCAATCCCACTCTTGGCCATATATCCAGACAAAACTTTCCTTGAAAAAGATACATGCACCCTCATGTTCATTGCAGCACCAGTCACAATAGCCAAGACATGGAAACAAGGTAAATGTCCACTGACAGATGATTGGATTAGGAAGATGTGGTATATATATGCAATGGAATACTACTCGGCCATAAAAAAGAATGACATAATGCCATTGGCAGCAACATGGATGGAACTAGAGACTCTCATACTGAGTGAAGTAAATCAAGAGAAAGACAGATACCATATGATATCACATATCTGGAATCTAATATAAGGCACAAATGAACTTTTCCACAGAAAAGAAAATCATGGACTTGGAGAATAGGTTTGTGGTTGCCAAGGGGGAGGGGGAGGGAGTGGGATGGATTTGGAGCTTGGGGTTAATGGATGCAAACAATTGCCTTTGGATTGGATTAGCAATTAGATCCTTCTGTGTAGCACTGGGAATTATGTCTAGTCACTTATGATAGAGCATAATAATGGGAGAAAATACAATGTGTGCATATAGGTGTAACTGGGTCACCATGTACAGTACAGTAGAAAAAAATTTGCATTGGGGAACTAATCAAAAAATTTAAATTAAAAGTATCCTGTGATAGGATAAGCTGGTCACCCACCTACATCAAGAAAATTTCCAAGCCATGGGGCACACTGTAAAACACCTCACAATTCCCAACCCTGTGGCACATCCTTCTTAGGTATTATTTTGGCTCTGAGAAACCTAAAACCCTAGGTAAAAGAGATAGGATCATTTATGTCCAGAGTTAAATGAACTACCTTTCAGAACATCTGCTTATTTACTTAAAAAAAAATTACGGCCTCACCTGCAACATATGGGTTCCCAGGCCAGGGACTGAATCTAAGCCACAGTTGTGACCTTTGCCACAGCTACTGCAATGCTGGATCCTTTAACCCACTGCACAGTGACCCAAACCACTGTGGTCAAATTCTTAACCCACTGTGCCACAGTGGGAACTCCAACACCTGCTTATTTTATGTTTAACAGTTATAGTCCTGGAAGCTTCATATGTCTAAAAAGATGACAAGATTTTACTAAAGGCAGCTTACAATTACAATGGTCATTATGAGTAATGTTCCAAAAGTTAGGGTAATTTAAAAAGTGCACCTAAAAGCAAGGGCTCCCAAATCAAACAAACAGAATGAAATGCCTATTATAACTAATATGTAGAAGTCTCTAAAAGCTTAAAATTATCTAAAATAACCTCATTGAAAGATTCATTGAAAAGGCTAATGAAAAACTAAACACAAAAAAATTTTTTAAAAAAACACCTAGGCCTCTCCCATTTCACCCTCTGAGGTTCATTATGTAAACCCTAGCCCCCAAATTGGTGCCTCAGTTGTAATCAACTCAGACACTGGAAAAGAGAGAGTCTTCAAAGGCACCATGCAAATTCTTCAGCATCAATTTAAATGCCCCCATATGGGCTCCTCCCAAACTGCTATGTTATTCCCTTGAATAGCCAAATAGGAGCTAAAATTAAAAATAATGGGGTTACTCAATACTATCAGAAATATTTCAGTTTGTCCCAGCTGAACTCTGGCAAGATATTTTAAAGGATTTAATAACTTTATGACAAGAAATTTGGGCAAACTCAAAGCTGATGTTCAATATTGGAATTCAGACATTCAGAACTGATATTCAAACTGGAAGCTGATATTCAGATAGGAACTTTTTAGTTCTTCTCCCTTAAGTAAAGCAAATCTATGTACCCAGAAGGAAATAAAATTGGAGAAAGTGTAGTTGGAAGGACAGGTCAACCTCTTTATCATTCGAACTGTAATCCAGTTATTTGGGGGAATTGGAAATAACAATTTTTGTCCTGCAAATCTCTGCAGGACAAAAGGGGTGGCTATAGAAATTTAAAGTTCACCTGCCCTTTTTGCTAATGCCCCTAACTTCCCCTCTTTGTCTCAAAGTGCTTTAAAAAGCCAAGACTTTGGAAACAGAATTGCCCTGTACTTAATATATGCCTTTTTAATGTAGATTTTCTACTCTATCGTCTCTAGGGCGAAAGGGCAGTTCTTTGAAAATACAAAATTTAGGGAGAAATTTCTCAACAGAAAAAAAAAGGTATTTGGAAATTGAGCAAATGAAAAATCTAAGTCTTTTCTCTAGAACTATTGGTAAGATCACTATTTGCATCTGACCTTAGGTTTGCTTGTGTGTGTGTGTGTGTGTGTGTGTGTGTGTGTGTGTTCTGGATGTGTAATATTTGTCTACCTCCAGATGGTATTGCTAAAATTAATTTATAATCAAGATTTATTTAGTTGCTTTGAAGGCAAGAACTTGCAAGGATTGGACATTAACAGAAGCTAATGCAAATGCCTTTCAAGTTCACATGTTCTGGGATAATCTTCAGTTAATAAAAGTTAATGTTTGTTGACTTAATTAAAAAGACATGCCTTTAAACTTATCAACATCAAATATAATGTATATAAACAACTTTTATTCTACCTGGGTTTATTAGTCAAATAAGTTTATCTTTGTTATAAAATTTGACAGCAAAATTTAATTAATTTAATTCTAGTATGACACATGGTTCATAATTAAATGTATTCACTAGAAATTAGGTTTATAAGGGTTAAAAATTCTAATAAACATAATCGAAGCCCCTGGAAATAATACACACAAAGAAATAAGTTGTATTTTGGGGGAAAAAATGTATGAGAAATTTAGATGTATTTTTCTTTACGAAAATGACAGTAATTTTGTCTAAACTAGAACCTCTGGTTATTTTAGAATGTTAAGCAAGAAAATAAAGGACAAACTAAATGTACATAGAAAGAAAAAAAAGGGAATTTTAACTCGTGTAATAAGGCTGCCTAAAATTGAATTGTTACTGTAAAAAAATTAAGCTTTCTTATTAACAGAGCAGAAGCAGACTCATAGACATAGAAAACAAATTTATAGGCACCAAATAAGAAAGAGAAGGAGGGATAAATTAAGAGTTTTTGATTAGCAGATACAAACCACTATATATAGGGGTTCCCGTTGCAGTTCAGCAGGTTACAAACCCAATATCCATGAAGATGTAGATTCCATCCCTGGCTTTGCTCAGTGTGTTGGGGGTCCATAGCCGTGAGTTATTGTGTACCTAACGGACTGGCTTTGATCCCAAGTTCCTGTGGCCATGGCATAGGCCTGCAGCTGTAGCTGTGATTTGACCCCTAGACTGGGAATTTCCATATGCCATAGGTGCAACCCTAAAAAGAAAAAACAAAACAACCCACCATATATAAATGAAATAAACAACAAGGTCCTACAGTATAGCACAGGTAACTATATTCAATATCTTGTAATAAGCCATAATGGAAAAGAATGTGAAAAAGAATACGAGTGTATGTATAATTGAATCACTTTGCTGTCCACCTCAAACTAACAGAACATTGTAAATCAATTATATGTCAATAAAAATAATAACAATAAATTTAAACTTTAATGTCAGTAGTGCACTTATGTAAAATGAGAACAATTTTCTTTCATTTGCTTAAAGAGTAAAGTTTCTTGGATTACTGATCTGCTCTTGATAATAAGAAAGTATGAAAGGTTTTCCTTTACCTTTTAAGTATCTTCCTAGAAAGCAAAAAGTCTGTGTTTAACCACAACTTTTTTTTTTTTTTGTCTTTTTGCCATTTCTTAGGCCACACCCGCGGCATATGGAGGTTCCCAGGCTAGGGGTTGAATCGGAGCTGTAGCTGCCAACCTATGCCACAGCCACAGCAACATGGGATCCAAGCTGCATCTACAACCTACACCACAGCTCAAGGCAACGCCGGATCCTTAACCCACTGAGCGAGGCCAGGGATCAAACCCGAAACCTCATGGTTCCTAGTCGGATTCGTTAACCACCATGCCATGACAGGAACTCCGAACCACCATGCTTTTTAGTCTTATGGTTTCTTAATTAAGGTCTTTGTTTATTTAAGTAAACCAAGTCCTTTTAATATTAAACATTAAGTTTCGTAATGATTAGTGATCCTATTTAGACAAGTGTTTTAAAACTTTTTAATATATTCTGGCAAAATTTCCAAAATAAAATTGTAAATGAAGTATTTTGACTATAAACCAACTTTGAAATTTCCCAGAGGATTCCTGGAACACTTCAAAAGATTTGTTCTCTCTCTTTACAAAAAGGGAGATAGCAAGCTAATTAGGCTCATTTGGTATGTTAAATTGCATGAGAAGCATTGTCAAATAAATGATGCTAAAATTTGATTATATTTGTCCATAAATATGCTATTAATACAAATATTCTAAAAATTGTGTGAAATTCTTAGAAATCAGATACATTCTGTATAATGTTTTCAATTGTTAATTCTCATTTATTATAATAAAATATTGTATGATATCCTCAAGGACCCCAATCAGAAATGGGAAATAAGTAAATAATCTACTTTCTGCTACTTTCTTACCTTCTGAAATTGTTGTCATCAAAATTGAGGCTCAGAGTTCCCATTGTTGCTCAGTGGTTAACGAATCTGACTAGGAACCATGAGGCTGTGGGTTCAATCCCTGGCCTCACTCAGTGGGTTAAGGGTCTGGTGTTGCTGTGAGCTGTGGTGTAGGTCACAGACATGGCTCAGATCCTGTGTTGCTGTGGCTCTGGCATAGGCTTGTGGTACCCCTAGCCTGGGAATCTCAGGATGCTGCCACAGATGCAGCCCTAGAAAAGACAAAAAGACCAAAAAAAAAAATTTAGGCTCACACTAAAAAAAAAAAATGAACCTGAGGAGGTGGAGCAAGATGGTGGAGGAGTAAGGGGTCATGCTCACCTCCCACAAACACATCCAAAAAAAAACAATCTACATGTAAAATGACTCATGTAGAACATCAACTCATTGCTGGCAGAAGAACTTAAACCTCCAAAAAGGGCAAGAAAATCTTGACATAACTGGGTAGAACAAAAGAAAAAAAGAGAGAAAAGGAATCAGGATGGGACTAGCATTCCCGAGAGGAAGCTATGAAGGAGAAAAGGAACCCACCTCCTTGGAAGCCACCTAACCGACGAAAGATCAGCTGAGTCAGTGGGACCTCAAAGTTGCTGAGAAAAGCTCAGCAGGTGGACTGAGAACAGCAAAGCAGGGTGAGAGCTGCACAGATCATCTGTACCACCAGCCCGAACACCACAGCCTGAGACACTAGGGCAGGGAATGGATGCTAAGACTCAGGCTCTGGAGGTTAGTCCTGGGGAGAGAACTGGGGATTGCATGAGGGGCTAAGGAGCAGTGCTCCATGGGCTAAGGAGGGGAAGGCCACGAAAGAGGAAACCTGGGCAAAGGTCCGGACCCACAGGAGATACAAGTCACCATTGTTGGGGATGGGAGAGGGGGAGGGGCAGGCCACCATGGGAAACTCCCTGCTCTGGAGCATGTGCATGCCCCTGGGCTTAGAGGGCTGGGGGGCTCTGCAGAGGCTACAGGTGGTGAGAAGACTTTTGCTCATTTAGAGGAGATTAAGCACTTCTTGTGAAGGCTACCAGTGGCCAGGCACCTATTGTGTGGGCTAAGGGCATCAGGGAGCTAAGTGCAACATGGTGCCTCTTGAACGATCTACAGGTGGCAGGGACAGACTGGCGGTCATCTTGGAGGCCAGAGTGAGGCATGGCTTGTGACGACTGGGGGCCTGTGAGCGGCCTCCACATGCAACCCCAGTCACCTCAGGGGTTGGCAAAAAAGAAAAAAAGAGGGCACTGCAACCAAGCACCATACGCTATTGCTCTCACTCCCCTGGGAAGACACCCGCCCTGCAGCTGCCACTGTCAAAAGCTCTGGGCAGCACCCAGACACTTGGTCAGTGTCCCATCTCAAGATCCTACAACTAGGAGCAGCTAATGCAGCACTTCCTTTGTGGGCTAAGTGGGACAGGGGGTTTCCTGCATGGCCTGCAGGCAGCAGGGGCAAATTGCTGCAGTTATCCCTGACTCCAGAGGTGGGTGTGGCCCACTGCCTTTGGAGAGACCTAAACAAAAATCACTTGCAGCCCCATTCACCTAAAGGCCACCACAGAGGAGGGCATCATGACCAAACACCACCTGTCAGTTCTCTCCCACACCTAGGAACACACCTGTCCTGCTGCTGCCACTGCCAAACATCTGGGCAGTACCCACATGCCTGATCTCCGTCACTTCCCAGGATCCTGCAACTAGGAGCACCCTGTGTAGCACCTCTTATGTGGGCTAAGTGAGATGGGTTGCTTCATGCGTGGTCTACAGCTGGTGGGACAATCCACCACAGTTGTCACTGACTCTAGAGATGGTCATGGCCTGCTCCCAATAGGGGTCCCTAAACAGGCACCACCTGCAGTTCCAATCACCTCAGAGGAGGGCATTGCAATAAAAAACAAGCTATTGTTGCTCTCACTCCCCTGGGAACGCAAGCACCCTGCTGTTGCTACTGACAAAAGCTCTGGTCACCTTGAAGATCTGCCTAGAGTTTATGACCACTTCCCAGGGCCCTGCAACTAGGAGCAGCCTGTGCCACCTTCCTGCAGATCCTTGATGCTATTGAGAGCCCAATGACCAGGCACTGACTTCTGCCTCCTTCTCCCCTAAAACACAAGGAGCATCATAGGGATAATGGCCTGCTCACACCAAAGAAAGAGACAGCAAATATTCAAATTAACACACCAAAAATAAATAGTAACCCCTCCAAAAAATACAAAGGGGTATTCTTGCATAGAAGTATCCTTACAAGACTACAGTTTGGCTTCCCCAAACTCACATAAAAAGAAAAACACAAGCAAGATGAAGAAGCACAAAAACAATTCCCAGTTAAAGGAACAGGAGAATTCACCTAAAGCAGTCAACAGTAAAACAGACCTCTGCATTCTGACAGACATTGAGTTCAAAATGAAGAGAGAGAAAATACTGAAGGAATTAAGAGAGGATATGAACAGTACTGCAGATTCCTTTAGAAAGGAACTAGAAAATATAAAGAGGAGCCAAGAAAAACTAGAAAATTCATTCACAGAGATACGAACTGAGATAAAGGCAACAAAGACCAGAATGAATAATGCAGAGGAACGAATCAATGACATGGAAGATAAAATAATGGAAATCACCCAATCAGGAGAGCAGACAGAAAACCAAATTAAAAAAAAAAAACATGAAAGCAATATTAGAGACATATGGGATGATATAAAGTGGGCCAATCTATGCATAATAGGAATTCCAGAAGGAAAAGAAAAAGAAAAGGGGATTGAAAATATATTTGAAGAAATTACAGCTCAAAACATTTGAAATCTAAAGCATACTGATATCAAGATACAAGAAGCACAGAGGGCCCCAAACAAGTTGAACCCAAAGAGGCCCACACCAAGACATATTACTAAATAATGGCAAAAGTTAGATAAAGAGAGGATTCTAAAGGCAGCAAGAGAAAAGCAAAGCATTAATTATAAGGTAACCCCAATGAGGCTATTAGCTGATTTCTATACAGAAACACTATAGGCAAGAAAGGAGTGGCAACATATATTTTAAGTGCTGAAAGGAAAAAATATGCAACCTAGTATACTCTATTCAGCAAAAATATCATTTAAAATAGAAGGAGAAACAAAGAATTTATCAAACAAACAAAAGCTAAAAGAGTACAGCAATACTAAACTCATTCTAAAAGAAATACTGAAAGGGCTTCTTTAAATTAAAAAACAAAGAGAGAAAAGAGAAAAAGAAGAAATAGGATGGAGGAAACCACAATTGGAAAGCAGTCACATAAGTAAGCTAGCATACAGATCTAAGCATGAAGATGTTAAAAAAAGACAGCAAAATCATACAATCTGTGGAAGGAAAGTAAGAATATATAGATTCCTTTTTTATTTTAATGATGTGTTTGAGCCTATGTGACTATCAGGCAAAACAAGCAGATATAGGAAGGGCTTAATGTGCTTAAAAGACAGGGCATCCACAAATCCACAAATCAAAACAGGGCATCCACCAACATTACATTCACAAAAACTGATAAGAAAAGTACTCAAGCATGAAATGAATGTAAACAATCCAACCCAAAAAGGAAAAGAAGAAAAGAGAAACACAGAATCAACTGAAAAACAAGGTTTAAAATGGGAATAAATACGGATCTATCAATAAACACCTTAACTGTCAAGGGACTGAATGCTCCAATCAAAAGACACAGAGTGGCAGATTGGATAAAAAAGCAAAAACCTTCAATCTGCTGTCTACAAGAAACTCACCTTAGGGCAAAGGACACATATAGATTGAAAGTAAGGGGACGGGAAAAGATATTTCATGCCAATGGACAAGACAGGAAAGCAGGAATTGCAATACTCATATCATACAAAACAGACTTTAAAATGAAGGCCATAAAGACAAAGAAGGAGACTATTTAATGGTTAAAGGATCCATTCAAGAAGTGGACATTACAATGGTCAATACATATGTCCCTAATATAGGAGCACCCAGATACCTCCAACAAATACTAACAGACATAAAAGGAGAAATTGATGGGAATACAATCATAGTAGGAGACATTAACACCCCACTCACATCCATGGACAGATCCTCTAGACAGAAAATCAATACAGCAACAGAGATCCTAAAGGACACAATAGAAAAGTTAGACTTCCTTGACATTTTCAAGACATTACATCCAAAAAAATCAGAATACACATTCTTCTCAAGTGCACATGGAACATTCTCTAGAATCGATCACATCCTGGGGCACAAAGCTAACCTCAACAAATTTAAAAGTATAGAAATTATTTCAAGTATCTCCTCTGACTACAATGGCCTGAAACTAGGAATCAACCACAGGAAAAGAAATGAGAAAAAACTTACTATATGGAGACTAAACAACATGCTACTAATAAAACAATGGGTCAATGAGGAAATCAAGAAAGAAATTGAAAAATACTTCGAGACAAATGATAATGCAGACACGACCACTCAAAATCTATGGGATGCTGCAAAAGCAGTGCTGAGAGGGAGATTAATAGCAATACAGGCCTTCCTCAAAAAAGAAGAAAAATCTCAAATAGACAACTTAACCCACCACCTAAAGGAATTAGAAAAAGTAGAACACACAAAACTTAAAGTCAGCAGAAGGAAGGAAATTGTAAAGATCAAAGAAGAAATCAATAAAATAGAGATTTAAAAAAGAATGGCAAAAAAAATCAATAAATCCAAGAGGTGGTTCTTTGAAAATGTAAACAACATTGACAAATCTCTGGCTAGACTCACCAAGAAGAGGGGAGAAAAAACCCAAATAAACAAAATCAGAAATGAAAAGAGGTCACAAAGGATACTAATGAAATACAAAAAGCCATGAGAGAATACTATGAACAATTGTATGCCAACAAATTTGACAACTGAGAAGAAATCCACAACTTTATGGAGACTTACAGCCAGCCAAAACAGAATCAAGAAGAAATAGATCAACCGAACAGACAAATCACTAGAAATGAAATTGAAATATGTCATAAAAATACTCCCTACAAATAAAAGTCCATGAACAGATGGCTTCACAGGCGAATTCTAACAAACATATAAAGAGGATCTAGTGCCCACCCTCCTTAAATTTTTTCAAAAGCCTGAAGAAGAAGGAACACTCCCAAAGACATTCTATGATGCCACCATCACCCTAATTCCAAAACCAGGCAAAGATACCACCAAAAAAGAAAACTATTGGCCAATATCTTTGGTGAATATAGAGGCAAAAATTCTCAACAAAATTTTAGCCAAGCAAATCCAACCACATATATAAAAGATCATACACCAGGTGAGATTCATCCCAGGTGCACAAGGATGTTTCAACACACACAAATAAATCAATGCCATACACCACATTAATAAAAAAAAGTCAAAACCACATGATTATCTCGATAGATGCAAAAAAAGCATTTGACAAAGTCCAACATACCTTCATGACAAAAACTCTTACCAAAGTGGTATAGAGGAAACAGCTTAACATAATCAAAGCCATTTATGACAAACCCACAGCAAACATGATACTCAGTGGAGAAAAGCTGAAAGCCTTCCCACTAAGATCTGGAACAAGACACTCTCACCACCGTTATTCAACATAGAATTGGAAGACCTAGCCACAGCAATAAGTGCTGGGAGCCACAAAGTGGCTAAGTAGAATAATCCTGTGTGAGAACTAACTGTAAGCAAAGCTACAGCAGAGGCTGAAGAAGCTGAAGCTGCAAAGCAGTTTCGAAGAATCCCCCAGCTGATCCTGTTTAGTAAAAATTTCTGAAATATGTTTTCCTCTTCTATTCTTGTGCTTCTTTTCTGTCTGACGCTTATGTGTGTTGTGAGTCATTCTTGGCTCATAATATTGGGAACTTTCTCAAATTCCTGAGCTTCCACCCAAGTATGGGCCATTATTTACTTATAAACCTAAGCCCTTGTTAAATAGGTTGAAAAAATTGAACCATGCATAAAGAACTTTCCTAAGAATGGGAAGTTTCCCTTCAGAGGAGTAATAGTAAATATTATGCAGAACTGCCATGTAGGCCTGGAGATCTTTGTTGGACTCTGGTCCGTCCCCACGGAGACAGATTAGGGGGTGGTTTGGGTGTTGCCCATGGCCCAACAATTGTGGATATTATAAGACAAGACATATTTTTTCTATAATAAATGCTACCTGTTGGGACCCAGCAGGTGGAAATTATTATTATAATTGGCAAGATTTTTTTGATATATAGATTTTATAATTAATAAAGATTTTTATAATAGATAAGATTTATTTAAGACAGTTTATGTTTGCACAACCTGCTATGGTTTGAGGTCAGCTTGACCTCGAAAGCAAGCCACGTGTGAATACCCCACTCCCTATCAATGGCTATTCATGCCTGCTAGAGGAGCACAATAGGTAGCTTAGGCAAGAATATCTATCACCTTATGCCAAATCATTGTTAAAGTAAAAATTAGATACCTATTATTCTGCTTGCTATTTACTTATTTTTTAAGAATAAAAGTACAGTTTGTATGTAATCTTCATTTAAAATCTAAAACTAAAAGAATAGTTTGGAATAATAAATTAACATATATTGTTGTTTGTATAATCATGCATAAAAGTAAAATGTATAAAAGCTGATGCTCTCCTTTCAATAAACGGGTCATCTGCAGCACTTGCTGAGGGAGTTGGCTCCAATTCTTTCTGTGCCTGTTTGTTTCCCCTCCTCCTGTTCATCGTCTCCTGGCTGCTGGGGCTGGACCCCAGCAAATAAGATAAACAAAAGAAATAAAAGGCATCCAAATAGGAAGAGAAGAGGTAAAACTGTCACTGTATGCCGATGACATGGTACTATATATAGAAAACCCTAAGGACTCCACACAAAAAATACTTGAACTGATCAAGGAATTCAGCAAAGTAGCAGGATATAAGATTAACATTCAGAAATGTATACTAACAATAAAATAGTGGAAAAGGAATATGAAAATACAATACCTTTTAAAATTGCACCCCAAAACATCAAATACCTAGGAATATACCTGAGCAAGGACGTAAAGGACTTATATGCCTAGAAGTATAAAACATTAATCAAGGAAATTAAACAAGATATAAAGAAATGGAAAAATATTCCATGCTCCTGGGTTGCAAAAATTAATATTGTAAAAATGACCATACTACCCAAAGCAATCTACAGATTCAATGCAATCATTGTCAAATTACCCATGACATTTTTCAATAATACAAAAATTTATATGCAAGCACAAAGGACCCAGAATTGCCAAAGCAATTCTGAGGAATAAGAACCAAGCAGAACGCATAACTCCCAGACTTCAGGCACTATTGCATAGCCATAGTAATCAAAAAAGTGTGGTACTGGTACCAAAACAGACAGACAGACCAATGGAACAGAATAGAGAAGCCAGAAATAAACCCAGACATCTATGGTCAACTAATCTTTGCAAAGGAGGCAGGAACATAAAATGGAAAAAAGAGTCTTTTCAGCAATTGATGGGAAACTTGGAGAGCTACATTCAAATCAGTGAAACTTGTACACACCCTCACACCATGCACCAAAATAAACTCAAAATGGCTGAAAGACTTAAACATAAGACAAGACACCATCAAACTCCTAGAAGAGAACATATGCAAAACATTCTCTGACATCAATCTTATGAATATTTTCTCAGGTCAATATCCCAAAGCAACAGAATTAATAGCAAAAATAAACCCAATGGGACCTAATCAAACCGACGAACTTTTGCACAGCAAAGGAAACCAAAAAGAAAACAAAAAGACAATTTACAGAATAGGAGAAAATAGTTTCAAATGATGCAACTGACAAGGGTTTAATCTCTAGAATATAAAAGCAACTTATACAACTCCACAGCAAAAAAACCAACAACCCAACAGAAAAATGTGCAAAAGACCTGAATAGACATTTTTCCAAGGAAGATATACAGATGGCCAACAAGCACATGAAAAAATGTTCAACATCCCTGTTTATTAGAGAAATGCAAATCAAAATTACCACGAGATACCACCTCATACCAGTCAGAATGGCCATCAGTGATAAGTCCAGAAATAACAAGTGCTGGAGGGGGTGTGGAGAAAAGGGGACCCTCCTGCACCATTGGTGGGAGTGTAAACTGGTACAACCACTATGGAGAACAGTATGGAAGTACCTTAGAAATCTATACATAGAGTTACCATATGACCCAGCAATCCCACTCTTCAGCATATATCCAGACAAATCTCTACTTAAAAAAGACACATGTGCCCACATGTCATTGTAGCACTATTCAAAAAGGCCAAGACATGGAAACAATCCAAATGTCCCTTGACATATGATTGGATTAGGAAGAAGTATATATATGCAATGGAATACTACTCAGCCATAAAAAAGAATGACACAATGCCATTTGCAGCAACATGGATGGAACTAGAGACTCTCATACTGAGTGAAGTAAGTCAGAAAGGGAAAAACAAATACCATATCATATCACTTATATCTGGAATCTAATATAAGGCACAAATGAACTTTTCCATAGAAAAGAAAATCATGGACTTGTAGAATAGACTTGTGGTTGCCTGGGGGGAGGGGGATGGAGTGGGATGGATTGGGAGTTTGGGGTTAATGGATGCAAACTATTGCTTTTGGAATGGATTAACAATGAGATCCTGCTGTGTAGCACTGAGAACTATGTCTAGTTACTTATAATAGAGCATGATAATGGGAGAAAATATTATGTATACATGTATGTGTAACTGGGCCCCATGCTGTACAATGGGAAAAAAAAGTATTGTGGAAATAACAATTTAAAAATTAAAAAAAAAACAAAAAAATAAAGTCAATTAAAGATATCATATTAAAAAAATCTATATCTGAGTATCAGGGAAATTCCCTAGTTGGCTTTTATGTAAAGCCTGCACCAATAGAATCTATTAAGATTTTAGCACATGTAGATGAAGTCCATTCTGCTTCCGCAAAACAGTAAACCCTCATCACCAGTCTTTTGCCATTCTTACATCCTTTTAACATGGCAACAGTCTGCTCTTCAATCAGAAAAATTAGGATGGGGGAGCAATGGATATAAAGTAAATTGAGCCACTTAGTTTTTCTTGATTCCCTGACAAACCCGATTTTTAGTTTTTGCATTCCTTCACCCGCCAAAGTGCATTTAAGAAAAATTATTTTTGTCTCTAGAGACCTCATCCCTCTGGACCCTTTTAACACCTGCAGCTGGACTTCATTCAACTGCTGCTTAGTATGGGTTATAAATATGTTCTTGTTATTGTGTATATGTTTCCTGGATAGGCTAAAGCCTTCCCTTGTTGCAAGGCTGATGTCCTCCCAGTGGCAAAGAGACTGTTAGAAAATGTGTTTGCCACTTGGGTTATACTTTCCACAGTCTCCAGTGACTGAGGGACCCACTTCACTGGGCAAATCAGATGAGCTTTGACAAAAGTCTTGCAAATTTCTTGGAATTATCACTGCCTCTATTACCCTTAATCATGAGGCAAGGGTAACATAACTAAAGGAAATACTAGATACAAGCAGAAAAGGGAATTAATGAGACTGAATGAACTGAGGAGGGTGATTATAGTTTTTAATTCCCTTCCGTTTAAAATATCACTGGTTCTTTTTTTTTTCTAGATTTAAAGAAATCTTTTCTCTTAAGTGAGCAACTTGGTAAACTATACTTTTGTGAACAAAGATGAAACATTTACGTTTTCTCCCTACCTGGTCCCTCTAGAATTCAGAAACTCTCAGTGAGTATTCCTATTCTGTATAAATAATCAGGCCAAGTTCATTATAAAAAAATATTTTGCCATGATTATCTTTTGCAAAAAATGGGGATGGTTGTAGAGAGAAAAATTATGTTTGCACCTTTGTTGATATTAGATTCTAGTCCTATTAATTGTCTTTAAGATTTTGTTACATACCTATAAACTGGACTTGATCCCTAATTCTTGCAGTTTCCACAAATATCACCAAATTAACATTTCCACTTTTCTCCCACTCTTCTGACTTGTAATCACTGGGAATGAAGTCTGCCCTTCAGCGTTTTTGGAAGGGACCTTAGTGATTCTCCTAAACACTGACAATGCTACAAATCTAGAAATTATTGAGCCTTGGGTACACACCTCTTAACTAAGGAGGATTTCAACTGATACCTGGTCCCTTACAAATACTAGAGACTTCCAAGCCAAATTGAGGAGGAAGAGAAGTAGCTGATATTGAGGTATACTGTTTCCACCCAAGAAAACCAATCAATACTTCACACTTTACCTAAACTTGAAATCCTTTCTTTTCTTTCATTCCTTTATTCTGACATTGGCCTGGAAAGATAACACCATCATTCTTATCTCCAGGCCATTGTTATGCTGGAATTTAGAACAACTTTTAACTTCAAGCTAGAAGAAAGTCTAACTAACCCCTGGCTGAAATAAGCAAATGCACAATTCTTGTGAATGAATCCATTAACAGTGTCACCTTAGTGAAAGTAGTTTGTGCCTGACAGGATTTGTCTTTGTGGTGGTTATCATTCTCCTTGGGGTAATGAATGCTTAGATGGTTGGCACATAATCAGGCAATGCTGCTCAGGTAATCTAACTGTGCCCCTAAATGTCCTAGAAAGAATGTAACAGGAGGCATTTATTTCAAGAATCGCTTCCTTTATCATGACTGGATTTCCCTGGATAGGAGTAAATGCAAATAAGAATATATTCAGAAGCCTCTCATTAACTAATTTTTTCAATAAATTTAATCAATTTATTAACATTCTGATACATTTCTTTTTATCATTTTATGTATATCATATATATATTTATGATGTTATATATATGTGTATGTATAAATATATGCACACTATATACACTATATATTTTCCCAAAACATCTGAGAGTAGATTATGTATGATATGTCCTCTTAATACTCAAATATGTTTCTTATAAAAAAGAATACTTTTATTTATCTTCTTTTAAAGAATTTCTTTTTCTTTTTCAGGCCTGCACCTGTGGCATGTGGAAGTTCCCAGGTTAGGGGTCCAATCGGAGCTACAGCCACCGCCCTACACCACAGACACAGCAATGGAGGGATCCAAGCTGCATCTGTGACCTACACCACAGATCATAGCAACACTGGATTCCTGACCCACTGAGGAAGGCCAAGGATCAAACTCACATCTTCATGGATTCTAGTCAGATTCGTTTCCACTGTGCCACGAAGGGAACTCCTAAAAGACTATTTTTAATGTAACCACAATATAGTCATCAAATTCAGGAAGCTTAACAATGATACACTTTAATATTCCGATTTTGACCATTAACTCAATTATGTCCTTTATAGTTTTTTTCCTAGTCAAGGATCCAGTCCAGGATAACATATTGCATTTATTCATTTCTTTATTGAATTATAGCTGATTTACAATATTATATTAGTTTCAGGTGTATAACATAGTGATTCAGTATTTTTGCAGATTATAATCCATTATAGGTCATTACAAGATAGTGGCTATAATTCCATGTACTCTACAGTATATCCTTGTTGCTTATCTACTTTGTACATAGTAATTGTACTTGTTAATCCCATACCCTTAATTTATCCCTCTCTCTTCTTCTTCTTTTGTAACTATAAGTTTATTTTCTGTAACTATAAATCTGTTTCTGTTTTGCATATACATTCATTTGTATAATTATTTTAGATTCCACATATAAGTGATATCATATTTGTCTTCCTCTGACTTAACTCTTGAAAATAGTGCAGAATCTGCTGCTAAAGCATTCGGTGCCCAGCAAAGATCCTTAAGCATTTTGGTTAAGGTTGTTCTTGATAATAGGATAGCCACTGATTACCTTTTAGCTGAGCAATTATAAAATAAAATTAATATTTTATGGCAAGAAAAGAAAAATATAAACATAAAAAAATTTTCACTGCCCTTTATCCTGTTTTCTCTCCCCACTGTGCATTGCATATCTGCATTATGCATAAACCAGACATCTCCCAGTTGCAGGAATACCTGCTCAACCATAAAGCACAACATCTCCTAACATCAAAAAGACAGCTTTTGAAAGATAACATTCTTTCTTGATCTGTAAGGGGTTACATGACTATGATGATGCCATTTAGATCTACATTATGTAAACTGTCACTAATACATCATTTGGTGTACACTTTGGTGTACACTTCGTAAATAACTGTGCCTTGACTTCTAAAGGGTGGAACAGTTCTCAGAACTTTTTGAGATGCTCTTCCTGGGTCATAATCCTCAAATTTGTCTTGAATAAAAATTTGCATTTCTTACCTAGATCAACAGATTAATTTTTGTCAACACAAGGATGTAGCTGTACTTTGTCCAACACCACCTGTTCTACCTGGAGCAACACTTCTGGGGAAATTTAAAGTAAGTTACATAAGACCATTGAGCAAGCCACTTGGCTTAAAAGGGTGACTCCTTCAACGCGGTCTTTCTTTGACAGGTATTAGGAACCATGGCATGTTTTATTATCTCAAAAGCTTTAAATGCAGGTTCATAGCCATTAACCACCAGATAAATGATCTCTCTAAGCCTAGAACATCAAAAAGGTTACAAAGAGGGTAACCCCAACTTAAAGATTATGAACCTGGAACTATGATCTGTGAATGTCATGGAGATTAAGCAAAAATATCATGACCAATAAATAACACACCAAAGATCAACAAAGCTCCAGAGTGGTAGCTGAAGGTTATGCTAATGCCTTAAATCTTGATCGTATCTCTCAGTTAAGCTGAGAGACTGATTAAAAGGCGGAATTATTAAAAATAAAATACAGGCCTAAAATGGCATACTTGTGTTAAGGACTATGATACTAAACCTAGATTTAATATCTAATCTAGTCACGGTTTCAACCTTCTCCAGAAATACAATCCTAACCAACCAGTTTGGAATATTCTGATCAGTATTAGATAACCTGCCATATGACCCCTCTCTATCCCCCACAGGAAGAAGAGACAATATGCATGATAGAAATCTATACTGTTCCCTTTCCCCAAAAGAAAATATCCTGACCCAGAATAATCCCTTTCCCTATTTTGCTAACCATGTCTTTGTCCCATCCTCCTTTTCATAGAAGTCTTCCATTTTGTACCCCTCCTCAAGGTGCCCTTCTAGTTGCTAGATGTGAAGCTGCTCATTTCATGAGTTGCCTAATAAAGCAAATTAGATCTTCAAATTTATTCAGTTGAATTTTGTGTGGGGGTTGTTTGTTTTTTTCTTTCTTTTTTATCTTTTTTGGCGATATCTTTTTTGGCGATCTTCATAATGACTGTATTATGAAGATGTGGTATATATCAACATGCCACTGTTGGCATGTATATATAAAATAGAATACTACTCAGCCATAAAAAGAATGGAATAATGCCATTCACAGCAACATGCATGCAACTAAGTAAGTCAGGAAGAAAAAGACAAATACCGTGATATCAAAAGTTAAGAGGAAAGTGCAAGGCCAAGTTGTTAAAGCAAGAGAAACATTTGCTGTGGGAACCCAGGAGGGAATGGCGAGGGAACAAGAAGCTAGGCAGCAGTGCCCCAAACCCCTGGGTTTGCAACCCAGAGAGCAGCAGGCAGAGGCATCTCATCTTGGGCTAACCTCTGGATCCCACCCAGGCTTGGGTCCCTGACTTAGGATCCTTCCCGCCAACCCTCTTGAGCCCAGGCAGGGAGGAATGCTGAACCAGGAAATGTGCCTTTCCATTACTGACTCCATGCCCAACACCAGCCTCTTAATTATTGGGTAATTACCACATTTATGGGCCTTCTGTCAGCATGGCCAATGGGCCCCAGTTTCTCAGACAAATTCTAGCACTAGGTCAGAAGACTCCACAGACACTTGGCCCTGTTTCCTCTGATCTGTGGACACCCATATCAGAACATAACCTCTCTCTGTCTCTCTGTCTCTCTGTCTCTCTCTCTCTCTCTCTCATGGGACCATTTCTCAGACTTTGGGTATGCCCAGCCTCAGTAGTGGCACTCCCAAATGTGATCCTTTATTTACCCTCAGTCCTTTCTTAGTCCTCTCTTTCCTTCTAATCACTGGGATGGCTCCTTCCACTCTGGGAACACTCTTCTTGGCTGCCTCTTATGAAATTCACATACACTCAGACTAAGGCGATATTAGATCCAAGCCTCTTAAATTTATAATACTGTTTGGACAGAATACAGATTGGATAATGGGTCTCAATGGCCCCCAAAACGGCACTTTCAGTTTTAATATCTTGCATGACCTTGATAACTTTCGTTACCATAATGGCAAGTGGTCTAAAGTTCCCTATGTTCAGGCCTTCTTTACCCTCCACTCCAGACCCTCTCTGTCTTGCTCAACCTTTCAAATTTTCTTCACTCAAAACTGCTTCCCTCTGATTCTGATATCTCATCCTTTGATCCTGTAGATTATCTTTCTCTGTGCCCACCAGCTCACAATCATTCTCTCCTTTGCCCGTCGCTTCCTCAGCACTTCCCAATCCTAATCCAGATCCTGACCCCTTTTTCTCCCCTCCTCATACATGGTCCTTGACCCAACCTCCTGCCTCCAAAGACACTTCCCAACCAACTCCTTATTCCCTTTATGGGAAGTTGCAGGAACTGAAGGGATTGTCCAGGTCCAAGTCCCTTTTTCTATGGCTGACCTCTCTCAAATTGAAAAAAAAGATTAGGCTCCTTCTCTTCTGACCTTCCGCCTACATTAAGGAATTTGAATATCTTACTCAGTCCTATGACATTACCTGGCATGACATCTATATCATCTTATCCTCCACCCTCTCCCCTGAGGAAAAGAAAAGAGTCTGTTTAGCTGCTCAGGCTCATGCTGATGACCTCCACTAGCAAGATAACTACCAGCCAGCCAGTCAGGGCAGCAGCAGTCCCCGGACAGGATCCAAACTGGGAAAATCAGGTAGATTCCCCAGGTCACAGACTCTGCAGTCACATTGTAACTTTCCTCATAGCAGGACTCCAGAAAGCAGCATACATAACTGTTAACTATGAAAAACTAAAAGAAATTAGCCAAGGCCCAGATGAAAACCTTGTCCTCTTCTTTCTTGCTCAATGGAGGCTTTCCAAAAATATATAAATTTAGACAGTTCCTCAGTAGAAGGAAGTCCTTTTTTAAACACTTCATCTCTCAATCTGCAGCTGACATTAGGTGCAAACTACAAAAATTGAAGGGATGGCACTCAAACCCCACAATGGGGATGAAGGAGTCCCCTTCGCGGTTCAGTGGTTAATGAACCAGACTAGGATCCATGAGGATGCAGCTTTGATCCCTGGCCTTGCTCAGTGGGTTAAGGACCTGGCATTGCCATGAGCTGTGGTATAGTTTGCAGATGCATCTCGGATCCCATGTTGCTGTGGCTGTGGTGTAGGCTGGTGGCTACAGCTCCAATTCAACCCCTAGCCTGGGAACCTCCATATACTGCAGGTGTGGCCTTAAAATAGAAAAAAAAATGGGGATGAAGAGGATAAAAGCCAAAAATTCAAAAGAGATCAGGCTAAATACCAAATTCTGGCAACTACCATTCAGGGATCCCAATGGTACAGGCTCCCTCACGAGGACAATGGCTCTAAGGCCCCTCCAAGCCCATGTTACAGGTGCCACAAGGAAGGCCATTAGGCTAAGGCCTAACCCTCATTCTTCCCTAGGCCCTTGTCCAATGTGGTAAGAGAGGCTACAGGATGATCAACTGTGATCAACCCACTCAGGGCAGGACCACATCCCTCCCTGTGGAAAGAGCGGAATCATGGAATTTCAACCTTCCCAGCCTCCTTGGTCTGGCCACAGAAGTCTAGGGGTTCCTGGGCCCCATGACCCCAATGCCTATCACTCCATCAGAGCCCTGGGTAACTGCTGGTGGCATGTAAGCTGATGTCTTTTTTCATTGACACAGGGCCCACTTAGCACTGCCTGAATTTGCAGGCCCAACACAGCCCTCTCAAGCTTCCATTATGGAGGCTGATGGGCTAATATCCAAACCCTCAACAACACCCCCTCTAAATTGTACCTTATCAGGAAAACCCTTCAGCCATTCTTCCTTGATACTACCCAGGTACCCAATCCTGATTCTCGGCAGAGACATTTTATCTAAATTCAGAGCCTCCCTTATGATTCTCACTCCTATCTCTGTCACTGACCCCTCCATCCTCCTTCTTACTCATCTAGACCCTGATAAATTACCCTTCCCAGCCTCCATTGTTTTGCCCAAGGTGTGGGATAACCCCACCCCTTCCATAGCTCAAAATCATGCTCCCATTCAAATTAAAGTAAAAAATCCATCCACATACACCTGCCAACCCAATATCCTTTGTCCCTTGAGAGCAGAAGGAGCCTCCAACCTGTTATTAACCACCTTCTTTCTGGTAACTTACTCCAACCCACTTGCTCCCCATTCAACACTCCAATCCTACTGGTAGAAAAATTCAGATGGCTCTTACAGCCTCATCCAAGATCTCCACATTCTAAACCAGGCAGTCCTTCAAACTCACCCAGTGGTTCCTAACCCCTATACTAGCCTATCTCTTATTCTCCCAGATATACCCCATTTCATTGTACTCAATCTTACTGATCCTTCTTTATTGTCCCTTCATGCCCAGACCCTCAGGACATTTTGCCTTCTCTTGAATAGGTCCCAACACCTGCAAATTGAATCAGCTTACCAGTTTTGGGGAAAGCCCCATTTTTTTCAGACAGGCCCTAGCTTCAGAACTCATCACTCTTGATCTCACCCCTAGTACCATTCTCCAATATGTAGATGATCTCTTACTCTGTATCCTATCTTATGACACTTCTCTTAAACATACAGCAACATTTTTAAACCATCTGGCCGATAAAGGATATCGGGTCTCTCCTGCCTAAGTGCAACTTTCCTCCCCACAGGTCAAATACCTGGGACTCTCTATTAACCCCCCCCAACATCATACTATCACTGTAGATAGAAAACAGCTCATTGCCTCTCTCTCTCCTCCCACTTCCAAAGAGGAACTCCTATCTTTCCTTGACCTTGCAGGATTCCTCTGCATCTGATCCCCAACTTTGGGCTTTTGGCCCACCACTTATATACCAAGCCATCAAAGAGCCTCTAATGGAGCCACTGGAACTTACTTTCAATATTAAATCCCCCTTCCATAAATTATAGCAGGCCCTTATTTCTGCCCCTTCTCTCCCTTCCTGACTTATAACAACCCTTCAAACTCTATACAACAGAAAGTGATGGAGCAGAACTTTGTCTGTTTGTACAAGATAAGGGACAAGATATTCAAGTTGTTGCCTACCGTTCAAAGCAGCTAAATGCCACAGTCAGGGAATGGCTGGCCTGTTTGAGAGTCCTAGCTGCAGCTGTATTCCTAACATTCGAGAGCAAAATCTTACCTTCAGACAGTTCACCACAGGCTATTCCACACATAGCCTCTCAGACCTTCTCTCACTTAAAGCTACTCAAAATCTTTTTCCCTCTAGAACACAGAAGCTTCATTTGGCTTTTGTTGAGTCACTCAACATACATTTAGCCAGAAACCCCCCACTTAACCTAGCTACCATTTTACCTATCCTGGACATGAAAAACTTACATTCTTGTGAGGAAATTTTAGATTTAAAACACCATATCTTGCTAACATATCAGACTATCCTTTGCCTAAGGCTTCTTATACCTGGCTTATTAATGGCAGCTCCTTTTCTCAGGATGGAAATAGGTGGCAGTACATGCAATAGTTTCTCTTAAGGAGGTCATAGAATCTAATCCCCTTCCAATAGGAACCACCTCCTCAAATGCAGAATTAATTCCTCTTACTTAAGCCCTCGTCGTAGCTGCAGGACAAGATGCAAACACGTACACTGACTCCAAATATGCCTATCATATCTTTAACTCACACCAAGATCTGGGAAGAGAGGGGGTTCCTCACCACGAAGGGCTCCCCCATAGTCAATTCCCCCTTAATCTTCAAGCTTCTCCAGGTGGCCCGACTCCCCAAGGCAGTGCCATCATTCACTGTAAGGGGCATCAAGTGGAAAGTGATCCCTTCATTCAGGGTAACAAGGCAGATATAGAAGCCAAGAGGGCAGTGCTACACCAACCCCCTTCCCCTCAACTCCTAGCTATTCCATATATTACACCACAATACTCCCCAGAGGAACATAAATCCTTCTTAGCCTCTGGAGCATTCAGGGAAGGCACATGACTAACAATATAAGGAAATCACATCCTACCAAAAGACCAAGCTCAGCACATATTAAAGGACATTAATTGGGTTATACATTGGGTTCAAAACTCTCTTACAACTCTTAAGACTCCTCCTAGTCTGCCCTAACTTAAAACCCCTTCTTCAAGAAATCACAAAAAAAACTGTCCTATCTGCTCTTCTGTCTCCCCCCAGGGAAGCCTACACCCTTCCTCCTTTCCTATTCACCAAGCCAGAGGCAATGTACTTGAACAAGACTGGCAGATTGACTTCACCTACATGCCTCCCATTAAAAAGATCAGGTACTTACTAACCTTAGTTGATACCTTTTCAGGCTTAGTGGGAGCATTTCCTACCACAACTGAGAAGTCCTCTGAGGTTACCCAGGTCCTTGTTAAAGAAATCATTCCCCTCTTTGGATTACCAACCTCTTTACAATCACACAACGATCTGGCCTTTGTATCTCAAATAACCTATGAAGTTTGTACAGTTTTAAACATCCAGTGATAACTGCATACTCCATATCATCCCCAGTCCTCAGCCAGAACAGAAAGGCTAGCTGTATGATTAAAATACAATTAACCAAATTTAGCCTAGAAGTCAAGGAGCTGTGGACTTCCTTAATACCCCTTGCTCTTATATGCATCAAAGCTTCCCCTCGAGCTCCTTCTTTCCTGAGTTCTTTCGAACTTATGTATGTCAGATCCTTCCTTTTGGGAAAGTTTCCAGTTAAAGAATCTCCCTTTGGGGAATATATACCTATTTTAAATATGCTCAGAGAAATCCTCAGGGAACACCAGACCAGATACTCTGAAAACTCTTCATGGGAACAATTCCCCTAACCTCTAGAAACCTCCCAAACTGGGTTCTCTTAAAGGACCAACATCCTCACTACCTCCAACCTAGAGGCAGGGTCCCTTTCAAGTACTCTTAGCCACTCCTACAGTGGCTAAACTTGCTGGACACCACACCTGGTTTCATTTCTCTAGGCTAAAACAAGTCTCCAACAGCACATCATGGGACTTGATGCCCCCAAACTTTCCAAAATCCAACAGCTACCTGGTTAGACTTACTCAACTCTAGCTGACCAAGATTCTGGACAAATCAACTAATGAGTGAGCTCCATTACCCATGATACTCTCACTCTGTCCAACCAGGTCATGACCAATTATTAAGGTCTTGATTATTTTAGTTCTTATCTGGGCATTTTCTCTTCTCTTCCCTGTGACACGATTCCCTGGTACTCTTCAGACTGACTCTACCAAGTGTTTATTGGGAAAACAGATTAACAGTCCTCTATGAATAGACCATATTGTCCTTATCTATTCTGTTTTCCCCTAAATCTTAACACCCCATATCTCCTCCATCTACAAAGACTGTCCATACTAGCCATTGCCCTTCTCAATCTTTGCATTCATATCCTCACCTTTTTGTGGGAATCACTCCCACAGGGAGACTTCAAAAACCCATGGAGGTGGATCACACATCTTCTGGATCCTTCTCAAGAGACTATCTAATGCATATAATCCTCAAACCTTCTTTTTACACCTTACTAACCATAACACTTCTCTTTCAACACCTGTCCTCTTCTGGAGGATCTTGTCACCCCCTCACCCCTACTGTCAGTATATAGCACAGGTTACAAACCTAACCAATTGCTGGATTTGTACAAAACCTCTCAGGAGTCCTCAACAATTTTATGGGCCTTTCCTATACATCCAGAAATCCTTCTTAGACTAACTTTAAATTACCATAATGCCCCCATTTTTCCAAAAGATCAGCTATTTAGGACAGATTTAAGTAAATTTACAGGAGTCTCTCAACCAGTATGGGAAGTTACTCATTTGGCTGATAAGGCCTTTCTCTGTTTCCAACATATATCCAGCTACACCTGGTCCTTACCCCAGGAAACCTGAACATTTCCTATTGCAACCACAAACTCTCACTCAGTGCCACTACAGGTACATGGATGTCCATAGGTCCCCATATTCCTGGCAGGAGACATAATGTAACAATTCACTGGGGAAAATTTCCAAATTACACCCCAAAAACATTGAACACAATCTCTTCAACTTTAGTAATTCTCATACTATGCTCTTTGGGCTAACTGATTGAATGGGACAGACTCTTACTAAAGCCAGGGCTAATGGAACCTTTATCTCAACCGGCCCCCAAAACAACCTCTTCCATCTTTTATTCTGAAATCTGCTCTGTCAGCAACCTCCAAGAGTAGAGATAAAAGGATAATAATAATGAAAAGTAGCCTCCATACAGTCCTGTGTCCAAACCAATATTCTATATGAGATCATAGATACCATGTCTCCACTATAGCCCTCTCTTTATTAGGAACTAGATACTTCTTATGTGGTAGTATGGCCTACTTAGTACTTCCAATACACTGGTGAGATACATGTACTATAGTCGCACTAGCACCCAATGTTCAAATCCTACAACCTCATGAAATGGCTGTCTCAGATTTAATTACTAATCTAGGATCGTTCTTAGCACATGCTCTAAAAAGATCAAGACACAAAATAAATACAAAGAAAATAGGCCCATCCAAAGTTGGCTATTGTGCCTATGACAACCCCATTTTAGAAAAACCAGGGGTAGGCCAGTCCATATGGTAAAGTCTCTTCTTGGTCACAAGGGACTCCCTTACTAGAAATATCTATCTTGAACATCTCTCTAACCTTACAACTGTCCTGGAATGCCACAGTGTAGGTATTTTAAGACCAACAGAGATCTCTTAATAGCCTAGAAGATATGGTCCTACAAAATAGAAGAGCTCTAGACATTCTAACAGCTGAATCAGGAGGCACATGTTCCATACTTAATGAAACCCACTGCTTTTATATCATTACTACAGGACAAGTAGAAGAAAATCTGAAAATTTTGAAAGATAAGAGAAATAATACAGAGGGCTAAAGAACATGCTGCCTTAGAAACACATGCATATCTATTTGCCTCACTTTCCTCTTCTCTTAAAAGTAAACTTCTCCCCTCCCCATAGCTCCCTTTATAATGCTTCTCTTAATATTACTCCTTGGCTCTGGTCTAATATCTCTCTATTTTTTTTTCTTCTTTTTAATCTATTTTCCCAACAGATTATTTTTTTCCTACTGTACAGCATAGTGATACATCTCTTATTCAATTTCATACTAACACAGTCCAGACTGTGGTCAACAGAGCTACTGGAGAAATGCTCCTCCTTCAGCAGTACCAATACCAACCTATTCCCCAAACCCTTGTTTAATTGTGTTTTTCTTTTCTTCCCATCCTCCATAGTAGGAACCTACTATGTTCAGAAACCCAGTACTTGTTGCCCCTAGCCAGCAGAAAGTAGCTAGAGAAGAGAAGACTGTCACCCCTATACCATATAACAAAAGACTGGAATGATAGGTTCCCAGGAGGATGGAGACGGACCCCCCCAATATGGCTGTACACCTGGAGACTTGCTGTGGACACCCTTTCCCAGAATGTGGGTGCTCAAGTTGGGTAGCAGGAAAAAAATGGCCCATGGAAAACTGCCTCCATAGATTAACCACCTACAAGAATTAACTGCCCTCTGTCATGGGACTCGATCCCCTTCCCCTCCCTTGACCTCACCCTCCTCCTTCTTCATTGTTTCTGCCACAAGTTTCCCCCATGAACTTCCAGCCACAGATTCCCACCACAGATCCTTTATAAGCTTAGCATCTCCTCACAGTGCCATCTTGAGCTCAGTTCATCTGTTTTGGATGCCTTAGTAAATTTATCTTGCTTTACCAACTTGGCCTTGCATGTTCCTCCCCCAGCAGACCTAGCAAAACCCACTGTAAGACCCATGTTCAAAGTAAAGATATATTGAATAAAATGGTAAAATGCTTTCACATAGCAAGAGCTCAATGAATGGTGCTATGATTACTTTGTTGCAATTGTTATTATTACCAAACTTGGAGCTCCTATAAGATCAAGACCTAATCTACTTCATTTCTGCCTCTCTAGCACCTAGCACAGAGCAAGTGGGGTAGGGGGTGGGGGTGGAAGGTATGTCAAATTAATTCACATAAAATAGATTAATCATTTTAATCATAGCTTAGCAGTAATGAACCTGACTAGTATCCATGAGGATGCAGGTTCGATCCCTGGTTCTGCTCAGTGGGTTAATTATCTGGCATTGCTGTGACCTGTGGTGTCGGTAGCAGACACAGTTCAGATCTTGCATTGCTGTGGCTGTGATGTAGGCCAGCAGCTGCAGCTCTTATTCAGCCACTATCCTGGGAACTTCCATAGGCCCCACTTGTATCCCTTTTAAAAAAAAGCAAAAAAATAAAAATTTTTAAAAAATGTTAAAAAAAGGATTAAGTGACTATTCTGTGCCAGATCTTGTATGGGGAAAATAGGGATGATTTAGACACAGATTCTGTTCTTGAGTAGCTCACAGTCAAATGCGTAAGATGGATTTTTGGTCTTTCCACACATATTTGTCTGTAAGTCAACAGTTAGAAGAAGTTTCCCCCATTTTAAAAGACCAGTACTCTAACCACTGAGCTGTGGAGCCTACTCAAGTTTCCCACATTTTAACACTTTTGAAATTAGGAGGCTTGTTGAGACCAATGGTGACTTGGTAGTGGTTTATAATTTAATTAACAACATGTTTTCTCTTCTATGTTACATAAAATTATGGTGTTATTTCAATTAATGGCATCTTAGATTTGATGGAATATGGCAGTAGATTATGTACAAGGCCTTTAACAATCTTAAGTTGTGGAGTTATATTTATGAGAAAACTGAAATTTAAAGAGGTTGAATAATTTGTTCAAGGTCACATAGGTGTTAAATACTCTAAAACTCATGCTCTTTCTCTTTCACTAGAACTCTTCAAGAATTGAGAGGACATTCAATATCACATTGAGCATTGGAATAAATGAAAAAATTAATCAATGAGTAACAGTAAATTCCAGTTTATTAATTAAAGTATTTGATGATATTTTATTATATCATACAATAGAAATGTACAAGCCTCATGGATAATTTTAAATTTTCTTGTGACTACACCTTTAAAAAGTCTAAACAGGAGTTCCATTCATGGCACAGCAGAAACGAATCCAACTAGGAACCATGAGGTTGCGGGTTTGATCCCTGGCCTCGCTCAGTGGGTTAAGGATCTGGCATTGCCGTGAGCTGTGGTGTAGGTCACAGATGCGGTTTGGATTCTGCATTGCTGTGGCTCTGGCATAGGCCAGCAGCTGCAGCTCCAATTCGAACCCTAGCCTGGGAACCTCCATATGCCAAGGGTGTGGCCCTGAAAAGACAAAAGACAAAAATAAAAAATTAAAAAATTAAAAAGTCTAAACAGTGAAATTAATTTTAATAATACATTTATTTTATCTGCTATATACAACATGTTATCATGTAATCAGTTTGAAAACATTATTAGTGAGATAATTTACAATCCTTTTTTCATTCTGACTCCTTGAAAATGCAGTGTGTATATATATATATATTTATACTTATAGTATATCTCAATTTGGAACAGCCACGTTTTAAATGTTTAGTAGCCACATATGGCTACCTTATCAAACAGTGCAGGTCTAGAGCATCAAGAAAGTCTAGTAAGCCTGCCTTTAGAACTTTTTCATTTGGCTAATAAAATGATTCCCTTCTCTCTCTCCCCACAAGTGCCTCAGTAGTCATCATACCTCAGTATTAAGGGATTTTATAAAGGATTTTATTTTTCATTTATTTTTACTTTCTATTTTTATTTTTAATTACTATGGAAAGAAGAATAAGCTCCCTTGTACACATCATTTTTGTACTCATGCATTTTCTTCCAGGAATATTTGTCCATTTTTTGTGAATTTTCTTCCAGGAATATTCTAAAGAGAACCCCAAACATCTTATCACTAAATCCATAAATATTTCAGAATACATTTCTAACTAAAAAATACTATGATTTAAACATAAGTTCCATGGGGTTATCATTAGTCTATTTACATTATTATCCACCCATTTCCCACTGCTTTGTGCAAGGCCCTGACAGGCAGGACCAGAAATGAAGAAGATTCAATGATCTTGGCTAGTTATTTAACCTCTCTGAACTTCAGTTTTGTCATGTATAAAATGGAGATAAGATAACTCTGGCGATGGATTATTGTGAGAATTCAATAAGAATACTCCAGGTAGAGCTCTAAGCATAATGCTCGGCCCATAGTGTGAGTGTATTGAACCCCAAGATGGTAAAAGGGAAGTCTTAACTAATATAGACTAGAGCAGATTGGTAAACTTAATTGTTCCAGGTACTACAATTTTATTAATGCAGCCTACCATTGCCTCAACTTTTGTGGCATCATATCTCATTATTGAGCCAAGAAATTCACTGCCAAGTTTGAGAACTGCTGCTACTGAGTCATAACTTTGCATCTTATGATTGTACCTGTACATTGATCCTTTAGCAAACCTACTCCTCCTTGCTCAGATGTTTATGGTTTCATACTTGGAAGATCGTATCTCTAACAGGTATCCCTGCCACCATTCTAGTCCCTATCCATTCTGCTAGCTTTGAGGTTTCCAGACCATGAGAGAACGGGCAACTCTTCTCCAGCTCCCTCAGGTATCTGAAATAAGCAGGAACAATAGCGGAAGGACTAACATGAAAGATGACCACTCCTCCATCCCAGGCATTTTATAAAGAAGGTACAAACTCTCCTAAATGTTCTTCCTTTTTCCAGGGGCTTCCCTTCAAGAGTGATCTTCGTAACAAAGATTCACAGGCCACTCCCCTTCTCAAAACCCTTTAGAAGCTCTCCTTATGCTATAGAATAAAGTCCAGCTCCTGAACAAAGCACTCAGTACCACTGTGGTCTAGTGAAACCTCTAGGGTCTTCCCATCTCATTAAGAGTAAAAGCCAAAATCATTATGCTAGTCTATAAATCCCTACATGCTCTACCACCACCCCTGCTCCATATCCTTAATTGCTCTGACCTGAATTATTTACCCTACCACATTCTGCTTCAAGCATACCAGTTTTCCTACTTATTCCTCGAATATAACAAGTATGTCTCCAATTTGGCTTCTTTTTTTATTTAATGATTTTTTTCCATTATAGCTGGTTTACAGGGCTCTGTCAGTTTTCTACTGTACAGCAAGGTGTTGTCAGCCCCTTTGTCTGTGTAACTCTCTTACTCCCATTTATTGACATAGCTCGCACACTACTTTTTTTTTTTTTTCAGGAAAACTACCCGAGCTAGTTTTCACATTGTCTTTGCTATTTTCTTGGATAGTCCATAAATAGGCAAAGAATGTTATATTCTACTTTCTTAGTGATTTAACCCCATTTAAAATTATATCTCCCATCTCCTTATAGCACATGCTTTTCCCCTTCTTATTTTCCACTATAGCATTTAATATATACACTTTGTTTTTATTATCTGTCTCCCTCTACTGGAATGTAAGTTACATGAAGGCAGTGATTTTTGTCCATTGTTCACTGTTATATCCCTGACACTCAACTTTCACATCTGGATACAGTCCTGTCCATCTCAAAGCAGTTCCCTGTCTTTATCACTATCACACTGGACTATAACTTTTTTTTTTCCCCTCACCTTCTATGTCTCCTCCACTAGTTCTAGAGCTCTTTGCAAAGTTTGCATTGTGTCAGTGGCTGTTCTCTAATTGACTTTTACAGGTGTGTTTTGTAGCCAAGGAGTAGGACTTTGCACTTGAATAAGGTAAAAGCATTTTGTTACCTGTGCTCCAAGGCCCCAGTCTCCACACACCTTCCTTGAACTGAGGATGCCTTCTTGGGCTCTTGTCTCCTGACCCCACCCTTTCCTAGCTTCTTAGCATTTATGATTTTGATTGGCATGTTCTATAGTCCAACAAGAAAATTGGTAAAGTTACTGGATAGGATATTAAGGTAGGGTTGGAGGTGGGAGAATGCTTTGTGGAAAACTACCAAGGATAATATCTAAACTCTATTCTATTCCTAAATGATAAATAAGTGCTCTCATGTAGTCATTTTATGGGAAACTACTTGAGCTAGTCTTTATATTGGTCTTTGCTATTTTCTTGGATTGTCCATAAATATGCAAAGAGTCTTGAACCATCCCAAATATACACACACAAACCTCTGGCTTCAATATTGTTGATTCAATTACACAGGATTCTGAGAGTCCCGAGGAGCCACAATACCAAGATGCATAAGTTCATCATATATTGTCAGAGACTTACTATGTCCTAGGACCTGTGAGAAATAACTTGGGAGTTTTTTTGTTTTTTTTTTTAATTTTATTTTCCCACTGTACAGCAAGGGGGTCAGCTTACCTTACATGTATACATTACAATTACAGTTTTTCCCCCACCCTTTCTTCTGTTGCAACATGAGTATCTAGACATAGTTCTCAATGCTATTCAGCGGGATCTCCTTGTAAATCTATTCTAGGTTGTGTCTGATAACCCCAAGCTCCCGATCCCTCCCACTCCCTCCCCCTCCCATCAGGCAACCAAAAGTCTCTTCTCCAAGTCCATGATTTTCTCTTCTGAGGAGATGTTCATTTGTGCTGGATATTAGATTCCAGGTATAAGGGATATCATATGGTATTTGTCTTTGTCTTTCTGGCTCATTTCACTCAGTATGAGATTCTCTAGTTCCATCCATGTTGCTGCAAATGGCATTATGTCATTCTTTTTTATGGCTGAGTAGTATTCCATTGTGTATATATACCACCTCTTCCGAATCCAATCATCTGTCGATGGACATTTGGATTGTTTCCATGTCCTGGCTATTGTGAATAGTGCTGCAGTGAACATGCGGGTGCATGTGTCTCCTTTAAGTAGAGCTTTGTCCGGATAGATGCCCAAGAGTGGGATTGCAGGGTCATATGGAAGTTCTATGTATAGATTTCTAAGGTATCTCCAAACTGTTCTCCATAGTGGCTGTACCAGTTTACATTCCCACCAGCAGTGCAGGAGGGTTCCCTTTTCTCCACAGCCCCTCCAGCACTTGTTATTTGTGGACTTCTTAATGATGGCCATTCTGACTGGTGGGAGGTGGTATCTCATGGTAGTTTTGATTTGCATTTCTCTTATAATCAGCGATGTTGAGCATTTTTTCATGTGTTTGTTGGCCATCTGTATATCTTCTTTGGAGAAATGTCTATTTAGGTCTTTTGCCCATTTTTCCATTGATTGATTGGCTTTTTTACTGTTGGGTTGTATAAGTTGCTTATATATTCTAGAGATTAAGCCCTTGTCCATTACATCATTTGAAACTATTTTCTCCCATTCTGTAAGTTGTCTTTTTGTTTTCTTTTTGGTTTCCTTTGCTGTGCAAAAGCTTTTCAGTTTGATGAGGTCCCATGGGTTTATTTTTGCTCTTATTTCTATTGCTTTGGGAGACTGACCTGAGAACATATTCATGATGTGGATGTCAGAGAGTGTTTTGCCTATGTTTTCTTCTAGGAGTTTGATGGTGTCCTGTCGTATATTTAAGTCTTTCAGCCATTTGGAGTTTATTTTTGTGCATGGTGTGAGGGTGTGTTCTAGTTTCATTGCTTTGCATGCAGCTGTCCAGGTTTCCCAGCAATGCTTGCTGAATAGACTTTCTTTTTCCCATTTTATGTTCTTGCTTCCCTTGTCAAAGATTAACGGACCATAGGTGTCAGGGTTTATTTCTGGGTTCTCTCTTCTGTTCCATTGGTCTGTCTGTCTGTTTTGATACCAGTACCACACTGTTTTGATGACTGTGGCTTTGTAGTATTTCTTGAGGTCTGGGAGAGTTATGCCTCCTGCTTGGTTTTTGTTTCTCAGGATTGCTTTGGCGATTCTGGGTCTTTTGTGGTTCCATATAAATGTTTGGATTGTTTGTTCTAGTTCTGTGAAAAATGTCATGGGTAATTTGATAGGGATTGCATTGAATCTGTAGATTGCTTTGGGTAGTATGGCCATTTTTACAATATTGATTTTCCCCATCCAGGAACATGGAATATCTTTCCATTTCTTTACATCTTCTTTGATTTCATTGACTAAGGTTTTATAGTTCTCGGCATATAGGTCCTTTACCTCTTTGGTCAGGTGTATTCCGAGGTATTTGATTTTGTGTGGTGCAATTTTAAAAGGTATCGTATTTTTGTATTCCTTTTCTAACGTTTCATTGCTGGTATACAGAAATGCAACTGACTTCTGAATGTTCATCTTATATCCTGCCACTTTGCTGAATTTATTAATCAGTTCAAGGAGTTTTGGGGTTGAGTCCTTAGGGTTTTCTATGTATAGTATCATGTCATCTGCATACAGTGACAGTTTGATCTCTTCTCTTCCTATATGGATGCCTTTGATTTCTTTTGTTTGTCTAATTGCTGTGGCTAAGACTTCCAAAACGATGTTGAAGAGCAGTGGTGAGAGTGGGCATCCCTGTCTTGTTCCAGATTTGAGTGAGAAGGCTTTCAGGTTTTCCCCATTGAGGATTATATTTGCTGTGGGTTTATCATAAATGGCTTTGATTATATTCAGGAATGTTCCCTCTATACCCACTTTGGCGAGGGTCTTGATCATGAATGGATGTTGGACTTTGTCAAATGCTTTTTCTGCGTCTATTGAGATGATCATATAATTTTTGACCTTTTTTTTGTTAATGTGGTGTATGATGCTGATTGATTTGCGTATGTTGAACCATCCTTGTGAACCTGGGATGAACCCAACCTGGTCATGGTGTATAATTTTTTTGATATGTTGTTGGATTCGGTTGGCTAAGATTTTGTTGAGAATTTTTGCATCTATATTCATCAATGATATTGGGCGATAGTTTTCTTTTTTGGTGGTATCTCTGTCTGGTTTTGGAATGAGGGTGATGTTGGCATCATAGAATGTCTTTGGGAGTATTCCTTCTTCTTCAACCTTTTGAAAGAGTTTCAGGAGGATGGGCACCAATTCCTCTTTATATGTTTGATAGAATTCACCTGTGAAGCCATCTGGTCCTGGACTTTTATTTGTAGGGAGTGATTTTATGACCTCTTCAATTTCATTTCTAGTGATGGGTCTGTTCAGTTGGTCTGTTTCTGCTTGATTCAGTTTTGGCAGGCTGTAAGATTCTAGAAAATTGTCCATTTCTTCCAGATTGTCAAACTTGTTGCCGTATAGTTGTTCATAGTGTTCTCTTATGGGTTTTTGTATTTCTGCTGTATCCGTTGTGATTTCTCCTTTTTCATTTCTAATTTTGTTTATTTGGGTTCTTTCTCTCCTCTTTTTAGTGAGTCTGGCCAGGGGTTTGTCAATTTTGTTCACCTTTTCAAAGAACCACCTCTTGGTTTTATTAATTTTCTCTATGGTTTTTTGAGTCTCTAGTTTATTGATTTCTTCTTTGATCTTTATAATTTCCTTCCTTCTGCTGACTTTAGGACTTTTTTTTTCTTCTTTTTCTAATTCATTTAGGTGGAGGGTTAAGTTGTCAATTTGGGATCTTACTTCTTTTTTGAGAAAGGCCTGTATTGCTATAAATTTCCCTCTAAGCACTGCTTTCGCAGCATGCCATAGATTTTGAGAGGTTGTGTCTTCATTATCATTTGTTTCAAGGTAGTTTTTAATTTCCTTCTTGATGTCCTAATTGACCCATTGGTTTTTTAGTAGCATGCTGTTTAGTCTCCATGTAGTAGGTTTTTTCTCTTTCCTTTTCCCATGGTTGATTTCTAATTTCATGGCATTGTGGTCTGAGAAGATACTTGAGATAATTTCTATGCTCCTAAGTTTATGGAGATTCGCTTTGTGTCCCAATATGTGGTCGATTCTTGAGAATGTTCCATGAGCATTTGAGAAGAATGTGTATGCTGATTTTTTTGGATGTAGTGTCCTGAAGATATCAATTAAGTCTAACTTTTCTATTGTTTCCTTTAGGATCTCTGTTGCTTTATTGGTTTTCTGTCTAGAGGATCTCTCCATTGATGTGAGGGGGGTATTTAGGTCTCCTACTATGATTGTATTCTCATCAATATCTCCCTTTATGTCTGTTAATATTTGTTGTATGTATCTGGGTGCTCCTATGTTTGGGGCATATATGTTGATGATAGTAACATCCTCTCCTTGGATGGATCCCTTAATCATTAAATAGTGTCCTTCGTTGTCTTTCTTTATGTCTTTTGTTTTAAAGTCTATTTTGTCTGATATGAGCGTTGCGACTCCTGCTTTTCTGTCATGTCTATTGGCATGAAATACTTTTCCCCAGCCTTTCACTTTCAATCTATATGTATCCTTTGTCCTAAGGTGAGTTTCTTGTAGGCAGCATATTGAAGGTTTTTGCCTTTTTATGCACTCAGCCATTCTGTGTCTTTTGATTGGGGCGTTCAGTCCATTGACATTTAAGGTGATAATTGATAGATGATTATTTATTGCCATTTGATCCTCGTGTTCCAGTTGATTCTATGGTTCTCCATTCTTCCTTTCTTTTTTTTTTTTTTGGTTGGATGGTCTCCTGTTATTATCTGCTTGAGTGTTTTTTTTTTTTTCATTTTTTGCAAATGCAATATTTGGTTTTGGCTTGTGGTTGCCCTGTTTTTTAAGTATGCTAACCCCTTCCCATAATTGTGTGTTTTAGCCTGATGGTCCTGTAAGTTCAAACACTTCATTATTATATTAAAATTAAGAAGAGAGACATACATACAAACAAAAAGGATTATTTACCTCCTAACATCCCTTGCCCACATTTTATGGTTTTGATGACTCTTTTATTTTTTTCTTTTTAATTTTATTTTGTTTGAAGCATGTTCATGATTAAATCTGTATGCTGGCTTATTTGAGTGACTGCTCTCTGATTGCGGTTTCCTCAGTCCTAGTTCTTCCTCTTCTTCTTCTTCTTTTATTTTTTCTTTTCTTTTTTCTTCCCTTTCCTTCCTTTCTTTTTGGTTTAGAGAAGCCCTTTCTATATTTCCTTTAACCTGGGTTTTGTGTTGCTGTATTCTTTAAGTTTTTGTTTGTTGGGAAAAATTTTTATTTCCCCTTCTATTTTAAAAGATATTCTTGCTGGATAGAGTATTCTAGGTTGCATATTTTTTCCTTTGAGCACTTTAAATATCTCTTGCCATTCCCTCCTGGCCTGTAGTGTTTCTGTAGAGAAATCAGCTGATATTCTTATGGGGGTTCCCTTGTGGGTAACATTCTGTTTTTCTCTTGCTGCCTTTAGGATCCTCTCTTTATCACTAACTTTTGCCATTTTTGTTACGATGAGTCTTGGTGTGGGTCTGTTTGGGTTCAGTTTTTTTGGGGCCCTCTGTGCTTCTTGTATCTTGAACCCAGTATCCTTTAGATGTGGGAAGTTTCCAGCGATAATTTCTTCAAATATATTTTCCATTCCCTTATCTTTTTCTACTCCTTCTGGAATTCCTATTATGCGTAGATTGGCCCGTTTTATATTATCCCATAGGTCTCTTATATTGCTTTCCAGTTTTTTGATTCGGTTTTCTGTCTGTTGACCAGATTGAGTGATTTCCATTATTCTATCTTACATATCACTGATTCGTTCTTCTGCATTATTCATTCTGGTTTTTACTGCCCCTAGTTCAGTTTGCATCTCTGCAAATGAATGTTCTAGTTTTTCTTGGCTCCTCCTTATATTTTCTAGCTCCTTTCTGAGGGTATCTGCATTACTATTCATATCTTCTCTTAATTCCTTCAGTATTTTCACTATTTCTCTTTTGAACGCCAGGTCTGTCAGACTGCAGAGATCTGTTTCATTGCTGACTGTTTTAGGTGAGTTCTCCTGTTGGTTTGACTGGGGGTGGTTTCTCAGCTTCTTCATCTTGCTTGTTGTTTTCTTTCTCCTGAGGGAGTTGTACTCTCCGTTATCGGGCAGTGTTTGCCTTGTCACTGCTGTGGAATATTTCCTGAGGGCTGGCGTTGTTGGTCAATCTTTTTTGAGTCAGTGTGGCTTTTCTGGAGTGTTGATGGGAGTAACAGTGTTTCTTTGAAGCAAAGGAGGACTTCCTGAGGGCAGACAGGACTGGGAGGTCCACCCCACAATGGTAGCAGATTTCACCTGGTTCTCAGCATCCCCTGGGGTCTTGGGCGGGTAGCAGGGCCCTTAGAGACTCAAGAGGCTCCTCCCCAGGGCAGCCCGACTCAGAAAGACCATTTGAGATCTTTTCCCAACTCAGCCAGGCTTGTTGCAGCTTTTCTGGGCTGCAGGGGGTCCTGCCTGGAGCTGGCAGTCCTATGCAGCTGGTCCACTAGGTCTCAGCACCCCTTGGGGTCTTGGGTGGGTAGCAGGGCCCTTGGAGACCCAAGAGGCTCCTCCCCAGGGCAGCCCGACTCAGAAAGACCATTTGAGATCTTTTCCCAACTCAGCCAGGCTTGTTGCAGCTTTTCTGGGCTGCAGGGGGTCCTGCCTGGAGCTGGCAGTCCTATGCAGCTGGTCCACTAGGTCTTAGCACCCCCTGGGGTCTTGGGCGGGTAGCAAGGCCCTTGGAGACCCAAGAGGCTCCTCCCCGGGGCAGCCCGTCTCAGAAAAACCGTCGGAGAATTAGGCCGATCTATTCACGGCCTGGCTAGGCTTGTTCTAGCTTTTCTGGGCTGCAGGCCTTTTCTAGGGGGCTGGTGGTGTTTGGTGCTGCTCTGTGGATGTGTAGCCCCTCCAAAGGGCAAGCAGGCCTGTGCAGGGACAGCCCCTGCGGTGGTAGGCTTCAGGCAATTGTTGAGGCCAGCCCTCCTGGATGGCAGGCAGCCCCAGGTTCGGCGAGAGCGTAGGGGGTGGCGGGGGTCGGGGGAGGGAATGCACTGGGAAGCACAGCTTTCTGCTAGCTAGCGGGCCTGTAAGCTTGCTGTGGCGTGGGGGGTATTCTATGGGGACCCACCCCTTCTTCTCTCCCCTCCCCAGCACGGGCGCAGACCAGGCTCTTCTCCCAGGTTCCCTCTGAGGCGGCTTTCCACTTCCCCGCCCCTAGAGTATTGCTCACTTGGGAGCTTTTAAGGGGAGACACCTTATCTTATTCATCTCTTTATCCCTAAAACTTGATAAGGCCTTGGGATAAAATAAACACTTGCCAGAATGAGTGAATGAATAAACCAATCAATGAAGTTGTTCACAGTCTAGAATACAAGAGAAGAAAAGAAAACTATTTGTTAGGCCCATTTTCCAAAAATCATCAGGGGCTATAGGTCAAAGACCCAAACTGGAAATCCATTCTAGTGACCATATGCCTTCCTCACTCTTATTTTTTCTTACCCACTTCCATTTTCCTGAAGAAAATATTAAGAAAGCTCAAAAGGAAACCTAACATTGGTGAGAATACAGGAAAGTGAACACTCTTGTACCTGCTGAGAAGAGTGTAAATGCCTTCTGGAATGCAGTCC
Source organism: Sus scrofa (assembly GCF_054392235.1). Lineage (NCBI taxonomy): Eukaryota > Metazoa > Chordata > Mammalia > Artiodactyla > Suidae > Sus > Sus scrofa. The sequence continues at coordinate 63,889,130 of NC_139401.1, forward strand.
TGACTCAGCAATTCCATCTCCAGGAACTGAACTTAAGGAGACAAGCAGACTCTTAGGCTACAACCTTCAAAATGGGAGGAACTAAGTCTGCCTTACCCATCATATTTCCCTAGAGCTTAGTATGATAAGTACCTGTAAACATTTGATCATTGTTTGTTGAATAATGAAAGTTTAAAAGCATGTGTTTTATGCACAAGGATAGTCATTATGATGTTTATACTATTGAAAAATTAGTAGCAACCTAAGTATCCTCCTAAGAGTAATATCTGTGGAATACTATGAAGTAAATAGCAATGGTACTTTAGAACTGTGTTTTTTCATATGTGCAAAAATATAGGTTGAATATATATTCGATGATACAATATTGCTTGAAAAGAGTAGGTTAAAGAGAAACACATATAATGTGATCCAGTTTATATAAAATTGTGTGTATGTGTTTACATGTCTGTCTGAGGAGATTTTCAACAAAATGTTGAGTAGTGGGTTATGTCCAGATAATGGGATTGTAAGAATTTTGAAATATCCTTTTAAAATTATTTTATTATAGTATAGTTGATTTATAGTGTTATTTCAATTTCTTCTGTATAACATAGTGATCTAGTCATACATATATATATATTTATATATACATTGTTTCTCATATTATCTTCCATCATGCTCTATCCCAAGAGACTTGATATGGTTCCCTGTGCTATACAATTGGAGCTCATTGCTTATTCATTCTAGATGTAATAGTTTGCATCTACCTACCCCAAATAAGATATTAACCTGCAGATAACTTTAACTCAATGGAAAAATTTGAAAGCTATTCCTCTAAGATCAGGAGCAAAACAAGGATGCTCACTCTTGTCACTCTTATTCAATACTTTAATGGAAACACTAGCTAGAGTGATTAAGCAAGAAGAAGACTTATAAACAAACATACAAATCAGAAAGGAAGAAGTAAAATTATCACTATTTGCAAATGATATGATTTTGTATATAGAAAATCCCAAAGACTCAATCAAAAAACATTGGAACCAATCAATGAATTCTAGTAAAGTTGCAGGATATTAAATCAGCATCCAGAAATCAGTTGCATTTCCATACATTGACAATAATCATCTGAAAAAGAAATAGAGAAAACCATTCCATTCACAATAGCATCAAAAACAATAAAATATATAGGAATAAATTTAACTAAGGAGATGAAATATCTGTACAACAAAAACATAAGACTTTGTTGAAAGAAAGAAGACACAAACAAATGGAAATACATGCCATGTTTATGAATTGCAAAAATTAACATTGTTAAAATGTCTATACTACCCAAAACCATCTGTAGATTTAATATGATCTCATCAAAATATCATTTACATTTTTCACAGAAGTAGGAAAAATAAATGTAAAATTTGTATGGATCCACAAAAGGCAATGAAAGCAATCCTGAATAAAAAGAACAAAGCCAGAGGTATCACAATTCCTGATTTCAAACTATACTACAAAAGTATAGTAATAACAGTGTGGTATTGGCCTGAAGATAGACACATACACCAATGGAACAGAATAAAGAACCCAAAATTAAACCACGGCATGTATGCTCAGCTAATATTCGACAAGGCAACCAAGAACACTCAGTGAGGAAGGGACAGTGTCTTTAACAAAAAGAATTGGGAGATCTGGATAAACACCTGCAGATGAATGAAATTGGACTCTGTCTTGAAGCACTTGCAAAATTTAAATGGACCAAAGATTAAACATGAGACCTGATACCCTAAAATGCCTAGAAGAAAATGTATGGAAGAAGCTCCTTGATGTTGATCCTGGCAAGGGTTTTCTGGATGATACAGAAACACAAACAATAACAACAAAAAATCAACAAAGGTGAATATATTAAACTTAAATTTTTTGCCCAGCAAGGGAAATAATTAACAAAATGTAAAAACAGTTTATAGGATGGTAGAAAATTTTTGCAAACCATAAGGTAAGGGACTAATATTCAAAATAAAGAACTCATACAACTCCATAACAAAAAAATCCCTGATTTTAAAAATGGGCAGAACAAAATAGACATTTTTCTAAAGAAGACATTCAGATGGCCAACAGGTACATGAAAAAGTGTTTGGCATCAGGAATTATGAGGGAAATGCAAATCAAAATCACAAATATCACCTCACACCTTTATGATAGAATAGCTATATCAAGAAGACAAGAGATAACACGTGTTGGAGAGGGTGGGGAGAAAAGGGAAACCTGTGCACTGGTGGTGGGAATATAAGTTGTTTCAGCCACTATGCAAAACAGCATGGAGGTTCTTCAAAAAATTAAAACTAGAACCACCATATGGTCCAGCAATTTACTTCTGTGTAGATACCCAAAGGAAATAAAAACGGGATTAGTCACAACAGCCAAGATATGGAAATAACCTAAGAGCCCATGAGCGAATGAAAAAAATAAAGATTTGGTGTGCATATAATGAGAAAGGACATTTTTCCATTCATTGGCAATAACATGGATGAACTTTGAGCACATTATGCTAAGTGAGATGTCAGACAGAGACTATATAATATCACTTATATGTAGAATCTATAAAAGCCAATCTCATAAAAACAGAAACAGTGATTACAAGGGTATGGGAGGATAAGACATACGTTGTTTAGGGATACAAACTTGTAATTAGTTGTAAATAAGCCCTAGAGATCTAATGCACAGTACAGTGAATATAGACAATGAATATAGACAATGATATTTATTACAATCATAAAACTTGCCAGGAGACTAGAACTTAATTATTCCAACCCCTAAAAAGCAATGATAATTATGTAATACAATCATATAACAATATAAAATGTATCAAATTAATTCACTAAATGCTTCAAATTTACATAATGCTATATTTTAAATACATTTCAAAAAAGCCCACATGAAGGAGTGAATGAGGGACTTGATGTCTCAACAAAATACCAAAACAGGCTTACATAGAAAAAGAATTTCACTGATAAAATCTGAAAGCTGAAAGGGAGAGGAGGTATATTTCAAGGAATAGAGTTAGGCTCCAAAAAATGTCATTAAGCTGAAATAAGAGGTTGAACCTAACCATATCACTGATAGTTATAAATGGAAAATCCTATACCTGAGCACACACACACACGATAAATGAATAACAACAACAAAAAACTGGCTACACACAAGATAGAAGACACTGCCATATACATAGTTTGCAGGAAGGTACTTGAGACTTTGCCTAACAGACATCACCCCTGAGATGAAAAAAATCGAATGGGTCTCACCTCATCCCAATCAGAATGTCCATCATCAAAGTCTACAAACAATAAATGCTGGAGAGGATATTGGTGGGAGTGTAAATTGGTACACTGTTGGTGGGAGTGTAAATTGGTGCAACCATTATGAACAACAGTATGGAAATTCCTTTAAAAATGAATATAGAACTACCATATGATCCAGCAATCCCACTCCAGATTAAATCATAATTCAAAAATATACATGCACCTCCATGTTCACTGTAGCACTATTTGCAATAGCCAAAACATGGAACAGCCTAAACTTTGACAGAAGAATGGATAAAGATGTGTTACATATACACAATGGAATGTTATTCAGCCACAAAAAAAGAATGAAATTATGCCATTTGCAACAACATGGATGGATCTAGAGATTATCATACTGAGTGAAGTAATCAGATAAAGACAAATACATGCAAATATATGATATCACATATTTGGAATCTAATAAAATGATACAAAAGAAATTATAAAATAGAAACAAAGTCACAGATTTCAAAAACAATTTTATGGTTACTATAGGTGAAACTATTAGGGAGAGGGAAGAATTGAGAGAGTGAGAATAACATATACACACTACTGTATAAATAGATGATTAATAAGAACCTACTATATAGCAATGTATAGTATAGTATAGGAAAATCTACTCAATAGGGTGTAATAACTTATGTGAGAAAAAAGAATTGATATATTTATATGTATGACTGATTCCCTTTGTTGTACACCTGAATCTAACTATACTCCAATAAAATAAAATTTAAAAAATCTATTTGAAACTTAGGCTGCATTAATATTAGTATAGTGTCAGACCGGGGTAAGTAATAATCCCTGTCCACTCTATCTTGGTTATCTTATTGAAGGACTGTATCCAGCTCTGAATAATATACATTTAGAGAATATCATGTGAGATGTGTCCAGAAAGAAGTGAGAAGTCAGGGGAGGGAGATAAAGACTTAGAACTGTGGCTGCTCATGCTGGGGAAAAGAACACTTAAGGGAAGTTGTCTCTGTCTTCATACCTTTAAGGATCTGTCAAGAGCAGAAAGAGAAGATAGGTTCAAGAAGCCCTAGAAGGCAGAGATAGGACCCAAGGTGGAAGACATAAGGAGACAGATTTCAGCTCAACAGAGGAGCAAGTTTCTGAATGGGCATGGTTGTAATAAGTTGTCATATGGAGTGAGCTTCTTGTCATGGGAGATGTTCAGGAAAGGTCTAGACAAGTGCTTCTTCATGATGTTGCAGAGAACCACATATCAGCTAAGGGGCATAAAGGTAGTCTAGGTGGCTTTTTAGCCTTCCCCCTACCATATATCTAGTTTTCTGAGCTCTGTGAAGCTGAGAATTTCTCCTGGTACAGGCCCAGGCTTACCTTACCTGGCATTCATAGAGGCTTAAATACCAATAGCTCTCTCAAGAGATTCTGTGGGATGCTCCACAGCCTTTCCTCTGGGAGTTCAGAAGCTTATGACTGACAAAGTTGCTTTACCATTTGGAATTACCAAAAACATTTTCTATGAATTGTTTCTTAGGATCAGAGCTGAGAACCAGAAAAAGACAGAGAGGGAAAATATAGACAAATGTTAGGAAGAGATCACCCAAAAAGGAGTGAAAGGAGGCTGAGAGGAGACATGTGGGGTGGGCCAGGAGACAGACAGAGAGACAAGTAAGACCAACACAAATTGCAGGGAGGGGAGGCAGATGAGGAGAAGAGCGGAGAGTGAATAGAAGAGGCAGACTGCTTAAATAAACATTTGTTGGGCTCCCATTATAATGGCAAAGCTCTTAGCCTCATGTGCTTAGCAGTTAACCTCTGAATTTCCAAGAGTTTCCTAAGTAGCAATTACTTCTGAATTAATTCGACCAAGGGGGCCCAAGTAAGTCTGCCAATATACTTCTCAGAGATTAGGCCTTTGTTTTACATGAAGAGAAAATGCAGCACTCCCCCATCTCCACTCATGCAAGGATCTTACCGATCTGGGGAGGTAGAAACAGATCTAGACTTACATAACTTCCTGACTTCCTGCACCAGCTCCCAGCCTGGCCCTTGTCACCAGTCTTGCAACTGGGAATGTCACAAACTCACCTTAGCATGGAGTGGAGGAGAATGGGCAAACAGCTGTGAAGGCAGGCCAAGGAGAGGGACAGGTATTCAGCTATCCACACACTTTCCAGGCTCAGCAGATGAAATGCCCAAGATAATTCTCAAGGTGAGAATTTCCTCTAAACTGAGCACTCCCATTTGTTGTCTTATTTAATATTCATTAATTCACTCATTCAACAGCTTTTCATTGAAAACACACACAAATCAAACACTCTTCTAGGTGCTGGGCCTATATAAATGAATGAAGGAGCCAAAGATCCCTGTCCTCACGAGCCAACATTCCAATGGAAAGTTGGGAAAACAATAAGCAAAGGAATTATAAAGTATACAAGAGAGTGAGAAGTGCTATGAAAGAAATGTAAAGTTGGAACAAAGGAATTAAGAGTTTCCAGTGAGTTACTATGCCATTTTATAGATAAAATGCTTGAGCTTTGAGACATGACTAAAGTCACCACGCTGGCAAGTGCTGCATCTGGTATTGAAAGAAAGTCTGTGGGACTCTCCATTTTATCATACTGCCTCCAAGGACATATAACAAGAGTTAAGAGCTAAAGGGTTGACCTGGTAGCAAGTGTTGGGGGTGTCCTGTATTAGGTACAAGTTTAGTGGGGCCTAAGATAACCACTAGTCTAACAGTTTTGCCTCCTGGCTAGGGCTTCAAGACAGACTTCCAGCACCATCCCCAGAGAGGCCATAAGACAGTCAGGATAAGAGTGGCATGCTAGAGAGAGCTAGGATTTATATATACTTTGGGTACAATTCTAGTTCCTTAGGTTCTTGTGATGACAGGTCCGTCCCTCTTTCTCTCTGGATCATAGAACCCCATTTGTATAATCAAGGAGATGGACTTGGAGTTCCCGTCATGGCACAGCAGAAATGAATCTGACTAGGAACCATGAAGTTGTGGGTTCAATCCCTGGCCTTGCTCAGTGGGTTAAGGATCTGGCATTGCCATGAGCTGTGGTGTAGGTCGCAGAGGCAGCTCGGATCCTGTGTTGCTGTGGCTGTGGCGTAGGCCAGCAGCTGTAGCTCCAATTGGACCCCTAGCCTGGGAACCTCCATATGCCACAGGTGCGGCCCTAAAAAGCAAAATAAATGCATACATACATACATAAATAATTTTTTAAAAAAGGAGATGGACTTGAACTTTCTAAGCTATCTTCCCCCTCTGATGTTCTATGGGCCACTAATAATAGTAATAGAACTGAGCCAATTATTCAAAAAATTCTGTAAGATCCCTTAGTTAATTATGGTTCTCCCATGGCTCAGAAGTAAATAGTACTAACACCCAAAATTCCTTGAGGCTCACTTTTAGAGAAGGCAAAAAAAGAAGGAAGGAGCTAAGGAGATTATGTTCAAATTCACAGTTAAACGCCAACTGGGTGTATGGAGAAGAACCCGAAGAAGCTGAGTCAGTGATAATGTCAGGAGAATTAGGAAGGGGAGGCCTCAGCCAGACAGAAATAAGGCATTCTCGTAACTTTCCCAGCAGACTCTTAGATTTCCTGACCATATTCTCCTTATATTGTCACCTTTAGCCCATCTTACCACATTCAAGTGCACTCTGGGCTGCGCTTGCTGCCCAGCTCTAGCTTACCACTGTCATCACTTTACATCCCTCTATGTACCTCTAAGGAGGTACAATTTGAAAAGAAATGCTTAATAGATTATTGCATAATACAAAGAGTATCTCCTTTTGTGTCTGAGGCCTGAGTTCTAGTTCAGGTTCTGCTCCTAACTAAATCTGTGGCTTTGTGCAAGTTCTCCATCCCCCTTCTCAGGGATTCATTTGTAACATAAAGGGTTTGAAATGCTTCTTAATTTTTGTGGGATCACAGATTTCTGAGACTGGATGAAATTTGTGAAAGCAGATGCCACAACTTTGAATATAATTTTAAGTGACTCATGGACCCCTAGGCTAAGAATTCCTGCCTGATAGCTAAAGGCACTTTCAGCTCTGAATCTGCGGTTCTGTGATCTGGGCATGAGGCCAAGTTCTGCTTGCCCCTTCCAGAGGAAGAGAGTGAGGAGTCTGCCTTCCAAACACAGGCTTGGCCTGTGTTTCCAGCTTTTTTTTTTTTTTTTTTTTTTTTTTTGGCTTTAACCCATGGCAATCTGGGGCTATGAGGAGTTCTTGCTTCCCCCACAAGGCCTGAAAGTGAGTAACAAGGAAAAAGGCAAGGTGCTAAATTTTCCTTCAAAGCTCCATGCCTCTGAGTTCCCTTCTTAGGGCCTCTTGGATCCCAGCCAAAAATTAGAGGCAGTAGGAGGAGGACCTCTGGTCTAGGCAATAAATGACTCTCCAGGAAGACTGGTTTGCATTGCTGGGTGGCAAGACTTTTCCAGACCATACTGTCCTCTGGTGGCTGTGAACATATACAGGACTTGTATTGCTGGAGGTCTCTAGCTTTAATAGCAGTATAGGGACAGGAACTAGCAGGGAAATCCCACAAGGTGCTTGGATTTTGTCCATAGCTACTGCTATAAAGCAAGCTCAGCATTTAGACTGTGGGGAGCGAAGGATGGGGGCAGTACTACCAGCACTTTCTGAGATTACCTTGAGCAACAAGTGACTTTCAGCCTTGGGGACATGATCACTGATTCTAGTGAGCTCTATCTTTTTGCAGCCCCTTGATATTCTTTCCCTGGGACACTTAAGGAGAGCTCCCTTATTGTGACTTTGCCAATATATTAGACATGAGTAAGGAGAGGGCAATCACAGTGGATAGCCAGTCTTCAAGCAACAATGAGGATAAGGGCTCTCTTTCCCCAGGAACAAGGACAATCCCATATATTCTTTGGGCCTCAAGTCAGTATATGCTTGTCGGGAATCTCAAACCTAGATGTGCCACAGATTTTTTTTTTCCCAAACTCACCATATCCCAACTTAATTCATCATCTTCCTTTCCTAGCCTATTTGTATTAGTTAGGAGACTTTAAAGTATAAGTAACAGAAACTTAAGTAAATTGATTAAATTGTGATAAAATGTACACAAATTTGTTGTCTTTAACAGACATGCTGGAGACAGTCACTTCTGATGTTGGCCAATTCAGTGGCTCAGTAATATCAAGGACCCAGGTTCTTTCCATCTGTTTGTTCTATTATCCTCAGCATGTCAATTACTCCTCTTATGGTGAAAAAAAATGGCTGCAGTTGTGATAGACATTAAGTTTTCATACAATAATGTCAAAAAGACTGTCAATCCTTCCTTTTGATCATTTTTGGAGAGAGAAAATATTTCCTAGAAGTTCCACAATGCATTCCTCCTCACTTGTCATTGGTAAGAATTGTACCATGTGCTTTATGCTTTACAAGTTAGGTTTAGATTCAGCAGAAACAGAGCAGAAAAACAAAGCAAAACAGATGGCCTAAATATGATAAAATTTTGTTCTGTGTAGAAGACCAGAGGCAGGTTAGTCCAATGCTTGTAAGGTAGCTTTATGAAGTCTTCAGAGAGCCAGGATACCTCCAGCTTTCTATTTTTGCCACCCTTAGGGTATTGTCCCTATCTACATGGTCCCAGATGACTGTTGGAGATCCAGTCATCGCATCCATGTTCAGGAAGGAATAAACTAGAAGGAATATCCTCTCCATTTAAAATTCTTCACAAAAATCCCATATAACACTTCCACTTAAATTTCATTGGCCAAAACTTAGTATTATCACTACGGCTGGCTGCAAGAAAATCTGGTAGCAATGTGCTAGGCTAAAAATTGGTGCTCTATTGCTAAGAATGAAATGGAAAATGTATATTTGGGGTCAACCAGCACTCTGAAGAATGTATTAGCTCTTAATCAATAACTGGTAAAGGAAATGAAATTGCCATGATTAGTTTATACCAATGGCTCCAAGACAGGGAGCCCCCAGGAAACATTCAGCAATGTCTGGAAACATTTTTAGTTATCAAAACTTAGGGGAAATATTGCTACTAGCATCTCGTGGCTAGAGACCAGGATTCTGCTAAGCATCCTTCAATGCCCAGGACGAACTTCTGCAACAAAAAATGTCAATAGGGCTATAAGCTGAGAAACTGGCTTAGACTTATCAAGGTCTACCGCATACCTACCTTTGTCTCTTCTGCTAGAGAAAGACCCAGGCTCCTCTAGACTTCTCTATGTCAGTTAATGGTCCTGAGGGTTTTTATCTTTATTATGAGAGCAATGAGAATCCATCACAAAGTTTTAAGGAAAAGAAACACAATCTCCAGAATTTTACAATGGACAGCTGAATAATGTATAGTCCTTAATATGACCTGAGAGAAACTACATGATCTGGCCCCTACCAGCTTTACAACATACCACTCTCCCCTCTCACTCTGTGTGGTCCAGCCATACTGTCCTTTTGTTTCAGTTTCTCAAATATGCTGCAGCCTTTCCCATCTCTCCTCCTTTATTTCTTTTAGATAGAACTTCAGTAGGTTGATAGCATTAGTGGCCTCAGTTATTCACCCTTCCCTCTATCCATGCCCATTAGCATGCAACATTGTAACATCCTCTCACTCTGACTCTGAGCCTGGCTATGTGATTTGCTTTAGCCAATAGAAAGTTGGCATAAATGACAATGTGCCAATTCTGAAGCTAGGCATTGAGAAGCATTATGTGTATCTTCCTATTCCTGGAGCCAGTCCAGCTCAAGCCCAGACAAGATCAGCAGAATCTCAGATGACCTGCAGACATTCGATTGAGAAATAAATGCTTATGGTTATATGACATTGATATTCTGTGAATGTTATGCATCATTAGTGTGACAGAAGCATACCGATAAACACCTCAGTTCAATATCACCTAGATTCTGTTCATTCTACTGCTTAAATCTTTCCTATCTGTCACATTGACTGAGTTTTGGCCTTTAAAATGTTATAACTGGTCTCAATGTTTCTAGGCCTTCCCTTCTCCAGCCAATCCTCCATACTGCTTCCATAATTACCATTCAAAACAAAACCAAAACAAAAAAGAAAAGAAAAGAAAAAACAATAATCATGTTACTCTTCTGCTTAAAATTCTTCAGTGTTGCTCAATTGTCTCCAGGATAATATCTAAACCACTTAACCTGGCATTTCAAACTTCCTTTCTGGGCTACTTTTACCTTTAAAACCTCATCTGCTCTGTCTTCTCTGGTACCGTCCAACCACAAGGCTCAAAAGTGCACTGTACTTTCAAGCCTGTAGACTTTACTTTTCCCTCTGTTCCTTTCCCTCTCCTCATTTGGGTAAAATCTGTTTTCAGCTTTCTAGGTAAACTCAACTATCGGCTCTTCTCCAGCCTTTCCTGATTCCCTTTACTTTCCCTATATCAATGATATCATGCCTCTCCTTTGTGCTTCCATGAGAAGCTGTTTAGCTCACACTTCCTTTAGCCCTGGATTCTAATCAGTTCCTTAAGCAGTCACCTGCCCTACTCCCTGTGAAATTCCTTGTGTTATTTTCCCCCCAGTCCCATTCCTCACTCCCACAACCTCCCCATATCTAACACAGAACCTGGAACAAAGTAAGTAATGTATGTTGCAAAGAAAGAACTCTCTAATTTTTTTTTTCTTTTTAGGAGCACACTCACAGCATATGGCAGTTCCCAGGCTAGGAGTAAAATTGAAGGTACAGTTGCCAGCCTATGCCACAGCCACAGGATCTGAGCCATCAGTGACCTACACCACAGCTCTTTAACCCAATCAGGGAGGCCAGGGATTGAACCCGCATCCTCATGGAACCTAGTCATGTTCATTAACCCCTGAGCCATGAAAGGAATTCTCAAATTCCCTAATTTTAAGCCCTTAATGACAGACCTTAAAGGTGTTATATTAGGGGAAGTTATACCCCTCAAATTATCTTTTACTCCCTGCCTTCACATTTCCAACCATAATTATTCATCAATAGGAAAGTCATTGGGGTAACAACTCTCCCTTTACAGTTGTGTAGCACCAAGGAGGGAGAAAATCTTCATTAGTGTGTAGCCTAGGTGTTTTCTCTCATATATTTACCTGAGATAGGGTAATTAGAATTTTGTCGTATATAGGAGTGGGGCAAGGATGCTGAGTAGAATTGTACAGGATACACATTCCAACTGTAAGAGGTGCCACTCAGAGGCCTAAGGAAGGATGGAGGTGGAGTGGGGGCTAAGTATAGTGGCTCTGAAACACAGGAAACAGGAGAGAGAGTAACAAGAGAGTACAGAGGAGGTCAAGAGAGAAGAGGATAAGTGAAGAGAGATGAGGAAAGGAGTGATAAAAATCAAGGGCTAAAGGCTATAGAAATTTTTCCATGTGCCTCTAGTCTACCAACCTTTATTCTGCAACAATCTTAGACCTTGAAGACCATGATCCAGGACAAAATTGCTTCAGAGAGAATAAACACACTTTGTGGGTGGTCTGTCTACTAAGCCCCTGGTGTCAAATATTCTCGGCCCTTGTTTACATCCTCAACTATATGTTTCAAGGTGTTTCCAAATACCTCTTGCTCTATGTCTCAATTCCCTGGCTTACCACTGACTTCCTCTGTGACCTTGGGTTGATCCTTTCTCCTCTTTAGGCTTCTGGGTGCTCATTTATAACATGGGGGTTTGATAAGATGTTTTGTAAGGGTTGGGCTCAAGGATATTGTGTATCTATGATTCCGTAACTGTAGGGTGTGTTTGTGAGTGTGAGTGTGTATATATGTATGTGAACTAGGATAGGTCTTGGGCTTCAGTTAATTTAAAAATGGGGATATTTGATTGAGATGACTTATTAAGGGTCTTCTAGTTTTTAAATAGCACAATACCACAATTCTGCAGTCCAAGCCTTTTCCCGTAAGTCAGATCCTGGGGCTCCTCCTATATATTTTTTTTATTTACTTTTCGTATCTTTATTATCCTCCTATCCATTTTCTCTGTAGCTCAATAATGCTTCCCCTCTTGCAACTCCCAGAAAGAAACATGAAGATTTCCAGGCCCTGCCCTAGATCTGGAGAGCCATATTCCCCTCTGGCCATACCACTCTCAGCTCCAAAGAACAATGAAAATGCCAGATGCTTGGAGCTAACTCCCACTGCTAATAGATTTTTTCCAGTTGTCTTGAGAAACTAAATTATTATCCAAATAAACTCCACCTAGGTTTATAATAAATGTAATTTAAGTGAAAAAAATTATCACCCTCTTAGGCTGAAAAAAAACTACTCCAATCTCTCCAGGGAGGAAATGCCCTCATTAACCAGGGCCTCTCCAAGACTCTTCAAGGTAAGGACCTCACCCTGTGGCTGACACATATAGAAATAAAAAGATCATGGGACTGTAGTGAGCTCACAATTAGCTCCCACATACACATTCAGGACCCATTGAGCCCTCAAGGAGATCATCCTAGACAATTCCTTGCCTTCATGTTGTGCAGCCTCTATTCCTAGCCGTAAAGATGTGATCTCTCCTGCTTAAAAAGGTCTTTCAATATCTCATTACACTATTTATGTCACAATTTAAAAATACATAGGAATTCTTAAAGATCATTACACCTAACTGCCTTGTTTAAGAGATGGGGAGACTGAGGCCTGGAGAATAAAAGAGGACTTACCTGATGTCATAAAATCAATCAGTGGCAAAGCCAGAGTCTTTGCAGCCTAGGGAAGAGGAGTCTCAAAATAGTTTGATTTTGGCAAATTCTCTTCACTTCATTCTTGCCTTTTATCACCCAGTGTATGTGAGTACCCAATTTTTGGATGCAAGTGAAACTATCAGAACATGGGACATACTCCTTCCTACAGTCTGGCTCAAAACATTTACCAGTCACACCTGATGCTTCTTGGGACCTTTGTTATCTGACAGCATAAGCCTGTTAGGAGCCCCTGTTTTTTTGTTTTGTTTAGTTTTGTTTTAAATGATTGCTCTGGCTGAGTTCCCAGCCTCTTTATCCATAATCAGGGGCAGCTGCCCCATCCTTCACATAGACAGAAGCTAATGTAAGGCCCTGAACGCACCATCTCTTGCTAAGAAACACCTCTGAAGACCATGCTCCATAGAGGAGAATGGAATAGAATCTTTTATCTCTGGAAATGACTTAGCCCTCTTCCATCCCAACTCCTGTCCTCCCCAGAACACACCCTCACCACCAGTCCCTCCTGCTGACAGGTATCCTAGTGCATTCTAACACTATGTATTGTCATAAACAAGATAGGAGGCCTAGAGATACATTTCAAGATAGCATGAAAGAGGGACTTATAAACTCTGGCATTGGAACGTCTAGGGCATATGGAGAATATGATTCCCATTGCCGTGCTCTTTATTTATTAATTATCAATAATTCATTCATTCCTTAACAGTCACAAAGTGTCTATTGTGGGTCAGGCCCTGTGTGAGATCCTGGGCATAGAGAATAAGGCACAGACTGTTGTACTCAAGGAGTTCCCAGATTAGTGGGAGCAGATGTGACAACATTATTATATATTATATCTGTGTCAGACCAGGGTTATGTTCAAAGTGTTGAGTAAACATACGTGAATGCTTTATTTTGCTTAGGGGATTCAAGCAACACTTCACAAGGAAGATAATTGTTCAGTAATTTTGGAAGGACAAAAGAGAGTTTGCCAATAAAAGTGGAAAGGAGTGCCCCAAGCATAGGAAATACTATATTAAAAGACTACAGCTGAATTATAATAACAAATATTTATTGAGAACCTGCTATTTGTCAGGTACTTTGTGCATTAACTCATTTAAGCCAGGCAATAACCTTAGGAAGCAGGTAATATTATAACCCTATTTACAGATAGGTAACTGAGGCGCAAAAAAAGGTTAAATGACTGGCTCGAGGGGAGGCATTATTTGCACCCAGACAGGTAGACTTCAGAGCCAGAGTTCTTAACCACTAAATGGTATTTCCTTCTTTTAGATGCTATTGGGAAACAGCTTGCCTGGCATGTAAAGTTGGAGGGGTGGGGACACAGAGAATGAAAATGTCAAGAAGCATGTTGGAGAGACTCATAATCAAAAGGCCATGCAGAGAAACAAAGAGGAGACATTGGAATGGGAGAGGCATTTGCATTAGTTATGACTCTCAGGCACAAATTCAGGTCTATGTGGAATACCCCATTTGCTCACCTCTATGTAAGACATTATTGCCACCTCCTAAGTTGGCACCAGAGTCCAGGAGACTTATGCAAATGTCCAGAAAAATGGGGAAGGGGCCTCTAATATCCAGTTTCTTATGGCCACTGCTGACACCCTGGTTATCCAAGACCAGCCAATGGGCTATGAATGAGGCAAACTGGAAACTACCTGAGGTGACTGGGGCCCAGGAACCTGCTCTTTGGCTTTTACTTTGAAATAGTTTGTGAGACCCAAGAGAGGAAGTATTTGAGATCTGGAAGGCAGCTGAGAGAGCAGAGATATTGTTTCCTGAGATTGTGTTAATGAGGTACCACTGAGGTGCCTCAGTAAGGATTTGTCTTCTGACCACAAAACCTTGCTTTTGAAATTTAACCACATTAGTAAGTTACCTTTTTTCATCATTCTTTCTACCTTTAATTTTTTTTGTAGAGGTTAATAATTTTTGTGTGTAAAATAGCAGTCATTTTCAGCTCTGCTGCAAAGAAGCAGAAAATGTGTGTGGCAGACACTACTTGCCCTTACCCAATAGTCATCCTCCTCTTCCTCCTGTCTAACAGAACTCTGATTTTGTTAGGTGCAGAAGTGAGCCCAGTAAGGGGAACAGAGAACTACACCTCTTAGCTTTCCTCAGCTTACAGAGAGATAGCCAAAAGACTTAGTTCTGACCAATGGATGCAAGCAGAAATCAGTGTGTGGAAATTCTACAAAAGAGTTTTTAAAAGAGGGTAGACTCAGTGGACAAATGACTATTGCCTTTTCTTGTCCTTTCTTCCTAAAATGTACACATGATGCCTAGTGCTACAGGAGTAACAAAAGCTCTCCATCTTATAGATAGAGTCCTATATAAACCCTGGATGATACCACAGGTAAAAATAGTACAGCATAGGAGTTCCCTTGGTGTCTCAGTTTGTTATGAACCCAACATAGTGTCCATGAGGATGCTGAGTCAATCCCTGGCCTGGGTTAAGGATACAAGAGTTGTTGCAAGCAAGCTGTGGCTGTGGCATAGGCTGGCAGCTGCAATTCCAATTAGACCGCTGGCCTGGGAACTTCCATATGCTGCAGGTGTGGCCACACACACACAAAACAGAATAGTAGAGCTTAAAGACCCAGGGGCCTGGATACACAGTAGGTCCTGGACTCTAACTCTAGGTTTACATTTTAAACCTCTGGATTTGTTTGTATGCTTGTCTCCTTTTATTATCTGTTGCCAAATGCAATTCCACATTGGTATACTTTGCATACCTTCTTGAGCTGGAGTTTAAAAAGTAATGGGGTAATGGAATCCACTGAGGAAGAGGTGATATTGAGGGATGAGCTGGGTGCAGCCCCTTCATTCTGCCTGCAGGCCTTTTTTCCCAAGCTTCTGTTTGTCAAACCTGGGAATTTCTCTGTTCTGATTAAATCTCTGTTCCCTTACAAGGGGTAGCAGTGAGAACCATAGCCTTCAAGGGAAAGCAAATCCAGAAGATAAAATATGGGCATCTGATACAAGCTGTACCTTCTCTCCTACATTTCTGCCTTTTGGAACTCTCCTCTGGCAAAACCTAGATGTTCCCTGTTCTGAAAAAAGTTAATGCTTTAATGACTATAAGACAAAGGATAAATATAGACAGGTGACAATAAGATGTCAAAATTCACCCTTACAAACTTGAAATAATATTCATATTGAATAAACACCTTCACGAATGAGTCATGAGTGATAAAGACACAAAACGTTTGATCAAAGCAAATCATAAACTGAAAATTGTTGGAGTTAGTCAGATTTTTAATTCTATATATCTGCTCTACTTAAAAATTAATACCTGAAGAAGAGCATAATAAATTGATAATATTTATAGACATTACAGTGAGGTATATACCCTTTTTTATAGGCACTAAACCAACTCTTAAATTAGAAAACACTGCTAGGCCACATATTATATAAAAAAAAACAAAGAACACTCTCTGACATCAATATCATGAATATTTTCTCAGGTCAGTCTCCCAAAGCAACAGAAATAAAAGCAAAAATAAACCCATGGGACCTCATCAAACTGAAAAGCTTTGGCACAGCAAAGGAAACCAAAAAGAAAACAGATAGACAACTTTCAGAATGGGAGAAAATAGTTTCCAATGATGCAACCGACAAGGGCTTAATCTCTAGAATATATAAGCAACTTAGGCAAATCAACAGCAAAAAAGCCAATCACCCAATGGAAAAATGGGCAAAAGACCTGAATAGACTGTTCTCCAAGGAAGATATACAGATGGCCAGCAAACACATGAGAAAATTCTCAACATTGCTGATCATAAGAGAAATGCAAATCAAAACTACCATGAGATACCACCTCACACCAGTCAGAATGGCCATCATTAAGTAGTCCACAAATAACAAGTGCTGGAGGGGCTGTGGAGAAAAGGGAACCCTCCTGCACTGTTGGTGGGAATGTAAACTGGTACAGCCACTATGGAGAACAGTTTGGAGATACCTTAGAAATCTATACATAGAACTTCCATATGACCCCACAATCCCACTCTTGGGCATCTATCCGGACAAAGCTCTACTTAAAGGAGACACATGCACCCGCATGTTCACTGCAGCACTATTCACAATAGCCAGGACATGGAAACAACCCAAATGCCCATCAACAGATGATTGGATTCGGAAGAAGTGGTATATATACACAATGGAATACTACTCAGCCATAAAAAGGAATGACATAATGCCATTTGCAGCAATATGGATGGAATCAGAGATCTTATACTAAATGAAATGAGTCAGAAAGACAAAGACAAATACCATATGATATCACTTATAACTGGAATCTAATATCCAGCACAAATGAACCATTCCACAGAAAAGAAAATCATGGACTTGGAAAACAGACTTGTGGCTGCCCGATGGGAGAGGGAGGGAGTGGGAGGGATTGGGAGCTTGGGCTTATCAGACACAACTTAGAATAGATTTACAAGGAGATCCTGCTTAGTAGCATCCAGAACTATGTCTAGATACTCATATTGCAACAGAACAAACGGTGGGGGAAAAATGTATACATGTAAGGATAACTTGATTCCCTTGCTGTACAGTGGGAAAAAAAATAAATTATAAAAAAATAAAAAAATAAAATTTTATTTATTTTAAAATATAAACATTTTATTTTAAAAATTACTTATTAATAATAGATATTTGTGTTTTTTGTTTTGTTTTGTTTTTTATTTTTTATTTTTGTCTTTTATAGGGCTGCTCCTGCAGCATACGGAGGTTCCCAGGCTAGGGGAACTATTGGATCTGCATCCGCTGGCCTACGCCAGAGCCACAGCAACGTGGGGTCTGAGCCACATCTGCAACCTCCACCACAGCTCATGGCAGCACCGGATCCTTAACCCATTGAGCAAGGCCAGGGACCGAACCCACAACCTCATGGTTTCTAGTCGGATTCGTTAACCACTGCACCACAACGGGAACTCCCTTGTGTGTTTTTTTAAAGTATAGTTGATTTACAGTGTTTCTTTAATTTCTGTTGTACAGCAAAGTGACCCATGTGCTGTAAAGTAGGGCCCCATTGCCTATCTCTTCCAAATATAACAGTGTGCATCTAAAACCCCCAAACTCCTGGTCCATCCCACCCACATCTACCCCTGCCCAGGGAACTACAAGTCTTCTCTCCTTGGTGGTGATCTGTTTCTCTTTTGTATATAGGATCATCTGTGCCATATTTTAGGCTCCACAACCTAAATGCCCATCAATGTATGAATGGACCAAGAAGATGTAGTACTACTCAGCCATAAAAAAGACAAACTAATGCTATTTGCAGCAACATGGATGGAACTAGAGATTCTCATGCTAAGTGAAGTAAGCCAGAAAGAAAAAGACAAATACTATATGATATTAGTGTGCATTTTAAAGCACATTAATTCCATCATAACCAACTGGCAAAATTTAGGAAAAATTCTGTATTCCTTGGGTAAATTTTTTGCTTTATTTCAGCAATTAAATTTAAAAGTAAAAAAAGGAATTGCTAGGAAGTTGTCTTGTGGTGTAGTGGGTTAATTATCTGGTTTTTCCATAGCTATGGCACAGGATGCAACTGCATCATGAGTTTGATCCCTGGCCTAGGAACTTCCATGTGCTGCAGATGTGGCCAAAAAAAAATACAAATTACTGGAAAAATATCAACATCAAAATGATTTGCCAATTTTTTTCCAAAGGAATGTAATTTATGATTCCATTGGATATATGATGATAAAATAGGCTCAAACTAGTTGGGAGAACTTTAACAACCATTTTAAAGTAATGAAACACAATGTTTTCACATAATATTTATAAATATATCATACAATACTGTTTCCTGTACCACTATAGCATTGTACAACAAGGATAATGCCATCCCAAACTTATAAAGGAGACTCATTTAAACAAGTCAGTAAAATAAACAGTAGTATCCATTTAGGCACACAGATTTTAAAAGGGCAGCTTGCTTTTTATGACTGGTTCTGTGCAAGTAAAAATGAAACAAAGACATGGAAATGGTTAGATATACAAGAAATAGCTATTCAGGAGTTCCTGTCATGGCTCAGTGGTAACAAATCTGATTAATATCCATGAGGACGCAGGTTCCATCCTTGGCCTCACTCAGTGGGTTAAAGATCTGGCATTGCCCTGAACTGTGGTGTAGGTCTCAGATGCGGCATTGCTGTGGCTGTGGCATAGGCTGGCGGCTACAGTTCTGATTCCACCCCTAGCCTGGGAATCTCCATATGCCATGGGTATGGCTCTAAAAAGACAAAAAAAAAAGAAATAGCTGTTCAGAGTTAAATGGCAACATTCTGTTCGTATTTCATACATTGTTTTATGCATATTTTTACTATTTTTTAATTTCCATATAAAAAGTACTGGTTTTCTACAGGTTCATAAAACAACATAAAAACAAGCAAGCACAATCCAGGAGAATGTAATGGAGGTGTTAGTTGAGGTTAACAAACTATGGCACAGTGCTTATATCCACTGTAAAATATTTCCAAATCCAAATAATACATGCAGAAAAGATTTCACATGGAAAAATGAGTATTGCTTGCCTCTACAGAAACCAATTATGAACAATCTTTTTTAATTAACATCATATTAAAGTCACATGTAGCCATAGTCAAACTTAATGTCACTACAAAAGAATGCAGATGGGACCATAGTCACATGAATTAACATTTATAAAGCTAGAATGACATAAGATATCTATATAAACCAGGGGTTTAATATTTTTTCCTTAACAGTCTTAGGTATCAACTAAATGAAGTTGCTGATAACCCATACACTGATGATTTTTGAAATATATTGCAAAAGTAAGGTTGGTTATTACCACTAGGACTCTTGCTGATTCTATTCATAGCCATGCAATGTGAAGAAACAGAGATTGATGAGACTGGATTGGACTAGGAAAATAAGAAGAAGTAAAAGAAACAACTCCTGCTGGGCCTTGTCACTCCTAGAGTCACTATTCAGTTTTCTAGCATCTATCAGTCAACCTCTCTTTTTAAAATGCCATTGGAATTTGGATAAGGATTGCAATGAATCTGTCAGTGATTTTGGATGGATATTTACTGTCTTTTAAGTGTAGTAATCTTTTACCTTCTTGGTTAAATTTATTATTAATATTTCATTGTTTTTGATGCCATTGTAAATGGGATAATTTTCTTTATTTCTCTATGGCATAATTTGTTGTTAGTATGCAGAAACACCATTTTTTACAGAAGTAGACAGACAATCTTAAAATGTATATGGAACCAAAAAGGAAAACCACTGAATAGCTAATGCAATCCTGAGAATGAAGAACAATGTGGAAGGCTGATTCCAAGACACATTATAAAGCTGTGGTAAATAAAACATATGGGATAACAATAGACAAATACACCCAATGGAACAGAATCAAGAACCCTGAAATAAACCCATGTATGTATAGTCAACTAATATTTGACAAGGGAGTCAAGAATATAGAGGGGAAAAAGAGTCAGATTCTTAAATTAATGGTCCAGGGAAAATTCACATGTAACAGATCTAAAGAGACCCCTACCCTATCTTATACCGTTCACAAAAGTTAACTTCAAATGTATTAAAGACTTAAATGTAATACCTGAAATCATAAAACTCCTAGAGGAAAACATAGGGCTAAAGCTTCCTGACATGGGTCTTGTCAATTATATGACACTTAAAGCACAAGCAAGGAAAATAAAAATAAACAAGTAGGAATACAGAAAACTAAAAAACTGCATAGCAAAATAAATGATCAACAAAATAAAAAGGCAACTTACAGAATGGGAAAAATATTTGCAAACCATTCATCTGATTAGGAGATTATATCCAAAATTTGATAAGAACCCATACAACTCACGAGTAAAAAAAGCCCAAATAATCCAATTTAAAAATAGGCAAAGGATCTGAATAGTTGTTTTTCCAAATAATATAAAAAATGGCAAATAGGTACATGAAAAAGTCCTCAACACTAGTGATCATTAGGGGAAGGCAAATCAAAACCATAAAATATCACCTCACTCTTGTTAGAATGACTATCTACAGGAATACAAGATATACAAATGCAGGAGTTCCTGTTTTGGTTCAGCATTAACAAACCCGACTATGTCCATGAGGGTGTGGGTTTTATCCCTGGCCTTACCCAGTGGCTTAAGGATCTGGCATTGCAGTGAGCTTATGGTGTAGGTCACAACTGTGATTCAGATCCCATGATGCTGTGGCTGTGGTGTAGGTCAGTAGCTACAGCTCCAATTTGACCCCTAGCCTGGGAACTTCCATATGCCATGGGTGGAGCCATAAAAAGATGAAAAAATATACAAATCCTGCTAAATATGGAGAAAAGGGAACACTTGTGCACTGTTGATGGGAACATAAACTGGTACTGCAACTATGAAAAAACAGTATGGAGTTCTTTAAAAAACTAAAAATAAAGCTACCATATGGTCCAGTAATTCCACTTCTGGGTATATATCTGAATGAAATGAAAACACTAACTTGAAAAAGTTATCTTCTTTCTCATGTTCATTACAGAATTCTTTAAAATAACAAAGACCAGGAAATAATCTAGGAGTCTATAAATGGATAAATGGATAATTTGTTGTATATTTACAAAATAGAATATTATTCAGACATAAAAGTGAGAAATCCTGCTGTTTATGACAACATGATGGACCTTGAGGGCATAATGCCAACTGAAATAAGCCAGACAGATAATACAAATCTTACCTATGTGTTGAGTGTTTAAAAAAAACCTCACAGAAAAATAAATCAGATAGATGGTTATAAGAGGTGGGGGTTGGAGGTGGGAGAACTAGATGAAGGTGGTCAAATGATACAAACTTCTAATTATAAGAGAAACAAATACTAAAGATGCAATGTACAATGTGAAACCATATTTAATGCTGCTACATGGTATATTTGTAAGTAGTTCTTATAACAATGAAAAAAACATTTTTTCTTTACTTTTTTGGGTATCTATATGTGATAATGGCCATTAACTAAGCTTATGTGGTAATCATTTCACAATAATTGTGAGTCATGTCATGATGCTGTACACCTTAAAGTTATATAGTGTTTTATGCCAATTATATACCAATAAAACTGAAAAAGAGAAATGCTACTGAATTCTACATGTGGATTTTTTATCCTATAGATTTACTAATTAGATTTTAGAGTCATTTGGTGGTTATCTTTTGGATTTTCTGTATATAACATCATGTCACCTGCAAATAAGATCAATTTTATTTCTTCCTTTCCACTTCTGATGCCATTTCTTCCTTTTGCTTGCCTGATTGTTCTCACTAGGATTTTCAGTATTATGTAGAATAGGAGAGAAAAGAGTAAAAACACTTGTATTATTCCTAATCTTAGAAGAAAACTTTTAAACTTTCACCACAGAGTGTGACATTAGCTTGTTTGTCCTCTAAGTTCTATCATTTTCAGGAGCATTATTTGAATACCTAATTAGTTAAGAGTTTTTATCATTGAGTAGATGTCAAAATTTTGTCAAATGTGTTTTCTGCATCCATTAAGATATTTATCTTTCATTCTCATAATGTGATTTATCACATTTATTTATTGCTTGTGTTGAACCAACCTTGCATCTCAGAAATGAACCCTACTTGATTATGATGTATGATCTTTTTTAATATCTTGCTGAATTTTGTTTGATAGTATTTTATTAAAAATTTTTACATCTATGTTCATCAGGGATATTAACCTGTATGTTTCTTAATCTCTTTTTATCTGGCTTTGGTATCAGGATGCTGGACTTGTGGAATGAATTTGGGAATGTTCCTTCCTTTTTAATTTTTGGAAAATGTTTGATAAGAAGTGGTGTTATTCTTCTATTTTAATTTTTTAAAGTTTTATTGAGGTAAAATTATACAAGGTTGTGATAATTTCTGCTGTACAAAAAAGTGATTCAGTAGTACATGTACACCTGTCCATCCCTTTCAGATTCTTTTCCCACATAGATTTTCAAAGAATATTGAGTTCTCCATGCTATACAGTAGGTCTCCATTGGCCAATCATTCCATATATCTCAGTGTGCATTTGCCAATTCAGCAGTGAAGCTATATTGTTCAGGGCTTTTATGTGTTGAGAAATTTTGCTTCCTTATTATTCTAGGTTGTTCAATTTGTTAGCGTATGGTTGCTCTTAGGAACTTCTTATAATCCTTTGTGTGTCTGTGCTATTATTGGCAATGACTACATACTTATTAATAATTTTTTGTGTGTCTTTTCTCTTTTTTCTTGATTAATTTAGCTAATGGTTTGTAAAGTTTGTTTCTTAAAATAAAACAAATCTTAGTTTTATTAATCTTTTCTCTCGTCTTCCTGTACTCTAGTTCATATTCTTTATTATGCCCTTCTTTCTTTAAATCTAATCTTTATTATGACCTTCTTTATTTAAATTTGGGCTCAGTTTGTTCTTTATCCAGTTGTTTGGGGTTCATGTTGTTTATTTGAAATCTTTCGATTTTCTTGCTCTACTCATTCATAACTATAAACTCCCCTTTCAGATGTGCATATGCTGCAACCTGTAAGTTTTGATATGTTGTGTGTCCATTTTATTTCTCTCAAGAAATATTTTAAAATTTCCTTTTAATTTCTTCTTTGATCTACTTATTGTTAACGGGAGTGTTGTTTAATTTCAATGTATTCATTAATTTTCCAGTTTTCCTTCTTTTGTTCACTTCCAATTTCAAACCATTGTGGGCAGAGAAGACACTTGGTACAATTTCAGTCCTCTTGAATTTGCTAAGACTTGTTTTGTGGTCTAACACATAGTCTATCTTAGAAAAAATTCATGGGCACTTTGGAAGAACATAGATTGTGCTATTGACAGAATTATCTGTTTATGTCTGTTAGATCCATTTAATCTGTAGTGTTTTCAAATCCACTTTTTCCTTACTGATTGCTTCTCTGTCTGGATGATATATCCATTATTGAGGGTAGGGCATTATAGTCACTGGATATTTTATTTTTCCTTTCCTTTTGTTTATATATTCTGTTGCTTACATGTTGGTTCATAAGTATTTATACTTATAACTTCTTTATGAATCAACTCCTTTGTCATTATTTAATGATCTTTGTCTCTTTTTAAAATGTTTATCTTAAAGTCTATTTTGTCTGTTTGGCTCCACAGGTGAATTTTATCAAGTGCATATAGAGAAGAGTAAACACTTCTCCTTCTAAAACTCTTCTAAAAAAACTGTAGAAGAAGGAAAACTCCCAAACTTATTCTATGAGGCTGCTGTCACTCTGATACCAAAATCAGACAAACATATGACCAAAAAAATTATCGGCCAATATCGCTGATGAACACAGATATAAAAAATTCTCAACACAATACTATCAAAGTGAGTCCAGCAATACATTAAAAGGATAATACTCCATGATCAAGTGGCATTTATCCCAGAGATGCAAGGGTTTTTCAATAACCAAAAATCAATCAGTGTGATAAACCATATTAACAAATTAAAGAATAAAAACCACATGATCATATCAATAGAGGCCAAAAAGCTTTTGACAAAATCCAACATCCATTTCTGGCAAAAACCTCCAGAAAGTTTGCATATAAGGAATCTACCTCAACATAATAAAAGGCATATATGACAAGCCCAGCTAATATCATTTCAATGGTGAAAAGCTGTAAGAATTCCCATAAGATCAGAAAAAAGACAAGATGTTCACTCACATCACTTTTATTCAGCATCATTTTGGGAGCCCTAACCATGGCCATTGGAGAAGAAAAAGGAATAAAAGGAATCCAAATTGGAACGTAAGATGTAAAACCATGACTGTAGTTGACTTGCTACCGTACATAGAATATCCTAAAGTTTCTACCAGAAAACTGTTAGAGGTCATCATCAATGATTTGGTAAAATAGGATACAAAGTTAATACACAGAAATTGATTGCATTAATTCTTAGTATTAACAATTAAATATCAGGAAGAGAAATTAGGGAAACAGTTCCATTTACTATCACATCAAAAAGAATAAAATGTTTGTGATGGAAATGTTCTAAATTATGTTGTGATTATGGTTGTACAACTATAAATATAATAAAATTTATTGAATAAAATACCCAGGAATAAACCTACCTAAAGAGACAAAAGATCTATACTCTGAAACCTATAAGACACTGATTAAAGAATAAAAAGATGACCACAAACAGATGGAAAGAAATGCCATGCTGTTGGGTTGGAAGAATCAATATTGTCAAAATGACTATACTACCCAAGGTGATCTACAGATTCAGTACAATACCTATCAAATTACCAAGGATATTCTTCATAGAACTAGACAAAATACTTTAAAGTTTGTATGGAAACACAAAGACCCCAACTAGCCAAATCATATTAAAAAAATAAAAACAGAACTGGAAGAATCAGGTTCCCTGACTTCAGACTATACTACAAAACTACAGCCATGAAAAACAGTATGGTTCTGGCACAAAAACAGAAATATAGATCTATAAAACTGGATAGAGGAGTTCCCGTCGTGGCACAGTGGTTAACGAATCCGACTAAGAACCATGAGGTTGCGGGTTTGGTCCCTGCCCTTGCTCAGTGGGTTGAGGATCCGGCATTGCCGTGAGCTGTGGTGTAGGTTGCAGACACGGCTCGGATCCTGCATTGCTGTGGCTCTGGCCTGGGCCGGTGGCTACAGCTCCAATTGGACCCCTAGCCTGGGAACCTCCATATGCCACGGGAGCGGCCCAAGAAATAGCAAAAAAGACAAAAAAAAAAAAAAAAAAAACTGGATAGAAATAGCTAAGACAAAAAACCTAAGCACTTATGTTCAACCAATCTATAATAAAAGATGCAACAACCTACAGTAGAAGAAAGAGAGTCTCTTCAATAACTGGTGCTGGGAAAACATGAGATCTACATGTAAAAAAAATGAAATTAGAACATTCTCGGAGTTCCTGTTGTGGTGCAACAGAAACCAATCCAACTAGGAACCATGAGGTTGTGGGGTCAACCCCTGGCCTCGCTCAGTGGGTAAAGGATCTGGCATTGCTATGAGCTCTGTTGTAGGTCACAGACGCAGCTCAGACCCTGCGTTGCTGTGGCTGTGGCCGGCAGCTGTAGCTCCGATTTGACCCCTAGCCTAGAAACCTCTATATGCCACAAGTGAGGCCCTAAAAAGCAAAACAAAACAAAACAAAAGAACATTTTCTAATAGCATACAAAAAAATAAGCTCAAAATGGATTAAAGATCTAAATGTAAGGCCAGATACTATAAAAATCCTAGATGAAAACAAGCAAAACACTCTCTGACATAAATCAGAGCAACATTTTGTCTGATCCACCTTTCAGGGAAATAAAAAGAAAAACAAAAATAAACTAATGGGACCTAATTAAACTCAAAAGCTTTAGCACAGCAAAGGAATCCATAAGCAAAACAAAAAGACAACCCTCAAAATGGGAGAAAATAATTTGCCAATGAAGCAAACAACAAGGAGTCAATCGCCAAAATATATAAATATCTCATGGAGCTTTATATATTTTAAAAAAATTATGTTCTTGCCTCCTTTGTCAAAGTTTAATTGACCATAGGTGTCTGGGTTTATTTCTGGGTTCTCTATTCTGTTCTATTGGTCTGTCTGTTTTTGTGCCAGTACTACACTATCTTGATTACTGTGGCTTTGTAATATTGCCTGAAGTCTGGGAGAGTTATGGCTCCTGCTTGGGTTTTGTTCCTCAGAATTTCTTTGGAAATTCTGGGTCTTTTATGGATTAGCAATGGGATCCTGCTTTGTAGCACTGGGAACTATGTCTAGTCACTTATGATGGAGCATGATAATGGGAGAAAAAAGTATGTGTATGTATGTATGCGTAGCTGTGTCACCATGCTGAACAGTAGAAAAAAATAATGTATGTGGGAAATAAAAAAAATGAATTAAAAAAACAATCAAAAAACACACAGATCTAATCATTTTTCAAGGAGGACATACAGATGGCTAAAAACTACATGAAAAGATATTAACATCACTTAGTATTAGAGAAATGGAAGTTAAAACTACAATGTGGTATTACATCATAATGGTCATTGCCAAAAAGACTACAAAGAATAAATGCTGTAGAAGATGTGGAGAAAAGGGATCCCTCCTACACTGTTGGTGGGAGTATAAATTGTTGCAACCATTATGGATGGAAGTATTGGGATTCCTTAAAAAAATAAATATTGAACTACTATATAATTCAGCAATACAAGCCCAGGACATAAATCTAGAGAAAACCATAATTCAAAAATATACATACATAATTCACTGCAGCACTATTAACATCCATCAACAGAGGAATGGATAAAGAAGAGGTGGTACATATATGCAATAGAATATTACTTGGTCATAAAAGAGAATGAAATAATGCCATTTGTAGCAAAATGGATCAATCTAGAGATTATCATACTGAATGAAGGAAATCAAAGACAAAAATATCATGTGATATCACTTATATGTATAATCTAATTAAAATGATATAAAATAACATTTATAAAATAGAAACAAACTCACAGATTTCAAAACCAATCTTATGGCTACCAAAGGTGAAGCCATTGAGGGGAAGGAAGAATTGGGAAGGTGCGAATAACATATATACACTACCATATAAAATAGATGACTAATGAGAACCTGTTGTATAGCACAGGAAAAACTACTGCATAGTTTGTAATAACCTATATGGGAAAAAAAAGAATTGATGTATTTATATATTTGACTGATTTGCTTTGGGGTTACCTGAAAATAATACAACATTGTAAATCAACTCTACTCAAATCAAATTTAAAAAATAAAAAAATTGTGTTTCTTTTATTTTCATTAATATCCTTGAAATATTTTCATTTTAATAACTATTTTTATAGTTTAAATCAAGTAATTTAACGAAGGGACTATAAAATTATTGATCTTTGAGTAACTGTGAATTTAGAATTTTCATTCTTTTGGGATTTTTTTTTTTGTATATGTGTGTATGGAAACTGAATGACTGAGCCTGTGTTCATGGGTCTAAATATGGGGCTATAAACAAATGGTCTTGTGGGGAGCCCTTATCATACTATATTTTTTAAGGCTTGCTATATTATCTGTTTCGATTTCCTGCTATTCAAAATCAAATGTCAGATACATACCAAACTTAAGCATCTTCTTAATATCATATAATTAAAAAAAATTAGATGGCAAGAGAATGTATACCAAAAAAAATGAAAGACTTATCAAGGCTTATGTTTGGGGACCCAAGTCAGGTAGGACTGTGCACTGAATTCCATGGCCAGATGGGCGTACCTGCTTTGCTCTGCTGGTAGGGAGGGCAATTGGCTTGGATCTCTGCTCAAGTGCCACCATAAGCAGTGTTTGGGATTGGCTACCCAACTTTGTGTATACTCTTATTAGGTTCCCTGTTTGGACAGGCTGAAGGCTATACCTAGCAGTTGGTGAGGCTACAAATTAGTTTCTCTGCCCAGGTGTAGCCACCATACAAGTCCTAAGGTTAGCAAGGCTCTTGTTTGTGGAACAAATTAGGCAGAACGATGCACCAAAACCCTCAGACTGATGGACCATGGCCCTGACTTTGCATATGGGCAGGCTGCCTGCTAGGCTCTCTATTCAAGTGCTATATTCTTGGGAGATTTGGTTAGGTTTCCTGACCAGGTAGGTCTTGTGGCTATATTTAGCAGCGAATACGGCTACCGATTAGTACACGTGCCTGTGTGGGCCTGCAGAATAGGCAGGCTGGCAGGTATTTTGTTTGGACCAAATTAAGCAGAACTGTGCACAAGGGACCCTCACCAGATGGGGCCACTGTATTTTCTCTCTAGATGGGCAGAACCACTAGCTGTGCTATCCACTTGAACACTATTGAGATAAACAGCAGTCTAGCTGCTTTGGCCAGGCTTTCAGGCTAAGAGGGGCTGGGAGCATCATTCAGCAGTAGGCAGGACTATGAACTAGCTTCTCTGATCATCAAGGCAGAAGAACAGGCTCCAAGACCAGCAAGGCTTGTTGTTTTGGGGTCCTGAATCAGGCAGACCTATGCCCTATCAAGTTCTCTGGTAAGACTGGGCCACCACCTTGGCTCTGCAGATGAGTAATTCTTCTGGGTGATGCTGTGAGTAGGAACTTCATCTGGTAGGAAGCAAGTGCTGGTTGATGTGAGCCCCTTCTACATCACTATCTGATCCCAGTGGTCAAGCCCCTAGATTGTCTGGTTATCTCATGAGGCAAGACCTGAATGGACCTCCTGATAAATAACCCACAACACTGGGGAAGCTGAAAGTCTACCTTGGGCTCACTTTTTTTCTCACTGGAGAAAATGTAGGCTGATGGGGGCCCTCTTGGTGCAGTGCAATGACAGTCAAACCTGAGGCAATTCAAAGGAACCAAATCTGTCAGGGCTTTAAGTTCCATCAAATGATACTATCCAGTCTAATATCCTACTTATATAGATAGGGAACACATACAGAAATTTTTGCGGTGGTACAGGAACAAGTCTTCAGTTTTCTTTCTAGTAAGTTTGGCCCAGAGAGGGTGCCTGGTAAATCTCTAAAAGAATGAATAATTGAATTAGTTTTATACCAAAATTGAAACAAGTGGTTCTGACAATGATGTGGGAATGGAGAGAAATGCCTAGAGTATGGTTATTGATCTCAGACCAGAAGCTTCTAGAAGGCAATAATAAGGTTTCCTTGTTTCTTCCTATATACATGTTTTATTTGAACATGTCCCAGTTAGAACCATCAGAAACCTAGAAAATGCCTGATGAGGATGAGTAATTTTTCTCTCAAAAAATCCTGTCTCTCTTTCTCTGTCTCTGTCTGTCTGTCTCTGTCTCTGTCTCTCTCTCCCTTTACACCCCCCCCCCCCACACACACACAATTTTTCTTTTGTCAAGAAGCAGGATATCCTGTGTGTAAGCTTCCCTATAGTGGCATAAAAATGAACATAGTAACTGAACTCAGAAAAAATCTGTTTGGATTCCAGTTCTGCCACTTACAAGCTGTGTGACAAATTTCTTAATCTCTCTGACTTTGTTTCCTCATCTGTCCAATGGGAATAAAAAAACCTTCCTTACAGTGTTATTGGGAAGATTAGATGAGATGATTTAACAAAATGTCGATTAACAGGATTGTATGGAGTTCCTGTAACAGAAATTAAACTGAAATGATTTAAGGTTTTTATTTGTGTCACTAATAAAAATTCTGGAAGTTGGAGTTCCTGCCATGGCTCAACAGTAATGAATCCGACTAGTATCCATGAGGATGTGGGCTCCATCCCTGGCCTTGTTCAGTGGGTTAAGGATCCAGTATTGTTGTGAGCTGTGGTATAGGTCACAGATGCAGCTTGGATCCCAAGTTGGTATGGCTGTGGTGCTGGCAGCTACAGCTCCAATTTGACCCATAGCCTGGAAACTTCCATATGCCACAGGAGTGGCCCTAAAAAGACAAAAAAAAAAAAAAGTCTGGAAGTAGACTAGAGAGTAGTGGGACAATGGTTCCACAAGTCACTAAGGATCAAGCTCTTGTGCTTTTTGGCTACACCATCCCAAGCATATATATTTTTTCCTTATTTTTTCAAGTCAACATCACATTCTAAGCATGAAAAGAAGATCAAACGAAATGTCAGCTGAATCCATCCCTTTTCATCATGAAAAAAAAAATCTTTCCTCAAAGCCCCAACCAGGGATCTTTTGCTTGTATTCCCTTAGCAATACTGGGTCACATGGCCATCACTAGTTGCACTGAGTCTGGAGAAAAGAACATTTTAAGTGGGTGCATTATTTACCCAAATTAAATCATGATTCTGTAAGGAAGAAGGGAAGATTGGATAAAGGGTGGGCAACTTGCAGAGTCTGTCACAATGGTATATCTGAAAGATTCTAGACATAGGGTAAGTCTGGCATATAAGTGATGTTCAATAAATGTGAGTTATTGATCTCTGAATCTGATAAAATATAGTTCTGAATTTGTTGATGCTCAATTTACAGAGACAATCTAGACTACTAGAAGCTATTTTAGGTTGTGCCAGGAAAGATCTTTCAGATAGAACCTCTTCACAAGTGATGATATAATGTATTTTGCACAAAGGCACCCAACTGAAGAATAGAGGGGCTGATATTCAGCCCACATTCTACTAACTTATATTTAGGTTTTAACTTGGGATTATGTCAGGATAAAAGAATACCTTGTCCTAGTCATCCCCTGCAGGTGTTCCTTTTTGCAGTTTATCATGAGTGAGTTGGTGTCTTTTTATAATTTACACAAAGATACCTGCTCTCTTAGAAACTGGAAATCAACATATGAGATGTGACATGAGCCATGATGGGACACGTCTGCTTCATTTTGCCTGTTGCAAGAACCTTAAGATCAAAGAAATGTCCATATGTGAGCTTTTCTTGTGTTGGTTAGCTGGCTATTAATAGAAGTCTTTTTTAGAAGTCTTTGTGACTGACAAGCTTACTGATTGGCTAGTCAGATGGAACAAACTAAATTTCTGATCGGCTCACTTGCAAACTGACAGAATGAGTGGCAAACTAACTTAGCTGATAGGATGAATTGCAGACACTCTGATTAATTGAATAATTTACTGGATAATTCATTATTAGTCTATTAGCCAAGATTTGTTACTGTTTCCTATTATATATATGATTGATAGGTTTATCTGATGTATTGTCTTCAGGTGTACTGATTCATTGACATGTAGGCTTGGTAAATATCTGACTGTATAACTCTTTGACTGACCTACTGGCTGGTTGTCATACTGGCTGACAAACTATCTAGCTTTCTTCTCAACTGTTAGATCTTCAGGCTGTCAGGCTTCCTGATAGGCTAGTCCACTGCATGTGGAAATAGGTGACTAGCTAGCTAATATTTTCTCTGACAGACTTGTAAACCATGTGGCCATGAGCAGAGACAAGGGTGAAGAAAGAAGAGTGGCAAGACCTTCAATTCAAGATACTACCCTGTATACATGAAAGAGCAAAGTAAACTAGTGGCAAGCAAAAGGAGAGGGCACTTGACAAAGGGGTTAATAGCTTTACTGACAGTACACAAGGAAAAATGGCTCTAGACAAAATCAACCCATCAATAATTGGACATGATATTAATGTTAGCTCTAAACTGCTTGAGACGCAGGCAGTAATAACTCAGCTTGGTCATCAACAAGGAAAATAACAGGTGACATTTGGATTATGAAGAAACAGTAAAACATCAAGAATGGCCATAAAGGAGTCACTTACTGAGCCAGCAGGATGAGTCCTGAGAGGGCAAAAAGCCCAGAGCCCATGTGTTCAGCTCCAAGTACTTAGGCACAAAGAAGCCCAGAAAGAAGAGACCCAAGGGCTTTACATATTTTCTAGTAGAAGGAAGAGGATGGAATTATTCTCTTTTTGTCTCTGAGCACTAAAATGCTAAATCTGAAGTCTCCTTTTTCCTATTGTCCTTTGAGTTTG
The DNA here is from genome assembly GCF_054392235.1 of Sus scrofa. Lineage (NCBI taxonomy): Eukaryota > Metazoa > Chordata > Mammalia > Artiodactyla > Suidae > Sus > Sus scrofa. Next base: position 63,921,535 of record NC_139401.1, read on the forward strand.
TACTAAGAAATATCAATTGGTACTATACATACTGTTGCCCACACATTATTCATTGTGTACTAAATGTCAATATTGATGCCTTCCCTACTCACAGTTCCTTTAGATAGCTGGCTGCACATGCATAGCTATGGCTATTAAACTAAGGGTACAAACTTAATGAAATGTTAGCCTAGCCATAGACTTGCCTGTGACTTATGACATTGTCTGCTATAAAAAGTTTTGCTGGAACAATTCTCTATTATTGATATGTTTGACTAAGAAATATATAAAGATGGATTAATTTAGCAGTAGGAATAGAATCCGAAAGATCATATGGTAAAGAGAGACAAGGGCTATCATAATGGACCACATTTAAATCTAAATTCTATGGAAACAGAACCACAAGTCTATAGCTAAAGAAGAGGATGATAAAACTGGCCATAATTGAATTGAAAAATCATGAAGTAGCTAAGTTCCATTCATAGAAGACTAGTAGAATGAGGAGCCATAATTTCCAGTTGCTAATATCCATGGAAAATTTTGACCTATTCTATAGTTCCATCTTTTACTAAATACCAGATGATTTGCTTTTGCTGTGATCCTGGGCACATGTCCCTAAAATAAATCCCTCATACTTAAAGAAACATTGAGTTTCTTATAACTAAAGTTTATGTATAGAATTTCTTAACCTCTTCCTCCCCTCCCCATCTATGTTTCCTTATAACTTAATCCCTTCATCAAAGTGTTCCTTCTTCAACAACATTTCCATATCCCTAGAAACTTGTATGCAAAATATATGTGTTCCCATTTTCTTAGATGTGTAATGCTATTACCCAAGCCCCAAATCTTGAATTTCTAGAAATTATTAATATGGGCATAGACTTTTCACATTTATTTTCAAATTTTTATTCCATAGTTCTAAAAGATTGTCAAGGTAATTCGTTACCCCTGTTTTGGAGATAAAGTAACAGAAACCCGGAGCAAGGAATAACTGTTCCAAAGTCATGCAGTAGTCAAGCTAGGACTATAATTCACTTTTCCTGACTTCCAGTCCTAGATTTTTTCCCTTTAGTTCATAAGACTAAGGACTCATTCTTTAAATCAGAGTTCTCAAAAATGGGGTGTTACTACCCCAAAGGAACCCAAAGACAATATGGTGTGACAAGTAAAAAAGTGAAAAGTTAAAAATTCTGTATAGACTTTTGCTCTGGCAAGATGGAACAGACATAGTTTTCCCTATTCTTCATATTAAGTACAGCTAAAAAACCCAGGACATTATATATAAAACAAACATAACAAGACTCTGAAATGTCAAGAGAAGAAGGCAGACTGACAAGGGATATTGAGATTTGAGAAATAGTGGTCAGCTCCCCAGGTTTTATTTTGCGCATTATGACACAGAGCTGAATATTAGCAACCCCAAACACCAAGGGAACATGCATAAAATTGTTACAACAAACATCTGCTCTTTATAACCAAAAGACCAGAAAAGGAGCAACATAGCAAAACAGAAAGTTTTAAGCAATACAGCTTTACTCCAGCCAAACAACATGGAAAAAAATTGATGGCCCCACGCCAACATATGTATATTAGTAAGGGTTCCCCCAAAAAACCTGAACCAATACGATTTAAATATGTATATATTAAATATACATATACTTAACATTAGGGACTTGATCCACACAATTGTTGGGCCTGGAAAATCCAAATTTGTAGGTCAGGCTGATATGTTAGAAATTCTGGCAAAAGTTGATGCAGTCTTGAGCCCAAAGGCAGTCTTGAGGCAGAACTCCTCCTTCTTCTTGGGGAAGCCCCATATTTTCTCTTAAGGCCATCAACTGATTGGATGAAGTACATTTATGTAAAGGAGAGTAATCTGCTTTACTCAAACTATACCTAGTTAAATGCTGATCACATCTAAAAAATACCTTTACAATCCCATTTAGGCTGGTATTTGACCAAAGTACTGGGTAGTACAACTTAGTCAAGCTGATACATAAAATTAACCATCACATTTCACCTCTTGTCAACATGGCACCCATGCACAATCCTTAAGTCATACATAATCTCAAAATAAAGACAATAAAAGGTCATACTACTGCCTAACATAATACAACTATCCTATATACAGCTGAAAATTCTCTAACCATTTCTCCAGAAGAGGAAGCAAAGTCCTTGAGTGATGTTTCCTCTTCTTAATATCCTATAACTTAAATGTTATGATGTAAAGTCAATAATTATTATATATTATTATGGGAAGTCACTACATCTTATATTATATGAAAAGGGAATAAAAGAGATGAAAACAAAGATATAGATGTAGATACACACATACATACATACAACATACACACACATGCAAATATATTAATAAAAATAAGGAAGAAATACTCATAACAATTATAGTTATAATTTCTGCAATTAGCCACATGGTTCTAGCTTGTATTTACAACAGCTTTCTTCCACTACCCAATCAGTGTTACTTTGCCTTCAGCAAATGCCTCAGATGATAGTGGTTCCATACCTGGTGGCATGACACAAAACTTCATTCCTGAAATGTCTGGGCCATTAATAGTCCTGCCTGAACTGTGTGGTTTTCATTGACTTTAATCACAGGGCATGTCACTAAAAGCCATCCCAGGGTATTTTCAGCATTCCAGACATAGTCTTCTTGACCTCTGCTGCAGAACACTAGTCCAATTTCTCACGGTGATCAGGATCAATCATGGCAACCAATATAGTTACTCCCTCCCCTGACTGTTGGTTTATAAGCATGAGGAGCCCAAAGTGGCTGTGTTACAGTCTTAATTTCCAGTTCAATTATTGTTGTATCTACTGGTGGAAGCATTACTCCCTTTGTAACTCTTCAAGATATCTAGAAGAGCAGAGCAAAAGTTACAGGGACAGGAAGCTGGTGGATCACTGGTGGTAATAGTAAGTAGTGCCACACTTATTTCTCCTTTTAATTCCTGGATTCATGTATATTGGCCATAGGAGAAATAGTACCATATATTTGATGTTGATTTAGAGTTTAAACAGTCTCCTGGAGAACCTAGCCCCAGCACTGGAAGTTATGACTGGTCACTTAGTTGATGTAACTTAGTCTTAAAAAGGCCATTTTACCATTTATTGCTTTAGGATGGTGGGAAAATGGTAAGACCAATAAATTCCATGAACATGGGACTGATTGCCACAATTCAATTGCTATGAAGTGAGCAATTAATTAGAAGTATTGCCATGGAATAATGTTATGCACTGAAATGTATCCTCTTCAAACTTTATATGTGGAAGTCCCAACACCAATGTGACTGCATTTGAAGTAAGGAATTAATTAAGGTTAGATGAAGTCATAAGGGTGGGTGCCTGGTCTTATATGATTAATAACCTTATAAGAAGAGATACTTAGAGCATTCTCCCTCCCTCTCCCACATGCACACAAAAAAAGAGGTTATGTGAGTACATAGTGAGATGGCATCTGCCTAGAAGCACAGAGAAAATCTTCCACAAGAAACCAAGACTGCTGGAGTTCCCATCATAGCTCAGTAGTTAACGAATCTGACTAGGAACCATGAGGTTGTGGGTTCAATCCCTGACCTTGCTCAGTGGGTTAAGGATCTGGCATTGCCATAAGCTGTGGTGCAGGTCACAGATGTGGCTCAGATCTGGCATTGCTGTGGCTCTGGCCTAGGCTGGCAGCTACAGCTCCGATTAGACCCCTAGCCTGGGAACCTCCATATGCCATGGGAGTGGCCGTAGAAAAGGCAAAAAGACCAAAAAAAAAAAGCAGCCAAGACTGCTGGTTGATGATCTGAGAATTCTATACTCCAATATATGAGAAAATAAATTTTCCGTTGTTTAATTCACCCAGTAAGATAGCATTTTTTTTACAGCATCCTAAGCTGACTAAAACAAATACCATGACAGTGGATGAGGATATCTGCATGATAAAGTACCATGGCTGGTAATTATAACAGAAGCATTGGATGCAGAGAGGGCAAATCCATATCCAGAGTAAGTATTTACTTAAGTAAAATCAAAGTGCTGCTCATTCCATTATAGAAATGTTTCAATGTAATCAACCTGCCACCATGCTGATCACCTCAAGGAATGGTGCCATACTGGACACTCAGTACTATTCTACTATTCTCAGATTTGGTGCTGAGCAGTGGCTGTGGCCAGATCAGTCTTGGCGAGTAGAAGTCCATATTGCTAAGTCTATGCCTAACTTCCATCCCTGCAATCATGGTCACTTTGTTCATGAGCCCATTGGGCAATGACAAGGGTGGTTGTGAAAAGAGGCACAGAGTGGTAGCCACAGAGTCAGTTATCCTATCACTTGATTATTACATTTTTTTCTCTGCAAAGTTTACCCTGTGGTAAGCATTCACATGGTATATAAATATCTATGTTTTTCACCCATTAAGAAAGATCTATTGACATCCCTATTCCCCAGACATCCTGAGTAGCAGTTTTCCAATCACATACTTTCCAATTACATGACCATAGAGTCAAACATTGGCCACAGCCCATGAACTAGTGTACAGTTACATGTCTGGCCATATCTACTTTTAAGAAAAGCAAACAACCATGTTCTAGTAAATCTTCAACCAGAAGGATTTACTTTCACCACTGCCCCCCAGGGATGTCCCTTAAAGTAGCTGTAGTGTTAGTACTGATGCTGTCCACTTTTAGGTGGTACCTGAATATTGTACAGAGCATCTGCAAGTCAGGTCCTAGTTTACTCTTGCTCTGTCACCTGATTATAGAGAGCTCTCCATAAGACTTATATTAAGGTAATGTAGCAGGATGGAAGTTTTGTGCCATTTCTTTGTAAAACTTATCTGTGCCTTCAAGTCCTGCTTGATCCAATCTCATATACCACGTCTACTGATGAGAGAGTGCTGCTGTGCACACTTAATTTTATGGTTTTATAGGTAAGAACAAGTCAATTTATGATGGGATGTTCATGAATTTTGGAGCCCATGTTTAAGCATTCAATCTTTACTAAGGTCCAGTAACAAGGGAAAGATTTTTCTCAAAAAAGAGTGGTAATCTGCTGAGAATGTTAATACATTTATCCAAGATCCTAAGGTCCTGAGCTTTGATTCAGATATAAGCGCATGCTAAAATCTCAAAATAGTACCCCTATCTTCCACTGCCACTTCAAGCACCATTTGGATGTGTGTGTCCCAAGAGGCTGAAAATCTTGATGGCAGCTGGACCTGTTACAGAGCTTTCTCTAGTCCAGGGCCACCCCTCAAAATTAACAAATTTTCATGTCATTCAGTAAATGAGCCAGAGTAGCACACCAAAAAGAATGATATGTTGCCTTTAAATTTCCAAAAGCCCCACTAAGCAGAGGACTTTATTTTGGTTGTATGAGGGGCCAGATGTAACAACTTACTCTTCAATTTTGAAAGGATATCTTAAAATGTCCCATGCCACTGGATGCCTAGAAATTTCACTGAGATGGAAAGCCCCTGAACTTTTGTCAGATTTATTTCACACCTTCTGACATACAAGCATCTTATCAATGAGGTAGAGTAATAAAGGTGTATTTCTGGCCTTGCCAAACGAAAGAAAAATTTATTATGGTGGTATTTACTAGAAGATATGGATTAAAAAAACACTGGACAGGTACTAAGATATCAGCTGTATACCAGGTACTAAGCATGTATTAATTCATTAAGCAATGAAACTACATCTGATACAGAAGCCACAGTTGGAATTGACATCTGGTTAAGCTTATGAAAATCCGCCTTAATTCTTCAAGATCCAACTGTTTTCTGCATAGGCCAAACAGGTAAATTGAATAAGTGCAGATCTAGTGGGAAACCTAAACCTCTACCCATTAGGTTATAATGAGGCACTCCATAGCTCCACTGGATTGGTGTCAAAAAAGTCTAAGTAGGAAGCCAGAGCTTTCAACCATTTGGCCAGTAACTCATACTCCCATTTCAGACATGTCATTGGAGACAGTTCAGGAGCCTAGACTCCTTCTAACACTTGGCAGTAATATAGTGCCTCTCCTCATCTCTAAAGGAATAGTGTCAGAGTTGGACTAGATAGAGTCAGGGCTTTCACCATCACCAAGTAATAAATCAGCTTACTCCATCTTGATGTCAGTGGAAAGACCATGTAAGGAGCAAGAAATCACACTCCCTACCAGTTGTAATGAATAATATCCTCTTCTGTAAACAAGCATCAGGGGGAACCTGCACATCTACACCCATATAGAATAATGAGGCAGAACACTCATTTCCCCTTCTGGAGTGGTGTTTTTAAAAGTTAATCTAAAATATAAACTATAATGTTTAAATTACTTCTAGAATATCCTAACAATTGGAAATGTCACAGGGAACTGTATGTGATTGGGTTACTTTGCTGTACAACAGAAATTGAAGGAACATTGTAAGTCAACTATAATAAAGAAAAATCTAATCAAATGAAAAACAAGGAATATTCAAGCAGAATGAACAGAGGTAATCAATAGATAGCAAAACAGAATGAGATGTTAGAATTATCTGAGAAATATTTGAAAACAGCCATGACACACAACTGCAAACACATAAAAACTAAAAAAAAGAAAAAGAAATCTTCAGCAAAGAAAAAGAAAGATTCAGCAAAAGTAATGAAAGAAAGGATGAACAAAAGAAAGAACTAAAGAAAGAAAAATTCAAAGAAAAAAAAAGGAAATACAAAAAATAAGAAAACGGAAAATTAGGACTCATATATGCAATAACTGAAATAAAAAGTTTGAGTCATGTCACTAAGATGGAAGAGTAGGATACCCTAGTCTGCATTCCCCCACAAAGATGAAAAAGACAATTATACATGAACAAAAATAGTTCTGGGAAACTCAGTTTATTTAAGATATTTCAGCAGAACAGTAGAATGAAAAGCCTGAGACTATCCACATAAAAGGGTAAGAAAAACAGTTTCATTTTCCTGAGTCATCCAGTATCCCAGGCCAGCATTTCTCAGCACCAAGAAGGAACATCTTGGTTTGAGAGTTCCCCTCACTGAGAAAGGGAGAATGTGGTGAGCAACCAGCTTTCCCAACCCTTGGGCACTGGGGTTGAGGATCTATTCTGTTTTCCTCAACAGAGGATCTATTCTGTTTTCACTGAATCCAAAGACAAGTAAATCAAAAACCTTTAGAGATAGCTAAGAACTAGAAAGGTGAGGGATAGCAGTATCAGTATGCAGTAGGAGAAACCATGGTTCCTAGTGGCTTACTTCACAGAGGACCCCAGCATATTTTGCCACTGAGGAAACAAATGATCAGGACAAGAACCACAGTCTCCCTGCAGATTTATCCAATGAGTTCTGTACCCCATAGATTTTTGCATTCAAACAACAGCCACCTGAGGAACAACTTACTCACTCCTTTCCCTTTGCCACCACCTGCCAGTGACCAGGATCCACACTGGCAAACATCACCAGCTTCCATGGTGCATGTATATATAAGATTCCTGTGGCTTACCACTACTACAATGTATGTGTTCATAGCTAGTTCTTGTAACTGTGCACCTGCAGCCGAACTTCCACCACTGACCTCCACTGCCATTTACATGCCTGTAGTAAGACCGTCCTCCACAGGAGTACATACTGATAGCCAACTTCTTATACTGGCTCTGGCCCTTGCCACTATGGGTGTGTCTGTAATTGGCATCTGCCACTACACAGACACATGCAGCTGGTCCGTGCAACCAAGCATAAACATGCCACCAGATATAGCCAAGACCAGAACCTTCTTTGATCCCTAACCACTGGATCTGAAGTCACCACTGAGGACCCCAATAGCTATCACAGCCTCTGCAGAACCCTTGCAGATCTCACCAAGAATCACATAGTTGTCAATGTCATGGAGCAGAGCAACCTGAGCTGATGAAGTATCAGAACCTCTGAACACAAAACTGCCATATATCCTGAGTTACTGGACCTAGGATCACAGAACGCCCTAGTATACCCATAGATAAATGTTTCATAACTGAAGTCAGTACAAGAAGATCAGGAGAGGTGGCTGTCTTTTCTAATACGCAGACAGTTACATGAGACTTCAAACATCACAAAGGGAAACATGACAACAACAAATGAACACAGTAAATTTCCAGTAACTGACACCAAATAAATGGAGGTACACAAATATATACAAATTGGCTGAAAACTAATTCAAATAATTGTTACGAAAATACTCAGATAACAAGAGAACATATAAAGCAACCTCATGAACTTAGGAAAATAATGCATGAACAAAATGAGAAGTTCAACAGGATAAAACATAAAAAAATAATCAAACCAAAATTTTGGAGTTGAAGAAAACAATAGCTGTACTGAAGAATTCAATAGGGAGCATCAAAAATAGGTTGTACCTCACCCAATGAAAGACTCAATGAACTCAAATATGAATAATTTGAAATCATCCAGTCCAAAATGAAAAAGAATAAATAAAGGCTATGGTAAATGATTAAGGGAAGCAATTTGGGAATTTGGGGGTTTCCAGAAGGAGAAGAGATATTGGAACAGAAATCTTATTTTAAGGAAATAATGGCTGATAACTTCTCTAATCAGAGGAAATGTTTAGACATCTAAGTCCATGAATTCCAAAAACAAATTAAGCTCAGAGACCATCTCCAAAACACATTTATATTAAAACTGTAATAATTAAAGACAGAGAAAGAGAATTTAAAAGTAAGAAAGACAGAAAACTCTAGCCAATATTTTGTGATAATCTATGTGGAAAAAGAATCTGAAAGAGAATGGATGTGTGTACACGTATAACTTAATCACTTTGTTGTACAGCAGCAATTATCACAACATTGTAAATCAACTGTAATTCAATAAAATTAAAGAAAAATCAGTAATAGAAAAGAAGCTTTAACTTAGAAGGGAATTCCAAAAAGATTATTCATAGATTTCTCAGGAGAAACCTTGAGGCCAGGAGAAAGGTGAACAATGTATTTAAACTACCCAAAGTGGGGGGGGACCTGCCAATAAAAAATGCTTTATCTAGTAAGCTGCCCTTCAGAAATAAAGGATAAATAAAGACTTTCACAGAAAAACAAAAGCTGAGGGATTTCATCACCACCACACCTTCTCTATTAGAAATGCTGAAAGAAATTCTTGAAAATGAAATGAAAAGGTATGAAAAAACAAAAGAAATTGCAAAAGTCAGTAGAGTCAAGTTCAGAATATTTCAACTGTAATATGGTGGTTTGTTAATCACTTAGCTCCAGTATAAATAGAGGTCAAAAACAGAAGCATTAAAAATAGTTGTAGCTAAAATACTTTGTTAATGGATACACAATATAAAATTATGTTAACTATGATTCAAAAGCATAACATTTGAGGGGGAAGTAAAGGAGAAGTTTTTCTATGCAACTAAAATTGTTATCAGTACAAAATGGACTTATATCTACAAGCAGTTTTATAAAAATGCCAGGGTATGCACAAAAAAACCTTACAGTAATACACACTAGATAAAGAGAAGGTAATCAATATACCTCTATTGAAAACCATCAAATATCAAAGAAAGATAAAATAGGCATCTGAACAAAGGAAGTGCAAAAAGTCAGGCAAAAAACCATGAGATGATATAAGAAGTCCTTATTGGCTGCTGTGAGGTGATGTGGCTCAGATCACTTGTTGCTGTGGCTGTGGTGTAGGCTAGCAGCTGCAGCTCTGGTTCAACCCCTAACCTAGGACTTCCATATCCCTGGGGTCCCACAGCCAGGTGCAGCCCTAAAAAAAGGCATACTTATTTTCAATGTAAATGGATTAAATTATCCATCAAAAGGTATAGAGTGGCTCAATGAATTAAAAACAAGAACTAAATATAGGAGAAGGGTCATTGCAATGGAGTAAGTAATGATGAGCTCAGCTCCTCTCATGGATACACCAAAACGCAGCAATTTTCAGTGCAGCTATCAGTGAGAATTACTTGAACACTAGCAGAAAAGATCTTCTACAACTACTGACTGGTAGAAGGATATGAGATGCTGTACAGTTAAGATCAATTTCCCAAAATAGGAGAATAAAAAATAGAAGATAATTACAATTTCAGAGATTCTCCCCCAAGGGGTGATGAATCAGACTTCTACATTGGGCTCCCCAGCCTGGGGGTTCTACCCTGGGAAGATAAGCTCCCATAAAGGTTGGATTCTAAGGCCAATGGAGCTTAATTTTGAGAGAACCAGAGAGCTGTGGGAAATAGGGACTCCCTTTTAATGGGTGTACATATTATTTCACAACTTCCAAGATGCACAGCAGAAGCAATAAACTGAAAAGAGCCTGGGTCAGACTCAGTTGCTGATCTTGGAAAGCCTGCTGGAGAATCAAGGGATAATTGGAACTTACTAGGTGGACAAAGATATTGCAAGCAAAGATTTTGGGGAGTTCATCTTACCACAAGGGCACTGGTGCTGGAAATAGCCATTTTGTAGTCCTCACTCTAGATTTTAAGTTCTGGAGCCTGGATCCCACACCAGCTGGGAAGCTCTATGCCGAGCTCCTAGCTGGAAGGAGAAATAGCCCCACCCACTAGCAGACAGGGTACTGTAGGACTCCCTGAGCTTGCAGTCACCTTGGGACCTAGTCCCACTCATCAGAGGGCCCTGTACCTAATCCCATGAATACCCATCAATAGGCCAGCACAAGTCTTGTGGTACCTAGGGTCCTGCAGCCAGGCTTTGATCTAGGCCCTGCCCATTAGCAGACTGACACCAGCTCTGGGACCCTGAGGCTGCACAGCCAGAGATTCCAGGACAACCAATGGGCCAACACTAGCCCTGGGACCCAGCCTCAGCTACCAGTAGGCAGTCTCAAGCTCCAGGATCTGCTGGGCTATATGTCCACCAACATGCAATACAAGACCAACTCTAGGAACCCCAGAACCCTATAACCAGAAACCTTAGGGGATCTGTCTCCATACACTAGTGGGCAAGCACTAGCCCCAGAAGTCTCTCAGCCATATCCCAACCCACAATCGGGCAAACATCAGCTCTAGGACCCCCTGGAACAGTGCAGCTAGAGACATTTGGATATGGCTCTACCCATAATTGGACCAGCATTTACCCTAGGACCTGGTTTCAGCCATTATTGGGGCCCAGAACCCCCCAAATAAACTTACCTTGTACACAAACAGGATAAAACCAGGTTAAGAACCACCATGATTTCAAAATCAGTCATGACAAGTCCCAGTCCACCCAACAGCAGGCTAGCACCAAAATAGGATGCCCCAAGTCCCAGTTCTGCCCAACAGAAGGACAACATCAGCTTTGGAACACCTTGGGCCCCTCACCAAGCCAGTCTGTGTCCAAGCTGCACCCACCAGTGGGCTGTCACTAGCTCACAGCAAAAATTAAAGATAAAAATAAAGAATATTAAAAGCAGCAAGGGAAAAGCAACAAATTGCATACAAGGGAACTTCCATAGACTGTGAACTAAATTTTCTTAACAAAAACTATGCACTACCAAAAGACAGAGACAGGATATATTTAGAATTATCAAATGGAAAAATCCCCAGCCAATAATATACTACTCATCAGGTATCATTCAAATTTGAAGGAGAGATAAAAAAGTTTATAGACAAGCAGAAGCAAAAATGGTTCAGCACCAAAAAACCAGCATCACAGGAACTGTTAAAAGGACTTCTCTAAGTGTAAAATAAAAGACCACAAGTAGAAATATGAAAATTATGAAAGGAAATGTTCCAGTGATAAAAGCATATATACTGGAAAAGTAGTATATCAAACATTTATAAAGACAGTAGGAAAGTTAAAAGACAAAAGTAGTAAAATCATCTATATACACAATAAGTAGTTAAGGTTTAATCGAAACCAAAAGTTGTAAAATATGATGTCAAAGTCATTAAATATGGGGGGATAAAAAAGCAGGGTTGATAAAAATGCATTCAAACTTAAGAGAGTAGGAACTTAAAATAATCATAGATGGATAGCTAGCTAACTAACTATACATGAACCTCATGGTAACCACAAACCAAAAATCTATAATAGACACACACAGAAAGAGAGAGAGAGAGAGAAATTAATTCAAACATAACACTAACTATGGTCATCAAATCACAAAGGATGAGAGCAAAAGAAGAAGAAAGCAGCAAAAAAGAACTACAAAAACAACCCCCAAATAACTAAAAATATCATTAAATACATACCTATTGATAATTATGTTAAATGTAAATAGCCTAAATACTGCAATTTAAAAAAGTAGACTGACTGAATGGGAACAATAGTAAGACCCAGATATAAGCTGCCAACAAGAGAATTGCTTCAGATCTAAAGATACATAGAGATGAAAGTAAAGGAGTGGAAAAGGAAAATGGAAATGTAAAGAAAGCCAGGCAACAATACTTATATGAGATAAAATAGACTTGAAAGACTGTAACAAAAAGACAAAAAAGAACATTACATGATGATCAAGTCATCAATCCAGGAAAATATAACAATTGAAAATATATATGCACTCAACTTAGGAACACCTAAATATTTAAAACATATATTAACAGAAACAAATGAAATTGTCAGTAACACATAAGAGTAGGGGATTTTAACACAACATTTACATCAATGGACAGATCATCCAGACAGAAAACCATTAAGGAAACACTAGCCCTAGATGAGACATTAGACAAAATGGACTTAAATCTATAAGGAGCATTCCCCTGAAAAGCATAGAATGCACCTTCTTTTCAAGTGTACGTGGGAAATTTTCCAGGATAGATCATATGCTAGGCCACAGAACAAATCTTACTAAATTTAAGAAGACTGAAGTCGTATTAAGATTGCAGTTCCTATGTGGCTCAACAGGTTAAGGATCTGGCATTGTCACTGCTGCATGTTGGATTCAATCCCTGGTCCCAGAGTTCTACATGATGCAGGCCCAGAAAAAAAATCATAATAATCAAACAAACAAAAGAATCTTTTTTGACCACAACTCTATGAAACAAGAAATCAACTACATCAAAAAAAAAAAAAGCCTGGAAAAACACAAACATACGGATGCTAAATGGTATGCTACTAAACAACAATCAAAGAGGAAATAAAAAATACCAAGAGGCAGATGAAAGCGGAAATGTAATGATTCAACATCTATTGGATGTAGGAAAAGACCATCTTCAACAAAATTTTATAGCTATACAGTCCTAACTCATGAAACAAGAAAAATCTCAGACAACCTAAACTTACACCTAAAGGACCTAGAATTTAGTTGAAGGTAAAAGCAATAAAAATCAGAGCAGAAATAAATATATTAGATAACAGAGTTCCAGCTAAGGCACAGTAGTTTAATGGCCCAGCTTGTCTCTGTGGTGCCAGTTCTATCCCCAGCCTGACCCAATGGGTTAAGGATCCAGCATTACCACAGATATGGCATAGGTCACTGATGTGGCTCAGATCCAGTTTCTGGCTTGGGAAATTCCATATGCTACAGGTGCATCAAAAAAAGGAATAAAATATTAGAGACAAAAAAGAAAAAAATCAAAGAAATTAAAACTGTTTTTTTTAAAGGTAAACAAAATCGATAAAATTTTATACTCATCAAGGTAAAAGATAGAGGGCCCAAATCAAGAAAATCAGAAATGGAAATAAGTTACAACAGACATCAAAGTAAAATTAAATAAAATAAAAGAGAATACTGGTATGCAAATAAAATGGAAAACCTACAAAAATGTAAAAATTCCTAAAAACGTACAAACTTCCAATACTGAATCAGGAATAAACAGAAAATAGGAATAGAACAACTACCAGAAAAGAACTTGAATTAGTAATTTTAAAAAACCCCAACAAACAAAGTCCAGGACAAGACAATTTCAAAGGTAAATTCCACCAAATGTTTTTTGTTTTTTTTTTAAAGCTGATACCTGTCTTTCTCAAGTTTTCCCCCCAAAATTTAAGAAGTAATGTTTCCAATCTCATTCTACAAGAGCATCACCCTCATACCAAAACCAGATAAAGATACCACCACCTCATTTTCAGGAAGGTACAAGCCAGTATCACTGATGAACATAGCTATAAAATCTCTGAGCAAAATATTAGCAAGGTAAATTCAATAATCCTTAATGGATCAAGTGGGATTTATTCCCAGGTACAAAGCTGGTTCAATATCCGTCAGCCAATATGACACACCATGTTAAAAAATGAAGGAATAAAAGTCATTTGATCATCTCAATACATATAGAAAAATGTTTTGATAAAATTCATCAATTTTTATAAAAATATAAAAAAATGAATATAGAGTGAACATATATTTTTCTTCTTTCTCAATGAATTTATCACATCTGTAGTTGTATAATGATAATCACAATCCAATTTCACAGGATTTTCATCCAACAAACCAAGCACATCCCCGCACCCCCGAACTGTCTCCACTGGAGACCATAAGTTTTACAAAGTCTGTGAGTCAGAATCTGTTCTGCAAAGAAGTTCAGTCTGTCCTTTTTTCAGATTCCACATGTCAGTGAAAGCATTTGATGTTGGTGTCTCATTGTATGGCTGAATTCACTTAGCAAGATAATTTCTAGGCCTATCCATGTTGTTAAAAATGACGGTGTATTGTTCATTTTAATGGCTGAGTCATATTCCATTGTGTATATGTACCACATCTTCTTTTTTTTCTTGTTTTATTATTTTAACTTTTTTTCCACTGTACAGTGTGGAGACCAAGTGTGGAGACTTACATGTGTACATTTTTTCCCCCATCCTTTGATCTATTGCAATATCCGAATCTCAATGCTACACAGCAGGATCTCCTTGTAAATCCATTCCAAATTGTATCCAATAACCCCAAGTTCCCGATCCCTCCTACTCCCCCCACCTCCCGTCGGGCAGCCACAAGTCTATTCTCCAAGTCCATGGTTTTCTTTTCTGTGGAAAGGTCCATTTGTGCTGGATATTAGATTCCAGTTATAAGTGATATCATATGGTCTTTGTCTTTCTGACTCATTTCATTCAGTATAAGATCTCTAGTTCCATCCATATTGCTGCAAATGGCATTGTCATTCTTTTTTATGGCTAAGTAGTATTCCGTTGTGTATATATACCACTTCTTCCTAATCCAATCATCTGTTGATGGACATTTGGGTTGTTTCCATGTCCTGGCTATTGTGAATAGGGCTGCAATGAACATACGGGTGCATGTGTCTCTTTTAAGTCGCGTTTTGTCCGGATAGATGCCCAAGAGTGGGATTGTGGGGTCACATGGAAGTTGTATGGATAGATTTCTAAGGTATCAACATATTTTTCTCCATAGTGGTTGTAGCAGCTTACATTCCCACCAACAGTGCAGGAGGGTTCCCTTTTCTCCACAGCCCCTCCAGCACTTGTTATTTGTGGACTACTTAATGATGGCCATTCTGACTGGTGTGAGGTGGTATCTCATGGTAGTTTTGATTTGCATTTCTCTTATGATCAGCAATGTTGAGAATTTTCTCATGTGTTTGCTGGCCATCTGTATATCTTCCTTGGAGAACAGTCTATTCAGGTCTTTTGCCCATTTTTCCATTGGGTGATTGGCTTTTTTGCTGTTGATTTGCCTAAGTTGCTTATATATTCTAGAGATTAAGCCCTTGTCGGTTGCATCATTGGAAACTATTTTCTCCCATTCTGAAAGTTGTCTATCTGTTTTCTTTTTGGTTTCCTTTGCTGTGCCAAAGCTTTTCAGTTTGATGATGTCCCATGGGTTTATTTTTGCTTTTATTTCTGTTGCTTTGGGAGACTGACCTGAGAAAATATTCATGATGTTGATGTTAGAGAGTGTTTTACCTATGTTTTCTTCTAGGAGTTTGATGGTGTCTTGTCTTATATTTAAGTCTTTAAGCACTTTTGAGTTTATTTTTGTGCATGGTGTGAAGGTGTGTTCTAATTTCATTGCTTTGCATGCAGCTGTCCAGGTTTCCCAGCAATACTTGCTGAATAGACTTTCATTTTCCCATTTGATGTTCTTGCCTCCCTTGTCAAAGATTAATTGACCATAGGTGTCAGGGTTTATTTCTGGGTTCGCTCTTCTCTTCCATTGGTTTGTCTATCTGTTTTGATACCAGTACCATGCTGTTTTGATGACTGTGGCTTTGTAATATTGCTAGAAGTCTGGGAGATTTATGCCCCCTGCTTGGTTTTTGTTTCTCAGGATTGCTTTGGAAATCCTGAGTCTTTTTGTGTACCACATCTTCTTGATCCACTCCTCTGTCAATGGACATTTAAGTTGTATCCGTGTCTTGGCTATTGAAAATAGTGTTGCAATGAACATCAGAGTATATGTGTCTTTGCGAGTCATGGTTTTCTCTGGATAGATGCCCAGGAGTGGGATTACTGGATCAAATGGGAGTTCTATTTTCAGTTTTCTGAGGAATCTCCATACTGGTTTCCACAGTGGTTGCACCAATTTACAATCCCACCAACAGTGTCATAGGGTTCCTTTTTCTCCACACCCTCTCCAGCACTTATTGTGTATAGACTTTTGGATGATGGCCATTCTGGCTGGTGTAAGGTGAAACCTCATAGTGATCTTGATTTGCATTTCTCTAATAATGAGTGATGCTGAACATCTTTTCATGTGTTTTTTGGCCATCTGTATGTCTTCTTTGGAGAACTGTCTGTTTAGATCTTCTGCCCATTTTTTGATGGGTTGTTTGTTTTTTGGTATGGAGCTGCAGAAGGTGTTTATAAATTTTGGAGATTAATCCCTTGTCCGTGGATTCATTTGCAAAATTTTCTCCCATTCTGTGGGTTGTCTTTTCATGTTGTTTAGGGTTTCCTTTGCTGTGCAGAAACTTTTCAGTTTGATCAGGTACCATTTGATTATTTTTCTTTTTATTGTCAATATCCTAAGTGGTGGATCTGAGAAGATGTTGCTGTCGTTTATGTCAGAGAGTGTTGGGCCTATGTTTACCTCCAAGACTTTTATAGTGTCTGGTCTTATATCTAGGTCTTTAATCGATTTGGAGGTTTTTTTTTTTTTTGCATATGGTGTTAGGGAGTGTTCTAATGTCATTCTTTTCCATGCGGCTGTCCAGTTTTCCCAGCACCACTTATTGAACAAGCTCTCCTTTCTCCATTGTATATCCTTGCCTCCTTTGTCATAGATTAGTTGGCTGTACGTGCATGGGGTTAATTCTGGGCTTTCAATCCTGTTCCACTGATCTATATTTCTGTCTTTGTGCCAGTACCATGCAGTTTTGATGACTGTTGCTTTGTAGTATAGTCTGAAGTCCGGGAGCCTGATTCCTCCAGCTCCATTTTTCTTTTTCAGGATGTCTTCGTCTATTCTGGGTCTGTTTTGCTTCCAAACAAACTTTAAAAGATTTTGTTCGAGTTCTGTGAAAAATGTCCTTGGTAATTTGATAGGGGTTGCATTGCATCTGTAGATTGCCTTAGGTAGTATAGTCATTTTCATAATATTAACTCTTCCAATCCATGAGCATGGTATGTCTTTCCATCTACTTGTGTCATCTTTGATTTCTTTCATCAGTGTCTTATAGTTTTCAGAGTACAGGTCTTTGGTCTCTTCAGGTAGGTTTACTCCTAGGTATTTTATTCTTTTGGATGTGATGGGAAATGGGATTGCTTCCCTAATTTCTTTTTCTGCTCTTTCATTGTTAGTGTATAGAAATGCCATTGATTTCTGTGTAGTAATTGTGTATCCTGCAACTTTGCCAAATTCATGGATGAGCTCTAACAGTTTTCTGGTAGAGTCTTTAGGATTCTCTAGGTATAGTATTATGTCAACTACAAATAGCGATAGTTTTACTTCTTCCTTTCCAATTTGGATTCTTTCTATCTCTTTTACTTCTCTGACTGCCATGGCTAGGACTTCCAAAACTATGTTGAAGAGTAGTGGCAAGAGCAGATATCCTTGTCTTGTTCCAGACTTCAGCGGGAATTCTTTCATCTTTTCACCATTGAGAATGATGTTGGCTGTGTGTTTGTCGTATATGGCCTTTATTATGTTGAGGTAGGTTCCTGTTATGTCCACTTTCTGAAGGGTTTTTATCAGAAATGGGTGTTGAATTTTGTCAAAGGCCTTTTCTGCATCTATTGAGAGGATCATATGGTTCTTATTTTTCAGTTTGTTAATGTGGTGTATCACACTGATGGATTTGCAGATATTGAAGAACCCTTGCATCCCTGGGATAAATCCCACTTGATCATGATGTACAATTCTTTTGATGTATTGTTGGATGCGGTTTGCTAGTATTTTGTTGAGAATTTTTGCATCAATGTTCATCAGTAAAATTGGCCTATAGTTTTCTTTTTTGTGGTGTCTTTGTCTGGTTTTGGTATGAGGGTGATGGTGGCCTCATAGAATGAGCTTGGGAGTATCCTTTTCTCTGCAATTTTTTCTCGAATAGTTTCAGAAGGAGAGGTGTTAGCTCTTCTCTAAATGTTTGATAGAATTCGCCTGTGACGCCATCTGGTCCTGGACTTCTGTCTGTTGGAAGTTTTTTAATCACAGTTTCCATTTCAGTTCTTGTGATGGGTCCATTCATCTTTTCTATTTCATCTTGGTTTAGTCTTGGAAGGTTGTACTTTTCTAAGAATTTGTCCATTTCTTCTAGGTTTTCCATTTTATTGGCATATAGTTGCATATAGTAGTCTCTTATGATCCTTTGATTTGCTGTGATGTCCATTGTTACTTCTCCTTTTTCATTTCTAATTTTATTGATTTGAGTCTTCTCTCATTTTTGCTTGATAAGTCTGGCTAGGGGCTTATCGATTTTGTTGATCTTTTCAAAGAATCAGCTTTTTGTTTCATTGATCTCGCCTATGGTTTTTTTGTTTGTTTGTTTGTTTCTATTTCATTGATTTCTGCTCTGATCTTTATGATTTCTTTCCTTCTACTAACTTTGGGTCTTGTCTGTTCTCTCTCGAGCTGCTTTAGATGTAAAGTTAGCTTGTTTATTTCAGTTTTTTCTTGTTTCCTAAGGTGGGCTTTACTGCTATAAACTTTCCTGTTAGAACAGCTTTTGCTGCATCCCATAGGTTTTGGAGTGTCATCTCTTCATTGTCATTTTCTGCTGGGTATTTTTTTAATTTCCTCTTTGATTTCTTCAGTGATCCATCGGTTGTTTAGTAGCATGTTTTTTATTCTCTACGTGTTTGTGTTTTTTTGCAGTTTTTTTCTTGTTGATTTATAGTCATATAGCGTTGTGGTCGGAAAATATGCTTGATATGATTTCGATTTTCTTAAAGTAACCGAGGTGGATTTGTAACCCAGGATATGATCAATCCTAGAGAATCTTCCATGTGCACTTTAGAAGAATGTGTGTTCTGTTGCTTTTGGATGAAATGTCCTATTATGTCCATTTGGTTTAATCCATCATTCAGGGCCTGTGTTTCCTTAATGACTTTGTGTCTGGATCTGTCCATTGCTGTAAGTGGGGTGTTAAAGTCCCCACTATGACTGTGTTACTGTCAATTTGTCCTTTTAAGGTTGTTAGCAGTTGCCTTATATATTGTGGTGAACCTATGTTGGGTGCAGAGATATTTAATATTGTTATATCATCTTCTTGGATTGATCCTTTGATCATTATGTAATGTCCTTCTTTGTCCCTTAAAATATTCTTCATTTTAAAGTCTTTTTTCTGATATGAATATTGCTAATACAGTTTGCTTTTGATCCCCATTTGCATGAAATATTTTCTTCCATCCTCTCACTTTCAATTTGTATGTGTCCCTAGAAGTGAAGTGGGTCTCTTGAAGGCAGCATGTATATGGGTCTTGTTTTTGTATCCATTCAGCCAGTCTATGTCTTTTGGCTGGGACTTTTCGTCCATTAACATTTAAGGTAATTATTGATATGTATGTTCTCACTGTCATTTTATTAATTGCTTTGGATTTGTTTGTGTTGCTCTTTTTTCTTTCCTTCTTCTCTTGTTCTATTCTGCATATAGAAGTTCCTTTAGTATTTGCAGTAAGGCTGGTTTAGTATTGCTGAATTTTCTCAGCTTTTGCTTATCTGTGAAGGTTTTGATTTCTCCTTCAAATCTGAATGAGAGCCTTTCTGGGTAGAGTGATCTTGGTTGGAGGTTTTTTCCTTTCATCATGTTAAGTATATCATGGCACTCCCTTCTGGCCTGCAGTTTCTGCTGAAAAATCTGCCGATAACCTTATTGGTATTTCCTTATATATTATTTATTTCTTTTCCCTAGCTGCTTTCAAGATTTTCTCTTTGTCTTTAATTTTGGTCAGTTTGATTAGTATGTGTCTCAGGGTGTTCCTCCTTGGGTTCATTTTATATGGTACTCGTTGTGCTTCCTGGATTTGACTGAGTGGTTCCTTTCCCATGTTAGGGAAGTTTTCGGCTATTATCTCTTGGAATATTTTTTCTATCCCTTCTATCTCTCTTCTCCTTCTGGCACCCCTATAATATGGATATTGGTGCATTTCACATTGTCCCAGAGTTCTCTGAGACTCTCTTCATTCTTTTCATTCTTTTTTCTCTTTTCTGTTCTGCATCCATAATTTCCACTAATCTGTCCTCCACCTCACTTATTCATTCTTCTGCCTCCTGTATTCTGCTTCTAGCTAATTTTTTATTTCAGTTGTTGTATTTTGCATCTCTTCTTGTTTAAGTTTTATATGTTGTATCTCTTTGGTCAGTGTTTCCTGTAAATTATCCATCTTTGCCTCCAGTTTATTTCCAATGTCTTGTATCATCTTCAGCATCAACAGTCTAAAGTCTTTTTCCTGGAGGCTAAGAATCTCCTCCTCGCCTAGCTGTTTTTCTGGGGTTTTTCCCTTTTCCCTGATCTGAGTTATAGTTCTCTGTCTTTTCATTTTTATAGGTTTTTGGTGTGGTGATCTTTTTTACAGATAATAGACTTGTAGCCTCTCTTACTTCTGATGTCTGCCCCTCTGTGGCTGAAGTCAGTGTGGGGGGGCTTGCTGTAGGCTTCCTGCTGGGAGGGGTTGATGCCTTCCCACTGGTAGGTGGAGCCGATTCTAATCCCTCTGGTGGGTGGGGCTTAGTCTCTGGATGGGATTCATGGCAGCTGTGTGCCTGGGGCAGTCTTTAAGTAGCCTGTTTACTGTGGGGTGGGGCTGTGATCCCATCTGGATTGTTTTTTGCCCTGGGACATCTCAGCAGCTGACTGACAGGTGTGGCCAGATTTTCCCAAAATGGCCACCTCCAGAGAAAGGCATGGCTGCTGAATATTCCCGAGAGCTTTTGTTTCAATGTCCTTCCCTCACAACAAGGCACATTCACCCCTGTTTTCCCAGGATGTCCTCCAAGAACTGCAGTCAGGTTTGACTCAGATTCCTATGGAGACCTCACTCTGCCCTGGGACCCAGTGCATGTGAAAGTCTGTGTGCACCTTTTAAGAATGGGGTCTCTGTTTCCCCCAGTCCCATGGAGTTTCTGCACACAAGCCCCACTGGCCTTCAATGCCAGATGCTCTGGGGCTCTTTGTCCCCATGCCACATCCCCATACAAGAGAGTTTGATGTGGAGCTCAGAACTCTCACTCCTGTAGGTGAGTCTCTGTGAACCAGTTAGTTTCCAGTCTGTGGGGCTTCCCACCCACGAGGTATGGGGTTGTTTATATTGTATAAACGCCCCTCCTATCTCTTGATGTGTCCTCCTCTTTTTCTTCTGGAGTAGGACATCTTTTTTAAGGTTTACAGTCCATTTGGGTGAAGAGTGCTCAGTCTTTAGTTGTGAATTTTGTTGTTTTTATTGGATAATTTGGGCTCCAGTCCTATTCCACCATCTTCCAAAACGTGTTCCTATTCTTACTCATTCTTAAATGACTCAGGTACTCCCCAATCTTATATTAAATAAAAATGTTGAGAGTCTTCTTCCCTGTTCTTAGAGGAAATATTTCTTGCTCATCACCATTATGATGTTGGCTGGATGTTTGTCATAATTATTCTTTATTATGTTGAGATATTTTCCCTCTGTACCATCTTTGCAGAGTTTTTTCATGAATGGATGTTGAATTTTTTTTCTGAATCTATTGGGGTGGTCATTTGATTTTTATCCTTCCTTTTTTTAATGTTGTATATAACACTGATTAATTAGTATATATTGAGCTATTCTTGATCCCTAGAATAAATCTCACTTGACCTTTATATGTTCTTTTTTATGTATTGTTGAATTACATTACTTGTATTTTGTCAAGGATTTTAAATATTCATAAAATAAATATCCATTAGAATTATGGGTTTGTATTTCCTTTTTTGTAGTATATTTTTCCCGGTTTGGTATCAGAGTAAAAGTGACCTCATAGAATGAGTTTTGGCATGTTCCCTCCTCTTCAACTTTTTGGAACAGTTTGAAAAGTATTAGTATTAACTCTATAAGTTTGGTAACATTCCCCTATGAAACAGTGGGTCCTAGACTTTTGCTTGTTGGGAGTTTTTTGATAACTGATTTAATTTCAATACTA
Source organism: Sus scrofa (assembly GCF_054392235.1). Lineage (NCBI taxonomy): Eukaryota > Metazoa > Chordata > Mammalia > Artiodactyla > Suidae > Sus > Sus scrofa. The sequence goes on from NC_139401.1 coordinate 63,943,918, forward strand.
GTAACTGACTTCTCAGATTATCTTTCTTTCTGATTCAGTCTTGGAAGCCTGAATGATTCTAGGAATTTATTCACTTCTTCCAGGTTGTTGAATTTTTTGGCATAAAACTGTTTGTAGTATTCTCTTTCTTTCTTTTTTTTTTAACTTTTTTAGGGCCATACCCAGGGCATATGGAAGTTCCTAGCCTGGGGATCAAATCAGAGCTACAGCTGCCAGCCTATACTAGAGCCACAGCAACATGTGATTTGAGCCATATTTGTGGCCTACACCACAGCTCATGGCAATGCTGGATTCCAAACACACTGAGTGAGGCCAGGGATTGAACCTGCATCCTCATGGATGCTAATTGGACTTGTTTCTACTGTGCCACAATGGGAACTCCTGTAGTATTCTTTTGATTGTATTATTTATATTTGTTGTTCACACGTGACTAAGGTGAATGCAGAATGCAGATGTTCTCAACACAGCTAAGACTCTCAGAAAAGCTAATACACTAAAATAATATGATTACATTTGAAGGAAAATGCACAAAAAAATAGGACTTTTGAGATTTTTCATTTCAAGGTAAATTTTAATGCTATTAAATTCACAAATATACTAATTTAAACACCCAATTTTATTATCTAAAACACACATTACAAACATGCAAATATCTACTCTCTACACATGTCAGAGCCCACTCATTTCGTGATTTGGAAATGGGTAGGATAGATTCCTATTAAACTGCAATCAGCAGGTGTTTCTTTACTGTTAACTTTAGCAAAATTCATACAAAATATTAATTAACAGTGACCTTATTAACTCACAAGGAAATACTTTCAAAACTGAATTTTGTTAATATTTCTGTACTAAAATGTAGAAAAACTGAACTACACAAATATTGAAAAGTTAAAAATTCCTTAATTTTTTTTCCTACTATACTATAATTTACAGGGCAATATACCTGATGTAATGAAAAGAAAAAGAAAAAGCTAGAGCAGATAAAAAGCTTCAGGAATGTACATCTAATTGATGCATTTCATTAATCAATAGCTACACTTTACAAAAAGTGTAGCTTTTTCAGTCCTGAACAAGAAGTCTTTCCTGTTTAAGCCATAATAACTTTTCTAACTATGGATAATAATCATTCCTTCTGCAGCAGATTCTTAAAGTTCTCCTAATGCTTTGGGATGACTGTCTCAAAGGAGCCTGAGCTTTCCTGATAACACCTTGCTCTCTCTCCAGCTAAGAACTGTAGCCCTTTTCTGCTGATTTTTTTAGAAATGTCTGCTATCATATCAACCACTTCTATCACCAGATCCATAACCACCACCAAAAGGACTGCCCAAGCCTCTTCCACCAAAACTTCCCCCTCTTCATAGGTCCATAATTTTGTTGCTATTCTCCACTAAAATTTCCAACATCATTATAGTTCCCACCAGAACCATAGGTACTACCTCCAAAATTTCCTCCTTCATTGTAGTTATCATATCCTCCACCACTGCCACCATATCTACTGCTTTGGTTTCCATATCCTCGTCCACCATTACCATAGCCTTCTCTACTACTATAACAAGGACCACCACAATAGTTGCCACCATCTCCTCAAAATTTATTATATCAACCATAATCTCCTTCATAACTATCTCTGCTGTCACCACCTCCACCATCATAACCTGCTCTTCTACCAAAATTTCCACCATGGCCAAAGTTACCTCCAGCATCTCCAAAGTTTCCTTCATGACACATAAAGTTGCCTGATACACCAGATTGCATTTATTGTTTAGAAAAGGCCTTTTTCACTTCACAATTATGCCCATTAATAGCGTGGTATGTCTAAACAACAATTTCATCAACTGCATCGTGATCATCAAAATTTACGAAAACAAATCCTCTGTTTTTCCCACTCTGCCTGCCTTCCATAACTTCTATGTTTTCAAGCTTACCATACTTTTCAAAGTAGACTTTCAAATTGTATTCTTCTGCATCTTCTTTAATGCCATCAACATTTTTTTTCACTGTTATATGAGTACCAGGCTTTACAGAATCCTCTCTAGAAACAGCTCTCATTGGTCCCACTATACATTCATCAGTCTTAAGTGGTCAAGTACACATTGCTGTATCCAACTTTTCAACACAAGAGTAAGTCACAAAGTTGAAGCCCCTAGAATATTTTGTTTGGGAATCTCTCATTACCACACAATCTGTAAGTGCACCCCACTGCTCAAAATGTTCTATTAAATTGTCATTGATAATTTCAAACTCAGACCACCAATAAACATTTTTCTCAACTATTCTGCTTCTTTTGGATCACAGCCCTCCTCCTGGCAGTGGAAACAGTGATGGCTGGAACAGGGATGTGGAGCCACTGGACAATGATTTTACTTCCATTTTGAGACCAGACTCATATCTTCAACTTGAGTTTAATATGACTTTTATTTCTAATTTTGTTTATATGGATCATCTTTTTTCTTAATGTATCTTGCTAAAACATTTACATTTTGTTTGCCTTATCAAAAATCTTTCTTTCTTTGATGTTTTAACATTTTTGACTCATTTATTTCCATTGTGACCTTTATTATTTCCTTCCTTCTGCTGACTTTGGCTTTGTTTGTTCTTTTTCTCTTTTCTTTAGGAGGTAGTTTATGTGGTTTATTTGAGATTTTTCTTATTTCTTAGGGTAGGCATATATTGCTATAAATTTACCTCTTAGACTTGATTTGGCTGCATCTCATAGATTTTGGAAAGTTGTGTTTTTATTTTCAATTGCCCTTAGGATAGTTTTGGATTAACTCTTTGATTTCATTGTTGATCCATTTTTTTTTCAGTAGCATGTTGTTTAGCTTCCACATGTTTGTGGGTTTTTCCATTTTTCTACCTGTAAATCATTTCTAGTTTTCTACTATTGTGGCTGGAAAAGATTCTTGATATGATTTCAGTCCTGTTTGAATTTATTAAGACATGTTTTGTGACATAACATGTGATCTATCCTGGATAATATTCCAAGTGCACTTAAAGAGACTGTGTATCCTCAGAGGACAAAAATATGGTTGCCAGAGGGGATGGATAGAAGAGAAATAGGTGAGGGAGATTACAAATTACAAAATTCTTATTAAAAATGATATGCAGTTATTAAATATACAGTATGGGGAAAATAAAATTATTATTTAATGTCTTTGTATGGTGACAGTTGGTTAATAGAATTATGGCGATCATTTGAAATGTACAGAAATGTTGGATCAGTATGTTGTACAATAAGAACTAAGACAGTGTTGTTGTCCATTACAGTTCAACAACAAATAAACTCATAGAAAAGGAAATCAGGTCTGTGGTTACTAGAGGCAGAGTGGTGGTGATTGGACAAAGACAGTTAAAGGTACAGTCTTACAGTAAAGGGGTGTAATGTACAGCACAATAAATATAATTAACTCAGCTCTATGTTATTATGAATATTGTTGAGAAAGTAATCCTAATATTTTTCATGACAAGGTAAAAAATTTATTTCTTTTATTTTGTATCTATATGAGATAGTGGATGTTCACTCACCTTATTGTGGTAATTATTTCATAATGCATGTAATTCAAATCATTATGCTATATACCTTAACCTTATACAGTGTTGTATGTCATTTACATCTCAATAAAAATGGAAAAAAATTTAAAATTTTAAAAATATAAAAAAGAGAAAATGATGTGTATTCTGCTATTTTGAGATGAAATTTCCTGTAGGTATCTATTAGGTTCATCTGGTCTGGTCCATCTTTAAGGTACTCCTTCCTATTGATATCTGGAAGTTCTAATCATTCATGTAAATTGGGTGTTAAATTCCCCTACTATTGTATTACTGTTGATTTCTCCCTTGATGTTGGTTAGCATTTGCTTTATGTATTTATATGCTCCCATATTAAATGCATGTATATTTATGAATATTACACCTTCTTCTTTTAGTGACATAGAGTGTCTATGTCTTTTATTACAGATTTTAGTATCTATTTGTCTTTTATGAATATTGCTAAACCCACTTTCTTTTTATTTTTATTTGCATGGAATGTCTTTCATCATCTCCTCACATTCAGTCTATATATGTCTTTAACACTGAAATGAGTCTCTTATAAGCAGAATATAGGTGGATTTTACTTTTTAAATTAAAACAGCTATCCTATTTTTTGGTCTTTTGTCTTTTTGTTGTTGTTGTTATTGCTATTTCTTGGGCCGCTCCCGCGGCATATGGAGGTTCCCAGGCTAGGGGTTGAATCGGAGCTGTAGCCACCAGCCTACGCCAGAGCCACAGCAACGTGGGATCCGAGCCGCGTCTGCAACCTACACCACAGCTCACGGCAACGCCGGATCGTTAACCCACTGAGCAAGGGCAGGGATCGAACCCGCAACCTCATGGTTCCTAGTCGGATTCGTTAACCACTGCGCCACGACGGGAACTCCTATCCTATTTTTTGATTAGAGCATTTAGTCCATTGACACTTAAAGTGATTATTCATAGGTATGTACTTATTGCCATTTTCTTGATTTCTGGTTATTTTTATAGCTCCTCTATGTTATTTTCTTTTTCTTTTAGTGTCTTCCCTTGTAGTCTGAAGATTTTCTTTAGTATTATATATGGGTTCCTTTCTTTTTAATTTTTGTTTACGGTTTTGATTTGTGGTTACAATGAAGTTCATATATGTCAACCTATAATTACGTCTACTAGTTTTAAACTGACAATTATTCAAATTTAAATGCATTCTAAAACATCTACATTTTTTACTCTCTCCCCAAATATTTTTGATGGTTTTGATTTGTCATATATCCTCGTGTCTGTCTCATAACTGTTGATTGTATTAATAATTTATTTAATAATTTTAGATTTTAATCTTTACACTATATTAAGTGTCTGTCTCCCTTGCCTTTTCTGTATATTTGCCTTTGCCAGTGGGTTTTTCCCTTTTTCATGTTTTTATTATTTCTTCTTATAGACTTCTCTTTTTAAAAAAGACTTAAAGGAGACCCATCAACATTTCTTTAAATTTGAGTTTAGTGGTAATGAATTCCTTTGTTTTTTGTTTGTCTGGAAACTTTCCCTCTCCTTCAATTCTGAATAAACTTGCAGGGTAGGAGTACCCAAGATTATAGATTTTTTTCCCTTTAAACTTTTTTCTTTTGGTCTGCAAAATTTCCACTGAAAAACTAGCTAATAGTCTTATTGGGGTTCCCTTTTACATGACTCAGTTTTTCTTTTGCTACCTTTAGAATTCTGTCTTTAACCTTTGCCATTTTAAATGTGATGAGTTTTGGTGTGGGTCTCTTTGCATTCATCTTGTTCAGGATTCTCTGTGTTTCGTGTACATGGCTATTTGTTTCCTTTTTCATATTTGGCACGTTTTCAGCCATAATTTCATCAAATACCTTTTTTACTCCTTTCTCTCTACTTTTTAGAACCCCTATAGTATACATGTTCATATGCTTGATATTATCCCAGAGGTCCCTTTCACTATTCTTATTTTTAAATTTTATTTTCCTTTTGCTCTTCTGAAAGGGTGATTTCCATTATTTTATCTTCTATATCTCTTATGCATTCTTCATTTTAACCTAATCTGCTCTTAATTCCTTCTAGTGTATTTTTCATTTCAGTTACTGTATTCTTCAACTGTTACTGGTTCTTTTTAAATATCTTCTATTTCTTTGTTAATATTCTCACCGTGCTCATCTATTCTTTTTCCCAGTCCAGTTAGTATTCTTATTACTATTGCTTTGAACACACAATCAGGTAAATTACTTATCTCTGTTTCATTTTAGTTTTCTCAGGATTTTATTCTTGTTCTTTTGTTTGAACCTTATTCCTCTGAATTTTCATTTTGTTTAAATTTGCTATTTCTATGAAATTAGATGTCTTTCCCCTGGGGTGCAATGACAGCTGCCACCTTCATGACAGGTATGTTGTGAGAAGCTAGACCCAGAACCAGGTGAAAACTGGGTATTCTGTTAGGAATGGTGGTAACAACCACCTCAAGGATGGGTCTGGAAACCTAGAAGCTGGGACATAGGCTCTGAGGGATTTTGACTTCCCCTGCTGTGGAGATTGTCTTTTGCTTAGTTTGGAATGTTCTTAACCAAGGACTTGGGGCTGAATGTCTGTACTTTTTTCACTTTTTCCTCAGTGTGCACTTTGTTTAGAGGTGGGATTGAAGCCATAAATGTTGGAGCTGCATTACTGAGCTGGTTCTGTTTCTTCCTTGGTGCATGCACGTGTCAGTTATGGTGGTCTCTGCACTGGCTTGAGGTAGGGCTGGTTCCAAGCTTGTTTTTCTCTCTCTAAAATGTATGCACAAACATATGTGGAAGCAATGGCTGTCTTCACCTTGGTTAGAGGTAGGGCCAGGGCCTGAGTTGGCTCTTCTCGTTCCCAAGAAGGTGCATGCTTGTTGCCTATAGTGGCCTCCCTCTTAGTGAGAAGCAGTGCCAAATAGGAGGTGCTAAATTAGGATACTAGGAGATCATGTCATGGCTCAGCAGAAACAAATCTGATTAGAATCCATGGGAATGCAGGTTCAATCCCTGACCTCACTCACCGGGTTAAAGATCTGGTGTTGCTGTGAGCTGTGGTGTAAGTCTCAGACATGATTCAGATCTGGCATTGCTGTGGCTCTGGTATAGGCTAGAGGCTACAGCTCCACTTTGACCCCTAGCCTGGGAATCTCCATATGGCACAGGTGCAGCCCTAAAAAGACAAAAAACTTAGGATATTAGTATAGGCTGGAGGGATGTGCTGGACATTTTTGGTAGGCTTCTTAGAGCCCCAGGCAATTTTTAATCTTCTGTCTTCACACTGGGACTGGGAGCAAGCAAGTCTGCACATGTGTTCTAGAAGAGTAGAGTCCCATTTTTTTACAGCCCTCTGGTAAGCCCCACTGCTTTTCAAACCAGATAAGGTGGCTCAACGTCCTGGTGGACCACAGAGCTGGCATGCCTAACATGTGGCTTGAACCCCTTGTTCCCAGGAAGACTCACTTAGCCTAATATATCCTCCTCCTCTTCTGGATCACCAGGTAGTGGTGTGGGTCTCAATTAGATAATTTCCCCTCCCATCCTACCAGACTCTGTATTGTTCTTTCTTTACAGCCTTGATTGCAGAAGAGCCACTAGGACAGTTTACAGTTATTTCTTACAGAGAATTTCTCTATATGTTTTGATGTGTTTGTAAGGGGAGGTAAGTTCAGGATCTTCCCACTCTGCCATCTTGATCCCACCCCAACTTCTACTACCCTTATTTAAATTAAGAGGAAAAGCAATGCCCAGCACTTATGCTGTGAGCCACAAGGTAAAGGATATCAATAAAATAGAGATTAAAAAACAATAGAAAAAAATCAATAAAACTAAGAGCTGGTTCTTTGAAAAGGCAATCAAAATTGACAAACCTCTGGCTAGACTCACGAAGAAGAGGAGAGAAAAAAACCCAAATAAACAAAATCAGAAATGAAAATGAGACATCACAACATATACTACAGAAATATAAAAAAAAATTATAACAGAATACTAAGAACAACTATATGCCAAAAAATTTGACAACTGAGAAGAAATCCACAACTTTCTGGAGATTTACAGCCTACCAAAACTGAATCAAGAAAAAATAGATCAACTGAAAAGACAGATCACTAGAAATGAAATTGAATATTCCATAAAAACACTCCCTACAAATAGAAGTCCGGGACCAGATGGCTTCACAGGCGAATTCTAACAAAAACATGCTCCTTAAATTTTGTCAAAAGGAAGAAGAAGAGGGAACACTCCCAAAGACATTCTATGATGTCACCATCACCCTAATTCCAAAACCAGGCAAAGTTACCACCAAAAAAGAACACTATCGTCCAATATCTTTGATGAATATAGACGCAAAAATTCTCAACAAAATTTAGCAAAACAACTGCAACAAAATATAAAAAAGATCATACACCATGACCAGGTGGGATTCATCCCAGGTTCACAAGGATGGTTCAACATACGCAAATCAATCAGTCATAGACCATATCAACAAAAGAAAAGTCAAAAACCACATGATCATCTCAATAGATGCAGAAAAAGCATTTGACAAAGTCCAATATCCCTTCATGACAAAAACTCTTACCAAGAGGGATTATTCCTGAACATAATCAAAGCCATTTAGGACAAACCCATAGCAAATATAGTACTCAATGGAGAAAAGCTGAAACCCTTACCACTAAAATCTGGAACAAGACAAGGATGCCCACTCTCACCACCGTTATTCAACATAGTACTGGAAGTCCTAGCCACAGCAATCAGACAAACAAAAGAAATAAAAGGCATCCAAATAGGAAGAGAAGAGGTAAAACTCTCACTGTATGCAGATGACATGATACTATATATAGAAAACCCTAAGGACTCCACACAAAAACTACTCGAACTGATCAAGGAATTCAGCAAAGTAGCAGGATATAAGATTAACATTCAGAAATTAGCTACATTTCTGTATAGTAACAATGAAATATTAGAAAAGGAATACAAAATTACAATACCTTTTAATACTGCACCCCATAACATCAAGTGCCTGGGAATACACCTGAGCAAGGACATAAACAACTTACATGCCGAGAAGTATAAACCATTAATCAAGGAAATTAAACAAGATGTAACGAAATGGAAAGATAGCCCATGCTCCTGGGTTGCAAAAGTTAATATTGTAAGAATGGCCATACTACCCAAAGCAATCTACAGATTCAGTGCAATCCCTATCAGATTACCCATGACATTTTCCACAGAACTAGAACAAACAATCCAAAAATTCATATGGAACCACAAAAGACCCAGAATTGCCAAAGCAATTCTGAAGAACAAGAACCAAGCAGGAGGCATAACTCTCCCAGACTTCAGGCACTTTTACAAAGCCACAGTCATCAAGACAGTGTAGTACTGGTACCAAAACAGACAGACAGACCAGTGGAACAGAAGAGAGAACCCAGAAATAAACCCAGACACCTATGGTCAATTAATCTTTGACAAAGGAGACAAGAACATCAAATGGGAAAAAGACAGTCTTTTCAGCAAGTATTGCTGGGAAACCTGGGCAGCTGCCTGCAAATCAACGAAACTAGAACACACCCTCACACCATGCATGAAAATAAACTTAAAAAGGCTGAAAGACCTAAATATAAGACAAGACATCACCAAACTCCTGGAAGAGAACATGGGCAAAACATTCTCTGACATCAACCTTACCACTGTTTTCTCAGATGAGTCTCCCAAAGCAACAGAAATAAGAGCAAAAATAAACCAATGGGACCTAATCAAACAGACAAGCTTTTGCACAGCAAAGGAAACCCAAAAGAAAACAAAAAGACACCATCCAGAATGAGAGAAAATAGTCTCAAATGATGCAGCTGACAAGGGCTTAATCTCTAAAATATGCAAGCAACTTACACAACTTTACTGCCAAAAAAGCCAACAACCCAATAGAAAAATGTGCAAAATACCTTAATAGATATTTTCCAAGAAGGATATACAGATGGCAAACAAGCACATGAAAAAGAATGCTCAACATCCCTGATTATTAGAGAAATGCAAATCAAAACCACCATGTGGTACCACCTCACACCAGTCAGAATGGCTACCATGCGTAAGTCCACAAATAAGAAATGCTGGATGGGGTGTGGAAAAAAGGGAACCCTCCTGCACTGTTGGTGCAAATGTAAGCTGATACAACCACTATGGAGAACAGTATGGAGGTACCTTAGAAATTTATGCGTAGAACTACCATATGACCTAGAAATCCCACTCTTGGGCATATATCTGGACAAATCTGTCCTTGAAAGAGACACATGCACCCGCATGTTCATTGCAGCAATATTCACAATAGTGAAGACTTGGAAACAACCCAAATGTCCATCAACAGATGATTGGATTAGGAAGAAGTGGTATATAAATACATATATATATATATATGTATATATATATATAGGTATATATATACTACTCAGCTGTAAAAAAGAACAACATAATGCCATTTGCAGCAACATAGATTGAAATAGAGACTCTCAACCTTAGTGAATTAAGTCAGAAAAAGAAAAGCAAATATCATATGATATCACTTATATCTGGAATCTAATATAGGGTACAAATGAATCTTTCCACAGAATAGGAAATCATAGACTTGGAGAATAGACTTGTGGTTGCCAACAGAGGGAACTGGGATGGATTGGGAGCTTGGGTTTAATATATACAGACTATTTCTTTGGAATGGATTAGCAATGATATCCTTCTGTGTAGCACTGGGATCTATGTGTAGGTACTTATCATGGAGCATGATAATGTGAGAAAAAAAGTGTATATACATGTATGTGTAACTGGGTCACCATGCTGTACAGTAGAAAATTGATAGAATATTGTAAACTAGCTATAATGGATAAAATATAAAAATCATTAAAAAAAGGCTAAAAACAAGGACATAATTTTAAAAGTAGAGAGAGAAAGACAACTTGTTAGGTAGAAATGAATTACAATAAGCCTATCAGTAATTTCTTCAGCAGAAATTTTGCAGTCCAGAAGGTAGTATCAGAAATATATATATCCGGAGTGCCTGTTGTGGTGCAGTGGTTAATGAATGCGACTAGGAACCGTGAGGTTGCAGGTTCGATCCCTGCCTTTGCTCAGTGGGTTAAAGATCTGGCATTGCCATGAGCTGTGGTGTAGGTCACAGATGCAGCTCGGATCCTGCATTGCTGTGCCTCTGGTGTAGGTTGGCAGCTACAGCTCTGATTAGACCCCTAGCCTGGGAACCTCCATATACCACAGGAGCAGCCTAAGAAATGGCAAAAAAAAGGAAGTATATATATCCAAATCTCTGCAAGAAGGAAAATAAAATTCCAACCAAAAATACTGTACTTGGCAAAGTGTACACTCAACAGAATGTCTTTGGGAGTGTTCCTTCTTCTTCAGGCTTTTGAAAAAATTTAAGGAGGGTGGGCACTAGATCCTCTTTATATGTTTGTTAGAATTCGCCTGTGAAGCCATCTGTTCATGGACTTTTATTTGTAGGGAGTATTTTTATGACATATTTCAATTTCATTTCTAGTGATTTGTCTGTTCGGTTGATCTATTTCTTCTTGATTCTGTTTTGGCTGGCTGTAAGTCTCCATAAAGTTGTGGATTTCTTCTCAGTTGTCAAATTTGTTGGCATACAATTGTTCATAGTATTCTCTCATGGCTTTTTGTATTTCATTAGTATCCTTTGTGACCTCTTTTCATTTCTGATTTTGTTTATTTGGGTTTTTTCTCCCCTCTTCTTGGTGAGTCTAGCCAGAGATTTGTCAATGTTGTTTACATTTTCAAAGAACCACCTCTTGGATTTATTGATTTTTTTGCCATTCTTTTTTAAATCTCTATTTTATTGATTTCTTCTTTGATCTTTACAATTTCCTTCCTTCTGCTGACTTTAAGTTTTGTGTGTTCTACTTTTTCTAATTCCTTTAGGTGGTGGGTTAAGTTGTCTATTTGAGATTTTTCTTCTTTTTTGAGGAAGGCCTGTATTGCTATTAATCTCCCTCTCAGCACTGCTTTTGCAGCATCCCATAGATTTTGAGTGGTCGTGTCTGCATTATCATTTGTCTCGAAGTATTTTTCAATTTCTTTCTTGATTTCCTCATTGACCCATTGTTTTATTAGTAGCATGTTGTTTAGTCTCCATATAGTAAGTTTTTTCTCATTTCTTTTCCTGTGGTTGATTCCTAGTTTCAGGCCATTGTAGTCAGAGGAGATACTTGAAATAATTTCTATACTTTTAAATTTGTTGAGGTTAGCTTTGTGCCCCAGGATGTGATCGATTCTAGAGAATGTTCCATGTGCACTTGAGAAGAATGTGTATTCTGATTTTTTTGGATGTAATGTCTTGAAAATGTCAAGGAAGTCTAACTTTTCTATTGTGTCCTTTAGGATCTCTGTTGCTGTATTGATTTTCTGTCTAGAGGATCTGTCCATGGATGTGAGTGGGGTGTTAATGTCTCCTACTATGATTGTATTCCCATCAATTTCTCCTTTTATGTCTGTTAGTATTTGTTGGAGGTATCTGGGTGCTCCTATATTAGGGACATATGTATTGACCATTGTAATGTCCACTTCTTGAATGGATCCTTTAACCATTAAATAGTCTCCTTCTTTGTCTTTATGGCCTTCATTTTAAAGTCTGTTTTGTATGATATGAGTATTGCAATTCCTGCTTTCCTGTCTTGTCCATTGGCATGAAATATCTTTTCCCGTCCCCTTACTTTCAATCTATATGTGTCCTTTGCCCTAAGGTGAGTTTCTTGTAGACAGCAGATTGAAGGTTTTTGCTTTTTTATCCAATCTGCCACTCTGTGTCTTTTGATTGGAGCATTCAGTCCCTTGACAGTTAAGGTGTTTATTGATAGATCCGTATTTATTCCCATTTTAAACCTTGTTTTTCAGTTGATTCTGTGTTTCTCTTTTCTTCTTTTCCTTTTTGGGTTGGATTGTTTACATTCATTTCATGCTTGAGTACTTTTCTTATCAGTTTTTGTGAATGTAATGTTGGTGGATGCCCTGTTTTGATTTGTGGATTTGTGGATGCCCTGTCTTTTAAGCACATTAAGCCCTTCCTATATCTGCTTGTTTTGCCTGATAGTCACATAGGCTCAAACACATCATTAAAATAAAAAAGGAATCTATATATTCTTACTTTCCTTCCACAGATTGTATGATTTTGCTGTCTTTTTTTAACATCTTCATGCTTAGATCTGTATGCTAGCTTACTTATGTGACTGCTTTCCAATTGTGGTTTCCTCCATCCTATTTCTTCTTTTTCTCTTTTCTCTCTTTGTTTTTTAATTTAAAGAAGCCCTTTCAGTATTTCTTTTAGAATGAGTTTAGTATTGCTGTACTCTTTTAGCTTTTGTTTGTTTGATAAATTCTTTGTTTCTCCTTCTATTTTAAATGATATTTTTGCTGAATAGAGTATACTAGGTTGCATATTTTTTCCTTTCAGCACTTAAAATATATGTTGCCACTCCTTTCTTGCCTATAGTGTTTCTGTATAGAAATCAGCTAATAGCCTCATTGGGGTTACCTTATAATTAATGCTTTGCTTTTCTCTTGCTGCCTTTAGAATCCTCTCTTTATCTAACTTTTGCCATTATTTAGTAATATGTCTTGGTGTGGGCCTCTTTGGGTTCAACTTGTTTGGGGCCCTCTGTGCTTCTTGTATCTTGATATCAGTATGCTTTAGATTTCAAATGTTTTGAGCTGTAATTTCTTCAAATATATTTTCAATCCCCTTTTCTTTTTCTTTTCCTTCTGGAATTCCTATTATGCATAGATTGGCCCACTTTATATCATCCCATATGTCTCTAATATTGCTTTCATGTTTTTTTTTTTAATTTGGTTTTCTGTCTGCTCTCCTGATTGGGTGATTTCCATTATTTTATCTTCCATGTCATTGATTCGTTCCTCTGCATTATTCATTCTGGTCTTTGTTGCCTTTATCTCAGTTCGTATCTCTGTGAATGAATTTTCTAGTTTTTCTTGGCTCCTCTTTATATTTTCTAGTTCCTTTCTAAAGGAATCTGCAGTACTGTTCATATCCTCTCTTAATTCCTTCAGTATTTTCTCTCTCTTCATTTTGAACTCAATGTCTGTCAGAATGCAGAGGTCTGTTTTACTGTTGACTGCTTTAGGTGAATTCTCCTGTTCCTTTAACTGGGAATTGTTTTTGTGCTTCTTCATCTTGCTTGTGTTTTTCTTTTTATGTGAGTTTGGGGAAGCCAAACTGTAGTCTTGTAAGGATACTTCTATGCAAGAATACCCCTTTGTATTTTTTGGAGGGGTTACTATTTATTTTTGGTGTGTTAATTTGAATATTTGCTGTCTCTTTCTTTGGTGTGAGCAGGCCATTATCCCTATGATGCTCCTTGTGTTTTAGGGGAGAAGGAGGCAATGAGTGGGGCCAGAAGTCAGTGCCTGGTCATTGGGCTCTCAATAGCATCAAGGATCTGCAGGAAGGTGGCACAGGCTGCTCCTAGTTGCAGGGCCCTGGGAAGTGGTCATAAACTCTAGGCAGATCTTCAAGGTGACCAGAGCTTTTGTCAGTAGCAACAGCAGGGTGCTTGCGTTCCCAGGGGAGTGAGAGCAACAATAGCTTGTTTTTTATTGCAATGCCCTCCTCTGAGGTGATTGGAACTGCAGGTGGTGCCTGTTTAGGGACCCCTATTGGGAGCAGGCCATGACCATCTCTAGAGTCAGTGACAACTGTGGTGGATTGTCCCACCAGCTGTAGACCACGCATGAAGCAACCCATCTCACTTAGCCCACATAAGAGGTGCTACACAGGGTGCTCCTAGTTGCAGGATCCTGGGAAGTGACGGAGATCAGGCATGTGGGTACTGCCCAGATGTTTGGCAGTGGCAGCAGCAGGACAGGTGTGTTCCTAGGTGTGGGAGAGAACTGACAGGTGGTGTTTGGTCATGATGCCCTCCTCTGTGGTGGCCTTTAGGTGAATGGGGCTGCAAGTGATTTTTGTTTAGGTCTCTCCAAAGGCAGTGGGCCACACCCACCTCTGGAGTCAGGGATAACTGCAGCAATTTGCCCCTGCTGCCTGCAGGCCATGCAGGAAACCCCCTGTCCCACTTAGCCCACAAAGGAAGTGCTGCATTAGCTGCTCCTAGTTGTAGGATCTTGAGATGGGACACTGACCAAGTGTCTGGGTGCTGCCCAGAGCTTTTGACAGTGGCAGCTGCAGGGCGGGTGTCTTCCCAGGGGAGTGAGAACAACAGCATATGTTGTTTGCAACGCCCTCTTTTTTCTTTTCTTCCAACCCCTGAGGTGACTGGGGTCACAGGTGGAGCCCTGTCACATTCCCCCAATGGTGGCAAGCCATGCCTTGCTCTGGCCTCTGAGTCGACTGCCACAGTCTGTCCCTGCCATCTGTGGATCATGCAAGAGGCACCACATCACACTTAGCCCCTGATGCCCTTAGCCCACACAATAATTGCCTGATGACCAGTAGCTTGCACAAGAAGTTCCCCACCTCTCCTAAATGAGCAACAGGCTTTTTTCCACCTGTATCCTCCACAGAGCCACCCTACCCTCTAATCCCATGAGCATGTGCATGCTCCAGAGCAGGGTGTTTTCTATGGTGGCCTGCCCCTTCTCCTCTCCCCTCCCCAACAATAGCGCCTTGTATCTCCTGTGGGTCTGGATCTTCACCTGGGTTCCCTCTCTGATGGCGTTCCCCTCCTTAGCCTGTGTTCCTTAGCCTCTCATGCAATCCCCAGTCCTCTCTCCAGGACTGACCTCCAGAACCTCAGTCTCAGCACCCAGCCCCCGCTGAAGCATCTTAGGCTGGGGTGTTCAGGCTGTTGGTTCAGATGATCTGTGTGGCTTTCACTCTTGTTTGCTATTCTCAGTCCAGCTGCTGCGTTTTTCTCACTGACTTGGTCCTGCAGCTCTCACTCTGCTTTGCTCTTCTTGGTCCACCTTTTGCACTTTTCTCGTTGACTTTGAGGTCCTGCCAACTTGGCTGACCTTTGTCAGTTTGGTGGTTTCCCAGGAGGTGGGTTCCTTTTCTCCTCACATCTCCCTCTTGGGAATGCTAGTCCCATCCTGATTCCTTTTCTCCCTCTCTCTTTTTTTCTTTTGTTCTATCCAGTTATGTCAAGAGTTTCTTGCTCTTTTTGGAGGTTTAAGTTCTTCTTCCAGCATTCAGTTGATGTTCTGTGTGAGTAGTTTTACATGTAGATTTTGTTTTTTTATGTGTTTGTGGGAGATGTATGACCTCTTACTCCTCTGATATCTTCGAGCAATCTTGGATTCCTCTTTGATTTAATCCTGTATGAGACTCTTTGTGCTTCCTGAACTTGAGTGATTGTTTCCTTTCCTATGTCAGGAAAGTTTTCAGCTATTATTTTTTCAGATAATTTCTGAGGCCCTTTCTCCTCCTGTTCTCCTTCTGGGATCCCTATAATATGAACGTTGGTGTGACTGACGTTGTCCAGAGCTCTCTTAAACTGTCCTAATTTCTTCTCTTCTTTTTTCATTAGTCTGTTCTGCAGTTATTTCCATTTCTCTATCTTCCAGTTTATGATCTATCATGTCTTATTTATTCTGCTATTAATTCCTTCTAGTGTGTTTTTAATTTGAGTTATTGTATTCTTCAACTCTGTTTTTTATTTTTTAACTCTATTCTAAAAACTTATAATTTCTCACTTTGTGCATTCATTCTTTTCCCAATTCTTGGATCATCTTTATGATCATTATTCTTAACTCTTTCTTGGGTAGATTATCTACCTATCTCCATGTCACTTAATTGTTCTTTTTTTTTTTCATCTTGTCCCTTCTTCTAAAATGCTTGCCTGTCATCTTATTTTGGCTAAATTTGTATTTGTATTTTTATGCATGTGGAAGGTTAGATGTCTCTTGATGTTGGAGAAATGGCCCTCTTCAGGGGATGTCTTATGTGTTCCAGCAGTACACTCTCATCCCATCATCCAAGGGCCAGGGACCACCTGGTCCCAGGGTAAGCTCTATTCTGTGTTTGCAGACACAGTTTTTTCAGGCTTCTGGACTATAGTTTTCTTACTTCAAGTGTCTGTCCCCTAGTGGTTGAGTATGGTCTAGAGGCTTTTGCAGGCTTCCTGATTGGGGGAAGGCAGTACATTCCCACTGGTAGTTGGAGGTATGACTTGGCCCTCTATTGGGCATGGCCATGTCAAGGGGTGTGGATGTGTTCATAGGTCTGTATGTAACCTCTATGCTGATGTGTGGGGCTGTTTTCCCACCCTGTTGGTTTCCTTCCCTGAGATGTTCTGGCACTGGAACCCACATGTAATTGGGCAGGCCAAGTCTTGGTACTAAAATGGGCCTTCTTGGAGAGCTTATGATGATATGTACTCACCAGTACCTCTGCTGCCTCTTTCCTTGTCCCCACAGTGAGCCTCATCAACCCCCTCATCTGTATGGAAGACCCTCCAAGAGAAGCAAGTATGTCTGGCCAAGGTTCCTATGAAGTCACTGCTTTTGCCCTGGATCCCAGTGCACACAAGACATTGTGTGCACCCTTCAAGATTGGAGTCTCTATTTTCCCCAGTCCAGTGGAGCTGCTGCACACAAGCCCACTGCCTTTCAATACCAAATGTTCTAGAGACTCTTCCTTCTGATGCCAGATCCCAAGACTTGGGAACTTGACGTGGGGTTCAGTACTCTCACTCCTCTTACAGAACTTCTGTGACATAATTTTTTCCAATTTGTGGTTAACCCCCCCCCCCCAGGAGGTATGGGATTTGATTGTATCATGAGAACACACCTCCTACCATCATTGGGCTTCTTTTATATGTCTATGTATGTAGAATATTTTTGGTAAGTTCCAGTCTTTTTATCCATGGTTGTTAGGCAGTTAATTGTGATTTTGGTGTGCATGTGAGTTGAGGTGAGCTCAAGATCCTTCTACTCTGCCATATTGTCTATGTCCACTACATAGCATAATTAAAATGTTGATAGTTAATGATTAAAAGTTAAGAGAGTACACTAAAGGCAGCAAGATAAAAAGAAAAAGAGTCTGTTATGTGGGAATAAGCATAAAATATTCAGACGAATTTTTTTGTGGGAGCTTTGCAGTCCTGAAAGTTTTGGCTTAATATATTCAAATCCTGAAAGGGAAAAATACTACAAGTTATGATATTCTACCCAGCAAGATTTTATTTAGAACAGAAAGAGATATAAAGTGTTTCTTAGGCAAGCAAAAACCAAACGGATCCAGCAAAACTAAACCTATCCTACAAGAAATATTAAAGATTCTTCTCTAAATAGGAAAGAAGCAATAATCTATAGGAAATGGAAAATCACATAAGAAAGGTAAATAAATAAAAGTATTAAATATCACTTAAGATAGTATATAGATTTAAAATAATTTAAACATTCTAAAACCAATAGTTATATTAACATTAAAATTAAAAATAAGCATGAAATTGTAATGTAGGGCAGAAAAATCACAAAGTATGAGGTAGAGGAGTATAAAAATTTAGATATTTTAGAATGTGTTATAACTTGTATGACTGTCAGTTTAAATCAGTTAGATATAGTAATGGGTTAACACATTTGAACTCCATGGTAAACAGGAATAATATGCATGAAATAAATTCACAAATATCAATAAAGAAAAAAACTCAGGCATACTATAGAAGAAAGTCATCAAGCAACAAAATGAATAATAAAAAGTAGAAATGAACAAAGAACTACAAAACAACAAGAAAGAAAGAATTTAAATGGCAATAAGTACATACCTCTCACTAATTATTTATCTGATCACCTGTGGTGGCACATGACAGAAGATAATGTGACTCTCTCTCTCTCTCTCTCTCTCTCTCTCTCTATGTGTGTGTATGTATATATATCTGGGTTACTTTACTGTACAGTATAAATTGACAGAACATTGTAAATCAGCTATAATAAAAATTTAAAAATTAAATCTCAATAGACTAAATACTCTAATCAAAATCATAGAGTGGCATATTCAATTTAAAAAAACCCAAGAACCTACAATATGGTGCATGCAAAAGACTCATTTCAGCATGAAACACACATCTATCCTTTACAAATGAAAAGGAAAATAAAACAGAAGTGATATTCATACCAGAAAAAATAAACTTTAAAACAAATGCCATAAAGAAATTAAAAGAAATCTAATGGTTAAGGGATCAATACAAGAAGAGGATATTATACTCATTAACATATGCATCCTTCTTAGGAGTACTTAAATTTATAAAACAAATATTAACAGTTACAAAAAGACAAATGGACCATAATACAATAATAGTAGGAGATTTTAACATGCCACTGATATCAATGAGAAAAATTATCTAGACAGAAAATCAATAAAGCAACAGAAATCCTGACATAATATACAAGTTTGACATAGTTGATACCTACAGGACACTACACCAAACAAAAAAGTAACTCAGAATACACATTCTTTTGATGACCACATTGACTATTCTCTGGGATAGACCACAAAGTAGGTCACAAGACAAGCCTCAACATATTTAAAAGGATAGAAATTATTTTAAGCATCTTTCATGACCACAATGGTATGAAACTAGAAATTATCCATGGAAAGAAAATGGGGAAAGAATGAAAATATGGAGACTAAATGATATGCTATTAAAAAATCAATGGTCAATGATAAAATCAAAGAAGAAATCAGAAAATACTTCAATAGAAATGAAAATGAAAATAGCCTTGTAAAATATGTGGTATATAACCAAACATTTCCTAAGATAAAAATAATAATGCAAGTCTTCCTCAAGATACAAGAAAAATATCAAATAATCGGCTTAAGGTACAACCTAAAGGAATTAGAAAAAGAAGAAAAAAGAAACAAACACCCAAGTCCACAGAAGAAGGAAATAATGAAGATCACAGAGTAAATAAATATAATTTAAAAATTTAAAATATCAATGTAAAGAAGAGATTGTTTTTTGAAAAGATAAAAAAAAGCTGACAAACTTCTAGTCAGCCTCACTAAGAAGAAAACTTAGAGGGCTCCAAATAAAAAAAATTAGAAATGAAAGAGGATAAATAACAACCGATTCCACAAAATACCAAAAAATCATAATAGAATACTATAAACAGTTACAGGCCAACAAACTGGACAATCCAGAATAAATGGACACATTTCTAAAAATGTACAGCCTGCCAAGACTAAGTCAAGAAGAAATAGAAATGAGAACAGACCAATTTCTAGAAGTGAAATAGAGTTTGTATTTTAAAAACTCCCTGCAACAAAAATCCAGGACCAAATGGCTCCACTGGGGAATTCTATCACATATACAAAACAATAAATTATACCTATCCTGTTCAAAATAGTCCAAAAAATTGAAGATATGACAACACTCTCAAATTCATTCTTAAATCCACCAACACCCTGGTAACAAAACCAAAGACACAAACAAACAAACAAACAAACAAACAAAAACAACCCACGGAATATTAGATAAATACAGATGCAAAATCCTCAACAAAATTTTAACAAGCTTAATTCAGAAATACGTAAAAATGATCATACACCATGATCGAGTTGGATTCAGTGTGAAAAGAATTGCTCAGTAGTTCCCATAATGGCTCAGCAGAAACAAATCTGACTGGCATGCATTAGAACACAGGTTCAATCCCTGGCATTGCTCAGTGGGTTAAGGATCTGGCATTGCTGTGAGCTCTGGTTTAGGTCACAGATGAAGCTTGGATCTGGCATTGCTGTGGCTGTGACATAGGCCAATGGTTACATCTTTGATTTGACCCCTAGCCTGGGAATCTCCACATGCTTCAAGTGCAGCCCTAAAAAGACAAAAAAAAAAGGGATGGCTCAACATATGTAAATTAATCAATGTGAAAATCACATTACCAAAAGGAGGCAAAAACACATGACAATCTCAATAGACACAGGAAACACCTTTGACAAATTTGAACAATTATTAATTATAAAATCTCTCACCAAAGTAGGTATAGAGGGATCATATTTCAATATAATGAAGATCATTTATTACAAACACCCAGCCAACATAATACTCAATGGTGATAACCTGAAAACATTTCCACTAAATTCAGAAACAAGTCGAGTATTCCTACTCTCACCAATTCTATTCCACATAAAATTGGAAGTCCTAGGCACAATAATTGGACAAGAAGAAGAAATGAAATATATCCAAATTGGAATAAAAGAGGTCAGACTATCACTATTTACAGATGACATGATAAGCTATATAAAATAAATACTCCACACAAAATTATTAGAAGCAATAAATGAATTCAGCAAGGTGGTAAGAGAGATTAATATACATAAATTTGTTGCATATGGTTTTGTGTACACTAATAATGAAATAACAGAAAGGAAACAAAAAAATCCTATTTAAGATAACATCCCCGACCCCCAAAACATACTCAGAAATAATTTAAACAAAGGAGGTGAATGACCTATCTACTGAAAACTATAAACATTGATAAAGGAAATTGAAGATGATTCAAAGAAAAGAAAAAATCCATATTCTTGGATTTGAAGAATGAATATTTTTAAGATGACTATACTACCCAAAGCAACCTACAGATTTAATGCAATCCCTATCAATTTTCCATGATATTTTTCACAAAACTAGGACAGAAAATCCCAAAATTTATATCTAACAAAAAAAGACCCAGAATTACCAAACCAACCCTGAGGAAAAAGAAAAAGCTGGAGTCATAACCCTTCCAGTCTTCTGTCTATACTACAAAGCTACAGTAATTGAAACAGCATGGTATTACCCCAAAAATAGACTTATAGATCAATGGAACAGAATAGAGAGCCCAGAAATAAACCCATTTATCTATTAGCAATTAATCTACAACAATGGAAGCAAGAATATATAATGAGAAAATAACATTCTCTACAAAAAGTGGTGTTGGAAAAGCTAGATAGATGTAAGCCAATTAAATTAGGGCAATCCCTCACACTATACACAAAAATAACCTAAAAATGGTTTAAAGACCTAAATATAAAACATTACACCATAAAATTTCTAGAAGAAAACATAGGCAAAATATTTTCTGACAGGAACTCTAGCAATATTTTCTTATATCAATCCCCCAACACAAAAGATGTAAAAACAAAATTAAACAAATGAGAACTAATCAAACTTAAAAGCTTTTGCACAACAAAGGAAACCATCACAGGGAAATATATCCAGTATCTTGGCATGAACCATAATGGAAAAGAATATAAAATACCTATATACACATATACACACATGTAAAACTGAATCACTTTTCTGTACAGTAGAAATTAGCACAACATTGTAAACCAATTATAATAAAAAGAAATTAAAAAAACATGAAATCGTGATTTTACTTATTTTTTTTACTTTTTTTTCCACTGTACAACATGGGGACCAAGTTACACATACATGTATACATACTTTTTCCTCCCATTGTTGTGTTGTGATGTAAGTATCTAGACATAGTTCTCAATGCTACACAGCAGGATCTCATTTTAAATCCATTCCAAGAGCAATAGTTTGCATCCATTAACCCTAAGCTCCTGATTCCTCCCACTACCTCCCTCTCACCCCAGGCAGCCGCAAGTCTTATCTCCAAGTCTATGATTTTTTTGATGTGGAAACGTTCATTTGTGCTGTATATTAGAATCCAGTTATAAGTGATATCATATGGTATTTGTCTTTCTCTTCCTGACTTAATTCACTTATGATGAGAGTCTCTTGTTCCATCCATGTTGCTGCAAAAGTCATTATGTCATTTTTTTATGGCTGAGTAGTATTACATTGTGTATATGTACCACATCTTCCTAATCCAATAATCTTTTGATGGACTCTTGGGCTGTTTCCAGCTCTTGGCTACTGTGAATAGAGTTGCAATGAACACGTGGGTGTATGTGTCTTTTTTAAGTAAAGTTTTGTCCGGATATATGCACAAAAGTGGGATTGCTGGGTCATATGGTAGTTCTATGTATGATTTTCAAAGGTACCTCCATACTGTTCTCCATAGTGGTTGTATCAGCATACATTACATGTTGCTTTGGGAGAATGACCTGAGAAAATATTCATGAGGTTGATGTCAGAGAATGTTTGGCCTATGTTCTCTTCCAGGAGTTAGATGGTGTCTTGCCTCAAATTTAAGTCTTTAAGCCATTTTGAGTTTATTTTCATACATGGTGTGAGGGTGTGTTCTAGTTTCGTTGATTTGCAGGCAGCTGCCCAGGTTTCCCAGCAATACTTGCTGAAAAGACTGTTTTTTTCCCATTTGATGTTCTTGCCTCCTTTGTCAAAGATTAATTGACCATAGGTGTCTGGGTTTATTTCTGGGTTCTCTCTTCTGTTCCACTGGTCTGTCTGTCTGTTTTGGTACCAGTACTACACTGTCTTGATGACTGCGGCTTTGTAAAAGTGCCTGAAGTCTGGGAGAGATATACCTCCTGCTTGGTTTTTGTTCCTCAGAATTGCTTTGGCAATTTTGGGTCTTTTGTGTTTCCATATGAATTTTTGGATTGTTTGTTCTAGTTCTGTGGAAAATGTCATGGGTAATCTGATAGGGATTGCACTGAATCTGTAGATTGCTTTGGGTAGTACTGCCATTTTTACAGTATTAATTTTTCCAATCTATGAACGTGGAATATCTTTCCATTTCTTTTTTTTTTTTTTTTTTTTTTTGTTTTTTGCCATTTCTAGGTCCGCTCCTGTGGCATATGGAGGTTCCCAGGCTAGGGGTCTAATCGGAGCTGTAGCCACTGGCCTATACCAGAGCCACAACAATGTGGGATCTGAGCCATGTCTGCAACCTACACCACAGCCCACAGCAACACCAGTTCCTTAACACATTGAGAAAGGCCAAGGATCAGACCCACAGCCTCATGGTTCCTAGTCAGATTCACTAACCACTGAGCTACAATGGGAACTCCTATCTTTCCATTTCTTTACATCTTGTTTAATTTCCTTGATTAATGTTTTATAGTTCTTGGCATATAAGTCCTTTACGTCCTTGCTCAGGTGTATTCCCACGTATTTGATATTTTCGAGTGCAATTTTAAAAGGTATTGTATTTTTGTATTCCTTTTCTAATATTTCATTGTTACTATACAGAAATGTAGCTAATTTCTGAATGTTAATCTTATATCCTGCTACTTTGCTGAATTCCTTGATCAGTTCGAGTAGTTTTTGTGTGGAGTCCTTAGGGTTTTCTATATATAGTATCATGTCATATGCATACAGTGAGAGTTTTACCTCTTCTCTTCCTATTTGGATGCCTTCTTTTTTATTTCTTTTGTTTGTCTAATTGCTGTGGCTAGGACTTCCAGTACTATGTTGAATAACAGTGGTGAGAGTGGGCATCCTTGTCTTGTTCCAGATTTGAGTGAGAAGGCTTTCAATTTTTCTCCACTGAGTATTGTATTTGCTATGGGTTTGTCATAAATGGCTTTGATTATGTTCAGGAATGTTCCTTCTCTACCCACTTTAGTGAGAGTTTTCATCATGAATGGGTGTTGGACTTTATCAAATGCTTTTTCTGCATCTATTGAGACGATCATGTGGTTTTTGACTTTTATCTTGTTAATGTGGTGTATGATGTTGATTGACTTGCGTATGTTGAACCATCCTTGTGAACCTGGGATGAACCCTACCTGGTCATGGTGTATGATCTTTTGATATGTTGTTGGATTTGATTGGCTAAGATTTTGTTGAGAATTTTTGCGTCTACATTCATCAAAGATATTGGCCTATAGTTTTCTTTTTTGGTCGTATCTTTGTCTAGTTTTGGAATTAGGGTGATGGTGGCATCGTAGAATGTCTTTGGGAGTGTTCCTTCTTATTCAACCTTTTGAAAGAGTTTAAGGAGGATGGGCACCAATTCCTCTTTATATGTTTGATAGAATTCACCTGTGAAGTCATCTGATCTTGGACTTTTATTTGTAGGGAGTGTTTTTATGACATATTCAATTTCATTTCTATTGATCAGTCTGTTCGGCTCATCTGTTTCTTCTTGACTCAGTTTTGGCAGGCTGTAAGATTCTTGAGAGTTGTCCATTTCTTCCAGATTGGCAAATTTGTAGGCATATAATTATTCATAGTATTCTCTTATGGTTTTTTGTATTTCTGAAGTATTCGTTGTGATTTCTCCTTTTTCATTTCTAATTTTGTTTATTTGGGTTCCTTCTCTCCTCTTCTTAGTGAGTCTATCCAGGGGTTTTTCAATTTTGTTTACCTTTTCAAAGAACCAGCTCTTGGTTTTATTAATTTTTCTCTATTGTTTTTTGAATCTCTATTTATTGATTTCCTCTTTGCTCTTTATACTTTCCTTCCTTCTGCTGAGTTTAGGTCTTTTTTATTCTTTTTATAATTCATTTAGGTGGTGGGTTAAGTTGTCAATTTGAGGTCTTTCTTTTTTGAGGATAGCCTGTATTGCTATGAATTTCCCTCTGAGCACTGCTTTTGTGGTAGCCCATAGATTTTGATCAGTTGTGCATTCATTATTGTTGGTCTTGAGGTATTTTTTTAATTTCCTTGTTCATTTCCTCATTGACCCACTGGTTTTTCAGTAGCATGTTGTTTAGTCTCCATGTAGTAGGTTTTTTCACTTTTCTTTTTCTGTGGTAGATTTCTAGTTTCATACCATTGTGGACAGAGAAGATACTTGAAATAATTTCTATGCTCCTAAATTTGTTGAGGTTAGCTTTGTGCCCCAGGATGTGAACAAGTCTTGAGAATGTCCATGCACACTTGAGAAGAATGTGGGGGTTTTTTTGGATGTAGTGTCCTGAAGTTGTCAACGAAGTCTAACTTTTCTATTGTGTCATTCAGGATCTCTGTTGCTTTACTGATTTTCTGTCTAGAGGATCTGTGCATTGATGTGAGTGGGGTATTAAAGTCTCCTGCTATGATTATATTCCCATCAATTTCTCCCTTTATGTCGGTTAATATTTGTTGTATGTATCTGGGTGCTCCTATATTTGGTGCATACATGTTGTCAGTAGTAATATCCTCTTCTTGAATGGTCCTTTAATCATTAAATTGTGTCCTTTTTTTCTTTCTTTACAGCTTTCATTTTAAAGTCTATTTTGATTGATATGAGTATTGCAACTCCTGCTTTCCTGTCATGTCTATTGGCATGAAATATTTTTTCCCCATCCCCTCACTTTCAATCTATATGTGTCCTTTGTCCTAAGGTGAGTTTCTTGTAGGCAGTAGATTGAAGGTTTTTGCTTTTTTATCCAGTCTGCCACTCTGTGTCTTTTGATTGGAGTTTTCAGGCCATTGACATTTAAGGTGATAATTGATAGATGATTATTTATTGCCATTTTAAACCTCATTTTCCAGTTGATTCTGTGATTCTCCATTCTTTCTTTTTTTGGTTGGATGGTCTCCAATTATTTTCTGCTTGTGTGTTTTTCTTTTCATTTTTTGTGAATATAATGTTTGGTTGTGATTTTTGATTGCCCTCTTTTTTAAGTATGTTTTTTTTTAAGTATGTTAACCCCTTCCTATAATTGTGTGTTTTAGCCTGATAGTCCTGAAGGTTCAAACACTTCATTATCATACTAAAATTTAAAAAAATAAAATTAAAGAAAAAATCTATTTATTTCTTTACTTCCCTTGCACACATTTTATGATTTTGAGGTCTCTTTTTTTTCTTTTTAATTTTATTTTCTCTTATACATCTTCATGATTATATCAGTATGCTGGCTTATTTGTGTGATTACCCTCTGATTGTGGTTTCCTCAATCCTAGTTCTTCCTCCTTATCTCTATTTTTTTTTTTTTTTTGATTTAGGGAAGCCCTTTCAATATTTTCTTTTAGAATGGGTTTTGCATTGCTGTATTCTTTTAGCTTTTGTTTGTTGGGAAAAAAATTTTATTTCCCCTTCTATTTTAAATGATATTCTTGCTGGATAGAGTATGCTAGGTTGCATATTTTTCCCTTCAGCACTTTAAGTATCTCTTGCCATTCCCTCCTGGCCTGTAGAGTTTCTGTAGAGAAATCAGCTGATAACCTTATGGTGGTTCCCTTATAAGTAACACTTTGCTTTTCTCTTGCTGCCTTTAGGATCCTCTCTTTATCATTAACTTTTGCCATTTTTATTATAATTGTCTTGGTGTAGGTCTATGTGGGTTCAATTTGTTTGGGGCCCTCTGTGCTTCCTGTATCTTGAAATCAGTATCCTTTAGATTTGGGAAGTTTCCAGTGATAATTTCTTCAAATATATTTTACATTCCCTTATCTTTTTCTACTCCTTCTGGAATTCCTATTATGCATAGATTGTTCTGCATTATATTATCTAATAGGTCTCTTATATTGCTCTTCTGTTTTTTGATTTGGTTTTCTGTCTGCTGACCTGATTGGGTGATTTCCATTATTCTATCTTCCACATTACTGATTCATTCTTCTGCATTATTCATTCTGGTTTTGACTGCCCTTAGCTCAGTTTGTATCTCTGCCAATGAATTTTCTAGTTTTTCTTGGCTCCTCATTATATTTTCTAGTTCCTTTCTGAGGGCGTATGCATTGCTGTTCATATCCTCTATTAATTCCTTCAGTATTTTCACTGTTTATCTTTTGAACTCAATATCTGTCAGACTGCAGAGGTCTGTTTCATTGTTGACTGTTTCAGGCGAGTTCTTCTGTTGGTTTAACTGGGAATGGTTTCTGAGCTTCTTCATCTTGCTTATTATTTTCTTTTTCTTGGTGGAGGTGTACTCCCTGTGGCTGGGCTGGGTTTGCCCTGGCGTTGCTATGGAGTGTTTCCCAAGGGCTGCTTGTGTTGGCTAGTCTTCTTTGAGGCAGTGGGGCATTTTGCAAGGGTGTTTGGGGCTAGCACGGTCATTCTGAAGCAAAGTAGGACTGGTAGGTCTGCACCACAATGCAGGCAGACTTCCTGTGGCTGGGCAGAGCTTGCTCTGGTGTTTCTGGGCTGTGGAGCTCTTCCAGGGGGTGGGAGTGCAGCACCTCCCCAGGGTCGGTGCACCTAGCTGGGAGACAAAGGGCAGACAGAACTCACAGGACTGCCCCACAATGGAGGAAGAATACCCATGGCCAGGCAGAGCTTGCCCTAGCACTTCTGGGCAGGCAGTGCTGCACAGCTGCTCCGTGGGAGTGAAGCACCTTCTGAGGGTGGGAGCAGCTAGCTGGGCCACTGGGAGACAAAGGAGTGCTTCCCCAGGACAGCTAAAACTGGCAGGACTGCCCCACCATGGAGGCCGACTTGCCGTGGCCAGACAGGTCTTGCTCTGGCATTTCTGAGCTGTGGAGCTCTTACAGGGGGCAGGAGTGTATCCCCTCCAGAGGGCAGGCAGGCCAGGGTGGGGAAAGCCCCTGAGGTGGTCTGCTTCCCATGAGTGGTGAGGCCAGCCCTCCTGGATGGCAGGTGGCCTCAGGTCAGGCACACATGGGGTAGGGGAGGGGGGATGCACTGGATAGCTCTGCTCTCTGCCACCTGGCAGGCGAGCACACTCACTGGGGCACAAGGAGTATTCTATGGTGGCCTGCCCCGCCTCCTCTCCCTTCCCCAATACTGGCACCTTGTCTCTCCTGTGGGTCCAGCTCTTCTCCCAGGTTCCCTCTGTTGCAGCTTTCCACTCCCCAGCCCTTACTGTATGGCTCCCTCCACCTGCAATGCACCACTTCCTAATCCCTCAGGCTGTCTCTTCACCACCAACCCGATCAACTGCTTCCTAGTCCCCCAGGTTGTCTCCACACTGCCAACCCCAGCCCTCTCCTGGGAACTAACCTCTGGAGCTGAGGTCTTGGTGCCCACCCCCCACCTGAACATCTTGGTTTTTGGTGACTGTGCCAGTAGTTCAGATGATCTGTTCAGCTCTCACTCTGCTTTTCAGATCTCATACCTACTGCTGTGCTCTTCTTGGCATCTGGAGATCCCTCCAACTTGGTTGATATTTCCATTGATTAGGTGACTTTCCAGGGTGTGGGTTCCCTTTCTCCTTCACAGTTCCCTTTCTGGAGCACCCGTCCAGTCCTTTTTTTCCTTCACAGTTCCCTTTCTGGAGCACCCGTCCAGTCCTGTTTCCCCTTCTCTAACTGTCTTTTATTTTACTGAGTTATGTCACAAGATTCTTGCCGTTATTGGAGGTTTAAGTTCTTCTGCCAGCATTTAGTTGTTCTGTGAGAGTCGCTTAACATGTAGATTTTTTTTGTTGTGTTTGTGGGAGAGGGTGAGCGTGTCCCCCTACTCTTCTGCCATCTTGCCTTCCCTCTGATTTTAAGAATACAGTACTGGCATAAACAGATACACCAATATAAGAGGAACAAGAGCCCAGAAATAAATCTAGGCACATGTGTTCAACTGAATAAATTCAAGTGAATACATCTAGTAAACTATATATACCAATCACAAAAATTATCCCCAAATGGATTAAGGCCTTAAATGAACATCCTAAATTATAAAACTCCTAGAAAAAAATAGGGGAAAACCTTCTTGACATTGGTCTTTGCAATTATTTCTGCCTATAACACCTAAAGCAGGAGCAATAAAAGCAAAAATAAAGAAATATGACTAAATCAAAGTGAAAAGTTTTTGTACACCAAAAGAAACAGTCAACAGACTAAAGAGGCAACCTATCAAATGGGAGAAAATATTTGCAAAGCACATATATGACAAGGTATTAATATTCAAAATTCATAAGGAAGGCAAATAATATAAAATTATCATGTATTCAAAAATGGGTCTAGGGCTTAAATAGTGATTTTTCCACAGAAGGTATTTAAGTTTCCAAGAGTTATATGGACATGTGCTCAACATTACTAATTATTAGGGAAATGTAAATTAAAACCACAATGAGATATCACCTCACAGCTGTTAAAATGGATATTATCAAAAAGACAAGAAATAATGAATGTTGGTTAGGATGTGGAATAAGGGAACTCTAGGGCACTGTTGGTAGGAACATAGATTGACATAGTCATTGTAGAAAACCTTATAGAGGATAGAAGCTTATCAAAAATTAAAAGTAGGAGTTCCCTTCGTGGCTCAGTGGTTAACAAATTTGACTAGGAATCATGAGGTTGCAGGTTCCATCCCTGGCCTTGCTTAGTGGGCTAAGGATCTGGCGTTGCTGTGAGCTGTGGTGTAAGTCGCAGATGCGGCTTGGATCTGGCATTGCTGTGGCTGTGGTGTAGGCCTTTGGCTACAGCTCTGATTAGACCCCTAGCCTGGGAACCTCCATATGCCATGGGGGCAGCCCTAGAAAAGGCAAAAAGACTATATATATATATATATGTATATGTGTATGTGTATATATATATATATGTATGTGTGTGTGTATATGTATATATGTGTATATATATATGTGTGTGTGTATATATATATATATATATATATATGAAGTAGAGCTATTACATGATACACTGATTCTGATTCTACTTCTGGGTTTACATTTTAAGGAAATGAAGTCACTATCTTGAAGAGATATTTGCAACCCCATGTTCATTGTCACATTATTTACCAATAGCCAAGAAATTGAAACAACCTAAGTGCCCATTGACAGATGAATGAATAAAGAAAATGCGGTGTATTTATATAGATAGAAAATGGGATATTATTCAACCATAAAAAAGAAGGAAATCTTGCCATTTTTGATAATATAAAGAATCTTGAAGGCATTATGCTAAGTGAAATAAGTCAAAGACAAATTTTTAATGATCTCACTTTTTTTGCCTTTTTTTTTAGGGCTGTGCCTACAGCATATGGAGGTTCCCAGGCTAGGGGTCGAATCTGAGTTGTCGGAGCTGGCCTACACCACAGCGAAAGCAATGCTGGATCTGAGCTGGATCTGCGACCTACACCACAGCTCATAGTAATGCTGGATCCTTAATCCACTGAGAAATGCCACGGATCAAACCTGCATCCTCTTGGATGCTAGTCAAATTTGTTTCCACTGAGTCACGACAGGAACTCCCTGATCTCACTTATATGTGGAGCAAA
The DNA here is from genome assembly GCF_054392235.1 of Sus scrofa. NCBI lineage: Eukaryota > Metazoa > Chordata > Mammalia > Artiodactyla > Suidae > Sus > Sus scrofa. The sequence goes on from NC_139401.1 coordinate 63,974,376, forward strand.
AAATAAAACCTAAACCCTTAGAAACATAGACAAGATTGACAGCTGACAGAGTCAGAAGATGGGGTGAGGAAAATGGTTGAAGAACATGAAAAGGTACAAATTACAGTTATAAGATCAAGAAGTTATGGGATGTATGTTATGTAGCATGGTAGCTATAGTCAACAATAATGTATTGTATATTTGGAAGTTTCTAAGAGAATAGATATTAAAATTTCTCATCACAAGAAAAAAATTCAACAATGTAAGGTGATAATTGTTAGCCAAAGTTATTGTGGTCATTGTTTTACAATATATTCATATATCAAATCATTCCATTGTACACTGTAGTTATTATGCAATGTTATATGTCAATTTTATCTCAATAAAACTGGGAAAAGAAAAATAAAGATAAAATGCTGTAGTTTTGTGTGGAATTAAGATAAAAATAGGGAATGCATATATTACTGAACAAATGGTCCCAAGACAGTTCATTATTTGTATATATGCATATATGTGTGTGTGTGTGTATATATATGACTGTAGTTATTTTGCATATTCTATGTATTAGGTATTTTGCCTATAGTATCTCTAATTCTGCAACAATCATGCAAGGTAGATATTCTCATCACTGTAAGGTAAGAAAAGTCCTAGTCACCTCTGTGTCCTCATTTTATAGATCAGTACCTGGCACATAGTAACTATACCTAATTATTTTGAAATTATTAACACAACGATTATTGTTGAAAATATGTTTCATCTGTGCATTATTCAACCTTTCATTCTTAGTAAGAACATTCCTGAATTCCTCTGTAACAACTTTCCCACTTGAAAAAAGATATAGATTTCCCAGCCTTCCATGCAGTTATGAGTGGGCTCATGACAGAGTTCCGGTCATTGAGCTGCAAGTGGTAGGCTCCAGATTGGGATTTTAGAAAAGCTCTCAGGTCAGGATGATTCATATTGTATATTTCTTTCACTCTCTGTCCTTTCCATTCTTCTTGTCTCATAAATATATATGATACAGGAAGTAGAGTAGCCATCTTATTGTCTTGAGAAGATATGGCTAACCATAGCCAAACCATATGGCACCATTGTGAAATAGAGAAGAAGGTATTACCTTCACACACAGGGTCAACTGCAGCTTTCACTTACCCCTCACTGGATGGTGAAAATTGTCACAACTGTATGTGGCAGTCCAGGCTGAGTGGAAGGCCAGAGACAGCTTAGATTTCTCAGAACATCAAGGAATCACTTATAATAGACTTACCATTATGCAAAAAGTTAAAACCCATAATTAAAAATAAAACCCAAAGTAAAAACACTATTCTATGTTATTTATATACAAGCAAATACAATGTTTAATGTATATATCTATGGACAAAGGAAGAAGGTCATCACTGACAGGGCAAAAATAAATCCATCTTTTTCTGGGCACTTGATAAAAATGGATTTTCCTGAGGATTGTAAGGGTTTATTTGAAAATTAGGGAGGAATTGTCATGTTTGGTTGTGAAAAGAGTAAAATAAATGTTTTATTTTTAGGAGTTTACTTCCCTCTAAAATGCTGAGCAATAAAAAAAGTATTGCTGGAATGATAAATTCTGATAATAACCCAAAATTTATCTGAGCCTGGGCATGTAGACTGAGAGTTTGCATAAGGCAGAAACCTTGTTCTCCCTTTATTCTATTAATCATGTCCTGACACTGCACTGGGCACACACAAACTGGAAAATACATAGTGGTTGAACTTTCCTATCCTCTGCATTCTACAATTCCTCCCTCCTCTCCCAACATCTGCCTTTTAGACAGATAAACAAAATCCTGGTACTGACTGCATCATGAAGTCCTGAGAGCTTATTCAATATTCAAGAACACTTTCTTACATGCTGTCCCAAAGAGAGTGGGACAAGAATGGGTGAGGGTGAGGCTTGGGATTAATCTAAAAGTCAGTATTTCAAATAAGCCCAAATCAAAGTCAGACATTCTTTCAATGCTTTTATCCAAAGGGGCTCATCCCAGTCAACAAATATACAGACCACATACTGCAGCTAACAATCCCTCATCAATCCACACTCTCATGATATATTATACTAATTGGTCATAGAGCTCCGTCTCACCAAGCCCAGATAGAGCTACATTATACTTCCCAATATGGTGTTCCAAGAAGTCACAATAATTAGTCAGTACATGAAACATCACCTATGTGTCACTATGGGATTGGATATAAAGGGAGAATCTGGACATGACACAATGAGGTGGTAAATGAGGATCAAGACAAAAGCAAAAGGATTAAAAATAGAGTGCAGAAATGTAGCCTTCAGAAATCAGCTGAGCCAGAGTGGGTAGCTGTATAGAAGCACTGTGGAAGGTAATGGAGGATTACGCAAGGGAAGGATAAAATTGATAGGGTTGCTGGCCCAGCCTAGATAGGGGTATTTCAACAGTGCCATCTTACAGGAACCTTGAGGAAACAAGGCCTATGGGGAATGCAAGGCTGAAGGTCAAGTCAGGTAATTATGCTATAGGAACTATGGAGAAGAGAAAGGAAGCAAGAGAAGACTATAGGTTTCTAACTTATATCTGGTCCAGGTTCTGGGAGTTTAAATGTCCCATCCCTGCATCTGGCTTGCCTTTACTGGACTCAACTATGGCATAAATGTTCTCATTTCCTTAAAACCTCTCTGAACTGGGTCCTGTAGTCTTGTTCCCTTGCTATGAGGCTGTTTATAAATTTCGCTTCTTCAGATTATTTGGGGCTTATTTATGTTGATTTCTCATTCTGTTTTCAAGCTGTGAGGTTGATCCTGAAAAACAGAATCTGCTCAACTACTCCTCAGAAGGATGCTTCCCTGAAGAGACTTCAGTTCTCAAGGCTAATCTTGAGAAAGTCCCTCTTTATGAGACCAGTTATTTGGAGGCCCCCAAAAAGCATTCAAGTTTTTTTTTTTTCAGAAACTTGTCAGAAGAAGCTCCTTAGTGACAGAACATAATCCTTTGTTACACCCCAAACATTTTTCACAAAATGAGAAACCCATGGTTCTAAGACTGTGTATATGTTTGATTTTTTCTATTTCCTCAGCGTGGGCATTTTACCCTCCCGGAGCAATTGTCGCCCCCATGCCTAAACTGGTTCCTTTGTTGTCCTGTCTTTTTGTTCCAGAGCTAAAGTTTATTATCAGTTATAAAGTCACCTTCACAATATTTCCCAGGAGGGCTTAGACCTTTGTTTAACTGATTCTCCTGGTCTTAGACTCTACTAGCTAGAAATTCCAGAGGTGCGTATGTAGATTAAGCCTCTGCAGAAATTATAATAACACATGTGTAAATAGAGCAGTAAAGCTTTTAAGGCACACATGCCCATGATTTATTTTAATCTTTCCCTGTGAAATAAGAAGATCAGAGGTTATTATCCCCATTTTCAAAATGAAAAAACTATGTTCTAGAGAGTTGTACAAGGCCACATTGTACAACTATGTAATTCCCACTCTAATGTTATTTCTGCTCTGCCATGGGCCTCTGGATCAAGGTAGCTTACACTCACAGTGGGATCAGCTTTCCCCTGACAAGCCCCTTTTTCCAGGCCAAGGAGCTGGCAGCCTTAGAGCCCATCTGGTCTCCAGTGGATAAAGCTTTCAGTGATTGGCGACAGGCCCCACCATCCAGTCCACTCCATTAGGAGTATTCTGTCTGAACTGCTGGAGGCACGCAAAGCTCTGCAGTATGCAAGTCTACAGCAGAAATCTGCTTTGCATTTGCAGTTTGCAGATTGTAAATCCCAAAGCACTGGATTGGAACTCAAGAGGCATGATAATGTTTGCGTGTGCCCACACTCCAAGAAAAGGGCAACATTTTCAGTGCCATATTCTTGGAAGAAGATAAGGAAGACGTATTTAAAACAGAATCTAAAGAGCTGGAAAAAAGTGGGAAAGTGGATTATTGAAACCCACTATGTACCATTTTCCAGGTGAAGGGACACTGAAACTTAAAAGATGCAAGGACCTAGTTGAGGTTCTATTACAAATATTTGACTGCTGGGAGCTGAACTCAGTTTGTGTGCCCTCAAACTGGTATTCTCTCCACCATACCACATGTTCATGTTAGGTGTCCTCAAAGGAAAGTTTTCTATTTTAGTTTGTTTCCTTCCTTCCCTTGAGTCAAGGTGAAAGGTGCTCAACTTTCAAGTCCCCAAGAGAAAGTTGGTGAGGAGGAAGCAGGGGACAGTGGTAAAGTGACCGTGGCTTGCTCTGCATGTATGAGGAGAGAAGATCAAGGCTCCTGCTTCCATTATGCTCAGAAGGGAAGCAGTTCCTGCTGGCTTTGGGGTTGACATTTTATATCGCTTTGAAATTACCTAATAATTTATAGCAAGTGATTAATAATAATGAGCCTGACTCTTTCACCCAAGGGAAGAGATATCTAGTAACATATTTCTGTTAAATAAAATAGAGAACAACCTAGTCTTGGCAAGCTCATTACCTGATGCATAAGCTAGAAAGCCTCGTGATTGTTCACAACTAAATATCTGATAGAGGGTGCTCTGGCTGGGTTTAGCTCTTTAATGTGCCTCTTACTGCTTTGTGAATTTTGGATAGTTATTTAGTTCTGCTGCCTCTAGGGATTAGGAGATACTGCCTATTCTTCCAGTGCAGGACTATGAAGGATCAGGATTGTTTCACATGTTTCCTCTCCTCTTTGGGCCTTAGTTTCTACATTAGAACACAAAGAAGTGGATTAACTAGTATCTAGGGTCCTTTCTATTTCTGAAGGTTTCTTTGAGGGCTCCATTTTACCCTCATACACATTTTAGAATTTTGAAACACTTCATTTTTAATTTTTAAAAATTATACAAGCATTATAAGTTCACTGTAAAATAATAGGAAAATTAAGCAGCAGCATAAAAATAAAAGAAATAATCAATTAGAATTTCACTGTTTAGAGATAATTATTGTTAAAATTGAGAGCAATCTACCTCTCTGAACATTTTAATATGCACATTTATCTATGTTTATTGTGTTTGAATTTAAAAAAATGAGTCATGCCACACAAACTATTTTGTAATCTGCTTTTTTCTCTTCACAATGCATCATGAATTTTGTACAGAGGTGGAAAATGTATGCCACCCTTTTCATGTTTTGGATTTGAAATGCAAGAGACCTCCATTCTCTCTCCATACAGGTTTGTGCTGGAGAAAGACATTACCTATTCCTTCAAAATCTCACTAACTCCCTGTTTGTTCCTTCCCATTAGAGTATTTGCTAATTTGAAAAATTGGGGAGGGATATCTGCATTAATCATCAATGTTACAGTACTTAAAAAAACAGTATCCCTCTTTTATTTATTGTGTCTGGGCACTTCTGACCTTCCTCCAAGTCTTCTATCTATAAGATAAGGGCAATAGGTAAGAACACAGAACCTGCCTTTTAGCTATCCTCCCAACTCTCTTCTGGCTGCAATTGATATATTTTTATCCCCACCTACAGAAGTGGTTGAATGAAGTTATAGAAGCCCATTTTTGCAGATTCAAGAGAGGGAAAATGCCACATGTCAGCTTCAAATATGCACTATACACTCTCTAAACCATAGCTCTACATTGAGGATTATAATGATCTTGCCCAATTGAAAAAAATCAGCACATGTTTCCCATTTGGCTAGTAATCATTGTGTCTGCTTACCATTTGTTAGAAATCTGAAGAAACAAAAAAAGATGAATGACATTTTGATATTTAATGGTGAATATATATGCCAACTACATTTCTTCATTGTCATGGTATCTCATTGTAAAAATGTCTCATTCTAGTTGAAAAATATCTATTACTGAATATCTAAACTGTTTCTTTTCCCCCAGGCTATAGGAGCCATATGATGAAAATTACAAAATGCCAATAAAAGAAATAAAAGAAAACCTAAATAAATAGAAAGAAATACAATGTTCACGGGTTGTAAGAATTACCATAGTAAAGATGTCAAGTTATCCCCAAACTGACACAGGCTTAATTCCAGCAAGATCCTGTGTATATACAGAAAAAATTATTCTTAGCTGTGCATAAAAAGGCAAAGAAACTAGACTAGCTAAAACAATTTTGAAAGAGTTACAAAGTGAGAGGAATATTTTTATCTGATATGAAGTCTTCCTATATAGCTACAGTAATCAAGACTTGTGGTATTTGCTGTGGGATATACACATAGATAAATGTAAAACAAAAAGGAAACTAGAAATAGACCTACATAAGTATGCTCAACTGGATTTTTTAAAAAGATGGAAAACAATTCAGTGGAAGAATAGCTTTTTAAACAAATGGTGCTGGAGTAATTAGATATTCATGGACAAAAGTGAAAAAAAGAACTTTGGCCTAAACTCATACCTTATACAAAAAATTAATTAAAAATGTTTATTGATTCAAATATAAAACATAAACATTAAAATTATTAGAAAAAGTAGGAGAAAATCCAAGAATAAGCCATGGGTTCTTTAATTTGACACCAAAGCATAATCCTTCAAAAGAAAATTTGCTAAGTTGGACCCTAGTAAAATTAGAAAAATTTTTTGAAAGACCATGTGAGAAGAATGATAAGACAAACTGCAGACCAGGAGAAAAAAATTACAAATCACATATTCAACTGAATGTCAAAAAGTAATGTATATCATATATATTCATATATAAATATGATAATATATAAATTAGAGTAGAATTACTTTTGCCATAATAGTGTGACCCCTCTGCTGACCCATTACCAAAAGTAACTTATGAACATTATTTTAAAACAATAATTTAAAAACTGGAGATGGCCTCCAGGACAAAGAGCAAATGAAGCAACAACATCTATTCAAGAAAATATATAAAATTTAGGTATAAAACTCAAAAGTCTATATTTGAACCAAGATCACTCCCTCACATCCTCCTCCTTCACAAGGTGAAGACTCCACTCCAAATAGCTGCAGCTAAGAATGGAGAGATCTCTATTCCCCCCAGCTATCAGTAGGAGAGCATTCTTCCCTGGAGGAACAGGACTTCAGGAAACAGGGTGTGTCACATTGACCCCAAATGCTTACTGCTGAGGCTGAATACCAATAGAATTCAGTATAGCGGTGGGGGTTCCATTCTTTTGCCCAACTTCTACATGTGGAATGAAGACTATACCTTAAGCATGACATTTTGAGAATACTATGGCAGGAATAGCTTTTCCCCAGCATGTGAGATGGTAGTTCAACACCCAAGGAATAAGATGATAGGACTTCAGGCTATTCCACAGCTTCCTTACCACCACTGAGCACTTGGCTCCTAGAATGGGAGTGCCATTTAGACATACGTACCATTGTGGCAGCTTCAGAACCATTGTTCAGAGTTTCTGCCTGGGTAGAGAAGCTGGACATAAAACTAATAGCTCCTAATCTCTTCCCAAAGTAACTAACTTCATTTGTAAGAGTATGAAAAAGTTTAAAATTAAGAGTACTCTCACACTCAATGAGGTTGTAATGAAGGAAATTTAGAGGAGGTTTATATATCTAATACAGATACAATATAAAATGTAGACAGGCTAGTTTTCCAGGGAAAAATAGGAAATTAGGAAAAAAGAGAGCTTGGAAAGGCTCTGATGAGGTCAGAATAAATAACAAACACTGACCACTTCCATAAAAGGAGCTATGATTTAATTATATTAGTTTGTAGATAAATTTTATGCTCCATCACATTATGTAAACATACAGCAATAGAGAGGCAATTAGTGGATCTTAACAGCAGGATGTTGTCAGAAAAAGATCAAAAAAGAGCCCTGCCATTACCACTGCCATCCCCTGGTGACTAGGACATGCCCCAAGTTTCATTTCACTGAGGAATATCAGAGAATTAAAACTGTGGAAGGTTGTACAGAAGTAGACTTCACTAAAATAAGCCAATAATTCACTAAACAATTTAACAATAACTAAAAACTCCAGAAGTAGGAGGGCTAGTACACAGAATTGCTACAATATGCTATTTAAATTTTCAAGTTCCCAACAAAAAGATTAAAAAGCATACAAATAAATGGGAAAGTATATCCCCTACATTAGAAAAAAAGAAAGCAACAGAACCTACCTGTAAGGGTAACTATATATCAGATTTAAGAAGAAAATATATATTTTTTTTATTTTCCCACTGTACAGCAAGAGGATCAAGTTATCCTTACATGTATACATTACAATTACATTTTTTTCCCTACCCTTTGTTCTGTTGCAACATGAGTATCTAGACAAAGTTCTCAATGCTACTCAGCAGGATCTCCTTGTAAATCTATTCTAAGTTGTGTCTGATAAGCCCAAGCTCCCGATCCCTCCCACTCCCTCCCCCTCCCATCAGGCAGCCACAAGTCTTTTCTCCAAGTCCATGAAAGAAGAAAATATTTTAAAGTGGCCACTATAAATGTGTTCACAGAACCAAAGAGAAGTTTGATTAAGGAAGTAGAGGAAGGTGTGCTGGAAATATTGATCAAAATGACAATAAATAGAAAAAAATTAAAGGACCAAAATTGTAAAAAAAACAATCAAATGTAAATTCTGGACTTTAAAATACAATAAAATAAAGTAAAATACTTACTACTCTAGGTAAGGTACTTACTATTTTAGGTCTAAAAAGTAGATTTGACTGGCAGAAAATATAATTAACAAACTTGAACATAAATTTCCAGATACTATGCAAACTAAAAAACAGAAAAAAAGAATGAAGAAAAATTAACAGAGCTTCAAAGAAATGGAAGACAATACTTAAAGCATTGACATATATGTAATGGGGATAGCAGAAGGAGAGGGAGAAATAAATTGAAGAAAATTCTTCAAAGAAATAATAGCTAAAATATTATCAAAATTATTTTTAAAATGGTAATATAAATATCCCAGAAGATCAATGAAGTCCAAGTGGGATAAACTCAGGGACTCATAAACAGACATATGATAGTAAAATGCTGAAAATTAAAGACACAAGACAATCTTGAAAACTTCAGGAGAAAAATGGCATGGTGATGCCTCAGCAGAAACAATAGAGACCAAAATGCAGTAGGATAACATATTAAAACTATTCAAGGAATAACACTGTCAACCAAGACTCCTACATACAACAAAATTGATATTAAAATATTAAGGCACAAAAGACTTTACATGAGAAACCATCAACAAAATAGACTGGAAATGATCAAAAAAGATAACCTACACCCAAAGACAAAGAAGAAGCCACATTGAGATGGTAGGAGGGGGCTTTCAGGATATAAGCAATCCCATACTTGCCAGGTGGGTGACTCACAGATTAGAAAATAACTATATAGCAGAGGATCACCCACAAGTGGAGAGTTCCAAACCCCATATCAGGTTCCCCAGCCTGGGAGTCTGGCATTGGAGGAGGAATCCCTGGAGTATTTGGTGTTGAAGGAAAATGAGCCGTGTGCAAGGATGTTGCATGGGACTGGGGTAAAAAGAGAATCCACTCATGGAGGATGCACACAGGCTTTCATGAGCGCTGGGTCCCTGAGAAAAGCAGAGTCTCCATAAGAATCAGGTTCAGACATATCTGCAGGTCTTGGAATGTCTCTCAGGAAAACATGGATGGCTGTGGTTTGCTATGGGGACAAGACATTGGAGGCAGAGTTCGAGGAAATAATCATCAGCATGAGCTCCCATGGATGCTGCAATTTTGGAAATCTTGCTGAACCCATGAGGGCTGAGAATCCCCAGGCAAACAACAAACTAGGGTGGGAACACAGCCCCACCCACCAGTAAACAGGCTGCCTAAAGTCCTGGGCACATAGCCACCTCTAATTATACCCAGAGACAAAGCTCCACCCACCAGAGGGATTAGACTCAGTTCCACCTACCAGTATGCAGGCACCAGTCCCTCCCATCAGGAAGCTGGCCACAGGATCCTGTATCAAAGATCACCCATAAGGGGGTGGATACTAAAAATGGGAGGCTACAAGCCACTCTCTTGCAAAAAGGAGACCACATGAAAAGCTATACAAAATTTTTAAAAAGGCAGAAAAATATGAGCCAGATGAAGGAACAAGACAAAAACCCAGAAAAACAGCTAAGTGAACCAGAAATTAGGGACTTCCATGAAAAAGAATTTAGAGTAATGATGGTAAGAATGATTCAAAATCCTGGGAAAAAAAAACTGGAGGCAAAGATAGATAAATTATAAGAAATGTTTAACAGAGAAATATAAGTTTTAAAGGTTAAACAAGCAGAGATGAAAAGTACAATAACTGAAATTTAAAAATTCACTAGAAGGACCAAGGGCAGAATATAGGAGACTGAGGAAAACAAAAGTGAGGTAAAAGATAGACTGGTGGAAATCACTGATGCAGAAGAGAATAAAGTAAAAAGAATGAAAAGAAATGAGGACAGTCTAAGAGAATTCTGGGATAACTTTAAGTTCACCATCATTCACAATACAGGGGTTCCAGAAAGAGAAGAGAGAGAAAAAGGGCCAGATAAAACATTTGAAGAGATAATAGCCAAAAACTTCCCTAATATGGGAAAGGAATCAGTCACATAGTTCCAGGAAGCACAACAAATACCACATAAAATAAACCCAAGGAAGAACACCTAGAGACATATTTTAAACAAATTGACCAAAATTAAAGACAAAGAGAAAATATTGACAGCAGCTAGAGAAAACCAATAAATAATATATAAAGGAAGCCCCAAAAGATTATAAGCTGATTTTTTAGCAGAAACTCTGCGGGCCAAAAGGGAGCGACATGATGTATTTAAAAATGATGAAAGGCAAAAAACGACAACAAAAAAAAAATATTCTACCCAGCAAGGCCCTTATTCAGACTTTAAGGAGAAATAAAAACTTTATAGACAAGAAAAAGCTAAGAGAATTCAGTCCAGTAAACCAGCTTTACAACAAATATTAAAGGAACTTCATTAGATGGAAAAGTAAAGTCCACAACTAGAAACAAGAAAACTAATGAGAATGCTCACCCATAAAGGCAAACATATAGTAAAGGTAGGAAGTCATCCACATATAAATATGTTACCAAAAGCAGCAATCCTGAGAAGGGGAGGGTACGAATGCAGGATATTGGAGATACATTTGCAATTAAGAGACCAGAAAATTAAGACAATCTTGTATATAGAGAGAAATACCTATATCAAAACCTCGTTGTAATGGCAAACCAAAAATCTGCAATAGATACACACACAAATAAGACAGAGACATCCAAATGTGACACTAAAGATAGTCATCAAGCAACAAGAGAAAAAGAGAAGGGAAGAAAAAAAGATAAACAAAAATAAATCCAAAACTATTAACAAAATGGCAATAAGAACATACAATACATATCAATACTCAATTTAATTTTGATTCCTTTCATTAGTTCTTTCTTCTTTGATTTTCATAGCTAAGACTTCCAAAACTATGTTGAATAGTAGTGGGAAAGTGGACATCCTTGTCTTGTTACTTATCTTAGTGGAAATTTTTTCAATTTTTTTACCATTGAGAGGGATGTTAGCTGTGGGTTTGTCATATATGGCTTTTATTATGTTGATATAGGTTCCCTATATACCCATTTTCAGGAGTTTTTTTCTTAATCATAAATGGGTACTGAATTTTGTCAACAGTATTTTCTGCATCTATTTAGATAAGCATATGGTTTTTATTTTTCAGTGTGTTGAATTGTAAAAGAAGAAAAACTATCACTATTTGCAGATGACATGGTACTATCTATTACTAGACACTCCTAAATACACTACCAAAAAACTGTAGGAATTCATCAATGAATTTGCCAAAGTTACAATACAAAATTAATAGAGAAATCAAGAATACAGAGAAATTTCTATGTACTAAAAATGAAAGACGAGAAAGAGAAATCAGAGAAACTTCACATTTACCTTTGCATCAAAAGAATAAAATACCTAGAAATAAAACTACCTAAAGAGTCAAAGACCTATACAGTGAAAATTATAGGATGCTGATGAAAGAAAGCAAAGACGACACAAATAGATGGAAATATATAACATGCTCTTGGATTGGAAGAATGAATATTGTCCGAATGATTAGACCACCCAAGGAAATCTACAGATTCAATGCAATCTCTATCAAACTACTAAGGACATTATTCACAGAACAGAATATTTTAAAATTTGTTTGGAAACACATAAGACCCCAAATAGCCAAAGTGATATTGAAAAAGTAAACTGGAAATGGAGGAATCAGGCTTCCTGACTTCAGATAAATCTACAAGTTACAGATATCCAAGTGACATGGTACTGGCACACACAAAAAAAACCCCAGAAATATTGATGAGTGGAACAGTATAAAAAGCTCAGAAATAAAATCAAACACTATGGTCAACTAATCTATGACATGGAGAAAAGGGAACACTCCTACACTGTTGGTGAGAATGTAAATTGGTACAAAAACTACGGAAAACAGTATATATATATATTCCTCAGAAAACTAAAAATAGTACTACCATATGATCCATCAATCCACTCCTAGTCATCTATCTGGAGAAAACAATAATTCAAATAGAAACATCCACCACTATGTACTTTGCAGCACTATTTACAATAGCCAAAACAAGGAAGCAATCTAAATATCCATCCACAGAGTAATTGGATAAAGAAGATGTGATAAATATATGCAACAAAATATTACATAGCTATAAAAAAGAATGAAATAATGCCATTTGCAGCAATATGGATGGACCTAGAAATCAACATACTAAGTAAAGTCAGACAGAGAAAGTCAAATATGATATGATATCACTTATATGTGAATTCTAAAACTAGGTTACAAATGAACTTATTTGCAGAACAGAAACAGACTAACAAACTTGAAAAACTTATGGTACCAAAGGGGACACAAATTTGGTAAGCAGGTGGACTAGGAGTTCGGGATTGTTCTAATCCATATGGGAAAAGAATCTGTAAGAGAATATATGTTTGTACATTTATATTTGAATCTTTGTGATGTACAGAAGAAAGTATCACAACCTTGTAAAACACCTATATTTCAGTAAAATTAAATGTCATAAAAACACTCCCTACAAATAAAAATACAGGAAAAGATGGCTTCACAGGTGAATTCTACCAAACATACAAAGAGGAATTTATACCCATCCTCCTTAAATTTTATCAAAAAGTTGAAAAAGAAGGAACACTCCCAAAGACATTCTATGATGCCACCATCACCCTAATTCCAAAACCAGGCAAAGATACCACCAAAAAAGAAAACTATTGGCCAATAACTTTGATGAATATAGACACAAAAATTCCCAACAAAATTTTAGCCAACCAAATCCAGCAACATATCAAAAGATCATACACCATGACCAGGTGGGATTCATCCCAGGTTCACAAGGATGGTTCAACATACGCAAATCAATCAGTCATAGACCATATCAACAAAAGAAAAGTCAAAAACCACATGATCATCTCAATAGATGCAGAAAAAGCATTTGACAAAGTCCAATATCCCTTCATGACAAAAACTCTTACCAAGAGGGATTATTCCTGAACATAATCAAAGCCATTTAGGACAAACCCATAGCAAATATAGTACTCAATGGAGAAAAGCTGAAACCCTTACCACTAAAATCTGGAACAAGACAAGGATGCCCACTCTCACCACCGTTATTCAACATAGTACTGGAAGTCCTAGCCACAGCAATCAGACAAACAAAAGAAATAAAAGGCATCCAAATAGGAAGAGAAGAGGTAAAACTCTCACTGTATGCAGATGACATGATACTATATATAGAAAACCCTAAGGACTCCACACAAAAACTACTCGAACTGATCAAGGAATTCAGCAAAGTAGCAGGATATAAGATTAACATTCAGAAATTAGCTACATTTCTGTATAGTAACAATGAAATATTAGAAAAGGAATACAAAATTACAATACCTTTTAATACTGCACCCCATAACATCAAGTGCCTGGGAATACACCTGAGCAAGGACATAAACAACTTACATGCCGAGAAGTATAAACCATTAATCAAGGAAATTAAACAAGATGTAACGAAATGGAAAGATAGCCCATGCTCCTGGGTTGCAAAAGTTAATATTGTAAGAATGGCCATACTACCCAAAGCAATCTACAGATTCAGTGCAATCCCTATCAGATTACCCATGACATTTTCCACAGAACTAGAACAAACAATCCAAAAATTCATATGGAACCACAAAAGACCCAGAATTGCCAAAGCAATTCTGAAGAACAAGAACCAAGCAGGAGGCATAACTCTCCCAGACTTCAGGCACTTTTACAAAGCCACAGTCATCAAGACAGTGTAGTACTGGTACCAAAACAGACAGACAGACCAGTGGAACAGAAGAGAGAACCCAGAAATAAACCCAGACACCTATGGTCAATTAATCTTTGACAAAGGAGACAAGAACATCAAATGGGAAAAAAACAGTCTTTTCAGCAAGTATTGCTGGGAAACCTGGGCAGCTGCCTGCAAATCAATGAAACTAGAACACACCCTCACACCATGCATGAAAATAAACTTAAAAAGGCTGAAAGACCTAAATATAAGACAAGACATCACCAAACTCCTGGAAGAGAACATGGGCAAAACATTTTCTGACATCAACCTTACCACTGTTTTCTCAGATGAGTCTCCCAAAGCAACAGAAATAAGAGCAAAAATAAACCAATGGGACCTAATCAAACAGACAAGCTTTTGCACAGCAAAGGAAACCCAAAAGAAAACAAAAAGATACTGTCCAGAATGGGAGAAAATAGTCTCAAATGATGCAGCTGACAAGGGCTTAATCTCTAAAATATACAAGCAACTTACACAACTTTACTGCCAAAAAATCCAACAACCCAATTGATAAATGGACAAAAAACCTGAATGGATATTTACCCATATACAGATGGCCAACAAGCACAAGAAAAAATACGCTCAACATCTCTGATTATTAGAGAAATGCAAATCAAAACTTCCATGAGATACCACCTCACACCAGTCAAAATTGCCATCATAAGTAATTCCACAAATAACAAATTCTGGAGGGGGTGTGGAGACAAGGGAACCTTCCTGCTCTCTTGGTGGGAATGTAAATTAGTACAACCACTGTGGAAAGCAGTATGGAGGTACCTTAGCAAACTATACATAGAACTACCATATGACCCAGCAATCCCACTCTTGGGCACATATCTGGACAAAATTTTCCTTAAAAAATACACATGTACCTGCATGTTCATTGCCACACTATTCACAACAGCAAGACATGGAAACAACCCTAATGTCCATTGACAGATGATTGGATTAGGAAGATGTGGTACATATACACAATGGAATATTACTCAGTGATAAAAAAGAACAACATAACGCCATTTGCAGATATGGATGGAACTAGAGACTCTCATCCTGAGTGAAGTAAGTCAGAAGAAGAAAGACAAATACCATATGATATCACATATCTGGAATCTAATATAAGGCACAAACGAACCCTTCCACAGAAAAGAAAATCATGGACTTGGAGAATAGACTCGTGGTTGCCAAGGGGGAGGGAGTGTGATGAACTGGGAATTTGGGGTTAGTATATGCAGACTATTGCCTTTAGAATGGATTAGCAATGAGATCCTGCTGTATAGCACTGGGAACTATGTCTGATCAGTTATGATGGAGCATGATAATGTGAGAAAAAACAATGTATGTGTGTATTTGTAACTGAGTCACCATGCTATACCATAGGGAAAAAAAAAAACTAAAAAATTTTTAATGAAAAAGAGAGAATGAAAATATAAAAAATATAATATGACACAAATGATACTATCTCCAAAAGAGAAAAATATTTAAGGCCGTAGAGAATAGACTCTTGGTTGCCGTGTGAGATGGGGTAGAGGGAGGGATAGGGTAGAAGGTGTGTTAGCACATGTAAGCTATTGCAAGTATAATTGCTAAACAAGTTCCTACTGTATAGCACAAACTCTATTCCATATCCTATGATAAATCAAAATGGATATGAGTAGTTTTTAAATGATGTGTATATATGTTTGTGTATATAACTGAATAACTTTGCTATATAGCAGATTAATGCATTAATTAAATCAATTATACTTCAATTAAAAATAAAAAAGCTAAAGGATTTACAAATGTATAAAATTGAGATAATCCATTGCTAGAAGACTTGCCTTAACAAAAACACTTAACATACCTTTTCACACTAAAAAGAAATGATCTCACGTGGTAACTTGTTGATTTGAATTCAAATGAACCAAAGGAGTATGCCCATAGATATATCTAATGTAATTGTAGTAGGTGACATTATGCATATTTTCACTTTTATCATTTTACAAAATCAGCTCTTGCTTTCATTGGTATTTTCTATTATTTTTTACCTCTATTTTATTTCCTTCCTTCTTCTGACTTTGGGCTGTAATTATTCTTATTTTTCTAATTCCCTTAGATGGTAGGTTTGATTGTTTGAGATTTTTCTTTTTTTCTTTTTTAGGGCTGGATCTGCAGCATATGGAAGTTCCCAGGATAGGGGATGAATCTGAGTTACAGCTTCCAGCCAAGAGTGAATGCTTTGAAGGAGACATTAAATCCTTATAGCTTATATCTGGAATCTAATACATGGCACAAATGAGCCTTTCCACAGAAAAGAAAATCATAGACTTGGAGAACAGACTTGTGGTTGCCAAGGGGGAGGGGGAGGGAGTGGGATGGATTGGGAATTAGGGGTTAATAGATGCAAACTATTGCCTTAGGAATGTATTAGCAATGAGGTCCTGCTGTATAGCACTGGGAACTGTGCCTGGTCAGTTATGATGGAGCATGTTAAGTGAGAAAAAGAATGTTTATATGTAGGTATGACTGGGTCACCTTGCTGTAGAAAATTGACATAACATGGTAAACCATCTATGATGGAAAAAAAATCATTTAAGTTTTAAAAAGGAAAAATTAATTAATTAACTAATTAATTAATACTTATAGCTGTGAGCTTCTGCCATCCCCAGCCATGTCATGATTTTCTTTTGTCTTCCTCACTCATGGATTCTTTTTGCCTGGAATTCAGGAGGGAAAATTCAGTAAGCAAATTAAGATGTGATATCAGTCTTCCTTCTTTGGTTTTGACAGTTTTTAATCCAGTTACTTGTTGAATTTGAGACTCTGTTCTGACTGATCCCCATTCTACCTAGTCATGCCCTCCTCCAGGGCTGCTCCCAAACTGTTTTTCATCCACTCAAGTCAGTCAGAGCCCTAATGATATGACCTGTCTGCAATCTGGGTTCTCATTGATGTCAACAACTTTCTCACCCACTGAGCCTGCACAAAATAAGCTAGAGATCTATTTTCATCTTTTTCCATGGTTATAATCATCATCATCAATTCATTCTAGCAATTCTAGTAAAGTAGCTTTTACTTACCTTATTCAATGCTATCTTCCTAATAGCTCTGTGAGAGAGGAAAGGCAGGTATATGTTCATTTTATAGATGAAGAACCTGAAGCTCACAAAAGTTATTTACTCAGCTATATAGCAATGAAGCCAGAACTGGGATCCATGTCTCTCTCACTTTCCAGTCTCAAATTTTTCCCTACAATAGCATTTCCCCCAAGATGCCCACGATAAAGCTGTTTGGTAACCTCTGATTTCTTTTATCAGAATCCTCAGGAAGGAAGTCTTTAAAGGGTATTTAAAGGGCCTCCCAGTAATTTCCTTGTGGCTTAGCAGGTAAAGGATCCAGTTTTGTCACTATAATGCCTCTGGTTACTGCAGTAGCACAGGTTTGATCCCTGGCTCAGGAACTTCCATATACTATGAGAGAGAGGGGGAAAGAAAGAGAGAGAGAGAGATACATCCCAGATGTCTCTTATGAACAGGAAAAATCCCAAATACATATAAAACCCTGTATATCAATCAGGGTTAGCCAGTTAGTGCCTCATCTCTCATGTACAGTGCTGGAAATATCCTGGGAATGTTCATGTGGTCCTAGGTCTTTGAATTACATCATTTTTTTTTGTCTTTTTCTAGATCCACATCCATGGCATACAGAGGTTCCCAGGCTAGGGGTATAATCAGAGCTGAAGCCACTGGCCTACACCAGAGCCACAGCAATGCCAGATCAAAGCTGCATCTCAAACCTACACCAGAGCTCACAGCAACGCCATAACCCATTGAGCAAGGCCAGGGATTGAACCCACAACCTTGTGGTTCCTAGTCAGATTCGTTAATCACTGAGCCATGATGGGAACTCCTGAACTACATTATTTTTAAGAGCTCATATTCCCTATTATGGGACACTACAACTAGGGAATCATGACAGGCTAAAGTATAATCTCAGCAGTATTTGGCTATAGTTGTTACACATTTTTCTTTCTGGGATTTAATTTATAGGCTCTCTCAACCTTTGTGATTATTTTCAACTGTTGTTTTGTTTTTTTGCATGAGTCTCAGGTAACTCATGTTATTGTGTCCCTTTTTGACCTAATATGAAAGTGATTTTCTCTACAATTGTGATAGGTATTGCAACTAATGTTCTATCCTCTAAGACCTTGGTTTCCCTATTGATCTAGGTAACTTTCTATTATCTCCTATGGATCAAAAAAAATGTGAGAGAGTTAGAACACCTGTCATCATTTTAAGGAGAATCTGAAGATCATCTAATGAGAAATAATTCTTGAAATGTTAATCAAGCTTGCCTCTTCCAACTTTGCAGCCTCCTCTTTCAAAAAACATACTTTGAGTTCCTCGTGTGGTGCAGTGGACTAAGAATCCAACTGCAATGCCTTGGGTTACTGGAGAGGCATGGGCTCAGTCTCTGATCTGGCATAGGTTAAAGGATCTGCTGTTGCTGCAGCTGCAGTGTATGTTGCAGCTACAGCTCAGATTCATTCCCTGGCCTGGAAACTTCCATATGCCATGGTATAGACATTTTAAAAAATGAAAAAACATATACTAATCTACTTGGAGAATCAATTGCTTTACCTATTATTTAGAAATCTTGTAGAAACTAACAGGCAAGTCACTTAGACTTGCCTGCTATAGTGAAAAAATAGAGCCTTCCTGGCTCTATAATTTCTAACCTATTGCCAAGACTAGAGTTCAATGGTAAGATTTGGTCATTGAGTCCTTTTTTTCACACTGTCTCATCTGCAGTTTCCTTCTGGGATCTCATAGGCTGACTGAGGATAGGACAATGGAGTCTTGTGTCTGCTCTCTCTCTTGTCTTCTCCTCTCTCCTTTCCTTTACTGTCTCTGACTCTCTCTCACACACACAACATAGACATGTTAATACACTCCTGCCTTTCTTGGAACATCCTCGAGGATTAGAACAGATACTAAGTTTCTATCTCTCCCTTCTTAATTAGCACCTTCACCTCCGTATCTTTCCTAGACCCTAAATATCGATTTTCTAATAGCAGGTATCTGCTATCTGGGGCTCAGGGAAGCAGCTGGCTAAACTGAGGACCAATCTAAGCTTTATATTAATGAGGAATTGTCCTCGCTGGTAGATAAGCAACTGAATAGAACTAACTATATCACTTTCTAGACCTATGATCTTAGCTAATTCATTCACATAACTTCTCTGGAAATTATCTTCCTTAAATTATAAATAAAGAAGTGGGATTTAGCAACAAGTTCTAAGTAAATGGCTTTCTAGCTATGATCTGCAGTACTCTGGGCACATCACACTTCACTTTAATTAAAGCAGCTTTGATTTTTTTCTGTATTATGAGGAAGCTCCAAATAAAACTTCACTAGAGCAAAGGGTTTAACCAGTATAAAACAGTCTTATCTACTTACCTAAAGACTTTTGAGGGCCAATCTAATACTAACATGTTTTGATTAGATAATAGAAGCTCTTTATAACCATTTCAGAAAAAATGGGAATATTTATGGTTGACTTAACCAAAGGATAAAGTTAATATTTGGGGATTTCAGTCTGGGCAGTCCAGTCAAGCAACACTGTAAAAGGTTGTTAAAGGAAATATTTGAGGGCCAGTTCATAGACATTAAATAATAATCCCAAGTTCATAACCTGCCTCTGCCCTTATGGTACGTGTCTCACAGACACTGAGCTCTTCAAATTTGTTTGTGTAATAAGCATTTATGAGTGTCTGACATGTATGAGGTTCACAAATAGGGAACGAATGTGGCATTACAAAAAGTTTGTTTTTTCTAACTATATGCTGTCTATAAGAGGTTCTTTTTTTCATTTTTTCCAGTCCATAGATAGACTCTTAATTCTCATGATGAGTAGATGTACTATATCCTTACTTTACAGGTAGAAAACTAAGGCAAGAGAGGTGAAATTTGCCAAAAATCACAATTATTTCTTCCTCATTTATTCAACACACAGATTCACACAAATCGTAAGTGGTGCATCTGGGACATAAACCTATTTCTTCCAAGCTAAGCAACCCCTTTTCATTAGTTGATAAGACTTCTGGTTTCCACTTGGCCCGAAAATATCCAATCCATCCCTTTCTCTACATGTCCATACCCATGATCTTAATTCAGATCCATAATTTATCTTCTGAACTATTGCAGTGGCCTATTGCAGATGCCATACGTGGCTTCTTGTCTGTTGCCTCTCCAATCCATTCTTCTCCTAGTTGCAGTATTCTTTTTATAACACAAATATGACCATATTTCTTCCCTTCTTAAACATATGCAGCAGGCAGGATCAAGATGGCAGAGGAGTAAGACATGGCAATCACTTTCTCCCACAAACACATAAAAAAAATCCAACTACATGTAGAACAATTCACACAGAATATCTACTGAACACTGGCAGAAGACTTTAAACCTCCAAAAAGGGCAAGAAACCCTCCACCTAACTGTGTAGAACAAAAGAAAAAAGAGAGAAGAGGAAATAAAAGGAATCAGGGCTGGTCCAGCACTCCCGAGAGGGAGCTGTGGAGGAGGAAAGGAATCCACACCTTGGGAGGCAACCTAATTGATGGGGAGATCAGGTGAGATGGAGGAACCTCAAAGCCTCAGAGAAAAGGGCAGAATCCAGACTGAGGACTACAAAGCAGAGAGAGAGATGCACAAACCATTGGTACCACTTCCCCAAGACACAGCAGCCAGAGACACTCTGGTGGGAGCTGAGACTGAGACTCAGGCTCTGGAGATGGGAGAGGATGAGGCTTGGCTGTGTAGAGACAGCCTGAGGGGCTAGCGAGCAGAGCACTGTCCACTGGGAAACAGAGTGTCACAGCTGAAGGAGTTCAAGAGGAGGCCTGGGCCTGCAGGAGAACCAAGGCACTACTGTTGGGAAGGACAAGAGGAGGGGCGGTGGGACTGACATATGAATATTTTTCTCTGTGCATGTGTGGGCTTTTGGATGGCAGGGCCCATCTTGATAAGGATACAGGTGGCAGAGAGTTGCTTGCATGGGCTATGGGTGGCAGGGACAAACTCCTGTAGTCATCTCAGACTCCAGAGGTGGGCATGGCACAGCATCACTAGGGGTCTGTGAACAGGAAACACTTGTGGCCCTAGTCTTCTCAGAGACAGTGCAGAGAAGGGCACTGCAACTAAGTGCTACCCATTATTACTCTTACTCCCCTGTAACACACAAGCCCTGCTTCTGCTGATGATGATACAAAATGCTCTGGGCATAGCCTATACCTGCCTGATGGTCACTTACCAGGGCCTTGCAACCAGGATCACCCTACACCACTTCCCTGCCCAACAACCAAGTACTGGCTACTAGCCCTTCCTATTGCCCTCATCTCCCTGGAAGCAAACAATGGCCATACACCAGTATACCTCCTATCAAGGGGATAACAGCCTACACACACAGGAAAGAGCAGTAAGCATCCAAACCAAAAGCAGTCCTCACAACAAAATAAAAGGGTAAGACCTCACAAAATACCCAGGGGGCACTCTCACATATATAGTAGCCCTTCAAGATTACAGTAGTTGTTTTCCATAAAGTCACAGAATAAGAAAAAATATGAGCAAATTGAAGATGCTCAGGAACCATTCCCAGTTAAAAGAACAGGAGAATTCCCCTGAAGGAGCAAACAATGAAACAGACATCTGCAGTCTAACAAAAACCAAGTTCAAAAAGGAAACAGTGAAAATGCTGAAGGAATTAAGAGTGTATATGAACAGTAATGCAGATTACTTTAGAAATGAACTGGAAAATATAAGAAGGAGCCAAGAAAAATTAGAGACTTCATTTGCATGGAGTTCCCATTGTGGTGCAGCAGAAATGAACCTGACTAGAAACTATGGGGTTGTAGGTTCGGATTCCTGGCCTCACTCAGTGGGTTAAGGATCTGGCATTGCTGTGAGCTGTGGTGTGGGTCACAGATGTGGCTTGGATCTGGTGTTTCTGCAGCTGTGGCATGGGCCGGCAGCTGTAGCTCCAATTAGCCCCCTAGCCTGGGAACCTCCATATACCTCCTCTGCAGCCCTAAAAAGCAAAAAGTAAAAAAGAAAAAGAAAAGGAAAGGAAAGGAAATTCATTTGCCGAGATGCAAGCAGAGTTAAAGCATTGAAGAGCAGAATAGAGAGCAACAAGTAAGTGACTTGGAAGGTAGAATAATGGAAGTTACCCAATCAGGACAGCAGACAGAAAAACAAATGGAAAAAAAAAAACATGAAAGCAATATAAGAGATCTATAGAATAATATAAAGCTGGCAAATCTACATATAATAGGGATTCAAGAAGAAGAAAAAGAAAGGGAATTGAAAGTGTATTTGAAGGAATTATGGCTGAAAACTTTCCAAATCTAAAGGAAACAGATATCAAGATACAGGAAGCATAGAAGGCCCCAAACAAGTTGAACAGAAACAGACCCTCACCAAAACATATTATAATAAAAAAGGAAAAAGTTAAAGATAAGATGAGGATTCTAAAGATAGCAAGAGAAAAAAAATACTTAATTATAATGGAACTCCCATAATGCTACCAGCTGATTTCTCTAGAGAAACACTACATGCCAGAAGAGAGTGGCAAGAGATATTCAAAGTTCTAAAAGGGAAACATTTTCAGCCTAGAATACACAAGCCAGCAAGAATATCATTTAAAATAGAAGGAGAAATAAAGAATTTTTCAACAGAAAGTAAAAGAATAGAGCAATACTAAACCCATTCTAAAAGAAATACTGAGGTCTCCTCTAAATAGGAAAGAAGTAAGTTATAAGATGGAAGAAATCACAATTGGAAAGCAATCACTTAAATAAGCCAGTTTACAGATCTAAAAGTAAAAAAAAAAAAACTGTTGTAAAAATGATGATTAAAAAAAGGAACAGCAAAAGGATAAACGTGAAGATGTAAAGAGATTATCCAAACACCTGTAATGGAACATGGTGGAAGACAACATGAGAAAAAGAATGTGTGTGTGTGTGTGTGTGTGTGTGTGTGTGTGTGTGTGTGTGTGTGTGTGTGTATCTGGTCACTTGGCTATACCAAAGAAATTGACAGAGCACAGTTAATCAACTATAATAGAAAATTAAAATTAAAAAACTCACTTCTGAAGAAAAGCACCCCAGGAACTCACTTAAATAGTTCATGGGTAGCTGGGATGATTAGAAGAGCTCCTTATGAGTGTCAAAGCCAGGAAGCAATGTGGCATCTGTGTTAGTAGATCTATGGGAACAGAACTGCTGGACCAGGAGATTGGGAACAGCAAAAAAATAGATGTCCCTGTGTTAGAATATGTAAAGCAGGTCACAACCAAGTGGGGTTTCAGGAGAAATAAAAAGGGAGTGAGAGTTTGGATAAATTAACAGATGAGAATCTGAAATTGAAGTTAGGATTTAATAAGGTACTAAATGGAGTGAACCCAGCAGAGCATCAGGAATAACTGTTATATTCTAAATGGGATGTGAGAGTGTATTCCATTTTTCTCCTCTGCAAATATCACTTGCTCTTGTTGAAGTCACCTCTGGTATGAAACTCTTTGAGTAATCACAATCACAGAACATAATTCCAAAGAAACACTACAGGCAGAAAAGAGTGTCAAGATACTTGTAAAGTTCTAAAAGGGAAAAATTTGCAGCCTAGAATACACTACCTAGCAAGAACATAATTTAAAATAGAAGAAATAAAGAATTTCTCCAACAAACAAAAACTAAAAAAATAAATAAAAATAAAGCAAAATTAAACCTACTCTAAAAGAAATACTGAACTGTCTCCTCTAAAGAGGAAATAAGTAAGAAGATATAGAAAAATCACAACTGGTAAACCATCACTTAAGCCAGATCTAAAACAAACAAACAAACAAACAAACAAAAATTGTAAAAGTGATGATAAACAAAAGAAATAGGAAAAGGGATAAACATGAAGACTAAAAAAGGACATCAAAAGCATAAAATGTGGGAAAGAAAAGTAAGAAAATCTAGACTCTTCTTTGTTTTTAGAATGTGTTTGAGCTTATATGAATATCAGGCTAAAGCAAATAGATATAGGAAGGGGTTAACACACTTGAAAAACAGGGCAACCACAAATAAAAAAAATACATTCGTAAAAAAAAATAAAGAGATACAAGCATAAAATACAAGGAAATCATCCAACCAAAAGATAAAGGAAAAAAGGAGAATTATATAATCAACTGGAAAACAAGGTTTAAAATGGCAATAAATCCATATTTATCAATAATTACCTTAAATGTCAATGGACTGAATGCTCTAATCAAAACACATAGGTTGGCATATTGGATAAGAAAACAATACACTGTCTACAAGAGACTCACCACAGGGAAAAGGACACATATAAATTGAAAGTGAGGGGATGGAAAAATATATTTCATGTGAATGGAAAGGACAGAAAAGCAGGAATTGCAATACTCGTATCAGACAAAATAGACTTTAAAATGAAGGCCTTAAAGAAAGACAAAGAAGGACACTAATAAATGATAAAAAAGATCAATTCAAGAAGAGGATAATATACTCCTCAATATATATGCCCCTAATACTGGAGCACCCAAAGACATACAACAAATATTAACAGACATAAAAGGAGAAATGGACAGGTATACTATAAGAGTAGACTTTAACACCCCACTCACATCAATGGACAGATCTTATAGACAACAAATCAATAAGGCAACAGAGATTCTAATTGACACAATAGAAAAGTTAGACTTAATTGACATTTTCAGGACATTGCATCCAAAAATTCAAAGAAATAGAAAGATATTACATGCTCCTGGATTAGAAGCATTAATATTGTTAAAATAGCCATACTACCCAAAGCAATCTACAGATTTAATGCAATCCCTATTAAATTACCCATGACATTTATCACAGAACTAGAACAAACAATCCAAAAATTTCTATGGAACCACAATAGGCCCAGAATTGTCAAAGCACTCCTGAGGGAAAAAAAAAAAAAACAAGCATGAGGCATAAATCTCCCAGAATTCAGACAATACTACACAGCTACAGTAATCAAGAGAGTGTTGTGTTACTGGTACCAAAACAGACATACAGACCAATGGAACAGAATAGAGAACCCAAAAATAAACCCAGACACCTATGGTCAATAAATCTTCTCTGAAGGGAGTTCCCATCACAGCTCAGTGGAAACAAATGTGATTAGTTTATTGAGGACGCGGGTTCTATCCCAGGCCTTGCTCAGTGGGTTAGGCATCCGGCATTGCTGTGATCTGTGGTGTAGGTCACAGATGCAGCTTGGATCTGGCATTGCTGTGGCTCTGGTATGGGCCAGTGGATACAGCTCCAATTCAACCCTTAGCCTGGGAACCTCCATAGGCTGTGGGTGTAGCCCTAAAAGACAAAAACTAAGACAATAAGACAAAACAAAACAAAACAAAAAACCCTCAACAAATGAGTCAAGAATATAAAATGGAGGAAAGACAGTCTCTTCACCAATTGGTGCTGGGAAAACTGAGCAGCAGCATGTAAATCAATGAAACTAGAACACACCCCCACACCATGCACAAACATAAACTTAAAATGGCTTAAAGACTTAAGAAAAGACACCATCAAACTCCTGGAAGAGAACATAGGCAAAACATTCTCTGACATCAACTGCACAAATGTTCTCTTAGGGCAGTCTCCAAGGCAACAGAAATAAAAACAAAAATAAACCAGTGGCACCTAATCAAAATTACAAACTTTTGCACACCAAAGGAAACCATAAATAAAAAAAAAGACGACTTACAGAATGGGAGAAAATAGTGTCAAATGATGTAACCAACAAAGGCTCAAACTCTACAACATAGAAACAACTTATACAACTCACACCAAAAAACAAAAACAAAAACTCAACAACTCAATTGAAAAATGGGCAGAAGACCTGAATACACATTTCTCCAAAGAAGATATATGGATATAGCCAATACGCACATGACAAAAATGCTCAACATCACTAATTATTAAAGAAATGCCAATCAAAGCTTCAATAAGGTACCACCTCACATGGATCAGAATGGCTATCATTAATAAGACCGCAATTAACTAGTGCTGCAGAGGTTGTGGAGAAAAGCGAACCCTCTTACACTGTAAAAATGAAAATTGGTACAACTGCTATGTAAAACACTATGGAGGTACCTCAGAAAACTAAAAATAGAACTACCTTATCATCTAGCAATCCCACTCCTGGGCATATATCTGCACAAAACTTTTGTTCAAAAAATTACATGCACCCTTATGTTCAGTGTAACACTATTCACAATGCCAAGACATGGTAACAATTCAAATGTCCATCGACAGATGAATGGATAAGCAGATGAGGTATATATACCAATGCGTTACTACATAGCCATAAAAAGAACAAAATAATGCCATTTGCAGCAACATGTGTGGAATTAGAGATTCTCTTATTAAGTGAAGTAAATCAGAAAGAGAAAGACAAATACCATATGATATATCTGGAATCTAATGTATGGCACAAAAGAACATATCTACAGAAAAGAAACAAACTCATGGACATGTAGAAACAGATCTGTGGTTTTCAAGGGGGAGGGGGAGGGAAAGGGAGTGGGATGGATTGGAAATTTGGGGTTAGAAGAGGCATACTATTGCATTCAGAGTGGATAAGCAATGAGGTCCTGCTGTATAGCACAGGGAACTATATCTAATTACTTGTGATAGAACATGATGGAGGGTAATGTGAGAAAAATAATGTGTGTGTGTGTGTGTGTGTGTGTGTGTGTGTGTGTAAGTAAATGGGTCACTTTACTGTGTAGCAGAAATTGATGGAACATGTAAATCAACTATAACAAAAATTTTTAAAAAATCTTCAAAACTCCCACTGTCTTTAGAATGAAATCCAAAGTCAACATGAAACACTATTCACTTCATGTTACCACCCAGTTACTTAGGCCAAAAGCTTCGAGCCATCCTTACTTTCTCTCTTTCCTTTACCCTCTTTGTCTATCAGTAAATTATGTCTATAAAGACTTCTAAAATATATCTTGAATTTGTCTCATTTACTCCACATTCGCATCACATTCATAGCTATCACCATTGTCTCAGCCACCATAATATCTGTCACTTGGACTGTT
Organism: Sus scrofa; assembly: GCF_054392235.1. NCBI lineage: Eukaryota > Metazoa > Chordata > Mammalia > Artiodactyla > Suidae > Sus > Sus scrofa. Next base: position 64,001,783 of record NC_139401.1, read on the forward strand.
ACAATACTCTCTTAATTGCTCCACTCTTGCCTCGTGTGCAGCCTACTCTTCATGTGGCAGCCACAGTAGTCTTTTTAAAATATAAATCAGACCATGGTATTCATCTTCTCAGAACCTCAATGATTCACTATCTCATTCAAAGTAAATGAATATAAAACAGTAAATAATCTGCCCCTAACTCCTGATACCCCCTTGCCCGACTACATTTTTCCCACAAAAGAGTGTGGAGCACAATAAATATTCCTTAAATATTTGTGGAAAGGATAAATTCCTTTCCTACATGTCCAGTTTCTTCTCTTATCACTCCCTTTCCACCCTGCTCTCAATAATTTCTTACAGTTTTGTGAAAATGCCAGACAATTCCGTGTTCTTCTTTGCCACCTCTTTCTAGGATTCCCTTAGGCTTCTAACAAGTTCCTAGCTGTCATTCAAGAATCACTTCAGATATTACTTCCTTTTTCTGACTCCTTCAGGAAGAATACATCTTAGCCTTCATGTTGATAGTGTTCCTTGTCCATATAGTTATTATATGTTTTTATGTACTATGATCAGTTTATAGTCAATCTCTTTCCTGAAGCCATTCCCAGCACTTTGCATAATGATTGGAATTTAATGAATGTTTGCTAAATGAACAAAAGATGTAAAAGCCAGAACCTTCCAAATTCTACCACTTCCCTCTTGAATTACTCTTGAATTACTGGAGAGATAGCATGGATACAGCGTATTAACTCTGAAAGACTTGGCTCTTGGAGTTGATAGTATTTTCTATGTTTCTTTATTTTATTTTATTTTATTTTATTTTATTTTATTTTATTTTATTTTATTTTATTTTATCTTATTTATTTTTTTTTTATTTTCCCACTGTACAGCAAGGGGGTCAGGTTATCCTTACATGTATACATTACAATTACATTTTTCCCCCGCCTTTCTTCTGTTGCAACATGAGTATCTAGACAAAGTTCTCAATGCTATTCAGCAGGATCTCCTTGTAAATCTATTCTAGGTTGTGTCTGATAAGCCCAAGCTCCCGATCCCTCCCACTCCCTCCCCCTCCCATCAGGCAGCCACAAGTCTCTTCTCCAAGTCCATGATTTTCTTTTCTGAGGAGATGTTCATTTGTGCTGGATATTAGATTCCAGGTATAAGGGATATCGTATGGTATTTGTCTTTGTCTTTCTGGCTCATTTCACTCAGTATGAGATTCTCTAGTTCCATCCATGTTGCTGCAAATGGCATTATGTCATCCTTTTTTATGGCTGAGTAGTACTCTATTGTGTATATATACCACTTCTTCTGAAGCCAATCACCTGTTGATGGACATTTGGATTGTTTCCATGTCCTGGCTATTGTGAATAGTGCTACATGAACATGCGGGTGCAAGTGTCTCTTTTAAGTAGAGTTTTGTCCGGATAGATGCCCAAGAGTGGGATTGTGGGGTCATATGGAAGTTGTATGGATGGATTACTAAGGTATCTCCAAACTGTTCTCCATAGAGGCTGTACCAGTTTACATTCCCACCAACAGTGCAGGAGGGTTCCCTTTTCTCCACAGCCCCTCCAGCACTTGTTATTTGTGGATTTATGAATGATGGCCATTCTGACTGGTGTGAGGTGGTATCTCATGGTAGTTTTGATTTGCATTTCTCTTATAATCAGCGATGTTGAGCTTTTTTTTTCATGTGTTTGCTGGCCATCTGTATATCTTCTTTGGAGAAATGTCTATTCAGGTCTTTTCCCCATTTTTCCATTGATTGATTCGTTTTTTTGCTGTTGGGTTGTATAACTTGTTTATATATTCTAGAGATTAAGCCCTTGTCAGTTGCATCATTTGAAACTATTTTCTCCCATTCTGTAAGTTGTCTTTTTGTTTTCTTTTGGGTTTCCTTTGCTGTGCAAAAGCTTTTCAGTTTGATGAGGTCCCAGGGTTTACTTTTGCTCTAATTTCTATTGCTTTGGGAGACTGACCTGAGAAGATATTCATGATGTTGATGTCAGAGAGTGTTTTGCCTATGTTTTCTTCTAGGAGTTTGATGGTGTCCCGTCGTATATTTAAGTCTTTCAGCCATTTGGAGTTTATTTTTGTGCATGGTGTGAGGGTGTGTTCTAGTTTCATTGCTTTGCATGCAGCTGTCCAGGTTTCCCAGCAATGCTTGCTGAATAGACTTTTTTTTTCCCATTTGATGTTCTTGCCTCCCTTGTCAAAGATTAATGGACCATAGGTGTCAGGGTTTATTTCCGGATTCTCTATTCTGTTCCATTGGTCTGTCTGTCTGTTTTGGTACCAGTACCACACTGTTTTGATGACTGTGGCTTTGTAGTATTTCTTGAGGTCTGGGAGAGTTATGCCTCCTGCTTGGTTTTTGTTTCTCAGGATTGCTTTGGCGATACTGGGTCTTTTGTGGTTCCATATAAATGTTTGGATTGTTTGTTCTAGTTCTGTGGAAAATGTCATGGTACCTTCAGGACACTACATCCAAAAAAAGCAGAATACACATTCTTCTCAAATGCTCATGGAACATTCTCAAGAATCGACCACATATTGGGACACAAAGCGAATCTCCATAAACTTAGGAGCATAGAAATTATCTCAAGTATCTTCTCAGACCACAATGCCATGAAATTAGAAATCAACCATGGGAAAAGGAAAGAGAAAAAACCTACTACATGGAGACTAAACAGCATGCTACTAAAAAACCCAGGGGTCAATTAGGACATCAAGAAGGAAATTAAAAACTACCTTGAAACAAATGATAATGAAGACACAACCTCTCAAAATCTATGGCATGCTGCGAAAGCAGTGCTTAGAGGGAAATTTATAGCAATACAGGCCTTTCTCAAAAAAGAAGTAAGATCCCAAATTGACAACTTAACCCTCCACCTAAATGAATTAGAAAAAGAAGAAAAAAAAAGTCCTAAAGTCAGCAGAAGGAAGGAAATTATAAAGATCAAAGAAGAAATCAATAAACTAGAGACTCAAAAAACCATAGAGAAAATTAATAAAACCAAGAGGTGGTTCTTTGAAAAGGTGAACAAAATTGACAAACCCCTGGCCAGACTCACTAAAAAGAGGAGAGAAAGAACCCAAATAAACAAAATTAGAAATGAAAAAGGAGAAATCACAACGGATACAGCAGAAATACAAAAACCCATAAGAGAACACTATGAACAACTATACGGCAACAAGTTTGACAATCTGGAAGAAATGGACAATTTTCTAGAATCTTACAGCCTGCCAAAACTGAATCAAGCAGAAACAGACCAACTGAACAGACCCATCACTAGAAATGAAATTGAAGAGGTCATAAAATCACTCCCTACAAATAAAAGTCCAGGACCAGATGGCTTCACAGGTGAATGCTACCAAACATATAAAGAGGAACTGGTGCCCATCTTCTGTAAACTCCTCCAAAAGGTTGAAGAAGAAGGAATACTCCCAAAGACATTCTATGATGCCAACATCACCCTCATTCCAAAACCAGGCAGAGATACCACCAAAAAAGAAAACTATCAGCCAGTATCTTTGATGAACATAGATGCAAAAATTCTCAACAAAGTTTTAGCCAACCGAATCCAACAACATACAAAAAAAATTATACACCATGACCAGGTTGGGTTCATCCCAGGTTCACAAGGATGGTTCAACATACGCAAATCAATCAGCATCATACACCACATTAACAAAAAAAAAGTCAAACATCTTATAATCATCTCAATAGATGCAGAAAAAGCATTTGACAAAGTCCAACATCCATTCATGATCACGACCCTCGCCAAAGTGGGTATAGAGGGAACATTCCTGGAGATAATCAAAGCCATTTATGATAAACCCACAGCAAATATAATCCTCAATGGGGAAAAACTGAAAGCCTTCTCACTCAAATCTGGAACAAGACAGGGATGCCCACTCTCACCACTGCTCTTCAACATAGTTTTGGAAGTCCTAGCCACAGCAATTAGACAAACAAAAGAAATCAAAGGCATCCATATAGGAAGAGAAGAGATCAAAATGTCACTGTATGCTGATGACATGATACTATACATAGAAAACCCTAAGGACTCAACCCCAAAACTCCTTGAACTGATTAATAAATTCAGCAAAGTAGCAGGATATAAGATTAACATTCAGAAGTCAGTGGCATTTCTGTATACCAGCAATGAAACATTAGAAAAGGAATACAAAAATACGATACCTTTTAAAATTGCACCACACAAAATCAAATACCTCGGAATACACCTGACCAAAGAGGTAAAGGACCTATATGCCGAGAACTATAAAACCATAATCAAAGAAATCAAAGAAGATGTAAAGAAATGGAAAGACATTCCATGTTCCTGGATTGGAAAAATCAATATTGTGAAAATGGCCATCCTACCCAAAGCAATCTACAGATTCAATGCAATCCCTATCAAATTACCCATGACATTGTTCACAGAACTAGAACAAACAATCCAAACATTTATATGGAACCACAAAAGACCCAGAATCGCCAAAGCAATCCTGAGAAACAAAAACCAAGCAGGAGGCATAACTCTCCCAGACCTCAAGAAATACTACAAAGCCACAGTCATCAAAACAGTGTGGTACTGGTATCAAAACAGACAGACAGACCAATGGAACAGAATAGAGAATCCGGAAATAAACTCTGACACCTATGGTCCATTAATCTTTGACAAGGGAGGCAAGAACATCAAATGGGAAAAAAAAAGTCTATTCAGCAAGCATTGCTGGGAAACCTGGACAGCTGCATGCAAAGCAATGAAACTAGAACACACCCTCACACCATGCACAAAAATAAACTCCAAATGGCTGAAAGACTTAAATATACGACGGGACACCATCAAACTCCTAGAAGAAAACATAGGCAAAACACTCTCTGACATCAACATCATGAATATTTTCTCAGGTCAGTCTCCCAAAGCAATAGAAATTAGAGCAAAAGTAAACCCTGGGACCTCATCAAACTGAAAAGCTTTTGCACAGCGAAGGAAACCCAAAAGAAAACAAAAAGACAACTTACAGAATGGGAGAAAATAGTTTCAAATGATGCAACCGACAAGGGCTTAATCTCCAGAATATATAAACAACTTATACAACCCAACAGCAAAAAAACGAATCAATCAATGGAAAAATGGGGAAAAGACCTGAATAGACATTTCTCCAAAGAAGATATACAGATGGCCAGCAAACACATGAAAAAAAAAGCTCAACATCGCTGATTATAAGAGAAATGCAAATCAAAACTACCATGAGATACCACCTCACACCAGTCAGAATGGCCATCATTCATAAATCCACAAATAACAAGTGCTGGAGGGGCTGTGGAGAAAAGGGAACCCTCCTGCACTGTTGGTGGGAATGTAAACTGGTACAGCCTCTATGGAGAACAGTTTGGAGATACCTTAGTAATCCATCCATACAACTTCCATATGAACCCGCAATCCCACTCTTGGGCATCTATCCGGACAAAGCTCTACTTAAAAGAGACACATGCACCCGCATGTTCACTGCAGCACTATTCACAATAGCCAGGACATGGAAACAATCCAAATGTCCATCAACAGATGATTGGATTTGGAAGAGGTGGTATATATACACAATAGAGTACTACTCAGCCATAAAAAAGGATGACATAATGCCATTTGCAGCAACATGGATGGAACTAGAGAATCTCATACTGAGTGAAATGAGCCAGAAAGACAAAGACAAATACCATACGATATCCCTTATACCTGGAATCTAATATCCAGCACAAATGAACATCTCCTCAGAAAAGAAAATCATGGACTTGGAGAAGAGACTTGTGGTTGCCTGATGGGAGGGGGAGGGAGTGGGAGGGATCGGGAGCTTGGGCTTATCAGACACAACCTAGAATAGATTTACCAGGAGATCCCGCTGAATATCATTGAGAACTATGTCTAGATACTCATGTTGCAACGGAAGAAAGGGTGGGGGAAAAATGTAATTGTAATGTATACATGTAAGGATAACCTGACCCCCTTGCTGTACAGTGGGAAAATAAAAAAAAAATAATAATAATAAAAAAATAAAAAATAAAAATTAAGAAAAAAAGAAGTCAGTTGCATTTCTGTATACCAGCAATGAAACATTAGAAAAGGAATACAAAAATACGATACCTTTTAAAATTGCACCTCACAAAATCAAATACCTCGGAATATACCTGATCAAGGAGATAAAGGACCTATATGCCGAGAACTATAAAACTTTAATCAAAGAAATCAAAGAAGATGTAAAGAAATGGAAAGATATTCCATGTTCCTGGATTGGGAAAATCAATATTGTAAAAATGGCCATGCTACCCAAAGCAATCTACAGATTCAATGCAATCCCTATCAAATTACCTATCTTTTTAAATTTAATTTATTTATTTATTCATTTTGTCTTTTCTAGGGCCACACCTGCAGCATACGGAGGTTCCCAGACTAGGGGTCCAGTCAGAGCTGTAGCTGCCAGCCTATGCCAGAGCCACAGAAACACCAGATCTAAGCCACATCTGCGACCTATACCACAGCTCACAGCAACACTGGATCCTTAACCGACTGAGTGAGGCCAGGGATCGAACCTGCAACCTCACGGTTCCTAATCAGATTCATTAACCACTGAGCCTCAACAGAAACTTCTGTTTCTTCCTAATTTTATGGCATTGAACCAGTTATCCACTTCTATAAGACTCATGATCTTCATTTGTAAAGTGCTCTAATATAGTGAAAAATAGTCTTGGTTTACCTGAGACAGAGGAGTTTTCCTGAAATATGAATTTCAGTGCTTAAACCAGAAAAGAAATTCTAGGCACACCAAAGTAGTTTGTTATCCTGGATAATACCTACCTTGTTGTGTTGTGATGTAACTTAGAAATAACTTATGTAAAATCCTTAGTACCTCTAAGTGTTTTCTGGTCTTTCTGACAACTTTCTCTGCCCCTCCCCTTACTGATCTAACTGCAAATCTTGGCCATCTCCTGGTTTTCTCAGAACTTCCACCCCCAGAACCAATGAAAAAAATATAGAATCATGTTTAAGAATTTGGAGTCTAGAATAACACTGACTTGTGCTTGACAATTACGCTTATTAACTCTGATTTCAGGAAACTTACATAATCTCTCTGAACATTGGTATATTTTAGCATTGAATACAGATGATAAGAGTAATTATGTAGAGGGAGAGTTTCCACCCTGTCTTACCATTCTTTCCCATCTTTTTCTCTAAGAGCAAGTAATGTTAATATCAATGAAAGAAGCCTACAACGTTGATTGGGTCATATTCACCGGAATGAGTAGTTGCCATGCATAAAACATTCAAGTGCACCTCTATGCAGCTACATCTTTCTCTTCCACTCCATGTAAACCTGTTTTTATTGGGCAAAACTTGCCCTGAGGGTACATATATCTCTGTTGTCATCATTGTGATTATCTCTGTCACTGTGGTCTTAGTTATACTCAAGTCCTCCTTTCCACATACACACAAACACACTTTCATCTCTTGTGCAACTGAGTCAGAGGATACAGAACAAGACCTTGGTAGGTTCATTTATTTCCTCTTAACTTCCTGATTCAATGCAGATGGTCAGAGGTGGTAAAGTCCCAAGATTCTTATTTTGAGCCCCAAATACTCTCAAACAGGCTTCAAATCATCCAAGGATCTCCCCAAATATGCAAAAGGTCCTGGGTCTAAAATTCAAGTCTCCTAGAGTTTGTGCTTTCCAGAGTAATGGGCTCAAGACACTCACTCATATTAGACCTTATAGTCTGTTTGGCGTTTACAAATATCCATTTTTGCTGGCATAGAAAGAAGCATGGGATTAACTTCACAATTGACATAAGTACCCTTGAATAAATGCAGACATTTCAGATCCTCAATATATGGGACTACTGTTAGATCCATATTTAAGTTCAAGCCTACCCAGTTTTCCCCTCTTATTCTGGTATCTTCTGGCACAATGGTGGGTACCAAGATCCTACGTACTCCCCAGATATTAATCTCCAACAAGGTCTGGAGCCCCTGGTATATTTCCCAAAGCCAAACATGAATGCTATATCAGGTACCTCCCTTTTCTCAATTTAGTGGGTATATGAGCTCTGACTTCTGCTTTTATACTTACTATGAATTTTTTCCTGATCAACTTTATTTGTATCTCAACTTACCCCCTGAAAAAAGCCCACCTTAATGACTATTAAAGTTTTGGAGTTAAGTATGTCCAACAGCCCACTTGATATGTATGCCTCAGTCAATCAATTAAAAAACAGCGATGGGAATTTTTCCTGACTCTTTTGTGTACGACTTTACCACACCAGCCCTGATTTCCCAGCTCCAAATCTTGGCTCTCATGTATACTTTCAATGTGGGGACACTTCTGACATTCTGTACTTTGGTTTTCCAACATAAATTTTTATTCTTCCTTTGCCTTGGTTTTGACATTCCTGTTACCTCAAAAGAAAACACAAATGAATTGGGAAACTTGGACAGCCCAGAACTTTACATAAATTCTACTTTGGTCTTAGCAGCCCACAGGGCACAAAAAATAAGAAACAGAACCATCTAATTCTTGACTCTAGATTATATTTTTCTATTAATGCAGCTTAATTTGGCATGGGCCCTTTTGACAGCCTTGTCCACAGAATACTCAACGAGCTTATAAGTTAAAGAAACTGTAACTATAGTCAAAGAAAACTTGTCTACTTCACATCTGCTCCTACTAAGCCAGGTGTTACCTGTCCTCTTCTTTGAGCAATTGATGTTAAATTTAAATGTTCTTTACAGTTCTATTAAATGAAATTTAGTTTCATCCCATTGTTCTTCTTTATCGACAAAGTTGGGGGATAAAAAGTTCTAGTCCACTCCTTCAAAGCCCTAACTATATTTCAAAGGAGACTATTGATGGATTCTCATTCACTCAGCACAAGTAATGTCTGGCATACTTGAAGATTTATTACTGTGGCCCCTGAAACTCAAGCTTTTGAAAACCTTTAAATGAACTTTATCATGAACTTTCCACCTGTCAAGGGTCATGATACCATCCTGATGTTGCTGGACACCTTATCCTATTTATTCTTTTAGATCCAGCATTGGACTCTCATTTGCTTCTATTCATCTAAAAATATTAAATTCTCAATATATACCCTAGTGCTTGTGGTTTCTCTTCACATAACACCCATCCCTACCACTTCTGTTTCCACTTGTTCACAGCTCATCATGTGGAAATTGACAGCTAGATGCACTGAGATGAATATTTGCTACACTTCATACAGATATAATCATGAATTCACATACCTTTCCACTAAAGAATTTACCTAGGATAGTTGGTATTCTTATTTTCCCAAAATTCTTTCTTCAATGTAACCATGGAGACTCACTATTTAGGACTGTATAGTTTTCAGAAGTTCTCAAAACTGTAGATCTCATATCTAAATATCCAACTGATTCAACCCATCTTCCATCACTTCCTCCTTTGCCTAGCTCACCAAGGACTTCATTTTTAGTCCATACCACAATGTCCAGACCCATAAACATAATATGAGAAACTTGATCATGTTGCGGAAGGACTTCTGGACTTCCATGAGCATTGTAGTCTGCACCAAATTTCCAGTTTAATGGATGTGAGTAGGACAGTGAAACTGCCCATTTCTAATTAAATAGCACTTAAAAAAATGTTAAGACTTCCTCTTAAGCAAATTCAGTGGCACCCCAAATATGATCTTCCAGAGGAATGGAGTAAGAGTGAAGGGTGGGGGTAAGATGTTTTTTCTTCTCTGAGCACTTTAATCTGAGCCAACATACCTACCCACCATATACCCCTACAAGGTCATGAAGCCAAGAACTCCCTCAATTTGGTTCTAAGGAATCATTCAATGCCTAATATTACCTCCATTCCACTGCTTATTATTTGGTTCCATATTGTGATAATGCCAGCACCTGCTCTGGCTGTTTTCACTTCTGGGAATCAATTTCTGCAACCTAAGAAACCATACTTCCTATCAGGCTAATTCCCTTTTACTTTAAAGAAGATTGGGTTGTAAGCTTTAACTTTAAAATAAGTTGCACCTGGGGATCGGCAACCCACGAAGTGACAAGTGATCTGTATAACTGAATATATTTTTTAATCTTTCCCACCTCACATTCCCTGGCATGTAATAGCAGTGGCTATATAACCTTATAGTCAGAAAGAGTTGAGTTCAAATTCTATCTCACAAGGTGTATGCTTGTGAGCAAGTGACTTAACTTCTCAGGAGACTCAATTTGCTGATATAAAAATTGTGAATATTAATGAGAAAACAAAGTTGAACAAGTATTGTTGATATGTATTATAAGCCTTCCTTACACTAGTCTAACCACTTGACAGCACCTCTATACTTAATATCTGTGGCTAGGTCTAGTAACTCTTATTCTACCCCCAGGAAGTTGGTCTTAAACAGATCCTGGTTCATTGCACCCTATCCACTTATCCACCAATTAGGTTTGTAATGCTATGTTTTGAAGACAACAACCCTCAGTCACATCCAGAAGGTTGCCTCCTCACCTTCCTGATAGAACTAGCTGAGGACACTCACATCTCACACAAGCTATGAGAAAACATTGAAAGGTGACTATTTCTATCATCTAGTTGACAATAGTTCTTCTAGGATATATGTATTGATAAGCCTACACACTGAGACTTAAGCACATGAGGAGGCCCCATGGCTTACTATTAAAATAATAGAGACTTTAGTTCTGCATCAAAATCCTGACCACTTATTAGCTATAGGATATGAGACAAGTTTAATTCTTTGAATCTTAGTTTCACCTAGGAATCAAATGACCTAGCACAAAATATGTTCTTGCTTCATCCATTCTCTTTTTGTTTCATGAAGAAAGAGGTTGACCTTAACCTAAATTTTGGAGGATGGTGGGGGTTGACTGGTTAACTTTCCATCAAAGATATAAAAAGAAAGGGATAGAGTGTAAAGAAGCTGCCATGAGTATTGCAAAAGGAGTCAGGGAGAGTAGAGTAGAGCTCCCAGTTAAAACAAGGTAATTTCAATTCTTGAAGCTGTGCCCTTCTTTGCATAGTTTCCTTCTGATTTCCTTGCATTGTTCCTCCTTTTCTCACTTCATGGTGTTCTCCCATTCTGACCCTCAGTTTCCCAAATGACTCCCCAACATGTATACACACTTGGAATGAATAACTATAAAATCCTACAAGCACAAAGATCTTTTCTAAGGGAAAGCGACAAAGAGGGAGAAGGCTCACCTTACACCCAACTCTATGGAGAGTGGTGTCTTGAGGGAGAGAGTGGTAGGGGCAGCTTAGAGGAAAGAAAACAAAACCAAGTCCTTAGGGCCTGAGAGACAGAAGAGAAAGACAACTTGGTGGCTGGGGGCAGACAATGTGAGTCAGAAAAACTTGTGTCCTCCCTACCTACATCCTGTGGCCACAGAGAAACAGACCAAAAGATACTTTGACCAAAAACAAGACTTAAATGCATCTCTGCATATTCATGATGCAAAACCACTCCATAACACATTTCATAATTTTTGTTGTCAGGGTACTAATAACATGTCCCTTTCCCACCTCCCTTCCTGATAATTCAGCCATTCCAATTGCTGCTTCAAATCAATTGAGAAAGTTTTAGTTCCCAATCTCATGAAGGAAAAATGACAACTACAAAAGGCATCAATGTTTAATGAAAAGAGAATGATTTACTTTTGAATCGGATTTCAGTTCAAACCTAAACTCTGTCACTTACTAGCTGTGTGATCTTGGGCCTGACATTAAGCCTGAATACTCATGAGTTGTTGTGAGGGCCAAATGAAACAGGGCTTATACAGTATTTGGCAAATAATAACAACGCATAAATACATGCTATTTACCTCTCCATCATGGATGAGACTTGGGGAACTTCTAAGTACTATTAGAGTTTATGATTCAGTCAGTGGAGCATGGTCTTATAAGGCAGAGCATCTGCAGCCACTATGCCTGATTGTGAATCCCAGCACTTCTCTTTAATAGTTATTTTCAACACTAAGACTGGGATAATAATTATGATATTAATACTAGTAGCTATCATATGTGAGCATTAAATGAGTTAATAAGTAAAAGTGCTTAGAATATAACAAAAACGTAGTGAATGTTCGATAATTGTTATTTTTGTCATTCTTCTAATGGAGTATAAGATCCCAGTGTATAGGGAATTTTGGTATGCTTTATTTACTGCTGTTTCTCAGATCCTGAATAGTGCCTGGAATACAGTAGGTTCTTAGTATGTATTTGTTGAATGAATCAATCAATCATATTCATTGATTTTCCTAACCCACACAAATCTAATGACTGTGGCATTAGTGTTTGACAAGACTAGTGATATGACAGTTCAGGGCAACAGAAGGCAGCCTAGTTCCTAGCTTTTCCTTCACATCTAGCCAAGCCTAAACAGAGCTGTCAACATCCCTGCACCAGAACCTCTTGTTGACATGGAATGTAGCCTGTAGACTTTGTATCAGGAGATTTCAAAAGGTAAGTTATTGTGTTTCTTTTTCCCTGGATATTGGAAGCTAGACTAAACTGGCAGGCTAGGACTCTATCCAAGACATATACATTTTGGATATCTGTTTCACACAGTGTTTTCTAAAAGAAGATGCCCTTCCAAAGCCCTTATTAGGGCCATCCTTAGGTAGCCATGCTTTGGGCCACATGATATGCCCCCTCCCCACCTTAGCCATAACTAATTGGATTGAAGTGACAACCTAACTAATGGAAAACAATGCATACATAGGCTAGCCAATGATGAAGTATTAAGAATGTAATCCTGCATCAAAAAATGATCTAAGCAAATTAAGTTCTCTCACTGGAATTTGGATTGTGATGAAATCACAAGTGAAGAAATCAGTTAGCAATTACTAAAGCTGAAAGATCATGATGTATACAGACTGGAAGAACCATGAAGGATGATGATAGGCTAAGTGCAAGTCAGAGTTAGGAGAGAGTAGAATATATTAGGGAGCAAAAATTTAGCAACAAAAGAGCAATATAGAGAAAAGAATGGAGAAGATCCTGGGTTATAAATATAGCTGCATACAGCAGGCCATAGAATCTAGTACTTCTATCCAGAATGACCAGAAAAGCTGTATAAAATAAAATATTTCATTTGAGTGAAACAGAGAATTTCTGAGGCATCACAAATTAAAGAGGATAGCAATGCAGAGAGAAAATTACCTTGAAAAGATTAGCAAGATTCCATGGCCACTCTTACCTTGGTAGTATTTTCCTATTCTGAACAGAGATAGGAACCTGGTAATATAGAATTGTCAGTAGTGTGGACTGCTCCCTGGGGACATGGAAATCAGCAGAGCTATTGGTGGAAGCCTGTATACCCTCATATAATTGATAAATACTAGGAATACTTGGGGGAGGAGGAAAAATTCTATGAGATCCTGAAAAGTACAGCAGGTTGAGATGGCACTAACATTAATAAAAAATTATAGTTCAGGATCTGCTAGAATAGTTGTCATATAAATTACACAAGACACTGAATTGAAAGTCTTTCAAGTCCTGCAGCAAACCAAATGAATACTAAGACTTAGTTGGAGAAGTTGAACCCAGAGGTAACTTAGCAGTGTTCCTGATTGGATCAAGGTCATCAACCACAACACTATAAACCCAGTACAGTGAAGGTTAAAGCCTTTGTAAAAGGAAGATAATCTCAACTTGATCTTCAACATTATTTTTATACCATATCTGACATTCACTAAAAAAGAATTGTACTGGAGTTCCCATCATGGCTCAGTGGAAACGAATCTGCCTAGCATCCAAGAGGATGCAGGTTTGATCCCCGGCCTTGCTCAGTGGGTTAAGGATTCAGCATTGCCATGAGCTATGGTGTAGCTTTCAGATGCAGCTCAGATCTTCTGTTGCTGTCGCTGTGGTGTATGCTGGCAGCTACAGCTGCCTTTCGACCCCTAGCCTGGGAAACTCCATATGCTGCAGATGGAGCCCTAAAAAAAGACAAAAAGAAAAGAAAAAGAATTGTGTGTTGAACTAAAATGAAGAACCACAAGACCAAAAGTGAAGAGAAAAAAGACACTAAAAATATGTCCAAAGGTAGAGTTTAACTGAGAGTCCCTTGAAAATGAGGTGAAAGCTGGATATCCATGTGTATCCTCACTATATGTTGTATTTTTCTCTTGCTGCTCTTAAGGTTTTCTGCTTGTGTTTGCTTTCAATATTTTTACTATGGTATGTTTATTTGGTATCTTTATGTTTATCCTACTTGGGTTGTTGAGCTTCCAGGATGTAGAGAAAATCTCAGTAAAGTTAACAGCTGACGTAGCAGAAACAATAGAAGCCAAAATGCCATGCAATAAAAATATTAAAAGTACAAAAGGGGAAAAAAAACTTCCAGTCAAGAAACCTACTCCAGCAAAACTACTTTTTCAAACTGAAGGCAAAATAAAAGCATTCCCAGGTATATAAAAACTTAGATTTGTTGCTAACAACCTCTCTTTCAAAAAATACTGAAACAAATTCGTTAGGCTGAAATCAAGTGACCTCAGATTGTAATTCAAATTGAAATATAGGAGAAGCATCAAGATGTGGAGGAGTAAGATGTCATTCTCAACTTCTCCCACAAACATATAAAAAAAAAAACCCACATCTACATGTAGAACAATTCATACAGAACATCTACTGAATGCTGACAGAAGAACTTAAACCTCAAAAAGGGCAAGAAACCCTCCACATAACTGGGTAGAAAAAAAAACAGGAGAGAGAGAGAGAGAGAGAATGAATCAGGATAAGACTAGCACTCTGAGAGGGAGCTGTAAAAGAGAAGAGGAACCGACACCCTGGGAAGCCACCTAACCAAGTGGGAGATCAGTGGAGATGGAGGGACCTCAAAGTCTCTGAGAAAGGTGCAGCAGCTGGCATGAGGAGGGTAAGGCAAAGTGAGACACAAAGATCATCTGCAACACCACCCCAGTCTCCAGAACTTGAGACACTCAGGTGGGGGCTGAGTATCACTGAGACTCGGGCTCCAGAGGTCATTTCCAGGGAGAGGACTAGGGTTGGCTGTGTAGAAACAGCCTGGGGGGCTAGGGAGTGGTGTGCCATGGGCTTGGGAACAGAACACCATAGCCAAGGGAACCTGGGAGGAGGTCTGGGCCCACAGGAGAAGCAAGGTGCCATTGTTGGGGAAGGCAAGAGGAGGAGGGGTGGACCACCATAGGAATCTCTTTCCTTGCACAAATGCAGAATCTAAGAGGGAAGGGCACCTCTGACACAGGCTACATATGTCAAGAGGCCACTTCATCAGGCTACAGGAGAGGGAGCCTCTTGTGTGGGCTAAAGGTAGTGGAGGGCTAAGCTTGATGCAGTGCCTCTTGGGTGATCTACAGGCAGTGGGGACAAACCACAGCAGTCATCTCAGAAACCAGAGGGGCCCGTGGCCTGTCACCACTAGAGGTCTGTGAACAGGCTCCACTTGCAGCCTCAGTCAACTCAGACATTGGCAAAAAAGGGGGGCACTGCAACTGGGCATGATCTGTTGTTGCTCTCACTCCACTAGAAACACAATGGCCCTGTTACTGCCACTGCAAAATGCTCTAGGCAGTGCCCACGCATACTTTATCACTGACACTTTCCAGGACCCTACAACTGGGAGCAGCCTGTGCAGCACCTCCTGCATGGGATAAGCAGGACAGGGTGCTTCTTGCATGGTCTACAGGTGGCAGGGGCAAACCACTATAGTTATCTCTGATTCCAGAGGTAGGCATGGCCCACAGGGTTCCATGAACAGGCACCACTTATAGCCCCCATCATCTCAGAGGGAACCACAGAGGAGGGCATTGTGACTGAACACCACCTGTTGTTGCTCTCACTCCCCTTGGAACTCACACACTCTTCCACTGCCTCTGCCAAATGCTCTGGGAACCATCTAAATCTGCATGAGGTGTATTACCACTCCCAAGGGCCCTGAAAATAGGAGTAGCCTGCATCACCTCCATGCAGGTCCTTGATACTGTAAAAAGCCTAGCAACCAGGCACTGACTACTAGCCCCATCCATTACTTCTTTCTCTCTAGAAACACACTAAAAATCTTGGGAATGATAGCCTGCTCACACCAAAGAAACAGACAGAAAATATCCAAATTCCCAAGTCAAAACTAAATAGTAACCCCACACAAAGTACGAAGGGGCATTCTTGCATAGAAATAGCCCTTCCAGGAGTTACCATCAGGGCCCAGTAGTTAATAAATCTGACTAGCATCCATGAAGATGCAGGTTTGATCCCTGGCTTTGTTCAGTGGGTTAAGCATCTGATGTTGCCATGAGCTGTGGTGTGAGTCACAGATGCAGCTCAGATCCTGCATGCTGTGGCTGAGGTGTAGGTCAGCAGCTATAGCTCTGATTCCATCCCAAGCCTGGGAATCTCCATATGCCTCAGGTGCAGCCCTAAAAAAAAAAAAAAAAAAGAGAGAGAGAGAGAGAGAGAGAAATAAACAGACCTCCCAGACTATTGTAGTTGTTTCCCTAAACTCACAGAGAGAGAAAATACAGGCAAAAAGAAAAAGCTCAGGAACCTTACCCACTTAAAAGACAGGAGAATTCACCTGAAGCTGCAAACAATGAAACAAACCTCTACAGTCTAATAGACACTGAGTTCAAAAGGAAGATAGTGAAAATACTGAAGGAATTAAGGATGAATATGTAGGATTTAAGAGTGGATATAAAGAGTAATGCAGATTCCTTTAGAAATGAATGAGGAAATATAAGGATGAACCAAGAAAAATTAGAAAATTAACTTTCAGAAACATGAACTGATTTAAAGGCACTAAAGAACAGAATGAATAATGCATAGGAATGAATTAGTGACTTGGAAGAAAGAATAATGGAAATCATCAATCAAGACGGCAGACAGAAAACCAAATGAAAAAAACATGAAAGTAACATAAGAAATCCATGGGATAATATAAAATGGGCCAGTTCAGGCATACTAGGGATTCCAGAAGGGGAAGGAAAAGAAAAGAAAGGGGGATTGAAAATATATTTGAAGAAATTATGACTGAAAACTTTCTAAATCTAAAGGAAACAGATATCAAGATACAGGAAGCATAGAGGGCCCCAAACAAGTTGAACCCAAACAGGACCACACCAAGACATATTATAATAAAAATTGCAAAATTTAAAGAAAAAGAGAGGATTCTAAAGGCAGAAAGAGAAATACGAAGTGTTAATTATAAGTGAATTCCTTAAGGCTATCAGCTGATTTCTCTACGGAAACACTACAAGCCAGAAGAGAGTGGCAAGATATATTCAAAGCTCTAAAAGGGGGAAATTTTTCACCTAGGATACTCTACCCAGAAAGAATATCATTTAAAACAGAAGGAGAAATAAAGAATTTCTCCAACAAACAAAAGCTAATAGAGTACATTCTAAAAGAAATACTAAAAGGGCTTCTCTAAATAAAAAAGAAGAAGAAATAGGATGGAGGAAATCACAATTGGAAAGCAATCACTTAAATGAAGCAATATACAGATTTAAAAGAAAAAAATATTTTAAAAGTGATGATAAACACAATGAACAGCAAAAGGATAAACATGAAGATGTTAAAAAAAGACTTCAAAATTTTAGACTGTAGGAAAAAAATAAAATATTGACTCCTTTTTAATAACGTGTTTAAGCCTACATGACTATCAGAATAAAGCAAGCAGATATTGGAAGGGATTAACATACTTGAAAAATGGGGAAACCACAAATCGAAACCAAACATTGTATTCACAAAAATGCAAAAGAAGAGGACACAAGCATAAAATAAATGGAAATCATCCAACCAAAAAAAGAAAGGAACAATGCAGAATTATAGAATCAACTGGAAAACAAGGTTTAGAATGGCAATCAAGAACTACCTTAAATATAAATGGACTGAATGCTCCATTCAGAAGGCATAAAGTGGCAGATTGGATAAAATAGCAAGACCCCACAATATTCTGTCTCGAGAGACTCACCTTAGGGCAAAGGACACATACAGATTGAATGTGAAGGCATGGGAAAAGGTATTTAATGTCAATGGAAAAGACAGGAAAGCAGAAGTTGCAATAGTCATATCAGACAAAATAGACTTTAACATGAAGGCCGTAAAGAAAGACAAAGAAGGACATTATTTAATGATAAAACGAATTCATTCAAGAGGAAGATATTACAATTGTCAATATCTATGGCCCTAAAAGAGGAGCTTGTTGTACATACAACAAATATTAAAATACAGAAAAGGAAAAACTGACGAGAATACATAATAGTAGGATACTTAACACTCCACTCACATCAATGCACAGATCCTCCAGACAGAAATTCAATAAGGCAACATAGATGCTAAATGACACAATAGAAAACTTAGAATTCATTGATATTTTTAGGACATTACGTCCGAAAAAATCAGAACATACCTTCTTTTCAAGTGCACGTGGAACATTATCAAGGATTGACCACATACTAGGGCACAAAATTAACCTCAACAATTTTAAGAATATAGAAATTATTTCAAGTATCTTCTCTGACCACAGTGGCATGAAAGAAATCAACCACAGGCAAAGAAATGAGAAAAAAAGAAAAAAACAGACTACATGGAGACTAAAAAACATGCTACTAAAAAACCAATGGGTCAATAACAAATTAAAAAATACCTCTAGAAAAATGATAATGAAGACACAACCACTCAAAATCTATGTGATGCTGCAAAAGCAGTGCTCAGAGGGAAATTCAGGCCTTCCTCAAAAAATAAGAAAAATCATATATTTAAGTCTTTCAGACATTTTGAGTTTATTTTGGTGCATGGTGTGAGGGTGTGTTCTAGTTTCATTGATTTGCAGGCAGCTGTCCAGGTTTCCCAGCAATACTTGCTGAAAAGACTGTCTTTTTCCCATTTGATGTTCTTGCCTCCTTTGTCAAAGATTAATTGACTGTAGGTGTCTGGGTTTATTTCTGGGTTCTCTCTTCTGTTCCATTGGTCTGTCCATCTGTTTTGGTACCAATACTACACTGTCTTGATGACTGTGGCTTTGTAAAAGTGCCTGAAGTCTGGGAGAGTTATGCCTCCTGCTTGGTTCTTGTTCTTCAGAATTGCTTTGGCAATTCTGGGTCTTTTGTGGTTCCATATGAATTTTTGGATTGTTTGTTCTAGTTCTGTGGAAAATGTCATGGGTAATCTGATGGGGATTGCACTGAATCTGTAGATTGCTTTGGGTAGTATGGCCATTCTTACAATATTAACTTTTGCAACCCAGGAGCATGGGCTATCTTTCCATTTCGTTACATCTTGTTTAATTTCCTTGATTAATGGTTTATACTTCTCGGCATGTAAGTTGTTTATGTCCTTGCTCAGGTGTATTCCCAGGCACTTGATGTTATGGGGTGCAGTATTAAAAGGTATTGTAATTTTGTATTCCTTTTCTAATATTTCATTGTTACTATACAGAAATGCAGCTAATTTCTGAATGTTAATCTTATATCCTGCTACTTTGCTGAATTCCTTGATCAGTTCGAGTAGTTTTTGTGTGGAGTCCTTAGGGTTTTCTATATATAGTATCATGTCATCTGCATACAGTGAGAGTTTTACCTCTTCTCTTCCTATTTGGATGCCTTTTATTTCTTTTGTTTGTCTGATTGCTGTGGCTAGGACTTCCAGTACTATGTTGAATAACGGTGGTGAGAGTGGGCATCCTTGTCTTGTTCCAGATTTTAGTGGGAATGCTTTCAGCTTTTCTGCACTGAGTATTATATTTGCTGTGGGTTTGTCATAAGGGCTTTTATTATGTTCAGGAATGTTCCTTCTCTACCCACTTTGGTAAGAGTTTTTACCATGAAGTGATGTTGGACTTTGTCAAATGCTTTTTCTGCATCTATTGAGGTAATCATGTGTTTTTTGACTTTTCTTTTGTTAATGTGGTGTATGATGTTGTTTGATTTACATATGTTGAACCATCCTTGTGAACCTGGGATGAATCCCACCTGGTCATGGTGTCCAATGTTTTTTATATGTTGTTGGATTCGGTTGGCTAAAACTTTGTTGAGAATTTTTGCATCTAAATTCATCAAAGATACTGGCTGATAGTTTTCTTTTTTGGTGGTATCTTTGCCTGGTTTTGGAATTACGGTGATGGTGGCATCATAGAATGTCTTTGGGAGTGTTCCCTCTTCTTCATCCTTTTGACAAAATTTAAGGAGGATGGGTATAAATTCCTCTTTGTATGTTTGGTAGAATTCACCTGTGAAGCCACCTGGTCCTGGGTTTTTATTTGTAGGGAGTGTTTTTATGACATATGCAATTTCATTTCTAGTGATTGGTCTGTTCAGATGATCTATTTCTTCTTGATTCAGTTTTGGCAGGCTGTAGGTCTCCAGAAAGATGTCCATTTCTTGGTTGTTGAATTTGTTGTCATATACTTGTTGATAGTATTCTCTTACGGTTTTTTGTATTTCTGTAGTATCTGTTGTGACTTCTCCTTTTTCATTTCTAATTTTGTTTATTTGGGTTATTTCTCTCCTCTTTTTGGTGATTTTAGCCAGAGGTTTGTCTAATTTGTTTACATTTTCAACGAACCAGCTCTTGGTTTTATTGATTTTTTCTATTTTTTTAATCTCTATTTTATTGATTTCCTCTTTGATCTTTATGATTTCCTTCTATCTATTAGCTTTAGGTTTTGCTTGTTCTTCTTTTACTAATTCATTCAGGTGGTGAGTTAAATTGTCAATTTGAGATTTTTCTTCTTTTTTGAGGAAGGCCTGTATTGCTATACACTTCCCTCTGACTACTTCTTTTGCAGCATCCCACAGATTTTGAGTGGTTGTGTCTTCATTATCTTTTGTCTCAATGTATTTTTTTAATTTCCTTCTTGATTTCCCCCATGACCCACTCATTTTTTAGTGGCATATTGTTTAGTCACCATGTAGTAGGTTTTTTCTCACTTCTTTTTCTGTGGTTGATTTCTAGTTTCATGCCATTGTAGTCAGAGAACATACTGGAAATTATTTCTATACTCTTAAATTTGTTGAGGTTAGCTTTGTGCCCCAATGTGTGATCAGTTCTTGAGAATGTTCCATGTGCATTTGAGAAGAATGTGTATTCTGATTTTTGTGGATGTAATGTCCTGAAAATGTCAATTAGGTCTAACTTTTCTTTTGTTTCCATTAGAATCTCTGTTGCCATATTGATTTTCTGTCTAGAAGATCTGTCCATTGATTTCAGTGTGGTGTTAAAGTCTCCTACTATGATTGCACTCCCATCAATTTCTCCTTTTAGGTCAGTTAATATTTGTTGTATGTATCAAGGTGCTCCTATATTAGGGGCAGATATATTGACAATTGTAACATCCTGTTCTTGTATGGATCCTTTAACCATTAAATAGACAAGACACCATCAAACTCCTGGAAGAAAACATAGGCAAAACACTCTCTGACATCAACATCATGACTATTTTCTCAGGTCAGTCTCCCAAAGCAACAGAAATAAGAGCAAAAATAAGCCAATGGGACCTAATCAAACTGACAAGCTTTTGCACAGATAAGGAAACCAAAAAGTAAACAAAAATACAACTTAGAGAATGGGAGAAAATAGTTTCAAAAGATGCAACTGACAAGGGCCTAATATCTAAAATATATATATGTCTGCTGTTTATAAGCCAAAAAAATAAAATAAAATCACACCACATAAAATTAAATATCTAGGAATAAATCTGACCAAGGAGGTGAAAAACTTATACTCTGAGAACTATAAAACATTAATCAAGGAAATAAAGAGATTCAAATAAATGGAAAGATATTCCATGTTCTTGTGCTGGAAGAAATGATATCATAAAAATGGCCATACTAACCAAATCAATCTATAGATACAATGCAATACCTGTCAAATTACTCATGACATCTTTCACAGAACTAGAACAAACAATCCAAAAATTTATACGGAATCATAATCAAAGCAATCCTGAGGTACAAAAACCAAGCAGGAGACTTAAATCTCCCAGATGTCAAGCAATATTGCAGAACCATGGTAATCAAGACAGTGTGGCACTGGTACCAAAACAGACATACAGAGCAATGGAACAGAATAGAGAACCTGGAAATAAACCCAGACACCTATGGTCAATTAATCTTTGACAAAGGAGGCAAGAATATAAGATGGGAAAAAGACAGTCTTTTTAGCAAGTGGTGCTTGGAAAACTGGACAGATGCATATAAATCCATGAAAGTGGATAATACCCTCATGCCATGCACAAAAGCAAACTCAAATTGGCTCAACAACTTAAACATAAGACATGACACCTAAAATTCCTAGAAGAGAATATAGGCAAAACATTTTCTGACAACAACCTTACATATGTTTTCTTAGGTCAGATTCCCAAGGCAACAAAAATAAAAGCATAAATAAACCAATGGGACCTAATCAAACTGACAAGCTTTTGCACAGCAAAGGAAACTTTAAAAAAAAAAACCAAAAAGACAACCTATGGAATGGGAGAAAATAATTTCAAAAGATGCAACTGACAAGGGCTTAATCTCTAAAATGTACAAACAGTTTACATAATTCAACAGCAAAAAAAAAAAAAACCAACCACCCAATTAAAAAATGGGGAAAATACCTGAAAAGACATTTCTTCCAAGATATACAGATGGCCAATAGGCATATGAAAAACTCCTCAACATCGCAAATTCTTAGAGAAATGCAAATCAAAACTACTATGAGGTACCACCTCACACCTGTCAGAATGGCCATGATTACCCAGTCATCAAATGACAAATGCTGGAGAGGTTGTGGAGAACCCTCTTACACTACTGGTGGGAATGTAAATTAGTACAACCACTATGGAAAACAGTATGGAGATACCTCAGAAGACTAAATATAGTCTTCTGACCTTATGACCCAGAAATATCACTCTTGGGCATATATCCAGACAAAACTTGCCTTGAAAAATATACATGCACCCACATGTTCATTGCAGCACTATTCACAATAGCCAAGACTTGGAACCAACATAAATGTCCATTGACAGATGAGTGGATTAAGAAGATATGGTATATATAGACAATGGAATACTACTCAGCCATAAAAAAAGAATGAAATAATGCCATTTGCAGCAACATGGATGGAACTAGAGACTCTCATCCTGAGTGAAGTAAGTCAGAAAAAGGAAGACAAATACCATACGATATCACTTATACCTAGAATCTAATATATGGCACAAATAAACCTTTCCATGGAAAAGGAATTCATGGACTTGGAGAACAGACTTGTGATTGCCAAGAGGGAGGGGGAAGGAATGGGATTGCCTTGGATTCTGGGGTTAATAGAACCAAACTATTGCATTTGGTGTGGATAAGCAATGAGATCCAGCTCTACAGCACTGGGAACTGTACCTAGTCACTTGTAATGGAACATGATGGAAGATAATGTGAATATATATATATCTGTGTGGGACTGTCATTTTCCTCTTACAGTAGATAATTGACAGAACAGTCTATACCAACTATAATGTAAAAATAAAATCCTTTAAAAATCAAAAATAAAATGATATTCTACATCTGTGCTCATGAAAAAAATTCAAATACAAAAAGTGAAGTCTTGGTAATGGAAACTTTGCAAAACTAAAAGATAATGTTAATACATATTATTTCTCCCTTCATCCCTTTACTCTTTTATGAAAAATTTATTTAAAATAATATGTATGTAATGCCTTGTTTGGGCCTATAATGTAAATAAATTTAACATATTTGCCACTTGCAGCACAAAGAAGTTTGGTGTGGAGAGAAAGTTGTATTTTGTTGATTAAATTCATCTCTAACGCAGAAAAAGCATTTGACAAAGTTCAACATCCATTCATGATCAAGACCCTCGCCAAAATGGGTATAGAGGGACCATTCCTGAATATAATCAAAGCCATTTATGATAAACCCACAGCAAATATAATCCTCAATGGGGAAAAACTGAAAGCCTTCTCACTCAAATCTGGAACAAGACAGGGATGCCCACTCTCACCACTGCTCTTCAACATAGTTTTGGAAGTCCTAGCCACAGCAATTAGACAAACAAAAGAAATAAAAGGCATCCATATAGGAAGAGAAGAGATCAAACTGTCACTGTATGCAGATGATATGATACTATACCTAGAAAACCCTAAGGACTCAACCCCAAAACTCCTTGAACTGATTAATAAATTCAGCAAAGTGGCAGGATATAAGATTCACATTCAGAAGTCAGTTGCATTTCTGTATACCAGCAATGAAACATTAGAAAAGGAATACAAAAAAATGATACCTTTTAAAATTGTACCTCACAAAATCAAATACCTCGGGATACACCTGACCAAGGAGGTAAAGGACCTATATGCCGAGAACTATAAAACTTTCATCAAAGAAATCAAAGAAGATGTAAAGAAATGGAAAGATATTCCATGTTCCTGGATTGGAAAAATCAATATTGTGAAAATGGCCATCCTACCCAAAGCAATCTACAGATTCAATGCAATCCCTATCAAATTACCCATGACATTGTTCACAGAACTAGAACAAACAATCCAAACATTTATATGGAACCACAAAAGACCCAGAATCGCCAAAGCAATCCTGAGAAACAAAAACCAAGCAGGAGGCATAACTCTCCCAGACCTCAAGAAATACTACAAAGCCACAGTCATCAAAACAGTGTGGTACTGGTATCAAAACAGACAGACAGACCAATGGAACAGAATAGAGAATCCGGAAATAAACCCTGACACCTATGGTCAATTAATCTTTGACACGGGAGGCAGGAATATCAAATGGGAAAAGGAAAGTCTATTCAGCAAGCATTGCTGGGAAACCTGGACAGCTGTATGCAAAGCAATGAAACGAGAACACACCCTCACACCATGCACAAAAATAAACTCCAAATGGCTGAAAGACTTAAATATACGACGGGACACCATCAAACTCCTAGAAGAAAACATAGGCAAAACACTCTCTGACATCAACATCATGAATATTTTCTCAGGTCAGTCTCCCAAAGCAATAGAAATTAGAGCAAAAATAAACCCTGGGACCTCATCAAACTGAAAAGCTTTTGCACAGCAAAGGAAACCCAAAAGAAAACAAAAAGACAACTTACAGAATGGGAGAAAATAGTTTCAAATGATGCAACTGACAAGGGCTTAATCTCTATAATATACAAGCAACTTATACAACTCAACAGCAAAAAAGCCAATCAATCAATGGAAAAATGGGGAAAAGACCTGAATAGACATTTCTCCAAAGAAGATATACAGATGGCCAACAAACACATGAAAAAATGCTCAACATCGCTGATTATAAGAGAAATGCAAATCAAAATTACCATGAGATACCACCTCACACCAGTCAGAATGGCCATCATGAATAAATCCACAAATAACAAGTGCTGGAGGGGCTGTGGAGAAAAGGGAACCCTCCTGCACTGCTGGTGGGAATGTAAACTGGTACAGCCACTATGGAGAACAGTTTGGAGATACCTTAGACATCTATACATAGAACTTCCATATGACCCTGCAATCCCACTCTTGGGCATCTATCCGGACAAAGCTCTACTTAAAAGAGACACATGCACCCGCATGTTCACTGCAGCACTATTCACAATAGCCAGGACATGGAAACAATCCAAATGTCCATCAACAGATGATTGGATTAGGAAGAGGTGGTATATATACACAATGGAATACTACTCAGCCATAAAAAAGGATGACATAATGCCATTTGCAGCAACATGGATGGAACTAGAGACTCTCATACTGAGTGAAATGAGCCAGAAAGACAAAGACAAATACCATACGATATCCCTTATACCTGGAATCTAATATCCAGCACAAATGAACATCTCCTCAGAAAAGAAAATCATGGACTTGGAGAAGAGACTTGTGGCTGCCTGATGGGAGGGGGAGGGAGTGGGAGGGATTGGGAGCTTGGGTTTATCAGACACAACCTAGAATAGATTTATAAGGAGATCCTGCTGAATAGCATTGAGAACTATGTCTAGATACTCATGTCACAACAGAAGAAAGGGTGGGGGAAAAAACTGTAACTGCAATGTATACATCTAAGGATGACCTGACCCCCTTGCTGTACAGTGGGAAAATAATAAAAAAAAAAAATTCATCTCTAAGGTAACACAAACACAAGAATAAATGAAAGAATCCAAAAATAAAAAATTATAAGGTTAATATAAGAAAGCTCATTCTCCTTTCTCTTTTCAATTTGCTTAAAACACATAGAATTACATAAAGTAATAACTGTGAAAAATGTATTACTGAATTTGCAATATTTATAGATGTAATACATATAAAAATAATACCATAAAAGGGGGAAATATGGAGAAGAGAGCTATATATGGATAATTCTATACCATACTGAAATGAAGATAATATAAATCTGAAACAAATTCTGATCCTTGTACATGTATATGATAAGTAAGTTACTAGAGAAATAATTCAAAAATATATAATGAAAATATCCTTAAAGAAATTAAAATGAAACCAAAAAAAAAAGGAGTTCCCATCATGGTGCAGTGGAAACACATCCAACTAGGAATCATGAGGTTGTGGGTTCAATTCCTGCCCTTGCTCAGTGGGTTAAGGATCCTGTGTTGTTGTGGCTGTGGCATAGGTTGGCGGCTACAGCTCTGATTTGACCCCTAGCCTGGGAACCTCCATATGCTGTGGGTGCGGCCCTAAAAAGACAAAAAAAAAAAAAAAAAAAAAAGAAATTAAAATGATCCATTAGAAAAAAGTTATTTAATTCAAAAGTAAGCATGAATAGAGAAAGAAAAAGATATGCAACATATATTCACAACAAGTAAAATGGCAGATGTAAATCCAGGAAAATTAATAATAGCATTAACATTCATTCAAAAAGATACATGCACCCTTATGTTCATCACAGCACTATTTGCAATAGCCAAGACATGGAGACAACCTAAATGTCCATAAACACATGAATGGATGGATTCAGAATTTGTAATATATATATGCAATGGAATACTACTCAGCCATAAAAATGGACAAAGTAATGCCATTTGCAGCAACATGGATGAAAATAGAGACTCTCATACTAAGTGAAGTAAGTCAGAAAGACAAAGACAAATGCCATATAATATCATTTATATGTTAATTCTAAAATATGGCACAGATAATCTACAAAACAGAAACAGATCACAGACACAGAGAGCAGATTTGTGGTTTCCAGGGGGAGAGAGTAGGATAGACAGGGAGTTTGGGGGTAGTGGATGTAAACTGTAACCTTTGAGATGGATGGGCAATGGGCTCCTACTGTAGAGCACAGGGAACTGTATGTGATTGGGTCACTCTTCTGTACAACAGAAATTGAAGAAACATAGTAAATCAATATAATTTAATTAAAAATTGCATTAAATATGAATGGATTATTTAATCCATTCAAATACTAAAATTATTAGAATGATAAGAAAAGATCCAATTGTATGCTGTCTACAGGAGACAAATTACTGATTTAAAAGTGAAATATACTGAAGGTCAAAGAATGAAAAAAGAAATATTACAAAAGTAGCAACCACAAGAAACCTAAAGTGATTACACTAATATACAAAACAGACTTTAAAAAAATGTTATATACATAAAGGGTGACATTTTATAATGAAAAATTGTTAATCCATCAATAATATATAACAAATATATATGCATACATATATCTAGCAATAGAACTTCAAAATGCATGAAACAAAAACTGACAGAAATAAAGTGAAAAATATATAATTTGGCAGTAATAGTTGGAGATTTCAATACTTTTCTTTCAATAATGTATAGAACAACTAGGCAGAAGATCAATAAGGAAGTAGAAGACTTGAATAGTACTATTAACCAACTAAACTTAACAGATATCTACAGAACATTCCATCTAACAATGTAGACTATATATTCTTCTCCAGTGCATATAGAACATTCTCCATTGTAGACCATATGCTAGGCCATAAAATACATCTCAATAAATTTAAAAGAGTAGATATAAAACATTATATTCTCCAGCCACAATCAGATGAATGTAGAAATTAATAACAAGGAAGTATTAGATAGAAATATGTGGAAATTAAATTACATGCTTCTAAATAATCAATGGGTCAAATAAGAAATCAAAAGGGAATTTAGAAAATATTTTCAGGTAAATAAAAATGAAGCTCCAACATACTTAAACTTATAAGATACAGCTAAAGCAGAGCTTAGAGGGAAATGTACAGCTGTAAATGCCTATTAAGAAAGAAAAATTATTTCAAATCAATAGCCTAATTTTCCACAATAGGACTCTGAAAAAATTAATGAAATGGAACATGAAAAATAATGCAGAAAATTAATAAAATAAAAGCTGGTTCTTTGAAAAAAGTTATCAAAATTGACAAATCTTTAGTTAAATTGACCTAAAAAAAAACTGAGAAGCCTCAAATTACTAGGACTAGAAATGAAGAAGAGGGCATTACTAATGGCCTTACAGAAATTAAAGGAGTTTAAAGAATACTATGAAAAATTGTGTGCCAATAAATTAGAAAACAAATGAAATGGATAAATTCCTAGGAAGACACAAACTAGCAACATTCATTCAAGAAGAAATAGAGATTATGAAGAGATATATAACAAAGAAAGAGATTGAATCGATAACCAATGTTACAGACAAAGGAAAGCCCAGGCCCAGATAGCTACACCATTAATTTCTATTAAATATTTAAAAATACCAATTTTCAGGATTTCCCATTGTGGTGCACTAGAAATGAATCTGACCAGTGTCCATGAGGATGCAGGTTTGATCCCTGGCCTCACTCAGTGGGTCGGGAATCCAGCGTTGCCATGAGCTGTGATGTAGGTCACAGACATGTCTTAGATCCTTCATTGCTGTAGCTGTGGCATAGGCTGGCAGCTGCAGCTCCTAGTCAACCCCTAGCCTAGGAACTTCCACATGCTGTGGGTGCGGCCCTATGAAGCAAAAGAAAAAAATACTAATTTTCACATAGGTTTCCTTCAAATATAAATGAAAAAATCTTTAAATTAATATAAATAATCCAAATGCAGAAATATTAAAAACCTATTCAAAATGACCCAGTGAGATTAATCTCAGGAATGCAAGGTGGGTTCAGTATCCCCTCAAAATCAATTAATGTAATATACTGTATCAATAGAATAATAAGCAAAGAACACATGATCATTTCCATACATTCATCTAAAGCAATTGATAAAAATATGTCACCTTATCACAGTAGAAATAGTCAATGAACTAGGAAGATAAATGAACATCCTCAATTAGATAAAAAGCATCTATGAAAATTCCCCAACATCCCAACCCTCCTCTCTCTCATTCTCTCCATCTCTCCTTTATTCCTAGGCTTTCTTTCCACTTATTTCTTTAGCTCAGCCTATAAACACAATCAAATAACCTTCCATTCCTTTACATACACAAGTCATGCCAGTCCTCTGCTCAGAAACACAAATGACTTCCAAACTCACTGAAGATGAAAGCCAAAGTCATTTAAATGTCCACAGAAATTTTTGACTTCATCTCTTACTATTTTCCCTCTCACTGTGCTCCAATCACATCGGCCTGCTTGCTCTTCCTCATCAAGCATGTGACTACCTCAGAACTTTGCCTGGGTCACTCTAGATTCCTTCTGCCTGGAATCATCTTTAATATACATGACTCAGTCTTTCAATTTATTCACACCTCTGCTCAAGTGTAGCCTTGTCAAAAAGGCCATCCTCGACTACCCTGTTTAATATAGTACCCCAATCTTACCATTCTCTCTTCCAATTGCCAAACATTATATTTCTCCTTATCTTCAGCTCTAGAATTACGGCTCCATGAAAACAGGAATATTTTTTTTCTTTAACCTCTGTGTGCCAGCACATTGAATAATACTTGGTGCTAATCAAGGAAAAAAAAACTGTCCTTAATGTCCATAACTGATCTGATATTCACGGTTCAACCTCAATATTATTACAAGCTTGTTTGACACTCACAGAAAGAACACTTCGTTTTCCTGTTGGACATGAACAATCTCATAGAATACCATTTCAGACAAGATTACTCTGAGACCAAGACAAAATGAAAGAAAAAAAAAGCTCCTTTGTAATTTTGCAGAAGTAGAGACAAAGTCAAGGTCATTTGGCCACCTACCTCATACCCAAACATAAAATTTCCCCCATATAATGCCTAATGCAAACCTCCACTTTCTTTGTCCCCCTCCATGATCACACAAAAGATCCAAATCCTATGGTAGTTTCTTTCTAACATCCTTACTGAGATAATCCATGGTTCTACATGGTATGTATTCTCTCTTGCTGAAATGAGCAGTAAACCAAACTTGCCTAACTACAAAGTGTCCCTTGTGGTCTTTTGTTGAAGAGCATTAACAGAATTGGAGGCACTAATAAAAATTCCCCTGAGATACTCATTTCCTGAGACTGAGACCTTTACTATGTAGCAGTATAAACAATTGAGATCTTTTGTGTGTCTCTATCTGAATAAGATCTCATATACTCTTGACTGAGCATTAAATTCATGCTGAATTGAACTCCACTATTTCACTGAAGCCGTCCAGCATTGGGTTTGTTTTGTTTTCCAAGGAATAAGTCATTATTTGGGATTTTGGGTATATATCATATTTGATATTTATCTAATACTTGCTTTGTCTAATGCCTTTTCTGTTTGTTTTCTTGTCTAATGTCTTGATTGTTGCTTGTTTATAAGTCCATAGTGAGAGGAGGAACACTAGTCAAATAAGTCTATCCTCGTGCTAGCCATAAGGACTGAGAAATTCAGAACTTGTTTTTTTCTCAGACCATTGTCCTTTGGACAAATTTTATCCCAGGTAACAATTTCAAAAGGTCTTCTCCAGTCTTGTTTTTATGTCCTCAAGAATTTCTCATATTTAGTTCAGTCTTGCCAGCATAATAAGGTTTTGACCATCCTTTGATAAATGACTACTGGCCATTGACTAAGCTCTGGATACACAGGTCATACAAGCACTCTTATGTACATGGTGTAGCTCCTGTGGCATCTTTTCCATCTAAACTTCAACCCAAACACCTGCATTCTTTCTTACTAGAATATATATATTATATATTCTAGTAAGATTTTATATATATACACATACACACACACACACACACACACACACATATATATATATATACAATCTTCCAAACTAGAACAATTTCATCCTGGAAATTTTGGAATTATAGTGGCCACTTCAGGGGAACTTAATATTCTTTGGAATATTCCTTTAAAAACAGTAAACAAAAACTCTGAATAGCCAATAGTCTGCTTTCTCTAATTGATATAAAGAGGCTTCTTGGTTCTTTGTTTTTGTATTTTTTTGCCACACCCCTGGCACACAGAAGCTCCTGGACCAGGGTTGGAATCTGCACCACAGCACTGACCCAAGCCATAGTAGTAACAATGCCAGATCTTTAACTGCTAGGCAAACCAGGGAACTCCAATTAGTATAAAGAGGATGCTAAATGCAATTCATACTCAAAAATCATTTCCCTAAAATATTATTTAGCTAAAGATATTTCAAAATATGAGAAGCTGTCTCCTAAAGAGTACTTAGGATTAGCTTCTGATGTTGACATTCCTAATGTTATTTCCACTTTTTTGGTTGATTATTTAAAGCCTAAAATTGTGGATATGATATGTAAACCACAACTTGACTGACAAGTCATTCCATTACATAAACTCCAAAATTAAGCTTAACATTTTAAAGAAAATTTACATACTAGAAAGAAAAAATTTAAAATAAAAGACTTCATTTAAAAGATTATTTTAACAGGGTAATGTCTCCTTCTCTTACATATGCTGAGGATTCATAAGTGCAGGATTTTTAATTATGTATCATAAAAAATTTACAAGAACCCAAATTATATAAAAATTTGTATGATATTCTATTATATGTACATGAAAAAAATATATTTTCCTACATCTAAAATTTTCTCTCTCACATTATAGAAATAACATAATTAGCTATTTGTCTAAATCTGGCCCCTCCTCATTTTTTTCTGTATCATTTTCTCTTTTTTCTCTATTTTTATAAAACTTTAAAGATTAACTGGTTAAGATTACAGAAAATATGGCAGTGTAGAAAGACTCAAGCTCACCTCCTCTTATGAAGGCACCAAAATTACAACTGCTGAACAACCATCAAAAAATAGACTGAAAGCTGCCAAAAAAGATATTCTAAGCCCAAAGACAAAGAAGAAGCCACAACAACATGGTAGGAGGTGTGCTTCCAAAGTATAAGCAATCCCATTACTGCTGGGTTGGCAACCCACAAACTGGAAAATAACCATATCACAGTGACTCTCTCACTGTTTCAAACTCCACATCAGGTTCTCCAGCCTAGGGGTCTGGCATTGGGAGGAGCCCCTGGAGCATTTGGAGATGAAGGCCAGCATGACTTGTGTGCAGGAGCTCCACAGGACTAGGGGATACAGAAACTCCATCCGTTGAGGGTGCATACAATGTTTCATATGCACTGAGTCCCAGAGCAAAATGGGGATGCCATTTGAATCTGGGTCTGATCTACCTATGAGTCTTGGAGGGCCTCCTGGGAAAGGAGGAGTAAGCTGTAGCTTGCTGTGGGGTCAGGACACTGGAATCAGAGTTTCCCAGGCAATTATCATCAATATGAGCTCCCTGGGATGCTCTGTTTGGAAAAAAATGGCCCTACCCAAAAAGATCTTGTAGGCAAAATTCTCAGAAGCCCCAGGACAAACAACAAACAGGGTGGGAACACAGCCAAACCCATTATAAAACAGGCTGCCTAATGTCCTCCTAGGCACACATCGCAACCAGAGACACAGCCCCACCCACAAAAGGGACAAGACTCTATTCACCAGAAGGATGGCACCAGTCCCTCCCATCAAGAATCTGGCCACAAGCCCCTGTATCCAATTTCACCCAAAAGGGTCAAACACCTTGTGTAGCAAGAAAGGCTACAACCCTGTAGTCTGCAAAAAAAGAGATCACACAGAAAGCTAAACAAAATAAAATGGCAGAGAAATACAAGCCAGAAAAAATGAACAAGACAAAAACCCAAAACGAGAGCTAGGTTAAGTGGAAATAAGCAACCTACATGAAAAAAGACTTCAGAGTAATTATAATAAGGATGATCCAAGATCCCTGGGGAAGAAAAACTAGAGGCAATAATCTAGAAATTACAAGAAACATTTAACAAAATAATAGAAGATTTAAAGAACAAACAGGGAGAGGTGAATGACATAATAACTGAAATGAAAAACTCACTAAGAAGGAATCAATACCAGAATACAGGAAGCAGAAGAGGAAATAAGTAAGATGGATGACAGATGGGTGGAAATCATTGATGAGAAACAGAATAAAGGAAAAAGAATGAAAAGAAATGAGGACAGTTTAAGAAAATTTTGGGATAACATCAAACGCACCAACATTTACAATATAGGGGGGCCAGAAGGAGAAGAGAGAGTGAGGGCCAGAGAAAATTTTGAAGATATAATAGCTGAAAACTTCCCTAACATGGGAAAGGAATCACAGACTCAAGTCCAGGAAGCACAACTACCAAATAGAATAAACCTAAGGAGGAATACCCCAAGATACATATTAATCAAACTGATCAAAATTAAAGACAAAGAGAAACTATGAAAAACAGCTAGGGAAAAGCAACTAATAACATACAAGGGAAACCTGATAAGATTGTCAGCTGATTTTTCAGCAAAAATTCTGCAGGCCAGAATGGGGTGGCACAATATACTTAACGTGATGGAAGGGAAAAACCTACAACCAAGAATATTTTAACCAGCAAGGATCTCATTCAGATTTAAGGAAGAAATCAAAAGCTTTACAGATAAGCAAAACAAAGAGAATTCAATAACACTAAACCAGCTTTACAACAAATACCAAAAAAATTCTCTAGGCATAAAAGAAAATACTACAAAAGAAAAAATAAAATTGCAAATAAGAAGACTCACTGGTAAAGGCAAACATATAGTAGAAGTAGGAAATCATCCACAAACAAATATGATATCAAAACAATCAATCTTGAGGAGGATACAAATGCAGGATACTAGAAATGCATTTGCAATTAAGAGACCAACAATGTAAAAAATTTTTCTATATATGTAGACTCCTATATCAAAACCTCATGGTAACCACAAACCAAAAATCTATAATAGATACTCATAGACATAAGTAAAAGCAATGCAAACACAACACTAAGAATAGTCATTAAACCATAGGAGAACAAAGAAGATGGGAAGAAGAAAGACTCACAAAAACAAATCCAAGCCAATTAACAAAATGAAAATAAGAACATACATAGCAATAACCATCTCAAATGTCTTTTGGTTGGACTAAATACTCCAACCAAAAGACATAGACTCCCCGGATGGATATAAAATCAAGACCCATATATATGCTGTCTACAAGAGACACACTTCAGTTCTAGGGACACATAAAGACTGAAAGTGAGAAGATGGAAGAAGATATTCCATGCAAATGGATATCAAAAGAAAGCTGGAGTAACAATACTCATATCAGAAAAAATAGTCTTTAAAATAAAAACAGTTACAGGAGACAAAGAGGTCATTACATAATTATCAAAGGATAAATCCAGGAAGAATATATAAATATTGTAAATATATATGCATGCAATATAGAAGCACTTCAAAATATAAGGCAACTTCTGAAAGCCTAAAACAAGAAATCAACAATAACCCAATGTATTGAGAGATTTTAACACCCCACATACAGCAATGGATAGACAGATCATCCAGACAGATTATCAACAAGGAAACACAGACCTTAAATATGCATTAAACCAGATAAACTTAACATATATTTATGGAATATTCCATCCAGAAGAAATAGAAAGCCCTTTCTTCTCAAGTGCACATGGAAACTTCTCTAGGATAGATCATATTTTAGGTCACAAATCGAGCCTCAGGGAATTTAAGAAAATTGAAATTATATCAAGCATCTTTCTGACCAAAACAATATAAGACTAGAACT
This sequence comes from Sus scrofa, assembly GCF_054392235.1. Lineage (NCBI taxonomy): Eukaryota > Metazoa > Chordata > Mammalia > Artiodactyla > Suidae > Sus > Sus scrofa. The sequence goes on from NC_139401.1 coordinate 64,036,816, forward strand.
CAACAAAAAGGAAAAAACTGCAAAAAAAAACATGAACACCTGGAGACTAAACAATATGCTACTTAACAACCAATGGATCACTGAAGAAATCAAATAAGAAATTAAAAAATTCCTAGAGAGACAAATGACAATATAGACACAATAACCCCAAATATATGGATGTAGCAAAAGCTGTTCTAACAGGGAAGGTTATAGCAATTTGAGCCTACCTCAGGAAACAAGAAAAATCTCAAATAAACAACCTAAACTTACACCTAAAGCAACTAGAGAAAAAAGAATAAAAAAAAAACCCAAAGTTGGAGGAAGGAAAGAAATCATAATGATCAAAGCAGAAATAAATAAAATAGCAACAAAGAAAACTATAGATAAAAATCAATGTAACTAAAAGCTAGTTATTTGAAAAGATCAACAAAATTGATTAAACCTTAATGAGACCCATCAAGAAAAAAGGGAGAGGGTTCAAATCAATAAAATTAGAAATGAAAAAGTAGAAGTTACAATGCATATCACTGAAATACAAAGGGTCATAAGAGACTACTACAAGAAACTAAATGACAATAAAATATACAACTTAGAAGAAACAGACAAATTCTTAGAAAGACACAATCTTCTTGGATTGAGCTGGAAGAAATAGAAAAGATGACTGTACCAATCACAAGTACTGAAGTTGAAACTATGATTAAAAAACTTCCAACACACAAAAGTCCAGGACCTGGCTGGTTTCACAGGTGAAGTCTATCAAACTTTTTTTTAAGTGCTGCACATAAGGCATATGGAAGTTCCCTGGCTAGGTGTCAAATTGGAGCTGCATCTGTGACCTACACCACAGCTCATGGGGCTCATGGCAACACCAGGTCCTTTAACCACTGAACAAGGCCAGGGATCAAATTCACATTCTCATGGATACTAGTTGGGTTCTTAACCCACTGAGCCATGATGAGAACTCCATATCAAACAATTAAAGTACTCCACACCTATCTTTTTGAAATTCTTTCAAAAAATTTTAGAGTAAGTGACACTCCCAAACTCATTCTAACCATTAACTTGATACCTGAACCAGACAGAGATAACACACACACACACAAAAGAGAATTATAGGGCAATATCACTGATGAATTATAGATGAAAAAATCCTCAACAAAATGCTATACATTAAACCAAATCCAGCAATACATTAAAAGGATTATACACTGTGATCAATGTGATTTATCCCAGGGAGATAGGGATTTTTCAATATCTGCAAATCAATCCGTGTAATACACCACATTAACAAATTAAAGAATAAAAACCATATGATCATATCAATAGATTCAGAAAAAGTGTTTAACAAAATACAACACCCATTTATGTTAAAAAACCCTCCAAAAACTAGACATAGAGGGAACCTACCTCAACATAATGAAAACCATATAGGACAAACCCACAGTTAACATTCTTAATGGTGAAAAGCTGAAAGAGTTCCTGCTATTCCTAGTAAGATCAGGAATAAGATAACAATGTCTACTCTCACCACTTTTATTCAACATAGTTTTAGAAGCCCTAGCCATGGAAATCAGAGAAGAAAAAATAAATAAAAGGAATCCAAATTGGAAGGAAGAAGTTAAACTATCACTGTTTGCAGATGACATGATAGTATACATAGAAAATCATAAATGTGCTACCAGAAAACTGTTAGAGATAATCAAAGAAGTTCCAGGACAGAACATTAATACACAGAAATCTATTGTATTTCTATACGCTAACAATGGAATATTAGAAAGAGAAATTAGGGAAACCATTCAATTTACTATCACATCAAAAAGGATAAAATGTCTAGGAATAAACCTAGCTAAAGAGACAAAAGACTTATACTCTGGAAACCTTAAGACACTAATGAAAGAAATCAAAGATGATACAAATAGATGGAACGATATACCATGCTCTTGGATTGGAAGAATCAATATTGGCAAAATGACTGTACTGCCTGATGAAATTTACAGATTCAATGCAATCCCTATCAAATTCCAATGGCATTTTTCACAGAAAGTGAACAAAATATTTTAAAATTTGTATGAAAACACAAAAGTCCCTGATTGTTTTGTGTGAAAACACAAAGCAATCCTGAGAAAGAAAAATGGATCTGGGGGAATCAGACTCCCTGACTTCAGACTATACTAAAAGCTACATCTATCAAAACAGTATGGTACCAACACAAAAACTGAAGTTGAGATCAATGGAACAGGGTAGAAAGCTCAGAAATTAACCCATGCACCTATGGTCAACTAATCTCTGATAAAGAAGGCTAGAATATACAATGTAGAAAAGGCAGTCTCTTCAATCAATGGTGCTAGAAAATCAGACAGCTTCATATTAAAATAATGAAATTATAACACTCTCTAACACCACACAAAAATAAACCCAAAATGGATTAAAGACCTAAATATAAGACTGGATACTATAAAATACTTAGAGAAAAACATAGGCCAAACACTCTCTGGCATAAAGCACAATAATATCTCTCAGATCCCCCTCCTGAGTAAGGAAAATAAAAACAAAAACAACCAAATGGAATCTAATTAAATTTAAAACATTTTGCATAGCAAAGGAAACCACAAATAAAACCAAAAGACAACCCACAGTATGGGAAAAAAAACATTTGCAAATGAAGCCCAACAATAGATTTACCTCCAAAATGTAGAAACACCTCATGCAGGTCAATATCAAACAAACAAATGAACAAACAACCAACCCGATCCAAAATTGGGCAGAAGATCTTAATAGACATTTTTCCAAAGAAGACGTACATATGGCCAAAAAACACATGAAAAGATGCTCAACATTGCTAATTGTTAGAGAAATTCAAGTCAAAACTACAAGGTACTACTTTACCAACCCGAATGGCCGTCATCAATAAGTTTAGAAATAATACATGTAAGAAAGGGTGCAAAGAAAAGAGAATCTTCTCACACTGTTGGTTGGAATGTAAATTGGTATAACCACTATGGAAAACAGTATGAATGTTCTTCAAAAAGCTAAAAATAGAACTACAATCCCAGCAATCCCACTCCTGCCTGTGCATCTATCTGAAGAAAACCACAATTCAAAAATATACATGCACCTCAATGTACATTGCAGCAATGTAATGATAATAGCCAAGACATAGAAGAAACCTAAATGTCTATCAACAGAGGAATGGATAAAGATGTACTACACATATACAACACACTACTACTCAGCCATAAAAAGAATGAAATAATGTCATTTGCAGCAACATGGATGGACATAAAAATTATCATACTACGTGAAAGTGAAAGACAAATATCATATGATATCACTTATATGTGTAATCAAAAAAAAAGAATATACAAATGTTTCTGGCAGAACAGAAACAAACTCTCAAACTTTGAGAAACAATTACCAAAGAGGACAGGTAGGGGTGATGGGAGGGATGGACTGGGGGTTTGGGATTGGCATATGCACTCTGTGGTAAAGGGAATGACTGGCCAACAGGAACCTGCTTTATAGTAGAAGGAACTCTGCCCAATATTCTTTGATAATCTATGTGAGAAAAGAATCTGAAAAAGAATGGCTGTGTGTACATATACAACTGTGTACATATATAACTGAATCACTTTGTTGTACAGCAGAAATTATCCTATTATTAATCAACTGTACTTCAATAAAACTTTAAAACATGAAAAAAAGATTAATTGATTAAATATCATTTTTGTAAATACTCTATGAATATTTATTTCAGATAAGCAAACTTGTCAAAATAAAGTTATTAAATATGATTTTTATCAACACTAAAAAGTATATATTTATACAACTATAACTATATTTAACTATAGCTATGAATATGAAAATGCTTCAATTTCAAGATATAAGATTTTCACGATTCAATCAATAATTATTTTACCAAAAATTAAATAACATTTTTTTTGTTCAGTACCAAGGTTAAATTTCTCATGATTTAAACTTCCTAAATAGCCTACATCTTTTTTTTTAAGTAAATAAGATTTCACTATTTCCATAACTTCTTTGAAATTAAAAATTTTATTAGTGAAATTTTATTTAGCTAAATATTATTATAATGGATGTCTTCTTAAGTTTTAATTTTTAAATGTAATTTATAATTGTAATTTTTAGATTAACTTTACTAAGTTAATTATTGCTAAATATTTGTACAGTTTCTAAAAGAAAAAATATTACAATAACTGTGCTTTGTAAACTCCAATTTTATTTTCCCTGTTTCTTAATGTGTCAATAGATTAACAAAATATGCAAATGATTTTGGATAGTAATGCATATATGTCTGTTCTTGCCTCTCAAATAGTATAAGATAAATGGAACTAGAAAAAGTAACTGTATGTTTTTTTAACTTTCTGTCTTCTAGGAGTTTTGTGTCTTGAGAAAAAAAATAACACATCGTTTACTTTAATTAAAAGTCTTAGTAAATGTAGATAATTGTATTGGTAGAGTAATTGCAGAGTTAGAGATAAGTGAACTGAATAATATATGTGATTTTCTGTTTATTTTAAAAGTTGTTAAAATTCAAATGATAAATTTAAAATCATATATATTACTTTAAATATACCAACTAATTAGTTATGTTTAAAAGCTATGCTTAAAGCTCTATGTTATTACCTTATTTGTATGTTTTTATATCTGCATATGCCTAAATGCATATAAATAAAGCTATATTCAAAAAGCCTTTAATACAATTTATTAAATAATCTATCAAAGGATGAAAATTAGAATTTGGGTTTTTCCTCTAAAATACCCAAGTTTTTAGAGGTTCTTTTTTGTCACCAAATTTTTCTAACTCTCTGCTCTTGGGACATAGTCTTAAATCATTTTGTTGGAGATTCCCTTGGCTAACCCTGACCTAGTTTTATTTGTCCATTTTTAAAAAATGCTATATAACACATCTAAATTCATTCAAAATATAGTCCCCTTCTAAAAATTAAATCATCTGAGATGATTAAAATAATTGCCCTTACCAGGCCTGCCAGCTGGAAAAAACTAAAAGCAAATATTTATATTGATAATAGATGTGCTTTTAGGGTAGTCCATCAATTTGGAATGCCTTGGAAATAAATAGGTTTTTAACCTTGATGAAAGCCTAAGGGAAAAATAGATGACAATTTGAAGAACTTTCAGATGCTTTGCTAAGAACATTGGTATAATAAAAATAAAAGGACACTCAAAGCACAAAGACCCAGAATCTTACAATAATGCTTCAGAGGACCACTATGCTAAACGAGTAGCATTAACTAAGATAATTGCTACTGTAATCACACAGAAAAGAGAGACCTTGGAGAAATTCAGAGTCTATTTATTAATGGTAAAAGATAAGTCCCTGATTTAGAGAAAAAGAAATGAGAAAAGTTAGGATGTTCATTGCATAAAGATAATAATTGGCACTCTCAGTATGGACAACTGATAGCAGCAAATAATTTAAAATGGAATTTAGTAAAAATGTTTCATGTCAATACTTATAATAGCAAAAATAAACTGGCAACAATATTAAACCAGCATTGTTTGGTCAATTTTAGAGATATTGATGAGAATAACCCAGAATGTGCCCTACCTGTAAACAAGTCACTCCTGGTGATACTGGAAAGCCAGAACATGAACAGAAATGAAAGCATCGAAAGCCTTTAAACACTTCCAAATGGTGTTCATATAAATGCTTTCTGCAATAGGCTATGAATATGTTCTGGGTTTTGTTTTGTTTTGTTTGAAACAGCTTTATTGAGATATGATTCACATAGCATAAAATTCAACCACTTACAGTATACAATTTTGTATAGTCACAAAGTTGTGCGATTATTGCCACACTCAAATTTGAAGCATTTCCATTATGCTAAAAAGAAGCCCTGTACTATTTAAGTATTACCTCCCAGTCCCCATGCCCTCTAGACCTAGGAAACTGCTAATCTACTCTCTGTCTCTACAGACTTGCTAGTTTGGACATGTCATTTAAACAGAATCATATGTGATCTTTTAAGACTAGCATCTTTCTCTGACAATGCTTTCAAGGTACATCCATATTGCTATATAGTATCTTGGTATATATCCATGCCTGGGTATTTATCCGAAGAATATACAAAACACTAATTTGAAAAGATACACGCACCCCAATGTTCATAACAACATTATTTACAGTAGCTGAGGTATGGAAGCAATTTATGTGTCCAACAACAGGTTAAAAGATAAAGAAGATGCAATGAAATATTATTTAGCCATAAAAATAATGAAAATTAGTTCTTTGTAGCAACATGACTGGACCTTCAGGTTATTATACTTAGGGAAATAAGTCAGGTAGAAAAAGATAAATATTGTATGTTTTCACTTATATGTTTGTAGCAACATGACTGGACCTTCAGGTTATTATACTTAGGGAAATAAGTCAGGTAGAAAAAGATAAATATTGTATGTTTTCACTTATATGTGGAATCTAAAATGAAACAAACAAATGAATATAACAAAATAGATACAGACTTACAGATAGGGAAATGAGGAAGGGCAACATATGAGTAGATGACTAAGGAGTTCCAGAAGTGGCACAGTGGAAATGAATCCGACTAGGAACCATGAGCTTGTGGGTTCGATCCCTGGCCTCCTTTAGTGGGTTAAGGATCTGAAGTTGCCATGAGCTGTGGTGTAGGTCGCAGATGCGGCTCAGATCATGTGTTGCTGTGGCTGTGGTGTAGGCCAGCAGCTGTAGCTCTGATTGGACCCCTAGCCTGGAAATTTCCCTATGCCACTGGTGCAGCCCTAAAAAGACAAAAGAAAAAAAAGTGAGTAGATAATTAAGAGATAAAAACTACTATATATAAAATAAGTAAGCTACAATGATACACTGCATGGTACTGGGAATATAGCCAATATTTTAAAGTAATTTTAAATGTAGTATAACCTATAAAAATATTGAATTATATCTTATATGCTTGAAACTAATATGTTAAGTTGTACTTCAATTAAAAAAAGGAAATGAAAACACTAATTTGAAAATATATATGAACTTCAATGTTCATTGTAGCATTATTTACCATAGTCAAGCTATGGATGCGACCTCAGTGTCCATCAATAGATAAATGGAAAAAGAAGAATAAACTAGAATAAACAGAGAATAAATTAGTGGTAGCCAGAGGGAAGGCACTTTAAGGGGTGGGAAAAATAGATAGAGAAGATTAAGAGGTACACAATTCTATAAAATGAATAAGTAATGGGATGTAATATATAGTATAAGGATTATGGTCAATAATACTGTAATATTTATATGTGACAAATGGTTACTAGACTTTTGTGATCATTTCATAATATATCTAAATATTAAATCACTATGTTGTACACATGTAACTAGCATAATATTCTCTGTTGACTATACTTCACTAACACACACACACACACAACTGCCAAGCCATTACTCTCTCTTGATTAGGAATTCCATGCCTCCATGCTTGCACATCCCCATCAGGGAGTACCATTAGTTATCATAACTTGCTATGGTCTGAAAATTATTTTGGCTTAAAATTTTTTTTCTTATAGTCTTAATTCTGAAAAATCAGAATGCTGAAAAACAAACTTTACCTATAGTGGAAAATGTCTGACTTTAAACCTTCAATATAATATAAGGAAAGTAGACTTGTTATTTAAGATAGAACTTTTATAAATTTCCAAATTATAAATATTAATAGATAATATAAAATGAAAAATAAGCAATAATTGATTATTTATGTGTTTGGTGTGGTGTTAAACTATTTTATATGCATCATGTTCTTTCACCTTTATAAAAATACTATGAATCAACTTTCTACTGTAAAAAACACAAAGGCTAGAGAGGTTAAGTAATTTGTCCAAGGTCATACAGGCAGAAAGTGGTGGATCCAATATTCAAATCCAGGCAGTCTTAGAGGAAGCAATGATTTTTAAAGTGGTATATTAAAAATGTTAACCATTTGAAAAATAGAGTGTATTAAAATTAAGGCCTTCTAGTCATCAAATGACATCAACAATAAAAAAATACTTTAGCAACAAATTGGAGGAATTTGTGTAATGCATATATTTGACAAATGAGGTATAGCCAGATTATATACATATAATCCCTACAAATCAATGTCAAAAGACAGGTTGACCAATAGAAAAATGAGCAAAAGACTTGAGCACTTTACAAAAGAAAATATCCAAATGACAAACATAGAAAATGTCCTCAACTTCATTAGTCCTCATGAAAATGAGATGTCACTCCACAATAACCAGAATAGCTATAATGAAAAAATACAAAATTTCCAAGTGTTGGTAAGAATCTAAAACAACTAGAATGATCATACACTGCTGATGGAAATGCATAATGGTACATCTTTGGAAAAATGTTTGACAACAACTACTAAAACTGAATATATGCACACACAATGGCCAAGCCATTCCAATCCTAGGCATATACCCAACAGAAATGCACACTGCTCTCTACAGGGCATGTTAAGAAATGTTCAAAGAAACACTAACCATAATTGCCAATAACTGGAAATTTCTTAATGGCCATCAATAGCAGAAAGGACTGATTCCATAGATAGTGGTATATTCACATAATGGAATAATATATAGCAATGAGAATCAACAAACTATATAAGAGCAATGGTTTAGAATATCACAAATATAACATTGAACAAAGAAGCTATAGAGAAGAGTAAGTATGGTATTATTCTATTTATATAAATTACAAAAATAAAACATTTGTCTTTGATGTTAGACGTGAGGATAATAATTTTCACTTGAAGGGGCTGGAGTTACTCTAAGAGTCCATGGAGGTTATTTTTAATGTGCTGGTAATGTTTTGTCTCAAAATGAGTGATGCTGTATAAGTGAACTTAATTTATGAAATTCAGTGATCCATACATGTATTATTTTTTCACTTTCCTGTATGTATGTTTTACTTCAATTAAAAAAAAAGCAGTGTGCCTCCAGATACTACATACTTACTTACACATGCCACCATACTCACTATGAATTGAGAACTGCATAACCAAACTGAGATATAGATGCTGACTCACTACTAAGTAACTTATGCCAACATATCATACTTGATTTTATTCCTTCCTTAATAATTGACAAACTTTTTTGGGGGGTCACATACAAGTATTTGAATTTGATTGCTGAATTTTCAAATTGAAAGAGTCCTTCTCCAGCCATCTGGTAATTTAGGCAGGGATGCTAGTATTTCTGAAATCCAAAATAATTGTGAATTTTCTGTTCCAATTGAGAATTATTTGACAGGGACCATGCTGGTAGCAGTAGTGGTAGTAGTCTGAACTAGACACTCTGTAGGAATAGAAAGCAAGGATATTATAGATTCTGTAAGAAGTAGGTAGACTTGAGGGAGGGTTTAGATAAACTTCGCTTTCCCTTGGTGGGTGGAGTTCTACTCTTGGCACTCCAAGGGAGATAGCCCTTAAATAATCACAAAAAGTAAATGAATAATAATTTACTTTTAATAGATTATGAAAGGTGCTATTAAGGAAGAGCAAAGAGTGGGATGATAGGTCACAACAAGGACATTGCCTAGTTTAATTTGTGGCCTCAAGGAAACATTTTGTGAGGAATTAACATTTAACCAGAGAGCTGGAACTAAAATATAAGAAGTTACCCATGCAAACAAATGAAAAGTGTCCAAGTCAAAAGAAAAAATTATGTGCTGAGGCCCTGAGACAGAGAGAATGGCATGTTTGAGGGAAATGAAGTAAGCCAATGTAGCTGAAGAAGTATGAAGATGCAGGAAAGAATGCTGTGAGAAGAGTCTGGAGAAGCAAACTGGGAGACCCTTCAGTGCCTTGTAGGACATATTAAGGATTTTGGATTTCAAGTGCAATGGGAAACCACTTCAAGCAGGGTTGTGGCATGATCTGACTTACATTTTTAAAAGATCACTCTCACTGCTGTGTGGTGAATTACTATAGGATGAAATGAGAGGAAATGAGGAGACCAGTGATGTGGCTATTTAAGTAGTCCAGGTGAGGAGTTCCCGTCGTGGTGCAGTGGTTAACGAATCCGACTAGGAACCATGGGGTTGCAGGTTCGATCCCTGCCCTTGGTCAGTGGGTTAACGATCAGGCGTTGCCGTGAGCTGTGGTGTGAGTCGCAGACGCGTCTCGGATCCTGCGTTGCTGTGGCTCTGGTGTAGGCTGGTAGCTACAGCTCCGATTCGACCCCTAGCCTGGGAACCTCCATATGCTGCAGGAGCGGCCCAAGAAATGGCAAAAAGACAAAAAAAAAAAAAAAAAAAAAGTAGTCCAGGTGAGAGATAGTGGTGGCTAAGGCTTTAAATGATTGCTATGGAGAGGGAAGGAGTGAAGAGTTTGGGAATACATTTTGCATGTAGAACTGACATAGTTTACTGATGCACTGGGGTGGTGAATGAGAAAAAAAGAGCCACCTAAATGGTACCTGGGTTTTTTTTTTTTTTTGCATAATCAATTGTAGATGAAGCTACTACCTATTAATATAAGGAAGAGCATATTTAGAGTGAAAGAGAGGAATAAATCAAGAGCTTGATTTTGAACATATTAAGTTTGAGATGCCAGGGAACATTTAGATGGAGATGATAAATAGGGATGTTAAATTGGAGGAGTTCCAGCTGTGGCTCTGTGGGTTAAGAACCTGACATAGTGTCCATGAGGATGCGGGTTCAAGTGAAGATTTGGCATTGCTGCAAGTGGTGGTGTTAAGTCGCAGGAGTGGCTAAGGTCTCATGTTACTGTGGCTGTGGTGTAACCTGGGAGCTGCAACTCCAATTTCACCCCTAGCCCAGGAACTTCCATATGCTGCAGGTACAGCTGTAAAAGGAAAAATAAAAATAAAATAAAATAAAATTAAATTAAATTAAATTAAATTAAAAATAAAAATAAAATGGTTGTTGGATTAGTAAATCTGGGCTCAGAATATGTGTATGGGCTGGAGATAAATATTTGAAAGCTGTTGGCAAAAAGATGCTGTTTAAACCTGTGAGCATGTATGAATCTATGGGGAATCTTTAAAGAAGAGATGGAAAGGGCCCCAGACTGACCTATGATGAAAATCCGATAACCAAAAGAGGAGACTAAGAACATATCTTCAAGAGGCAGAAGGAGAACTAAGATATTGTCATGGGAAGAATTTCAAGGAATAAGGAGTGGACAAATGTAACAGAGAGGAAAAATAGAATTGGCACTAAAAACTGTTGTTGGATTTAATATCACTGAGGTACTCAGTGACCTTGGCAAGAGCAATTTTTATTAAGCGGTGGGAAGGGAAGCCAGATTGCAGTGGGTTGAGGTGTGAGAGGAGGTGAGGAATTTGAGACTTTGAGAGTAATCAACTCTCTCAAAAGGCTTGGCTGCGTACAGTAGAACAATAGGGCAGGAACTAGAGTCAGGTAGAGATAGAAGAGAATGAGGAGAAAATATTTTTAAGATGGAAGAGATTCGAGTGTGTTTATAGGCCTGCAAAAAATGGCTAGTTTAGTGGGAGCTACTGAAAATACAACAGAAGGAACCAGATCCCATTGACTAAATAGTTTAACATTTTTTCTCACATTAATACTTGCCACCCCATTCATATCGGGATAGCCTTATTTAAAGTTTTCATCATTTCTCACTTCTGTTATCTATTCCATATCCTAATTGGTCTTCTTGTTTCCAATTATCCCTTCCTTCAAAACACCTCTGTACCAGCAGTTCTCAAGGAATGATCTGTGGTCTCCTGGAGGTACCAGACTTACTTTCAGGGTTTCCATGAGGTCAAAACTATTTCCACAATAATACTAATGTTTAGTATTTTATTGTTAGGGTCATTTGCCTTTGTCACTATGTGGATATTTGCATGAATGACACCTTAGTATGAAGCAAGGTGGTAAAACTGAATTGTACTAGTAGTCACTGGATTTTTCCAATTGCTAACTCTCAGAATAATAAAAAATGTGTCACTTTCACTTTAACATGTCCTTGATTAAGCAGTAAAAGATGTTAATTTTGTTAAATCTCAATGCTAAAGTATATAACTTTCTAATATTCTATGTGACAAAATGGAAATTACTTATAAAACACCTCTGCTATACAAGGTATGATGGTTGTCTCAGGGAAAAACATTTGTGAGTTGGGGGCTGAACTAGCTGCATTTTTCATAAAACATCATTTTTAATTGATAGAGAGAGCAACTGACAGATGAACTATACTATTCAGACTTGGGTATTTGGCAGATATTTTCTGAATGATGGGACCCTGTCACTTCAAGGAAAAAAACTGACGATATTTGTTGCCAATGATGAAATTTGAATTTTCAAGTGAGAATGAGAATTTTAGAAAAGTTTGTGTCTGACAGTTTCCACAATATTTTTGATAAGATCTATAGTATTATTCTCATATGATTTTTAAACTGTTGTATAATGACCTATACATGTAGAATTTGCATGACTAAATGCACTAATATTTCCAAATGACCAAGGCATGATACTACAAAATCTTACCTGGGTAAATGATTTATTCAAAGTGCAAGAGAGACCAATGGATTTTGTTTTTTTTGCCTTTTCTTGAGCAGCCTCCGCGGCATATGGAGGTTCCCAGGCTAGGGGTCTAATTGGAGCTGTAGCCACAGGCCTACGCCAGAGCCACAGCAACGCCAGATCCGAGCCGCGTCTGCGACTCACACCACAGCTCACGGCAACGCCAGATCCCCCAACCCACTGAGCAAGGCCAGGGATTGAACCCACAACCTCATGGTTCCTAGTCGGATTCGTTAACCACTGCACCACGACAGGAACTCCGAGACCAATGGATTTTAATAGAATAGAATATGCAAAGTTCACTGAAGTGGTTTCTGGTTCAACGCTGGAACTAAACTTTAAAAAAAATTTAATTGTGGAGTTTTGGTGTAGTCTTAAAGAAGAATATACACATACCTGAGTGAGGCCAGATTTTCTTTATTTCCTTCAAACAAAACGACACATCATAATAGACTGAATGCAGAAACAGCCACAACCATCTGGCTGTCTTCTATTAAACCAGAGAGAAAGAGTTTTAGAAAAAAATCTAAAATGATACCATTCTTCTCACTATGGTTTACTTTGGAAAATATATTTTTCATAAAAATATATTATGTTAATATGCAATTGGTTTATTAGTTATTTTTAAATGAAGTAATCAAAAATTTTAAATTTCCCAGGTTAAACATCAATAGATAGCACACACACACTATCAAAGCCTCTTTGAAGTTTTTAAAAAATTTTAAGAGTATAAAGTGGTCCTGAGACCCAAACATTTGAGAATAGTTCCTTCACACTAACCATATAATCTCTCTCATTCTTAAGCTTCAAGGCCGTTCATCTATAGGCCTAAAGCTTCTTTTAAGTCTCAATTCCTGTCACTCTCCCCATGCACCCTACCTGTCAGCTGCATCTACATCAGGTAACTTGTTAGTCCTTCAACCTGCCATGGTCATTCTCACTTCCATGCCTAGCACATCTAGCCCAATTCAAACCTCTAGAGTCTTCCTTCCTGCTGGGCAGATTTATTGATCTCTTTCTCCAGTGTACTTTATGAGGTTGATTTCAGAACTGCATTTTCCTCATTTTTGCAAATAAAGAAAATGGAATCCAGAAAAGGAGAGGGACTTGACTAAGTCCCATAGCAAGCAAATGGCAGAGCTAGAGCCTAAATTCCCAGTATTCTTTTCACACTTCATGGAAACTGCTACAGAGATCAGAAAGTATTGAAGGCTCTTAAGGGAAGGGCGATTAGGTTAAGCTGAGCTTTGAAAAAAGTTCTGGATTGGAACATTCTTAAAAGAAGTAACCCCTGCCTATGGCCTAGTTTCAGAGCAGTCATTCAGTCTTAACATGTTGACAGCAGATGAAAAACAACTCATGGGAAATATCCTTGTCTTTTTTAAGCTTCTTCAATTCTATCCACTCAAGCCAGTCATTATCCTTAAATGGAATGTATTAGGGACCTGCAGGCACTCAAGAGGCCACCTGAAGAGTACTGCTGCCATCTGAAGAAGCCTACTTGAGTCGATGTTGTTCTGTCATCACTGCCTGCTACACCCACTGACCATAGTTGGCTCTCTAGGCTTGCTTAAAAACTCTAGGAGAGGCCTAAAGCAACAATCAGGAATTACTGGATAATTTAATTGCCTGTTTCAGAGAAATATGATTTTCCTATAATTTGTCAAATAACAGGAATTGGGAAGTTTATCTTTGGAGAAAATTGGTTTTAAAAGATTTTGGTTCTTTGGAACTGAGCTGAATGCTCCGGTCAGCTCCTGGCTTTGACTACCCATTTGGAGTGATTGGGGGCCCCAAAGCCTTTTCTCCTCTTGGTGTGTCCCTGACAGCAGACAAAGCCGCATGCTGCCCTCAGTTTCTCCCCTTTATTTCTTTTGAAGGACCAATTTCTCATGGTACTTGTCCTGATTGTTTTCATAGTGTTCCAATCTGTATTTTTGTATGTAGAGGGAAATAATTTTCTCAGTGCTAATCACTAATAAATATTGTATTAAGTCCTCAAAAAAAATTTGGCAATTGTGAAGATGTAGTTTCTGTGAAGCCTCCAAATGAAGCTAACCCTAAGGAATGCTACCTGTTCTACAGCAACTGGATGGTTAGGAAAAATTGCCCCCAGGGGTCTAGAGGGTGTTAATGAAAATTAACTTGGTTTTGAAAATACTGTCCTAGGGTAAAGTTTTAAGGTGGAGTTGATTGATTCAGTTTAACCCACATTAATGGGGCACATTTGAGCCAGATCCTGTGATAAGAGCTTAGAATACACAGTTGAATAAAATTAAGACCCTGCCCCAGAGAAGCTCATATTCTCTTCAGGAAGTCAGGCAAAAAATACACGTGGTTACAACATGGTATTTTCAGTTCCAGAATCTGTGTGATTGAGAAGGATTGACTGCAATGAAATGGAGAAGGCTTTCTTACAGAGGCGATATTTGTGCAGGGCCTTAAGATGAACAGGTATTCATCTGGTATTCTTGTTGTTGTTGTTGTTGTTTGTTTTTTGGGTTTTTTATTTTTTTAATTTTTTTCAAGCCCACACCCACAGCATATGGAGGTTCCCAGGCTAGGGGTCAAATCGGAGCTACAGCTGCCAGCCTACACGACAGCCACAGCAATGCCAAATCTGAGCTGCATCTGTGACCTACACCACATTTCATGGCAACACTGTATCCTTAACCCACTGAGCAAGGCCAGGGATCGAACCCACATCCACGTGGATACTAGTCAGATTCGTTTCCACTGAGCCACGATGGAAACTCTTTTTTTTTTTTTTTTTTTTTTTTTAGGCATTCATCTGTTTGCAGAAGATCATTACAGTTTTAGGGAACCAAATGTGAAAGGCATGGAGGTAGAAAAGCTTAGCTTGTTAGTTATTCTTTGACTATCATCTGCCACACCCAGATCCATTCTCTGCCTTTCTCTTCTCTCCTCTGTGTCCCAAGAATCTGACCCTGTGAATTGTATCAATTTGTTTTCTGGTTTCTGGCTGGGTTTGGCTAATGAGTGACACTGATAGATCAAGAGTAGGAGGAGAAGATCTTTCTATGTCTTCTTTACTCCTTCCCTGCTTTAGGTCTCATTTCTAGACTGAATGGAATTTTCCCTGATTACAGTTCTCACTAGGGACTTCACAGCTCCAGCTCTCACTAGGGGCTGGTAACACTGTTCCATTGACTTACCCCTCCAGGCCAAGAGTGTAATGGCTTCCTGTTATTCTTAGACTGTGAGTACTTCACCATCTCTTGTTGATAGCAGTAACCCTGCACACACTTTTCAAAGCTGTCAGTTTAATTTCCTGTAGGACCCTTGCAAATACAAATGAGTACATTTGCAGGTCCAGTTTTCACAGAATGTGAAGTGTGTGGCTGTGGGTGAGGTGAAGATGTACAAGAAGAAGATGCGACAGAGTCTACATGGGACAGTCTTATATGATCCTTTTTATGAAAGACCTTGTGTGAGTAGGTCATTAAGACACTTTACAAACCAATTTTGTTCTCAACTGGGAATTCCTGAGTTTGTTGATGTGTTACACAAATGATGCCAGAATTAATAACTACTATTTATTGAATATTTTCTATGTATAATTTTACCTTCATTATCTCATTGAATCTTCACAACCCTTAAAACAGAGCACTTATTGATCTCAATTTTACAAGTGAAAAAAACTAAGGCTCAGAGAAGGGAATTAACTTGCCTACTGAACTGGTAATGAGTAGAAGCGAAAGGATTTGAACCTATGCCTGTTTGACTCTAGAGTTTGGGTACCTCACTAGATCCAATTGGATAGTAAATTGGTACTCAGGATCTTTAGGTGTCTTTCAGTCCTAGTATTTCATCCACCTATTAAGTAATCAAGTATCTCCAACTAAGCCCATTGGCCCATCCATTAACTAAAACTGCTGGTGGCATTTTATGGGGTACATGCAAGGGTGTGAGTGAGATTTCTTGGTTGGGCACAATGCCTTCATTTCCTGCAAATCTCCCTCCTGCTGGCCATGTATTCCCCATGTCTGGACAGAGACAGAACCACATAGCTAGTTAATTCCAATAGAATTCCATCTTTAGAAATGCCAGTTATATCAACTCCTCTGGTGGAAATCTGGTTCGCCAGCAGGAGTGAATGTCACCTATAATGCCAACCAGTGCTTGCTTAGCACTGATATAGGCTAAGTTGCCATGGCTATTGAGTACCAATACCAAATTATAGTTTGGTACTAAACCTTAGGAAAATGAAAAGAAGAACCAACTTTGAATATCTACTCCGGGCTAGGCACATTCCATCGATCCCTCACTACAACCCTGAGAGGTATATGTCATCACCTTCATGTTAGTAGTGAGGAAATAAGCCTTAGAAAAGGGGAATGGATTGTCAGGGTGTAAGACAGCTGGCGAGTGTCAGAATAGGCATTGAAATCCAGACTCTACCTGATTCCCAAAGCCTGTATTCTTTGCTACTGTATCATGTGTGCAGCATAATAAACTGGTTAAAACCTCAGAATTAAGAACTTGGTTTTGAATCTGACTCCACCACTTTTTAGCTATATGACTATGGGCAAGTCACTTAACCTTTTTGTGCCTCAGTTTTTTATCTTTAAAGTGGAAATAATAATATCTACCTCATAGTATTGATGTAAGGATTAAACACATTCATATTTGTAAAACACTGAGAACAGTGTCTGACACAGAGTCAATGCCATATATTCTTAAATAAATGTAGAGCCATTTCTGTCCATTTAAGATGTCTTAATTCTTCAATTCTCAGGCTTGGAGAAGAAAAGAAAGGAACTATATAAGGAGACATACTCTCCTAGAAGGAAATCAGCTTTTCTCCTAAAGCTGGGGAAAGGCGAAGGTGATTGACCTGGATAGACCCAACCTGCAAAGCTAAGGAGGACTGACGGAAAAAGTATACAGCATCTTTGGGGTGAATTCTTGTGCCTACCCTCCCTTGTTCCCTCATTGCAGCTGGATTTTGCTTTGCCAGCTCTCTCTGACCTCCCTTTTACCTTCAGATCTGGAAATGGCTACTGAGATGATATTAAGAAAGGAGATAGACATCTGGAGGATTGGAACCTTGACTATATGTTGTGGAAGCTGGGCTTGAGGATCATAACACTATCTGGGTCAGAAAAAAAAAATAAACCTACATATGTTTCAGATTCCTTCCTACTATTGTCAAATTAGCAAGGGCAAGGTGGTCATTTCCATGGCCACACCCTCTTGACTCAGAACTGATAAAGTTATATATGATGTATAGATGTTGCTGGGTGCCTTTTGATTTCCTGGAAGTCTGGCTTGAGAAGGGAGAAAATATGGATCTCCACTTGCCACTGAAGACTCTTGTGTGAGTGAGATAAAGCTGATGATCACTAAGGAGACCCCAGCTGCACAGGTATGTCTTGTGCACATCATGGTATGCACTACATGGCCTCGGTACTAGTTATTTTGCTCTGTCAGGAGTCATGGACCCTTTAACATGATTTGTGCAGTTTCTTCATTCTCTAAGACTGACACTAGCCTAATGCTTCTAACTGATTGAACGCACACCTAAATGCCTAACAGTTACGTTATGAAGGGGGAAAAGTACTATTTCTTGTGTTAGATACACTGGGGGTAAAATCCAAGGACCATGGATGAAGTTATTTAGCCCTATAGCTTCAGTTTCTCCATATCTAAAACTTGGATAACACTATCTCCCATGGTTATTGTGTGGAACATATGAGAAATTCAGTGTAAAAGTGCCTAGCAGAGGGTCTTTCCCTCCTCCATTGCCAAATTCTTTCTCTCAGCTACCAGTCAGCATCCTAAAGCTTTCAGGGCTTTGAAAATGTAAGTTAATATTATATATTCAAATCCCTTCCTTCCCACCAATTAAGCCTCAATAATTCCTTCTCACTTAGAATCACATAGGACTTGATCTCTATGATGACATTCTATGCCTTAGATGGACTGAGGCACACTCATTAATGCTTCAGCTAATTCCATGATTATTTCACCTCTTTGCACTTCTAGGCATCTTCCCAGGGTAATTGAATGCAGTTGTGATGGCTACATCTAGGGGCACCACTAACATTTTATCAGAGATCTGTATATTTATGACAGTTTTCTGGAAGATGGCCATAAAGTATCTTGATCAAGAGGTGCTTTGCCCTATTCACACAAAGGCTCCCTATAAGCTGGAAGTGGTCCTGCACCTTCTCTATTCCAATGTGCTTCAGGCACTGGTCATATTTACTCTCCCCTTACTTCACCTCCAGTAACACAGTAAAATCATTGAAAAGTTTCTTTCTTCAAAAACGTTTCAACACTGGGACACCTTAAAGGAGTCTTCTGTGTTAGTGGTTTCAGTGATGAAAATATGTTACTTTTTTTTTTTTTTTTTTTTTTGCCATTTCTTGGGCCGCTCCCGCGGCATATGGAGGTTCCCAGGCTAGGGGTCTAATCGGAGCTGTAGCTGCCAGCCTATGCCAGAGCCACAGCAACGCGGGATCCAAGCCGCGTCTGCAACCTACACCACAGCTCACGGCAATGCCGGTTCGTTAACCCACTGAGCAAGGCCAGGGATCGAACCCGCAACCTCATGGTTCCTAGTCGGATTCGTTAACCACTGCGCCACGACGGGAACTCCAAAAAACGTTACCTTTGTACAGGCTCAAGAGTCCATTCCTGCCTAAGCTTCCACCATTTGCCTTCTATGTAACATTGGGCAAGTAATACTCTTTCTGGATTTCAAGTCCCATTCAAGTCCCAATGAGTTCCATTTTACAGATAAGGGGAGTTGATATCAAATGATATGATGTATATAAAATATATGCAATGTGCCTGCCAGGTGGTAGTACTATTTCTTCACCCTATTACCACCCTAGGTCTACTAGGAAGGCTCAAGGATTCAGGACATTCCCACTTTATGCTTAACACATGTCCTTCCCTTGGTCCCAGGGGACTCCCAATTCCACTGTGGGCCTTGTTTAAAATCCCAAGGCCCTGAATTCTAGAAGCCCAAATTATTAAAAGGCTCTATATATGATTATTATAAACTGTCCACTTGTGGTCCCGTTCCCCCTTTGTCACAGTGGGACCAGACTGGCTATTTAGCTGCTTATGGTTCTTTCTCAGAGCTCTTCAAACTCTTTTAAAGGATCTTTAGATCCATTTCCTAAGGCATTTTGTGATGTCTTATTCACTTCAGGGATAATAATGTGATTTCTTGCTGGATATGAATATACCCTGGAGAGCTAAGGGCCAGGGTTAATTTCCAATTAAGTATGAAATCATCCAGCAGCAAGATAGTTCTTCTCTCATATATCCCCTCCAGGACCTACCCACCCTCTCACTGAGTACCTTTGAAGAAACACAATAAGCACTATTGTAATGACAGTAGAAGTGAAAAAATATAGGAGGAAGGAAGAGAAAGGGAGTATGGGAAAGACAGCTGCTCCCCAGAATAGCATAAAGAGTACTTAAAAGGGTGAATGTACCTAAGCCACATCACCAGAAGCTTAACTGTCATAGGAAGAAGGAGTCCCTATCAGACATCATGTCCTAAGAATGCTTTATCCTGGCTGTTGGCAACTACACAGGGAAGAGTATCTGAGCCTGGATTATTGGCATGACACCCCTGCATAAGAGAATAAGTATGGGAGGAACTGAGGCATACATGAGGACAGATCTTGTAGGGTGAGGGGGTCAGGGTGGCTAGTTACAGGGCCAAGGGACATGACAATTTCCAGATAATCAAGTTACACCACATTGAAGAATACAAGAATCAGGTGGTAACTAGATAACATTTGGGAAGATTTGGAATGGCACAGCATGGTCCGCCAGCTCTGAATGGGTATAAAGAAGATTCCATTCTTGGATAGCAACTGAGGCAGTTGTTACTACTATTATTACTACTACTACTATTACTTCTACTGCTGCTGCTATAAGTTATTTTTTTTCCTTTAGGCCCACACCCACAGTATTTGGAGGTTCCCAGGCTAGGGGTCTAATCGGAGCTGTAGCTGCCAGCCTACACCCCAGCCACAGCAATGCCAGATCTGAGCCACATCTGTGACCTACACCACAGCTCACAGCAATGCCCGATCCTTAACCCACTGAGTGAGGCCTGGGATTGAACCCACAACCTCATGGTTCCTAGTCAGATAAGTTTCCACTGTGCCATGACGGAAACCATGTTAATATTTTTTAAATGGCTGTACCCAGGTATATGGAAGTTCCTAGGCCAGGGATTGAATCCTAGCTACAACCGTGGCAAAACCAGATCCTTTAACCCACTGTTAAGGGATCTGTGCCAGGCTGGAGATCAAACCTTCGCCTCTGCAGAGATCCTAGCTGTTGCATTTAGATTCTTAACTCCTGCTACTGGTTAATATTGATTGAACATTTATAAAGGGCCAATCATGGTTATTTGGGTGAAATAATTTGCCTGTGGTGATTGAGGCATGAATACAGATAGTGGTGTTTGAGTTACTTTCAGGGGAGTTAGGGGCCAGGGCTAGCAATGGCTAGTAAAGGAGATATGGAGAACAGAGGAACTCAGCCTCTATTGAGTCCAGGGATAAAGAGGTGAGTGAAGTCAGGACTGAGGTTGTCCATACCCCACCTACCTCACAGCCTGATGACTCTGGAAACTATAGTAGGATGGCATCTGCCAGCATCATGGCACCTAGATGGGAGTAGCTGAGGAAGCAGAAAGCAGAGGAATAAATCCAGGGCTGACAATACTAGCGGCAACTTAGTTCCCATAGGCTTGCCAAAGGATTGGAAAAACAAGGCATAGTGAAGGCCATTGCCTAGCCCTGTTCTCCAAGACCAGGAAAGCCCTCTTTGCAACTTTAATTTCAGGCACCTTTTAGGGGGCATTCTGAGGGCCTGGAGCTTCCAGAAATAGGTTTCATAGAAGTTCAGAGGAAATGACGTAACTTGAATGCACACCAAAATAGGGAGGCCTCCTAACTCATGGGAAGCAAGTGGACATATTGTTGGGTAGAGGACATTCCTGGGGCCATTTCTTCTTGACCTCATCCATCTGGACTGACAGTTTCCTGTTCTAACCTTGCAGAAAATGTTAGGTACGTTTGATTTGCACTCTATTGGCCCCATGAAATTCAACAAGTCTCTAAATTTAACTGACTCATTCAGGAAACTCACTTGTGTTGACTTGGGTTACCAGAATGCCAGGGAAAGCTTAGAATATCAAAGGTGCAAGGGACTGAAATTAGCTTGGCCTCTATCTCTGTTCTAGGAGAATTTTCCTAGTCTGATGGAAGCCACAGGGGATTACTTAGGGAATGGTCTGGGTTTCAATTCTGAATTCATCATTTCCTGGCTGTAGGAATGTGAGCAAATGATGTAATTATTTTATGCCTCAGTTTTCCCATCTGTAAAATGAGGCTAATACCAATACTTACCTCATAGAAATATTCTCTGGACAAATTCAGTAAACCCATGCAAAGCACTTATGCTCATGTAGTAGATGATATATGTGTTCTCTCTTTTGGTCAAGTGATACAATACAGGGAATATATATCTTATCTTGGACCTTTGGGAAAACTGTTTCTGCCCCACCTTATCCTAGGTAGAATGTTCCTCGTTAAGGGACTAGTCACCAGCATGAAGGTGCTATCTAGGAATACCATCAGTTTCCAAAGATCCTCACTTGTACTCCAGCTACCACTTTCTTTGGTGTGCTACCTAATTGTGTTTGTGTGTGCTTGAGAGATGGGAAAGTTGGAAAACACTAAGGTTTTTAACCCCTTATCTAGGTGGTGTGTAAATGGTCATTTTTTAACCCTCAGGATTAAAGGGGGAGAGCCATATATCTTTATGCTGAAAAGGAGGGCTTCTTTAGGGAGCTGCTTCATGCCTGTTCTAAGCAGCATTATGGCCCCAAGAAGATCCCATGACATAATCTCCAGGACTGTGATTAATTACACAATTATTAATTGTGATTAATTACATAATTATTAATTACATAATTATGGCAAAAGAGATGTTGAAGATATGATCAAGGTAACTCTTGACTTTATTTTATTTTTTGGCCATGTCCATGGCATACAGAAGTTCCTGGGCCAGGGATAAAACTCACACCACAGCAGCAACCCAAGCCACAGCAGTGACAATGCCAGATCCTTAACATAGTGAGCTACACAGGAGCTCCACTAACGACTTTAAAATAGGGAGAATATCCTGGATTGTCTGTGTAGGCCCAATAAAATCATCCCAATGAAAGTATGAGTCCTTAACAGCAGAGGCAAAAGAGGATGTTAAAGAGATACAGGAAGGGAAGCAAAAGGATTTGATGTGCTGCCTTTAGCCTAAAGATAGAAGGGGCCACATTGAAAAAATGTGGTAACATCAGACCTACATTACCAAGAAACTGAATTTTGCTAACAACCAGTGAGGTTAGAAGATGATCCTGAGTCCCAGATGAGAACCACATCCCTGGCTGATACCTTGATTTTAGTTCAGTGAGACACTAAGAAGAGAATCCAGCCACACTATGCCAAACTTCTGACCTATACAAACTGTGAGAGAATAAATGGATGTTGTTTTAAGCCACTAAGTTTGTAGTCACTTGTTACAACAGCAATAGGAAACTAATACAATGTTCATGGGCCTTACTTTGTATATGTCAAATACCTACCTTATGGGGCTGCTATGAGAAAAAATGATAGACATAATTGTGCTCTGTAGAGTTTCAAGTTAGAAAACTGTTAGGATATTCTTCAACAGGGAAAAAAATCAATCTGTTTTGAAGCAACACACCTGGCTTGAAGAAATCAAGAGCTTAGAGCCCCTGAATTTCCCAGAAGTGCTGTGGGTTTGGAGGGCTGCTTCTCCTCCCCTAGAGAAATAGTGCAGCATAGGTGAAATCAGAATACCTAAATCCAAGTCTATTTCCTATCTGTGTGACCTTGGGTAAGTTATGTCACCTCGCTGAGCCTCAATGAAGTGTGGGTAATCATCCTTTCTCCGACGACATGATATGGCTGTATGAGGCTCATAAAGCAAAGAGTTTGAACATGCAATGGAAATGAAGTATTCAGAGGAGGATGGAAACCTATTCATCCTCCCCAGTGTGTTCTCTGCTGCTGGAAGAAATATCTTGATTCTGGTGAAACTAGCCACCCAAAGAAAGTAGAGTTGAAAGACTCTTGGGGTGATACTCTGAACACCTGTTTTCTGCCATTGGCTCTGGTGTGTGACCCTAAACAAGTCCCTTCTCTTTATGTTTATTTCTCCATATTAAGAGGTTAGCTTATAGCTAGTTATCTTCAGCTAATGGGCATCAGAATTACCTGTAGAGATGAGTGGCCGATAGATGAAGAGCAAGAATTTTCTCTTTTTTACAAGTCCCTAACACCTCATGAATAAATTAGCTTCCAAAAGCCCAAGTCAGAAGAGTTTTATTAAATCATGAAAAATAAGCCCTATTCAGGATATAGGTGCTAATTCCCAAGTGTGTGGTTTGAAGCAGCTGGTTTTCAGAAGAGTCTGGATGCCTTGTTATGCTTTAATTAAAAGACTGGCCAATTTCAAACTGTGTTCTGCAGAGTTTCAAGTTAGAAAACTGTTAGGATATTCTCCTAACTAGAATCATGCTCCTCTCAGTTCCTTGCAATTCCCATTAATGTTGCTTTGTCATAACTGTGATATTTCCTCCCAGAACTTTCCTTCTCATGTGAATTAAAGATAGTAAACTCTGGCCAGACAAAACTGGGTAAAATTTTCTGTGCTTTAATCAGTGTTGACTGTAGTAAAACCCGTGGCTGATAACAACTGAATGTCAAAGCTGAAAAGGCCCTTTGAGACTACCTGGCTTGAAGTCTAGAAAGGCGGAGGGATTTGCTCAGAATTATGGAGAGGCAGTGACAGAGGTGAGTCTGCACCCCCAGGATTCCTGAAGGGAGCTTTTCCCAATGCTCCATGTTGACTTTATAAAGTCTTTGATGCTCAGAGATTTGCAAGTCAAGTAACTTTCAGTCTTTTTATTTCCTAGGCTAGTTTCACTATTCTTTGAAGTATAATACTTCTTTATATGTCATCAAAGTGCAAGGCCATGGACAAACTAAAGTAAGAAGCAGGCAGCTATGGACACAGTCTTTGTAAACACTCCCAACATACTAGACTGGCCTTATCCATTTTTGGTCTTTGCCTCACCAAGAGGCCTCCTTCCTCAACCTGCTTTATTTTCTCAAATGCCTTACGACCAGCACTTCTCAAACTTTAATGGCATAGATATCTTCTGGAGATATCACTAAAGTACAAATGCTAATCCCAGATGTCTGGGATAAGGCCTAAGAATCTGCATTTACAATAAGCTCCCAGGTAATGCTTATGCTGAAGCTGATTATAGACCACAATTGGAGTAGCAAGACTTGAAGATGTTAGTCTCACTTCTAAACAACTTCTCCATTTACTGTCATCATTCCTTTACCAGTGGGTGTAGTATGGTGTATTAGAAAGAGGAAGGCCCTGAGTGTTTATCAATCCCTAACTGTGTGACATTGGGCAAATCATTTCTCATCTCTCTGAGCCTCAGGTTTCCTTACCTGTACAACGGGGCTATCACTTATTGATGTCACTCATTGATGTTGTAAGGCCTGAGGAAATGACTGGGCTTGGTGCAAAATAGACTATAGATTGAAATCTCTAGGTACAAAGAGATTCTGGGCCTATATTTCCTATATTTTCTTAGGACTGCAGAAGATAAATGAAGAAATATATGTATATATGTAATATATAAGCATCATGCATAATATGCTCAAAGGTTGTTTCCATGCCAAAACTGCAGATAGAGGCCATTAATACTAGACAGTCTGAATACTTTATTGAAAGTCACATGAACTGGCCCCAGTATCTAATTATGTTTCTTCTTATATATATATTTCACATAGGCAGTCGTTCTAACATCTATTAATGTCCTTGGTATCAAGTGATTATTTTCCCTGTGAAAATGAAGGCATTTCTTTTTCAAAAACATTTCTTCAAGGTATCTTGCTTTTCTTTGCAATTTTTAAACATTTCTGAAGCTTTTTCTGGGCTTGTAATGTGTCAAGGCCGTTTGTGTGTAGCCACTTTAAAAACGGTATCATTGATCTACATTCTCTCAAAAGCAATGTTCTCTAGTCAGAGAAATATGTCTACTACTTTATTTGTTGTAGTTATTACAGAATTAAGGAACTTCTTGAAAAGGGAAGGATTCTTTCCCATGATAGCAAATTATTTTAAAAATACTCTATTTTCGAGTAAATTGGCTATAATGGAAAAAAATAAAAATCATTTTAAAGGGAAAAAAGTTACGTTCACATCATGTCTTAAAAAAATTCTCTATTTGACAACACTTTATTACTGAATTTGGATGCTGAGTTTTTCCACTCAGTGGTGGACAATACTCTCCAAATTTTTAAACAAAACATCAATGATATTTATTATTCTAGATCATCTTTTACATTCTGCTATCCTCATGAAAAAACCTTATAGGGATTTTACTCCAAGTATCAAGTACTGCAGAGGTACCAAGACCATTTCCACTTCTCAAACTGCATGTGTGGATATTGCCAATCTCTTGGGCTGAAACTTCACATGCTAGAAACTTGGTAAAGTAATAGACACATAAAAGGGCTTTTTTTTTCTTTGAAAAACAGCCAAGCCAAGGACTTGGCATCTACCAACTAAAAAATCAATCCTTCATTTTCATAAGACAAAATTAAATGATCTTTTTAAAAAACATTACCGAATAGGCATATCAAAGATGAGGAGAAAACACAACTCTAAAATCTCTTTCAGTCCAGTTTTGATTCTCCTGTAAATTGGACCTACATACCCTCCTTCCCCTCAAATGCTTGCTTTTTGATATTTTGTTAAGCAGACAAGAGTCAAAGAGTCATGCCAGGTCTAGTAACATGGTCTTTGTATAGCAAAGGGAAAAGAGCATGGGGTACAGAGTCAGAGGCCTGCATTAGAATCACAGTTCTGTTATTTATCTTCTGTGTGACATTGAGCCAGTTATTTTTTTATGTATAAAATGAGGAGTATAGCATCCACTTGCAGGATTATTACAGTGACTAAATGAATTAATGTATATGAAGTTCCTGTACTTAGTAGGTGCTTAATAAATGTTATCACTGTCAGTTTAAGATTTATGTTTCATTCATTGCCAGTTTCTCTAACCTATTGGCTGAGGCATGTAGAGAATTTCCTACAGTTGCCACGCTTTAGTTATCACCCCCTTCCCATAGCTTTTTCTGAATGACTATCTGTCCATCTAGCCTAGACCAAGCCAGTCTCATTCCACTGAAGCTTCTGCTCTTTAAATCAGAGAACAAAAGAGTTGGTGCTGAGGTTCATTCTTTGTAATTATTTTAGTATAGCCCAGGGTAGGGGGAGAGCCAGCCAACCACAGCTCTCTGGTCAACTCTTTAGATCAGGCTCTTGATCTATGGCCCAGGAATCATATATCAATCTTACAGCCACATTTCTGGGACACATACTCTACTGGGATTGCAGTGGGTTTCTGTTTCTCAATAATCTCTCAGTATTTGTAGTGGTGATTGTGGAATTTCCCCTGAAGAAAACCAGAGTGTAACTATGTCTCTAACATCTTCAAAAATACTGAGGCTCCATTGGCCACTGTTTTGTGGCCAAAATCTGCACACCTGCTTGATTTAGTTAGTCATCTGATGGGACAGAGCAGAGAGGCCATAGATCTGAGACTAGAGCTCAATGAGTACTTTGTGAGTGAGGCCAGGAGGCTTCACAGAAACTCCCTTTGTGGTTCAGCTTGCTCCTGGTTTCTCAGCAACTTAGCCTTTGAAATTGGGTGGAGCTGAGAGTTCAATATGGCCACCTGGGCACATCTTCTTTAAGAATATCATCAAATTTCTATTCAATTACTTCCACAAAGGCTCTCAGTGTGTTTAGCTTAAGTGTTACTAACTCACCAATAAACCATATTTAGATTTCAGTCTTAAAAGTAACTATTGCCTTCTCAGTAACACTGTTGCAAAGGCATCTCAGAGTTGGTTTGGGCATGTGTGTATTTCTTCTCTCTTCCCCTTCATCCATGTCCCTCTTCCTATCCCTCTCCCTCTCTCATCGCTCCCCTCCCCCATGTCTTATTTCTTTCTCAGTACTATAGTCAGTGTACTATATAGTCAGTGAACAAGTGGAGCCTTGCTAGAAGAGTCCAAATAAGAAAGCCCTTTCTCTCACACTGGACCACATTATAATTACACAGACCCTAAGGACAGGCTATCTAAAAACCTACCCTAAAGCCAAGGAATCTGCAGGGAAACACAAACAATGACACTTTCTCCAGTAGCTTCTCTTCAGCAAACAGGAATCAGAAAGGTCTGCTCTTCAGATTTCTGACTTGCTAAGCCAATTGTGTTTTGGTTCATTTCTAATGATTGAAGTAGCAAATGAAGAAGACTAGGAGCTTACGTTTGGAAGTCCCATTTGGTGGCAAATATGTGTGGCTCAAAAAAGAGGGTAAAATGCAAACCCTCAAAAAGATGACCACTAAAGCCACCAAACATAAGGCCCCTTGCTAGATAGGTATGACATAATGGAAAGAACCTTGAAAAGGAGCCCAGGGATGTGGGATCTTGTTTAGGCATGGCTGCTAACTTGCTCTGCCTCAGGTTACCCAATGATAAACGAGGCATTTAGACTAAATAATTCTAAAGGCCTTTCTAATCAAGTACTTGATGCGTTGTAAAAAGAGTCTTTTATCTCAAGGGCTATGGTTCTTAACCTTTATTATGTCACAGGTCCAATGTGAAATTCACTAGAATGTTACGGACCATCTTTCCAGAAAAGGCACATTGTTGTGGAAGTCTGCATACCATTTCGGAGTTCCTGAAGCCATAGATATTGGGTTAAGAACTGTTTCTTTCAGAATATAAAAGAGCTTATAAGCAGAAGGCAAACATGGAACAACAGTGAAAACTGCCTGGCCTCAATCCATCTTAACAATTTCCCAGCATTTGACCCCAAAATGGAGCTCCTATAGCACAAACGCAGTCTGCCTTTGTAAAAATAACTGTTTTTCAGATTTGTTTCTTTCTTGATTGCTTGCAAATGAAGCTGTCAGGAGAAAACAGGAGGAAGAATAACTAACAGACCTAGGCTTTAACATACAAAACATGCTTTGCAGATTAGTCCTAAATGACTTCCAGAGCCTATATGGAGGGGTTGTAGGGGCATCACTCATTCTGTCTGGCACCACAGGAGCAGACATGTTCTTGGCAAGATATTATAGTGCCAGAGCTCCATCCTGGCACCAGGGTCCATATCATCAGTGAGACATGTTAAGATTCTCCAATGTTCAGCAAACATTCCTTCCTACTCCCCTACTTCCAAGGTAAACAATGGCCCCAAGTCAAGTAACTTTTAGCCCCAAATCTTTCAGAGCTAGATGGCCTTTTGAGGAGGCAGGAAGAGTTGAAAACTGAGCTCCTCTCTTCAACTCGGGTCAGTGGACAGCTTGTTTTCTGCAGTTTGGCTTGAGGGAGTTCAGCCATTAACAGTCTTACAGGAGCTCAAGATAGACCTTCTGAGGGAATGACGACAAACTATAAAGGAGAAATAAACATGTGTCTAGGACATATGTCCCTTATTTTATAGCATCCCAGAGCCTGAAGGTGCAGGGCCAGGAAAGATCTGCTCTTCAGTACAAAATGATTCAGCACACAAGGGTTTGAAGAAGACCCTTCTAGAACCTGGAAAGGATCCCCTGAGGCCAAGGCTTTTAAAACCTGAAAGGGAAAGAAGAGAGGAAGGAATTAGCTAGGACTGGTTAAGCACTTAACAGGCACTGAACAGTAGGGCCTCCCTTGGTAGGTAGCTAACCTTACAATTGGTAGAGCTAATCTTTTGAGGAATAGGGGCGGGCTAGGACAAAGCCTTTGTACATCAGATCCCATGAAACAGATTTAAGATGGTGCTATAATCAGGGCCTGAAACTGTGTGCTTTTAGCCTTAACTCTAATCCCCCAAAAGTCTAGAGGGGATGCAGAAGCCTGATAACTCTGAGATTACCACCCTTGCAGAATGGCCACTGCCTTTATGGCCCTACAATAAGTCCAAACTTCCTTTCATGGAAACTCACCTTTATAAGATCTGATAAGGAAAAGCTAATCTATCCATAGAGTTCTGAGCGACAGGAAGTGATAGGAAGAAAAGGAAGGTTAAGGAGTATATGAAAAGCTCTGCTCCAGATACCTGGATCTAATTTATATGTGTATTGGTTCATGACATGCCAGCAGTCTGATAGTCAATCAGAACTCCTAGGTAGAGAAATAAATTTCCATGATCATTATGACTCTGGTGACTTTAGTAAGTTACTTATCCCCTCTGGACCTCAGTTCTTTTATTTGTTGAGTTAAAGCACATATTGTCTCCCCTACTTCTGGCAATTGATATGGACAAAATGAGACAATGGAAGTGAAAGTTCTTTGTATTAGACAAATATAAACAACTAAGGATGAAGGTTCAGGGTGGAGGGTTGGTATGATTGAAATAATGATTTGGTATGAATGAATGACGTCCCTCTATAGATACTAAAGTAGATTCCTGGGACTTGCTATAATATCAAAAGAGAAGTTACTGATCTTCTTATAGACCCAAGGGATGTCAGAGTTAGAAGGTTCCAAATTTTTCATTTTACATATTGGGAAACTGAGGCCCAGAGAAGGAAATGTAATTGTCTAAAATATCACAGCCTAAGATTCCTAATGAACTTATTTCATAGGCAATTTGTAAAACTACACTGAAGTTTGGCTGAGGGAGAAGAAAAGGAAAAAAAAGTGAAACTTAAAAACACAGAAGGCCTCAGAATTAAAAGGCAGTGAGTTTAAGGGTCATGTAATTATAGGGTAGTGAACTGAGACATAGAGGTGAATTCTCACCCTCTGGACCTACATGACATTCCAGTCCTCAGAAACTCAGATCTCAGAAAGAAGGCTTCTTGTAACAAGGTTCTATAATCAGGAGTGGATACTACATACCTGAGGCCTCAACTCTCATCTCCAGGAAGTCTGCCTTGAGAACTGTGGGTAAAGGAGGAAATACATTTCACTAAGACTGTAGAAATCAAAACTGAAAAAGCAAAGCAAGTGGGTAAGTGACACTACCAGGACAATGCCAATTAGGTCATGTGAAAAACAGGGAAGTGATTCTATCGAGATGTTTCAAAACATCTCACTCCATTCTTATAGGTTAGGCAACCTCCCTGGCAGATTAAGAGAGCCCAATCTTCCAGACACAAAGACATTTTTCAAGTGCCAGCACAATCCTTTGAGTGCTATGCTATGGGAGGCAAGTGGAGACCAGAGATACTGGCCCAAAACCAAAGACTACTTTCTGTGATTATCTCCAATAGGAAAAGGGCAAAAAGGGAGGGCAAATCCCATATGAAATATGAATTTTCCTTTGCCTTGAAGACCAAGTCAGCCTTGCCCATCCTCTTGATGCACTTAGATAAGTCCTAAAATAGCTTTGTCTGGGGATGGTTGGAGGAAAGAGACATCCTGGACAATCAAGCTCCATATAGTGTGGACAGAAAATCCTAGGCACCAGTTGGTCCAAGGGCTATATGCTGAGCATTATTTTTCCCTTCTCTCTTAAGTATATTTATACCTACTCTCTGAGTGATCCTATTCCCATTTATGATTTCAATTTCCATCAAATACTGAGAGGCCCCCAAGGGGGGTGGACAGTATATGTGAATAGCCCCATAAATTTGTACAGTGGCTGTACTCAATAGTTCTACCCCTAAGTCTATGTAGGTCGAGCCCCACCTACTAGTCTAAGTTGTAGGTACCCAATAAACATCTCTGTCTGGATGTCCCACAGAATCTTCCTAAACACTGTGTCCAAATTGAGCAGAGACACTTTCCCATGTAAACTGCTCCTCCATGACTATTGGTATCATCTACCTAACTGCCTAAGTTAAACTTCTCTTTTAATCCTTCTCTAATGTTCCATGTTTGAAAAGTCAGCAGAGTCTAAATGAGTCTATCTCAAATCTGTTCTTCCATTCCATTCTTACTAACAGTGCCACCGGTCAGGGCCTCATCAACTCCTGTCAGGATGATTATCCTGCTAATTGCTCTCCCTGCCTCCATGCTTTACTTTCCCACCTATCATTCTCATTACCACCAGATATTTTTTTTTTAACTCAGGAAGAGTAGAATATGTGTTTTCATGCTTAAAAATGTTCCACAAGGCCCCATGGACTACAGAATAAAGGCCAAACTCCTTAGTATGTAATATAAGGCCTTTACAGTCCAGCCCCAATCCATCTTCTTGGCCTCACCTCATGCCAAGTTTCCCTCTTCTCACCCCCAATTCTAATCAAAGTGGAATTCTAATCACTTTGTGAAACTGCTTTGCATAAGCTGTTCTTCCTCACTGAAATGTCTTCCCCTCCCTTCTATTCTTGATGATCCACTTCTCATTTTACTTTGAGCCTTTAATTTTTTAATGGTTGTGGAAGGGAGATGAATGAGAAGTGAGTCCAATCAAATATCAGGTTTCAGTAGATGTACAGATGGGAAGCAAATGGGAAGCAAAAAGGGGCAGAGCAAAGGTTCAACAGATCATCTTTTTTCATTAGAAATGAGATGGGATTGACTGTGGCTAATCTAAAAATCTTGACCAGTAGCCAGCACATAGATGCACTGATGCAAGTGGTGGTTACAAAATAGAGACTTAGACAGCTTCCCTTTGTAGATGTTGAGCAGGTGGAACATGTGAGTACCTAGGAAGGTGGCTCATGACAGACCAGAGGACTGATGTACCCATCTTGGTCTTACCTGCACTCTTGCCAAGATAGTATCTGGGGATAAGTACAGGATTAAATTTAGGTTCCAGAGGCCTGGTCATAGGATTGGTAGGGTGGGTCTCCAGCCTTAAGTGCTTGCTTTGACTAAAGCCCCCTATGTTGTGATTGGTCCAAGAT
The DNA here is from genome assembly GCF_054392235.1 of Sus scrofa. Lineage (NCBI taxonomy): Eukaryota > Metazoa > Chordata > Mammalia > Artiodactyla > Suidae > Sus > Sus scrofa. The sequence goes on from NC_139401.1 coordinate 64,069,305, forward strand.
TTCTCTGAGCACTAAATGACAAATCCCAGGCAGTGGTTACAAATCTTTCCATGCTTTCAACACCGGTTTGGCTATTAGAAGTCAGGCTGCTTTAAAGATTCTATTGGATTTTGTTCAGGACTAGTACATATTCCTTCTCAATGCCCAGGTTCTTTGCCCCAGGCTAGAGATCAATCTCTTATTTTTCAGTGTATTCTACCCATCTTTCAAGCCCCAGCTTAGATAGTACTTCCTCTAAAAAGCTTTCCTTTAGATATGCCCATTTCATTTTGTTAATTCTAGTTTGGTTCATTCCATTTCTACAGCATTTTTTTCTCATATGGTAATCCTAGGAAGGGAGGAAGGACCACCAGGAAGTAAGAAGTAGTCCTGCTCATAGGTGGATATTTTATTAAGAATATTAAGCTCTCTCTTTCTCTCTCTCTCTCTCTCTCTCATTCTTTTTCTTTTTTTTTTTTTATCAAGGTATTGGATTAAGCTTGCTTTAAAAATGCCATAGGTGAAAACTTTATTTTCATTCTACCGATAAGAGAAATCAGGGGTGGGGAGTAGGCTTGGATTTCACTTTCATCTGTTATGGTAGAATAAATGGTAAATTATTGTCTAAGAAGGAGTTGGCCCAGCCTAGGGTTCCCTGTGCCTGACTGCCAAGCAGAACTTGGGTGACCTGCTGTTTAGAATCATATCCTGGTGAGTCAGGCCCCACAGTTTTGAGTAGATGATGTCAAGTCTAACCCAGCTCCAGTGCTGGTAAAGGCACATTGTTCTGCTTTTAACTGACCACCTGTAAGAGTTATACTGCTGCCACCCATCAGGAAGCATAATTTCTAACTCTCTGATGAGCAACATTGAGTGAATTCACAAAGAGTCCCTGAAGGCTAAGCAATCTTTTTCAATGTGTTCTAGTCTAAAAGGTCCCAAATGACAGGCCTTGGAAAGTGTATATCAGCACTTGAGGAATTTTAAAAACAAATTAAGTAAAAAAAAGGAAAGAAGAAATGAAGGGAAGAAAATAAAAAATTAAATCCCCAGGCCTTATTCCTAGAGATTTTGTTTTAGTGGGTTTAGAGTGGAGGCAGGAATCTCTGTTCATTTTACTTTCTCTCAAAAGTTTTAAGTGAGCTATATGTGCAGCCAGTTTGAAAAAAAAAAATCTAAGTATGATGTTTACCTCTGAAATGAGGGCTATGTTTATTCTAAGGCTATTTGTGTTAGAGTATTACATTCTATACATTCCTTTCAGCTGCACTTTTAGAATATAATAGGTTCTAAATAAGTAAACTAACAAAATAAGTAAGACCTACATTAGCACAAGGTTATTGCAATAGTATTTGGCATGTGGGTACTGTGTGTGTGTGTGTGTGTGTGTGTGTGTGCATGTGTGCATGAAAGAGAGAGACAGAGATAGGATAGAGAGAAAGAGAAGGAAAAATGAAATCACAAAGGCAGAGACAACAGGTACAAAAGTAGACAAAGAAAGAGACATGGAGAGAGTGACAGAAAAAGAGTGAAAAGGATTGGGAGACAAAAAGACAAAGACAGAAACAGAGATATAAGTAGAAAAACACAGAGACAGAAAGAGACTGAAAATTACAGAGACAGAGGAAGAAACAATGCGAGAGGGACAAATAGACAAGAGTGACAAATACAGAGAGACACACAGGTATAGAGTACAATACAGAGACAGGAGGTAAGAGATAGGGAGACAGTTGGGGGAGAGAAGGGAACAAATGCAGACCAAGAGACAGAGACAGAGCTACAGCAAAATAGAAAAAGAGAATATAGGAAAGGAAATACAATGATTATGATGTATTTATTCATACTTTTTTTTTTTTCTGCATTTTAGGGCCGCACTCGTAGCATATACAGGTTCCCAGGCAGGGGGTTAAATCGGAGCTACAGCTGCCGGCCTATACCATAGCCACAGCAATGCAGGATCCAAGGCATGTCTGCGACCTACACCACAGCTCACGGCAACACCGGATCCTTAACCCACTGAGCAAGGCCAGGGAAAGAACCCACAAACTCATGGTTCTTAGATTTTCGTTTCCACTGTGCCATGACGGGAACTCCAATGATGTATTTACTAAAAAAAGTGATTTGATTTCTCTTCTGTCACCTATATCTCTTACCTTCCTGTTTTCCGGGATGCTGTTTCAAAAAACCTGGTCCTGGAAGCCACCCTGCAAACAGAATCCAACCAAGTCCCATGAGTTGCTCTGGAATGCTTCTGGGACCCAATGGCCAATGGAAAGGACACAAAAATATGAAGCAGATGGGCCACCTATGCCATCCCCTGCCTTAGCTTGCAAAGGATCTGAGTCTGAGCAAAATTCCAAGTATCAGAATGTAAAATGGCTTGGAGACCATAGGCACCCCCGAGGCTATGGCTGACACCTCTGCCCCCACCACTTTGGTACAGCATGATCTAGCTATGTTGCCCATTCAGGCTATTCTTGGGAGAAATAAGTGAAACAAGTTCTTGGTTTCAGAGTGTAATTTTTGGCATTTTGCAAATACTTAGCTAATTAGTCTAAATGGTGAAGGCTTTGTTTCCTTATTTACCCAATTTTACAATTACAGAAAACAAGTGACACAAGAAAAAGGAACACCAGGAGGCAGAATATTGAGGAGAAGCCAACCAAGCTAGTTTTGTGGCCAATCAAGGCTGTTCCCTGAGAGCTGCTATGGCCCCATCTTAGCTACCCTATACCTGGTTCCTTGACTTGCAGGCCAGCCTCAGGAAGGCCTGCTGGATATCAACTCTGGATATCCTCTTCCTATCCTGCAAGAGGCTCTCTGGAGAATCTGAATCATTTTGGAATTTTAAAAATCATACCCTTTCTTAAAAAAAAAAAAAAAAACTCAAAGCACAAAGTAAAACAAATCTGTTCATTAAATTACTTTTAAAACCAGTAGTAATAACAAGAAAAAAATTTCCAGAGCCAAGGAAGCATGAAAACAGCAAGTAATCTTATCACCCTACAGATCAGGGCAACTAAGAAAAAAGGGTCTCTTATCAGGCACTAAGGTTAAAACATTTCACCTTCAGGAAAAAATCTCTTAGCCTTAAGTGTTGAGTAGAACACTCCAAACAGGGCTGGTCTGGAACAGTTCCCTCCCTACACTATGAAGTGAATGATGCCTCAGGGTTGTGCAACATACACCGTTCATGACCATAATGATGATCCTGAAAGCAATCCTAGTGGCTTAAGGTGGGCTTTAGGTCAAAGTTGAAAAACAACCCTACTTACACGGACGAAGGGATTTCCCCTGCATTGCCAGCCACAATGTCTGGCTTTGGTTCCGGTTTCTGAGGAGTAGCTGCCCGGCAGGGAGGGTCTGGAGGCCTCACTGGGGGGCGGATGATGGTTGGCTTTTCTCCTGGAGGCCGCACTTTGCTGAAACTGTCAGAGTCTCCTAGAAGAGAGAACAATGACAAGAACTTGGACAGTGAGCCAAATGGAACATTACTCCTGAGCAGGTACCCAATATTGCAGTGATCTGGTTCTTTTTGGTCACTAACAGCTCTGGATTTAGAAAAGAATTCTTCCAGCAACTGTCCTTCCAGAAAGTCTGTTTGAACCTCTGTTCTGGAACTTCATATTTATATTACATCAATTTGCTCAGTCTCACTTTCCTCAACTATAATTAAGACCAACAATACATTATCTTACAGAGACACTGAGAGGATTTACTTAGGTACTAACAAGTTTAGTACTGTACCTGACACAGAGTAGGTGGTTAGTCAGTGTTTGATGATGAATTTGATGATGAATTTGAACTTGTTATATTCATCGTCACCAAAACTCAGGCACTTTTCACTTAGGCCTTGACTATTGTAGTAGGCTGCTAATTCACCTTTCTGCCCTTATGTCTCTAGTTTTCAGATCACTCATATTACATTTTACAAAATACACATAATTTTGTAATAAAATCATTCCAGCAGGAGTATGGTGAAACAGATGCATGCACACATTGCTGGTGGTACTGTACACTGAGCTTATCTATCTAGACAGCCATCAAAAATTCTGGAATAATGTGGATGAAATGAAAAATCATATATATGATACAGTTCATGCTCATTAATCCAGTTGATCCAGTTTAGAGGATAGATCCAAAGAAATTAACCCAAAAGAAAAAAACAATAAGGAAAATAATTGGCAAGAAAACATGCTTCTTAACAGCAAAAAGGCAGATCCAACCAAAAAAGCTAATAAGGCAAACAATTTAATTCTCACAAGCATTTAACCAATACATATTAGGCATGAAATAACAAGGATTTGGGCTAGGTCAAAAAATATATGCATATAAAATCATATTAAGTGAAAAAAGTTTACAAAAAGTGTTCATGGCCTAATGAACACCATCTGGAAATAGACACATGTGCACTTAGGCAAAGGTGTTAGTGGATCCTGATATTCATTCAGTTTTTGTCAGTAAATCTTGATATTTATCAAGTTTTCATCTGCAAGACTTTTTAAAGCAAATGTAAAAAATGTCAACCTTGATCCATGTAACACTGTAGATTTACCTTAAATATTTCCACATTGCTTTTCTTCTCCTTAAAGATTTTACCAGTGGCTATAAAATGTACAAGATAAAGGTCAAATTCCTTAATATAAATTCAAGGCCCTCTATGAGTTGGTCCCACATTATTATCCCAGGCACTAATGTTAGACTTTAACTAACAGCTCTTCTCTAAACTGTCTCCTCACTGGCCCTATCAGAGCAAGCCCTAACTCTTACTTCTAGATAAGACAGTGTGGTACAGTATAGAAAATACACTGTCTGGAGTTGGATAGACCTGGCTTTTCTACTACTTCCAACCTGTGGTACCTGGGACAGTTATTTCAACTCTATCAAGGTATACCTATCAAGGAATTCATCTAGGAAATGGGTATAAAAACCTCTTCTTGGAGTTCCCATTGTGGCTCAGTGGGTTAAAAACCCGACTAGTATCTGTGAGGATGCAGATTTGATCCCTGGCCTCACTCAGTAGGTTAAGGATCTGGCCATGCTGCAAGCTGTGGAATAGGGCATGGATGAAGCTCAGATCTGGCATTGCTGTGGCTGGGGTGCAGGCTACCAGCTGCAGCTCCGATTTGACCCCTAGCATGGGAACTTCCATAAGCCACAGGGGCTGCCCTAAAAATAAAAATAAAATAAAATAAAATAAAATAAAAAGAATGGTAGGGTATGAAAAGGTGGAGAGAACTGTGTGCTTGATGATCTACTGATGATCTGACTAGCTGAAGAATCAATCTTCCTCTGTGCCTCTTGTAATGGAAATTAATACATTTCTTGATTGCTTAAAACACCTTAAATAAAGTTTACAAAAAATACCTTTTCATAAGGTGGTTCCAGGACTGAATTAGATTACTGATAGGCAGTACCTGGCATACAGTGAGGGTAAGAAGTGTTAGATTTTATACTGCTTCTTGCCCAATATGGCTCCTGTTCTCATGTCTCATCTGTATTGTAACCATCCCTAAACACTGGCTCAAATCTCACTCTTCTGAACACTCCAGCAGGCACAAGTAATGTCCATTTCATGTAAATACTCATGAAGTACTTATTTATTGCTCTGTGGGTTTTTTAATTCCTCCTGGTAGTCATTCTGGTGAAGGAGATAGATATGAAAAAAGATGATGATAATACAATGTAACTGGAAGTATGAACCAAATACTATTCATTTATATGCATAGAAATTCAGTTTCTTCAAATAGATGGTATCTATATTTCTGGACACACCCTTCCCCTTTAGCAGCAGGTACAGATTTGCAGCTAAAAAATGACTAAAATTATAAAAATAATCTGATTTCTCTAAGACATTATACAATTCAAAATGCTCTTCTAGGTAGATATTTGACGTTCAAGTAAGCTTGGGAGGAAAGAATAGTAGATAGGTTTTATCTTTTCTATTATATATAGAAGGAAACTAAGGTTCAGAAAGGTGAACTCACTCACTTACAATCATGGTTGTAAGTGGGAGAATGAGGACTAAAACCCCCAATCTCCCGATTCTGCAACCACTGTTCTTCCCAGTGTCTGCTATTTTTTGTTATTATTAATGTAAAAAGTTATAAATTATAATAATAATGGTAATAAAGTAACTGATACAAATTTAACTACCTTTTTTATTGAACACCTGCTCTTTTCCAGGTACTATGATACTATACTTAGTATACATGCATATGCTCCCATTTAACATTGGCCATAACCCTGAAAGATAAAAAGTATTATGCCTGTTCTGCAGTTGAGGAAACAGAGACATGGAGATGAGAGGTAACCTCATAGTTAGTTGGCAGTAGATTCAGGTCCACTTTATTTTTAAAGCCCATGTATTCCCAAGTACCAGTGGTTTTCAACCCTGGCTACACATTGGGAACATTGAATTTACAAAGTACTGGGGACCCATCCCCAGAGATCCTAGTTTCATTGATTAGGGTAGGACCTGGGTATGAGTATTTTTGGAAGCTCTATAGGTGATGCTATGTATAGCCAGAATTGAGAACCACTAGGCTATATGATGCTGCTTGCATGTTGCAAATCAGATTATAACAGCTGACAATGCTGTTCCATTTCTACAGGTCACTTGTAGGGGTGCAGGAAAAGAAGTATATGCCACAGTCAGAGCCAGAAAACATTTCTACCCAAAGCTGTCTATCCTAAGGCTATCATTTCCTTTTATGAGAAAACCAGATGACACCCTCTGAAATATGAGGCCCACTCATTTCCAAGTTGCAGCCATATCCAAAAAGACATCAACCCAAGGCCTTGGAAAACAAATGTCATTAGCATTCATCTGCCTAGGTTCTTTATTGGGAGCTGCAACTTGATGATTCATTATAAATCAAACTTTGAATCAGTAGCAAAGGGCTTTTCTTGGTTGAAAGACCCCAGTGTTGTTTTCTCCCACCTCTGTTTTGCCACAGGAAAGCCAAAAATCAAACTGAGGAGGCAGAGATGGAAGCGTAATAATAACTGGGAATCAAGAGACCCAGATTCCAGTCTTCATACTAAAACTTCCTGTGTGATCTTAAGCAGATCAATTCCTTACCTGTTCAATGTGGACCACGACTGTTTTCCAGATCAATGGGTCCATGATATAAATCTGTAGATCTATATCTATCCTTGCTGACTTTAAATGCCACATGGAATACTCTAGAAGCCAGTTCTGATCCTGTGCCTAACCAGCTTTTAAAAAAAAATCTCCTTATAGATAGATAGACAGATAACAGTTAGACATGGATTTCATAGTCCCCGCCCCCCGCCACTCCTGGCCCTTGCAGAATAAACTCAAACATTTTTTAACTTGGAATTCACTACCTTCTTCCACCTGGCTTCAACTGATCTTTCTGATCTAACTTTCTACCATTCTTTTTCATATATACTATAGTCCACACAAACAGTATTATTTCTTGTTCTAGGTACATATCTTGCAATTAATCATTGGTTTCCCAGATGCCCTTTATACTACTCTTATATGCCCAAATTTGCATCATCCATCATAACTCATCCATATCTATTGGAAGCCTAATATGCCCCAAATTCCTTTCTCTGACTCTTAAAACACTAATCACTTTGCATTTTGAATCAGGGCTCTCTGTTTTGGTGGTTCTATCTCATGTATTAGAATGGAGCAACCTGAGAGCAAAATCCAGGTGGGATTCATCTCTGTATTCATCATGGGCCCAAGGAAATTGCTTTGCATGTAAGTAGTATTCAATAAATATTCCTTGAGGAAAGACAAATGTAGTTTAGGCCATTAGGAGGACAACAGAAAAAGCTTTGCTTTTTGAAATCTCCATTTGTGCCATCTGTGACACTCACAAGTTTCAGGGCTATTATAAAACCTAAATTGAAAGGTGTTCAATATACTGAGTGTTTCTTGAGGGCTTTTCTGCTCAGCCTTATGCTATCATAAGAGATGCACACGTTTGACATTGGTCAAAAGGATTTGACATGGACTTTTCTATCCAGGGGCTGAAAACTGAGTTGAAGATTAAAGTCATACTTATGGGAAATAAGAATGAATACTATAAGCCAGCATTCACATTAGAGGGTAAAACTTAGGTGCCTAAATAAGTGAGGAAAGGGAGAGTTCCTTGGGGCAGAACTTTCAAAAAGCTTCCTGGAGGGAATAGGTCTTGAGATGGATTTCAAGGGATGGCTAAAAATCCTTCCTTGTCCCTTCCCTGTATCAATGACCCTCCTCTTTCTGAATGTATGGCATGGTCAGAAATAGGTTGATGGTGGAAAGAGTAGCTATGAGTTCTTTTATGACATCTACATTTTAAGCTTGAGGATTCTCTCAGGATCTATCTAGAAAATAGAAGAGTAAACATCTATCACCTTCCATGCCTGCCATTTCCTGAGAGGTGTTACCCAACCAGTAGCACTATCATTTTTAGAACTTCTATTATATGATCAGATGCCCTGTATACCTAATCTTTTTAATCCTTGCAAAAAACTTGCCTGCAATATAAGCATTGTCCCCACTTACAGTTGAGAATACTCGTTCAAAGAAATGAAATTTACCTAACTAAAATCGTGCAGTTAGTAATCAGCCTCCTATAAAAGCAAAACAACTGCTACATTTAACTCATTATGTGCCAAGTATATAAATAACTCATTTCATTGTTACAGCAATCTTATGGACACAAATATCTTCATTTTACAAATTAGAAAACTAAGGTTTAGAGAAGTTGTGACTTGCCAAAGTTCTCACAACTAGGATGAGGCAGATCCAGGATTCAAACTCATATATGGGAGACTCTGAAACCTAAGTCACATCTGAGATTCCAGTAAGCCTTTTGAGCCTATGGTCTTTCTATCAAATTGTACTTACTTTTAATTTCTTTTTAACTTTGATCCACAACCTGACTTTTACTATAAGTTTGACCTCTTTCTCCAGTTCAATCTGTTTCCCACCCCTACTCTTGGTTCTCTATCAAATGACCAAAGAAACATAACATTTGCATATTTCTTAGGACTTGATGACCATCAGTCTTCAACCTTAAGCCATTCTTTTACCTTTCTTTATATCCATCTACACCCTACCTAAGGGAACAGAGTAAGGGGAGGTATTCCTCTTGTAGATTCCCTTTATCTACTAGAATCTATTTCTTTCTCTTGTACTCCCCCATGATAAGCTTAAAACCTCTCTTCTCCTTTAGCCACTAATTGCCCTTGTGGATCAACTGGGAGTTAGGCTCTAGGAAAGGCAAAGAATGAAAACCGAGCACAGTAGATTATTAAAAGCATGAGTCCAAACAAGAAAATGTGGATATTGGCCAGCACAGCTCATTACTACAGGATCAAGTCTGTGCCTAATACTTTTAGAGCAAATGCAAATACCACTCATAGCATTAGTCACCCCAGTGGAGAACTGATGACCCTGTGGCTAAGAAGGGCCTTACAAACACCCTTTATTCAAGCCTAAGAGTATGCTACCAGAATTTAGTCCTTCCTCTCTAGTAAAGACAGAGGCTCCCAAGCCTATATATCATAGGGTCCCAGTGTGGAAGTATTCTCCACTATTATCTCAAAACCTCCGACATAGTGAAAGACTCTTTACCCTATGCTCCTACTGAAATTTATTCTTATTCTCACTAGAACATAAATCATACTGGACTGGGAATAGTTGCTTACATGCCAGCCTCACCATGAACCTTTAGAGGGCAAGGACCATGGCCTTTCATCTTTATTTCTCTCACTACATATCACGCACTGTGCATGAATAAATGAACAAATACATGTAAGTAGCTGTCCTTCCTCTCTATTTCCCAAAGGAAAGCCCTAAGTTCCCTTGTAGAAGCTATACAGATGCCCTCTCCAAAACCAGGCCTGGTAAGAGGCAGTAACATGAAAGGAGGGCAGAAAATTTGGTTTGTATAATTTTGCTCCTCTAAAGTGAGTGCTTCTTAGAAAACAGAAAAGGGGAAGCTAGCTAAAGCTACTTAAGAAATAAGAATGTGTTGGAGTTCCCGTTGTGGCGCAGTGGTTAATGAATCTGACTAGGAGCCATGACGTTGCGGGTTCGGTCCCTAGCCTTGCTCAGTGGGTTAAGGATCCAGCATTGCCGTGAGCTGTGGTGTAGGTTGCAGACGTGGCTCGGATCCCGTGTTGCTGTGGCTCTGGTGTCAGCTGGTGGCTACAGCTCCGATTAGACCCCTAGCCTGGGAACCTCCATATGCCACGGGAGCGGGCCTAGAAAAGGCAAAAAGATGAAAAAAAAAAAAGAAGAATGTGTTACCCAGGGAGCCTGGTTTCAAGCCCCATCTCCACAACTTACAATGTGGGTAACTCTGGGCTGTTTGTTTCACTTCTCTGAGCCTCAGTATCTACATCAGCTGTAAACCTATCTCAAGGCCTATCACAGTGATTAGATGCTGTAGAGGAGATGTCTCCAGCTCCATGTGTAGAACAGAAAAGGGCCCTTGACAAAATTACATCAGCAAACAATACTGATTTTATTATAAAGTTGACTGCCACGTAACAAAGCAATATAACATACACCTGTTTTTGATATTTTTAATTACTAAGAAAAAATGTGGAGGACATCCAGTCTGTTTGAATGTTGAATCGATGCAAGAGGCGAAGACAGGGGATAGGACAGCTGTATCACTAAGGCAATGAGACCTGGGCACTGACCCTCAGGATGGAAAGTGAAACTCCTAACAAGGAGCTGAACTGAAGTGACTACAAGGTGCATAGTGGGTCAGCTGAGATGATAGCTCCATCCCTCTGACACTGCCATTTTAGGCTGTGGGCTAGTACCCGTGGCTAACAACTATCAGTTATAGTTCAGTGTCAGAGCTGTTGGGTTTTTCTTAATTGATGTGTGTTATGAAGCAGCAGCCAAAATGGGGAAGAAGAGAGGGAGTAAGAAGTGAGGAGGTGGGGGTGGATAAGGTACAAAAAGGCAAGTACACTAGAAGTTTGGCTAATCCTTCACCAAGGCCAGAAGAACTACTTCATTTCTGCTTTCTGTAGCTAAGGCTGGAGGCATAGGTCTTTGAAAAAACATGCATCACACTTATCTGTTGCTAACTTATCTAAGGCAGAAAGCAAAGTCAGCCAATGTTGTGGCCCAGATTTAGGTAGTCTGACCGATATTTGACAGTCAAATCAGTACTTATATTAAATGAAATGATTAGATCAGAGCAACTGCCTCCAGCGGCCTGAGGCAGAAATGTGGAGGAAGGAGGAAGAATGGAATGTTGTTGGGATTTAACTTTGTAGCTGAAGAGGGTGAAGGTGGAACTGATAGGGTGAAGTTACTGTGTGTCCTGAGCTGGTATGATCTGACTGGCCCTAGGCTTGGCAACGGCAAGACAAACTTTACTATGATGAATAAAAGTTGAGTTATCCAATTCTCTACCAGGATTGATGTGAAGGTCAATGTATGACTTATAATTTGAAGCCACATATAAGCCTGGCCTAAATTGGCTACTTTCCAGAAGAAACAAATCTCAGTGAGGGGAGGGCAGGGGAGGGAATTAATAACATATTTTGCATATTGGTTATACAGCAGATATTTTGTTATTTCTTTTAACCCTAGCAATAGCAACAATTCTGAAGGAGGAACTGTTTCATCCATTTACAGATGTGGAAACCAAAGTGCAAAGGAGTTAAATGAACTGTAATTATACAGATGCACAAGTTTCAATCAAGAGAATTCAGTCAGTTACTTAGCAGAAATCTTATCAGAGCCCCATAGAAAGGCTTTTACTGAATTGTGTTCTGAGACAATGTCATTAGCCCATATTGAGGTTGTTATATGCAACAACCTATAGTATGAAAGCAGCTCTAGGAGATATGTAAATATAAGAGCATGTTTCTGTTTATACACATGGGCAATTGAATTTCATATAATTTTCATGTGTCATGACCATTATTTTTAATTTTATTTTTTTTAATGATTTAAGGCTATAGTTTGCTATGCTCTGATATAAGCCTAAAGAAGGTAGGGACCCTGTATGTCTTATTATTCTTATGTCCTCAACACCTAGAAAGGGGCTAGGCACAGAGTAATTATTCTTAAACTATTTTAAGTACTTATATTCTTCTATATTGTGAAGTGTCTTAAATCTTGTTTGGAATAAGACATGACATAAAACATAAGGCACATTTTTAGAAGACTATCTAGCTCTAACTAGATACTTTACTTTTTAAATTAAAGGATCCAAGATTTGGATCTAAGCCATATCTTGCTTCACAGATTTCTATCCTTCCAAATCCCTCTGGACTAGCCTCAACATCCCAACATGAGTCTCCACATATAGTAGCCAATTAAATTTGCAGAAGTCAGTCACAACTTGAATTTGTAATTTGTAATTTTAAAAGTCCATCATTTTTCAGAAGTTGTTACACTTTGTTCTTATTTCTACTAAACAGTAAAATAAGAATGAGAAAACAGTAGTTCACAGATTCAAAGCTTTTAAAGGTAAGGTGATAGTCTTGCCTTACTGGAAGGAACAGAGGCTTTGGCACCTGCCAGACTTGGTAAGACTTAGATCCCAGATCCCATGAACCTTTGGTAACTTATCCTTGTTGGCCTCACTTTTCTAGTATAAATAAAAACAGCGAGGTGGAAAGACCAGAAATAGTGTGTGTATATATATATATATGACTGGGTCACTATGCTGCACAGTAGAAATTGACACACCACTGTTAATCAACTATATGCTAATAAAAATTTCAAAAAAAAGATCAGAGTGGAAATACATGAGATAGAGGCCAAAAAGACAATCTACAAGGTCAACAAAATTAAGAGCTGTTTTTTTGAAAAGTTAAACAAAATTAACAAACTTTTAGCTAGACACTAAGGATAAAAGAGAGAAGGATCTAACAAGTAAAATCAGAAATGAAAGACCAGAAATAATAACAGCTACTACAGAAATACAAATAATAAAATATTATGAAAAGCTATATGCCAACAAATTGGTCAACATAGAAGAAATGGAATAATTCTCAGAATCAGAACTTTCCAATACTGAGACATGAAGAAATGGAAAATCTGAATAGACTGATCAGTAGTAAAGAGATTAAAACAGTAAACAAAAACCTCTCTCAAACAAATGTCCAGGACCAGACAGCTTCACAGGTGAATTCTACCAAAAATTCAAACAATATTTAATACTATCCTTCTCAAACTCTTCTAAAAAATTAAAGAGGAGGGAACACTTCTCAACTCATTTCACAAGGCCACTATTACTCTGACACCAAAACCAGAAAAGGACCACACACACAGGCCAATATCTCTGATGAACATGGATGCAAAAATCCTCAAAAAAATATGAGCAAATCAAATACAGTGCATTAAAAGGATCATACATCTCAGTCACAATCAAATGAGATTTAATCCAAGGACACAAGGATGGTTTGATATGTACAAATCAATCATGTAATACACCACATTAACCAAATGAAGGATGAAAACCCTATCATTTAAATAGATGTAGAAAAGGCACTTGACAAGATTCAGTACCACATGTGATAAAAACCCTCAATAAAACTGGTGTAGGGAGTTCCCGTCGTGGCGCAGTGGTTAACGAATCCGACTAGGAACCATGAGGTTGCGGGTTCAGTCCCTGCCCTTGCTCAGTGGGTTAAGGATCCAGCATTGCCGTGAGCTGTGGTGTAGGTTACAGACGCGGCTCAGATCCCGCGTTGCTGTGGCTCTGGTGTAGGCCGGTGGCTACAGCTCCAATTCAACCCCTAGTCTGGGAACCTCCATATGCCGCAGGAGCGGCCAAAGAAATAGCAGCAACAACAACAACAACAAAAGACAAAAAAAAAAAAAAAAAAACTGGTGTAGAAGGAACATACCTCAACATAATAAAGGTTATAGATGACAATCTTACAGGAAACATCATAGTCAATGGTTAAAAACTGAAAGCTATCCCTCTAAGATCAGGAATAAGACAAGGATGCCCACTCTCACCATTCTTATTCAACATAAAATTGAGAGTCCTAGTCAGAACAATTAGGAAAGAAAAAGAAATAAAAGGCATCTAAATTGGAAAAGAAGAAGTAAAACTGTCACTATTTGCAGATGACATTATTTTATATATAGAAAATCCTATACACATAAAGACTATATCAAAGAACTATTAGAAATAATAAACAAATACAGTCAAGTTAAAGTGGACAAAATCAACATACAAAAAACATGATGTTTCTGAGTGTTAACAATGAAGTAGAAAGAAAAAAAATAAGAAGATGATCCCGTTTACAATTGCAACAAAGTAACAAAATACTTAGGAATAAATTTAAATATGGATATGAAAGACCTGTACACTGAAAACTGCAAGACACTGTTGAAATAAATGGAAGAAGACACAAATAAATGCGAAGTTATTCAGTGCTTATGGACTGGAAGAATTACCATTGTTAAAAATGTTCATATTACCAATAGCAATCTACAGGTTCAGTGCAATCCCTATCAAAACCCAAAGGCAGCTTTCACAGAAATAGAATAAAAAAATCAAAAATTCATAGGGAACCACAAAAGATACCAAATAGCCAAAGCAATTCTATGATAAAAGAACAAAGCTGGAGGTATCACACTCCTTGATTTTAAAGTATATTACAAAGCTATTGTAATCAAACAATATGTATTAGTGGAAGAACAGACAGGTATATCAATAAAACAGAAGTAAAAGCCTTGAAATAAAAGCACACATACATGGACAATTATGAAAAAGGTGCAAAAAACATACAATGTAGAAAGATAGTTTCTTCAATAAATGGTACTGAGAAAATTGAACAGCCATATGAAAAGAAAGATAGATAAATAGAAAGAAAGAAAGCTATACTATCACAAAAGATATTTAAAAATAAATTAAAAATGAATTCAAGTCTTGAATGTAAGGTCTGAAGCTTTAACACTCATAGAAGGAAACATAGACAGTATACTTTTTGACATTGACCTTAGTGATATTTTTCTGTATATTCTCCTCAGGCAAGGGAAGCAAAAGCAAAAATGAGCAAATAGGATTACATCAAACTAAAAAGCTACTGCATAGCAAAGGAAACCTTCAAAAAAAGAAAAGACAACCTACCAAATAGGAGAAGATATTTGCAAATCATATCTCCAATAAGGGGTTAATTCAAAAATATTTAAAAACTTATGCATTTGTTATTTGTTGACTTGTTATAGATGGCCGTCTGACCAGTGTGAGGTGGCACCTCATTGTAGTTTTGATTTGCATTTCTCTAATAATTAATGATGTTGAGCATTTTTCATGTTCCTGTTGGCCATCTGTATATCTTCTTTGGAGAAATGTTTATTCAGGTCTTCTGCCATTTTTCAATTGGGTTGTTTTTTTATTTTGCTGTTGAGTTGTGTAAGTTGTTTGTATATTTTAGAGATTAAGCCCTTGTTGGTTGCATCATTTGAAACTATTTTCTCGCATTCTATAAGTTGTATTTTTGCTTTTTTTCATGGTTCCTTTGCTGTGCAAAAGCTTGTAAGTTTTTGGGTTTTGTGGGGGTTTTTTTTGTCTTTTGTCCTTTTTAGGGCAGTACTTGCAGCATATGGAGTTTCCCAGGCTAGGGGTTGAATCAGAGCTGTAGCCACCAGCCTACACCAGAGCCACAGCAATGCCAGATCCAAGCCACATTTGTGACCTACACCACAACTCACAGCAACACCAGATCCTTAACCCACTGAGTGAGGTCAGGGATTGAACCTACAACCTTATGGTTCCTAGTCAGATTCATTTCTGATGTGCCATGATGGAAACTCCAGAAAATCTTGTAAGTTTGATTAGGTCCTATTGGTTTATTTTTGCTTTTATTTCTGTTGCCTTGGGAGACTGCTCAAAGAAAACATTTGTATGGTTGATGCCAGAGAATGTTTTGCCTATGTTCTGTTCTAGGAGTTTACAGCATCTTGTCTTATGTTTAAGTCTTTAAGAAATTTTGACTTTATTTTTGTGCATGGGCTGTGGATGTGTTCAAGTTTTATTGATTTACATACAGCTGCTTGGTTTTCCCAGCAACACTTGCTGAAAAGACTTTCTTTTTCCCATTTTATATTCTTGCCTGCTTTGTTGATATTAATTGACCATAGGTGTCTGGGTTTGTTACTGGGTTCTCTATTCTGTTCCATTGGTCTATATGTCTGTTGATCCAGCAATCTCACTCCTGGGCATATATCCAGATAAAACTTTCATTGAAAAAATACATGCAGCCCTATGTTCACTGCAGCAGTATTCACAATAGCCAAGACATGGAAACAATCTAAATGTTCAATGGATTAAGAAGATGTAGTACATACACACAATGGAATACTACTCATCCATAAAAAAGAACAAAATAACTCCATCTGCAGCAACGTGGATGGAACTAGACACTCTCATACTAAGTGAAGTAAGTCAGAAAGAGAAAGACAAATACCACATGATATCACTTATATCTGGAATCTAATACACAACACAAATGAACCTATCTTCAGAAAAGAAACAAACTCATGGACTTGGAGAAGAGACTTGTGGTTGCCAAGGGGGAGAGGAAGGGAGAGGGAGTGGGATGGACTGGGAGTTTGTGGTTAGTAGATGCAAACTATTGCATTTGGAGTTGATAAGCAATGAGATCCTGCTGTAAAGCACAGTGAACTATATCTAGTCACTTGTGATGAAAATGATGGAGGATAATGTGAGAAAAAAGAATATGTGTGTGTGTGTGTGTGTGTGTGTGTGTGTGTGTGACTGGGTCACTTTGTTGTACAACAGAAATTGACAGAGCACTGTAAATCAACTATAATAGAAAAAATCTTAAAAATAAAAAGAAATAAAAATACTTATGCAACTCACCAACAAAAAATCTCTAAACAACCTAATTTAAAATGGTAAGATGAGCTGTATGGACATTTTCCAAAGAAGACATACAAAAGGCCAACAGGCACACTATGCGGTTTTTGAAATTATTTTTTATAGTAGTAACTAATTTGTTCTCCAAGGGTTTTATTTTAAATTTTATTATTTTTTATTTTTATATATTTTTTATTATAGTTGATTTACAATGTTGTGGCAATTTGTGCTATAGAGCAAAGTGACCTGGTTACACACACACACACACACACACACACACACACACACACACACACACACACATATATTCCTTTTCTTATAGTATCTTCTTTCATGGTCTATATCACAAAATTGGATATAGTCCCCTGTTTAATTATGGGAAATGGAGATCAAAAGCCCAGTGAGATATCATATCATGCCCACTAAAATAAGTATTTTATAAAAGGCAAGAAATAGCAAATATTGGAGAGGATGTGGAGAAAAGGGAACCATCATACACTGTTGGTGGGAATGTAAATTGGTGCAGCCACTATCAAAAACAGTATGGAAATTCCTCAAAAAATTAAGAATAGAACCACCATTTTTTGGTTTTTATACAAAGAAAATGAAAACACTAATTCAAAAATATATGTGCATAGAAAACAGTATGGAGGTACCTCAGAAAACAAAATATAGAACTTCCATATGACACAGCAATCCCACTCCTGGGTCTATATCCAGACAAAACTTTCATTGAAAAAGACATATGCACCCCTGTGTTCATTGCAGCACTATTCACAATAGCCAAGATGGAAACAATCTAAATGTTCATCAACAGATGAATGGACTAAGAAGATGTGGTGGGGGGCAAGATGGTGGAGGAGTAAGATGTTGCACTCACCTTCTCTCACAAACACATCAAAAAAAAAATCTACCTGTAAAACGATTTGCACAGGACTTCTACTGAACACTGGCAGAAGAACTTAAACCTCCCAAAAGGGCAAGAAACTCTTGACATAAATGGGTAGAACAAAATAAAAAAAATAGAGAAAAATAATAAGGATGGAACTAGTATTCCTGAGAGGGAGATGTGAATGAGAAAAGGAACCCACATTCTGGGAAGCCACCTAACGGACAGGGAAATCAGCCAAGATCGAGGGATTTCAAAGTTGCTGAGAAAAGTGCAGCAGCTGGACTGAGGAGGGCAAAGCAGAGTGAGACCTGGACAGACCATCTGCACTACCTCCCCAGACACCACAGCCTGAGACACTTGGGCAGGGGCTAGGTGCTGAGATTCAAGCTCCAGAGGTCAGTTCTAGGGAGAGGACTAGTGTTGTCTGTGGGGACATCCTGAGGGGCTAAGGATTGGTGTGCCACAGGCAGGGGAGAGGTGTGCTACAGGCTGGGGAGTGGAACATCATGGCAGAGGGAACCCAGGAGGAGGTTGGGCCCACAGAAACAAGGCACCATTGTTGGGGAGGGTGAGATGAAGAGGGGTGGACTGCCGTAGGAACCTCCCTGTGCACCCATGGGCTATCAGAGGGCAGGGTGCCTCTGGCACAGACTACGGGTGGTGAGAAGCCACTACCTTGGGCTACTGGAGACCAGGCACTTCTTGTGCAAGTTATGGGTGGCTGGGTACCTCTTCTGTGAGCTAAGGGCAGTGGGTGTCTAAGAAGTGCGATGTGGTACTTCTTGAGTGATCTACAGACAGCAGGGATGGATCAAGGCGATCATCTTGGAGGCCAAAGAGGCGTGGACTGCCACCACTGTGGGCCTGTAAGTAGGGTCCACCTGCAGCCCCAGTCACCTCAGGGGTCAAAAAAAAAAAAAAAAAAAAAAAAAAAAAACAGGGCACTGCAACTGAGCACCAACAGTTGTTGCTCTCATTCCTATGGGAACACACTCACCCTGCTGCTGCCAGTGCCACACTCTGAGCAGCAACCAAACACTTGATCACTGTTCCTTCCCAAGACCCTGCAACTAGGAGCAGGTGGTGCAGCACCTCTTGTGTGTGCTAAGCGGGATGGGGTGCTTCTTCCAATGGTCTACAAGTAGCGGGGGCAAACCACAGCAGTTATCTCTTACTCCAGAAGTGGGTATGGCCCTCCATCACTAGGGGGTCCCTGAACAGGCACCACTTGTGGCCTCAATCACCTCAGAGTGCACCACAGAGGAGGACATTGTGACTGCCACCTGTTGTTGCTCTCGCTCCCCTGGGAGCACACCCATGCTGCTGCTGACACAGCCAAACATTCTGGGCAGTGCCCAGATGCTTGATCACTGTCCCTTACCAGGAATCTACAACTAGGAGCAGTCTCAGCAGCACCTTCTGTGGGGCCTAAGTAGGATGGGGTGCTTCTTGCATGGTTTACAGGTGGTGGGGGCAAACCACAGCAGTTATCTCTGACTCCAGAGGTGGGGGTGGCCTGCCACCACTAGGGGTCTGTGAACAGGCACCACTTGTGGCCCCAATCACCTCAGAGGGCAATACAGAGGAGGGCATTGTGACCAAACACTACCTGTTGTTGCTCTTGAAGGCCTGGGAGCACACCAGCCCTATTGCTACCACTGCTGAGTGCTCAAGCATTGACAAGCTTGAACACTGTCACATCCCAGGACCATGCAAATAGGAAGAGCCTGTGCAGCACTTCTTGTGCGGGCCAAGCAGGATGGGGTGCTTCTGGCATGGTCTACAGGCGGCAGGGGCGAACCACTGCAGTTATCACTGACTCCAGAGGTGGGTGTGGACCGCCACCACTAGGGATCCCTGAACAGACAGCACTTGCAGCCCCAATCACCTCAGAGGGTAACACAGAGGAGGGCATTGTGACTGAACACCACCTGTTGCTGCTCTCACTCTCCTGGGAGCATACCTACCCTGCTACTACCACTGCCAGATACTCCAAAGAGTACCCACACACTTGATCACTGTCTCTTCACAGGATTCTGCAACTAGGAGCAGTCTGTGCAGCAACTCCTGTGTGGGCTAAGAAGGAGGGGGTGCTTCTGGCATGGTCTACAGGGGGCAGGGGCAAACCACTGTAGTTATCACTGACTCCAGAGGTGGGCATGGCCCACTACCACTAGGTGTCCCTGAAGAGGCAATACTTGTGGCCTGAATAACCTCAGAGGAGGGACTGCAATTAAACACTACCTGTTGTTGCTGTCACTTCCCCGGGAACTCACACACCCTGCTGCTGCCATTGTCAAATACTCTGGGCACCCTGTAAATCTGCCTAAGGCTCATTACCACTTCCAAGGGCCCTGCAACTAGGAGTAGCCTGTGCCATCTTCCTGCATGTCCTTGCTGGTGTTAAGAGCCTAGCAAATAAGCACTGACTACTAGCCCTACTCATTGCCTCTTTCTCCCTGCAAACACGCTCAGCACCCTGGAGATAACAGCCTTCTCACACCAAAGAAAGAGACAGAAAATATCCAAACTCCCAAACCAAAAATAAATAGTAACCCCCCACAAAATACAAAGGGTTGCTCTTGCATAGAAATAGCCCATCCAATACTAAAGTTTGGATTCCTTATACTCACAGAAAAAGAAAAACATAAGCAAGATAAAGAAGCTCAGGAACCTTTCCCAGTTAAAAGAACAGGATAATTTACATGAAGCAGCAAACAATGAAACAAACCTCTGAAGTCTGACAGACACTGAGTTCAAAAGGGAGATAATGAATATACTGAAGGAATTAAGGATGAATATCAAGGAATTAAAAGTGGATATGAACAATAATGCAGATTACTTTAGAAAGGAACTATATAATGTAAGGAGGAACATGAAAATATTAGAAATTCATTTGCAGAGACACAAACTGAGCTATAGGCACTGAAGAGAAGAATGAATAATGCAGAGGAACAGATCAGTGACTTGGACAATAGAATAGTGGAAATCACCCAATTAGGACTGCAGAAAGAAAACCAAATGAAAAAAACGAAAGCAATATAAGAGATCTACGGGATAATATAAAGTGGGCCAATCTATGCATACTAGGAATACAAGAAGGAGAAGAAAAAGAAAAGGGGATTGAAATTATATTTGGAGAAATTATGGCTGAAAACATTCCAAATCTAAAAGAAAATGATATCAAGATACAGGAAGCATAGAAGGCCCCAAACAAGTTCAACCCAAATTGGCCCACAACAAGATGTATTATAATAAAAATTGCAAAAGTCAATGATAAAGAGAGGATTCTAAAGGCAGAATTATCTAACAAACAAGATAGACTTTAAAACGAAGGCCATAAAGAAAGACAAAGAAGGACACTATTTAATAGTAAAAGGATCCATCCAAGAAGAGGATATTACAATCATCAACATATATGCCTCTAATATAGGAGCACCAAGATACATACAACAAATAATAACAGACATAAAAGGGGAAATTGATGGGAATAAAATAACGCTAGGAGAATTTAACACCCCACTCACAGCAATGGACTGAGATCCACTAGACAGAAAATCAAAAAGACAACAGAGATCCTAAATGACAGAATAAAAAGTTAGACTTCATTGACATTTTCAGGACATTGCATCCAAAAAATCAGACTATACATTCTTCTCAAGTGCACATGGAACATTCTCAAGGATAGATCACATACTGGGACACAAAGCTAACCTCAACCAGTTTAAGAGTATAGATATTATTTCAAGTATCTTCTCTGATCACAGTGGCATGAAGCTAGAAATCAACCACAGGAAAAGAAGAAAAAACTAACTACATGGAGACTGAACAATATGGTACTAAAAAAACCAATGGATCAAGGAAATCAAGAAGGAAATTTAAAAAATACCTCGAGATGAATGACAATGAAGACACAACCATTCAAAATCTATGGGATGCCACAAAAGCAGTGCTTAGAGGGAAATTCATAGTGATACAGGCCTTCCTTAAAACAGAAGAAAAATCTCAAATCAGAAACTTAACCCACCACCTAAATGAATTAGAAAAGGAAGAACAAGCAAAATTTAATGTCAGCAGAAGGAAAAAATCATAACGAACAGAGAGGAAAACAATAAAATATATATTCAATCTGTACAGTAGAAAAAATTAATAATGTATTGGAATAAAAAAATATGTATATAAAAATGATTCTAGAGCCTCAATGGAAAAAAACCACAATAGAAAAAAATCAATAAAACCAAAAGCTGGTTCTTTGAAAAGGGAAACAAAATTGACAAATCTCTAGACAGACTCACCAATACGCACAAAGAAAACACCCAAATAATAAAAATAAAAAATGAAAAAGGAGAAATCACAACAGATACTAGAGAAATACAAAAAACTGTAAGGGAATACTATGAAAAATTATATGCCAACAAATTTGACAACCATGAAGAAATGGACAACTTTCTAGAGACTTACAGCCTGTCAAAACTGAATCAAGAAGAAATAGATCAACTGAACAGACTGATCACTAGAAATGAAATTGAATATGTAATAAAAACATGCCCTACAAATAAAAGTACAGGGCCTTCTGGTTTCACAGGCAAATTCTCCCAAACATATAATGAGGAACTTATACCCATCATCCTTAAACATTTCCAAAAGGTCAAAGAAGAAGGAATACTCCCAAAGTCATTCTATGATGCCATCATCACCCTAATTCCAAAACCAGGCAAAGATACTACCAAAATAGAAAAGTATAGGCCAGTATCTTTGATGAGTATAGATGTAATAACTCTCAACATAATTTTAGTCAACTAAATCCAACAACATATAAAAAAGATCGTACACCACAACTGAGTGGGATTCATCCCAGGCTCACAAGGATGGTTCAACATATACAAACCAATCAACGTCATAAACCACATAACCAAAGAAAAGGCAAAAAACACGTGATCATCTCAATAGATGCAAAAAAAGCATTTGACAAGGTCCAACATCCATTCATGGTAAAAATGCTTGCCAAAGTGTGTATAGAGGGAACTTACATTAACATAATAAAAGCCATTTCTGACAAACCCACTGCAAATATAATACTCAATGGAGAAAAGCTGAAAACATTCCCACTAAAATCTGCAACAAGACAAGGATGCCCACTCTAACCACTTTCACCACTTTCATTCATCATAGTATTGGAAGTACTAGCCAGAGCAATCACACAAACAAAAGAAATAAAAGGTATCCAAATTGGAAGAGAAGCAGTAAAATTGTCACTGTATGCAGAGGACCTGATACTATGTATAGAAAACCCTAAGGACTCAACCCAGAAATGAACTGAACTGATCAACAAATTCAGCAAAGTAGCAGGATATAAGATTAACATTCAGAAGTTCAGAAATCAGTTGCATTTCTGTATACTAACAATGAAATATTAGAAAAGAAATACAAAAATACAATTCTTTGTAAAATTGCACACCAAAACATCAAATACCTGGGAATACACCTGACCAAGGAGGTGAAAGACTTTTATGCTGAGAATTATAAAATATTAGTCAAGGAAATTAAAAAGGTTTCAATGAAGTGGAAAGATATTCCATGTTCCTGGGATGGAAAAATTAATATTGTAAAAATGGCCACACCACCCAAAGCAATCTACAGATTCAATGCAATCCCTATCAAAATACCCACGACATTTTTCACAGAACTACAACAAACAATCCAAAAATGTATATGGAAACACAAAAGACCCAGAATTGCCAAAGCAATTCTGAGGAACAAAAACCAAGCAGGAGGCATAACTCTCCCAGACTTCAGGCACTTTTACAAAGCCACAGTCATCAAGACAGGGTGGTAGTAGTATGAAAACAGATATATAGACCAATGGAACAGAAGAGGGAACCCAGAAATAAACCCTGACGCCTATGGTCAGTTAATCTTTGACAAAGGAGGCAAGAATATAAAATGGGAAAAAGCAGTCTTTTCGGCAAATGGTGCTGGGAAAACTGGACAGCCACATGCAAATCAATGAAACTAGAACACACTCTCACACCACAAACAAAAGTATATTCAAACTGGCTTAAAGACTTAAACGCTAGACAAGACACAATTACATTCCTAGAAGAGAACATACGCAAAACATTCTCTGACATCAACCTTACAAATATTTTCTTAGGTCAGACTCCCAAGGCAATAGAAATCAAAGCAAAAATAAACCAATGGGACTTAATTAAACTGACAAGCTTTTGCACAGCAAAGGAAACCATTAAAAAATAACTAAAAGACAACTTACAGAATAGGAGAGGATAGTTTCAAAGGATGCAACTGACAAGGGCCTAATCTCTAAAATATACAAACAAATTATACAATTCAATAGGAAAAAGTGTACAACCCAATTGACAAATGGTCAAAAGATCTGAATAGACAGTTTCCCAAAGAAGATATCCAGATGGCCAACAAGCACATGAAAAAATTCTCAACATAACTCATTATTAGGTAAATGCAAATCAAAACTACTATGAGGTACCACCTCACACCAGTCAGAATGGTCATTTTTAATAAGTTCACAAATAACAAATGCTGAAATGGTATGGAGAAAAGGGAACCCTCCTACACTGTTGGTGCAATAAATTGGTATAACCACTACGGAAAACAGTGTGGAGGTACCTCAGAAAACTTAATATGGAACTACCATATGACTCAGCAATCCCACTCTTGGGCATATATCTGGACAAAACTTTCCTTGAAAAAGACATATGCACCCACATGTTCATTGCAGCACTCTTCACAATAGTCAAGACATGGAAACAACCTAAATGTCCATCGACAGATGAATGGATTAAGAAGATGTGGTATATATACACAATGGAATACTATTCAGCCATAAAAAAGAACAAAATAATGGCCATCTGCAGCCACATGGATGGAACTAGAGACTCTCATCCTGAGTGAAGTAAGTCAAAAAGAGAAAGACAAATACCGTATGATATCACTTTTATCTGGAATCTAACATACAGTACAAATGAACCTTTCCACAGAAAAGAAACTCATGGACATGGAGAATAGACTTGTGGTTGCCAAGGGGGAGGGGGAGGGAATGGGAGGGACTGGGAGCTTGGGGTAAATAGATGCAAACTATTTCCTTTGGAATGGATAAGCAGTGATATCCTGCTGTATAGCACTGGGAACTATATCTAGTCACTTATGGTGGAGCATGATAATTTGAGAAAAATAATGTACATGTGTATGTGTGACTGGGTCACCTTGCTGTATAGTAGAAAATTGACGGAACAGTGTAAACAAGCTATAATGGAAAAAAATAAAAACTATTAAATTTTAAAAAAGACAAAAAGTCCAAAAATATAAAAAAATAGCACAGGGAACTATATTCAATATTCTCCAAAAAAGCAATAACAGAAAAGAAAAAAAATAATATCATTATTATTAATTTATTCTACAAATAACAAGTGCTTCCTGTATCACTGTCAGGCATTGTTCTCGGTATTTTGGATATAGAAGTAAATAAACAGGTCAAAAATCCCTCATAAAGCTTGCATTCTAGTTATTATTATGAACGTCTTTTTGTTCTTGTCTACAATTCCAATATTAGTGGTAGTAAACTGGACGAGATTTCTACTAAAACATCTACAACTTCAGAAAGGTCTCAAGGTGCAAAGTAGTTGGGGTCCTTTCTCTTTCCCATGGGATCCCCAAGCACTTACCCTCCTTGTGGTGAGCCATGGCCCGAGGAGCAGGTCTCTTTATGTGGAAAGATGGGGCCTTAGTGGGCCCAGTGCCTGGAACAGGTCCATTGGTTGCCTTTGGTAAGGCCTTGGTCCCTCCATCCTGTAGCCTAGACACCAACTTCCCCACATCCACCTCGAGGCAGGACTCCAACTTGCCCTCTGAAACAGGTCTGCTTGGGGATTTCCTCCCAGAATCAGCTTCCCCACTTCTCTGCATAGGTATTTTGGGGTATTGAAGTGGCTTGGGCAGTTCTATACTACTGATGATGGTACCATTGGGTGTTCTATGTTGGATTTCATCTAGGAAAAGTTGGTGCAAAGAGGAAAGATTAATAATAACCTTTATCACCATTACATTTTTACACATGCATACTTAATATTGCAAAATTACACACATTTTCAAAGGAGTTATTGTCATGAAACAAATCCATGTATCACACAAAATCAGTCTCTGCTTATGCCAGTTCACAAGGAGTCACAGGTTTCATAAAACAGGGAATTCAAGAACTTAGTATTATTTTCATGACCAAAATTTAGTAAAACCACAATATGCCAAGATGCTTCATTTAAAGGGATATGTTAAAAAATAACTTAATCCAATCATTTGTCAATGGACATTTAGGTTGTTTACATATACACAATGGAATACTACTCAGCCATGAAAAAGAACAAAATAATTCCATTTGCAGCAACATGGATGGAACTGGAGACTCTCTTACTAAGTGAAGTAAGTCAGAAAGAGAAAGACAAGTACCGTAGGATATCACTTATATCTGGAATCTAATACATGGCACTAATGGACCTATCTACAGAAAAGTAACAAACTCATGGACTTGGAGAACAGATTTGTGGTTTCCAAGGGGGAGGGGAGGGAGTGTGATGGACAGGTAATTTGATATTTGTAGATGCATGCTATTGCATTTGGAGGTGATAAGCTCAGAGTCGCTTGTAATGGAAAATGATGGAGGATAATGTGCAAAAAGAACTGGTCACTGTGTTGTACAGCAGAAATTGTCAGAACATTGTAAATCAATTATAATTAAAAATTAATATATATATGTATATATATGCAGCTCTATGTTCATTACAGCATTATTTATAATAGCCAAAATGTGGAAGAAACCTAAGTGTCCATCAGTGGATGAATGGACAAATATGTGGTATACACAAAACAATAGTACTCAGTCATACAAAGATGAAATCTTTCTATTTGTGACAACATAGATGAACTTTGAGAGCACTATGTTAAGTGAAATAAGTCAGATGGAGAAAAACCATTGCCATATCATTTCACTCGTGTGGAAACAAATGGACAAAACAAAAAATGAACAAAGAACCAAAATAAATGAACAAAGCAAACCAAACAAAACGAAAATAAAATATGGAGGGGAAGAAGAGGGAGAAATGGGTAAAGGGGGTCAACTCTATGGTGACAAACAGAAACTAAATTTTTGGTGGTGAGCCTGCTATAGTTATACAGAAATAGAAATATAAGGTTGTACACACAAAATGTAAATGTTATAAGCCATTATTACTTCAAAAATAAAAAAATAAATGAAAATAGCAACAATAATTACATTAATAAATAATATAGATTCAAAATGATACATGCACCCCAATGTTCATAGTAGCATTATTTACAATAGCCAAGACATGAAAGCAACTTAAATGTCCATAAACATATGGAAGCATGAAGAAGATATTTCACATATATACAATGGAATAATACTCAACCATAAAAAGAATAAAATAATGCCATTGGCAACAACATGGATGGACCTAGAGATTATTACACAATGTGAAGTATGTCAGAAAGAGAAAGACAAATATCCTACTATATAACCTATATGTTGAATCTAAAAGAAATGTTACAAATTAACTTATTTACAAAACAGTAACAGGCTCACAAACATAGAGAATAGACTTGTGGTTGCCAAGGGGGGTGGGGGAGGGGTGAAATGGGAGTGTGGAGTTAGCATATGCAAACTATTATACATAGAATAGATAACTAACAATGTCTTACTATAGCCAATATACTGATATATGGCACAAATGAATTTTTTCCTCAGAAAAGAAAATCATGGGCATGGAGAACAGACTTGTGGTTGCTGAAGGGGAGGGGGAGGGAGTGGCAGTGACTGGGAATTTGGGGTTAATAGATGCAAACTATTGCCTTTGGAATGGATAAGCAATGAGATCCTGCTGTATAGTACTGGGAACTATATCTAGTCACTTAAGATGGAGCATGATAATGTGAGAAAAAAGAATGTATACATGTATATGTGACTGGGTCACCTTGCTGTACAGTAGAAATTTGACAGAATACTCTAAACCAGCTATAATGGAAAAAATAAAAATCATTATTAAAAAAAGGAACTTAAAAGCCCTCAATCAATTATACATTCTATTACTTTAAATAAAGATATCAGTTAATCCTTAACTATTTCTATTGGTTTCAAAAGTAATTTGTAAAGATCTATCAAATTGCAAGTTAATATACTTAAAAGAATTTAACTTCTTTCTCCATATTCATAAAGACATCCTCAACTAGCCACTTTATGGCCTTTTCCTAGCTTTTGTGGTCTACAATTTCCTGTGACAATAGTATATGCTTTTCAGGTGCTCTGTGTCTTAATTAAAACTTTGAGACTCTAATGAAAGCCAGGGATAATCTCCATATAAAAAAGTTAACCTACACATATACACACACAATTCTGAAAACTCTAATAAGAGATTCATGGAGCCCCCTGAAACTGTTAATGAACCCTTGATTGAGAACTCCTGCTCTACAGAAATTGTCACCTTCCTTGGTAACACAAAACCTAGATCAGAGTGTAGTAGTTAAGAACATAGGTTCTGGTCAGCCAATGAGACCTGAGAGACATGTCAACCAATTGTAACACATGAGTCTTATTTGGATCCTGATTGAAAAAAAGGAAAACTCAACTATTTAAAAATAGGAGAAATTTAAACACTGACTAGATAGTTAATGATCTTAATGAATTACTGCTTTGTTTTCTTTTACATATGATGATGTTATTGAAAATTTGATTTAAAAAAGAGTCCTTATCTTTTACAAATAGATCTGGAAATATTCATGGAAGAAATGACATGATGTCTGAATTAGGAAAATGGGCAGGGATATAAATGAAACAAGATTGGGCATGTGGTCATAAATGTTGGTGATAGACATATGGAGAGTATGTTACACTGTTTGTTTTAAACTTCTGTTTATATTTGAAACTCTCCACAACAAAATTTTAAAAGAACTCCAGGTTATAGAGCCAGGTATCCAGGTCTGAATCTCAGTTCTGCTAGTTACCAACTGTGGAACCTGGGTCAAGTTCATAATCTCAGTATACTGCAAATATTCTCCTCAGTAAAAGAGGAATGATAATAGTAAGTACCTACCTCATGAAGCTGTGGTGAGGATTACATGAGATGGTATATTTATTTCAGTGCCTAGTGTATAATAAACATTCAATAGCTGTTAGTTATTATTTATATTATTATATTTAAGTGGGTAGTGAGATATGAGTTTCCATGTGGGAAGAAAGGGCTAAGTCTTGCTGCAAAGAATTTTTCCCCCAAGACTTTTCTTCCTCTTGGGAACCTGCCATAAATCATTGTAGCCACCACCAAAGCCATGAGGAGTTCCTCTCTAGTTCCTCTATAGTTCCCATAATCCCATACCCTTATCTGCTCCCATATAAAAGCAGATATATGACACTGCTTTTATTAACCCTAGCACAACTGCTCTCAGACTAGATCAGTAAGATAAAAAATTACCAAACACTCACAAATAATAGTAGGGACATAAGCTCAAAAATGCCAAGTAATTAGATCACATGCTTCCAGAACATGTCTTGTGGCAGAGGCTGCCTTTAAACCTTCTAGCAATTAGGACTAAACCTCAAGCACATTTACTTTCTCAAAAGAATGAAGTAAACAGTGACATAAATTCATTCTCCCACATGCTTTTGGCCCAACATCTCGGTTACATATTTTTATCTGAATACTTTCTTCTTCTGGTGGAGAGATCCTAGGAAATTCCATCCCTGCTCTCCTTTAGGGGAAACAACAGGGGTTGGTCATGTCTTACAGGCCATAATGGTATCATCATTATTTCAAACCTTATAAGAGGTCCAATACCATAAAAAGGAGCCACATACATAGTCTCAGAAAAGCCACTACCTTTCACATTGGAAAGGATCTTTTCCTGGCTTGGAGAAATAGGGGGTATAATGCTAGCAGTAATGGGGACTTTGGAAAGGCCTTTCTGACAGGAAAACCATTTCTAGGTTCTAGAATGTGCTAAATAAGAATGATAAAATAATAATGATAATGATCATGACAATGATACTAATGATAACAGATACCATTATTTGAATATTTTCTTTGTGCTAGAGCCTGTTCTAGGCGCTTTAGCTGGATTATCTCATGTAATCTTCAAATTACTGTATAAAGTTTTAAACTGTTATTAGTCCCATTTTTACACATAAGAAGTCTAAGGCACTGAGAGGCTTAATGTCATAAAACTAATACGGCAGAGCCAATTTTCAGAGTTGAAGTCTGTTTCCAGGGTCCGTACTCTTTCTGAAGAGATAGTTCATGGCTCCTGTCAGGTAATAAGAATTCAGTATCATCCCCTTTCCCTAAGTATCCATCTATTTCCACAGGAAAAACACATAAGCCAGATTCAGAAACTGCAGAAAACTAGTAGTGAATCAGGATCAGATAGGTAGGCCTCATAAGAGACAGGCCGCCAATCAGGGGCATCTCTACTATGTGTGGGTAAGTGATAAGGAAGAGTTTTGAGAGGCTGAAGCAGGAGAAAGAGATCAGTTATGGTAATACCAGTAGAATCAGGCAAACAAGTGCTATGAGGAGGACAGTGCTAATTCTGCCTGGTGATACTGGAGAAAATTTTGTAAAAGAGGTAACATTTGAAGGAATGGGATTGAAGGATTGCAATAGATGGAAAAAAAGGGGAAAGGGAATTTCAAAGAGAAACCAACCTGGAAGAGTGAAAGATCATGATTTGTCTAAGAAAATGTAAAAGAAAAAGTTTAGTGTCATTTGAACATAGGATCCAAATTTAGATGAAAAATACGAGAAGTTGGAGAGGATGTTGTTAATTGGGCTGGGGCTATATAATGAAAACCAATGAATGTCATGTTCAAGAATATGAACTTTATCACTGGGCTGCAGAGAATCATGACTTTTTTGGCAGGGAAGTAGCATTATCAAATGTGTTTTTAGAATATCCTTTTGGGCTCATTATGACGAGTAGACCAAACCAGAGAGACCGGAGGCAGGGAGACCAGATGGGGCTGCTGATGAGAAGGATCAAAACTAGAGCAGCAGCAAATATAGAGACAGATTCAAGAGATATTACAGGAGGCGAATCAGGGCTTAGATAGGGATGTGTGAAAGAGTCCACGATGATGGTGAAGGACTCACTGTAATACTATATACAAAGGGAATAACAAGTTTTGGGGTAAGGTAGTGAAATGCTATTGGTAAAGAAGAGTGGTGAGTAGAGGGATTTGTTCCTTCTCAGAACAATGCTCAGACAAGTTATAGGAAGTACAATAATACAGGAGATAAATGAACTCTGGGATAAGATGGATGAAAGTTGCTGCTCTGTCATTTAGAAGCTGTGTGAATTGGGCAAATCACTTACCCTCTCTAAGCCTTCAGTGCTTTCACTATGAGAAATGCTGAAGATCAAATATGGATTTATACCCATCTGGTATGGCTAGAATTATAAAGATAAGATATAGAAACACGATGGCCAACAAGCATATGAAAAAAATGCTCAGCATCACTGATTATTAGAGAAATGCAAATCAAAACTACCATGAGATACTACCTCACACCAGTCAGAATAGCCATCATTAATAAGTCAACAAATAACAAATGCTGGAGAGGGTGTGGAGAAAAGAGAACCCTCTTACACTGTTGATGTGAAGGTAAATTGGTACAACCACTATGGAAAACAGTGTGGAGGTACCTCAGAAAACAATACGTGGAACTACCATATGACCCAGCAATCCCACTCAGGCATATATCTGGACAAAACTTTCCTTGAAATAGACACATGCACCCATATGTTCATTGTAGCACTATTCACAATAGCCAAGACAACCTAAATGTCCATTGACAGATGAATGGATTAAGAAGATGTGGTATATATACACAATGGAATACTACTCAGCCATAAAAAAGAACAAAATAATGCCATTTGCAACAACATGGATGAAACTAGAGACTCTCATACTAAGTGAAGTAAGTCAGAAAGAGAAAGACAAATACCATGTGATATCACTTATATCTGGAATCTAATATATGGCACAAATGAATCTTTCCACAGAGAAGGAACTCACGGACTTGAAGAACAAACTTGTGGTTGCCAAGACGGAGAGGGAGGGTTTGGGATGGACTGGGAATTTGGGGTTAATAGATGCAAACTATTGCCTTTGGAATGAATAAGCAATGAGATCCTGCTGCATACCACTTAACTATATCTAGTCACTTATGATGGAGCATGATGGGGACAATGTGAGAAAAAGAATATATATAGAGGAGGCAAGATGGAGGAAGGGTAGGGGGACATGCTCGCTCGCTCCCACAAACACAACAAAAAAAAAAGCCCATATCTACAGGTTAAACAACTCACACAGAACAGCAATTAATCACTGGCAGAAGAACCTAGACTCCAGTAATAGCAAGAATCTCGTGACATAGCTGGGTAAAACAAGAGAAAAGAGGAGAGTGAGAGAAGAGGAATTGGGGCTGGACAGGCACTCCCGAAAGGAACTGTGGAGGAGAAAGGGATCCCACACCCTGGAAAGTCACCTACTCAATGGAAAGATCAACCGAATTGGAGGGATCTCCAGATGCAGAGAAGAGCATAGCAGTATGTCTGAGATCTGAAGAGCAGAGTGAGAACAGAACAGATCATCTGAACTACTGGCACAGTCAACAAAAACCAAGATGCTCAGGTGGGGGCTGGGCACTGAGACCTCAGCTATGGAGGTTAGTCCCCGGGAACAGACTGGGGTGGGCTGTGCGGAGACTGCTAGGGAAACTAGGAAGCAGTTGGTCAGGTTGGTGGGGCAGAGACTACCTGGAAGTCTAGAAAGAGGAGTGTCACAGGTGGAGGGAGCAATACGCTAAGGGCTGGGGAGTGGAAAGCCACATCAAAGGTAACCTGGGAGAAGAGCTGGATCAGCAGGAGAGACAAGGCGCCAGTGTTGGGGAGGGGAGAGGAGGGGAGACCGACCAACAATGCCAGCTCTCAGGAAACATTCCACAGCAGGTCCAAGGAAAACACTGCCTGGCCACCAAGAAAAAGAAAACAACAAGCAAGATGAAGAGGCTGAGAAACCACCCCCAGTTAAACCAAAAGGAGAATTCACCTAAAGCAGTCAACAATGAAACAGATCTCTGCAGTCTGACAGACTTGGAGTTCAAAAGAGAAATAGTGAAAATACTGAAGGAATTAAGAGAAGATATGAACAGTATTGCAGACACCCTCAGAAAGGAACTAGAAAATATAAGGAGGAGCCAAGAAAAACTAGAAAATTCATTTGCAGAGATGCAAACTGAACCAAGGGCAGTAAAAACCAGAATGAATAATGCAGAAGAACGAATCAGTGATATGGAAGATAGAATAATGGAAATCACCCAATCAGGTCAGCAGACAGAAAACCAAATCAAAAAACAGGAAAGCAATATAAGAGACCTATGGGATAATATAAAGTGGGCCAATCTATGCATAATAGGAATTCCAGAAGGAGTAGAAAAAGATAAAGGGAATGGAAAATATATTTGAAGAAATTATCGCTGGAAACGTCCCAAATCTAACGGATACTGAATTCAAGTTACAAGAAGCACAGAGGGCCCCAAAGAACTTGAACCCAAATAGACCCACACCAAGACACATCATAATAAAAATAGCAAAAGTTAGTGATAAAGAGAGGATCCTAAAGGCAGCAAGAGAAAAGCAGAATGTTACCTATGAATGAACCCCCATAAGGTTATCAGCTGGTTTCTCTACAGAAACTCTACAGGCCAGGAGCGAATGGCAAGAGATATTTGAAGTGCTAAAGGGAAAAAATATGCAACCTAGAATACTCTATCCAGCAAGAATATCATTTAAAATAGAAGGGGAAATAAAATTTTTTTTCCAACAAACAAAAGCTAAAAGAATACAGCAATACAAAACCCATTCTAAAAGACATATTGAAAGGGATTCTCTAAACCAGAAAGAAAGGAAGGAAAGAAAGGGAGGAAAAAGAAGAAAAAAGAGGAAGAACTAGGATTGAGGAAACCACAATCAGAGAGCAGTCACTCAAATAAGCCAGCATACAGATTTAATCATGAACATGCTTCAAACAAAATAAAATTGAAAAGAAAAAAAATAGTCATAAAAATCATAAAATGTGGGCAAGGGAAGTAAGGAAATAAACAGGTCCTTTTTAAAAAATTTTGTTTGTTTTCTTAATTTTAGTATAGTAATGAAGTGTGTGAACCTACAGGACCATCAGTCTACAACACACAATTATAGGAAGGGGTTAGCAGACTTAAAAAAACAGGGCAACCACAAGCCAAAACCAAATATTGCATTCACAAAAAATGAAAAAAAAAAAAAAAAACACTCAAGCAGGAAATAACCAGAGACCATCTGACCAAAAAAAGAAAGGAAGAATGGAGAACCATAGAATCAACTGGAACATGAGGTTCAAAATGGCAATAAATAATCATCTATCAATTATCACCTTAAATGTCAATGGCCTGAATGCTCCGATCAAAAGACACAGAGTGGCTGAGTGGATAAAAAAGCAAAAACCTTCAATATGTTGCCTACAAGAAACTCACCTTAGGACAAAGGACACATATAGATTGAACGTGAAGGGGTGGGAAAAAATATTTCATGCCAATAGACATGACAGGAAAGCAGTAATTGCAACACTCATATCAGACAAACTATACTTTAAAACAAAAGACATAAAGAAAGACAAAGAAGGACACTACTTAATGATTAAGGGATCCATCCAAGGAGAGGATGTTACTATCGTCAACATACATGCCCAAAATACAGGAGCACCCAGATACATACAACAAATATTAACAGACATAAAGGGAGAAATTGATGGGAATACAATCATAGTAGGAGACCTTAATAACCCACTCACACAAATGGACAGATCCTCTAGACAGAAAACCAATAAAGCAACAGAGATCCTAAAGGAAACAATAGAAAAATTAGATGTAATTGACATCTTCAGGACACTACATCCAAAAAATTCAGAATACACATGGAACATTTTCAAGGGTGATCACATTCTGTGGTACAAAGCTAACCTCAACAAATTTAGGAACACAGAAATTATTTCAAGTATCTTCTCTGACCACAGTGGCATGAAACTAGAAATCAAACACAGGAAAAGAAATGAGAAAAAAACCTACTACATGAAGGCTAAACAACATGCTACTAAAAAATCAATAGGTCAATGAGGAAATCAAGAAGGAAATTAAAAAATACCTTGAGGGAAACGATAATGAAGACACAACCTCTCAAAATTTATGGGATGCTGCAAAAGCAGTGGTCACAGGGAAATTTATAGCGATACAGGCCTTTCTTAAAAAAGAAGAGAGATCTCAAATTGACAACTTAACCCTGCACCTAAACAAATTAGAAAAAGGAGAACAGGAGTTCCCATCATGGCTCAGTGGTTAACAAATATGACTAAGAACTATGAGGTTGCGGGTTCTATCCCTGGCCTTGCTCAGTGCGTTAAGGATCTGGCGTTGCCGTGAGCTGTGGTGGAGGTTGCAGACGCAGCTTGGATCACGTGTTGCTGTGGCTCTGGTGTAGGCTGGTGGCTATGGCTCCGATTAGACCCTAGCCTGGGAATATCCATATGCCCCAGGAGCAGCCCTAGAAAAGGCAAAAAGACAAAACAAAAACAATAACAAAACAAAAAAAAACCTAAAGTCAGCAAAAGGAACAAAATTATAAAGATCAAAGAGGACATCAATAAAATAGAGATTCAAAAAAACGATAGACAAAATCAATCAAACCAAGAGCCGGTTCTTTGAAAAGGTAAACAAAATTGACAAACCCCTGGCCAGACTCACTAAAAAGAGGAGAGAAAGAACCCAAATAACCAAAATTAGAAATGAAAAAGGAGAAATCACAATGGATATTGCAGAAATAAAAAAAAAACATAAGAGAATACTATGAACAACTATATGCCACCAAGTTTGACAATCTGGAAGAAATGGACAATTTTCTAGAATCTTACAGCCTGCCAAAACTGAGTCAAGAAGAAACAGACCAACTGAACACACCAATCACTAGAAATGAAATTGAAGAGGTCATATAAACACTCCCTACAAATAAAAGTCCAGGACCAGATGGCTTCACAGGTGAATGCTACCAAACATATAAAGAGGAACTGGTGCCCATCCTCTGTAAACTCCTCCAAAAGGTTGAAGAAGAAGGAATACTCCCAAAGACATTCTATGATGCCACCATCACCCTCATTCCAAAACCAGACAGAGATACCACCAAAAAAGAAAAATATCGCCCAATATCATTGATGAACATAGATGCAAAAATTCTCAACAAAATCTTAGCCAACCGAATCCAACAACATATCAAAAAGATCATACACCATGACCAGATAGGGTTCATCCCAGGTTCACAAGGATGGTTCAACATACACAAGTCAACATCATACACCACATTAACAAAAGACAAGTCAAAAATCATATGATCATCTCAATAGATGCAGAAAAAGCATTTGACAAAGTCCAACATCCATTCATGATAAAAAAAACTCTCACCAAAGTGGGTATAGAGGGAACATTCCTGAATATAATCAAAGCCATTTATGATAAACCCACAGCAAATATAATCCTCAATGGGGAAAAACTGAAAGCCTTCTCACTCAAATCTGGAACAAGACAGGGATGCCCACTCTCACCACTGCTCTTCAACATAGTTTTGGAAGTCCTAGCCACAGCAATTAGACAAACAAAAGAAATCAAAGGCATCCATATAGGAAGAGAAGAGATCAAACTGTCACTGTATGCAGATGACATGATAGTATACATAGAAAACCCTAAGGACACAACCCCAAAACTCCTTGAACTGATTTATCAGCAAAGTAGCAGGATATAAGATTAACATTCAGAAATCAGTCGCATTTCTGTATAGCAACAATGAAATATTACAAAAGGAATACAAAATGACTACATACCTTTTAAAATTGCACCACACAAAATCAAATACCTCGGAATACACCTGACCAAAGAGGTAAAGGACCTATATGCCGAGAACTATAAAACTTTAATCAAAGAAATCAAAGAAGATGTAAAGAAATGGAAAGATATTCCATGTTCCTGGATTTTGAAAATCAATATTGTAAAAATGGCCATGCTACCCAAAGCAATCTACAGATTCAATGCAATCCCTATCAAATGACCCAGGACATTTTTCACAGAACTAGAACAAACAATCCAAACATTTATATGGAACCACAAAAGACCCTGAATCGCCAAAGCAATCCTGAGAAACAAAAACCAAGCAGGGGGCATATCTCTCCCAGACTTCAAGAAACATTACAAAGCCACAGTCATCAAAAGAGTGTGGTATTGGTATCAAAACAGACAGACAAACCAATGGAACTGAATAGAGAACTCGGAAATAAACCCTGACACCTATGGTCAATTAATCTTTGACAAGGGAGGCAAGAACATAAAATGGGAAAAAGAAAGTCTATTCAGCAAGCATTGCTGGGAAACCTGGACAGCTGCATGCAAAGCAATGAAATTAGAACACACCCTCACACCCTGCACAAAAATAAACTCAAAATGGCTGAAAGACTTAAATATAAGACAGGACACCATCAAACTCCCAGGAGAGAACATAGGCAAAACACTCTGACATTAACATCATGAATATTTTCTTAGGTCAGTCTCCCAACGCATCAGAAATAAGAGCAAAAATAAACCCATGGGACCTAATCAAACTGACAAGCTTTTGCACAGCAAAGGAAACCAAAAAGAAAACAAAAAGACAACTTTCAGAATGGGAGGAAATAGTTTCAAATGATGCAACCGACAAGGGCTTAATCTCTAGGATATACAAGCAACTTATACAACTCAATAGCAAAAAAGCCAATCAATCAATGGAAAAATGGGCAAAAGACCTGAATAGACTATTCTCCAAAGAAGATATACAGATGGCCAACAAGCACATGAAAAAAAAGCTCAACATCGCTGATTATAAGAGAAATGCAAATCAAAATTACCATGAGATACCACCTCACACCTGTCAAAATGGCCATCATTAAGAAGTCCACAATTAACAAATGGTGGAGGGGCTGTGGAGAAAAGGGAACCCTCCTGCACTGTTGGTGGGAATGTAAACTGGTACAGCCACTATGGAGAACAGTTTGGAGATACCTTAGAAATCTATACATAGAACTTCCATATGACCCCACAATCCCACTCTTGGGCATATATCCAGACAAAACTCTACTTAAAAGAGACACATGCACCTTCATGTTCATTGCAGCACTATTCACAATAGCCAGGACATGGAAACTACCCAAATGTCCATCAACAGATGATTGGATTAGGAAGAGGTGGTATATATACACAATAGAATACTACTTGGCCATAGAAAGAATGACATAATGCCACTTGCAGCAACATGGATGGAACTAGAGACTCTCATACTGAGTGAAATGAGTCAGAAAGACAAAGACAAATACCATATGATATCACTTATACCTGGAATATAATATCCAGCACAAATGAACCATTCCACAGAAAAGAAAATCATGGACTTTAAAACAGACTTGTGGCTGCCTGATGGGAGGGGGAGGGAGTGGGAGGGATCGGGAGCTTGGGTTTATCAGACACAACTTAGAATAGATTTACAAGGAGATTCTGCTGAGTAGCATTGAGAACTATGTCTAGATACTTATATTGCAACAGAAGAAATGGTTGGGGAAAAAATGTATACATGTAAGAGTAACTTGGTCCCCATGGTATACAGTGGGAAAAAAAAGTATATATACACATACACACACACACACACACACATATATACATATATATATGTATACACACACATATGTATGTATGTCTGACTGGGTCACTTTGCTGTACAGTAAAATATTGACAGAACACTGTGAACCAACCATAATGGAAAAAAATAAAAATCACTAAACTAAAAAGAAGATATGGAAACTACCTAAGTGTTTATCAATGAATGAATAGACAAAGACATTTATTTATTTATTTATTTATTTATTTATTTATTTATTTATTTATTTCAGCCTTCAAAAAGAGGGATATCCTGCCATTCATTTGCTGCTATATGGATGAAACTGAAAGACATTACACTAAGTGAAATAAGCCAGACACAAAGAAAGAATGAAAACAGAAAGAAAGTGTATAATCTAATATGTAGAATCTAAAAAAGTTGAATGCATAGAAGAAGAGAGTAGAACAGTGATTACTAGTGTCAAGGAGGTGGAGAAAATGGGGAGATATTGGCCAAGGTGTTGCAGTTATGTGAGATAAATAAACCTAGAAGTCTAATATATAACACAATAAGCATAGTTAATAGTACTATATTGAATAATGGAAATTTGCTAGGAGAGTAGATTTCAAGTGCTCCATTCAAAAAAAAGATGGCATTTAATTAGCTTGATTGTAGTAATCATTTCACTTATGTATATGTGTGTCAAATCATCATTTTTTATATCTCAAATATAAACAAAACAAAGCAAAACAAAAAACCCAGTGCTGGTTAACACGTAGAGAAATAGGAACTGTCATCCATTATTGGTGGGTAAATAAAATGGTATGTTGATTAAGAAAATAGCCTCAAAATGGTTCCTCAAAGAAGAAACATACAGCAACCATATGACACACAAATTCCATTCCTAGGTATATACCCAAGATCACTGAAAACTTACATCAACACACAAATCTATGCACAAATATTCATAGCAGTATTATAACCAAAAAGTGGAAACAATCCAAGTATCCATCAATTGATGAAGGATAAACAAAAGGTGGTATATCCATATAATGCAGTATTATTCACTCATATAAAGGAATACATGCTACATAATGATGTATACATGCTACATGATGAATACATGCTACCTAATGGATGAACTTTAAAGTCATTATGCTAAGAGCCAGCCACAAAAAGACCATATATTGTATGTTTCCATTTATATGAAATTTCCAGAAGAGACAAATCCATAGAGATAGGTAAAGTAGTAATCATCAGGGATAGGGAGATAGGGGAGTATTGGGAGGCACAAGGTTCTTTTGGGGATGATGAAAATGTTCTGGAATCAGACGGTTACACAAGCTTGTAAATATACTAAAAACCACTGACCTACCCTTGAGAAAGTTGAATTTTATGTCATGTGAATTATATCTCAGTAAAAAAACAAAAAGCTAGAAAAATGTCTAGAGTGGGTGATCCCATTGGTGATCTTCTGGCACAAAGATCTCATCACACAGGTGGGCAAACTGAGACCCAGAATGAGGAAGTGACTATCCCAAGTCATTCAGCAAGCTAGTGGCCAAGATTAAATTATATCTTGGGTCTACTAACACTCAGTTCATTCACCTATCACACACATTTATTGAGGATTTATGATATGTCAGGTAATATGCTAGGGGAATACTGAGTGAAAATTTTCTGCTGGTATAGAGATTATATTCTCTGGAGTGTACCTGTCTATTATGAATAGACAAATAAATGAGTTTATCCAATTAGAATAAGGTTATGCAAAAAAGTAGGCATTCAATGTTCTCTTCCACTTTCTCCTAAATGCCAGCTTACCTCCTCTGTGAAGAAGGTGATTTCTTAATCTGGGCAGTTTCTTTCTCTTCATTATTCCCTATATACCTGCTTATATGTCCTAAAGGATTTACTGAACACATGCAATATATAGGAATTCCTCTAGAAGCTGGTGATAAAGTGGATCTTATATTCTAATGAGAAAGCCAGATAATAAACTTGTGAACAAATAGTAACAAGTGATATGAATAAAACAAAAAAGTGTAAAAAGATAGAGAGTAATTGGAGGAGAAAGAACTATTTAAATAGAGTACTCAGAGAATGTCTCTTTAAAGAGATGGCATTTAGCAGAGATCTGAATGAAGGAGTGAAGCTTGCAAAATTCTGGAGGAAGAATATTTAGCGCCAAGGAAACAGTAAATGTAAAGGCCCTTAGGTTCATTTGATATGTGTAAGGAACAGGAACACCAGTGAGATAAAATCAGAGAGAACAAAGGGGACAGAGAGACAGTGAAGTTCATAAATGAGATCGGAAAGGTAAGTGAGGATCATATAATGCAGAATAAAATGTAAATTTTCTTCTAATTTTTAATGGTTCTTTTTTTTTTTTTTGGTCTTTCTAGGGCCATACCCACAACATATGGAGGTTCCTACTCTAGAGGTAAATCAGAGCTGTAGCCACTGGCCTACACCACAGCCACAGCAAAGCCAGATCCAAGCTGCATCTATGACCTACACCACAGCTCATGGCAATGCCAGATCTTTAACCCACTGAGCAAGGCCAGGGATTGAACCTGTGTCCTCATGGATACTAGTCAGATTTGTTTCTGTTGAGCTACAATGGGAACTACTAAATTTTCTTCTAAAAGTGAAGATAACCTACTGTAAATTTTGAGCAGGGAATGATATGATCTGATTTACATTTTTAAAAGAATGTATATCATACTGGTTGCTGTGGAGAATGAATTGTAGTGAGGCAAGAAGAAAAGTGAGGATAACAGTTTGGAAGCTCCTGTAAGCTCAGGTAAGAGATGATAGTGGTTTGACTAGGGAAGGAAGCAGAAGGATTTAGTATGTTTAGCATATAATGTGTACATAGAGCTAACAGGAATTGCTGAGGTAAAATTTTTACATGTGAGATAAAAAGAAAAGAGAA
Organism: Sus scrofa; assembly: GCF_054392235.1. NCBI lineage: Eukaryota > Metazoa > Chordata > Mammalia > Artiodactyla > Suidae > Sus > Sus scrofa. The sequence goes on from NC_139401.1 coordinate 64,110,757, forward strand.
TAATCAAAGATGATCCCAAATTTCTTGAGCAACTGGGTGACTGGTATTTCGAATTACTTACATTGGGGATACCAGAGCAGATTGAGGAATAGGAGTAGGAAATCAGAGTTGTGGTTTTTTATATTTAAAACTGGAGATGTTCATGAGTCATCTAAGGAGAACTGTTGAACATGGAGTCTGAGATGGGAATAGAGGGGAGATAACATCCCTAGATATATAAACTTGGAAATCATCCTCAGATTTAAAAGCCATGAGATTGAATGAGATCACAGAAGAAATAAATATACACAGAGAAGTAAACTGAGAGAAAAATACTCTGGGACCTTCCAAAAAGTAGAAGTTGACAAGAGAAAGAAAACCAGCAGAGGAGACTGAGATGGAATATCCAGTGAGGTAGAAGGAAAGTTTGGCATCCTGAACGTCAAGTGAATAAAGTGTTTCAAGAAGTAAGAGTTAGTAGACGGGAATACTGCTCACAAGCTGAGTATAATGAGAATAGTAGCGTGGCAACATGGAAACTGTTAGTAATGTTGACAAAAAAGGTATCAACATAGCAGTGGGGAGAGATAATTCCATTTAGAATTGGTATAGGATCCACACTGAGCAATTATTCCACTGAATGACATTTGTTATCTATCTCCATTTAGCCTATAAATTTCTTGAGGTCAAGGACTGTGTCTTAATTCTACCTAACACTCTACCTGAAACGGTAATTACTAAATCCATGTGAGCTGATTTTCTCCCAAGCTTTCTTGGGATATAATTGGAAAGCAAAAATTGTATATATTTAAAGTGTATAATGTGATGTTTTTATTTATGAATACATATAAAATGATTACCACAATCTAATTAACACATCCATTACCCTGCATAGTTTCCATATTGTGTGTGTGTTTAGTAAGAACACTTAAGTACATTTTCACAAACTTCAAGTATACAATATGTTATTTTTAACTATGGTCACAACGCTGTATCTTATATCTCCAAAACCTATTCATACTGAATAACAATCTTTGTACCCTTGGATCAACACCTCCCCATTTTGCCCTCCTTCAAGTCCCTGGCAGCCACCAATCTACTCTCTGCTTCTATGAGTTTTACTTTAAGTTAACACATAAAGGTTTGACTTACACATATGAGTGAGATCATGCAGCATTTGTCTTTCTGTCCCTGGCTCTTTTCACCTAGCATAAGATCATCCAGGTTCATCCATGCTGTCATAAATTACAGAATTTCCTTCTTTGTTATCTAAGGCTGAATAATAGTCTATTGTTGTATGTTTGTGTGTGTGTGTGTGTGTGTGTGTGTGTGTGTGTGTGATTCTGGGTGTGTGTGTGTATATCACATTTTCTTTACTCACTAATCTGTTGACGGACACTTTGGTATTTCCACATCTTGGCTATTGTAAATAATGCTGCAATGAACATGAGAGTCCAGATGTCTCTTTGAGATACTGATTTCATTTCCCTTGAATATATACCTAGAAGTGGAATTACTGGATGCTATGGTATTTTATTTTATTTTTTATTCACACAGCTGGTGTGGTGTTATTCTGTGGAAAGCAAAAAAGAAGTAACAAGATCACAAGATCTGAAGAACTGTTAATAAATGAGATGAGTGAAAACAACTAGGGGCAGAGACAAACAACAAAGGAGAGCTATTTCAGGTGTGTTCAAGGAGGGCCACTTGGAGGAGGTGGCATTTATCTGAGACCTGAAGCATGAGAGTGACCCAGCCATATAAAGGTGCAGGGGAGAGAGTCCAGCAAAGGCAACAGCAGGTGCAAAGTCCTGGATTATGAGGACATACTTGAGGTCCTGAAAGAAGCTGATACCTGGAAGATGGGGATGATTAATAGTTCATTCTTGTGTGTTGCTGAGTAGTATTCAATTGAATGCATATGCCACAACATGTTTATTCATTCATCATTTGATAAACATTTAGGTTGTTTACATTTGGGGCTGATATGAAAAAAAAGATACTAAAATATTCAATTATAAGTCTTCACAAAGCCATGTTTTCATTTCTCTTGAGTACATACTTAAGAGTGGATTTGCTGGGTAATGTGGTAGCAAATGCACAATTGCTTTTTATTTTTGTTCCTGTGTATGGGTCATGCTTTCTTGTTTCTTTACAAATCTGGTAATTTTGTATTGAAAAATTGGATAGTTTAAGTAATATAATACAGCAACTCTGGAAATCAGATGTCTTCTTCCCAGGGTTTGCTGTTGTTGCTATTTGTTTTAGTTATTGTTGTTCGTTGTTTTTTTTTTTTTTTTTTTTTTTTTTGTCTTTTTTGCTATTTCTTTGGGCCACTCCTGCGGCATATGGAGGTTCCCAGGCTAGGGGTAGAATCGGAGCTGCAGCCCCCGGCCTATGCCAGAGCCACAGCAACATGGGATCCGAGCCACGTCTGCACCTACACCACAGCTCACGGCAATGCCGGATCATTAACCCACTGAGCAAGGGCAGGGATCGAACCCGCAACCTCATGGTTCCTAGTCGGATTTGTTAACCACTGCGCCATGACGGGAACTCCAGTTTTTTGTTTTTTTTAACTGACTTTTCTCACCTATTTCTGTAAAATCTGTATTTTTTGTTGAGTGTGACCACTAAAGATATTTCTTTGTCAGCTTCATGGTCAGTTAAATATTAGACATAGATTGCCTTAAAATTCCAAGAACCAATATGACTCCCAGTCTTTGCAAAGGGACTCTGTATAAATGAGCATGTCTTGAACACTCAGCCATACAGCTGACAATTCTATATGGTAGTTTATTTTTAACTTTTTGAGAAAACTACATTCTGTTTTCAACAATGGTTGTACTAATTTACATTACCACAAACAATGTACAAGTGTTCCCCTTTCTCCACATTCTTGTCAACACTTGACATCGTCTGTCTTTTTTTTTTTTTTTTTTTTTTTTTTTTTTTTTTTTTTTTTTGTAATAGCCATCCTAATAGGTGTGAGGTGGTATCTCAATGTGGTTTTGATTTTCATTTCCAATGATTAGTGATGGTGAGCACCTTTCCATATACCTGCTGGCCATTTATATTTCTTGCTTTTAGAAATGTCTATTCAGGTCTTTTGACCTTCTAAAAATTGGGTTATTTATTATTGAGTTATATGAGTTCCTTATGTATTTTGGATATTAAACCCTTATCTATTTTTCTCCTATTCTGTAGGTTGGCTCTTCAATATCTTGAGTGTTTCTGTTGCTGTGCAGAAGCTCTTCAGTATATTTTGCTTTGTTGCCTGTACTTTTAGTGTCATGTCCAAAAAAGTTACTGCCCAGAGCAGACAATACCAAGTAACTTTTCCAGAAAAATTACTTCCCAGAACAGACAATGCCAAGTAACTTTTCCTCTACATTTTCTTCTAGTATTTATACAACTATAGGTCTTACATTTAAGTCTTTAATCCATTTTGAGTGGATCTTTGTATGTGGTGTGAGATAAAGGTCTAATTTCTTTTGCATATAATTATCTATTTTCCCACTACCATCTATAAAAAGACTGTGCTTTGCCCACTGTGTATATTTGGAACCTTTGTCAAAGATCAGTTGACAATAAATGTGTGTATTTTTCTGTTATTCTGTTTCACTGGATTATATGTCTTAGTTTATAGTAGTAATCTATTGTTTTGGTTACTATAGCTTTGTAGTATATTTTGAAATCAGAAATGTGATGACTTCAACATTTCTATTCTATCTCAAGATTGCTTTGCCTATTTGGGGTCTTTTGTGGTTCCACATGAATTTTTTTTTAATGTCTACCAAAAAAATTTATTTTTTGAATAAAAATAAAAAAATGAATCATCAATGATGATTACCATGGCAGCAGCATCATAATAAGAATGTCCAATAATTAAGGATTGAACAAACAATATCCATTATAAGGCAAGCAGCTGTTAAACATAATATTGAAAAAGAATACTTAACTGTCATAGAAAACTATTAAGATTTATGGTTAATTCTTTTTTACTGCTATTATTTTTGATTGCTCAATGAATTCATCACATCTGTAGTTGTACAAACCAATTTTATACGAATTCCATCACAAAAACCAAGCATATTCAACCACCCTCCAAACTGTATCCTCTGGAGACCATAAGTTTTTCAATGTCTGTGAGTCACCATCTGTTCTGCAAAGAACTTCAGTCTGTCCTTTGTTCAGATTCCACATGTCAGTGAGAGCATTTGATGTTGGTGTCTCATTGTATGGCTGACATCACTTAGCATGATAAGGTCTAGGTCCATCCATGTTGCTAAAAATGCCAGTATTTCATTCTTTTTAAGGGCTGAGTCATATTCCATTGTGTACATGTACCACATCTTCTTGATCCACTCCTCTGTCGATGGACATTTAGGTTGTTTCCGTGTCTTGGATATTGAAAATAGTGCTGCAATGAACATTGGAGTACATGTGTCGTTGCGAGTCGTGGTTTTCTCTGGATAGATGCCCAGGAGTGGGATTACTGGATCAAATGGGAGTTCTATTTTCAGTTTTCTGAGGAATCTCCATACTGGTTTCCACAGTGGTTGCACCCATTTACAATCCCACCAACAGTGTCATAGGGTTCCTTTTTCTCCACACCCTCTCCAGCACTTATTGTGTATAGACTTTTGGATGATGGCCATTCTGGCTGGTGTAAGGTGGAACCTCATAGTGGTCTTGATTTGCATTTCTCTAATAATGAGTGATGCTGAACATCTTTTCATGTGTTTTTTGGCCATCTGTATGTCTTCTTTGGAGAACTGTCTGTTTAGATCTTCTGCCCATTTTTTGATGGGTTGTTTGTTTTTTGGTATGGAGCTGCAGAAGGTGTTTATAAATTTTGGAGATTAATCCCTTGTCCGTGGATTCATTTGCAAAGATTTTCTCCCATTCTGTGGGTTGTCTTTTCATGATGTTTAGGGTTTCCTTTGCTGTGCAGAAACTTTTTAGTTTGATCAGGTACCATTTGATTATTTTTCTTTTTATTGTCAATATCCTAAGTGGTGGATCTGAGAAGATGTTGCTGTCGTTTATGTCAGAGAGTGTTGGGCCTATGTTTACCTCCAAGACTTTTATAGTGTCTGGTCTTATATCTAGGTCTTTAATCGATTTGGAGGTTTTTTTTTTGCATAAGGTGTTAGGGAGTGTTCTAATGTCATTCTTTTCCATGCGGCTGTCCTGTTTTCCCAGCACCACTTATTGAACAAGCTCTCCTTTCTCCATTGTATATCCTTGCCTCCTTTGTCATAGATTAGTTGGCTGTAGGTGTGTGGGTTGAATTCTGGGCTTTCGATCCTGTTCCACTGATCTATATATCTGTCTTTGTGCCAGTACCATACGGTTTTGATGATTGTTACTTTGTACTATAGTCTGAAGTCCAGAAGCCTGATTCCTCCAGGTCCATTTTTCTTTTTCAGGATGTCTTCGTCTATTCTGGGTCTGTTGTGCTTCCAAACAAACTTTAAAAGATTTTGTTCGAGTTCTGTGAAAAATGTCCTTGGTAATTTGATAGGGGTTGCATTGCATCTGTAGATTGCCTTAGGTAGTATAGTCATTTTCATAATATTAACTCTTCCAATCCATGAGCATGGTATGTCTTTCCATCTACTTGTGTCATCTTTGATTTCTTTCACCAGTGTCTTATAGTTTTCAGAGTACAGGTCTTTTGTCTCTTCAGGTAGGTTTACTCCTAGGTATTTTATTCTTTTGGATGTGATGGGAAATGGGATTGCTTCCCTAATTTCTTTTTCTGCTCTTTCATTGTTAGTGTATAGAAATGCCATTGATTTCTGTGTAGTAATTGTGTATCCTGCAACTTTGCCAAATTCATGGATGAGCTCTAACAGTTTTCTGGTAGAGTCTTTAGGATTCTCAAGGTATAGTATCATGTCAACTACAAATAGCGATAGTTTTACTTCTTCCTTTCCAATTTGGATTCTTTCTATCTCTTTTACTTCTCTGACTGCCATGGCTAGGACTTCCAAAACTATGTTGAAGAGTAGTGGCAAGAGCAGATATCCTTGTCTTGTTCCAGACTTCAGCGGGAATTCTTTCATCTTTTCACCATTGAGAATGATGTTGGCTGTGTGTTTGTCGTATATGGCCTTTATTATGTTGAGGGAGGTTCCCTCTATGCCCACTTTCTGAAGGGTTTTTATCAGAAATGGGTATTGGATTTTGTCAAAGGCTCTTTCTGCGTCTATTGAGAGGATCATATGGTTTTTACTTTTCAGTTTGTTAATGTGGTGTATCACACTGATGGATTTGCAGATATTGAAGAACCCTTGCATCTCTGGGATAAATCCCACTTGATCATGATGTACAATTCTTTTGATGTATTGTTGGATGCGGTTTGCTAGTATCTTGTTAAGGGTTTTTGCATCTATGTTCATCAGTGAAATTGGCTTGTAGTTGTTTTTTGTGGTATCTTTGTCTGGTTTTGGTATGAGGGTGATGGTGGCCTCAGAATGAGTTTGGGAGTATCCCTTCCTCTGCAATTTTTGAAATAGTTTCAGAAGGAGAGGTGTTAGGTCTTCCCTAAAAGTTGATAGAATTGGTTCTGGACTTTTGTTTGTTAGAGATTTTTATTTTTTATTTTTTTTTATTTTCCCACTGTACAGCAAGGGGGTCAGGTTATCCTTAGATGTATACATTGCAGTTACAGTTTTGTTAGAGATTTTTAAATCACAGTTTCCATTTCAGTTCTTGTGATGGGTCCATTCATCTTTTCTATTTCATCTTTGTTTAATCTTGGAAGGTTGTACTTTTCTAAGAATTTGTCCATTTCTTCTAGGTTTTCCATTTTATTGGTGAATAGTTGCGTGTAGTTGTCTCTCATGATTCTTTGTATTTCTGTGATGTCCATTGTTACTTCTCCTTTTTCATTTCTAATTTCATTGATTGGAGTCTTCTCTTTTTTGCTTGAGAAGTCTGGTTGGTGTTTATCAATTTTGTTAATCTTTTCAAAGAACCATCTTTTTGTTTCATCGATCTTTTCTATGATTTTCTTTGTTTCTATTTCATTGATTTCTGCTCTGATCTTTATGAATACTTTCCTTCTACTAACTTTAGGTCTTGTCTGTTCTCTCTCTAGCTGCTTTGGATGTAAAGTTAGCTTGTTTATTTGAGTTTTTTCTTGTTTCCTGAGGTGGGCTTTTATTGCTATAAACTTTCCTCTTAGAACAGCTTTTGCTCCATCCCATAGGTTTTGGAGTGTGGTCTCTTTGTTGTCATTGGCATCTAGATATTTTTTAATTTCCTCTTTGATTTCTTCAGTGATCCATTGGTTGTTTAGTAGCATGTTGTTTAGTCTCCACATGTTTGTGTTTTTTGAAATTTTTTTCTTATTTTTGATTTCCAGTCACACAGCATTGTGGACGAGAAAGATGCTTGATATGATTTCAATTTTATTGAAGTTACCAAGACTGGATTTGTAGCCCAGGAAGTGATCAATCTTAGGGAATGTTCCATGTACACTTGAGAAGAATGTGTGTTCCATTGCTTTTGGATGGAATGTCCTATAAATATTTTGTAAGTCCTTCTGGTCTAATGCTTCATTCAGGGCCTGTGTTTCCTTAGTGATTTTCTGTCTGGATGATCTCTTCATTGTTGTAAGTGGGTTGTTAAAGTCACCCACTATAATTATGTTATTGTCGATCTGTCCTTTTAAGATCATTAGCAGTTGCCTTATATTTTGTGATGAACCTATGTTGAGAGCATAGATATTTAAAATTGTTAAATCTTCTTGGATTGATCCTTTGATCATTAGTTAGTGACCTTCCTTGTTGCTTAAAATATTCTTCATTTTAAGTCTATTTTGTCTGTCATGAGTATTGCTACTCCAGCTTTCTTTTGATCCCCATTTGCATGGAATATTTTCTTACATCCTCTCTCTTTCAATTTGTATGTGTCCCTAGAAGTGAAATGGGTCTCTTAAAGACAGCATAGATATGGATATTGTTTTTGTATCCATTCAGCCAGTCTATGTATTTTGATTGGGGCATTTAGTTCATTAACATTTAAGGTAATTATTGATATGTATGTTCTTATTGCCATCTTATTAATTGCTTTGGATTTGTTTTTGTCACTCTTTTTTCTTCCCTGCTTCTCCTGTTTTCTCCTCTTCTGGTTTGATGACTATCTTTCGTGTTGTATTTGAGTAGATTTTTCTTATTTATTTGTGTACCAATTGTAGATTTTTGGTTTGCAGGTATTCTGAAGTTTTGATATGAGTCTATACGTATATGAGATTGTTTTAAGTTGTCATTCTCTTAATTGCAAGTGCACCTCCATTGTCTTGCATTTGTACCCTCCTCTCATGATTTCTGATTTTGGTGTTATAATTATGCATGGATGATTTCATATCCTTACTGTATATATACCTTTACTGGTGAGCCTTGTCATTTGTGGTATTTTTGTTTCTTGTTGCTGTCTTTTCTTTTCTGCCTAGAGAAGTTCCTTAGTATTTGTTGTAAGGCTGGTTTAGTGTTTCTGAATTCTTTCAGCTTTTGCTTATCTGTGAAGCTTTTGATTTCTCCTTCACATCAGAATGAGAGGCGTGCTGAGTAAAGTAATCTTGGTTGGAGGTTTTTTTCTTTCATCACATTAAGTATATGATGACACTCCCTTCTGGCCTGCAGAGTTTCTGCTGAAAAATCTGCTGATAATCTTATTGGAGTTCCCTTGTATGTTTTTTTTTTCTGCTTTTTTTATTATTTTATTTTATTTTCCCACTGTACAGCAAGGGGATCAAGTTATCCTTAGATGTATATATTACATTTTTCCTAACACTTTGTTCTGTTGCAACATGAATATCTAGGCAAAGTTCTCAATGCTACTCAGCAGGATCTGCTTGTAAATCTATTCTAAGTTGTGTCTGATAAACCCAAGCTCCCGATCCCTCCCACTCCCTCCCTCTCCCATTGGGCAGCCATAAGTCTGTTTTAAAGTCCATGATTTTCTTTTCATTTGTGCTGGATATTAGATTCCAGGTATAAGTGATATCATATGGCGTTGTCTTTGTCTTTCTGACTCATTTCACTCAGTATGAGAGTCTCTAGTTCCATCCATGTTGCTGCAAGTGGCATTATGTCATTCTTTCTATGGCCAAGTAGTATTCCATTGTGTATATATACCACCTCTTCCTAATCCAATCATCTGTTGATGGACATTTGGGTAGTTTCCATGTCCTGGCTATTGTGAATAGTGCTGCAATGAACATGAAGGTGCACGTGTCTCTTTTTAGTAGAGTTTTGTCTGGATATATGCCCAAGAGTGGGATTGTGGGGTCATATGGAAGTTCTATGTATAGCTTTCTAAGGTATCTCCAAACTGTTCTCCATAGTGGCTGTACCAGTTTACATTCCCACCAGCAGTGCAGGAGGGTTCCCTTTTCTCCACAGCCCCTCCACCATTTGTTATTTGTGGATTTATTAATGATGGCCATTCTGACTGCTGTGAGGTGGTATCTCATGGGAGTTTTGATTTGCATTTCTCTTATAATCAGCGATGTTGAGCACATTTTCATGTGTTTGCTGGCCATCTGTATATCTTCTTTGGAGAAATGTCTATTCAGGTCCTTTGCCCATTTTTGCATTGATTGATTGGCTTTTCTGCTATTGAGTTGTATAAGTTGTTTATACATTCTAGAGATTAAGCCCTTGTTGGTTGCATTATTTGAAACTATTTTCTGGCATTCTGTAAGTTGTCTTTTTGTTTTCTTTTTGGTTTCCTTTGCTGTGCCAAAGCTTGTCAGTTTGATTAGGTCCCATGGGTTTATTTTTTCTCTAATTTCTGTTGCTTTTGGAGACTAACCTAAGAAAATATTCATGATGTTGATGTCAGAGTGTTTTGCCTATGTTCTCTTCCAGGAGGTTGATGGTGTCCCGTCGTATATTTAAGTCTTTCAGCCATTTTGAGTTTATTTTTGTGCAGGGTGTGAGGGTGAGTTCTAATTTCATTGCTTTGCATGCAGCTGTCCATGTTTCCCAGCAATGCTTGCTGAATAGACTTTCTTTTTCCCATTTTATGTTCTTGCCTCCCTTGTCAAAGATTAATTGACCATAGGTGTCAGGGTTTATTTCCGAGTTCTCTATTCTGTTCCAGTGATCTGTCTGTCTGTTTTGATAACAGTACCACACTCTTTTGATGATTGTGGATTTGTAATGTTTCTTGAAGTCTGGAAGAGTTATGCCCCCTGCTTGGTTTTTGTTTCTCAGGATTGCTTTGGCGATTCGGGGTGTTTTTTTGTTCCATATAAATGTTTGGATTGTTTGTTCTAGTTCTGTGAAAAATGTCATGGGTAATTTGATAGGTATTGCACAAAATCTAGGGGATGCTGCAAAAGCAGTTCTCAGAGGGAATTTTATAGCAATACAGGCCTCTCTGAAAAAAAGAAGAAAGATCCCAAATTGACAACTTAACCCTCCACCTAAACGAATTAGAAAAAGAAGAACAAAAGAGACCTAAAGCCAGCAGAAAGAAGGAAATTATAAAGATCAAAGAAGAAATCAATAAAATAGAGATTCAAAAAACAATAGAGAAAATTAATAAAACCAAGAGCTGGTTCTTTGAAAAGGTAAACACAATTGACAACCCCTGGCCAGACTCACTAAAAAGAGGAGAGAAAGAACCCAAATAACCAAAATTAGAAATGAAAAAGGAGAAATCACAACGGATATTGCAGAAATAAAAAAAAAAACATAAGAGAATACTATGAACAACTATATGCCACCAAGTTTGACAATCTGGAAGAAATGGACAACTTTCTAGAATCTTACAGCCTGCCAAAACTGAGTCAAGAAGAAACAGACCAACTGAACACACCGATCACTAGAAATGAAATTGAAGAGGTCATATAAACACTCCCTACAAATAAAAGTCCAGGACCAGATGGCTTCACAGGTGAATGCTACCAAACATATAAAGAGGAACTGGTGCCCATCCTCTGTAAACTCCTCCAAAAGGTTGAAGAAGAAGGAATACTCCCAAAGACATTCTATGATGCCACCATCACCCTCATTCCAAAACCAGACAGAGATACCACCAAAAAAGAAAAATATCGCCCAATATCATTGATGAACATAGATGCAAAAATTCTCAACAAAATCTTAGCCAACCGAATCCAACAACATATCAAAAAGATCATACACCATGACCAGGTAGGGTTCATCCCAGGTTCACAAGGATGGTTCAACATACACAAGTCAATCAACATCATACACCACATTAACAAAAGACAAGTCAAAAATCATATGATCATCTCAATAGATGCAGAAAAAGCATTTGACAAAGTCCAACATCCATTCATGATAAAAAAAACTCTCACCAAAGTGGGTATAGAGGGAACATTCCTGAATATAATCAAAGCCATTTATGATAAACCCACAGCAAATATAATCCTCAATGGGGAAAAACTGAAAGCCTTCTCACTCAAATCTGGAACAAGACAGGGATGCCCACTCTCACCACTGCTCTTCAACATAGTTTTGGAAGTCCTAGCCACAGCAATTAGACAAACAAAAGAAATAAAAGGCATCCATATAGGAAGAGAAGAGATCAAACTGTCACTGTATGCAGATGACATGATACTATACATAGAAAACCCTAAGGACTCAACCCCAAAACTCCTTGAACTGATTAATAAATTCAGCAAAGTAGCAGAATATAAGATTAACATTCAGAAGTCAGTGGCATTTCTGTATACCAGCAATGAAATATTACAAAAGGAATACAAAATGACTATATACCTTTTAAAATTGTACCTCACAAAATCAAATACCTCGGAATACCTTGGTCCTGACCAAAGAGGTAAAGGACCTATGTGCCGAGAACTATAAAACTTTAATCAAAGAAATCAAAGAAGATGTAAAGAAATGGAAAGATATTCCATGTTCCTGGATTGGAAAAATCAATATTTTAAAAATGGCCATACTACCCAAAGAATGTTATTTGTTTCTTTTCCCTAGCTTCTTTGAAGATTCTCTCTTTGTCTTTAATTTTGGTCAGTTTGATTAATATGTGTCTTAGTGTATTCCTCCTTGGGTTTATTTTATATGGTACTCGTTGTGCTTGCTGGATTTGAGTGGGTGGTTCCTTTCCCATGTTAGGGAAGTTTTCGGCTATTACCTCTTGAAATATTTTTTCTGTCCCCTTCTCTCTCTTCTCCTTCTGGCACCCCTATAATATCAGTGTTGGTGCATTTAACGTTGTCCCAGTGTTCTCTGAGACTCTTTTCATCTCTTTTCAATCTTTTTTCTCTTTTCTGTTCTGCATCCGTAATTTCCACTAATCTGACCTCCACCTCGCTTATTCGTTTTTTGCCTCCTGCATTCTGCTATTAGCTGCTTCTAGTGAATTTTTTACTTTAGTTATTGTATTTTGTATCTCTTATTTAAGTTTTATATCTTGTATCTCTTAGGTCAGTGTTTCCTGTAAGTTATCCATCTTTGCCTCCAGTTTATTTCCAATGTCTGGCCTCATCTTCAGCATCAACAGTATAAAGTCTTTTACCTGGAGTCTGAGAATCTCCTCTTCACTTAACTGTTTTTCTGGGGTTTTTCCCTTCTCCCTGATCTGAGTTATAGTTCTCTGTCTTTTCATTTTTATAGTTTTTTAGTGTGGTGACCTTTTTACAAATAATAGACCTGTAGCCTCTCTTTCTTGTGATGGCTGTCCCCCTTGTGGCTGAAGTCAGTATAGGGGCTTGTTGTATGCTTCCTGATGGGAGGGACTGAAGCCTGCCCACTGGTAGGTGGAACTGATTCTAATCCCTCTAGTGGGTGGGTCTTAGTCTCTGGATGGGATTAGAGCTGGTTGTGTGCCTGAGGGGTCTTTAGGTAGCCTGTTTACTGAGGGGTGCAGCTGTGATCCCACCTGAATTGTTGTTTGCCCTGGGGCTTCTCAGCTCTGATGGGTGGGGCCAGATTTTCTCAAAATGGCCACCTCCAGAGAAGGCACACAGATGGATATTCCAGAGAGCTTTGCTTCCTCTGACCTTCCCTCACTACAAGCCACATTCACCCCTGTTTTCCCAGCATGTCCTCCAAGAACTGCAGTCAGGTTTGACCCAGATTCCTATGGAGACTTTGCTTTGCCCTGGGACCCAGTGCATGTGAAAGTCTGTGTGCACCTTTCAAGAATGGGGTCTGCATATCCCCCAGTCCCATGGAGTTCCTGTACACAAGCCTCACTGGCCTTTAATGCCAGATGCTCCAGGGGCTCCTTCTCCCAGTGCCAGATCCCCACACGTGGGAATTTTATGTGAGTCTCAGAACTCTCACTCCTGTAGGTGAGTCTCTGTGAACCAGTTACTTTCCAGTCTGTGGGGGTTCCCTCCCCGGAGCTATGAGGTTGTTTATATTGTGCAATCACCCCTCCTACCTCTTGATGTGGCTTCCTCTTTGTCTTCTGGATTATGGTATCTTTTTTAAGGTTTATGGTCCATTTGGTTGAAGACTGCTCAGACTTTAGTTGTGAATTTTGTGTTTTTAGGAGAGAAGTTGAGTTCCAGTCCTTCTACTGCACCATCTTAATCCCATCTCCCATATGAATTTTTAAATTGTTTTTTTCTACTCCTTTAAAATGTCTCTGGAATTTTGATAGGGATTGTATTAAACCAATGATAGCTTTAAGCAATATGAACATTTTAACAATATTAAGTCTTTCAAAAATGAAAAAAGAATCCCATTTATTTTTGTTTTCTTCAATTTATTTCATTGATGTCTTCTAATTTTCAGTGTACATGTCTCCCACTCCTTGGCTAAATTTATTCCTGAGTTATTTTATGCTATTGTAAACAGAATGGTTTTCTTCATTTCTTTTTCATATAGAAAAACAACTGAATTTTGTATATTGCTTTTGTATTCTATCCTTTCCTGAATTCACTTATTTTGAAGAAAGGGAATATCCTTCTTCCTGATCTTAGAAGAAAGATTTTCAGCTTTTCACCTTAGAGTATAATGTGAGCTGTGGGTCTGCCATATATGGCCTTTATTATATTAAGTTATATTCCCCCTACAGTTATTTTGTTGAGTTTTTACCATGAAAGAATATTGAATTTTGTTAAATGCTTTTTAGGGATCCACTGAAAAGAAATACACTATGGATTTCTTTGGGCTTCATGGATCCAGATTTTCATTTCCTATACCATATTTAGGAATAGTTTTTTCTTTAAATAATCGTTATGTGGCTTTCTCTGTCTCTGCTCCTTCTGGGACTCCCACAATGTGCATATTCATTTATAGATTATGTCCCTTAAGTCCCTTATGTTTTCTTCACTTTTACAATCTTTTAATGTTCCTCTGACTGGGTCATTTTAAATGACCTTTTTATGACCTCACTGATTCTTTTTCTGCTTGTTCAAGGTTGATGTTAAAGCTATTGAATTTTTCAATGCAGACTTTGTGTTCTCCAGAATTTCAGTGTGCTTTTGAATTTATGTTTGGTTCTTTTTTTATGGTTTTTACAACTTTCTTGAACTTCTCATATATTATTTTCCTGATTTTGTTTAGTTGTTCTCTTTAGTTCCTTGATCTTCTTTAGGATGATTATTTGTAATTCCCTTTGAGTTAAGATGTCCATTTCATTAGGATCAATTCATGGTGCTTTATGTTGTTCTTTTGGTGGAATTAAGTTTCCCTGGTTTTTCCTAATCCCTGTGACCTTGAGTTGGTGTTGGCCTATTTGAAGAAGTAGGCATATCTTCCATTTTTTACAGACTGGCTTTGGTAAGGAAATCTCTCTAGCAGCCAGCACAACCAGAGATTCTGGGTGGGTCAGCTGGAAGGCTCCACAAGTGGGCTTTTCTGGAGTTCTTAGGTAGATTGTTATAGTGCCTGGGTCAGTGGATGGGCAAAGCTGCCACCTGGATCTACAGAGAACTTGGAGTCTCGACCCCAGAGGCTAGCCTGGCACTGAGGAAGAAGAGGCTGCACCCACAGGGGGCCTGGACTAGAGGTTGAGATGTGGTTATATCCTGATGACTAGAACTACCGGGGCCAGCCTGAAGGCTGGGTCCATGGTTGTGTTCAGGAGACTAGGGCTTCAAGAGCCAGCCTGGTATGTGGAGCCTGGGACTGCAGAAAATGGCCTAGTGCTGGGGCAGGTATAGAGCCTTGGTTGGTGAAGGCTGGTTTGTATGCTGGAAAAATGGGGGATGGGGTTGGTACTAAGGTTTACTGGTGTGGTTCTGGTGCTGGGGTCCAAGGTAAAGTTGGGTGTTCATCTCATTATCTTTCCTCCTTGTGGAGAGGATCTTTCTCAATACTATGTTGTGTAAGCTTAGGATAGGAGTGATGAGGATAATATGAAAAATGTCCTTTCTAGCATCTGCAATGCATCTTTTATTATTTCTGTACCCTTTCCAGGTGCTCTGATCTCTCATCTGGAAAACACAGCTCTCGTGAAGGTAGTTCTATGCATGGATAGTTGTTTGAATTAAGGCTACTGTGAGGAGACAAGCACCAGAAACTCCTATTCAGGCATCACTCCTCTGTGTTAGTTGAATTTGTATTTAAAATCATGGAAACACCCAAATGTTCATTGACAGACGATTGGATTAGGAAGATGTGGTATATATACACAATAAAATATGACTCAGTCATAAAAAAGAACAAAATAATGCCATTTGCAGCAACATGGATGGAACTAGAAACCCTCATACTGAGTGAAATAAGTCAGAAAGAGAAAGACAAATACCGTATCATATCACTTATAACTGGAATCTAATATACAGCACAAATGAACCTTTCCACAGAAAAGGAAATACTTGAAAATACAGAAAAGAAAAGACTTGGAGAATAGACTTTGTGGTTGACCAGGGGGAGGGGGAAGGAGTGGGAGGGATTGGAAGCTTGGGGTTAACGGATGCAAACTATTGCTCTTGGAATGGATTTACAATGAGATTCTGCTGTGTAGCACTAAGAATTATGTCTAGATACTTACATCTCAACACCACAATGAGAGGAAAAATTATGTATACATGTATGTGTAACTTGGTCCCCATGCTGTACAGCAGAAAAAATAAATAAATAAATAAAATTTACAAAAAATAAAAAATAACAAAATCTCAGAACACTCAGAAAACACATTGCTCACCCATTTCAATCTATTGAGGAATATATCTAAGAACACCTTGGACCCTCCGCTGACCTGCTAAGGAAAATGGTAGCTGGCTTTGCAGGTTCATCTCTGTACTCTCCATTGCCAAAAGACTAATTCACTCTCAGCACAAATTTTACAAACCTTGCCTTGCCTGACCCAGGACCCAGGAAAAGTATACCTTTACATGGAAAAAAAAATGGTTGTGCCTCCACTTCTGCATATCTTGTTTCCAATCACTATTAAGAAGCTAAGGGTAAACCCTTGCTACTGACCTTCACTTTCATCCAGGGAAGAAGTATAGAAAACTGTCCTTTCCCGCAGCAAGCGCTTTGAAATTGTGATTGGTTTGTGCCTCCTTGCTGTCACTCGAGGCGGAGGCACTGGAGGTGCAGTACTTTCTTCAGGTGGACCTGAATAGATCTGTAGAGGGGGAATATTTTCAGGAAATGATTAGAAAGATCATTTTTGTATTCCTAGTGGTAACTACCATTTCATGCCCATTAATGTTACATCTAGAGTCTCCATATCAATTCTAATATGACTAAAGAGATTGGGTGGATTTTCTAAATCACTCTAGCCACCAGCAATTGTTCAGAGACCTCCTACCATGTTTGAGGTGCATAACTTGGTGCTTCTCAAAAAGAATACAGACAAAAGCTGCACATCAGGGGATCATCCTTCTATCTATTAGATGTTATGCTGTCTGATACATGAGTCATTGAATAAAACCAATTTAATCATTATTTTTTTACTTATTATTTTTATTTTTTAAGTTTATTATTTAAAAATATATTGCAATATAGTTGACTTACAAAGCTGTGTTAATTTCAGGTGTACAGCAAATTAAATCATGTATATGTATATATGTGTGTATATTGTGTATATATATACTTATACACATATACATATATCCATTCTTTTTCAGATTCTTTTCCCATATAGGTTATTACATGGCATTGGGTAAATTTCCCTGTGCTATACAGTAGGTAATTGTTACTCATCTATTTTATATAGTATTGTGTATATATCAACTCAAACCTCCTAATTTATCCCTCCTCTCCACATTTTCTCTTGGGTTAATATAAGTTTGGTTGTGAAACCTATGAGTATGTTTCTGTTTTATAAGTTGTATTGTATTATTTCTATTAGAGTCCACATATTAGTGATCTCATAGATCATTATTTAAAAATAAACTGCAACAGCAATTCTGGATTTTCCACTTACTTCCCAGAAAACTGTAAGAAAGTCACACCCCCCACCTCAAATACCATAAAAAGTTACCTCCCATCTCTAAGATTTAGCTTCCTTATCTGAAAATTGGGGAGAGCATCACTTATCAAAGGGTGTGGTGAGAATCAAGTGAAAAGGGTAGTCAAAGTACATTATATGGGTAGTGGGAGGTGTGATGAATGACTAAAAACACCTACATACATTCAATATTTATGAAAAGATACCTATAAAGCTGGTTATATTGTTTCCCTCAAGACAGGAATAATGAATGGCTAAAGAAAGGATGGAGGAAACTTGTTTTTTAACTCCTATACCATTTTTATCTTTAAAAATTTCATACCATATATACATTAGTTATTCACAAAATAAAGGGCAAAAACAAGGTGCCTTAGAAGATAAAAAAAGTGCTGGATAAGTGAGGGAGGAGTTGTGATTAGAATTTGTGTATAGTGTCTCATATGTACTTAAGGATCTTCCTATCCCTGGGGAGAATGACCTTTTGGCAAAAGTGAACCCTGGGAGGGAGGGGACCAATGGTCACTGCAATAATGAAATCAACCCCAATGACTAGTACAAAAAGAAATGTCAAAGCCCAACATTCTATCAGGCAAGATTCAACACAGGTCACATAGTCACAGAACTTACATGATTGGGAACACAAGGCAAGCCTATGTAAATGCTGCACAATGATAGATAACAATGTAAGAACAATCATAAGGCAGTATGTGTCTCAAAAAGGAAAAGAGAAAGTGACAGAGTATCAAGCTTTGAGGCCATATACTCTCAGATCATATTTCTGCTTCCACCACCCTTAGTAATAATATTCTAAATAACTACCATTTGTGAGCACTTCCTTAGGTAACTGTAGTAGTTGTTACAAATATTTCTTGCTATTTATCAAACACACTGGGGCCTTTGCACTGAGTGTTTCTTCTACCCAAAGTACTTTTCCTCTACATATTCATATAGCTCATAGTCTCAATTCCAGGAGGATTCATGATCAAATATACTCCTCTCAGAGAGTCCGTCCAGGTGAATATATCTAAAACTTTGACTTGCTTCCCTCTACCCAGTGTTTCCTATCACCTTTATTTAACTTTCTTCTCATTAGAATTTTTATCACTTTCTAACATAGTATAATGTAATTATTTAGTCTTTTTTGTTGTTGTCTGTTTTCCCATTTGGTTATATGCTATACTGAAGAATATTATCATTTTCACTGCTATATCTCCAGCAACCAGAATTTCTGGGCAAAAAAAAAAAAAAAAAATCACACTTAAAATTGTGATATGCATACATGTATACATTCTCTTTTTCCACATTATCATGCTCCATCATAAGTGACTAGACATAGTTCCCAGTGCTACACAGCAGGATCTCATTGCTGATAACCCCAAGCTCCAAATCCATCCCATTCCCTCCCACTAATGAATGAAAATTTTAAAAACTGTGATATAAAAGAACAAATTGTCCTCTGAAAAAGATAATAGCCTTTTCCTCTTACAGCAAAAATAGTGGAAAAGGGATTAGATTTACATGTCCAACAATGAAATATTTTTAAAGCTAGGGAAAAAAATATAACAATAGTTGTGAATGAATTTGAAATGTGGCAATGAAGGAAAGTGACCCATGAGAGATGGGAAAAATAAATGAGGTGAGTTCCATGATTATCCCAGTTTGCAGCCTGAGGAGATTCTTCGGGTCATAATGCAGGAAGAGGAACCAAAGGGAGTCTGCTTAAGTTGAAGGCATTCAGTTGCAAGTATGATGAGGGCAAGGAAGTGAGAGTTTTCAGGGCAGAGTAGCAGAGAGAAGACAGTTTCACAGAGAGCTCTGGAGATCTGCAGGGGTCCTCTTTAAGAATTGAGCTGATCCATTCCAAAGGCAATGGCTACTATGTCTAGTCACTTATGATGGAGCACGATAATGTAAGAAAAAAGAATGTACAAATGTATGTGTAACTGGGTCACCATGCTGTACAGTAGAAAATTGATAGAACACTGTAAACCAGCTAAAATGAAAAAAAATAAAAATCATTATATATTTTAAAAAAAGAATTTCGCTGAGTCATCAAACTAACACACAATGAATACATACGTGTGAGGCAAGAGCAACATGATAAAGAGGAAACAATTACTTAAGATCACACAGTGGGTAGAAGAGGTCCTATTCTCACCAGCTACAGTGTATTATTGAATACACCTGACCAAGGAGGTAAAGGACTTATATGCCGAGAAGTATAAAACATTAGAAATTAAACAGGATGTAACAAAATGGAAAGATATTCCATGCTCCTGGGTTGCAAAATTTAATATTGTAAAAATGGCCAGACTACCCAAAGCAATATACAGATTCAATGAAATCCCTATCAAATTACCCAGGACATTTTCCACAGAACTAGAACAAACAATCCAAAAATTCATATGGAACCACAAAAGACCCAGAATTGCCAAAGCAATTCTGAGGAACAAAAACCAAGTAGGAGGCATAACTCTCCCAGACTTCAGGCACTTTTACAAAGCCACAGTCAAGACAGTGTGGTACTGGTACCAAAACAGACAGACAGACCAGTGGAACAGAAGAGAGAACCCAGAAATAAACCCTGACACCTATGGTCATTTAATCTTTGACAAAGGAGGCAAGAACATAAAATGGGAAAAAGACAGTTTTCTCAGCAAGTATTGCTGGGAAACCTGTACAATTGCATGCAAATCAACAAAACTAGAACACACCCTCACACCATGCACAAAAATAAACTCAAAATGGCTGAAAGACTTAAATATAAGACAAGATACCATCAAACTCCTGGAAGAGAACATAGGAAAAACACTCTCTGACATCAACAACATGAATATTTTCTCAGGTTAGTCTCCCAAAGCAACAGAAATAAGAGCATAAATAAATGAATGGGACCTAATCAAACTGACAAACTTTTGCACAGATAAGGAAACCAAAAAGAAAACAAAAAGACAACAGAATGAAAGAAAATAGTTTAAAGTGATGCAACTGACAAGGGCCTAATCTCTAAAATACACAAACTTATACAGCTCAACAACAAAAAAGCCAACAACCCAATTGAAAGATGGGGAAAGAACCTGAATAGACAACTCTCCAAGGAAGATATACAGATGGCCAACAAGCATATGAAAAAATTCTCAACATCTCTGCTTATTGGAGAAATGCAAATCAAAACTCCCATGAGATACCACCTCACACCAGTCAGAATGGCCACCATGAATAAGTCCACAAATAACAAACGGTGGAGGGGTTGTGGAGAAAAGGGAACCCTCCTGCACTGTTGGTGGGAATGTAAGCTGGTACAACCACTATGGAGAACAGTATGGAGGTACTGTAGAAAAGTATACATAGGACTACCATATGACCCAGCAATTCCACTCTTGGGTATATATCTGGACAAAACTTTCCTTAAAAAAAGACACATGCACCCACATGTTCATTGCAGTAATATTCACAATAGCCAAGACATGGAATCAACCCAAATGTCCACTGATAGATGATTGGATCAAGAAGATGTGGTATATATACACAGTGGAATACTACTCAGCCATAAAAAGGAACGAAACAATGCCATTTGCAGCAACATGAATGGAACTAGAGACTCTTATCCTGAGTGAAGTAAGTCAGAAAGAGAAAGACAAATACCATATGATATCACTCATATCTGGTATGTAATATATGGCACAAATGAACCTTTCCACAGAAAAGAAAATCATGGACTTGGAGAACAGACTTGTGTTTGCCAAGAAGGAAGGAGAGGGAGTGGGAGGGCCTGGGATCTTGGAGTAAATAAATGCAGAATGTTGCCTTTGGGATGGATTAGCAATGAGATCCTGCTGTGTAGCACTGGGTATTCTGTCTAGTCAACTATGATGGAACACGTAATGTGAGAAAAAAGAATGTATACATGTATGTGTAACTGGGTCACCATGCTGTGCTGTAGAAAAAAATATATATATAAAGAAATAAAAATTTAGAAAATAAAATAAAAAATAATAATTCACAGGGCAATGAGTATAGCACACAGACAAGTTTTGTCACATTAGTGATGAAAAATTAACATGTGACTAGATACTATTATTTTTCTAAGAAAGCCTAAAGGAAAGACTTGAAACAATCAAGCTGCTTTCAAGTTAACCTAACTGCATCCCAGAAAAAAAGCTCAACAATGTTATTTATAGGAATAAAAGGGGGCCAACATCCATGAAAGTAAAATGAAGAATGTCTTTCATCTGATAAAAAATTACCATAAATAAGTTATAAGGTAGCTCTTTCTGATTTTGCAGTATGTTATTTCTTTGTCTTGCCCAATTGCTCTGGCTAGGATTCCAGGACTATGTTGAATATAAGTGGTTACAATGAGTATCCTTATCTTATTCCTGATCTTAGCAAGAAAGCTGTCCACCTCTGGCCATTGAATATACTCACCATGGGCTTTTTCTATACCATCTTAGTAGTGTTGCAGTATATTCTTTCCATACCCAATTTGTTGAGAATGTTTATCATGAAAGGACACTGAATGTTGGCATATGCATTTCTTGCATCTATTGAGATTTTTGTTTTCCATTCTATTAATGCAGTGAATCACATTTATTGATTTACATATGTCAAACCATTCTTGCATCACAGGGGTAAATCTCATTTGTTCATGGTCTTTGATTCTTTCAAATGTTATTCAATTAATTATGCTAGTATGTTATAGAAAATTTCTGCATCTGTATTCACTAGGTATATTGGTCTGTGGTTTGTATTTTCTTTTTCTTTCCTCCTCATCCTCCTTTTTCTTCTTCTTCTTTTCCTCCTCCTCCTTTCATAGAGTCCTTATCTAGCTTTGGTGTCAGGATAATGTTGGCCTCATACAATGGGTTTGGGAATGCTCCTTCCTTTTCAACTTTTTCTGAACCGTTAATAATTGGCATTAAATCTTCCTATAATGCTTGGTAGAAGTCACCAATAAAACAATCTGGACATGAACTTTTCTTTTTTTGGAACACTTCTGATTACTAATTTAATTTCCTCACTTGCTATTAGTCTATTTAGATTTTATATTTCTACATGATTCAGTCTTGGTAGGTTGCATATATCTAGGAATTTATCCATTTTTATAGTTATCCAATTTGTTGGCATATTCATGATAGTCTTTTACTATCTTTTATTTCTGTGGTGTATCCATTTTCATTTCTGATTTTATATATCTTTCTTCTCTATTTCTTAGTCTAGCTAAAGGTTTTCAGTTTTATTCATCTTTTCAAACAATGAAACTTGTTTTCATTTATCTTTTCTACTGTTTTCTGAACTCCATTTCATTTATTTATGCTCTGATCACTGTTATTTTCTTCCTTCTGCAAACTCTGGGCTGATTTTTTTCCAGTTTCTTGTGGTATTAAGTTAGGTTGTTGGCAATCTTTCTTTTGTCTTAATTCCTCTCTTAGAACTGCCTTTTCTGCACCCCATTAAGTTTTGATTGGCTGTTTTTCTATTGTCATTATTTCAAGATATTTCTGATTTACCTTTTAGTTTCTTGCTTCACCTACTGATTGTTCAGAAGTGTGATTACTACATATTTGTAAAATTTCCAACTTTCTTCTTGTTACTGATTTCTAGTTTCATACTACTGTGGTCAGAAAAATACTTGATATGGTTTCAATCTTCTTATAATTGCTAAGGCTTGTTTTGTGACCTAACTTATTATCTATCCTAGAGAAAGCTCTATGTGAACGTGATTGAAAAGAATGTTTATTTTGTTGTTGTTGGGTGAAATGTTCTATATACGTCTTTTAGGTTAATTTGGTTTAAGGTATAAGTCAAGTTCAATGTTTCTTTAATTGATGTCCTATCTGAATGATCTATGCATTATTGAAAGTGGGATATTAAAGTTCCCAATAATTATTTTATTGTTGTTTATTTCTCCCTTCAGAACTGTTAGTATTTGCTTAATACATTTAGGTGCCCCAACATTTGGGTGCACATATCTGTATAATTTTATATCCACTTGATGGATAGACTACTTCATAAATAATGACCTTCTTTGTCTCTTGTTAGTTTTTCCTTTAAAGTTTACTTTGTCTGATGTAAGTATAGCTATCTCTGCTCTCATTTGGTTTCCATTTGCATGAAATAACTTTTTCCAACACTACACTTTGAGCGTATGTGTGTTCCTAAATTGGAAGCGAGTTTCTTTTAGGCAGCGTGTTATAGTGTTTTATATTTAATCCATTCAGCCACTCTGCCTTTTGATTGAAAAATAAATTTCCACTTATAATAATTTTTTTTTTGCTTTTTAGGGCTGCACCCATGGCATATGGAAGTTCTTAGGCTAGGAGTTGAATCAGATATACAGCTGCTGGCCTACACCATTGCCACAGCAACACTGGATCCCTGACCCACTGAACAAGATTGATTTTCATAATGATCACCACTCACCTCCTACTTGCTAATCCTATGGGCACTCTTCAATCCTTATTTTGACTTTTCTCCAACACTTGACACAAGTTGACATTTCTGATCTAAAAATGCCTTACCCCTTACCTTTCCAAATGACTATATTCCTACCTTTCTGAAAACTACCTAGTCTCTTTCCAAATGTTGATCTTCTCCAGGATTGTATTCTCAGTCCTCTAATAATCTCACTAATTTAGACTCATTCCCTCTCTCAACAATTTCATCCACTCTCATGGCTTACACTATCCATTTTCTCTAATGATTTTTATACCAGTATATGTAATTGTGTACTCAATACTATCATTTGGGTATCTCAAAATTATCTCAACCTCAACATTTCTAAAATTAAACATATTTAATTATTTTCTTGTTTATTTTTTAAAATAATGCTAATGTCCAAGCCGGAAATAAAGCCATTATTATCCTAATATCCTCCTTCACTCTAACATCCCATATCCACTTAATGACCACGTTCCACTGATTATACTTCTTTAATATCATTCTAATCTATCCTCTCTGCTCACTGCCAACACATAAGTTCAGAGTCCCATTATGTCTCTCTAGTATTACTATAGTGGTCTCCTATCTGCTCTCCATGCCTTCTGTCACTCCTTCCTTCAGTCTGTCTACCAAAGTATGGATAAAGTGACCTTTCTAAATTCAAAATATAATTGTTTTACTCCTCTGCTTATAACGATTTAGTGACTCCTTACTATCTTTGAGACAAAGTACAAACTCTGTAGTTAATACACAAGGTGCTCTATAATCTGGCCATTACCTACAATCTCCAGTCTCATCTTCCACTATTCCTACATTCATCTTATACTAGGTATCCATTCACCTTCTTCCTCTTACTAATAGAAGTCACTGAGTTTTTCCTGAGTGCCCATGCCTAAGTTTCCTAGTTTACCTTGTAGCTAAGTAAGACTTAAGTTTTAAACAATAGACTACAAGTGGAAGTGATGTATACAAACTTCTGGATCACGTTTTTATAAAGAAATTGTCTTGATTCCATTCTGTCTCCTTATCCCTTGTCTTTGATGAAGACCAATGGAACATATATGTAGGACCCAGACATTAAGGCCAAGTCATGAGGATGACAGAGCTACTCCACCAATTTTGGAGTATTTAATCTCTGGATTTTTACATGAAAGCAAAATGAATTTCTCTCTTATTTAAGCCACTATATTTGCTGTCCTCTTTGCTATAGGAATTTAGCCTGTACCTTAATTAATCCATTCGCCTTTAACTTTTGGGACTTATAAAGCCTTAGCTAGCCCCCAAGACAGAGATATGTTCCACTTCCATTTTTGTCCATAGCATCTGATGTACATCTTCATCACAGTAGTTACAATGATGTGTCCTAAATATTACTTGCTCCAAATTTCCTGCCAGTATCACAAGCTTCCTGACAGCAGAGATTTTTGTCTCATTCACCTGTATATGCTAGGGCTCTAGTAGAACACCAAGTAAAAGGAAGCAGCTCAATGATAGATTTTAGAATGAATGGATGGACCATGGCTTCTAGGCCCCTCAAGGCTTATTAAGTAATAGAGCCTTTTCTCACTTATTTCTTCTAAACTGGAATTGGGGAAATAGTGTATGACAAAGAGATTAAAGAGGTAGCTTTGAGGCAGAATCAGCTGTGTAGAGGTTTTGCCACTTATAAGCTATGCAACCTCATACAAGTTACTTAAACTATATGAACCTCAAATGTGAGGCTCAGTTTGTATTTTGCAGACTTCAGTTGCAAAATAATGATAATAATACCATCTGCCTCATAGCATTGTGATGATTGAATGAAAAAATATATGTAAAGAGCTTGGTCTGGAACATATTAAGCACTCTACAAATGGTAACTATTGCAGCCCTAAAAAGCGCTTAAATTCTCATTTTCTTGGAGGAGCTGGAGGGAGGGTGGAAGATTGGGGGACAGAAGAAGGTTGATTTTAGAGCAATAAGGGGTAGAGTGGTTATGTGCTATGCAAATCAGAAGTTGTGGACTTGATGGCTTTTCAAGGTCTCTGCCAGATGAAATAATTTTATTTCTCTCCTCTAGTTATACAAATTATTTGCTTCTCATTGACAAAACTCCTTCCTTACAGCCTGATCTTCTTCAAGGGGTTACCCCAAGGTGGATATAGGCTCACTAACTTCTAGGGTTTGTAATGAGAGCTGCCAAATCCACTGGGACAAGGTGCTGTTTACAGGCTCTGTCTCCTTGAGGTAGACTGAGACATTTGCTGGGAGTCTTTTGAGACCAGTTTTGTTAATATGCTCATAGGCAGTGCTCAGAGAAGATAGTAGGCTTAAAACCACAGTATCTCTAAATGAGAAAAGTCTAGAAAAACAGAGAGGACCCTTCTTGTTGTGCGTCCTTTCTAAAATTAAAGCATGGCCTGGATGACCCTACAGTCAACATGGATTGCGACATTTTCTCCAAAGCTGGCCTACAGATGTAAATCTTGGAGCCAAGATTTAATGTGGAAATATTGGCAATTACTGTGGTAGGAAGGATCTACTTACCTCCTTCTCTGTCCTGTGGGCCCTCCAAAGGCCTCACATCAGATCTCTTTTTAAAAGATAAGCTTTAACCTATGTGTTATTATTATTCCCTTTGGGAAAATAAATGGAGTATGTGTTACTAGTATTCTCTTTGGGACAAGAAATGGAGTAAATGATCATCCTTGCTCATTCAACTCTAGCCACTCTGGCCTCTTAGCTATTCAACATGTCCAGCACACTTCTGCCTCATGGCCTTTGCATTCAATGTTCACTATTCTTGGATCTGCTTTCCCCCAAGATATCCACCATGGCTTATACACCTAGTTTATTCAGTTCTCTGCCTAAGTATCATATTAATACTACCTTCTATAAGATAACTATCCCTTACTTTGTTTTGTTTTTTATTCAGAGCACTTATCACCACCTGGCAAAATTTGTATTGAATTGTTTACCATCTATCTCTCCAAAATAAAATATTAGATCCATGAAATAAAGGTCTCTGTTTTTGTTTAAAAGTGTATGCCCCAGTGTCTAGAAATTTTGCCTGGTATGTGATAAAATTTAGCATTTAGGAAATTACTTTGAATATATACTCAAATTTGAATTTAATATTAATATTATCAAAATAACATTTGAAAAGAAGACAACAAACTACAAATATAACTAGTGGCTTGAGAAGGAAAACCTGGGGAGAAAATCTATGTTTTCATTAAACTTAACTTTGACAGCCTGATTTTAATGAGGGGGGCCTTTTAGAAAGGAAAAGGGAGTTAAGAGAGGTCCAAGAAAAGAAACTGTTTTACCCAATTCCCTATTGAGTAATATTTCTTGAGTATCCATTAAAAGCATGTTCTGAGAAAGGAATAACAATATACCCTCTGAACACAGAAGAAACAAATCTTAGAGGAATGGGCAAGTCATAATGTGTGAGGCTTTCTTACAGATGGATAAAAGTTAATTAGATGAAAGCTAGATGAAGCTAAATACCAGGTGGCACAGGATACAAAACTAGCTCTTCTGTATCTCATGCAATCATTGTAAATGGGAAATTACAGCAGTGTCAGGAGAAGGCATAACTGGCAGGACTATGATAAGAATTCATATTTGTCTCACTTCAAGGTATGTACATAGAAGGAAACACTTTTAGTTAAGAAAAATAATTCTTTGGGTGGAAACAGTATCAAGCAAAACTTATTTTCCCACTTTCTAAAACTCCAGAAAGAGGGCAGACTGATTTGGCTTTATGTAGATTGGTTAAGAACACCTCGAATTTCGTGGTCTTTGATAGCGACTTCAGGAAAAATCCCAGAAGGTAGCCAGAGTAGTCTGGGAGCAAACGAGTGATATTTGCTTTCTGGGCACTTGGCTGGCTCTGAGTTGGTGTTAGCTGAGTTGAATTCTAAAGGCCTGGTCTAAGAGAACTCAATAGCTAAGGAATAATATTTCACTTGGACGGGCCTTGACTATCGCCTGAGGTGGCCATCAGTCTAACTCCTAGAAATCCTTCTTCTGAAGGCTATTAAGGTCTAAAGTTGGATAATAATTTAACATTTGCTAAGCTTTGAGGCACAGACAGGAGAGGTAGCACCTTTTCTAAGAAGGGGGATTCAGAAAATGCTTGCCAGGGTTTGATCACATATTAACTCCTTCTGGTTTCTTCTCTGTTATGTCTTTAGGCGTGAAAGAGAGAAGAAATTTAACATAAGACAGTCATTTTTCAATTGCCAAAAGTCATGAGATCCACACTCACCCAAACTTTTGGAAATTTTGGCCAAACTGAGCAACTATCCAGATTCTCCCCAGATGCTGCTTCAGGGCTGCAAATATCAGATTGTACAAAAAGCATCTTGCCTTTCTATAAATCAAAGATATAAAACTTGGCCCTGATGAATCTCAGCTTTCCACTGAGTCTCCATTTATGCTCTGGCCGAGGCTGTGCTGTGCTTTCTGGGGTCTGGTTATATTAGCAAAAATTGCACTCTGAACTTCATTAAAAATAGAGGTGGTGATGGGGTCAAAAATAATGAGCTCTTAGCATTTGGCAGAGACTACTTTAAACATCAAATGTGTCATCAAGTTTTCAAGTATGCATAGAACATTGAAAATGTAATGTCTATTGTTATCAAGAGCAAATTTTTTTTTTAAAGAGGGCTGTCACCAGGCTTGTCTTTGGTCTCTGCAACACAGAGGCTTTCAGGTCCTTCTACATGATACACTGCAACCATACCTAGTCCTACCCATACGTTATACTTATAGGAAAACTGATGATCAAAAAGAGGAAGTGGTTTGCCAAAGGCTCCAAAGCTAGTAGGTAGTAGAATTTAGATTAGAACTGAAGAATTCTAATCCCAATATGGCACCCTATCCTCTTAAAATACAGGACCTCTTATATGAAACTCTTTTATACTTGCACTGATTATGGTCTATAATCCATGCTCTGCCTGTCAGTCCATTCCTCTGGCCAGTTGCCTTGGGAAGAGAATGCTGAGGTAGAGAAACAATGAAGTCAGATCCTGGCAAGGAGAATTCTATCCAGTTGTCATGGATTTATCTATTTTCTACTAAGAATAGAATGGCAGATTTCAAGTGGAGTTTTCCTTTTAGAACTATTTAGGATATTTTAGGTTGGAGAAGGGAAGAGTTCCTGCATTGTTTAGCAACCTGAACTAAAAATTATCTAAGGACTTCTAAGAAATTCCCCTTTGGTTACAAAGACTTAATATATACCAGGGATTATGAAAGAATGTCATTACTAAAATAATCTGTCAATAAAGTAAAGAGGTGGTAGTACAGGGAGGGCATGGGCAGGTATTAGAACTTGGTGGGCAATACTAAGTACAAAAATACTTGATACACTTATTTTACTGAATCCTCCCAACAACTGAGTGAGTTTACTAGTCCCCATTTTTAAAATGAAAGAAACAAGACTCAGGGAGGTAGCCTGACTTAAGCCATCCAGCTAGCACAGAATGGAGCTGGGATTCAACCTCAGAGTCATCTGCTTCCAAAACTATTTTTCCATTCTTTTTATAATATCCTCACTTTCAGAGATATTTGGAAAAATCTATAGAAGTGGCCTGGGCATTTTCAGGATTATTTTAAGAAGTCTTAGTCTGAAAAAGTAGCAGTGACTCAACGACAGTCCTAAAAATCAGAGCAAAAGAAAGAGTTCACCCAAACGTTATGATTCCTGGTTTCCAAAATTCCTATAGGCAGTATCATCAGACTAAGGAACCTCAGTCTGCTTTAAGTTTAGCTGCCAAAGGACACCTATCTAACTGTCCAGAACAGTGGCCTCAGTCTTACTGTATTATCTAGACTCTGATGTTCAAACCTAAGGCTCAGAATGGCAAAAGCAAAAGTATATGATATAAGAAAATCACTGGCCATTGAAGGGAATGGGCCATATGAACTCAGAGATCTTTTTAAATTCTCAAAAATCTACAATTCTATATTAATTCCCTCATTTCTCTCTCTCTCTCTCTCTCACACACACACACGTGACAAGCAAATCAGAAGCCTCCAAAAAATATATCAAAAATCCATATTTGACTTTCATATGTACAATAAATTTAATCCTTCTAGGCCTCAGTTACCTGTAAGTTAAATGAGGAAATAGCTCATAAAAGTTGTAAGGATTCAATGAGATGTTGAATGTCAGTAGGGTACCAGAGTTCATGGCACATAGTAAGTTCTAGATAAATACAAACTATTGTTTATACTATTAATTATTATTTCAGTGCCAACTGGAGAGAGGAAAAGGGAGGGAGAAAGTATTCCCCACCTTTTGCTAAATCTTGAGATAATTCTTACGGTGACAAGAATCTAAAGGGTGACTCATGGGTAATGTTTCAGCTCTCTGAGAGATAAACCCCAGCTCACAGCTATATAGTATACTTGTCACACTATCTCATCAGGATTGGACATACTTATTCACTTCAAACAGGTCCTGACCTCACTTCAAAGCTGAGGGAACTAAGCTTTTGGGAAATGTGTGAAGATCTTCTTGATTTAGATGTAATTGAAAACTTAAAGCTATGTTTTCAAAGATATACCATGACTAATGAACATATATGAAATTTCTCAATCTAATAATTCTTTGCTTAAAGATATTTTATCTTCAGGTTACACTTTGCTCTCAATATTCACTACTTAAAGATTTTTTTTTCTGAAGATTCATTTGAAAATGTTTGCCAAGTCCCCAGATAACATTATAATGTGAAAGTGTCCTCACATGTACAGGCTAATAAAATGCTATTTTTAATAACTTTTACCTTAAATCTATCATTTCAGAAATTAAAGGCTTTGAAGTAAAAACCTGACTTAATTGGATTGTGTGGGGGGGGATGTATGTCGAGAAATAATAGAGATATGTTTAAAATATATAAAATATAAATCTTTAAAGTATAAATATATATTTATATTCATTTATATTTTAAAATATCTACCTACCTACTACTCATTCCAGAAAACAGGGGCAGAGAGGAACATTCATGTATTCCTTTGCTGCCCTCTGGTGGCAGACTAAAATTTACAGAAACAGGAGGAAGAGACCAGGACTGAAATGTTCTGTTTCCCCTGGGTGGCAAAACTGTGTCTGAAAAATACATAAAACTGAGTTTTTCCTTAAAAGGGACTCTTGTTTGCCTCCTAAAATCTATTACATTGCTACAATGTTGGGTTTTTCCTGGACAAGATCCCATTTAGCCATTTGGGAACATAGGCAGCATTTGTGTTCCCACAAACTCCACATTAAGAACAGCCCAGCTTTCTCTGGCCAATTTACAGGAAGAACCTTCCTCAACCATCTACATCTTCAGCAAAGACTGTACCACTCAGTTCCTTTAACCATGGTTTATAACCATACATCTTTAGAAATAGGAATAAAATCCATTTCCACATATATTGATAATAGATTTTCCAATTATTTTGAAAATAATTATTCATCCAGAAAACTGTACTTAAGGCAATAAAGCAAGATCCTGTAGGATTAAAAAGCAGCTTCCCCCAGTGAAAAGGAAAGATTGGAAATGAATAAAGGGGCTCGAGTGAGGTTAGAAGAGCTAAGATAACATCAGTGGTGGAAAGACAAGCACAACTCGCTGTTATCTTTAACATCTCACACAAAATAGGTCCCCATTCCTTGAGGTGCAACCTTAACACAACGTACCTAGAATTAAGTTTCAGCTTTGCCACTTACCACACTCTCTGCCTGTTTCCTAATCCAACAAATGGAAATAATGATATCCATCATTCACAGAGTTAGAATAAGGACTGAATGAGATAAAAATATATTGTCCCATAGGGCACATAGCCAGATTCCATGTCCTTGTTGAATACAAATCTAAATTTAAGAGGCAAACCTGCTGGTTCCTAACCCCAATACAATGATCTCAGCAGTAATAAGGATGGAAATGACCAATACCAGATTGTATAACTAAGAAAATGAGTTTCAAAGCACAAGTGAGATGTGTGGTAAGACTTTGGGGCTAATACCTGAGTTCTTTTATAAACTAATTCAGAAGAACTGTGGGAGTAGATGGGTGGGGATGGACTAAAATTCCCAAGGGTAGGAGTGGGAATTGAGTTGGAGAAAGGCAAATTTGTTACTACTACTGCAGCATGCATAAAGGGCCTTTATGTGAAATGAAGAGCTTGCACAAGAAGGTCTTCAAGGTCCCTTTACAGTTTGAATATTCAAATTGAATCTATCCCATATTTTGACCCCTTAAGTAAAATAAGTCACTATGCTCAAAACAAAATTGCAAGAACTGCCTTCAGACCTGTCCTCTCCTTTACCCTGTAATCCACCACAATTCCCCCAAAACAAAATGTTCAGAAAAAAACAGAAGTCAACCTTCCCCTATCAGTCCAAATTGCCTCTGTGCTTGGGCACCCTGATAGATACTGCTCAGTGAGATGGGAAGAAAGAGAACTTAAGAATGATTGACACTGTTTAGAGATCAGTGTAGAGGTAGAACTTCTTGTGCTGTAACTTACCGACTTACCAACTTAGAAATCAAATAATTTAGAGAAGATGATTCCTTCAGGTATCAATATTTGTGATGCACTTAAATTTTGTTTACAGACTGTGGACATTCTTAAAAGAGAGGCTAAAGGAAGGGAATGACAGAGAAATTTAAAACCAATGTGTTTAAGCCCCTTTCTATTAAAGAGCAAGTGAAAATGGAAAAAACACATTACTGAAATTAATATATGTCAACTGAAAAATCACATCCCATTAACTGAACAACTTGGCAGGAACATATAATCCCTGATATTTGTAAAACAGCATCCACCCTCATATATATTATCTCTTTTAAGCCCCACAACCATCCTAAGAGGTTACACCTACATAAGGTCCAGAATTTCTGGAACAATCTCATCCACATTTCATTTTGCTCTTTTTAAAAAAAGGCAATTTGATAAACGTATAATAAACTGGGACCTCTTTTTGTATCTCCACATAAGATATTAAATATGAATAAATTCATAAATCATAAAAGATCCCTGGTTACCATGTCTTTGTTTGGAAAACATGATCAGAGTATATATCTAATATCATACAAAGGTTAGAATTTCAATCATTTTGTAGGTTATAAGGGTATAACAACTTCACTCAAAAAGTGACCACTCATTAGTAGGAAAAAACCTCTTATTGGATCATAGGAATAACAGATAACTAGCACTTTGATTACTCTTCAAATCACCCAACAGAACACACATTTGATATCCTGGCCAATATCACAGCAAAATCACACTTTTATGAAGTTTTAGGGATTGAGGTCATTCATTAAAAATGGACTTCCTTATAAAGTTGAAGTTGTCAATTCCCCTAAAAATTGTATAAAATAACAACAAAAAGACCCCATTTTTTCAGATTAATGATGAGAGATAAACATGCTAATGTCAGTCTTGTATCCACTTGTAAATTTATTAGAACATTTAAAATGCCAAATGACTCAAGCAAGAACTATCTAGACTTCCCTACTGCCTGCAGGATAAAGACCAAACTACTTAGTCAAGCATACAAGATGCATGCTTGGACCACCAAATGCTAGGATTAAAAGAATATCCTTTAAAACAAATCTTTATGGTCTGTGGATGATCCTTCAGCAACTCATCCCTCAAAGTTCTTTGGCCTTCTCATCAATAACCTTTTTCCTCTACCTCAAGTACCCATTTTCATAAACATAACAAAGGTCTTGTGGTAGTATAGTACAGGTCTGAACTGCCGGGTTCCAAATCCAAGCTCCAATACTTACTCATTATGTGACACTGGAAAAGTCACAACTTCTCTGTGCCTTGGATTTTTCCTTATGTGAAAGTAGGTGTTAATGTCCTAATATGTGTAAAGTGCTTCAGTGTTTAGTGCATAGTAAAGGCTTTACAAGTAGGTAAATAAACATTTTCTGGTTATCACCTGGAAATTAGTTTCATTTTTGACATTTGAAATACTAGTTTCTGACTCTGATGACTTCCCATCCTTCTAGGAATCACATGTCGTCACTCTACTTATTCCTGGTCTTTAACACTGAGAACTTTATTCCCTGTATCCTCTTACTTTATCTCAATCTACTAATTCTATTACTTCCTTCTCCTTCTCAGTTTGATCTAAATGGTGGACAATAAACAACTACCAATACCCTCAGGATTTTTGGTCCTGTTCCTTTTCTGCACTTCCCTTAAAAACACCAATGCTAGAAAGCAGCATATAACCAGGCTAGTTGTAGTCCAATTCTATACACTGTTTTTTGAGCAGTGATTGGGGGAGCCCCACCAGGGATAATAGATTTACACTGTGCATTTTCCTTTAATAACAACACTTTAACATGTCCTTGGCCTGCTCTTTCTCCATTCCCTTCATAGACTATTCTAAACCTTTTTTTAACTATCCTCAGGCATCCGGCCTTATACCCATTTTCCTTTACTCTCAGCAGATAAGGTAAAATTACATTCTACCTGAGAAAACAGCATGCAGCAATCATTATCTTCTTCAGTTTTCAGACACTGTCTCCCCTTGCCCAGAGCTTACAAAATTTATATGCATCTATTCCTGTTTTCCTCTCCTTTCCTAAGAGGTCATAGAATAATCTAGAAGCCATCTGTTCAAAATGCCTCAGGGACTTCCCCCCATCAATTATTTCCTCTCTCACTTGGATCTTCAATCTCTTTCTTCCTCCATATCAGCTAAACAGTCTCTGGTTTATAAACATGCACATGTTGCCCAGTCTTAAAAATATTCTCTCTTGAGTCAATATCTCTCTACACATTGCCTCCAATTTTCTTTCCTTTTTACAACCAAACCACTTGATGTTCATTTCTCCACCTCCCATTAAACACTTTAAATTATTTACTATGAAATATTCTACATAGATCAAAAGATTAAAATGTTATAATAAAAAAAATCCCTGTGTAACCACCACTCACTTTAAGATCAACAACACTCACCAATTGTACTCCCTTTCCTCTCACAGAGGTAACTACTATCCTAAAATGGAGTTTTCAGTGATTTAAGATCAGATGGGTACACAAGAAGAATAGGCACATATTCAAATGTCAACCCAATAAAAACAATGTGGCACCCCCACCTCTCAACTGAAATGGACAGCTGTTAAAGACTAAAATGTATCCTCCCAAAATTTATATTTTGAAGACTTTACCTTTACTGTGACTGTATTTGGAGATATGGAATTTAAAAAGTAATAAAGGTTAAATGAGGTCATAAAGGTGAAGCCCTAGACCAATACAACTGGTATCATTGTAACATGAGGAAGAGAGAACAAAGAGGCACACACACACAGGGGAAAGTCTACAAGAGGGCACAGTGAGGAAGCAACCAAAGAGAAAGCCCTGAGGAGAAATTAGCCCTCATAGTACCTAGACATTGGATTTCCAGCCTCTAGAACTCTGATAGAGTAGATTTCTGTTGTTTAAGCTATGTAATATATGGCATTTTGTTATTGTAGCCCTAGAAAACTAATAAAACAACCAATAAATGTATGAAAAGATACCTGATCTCATTCATAATTTAAAACATCTATTTTAAAAGAATGAAATATAATTATTCACTTATGAGCTGAATAACATTAAAATGTTTGAGAAATCCAACTTTACTGATGATGTGAGGAAATAGGCCAAATACTGATGGTATCAGTATATATCAATAAATTTTTTTTAACTTTATATTTTGAGATGATTTTAGACTTTAGGAAAAACTACAAAAATAGTACAAAGAGTTTCTTATAACCATCTTCCAAATTCCCCTAATAGCTACATCTTATATGACCACAGGGGAATTATTAAAAGAAGGAAATTGACATCAGCACAATAATATTAACTAATCCGCGATTTTATTTGAGTTTTCTCAGTTTTTGCATTAATTTCCTTCTTTACTGATTTAGGATATAATCCAGGATCGAATATGGCATTAAATTGTTATAGCACCTTAGTCTCCTTCAGTCTGTGATAGTTCTTCAGTCTTTCTTTGTCTTTCATGAGTATAAGGCTTCTGAAGAGTACTGGTATGGCAGACAGAATGATACCAAAGATGTCCATGTGCTAATCCCCAGAACCTGTTATTATGTTACCTTATTTGAAAAAAAAAAAAAGAGGTTTTGCAGATATGATTAAGATAAGGATTTTGAGATAGGAAAATCATCTTGGATTATGTGGGTAGGCTCAATATAAAAACAAGGGTCTTTATAAGAGGGAGGCAGAAGGTTCAGAGAGAAAAGGTGATGTGTTGATAGAGGCAAAGGAAAGTGAGTGAGACAGTGGGGGTAAGAGTGAGAGTAAGAATGACAGAGGAGGGGAGAGAGAGAGAGAGAAATTATATGCTTTGAAGATGGAGGAAGGGGCCACAAACCAAGGGCTGCAAGGAGGCTTCTAGAAGCTGGAAAGGGCTAGGAAAGAGAGGCAGCACTGCCAACAGATTTTATATTTCTTACCTCCAGACCTGTTAAGATAATGCATTTGTTTTGTTTTAAGTCATAAAGTTTGTGTTAATTTGTTACAACAATAATAGGAAATGAATATAAATTTTGATGCCTGGATATAGTGTGCTGTAAGAAATAGTTTAAAATTATGGAAGTCAAAACCTAAAAATTTGCTTTGCAATGGGCGGGAGCAGATGCTGCGAGAATTTAGAGGATCATAACAGAAACAGCCTGGACTACTTTGAACAAACTGTTAGTAGAAACTGCATATTAATGATTCTGCTAGTGAGAGCTCAGAAGGAAGTATGGAGAACAGTAGAAAAAATGTATACTGTCTTAGGGAACGTAAGTCATCATAAAGACTGTTGATAGAAATATGGATATTAAAGGTACTTCTGATGAAGGCCCAGAGGGAAGTAATGAACATGTCATTAGAAACTGGAGGAAATGGGATCCTTATTACATAGTGGTATAAAGCTTAGGTGAATTGTTTTGTTACAGTTACATGGGAAGCACTACTTGTTAAGCAATTAACTTGGTTACTTAGCTGAGATTTCCAAGCAAAGTATTGAAGGTTTTGCCTAGTTTCTTCTTGCTGATTATAGTAAAATGTATGAGGAAAGAGATAAAATAAGGAAAGAGCTGTTAAACAAAATGGAACTAGGACTTTTAAGACTATATAATTTAGGAAATTCTCAGCCTATGTAGATTGCAAAAATTGTTAAAATTAGGAGATTCACTGTCAGGAAGGCATGCTTTGAAGAGAAAGCCAAGGGTGTGGCTAGATGGCCTTTTGTTAGTGGCTCAGAAGGATCCAAAAAATCATAGTATTCAGTTACACAGAGGACTCTTTGAAGAGTTTATGTATGTGACTCATGGATCCCACTAGCTATCTCAGTAGAAGCCAAAATTAGAGATGGGATGCTGAGGCAATTATTTAGGAAAGACTTATGGAGGATCTTCTTGCCCAATGGAATGAATCTTGGTGACATACCTTGGGGACCCTCAAAATTTTGAGGATGTTATACCTACATAAACACTGCTAGCTTGGCCTAAAAAGGACAGAGAGAAGATGAAATAAAAGAAGGCTGTCAGACCCCCATAATTCTACAAGCAGGAAACAGGCTGATAAAACTATTCAGCTTCAAATACATGCTACTTTTCACCAAAAAAAAAAAAAAGAAAAAACAAAAGGAAAGATGACTCAGAGGGTGGAGCTGCAAGTCCAAAGGATTGAGTCACAGTCACAGAGGATTATTCTGGGCCCTGAAACCTAATAGAATTTGCCCAGTTGGATTTCAAAATTGCTTGGTATGATTGACTCATTTTTTTCCCTTCTATTTTCTCCTTTTTGGAAGAGGAAGATCTATAATTATTATCCTATACCTATCTTTCCAATGTATTTTGGGAGCAAATTACTTCTTTTCTAGGTTTACAGGTAAGATAGTGAGGAATTTTACCCTACAATGAATTATAGCAAGAGACTCACCCATACCTAATTTAGGTGTTTAGATGATGAGATTTGGGACTTTTGAGCAGAAGATAATTAGATGAGATTTTGGACTTAAATTGATGCTATAGTCAGTTGAGACTTTTGGGAATCTTGAAATAGGATGGATATATTTAGCATGCAGGATGGACCTAAGTCTTTTGGGGTCAGAGAGTAAACTGTGGTGGACAGAATAATGACCCTCAAAATGTCCATGTCCTAATCCCCCAAACCTGTAAACATGTTACCTTACATGGCAAAAGTACATACAACTTGCCAGTTATTTTGCAGGATTCAGTCAATTTGGTTTTTTCTGTTGTCTTCTCATGATCATATTTAGGTTAAACATTTTTAGGAAGAAGTGATGCTAAACTCCTCGCAGTGCACTATACTAGTGATACAAATGTTGATATACCTCACTACTGGTGAGTTCCACTTTGAAGATATTATTTTTCCCCTTATCATTAATAAACATCTTGAGTGAGCTATTTTGAAAGTTGGAAGATACCATGATTCTAGCTTTACCTTTACCTACTAACTTTAGTATTCATTGATGGTTCTTGCCTGTAAATTACTGGAGCTATTTCTATTTTGGTCATTTCTTCTACATATGTTAATTTAAATCATACCGTAAGAAAAAGCTGTTCCTTCTCGTGTGTGTGTGTGTGTGTGTGTTTAATTGTTTATATCAGTATGGAATCATAGATATTTATTTTATTCTATGGGTTACAATTCAATACTCACATTATTTATTTTATCGCTCAAATGTCCCCACTTTGACCACTGAGATCAATTTCCTGTTAGCCCTTATATTCTTTTATCACTTTCCTGTAAATTTTTTTAGCACTTCCTTACTCTCTGGCACCACAAGATATTCCAGCTTCGTCTTGTATTTTCCCTGGAATCAGCAATTTCTCCAGGAAGCCCTGGTTATTTTAGTGGGTAATGGTATTTAGAAATCAAGGTCAGAGTACTAAGTATGCTCGTTGTTACTGGAGTGGCACTGCTTCTAGGTATCTATGGATACACAAATATTTATCAATATTTACTTCTGTATCTATCTGTATATTTTCAAAATATGAGTTTTTAAAACATTGACTGTTTCCATCCCAATGCAATACCACATTGATCATTTTACCCTTTTTCTTTTGCTTATTTGTAATGTCCTCTTCACTAACAAGAAATCCAATTTTCATTATTCATAATATATCTACTTAATCCTATAATATATTAATTTCAAAGCTGCTAACCCATGCCCCTGTGAGTAATACATTTATCAACTAGAATACAGTGTTTGTATAAAGTTCTTTGTCTTTAGTCTTAAAATATACAGTAGAAATAATGTTTTCCAAAATTACTTTTGTTAGTTCTTTTCTCCCCATCCTCTTCTATATGGCTATATTCCTCATTTGTAATATCATTTTGGTTCATTTGATATTGGTTTCATTTCACTTCGGGTTCTTCCAGCAGTCAGGTTGATTTTACTTAGGTATTTATTTAGTTTTGAGTACATGAAACATTACTATGATTCTATGTCAGACCCATGCAAAAAAAAAATATTCAAAGAGTTGCTCCTCTCTCATCCTTGCTACAGCACTTTCATTTTCTCATCCTTACCAACCCTTATCTGCCAAACATCTATAGGTAGCCAGTTCACTATGTTCTGATTTACCTGTCCTGTAAATCTTTTTCACAATAAGCAGATCTATTTCTACTTTCTTATATCCCTTTCTTATGTAAGGGAGCATATTATAGATACTTTTTTGTACTCTCCTATTTGAGAGTATGTAATGTAAATCATTCCATATGAGGTCTTCATTTTTCAAAAATTTTTATAAAATACTTTATTAAATAAAATATAGCCAAAATATTATCATCTCCAAATGTAATCAATATGAAAAGTCTGAGTTAGTTTACATTTTCTAGTTTTTTGGCTATGCCCATGGCATGTGGAAGTTCCCAGGCCAGAGATCTAACCCACACCATAGCAGAAACCCAAGCTGCTGCGGTGACAGTGTTGGATCCTTAACCCTCTGTGCCACAAAGGAAGTCCTAAATTTCTACTTTGAAATAAAATAGAGTAACAGGAATTTGCAGAGATAGTACAGAGAGGTTGTACATACCTCCTCTCACCCAGTTGCCCCCCAAAGGGGATAGCTTATATAACTACAGTACAATATCTAAACTATGAAAATAACATTGGTACAATGTGTATAAATAGTGTTTTGCTGTTTTACCACATGTAGATATGCCATTTTATCACATATAGATTCATGTAACTACCAACACAGTCAAGATGCTATTCCATCATCTCAAATATCTCTCTTATGTTACCCTTTTAGAGTCACACCCACCACCATCAGCCTCTACAATCACCTAAAGACTGGCAGTCACTGTTTCTCATCTCTATAATTTTGTCATTTTGATAATGTCATATAAGTGGAATTACACAGTATATAGCCTTTTGACATAGGCTTTTTACTAGGTAAAATACCCCTGGGATCCATCCAAGTTGTTGTGTGCATCACTAATTTATTCTTTTTTACTGCCGAATAGTATTATACAACATAAATTACTGCAGTTTGTTTAACCCATTGAAGGACATCTGGGTTGTTCCAGTTTCTGGCTATTACAAAACAAAGATACTATGTACATATCTGTAGAGGTTTGTGTGAACATGTTTTCTCTGGGATAAATGCCCAGAAGAGTAAATAACTGGTGGATTGTACAATAAGTACATAGATTTTTTTTTTAAGAAACTGCCAGACTTTTCCAGAGGAACTGTTTTATCATTTTATGTTCCCACAAGAAGTGTATAAGAGATCCAATTTCTGTGTACCCTGGTCAGCATTTGGTGTTACTCACTGTTTTATTTTAATTATTTTAATAAGTATGCACTGATATCTCACTTTGGTCTTAGTTTGCATTTCCTTGGTGGCTAGTGATCTAGAATATGTTTTCATATGTTTATTTGTCATACATACATCATTTTCTTGTCTTTTGCTCATTTTATAATTGAATTGTTTGAGTTTTTAATGTTGACTTTTGAAGGTTCTTAATATATTCTAGTTATGACTCCTTTATCTGATACATGGTTTCCAAATATTTTCTCCAGGTTGTTATCATGTTTCATCATCTTTTTAATAGGGTCATCCACAGAGCAAAATTTTTTTATTTTGATAAAGTTCAATTTATTAATTAATTTCTTTAATGGTTTTTTGTCTTTGGTGTCATGTCTAAAAACTACTCAGTAAGACTCTTCTGTAGGACCAAATATTTTCTCCTATGTAATCGCCTAAAAGTTCTATAGTTTTACATTTATACATATGATGATTTTAATTTTTGTATAAGATGTGAGTTTTAGGTCAGTGTTCAATTTTGTTGCCTATAGATATGTAATTGCTCCAACATCATTTGTTGAAAAGCCTATCCTTCATTCCTTGAAATGCTTTTGTACCTTTGCCAAAAAAAAATTGGCAATGTTTTGTGAGACTACTTATGGACTCTCTCTTCTCTTCCATTGAGCCATGTGTCTATCCATCTGCCAGTCTCACACTGTTTTGATTACTGAAGCAATACAGTAAGCATTAACATTAACAATATCTCTTTCTTTATTCTTCATTTTCAAAATTGTTAGCTCTTCTAGTTCATTGTGTTCTTCTAGTTCAAATCTACTATATTGTGTATATATACATATATGTATGTATGTGTATATACATATGTATATACATATATTAGTGTAATCTTATCTCTACTTACAAAATCTTGCTGGGATTTTGATATCAATTGCCTTAAACTTATATATACAGATTTGGAAAGAAATGGCAATCTTTACTATGTTGAGTTTTCTACTCCATGAGCACAGTATGTCTCTCAGTTTATCTTTTGACTTTTTTATCAGCATTCTATAATTTTCAGCACATAGATCCTGTAAATGTTTAATCAGAAATATACCTAAGCATTTCAGTTGTTTTGAAAGATTGTAAATGGTATTGTATAACATTAATTTCATTTTCCACAGCCTCAGTACTAGTATAAAAGATACAACTGATTTTTTTTTTTTTATCTTTACAGGGTGGCACCTGCGGTATATGGAGATTCCTAGGCTAGGGGTTGAATCGGAGCTGTAGCTGCTGGCCTATGCCACAGCCACAACAATGCCAGATCTGAGCCAAGTCTGCAGCTTACACCACAGCTCACGGCAACACTGGATCCATAGCCCACTGAGTGAGGCCAGGGATCGAACCTGCATCCTCATAGATGCTAGTCAGATTTGTTTCCACTAAGCCATGATGGGAACTACCAAAACACAATTGATTTTTGTATGTTGGCCTTGTATCCTGTAATCCTGACAAACTCCCTAATTTCTGTATTTTTTAATACCCTTTTTGATTTCTATGCAGATAATCATATCGTAAGCAAATAGAAAAAGTTATATTTCCTCCTATTTGAACTGTATTTGTTTTATTTCCCTGTCTTGCCAAAATCCACTAGATAGAAATTCCATTACTATGCTTTTTTAATGATGAAAGCAAGGATTTTCATGTTATTCTCAATCTTAAAGGGAAAGCATTCAATATTTCATCATTATGTATGATGTTAGTTATGGGTTTGTAAATTTTTTCATTATTTCCCCAATACATTTTTTTTCTACTGTACAGCATGGGGACCCAGTTACATATACATGTATACATAATTTTTTCTCACATTATATAGTTCTCAGTGCTACACAGCAGGATCTCATTGCTAGTCCATTCCAAAAGCAATAGTTTGCATCTATTAACCCCAAGCTCCCAATCTCCCCCCACCTCCGCTGGGCAACCACAAATCTATTCTCCAAGTCCATGATTTTCTTTTCTGTGGAATAGTTCATTTGTGGTGCGTATTAGATATCTATATATAAGTGATATCATATGGTATTTGTCTTTCTCTTTCTGACTTACTTCACTCAGGACGAGAGCCTCTAGTTCCATCCATGTTGCTGCAACTGACAAAGGCTTAATCTCTAGGATATACAAGCAACTTATACAACTCAACAGCAAAAAAGATAACAACCCAATTGAAAAATGGGCAAAAGACCTGAATAGACATTTCTCCTAGGAAGATATACAGATGGCCAACAAGCACATGAAAAAATGCTCACCATCCCTAATTATTAGAGAAATGAAAATCAAAATTACCATGAGATACCACCTCACACCAGTCAGAATGTCCATCATTAAGTAGTCCAAAAATAACAAGTGCTGGATGGGTTGTGGAGAAAACAGAACCCTCCTGCACTGTTGGTGGGAATGTAAGCTGATACAACCACTATGGAGAACAGTATGGAGGTACCTTAGAAATCTATACATAGAACCACCATATGGTCCAGCAATCCCACTCTTGGGCATATATCTAGACAAAAGTTTCCTTAAAAAAGGCACATGTACCCACATGTTCATTGCAGCTCTAATCACAACAGCCAAGACATGGAAACAATCCAAATGTCCAATGATAGATGATTGGATTAGGAAGATGTGGTGTATATATATACACAATGGAAT
This sequence comes from Sus scrofa, assembly GCF_054392235.1. Lineage (NCBI taxonomy): Eukaryota > Metazoa > Chordata > Mammalia > Artiodactyla > Suidae > Sus > Sus scrofa. Next base: position 64,154,019 of record NC_139401.1, read on the forward strand.
ACTACTCAGCCATAAAAAAGAACAACATAATGCCATTTGCAGCAACATGGATGGAACTAGAGACTCTTATACAAGTGAAGTAAGTCAGAAAGAGAAAGGCAAATACCATATGATATCACTGATACCTGCATATCTAATATATAGCACAAATGAACCTTTCCACAGAAAAGAAAATCATGGACTTGGAGAATAGACTTGTGGTTGCCCAAGGGGAGGGAGTGGGAGAGATTGGGAGCTTGGGGTTAATAGACGCAAACTATTGCTTTTGGAATGGCTTAACAATGAGATCCTGCTAAGTAGCACTGAGAACTATGTCTAGATACTTACATTGCAACACGACAATGGGAGAAAAAATTATGTATACATGTATGTGTGACTGGGTCCCCATGCTGTACAGTGGGGAAAAAAGTGTGTTGGGGGGAAATAACAATAAAATAAATAAATAAATAAAATAAAAAGGAAATGATACACACACACACACACAAATACACACAATGGAATACTAATCAGCCATAAAAAAATAAAATAATTCCATTTATAGCACATGGATGGACTTGGAGGGTATTATGCTAAGTGAAATAAATCAGACAGAGAAAAACAAATACTACATGATATCTAAAAAATACAACAAATGGGCAAATATAATAAAAAGAGGCAGACTGACAGATACAGTGAACAAACTAGTGGCAACCAGTAGGGAGAGGAAAAGGAAGGGGTATATAGGAGTAGGGGACTAATACGTCCAAATTGCTATGTATAAAATAAGTTATAAGGATATACTGTACAACATAGGGAATATAGCCAGTTATAATAACTATACATGTTAAAAGTTATTTATAGTCAAACTACAACTAGTTTGACTATAAATAACTTATAAAAATTGTGAATCACTATATTATACACCTGTAACATATAAAATTGTACATCAATTGTACTTTAATGCAAAATAGATATAAAAATAATATTTTTTAAAAGACAGTGAAATAGCCTTATTGCTCATATGGAGAAAGTATTAGTTACAGTAACAGATGCTGGGAAGAAATTGATTCCAAACCTCATGGATGACTTTGAGGGGTTCAAGACTTCATTGGAGGAAGTAACTGCAGATGTGGTAGAAACCACAAGAGAAATAAAATTAGAAATGGTGCCTAAAGATGTGACCGAATTCCTGCAATCTCATGATAAACCTTTAATGGATGAGGAATTATTTAATATGTGTGAGAAAAGAAAGTAGTTTCTGGAGATAGAATCTACTCAGTGAAGATGCTCTGAAGATTGTTGAAATGATAATAATGTATTGAGAATATTACAAATAAGCTTAGTTCATCAAGCAGCCAGCGGCTCTTGTTTCAGAGGATTGACTCCAATTTTGAAAGAAGTTCATCTGTAAAATGCACGCTACAGAGAAATCATTCATGAAAGGAAGGGTCAATTGATGGTGCAAACTCCAATGTTGTCTTAAGACATTTCTACAGCCACCCCCACCTTTAGCAACCATCACCCTGATCAGTCATCAGCCATCAACACTGAGGCAAGATATTTCACCTGCAAAAAGATTAAAACTTGCCGAAGGCTCAGATCATGATTAGCACTTTTAAGCAATAAATAATTTTTAAATTAATGTATATACACTGTTTTTTAGACATAATGCTATCACACACTTAGTGGACTACAGTATAGTGTAAATATAACTTATATGCGCAGGAAAACAAAAAGTTCGTGTGGCTCACCTTATTGCAGTGGTCTGGAAATTAACCTGCAATACTGTCAAAGTATGCCCAAATATATCTGTTAGTTCCATTTGGCCTGGAGTATGGTTTAGGGTCAACACTTACTTGTTTATTTCTGCCTGGATGATATATACTCATTTACTAAAGTCTTTTATGACTGCTATATTTTTTTCCATTTCTCTCCAGATTTTTCAGTGTTTGCTCAATATATTTATGTGCTCCAATGTTAGGTGAAAGTTTATTTATAATTGTTATGTATTTTTGATGAGTTGACCTTAGTATCATTATATAATAAACATCTTTGCCTTTTGTTACCATTTTTTGCTTAAAGTCTATTTTGTCTGATATAAATATAAACTCTACCCTTGCTCTATTTTGGCATCCAATTTTATGGAATATTTTTCCACTATCCTTTCACTTTGAGACTGTATGTCCTTAAAATTGAAGTGAGCCTCTTTTAGTCAGCATATTAGTTGGGTCTTGTTTTTTCGTTGTTTATTTTAATCCATCCATCCAACCATTCTATGCATTCTAAAAAAAATTATTATAGTTGATTTACAATGTTCTGTAAAATTCTGCTGTACAGAAAAGTGATCCATATATATATATATATATATATATATACACACACATTCTTTTTCTTACATTATCCTCCATCATGTTCCATCACAAGTTATGTGATTCCTGTACTATACAGCAGGACGTCACAACTTATCCACTCCAAATGCAAACCCCGAACTACCAGTCCATCCTACTCCCTTCCTCTCTGTCCTGGCAACCACAAGTCTGCTCTCCATGAATATGTCCCTGAATCAGTCTCTTTTCTGTAGATAGGTTCATTTGTGGCATATATTAGATTCCAGATATAAGTGATAACATACAGTATTTGTGTTTCTCTTTCTGACTTACTTCACTTAGTATGAAGATCTCTAATTCCATTGATGTTGCTGCAAGTGGCATTATTTTGTTCTTTTTCTGGCTGAGTAGCATCCCATTGTGTATATGTACCATATCTTCTTAATTCAGTCATTTGTCTGTGGACATTTAGGTTGTTTCCATGTCCTGGCTATTGTGAATAGTGCCAAAATGAATGTAGGAGTACATGTAACTTTTTGAATGAAAGTTATGTCTGGATGTATTCCCAAGAGTGGGATTGCTGGGTCATATGGTAGTTCTATATTTAGTTTCAATCTATTTAATTAATTAATTAATTAATTTATTTATTTATTTTTGCTTTTTAGGGCCACACCTGCAGCATATGAAAGTTCCTAGGCTAGGGGTCAAAAAGGAGCTGCAGCTGCCAGCCACAGCCAGAGCAGTGTGTGATCTGAGCCATGTCTGTGACCTACACCGCACTTCATGCCAGTGCTGGGTCCTTAACCCAAGGAGCAAGGCCAAGGATTGAACCTGCATCCTCCTGGATTCTAGTCAGATTCATTTCTGCTGTGCTGCAAATGGAACCCCTTCAATCTATTTTCATTTAGAGTAATTATTGATAGAAGGATTGACTAATGTCATGTTATTGTTTATTGGCTGTTTTCTGATTCTATTTTTCTTTCTTCCTTTCTTTCTGCCTTCCTTTGTAAACTGATAATTTCCCGTAGTGGTATGTATTAATTCCCTTCTCTATCTTTTGTAAATCTACTGCAAGTTTTGGTTTTGTGGTTACTGTGAAACTTACATAAAACATCTCATATATATAACAGTCTATTTTACACCAACAATTTAATTTCTATCTCATGCAAATACTCTTTTTACTCCTCTCTCCCTTTTATGCTTTTGACATCACCATTTATGACTTTTTATATTGTGTATCTATAACAAATTATTGAAGCTAGAGCATTTTTAATACTTTTCTCCTTTAACCTTTGTACTTTCTAGTAATTCTAATTCTTTTTTTTTTTTTTTTTTTTTTTTGTCTTTTTGCCTTTTCTAGGGCCACTCCTGCGGCATATGGAGGTTCCCAGGACAAGTCGGAGCTTCAGCCGCCAGCCTACACCACAGCCACAGCAATGTGGGATCCGAGCCGCGTCTGCAACCTACACCACAGCTAACGGCAACGTCTGTAACCTACACTACAGCTCACAGCAGCGTCTGCAACCTACACTACAGCTCACAGCAACGCCGGATCCCCCAACCCACTGAGCAAGGCCAGGGACCGAACCCGCAACTCCATGGTTCCTAGTCGGATTCGTTAACCACTGCGCCACAAGGGGAACTCCCTAGTAATTCTAATTCTTTTAAGTAGTTAACACATCACCATATTACAGTGTTAGCATATTGTGAATCTGACTATAAGCTCATCTTTACCAGCAGGTTATATATTTTTATACACACGATTTTACATTACCAATTAGTGGCCTTGTTTCAGCTTGATGAACTCTTTTCAGCATTTATTGTAAGGCATGTTTAGTGGGAATGAATTTCTTTGGCTTTTATTAGGAAAAATCTTTACTTCACCTTCAATTTTGAAGGACAGCTTTTCTTGGGTGAAGTATTTTTGGTTGGGAATTTATTTTAGCACTGGGAATATATCATCCCCTTACCTCATTGTCTATAAGGTGTCATATAAGAAACCCAGATAGCCTTATGTGTATTACTTTGTATGAGATTTTTTTTTCTATTGCTACTTTTAAAATTCTCTCATTATATTGGGTTCTAGACAGTTGTATTATTATGTATCTTGGAGGAAACTTCCGTGGATTGAAATTTTGAGGTGATCTATTATCTTCACAAACTTGGATGTTCAAATCTCTCCCCAGGTGTGAGAAGTTCTCAGCCATTATTTCTTTAAATAAGCTTTAGATCCATTTCTCCCTCTTTTTTCCTTCTGGGACTCCAATAATTAGTACAGCCTATTTGTTGATACTGTTTCATAAGTCCTGTATGCTTTCTTCATTCCTTTTCATACTGTTTTCCTTTTGCTCCTCTAGTTGTATAATTTCCATCAGTCTGTCTTCTAGCTCATTTTTCTCTTCTGCTCATTCAAGCCTGCTATTGAAGCTCTTGATTGAATTCTTCAGTTCAATCACTACATTCTTCAGCTACAAAATTTCTTTTTTATGTTTTCCATCTTTTTGTTGAACTTCTCATTTTTCTCTTGTATTGTTTTATTGATTTGTTAACCTATTTGTCTGTGTTCTCTTGTAGGCTCTCTGAGCAATATAGAAGAATCATTTTGAATTCTTTGCCAGGCAATTTCTGATCTTCATTCTTTTGGGACCAACTACTGAAGGTTTACCATATTCCTCTGGATGATATTGTTGGTGTAAAATAGACTGTTATATATATGAGATGTTTTATGTAAGTTTCACAGTAACCACAAAACCAAAACTTGCAGTAGATTTACAAAAGATAGAGAAGGGAATTAATACATACCACTACGGGAAATTATCAGTTTACAAAGGAAGGCAGAAAGAAAGGAAGAAAGAAAAATAGAATCAGAAAACAGCCAATAAACAATAACATGACATTAGTCAATCCTTCTATCAATTTAATTTCTATCTCATGCAAATACTCTTTTTACTCCTCTCTCCCTTTTATGCTTTTGACATCACCATTTATGACTTTTTATATTGTGTATCTATAACAAATTATTGAAGCTAGAGCAATTTTTAATACTTTTCTCCTTTAACCTTTGTACTTTCTAGTAATTCTAATTCATTTTTTTTGTCCCAAATTCTTCATGATCCCGTGTAGACTTTCATAGGTGTCTCCTCATTTGAAGAAGCAGTCACATATTCCAGACTTTATGGATTGACTTCTAAGGGAAAACATTCAGTTGTGAGTGGGGGTATGCTGAGTTGCACTATGACTCTCAGTCTGGGAGTACAGGGTGCCAAGTTAGGAAGCATGTGTCAGGCACTCTGGGGGCATAATGTCTCTTTGGCTCAGGCTATTGGAGTCCATAGTATCATTAGCTGCATGGTCCTTGGTGGGCACTGTGAGGGGGTCAACTGTGGCTGAAAGGGCTGTTGGGGTCCTAAGTGGCACCTTCAGGTCCAACAGCTAGGGACCAAAGCAGGAAGCAGTTGTGGCTGGAGCTGGTGGTGTACACACAACAGCTGTGGGAGTCAATTGCAGGTGCCTGTTTATAGGCAAGGCACAGTTGCAGACAGACATGTAATTATTGGGACCAGGACAGGTAGCAAGGGTCAGGTCCAACTATGAGCTCACTGGCAGATGCAGAGGCCCTGGATGTCAGTATAATTTCCTATGGCTGTAGGTGTGCACACTCAGTGGAAGCTGGTGATAGGGTTCGGGTTAGGGGTATGCAGGTGCACAGCTGGAGGGGCTAGCTAAAGGTGGATACAATTGTGTTAACCGGTGGGAGAAGGCATGGCCTGATCTGAGCCCATAAGCAGCTGTGGGGTCCCTGGATGTTGGTGTACACTATCTCAGCTATATAATGTCCTCTGGGCATACATACTGTAGTGGTGGATGGTAATGGGAGTTGGGCTGGGGGCATGCAGGTACACAGCTAGAGGGGCTAGTTACAGGTGGGCACAGTGGTGCTGGCCAGTGACAGAAGGCAGGGGATGATTCATGTCCACAAACAGCTGTGGGCACCCTGGCTACTGGCATGTTCACCTATGGCTGCATACTCTTCCTCCAGGATGTGTGCAGGCCAAAGATGGGTATCAGGCCAGTGGTATGGAGGTACATAGCTGGGTGGGCTAAGCTCCAAATGTGGGCACAGTGGTGGTGGTGAGCCTAGGGGCTGTAGGCTGGTGCCCTAAACCAGCCTTAATCACACAGATGCTGAGGCCCACACTAGCTGCAGGCATAGCCCCTGGGCTCTGGTGGTGGTGGGGTAGGGTCCTAGGCATACTTGCGCATCTTCGGAGACTTTGGATGGCTGCCAGTGTAGTTCCTAGGTTCCATCAGGGGCGAGTGGGTGGTGAGAGTGAAGACTGACTTAGGTGGCTGGCATTAGGGAACATGAATACCTGTGGGGAGAAAGCTGGTGATATCTATGACATGTTGAGTGGTGGTCTACAGCAGCTGTGCTGACCACTGGCTTCATCAGTGGTACATTCTGCTGAGTTTATCCGCAGAGCACGTCTCTGTGGACTTGATTAGTTGCACTATGACATGTTGGGTGGTGGTCTACAGCAGCTGTGCTGACCACTGGCTTCATCAGTGGTACATTCTGCTGAGTTTGCAGAGCACACCTCTGTGGACTTGATTAGTTGCACTGCATGTCTGCTAATAATAGCCTCTGCTTTCCTTCCTTTGTTCCTAGCCAACAGTATGCATCTCTGCTGGTCTGGCTGATGTAAAACTGAAGTGATACCTTTACATGGTGCCCTGAGAGGCTGGAGAAGTGATCACTCACCCTGCTCTTCCTTTCCTGGAAATAGGAGCTCTTTCCAGCTAGAAAGTTCCTTCTTGGCACTGAATGATGAGTGGAGGATGGGGAAAATACCAACAAAATGAATTTAGTTTTCTTTCTCTTCTTCTGAAAATATTGTTTTATTGTTTGTTATTGTTCTACTTTGTTACTAAAACTTCTTAGTAGACTCTAAAATCCTCCTAGAGCTGTTTTTGCTCATGGATAGTTGTCCAATCATTGATCTTTGTGGGGAGACGGGAAGCTGGATTCTCCATCATCATTTTTTCTGCCAAGTTTCATGTTGTCTTTCTGTTATTGATTTCTAGTTTGAGTCCATTGTGGTCAGAGAAAACATCATGCATGATTTCAATTTTTAAAATTTTTTGAGGTTTGTGTTATACACTAGGATATTGTTTATCTTAATATATGTTCCATGGCTACTTAAAAATATATACATTCTATTAGTATTGGGTATAGTATTCTATAAATGTTAATAGGATCTGTTGGCTGATAATGCTCTTGACTTCTAAATCATTTCTGATTTTACATCTAGTTGCATTTTTGGTTGTTGAGGGAGGAGGTTGCTAATATCTTCAAGTATAATTTTGGATTTTTCTATTTCTCCCTTCAGTTCTATAACTTTCTGCTTCATGTAATTTGAAGTTTTGTTGTTTAGTGCATAAACATTTAGAATTGCTGTTTTCTTTAACATTTTTTAGAATTCCAAATGGATTTATCTAAAGTGTTTCTGAGTGCATCTCTTTGTACAGCTTTAGTTATTACACTGTACATACATAACTTATCATAGGCTACTAGTGTCAACATTTCATGTGTTTGGTAAAATGTACAAACCTCATCTCACTTGATGTGCTTTATGCTACCTCTTTTACGATACAATCATCTTAAGCATTTCCTTCACATTCACTGAGAATCACATCAGATCATAATTTTTTCTTTATTTCAACAAAGCTGGAATTTTGTTTTTTTGCTTTGAGTTTAAAACGTAATTGAGAAAATTCAAAGGAAGAATAAAAGCCTATTAAATTTATCCATAATTTTACTCTGTTGTTCTTTCTTCTGTCCTGATACTCCAAGATTCCTTCTTTTACTGTGTTCTTTCTGCTTAGAGAAATCCTTTTAGCCATTCTTTTAGGATAGGTCTTTTGTAACAAATTCTCTTAGTCTTCTGTTATTTGGATTGCACAATTTCTGTCATTCTAAAAGTTCATTGATCCTTTCCCAATCATCTCTATTGCATTGTTGAGCCCATCCATTGGATTTTTTAAATTTCACTTATTGCATTTTCCAGTTCTATATTTTTCACAACTTGTTATTTGATCTTCTATTTCTTTGTGAGTCTTTGTATTTCTTTGCAGAAATTTTCTACTACTTTGCTGAGATTTTTTTTTCATTTGTTTCAAATGTATTCTTAATTACTCATTTAAGGCATTTTTATGATTACTGCTTTAAAATTCCTGTCAGATAATTAACATCTTTGTCATCTTGGTGTTGATGTCTATTGATGGTCTTTTCTCATTCATGTAGAGATCATCCTGGTTCCTGGTATAAAAAATGATTTTCAACTGAAGCCTGCACATTTTGCAAATTATGAGAAACTTGTTCTTGCTTATATGTTCTGTTATAGCAGGCCTATTCTGACAGTGCCACCGAAGGGGAGGAGGAGCAATGCCTCATTACTGCCAGAATGGAAAAGGAGTCTAGATTTTCCGTTTGGCCTCCATTGACATCCCAATGGGAGGGAAAGACTCCTTGTTACTTCTAGGCAAAAGTAGGCTCCTTACTAGGCTGCTGCTAATACCATTCTGGCTGAAGAACGGTGTCTCTTTACTGTTCCCCACATGGTCTCCTCTCCACTGATACCACAGTGTGGAAGCCTTATTACCACTGAGTGATGATAAAGTTCTGTATTTCTACTTGGCCTCCTCTGACACTACTCCAGTGCTAAATGGTCATGGGAGTCTAGGTGCTTTATGTGGTCTCCATTGACACCATTGGGAGTGAGAGAGGGTGGCTCATTATGATCAGGTGGGGATGAAAATGTGGTTTTTCCACTTTGGCCTCCTTGACACAAAAACATGGGGCAGGGAGAGGATGGTTGAGGTCCCTTGTTACAGTTTGGTAAAAGTAGAAGTCTAGGCTCTCCACTCAGCCTTTGCTGAGGGTGGTGATGAGGCCTCAAGTTTTGGGTGGTATTTTGCTGGGGTGAAGAAGTTATTACCTAAATCTTTTTTAAAAATTTAATTGGAATATAGCTGACTTACAAAGTTGTGTTAATTTCAGGTATATAGCAAAGTAAGTCAGTTATACACACATCCATTTCTTTTCAGATTCTTTTCCCGTATAGATTATTACATAGTAATGAGTAAATTTCCCTTGCTATACAGTAGGTCCTTCTTACCCATGTATTTCATATATAGTAGTGTGTATATATGGATCCTGGCCCCCTAATTTATCCCCCCAACCAGCGTTTCCACCTTGGTAAACATAAGTTTGGTTTTGAAATCTTTGAGTCTATTTCTGTTTTGTAAGTTCTATTGTATCATTTCTATTAGATTCCACGTATTAGTGATAAATCTTTTTCTTTGTTGTTAGGCTACTCCTTTTCAGTTCCTTTGGCTAGAAAGATCAGGTTTTTGTTGGGGCCTTTTTCGACCCCACTCATTGGTGTTCTTAAGCTGTCAGCTTCTACACTACCCAATCTGGGAGATAGGAGGTAAAATCAAAACCCAGGTAAATTATAGCCATATTATTCCTCAGGTTCCATGGTTCATAGCTGGTCTGGTGTGCCTTATTTTCTTCATATTTCAGAATCTTCTTATGTTTCATTTATATATAATGTCTAGGGATTTTAATCTATCTTAGTAGAGGAATAATGCATGCATATTAAAATCTATCAAATATATTAACGCATTTTCTTTTCTTTGCCAGAATGACAAAGAAGAACTTACTGAAATGAGGATTGGGACTAGGGGATGAGAATAAGTAAAGGGTAGAATTGTTTTTCATGCTATACTTTTTTTATGATTGAAAATGTTTACCATGTACATATATTTCTTATTTTTAAAAATTTTTAATCACATAAAGCAGTACTTTTCAGGGATTGTTCTACATGACATGTCTTAGGAAACAGAAACTACTCCCTACTCTTTCCTTCCCAAAACTGTCTCCTTTCCAGGACTCTATGGCTCACTATGTGCACATTTTCATGTCACTGAACATTCTATCTTGGTCTGTTTTGTGGTTTCCTCTAATGGCCCTTCAAACACTGGCACTCTCTAGATTTCAATCATCTTTGGTTTCACATTTATTCCCTTGCTACTAGTATTCTATAGGCAAGAATATCCACTCACATGGCTTTAACCACCACCTCTATGCTACTGAAGACCAACTCTACTTTGCTAATCCTGTTCTCTTCTCTAACCTCAGATGTCTCATAAACATATCTATCTTAACTTGTCCCAAATTGAATTCCTCCTTTTTTTTTCAAATCTTCTCCTCCCTCGGTATATCCATTACAGTAACTGGAAACTTCATCTTTCCATTTGCTCACATATAAAACCTTGAAGTTATCCATGACTCCTCCTCCAACATCCAATATATGATTTGTTAGCAAATCCTGTCTACTCTGCCTTCAAAATTATTTAGAACATGACCACCTCTCACCATTTCCATTGCTACCATCCTCATCCAAGGTACAACCATTTCTTGATTGCATTACTGAAACAGGCTCCTAATTAGCCTCCTTGCTTTCATATTTGTTCCTCTGCAGTTATCTTCCACAAAACATCCAAAATAGTCTTGTTCAATATAAGTCAAATTATGTCATTTTTCTGGTCAAAAACTTCATTCTATCCTACTCAATATAAAAGTCAAAATACTTCCAATGGGTTCTCAGGCCCTGTAGAATCTATTCAGCTTTATGTCTCAATTTCCTCTGTGAACCCATCCTATTCTGTTTCTCTTCTTTTGATTCTAGCCAATCTGGCCTACTTGTTGTTCCATAAACATGATAGGCACACTTCTGCCTCAGGGATACTCCACTTATCATTTCTTTAGCCTTGAATGCCCCCCCCCACACACACAGATATCTGAGCACATCATTCCTATGGTTCTCTGCTCAAAAGTCGTCTTCTCAATGAGGTCTTCCTGGCCACTGTATTTAAAACTTGAAAACCACTTCTCAACTCAACCTTTCCTATTTTCCTTTTCTGCTTTGTTGTTCATTTTAATGCTCATTACCATCCAACATACTAAAGAATTTACATATACACCATGGAATATTACTCAGCCATTAAAATGAATGAAATACCAGCATTTTTAGCAACATGGATGGACCTAGAAACTATCATGCTGAGTGAAGTCAGCCATACAATGAGACACCAACAACAAATGCTTTCACCAAAATGTGGAATCTGAAAAAAGGTCAGACTGAACTTCTTTGCAGAACGAATGCTGACCCACAGACATCAAAAAACTCATGGTCTCCAGAGGAGACAGTTTGAGGGGTGAGGGGATGTGCTTGGGTTATGGGATGGAAATCCTGTGCAACTGTATTGTTATGGTAATTATACAACTACAGATGTGATAAATTCATTTGAGTAATTTAAAAAATATAAAAAAAGAAAATAAAATCATAAATCAATAAATTTAGAAAAAAAGAAAGAAAGAGAATTTACTTATTTTGATACTGCTTTTCTAAATTCCATTATGGCTGTAATCATCAGTTCCTAAAACAGTACTTGGCAAATAGTGGGTACTCAATACATATGTTCTAAATGAATGAACCAATCAATCAATCAATAAATGCTCTAGACCAAGAGTCAGAAAATTACAATCTATAGGCCTGTTGTCAGTTTTGTCAGTAGAGTTTTATTAGACCATTCATTTGTTTATATGTTATCTATGATTGCTTTTCTAGTACAAAGGTGGAGTTGAGTAGTTGTGAGAGATCTATGATCTACAAAGCCTAGAATAGTTATAATATCATTCTTCGATAAAAAGTTTGCCAGTCCTTCTTTAGATTCATAGTCAACTGCTTCTTAGATATTGTTCCCTAGATATCTTTCAGAAATCTCAAAACAAATCTGCCCTAAACTAAGCTTCTCTCCAACTCCCCCAAATTTTTCCATTCTGTATTTCTTAACATGTATGAGGTATAGTCCCGTCCATCCAGTCAGCCAATTTAGAAATCCAAGATTCAGACATTTTTCTCTCCCTCATTTTCCATTTCTAATCACTAATTCCTACTGCTTTTGTTTCCTTGTTCTTCATCCCATTGCTCTGACTCAGGCTACAATTATTTACTGTTTAGACTATGGCATTACCTTCTTTCTTTCTGTGATCTGTCTTTCACACTATAGCTAAGATAATGTCTTCCAAATGTAAATCTATCCACCATAGTACTCTACTTTGAAGCAATTCTTTCCCAAGACTTCAGGAACAATTTCAAACAATCCAAATTCCTTAACTAGACAAAGTCCATTCCTTTTAGGACCTAGCTACTGTTTGCCTCCAATCACATTTCCTGCCACTCGCATTTCCATTTCTTATTCCAACAATACCAAATAGTTTAGGGTTTTAGGCCCTTGGGCCTTTGTTCATATTGGACCATCTCCTTGAAATTTCCTTCCCCTCTTTAACTTTCTTTCCCACTTTAAATACGGGTTGTACTTCTCTGCAAGTACCTATCCTTGATAATCCCAAAGAGACCTGTATATATCCAATAATATCACTGTACCAAAATGACTGGTGAGGCAGCACTGCATAATGATTAAGTACTTCAATTCTGAGCCAGGCTACTTAGATTTAAATCCCAGCTGTGACACTAGCTAAATGACCTTGATCTTGTGACTGTCACATAGCATGTGCTTGTTATTATCTTTACATTTTGGCTGAAAAAAATGACTCAGAGAAGTTACATCATTTGATATAATGCAGATAATATGGCAGAGAATGCCAATTGTTATCCAACATCCATTCTCTCCTTCTTTTAGTGAAAGAACTAAATACTTAGCTGGGTACATGACTGCTCCTAATAAAAACTAAATTTCCTTGCCTCTTATAGCTACATGTGACCATGAGATTAAGTTCTGACAAATGGTATATAAATGAAAGTGATATGCATGACTTTCAGGTCATAACCTTAAAGGAAAGTGTTATATCCTCCACTTCCTTTCTTTTATCCTTCTCAATTGATATAATATAGAAAGTACTTGGTCACACAGATGAAGCAGTACCTTTGGGATGGCAGAAAAACAACAAAGAAGTAACTCAGGTTCTATTCCCTGGACCACTTGGCTGGACTGTTCCACAACCAATAAATAAATGTCTCTTGTGTTAGTGCCACTGTAAAGTCTTAGCGGCATAACCTGTATCCTACCTGATATAGCTAGCAAGTAGAAGAGCTTAGATTTGAACTGTACATACTGCCTGGACTATATCACCAGCCCTCTCCCCCTGCAGAAAAGTTTTTATTGAATAATGCTTTGCTAGGATGGCACTGGCTGCTAGAAAGTTTAGAAGCAAATGTAGGGCCATCTGTAGGAAGTGTGTGAGACTTGTCAATAACTATTTCTTGTCTAGCCTCAATTCCTGGGTTCATTTTCTGTGTCTTTATTTTTCATTTTTCATTTGACCTAATTATTATGTACAATACTTCATATTTTACATAGTACATAAATATACCACCTTAAATTCTTTCAGAATGTGACGATGTTTAAATAAGTGTAAGTATTGCTTTCTTTATAGTTTAATTGCACATACACTACTTTTTACCTATAATTTCCCCTTGTTTATATTTTTGTATCCATATTATATTATTAACTCCTTAAGGGCATGAAAAGTGATATTTTTCTTCTTCTATACCATCTAGTATGGGTCCTGATAATAAAATAGTTGCATGGTCAAGCAATGTTTGCTGAATTAGTGAATTCTACAGGATCAGAAATACTATTAAATATCATTGGGTCACATGGGATTTCCTTCCATTATAACCTGAGCCAGGGAGAAGACAGAGATCTAAAGGGTGGCTAGAGAAGGAGTGATGGTGATGACAGGAAATACATACCTTGACAAAGTGCTCAATTAGGATTTCCACCACAATGTTCTGGAATTTGATGTTCATCATGGCAGCCACAGTGTCCTCCTGAGCTCTCATCAGAGTGGGCCCGAAGATCACCCCCATATTTGAGGGGGTCATAAGATTCTCTTTACTGTGCTCACACACACTGCCAGAAAAGAAAGAAAATAATTAACAAGATTTTCACAAATATTCCCTTATAACTAAGTCTGTGTTAGATGCTTTAGGGGGTAAGAGAAACTAAAAAGTTGAAAGGCAAGCCCCAAAATACATATAGGAAGAAAAGTTTACAAAGGAAGCAACTAGCAAAGGGGCCAAAGTGAGACATAGCTAACTTAGCTTATAGCACTGTAGGAGTTACAAGAAGTGGGGATGGATGGCAATAGTATTTGGAAAGACAGGAGGGAAGCAAGACAGCAATCCAGGGCAAGAGGTAGAGCATGTACAAAGCATATACAAATAAGAACAAAACACAAAGAGAAAGTGCCTACCAATCTCACCAGTCAGGAATCTAGCCAAATCCCCACCTACTCTTAGCTAGAGAGGAAAAAATCTCAAAGAGCTGAAAGGTATCCTTAAGATCAGCACTTTAGCATCCTCTTTACTTTACATAAAACAGAGGTCCAAAGAAATAAAAAAAGATTAGCCTGAAGTCACAATTAGTCATTCCGATTAGAGCAGGGCCTGTAACCCCTAATTTTCTGATCCTTAGTAACTTTCCTTACTTAAATTTATTTAGTGGCTTCCTATCACTTATAGGACACTGCCAATTCTCTTCAAAGTAGTGATTGAACTACTCAGCCATAAAAAAAGAATAATGCCATTTGGAGCAACATAGACGGAACTAGAGACTCTTACACGAGTGAAGTAAGTCAGAAAGAGAAAGACAAATACCATATGATATCACTGATATCTGGAATCTAATATAAGGCACAAATGAACCTTTCCACAGAAAAGAAAATCATGGACTTGGAGAATAGACTTTTGGTTGCCAAGGGGGATGCAGAGAGAATGGGATGGATAGGGTGCTTGGGGTTAATAGATGCAGACTATTGTCTTTGGAATAGATTAGCAATGAGATCCTGCTGTGTAGCATTGGGAACTATGTCTGGTCACTTATGATGGAGCATGATAATGTGAGAAAAAAAGAAGGTGTACATGTATGTGTAACCGGGTCACCATGCTGTACAGTAAGAAAAAAATGTATTGGGGAGATAACTATTAAAAAAAGTAGTGATTAAAATCTTCAGTAACTTGGAGCTTATTTCCAATCCCAATGTACAGCTTGAGCTCTAAAGCTGAGCTGAGTTTAAATCCCAACACTACCAACTATTAGCTGTGCAACAGTGTTAGTGACCTAAACTCTCTCTCTCTGGGCTTCAGTTTTCCTACTTGCAAAAATAGTATCCACCTCAGAGTGTTGTGGAATAAATAGAGCTAAATTGGTTTAGAATGGTATCCTGGAAATATTCCATTAGAAGAATCTGCTGTTATAATGACCTCTCTAGGAGCCTCCATCTAGTCATCTCGTCATCTAGTGCTGATGTCTGACACTCAGCTTAGATTAGGTTTTCTGGCTACATCATGCAGTTTCAGATCTCCATATCTTTGCCCATGCCACTCACTCTGTTTAACATGTTTCCATTCTCCTAGATCCAAAGAATGTCTATTTATACTTTGAGACTCACTTTAGATGTCATCTCCTTCAGGGCTCTTACAGCCCACTTTCTTAATCTTGATTGACAACATTGGCAAGTAGAGTATGCTGAAATTTTTTCTTTCCTACCTGCCTTTCCTAGTAGATGGTAAACAATTTCCAAGTGTGTGTGCCTCACACAGAGCAGACACCAATTAATTCGTTTTAATGAAACTGAGCACCTCTAGTACTCTTATGTAGTACTGGAGGCAGTCAAGTAAAAGGTGTGCAATCCTTTGGTCAGTTTGGCTATGGGGGGGGTGAGTAGATGAGGGAATGGAACAGCCTACCACAAACACTAATTTTCAAAACCTGCCAGGTGAAGTCCCTTTGGAGACTGATCTCATCAACAGGCAGGCTCTGGTCACTAAGTAGGTAATAGACAGGGACAGAATCCTTAGGCAAATCTTAAGTCTGTTAAACCCAGGACAGAGGCTGGGTGACATTCAGATGATAATGAGTAGCAACTATTCACAGGCCTTTGGTATTGCTGAACTGGTGAACTGCTTTTAACAGTTTAAATATTTCTGCAATTAACCCTTATTCTTTATTGACAGAATATTTCAGATGTTAAAAGGGAAAAGCAACTCCATGCTGCCACCAAGCGATCCACAATGGCTAAACCACTGGAAACAACTTAAGGACACTTGTGAGACAATAGCCTCCAGCAAATGTGAAGGCTCATCTCCTTTTTTGAGCTTTTAAAGGTCATGAGTTTTGGCTGAATGTGCCAGAGCTCACTTAATCCTCATAAATCCAAAAGGCAGGGCATTTTATCTCTGAAGTTTCACAGAGGGTAAGAGGATTTAGTCAAGGTCAAACAATTTGTGAATACATGGCAATACAGGGATTCAAACCCATATCAGTTACAGTCAGCCCATTGCATCCCATTGCCTGCTTGTCTAGTTTCTCTCAAGAAATGAGTCACTGTGGAGGACCCTTTAGGCTAAAGCCACATTCTATTTCTCAAAGGGAGGTACTTGGTATCCTATTTAGGACACTCTTTTCCTTCTTGGCCTTCTTATGAAATTTGTAAGGTAATCTATTCTTTGGGGAGGTTTTCTTTCCATTTGACATCTCTCATTTTATTATACATTTTGAAAGCATAAGTCACACTCCAAACTGTGGGTTAATAAGACGAATGAAACAAAAAAAACAAGGCATCATGAATTAGGTAGGAGTGTGTTATATAATTTGACAGTGAAGAAATCTTAAAATCTCTAGTCCACATAAACTAGAGAAAATGGGCACAACTTCTTAAACACCAAAATTTAAAACAAAGAAATGGGTATTAGAAGGAAGTTGTAAAAAGCCTCTAGGAAAAAAACAATTTTGATTAGATGGTTTAGATCAGAGGTCATAAATTAAAATGCCCATAAAAACAGAACTACCTTATGATCCAGCAATCCCACTTCTGGGTATATATGAAATAAAAAGGAAATGAAATCAGTATCTCAAAGAGATATCCGCACCCCCATGTTCATTGCAGTATTAGTCACAATAGCCTAAAATTATCTATTAGATGCACAAATAGATAAATATATACACATGATAGAATATCAATAAGCCTTAAAAAGAAAGAAATCTTGCTATTTGTGACAACATGGATGAACCTAGAAGACATTATATTAGGTGAAATAAACCAGACACAGAGTAATTGTCTTAAAAGGGGCTGGAGGGAGAAGGAAATGGGGAAATATTGGTCAAAGGTACAATGTTTCAGTTATGTAAGATGAGTTCTGGAGAGCTAATATATAGCAATGTGAATATATTTATTGTGGGAATTATTTCAAAATATACACATATACCAAACATTAAGGTACATACCACAAATATATATAATTTTCATTTGTTAATAATTCCTCAATAAAAATGAAAAAATAAAAATAAAAACTGAATAAGTTCATTAAACTGGTTCCATCACTAATGTGCTGTTTGACTTTGGGCCTTTTCTCCATCTCTAGGTATCTGTTCCCTCATCTATAAAATAAGAAGGTTATTAGGTAATCTAAAGAGGCCTTACTTCTGCCATGCAATGACTCTTAAGAAAGTCCTTCTCTTGAAAATAATAGGGGAAAAAAAGGCAGTCACACATTATGTGTCTACAGTTGGAAGAATATAGAACCATTTATTAAGTATGCTTTCCCTCCCCACTCTAAAAGCCCCCCCAACCCCAAAAATAAGCAAAAAAAAAAATCCCCCAAACACAAATCAAACAAAGAACTGGAATCAGAGCAATCCTCTTGATTCAACTACAGCAAACTTTAAAGGACAAATGACCTCTTTCTTTCTTTTAACAAATAAGTTATAAGAAGAAGGAAAGTGATGAAAGGGAACATAGGTTAGGAACATGGTAAAAACATAGAGGCTCTATCCTATCAAGCCTTGGCCTCTGGGTTTTTTCTTAACCCTCCAGATGATTCTGATGCACACAAAAATTTGAGAACTATTACTATAGATAAGGGGTAACAGTTAGGTTTGACTTTTGGGCCAAATACAACCTGCTTTTGTAGATAAAGTTTTATTGGTGTACTGCTATGTACATTCATTCATGTATTATCAATGGCTGATTTTGTATTATAAAGGTAGAACTAAGTAGCTGTGTCAGAGAGTTCATACAGCTCACAAGGATTTAAATATGTATTACCTAATTATTTATGGAAAACATTTGCTGACCTCTGCTAGAGATTAAAAGAAATGTTATTTGGATTCAGATTCAAAGAAAAAAACATATAACATATTTGAGACTACTGGAAATTTTAACACAATATTTAATGATATTAAGTAATTATTAATAATTTATTTCAGATGTGATAATTATACTGTGTTTATATGTAAAAGAATTTCATTTTTCAATATACATACTGAAATATTTACAGATGAAATAATATGGTATATTAGATCTGCTTCAAAATACTATAAGAGGAGGGGAAATGGGAAATGGATAGGGATATACATGAAACAAGATTGGCTACATCTTGATAACTGTTGAAGTGGAGTGATAGGCATATGAGAGGTCCTTGTATTATTCTTTCTATCTTATTCTTGAATATTATATATTTATATTCAATATTGTAAATACTTGAAATTTTGCATAATAAAATGTTTTTAAACAGCAAGAGTTGGTGTCGGTCACAAAGTGAGTATTCCCCTTCCCTAAAGATGATCCCTTTTAGGGCAGACAGCTTTCATTTCCACCACTGGTGTTATGTTATCTGTAATTTACTTCAACATAGGCAGTGCAATGTTCTGAATTTCATCAATGCCATCAAATGCAACCACACCATTATTTTATTATGTGCCACTCAGAAAGAAAAAAATTGTTAAATCAATATGTAATATTTTAAGATATTTCAAATAGAAAATAAACTCAACAATGAACCTAATTTAATTAAAATGGCTACACTACGAGCAGCCCATGTTCATGCATGTAGAGGTTAGGATAATTACATCAAAATTGCTACCTGACAAAAGTGATTTTAAGAAACCACTGATTCTAAGATGCAACTAGAATTCAGGTTATAATTTCAAAAAGACAAGTGTCCTGGAGTTCCCGTCGTGGAGTAGTGGTTAACGAATCCGACTAAGAACCATGAGGTTGCGGGTTCAGTCCCTGCCCTTCTCAGTGGGTTAACGATCTGGCGTTGCCATGAGCTGCGGTGTAGGTTGCAGACGCGGCTCGGATCCCGTGTTGCTGTGACTGTGGCGTAGGCCGGTGGCTACAGCTCCTCCATATGCCGCGGGAGCGGCCCAAGAAATGGCAAAAAGACAAAAAAAAAAAAAAAGACAAGTGTCCTTTGGAATTGATGAAATTTGATATACACGTTTGTTAGTTTTCATGCACACTCTAGGGTAGGTGAGCTATGAGTCTGGTATTCTAATTTTAAATGCATACTTACATACTTAAGGGCTGATTAATTAGTACTTTGAAGAATCTAATCAGAATCCATAGGGGGTACTATGAACTTCATCTTTCATCTCTAATAAACAGTATTGGCTTTTTTAATTAGCATGATTGGTGGCAAACTGATTTCTCAATGCTGAGATGTGTCAAGATACATGGATTACGGATTGGCTAGAAAAATTGTATAGACATTCCCAAGTTTTCATGGACAAGCTAGAAGAACAAAGCAATGTTTGTTATTAACAATAGAGTAGATCAGCTAATATTACGTGTCCTCAGAGATGATATAGTATAAGATGCACAACATCACCTATGATGTGTTCTAGCCAAAAAAATTGCTCACTTGAATTCATCCAGCCTTTAATTACAGCCTATAGCCTGTAATTCATAAGAATTAAATAAGGAAAAAAAAGTCAATAATAAAATGGTAAAGTAGACAAAACTAGTAAGTAAGATTCTATAGAACAACTGTTCTAGTATCTTCAATAAGCCAAAGTTATAAATAAAGAAACATCATACACCACATTAACAAAAGAAAAGTCAAAAACCACATGATCATCTCAATAGATGCAGAAAAAGCATTTGACAAAGTCTGACATCCCTTCATGACAAATACTCTTACCAAAGTGGTATAGAGGGAACATAGCTTAACATAATCAAAGCCATTTATGACAAATTCACAGCAAATGTAACACTCAATGGAGAAAAGCTGAAAGCCTTGCCGCTAAAATCTGGAACAAGACAAGGATGCCCACTCTCACCACTTTTATTCAACATAGTATTGGAAGTCTTAGCCACAGCTATCAGACAAACAAAAGAAATAAAAGGTATCTAAATTGGAAGAGAAGAGGTAAAATTGTAACTGTATGCAGATGACATGATACTACATATAAAAAACCCTAAGGAGGAATTCCTGTCGTGGCTCAGTGGTTAATGAATCCGACTAGGAACCATGAGGTTGAGGGTTTGATCCCTGCCCTTGCTCAGTGGGTTAACGATCTGGCATTGCTGTGAGCTGTGGTGTAGGTCGCAGCCATGGCTCGAATCCCGTGTTGCTGCGCCTCTGGCGTAGGCTGGTGGCTACAGCTCCAATTTTACCCCTAGCGTGGGAACCTCCATATGCTGCAGGTGTGGCCCAAGAAGTGGCAAAAAAAACAAAAAAAAAAACAAAAACCTAAGGACTCCACACAAAACCTACTCGAACTGATCAATGAATTCAGCAAAGTAGCAGGATACAACATCAACATTCAGAAATCAGTTGCATTTCTATATATCGACAATGAAATATTAGAAAAGAAATACAAAAATACACTACTTTTTAAAATCACACCTCCAAAAATTAAAAATACCTGAGACTAAACCTGAGCAAGGAGGTGAAAGGCTTATATGCAGAGAACTATAACATTAATCAAGGAAATTAAAAAGTGTTCAAAGAAATGGAACGATATCCCATGCTTCTGGGTTGGAGAAATTAATATTGTAAAAATGGCCATACTACCCAAAGAAATCTACAGATTCAATGCAGCCCCTAGCAAAAGAAACTGTACTAAATTAAAAAAAAAAACTGAAAAGGAGATAAGAAATAAATATAATGTGATGCCTTACATTGAGTACTAGTTTGGACCAACCACCTACAAAGGGCATTTCTGGATCAACTGGGGAAATGTTAATATGGTATGAAAAGGCAAAAATTGTTGAACTGAAAAAAGTTTGGTATTACTGAACACTATAATTTTATTTTGGTAATAAATGCAAATATATGTGTGTGTGGCGGGGTTATGTATGTATACATAAACACACACTCACAGAAAGATCCAGAAGAAAATGCAGTAATATGTTACTAGTAGTGATTTTTTGGATACAGAGAATAGAAAACTTTATTTATTTATTTAGCTTTTGCTCTTTTGTATTTTCTAATCTCTACAATGCATGGTATTGCTTTGGAAATAACATAAGTGTTATAGTTACAAAAATAAGAATATTCCAGTAAGCCTGAGAGCCCACATCCTTTAAAATGGTGGCCCAAGCCTAGGATTGGAAGTGGTCCTGCATTTGGGCATCAGACCATAGGATTTAATTGCCTGACTCCACTAGCGTTGCTGTGATATTATCTCATCTGCTTTAGGTTAAACTCTCACACATGATACAGTCAGAAT
Organism: Sus scrofa; assembly: GCF_054392235.1. Classification (NCBI taxonomy): domain Eukaryota; kingdom Metazoa; phylum Chordata; class Mammalia; order Artiodactyla; family Suidae; genus Sus; species Sus scrofa. The sequence goes on from NC_139401.1 coordinate 64,175,939, forward strand.
ACCTGAAAGAAAAGACAGTTAAGAATGCACTGAACTTACAGAACAGGTTGAACAACTGTCTTGTTTCTGCTTCCTGATAAAAACCTGCATGAGTGGTAGAATTAGGCCTGAGGCTTGCTTCCACTGATAGAGAGATTATAGGGGAGGTGACTTGTACCATTCTCCTACTTTTGATTAATGAAAGTGACAGGTACCAACTAAAAAGAATAGAATAATTGGGAATCTCAAATTGGTTGAGGTCAGTTTGTGTCTATTATCAGTCTAGAAAATGGGCTATCAGTGGAAACATACTACAAAAGCATAAGTTATAAATATCACATAGAATATGAAAGCAATATTTGGAAGTCAAGAAAATAGTGTGAATTTGGAAAGCACATGGATTTTCTTCTCCTGTGTAAATTTATCTGTTGGAACAAAGCCCATTTTTTATTTTATTTTATTTTATTTTATTTTATTTTATTTTATTTTATTTTATTTTATTTTATTTTATTTTATTTTATTTTATTTTATTTTTGTCTGTTCTAGGGCTGCATCCGTGGCATATTGAGGTTCGAGATTAGGGGTCTAATTGGAGATGTAGCTGCTGGCCTACCTACGCCAGAGTCTCAGCAACACGAAGCCTATTTTTAATCTTCATCTTCCCTTACAACTTTTGGTTAGAACCAAAAAAACTTTTGGTTTGAATGAATAGTACTATGAATACTCATACTCTTTACCTTAATTCAAGAATTAACATCTTTCTACATTTGCTTTCTCTCTCTCTCTCTCTCTCTATATATATATATTTTTTTTTTTTTCTGAGCCCTTTAAAAATAAATTGCTTCAACCTTAAATATCCTAGCATTCATCGCCAAAGAATAAGCAAATTGTCCTATAAAATCACAATAACGTTTTTATACTTAAGAAAATTTATAATAATTCCCTATCATCCAATATCTGGTCCATAGTCACACTTTCTCAAATGTCACAAAAAAATTATAGTTGGGTGTTTCAAATCTAGATCCAAATTTAATGTACCACATATGCTTATGTTTCTTTAGTCTCTTAATATAGAACAGTACACCTAACTCTTTTCCTCAGGACATTGACTTTTTGAAAATTCCATGCCAGTTGTCTTGCAGAATGCCAAACACTGCATTTTTCTACACCCTGTTTTTCCTGCAAACTGAAATTAAACTTTCTTGGCAAAAACTTTTTTTTTTTGCTTTTGAGGGCTTCACCCAAGGCATATGGAGGTTCCCAGGCCATGGGGTCGAATTGGAGCTACAGGTACCGGCCTACACCACAGCCATAGCAACACAGGATCTGAGCCACGTGTAGGACCTAAACCATAACTCACAGCAACACAGGATCCTTAACCCACTGAGCGAGGTCAGGGATTGAACCTGCAACCTCATGGTTCCTAGTCGGATTAATTTCCTCTGCGCCAAGACAGGAACTCCAAAATGTTTATGTTGTATACTTCTTACTGTATCCCATCAGGAGGTACATAAGGTCAGTCTGTATCTTTATTAGCAATGCTAAATCTGATCAATTAATTAAGGTGGTGATTACCAGATAACTTCATTGTAAACATACAATTTTTCTATTTGTAATTAGTAAGTAACATATGGGTAATACATTGAAAGTATATGAATAGCTTGTTCCTGAAAAATTATTTATCCAATGGTTTTGATCTATGCCAGAAATGGCATTGAGGTTGCAAATTAGTAGTTTTTCTTTTTTTTTTTTTTAAGTGTCATTGATTTACAATACTAGTTTCAGGTGTGCAATACAGTAACAACATTTTTATAGATTATCATCCATTTAAAGATATAAAATATTGGCTATATTCCCTGTGCTGTAAAATATACCCTTGTAGCTTATTTATTTTATACACGGTACTTTTACCTCTCAGTCCCCTACCACTATTTTACCCCCTACTTCCCTTTCCCTACTGGTAACCACTAGCTTTTTCCCTCAAGATATTTATCAGTTCCTGTTATGTTTATTCATTTGTTTTATTTTTTAGATTCCACATATAAGTGTTAGTATGCAATATTTATCTTTCTCTGACTCATTTCACTTAGCATAATACCCTTCGAGTCAACTCATGTTGTTGCAACTGGCAAAATTTCATTCATTTTAAGGTTGGATAATATTCCATTGTATATATGTACAACATCTTCTTAATTCATTAATCTGTCAATGGACATTTAGGTTGCTTCCACATTTTGGCTCTTGTAAATAATGCTGCTAAGAACAATAGAGTGCATGTATGTTTTTGAATTACTGTTTTGTTTTCTTTGGATATATACCCAATGGAATTGCTGGATCATATGGTAGTTCAAATTTTAGTTTGAGGAACCTCCATAATATTTTCTTTCCTTTTCTTTTTTTTTTTTTTTTTTTTTTTTTGTCTTTTTGCTATTTCTTGGGCCACTCCTGCGGCATATGGAGGTTCTCAGGCTAGGGGTCAAATCGGAGCTGTAGCCGCCAGCCTATGCCAGAGCCACAGCAACGCAGGATCCGAGCCGCGTCTGCAACCTACACCACAGCTCACGGCAACGCCGGATCGTTAACCCACTGAGCAAGGGCAGGGATCGAACCTGCAACCTCATGGTTCCTAGTCGGATTCGTTAACCACTGTGCCATGACAGGAACTCCCATAGTATTTTCCATAGTGGCTGCACCAATTTACATCCCCACCGAGAGTGTACAGAGATTCCTTTTTCTCCACATCCTTGACAACATTTCTTATTTATAGTCTTTTTTTTTTTTTTTTTTTTGGTCTTTTTGCATTTTTTCTTGGGCTGCTCCCGCGGCATATGGTGGTTCCCAGGCTAGGGGTTGAATCAGAGCTGTAGCCGCGGGCCTAAGCTACAGCCACAGCAACGTGGGATCCGAGCTGCATCTGCAACCTACACCACAGCTCACGGCAACGCCGGATCCTTAACCTACTGAGCAAGGCCAGGGATCCAACCCACAACCTCATGGTTCCTAGTTGGATTCGTTAACCACTGCGCCTCCACGGGAATTCCGTATGGTCTTTTTGATGACAGCTATTCTGACAGGTATGAGGTGATATCTCATTGTGGTTTTGATTTGCATTTCCCTGATTAGTGATGTTGAGCATCTTTTCATGTGCTTGTGGTTATCTGTATACCTTCCTTGGAAAAATATCTATTCAGGTCTTCTGTCCATTTTAGAGGGGGTGGAGGTTTTTGTATTTTTTATATTGAGTTGTATAAGCTGTTTATATATTTTTGATATTAACCCCTTATTGGACATATCATTTGCAAATATTTTCTCATTCTGTGGGTTGTCTTTTTGTTTTGGTGATGGTTTTCTTCACTGTGCGGAAGCTTTGAAATTTAATTAGTCTCTGTTTGTTGTTGCTTATATTTCTTTGTATAAGAAGACAGATACAAAAAAATATTACTATGATTTATGTCAGAGAGTGTTCTGCCTATGTTTTTTTCTAAGAGTTTTACGATTTCAGGTTTTACATTAAGGTCTTTATTTTGAGTTTATTTTTTGTCTATACTATGAGGAAAAGTTCTAATTTCATTCTTTTATACATAGTTGTCCAGTTTTTCCAGCACCACTTGCTTAAAATACTGTCCTTTCCCCATTTTATATTCTTGCCTCCTTTGTCATTGATTAACTGTCTATAGGTCTGGGTTTATTTCTGGGATCTCTCTTCTGTTCCATTGATCTATGCGTCTGTTTTTATGCCGGTAATGTACCATTTTGATTATTTTAGCTTTGTGCAAACTAGTAGTTTTTATATTTCTATCATTCCTCCCACATTTATTAGCTGGTGTTCTTTAGTAATAGAGTTTTCCTAGGGTTGCCACTGTGGCACAGTGGATTAAGAATCTGACTGCAGTGGCATTGGTTGCTGTGAGGCACAGGTTTGATGCCCAGCCTGGATATGGCATTGCCATAGCTGTGGCATAGATAGCAGCTGTGGCTTGGATTCAATCCCTGGCCTGGGAATGTGCAGGTGCAGCCATTAAAAAAAAAGAAAAAGAAAATTTTTTCCTTACTCTACCTACCTCCCATGGATTTTAATTTATTCCAAGTGTCATAATCAAATATAATATTCACTGTTTTTGATATTTAGGTTGCTCCCAGATGTAACTAGTTGACAGCTTTTTCAAGCAAATTCCTGAATTTTATGAAATGACCCTATTAGTGCATGAGCTCTACTTTGCTTACAAAGGTATACTTTAGCCAAGGCTCACCTTATATTTTCCTTGCCCTAGACCTGGAATCATCCATTTCTTTAAGAAACCTTGGTATTTTTGAGAAGGGAATGTTATTTAGAAACAAAAGATCTGGGCATTAGGTGTATTATTGCTTTTTTGGATTAGAATCACTTCAAGAGGGAATCAATGTAGAGAATATTTTATTGTTTTGTTTTTAAATAATGACCCGATGTTGGCACTCTCAATTCAACTTTACTATCAAAGAATATTTTTCTTTACGTATTGAATATTGCATGTGTATCTCTTTCTCTTACACCATAAATCTTGGCTTCTGATAATATTAATATATTTACTTTTTACTTTGTCCTTATGAGACACATATACATAAAATAGTTTCAAATTATAATTGTAAGTATAATTTATTACTAGTGATAATAAACATACTGGGTGGTGCTTACAAATTTTTGAAAGCTTTTCCAATTTTAGAATATATTTCATTGGCACGAGTCAGAGGACTGTTTTAACAAATTAGATGAAATAACTGTTTTCTCTGTGTGAGTATGCTATGAATTTGATAAACATTTAGATTCATTTCCCTTTTTTGTGTTCCTTTTAGGGGATGTAATGTTTTCCTTTTGATTTAATTTTACTTTTTTGATATGTAAAACATTACTGTGGCTCAAAAGTCAAAACTATAGAAGGAGGTAGACCCAGAGGAATCTAGCTCTCATCCCTATCCCTTCCACCCCATTTACACCCATCCTTTGTAAAAAAATAAATAAATAAAAAATAAATAAAAGAGAGAGAGAGAAACCACAATTAAATAGAGTGAGGGCATCAGAAGTGGTAGCGCTTGTGCTCTGCAATAACAACAGAGCCCAACAGGAAGAAGACAGACTCTTCTTTCCAGCCAAGGACTCAGCCAATGAAAAGCCATGGACACTTTGTTTATTATAGCCCTCCCAACTTCCTTTTCTCCTCTAATAAAGCATTCTCTCCCTTGCCAGGTGGGGATTTTCACATGGTTCGCCATGGATGCAAATTCTAAATTGCAATTCTCTGCTCATCTCAACTAAACCCGTCTTTGCTGGAGAAATATCTAGTAGTCAGTGGGTTAAGGATCCAGTGTTTTGACTGAAGCAGCTTGTGTCACTGTTGTGGCACAGGTTCAATCACTTGCCCAGGAACTTACATATGCCATGAGTGCTACCCCTCGCCAAAAAAAAGTTCACTCTTCCAAAAGATACAATTCAGTGGGTTTTTTTTTTTTTTTGTATATTCACAGAAGTGTCCAACCATCTTCACTATCTAATTCCAGAACATTTTCACCACTCCAACAAGAAACCCCATAACTATTAGCTGTCACTTCCCATTCCATCCCATGTCCCCATGTCCCCATGTCCCCATGTCCCAGTCCTAGGCAGCTATTAATCTACTTTCTGTCTCTATAGATTTGTCTTTTCTGGAAATTTTGTATGAGTGGAGTAATATAATATGTAGGCTTTTGTGTCTGGTTTCTTTCACTAAGCACAATGTTTTCAAGGTTCATCCATGATTACTTTTATGGCTGAATAATGTTTCACTATATGTTTACACCACATTTAATTTTTCCATTCATCAATTGATGATCATGTGGGTTATTTCCACCCTTGGACAACTATGAATAATGCTGCCATGAACATCTGTCTACTGGTTTTTGTGTGGAAATTGGTAATGCATCCTGAAAATCACTTCAAAACAAAATTCCTATTTTCCTCATTCTTTTTAATGACTATTTAATACTAGTTGTTTGAATATACCATGATTTACTCAACTAGTCCTCTATTGTTGGACATTTATGTTGTTTCCAACCTTTTGTTACTAAAAATTATGCTGCAATGACAAAACTCGTGCAAATGTTGTTTTGTATTTGTATAGCTATGTCTTCAGAGTAGATGCCTAAAAGTGGAATTGCTGGGTCAAGTGATAACTAGAGATGCTAATTTGTTAGATATTGCCAGATCCCCCTCCTCTAGGTCTATATTGCATTAACAACAGCAATGGATTGGAGTTCCTATACTCCAAAGTCTTATCAACAGAGAATGTGGTCAAGGCTTAGGGTCTGCCAATAAATAGTATCTCAAGGTTCAAATTGAATTTTCTTATTATAAGTCAGTTTGCACAGTTTTTCACTTACTTGCAGGTACTTGTCTTTCTTTTTAAAATTTATTTAAGTTTTTTTAAAATTATAGTTGATTTACAATGTGCCAATTTCTGATGTACAGCAAAGTGATTCAGTCATACAAATAGTATTTATATTTCCATATTCTGTGTGTTTGTGTCTATTGTTCCTTTTGTCCTAGGAATTTTGAGGACCAAAGTTCTTCAGCTAAGGTAGTTGGCCAGTCTGGGTGGATGGAAGTAGGTGTTTCTCACTAACTGTCAGTAGGAGAATCTTCGAGTCCTTATATCATATCACATATTGAGACTCTTAGAAAGTCAGAGTTGGAAGAACCCTTTGGGATTAGCTATTCCAGTCCCCTCATGTTATAGATGAACAAACTGAGGCCCGGAAAGTAGGATGGACTTTCTTTAGGTCACATAGCAAATTAGTAATCAGCCTAAACTGGTTCAAGTCCCTTTACCCCTGGAAAACTTCAAATTAACATGCAAATGGCTTATGTGCTGGTTTTTGTACTTTACTGAGATTATTATAAACAATTTTTTGGAAAGGGAATGTTTTGTCTTGTCTTGTCTTTTCTGAGGCCTCACCTGCAGCATATGGAGGTTCCCAGGCTTGGGGTCTAATCAGAGCTATAGCCACCGGCCTACACCACAGCTCACTGCAATGCCGGATCCTTAACCCACTGAGCAAGGCCAGAGATCGAACCCACAACCTCATGGTTCCTAGTCAGATTTGTTAACCACTGAGCCACAATGGGAACCCTGGAAATGTTTTTTAATGTTCTCTATTAGCCAAATTGCAAACATTGGCAATAAATATAAAAGCCATCTACTTGTGAATTATGCCCATTTATCTGCAATAGTGTCTATAATACTCATTGGCTATAGAAGTATAAAAAAACAAACAAAAAAACACTTAGAATGTCAGACCTGGCTAGATACTGGAGAGATATCATATTACAGAGGAATCTGAGATCCAGAGGTGTAGAATGATCTGGATTTGTCACATCAGGAGGCCAAGAGGTCCATTTAAGCCTGGAGTCTCATCTTCGCTAAGGGCATCGATTTCAGGTGTTTTAGATACTCTTTAAATGAAGTTAAATATATCATCACTGCATTTCTGTGAGTGTGCTGATAGCTTTCTTAAATACAAACACTTAAAGTGCATCACAATTTTTTCTAAGCTTGTCTTATTTATTTATTTTTCTTTCATTTTATGGCTGTACCCATGTCATATGGAAGTTCCCAGGCCATGGACTGAACCCGAGCCTCAGCTGTGACCTATGTCATAGCTGCAGCAATACAAGATACTTTAACCCACTCTACCGGCCAAGGATTGAACCCATGCTGCTACAGACAATGCCAGATCCTTAACCTGCTGTGGGAACTCCTATTTACATTTTAATATACTCAAGGGTGCCCATAAGAGTGATCTGCCCATGGACATCAAGAATGCTAGTAGCAGAACTGACACTAGAATCTGGGTTTGCTGACTCCTGGACAGAGGACTGTTTCCTAGAGGCAGCAACTGGCCTTTTATGTGTTAAGTAAATTCACCTTTATTCATAACATTGAACCTTCTGGCCAGGAACCACCACAGTGGGGCACACATGCCTCTTAGGAGCCACCCATCCTTGAGCCAATCACTAGACCTATTCTCTAGAATGCTGCTATCTGTTCCTGCTTGCCACATACAAGCAAAGAATGTGACCACAGTCTTAATAATGAATTCCCATGTCTTGAGCATGGGAGTGCAATGCAATCTCTATGTGCCATGCATTTTATCTGTGTTCATTTAAATCCACACAACAATATTTTGTGGTAGCCAATAGTACTGTCATTTTACAGATTATCAAATGAGGTTAATACAGGTTTACCTAATATTATATAGCTAAATAGTGGTATGGCTGGAATCTGAAGCCAGGTTTATCTGACTACAAAGCATGTATTCAGCTCACTCTATGTGGTCTTACCCCTCAACTGAGACAATCCCTCAACTAAGATGCATGATGACTCCGAGAGGATATACACAAGGGTAAAGGCAAAATGGCTTTTCTCACAGAGCACTCAGCCTGACCAAGATGAAGTTGGGGACTGTAACTTATTGAGCTGACGGGCAGTTTCTCTTCAGTGCTACCAGTAAGCCAGTCACCTAATAGGAACTCTTCTTGAAAACCTAGAAGTTACTTACTTGACCAAGTGTCTTATAAGAATTTCCAGCATCTCTCGGTTCTTTTCAGGTAGCTTATATACCAGGGAGTGAATAGCTCCCAGCCGATAATCCAGGTTGTCAGACTCTGAGAGAGAACAGAGAGATAGTTTTGCCTTCTGGATCAAGCAAAGTCTTTTTCTCTCTCTCTCCCCCTACCTCCCTCCCTCTCCCTTTCTCTCTCTCTCTCTCACACACACACACCTGTGCATGCACATGCACACACACATACACAATGCAGAGATAGAGAAACATAGAGAGTCAGAGAAATGAAGAGAGATACATAGACACAGAGACACAATGACAGAGACCAAAAAACAGACACTGAAAGAAAGAGGCTAAAAAATGTAGACTAAAAATGAAACAGGCCTAGAAAGATGAAGAAATATGTGAGTAGAGAAGATAAGACTGACAGCAAGTCAGAGTTCATAATACAGCAGATTGCTCCTAAAGTTCCACATGTAAACTTCCAGCTGGAAATCACTGCCCAACCATTTTCCTTGTGGAACTGGGGATTATGCTGCTACCTCTGGGCTCCTCTGAAAAATCACTAAGAGCGCTCAGAGTAAAGAGTTCTCTTGCCTCAACAAAGATTCATTATGAGGACAAATCCCCTGAATCTTTTTCCTGGATACTATTCAGGACATGATGCAGAAGAAGGGTCACACTGAGGTAGGGAGGGGTACTCATACAGTGGTCTCAGCCAAAACTTTTAATGCTTCTTCAGCTGCCAACTTTTTGGGTGATTCTATATTCCTTATTTCCTATGCACTCCTTCACCCTCACCCTCAGTCTTATCTAAAAAATGTGACCTTAGCACTTAAAAGATTAGGAATAATAATTTACAACATAACTGAAAAGGCAAGGTGCTGAAGAAAAGCTGAAACAGTAACTGTAATGGAACCATTTTGTGGTCCCCTGGTATGGGAGCCAATACTGTTTCTCTGATATTAGGCATAATCAATCAATAAAGTCTTCACACCTGTCACATCCCTCAAGTTAGCCAGTTTTTTCCAATGCATCTAAGAAACATCAATTTATGAAAAATAATACAATTGATTTAGCAATCAAAAATTCTCTCCTTTGACAGTGGACAAAATCTGTGTATATGCTTTTGTTCTTTTCCTCAATTACTTTCATCAAGCAGTTTTCTAGGCTTATTGCTGTAAACATTACTAAGAAGCCAGGACAACACAATTAACTAAGTAACATAAATACTTACTGGCAGCAGAGACCAGCTCTTTGTGAAGTCTATAGGTCATGACAGGTTCAGAAAGATTCCTGAAATTAATGAAGATTGTATAAGTTCCTTTGTGGAGAGAGTAGTGAGGCCTTAAATTTTCAATTCTGTGGGCAACCAAGGCTGAAGTTTATGAGCCCCACAGATTAGCATGACTACATATATTTCTCTCTTCACCTGAAACTTTGTCAGAGCAATCCTAACAGCTAGTAATTCAGCAGAAGACCTACAAAATTATCAACCTTGAGCAAGGTCTCCAACTAGTTCTCCAAAAGTAAAAACTGGCAAAATCCAGTGCTGCAAAATTCTGAAGGGTATCCACTATGAATGCTATTAATGAAGTCCTTACAGTTTGATAGTTCATCAGCCGCCAAAGTGTTTTCGTATCTGTCTTGTAATTTGATCCTTCCAAAAAAGTCCTATGAGGTGGGGCAGTAATTCAAATTCCTATTTGATGCAGAAGGAAATTAAGACTCAATGAGTTTCTTTATTTAGTCAAAAAATATTGGCTGAACACCCATTATTGACTGCCATTGTGCCAGGTATTGGAGATCCAGAGAGGAATAAGACATAGTCTAAACCTCCAAGGAGCTAATAGTCTAGTTGACCAGACTGCTATGTATAAGATTTGCAATGCAATGGAACAGGTATGATGATAAAGGTAAGTGATGCATGGCTCGGGGGAAGGAAGTAATCTAATAATAATAATAATGGAGTTCCCATCATGGCTCAGTGGTTAATAAACCCAACTAGCATCCATGAGTATGCGGGATCCATCCCTGGCCCCGCTCAGTGGATTAAGGACCCGGTGTTGCCACCATGAGCTGTGGTGTAGGTTGCAGACATGGCTTGGATCCCGCACTGCTGTGGCTGTGGTGTAGGCCAGTGGCTGCAGCTCTGATTGGACCTCTAGCCTGGGAACCTCCATGTGCCACGAGTATGGCCCTAAAAAGCCAAAAAAAAAAAAAGACATAATAATAATAATAGGAAACTCTCCACTGTTCTAAGTGGTTACCTATATTTACTCATTTAATTCTCATGACAACCCTGTAAGGTAGATATTGTTATTATCTCAATTTTATAGAAAAGGAAACTGAGTTTCAGAAAAGTTAAATAATTCATCCTAGACCACACAGATAGTAAATGGCAGAAGTAGGCAGTCTGTCTCAAATGCATGTTCTTTTTTTTTTTTTTGTCTTTTTTTTTGCCATTTCTTGGGCTGATCCCACGGCATATGGAGGTTCCCAGGCTAGGGGTCGAATCGGAGCTGTAGCCGCCAGCCTATGCCAGAGCCACAGCAACGTGGGATCCGAGCCTCATCTGCGACCTACACCAGAGCTCATGGCAACGCCAGATTGTTAACCCACTGAACAAGGGCAGGGACTGAACCCGCAACCTCATGGTTCCTAGTTGGATTCATTAACCACTGCGCCACGACGGGAACTCCTCAAATCCATGTTCTTAATCACTATGTTATACTGCTTGCCACTGCAATTATTGTAGTAATGTAGGCGAGAGATAATAAAAGCCTAAACAAAAACAGTGCCAGTAAGGATAGAAAGAAAAAGTGAAGAGAGTTATTTGAAAGATATTAAATCTAGACTTCCTTCAACAATGAGTATCTTGGTGAGAAAGAGAGTAATCTGACTTGGATAATTGAAAATAGAGTAGAAATTGATGCAGAGGGAAATGGAGATGCTGTGTCAGGGATGTTTCTGGGACAGCCAAAGACAGATGTCTACTAGATAAATGGATGGAATGCCCTTCTAGATCTGAGAAGATGTGGAAATCATGAACCTAGAGGGGTGATTAAAACTATGAGAACAGATACCACTGCTCAAGAAGAGATGGTAAACTAACAGCCAATAGCTACATGAGGCCTTTCAACATGTCTCCCTTGTGCAGAATAGTGTGTAAAAAAGAAATGGAATTGAATCAGTAATCAGAATACGAAAATTTGAATATTTCACATAAAAATCCATATTGTCTACTTATATTGAAAAAGTGAAAGATCTGTCTACATTGGGCCCATGTGATCATTTGTGGAAGTAAACAATATTGTCATTTATATATAAAAAAGGGATTGCTATGCAAATAAAGTTTTGATATGCAACATGTCTAATATGAAAGTAGTCTACTTCAGTCATTTTCATGTGGTGGCCCCTAAGGATATTTGAATTTTCCATCCTTTCAATGTAGTAAAAAGAGAGAAAAGCCCTGAGAAATATCAGATAGAAAGTCCATAAAAGGCACTTCTAAAAGTGGTCAAAGAGGGAAAGAAAATCCAAAAGCAAGTGACACAGCAGAATCCAAAATAAGAAAAGTTTAAAGGAAGGCTTCTTAACAGCTTCAAATGCTACAAAGAGGTCAAATAAGGCAAAGGCTGATGATTATCTATTGTGCTTATCATTGAGGGAATCACTGGTGACCTTGGCAAGAGCAGCTTCAGTGGAGCAGAGGGGGTGGGAGTCATATTGCACTGGGTTAATGAATAAACTGGGAGGTTAAGAAGTAGAGACAGGGAGTGTATACTTTCTATACTGAAACTTGATTGAGAAGGGGTGAAATATCTCTCTCTTTAGGCAATCTTGTTGAAACTCCTGCCTCCAATTATCGGTGTACACTGTTATTGATTCTCAATTTTTTAGCTCAAGCCCAGAATTCTTTTCTGAGTTTCACTCCTATGTATTTCCTATATATCGCATTACCTACCTGAAATTCTTGCCCTGCTTTTTTCAAAGACACCTACATTCGACATATCCAAAATCTAATTGGTCATATCCCTCAAATTTAGTAGTTTTCCTGTGCTTCCCAAATGTATGACCATCATTTGGTTGTATGGGCTGGAAATACAGAAGTCATTCTTTTATTTCCTTCTCCTCCATTTTCATATACAAGTTTACTCCCTAAATCTCTTGACTGTGCTTATTTCTATCTATTCCCACTGCTAGTGACTAGTCCACACATAAGCACCATCTCTTTCCAAAACTACAACAATAGCTTGCTAATTGGTTTCCATCTCTACCTATTTTGCCTCTCTTTACTCATCTCCCTCTATTTTTTTTCAAAACGCAAAATCTCATTATAGAACTTCCTGCTTAAAAATCTTTCAATATATTCCCATTCCTTTTAAAATAGATCGAGACCCCATAATTCTTAAAATGTCCTAAAAGGCCTTGCGTGATCTGACCTCTGCATATCTCCACCTCCCTCTTTAAACTCAATACTCAATCTATACTGGTACATGTAGTCTTAAAAGGATCTTCCGCTTGCTTCAAGAACTTTGCATATGAAGTTATTTCTGTCTGGAACTGCCTCCTCCCAGTTGACTCCAAATTATAATTCAAACCTCAGTCCAAACTAAAAACCACAATAAATCAGGACTTTCTAATATATGACATCAAAGCACCTTGTACTTTTCCTTCAAGAGCACTTATTATATTTCCATATATTTGTTTAATTATTTGTCTTTTGTCTATTCTCTTTACTGGACTATAACATTTTTAAGGACAGAGTCCATATCTACATATAACTGTATACCTATTGCTAGACACCATTCTAGGCATAGAGTAGATAACTCAGGAAATGTTTATTGAATAATTTAGTGAATGGTGGAATGAATGAATGAAATAAGACACAAGGTCAAAGAGATGTCCATTGCTGGAGCATATTTACTTGCTAAGAGGAAAGAGCTAGTTCAGTGAGAGAGGATGAAGATACAAAAGAGAGAAGGGATAGTTTTTAGAGTAATTTCTGGAAATGTTGGAGATAAGAGGTGAGTTAGGTACCTAGAACACAGATGGGGAAAGCACACTTTGAAAATACTGACACATTTGAGAAATCTAAAGGGTGTTGATTGGCTAGTGCATATTAAAGGTTTATGGATAAGATTCTTATAACAAATATCTCTTATTAGGGGTGCTGGCTACCCAAGCTTTCAGGCTTAATTTTTTTATCTTTCAAAAGGGCTACATTGCATATTGTGGGATGAGCTGGGAAAGATGTAATGTGAGAGGGACTTAATCTATATAAATCTTTGAAAAAAACCTGACTGCTTTTAAGGAGGCTAAAGACATAGTCACTTGCTTGCACTGTTTTCATCATCACAAACCTCCTAAAAGTACACATAGCAGATTGTTGTCTTTACTAAATAACCCAAGAACACAGCCCCTGGGAGGTGGGGAATAGTGAAATAAAATTCTCCAATACCAGAGGCCTTACAAGTCAGAAATAATTAAGTTCAAATAATACAAGCTGTGATCATGTATATGACTTAATGTGAGAGGAGCTATGCTTCAATTTCTTCATTTGTAAAATGTGTATGGTAACAGATACTTTACAAGTTTATTGTTAGAAAAAAAATGACATTGTCAGTGTAAACAACTAGAACCCTGCCTAGTACAGAATAAACCCTCCAACAGTGTCTTTCTTCTTTGGCACTAGAAAGAGCACTCATGTTTACTTAAAGTTCTAAGATAATGCTACAGCTGAAGGTCATTAACAGAAATATCTAGGACTCATTCTATTTTGGATCAATGGTATTTCCCAGAGCTTAAGTACCTATCTTAATATCTAAAGAATACAATAATTGAAAAGAAGATATTTTAGCACATAAAGTATGGTACATATTATGGGACATAAAAATAAGAAATGAATGAGTTTAAAAGTATATATGTCACAAATACTTGTTACACAATACATATTTATGATAATAAACTGAATGATATATTCATCATCATTGCACATCCACAAATTTTGCTGGTAAGTTAAATTTTTTTTCCGACTGTGGCCACTTTATTCAGTTTGAACATTTTTATTGTTGCACTTTTTTTTATTCCCAGCATATCCATCAATTGACAAAACATCAATTATTTTAAGGACATGACTTTTAAATATTTTTGAGCCATTTTCCTTTTAAAAAGTCATATTTCAACAACAATTCCATTATTTTGATGCTTACCTTGCTTATATTCCTCAATTAAAAAAGTCTCCTAATGCACATTTTTTTGACAGAAATTATTTTCACTCTTTTTTTTCCTTTAGCAATCCTTTCCAATTTCTCAAAATTGGGACCACATTAATTCCAATCTCCACCCAGACACATTTCACGATCTCTGAGAAAGCACTGTTCCAAATCATATCAGGCATACCTGAGGTAGAATTTCAAGGAGCTGGTGACTGTCTTAATGTCCCAATCACTATTATTAAAATCAACATCTCCTGGGCATTTAGGATCTATTTATGAAGAAAAAAATTTAAAAGTTAGCATTCCACAAGAGTTTACATTTTTACTGCTTTCAAAGAAAAAAAAAGTGAATTAATTAAAAGATAGTTACTCTAATCAGTTTTGAAAAGATGAAAACATTACAACAAATATATCTTTGAGGTCTCTAAAATTCCCTTGCATGTAAGGAGCTTGGAAGTCATCTCTTTCATTCACACAATGAGAAAAAAATGGAACAAACTGAAAATCAACTGCTCTTTTTTCTATCAGAGAACTGAGGTCATAGGGCAAACAACTGTACCCAAAACTGAAGAGCGAGAGAGACAAAGATAATCAAAACTTATTGAGCAGAAGCTCAAGAGCAAAAAAATTCCCTGGGAACCAGTAGAGAGCTAGGAAAACCCAATCTGTAAATGACAGATGACTAGAGGCTCACAGTGTGGACAAGTTTGAGTATTAAAGATTCTAAGGGGGGTCCAGTCCTAGGGGGACTCCCAAGCTTTTGTGAGTTTACCTGAGAAGCTTTAATCAGGTTCTCAAAAGTGAAGATCTGAGAAAAGTTCCCTCATGTTACTGTAATTCTGAGAGTGGAGTTAAGGAAACCAGCCATTTAAAAAATATGTACAGAGTATTTCATTCTTCTTAATAAGGCCTACCCTCAAGAGAAAACTATTTTACCAGAAATTAACTGACCTAGGAAAGGGGAAGTTCCCAAATCCAGATCTAGCATGCCTTCCTGTTTCTTCTAAGGGGGAAAAATGAAACACAAATGAGCAATACTTATGAAGGTCACAAGTTAGAAGCACAGGTTCAACAAAAGACTGAGACATACAGAATTGAAGAAAGCTAACCCTCCCCTCACACTTTGCCACCACATCAATAGGCCTCCTGGATACTAATAAAGGAATATGACTAAAAGAACTATTATTTTCAGACAAAATTTAAGTTTCTATGGAAAACAAAAGACAATAGCACAGGGAACCATGTCCAATCACTTGTGATAGAACACGATGGAAGATAATATGAGAAAAAGAGAAATATATATATATAGAACTGGCCCACTTTGCTGTACAGAAGAAATTGAAAGAACATTGTAAATCAATTATAATAAAATTTTTAAAAAGTAGGGACAAAAACAAGGTCACCAGAGGTAATTTATCCCATGACACTTATGGTTTCAGCAAACAATAAACACAGCTAAACTCTAGCCAGACAAATAAAACTTCACACTAAAGACCTATTTACCTCAATTCCTTTCACACATCATGTCTGGCTTGCAACAAAAATTATAAAATACTACGAAAAGACAAAAAAAATTTTAAGAGACCCAGAAAACATCAGAACCAGATTCAGATATGACAGATATTTTAGAATTATCAACCTGGGAATTTAAAACAAGTATGATGGGAATTCCTATCATGGCTCAGTGGTAACAAAGCCAATTCGTATCCATGAGGATGCAGGTTCAATCCCTGGCCCAGCTCAGCAGGTTAAGGATCCAGCAATGCCATGAGCTGTGGTAAAGTTCACAGATGCGGCTTGGATCTGGCATTGCTATGGCTGTGGCATAGATCAGCAGCAGTAGTTCTGATTCTACTCCTAGCCTGGAAATTTCCATATGTCATGGATGCAACCCTTAAAAAGACAAAAATAAATAAATACACAAATACATAAATAAATAAACAAAACAACTATGATTAATATACTAAGGACTTTGATGGACAAAGTGGACAACATAAAAAATGAGTTGGATTAACTTAAGCAGAGAGCTAGAAACTTTAATAGCCAAGGGGAAATTCTAGAAATCAAAACCACCTAGCAGAAATGAAGAATTCCTTTGATTATCACAGCTGGGAAAATAATCAGTGAGTCTGAAGAAATGTCAGGAGAAACTTCCAAAACTAAAATGCTAAGAAAACAAAAAAGAATGAAAAAGACAAAACATAATATTCAAGAACTGTGGGACAATAACAAAAGGTGTAACACACATGTAGTGGGAATAACAGAAGGAAAAGAAAGACAAAAAGGAACAGCAGAAATATCTTAAACAATAATAACTGAGAACTTCCCTAAACTAATAATAAACATCAAACCACAGATCCAGGAAACTCAGAAAACACCAATCAGGATACATACCAAAAGAATATATATCTAGGAATATAATAGTCAAACTAAATAAAGTCAAAGAAAAAAATCTTGTAAAAAAGACCAAAAAACAAAACAACAACAATAACAAAAAAAAAACAGTTTACCAAAAGGAAGAGCAGGATAAGAATTACTCTGACTTTTCTCAAGAAAACATGTAAACAAAACTCTATTTGTTTACAGTGTAATAAAATATTTAAAGTGTTAAAAGAAATTATCTTTCAAAGTGAATGAGGAATAAATACTTTCTCAATAAACAAACATTGAGAAAATTTGTCAGCAGTAGACCTGCCTTGCAAGAGATGTTAAAAAAAATTCTTCTTAAATCTATAGTACAATAATTCAGATTTCTATAAAGAAAGAAAGAGTATTAGTGGAGGAATAAATGGTGGTAAATAAAACACTTTCTCTTATTTCTCTTCTAAATTCATCTAAGAGGTAAAAGTTCAAAATATAGCAACAATGTATTCAGTGATTATAGCTTGTGGATAGTGAACTAAATGACAAAAGTATTATAAAAGGTTAAAGAAGGCATTAGAAATATTCTGTTTTAAAGTCCTGACAGTACCAGTGAAGCGGCAGAGTATTATTTGAAAGAGGACTTGTAAAAATTATAAATTTATGTTGCACGCACAAGAGCAACCACTAAAAAGTTTTTTTTTTAAAAAAAGCATAATTGATATCTAACAAAATAGACAAAATGGAAGCATACAAAATGCTCAATTAAACCCGGAGAAGGCAGAAACAGAATGGACAGAATGGTATATGAAAAGACAAACAAAGAACAAGGACAAGGACATGACTAGAACAAATAAGGTAGGAAATAATATAACTATATCAGTAATCACTTTAAATGTCAATGGTACAAATACACTGGGGAGAAGACATAGACTTTCAGAGTGTATTATAAAACAGTACTTAATTATATATAGCCTATAAGAAACCCAGTTCAAATATAAAGAGACATGTAAATTAAAAATAAAAGGACAGAACTGAAGTTCCCTCGAGGCTCAGCAGTTAATGAACCAGACTAGCATACATGAGGATGTGGGTTTGATTCCTGGCTTTGATCATTGGGTTAAGGAACCAGCACTGCCATGAGCTGTGGTGTAGGCTGGCAGCTACAGCTATGATTCAGCCCCTAGCCTGGGAACCTCTCCATATGCTGCAGGTGCAGCCCTAAAATGACAAAATAAAAGGACAGACTTGTGGTTGCCAAGGAGTGAGGGGAGGGGATGGGAGGGACTGGGAGTTTGGGGTTAGTAGATGCAAAGTATTACATTTGGAGTGGATAAACAATGAGGTCCTACTGTACAGCACAGGGAACTATATCCAATTTCTTGGGATAGAGCATGATGGAAGATAATATGAGAAAATAATATATATATATATATATATATATATATATGACTGGGTCACATTGCTTTACAGCAGAAATTGGCATAACATTGTAAATCAACTATAATTTTTAAAAATTATGAAGGCTTTATACATAAAAATAAAAAAATAAAATAAAAACAAAAGGAGAAAGATACACCATCCTAATATTAATCAAAAGAAAGCTGACATAGCTCTATTCATTTCAAACAAAGTAGACTTCAGATCAAGGAAAATTGTAAGGGATAAAGAGGGGCTTTCTTTACATAGAATGTTTAATTCTCCAAGAAGACATAACCATCCTTAACAGGTATGCATCCAACAAAAAAGCACCAAAACACGTAAGGCAAAAAATGATAGGACTACAAGGAGATGAATCCTTGCTGCAGACATCAACACCTGTTATCAGTAGTCAAAAGATACAACAGGCAGAAAATCAGTAAGTAATTGAACTGAATAGTACCATCAACCAACTGGATTTAATTGACATTTATAGACTATTCATCCAAAAAAAGCAGCATACACACACTCTTCTAAAGTTCATCCAGAACATTCACAAAAATAGAACACATTCTGTGCCATAAAAAAACCTTAATAAACTCAAAAGACTAAAATTATACACCAATATGAAATTAAACTAGGAAAGCAACAAAAGATAAGTAATATTCAGTGTAATCCCTATGAAAATAAAAATGGCAATTTTTGCAAAAATAGAACAAATAATTATAACATTGTAATGGGACACAAAAGACCCCAAATAGAAAAACAACCTTGAGGATGAAGTGGAGGTATCATACTCCCTGATTTTAAACTATACTACAAAGATACAGTAATCAAAACAGTATGGTACTGCCAGAAAAACAGACACATGGATCAATGGAAATGAATCCACACTTATATGGTGGATTATGGTCAATTACTCTACAACAAAAAAGGCAAGAATATGCAATGAGGAAAAGACAGTCTTTTCCATAAATGGTTTGGGAAAACTGGACAGCTACATGCAAAAGAATAAAACTGGAGTACTTTCTCATACTAAATACAAACATAGATCCAAAACAAATTAAAGGCCTAAATGTAAGACCTGAAACCATAAAACTTCTAGAAGAAAACATAGGTAATAATCTCTTGGACAACAGTCTTAGTAACATTTTTGTGGATATGTCTGCCCAGGCAAGGAAAATAAAAGCAAAATTAAACAAATGAGACTACATCAATATACAAAGGTTTTGCACAACAAAGGAAACTATCAACAAAATGAAAAGCCACCTACTTAATGCAAGAAAATATTTGTAAATAAAATATCCAACAAGGGATTAGTATCTAAAATATACAAATAACTCGTATAGTTCAATTTAAGAAAAAAAACTCAATTAAAAATGACAGAGGACACAAATAGACATTTTTCAAAATAAGACGTACAGATAGCCATGGGCAGATGAAAAGATACTCAACATCAGTAATCATTAGGGAAATAAAATAAAAATTACAATGCACTAACACCTTACATCTGACAGAATGGCTATTATCAAAAAGATAAGAGATAGTCTTGGTGAGGATGTGGAGAAGAGAACCCTCATTCACTGTTGGTAGCAATGTACACTGGAAAATAGTATGGAAAATAGTATGGAGATTCCTAAAAAAAAAATGAAAATAAAACACCATACAATCCAGAAATTCCAGTCTGAGTATTTATGTGAAGAAAATGAAAATACCAATTTTAAAAGATATATGCACCCATAATTTCGCTGCAGCATTATTTAACAGTTGCTGAAATATGGAAGTTCAACCTAAGTTTCCATTGAATGATAAATGGATAAAGAATATGTGGTGTATATACACAATGGAATATTACTCACCCATAAAAAGAATAAAATCTTACCATTTGTCAGAACATGGATTGACTTAGAGGGTATTACGATTAGTGAAATAAGTCAAAGATAAATACTGTATGATTTTACTTATATGTGGAATCTTTAAAAAATGAAAAAAAAAACATAACCAGAGTCATAGATACAGAGTATAAATAGGTGGTTGCCAGCAGGGTAATGTTTGGGGGAGAAGAAAAATAGGTAAGAGAGATTAAACTTCCATTTACAAAATAAATGTCACAATTATGAAATGTACATTGTGGGACATAGTCAATAATTATGTAATATCTTTGAAGGTGGCATGACAACTATACTTATCATAATGATCATTTTCAAATGTATGGAAATATTGAATAACTATTTTGTGTAGCAGGAATTAACACAGTGTTGTAGGTCAATTTTACGTTAAAAACACACAAACTCAGAGAAAAAGAGATTAGTTTTGAGGTTAGTAGAGGTAGGACATGGGGGAGGGGGATTAGATGAAGGTAGGCAAAAGTTACAAACTTCCAGTTATAAGACTAATAAGTACTAGATAGGAGTTACCTTTGTGGCTCAGTGGGTTAAGAACCCAACTAGTATCCATGAAGATGTGGGTTAGATCTCTGGCCCTGCTCAGTGGGTTAAGGATCCGGCATTGCCATGAGCTGTGGTGTAGTTTGGAGGCATGGCTTGGATCTCGCATTGCTGTGGCTGTGGTGTAGGCAGGTAGCTGAAGTTCCAATTCAACCCCTAGCCTGGGAACTTGAATATGTCATGGGTGCAGCCCCCTCCCAAAAAAATAAGTACTATATATGTAATTTACAACATGCCAAAAAGAATTTACACTGCTGTATGTTATACATGAAAGTTAAGAGAGTAAATCCTAAGATTTCTCATCAAAGGGATGAATTTTTTTCTTTCTTTAATGTCGTATCTATGTGAGATTATGCATTTTCACTAATGTTATCATGGCAATCATTTCATGCTGTATGTAAGTCAAATAATTATTGTGTACACCTTAAACTTATACAATACTACATGTCAATTACATCTCAATAAAAATGGAAGGAAACAGTGTTTAGTTGGAATTGAGATATTTCATAAGTGTAAAACATATACCATATTTTGAAGAATTAATATCAAAAAATATAAAATAACTCAATAATTTGTAATATTACATGTTAAATTAATAATATTCTTAATATATTCTTATATAATAATATTCTTATATAATATTCTTAATATATTCGGTTAAATAAAGTTTACAAGTAAAAAAAATGTAAAAAAGTGCTTCTAAAATACAAATACAGCCAAAATCATTCCCATTCCAAAAGGGAGAAATAAGAAAACAGAAAGGGGTAACAAGTTCAAAACCTTAAGGCCAGTTTGGGTAGGCATCCTGCCTTCTAGACATACTGGGATAGTGGCCCTTTCTCCGAAGGCTTGGGTGCCCCTACTCCCATGACTTCGTTGGCATAATCCATTCTGCAACTCTCCTAGGTTAGAGTTCAGTGCCTCTGGCTCTCCCAGGCTGGAAGTGCATGCGTCGGGTTCTACTTGTCTGGGGTAATGGAGGCAGCCCTCGCAATGGCCCTCCATCTATCAAACAATATGTGGAAGCAGCCACACCTCCAAAGTTCTTGCACTCTGCATGGTGGCAGAGAAGGTGCTCCAGTGACACTCACAAAGTTTAGTGTCTGTGCACTGCAGAGGGGCAGCCACTTCTAGCCTGTGTTTCTCCTGATATAACACTTTTCTCTCAGGAAAAGTGTCTGGCACATAGTAAGTAGGATTTATCCTTTTGCACTAGGTAAAGGCAAAAGATTCCTGGCTACAGAATCAACATTTCAATTCCTTGTATGAGAATGTTATCCCTCTATATCAATTACTAATTGGTGTGTTCTGAAGCATACTGTACCCTTATTTGTGTAAAATCTTTGCCTTGCCTGAGGTCTGTCCATTCTCAGTGAAGGTAGAGTGGCCATCAATTTAACCATGTGACCCATTTATGCTTCTTATTTTTAAAAAAAAGCTATCCACACCAATCTCTGCTCATTTGATTGTAAAGCATAAGGGTCTGCATGTAACTGATGTGATTATGATTTCTGCACTCCAATTTCTTCTTAGAGAATAACAATTTCACCTTTATATTGCCTAATTCTTATATACATCTCTGTAACAAGATAGTATTTGTAGAGGATTATTGAAGAAACATGCAGTCCAGATAGTCCTCTAAGATGGTAACTGAACTTTAATTTTCCACTACCCTCTGAATCTATGGTTTACCATAGCAGTGATTGTTGGAGTAATTCTTCCCTTTTGTACTCGTTTGGACCTGAAAGTTTGGGGACAGAATTCACACCAATATCTTACAAACCCAAATTTGCCTCATACTTGTCTATAATGCAATAGAAATAAACTGAAACATTATTAGGTCTAGGAAAAGTCAAGGTATATTGAAAGAAGGGAAATGCTCTGAAGAATCAGAATACAGGCATCCCTCTGAAAAAAAAATTAACTGTAACAAATAGAGCATCTTAAAATTTTTCTGATAAGTTGTCAATATGATTAAAGATTGCTTCAATAAAGCTCAAATAGTAATGAATATAAAATTATTCTTAGCCAAGGAATATAACGATACCTCTTTAATCTAACAAAGATTTACAATGGTGTGATAGTAAATGATTAATAACCAAGTTGGCTTGGGGGACAAGGGAGCCTTGATTTGTAGAATTTGCCAGTTTCTGCGGTGTGATGACAATGAAGATGGTAAAGGATGTGCACAATCGGGTCTTATGAGCCAGCATGAGTGTGTCCAGCATACTACTGAATCGTTCTCAAATGACCAGTTGATATCATAGTTAAAGCTTAAGATCAGAAGCCAGAAGGGAATCCTGCCTTCGCTACTATTACTTATCATTGAGTCAGAGTGTTTAGCTCAATGATTCACAAATCTACCTTCTAGAAATCTCTGAGAAGTTTTTAAAATGACAACCCCAGGCTCCACCCTATGTGAATTAAATCAGAATCTATGGAGGTGAGTCTTGATTCTTTTTTAACCCTCCAGGTGATTTTAATGAATAGCAAAGGTGGTGAACAGCTGGGAAATTTGATGTAAGTAAACAAAAAACATACAACTTAAAGCTGTCGTAAAGAAAATCGAGTAACTATCTAGCTGAACAACCCAAGATAATTGAAAAACTGTTACAATTTACAGGAAACCTTGTTAAAATCCCTTGTCAGAAAATAAAGACGCAAAAATAACAAGCATCTTATATACTATCAATAATCAGTTCAAAAACTGAAAACCATGGCACTCTGTGCATGTGTGTATGGAGGAGAGTGATTTTTTTTTGGTTCCGCCCATGGCATGCAAAAGTTCTGGGACCAGGGATCAAACCCAAGCCATATCAGTAACCTTTGCCATAGCAGTGACAATGCCAGATCCTTAACCTACTGAGTCACCAGGGGATGTTGAGAGATATTATTTATATCATCAAACTTAGGAATAACTATGCTTAACTATTTAGGACTTATCTAGAGATAAGTATAAAATGTAAATGGAGACAAATACTGTGATTCTAGAAATGAGGAATAAATATGAAAAGTAACCAACTTGATTACAATTAAGCTTTAGATTTAATACTATTCAAATAAAAAATGTCAAAAAGTTTATGTTTTCTGGAACATGATAAAAAGTTTACATGGGACAATGAATTGGCAAAAATGGCTGAAACACTTTTAAAGGAAATATTGGGGATAATTCTTGATATTTGATAAGAAAATGTTAATAATGCTACAACAGTAACAAGGACACACTGATACAACAATAGACCAGTGGAAAAAATAAAAGGCTCATGAAAAGAACTTCATATACAATTAAAGAATCATTATAAATTAGTGCAAAAAAAGACATATTCAATAAACAGAGCATAATTAACAATTGAGAAAAATTAGGTTAGATATCTATTTTACAACCAAATTGTATATTCAACTTCAAATTAATAGATGAATTAAAATGTAAAAAAATAAACACTCAACAATTCACAGAAAACACAAACAGACTTTTATAGGCTCTTGGTTTGGGAATGATATTCTGAGAATACTAGGAAATAAAGTTTTGTATGCACTCTGGAGCATGTCATGAATATATTGCAAGTTTGACAAGTTCTAGAACCTGACACAGAGATGACCATTTGAGAGTTATACCGAGGTCATGATTTGATGTGGAGCATGCACTAAAACTATGTATCCCGCAAATAAGCCTATCATCAGGTGACAAATTACATGAGTCATTTGGGAAGCTTTGTGAAATGCAGTCCTGGATCCCATGAAAAGAGATTGATTCACAGGATCCAGGTTTAGGCCTGAGAGGTTGTTTTTTCATTTTTTTTTTGTTTTGTATTTTTAATAACAACTTATCAAATGTGATTCTAGGATAAGGCTGTTTTTCCTGCTGTATAATGATAGGTAATAAGATTGGAAAAAATAATCAAGAAATATCATGGTCAAAGTTCTATCATTCCAAATGAAGGCACAGTTTTTTTTCTTGAATTTTGAGGTAAAAATAAAAATAAAAGCAATAACAACAAAAATATCCCCACAGTAGTGAGAGAGTTACACTGGCTCCTCTAAATCATCTGAGTCATGCCAGAGTATACCAATTACTGAAGAACAATTATTAATATGATATTACTGTGAAAATTCTGGCTGCATGAATACTAAGATAACCTTTGGTTACTTGCAGCTGATAAAACTTATTGAGCAAGAGGAATAAAGAGAAATGACAAACAGAAATGGGAGGCAAAATGAGCTCTCTGGCTCTGACCCAAGTTGTGAAGGCACTAGAGAAAAGAATAAAACAAAAAGATTGATCAGTTTCACCAAGTTAGAGTCTTGACAGCTGTATTTTAGGCTCTTGCTTATCCTCCTTCTTCAGTTATAAAACCTAGAGATGACAGACTGTGTGCCCCAAACACAGTGATAAAAGACAATCTATCTATAGAATAAATGTATTACAAAATATGGCTATGGGAGCTCTTTGATTATTTAATCACTAATAATGCAACTTGGTTCCATCAATAAGCAGAAATGATAGTTATAAATATAGAAATGGCCACACTGGTTCATCTCAGCTATTTCTATGTTCTGCTATATATGTAGGAGACAGGGATGCCACCTGAAAAAAAGGGTGGATGCTACTTTAGTTAGCATATTAAAGTAAATCCATATTTCTCCCTGGATTCATATTATATCAAGATTATTAATAGCATTTATAACCTTGAGGCAATAATTCTACTTTGGCAAATCTATGCAAAGTATACATTAGAAATAATATATCCAAAATTATATAATCACGAAAAAGGAAACAAATGAAATGTTCAACAAGGAGGAAATAATCTGATAAAATTTTAGTTCTTTTATCTATCCAATATTTTGTAGCCATTAAAATATTCGCAAAGCATTTTTAATCATATGGGGAATGCTTATGTCAAAGTAATGGTGGCTATGAAAATTAAATCCTGCTACACATCCTCCATAAAATGACACAGAAAAACTTGAAACACATAAAAGTACACAAAGTCATACCTTCTACATCACAAAAATACAGAGAACACCCAGATTCCAAATTTCGTGTAAGTAGAAAATAAACACCAAATCCCACTGAGTAGTCACTCATAGTCCACAAACCCTAAAAGGAAGCAAGGGCAATGCTAGGAAAAGGTCATTCATGAACCAAAAAAAAAAAAAAAAAAAAAGAGGGCTAGAGGCCTAAGATTAATCCAAAACAAGCACCAGAAAGATGAAACCTACAGAAAGTATAAAAATACTGAAAAACTGTCAGGATAGATCAGGACACTCAGGGAAAAATGTTCTAAGCAAGTCTTCAGAAGGCAGTCTTTGAAAGGTATTGCTGCTAGGAAAAAGGAAAGCAAAAAGTAAGGGAAAACACCCTTTGAACTTTGAATGGACAAAGGAAAGTAAAGCAAAAGAGGAAATTTTAGAAATGAGCAAAGATCTACCAAGCAAATGGAATCAATAGCAAAGTAAACTTCAAGCCAATAAGCATTAAATGAGACAAATTAGTTTTTTTATTTTTTTTATAGCTACAGTTGTGGCATATGAAAGTTCCTGGGCTGGGGGTCAAGTTGGAGCAGCAGTTACTGAACTACGCCATAAACATGGCAATGCCAGATCCAAGCAGCATCTGCAACCAACACTGCAGCTTATGACAACACCAAATGGATCTGTAACCCACTAAGCGAGGCCAGGGGTTGAACCCACATCTTCCAGGACACTGTCTGGTTCTTAACCCACTGAGCCACAACAGAACCTCTGAGACAAATTATATTTTAATGTTAAAAGCCATACTAAAAATGAAGAAAGCATAGTTATGAATATCTGCATCAAATAACACGGCAATCAACTTTATAAAACAAAAATATAGAAGATACAAGGAGATGTCAGTAGAAGCAAAAAGAGATTTTAAACATACCATTTCCATCACATTACAGATCAGGTGGACAAACAAGAATGTAGAAGCTAAATAACATAATCAATAAGGTCATTCATACAGATATATATATTAAATAGAGACTACACTTCCCAAGTGCACATGAAACACAAAAACTGTTTGCATATTAGGTCACAAAGATAACATCAATAAGTTCCATGAAGTTGAAATATAATAAACATTTTCTAATCACAATGCAATGCAATAAAACTAGAAATAGTTTTAAGGTCAAATCTCGGTGGAAATTTTTCAATTTCTATTAGACAATTCTTTAGTAAATGAAAAAATACAAACTAAAATGACAAAAATTCTGGAAAAAAATGCCATGATAATGGAAACACTACATATGAAAAGCTATGAGATATGTTTAATGGGAAGATAAGGGGGGTTATTCACAAACTTAAACACATTGATCAATAAAATGAAGGACTGAAAAAATTTTAGCTCAAAAAAAGCTAAAGAAAGAACAATGAGTGAAACCAAAAGTAAGATCCAAAAAGAAAATAATAAAAAGAGTAGAAATCAATAGGTAGGCACAGTAGATCTAATTAATAAATTTAAATCATTCTATTGAAAAAAAATACAAAATAAACAAGTCACAAGATAACCTTATTTTAAAAAGAATAAATATATTAAAAAGCACAAATATACAAAAAGGAAAAACCACTAAAATAGAAGAAATTTTACAAGTCATAAGAGACTCAAAACTCAGTGCTAATAAATTGCAAAGCTAGATGAAATTTTACCAAGGTTAACTCCATTAGAGACAGAAAGCTTAAAGTGATCATTTTTCACAGAGGCAGTGGAAATACAGAAAGTTATTTAGCTAGGGTCTGTACACACACACACACACTAATACCAGAGGAAATTCTACTAAACATTCAAAGAACACTGAGTCTCAATGATCCATAAATTTTTCTGGGGCATTGAAAACAAATCAAAAGTTTGTAAGTTTTCAGATAAACAAGGGTAATATTCATAATAAGACCTGATAAAGATTGTATCAGAAATTTATGGAACAATATCACCTGTAAATAATTATGCAAAAATCTATAATAAATTATTAGTAAACAGTCTCCTATATCATATTAAGAAAATAATATATCATGGCTAAATTTGATTTATTCCAGAAATGCAAGAATTGTATGCAGAAATGCAAAGTGATTCAATATTAAGAAATCTAGTTATACCTTATTTAATAGGCTTAAATGAAAACTGTGACTATCTCCAAAGATATTGAAAAAGGCTTCAACAAAATTGAAATTTTCCTGACTTCAAAAAAAACTACAATTAAGAATTGATAGTTTAGAAATCTTAACATGATAAAACACATACTCACTAACAGAGAAGTGCTTAAGAATTGGGGAAAAAAGGCACACTATTTTATTTGTAGATAATATGAGAGTATATCTAGAAGGCCAATAGAACATATAATACAATTAATAGAAATAACTGAAGCATTCATTAAAGATTTAAAACATAAAATTAACATACATAGATCAACAGCCTTCACATACACAAACAATAACTAGCTAGAAATTATAATAATAAAGGAAATCCCATTTACAATAGCAGCAAAGAAGATGAAATCATTATAATTATTATGCTTTCATTTGTTGTGCAAAACTCTTTAACTAGGTGCCATTTGTTTATTTTTGTTTTTATTTCCATTACTCCAGGAGATGGATCCAAAAATACTGTGGGATTGCTGGATAATATGGTAATTGCTGTGGTTCATGTCAGAGTGTTGTACCTATATTTTCCTCTAAGAGTTTTATACTATCTGGTTTTATATTCAGGCCCTTAATCCATCTTGAGTTTATTTTTGTGTATGGTGTTAGAGAGCATTGTAGTTTCATGCTTTTATATGTAGCTGTCCAATTTTAGCAGCACAACTTATTGAAGATATTGTCTTTTCTCCACTGTATATTCTTGCTTCCTATGACATGTGTTAATTGTCCATAGGTATGTGGGTTTATTTCTGGGATTTCTATCTTCTTCCATTTATTTATGTGTCTGTTTTTGTGCCAATACCATACTGTTTTGATTGCTAAAACGTTGTAGTATAGTCTGAAGTCAGGGAGCCTGATTCCTCCAGCTCTGTTTTACTGTCTCAATTGCTTATGGAGGTACTTTTAAAAACTAAAAATGGAATTACTATATGATCCAGCAATCCCACTCTTGGGCATATATCCAGAGAAAAACCACAATTCAAAAAGATACATGCAACTTAACATTCATAGCAGTACTATTTACAATAGCCAACACATGTTAACAACCTGTGTCCATCGACAGATAAATGCATACAGAAGATGTGGTACATATATGCAATGGAGTACTACCCAGCCATAGAAAAGAATGAAATAATGCCATTCTTAGCAACAAGGATGGATCTAGACATTACCATATTAAGTGAAATCAGACAAAGACAAATATCATGATATCACTTTTATGTGGGATCTAAAAAAATGGGACAAACTTATTTACAAAACAAAAACAGACTAACATATGCTTATAAAACAAATTTATAGTTACAAAAGAGGAAAGGAAGTGGAAAGGGATAAATTAGGAGTTTGGGATTAACATATACACACTACTATATGTAAAAGGATCTACTGTGTAGCACAGAGAACTATATTCAATATTTCAAACTAACAGAAAAGAATCTGAAAAAGAATATATATATTTGTGTATGCATGTATAACTGAATCATTTTGCTGTACACCTGAAACTAACACATCTTAAATCAACTATACTTCAATAAAAATATAAATTAAAGAAATAAACTTAATTAGAAATGTGTGGCAGCTGCATAAGGAAGACAACATAAAAACTCACTTGAACAAATGGAAAAATGTTCCTTGTTCTGAGAGAATATGACTAAAGGTGATAAGGAAGTCAATTCTCTCTAAATTAATATATCAGTCAAACATAACCCCAATTAAACTAGCAACAACATTTTATATATGGATGGACAAGTTGATATAGAAGCTCATATGGAAAATAAACTGACAAAAATACCCATGAAAACAGAGAGAAAAAAAGGTAATTGGAGGACTAGCTCTGTCAGACATTAAAACATACTATTCAAAGACAAATTAGCTATTTGAACAAAGAAAAAAATAGATCCATACTTCTTACCACATATAAAAATAAACCCTTTTCAGTTTTATTGAGATATAATTGACATACAGCACTATATCAGTTTAGAGTATATAGCATAATCTGACTTAAACATATCATGAAATAAATATCACCGTAACTTCTTGAACATTCATCATCTCAGACAAAAAAAATTAGAGAAATAGAAAAAAAAAATTTCCTGGGATGAGAATTTCAGGATTTACTATATTAACAAAATTCATATATAGCATAGAGTGGTGTTAGTTATATTTATCATGTTGTACATTACATGCCTAGAATTTATATTATAATGAAGTTTGTACCCTTCGACTTCCTTCATCCAATCCCCTTTCCCCTACCCCTCTCCTCTAGTAACCACAAATCTGATCTCTTTTTCTGAGTTTACTTGTCTGTTTTTGAAGCAGAAATGCCAT
This sequence comes from Sus scrofa, assembly GCF_054392235.1. Lineage (NCBI taxonomy): Eukaryota > Metazoa > Chordata > Mammalia > Artiodactyla > Suidae > Sus > Sus scrofa. The sequence goes on from NC_139401.1 coordinate 64,206,414, forward strand.
AGAAATACACTGTTTATTCCTATCACACGTTACAGTGATTCAGTATTTTTGCACATTTCAAAATGACTGTCATGATAAGTCTAGTTATGATATGTCATCATACAAATATATTACAAAGTTATGGACTATATTCACCACACTGTCATTTCATAATCATGATTCATTTATTTTGGAATTGGAAGATTGTACATCTTAATCTCCCTCATGTATTTCTTTCCACCCCACACAATTCTCCCCTTTGATAACCACATTTTGTTCTCTGAATCTATGACTGTTTCTGTTGGGTTATCTGTTCATTTGTTTAGTTTCTTAAATTCCATACATAAGTGAAATCATACAATATTTGTCTTTCTCTGTCTGACATTTCTCTTAGCATAATACTCTCTAGGTCCATTCATGTTTCCACAAATGGCAAGATTACATCCTTTCTAATAGCTGAGCAGTATTTGCTTGTGTGTATCTATATCTATATATGTATATATCTGTATCTATCTATCTACACATACAAAAGATCTTCTTTATGAATTGATCGACTAATGGAGACGTAGGTTGTTTCCATATATTGGCTATTATAAATACTGCATTTTAAATAATAATAATAACATAGAGGTACATAGATATTTTCACATTAGTGTTTCTATTTCCTTCAGATAATATGCAAGACTGGAACTACTGAATCATATCATAGTTCTAGTTTAATTTTTTGAGATATATCTATACTGTTTTCCACAGTGCTACACCAATGTACATACCCAGCAACAATGTAATGGGGTTCACTTTTCTACACATCCTCACCAAGACTTGTTCTTTGTTGTCTTTTTTTTTTGTCTTTTGTCCTTTTAGGGTAGCACCCAAGGCATATGGAAGCTCCCAGGTTAGGGGCCAAATTGGAACTGCAGCTGCCAGCCTACGCCTCAGCCGTGGCAACTCAGGATCTGAGCTGCATCTGCAACCTACACCACAGCTCACAGCAACTCCAGATCTCCAGCCCATGGACCAAGGCCATGGACTGAAACCACATCCTCATGGATACTAGTCGGGTTCGTTAACCACTGAGCCACAACAGGAATGCCCTCTGTCTTTTTGATAATAGCCATTCATACAAGTGTTAGGTGATACCTCACTGTGTGTTTTTTAAATTTTTCATTATAGCTGATTTACAATGTTCTGTCAATTTCAATTGTATAGCAAAGTGACCCAGTTTTATATATTTTTTTCTCACAATATCCTCCATCATTTTCCATCAAAAGTGATTATAGTTCCCTGTGCTCTACAGCAGGATCTCGTAGCTTATCCACTCCAAATGCAATAGTTTGCATCTATTAATCCCAAACTCCTAGTCCATTCCAATCTCTCCCCTTCCTCCGTGGCAACCACAAATCTGTTCTCCATGTCCATGAGTTTGTTTCCTCTCTATAGGTAGGTTCATTTCTGCCACATATTAGATTCCAGATATAAGCGATATCATATGTTATTTGTCTTTATCTTTCTGAATTACTTTACTTAGTGTGAGACTCTCTAGTTCCATCCTTGTTGCTGCAAATGGCATTGTTTTGTTCTTTTTTTGTGGCTGAGTTGTATTCCATGGTGTGTATGTTCCATATCTTCTTAATCCATTCATCTGTTGATGGACTCTTAGGTTGTTTCCATGTCTTGGCTATTGTGAATAGTGCTGCAATGAACCTAAGGGTGTGTGTAACTTGTTCAATGAAGGTTTTGTCCAGATATATGCCCAGGAGTGGGATTGATGGATCATATGGTAGTTTCATATTTACTTTCTGGATGTAACTCCATACTGCGTTTCATAGTGGTTATACCATTTTATATTCCCACCAATAGTGTAGGAGAGTTCCTATTCACACACTCTCCAGCATTTGTCATTTGTAGACTTAACTAATCAAGGCCATTCTGACTGATGTGAAGTGGGACCTCACTGTAGTTTTGATTTATATTTCCCTAATAATTAGTGATGTTGAGCATTTTTTCACGTGCCTGTTGGCAATCTGTATATCTTATTTGGAGAAATACTATTCGGGGCTTCTGCCGATGTTTAAATTGGGTTGTTTGTTTCTGTTGAGTTATATGAGTTGTTTTTATATTTTAGAGATTAAGCACTTGTCAGTTGCATCATTTGCAACTATTTTCTCCCATTCCGAGGTTGTCTTATTTTTTTATGCTTTCCTTTGCTGTGCAAAAGCTTGTCAGTTTGACTAGGTTCCATTGGCTTATTTTTGTTTTTATTTCTATTGCCTTCGGAGACTGACCTAAAAAAAAATTTTGTACAGTTGATGTCAGAGAATGTTTTGCCTATGATCTCTTCGAGGAGTTTTATGGTGTCTTGTCTTATGATGTCTTTAAACCATTTTGAGTTTATATTTGTTCATGGTGTGATGGTGTGATCTAGTTTCACTGATTTACATGCCGCTAACCAGTTTTCACAGCACCACTTATTAAATAGACTATCTTTATCCCATTTTATATTCTTGTCACCTCTGTTGAAGACCAATTGGCCACAGGCGTTTGGGTATATTTCTGAGTTCTCTCTTCTGTTCCATTGGTCTGTATGTCTGTTTGTGTACAAGTACCATACTGTCTTGATTGCTGTGGCTTTATAATATTGTCTGAAGTTTTAGAGAGTGGTGACTCCTGCTTGTTGTTTTTTTTTTTCTCAGGATTGCTTTGGTAGTTCTAGGTCTTTTATGGTTCCATATAAATATCTGGATTGTTTATTCTAGTTCCTTGAAATATGTCATAGGTAATTTGATAGGGATTGCATTGAATCTGTAGATTGCTTTGGGTAGTATGGCCATTTTTGCAATATTAATTCTTCCTATATAGAAGCATGTAATATCTTTCTATTTCTTTGAATCCTCTTTAATTCCTTAACAAATGGCTTATAATTTTCAGCATACAAGTCTTTCACATCTTTGGTCAGGTTTACTCCTATATATTTAATTTTGGGGCTATGATGTTAAAGGTATTGTATTTGTGTATTCCTTTTCTAATATTTCATATTAGTATACAGAAATGCAACTGATTTCATAATATTGATCTTATATCCTGCTACTTTGCAGAATTCATTGATAAGTTTGAGTAGTTCTTGTGTGGAATCCTTAGGGTTTTCTATGTAATAGTATCATGTCATCTGTATACAGTGACAATTTTATCTTTTCTCTTCCAGTTTGGAAAACTTTTAATTCTTTCGTTTGTCTGCTTGCTGATCCTAGGAGTTCCATTCCTATGTTGAACACCAGTGATGAGATTGGGCATCCTTGTCTTGTTCCGGATTCTATCAGGAAGGCTTTAATTGGCTGTGGGTTTCTCATAAATGGCTTTTATTATGTTAAGGTATGTTCCCTTTATACTAATTTTGGTAAGAGTTTTTATCACAAATGGATTTTGTATTTTGTCAAATGCTTTGATGCAACAAATAAGATGATCATGTGCTTTTTTTTTACTTTTCTTTTGTTAATGTGGTGTATAATGTTGATTTATTTGCATATTTTGAATAATCCTTGTGAAATTGGGATGACTCCCACTTGGTTGTTGTGTATGATATTTTTTATATGTTGTTGGATTCAGTTGGCTAAAATTTTTTTGAGAATTTTTGTGTCTATATTCATCAAATAATTTGTCCTATAATTTTCTTTATTTGGTAGTGTCTGTGTCTGGTTTTGGTATTAGGGTGATGGTGCCTTTATAGAAGGTCTTTGGGATTATTTTTCTTCTTCTTCAACCTTTTGGAAAATTTTAAGATGGATGGGTATAAGTTCTTCTTTATATGTTCGGAAAAATTTGCCTGGGAATCTATCTGGTATTGGGCTTTTGTTTGTAGGGAGTAATTTTTATTACATATTCAACTTCAGTTCTAGTGATCCATCTGTTCAATTAATCTGTTTCTTCTTGATTCAGTTTCTGCAGGCTGTATGTCTCTAGAATGTTGTCCATTTCTTCCAGGTTGTCAATTTTATTGGCATATAATTGTTCACAGCATTCTCTTATTTTTTTGTATTTCTGAGGTCTCCTTTAAGATTTCTCCTTTTTCATTTATTTTGTTTATTTTAGTTTTCTCTCCTCTTCCTGGTGAGTCTGTCCATAAATTTGTCAATTTAGTTTACCCTTTAGAAGAACCAGCTCTTGTTTTTATGGATTTTTTATTTTGTTTTATAAATCTCTATTTTATTAACTTCCTCTCTGATATTTATGATTTCATTCCTTCTGCTTACTTTAGGTTTTGTTTGTTCTTCGTTTTCTAATTAATTTAGGAGGGAGGTTAAGTTGTTGATTGGAGATTTTTTTTCTTTTATGACAAAGGCCTGTATTGCTATCAACTTCCCTCTAAGAACGATTTTTTGGCATCCCATAGATTTTGAATAGCTGTGTCTCCATTATGAATTGTTTCAAGGTACTTTTTAATTACCCTTTTGATTGCCTTATTGATTAGTAGCACATATGTCTAACTTATCTATTATGTCATTTAGGATATTTGTTGTCTTACTGATTTTCTGTCTAGAGGATCTTTCCATTGATGTGAGTAGGGTGTTAAAAGCTCACACTATTAATTGTATTCCCATCAATTTCACTTATATTAGGAGCACATGTATTGATGAGGGTAATATTCTTTTCTAAAATTGATCCTTTTACAATTAGTTTCCTTCTTTATCTTTCTTTATGGCCTTGGATTCAAGGTCTATTTTGTCTAATATGAGTATTGCAACTCCTGCTTTCCCGTTTTTTCTATTCATATGAAATAACTTTTTTCATCTCCTCACTTTAAGTTTATATGTGTCTGTTGCTTTAAGGGGACATTGAAGGTAATGATTAATAAATATGAATTTTTTGCCATTGTTAACCAGGTTTTCCAGGGAATTCAATGTTTCTCCTTTGTTCCTGTCTTATCTACTTTTTGGGGGGGTGACTTCCTTTTATTTTATGCTTGCATCCTTTTCTTTTCTGAATGTATCATTTGTTTATTTTTATTTTTATTTTTATTTTTTCCATTATAGCTGGTTTACAGTGTTCTGCCAATTTTCTACTATACAGCATGGTGACCAGTTACACATACATGTTCATATTTTTTATCACATTATCATGCTCTGTCATAAGTGACCAGACATAGTTTCCAGTGGTACACAGCAGGATCTCATTGCTAATCCATTCCAAAGGCAATAGTTTGCATCTCTTAACTGCAAGCTCCCAATCCATCCCACTCCCTACCACTCCCCCTTGGCAAACACAAGTCTCTCTCAAAGTCCATGATTTACTTTTGTGTGGAAAGGTTCATTTGTGCCATATATTAGATTCCAGATATAAGTGATATCACATGGTATTTATCTTTTTCTTTCTAACTTACTTCATTATGAGAGTCACTAGTTCTCTCCATCTTGCTGAAAATGTCATTATATCATTCTTTTTTGTGGCTCAGTAGTATTCCATTGTGTATGTATACCAAATACAATCATCTGTTGATGGACATTTGAAATGTTTCCATGTCTTGGCCATTGTGAATAGTGCTACAATGAACATGCAGGTGCATGTGTATTTTCAAGGAAAATTTTGTCTGGATATATGCCCAAGAGTGGGATTGCTGGGTCATATGGTAGTCCTATGTATACTTTTCTACAGTATTTCCAAACTGTTCTCCATAGTGGCTGTACCAGTTTACATTTCCACCAACAGTGCAGGAGAGTTCCCTTTTCTTCACACCCCCTCCAGCATTTGTTATTTGTGGACATATTAATGATGGCCATTCTGACTGGTGTCAGATGGTATCTCATGGTAGTTTTGATTTGCATTTCATTAATAATCAGGGATATTGAGCATTTTTTTCATGTGCTTGTTGGCCATCTATATGTCTTCCCTGGGGAAATGTCTATTCAGGTCTTTCGCCCATTTTTCCATTGGATGGTTGGCTTTTTTGCTGTTTAGTTGTACAAGTTGCTTGGATATCCTAGAGATTAAGCCCTTGTCGGTTACAACATGTGAAATGATTTTCTCCAATTCTGAAAGGTGTCCTTTAGTTTTCTTTTTGGTTTCCTTAGCTGTGCAAAAGATTGTCAACTGGATTAAGTCTCATTGGATTATTTTGGCTTTTATTTCTGTTGCTTTGGTAGAATGACCTGAGAAAACAGTTGTAAGGTTGATGTCAGAGAATGTTTTGCCCATGTTCTCTTCCAGGAGTTTGATGGTATCTTGTCTTATATTTAAGTGTTTCAGCCATTTTGAGTTCATTTTTGTGCATGGTATGAGGGTTTGTTCTAGTTTCAATGATTTGCATGCAGCTGTCCAGGTTTCCCAGCGATACTCACTGAATAGACTGTCTTTTTCCCATTTTATATTCTGGCTTTTTTTGTCAAAGATTAATTGACCATGGGTGTCTGGGTTTATTTCTGAGCTCTATATTCTGTTCCATTGGTCTGTCCGTCTGTTTGGGTACCAGTACCACACTGTCTTGATGACTGTGGCTTCGTAATATTGCCCGAAGTATGGGAGAGTTACGCCTCCTGCTTGGTTTTTGTTCTTCAGAATTTCTTTAGCAATACTGGGCCTTTGTGGTTCCATCTAAATGTTTGGATTGTTTGTTCTAGTTCTGTGAAAAATGTCCTGGGTAATTTGATAGGGATTGTATCAAATCTGTAGATTGCTTTGGGTAATATGGCCATTTTTACAGTATTAATTTTTGCAACCCAGGAGCATGGAGTATCTTTCCATTTCTTTACATCTTGCTTAATTTCCTTGATTAATTTTTTGTAGTTCTTGACGTATAAATCTTTTACCTCCTTGATCAGGTGTATTCCCAGGTATTTGATGTTTTGGGGTGAAATTTTCAAACGTATTGTATTTTGTATTTCTTTTCTACTATTTCATTGTTAGTACACTGAAATGTGATTGATTCCTGAGTGCTAATCTTACATCCTGCTACTTTGCTGAATTTGCTCATCAGTTCAAGTAGTTTTTGGGTTGAGTCCTTGAGGTTTTCTATACTTAGTATCATGTCATCTGCATACAGTGGCAGTTTTATTTCTTTTGTTTGTCTGATTGCTGTGGCTAGGGCTTCAATTGGAAAGCAATCACTTAAATAAGCCAGCATTCAAATCTAAACATGAGGATGTTAAAAAAAATAAGACATCACAATCATACAATATGGGGAAGGAAAGTAAGAAAATAAAGATTCCTTTTGCATTTCATTGATGTGTCTGAGCCTATATGACTAACAGGCAAAAGCAAGCAGATATAGGAAGGGGATAATATACTTAAAAAACAGGGCAACCACAAATCAAAACCAAATATTACATTCACAAAAACTGAAAAGTACTCAAGAATAAAACAAATGGAAACCCTTTAACAAAAAAAAGAAGAAGAGAGAAACAAAGAATCACCTGGGAAACAGTGTTTCAAATGGGAATAAATAAATATCTATCAATAATCACCTTAAATGTCAATGGACTAAATGCTCCAATCAAAAGACACAGAGTGGCAGATTGGATAAAAAAACAAAAAACTGGAGTTCCCATCATGGCTCAGTGGTTAATGAAACCAAGTGGGAATGATGAGTTTGGGGGTTTGATCCCTGGCCGTGCTTGGTGGGTTAAGGATCTGGTGTTGCTGTGAGCTATGGTATAGGTTGCAGATGCAGCTCGGATCTGGCATTGCTGTGGCTGTGGTGGAGGCCAGCAGCTACAACTCTGATTGAACCCCTAGTTTGGGCACTCCATATGCTGTGGGTGCAGCCCTCAGGAGATAAAAAAAGACAAAAAAAAAAAAACCTTCAATCTGGTGTCTACAAGAAGTTCAATTTAGAGCAAAGGACATTTATAGATTGAAAGTGAGGTGATGGGAAAAGATATTTCATGCCAAGGGACAAGACAGGAAAGCAGGAGTTGCAATGCTCATATCCGACAAAATAGACTTTAAATTCAAGGCCATGAACAAAGTCAAAGAAGCACACTATTTAATGGTTAAAGGATCCATTCAAGGAGTTCCTGTCATGGCTCAGTGGTTAACAAATCTGACTAGGAGACATGAGGTTGCGGGTTTGATCCCTGCCCTTGCTCAGTGGGTTAAGGATCCGGCTTTGCCGTGAGATATGGAGTAGGTCACAGACATGGCTAGGATCCCGTGTTGCTATAGCTCTGGTGTAGCTGACAGCTACAGCTCCAATTAGAGCCCTAGCCTGGGAATCTCCATATGCCATGGGAGCAGCCCCAGAAAAGGCCAAAAAAAAAAAAAAGCCAAAAAAGACAGGATCCATTCAAGAAGAGAATATTACAATCATCAATATATATGCCCCTAGTACAGGAGGAAACAATTACTTACAACAATTAATAAGACACATAAGAGGAGAAATATATGGGAATAAAATAATAGGAGATATTAACACCCCACTCACATCAATGGAGAGATCCTCTAGACAGAAAATCAATAAAGCAACAGAAATCCTAAAGGACACAGTAGAAAAGTTAGACTTCATTGACATTTTCAGTACATTACATTCAAATAAATCAGAATATATGCATTCTTCTCAAGTGCACATAGAACATTATCAAGAATTGATCACATACTGGGGCACAAAGCTAACCTCAATTTAATTTCTAAGAGTATAGAAATTATTTCAAGTATCTTCTCTGACCACAATGGCATGAAACTAGAAATCAACCACAGGAAAAGAAATGAGGAAAAAACCACTACACGGAGACTAAACAATATGCTACTAAATAACCAATGGGTCAATGAGGAAATCAAGAAAGAAATTAAAAAATACTTCGAGACAAATGATAATGAAGACACAACAACTCAAAATCTATAGGATGCTGCAAAAGCTTTGCTCAGAGGGAAATTCACAGCAATACAGCCTTCCTCAAAAAAGTAGAAAAATCTCAAATTGACATCTTAATCCACCACCACCTAAATGAATTAGCAAAAGAAGAGCAAGCAAAACCTAAAGCCAGAAGAAGGAAGGAAATCATAAAGCTCAGAGAGGAATTCAATAAAATACAGATTTTAAAAAATGATAGACAATAAAACCAAGAGCTGGTTCTTTGAAAAGGTAAACAAAATTGACAAACTTCTGGCCAGACTCACCAGGAAGAGGAGAGAAAAAACCCAAATAAACGAAATAAGAAATGAAAAAGGAGAAATCACAACAGTTACTATGGAAATACAAAAAACCATGACAGAATACTATGAACAATTGTGTGCTAACAAATTTGACAACCTAGAAGAAATCCACAACTTTCTAGAGACATAGCCTGCCAAAACTGAATCAAGAAGAAATAGATCAACTGAACAGACCAATCACTAGAAATGAAGTTGAATATGTCATAAAAACACTCCCCACAAATTAAAGTCAAGGGCCAGATGGTTTCACAGGCAAAATCTACCAAACATACAAAGAGGAATTTATACCCATCCTCCTCATACTTTTTCAAAAGTTTGAAGAAGAAAGACCACTCCTAAAGATATTATATGACACCATCATCACTGTAATCCCCAAACCTGACACAGATATCACCAAAAATGAAAACTATTGACCAACGTCTCTGATGAATATAGACGCAAAAATTCTCAACAAAATTTTATGCAACTGCATCCAACAACATATAAAAAAGATCATACACCACGACCAGGTGGGATTCATCCTAGGTTCACAAGGATGGCTCAACATATGCAAATCAATTAATGTCATTAACTACATTAACATAAGAAAAGTCAAAAACTACATGATCATCTCAATAGATGCAGAAAAAGCATTTGACAAAGTCCAACAGCTATTCATGATAAAAATATTACCAAAGTGGGTATAGAGGGAACATAGCTTAACATAATCAAAGCCATTTATGACAAACTCACAACAAATGTAATAGTGGAGAAAAGCTGAATGACTTTGCACTAAAATTTGGAACAAGACAAGGATGCCAACTCTCACCATTGTTATTCAACGTAGTATTGTTTGGTTTTGATTTGTAGTTTCCCTGTTTTTCAGTATGTTAACCCATTCCTATATCTGCTTCCTTTAGCCTGATAGTCATAGAGACTCAAATACTGGAGTTCCCATTGTGGTGAAGTGGTTAATGAATCTGACTAGGAACCATGAGGTTGAGGGTTCGATCCCTGGCCTTGCTCAGTGAATTAAGGATCTGGAGTTGCTGAGAGCTGTGGTGTATGTAGATGGCAGATGTGGCTCGGATCCCACGTTGCTGTGGCTCTGGTGTGGACTGGCGGCTACAGCTCCGATTCGACCCCTAGCCTGGGAACCTCTATATGCCGCAGGAGCAGCCCTAGAAAAGGCAAACAAACAAAAAAACAAACAAACAAAACAAATACATTCTAGAAAAAAAAGAGTCTTGATGTTCTTGCTTTCCTTTCCCACATTTTATGATTTTGATGTCCTTTTTAACATCTCTGTTTATCGTTTTGCTGTTGCTTGTGTTTATAGTTGCTTTTACAATATTTTTTTCTTTTTAGATCTGTATACTGCCTTATTTACGTGATTGCTTTCCAGCTGTGATTTAATTCCTCCTTATTATTTCTTCTTATTTAGCTTTTATTTAGAGGATTGCTTTTAATATTTCTCTTAAACTTTCTTTCTCTTTATTTCTTTATTTGCTATCTTTTTTTCATTTTGCTCTATCCAGTTTCTTGACCTCTTTGGAGGTTTAAGGTCTTCTGTCACTGTTCAATAGATGTTCTGTGTGAATTGTTATACATGTAGATTTTTTTTTTTATATTTGTGGAAGAAGGTGATTGCCACATCTTACTCATCTGTCATCTTAATTCTGACAGTCACTGTTTTGATTAGCATTTCCCTGATGCTTGGTGATATTGAGAATATTTTCATGTGTCAGTTTTTGGGTTTTAAATTCCCTTATTACTATTGTGATACTGTCTATTTTTCCCTTTATGTCTATTAATATTTGCTTTATGTAATGTGGTGCTCATATTTTGGGAATATATATTTACGACTGTTATATCTTCTTCTCGGGTTGATTCTTTGATCATTTTGTAACGTCCTTCTTTGGCACTTTCAAAAGTCTTTATTTTTAAGTTTATTTTGTCTAATGTAAGTATTGACAGCACAGCTCTCTTTTCATTTCCATTTGCATGGAATATTTTTCCCTCCTTTCAGTTTACTTCTTTGTGTGTCTTTAGATCTGAAGTGAGTTTCTTGTAGGCAACATTATACATGGTTTTTTTTTTAATCTTTTCAGCCACTCTATATATTCTGGAGTATTTAGTCAATTTACATTTAATGTAAATTTTGACAGGTATGTATGTATTGCCATTTTATTAATTGCTTGGGGTAGGCTTTTGTAGTTCTTTTTTGTTCCTGTCTTCTTTGTTTGTGCTTTTCCCTTGTGATCTCATAACTATGTTCAGTGTTATGACTGGAATCTATTTTTTGTGTGTATGTATTAAAGATTTTTGGATTATGTTTACCATGAGGGGTGTGTGTGTGTGTGTGTGTGTGTGTGTGTGTGTGTGTATACATATATATATAATTATTTTAAATTTCTGATCTCTTAAATTGCTTTTTTTTTTTTTTTTTTTTTTTTGCTTATGGCTGCCTTTGAGGCATATGGGAGATCCCAGGCTAAGAGTCAAATCAGAGCTAGGGCTGCCAGCATATGCCACAGCCACAGCAATGTGGGATCCAAGCTGCATCTGTGACCTACACTGCAGCTTGCAGCAACACCAGATCCTTAACCCACTGACCAAGGCCAGGGATTGAACCCCAATCCTCATGGATACTAGTGGGATTCTTAACCCACTGAGATGTAGTGGAAACAACTCAAATGCATTTTAACAACACTGCATTTTTACTTTACCCTAAACGTTTACTATTTTCACCAACATATTTTACATCATTTTGTTTTGTGTATTCATTAACTACTTTTCTCTTTTAAACTTCATACTACCTTTAATAGCTTTAGTGTTCATTTGACTTTACCAATGAGATTTTTTTCCTTTCATAATTTTCATGTTTCCATTTGTGGTTTTTTTCTTTTTCATTGAGGGAATTTTCTAAAATTGGTTTGGTGGTGTTTTTGCTTGTCTGTAAAACTTTGATATCTCCATCAAATCTGAATGGAATCTTGCTTAATAGAGTATTCTTGGTTGTAGTTTTGTGTTTGTGTGTGTGTGTGTGTGTGTGTGTGTGTTTCCTTTCATCATTTTAAACATATCATCCCATTCCCTTCTGGCCTTCACAGTTTCTGCTTAAAAGTCAGCTGTGAGCTTATGAGAGTTCCCTTATATGTAACCCATTGCTCTTCTTTGCTGCTTTTAACGTTCTGTCTTTATTTTTAATTTTTGCCTACTTTTTTTTTGGGGGGGGGCTGTGCCCGTGGCATGTGGAAGTTCCCAGGCCAGTGACTGAACCCACATTACAGCAGTGACAATGCCATATCCTTAACCTGCTGTGCCACAAGAGAACTCAATTTTTGCCATTTTAATTACAGTATTTCTTTGTGTAGACCTGTTTGAGTTGATCCTATTGGAGGCTTTCTAACTTCTAGACCTAGACATTTGTTTATTTTCCCAGGTTAGGGAAATGTTCAGCTATTATGTCTTTAAATGTGTTCTCTGCCTCTTTCGCTCTCTTTTACTACTGGGACCTCTATAATGTGAACGTTATATGCTTGGTGTTGTTCTAGAGGTCTCAAACTGCCCTCATTTCTTTTTATTCGCTTTTTTTCTGCTTTCCATGAAGCATCAGTGATTTCCAATACTCTGTCTTCCAGCTTGTTCATCTACTCGATATCATCTAATCTGCCACTGACTCCTTCTGGTGCAATTTTTCATTTCAATTATTGTATTCTTCAGCTCTGTTTAGGTCTTCTTTATATTTTCTAACTCTTTGTTAGAAGAGTTCACCCATTCTTCTCCTAAGTTTTTTTAACAACTTTATGATCATTAACTTGAATTCCTTGTCTGGTAGATTGCCTACCTCTATTTCACTGTGTTCTTCTGGAGTTTTATTTTGATACTTGGTTTGGAACATATTCCTCTGTAGCCTCACTTTGTTTAATTTTCTGTCTTTATTTCTATATATTTAGTGGGTTGTCTTACATTTCTTGAGCTTATAGGAGTGACCTTCTGTAGGAGATGTCCTATACATCCCACCAGTACACACCCCTCTGGTCAAAAGAGGCATATGCTCCAGGGTACTGTCTATATGAGTGGCATTTGTCCTCCTCTTGAGGCTGGCTGCCTACCATGGGCAGTCTTGTAGGCATAGCTAACCACTGTTCTGGTTGGTTGCCAGGTTCTATCTTGTATGGAGACTGCTGGCCACTGATGGGTGGGGCCAGCTCACAAGGATGCTGCCTTCAGAGTGGGTGGTAGTGTGGCCAGAGGTCTTGGGTCTAGTGTCAGCATGCTGGTGGATGGGGCTGGTTCCTGACATCGTTGTCTGGAAGGTCCAGGGTGTCTCAAAACTGGTGTTGGCCCTCAAATGAGTTGCAATGAATCATAGGTCAACTGGCTGAGGGGTCCAAGGTATCTCATGGCTGGTGCTGACCTTCTGGTGAGTGGGTTGGGTTTGGGGGGTCCTAGAACTGGTGTCAGCCTCCCAGTGATGGGGTCAGGGCCATGAAGGTGCCAGGGTTCATTCTTCCCCACTGGGGAGTGAGGCTGGGTCCTAGGGCTAGTGCTGACCCACTAGTGGGCAGAGATGGATCCAGGTTCAGTGGCTACTAGGCCCTGGGAATCCAGGGGATAGTGCCCATGCACTGGTATGCAAGGCTGGGTGCTGAGCCCTTTGTAGTACAGGGCCAGGTCTCAGGGTGGCTTTATGCTCAAGGGATCTTAAGGTAGCTGGCCTGCTAGTGGATGGAACTATGTCTCCACCTGGCTGGCTGCTTGGCCTTAGGCATCCCAGCACTCATAGGACAAGCTGGTTGGTATGGCTAGTTTCCAGACCTTATAATCTAGAGGGAGAATTCCAAAATGGCATTTGCCAGTACCAGTGTCCTTGGAGTATAACAAGCTTCCAAAAATGGCTGCCATGAGTGTCTATGTTCCCAGTGTGAACTCCAATTGCCTAATGCCTATCCAGTAGGCTCTCTAAGATCATCAGGTGGGGCCGATGCAGGCTTCGTTCAAACACTGCTTCTGCCCTGGGTCTTCAAGTATAGAAGACTTTGTGTGTCTCTTTGAGAGTGGAGTCTTTATTTCCCAAAGGCTTCTGGCTCTTCCAGAAATAAGCCCCACTGGCCTTCAAAGCCAGATATTCTCGGGGATCATCTTCCTTGTGCACAATATCTGGATGGGGAGCCCAATGTGGGACTCAAACTCTTTGGTCCTTGGGGGAAACTTCTGCAATTGTAATTATCTTCCCATGTGTGGGTTGCCAACCTGTAGGTATGGGTCTTCACTATATTGCATCTCTACGCATCTTGTTGTGGTTCCTTCTTTATATATTTAGTTGTAGATGATATTTTCTGCTAGTTTTCTGGTCTTTCTCATTGATGGTTGCTCTGTAAATAATTATACTTTTGATATGCCCAAAGTAGGAGGTAAGTTTAGTATCTTCTGAATCTGCCATCTTGGCCATTCCCTCTAATAAACTCTTAAATGGATCAGAGATATAAACATAAAAATAAAACCACAACATTGCTGGTAGAAAATTCAGATCACTCTCTACATATCTAGAGTTATAGGTAAAGGCTTTCTATGATTCAGTATAGATTCGATAACATAAAATATTAATATATTTCACTTCTAAAAAGTTTTCAAATGTATGCCAATACTATCATAAATAATATTAACTGAAAATTGACAAACTGGGAAGGAAATATTTACGATATATATGGCAGATGAAAGGTAAAAACACCTCTCAAATACTGAGGGTCAAAAACAATTTTCAAGTTGTGAATAAATGGTCAAAAGACATTAACAGAAAATTTAAATACATATTATGTATACATCTGTGTGTATGTATATGTACGATTAAGCATGAAAAAGGACAAGTTTCTCATAGTAAGACAAATGTAATTTAAAATTGCACTGAAATACCATTTGTTATCAAATCAGTAAAAAAGTTTTAAAATTATAACGAAATATTCTTTTTGACAAGGTTCTCATATAAGTATTCTCATATATTGTTAGAAGAAAAGTAAATTGGTACAACTCTTCTAGAGATGAATTTGTGAATATCTTGTAAAACTGTATACGAACTTGCATTTTGCCACAGAAATCCCACTTCTAATAATTTGCCCTGAAGATAAACCTTCAACAATATGAAAATATATGTGTACAAGTTTATTCATTACAGCATTGTTTGTGGGTGCAAAATACTGAACATAAACTAAATGTCCCTACATAGGATAGAGGCTGAATAAACTGTAATATATCCACATAATAGAATACTCTGCAACTGTAACAAAGAATGATGAAGACCTATATGAGCTTACATGGGGTCATTTCCAGGATATATTGTCAAGTTTTAAGTATAAATTATGCTACATTTTCCATCAAAAGAAGGAAGGAAATGAGAAAATACATACACATTTTCTCATTTGTACAAAAAAGCAACACAGGAAGGATAAAGCTGACATGAATGAGAATTTTACCTTCAGGGTTTGGGTGGAAACTGGTAGGAAATATTAGGAGGGATTGGAATGAAGTAGAAAGAATTGGGGTGAAATGACACTTCTCTTGAATAAGTCTTTTGGTATAATTATGACTTTTGAAGCCATGTTAAATCCTCATATAGTCAAATGGTACAATAGAAATAAAGGGATGGGGAAATCCTACAGTGGAATACAAACAGAAATTAAACTAACTGGATTTCTAAAGAGTAACAAAATATACCAAGGCCAGGGCCAACATAGGGAAGGATGAATAATCCAAGTAATTTTTGAACAAAGTATTTTGACTATATTTAGCCTCCAGGCTAAATGTCAGAAAAAAATATAAACAAACATCAAAACCTATTTAGTAGGTTTATTTTTTTGAGAGTTATGGGTTAATAATTCTCCAATTACTTTCTGTATATTCTAGGACTAAGTAAAACTGTAAATATATTTTAAATAATGGGAGCCAGGTTTCTCATTGTCTAAGAGGTGAATCACAAATATGGAAAGGAAGAAACCCTTAGTGAACCATATAGTGTTGGACTGGAATTAGAGGCATCAGAATATATAGTTATATATGTAAACATATGTATTATTATGCATTGCTGAGTGTGGAGAGAGGACCTAGGAGCAACGAAACCCCAGTAGCAATGAGTACACATAGTGCCCAGATCTTGGTTTTTAAACACCTTTTCTCCAATAAAATAAGCTAGGGCTCCTAGGAGAAATGGATGGATTCAGGGCTGGGGATGACAAAGTGTAAGTTAGGAATTTCTTCTTGTGCCAGAAAGTAAAGAAGTGCTTAAGAAATGAAGTGAAATGTTAAATGTATATAGAAAACAGCTTGAAGAGGCAGACTCCCATTGGCCAAATATATGATTACCTGACCATCAAAATAATGAATATAATGGATTATAACCCACTAAATGAAATAAGGATTCACTTTTATGTAATCTAAAATATGGCACAAAAGATCCTATCTATAAAACAGAAACAGATCAAGGACATGGAGAGGAAACATGTGGTTGCTGGGGGAGAGCGGGAAGGAAATGGGATGGACAGAGAGTTTGAGGTTGGTAGATGCAAACTATTACATGCAGAATGGATAAGCAATGAAGACTATTGTACAGCACAGGATACTATGTCCAGTTTCCTGGGGTAGAATATGATGGAAGATAGTATGAGAAAAAGAATGTAAATATATGTGTGACTGGGTCAATATGCCATACAACAGAAATTGACACAACACTGAAAATCAATTATACTCTAATAAAAAAATGCATAGATCCAAACTGCTATAAATGAATGAATGAATAAATGATAAGAGATAGTTATACCTTAGAATGTCAGCTAATAAATGTAGAAAGAGTGATAGAATTATAAAATCACTATTTGGTAAGTGTCATAACATACTAATAATAATATATTAATAATTAATTCAACCGAGCACCATGAATAAATCCTAGTGAGTGAGCTGTTGAGAAAAAGGACAGTCTCAAAAAATCTCCCACAGATTCCAAATTATTGCAAAGTAAAGAGTGGTGATTTACAGTGCAGAAACCTGGCAGATAGTACTTAAACTCAATGATCAAAATTAACATGACCAGTAATGGCACAAAAGTATCATGTATCTTCTGATATGATACTGAAAAGGACACATATCACTATTGTGGTATTCCTGCCCAAAGTTCATAGCCTGAATCTAATTAGGAGGAAATATTAGACAAACCAAAAATTAAGGGTTTTCTACAAAATTATTGGACTGTATTATTCAAAATGTCGAGGTTATAAAAGATAAAGAAAGGCTGAGGAACGATTTCAGAGCAAAGAAGACTAAAGTAATATGACAAATAAAAGCTAAGATCTAAGATTGCCTTTCAATAGATCTAATGTAAGGTCTGTACATTAGATAATAGTATTGCATCATTGTTAATTTCATTGTTTTAATAATTGAACTGTGGTTATATAAGATAGTATTCCTTGTTTTCAGGAAATACACACTGAAGTACTTAAGAGTAAAGGAACATCAAATCTGAAACATACTCTCAGGAATGGCTCAGGAAAAAAAGTGCATATATAGTATGTCCCAAAATCTTAGTGAATTTTTAACCTTCAATATCATCAGAAGTTTGAATGTTACAAATGTACAGAAAGCATTATTTGAAAGCTTATTTAAAATTCAGCAAGGTAGCAGGATATAAGATTAACATTCAGAAGTCAGTCGCATTTCTGTATACTAACAATGAAATAGTAGAAAAGGAATACAAAAATGCAATACCTTTTAAAATTGCACCTCACAAAATCAAATAACTGGGGATACACCAGACCAAGGAGGGGAGAAACACTTATATGCTGAGAACTATAAACATTAATCAAGGAAATTAAAAGAGGATTCAAAGAAATGGAAAGATATTCCATGCTCCTTGGTTGCAAAAATTAATATTGTAAAAATGGCCATACTAACCAAAGCAATCTACAGATTCAATGCAATCCCTGTCAAATTACCCATGACATTTTTCACAGAACTAGAACAAACAATCCAAAAATTCATATGGAACCACAAAAGACCCAGAATTGCCAAAGCAATTCTTAGGAACATAAACCAAGCAGTAGGCATCTCTCTCCCAGACTTCAGGCAATATTACAAAGCCACAGTCATCTAGACAGTGTGGTCCTGGTACCAAAACAGACATACAGACCAATGGAACAGAATAGAGAACCCAGAAATAAACCCAGACACCTATGGTCAATTAATCTTTGACAAAGGAAGCAAGAATATAAAATGGGGAAAAGACAGTCTTTTCAGCAAATGTTGCTGGGAAAACAGGACAGCTGCATGCAAATAAATGAAACTAGAACACACCCTCACACCATGCACAAAAATAAACTCAAAATGGCTTAAAGACTTAAATGTAAGACAAGACACCATCAAAATACTAGAAGAGAACATAGGCAAAACCTTCTCTGATAACAACCTTACAACTGTTTTCTCAGGTCATTCTCCCAAAGCAACAGAAATAAAAGCAAAAATAAACCAATGGGACCTAATCAAACTGACAAGCTTTTGCACATAGAGGAAATCATTTAAAAAAAAGACAATTTACAGAATGGGAGAAAAATGTTTCAAATGATGCAGCTAACAAGGGCTTAATCTCTAAAATATACAGACAGCTTATACAACGCAACAGCAAAAAAGCCAACAACCCAATTGAAAAGTGGGCAAAAGACCTGAATAGACATTTTTCCAAAGAAGATACACAGAAATAAAAAACATTTATATATATAAATTCTAATTTTTGTTTCAGTGCTTTTGATCAAAGATAACAAATGCTGAGGCATGAGAAATCCCTGGCAAATATACCTACTAGCTTCTTCTGAATCCCTTGGCACCCTTGGGTACCATAATTGTGAATACTTGAGTATGTATGGGTATGTATAAGTGTGGGTATTTGGGAATATAGGTATGTGCATGTAACTGCCAAAGTGGTTGAAATTGGCTGAATCAGCGACCTGAATCTCACAGTATTCTTTGACCAATAATCTAATTGTCATTTTAAACAATAGTTCTTAAAAGAATGACTATTTTTCATGGCATCAAAATTATGTGGAGAGCTTTTAAAAAAAATGAAGATTCTCAGACTCTGACTCAGAAAGACTTAATTGGAATTTCTAGGGATGGGACCATGGAATCTGTATTTTTACACAATTCTCTACATTATTCTAATACATAATTCAGTTTAGCAAACACTGATTTTCAACACATTCTATTTGTTATTCCTTAGGTGGGAACAAGTTGATTGAGAGAGAAGAGGGGACAATAGTGGACATCCAGTCTACTGAAAGATAAGAATTAAAACCAGAATTCCTTTCTAGATTATTTGGCTCTCTACATTAATTCCAAAAAGTCAGACAGGCTGGAACCATCATGAAACCAGGTTATGTAAAAGTCAAGGAAAGGAGAACTTCTTTAAAGAAGGCAGAAAAAAATGGTTAACTCCAAGAAAAGATGAGGCTGCTAAGAGACAATTTTCTCATGCACAGAGCTGTCCATCCATCCATACAACTTTCTTCTAGATGATAACATCTGAGTTAATGTGGTAACATTCAAAAAAAGGATTCGGAGTTAAAAGAGGTCAATAAAGACCTATTTTATCATTGCATATTAATATCTTAGTGAAATTTGCCAGTTTCTATATACTAAACCATTGAAAACACTTTACTTGCATTATCTCATTTACTCTTCATCACAGCTCTGATTTTCTATTTACTAACTTTTGCTGATGGGCAAAGAAAGGCCCATGGAGGTTAAGAAAAATGCCCAAAAAGGAGCCACTAATAAGTAACAGGGGTCAGGATTTAAAGACTAGCAGGGTGGCATCAGAATACAGAATACTCTACTGTTCTGTCTCACTCCAGAAAAGATATCTGAGAGAGGAGCCTGAAAAAAAAAAGTGAACCAAAATAAGTTGTACTGAAGAGCTAATGAAGAGAAAATGTGGTTTGTAATAATCTTTCCTTTTGGGGTTTTTCTGATTAATGCCTTTCAATGGACAGTTTCTTCTCTAGATGAGGTTAGTCAGTGGAATTTTTTGCATCCAATCTTCCTCTTTATAGGCTCCTTGTTTGATTCAATTTAGATAGTTAGACTTAGGGTACTTCTTTCACAAATTGCTGAGTAGAACTTCTGTCACATTGGCATTCATCACTCTGATATCTGCATGCACAACACATATGAATTTAAGTAATGTCCTTAGGAACTTCGACTGAGAAGCATCCAGTTCCATATGTTAGTGTTAATTGGTAGATGATTTACATCACAAGATACCAGAAGTCTGTAAGATAAGAGGAAACTCAAGAAAGATGTCAGCCTCTCTCCATTACCATTTATTTTGCTACTGCTTATGATGCCAGAAGGGGCTGAATTGGGAGAGAATTGAAAAAAAAGTTGCTGTAATAAAGATAGAGGCCTAGGTTCCATACACTTTTCTGAAATACATGGGATAAATCAGTAGTTTTTCTTAAGACACGAAAAAGCAGACTGGTTTTCTTTATATCACCAAGGACCTCAGGGAGGCCATCACAGTCAGTACTGGAGTTAGTAACAGAATCCTAAAATTTCAATATGTATATTACATTCTGGATCACTAGAATGAAGCACAGGTTAAAGAAGCTCAAAATATTTAGGACACATCTCTGTGACCTAGAAGAGAAATAAAAGGTAAATGAAGGAGTTCCCTTGTGGCACAGCAGATTTAGAATCCGGTGTTGTCAATAAAGTGGCTTGGGTTTGATCCTTGGCCCAGGAACTTCCACATGCCATGGGTGCAACCAAAACAAAAAAAAGTAAATGAGTTTCTAAGAGAAAAAGAAAAAGAAAAATTAAACCTATTCAAAGAAAAGACAGATTATGGGCAAGCCAGAGAAGATCAGAAGAGAGTTATAATGTACATTACAATCCAAATCATAATGCTACCTATCATTCATTTTTAATAGCTACTAGGTATTGAATGTTTAACTATATGATAAGAACTTTGCTTAGTATTTTACATACATTATCTTAAATCCTTGAAACCCTATGAAACAAATAATCTTAAATCCCATTTTACACATAAAGAAACTGGGCTTCAGAGAAGTTATATTACTTGCTAAGGACACACAATTAATAAGTAGAGGAGTATCTGAATGTAAGTCTGCACTCTCACTCATACTGCTGACTCAAGGAATACTCATTAGAAAAGTAGGATTAAAAAAAAAATCTCCAAGTGACCAAGTAACCAATAGGTGAAATGTACTGACTCCTTAGGAAGAAATTAATTAATTATTTATTTATTTTTATTTTTTGTCTTTTTAGGGCTACACTCCAACCAAAGAACATGGAAGTTTCCAGGCTAGGGGTTGAATTGGAGCTGCAGCTGCTGGCCTGTGCCCCAGCAACACCATATCTGAGCCTCTTCTGTGACCTACACCACAGCTCATGGCAACGCTGGATCCTTTAAACCCACTGAGCAAAGCTGGGGACCAAACCCACATCCTCATGGATGCTAGCAGAATTCTTAACCTGCTAAGCCATGACAGAGACTCCAAAGAAGAAGTTGATTTTTAAATATGAACATAAGAGTAATTTAGAGAAACCTATGAAAACCTATGAAAAATACAGATTTAGATATGTGGGTTAAGAATATGAGCACCACTCTGAATATAATAATTTTTTCAGACCAGGTGCATGAGTGAATAGTAAAGTCACTGGAAATAAGGTTTCTGGGAAGCAAAATATTCATATGATGCCATAGTAATGACTGATAAATTAATTACCAAATACATTTTACAGTGGGGATATCTGGTAATCACTACCTAAGGCAGGTAATCAAATTGCATCACTGGAGTGAGGGATGGAGTGGGATAGGATTGGGATCTTGGGATTAATAGATGCAAACGATTGCCTTTGGAATGGATTAGCAATGAAATCCTGCTATGTAGCACTGGAACCTAAGTCCAGTCACTTATGATGGATCATGATAATGTGAGAAAATAGAATGTGTACATGTATGTGTAACTGGGTCACCATGCTGTACAGTAGAAAAAAATTTTACTGGGAAATAACAATTAAAATAAATAAATTAATTAATAAAAATACAAAAAAAGATAAAATTTATCTGTAGAACTGATATTAACTTACTGCTTGCAGTTAAATCTGTAATTTAACAAGTTATTACCGAAAAAAAAGGAAAGAAAATTTCTCATGATATGACAAAATGAGAAGCATACAATCTCACCCATTAAGCATTCTTCCCAAAAATGTTTATGCTGATACATTCAGTCTTTTAGACCTGATTTCCAATTTGCAGGAAACAGGGGTGATAGAAGAACAAATAATATAATGATGAAGAAATGATCAGGTAAATCTAGAACATGAGAATTTTCTAAGAAAACTGGCTAGGACTCTTCCAAAAGTCAATGTCATACAAAAAAGGTAGAGGTACTATTCTAGATTAAAAGAGATTAAAGGAGTTCCCCTCATGGCTCAGTGGTTAACGAATCTGACTAGGAACCATGAGGTTGCAGGTTCAATCCCTGGCCTTGCTCAATGGGTTGAGGATCTGACATTGCCCTGAGCTGTGGTGTAGGTCGCAGACATGGCTTGGATCTGGCATTGCTGTGGCTCTGGCATAGGCTAGGCCAGTGGCTATAGATCAAATTGGACCCCTAGCCTGGGAACCTCCATAGGCTGTAGTAGCACTAGAAAAGGCAAAATGACACACACAAAAAAGTAAAAAATAAAAGAGATGAAAGATGTAGCACAAATATTTGTAAAAATGGATAATTCTGACTATGTACCTGATATTAATTATCTTATGGAATATTTTTGGGGGTAATGATATTATAGTTATATAAGAGAATTATTCTTAAGAGTTCCATGCTGAAGTATTGAAGAGTGAAGTGTGTGTGTGCATGTGCATGTGTGCGTGTGTTTGAATGTTTTATCCCTCTCTCTAATAGAAAATAAGATCTAGATATATAAATATATGAATAATATAGCTATAGATAATGTGTTAGGGACTGAGAAAGCACTTGAAAATGTGACTAAATGTCAACCAATGTAATCAAAATTGGGAGAAAATATAAGGCACCCACTAAGAAGATAGACTATTACAGAAATTTTTCAAACTTTTAGTGGAGAAAATAATAGAACACATAAGACTTAATTAAGCCAAAAAAAGATTAAAAAAGAAGAAAAAGAATACAAGGAAGTACTTTATTGAAAAAATAAAATGGTAGAACTTTTAAGTAATCACAATACATGTTATTATTCAAAATTGAGCTAAATATTTTATATTAAATATATGTATATATATAAATATAAACATAGGTGTGTGTGTATACAAGTAGAAATTACATAAGCAGTTAAGGTTATTAAATTAACAATTCTTTTAAAACACATAAAAGAGTCATACATTAATTTTCAGGAAATATATAGATTGGATTTGAAATCTAGACTTTATCAGGATTGAAAGGAATTGTAAATATAATTCTGAAGTTAATTAAAAGTGACTATTAAACTGAAATAAAATTAAGAAAACCCTTCTATTTACAATATCCTCAAAAATAATAAAATGCTTAGGAATAAATTTAATATAAAGAAGTACCAAAATTATTTCTAAAAACTGAAAAACATTGTCAAGAGAAACCTAAACAGAACAAAATTTGTTCATGGATTAGATGTGAGAAGAAGAAGAAAAAGAGAGCTCAAAGATGACTCTTTTCAGCTTGCACAAGTAAAAAAAATTACAATGGAGAAGTCTGTGGGAAGAACAGTTTTGGAAGGGTAAATCAGTATTTCATTTTAGTTTGGTTTGGTTTTTTTTAGTTTGGTTTGTTTTTTGGCCATGGCATGATGTAGGATCTCAGTTCCCAGACCAGGGACAGAACCCAGGCCAGAGCAGTGAAAGCACTGAGTACTAATCACTAGACCACTAAGGAACTCCCAGTATTTCATTTTAGACATGATAAGTTTGGGGATGTTTAATAAAAACTCAGGAAAGATGTCAAATAGAAAAAATGGCTACATGGGTCTGAAGTTCAGAGGAGAGATCTGGGCTGGAGAAATAAATCTGGGAGTCATTCCCTCAACAAATGCTTACTGAGTATCATCCCCATGCCAGGTATTGTGCTAGAACCTGTGCTCTCCAATATGGTCACCACTAGTCACATAATGGCATATTAAATGTTCAGTTTCTTATTCTCACTAGCCATATTTCCAATGCTTAATAGCCTCATGTACCTAGTTCAAATGTACCTAGGTTCAAATCCTGGCTCTAACTTCTAGAAGCTACTTAAATTTGTGCCTTACTTCATCTACACAATGGGATAATAATACAATCTAATTCATAGACATGATGTGAAGTTCAAATGATTTACATTTGCAAAGTGCTTAACACAGATAACTGCATATAGTAAGTGCTAAATCAGTGCTGTTTCTTTATGTTGTTAAATCACAGTGGCAGATTAGTTGATTATATTTTGAATGCTACCAGATGGCAACAACTGAAACTGAATCAAGAAAAAGAGTAAGAATAAATAAAAAGAAATACAAAAACTTTTACAAAAAGTCTCTGAGAATCATGTACTTGGAAGATTCGAAGCCAATGTCTTGAAGAAGGCTCAGAATTTTTCAGCATATTGTCAATATATATACCAGCGCAATTGCTATAAGTAAATATGTATAAAAAATATTTATGCTGCATACAAAATTCTTGTATAATCATATAACCACTATGAATATGAAAAGGTGTCTTTTGGGGAGAAGTTTATGTAATATGAGGCAAGATGAACTAAGACATTACAGTGATTTCCATATTTGATAGGGCAAACTGTCAATTTCCATTGTATTGGCAAAGCACAACCATAAATCTTTGGTAGATTGAATGGTTGTAGTAATACTAATGCAACCTAAATCATTAAAAATGATCATGGGAAAGAAAGAAAAGAATGGCTGATTTATAAAAAGCATCTTAGAATTTTAATTTGCATTTATTTACCTGCATAAGTTTGGGTAAAGAGTTGATTGGGGGAGTTCCCATTGTGGCTCAGTGGGTTAAGAACCCAACTAGTATACATTAGGATGCAGGTTTGATCTCTGACCTCAGGCAATGGGTTAATAATCCAGTGCTGCAATGATACAATACGTGAACCTTGTTTGGATCCTGATTTAAACAATCAAACTTTAAAAAGAAAATAAGGCAACTTAGCAAGTTTTGAATGTGATGATATTAAGAAATTGTTGTTGCTTTTAAAGTGTGAAATTGGTATTGTGGCTATGTGAAAAAAGAGTCTTTATCTTTTAATGATACGTACAGAAACACTTATGGATGAAATAAGACATTTGAAATCCACTTGAAAATAACACAGTGGGTGGAGGAAAAAGTGGGTGAGGCTCTAGCTGAAACAAGACTGGCCAATTGTTGATACTTGTTGAAGTAGGGTGCTGGATATAGGGAGGTTCAACATATGGTATTTTTTACTTCCATAAATGTTTGAAATTTTCTGTAATAAAAAGTTATTGTTTAAAAAGAACTAGAAGTTAGAGAAACCAGTAACTGTGCTTGCTTCCTAGGATGGAAACTGGGTGGTTGGGGACCAGAGGTGAAAACTTCCTTTACACAGTTTACCTTTTGTAGTTTTTAAAAGAAAAACATGTTCAGTATTTTTAGATTCCGTATATGTGATATATGGTATTTGTCTTTCTCTGTCTGACTTATCTCACTTAACATAATGCCCTCAAGTTCCATCCATGTTATCACAAATGGAAGGACTTCCTTCTTTCTTATGGCTGATATATATATATATATAAAATGTTCTTTATTCATTCATCCATTGACAACACAAGTTGTTTCCATTTCTTAACTATAGTGAATAATGCTGCAATGAACATGCTTCAGGATACTGATTTCACTTTCTTTGATTTATACATAGAAGTGGGACTGCTAGATGATATAGTAGGTCAATTTTTAATTTTTTTGAGGAACCTCCATACTGTATTCCATAATAGCTGTACCAATTTACATTCCCACAAATATTAATATAAGGATTCCATTTTATTCATATCTTCACTAGCATTTCTTATCTCTTGCCTTTTGTTTGTTTTTTGCTTTTTAGCCCGGCACCCATGGCATGTGGAAGTTCCCAGGCTAGGGGTCGTATCAGAGCTGCAGCTGCCAACCTATGCCACAGCCACAGCAATGCCAGATCTGAGACACTTCTGCAACCAATACTGTAGCTCAAGGCAATGCTAGATCCTTAACACTGAGTGAGGCCAGGGATCAAACCCGCATCCTTGTGGATACTAGTTGGGTTTGTTATAGCTGAGCCACAATGGGAACTCCATCTTTTGCCTTTTTGATATAAGCCATTCCAACAGGAATCTGAAAAACTGAACTTCTAAAATCAGAGAGTAGAATGATGGTTACCATGGACTGGGAAGTGGGGGAACTGGGGAGATATTTAAGGGTACATACTTACAACTAAGTAGATAAATAAGTTTTGGAACTCTAATGTGAAACATAGAGATTATGGTCATCAATACTGTATTCTAAACTTCAAAAACGCATTCTAAACTTCAAAAACGCTAAGAGCCTAGATCTTAACTGTTCTTATTACACAATAAGAAATGATAAATATGTGACATGATAAACGTGTTAACTAATGCCACTGTAGTAATCACATTGCAATACAGAAATGCATGAGAACAACAGATGCACAACTTAACACAATATTATATGTCAATTATATTTCAAAAAAAAGATAAAAAATGAAAAGACAAAACCTCATTGTGGGCAAGGCCATACCAAGAGAGTATATGTTATCTATTGTTGTCTCACAGGGAGGTGGTTATACATTCAAATATAGAAGACCTAGAAAACAGGGCACTGAGATATCTCTATCTGGATTCCAACCTCTTGAGGATAACTTAACTACAAAGGAAGAAGTAATAGCCTCCCTGTAGTCCACAGCAAGTACCAGCTAGCATATTTTCAGTGTGATCTTCTTTGGAAATATTTTAAATAATTATTATGAGAAAAGGGAAAAGTTAAACCCCAAGGAAATTCCCTTTGGACTTGCTATAGTTCCTTTGGAAGTCTGACAAAGTCAGATGCAACAGACTGGATATTCACACTAGAAAGAAAACCTTAGAGAAGTAACTGGTGGTGACATGAAGGAGATAAATCAGCTTGAGGCAACTGTATCTTCACAGTCACTGGACACATGTCCAAAATGATCACTCAGAATAGTTTCTTCCTTATGAAAGATGGAAAGATTGAGGACTCTAGACACCACAGGAACAATTGAATGGTCTGTCCGATGACCAATTTTAATGCTAATGGATAACACTATTTCAAAAGGGTTTATAATCAAAAAGGCAAAAACTATATCTGGTGTTGCTGTCTTTCTATACTTTCTACACTTACCACCATGTTTGACATATAGTATATATTCAATAAACATTAAACTAGCAGACTCAAGAAAGGCCTATATAAGAGGAAACACTCGGAGGCCAAAAAAAAAAAAAAAAAAAAAAAAAAACGAAGGCTCTTTATCATGCCGATTTAACAGGAAAGGAAAAAC
Organism: Sus scrofa; assembly: GCF_054392235.1. Taxonomy (NCBI): domain Eukaryota; kingdom Metazoa; phylum Chordata; class Mammalia; order Artiodactyla; family Suidae; genus Sus; species Sus scrofa. The sequence continues at coordinate 64,234,109 of NC_139401.1, forward strand.
CAAAAGAGGGAGGGAAGATGAAATTGGTGACAAATAATAGAAAACATGATGTTGCTCACATAAAAGGAACTGGAGAGGTAAGAAGCCAACTTCAAATAATTAAAACTGACAAAGAGTTGGTTATGTGTCTGGACAGTCCTGGTGACAATACCAACATCTAGGCCCCTGGAAAACAGCCCTTCAGTCCTGACATTGTCCCCTGCCCGTAATATCCTCCATGGTTTTTCAAATGTTGATTAAGTATCTATTTAGCTGACTTACATCTAAGAATGCCTAGTCCATGACTTAGATGGTGCTGACATTGGACTTAGGACACAAACAGCAATCTTCAGGTTACGAATACCCTGAGCAATTCTTATAAAAGCATGTTGACATAGGTCTTACACAAATGTAAATGGACAAGTATTCAATTATTAGAAGGAATGAAACATTTTCCAAATTGGCTTTAATTTGGGGAAGGATATTTTATTGGTAAACAGCACCATCATTTTAGAAATTTTTGAAATAACAAATATTGAGATAAATTCTCCATTCTCCGCTTGATAATTTGTGATGAAGAATAAAACTAGAGAACATTTATGGTAGTAAATGTCATGTAAAAATCTGGATCTAGCAACTACTATCAATAGGACTCATCAAATAAAAAGTTTTACTTTATACATTTCCTTAGTCTCTGCTTTTGTTTCACTTTACCCCTGGGATGTTAACAAAAGTGACTAGGAATTATTTGTAACAATATTGAGAATATCTCAAATGTAATACATGTGTTAAATTTTTTCTAGGATGGATTGTTAAGGTCAACACTTGAATTGTGGCTATGCTTCTTTTTCTTTAATGAAAACCTATAATCAGATCTTCTCCATAAAAATTAAATTGTCACATGAAAATTATATTGCTTAAAAACCTGGATGAGAGAGGCACTGTTATTGGTATACATTCTTCTGCAAAGATCTTTTTTGTCATGTCTGATTTCAATTGCTTATTTTCCCCATGTTAGTAGACAGACATGGTTGGTGGCCTCTTATCTTCTACATTAAGATCCCTATAGAACAAGACTTCCCTGTAAATTCCTTTATCTTGGATTCATACTTGAAAGCTTCCTTTTCTGCTAAGGAAATCTGGACTTTCAATAAGAATTCTGGAAACCCGAGGAGTACTTACAGAACACAAGAAGATATGTTGGTATTTTTTGGAATCACAACCTATCTCTGACACATAACCAGACTGCAGAGAGAAAACTGCTCAATGCCAAGCCTTAGTAGAAACTTTCTAAAACACATGTTGTTTGTGTAACAATTTACTAAGCATAAAACCAACAAGCTGTATTGTGGGATAGAAGGTAAGAAAAATAATCTTTACAATTAAAGAGAGAAGCTCATTAGAGGAAGTGTGAGTTATGTTTAGTGGTAAAGGCATAAGTCATCAGGAGGAGGAAAAAGGAAAAGACATTAAGTGACAACGAACTGAAATTGAGTTTCTTCATCTTTGGGAAAATGATGCTTGGTGATGACAAGGGCCCATCTGCATCTGAGATAGCAAGGTTAAGTGAGGAGATAGTGAATATTCAAAAAGTCAGGCAATGGACAAGAGAACATTGCTGGGATCATACTGACAGGATCTAAAAGAGAGAATCAGTGAAGTCCAAATGAAAGAATACCTACACCTTCAGCTACTGGATGCTGACAGACATATAATCACTACTGAAATTTAAAAACCTGGTGAAAAGGACGTAAAAAGAGTCATAGACCTGACAAATCAACCTTTGCAACATTTTGGTGTTTACAAGTATCTATCATTTACCTTTGCAACATTTTGGTGTTTACAAGTATCTATCTTTTCACTTTCACTGATGGTCCCAAGAATGCTGGGATAGACAGTATGCCAACATAGCCTTATTCAACTAAGTTAATCATCTAGGGAAACTGATATAGAATTTGTATTCACATGGTGTCCAGAAAGAAGTTAACATTGCAGGCCTAAGACTGCTATCCTTAGAAAGGCCTGCTTGCAAGGGCTATCTATGGCTGGTTTTGGGGAACTTGGAAATTTGAAAGGATATCCATCATCCCTAGAACTGATAGAAGTGACTCAATGGGCCTAGACTGCCTATGAAAACACTGCAGTATACACTAAACTCCAGCTCTCCTCTGAGAATCTAGAATGTTGGTAAACGTTGGGCAGAGGTTACCTTCATGACCTGCCACCCATAAAAACTCTAGGCATTCAGTCTCTAATGATCTCCCATGGTAGACAACACTTCACGGATGCTGTCACAATTCAATAGTGGAGGAATTAAGAGCATATTGGGTGACTCTACTGGGAAAGAACTCTTGGAAATTTGTGCCAAATTTCCTCCAGACATTACCCCATGTGCCTTTTCCCCTTGCTAATTTTCCTTTGTATCATTTGACTATAATAAATCATAGCTATGAATAAGACTATATGCTGAATTCTGAGTCCTTTTAGCAAATGACTAAACCAGGTGTGGTATTTGAGACACCCAATATTTTCAGGACTTGTTCAGGGATAGAATTTCCCCTTCAATCTTTTGGTAATTCAACTGAAACTGATTAGGTGCACTGTACCATAAAGGGTGGCAATTATAGAGAGTAATATCCTAAAACAACACTGAAATTACATCACAGATATAAACATTAAGTATAAAAGTTTACAAAGTCATGCAAACAAGTTTCAGCTAAGTAAAGAAACCACAAGTTGGCATTCACATGTTAAAGATTATGAAACATATTCAACACATGAAATTAGGTGAGGTAACACATAGCATTTTATCTACAATTTGATGTATACATGTTTTAAGTGAAAAAAAGTGAAAAGGAAACATTTGGATATTAGAAATAAAATTATAAAATTATACTAAAGTTAAGAAATAAAAAGCTAGGGAACTGGGGTGTTACTCCAAGTTAATGACTCACAAACTCAGAACTTTGAAAATTTCTCTGTATTTAAATACAGAGAATAAGTTTCTCTGTATTTAAAGCTGCCTTTAGAATGACCCCACATCCCACCAGAAATCCTCTGAAAGGAATGATGTAATTCATTTCTTTTATTCAACATGTGTTTATTGAAGTTATTCTGGCCAAATGCTATTTCAAAGCACTAAAATGATAGCAGGAAATAAAGCAAAACCTCTGCCCTCATAGAGCTCAATATATGGATAATTTCATAACTCTTAACTAAATGAGTTAAAAGTAAACAAAAAAGCAGAGGAGCCTTGATCTTAGAACAAGAAAAACAAAGGTTATAGAACATTATATTGTTAAAAAGGTACAATGCTTTCCAGGTTTTCTAAGATAGTGCTGCGATGGCTAGAGACAAGTCTGAGGAAAGGCTTCCTTGATGAGGAGAGGTGGTCAGTTGGATTATGAAATAATTAGTTTTAACTGGAACAAACCGGTTCTGATTAAGAGTCCACAAAATGACATAGGAAATGGAAAGCTAATATGAATTATCCTAGAGCACAAGGTCATACAAAAGTAATTATGATGTGTATATATTGTCAAGGAGTTATGAAATGATTTTTTTAAAGAAAGAAAAAAGTTATACTGATGTTGATGAAAAGCAGCTTACATCTTGGTTAATAATCCAGATCACCTATCATGAACTGCTATTGCACTAAAAGCCTCTAGATATACATGGAACAGATTCAAAGCTGTTCACATAAAGACTCACCTTTTTCCATTCTGTTGATATTCCTTAGAATGTGTTCATTCATAAATAGCAGATGTAGCAAAGTGATGGAAACTGAGTCAAATTCAGCCTGCAGATGTTTTTATCTTTATTTTTTTTCCCCTGGCTGCACCCTTAGCATATGAAAGTTCCTGGGCCAGGGACCTGACAGCAACCCAAGCTGCTGCAGTAATAACACTGGATCCTTAACCCATTGATCCACAAGAGAACCCCCTGCAGACATGTTTTGATTGCTTTAATGATGTTTTTTTAATTGTAAAATATTTCACACATGAAGACACAAAGAAAAATATAGCAAACACTAACATACTAATGATATTTAAATATTATGACATATTTCCATTAGATGACTATTATAAATAAATTAAATTCGGGAAAGAGGATTAAGATGGCGAAATAGAAGGACTGGAGCTCAACTTCTCTAATAAAAACAACAAAATTCACAACTAAAGGCTGAGAAATCTCCACCCAAATGGACCAGAAACCTTAAAAAAGATACCCTACTCCAGAAGACAAAGAGGAGGCCACATCAAGAAGTAGGAGGGGTGATTTTGAGATATGAACAACCCCATACTTCTGGGGCAGGAAGCTCCACAGATTGAAAACTAACTGGTTCACAGAGACTCACCTACAGGATTGAGAGTTCTGAGCCCCACATCAAACCCTCACCTGTGCGGATCTGGCACTGGGAGAAAGAGCCCCTGGAGCATCTGGCATTGAAGGCCAGTGGGGCTTGTGCACAGGAGCTCCATAGGACTGGGGGAAACGGAGACCCCATTCTTAAAAGGCACACATGGACTTTCATGTGCACTGGGTCCCAGGGCAGTGTGAGGTCTCCATAGGAATCTGGGTCAAACCTGACTGCAGTTCTTGGAGGACATCCTGGGAAAACAGGGGTGAATGTGGCTTGTTGTGAGGGACGGAAAATGAAAGCAAAACTCTCAGCAATATTCAGCAGCTTGCCTTTCTCTGGAGGTGGCCATTTTGGGAAAATATGGCCCTACCCATCAGTCAGCTGAGAAGGCCCAGGGCAAACAATTCAGGTGGGATCACAGCTGCACCCCTCAGTAAACAGGCTACCTAAAGACCCCTCAGGCACACAGCTGCCTCTAATTCCACCCAGAGACTAACCCCCACCCACCAGAGGGATTAAAATCAGTTCCACCTACCAGTGGGCAAGCATCAGCCCCTCCCATCAGGAAGCCTATAGCAAGCCCCCATACTGACTTCAGCCACAAGGGAGGCAGCCACCAGAAGTAAGAGAGGCTACAACTCTATTATCTGTAAAAAGGTCACAGCAAAAACCTATAAAAATGAAAAGACAGAGAACTATAACTCAGATGAGGGAGAAAGGAAAAACCCCAGAAAACCAGCTAAGTGATCAGGAGATTCTCAGCCTCCAGGAAAAAGACTTTAGACTGTTGATGCTGAAGAAGATGCAAGACATTGGAAATAAACTGGAGGCAAAGATGGATAACTTACAGGAAACACTGACCTAAGAGATACAAGATATAAAACTTAAACAAGAAGAGATGCAAAATACAATAACTGAAATAAAAAATTCACTAGAAGCAGCTAACAGTAGAATACAGGAGGCAGAAGAACGAATAAGCGAGGTGGTGGACAGATTACTAGAAATTACGGATGCAGAACAGAAAAGAGAAAAAAGATTGAAAGGAAATGAAGAGAGTCTCAGAGAATTCTGGGACAATGTGAAATGCACCAACGTCCATATTATAGGGGTGCCAGAAGGAGAAGAGAGAGAGAAGGGGACAGAAAAACTATTCCAAGAGATAATAGCCAAAAACTTCTCTAACATAGGAAAGGAACCACTCACTCAAATCCAGGAGGCACAACGAGTACCATATAAAATAAACCCAGGGAGGAATACACCGAGACACATGTTAATCCAACTGACCAAAATTAAAGATAAAAAAAATATATTGAAAGCAGCTAGGGAAAAGAAAAAAATAACATACAAGGGAATCCCGACAAGGTTATCGGCAGATTTTTCAGCAGAAACTCTGCAGGCCAGAAGGGAGTGGCACCACATACGTAACATGATCAAAGGAAAAAACCTCCAACCAAGATTACTTTACCCAGCAAGGATCTCATTCTGATGTGAAGGAGAAATCAAAACCTTCACAGATAAGCAAAAGTTGAGAGAATTCAGCAACACTAAACCAGCCTTACAACAAATATTAAAGGAACTTCTCTAGGCAGAAAAGAAAAGACAACAACAGGAAACAAAAATACCACAAGTGACAAGGCTCACCAGAAAAGGTGTATATATACAGTAAAAATATGAAATCATCCATGCACAATTATACCACCAAAATCAGAAATCATGAGAAGAGGTGGGTACAAATGCAGGACACTGGAGATGAACTTGCAATTAAGAGACTGACAAGTTAAAACAATCTCATATACATATAGACTCTTATATCAAAACTTCAGAATACCTGTAAACCAAAAATCTAAAATTGATACACAAACAAGGAATCTCTGGAGAAGAAATATATCTCATAGTAAATAAGTGCATAATCCACCATGAAGGGGGTCATTTGACATCATTCTTGGAATGCTCAAGTCTTCTTAGATCTGATTCTGATTTCCTCTCCATTAAAGAATTTATGATAATTATAATTAAATAATGCAACTGTACAATTAAAAAATAAATTAATTAATTAAATGACTCATTCTATTTACAAGATAACAGCTATTATGCTCATCACCCCATGCACATGCACACAAGCACATGCATTCACACACACATACACGTCCATAATATTTTGCCAGTCCTTAAATCTTTATCCAAACGGCAATAAAATATATGAATCCTTCTACAACTTATGCTCTTTGCTCCAATTATGGTTCTGATATTTATACATGTTGATATATCCTACTTTAGTTCAAGAGTCAGGAAAATTATTATGCTTGGGCCAAAACTTGGTGCCTGTTTTTGCAAATAAAGTTTTATTGTAACACAGCCACATATTGTTTACATATTGTTTATGGCTGCTGTCTAAATAGTTTACATATTGTTATGGTTGCTTTCTAACTACAGAAGCACAGTTGAGTAGTTAAGACAGAGACCATATGTCCATCAATATCTAAACTATTTACTATTTGATCCTTTGCAGTAAGAATTTGCCAAATCTTTTAACAGTTTTTTCACTGTAATCACTGCATAATATTTCACTGTATAAATTTACAGCATGATGATAAACATTTTCTTTCTTCAATTTTTCACTATTTTTAAGAACCTCACTGTGTGAATTTTTCTTTTCCAGACTATTTGTGTTGTCATGTATCCTTAGTGCTGCTGTGGACATAAAATGTACACTGAACTTAACCTTTTGAAATATATTGAGTCAAAAAGTACTATATCAAGTCAAAAGCCTGATCTAAAAAGGGCTTTCCAACATCTGATAGCTCTAATGGTAACAAGCAGAGTATGAAATTAAAAAAAAAATGAAAGTGAAAAGGAACAATCTGAGACTATAAAACAGTTTTGAGTTTATGATGAAACTAAAGAAAAAAGGCAACTTTACCATGATCTGTATTGTATAAAATAGACCTTTCAAAGTACTTGTAAAGAGGGAGTTCCCATTGTGGCTCAGTGGAAACAAACCCAAGTAGAATCCATGAGGATGCAAGTTTGATCCATGGCCTCATTTGGTGGGTTAAGGATCCAACATTTTTGTGAGCTGTGGTGTAGGTTGCATATGTGGCTGGGAATTGGCATTGCTGTGGCTGTGGCTGTTGCCAGCAGCTATAACTTTGATTCAACCCTTGACCTGTGAACTTCCAAATGCCACAAGTGCGGCCCTATAAAGAAAAAAAAAGCAGTTGTAAAGACTATAATTACTAGGAAATAATCATTGTAAATGTAAAGAATTTATAAGTCAATAAAAATAAAAAATCACAAAGGGCTATAAAATATCATGAGGAATATATCAAATCCCAGGCCTTACATCGACTACACACAATAACCATTATGTCTAGGGCTCATGATACTTTTGAAGGTTCATAAAATGTTTTAATTTCTTTTTTTAATTTTTTAATTTTTATTTTTTATATAATGATTTTTTTTCCATTATAGCTGGTTTACAGTGTTCTGTCAATTTTCTACTGTATAGCATGGTAACCCAGTTACACATACATGTATATTTTCTTTTTTCTCCTTTTATCATGCTTCATCATAAGTGACCAGACATAGTTCCCAGTACTACACAGCAGGATCTCACTGCTTATCCATTTGTGAAGTAAGTCAGAAAGAGAAAGACAAATACTATATGATATCACTTATATCTGGAATCCAATATATGGCACAAATGAACCTTTCCACAGAAAAGAAAATCATGGACCTGGAGAATAGACTTCTTTTAATTTCTTTTAAAATGAAAAGAAAATATTAATATAATCCAGTCTGTATAATACTTGTCTTCATACAAGTCATAAAATACAACTTTTAATATTTTTATGGAACAAGTGACTTATGAAAGCAAAAGATCATAGGGCCCCTGAAAACGAGTGTAGCCCTGCAGATGCCTTGTGGAAGTTCCCTAATTCAGGAATATTATTATGAATAATAACATAGCCATATTTGAGATCTTGATGATTATTAAGAATCTGCCAGACTCACTCCACTAAACAATTACTTGCTCCTAGAGCTTTTGCCTCGAAACTTGTACAACTTTAATAATTGTCTTGGCCAAATGAAAAAATCATCACATATGCTTACCTTTCCAAACCCCTTGCAAAAAATCAAAGCAATTATTTTTATATCCTTGAGTGGCAGGTTCTAGTGAATGTAGAAGAAACCAGTTTATGAGAATTTACACCAAAATTTTAGCCAGCACGCATTAAATTAAAGTCCAGGCATATTGTTCATGGAAGGTATGAAGCCACTGACCTGAAGCATCAGAATTTTCCATAAGTACAATTTTTCTTATATTCTCTCTATATGTATGTATCCTGTTCCCTTCAGTTGTAATGGAAGTGGAATTTATCCGTGGAATGCAAGAATAGTTTGACATACACAAATCAATAAATGTGATACATCATATTAACAAAATAAAAAGTGAATGTCATATGATCATTTCACTACATGTAGAAAAAAGTACTGGACAAAATTCAATACACTTTCATAATAAAAACTCTCAACCAACTAAATATAGAAAGTAACTCAATATAATAAAGACCATATAGGAAAATCCCACAGTTGACATACTCAACTTCAAAAACTAAAGGTTTTTTTCTCAAAGATATGGGGAAAAATGAGGATGCCAACTCTTACCAGTTTTATTTAAAATAGTATCAGAAGTACTAGATGAGGAGTTCCCATTGTGGCACAGTGGAAACAAAACCAACTAGGAACCATCAGGTTGCAGGTTCAATCCCTGGCCTTGCACAATGGGCTAAGGATCCAGCATTGCCATGAACCGTAGTGTAGGTTGCAGACACGGATCAGATTCTGTGTTGCTGTGGCTGTGGCATAAGCCGATGGCTACAGCTCTGATTCGACCCCCAGCCTGGGAAACTCCATATGCCATGGGTGTGGTCCTAAAAAAGACAAGAGAAAAAAAAAAACAAAGAAGTACTAGATGAGAAATTATGCAAGAAAAAGAAATGAATGGCATCCTAAAAAAAGGAAGTAGGAAAATTGTCTGCAGATGAAAGGATCTTATGTGAAGAAAACTTTGACTCCACCAAAAAAAATTAGAACTGATACACTAATTAATTTAAGTTGCAGGATACAAAATTAATACCCAGAAATTTCTAGCATTTCTATACACTAACAATAAGAAAAATTAGAACACAATCTTATGTACCATCTCATCAAAAAATAAAATAAAATACCTAGGAATAAACATGTCTAAGTAGACAAAAGACTTGTATTTGGAAAAGAATAAGACACTGATGAGAGAAATCAAAGATGACACAAACAGATGGAAACATCTACTGTGTTCTCAGGTTGGAAGGATAAACATTTTTTTTCTTTTTTTTCTTTTTCTGGGGGGGTCACAGCCATGGCATATGGAGGTTCCCAGGCTAGACATTCAATCAGAGCTTTAGCCTATGGCCTGTGCCACAGCCAGGGCAACATGGGATCTGAGCCATATCTGTGAACTACAACACAGCTCACAGCAATGCCAGATCCTTAACCCACTGAGTGAGGCCAGGGTCTGAACCTATGTCCTCATGGGTACTAGTCAGATTTGTTTCTGCTGAGCCAAGACAGTAATTTCAGAATCAACATTGTTAAAGTGGCCATACCGATCAAGGCAATCTATAGATTTGTTGCAATCTCTATCAAATTACCATTGGCATTTTCACAGAACTAGAACAAAACTTTTAAAATTTGTATAGAAACATAAAATACACAAAAAGAGCCGAAAATACTTTGAGAAAGAAGAACAGAGTTGGAGGAATCATGCTCCCTAATATCAGATTTTCCTACAAAGTCACAGTCATCAATACAGTATGGTAATGGCACAAAAACAAATATAGATCAATGGAACTGGATAGAAAGCCCAGAAGTAAACAAACACATTTATGGTCAACTAACCTATGAAAAAGGAAGCAAGAATATACAGTGGAGAAATGAAAGTTTCTTCAATAAGTGTTGCTGGGAAAACTGGACAGCTACAAGGAAAAGAATGAAATTAGAATACAGTATAACTATATACACAAAAATAAACTGAAAATGGATTAAGCGAGTTCCCGTCATTGCGCAGTGGTTGATGAATCCAATTGGGAAGCATGAGGTTGTGGGTTAGGTCCCTGCCCTTGCTCAGTGGGTTAATGATCCGGCGTTGCCGTGAGCTGTGGTGTAGGTTGCAGATGCGGCTTGGATCGGGCATTGCTGTGGCTCTGGCGTAGGCCAGTGGCTACAGCTCCAATTCGACCCCTAGCCTGGGAACCTCCATATGCCACAGGAGCAGCCCAAAGAAATAGCAAAAAGACAAAAAAAAAAAAATGGATTAAGACTTAAATGAAGCAATTGACAAGGGATTAATTTCCAAAATATACTAACATCTCCTGTAGGTGTTAATATAAAAAAAAATCAAAAAATGGAAAGAAGATCTAAATGGACATTTCTCTAGAGAAGACAGACATATGGCCAAAATGCACATGAAAAGATGTTCAACATTGAAAATTATTAGATAAATGCAACTCAAAATTGCAGTATCACTTAACACCAGTCTACAAATAGTAAATGTCACAGAGGGTGTGGAAAAAAGGGAAAACTTCTATACTTTTGCTGGGACTGTAAATTAGTGAAGCCAGTATGGAAACAGTATGGAGGTTCCTCTAAAAACTAAATATTGATCTACTGTATGATCCTACAATCCCAACCCTGGGCATATATCCAGAGAAAAATATAATTAACAAAGATACATGTACCCCAATGTTCACTGCAGCACTAGCCAAGACATGGAAGCAACCTAATTGTCCACTGACAGAGGAATGGACAAAGAAGATGTGATAACACAAGGAAAAATAGCCAGTAATATACTTCCTTTGAAAATGCCTAGATATTGAATTTGTAGAAAGTTATTTTAAATATATTCAAAGAAGTAAAGAAAACCCTGTTTTAAAGAGTAAAGAAGGTTTGATGGCAGCGTCTCCTCAAATAGTATCAATAAACAAAAGAAATTATTTTTAAAATCATTAAATGAAAATTTGGGAGGTGAAAATACCAAAAAACACAATAAAATTTCATAAGATAAGCACAACAGTATATTTATGTTGGCAGAAGGAAAAATTTGCACAGTTGAAGATAGACTGATAGAAATTATGCACTATGAAGGAGAGAAAAATATAATGCCAAAAAATACACAGAGATTTAAAGAAATGTGAGACACCAATATATATGAAGTGGAAGTATCAGAAAAAAAAGAGAAAGAATGGAGTAGGAAAATGTATTTAAAAATAATGTCTGGTGGGGTGCTCTAGTAAGATGACAAAAGAGTAGGACATGGAGCTCACCTTCTCCCCAAAATACATCTACATGTTAAATAATTCTCAAAAAACATCTAACTGATTGCTAGAAGACCTCAAACTTTAGAAAGGGCAAGAAAACTTTAACATAACTGGATAGGAAAAATGAAAAAAAAAAAAAAACAGAAAGAAAGGGACTGGGATGGGACCAGGTCCCCTGAGAAGGAGCCATGAAAGAGAAAATGTTTCCTCACATAGAAAGGCCCCTTATCAGGGTGGGGGAACGATCAGCCAGAACACAGGGAGAGCTCTGGAGCCTAAGAGGAGAGTATAGCAATGGATCAGTGGAGGATAATGTGGAGAAAGCCCTGCACAGATGGCTGGTGCTACTGCTTGGCACACACTAACCTGAGATGTGCCACATGCATCTGCTGGGGCGGGCAGGGGCTGGATGCTGAGGCTAGGGTCAGATCTGGGGAGAGGCCTTGGGTTGGCTGCATGGAGCCAACCTGAGAGGTCCAGGGTGTGGTGCATCACAACCAAGGGAGTGCATGAAGAAGCACTGGAGAACCAGAGAGGCACGGCACTATTGTTGAGGGGCATGAGAAAGGAGGTGTTGGGACCACCATAAGAGCTTCTCTTCCCACCTTTAAAGGTGCTAAGGTGGCAGAGCACAGCTTGTGTGAGCTCTGGGGGCAGGCGTGAGCTGCTGCTGCAATCACAGACTTCAGAGGCAAGCACAAACCACTGCCTCCACTGAACACCTTGCAAGTGGGTAATGGTCACTGTCCCTACCTTCCCTGGAGAATGCACATACTGCCACTGCCACAAAAGGTCCCAAGACCAGGCACTGACTATTGACCCTGAATACCTCGGAGCATGTGTGGGCTGCACAACTGCACACCCATTATCAAGGGGATAACAGCCAGCAAACTCTGAGGAAAGGTGGCAAGCATCCAACCCAAAAGCAGCCCTCGGACCAAAAAATGTTAAACCCACACAAGCTATGCATGGATGCACCCACATATATAAAAAACCCTCTAAGAGTAAGAGAAATACAAACAGAAATGAAAAAGTAGAGGACCACTCCCATTTGAAAGACCAAGAGAATTCACCGGAAAGAACAAACAATGAAACAGAATACTTCAATCTAACATCAACTTCAAAAAGGAGGTAATGAGAATACCTAAGGAATTAAGAAAACCTATTGACAAATAAATGCAGATTATTGTAAAAAGGAACTTAAAACTATAAGGAAGTGCCAAGAAAAATTAGAAGCCTCATTTTCAAAGGCAAAAGCTGAGGTAAAATCAATGAACAGCAGAAAGAATAATGCAGATGAATAAGTGATATGGAAGATAGAAAAATAGAAACTAATCAAAGCAGTAGGAAGAAAATCAAATAAAAAAAGAAAACAACATAAAGAGAACTACAGGATGATATAAAGCATGGTAATCTGCACATAATAGGGATTCTAGAAAGAGAAGAAAGAGAAAATTGTATCAAAAATGTATTTGAAGAAATTGTGGCTTAAAACTTCCCAAACCTAATGAACAAAATAGATATCCAGATACAGGAAGCATAGATGGTCCAAAATAAGATGAACGCAGACATTCCAAGACATATTCTAAACAAAAAAATGTCAAAAATTAAAGATAAAGAGAGGATTCTAAAGGCAGCAAGAGAAAAACAAAGAGTTAATTATAAGGGAACACCTATAGACCAACAGCTGATTTCTGGTAGGAGAAAAACATCAACTAGTGTAGCAGTACCTGTAAAACCACTCCTTACAACTGAGTAGCTATATATGCATACTCAGCCATAAAAAAGAATAAAGTCATGCCATTTGTGATAACATGGATAAACCTTGAGGGTATTATGCTATACGAAATACTTCAGACAAAATAATTTCACTAATGTATGAAATCTTAAAAAAAAAAAAAAACAGGAGAGGAGACAAGATGGCGGAAGAGTAGGGGGACATGCTTGACCTCTCCCACAAACACAAAAAAAAAAAAAAACACATCTACAGGATAAATGACTCGCACAGAACAGCAACCAATTGCTGGTAGAACCTAAACTCCAATAACAGCAAGAAATTTGTGACATTACTAGGTAAAACAAGAGAAAAGAGGAGAGTGAGAGAAGGTGAATCCGAGCTGGACGGGCACTCCTGAAGGGGAACTGTGGAGGAGAAAGGGATCCCGCACCCTGGAAAGTCACCTACTCGGGGGAAAGATCAAACAAACCGGAGGAATCTCCAGATGCAGAAAGAGTGTAGCAGTAAGTTGGAGTTCTGAAAAGCAGATCAAGAACTGAACAGACCATCTAAACTACGGGCACAGTCACCAAAAATTGAGATACCTGGGTGGGGGCTGGGCACCAAGACCTTGGCTCCGAAGGTTAGTCCCCAGGAAAGGGCTGGGGGGGACGGGGTGGAGCAGAGACTGCTTGGGAGGTCTAGAAACAAGTCTTTCAAATTTGACGGGGCAGAGACTGCCTGGGAGACTAGAAAACAAAGCTGTCGCAGAGGAAGGGAGCAATACTCTAGGGGCGGGGAAGTGGAAAGCCACATCAGAGGGAACCTGGGAGAAGAGCCTGGTCTGCATCCATGATGGGGAGGGGAGAGAAGGGGTGGGTCCCCATAGAATACTCCCATGCCACAGCAAGCTTACCGGCCGGCTAGCTAGAAGAAAGCTGTGCTTCCCAGTGCATCCCCTCACCCTACCCCGGCCACCCCTATGTACTCGCTGGACCTGGGGCTGCCTGCCATCCGGGAGGGCTGGCCTCAACAATTGCCTAAAGTCTACCACCACAGGGGCTGTCCCAGCACAGGCCTGCTTGCCCTTTGGAGGGGCTACAACCCTGCAGAACAGCACCAAATACCACCAGCCCCCTAGAAAAGGCCCGCAGCCCAGAAAAGCTAGAACAAGCCTAGCGAGGCTGTGAAAAGATCTGCCTAATTCTTGGACAGTCTTTTCGAGTCAGCCAGTCCTGGGGAAAAGCCTCTTGGGTTTCCAGTGGCACAGCTAGCCACCCAGGCCATCAGGGGGAGCCGAGCTCTTGCGGATCAGCTGCATAGGACTGCCAGATCCAGGCAGGACCCCTGAAGCCCAGAAAAGCTACAATAAGTCTGGCCAGGCCATGAAAAGATATGCCTAATTCTCGGACGGTCTTAGTCAGGCTGCCCTGGGGAGGAGCCTCCTGGCTTTGCAGCAGCCCAGCTAGCCGCTCCAGGTCTCGGGAGGAGCTGGAGTTACGCGGAACAACAGCACAGGACTGCCAGCTCCTGGCAGGAACCCCTGCATCCCAGAAAGCTACAACAAGCTTGGCCAGACTGTGAAAAGATCCGCCTACATTCTCAGACCGTCCTTCTGAGTTGGGATAACCTAGGGAAGAGCCTCTTGGGTTCTCCGCGACCCAGATAGCTGCTCCAGCCCCCAGGGGGTGATGCACTCCTGAGGAACAGCTGACCAACACCGCCAACCCCCTGCAAGAACCCCACAGCCTAAAAACACCAGAGCAAGCTCTGCATGAGCAAGTGAAATCAGCTACCATCGTGGTGTGGACCTCCCAGTCCTGTCTGCCCTCAGGAAGTCCTCCTTTGCTTCAAAGAAACACTGTTAGCCCCATCAACACTCCACAAAAGCCACACTGCCTCAAAAAAAAACTTACCAACAACGCCAGCCCTCAGGAAACATTCCACGGCAGTGACAAGGCAAACACTGCCCAATCACGGAGAGTACAACTCCCTCAGGAGAAAGAAAACAACAAGCAAGATGAAGAAGCTGAGAAACCACCCCCAGTCAAACCAACAGGAGAACTCACCTAAAACAGTCAGCAATGAAACAGATCTCTGCAGTCTGACAGACCTGGAGTTCAAAAGAGAAATAGTGAAAATACTGAAGGAATTAAGAGAAGATATGAACAGTATTGCAGACACCCTCAGAAAGGAACTAGAAAATATAAGGAGGAGGCAAGAAAAACTAGAAAATTCATTGGCAGAGATAAAAACTGGACTAAGGGCAGTAAAAACCAGAATGAATAATGCAGAAGAATGAATCTGTGATATGGTAGATAGAATAATGGAAATCACCCAATCAGGTCAGCAGACAGAAAACCAAATCAAAAAACTGGAAAGCAATATAAGAGACCTATGGGATAATACAAAGTGGGCCAATCTACACATAATAGGAATTCCAGAAGGAGTAGAAAAAGATAAGGGAATGGAAAATATATTTGAAGAAATTATCGCTGGAAACTTCCCAAATCTAAAGGATACTGGGTTCAAGATACAGGAATCACAGAGGGCCCCAAACAAATTGAACCCAAATAGACCCACACCAAGACACATCATAATAAAAATGGCAAAAGTTAGTGATAAAGAGAGGATCCTAAAGGCAGCAAGAGAAAAGCAGAATGTTACCTACAAGGGAACCCCCATAAGAATATCAGCTGATTTCTCTACAGAAACACTACAGGCCAGAAGGGAATGGCAAGAGATATCTAAAGTGCTCAAAGGAAAAAATATGCAACCTAGAATACTCTATCCAGCAAGAATATCATTTAAAATAGAAGGGGAAATAAAATTTTTTTTCCAACAAACAAAAGCTAAAAGAATACAGCAACACAAAACCCAGGTTAAAGGAAATATTGAAAGGGCTTCTCTAAACCGAAAAGAAAGGAAGGAAAGGGAAGAAAAAAGAAGAAGAAGAAGAGGAAGAACTAGGACTGAGGAAACTGCAATCAGAGAACAGTCACTCAAATAAGCCAGCATACAGATTTAATCATGAACATGCTTCAAACAAAATAATATTAAAAAGAAAAAAAAAGAGTCATCAAAACCATAAAATGTGGGCAAGGGATGTTAGGAAATAAATAGACCCTTTTTGTTTGTTTGTATGATTCTCTTCTTAATTTTAATATAGTAATGAAGTGTTTGAACCTACAGGACCGTCAGGCTAAAACACACAATTATAGGAAGGGGTTAGCATACTTAAAAAAACAGGACAACCACAAGCCAAAACCAAATATTTCATTCGGAAAAAATGAAAAAAAAAATACTCAAACAGATAAAAACAGGAGACGATCCAACCAGAAATGGAAGAATGGAGAAGCATAGAAACAACTGTAATACGAGGTTCAAAATGGCAATAAATAATCATCTATCAATTATCACCTTAAATGTCAATGGACTTAATGCCCCAATCAAAAGACACAGACTGGCTGAGTGGATAAAAAGGCAAAAACCTTCAATATGCTGCCTACAAGAAACTCACCTTAGGACAAAGGACACATATAGATTGAATGTGAAAGACTGGGGGAAAACATTTCACGGCAATAGACATGACAGAAAAGCAGGAGTTGCAATGCTCATATCAGACAAAATAGACTTTAAAACAAAAGACATAAAGAAAGACAAAGAAGGACACTACTTAATGATTAAGGGATCCATCCAAGGAGAGGAAGTTACTATCGTCAACATATATGCCCCAAATACAGGAGCACCCAGATACATACAACAAATATTAACAGACATAAAGGGAGATATTGATGAGAATACAATCATAGTAGGAGACCTAAATACCCCCCTCACATCAATGGACAGATCCTCTAGACAGAAAACCAATAAAGCAACAGAGATCCTAAAGGAAACAATAGAAAAGTTAGACTTAATTGATATCTTCAGGACACTACATCCAAAAAAATCAGAATACACATTCTTCTCAAACGCTCATGGAACATTCTCAAGAATCGACCACATATTGGGACACAAAGCTAACCTCAATAAATTTAGGAGCATAGAAATGATCTCAAGTATCTTCTCTGACCACAATGCATGAAATTAGAAATCAACCATGGGAAAAGGAAAGAGAAAAAACCTACTACATGGAGACTAAACAACATGCTACTAAAAAACCAATGGGTCAATTAGGACATCAAGAAGGAAATTAAAAACTACCTTGAAACAAATGATAATGAAGACACAACCTCTCAAAATCTGCGGCAAGCTGTGAAAGCAGTGCTCAGAGGGAAATTTATAGCACTACAGGACTTTTTCAAAAAAGAAGATCCCAAATTGACAACTTAAGCCTCCACCTAAACGAATCAGAAAAAGAAGAACAAAAGAGACCTAAAGCCAGCAGAAAGAAGGAAATTATAAAGATCAAAGAAGAGGTCAATAAAATAGAGACTCAAAAAACAATAGAGAAAATTAATAAAACCCAGAGGTGGTTCTTTGAAAAGGTAAACAAAATTGACAAACCCCTGGCCAGACTCACTAAAAAGAAGAAAGCAAGAACCAAAATAACCAAAATTATAAACAAAAAAGGAGAAATCACAACAGATACAGCAAAAATACAAAAAAAAAAAAAATAAGAGAATACTATGAAAAACCATATGCCAACAAGTTTGACAATCTGGAAGAAATGGACAATTTTCTCGAATCTTACATCCTGCCAAAACTGAATCAAGAAGAAACAGACCAACTGAACAGACCAACCACTAGAAATGAAATTGAAGCTGTCATAAAAACACTCCGTACAAATAAAAGTCCAGGACCAGATGGCTTCACAAGCAAATTCTATCAAACATATACAGAGGAACTGGTGCCCATCCTCCTGAAACTCTTTCAAAAGGTTGAAGAAGAAGGAATACCCCCAAAGACATTCTATGAGGCCACCATCACCCTCATTCCAAAACCAGACAGAGATACCACCAAAAAAGAAAACTATCAGCCAACAACATTGATGAATATAGACGCAAAAAATCTCAACAAAATCTTAGCCATCCGAATCCAACAAGATACCAAAAAGATCATACACCATGACCAGGTAGCGTTCATCCCAGGTTCACAAGGATGGTTCAACATACGCAAATCAATCAACATCATACAACACATTAACAAAAAAAAAAACTCAAATTAATATGATCATCTCAATAGATGCAGAAAAAGCATTTGACAAAGTCCAACATCCATTCATGGTCAAGACTCTCACCAAAGTGGGTATAGAAGGAACATTCCTAAACATAATCAAAGCCATTTATGATAAATCCACAGCAAATATAATCCTCAATGGGGAAAAACTGAAAGCCTTCTCACTCAAATCTGGAACTAGACAGGGATGCCCACTCTCACCACTGCTCTTCAACATAGTTTTGGAAGTCCTAGCCACAGCAATTAGACAAACAAAAGAAATAAAAGGCATCCATATAGGAAGAGAAGAGATCAAAATGTCACTGTATGCAGATGACATGATAGTATACATAGAAAACCCTAAGGACTCAACCCCCAAACTCCTTGAACTGATTAATAAATTCATCAAAGTAGCAGGATATAAGATTAACATTCAGAAGTAAGTTGCATTTCTGTATACCAGCAATGAAATATTAGAAAAGGAATACAAAATGATTATATATTTTAAAATTGCACCACACAAAATCAAATACCTCGGAATACACCTGACCAAGGAGGTAAAGGACCTATATGCCGAGAACTATAAAATTTTAGTCAAAGAAATCAAAGAAGATGTAAAGAAATGGAAAGATATTCCATGTTCCTGGATTGGAAAAATTAGTATTGTAAAAATGGCCATACTCCCCAAAGCAATCTACAGATTCAATGCAATCCCTGGCAAATTACCCAGGACATTTTTCACAGAACTAGAACAAACAATCCAAAAATTCTATGGAACCACAAAAGACCCAGAATCGCCAAAGCAATCCTGAGAAACAAAAACCAAGCAGGAGGCATAACTCTCCCAGACTTCAAGAAATATTACAAAGCCACAGTCATCACAACAGTGCACTACTGGTACCAAAACAGACAGACAGACCAATGGAACAGAATAGAGAATCCGGAAATAAACCCTGACACCTATGGTCAATTAATCTTTGACAAGGGAGGCAAGAACATAAAATGGGAAAAAGAAAGCCTATTCAGCAAGCATTGCTGGGAAACCTGGACAGCTGCATGCAAAGCAATGAAACTAGAACACACCCTCACACCATGCACAAAAATAAACTCCAAATGGCTGAAAGACGTAAATATATGACAGGACACCATCCAACTCCTAGAAGAGAACATAGGCAAAACACTCTCTGACATCAACATCCTGACTATTTTCTCAGGTCAGTCTCCCAAAGCAATAGAAATAACAGCAAAAATAAGCCCATGGGACCTAATCAAATGGACAAGCTTTGGCACAGCAAAGGAAACCAACAAGAAAACAAAAAGACAACTTTCAGAATGGGAGAAAATAGTTTCAAATGATGCAACCGACAAGGGCTTAATCTCTAGGATATACAAGCAACTTATACAACTCAACAGCAAAAAAGCCAATCAATCAATGGAAAAATGGGCAAAAGACCTGAATAGACTGTTCTGCAAGGAAGATATACAGGTGGCCAGCAAACACTTGAAAAAGTGCTCAACATCGCTGATTATAAGAGAAATGTAAATCAAAACTACCATGAGATACCACCTCACACCAGTCAGAATGGCCATCATGAATAAGTCCACAAATAACAAGTGCTGGAGGGGCTGCGGAGAAAAGGGAACCCTCCTGCACTGCTGGTGGGAATGTAAACTGGTATAGCCACTATGGAGAACAGTTTGGAGATACCTTAGAAATCTATCCATAGAACTTCCATACGACCCCACAATCCCACTCTTGGACATATATCCAGACAAGAGTTTCCTTGAAAAAGACACATGCACCCGCATGTTCATTGCAGTACTATTCACAATAACAAAGACATGGAAATAACCTAAATGTCCATCGACAGATGATTGTATTAGGAAGATGTGGTATATATACACAATGGAATACTACTCAGCCATAAAAAGGAATGACATAATGCCATTTGCAGCAACATGGATAGAACTAGAGATTCTCATACTGAGTGAAATGAGCCAGAAAGACAAAGACAAATACCATATGATATCACTTATAACTGGAATCTAATATCCAGCACAAATGAAAATCTCAGAAAAGAAAATCATAGACTTGGAGAAAAGACTTGTGGATGCCTGATGGGAGAGGGAGGGAGTGGGAGGGATCGGGAGCTTGGGCTTATCAGACACAACTTAGAATAGATTTACAAGGAGATCCTGCTGAGTAGCATTGAGAACTTTGTCTAGATACTCATGTCGTGACAGAACAAAGGGTGGGGAAAAAATGTAATTGTAATGTATACATGTAAGGATAACTTGATCCCCTTGCTGTACAGTGGGAAAATAATAAATAAAAATAAAAAAAAGAAGGAGTTCCCATCATGGCTCAGTGGTTAACCAATCCGACTAGGAACCATGAGGTTGAGCGTTTGATCCCTGGCCTTGCTCAGTGTGTTAAGGATCTGGCATTGCAGTGAGCTCTGATGTAGGTCACAGATGCAGCTCAGATCCCTGCATTGCTGTGGCTCTGGCATAGGCCAGCAGCTACAGCTGCAATTAGACCCCTAGCATGGGAACCTCCATATGCTGCAGGTGTTGCCCTACACAAGGCAAAAGTACAAAAAAAAAAAAAGTCTCTGATTTGGGCAGAGACTTAAAAAAACTCATACAAAGAAGAGATTATGGTTACCACAGAAGTGAGTTGAAGATGGGTGAAATGGGTGAAAAGTGAAACTGTACAGTGGTCACAGGTAATAGATACATGGTAGTGATTACTCTGTAGTATATACTGATATTTAAGTATAGCATGTCTTAAATTTACAGAATTAAAAATAAAGTAAAATAAACCCTTCTTCCATTTACCTGATATTTACTGCATACGTTTTCCATGTAAATTGTGTTCAATCCCCCCAACATCCCTATGAGGAGAGTATGACTTTTATTCCCATTTTATGGATGGAAATCAGGTTCAGAGATGTTACATAATGTTCCCAAGGTCAAACAGTGAGACAAGCCAGGCAAAAGCATTCACTGTATAATAGAATTCATTGAGGAGTGCCATATTCAGTGTCTGACAGACATTAAGGACTGGGGTTACTTTTAATTGAAAGAGAATTATATACATAAATCTTATCAGTAATACATTAACTGTAAATAAATTGAATACAAAAGACAAAATCTGACACAATGAAGTACAAAAAGACATCACCTAATGATATGCTGTGTACAAAAGACACACTTTAGACACATATGCTCAAACAGATTAAAAGGAAAAGGATGGGGAAAATATCATGTAAACAGCAAACAGAGAGAGCTATAATGGTTTTAATAACATCAGATGAAACAGACCTTAAAACAAAAATTGTCACTAGACTCAAAGAAGCACATTTTAAAGTGACGATTATATCAATTTAACAGAAAGATAAAACAGTTATAAACAGAAGTGCATCTGAGCACAGAGCCTCAAAATACACAAAACATTTAAACATTCATGACTGATGAATACAGTGAAGCAGACATTCTAATAATTATAATTAGAAACTTTAATGCTATACTCTCAATAATTAGTGGATTAACTAGGCAGAAAATCAATGAGGATATAGAAGCTTGAACAAAGCTATCAACCAACTTGACCTAACAGACATTTATGGAAAAACTGGCCAAATCACAGTAGATTACCTATTCTTTTCAATAGCACATGTAATATTTTCCAGGATGGACCATATACTAGGCCATAAAACCTATATTGATAAGTTTAATGAAACTTAAATCATACAAAGTATATTATATGACAACAAAGTAACACTGCAAAAAAAGATAGAAATTTAGGAAATCCACCAATATTTGGCAATTAAATACTACATTCCTAAGTAACTTGTGGGTCAAAAAAATAATGAAAAGACTTTTATCTCAATGAAAACAAAATATAACATATCATCATTTATGAATGCTGTTAAATGGGTGCTTAGAGAGATATTTATAACCTTGAATGCTCACATTAAAAAATAGTAAAAATCGGAGTTCCCATCATGGCACAGTGGTTAATGAATCTGACTAGGAACGATGAGGTTGCAGGCTCGATCCCTGGCCTTGCTCAGTGGGTTAAGGATCAGGCGTTGCTGTGAGCTGTGGTGTAAGTTGCAGATGCGGCTCGTATCCTGTGTTGCTCTGGCTCTGGAGTAGACCAGGGCTGCTGCTCCAATTAGGCCTCTAGCCTGGGAACCTCCATATGCCACGGGAGTGGCCCTAGAAAAGGCAGGAAGACAAAAAAAAAAAAAGTAAAAATCTCAAATTATTACTCTAAGCACTCATCTTAGAAACCTGGAAAAAAAAGAATATGAAATCAAAGTGAATCATGCCAAGGCAAGAAAATAATAAAAATTGAACATAAAGAAATAGAAAAAGCATAACAATTATAGAGAAAATTCATGAAACTCAAAGTATACTCTTAAAAAGGTCAATAAATACGTAGCTAGATTATATAAGAAACAAAGAGAAAAGACATATCAGAAAAATAAGGAACGGAAAGAAGACAATGCCACTGACCCCTAAGAAGCTAAAAAGATTATAAAATTTAATTAGCAATTCAAAAATCTGCCACAAAAAATGCCCAGGCCCAGATGGTTTTACTGGTGAATTTTATCAAATATAGAGAATTAATGCCAATACTTGAAATGTTATTCCAGAATATAGAGGAGGATAGAACATGTCTCAACTCATTCTATAATGATGATATCATAGCAAATCCAGAAAAAAAGATATCAGAAGAAAGAAAAACTATATACTAATATATTTTATAACCATATATGCAACTATCTTCAGCAAAATATTAAGAAAAGAGGAGTTCCTGTTGTGGTGCAGTGGAAACAAATCCTACTAGTATCCATGAGGATGCATATTTGATCCCTGGCCTTGCTCAGTGTGTCCAGGGACCCGACGTTGCCATGAACTGTGGTGTAGGTTGTGGAGATGGCTGGATCTGGTATTGCTGTGGCTGTGGCCGGCAACTGTAGCTCTGATTCAAGACCTAGCCTGGGAACTTCCATATGCCATGAATGTGGTCCTAAAAAGAAAAAAAAAAAAACAGAAAATAAATTCAAAACATATTTTAAATGAGTATGCATTGTGACCAAGTGGATTTATCCTAGGAATGCAAGATTTGTTTAACATTCGAAAACTGATTAATGTAATAAGCCACATTCATAGAATAAAAAACAAATATATATATATATATATATGATCCTCTTTGCATTTGACAAAACCCAACATCTATTTATAATAAAAGCTCTTAACAAGCTTAGATTAGAAGGGAAATTTCTCAAACTAATAAAGGACTCAATGGTGAAAGACTGAATGCTTTCATCCTCAGACTGGGAACAAGATGATATCTACTCTTGCCTCTTCTATTTACCATGGTATAGGAGGTTCTAGGCAGCATAATCCAGCAAGAAATATAAATAAAAGTCATCTAAATTGGAAAGGAAGAAGAAAAAAACATTTTTTAACCAATCACATTGTCCTTTATACATACAAGAAAATCCCAAGAAATCTACACGTATAAAAACTATTAGAACCAGATCAACAATTGTAGTAGTGTAACATCCCCTGGAAGAGCTCAAGGTGGAAATCAGGAGTGAGGCACTCTATGCTCTGGGGAAAACTGGCAGAATAGGTCTTCAGACAGTTAAACATTTTCAGAAGAATATTTTATTTATTATGAGCCCAATTCTTGTATCTCCTTATATCTAGAAAAACACTAAGATCATTAACAGTAATATCTGCCTTGGTGATTAAGGAAAATACTATTAGAAGTCAATTGAGGAGCTATGGTCTAGACGTCCAAAGTAATGCTAGGTGGCATTGTGAAGCTGATTTTGGACAAGTCCTTGTACTGTTGAGAACTTGAATTTTCTGGGCTGTATCAGACTTAGGATGGCACCAGCTGTTCTTAAAGCAAGGTATGCTGGCAGTTAGTAGCTGCAACCTATGGCTTCAATGTATACTTGTAACTACTAAATTTTTAGAAAATGAAATTGCTTTAGATCAAACATTAGCAAAAAAAAAAAAGAATTTTGTAATGGCCAATAGCTCCTGTGTGTGTATGTCAATACCCCATCTGATGTTGAAAACCTACTTAGATAGAAATAGACAACTAGCTACCTGGCTACAAAAAGTCTCCCCAAAGTTCAAGTTCTAGGCTGGGTTTCAGGCATATTTTCCTAAATTCCTCAGGGAATGTGACCTATTTTGTCAATTGAAGTTCCAGTTGTAATTCTACTTACTTCCTTTTTTTTTTTAGAGCTGCACCTGCAGTATATGGAGGTTCTAAGGCTAGGAGTTGAGTAAGAGCTGTTGCTGCTGGCCTATACTGAGCCTTATCTGTAACCCACACCACGTCTCATGGCCATGGCAACAACACTGTATTCTTAACCCACTGAGTGAGGCCAGGGATCAAACCTGTGGCCTCATGGATGCTAGTCAGATTCGTTTCTGCTGAGCCATCAGAACTCATCACTCCTACTTCTAACTCCATCACTCCTACTTCTAACTCAGTCTTGTTGCACCAGATTGATCAAAGGATTGAGATCTTAATCATATAAGACTTGGATCTAGGACTTGGAACTCAGGAATATTTCTCATTCGGGGTCAATTTCCCGAATTGAGGCAGGACTCTGACCCACTTTACCAGGAAGTAGCCAGAGCAGTCATTGCCCTGTTCCCTGGAAGACTTGGAGAAAGAAGTGGGGAGTTAAAAACTAAGTCCCCGTAAAAACGAGTTCCTTTGCTAAGTTTATGATTAACATTTATACCCAAAATATTCTGTTTCTTGCTCAACAAGTGCTCTCCTCAAGATTGAGAAGTATCAAAGAAAAGGGGGGAATGTAACTGAGCTAGTGCCCTGTGAGGCTCCTAGGAACACAAGCCTTTCTGTGTCCTCCATTGCTTGTTTTTAGGGAATAAGCCTCAGCCTCCATAACCCTTCCTGAGTTCCAAAGGGCAGTTGCTAATCAGGGAAAGGAGGGGATGCAGAGGCTAGGGAGGAGCAGTACTGCCTTGGGGCAGGGTCCCGGTTCCTCCTCAAGGAATATACATAACAATATCCTTGAGCCCTTCTGTAGAACTAAAACCCCCAACAAATCGAAGAACTACTAGATGAAGCATTATTCATTCCAGGAAGGAGGATCACCAGAACCAGCCCTGGGGACACTAAACACCAGCTTTGAAAGATAAAACAAGCTTGCTTCCATCCTGATCTTTATCTCTAGCCCTAAACCTTACAACCTTACTCCATACCCTGAACTATAAAAGCACCTCCTAACCCACAGTCTTTAAGGCATTAGTCTGTTGTGGCCCCCCCTTGCCTGGCAAAGCAATAAAGCTATCTTTTTCTCCTCCCCCCCAAAAAAAAACTATTAGAGCTAATATATAAGTTCAGGCCAAGGTTGCAGGAAATAAGATCAATGTCTAAAAACTAATTGTACTTCTATATATGAATAATGAACAATATGAAAATAAAATTAACAATGCAATTTGATTTACAATAGCATCAAAAAGAATGACATAGAAACAAATTTAACAAAAGGAGTGCAAGAGGTAAACAATGAAAATTACAAAACTTTGTTAAAAGAAATTAGTAAGATCTAAATAAATGGAAAGACATCCAATTTTCATGGATTGGAAGGCTGTTATGGACTGAAGGTTTGTATTCCCTGAAAATTCAAGTATTCAACTCTTACCTTCCAACATGGCAGTGTTAGTGAGGCAGAATAATAACTCAGGTGGTCAGTGTAGGAGCATGGGCTTCAATGAATTCTTTGACATTGATATCCATGGACATTTGTGGCTTAAGGGCTCCAGGGAGTAACATCCCCACAAGCCTTGTTTACTATAGGGAGTATACCTATACCCAGATAGACATTAATGTCTAACCCCCTGTGACTTAGTCTATGGGAAGAGAAGGACAAAGAAACCATGAGACTTACAGGACATTTCCACCTCTAAGACCCCTGTTGGACAAGGGCTGATATAGGTAATTGGGCAAGGCCAATGGGAGAAAACCATATTTCTGGACCCCACGTTGGTCACCCCCATTTTTAAGGGATAAAAACCCCTACAGGACAAGAGAGAGGAGGATTCTTCTTCCCCCTCCCAGCTGTACTGGGAGCTGTTTTGCTTTCCTATAATAAAGGCTTTGCTTGCCTGCTGCCTGTGTGTTCAAGAAGTTTATTCTTCGGCTCCATGAACAAGAACCCAGATTCCAGTAACACCTTTCCGGCATCATTAGGAGGTGGAGGCTTTGGAATGTATTTAGGTCATGAGAGTAGAGCTCTCAGGAATGGGATCAGCATCCTTATTAAAGAAATCCTAGAGAACACTCTCACATTTCACCATGTGAAGATATATTAGAAGACAGCTATCTATGAACCGGGAAGTGAGTCCCATCTACCAGCACCTTGGTCTTGGATTTCCCAGCCTCCAGAACTGTGAGAAAAAAAAGTTTGTTGTTTAAGTCAACCAGTATATAATATTTTCATTATAGGAGTCCAAACTATGACAGAAATTGGTAAGCAGTGTAGGGTGCTGCTGTAAACAAATATCTAATAATATGGAAGTGGCTTTGGAACTAGGTAATGGGCAGAAGCTGGAAGCATTTCTCAAAAATTTAAATATAAATTGACTAATTTACTATATGATGAAGCAATTCCTCTCCTAGTTATCTACCAAAAAGAAATGAAAATGTTCACACAAATACTTGGACACTAATATTCACAGCAGCCTCATTCATACTATTCAAAATCTAGAAACAATTCAAATGTTTATAAGCTTAAGAATGGAAAAATGTATTATATCCATGCAATAGAATACTGAATGCATAAGTACATCAGTAATGAATTTCAAAAATATTATGTTAAGTGAAAGAAACTATATGCCACAGACCACAAATTATATGATTCCATTTTTATGGAACATCTAGAAAAAGACAATTTACAAAGTCAGAAGGAAGTTTACTGGTTGCCTGGTGCTAAGGTTAGGAATGGGGATCAACTATAAATGTACCTGTGGTATCTTACTGGGGGATAAAAATGTTCTACAATTGATTTATGGTGTGGCTGCACCACTGGCTAAAAATCACTGAATTGTACACTTGAAATCAGTGACTTTTTAAATATGAAAAAAACCCTAGAGTTAATAAAAACTGAAAATATACACACTATGTGACCCAGAATTTGATACCCAGATAAATCTATAACAATATGCATGTGTATATTCACCTAAAGACATGTACAAGAATGTTCATTGTAGTGCTTTTTTATGAGAACCCCAAACTGGAAACAACCCTAATGTTTATCAACACGGAATGGATAAATATATGTTAATACCTTGAAATACTATACAACATTGAGAAGGAGCAAACTAAAACCACACACAATGAAAGAGATGAATTTCTCAAACTTAATGTTGAATGAAAGAAGACATGCACAATAGAGTATAAAATGTATGATTCTATTTACATAAAACAGTAATAAAGAAACTTAGTCTACACTGTTGGAAATCATAAATATAGTTAACCTCTGTTATGGGATTGTGACAAGAAGAAATCAGAAGGGGACTTCTGCATGAAAGTAGGGGTCTGTATCTTGATTTCATTACTAATTACACACGTTTGTTCACTTTGTAACAAATTCACTGAGATCTGTGCACTGTAGTACATGAATGAACATTTTTAAAGTGTTCATGTGCTGTACAGCAGGACCCCATTGCCCATCCATTCTAAATGTAACAGTCTGCATCTACCAACCCAAAACTCCCCATCAGTTCCCCTCTGTACCCCTTCGCCCCTGGCAAACACAAGAATATCCTCCATGTCCATAAGCTTTTCTGTTTTGTGGATAGGTCATTTGTGCCATATAATAGATCCCATATGGTATTTGTCTTTCTCTTTCTGACTTAGTATGAGAGCCTCTAGTTCCATCCATGTTGCTGAAAATGGAATTATTTTGTCCTTTTTATGGCTGAATAGTATTTCATTGTACATATGTACCTAAAAATGGGTGAATAAAAGCCCAAAGCCTATCATTGAATCATTGAAATCGCATTCTAACAAATGGCTGACTCTTTTTTTCTTATTAAAGACATATTTTAAACTACATAGCATATTATTTTCTTATGGTACTATCATTCAAATTGTTCTTGGATTCTGCCTTATGTTCTCAGAAGATTATTTTGGACTTACTCTAAAAATAGAAATTTACTATTAGGATAAGAAAAAATTAGTCCAGTCATGCTAGGCAGGAATGATTGATGCAAAAACTGAAGAAATTGTAAAATATTCAGAATTTTGTGAAAAAAATTAGAAAATTTGCACTGTATAGTGTAGAAATGAGCATTGTTATGAATGAAATTGTTTCAAAAATTAAAATGGAGAAAGAGTTTTAGGAACAAACTTTTACTGTAAACCTAATAATTATGTTACATAAGTACCTTAAAAAACTATCTTCTGAGTCACAAAGTATCATTTTGCAAGGCAGACAGTTATTTAAGTACATAATTAGTTATATATTTAATATATTTGGTTGGAAAAAATAAATTGTAGCATAACTAAAAAGAAATGTAACTATTTAAGCCAAAGTAGGGTTTTTCATTGATTTATTGATTTATTGGTTTTCATTCAAACAATAATTACTGAGCCCTTGCTGTGGGTCAGTCACAATTTAGCTGCTTGAGACACAAATGTGAAAGTTCCCTGCACTCCTACCCTTCTGCTGCTGACTCTGCTGCCTCTGCTGATGAACATCTTCGTGTGTTCATCAGATCTCAAGGCTGGAAAAATGTCCCCCTAACTAGCTTTTCTAGCACTCAAAGGAGTCTGTGACTCCAGGATGTCATTTCATTTTATTTCTTGGCCTTCTCATCTATAAAATCAAGAATTACACCTCCCCTGAAATTATGATAAATAAATCAAAACAGCTAACATGGAAAATATAATTAAACTCAAAAGCAGTGCAACATCTAATCTGGCGGGCATGCATCTTGGAATGTTCTTGAAGAGCCCAAATACTTAATAACCAAGGTAATTAATGGTCAGGCATGAGTGGGAGGGACAGAAGTGTTAAGAAATAACTTGGCAATCTTTTCCATTTTGTACAGAGAAGTTATTGCAGAGGTCAAGCAAAGAAATGTTAACCCATACCTAGTGAGATATTTAATTTTATTTATTTTTGTTTAATACTAAGCCTATCAGTAATGAGAAAAATAATACAAAATTAACTTATATATTGTTATCTGTCCATCTGAAGGAAACACTACAACAAAAATTTTAACTTGGAAATATAACATTATTTTTAATGCTCTCCGATGAACAAAGATGCCATTCTAACCCTTTAAAATACCATAACTGATCATTTCCTCAAAAAACATTTACACAGTTTTAGCCTTTTAGCATGAAACTATTCTTTGGGATGAGCAAAAAGCCTTAATGGGTGGTCTAAGACAAAAAAAATTATGTATACAAAATACAGAAGACAAAATGAAAAATTAAGAATCATATAACTTAGTGTGCTATTCTACCAAGAAACGAAAAAGTGTGATAAATATTTTTGGAGGGAAAAGCTCTACATAAATATACTTTCATATAGTATAGTTTAACTGTGATTGTTTAGGACTGCTCTTACAGGCTAAATATTTATATCAATTATAAAAAATCAGTTATTTTGAAAAGAGCACACACTCTCCTATATAGACTTTTATACCCATGGGAAAAAATTATAAAAAAAAGTATCACTTCCCCAGTGAAATCTCACTTTTATCATATTCTAAATGTCCACATATATTTGGATCTGCTTTTGAACTCACTATACCATTCTGTCATTCTGACTGTCTAATCACGCATCAATTTCAAGTTGCTTTTGTCAATCTTAGCCTTCCAAACATGATACTCTCTGGTAAGAGTCTTCTATTCCAATTATTTCGTGGCTCTTCTCATAAGTTGATTAATATAAATAAACGTTAGAAGCAGAATTGTTTAGTTCCAAAATAATTTCCAATTGTCTTTCCATGGGGACTGTGTTATATTCGTATATTAAGCAACTGAAATCTTTACTGAACTAAGTATTTCTATTCAAAAAGAAGATCTGTATTTCTATGTATTCAAGCCTTCCATCTAGGACCCTTTCAGCATTCCAAAATTCTCTCCAAGTTGATCTTAAACATTTTTTGATGTTTACTTCTAGGTATTTTATATATTTGTTTACTTTCATAAAAGGAATATTTTCTTCCACTTTATTTTTGTATATATATGAAACAAATGTCTGCACAATAAATTTGTAAGCAGCCACCTCACTGCATTTGGTAAGAAAAAGTTCAAGTGATATTCTCGATTTTTCTAGCTATACAATAATATTGTCTATAATATATAGCTACAGCCCCTGCTTGATAACTGTTATGCTTCTACATCATTTCTCTTGTGTTTCGACTAGTATTTATAGAATGTTATTCTTTAATAGCATTAATATGTACATACATGCCCAATTTTAAAACAGTGCTGAGATTATATAGCATTTATTTTGTAACCTAATTTTTCTAAAAAGTTTATGTGCACAGTGAAAGATACTTAGAATAAGATCACTATATATTAAAGTAATTATTTCTGTGGAGTAGGAGGTAAAGTGAGTTGTTATTGTCTTCTATGTATATTTTTTAATGCTTAAAAATATTTAAGAATAGATATTCTATGCGCATAAATCATTATTTTTAAAAAAATATTAAAGTTCTAAAAGGATATTCAGCAGAAAAAATGTTATAATATGATCATTTAATGGTAAAAAAATTTCAATAAAATTTTTAAAAATGTTCTTTCAACTTATGTGCATTATTTTTAATGGCTATTAAGCTGTAAGGACATGTATATTTACTTATTTTTTAAAGTATAGTTGATTTACGTTTCTTCAATTTCTGTTGTACAGAAGTAACCCCATCACACACAGTTACCTGTGCTGAACAGTAGGGCCCCACTGCCCATCCATTCCAAATGAAACATTTTGCTTCCAAAAAATCCAAACTGCCCTTCTCTGCCCATCACTCCCCCCACCCTCCTGGGAATCACAAGTCTGCTCTCCTTTACCATGATCTGGTTCAGATTTGCAGATAGGATCATGTGTGCCATGTTTTAGATTCCTTGAATAACTGTTACCATATGGTATTTGTCTTTTTCTTTCTGGCTTACTTCACTTAGTATGAGAATCTCTAGTTCCATGCATGTTGTTGCAAATGGCATTAGCTTTTTTTTTTTAATGCCTGAGTAGTAGTCCATTGTGTATATGTACATCTTCTTAATCCATTTATCTGTCAAGGGACATTTAGGTTGTTTCCATGACTTGGCTATATTGAATAGTGCTGCAATGAACATAGGAATATATATATCTTCTCAGTGATAATTTTGTCTGGATATATACCCAGTAGTTGGACTGCTGGATTATACAGTAGTTCTATATTTAGTTTTCTGAAGAACCTCCATATTGTTTTCAACAGTGGATGTACCAATTCATATTCCCACCAACAGTGAAGGAGGATACCCTTTTCTCCACAATCTCTCCAGCAATTATTTGTTGACTTGTTAATGATGCCCACTCTGACAGGTGTGAGGTGGTAGCTCATTGTAGTTTTGATTGCCATTTCTCTAATAATTAGTGATGTTAAGCATTTTTTCATGTGCCTGTTGGCCAACTATATGTCCTCTTTGGAGAACTGTCTATTTAGATCTGCCCATTTTTCAATTGGGTAGTTAAGTTTTTTTGTTGTTGAGTCATATGAGTTCATATATTTTGGATATTAGGTCCTGTCTATTGCATAGTTTGCAGAGATTTTCTCCCATTCTGTGGGTTGTCTTTTCATTTTTATAATGGTTTTATTTGCTGTTCAAAAGCTTTTGAGTTTAATTAGGTCCCATTGGTTTATTTGTGTCTTTATTTTCATTATTCTAGGAGGTAGATCAAACAAGATGCTGCTGTGATTTATGTCAAAGAGCATTCCGCCTATGTTTCCCTCTAAAAGTTTTATAGCATCTGGACCTATATTTAGGTATTTAATCCATTTTTAGTTTATTTTTTGTGTATAGTGTTAGAGAGTTTTCTATTTTCATTCTTTTACATGTATTTTTCCAGTTATACCAGCACCATCTATTGAAGAGACAATCTTTATTCCAACCTATGTTCTTGCCTCCTTTGTCATAGATTAGTTGACTATAGGTGCTTGGCTTTATTTCTTGGCTTTTTATCCTGTTCCATTGATCCATATTTCTATTTTTGTGCAGTACCATATGGTTTTGATAACTGCAGTGTTGTAGTGTTGTCTAGAATCAGGAAGCTTGATTCCTCCACTCTTGTCTTTATTTTTTGATATTGTTTTGACTATTTGGGGTCTCTTGTGTTTCCAGACAAATTTAAAAATATTCTGTTCTAGTTCTGTAAAGAATGTTTTGGTAATTTGATAGGGATTGCATTGAACCTGGAGATTGCCTTGGGTAGGATATTCATTTTGACAATATTAATTCTTCCAATGAAAATGCATGGTATATCTTTCCATCAGTCTGTGTTGTTTTTGATTTTTTTCATCAGGATCTTATAGTTTTCAGAGTATTGATCATTTGTATTTTTAAGTAGGTTTATTCCTAGGTATTTTATTCTTTTTTGATGTAATGGAAAATTGGGTGGTTTCTATGATTTCTCTTTCTTATCTTTAATTGTTAGTATATAAAAATGCAATTGATTTCTGTGTATTAATTTTGTAGCCTGAAACTTTGCCAAATTCATTGTTTTCTGGTGTGGTCTTTAGGGTTTTCCAGGTCTAGTATCATGTCATCTGCATGGTATGGTATAAATTCACAATTTCATGCTGTCTTTAGGGTTTTCTAGGTATAGTATCATGTCATCTGCAAACAGCGATAGTTTTATTTCTTTTACAATTTGAATGCTTTTTATTTCTTTTTCTTCTCTGATTGCCATGGCTAGGATTTCTAAAACTATGTTGAATAATATTGGTGAAAGTGGACATTCTTATTTCGTTCCTGATCTTAGTGGAAATGTCTTCAATTTTTCACCATTAAAAATGATGTTAGTTGTGGATTTTTTCATACATGGTTTTTATTATGTTGAGGTAGGTTCTGTCTATGCCTACTGTCTGGAGAGTTTCCATCAGAAGTGGGGGTTGATGTGGTGTATTACATTGATTCATTTGTGGATATTGAAGAATCATTGCATCCCTGGAGTAAATCTCACTTGACCATGGTATATGATCCCTTTAATAAAACATTTGGACTTGATTTGCTAGTATTTTGTTGAAAATTTTTGCCTCAACAAAATAAAATTGGACTTGATTTGCTAGTATTTTGTTGAGAATTTTTGCCTCTATGTTCATCAGTGATATTGGCCTGTAATTTCTTTTTTGTGGTATCCTTGTCTGGTTTTGGTATCAGGGTGATGGTAACCTCATAGAATGAGCTTGTCAGTGTTCCTTCCTCTGCTTTTTTTCAGAAGAACAGGTATTAACTCTTTTCTGAATGTGTGATAAAATTTCCCTGTGTAGCCATCAGGTCCTGGACGTTTGTTTTTTGGAAGGTTTTTAATCACATATACAATTTCAGTACTTGTGATTGGTCTGTTCAAATAGTCAGTTTCTTCCTGGTTCAGTCTTGGTAGGTTGTACCTTCATTAAGTATCTGTCCATTTCTTCTAGGTCATCCATTTTAATTGCATAGAGATGCTTATAGTAGTCTCTTATAATCCTTTGTATTTCTGTGGAGTCAGTTTTAATTATCCTTTTTCAAATCTAATTTTACAGATTTGAGCCCTCTTTTTATCAGTTTTGTTGATCTCTTCAAAGAACCAATGTTTGGTTTCATTGATCCCTATTGTTTTCTTTGTCTCTATTTAATTTATTTCTGCTCTGATCTTTATGATTACTTTCCTTCCGCTAATTTTGGGCTTTGTCTATTCTTACTTCGCTAGTTGTTTTAGGTGTAAGGTTAGACTGTTTATTTGAGTTTTTCTTCTTTCCTGAGATAAAACTGTATTGCTATAAACTTCCATCTCAGAAGTACTTTTGCTGTGCCCATTATATTTTGGGTGTTATATCTTCATTGTTATTTGTCTGTAAGTTTCTTCTGATTTCCTGTTGATTTCTTCAATGATACATTGGCTGTTCAGTAGCATATTGTTTTGCTGTCAGCAGTTTGTGTTTTTTGCTGTTTATTTCTAGTACTTGATTTCTAGTCTCATAGCACTGTGGTCAGAGAAAATTCATAGGATAATTTCAACTTTTTAAAATTTACCAAGGGTGGATCATTAGCACAAGATGTGATCTTTCCTGGAGAATGTTCCATGTATACTTTAGAAGAATGTATATTCTGCTGCTTAGGGGTGGAAAATTCTATCAATATCAGTTAAATCTATCCAGTCTAGGGTGTCCTTTAAGGCCCATGTTTCCTGTTGATTCTCTGTCTGGATGGTCTGTCCTTTGATATAAGTGGGTTGTTAAACTCCCCCAGTATGATTGTGTTACTGTTGATTTCTCCTTTTATAGCTGTCAGCAGTTGCCTTATATTGAGGTTCTCCTATGTTAAGTGGATATATAGGTACAATTGTTATATCATCTCCTTTGATCATTATGTAGTGTTGTTCTTTGTCTCTTGTGGTTTTCTTTATTTCAAAGTCTGTTTTGCCTGCTATGAGCTTTGCTACCCCTGCTTTCTTTTGCTTTCCATTTCTATGTAATATCTTCTTCCATGCCCTCAATTATAATCTGTATGTGTCCTTTAGCCCAAAGTGGGTCTCTTGTAAGCAGCACGTGTGTGTGTGTGTGTCTTTTTACTATATCCACTCAGCCAGCTTGTGTCTGCTGATTGGAGCATTGTTAATTGCTTTTGTTTGTTACTTTGGGTATTTTTTTCCTTCCCTTCTTTTGTTGTCATCTTTTGATTTGTTGACTATTTTTAGTGTTGTGTTTGGATTGCCTTTTCTTTCTTATATGTGTGTCTTTTATGGTTTTCGTTTGTGGTTCCCATTAGATTTGGATATAACCATCTATGTGAGTATAGAATTGTTTTGGGTTGAGGTTATCTTATTTTATAATGCATTTTCAATGTCTACATTTGTCTTTTCTTCTCATGCCTGATTATTTTGATATCATATTCCTCAATGGGTAATTTTCTATCTCTATATTATCTTTGTCGTTACCAACGAGTTTTCTCATTTGAAATTTTGTATCTAATTGTGGATTTTTCTTTTCTGCTTAGAGAAGTTCCTTTAGTAGTTGCATATCTTGTTTAGAGGTGCTGAGTACTCAACTTTTGCTTGTCTGAAAATCTTTGGATCTCTCCATCAAATCTAAATGAAAGCCTTGCTGAGTATAGAAGTCTTGGTTCTAGGTTCCACCCCTTCATCACCTTAAGCATATCTTGTCATTCTCTTATAGCTTGCAGAGTCTCTGCTGAAAGATCAGTTCTTGTCCTTATGGGGGTTCCTTTATATGTTATTTGTTGCCTTTCCCTTGTGGCTTTTAATATTTTTCCTTTGTATTTAAGTTTTGTCATTTTGATTAGTATGTCTCACTGTGTTTCTCTTTGGATTTCTCTTGTGCGGGATTCTTTGTGCTTCCTTAACTTGAGTGAGTGTTTCCTTTCCCATATTGAGGAAGTTTTTAGCTATAATCTCTTCAAATATTTTCTAGGGCCCTTTCTCTCTCTCCTGTTCTTCTGCAAACCCTATGATGGGAATGTTAGACCCAGAGATCTCTTAGACTCTCTTCAGTTCTTCTCATTCTTTTTTCTTCAAATTTTTTCTGTGGCAGTGATTACTACAACTCTGTCTTCCATGTCCTTATTTGTTCTTCTGCCTCCATTATCCTATTGCTGATTCCTTCTAGTGTATTCTTCATTTCAGATATTGTGCTATCAATTTTAGTTTGCTTGCTCTTTAGGTTTTCTGGCTCTTTATAAACAACTTTCATAACTTTTCTATCTGTGTCTCTATTTCTCTCCCAAGGTCTTGGGTCATCTTTACTATCATCATTATGAACTCTTTTTCAGGTAGATTACCTATCTCCTCTTCATTTGGCTGTTTTTGAGGGTTTTGTCCTTATACTTTGTTTGAAAGATATTTCTTTGTAGTCTCATAGAGTCTAACTTTCTATATTTATTGTTTCCTTGACAACGTGGATGCAGCAGTTGGTGCCTTGTCTTGGAGTTCTCAGGGTGGTAGTGGCTCACTAGTACCTAGAGCATGTGATGGGAGAGTGGTATTATGCTACCTCCACTGTAGCCGGGTGGCTCTTAGGAATGGGGTCCATGTGAGTGCTGGCAGTGGTTCATCATTCACAGGACAGTTTTTATGGCAGTGTGGGGCCTGCTCTGATTCTCTGTCTCCGAGGCAAATTGTGGCTCTGTACCCACCCACAAGGCTGCTGGCAAACTCCCCAGATATTTCCCTGTTTCCTAGGTAACTTTCTCCAACTGATAGGGAGATCGCAGTTTTGTGCCCCACCCCCCCAGGAAGACATCTGTGGTATCTGCACTGCTTGAGAAATAATTTTTTTCTGCCCCCAACCCCCAGATAATTTGCAGCTCTCTGTCACCTTAGGAGAGCCCTTTGCAGAATCCTGGACAGTCTGTGATATTTCCAAAATCACCTTCTGTACACTAGGGAAGACAGGTCTCTTCACCCATACACTGGGCCATCCATGATCCCCTGAGCCTTGTCCACTGTTACAGCAGTTACTTTAGTGTTTTCCCACCTATCTGCAGGCTGGGGTCATGTGGACCGTGCTACTCCCTATATCTTCTGTCTGCTCCAAGGGTTCCCTCCGCTTGCCCCACTTTCTCTGTAGCCTTAAGGGCTGTGGGCTGCTCTGCAATGGATGCTAAGCAACTACTGCTTGAGAGCAGATCCTGGATCTGGGGCATTGGGGTCTTTCAGTCTGAGAGCACTCACAGGGAGTAAGGATATATAGTGGAGGATCCCACCCCTCCCCTCCAGCAACCCCTAATGATGGCACATAGCCTCCAACCTTGACTGGGATTCCTCAGGTTATAGCGTCACATGTTGTCACTCTAGACTCCAGTACCACCAGGCTGTTTCCATGCTACCAATCCTAATTTTTCCCAGGGTAGCCAGCCCCAGCTTTTTCTCTGACTTCGATCTTCAAAGATGGAGTTTCAATTCCCAGCCCCTGTCCAACCAGCTTATGGTTGAGGAGTGCAGGGCAGTGACACTGGCTGACTGTAGACGACCATTTCTGATTTAGCTGTGTTACATCGATTGCTGTGTTCTCCTCCAATACAACAAAGTTCTTCCTCCATTGCACTGGTCTACTCAACTGGTGTGGGGAACTTCCCAGGGTTTGGCATTCTTTTGTGCTTTTGTTTTTTTCTTTTCCAGCTTCTTCCCAGGGTGAAGGTCCTGACCTGCTTTGTTTCTCCTTTCCTCTCCTCCTTTTCCTTTTTTTCTTGTTTTGTCTTACCCAGTTTAGTGAAGATTTTTTCTTCTCCCTCAGAGTCCTGGGTTATTTTGCCAGCATTCAACAAAATTTATGGGCAAATAGTTCCACAAATATAGGGAGTTTCAATGAATTTGTGGGAGTAGGTGAGCCTCATGTTCCACTCCTTTGCCACCATATTTTTTCCCCCAGGACATGTATATTTATTAAGTTGATTGCAATTTACTTAATAAATGAAGATGTTAGGTACTTTTGGTTTTTTGTTTGTTTGTTTTGTAGGGTTTTTTCTTTTTTCTTTTTTTGGTCTTTTTGTCTTTTTAGGGCCACATCCATGGCATAAGGAGGTTCCCAGGCTAAGGGCATAATCAGAGCTACAGCCGCTGGCCTACACCACAGCCACAGCAATGCCAGATCCAAGCTACATCTGTGACCTACACCACAACTCACCACAACACCAGATCCTTAACCTACTGAGCAAGGCCAGGGATTAAACCCGCAACTTCATGGTTCCTAGCTGGATTCAATTCTGCTGCACCATGATGGGGACTCCAGGTACCTCTTTTGGACTGGAGGCACTCTGAAAAATTATGGATACACTAAAGGTGCTGTGAGCACAGAAAAATTGGGAAGTTTACCTCAAACTGAAGAACTACACCAGAAGGTAAGGAGAATGTAAACCAAATGCAGCCCCGTTTGCAGTCTACATTAACATGACTATTAGTCTACACATCGCATTAACAAGAATTAATCTAGAAAATTCTTGGCAGTAAGAGACAGTTTCAAATATTCTTGTTTCAGAAACTACCGGGAAATCCATTTATCTGAACAATGACCATCAAGTAGCCTTCCTCTGGGTCAATAGTCAGTTTTCAGACTATCTTTCAAAAGGATTTCATCAGATGATTGTTTACTCATCAATGTTTCACTTTAAAATTTTTGAAATGTTATCAAAAGATTCTAAAATTTGATTCAATTTTAAAAATCTGACTTTTTGATATCAGGAACTTTACCCAATCTCAATCATCTGGGTCTCAACAATGAAAGACTTCCCTTAAATTAGATCCCCAATGATTCCTCCCACTTTGATTTTCCTCTTCTGAGGGGGTACTAAAACAATGTTGTCCTGGTAGTGACCTTTTTACTACAGTAAGCAACAAAATATATTTTGGTGGCTCAAGGAATCATCAGTCAAATAAATGAAAACCTTATTCATAAAATTCCTTGTTTAAAACCCTTTTGTGGTTTTTCACCATTATTATGCTAAAGAATAAAATCATTAACATGACTGAAAAGGTCTTGTAGTACCTGGTCACAGACTGAGATTGATAGATAAAACACAGGATGCCCAGTTAAATTTGAACTTTGCATTAACAATGATTAGGTTTTTTTTTTTTTTAAGTATTAAGTGTGTCCCAAATTTGTTTATCTGAAACTGAAATTTTATTGGGATTCCCTATTTTTGCTTGTTGAATTTGGCAACGTACTCCATCCTTATCTTGGTGTCACTTTCCACTTGCATGCTAAATCTGAATTTAAGTCAATTTGGTGCACAGATCCCATGTCTAGCACCCTGGGCAGAGGCTGAATAATTAAAGACATTAAAGCAGAGGATTAGTCTCCATAGGACACAATTAACTAACTGCACATTTGGGCTTAAAATTGAGTTGATCTCCAAGAACACTGGTGAATAAATGAAGATATAGGGTGGTGGCTGCGCCTTGGGCACCAGAGTGAAGAAGAGATCAGAAGTGTGCAAATAATCCCAGTTTGATAAAAATCTTAGGATTAACTTAATAAGAAGCTCTGTAATTACTTTCCCTAGGGATGAAGTTCTCCACTGGGGAGCCTCCGTCTCTGCAACAACCAATACACCCTGAGTGGACACTATCCTGAGGACTCCCACGGAAATGAAGGGTTTGGGGGAAATTGACTGCTTAGGGAAGCTCCCTAGGACAGAAGGACTCACATAGGATAAAAGATAGAGAAGCTGGGTCTGGGGAATAAAAGAAGAAAAGTAAGAGAAGTGGATAAGAAGGGGCTCATGAGGAGGATCAAGATCTTCTTTGGCATCTTTGGAAACTAGAAGGTGTGTGCAATTTATGTCCAAAAAGTCAGCAGATATACAAGGAATAAACTGGGACTATGCATCAGATAACATTCTGGGGTCCTTAGAAGAAATGAAATTGACATTGAAAATAGAGGCATGCCCAAGAAACGTTGCCACCTTTTCTGCTGACATATCATTTCTAAGTATTATTCAGGTAATTTGGTGATAAAAGTGTCCCAAATTTGAGACATCCCCAGGAATTTCAGAGAGAAATGGAGGATCTTAGAAGCCTGCAATCATATTCCATTAACTTAACATTCTAGAAATTCTAGATATACCTGTATACATGATTCTCAACCAGGATTAATATGTGTCTTATCACTCTCCTTTAAGACACTCATGGTGAGCAAGTCAGATAATCCAGAAATAATAATATCACAATAACAGAAATGGTGCAAAGTACAGAACTGGTAGAGGAGAGAAAGTGATTAACTGTTCTACATAAGACGAAGTGTGGCTTCAGAAGATACAATACCAAAACAGAAATCTACTTGATGAGCAAAAATTTACAAGGTGGACAAATGTGGAGGCATGACCAAATAGCCTGATTTAGACTGCATCCTTTTTCCCCTTTTTCAGAGACCAAAATTTGCCCACAAGAGGGAGACCACAACTACTAAAAAAATTAATGAATCAAAACCATGAATGGGATGGGGAGAAGGATCAAAACTAAGCTATTTTTTTGAGGAACCTCCATACTGTTTTCAATAATAGTTGTACAAATTTACATTCCCACCAACAGTGTAAGAGGGTTCCCTTTTCTCTGCACCTTCTCCTGCATTTATTGTTTGTAGACTTTTTGATGATAGCCATTCCGACTGGTGTAAGATGATACCTCATTGTAGTTTTGATTTGCATTTCTTTAATAATTAGCAATATTCAGCAACTTTTCATATATTTCTTCTTTGGAGAAATGTCAATTAGGTTTTCTGCCAATTTTAGGGGGTTGTTTTATTACATTGAGCTGTATGAGCTTATATACATATATATATATATATATATATATATGAGATTAATATCTTGTCAGTCACTTCATTTGCAAATATTTTCTCCCATTCTGCAGGGAGCAATGTTTTGTTGATGATTTCCTTTGCCATGCAAAAACTTAAGTTTAATTAGGTCCTATTTTTAATTTTTATTTTCATTGCTCTAGGAGGTGAATTTGGAAAGATATTGCTGCAGTTTATATCAGAGAGTGTTCTACCTATGATTCTTCCTAGATGTTCTATAGTATCCAGTCATATTCATTTAGGTCTTTAATCCATTTTGAGTTTACTTTTGTGTATGTTGTTAGAGAGTGTTCTTTTTTATGATTTTTATTTTATTCAATTATAGTTGGTTTACAGTGTTCTAATTTCATTCCTTTGCATGTAACTGTGCAGTTTTCCCAGCACCACTTACTGAAAAGACTGTCTTTTCTACACCATATATTGTCTCCTTTGTCATAAATTAATTGCCCATAGGTTCTTGGGGTTATTTCTGGGCTTTCTATCCTATTCCTCTGATCTGTTTCTGTTTCTGTGCCACTACCATACTGTTTTGATGACTGTAGCTTATGATCCAGCAATCCTACTCCTGGGCATCTATCTGGAGAAACAATAATTTGAAAAGATACATGCACTCCAATGTTCATTGCAACACTATTTACAATAGCCAAGACATGGAAGCAACTTAAATGTCAATGGGGAAATGGATAAAGAAGATGTTGTGCATATAAACAATGGGATATTACACAGCCATTTAAAAATGAAATAATGCCATTTGTAGCAACACGAATGTAACTAGAGATCATCATACTAAATGAAGTAAGTCAGACAGAGAGAGACAAGCATCATATGCTATCACTTATATGCGGAATCTAAAAAGAGGATATAAAGGGGAGAGGTGGGGGGAGGGATGGACTGGGGTTTGGAAAAGGTATATGCACACTGTGGTATAGGGAATGCTTGGCCAACAAGGACCTGCTGTTGGCACAGGGAACTCTACCCAATATTCCCTGATAATCTATAGGGGAAAAAAATGAATGGATGTGTGTTCATGTATAACTGAATCACTTTGTTGTACAGCAGAAATTACCACATTATAAATCAACTACACTTTAAAAAAAACAGGGAGTTCCTTTCATAGCTCAGCAGTTAACAAACCCGACTAGAATCCATGAGGATGTGGGTTTGATTCCTGGCCTCGCTCAGTGGGTTAAGGATCCAGCATTGCCATGAGCTGTGGTGTAGGTTTCAGTTGTGGCTCGGATCTGGCATTGCTTTGGGTGTGGACTAGGCCAGCAGCTGTAGCTCTGATTTGACTCCTAGCCTGGGAACGTCCACATGTCATAGGTGTAGCCCTGAGAATCAAAATAAAATAAAATAAAATAAAATAAAATAAAATAAAATAAACTTTTAAAACAAACAAAAAATCTGAACTAATTACCAAGGGAAGAAAGAAGAGCCTACAGGAAAGCTAGAAGTGATAATCTGGCCAGCAAAGGAACAAAAATGAGGTAGTGATGAGGGCAATTAGAAGAACAAATAAAAGATGCTGTCTAACAGAGAAAAGAAGCTGAAATTTCCCTTTGCCCACTCTCATCTTCACAGTTTCAAAGGATAATTGCCTGACTGGGATTTAGGCATCTTTGAGAACTTGGCTCCCACATGAAAAACCTACTACTTGCTAATTACTGTTATTCCCAAATATCAATTATGTGTCAATTCCAATACCTTAGTACTAATGCTATTTGCAGAGATTCACAGCAGCTATATTTCATGAAACTATACATGGTACAAAATTTGGGCAATAATATG
This sequence comes from Sus scrofa, assembly GCF_054392235.1. Lineage (NCBI taxonomy): Eukaryota > Metazoa > Chordata > Mammalia > Artiodactyla > Suidae > Sus > Sus scrofa. The sequence continues at coordinate 64,277,052 of NC_139401.1, forward strand.
GAGTACAGTCATATATGGAATAGTTCCTATTTCTGAGAAGAAAAAAAAAGCATTCCTTTTGGGAGAGACATGCATGAAGAAATAATTTCAATACATGATCAGTAATAGGTACAACAAAAATGCGTTTAAGATATGTAGTTGGTATAGAAGAGTGAAACATTTTTTTTTAACTTTAATTCTGAGGTACAAAATCCTTATTGTTGAATTTGTCCATTATTTTGGGATTTCATGCTTTCACTCATGATTTATCTGTTCTCTTACCAGTATTCTCTAGCAACTGGTACTATTAAGAAACAAGACAACAGGCCCAAAATGGAGTCTCTTATGCTAAGCCCCATGTCAAAAAACAAAGACATAATTACAAAATTACAATTTCGGCTCTCTTAGAAATGCAGTCTTAATCTAGTCAATCAGGAATCACCTGGTCAATGGTAGTTAGGTAATCTGCCTGATAAATCACTGCTATCCCTAAAGGAAAGTAACCTTGCAATAACCAAACTACTTTTATGCCAGTATTATTCTTATTTGTAATCCTCCTCCCTTCTGCCTATATAAGTCTTCATTTTGCACAGGTCCTTGGAGCTCTTTTCACTCTGCTACATTGTGTGTTACTGAATGAAATCAATTTTTGCTCATATAAACTCTTAAATTTTTTAATATGCCTCAGTTTATCTTTTAATGGTAGATATACCTAATATGGAATGTAAAGTTATGAGTACAGGAATAGACTGATTAAGCCATGAAGTCAAATTAGAGTGTGTACTCAGGAGTTCTGTTGTGACACAGTGGGTTAAGGATCCAGCATTGTAACTGCAGTGGTATGGGTTGCTGCTATGGCACAGGTTCAAACCCTGACTCGGGAATCTCCATATGATGCAGTGTGCAAAAAAAAAAAAAAAAAAAAGTAGAATGTGTACTCACACTATAGTGGCCTGCTGAGGATTCCTATTCTACAAATATTTTGGTTGCTAATTTTTGCTTATTTTTAATTGAAGAAGTATGTGGAACTTTGCTTAAGGCAACTGACAATTAACTACTTGTTCCGAACACATGAATATAAAATAATATCTGGATTTTTCTGTGGTCAGCACTGTCTCATTAGATTGGGGATCTCATTTATTAATTCACTAAAGCAGTCATTAATTCCACAAGTATTTACTGTATCAGCCATTGTGCTGGCTACTATATTCCTAGAAATCCAGGCATCTGGTGGAGAAACACAGAGAAATGCTAGAGCATGTATTGTCTACCTGAGAATTCGGAAATTGCAATTTTCCCAGACAACAGCTAGTTTTGATCTGGGGAAGACTAGTCTTTCTTTTCTGATTACTTTGATAATTGTATCTGGATGGATTTCCAGTATGAATGAATGAGAAAGATTTTAGGGAAGTCATACTATATTAGAATGGAAGGCAAGGGATATGTGAAGAATGGGAGAAAAGAACAAATAAAGGGAAATAAATAATAACCACAAACGTCAGTGTCTATCATATAGCAGGAATTCAATAAACACTGCATGAAAAATGAATAAAATGAAGAGAATTTCAAGACTGATATAAAGAAATGGAGAAAGGGGTTCATAAGAGGAGAAAGAAGGATGTGGAAGAAAAGCAATAAGACTTGTATAAAGATGAGACTTAATGGAATTCAGACAGAGGAAATGAGGTTCATATTCCATATCAGGAAAAAGAATACCTTCCCTTTATCCCAAAGTTAATATATATTCCTTACATGCTTCATATAAATATCATGAAAGCTTGGTTCAAGGGACAGGCTATTGATTACAAAGGGAATACTGTGATTTTTCTTCTAATGTTTCATGTCCTTGAAAGAGAAGAAAAAAAAAAGAGCTGGATCTGGAATATTTCAGAGGTTACTCTGGGAGGAAAATGTATAATTGTATCCATGAACTATAGCTGCTGTAAAATTCTAAGATCTGTGAGGAAAGGATTTCTATTTACTATAGTTGATTCACAATGTTATGCAAATTCCTGATGTACAGAAAAGTGACCAAGTCATATATATATATATATGAATATATACATATATATATATGAATATATACATATATTCTTTTTCTCACATTATCCTCCATCATGTTCCTTCAAAAGCAACTATATATAGCTCCCTGTGCTATACAGTAGGTTCTCATTGATTATCCACTTCAAATGCAATAGTTTGCATCTACTAACCCCAAAATACCAGTGCATCCCACTAACTCCCCCTCCCCTTGGCAACCATAGGACCATTCTCCATGTCCAAGAGTTTCTTTCGTTTCTGTAGATAGGTACATCTGAGCAATACAATAGATTCCAAATATAAATGATGTCATACGGTATTTGTCTTTCTCCTTCTGACTTATTCCACTTAGTATGAAAGTCTCTAGTTGTATTGATTTTGCTGCAAATGGCCTTATTTCATTTTTAATGGCTGTGTAGTATTCCATTGTATATGTACCACATCTTCTTCTTAATCCATTCATCTGTCAATGAAAATTAAGTTGTTTTCATGTCTTGGCTATTATAAATACTGCTGCTACGAACATAGGGGTACATGTAATTTTTTGAATGAAAGTTTGTACAGCTATATGCCCAGGAGTGTGATTGATGGATAACATGGTAGTTCTAAATTCATTTTCTCAGGTACCTCCATACTGTTTTCAATGGTGGTTATACCAATGTACATTCCCATCAAGAGTGAAGGGTTCAGTTTTCTCCACACCCTCTCCAGCATTTGTTCTTGTTGACTTCTTAATCATGGCCATTCTGACTGGTGTGAGGTGGCACCTCATTGTTCTTTGGATTTGAAATTCTCTAATAATAAGTGATGTTGAAAATTAATTGACCACAGGTGTCTGGGTTTATTCTGGGTTCTCTATTCTGTTACATTGGTCTATATGTCAGTTTTGGTACCAGTACCACACTGTCTTCATTAATGTAGTTTTATAATACTGTTTTAAATCTGGGAGAGTTATGCATCATGCTTGGTTTTTGTTCACATGTCTTGTTATGTCTTTTATGGTTCCATATAAATTTTTGGGTAGTTTGTTCTAGTTCTGTGAAAAATGTCATGGGTAATTTGATAGGGATTGCATTGAATTTGTAGATTGCTTTGGGTAGTGTGGCCATTTTAACAATATTAATTCTTCCAATCCAGGAACATGGAATATTTCCATTTCTTTGACTTCTCTTTAATTTACCTGAATAATGTTTTATAGTTCTCATCAAATAAGTCTTTCACCACCGTGGTCAGCTTTATTCCTGGGTATATTCTTTTTTTTTCTAGTACTTCAGTGTTGGTATACATAAATAAAACCAATTTCTGAATGTTAATCTTGTATCCTGCTACTTCGCTGAATTCATTGATCAGTTTGAGAAGTTTTTGTGTGGAGTACTTAGGGTTTTCTACATATAGTATCATCATCTGCATACAATGACAATTTTACCTCTTCTCTTCCAATTGGACGCCTTTTGTTCTTTTTGTTTGCTGATTGCTGTGGCTAGGACTTCCAATACTATGATGGATAAAGGTGGAATTGGGTATCCTTGTATTATTCCAGAATTTAGTGGGAAGGCTTTCAGCTTTTTTCCATTGAGTATTATATTTGTGGTGGGTTTGTCACAAATAGCTTTTATTATGTTATGTTCCCTCTATGCCCACTTTGGTATGAGTTTCTATCATGAATGGATGCTGGATTTTGTCAAATGTTTTTTCCACATTTATTGAAATGATCGTGTAGATTTGACTTTTCTTAATGTGGTGTGTAACATTGATTGATTTTTGTATGTTGAATCTTCCTTGTGAAGTTGGGATGAATCCCACTTGGTTGTGGTGTATGATCAACTTTATATGTTATTGGATTCATTTGGCTAAAATTTTGTTGAGAATTATTGGGTCTCTATGAATCAAAGATATTGGCCTATAATTTTCTTTTTTGGTAGTATCTTTCATTTTGATATGAGGGTGATGGTGTTTTCATAGGATATCTCTGCAAGTGTTCCTTCTTCTTCAAACTTTTGGAAAAAATTAAGGATGTGTATAAATTCTTTTTATGTTTGGTAGAATTCACCTGTGAAGCCATCTGGTATTGAACTTTGGTTTGTTGGGAATGGTTTTTATTACATACACAATTTCATTTGCAGTGATTGGTGTGTTCAATTGACCTATTTTTTTCTTGATTAATTTTTGGCAGGCTGTATGTCTCTAGAAAGTTGTCTATTACTTCTAGGTTGTCAAATTTGTTGGCATACAATTGTTCATAGTATTCTCTTATGGGTTTTTTTTTTTTTTGTATTCCTACAGTATTCTTTGAGAGTTATCCTTTTTAATTTCTTATTTTGTTTGAGTTCTTTCTCTTCTCTTCTTTGTGAGTCTGGCCAGAGCTTTGTAAATTCTGTACACCCTTTCAAAGAACCAGCTCTTTGTTTTATCGATTTTCCTCTTGTTTCTGAATTTCTATTTTATTGATTTCCTCTCTGATCATTATGATTTCCTCCCTTCTAACTTTAGGTTTTGTTTCTTCTTCTAATTCTTTTAGGTTAGGATAAGTTGTTGATTTGAGATTTTTCTTCTTTTCTGAGAAAAGCCTGTATTGCTTTGAATTTCCCTCTAAGAATTGCTTTTGTGGCATCCCATAGATTTGGAATGTTTGTGTTTTCAGTATCATTTGTCTCGAGGTACTTTTATTGGGGAGGACACACCCACAACATATGGAATTTCACAGGCTAAGGGTCTAATCAGAGCTATAGCTTCCAGCCTACACCACAGCCACAGCAACACTGGATCCAAGCCAATCTGCAAACTACACCACAGCTCAAGGCAATGTTGGATCCTTAACCCACTGAACAAGGCTAGGGATCAAACCAATGTCCTCATGGACACTAGTTGGATTCATTTCCACTAAGCCACGATATGAACTCCTTGAGGTATTTTAAATTTCCCTTTTGATTTCCTCATTGATGCATTGGTTTTTTAGTAGCATGTTGTTTAGATTCAATGTAATCAGTTTTTTTCTCATTTCTTTTCTGTGGTTGATTTATAGCTTCATGCCGTGTGGTCAGAGAATATACTTGAAATAATTTCTATATTCTTAAATTTATTGAGGTTTTGTGCCTCAGTATGTGGTCAATCCTTGAGAATGTTCCATGTGCACTTGAAAAGAATGTATATTCTGATTTGTTGGATGTAATGTCCTGAAAATATCAATTAAGCCTAACTTTTCTATTGTGTCATTTAGGATTTCTGTTGCCTTGTTCATTTTCTGTCTAGAGGATCTGTCTATTGCTGTGAGTGGGGTGTTAAAATCTATTATTGTATTCCCATCCACTTCTCCTATTATGTCTGCTAGTATTTGTTGTATGTACTTGGGTTTTCCTATATAATGGACATATATATGGATGAGTGTAATATCCTCTTCTTGAAAAGATCCTTTTATCATTAAATAGTGTCTTTCTTTGTATTTCAATATGGACTTTGTTTTAAAGTCTGTTTTGTCAGATATGAGCATTGCAACTCCTGATTTCCATTTGCATTAAATATCTTTTTCTATCCCCTCACTTTCAATTTATATGCATAATTTGCCATCAGGTGTGTCTTTTTTAGACAGCATAGTGTAAGCTCTTGCTCTTTTATCCAATCTGCCCCTCTATGTCTTTTGATTGGAGCATTCAGTCCATTAATATTTAAGGTAATTATTGATAAATATGTATTTGTTGCCAATTTAAACCTTGTTTTCCAGTTGATTCTATGTTTCTCCTTTTTTCATTTTTTTTTTTTTTTTTGTCTTTTTGCTATTTCTTTGGGCCGCTTCTGCGGCATATGGAGGTTCCCAGGCTAGGGGTCTAATCGGAGCTGTAGCCACCGGCCTATGCCACAGCCACAGCAACACGGGATCTGAGCTGCGTCTGCAACCTACACCACAGCTCACGGCAGCAACGCCGGATCGTTAACCCACTGAGCAAGGGCAGGGACTGAACCTGCAACCTCATGGTTCCTAGTCGGATTCGTTAACCACTGCGCCATGCGGGAACTCCCTTTTTTCATTTTTTTGATGGGATGATTTATTTTTATTTTATGCTTGTGTCCTGTTCTTTTGCGTTCTTGTGAATGCAATGTTTGGTTTCAATTTGTGGTTGCCCTGTTTTTCAAGTACGTTAACTTCTTCCTGTATCTGCTTGTTTGGGCCTGATACTCATATAGGCTCATACACATGCTATGAAAAAAGTCTTGATGTTCTTGCTCTCGTTCTCTACATTTTATGAGTTTGAAGTCCTTATTTAATACCTTCAGGTTTATCCTTTTGCTGTTCTTTGTGTTTATCATCACTTTTACAATATTTTTTCCTTTTAGTTCTGTATACTGGCTTATTTAAGTGATTGGTTTCCAATTGTGATTTCTGCCATTCTATTTCTTCTTACTTCTTTTTATTTAGAGAAGCCCTTTCAGTATTTGTTTTAGAATGGGTTTAATATAGCTTTGATCTTTCAGTTTTTGTATTTTGGAGAAATTCTTTATTTCTCCTTCTATTTTAAATAATATCCTTTCTGAGTAGAGTATTCTAGGTTTGCCCCCACCACCTGCAGACCATGCAAGCAGCCCAGTGTCATGCTTAGCATGTGCAGTTGGCAGCCTGCTGCCCTTAGCCCATGTAAGAGGCACCCAGCCACCAGTGGCTCACACATAAGGCACATCATTGCCCATAGCCCATGCAAGTGGTGCCTCACCACCTGTAGTCTGTGTCAGAGGTGCCCCACCCTCTTTGAGTCCAAGCATGTGCAGGGAAAGATATTTCCATGGCCGTCCACCCCTCCTCTTCTTGCCCTCCCCAGCAATTGAGCCTTGCTTCTCCTGTGGGCCCAGACCTCCTCCTGGGTTCCTTGGGTTCCCCCAGATGTTATGCTCCACTCTCCATTCCATAGTGCACTGCTCCCTAGCCCCTCATGTTGTCTCCAAAGAGTCAACCTTAGTCCTTTTGCTGGAACTGACCTCTGGAGCCTGAGTCTCAATGCCCAGCCCCTGGCCAAGCATCTCAGTGTAAGGTGTCCAGGGGTTGTGGCACTGATAGTCTGTGTGGCTCTCATTCTGCTTTGTTCTCCTCAGTCAAGTTTCTGTGCTTTTCTCCAAGACTTTGAGGTTCCTCCATCTCAGTTGATCTCTGCATTGGTTAGGTGGATTCCCAGGGTGTGGGTTCCTTTCCTCTTTCACAGCTCCCTCTCAGGATTGCTTGGCCCATCCTGACTCCTTTTCTTTCTCTCTGTCTTTTTTTTCCCCTTTTGTTCTACCCAGTTATGTGGAGTGTTTCTTGCCATTTTTGGAGGTTTGAGGTCTTCTGCCACCATTCAGTAGATGTTCTGTGTGAATGGCTTTACATGTAGTTTTTTTTTTTTTATGTGTTTGTGGGAGAAGTTGAGCACCGCATCTTAATCGTCTGCCACCTTGATCCCTTCCCCTAGGAAAGAAATTTTTGTCTGCCTTTCTTTGCTACAATACCTACCACCTGATACAGTGGTTAGCACACATGAAGTAAGGAAGTGGGCTGAGTTGCCAAAGGCAAGGAAACAGGTTCGCTTCCAGACCATCTGGAAGGAATTTAACCCTGCCAATATCTTGATTTTACTTCCATCATTTTAGTTCCATTGACCTAGGACCTCCTGAAGTGTAAGAAAAAAATTTGCATTGCTTTAAGCCACTATGTGGCAATTTGTTATGGCGGCAATAGGACACTAACATTGTGAAATCAAAGATGACACAAATAGATGGAAAGATATACCATGTTCGTGGATTTGAAGAGTTAATATTATCAAAACGACTATACTACCCAAGGCAATCTATAGATTCAATGCAATCCCTAGCAAATTACCAAGGACATTTTTCACAGAACTCGAACAAAATCTTTTAAAGTTTGTTTGGTTTCCTGGTTCCTTATTCATGGTGAGATAACTGTCAGACTGTCCCTAGACCAGAAACCAGCAGCATGGTGCAGATGGGGCAAGGGAGTTACCAGATTCATATGCCAGCTTTAATTTATTTTTTGTAAATTAAAGTACCCCTGAAACAAAACTTCGTATCCCACCTTTTACATTAGACAGGAATGCAAAGAAAGGGCAATATGTTTGTTGGGAACTTAACATGAATTTAGTATCAGTTATTCAGATCTTGATGAAACAATAGAAAAAAAATGTTTAGACTACAATACTTATTTCTAAAAGTTTTTGACATCAGCTTAAAAACTAACGACAATTAAGACATAATTTTAAAGGATTTAAATAGATATGATAAATTATTTCAGCCTTCAGTAGTATCAGTGCAAAGCAAGCATGATCTGAGAATAATAAAAGTATCTAGTTTAGTAAGTATAGTCATGATTGATGTATCAAACCGATATGAATTTTTTTAAAAAATGTACACACAAGCACACACACACACATACACACACACACAGAGATCTGGACTTCAGAATAAAAATACTTTGATATGAATTGAAAGTTAAAGCCCTCCACTACACTGGAATATAATAAAGAGCATTAACATAAAGAATTGCTTTAAAGATTAATGCATAGAGCTCAATCTCTGCAACTCTTGAAGTGGATCTTGACATGCTTTTCTTTTATTTGCAAGGCAACTTAATTCTCTTTCAGCCAAAGAGCTCATATAATTTGAAGTTGCTTCTGTTTAATATATACTTATTATCTATTTATCTAGATATATGTCAGTTTAATATTAAAGTTAAGTTTTTGGATGCTGAATATTTTGCATTAAGTATGGAAATAAAGAATGTCAACTATCATACATTTGTGTGTTTCTACTAGATTTAACTCTCTACATATGACTGTATTAGGTGGTGTTCCACCTGGTTTCTGAAAATAAAATGTATTTTCTTTTAAGAGCATAACTATGAAAGGAGAAATTTAAATACTTAAATAAGTAACATCTCAGTGATTTGTTACTCACTCACCATGCCAACTGCTCCTCTATTAAACTCAGTAGACCTCTGGTGTGCTAACAATACTGTAGGAACAATGTTTCTCTGTGTATGGTTTCCTAGCCAGATTAAACTTCATCAAGAACCTCTGTTTCAAAAAATTGCAGAGCAAGGGATACTCCCAAACTCATTCTATGAGGCCACCATCACCCTGGTACTAAAACCAGACAAAGACTCCACAAAAAAAGAAAACTACAGGCAAATATCACTGATGAATATCGATGCAAAAATTCTCAACAAAATACTAGCAAACCACATCCAACAATACATTACAAGGATTATGCATGATGATCAAGGGGGATTTACCCCAGGAATGCAAGGGTTCTACAATATCCACAAATCCATCAGTGTGATACACCACATTAAAAAACTGAAGAATAAAAGCCATATGATCCTCTCAATAGACGAGGAAAAAGCCTTTGACAAAATCCAACACCCATTTCTTATAAAAACCCTGCAGAAAGTGCGCATAGCGGGAACCTACCTCAACATGATAAAGGCCATATACGACAAACACAGAGCCAACATCATTCTCAATGGTGAAAAAATGAAAGAATTCCCGCTGAAGTCTGGAACAAGACAAGGATGTCCACTCTCGCCACTACTCTTCAACATAGTTCTGGAAGTCCTAGCCACAGCAATCAGAGAAGTAAAAAAAATAAAAGGAATCCAAATTGGAAAGGAAGAAGTATAACTATCGCTATTTGCAGATGGCATGATACTATACCTAGAGAATCCTAAAGACTCTACCAGAAAACTGTTAGAGCTTATCCACGAATTTGGCAAAGTTGCAGGATACAAAATCAATACACAGAAATCGATAGCATTTCTATATACTAACTATGAAAAAGCAGAAAAGGAAATTAGGGAAGCAATCCCGTTTACCATCACATCCAAAAGAATAAAATACCTAGGAGTAAACCTACCTAAAGAGACAAAAGACCTGTACTCTGAAAACTACAAGCCATTGATGAAAGAAATCAAAGATGACACAAATAGATGGAAAGATATACCATGTTCGTGGATTTGAAGAGTTAATATTATCAAAACGACTATACTACCCAAGGCAATCTATAGATTCAATGCAATCCCTAGCAAATTACCAAGGACATTTTTCACAGAACTCGAACAAAATCTTTTAAAGTTTGTTTGGAAGTACAACAGACCCAGAATAGCCAAAGACATCCTGAAAAAGAAAAATGGACCTGGAGGAATCAGGCTGCCGGACTTCAGACTATACTACAAAGCAACAGTCATCAAAACTGCATGGCACTGGAACAAAGACAGAAATATAGATCGGTGGAACAGGATAGAAAGCCCAGAATTAACCCCATGCACGTACAGCCAACTCAACTATGACAAAGGAGGCAAGGATATACAATGGAGAAAGGACAGTTTGTTCAATAAGTGGTGCTGGGAAAACTGGACAGCCACATGGAAAAGAATGAAATTAGACCACTACCTAACACCATATGCAAAAAAAAAAAAACTCCAAATCGATTAAAGGCCTAGATATAAGACCAGACACTATCAAACTCCTAGAGGAAAACATAGGCCAAACACTCTCTGACATAAACGACAGCAACATCTTCTCAGATCCACCTTTTAGAGTACTGACAATAAAAAGAAAAACAAACAAATGGGACCTAATCAAACTTCAAAGTTTCTGCACAATAAAGGAAACCCTAAACAACACAAAAAAGACAACCCACAGAATGGGAGAAAATCTTTGCAAGTGAATCAACTGACAAGGGATGGATCTCCAAAATTTACAAACACCTTTTGCAGCTCCATAACAAAAAAACAAACAACCCCATCAACAAATGGGCAGAAGATCTAAACAGACAGTTCTCCAAAGAAGACATACAGATGGCCGAGAAACACATGAAAAGATGTTCAGCGTCACTCGTTATTAGAGAAATGCAAATCAAAACCACAGTGAGGTACCACCTTACACCAGCAGAATGGCCATCATCCAAAAGTCTACGAACAATAAGTGCTAGAGAGGGGGTGGAGAAAAAGGAACCCTCTTACACTCTTGGTGGGATTGTAAATTGGTGCAACCACTGTGGAAAGCAGTATGGAGATTCCACAGAAAACTAAACATAGAACTACCATTTGATCCAGTAATCCCACTCCTGGGCATCTATCCAGAGAAAACCACGACTCGCAAAGACACATGTACTCCAATGTTCATTGCAGCACTATTTGCAATATCCAAGACATGGAAACAACCTAAATGTCCATAGACAGAGGAGTGGATCCAGAAGATGTGGTACATATACACAACGGAATATTACTCAGCCATTAAAATGAACGAAATACCAGCATTTTTAGCAACGTGGATGGACCCAGAAACTATCATGCTAAGTGAAGTCAGCCATACAATGAGACACCAACATCAAATGTTTTCACTGACATGTGGAATCTGAAAAAAAAAAAGACAGACGGTACTTCTTTGCAGAACAGATGCTGACTCACAGACATTGAAACCTTATGGTCTCCGGAGGAGACAGTTTGGGGGGTGGGGGGATGTGCTTGGGCTGTTGGATGGAAATCCTGTGAAATTAGATTTTTATGATCATTATACATCTACAGATGTGATAAATTCATTTGAGTAATAATAAAAAAAGAACCTCTGTTAATACATCCAGTCTCTTTTCTCTCCATGCCTGGTCTTACTCCTCTGCTCCAGTCATTGTAAAATACTTAGTCTCTAGAGCAAAACATGATCTCAGAGTCTGACTGAAGGAACAGCTACTGAGCAACTACAATGTGCCAGGTACACAGACATAATTATGAGCATAATTATGATTATAAAGATAACAGGTATTATCATTAATAAGATGCCTTAGTAAAGGGTAGAGAATCAGAACTCATAGATATGGTACCAAGTTGTCTCTGAGGTGATCAGATTAGATTCTCTGTGACAAAGGTAGTTTTTCATGAATTCAGCACAAGTGAAGACTCTATCCCTCACAGTATGTAGGGTCTACTAACATAGGGCATAATGCAACAATCTGCAGTGGGGGGGAAATGTGACTAACCAACTAACAGGCTGAATGAAAATTTTTATTTGCCAAAAAGACAGGTTTTCAGGTTAGAGAAGTACGGAAGGCTTTAGTAAACAATTGAGGACAGCCCACAGGCATATATTATAGGACATGCCATAGAGAAAGTGGTCTGCAGATTATTTGGGTTAAGAAAAAAGTGCCTGGAAGTGTCTCTTTGACTGGAATAGAGCATGAGGCATAAAGAAACAATTAAGGCAAAAATATCAGGCTGGCAAAAGGAAATAAATGCTCTTCCTCCTGGATAAGTATGGTGAGCCTACATGAAATCAAGACAGCCAGTGCCGAGCGGTGTGCGAAAAGTGTGGGGTAGGTCAAAAGAAGAAGGGTAATTTTGAGTATCCCAGTAAGAATCCCCAGAAGGCATAACATGAAAAAAGTTTAGAAGGGAGGTCTCCTTACATAATTATAGACTATAAACTAGCTGAGAGACAGTCTTCTCCATAGAATATAAGTCCCACAAACGTAGGAAATATGAGTGTTTTTTTTTTTCAGCTATGTAATCCACAGCCCTGGCCCTTAGTACTCACGTATTTGATAAATGAATGAATAAATGTATGAGGATCATCATACAGATCTAAAATTTCTTAGAGTTGGGGCAGGGATCCGGATTTACCAATTTTATGAATATAAAGTATATTAACACTGTTTTACATTACATTTATAAATATATTCAGAACTTCTTTGTATATTTTTCAGATATTCCTATGAGTACTAATATTTGGAGGTTGATGTTGAACAGATACAATATGCTAGCCCTGCCACTTTCCATGATACTTTAACTGAATTATACTGTCATGTGTGATCTGAATGAACAATTTTAGTCCTACTGAAGCCTGTAACAGAAGGCTACAATCAGTAGGATGTCTAGCATGGCATTTTTTAGCTTATCATTCATCAGGTAAAAGAATGTAGTGATACTGGAAACAGAATTCTAAGTAGTTAATCTGAGTTTAATAATTTTTCGGAGACTAAATATTCTGGGCCATGTTTTAGATATGAAAAAAATGGCTTTCAGCTTATAAAACACAATGTAAATTAACCAGGAATAATACAACTTAAATTTTTGAAAGCCAGCAATGTAAAGTGATAAATAAATACAGATACTGAGGTACCAGTGATGTAATCTACAATACAAAATCTTCACAACCTTTATTACTAGATGCTGCAGAACCATCAAATGCTAATATGGCTGGGATGTCAGGCATGCAGGGATATGGAAGGTAAGCTATGCATCACAGAAGAGACCAAAAATATATGCTTTATCCAAACTGTAGCCTTTCACACTCAATTTGTTCTTTGATACTTTATGAGAACTGAGATACAGTGTTGCCAGATAGTTTACTACCATTCACAGTAGGAACAGCAGGTTGTCAGGAAGAGATTAACAATGAGCTTGGTTTTAAGTGACTGTGGAATGTCTATGTACAGAGGTACCTGTAGAATATCTATGAACAGAGATCTTGTGCAAAAATTCCAGTACTGATTCCCTCAGCCTTTGGAAGTTATTTGCCTCAGCCATGATCAGTTTCGTCCATTTATCAGAGTGTGATCAGTCCAATGTGTGCAATGACCCTAATACATTTGGGAAGCACAGGTCCAGTGGTAAATTGGATCCATAAGTTTAGAACTCATGAGCTATGTCTGGACTAGTGATTTTTTAAGTGCTGTCAGCACAAAGGCGTTAGTAAACACCACCACTTAGAGGGACTTCCACTCCTGGCCATGTTGGAATAACTGGGACCAGACTGACTACTCTCTTATTGTAACAATTACAACATGGGACAAAATATGTGAAAGAGCTGTTAGTAGTCATTGACCAATACACACTATAAGGCTATGACTCTGAAAAGGGGGAAAAAGCAAGATAAGCCCTACCAAGATCGCTATCTGAAACACTTTCTAGAAGGTAGCATGGAGAGTGAGAATTCGAGCTGAGCATGGAGGTCATGCTCAGTTGAAGTGACAAAGATCAAAGTTCAGAGAGGCTGAGGAAACTAGAATTTGCAGGGCAGGTTACCAGAGAACAGAGAGCTACGAAGAAAAATAACTAAAAAAAAAAACAAAAAAACAAACAAAAAAAAACCATACCTATAGGTTCCCTTGAATCTGCCATTGAATATAAAACCATGAGTGACTAGGATAAAAATCCATGAGACTAGACGAAGAAATACCAAGAAGCTTTCAGCTGAACAATACCCATAACTCCCACAAAGCTAGCAGGTATTTAAGCTCCAATTAGTAAGAATTAAGAGACAAAAGAAGACAGATCTTAGAAGTAGGGCTAAACTAGCCAGGAAAGTATACTTTGTATTTGTCCTAACAAATTTAAAAACAATCTTCAGATGGATCAAGTTGATCCACAAGTACCTGTCTGTAAAACAAAATTCAACACTCTTTAAAAGAAGTCAACAAAATTGAAACACTAAGTCATGATATCCGACATGCAACAAAAAATTACTAGATACATAGAAAAAGAAAAATGTGATCTATACCTAGGATAAAAATCAATCATTGGGAAAACATACAAAGGAAGAAGTGAAAGGGGGCAAAGATAGAATGCTGGGAAATACTCATATAAGATTTAAAATATATGAAGAAAAAGATCTGACAAAAGTCACCTGGAAGGAGACTGTTGAGTCATAGAAGTCATGTAGCGAGAAAGTTTCAAAAAGGAGGGAGTGGTCAACGAGGAGATCAGGCAAGATAAACACTGAAAACTGCTCACTGGATTTCAGACGAGATTGGGCACATTCGGGGTGGTATGGCCAACGGCACCCACTGGATTTCAAAAAAAGATAGGTTTCTTCTTCTAAGCCTGGCCAGAGTAGCACCAATGGATAGGTTGAGTAGAATCCACATTACATGGAGTGTGAGGAGTGGACAAGATATAAGAAAGGAGAGATGCTAGTCATTGCTTAAAGACAAGATGGTCTCTGACACAGTATAGGCAAACAAGTGTACATTTTATGTTTGAAAATATTTTAAAAATATATTCTACAACCTTATTTAGCAAAGCCCCCTTTCTCTTAGAGCCACATTCCTTCCTAATACACAAAAAAACTTCCAATAGGAATTACAAAATTAAAATTGTTACCAAAAAAGGCATTCAGCAGCTTCTGAACTTGAATATTGCTGCCCACAGTACGGTACAATCCTTCTGTCTTGATCCCTAGGGAAAGAAAACCAGGTCAGTTTTGTTTACAGAGCTAGAGCTTCCATCTCCCTCAGGATAGAGAAAGTAGGCACTTATACAATGGAGTCATTTATAAAAGGAAAGGGTCTCCCCACTCTCTTCAAGCTCTCCAGACCTCCACTGCAATAGGGAAACCATCCTGAAACATCTCCACAAATAATTCTTTCCATACTTCCATCTGTATTGTACGAAGCCCTCATTAACCTGAATAGAAAAGAACACACTCTATAGTAAAAAGAAGAAAATGCTTAGGTGAGTAGCAGCAGATTGCGGATAGAGGTGCTGCCATTGTGGAAAGTGGCTAGAGTTTAGAAAATGAGGAAATATCAACTTTCAAGTTGCCCTTGAGCAGTGATATAAAGTAAAAGAGGGCTGGAGTGCGACAGATGTGATGCAGACAGCCATTTTGCACAGAGAAAGACTGAAGGATCATTTTAAAAAAGAGAGATAACTGGCTCAAAGACTACAATCACCTGCATCCAAAATATTCTCAGAAAGAAAACAGTATTGTCAACCTGGAAAAGTACTGATGCCATATTTGTCTCACTTTAGCTTTGTCCTCATCAATTTTTAAACTAATATATACTGTGGTAGAAACTGAACTCTTGTTTCTTTAGGATGAAACTATCAAAACATTACTTGAATAGTGCCAGATAGTATTTCAGAATACTTTACAAGCTATTTGAAGCCATTAATCTTTAAAAGCAAGAAACCACAGACTATCCAAACATGGTTAATTAAATACCGCAGATTTGGAATTTGCTGCAGTTTTTAAAACTGCGTTTAGTCTTCAATTTTATAAACAGTCTTAATTCCTAAAATGGGTCCTGACTTATAGATGACATCATTGTTACTTTAGAAAAATTGCCCAGGATAAATTCAGAATGACCAGATTTTGCCATTAGCAATAACATGGGTGGACTTTGAGGGTATTATGCTAAGTTAAATAAGTCAGACAGAGAAAGAAAAACACTGTACGATATCACTTATTTGTGGAATCTAAAAAATAAAATAAAATAGTAAATATAACAAAAAAGAAACACGCTCACAGACAGAGAGAACAAACTAGTGGCTACCAGTGGTGAGGGGGTAAAATAGGGGTAAGGGAGTAAGAGGTACAAACTACTATATGTAAAATAAGCTACAAGAAAATATTGTACAAGACATAGAATATAGCCAATATTTATAACTATAAATGGAATATAATCTTTTAAAATTGTGAATCACTATATTATACACCTGTAACTATATGTCAATAAAAATTAAATAAATAATAAAGCTATTAAAATCAAAGAATGACTAGATTAAAACACTGCCAAGACTACCGTTCATATCATACCTTTGCTCTCAATGACATTGATGCATTTCCTAACAAACTTGAACCCCACTTCATTCAGCTCCACTGTTTCAAGCAAAAAGAAAGCAGAATTAGAGCTCGCTGAAATAAGCTTCACCTACCAAACATTCAACATTCTTGCAGTGAGATTGCAGTAAGAGAACTATGGGTTTGGTTGCTCTTCTTCAATCACCCTTAATAGAAAGATCTTTCATTTGGGGAAGTGGTTAGAGATTTTATTCTTATAACACAAAATGCTTTTACTTGGCCCTTTGCATTATGTCTGCTTCCAGCATGAGTGACATCAAATGTAAAATGTTAAGCAAGAAATGCACACAATTTCAATCATGTGTCTAGAACAAGAAGTATATAGTATGTTTCTCTATATTACTACTACGACCCCACCTATAGACTAAGATGAAATGACTTTCTTAGTTTAATCAATAGATATTTTCTAAAAAATCAGATCTGGATTTCATTCCACACAGAGATATGGAATGAAATCCATGATATTACATATCATTTACTGTGATTAGTTAGGATAGCTGTCAGTTTATACAGATGAGATCAAAAATGTGACTCACTTTCCTCCTGTTTTGTTATGGGACTGTGGTAGATCTACAAAAGAAGAGAAAAAAGAGCCATGGCTATTGAAAATCACTATAGGTAAGTACAGCAAATATTAAATCTCTTTCCCCGAATAAGCCATCAAAACCATTATCAACTTTAAGTCTTTATAAGAAAGAAAGTGGGCAGTTCCCTGGTGGCCTAGTGGTTAAGGAACCAGCATTATCACTACTGTGGCTTGGGTTCAGTCCCTGGCCTGGGAATTTACTTATGCCATGGGCAGAGCTAAGAAAGCAAACAAAGAAAAAAGAAAGTAGGCTAAACAGAATCATCTTTGCTCAGGCCCCTAGAAACAGTGGATTAACAATCCTTGGACTCTGTGTTGGGTTTCATACAGTACACTACAGTTGCAGCCTACCCATCTTAGACATTTACGTACGTAAAGCTTGGAGAATTTGATGGAGCAAGAGAACATGAGAGAAAGGGAATGGTTTTCTCATGGACACCTGGGTAATTGGCATCGATGATAAAATTTAAATATTCCTAATACCAACTTCTCACCTGAAAAAAACTAGTTAATGGTTATTTACTTGTAGAAAGGCAAGTGCCCATCTGAAAGAGATCTATGCATTCACCAAAATTTCTCTCAGTCAGCTTAAAGTATGCATTGGGATAGCTATGTGAAACCAAAGAGGAGACCCTTGACTCTTTAAGTCTAGTCTTGGCTCTGTCTCTACCTCATTATGAAATATTGGCATGTCCTTTTCATTCTCTAGGTCTCAAAATTCATAACTCAGAAATGATCGAGGATGGAGTAGATGTTCCTTCATCTGGTCTCTTTGACACTTTAAGCAAAGGGAAGCATACCATGCTTAGGATCAGTGAATTAGGGGGTTTAGTAAAGCAGCAACATTAGTAATGTGAGGCTACAGGAAAAAGGAAAAAAAAAAAGTCCTCTATATGCCATCTGTAGAATGTGCTTTAGCAATGTCTCCTTTTAAAATAAAATTTTCTATCTATGTGTGTATGCCCATGGATTTCAGTGAGAGGTTTCTGTGTTTGGCCAGCATTTTCTGCCACTTTTAAAAAAGGATATGTGAAACATTTGCCATATCAAATCAGTAAAGATCACATTCAGTGGGCCCATGTTTAACATTATTCTCCACAAAAGCAATCTGTATCCTTGGATCTTTAAAACCTTAAAGGAAACTTGTGGTGGCCGAGGAGGAGAGAGGTTGGTGGAGGGATGGAGTGGGAGTTTGGATTTAGCAGATGCAAACTTATATATGGGATGGATAGCCAACAGGTACTACTGTATAGCATGGGGAACTATATTCAACATTCTGTGTTAAAACGTAATAGAGTATATGCATAATTGAATCACTTTGTCATACAGCAAAAATTATCACTACCATTGTAAATCAATTATACTTCAATAAAACTTTAAAAAATTAAAAAAACATTGGAAAATAATGTTTAAAAGAATGTGTATAGTACATAACTGAATCACTTTGCTGTACAGTATAAATTAATATGATCTTGTAAATCAAATATACCTTAATAAAAAATAAAAACTGAAAAAAAATCCTTAAAGGGAGAGCAAGTGCGGGAGAGGGAATTAAGAGTGAGAAAAAAGAACATATACATGTATGTGTAACTGGGTCACCATGCTGTACAGTTGAAAAACAATGATTGGGGAAATAACAATTGATTACAATTCAAAAAAAGAAAAAAAAAGTAAAACTTCTTACAGTATTGTAAATTAATCATACTTCCATTTGTAAAAGGTAAGAAGAAAGTAATATGAACAACAACAAAAAGTAAAATGCCTTGCTGAACCTCCTAAAATCACAGGCATGTAATAGTTAAGTTTCAGGTTTCTTGGAGTGGAGGGCCTACTTTTTAAGTGGCAGTCCTCACCACTCCACTTCTGTACTACTACCTTCTTGGTTGCTATAAATCTGGGAATCTGGGCACTCGTCTTTAGTCTCCAGGGCACTGGAAGCACCACAAAGAAAGCCCCATAATATATTTCTCCTCTTAGCAGATTTTTTTGCCCTGAATTAAGGAAGAAGATTAGACTGTATCCAAATACTGCTGAATTCCATTAGGTTTGCACCCAACCTTTAGACCAGTTAGAAGCACCTAAAACTAATATAGTACATTATGGTTGACACACTCTCATTTGACATTTCAAAGCAACTCTGTGAGGTTGATAGAACTGAGATTATTAAAGCCATTTTATTGAAGAGAAGAAAACTAAATCTCAGAGAGATAAAATAGGTAGATCAGGGTCACACAATCATTACATGCCAGAATGAGCATTCAAATCTACCTTTTTGGGATTCCAACAATTAGGAAGTTTATATTATTTCATATGTCATGAGAAGAAAACTACTTGTAAGATACTGAGGTGAGAAAATGCTTTTTGGTGACCTCTGTTCATATTAGTCTTTTTATGACGATCACTAACCCCGTTATTTATTTATTTCCTTATTTATTTTTATCTTTTTAGGGTCATACCTGCAGCGTATGGAGGATCCCAGGCTAGGGGTTGAATAGGAGCTGCAGCTGTCGGCCTACACATAGCCACAGATACATGGGATCTGAACTGCTTCTGCAATGTACACCATAGCTCACAGCAATGATGGATCCCTAACCCACTGAGTGAGGCCAGGAATCGAACACATGTCCCCATAGATACTAGCTGGTTCATTATGGATACTAGTTGGGTTCATTACAACTGAGCCAAAAGGGGAACACCCATCACTAACCCCGTTAAAGTATTGCTTGTTCTCCTATTTAGAGCAGTATTCTAAGTTCCTATTGTGGCACAGTCATTAACGAATCCAACTAGGAACCATAAGGTTGTGGGTTTTATCCCTGGCCTCACTCAGTGGGTTAAGGATCCAGCGTTGATCAATGAGCTTCACCAGTGAGCTGTGGTGAGGTCGCAGATGCGGCTCAGATCTGGAGTTACTGTGGCTGTGGTGTAGGCTGGCGGCTACAGCTCCAATTAGCCTGGGAACTTCCATGTGCCGTGGGTGCGGCCCTAGAAAAAAAAATAATAATAATTTAAAATTTTTTTAAAATAGAACAGCATTCTAAATGGACTGGTTAATTTGCGATACAGGATGACAATGACAATGCCATCTCCTGCCCTTAAAGAGAATAAGCTTACTTGGGGATGTAAAGGAGGGGCAACAAAACCATTTTGAATAAAATCTTAATAAATGCTTGTTCAGAGCCATGGAAAGAAATTATTTTCCATCTTTATATATGAACACAATTAATAAACTGAAAAAAAGGCTTAATTTTTCTTTCTTCAGGAGATATTGCGGGGAGTTCTCTAGTGACTCAGCCAGTTAAGGATCTGGAGTCACTGTGGTGGCTTGGTACACTGCTGTAGCACAGGTTCAATCCTTGGCCCCGAACTTCCACATGCTACAGGGCCATGGACAAAAAGAGCAAGAAGAAGGAGAAGGGAAAGGGGAAGGAGAAGAAGGAGGAGAAGAAGGAGAAGATCTTGTGGGCACAGCTGCACTGCTGCATAATCTAGCACTAGAGAAAGAAGCTGAGAGACCTGGATTCTATGCCAATTGTGATTCCTTTCCGAAGGTGATCCTAAGGAAGTCCTTCGCCCTCTCTAGAACTCAAGTTGCCGTGAGAAGAGATTTGAACAAGAGATTTTTTTTTCCGTTTTTTTTAAAGTTTTACTAAAGTATAGTTGATTTACAATGTTGTGGTAATTTCTGCTCTACGACAAAGTGATTCATTTATACATACACACATCCATTCTCTTTCAGATTCTTTTCCCACATAGATTATCACAGAATGTTGGGTAGAGTTCTCTGGGCTATGTAGTACAGCAGGTCCCCATTGGCCATCACTCCATATACCTCAGTGTGCATACGCAAATCCCAAACTCCCAGTACAGCCATTCTCCTACTCACCTGTTACCTTTGGTAACTATAAGTTTTTAAAAGTCTGTGAGTCTGTTTTGCAAATCAGTTCATTTGTATCCTTTTTTTAAGGTTCTACATATAATTTATATCATATGATATATTTCACTTTGTATTATCATCTCTAGGTCCATCCATGTTGCTGTAAATGGCACTATTTCATTCATTTTTTATGGTTGAGTACTATTCCATTGTATATATGTACCACATCTTCTTTATCCATTGCTCTGTTGCTGGACAATTAGGTTGCTTCCATGCTTTGACTATTGAAATGGGCAGAAGTTCTAAATAGATATTTTTCCAAAGAAGACATACAGATGGCCAAAAAAAAAAAAAAAAAAAACCATGAAAAGATGCTAAACATTGCTAAATATTACAGAAATCCAAATCAAAACTACTGTGAGGTACTACTTTACACCAATGGTCATCATCAAAAAGTCTACAAACAATAAATGCTGGAGAGGGTGTGGAGAAAAGGGAACCCTCCTATGCTGTTGGTGGAAATGTAAATTGGGTAACTACTATGGAAAACAGTATGGAGGTTCTTCAAAAAGCTAAAAATAGAACTACCATATGATCCACTCCTGGGCAACTATCCAGAGAAAATCATAATTTGAAGATACATGCACCCCAATGTACACTGAATTAACAATTCCTTCTACCTCTAAAATTTTGTGTATTACCACTTAATTGTCCTAGACTCACTGCTACTACGAGAGCACACTCATACAATATATTATGTTGCTGAGGTTTCCCCTGGGTAACTTACAGGTTCTTTCCCATCCATGGCCTCCATCCATAGTCTTCTGTTAGCTTCCGAAAGGGCCTGCAGAGTGATGGTGCCCGGTCTAAGGGAAAAATGACAAGTTAAAAGCAGGAAACTCACCTGAGAGAATGCAGTCCTGTGATCTAGTGTCCATCTCAGCCCTGGGAGTTGTCACACTCAGCAGGCACACTCATATGGAACGTCAACTTTTCAAAATCTCTTTTATTCAGAAAAACAATAAGATGCTTAGAGAACAGTACCTTTAGAGACACTAATGGAGATGGTATTTTGGTGGCCTCATGCAAGAGTTTGGAAAGCAAATAGGAAGGAAGATGCTGACCCCTCACCACAATACACACTTAAATTTGCTCTCTTAAAAGTTAGCATTTTCGTCTGGGTTCTAAGGGTTTCAGGACGTTCATCATGAGTTCATGTATTTATCAGGAAAATGGCTTTGTCACTTCTACCACCTAGGATGTCCAAGGAGCATTTCAGTTGGAAAGAATTCAACAACATGCACAATGGCTCAGCCACAGGGAGAAGGCTTTTTGGCTGAATTAAACAATCTGATGAATAATAATGACAACTAATAGTTATTGAATGCTCACTAGATGACAGGTTCTTCTCTAAGTATTTTATAGGTGTTGATTCACTTCATCTACCCAGGAGGCCTATAAACTTGGGGTTATAGTAATCCCTATTTTACAGAAGGAGAAAGTGAAGCACAGAGAGATTACCTAAATTCACACAGTGGGTAAGTATAGAGCCAGGATTTCAATTCAGGAATTTTGTTTTGTTTTGTGTTTTATTACTCAATGAATTTATTACATTTATAGTTGTACAATGATCATCAAAATCCAATTTTATAGGATTTCCATCCCACAACCACAGCACATCCCCCCACAGCCCTAACTGTAAGAATTTTGGTCTAGCAGCCATGTTCTTTCTTAACCACTACACCATCAGGCTCTTCTGCATGGCAGATGACTTCAAATACAATTTTATTTTATTTATTTGCAACATACCTATACCTAGAGATATCCTAAGGTGGTACAATCTGTTAATTTTAGACCTTCACAGCCAAAGTGGAATTTGGGGATTGACCATATTATTGCAGGTATAAAGTCTCCTACATTCCCTGCTTAGCTATGCCATTATGAGAAGCTTGTTCCTTTCACTCCTTCTGTGTTAATATGAGATCTCTCTTGGAGTCACAAAATGATAAGAGCAGTGACGAGAGAGTTCAGTGGAAAAGTCATTGGCCCTAGTGTCTCTACCCATAAAAATGTTGGGACAGACAAGCCGGGAGGTATTTTCCAGTTCTGATAACATGGAATTCCCATTCGACCTGACCTTCTATCTCTTATTTCATTAAAATACTCCTTAAAAAGGAAAACCCCCAAATGGTCTTTAAGCCAGAGTCAACCGAAAACTTAGATTTGGGCACTGGTTTCTTTCAAATTTATCTTTCTCTAAGAAGCATCCAACCTTTTGGATATATCTTATGGGACTAGATAGTCTAGAAATCTTTGTAAAGACAGCTACCCAGCTGAATCCTAAAGCCAGAAGGAAGGAGGGCAATCATAAGGACAAGAGACATAAAAGCAGATGCTGTGGACAAGACAGGATATTAAACCCATTCTAGACTATTTCCCAACAGTATGTGCCCTCTCTTGACCTTACAAAGAAGCTGAAAGAATAAATAAGCAACATTTCAGGAAGCATTTGGAGATTCTTAAGTGCCACCAAAAGTCAAATTCAAAGAAAAAATATTATTAAGAAAGTAGAAAGAGTACTGACTTCTAGTCCAGGTTTTCCATTATGACCTTAGACAAACTCTTTGCCCAGCCCAAGGTCTCGGTCACACATCTAAAATAAAGAGGCATATACAGTATATTGGCAATAGAATACAGTAGTTAAGTGTGTGGGCTTGGAAACTAGTATGCCTGGATATGGACCATAGCTCTAACATTTACTAAATGTATAACCTAAATTGCTTAACTTTTCTTTGTCTTCTTGTCTTTGTGAAATCAGGCTAATAGCACCCCCTATTTCATGTGACTGTGGTGAAAACTAAAGGAAATTATACACTTTATAGGCTTAGAATGGTGCCTGGCACATAGAAGTACTCAGCAAATGTTAGCAGTTGTTGCTGCCATCATCATCATTGTTGTTAGTAATATTACTATTATTACTGCCTTTCAAGCTCTAATGAGCTATGAGCTGGTAGCTTCAATTATTGGTAATAACACTAATAAAAAAGTGATCCTCTATTCTTCAAACAGAAAAAAGGGACCCGGGAGTTCCTGTCGTGGCACAGCGGAAACGAATCTGACTAGGAACCATGAGATTGCAGGTTTGATCCCTAGCCTTGCTCCGTGGGTTAAGTATCTGGCATTGCTGTGAGCTGCGGTGTAGGTCGCAGACACGCTCGGATCCTGCCTTGATGTGGCTCTGGTGTAGGCCAGCAGCTGTAGCTCTGATTAGACCCCTAGCCTGGGAACCTCCATATGCCATGGGTGAAGGCATAAAATAACAAAAAGACAAAAAAAAAAAAAAAAAAGGAAAAAAGGGACGCAAAGAGTCCTTTGTTCTATTCTATAGGGAACATGAGTAGCCCGATGCCTACTGGGAGGACTGCTTCTGCCCCTTGTATCAATTTTACTAGTCAGGAAAGCAAATATCACATCTCTCAGAAAACCCCACATGCACAGAGGTACTACAGCATCTCTTCATTATTATATTTGACCCTTTATTTCATAACATATTTATTCTTCTTCTAATACACAATGGAGTAAAATTTAAAAGAACATGGGTTTTAGAAACCTACACACCAGGGTTTCAGATCAGCCTTGCCACAATGTGACTTTGATTAGGCAAGACAACTAAATGCATCCAAGTCTCAATCTCCTCACCTGTAAAATGGGGAGGAGCTTAAATGAGGGAATGTTTTTTAAAGTGCCCAATATGTGGTAAGTAAAATCACTGACACATCAAAATTTTAATTCCTAGGTTCTAGTCTCAGAATTTCTCAGCATCCTGGGGTAAGGTAAAATACATTTAAAAATGATATCAAATTTAGTATCTACCATGAGCCATACATAGGTGAAAGATACATAAAGATGAATTGAGGTCCTAACCTCAGGGCCACACTGTTTTCTTTGAGTCTATGGGAATATTACTTGCAAGTAGCTTGCACAGTTAAGCTGAAAAGGGAATCAGAAAGGAACTAGATGCAAAAAAATTTACTTTCATTTAAGGCATGTTGATGCTTCAGAGTCAAAGACATTAAAAGGTTCATGAAAAGGAAGCCATGGCCAATAGTCACTTTCCCCTTCCTACTGGCCCTGAAACTCGGTGGGGGGGGGGTGTGAGTGACAGCTTTATGTCTACAGGTAACAATGTTGACTATTATAGCCTCTTTCTTTGGGACCATCCATTCTTAACAAAGAAATCAGACAGATTTATAAACATAAATTTAAAATAGGGAAATGAACTAACAATTACTTATTCCCAGCCAAAAATTAATGCCCTATTTTCTTAGTCTAATCTATATGATTCCAGTCACTGATATTTTTGTTCATATGTTATTGTAATTCAACCTTCAAGTTACTTCCTAGCAATCTGATCATTTTGTTAAATTCTATTACATTACTCAGTGTCTAATATATAGAAATAATGGGCTGAAATAAAACATAGAAATACATTTACTCAATGAATTTGGATGAACCTCCCAACTATATAACATAACCTTTTTCCAAAGTAACTCCAAATGCTCTCATTTTAAAATTTAAAGGTTAAATTCCCCTCTAACAAAAGTGTCCAGGTTGAAAAAAAAACAAAAAGAAGGCACTGGAGAGAAACAAATGTAACCAAGGCCAAAGTTGCAAGCCTTTGCTAAAATCAGAGTTGATAATCAAACTATTTCCACTTTACATAAATATCTGCAAAGTAGGCAAAGTCTGTATCATGTTTGTACCAAATGGGGAAAAAAAGACTCCCCAACACCACTACCACCCTTCACCCAAACTACTTCCCCTTAAATATGGGTTCCAATTCTCCTGTTCTTATATATTAGGAAATAAAAAGAACGAGTTTTGTTATCCTGTTCTTTTTGCAGCATCACCAAATGCTAACCTTCCGCATATACAAAAGCAAATTAAATCCTAGGAGTAACCATTTCTGCCTAGAGCAGGTGAAGCAAAGCTGACTGACCCTTGAATAGAGATAACCAGCTCTGGGCCATTCCTAACAGAGATCCCTGTGAAGGGCAGCCAGAAAGCCAAGACAATAATGTCATGAATAGATTTGCTCATTTTTATCAACAAAAGATGAAAGAGGAAAATAAAATACCTACCTAGGCACATGGGAACTCTGCCAATTCACATCAACACAGCTTACCTTTCATTGGTTTCTATATCAAAACAGAATCTCTTGTCAATAGACTCGGTCTTCCTTCTCACACAGTACTTCAGGGTTAAATCCAAGGGCCCCTGATATAAGAGAAGTATTAATAGCCAATTTGAAAAAAAAATACACAGAAGCTTCTTTTGTCTATCACAGTGTCCTCAGTGTCACTTGGAAAGCATCTGTCAGGGCAGCAGGAACCTTAATGTTTAGTCTCATTGAGAACCTTTTCCCCTCAAATGGTATTTGCAGCAAGGTGGCAGATGGTTTCTCTCTGCTACAGAAATCAATGGCTGAGTCCAGAAGAAAATGCTCAGATAAGTCAGTGCTCTTTTCCAAGTGTGGTAGAAACTCATTAAATGGCATGTGAGGAATGTGGAAGAAATGGGATAACCAAATGGCATTAAGTGTATAGAATAAAATTTTCATGAGATTTCTAGGTAGAGAGGTTGCAATGGGTAAGTGGCATTTTGAAACCCTCCTTCCAGTAAAGTGGCAGATAGAAGAGGGGAGGAAAATATTTTTCTCTCCCTACTTCCAGAGTCTTTAAAATGATGGGAATTGCAAAAGCAATCTCTCCAAAGATAGGGTAGGAGTAGGGAAAATAATCACATTTGTGTAACAGTCAAGGGGGCACTTGTTATTTCATATGTGCAGGATAAGGTGGACCAACCTTAGTATTGTGGGAACTTAACAAGGCCACTGTGTCCACAGATTAAAATTCAACAAATCCCTTATTGTTCAGGTTTCCCTCGATTACCTCAACAGAGACAATGTGGTACAGTGCCTCATTTTATGCTAAGTTTTTTAAACCACCTTTCATCCTAACAACCCTCAGAAGAATGTGAAACTCAGAGAGGTAAAGTGGTTTTCTCAAAGTCAACCAAGTCAGTATAGTAGAAATATCAATAAACCAGGAAGTTTAAAACCTGGGGTCTTGGAATTCCTTTTGTGGCTCAACAGGTTAAGGGGCTAATGTTGTCTCTGTGAGGATGAGGGCTCAATCCTGGCCTTGCTCAGTGGGTTAAGGATCTTACGTTGCTCTAAGCTGTGGTGTAGGTCACAGATGCAGCTTGGATCTGATGTTGCTGTCACTGTGGTTGTAGGACAGCAGCTGCAGCTCCAATTTGACCTGGAAACTTCCATACGCCACAGGTGTGGCCATAAAAGAAGATAAAACAAAAACAAAAATGAAAACACACAAAAGAAACCTGGGGTCTTATCTCAGTTATGTCATTTACTAGCTATGTGGCACAGGGTAAATCATTTTCCCTCTCTGAATATAAACTTCACAATCTAATACATGAGAATAATACTACCCACCTTGCTATCTCAAATTCAGAAACACTATCCAAAAGCCAGGTTTGTGCCTAGACACCATACCATCAAAACTGGCCCAGAGAGCCATAACCCAATACTTCCCTATCACTGGCATACTCAAGCCCTTTGCAGGCCTATCCTTTTCCTGTTCCTGCAATATAAAAACACAACTCTATAGTCACCTTTCAATCTGCTTTCCCAACTCGACCACTTAGGATGGCAAGCATTATTAGTCTTACAATATGAAAACAATTAACAACACCATGTACTCGCCTTTCCTCTTTAAACTCTCAACTCCCTCAGATTTGGTGATGTCACAGCTTTCATGATTCCCAATTTGCATATACTGTCTCCTCCACTCCAAATGACTTTATCTATATTCTCATACTTGTTCTACAAATTGTAGCTCACCTTTCATTTCTTAAAAAATCCTTCTCCAGTACCATATGTTGTCTACTATGTGTTTTTCACATTGTATTACAGCTTCTTTTTTTTTTTTTTTCTTTTTTGGCTTGTTAGGGCCACACCCGTGGCATATGGAGGTTCCCAGGCTAGGGGTCTAATTGGAGCTGTAGCCACT
This sequence comes from Sus scrofa, assembly GCF_054392235.1. Lineage (NCBI taxonomy): Eukaryota > Metazoa > Chordata > Mammalia > Artiodactyla > Suidae > Sus > Sus scrofa. The sequence goes on from NC_139401.1 coordinate 64,305,237, forward strand.
GGCCTACGCCAGAGCAACATGGGATCCAAGCCACATCTGTGACCTACATCACAGCTCACGGCAACTCCAGATCCCCAACCCACTGAGCAAGGCCAGGGATCGAACCTGCAACCTCATTGTTCCTAATCAGATTCGTTTCCACTGCACCACAATGGGAACTCCTACAGCTTCTTTTTTGCATGTTTGATTTCCCCACTTGATTGAAAATTCCTCAAGGATGTGGGCAGTGTCTTATTTATCTTTATATCTCTAGTAAATAAAGAGTTGGTACTTAATAAATATTTATTGACATTATCATCCTTGCCATTTTTTCAGATGAGAAAAATGATACTGAGCAACATTAAGTAATTTACTCAAGATCACAATTTACTAAGGCACAAAACTAGGATTTGAAACTAGTTCTTGAGACAAGAGTGTCCAAGATGGTGGAGCAGAAAAACCCTGAGTTAACCTCCTCACAGACAGACCAAAATTACTATTTACAGAGAAACTGTAGATGAGAATGACCTGAAGACTAGCAGAAAATCTTTTCTACAACTAAAGATATAAAGAAGGAAACAGAGTTCTCTTGTGACACAGCAGGTTAAGGATCTGCTATTGCCACTGCCTTGGCTTGGGTTGCTGCTATGGTGCAGGTTTGATCCCTGGTCAAGGAACTTCCATCTGTCATGGGTGCAGCCAAGAAAAAAAGAAGGAACCACAGGTAGGAGGGACATGGGCATGATATAGTAAAGGCTCAAACCCCTGGGTACATGATACACAACTGGAAAGATACTTACAACTGCAGAATTTATCCCTAAGAAGCAAGGGGTCTGATCCCCAGATCAGACTCCCAATCAAGGGGTCCTGCGCTGGGAAAACAAGGCCTCAGAAGAACTGGCTTTGAAAGCCAGCAGGGCTTGCTTTGGGAGAGCCAGAGGGCTATAGGATTAGATACTCTGTTTTTAAAGGGTGCACCCAAAAACTTACATGCTCCAAGAACCAGGACAGAAGCAGTAATTTGAAAGGTGCCTGGGTCAAATCCACTTGCTGATATTAGACAGCCACCCAGAGAGACAGGAGGCAGCTAGAAATCACCCTGGGGATATAGACACTGGTGGCAGCCATTTTGAAAAGGTAATTGTACCATAAGGGCACAGATGCTGGCAAGTACCAATCTGGAGTCCTCCTTCTAGATTATTATAAATGTCAAACCTGGCCCCACCCACCAGTGTGTGGGCACAAGTACTGGGATACACCAGGCCAAGCAACCAGCCATATAGGGATATAGCCCCACTCACCAGTAGGCTAATAGAGGTCTAGGTTCCCCTGGATACCCAGCCACTTTAGGACCCAGCCCCATCCAACAGAAGGCACAGGACTGAGCCCTGCCTACAAGTAATCTAACACAAGCCCCAGGCACTGGCCTCACTCTCCAGTAGGCAGGCACCAGCCTAGGACACATGAGACCCAACAATGCCCACCACTGTGCTGAAGCTAGGTTTAAAATATACCATGGCCTGCAACCAGATTACCCATGATCCAGTCTCAATGAACATCATGCTGACACCAGGCCCCAGGTCTCAGCTTGACCAAGCAGCAAGTTGATATCTGCTCTGGGACCCTCCCTTTGGGACCCACAAGAAGCCAATCATTGACCTTGTCATGCCCTTCAGCGAGCCATATATGGATATAGCCCATATAGCAGGACACAACCTTAAATATCAATAGGCAAACACCTGTTCTCTGTGATAATTGCAGCTTTAATTACAATAGCCAAGATATGGAGGTTCAACCTAAGTTTCCATTGAATTATGAATGGATAAAGAATATAAGGTATATATACACAATGGAATATTATTCAGCCATACGGAAGAATGAAATCTTGCCATTTGTTACAACATGGATGGATCTAGAGGGTATAATGCCAAGTGAAAGAAATCAGACAAAGAGAAATATAAAATGATTTCACTCATATGTTAAACATAAAAATTAAAACAAATGAACCAACATAATTAAACAGAAAAGAGTCACAGATGCAGAGAACAAATAGGTGGTTGGCAGAGGAAAAGAGAGTGGGAAGGAATGTGAGAAATAGATGAGGAAGATTAAGAGGTATAAAGTTCCAGTTACAAAATAAATGAATCACAGATATGAAATGTATAGTGTAGTGAATATAATAAAAAATTATGTAATATCTTTACATGGTGACAATAGCTAAACTTATGCTGATCTTTTTATAATGCATAGAAATATTGAATCACCATGTTGTCCACCAGGAACAAATATAGTGTTGTGGTGCAGGTCAATTATACTTGAAAAACAAACTAATAAACTAACTAATAGAAAAAGATATCATATTTGAGTTTACCAGAGGTAGGAGGTGGGGGAATGAGGAATTGGACAATGGCATCTAAAGTTATAAACTTTCTGTTATAAAATAAATAAGTACTAGGGGTGTAATGCATAATATGATTAATATAATTAACACTTCTGTATGTTATACATGAAAATTGTTAAGAGAGTAAATCCTAAGAGTTCTCATCACAAGATTTTTTTCTTTTATTTTGTATCTGTATGAGATGATGTATATTCAGTAAATTTATTGTGGTAACATTGCATAATATTCCTTATGCTGTACATCTTAAACTTATACAATGTTGTATTTCAGCTATATCTCAGTATAACTGGAAGGGGTAATATTTAATATGAAGAATGAATGAATGAATAAACAAATAAATAAAACCAGTTACCGAGATTCAAAATGTAGCCCTCTCTCTTCTTACCACTTTCTTGGCAGAGAATCTTATAAAATAGTATTTGGGATTGTGCTCTGTAAATTGAGCAGAACAACTCAAATGGAAGTTGATAAGCTGAACTAATAGGGGACACTGGTAAGTACCGTAGTCAGAAGAGGGTTAATTCTTCCATCTTCAAATTGGGCTAATGATACTTCGCAATGCTGCTGAGAGAGTCCATGAGGCACATGACAAAAAAATGTCTAGCTCAGTGCCTAGGATACAGCAGACATTCAATAAATAGTGGCTTTAATGGTGTTATCATTATTACAGTCACACTTATTTGTATCCTTTACCTTTCTAAAACACAAACTAGTAAAAGGAACTGAGTCAGAGAACTGATAAGAAGAAATCATCCATATCTCAATTTAGGGAAATTCAAGTAACTACTTCCACCTCCTCTTTTTTCTAAATGGAGAACTAAGTTACTCTTTCCATTCCATAAAGAGTCCCATATTAAAACTTCTTAGGCTAACACTATTGCAGTTTTGCAAGCAACCACTCAATGAAAAGGGCAGAGGGAAAGAACAACCTAATGAAGGGCTTGCTCTCATCTGCTAAGAAGCTATGCAAGTGGTATCTGCTGCCTCTGGCTTGAGCTTTGCAGTAAGACCTGTTTAAGAAAGGAACTTTAAAGTCCAAGATTCAGAAAGCAATGTGTATACCAAAAGAAAAGAAAGAGACTACAAAATAGCATTGCTTATAAACACTTATCAGATACATAAGTTAAGTTCTGATAGAATTGGAACAAATTCTGTGCTACAGCATAATTTATTGGAACCACATAGAAAGGTTTTTTGGGGAGTTCCTGCTGTGGTGCAATGGGATCAGCAGCATTTTGGGAGAGCTGGGACACAGGTTTGATCTCCAGCATGGCACAGTGGGTTAAAGATCCGGGGTTGCCACAGCTGTGGCTTAAGTCACAGCTGCAGTTTGCTTGGATCTGATCCCTGGTCCAGGAACTCCATATGCTATGGGGCAACCAAAAAAAATTTAAAAATATAAAATATTAAAAAAACCCCTAAGCCCTCAAAAAACAAACAAACAAACAAAAAAAGAAAGAGAAGAAAGGTTCTCTGGCAATTGTCAGGCTGGAAACTAAGGTGAGTTTTGGAGTCATAGATGAGTAAGTGGCCCACACAGAAACATGGATGAGAGGTCTGAGTTCTGGAAACCCCATCTGGTATACTTCATTAGAGACGCATCCCATGTCTAATCCACATTTAAAGTAGAGTGGCAAAACGTGTGGTTAAAGACAAAAAAGAAAAGCAGTTTTCCAATAGCCTCCCATCAAATCTCAGTCCTCTAATTTCCTATGAATAAGCCATACAAGAGAGATCTTCCATGGAAAGCACAAGCAATGGAGAAAAATTGGCCCTCGAAGTCTCAAAATTTCTGCCTATCGAAGCTTATGCACCATAACTTTTAATGCTAACAAGGAACCGTGTTTCACTTTGTAAACAATTTGTAAATAATGGAAATCCTTAAAAATTATGCCCTAAAACCTTGTCTGAGAGAAAAAGGAACACATGAAACTACTTTTAGAATATGAATATTCAGGATAGCAGCTTTTATCTTAGGAAATGTTTGTGTGTTGGTGTGTGTGCCTCTGTGTTTGTGTGTGTGAGTTCCCAAAGCCCCCACAAAGATAGGCAAAAGCGAGATGACAAATTTTTTTTAGCTGGGTGGTCAAATACACATATAATATATGATTATGATATAATATAACAATATAATATTTATAAAATATGGTTCTTCTAGGTAAGCAAACTATAGTCTCAGTATGTTAAATTCATCTTGCCATTTTGGGGAGTAGGGAAAAGTCTGGAGGGTAGAATAAGAGGCGTTAACTGCTTAAAGACATTTGAGCATTACATACAATGCAGGGTACAGATTATTCCAACTTTAGGCAACAGACACACTCCTTTAAAAACGGAATTTTGGAAAATGGTTTATATTTTAAACACTTGGTATTTAAAGGAACACTATAGTAGAGCTGCCTTAAAGGTAAGTTATACTCTCCTCCCCCAATTTAACCATACTTTTGCAAATTTTCTTTGTATAGTATGGTAGATACTTATAATAATTTAATAAATGATCTGAAAGGGTACAGGTACTTTCAGAAGGCCCAGCATCATTAACAGAGATTTTTTTTTTCATTCTGAGTAGTACTGCCCAATGCAAACTTAGACCAAGGAGAACATATGAAGTCACGGCTTCACATGACAGTGGTGAACTTGATTCTTTGACATGAACTCAGTCACAGAGGCATTTCCAAAAAATTTGGCACAGAAAATAACCGACCTGCTGCTTAGCACCTGGCTTCTGTTCCATAGGCATCATAGTGAGTGTTTTGGTCTCCTTCTCATATTGGCAGTAGTATTTCACCCAGGATATTCCCAAAGCCCCTACAAAGATAGGCAATAGTGAGCGGATAAAGTAAATATTTTGGCTGCATGGTCAGTCCACCCCAAGAGAGAAGTTGTGTTCAGATAGCTTATTCTTCATGATCATAACACAGATCTTTCCCCTGAACTTCAGCCCCACAGTGCCACCTGCCCACTACACATTTAGATATCCTAAGTCTCATCAACTGTTCTCCACCTCTGCTCTGGCTTGCTCCAAACCACTTTCCTTGCCACGCTTCCTGTGAATGCTCTTGCTACCCATGCTATTGTATGAGCTGGAAATATCTCTAATCTTCTGCGGTTCCTTCACTGTAAATCTGTTCTATTTGATTGGTGGTTGGGTTCTGTCCATTCTATCCCCTACATGTCTCTCCCTCCACCTCTTTTAGAACTGAATTCATTCAGGTCCCTATTGCTAACTTTCTAAAAAATGTCTTATATTTCAAACAAAAAAAAATTCACTATTTCTCTAATGAATTATTTCAGTGGCCTTCTCTCTGGTTTTGCACATCACTGATCACACCTTTTTAATCCATTCTATACTCTTTTGATATATATATCATATATAATAATATACATATATATCATTCCTCTTATTATAAACTGCCCATGGCTTTCCTACTCTGTACAAACTCCTTAGGTTGGCTCACAAAGCCTTTTATAATATTTACCTTTCCAACTTTGTCTTTTACCACCTTCACCTCCATGCTCCTGTCCCCTTCAATTACTTTCAGTTATCAAAAAATAGGTGGCAATATAATGTACAGTCCAAGTTCAAGACACATTTGAGAGTGAATAAGGAACTATTAATAATTACATCAGGAAAACAAGTGTAAACCAGGACTGTTCTTGGCACACCAAGACTACAAAGAACTACAACCTCACACATCTCTGTGTCTTTACTCATGCAGTGGTATAGACTTTGAATTTTCTACAACCTTTTATTTACCTGTCAAACTCCCACTCATAATTCAAGTTTCACTTCACAAATCACTTCCTCAGTGGAGCACTTAGATATGCCCCAAATGCAGTGCTCAACACATTTCATTGTAATTATTTATATACTTGTGTCATCTTCATCAGACTGTGAAATTCTATTTTACTTTATTTTATTTTATTTTTGCTTTTTAGGGCTGCACCCTTGGCATATGAAAGTTCCCAGGCTAGCAGTCGCATCAGAGGTACAGCCGCTGGCCCATGGCACAGCCGCAACAACGTGGGATCCAAGCCACATCTGCGACCTACACCAGAGCTCACAGCAACACTGGATCCTTAATCCACTGAGTGAGGCCAGGGATCGAACCCGCATCCTCATGGATACTAGTCGGAATCGTTGGCACTGCACCACAACAGGAATGCCCGACTGTGAACTTCTTGAAGGCAAAAATCAAGTTTCATTTATTTATTTATTTTTTGCATCACCAGTGCACTGCATGTCATCTGGCAAAAAGGATTCTTAATAATAAGCATATACTCAATTAAGTAGCAATGTCATAACCATTTGACAAATTAGAAAACTAGGGCCTAGAATGATCACATAGTTAGTTGATATTAGAGCCAAGATTACATACCCATTATTCTCTGTGCTTCTTTTTTTAAATATAGCAGTGGTTCACATCGAGGGGCACTTTTGGCTCCCAGGGGGCATTTGGCAATGCCTAGACATATTTTAGGTTATCACACCTGAAGTGTGCTTTTTGAATAAATTAGGGAGGGGCCGTAGATGCTTCTAAACACCCTATAACGCACAGGATGAGCAACCAAAACAAAGAATGGCCCAGCCTGAAATGTCAATAGCACTGAGATTGAGAGATCCTCCAACAAAGAGGAAAAGAGATGAACCTGACAAATGGAAGAACACATCTTTGAAAACCTTCACAATGAATTACTATAAGGGAAGGAAAGCATGGTAATATCACTGGTGAAATACCATGCTTTGTGTATTTCAGTGGGTTTTGCCACTGGTAACCTCTGGGTAGCCTCTTCTGTCTACTCATCAGGTAGAATGATTCTGATTAGGGACTGAAATTATAGGCTTTGAGGACATTAAGTCATAGTCCAAAAGGAAAATCAAATGGCAAACATAGGTTTACATAACATTATTCAGGAGGTAGGAAAGCTTGAACCCTCTGCAATTCTCAATGACTGGATAAGTTAACTCATTTTTCTTGGTTAACAATGAACTACTGCCTTGCTCACTGAAATCACATTGGTTTTGTAGTGCTTTAAGGGCAGGCTTGTAAACCTAAGGTGGTGGAAACTATAAGATATAGTTGTAGTAGCATAGGTTTTGGCATTTCACAAACCTGAGTTACTCTGAGGCCTGCTACTTGATAGTTGGGTAACTTTCAACTAGTGGATCCCTCTAAGCCTCAGTGGCTTCATGTGTAAAATGGGTATGATAAAGTGGTTTCAAAGATTATATGAGATAGTATACTTAAAGCACTTAACACCATGCCTGGCACATAGTAGGTATAATAAATATTATTTTATACTTCCTTTCTCCTACATCCTTTTCGCTTCAGTCAAAGAATCATTGAAAGGATTAAGCAATTAACAATCTCCATCTTGCATTTCAGAGAAAACATTAGGTTTTATCATCCCAGAGCCTTATTAGACAAATCCATAACCTCCTCCTCCAATTTCTCCTTCCTTTCTATTTTCTCTATTCCCATGGTGCTCTCCAAAGAAGTGTAGCTGGCAGGGGTCTAAGAACTATGTGGGTGCCTGGAGTTTGGACAGACCAAGTGGCACTGGGTGCAAGCCTATGGAAACCCAGTGGGTATCCCTATATTCCCACACACATTTCTCTTGGGTATAGAGATAGCCTTCGATGGTTGGCTGTCCTGGAAGTTTGCATGTCTGAGGAGCTTCTTTCATCCTTTTCTTAAGTTCTTCCATCTCTTCTCGGGTACTGGAGAAATGATTTCTTGTCTGTCAAGACATTAGCATCATAATCATTACCATAATCATCATCATCATGAATAAGTAATCACTGGCCAGAGATCAAATGCAGAATTGTCTTGGCTTTCATCATGTGCTACAACATACCAAAAAAATAAACATTGAGTGGTATAGTAACCAGAAAGAAATTTAGTGGTGTTTAACAGTAATAAAGATTGAAAGAAAAAGAGAAACATAAATAGCATTGTACCCATAAAACCACATCTGGGAGACTTTTTTCCTAATGGAAATCACATAGGCTCCAATAAATAAAGACTAAGAATTCTGAGCATCAGGCTGACCCTTGCCTTACAGAAAAAAGGAGATTATAAAGAAGGTTCCCAAAGATAATATTATCAACTTCTGAATTATCCCAGAAGTAAAGCCACTGCCTACTTGACTCTGAACCAAATTCTGACCATTCAAATAAAATATATGATAGGGTGTTCTCTTTTGAACGTAAGTCAGCAGAAAACTTAGGTTCTCATGCCCATGAATAATAAAAACTAATGGTAAGAAGTAATATATTTGAAACCCCACACAACTAAAACACAATGGCACAAAACAGTTTGAAATGCGGGTATGAAAATCACTAGAGATAAGTCTATAGTGTTTTCTTTTTCTTTTTACAGCTGCACCTGCAGCATATGGAAGTTCCTGGGTCAGGGGTTGAACTGGAGCTGCAGCTGAGGCCTAGGCCACAGCCACAGCAATACCAGATCCGAGCCACATCTGTGACCTATGTTGCAGCTTGCAGCAATGCTGGATCCTTAACCCACTGAGAGAGGCCAGGGGTCAAACCCACATCCTCACAGAGACAACATCAGGTCCTTAACCCACTGAGCCACAACAGGAACTCAATCTTTAGTGTTTAGCCTCAAGACTGTCACACGGTGTCAGTGAAAAAGTTGATGTGGGCTGCCCTATCTAGTTGGACTCAATCAGTAGCTGGTCCTTTAAGTGAATTTGCCATATATATACATATACATATATGCAAAGGATTATTGCTAAACTCATACTTGTCAAGTTATATATAGGGGAAGATTCAAGTGATAAACCCAGTTATAATATTCAGTAAATCAGAATATAGGGGCTATAATATGCTGGTAAAGGAGAGTAGTACCAAAAAAGAAAAACAACAATAGCAACACCACCTGAAAGTCACTATTCTCCTAAACAACCAAGTAAAGTTTATTTTTACTGCAACTTAGCAACTATTTTCATCTAAAAATACATATATAAATTTTATGCAATGTAACAACAAGTCCAAAACCATTACCTCAATGATACCTTCTTTTATTGTACCAGTCAATTATTCCACTCTCTGTGCTTCTTTAAATTTCTTGGTCTTAACTCCACTGTAGTACTTTTCATAGGTAATTATGTATCTCTGTTTATTTGCCTCTGCTCCGAGAGACTGTGTATGACTTGAAGGTAGAAAAACTAATGTGCCTCATTATGGCATGTTCAGTGCTTTTTACAATGCCTGGCATAAAGCATATGTTCAATATATCCCTAGACATTTGTTAAATGTTGGTTAAATAAATAAATGAGAGAAATAATACATATGACAAGGAAATTGCCTAAGCCCAAGTACAAGAAACAGCATGGCAAAGAAGGTAGAGAAAAACCTTTTAAAATATTTTATTTAACTGTAGTAATGTAGTGAGAAAAGGAATGAGAAAAGGGAAGACAGGGGAAAACAGGCATTCGTGGCAATAAAATCTGCACAAGAGTGTCTTGACTAACTAGCAGGGAAGTAACATAAGATCTGTGCTAAGCAAGCCTATAGCTGAGTGATCTGGGAAAAATGTAGTAAATTGGTAACACGTAATAAATGTTGGATAGATAGAAGTTTCAGTGAGTGGAAATGTGGATTTGAACAATAGTCAGCCTCATCAACAGGGAAGAGTTGAAACTGAAAAAGTAAGAAAAGTTTAGTACCCTTAAAACATCTGTGATCTACACCAAGTGTCCTAACAAATTGGCTGAGTTGTAATAACCTAGAATTCCAAGATCTAGACATTGGGGCTAAAATCCAACTGGAATGCAGAGAAAGGCGAAGAAACCCACATGCAAACTCACATTCTGTAAACTGAGCTGGAGCTGCTGTTTATAAGGGAGGAAATCCTGTGTGAGCTCCACAGTCAAGCTGTTGGAAATGAAGAGGCTATGAAGAAAGGCCAAGACCTAGGGAAAATGTGTAAAAATAACTTTATCACCAGCACCTTCTCATTTATCAAATAAAGGAAACAGATGCATGAAAGAAAACCTTCACACAGTGTTTATCCAGTATAGTATTAAAAGCAGTCATGCAAAAAAAAAAAAAAACCCATAGGTTTATACATAGCTATTTTCTTATGTTAAACGCTTTCACTGGACTCAGTTCCATAAAATAAGAACTAGTAACAAATTTATTCATTAATACCCTTTTCAGATAGCATATAAAATCATTCATAATGTGGACAATATGAGACTAGACAGTTTCTTTATATCTTAAAACTGGCACAAAGTAGGTATTCAATAAACATTTGTTGATAAAAAATAAATGGATAAATGAATTAAGTAATATTCTACACCATAATGAAGACTGTAATAATGCTAAAAGGTCCAAAGGCTTTGATCCAATTTTCAAAATAGAAATGTTTCAGGGAGGTGGGGAAGTGTTGCAGAAGAAGACACACAAATGATCGATAAAATATATTTTTATATTTTTAATGTTCAACCCCATTAAAAATCAAACACATACAAATAAAAGCAAAAGAAAATACAATTTTCATGCATAAATATTTTAAAAACAATACTTGGGAGTGCCCATTGTGGCTCAGTGGGTTATGAACCTGACTAGTATCCATGAGGATGAGGGTTCTATCCCTGGCCTCGTGCAGTGGGTTAAGGATCTGGTGTTGCCACATGCAGCACAGGTAGCAGATGTGGCTCAGATTCAGCGTTGCTGTGGCTGTGGTGTAGGCTGGCAGCTGCTAGCTCTGATTCGACCACTAGCCTGGGAACTTCCATATGCCACAGGCGAGGCACTAAAAACAAAATAAAATAAAATATAAATATAAATATAAAATAAAAACAATGCTTAATTCTGGCAATCATAAACTGTAATAGGAAGTAATAAAAACTGCTTTTAGAAATTAAACAGGTGAGCACATATATAAATATGCACACACATATATATATACACAAACACAAACCAAAATTACATATAAACACATATAAAACTATGTACACACAAATGTACTACACGTGTGTATGTACATATATACATAAATACATATGAGCATGTGTACCACACGCACAGTCATATATACATTCTTATTTCCCTCCCAAGCTTTCCAATCTCAGGAAATGACAATATCACCCACCCAATCAAGCAGGAAAGTAAAGATTCTGATTTCTTTCACTCACACCTCAATCCAGTAAATCAGTAACTCCTATCATTTTTGCCTCCAAAGTATATCTCCAGTCAAATCATTATCTTCTATTTCTACTCCTAGCATCCTAACCTAAAGCAACATTTTTGCTTGCCTAGACCACTATGGTAACCACATAACTGGTTTCTTCATTTCCACAAACACCCCCTTCCAAACCATTTGCCACACAACAAAATCAGCTCATGCTGTATCCTATTTAACACTCGTCAGTGATTTTTCTATGATACTTAATAAAATCCAACCCCCGTGCCATGCCTACAAGTCCTATGCCTTCCCATCAGATATTATATCCTGCCACTCTCCTTTTCTCTCACCAGTATCTAAAGTCACTAATCTTTTCATTATTATTTACTAACACATCATTATTTACTAACTTAAGGAATGTGCACATGTGTTTTTCTGTGTCTAGAATGTTCTTTCCCCACTATTCACATTGCCTCATCTTCTTTCCTTAGATCTCATAGTAAATGATACTTTTAGAAGTCCTCTTTGACCACTTGATTCAAAGTAGCTGTTTGTTCTAATTCTTTGTTTTAGTCTTTATGCATATCCTCCTTTCTGTACCATGACAGTGTAGCCTTCTTAAAGATAGAAACTGAGTCTTTTTTACTATAGGAAACTCAGTGTTTAGCCCAATGCCTGGCACATAACAGAAGCATAATAAATGCTTATTAGACAAATGAATAAATACTTGTTTACACATATACATATGCAGATATACACCAATGTGAGCAAAGATATACATGGACACAGGTATACACGCTCAAGTGTTATACACACACACACACATGCATACATTTGTATACACACTCAAATCTACAGGTACACATACACAATAGATAGAAAAAGGAATATAGTAGAAACACAGGGAATTTAGGAGGGGAAATGCCACAATGTTAACAGTGATCACCTCTATATGGGGATTTATTGCATTTGTTTTCTTTTTCATATAATTTTTTAGCTTTCCTGCAATTGTTTTTACATTGTTTTCTACAATGTTTTTATAATAAATAAAAGTTGTTAAAATTCAACACAGTTGTCAAATTAAAGCACATCATTCTTATAATAAACTAAGGAGATTTAAATCGAAAAAATTTCAAAATATAGAAGTAAAAATAGTGAATGGGAAGTCATTGAATGCAAGGGACATGGGTTCCTAGGACACTGTCTGGGATATGATAGGTACTCTCAGAAAATTTATAAAATTTTGAGAAGAAAGAAGGAAGGAGGTCAAGGTTAACTTAAAGGTGATGGAGAAGTAAAGGGAGGGGAGGAAAAAGGAGGAAAAGAAAGAGAAAGAAAAACCACAGCTACATAGAGAAAATGGAAGAGGAAATAGGTTCAGGAGGGTGAGGAAGAGTGAAAGAGAGAATATTAGTGAGAGAGCATAGTTAATGCAAGCTGTATACTTTTCTGACATTCACTATTAAGCACTGACTATCTTTCACATTATTTGAGACTCTAATTATATAATCACATTTCTCCATATTTACCAAACACTTGATAAATATTTTTAGACTATTGATCAATAGAGAAAACTTACTGGCTCCACAATATTGAACTTCTTAGACTCCTGAACTTCCTGGATTTGATAAACATAATCAAGGGAGGACTCAAAGAAATTGTGCCTCTCCTTGTCCACCTGGAGGTCTGCCTGTAAAGAAGGGTAACAAATGTTACACATTGGTTAGTCATTCATGCAAGTCAATGCTTGAGGAGTCAATAAAATGCTAGGGAGAGAGGAGAATTATGCCACCAAGTAGTGATCTTATCCTTTCATTTTACAGATAGGGAACATGACACCAAAATATAAAAAGTGACTGATACAGGATTTTCAGTTTCTCACCTGACAAGTAAGAAGCTTGGAAGTTATTGCACCCTCATACAAGGAAAAGCTGAGTAAGTTGAGAATCAACATCTCTTCTTAAAACCAACAGAGAATTAAAAGCAGAGGGAAAACCACTGCCTTAAAAATTGGATAGAGTTGATTATGGAAAATCATTACCAGAGCAGAAGCCTGTTTCTGCAGCCACTATCAAGGTTTATTTAAGAATAGCTCTCTAAAGAAATCCAAAGGTAATAGGGAAGACAAAAAACAAAGACACAACAGGAAATACTGGCCTCTGACAAAATACCTATAGCAAAAAAAAAAAAAAAAAAAAAAAAAAAAGAATAGCTTAACTCCTAGTCAGATAAGCATAAAATTTCACAATAAAAGCATTTTTACCTCAGTTCCTTTTACCCAGGACAATATGTTCAGCTTTCAACAAGATATTATGAGACATGCAAAATGGCAAAACAACATTAACATTATATGACATTATATTAAAAAAAGGCAAAACAAATAAACACAGCCTGAAATATAAAGAACTAAGCTCGGAATTAAATGCAAATAAGGCAGAGATGGTGGATGCTGGAATTATAAGACCAGGGATTACAGAGCAAATGAAAAAGAGGACAATACATATAGACTCATGTGTAATATAAGCAGACACATGAAATTCAAATAAATAATCAAAGGAAATGATAGAGATTGCAAGCATTAACAAAAACAAAAAATGCTTTTAGTGAGCTCATCAACACACCTAAATGGACAAGGCTAAGGAAAGAATGAGTGAGCTGCATATATACCAAGAGGAACTTTGAAAACTGAAATGTAAAGAAAAAAGGAATTAGAAAGATTAAGTAGAATATTCAAGAAATATTAGAAAATTACAAAAGGCATAAGATACACTTACTAGGAATGTCAGAAGGAAATGATGGAAAAAGAAGATATATTTAAAGTAAAAATGACTGAAAACTTTTTAAATTAAACACAAATAAAGACAGATTGAGAAAACTAAGAGAATAATAGCAGACTAAATACCAAAAAATCTATACAAAGTTATGTCATGTTCAAAGTGTAGAAAGTCAAGAACACAGAGAAAATCTTTAAAGAAACAAGAGAAAAAAAAACCTTATCGAAAGAGGAGTAAGGATAAAACTTTGATTTAAAAATATGCAAAAAGAAGAGAGTAGAGTGAGATATTTAAGAGACTGAAATTTTAAAAATCACAAAATTAGAATTTTGTATCTAGTGAGATTATCTTTTTAAAAAAAGGAAAATTAAATAGTTTATCAAACAACAAAAACTGAAAGATTCTGTTGCCAGAAGACTTGGAATCCAAGAAATGTTACAATTAAGTTCATCAGACAGAACAAAAATGACATAGGTCAGAAATATTTACAAACATAAAAGACAAGAAGAGTGTTAGAGGAGGAATGAATGAAGGTGAAACAAAACCTTATGTTTTTCTTATTCTTAATTTATCTTACAAATAAGAGTTTCTCATAAATAATAATTTCAACAATGTATTTGGTGATTACAAATTATGAAAAAAATGAAATGAATGACAGAAATTTTATCAGAGACTGAAGGGAAAAACTCAAAGTACTTTGTTATAAAGTGCCTATACTACTCACAAAGCAAAAAGTAATTTGAAAGTAGACATGTTCTTAAGTCAATCATCTGTCAATGCACATTTGGGCTGTTTCCATGTCTTGGCCTTTGTGAATAGAGCTGCAATAAACATGTGGGTGCATGTGACTATTTCAAGGAAAGTTTTGTCCAGATATATGCCCAAGAGTGGCATTGTTAGGTCATATGGTTGTCCTATGTACAGTTTTCTAAGGTTTGTCCATACTGATCTCCACAGTGGTTGTACCAGCTTACATTCCCACCAACAGTGCAGGAGGGATCCCTTTTCTCCACACCCCCTCCAACATTTGTTATTTGTGGACTGATTAATGATGGCCATTCTGACTGGTGTGAGGTGGTATCTCATGGTAGTTTTGACGTGCAATTCTCTAATAATTAGGGATATAGAGCATTTTTTCATGTGCTTGTTGGCCATCTGTATATCTTCAATAAACAGATGATTGGATTAAGAAGATGTGGTTAAGTAGAAGGAATACTACTCAGCCATAAAAAAGAATGAAATAATGCCATTTGCAGCAACATGGATGGAACTAGAGACTCTCATCCTGAGTGAAGTAAGTCAGAAAAAGGAAGACAAATACCATACGATATCACTTATACCTGGAATCTAATATATGGCACAGATGAATCTTTCTACAGAAAAGAAAATCATAGACTTGGAGAATAGACTTGTGCTTGCCAAGAGTGAGGGGGAGGGAGTGGGATGGATTGGGAGCTTGGGGTTAAGAGATTCGAACTATTGCATTTGGAATGAATTAGCAATGCGATCCTGCTATGTAGCACTGGGAACTATGTCTGGTCAATGATGATGGAACATGATATTGGGGGGAAAAAAGTGTATACGTGTATGTATAACTGGGTCACCATGCTGTACAGTAGAAAAAAAATAATGTGTTGAAAAAAAAATAATGTGTTGGGGATCTAAAAATAAATAAATAAATAAATGAACAATAAAGTAGATATGGCTTAACTGTAAATAAATTGTGAAAACACTAGAATAACCAATAAAAAAAAATTAAAGAAAAATAAAGTTGACATGCCAAAACAGGACACAAAATGTAATCATATAAATTTTTTTCTTTTAATTTTTTATTGTGATTTCCCTAATAAGATTTTTTTCTACTGTACAGCATGGTGACCCAGTTACACGTACACGTATACATTCTTTTTTCTCCCATTATCATGCTCCAGCAACTCCACGCTTGAGCATATATCCGGACAAACTATCTTCAAAAAAGACACAAGAACCCACATGTTCATTGCAGCAATATCACGGAAGCCAAGACATGGAAACAACCCACAATTTTTAATTTAGAAAAGGGAATGCTGAACAAATATATGCCAACAAATTTGACAATCTGGAAGAAATAGACATTTTTCTAGAATCTTACAGCCTGCCAAAACTGAATCAAGAAGAAACAGACCAACTGAACAGACCAATCACTAGAAATGAAATTGAAGCTGTCATAAAAACACACCCTAAAAATAAAAGTCCAGGACGAGATGGCTTCACAGGCGAAATCTAACAAACATACAAAGAAGATCTGGTACTGAGGCTCCTTAAACTTTTTCAAAAGGTTGAAGAAGAAGGAACACTCTCAAAGACATTCTATGATGCCACCATCACCCTCATTCCAAAACCAGACAGAGATACCAGCAAAAAAGAAAACTATTAACCAATATCATTGATGAATACAGATGCAAAAATTCTCAACAAAATCTTAGCCAACGAAATCCAACAACATGTCAAAAAGATCATACACCATGACCAGGTAGGGTTCATCCCAGGTTCACAAGGATGGTTCAACGTATGAAAATCAATCAACGTCATATACCACATTAACAAAAGAAAAGTAAAAAACCATATGATCATCTCAATAGACGCAGAAAAAGCATTTGACAAAGTCCAAAATTCATTCATGATCAAGACTCTCACCAAAGTGGGTATAGAAGGAACATTCCTAAACATAATCAAAGCCATTTATGACAAACCCACAGCAAATATCATACTCAATGGAAAAAAAACTGAAAGCCTTCTCACTCAAATCTGGAACAAGACAGGGATGCCCACTCTCACCACTGTTATGCAACATCGTTTTGGAAGTTCTAGCCACAGCGATTAGACAAACAAAAGAAATAAAAGGCATCCATATAGGAAGAGAAGAGATCAAAATGTCACTGTATGCAGATGACATGATAGTATACATAGAAAACCCTAAGGACTCAACCCAAAATCTACTTGAACTGATTAATAGATTCAGCAAAGTAGCAGGATATAGGATTAACATTAAGAAATTAGTCACATTTCTATATACAAACATGAAATATTAGAAAAGAGATACAAAAATACAATACCTTTTAAAATTGCACCTCACAAAATCAAATACCTCGGAATACACCTGACCAAAGAGGTAAAGGACTTATATGCCAAAAACTTTAAAACATTAATCAAAGAAATTAAAGAAGATGTAAAGAAATGGAAAGATATTCCAAGCTCCTGGGATGGAAAAATCAGTATTATAAAAATGGCAGTACTACCCAAAGCAATCTACAGATTCAATGCAATACCTATCAAATTCCCCAGGACATTTTTCACAGAACTAGAACAAACAATCCAAAAATTCACATGGAACCACAAAAGACTCCAAATCACCAAAGCAATCCTGAGAAACAAAAACCGAGCAGGAGGCATAACTCTCCCAGACCTCAAGAAATATTACAAAGCCACAGTCATCACAACAGTGTGGTACTGGTATCAAAACAGACAGACAGACCAATGGAACAGAATAGAGAATCTGGAAATAAACCCTGACACCTATGGTCAATTAATCTTTGACAAGGGAGGCAAGAACATAAAATGGGAAAAGGAAAGTCTATTCAGCAAGCATTGCTGGGAAACCTGGACAGCTGCATGCAAAGCAATGAAACTAGAACACACCCTCACACCATGCACAAAAATAAACTCCAAATGGCTGAAAGACTTAAATATACGACAGGACACCATCCAACTCCTAGAAGAGAACATAGGCAAAACACTCTCTGACATCAACATCCTGACTATTTTCTCAGGTCAGTCTCCCAAAGCAATAGAAATAACAGCAAAAATAAGCCCATGGGACCTAATCAAATGGACAAGCTTTGGCACAGCAAAGGAAACCAACAAGAAAACAAAAAGACAACTTTCAGAATGGGAGAAAATAGTTTCAAATGATGCAACCGACAAGGGCTTAATCTCTAGGATATACAAGCAACTTATACAACTCAACAGCAAAAAAGCCAATCAATCAATGGAAAAATGGGCAAAAGACCTGAATAGACTGTTCTGCAAGGAAGATATACAGGTGGCCAGCAAACACTTGAAAAAGTGCTCAACATCGCTGATTATAAGAGAAATGTAAATCAAAACTACCATGAGATACCACCTCACACCAGTAAAAATGGCCATCATGAATAAGTCCACAAATAACAAGTGCTGGAGGGGCTGTGGAGAAAAGGGAACCCTCCTGCACTGCTGGTGGGAATGTAAACTGGTATAGCCACTATGGAGAACAGTTTGGAGATACCTTAGAAATCTATACATAGAACTTCCATACGACCCCACAATCCCACTCTTGGACATATATCCAGACAAGAGTTTCCTTGAAAAAGACACATGCACCCGCATGTTCATTGCAGTACTATTCACAATAACAAAGACATGGAAATAACCTAAATGTCCATCGACAGATGATTGTATTAGGAAGATGTGGTATATATACACAATGTAATACTACTCAACCATAAAAAAGAAAGACATAATACCATTTGCAGCAACATGGATGGAACTAGAGACTCTCGTCTTGAGTGAAATAAGTCAGAAAAAGACAAATACCATATGATATCACTTATAACTAGAACATTTCCACAGAAAAGAAAACCATGGACCTGGAGAATAGACTTGTTGCCACCTGGGGGGAGAGGGAGGGAGTGGGAGGGATCGGGAGCTTGGGGTTATTGGATACAACTTGGAATGGATTTACATTGAGATCCTGCTGAGTAGCATTGAGAACTATGTCTAGATACTTATATTGTAACAGAACAAAGGGTGGAAAAAAATGTATACATGTTAAGTATACATGGCCCCCATGCTGTACAGTGGAAAAATAAATAAATAAATTCAAATAATAAAAAAAGAAAAAAAATAAACATAAGGTAACAATAACCCACTGTTTAATTAAACAAGGCCATTAGGCTAAGGTGACTCTTAATGCCATGGTGGCTTATATGAGCAAGCCAAAATCTAATTCTGTAAATACCACAAAGTTATTAAATCAAAACCTAATGACAACCAATCAAAAACAGCTAACTAGACTGTAACCTATAGTCAATCAATAATTTCATTGCTTTGCTTCTGCCTTTTTTATATCAAAGTCTATCCCTAAGCTACTGTAGGTGGATCACATACAAAAAAAAGGGGGGGGGAATGCAGAAAAAGAATGGAAGAGAAAAAAATAATAAAGGCAATGAATAGAAAATTACCAAACATGGTAGATATTTATCCAACTATATCAATAATCACTTTAAACACACCAAATAAAAGGCAGAGACTGTCAGGGAACATAAAAATGAGTCAATTATATGTTATATATAAGATCTAATTTAACAAAGATAGAGGAGTTCCTGTTGTGGAATAGTGGATTTAGAATCTGACTGCAGTAGCTCAGGTATTTGTGGAGGCACAGGTTCAATCCCAGCCTGGTGCAATGTGTTAGAGCATCCAGCACTACCACAGCTGCAGCAGAGGTCGCAGCTGGGGCTCAGATTCAATTCCTGGCCCAAGAACTTCCATATGTCGTGGGTACAGCCATAAAATTTTTTTAAAATATCAAAAATAGATTAAATAAAGGTATGAAGAGGCTTGTATCAAGACGGAGGATGAAGGAGGATGCAGAGGTCATATCCTACAATGAACACATCAAAAATACATTTACTTGCAGAACAATCCTCATTGAAAACTAACTGGAGACTGGCAGAAAAAAAAACCCTATACTAACTACCAAGGCTATAAGAAAGATACATGCAGAACTGGGTAGGAAAGGAAGAAAAGAAATCAGGTGGGCAGCCATGCCCTAGGAGGAAACTCAGAGGAAAAGAGAGGTTACATGGGTGGAAATTTTTCCTGGGGAGTGAGTTGTTCAGGCCACATATTGGACACCCCAGCCCTGAGGTAAAAAAACAAAGGAAGACAAGCCGCCATGGCTGGTTGGGCCAGTGGGACTACCAGGAGGGCTGTGGGATTCTGCTCCTGAGGAGTACATGAATATTGGCTTGCTCCTTAAGCAAGGCAGAAAGGGCAAATTAAAACGATGTCTAGCTGACTGGTTTCCTGTGACTACCCTGGTACACACGCCATCCTGAGTTGAGTGAACACTCCAGCACCGTTTGCTTCAAGTCACAGCTCCACACTAGGTTCAGGACTGCTATTACTATATGATCCAGCAATTCCACTGTTGGGTGTACATCCAAAACAAAAATGCTAATTTGAAAAGACAATGCACTCCAATGTTCATAGCAAAATTATTTACAACAGCCAAGATATGGAAGGTAACCAAGTGTCCATCAAAAGAACAATAATAAATAAAGAAGATTTCATACACACACACACACACACACACACACACACACACACACATAAAGGAATATTACTCAGCTATAAAAAATGAATTTTGCCATTTGAAACAAAATGGATGTACCTAAAGTATTTTATGCTTAGTGAAATAAGTCAGAAAGGCAAATATGCTATCTTGTTACTTATATGTGGAATCAGAAAAATAAAATAAATGGACGTAAATGACAAAACAGAAATAGACTCACTAATATAGAGAAACAACTACTGTTCACCAGTGGGGAAGGATAGGGCAAGATAGGGACATGGGATTAAGAGATACAAACTGCTATGTATAAAATAAACAAGGAACCAGGATATTTTGTACATCACAGGGAAATATAGACATTATTTTGTAATGATTTTAAATGGAGTATAACCTTAAAATTGACAATCACTATGGTCTTTACCAGAAACTAATATATTATAAATCAACTATAGTTAAATTAAACATAATTTTTAAAATTTAAACATTTTTAAAAGTAAAGGTATAAATAGTCCATGCTAACAAAAATCAAAGAAAGCTGGACTAGCTATATTAACTTCAGATAAAGGAGACTTCAGAGCAATAAAGCTATCAGGGAAAAAAGTGGGGCATAATGTAATGACAATTCTCCAAGAATACATAACAACCCTTATTATGTATAACAGAACAACATAACACATGAGGTAAAATGATACAGAACTGCAAGAAGAAATAAAGAACTACACTAATAAGAGTCGGAGACTTCAATATTCCTCTATCAGTAATTGACAGATCCCTGGAGTTCCCATCATGGCTCATTGGTATTGCAACCAACTAGTATCCATAAGGACACAGGTTAAATCCCTGGCCTTGCTCAGTGGGTTAAGTGATCTGGCATTGCTGTAAGCTTGGTGTAAGTCTCAGATGCAGCTCAGATCTGGCATTGCTATGACTGTGGTTGAGGCCTGCAGCTGTAGCTCCAATTTGACCCCTAGTCTGGGGACTTCCATATGTCATAGGTGCAGTCAAAAAAACAAACAAACCAAAAAAAAAAACCTGAAAAAATTGACAGATCCAACAGACAAAAAGTAAGTACAATTATAACTCATTTTACTGTGCTTCAATTAACTCTGCTATGAAAACATTGTGTTTTTTATAAACTGAAGGTTATAGCAATCCTGAATTGCCTGATGATGGTTAGAATATCATAGCAATAGAATATTTTTAAATTAAGGTATGTACATTTTTTTAGACATAATGCTAGTGCTTATGCCATGGATACATACAGTGTAAATGTAACTTTTATATGTATTCAGAAACCAAAAACTCATGATATTCATAATATTGCAATATTCACTTTATTGTGGTAGTGGCAGTCTATAACCAAACCAGCAATATCTCCTCCAAGGTATGCTTGTGAAGACGTAATTGAACTGAACACCACAAATAATTGACTAGATGTAATCAACATCTATAGAACATCTCCTTTAACAGCTTATTTTTAAGCTAACATGAAACAATCACAAAGATCAATCACATTCTGGAACATCTGAAAAAATTTAAGAGAATAGAAATCATAAAAAGTATGATCACAGATCACAATTAAATTATACTAGAAATTAAAAATAAAAAAATAGCTTGAACACACCAAAATAGCAGGAGATCAAGCAGCACATTTCGAAAGGGTTCTTTAGAAGCAAACACAACATTGTAAATTAACTATACCACAATTTTAAAACAAGAAGTCTAAACTGTGATTTAAACTTCCAAAAAACAAAAATCCAAGAACTAATGGCTTCCCAGGCAAATTCTACCAAATATTCAGACAAAAGATAACATCTACTCCCCTGAAACGCTTCCAAAAAAATTCAGAGGAGGAACACTCCCAAGCTTATTCTATAAGGCCACCATCACACTGATACCAAAACCAGAAAAAGACACCACACACACACACACACAAATTACAGGCCAATATCACTGATTAACATAGATGCAAAAGTTCTAACAAAATATTAGCAAAACGAATCCAACTATGTATTAAAAGAATTATACACCATGATCAAGTAGGATTTATTCCAAGGATGCAAGGAGTCTTCGGTATCCACGAATCAATCAGTGTAATATACCACATCAACAAACTGAAGAATAAAAGCATATGATCATCTCGATAGATGCAGAAAAATCTTCTGACAAAATTCAACACCCATTTCTGATAAAAACTTTCCATAAAGTAAGCATAGAGGGACTCTACCTCAACATAATAAAAGCCATATATGACAAACCCACAGCTAACATCATTCTCAATGGTGAAAAACAGAAAGCATTTCCACTAAGATCAGGAACAAGACAATGATGTCCACTCTTACCACTGTTATTCTATGTATTTTTGGAAGTCTTAGCCACAGTAATCAGAAAAATAAATAAATAAAAGGAATCCAAATTGTAAAAGAAGAAATAAAATTACCACTGTTTGGAGATGACATGATACTATACCTAGAAACTCCTAAAGACAGAAAACTGTTATAGCTCATTAATGAATTTGGTAAAGTTGCAGGATACAAAAGCAATACACAGAAATTGATGGAATTTCTATAAACTAATATTGAAAGATCAGAAAGAGAAATTAGGAAAATGTGTTGGTAATTAGGAAAATCATTTTTTTTTCTATAGTACATCTGTTTAATTATATTCTGACTGTAAGTGCAATATCTTCCTCAATAATTTCACTCAAGATAATACAAAATAATAGCATAATGACAGTTTAAAGCTGGTTCAATCACAATTTTACAAGCTTATTTATTAAAAATGAAAATAGAAGACTATTAAAAATAGCTAAAAAGATAATATGTGTCATAGTGCTTAATGTTTCTCTAACTATTGATAAGGCTTACATCTAAATCTGATGTAGAATTCTTAACGGCACTGAAATAGTTCTCTTCTTGGCCACATGATATGTACACTGGTGCTATGAGTCTGGAAGAGACTGGCTGTGGGTACCACTTCTTGTCTTCAGCTGTGACTGCGCAATATCAGCAAGGGCACTCTGTATCTTTTCCAGAAGCATATCCCCTCGATAAACAACATCCTCCAGACATGTAGCAGCTTCATGATTTTCCTAATTTCCTAATTTAGGAAATTACCAACACATCTAAGAATAAAATACCTAGGAAAAAAACTACCTAAAGAGACAAAAGACCTGTTCTCTGAAAATTACATGACACTGATGAAAGAAATCAAAGACAACACAACGGATGGAAAGATATACCAAAATCTTAAACTGGAAGAATCAATATTGTCAAAATGACCTGACTGCCCAAGGCAATCTACCAATTCAATGCAATCCCTATCATATTACCAAGGACATTCTTCACAGAACTAGAACAAAATACTTTAAAATTTGTATGGAAACAGAAAAGATGCAAATAGCCAAAGCAATCTTGAAAAAGAAAAACACAACTAGAGAAATCAGATTTCCTGACTTCAGACTATACTACAAAGCTACAGTAATGAAAACAGTATGCTACTGGCACAAAAACAGAAATATAGATCACTGGAACAGGATACAAAGCCCAGAAATAAACCCAAGCACCTATGGTCAACAAATCTGTAACAAAAGAAGCACAAACAAACATAGGAAAGAAGACAGTTTCTTCAAAAAGTGGTGCTGGGGAGTTCCCGTCGTGGCTCAGTGGTTAACGAATCTGACTAGGAACCATGAGGTTGCGGGTTTGATCCCTGACCTTGCTCAGTGGATTAAGGATCTGGTGTTGCTGTGAGCTGTGGTGTGGGTTGCAGATGCGGCTCAGATCCTGCATTACTGTGGCCATGGTGTAGGCTGGCAGCTACAGCTCCAATTCGACCCCTAGCCTGGGAACCTCCATATGCCGCTGGTGCAGCCACAGAAAAGGCAAAAAGACAAAAACAAATAAATAAATAAATAAATAAATAAAAGTGGTGCTGGGAAAAGTGGACAGCTACATGTAACAGAATCAAATCAGGACATTCTCTAACACATTACACAAAAATAACTAAAAATGGATTAAAGACCTAAATGTAAGGCCAGATACTATAAAACTCATAGAGGAAAATATAGGCAGAACACTCTTGAATATAAGTTTCATCAATATCTTGTTTGATCTACCCCCTAGAATAATGACAATAGAAGGGTATCCTCCTACACTGTTAGTGGGAATGTAAATTTGTATAACCACTATAGAGCTTCCTCAAAAAAGTGAATATAGAACTACCATATGATCTTGGAATTCCACTCTTGAGCATATATCCGGACAAAACTTTCCTTGAAAAAGATACATGCACCCCTATGTTCATTGCATCACTCGTCAAAATAGCCAAGACATGGAAACGACCTAAATGTCCATTAACAGATGAATGGATTAAGAAGATGTGGCACATATACACAATGGAATACTACTCATCCATAAAGAAGAACAAAATAATGACATTTGCAGCAACATTAATGCAACTATAGATTCTAAGTGAAGTAATTCAGAAAGAGAAAGACAAATACTATATGATATCACTTATATGTGGAATCTAAAATATAGCACAAAAGAACCTGTCTACAGAACAGAAACAGACTCACAGACATAGAGAACAGACGTGAGGTGGCCAAATGTGAGGGGGAGGGTGTGAGATGCACTGAGAGTTTGGAGTTACATTTACAACAGATAAGCAATGTGGTCCTGCTGCATAGTACAGGGAACTATATCCAATCACTTGTAGTAGAACATGATAGAAGATAATATGAGAAAAAGAAGTGTGTGTGTGTGTGTGTGTGTGTGTGTGTGTG
Source organism: Sus scrofa (assembly GCF_054392235.1). Lineage (NCBI taxonomy): Eukaryota > Metazoa > Chordata > Mammalia > Artiodactyla > Suidae > Sus > Sus scrofa. The sequence continues at coordinate 64,330,705 of NC_139401.1, forward strand.
TGTGTATAATTATGTATGTATGTATAACTAGGTCACTTTGCTGTACAGCAGAAATTGATAAAAAATTATAAATCAACTATAATAAATTTTTTTTAAAAAAATCAAGTACATTAGGAAAGCCGCCAGGAACATCTACATATAGCACCAAATTGCTAGGACACACCAAAAGCTTTCATTGCAAAAGCCTCTAAAAGAATAAGTTCCCATCTTGGCTCAGCAGAAACCAAACTGACTAACATCCATGAGGATTCAGGTTTGATCCCTGGACTCGCTCAGTAGGTTAAAGATCTGGTGTTGCTGTGAGCTGTGGTGTAGGTTGCAGACATGGCTTGGATCCTGAGTTGCTATGGCTGTGGCATAGGTTAGCAGCTACAGCACCGATTCGACCCCTAGCCTGGGAAACTCCATATGCTGTGAGTGCGGCCCTAAAAAAAAAACAAAAAAAATGAAAAAAATTAAACAATAAACTTTGGACTGCATCTAGGATTCTAATCCCACAGCTTGGGTAATTCTCTAGGAGTACTCAAAGGACTCCACATATAGTCATACTCATGGCTAAGATTTATTTCTGTGAAAGGATACAAAATAAAATCAGCAAAGAGAGAAGATACATGGGATGAAGTCCATAGAGAGCTTGGTGCAAACTTCCAAGAGTTAGTGCAGTCACCTAAGAAATACTTCGTTCTTCCAGCAACAAGTTATGACTACATACACGAAATGTTGTCGACCAAGGGAAGCTCATTAGATACTGAGTGCTTTAGGTTTTTTTTTTTTGTGACTGTACACAAGCTCCCTCTGTTGAGCACATACCAAATTTCTTGACTCCCTAAGGAAAATAAGGTGTTTAGTATAAACCACATTTTTTGTACAGGCAGTGTAGGCCCAGTGAGTCACTTTTACCACTTGGGGAAACTTTTATATCAGTGTAGGGAACTGTTTACCAGCCAAGCTCCAAGACACCAGCTAAGGGCTAATTTGTAAGCACACTTTTTTAAGCATAGTAGTCTTGGGCCAGTAATGGTAACTCATTTCTGCATAGGACCCCTTGCACAGAATAAGAGGAAAAGAAAGAAAGCAAAATTGTGCAAAAGGGAAATGGCAGAAGACCCCAGACTAGTACTTCCTTGCAGTTTATGGAAGAGATGCAGTCCTTCACCTTTTCAACACTAACTCCATCTACCACTGAGGCTCTTGACTTATCACCTTCAAATGCTTCACATTATGTGACAGATACTCACTATATAGGTATCAGGAGATTAGCTTCAGCTTTGTCACAGTCTGTGTGACCTTGGAAAAGATGATTTCTAAGAACCTTCACAGCTAGTGTCTATTCAATTATCCAATTGGGTATCTTTTTTCATACTTGAAACTTCAATATTTCCATCTTTTACCAAATCTTTCATCCAACACATAGATCCATTTTTCCATTCAAAAAAATGTTAATAAGTTAATTCATTTTTTCATGTCTCCAGTGCCATTATTCTGACTAAGAACTTCTCCCCTAGATCATTGCAATAGCTTCCTAAACTGGATTCCCTGCTTCCAGACTCTCCTGGATCTAATTCATCTTACAACTTCAGTCAGTTTGAGATTCCTAAAATAGAATTCTACTCATGTTGTTCACACAACGAAAGGACTTCCATGAGTCTTCCAGGGCCAAAAGAATTCAACACAAACTCCTGAGCCTTATTACACCACAACTTGCCTAATCCTTTCTTGTATTTCACTATCCTGAAATAGTAATGCAAATTCTGGTCAAAGCATATGCCAAACACCGTTTACATCCTTGGGGCCACTGCCCTCAATTTGAAAGGTCCATTTCTCCATATTTATCTGTTAAACACTTTGCCTATTTTCGTAATACCATCTAAAACTAGGAAGGACAACATTCTTCCATGAAAGCAATTCTCCGCAACCAGATATAAGTATTTTATTCTCCAAACATTCTCCTATCATTGCAAGGACAATACACACACATTACATTATGTAAAAAATTCTACATGTATAAGAGTCATATGTATTCTCATTTTAGCATCCCAACTATAAGCTGCAGAAGTGCAGGGAGTATGTACTAATGACATTGCAGTCTTCTTGCACCCAGCATAGTCCCTGGACTGTGGTAGGCACTCATTGAATAGTAGCTCATTTGAACTGAAGTCAATGGAAGTTCCATGTAAGCTGTAGTCCCAGTGCAGGATCAAAAAGGAAAACCAAGAATGAAATTACAAAACTCCCTAACACCATAAACAAAAATAAACTCCAAATGGATTAAACACCTAGATATAAGACCAGACACTATAAAACTCTTAGAGGAAAACATAGGCCAAACACTCTCTGACATAAACGACAGCAACATCTTCTCAGATCCACCTTTTAGAGTATTGATGCTAAAAACAAAAATAAACAAATGGGACCTAATCAAACTTCAAAGTTTCTGCACAACAAAGGAAACCCAAAACAACACAAAAAAGACAACCCACAGAATGGGAGAAAATCTTTGCAAGTGAATCAACTGACAAGGGATGGATCTACAAAATTTACAAACACCTTCTGCAGCTCCATGCCAAAAAACAAACAACCCCATCAACAAATGGGCAGAAGATCTAAACAGACAGTTCTCCAAAGAAGACATACAGATGGCCAAAAAACACATGAAAAGATGTTCAACATCACTCATTATTAGAGAAATGCAAGTCAAAACCACTATGAGGTACCACCTTACACCAGCAGAATGGCCATCATCCAAAAGTCTACAAACAATAAGTGCTGGAGAGGGTGTGGAGAAAAAGGAACTCTATGACACTGTTGGTGGGAATGTAAAGTGGTGCAACCACTGTGGAAAGCAGTATGGAGATTCCTCAGAAAACTAAACATAGAACTACCATTTGATCCAGTAATCCCACTCCTGGGCATCTATCCAGAGAAAACCATGACTCGCAAAGACACATGTACTCCACTGTTCATTGCAGCACTATTTGCAATATCCAAGACATGGAAACAACCTAAATGTCCATAGACAGAGGAGTGGATCCAGAAGATGTGGTACATATACACAACGGAATATTACTCAGCCATTAAAATGAACGAAATACCAGCATTTTTAGCAACATGGATGGACCTAGAAATTATCATACTAAGTGAAGTCAGCCATTCAATGAGACACCAACATCAAATGCTTTCACTGACATGTGGAAGCTGAAAAAAGGACAGACTGAACTTCTTTGCAGAACAGATGCTGACTCACAGAAATTGAAAACCTTATGGTCTCCAGAGGAGACAGTTTGGGGGTGGGTGGGGTGATGTGCTTGGGTTATGGGATGGAAATCCTGTGAAGTTGGATTGTTATAATCATTATATTACTACAGATGTGATAAATTCATTTGAGTAATAAGAAATAAATAAATATAAGAAAGAGGGAAAGGCAAAAAACAAATTAAAAAAAAACAAAAAAAATAAATAAAACAACCCAAAAACAAACAAAAAAACTTCTAATGTAGGAAAATATCAGGGAAAAAAAGCTGGAATCAGAAACTTGGAGCTAAAAGGGACTCTAGAGATCTTTGAGTACCACTCTCCCTTTGATGGAGAAAATGAGGCCAAGAAAGAAATATCTAATCCAAAATCAAACTATGAGTTTGTGGAGGAGCTGGCCTGAGAACTCAAGGCTCCTGAGTCCCTGGCCATGACTTAATCAGTAAGCAAAACTATTATGCATGGGTCCCCTACTGAGGTAGAGTATGAGAAAAGCCTTGTAACAGAAGCTGCCACTATTACCAAGGCAGGGCTGGCAAGGGAAAAGAGGCTTAGGATTTTTTAACATACCTCTTGTAACTGGGATTCTTTCTTTTTGGAAGATAGATGTAAATGCCGATCCAGCAAGGAATAAAATCTCTCACCATCCTTTTCAAATTTCTTTTTCCGCTCCTATATATGGAAGAGAAGGCACAGATTAAGATGTCTACAGGTCTTTTTTATTGTTATTTCCCCAAAACAATTTTTTTTCTAACGTACAACATAGTGACCCAGTCACACATACATGTATACCCTCTTTTTTCTCCCATTATCATGCTCCATCATAAGTGATTAGACATAGTTCTCAGTGCTACACAGAAGGAACTCATTACTCATCCATTCCAAAAGCAATAGTTTGCATCCATTAACTCCAAGCTCCCAATACATCCCACTCCCTCCCCCTCCCCCTAGGAAATTACAAGTCTATTCTCCAAGTCTATGATTTTCTTTTCTGTGGAAAGGTTTATTTGTGCAGTATATTAAGTTCCAGATATAAGTGATATCATATGGTATTTGTCTTTCTTTTTCTGACTTACTTCACTCAGGATGAGAGTCTCTAGTTCCATCCATGTTGCTGCAAATGGTATTATTCTGTTGCTTTTTATGGTTGAGTAGTATTCCATTGTGTATATATACCACCTCTTCCTAATCCAATCATCTGCCAATGGCCTTTTGGGTTGTTTCCAAGTCTTGGCTATTGTGAATACAGCTGCAATGAACACGTGGGAAAACTTTCCTTTTTTCAAGGAAAGTTTTGTCCGGATATATGCCCAAGAGTGGGGTTGCTGGGTCATATGGTAGTTCTGTGTATAGTTTTCTAAGGTACCTCCAAAATGTTCTCCATAGTGGCTGTACCAGGTTACATTCCCACCAACAGTGCAGGAGGGTTCCCTTTTCTCCACACCTGCTCCAGCATTTGTTATTTGTGGACTTATTCGTGATGGCCATTCTGACTGGTGTGAGATGGTATCTCGTGGTAGTTTTGATTTGCATTTCCCTAATAATCGAGGATGTTGAGCATTTTTTCATGTGCTTGTTGGCCATCTGTATATCTTCCTTGGAGAATTGTCTATTCAGGCCTTTTACTCATTTTTCCATTGGGTTGTTGGCTTTTTTGATGTTGAGTTGTATAAATTGCTTCTACATTTTAGAGATTATGCCCCTGTCAGTTGCATCATTTGAAACTATTTTCTCCCATTCTGTAAATTGTCTGTTTTCTTTTGGGTTTCCTTTGCTGTGCAAAAGCTTGTCAGTTTGATTAGGTCCCATTGGTTTATTTTTGCTCTTATCTCTATTGCTTTGGGAGAATGACCTGAGAAAACATTTGTAAGGTTGATGTCAGAGAATGTCTTGCCTATATTCTCTTCCAGGAGTTTGATGGTGTCTTGCCTTATAGTTAAGTCTTTAAGCCAGTTTGAGTTTATTTTCATGCATGGTGTGAGGGTGTGTTCTAGTTTCATTGATTTGCATGCAGCTGTCCAGGTTTCCCAGCAATACTTGCTGAAGAGACTATCTTTTTCCCATTTTATGTTTCTGCCTCTGTTGTCAAAGATTAATTGACCATAGGTGCCTGGGTTTATTTCTGGGTTCTCTATTCTGTTCCACTGGTCTGTATGTCTGTTTTGGTACCAATACCACACTGTCCTTGAAGAATGTGGCTTTGTAATATTGCCTGAAGTCTGGGAGAGTTATGCCCCCTGCTTGGTTTTTGTTTCTCAGGATTGCTTTGGCAATTCGGGGCCTTTTGTGGTTCCATGTGAATTTTTGGATTGTTTGTTCTAGTTCTGTGAAAAATGTCATGGGTAATTTGATAGGGATTACATTGAATCTCTAGATCACTTTGTGTAGTATACCATTTTTTAAAATATTAACTTTTGCAACCCAGGAGCATGAAATATCTTTCCATTTCTCTACATCTTCTTTAATTTCCTTGATTATTGTTTTATATTCTTGGCATATAAATGCTTTAGCTCCTTGGTAGGGTGTATTCCGAGGTATTTGATGTTTGGGGGTGCAATTTTAAAAGGTATTGTATTTTTGTATTCCTTTTCTTATATTTCATTGTTAGTATACAGAAATATGACTCATTTCTGAATGTTAATCTTATATCCTGCTACTTTGCTGAATTTGTTGATCAGTTCAAGTATTTTTTGGGTTGATTCCTTAGGGTTTTCTATATATAGTATCATGTCATCTGCATACAGTGACAGTTTATATAAACTGTCACGGAATGAAGATGTCTACAGTTTTAATTCAGTCTCTTCAGGAATAAGAATGAACAACAGTGTCAGGTTTCATATAGCCAATCTCTCTAGTCCCTGGGATGGAAAAAAAAGCAAGAGAGAATTTACTTTTGCATTGGTCTTGGCAGTTTCGACACCCTAAAATACAACCTTGAACAATTCCACCTACACAAAAGGCAGTACCTACTGGTGTAGATAAAGGCTCTGGCAGCTGCTAATCAGAGAATGGCACTTGTATGCTAGTTACTTTTTCTTCTACACAATATTTTTCACATGAATTAACTACTCATTCATTTTTTGTAAAGGAGAAAGAAGGAACACAATAGTGAACAGTGAATATGCCTTTAAAAGGTTAATCTACAATTCACTTAAACAGCCTAACAATAAGTAATACACTTCCAAGGCAACTGGAACTTAAGACTGCCTCTGTGAATGATGAGGTATTTGCTATTTTTTATTTATTTATGTACTGCATACTAAAAGATGATGCTAAAGATGAGGAAAAAATCCTGAAAAGTTTAACTGAAAATTCAAGAGTTGAAAAACTCGGGAGTTCTGGCTGTGGTACAGTGGGTTAAGAATCTAACTATAGCAGCTTGGGTCACTTCAGAGGTATGGGTTCAATCCCCAGACCAACTCAGTGGGTTAAAGGATCTGGTGTTGCTTTCAGCTGCAGCATATGTCTCCCCTTTGGCTCAGATTTGATCCCTGGCCCATGAACTTCCATATGTTGTGGGTGCAGCAAAAAAAAAAAAAAAAAAGGAGAGAGAGAGTTGAAAAGTTTTATGAAGGATTGAGGATTCAGCCATCACTCTCAAGTGTGAAATTTAATTAAACTCTCTGCCCCTCAGCACAACTAGATATCATACAGCCTCAAATGAGCACTAACAATGCTAGTTTTCAGAAACTAATACTGAAATTGTGCAATCCTCTCAGCACTATGTTGGGAAAATAAGTAAAAAGGCTTGTGTCGTCACATAGGATATCCAAACTCACTGAACACCCACAATATGCCAAGTATTAGAAAAGGCACAGCAGGAAACACACTGACAAAAAGAAAAAAATAAATACCTGACCCATGGTTTATTTCTAGAGGCAATCCATTGCTGAACAGAAAGCCAGGACAGGGCTGAGTGACTTCTGATCTGTAAGGAATGTGTTTTTACCAGAGAGAAAAAAGTAATAGAGGAAGCTAACATTAACTGAGGCCTACATCAGGCCAGACAATATGCTAGGTACTTAAAATCCAATTTTGTTTAGTCTTCACAACTCTGAGAAGTAGATATGTTAAAGTAAATTAAGGTACATAAAAGGTGAATTGTCCAAGGTCAGATAATTCACAGGTCTGATTTATTCCACATAGTCAAATCAAACACAGATGATCTTGAAAGGAATTACACTCGGGAGGCTTTTAAATAACGAAAGTGCCTTGTATGTAGCCTTAGCACCAACTCAGTTACCAAAACACAGGAAACAGAGACTCTCACACAAAAGATAGGTAGGGGAAACTCTTCCTCCAGAAGTTGGATCTATATAAAGTGGCAGCTGTTTGAAGAAAGCATGGGATCCAGAAAATGTCAGTGACTTATCTAGGAATAGATAAAGTTGTGTAGGTCACTTTCTCTTCCACTTCCATTTTTAAAATAAAGGCTAAGATAAAATTCATGCGTCAGGGAAAATAAAAAAAAATTCACCATTTAAAAGTGGATACTGCAGTGGTTTTTAGCATATTCATGAAATTGTGCAAACATCCAACACTATCTGATTCCAGAATATTTCCATCAACTCAAAAAAAACCTCCATACTTATTAGTAACCAACCCCCATTCTCCCCTCCCTCTCCTCCATAACCACAATTAACATTTTATCTCTATGAATTTGTCTATTCTAGACATTGAATATAAATTGAATCATACAATATGTGGCCTTTTGTGACGGTCTTCCTACACTTAGAATCAAAGTTCATCTCTGTTGTATCATGTAACAGTACTTCATTTTTTTATGGCCAAATAACATTAGAATATTTGGATACACCACATTTTCGTTATGAATAACTTCACTGATGGACATTAGGGTTATATTCATTTGGGGACAGTTATGAATAATGCTACTATGAATAGCCACATACGAGAGTCTATGTGGTAATGCTTTCAATTCTTTTGAGCATATACATAAGAGTGAAATTGCTGGATCATTTGGGCAACTCTGTTTTTAATTTTTTGAGGAACAACAAAACTATTTTCCAAATTAGGTGTATCATTTTACATTACCCGCAGCAATGAATGAGAGTTCCAACTTCTCCACATATTCACTGACACTTTTTTGACTATATCAAACTCAGCGGATGTGAAGTTGCATTCACTGTAGTTTGACTTGCATTTCCCTAATACTAATGATATGAAATTTATTTTTGTATGTTTATTGACCCTTTGCAGATACAGTTGACCATTGAACAACTTGGGGGTTAGGGACAACAAACAAACCTGTGTATCAATTAATAGTCCACCTCCATATACATGATTTCACCATATCCATGGTTCTGCATCTGTAGTTTCACTAATCACAGATTATGTAGTGTTGTAATACTGAAAATAACTATTGAAAAAAATCCACGTACAAGTGGATCTGTGCAGCTCAAACCCAACTTGTTCAAGAGTCAACTATATATTCGTTAGAAAAATGTTTATTTAATTATTTTCCCCATTTTAATATTGGGTTTTATCTCTATAATTTGAGTTACAAGAATTCATTATATACACAATACTAGATGTGCAAGTATGTTATCCCTTTCTTGCGGTTGTCTTGGCACTTATTTTTATTTTTATTTTTCAGCTGCCCCCATGGCATATGGAAGTGCCAAGGCCAGGGATCAAATCTGAGCCAGAGCTGCAATCTATGTCACAGCTGTGGCAAGGCCAGAACCTTAACCCACTGTGTCAGGCCAAGGAATGAACTAGTGCCTCCAGAGAGACAAGCTGGATCATTAACCTACTGAGCCACAGTGGGAACTCCTGCCTTGACACGTTCTTGGTAGTGTCCTTTGAGAAATAAGCATTTTTAAATTTCTGAAGTCTAATTGGCCTATTTTTTGGTTTTTGTTTTTTTTTTTAGTTACTTGTGGTTTTGATGTCATATCTCAGAAACTATTGCCTGATGTAAGGTCATGAAAAATTATACATATGTTGTCTTCTAAGTGTTTTATAATTTTCAGTTTTAATTTTTTTATGTGGTATAATGTAGGGCTCTAACTTCATTATTTTCTGTTAAGATATCCAGTAGTCCTAGCATCACTGTTCAAAAAACTATTCTTCCCCATTAAATTGTTTTGGCATCCTTGTCAATTATCAATTGACTATAAATGTGTACTTTTATTTTCAGATTGTCAGTTCTATTATATTAATCAATGTGTTTATGTCAGCACCACATTATGTTGATGATATATTTGTGGTAAATTTTAAAATTAAAAATTGTGAATTTTTTTGAAGACTTCCTTTTCCATTTGGTTCTTTTGATGCAGATTTTACAGTTAACACATCAATTTGTGAAAAATACTCAGCTGATATTTTGCTAGAGATTTACATTGAATCTGTAGATCACTTTTCTATTACCACCCTGGTAGTCTTAGAAGTCTTCCAATTCATGAACATGGAATGTCTTTCTAATTATTTAAGTCCTCCTTAATTTCTTCATGTGATGCTGTGCACTTTTTAGTGTACAAATCTTGTACTTATATTTTTTATTTTATGCCTCAGTACTTTAATTTATTAGATGATACTGTAAATGGGACTGGTTCCTAAATTTAATTTTCAGATTATTCACTAATAGCATATAGAAATATGATTTAGGAGTATCAAGATGGCAGAGGAGTAAGACATCTGCTCACCTTCTCCCACAAACACATTAAAAAAACATCTAAATGTAGAATTATTCTCACAGAACATCTACTGAGTGCTCGCAGAAGAACTTAAACCTCCAAAAGGGGCAAGAAACCTTTGACATACTGGGCAGAACAGAAGAAAAAGAGAGAGAGAGAAAAGGAATCAGGACATAACTAACATTCATGAGAATGAACCCACATCCTGGGAAGCCACCTAACCAACTGGGAGATCAGCCAAGACAGAAGCACCTCAAAGTTGGAGAGAAAAACCAGCAGCTGGATTGAGGAGGGCAAAGCAGAGTGAGAGCTGCACAGACCATCTGCACCACCAGGATACCACAGCCTGAGATTCTCGAGCAGGGGCTGGGAGATAAGACTCAGGCTCTGGAGGTCAGTGCCAGGGAGCTGACTAAGGTTGGCTGTGTGGAGAAAGACTGAGGGGCTGGGGAGTAGTGTACCATGGGCTGGTGAGTGGAATACCACAGCCAAGTAAACCCAGGAGGAGGTCTGGGCCCAAAAGAAGCAAAGCACCATTGTTAGGGAGGGCAAGAGGAAGAGGGGTGGACTGCCATAGGAATCTCCCTACACACACACAGGCTCTCAGAGGGTAGGGCCCCTCTGGCACAGGCTACAGGTGGCGAGAGGCCACTTGCTCAGGCTACAGAAGACTGGGCACTTTTTGTGCAGGCTATGAGTGGCTAGGCACCTCTTGTGTGGGCTAAGGGCAGCAGGGGGTTAAGCACAACATGGTGCCTATTGTGTGACCTATAGGCACTGGGGACAAACCGCAGCGGTCATCTCAGAAACCAGAGGGAGGCACGGCCTGCCACCACTAGGGGTCTGTGAACAGGCTCCACGTGGGCCCCAGTCACCTCACAGGATGGCAACAGAAAAGGCACTGCAACCAAGCACTACCCATTGTTGCTCTCACTGCCCTGGGAACACACCCGGCATATTGCTGCCACTGCCAAAAGCTCTGGGCAGGACCCACAGGCTTGAACATTGTCACTTCCCAGGACCCAGCAACTAGGAGCGGCCTGTGCAGCACCTCTTCCATGGTCTTAGTGGAATGGGGTGCTTCTGGCATGGTCTACAGGTGGTGGGGGCAACCTCTGTAGTTATCTCTGACTCCAGAGGTGGGCATGGCCTGCCACCACTAGGGGTCTATGAACAGGCACCACTTGCAGCCCCAATCACCTCAGAGGGCACCACAGAGGAGGGCATTGTGACCAAACACCACCCATTTTTGCTCTTACATCCCTGGAAATACACCCACCTTGCTGCTGCCACCACAAAATGCTCTGGGAAGTGACCACAAACTCAATCACTGTCACTTCCCAGGACCCTGCAACTAGGAGCAGCCTTTGCAGAACTGCCTGTGTGGGCTGAGCAGGATGGAGTGCTTCTGGCATGGTCAGGTGGTAGGGTCAAACCACCACAGTTATTGCTCACTCCAGAGGTTGGTGTGGCATGCCACCCCTAGGGGTCCAAGAACAGGAATCACATGCGGACCCAATCACCTCAGAGAGCATTACAGAGGAGGGCACTGTGACCAAACACCAACTGTTGTTGTTTTCACTTCCCTAGGAACATACCTGCCCTGCTGCCACCACTGCCAAACACTCCTGGCAGTACCCACATAAACACTGGGCTTATCAGACACAACCTAGAATAGATTTATAAGGAGATCCTGCTGAATAGCATTGAGAACTATGTCTAGATACTCATGTCGCAACAGAAGAAAGGGTGGGGGAAAAAACTGTAACTGCAATGTATACATCTAAGGATGACCTGACCCCCTTGCTGTACAGTGGGAAAATAAAAAAAAAAAAAAAAAAAAACACTGTCACTTGCCAAGACTGTTCAACTAGGAGCAAACTTTGTTGAACCTCCTGCATGGGCTAAGCAGAGCATGGTGCTACATGTGATGAGGGCAAACCACTGCAGTTATCTCTGACTCCAGAGGTGGGTGTGGCTCACCATCACTAGGGGTCTGTGATCAGGCACCACACGCAACCCCAGTCACCTCAGAGGGCACCACAAAGGAGGGCATCATGACTGAACACCACCTGTTGTTGCTCTCACTCCCCTAGGAACTCACACATTCTGCCACTGACACTGCCAAATGCTCTGGGCAGTTCCTGAATCTGCCTAAGGCTCATTACAACTTACCAGGGCCCTGCAACTAGGAGTAACCTGGGCCACCTTCCTGCAAGTCCTTGATATTGCTCAGCAACCAGGCGCTGATTATTACCCCTACCCATTGCTTCCTTCTCCATGGAAACACACTCAGCACAGCCTGCTCACACTGAAGAAAGAGACAGGAAATGTCCAAACTCCCATGACAAAAATAAATAGTACCCCCTCACAAAATACAAAGAGATGTTATTGCATAGGAATAGCCCTTCCAAGACAACAGTTTGGTTTCACTAAACTCAAAGAAAAAGAAAAATGAAAGCAAGATGAAGAAGCTCAGGAACAATTTCCAATTAAAAGAATGGGAGAACTCATCTGAAGGACAAACAATATAACAGACTTCTGCAGTCTAATAGACACTGAGTTCAAAAGGGAGATAGTGAAAATACTGAAGGAAGTTAAGGGTGAATATGTGAAGTAATTGAGAGCTGATGTAAACACTAATGCAGATTGCCTTAGAAAGGAACTAGAAAATATAAGGAGGAAGCAAGAAAATTTAGAAAATTCATTTGCAGTGGTGCAAACTAAGCTAAAGTCACTAAAGAGCAGAATGAATAATGCAGAGAACAAATTAGTGACTTGGAAGAGAGAACAGTGGAAATCACCCAGTCAGGACAGCAGACAGAAAACCAAATGAATGCATAATAGGATTTCCAGAAGAAGAAACAAAAGAAAAGAGGATTGAAAATATATTTGAAGAAAATATGTCTGAGAACTTTCCAAATCTAAAGAAAATAGGTATCAAGATAAAGGAAGCACAGAGTCCAAAACTAATTGGACTCAAACAGGCCCACACCAAGACATATTATAATAAACATGGCAAAATTTAAAGATAAAGAGAGGATTCTAAAGGCAGCAAGAGAAAAAGCAAAGTGTTAATTATAAGGGAACCCCCATAAGGCTATCAGCTGATTTCTCTACAGAAACACTACAGGCCAGAAGAGAGTGGCAAGTTATTTTCAAAGATCTAAAAAAGGAGAAATTTGCAGGCTAGTACTCTACCCCACAAGAATATCAGTTAAAATAGAAGGGGAAATGAAGAATTTCTCCAACAAACAAAAGCTAAAAGAGTACAGCAATACTAAACCCATTCTAAAAAAACAGTGAAAGGGCTTCTCTAAATAAAAAAGAAGTAAGAAGAAATAGAATGGAGGAAATCACAATTGGAAAGCAATCACTTAAATAAGTCAGTATGTAGATCTAATAGGGGGAAAAAAACCTACTGTAAAAGTGACAATAAACCCAAGGAACAGTAAAAGCACAAACATGAAGATGTTAAAAAAGGACTTCAAAATCATAGAAGGTGGGGAAGAAAAGTAAGAAAATCTAGACTCTTTTTTTTTTAAATAATGTCTTTGAGCCTATATAAGTATCAAGCTAAGACAAGAAGATATAAGAAGGTGGTAACACACTTGAAAAACAGGGCAACCACAAATCAAAACCAAACATTACATTCACAAAAACTAAAGAGAAAATTACAAAAAAAAATGAATGGAAATCATCCAAACCATAAATTAAAATAAATAAATAAATAAATAAATAAAAGAAACAAAGGGAAAAAATGGAATCAGGCAGAAAAGAAAGTTTATATACGCAATGGAATACTACTCAGCCATAAAAAAATAACAAACTAATGCCATTTGCAGCAACATGGATGGAACTAGAGACTCTCATACTAAGTGAAGTAAGTCAGAAAGAGAAAGACAAATACCATATGATATCCCTTATATATGGAATTTAATATATGTCACAAATGAGACTTTCCACCAAAAAGAAACTCATGGACTTGGAGAAAAGACTTGTGGTTTCCAAGAGGGAGGGGGAGGGAGTGGGGGACTGAGAATCTGGTTTAAAAGATGCAAACTACTGCATTTGGAATGGATAAGCTATGAGGTCCTGCTGTAGAGCATTGGGAACTATATCTAGTCAGGTTTGATGGAGCATGATGGAGGATAATATGAGAAAAAGAATATATATATTATATATACATATGTATGTATGTGTGTGTGTGTGTGTGTGTATACATATATATATATATATATATATATATATATATATATATGTATATACACATACCTGACTGGGTCACTTTGCTGAATAGTAGAAAACGGACAGAACACTGGAAACCAACTCTAACAGAAAAAAATAATAATCATTTTTTTAAAAAGAAATACAATTTAATTTTGTATGTTGATCTTGTATCTTGCAATGCTGTTGAACTCCTTTATTAGTTCTAATTGTGTGTGTATTTGTGTTTGTATGTGTGTATTCCTCAGGATTTTCCAAATACAAGATGAAGTTATCCACAAATAAATACAATTTTGTTTGCTCATTTCCAATCTAAATAATTATCCTGGCTAGAACCAAGAGCAAAATAGTGAACAGATATAGGAAGAGTAGACATCATTGTTCTCTTCTTTACGTGAGAAGGATAAATTTTATTCTTTCACTATTAATATAATATGATGTCAACTCTGAGCTTTTTGTATCTGTCATTTATCAGTTTGAGAGGATTCCCTTCTATTGCTATTTTGTAGAATATTTTTATTCAAACAGGTTGTCAGACTTGTCAAATGATTTATATGCAGCTGAGATATACTTGTACTTCTGTCCTTTATTATAATACTATAATGTATTGATTGACATATAGATGTTCATTCAACCATGCATTATAGGAAAAAAAATCTCACTTGTTTATGGTATATAATACTTTTTATATCTTGTTGGATTTGGCTTGCCAGTATTTTGTTGAGGATTTTTACATCTGTATCAATGAGGATGCAGATTGGATCCCTGGACTCGCTCAGTGGTTTAATGATCTGACATTGCCATGAGCTGTGGGAGAGGTCGCAGAAACAGCTTGGATCTGACATTACTGTGGCTGTGGTGTAGGCCAGCAGCTGCAGCTCTGATTAGACACCTAGTCTGAGAACTTCCATACGCTGCAGTGAGGCCCTACAAAGCAAAAATTTTAAAAAAAACCTGATAATTTGCAGAAATATAACTAATGTTTCAGGACCAAATATGCATACCACCTCATTTAATGTCCACCACAAACCTGTCAGGCAGGTATAATTAATATCTATATTTTACAGCTGAAACTGAGGCTCAGGGAGGTGACATCATTTGGGTCATGTCACAGAACCAGAAAATGTAGCAGAGCTGGATGGTGTAACTCTGATACCTTGTGCCTTGATAATGCCTGTGTGCTTGCATGGTACAATAGTTAAGAACATGGACTCTAGAACCAGACTACCTGCATTCATTATCAGTACCGTTCCTTTCTAGTGCATGACTATGGGAATTATATAGCCTCCCTGTGCCTTAGGGTTTTTTTTTTTTTCCCT
The DNA here is from genome assembly GCF_054392235.1 of Sus scrofa. Classification (NCBI taxonomy): domain Eukaryota; kingdom Metazoa; phylum Chordata; class Mammalia; order Artiodactyla; family Suidae; genus Sus; species Sus scrofa. The sequence goes on from NC_139401.1 coordinate 64,346,159, forward strand.
TAGGTTTTGGGTTATGCTTATTTTGTTGTTACCGTTTTGTTTCTTTGATTATTTTAATCGTTTACAGAGTCCCTGCCTTGTAGTGTAATTTTGAAGATTAAATGAATTAATCTTTGAGTTCTTAGAAGAACATCTGGCACAAAAAAGCACTATATAAATGTTTAAAAAATAAATAACTACACACACAACGTTATAGTATCACAAAGATAGAGTGGGTCATGAATCATTTCTAGCCCACCTTGCTACTTTGGGAATGACTCCATTTAAAACTTATTCTCTGAAAGATCTTTCAAGGCAGTAATGCTAGCAGTTTCCCCAACAACACAAAAAGTTTAAATATTGTTCCATGCAAGTTCAGTTCAAACATCAACCCTTTCTTTTATAATTTTGGTCTATTTTCCCTTGTTCAGTCCTTGAAAGAAAATGAAAATGGATTACTGTTGCAATGTAGAAATAGAACTGCCAAAAAATTAATTTTACGAGGGAAGGAGGAGGGCTGAAATATCTCTTCATACTAGCCTCAATATGTCCTCTTTTGTAGTGGTAAAGATATAAAAATAGAAATAGAAGTATAGGTTCTAGCCTTGACTCTACTTCCACCTATATATTTGAACTTAGCCTAATAACTCAACCTCTCTTTCTTCAGCATCATCATTATCTAGAAAATGAAAACACTAGAAAAAGAAATCTCATAAACCCTTAGTGTTAAAATAACATAAGGGAAAATGACCTCCTTGAAGTACTACCAAGTGCCAGGGTTAGGAATCAAATCCAGACCTTCTGATCCCATGGTTGTTTCCACTATATTGTTGGTTTCCATCAAAATATCTTCTCTTTTACCACCATCAGCCAGTACACGGTAGATGGGATTACCCTTCCCAAGTAATGGCCACCTCCCAGTATCAATCTCCTGTATCATGTGAAATTGCAGTTTGTGCCAGTAAAGGAAGAAAGTGTTTTACTTCGAACTGATATTAGGTTTGGCCATAAGACCTGTTTTGGCCAACAAAATTTGTGAGGAAGTGACAGTGTGCAAGTTTTCAGCCTAGAGAGTTCTCCAAAGAAGATATACAGATGGCCAACAGGCACATGAAAAAATGTTCAACATCACAAATTATTAGAAAAATACAAACCAAAACAACAGTGAGGTACCACCTTGCACCTGTCAGAATCACCATCATTAACAAATCAACAAATAATAAATGCTGGAGAGGTTGTGGAGAAAAGGGTATCTTCCTTCACTGTTGGTGGGAATGTAAATTGGTACAACCACTATGGAAAACAGTATGGAGGTACCTCAGAAAACTAAATATAGAACTACCATATGACCAAGCAAATCCACTCTGAGCATATATCCAGCCAAAACTTTCATTGGAAAAGATACCTGTACCCCTAGGTTCATTGCAGCACTATTCAAAATAGCCAAGACATGGAAACAACCTAAATGTCCATTGCCAGATGAATGGATTAAGAGGATATGGTATAAAAATAATAAATAAATAAATAAATAAATAAATAAATAAATAAATAAATAAAAGGCCAAAAAAAGGGAAGAAAATGTGCCATACACTGGAATACTACTCAGCCATAAAAAAGACCAAAATATGCCATTTGCAGCAACATGGATAGGACTACAGACTCTCATACTAAGTGAAGTAAGTCAGAAAGAGAAAGACAAATACCCTATGTTATCATTTATATCTGGAACCTAATATATGGCACAAATGAACCTTTCCAGAGAAAAGAAACTCATGGACTTGGAGAACAGACTTGTATTTGCAAAGGGGGAGGGGAGAGGGAGTGGGATGGACTGGGAGACTGGGGTTAACAGATGCAAACTATTGCATTTGGAGTGGATAAGCAGAGAGATCCTGCTGTGTAGCACAAGAAACTATATCTAGTCACTTGTGATGGAACACGTTGGTGGATAATGTGAGAAAAAGAATATATATATACATATGTGTGTGTGAGAGAGACTGGGTCACATTACTGTACAGCAGAAATTGAGAGAACATTGTAAACCAACTATAATGGAAAAAATAAAAAATCATTAATAAAAAACAAAAACAAACAAACAAAAAGGCTGAAGTGTCTCTGCTCACCCACCATTTGCTTTTACCCTAGAAGCTCTCTGATTCTTGAAAAGCACAGACACAGGGTGCAGACCTAATATAGCCCCGGTGGCCTGAGACAAGCCATTCAAATCTAACTGAGGTTAAAAGCCAACCTAGAGATCTATGAGCTAGTAATAAATGCTTACTGCTGTGTCCACTGAGATTTAGGGTGCTTTGTTATGCAAAATACCTATGAAACAGCTAACAAATACAAAAAGTTTTCTGAGGCTCTCAGAAAAGTATTTTGTGGTCATGATGAATTTCTTAAGGGAATAAAAATTGCAGCCCATATACATTGCTATATATATCAGCAGGAAATGCTATCTATCAAAAATTACAAATCATTTCCCAATATCAGAATTTACACTTGAAATTAAATAGCACTTTGCCTAAAGTTCCAATTTCCCTGCTGTTAAGTATCCTCATATGTAAAATGAGGATAATCATAGTACTTATTTTTTAAATTTTTTATTACAGTTGATTTACAATGTTCTGTCAATTTTTGCTATACTGCAAAGTGACCCAGTAATACATATGCATATGCACACACATATATAAATATATATATATACACATTCTTATCACATTGTCCTACATCATGTTCCATCACAAATAACTAGATATAGTTCCCTGTGCTGTACAGCAGGATCTCATGGCTTGTCCACTCCAAAGAAATATTTTGCATCTATTAAACCCAAACTACCAATCCCTCAGACTCCCTCCCCATCCCATTGGCAAGCAAAAGTCTGTTCTCCAAGTCCATGAGTTTCTTTACTGTAGAGAGTTTCATGTGTGTTGTATATGAGTGATATCATATGGTACTTGGTTAGCTCATTCTGATTTACTTCACTTAGTGTGAGAGTATCTAGTTCCAGCCATGTTGCTTCAAATGGCATTATTTTGGTCTTTTTAGGCTGAGTAGTATTCCATTTTTAAGTCTATTTTGTCTGATATGAATATTGGAACTCCTGTTTTCCTATCTTGTGCACTGGCATGAAATATCTGTTCCCATTCCCTCACTTTCAATCTATACGTGTCCTTTGCCCTGAGGAGAGTCTCATAGAGAGCATATTGCAGCTTTTTAATCCAATCTGCTACTCTGTGTCTTTTGATTGGAGCATTAAGTACATTGACATTTAAGGCAATTGATAAATATGTATTTATTGCCATTTTAAACCTTGTTTTCCAGTTGATTCTATGTTTATCCTTTGCTCCTTTCTTTCCTTTTTTTTTCGGGGGGTTGGATGACTTCTTTTATGCTGTGCCCTCTTCTTTTTAGTTTTCATGAATGTAATGTTTGACTTTCATTTGTGGTTTCCCTGTCTTTCAAATATGCTAACCCCTTGCTATATATGCTTGCTTTAGCCTGATAGCCATATAGGATCAAATATTCCAAAAAAAAAATAGTCCAGATTTTCTTACTTTCCTTCCCCACATTTTATGATTTTGATACACTTTTTTAACATCCTCATGTTTATCCTTTTGCTGTTCCTTTTGTGTATTGTCACTTTTATGATAGTATTTTTTTACTTTTAGATACATATCTTGCTTATTTAATGATTGCTTTCCAATTGTGACTGCCTCAATTTCTATTTTTCTATTTCCTCTTAATTTTTTTTACGTAGAGGAGCCCTTTCAGTATTTCTTTTAGAATGGGTTTAGTATTTCTATCCTTTTTTAGTTTTTGTTTGTTGATGAAATTCTTCATTTCTCCTTCTATTTTAAATATCTTTGCTGGGTAGAGTATTCTAGGCTGCAAATTTTTTCCTTTTAGAACTTTAAATATCTTGCCACTCTTTTCTGGCCTGGACTGTTCCTGTAGAGAAATAGGCTGATAGCCTTATGGGGGTTCCCTCATAATTAATACTTCATATTTCTTCTGATGCCTTTAGAATCCAGTCTTTAACTTTTGCTATTTTTATTATACTATGTACTGGTGTGGCCTGTTTGGGTCCAACTTGCCTGGGGCCCTCTGTGCTTCCTGTAGCTTGATATGTTTCCTTTAGATTTGGGAAGTTTTCAGACATAATTTCTTTATATATATTTTCAATCCCCTTTTCTTTTTCTTCTCCTTCTGGAATCCCTATTATGAGTAGATTGGCCTGCTTTATATTATCCCCTAGATCTCTTCATGTTTTTTTTTTAATTTGGTTTTCTGTCTGCTGTCCTGATTAGGTGATTTCCATTGTGCTCTCTTCCAAGTCAGTAATTCATCCCACTGCATTATTCATTCTTCTCTTCAGTGCCTTTAACAAAGCTTGCATCTCTGCAAATGAATTTTCTAATTTTTCTGTCTTCCTCCTATTTTCTAGTTCAGTTCTAAAGCAATCTGCATTACCGTTTATGTTTGCTCTTAATTCTTTCATATTTGCCCTTAATTTCTTCAGTGTTTTCACTATCTCCTTCTTGAACTCAGTGTCTGTTAGACTGCAGAGGTCTGCTTCATGTTTGTCCTTCAGGTGAATTCTCTTGTTCTTTTAACTGGGAATGGTTCCTGAGCTTCTTCATTTTGCTTACATTTTTCATATTCTCCAGAGCCTGAGTCTCATCACCCAGCCCCGCTCAAGCATCTTAAGCTGTGGTGCCTGGGGGTGCTGGTACTGATGGTCAGTTCTGGCTTCACTCTACTTTGCTCACCTCAGTCTAGCTGCTGCACTTTTCTCCAAGACTTTGAGGTCCTTCCACATTGGCTGATCTCCCCTTCAGTTAGGTGGCTTCCCAGCCTATGGGTTACTTTCCTCTTTCATAGCTCCCTCTCAGAAGTGCTATTCCCATCCTGATTGCTTCTTACTCGCTCTCTCTCTCTCTCTCTCTTTTTTCCCTTTTGTTCTACAGTTATTGTGAGGGTTTCTGGCCCTATTTGGAAGTTTAAAGTTTTCTGCCTGCATTCAGTAGATGGTCGGTGCAAACTGTCCTACATGTAGATATTTTTCTTTTGATGTGTTTGTGGCAGGAGGTGAGTGCCACATCTTACTCCTCTGCCATCTTCATTGCTCTCCCATAATAGTGTTTATATCATAGAGTTCTTGAGAAGCTAAGAATAGATAATGTATGGTAAATACTTACTTAACACATATTGTTTGATAAGTTTAGCAGTGATGATGTTAAGGATAATGAATTGGTACCTTCCCTTTACATAGTCAAGGAAAGGAAAGGAAATGCTTTGAAAATATACTTTAAAAATCCACTTTCAGAGATAAAATTCTGGTTTGAGTTTAAACCTTTTTTCCCCCTTACTGGCTAATAATGTCCTCTCCTTCTCTAAGTGTAAAAAGACATAAGAAGCAGCTTATTATCTATCAAACACACAAAGGTACATAAATTAATAACCAAAATAAAAAAAAATCTTTGGACATGCCATCCTGGGGAGCATATACCCTACTCTTAGGAGAATACGTTTTCCCAGGGAGTCTTTTCAGAAGAAATCTGGCTTTGGAATATGGACCTTCTCAAGGAATGTTTTGTCAGTTAAGACTGACAACATAATGCCAGTTAAAAGACAAAAACTTTAAATATCTGCTTTGTTTAAAACAGGTAAGGAAATGAAAAGTTTCATTCATAAAATTGTCTGGATAGATAATGGCTTAAATTAGAAAGGTACTTAGTGATTTTCAGAGTGGCAATCTACAGACATCGTTGCTGGTTCTCATCTTAGCTTGTATATATTCATAAACTTTAGAAGTAAAATAAACTATGTAGCTTATCCCCTTCATTTTATTCAAATAAGTAAACTGTGATGCAGAGAAGTGCATCTGATTCCATCTGAAGGAAAATGATTGAAACAGGGAAGGCTTCAATGAGGGCTATTATTTTAGGTCTACAAGGTTATCTCAGCATTATTCTCCAAATTGACAATTTAGGGATGCTGATAAGATTATCAGTGATTTGAGTACACATAGTAGAGTTGAGCTCTGTCTAAAACATCATAATTATGGAATATCTCTGAAGGAAAGTGTGATTACATAGATAAGGAATCAGGTGACCTGAATTCCAGTCCCACTTCCCCCACTAACAAGCAGTGCCCTTGTGTCAATCATTTAAAATTTTAAGCTTCTGTTTTCTCATCTGAAAAATGACACTAAACTAATAGCTTTGAGTGTGCCTTCAGCTCCCAAATACATACTGTGATATAAATGGATCATCAGCTAAATTAGGTTAAATATTTTTTAAAAATTAAAAAAAAACAACAGAAGGAGCCTACCTTATATAGGCAAGAATAATTTCCATATAAATACTTAAAGTGCTTAAAACCTACTGAATCCAAGACCAATTATGATTCAAAGACCATGAAGACTAGAACCAGAAGAAAATGAGTTCTGGTTCCAGGTCTGCCATTGACTTCCTGTGGGACCTTGGAAGAGTCACTTTCCCTCTCTGGCTCTTTAATATACTTAGTCTCTCTTTGGAAGATAAGATATGACAAAAGCTCCTCTGTGACCATGATATTAAAGTGCTATAGGTAGATAACCAGAATTCTTTCTATTTCCTGACCCCTGAGCATATTCCAGAGGTTTCTGGTTAGGGTCCAACCTCTCTAATCTCAAAAGTCCATTATGTCAGTCACTGTTTATCACCAACCCTAACAGTTGCCCTCCTTCTTTCTTATTATTTCTACAGATATCAGGCAGGAAACAATGTTCTCAAGAAATGCTGTTCAAGAGAGAATCTTAGGACTTCCATTTTTCTTTGCCAATTATTGACCTAGAGGTTATCCCACAAATTGATTCTTGCCAATGAGGTATAAGAGGAAGTCAGCTGGTGGATTCTGGAAGATATTTTTCTTTCTGGATAAAAGAATAAAATGTTATATGAAAAGAGCCCTTTCCATTCCTTCCTGCTTTAGATATTAGATTGTAATGTGTTGATTACTGTAAGTCATCTTATGACCTTAATGTAAAGTCCAAGAGAATCAGAGTGACTATCTGGAGGGCACCGATTAAAACTTGGAACTGCCTACTTCCAGCATTCATAAATCAACGACACTGTTCCTGTGGTATGTGATGGTTATTTTTATGTATCAACTTGGCTTGGCTGTAGTATGCAGATATTAGGTTAAATGCTAGTCTAGATATTGTCATGAAGGTAATTTGTAGATGAGAATGCCATGTTAATCAATAGACTTTGAATAAAGTAGCTGACACTTCATTAACTACTTCACCCAAGTAGCTGAAGGCCTTAAGATAAAAAGAATTGAGGTCCCCCCATGGAAGAGGATAAATACAAGAAGAAGAAATAAGAATTGTAAATATATATGCACCCAACATAGGAGCAGCACAATATATAAGATAACTACTAACAGCTATAAAATTGACAGTAACACAATAATACTGAGGGACTTTAACATCCCCCTTACAGCAATGGACACATCATCTAGACAGAAAATCAGCAAGGAAACACAGGCCTTAAATTATACATTAGACCAAATAGAATTAACTGATACTTAATAGAACTTTTAACCACAGAGAATCAGAATATACTTTCTTCTCAAGTGCACACAGAACATTCTATAGGATAGATCATATCTTGGGCAACAGAGCAAGTCTTCATAATTTTTTTAAAAAATTGAAATTATTTCAAGCATTTTCTCTGATCACAATGCTATGATATTAGAAATCAACTACAGGAAAAAAAAACAGCAAAAGACACAAACTCTTGGAAGCTAAACAATATGACATTAAACAAACGATTGATCATTGAAGAAATCAAAGAGGGAATTAAAACATACATAGAGACAAATGAGTATTAAGATACAACAATCTAAAACCTATGGGACACAGGAAAAGCAGTTCTGAGAGGGAAGTTTACAGCAATACAATCTTATCTAAGGAAAAAAAAATCTCAAATAAGCAACTTAACCTTACACCTTAAATATCTAGAGAAGGAACAACAGACAAAGCCCAAAATTAGTAGAAGGAAATAAATCATAAATATTACAGCAGAAATTAATAACATAGAGACAAAAAAAAACAATTTAGAAGATCAATGAAACCAAAAGTTGGTTCTATGAAAAGTTAAAAAAAAATTGATAAACCTTTTGCCAAACTCATCAAGAAAAATAGAGAGAGGGTTCAAGTCAATAAAATTAGGAATGAAAAAGGAGCAGTTACAACTGATACTGCAGAAATACAAAGGGTCATGAGATACTACTATGAGCAACTGTATGTCAATAAAATGGACAACCTGGAAGAAATGGAAAGATTCTTACAAAAGTACAACCTACCAAGACTGAACCAGGAAGAAACAGAAAACATGAATAGACCAATCACCAGGGCTGAAATTGAGGTTTAAAAACTTCCAAAAATCATATGGTATTTGTCTTTGTCTTTCTGGCTCATTTCACTCAGTATGAGATTCTCTAGTTCCATCCATGTTGCTGCAAATGGCATTATGTCATTCTTTTTTATGGCTGAGTAGTATTCCATTGTGTATATATACACCACATCTTCCTAATCTAATCATCTGTTGATGGACATTGGGGTTGTTTCCATGTCCTGGCTATTGTGAATGGCACTACAATGAACATGCGAGTGCTTGTGTCTCATTTAAGTACAGTTCTGTCTGGATATATGCCCAAGAGTGGGATTGCGGGGTCATATGGAAGTTCTATGTATAGATTTAATACCATATGATATCACTTATAACTGGAATCGAATATCCAGCACAAATGAACATCTCCTCAGAAAAGAAAATCATGGACTTGGAGAAAAGACTTGTGGCTGCCTGATGGGAGGGGGAGAGAGTGGGAGGGATCGGGAGCTTGGGCTTATCAGACACAACTTAGAATAGATTTACAAGGAGATCCTACTGAGCAGCACTGAGAACTTTGTCTAGATACTCATGTTGCAACAGAACAAAGGGTGGGGAAAAATGTAATTGTAATGTATACATGTAAGGATAACTTGATCCCCTTGCTGTACAGTGGGAAAATTAAAAAAAAATCCCAAAATCAAAAGTCCAGGAACTGATGGCTTCACAGCTGAGTGCTACCAAAATTCTGAGAAGAGTTAACACCTCTTATTCTGAAGCTTTTACACAAAATGGCAGAGGAAGGAACACCCCCTCAAGCCCATTCTCTGAAGCCAGCATTACTCTGACACCAAAGACAGACAAAGATACCACAAAAAAAGAAAATTACAGGCCAATATAACTGATAAACAGAGATGCAAAAATCCTCAACAAAATATTTTCAAACCACATACAGATATACATTAAAAAGATCATACACCATGATCAAGTGGAATTTATTCCAGGGATACAAGGAGTCTTCAATATCCACAAAATCTATTAATGTGATACACCACATCAACAAACTGAAAAATAAAAACCATATGATCATCTCAATAGATGCAGAAAAAGCTTCTGAAAAAATTCAACACCAATACCTGATAAAAAAAAAAAATCTCCCGAGTGTGGACATAGAGGGGAACTATCTTAGTATAACAATAGCCATTTATGACAAACCCACAGCTAACATCATTCTTAATGGTGAAAAGCTGAAGTAATCCCCACTAAGATCAGGAACAAGACAAGGATTTCCTCTTTCACCAATGTTATTCAACATAGGTTTTGGAAGTCCTAGCCATGGCAATCAAAAAAGAAGAAATAAAAGGAATCCAAATTAGAAAAGAAGAAGTGAAACTATCACTGTTTGCAGATGACATGATTCTATACCTAGAAAATCCTAAATACACTACCAGAAACATGTTAGAGCTCATCAATGAATTAGGTAAATTCACAGAATACAAAATTAATACACAGAAACCAATTTCATTTCTGTATACTAATAATGAAAAAGCATAAAGAGAGATTAGGGAAACCATCCCATTTACCATTGCATCTAAAAGAATAAAATACACAGGAATAAGCCTACCTAAAGAGACAAAAGACTTGTACTCTGAAAACTCTAAGATGGTGATGAAAGACATCAAACAAGACACAAATATATGGAAAAATATACCATGCTCTTGGATTGGAAGAATCAGTATAGCAAAAATGACAATACTACCTAAGACAAACTACAGATTCAATGCAATCCCTATCATATTAACATTGTCATGTTTTACAGAACTACAACAAAATATTTTAAATTTTGTATGGAAAAACAAAAGTCCTTGAATAGGCAAAGCAATATTGAAAAGAAAAACTGGAACTGCAGGAATCAGGTTGCCTGACTTGAGACTCTACCACAAAGCCACAGTCATCAAAACAGTATGGTACTGGCACAAAAACAGAAATATAGACCAATGGAACAGGATAGAAAGCCCAGAAATAAACCCAACCAACTATAGTCAATTAATCTATGACAAAGGAGGCAAGACTATACAGTGGAGGAAAGATAGTCTCTTCAATAAGTGGTGCTGGGAAAACTGGACAACTTCATGTAAGAGAATAAAAGTAGAACATTTTGTAAACCCATACACAAAAATAAACTCAAACTGTATTAAAGACCTAAATATAAGGCCAGATACTATAAAACTTCTAGAGGAAAACACAGGCAGAATGTTCTTTGACATAAATCACAGCAACATCTTGTTGATCCACTTCATAGAATAAAGAAAATAAAGACATAAATAAACCAATGGAACCTAATTAAACTCAAAAGCTTCTGCACAGCAAAGGAATCCATTTAAAAAACACAAAAACAGGGAGTTCCCGTCGTGGCACAGTGGTTAACGAATCCGACTAGGAACCATGAGGTTGCGGGTTCGATCCCTGCCCTTGCTCAGTGGGTTAATGATCTGGCGGTGCCATGAGCTGTGGTGTAGGTTGCAGACACGGCTCGGATCCTGCATTGCTGTGGCTCTGGCGTAGGCTGGCAGCTACATCTCTGATTAGACCCCTAGCCTGGGAACCTTCATATGCCACGGGAGCGCCCACGAAATGGCAAAAAGGCAAAAACAACAACAACAACAAAAAAAAACACAAAAACAACCCACAGAATGGGAGAAAATGTTTGCAAATGACTCAACTGACAAAGGTTTAATCTCCAAAATATACAAACAACTCACACAATTCAACAACAACAAAAAAACAATGCAATCAAAAAATGGGCAGACCTAAATAGACATCTCTCCAAAGAAGAAATACAGATGGCCAGCAGGCACATGAGAAAATACTCAACATCACTAATTATTAGAGAAATGCAAATCAAAACTACAGCGAGGTACCACTTCACACAAGTCAGAAAGGCCATCATTAAGTAAACAAACAACAAATGCTAAGAGAATGTGAAAAGGGGACCCTCCTTCACTGTTGAGGGGAATGTAAACTGGTATAACCATTATGGAAAACAGTATGGAAATACCTCAGAAAACTAAATATAGAACTACGATATGACCTAGCAATCCCACTCCAGACAAAACTTTCATTGAAAAAGATACATGCACCTGTGTGTTCATCAGAGCACTATTCACAACAGCCAAGACATGGAAACAACATAAATGTCCATTGACAGATGAATGGATTAGGAATATGTGGTACATATATAGAATGGAATACCACTCAGCCATATAGAAGAACAAAATAAAGCCACTTGTAGCAACCTGGATGGAACTAGAGATTCTCATACTAAGTGAAGTAAATCAGAAAGACAGACATCATATAATATCATTTATATGTGGAGTCTAAAGCATGGCACAAATGATCTATCTACAAAACAGAAAAGATCATAGACATGGAGGACAGACTTGTGTTTGCTTGGGGGAGGGGGAGGGAGTGGGATGGATTGGGTGTCTGGGGTTAGTAGATGAAAACTGTTGCATTTAGAGTGGATAGGCAATGGGATCCTGCTGTATAGCACAGGGAACTATATATCTAATCACTTGTGATGGAACATGGGGGAGCATAATGTGAGATAAAGAAAGTATATATATGTATAACTGGGTCACTTTGCTGTACAGCAGAAATTGTCAGAACATTGTAAATCAATTATAATAAATTTTTTAAAAAATAAAAATAAAATAAAATTATCCATGTGTGTTTGAAAAAAAAAACTACCTGTGTTAGAAGGCATTCAAATTTAAGCTTTTCTGGTTCATAGCTACAGCCAATCAGCAGGATGAAAATTATATTCAACATCATACAAAATAAATGGAACTGACTTTGGAATTGGAGAGACAAGACAGACCTGAGTTTAAATCCTGGCTCTGCCATTTTGTAGCCTGAGTGACTTTGGACAAGCTCTTACCCTCTCTAACCCTTGCTTTCTTCATCTCTCTAACCCTTGCTTTCTTCTTCTCCACAGGGTAATGTGAGGATTAAATGTCAGTAGAGACCCCAGTGCATAGTAAGTACTGAACTAATGTTAACTCCCCTACATTTTTCTACTCACAACATTTTTTTTTATTTTTTAGACATGCATGACAGTCACTAGCCACAGGTGCATAATTTAAATTTTAATTAAAATTAAATAAAATTTAAAATTTGGTTCCTGGAAAACAGAAGTGACCTCATTCTGAGGCAGAGTCCATTCTACATCATTGACCATTGGGATATCTTTACTCTTCAAACCTAATGCAGCCACTTTTCTATTTTTTAGGGACAGATTACCTTGTATCAATAGCATGACCATATTAGCCTATGTGGTACATCCTTGATTGCTTGAGCAAAGGGATCTATTGTATGCCAAATATTTTTACATATGTGATCTCATTTGGTATTAAATAGAGATGCTTTGTGTTTGGGAAAGAATAAATTTGTCTTCCACGAATGACTGCTTTCTGCTATACACAGAAGACACGGGGACCCAATAAAGATTTGCTGAACCAAACTCTCTTGCATCTTTATGAATTAGCCTATGTTTTCCCCAGATGTGGAGCAAAGAAACTCTTTTATATTGCTGGTGATGACATAAATTGGCATAAGCACTTTGGATCTCACTTTGGCAATGTATCTGAAAGATGTATATGCTCTATAACCCAGAAATCCTATACATAGGTTTATAACATGGAAAAAGTTTCAAACCTGCGAAAGAAAACATGTACATCACTTTTCAAGGAGTAATATTTTCACAAGCATTAAGAATGGAAGCAAATGACTCATCAAACATCAAGATAAAAAAAGAAATCATGCTATATTCTCACAATAAAATGTTTTAGCAATAAAAATGAAAGAACTCAAATATATGAATATGGATGACTTTGATACATAAAATATCGAGTGAAAAAGAGCAAGATACAGAAAGAATACAAGCAGCAGGGATTATTCCTTTTCTTTTCTTTCCTTTTCCTTTGCCCATACTAGCAACATAGTTCCCAGACCAAGGATCTAATCTGAGCCATAGCTGCAACCTACACTAGAACTGCAGCAATGCCAGATCCTTAACCCACCACACTGGTCTGGGTAATGAACCTGCACTGCCACAGAGACAATGCCAAATCTTTAACCCGCTACACTACAGCAGGAATTCAGAGAATTATTCCTTGTAAATATTAACAGCAATAATACCAAGAACATGTAATTCTTACTATGTTTCAGACACTATTCTAAGCATTTTATACATATTAACACTTTTTAATCCTCACAACTCTATAAGGTAGGTACAATTACTTATCACATATAGTTAATGAAACTAAAGCCCAGAGAAGTTAAGTGAATTTCCTAAGCTGAAAAGCTAGTAAGTTGAAGAGCTGGGATGCAAACCCAGGTAGTTTCGTTCAAGTCCACAGTTTAACCACCATACTATATAGAAAAATACTATGTATTGCTTGGGGAAATTCACATATGTGAGAAAAGGGAGAGAAAATCATAGTAGGGGAGGAAGGTCCATATGTGAAGATAATTAGGAGAATAAATTCACAAAGCTTCTCTCAGCCACTTTCTCCTTGTATGTAGATATATACCAGACTCTCAGTGGAAAACATGCTACTGAATCTTTCAAATGTTCTCTGAATTTTTAAAAAATTATAGCACATACTCTGAAAAATACTCTGCACAAATATCAGTAAATGTTCAGAAAATGAACGCACCTGCATAATCAGCAGTCAGATAAAAAAATTACCAACATCGAAAAGGCACCCTTGTACCTATTTCTGTCATTAATACCCCACTCTGAGGTAACCATTATCTTAGCTTCTAACATTATCACCTAGTTTTGCCTGTTTCTGAAATTTACAGAAATGGGCTCATGCTTCAAGTAATGTTCTGTAACTTTTTCCCCCTCAACCATGCATTAGTCCAGATTCATCCACATTGTGGTGTATAACAGCTCTAGTTCATCCATTCTCATGGATAAAGTAATATGAATTTCATAATCCATTCAAATATTGAAAGACTTTCTTGATCTTTAAAAAAAATCCATCCATAGCAGCCCCACAAGGCTGGGCTCAGAGTGCAGGACACTGGCCTTTGGAATGCAGGGCAGACTTGTCTTCATCCACCTGAAATATTAGGTTTGTGCCTTGTTCCATCTTCTGCATTTTTTCAACCTCATCTAACCCCAGAATAGTCTCTTTCCTGAAGTTCTTTCTTTGATCTCTGCTCATGGAGAAGAAACAGCAACAAGACTGAGAGCCCCATGTCTTGCTGTCAGTGACTTCTTGCCTGCCATCTGTTGGGTGAGAACACACTATATCATAGCTTCAATACCAGCTCCAGCTCCCCTAATAATGGGCTAAATGCAGATTCAGATATTTTAGACAGTTTGGCCCTGGTCTCACCAGAGTCTACACAAAGGCTCCATTCAGTGGCTATTCTTCTCTGGCAAAGGCATCCTTGAAAGAGAACTGAAAACATCACATTGTGGGGAACTCTGACATGACCCCCAAAAAATATGAATCAAAGAGTATAAATACTCCCCTTGTCATGTGTCTTTGGAGGATGACTGAGTCTTTATTATGTTCTCCCCAATGGACAGCCCAGCATTCTACACTGCAGGATAAAAGACCCCTTATGAACAGAGCTTGATCGAGCCTTGCTTGTCCTCCCTTGACCATGGTGCAAGGGGATGGGGGATCTTGCATGGTGATGAGAATGGGAATAGTGGTGGGAAGGATTCTGCTAAGCAAGAAATAGCTAAAATATAGACATGGGGTAAAATTCACAAACTCTGCTTGTGCTGAAACTATTGAAAGGTGAGAGGGATAGGAACTAACCAAACAAGAGTCTAAAAGAGGTGGACCAAGAAAGCTAAGCCTAGTAGATAGGATATTAGAAGAAAAGAATAAAGAATGGGATTATCTTTGATCTATCCAAGTCAACAGAAATTAATACTTATATTAACCCAATATAATAAATATCAAAGTTCACGGACTAGAGGTATAAAATCTGAGTTCAAATCCTGGATTTGGCACTTGCTCCTGCCACTATAAAATGAGCCTGATAATAATCACTAACAAGGTTTAATTAAGGCTCTGGATGAGAATAGTAATGTTATTAACTCTAACAGTGAAAAGTGAAGTTGCAGCTGATAGAGATCGAGCGTTAAAAAGTATTAAAGGGAGACAGAGGTGCTAATATATTCATCTTACAAAGCCATAGGTCAAAATTTGATGGAACATCTTTGCCAACACTTGTTATTTATTATCTTTTTGATGAAAGCTATTTGGACAGATGTGAAGTAATATCTCATTGTGCTTTTGATTTTCATTTTCCTGTGACTCCTGGGTTTTTAGTCTGATGATTTGGTGTCATTTGTTTGCTTTTGCTTTTGTTTCCCTTGCCTAAGGTGATATGCGCAAAAAAATATTGATCAGACAGATGTCAAAAACTTACTGCTTTTGTTTTCTTCTAGAAGTTTTATAGTTGCAGATCTAACAAGTCTTTCATCCATTTTGAATTTATTTTTGTGCAATCTTTTGCATGTTTGAATCTTTTGTATTACAGCATGAAGAAATAATTTCTAAGGTTGATAAATCAAGAAATCACAATACAAGTAATTTTTTAATTGGGAAAATAACCACCAAAAGTTTGAATCTTTTGCATGTAGCTGTCCAGTTTTCCCCATACCATTTATTGAAGTGCCTATCTTTTCCCCATTTTATATTCTTGGCACCTTTGTCATAGATTAATTGATCATAAATGTGTGGCCTTATTTCTGGGCTTTCTATCCTGTTCCATTGATCTATATGTCTGCTTTTTGTACCAGTATCATACTGTTATGATTACTGTAGCTTTGTACTATAATTTGACATAAGACAGTGTGATACCTCTAGCTTTGTTCTTCTTTCTCAAGATTGTTTTGGCTTTTTGGGATCGTTCATGTTTCCATACAAATTTTCAAATTATCTGTTCTACTTCTATGAAAAATACCATTGATATTT
The DNA here is from genome assembly GCF_054392235.1 of Sus scrofa. NCBI lineage: Eukaryota > Metazoa > Chordata > Mammalia > Artiodactyla > Suidae > Sus > Sus scrofa. The sequence goes on from NC_139401.1 coordinate 64,362,531, forward strand.
TGATAGAGATAGAATTGAATCTGTAGATTGGCTTGGGCAGTAAGGACATTTTGACAATATTAATTCTTTCAATTTATGAGCCCAGTATATCTTCCTGTTTGTGGTGTTTTTTTAATTTTTTTTATTTTATTTAATTTTCTAATTATTTTTTAATAGTTATTTCCCCAATACGATTTTTTTTTCTGCTGTACAGAATGGTGACCCAGTTACACATACATGTACACATTCTATTTTCACACATTATCATGCTCCATCATAAGTGACTAGACATAGTTCCAAGTGCTACACAGCAGGATCTCATTGCTAATCCACTCCAAAGGCAAGTTTGTATCTATTAACCCCAAGCACCCCATTCATCCCACTCCCTCCCCCTCCCCCTTGGCAACCCTTTATCATCAGTGTCTTACATTTTTCCCAGTGCAAGTCTTTTACCTCCCCAGTTAGATTTGTTCCTAGGTATTTTATTCTTTTTGATGTGACTGCAAATAGAATTGTTTCCTTAATTTCTATTTGTAATAATTCATTGTTAGTGTATAGGGACAAAGCAGATTTTTGTATATTAATTTTGCATCATGCAACTGAATTCATTGATGAGTACTAGGCAACAAAAATACAAGCGTTGGCAAGAATGTGGAGAAAGGGAACCATCCTGAACTGCTGTTAGGAATGCAAATTGGTGTAACAACTATGAAAAATAGTATGGACAGTTTTAAAAAAGGTAAAAATAGAGCTTCCATTTGACCTAGCAATTCCACTCTTGGGTATTTATCTGAAGAAAATGTAAACACTAATTAGAAAAGATACATGAACCCCTGTGACCATTGAAGTGTTATTTACAATAGCCTAGAAATGGAAGCAACCAAAGTGCCCATCAATAGATGAATAGATAAAGATGTGGTATATAAACCAAAGAAATAATACACAGCCATAAAAAAGAAAGAAATCTTGCCATTTGCCACATAATGGATGGACCTAGAGAGTAGTATGATAAGTTAAATGAGCTGAGAAAGACAAATTCTCTATGATTTTACTTACTTGTGGAATCTAAAAATCAAAACAAATGAAGAGACATAACATAACAGAAATAAGAGTTATAGATCCGGAGAACAAATAGATGGTTGCCAAAGGGGAGGGGAGTGGAGGAAGGGAGAAATAGGTTATAAAATACATAAGTACTAAGGATGTAATTTACAACATGATAAATATTATTAACTGCTGTGTCTTATATATGAAAGTTATTAAGAGACTAAATCCTGAGTGTTCATCACAAGGAAAATTATTTTTTCTATTTCTTTAATTTTGTATCTATTCGAAATGATTGATGTTCACTAAACTTATTGTGATAAACATGTCATGATGTCAAATCATGATGTACATCTTAAACTTATATAGTGCCATATGTCAATGATATCTCAATAAAACTGGAAGAAAAAAGATATAAAATGGAACAAATATTTATACATACACAAAAAGAGAAACCGATATGTAAGAAATAGGGGTTAAAGTATAACAGTGGTAAGCAAAAGAAGAACAAAAAAGATGTTACAATTATTCAAAAAAATCTGAAAGGAAGCGAAAGAGGGAACTATGGACAATGATCTTTTGTATTACAGCATGAAGAAATAATTTCTAAGGTTGATAAATCAAGAAATCACAATACAAGTAATTTTTTAATTGGGAAAGTAACCACCAAAAAAAAATACAAATAAAACTGATTAAAAATAAATGTCTCTAAGAAGTGGGGAAAGAGTGGCAACTGTTGAATTTCTTTACAGACTCTAGTATACTATGAACTAAGAAATGCAGAAATGCTGCCTGTTGTATCAGCAAACAAAGGCTGTTGCAGCCAATAAGCCATCAGCTACTACAGCTGACCCAAAACTGAGTCCTGAGGGAACTCAGGATGGAAACAGACAGGCTGCTTGCCATCAAGCCATCTGCCCTCAACCACTGCAGCAGTCCCCAAGGTGCACCCTGAGGGGACTCAGGATGAGAAATGGCAGGATACTGCCCCAGATGGTTAAGGAGCATATCAAATTAATGACTTCAATTAGCCCAGACTCTTGCATCTTGCCAAACTCAGAAAAGCAGCAAATTCATTAACTTGAGATATCAGGTTTTATTTATTTTTTCTAATTTAATTTAATTTTTTATTACTCAATGAATTTATTACATTTGTAGATGTACAATGATCATCACAATCCAATTTTATAGGATTTCCATCCCATAACCCAAGCGTATCCCCCCACCTCCCAAACTGTCTTCTCTGGAGACCATAAGTTTTTCAAAGTCTGTGAGTCAGTATCTGTTCTGCAAAGAAGTTCAGTCTGTCTTTTTTTTCAGATTCCACATGTCAGTGAAAGCATTTGATGTTGGTGTCTCATTGTATGGCTGACTTCACTTAGCATGATAATTTCTAGGTCCATCTGTGTTGCTAAAAATGAGGGTATTTCATTCCTTTAAATGGCTGAGTCATATTCCATTGTGTATATGTACCACATCTTCTTGATCCACTCCTCTGTCAATGGACATTTAGGTTGTTTCCACGTCTTGGCTATTGTAAATAGTGCTGCAGTGAACATCAGAGTACATGTGTCTTTGCGAGTCATGGTTTTCTCTGGATAGAGGCCCAGGAGTGGGATTGCTGGATCAAATGAGAGTTCTGTGTTTTCCACAGTGGTTGCACCACTTTACAATCCCACCAACAGTGTCATAGAGTTCCTTTTTCTCCACACCCTCTCCAGCACTTATTGTTTGTAGACTTTTGGATGATGGCCATTCTGGCTGGTGTAAGGTGCTACCTCAAAGTGGTTTTGATTTGCATTTCTCTAACAATGAGTGATGTTGAGCATCTATTCATGTATGTTTTGGCCATCTGTATGTCTTCTTTGGAGAACTGTCTGTTTAGATCTTCTGCCCATTTGTTGATGGAGCTGTTTGTTTGTTTGTTTGTTTGTTTGTTTGGTATTGAGCTGTAGGAGGTGTTTATAAATTTTGGAGATTAATCCCTTGTCAGTTGATTCATTCGCAAAGATGTTCTCCCATTCTGTGGGTTGTCTTTTCATTTTGTTTAGGGTTTCCTTTGCTGTGCAGAAACTTTGAAGTTTGATTAGGTTCCATTTGTTACTTTTGTTTTTATCATCAATACTCTAAGAGGTGGATCTGAGAAGACGTTGCTGTCATTTATGTCAGAGAGTGTTTGGCCTATGTTTTCCTCTAAGAAAAGGATATAGTGTCTGGTCTTATATCTAGGTGTTTAATCCATTTGGAGTTTATTTTTGTGTATGGTGTTAGGGAGTGTTCTAATTTCATTCTTTTACATGTGGCTGTCCAGTTTTCCCAGCAGCACTTATTGAACAAGCTGTTTTTTCTCCATTGTATATTCTTGCCTCCTTTGTCATAGATTAGTTGGTTTTCTTTAAAAACAGTAATCTTCTGATGTTCTGTAACTACTTTTGTTGGCAAAGCTACTATGTATCCTGTCTCTTTCTTTACCTTTTCAGAATTGTCCCTCAGAACTATTTGAGAGGCTGCCTACTGGGCTTGAGTCCTCAGAAAGTCTGCCAAATAAAACATAATTCTCAACTTTTACATTGTGCATTTTTTCTGTTGACAATACTATGTTATTTTTAATTATATATGTATGTGTGTGCTGCATATAATTTTAATTTTTAGAATGCAAAAACTAAACACTATTTTTCAAAACTTAAGGGTTGTAAAATGGGAACTGTCTGAAAAATTATAGATTACACGTTAAAATTAGAAGAAAACAAATGTCCGTCTAATTGCATAAATATGCAAACTGCCACACAGAAATTAAAAGACATATACTATTTAATTGGAAAAGTGAAATCTGTCAGGTTTTGGCATTAAGATGTGGTTTACTACTTTTTTAACTAATAATAAAATGCTGTTTCAAAAGAAATATTGTCCCAAAAGTCCACTATATAAAACAGATCCAAGGGAAACTGCTATGGCTAGAGAACTGGGAACTCCAATCAAAATTTCCCCTGGGGAAAAACCTCTGATATAGATGATACCTGTGAGATCATCTAGCCCATGATGCCATGCCTGGGAAGTGAACAATCTAACAGATATTTAGAAGTTATTTGTATAACAGAAACTAGTGCCTGTGGTATGATAGACTGGCTAATCTGATGAGAACTGTTGTCTTCATGAAATTGCTTTTTTTTTTTTTTTTTTTTTTTTGCTTTTTAGGGCCGCACTTGTGGCATATGGGGTTCCCAGGCTAGGGGTTGAAGCAGAGCTACAGCTGCTGGCCTGCACCACAGCCACAGCAACTCAGGATGCAAGCCGCATCTGCGACCTACACCACATCTCAGGGCAATGCCAGATCCTTAACCGCTGAGCGAGGACAGGGATCGAACCTGAAATGTAATGGTTCCTAGTCGGATTCATTCCTGCTGTGCCACGATGGGAACGCCTCTTCGTGATATTGTTACAGCAGGCAGATAGATAGGCATGAGCAGAGAAGAGGGGGCATGGGGCCAGATGGCAGGAAACCACTCACCAGGCAAACAGCAGGGTCCATGGATGGACAAAGAAAAGCCAGAACCTCCAGACTGATAGGAAACCACATCTTTTGGGGTGATAAGTGCCGGGGGGGCAGACAAAGAAAGGTGGAAAAGCATGCAAGTCTCCAATGTCTGGATGTAACCTGCTGCTCATTATGCCCTCATTATAATAAAATTATAACAAAATTAGCCATGCAGATAAGAAGTACCCATCATACACTGACTCCATGACACTTGTGATAAAACCAAATAAGGACAAAAAATCCCTCCTCCCCTTGAGAAGGTGAAGCTTGGATGAAAATTAAGGAATATGACCCAAAAGCCCTACCTTCCCAGTGAATATCCCACCCATACTGTTAGATACCCCATATAACCGGTGTGCCAAAAAACACATGGCAGCTTGCTTGCCTCTCTGCCGACTCTCCTTAAGAGGTGTATTTCTCAGTTAAATAAATCCTCACTTTTCTTTCTCAATTTCTGTCTCGTTTCTGAATTCTTTCTGAGACTAGACAAGAACCTAACATTCGGGGACAAAATGACTCAGTTACAAAATAACCTTCTGAGATTCATATTATTGAAAGAGGCTTCCGCTGGAGCCCAATCACCCAAATTGAACTGACAACCGATCTGACTGGTTTGCAAATGAACTCGGCAAACAAGGTGGCTTGCATTAGCCATCTCTAACTGACAGCTCAAAAATTTAGCCCTACAAGAGCCACGATGAATATTGAGTATCACAAGTCACTGTACTTAATGCTTGCCCTACCAACTTTCCATAAATTTCACATAAGATATTGATTATTTCAAGAGATAGCATCAGGTCATTTGAAGAGGCAAATCCCATTTGAACGTCCGGATGAGTTTATTCAGAATGTGCCCATTCTTAGTTCCCAGAACTCTCTCTTATTTTACATTTGTTTTTTATTTATTTGACAAAAAGACGCCTCCCACATCCTGCAGAGCCAGAGACACAGATCTAAAGACCAAGCGACATGAAATCTCTCCATATATCAGTGGTCACTTGGGAAACAATCACTTCCTCTACCATTTTCTTACTGCCTCATTCATTAACTTCTGATCTTTTTAATCAGAGTAAGTCTACCACCAATGGGACAATTTTATGAAAAATATTCTGTTCTCATTGTTTTGTTGCCAATAATGATGAGGAAGGAGTAGTAGAAGGATAACAATGATGATGGCGGCAAACACTCTTCTAACATGTATTATTTGCCAGGTGCTCTTGTAAGAATTCTGTATATGTTAATTAATTTAATTACTTCTATATCTATGTGCATATGAACTTTCTTCAAATACTGCCTCCTGTTGATTCTTATCCCATAGAGCTCATGAAATGACAGGAGCTCTCTACCAAAGGTAACTACTTTGTCTATTTCAGTGCTATCAAATAGAAATAAAATGCAAGCCACATCCATAAATTTAAAAATTAATAATTGTCACATTGCTACCAAAACAGGGCCTCTGTTAACCAGTGTCAAATATAAAGGCAGAGACAGTTTTGGGTGAAGGAGAAAGGAGTAACTTTTATTGCTTCGACAGGCAAAGGAGGCCACAGCAGGCCTTAAAGACTGAGGGAAGTTTTATGGTCTTAAAGGAGAAAAACTAGGCTTAGATAGGAATCAGGGTTGGGGCAGGCATACATTCTTCTTTCTTTTGGAGAATTCTACTCATCAGAGCTGGCGTCCAGTGATTTCAGCATAGTCCTGGTGGTCTTCTAGGTTATCATGTCCTGAACTTTCCTAGAACAGGTATACTTGCAAAAGAGTATGTTTTTCAGGGATTATGAAAAGCTAGGAAAGTATCAGAAAAACATCAGGTGCTTAGCATAATCTTTTACTCACAAGCAATTTTGTTCAGGGTGCAATTAATTGAGGGAAAGGTGCAGGGGTGAGCTCTAAGCTTTTTGTTTCTAAAAGGCATAAGGAATGTAATTTCTCTATTTTCGGAGCATAAGGTATCTGCATCAAATTCCCCACTGCTAATTCACCCCTTCCATTTCGACGGAAAAAGGGAAATGGGTGTCAAATTCATTTGGCTGCTTCCTGCTGAATGGTGGCAGTGAATAAGTGTTCTTCTCACGGAAAGAAGGAATATTTTTGTGCCATTCAGATGGGGGCTTAAAGATAGATTTGTAGTCTTCTTTCATAAGTATAGAATATAACATAGTAATTTTAACAGAGTATAGAAATCACCTATTCATAGAAGAAGGATTGAGACAAGAAAATCAATTATTCCTGAAAAAACTGAGGAAAACTGCCCAGAGTAATCCAGCCCATTATATTGGAAAACCAGTTTTGAAACAAGTCATTACTTCAGAGGCATAAGCATCTGCATGATTTACTTTTTGTAAAAAAAAAAAAATCATGTCATTAAGTAAAGTGGAGATATTTCTTGATTTATCTGGCATAAAAGTACAACACTCTGAAAGTATGATGGCACAGGTTCATCTTTGATAAGCAGTGAGAATGTCTAATGCCAACAGATTGTGTAAAACTGCCTTTCTCATCAGGGTGATCTTGGTGTTAAAAGGAAATGCTTCTTTGGCTATCACTTAAGGCTTTTGAGTAAATTTGGCCAGGGTTTCTATAAGGAGAGATATGCTTTCAAGACATATGCTAGAGGAGAAAAAGATCAAATAATCATACCATTTGAAAACTGATTGTTTCCATCTAGTGTGGAGATAGGGGACATTAGCAATTTTGGCAAATTGCAATGATTTTCATTGATATCCTCATGCCCAAAGGAAACCTAGGGTTCACCTGCCAATCCACCAGTGGACAGAGGCCATGACTCAGCAATGACATTAAAAAAGGAAAAACAGGTGAAATTAACTTCAATAATACTTTCTATTCAACCCAATATAACCAAAATAATCTCATATCAACATATAATCAATATAAAATATTGAGATTTTTACATTTTTATACTATCTTCAAAAGTAGTATATATTTTACAACACACTAAATTCTGACTGGCCAATATATACATCTCAATAGATGTACATTTAGTCGATTACCCTTAGAATCTCAAATGGAACATTATAAGTGATTTGTCCTCTGTTCTTGTACATATGAGAAAACTGAGGCCCAGGGAGAAGTCATAACTCTCACACAATGAAATGAGCCCTAGACTTATAACCAGGAAAACTAAACTCAAATCCAAGCTCTGCCACCTCCTAGTTGAGAGACATTAGACACCACACCTCATTGAACCTTAATTTCCTATCTCTGAACTAGGTATAATAACATCTACAGGGTTGTTCTGAGGTTCAAATGAGAACACATAACTATATTTGTAAGTGCCTAACAAAGCACATACCAGGAACGTTACAGAACCAGCTACTGTAGTGTGTCAGTCTGGGTCCAGTCAAGAGACAGAAACCACTATATTGAATGACCAAAGTATAAACTTAAACAAACAAAAAATAATTGTAAGATATAAGGAAACTCTACATAGTACCCTAAGGCTGAGGGAAGGTACTCAAAGAAGGACAAATTTGGAAGGAATTCAGGTCTCATTAGAAAAGGTATATATATATATTTTTCTTTGGGGGGGGCGGTTTCTAGGACCATACCTTCAGCATATGGAGGTTCCCAGGCTAGGGGTTGAATTGGATCTGCAGCTGCTGGCCTACGCCACAGCCATAGCAATGCACAATCTGAGCCATGTCTGCAACCTATACCAGAGCTCACAGCCAGGCCAGATCCTTAACCCACTTAACGAGGCCAGAGATCAAAATCACATCCTTATGGATACTAGTTGGATTCGTTTCCACTGTGCCACAATAGGAACTCCCGGTAAAGGTATAATTGAAGCCACCAAACAGCAGAGAAATTTTGCTGGTTTGGCCTGGTGGTCTGTAGTCACTAAGAAACCAGGAGGCAACTCCAGAGTGTGGGAGCAACCAGCAACCAGTGGAGTAGGTATACAGAGAGGATGGGAAAACTAGGTTTCAGGTGAGTTTTGTAGGGCCCAGTTATGAGACATAGGAAGTACAGAAATTTGTTTCCCTTCCCTTAGATGAAATGAGGTCAACCACTGCAGCATATTCTTACTTTTATTTTTTCCTATTCTCATCCAGGAATGAGAGTAAACCAGGTGTGAGGATTTTTATACCACCTGTCCTTTTTCATTCTCTTTATTCAGTGTTATGTAACAATCGTCATGTCACTTAACAAGCAGCTATTTATTTTCATGCCGTGCTTGTGATCTTAAAGGTTCTTTTCTCCTTCAATTATACTTTCCCAATTAAGTATATAAGTTGATGAGTCTCCAGATGAACTAAGTGGGATCCAGAATTGCTGGGCTATACAGAGGACTCATTTTGCCTGAATGCCAGTTATTCAAATAATGTCATGTCAACCTGACTGAATATATCAGGCAGTGTCGGGAGCCATAAGGCTGCTCCAGTAAAGAAAGCAAAGCCACAGTCGGCACCTGCATGAGGCTTGTCTGGTTAGCAGAGCTACAGACAAGCTGAAGAAAGAAGAAGGATTGCGGATGCGTGAGGCTTGTCTGGTTAGCAGAGCTACAGACAAGCTGAAGAAAGAAGAAGGATTGCAGAGCAATCCCTTGAAAGACATCGGCTCCAGGAAAATAAAAATGATATCCCCTAAAAAATATGTTAATCTATTTTTCTGTGTTTATCCTTCCTTTTCTATCTCTATTCACAGCTTTCTTACTGCTAAAGATTTGCCCTGGGTACGTAAAACACTTGAACCAAAACAGAATGAAGTTATTTAAACAATGTAATGGAAAAAGCCTTTGTTTTGGAGTAACAATTTATGGCACCTATTTTGTGAGAGTATACAGGGGAAACATGATTTCAGTACCTTTACTTAAAAAGAAGTTTGGGGCTGGGAAAATGTTGTTTGGCCTATAAATTGCTATTTTCTATAATAGATATATTTTTTAGCAGTGTCACTTGTAACTTTCATCCCTTATGGGGGCATTTGTTAATTTTTGGGTATAATACTCCTTTCTATTGAAATTGGTGGTTTGGAACTTACGTAAATCAGCACAATAGGTTAAATGCTTAGCGTGCTGGCGCCAAATAAATCGTGGTTTTAAGAATGCCATGAGCTCAAGGCTTTCATGCGTTTTGTTAACTACATACACCTTTAGTTAAAGAATGTTAGGTATCATAGTTTATTACTTATTAAAGCTTTGTTCTTAATATAGAATAGAATAGCTACTGTTGTTGACCTTTTAAGAAAAATACAGTGTGAAACTTTAAGTTTGTAATCTTGAAGGAAAATCTGAAGTTGAAAGGAACATGTCTTAACAAACCTTCTTTTTTTGTATCTCGGGTGGAGGGAACAAAAGGGCTTTAAATCAAATGTTAATGTCAAATCTTACACGAAACCTGATTGTGATAGGGTATAAAAACTGATGCTTTTCATTTAATAAATTGGGTCATCTGCAGCATGCAGCTGAGGAGTTGGCTCCAATTCTTTCCGCGCCGTTTGTAGCCCATCCTCTCCTTCGGCACTCCCTGGCTGCTGGGGCTGGACCTCGGCAAGGCAGTGGAAATCATGTCCACTACTCTGCTCTTTCTTCTCAAAACTTACTACTTTCATATCCTAGATCCAAAATGCTTGTCATGGTATTCCAGATAATAACGACTGGATGGTGTGTTCTTAGTCCTAAAAGGTCCAGATGCTTGGTCAAGACTGTACATTCAGTTCAGGCAGACTATCTTGGCCACATGTTACATACATATTGGAACTTACAAAATAGGCATACACCTAACTGAAAAGAATAAACTTGAAAATTATTCATACCCCTTCCTAAAACACCAGGGAATTAGAGAGATCCATAGGAATCTGACATTATCTGGCACAATGATGCCCAAAAGAAATTTATACAATGATGGAAATGTTCTCTATCTGCACTATCCAATATAGTAGCCACTGCCACATATGACTATTGAGCATTTGAAATGTGTCTAGCATGATTTGAGAAACTGAGTTGTTAATTTTATTTTATTCATATAGCTATTGACTACCATATTGGACAGCATAAATCTAGACACTACGGCTAAATGGAAAGAATGTGGGATTTAGAGCTAAATAGATCCCCAAGTCTAAATCCTCACTATCGTTATTTACTAACTACGTAACTATAACTATGGTCATGTTCTTTATCTTGTCCACACGTCAGTTGCCTTATTTATAAAATGGGGATAATAACAACCTCACAAGTTGTTATGATTACACAATGAATGTAAAGCACCTAGCCCAGGGCACAGCACATATTAAGTAGTCTTTAAATAATCACTATTATTATCAAGCTCCTCATTTTCCATATAGAGAAACTGAAGCTGCAAAAGGAGAAATGCTTTGTCCAGTTACAGTTACAGAGCTAGCTGGAAGCATATTCAGAAGCCAATTTCAGATTTTCTCACTTTTTGTGAATATGAGTCTTCTCACAGAGATGAATCCTCCTCACTCCTGAAGAGTGAAGGGTAGTAACCCAAATGACTACTCAGTTTCTATAAAAAAATATCTTATACATGTAGAGAAAATGTACCTTTGTGAAGCCTATCTGTTCCTTCCGGAAATTTTCCAGGGGTTTGATCAGCAAATCACTAGCATTGTGTACCTAGAAAACAAGAAAGAACACACAAAATAACTTTTTGAATGGCAAGGTTAAGATTCAAGATTTATTGTTATTAGTTCATTTCCTTGTAATATACCATCCTGCAAAATGTTCACTAGTTTGCTAGTTTGTTTGGTTTTGTTACTGCCTTTTTCCTGATATTGGTCTTTTAAAATCAAAAGCTTTATAGGAAATGAGAGAGGGTACATTAGGGGCATTTCTCTGTAACTTTACTGGCAGTCTGATCTGAATTTTTGATAAAAAAATATCCAGAGTCATTCCCAGAAACAGACATAGGAGGCCTAAAGTATATGAGGAAAAGAGAAGAGAACAAGAATGGACAATATATGAAAATGGCCATTGCACCAAGTGTAAATCATGTCATGGAAGGCAAATGAATTAGCAGTAATACCATAAGAAAAAAACCCAGTATAAATTGTTTCCATTCCTGCCTTGGTGTGTCATAAAATCAGAATATTTCCCTCAGAACTTACAGTGTATTACGGCACCACAGAGAACACTGGATCAGGCCTTCAAATGACCTAACTGTATGCTTCCTCAGCGGTTGATACAAACATCCTGTCCAAGTACTAAAAATATGGGCATTAATATGGTTTTGGAGATATATAAATATCATATCCAAATTGGATCCCTTGATCAATGGGCAGATAGAAATATAGAAAGCTTTGTCTTCATATAAATGTCCTAGGAGACTGCCTCTACCCAAGGCAACAAGTGGAATTTGTTTCTTCAGAGTGTGAATTAGCTGCACTTCAACAGAGGCCCTTAGAGAATGCATTCGAAAGGCTGGATTTTAGGACCCATTTCATTAATTTTGATCTATTACAGGACAGGAAAACGAGGAATTGGCTTCCTTGTCAGATGAGACAAAGTGTCAGTAAGACAAGATATGTCTTTAAAACAAAAATAGAAGACAGAATGGAAAGCTAGTCTTGATCAATCCTGTATTTTCCAGACTGAGAAGCAAATTTTAAACTACCACCAAAAAGCATGGCAAGTTGAGGCACTAATACATATGTTATCCAGGTCCTACAGGTACTTTGGACCTCCTATTCTGTGTCCAGGTGTGATTCAAGCTTCAACTAAATTGGCAAACTCTCATATAATCAAAGATCCATGAGTAGCCCTGATATCAAAAATAAAGCCACCAGACACTATGAATGACTGAAAACAATAATTCTCTTACTACAATTACCAGCAGCCTCTCTTATCCAACACACTCTCTATTTCCATGGATTGTGAATCATATTCTATCAACTATGTGTACCCCCTGGAAATAAATTAAGTCATTGTTGTCACAGATCGAATGAAGGGAGTGATTTTTAACTTTTACTATTGGGGAAGTTTTAAAATATGACTACAAATTCTATAATACTCCTCCCATTGAGAAGGGATGTCTCGACCTTGAATATGAGTGGGTTTGTTACTGCTTTGAACCAATACAGTACAGTAGAAGTGATACTACATGATATCCCACATGAATGCTTGAATTCCTGACCCACAAAATCATAAGATAAAATTAAATTGTTTTCATTTAAGCCACTAAGTTTTGTAATAGGTTGTTGTAAGCAATAGACAATTAGAAAAACTAATTCTGGTTTCACAGAGGTACAGTTGCCAGTTTTTCACATTCCAAGGCAGATTTTCTTGCATAAGCAAGTGTGCTAGTAACTTCTCACAGAGTTAGAGAATAAAGCTACTATTTTCATATGTTTGGCCCTGTCTCAGTCTAGAAAAGTGGTAGTACATGATTCACTTACATTGGAGTCCACAGTTTTCCCCTAATAACATTGGAAATACTTTCCCAAAAGAAACAGATACTTTCTGCCAGAACATAGAGCTAGAAATGTAGAAGAATGTCACACTGAGGCTTGGCTTTTTATTTTATTTTTTTGCTTTTCAGGGCTACACGCAAGGTATGGAAGCTCCCAGGCTACAGCAACGCAGGAACCGAGAAACAACATCTGTGACCTACACCAAAGCTCATGGCAACACCAGATCCCTAACCCACTGAGTGAACCCAGGAATCGAACCCACATCCTCATGCATACTAGTTGGATTCATTACCACTGCACCACAATAGGAACTCCCTTGCCTGTTTTTTTTTTTTTTTAATATTTGGTTTATCCTTAAACTCATTAGAAGTCTTAACAACCATGAAAAAAAAAAAAAAAAAACGTTTTTGGAGATCCGGTCATGGAACAATGGAAATGAATCCGACTAGGAACCATGAGGTTGCGGGTTCGATCCCTGACCTCGCTCAGTGGGTTAACGATCAGGCATTGCTGTGAACTGTGGTATAGGTCGCAGATGCAGCTCAGATCTGGTGTTGCTGTGCCTGTGATGTAGGCCAGCAGCTGTAGCTCTGATTGGATCCCTAGGCTGGGAATATCCATATGCCCTAAAAACAAAACAAAACAAAGAAAACCCTTTTAAGTAAACTTGGCCTTAATTCCCTCTCTGATCATGGCATCCATTTTGTTAGCTCTCTACGAGAAAATCTCCTACCTATTATCTCAGAGTAAAACCCTCAGCATAACAAATCAAAACTAAAATGAGATACCACCTTACACTAGTCAAAAAGACCACCATTTAAAAATTCTACAAATAACAAATGCTGAAGAGGGTGTGGAGTAAAAGGAAGCCTCCTACACTGGTGATCGGAATGTAAATTGGCACAGCCACTTATGGAGAACAGTATGAAGCATCCTCAAAAAACTAAAAATAGAACTACCATATGATCCAGCAATCCCACTCCATGGCATATATCCGGACAAAATCATAAGTTGAAAAGATACATGCACCCCAATGTTCACTTCAGCACTATTTACAATAGCCAAGACATGGAAGCAATCAAAATGTCCATCAACAGATGAATTGATTAAGAAGAAGTGGCACATATATACAATGGAATACTACTCAACCATAAAATGAAATAATGGGAGTTCCCACTGTGGTTCAGTGGTAACAAACTCTAGCCTGGGAACTTCCTTGAGCCACAGGTGCAGCCTATTTTTAAAAAAAGGAAGTAATGCCATTTTCAGCAACATGGATGTACCTAGAGATTATCACACTAACTGAAGTAAGCCAGACAAAAATAAATATCATAGGATATCACTTATCTGTGGAATCCAAAATATGACCGAAATGAACTTATCTATGAAACAGAAAAAGACTCAAAGACATAGAGAACAGACTTGTGGTTGCTAAGGGGAAGCAGTGGTGAGGGAGGGATGGACTGGGATTTTGGGATTAGCAGCTGCAAACTATTATATATAGAATGGATATACAACAAGGTCCTATTGTATAGTACAGGGAAATTTATTCAATATCCTGTGATAATCCATAATGGAAAAGTATACATAACATACATTATATATAATATATAATATAAATATATATAACATATTTAATAATATAAATATTATTTAATAATATTTAACCATATAAATATAACATAAATATATATATTATACACATATATATATAAAGCTGAGTGATTCTGCTATACAGCAGAAATTACTGCAATATTGTAACATTGTAAATCAACAACACTTCAATAAAAAGAACTCCCCAGCATTACGTGACATTCTAAATATATTAGCGAGTGTATCTAATCTGGTTCCAAATGAATAAAGCCAAACTAGAAATGTCATTTAGCAGAATAGAGATGGCATTCAATCCAGTAGTGCAGGATTGTTCAGGAATTTTTGATGGTTAACCAACTGCCAAAAGAAGGCACTGAGGGTACACTGCTTTAGGTCATTCTTAGAAGTCCTCAAAGACAGACCTTACCATTGCCAAAACAGGACTTTCAGAGTCAGAGGGCATCTAGGCATCTTAATAATTCAGAAAGTCTGTGATCCAGACTTTTAAAGGCCACCTTATGAGGTACTACAATCTCCCCCATGGTACTGTTTAAGAAATAAAAGCTGGGGTGCTCCCCTTAATTTATTCCCTCCATAGTTCCTTACACAATTTAAAATTCATTTATGAGAATGACTAAACATTTGCAGTCATCATATGCTAGGGCTGTGAACTTCCTTCTTGTTCTACTAAAGCTTCTTTTGGGCTCTTCTTATTAGAAACTATAAAAAGCTGTTTAACATCTCCCAGATTATCCATATTGAGGTACAAAAGTCCTTTTATCACAATTCCAGGAAATGGGAGAGGTGCAGTCAAGCAATGAATTCCTGGCATGTCGTAAAATGCTTTCATTGAAACTACCTTCACAGCCTTGCTGGAACTAAATAGTAAATGGGGAGCCAACAATCAATACATGATTGAAGAACTTTGGACACAACATAATTCGAGAAGAAAATGAGTCAGTCCTGTGGAAAATGGCCAGCAAGAATGGTGAGAAAAATATCTCAAAAAGTGAATCATACTTCAATATTCTAGAGCTTTGTAATTGCGTAAATAAAAGAGATCAAGAAACAAGTAGGGCTGAGAGAGATTTCTACTGATGTTAATTAAATAGGGATGAATGCCTCTGAGATCAACATTAGTAGCCAGATACAAACTCTTTCAAGAGAACAAAACATTTAGAAGAATGTGGATTGGCTAGTGGGATGTCTAACAGGATCTGGGGAAACTACCCACATTGGCCTCTCCTAAGCACTTTTAGAAGAAAATCTTTTGAACAAAGAAAATCCCCAAGTCAAATTTCCACCAACAGAATCTTGGGGGCAACAAAAGATAACTAGAAACATTTATAAAATGAGTGCTTTTTGCTATTTATAAAACATTTCCATATTGATTTTCTTATTTGAAGTACTTACAACAGCCTTGGGAAGTGGGAATTAATTTCCTCACCTTACATAAAAAGAAATAGACTCAGAGAAATAAAGTGGTTAGTATGAAGTCAACAAGTTAATGGCACATCCATTATTAGAGCCTAAATCCCTAATTCCCCTGTTTGAGAGCCCTGCACTCAATCTTAATTCTCTAGAAGCCTAGATGAAATGGTAGCAGTATTCTGAGAAGCCAGTACCACACTGTTGAAAAGGAAGAGTGACTATTCCACAGCAAAAGAAATAAAAGCAAAAATAAACAAGTGGGACCTAATTAAACTTAAAAACTTTTAGACAGCAAAGGAAAGAATCAGCAAAATGAAAAGAAAACCTATGAAATGGGAGAAAATATTTACAAACTATGCATCTGACAAGGGGTTAATATCCAAAATATACAAAGAGCTCATACAACTCAATATCAAAAAATAAAATAAAATAAAATAAAAATATTGGCAGAAGACCTAAATAGACATTTCTCCAAAGACATATAGATGGGCAACAGTCACATGAAAAGATTATTAACATTAATAAATTATTGGAGAAGTGAAAATCAAAGCCAAAATGAGGTATCACACCTCACACTGGTCAGAATGACCATCAACAAAAAGAAATAATCAGTGTTGGTGAAGGTGTGGAGAAAAAGATGTCCTCACACATTGTTAGTGGGAATGCAAACTGGAACAGCCATGATGAAAAAGAGTATAGAGGTTTCTGAAAAAAATTAAATATAGAACAACCATATGACCCAGAAATCCCATTCCCAGGTATATATTCAGACAAAACTATAACTTGAAAAGACATATGCACCCCAATGTACACAGCAGCACTATTTACAATAGCCAAGACATGAAAACAACCCAAGTGCCCATCAACAGACAATTGGCTTAAGATATATACACACACATACACACACACACACACACATACACACACACACAGAATGGATTATTAGCCACAAAAAGAATGAAATGTTGCTATCTGCAGCAACACAGATGGGCCTGGAGATTATTATACTAAGCAAAGTAAGTCAGACAGAGAAAGAAAAACATATATTATATGTGTAAACTTAAAAAATAATACAAATGAACATATATACATAACAAAAGCAGACTTATAGACGTAGAAAACAAACAGTTACCAAAAGGCAATGGGAAAGAGGAGGAATAAATTAGGAATATAGGATTTGACAGACACAAACGGCTATACATAAAATAGATAAGCAACAAAGATTTACTGTATAGCACAGGGAACTATACTCAACATCTTGTAATAAATGATAATGGAAAATAATTTGTAATATATGTGTGTGTGTGTATATATATGTATATAAAAAACTGAATCACTGTGTTGTTACCTCTGAAACTAACATAATATTTAAATCTATGATACTTTAAGAAGTTTTTAATTCTGTAAAAAAAAAAGTGTGATATTGCTGAACAGACAGACAAATAGATGAATGGAACAGAATAGAGAGCCCAGATATAGATCCGCGCAAATATAGCCCACTCATCTTTGACAAAGCAAAGGTAATTTAATGGAGAAAGGATAGTCTTTTCAGAAATGGTAAGGAAACAACCAGACATCCACAAGAAAAAACAAGTATCTAGAGACAAACCTTATACTTTCTCAAGAATTAGCTCAAAAGAGGTCATAGATCTAAAGGTAGAAAACAGAATTATAAAACTCCTAGAAGATAACACAAGGGAAAATATGTGACCTTTGGTTTGGTGATGATTTTTTTGATACAACACCAAAAGCATGATCCATGCAAGGACTGAAAGGGTGGACTTCATTAAAATTAAAAACTTCAGCTCTACGAAAGACATTGTTAAGAAAATAGCAAGATAAGCCACAGACTGAGAAATATTTTGCAAAGCACATTTCTGATAAAGGACTGCCATCCAAAATATACAATGAAATGTTAAAATTCAACAATACAAATGGGCAAAAGACCTGAACAGGAGTTCTCATGGTGGCTCAGAGAGTTAAGAACCCAACATAGTGTCCGTTGGGATACAGGTTCAATCCCTGGCCTTGTTCGGTGATTTAAGGATCCAGAGTTGCCACAAGCTATGGTGTAGGTCACAGATGCAGCTCCAATCTGGTGTTTCCTTGACTGTGGCGCAGGCTGGCAGCTGTAGCTCTAATTTCACTGCTAGCCTGGGAACTTTCATGTGCCATAAGTGTGGCCATAAAAAGAAAAAAAAAAAAGACCTGAACAGACACTTCACCAAAGATGGTCTAAAGAGGCAAATAAGTATATGGAAAGATGTTCTACATCTTGTTATCAGGAAAAGAAAGATCAGTATTTGCCGGGGTTTGGATGTCAGAGAAGGAGAAAGGAATCACAGGGGATTTTTCGGGCAGTATGATGAAACTTTGATAGTGAATATATGTCATTAAACATTTACCAAAATCCATAAAATATGCAACACAAAGAGTAAACCCTAATGGAACTATGGACTTTAGTTACTAGCACTGTGTTGAAATTTGTTCATTAATTGGAACAAATGTACCACACTTTCGAGATGTTAATAATAGGGGGAACTGTATGGCAGGAGAAAGGGAGTAGAGTTTACACTTAAATAGTGTAAGGATTAAGTGCACCAACCTCCCACCCTGTGCAGTTGAAAGACTGCATATAACTTTATAGTCTGTCCTTCAGTGTCTGAGGATATGCATCCATAGATTCAACCAACGTCAGATCACACACTGCTGTAGTATTCACTGAAAGACATCCACATATAAGTGTACCTGCATAGCTCAAACCCAGTTCAAGGGTCAACTGCATATGAATCTCCCTGTAATTTCCACTCAATTTTCTGTAAAACTAGAACTACTCTAATTATTAAAATCTATTAAGAAATTAGACTTTAAATGTAAAGAAAATTTCCACATAGATTTATATAAAACAATCATGTCAAATATAAACAAAGCCCATATTATTATTTCTAAAGTTTTCACATTGATTTGAATAAATCATATGTCAAATATAAATGAAGCCCACGTTATTATATTTCTAAAAGCAGAGAAACACATTAATGAATTGATGATTAGTTTAAGAACACTAAAGACCACAATTTTCATCAACGTGTTCAATAGCCAAATTTAATGTCCTCTGAAATCCTATCTCACTGAAATATATAGACTAATTTCCTTCTACCTAATGCTAAACTCTCAGGGCAGGAGATTGAGCTAGAATAACCAGGGCCATCTCCTGTCTTTATAGTACCCAGGCAATGATGAGACTAAAACTGAAACAACACAGTATCAATCCAGCTAATGAGGACAAGAAAAATGCCCAAGATTAGCCATAATCTTGGCTCCAGCCTCAGTTTAATGACCTACCATCATCATCCTCTCATTTTCTACTTCGTTGAGCAATTCGGCAAATTCCTTGAAGGATTCAGCTGAAAGGATAGAACAAAAGAAAAACCAAATTAATGACCTACTTATATTGCAAAATAATTACAACAGTAAGTTTTTTTAGCTTCCATACCCTCTTAGAGTTACCTAAGTTTTTCGCCTTGTAATGAAAAACTTTAAGATCTATTCTCTTAGCAACCTTCAAATAAGCCATACAGCAGTGTTAACTATAGTCATCATGTTGTACATTACATCCTCAGTTGTTATTTATCTTAAAACTTTAAGTTTGTACCTTTAATCCCCTATATCCAATTGTCTCAACCACCATGCCCCCCCAGCAATCACAAATTTGATTTCTTTTTCTATGAGTTTGTTTCTTTTTAGAGTCCACATATACATAATACATTACTTGTCTTTCTTTGTCTGACTTATTTCACTCAGCCTGATTCCCTCAAGGGCCATCAATGTTGTTATAAATGACAGGATTTCCGTTTTCATGGCCAAATAGTATTCCAGTGTGTGTGTGCGTGTGAGTGTATGTGTTGTGTATGAGTGTATGTATGTATGTCATTTTCTTTCTCCATTAATCTGTCAATGGACACTTTGGTGGTTTTCATGTCTTTAAAATTATATAGGTTATGCTGTCATGAAAATGGGGCTGAAGATATCTTAAACACATTGCTTTTTTTGTTGTTGTTGTTTGTTAGGACCACACCTATGACATATGGAAGTTCCTATGCTAGGGGTCAAATTGGAGCTGCTTCTGCTGGCCTATGCCACAGCCAACTGCAATGCCAGATCCTTAACTCACTAAGTGAGGCCAAGGGTCAAACCTACATCCTCATGGACACTATGTCGGGTTCTTAACTCTCTGAGCCACAACAGGAATTCCTTCAATCCAGTGATTTTGTTTCCTTTGTTAAATAGCCAAATTGGAATTTCAGGATCATAAAGTAGCTCTATTTTTATTTTTATTTTTTTAGGAACCTCCCAATTGTTTTCCATAGAGGCTATATCAATTTATATCCACACCAACAGTGCATAATGGTTCCCTTTTGTCCACATTCTTACCAGTATATATCTCTTATCCTTTAATGGTAATCATTTTAACAGTCATTAGATGATATCTCATCACAGTTGTGATTTGCATTTCCCTAATGATTAGTAATGCTGAGCACCTTTACATGTACATGTCAGCAGTTTCAATATCTTCTTTGGGAATATATCTATTTAGGTCCTTCACACATTTTTAATAGGATTATTGGGGGTTTGGTATCAAGTTGATGTCTTCTTTACATATTTTTGATACTGACCCCTTATCAGATATATGGTTTGCAAATATTATCTCCCATTCCACAGGTTGCAATTTCATTTTCTTGGTCATTTCTTTTGCAGTGCAGAAGATTTTTAGTTTGATATAGTCCCACTTGTGGATGTTTTTATCTTGTTGTTTGTGTTTTAGGTGTCATATCCAACAACTCACTGCCAAGACCATGTTGAAAAGTTTTTACCTTCTGTTTTCTTCTAGGAATCTTCTAGGAGTTTTGTGGTTTCAGGTCTCACATTTAGGTCTTTAATCCATATGAAGTTAATTTTTGTGAGTGGTGTAAGATAGGTGTCTAGCTTCATTCTTTTATATGTGAATATGCAATTTTGCCAGCACCACTTATTGAAGAAACTATCTTTATTCCATTGTGTATTGTTGGCTTGCTTGCCAAATATTAGCAAGTATTTATTTGTGGGTTCCCAATTTTGTCCCATTGGTCTAACAGCCTGTATTTAATACTGCACTGTTTTTAGTACTGTAGCTTTAGAATATATTTTGAATTCAGGAAGTGTGATGCTTTCAGTTTTGTTCTTCTTTCTTAGGATTGCTTGAGCTATTTGGGCTCATTTGTGGTTCCATATGAATTTCAGAATTGGTTTTCTACTTTGTAAAAAATGCCAACAAAATCCTGATAGGGATTACATTAAGTCCACAGAGAGCTTTAGGTAGTATTGACATTTTAACAATATTAATTCTTCCCAGTTCCCTTATGGTGCAGTGGGTTAAGGATCTAGAGTTGTCTCTGCAGTGGCTAGGGTCACTGCTGTGGCACAGGTTCAATCCCTGGACTAGGAACCTCCACTACTGCAGGTGTGGGAAAAAATAATATTAATTCATCCAATCCATGAACATGGAATATCCTTCCATATATTTGTGTATTCTTCATTATCTTTCATAGTTTTTTTGTGGCTTTCAGTGTAGAGAACTTTTACCTTCTCAGTTAAGTGTGACTACATATTTTATTGTTTGTGTATTATTAATGGCATCATTTTCTTTACTGTTTTTTCAGATAATTCATCATTAGTATATAGAAATGCTATGAAAATTTGTAATGCTGATTTTGTATCCTGTAACTTTACTGATTTGTTGATTAGATCTAACAGTTTTTTTTTGGTGGAGTCATTAGGATTTTCTATATATAAAATCCTGTAATTGGCAAATAGAGAAAAATTTACTTCTTCCTTTTGAATTATAATGTCTTTTCTTTTTCTTGCCTGATTACTCAGGCCAAGACTTCCAATACTGTGTTGAACCAGTGTATTGAGAGTAGACACCCATGTCTTGTTTCCCATCCTAGAAAGAGCTTTCAACCTTTCACCATGGAATACAATATTAGCTGCGGGCATGCCATATATGGTCTTTAATATGTTGAGGTACATTCCTTCTGTACCAAATATTCTGAGAATTTTTATCACAAACAAATGTTGTAATTTGCCAAATACTTTTTCTGCATTTATTGAGATGATCATATGATTTTATCTTTCATTCTATTCATATGATGTATCACATGTATTGGTTTGCATATGTTAAACTATACTTGCATCCCAGGAATGAATCCCTCTTGATCATGGTGTATGATCTATTTAATAGGATGCTGACTTCTGTTTACTAGTGTTTTTTGAGAATTTTTGTATCTATGTACATCAGAGATAGCAGCCTATAGTTTTCTAAGAGTTCTTTCATATCTAACATTTCCCTCAATCTTCACAGCCACCTTAGTGTAGCTTGCACTACTCTCATTTCATAGACAAGCAAAGACTAGGGGAAGGATAATGGGTATGCTGTGTAAAGAAAAACAGTACAAGGATCTGGAGACTTGAGTTTGGGTCCCTGCTCACATTACTCATCAACCTAGACAAATTTCTCTAAATTTAGCCCCTTCATGCATCAATTTCCTCATCCATAAAATGAGGATATTACTAATTGTTACTTCACAGTGGATTTGGAGATAGAAAATTAAATACTGAATTAACCAACAGATTTTGTAAAGTGCAAAGTGTCGTTTTTCTTAGTATTAAAAGCTGTGTTTGAATAAAAAGAACTTATAACTCAGTAGTTCTGTGACAGGGTATGTTACTCAAACTCTCTAAGACCCACTTTCCTTACCTAGAAATAATAATTCCTATTTCCCAGGGTTGTTGCATGATTAAAATAAGGTAATATATACACAGCTCCAAGTATACATAAAAGTCTTTTTTAAAATATTAGTTCTGTTCCTTCTTGGATGTAAGGTAGAGATACTCAACACTTGCTACACATTAGAATCATCTGAGGAACTTAAATAAGGAAGCCATATACCTCCTCTGAACAACCGCCCAAATTTACCGGCTAAGTGTCAAAAAGCCTAGTTGGTGACAAAATACAAGTGTAGAGGTGAGTGCCCAGAGGTTAAGTCTAACTACCTGAGAGTATGTTCTTATAGAAACAACAAAAAAAATGGTTGAACAAAAGAAAATAACAATAAAACTATGCTTTAGTAGTACAGACAGCAGTAAGCCCCAGCTACTTTGTCACTGGTCTTATTTTTAATATGTTTAACCACCAGCTCCTTGATCCAATTTTATTGGAATTTGGAAAATAGGTCCAAAACAAAAATGATACTACAAATACATTGATCTACAGTAATAGATGATACTCAGATGGTCTTATCCAATTCTTCATGAAATGCTTCAAACCTTAGGCAACATCTACTATTAGCAGCCACCCTGATAACACACCTCTAGTGACAACAGTGGTAACCAACTTGTCTAAGTGTGCCCAGGACTATCATAATTATAAAACTGAATACCCCACATTCCAGTAAAACTCCCAATCCCAGTTTTCCCAGGACTGTCAGTCACCCAAAATGACACGAGTTCACTCTCTGCTGAGGCAGGCCAATCCTCACTTTCAGTATGTCTCCATTAAAAATTCCTTCTTTCATAGTAAGCCTAAAACTGTCTCCATTCATTTTGGTTTTCTTTCCTCTTGGTATAGTGACAAGCTTTTGTGGGACGTTAGACAAGACAGAGATGTAGTATGTTAGGAAGAAAAATATATCCGTAAGAAATGAGGAGGATTCTAGTTTAGGGGACAGGATAGAGAAATAGAAGGAGCATGACTTTCAGAAAGAGAAAGACCTGGATTTGCAGCCACATTCTATAATTTTCTTGCTATGTGACTTTTGATACGTGATTTGTCTCCTTTGAGCTTAAGTTGCCTAACTTGTCAAGTAGGCATCATGGGACCTGAGTGTGTCTTTGTAAGAGTGAAACCTTTAAGAAGGTAAATGGAGAGTGCCAAAACATGGTAGATAACAAACATTATCCCTTCTCCATCATCCAAAATTTCTGGTCTTCCAGTATCAGTTCTGCCACTTACTGGAAAGGTGGCTAAGCAAGTCACTTCCTCCTCCCTGGAATTCAATTTCTTCATATACTACATATATAGTTTGTGTATATATACATAATAAATACATATATACTAGTATATATAC
Source organism: Sus scrofa (assembly GCF_054392235.1). NCBI lineage: Eukaryota > Metazoa > Chordata > Mammalia > Artiodactyla > Suidae > Sus > Sus scrofa. The sequence goes on from NC_139401.1 coordinate 64,386,666, forward strand.
TATATGTTCTTTAGTATCCCTTCAAACTCTAATAACTACTATTTTAAAATTTCTAACAATTTACTAGAAACAGAAAGTATATGCTTGAATGGTTTCAAAATTGAAGATACTTAAAATAAAGCCTAGAAAAACAAATGCATTCATATTAATATTTTTAATCAAAAATAGACTTCCCTTTCTAAAGGAACATTACAACAAATCCAACATTCCTAGTACCAAGGAAACTAAGTTCAGTATCAACAGAGGACATCAGACAATGGCATTTCTTTCTTCTGAAAATTAAGTTTCTGCACAAACTCAGGAAGTCAGCATTGTAAATGCAGCAAATTAAAAGCTCAAACTCGGAGTTACCATCGTGGCTCAGAAGAAACAAATCTGACTAGCATCCATGAGGATGCAGGTTCAATCCCTGGCCTCGCTCAGTGGGTCAAGGATCCAGCATTGCCTTGAGCTGTGGTGTAGGTTGCAAGACGCGGCTCAGATCTGGCATTGCTATGGCTGTGGCGTAGACCAGTGGCTACAGCTCCGATTTGATCCCTAGCCTGGGAATCTCCATACGCTACAGGTTTGGACCTAAAAAGACAAAAATAAAAATAACAAATAAAAAATAAATAAAAGCTCAAACACAACATAAAGAACAAAAATAAGCTAATTAGAAAGATTAAACAGGAAAAGATGAAAATGTTTATTGATCTCCTGTCCTCAAAAACTTTATGCTACAAAGAGTGTCAGAGAGATATTTTTTGTTGTTATTTTGGCACTTTCTGTGCAAGATCAGTTTGCCTCTTAAGGAAAAGTGACAATTATGTATAATATTAGAACATTTAAAGGAAAATTTTGTTAGTTTTTGGATAACAGCCATTCTGACAAATTTGACTTGATATGTCATTCTGATTTTGATTTTCATTCCATGATAATCAGTAATGCACCATTTCGTGTGCCTGTTGGTCATTTGTATATCTTCTTTGGAAAAATGTATATTCAAAAACTCTGAACACTTTTTAATTGGGTTGTTTGTTTTCTGTGGGTTTTTTGGGTGTTTATGGCCACACCCATGGCATGTGGAAATTATTCCAAGGTCAGGGATCAAAAGTTCAACATATCAGTGACCCAAGTCAGTAGTAACAACACTGGATCCTTAACCCATTTAGCCCCCAGGGAACACCAGGGTTTTTTTTTTTTTTTTTTTTTTTTTTGATGTTTGAGCTGTATGACTTCTTTTCCTATTTTGCATATCAGCTTCATATCGGATATATCATTTACAAGTATATTTTCTCATTCAATAGGCAGCAATTTTATTTATTGATACTTTCCTACAGTGTGCAAAAGGATTTTTTTGTTTTTTCTTTTTAGTTTGATTTACTCCTATTTGATTATTTTTTCTTTCATTCCCCTTTCCTTAGGAGATAGATCTAAAAACAAATATTGGGAGTTCAAATCATGATTCAGTGGAAAGGAAACTGACTAGTATCCATGAAGACACAGGTTCAATCCCTGGCTTTGCTCAGCCAGTTAAGGATCCGGCATTGCTGTGAGCTGTGGTATAGGTTGCAGACGCAGCTTGGATCTGGAATTGCTGTGGCTGAGGTGTAGACTGCCTGCTACAGCTGTGATTTGATCCCTAGCCTGGGAACCTCCATATGCCACGGTGCATATATATATATTGCTAAGACTGAGGTAAAAGAGCTGACTATGTTTTATTCTAAGAATTTTACACATGTAAGTCTTTAATCAATTTTGAGGTTATTTTTGTAAATGATGTAAGATAATGGTCCATATTAACTCAATTGCATGTGGATGGCTGCAGTTTTCCCAACATCATTTACTGAACACTCTTTCTTCCCCACTGAATACCTTGCCTCCTTTTCTATAGATTAACTGAACAGACAAGTGTGTGTTTATTTCTGGGTTCTCTATTCGGCTCCATTGATTTGTGTGTCTATTTTTCTGCTCTAACATTCTTGTTTGGTTACTGTAGATTTGTAGTATAGTTTTGAAATCAATTAGCATAATACTTCTAACTTTCATCCTCATTCTCAAAATTGTTTTGATTATTCAGCATCTTTTGTTATTTCCAAGCAAATTTCAGAATTTGTATGGAATTTTAGAATTTGCTCTAGTTCTGTGAAAAAAGCCATTGGTATTATTTTTTTCTATAATTTCTTTTTATTTTCCCACTGTACAGCAAGGGGGTCAGGTTATCCTTACATGTATACATTACAATTACATTTTTCCCCCACCCTTTCTTCTGTTGCAACATGAGTATCTAGACAAAGTTCTCAATGCTATTCAGCAGGATCTCCTTGTAAATCTATTCTAAGTTGTGTCTGATAAGCCCAAGCTCCCGATCCCTCCCACTCCCTCCCCCTCCCATCAGGCAGCCACAAGTCTCTTCTCCAAGTCCATGATTTTCTTTTCTGAGGAGATGTTCATTTGTGCTGGATATTAGATTCCAGTTATAAGTGATATCATATGGTATTTGTCTTTGTTTTTCTGGCTCATTTCACTCAGCATGAGATTCTCTAGTTCCATCCATGTTGCTGCAAATGGCATTATGTCATTCCTTTTTATGGCTGAGTAGTAGTCCATTGGATATATAGACCACATCTTCCGAATCCAATCATCTGTCGATGGACATTTGGGTTGTTTCCATGTCCTGGCTATTGTGAATAGGGCTGCAATGAACATGCGGGTGCAAGTGTCTCTTTTAAGTAGAGTTTTGTCCAGATAGATGCCCAAGAGTGGGATTGTGGGGTCATATGGAAGTTCTATGTATAGACTTCTAAGGTATCTCCAAACTGTTCTCCATAGTGGCTGTACCAGTTGACATTCCCACCAACAGTGCAGGAGGGTTCCCTTTTCTCCACAGCCCCTCCAGCACTTGTTATTTGTGGATTTATTAAGGATGGCCATTCTGACTGGTGTGAGGTGGTATCTCATGGTAGTTTTGATTTGCATTTCTCTTATGATCAGCGATGTTGAGCATTTTTTCATGTGTTTGTTGGCCATCTGTATATCTTCTTTGGAGAAATGTCTATTCAGGTCTTTTGCCCATTTTTCCATTGATTGATTGGTTTTTTTGCTGTTGAATTGTATAAGTTGTTTTAATATTCTAGAGATTAAGCCCTTGTCCGTTGCATCATTTGAAACTATTTTCTCCCATTCTGTAAGTTGTCTTTTTGTTTTCTTGTTGGTTTCCTTTGCTGTGCAAAAGCTTTTCAGTTTGATGAGGTCCCATGGGTTTATTTTTGCTCTAGTTTCTATTGCTTTGGGAGACTGACCTGAGAAAATATTCATAATGTTGATGTCAGAGAGTGTTTTGCCTATGTTTTCTTCTAGGAGTTGGATGGTGTCCTGTCGTATATTTAAGTCTTTCAGCCATTTGGAGTTTATTTTTGTGCATGGTGTGAGGGTGTGTTCTAGTTTCATTGCTTTGCATGCAGCTGTCCAGGATTCCCAGCAATGCTTGCTGAATAGACTTTCTTTTTCCCATTTTATGTTCTTGCTTCCCTTGTCAAAGATTAACGGACCATAGGTGTCAGGGTTTATTTCCGGATTCTCTATTCTGTTCCATTGGTCTGTCTGTCTGTTTTAGTACCAGTACCACACTGTTTTGATGACTGTGGCTTTGTAGTATTTCTTGAGGTCTGGGAGAGTTATGCCTCCTGCTTGGTTTTTGTTTCTCAGGATTGCTTTGGCGATTCTGGGTCTTTTGTGGTTCCATATAAATGTTTGGATTGTTTGTTCTAGTTCTGTGAAAAATGTCCTGGGTAATTTGATAGGGATTGCATTGAATCTGTAGATTGCTTTGGGTAGTATGGCCATTTTCACAATATTGATTTTCCCAATCCAGGAAAATCTTTCCACTTCTTTACATCTTCTTTGATTTCTTTGATTAAGGTTTTATAGTTCTCGGCATATAGGTCCTTTACCTCTTTGGTCAGGTGTATTCTGAGGTATTTGATTTTGTGACGTACAATTTTAAAAGGTATCGTATTTTTGTATTCCTTTTCTAATGTTTCATTGCTGGTATACAGAAATGCCACTGACTTCTGAATGTTCATCTTATATCCTGCTACTTTGCTGAATTTATTAATCAGTTCAAGGAGTTTTGGGGTTGAATCCTTAGGGTTTTCTAGGTATAGTATCTTCTCATCTGCATACAGTGACAGTTTCATCTCTTCTCTTCCTATATGGATGCCTTTTATTTCTTTTGTTTGTCTAATTGCTGTGGCTAGGACTTCCAAAACTATGTTGAAGAGCAGTGGTGAGAGTGGGCATCCCTGTCTTGTTCCAGATTTGAGTGAGAAGGCTTTCAGTTTTTCCCCATTGAGGATTATATTTGCTGTGGGTTTATCATAAATGGCTTTGATTATGTACGGGAATGTTCCCTCTATACCCACTTTGGCGAGGGTCTTGATCATGAATGGATGTTGGACTTTGTCAAATGCTTTTTCTGCGTCTATTGAGATGATCATATGATTTTTGACTTTTCTTTTGTTAATGTGGTGTATGATGCTGATTGATTTGCATATGTTGAACCATCCTTGTGAACCTGGGATGAACCCTACCTGGTCATGGTGTATAATTTTTTTGGTATGTTGTTGGATTCGGTTGGCTAAGATTTTGTTGAGAATTTTTGCATCTATATTCATCAGTGATATTGGGCGATAGTTTTCTTTTTTGGTGGTATCTCTGCCTGGTTTTGGAATGAGGGTGATGGTGGCATCACAGAATGTCTTTGGGAGTATTCCTTCTTCTTCCAACTTTTGAAAGAGTTTCAGGAGGATGGGCACCAATTCCTCTTTATATGTTTGATAGAATTCACCTGTGAAGCCATCTGGTCCTGGACTTTTATTTGTAGGGAGTGATTTTATGACCTCTTCAATTTCATTTCTAGTGATCGGTCTGTTCAGTTGGTCTGTTTCTGCTTGATTCAGTTTTGGCAGGCTGTAAGATTCTAGAAAATTGTCCATTTCTTCCAGATTGTCAAACTTGTTGCCGTATAGTTGTTCATAGTATAGTCTTATGGTTTTTTGTATTTCTGCTGTATCCGTTGTGATTTCTCCTTCTTCATTTCTAATTTTGGTGATTTGGGTTCTTTCTCTCCTCTTTTTAGTGAGTCTGGCCAGGGGTTTGTCAATATTGTTCACCTTTTCAAAGAACCAGCTCTGGGTTTTATTAATTTTCTCTATGGTTTTTTGAGTCTCTAGTTTATTGATTTGTTCTTTCATCTTTATAATTTCCTTCCTTCTGCTGACTTTAGGACTTTTTTGTTCTTCTTTTTCTAATTCATTTAGATAGAGGGTTAAGTTGTCCATTTGGGATCTTCCTTCCTTTTTGAGAAAGGCCTGTATTGCTATAAATTTCCCTCTGAGCACTGCTTTCGCAGCATCCCATAGATTTTGAGAGGTTGTGTCTTCATTATCATTTGCTTCAAGGTAGTTTTTAATTTCCTTCTTGATGTCCTCATTATACCCATTGGTTTTTTAGTAGCATGTTGTTTAGTCTCCATGTAGTAGGTTTTTTCTCTTTCCTTTTCCCATGGTTGATTTCTAATTTCATGGCATTGTGGTCAGAGAAGATACTTGAGATAATTTCTACGCTCCTAAATTTATTGAGGTTAGCTTTGTGTCCCAATATGTGGTCGATTCTTGAGAATGTTCCATGAGCGTTTGAGAAGAATGTGTATTCTGATTTTTTTGGATGTAGTGTCCTGAAGATATCAATTAAGTCTAACTTTTCTATTGTTTCCTTTAGGATCTCTGTTGCTTTATTGGTTTTCTGTCTAGAGGATCTGTCCATTGATGTGAGGGGGGTATTAAGGTCTCCTACTATGATTGTATTCTCATCAATATCTCCCTTTATGTCTGTTAATATTTGTTGTATGTATCTGGGTGCACCTGTATTTGGGGCATATATGTTGAGGATAGTAACATCGTCCCCTTGCATGGATCCCTTAATCATTAAGTAGTGTCCTTCTTTTTCTTTCTTTATGTCTTTTGTTTTAAAGTCTATTTTGTCTGATATGAGCATTGCAACTCCTGCTTTTCTGTCATGTCTATACGCGTGAAATATTTTTCCCCACCCTTTCACTTTCAATCTATATGTATCTTTTGTCCTAAGGTGAGTTTCTTGTAGGCAGCATATTGAAGGATTTTGCCTTTTTATCCACTCAGCCAGTCTGTGTCTTTTGATTGGGGCCTTCAGTCCATTGACATTTAAGGTGATAATTGATAGATGATTACTTATTGCCATTTGAAACTCGTGTTCCAGTTGATTCTATGGTTCTCCAGTCTTCCTTTCTTTTTTTTTTTTTTTTTGGTTGGATGGTCTCCTGTTATTATCTGCTTGAGTGTATTTTTTTTTTCATTTTTTGCAAATGCAATATTTGGTTTTGGCTTGTGGATGCCGTTTTTTAAGTATGCTAACCCCTTCCCATAATTGTGTGTTTTAGCCTGATGGTCCTGTAAGTTCAAACACTTCATTACTATATTAAAATTAAGAAGAGAATCATACAAACAAACAAACAAAAAGTGTCTATGTATTTCCTAACATCCCTTGCCCACATTTTATGGTTTTGATGACTCTTTTTTATTTTTTTCTTTTTAATTTTATTTTGTTTGAAGCATGTTCATGATTAAATCTGTATGCTGGCTTATTTGAGTGACTGTTCTCTGATTGTGGTTTCCTCAGTCCTAGTTCTTCCTCTTCTTCTTCTTCTTTTTTTTTTCTTTTCTTTTTTCTTCCGTTTCCTTCCTTTCTTTTCAGTTTAGAGAAGCCCTTTCAATATTTCCTTTAACCTGGGTTTTGTGTTGCTGTATTCTTTAAGTTTTTGTTTGTTGGGAAAAATTTTTATTTCCCCTTCTATTTTAAATGATATTCTTGCTGGATAGAGTATTCTAGGTTGCATATTTTTTCCTTTGAGCACTTTAAATATCTCTTGCCATTCCCTGCTGGCCTGTAGTGTTTCTGTAGAGAAATCAGCTGATATTCTTATGGGGGTTCCCTTGTAGGTAACACTCAGTTTTTCTCTTGCTGCCTTTAGGATCCTCTCTTTATCACTAACTTTTGCCATTTTTATTATGATGTGTCTTGGTGTGGGTCTGTTTGGCTTCAATTTATTTGGGGCCCTCTGTGATTCCTGTATCTTGAACCCAGTATCCTCTAGATTTGGGAAGTTTCCAGCGATAATTTCTTCAAATATATTTTCCATCCCCTTATCTTTTACTACTCCTTCTGAAATTCCTATTATGCGTAGATTGGCCCACTTTATATTATCCCATAGGTCTCTTATATTGCTTTCCTGTTTTTTGATTTGGTTTTCTGTCTGCTGACCTGATTGGGTGATTTCCATTATTCTATCTTCCATATCACTGATTCATTCTTCTGCATTATTCATTCTGGTTTTTACTGCCCTTAGACCCAGTTTTTATCTCTGCCAATGAATTTTCTAGTTTTTCTTGCCTCCTCCTTATATTTTCTTGTTCCTTTCTGAGGGTGTCTGCAATACTGTTCCTATCTTCTTTTAATTCCTTCAGTATTTTCACTATTTCTCTTTTGAACTCCAGGTCTATCAGACTGCAGAGATCTGTTTCATTGTTGACTGTTTTAGTTGAGTTCTCCTGTTGGTTTGACTGGGGGTGGTTTCTCAGCTTCTTCATCTTGCTTGTTGTTTTCTTTCTCCTGAGGGAGTTGTTGCCTTGTCACTGCCATGGAATATTTCCTGAGGGCTGGCGTTGTTGGTCAATCTTTTTTGAGGCAGTGTGGCTTTTCTGGAGTGTTGATGGGGCTAACAGTGTTTCTTTGAAGCAAAGGAGGACTTCCTGAGGGCAGACAGGACTGGGAGGTACACACCACGATGGCAGCAGATTTCACTTGGTCATGCAGAGCTTGCTCTGGTGTTTTTAGGCTGTGGGGTTCTTGCAGGGGGTTGGCGGTGTTGGTCAGCTGTTCCTCAGGAGTGCAGCACCCCCTCAGGGCTGGAGCAGCTATCTGGGTCGCGGAGAACCCAAGAGGCTCTTCCCTAGGGCAGCCCAACTCAGAAGAACGGCCTACGAATGTAGGCGGATCTTTCCACAGTCTGGCCAAGCTTGTTGCAGATTTTCTGTGCTGCAGGGGGTCCCCCAGGGGGCTGGTGGTGCTGAGCAGCTTTCCGTGGGAGGGGGGCACCCCCTGGGGGCTTGGGAGGGTAGCAGGGCCGTTGGAAACCCAAGAGGGTCCTCCCCGGGGCAGCCTGACTCAGAAAAACCATCTGAGAATTAGGCAGGTATATTCACGGCCTGGCTAGGCTTGTTCTAGCTTTTCTGGGCTGCAGGCCTTTTCTCGGGGGCTGGTGGTGTTTGGTACTGCTCTGCAGAAGTGTAGCCCCTCCAAAGGGCAAGCAGGCCTGTGCAGGGACAGCCGCTGCAGTGGTAGGCTTCAGGCAATTGTTGAGGCCAGCCCTCCTGGATGGCAGGCAGCCCCAGGATCGGTGAGAGCGTAGGGGGTGGTGGGGGTGGGGGGAGGGGAGGCACTGGGAAGCACAGCTTTCAGCTAGCTAGTGGGCCTGTAAGCTTGCTGTGGCATGGGGGGTATTCTATGGAGACCCACCCTTTCTTCTCTCCCCTCCCCATCATGGATGCAGACCAGGCTCTTCTCCCAGGTTCCCTCTGATGCAGCTTTCCACTTCCCCACCCCTGGAGTATTGCTCCCTTTCTCTGTGACAGCTTTGTTTTCTAGTCTCCCAGGCAGTCTCTGCCCCGTCAAATGGTTTCTAGACCTCCCAAGCAGTTTCCGCTCCACCCCGCCCCCCCAGCCTGTTCTCGGGGACTAAGCTCTGGAGCCGAGGTCTTGGTGCCCAGCCCCCATCCAGGCGTCCCCCTTCCCTTTCCCAGGGACTAACCTCTGGAGGCGAGGACTCGGTGCCCATCCCCCACCCAGGCATCTCAATTTTTGGTGACTTTGCCCGTAGTTCAGATGGTCCATTCAGTTCTTGATTGGCTTTTCCGTACTCCAACTTACTGCTACACTCTTTTCTGCATCTGGAGATTCCTCCAGTTCATTTGATCTTTCCCCCGTGTAGGTGACTTTCCAGGGTGCGGGATCCCTTTCTCCTCCGCAGTTCCCTTTAGGGAGCACCCGTCCCGCTCGGATTCACCTTCTCTAACTCTCCTTTCTCCTGTTCTGCCCAGTAATGTCACGAACTTCTTGCCGTTATTGGAGTTTAGGTTCCTCTGCCAGCAATTGGTTGCTGTTCTGTGCGAGTCATTTATTCTGTAAGATGTGCTTTTTTTGTTGTGCTTGTGGGAGAGGGCGAGCATGTCCCCCTACTCCTCCGCCATCTTGTCCTCTTTCCGGTATTATTTTTTTGATAGTGACTGCATTGAATCTATACATTGCCTTGAGGTGTATGACCCTTTTAACAATGTTTATTTTTCCAATCCATGAACAAACTCCATTTGTTTGTGTCATTTCAGTTTCTCCATTAATAACTTTTTGCATTTGTTTAATTGAGGTAACATTGATTTATTAATTGTATGTTTCATATGTACAACATTATAATTTTACTTTTATATACCTATAATGAGTTCAGAACCAGAAAATTCTTTTCCATCCATCATCTTACACTTGATCTCCTTTATCCATTTGACCATACTTTCTGGTAACCACTACTCAAATCTAGTTGTATACATGTTTGTTTTTGATGTTTGGTTTGTCAAATTATTTTGTTTTTGTTTGTTTACTAGTATTTATATTCCATATAGGAGTGAATTCATACAATATTTGTCTTTTTATATCTGAATTATTTCACTAAGCATAATACCCTCATGTTCCATTCATGCTGCCACAAATAGCAATATTTCATCTTTTTATATCTAAGTAGTTTTCCATTTTACACAGACACAGACATACACACACATACACACACACACACACACACACACACACACACACACACACAAACACACACCACGGCTTCTTTATTCAGTCATCCATCAATTGACACTTAAGTTGTTTCCATATCTTGGTTATTGTGAATAATGCCATGATGAAAATGGAGGTGCATTTATCTTTTAGGATTAGTATTTTCATATTCTGTGGATAAATATCCAGAAGTGGAGTAGCTAAATCATACAGTAGTTTTAATATTAAATTTTGGGGGAATTTCCATACTGTTTTCCATAGTGGCTACACCAATTTGCATCCACAACAGTGTATGAAGACTTCCTTTTTCAACATCCTCTCCAAAACTTGTTATTTCTTGCCATTAGGAAAAAAGTCATTCTTATAGGCATGACATAATATCTCATGGCAGTTTTGATTTGCATTTCACTAAAAATTAATGATGTTGAAAATTTTACAATGTGCCTATTGTCCATCTGCATGCCTTTTTATAAAATTATTCAGCTCTTCTCTCCCATTTTTTTCCTTGACTGCTTTGCTTTTTTTGTTGAGTTGTACCAGTTCTTATATATTTTGGACATTAACCACAGATCTGTCATATAATTTAGAAATATTTTCTCCCATTCAGTAGATTGTCTTCGTTTTATTGATAGTTTTCTTTGCTGTGGAGAATATTTTCTTAGTTTGATATAATCCTATGTGATATGTTTCCTTTTGTTTCCCTTGACTGAAGAGACATATCTAGGAGGATGTTGCTAACATTAATATCAAAGAGCAGGCTGCTTATATTTTCTTCTAGGTGTTTTTTGGTTTTAAGACTTATGTTCAAGTATTTAATCCATTTTGAGTTAATTTTTGTGTATAGTGAAATACTAGTCTGGTTTCAATTCTTTGCACTTGGGTATCCAGTTTTCCCTACAGAATTTACATAAGAGACTATCTATTCACCACATTATGTCTTTGATTATTCACAATATATGAGTTGTCCATATACAAGTTAATTTATTTCAGGACTCTGAATCCTGTTACACTGATATATACATCTGTTTTTCTGCCAATACCACGCTGTATTGACTATTATGACTTTGCAGCACAGTTTGAAATGTGGGGGTCTAAAAATAAACTCAAAATGGCTTAAAGACTTAAATATAAGACAAGACACCATCAAACTCCTGGAAGGGAACACAGGCAGAACATTCTCTGACATCAACCTCATGAATATCTTCACAGGTCAGTCTCCCAAAGCAACAGAAATAAGAGCAAAAATAAACCAATGGGAACTTATCAAATGAACAAGATTTGCACAGCAAAGGAAAACAAGAAGAAAACAAAAAGACAATTTACTGAATGGAGAAAATAGTTTCAAACGATGAAACTGACAAGGGCTTAATCTCTAGGATATACAAGCAACTTATACAACTCAACAACAAAAAAGCCAATCACCCAATGGAAAAATGGGCAAAAGACCTGAATAGACCATTCTCAAAGTAAGATATACAGAGGGCCAACAATGCTCAACATCCCTGATTATCAGAGAAATGCAAATCAAAACTACCATGAGATACTGCCTCACACCATCATGAATAAATCCACAAATAACAAGTGCTAGAGGGGGTGTGAAGAAAAGGGAAGCCTCCTGTACTGTTGGGAGCATGGTGGGAATGTAAGCTGGTACAGCCACTATGGAGAACAGTATGGAGGTACCTTAGAAATCTATACATATATATGACCCAGCAATCCCACTCTTGGGCATATATCCGGACAAAACTCTCCTTAAAAAAGACACATGTTGGAGTTCCCGTCATGGTGCAGTGGTTAACGAATCAGACTAGGAACCATGAGGATGCAGGTTTGGTCCCTGCCCTTGCTCAGTGGGTTAACAATCCGGCGTTGCCATGAGCTGTGGTGTAGGTTGCAGACGCGGCTCGGATCCCGCATTGCTGTGGCTCTGGCGTAGGCCAGTGGCTACAGCTCCAATTCTACCCCTAGCCTGGGAACCTCCATATGCCGCAGGAGTGGCCCAAAGAAATACCAAAAAGACAAAAAAAAAAAAAAAGACACATGCACCAACATGTTCATTGCAGCATTATTCACAATAGCCAAGACATGGAAACAACCCAAATGTCCATGGACAGACGATTGGATTAGGAAGAGGTGGTACATATACACCATGGAATACTACTCAGCAATAAAAAGAACATAATGCCATTTGCAGCAACATGGATGGAACTAGAGATTCTCATACTGAGTGAAATGTCAGAAAGAGAAAGATAAATACCATATGATATCACTTATAACTAGAATCCAACATACAGCACAAATGAACGTTTCCACAGAAAAGAAAATCATAGACTTGGAGATAAGACTTGTGGCTGCCTGGGGGGAGTGGGAGGGAATGGGATGGATTGCGAGCTTGGGGTTAACGGATGCAAACTCTTGCTCTTGGAATGGATTTACAATGAGATCCTGCTGTAGCATTGAGAACTATGTCTAGATACTTACATCACAACACAACAACAGGAGGAAAAAGTATGTATACATGTATGTGTAACTTGGTCCCCATGCTGTACAGTGGAAAAATAAATTAAATAAATAAATAAATAAATAAAAGAAATATGGGAGTCTAATACCTCCAACTTGGTTCTTTTCCCCAGGATTCATTTTGTTATTTGGGGGTTTTGTGGTCCCATATAAAATGTAAAATAATTTACTGGGTACATTTTATTTCTTTTTCTTGCTAAAATCCTTGGCTAGGACAACCAATACTATATAGAATAGGAGTGGCAAAGGTGGACATACTTGTCCTGCTTCTGATCTTAAAGGGATAGATTTCAATTTTACACCATTGAGTATGACTTTAAATGTGGGTTAGTAATATACAGCCTTTATTGTTTTCCGGTGTGTCCCTTCTATAATACTGTGGTCAGAAAAGATGTTTGATGTGATTTCCATCTTCTTAAATTTACTGGGCCTGGTTTCGTGGCATAGCATGTGATCTACCTGGAGAATGTTCCAAGTGCATTCTGCTTCCTTGGAATGAAATGCTGTGTGTGTGTGTGTGTGTGTGTGTGTGTGTGTGTGTGTGTGTGTGTGTTTACATTTACAGAAAGACAGAGACCATCTGATGTCATGTATCATTTAAAGCCAGTATTTCCCCATTGATTTTCTGTCTGGATGTTTTGTCCATTGATTTATATGGAGCGTTGAAGCCCCTAATGTTATTGTGTTACTGTAAATTTCTCTTTTTACATCTCTTAATATTTGCTTTATATTTTTAGGTACTCCTATATTGGGTGTATACATATATACATTTACAATTGTTATGTCTTCGTTAGATAGATCCCTGTATTATTATGAAATGTCTTTGTCTCTTGTTACAACCTTTATGTTAAGTATATTTTGTCAGATGTAAGTATTGCTACCCCAGTTTTCTTTCTTTCTTTTTTTTTTGTCTTTTTTTTTTTTTTTTGCTATTTCTTGGGCCGCTCCCACGGCATATGGAGGTTCCCAGGCTAGGGGTCAAATCGGAGCTGTAGCCGCCAGTCTACGCCAGAGCCACGGCAACACGGGATCCGAGCCACGTCTGCAACCTACACCACAGCTCACAGCAACGCTGGATCGGTAACCCACTGAGCAAGGGCAGGGATTGAACCCGCAACCTCATGGTTCCTAGTCGGATTCTTTAACCACTGCGCCACGACGGGAACTCGCCCCAGTTTTCTTTCACATGCATTTTTATGGAATACTTATCAATTCCCCTCCTTTTCAGTCTGTGTGTGTCTTAAGATCTTAAATGATTTTGTTGGAGGCCGCATATATGTCATTCTTGTTCTTTATTTATTTAGCCACTAAATACATTTTGATTGGAGGACTTAATCCATTTATATGTAACCTAATTATTTATAGGTAAATACTGATTGCCCTTGTGTTGTTTTTGTATTTCTTTGTTCCATATTTCTTCATTTGCCCTCTTCCCCTGTGATTTAATGACTATATTTAAGTGTTATGTTTGGATTCCTTTCTCTTTTTTGTGTGTGCATCTATTATAAATTTTTGGTTTGTGGTTGCCATGAAGTTTGTATAAAGCAATATATACATATGTGTGATTCTCTTAAGCTGTTGTGTATTAAGGTCAAATGCATTCTAACAACTCTGCATTTTTATGCCCCCAACATGTAATATTTTTGACATCACATTTTACATCTTCATCTTTTTCTTCATTTATCCCTTAACTACTTCAGCAGATACAGACTGTTTTACTACTTTTGCCTTTTAACTTTACTACTAATTTAAAAAGTGGTTGATTTATTACTTTTACTATATGTTTGTTTTATTAATGAGTTATTTCCTTTTATAGCTTCATATTTCCAGTTGTGATCTTTACTTTTCCACTTAGAGATGTCCCTTTAACATCTCTTGTAATGCCAGTTTAGTAGTGCTGAACACTTTTAGTTTTTGGTTATCAGTAAAACTCATTATCTTGCCCTCAAATGTTAATGATAGGCATGCTGGGTAGTTTTGTGGTTGCAGGTTTTTCCCTTTCATCACTTCAAACATGTTGTGCCACTCTTCTTCTTGGCAAAATTTCTGAAAAGACAGATGTTTTCTTATGGAAGTGCCTTCATAAGTTTCTATTTGATTTTCCATTACTACTTTGAATAGTCTCTTATTATCTTTCATTTTTGCCATTTTGATTACAGTGTATTCAAGTGTGGATCTCTTTTAGTTAATGTTGTTTGGCATCCTCTGATTCCTGGACACAGATGTCTCTTTCCTTTCCCAAGTTAGGGAAGTTTTCCACTATTATGTCTTCAAATAAGTTCACTTCCCCTCTCTCTCTGTCTTTCTTCTTCTTTTTGGATACTTAAAATGAAAAGTCAGTACACTCCATGTTATCTCAGAAGTCTCTTAAACTGTCCTCATTTTAAAAATTTCTTTTCTCATTTTTTCTGCCATTTTTTTGCGATTTCATCTACTCTGTCTTCCAGTTGGCTGATCTATTCTTCTGTGTTATTTAATCCACAGTTGATACCTTCTAGCTTTTTTTTACTGTTACTGTATTCTCTATCTTTGGTTCTACTTTATATTTTCCATCTCATTTAAAAATTTCATTGTAAAGAAGTATATTTGACTTATAATGTTCTATTAGTTTCAAGTGTACAGCAAAGTGAATCAGTCATATATAGAAATATACCCATTATTTGTTCCCATACAAGTTATTACAAACCACTGAGTAGACTTTGTTGTGCTACTCAGTAGATTCTCATTAATCATATATTTTATATACTAGTCTATATGTGTTATTGCCACCATCCCAAATCTTCCCTCCCCCCAGTTGTTTTACCTATTGTAACCATAAGGTTGATTTTGAAATCTATAAGTTTGTTTCCATTTTTAAAATAAGTTCCTTTATATTATTTTTTATTAGATTCCACATATAGGTGATATAGAAGATTTGCCTTCTTCTGCCTCACTTCACTTAGTATGATAATCTCTAGGTCCATCCATGTTGCTGCAAATGGCATTATTACATTCTTTTCAATGGTTGAGTAATATTCCATTATACATATGTACCACATCTTCCTTACCCATTTCTCTGCCAATGGACATTTAGGTTGCTACCATGTATTGTCTATTGTAAATACTGCAGCAATGAAATTGGGGTGCATGCATCTTTTTGAATTAGTTTTCAACTCAATTGAAATTAGTTTTCGACTAGGAATAAACCTAACTAAAGAAACAGAAGACCTGTGCTCTGAAAACTATAAGACACTGATAAAAGAAATCAAAGATGATACAAACGAATGCTATAGGATTGGAAGAGTCAGTATTTCAAAATTACTCAAGGCAATCTATAGATTCAAGGCAATCTATAAAGTCAGTGCAGTCCCTATCATGTTAACAATGACATTCTTCATAGAACTAGAACAAAATATTTTTAAAATTTTATGGAGACACCAAAGACCCCAAATAGTGAAAGCTATATTGAAAAGACTATATTATAAAGCTACAGTCATCAAAAGAGTAATGGTACTGGCACAAAAACAGAAATATAGATCACTGGGACAGAATAGAAATAACAGAAATAAACCCAAGCACCTATAGTCAACTAATCTATGACAAAAGAGGCAAGAACTTACAGTGGAGGAAAGATAGTCTGTTCAATAAGTGGTGCTGGGAAAGCTGGACAACCACATGTAAAAGAATCAAATTAAAACACTCTCTAACACCATACAAAAAAATAAACTCTAAATGGATTAAAGGCCTAAATGTAAGACCAGATACCATAGAATTCATAAAGGAAAACATAGGCAGAACACTCTTGAACAGAAATAGCAGCAAGATCTTGTTTGATCCACCTCCTAGAATAATGAAAATAAAAACAAAATAAACCAATAGATACTTATTAAATTTTTTTCAGAGCAATGGAAACCATTAAAAAAAAAATGAAAAGACAACTCACAGAATGGGAGAAAATCTTTGCAAATGAAGCCACTGACACGGGATTAATCTCCAAAATATACAACTACTTTCAATCTCTTTGTTAACCTTCTCACTGTGTTCATCCATTCTTATTCCAAGTTCATTGAGCATATTTATAATCATTACTTTGAACACGTTATTGGATAGATTGCTTATCTCCACTTAGTTCATCTTCTGGGGTTTTATATTATTCCTTCAATTTGAACATATTCCTCTGTTGCTTCATTTTGCCTAATTCTCTGACATTATTTGTATATATTAGCTAGGTCACTTACATATTCTAACCTTGGAGAAATGGCCTTTGTTAGGAGCTATTCCAAGAATCCAAACAACACATTACCCTTAGGTCACTAGAGATACATGCTCTAAGGATGCCCACTATATGGCGTTCATGAACCCTTCTATTTTGGCAGGGCCAAGTACAGTGAGACTGGCATCTGACCTAGTTGGCTTCCATGTCCTTCCTTATACAGAGTCTGCTGCCTCACTATTGGGCAGCATCAGGTCTCAGCACAGCTAGCTGAGGAGTTCCAGTTCACTGGTGGGTGAGGACACACACTGACATGACTGGCAGTGGGGCCCAGCAGGTCCCAGGAGTGATTCCAGCCTGCTGATCTGCAAGGCCAAATCCTGCACAGCTGGCTGCAGGGCCTGGACCTGGGCTGGTGAAGGCCCACTTGTGGGCAGGGCTGAGGGCCAGTTCAGCTGTCTGCAGGTCACATGTGGTTCTGGAGCTGAATCGAGCTCACTGTTGGGTGGGGCTAGTTCTTGGCACAGCTAGCTGCATGGCCCAGGTGATCTCCAGAAGGTTGGGAAATTTCCTAAGGTTCCAGGCTGAAGTGCCTAAGGAAGGACTGTGGCTGGTGCTGGCCCACTGGTAGCCAGGGCTTGGCCCCTAAATGGCTGGCTGCAATGCCTCAGGGAGTCCATGGACTGGTGCCACTTGGCTGCTGGGTCGATATTCCTCAATTATTTATAGGCTAGTGGGAAAACTCCAAAATGGCGCTTAGTAACACCAACACCCTCTTGGTAGAAAAAGTTCCCAGAAATTGATGCTGCCAGCATCCATGATGCCAGAGGGAGTCCCAGTTGCCTACCAACTCTCCAAGAGGCTCTCCAAGGTCAGGAAATAGGTCTAGCTCATTCTCCTTTCAAACTACTGCTTCTATTCTGGGTCTTGGAGAATGTGAGATTTTCTGCACTCCAACTGAATATGAAGTCTTTGTTTTCCAAAGCTCTCTGGTTCTCCCAAAAGTAGGCCCTACTGTTTAGCAAATCCAAAAATTCCAGAGTCATTCTCCCAGTGCAGGACCACCAGGATAGGGAGCCCAAAGTGGGGCTAAACACTCCTCACTCTTTGGGGATAA
Organism: Sus scrofa; assembly: GCF_054392235.1. Taxonomy (NCBI): domain Eukaryota; kingdom Metazoa; phylum Chordata; class Mammalia; order Artiodactyla; family Suidae; genus Sus; species Sus scrofa. The sequence goes on from NC_139401.1 coordinate 64,404,401, forward strand.
CTTCCACAATTGTAATGTTCAGCCTCTTTCTGGATCACCTACGCAGGGTTGTGGGTTGACTATAAAACAACATTGACCCTCCTCTTAATCTTGGAATAGTTGCAATTTTTGTATGCCTATGGAGGAGGTGAAGTCAGAGTCTTCCTATTTAACCCTTTGAAAAATTTCTCCTAGGGGATATTTGTTAAATTACAAATTCTGTATTTTTATTTGTTCTAGGTCATTTTACATTTTCTATTTCAAGCATTAGCTTCCATAGTTTGCATCCTTTTAGGAATCTGTTGATTTCATCATGGTGATATAATTTGTTGGCAAAGTATTGTTTATACTGTTGCCATAAAATCAGTTTTATTTCTGTACATTCAATAGTAATGATACATATTTCATTCTTTTTTTAGTAATTTAAGTATGTTCCACATCAGTCTAGCTAAAGGTATATAAATTTTAATTCCTCAACAAAAAATGAATTGTTTTGTTGACTATTGTTTTTATTTTTATTATTTTTATAGAAGTAGCATTGATATACAATATCATATAAATTTCATGTGCATAACATAGAAATGCATAATTTTTCAAGTTTATATTCCATTTATAGTAATCATAAAATATTAGTTATATTTCCTATATGATACAATACTTCCCTGTACTTTATTGATTTCATGTAAGATTTTATAGAAGAAGGAATTAAGAGAAGATATGAAGAGTAACACAGACTCCCTCAGAAAGGAACTAGAAAATATAAGGAGGAGCCAAGAAAAACCAGAAAAGCCATTTGCAGAGACACAAACTGAGCTAAGGGCAGTAAAAACCAGAGTGAATAACGCAGAGGAATGAATTAGTGATGTGGAAGATAGAATAATGTAAATCACCCAAACAGGACAGCAGACAGAAAACCAAATTAAAAAAAAAAAAACCATGAAAGCAATATAAGGGACCTATGGGATAATATAAAATGGGCCAATCTACGCATAATAGGAATTCCAGAAAAAGAAAAAGAAAAAGAAAAGGGGATTGAAAATATATTTGAAGAAATTATCGCTGGAAACTCCAAATCTAAAGCATACTGGTATCAAGATACAGGAAGCATAGAGGTCCCCAAACAAGTTGAACCCAAATAGACCCGCACCAAGACATACTATAATAAAAATGGCAAAAGGTAATGATAAAGAGAGGATCCTAAAGGCAACAAGAGAAAAGCAAAATGTCAATTATAAGGGAACCCCCATTAGGCTATCAACTGATTTCTCTACAGAAACTCTACAGGCCAGGAGGGAAAGACAAGAGATATTTAAAGCACTGAAATGAAAAAAATATGCAACCTAGAATACTCTATCCAGCAAGAATATCATTTAAAATAGAAGGGGAAATAAAAAATTTCTCCAACAAACAAAAGCTAAAAGAATACAGCAATACAAAAGCCATTCTAAAAGAAATATTGAAAGGACTTCTCTAAATTTAAAAAAAAAAAAAAAGGGAGAACTAGGATGGAGGAAACCACAGTCAGAGAGCAGTCACTTCAATAAGCCAGCATACAGATCTAATCATGAAAATGTTTAAAATAAAATAAAAGAAAATAAGACATCAAAATCATAAAATATTGGCAAGGGAAGTAAGGAAATAAATAGATTCTTTTTTTCTTTTTTTTTAAATTTCATTATGGTAATGAAGTGTTTGAACCTGCAGGACTATCAGGATAAAACACACAATTATAGGAAGGGGTTAACATACTTATGAACCTTTCCACAGAAAAGAAAATCATGGACTTGCAGAATAGACTTGTGGTTGTCAAGGGGGAGGGGGAGGGAGTGGGGTGTTTGGGGAGCTTGGGATTAATAGATACAAACTATTGCCTTTGGAATGGATTAGCAATGAGATCCTGCTGTGTAGCACTGGGATCTATATCTAGCCACTTATGATGGAGCATGATAATGTGCAAAAATAGAATGTGTACATGTATGTGTAACTGGGTCACCAAGCTGTACAGTAGAAAAAAAATGGTATTGGGGAAATAACTATTTAAAAATAATAATTAAAAAAACAGGGGAAGCACAAATCAAAACTGATCATTACATTCACAAAAAATGACAAGAAATGTATTCAAGCAGAAAATAAGTGGAGACCATCCAACCAAAAAAAGAAAGGAAGAATGAAGAATTATAGACTCAACTGGAAAACAAGGTTTAAAATGGCAACAAATAAACATCTATCAATTATCATCTTAAATGTCAATGGACTGAAGGCTCCAATCAAAAGACACAGAGTGGCTGACTGGATAAAAAAAGAGATCAATATTTTTAAACAAATTTCACAAGGCATTGGCTATTGCTTATTCAAATATTATTTTTGCCTTGCTCTCTTCTTCTTAGACTCCCAATATACATGTGCATTTATGCTTGATGATATCCCATGCTCTCTGAGGTTCTATTCATTTATTATTCTTTTTCTTTCTTTTCCTCAGATTTAATAATCTCAATTCATCTGTATTTAAGTTCACTAATTCTATCTTCTCCCAGTAGGCTTTACTGAGTTTTTCCTTTCAGTTTTTGTACTTTTCTTTTCTTTTCTTTTAGGGCCACACTCACAGCGTATGGAGGTTCTGAGGCTAGGGATCAAATCAGAGCAACAGCTGATGGCCTACACCACAGCCACAGCAACACCAGATCTGAGCCACATCTGTGATCTAAACCACAGCTCATGGCAATGTCAGGTCCTTAACCCACTGAGAGAGGCCAGGAATTGAACCTGCATCCTCATGGGTCCTATTTGTGTTCATTAACTGCTGAGCCATGAGAGGAACTCCAGTTTTGGTAATTTTCAACCCCACACAATTTTTCAGTGGTGGCTCTTTTTTGTTAATTAAATAAATTATAATTTTATTTTTATATAGATACATTTATATACTTAAACCAACTAACTGAAAATATTTTCTGTTAGTTACAATGATTTGGTTTCCTCAGGGAAAGTCTCTATTGATTTTTTTCTTTTCTTACTGATAGGTCATGTTTCCTTACTTCTTTGCATGTCTCTTTTGTTCAAAAGTATGCATTTTAAATAATGCTATGTGACAGCTTTGGAAATCAGAACCCCTTTCCCTTCTTCTTCTTGTTATTTGTGGACTAATTCAATAAAGTCTGCATTCTTTGTCATATAAACATACTGAAGTCTCTAGTAAATTAGTGGTCAGCAAATGATTGGACGGAATTAATTTAAGTACTTTAAGCCAGTAAGTCTCCCAGTCTTCATTGAAGGACTCTCTACGTGTTGGTGCACACTGTCAACATTCAGCCAGATGGTGTATAACTCTGTCTTAGTTTTCACTTCCTGATTGTACAGGCCTTCAAGGTCAGCCATAAATCAGAGATTCTTTTCTGGACAGGTGAAAATCATGGATGTAAGCAAAGCACTACACATTCACACATTTGCATGACCTTCTATATTTCCAGGAATATGTTTCAACTTTTCAAAGCACTCTATGGACATCTCACTCTCCACTTTTTCCTAACAAGTTTATTTTTCAGCTTCATGTTTGCTACTATTCTTTTTGCTGCCTGAGAGAGCTGTGGCTGCTAAAGAATTATCATGAAATGCTTGTGACAAATGCTTGAAAACAGCCATCTTCAGTTAGTCAGCTCTGAGTCAATTCAAATAAGACAAGCACTACAAGTCTTATTTTTAGCTTTAGAGGAACTTCAAACCCATTCTTCCCTATCCAAAGGCTACACAAGAGGTAATTTTTACAGCTTTCACTATTGTGCAGCTGTTAGCTTCCAAGGCTATTGTGGAGCTGGAGAGAGGGGGTGAGAATAGGGTAAATTAAAACACCAGAAAGGTCATTGTTCTTTCTATTATTCATCATTTTTTATCTTCACTGAAAACAACTCATATTGTTGCAAATTTACCGTAACATGTAGAGGTCTTAAAAGTTGACTTTGGCAATTTTTGGCAGTGTTTTAATTGCTTTTATGTAAGAGGAGCTTTTTAGATGTCATTTCATAACAAATTTCCCTGAGGTCAGAGATTATTGATCCTTACTTTCAATTAACAAGACCTTCAGTAACTGTTAAATCACTTAAGTTACTGAGTCTAGGAAAACCCATTGTTCAATGTCTTGCTTCTATAAAAGATTGTAATTTTATTTATTTGATTATCAGAAGACTCTAAAATCTCACTGAGATGTATGACAATAGGCATACATCACAGTGTAAAGATCATCTATCTTAGTCCAACTACCTCATTTTATCTGTAAGGAGACTAGGGTCCATAAATGGGAACTGACTTGCCAAGGTCACATAACTAGTTGCATAGTTACAAGGGGACTTTAATTCAATGCTTGATCGAACTTCTTTCATATAACAATGTGCTTTTAATCCCAACCAAAGTCCCTCTGTCATATACTTATTGCTCTCTAATTGCCTCCTAAATGGTGCTTAGGTTACCCAGAAGATCTTATGTTCACACTTCTTTGTTCATGTATATAGTGAGTTGAGAAATGCTTCAAGGGCTAAAGCAGGAAGTATGGACCATAGTTAATTCTGGATTAGTGTCACGAAATCTTAAAGGCCTCTTACTGGTATATTTTTAACCAAACTCATGGATTATCACATCACCTTCTGAGAAAGAGAGAGAATTCTTGAAAATGGCTCTCTAGAGTTTACAGAAAGAAAACAAAAACTTTAGTAAGATCAAACTATCCATGAGAGTGCTGCAGGAGAGAAAAGTTACTAAATAACAAGGAGAAGGAGTTGAACACCTACACTTTCTTAAGATAAAAGGAAAGGTGACAAAGAAAATTTGCTAGCAAAGTTTAAAAACAGGCATGCAAAAGCTCCATTGTCCTCACCACCACCATCCAACATTCTGTGGACAAAGCACGGCTTAGAAAACTGAATGCAGGAGTTCCCACTGTGGCACAGTGGGTTAATGATCAAGTGTTGTCTCTGTGGCAGCACAGGTTTGATCCCCAGTCAAGCAGAGTACTTTAAGAATCTTGTGTTGCTGTAGCTGTGGCATAGGTCAAAGCTTCAGCTCAGATTCAGTCCCTGGCCTGGGAACTTCTATATGCAACAGGTGTGGCCAAAAAAGAAAAAAAGTAAAAGTGAATGCAATACTCTTCATGAAAGCCTAGCAGTCTTAGAGCATTAAAAAATGGCCAAACAAGAAGTAACTATCTCCGAAAAATTTTCAAGGGAGAAAAGAGCAAAATTTTAAGAAAAAGGAGAGGAAGAGAAAGGCATTATGCTAGAGGCTTCTCAACTCTTTTAATATTTAGCATTATCACTTTATTAATGAGAAAACTGGAATTTAGCAAAGTCAAATAAATTTCCTAAGACTATTAGACACTGCCTTCCAAAAGGGTTGTAAATTTCCAATGGAAGCTGACAACATTGACTGAAAGACTTCAAACTGTTTATATCCTATTTGCCAGTAAATTCACTTCCAGAAAACCATGCCTAAAAATAATAATGCATACAAAATAGTATGTTACTGGCACAGAAACAGAAATATAGATCAATGGAAAAGGATAGAAAGCCCAGAAATAAACCCAAGCACCTATGGTCAACTAATGTATGACAAAGGAGGCAAGAACATACAGTAGAAAAAAGACTCTTCAACAAGTGGTGCTGGAAAAACTGGACAGCAAAATGAGAAAGAATGAAATTAGGACACTCCTTAACACCATGCACAAAAATAAACTCAAAATGGATTAAAGACCTAAATATAATTCCAGATACTATAAAAGTCCCAGATGAAAACAGAGGCAGAACACTCTCTGACATACACTGCAGGAATAACTTGTCAGATCCACCATCAAGAGTAATGAAAATTTAAAAAAATGAACAGGAGTTCCCGTCGTGGCACAGCAGAAATAAATATGACTAGGAATCATGAGGTCATGGGTTTGATCCCTGGCCTCGCTCAGTGGATTAAGGATCTGACATTGCCATGAGCTGTGGTGTAGTTCGCAGACTTGGCTCTGATCTGGCGTTGCTGTGGCTGTGTTGTAGGCCAGTGGCTACAGCTGTGATTAGTCCCCTAGCCTGGGAACCTCCATATGCCACGGGTGTGGCCCTAAAAAAGACAGAGGACAAAAGACATAAACAAACAATTAAATTTAAATTTTTGCATACCTCCCCAAAAAATTAACAAAATGAAAACACAATCCATAGCATGGGAGAAAATCTTTGCAAATGAAACAACTGACAAGGGATTAATCTCCAAATAAATGAACAGCACATACAGCTCAATATCAAAATAAGAAACAACCCAATCAAAAAATAGGCATAAAATTTTTTAAAGATGTGTAGAAGGTCTAAATAGACATTTCTCCAAAGAAGACACACTGATGGCAAAAAAAAAAAAAAAAAAAAAAAAGAATGAAAGGGAGTTCCTGTTGTGGCTCATGGAAATGACAATCCATGGCCTCGCCCACTGGGTTAAGGATCCAGCGTTGCCATGGGCTGTGGTGTAGGTCACAGTGTGGCTTGGATCCCACATTGTTGTGCCAGCAGCTGCAGCTGCAATTCGACCCCTAGCCTGGGAACTTCCATATGCTTCATGTGTGGCCCTAAAAAGCAAAATAAATAAATAAAAAAGAAAAGATGTTCAGCAATGGATAATCATTAGGGAAATGCAAATCAAAACTACCATTAGGTACCACATTAGACAAATCAGAATGGTCATCATCAAAAAGTCTACAAATAAAAATGCAAAAGAGGGTGTGGAGTAAAGGGAATACTCTTACACTCTTGGTGGAATGTTAATTGGTGCAACCACTATGGAAAACAATATGAAGTTTCCTCAAAAAATTGAAAATAGAACTACAATATGATCCAGCAATTGTATTCCTGGGCATATATCCAGAGAAAACCATAAGTTAAAAAGATACATACATACTAATGTTCAGTGCAGCACTATTTATAAATAGCCAAGACATAGAAGCAACTTACATGTTCATCAACAGAGAAATGGATAAAGAAGATGTGGTACATATATGCTATAGAATATTATTCAGCCATAAAAAAGAATGCAATAATGCCATTTGCAACAACATGGATGAACCTAGAGATTATCATACTAAGTGAATTAAGTCAGATGGTGAAAAACAAACATCATATGATGTCACTCATATATAGAATCTAAAAAAAACATACAACATGAACCTATTTGCAGAACAGAAATAGACTCACGGACTTTAAAACAAACTTAGGGTTACCAAAGGGGAAAGGAAGTGGCAGGGATGCATCTGGAGTTGGGGATTGGCATATGCACATTGGAATGATTAGCCAATGGAGAAGTGCTGTATTGCTGTATAGCACAGGGAACTCTACCCAATATTCTGTGATAAGCTATATGTAAAAAGAATGGATGTGAGTATATGTATACTGAATCATTTTGTTTTATAGAAGAAATTATCACAGCATTGTAAATCGATAATACTTCAATAAAACCTTAACAAATGAAATAAAGCCAAAAACAAAAGACATTAAAAAATAAAAAGAGAAAATTCTATTCAATCCTTCTGCCCATTTTTTAATTGAGTTGTTTGGTTTTTTCATTTTAAGCTGCATGAGCTCTTTATGTATGTTGGATGCTACCCCCTTATATCATATCATATCCTACCATAGCATATCAAATCATATCATATCATATCACTTGCAAATGTTTTCTTCCATTCTGTAGATTGTCTTTCCTTTTCTACTATGGTTTCCTTTGCCATATAAAAGCTTTTTAAGTTTAACTAGGTCCCATTCATTTATTGTCACTTTTGTTTCCTTTGCTGTAGGAGACAGATCCAAAAAAACATTGCTACAATTTCTGTCAAAGGGTGTTCTACCTACATTTTCTTCTATGAGTTTCATGTTTTCAGTCTTACATTTAGGGCTTTAACCTATTTTGAGTTTGTTTTTATATCTGGTATTAGAGAATGTTCCAATTTCAATCTTTATCATGTAGTTGTCCGCTCTTCCCAATACAACTAATTGAAGAGACTCTCCTTTCTCCATTGTATATTCTTGCTTCTTTTGATGTAGATTAATTGAGCAGAATTGCATGGGTTTCTTTCTGAGCTCTCTATCCTGTTCCATGGATCTATGTCTCTATTTTTGTGCAGTTACCATAACTGTTTTAATTAATGCTGCTTTGTATTAATATTTTGAAGTCAGGGAGTCTAGCTCTGTTCTTTCTCAAGATTTCTTTGGGTATTTGGAATCTTTTGTGTTTCCATACAGATTTTAAAATATTTGTTCCAGATCTGGGAGGACACCCATGCCTCATTCTGCAGAGATGCCATCCTCTTTAATCAATCACCCCCCATGGGAACTCAGAATGGCCTGGAAGCTGCCACCTCCTTTTGAAAGCACTTTGTGTTATGCTCTGCTTTGTGAATATTAGATCAATGACAATGATGAACTTTATCTAAGAACTAGGTTCAAGGAAAGCAGGGACAGTTAAGAAACACCATTTTATGTTCTGAGAAACAGGTAAACCACAAAGCACCATCTTCCCTCACATATAAGACCCATCTCCGTCCTTGCTTATGACTCCCATAAACTCAAAGATGACTTCTTTGTTTACCTGCCTCTGTAATGCCCCAAGTTTTCTTCCTTTTCTTTAAAACGTTTCTCATTAATATAGGTTCTCCCTATGGCATCTATCTGAATACAATCATCTCCTAAAAATGACCACTGCATAGTTTTGGTATTTTGAGTTTATCATGTGAGTTGCACAGGAAGAATTATCAAATTGAAAGATATGTTTTGCTTACCTGGGTTAAATTTGGATAGGTAAAATGTTTTAATATACGTATTTCATATATTACATACTATATGAGAATTTCCTAGGAAAATGTCAATGACCTCATTGTCCATGATATGTTTCTATTTATCAGAGTCCTAATGCTGTCTTGACTGATATTAGAAAACATTATAGTGTTATCAGTTGTAATTTACTTTTTAATTTTTTTCTTTTTATGGCCTTACCTATGGCATATGAAAGTTCCTAGGCCAGGGTTGAATCAGAGCTGCAGCTGAGGCCTACACCACAGCCTCATGGTAACTGGACCTGAGGTACATTTGCAACCCCCACCATAGCTTGCATAAATGCTGGAACCTTAACCCACTGAGCAAGGCCAGGGATCAAACCAACATTCTCATGAAGACAATGTCCCCATCCTTAAGCTGCTGAGCTACAGTGGGAAGTGATGCTGGGGAAACTAGACAGCTACATATAAAGGAATGAAATTAGAACATGCTCAAAAGCCATAAACAAAAATAAACTCAAAATGGATTTAAGACCCAAACACAAGGCCAGATACTATGAAACTCCTAGAGGAAAACATAGGCAGAACACTCTTTGACATAAATTGCAGCAATATCTTGTTTGATCCATCTTGTAGAATAATGAAAATAAAAACAAACCAAACAAAAACACAGTGCAACCTAAATAATTTAAAAGCCTCTGCACGGCAAAGGAAAGCACAAAAAAATGAAAAGAGAACCGACAGAATAGGAGAAAACCTTTGCAAACGAATCAACTGACAAGGGATTAATCTTCAAAATGTACAAATATCTCATGGAGCTTTTTATCAGCAAAGCAAAAAAAAATGTGAAGATTTAAACAGACATTTATCTAAAGAAGACATAAATGTGGCTAAAAAAACACATGAAAAGATGCTAAATATCAATAATTATTAGAGAAATGCAAGTCAGAACAACTATGAGGTATCACCACACACCAGTCGGAATGGCCATCAACAAAAAGCCTATGAAAATAAATGCTGGAGAAGGTGTGGAGAAAAGGGGAACCTTCTACACTATTGGTGGGAATGTAAATTGTTGCAATGATTAAGGAGGACACTATGGAGTTTCCTTAAAAAACTACCATATGATCCAGCAATCACACTGCTGTGCACATATCCAGAGAGAATTCTAATTTGAAAAGATACATGCACTCAAATGTTCATTGCTGCACTATTTACAATAGCCAAGACATGAAAGCAACAAGTATGTCCATCGACAGAGGAATGGACAAAGATGATATATACATATATATATAATATTATTTCAGCTATAAAAAAGAATGAAATAATGTGGTTTGCAGCAACATGGAAGGACCTAAAGATTATCAGATTGAGTGAAGTAAGTCAGACAGAGAAAGCCAAATAACATACAATATCATTTATATGTGGAATCTCATAAAAATGATACAAATGAACTTATTTCAAAAAAAGAAACAAACTCACAGATTTCAAAGCCAATCTTAAGGTTACCTTAGGTGAAACCATTGAGGGGAGGGAAAAATTGGGAGGTTGGGAATAATATATGCACACTCCTGTATAAAATACATGATTAACAAGAAGCTACTATAGCACAGGAAAAATCTACTCAATAGTTTGTAATAACCTATATAGGAAAAAAGAATATATATATGTGTGTGTGTGTGTGTGTATGTGTGTGTTTATACAGAGAATATATACACACTTATATATACATAGAATATATATATATATATATTTCTATGTATATGACTGATTCACTATACTGTAAACTAGTACCACATTGTAAATCAACTATACTCCAATAAAATTAAATTTAAAAAAAAGTCCAAAGTGTGATTCTTTACGAAAATTTCCAGCAAAGCAAAGTTAAATAGAACCATATGGCAAATAATCACCCTTGTTATAACTGCAAAAAATGAGGCCAATTCTAATCAGACCAGCCATATTTTTTTTATCAAGAATATTTTGGAGTTCCTGTTTTGGCACAGCAGAAATGAATCTTATTAGTATCCAGGGGGACACAGATTCAATCCCTGGCTCTGCTCAGTGGGTTAAGGATCCGGCATTGCCATGAGCTGTGGTGTAGGTCACAGATGAGGCTCGGATCTGGTGTTGATGTGGCTGTGGCATAGGCCAGCATCTATTCAACCCCTAGCCTGGAAATTTCCATATGCCGTGGGTGCAGTCCTAAAAAGCAAAAGAAGAAAAGAATATTTATATTTTTATTAACTTTGAAAAGGGAGAATTTTTGTGTTTTAATGGGAAATAATGCATTGTCTACAGCACACCCTTTTGGATTATTAGAGTTTTGCCCTGTTTTTTCTATTTGACATAGTTGAGTTTTTTCATCTCTTGTTGATTGTGGATAACTTAAAAGCATGCATATTCTCTCCTGTTTGCTCAAAAAAAAGTTTTGGTAGTATCTATCTGTCAAAAAAAAAAAAAACCAGCTTTGGTATTATCTATCTGTAATTCGAACTGGATACTGATACCTGCCCAATTTTTTTTTTATTATTATTTTCCCACTGTACAGCAAGGGGGTCAGGTTATCCTTACATGTATACATTACAATTACATTTTTCCCCCACCCTTTCTTCTGTTGCGACATGAGTATCTAGACATAGTTCTCAATGAATGCTATTCAGCAGTATCTCCTTATAAATCTATTCTAGGTTGTGTCTGATAAGCCCAAGCTCCTGATCCCTCCCACTCCCTCCCCCTCCCATCAGGCAACCACAAGTCTCTTCTCCAAGTCCATGATTTTCTTTTCTGAGGAGATGTTCATTTGTGCTGGATATTAGATTCCAGTTATAAGGGATATCATATGGTATTTGCCTTTGTTTTTCTGGCTCATTTCACTCAGCATGAGATTCTCTAGTTCCATCCATGTTGCTGCAAATGGCATGATGTCATCCTTTTTTATGGCTGAGTAGGAGTCCATTGTGTATATATACCACATCTTCCGAATCCAATCCTCTGTCGATGGACATTTGGGTTGTTTGCATGTCCTGGCTATTGTGAATAGGGCTGCAATGAACATGCGGGTGCATGTGTCTCTTTTAAGTAGAGCTTTGTCCGGATAGATGCCCAAGAGTGGGATTGTGGGGTCATATGGAAGTTCTATGTATAGATTTCTAAGGTATCTCCAAACTGTTCTCCATAGTGGCTGTACCAGTTGACATTCCCACCAGCAGTGCAGGAGGGTTCCCTTTTCTCCACAGCCCCTCCAGCACTTGTTATTTGTGGATTTATTAAGGATGGCCATTCTGACTGGTGGGAGCTGGTATCTCATGGTAGTTTTGATTTGCATTTCTCTTATAATCAGCGATGTTGAGCATTTTTTCATGTGTTTGTTGGCCATCTGTATATCTTCCTTGGAGAAATGTCTATTCAGGTCTTTTGCCCATTTTTCCATTGATTGATTGGTTTTTTTGCTGTTGAGTTGTACAAGTTGCTTGTATATTCTAGAGATTAAGCCCTTGTCCGTTGCATCATTTGAAACTATTTTCTCCCATTCTGTAAGTTGTCTTTTTGTTTTCTTGTTGGTTTCCTTTGCTGTGCAAAAGCTTTTCAGTTTGATGAGGTCCCATGGGTTTATTTTTGCTCTAGTTTCTATTGCTTTGGGAGACTGACCTGAGAAAATATTCATGATGTGGATGTCAGAGAGTGTTTTGCCTATGTTTTCCTCTAAGAGTTGGATGGTGTCCTGTCGTATATTTAAGTCTTTCAGCCATTTGGAGTTTATTTTTGTGCATGGTGTGAGGGTGTGTTCTAGTTTCATTGCTTTGCATGCAGCTGTCCAGGATTCCCAGCAATGCTTGCTGAATAGACTTTCCTTTTCCCATTTGATGTTCTTGCCTCCCTTGTCAAAGATTAATTGACCATAGGTGTCAGGGTTTATTTCCAGATTCTCCATTCTGTTCCATTGGTCTGTCTGTCTGTTTTGGTACCAGTACCACACTGTTTTGATGACTGTGGCTTTGTAGTATTTCTTGAAGTCTGGGAGAGTTAGGCCTCCTGCTTGGTTTTTGTTTCTCAGAATTGCTTTGGCGATTCTGGGTCTTTTGTGGTTCCATATAAATGTTTGGATTGTTTGTTCTAGTTCTGTGAACAATGTCATGGGTAATTTGATAGGGATTGCATTGAATCTGTAGATTGCTTTGGGTAGGATGGCCATTTTCACAATATTGATTTTTTCAATCCAGGAACATGGAATATCTTTCCATTTCTTTACATCTTCTTTGGTTTCTTTGATTAAGGTTTTATAGTTCTCGGCATATAGGTCCTTTACCTCTTTGGTCAGGTGTATTCTGAGGTATTTGATTTTGTGACGTACAATTTTAAAAGGTATCGTATTTTTGTATTCCTTTTCTAATGTTTCATTGCTGGTATACAGAAATGCAACTGACTTCTGAATGTGAATCTTATATCCTGCCACCTTGCAGAATTTCTTAATCAGTTCAAGGAGTTTTGGGGTTGAATCCTTAGGGTTTTCTAGGTATAGTATCTTCTCATCTGCATACAGTGACAGTTTCATCTCTTCTCTTCCTATATGGATGCCTTTTATTTCTTTTGTTTGTCTAATTGCTGTGGCTAGGACTTCCAAAACGATGTTGAAGAGCAGTGGTGAGAGTGGGCATCCCTGTCTTGTTCCAGATTTGAGTGAGAAGGCTTTCAGTTTTTCCCCATTGAGGATTATATTTGCTGTGGGTTTATCATAAATGGCTTTGATTATGTACGGGAATGTTCCCTCTATACCCACTTTGGCGAGGGTCTTGATCATGAATGGATGTTGGACTTTGTCAAATGCTTTTTCTGCGTCTATTGAGATGATCATATGATTTTTTACTTTTCTTTTGTTAATGTGGTGTATGATGCTGATTGATTTGCGTATGTTGAACCATCCTTGTGAACCTGGGATGAACCCTACCTGGTCATGGTGTATAATTTTTTTGGTATGTTGTTGGATTCGGTTGGCTAAGATTTTGTTGAGAATTTTTGCATCTATATTCATCAGTGATATTGGGCGATAGTTTTCTTTTTTGGTGGTATCTCTGCCTGGTTTTGGAATGAGGGTGATGGTGGCATCACAGAATGTCTTTGGGAGTATTCCTTCTTCTTCCAACTTTTGAAAGAGTTTCAGGAGGATGGGCACCAATTCCTCTTTATATGTTTGATAGAATTCACCTGTGAAGCCATCTGGTCCTGGACTTTTATTTGTAGGGAGTGATTTTATGACCTCTTCAATTTCATTTCTAGTGATCGGTCTGTTCAGTTGGTCTGTTTCTGCTTGATTCAGTTTTGGCAGGCTGTAAGATTCTAGAAAATTGTCCATTTCTTCCAGATTGTCAAACTTGTTGCCGTATAGTTGTTCATAGTATTCCCTTATGGTTTTTTGTATTTCTGCTGTATCCGTTATGATTTCTCCTTCTTCATTTCTAATTTTGGTGATTTGGGTTCTTTCTCTCCTCTTTTTAGTGAGTCTGGCCAGGGGTTTGTCAATTTTGTTCACCTTTTCAAAGAACCAGCTCTGGGTTTTATTAATTTTCTCTATGGTTTTTTGAGTCTCTAGTTTATTGATTTCTTCTTTCATCTTTATAATTTCCTTCCTTCTGCTGACTTTAGGACTTTTTTGTTCTTCTTTTTCTAATTCATTTAGATAGAGGGTTAAGTTGTCCATTTGGAATCTTCCTTCTTTTTTGAGAAAGGCCTGTAATGCTATAAATTTCCCTCTGAGCACTGCTTTCACAGCTTGCCGCAGATTTTGAGAGGTTGTGTCTTCATTATCATTTGTTTCAAGGTAGTTTTTAATTTCCTTCTTGATGTCCTAATTGACCCATTGGTTTTTTAGTAGCATGTTGTTTAGTCTCCATGTAGTAGGTTTTTTCTCTTTCCTTTTCCCATGGTTGATTTCTAATTTCATGCATTGTGGTCAGAGAAGATACTTGAGATCATTTCTATGCTCCTAAATTTATTGAGGTTAGCTTTGTGTCCCAATATGTGGTCGATTCTTGAGAATGTTCCATGAGCGTTTGAGAAGAATGTGTATTCTGATTTTTTTGGATGTAGTGTCCTGAAGATATCAATTAAGTCTAACTTTTCTATTGTTTCCTTTAGGATCTCTGTTGCTTTATTGGTTTTCTGTCTAGAGGATCTGTCCATTGATGTGAGGGGGGTATTTAGGTCTCCTACTATGATTGTATTCTCATCAATATCTCCCTTTATGTCTGTTAATATTAGTTGTATCTATCTGGGTGCACCAGTATTTGGGGCATATATGTTGAGGATAGTAACATCCTCCCCTTGCATGGATCCCTTAATCATTAAGTAGTGTCCTTCTTTGTCTTTCTTTATGTCTTTTGTTTTAAAGTCTATTTTGTCTGATATGAGCATTGCAACTCCTGCTTTTCTGTCATGTCTATTGGCGTGAAATATTTTTCCCCACCCTTTCACTTTAATCTATATGTATCTTTTGTCCTAAGGTGAGTTTCTTGTAGGCAGCATATTGAAGGATTTTGCCTTTTTATCCACTCAGCCAGTCTGTGTCTTTTGATTGGGGCATTCAGTCCATTGACATTTAAGGTGATAATTGATAGATGATTATTTATTGCCATTTGAACCTCGTGTTCCAGTTGATTCTTCCATTCTTCCATTCTTCCTTTTCTCCATTCTTCCTTTTTCTCCATTCTTCCTTTTTTTTTTGGTTGTATGGTCTCCTGTTGTTATCTGCTTGAGTGTATTTTTTTTTCATTTTTTGCAAATGCAATATTTGGTTTTGGCTTGTGGTTGCCCTGTTTTTTAAGTATGCTAACCCCTTCCCATAATTGTGTGTTTTAGCCTGATGGTCCTGTAAGTTCAAACACTTCATTACTATATTAAAATTAAGAAGAGAAACATACAAACAAAAAGGGTTATTTACCTCCTAACATCCCTTGCCCACATTTTATGGTTTTGATGACTCTTTTTTTATTTTTTTATTTTTAATTTTATTTTGTTTGAAGCATGTTCATGATTAAATATGTATGCTGGCTTATTTGAGTGACTGCTCTCTGATTGCAGTTTCCTCAGTCCTAGTTCTTCCTCTTCTTCTTCTTCTTTTTTTTTTCTTTTCTTTTTTCTTCCGTTTCCTTCCTTTCTTTTCGGTTTAGAGAAGCCCTTTCAATATTTCCTTTAACCTGGGTTTTGTGTTGCTGTATTCTTTAAGTTTTGGTTTGTTCGGAAAAATTGTTATTTCCCCTTCTATTTTAAATGATATTCTTGCTGGATGGAGTATTCTAGGTTGCATATTTTTTCCTTTGAGCACTTTAAATATCTCTTGCCATTCCCTGCTGGCCTGTAGTGTTTCTGTAGAGAAATCAGCTGATATTCTTATGGGGTTTCCCTTGTAGGTAACATTCTGCTTTTCTCTTGCTGCCTTTAGGATATTCTCCTTATCACTAACTTTTGCCATTTTTATTATGATGTGTCTTGGTGTGGGTCTGTTTGGGTTCAGTTTGTTTGGGGCCCTCTGTGCTTCTTGTATCTTGAATCCAGTATCCTTTAGATTTGGGAAGTTTTCATCGATAATTTCTTCAAATATATTTTCCATCCCCTTATCTTTTTCTACTCCTTCTGGAATTCCTGTTATGGGTAGATTGGCCCACTTTTTTTATCCCATAGGTCTTTTATATTGCTTTCCTCTTTTTGATTCGGTTTTCTGTCTTTTGACTGGATTGAGTGATTTCCATTATTCTATCTTCCATATCACTGATTCGTTCTTCTGCATTATTCATTCTGGTTTTTACTGCCCCTGGTTCAGTTTGCATCTCTGTAAATGAATGTTCTAGTTTTTCATGGGTCCTCCTTATATTTTCTAGTTCCTTTCTGAGGGTATCTGCATTACTGTTCCTATCTTCTCTTAATTCCTTCAGTATTTTCACTATTTCTCCTTTGAACTCCAGGTCTGTCAGACTACAGAGATCTGTTTCATTGTTGACTGTTTTAGGTGAGTTCTCCTGTTGGTTTGACTGGGGGTAGTTTCTCAGCTTCTTCATCTTGCTTGTTGTTTTCTTTCTCCTGAGGGAGTTGAACTCTCCATTATCGGGCAGTGTTTGCCTTGTCACTGCCGTGGAATATTTCCTGAGGGCTGGTGTTGTTGGTCAATCTTTTTTGAGGCAGTGTGGCTTTTCTGGAGTGTTGATGGGGCTAACAGGGTTTCTTTGAAGCAAAGGAGGGCTTCCTGAGGGCAGACAGGACTGGGAGGTCCACACCACAATGGTAGCTGATTTCACTTGGTCATGCAGAGCTTGCTCTGGTGTTTTTAGGCTGTGGGGTTCTTGCAGGGGGTTTGCGGTGTTGGGCAGCTGTTCCTCAGTAGTGCCTCACCCCCTGGGGTTGGAGCAGCTATCTGGGTCACTGAGAACCTAAACGGCTCTTCCCTAGGGCAGCCCAACTCAGAAGGACAGCCTGAGAATGTAGGCGGATCTTTTCACAATCTGGCCGAGCTTGTTGCAGCTTTTCTGGGCTGCAGGGGCTCTTCCAGGGGGCTGGTGGTGCTGAGCAGCTATTACGTGGGAGTGGTGCACCCCTTGGAGGCTTGGGCGGGTAGCAGGGCCACTGGAAACCCAAGAGGCTCCTCCCCGGGGCAGCCTGACACAGAAAAACCGTCTGAGATTTTTTCCCGACTCGGCCAGGCTTGTTGCAGCTTTTCTGGGCTGCAGGGGTTCCTGCCTGGAGCTGGCAGTCCTATGCAGCTGGTCCACTAGGTCTCAGCACCCCCTGGGGGCTTGGGTGGGTAGCAGGGCCGTCGGAGACCAAAGAGGCTCCTGCCTGGGGCAGCCCGACTCAGAAAAACCATCCGAGAATTAGGCCGATCTATTCACGGCCTGGCTAGGCTTGTTCTAGCTTTTCTGGGCTGCAGGCCTTTTCTCGGGGGCTGGTGGTGTTTGGTGCTGCGCTGTGGAAGTGTAGCCCCTCCAAAGGGCAAGCAGGCCTGTGCAGGGACAGCCCCTGTGGTGGTAGGCTTCAGGCAATTGTTGAGGCCAGCCCTCCTGGATGGCAGGCAGCCCCAGGTTCGGCGACAGCGTAGGGGGTGGCGGGGGTGGGGGGAGGGGATGCACTGGGAAGCACAGCTTTCTGCTAGCTAGCGGGCCTGTAAGCTTGCTGTGGCGTGGGGGGTATTCTATGGGGACCCACCCCTTCTTCTCTCCCCTCCCCAGCATGGGCGCAGACCAGGCTCTTCTCCCAGGTTCCTCCCCGGGGCTTTCCACTTCCCCGCCCCTAGAGTATTGCTCCCTTTCTCTGTGACAGCTTTGTTTTCTAGTCTCGCAGGCAGTCTCTGCCCTGTCAACTGGTTTCTAGACCTCCCAAGCAGTTTCCGCTCTGCCCCGCCCCCCCAGCCCGGGAACTAACCTTCGGAGGCGAGGTCTCGATGCCCAGCCCCCACCCAGGCATCTCAATTTTTGGTGACTGTGCCCGTAGTTCAGATGGTCCGTTCGCTTCTTGATCGGCTTTTCCGTACTCCAACTTACTGCTAACCTCTTCTCTGCATCTGGAGATTTCTCCAGTTTGTTCGATCTTTCCCCGGTAGGTGACTTTCCAGGGTGCGGGAACCCTTTCTCCTCCACAGTTCCCTTTCGGGAGCGCCCCTCCCGCTCGGATTCACCTTATCTCACTCTCCTCTTTTCTCCCGTTCTGCCCAGTAATGTCACGAACTTCTTGCCGTTATTGGAGTTTAGGTTCCTCTGCCAGCGATTGGTTGCTGTTCTGTGCGAGTCATTTATTCTGTAGATGTGCTTTTTTTGTTGTGTTTGTGGGAGAGGGCGAGCGTGTCTCCCTACTCCTCTGCCATCTTGTCCTCTCTCCAAGAAACTACTTCTTAAGCCCTGCTTCATCCCAGTTAAGTTTATGCTTGCCTGTGAGTTTTCAGCAATGAATAAAATCCATGTTGAATAAAGGTGTGGGGACTAGGAGAACTGACAATGTGGAACTTAGATAAAGTATTCTGCCCCTATAAAGCAGTAATGGGTGGCTGATGGAACTTTCTACCTGCAAGCTTGACCTTAAATCAATCTGCTTGGTCCACAAAAGAGTTTTTTCAAATATGTTATGATAACTAGACTAGAAATGTGATTTGCAATCAGAGATTTAAAAAAAATGATTTTTCTTTTTCCAGGCATACACAAACTAATTCATTTGATCTAAGATGGGTCCTGAAACTCTGGATCAACAAGCAGTCCAATTAATTCTGATAAAAAGCTGTATTAAGAATAACTGAATTAGATACTTTCTAAGGTCCCTATAGACACTGACAATTTATTTTACATTTTCCTCTTATAGATAGTTCAGGAAGCATTGCCATGACCTGTGGTGTAAGCTACAAACATGGCTCAGATCCTTGTTGCTGTGTCTGTGGCACCTTCCTGGCATTGAAAATTCTCAAAATCTCTTTTCAGTCTGCATCAGTAAAGGTCAGTTCATGAGTCAGCATCCGTAAAAGCAATGGTCAGATGATAACTAGCATAACTGGAATTGGCAGGCAAATAATAACTGAATTAAAGGGTTACTGTAAAGCGTATTAAGAAAGAAATGTGTCACAGCCAGTTGACACCCACAAGAAACAGGCAGCACAAGGAGGTCATTTTTACTTTTGTTTATAAGCCATTATGCTCAAGCTCACACACCTTTTTTTTTTTTTTCTCTTTTAACTTCATGGCACTAGTTGACAAGAATGGTGAGGTTCAGAAGGGTAAGAAAATTGATATATAAAGTTCAGCATAAAAGATAATGTGGGGCACAGATCTGTTAGTTAGCTTTAGGGGAAATGGACACCTGTTCAAAGTCAGACTCATCCAGCATGAAAAAAAAAAAAAGATACATTTAGGGAATGCCACATACCATACATTTCCAATCTCCAAGATTACCCATTCACAAGGAAGTAGCAGGGTTTTTTTGGGTTTTTTTGTTTTTTTGTTTTTTTTGTTTTTTGTCTTTTTGCCTTTTCTAGTGCTGCTCCTATGGCACATGGAGGTTCCCAGGCTAGGGGTCTAATTGGAACTGTAGCCACCGGCCTATGCCAGAGCCACAGCAACGCGGGATCCGAGCCGCATCTGCGACCTACACCACAGCTCACAGCAACGCCAGGTCCTTAACCCACTGAGCAAGGCCAGGGATCGAACCCACAACCTCATGGTTCCTACTCGGATTCGTTAACCACTGCACCACGACGGGAACTCCATAGCAGTTATTTTTAAGAAAGAAATATGTTTAATTTGGGCTGCTATAACAAAAATACCACAGATTTAGTGGTGTATAAACAATAGACATTTCTCACAGTTTTCAAGGCTTTAGCCCTAGCTGGCAGTGTTTCTTCTGGTAATCCCACATCTATTTCTAGCTTTTGTTGAGAAGATTGATTAAATCCATGGTTCACCCCTACACTAATCTTATCAAATGGTAGGTCCACCATATTTTTAGTGTTTTCTTCCAAATATTCTTTCTCATTTTTTGTAATATAGATAAATCTTTAAGTTGGGGTTCCTTTTTGCTTAACAATTTCATCTTCTCTTCATTTCTCTTCTCTCAGACTTTATTATAAACAGTCAGGGGAATCCAAGCCATTCTTTTAACACTTGCTTAGAAATCTCATCAGCCAAATATCCAATTTCATAGCTTGCAAGTTTCACCTTCCATAAAACACTAGAACACAAACAATGCAGCCTAATTATTTGCCTCTTTATAACAAGAATCACCTTCTTCTCCACTTTCCAGTAGCATGTTCCTCATTTTTGTCTGAGACCTAAACAGAGTGCACTCCACCATCTATATTTATACTGATATTCTGTCCATGATAACTTAGGTATTCTCCAAGAAGATTGATGCTTTCTCTACCACTCTCTCTTCTTTCAGGGCTCTCATCAGAATCATCTTTAAAATTCCATTTGAAAGGAGCCCATTACCCAGTTCCAAAGCCACTTGCACATTTTTAAGTATGTGTTATGGCAGCACCCCCACTTCACAGTACCAATTTCTATTTTACTGAGTTCAGGGTGCTATAACAAAATAACATAGGATGGCTTATAAACAACAGAAATTTATGACATTTCTGGAGGCTAGAAGTCTGAGATCAAGCATGGTCAGATTCTGGTGAGAGCTCCCTACCAGGTTGCAGACTGCCAACTTCTCATTGTATCCTCACATGATAGAAAGAGGGTGAGAAAGCTCTCTGAGTCTCTTTTATAAGAGTACTAATCTCACTAATGAGAGCTTCGCCTTCATGACCTAATTACCTCCCAAAGGCCCCACCTCCTAATACCATCACATTGGTATAGAATTTCAACATATGACTTTGTGGGGGACACAAAAACATTTAGTCCATTGCCAAGTACAGAGTAATCAAATCTTATATTAACAATAATGATTAAATACCTAACATTTATTTAGGCACTGTGCACACTTGGCATTGACTGCCTCATCCCCATTTTACATATGAGAGAAATTATTAGAGAGGTGAAGTCACTTTTCATGGTTACACAGTTAATAAATTGCAAAGCTAGAGTTCAAACCTGGGCCGTCTGACTCCCATGATATTGGTCTAAGTTATGCCCTTAGACCAATACATATTTGCAAAAATAGAATGAAATGGAGTTCATAAAGAAATAATCCAAATATAAATGTCTGCCTCACTAGTAACATTGCCACATTTGGCCAAAACAGTAGTCGTCAACCTCCTAATAATACTCATTATAGTATTATTGATAATCATGAAAAATTGGAAATAAGCTTAATTTCCAATAATAGTTGAACAGTATATAAAGCATGGATCCTATAATGAAACTCAAATGCATCCATTACTCATTCATTCAAAAAACATGTACCGAGCATATACTATATGCTAGATACTCCTTTACATGCTAGAGAAATAGCAATGAGCAAAACAATGTCCTTGCCGCCCCCCGATGAAGCTTACAAATTTTTTTAAATGACGTGAGAAAATGCTTATGATAAAATGTTAGGTTAAAAATATAAAATTACACATTTAGAATGAACTAAATTACATAAATATAAAACAGCTACATGTAAAAAACAGAGTTAAAAGATAAAGCAAAAAAAAAAAAAAAAGACAAAAAGGAGTTCCCATCATGGTGCAGCGGAAACGAATCTGACTAGGAACCATGAGGTTGCGGGTTCAATCCCTGGCCTTGCTCAGTCGGTTAAGGCTCTGGCATTGCCGTGGCTGTGATGTAGGCCGGCAGCCGTAGCTCCAATCAAACCCCTAGCCTGGGAACCTCCATATGCTGCAGGTGCAGCACTAAAAAGCAAAAAAAAAAAAAAAAAAGACAAAAAAATAATATGCCCAAATATCCAAGACATTCTTTCTGTGTTAGAATATTTTATTATAAGTAATTTTATACTTTTATATATTACTCATACTTACTACAATGAAAATTTAATATAACAATAATAATACATTTTTATATTTTAGTTCTTGGGTTCATAAATAAAATTGTGTTACTAACTTGTTTTTCAGTACCATTATGTCATTCTAATTGTTCTGTGTTCTCATCTAGCGAATGCCTTACCTTAAGTTGTAAACTTAGTAGTGGTCTTTTTTTTTTTTCAGGGCTGCACCCATGGGCACATGGAAGTTCCCTGGCTAGGGCTCAAATTGGGGATGAGGCTGCTGGTCTACTTCACAGCCATAGCAATGAGAGATTCGAGCTGCATCTGTGACTTACACCACAGCTTACAGCAATGCCAGATCCCTAACCCACTGAGTGAGGCCAGGGATTGAACCCACATTCTTATGGATACTAGTCAGATTTGTTTCCACTGAGCCACAGTGGGAACTCCCTTAGAAGTGGTCTTTAACTCAGTGGTCACCAAACTTTTTTTTAAATGGCCAGAGAGCAAATATTTGAGGCTTTGAAAGCCATCCAGTTTCTGCCACTACTACTCAGTGCTGTCCCTGTAATACAAAAGCACCCATAGACAATACCGAACTGTATTCCAGTTAAGTCTGCACTCCAACAAAATTTCATTTACAAAAAAAAAAAAAAAAAAAGTGGCAGACAATATTTGGCACAAGGGCCATATTTTGCCAACACAACTTTAACTTCATAATTAACATAAACACACATTTTTTTCTTACCTCTTATTGTAAAATCCTTGAGAGACAGAGATTAACAACATTTTTCAGAGGATTAGACTAAGGCTCATAGAGAGGAAATATCTTTTCCAAGATAGCACAGCTCTCAAAGTGAGTTGTTAAATTCAGTTCCCCAGAGAGATGCCAAATCTCCTGTTGCCTGAAAAGCTATACATATATAAATGCTCATTTTAAACTTTATAGGGGAATTTGTTCCTTAGAAGAATCCTACTCTGAATTATTTTGGAAAATAACCCCTCAAAAAAAATCACTCTTTAATTTATCCTTTACAAAAATATCCATTTTCACCTACTAGATTCTTTAAAGAAAATTCCCCTGTAGACTGAGTCAAAGACCTCAGTGGAAGTTTAAGGGATATCTTTTTATTGCTTTCATGTGAGGAGGAAATGGGACTGGAAGGGAATGTTTCATTATGTTTCTTAAGCAGCTTCCCAGGAGCTCAGCATTAGGCAATAAGGGATAAAAATGCCAACTTCTCTATATCCACCAACCAAGGAGGTTGCTTGGTTCAGACCTGCTTTGAGAGGCACATGGCAGCTTGTGGCTGAAGACTTACCAATGTTAATCTCGTCATCAGTCAGAGTGTCTCCAATGAAATCAAACTGAAAGGATTGCAACGTCTGTGAAAATTTCTGAACAGCAGAGGAATAATCTAAAAAGGAAGAGAAACAAAAAAAAATGGTCAACAATGCTGTCTTTTTTTTGCCTGGTTTCCTCATCCCTGTTAGGACAGACAGAAGAAAAGCAAAGGCAAGGACTCCCAACAGACAGCAAATTGCATTGGAAGACGTTAAACCAAAGAGCAGACTTTCAGTAGGAGATGTGAGCAGCTAAAACCACACATTAAAGAGGAAGTAAAGCAACTTAGTGAAGTCTTCTGTTTAAGTTAAGGGACATGTTTTATATTCAATCCCTATCCTACCTGACCTGTTCTACCCAAAGCCAGTAAAATCTAAAGCTACTTAGTTGTACTCCTAAGAGAGTCTTCTTAAGCTTTATTGAGTACCCATTATGGACAAGAGTCTAGATGCTTTCTTGCTTTTATCAAATATCCACAATCAATCTACAAAGAAAAAATTAGCTCTAGGTCCCAAAGCTGGCAGAAAGACCTGAAACTGGAATACAGGTGGTGAGTCTACCTCTCTAGGGCCTTTCCAAGGACAATATAGGCAACATCTGGACATTTTACACATTAACAAAATGCCAGCTTTGGTTGAGGTAATACCCGGCAGAGGGACAAATTTAACTTGCTCATAGAGTATTCACTAAGTAACATAAAATAAGGAGATGATTGATGAAACAATTGAGAGTGGTATGGCCAGACAAATGTTTTCATTTTTGGTCAATAATTCTGAACATAACTATATGAAATTAGAATGTCAGTATAAATTAAATCACTATTAGCTAAACTTATGACAAATTATTCCTATTGAAATTTTAAAAATATGACCTTCATTAAGAGATCCAGTCAAAACTCCAAACTTAGTACTCCAAGAATAGTTCTCAGGACCATCATCACCTGAGGGTTTGATGGAAATACACATTCCCAGGTCACACACTAGACCTACTGAATAAGAAACTGCATTTTTATATAATCCTTAGATAATTTGTTTGCACTTTAATGTCTGAGGAGCACTGCTCTCACCAACTAGAGTAACACATTAAGAACATATTCTAGGAAAGATCAAACTTCTTAGTAAATTTTGCTACCATTTTTTTATTTCTTCTCCCTAATTACATCATCGTTCACACTCAAATCTTTCAGAAACTCAAGTGCCTGAGATTTTTTGCTCTCATTCTAACAGAAAGGAAGACAATGCAAACAACATTACCTAATGAAAATCTATCATGGTTAGGTTTTCAGAGCTAACCATCCATAATAAAACATGTTCAGCTACTTGGTTGGAACAAATTAGCCTGCCAAGAATTTTATTACCTTATTACCTATGTCTCATTTAGAGAAGCATTTATTTTAAGCATTTATTTATTAATTAATTTATTTATTTATTTTAGGGCCACACCTGCAGCATATGGAAGTTCCTAGGCTAGGGGTCAAGTTGGAGCTTCAGATGCAGGCCTACCACAACCACAACACCACCAGATATTAGCTGTGTCTGTGACCTACGCTGCAGGTCACGTAAACAAAAAGAACCTTAAGCCACTAAGTGAGGCCAGGAATCAAATTTGCATCCTCATGGATACTAGTCAGCTTCATAACCTGCTGAGTCACTACAAGAACTCCCTATTTTCAGTATTCAGAGCCTTGATATTTTGAACAAATCACTAGCAATAACAATAATAACAATTACAATAGTTATGATAATAAATGTTTTATAGAGATTAGAAGCAACAGACCAAGTTACCATACCTTTTTTTTTATTTCCCCAAAACATTATTTTTTTTCTACTGTATAGCATGGTGACCCAGTTAGACATACATGTATACATTCTTTTTTCTCACATTATCATGCTCCATCATAAGCGACTAGACATAGTTCCCAGTGCTACACAGCAGAATCTCATTGCTAATCCATTCCAAAGGCAATATTTCACATCTATTAACCCCAAGCTCCCAATCCATCCCACTCCATCCCCCTCCGACTTGGTAACCACAAATCTATTCTCCTAGTCCATGATTTTCTTTTCTGTGGAAAGGTTCATTTGTGCCATATATTAGATTCCAACAATCAATATATATGTCCCTAAGATAGGAGCACCCAGATACATACAACAAATACTAACAGATACAACAAGAGAAATTGATGAGAATACAATAATAGTAGGAGACTTTAACACCCCACTCACATCACTGAAAAGAGCCTCTAGACAGAAAGTCAATAGTGCAACAAAGATCCTAAATGATACAATAGAAAACTTAGACTTAACTGACATTTTCAGGACATTACATCCCAAAAAAATCAGAATATATATTTTTTTTCAAGTGCACATGGAACATTCTCAAGGATTGACCATATACTTGGGAAAAAACAACCTCAACAAATTGAAAAGTACAAAAATTATTTCAAGTATCTTATCTGAACCACAATGGCATGAAACTAGAAATCAAGCACAGGAAAAGAAATAAGAAAAACAAAAACTGACTACATGGAGAATAAGCAACATGCCACTAAAAAAGCAATGGGTCAATGAGGAAATCAAGAAGGAAATTAAAAAATACCTTAAGACTAATGATAATGAAAACATAACTATTCAATATCTATGGGATGCCACAAAAGCCATGCTTAGAGGGAAGTTCATAGTGATGAACTTCAAAAAAGAAGAAAAATCTGAAATCAACAACTTAACATACCTCCTTAAAGAATTAGGAAAAAAAGGAACAAACGAAACCCAAAGTCAGCAGAAGGAAGGAAATCATAAAGATCAGAGAGGAAATCAATAAAATAGAGATTCAAAAAATAATAGAAAAAAATCAATAAATCAAAGCCCTGGTTGTTTGAAAAGGTAAACAAGCCATTGGCCAGACTCACCAAGAAAAGGAGAGAAAGATCTCAAACAAAATAAGAAGTGAAAAATGAGAAATCTCAATGGATATTGCAGAAATACAAAAAAAAATCAGAGAATACCATGAACAATAATATGCCAACAAATTTAACCACCTAGAAGAAATGGACAACTTTTTAGAGACATACAGTCCACTAAAACTGAATGAAGAAGAGATAGATCAATTGAACAGAACTTTCACTAGAAATGAAACTGAATATGTATTAAAAACACTCACTACAAACAAAACTCCAGGACCAGATGGCTTCACAGGCGAATTCTACCAAACAAACAAAGAGGAACTTATACCTACCCTTCTTAAACTTTTCCAAAAGGACGAAGAAGGAACACTCCCAAAGACATTCTCTGAATCCACCATCACCATAATAACAAAACCAAAGATACTACCAAAAGAATTACAGGACAATGTCTTTAATGAATAAAGATGGCAAAAATTCTCAACAAAAATTCAGTCAAACAAATACAGCAACATATAAAAAAGATCATACACCACGACCAAATGGGATTCACCCCAGGTTTACAAGGATGGTTCAACATAAGCAATTTACTCAATGTCATACACCACATTAATAAAAAAGAAACCAAAAACCACATTATCATCTCAATAGATGCAGAAAAAGCATTTGACAAAGTCCAATATCCATTCATGATAAAAACTCTTATGGGTATAGAGGGAACATACCTTAACATAATAAATGCCACTTACAACAAACCCGCATCAAATACTCAATGGAGAAAAGCTGAAAGCCTTCCCACTAAAATATGGAACAAGACAAGGATGCCCCCTGTCACCACTTTTATTTAACATAGTATTGAAGACTTAGCCACAGCAAGCAGACAAACAAAAGAAATAAAATGTATCCACATTGGAAGAGAAGAGGTAAAATTTCACTATATGCAGATGCCATAGTACTATATATAGAAAACCCTAAGGACTCCACACAAAATCTTCTTGAATTGATCAATGATTTCAGAAACATAGCAAGATGCAAGATTAACATTCAGAAATCAGTTGCATTTCTGTATACTAACAATGAAATATTATAAAAAAGGAATATAAAAATAAAATACCTTTTAAAATTACACCCCCCAAAATTAAATACCTAGGCATAAACTAGACCAAGGAGGTGAAAGACTTATATGCTGAGAACTATAAAACATTAACCAAGGAAACTAAAGTGAATTCAAAGAAATTGAAAGATATTCCATGCTCCTGGGTTGGAAGAATTAATATTGTAAAAATTGCCATACCACCCAAAGCAGTCTACAGATTCAATGCAATCCCTATCAAATTACCCATGACCTTTTCCAGAGGACTAGAGCAAATAATCCAGAAATCTATATGGAACCATAAAAGACCCACGATTGCAAAAGCAATCCTGAGGAACAAAAACGAAGCAGGAGGCATAACTCTCCCAGACTTCAGGCAATATTACAAACCAACAGTAATCAAGACAGTGTGGTACTGGTACCAAATCAACATATAGACCAATGGAACCTGATAGAGGAACCATAACTAAACCCAGGCACATATGGTCAATTAATCTTCTGTGAAGGTGGCATGAATATAAAATGGGAAAAAGACAATCTGTTCAAGAAGTTGTGCTGGGAAAACTGGACAGCCACATATAAATCAATGAAACTGGAACACACCCTCACACCATGCAAAGAAATAAACTCAAAATGGCTTAAAGACTTAAACGTAAGACATGACACCTAAAACTCCTAGCAGGGAACATAGGCAAAACATTCTCTGACATCAACTGTAAAAATTTTTTTTAGGTTAGTCTCCCAAGGCAACAGAAATAAAAGCTGAAATAAACCAATGGGACCTAATCAAATTCACAGGCTTTTGCAAAGCAAAGGAAACCACAAAAAAAAAATCCAAAAAGACAATCTATGGAATGGGAGAAAATAGTTTCAAATAATGCAACTTACCAGGGTTTAATCTCTAAAATATACAAACAACTTATACTACTCAAGAAAAACAAAAAATAATAAGCCAATTGAAGAATGGGCAAAAGATCTGAATAGACATTTCTCTGACGAAGATATACAGATGGCCAATAAGCACAGGAAAAAATGCTCAACTTCATTAATTATAAAGAAATGCAAATCAAAACTACTATGAGGTACCACCTCACACCAGTCAGAATGGCCATGATTAATAAGTCAACAAATGACAACTGCTGGA
The DNA here is from genome assembly GCF_054392235.1 of Sus scrofa. Taxonomy (NCBI): domain Eukaryota; kingdom Metazoa; phylum Chordata; class Mammalia; order Artiodactyla; family Suidae; genus Sus; species Sus scrofa. Next base: position 64,433,038 of record NC_139401.1, read on the forward strand.
GAGGGTGTGGAGAAGAGGGTACCCTCCTTCACTTTTGGCAGGAATGTAAATTTGTACAACCACTGTGGAAAACAGTATGGAGGTACCTCAGAAAATGAAATATAGAACAATCATATATGCCCCAGCAATCCAACTCTTGGGCATATATCCAGACAAACTTTCCTTGAAAAAGATATATGCACCTGTATGTTCATTGGAGCACTATTCACAATAGTCAAGAAACAACCAAAAGTCCATTGGCAGTAGAATGGATTAAGAAGATGCAGTATATATACACAATGGAATACTACTCAGCCATAAAAAAGAACCAAATAATGCCATTTGCAGCAACATGGATGGAACTAGAGACTCTCATACTAAGTAAAGTCAGAAAGAGAGAGACAAATACCATATGATATCACTTATATCTGGAATCTAATATACAGCACAAATGAATTCTTCCACAGAAAGGAAACTCATGGACTTGGAGAACAGAGGCCCCTTGTGGTTGCCAAGGGGGAGGCTTTAAATTAGGTATTTTAAATATGTTCCAAGAATTAAAGGAAACCATATCTAAGGAACTAAAGAAAAAAAGGAGACTGGTGTGTCATCTGATAGAGAATATCAATATAGAGTTGGAGATAATTTTAGAGAAACCAACTAAAATGCCTGTAGTTAGAAAGTACAACATTTGAAATAAAAAATTTAATACAGGGCTTCAAGATTATATTTGACTAGGCAGAAGAGTCAGTGAACCTGAAGAAAGGTCAATCAAAACAACCCAGTCTACAGAACAGAAAGAGAAGAGAATGAAGAAAGATCAACAGAACTCAGAGACCTATGGGATACCAACAAGCTTTACACCATACACATAGTGGGGACCCTAGAAGAGGAAAGAGAGAAAGAGGAAGAAAAAACATTAACCACATTTGATGAAAAATACTTGCACTCCCAACAAGCTCAAAACACTTGAAGAAAGATAAACTCAAAGACATACACAACTAGAAACATCACAGTCAAACTACTGAAATACAAGGAAAGAGAATCTTTTAAAGAAGCAATTAAAAAATGACTCACCATGTACAAGAGAGAACCTTAATAAGATTAACAGCTGACTTTTAATCAGAAGTCACAAATTCCCAAACATTATTCAAAGTTCTGAGGGGGAAAAACTATCAACAAAATATTCTATATCTACTAAAATAAACCTTCAAATTAGAGGAAATTAAGATATTCCCAGATAAACACTGAAAGGATCTGTTACTAACAAAAGTGCCCTATAATAAATACTAAAGGGAGTCTTCCAGGTGAATATCAAAGGAAATTGATCTCTATGAAGAAGTAAATGGCACTAGCAAAGGAAATAGATGCAAATATGGAGGACAGAGTAAATGTATTTTCTTTGTAAGTCTTTGATTCTTATATGTCAAAAGAAAAATGTGTATAGTAATATTTATAAAAGTATGTTGATGTGTAATTTGTATGAAAATACCAGCACAAAAGAAAGAGGAGGTAGCATAGCTATATTGAAGAAAAGTTTTTATATATTAAAGACTTGGTGTTCAAAGTTCATGCTGTGGATCAGCAGGTTAAGAACCCAACTACTATCCATAAGGATGCAGTTTTGATCCCCGGCCTCATTCAGTGACATTGCTATGGCTGAGGCATAGGCCAGCAGCTGCAGCTATAATTTGACCCCTAGCCTGGGAATTTCCATATGCCTCAGGTGGGGCCCTAAATATTTTTTAATTAAAAAATAATAATTGGTATTAATCTGCCCTATATTGTTAAGTATTAATTGAAATTCCCATGATAACCACTAAGTAAATAGTTGAAAATATATAGTAAAATAAACAACATGCTAAGTAAAATAGTGTATTCGAAAAGCTTTTTTTATGCAAAACAAGGCAGCAGTGGAATAGAAGAACAAGAGATATATAAGGCATACTAAAAATAAATATCAAAATGGTAGATGTAAATCCCACCTAAATTAAACATGAATGTAGTAAAAATTCCAATCAAAGCCAAGGAGTAGTAAAAATGGATTTAAAAAGTAATTCTACTATATGCTTTCTATAAAATAATTGCTTAATTCAAAGACATGGATATTTTGAAAATTAAAGGATGGAAATAATACATTATGGAATCAATAACCAAAACAGAGGAAGAATGTCTATAACAACATAAGACAAAATATACCTTAAGTCAAAAATTGTGATGAGAGACAAAAAGCGATATTTACTAATAATAAAAGGGCCAAAAATCAGAACGAAATCACAATATACAGACATTCACCTAACAACAGAGACATAAACATACATGAAGCAAAAACCTGAAAGAAATTAATAAACAGACAAATCAACAATAATAGACGATTTCAATATTCCACTTTCAATAACGAGTAGAACAAATGGCCAGAAAATCAACAAGGAAATATAATTTTAACAGCGTTATAAACCAACTAAACCTAACAGACATCTATAAAATATTCCACCCAACAAGAAAATACACAATTCTTCTCAAGTGTACGAAGATATTTTCTAGGCTACACCATAGGCTTGGGTCAGTAAAACAAGCCTTAATAAATTTAAAAGGACTTGAATCTACAAAGTATATACTCTGACCACAATGTAATGAAATTAGATATCAACAACAGAAGAAAATTTAGGAAATACACAAAAATGTGGAAATTTAACAACACAGTACTAAATGGCCAAGAGCTCAAAGAAGAAAACACTAAATAAATTCGAAAATGCTTTGAGATGAATGGAAACAAAAATACAGCATACCAGAACTTCTGATATAACATTATCAGAGAGGTGACAGGGAAATACACAGCTTTAAATTCCTACCTTAAGAAAAGAATATCTCAAATCAATAATATAACTTTTTACCAGATGAAACTAAAAAAAGAAAGAATACTAAACACAAAGCAAGCAGAATGCATGAAATAACAAAAAGCGAAAGCAGGAATTAATAAAAGATCATAGAAAATAGTAAAGGAAAATCAAAATCAAACATTGATTCTTTTAAAATATCAACAAAATTGAAGAACTTATAGCTACAATGAGCAAAGAAGAAAGAAAAAAGATTCAAATTACTAAAATCAAGAATGAAAGAGGAGACATCACTGCATAACTTAGGGAAATAAAAAGGATTATAAGGGAATATCATGAACAATTGGACACTAACAACTTAGATAATGTAAATGAAATGGATAGGTTCCTAGAAATACAACAACTCCTTAGACTGATTCAAGAAGAAACAGAAATTATGTATAGATATATAACAAATAAAGTGAATAAATTAGCAATCAATAAACTGCCCCGCCCACAACGAAAATCTCAGGGAAAGATGTATTCAATGGTGAGTTCTACCAAACATGTAAAAGAGAATTAACACTAATCCTCCTCAGAATTTTCACAAACTAAGTGTGAACATTTCTCAATTCATTCAACAAGGCCAGTATTATCCCAATACCAAAACCAGACAAAGACATCATTAACAAAAGAAAACTATGGACCAATATCTCTTATGAATACAGATGCAAAAATATTTGACAGAATACGACCTAACTGAATCAAACAACATATAAAAAGATTATCCACTATGAGCAAGCAGGGCTTATTCCAGGAACATAAGTTTAGCATATGATAGATAGTCAATGTTACATTATATTAATTAAATATAGTTTGAATCCATTGCTATTATTTTCTCAATATAGGCAGAAAATTTTTTGATAAAATCCAACATCCACTCATGATGAAAACACTCAATTAGAAGTATGAGGGGTCCATTGGCTGGAACTGCAGCTGAGGCTATGATGGCAGTGGCTGCGGGGTGGGCATAAGATGGCAACAGCAGCGGTGGGTGCCCTGGGCCTCCTATGAGACTGGCTATGGAGTGAGCACTCCTGACTGCCCCAGAAAGTGAGCTGGGCCTACCTAGAGGGGCCAGGCAATGGCAATGGCTACCTGCGGGCCTGGCACATTCTTTTGGTGTTCCCATTGGCTGCGGGCATGTTCTCAGTAAGTCTGCTCTTCAAGTGGTTTATTGCCAAACCCAGTGCACTTCATGTTGGCATCCAGGACAGTGGTCCTTATCAGGTGCAACCTAATGCCATCCTTGAAAAGGTGTTCATATCTATTACCAAGTATTCTAATGAGAAAAGTCTGGAGGGCCTGTCAAAGCAACTGTACTGGGATGTCTGAAAAATCCAATGCTGGCTTCACCGTGGGAGGAATCAGGACAAACCCTCAATGCTCACTAAATTCTGTGAAAGCATGTGGAGATTCACTTTCTATTTATATATATTCTGCTACAGAATTAGCCTTCTCTGGTCCTCTCCTTAGTTTTGGAACACCGGATGATGCTGGCACAGTTACCCTTACCAGCCTCTCACAAGTGGGCTTTATTACTATTATATCATGGAATTGGCTTTCTTTTGGTCTCATGTTTTCTCAGTTACAGACATTTAAAGAAAGGACTTTCTGATCATGTTCGTGCATCATATGGCCACCATTGGGTTCATTACCTTCTTCTACATCAACAACATGATTCGAGTGGGAATTCTGGTCATGCATCTATATGACTTCTTGCTGGAGGCAGCCAAGCTGACCAATTATGCCAAGTATCATAATGACTTGTGACACCATTTTTTGTGATCTTCAGTGCTATTTTTGTGGTGATGCATCTAGGAATCTATGCATTCTGGATTCTGAACACAACCTTCTTTGACAGTTGGGAGATGATCGGGCCTTCTCCTGATCCTACAGGTTCTGCATGTCATTTGGTCCTACTTAATTGCACAAATTGCTTTCAGAGCCTTGACCCAAGGAAAGGTATCTAAGGATGATTGCAGTGATGTGGAGAGCAGCTCAGAAGAAGATGTGACCACCAGCAAAAAAATCTCCTGTGGCAGCAGCTCTGCAATGGTGCCAATCAGGTAAATGGTCACATGGGAGGCAGCTACTGGGCTGAAGAGTAAGGTGGTTGGTATGGGGACTTTAGCACAGAGGGACTTGTAGGGTCACTAGCAACCTACTCTTCTTAGGCCTCCCCACATCCACACTCTTGTGACTAGGGTGTGTGCAGGCACTGAAGAGAATCAAAGAAACAAATATTTTCACTTTTTAAGAAAACTCTGCCATTTTGTATTTAATAGCCTCCAGATTCTTTCTGTAATGTTAACTGATTTTCTTTATGTGTGCCCATGTGTGCGTGTACATATGGCCATGTGCATTTGTACATATGCGTGAGTTTCACTGCCTGGGTGGGGCACAATTCTGAACTGGGGCCAGAAGGCCTTGCTGGTCCTCTTTGAATCCACCTCAATCCCAGATTTGGCTCACCTTGAATTATGCTGGCTCTGGAACGTCCCCTCCTTTGTTGCCCATGGCTCTTGAGGCTCTGGCCATCTGAATGGAGCAGCCAAGTTCAGCTCCAGGTTTCTGCACTATTCCTCATTCAGAGCTGAAATATTTCACATGAAGTTGTATAGAAACAGACAACCATGGATGGATGGCCAAGATTGCTGTGGTCCCTAGCTATCCCTTCCTACCACCTCATGGTGATAGGGACAGCTGTTGATACCCTGCCCTTTATTCAATGTTACGCAAGGAGTGAGGGGTGGGAGGAGAGGGTGAGCTGAGGGAAGAAGGACAATAGTCACTGGGTGTGCTGTTAGGGTTTATACTATTGTTTACTCTTCGGTGATTAAAAGTGCTTCAACCCTCAAAAAAATAGTACAAGGGAGCCTAATAAAGCTCACAGCTGATATCCTACTTAATAGTAAATGAAAGAACTTTTTTCACCAAGGCCAAGAAGACTATAATGTATGTTCTTACCATTTCTGTTCAAAAGTCTACTGGAGAGTATAGTCAAGACAAATAGGTAAGAAAAAGAAATAAAAGGCATCCAGTTTGCAAGGAAAGAAGCAAAGCTTTATCTATTTGCAGATAACATGATTTTATATGTAGAAAGGCCTAAGGAATCCACAAAAGCACTATTAGAACTAATAAACTAGTTCAGCATGTTGTGGGATACTATATCAACATACAAAAATCAATTGCGGAGGGAAGGGGGAAGGAGTGGGATGGACTGGGAGTTTGGGGTTAGTAGATGTAAACCATTACATTTAGAATGGATAAGCAATGAGATCCTACTGTATAGCACAGGGAACTACATACAATCTTGGGATAGATCATGATGGAAGATAGTATGAGAAAAAAATGTATCTATATCTATATCTATATATGAATTACTATGTCTGTTTGCTGTATCGAAGAAAGTAGCACATTATAAATCAACTATAATTAAAAAATACATTAAAAATCAATTGTATTTCCACACACTATATATGAACATTCCAACATGGATGGGCCTAGAAATTATCATAAGAAGTGAAGTTAGACAGTGAAAGACAAACGTCATATGACAGCTCATATGTGGAATCTAAAAAAAGGATACAAATGAACTTATTTGCAGAACAGAAACCAACTCACAAACTTTGAAAAACATATATTTACCAAAGGGGATGGGGGGTGATGGACTGGGGATTCGAGATTGGCATATGCACACTGTGGTATATGGAATGATATGGCCAATGGGGACCTGCTGTATAGCACAGGGAACTCTACCCAATATTCTGTGATAATCTATATGGGAAAAGAATATGAAAAAGAATGGGTGTGTGTGTGTATGTATAACTGAATCACCCTGTTGTGCAACCGAAATTTTCACAACACTATAAATCAACTATACTTCAATAAAACTTTTAAAAATAAAAAAATTCCATTCATAATTAACAGAAATAAAACATGAGGCAATAAATTTAACAAAAGTAGTGTAGTATGATTGTACATTGAAAATTATAAAACATGTTTGAAAAAATTAAAAATCTGAATAAATGGGAAAGCTTCCCATGTTCATGGATCAGAATACTCAATATTGTGAAGATGGCAATATGTGACATATTGATCTACAGATACACTCCATCTACAAAATTCAAACTGCCTTTTTTAGAAACTGATAAGAATACAAAAATTCATAAAGAAGGGAGGAGCCCAAAAGGGCCATGACAATCATATGAATTTTTAAAATGTGGCAGAAGCCATATAATGAAACATTCTTTAGTCCATTAAAGAACAATGGAATACTGACACATGCCACAAAATGAAATATCTAGAAGAGACAAATATAGAGAGACAAATTAGTAGCTTCCAGGGAGTAGGAGAGGGGACAATGGTGAGGGACTGTTAGTGTATATGGGTGTTTCTGAGATGACTGAACATTCTTGAGGGAGTTCCCATTATGGCTCAGCAGGTTAAAAACCTGACTAGCATTCATGAAGATGCAAGTTTAATCCCTGGCCTTGCTCAGTAGATTAAGGATCTGGCATTGCTGCAAGCTGCAGTGTAGGTGGCAGATGAAGCTCAGATCTGGAATTGCTGTGGCTGTGGCATAGGCCTGTGGCCACAGTACAAATTCAGCCCTAGGTCAGGAACTTCCATATGCAGCACCTGTGGCCCTAAAAACAAAACAAAACAAATATGGAATAAGATAGTGATCACCACTGAATTGTACACTTTTTTTGTGGTATGTGAATTATGTCTCAGTAAGACTGTATTTTTTTTAATTTTGAATGGAGAAGGTGAGTGTGACTCTAAAGAGGGAGCACAGGGCAGATCTTTATGGTGAATGCACAAGTCTATATTCTGATTGCAACTGTGAATATATCAATCTACATATGTAATAAAATGGCACAGAACTACACATACCCAAAATACCAATATTAATTTCCTGTTTTTAATGTTTAAATTATATGAGATGTAACATTTGGGAGAGACCGAGTGAAGGGTACACAGAATTCTACGATACTTCTGCCACTTCCTGTGAATCTACAAAAATTTCAAAATTAAAATTTTATAAAAGGTGTTTTAGATATCATTTATCCAACATAATAGTAAGCTTCAGAAAAATAAAGGCTGGCATAACCTTAATCTCTTGCACCTACCTTTACTTTTCTCCTTTGAAAAATGGATTAGTAATAATATTTAAGCCACAGACTTGTTGTAAAGATTAAATTAGATAACATATGTAAAATGCTTTATTCTCTTTCTTCCCTTTCTCAATAAAAATCTCAAATTTGGCATGTCAAACTAGCATTGCCAAACCTAAAGCTCAAAAGGAAAATTCAGCTCTTTCCCAGCATGTCAAAAATCAAATTATTCTAGTTGGGTATGACTGTAAATCCCTGTGTGAACCAAGATACACAGTATAGTATAAAATGACCTGAAGTCACCTCTAGGACACTAAAACTCTCTAATATTTCTGGTGATTTGTTTTAAGTGAACAATGTTATTGTTGTAATTATCTAGATAGGACCCATTCAGTGGAAGACAAGAGGAGGGCATTTGACAGAAGCTGGTATCCTATAAGAGCAGTTCTCTCTGTATTTTGGTCTTGGGGCCTCACTAATAAATTCAATAATTATTGAAGACTACAAAGAGCTGTTGTTTATGTGTATTATATCTATTAATATTTGCTGTTTTATAACATAGTGAGACAGTTTTGAATATTTATTTATTTAAAATAATGATTCACTGATTATGATTTAAAATAAATAAATTAAATATTTTATGAAAAATAACTCTATTGCCTAAAACAAATAAAAAAGTATTGAGAACTGGAACTACTTTATATTTTGAAATTCATTTTATTGTCTAACTTGATAGAAAACAGCTGTATTGTCATATCTGCTTCTTTTAAATATGTTGTGATATGTTGTTTTAGTTTAAGGATATAAAGAAATTCTGTCCTCACACCAAGTAGCATAGCTGAAAAACAAAGGAGTGTAGCCCTTCAGATAATTAATGTAATCTTCTCTGTTACCACACCAAAACTCAAAAAGAAGTAGTTTCATAAATGTTAGCTGTGATGTAAAATAAGAAACTATGTCAAAGACGATTTCATACCCAGTTAACCAATAAAATTTCTTGGTCTCTTTTGTACTTCAAATGGATCTTTACTCATGAATGCAACTTTTACATATGTGTGACTATGTAACATCATATATTAGTCATTTGGAAAACATTGGTACACAAAGTTATGCAAATATTTCAAATGTTGACAATTTCATTATCAATGTTAAAAGTTAGTTTTAAAATGACACTGAAAATCACCACAGACCTCATTTTTTATCTTTTATTATAGTATAGTTGATTTACAAGGTTGTCTTATTTTCAGGTATACAGCAAAATGATTCAGTTATACATACATATATGTTTTTTCAGATTATTTTCCCCTATAGGTTATTACAGAATATTGAGTAGAGTTCCCTGTGCTATATGGTAGGTCCTTGTTATTTACCTATTTTATATATAGTAGTATACATATGTTACTCCCAAAGTGCAAATTTAACCCTCTGCTCAATCTTTCCACTTTGGTAACAATGTTTTTTTTTCTATGTATGTGAGTCCCTTTCTGTTTTGTAAATAAGTTCAGTTGTATCATTATTTTATAAGATTCCACATATAAGCGATATCATATGATATTTGTCTTTTTCTGTCTGGCCTAATTCACTCAGTATGGCAATCTCTAGATCCCTCCAGGCTGCTGCAAATGTCATTATTTCATTCATTTTTATGGCTGAGTGGTATTTTATTATATATATATGCCACATTTTCTTTATCCATTCATCAATCAATGGACATTTAGGTGGCTTCCATTTCTTGACTATTGTAAATAGTGCTGCTATGAATATTGTAGTGCATGTAAAATTTCAAATTATGGTTTTCTCTGGGTAGATTCCCAGGAGTGGGATTTCAGGATCATATGGTAGCACTATTTTTAGTTTTTTAAGTAACCTCCATACTGTTTGCCATAGTGGCTTTACTAGTTTACATTCTGACCAACATTGTAAAAGGGTTACCTTATCTCCACACTATCCCCAGTATTTACTGTTTGGAGACATTTTGATGATGGCCTTTATGACTGGTATTAACTAAGACCTCATTGCAGTTTTGCTTTGCATTTCTCTAATAATTACCAATGTTGAGCATCTTCTCAAGAGCCTTTCGGCCATCTGTATGTCTTCTTTAGAGAAATGTCTATTTAAATTTCTGTCCATTTTTTGATTGGGTTGTTTCACTTTTGATATTGAGCTGTATAAGCTGTTTATATATGTTAGATATTAACCCCACATCAGTCATACCATTAGCAAATATCTTCTCCCATTCTGTAGGTTGGCTTTTTGTTATGTTTACAGTTTCCTTTGCTGTGAAAAACCTTTAAGTTCAATTAGGTCCCATTTATTTTTGTGTTCATTTCCATTACTCCAGGAGACAGATCCAAAAATATGCTGCTGTGTTTTATGTCAAAAGTGTACTGCCTATGTTTTCCTCTAGGAGTTGTATAGTACCAGGTCTTTTATTTTAGGTCTTTAACTCATTTTGAGATTATTTTTGTGTGTGGTGTTAGAGAATGTTCTAATTTCTAATGTTCTAGAGTTCTAATTCCATACTTTTACATGCAGCTGTCCAATTTTAGCAGCACCACTTATTTCTCCATTGTATATTATTGCCTCCTTTGTCATAATTAATTGTCCATAGGTGCCTGGGTTTATTTCTTGGCATTCTATCCTGTCCATTGATCTTTTTTTCTGTTTTTATGCCAGTACCATATTTTTAGATTACTGGACTTTGTATGTCAGGAAGTGTGATTCCTCCAACTCTGTTCTTCTTTAAGAATATTTTGGCTAGTCAAGGTCTTTGATGTTTCCATACAAGATTTAAAATTATTTGTTCTGGTTCTATGAAAAATGCCCTTAGTATTTTTATACGGATTGTACTGAATTCATAGATTGCCTTGGATAGTATGATCATTTTAACAATATTAATTCCTCCGATCCATAAACATTGTATATCTTTCCATCAGTTTATGCCATCTTCAGTTTCTTTCATCAGTGTCTCATAGTTTACTGAGTACATATCTTTTGCTACCTTAGGTTGGTTTATTCCTAGATACTATATTGTCTTTGATGTAGTGATTGTTTCATTAATTTTTCTTTGTGATAGTTGCTGTTAGTATATAGAAATGCATCACGCTCCTGTTTGATTTTGTGTACTTCAACTTTGCTTAATTCATTGATGAGCTCTAATAGTTTTCTGGTGGCATCTTTAGTATTTTCTATATATAGTATCCTGGCATCTTCAAACAGTGACAATTTTACTTCTTTCTTTCCATTTTAGATTCTTTTATTTCTATCTCTTGTTTGAAACACTGGCCTTAAATGAAACATTATATCAGATGGATTTAATTGATATTTAAAGAGCATTCCATCCAAAAGCAGCAGAATACATATTATTTTCAAGTGCATATGGACCATTATCCAGAATAAATAATGTCACAAGACAAACCTTGGTAAATTTAAGAAAACTGAAATCAGGAAGTGTGATTCCTCCAACTCTGTTCTTCTTTAAGAATATTTTGGCTAGTCAAGGTCTTTGGTGTTTCCATACAAGATTTAAAATTATTTAAGCACCTTTTTTGACCACAATCATCACAATGAGATTAGAAATCAACTACAAAACTAAAACTGCAAAAAAGCATAAACATGTGGAGGCTAAAAAATACAATACTAAATAATCAATGGATCACTCAAGAAATCAAGGAGGAAATAAAAAATTAGGAAATAAATCAAATAAAAAATACAATAGTAATATCTATGGGATACAGCAAAAACAATTCTAAAACAGCAAAAACAATTCTAACAGAAAGGTTTATAGCAATACAGGCTCATCTAGGGAAACAAGAAAAATCTCAAAATAAACAAACTAACTTTACATCTAAAAGAACTACAAAAAGAAGAAAAAACAAAATCCAAATTACTAAAAGGAAAGAAACCAAGATCGGAACAGAAATAAATGAAATAGAAACCATTGTCAAAGATTAATTGACCATAGGTGTCAGGGTTTATTTCCGGATTCTCTATTCTGTTCCATTGGTCTGTCTGTGTGTTTTGATACCAGTACCACACTGTTTTGATGACTGTGGCTTTGTAGTATTTCTTGAAGTCTGGGAGAGTTATGCCTCCTGCTCCTGCACTGTTGGTGGGAATGTAAACTGGTACAGCCACTATGGAGAACAGCTTGGAGATACCTTAGAAATCTATACATAGAACTTCCATATGACCCCACAATCCCACTCTTGGGCATCTATCCGGACAAAACTCTACTTAAAAGAGACACATGCACCCGCATGTTCATTGCAGCACTATTCACAATAGCCAGGACATGGAAACAACCCAAATGTCCATCCACAGATGATTGGATTCGGAAGAGGTGGTCTATATACCCAATGGACTCCTACTCAGCCATAAAAAAGGATGACATAATGCCATTTGCAGCAACATGGATGGAACTAGAGAATCTCATACTGAGTGAAATGAGCCAGAAAGACAAAGACAAATACCATATGATATCACTTATAACTGGAATCTAATATCCAGCACAAATGAACATCTCCTCAGAAAAGAAAATCATGGACTTGGAGAAGAGACTTGTGGCTGCCTGATGGGAGGGGGAGGGAGTGGGAGGGATCGGGAGCTTGGGCTTATCAGACACAACTTAGAATAGATTTACAAGGAGATCCTGCTGAATAGCATTGAGAACTTTGTCTAGATACTCATGTTGCAACAGAAGAAAGGGTGGGGGAAAAATGTAATTGTAATGTATACATGTAAGGATAACCTGACCCCCTTGCTGTACAGTGGGAAAATAAAAAGAAATTATAAAAAAAAATAAAATTCAGAAAGATAATGGAAAAAAAAAGAAGAGAAGAAAAAAAAAAGAAAACACACCCAATTTTTAATAGGTTTGAAACTCAACTAGCTAAGTTTCATTATGACTCAAAAACCTGATGAATGCAATTCTACTTCTTAGGCATATTACACAATGGAATGCCCAAGGGATTGCCAGGCTTGGTGGTTTTAGTTGCTTTCAGCTAAAAAAAAAAAAAAAAAAAAAAAAAAAAGGTTTTATCTAAATATATGCATCCCTTTTCACTTACAAATTGTTTAGCTTAAATTAATCACCATAATTGTAGGGCTGTGTGTTTCTCCAAAGCAGAATGAGTTAGTGGAAAAATCACTAGGATTTGAGTTCTAAATCTAGGCTTGGGAACCAATCAGCTATGTGGGTTTGGGAAAGTTATTTCAACTCTTCGGGCCTCAATTGTTGAAAAACAAAATCTTTGCTATTTAATAGCTACTATGATTTGCCTTCATTTTATATATAAAATTATATTATCATCTATCTGAGAGGGTTGTTGGAGAGATTAAAATAAGATGTCATAGTTTAAAAACTGGAGATAGTTTTGTAAATGGAATTAGTTCTATTTATTTTAAAATCGGGCTATTATTGTTACTATTAACCAAAATGTTAATGAAAATATGTATTATTGTTCTATAAAAATTAAAATATAATTAGACTACAACAGTGGCTATTGCATTTTGAAGGACTTTGGAACAGTTGAGAGTATGATAAAGATATTGGCTCTCATCCTAGAAAAAATATGGGATGAGATTGTACACAATTCTATACAATCTCCAGTTCCCAGTGCCTTTTTTTTTTTTTTTTGGCTTTTTAGAGTCACACCCATGGCATATGGAGGTCCCCAGGCTGGGGGTGGGGGTGTCAAATCAGAGATACTGCTGCTGGCCTACACCACAGCAACCCAGGATCTGAGCCACATCTGCAACTTTCAGCACAAATCACATCAACACCAGATCCTTAACCCACTAAGGAAGGCCAGGGATTGAACCTGCATCCTCATGGTTCCTAGCTGGGTTCGTTAACTGCTGAGCCACAAAGGGAACTCCCCTACAATCCCCAGTTCCCAGAAGCTCTGATGTTCAACTTAAAAAAATCTTAAAGAAGGTATCTTCCAGTTTTCACAGCCTAGAGTGTATGGCTTTTCCCTTTTTAAATAAGTAAATAAAGTACCCATTCAGTAAGTCAGATAGATTTGACCAATAAATCTTCCTTGTAATCCAAACACTTAGAAACATTGTGTAAAATACAACAAGTGATTCCAGGAGCAAGATGGCAGAGGAGTAAGAGGTCATGCAAACCTTCCCCCACAAACACATCAAAGAAACACATCTAGGGAGTTCCCATTGTGGCGCAGCAGAAACGAATCCGACTAGGAACCATGAGGTTGCGTGCAGGTTTGATCCCTGGCCTTGCTCAGTGGGTTAAGGATCCGGCATTGCCATAAGCTGTGGTGCAGGCTGCAGACGTGACAGGGATCTGACATTGCTGTGTCTCTGTTGTAGGCCAGTGGCAATAGCTCTGATTAGACCCCTAGTCTGGGAACCTCCATATGCCATGGGTGTGGCCCTAAAAAGACAAAAAAAAAAATACATCTACATGTAAAACTACCCACACAAAGAATGAACTGAATGGTGGCAAAAGACCTTAAACCTCCAAAAAGGGCAAGAAACTCTTGACATAACTGGGTAAAACAAAAGAAAAACAGAGAGAAATAAGGAATCAGGACAGGACTAGCATTATTGAGAGGGGGCTGAGAAGGAGAAAAGGAACCCACCTCCTGGGAAGCCATCTAATCGAGGAAAGATAGGCTGAGTTGGCAGGACCTCAAAGTCACAGAAAAAAATGCAGCAGCGAGAATGAGAACAGCAAAGCAGAGTGACAGCCGCACAGATCATCTGAACCACCAGCCAGGACACCACAGCCTGAGATGTTCGGGTGGGGGCTGGGCGCTGAGACTCAGGCTCCAGAGGTCAGTCCCAGGGAGAGAACTAGGGACGGCATGAGGGGCTAAGGAGCAGTGTGCCACGGGCTAAGGAGGGGAACAAAACGGCAGAGGGAATCTGGGAGAAGGTCCGGGCATGCAGGAGAGGCAAGGCGACATTGTTGGGGAGGGGAGAGGAGGAGAGGCAGGCTGTCATAGGAAACTCCCTGCACTGGAGCATGTGCATGCCAGCAGGCTTAGAGTGCAGAGCGGCTCTGCAGGAGCTACAGGCTGTGAGAAGTCTTTTGCTGGTTTAGGGGAGATTAGGCACTTCTTGTGGGGGCTACCGGTGGCCAGGCACCTATTGTGTGGGCTAAGGGCATCAGGGGGCTAAGTGCGATGTGGTGCCTATTACATGATCTACAGGTGGCAGGGACAGACTGAGGAAGTCGTCTCAGAGGCCAGAGGGAGGCGTGGCTTGCCACAACTGGGGGCCTGTGAGTGGTTTCCACCAGCAACCCAGTCACATCAGGGGTTGGCAAAAAAGAAAAAAATAGGGCATTGGAACCAAGCACCAAATACTGTTGCTCTCACTCCCCTGGGAACACACCCACCCTCCAGCTGCCACTGCCATAAGCTCTGGGTGATGCCCAGACACTTGGTTA
This sequence comes from Sus scrofa, assembly GCF_054392235.1. Classification (NCBI taxonomy): domain Eukaryota; kingdom Metazoa; phylum Chordata; class Mammalia; order Artiodactyla; family Suidae; genus Sus; species Sus scrofa. The sequence continues at coordinate 64,448,436 of NC_139401.1, forward strand.
CTGTCCTTTCGCAAGACCCTATAACTAGGAGCAACTGGTACAGCACTTCCTGCGTGGAATAAGTGGGACAGGGTGCTTCGTGCATGGTCTGCAGGCAGCAGGGTCAAACTGCCACAGTTATCCCTGATTCCAGAGGTGGGCGTGGCCCACTGCCATTGGAGATATCTGAACAAAAGTCACATGCAGCCCCATTGACCTAAAGGGCACCACAGAGGACAGCATTGTGACTGAACACCAACTGCCGGTGCTCTCACAACCCAGGGAACACACCTGCCCTAGTTCTGCCACTGCCAAACATTCCAGGCAGTACCCACATGCCTGATTTGTCACTTTCCAGGATCCTGCAACTAGGAGCACCCTTTACAACACATCATACATGGCCTAAGGGAGACAGGTTTCTTCATGCATGGTCTACAGGTGGTGGGAGCAAATCACCACAGTTATCCCTGACTCTAGAAATAGTCGTGGCCTGCTCCCAATAGGGGTCCCTAAACAGGCACCACCTGCAGTTCCAGTCACCTCAGAGGAGGACATTGCCATCAAACACAAACTACTATTGCTCTCATTTCCCTGAGAACGCACACACCCTGCTACTGCTAATGCCAAATGCTCTGGTCACCTTGAAGATCTGCCTAGAGCTTATTACCACTTCCAAGGACCCTGCAACTAGGAGTAGCCTGTGCCACCTTCCTGCAGGATCTTGCTGCTATTGAGAGCCCAATGACCAGGCACTGAATGCTGGCCCAGCCCAATGACCAGGCACTGACTGCTGGCCCTACCCATTGCCTCCATCTCCCAGAAAACATGCTGAGCATCCTGGGAACAACAGCCTCCTCACACCAAAGAAAGAGACAGCAAATATTCAGTTGAAGGAACAGGAGCATTCACCTAAAGCAGTCAACAATGAAACGGACCTCTGCAGTCTGACAGACATTGAGTTCAAAAGGGTGGTGGTGAAAATACTGAATGAATTGAGAAGATGTGAACACTAATGCGGATTCCTTTAGAAAGGATCTAGAAGATATAAGGAGGAGCCAAGAAAAACCAGAAAAGCCATTTGCAGAGATACCAACTGAGCTAAAGACAATAAAGATCAGAATAAAAAATGCAGAGGAATGAATTAGTGATATGGAAGATAGAATAATGGAAACCACCCAATCAGGACAGCAAACAGAAAACCAAATGAAAAAAACATGAAAGCAATATAAGGGACCTATGGGATAATATAAAGTGGGCCAATCTATGCATAATAGGAATTACAGAAGGAGAAGAAAAAGAAAGGGGGATTGGAAATATATTTGAAGAAATTATTGCTGAAAACTCTCCAGATCTAAAGGATACTGATATCAGGATACAGGAAGCACAGAGGGCCCCAAACAAGTTGAACCCAAACAGGACCACAACAATACATATTTCAATAAAAATGGCAATAGTTAAAGATAAACAGAGGATTCTAAAGGCAGCAAGAGAAAAGCAAAGCATTAATTATAAGGGAACCCCCATATGGCTATCAGCTGATTTCTCTACAAAAACACTACAGGCCAGATGGGAGAGGCAAGATAAATTTAAATTGCTAAAAGGAGTAAATATTCAACCAAGAATACTCTATTCAGCAAGAATATCATTTAAATTAGAAGGGAAAATAAAGAATTGCCCCATTAAACAAAAGCTAAAAGAGTACAGCAATACTAAACCCATTCTAAAAACACTACTGAAAGGGCTTCTCCAAATAAAAAGAGAGAGAGAAAAGATAAAAAGAAGAATTAGGATGGAGCTAACCACAACTGGAAAGCAAACACTTAAATAAGCCAGCAAACAGATCTAAACATGAAGATATTTTTAAAAAAGACATCAAAATCATAAAATGTGGGGAAAGAAAGTAAGAAAATATAGATTGTTTCCTTATATTTTGATGTGTATGAACCTATATGACTATCAGTCAAAAGCAAGCAGATAAAGGTAGGGCTTAACATGCTTAAAAAACAGAGCAACCACAAATCAAAACCAAACATTACACTCAAAAAATTGAAAAGAAAAATTACTCAATCATGAAATAAATGGAAACCGTCCAACCACAAAAAGAAAAGAAGAAAAGAGAAACAGAGAATCAACAGGAAAACAAGGTTTCAAATGGAAATAAATACATATCTATCAATAATCACCTTAAATGTCAATGGACTAAATGCTCCAATCAAAAGACACAGAGTGGCAGCTTGGATAAAAAAGCAAAAATCTTCAATCTGCTGCCTACAAAAAACTCACCTTAGAGAAAAGGACACATATAGAATGAAAGTGAGGGGATGGGAAAGATATTTCATGCCAATGGACAAGACAGGAAAGCAGGAGTTGCAATACTCCTATCAGACAAAATAAAACGAAGCCCATTAAGAAAGACAAAGAAGGAGACTATTTAACGGTTAAAGGATCCACTCAAAAAGAGGATATTACACTGGTCAATATGTATAGTCATAATATAGGAGCACCCACATAGCCTCCAAAAAGTACTAACAGACATAAAAGGAGAAATGGATGGGAATATATGCATAGTAGGAGATTTTAACAGCCCACTCACATAAATGGTCTGACCCTCTAAACAGAAAATCAATAAAGCAACAGAGTTCCTAAAGGACACAATAGAAAAGTTAGACTTAATTGACATTTTCAGGACATTACATCCAAAAAAATCAGAATACACATTCTTCTCAAGTGCACATGGAACATTCTCAAGAATTGATCACATATTGGGGCACAAAACTAACCCCAACAAATTTAAGAGTGTAGAAATTATTTCGAGTATCTCCTCTGACCACAGTGGCATGAAACTAGAAATCAACAACAGGAAAAAAATGAGGAAAAACCCACTACACAGAGACTAAACAACATGCTACTAAAAAACCAATGGGTCAATGAGGAAATCAAGAAGGCAATTAAAAAATAACTCGAGACAAATGATAATGAAGACACAACCACTCAAAATCTATGGGATGCCAAAAAGGAATGCTCAGAGGGAAATTCACAGCAATAGAGGCCTTCCTCAAAAAAGAAGAAAAATCTCAAACTGACAACTTAAGCCAACATCTGAATGAATTAGAAAAAGAAGAACAAACAAAACCTAAAGTCAACAGAAGGAAGGAAATCATAAAGATCAATAAAATAGAGAAATCAATAAAATAGAGACTCAAAAAGCAAGAGAAGAAATCAAACAAACCAAGAGCTGGTTCTTTGAAAAGGTAAACAAAATTGACAAACCACTGGCCAGACTCACCAAGAAGAGGAGAGAAAAAACCCAAACAAACAAAATCAGAAATGAAAAAGGACAAGTCAAAACAGATACTAGAGAAACACAAAAAACCATGAGAGAATACTATGAAAAATTATATGCCAGCAAATTTTATAATCTAGAATAAATGGACAACTTTCTAGAGACTTACAGCCTGCCAAAACTGAATCAAGAGGAAACAGAACAGCTGAACAGACCAACCACTAGAAATGAAATTGAATATGTCATAAAACCACTCCCTACAAATACAATTCCAGGATGAGATGTTTGAATTCTACCAAACATAAAAAAAGGAATGTATACACATGCTCCTAAAACTTTTTCAAAAGTTTGAAGAAGGAACACACTCAAAGACATTCTATGATGCACCATCACCCTAATTCCAAAATCAGACAAAGATACCACCAAAAAAAAAAAAAAAAACTATAGGCCAACATAGTTGATGAATATAGATGCAAAAATTCCCAAAATTTTAGCCAACCAAAGCCAAAAACATATAAAAAAGATCATACACCACAACCAGGTGGGATTCATCCCAGATTCATAAGGATGTTTCAACATACACAAATCAATCAACATCATATACCACAGTAACAAAAGAAAAGTCAAAAACCACATGATCATCTCAATAGATGCAGAAAAAGCATTTGACAATGTCCAACATGCATTCATGATAAAAATTCTCACCAAAGTGGGTATAGAGGGAACATTCCTTAACATAATAAAAGCCATTTGTGACAAACCCACAGCAAATACAATACTGAATGGAGAAAAGGTGAAAGCCTTTCCACTAAAATCTGGAACAAGACAAGGATGCCCATTCTCACTTTTATTCAACATAGAATTGGAAGTCCTAGCCACAGCAATCAGACAAACAAAAGAAATAAAAGCCATCCAAATAAGAAGGGAAGAGGTAAAACTGTCACTGTGTGCAGACGGCATGATACTATATATAGAAAACCCTAAGGACTCCACACAAAAAATACTTGAACTGATCAACAAATTCAGCAAAGTAGCAGGATATAAGATTAACATTCAGAAGTCAGTTGCATTTCTGTATACTAACAATGAAATATCAGAAAAGGAATATAAAAATACAATACCTTTTAAAATTGCACCCCCAAAAAATCAAATACCTGGGAATAAACCTGACCAAGGAGGTAAAGCACTTATATGCTGAGAATATAAAACATTAATCAAGGAAAATAAACAAGATGTAAAAAAATGGAAAGATATTACATGCTCCAGGGTTGCAAAAATCAATATTGTAAAAATGACCATACTACCCAAAGCAATCTACAGATTCAGTGCAATCACTATCAAATTACCCAGGACATTTTTCACAGAACTAGAACAAACAATCCAAAAGTTGATATGGAACCACAAAAGACCCAGAATTGCCAAAGCAATTCTGAGGAACAATAACCAAGCAAGAGGCATAATTCTCCCAGACTTCAGGCAATATTACAAAGCCACAGTCATCAAGACAGTGCAATACTGGTACCCAACCAGACATATAGACCAATGGAACAGAATAGAGAACCTGGAAATAAAACCTCACACCTATGGTCAATTAATCTTTGACAAAGGAGGCAAGAAAATAAAATGGGAAAAAAGATAGTCTTTTTTCAGCAAGTATTGCTGGGAAACTTGGACAGCTACGTGCAAATCAATGAAACTAAAACATACCACACACCCTCACACCACACACAAAAATAAATTCAAAATGCGTGAAAGACTTAAATATAAGACAAGATACCATCAAACTCCTGGAAGAGAATACAGGCAAAACATTCTCTGACATCAACCTTACAAATGTTTTCTCAGGTCAGTCTCCCAAAACAACAGAATTAAAAGCAAAATAAACCAATGGGACCTAATCAAACGGACAAGCTTTTGTAGAGCAAAGGAAACCAAAAAGAAAACAGACAACTTACAGAATGGGAGAAAATAGTTTCAAATGACACAACTAACAAGGGCTTAATCTCTAGGATATACAAGCAACTTATAACCGAACAGCAAAAAAACCAACAACCCAATGGAAAAATGGGCAAAAGACCTGAATAGATATTTCTCCAAGGAAGATGTACAGATGGCCAACAAGTGCAGGAAAAAATGCTCAATATCACTGATTATTAGAAAAGTGCAAATCAAAACTACCATGAGATACCACCTCACATCAGTCAGAATGGCCGTCATGAACAAGTCCACAAATAACACATGCTGGAGAGGGTGTAGAGCAGAGAGAACCCTCCTGCACTGTTGGTGGGAATGTAAGCTGGTACAGCCACTATTGAGAACAGTATGGAGGTACCATGCCCTAGATACCCATGAGCCACTAACACCTCTGCAAACTTCAAGACAAGGTAAGAACCTCAGAATCTACATATGCATCATCAAAGTGAAAATAAGTATAGAACGTTAAACATTATGAGACAACAAAGAAATAACATTCAGCCAAAGGAACAAGACGAAATAAATAAATAAAGAGGAGATAGGTAATCTACCTGAAAAAGAATTCAGACTGATGATAGTAAAGATGATCCAAGACCTTGGACAAAAAGTGGAGGCACAGACAGAGAACTAGAGGAATTAAAGAACAAGCAAACAAAGATGGATAGTGCAATATCTGAAATGAAGAATACACTAGAAGGACTCAACAGCAGGATAACAGAGGCAGAAGAATGAATGTGATGTAGAAGAGTTGTGGAGATAATTTCCACAGGAAAAGAAAATGAAAAGAATTGAGGAGAGCCTGAGACCTCTGGAACAACATTAAGCATACCAACATTTGCATCATAGGGGCTCCAGAAGGAGAAGAGAAAGAAAAAGGGCCAGAGAAAATAATTGAAGAGATTAAAGCTAAAACTTCCCTCATATGGGAAGGGAAACACTCCCTCAAGTCAAGGAAGCACAGAGGATCACACACAGGATCAACCCAAAGAGAAAGACAGCGAGACACATACTAATCAAACTGACAAAAATTTAATACAAAGAAAAATATTAAAACCAACAAGGGAAAAGCAGCAAATAACATACAGAGGAACCCCCATAAGGATAACAGCTGATTATTCAGCAGAGACTCTGCAAGCAAGGAGGGAGTGAAAAATTATTTAAGACTGATGAAAGGGAGGAACCTAAAAGTAAGAATTCTATACCCAGCAAGGCACTTTCAGATTTCAAGGAGAGATCAAAAGATTTTCAGACAAAAACTAAAAGAATTTAGCAACTCTAAACCAGCTCCAAAGCAAATATTAAGGAATTTCTCTAAGCAGAGATGAAAGAGCCACAACTAGAAACAAGAAAATTTCAAAAGAGAAACATCAGTGGTAAAGACAAAGATAAGAAAAAGGTAGAAAATTACCCATTGGTAAAAATCATATCAAAACTAGCAGACATGAGAAGAGGAGAAGACAAATGCAGAACATTGAAAATGCATTTGAAATTAAGAGAACGGCAAAACAAAATAATAAGTAAAATAGACACACACACATAAAAAAGAAAAGCAATCCAAACATGACACTAAAGATAGCAAATCACAGAGTTCCCATCATGGTGCAGAGGAAATGAATCCGACTAGGAACCATGAGGTTGTGGGTTCGATCCCTGGCCTCGGTCAGTGGGTTAAGGATCTGGTATTGCCATGAGCTGTGGTATAGGTCACAGAAGTGGCTTGGATCTGGCGTTGCTGTGGCTCTGGCGTAGGCTGGCAGCAAAAGCTCCAAATAGACCCCTAGCCTGGGAACCTCCATGTGCCACAGGTGTGGCCCTAAAAAAAAAACAAAAGACAAAAAAATTAAAGGAAAAAAAATGATAGCAAATCACAAGACAACAAAAGAAGGGAGGGAAGGAAGGAAGGAGGAAGGAAGGAAGGAAGGAAAAAGACCCAAAGTAACAATTCAAAGCAATTAATAAAAAATGGCAATAAATACATATTTATCCATAATTACAATGAATGTAAATGGATTACATGCTCCAACCAAAACACACATACTGGCTGAATGAACACAAAAGGAAGATATATATATATGTTGTTTACAAGAGACCAACTTCAGACCCAAGGACACATACAGACTGAAAGTAAGAGGATGGAAGAATATATTAGATGTAAATGGAAATCAAAGGAAAGCTGGGATAGCAATACTAATATCATACAAAACAGACTTTAAAATAAAGAAAATCACAAGAGACAAAGAAGGACACTACCTAATAACTAAAGGATCAATACAAGAAGAAGAAATAACAATTGTAAATATATATGTACCTAACATAGGAGCACCTCAATATATAAGGCAACTGTTGACAGCCATAAAAGGAGAAATCAACAGCAACACAATAGCAGGGGACGTTAAAATCCCACTTATATCAAGAGACAGATCATCTGGAAAGAGAAACATAGAGGAAACGTAGGCCTTAAACAATACTCTAGACCAGATTGATTTAACTAATGTTTATAGAACATTACATCTGAAAGCAATAGAATATACATTCTTCTCAAGTGCATATGGAACATTCTCCAGGACAGATCATGTTCTGGGCCACAGATCCATTGGTAAATTTTAAAAAGTTGAAATTATTCCATGCATTTTCTCTAACCACAATGCTATGAGACTTGAAATCAACTACAAGAAAAAAACAGCAAAAAACACAAACTCCTGGAAGCTAAACAATATACTACTGAACCACCAATGGATCATTGAAGAAATCAGATAAAAATCAAGACACAAAGAGACAAATGGAAATGAAGATACAACAACCCAAAACTTATGGGACTTAGCAAAACCAGTTCTGAGAGGAAAGTTTATAGCAATACAATCTTACCTTAAAAAAGAAGAAAAAGCTGAAATAAACAACATAAACTTGCCCCAAAAACAATTAGAGAAGGGAGAACAGACAAAGCACAGAACTAGCAGAAGGAAAAAAATCATAAAGATCAGAGCAGAAATAAATGAAATAGACACAAAGAAAACAATAGAGAAGATTAATTAAACCAAAAGTTGGTTCTTTGAAAAGATCAACAAAATGAATAAACCCTTAGCTAGAATCATAAAGAAAAAAAGAGGGCTCAAATAAGTAAAATTAGAATTGAAAAAGGGAGAAATTAAAACTGACTCCACAAAAATTCAAAGGATCATAAGGTACTACTATAAGCAACTATATGCCAATAAAATGGACAACAGATAACAAATGGACAGATTCTTACAAAGGTACAATCTACCAAGACTGTTTCAGGAAGAACCTGAAAATATTAGTGGGCCAATCACAAGCACCAAAAATGAATACGTGATATAAAACATTCCAAAAAACAAAAGTCCAGGACCAGATGGCTACACAGGTGAATTCTATCAAACATCAAGAGAAGAGTTAACACCTATTCTTCTGAAACTCTTTCAAAAAATAGTAGAGGAAGGAAAACTCCCAAGCTCATTCTATGAGGGCACCATCAACTTGACACCAAAACCAAAGATAAAACAAAAAAAAAATTACAGACCAATATCACTGATAAACATAGATACAAAGATCCTCAACAAAATAGTAGCAAACCAAATCCAACTGTATATAGTAAAAGGATCATAAACCATGATCAGGTAGGATTTATCCCAGAGATGCAAGGATTCTTCAATATCTGAAAGTCTATCAATGTGATACATCACATCAACACACTGAAGAATAAAAATCATGTGATCATCTCAATAGATGCAAAAAGGCTTTTGACAATATTCAATATCCAGTTCTGATAAAAACTCTCCAGAGAGTAGGGATAGAGAGAATGTAATTCAAAATAATAAAAAACATATATGAAAAACCTACAGCAAACATCATTCTCAATGGTGAAAAATTGAACATTCCAACTAAGATCAGGAACAAGACAAAGATGTCCATTTTCACCACTATTATTCAACATAGTTTTGGAAGTTCTAGCCACAGTAATTAGAGAAGAAAAGGAAATAAAAATAATCCAGATGGAAAAGAAGTAAAACTATCACTTTTTGCAGATGATATTTATACTATACCTAGAAAACCCTAAAGACAGGACCCCTACTAGAATAATGATAATAGAAACAAAAATAAACCAGTGGGACCTAATTAAACTCAAAGGCATTTGAACAGCAAAGGAAACCATTAAAAAAACAAAAAGACAACCCTCAGAATGGGAGAAAAACTTTGCGAACAATGCAACAGACAAGGGCCTAATCTCCAAAATACATAAACAACTCGTGTAACTCAACAACAAAAAAACAAACAACTCAATTGAAAAATGGGCAGAAGACCTAACTAGACAATTCTCCAAAGACCTACAGATGGCCGATATGCGTATGAAAAAAATGCTCGATATCACTAATTATTAGAGAAATGCAAATCAAAACCACTATGAGGTACCACCTCACACCAGTCAGAATGACCATCATTAACAAGTGCACAAATAATAAATGCTGGAGGGGGTGTGGAGAAAAGGGTGCCCCCCTCCACTATTGGTGGAAATGTAAACTTGTACAACCACTATGGAAAACAGTATGGAAGTACTTCAGGAAACTAAATATAGAGCTACCAAATGATCCACCAATTCCATTGCCAGGCATATATCCAGACACCCTTTCAATGAAAAAGATACAACATGCACCCCTATGTTCACAACAGCACTAGTCACAATAGCCGAGACATGGAAACAACCTAAATGTGCATTGGCAGATGAATGGATGAAGAAAATATGGTACATATATACAATGTAATATTACTCAGCCATAAAAAAGACAAACTAATGCCATTTGCAGCAACATGAATGGAGCTAGAGAGTCTCATTCTAACTGAAGTAAGCCAGAAAGAAAAAGACGAATACTATACAATATCACATATTTGTGGAATCTAAAATATGGAGCACATGATCCTATCTAAAAATAACAAACAAAAAACAGAGCATTGCCAAGAAGAGCATACTTGGGGTTCTGGGGATGGGGGATGGGGAGAGACTGTGGGGAAAAGAAACAACTCCCACACAGAAAACTTAATATTTGAAAATTACAAATAATACAAGGAAACTAACATGAAAATCATGAGTGGACTCCTTTCTGTGAGAACTAGAATTACAGGGTAGTCCAAAAAGCATTATCACAGGGATATTTACAATACTTAGAGATAAAGAAAAATAGAATCCATATGACAATATCATATTATCTCAAAAGGGACAATAAGCAGTTTATCAGCAATAATCAATGCTAATAAAATGGAGTATTAGTTTTAACATACTGAGAAAAAATACAATCAACCTACTAATACTGAATTGGAGAAAAGATATGAGGATATTACCCAGGGAACAGCTCAGAGAAAAAAAAGAGCTAGAAAATATAAAAGAAAATGAAAGAGACAAAAGGAAAAGAGGCCCTAAAAGGAATAACCAAAAAATAGAATAAAAGGCATAGGGATAGAGGTTAACAAAATAGTAAGCTAGGAAGCTCCAAGCTCTTAGACCTGCACAAGAACATCAAATCAAAGAAACAAAGAAAACAACCAGAAAGTGTCTGAACCAACTTTATAGGAGCTCTGGAAAACAGTCAAAGGTTTATTGCAACAAAGCAAAGACCCAACCAAGAGAAATGAATCTCCATTGGAAGTCCTACTCACAGCAATCAAAGAAAAAAAGAAAGAAAATGTATTCAAATTGGAAGTGAAGAGGTAAAATGGGTACTACTTGAGGAAGACATGATAGAGAGAACCCTAAAGTCTCCACACCTAAAAAATTAAAACTCCACACTTAAAAAAATTGAAATACATTCAGAAAGGAAGCAGGATACATTAAACAAACAGAAATCTGTTGTTTCTATACAGTAATAATGAACTATCAGAATACATTTTTTTAAATCACATATAAAATTTCATCAAAAAGAATAAAATACCTAGGAACAAACTTAATCAAAGAGGTGAAAGACCAATGATAAAGGAAACTGAAGTTGATACAAAGAAGTGGAAAGATACCCTGTACTCTTGGATTGGAAGAATATTCTTAAAATGACCATATTACTCAAATCAATCTTCAAATTCTATGCATTCTTCATCAAAATATCTGTGAAATTTTTCAAAGAACTAGAACCAATAATCCTAAAATTTATATGGAATGACGAATTGCCAAAGCAATTTTGAGAAAAAAAGAACAAGGCTGTACAATAAACCTCCTAGACTTCAGACTGTACTACAAAGCTACAATCATCAAAATACCATGGTATTGGCACAAAAACAGACACATAGGTCAATGGAACAGAACAGAGCCCAGAAATAAGCCAACACACATATGATCAATTAATTTACAACAAACGAAGCAAGAATATATGATGGAGAAAAGACAGTCTCTTCAACAGGTGATGCTGAGCAAACTGGACAGGTACATGTATAATCATGAAATTTGAACATTCTCTCACATCAGGTACAAAAATAAACTAAAAAATGGTTTAAAGACCTATGTAAGAGGTAAACTATAAAACTCCTGCAAGAGAATATAATCAGAAGTCGTACCTACAGTAATCAAGGACTTTATGTCTTATTACAATATGGGTGGGACTTCTGACTATTTCCGAATTCATAGGGGAATCTTTGACATAAAATGTTGCAATATATTTTTTGGATATGTCTCCTAAAGCAAAAAAAAAAAAAAGCAAAAATAAATAAATGTGAGCTAATTAAACATAAAAGCTTTTGCACGATAAAATAAACCACTGGCAAAATAAAAAGAAAAACTACTGAATGGGAGAAAATATTTGCAAATGATGAAAATGAGGACTTAATCTGAAAAATATAAAAATAAGTTACAAACTTCATGTCAGCAAAGCAAACAACTCCATCAACAATTAAGCAAAAGGACTAAATAAACATTTTTCCAAAGAAGGCATACAGATGGCTAATAGGCACAGGAAAAGATGCTTAAGATCACGAATTAGTAGAAAAACAGAAATAAAAACAATATCATCTCACCCCTGTCAGGAGAGCTATCATCAAAGAGTCTACAAATTGTCTTGTTGTTTTCTTTTTGTTTTCCTTTGCTGTGCAAAAGCTTCTCAGTTTGCTTAGGTCCCATTGGTTTATTTTCGCTTTTATTTCTGTTGCTTTGGGAGACTGACTGGAGAAAACACTGGTAAGGCTGATGTCAGAGAATGTTTTGCCCATGTCCTCTTCTAGGAGTTTAATGGTATCTTGTCTTATATTTAAGTCTTTCAGCCATTTTGAGCTTATTTTTGTGCATGCTGTGAGGGTGTGTTCTAGTTTCATTGATTTGCAGGCAGCTGTCCAGGTTTCCCAGCAATTCTTGCTGAATAGACTGTTTTATCCCATTCAATGTTCTTGCCTCCTTTGTAAAAGATTAATTGATCATAGGTGTCTGGGTTTATTTCTGGGTTCTCTATTTTATTCCATTGGTCAGTATGTCTGTTTTGGTACAAGTATTGCACTGTCTTGATGACTGTGGCTTTGTAAAAGTACATGAAGTCTGGGAGAGTTATGCCTCATGCTTCGTTTTGTTCCTCAGAATTGCTTTGGCAATTCTGGGTCTTTTGTAGTTCCATATAAATTTTTGGAGGGTTTGTTCTAGTTCTGTGAAAAATGTCCTGGGTAATTTGATAGGGATTGCACTAAATCTGTAGATTCCTTTGGGTAGTATGGTCATTTTTACAATATTAATTTTTCCAACTCAGGAGGATGGAATATCTTTCCATTTCTTTGAATCTCTTTAATTTCCTTGATTAATGTTTTATATTCTCAGCATATAAGTGCTTTTCCTCCTTGGTCAGGTGTATTCCCAGGTATTTGATTTTTTGGGGGCGCAATTTTAAAAGGTATCATATTTTTATATTCCTTTTCTAAAATTTCATTGTTAGTATACAGAAATGTGACTCATTTCTGAATGTTAACCTTAGTTACAAATGATGCAAGTGACAAGGGCTTAATCTGTAAAATATACAAACAACGTATACAACTCGACAGCAAAAAAGCCAACAACCCAATGGAAAAATGGGCAAAAGACCTGAATAGACATTTCTCCAAGGAAGATATACAGATGGCCAATAAGCACATGAAAAGATGTTCAACATCCCTGATTATTAGAGAAATGCAAATCAAAACTACCATGAGGTATCACCTCACACCAGTCAGAATGGCCACCTTTAGTAAGTCCACAAACAACAAGTGCTGGAGGAGGTGTGGAGAAAACGGAACCCTCTTTCACTGTTGGTGAGAATGTTCCACTATGGAGAACAGTATGGAGGTACCTTAGAAAACTATACATAGAACTACTGTATGACCCAGCAACCCTACTCTTGGGAATATATCCAGACAAAACTTTCCTTAAAAAAGACACATGCACCCGCATGTTCATTTCAGCTCTGTTCACAATAGGCAGGACATGGAAAAAACCCAAATTACCATCGACAGATGATTGGATTAGGAAGAGGTGGTATATATACACAATGGAATACCACTCAGCCATAAAGAAGAACAAAATAATGCCATTTGCATCAACATGGATGGAACTAGAGACCCTCATACTGAGTGAAGTAAGTCAGAAAGAGAAAGACAAATACCGTATGATATCACTTATAACTGGAATCTAATATACAGCACAAATGAACCTTTCCACAGAAAAGAAAATTATGGACTTGGAGCATAGACTTGTGGTTGCCTGGGGGGAGGGGGAAGGAGTGGGATGGATTGGGAGCTTGCAGTTAATGGATACAAACTATTGCTTTTGGAATGGATTAGCAATGAGGTCCTGCTGGGTAGCACTGAGAACTATGTATAGTTACTTATGATGGAGCATGGTAATGGGAGAAAAAAGAATGTATACATTTATGTGTAACTGAGTTACCATGCTATACAGTAGAAAAAAAGTTGTGTTGGGGAAATAATAAAAAATATAAAGATAGATGAGAAAGTCTAAAAAAAACAATCTACAAGTATCCTTGTACAAATATCTGCAACATTATCTATGAATAATATTGGAAATGATGTAAAAAAAATAGAACCCTTGTATCCTGTAAGTAGAAATGTAAATTGATGCAGTCAATAGAGAAAATAGTATGGAGTTAAACTCAAGATAGAAACACCATATAATTTAGCAATTCCACTCATGTGTATATATCTGAAAATGTGAAAATGCTAATTCAAAAAGACACATGCACCCCAATTTTATAGTAGTACTCTTTATAATAGTTGAGACATGGAAGCACCCCAAGTGCCTATCAATGGATGACTGCAGTAAGAAGATATGATATACACACACACACACACACATACACACACAATGTAATATTACTTCGTCATGAAAAAGAATGAAACACTGCTCTTGGCAACATTGGGGATTGACCTAGAGAATATTATGCTTAGTGAAATAAGTCAGACAAATACTGCATATCACTTATATATGGAAGCTAAATGACAATACAATGAATATATATGCAAAACAGAAACAAATTCATAGATTTAGGAAACAAACTTATATTTACCATAGGGGAAAGGGAAGGAGGAGGGATAAACTAGGGATATGGGATTAAACACTATTTATAAAATATATAAGCAACAAGGATACATTGGACTGCACAGGGAATTACAGCCATTATCTTGTAATAATTTATAATGGATTACAATATGCAAAAAATACTGAATCACTATGCTATACCCCTGAAACTCACGAAATACTGTAAATCAACTATACTTCAAAAAAATAAACAAATAAATAAATGAGCAAACAAAAACTATCACCTCTGTTTCATCTGGCAAAAAATAATTCAGAGAACATTGCGTATTTCTAAAAATAATGTAAATATACCATTTTTATTGTAAAAAGAGGAAAATACATCTTCAAAACAACTGAAAAAGTTTCATGGTATTTTTACTAGTTGGGTAGTGGTCTTGGGCTTAAGCAAGTTCCCATTTCCCCACCTCAAACCACAGGAAGCAGAGTAGATGTTAGTTGTAAATTATTGTGTACATATATTATAACCTATCCAGAAGATACCCAACAGACTGTTTCAAGGTGGTCATCACAGTTTCACATAACTCAGAAGACAGGTGAGAAATGCAGTGGACACTGTTTATAAAAGATACTAAGTGACTGAAAACCCACTGTGTTAGTTTGCTAAAGGCTGCCTTTAAAAAAGTATCATAGACTGGGTGGATAAACAACATAAATTTATTTTCTCACATTTTGCAACACTAGAAATCTGAGATTAAGGTGTCAGTATGGCTGATTTCTTCTAAGGCCTCTCTCCTTTGCTTGTACATGGCTGTCTTCCTCCTATATCATCACAGTCTTCCCTCTGTGTGAGTCTGTGTCCTAAGCTATTCTTCTTATAGGACACTAGTCATATTGCATTTGGTCACACCTATATGACCTCATTTTACTTTAATTACCACTTTACGGGCCCTATCTCCAAATAAAGTGCCATCATGAAATACTGGATTTTAGGACTTTGACATATGAATTTTGAAGGATACAATTATGCCTATAATAACCACAGATTTCTGTGGCAAGAGATTATAAGTAGAGACATGCAATGGACTATCTAAAGCCAACAGGAGAAGCTAGGATGAGACTCTTTCAGAAATTATTCTGACGAGAAACCATGAGGTTGCAGGTTCGATCCCTGGCCTTACTCAGTGGGTTAAGGATCCGGCACTGCTGTGAGCTGTGGTGTAGGTTACAGACGCAGCTCGGATCTGGCATTGCTGTGGCTCTGGCATAGGCCAGCAGCTACAGCTCCAATTGGACCTCTAGCCTGGGAACCTCCATATGCCACAGGAGCAGCCCTAGAAAAGGCAAAAGGACAAAAAAAGAAAAAGAAAAAGAAAGAAAGAACTAAAGAAAGAAAGAAATTATGACATTCAAAAATAGCTAAGTATATAGGTGAAACTCAAAAAGTCATAAATATGCCAAGACAAGACGCACGCACCCCCAAAGACGTGAGATGACCTTAAGCTTTTATATCAGACTATTATCCACAAGGACAAGATCAAGCCTACTCAAATGATGACATGACCATCCATAATGAAAAACTGAAAAGACTAGGAAAGGAAGCTCTCCTGTCTCTTTTTTGTTCCTTATATACTTTGAGCTCCTGGCATTCAAGACAATTTCTGTCAAAATATGAGCAAAACAATAGCTAAAGGAAAAGTCATGACACGATGAGAAATAGTCATTACAAAAACAGACTATAAAGGCCTCAAAACAAATGGACTACAACAGCCTTCAAAACTCAAAATTTTAAAAAATAAAAAATAGTGAAGGCTAGGGAAGTAGGAAAATCTGATCTGATTTCCTGAGTTGCCCACACTATTAATAGTCAAATGTCTAATTTTCAACAAAAATAAACAAAAAGCTACAAGCATTCAAAGAAACAAGAAAACAAGACTCATTCAGAGGAAAAAAAAAATAATTGGCAGAGACCATTCAGTAGATATTGGACTTAGCAGACAATGACTTTAAAACAACTTTGCAGTATAAGCTATAATTGTTTCACTGCTCTATACCATTTTCCCCATAACAAAGGCAGAAAAATTCAGGTAGTTTTACAGGTGAACGTTAACAAAACCTTATGAATCAAATGTTTGGATTCAAATGTTCAATTTAGATTCAAATGTTTTACAAGATGATTTAGAGATTTAAAAAAAAAGAGGAAAGGATTTCTGTCTATGGAATGATAAAGTAGACATATTTTTCCCTATCCCTCCTTCTAAGAAAAGATAAAAACCATGGACATTACATATGAAAGAAACATAAGACTGAACAGTAGAGAAAAAAGTTACAGTATTAGCTTTAAAGTAGTGAGAGAGAAAAGCTAAAAACCTCCTAGTAGTAAATTAGAAATAGATCTGAGGAAATCAACCAGAGCACAACGCAGAGAGAAAAGTAGCTAGAAAATATATATATTTTTAAAAAGCTAAAAGGAAAAAGGATAGAATAAGAAATGCTGATGAAACTCAATTAGAAAACTCTATAAGGTCCAAAAAAGGACCTGAGTTGAGTTCCCTGGGTCACATTTTGGCTTCATATAACCCGTCCTAGGTGCTGAAGAAGCGAGAAATCTGGAAATGCCAAAGGACTCAAGTAAAAACTGGCCACAAAAAGCCTGCTCTCTCTAGACCAAGGACCAGAAAAGAAGCAGTCTAGCAGGACATAAAACCTTTAGACATTAACCAATGAATACCAGGAAACACCACAGGGAAAAAAAAACATGCCTACCTCTACCAACAAAGGACTAACATAGTGCTAATCACATCAATATCAGAGAAGGCCAAATGGGCGTCTCATCCTTGCAAGGCAGTAATTAGCCACCTTCTCCCCATGGTATCACTGTAGACTACAAGCATGCCTGGATTTCCACTCTCATCCAGAGTACTGTACCAATGACCCTCCCCACTGGGGTAGTATGAGAAAAGGCCTTATGGAGAGCCAAAAGTAGCCTTCCACATTCATCCAGTAATAATAAGACCATCCCGTCTTCATAGTGTAAACAGAGGTCTATAGGAGGTAGTACTGCATTCTTGCCCATCCCAGAAAAGATGGTACTAGTGTAGGCTTAGTGGGGACCTTAATACCTATCCCCTCCACCCCCAGCAGAAAGGATGGTATCTCTGGCCAAAAAAGAGTGGGAAAACTTGACTTCTGCTCCAATGTGGCAATAATAAGGTAGTATGTATTCAACCAGAGTAGTATCAACATGGTTTGCTAAAATAAGATTCAAATTCTCATAATACCCCAAATGTTAAGACTTCAATTAAAAACAACTTGTAATATCAGAAACTGAGAAGATCTCAAGCTGTATGAGAAAAGACAACAAATACCCAGATGATGGAGATGCTAGAATTATCTGACAATGACTATAAAACTTCAATAATAAAAATAAACAATTAAAAACATGTTTGAAACAAATAAAAAATAGAAAGTCTCAGAAAATAAATATATTTTTAAGAGAATTAAGTGGAGTTCTCATGTGCCACAGCAAGTTAAGGATCCAGGATTGTCACTGCAGCAGCTTGGATCTCTGCTGTGGCATGGGTTTGATCCCTGGCCCAGGAACTTCCGCATGCCATGGGAGTGGCCAAAAAGGATTAAGTGGAAAAATACTATAACTAAATTTAAAAAATCAATGTTTTAATTGAGTATGGCTGGGTCAACAGCAAAATAGCGAGGACAAATGAGAATCAGTAAACTTGAAAACAGAACAATAAAATTTACTCAGTCTGAAAAACTGGGGAAAGTGGGACAGTGCTCAGGGACATGTGAAACTATAACAAAAGGTTTTTTGGTTTGGTTTGATTTTTGCCACACTCAGAGCATATGGAAGTTCCCCAGGGCCAGGGACTGGATCCAAGCTGCAACTGCAAACTACAGCTGTGGGCAATGCCGGACAGTCAACCTGCTGCACCAGGCCAGGGATCAAACCCACGCCTCAGGAGTGATCCAAGCTGCTGCAGAGACAATGCCATCCTTAAGCTATTGCACCACAGTGGGAACTCCCAGAAGATCTTATATTCCTGACATCACAGTCCTAAAAATAGAGGAGAAAGAGGAAAACAATGAAAATCACTCAAGGAATAACTCCTAAAAATTTTTAAAATTTGGCAATAGACAAAAACACAGATTCAAGAAGTGAAGCTCAAACTAGATAACCCCCCAAAATATATATAAAGACATATCATAACCAAACTATTGAAAATAAAAGAAAGAAAAAATCTCAAAAGCAGAAAGAGAGAAATCATACTTTATCTATAAGGGGAAAAATTATGACGGTAGCAAATATCTGACAAAAATGAAGATAAGAAAATGGCACAATATTTTTCAAGCATTTAAAGACAAGAACTGCATTCCTAGAAGTCTATATCCACTGAAAATGTCCTTCAGGAATGAGGAGAAAAACAAGACATTTGCAGATGAAATAAAACTAAGGTTATTGTCACTAGCCCTACACTACAAGAATGGGTAAACAAAGCTCTTTAAACAGAAAGGAAATGCTAAGAGAAGAAATATTTGAACCTGAAGAAAGAAAGAATAGTGGTAATAGCAAAAAATATTGGTAAATACAATAGATTTACCTCTCCTCTTAAGTTTCCTCAATTATTTTTGACAGTTGAAGCAAAAGTTATAACACTGTCTGGTGTGGTTCACAATGTATGTAAAGGAAATACTTAGTACATATTATATTATAAATGGATAGGGAAAGGAACCTAAAAGTGGTAAGTTTATACAGTTCACTAAAAATGGTCAAATATGGACATGAGTAGAGTGTGAGAAAGTATGTGTGTATATGTTCAAATATGTTATATGTACATTATAGTTTACAAACACATAAGTACATATGGAAATACATATATTTACAAATATAATACCTTAGAGTAACTACTAAGAAATCCATACAGAGATACACTCAAGTAGAATACCAAAGGTATATCTGTACATCCATGTTCTTAGCAGCATTATTCACAATAGCCAGATGATAGAAGCAACCCAAGTGCTCATCAACATATATACAGTGGTATATTAGCATTTTTTTTACTTTTTTTATTACTGAATGAATTTATCACATCTGTAGTTGTATAATGATCATAACAATCTGATTTCACAGGATTTCCATCCCACAGCCCAAGCACATCCCCTCACCCCCCAAAATGTCTCCTCCACAGACCATAAGTTTTTCAATGTCTATGAGTCAGTATCTGTTCTGCAAAGAAATTTAGTCTGTCCATTTTTTCAGATTTCACATGAAAGAATTTGATGTTGGTGTCTCATTGTATGGCTGACTTCACTTAGTATGATAATTTCTAGGTCCATCTGTGTTGCTAAGAATGCCGGTATTTCGTTATTTTAATGGCTGAGTAATATTCCGTTGTGTATATGTACCACTTGATCCACTCCTCTGTCGACGGACCTTTAGGTTATTTCCATGTCTTGGCTATTGAAAATAGTGCTGCAATGAACATCGGAGTACATGTGTCTTTGCGAGTCATGGTTTTCTCTGGATAGATGCCCAGAAGTGGGATTGCTGGATCAAATGGTAGTTCTATGTTTAGTTTTCTGAGGAATCTCCATACTGGTTTCCACAGTGGTTGCATCAATTTACAATCCCACCAACAGTGTACTAGGGTTCCTTTTTCTCCACACCCTCTCCAGGACTTACTGTTCGTAGACTTTTGGATGATGGCCATTCTGGCTGGTGTAAGGTGGTACCTCAGTGTGGTTTTGATTTGAATTTCTCTAATAATGAGTGATGCTGAACATCTTTTCATGTGTTTTTTGGCCATCTGTATGTCTTCTTTGGAGAACTGTCTGTTTAGATCTTCTGCCCATTTGTTGATGGGGTTGTTTTTTTGGCATGGAGCTGCAAAAGGTGTTTGTAAATTTTGGAGATCCATCCCTTGTCAGTTGATTCACTTGCAAAGATTTTCTCCCATTCTGTGGGTTGTCTTTTTGTGTTGTTTAGGGTTTCCTTTGCTGTGCAGAAACTTTTCAGTTTGATTAGGTCCCATTTGTTTGTTTTTCTTTTTAGCATCAATACTCTAAAAGGTGGATCTGAGATGTTGCTGTCGTTTATGTCAGAGAGTGTTGGGCCTATATATTCCTCTAAGAGTTTTATAGTATCTGGTCTTATATCTAGGTGTTTAATCCATTTGGAGTTTATTTTTGTGTATGGTGTTAGGAAGTGTTCTAATTTCCTTCTTTTCCATGTGGCTGTCCATTTTTCCCAGCACCACTTATTGAACAAACTGTCCTTTCTCCATTGTATACCCTTGCCTCCTTTGTCATAGATGAGTTGGCTGTAGGTGCGTGGGTTTAATTTTGGGCTTTCTGTCCTGTTCCACGGATCTGTATGTTTGTCTTTGTGCCAGTACCATATGGTTTTGAGGATTATTGCTTTGTAGTATAGTCTGAAATCCAGGAGCCTGATTCCTCCAGCTCCATTTTTCTTTTTCAGGATGTCTTCGGCTATTCTGGGTCTGTTGTGCTTCCAAACAAACTTTAAAATATTTTGTACGAGTTCTGTGAAAAAAGTCCTTGGTAATTTGATAGGGGTTGCATTGAATCTGTACATTTCCTTAGGTACTATAGTCATTTTGATAATATTAACTCTTCCAATCCATGAGCATGGTATGTCTTTCCATCTATTTGTGTCATCTTTGATTTCTTTCATCTGTGTCTTATAGTTTTCAGAGTACAGGTCTTTTGACTCTTTAGGTAGGTTTATTCCTAGGTATTTTATTCTTTTGGATGCAATGGTAAACGGGATTGCTTCCCTAATTTCTTTTTCTGCTCTTTTGTTGTTAGTGTATAGAATAATATTAGCCTTTTAAAAAAGGAAATTATGGTATGCTACAACATGGAAGAATTTTGAGGACATTATGCTAAGTAAAATAGGCCAATCACAAAAGAAGTAACATTTGAATTCATTCATATTAGGGATGAAGAGTAGTCAAACTCAAATAAACAGAAAGTTGAATAGCAGCTGCCCAGAACTGGGAGAGAGGGAAATGGGAAGGTGTTGGAAAATGAGTATAAAGTTAAGCTTTTGTAAGGTGAAAGTTATCAAGATTGGTTACAGAACAATGTGCATATACTTAACACTAATGAACTGTACACTTAAAAAATTCTTAATGTGGTAAATTTTATGTTATGTGAATTTTATCGCAATTTTTTTAAAAAAATACACTGAAAAACATTGCAAATAAATCAAAATGTAATTCTGAAGTAAGTTCAAATAGCCCAGATAATTGCAAGCAAAAGAAAGCATAGAAACAGAAACGGAAAGAACACATAGAAAACAATAAAATAACAGACTTAGCCTTAACATATAAACAACTATATTAAATTTAAATGATCTAATTAAACCAATGAAAGGACAGAGACTGGCAGAACTAAAGAAAATAACACAGTGCAACTATATGATATCTATAAGAAATTCATCTGAAACACAATAGTAGGTTAAAAGTAAAGAAACATAAAAAGATATACTATGCAAACATTAGTTTTTCTAAAGCAGGAATGGATATATTACTATCAGATAAAGTAGACATCAGAGCAAATAACCAAGGACAGAGAAAGACAGTCTATTACATAATGATAAAGTAATCCCCCAGGAAAACACAAAATTCCCAAATGTGAATGTACAAGATGTTCAACATACATGAAGTAAAAACTGATAGAACCTTAAGAAGAGACAAATCACTTCTCTCTCAAAAATTGATAGAACTGAACAAAAAAATCAGCAAAGATAAAGAACTTAACAATACCATCAACCTAATCAACAGTATAAAACATTCTACCTAACATCAGCAGAATACATATTCTTTTCAAACACCCATAAAGCATGTACTGATATATACCATTGTGTTCATTTTCTATTTGCTGTCATAACAAATTACCACGAAGTTAGTGGCTTAATACAAATATGTCATCTTACCATTGTTGTGGTCAAAAAATTAAACAGGTCTCACCTGGCTGGAATCAAAGTGTTGGCAGAGCTGCATTTCTTCGGGACACTAAAGGAGGGAATTTCTTTCCTTGCCTTTCCATCTACCCACATTCCTCGGCTTATGGCCCAATATATCCATCTTCAAAGTTAGCAATGTCACATCAAGTCATCAAATTTTTCAGACACTGTCATATTTCTAAATCTTTCCCGCTTGATCTTCTATTACAATTACAAGGCCCTGGTGAAAGCATTGGGCACACCTGGAAAATCCAGGATCACTTCCCAAGTTCAGCCCATTAGCAACCTTACTTCCATTCGCAACCTAATTCCCCTTTGCAATATAATATATTCAAAAATTTCAGGGATTAAGATGTGGACATGTTGAGGTGGTTATTATTCTGCCTACCACAACCATGTTCTGAGCCATAAAACCAACTTCAGAAAATGTAAATGATTTGCTTTAGAGAGTGTTCTCTAGTCACAACAGACTCAAAATAGAAATCAAAACAGAAAGATATCTGAAAATTTTCCAAACGTTTAGAAACTAAACAACATGAAATAAAGGGAAAAGAAAAATGCATTTAATTGAATGAAAATGAAACTACACCATAACCAAAGTGGTTATGTTGGCAGACGACTGATGGTTAATGTAGAAAACACCAAGTAAACTAAAAAAACTCCCCTAGGACTAATAAGTGAATTTAGCAAGGTTCCACAATAAAAGATCAATATACAAAATCAACTGTACTTCCATATACTAGCAATGAATACGTGGATACTGAAATTTAAAATACAATTTTTATATACAATCACACACAAAAAAACCATTCAGGTATAAATTTAACAAAACATATTCATAATTTGTATGCTGAAAAAAAACAAAACGGTTGTGAAAAAAATCAAATATCTGATAAATGAATGAACTTACCATGTTCATGGATGGTAAGGGGTAAAGAGTAAAGGGGTCAATTCTTACCAAAGTGATATACAGATTTAAGGCAATCCTTATTAAAATCCCATCAAGACTTTTTTGGATAGATATACAAAATAATTCTAAACTTTATATAAAAGGACAAAGGGATGAAAATAGCTAAAACAATTTTGGAAAACAATAAAATGGAAAATTACTTTGCCTGATTTTAGCACTTATTATATAGCATCATCAAGAAGATAGGTTATTATTCATGGATCAATGACACATTAAAGAAAATCCATAAAAAGACCCACATAAATTTGTCCAACTAATTTTTATTTATTTTTTTTTTATTTTTATTTATTTTTTTTTTTAAATTTTATTTTCCCACTGTACAGCAAGGGGGTCAGGTTATCCTTACATGTATACATTACAATTACAGTTTTTCCCCCACCATTTCTTCTGTTGCAACATGAGTATCTAGACATAGTTCTCAATGCTATTCAGCGGGATCTCCTTGTAAATCTATTCTACGTTGTGACTGATAAGCCCAAGCTCCCGATCCCTCCCACTCCCTCCCCCTCCCATCAGGCAACCACAAGTCTCTTCTCCAAGTCCATGATTGATTTTCTTTTCTGAGGAGATGTTCATTTGTGCTGGATATTAGATTCCAGTTATAAGTGATGTCATATGGTATTTGTCTTTGTCTTTCTGGCTCATTTCACTCAGTATGAGATTCTCTAGTTCCATCCATGTTGCTGCAAATGGCATGATGTCATCCTTTTTTATGGCTGAGTAGTATTCCATCGTGTATATATACCACATCTTCTGAATCCAATCCTCTGTCGATGGACATTTGGATTGTTTCCATGTCCTGGCTATTGTGAATAGTGCTGCAATGAACATGCGGGTGCATGTGTCTCTTTTAAGTAGAGCTTTGTCCGGATAGATGCCCAAGAGTGGGATTGCAGGGTCATATGGAAGTTCTATGTATAGATTTCTAAGGTATCTCCAAACTGTTCTCCATAGTGGCTGTACCAGTTTACATTCCCACCAACAGTGCAGGAGGGTTCCCTTTTCTCCACAGCCCCTCCAGCACTTGTTATTTGTGGATTTATTAATGATGGCCATTCTGACTGGTGTGAGGTGGTATCTCATGGTAGTTTTGATTTGCATTTCTCTTATAATCAGCGATGTTGAGCATTTTTTCATGTGTTTGTTGGTAATCTGTATATCTTCCTTGGAGAAATGTCTATTCAGGTCTTTTGCCCATTTTTCCATTGATTGATTGGTTTTTTTGCTGTTGAGTTGTATAAGTTGCTTGTATATTCTAGAGATTAAGCCCTTGTCAGTTGCATCATTTGAAACTATTTTCTCCCATTCTGTAAGTTGTCTTTTTGTTTTCTTTTGGGTTTCCTTTGCTGTGCAAAAGCTTTTCAGTTTGATGAGGTCCCATGGGTTTATTTTTGCTCTAGTTTCTATTGCTTTGGGAGACTGACCTGAGAAAATATTCATGATGTTGATGTCAGAGAGTGTTTTGCCTATGTTTTCTTCTAGGAGTTTGATGGTGTCCTGTCGTATATTTAAGTCTTTCAGCCATTTGGAGTTTATTTTTGTGCATGGTGTGAGGGTGTGTTCTAGTTTCATGGCTTTGCATGCAGCTGTCCAGTTTTCCCAGCAATGCTTGCTGAATAGACTTTCCTTTTCCCATTTGATGTTCTTGCCTCCCTTGTCAAAGATTAATTGACCATAGGTGTCAGGGTTAATTTCCAGATTCTCTATTCTGTTCCATTGGTCTGTCTGTCTGTTTTGGTACCAGTACCACACTGTTTTGATGACTGTGGCTTTGTAGTATTTCTTGAAGTCTGGGAGAGTTATGCCTCCTGCTTGGTTTTTGTTTCTCAGGATTGCTTTGGCGATTCTGGGTCTTTTGTTGTTCCATATAAATGTTTGGATTGTTTGTTCTAGTTCTGTGAAAAATGTCATGGGTAATTTGGTAGGGATTGCATTGAATCTGTAGATTGCTTTGGGTAGGATGGCCATTTTCACAATATTGATTTTTCCAATCCAGGAACATGGAATATCTTTCCATTTTTTTACATCTTCTTTGATTTCTTTGATTAAGGTTTTATAGTTCTCGGCATATAGGTGAGGTGTATTCCGAGGTATTTGATTTTGTGAGGTACAATTTTAAAAGGTATCGTATTTTTGTATTCCTTTTCTAATGCTTCATTGCTGGTATACAGAAATGCAACTGACTTCTGAATGTTAATCTTATATCCTGCCACTTTGCTGAATTTATTAATCAGTTCAAGGAGTTTTGGGGTTGAGTCCTTAGGGTTTTCTAGGTATAGAATCATGTCATCTGCATACAGTGACAGTTTGATCTCTTCTCTTCCTATATGGATGCCTTTGATTTCTTTTGTTTGTCTAATTGCTGTGGCTAGGACTTCCAAAACTATGTTGAAGAGCAGTGGTGAGAGTGGGCATCCCTGTCTTGTTCCAGATTTGAGTGAGAAGGCTTTCAGTTTTTCCCCATTGAGGATTATATTTGCTGTGGGTTTATCATAAATGGCTTTGATTATATTCAGGAATGTTCCCTCTTTACCCACTTTGGCGAGGGTCTTGATCATGAATGGATGTTGAACTTTGTCAAATGCTTTTTCTGCATCTATTGAGATGATCATATGATGTTTGACTTTTTTTTTGTTAATGTGGTGTATGATGTTGATTGATTTGCGTATGTTGAACCATCCTTGTGAACCTGGGATGAACCCAACCTGGTCATGGTGTATAATTTTTTTGATATGTTGTTGGATTCGGTTGGCTAAGATTTTGTTGAGAAGTTTTGCATCTATATTCATCAATGATATTGGGCAATAGTTTTCTTTTTTGGTGGTATCTCTGCCTGGTTTTGGAATGAGGGTGATGGTGGCCTCATAGAATGTCTTTGGGAGTATTCCTTCTTCTTCAACCTTTTGAAAGAGTTTAAGGAGGATGGGCACCAATTCCTCTTTATATGTTTGATAGAATTCACCTGTGAAGCCATCTGGTCCTGGGCTTTTATTTGTAGGGAGTGATTTTATGACCTCTTCAATTTCATTTCTAGTGATTGGTCTGTTCAGTTGGTCTGTTTCTGCTTGATTCAGTTTTGGCAGGCTGTAAGATTCTAGAAAATTGTCCATTTCTTCCAGATTGTCAAACTTATTGCCATATAGTTGTTCATAGTATTCTCTTATGGTTTTTTGTATTTCTGCTGTATCCGTTGTGATTTCTCCTTCTTCATTTCTAATTTTGGTGATTTGGGTTCTTTCTCTCCTCTTTTTAGTGAGTCTGGCCAGGGGTTTATCAATTTTGTTCACCTTTTCAAAGAACCAGCTCTTGGTTTTATTAATTTTCTCTATTGTTTTTTGAGTCTCTATTTTATTGATTTCTTCTTTGATCTTTACAATTTCCTTCCTTCTGCTGACTTTAGGACTTCTTTGTTCTTCTTTTTCTAATTCATTTAGGTGGAGGGTTAAGTTGTCAATTTGGGATCTTTCTTCTTTTTTGAGAAAGGCCTGGATTGCTATAAATTTCCCTCTGAGCACTGCTTTCGCAGCATCCCATAGATTTTGAGAGGTTGTGTCTTCATTATCATTTGTTTCAAGGTAGTTTTTAATTTCCTTCTTGATTTCCTCATTGACCCATTGGTTTTTTAGTAGCATGTTGTTTAGTCTCCATGGAGTAGGTTTTTTCTCTTTCCTTTTCCCATGGTTGATTTCTAATTTCATGGCATTGTGGTCAGAGAAGATACTTGAGATAATTTCTATGCTCCTAAATTTATTGAGATTCGCTTTATGTCCCAATATGTGGTCGATTCTTGAGAATGTTCCATGAGCATTTGAGAAGAATGTGTATTCTGATTTTTTTGGATGTAGTGTCCTGAAGATATCAATTAAGTCTAACTTTTCTATTGTTTCCTTTAGGATCTCTGTTGCTTTATTGGTTTTCTGTCTAGAGGATCTGTCCATTGATGTGAGGGGGGTATTAAGGTCTCCTACTATGATTGTATTCTCATCAATATCTCCCTTTATGTCTGTTAATATTTGTTGTATGTATCTGGGTGCTCCTATGTTTGGGGCATATATGTTGATGATAGTAACATCCTCTCCTTGGATGGATCCCTTAATCATTAAATAGTGTCCTTCTTTGTCTTTCTTTATGTCTTTTGTTTTAAAGTCTATTTTGTCTGATATGAGCGTTGCAACTCCTGCTTTTCTGTCATGTCTATTGGCATGAAATACTTTTCCCCAGCCTTTCACTTTCAATCTATATGTATCTTTTGTCCTAAGGTGAGTTTCTTGTAGGCAGCATATTGAAGGTTTTTGCCGTTTTATCCACTCAGCCATTCTGTGTCTTTTGATTGGGGCATTCAGTCCATTGACATTTAAGGTGATAATTGATAGATGATTATTTATTGCCATTTGATCCTCGTGTTCCACTTGATTCTATGGTTCTCCATTCTTCTTTTTTTTTTTTTTTTTTTTTTTTTTTTGGTTGGATGGTCTCCTGTTATTATCTGCTTGAGTGTATTTTTTTTTTTCATTTTTTGCAAATGCAATATTTGGTTTTGGCTTGTGGTTGCCCTGTTTTTTAAGTATGCTAACCCCTTCCCATAATTGTGTGTTTTAGCCTGATGGTCCTGTAAGTTCAAACACTTCATTATTATATTAAAATTAAGAAGAGAGACATACATACAAACAAAAAGGATTATTTACCTCCTAACATCCCTTGCCCACATTTTATGGTTTTGATGACTCTTTTATTTTTTTCTTTTTAATTTTATTTTGTTTGAAGCATGTTCATGATTAAATCTGTATGCTGGCTTATTTGAGTGACTGCTCTCTGATTGTATCTTCCTCAGTCCTAGTTCTTCCTCTTCTTCTTCTTCTTCTTTTTTTTTTTCTTTTCTTTTTTCTTCCCTTTCCTTTCTTTCTTTTTGGTTTAGAGAAGCCCTTTCAATATTTCCTTTAACCTGGGTTTTGTGTTGCTGTATTCTTTAAGTTTTGGTTTGTTCGGAAAAATTTTTATTTCCCCTTCTATTTTAAATGATATTCTTGCTGGATAAAGTATTCTAGGTTGCATATTTTTTCCTTTGAGCACTTTAAATATCTCTTGCCATTCCCTCCTGGCCTGTAGTGTTTCTGTAGAGAAATCAGCTGATATTCTTATGGGGGTTCCCTTGTAGGTAACATTCTGTTTTTCTCTTGCTGCCTTGAGGATCCTCTCTTTATCACTAACTTTTGCCATTTTTATTATGATGTGTCTTGGTGTGGGTCTGTTTGGGTTCAGTTTGTTTGGGGCCCTCTGTGCTTCTTGTATCTTGAATCCAGTATCCTTTAGATTTGGGAAGTTTCCAGCGATAATTTCTTCAAATATATTTTCCATTCCCTAATCTTTTTCTACTCCTTCTGGAATTCCTATTATGTGTAGATTGGCCCGTTTTATATTATCCCATAGATCTCTTATATTGCTTTCCAGTTTTTTGATTCGGTTTTCTGTCTGTTGACCAGATTGAGTGATTTCCATTATTCTATCTTCCATATCACTGATTCGTTCTTCTGCATTATTCATTCTGGTTTTTACTGCCCCTAGTTCAGTTTGCATCTCTGCAAATGAATGTTCTAGTTTTTCTTGGCTCCTCCTTATATTTTCTAGCTCCTTTCCGAGGGTATCTGCATTGCTGTTCATATCTTCTCTTAATTCCTTCAGTATTTTCACTATTTCTCTTTTGAACTCCAGGTCTGTCAGACTGCAGAGATCAGTTTCATTGTTGACTGTTTTAGGTGAGTTCTCCTGTTGGTTTGACTGGGGGTGGTTTCTCAGCTTCTTCATCTTGCTTGTTGTCTTCTTTCTCCTGAGGGAGTTGTACTCTCCGTTATCGGGTAGTGTTTGCCTTGTCACTGCCCTGGAATATTTCCTGAGGGCTGTCGTTGTTGGTCAATCTTTTTTTGAGGCAGTGTGGCTTTTCTGGAGTGTTGATGGGACTAACAGTGTTTCTTTGAAGCAAAGGAG
Organism: Sus scrofa; assembly: GCF_054392235.1. NCBI lineage: Eukaryota > Metazoa > Chordata > Mammalia > Artiodactyla > Suidae > Sus > Sus scrofa. The sequence continues at coordinate 64,478,128 of NC_139401.1, forward strand.
GACTTCCTGAGGGCAGACAGGACTGGGAGGTCCACCCCACGATGGTAGCAGATTTCACTTGGTTCTCAGCACCCCCTGGGGTCTTGGGCGGGTAGCAGGGCCCTTGGAGACTCAAGAGGTTCCTCCCCAGGACAGCCCGACTCAGAAAGACCGTCTGAGATCTTTTCCCGATTCCGCCAGGCTTGTTGTAGCTTTTCTGGGCTGCAGGGGGTCCTGCCTGGAGCTGGCAGTCCTATGCAGCTGGTCCACTAGGTCTCAGCACCCCTTGGGGTCTTGGGCGGGTAGCAGGGCCTTTGGAGACTCAAGAGGCTCCTCCCCAGAACAGCCCGACTCAGAAAGACCGTCTGAGATCTTTTCCCAAGTCGGCCAGGCTTGTTGCAGCTTTTCTGGGCTGCAGGGGGTCCTGCCTGGAGCTGGCAGTCCTATGCAGCTGGTCCACTAGGTCTCAGCACCCCCTGGGGTCTTGGGCGGGTAGCAGGGCCCTTGGAGGCTCAAGAGGCTCCTCCCCAGGACAGCCTGACTCAGAAAGACCGTCTGAGATCTTTTCCCAAGTCGGCCAGGCTTGTTGCAGCTTTTCTGGGCTGCAGGGGGTCCTGCCTGGAGCTGGCAGTCCTATGCAGCTGGTCCACTAGGTCTCAGCACCCCTTGGGGTCTTGGGCGGTTAGCAGGGCCCTTGGAGGCTCAAGAGGCTCCTCCCCAGGGCAGCCCGATTCAGAAAGACCGTTTGAGATCTTTTCCCAATTCGGCCAGGCTTGTTGCAGCTTTTCTGGGCTGCAGGGGGTCCTGCCTGGAGCTGGCAGTCCTATGCAGCTGGTCCACTAGGTCTTAGCACCCCCTGGGGTCTTGGGCGTGTAGCAAGGCCCTTGGAGACTCAAGAGGCTCCTCCCCGGGGGAGCCCGTCTCAGAAAAACCGTCGGAGAATTAGGTCGATCTATTCACGGCCTGGCTAGGCTTGTTCTAGCTTTTCTGGGCTGCAGGCCTTTTCTAGGGGGCTGGTGGTGTTTGGTGCTGCTCTGTGGAAGTGTAGCCCCTCCAAAGGGCAAGCAGGCCTGTGCAGGGACAGCCCCTGCGGTGGTAGGCTTCAGGCAATTGTTGAGGCCAGCCCTCCTGGATGGCAGGCAGCCCCAGGTTCGGCGAGAGCGTAGGGGGTGGCGGGGGTGGGGGGAGGGAATGCACTGGGAAGCACAGCTTTCTGCTAGCTAGCGGGCCTGTAAGCTTGTTGTGGCGTGGGGGGTATTCTATGGGGACCCACCCCTTCTTCTCTCCCCTCCCCAGCACGGGCGCAGACCAGGCTCTTCTCCCAGGTTCCCTCTGAGGCGGCTTTCCACTTCCCCGCCCCTAGAGTATTGCTCCCTTCCTCTGCGACAGCTTTGTTTTCTAGTCTCCCAGGCAGTCTCTGCCCCGTCAAATGGTTTAGAGACCTCCCAAGCAGTTTCCGCTCTTCCCCGCCCCCCTAGCCCGGGGACTAATCTCTGGAGCCGAGGTCTCGGTGCCCAGCCCCCCCCCCAGGCGTCCCCCGGCCCTTTCTTGGGGACTAACCTTCGGAGGCGAGGTCTCGGTGCCCAGCCCCAACCCAGGCGTCCCCCGGCCCCCTCTCGGGGACCAACCTTCAGAGCTGAGGTCTCGGTGCCCAGCCCCCACCCAGGCGTCCCCCGGCCCTTTCCCGGGGACTAACCTCTGGAGCCGAGGATTCGGTGCCCAGCCCCCACCCAGGCGTCTCAATTTTTGGTGACTGTACCCGTAGTTCAGATGGTCCGTTGGGTTCTTGATCGTTTTTCCGTACTCCGACTTACTGCTACACTCTTCTCTGCATCTGGAGATTCCTCCGGTTCGTTTGATCTTTCCCCCGGTAGGAGACTTTCCAGGGTGCGGGATCCCTTTCTCCTCCGCAGTTCCCTTTCGGGAGCGCCCGTCCCGTTCGGATTCACCTTCTCTCACTCTCCTCTTTTCTCCCGTTCTGCCCAATAATGTCACGAACTTCTTGCCGTTATTGGAGTTTAGGTTCCTCTGCCAGCGATTGGTTGTTGTTCTGTGCGAGTCATTTCTTCTGTAGATGTGCTTTTTTTGTTGTGTTTGTGGGAGAGGGCGAGCGTGTCCCCCTACTCCTCCGCCATCTTGTCCCAACTAATTTTTAAATAAATTTTTAGAACAATTTTAGATTTAAAGAAAAATTACAATACTACAGAGTTCCCATATACTTTACACCCAATTTTCCTATCATTAACATTTTACACAACATGGTACCTGTGTTACAATTAATGAACCAAGCATTCATATTGTACTCAGATTTCCTTAGTCTTGTTTTTCTTGGCTTCTGGTCATAGGGAGTTCCCATCGTGGCACAGCGGAAATGAATCTGACTAGGAACCATGAGGTTACAAGTTCCATCCCTGGCCTCACTCAGTGGGTTGAGGATCCAGCGTTGCCATGAGCTGTGGTGTAGGTCACAGATGCAGCTCGGATCTGGCATTGCTGCAGCTGTGGCGTAGGCTGGAAGCTTAACTCCAATTAGACCTCTAGCCTGGGAACTTCCAAATGCCATGAGTGCGGCCCTAAAAAAAAAAAAATGGATCATAGACTTCGACCTAAAAGAGTAAATATTTTTGAAGGAAAACTTAGAGAAAATCTTTAGGTACTAGTCCTTGCATATGAGTTCTTGGACTTGAAACAAAAGCACAATTTATGAAAGAAAAATATCTTCAAACTGAACTTCATCAAAACTTTAAAATTTTCCTCTGCAAAATGTCCTGCATAGAGGATGAAAAGATAAGCTATAGACTGGGAGAAAATATTTACAAACCACATATATCACAAAGGACTCATATCTAGAATATACTAAAACTGAAAATTAAATATAAACAGTCCAATCAGAAAATAAGCAACAGAAATAAAGACATGATTCACTGAAGAGGGTATATGGATGGCAAACAAGCACAAAAAAAGGATTATAAACATCATTAGTTATAAACACCATTAGTTATTTGGGAAGTGCAGATTAAGACCACAGAGAGATAATACTATATACCTATCCAAAAGGCTAAAATAAAAAATATTAACAATACCAAATGCTGGTGAGGATGCAGAAAAACTGAACTTACCTTGTTCTTGCAAATGTAAAATTTTAAAACAACTCCGGAAAATATTTTGATGGTCTCTTACCATACAACGCAGCAATTATACTTCTCTGGGGACATTTAACCCAAAGAAATGAAAACACATACCTGTTCAAAATTCTCTACATGGATGTGCATAGCAGCTTTATTAGCAGCCAAAAACTGAAAATAACCCAAATATTTTTCATCAGATGAATGGTTAAACAGTGGTACACCCATAGCATGGAATACCATTCAGCAATAAAGAGAGATGAAGTATTGATAGATGCAACAACTAGAAGAATTTTCAAAAAATTGTGCTGAGTGAAAAAAAAAAGACATTTTCAAAAGACTTAATACTGTATGATTCCATTCATGTAGCATTCTCCAAATGAAAAAAATAAATAGAAATGAGTAATTTATTCTTGGTTGCCAGGAGATAAGGATGTTGGCAGGCAGGTGGGTGGGTATGAATATAAAAAGGTAGCATGAAGGAGACCTTTGTGGTAATGAACAGGTTATATATCTTGCTCGAGGTTATAGTCATACAAATCTACATGTGATAAAATGCATAGAACTATATATAAACATTGTACCAATGTCATTTTCCAGATTTTGCTGTCGTACATATTTATGTAAGGTGTAACCACTGGGATAAACTGAATAAAAGCTACAAAGGATATGTCTGTACTATACTTGAAATTTCCTATGAATCTAAAATTACCTCAAAATATGGAGTTCCCGTCGTGGCACAGTGGTTAACGAATCCGACTAGGAACCATGAGGTTGCGGGTTCGGTCCCTGCCCTTGCTCAGTGGGTTAACGATCCCGCGTTGCCCTGAGCTGTGGTGTAGGTTGCAGACGCGGCTCGGATCCCGCGTTGCTGTGGCTCTGGCGTAGGCCAGCGGCTACAGCTCCGATTAGACCCCTAGCCTGGGAACCTCCATATGCCGCAGGAGCGGCCCAAAGAAATAGCAAAAAGACAAAAATAAATAAATTAATTAATTAAATAAAATAACCTCAAAATAATACATTTTTAAAAATAACGAAATCTATCCAATTATTTATTGGTCTAACAGCAAAGCCAGTTCTAAAAACAATGGCTTCCTTTCTGTTACGTGAATCCACCAGAAACATGCTCACTTTGGGGCTATTATAATTTTTGTACCCCCGGACGTCTTTGCTAAAACGTCACCTTGTCAGAGAGGCTTCTCTGTAAATCCTGATCTAAGATTGCATATCTTGTATACACACACTATCCCCATCCCTACTTATTTTTTCTCTACATCCAACATACCATATATTTAGCTAATTATCTTGTTTATGTTCTTTCTCCTCCCAGTAGACTAGAAACTTCACAAGAGTGAGGATTTTTATCTATTTTATTTACAATTATATCCAGTTTATTAGAACAGTGCATGAAACATAGTATGCCCTCAATAAATAACTGTTGAATGAGTGAATGATAAAATGTACAGGAAAAGAAAACTATGGACCAGTCTCACTCATGAACACAGATGCAAAAATCCTAAACAAAACAAAATATGGGTGAATAAGCAATGATAAGAAAGTCACTGTAAGAAGGAAAACCTCCCATTTGTGATAATATGGATGGAATTTGAAGGCATTATGCTGCGTGAAATAAGTCAGACAGAAAATACAAATACAGTATGGTCTCACTTATATGGGAAGTAAAAGAAAAAAACTCACAGAAAAAGATTAAATTTTTGGTTACCAAATAAAAAGGTAGGGGGTGGAGCAATTGTATAAATGTGGTCAAGGTACAAATATCAATTATAAGATAAATAAGTGCTAAAGATATAATGCATAACAGGATGACTATAGTTAACACTGCTATAAGGTATAATTGAAAGTTCTTAAGGGACTAGATCATAAAAGCTCTCATCATAAAAAAAATGTACTATTCTCTCTCTTTTTGTGTACATATATAAGGTGATAGATGTTAACTAAATTTATTCATTTCACAATGTACATATATATTGTCATTATGCTATATGTCAAATTTATACAGTGCTGTATGTCAATTACATCTCAATAAAACTGAAAGAAAAATGAAAGTTATTTACATTATGTGCAAATAATGGTTATTCTAACATTTCAAGAAAAACCAAACACTACAAAATCTATTAGTAATTTACCATATTTAAAGACTAAAGGTACAAAAAAAGCATTTGATAAGATGCAGCACTCATTCACAATCATTATTACCTAAAAGAAAAAAAGGCAGCTTCAGACTAGAAAGGAACTTCCTTAACCTAAAAACGACTATCAACCAAATGCATTAAACACTAGACTTAATGGTGATATTTTAGAAATGTTCTCACTCAAATATGGATCAGGTCCAGGGTTCCACTATAGTTCTTACTAATAAACACGATATGGTAACCCTAGCTATTTCAGTTAGACAAGAAAAAGGAATACAAAGTATAAAGATTGGAAAGGAAGTTTCAAAATTGTGGATGTTTATAGGTAACATGATTTACTATATAGAAAATCCAAGTAAATCTGCAGACAAACCATTAGAACTAATGAGAGTTCATCAAGGTTATGAGATACAAGATCAACATATAAAATCAATAGAATTCAGGGTTGTGAATCAAAATGACAGTGTAAGAGAATGTAAAGGTCATCCTCCAACGAAGACATGTAAAATTCATCTATACAAGTAGAACAATTCTCACTGAAAACTAAGTGGGAACTGGAAGAAAGACTCCTGTACAACCAAGGCTGTAAGAAAGATATGATCATAATCAAGTGGGAAGAGAAGAAAAGCAATCAGGTTGGGAGAGGACTCAGGGAAAAAGAAAGCTTACACAGGCAGAGACCCACCCTGGGAAATGAGCAGTATGAGGAATTGTATGAATGTGGTCAAATGTACAAATATCAGTTATAAGATAAATAAGTACTGAAGATATAATGCATAACAGGATGACTATAGGTAACACTGCTATAAGGTGCATTGGATGCACCAGTCCTGGGGTCCTACACAGGGGAAATGAGTCCCCATGTATCGTCGGAGGACTGTGGAGACTAAGAGAAAAACTGTGGCAAGGCTGGACTCTGCTCTTGAGAAGAATGCAGATGCAAGCTTACTGCTGAGGCAGGGGGGGATGGGGTCTGCTCTAGAGGCTTCCATGTTCCCCACGACAATTAAAGCACACCCCAGCCTGAGCCAAGAGAATACACCAGCCCCATTCATTCCATATGGCAGCACAGTACTGGATCTATAAATGGCCATGACTGGGGAAAACACTCAACCATGAGACACAAAAATGACTAAGTCCTGGGATGGAGCATAGATGGGTCGGCAAAAGTCACTGTAGGTGCTTACTCCAGCAGTGCTTTAGAAGCAGTTGGTATTTATGACAGAAGCTACACCACAACTCCCTGCCCTGCAAAAAGTGTGGAGAGGCAATAGGGGCCCTACCTGGTCTCCACAGCAATTCTGTAACAGGACAGAAATTACAGAAGCTGGAAGCAGTAACTGACAGTGAGGAAAAATGGGAACTTGCACCAGAGGCTGCTTCTAAGTAGAGATGCAGGTGCTTGCACAGTCAGTGCATCAGATCTCCGTCTGTAGTCATAAACGACACAATAGACCAGTTGTACTCAATACACATCTACAGGTCATTACATCAAAAAGAGCAGAATACAAATTTTTTCAAGTGCACATAGAACATTCTCTGGGATAGATTACAGGCAATTCTAAACAAATTTAAGAGTATTGAAATTATATCAGGAAATATTTCTGATCACAACCATAAGAAACTAGAAATCAATTACAGAAAGAAAAATGAGAAAAGAACAAATATGTTGAGACTAAAACATGCTACTAAAAGACTACTGGGCCAATGAAGAAATCAAAGAAGAAATGATAGCGTCTTCAGGATTTTCAAGGTATAATGTCATGTCATCTGCAGTTATAGATTTACTTCTTCCTTTCCAGTTCGGATTCCTTTTATTTGTTTTACTTCTCTGATTGCCTTGGCTAGGACTTCCAAGACTATGTTGAATAGGAGTGGCGAGAGCAGACATCCTTGTCTTGTTCCTGATCTCAGCAGAAATTCTTTCAGCTTTTCCCCATTGAGAATGGTGTTAGCTCTGGGTTTGTCGTGTATGGCTTTTACCATGTTGAGGTAGGTTCCCTCTATGCCCATTTTCTGAAGGGTTTTTTATCAGAAATAGGTGTTGGATTTTGTCAAAGGCTTTTTCTGCATCTATTGAGAGGATCATCTATTGAGAGGTTGTTATTCTTCAGTTTGCTAATGTGTTGTATCACACTGTTTGATTTGCAGATATTGAAGAATCCTTGCATCCCTGGGGTAAATCCCACTTGATCATGATGCACAATCCTTTTAATAGATTGTTGAATCTAGTTTGCTAGTACTTTGTTGAGAATTTTTTCATCTATGTTCATCAGCGATATTGGCCTGCAATTTTCTTTCATTGTGGTATCTTTGTCTGGTTTTGGTATGAGGATGATGGTAGCCTCATAGAATGAGTCTGGGTGTGTTTATTCCTCTACAATTTCTTACAATAGATTCAGAAGGATAGGTGTTAGCTCTTCTCTAAATGTTTGATAGAATTTGCCTCTGAAGCCCTCTGGTCCTGGACTTTTGTATCACAGAAGCCTTTTAATCACAGTTTCAATTTCAGTACTTGTGATTGGTCCGTTCATCTTTTCTATTTTGTCTTGGTTTAGTCTTGAAAGATTGCACTTTTCTAAGAATTTATCCATTTCTTCTAGGTTTTCCATTTTACTGGCATATAGCTGTGTGTAGTAGTTTCTTATGATCCTTTGTATTTCTGTAATGTCCATTACAACTTATTTTTCATTTCTAATTTTATTGATTTGAGTCCTCTACTTTTTTTCTTGATAAGTCTGACTAAGGTTTAGCAATTTGTTGATCTTTTCACAGAAACAGCTTTTAGTTTAATTGATCTTTTTATGGTTTTCTTCATTGCTATTTCATTTATTTCTGCTCTGAGCTTTATGATTTCTTTCCTTCTAATAACTTTAGGTCTTGTCTGTTCTTCTCTCTCTAGCTGCATTAGATGTAAAGTTAGCTTGTTTATTTGAGCTTTTTCTTGTTTCCTGAGGTGGGCCTGTATTGTTATAAACTTCCTTCATAGAACTGCTCTTGCTGCATCCCGTAGGTTTTGGAGTGTTGTATCTTTGTTGTCATTTGCGTCTACATATTTAATTTCCCCTTTGATTTCTTCAGTGATCCATTAGTTGTTAGGCAGCATGTTGTTTGGTCTCCACGTGTTTGCGTTTTTTACAATTTCTTTTTCTTGTTGATTTCCAGTCATATAGCATTTTTGGTTGGAAAAGATGCCTGATATGATTTAAATTTTCTTAAAGTTACTGAGGCTTGATCTGTGGGCCAAAATGAGATCAATCTTAGAGAATGTTCAGTGAGTACTTGAGAAATATGTGTATTCTGGATTGACTGTCCTATAAATATCTATTAAGTCCATCTGGTCTAATGCTTCATCTAGGGCCTCTGTTTCCTTGTTGATTTTCTGTCTGTATGATCTGTCCATTGCTGTTAAGTGGGGTGTTAAAGTCCCCTGCTATTATTGTGTTACTGTCAATTTCTCCTTTTAAGGCTGTTAGCAGTTTCCTTACATATTGAGGTGATCCTATGCTGGATGCATATATATTTACAATTGCTAAATCTTCTTGGATTGATCCTTTGATCATTATGTCATATAATTCTTTGTCTCTTATACTATTCTTTGTTTTAAGGTCTATTTTGTCTGGGAGATCCCATCATGGCACAGTGGAAATGAATCTAACTAGGAACCATGAGATTATGTGTTCGATTCCTGGCATTGCTCAGTGGATTAAGGATCTGGCATTGCTGTGTGCTGTGTGGTGTAAGGCCTATTTTGTCTGCTATGAGTACTGCTGCTCTATCTTTTGATGCTTCCCATTTACATGGAATATTTCCTTCCATCCTCTCACCTTAAATTTGTATGTATCCCTAGAAGTGAAGAGGGTCTCTTGAGGACATCAGGTATATATGGACTTTGTTTTTGTATACATTCAGCCAGTTTATGTCTTTTGGTTGGGGAATTTACTCCAATTGTATTAAGGTAATTATTGATATGTATGTTCTCAGTGCCATTTTATCAACTGTATTAGATTTGTTTTTGTTGCTCTTTTTTCTTCACTTCAACGCTTGTTCTATCCCCTTGTGGTTTGAGGACAATCTTTAGTGTTGCATTTGAGTTTATTTTTCTTATTTGTGTGTGTATCAATTGTAGATTTTTGGTTTGCAATTATCCTGAAGTTTTGATATCAGACTCTGCATATATACGAGATGGTTTTAAGTTGTTGGTCTCGGAATTGCAAGTACATTTCCAGTGTCTTGCATTTCTACCTTCGTCTTCTCAAATTCTGATTTTGGTAACATAACTGTTAGGGCTCATGAATGAATTTGGCAGAGTCACAGGATACAAAATTAATACACAGAAATCAACTTCATTTCTATATTCTTACAAAGAAAGATGAGAAAGAGATATTAGAGAAACAATCCCATTTTCCATCACAACCAAAAGAATAAAATACTTAGGAATAATCCTACCTAAAGACACAAAAGACCTGTACTCTGAAAACTATAAGATGCTAATGAAAGAAATCAAAGATGACACAAACAGATGGAAAGACACACCTTGCTCTTGAACTGGAAGGTCAATATTACCAAAATGACTATACTACCCAAGGCAATCTACAGATTCAATGCAATCCCTATCAAATTACCAAGGACATTTTTCATAGAACTTGAATGAAATATTTTAAATTTTGTTTGAAGGCACAAAAGACCCAGAATAGCCAAAGACATCCTGAAAAAGAAAAATGGAGCTGGAGGAATCAGGCTCCCTGACTTCAGACTGTACAACAAAGCTACAGTCATCAAGGCTGCATGGTACTGGCACAAAGACAGAAATATAGATCGGTGGAGCAAGACAGAAAACCCAGAATTAAGCCCACGCACCTGCAGTCAACTAATCTATGACAAAGAAGGCAAGAATATACAATGGAGAAAAGACAGTCTCTTCATTAGGTGGTGCTGGCAAACCTGCATAGCCACATGTAAAAGAAAGAAATTAAACACTTCCTAAAACCACACATAGAAAAAAACTCACAGTGGGTTAAAGACCTAAATATAAGACCGGATACTATAAAACTCTCAGAGGAAAACATAGGCCAAACACTCTCTGACATAAAGCAGAGCAATACCATCTCAGATCCACCTCCCAGAGTAATGACAACAAGAAGAAAAATAAACAAATGGGATTTAAACCTAAACGTTTCTGCACAGCAAAGGAAACCCTAAACAAAACAGAAAGACAACCCACAGAATGGGAGAAAATATTTGCAAATGAATCAACTGACAAGGGATTAATCTCCAAGATGTATAAACACCTCTTGCACCTCAATACCAAAAAAAAAAAAAAAACAACCCCATCAACAAATGGGCAGAAGATCTAAATAGACAATTCTCCAAAGAAGACATACAGATGGCCAAAAAACACATGAAAAGATGTTCAACATCACTCATTATTAGAGAAATGCAAATCAAAACCACTATGAGGTACCACCTTACACCAGCCAGAATGGCCATCATCCAAAAGTCTAGAAACAATAAGTCCTGGAGAGGGTATGGAGAAAAAGGAACCCTGGTCCACTATTGGTGGGAATGTAAATTGGTGCAACCACTGTGGCAAACAGTATGGAGATTCTTCACAAAACTAAAAATAGAATTACCATTTGATCCAGCAACAACATTCCTGGGCATCTAACCAGAGAAAACCATGACTCGAAAAGATACACATACTCCAATCCTCACTGCAGTGCTATATACAATAACCAAGATATGGAAAAATCCTAAATGTCCATTGACAGAGGAGTGGATAAAGAACATATGATACATATACACAATGGAATATTATTCAGCCATTAAAAGGAAGGAAATAATGGCATTTGCAGCAATATGGATAGACCTAGAAATTATCATGCTAAGTGACATTAATCAGACAGTAAGACACCAACATCATATGCTATCACTTACATGTGGAATCTAAAAAAAGGACACAATTAACTTCTATGCAGAACAGATACTGACTCACAGACTTTAAAAAACTTATGGTTTCCAAAGGAGAGAGTTTGGGGAGTGGGGGATGGGCTAGTGGTTTAGGATGGAAATGCTATAAAATTGGGTTGTGTTGATCATTGTACAGCTATACATGTAATAAAATTCATTAAATAAATAAATAAATAAATAAATAAAAGTCTCCAACTATAGGGCGTTTCTGTCCTGGCTCAGTGGTTAACAAATCTGACTAGGAACCATGAGGTTGCACATTCGATCCCTGGCCTTGCTCAGTGGATTAAGGATCCACTGTTGCCGTGAGCTGTGGTGTAGGTCGCAGATGCGGCTTGGATCCTGTGTTCCTGTGGCTGTGGCATAGGCTGGCAGTTACAGCTTCAATTAGACTCCTAGCCTGGGAACCTCCATATGCTGCAGGTATGGCCCTAAAAAGACAAAAGAAAAAAAAGGGGGGGTTTCATCTATAAAAAAATAAAGTTTGTAAAGCACTTTTAAACAAATAAATAAAACCTCAGGATTTCCCATTGTGGCAAAGTGGAAATGAATCCCACTAGGAACCATGAGCTTGTGGGTTTGATCCCTGGCATCGCTCAGTGGTTTAAGGATTGCTGTGATCTGTGGTGTAGGTTGCAGATGTGGCTGGGATCCTGTGTTGCTGTGGCACTGGTGCAGGCTGGCAGCTGTACCTCGAATTAGACCCCTAGCCTGGGAACCTCCATATGCCATGGGTGTGGCCCTAAAAAGTAAAAAACACCTCATACTTAACAAGAAAAAAAAAGAAGTGAAAAATACCTCAAAAAAATGAAAATGGAAACACAACACCTAAAATATATGGGATGCAGCAAAAACATTTTTTTTAATTCTTTCTATGGCCACACCTGTGGCATATATAAGTTCCTGAACTAGGGGTCTAATTGGAGTTGCAGCTGTAAACCTATGCCAAAACCACAGCAATGCCAGATCCGTGCCACATCTGTGGCCTACACCATAGCTTGGGGCAACATTGGATCCTTATCCCACAGAGTGAGGACCAGAATCAAATCTTAATCCTCATGGAGTCTGTGCAGAATCCTTAACTGGCTGTGTCATGATGGGAATTCTGCAAAAGCAGTTGTAAGACCCAAGTTTATAGTGGTACAGGCCTTCTCAAGAAATAAGTAGAATCTCATATAGACAACCAAAACTACTACCTAAAAAAATTAGTAAAAGAAGAAAAACAAAGCCCAAAATCAAAAGAAAGGTGTAGGATACAAGATTAATGTACTGACATGTTTTGCTTTTCTATACAATAATAAAGAACTATCAGAAATAAAACCTGAAAAAACAAACCTGATTAAAATTAAATCAAAAAGAATAAAACAACTAGGAATAAACTTCACCAAGGAATTGAAAGACATATTCCAAAAACTATAAAACATTGATGAAAGAAACTGAAGATGATAAAAGGAAATGGAAAATTAATCCATGCTTTTGGATTGGAAGAAATAATATAATTAAATGGACATATAACCCAAAGAAATCTGCAGATTTAACATAATCCCTATCAAAATACCCATGATATTTTGCACAGAACAAAAGAAATAACCCCAACATTAATATGGAACCACAAAAGACCCCAAATTGAGAAAGCAATCTTGAAAAAAAAATAATAAAGTTGGATGTATAAACCTCCCAGATTTCAGACTATACTAAAAAGCTACAGTCAGCAAAACAGTATGGTACTGGCACAAACACAGACACATAAATCAATGGAATAGAGTAGAGAACCCAGAAATAAACTCATTCCACCTATGGTCAATTAATCTACAACAAAGAAGGAAAGAATATATAATGAAGAAATGACAGTCTATTCGATAAATGGCACTGAGAAAACTAGAGAGCCACATTTAAAAGAATGAAATTAGAACATTTCTTCACACCATATACACAAATACACTAAAAATGGATAAAAAAACCTAAATGTAATACTTGAAGCCATAAAATTCCTAGAAGATAACATAGGAAAATGATTCCTTGACAGAAATGATATCATACACTGTTTGTCTTTCTCTATCTGACTTATTTCACTAAGCATAATATTCCCTAGGCCCATTAACATTGCTGCAAATGGCAGAATTTCTCTTTTATGGCTGAGTAATAATCCATTATATGTACATAGGTGTGTATATACATATACCATGTCTTCTTTATCCATTTGTCTGTTGATGGATACTTGGAGCTTCTGTATCTTGGCAATTGCTGCTATGAATATTGTAGGTGCGTATATCTTTTCAAATTGGTGTTTTAATTTTTTTCCAGATATATACCAGAAGTGGAATTTCTGGGTCATATGGTACTTCTGTTTTTAGTTTTTTGAGGAAGTTCCAAACTGTTTTCCATAATGGCCTCACTAACTTACATTTCCACCAACAGTGTACAAGGGTTCCCTTTTGTTCACATCCTCTCCAACATTTGCTATTTATATACTCTTTGATGGTGGACATTCTGACAGAGGTGAGGTGACATCTCATTGTTATTTTGATTTGCATTTATCTACTAATTAGTAATACTGAACATCTTTTCATGTGCCTGTTAGTGATCTCTATGCCTTCTTCGAAAAAATATCCAATCAGTTTTTCTGCCCATTTTTCAATTGAGTTGTTTGGGTTTTTTGGTATTGAATTATATGAACTATTTATATATTTTAGATATTACACTTGTGGTCATTTAATTTGCAAATATTTCCTCCCATTCAGTACATTGTCTTCTCATTTTGTTGATGGTTTCCTCTGCTGTGTGAAAGCTTAGGTCCCATTTGTTTATTTTTGCCTTTATTTCTTTTGCCTTAGGAGACAGACCCAAAAATATAATCACACATAAGCTGTAAAAATACTGAATCACTATGCTGCATGCCTGAAACTAACATTATATTGGAAATCACCTATACTTCCATAGAACTTTAATGAACAAACACAGAAAAATTAATAGAATGCTTATATGTCAAAATAAACAATTAAAAATATAGTTTAAAGGAATTAATTGCAACAACTAAAGAATAAACTAGGAGTTCCCTTCTGGCACAGTGAGTTAAGTATCCAAAGTTGTCACTGCTGTGACTCGGGTGGCTGTTTTGGTACAGATTCAATCTGTGTCTCAGGATCTTCCACATGCTGTGGGATAAACCACCTTGAAATACATTTATGAAAAGATGTGCATGAATTTTATATAAACTTCTTAAAATGATATTGAAAGACAGAATGGACCCTGATTGAGGAAATAACTTCCATTTCCATATACGGGAAAACTTCACTTTCTAAGGGGTCAGTCTATGAATTCACTGCAATTCTAATCAGTAGAATTTTTATGGAACTTGATAAACTCATTCAATAGAGAAGTTCTAGTCCAAGAATAGTTAGGAGAATATTTAAGAAAAAGTTAAGGAGTTCCCGTTGTGTCTCAGTGGTTAACGAATCCAACAAGGAACCATGAGGTTGTGGGTTCAATCCCTGGCCTTGTTCAGTGGCTTAAGGATCTGGCATTGCCGTGAGCTATGGTGTAGGTTGCAGACGCGGCTCAGATCCTGCATTGCTGTGGCTGTGGCATAGGCCAGCGGCTACAGCTCCAATTAGACCCCTAGCCTGGGAACCTCCATATGCCGTGGGAGCGGCCCTAGAAAAGGCAAAAAGACAAAAGAAAAGAAAAGAAAAAGTTGGTCAGACTCTCCCTATCAATAGACCATACTTGTAATAAGCTGTAATAATTAAGACAGTATAAGTGCAAGGAGAGGCAAATAGCTAGATGGAATAGAAACAAAAATCCTAGAAACAGATCCAAATATATATGGAAAAATAGTATATGACAGACACAAGCAAAAACTTCAAAAAGATATATTGTTATATAACATATGTTGGGACAATTGGCTATTCATATAAAAATTTACATACTCATCTGACACCATACACACAAAAAAACTAGATGGGAGTTCCCTGGTGGCCTAGCAGTTAAGCATCTGGCATTGTCAATGTGATAGGGATGGAGTAGGCACAGGTAGTTTTAGAAGTCCCAGTAGAGGATCATAGAGAGGAAAATCTAGGGGACTTTGGGAGATCACTAATAAATTGCTCAAAAAAAGCCATCAGAACAAGGCAGGCTTGCTTAACTAGTATAAATGTGAGAATTACCTCAGGTCATTGGGTGGGGGATGGGATGAGGCCAGCATTTAGATTCAGACAAGGGCAGGAGTTTGAGAACTGCCCTTCTGCTGATTTGAATACACAACTTACAGGATATCAAGGAGGAGCTAGTACTCCCAGAAAAGAAGAGGTGGTATCTTAAGTAACCCTGGGAAAATTGCTCTGCAGAGGCGGGGAAGGGTGGTATATAAAGGAGTTTAGCAACAAAGGGCAGGTAGTAAGAACAAAAGTTTACTGTTAAAAAAAAAAACTATATAACTCCAGTTAAGGAATTTAGTGCATTTCTATGTATGGGAAGATGGAGGTCTGGGCCCACTAAAATCATCACTTTAAATATGCACCTCAGCTATCTGGGGCCAGTATCCTAAGTTTCCTCAGGGTGCACAGTTGGGAGTAGCTGCAGTCTGATGGCTGCAAGGTGGCCAGTACTCTTTTTTTCCTTTCAGAGTTCCCTCAGGGCTCACCTGCTCACCCTTGGAGGTGGCTGTGGTCACTGATGACAATAATGAGATTCCATTTCATACTCATCAGATTGGAATTTTTTAAGGTATGACAATGTCAAGTGTTGATGATGTGCATAAATGGAGAATTTCATATTTCTTGGTGGAAGTATAAACAGGTATAACCACTTAGGAGTACAACTTGGAAATGATCTGGTAATATGAAAAATGCTCTTTACCTGAGAAACTCTTGCACATTTCCCAGGAAGGCATATATGAGGATGTTCATTGGCACACTATTGGCAGTGCTGAGAAATAAACAACTTACATCCCATTTATAAGGCAATGAATAGATAAATATGTGGTATATTGTAGGATGGAAGGTTCCTTGTTGCCACACAGAAAAGATCTTTTCCTCTCTCCCTGTTATTGGTTAATTCCTTGAGAAAATTTGTAATCGTAAAGCAGCCTTCTACTGCTTTGATGTATAAGAATATTTCCAAAAGCTAAATAAGCTTCTTGCCAATGTTCCAACCCAGGACTATTTTTCTTAAGGGCCTTGGAGCCATCTCCTTGAAATATTAAGGAAGAAAAGTCCTATTTCCCTGTTAGCAGGGAAGTTTAGCCCAGACCCCCAGTTAAGTCTTAATCATCTGCTTGCCATAGAGATAAGTTTTATTTTTTCCTTCGGACAAAGGCAATTAACTAATGCATGGCTACCTCAACTGCCTGGTACATTTTGGATGAACCGTGTTTAGCAAATAGTGCTATCAAGTAATGAGGACAATTAATGGTTTGGGAACATGCACATCTGCTTAGCTATATAAAAGGGTAAGATTTCTTTCTGCCTCTGCAATCTCAGTGAACTGCCTGCCATTTATACCCCAATTTGGTTTAATGCTTATTTCATAATAAAATGGTTTTCTTTTCCATATTTATGAAAAATTTATATACACACACACATATATACACATATATATCTCCTAGAATTTGACCAAGAAAGACAAACAGCCAATTCAGGATTATGGTTGCCTCTACTGAGTACTGAGTACTGGAGAAAGGGGTGAAGGCAGATTTTACTATCTCTATAATGTTTTGTTTAGTTTAGAGAAAGAGAGCAATTAAGTAAACATGACAAAATGTTCATCTTCAAGGGTAGATCCAATGATGTTTTTTATGACTCTCTGTACTTTTAAATTTGTATTAATAGTAGAAGTAGTGATCATAATAATGAGGAGTTAGGTTTTCCCTATGGTTCCTATGCTCATTCCAAAGCAGAGAGTCCCCCCCCCCCCAAGTTTCCTACATAAAGTTTGTAGCAGTGATTGGCAGCTCAGCACTCACTAGCAGCCAAGGTTAGACACACAGAGAAAACCAGAGAAAATCTAAAATCTAAAAACCTGGCACCCAAATATGTGCCTGGTGTTGTCAGTGCTTCTTCACTTGCTGTGACTTTGGGGAGTTGTATTAAATTCCAAGTTCAGAGTGATGCCTTCTGGGGGAATTCTACCTCTGTGATCCTTTCTTAAAGGTATCACCAACACTAGTAAGAACCTGGCTACAGGCCAGGGAAAGGTTATACTGCTTGTGTATTTAATATGCCCCTCAGACTGCACAGCTTCCTATGTCCTGCTTAGACTTATTAACATTTGAAAAGCTTGTCTTTTTTCAGATTTACTGAGTACTGGGCCCTTCTCTGATTCCCAGGGGAAAACTCCAATTCTCCTTGGCAAAGCCTCTGCAAAAGACTCAGCCTTTGAGAAAAAAAAGTAGGAGACTTCTGGGCCAAAAAGGACAGAGAGGAAATCTTCATAACCACTCCACCATTTCTCCTACTCTAACTAGTCTTTTGTAGAATTTTTTTTTTTAAAAAAGCAGATTAAAGCATCTAAATTGTAAGAACATGGGCTGCTGCTGCTATGGCTATACACAGACCTACAGGAAGTAAAGTAAAAACATTGTGCTACCTAGATGTGAAAAACAATAGCAAATGTCCCTTGGGGGCAAATTTATTTCTTTAACAGAGGAAGACAGTATTCTTCAGAGACTACTACTCTGTTACCTGCTAGTCTCTAGTTCACTCAAACTACGGAGACACAGAGAAAGGAATCAAAATGCTGAAACCTCAGTTCAGCATTCATATTCTAGCCCCTGTACATTATATACAATGATAGCCAATAAATGCATGTAAATATAGATAATGTAATAATATTCAGCCAATATTATTATATAGTACTATATATTATATGTAATACATTATATATTGTTATTATATAGTATATTATAATACAGTACCTTGAATTGGTACTTCAAGGCATATATACACACATATACACACTAGCAAACCTATATATGAGAGAGCTGAGATAAAATATATAAAATAAGTACCTTTGTATTGACAGTGAATTCAATGAGTAACTCTGTCAAGTAAGTAATTTGAGACTACCTCCCTCCTCTGACTTTTAAGAGCCTTTCACCACACTCCTAAGGACCAATATTGACAGGGAAATTTTCTCTAATTCAACTGTCATTTTCTGCTCTAGCCCAAACAATTCAATTTTCTCTAATTCAACTGTCATTTTCTGCTCTACCCCAAAACAATTCAATCAGTCCTAATCTGATATTGATGCTGATAGTCAATCCATTCCGGAAAGATGGCTGCTTCTCTAATTCGTAGAGTACACTAGGAAAGCAGTTCTTATAGCTTTTAATTATCACTAAATTTCATACCCAACAGTACATCTCAAACTAACAAACTAAATTATAAAGGCTATTTTAAGATTTCTTTGGTAAAACTGCCTTTTTAAATGAAAAGATTGAAGTCCAAAAAGGAAGTATGATTTCCCCTAAATCACAGAAATAACCACTGTAGTATCAGAGATGAATATTAACAGGCTCTTAGCTAATGATAATGTTGGGCTTCAAGTCTCCTTCAAGGAGACTGAACTCAAAGTCCCTGGCCAAGACAAGTATTACCAGACCCTTATCTCATTGGTCTCATTGCAATGCTCTTCCCCAACCTTGAGCAACTAAGCCTACTCCTTCATACTCCCTACTAGGAAAGGTATGTGATCCACTCCTCATCCACCTCTATAGGGGCAATAAAAACAGAGCTCACACACAGTGGACCTGGGCAGGAAGAATCAGGTCCCCATTCAGGTCTACAGCTTGGGGATATAAGGGAAATCCAATTGTAAAGCAGATAAAGCAGTGGCCTGCTCTCCCTCTGAGAGTGTACTTTGGCTTTAATAAAGCCAATATTATTGGCTGTAACACTTTCACTTTAAGAGCCTGTTTACACTTTCAAAGCACCCTCCATTTCAATTCTTTGCTGTGGGCAGGCAAGAATGGAGAAAAAAAAAGCCCTAACAATAAGACAACTCTTGATTTTGTTCTTTCCTTGGTAAGGAGTTGGGACACAACAAAACGCTCTTAGTATTTTAATAAACACCATTTCTCATCTACCTCTCATACTGGATTTTGATATAATTGAATTTTTATGTAGTTAGATTTTGATATAGATAGATTTCAATGTAGTTGGATTTTGACATAATTGGATTTTAGTGCTGTAGTTTGATGTTTGGATTCCAGTGGAGTTGGAAAATAAATTGGACTGCCCAGTAACTCTATCACTACTCATAAAGTGGTTAAGGACTAAATGAGATAACATATACAGAGTTCCTGGCCCAGAATAAATGCTCAATAAATTACAGTTTCCCTTTTTTCATAATGATGTCTTACATGTGCATACAGGATTAATAGTTTGCAAAAAGGCACCGTCATAAATTCTTTGATTAGTCTTGCAATAACTGTGTGAGTGAGATAGAGCAAATATTCTTCTCCTTTAAAAAAAATTAAAGGGGGCTCGGAGAAGACAAGTACCACCCAGAGCTAGACAGTGACACCTACAAGACTCATAGGAAGTCCTCAGACCCCAAAGCCCCCAGTGCTCTTTCCCTATGCCAGTGGTTCTCAAACATCAAAGTGCATCAGAATCGATGGAGCTTGTTAAAACAGTCTGCTGCTCCCTACCCTCAGTTTTTTATTCAGTATATGTTGGGTGATGCCTGAGAATTTGCATTTCTAACATACTGCCCATTGATGCTAATGGTGATGGTCTAGCAGCCACACTTTGAAGACTACATATCTATGTCATGCTAACAATTAAGAAGGTATAATCTAACATGGTTAAAGGATCTCAGGAGAAACATATCTTTTGTTCACAGTATCTCAGAATGTCAGAGCTACAAGGGAAATTGGAAATCATCTAGCCAAGTGGTTACAGACCCTATTTTCTTATCAGAATAACATGATAGTTTTTTTCTAAAAATCACCTTTGCCTGGCTCCACCCTCAGAGATGATGCTTTCAGTTACATAAGAGATTTAAATTTTACTGAGAGAATCCTTTGCTAGCAGACTCACCTTACAAGAAATACTAAAGGATTTTTTCAGGCTAAAGCAAATGACCATAAGAGAGGAGTGGACAATACAGAAAGTAGGAAGACCCCAAGCTCACCTCCTCCATGGGAACACCAAAACTACAACTATTTACAGAGCAACTATTTATGTCTCCTACAACTAAAGATATAAAGAAGGAACCACAAGGAGATGAGTAGGAGGGGCAGAGACATGGTATGGTCAAGATCCACATCCCTGGGTAGGGCACCAACAAATGAGAGGCTAACTAAATTACAGAGGTTCTCCCTAAGGAGCAAGGGGTGCAAACCCTATGTCAGGCTATCCGGTCCAGGGGTCCTGCATAGGAAAGATGAGCACCAGGAATGTTTGGCTTTGAAAGCCAGCAGGGCTTATTTTCTGAGATTCAGAGTACTGTGGGAAATAGAAATTCCCTCTTAAAGGGTGCACACAAACCTCACACACTCTGGGACACAAGGTAAAAGTAGTAATTTGAAAGGAGCCTGGGTCAGACCCAACTGCTGATCTTGAAGAACATACTGGGTAAGCAGGTGGCAATTGGAGCTAACCCTGGAAACAGAGATGCTGATGGCAGCCATTTTGGGAGCTCGTCCTACCATGAGGACACTAGTGCTGGCAATAACCATTTTGAAATCCTCCCTCTAGCTTATTAGTGGAAGGAAAGGACTCCACCTAATACTATGTCAATATGAGTACTGGGCCAAGTCAGGCCAAGCAGCTATCCAGTCAGGGTCACAGCCCAACCCTCCAGTAGTCCACCAACCTTAAGACTCTTTCTTTCAGCCCACAGTCATACCAGGATGCAGCCCTGTTGGCCAGAGGACCAACCCCTCAGAGCAGTGCACAAGTAATAGCCCTGGGATCACCTGGGACCTACAATCAGGTAATGGGACCCAGCCCCACACACAAGCAAAAGTTGAGGTGAAATGAAGGACCTCAGAACATGACTCCACCCACCATTGGTCTGCCACTAATCTCAGAACCAGCTTCACATACCATTGGAATGACACCAGGACCAGGATCTACTGAGCTGCAGCCTTACCCACCACCAGTCAGGCATAAGCGCAGAGACTCACCAAGCCCAAGCCCCATCCACCAGCAGGCAAACACTAGCTCTTGGACACCATGGACCCCTCAGCCAGCAACCCCAGAAACTAACACTGCCTACCAGCTAGCCAACACCAGCCACAAGACTGCCCCATTCCCCGCCTGCCCACCAGCAGGCTGAAACCAGCTGTAAAACACCTTGGAATCCTCAGTCAGCTGGCCCTGGATTGAATACCACTCTTGAGTTTGGGGCTGGATTCCACCACCAACAGTATCAAGAATCAGTCTGCCCACCAGCAGGCAGACACCATTTCCAGGAGCCCAAAACCCATAACCCTCACCTCAGAATGCTGATTTTCCCCAAAATGCCTGAAAGCCCTAGCCCTGAGATCACCCAAGGCCCCGTAGTGAGTTACCTTATAACCTGTCCCACCAACCAGCAGCCAACAGCCTCCACAAAGGCAGGGTCTGGCATCACAAAATCACAAAAAAAAAAGGAGAGTGAAAGCAAAGACTTAATAGAGAAAGTGACACAAAACAGTAACTTAAATTAAAAAAAAAGAGTACAAGAAATTGTACCCATGAGTTTTATAGTACGTGACTCATATATCGATAAAGCTATTAACAAAAGTTGAATAGAATGGAATGACAAACCCTCATGTGTCCACCCTTCCCCAAATTCAGTAATTATATAATTCATTAGGCCTTTGGTTTTGATAGTTAAAATAATGAGAACAAAAGCCTAAAGGTGGAGAAGTCCAAAAGACTTTCAGATTTAAAAAAGGAGGATAGGGCAAAGTACACCAAAGAGTTCTTTAACTAAATTGCAACTTTTTTGAGATTTGCTTCTTCTATAAAACAAAGTTGAAATAATTTGGATGGGTTCCCACTAACCAAAGGCAAGACAATTTGTGCATCATAAAATATAATAATCTCAATGGATTGAAACACATCAAATATAAAAATCCATGAGTTAAAGAATGTATACATGTATGTGTAACTAGGTCACCATGCTGTATAGTAGAAAATTGACAGAACACTGTAAACCAGCTATAATGGAAAAAAATTAAAATAATTATATATTTTTTTAAAAAAAGCAGTACACATGGGAGTTCTCTGGTGGTCTATTGGTTAGGACTTGGAACTTTCACTGCTGTGGCATTGGCTCAATTCCTTATCTGGGAACTGAGATTCCAAGTCAAGCTGCTGCACACCGTGTCCAACAAAAAACAAAACAAAACAAAAAAGCATGCACAAAATACATTTTAAAAATAAATTTTTACAGGATAAATTTAAAAAAAACCCGTGAGTTCTATAATGTGTTCCGTAATGCCCAAATCCTAACTGGTCAACTTTGGAGGATGCTAGAGAATCAAGTCATTATCTGAAAACTAACAAATAAAGGGAGAAAATAAGTATTTTTTCTTCCTTCCAAAACAAATATATTTCAGGATAACCAAATAGTTTATGAGAATAAGTCCTTCTTTCTAGAAAAATTCCAACTAAAAATACTGAAAGAATGAGAGAAATAAAATATCATAGTATTTCAACCCCTCGTTAAATAATGGATCTAAGCAATGTCTGCTAAAACCATTTGGTAAAGGAAAAGTTGGCAATAAATTTTATAATGGAAGTAGCAAGCTAAAAAAACCCTGTACAAACAGCCTTAAAATTACACACAAAAAAGGCAACCGGGGGGTACCCTGGTGGTCTAATGGTTAGGATTCAGCGCTTGCACTGCTGCGGCTTGAGTTCAATCCCTGGTCTGGGAACTGAGATCCCATATTAAGCCACTGCATGTTGCAGCCAAAAAAAAAGGCAACCAGATAGTATGCACCTCCTAATGTAAGGCAATATAAAACTCATATACCCCCCCCAAAAATAAACCTAAATCCTTTTTTTTTAACCCTAGCTACAAGAAGTGCTATTTTTTTTTTTTTTTGGCCATGCCAAATAATGACAAACAAGATGAACCCAGAGAGACCCACACCATGATATATCATAATTTAAATGGCAAAAGATAGATTTTTTTTGGCCAAAGCCACAGAATGTGGAATTTCCTGGGCCAGAGGTCAAACCTTCACCACAGTAATAACCAGAGCCACAGAAGTGACAACACTGGATCCTTAATTCACTGAGCCACCAGGGAACTCCAAACTAAACCTAAATCTAATCAAATATCTAGATCTAACTACAAGCCTACAGGAATTCCTAGAGAAAAATGTTAAATAACAACAGGATGATGAAATCAGTAAAATTCAGATTATGAGAAAGTCTAGAGGTCAAACAACCAATTTCTTCAAGTAAATTATAAGTGAAAAAAAAAAAGAGGGAAATTTTAAAAAGAGAATTAAGAAACTTACCAACCCAGGGCAATGTATGCACCTTGTTTGATAAGCTAACTATAACAAAAAAATTTAGAAGACAATCAGGAAATTTGGATATTTACTCTTTATGATATTAAGGAAATATTTTAATTAAGTGTGATAAAGGATTGTGTGGTTGTTTTGTAAAGTTCTTATTTTGTGAGTTAAATACTAAAGCATACTATGTTGTCTTGGAACTTGCCTCAAAATAATCCAGTTGGGAAAGGAAAAGCAGGTGATTGTATAGGTTAAACAAAAGTGTCCATGAGTTGATACTTGGAATATGGATAATGGGCACATTGGATTCACTATATTATTCTCTCTACTTGCATATGTTTGAAATTTTCCACAATAAAATGTTTTTTTGAAATAAATGAATTCAGGTATATAAAATAAAAATAAGTTGGTGTAAAAAGTTAGGGTAGTTACAAGACCATGTAACGTTTGATTACATTAACATGAAATACCCAGAATAGGCAAATCTACAGAGATAGAAAATAAATTAGTGGTTGCCTAGGGTTGGGAGGATTGAAGGGAAAGAGAGGGACTGCTAAAGAGTAGGAAATTTCTGTTTGGGGGTGATTAAAAATGTTCTAAAATTGATTGTGGTGATGGCTGCACAGCTCTAAATATAAAGCATTGACCTGTGTGCTTTAAACAGGTGAATTGTATGGTATGTAAATTTTATCTTAATCAAGTTGTTATATTAAAACAAACTCATGGCTCCTTAGGGGGATGATAGTGAAGAAAAAGTTAGGAAACATTGACTCAGACAATGGCTATGAAAGTGCTTTTTATATAGAGAAGCACTATTTGCCACATCTCTTAGTTCTCATAACTCAAGGATCAACAGCATAGTTAGCATCTCTTCGGACAAATAAACATACTTAAGTATTTCTCATCCTAAAAAAAAAAAAGAAAGAACCCTCCCTTAACCCCTAACCTGTTATAGCTATTGATCTTTCCCACATTTTCAACTTTAAGAGTCATCTGTATTCTCACTCAACATGTGGTACCCAGATCAACTGAACCAGTCTTCATTTTAACAATCCTCGGTGTTAAGTATCAAGCTTGAAAAAGCACTCTATAGCTACCTCGTCAATGTGGAGTAAGGCTAAGCAAAATCATAGGCATGTGATTATCCAAAGCTATGGGCAAGTTAATGTCATTTTTAGAAAGGTAAAAGTTGTTGTTTAACTTATGAGACACTGCACCTATTTAAAAGTTATTCTAACAATGGAAAGACATAACTGTGACCTGATAGGTGGAGCTGGGTCCTGTGCCCTCTGGTGGGTAAGTCTGAGTCCATAGGAGGCTGTGGGCTCAGAAGGTCTTAAGGCAGCCTGTCTGCTGATGGGTGGGGCTGTATCCTGCCCAGTTAGTTTCTTGGCCCAAGGAGTCCCAGAACTGGTGCCTACAGGCTGTTGTGTGGGGCCAGGTCTTGGCCCTAAAGAGCTAGAGGGAGGATTCCAAAATGGTGCTTGCAGCACTGGTGTACACATGATAGAAGGAGCTCACAAAACTGGTGGCCACCAGTGACTATGTTTCCCAGGTAAGCTGCAGTTGTTTCCTGCCTCTCCAGGAGATTCTCCAAGATCAGCAGGTTGGTCTGATCCAGGCTTCTCTCAAATTACTGACTTTGCCCTGGGTCCTGGAGTGTATGAGGTTTTGTGTGAGCCCTTTAAGAGTGAAATCTTTATTTCCTACAGCCTTCTGGGACTCCCAACAGTAAGGCCTGCTGGCCTTCAAAGCCTGATGCTCTGGGGACTCATATTTTCAGTGCAACAGCCCTGAGCTGGGGAACCTGACATGGGGCTCAGACCTCTCACTGCTTTGGAAGAAGCTCTACAATGTAATTATTCTTCATTTCATGGGCCAACCACCCAGGTGTGTGGGACTTGACTATTTCACAAGTCCTCCTGTCCTACCTGTCTCATGTTTTCTCCTTTATATCTTTAGTTTTATAAAGTTTTATTTTGGTAGCTTCTGGTCTTTTTCATCAGTGATTGTTTTGCAGATAGTTGTGATTTTGGAATAACCGTGAGAGGAGGTGAGCTCATGGTCTTTCTATTCTGCCATTTTGGTTGATCTCTATCAGGATTTCTTTCTTTTTATGGCTGAATGATATTCCATTGTGTATATTTACTCCAACTTCCTTATCCATTCTTCTGCTAATGAATACTTAGGTTGTTTCTATGTCTTCATTAGTATAAACAATGCTGCTACAAACAAGGGGTTGCAGCTCTTTCTTTGAGGTTTCATTATCTTCATATAAATACTCATTCTATTCATACGGCAGTTCTGTTTTGTTTTGCTTTTTTAGGAACCTCTGTAATGTTTTGCATAGTGGTTACATCAATTTACATTCCCATTAATAGCACGCAGGATTTCCTTTTCTCCACATCCTCAGCAGTGTTTTTCTCTTGTTTTTTTTTTTATGATAGTGATTCTAAGAGGCAAGAGGAGGTTATGCTTTGCTTTTCTCTGATGATTAGTGAAGTCATGCATATTTTCATGTACCTGTTGGCCATCTGTATGTCTTCTTTGGAAACATGTCTCTTTTAGATCCTCCGTCAATTTTTTTTTTCTGATTGTTTCTTTTGGGTACCATAAAATTAACAGTGCTTAAATTAGAGTGGTGGCATTCTGAGGTGATTTATATTTCTCTTCTTATTTGCCAAATGTTTTTATGTAGTTACATTACCTTATTTGAGGAAAAAAAAGCATTTGAAAACAATGTATAAAAATATACAAATAAAATTGAATAAGAATATAGAAATATATTAAAAGCTAAGTTTATGGGTAAAAATATTTTTCACTGTTAAGACAAGAGCATTTTAATAAATAAATTGATGCCATTTTAAAAAAAGAGACTAATTATCAGCAGAGATGAAAACAGCATGGCCTTGAAATAAACATACTGTTGTATTTTGATGCGTCCCAACTGAAAGGAAAAAGGAGTGGAATCCTCTGAGCACTGAATGATGAGCTAAAGAGAGAGGTGACCAAGAAGACAAACCACTGTTAATAGAAGAACAATAGACTCTGAAGAGAAATGAACGACTAAAGAAACAACTGTGAAATTCAAGAGGAAACAAAGGGATCCATAGAAATGACAAGCACAGCATGTCCATTAGTCTGTAGCATGAAACCTAATTAGGCAATAAGGAGAGAATGGGGGCCTTTCCTGGAATGTAGCAGGTGCCTGGGAGGAGTGGCTGCTTCAGCAGAAAGCTAAAAATTACTTTAGAACATAGGATATCAGCTTGGGAACTCCATGAGAGGAACCAATGTAACCTCCGTTTTACACAATTAGAAACTGAGACCCAGAGAAGGGGAAGGGCCTTACGAAAAGTCTACAATGAGTTCTAAAACTTAATACCAGGCTAGATCTTTTTCCACAAACACCAGCTGCTTTCTCCAAAGTGCTGTATGTCAAGAATGTTACTATTTTTATGAGGGGAATCTAAAGCGCTCAAACCATTATTATTTGCAGATGGTACGATACTCTATACAGAGAACCCTAAAGACTACACAAAACTATTAGAACTAAATATCCAGCAAGGTAGCAGGATATAAGACTACAGAAATCTGTTACATTTCGTTAAAAGTAACAATGAAATATTAAAAAAGAAAAGTAAAAAAAAATTCCATTTAAAATCATGTCAAAAACTACCTAGGAATAAATTTAACCAAGGAGGTGAAAGACCTATATGCTGAAAACCATAAAACAGTGATAAAGGAAACTACATGAAGATGATTCAGAGAAATGGAAAAAAAGCCCTCTCTAAACAGCATCACCTTTTGATAGAAACTAGATTATCAGCAGAGCCCACTTACTTGCTATGCATGCATTTCTCAGAAGCTTTAACCTCTATATAAAGAAATATTATCATTAGGGGTACAATTATAATGTGAGTATGTACTGGCAGAAAGACAAGGATGAGGAGTAGACACTTCTCCCAGCTATAGGAAAACAGTCATTAAAATAAACACAAGGCCTAGAATGGAAAGCAACTTAGGGTTCATGGGGGTTTTGATGAAACTAAAGCACAAAATCCTTCATAAAGTCCTTTCAATGTCAGAATTAGACAGGGTTTTAATACAAATTCAAGAGAGTATGTTTGAAAACTAGTTATAGGAAAAAATAGCATCCAAGGGAAGGTGGAGCTTTTTAGTAATCTGAGATAAGGACGGAGAAGATTGTTGATATAAGGAAAGAAAAATTTCTGCATTAAAAATGCACATAGGAGTTCTCGTCGTGGCGCAGTGGTTAACGAATCCGACTAGGAACCATGAGGTTGCGGGTTCGATCCCTGGCCTTGCTCAGTGGGTTAACGATCTGGCGTTGCCGTGAGCTGTGGTGTAGGTTGCAGACGCGGCTTGGATCTCGCGTTGCTGTGGCTCTGGTGTAGGCCGGTGGCTACAGCTCCGATTCGACCCCTAGCCTGGGAACCTCCATATGCCGCAGGAGCGGCCCAAGAAATGGCAAAAAGACAAAAAAAAAAAAAAATGCACATAAAGGGGAGTTCCTGTTGTGGCTCAGAGTTAATGAACCCGACTAGTATCCATGAGGATGTGGGTTTGAACTCTGGCCTTCCTCAATGGTTTAAGTATCCAGCATCGCCATGAGCTATGGTGCAGGTTGCAGACATGGCTAGGATCTGGCATTGCTGTGGCCATGGTGTAAGCCGGCAGCTGCAGCTCTGAATCAACCCCTAGTCTGGGAACTTCTATATGCTGCAGCTGTGGCCATAAAAAGCAAAAAAATAAAAAATAAGGCACATAAAGAAAAAAAAGAGTAAGAGGAGGATTAAATGTAGCCTTTTTAAAACACCTTTATTGAGATATACTTCACATACAATAAAATTCACCCATTTTAAGTGTAAAAGTTAAATTTATGTTGTTTTTTTTCCTACTAAAAATTAAATTACACTCTTTTGGGGAACATTAAAGAATAACATCATCAAATAATGTCAAAAAATATAAGTACTCATAATTCCCCCTCTAACTAAAATATTTATAAGATTCTACTCTAATAATTTCATTGTACATCATCTTCAATATAATGTCCATAATTGTTTTAAAATACACTCAACAGAGCTATACCACAAGCCATGTAGTAAGTCCCTTTTTTATTCCTAAAATATAATCTTGTAAAAAGTTAGCCCTGAATCAAAATATGCAGCCAGAGCTTTCAATGCCACCAGTGCAACATCCCAGACCATAGTAATGAATAATTAGCAAAATGGATATTCAAATAAAAAAAGTTACAGAAAGTACATTAAGTACAGAATGAGGCTTCTGATTCACAGAAATTTGAATACATAATTACACAAATTCAATATATCTATTTGACAAACAACATTGCAATGATCTTAGCCATTCATAATGTCTTTGTTCAGCAATGTTTGAAAAGTTATGATGAGGTAAAAAGAACCTTGGCTTTATGGTTCAAATTCTGGACATACCTCTTACTGTATGTGTGATATTGAGGACATCCTCATCCCTAATGTTTCCTACCTCTAAACCAAGCACCCTCTTAAATGCCATGGGCACACATAACCATGGCATATTTTGGGGGGCTGGCATGGACAGCCAAACCCTTTCTCCACACACACATCTGATGGGCCCAGGAGTTTACTCATATGTCGGTAACATCAGACTGAGGAATTTAAGGGAGTAGACTAGTTTCCTTACAGATTGTTCAGCCTATATTTATTAAACCTCCATAGAATGCCTTTGCTTGTAGATCTCAAAGGGTTTCATATTTTACATGCCGGTAACCACAGGAACTTCCTTTTGAAATGCAGAGACAAGGAAAATCTTTCCAGCTGTGTCAAAAAAGCTGGTAACTTAGTAACTACATCTAGAATCTGCAAGAAAATTGATTCATTTTAAGAAACCAATAAAGGAAATTATATAAGATAGAGGCTGGGATAAAATACAGAAATACAGAAAATGCTATATCGGTCCAATGGAGATTAATGTCTGTGTGGAACACAGACCAATAAAACCTCAAGGTAGTCATGACAATTGATAATTCTGGATAGTAAATGTGGCTTAACCTCTCCCTCTCCAGTTTTATTTGAAAGTAGGCTACCATGGAGGAAGAAAGACCCAGATGTTTTCAAGATGAAATATTTTCCTATTTCAAAGAGAGGGGCAAAGAAGTCATTTCTAAGCTGCCCTTTGAGGCTGCTGTGTAAGACCTATATTCTTTCCAGGCTATTTCAAAAGTCATGTTTTATCTCAGGGAAGTTGGTTACAGAGAGAGATTCAAAATACAGCAATTTCTGGGCTAATTTTGAACTGTACATGCTTCAAATAAAGACAACCCTCAGTGTTAGAGTTGTGTTTGTTTTGTTTTTACCTTATTTACCAAATTCAAAATACACTGACCAAGTGTGATGGTTAATTATATTTGTAAACTTGGTTGGGCCACGGTGCCCAGATATTTGATCAAATATTTTTCTAGATGTTTCTGTGAGGGTGTTTTGGAAATGATTTACATTTAAATTGGTAGACTGTAAGCAAAGGAGATTGTGCTCTATGATGTTGTGGGCCTCATCTAATCAGTTGAAAGTCTGGATAGGAAAAAACCCGTGGGGAGGAGGGAAGAAGTGGAAGGGTCAGAATAACATATACACACTACTATTTTATACCAATAGATGATTAACAAGAACCTACTGTATAGCACAGGGAAACCTACTCAATAGTTTATAATAACCTATATGGGGAAAAAAAGAATGGATATATTTATATGTATAACTGATTCACTTTGCTGTACACCTGAAAGTAATTCAATATGGCAAGTCAACTACACTCCAATAAAATTTTTAGAAAAACACAGTTTCTGGAGTTCTCGTGGATCACTGGTTAATGAATATGACCAGGAACCATGAAGTTGCGGGTTCGATCCCTGGCCTTGCTCAGTGGGTTAAGGATCTGGCATTGCCATGAGCTGTGATGTAGGCTGAAGACACGGCTCGGATCCTGCGTTGCTGTGGCTCTGGTGTAGGCCGGAGGCTACAGCTCTGATTCGACCTGGGAACTTCAATATGCCATGGAGCAGCCCAAGAAATGGCAAAAAGACAAAAGAAAAGACAAACACAGTTTCAAAGAATAGGCTCTATATCATGGGTGAATTTGAAAACATTATGGTAAATGAAAGGAAGAAAGAAAAGGAGGAAGTGAGGAAGGTATTAAGCCACATTTGTCAGATGGAAACACAAATATTCAAATGTCAGGAATAAGTTAAGGTTTTATTGGTCTGCATTCCACTTTTTGGCTCCACCCTCTTTGTCCTTTAGTCCCCTCCATTCTAATGACACAAATTATTAGCTGTTTTGTTATATGCACAAGAGGCCTTCTTATGTTTTTTCTATTTTATTCTTTTTGTTATTCAGACTGGCTAATTTATATTGTTCTATTTTCAAATTCAATGATTCTCTCCCCAGTTGTCTTCATTCTTTTGTTGGCTCTATCTACTGAGTTGTTCAAATAAGTTATTTGGTTTTTTAATTTTAAAATTTCCATTTGATTTTTCATTATATTGTCCATTTTTTACTAAGAATTTCTATTTCATCATTTGTTTCAAGAATATTCATAATTTCTTAATAAAACATTTTTATGATGGCTGATTTAAAATCCTTCTCAGATAAATTGAACATCTTGTCTTGGTGGTGTCATCTGTTGTCTTCTCATTTAGTAAGTTGTAATTTGTTTTGAATTGAATTGTGTACACTCAAAACTCACATGTTGAAGCTCTAACCACTAGTACCTCAGAATGTGACTGTATTTGGAAAGAAGCTTTTAAAGAGGTAATTATGTTAAAATGAGGCCACTAGAGTACCCTATTCCAATTTGATTTGTTTCCTTATAAGAACAGGAGATTAGGATATACACAGAGGCATCAGAGATGTGTGTACACAGAGGAAAGGCCATAGGAGAACACAGTAAGAAGGTGGCTATCTACAAACTAAGGAAAGAGGCATCAGGAAAAACCAAACCTATTGACACCTTGATCTTAGACTTCTAGCCTCCAGAATGATGAAAAAAAATCAATTAATGGTTTAAGTTGCCCATTCTAGGGTACTTTGTTAGGAGACTCCTAGAAACCAAAAATAAGATTTTAATGACCTTTGGTACAACAGATGCTTTTCTGTTATATCCTGGACATTTTGAGTATTCTGTTATGAGACCCTAAATCTCATTTAAATTTTCTGTTTTAGTAGGACTCCTCTGACATTTGTCCGATGGGTGAAGGGAAGTGCCATTACTGCCAGTTGTAAGGGAGAATCAAGGATCCCTAGTCAGCCTACATTGACAATGGGAAAAGGAATGGTTCTTCCTTACTGCTACACATAAGTTGGAGTTCAGGTTCCTCAGAGCTTAACTAGGTCTCCACTGCCATCACCATGGCTGGAAGAGGTAAGTGGGGTACTTTGTTATTTATATTCTGGCAAGGATGGTCTAGATTCCCTACTTGGTCTTTACTGGAAGTGACGGAGGTGGAACCATAGCATTTTTTCTGAAATGGTAGAACATCTATCATCTAAAAGTTTTCCATCTGGCTAGGCATCCCCAAGAGAAAGAAGAATTACCTTGAAACTTTTTTAATTTGTGCCCATTGGCATTATCAGGTTGCCAGGTTCTACAGCTCCCAGTATGGGATATACGGTGCCAAAAGAAAAATTAATTCTGCAAGTTAAAACATCTTTGCCTAATGAATACAACTTAATTTGTTAGACAGTTGGAAGCCATTTAAAATTGTGATCAAGTCTATGACCATACCACCCTGAACAAGCCCAATTTCATCTCATAAAATTGTGATCAGGAACCAACTTCAGAAGATACAAATGTATATATCACATAATACACTAAAGAGTTAAACAAATGAAGAAATATAAAGTGAAATTCAAACATCATTCAGTGTAACCAGGATTGGAAAGATGACCATTCATACCCCATCACTAGCATCTTCCATACATGTGAATTTAGGGCCCTAAACGGGGATAAACACAGATGATGTATGGCTCTATGGTCTCTTTCTTAAGGATTAAAATGAGCTCTAACATGATAACTCT
Source organism: Sus scrofa (assembly GCF_054392235.1). Taxonomy (NCBI): domain Eukaryota; kingdom Metazoa; phylum Chordata; class Mammalia; order Artiodactyla; family Suidae; genus Sus; species Sus scrofa. Next base: position 64,510,913 of record NC_139401.1, read on the forward strand.
TTCTAGATCAGTGCTGCCCAATATAAATATAATGTGTACTACAAATTCCAGTCACATATGTAATTTTAAATTTTCTAGTAGCCACATTAAGAAAAAAAAGAAGCAGGTAAATTAATTTTGACACATTCTATTTTAAACCAATATATCCAAAATATTGTTTCAACATGTAATCAATTTAAATAAGTTATATTCTATATCTACAGGTATAAAAATGAGATATTCTTTTAACTTTATCATACACACAATCAGAGTAATTATTTGAAAGCTAGTTTATATTTCATGCTTATAACACACATCAATTCAGTCTAATTTTAGCTGCCCAACAAGCACATGTGGCCAGTGGCCACCATAATACACAGAGCAGATCTAGACATACAATACTATGGATAACTGCCTGGATGTAAATACCAATCTACCACTTATGCCAAAGATAGAATAATCACTTAGTGGGTTGCTATTAAACCATCTTTAGGTTCTCTTTAAACAAGCAGTATAGCGTAGTCCTTTAGAGAAGAGACTCTAAAAACAACCTGCCTAGGACCCAGCTCTAGGAATTTTGACTTCAAAGCCATCTCTTTAACCTCTCTTTGACTTAGGTTCCTCATCTGTAAAATGGGAATAATTACACCTATTTCAAACAATGGTTTGGCATATCAAGTGGGTTAATATTATAGAAAATACTTAAAATAGTACCTAGAATACACTAATAGCACCTGATAATTATTGAATTATTAAAATTATTACTATTATCATTCTATAATGTCTAAGCATTATAAAATAAACTAGATTGTATTGTATTCTATTGTATTGGTTTTTTGTTTGTTTGCTTTTTTGCTTTTTAGGGCCACACCTGTGGCATATTGAAGCTCCCAGTGTAGAGGTCAAAGTGGAGGTGCAGCCACCAGCCTATTCCACAGCCACATCAATGCCAGATCCAAGCCGTGTCTGTGACCTACAGTGCAATTCAGAGCAATACCGGAACCTTAACCCACTGAGTGAGACCAGGGAGCGAACCTGCATCCTTATGGATAACTAGTTGGGCTCATAACCTACTGAGCCACAATGGGAAATCCTTTATTGTATTTTTTATTGCAAAACTTTAATAAATTTAATCCAAAATACAAGGCAGTATAATAGGGAAAGTGCAGAATGCATGTAGCCAAAAACAGGGATAGAAAGGAGGGACTGTTTTTACTATGTTAATAGCAGAGGATTCTTAGAAGAGGTGGCTTTTGGGTTAGACTTGAAATTTCTGTTGAATTTCACCACCTAAAGAATGGAGAGGGTGTTCTTAACAGAATGAAATATATTAGCCAAAGAATTTATGTGGGAAACTATGACATTCAAGGAGTAAAGACTCTTCAAGATTAACAAGAGAGAATGTTAACATTAAGAAGTAACAGAAGATAATGCTTGGAAAAGCTAATCAGGAAAGGCCAAGTGCATGGAGGTGCTTTTACACCAACAGAGTAAGAAATGGAGTCACCTTAGAAATCTATACATAGAACTTCCATATGACCCCACAATCCCACTCTTGGGCATCTATCCGGACAAAACTCTACTTAAAAGAGACACATGCACCCGCATGTTCATTGCAGCACTATTCACAATAGCCAGGACATGGAAACAAGCCAAATGTCCATTGACAGATGACTGGATTCGGAAGATGTGGTATATATACCCAATGGAATACTACTCAGCCATAAAAAAGGATGACATAATGCCATTTGCAGCAACATGGATGGAACTAGAGAATCTCATACTGAGTGAAATGAGCCAGAAAGACAAAGACAAATACCATATGATATCACTTATAACTGGAATCTAATATCCAGCACAAATGAACCTTTCCACAGAAAAGGAAATCATGGACTTGGAGAAGAGACTTGTGGTTGCCGGATGGGGGGGGAGGGAGTGGGAGGGATCAGGAGCTTGGGCTTATCAGACACAACTTAGAATAGATTTACAAGGAGATCCTGCTGAATAGCATTGAGAACTATGTCTAGATACTCATGTTGCAACAGAAGAAAGGGTGGGGGAAAAACTGTAATTATAATGTATACATGTAAGGATAACCTGACCCCCTTGCTGTACAGTGGGAAAATAAAAAAAAAAAAAGAAATGGAGTCACCGAGGAGCAGAAGTAAATGAAATAAAAATGAAGAAAACAATAGAAAAGATCAATAAAAAAGCTGTTTCTTTGAAAAATATCAACAAAATTGATAAACCCTTAGCCAGACTCATAAAGAAAAACAAGGGAGAGGGTTCAAATCAATGAAATTAGAAATGAAAAAGGAAATGTTGGACTGGACATTATAGAAATACAAAAGATCATAAAAGACTATTACAAGCAACTATATGCCAATAAAATAGACAATCTAGAAGAAATGGAAGAATTCTTAGAAATTTACCATATTCCAAGACTGAACAAGGAAAAAATAGAAAATATGAATGAATCAATCACAAGTACTGATGTTGAAACTGTGACTTTAAAAGTTCCAAAAAACAAAAGTCCAGGTCCTGATGGCTTCACATGTCAGCTCTATCAAACATTCAGTAAAGAGTTAACACCTATCATTATAAAACTGTTGCAAAAAATTGGTGAGAAAGGAACATCCCAAACTCATTCTATGAGGCCACCATCACCGTGATACCAAAACCAGACAAAGACACCACAAAAAAAGAAAATCCCAAACCAATTTCACTGAAGAATATAGACGCAAAAATCCTCAACAAAAATCCTCAACAAAACACTCAGAAACCAAATCCAACAATACATTTAAAGGATCATACACCATGATCAAGTGGGATTTATCCCAGGAATGCAAGGATTTTTCAATATCCAAAAGCCAATCATGTGATACACCACATTAACAAATTGAACAATAAAAACCATATGACCATCTCAATAGATGCAGAAAAAGCTTTTGACAAGATCCAAAGCCCATTTCTGACTTAAAAAAAAAAAACCTCCAGTAAATGGGCATAGACGGAACCTACTTCAACATAATAAGTTCATAGTAAAAAATGACAAGCCCACAGCTAACATCATTCTCAATGGTGAGAAGCAGAAAGAACGCTCACTAAGATTAGGAACAAGGCAAGGATGTCTACTCTCACTACTTTTATTCAACATAGTTTTGGAAGTCCTAGCCACAGCAATAAGACAAACAAAAAAGAAACAAAAGAAATACAACTTGAAAAGGAATAAGTTAAACTATCACTCTTTGCAGATGACCTGACACCATACATAGAAAATCTAAAGATGCTGCCAGAAAACTGTTAGAGCTCATCAATGAATTTGGTAAGGCTGAAAGATACAAAAGTAATACACAGAACTCTATTACATTTGTATATACTAACAATGAAAAATCAGAAAGAGAAGTTAGGAAAACAATCCCACTTACTAATTGCATTAAAAAGAATAAAATACCTAGTAATAAACCTACTAAAAGAGACAGAAGGCCTGTACTCTGAAAATTATAAGATGCTGATGAAAGAAATCTAAGATGACACAAACAGATGGAAAGATATACCATGCTCTTGGATTGGAAGAATCAATATTGCCAAAATGACGATACTGCCCATGGCAATCTACAGATTCAACACAATCTCTATCAAATTGCCAATGGCATTTTTCATAGAACTAGAACAAAAAAAAAAAAAACTTTAATTTTGCATGGAAACACAAAAGTCCTGAATAGCCAGAGCAATCCTGAGAAAGAAAAACAGAGCTGGAGGAATCAGGTTCCCTGACTTCAGACTATGCTACAAAGCTACAGTCATCAAAACAGTATGATACTGGCACCAAAACAGAAATATAGATTAATGGAACAGGATAGAAAGCCCAAAAATAAACTCACATGCTAATGTTCAACTAATCTATGACAAAAGGAGGCAAGACTATACAATGGAGAAAAGAAAACATACTCTTCAATCAGTGGTGCTGGGAAAACTGGACAACTACACATAAAAGAATGAAATTAGAACACTCTAACACCATTCACAAAATTGATTAAAGTAACTCAAAATTGATTAAAGACCTAAATATAAGGCCAGATACTATAAAATTCATAGGGGAAAACATAGGCAGAACACAATGTGACATAAACAGCAGCAATATCTTTTCAGATGCACCTCGTATAATAATGAAAATCAAAACAAAAATAAACAAACAGGACCAAATTAAACTTAAGACTTGTTGCACAGCAAAGGAAACCATAAACAAAAGGAAAAGACAACACACAGGGTGAGAGAAAATCTTAGCAAATGAAGTGACTGGCAAGGGATTAATCTTCAATTCATATGAACAACACATACAACTCAATATTATGAACAACCCAATCAAAAAATGGGCAGAAGATCTAAATAGACATTCTTCCAAAGAACAAAGACAGATGGCCAACAAACACACCAAAAGATGATCAACATTCCTAATTATTAGAAAAACACAAATCAAAACTACTATGAGGTACCACCTTACACCAGTCAGACTGCCATCATCAAAAGGCTACAAACAATAAATGCTGGAGAGGGTGCAGAGAAAAGAGAACCTTCTTACACTGCTGGTGGGAATGTAAACTGGTACAATCACTATGGAAAATAGTATGGAGGTTCTTCAAAAAAACTAAAAATAATACTAACATATGACCCAGTAATCTCACTCTTGGGCATCTATCCACAGAAAGCCATAATTGGAAAAAATACATGCACCCTAAAATTCATTGCAGTGCCATTTACAATAGCCAAGATATGGAAGCAATCTAATATCTGTCAACAAAAGAATGGATAAAGAACATGTGGTACAGGAGTTCCCGTCGTGGCACAGTGGTTAACGAATCCGACTAGGAACCATGAGGTTGCGGGTTCGGTCCCTGTCCTTGCTCAGTGGGTTAATGATCTGGCGTTGCCATGAGCTGTGGTGTAGGTTGCAGACGCGGCTTGGATCCCGCGTTGCTGTGGCTCTGGCGTAGGCTGGTGGCTACAGCTCTGATTCAACCCCTAGCCTGGGAATCTCCATATGCCGCGGGAGCGGCCCAAGAAATAGCAACAACAACAACAACAACAACAAAAAAAAAAAAGACACACACACACACACAAAAAAAAAAAAAAAAAAGAACATGTGGTACACATACACAATGGTATATTACTCAGCCATAAAAAAGAATGAAATAATGCCATTTGCAGCAGCATGGATGGAACTAGAGATTCTCATACTAAGTGAAGTGAGTCAGAAAGAGAAATACACATGCAATATGATATCACTTATATGTGGGATCTAAAATATGGCACAAATGAACCTATCTACAGACCAGAAACAAACTCATGGACATAGAGAGTAGACTTGTGATTGCCAAGTTAGGAGGAGGGAGTGGGATGGACTGAGAATTTGGGGTTAGTAGATGCAAACTATTGCATTTGGTGTGGATAAGCAATGTGGTCCTGCTGTATAGCACAGGGAACTATATCATACTAAGTGAAGTTAGAGAAAGACAAATATCATATGATATAACTTTATGTGGAATCTAAAGAAAGGATACAAATGAACTTATTTGCAGGACATAAACTGACTCACAGACTTTGAAAACAGAATTAGGGTTACCAAAGGGGACAGGTGGTGGGGGAGGGATGGACTGGGTGTTGGGGATTGGCATATGCACACTGTGGTATATAGAATGACTGGTCAATGGAGACCTGCTGAATAACACAAGGAACTCTACCAAATATTCTGCAAAAATCTATATATGAAGAGAATCTGAGAAAGAATGGATCTGTGTATGTGTATAACTGAATCACTTTATTGTACAGCAGAAATTATCACAACACTGTAAATGAGCTATACTTCAATAAAACTTTAATATATTTAAAAAAAAAAAGGTGTTATAATTTTCCTGAGATCTTACTATGTATCAAGCACTGAGCTAAGTGGCTTGCAGGGATTCTCTACATTACTCCTCACAACCACCTTGTGAGAGGAGCCACTATTACTTCCATTTGAGGAAACTGAGGCTCAGAGAGGATAAAGAACTTCCTCAAGGTCCAACAGATGGTAAGTGGTAGAGCCAGGATTTGAATCCTAGTCCATCTGATTTACCTTTTAAGTTAAAAATTACATTTTTCAGATAAAGAACCTGATATTCAGATTGAGTAATCTGTCCCAAATCATAGAACTATTAAGTAGCAGAAATGTGATCCAAATCCAAGAATACTAATACCAAAAATCCCATAGTTACTGCTGTGATTACCACGTCACATCTGTCTTCTTTTTCTATTCCCCAAAAATGGCAACCATGGTCTATAATTTAGAAGATGTTTTCTCATCTAGAAGAGCCAGGCTTCCCTATTTAACCTAAAGTTTTGTTTTATACTTATCTCTGCTTCATTATTTCATTCATACTGACCCATTCTTCAGCAATGGTTAGCCCCTTTTAAGTAAGAGAAATCATTTTTGATGCCCCCCCCCCAATTTTGGACACTACATTGTATAGTTGTAATTTGTAACATCCATCAAGTAAGAAAATGCAAGGGCATTTTTCTAAGATTGTGATCTTACTGCTCTTTTTATTTTTTAACTCAATGAATTTTATTATATTTATAGTTGTACAAACATCAGCACAACCTAATTTTACAAGATTTCCATCCCAAACCCCTAGCTCATCCCCCTCCAACCTGTCTCCTTTGGTAACCATAAATTTTTCAAAGTCTGTGAATCAATTTCTGTTCTGCAAAGAAGTTCATTGTATCCTTTTTTTTAGATTCCACATATAAGTGATAGCATATGACATTAGTGTCTCACTGTCTAACTTAACTTAGCATGATAATTTCTAGGGCCATCCATGTTGCTGCAAATGCCATTATTTCATTCCTTTTTATAGCTGAGTAATATTCCCTTGTGCATATGTATCACATCTTCTTTATCCACTTCTCTGTTGATGGTCACTTCCATGTCTTGGCTATTATATATAGAGTTGCAATGAACACTGGGGTACATGTATCTTTTCAAGTCATGGTTTTCTCTGGATAGATGCCCAGAAGTGGGATTGATGGATCACTATTATTCTGCCAGTACAAGAGTGATCACTTCAACTTGCTTTAAAATGAGTGTCTTGAGCTAGAAAAAGACAATTTGAGAGGATTTCCTGGCATGTAAACAGGTCGGAAGTCATCATTACAATTCTCACAATAAGAAAAAAGATGAACAAATGGAAATCAACAGTTTCTCCTAGATTCACTAGAAAATTGAGGTAACAAAGCAAAGTGTTGCCCCAAATTTGGACATACAGGTGAATACCTTCATTGGAGCCAGCACCAGAGTAAGAAAACTTAAAAATTATTGATGAATTTAAGATAACTTTAAAAAAATTGATGAATTTCTTAAAGATCAGTGTGGACAAGTTTGAGATTTAAAAGCTCAGGGTGCGGGTAGTCTTAGAAAGCCCCCCCCCCCCACTTCTGTGAGTTTTACCACCAGGGGCCCTGCCAGGTACTCACAATGAAGATCAAAGGAAAAAACCCTCATGATTCCTGTAGGGGAAAAAGATTCTGAAATACACATAGAGCATTCTGTTTTCTTAACATGACCAGCACTCAAGGGAAACCATTTTATCAGAACCTAACTGACTAGATATTTACTAAAGCTTAACCATTGTGGAGAAAAGAAAATTCCCTGCTCCAACCCCTTTAAGCCTTCCACATTGGGGGAATGGAAATACTGAACTCCAGCCCTTATTCTAGCTTTCCTGTCTAACCTAAGGTAGGGGAACTAACGAGCACTTGCAAAGATCATGGGTCAGGCAAACACGCTCTCTAAAACACTAAGACCTACTGAATGCTTCTCAGCTTTCACTCCCCCCAAAACTTAGCACCACATCAATAGGGCTCATATATAATACCAGGAAAATACCATCGAAATTACTGTAACTTTCAAGCCTTATTTAAGAAGAAATTCCTAAGGAAACCCAAAGACAAAAGAGGAGGGAAAAATAAGGAAACTAGGGGAAATTTAGCCTCTGACATGCAGAGCAACAGCAAACATTAAAACAATCCAACTCTTTGTCAGATAAACATAAAGCCTCATGCTAAAGATTTTTTACCTCAGTTCCTTTTATACAGCACAATGTGACTGGCTTTCAACAAAATATTACAAGGCATATGGAAACACAGGGACAAAAAGTGTAAAGAGACACAGTAAGCATCAGAATAACATTCTGAAAATTCAGAGATATTGGAATTATTAGACCAGGAATTTAAAACGAGTATGATTAATATGCTAAGAGCTCTAATGGAAAAAGTAGACAACATGCCACAATACAGGAGTAGTATAAACAGAAATATAAACTATGGAAAGAATCAACAGAGAATGCTAGAAATCATAAACAAAAATGAAGAATGCCTTTCATGGATGCATTAATAGAATGGAATAAGCCAAGGAAAGATCTTCAGGGAGCTTGAAGACATGTCAACATAAATTTCCAAAACTGAAATGCAAAGAGAAAAAACTACTTTAAAAGATGGAACAGAAAAATCCAAGAATTGTGGGATAATTACAAGTGGTGTCACATATGCATTATGAGCATATCAGAAGGAGAATAAAGAGAGAAAGGAACATGGGAAATATTTGCAGCAATACTGAGAATTTCCCAAATTTATTGTCAGACAGCTAATCACCGATATAGCAGGAAGCTCAATGAACACCACGCAGGATGAATGCAACACACACACACACACACACACACACACACACACACACACACACACACCTCCCTACCTAGGGATATCATATTAACTACAGAAAATCAAAATAAAGAGGAAGGGGGGAAGGAAGAAGTCAGTGGGGGAAAAAAACATTTATGGAAGAGCAACAATATATATATCCAAGTACTCCTCAGAAGTCAAGCAAGCAAGAAGAGACTAGATTAAAATATTTATCTATCACGTTTAAGGAAAAAAAATCACCAACCTAGAATTCTGTGCCCTGTGAAATTATACTTCAAATGTGAAGGAGGAGTAAAAAATTTCTCAGAAAAAAAAATGAGAGAATGTGATGGAGTAGACCTGCCTTATAAGGAATTTTAAAATAAGTTAATCAGAGAAAGAAAATGATAAAGGTTAAAAACCTAGATATATGAAAAGCAAGGAAAAGAACTAAAGAACAAATAAATAATAAAATAAAACCTTTTTTTTTCCTTGTTCTTAGTATAACCTAATGGTTTGGCTCAAAATAATAGCTGGAACAATGTTTTCAGTGATTATACTGTATTGAATAAGTGAAATGAATCACAGCAATGTTATAAGGAACCAGAGGGAGGAATTAGAGGGAGAAATTAGGAATGCTCTGCTATAATGTATTTGCACTATATGGGAAACCATATTGTCATTTCAAGTGGATTTGGATTATTTATAAATAAGCATTGCAAATTCTAAGACAACTACTGAAATAAAGTTTTTTTTAAAGTTTAATTTATATTCTATGCAAGAAGAGGAAATGCAATCATTTGAAATACTCAATTATAAAATTATAACCAGAGAAGGCACTAAAAATATAAGATTAAAAAAGAAACAACAATCTCAATGAATAGAAAACAGTAACAAATATGGTAGATATTAATCCAACTATATAATCACATTGAACATCAATTGTCTAAATTCACCAAATGCATGTTGTCTATAGGAAGCCTACTTTAAATATAAAAACACTGCTATAGTAAAAGTGTGGAGAAATACATGCTATGATAACACTAATCAACAGAAACCTGGGGGAGTTCCCACTGTGGCAGAGTTGGTTAAGGATCCGGCATTGTCTCTGTGGAGGCGGGGGTTCAATCCCTGGCCCCACACAAAAGGTTGAGGATGTGGCAATGCGTAGCTGGGCCATAGATTGCAGCTGTGGCTCAGATTCCATCCCTAGCCTGGGAGCTCCCACATGTCACAGGTGCAGAAAAAGAAAAAAAAAAAAAAACACAAAAACAACAGATAGCTGGATTAGCTATATTGATTTCAGACATAGCTGACATTAAAGCAAGGAAAATTATATGGGAAAAAGAAGATTACTACATAATTATAAAGAAGTCAACTCTCTGAGAAGACGTAACAATGCTTAATGTGTATGCACCCAAAAACAGCATAACAAAATGGGAGGCAAAAATGAATAGAACTGCAAGGAGAAACAGACAAATCCACTATTACTATTGAAGAGTTCAACACCCCTTTATCAGTAATAAGCATTTCCAACAGACAGAAAATCAGTAATATAGTTGAAATGAATGGCCTTATCAACCAACTGGATTAGTAGACATCTATAAACTACTTCACCTAATAGCAGCATAATACACATTATTCTCAAAACTCACATGAAATATTCACCTAAAAAGACCACATCCTGGGCAACTTGATATATATTATAAAATTAAAAATAATGAAAATTATACAAAATATGATCTCAAAGCACAGTGGAATTGAACTAGAAATAAATAATAAAAACATATCTGAAATTCCTAGAAATATGTAGTGATTAAGCAAAAATTTCTAAATAACACACAGGTCTCAGGAGAAATTTCTAAATATTTTGAACTAAATGGAAATGAAAACACAATATATGAAAATGTGTGAGATGAAGCAAAGCAGTGCTTAAAAGGAAATTCATAACACAATTCATACATTAGAAAAGAAGATTTAAAATCAATAAACTAAGCTTCCACATTAGAATATGAGGAAAAGGACAATTTCCATAGACCAAAAAATCAATGAAATTTTTTAAAAGAAGTCAATAGAGAAAATTTTTCAAAAAGCCAAAAACTGTTTCTTTGAGAAGATGAAGAAAAGTGGTAAACTTCTAGCTAATTAATAAGCAAAAATGAAATAAGATACAAATTACTAACATCAGAAATGAAAGAGGAGACATCAGTGCTAATCTCATGAATATTAAAAAGATAATAAAAGAATAATATAAACAATTATATGCCCACAAATTTGATAACCTAGATAAAATTACCAATTCTTCAAAAGACACGATCTGTCAAAACTCACACAGAGATAAATAGACAATGTAAATAGGTCTATATCTATTAAAGAAATATAATTAATAAGTAATAAACTTCTAGAAATGAAAGTACCAGGCTGAGATGGGTACACTGGTGAATTCTACCAGTCATCTAAGGAAGAAATGATATAAACTCTCTACAATCCCTTCCAGAAAGTAGAAGCAAAGGGAATAATTCCTAATTCATTCTATTATACCATGGCTAATACCAAAACCAGACAAAGGCGTTACAAGAAAAAGAAGCCAATATCTTTCATGTACATAGATACAAAATATTAGCAAATTGAGTCCAACAATCCATAAAAGTAATTATATACACCACCAAGAGGGATTTATTCCAATAGGCAAAGCTGATTCAATATCTGAAAATCAGTTAATATAATCTATCAAAACAATAGACTAAAGAAGAAAGGTGATATGATCATATCAATGAATGTGAAGAAGCATTTGACAAAATCCACACCTATTCATGATAAAAACTTTCAGCAAGTTGAGAATGTTCAACTTGATAAAGACCACCGACATTTAATATCATGCTTAATGGTGAGAGACTAGACCCTTTCCCACTAAGAAATGGATATCTCTTTTCATCACTCCTCTTCAACTGGAAGCCCTAGGAAATGCAATAAGACTAAAAAAAGAAAATAAAAGGTATACAAGTTGGGAAAGAAGAAATAAAACTGTCTTTGTATGTAGATGACATTTTTATATATATAGAAAAACCCAAAAAATAAAAAAAATACCTTTGAACAATGATAGCAGATTGAAGGATACAAGGTTAATAAAAGTCAATGACTTCTGTATTTACCAGCAGACTACAATTGGAATTTGAAATTTAAAGAATTTACATTAACATCCAAAACCTGAAATATTTAGGTATAAATATAAAAAACATATACAAGATCTATATGAGTAAAATTATAAAACATTAATAAACCAAAGATATAAACAAAGGAAGAGATATTTGCATAGGAAGATTCAATATTGTCAATATTCCACTTTTTCTAACTTGATCTATAGCTCCAAAGTGATTCTAAAATTTATATGAAAAGGTAAAAAGCTCAGAATACCCATAACAATAGTGAAGGGGAACAACAAAGCCAAAGGACTGACATTATTCAACTTAATAACTACAAACTAAAGTGTCAAGGCAGTATGGTAGTGACAAAAGAATAGACAGATGTATCAATGGGACAGAACAAAGAAGCCAGAAATATACCCACATAAACTTAGTCAACTGATCTTCTACAGAGGAGCAAGGGAAATTCAATAGAGAAATGACAGTTTTTTCAACAAAAGTGCTGGAACAACTAGAAATCCGTATGCAAAAAAACAAAAGGAGTCCAGAAACAGACCTTATACCTTTCACAAAAATTAATTCAAAATGCATTGCATTATTTCAATAACAATAACAGTGCTGTGCACTGAGGGCATATGATGGACTTGGGAAATCTCATAATTCAGGGTATTAGAGATGCTGTACGTCAGACTCAAATATATCTAAGGCATTTGAAGTATGGCAAGGTAAAGGGGAGGGACCAACTAAATTTTTAGAAAGACTCAGAGTTCAGATGAAAAGATACAGTGGAATAGATTCCACTGACCCTTCAGGAAAGGGCATGCTCAAACTTCATTTTGTAACTAATAGTTGGCCAAATATTTAAAAAAATAAAATAGAGGATTAGAAAGATAAACCATTAGAGAACTAAAAGAGGCACAAGTTTATGTGAGAAGGAAGGAGGAATGGAATTCTATTTTATCAAGGGAAAAGAAGACAAAATCTGTCTTATAGATTGTTTTAAATGGAAAATAGGGGACAAACTAATGGATACAGAAAGTGCTGGAAGGTTTGTGGGAAGTAGACATTGAACTAAGTTTAAAAAAAGTTTAATTGAGTAAATTAATTTTAAAATAAGCTGCTGCAAAACTTGAACTTGGCTTTTCTTTGTTAAGAAAACAAAGTTTCCTTGGAATGCTACTTTGACAACAGATTATATAATATTATTTTAAGTGATCTGCTATATTTGCTTTTGAGATCTCTTGTAACTTTGGTTAAGTAAAAAGTATTATCCACAGTGACCTATGATTCTATCTGACCAAATTAAACGAAGAGATTTATTTATAAACACTATCAAGTTCTAATTAAACTGCTTTTAACTCAGCTAACTTTAGAATGCTTCACAGAACCCTTGAGTGAAACATTCAAAAAAAATTTTTTAAGTTAAATTTATTAAAATTATTTGAAATGTTAAAATACTTAGCATTATCAAATGAGTGATAAACCTCAGATTACACAGATAAATATGTTTTTAATATAGATATTCTGAAACTTCTACAGTTTCTGAAATTTGGATATGTACTGGTACTATGTTATAATTTTTTTTCTAGTTATTTGAAAATGTTATATGTCACAACAGTGACCAAGTTCCATTGTCAATTTGCATTACAATCAGATTCAAAATGTGCCTTAAGTCTTTTGTCACTGTTATGTTAATGGCTTTACTCCCATACCTTTGCAAAAGTGTTTCCTCTTCAAGAAGATCTATAAAAAGAACTTTTTAAAGAAATAAAAGTTTCTGACTTCCAGACCTTAATTATGAGCTGGGTAAGAAATTAAAAAATTCTAAAAGGAAATCTGATGATTTCATAAACAGTTAAACAAAAAGGATTGGTTACATTGGACTGTGTGAACTGGTAAATATGACTATAATTTTGTGGTTTCTATTTAAAATAATACTGGCTTTTAATCTGTGTTTTCCAGGTATGAAGAAATTGTCCCCAACAAGCAATTTGGTAAATTATACCTTTGTAAGCAGAATTGAAATATTTCTCTTTTCTCTACCTGATTTCTTCAGAGAATGGAAACTCTCAGGTTCCCAGAAGTTTTATCAGATAAATTAGGAAGGCCATGTTGTATGTAGCCTATAGAAACCCCAAGGTATTTGGGTTTCTAAAAGGGAAGGAATTCACCTAGATAAAAATCTTTAAGACAAGCACTTGGCATGACTTTCCTAGCCTGAGATGCCTTTTAAAAGCTTAGTCTATGATTCCTTATAACGTTCTAACAAAGCCAATTTTTAGAAAACCCTATTTGATCAGTTTTATTCATGTAAATCATCAGGTCAAGGTTGTTGACACCAGACTTAATAGACAAGTAAATTAGTCTTGGTTTGGCTAATATTTGATAAAAATGAGCATAATTTTAGAGAGGAAGAGATGTTTCAATGAATACTTGCTAAATCTGGTAATCTAATTCTTTTTTTTATCATGTATTTATATATACATTTTTTTCTATTGTAGAGCATGGTGACCCAGTTACACATACATGTATACATTCTTTTTTCTCACATTAAGTGTTCCATCATGGAGTTCCCGTCGTGGCACAGTGGTTAACGAATCCGACTAGGAACCATGAGGTTGCGGGTTCGATCCCTGCCCTTGCTCAGTGGGTTAACAATCCGGCGTTGCCGTGAGCTGTGGTGTAGGTTGCAGACGCGGCTTGGATCCCGCGTTGCTGTGGCTCTGGCGTAGGCCGGAGACTACAGCTCCGATTAGACCCCTAGCCTGGGAACCTCCATATGCCGCGGGAGCAGCCCAAGAAATAGCAAAAAGACAAAAAAAAAGAAAAAGTGTTCCATCATAGGTGACTAGACAGAGTTCCCAGTGCTACACAGCAGGATCCCATTGCTAATCCATCAGGAAGGCTACATTCTGCATCTATTTACACCAAGCTCCCAGTCCCACCCACTCCCTCCCCTTCCCCCTTGGAATTCTGGTCAGTATCACTAAGACTTACTTACTTCCTAGATAGTTCTTTGCTATTATGTTATATTGCTGCAAAGTTTAACTGAGCTTCTAAAAGAACATTCTAAGCTGGTTTCTAAAGTTTATCTCAGTGATCTCTTTTTGGATAAAGATCAGATGCCCCAGAACCTGCAACAAGGGGACTACGCATACTAAAAAGGACATAATATAAAAGGACTATTTCCCAGCTTGTAGAGGAAGGCCCCATTCCCCTACTATGGAGCCAGAAGGAGGTCCAACCATTTAGGGATTTAAGAGAGGTGCTGACAGGTGCCCCTCTTCTGGCTCTACCATCCTTCGAAAAACCTTTTCATTTATTTGTAAGCATGGGCTGGGGAACAGTTCTAGGGGTCCTCATGCAGGAACATGGAGGAAGCCACCAACTGGTGGCCTTCCTCTCCTGCCTCCTGGACCTGTCACCAGAGGATGGCCTGAGTGCATACAGTTGGTAGCTGCCACTGCCATATTAACTGAAGGAAACAGAAAACTCATCTTCGGAGGAAGGCTGACTGTGAGTATAAAAACAGGATATGGGGACACAAATGCCTGGGTGAAATGGATAAAATATTCTGTGGACACACTACACAAAGGCAGCTGTTATGTTTGTGCCACAGGGAGACCAGAGGCCCAAGTAGTTCCCTTTCCTCTGGTCTTGAATGTATGATGGCCCTCTTCCACAACAAAACAGCTTGAAATAACGAGTCCAGTCAGACTTTGTCACTGCTATTCCTTGAGGTCAAAAATTTTGTGGGTCAGTCCCCGAGAACTGTTCAGCAGCCAAATGAAAATGTCAACTTCTCCTCATGTCTAAAATGACAAGAGGCAAAGGTAACTTTCTTAGGCAACCTGACCAGGTGCAGTGAAAGCCAGTCCTACATCACCCCCAACAATAAATCCCAGTTCCAAGTGCCCCAGGGCAGATGTCTGGTGGTATTGTGGGGGTGCACTAATGGGCACCCTTCCAGAAAATTAAAGTGACACCTATACTTTGGTGCAATTGGCCATCCCTTTCACCCAGGCATTTAGGTCCCAATCTCAAACTCAGCCAATCCTGAGAGAACGAGATATCACCCCGGGCGGGGATGTCCTTTGACCCCCCACACACACACATCTATATTGACTCAATAGGTGTTCCACAAATGTTCTAAACAAATTTAAGGCAAGAAATTAGGTAGCTGCAGGGTTTGAATCTGTTCTCTTTTGGTGGTCAACCACAAACAAAAATGTTGATTGGATAAACTACATCTATTACAATCAACAAAGATTCATTAATTACACTTGAGATGCCATTAAAGAAATAGCTGAACAGCTAGGGCCAACTAGTCAAATGGCATGGGAAAATAGACTTGTTTTAGACATGATGCTGACAGAAAAGGGTGGGGGTTCTACGTAATGATTGGCATCCAGCACAGTATGTTCATTCCCAATAACACTACCCCAGATGGCACCATCACCAAGGCCCTATGCAGACTAATGATCTTAGCAAATAAACTTTCAGAAAATTCTGGTATTAATGACCCCTTCACAAACCTTTTAGAAAACTGGCTTGGAAGATGGAAGGAACTAATAGCTTGAATCCTTACCCCTCTAATTGTGTAGTTAGTGTCCTTGTCCTAGTTAGATATTATATAATTCCTCGTGCCTGGGGGCTTACTCAAAGATTAATAAAACCATCCTGAGAAAATAACTAGGACCCCCCTCCTCACCAAGCTAATATGCTTCTGATGGACACAACAGAACATAAAAGTCAAACTATGCTCAAAGAGTTTGAAGAAAAGAATATTTGATAAAAAAAAAATAAAAGGGGGAAATTGTGAGAATAACATATGTCTTTTCTATCAAAGGAAGTCTTGGTTACTCCATTTTGTTCCTGCTTTGTCTAAGACACCCTCCTCCACCCCACTCCTTCCCTCTTTTCCCAGTAACAATTTGTTTCAAATTAGCCAACCAAGAAGAATGTGCACCATGACCTGACCAATGAGAAGGGGACAGATATACCACCTGAGTTAGGGATAAATAGGAAGGGTCTTTTCTTCTTTGTGTGGGCACTTTTTGAGTACCTGTGTGTACCTGTGCCCTTCTGTAGAAGTAAAGAGCCTTGTGGAGATCTCCCCGTGCTCCTGTGTCCCACTTTCCGGCACTGACGATCCAAGCCAAGGTCATTTTAATTCTCCAACACTTTTTAATGGCTGAATAAAAAATTCCATTGTATATATGTACCACATCTTCTTAATTCATTCATCTGTAGATACACTTTAGTTTGCTTCCACGTCTTGGCTATTGTAAACAGGGCTGCAATGAATATCGGAGTGCATGTATTTTTTCAAATTATACTTTTTTTACACCCAAGAGTGGGATTGCTGGATCATATGGTAGTTCTATTTTTAGTTTTTTAGAGAACTTCCATACTGTTCTCTACAGTGGTTGCACCAACTTACATTCACACAAACAGAGGAGGGTTCCCTTTTCTCTGCACACTCCCCAGTATTTATTGTTTGTAGACTTTTTCATAATGGCCATTCTGACTGGTGTGAGGTGATACTTCATTGTAGTTTTGACTTGCATTGCTCTAACAGTGATGTGGAACAATTTTTCATGTTTTTGGCCGTGTATCACCTGTGCAGAAATATCTATTTAGATATTCTGCTCATTTTTTGATTTGTTTTTGTGGATATATATATAAATATATATATATAGCCATAAGATTTTTGTATATTTTGGAAGGAGAATAATCCCTTATTGGTTGCTTCATCTGCAAAATTTCTCTCCTTGCAATTTGTGTTGAGTATGATGTTTGCAATGGTTGTATATACCTAAAAAATCCTTATAAGAGATGCATAGTGAAATCATTTTGAGTGTAATGATGTTCATGGGATTTACATCAAAATTCTCCAGAAAAAACTATGTGTGTGCAAGAGTGTATGTATGCGTGTACATGTGTGTTGGCAGGGTTGTGGGGAGATATACGAAATAGGATTAGAAAAAAATGGTAAGTGATGGATGCACTAGGATCGTTATACCAGATTATGGGTTTTGTGTATTTTGAAATTTTCTGTAATAAAAATTTCTTTAAGTATGTGTGGATTAAAATACCAGAAGAGCTCAAAATTTCCTTCTGGCCCTAAGGTTCTTTGATTCTATAGCCTGGAATATGCCCACACTTAATGCATGTACTGTGTGGGAAGCTGGATTTTCTGAATAATTAATAAAATACCTTCTACCCCAATCTCTAATATGCACTCGCAAGAAGACCCTCTCATGGATACTTCTCTAGGAATGCTTGACATGTAAGCTGTGACTTTGTTCACTGTGAGGTTTTCATAATCTCCCATTCCCTCAGCCCGACAGCAGTACTTCTATTATTTTAAACTTCCACTGGGATGATTATTCTTACATATTTGTGTAGAGCAATAACAGAGAAATAACATTTTCCCCTTAATATGTATTGCAACCTACTTCATCTTTGTGCTTTACAGTTAATATACTGGAAACAGAGATTTTTTTAAAGTAATAGAAAAAAAAACTCTTATTCCCAATAACAAACAATTTTTCCTATTTACACAGTATTAATACCAAGTCAAAATAATGATAGCTGTCTTTAGGAAAGGTGAGTTTTTGGTTTCCATCAGTATAGAATTCAGATTCTTTAAAAGAATAATTGGTCAACCATGAACAGTTGAGAGAACAACTGAGTTAGAGCTAAGAGAAAATCCTAGGCAACCTTTAGGGAATCTGAGTTCAGGTTTCTGCATGTGTCTATTTAAATTTAAATTCATTAAAATAAAAGTAAATTATAAATTCAGTTCCTCAGTAACACTAACCTCATTTCAATTGCTCAATAGGCATATGTGGCTAGTGCCTACTGTACTTAAAATCATAGACAGAGAACATGTACATTATCAATGAAAGTTCTGTTGGACTACACAATGCTAGGGCATAGTGCTTAAGAGCACAAGCTTTGAAGTCTGAATAAAATTCCACTATATGCTCCTCAACTACCCAACCCTGTGAATTTGGGTAATTTAGATAAATTCTCTAATCCTCACACTGCCTATCTATGAAAAAGGAATGACAACAATATCTACTTCAGAGGGTGATTATAAGGATTAGTGAATGTATGTATAAAACAGTAAACTTTAGCTATTATTACTTTTCCATGTGCTAGGTTCCTATAATACAAAGAAAACAATCTTAAGAAAGAAAAACAGAACTACAGGAATCATACTCCTTGACTCCAGACAATACTATAAAGCTACAGTAATCAAAACAGCTTAGTAGGAATTCCTGCTGCAGCATAATAGGATTGGCAATGTCTCTGCACCACTGCAGCATAATAGGATTGGCAATGTCTCTGCACCACTTGTAGGCAAGTTCAATTCCTTGACTGGCATAATGGGCTAAAGGAACCAGTGAATCTGACTGCTGACGCATATGCTGCAGAGCAGCCAAGAAAGAAAGAAAGAAAGAAAGAAAGAAAGAAAGAAAGAAAGAAAGAAAGAAAGAAAGAAAGAAAGAAAGAAAGAAAGAAAGGAAGGAAGGAAGGAAGGAAGGAAGGAAGGAAGGAAGGAAGGAAGGAAGGAAGAAAGAAAGAAAGAAAGAAAGAAAGAGAGAAAGAAAGAAAGAAAGAGAGAAAGAAAGAAAGAAAAAGAAAGAATCCAGCATGATATCACAAAAATAGACACATAGATCAATGGACCAGAATAGAGAGCACAGAAGTAAACTTACACACTTATGGTCAATTAATCTACGACAAAGGAGGCAAGAATACACAATAGAGAAAAGACAGTCGATTCAATAAGTTGTATTGGGAAAATTTGACAGCTTCATGTAAAACAATGAAACTAGAAAAATAGAACCATATAACAAAATGAACACCAAAAAAATGTCAAATGGATTAAAGATCTAAATTTAGATCAGATACTATACAATTCCTAGAGGAAACATAGACAAAATACTCTGTAACAAAAATTGCATTGATATTTTTTGGGGAGTTCCCATTGTGGCACAGTGGAAAAGAATCCGACTAGGAACCATGAGGTTGTGGGTTTGATCCCTAGCCTCACTCAGTGGGTTAAGGATCTGGCATTGCCATGAGCTGTGGTGTAGGTCACAGACATGGCTTGGATCTGGCATTGCTGTGGCTGTGGTGTAGGCCAGCAACTACAACTCTGATTAGACCCCTAGCCTGGGAACCTTCATATGCCATGGGTGTGGCCCTAGAAGACAAATATATATATATATTTGCTTCTGTCTCCTAAAGTAAAGGAAATAAAAGCAAATATAAAAAAATAGAACCTAATTGGAATTCCCATTGTGGCTCAGTGATTATCAAATCCAACTAGGAACCATGAGGTTGAGGGTTCGATCCCTGGCCTTGCTCAGTGAGTTAAGGATCCAGCATTGCCATGAGCTGTGGTGTAGGTCGCAGACACAGCTTGGATCTGGCGTTGCTGTGGCTCTGGGGGAGGCCAGCGGCTACAGCTCCAATTCGACCCCTAGCCTGGGAACCTCCACATGCCGAGGGAGCAGCCCTCAAAAGGCAAAAAGACAAAAAATAAAATAAAAAAAAATAAAAAATAGAACCTAATTGAACTGAAAAGCTTTTGCACAGCAAAGGAAACCATAGATAAAACAAAAAGAAAACCTAATGAATGTGAGAAAACACTTGCAAATTATGTGACCAATAAGAGATTAATACCAAACACATATAAACAGCACATACACTGAAATACCAAAAAAAAAAGCAACCTGAAAGAATTAAGATGGCAGAGTAGAAGGACTGGAGCTCACCTTCTCTCATAAAAGCAACATAATTACAAACAAATGCTGAACAACCTTCAACCAAATAGACTGCAAACCATCAAAGAAGATATCCTACTCCAGAAGACAAAGAGGAGGACACATCAAGATGCAAGGAGGGGCAATTACACAATATAAGCAAATCTATACCCACTGGGTGGGCATCCCACAGACTGGAAAGTATCTGTATGACAGAGACTCACCTACAGAAGGGAGAGTTCTGAACCCCACATCAGGTTCCCAAACCCAGGGATCTGGAATTGGGAGAAGGAGCCCCCAGATCATTTGGCATTGAAGGCCAGTGAGGTTTGTGCACAGGAGCACCATGGGACAGGGAGAAATGGAGACCCCATTCTTGAAAGGTGCACACAAGATTTCATGTGCATTGATTGCCAGGGCAAAGCAGAGACTCCATAGGAATCTGTGTCAGACCTAACTGCAGTTCTTGGAGGATCTCCTGGGAAAACAGGGGGTGACTGTAGCTCCTAGTGGGAGAAGGTAGGCAAAGGGAATAATCATCAGCATGTCCTCCTCTAGAGGTGGCCAGTTTGGAAAAATCTGGCACCACCTATCAGGGCTGAGAAGCTCCAGGCCAAACAATAATCCAAGAGGGAAAAGAGCCCCACCCGTCAGCAAACAGACTGCCCAAAGACCACCAGGCACACAGCTACATCTAATCTCACCAAAAGACAAAGCCCCGCCCACCAGAGGGATAAGAATCAGCTCCATGTACCAGTGGGCATGCACTAATACCTCCCATTAGGAAGCCTACAGCAAGCCCCAACACCAAATTCAGCCACAAGGGAGGCAGACATCAGAAGCAAAGAGGCTACAAATCTATTGTCTGCAAAAAAGTAGACCACACCAAAAATCTATACAAAATGAGAAGTCAGAGAACTATAACTCAGATAAGGGAGGAAGAAAAAAACCCCAGAAAAACATATAAGTGATCTGGAGATTATCAACCTCCATGAAAAAAGACTTTACTCTTTAGACTAATGATAGTGAAGATGATTCAACATCTTGGAAATAAACTGGAGGCAAAGATTAATAAATTACAAGAAACACTGAGCAAAGAAATACAAGATTTAAGAATTAAGCAAGCAGAGATGCAAAATACAACAACTGAAATAAAAAAATTCGTTAGAAGCAACCAACAGCAGAATACAGAAAGCAGAAGAATTAAGAAAGGTGGAGGACAGACTAGTCAAAATCACTGATGTGGAACAGAAAAGAGAAAAAAGATTGAAAAGAAAGACAGTCTAAGTCAACTCTGGGACAATGTTAAACGCACCAACATCCATATAATAGGGGAAACAGAGGAGAAGACGGAAAGGGCCAGAAACAAATATTTGAAGACATAAAAGCCATAAACTTCCCTAACATGGGAAAGGAATCACTCAGTCAAATCCAGGAAGCACAACGAGTACCATATAAAATAAAACGAAGGAGGAACACCAAGAGTCACAAAATAATCAAACTAACCAAAATTAAAGAGAAAGAGAAAATATTGAAAGCAGCTAGGGAAAAGAAAAAAATTAACATACACAGGAACCCCAATAAAGTTACCAGCAGATTTTTCAGCAGGAACTCAGCAGGCCAGAAGGGAGTGGCACAATATACCTAAAGTGATGGAAGGAAAAAACCTCCAACCAAGATTACTCTATCCAGCAAGGCTCTCATTCACATTTGAAGGAGAAACCAAAGCTTTACAGACAAGCAAGAGCTAAGGGAATTCAGCAACACTAAACCAGATTTACAACAAATACTAAAGGAACTCTTCTCTGGGTGGAAAAGGCCACAACTAGAAACAAAAATATTACAAATAACAAGCCTCACCAGTAAAGGCAAATATATAGTAAGGGTAGGAAATCGTGCACATACAAATCAGAATCATGAGAGGAGGAGAGTACAAATGGAGGATGCACTTGCAAATAAGAGACCAACAAATTAAAACAATTTTGAAATATACAGACTCCTATATCAAAACTTCAGGGTAACTGCAAACCAAAAATCTACAATTGATACACACACAAATAAGAAGAAAAATAAACTCAAATGCAACACTAAAGATAGTCATCAAACCACAAGAGCAGAGAACAAGAGAAAAAAGGGAAGAAAAATGAGCAACAAAAACAAATCCAAAAGAGTTAATAAAAAGGCAATGAGAACATACATATCAATAATTACCTTAAATGTAAATGGACTAAATCCCACCAAAAAAAAAGACAGACTTGGCTGAATAGATACAAAAACAAGCTCCATTTATATGCTGACTTCAAGAGACCAACTTCAATTATAGGGACACATACAAATTGAAAGTGAGAGGATGGAAGAAGATATTCCATGCAAACAGAAATCAAAAGAAAGCTGGAGTAGCAATACTCATATCAGACAAAACAGACCTTAAAATAAAGAATATTATAACAGACAAGAAAGAACATTACATATAATGATCAAAGGATCAATCCAAGAAGATATAACAACTGTAAATATATATGCACCCAACATAGGATCACCTCAATATATAAGGCAACTGCTAACAACCTTAAAAGGAGAAATTGACAATAACATGATAATAGTGGGGGACTTTAACGGCCCACTAACAACAATGGACAAATCATCAAGACAGAAAATCAACAAGGAAACACAGGCCTTAAATGATGAGATGGACTGAATAGCTATTTATATAATATTCCATCCAAAAGCAGCAGAATACACATTCTTCTCAACAGCACATGGAACAATCTCCAGGACAGATTACATTCTGGGCCAGAAATCAAGCCATGGTAAATTTATGAAAACTGAAATCATATTGAGCATCATATCCAACCACAATGCTATAAGACTAGAAAAAAAACAAGAAAAAAAACTGCAAAAAAAAAACCACAACCACATGGAGACTAAATTATATGAAACATTTAAAGAAGATCTAACTCCTATCCTTCTGAAACTATTCCAAAAAATTGCAGAGGAAGGAATATTCCCAAACTCATTCTATGAGGCCACCATCAACCTGAGAGAAAAACCAGACAAGATACCACAAAAAAGAAAATTATAAGGCAATAACATTGATGAAAATAGATGCAAAAATCCTCAACAAAATACTAGCATACTGAATCCAACAGTACATTAAAAGCACTGTAGAGCATGATCAAATGGGATTTTTCCCAGGGATGCAAGGATTTTTCAATATCCACGAATCAATCAGTGCAATACACAACATCAACAAATTGAAGAATAAAAACCATATGAACCTCTCAACAGATACAGAAAAAGCCTTTGACAAAATCCAACAACCAATTCTGATTTAACAAAAAAAAAAAAAACCCTCCAGAAAGGGGGCATAGAGGGAACCTACCTCAAAATAATAAAGGCCATACATGACAAATCGACAGCCAACATCATTCTTAATGGTGGAAAGTTGAAAGATTTCCCTCTGAGATCAGGAACAAGACAAGGATGTCTACTAGTCTACTATCACCACTACTATTCAACATTGTTTTGGAAGTCCTAGCTACAGCAATTACAGAAGAAAAAGAAATACAAGGAATCTGAACCAGAAAGGAAGAAGTAAATCTATAACTGTCTGCATGATACCATATCTAGAATATCCTAAACATGCTACCAGAAAACTATTAGAGCTCATCAATGAATTTGGTAAAATTGCAGGATACAAAATTTACACAAAGAAATTGACTTCATTTCTATATTCTTACAAAGAAAGATGAGAAAGAGATATTAGAGAAACAATCCCATTTTCCATCACAACCAAAAGAATAAAATACTTAGGAATAATCCTACCTAAAGACACAAAAGACCTGTACTCTGAAAACTATAAGATGCTAATGAAAGAAATCAAAGATGACACAAACAGATGGAAAGACACACCTTGCTCTTGAACTGGAAGGTCAATATTACCAAAATGACTATACTACCCAAGGCAATCTACAGATTCAATGCAATCCCTATCAAATTACCAAGGACATTTTTCATAGAACTTGAATGAAATATTTTAAATTTTGTTTGAAGGCACAAAAGACCCAGAATAGCCAAAGACATCCTGAAAAAGAAAAATGGAGCTGGAGGAATCAGGCTCCCTGACTTCAGACTGTACAACAAAGCTACAGTCATCAAGGCTGCATGGTACTGGCACAAAGACAGAAATATAGATCGGTGGAGCAAGACAGAAAACCCAGAATTAAGCCCACGCACCTGCAGTCAACTAATCTATGACAAAGAAGGCAAGAATATACAATGGAGAAAAGACAGTCTCTTCATTAGGTGGTGCTGGCAAACCTGCATAGCCACATGTAAAAGAAAGAAATTAAACACTTCCTAAAACCACACATAGAAAAAAACTCACAGTGGGTTAAAGACCTAAATATAAGACCGGATACTATAAAACTCTCAGAGGAAAACATAGGCCAAACACTCTCTGACAAAGCAGAGCAATACCATCTCAGATCCACCTCCCAGAGTAATGACAACAAGAAGAAAAATAAACAAATGGGATTTAAACCTAAACGTTTCTGCACAGCAAAGGAAACCCTAAACAAAACAGAAAGACAACCCACAGAATGGGAGAAAATATTTGCAAATGAATCAACTGACAAGGGATTAATCTCCAAGATGTATAAACACCTCTTGCACCTCAATACCAAAAAAAAAAAAAAAACAACCCCATCAACAAATGGGCAGAAGATCTAAATAGACAATTCTCCAAAGAAGACATATAGATGGCCAAAAAACACATGAAAAGATGTTCAACATCACTCATTATTAGAGAAATGCAAATCAAAACCACTATGAGGTACCACCTTACACCAGCCAGAATGGCCATCATCCAAAAGTCTAGAAACAATAAGTCCTGGAGAGGGTGTGGAGAAAAAGGAACCCTGGTCCACTATTGGTGGGAATGTAAATTGGTGCAACCACTGTGGCAAACAGTATGGAGACTCTTCACAAAAGTAAAAATAGAATTACCATTTGATCCAGCAATCCCACTCCTGGGCAGCTACCCAACGAAAACCATGACTCGACACATGTACTCCAATGTTCATTGCAGCACTATGTACAATAGCCAAGACATGGAAACAACCTAAATGTCCACTGACAGAGGAGTGGATAAGGAAGATCTGGTACATATACACAATGGAATATTATTCAGCCATTAAAAGGAAAGAAATCATGGTATTTGCAGCAACAAGGATGGACTATAAATTATCACACTAAGTGACGACAGTCAGACAGTGAGACACCCACATCAAATGCTATCACTTACATGTGGAATCTAAAAAAAGGACATATCTTTGTAGAACAGATAGTGACTCACAGACTTTGAAAAACTTATGGTTTCCAAATGAGACAGGTTGGGGGTGGGGGGATGCACTGAGAGTTTGGGATGGAAATGCTGTTAAATTTGGTTTTGATGATTATTGTACACCTAGAAATGTAATAAAATTCATTGAGTAATTAAAAAAATAAAAGTAAATAAAAATAAAAATTGGCAGAAGAACTGAATAAAGATTTTTTCCAAAGAGGAAATGCTGATGGCCAACAGGCACATGAAAAGATGACCAACATCATTAATCATCAGGGAAATGCAAATCTAAACCACAGTGAGATATCACCTCATACCTGTCAGAATGGCCATCATCAAAAAAACACATATAACAAATATTGGTGAGGATATGGAGAAAAGGAACCTTGTACACTGTTAGTTAAACTAAATTGATGCTATGAAAAAAAGTATACAAGTTTCACAAACTAAAAATAAAATTACCTACCATGTAACCAAGCAATTCCACCCCAGGTATATATGCAAAAATAACAAAAACACTATTTCAAAAAGATACATGCACCCTAATGTTCATAGCAGCACTCTTTTCAGTTGCTGAGATATGGAGCAATCTAAGTGCCCCCCTACACACACACATACAATGGAATACTACTCAGCCATAAAAAGAACAAAGTTTTATCATTTGCAACAGCATGGATGGACTTAGTGGGGACTATGCTAAGTGAAATAAGTCAGACAGAGAAAGACAAATAGTGTATGTTATCACTTATACATAGAATCTAAAAAATATAACTAATGAATATAACACAAAATAAGCAGATTTGCAAATACAGAGAATAAACTATTCCTTACCACTGAGGAGTCAGGAGAGGAGAAATATTGGGGTGGGAGAGTGGGAGGTACAAATTATTAGATGTAAAATTGGCTCAAAGATGTATTATACAACAGAAGGAATACAGCCAATATTTTGAAATAATTATAAATGTAAAGTAACCTTTAAAACAGTATTATTTTTTAAACTTTAAAGTTAAAAAAAAAGAAATAATAGGAGTTCCCATTGTGGTACAGTGGAAATGAATCCAACTAGGAACCATGAGCTTGTGGGTTCGATCCCTGGTCTTGCTCGTGGGTTAGGGATCCAGCATTGCCCTGAGCTGTGGTGCAGGTCACAGACACGGCTCGGATCTGGCATTGCTGTGGCTCTGGCATAGGCCAGCAGTAACAACTCTGATTAGAACCCTAGACTGGGAACCTCCATACACCGCAGATGCAGCCCAAAAAAGGACAAAAGTCAAAAAAATAAAGAAAATAAAGAAAATAAATTTTAAAAAGAAAAAATAAATAAACATGGTACCTGCCCATATGTGAGCATACTTTCTAATATTGGAGACATGCATTTAAACAAATGAATCATATTATTCTAGGTTCAGGAAGAATGATATTCCTCCAAAAGGTTCATTTCATAAGGCTTTACAAAAGAGGTGACATTTGAGCAGAAGATTAAAGAATCTGAACGAATTTTCCAGGTATAGAAAATGAGAAAGCATTCCAGGCAGAGAGAAACAATGTGAACAAGCAAAGGACCTAGCATGGGAAGGTGGGAGAAGACCAGTGTGCAAATGAATAGGGGGAATGTTTAATGTAAGGCAGCATGTGAAGAAAACATCAACAGGAATCAAAAATCTCATAACATACCAGCTAACATGACACTTTATTCACTTTTCATAAGCAGCTGTGCTCTCCTTACTCAGCATAAGAATCTCCCTCTAGACAATTACAGCATTCAGCTGCTACTTTCCCTCAGTCACAAACAAATCCACCAAAGGGAAATAAAGCTGATGTAATTCTACACAATCACAAACATAAACAAGGTTTGAGCTGAAATAGGAGAAAGTCAGTGAACTGATTTCTCTCCAAGTGGTAGAAAAGAAAGCTAACATTTAGTTGATATATGCAATCTATCAATTACTATACTTAGAAATGATACCATGTCATCTTCTAAACAACTCTATGGAGTTGCAATTATTCCCAGGTGTTGAGATTTCTAAAACTATTCAGCTCAAAGAGGTGAAATGGCTGCTCAAGATCTCATGGTTAGAAAGTGACAACTGATTTTGAGTCCCACATGTATGTTTTTAAAAAACACTTCTGCATGCCAACAACAAAAAAAAGAGCTAGTTGAACATAGCTAAGAAACAGAGACTTTAGTAAGCACCCAGGATAAAGACAAAGGATATAATCTTTGCCAAAGTATCTTTAAAAATGGCAAAAGTAAATTTTGTGGAAGAGAGAGAATCTGATTTCCAGAGATACTGTATTATAATATTCAAAAACTCAGTTTTCAACAACAAAAAAAAAAATCACAGGGCATACAAAGAAACATAAAAGATTGCCCATTCTCAGGAACAAAATTAATTGACAGAAATTGTCTAGGAGGATATCCAAATACCAGATTTACTAGACAAAGACTTCAAAACAACGACTGTCTTAAATATGCTAAAAAAACTAAAGGAAAACACACAGAACTAAGGAAAATCAGGAGTATAACGTATGAACAAAATAGAAATACATTAAAGATACAGAAATTAAAGAGTGAACAGAGTCTAAGAGAAGTGTGGGACACCATAGAGCAGACCAGAAAATGCATTTATGAGACTAACAGAAGGTGAAGAGAGAGAAAAGTGCCAAAAGAATAAATGAATAAATAAGAGCCAAAAACATGGCAAAATTGATCAAAGGCATGAATCTATACACCCAAGAAGCTCAACAAACTACAAGGAGGATAAGCTCAAAGAGACTCAAATTAGACACATTATAATCAAACTTCCGAAAGCCAAAAATATGACAGTCTCTAGTTCTATCCATGTTGCTGCAAATGGCATCATCTGGGGTTTTTTTATGGCTGAGTAGTATTCCACTGTGTATATGTACCACATCTCTTAATCCATTCATCTGCTGATGGACATTTCAGAGAGAAAGACAAATACCATATGATATCACTTACATCTGGAATCTAATATATGGCACAAATGAACCTTTCCACAGAAAAGAGAGGTTCTCATGGACATGGAGAAGAGACTTGTGATTGCCAAGGGGGAGGGGTAAGGGGAGGGAGTGGGATGGACTGGGAGTTTGGGGTTAGCAGGTGCAAACTATAGCATTTGGAATGGATAAGCAATGAGGTCCTGCTGTATAGGACGTGATCTAATCACCTGTATCTAATGACTATATCTAACCATCTGTGATGGAACATGATGGAGGATAATGCAAGAAAAAGAATGTGTGTGTATATATATATATATATATATATATATATATATATATATATATATATGACAAGGTCACTTTGCTGTACAGAAGAAATTGACAGAACAGTGTTAATCCACTATAATAGAAAATTTTAAGCCAAAAATATAGAGAGAATCTTGAAAGTGGCAAGAGAGAAGTGACTGTTCTAGCAGAAGGGATCCTCATTATGATTAACACGCAATTTCCAATCAGAAACCATGGAGGCCAGAATTCAGTGAGATAACACAAATTATCAACACAAAAAGAAAACCCATTGTGGCTCAGCAGGTTAAGAACCCAACATAGTGTCTGTGAGGATATGGGTTCAATCCCTGGCCTCACTCACTGGATTGAGGATCTGACATTGCTACAAGCTGTGTCACAGGTCATAGATGCAGCTCAGTTCTGGTGTTGCTGTGGCTGTGGCATAGGTCTGCAGCTATAGCTCTGATTTGACCCCTGGCCCAGGAACTTCTATATACCACAGGTGAAGCCACAAAAGGAAAAAAAATGCCAGTCAAGAATCCTATATTCAGCAAAACTGTCCTTCAAAAACGAGGGAGAAATTGCAAAGGGAACCAAAAAAAAAAAAAAAAACTTACAGAAAGGGAGAAAATAGTTTCAATTGAGGCAACTGATAAAGGCTTAATCTCTAAAATATACAAACAACTTATACAGCTCAACAGCAAAAAAGCCAACACCCCAATTGAAAAATGGGCAAAAGACCTGAATAGACATTTCTCCAAAGAAGATATACTGATGGCTAACAAGCACATGAAAAAATGCTAAACATCCCTGATTATTAGAGAAATGCAAATCAAAACTACCATGAGGTAGCACCTCACACCAGTTAGAATAACCATCATTAATAAGTCCACAAGAAGCAAATGCTGGATGGGGTGTGGAGAAAAGGGAACCCTCCTTCACTGTTGGTGGGAATGTAAGCTGGTACAACCACTATGGAAAACAGTATGGAGGTACCATAGAAAATTATACATAGAACTACCATATGACCCAGCAATCCCACTCTTAGGCATATATCCGGAGAAAACATTCCTGGAAAAAGACACATGCACCCACATATTCATTGCAGCACTATTCACAATAGCCAAGACATGGAATCAACCCAAATAACCACTGACAGATGATTGGATTAGGAAGATGTGGTATATATACACAATGGAATACTACTCAGCCATAAAAAAGAACAAAATAATTCCATTTGCAACGACATGGATGGAACTAGAGACTCTCATACTAAGCAAAGTAAGTCAGAAAGAGAAAGACAAATACCACATGATATCACATATCTGGAATCTAATATACAGCACAAATGAACCTTTCCACATTAAAGAAAATCATGGACATGGAGAACAGACTTGTGGTTGCCAAGGGGGAGGGGGAGGGAGTGGGAAGGACTGGGAATCTAGGGTTAATAGATGCAAACTATTACCTTTGGAATGGATAAGCAATGAGATCCTGCTGTATAGCACTGGGAAACTCTACCTAGTCACTTATGATAGACCATGATAATGTTAGAAAAAAGAATGTATATATGTATGTGTGACTGGGTCACCTTGTTGTACAGTAGAAAACTGACAGAACACTGTAAACCAGCTATAATGGAAAAACATAAAAATCATTTAAAAGGGGGGGGAGAAACTAAAATTTTCCCAGATAAACAAAACTACTGAGTTCATTACCAGTATATTTCGTCTATAATGAATACAAAAAGAAGTCCTTTAGGTTGAAATAAAAGGACACTAAACGGTAACTCAAAATTATATGAAGATAGAAAGATCTTCTATAAAGGTAACTATGTGAAAATATAAAAGCTAGCATTATGATATTTTTGATTTGTAACTCAACATTTTTATTATTTTTGTAATTTAAAAAACAAATGAGTAAAAATGATTATAAATTTATGTTATTAAACATACAGAGTATGTATGACAATAATACACAGAAGAGGAACCAAACTTTAAAGGAGCAGAAATTTGTATGCTATTGGAGGTAAGTTGGTATTAAATCAAAGTTGTTTGTTATAAATTAAGGACATTACAAGTTAAATGAAATCCCCATAGTATCCACAAGTAAAATATGCAAATATATATATAATAGGAAATAAGATGGGAATAAAATCAATTCACAACAAAAAATAAACTAAACAAAAAAGGCGGCAGTAATAGAGAAAATAAGGGATAAAAATGTCCCTTATACATAGAAAATAAGTTGCAAAATTGTAGAAGTCCTTATGTATCAAATAATTACTTTAAATATAAACGGATTAAGCACTCCAATAAAAAGACAGAGCTTCATAGAAATGATTAAAAAGCAGGATCCAACTATATGCTATATACAACAGACTCACTTTAAATCCAAAGACAGAAATAGATTCAATGAAGTAAAGAATGGGAAAAGTTATTCCATGTAAATAGTAATCAAAAGAGTACAGTACTGTGGAGTTCCCATTGTGGCTCAGTGGTAATGAACCCAACTAGAAACCATGAGGATGCGGGTTCTATCCCTGGCTTTTCTCAGTGGGTTAAGGATGGCATTGCCATGAGCTGTGGTGTAGGTTGCAGGTGCAGCTCGGACCCTGCATTGCTGTGGCTGTGGTGTAGGCCAGTGGCTACAGGTCTGATTCGACACCTAGCCTGGCAACTTCCATATGCCATGGGTGCAGCCCTAAAAAAAAATTTTTTTTTAAAGAGTACAGTATTGGCATAAAGCAGATACATAGATCAGTGCAACAGAATAGACAGTCCAGAATTAAACCTATCCATCTATGGCAATTAATTTATGACAAAGGATCACCGGATATACAATGGGGAAAGGACAGTCTCTTCAATAAATGGTGCTAGGAAAACTACATCGCCACACACTAAGGAGTGCAACTGGACAACTACTTTATACCAGTCATTTGAAAAATTAATTAAAAATGTCTTAAAGGAGTTCCCGTCGTCGCGCAGTGGTTGACGAATCCGACTAGGAACCACGAGGTTGTGGGTTCGGTCCCTGCCCTTGCTCAGTGGGTTAACGATCCGGCGTTGCCTGAGCTGTGGTGTAGGTTGCAGACGCGGCTCGGATCCCGCGTTGCTGTGGCTCTGGCGTAGGCCGGTGGCTACATCTCCGATTCAACCCCTAGCCTGGGAACCTCCATATGCCACGGGAGCGGCCCAAGAAATAGCAACAATAACAACAACAACAAAAAAAAGACAAAAGACAAAAAAAAAAAAAGGCAACTTACTGATAGGAAAAGTATACTTGCAAATCATATATTTGATAATGGGTTAATATCTTAAATATATAAATAATTCATACAACTTAAGAGCAAAAACCAAAATAATTGAATTTAAAAATGGTCAGAGGGAGTTCTCTGGTGCCCTAGAAGTTAAAGATTTGGTGTTGTCACTGCTGTGGCTCAGGTTCAGTCCCTGGCCTGGGAACATCCACATGCTGTGGGTATGGCAAAAAAAATTAATTAAAAAAATAAAAATAAAAATATCAGAGGATCTGAATACACACTTTTCCAAAGATCACAAAGATGACACAGAGATGGCTAAGATGCACGTTAAAAGATGTTCAACATTGCTAATGATCAGAAAAATGCAAATAAAAACCACAATTCAATATCCCCTCATACCTTTTAGATTGTCTACTCTTTTCTTTTTGACAGGAAGTAAGGAAAATAATATTAAAAATATATATATACACACATATATCTGAGTCACTTGGCTATACAGAAGAAAGTGGCACAACATTGTAAATATACTATACTTTAATAATTTTTTTCCCAAAAAGACAAGAAGTAAAAGTGTTGGGGAGGATGTGAAGAAAAGTGTACCCTTATATGCTATTAGTGGGAATGTAACTTGTACAGCCCCTAGGGAAAAGAGTATGGAGGCTCCTCAAAACTTTAAGAACTTCTATATGGTCCAGAAAATTCCACTTCTGGGCATTTATCTTAAGAAAATGTAAAGACTAATTCAAAAGATAGCTGTATCATGTGTTCGCTTCAGCATTATTTATGCTAGTCAATATATGGAACCAATCTAAGTGTCCTTTAATGGATGAATGCATAAATAAAGTATGGTTTATATCTACAATGGAATACCATTCATCCTTTAAAAATGAATGAGGGAGTTCCCGTCTTGGCACAGCGGAAATGTATCCAGCTATGAACCACGAGGTTGCAGGTTCAATCCCTGGCCTCACTCTGTGGGTTAAGGATCTGGCATTGCCATGAACTGTGGTGTAGGTCACACATGTGGCTCGGACCTTGTGTTGCTGTGGCTGTGGTGTAGGCTGGCAGCTACAGCTCCGATTAGACCCCTAGCCTGGGAACATCCATGTGCCACGGGTACAGTCCTCAAAAAGACAAAAGACAAAAAAATAAATAAAAATAAAAATAAATGAAATCTTGCCATTCACAACAACACAGACAGACTTTGAAGGCATTATGCTAAGAGAAATAACTCAGGGAAAGACAAATACTGTATGATCTCACTTATAAGTGGAATTTAAAAGACCACAAGGACAACAAACCAAGCTCTTGGATAGAACAGATCGGTGGTTGTCAGAGGTGAGTGGTATGAAATGAGAGAAATGTGTGAAGGGGGTCAAAAGGTACAAACCTCCAGTAATGAAATAATTAAGTCATGGGACATAATGCACAACATGGTGACTATTAATATTAGATTGCATATTTGAAAGTTTCTGGAGTTCCTGTTGTGGCGCAGCATAAACGAATCCGACTAGGAACCATGAGGTTGTGGGTTCAATCCCTGGCCTCGCTCAGCGGGTTAAGGATCCAGCATTGCTGTGAGCTGTGGTGTCTGTCGCAGATGCAGCTCAGATCTGGTGTTCCCATGGCTGTGGTGTGGGCCTTCACCTGTAGCTCTGACTGGACCCATAGCCTGGGAACCTCCATATGCTGCAGGTGTGGCCCTAAAAAAAAAAAAAAGAAAGAAAAGAAAAACAGCAAAGTTGCTAAGGAAGTAAATCTTCAAAGTCCTCATCACAAAAGAAAATTTTAAACTCTGAATAGTGATAGATGTTAACTGGACTCATTGTAGTGATCATTTCATAGTACATACAAATATTGAATGATTTTGCTATGCATCTGAAATGATTGTTATATGTCAATTACACCTCAGTAAAAAAAAAATAACTTGAGATCCAATGTTATCTACAACAGACTCAGTTTAGCTCCAAAAAGAGAAAAAGATCTAAAGAACTACAGGATGGAAAAAACTATTCTATGCAAATAGTATCCAAGACAGTTGAGATGATACCAGTATCAGACAAAATATTGTTTTGTTAGAAATTGACAAGGATGCCAAATCCATTTAATGGAGAAAGAATTATCTGTTCAACAAATATAGCTTGGACAACTGTATTTCCATGTGCAAAAGAATGAATCTGAACTCCTTACCACACCATCATATAAAAAAATTTACTCTAAATGGTTAAAATCTAATTTAAGAGCTAAAAGCATAAAATTCATAGAAGAAAACATAGGAATAAATCTTCATGACCTTGGACCTGGCAATGAATTACTAGATATGGTAACAAAATCATGGCCAAAAAAAATGATTAAGTGGACTCCATCAAAATTTAAAACTTTCACGCATTAAAGTGTAATAGGAAAAAAAACAAATTTGATTCTACATTGAATCTCTTTCTTTTACTTTAACCTGTGTATTTTATTGCTTTGGCTTCAGGTTAGAATGCTGCCTATAGCCAGAAATATTCAGAATAGCCAATTCTCAAGGCTCACCTTTAGGAGTACAGAATTATTCCACTCATATAGAGATTAAAAAGTTGCATAAGAGAGAATAACATTTGTCTTGTTGGAGGTTTACAGGGACATTGTGACCTGACCTACATGGACAGCTGCAAAAACAAAGAATTCTGACACCAAGCAGCTTGCAATAACCAAATACATCCTGTCCTCTTTCAGTATAAAAGAAGCATGAATTCTGACTTGGGTAAGATTC
Source organism: Sus scrofa (assembly GCF_054392235.1). Classification (NCBI taxonomy): domain Eukaryota; kingdom Metazoa; phylum Chordata; class Mammalia; order Artiodactyla; family Suidae; genus Sus; species Sus scrofa. The sequence goes on from NC_139401.1 coordinate 64,546,146, forward strand.
TAGGACATTAATCTGCCGTCTTCTTGATCTGCTAGCTTACCAAATAAAGTTGTTATTCTTTGTCCCAACACCTCTTCTCTCAATATGTTAGACTGGCATGCATTGAGTAGAACGAGTTTGGACACAGTGACAAAATAAAATCAACAAGAAAGAAAAGCCAATAAACTGCTTATTTTATATCAAAAATGTAATTTAATTAACAAAATATGATTTTCTTGCGAAAAAAGTACAAAGACAACATACAGAATGAGGAAAAAAAGTTTGTAAATCATATATCTATTAAGGGTTAATTCGAAGAATACATAAAGAACTCCTACAACTCAACAACAAATAGATAAATCAGTTTTAAAATGGGCAAAGGATTGGAATAGACATTCCTCCAAAAAAAGGTATACGAATAGCCAAAAAGCATATGAAAAGATGCTCATCCTTAATCATTAGGGAAATGAAAATTAATACTATAATAACAGACCCCTTTCATAACTACTAGAATTATAAGAAATAAGTGGTGGTTGTGAGGATATTGAGAAGTTGGAAATCTTGTACATTGCTGGTAGAAATGTAAAATGTTATAGCTGCTGTAGAAAACAGTTTGAAATTTACTCAAAAAAGTTAAACATAGAATCACCATATGACTCAGAAAATATACTCCTAAGTATATACCCAAAAGGACTGAAAACACATTCAAACAAAAGCTTGTACATGAACATTCATAGCAGCACAATTCACAACAGCCAACATGTGGAGACAACCTAAATGCCTATCAATAGATGAATAGATAAACAATACATGGTGTGTGGGTATGTGTATAAAATATCCATTATTTGGCAATAAGAAGAAATGTGCTACAACATGGATGAACCCTGAAAATATTATGCTAAATTAAATAAGCAATATATGAGAACAAATAGTATATGATTCCACTTATATGAAATATCTAGAATAGGCAAATTCATACAGACTGTAAGTAGATCAGAGGTTACTAGGGGCTGAGGGAAGAGAATAATGGACAGTTGCTTAATGGTTACAGAGCTGCTATTTGAAGTGATGAAAAAATTTGGAAACAGAGTGGTGATAGTTATATAATATTTCAAATATAGTTAATGCCACTGAATTATATATATATATTCTAAATTGTAAACTTTATGTTAAATATATTCTACTGAAATTTTTAAAGTGTTTTAAGTAAGCAATCTGCCTCAGAGCCCTCCAGTTCAGACACCCTGACAGCACTGTATCTGCAAAATATAAATAATAATCCCTGTCCTCCCTCTCACATATTTGTAAGAATCAAATAAATAACTGCACAGGGGTTTCTAAACTGCAAAGGGCTTAGATCAGATGCAATTATTATCTCAGAGATTTTTACATAAGCCACACACTAAGTTGGTCTTTAGCACTGTGCAATATAGCATATTTATCATATCCTGCAGCTTAGAGGCAATTTCAATAGCATTCTCAGCTTCCAATGACACTACCCCAACTTGTAAAACTCTGTAATTGACCAGACGATCTCTGGTCAGCCTGGTTGTGACTACAATTCTTTCATTTAAGAGCATACTTTCTTTCAGGGTATCTTGCACATGTTTGTCACAAAAGATTGATTCACCTAAGGATCTCATAACAGTGATAAAAGAACTAAGACAGACACACACACACACATACACACACTCACCAAAAAAAAACACTGAAGCTGCCAGCTCTTGCTTAGGGAGACTAAGAAGACTTCCTAGGGAGCCAACATGAGAGGGAGTACCAGAGAGCAAAGTAAGGATCCACAAAGCGACAGTGGCATCCAGCTTTTGAAATGGCTCCCGGACCAAGACCCACCACAGGTACAATCAGCTTCCTGAGAGGGTTCTTCAGTCTTTTTGTCCCTACTAAGCAGTTTATTTTAGAATGACTACCCAAAGGGGACTTGGCACATCACAAGGCTGTTGGCACCAAAGCAGCAGTGCTCACAGCAAAACAGTGATTTGGAGAACAGAGGGCAAAATGTTCCCCACACAGCTAGTGAAGGCCATGCTAAAGTGAAAAATCAAAGCCAGCACCTTTAAACAAAGCTATGCGTCAAGCACTCCATAAGAGGGTACCTCAATATCCTGCTTTATTCACACTGAGCATCCAGAATTCCTTTGCCCTTATCCATTTAATCGGGAAGAACTTCTTGAATATCTCCTGACTTCCATAACATCTGAATTCACTCTTCATTTCCTGTTTGTGGTGACTCACTCTTGCCTTACATTGAACTAGACGTGGGTTCAACCCTTCTCCCAACTAGAAACTGCTATCACTTCTTGACTATAAGTGATTGTAATCATCACCTCAATAGAACCTATCTGCCAGAACCCTTTCTCAGCACTGACACATGTGCCCTAACATCCTTGGAAAGGATTAAAAGAGATAATATATTATTTGCTCTCAAATTGTATAAATCATAGAGTAAAATCTCAAAATTTGAATGTCTATAAAATAATTAATAATAATGGCTACTACAATCTACTGAGTGCTAGGCATTACTTAAACATATAGTATGGATTCCTCACTTCAACTTTAGAAGGTAGGGCCTATTATTATTCCTATTATTGAGAAAAGGAAATTGAGGTCATGAGAGATTCCCAAGATGTCAGAGTGAAGAAACAGCAGGGGTTTTCAAAAAAGGATGTGGGGGAATTGGACATCCATAGGTCAAAAAACCCCAAATAAATACAAATAAAAACTCAAACCTTCACCTTTTACAAAAATAAACTCAAAATAAACTATAGATCCATGAGTTCCTGTCATGGCTCACTGGGAACAAATCTGACTAGCATTCATGGAAGGTTCAATCCCTGGCCTCACTCAGTGGCTTAAGGATCCAGCATTGCCATGAGCTGTAGGTAGGTCACAGATGCAGCTCAGATATGGTGTGGCTGTGGCTGGTACATAGGCCAGCAGCTACAGCTCCAGTTCAACCCCTAGCCTGGGCACCTCCATACACCATGGGTGCAGCCCTAAAAAGACAAAAAAAAAAAAAAAAAGAGAAAAGATGTTCAACATCATTAGCCATTAAGGAAAAGCAAATTAAGGCACAGATGAGGTACCACTAAACACTTACTAGCATAGCTACAATAAAAAATAGTAACAACACAAAGTTTTGGTAAGGATACAAAGAAATTGGAATTTTCAAACATTGATAGTGAAAATATAAATTGGTAGAGCAGTTTATGTCAAAGAGTGTTTTGCCTACGTTCTCTTCTAAGGATTTTATGGTGTCTTGTCATATGTTTAAGTCTTTAAGCCACATTGGGTTTATTTTTGTGCATGGTGTGAGGGTGTGTTCTAGATTCATTGACTTGCATGAAGCTGTCCAGTTTTTCCAGCACCATTTGCTAAAAAGACTGTCTTTTTCCCATTTTATATTCTTGCCTCCTTTGTCAAAGATTAATTGACCACAGGTGTCTGGGTTTATTTCTGGGTTTTCTATTCCCATTGGTCTCTATATAAGTTTTTGTACCAGCACCACAATGTCTTGATTACTGTAGCTTTGAAATATTGTCTGAAGTATGGGATAGTTATGTGCTCTGCTTGGTTTTTGTTCCTCAAGATTGTTTTGGCAATTCTGGGTCTTTTATGGTTCCATAGAAATTTTTGGATTATTTGTTCTAGTTCTGTGAAAAATGTCATGGGTAATTTGATAGGGATTGCATTGAATCTGTAGACTGCTTTGGGTAGTATGGCCATTTTTACAATATTAATTCTTCTGACATAGGAACATGGAATATCTTTCCATTTCTTCGAATCCTCTTTAATTTCCTTGATTAATGGTTTATAGTTCTCAACATACGAGTCTTTCACCTCTTTATTCAGGTTTATTTCTAAGTATTTAATTATGGGGGGTGCAATTTTAAAAGGTATTGTATGTATATATTCCTCTTCTAATATTTCATCATTAGTATACAGAAGTGCAACCGATTTCTGAATGTTAATCTTGTATCCTGCTACTTTGCTGAACTCCTTGATCAGCCATACAAATGTTTTCTTAGGTCATTGTCCCAAGGCAATAGAAATAAAAACAAAAATATACCAATGGGACCTAATCAAACTTACAAGCTTTTGCAGATCAAAGGAAACCATGAAAAAAAAAAAGACAAACTGTGAATGGGAGGAAATAGTTTCAAATGATGCAACTGACAAGGACTTAATTTCTAAAATATACAAACAACTTAAACAACTCGACAGCAAAAAAACCAACAACCCAATTGAAAAATGGGCAGAAGACCTGAATAGACATTTCTCCAAAGAATATATACAGATGGTCAACAGACACATGAAAAAGTGTTCAACATCACTAATTATTAGAAAAATGCAAATCAAAACTACAATTAGGTACCAGCTCACACACAGTCGGTCTGAGGTACTTCAAAAAACTAAATATACAACTACCAAATGACCCAGTAATCCTACTCCTGGGCATATACTGGGACAAAACTTTCATTGAAAAAGATACATGCACCCCTATGTTCATTGCAGCACTATTCACAATAGCCAAGACATGGAAACGACCCAAATGTCCATCAACAGATAATTGGATTAGGAAGATGTGGTATATATACACAATGGAATATTACTCAGCCATAAAAAAGAACAAAATTATGCCATTTGCAGCAACAAGATTGGAACTAGAGACTCTCATACTAAGTAAGTCAGAAAGAGAAAGACAAATACCATATGAACACTTATATCTGGAATCTAATATATACCACGAATCAATCTGTCTACAGAAACGAAACAAATTCATGGACATGGAGAATAGACTTGTAGTTGCCAACAGGGAGGGAGAGGGAGTGGATGGACTGGGAGTTTGGGTTTAGTAGATGAAAACTACTGCATTTGGAGTGGATAAGCTATGAGATCCTATTGTACATCACAGGGAGCTATATCTAGTCACTTGTGATGGAGCATGATGGAGGATAATATATTCTTTTTCACATTTGAAAAAAGAATATATATATATATATATATATATATGTATATGTGTGTTTTATATATATTTATAACCCACACACACTATTGGGTTACTTTGCTGTGCAGGAGAAATTGACAGAACATGGTAAATCAACTATAATAAAAAATATAATAAAAATCTTTAAAAAATAAAATAAATTGGTAAAGCCATACTAGAAAATTGCTAGGTGGTTTCTCATAAAATTTAACATGTGTGTATATATATATATAAATATACACATATGAGCCCACGGTCCCTTCCCGGGCATTTATCAAATAGAAAATAAAACTTCTGTTCACTAAAATTGTATTATAATGATTTGTAACCACCAAAAACTAAAAACAATCCAAATGGCCCTCAACTAGAAAATGAATAAACAAAGTAGTACATTCATACAAGTTAACACTACTCAGCAGTAAAAAGGAACAAACTTGGATCAATCAAATAAATGGGCATTATGTTGAATAAAAAAAGTTAATCTCTAAAGGTCACATACTACATGACTCTATATAATATTCTCAAAATGACAAAATTATATAGAGAATGGATCAGTGGTTGATGTGGTGAATAAGCTTGAAATTGAGATCTGTCTAAGGAGAACCTGCAGACATCTTTGACAAATACGCTAGTGTAGAGATAACAGGAATTCTTCATTTAATAATTACATGGTGAGCTATTTAGACTTTTATAAGAAACTCTTAGTAGAGATGCTAATATGATGTGTGATTACAATCTTAAAATGTCAAGGACTTTCTCCAGGAAAATCTTTTAAAATATGAAGGAAAGTCCCCTGAAGGCATCATACACCAAGTTTTATCCAATTCTGTGTCAGTACCTAGCACATAGAAGGCATTCAGGAAATATCTGTTGTCAGTAATGTTGAAATTAATGAGATCACCAGCCCTATCTGCCTCAACCATAAATATGCCTGATTGCTCTATTTGATTTTGGTAAGAAGTGCTAATATTTACAGAGTGCTTATTATGATTATGTGCCAGGATCTGTCATACACACACACACACACACACACACACACACATATAGCAATCTCACAACCACTCCACATTGTAGGGACTGTTATGATGTTCATTTTAGAGACAAGAAAATTGAGACACAAAGAGATCAAAGGACTTGCTTACAGATCCCACCTCTGGTAGGTGAAGAAGCCACAATGTAATGTAGCTCTAGAATTATGTTCTGATCACTGTTATATAGCCTTATATAAGAGTAAATCATAAATTTATAAATGTATAAATTCTACAGCCTCTCTCTGATATGCTTTTCAGTTACTGGGCCTTTGATTTACCTATAAGTCTACTGAAGATATATAAAGAGAGAGAGAGAGATCAAGATGTCAGGCTAGGAAGACCCTGAGCTCGCCTCCTCCCAACAGGAATGCCAAAATTACAAGTATTTACAGAACAACTTTCTGTGACAACAACCTGAACACAAGTAGAAACGATTTCCCACAACTAAAGTTATAAAGAAGGAACCACAACAATATGAGTAAGAGGAGTAGAGACATGTTCTACTCAGGATCCACACTACCAGTCTAGAAACCCATAAGAGACAGGGATATCACAAACTGTGGAGCTCCTCTCCAAGTAGGGAGGAATTTGAGCCCTATGTTGGGCTCTTTAGCCCTGGAGTTCTTCACAAGGAAGGTTAGTCCCTAGAATGTCTCACTTTGAAAACTAGTGGTTCCCATGTCTGAGAAAGCCAGAGAGTCATAGGTAACTGAGATGCCCCTCTTAAAGGGCCACCCCAAATTTCACATGCTCTAACTCCCAGTACAGAGGCAGCAGTTTAAAAGGCACCCGGGTCAGATACATTTGCTGATTTTGTGGAGCCTCCCAAAGAGGCAAGAGGCAGCTGCAACTCCCAATGGGAACTAAAATGTTGACAGCAGCCATTTTTATGATCTCATTCTACCATACTGGTAATGGTGGGCTATTTAGGAATCCTCCCTCTAGTCTATTAGAACTAGGGGCCCACCTCACCCACCTGCAACAATCATGCACTGCCTAAGCTCACAACCTGGAACACCAAGGGCCTACCCGCCCACCAGTGAACTAAAACAAGTTGCACACAGTCAGGCCACACCATCAGACACACTGGGGGCTTTCCCCCCTACCAGCACACCCACAACACCACCAGGTTGCATGGACAGCTATGCCAAAAAATTTAACCCAGCAAACAGAATGTCAAAAAATTTAACCCTGCAAACAGCATGTCTGTGGCACTCATTTACCACCAGGTCATGAAACCAGCTGTACCAGGTACCTTCCCCACCCACCAGCACACCCATGACAGTTGTGCATCACCAAGTATCACATCTACATATGGAACAATGCTCACCAGAAAATAACTGGAGTCTAAAATAAAGACTTTTGTAAAACCAAGCTGAAATAAATAGCCACATGGGATCAGGTAGGAAGGGAACACAAGTGATCAGGTCAGAACCTGTTTCCCTAGAAGGAGACTCAGAGGAAAAGAAAGAATACAAAAGCAGAGATCCTCCTGATAAAGGGAAGATGAGCCTCCTTGGTTGCATGGAGGGCTGGTGGGACTAACAGAAGGGCTGTGAGAAACCTGGACTCTGCTTGTGAAGCAGAGTCTCTTTCCAAATCAGGGAAGAGAGGGCAGATTGAAACCAAATGGGTAGCTAACTAGTTTCCCAAAACTACCCCAGGTTCTTAGGCCAGCCTGAGCCAAGCAAATGCTCAAACACCACTTGCTTCACATCACGTTTCTACACTAGAACAATGCCTGTCACGAGCAAGGAAAAAGCTCGGCCATGAGAGGTTGAGGTGAATCCACCCTAAGTCACATCTGAGTAGGGAGAAGGAAGGCAATACCAGCTACTGCACAGGCAGAACATCAGAGGTAGATGAGATCTCTGATGGTGGCCAGATTGCCACAACACATGCCCCAACCCATGGTGAATATCCACACCAGCCCCTCTAGGGCAAGGGTGCTAGTGCTGGGAGAGGGAAGAGCATACACTTAAAGGCAACTATGCCAGCTGAGACGAGAACCTTAGGGCTTCTGCCCCAGCAACCTGGGACCGGATGCCATTATTGACAGAACAGTGTCAGCCCCTGAGCAGAGAAGACCTGGCTCACACTTGGTACTGTGTGACCATCTCCATCAAGCATATATAAAGCTAGTAGAAAAGTTAAAAGGCAAAAGTAGTAAAATCATCTACATCTACAATAAGAGTTAAGGGATACAAAAAAACAATGAGATGTAAAACATGATGTCAAAGTCAGTAATCACGAAGGGAAGAGAGTAAAAACGCAAGTTCGTTAAAATGCATTTGAACTTAAGAGATCAGCAACTTAAAATAATCGTATACACACTGCTCTATAAACTTCATGGCAACCACAAACCAAATCCATAATAGATACACACAAAAAAGAGGAAGTAATCCAAATATAACACTAAAGACAGCAATCAAATCAAAACAGAAGAGAGAGAAAGAAGAAAGGAACAAAAAAGAACTACAAAAATAATCCCAAAGCAACTAAAAAAATGGTAATAAGTATATACTTATCAACAATTACTTTAAATTTAAATTAACAAAATGCTCCAACTGAAAGACACAGAGTGGATGAATAGATATAAAAGCAACCCTCATCTATATGCTGCCTAAGAGTGACTCAAGTCATATCTAAAGATACACAGAGAATGAAAGTGAGGAATGAAAAAAATATTCCATGCTAATGGAAAGAAAATAGGAAGCTGAGATAGAAATAGTTATCTCAGAGAAAATACTGTAAAACAAAGACTGTAAAAAAAGAAAAAGAAGGACATTACATAATAATCAAAGGATTAATAAAAAATTACAACAATTGTAAACATATATGCACCCAACATAGAAGAACCTAAATGCATCAAGTTAATATTAAGAGACATTAAGAAAGAAATAGACTAACAAAGTAACAGTGGGTGACTTAGACACCCACTCATATCACTTGATAGATCATCTAGACTGAAAATCAACAATGAAACACTACTTATAAGCAACACATTAAGCCAAATGTACTTAATAAATATATATAGAATATTCATCCAAAAGTAGCATAATACACATCTTTTCATATGCACATGGACAGATAACATGTCAGGCAAAAAATGTCTCAGTACATTTAAGAAAACTGAAATCATTTCAAGTATCTTTTTTAACCACAGCACTATGAGATCAGAATACAACTAAAAGAAAAAAAATTCATGGCAGTTCCTATTGTAGCTCAGTGGGTTGCAGACCCAACTAGTATCCACAGGGATGCGGGTTCAATCCCTGGTCTCACTCAGTGGGTTAATTATCTGGTGTTGCCATGAGCTGTGGTGTGGTGGCTTGGATCATGCATTGCTGTGGTTGTGGCATAGGCTGGCAGCTGCAGCTCTGATTCGACCCCTAGCCTGAGAACGTCCACATGCTACAGATTCAGCCCTTAAAGCCAAAAAAAAAAAAAAATTCAAAAAACACAAACATGTTGAAGCTAAACAATATGCCACTAAACAGTGGACCAGTGCAAAAATCAAAGAAGAAATCAAAATACTTGGAGACAAATGAAAAGGAAAACACAATGATCTAAAATCTATGGGATACAGCACAAGCAGCTCTAAAAGGAAAGTATATGGTGATATGCCTACCTCAGGAAACAAGAAAAATCTCAAATATACAACTTGACATTATACCTAAAGCATTTAGACAAAAGATGAAATAACAACCCAAAAGTTAATAGAAGGAAAGAAATCATAAAGCCAAAAGCAGAAATAAATAAAATAGAGCCTTAAAAACAACAGAAAATCAATGAAACTAAGAGCTGGTTCTTAGAAATGGTAAACAAAATTGATAAACCTTTAGTCAGACTTATGAAAAAAAAAAATGACAGACGGCCTAAATCAATAACATCAGAAAGGAAAAAAAGGAGAAGTTACAATCAACATCACAGAAACACAAATGATCAGAAGAGATTACTATGAACACCTAAGGGCAATAAAATGAACAACACAGAAGAAATGGACAAATTCCAACATAGATTCAATCAGGAAGGTATAGAAAAGATGAACACACCAATTACCAAGTTAAAAAAAAAGAATCAGCCCTAAAACAACTCCCAACAAACAAAAGTCCAGGACCAGACGGCTTCAGAAGTGAATTCTACCAAATATTTAGAGAAGAGTTAACACTTATTCTTCTCAAATTGTTCCAAAAAAAATGCAGAGGAAGGAACACTTCCACACACATTCTATGAGGCCAGCATTGCCCTAATAGCAAAGCAAAACAAAGGTTTTACAAAAAAGAAAAAAATTAACACAGGTGCAAAAATTCTCAACAAAATATTAGCAAACCAAATTCAACAATATCCTTAAAGGGTCATACGCCAAGATCCAGTGGGATTTAGCCCTGGGATGCAAGTATGATTCAGTGTCCATGAATCAGTCAATATATGATACAAAACATCAACAAATTGAAGAATGGAAAAAATCATATGATCATCTCAGTAGATGCAGAAAGAACTTTTGATGAAATTCAACATTTATTTATGATTTTAAAAACTCCCATCAAAGTGGGTATAGAAGGAATATACCTCAGAATAATAAAGACCATACACAACAAGCCCACAGTTAACATCATACTCAACTGTGGAAAGAGAAAAGGCACTCCTCTAAGATCACAAACAAGACATGGATGTTCACCCTTATCACTTTTATTCACCATAGTACCCAGAAGTCTTAGCAATCAGACTAGCAGTCAGACACGAAAAAGAAACAAAAGGCATCCAAGTTGGAAAAGAAGTAAAACTGTCACTGTTTGCAGATGACACAATACTATACATTGAAAATCCTAAACATGCCACCAAAAAACTGCTAGAACTCATTGATGAAATTGGTACAGGTTCAGGATACAAAATTGATACACAGAAATTGATTGCATTTCTAAACACTAACAATGAACTATCATAAAAAGAACCTGAAAAAACAAACCTGATCACACAAAAAAGAAAAATACCTAGGAAAAAACTTAACCAAGGAGGTGAAAGACATATAGTCTAAAAACTATAAAACATCAATGAAGGAAATTGATGATGATAAGAAGAAATGGAAAGATATAGCATGTTGTTGGATCAGAAGAATTAATATTGTTAAAACAGCCATACTACCCAAAGTAATCTACAGATTTAATACAATCCTTATCAAAATACCCATGACATTTTTCATAGTACTAGAACAAATAATCCTAAACTTCATATGGAATCAAAAAATACCCTGAATTGCCAAAGCAATATCCAGCAACAAAGCTGAATACATAAACCTACCAGACTTCAGACTATACTATAAAGTTACAGTAATCAAAAGAACATGGTATTAGCACAAAAGCAGACACATAGATCAATTGAACAGAATAGGGAACCCAGAAATAAACCCACGCACTAAGGTCAATTAATCTATGACAAAGGAGGCAAGAATATACAATGGAGAAAAGGAAGTCTCTTCAATAAGTAGTGCTGGGAAAACTGGACAGTCAACAGGTAAAAGAATGAGATTAGAACATTTCCCCATACCGTAATACACAAATACACTCAAAATGGATTAAAGATCTAAATACCTGAAACCATAAATCTCCTAGAACAATTTGACATAAATCATAGCAACATATTTTTGATATGTCTCCTAAGGCAAAAGATATAAAAGCAAAAATAAACTGGACCTAATTAAACTTAAAAGTTTTTCACAGCAATGGAAACCATCAACAAAACAAAAAGACAATCTACTAAATGGGAGAAAATATTTGCAAATGATATGACTGACCAAGGGCTTAATATCTAAAATATATAAACAGCTCATATAATTCAATATCAAAAAAACAAACAACTCAAAACTGGTGGTCAACAGAGGGAAAGGAGGCAGAAGTGAAATGTCACACAGAAACAAATACTATTATTTCACTTATATGTAGGATCTAAAATACAAAATAAATAAACAAACACAACAGAAACAGAAACAGACCCACTACTACAGAGACCAAACCGGTAGTCACCAGAGGGAAAGAAGGCAGAAGGGAGGGTAAAGGTGATTAAGCGGTCCAAACTTCCAGTTATAAAATAAATCAATTTGTAATGTATGTAAGTGTCAAATCACTATATTGAACATTTGAAACTAATATAATATTGTATGTTAACTATACTTCCATAAAAAATAAAAAAGACTGACAATAACAAGTGTAAATTTATAGATGTGCAACAACTGTGATTCCCATATATTTTTGGTGGAAATATAAACTAATACAACTACTTTGGAAACATTTTTTAAAGATGTATACATATACACTATGGTATAAAATAGATGATTAATGAGAACATACAGTTTAGCATAGTAAATTCTACTCAATAGTTTATACTAACCTATATGGGAAAAAATAATGGATATATGTATATGCATGACTGATTCACTTTGTTGTACACCTGAAACTAATACAACATTTAAGCCAACTATACTCCAATAAAATTAAATTTCAAAAAGTCATTCTTGGACTTCCTGCTGTGGTGCAGCAGAAACAAATCCAACTAGTATCCATAAGAATGCAGTTTCAATCCCTGGCTTCCTTCAGTGGGTCCAAGATCCAGCATTGCCATAAGCTGTGGTGTAGGTCACAGATGTGGCATTGCTGTGGCTGTGGTGTAGGCCGGCAGCTGTAACTCAATTTGGCCCCTAGCCTGGGAACTTCCACATTCTGCGAGGGCAGCCCTAAAAAGAAAAAAAAATCTATGAAAAATAATGCTTAAAACCTAAAGGAAACTGTATGTGCAGTAATTTAAATATACCCTAACAATCTCTTTCCACACTATTAACTTAGAAAGTTGGCATTTTACTCGTGTACAGTGCAAAAAAGCAACATAAATGAAGAATAGATACATGTGAAAATAAAGCTGTATAAGTATAGAACTCTTGAAGAATTTCCTGGGTAAGATTTAGGTGTCTATATAGTAATGATTCCTTCAGTCAGTAAACATTTCCTTAATGCCATTCCTAAGCACTAAGGACCCAGAGAGAGCCAAAACATAATCCTGGCTTCAAAGAGCTTATCTGGTGATGGACACTCACATGGAACAACGGCAGTTCAGTGCAGTAACTATGGTGGGAAAGATATCAGCAAAGTCTTCCCAGAGGAGGAGAGACATGAGTTAAGAATGTGGAATTAGAGCTTGTCAGGAAAATATGGCAGGGAAGGGCACTTCAGGCAGAAGGAACTGAGTGTGCAAAGGGATGAATGAGAGATAGAGAGAGACAAATACTGAGAGATAGAGACTGAAAAAGATATCAGGGTTCAGTGATACATGGTGTAGTTTGTCAGGAGGGCTGGTTGCTACACAGGGCAAGGCTGCTGAAGATATGTGGGCAGGACTACGGACAGTACCTATGCCACAAGTAAGTTTCCCTTCTTTCATGCTGGCAGCCTTGAACAAAACAGAAAGAAAACTTTCTGATGTGAAAAGCACTTGTGGTCACCACCGCATTCTCAGTGTCTAGCACAGTACCCCTTATAAAACGCCTGGCACAAATTGTCCTTTGTGATTTAAAATTCTAACTTATGACTTAGTTGACATAAAAAATTAAATTGCTTTCCCATGCTGTACAGTATAAAATTGACAAAACACTGTAAACCAGCTATAATGAAAAAAACTAAAAATCATTACAGGAAAAAAAAACTTGAAATAAAGATGTAATTTCACCAGCTTAAAAAAATTAAATTGCTCTCAAAATCCTGGAATGGCCAAAAAGAACAGAAATGTAATTTTCACAGGAATTATCCATAATAGTAACTCTTCACATTTCTATACAAATAACAAAGTTCTCATTCACATAACACTCTTGTTAGTTAGGTATTTCTATCCCTACTATGCAGAAAATGAAACAAAGCTTTAAAAAGTGAAGTGACCTAACAGTACCAGAAGAGTCCGAATCCAATGCTTTTTCCACTATAACACAGCTACCAGATTCCAATAAGCTAGGTCCAGCTCCTACTTGCCCTTGACCTTCCTACCTGCCTCTAGGCCTCTTATATCTCACTTCTAAAACATTTTTCTCTTAGGCAATCCCAAGGAAAAACACTATGCAAAAATATAATATGTGAAGTTTGTCCATGGTCCTCTGCTACCTAAAAGAAAAGTTCAAACTCTATATTTTCAGCCACTACCCCCTGCACTTCACACCCCCATTCCTGCTTCTTTGATCGGTCACACCATCTGATCAAAAAAACTGACCTGTTTTTCACATTCTTCCTCAAATAGAATTAGAGTTCTTTTTTTAATTGGGATTTTTTAATAATAAGCTGTATAAACTGTTTTGTGTATTTTGGAAATTAATCCCTTATTTGTAGCATTGTTTGCAAATATTTTCTCCCAGTTTGTAGGTTTTTTGTTTTGGGGTTTTTTTTTTAGAATTCGAGTTCTTTGAAAACAGGGATTTTTGTCTTTTGCGCACTGCTCTACCCTCAGTGTCTCCATGAGTACTTGGTAAAAAATAAGTGCTCAAAAAAATTTGTTGGAAGTTCCAAGTGGAGCAGCAGGTTAAGGATCCAGCATTGCCGCAGCTGTGGCACAGGTTGCAACTGCAGTGCGGGTTTGATCCCTGGCCCAGGAACTTCTACATGCCTCAGGTATGGCCAAAAAAAAAAAAAATGTTACACAAATAAATGAACTCTGTCTGACATACAAGGCTCTTAAGAGACTGACTTGTACCATGGTCTCCCACTCCTCACCCATCTGCAACCTATCTCAAGGTCCCCCCAATGTTTCCTAGCATTCTCACCTCTATGCCTTTGATCATATTCCCATCTAGATTCAGCTGGAACCTACTTCTTTCTGGAAGCCTTCTTTAATCACTCCAGCCAACATTAATATCTCCTTCCACGAAGCTTAATAGCAAAACCGTCTGGGGCACATATATGGCTTCTCTCAAGTGTGGCCCTACATTACAAATCAGCCACCAACTAGATTGGAAGCTGCTTGAGGCTATGATCTCTGTCTTGGTCCTCTCTGCATGCCACATTGTTTCTGTCATAGTGCCTGATCAATGAAAATGCATTCACTCACCTGTTTATGATAGAACATCTCAAATCACAGTGCACATTAACGAAAAGGAGAGAAAACTGTGCTTGGTCCTGTCACATGACCAAAACATGACAGTGTGATTTGCTGTTAAAAGCTATGGAGTCATGGAATTCCCGTCGTGGTGCAGTGGTTAGCGAACGTGACTAGGAACCATGAGATTGGGGGTTCCATCCCTGCCCTTGCTCAGTGGGTTAAGGATCCGGCATTGCCATGAGCTGTGGTGTAGGTTGCAGACACAGCTCGGATCCCACATTGCTGTGGCTCTGGCGTAGGCTGGTGGCTACAGCCCCAATTCGACCCCTAGCCTGGGAACTTCCATATGCTGTGGGAACAGCCCTAGAAAAGGCAAAAAGACAAAAAAAAAGCTATGGAGTCAGATGGTCTGTTTAACTCTGAACAATTTTCGAATGCCTCATTTCCCTCATCTGTAAAATGGGGATGATGATATTAGTCCCTACCTCACAAGTGTCAAGGATTGTGTCAGGTATTAAATGACATAAAATATGTATGTACACATCCCCTTGCACAGAATAAGCTCTCATCAAGTATTAGCTATTATTATTGACAATGACCTAGGTTAAAGAGTGGGCCTTTACAATGGAGACAAAGTTTCAAAGCTTCTTTTTGGAGTGATAGAAATATTCTAAAATTGACTGTGATTATGGCTAGATATATAAGAGCCACTGAATGGAACACTTTAAGTGGGTGGATTATATAGAATATGATTTATAGCTCAAAATAACCCTCAAAAGAGAATAGGCTTTGGATCTACTGATGAGTTCAAACAGAAGGTAGAACATAAAGGGATCTTACCTCAAAAGCACGTTATTAAAACTATTTGCTCAAAAAGCCTGTAGAATCCATAGGGTTCACTTTCCTTTCTGGTGGAAGGCAAGATCTTTGTAGTTCTGGCCCATCTAGGAGGAGGGAGGGTCATCATGCTAAGTACAGAGCTTATATTGAAAATGCTCCTGAATGGGATCAGAGCTGAAGGGGAAGAAATACAGATCACATCTCACCTCAGACCAAATGTAGACTGCCTAAGTCCACTCATAAAACATTTTGGCATGATCAAAAAGGAATTAAACAGTAAAATGTTGGAGGGAAAGTCCTCCAAAGGGAAGCTCAACATGAAAACAAGTACAAAAACAAATGGAAAACAGGCTGTCCAAAAGAAGACAAGCCCCCAGGGATCCTCAGAAAGCCCCAACTTGTACTTTCAATTCTTTCTCTCATCCATGAGAGATCTAATCACATTTGGTAATCTCATACAGAAACCCCATGACAGAGAAAACTGCTCTGTGTTTATTTCTTTGCCTCAGTTTTACAGGTGACAAAGCCAAGACCTAGAAGCCACCACCTTTGTCAAGCACCAGATCAGACCACACTCTGACCTGGACTAAATAAGTAGAAAATGAGCAGAAATCTGTACATCATCTACAACATGAGGGAGAAGTGACTGAAAACAAAATAATGCTGATGATCAATTCTTGATTCCTAGTGAACATTGGGAAGCTATGGAAAGGAAAGAGGGAAATTGACTGTAAGCATTCATTGCACATCAGTTTAAACTACATCACTCTCTAGACGTTTATTTCCTTCATATCACCATCCTTTCCTGTTTATATTATTTCAATAGTAGAGGCTTATGACATAAAATTTTTCCAAACTGTCACACAACAAATGTGCACAAACTTTCTTGAACGAATAAAATTATAGTATACTATTTTTTATTTAAATTCCAGATTCTACTATCCTTTGACAACATGTATGCCTAGAAATACCTTACCACCAATCAAAAATCCCTAAGAGCACTAAAGGCATAAGCATAAAAGTATTTAAATGAGCCTTTTGAAATATATTGCAAGAAAGGACACGAAGTGAAGATTCAGGGGACCTGTATTTCAGTACTGTTTCATCAAGAATGGTATACCTTGAGCATATCTCTCTGGCCCTCAGTCTCCTCCTCTGAAATGTGAGGGATTTAAAGTAGATCAGTAGTTCTCAATCTCAAGGCAGTATTACTCCCAGGGCACATCTGGAAAGGTATGGAGATGATTTTGGTTGGCACAATGACTCAGAGAACAGCAGTGGCATGTTTTGCAGGGGAGAGAGAAACAGGATACTAGACAACTAGCAATGTCCAGAACACAAACAAACAAAATGAAGAACAATGATGTCCACAATATCAAAAGTATACTACTCGCCCCTCCCAGAAATAGCTGTATAAAATAACTAGGTCCTCATCAACTCCTAAAATCCTTTTCCCCATCTTCCAGTGTAATAAAAAACACTGCTTCATTGTTATTGTCCTGTGAAGTCTTGAAGAGTGGGGAAACATCAGTCATCTTTTGCTTGGTAAATGAGAAGAAAAGAAAAAGAAAAATTCACTCTGCATTTGATCATGCTCTTAAAATGTGTCATTAACAAATCATTTTCTAGAACCCAGTGCACTAAGAAGATCTTAATCTGGCAATGAAATGAACCTTAAAACTGGAGACATATTACACACATACACACAGAACTTTATTAACTGTAACCAGATGTCCATAACAACCATTTGTTTAAAAGAACACAAACAGTGAATTCCATTAGACTCTGTTGTTCACATTTGAAATCCAAGTGAGTCTGAGTTAGGGGCTAGTAAGAAAATTTTGAAAAAGTACTCATAAAACAGCCGAATGTTAATCCTGCTGGATCCATGTGTTTTGGTCCAAGAGGAAAAAAAAACCATGAGTAGTTGTTTATCAGCTACACCCCAAAAGTCAACAGGGTGGAGTTGAAGAGGCTTTGCTTATTAATATAATTTACTATTTTTAATGCCTGCTCTGAAATTCTTCCCACAAATTTGCATAGTGTACTCTTCCTTATGGATTAGAAACAATGAATTCTTTGTGTCTGCTACTAATCAATCTGAAAGTAAATCACTTGGAATAAAAATTCTAATTTCAGGGTCTTAACTACAAACTGTTGTAAACTGGCAATTAATTCACGGATACAATACCAGCAGCCAAAGAGAGAACATCAAAGCCTCTAGCATCCCAATTACAGAGCCAACTGCTGAACAGAATCTTTTGAAAAGATGGCTTTGAAAAACTCTTTTCTGATTTTTTTGGACACAAATTATAACAACTCCATCCAAACCCATTGCTTATCTAAGCCAAATTTAACCCCTTCCTGAAGGGATTATAGTAAATAAACCCTTTCCTTTTAAGGATGTTTCAAAAAGCAGTTATTTTCTGTGGTAGAAAAATCAGATCTCTGTGGCCAGCCCCTCCTTGTCAGCAGTCTCCTAGAATATAGCCTCAAGTTCCAGAAATGTAAAAATCCTGAGTCTGTGCTAGTAGTTTTTGCCAGTGGCCTCACTGGGCTAGTATCCAAATTTTAGAGTCTAATGTTTCAAATAAGGCCAAGCCCAATACAGAACAATCATCCTTAGTGTTTAGCAGTGTCTTACTTCTAAGAATATTTTGCTGCCAGCAAATTCTCATCTATACTGGGGAAACTAATACCCATATTTGTCCCTGCCAACTCAGCTATTTTTCCTGCCACACACTAGTTAACCTTTTCAAGCCAATTCTATCCACAGCTGTTATTAACCTTCACAGACCTATACAGGCCTTGTTAAAGGCCAGTTGTAGGAGTCAGATTATTTCGTAAATTGAATATGGAAGGCAAGGGGCAAACGACATCGTGACTTCATATAACATTTGCAAAGGGTAGGATATGAGAAAAACCTGGGTAAACTCTAGCAACTTGAATGCCTCAGCAAACTGATTTTTAATTGTCAATATGCTTACTTGGCTCACCTCTGCTCTCACAAATCAGAGAACAATAAGCAAAGGAGAATGAAGTTTTGTTCATGCTATATAGTTGATAAAAATTTGACAAAAGGTAACCTTGTTTTATTCACTTCAAATAGGCATCTCAAATTTTATTGTGTACAAACAAAACTCTCAATATCATCCTTCTCAATCTCTTTCCCCATCTCTCTCCAACATGTATTCCCTCTCTCTTTCACACACACACACACACACGCACGTGCGTGCACACACACACACGTGCACACACATACACACAGAAGATCCAGTTGCTCAAGCCAAAAAATATTTATGATCCCCCATCTAATACGTTGGCAAGTAAAAAGCAATAATGGATCCACTTTCTAAGCAAATCCTGAATCTCAAAGCACTTCTCGCCAAATCCACCACCACTTTAGTCCAAACCGCCACCATCTCTTGCCCAGATTACAATAGTCTTGTAACTGACTTCCCTACTTCCCCATTCTTAGTCCTATAATCCATTCGACTCACAGAAGCCAGAACTACCTTTTAAAAATACAAAACATATAATATTATCTATCCCATTATCCTGTTGTATTATCTTCATAGAATTTATAACTATCAGAAAATATCTTAATTATTTACCGTTGTACCTTAAGGCTCTCCCCATTAAAATTCAAGCTCCATAGAGAAAGGACTTGGGACTTGGTCTGTCTCTTTCAGCACTATATCTACAACACCTGGAACAGTGCCTAGCATACAGAAAGGTTCGTTAAATATTTGCAGAATGAATGAATGAATGACTATTCTATAAACAGTGAGCACTTATCTGACAAAACTGCCACTAGGTGCTATGTGTGATGGAGACAAAGAAGATAGGGTCCTGACCTGGAGAAGCTCATAGGAGGGACACAGACATTAAATAATTACAATACAATGCTATGGATGCAATAATAAAAGTATACATCACTGAAAGGCACTGGAAGGATAGAGACAGTTCTCCTGACTGTGTTTGGGTAAGATGTAGAAAGTTACACAGGAAAGAATAAATTTGAGCTGCAACTTGAAGAATGAGCACATTTTCCAAACTGAGAAAATTTGTGATGGGCATGACAGGTAAAGTTAACAGCGCAGACAAAGAATGGAGTCTTAAGCAAGGATTTGGGGCATAAGAATGCCGGCTATGTACAGGAGACAGTAGTTTGGTGGGTTAGAATAGAGTATGTAGATATAGGAGAAATTTATAGGAATGGAAGCTTAAAGATTGTGGGCTGCAGTCATATTATAAAGGGTCTTACATGTCTTATTAAGAAGTTTGGTATTGATTCTTGTAGACAGCAGGGAGTCAACTGCAAGCAAAGAGAAAAAAGGGTTCATCCATTCAACAAATAGTTATTGAGTACCTGATTAGATTTCTTTTCTAGGAATGTAACCCAGGCAACAGGGGCAAGAGTGTGTCAAAATGGGGAAGAAACTGGAGGGATGTGAAACAACTATAAGCTGCTACCAATTCAGCTGGGATATTTGTTTTTAAAACACTACAGATTCCTAGCTCAATCCCAGAGCTATTGATTTTAAGCCTCTCAGAACATAAATCAAAAATTCATCTTAGGTTTTTGTTTTTACTTTGAAAGCAATTTATGTTTGTGGGGAAAAATTATCCAACCTATATGGAAGGGTATGAGTTAAAAACATACATGCACCCCAATGTTCATTGCAGCATTACTTACAATAGCAAAGACATGGAAGCAAGGTAAATGTCCATCAACAGAGGAATGGATATAAAAAATGTCGCACATACTATGGAATATTATTCGGTCATAAAAAAGAATGAAATAATGTCATTTGCAGCAACACAGATGGACGTAGAGCTTATCATGCTAAATGAAGTTAGACAGAGAAAAACAAATATCATATGATATCACTAATATATGGACTCTACTAAAAAATGATACAAAAGAATGTACAAATCAAAAACAGACTCAAAGATTTCAAAGCCAAACTCTTGGTTACCAAAGGTGAATCATGGAGTGGGGTAATAATGAGGGGGTTGAGATTGATATATACACATTCTGTATTCATAACAGATGGGTAACAAGGACCTATTTATAGGACAAGGAAATTTCCTGAATACTGTGGAATAACCTATATGGGAAAAGCATCTGAAAAAGAATGGCTATATGTTATATGATGTACTTTGCTCTTCACCTGAAACTAATACAACTTTGTAAGTCAACCATACTCCAATAAAATTTACTTTAAAAAATGTCTCTCTTCCCACCTCCTTTATCAAGAACTACAACCACTTCCCTACTACCTCCCACCACCACCACCCCCCAACTAGGTCCCTTTGCTCCAGAATACCCAAGAGTGAGAATTACTGCACTGCTAAGCTCCATCACCTAGGCAGTTTTTCCAAAATTTCACAGAAAATAAGAACTGCCTGGGGTACTTTTTAAGGAAAAAGTTTAAAAGAGAGACTAGTAGTCTCCTCTCCTCCAGAATCTAATTTAGTGGAACTGGGAAACAATTACCTCCAATGAGTCTTATCAGGTAATCTGGGATACCTGTCACAATCCTAATATACACCAGCAGTCCCAAGCTTTAATATGCATAAGGAGTCACCTGTGGATCTTCTTTAAAATGTTGATTCTTATTCAGTAGGTGTGGGGTAGGACCGAATATTCTACATTTCTAATAAGCTCCCATGTGATGCCAATATAGCTGGCATGGGGAATGACACTTTGCTGAGCACTGGGCTTATTTTATATATATAAAATTATTATTAGAATCTACCTCAGACTTTTTTTGGCCATGACTGCAGCATTCAGCGACCTGAACAACAGCAGTGACAACGTTGGATCCTAACCCACTGAGCCACCAGGGAACTTACTCCCTAACTGATTTTATAAAACCAACATTACCCTGATACCAAAACCAGATAAAAACACTACAAGAAAAGAAAACTATAGGCCAATATCTTTTATGAATATTGATGCAAAACTCAACAAAATATAAGCAAACCAAATTCAACAGCATAATAAAAGGATTATAGACCATGATCAGATAGGTTTTATTCCTGGAATACAATGACATCTAAACACACACACAATCAATCAGTGAATACAATGTACCATATTAATAGAATGAAGACATAAACACATGATTATCTCAATCAACATACAAAAAAAATTGACAAAATTCAACACTTTCATGATAAAAAATACTCAATAAACTAAGAGTAGGAAAATATCTCATCATGATAAAAGGAATACATGGAAAGCCCACAGCTAACATCATGTTCAATGGCAAAACATTGAAAGCTTTTCCTCTAAGATCAGGAATAAGACCAAGATGTCTGTTTTCACTACTTCCATTCAACATAATACTGGAAGGGCTAGCCAGAGCATTTAGGGAATAAAAAAGAGATTTACAGCATCCAAATTGGAAAAGAATAAATAAAATTATCTTTGTTCACACATGATCTTAATCAAAAAACCCTAAGATTCCACACCAGAAAATGTTAGATTTAATAAGCAAATTCATAAAAATTGAAAGATACAAAATGTACACACAAAAATCAGTTGCATTTCTAAATATTAGTGATAAACAATATGAAAAGGAAATTATAGGAATTTCCTTGTGGTGCAATAAGTTAAGGATCTGATGCTGTCACTTCAGCAGCTCAGGTTGCTGCTATGGCATGCATGGGTTTGATTCCTGGCCTGGAAACCTCCATGTGCCATGGTGCAGCCAAAAAAAAAAAAGAAAGAAAAAAAAAGAACAGGAAATCATGAAAACAATTCCACTTACAATAGCATCAAAAATAATAAAATACTTAGGAATAAATCTAACCAAGGAAGTGAAAGACTACACTGAAAACTATAAAACCTTGCTGAAAGATATTAAAGAAGACCAGTAAGTGGAAAGATATACTGTGTTCATGGATTGAAAGACTTAATATTACTAAGATGACAGTACTACCCAAGGCAATCTACAGATTCAATGCAAGCCCTATCAAAATCCCAATAGCATTTTTTGCAGAAACAGAAAAACCCATCTTAAAATCCTTAAGGGATCTGAATAGCCTCAATGTGAACCCTCAAATGGCGAAAGCAATCATTAAAAAGAAGAATGAAGTTGGAGGATTCATAATTCCTGATTCCAAAACTTACTACAAAGGTATAGTAATCAAAACCACATGGTATTGGCATAAGGACAGACATATGGGCCAATGGAATAGAACAGAGAGCCCACAAATAAACATTTGCATATATAGTCAGCTGATTTTCAATACGAACACCAAGACCATTCAATGGGGAAAGAATAGTCTTTTCAACATGTTGTGCTGGGTAAACTGGATATCCACATACAAAAAGAATGAAAAGGGAACCCTTACATTTCACTATATATAAAATTAAATGAAAGTGGATCAAAGACCTAAATGTAAGAGCATAACATGTAAAATTCTTAGAAGAAAGCATAGGAGGAAATTTTATGACATTCAATTTGGAAATAATTTCCTGGATATGATGCAGAAAGTATAGGCAACAAAAGAAAAATGTAGATAAAAACAGCCTTCATCAAAATTTAAAACTTTTGTGCACGAAAACACACTATCAAGAAATTGAAAAGGCAACCCATAGAATGAAAGAAACTATTTTCAATTCAAACATCTGATAAGTGATTAGTATCCAGAATATATAAAGAGTTCCTACAGCTTAACAACAACAACAACAAAATCAATCCAATTCAAAAATGGGCACAGGACCTGAATAGATATTTCTCCAAAAGTGATATAGAAATAGCCAATAATTACATGAAAAGACTCTGATTATCAATATCCCTTTAGGGAAATGCAAATTAAAATCATGAGACACCACCTCACACCCATTAGATGGCTCCTATCAAAAAAAAAACGAAAATAAAAGAGAAAGAAAGACAGAAAGAAAGGAGGAAAAGAAAGAAAGAACAAAAGAAAAAGAGAAGGAAGGAAGGGAGGGACGGAGGAAAGAAGGAAGGAAAGAGAAAAGAAATGAAAAGAACAAGCATTGGTAGAAATGTGGAAAAACTGGAACCCTTATGTATTGCTGGTGGGAAAATTAAATGGTATAGCTACTGGAGAAAATGGTATGATGGTTCCTCAAAAAAGTAAACATGGAATTACCATACAATCCAGCAATTCAATTCTGGGTTTATACTCAAAACAAAACAAAACAAAACAAAAACTGAAAGCAGAGATTCCAGCTGATAATTGTACACCAGTATTTATAGCAGCATTATTTACAATAGCCAAAAGGCAGAAAAAATCCAAATGTCCACCAACAGATGAACATATATACAAAATGTGGTAATACATACCATGAAATATTATTCAACCTTAAAAAGGAATGAATTTCTGATGTATGCTACAATGTGAATAAACCTTAAAAACTTTATGCTAAATGAAATTAGCCTGACACAAATGGATAAATACGGCATGATTCCATTTTATATTAGATACTTAGAACTGGCAAATTTATATAGACAAAAAGTAAAATGGTGATCGTCAGGGTATGAAGGGACAGGGAAATAGAGAGATATTATTTAATGTGTATAGTTTCTACTTGAGATAAAAAAAAAGTTCTGGAAATATGGGATGGTGATGGTTGTGTGATATTGTGAATATTCTAAATGCCAATGAATTGTACACTTAAGTATGCTTAAAATGATAAATTTTATGTTATGTGTATTTTACTAAAGTAAAGAAAAAATCCTTAGTGCGAGGCACCCATCCTGGACTAATTCCATCAGAATCTCTGAGAGTAACCCAGATATCAGTATCTTTAAAGTACCTCCAGTATTTCCAATTATCAGCTAAGATTAAGAAGCACAGATCTGGACTTTTTTCCCTCTTGGAAAACATGGAATTATTATTTGCACATCACTGATGATAGATATCCAACTGTGCTTTTCCCGACGCAAGTGAGATTATTAGCTCTATGCATTTTACCAGTTGTGTCTGAATACTCATTTCTAGGGTACCTTGAATTAGTAAGCTGCTAGGATACTATCGCTATAGTTGTATAGTATAAAAACTGTCTTTAGGGAGTTTCCCTGGAAATGCAGCAGGTTAAGGATCCAGCATTGTCACTGCTGTGGTGCAGATTTGAGCCCTGGGTCAGGAACTTCCACATGCTTCGGGCATAGCAAAAAAAAAAAAAAAAACAAACAAAAAAAAAAACCTCTGTTTAATGCTAAAATTTTTACAGATTAAATAATAGTCTACGAATTTAACTCAAAGTAACCTAAGCCAAGTATTGGAATAGAGTTATGAATAAAACAGATAGGCTATATATTAATAATTGTTGAAACTGGGTGATACATATGTAGGTGCTCTTTATACTATCCTCTCTAATTTTGTGTAAATTTGAAAGTTTCCATATTAAACCTGGAAACAAATTTAATTACATTCATAATGAAAATAATCTAAAATATTTAGTAATTAGATCTTGGTCCTATAGATTATAGTAGATATATACAACGAAATATTAAGAAATTGTTTTTATGGCCGAACCCACAGTGTATGGAAGTTCCCAGTCCAAGGACTGAAACCAAACCACAGCTGCAACCTATGCTGCAACACTGGATTCTTTAACCCATTGTGTAACAGTGGGAACTCCAGCATTTTTAAATGATAGTAAAAAAAATTGTAACAATATGGAGAGATGTTCATGATGTGTAATTTAGTAAAAAAGTAAGTTATCAAAATCAGTATATACAGTATGATTCAATTTTTGAGCAGGATACAGAATGGAGCGATTAACAGTGATAGATCTGGAGTTTGACAGATGTAGGTTTCTGGCACTTACTAACTGCTAGACCCAGGACAAGGGAGATAATAACATCTATAGCCATGAGGTTTTTGTAAATATTGTCGAAATAATGTATGTAAAACACTTAAAAGATTAGTAATGGAGGTGGTGGTGGTAGTAGTAGCAATAGCAGTAGTAGCTATATATGGCTAGAGCTACTTAAAAAAGAAAAACATTGGAAAAAATATCTAATATCTTAATATATAAAATAAAATAAAGGTAAGATAAATTATGACAAATTCATTGATTTATTAAATGAATAGCTATTAAAGGCCCATTTGGGAAATACCATGGAACCATAATGCTGAGCAAGACATAAAAAGAAGGCAGCTATATGCACCACTATATCAAAAGCAATTGCATCTCTATACACTAACAACACACTACTGAAAAAGAAATAAACAATCCCATATACAATAGCATCAAAAGGAATGAAATACTTAGGAATACATTTAGCCAATAAAATAAAAGATATACACTGAAAATTAAAGACATTAAAAAAAACTGACAAACACAAATAAATTGAAAGTTTATCTCCTATTTGCAATTGGAAGAACCCATATAATTAAAATGTCCATACAAACTACAGACATAGTTAATGCAATCACTATCAAAATTCCTATGACATTTTAACAAAAATAGAGAAAAAGAATATTTTGGGGGGCCACACCCATAGCGCTCGGAAGTTCCAGGGCCAGAGGCTGAACTTGCACACAAAAGTGACCCAAGCCACAGCTGTGATAATGCCAAATCCTTAACCCACTGAGCAACCAGGAAACTCCCCTAAAGTTCATATGAAACAAAAAAAGACACTCCATAGCCAAGGAAACCCCAAGATAAAAGAAAAAAGCTGAAGGCATCATAATACCTGATTTCAAGCTTTATCACAAAGCTATGGTAATCAAAACAAAATGGTATTGGCATTAAAACAGACACACAGACCAAGGAACAGAATTAGGAGCCCAGAAATAAATCCATACCTATATCTAGTCAATATTTGACAAAGGAGCCAAGAATACTCAATGGGGAAAGGACAGTCTCTTGAATAAATAGTGCTGGGAAAACTGGATATACATGTGCAAAGGAATGAAACTGCACCCCTATCTTACACCACTCACAAGAACTAACTCAAATGGATTAAAGACTTGAATGTAAAGCTTAGAACTGTAAAACTACTCTAAGTAAAGAGAATGGAAAAGCTCCCTGACATTGTTCTTAGAAACAATTTTCTGGTATCACAATAAAAGTGAAAGCAACAGAAGCAAAATAGACAAATGTGACTGAATCAAACTAAAGTTTCTCCAAAGCAGAGGAAATAATCAAGAGTGAAGAGACCACCTACAAAAGGGAGAAAGTATTTGCAATCTACACATCTGGTAACTTAATATCCAAAATATATAATGAATTCAACAACTTAATAGTCAAAAAAGTGACCTGATTAAAAAATTAGCAGAGGACCTGAACAGATATTTTTCCAAAGAATTCATACAAATGCCCAACATGTTCATGAAAAAAATGCCTAATATCACTAATATTCATGGAATATAATCAAAACCACAATGAAGTATCATCTCACACCTATTAGAATGGCTATCATCAAAAAGATAAGATCCTGCTGTGGCCCAGTGGATGAGGGATCTGGCATTGTTGCTGCAGCAGCTCAGGTCACTGCAGAGGCACGGGTTTGATCCCTGACCTGGTGCAATGGGTTAAGGATCCAGTGTTGCTGCCACAGCTGTGGAGTAAGTCACAACTATTGTTCAGATTCAAACCCTGGCCCAGAAACTTCCAAAAGCTGTGAATGTAACAAAAAAAAGGTTCCCTGAAGAAGGAAATAGATATTCAGGTACAGGAAACAGAGAGTGCCAAATAAGATGAACCCAAACAGACCCCCACCAAGACATATCATAATTTAAATGACAAAAGATAAAGACAGGATTTTTTTGGTGGCCACACTCATGGTATGCAGAAGTTCCCAGGCCAGGGACTAAAACCTTGCCACAGCTGTAAACAAGAGTGGCAATTCATTCTTAACCTACTGAGCCATCAGGGAACTCTGATGACAAGAGAATTTTCAAGGCAGCAAAAGAAAAACAAAGAGCCACATACAAGGGAATTCCCATAAGGCTATCAGCTGAATTTTCTACAAAAACATTGCAGGCCAAAAGGGAGTGCATGTTATAATTTAAATGCTGAATGGGAAAAAACTACAACCTAGTACAATCTACACAACAAAGATAACATTTAGAATTGAAGGAGAGATAAAGAGCTTCTCAGACAAGCAAAAACTAAAAGACTTCATTAACCCAAAACCACCTCATAAGAAATGGTAAAAGGTCTTCTTTAAGTGAAAAAGAAAATGCTACAATAAATAAATTATAGAAAAGGACAGGAGTTTCCATTGTGGCTCAGTGGGCTAAAGACCTGACATAATCACCATGAGGATGCAGGTTCAGTTCCTGGCCTCACTCAGTGGGTTGATGATCCAACATTGTCACAAGTTGTGGCATATGTTGCAGATGTGGCTTGGAATCAGTGTTGCTATGGTTGTGACAAAGGCCTCAAATGCAGCTCTGATTTGACCCCTAGCTGGGAACTTCCATATGCCACAGGTGCAGCTATAAAATAAATAAATAAACAAATATATTATAGAAAAGGAAAATGCCACAGGTAAAGGCAAATATATATCAAAGGCTGTGGATCAACTACTTAACCTAGTATCACAGTTAAAAGACAAAAATTGTAAAATAAACTATAACTACAATACACCCTTAAGGGATATACAAGAGGAAGTAAAACACAACATTAAAAACACAAACTTTAGGGCAGGTCTGAAAATTGGAGATCTTTTAAAATGTGTTTGAACTTAAGTAGTTATTAGTTTAAAATAAGTAGATACAGGTCAACATAGATGAACACCACCAAACTCCTAGTAGAGAACATAGGCAACACATTCTTTGACATCAACTGTACAAATGTTTTCTTAGGTCAAACTCCCAAGGAAACAGAAATAAAAGCAAAAATAAACCAATGAGACCTAATCAAGCTGACAAGCTTTTGCACAGCAAAGGAAACCAGAAAAAGAATAAAAAGACAATCTACGGATTGGGAGAAAGTAGTTTCAATGATGCAACTGAAAAACGCTTAATCTCCAAAATATGCAAACAATGTATACAGCTGGGCCTCTATCCAGAGAAAACCATGACTCGCAAAGACACATATACTCCTATGTTCACTGCAGCACTATTTGCAATAGCCAAGACATGGAAACAACCTAAATGTCCATTGACAGAGGAGTGGATCAAGAAGATGTGGTACATATACACAATGGAATATTAACTCAGCCATTAAAATGAATGAAATACCAGCATTTTTAGCAACATGGATGGACCTAGAAATTACCATGCTAAGTGAAGTTAGCCACACAATGAGACACCAACATCAAATGCTTTCACTGACATGTGGAATCTGAAAAAAGGTCAGACTGAACTTCTTTGCAGAACAGATGCTGACTCACAGATATTGAAAAACTTATGGTCTCTGGAGGAGACAGTTTGGGGGGTGGGGGGATGTGCTTGGGTTATGGGATGGAAATCCTGTGAATGCTCATTATACAACTACAGATGTGATAAATTTGAGTAATACATAAAAAATAAAAAATAAAATAAATAAATTTATAAATGCCCTAAAAAAAAAACAATAAACAAACAGACAACCAATGGAAAAATGGGCAAAAGACCTGAATAGACATTTCTCCAAAGAAGATATACAGATGGCCAACAGGCACATGAAACAATGTTCAACATCACTAATTATTAGAGAAATGCAAATCAAAACCACTATGAGGTACCACCTCACACCAGTCAGAATGACCATCATTAACAAGTGCACAAATAATAAATGCTGGAGGGGGTGTGGAGAAAAGGGTGCCCTCCTACACTGTTGGTATGAAAGTAAATTGGTACAAGCACTATAGAAAACAGTATGGAGGTACCTCAGAAAAGGAAATATAGAACTGCCATATGACCCAGCCATCCCACTCTTGGGCTTATATCCAGACAAAACTTTCCTTGAAAAGGACACATGCACCTGTATGTTCATTGTAGCACAATAACCAAGACATGGGAACAACTTAAACGTCCATCGACAGAGGAATGGATTAAGAAGAGGTGGTATATATACACAATGGAATACTATTCAGCCATAAAAAAGAACAAAATAATGCCATTTGCAGCAACATGGATGGAACTAGAGTGTTTCATACTAAGCAAAGTAGGTCAGAAAGAGAAAGACAACTACCATAGGATATCACTTACATCTGGAATCTAATATATAGCACAAATGAACCTTTCCACAGAAAAGAAACTCACGGACTTGGAGAACAGACTTGTGGTTGCCAAGGGGGAGGGGGAGGGAATGGGATTGACTGGGAGTCTGGGGTTCATAGATGCAAACTATTGCATTGGAGTGGATTAGCTGTGAGATCCTGCTGTACAGCGCAGGGAACTATATCTAGTCACTTGTGATGGAACATTATGGAGGATAATGTGAGAAAAACAGTGTATATGTGTGTGATTTGGTCACTTTGTTGTACAGTAGAAACTGACAGAACACTGTAAACCAAGTGTAATGGAAAAAATAAAAATCATTTAAAATTTTTATAAAAAGAAGAGGTGACATTTAATTTGAGAGCTGAATGATAAGAAGGCATGAACCACACAAAGATCTGGGTGTAGGATTAGGAAGAACTTTTTGAGCAGAGGGAAGAGTGTATGCAAAGACTCTGAGCTGACAGTCTTGCTTTTATTCCCCCTTAAAGATATTAAAAGAAGAGCCGTATGGTTGGAAGGTATTGAGTAGCTGGCTGATCACTCAGGCCATGTAGGCCAGGTAAAGAGATATAGTGTGAATCCATCAGGGGATTTAATGCAGAGAGAGTCATGTGATGTGATTTCTATTTTGAGCTTACTCTGGCTGCATTGTGGAGAATGAATACAAGATGGGCAAGAATGGATGAGGGGAGACTGATTAGGTGGTAATTGCAGTAGTACATATAAGAGACGATGGCTTAGATTATGGTGAAAATGAAGAAAAGTGTATTAGAGGCATATTTAAGAGTGTAAATCAATGGGATTCGGTGATGGATTTGTTATGGAAAGTGAGCGGGGGGGGGGGTATGTGTGGGGAATCCTGGAGAGGACCAGTTTTGTGGGGAAGATTGGACATTTGATTTTTATATATTTGAGGAATATTCCCAATTCACAGTCTGAGGGTGTACACTGCCTCTTGTTGAGCACTTTAGCTCTATGATACTATATAAATGTTACCCTCATTAAAGGCAGGGGTTCCAGAGTGAGTGATTTATTTATAAGTCTTGCAGCCCTATGATCCTATGTAATTTCTTTTTCTACTCTTAAATGCATAGTCACCACAGGAATGAAATACATAGAAGGGGTTGGAGTACATTTTGTGGGTTTGATAATTTCAAGTGAAAAATGTTTTGGCTTAAAATCTTTGGAAACCATTCCATAGGGTTATTAAGCTGCAGCTGACAGCAATTAATGGATCAGCAGAAGAAGATCCAAAACATCCAAAAATTGTTCAGGCACTAGGGCGCTACTGAAGAGGGTGACCTTTACGTGGACCTTTCTCCCACTGGATAGAGCATAATTTGAGGAAAATACATGCAGTCATGAGCAACTTTTAATGTGCCTCCTAAAAATAATAGCAAATAAAAGCTAGTAAACAGAGGTGGAGAGAAAAGTCAGGAGACACATAAGATCAAAGGCAGCTCCAGTTTCTTTGTGGTATGTTGTGCCCCAATCTGGTAATTTCCTGCACATGCTTTGGTCTAGACACAGCTTGCTTCTCAGTCTTTCTTCAAATCCCACCCCCTACAACCACAGGCATGATCATTAAATTCTATTTTTGTTAATGTTACAGGATGGGAGGAGCCTGATCTGAAAAGAAGAAAAAAAATTGCAAGGAAGAACAGTGTTAGATATGCCAGTGCCAAAAGGAAGGAGTGATGATAAAGAAAAAAAAAACTGGGAATTAAGAAAGGGTTAAGTAGTTAACCTAACAGAAGATAAAAAGCCAAAGAAACAGGTTTCAGGCTGTGTTGAGGCCACAGTGTGCAAATAGGTCTAGCTACCTGAAAAAGTGAAGGTTTGCAGTAAAATGTCAATATTACAAAGCCACAGTCATCAAAACAGTGTGGTACTGGTATCAAAACAGACAGACAGACCAATGGAACAGAATAGAGAACCCATAAATAAACCCTGACATCTATAGTCAATTAATCTTTGCAGTAAAATGTAATTGGCTTCACTGATAAGTGGCTGGGGGCCCTGAGGCAGGCCTATTTTGTAAACTTGTTGGAAATCCTCTAATGTGGTGCCTAGTTTACAGCCAATTAGAAGTTAGGAGCAAAAAACCAAAAACGGAAATGATTGTTAACCTTGCTATAATTTTGTCGAAATAGAACTTACATTACAGACTGAAAGCAGATTAAAGAAATGTGGCTGAACTATCCTAAAGGCTGTTCCAACACAGCTCTTGCTAAGCAATCTTGGTATTGCTCCCAAGGCAAGAGCTCCTCACCATGGGAAGATAGTTTTCACTAGCTGCACAGAGAAGATTAACCACAGGATCCAGGTATTTTCAGTTTCCATGAACCTTTCAGTCTAGAGACAGTCACATGCTTCTGGAGGCAAGTTTCTCTAAGAAGGTGGGGATTGATGGGTAACCTTCTAGCCAGTTATTACTGACCAGGGGCTCAACCGGAAAGACAAGGATATTCAGTAGTATTCAGAGTCAAGAACTTTCCAGCAGTCCCTCACACAAGGTCTCAAGCCCTAGACATGGGAAGAAGGCATGTGGATTTACCTAGGCTCCTCAGCCTTGATGCTTATTGACTGTATGATGAAGTTCTGCCTTGTTCTTTCTCAGGGAGGAGTGGTGGAGGGTTCTACCAGCCAACCTCCACCCTCAGTAATCTCTTGTTCTGAATGCTTCATACTCCTCAGGTATCCTGAAATCATCCTAAAATTGCCCTCATATAGAGTAGTAACAATCAGAACATATAATGAAAGGAAAGAAACCATTTAATTAGCAACAGAAAGAGAAAATACCTGGGAATAAATTTAATCAACAATACACAAGTACTGCATGATGGAAAAAAATAAATATTGTTGAGGAACACAACAGAAGGAAGATACATCATAATATACAAATATCAATTCACTTAAGTAAATAATAGGGTAAATTTAACTCAGTTCAAATAAAGGTTTTTTTTGTTAAGCTGGTTGTAAAATTTATGTAAAAACAAGCAAGCATGAAAACTCAGAGAATTCAGGAAAAGGAGAGTAGTAAGGGGGAATTCATTTTATCAGAGATTAAAAACAAAATGTCATTAAGCTACAGTAGTTTGGTGTGGTACTGATATATGACTTTAATGACAAATCAGTGAGGTGGGCCAGACAGTCCAGGAATAGACTGAAATCAAATAGATTTTTCACATCTGATGAAGATGGAGCTTCAGATAAGTGGTGGGAAAATGAATTATTTCACAGAAGTTGTTGGGATACCTTGGTAGCCATTTAGGGAAAAGTGTTGCTTCCATACTTCTTACTTAACACCCAAGTAAGTTACAGATAAATAATTAAATGTAAAATATAGGGCCACAAAACTTCTAGGGAAAAAAAATGGAGTGTTTAAAATTAATTTTTGAAGTTCCTGATGTGGCTCGGTGGCTTAAAAACCTGATGCTGACTCTGTGAGGGTGCGAGTTTGATCCCTGACCTCTAAGTGAGTTAAGGATCTGGTGTTGCTGCAAGCTGTGGTATAGGTCACAGATATAGCTCGGATCTAGTGTTGCCCTGGCAGGTGCACCTCCAATTCAACCCCTAGCCCTGGGAACTTCTATACGCTGCAGGTGTGACCTTACCAAAAAAAATTAATTTTTGAGTGGGGAAGGATTTTTAACATATACAAAATCAGGAAGCAATAAAAGGAAAAGATGATATCTCTGAGAGCATAAAACTCAAACCTCTGTGTGGTAAAAGATCATGAATCAAGTCCAAAGTCAAGTGAATGACACTCATACATAGCCACAGTAGAAATTGGCACAACCTCTGCGGAGGGAGTTTGGCAGTTTAAGTCAAAAGTTAAAAATGCATATACCTTAACCCAGGGAATTCTACTTCTTTGATTTATTCTATATTTATACCTAATATGTCCATACATATGCAAAAAGATATATGTGCAAGGACAATCTGCATTGCCACTGTAACAAATTACCACAATTTATTGGCCTAAAGCAATACAAGTTTATTCTCACACTTTTGAAGGTCCTTTTCTTTTTTTCTTTTTTTTTCTTTTTTGACTTTATAGGGCAACACTCGAGGCATATGGAGGTTCCCAGGCTAGGGGTCTAATCAGAGCCTACGCCAGAGCCACAGCAATGTGGGATCCAAGCCGTGTCTGTGACCTACACCACAGCTCACGGCAACACCAGATCCTTAACCCACTGAGCAAGGCCAGGGATCAAACTCACAACCCCATGGTTCCTAGTCAGATTTGTTTCTGCTGCACCACAACGGGAACTCCAGTTTTGAAGGTCCTAAGTCCAAAATCAGTTCCACTGAGCTGAAGTCAAGGCATGAGCAGGGCTGGTTCCTTCTGGAGACTGAAGGCAGGATCTGTTTCCTTGCCTCTTTCAGCTTCTAATGGCTGCCTATATTCCTTTGCTTGTGACCTTATCTCCATCTTTAAAGAGCATCACTCCAGTCTCTCTACTTCCATTGTAACATCACTGCCTTCTCTCCCTTCTGCCTCCATCTTATAAAGACCCTTGTGATTGATTACATTGGGCTCATCCAGATAATCAGTAATAAATGTCCCACCTCTAGATCATTGAATTGATCATGACTGCAGAGACCTTTCTGCCATGTAAGGTAATCTGTTAAGAGGTTCTTGAGATTAAGACATGAACCTCTTCGATGGAACATTATTCAGCCTACCATGCAAGGCATGTTCTTTCATACCCTATCTCTAGAAGAAGAAATTGTTAATGATAAATGCGTTTTTTTTTCCCTTTTGGGCTGCCCCACAGAATATGAAGTTTCTAGTCCAAGGATCAGATCCAAACTGTAGTTGCAACCTATGTTGCAGCTGTAGCAACACTGGATCCTTAACCCGCTCTGCCAGGCTAGGTATTGAACCTGTGTCCCAGTGCTCCAGAGACACTGCTGGTGCCATTGCACCACAGAGGGAACTGATAAATGCCTTTTAGAAAGACAAACATGGGGCAAGGTGAGAAAAAGACACTTCACTGCATAACCCTTGTATCCCTTATGCTTATGTATCTGTATTCTCTATTATAAAAAAAGTGTCATGCTCATTTTAGAAATTTTAGAAGTTGCAATAAAAAGCATTAAAAAATCATCCAACCATACAGATTCAGCAGCTGTTAATATTTTGGTATAGTTCCTTATCTCATTTTTTCTATTCATAATTATGTCTGTGGTAAATAGAATAATTACTTCCCAAAGACATCCAAGCCCTAATCTCTAGAATATGTGAAGATGCTATCTCACATGGCAAAAAGGACTTTGTAGATGTAAGTAAGGATCAAGAGACAGGAAGATAAGATAATCCTGGATTATATGGGTGGGCTCAGTGTAATCACAAGGATCCTTATAAGACAGGGAGGCAGAAAGCTGAGAGAGAGAGAAGATGATTGTAAAGTGAACCAGTGGTCTGGTAATGTGTCCAGGGCTAAGGAATGTGCACGGCTTTTAGTAGCTGGAAAATGGAAGGGCTGAATTCTTGGACTTCTATTCTGTAGAATAGTATGAAAATAAATGTCTCATTTTAAAATGCTGATTTTGTGGTTGGAGTTCCTGCTGTGGCACAAGGGATTGGTGGTATCTCTGCAGCTCCAAGGATACATGATTGATCCCTGGCCTGGCACAGTGGGGTAAAGGATCTGGCATTGCTGCAGCTGCAGTATAGGTCACAACTGCACCTCAGATCTAATCCCTGGCCTGGGAACCCCATGTGCCACAGTGTAGCCAAAGAAGGAAAATAAAGCAAAACAAAATAAAATACTGACTTTGTGGTAATTTGTTACAGTGGTGTTAGGAAACTAATGCAATGTCTCTAAACGATAAGCATTCCCTCATGTTTTTGTGAGCACTATAATGACTCCTTACTGTAGTGTTATTACTTGTTTACTTATTTGACTTCTTTTCTAGAGTGTAAGTTATATAAGAGCGGGAACCATTTATATTTTTCCCTAGCTTTACTGAGATATTATAGGCATATATGCATGTTTAAGGTGTACAATGTGATGATTTGATATGTGTATATATTGTGGAATGATTACTGCAATAAGGTTAGTTACACCTACAATTTCTCACATATTTTGTTTTTTGGTAGCTGGTGATAAAATTTAAGACCTACCCTCCTTACAGCTTTCAAGTATATAATACACTACTGTTAATTGTAGGCACTATGGTATACATCAGAACTTATTGATCTTATAGCTGGAAGTTTGTGGCGTTTGACCAACATGTCCTCATTTCTCTTACCTCTCAACCCCTTGTGACCACCAAACTTACTCTCTATTCTTTTCTTTAAAATGACTCATCCAGCTGTATTTAGTAAGTCAGTAACAAAAGAATTCATATCCTGACACTGTTTTTTAATACCTAGTAGTTTGTACCTCTTAATCCCCATCCCCTACTTTAGTATTATTTGTTCTAGTTCTGTGAGAAGTATCTTGAGTAATTTGATAAGGATTACAATAAATCTGTAAATTGTTTTGGATATTATGGCCATTTTAACATTATTGATTCTTTCAATCCATGAACATGGGATACCTTTCCATTTCTTTTTAGCCTTTTGAATATCCTTCATCAGTATTTTATTGTTTTCAGTGTATAGGTCGTTCACCTCCTTAGTTAAATTTATTCCTACGTATTTTATTCTTCTGATATGGTTTTAAATTAGATGGCTTCCTTGATTTCTCTTTCTGATAGGTCATTATTAGTGTATAGAAAACCAACATATTTCTGTATATTAATCTTGTATCCTGAAGCTTTACTGAATCCCTTTAAACAGTTCTAATAGTATTTTGTGGAGACTTTTTGGGTTTTCTATAAATATAGTATCATGTCATCTGTGAGTACTGACAGTTTTACTTCTTCCCATTGAATTTCAATGCCTTTCACTTTTTGTTGTTATTTGATAGCTGTAGCTATTTGTGAGAGTTGCATCCTTGCCTTCCACCTGATTTTTGAGGAAATCTTTCAGCTTATCATTCAGTATATTGTTTGGTGTGGATTTGACATAAATACTCTTTATTATGTAGAGGTATGATCCCTCTATACCAACTTAATTGAGAGTCTTTATCATGAATGGATGTTGAATATTTTCACATGATTTTTATGAGTTTATTAAGATGATCATGTGATTTTTATCATTCCTTTTGTTAATGTGGTGTATCACATTGATTACTTTGTGAATATTGAACCATCCTTGCATCCCTGGGTGAACTTGATCCAAACAAATAAGGTTTTATGATCCTTTTTTGTATATTGTTGATTAGGGTTTGGTAGTATTTTGGGAGGATTTTTTACCTCAATATTCATGAGAGACATCGGCCACTAATTTTCCTTTTTTATGATGTTGTTGACTGCTTTTCATGTCAGGGTAACAGTGGCTTCATAAAATGAATCTAGGATTATTCCATCCTCTTCAATGTTGTGCAGTAGTTTGAGAAGTTTTGGTTGATCATTACCTTATATATGAGGTAGAATTTCCCCATAAATAGAATTCTGGACCTGGACTTTTGTTTACTTGGAGTTTATTTTAAATGATTTTTATTTTTTCCATTACACTTGGTTTACAGTGTTCTGTCAGTTTCTACTGTACAACAAAGTGACCAAATCACACACATATACACTGTTTTTCTCACATTATCCTCCATAATGTTCCATCACAAGTGACTAGATATAGTTCCCTGCGCTGTACAGCAGGATCTCACAGCTAATCCACTCCAATGCAATAGTTTGCATCTATGAACCCCAGACTCCCAGTCAATCCCATTCCCTCCCCCTCCCCCTTGGCAACCACAAGTCTGTTCTCCAAGTCCGTGAGTTTCTTTTCTGTGGAAAGGTTCATTTGTGCTATATATTAGATTCCAGATGTAAGTGATATCCTATGGTAGTTGTCTTTCTCTTTCTGACCTACTTTGCTTAGTATGAAACACTCTAGTTCCATCCATGTTGCTGCAAATGGCATTATTTTGTTCTTTTTTATGGCTGAATAGTATTCCATTGTGTATATATACCACCTCTTCTTAATCCATTCCTCTGTCGATGGACGTTTAAGTTGTTCCCATGTCTTGGTTATT
The DNA here is from genome assembly GCF_054392235.1 of Sus scrofa. Classification (NCBI taxonomy): domain Eukaryota; kingdom Metazoa; phylum Chordata; class Mammalia; order Artiodactyla; family Suidae; genus Sus; species Sus scrofa. The sequence goes on from NC_139401.1 coordinate 64,584,314, forward strand.
GTGCTACAATGAACATACAGGTGCATGTGTCCTTTTCAAGGAAAGTTTTGTCTGGATATAAGCCCAAGAGTGGGATGGCTGGGTCATATGGCAGTTCTATATTTCCTTTTCTGAGGTACCTCCATACTGTTTTCTATAGTGCTTGTACCAATTTACTTTCATACCAACAGTGTAGGAGGGCACCCTTTTCTCCACACCCCCTCCAGCATTTATTATTTGTGCACTTGTTAATGATGGTCATTCTGACTGGTGTGAGGTGGTACCTCATAGTGGTTTTGATTTGCATTTCTCTAATAATTAGTGATGTTGAACATTGTTTCATGTGCCTGTTGGCCATCTGTATATCTTCTTTGGAGAAATGTCTATTCAGGTCTTTTGCCCATTTTTCCATTGGTTGTTGGTTTTTTTGCTGTTGAGTTGTAGAAGCTGTTTGTATATTTTAGAGGTTAAGCCCTTGTCAGTTGCATCATTTGAAACTATTTTCTCCCATTCCATACATTGTCTTTTTATTCTTTTTATGGTTTCCTTTGCTGTACAAAAGCTTGTCAGTTTGATTAGGTCCCATTGGTTTATTTTTACTTTTATTTCTGTTTCCTTGGGAGGTTGACCTAAGAAAACATTTGTAAGGATTATGTCAGAGGATGCTTTGCCTACGTTCTCTTCTAGGAGTTTGGTCGTGTCTTGTCTTACGTTTAAGTCTTTAAGCTATTTTGAGTTTATTTTTGTACATGGTGTGAGGGTTTATTCCATTTTCATTGATTTACATGCGGCTGTCCAGTTTTCTCAGCACCACCTGCTGAAAAGACTGCCTTTCTCCCATTTTATAATCTTGCCGTCTTTGTTAAAGATTAATTGACCATAGGTGTCTGGGTTTATTTCTGGATTCTCTATTTTGTTCCATTGGTCTGTATGTCTGTTTTGGTACCAGTACCACATTGTCTTGATGACTGTGGCTTTGTAATATTGTCTGAAGTCTGGAAGAATTATACCTCTTGCTTGGTTTTTGTTCCTCAGGATTGCTTTGGCAATTCTGGGTCTTCTATGGTTCCACTGAAATTTTTAGATTGTTTGTTCTACTTCTATGAAACATGTCATGGGTAATTTGACAGGGATTGCATTGAATCTGTAGATTGCTTTGGGCAGTATGGCCATTTTTACAGTATTAATTCTTTCAACCCACAACTATGGAAGATCTTTCCATTTCTTTGAATCCTCTTTAATTTCCTTGATTAATGTTTTATAGTTCTCAGCATATAAGTCTTTCCCTTCCTTGGTCAGGTTTATTCCCAGGTATTTAATTTTTGGGGGTGTAATTTTAAAAGGTATTGCATTTTTGTATTCTTTTTCTAATATTTCATTTCATCAGAAGTGCAACTGATTTCTGAATGTTAATCTTGTATCCTGCTACTTTGCTGAATTCATTGATCAGTTCGAGTAGTTTTTGTGTGGAACCCTTAGGGTTTTTTATATGTAGTATCATGTCATCTGCATACAGTGATAATTTGGTTTCTGTTCTCTTCCAATTTGGATAAATTTTACTTCTTTTTGTTTGTCTGTTTGCTGTGGTTGTCTTCAATAGTATGTTGAATAAAAGTGGTGAGAGTGGGCATCCTTATCTTGTTCCAGATTTCCAGATTTTAGGGGGAAAGCTTTTAGCTTTTCTCCATTGAGTATTATATTTGCTCTGTGTTTGTCATAAATGGCTTTTATTATGTTAAGGTATGTTCCCTCTACACCCATTTGGATAAGAGTTTTTATCATGAATGGATGTTGGACTTTGTCAAATGCTCTTTATGCATCTATTGAGATGATGCGGTTTTTTACTTTTCTTTTGTTATTGTAGTGTATGATGTTGATTTGTATATGTTGCACCATCCTTGTGAACCTGGGATGAATTCCCACTTGGTTGTAGTGTATGATCTCTTAGCTTTTGTTTGCTGGAGAAATTCTTTATTTTTCTTCTATTTTAAATTATATTCTTGCTGAGCAGAGTATTCTAGGCTGCAAATTTTCCCATTTTAGAACTTTGAATATATCTTGCCACTCTCTTCTGGCCTGTAGTGTTTCTGTAGAGAAATGAGCTGATAGCTTTATGGGGTTTTCCCTTATAATTAACACTTTGTGTTTTTCTTGCTGCCTTTAGAATCCTCTCTTTATCTTTGACTTTTACCACTTTTATTATAATATGTCTTTGTGTGGGCCTGTTTGGGTTCAACTTGTTTGGGGCCCTCTGTGCTTCTTATATCTTGATATTTGTTTCCTTTAGATTTGGAATGTTTTCAAACATAATTTCTTCATATATATTTTCAATCCCCTTTTCTTTTTCTTCTCTTTCTGGAATTCCTATTATGTGCAGATTGGCCCACTTTATATTAACCCATAGATCTCTTATATTGCTTTCATGTTTTTTCATTTGCTTTTCTGTCTTCTGTCCTTATTGGGTGATTTCCATTTCCATTACTCTATCTTCCAAATCACTAATTCATTCCTCTACATTATTCATTCTGCTCTTTAGTGCCTTTAACTCAGTTTGCATCTCTGCAAATGAATTTTCTAATTTTTCTTGGCTCCTCCTTGTATTTTCTAGTTCCTTTCTAAAGTAATCTGCATTACTGTTTATATCTGCACTTAATTCCTTTATATTCACCCTTAATTTCTGCATTATTTTCACTATGTCCCTTTTGAACTCAGTGTCTATTAGACTGCAGAGGTCTGTTTCATTGTTTGCTGCTTCAGGTGAATTTTCCTGTTCTTTTAACTGGGAATTGTTCCTGAGCATCTTCATTTCACTTACTTTTTTTTCTTTTATTTTAGGGAAACCAACTACTGTAGTCTTGGGGGGCTATTTTTATGAACGAGCATCCCCTTGCATTTTGTGGGGGTTACTGTTTATTTTTTTTGCATGTAACCTCTTCTAAAAAGACTTTCTTGTCCGTGTTACCAAAAGCTGGCTTCCCTCTGTTATTCTCTCAAGCCTTGTTTATTCCCTTCACAATTTTATCACAACTTACCTTTATTTTATTTGTCTGCTTACTTGTTGTTTGCCTTCCTCCAGAATATAAATTCCCTGAAGACAGAAATCATGTTAGTATTGTTTTCCACACTATCCCAGTGCCTAGTATATAAAAGGTGCTCAAAAAGTACTTCTAAAGCCCTTCAGTTCTGACTGAGATTAACACTTCCTTATCCCTCTCCTCTGCCCTTCCTAAGCATCCTGAACTAGTTTTTTAGGATATTCCTCTCACAAAGTTATTACCTTGCATGATAGATGCTAGTGCTGTTCACCAAACATTGCTGATTCCTCTATCAAGGGTTGCATTTCCCTATCTCCTATGAAGGCAGCTATGGCCTTGTGACTTACTTTGGCCAATGTAATGTGGGCAAAAGTGATATGCATCATTTCTAGTAAAAGCTTTAAGAACGACAAAGCAAACCGTCACATTCTGTTTCCCTTCTCCCGGTGATCATGAAAGCATGTATGAAAATGGAGCTCCATTCACCTCCATCCCTCAGAATCTGTGACAAGCAGAATGCCCCACCAAATGTCTATGGACATGCATCATGATAATAAAATAAACCTTTGGGGAGATTGATCACAATGTTGGAGTAGGACAACATGGGACTCACCCCCCTCCACAAACAACATCAAAAATATACTTATACATGGAACCATTCTCATTGCAAACTAACTGAAGATTGGCAGAAAGGCTCCAATATACAAACAAATCTGTAAGAAAGACCCACACATAATAGGGAAGGAAAAGAATAAAACTGATCAGGTTGGCACCTGTGCCCCTGGGGGGAGACTCAGAGGAAAAGGGAGTTTATACAGTCAGAGACATGCCCTGGGGTGTGAGTGGTTTGAGCCACAGATTGGGGACCCCAGTCGTGTAGTCCAACACAGGGAAGATAAGCCCCTGTGGCTGACTGCAGGGCTGCTGGGACTACCACAAGAGCTGTGAGAAGGCTGGACTCCACTTGTGACAGGCATGCACATGCTTATTTTCTCCCCTGAAGCAGGGTGGAGAGGGCGATTTAAGACTGCTCCAGTGGCTGTCAGGGTTCCAGTTATCGCCTTGGTGCACATCCTAGCTGGAACCAAGCAAACGTCCCAGTTTTGCTTACTTAATGACACAGCACAGCACTGGATTTAGGACTGCCATGACTGAGGAAAAAGCTCAGCTATGGAATGCAGAGGCTACTCAGTACTGGGGCAGCATCTAGGTAGGGAGGTAGTAGCCATTGTTGGCACATACTTAAGCAGTGCCAACAATGGCCCAGAACATTGACAGCAGCCACTCATCACAGCTGATGACCCATTATATGCTGACACACAGGCCCTGTCTGCTTTGCACTATGACTCTAAAATAGGGTAGGGGCAACAGAAGCTGGGGGGAGTGACTGGCTGTGAGGGACAAAGGCAACATAGACCCAAGACTGCATCTGAACTGAATGAGGGAAACAACCTCTGGCACCTACACAGTCAGCACATCAGAGCCAGATTGGAACTCCGTGTGTAGCCAACATGAGTGGAGAGCCCACACATTACTAAACCCCTTTGGTTTAGTACTTGCCCCTGTGGAGCAAGGGTCCCAGTGCTAGGAGAGGGGAAACCACACACTTATACGAAACTGAGTCAGCTCAGGCACAACCCTCAGGGCTGCTGCTGCAGCAACTTGGCATCAGATTACACCACTGATGAGGCGGTGATGACCACTGAAAAGAGGGAAAGAAAATCCCACCTTACACCCAGACCCAGCTCTAGCCCTTCCATCTCCAGCTCCATCCCTTGCAAAGGTGGTAGCTGCCAGTACACCCTGAGGAAAGACATGATTTGTGTCTATATCATATCCATCTCTCCCACCAGAGGCACTGGCACAGGCAGTCAGAATAGGGATGCCCCCACTTCTAAGGACAAACCATGAAGACCACAATAAATGACTAAATTCACTGGTCACAAGAATGCCTATCTTGAAAAAAAATGTGAGGACAAAATAGAAATTTTAATATAATTATATCAAAAGAGTTACCCAGTTCCACTAAAAGTCGCTGAATGTTTTATGTGAGCCAGATACTGTGCTAAGTGGCATGACATATACAAAGATTAATCAGAACCAATCTCTCTCCAGGAAGATAGGGAAGATATTCACAAATATGGCTAACAACCTATATGGCTGTATACACAACATCAATGGGGAGTGGTAATTCTAATTCAGAAGCTGGTAGTTGGAACTGGCCTAGAAAGACTCCAGATAGATTGCTGGGGCAATAAAGAAAACTCCTCTCGGTTGCACATATAATTTCTGAAAGCTGGATATGTGGAAAGTTCTAGGCCTCATATTGTTCAGTAGTACAAAGATTATTAGGAAAAAATTCTTATCTTCCAAGGACAGCATCCAGTGTAGCAATATTATTAAAATATCTATAACATCAAGGGTCACACAAGCATTATGTGACATAGAACCATGAGAACTCAAATGAGGAAGAAATCACATTCAATTGTGAGTAGCTGGGAGAAATACAAGGAGAAGGTGAGATCTGAGATGGGCCTTGCAAGATGGAAGGACTACAACAGAGACAGATGGAGGTAACAGCGTTCTAGGAAAAAATGAATGGCTTGAGCAAAAAGACCTGATGTAGAACAGAGCTGAGTACAGGTTTGGAGAATACTTAAGAGTCCAATTTAGCCTGAAAGCAAAGGATAGAAATGGAAGTAGCAAAAGATGAGGCCAGAAAAGACATTTGGGTGCATAATCGGGAAAACTCTGAAAGTCAGGCTGAATATATTCTTTTTAAAAGTTCACAGAGGAGTTCCCTTCATGGCTCAGTGGTTAACAAATCTGACTAGCATCGACGAGGATGCAGGATCAATTCCTGGCCTTGCTCAGTGGGTTAAGGACCCAGAATTGCTGTGAGCTGTGGTGTAGGTCACAGACACGGTTCAGATCCTGCATTGCTGTGGCTGTGGCATAGGCTGGCAGCTACAGCTCCATGTGAGTCCTAGCCTGGGAATCTCCATATGCATGGGTGTGGCCCTAAAAAGCAAAAAAAAAAAAAAAATTACAGAATGAGAATCCATTCAATGTATCTGAACAGGAGGGGTGGCAGGATGCATGCTTTAGTTAGGAATAGTTCATTTGGAATTGGTATAGGATGAACTAAATGAAAAAGAGATAAACAGCCAGGGACCAGTTTTTGCTCAGGCAAAAAGTAAAAAGGATTTGAAATGAGAGTGAAGGCAAGAGATGGAGGGCAAGAGATGGAGATAAATGCAAAGGGACACTGCTGGAGACAAACCTCCCAGACTTTGCTGTTTATTGAATGTGAGTTTCATGGGAGAAAGAAAGAGAAGCTATCTTTGAGGTTTCAAATCTGGCTAACTTATATGATTGGGAATGCCATGAACCAAAATGAGGAAGTCAGCAGGATGTGGGGAAAATACATAGTTGGGTTTTGACTCAAAATAAGGAGTTCCCTAGTGGCCTTGTGGTTAAGGATTCAGCACTGGCACTGCTGTGGCTCAGGTTCGATCCTTGGCCCAGGAACTTCTGCATGCCTCGGGCACAGCCAAATAAATAAATAAATAACTCCAATAAAAAGTGTTTTAGTGATGACTAAATGTCAGCATAAATCAACACATTAAATCTCAGGTTTAAATAAATCCTGCTGCATACCTTATGTTGACAGGCAGTGAATAAGTGCTATACCAGAGCTAGAAACCAAAGAAATAAGCCCTAACATTTTAAGATGAGTTCCTTTAAGATCAGGTTTGCAAATAATTCCACAAATCTTCATAATGAAAAGGGCAAAGATAGGTTCCATATAAAGCTAGTAGGGATATTTTTTAATATTATGGTTTTTTCCTTCCTATTTTATTGAGATATAATTGATATATAGCACTGTATAAGTTTAAGGTATACAGCATAATGATTTGACTTATACATCACAAAATGATAACCATAATAATTTTAATGAATATCCATCATCTCATATAGATAGAAAATTAAAGAATTGGAAAAAAAGTATTTTTCCTTGTTATGAGAACTATTAGGATTTACTCTCTTAACTTTCACATATGACACACAGCAGTGTTAATTGTATTTCTTATGTTATATATTATATCCCTAGTACCACTAATCTTATAACTAGAAGTTTGTAACTTTTGACTACCTACATCTAATTCCCCCTCCCCACCCCCACCTCTGGGAGCCAAAAATCTGATCTCTTTTCTCTAAGTTCATTTGTTTGTAAAGAATAACTGACATACAACACAATGTTATTTCCTGTTACACAATCTAGTAATTTGATATTTCTATACATTTCAAAATAATCACAAGTCCATTTATCATCTGTCACCATAGAAAGATATTACAACTACTATTGACTATATTCCCTATGTTGTACATTTCACACCTGTGACATTTGTTTTGTATCTCTTAACCTCCTTCACCTACTTATCTCCTCTAACATCCTGTTCCCATCTGGCAACCACCAGTTTGTTCTCTGCAACTGCAACTGTTTCTGTCTTGTTATACTTGTCCATTTGTTTTTTAAATTCCATATAAGTTAAATCATATAGTAATTATCTCTCTGTCTGACATCTCATTAGGCATAATTCCCTATATGTCTATCCATATTGTTTCAAATGGCAATATTTCATTCTTTTTATGTCTGAGTAATACTCCATTCTATATATTTACTACATCTTCTTTATGCTTTTGCCTATCGATGGGCACTTAGGTTGTTGCTTCCATATCTTGGCTATTGTAAATAATGCTGCAATGAATATAGCGGTGCACATGTCTTTTTGAATTCGTGTTTTTGTTTTCTTTGGAAAAATATTCAAAAGTAAAATTACTGGGTAGTATGGAAGTTCATTTTCTTTCTTTCTTTCTTTCTTTTTTTTTTTTTTTTTTTTTTTTTTTGGCCAGGCCCATGGCATGGGGAAGCTCCTGGGCCAGGGATTGAACATATGCCACAGCAGTGACCTAAGCCATAGCAACAATACCAGATCCTTAAATCACTGAAAAACAGGGAACTCCCATTTTCAAATTTTGATGAATTCCCATACTACTTTCTATAGTTTCTGTGCCAATTAACATTCCCCCCAAAAGACCACAAAGGTTCTCTTTTTGCCACATCCTTGCCAACATTTGATCTTTGGTTTCTTTTTGATGATAGCCATCCTGTCAGGTGTGAGGTGATACCTCATTGTGGTTTTGATTTCCATTTCTGTAATAATTAGCAAGGTTGAGCATCTTTTCATGTGTTTGTTGATAATCAGTATGTCTTCAATGTGAAAATGTCTACTCAAGTCTCCTGATCAGTTTTAATTGGGTTATTTATTTTCTGATGTTGAGTTGTATGACTTTTTTGTATATTTTGGATGTTAACCCATTATCAAATGTATCATTTGAAAATAACTGCTCCCACCCATTCAGAAAAGAGGCTTTTCATTTTATATTTTCCTTTGCTGTGGAAAAGTCTCTTATTTTGATGTAGTCCCATGGTTTATTTTGCTCTTGCTGTCCTTCCCTGAGGAGACAGATCTAAATAAAAAATACTGCTAAGACTAATTTCAAAAAACTCACTGCCTAAGGTTTCTTCTAGGAGTTTTATGGTTTCATGTATTACACTCAAGTTTTTTCTTCCCATTTTGAGTTTTATTTGTGTATATGGTGTAAGGAAAAGTTCTAATCTCATTCTTTACATATAACTGTCCAGTTTTCCCACCTCCACTTACGGAAGAGACTATCTTTTCCTCGTTGTTTATTATTGCTTATTTTATTGCAGATTAATGGCCCATAAAAGTGTAAGTTCATTTCTGGGCTCTCTATTCTGTTCCATTGATCTATGTATCTGTTTTTAATGCCAATATAATACTGTTTCAAATATGTAGCTTTGTAATATACTTTGAAGTCCATAGGTATATCTTCAGTTTTTTTTCTTCTTTCTCAAGATTGGCTTTGTTATTTGTAGTCTTTTGTGTTCCCATACAAATTTTAGAATTACTTTTTCTAGTTCTGTGAAAACCGTCATTGGCATTTTGATAGGGATTGCACTGTATCTGTAAAGTGTGTTGGTTAGTGTAGTCATTTTAACAACATTATTTCTTACAATCCATGAGCACATTTCTTTCCAATTGTTTGTGTGATGTCCAATTTCTTTCATCAATGTTTCATAGTAATCCAAATATGGGTCTTTTACCTCCTTAGACTTATTTCTAGGTATTTTACTCTTTTTGATGTGATTATAAATGAGACTGCTTTCCTAATTTCTTTTACTGATACTTCACTATTAGTGCACAGAAACATAACAGGTTTCAGTATATTAATTTTGTATTCTACAAATGTGTCAAACTCATTGATGATTCCTATAAGTTCTCTGAAGATCTCTTAAGGATTTTCTACACATAGTATGGTATTGTCTGCAAACAGTGACAGGTTTACTTCTTTCTTTCCAATTTGGATTCCTTTTCTATCTTTTTTCTTTGGTGGGGGGGAGTCTGTCTGCTCCATCTGATTGCTAGAACTTCCAGTACTGGGTTGAATAAAAGTGGCTATAGAGAAGGCATCCATATTTTGCTCCTGATCTTAGTGGAAATGCTTTCAGCTTTTCACAGTTGAGTATGATGTTAGCTGTGGGCTTGCCATATATGGCCTTTATTATGTTGAGGTATGTTCCCTGTATACCAACTTTGTGAGAGCTTTTTGTTTGTTTGTTTGTTTTGTCTTTTGTCTTTTTAGGGCTGCACCCGTGGCATATGGAGGTTCCCAGGATAGGGGTCTAATTGGAGCTACAGATGTCAGCCTACGCCACAGCCACAGCAATGCCAGATCTGAGCCATGTCAGCAAACTATACACAGCTCATGGCAATGCCAGATCTTTAACCCACTGAGTGAGGCCAGGGGTGGAACCCAAAACCTCATGGTTCCTAGTTGGATTCATTTCCACTGTGCCACGATGGGGATTCCGAGAGAGTTTTTATCATAAGTAGATGTTGAATTGTCTCAAAAGATTTTTCTGCATCTATTGAGATTATACAGTTTTTATTCTTCAGTTTATTGGTGTGGTGTATCATTTTGATTGATTGCAGATATTGAAGAATCTTTCCACCCCTTGGATAAATCCCATTTGATCATAATGTATGAACCTTTTACTGTATTGTTGAATTTAGTTTGTTAATATTTTGATAAGACTTTTGCATCTATTTTCAACAGTGATATTGGTCTGTAATCCTCTTTTTTATGATAGCTTTGTCTGGATTTGGTATTAGGGTAATCCTGGCCTCACAGAATGAGCTAGAAAGTGTTACTTGCTCTGCAATTTTTTGAATAATTTAAGAAAGACAGGTGCGAACACCTCTCTAAATTCACTTGAGAAGCCATCAATTCCTTGACATTTGTTTGGAGGAACTGTTTTATTACTAATTCAATTTCATACTCGTAATTGGTGTGTTCATATTTTCTATTTCTCCCTGGTTCAGTCTTGGAAGGTTGTGCATTTCTAGGAATTTGTCAATTTTTTTCTACATTGACCATTTTATTGGTACATAGTGGTTCATAGTAATCTTTTATGATCCTTTGTGTTTCTGTTGTGTCAGTTATAACTTCACCTATTTCATTTCTGATTTTATGATCTGGGCCCTCTCAATTCTTTTCCTCGATGAGTTTGGCTAAAGATTTTCAATTTTATCTTTCAAAGAACAAGCTCTTAGTTTCATGATCTTTACCAATCTTTTTATATCTATTTCATTTGTTTCTGCTGTGATCTTATTATTTCTTTCCTTCTATGAACTTTTGGTTTTGTTTGTTCTTTTTCTAGTTCCTTTAGGCATAAGTTTAGGTTGCCTACTTGAAATTTTTCTGGTTTTCTGGGTTAGACTTCTATTGCCATAAACTTCCTTCTCAGAGCTATTTGTGCTGCATCTCAAAGATGTTGGATCATTGAGTTTTCATTTTCATTTGTCCCCAGATATTTTTTTTATTTCTTCTTTGATTTCTTCAGTGTCCCACTGGATGTTTAATAGCATATTGTTTAGCCTCCATGTGTTTTTGCAATTTTTTTTCATATAGTTGATTTCTATTCTCATAACGTTGTGGTCAGAAAAGATGCTTGATATGATTTCAGTCTAAATTTACTGAGCCTTGTTTTGTGGCCTAGCATATGATCTATCCCAGAGAAAGTTCCATGTGCACTGAAAAGAATGCATATTCTGCTGCTTTGGGATATAGAATGTTTTACATACACACACACACACACACATATACATACACACACACACACACATATCTCATCTCATGTTTATTTTAAGGCCAGAATTTCCTTATTGATTTTTCTGTCTAGATGATCTGTCCATTGATATAAGTGAGGTGTTAAAGTTCACTACTATTATTGTGTTTCTGTCATTTTCTCCCTTTCTGTCTACTAATATTTGCTTTATGCATTTAGGTGCTGCTACTTTGGGTGCATATATATTTAAAATTGCTATATCTTCTTAGATTGATCCTTCTATTATTACGTATTGACCTACTTTGTCTCATTCCAGTCTTTGTTTTAAGATCTATTTCAACATATATAAGTATTGCTACCTTGCTTTCTTTTGATTGCTATTTGCATGTGATATCTTTTTTCCATCCCTATACTTCTGTCTGTGTGTGTCTTTGGCTCTGAAATGAGTCTGTTATAGGCAGCATACAGGTGGGTCTCTGCTTTTGTATCCATTCAGCCACTCTATGTCATTTGATTATGGCGTTTAGTCTATTTACATTTAAAGTAATTAAAAATTGTTAATTGTTTGGAGGTTGTTTTGTACTTATTTTTTTGCTCCTTTCTTCTTTTGCTCTCTGTCCTTGTGTTTCATGAGTGTCTTTAGTGCTATGTTTGAAATCTTTACTCCTTTTTCTGTGTGTATCTATTATATATATTTTTTTTGGCTTGTAGTTACTATGAGGTTTATATATACCAATCTATTCATGTATGTGCTTATTTTAAGTTTCTGATCTCTTAAATTTGAATGCATTTTACCAACTCTGCGTTTTTACTCCCCCCCAAGTTTAATATTTTCAACATCTTATTTTACATTTTTTTGTTTGATGTATCCCTTAACTATTTTTTGTGGATGTGGATGATTTTACCACTCTTGTCTTTTAACCTCCTTTTAGCTTTACAAGTGGTTGACATACTCTATTGTATATTTGCTTTTACCAATGAGATTTTTCCTTCATAATTTTCATAATTCTAGTTGTGACCTTTTCAATTTCACTTAGAGAAATTTCTTCTACATTTCTTATAACATTGGTTCTGTGGTGCTGACCTTTTTAAATTTTTTATTGTCTGTAAAACTCTTTATCACTCCTGCAAATGTGAATGACAGCCTTGATGGGTACAGCATTTGAGGTTGTAGGGTTTTTTCCCTCTCATCACTTTAAATATATCAAGCCACTCCCTCCTGGATATGGCCAATAGTTTTTAAACTTTGTAAAATGATTAAGCACTAGGGACTCCCTCCCTGAAAAAAGCATACATTAGCACATACTCACACAATAAAATATGAAACTGGGATGATTTCTACAAAACTCTGTAAAGTTATAATTATACAGGAGCATTAGAGATTCAACATTTTGATAGCATGCCTAGAAAAATGACAGTTTCCAAGGAGATGGAACTTAAACAGGCCAGCATGAAATCACACGTGGGTGAGGTAGAAAGATGAAGAAACAAAGCTTAAGACAGAAAATTAAGATACAGTCCCAGCTGCCAACTGTTCCTGTGTGCTAAATAGGAAAAGAAGCACCACTGCCAAATGTTTCAAGTCTGCAGACTCAAGTAAGACACCTTATTCAGGAATCTGTGACTCTGAGGTCTTGTCTTAGAAGTTTTCATACCACTGCCTCAGAGCTCAGATACAGAAAAAGTGTCAAATATCTTTAATTTGAGCAAAGTAGATTATTGAGATGATCCTTATAGAAGAAGAAAAAGTCACCAAATAAAATGAAAACTAAATCTAAAAAAACTCAAATCAGGGAGACAAAACTCCTGATAGGAAACATTCCAGGAGAGAAGCATAGTGTTTATTACAATTGAAGTATAAAAATAATTTGCTTTTTGGAGGGGAACTGTCCTTCTTCCCTACAGATCAGCAATCATTTTCCATATGTGCAGGCATATGTTATTTTTGAAGTAATTGATGTTGAAACAATACCTGCTTTAAATCTGCAGAAATCTAAGGGGAGACTCAGGGCTCTGCCACTAAATCAAAGCCCAACTGTACCTTTCAACTCTAAAAAGGAAAATTTCCTATCACTAAAAGAGCTGTGCCAATTGGATGCTTCCTTATAAATGCTCTGTATTCATTCCTAGGCTGAAGAGCACAGGGCAAAAGAACAGTGATGACTTTCAAATGAGGCAGCATTCCGACCCCTAAGAAGTCAAGAACTGTACCAGACAATGCCTGATGGATAGAGCATTTCTTGAGCAAAGGGTGCAGCTGTACCACGTAGGATCAAGGAAAATTCTAAAAGGAAAGTGCCACAATCACATCTCAGGAGCTCTGGAGGGATGACACAAGCAGGAGACTAATAAAGGTGGAAATGAGATACTGATTGCAGAGTCAGAAGTCCTGAACACAAGCTTCACCACTGGGTAACTTTGAATACTTAAAGTATTGCACTTCTTTATCTGTATAACAGGATTAATGACAACAAACCTACCTATTTCAAAGAATCTGTATGAGACGTAAACATGATCATAAAAGTAATGCATATTATTTAATTTGAAATCATAATGTCATACACAAATGTACAATATTTGCTCATCCATCGTCTTTTCCCCCTATTGCACTCAATACACTCTCTGAGATTCTTTACTTTCTTCTTTATCTTAGCACAACCACACTCCTTTATTATGGCTGAGATCAGACCTGTATGTGCCTGGGATTTCCTAGACATCAGCAAAAGGTTTGTCAATTTTGTTTATCTTTTCAAGTCTTTGTTTTATTGAAATATAATTGACTTACAATATTATATTAGTTTTGGTGTATAGCACGTGATACAAAATGATCACCACAATAAGTCTAGCTGCCATCTGTCACTGTACAAGTTATTACTGTGTTACTGACTATATTGCGCTGTATGTTAATTATATCTCTGTGGACATATTTATTTTGTAATCGGAAGTGTATGCCTCCTAATATCCTTTTTTTTTCAATTTTTAAAAAAAGGGAATTCTGACACATTACAACATGAATAAAGCTTAAGGATGTTGTAAGTAAAATAAGCCTGTCACAAAAAGACAAACACTCAGTGAGTCCATTGCATGCAGTACCTAGAATAGTAAATTCACAGAGACAAAGAGTAGAATGATGGTTGCCAGGGGCTGAGGGAGAATAGGAGTTATCATGTAATAGGTATTGAGTTTCAATTTTGCAAGATAAAAAGAGCTCTGGTGATGGATAGTGGTGATGGTCACACAACACCGAATGTATTTAATACCTCAGAACTGTACTCTTAAAAATGTTTAAAATGGTAAATTTGGGTTGTATATATTTTACCACAATCAAAAATAATTTTTAAATTATTTTTTCAGACTCTATTAAACATGGTTTTTTCCTAACACCATAAGGTATACTGATAATCAGAAGGAAATTTCATAAATGGAGAACACCTTGTCTAAAACAGTACATAGAAATAAAGATAGTAAGCCCATCTCAGCTGTGCACGTGAGACATGAAAGAGGAAGAAAGTAACAACTAGGCAACTAAGGCTGGCTTTTCATGTGGAAGTGTTTGTTTTCTGTATGTTCAGTATTAATTTTTATTTTTAACTTCTCAAACCAAATTTTAAATTTTATTATTGAATTTCTCTTTGAACTATATCTAGTCACTTATGATGGAGCATGATAATGTGAGAAAAAAGAATGTATACATGTATGTGTAGCTGGGTCTCCTTGCTGTACAGTGGAAAACTGACAGAACACTGTAAACCAGCTATAATAGAAAAAATAAAAATCATTAGAAAGAATAAATAAATAAAAGAACAGTATTAATATAATAAAGCATTTCTTCATTTATAAAAGTTCCAGAAGCATTCTGAAGGTAGTCAAAATGTCAGTGCAGGAATCAGAATGCCTGGGTTCCATTCCCACATTGGCCAAGGCTCCTTATGACCATAAAGAGCTCATGCAGTGACTTAATGCCAGGCAGGAAGTAAAGGAAGCAGGGAGAGGAAAGGCAAACAAGCCAAACAGCCTGCCATCAAATGTGAAATTACTTCTCTCCAACTTGTTTAAACCGAGTAATAGACCTTTGTTATATATTTCTTCTGGGGTATCTAAATTACTTTTGTAACAACTGGGGCAGAGTGAGAAGTTCAAACAGAGGCCAGCTTTCTAGAGACAGGATGTCTATATTTGGGAAAAGGATTTCTGCACACAGCTCCATTAGTATCCATTAGCCCTGCATTGTGACTTTGTGTATCAGAATAATCGACCTTAAGTGAATCAATGCCAGGCCCTGGGGAATGTAAGCAGATTCAAAGATTCAGGCTGTAGAAGGAGACACACCTTCTATACTCATACTCACAGACCACTGTTACTTGCTTTTCTTCTAAGCCAACACTATCTGCCTATAAAATCTATGTCATCACCACCCATCCTTCCCCACACTTAGGCCCCTTTGTTCAACCCCGGCTCTAATGAAACAGACAAAAAGAATCCTCCATATTTGTGATTTCAACAACTAAGAAATCCTAGATAAAACACTCTACCATATTGCACCTAGCTGCATTTTTAACCTACTCTCCTAATTTAGGTAGAATAAAAGCACCAGCTGGCAAAGGGAAAGTAAGTCTCTTTACATTACACTGCAAAATATTCTTGGGGCAAGAGGAAAGATGGGCTGCAAAGGGTAGGATCTGTGCTGAGAAACCAGGGCAGGAGTCCAGATCCCATACGACAAGAACACAGTCTCTGTTAATCCTGGGATAAGCCACTTAACTGTTCTGTGTCTCAATTTATCTGCTGTAAAATAAGGTCTCATTATTTATTCAAATAAAATACTTAGAGAACACTGAATGCCAGGCACTATGTTAGGCACTACGACCAGATCTAAAAAGGGTTCCCTTTCTCAATGCCACTAGAACCACAGCAAAGATATAATATCACACCGAAAGGCACTACAAATAACAATGCTAATCTTTCTCAAATGATTATTACAGAAAAATGAGACCAAGACCAGACACACTCTTACCTTCTTTATGAGTGAAGTTGCTTTTATAAGCCAGCCTAGAGGGCCTTCTGATCAGTCCCTACTTTGCTCTCATTAGAGTATCTGCAGGGCTGTATGACACAAAGCACTGTGAAACATTTCTTTGCTTTTCTCTTTGTAAAGTGTTCTCTTGAATTCTCAAGGAATAATTCACATCCCAACTCCAACCAAATTGTCAATTACCATTATTTAAGTTTATTTATGGCACAAGTATTGTCATAAATATATATTTTTTTAATTCTTAGTTGGGAGTTCCCATCATGGGTCAGTGGTTAATGAATCCAACTAGGAACCGTGAGGTTGCAGGTTCGATCCCTGGCTTTGCTCGGTGGGTTAGGGATCCGGTGTTGCCGTGAGCTGTGGTGTAGGTCGCAGATGCGGCTCAGATGCAGTGTTGCTGTGGCTCTGGTGTAGGCTGACAGCTCCAGCTCTGATTAGACCCCTAGCCTGGGAACCTCCGTATGCCGCGGGTACAGCCCTAGAAAAGGCAAACACACACACACACAAAAAAAATTCTTAGTTGGAGTTCCCTTGTGGTACAGTGGGTTAAGGATCCATCACTGTCACTGCAGCAGCGTGGGTCCCTGCTGTGGCGCAGGTTCCATCCCTGCCCCAGGAATTTCATACACTGCAGGCGTGGTCAAAAAAAAATCTTAGTTAACAACACTAACTTTTATTAAAGGCATGCTACTTTTGATGTTATTTTATTAATACACTCAATAACCAACGTTGGTATTACTGGCTCCACTTATAGTTAGGAAACTGAGACTTTAAGAGGCTAGTAGCTTGTCAAATGTTACCCAAGTAGTCCATGGCAGATATGGAATTCTGTGTTCCTCCAATAATAACGCTCATTCCAACAACAAGCACTCTGCCAAGCCTTGCCACACCTCCTTGCTGATGAGCTCTATTTCCTACATAGAAAATATGCTGAAACCTAAACTCAGTAATATAACTTCAACCAAGACTATATCTTTCACCACCAAGTCCCAGGTGTCATTTAGATAAGATTAAAAAGAAAAGAAGAAGAAGACTTAATTAAAGCCCTGGGGTCTGAAAGCTATATTTTCCCTAACATTCTAGATTCTAGCACTTCCAAAGGACAGAAGTTAACGATGAAAAACATCCCCAAGGCAACAATTCCTTCTCTATTCCTTCTCTAGCTCTTACTTATCTTGGCTGGTTTAGATGGCTAGAAAACAAAGCAGTTTACTCTCTGACCTTCCAGACCCCCTCTAACACTATAATTCTTATTCTTTTTGCCCTAGTTACATAGGTGAACCTGTGGTTATTCTATAAAACTGGTTTTAGATACCAAATTGATCTATTTTAGTAAATGTACCATAAATAACATGAAACTGCATCTAGCAACCGCCACATTTTTTTAAAATTCATATTAAATCATATCAAAATAATAATAGCAAAATACCAAAATCACACCAATCAATCACAAGGAATAGATGAGAACCAGGGAAGCTGAGAGTTACTCCTGTTCATAACATTTCATTTCTTTAGGCCTCTGCAAAATATTATCTGACCAGTTGGAGAAAGCCTGACTGGGCAACATGCCCTATTGTGACTTTTGTGGTTCCTGTCCTGTCTCCTTCACTACTTGGTATATTACATCATCGTTAACTATAAAGGGAAATGCTGGTCTGGCCCCTTTAATGAATCTGAAGTTCCCAAATTTGTCAGGGAGAGAAACCTCATGTTGTCTTAGGGTAAATAATACATCAGAAGTCATGGATTTCCCTTCCAGTGGAGCCAAACGTTACCTATGTATTATTTAGTTGTACCACACACCTTAGGACCAGTTCAAAAATCAAAATCAACAAATGTATACAAACTACTCAGGAACATTGCAAAAAAATCTCAATAATTATCTATAATGGGAAAGAAACAGGGGTTCATGACCAAATGCTAAAAGACAATTTAAAAAGGGCAAACTTTCTGCATTGGAGAAGTAGTGTGTTTCTGATTGGTCAATGGGGAAAGAAGAACCCCTGGAAGACAGCTTTCTTGATACTAGAACTCAGACTGTATCAAGTCCTGGAATAGGAACTAGGGATGCATCACTGATAAGGGAGACTGCCCATTCAAACAGGAAAACACCTAGTAGCACCATATAGATTCTAAAATCTTCCTTATATAGGAGGAAGTAGGCTATCCCCAAAACCACATCCTTGCACACCTCTCTACACAAACTCAGCTGAAGCTGGACAACAACAGGAAGGTCCAAAGAACACTCAAGGAACTCAGTGCCCTGCCTTACCCAACAATAACCAATTCATGTTGCACAGCCCAGTTTAGTCTTTAAGGACTATACTGCCTCTGTCAATACTATTCAACTCTACCATTTTAGAGCAAAAGTAGATATAGACAATATGTAGACAAGCAGATGTGTAAAGTGTTATTTACAAAAATAGACATTATTCACAGAAACAGGTGGTGGGCAAGATTCGGCCCATAAACCCTAGCATGCTTTAGTGCAAATAGAGCAAGAAGACCTCTTTGAGAAATCAAGTTCTTAGCCCCTTGCCCTTCCGCCCAGGACTCCCAAGAAGGCTAGAAAAGTTTCCTTCAGTTGGTTATTCTCAAAGTTAGAGGTTGGAAAACTCTTCAAAGTAAACAAGGCCCATGAGTATGCATTGTACTTACTTCTACTTGTCACCATTAGAAATAAAAATCTTCACTGGTCCAGTGGAGAGACCAGAGCTACCTTCTCTGATGTGCCAATGGGATGATACATGTTTTTCATAAACATTATGTTACTAATTCCTGCCTGATGCAAAAACTCAGACCATATTCCATCAGAAACATCAAAGCCACAATTGGCTAGCAGCCTTCAAAATAGCCAGAAGCTCCTGGATGGCCACTCTTTGAGAAAGCCAGTCCTGAAGGAGGCTACTAACTTCTTGAGACTAAGACCACCACCCAAAGAAAATAATTCTACCCAGAGAAACTTGACAAGCAAGTGCCTCCTTGCCCAGTGGTTGGTTCAATGTTTTACTCAGCCAGATCCTGCTGGACTTGTTAGACCTGACAAAACAACAGCAATAGCTTTGGTAATAATGCCAGATATAGATGGGGAAAAACTTCCTGCTATCAGGGAAATCTAAATAATGGGCCCTGCCTAAGAAACATATCAATTATCCCCATTACCAAGGGAGCAGAAGCTGTTAAAAGCACAGGGGTAAGAGAAAGGCAAAAGGATTGGTCCTAAATATCACCATGGCACCCCTATATTTATGAGCTCCTTTGAATGGGGGCTGCCTAACACGTGGCATGGGGGCACCGAAAGAATTTAAATCACAATTTGGAGGGTGGCAAGTGAGTCATCAGAGCAGGGACAAGTGACTCAGCATAAAAACAAGACACATTAAGGCAAGGTCTCAAGAAGGGAGAAGAAGATGGGCAGAGGAAAGGCTCAAGAAACTGAAGAAGGCTGACTGCAAAACCAGGCCACAGGTGAGCCAGACAGACATCAAGAAGAATCAGGTAACTACCACAGTAAGGAACCATACAGGAAAGCACAGAGACACAAACTTCCCATATTCACCCTTCAAAGCATAAGCACTACCCCTTTCTACAGAGCATATATCAGGATACAGTAGAAACTTGTAGCCTTTATAAGCCAGGAGATCTGGCTTTGGACCCCAATTTGCCACATACTGCTGAATAACTCTGAGTAAATCACTTAACTTCTCTGAATTTCAATTTTCTCATCCATAAAACTGTGAGACCATTATCTGCCCTTGGTTACTTGTCCTATATAAGAACACTAATAGTACCCTGCCTGATTGGCTCATGGGGTTGCTATAAAATCAAATGGAGATCATAGGTCAAATTGCTTGGTGAAATAAAAAAAAAATACTGAGTTCCCATTGTGGTGCAGCAGAAATGAATACAAATAGGAACCATGAGGTTGCAGGTTTGATCCCTGGGCTTGCTCAGTGGGTTAAGGATCCGGTGTTGCTGTGAGCTGTGGTATAGGTCACAGATGCGGCTCAGATCTGGCGTTGCTGTGGCTGTGGTGCAGGCCAGCAGCTGTAGCTCCAACTGAACCCCTAGCCTGGCAACCTCCATAAGCCACAGGTGTGGCCCTAAAAAGCAAAAAATAAATAAATAAATACTAAGAAAGATGTTATACTTTAATTATTTTTATGAAGCATTATTAAGTACGGTATCAGTGCAAACACATAACTCCATCTAAAAATGAAACTGATTTTAAACAAAATGTATATTAGTCCCAAAATTTAACAATCACAGATAACTGGGGCTAAATAATGTCTGTACCACCTATGAAACTTTCAAAATAGAAAACCGAGTGACCTATTAAAATATGCCCTATTTTTCTTATTAAGTAATTTACATTTTTTAGGTTTATTTTCCATCCAAAAGATATAATCAAAAAGGCCCAGTGTCACCCCCTCCCTCATCACCAATATGAAGTTTCCCCAAATTCCTTTTAACCACCTTCACTGGTTTCAGAGAATTTTCTTTTAAAGGCCTCTACCTGAGTCTGTAGAGTCTTCTCTGCAGGAGCCTTCACAGAATAATTCACAGTTGATGATGGCAGAAAACTGTACCACAAGCTCTTGCCTATCAGTCCTGTCAGCTACCCACTTCTCTACTGCTGTTCTCCCCCTTTCAAACCTTTCCTAATGGCCACTTCCTATGGAGATACGTACTAGTGGCACTCCTGTTTCTCTACAGAAGGCCTCATACCTCTTCTTCAGAACTCCGCTTTCTGAACTACCTGTTCCTCTAAACAGCACTTACATTCTTTTTCATCATTAAAGGAAATAAAACCAAATGTGGAACAGTGAAGATACTCAGAAAATCTAAGTGTTAGCTCTACTACTGACCAGCAGTGTGAAAGTTCTTAAACTCTGTAAGCCTTAGTTTCCTCACCTATAAAATGGAGATAATAACACTTTTCTTCCGAGATTAAGTTATATAATGCATGTGAAAGTGCCTTGTATATTATAAAGTATCTCTGCAAATATCAGCTTATATCCATATCTATATCTAGGTCCATATCCAGGTAATCAGTCAACCTGAGTGAGATCATATTCAGAGATCCCAGCCTTGCTGTTCCCCAACACAAACACTACCAAACCTAAATCCAACTCAATTTGTATTAGAGTTGCTTCTTCCTCATTCATAACTGGATTCTCTAAATTCCACATATCTAGGGATAGTTCTTCTACTATAGAAGGTCTGTCTCTTGATCTTCTATTTCATCAAGTTCCTACTAGGCAGGGGCCAACCAGAAAAAGGTTAGCAGTAACTTCAGACTCCCTGACCTTCCCCTACTCCATTCCTGCAGGTCTGTTAAACACTTGGCTGCCTTCAGACCAACACTGGAGGTACATTCTTGGCAAGAAGCAGTGAAGAGAAAACAATTCTTTTATTTCACATGCTGAAAGTGAATCTGAAAAAAAAACCACAGGCTCAACAAAAATGAGGTGGGTGAAAGGTAGAGACTGTTTTCATATGGCGCAGTGACATCACACAGAGCCCAAGAGTGGGACTGATTTTTGGGTTCCTGTACTGACTCTGTGATTAACTGGCTCAGTGACCTTGGACAAGGAAATCTCCTCTTAGGTTTGTTTCCTCATCTGAAACATGGAAGAGTTAAATGAAATGTTGGCTTAAGGGCCCTTAGAACTCTTTGAGTCCATGTCAGCAAGACACTGCCCATTAATTAAAAAGAAAAGGGAAGCATTAAACAGCAGCTGTTTTTCACAAAGGAAATGCAAACAAATGCCAGAAAGGCCCAGCTTTCCCACCACTTTCATTCTGGTGGTGCAGCCATACAATCTTGAGCTGTTACCCAATTAGCACACTGGTACCCTTTGCTTTCTCATTGAGTGCCATGACAGAACAATCATTTCCATAAACCCTGAAACACTGGGCTTGTATTCTAGAAGACAAATAGCTCCAGAAAAAAACAAATATGGAAAGATATTAATATTTACCATGCTAAGAACAAGAGAAATTCAGCATGGTGATAATGGCAGAGACATTCTCTTCAGAACTCCCTTTCCAGGTTTTTTTTTTTCCTGGTCTAAGTGAAAGCTGTAAGGGGCAGCTATAAACAACCTTGATGGCTTGTTACCCACCCTCCTCCCCCCACCTAATGAATTCGTGATGGATGACTTCAGGATTAGCCTCCAGCTGTCAACTGCCACATGCATAATACATATTTTTCCAATCACAGGGAAAGGCTTTTCCACGACAGCCTGGCTTTGGAAAGCGAGCTGGAAGCTGAAATGTGAATCTCTGGCTTCTGAGAAGTCCTTAATGAAAACCTTTTGCAAAGGACTGCTGTGAAGTTCCTAATATGGTGCTGGACCTACTGCTTCCCACTTGTGAGAAATTCCATGCTGCCTAAGGATAAAAGTAATATGGGAGGAGAACCCTGTCACCCTTTAGTAATGCCACACATTTCCCAATTTACACTGTCCACTACATAAAAAGCAGCTGCATTTTCCGTAAGAAGTCAACAGATGAGCCAAGAAGAGGAGAGGCCTCTGGAACTGCCCAACCAGCTGGTGTAAGCTCTTGGAGCAAGAAACAAAGAGGACAGGTGGCACACCAAGATGTAATGTACTGCCATTCTGTTGTGACAAAAAACAAAACTAGGCTAGATTGCTCAACAGGGAAACCACCTGATCCCTGCCATAATAATGAAGGAAAGAGAATGAAAGGAAACTTTCCACTACCGCAGTTCTTCGCTGCTAACTGGGTCACTTCAAACAAATGCACACCCAGCCACAGTAAAGAATATCAAGACAGTTTTAATGGAAGGTACCTAAGTTAGAGTATAGTTCAGAAAGAGCCTTGGAGAGTTCCTGCTGTGGAGCCGTGAAAACTAATCCGCTAGTAACCATGAGGTTGCAGGTTCGATCCCTGGCTTCACTCAGTGAGGATCTGGCGTTGCTGTGAGCTGTGGTGTAGGTCGCAGACGCAACTCGAATCCCACATTGCTGTGGCTGTGGCGTAGGCCAGCAGTTGTAGTTCCAATTCAACCCCTAGCCAGGGAACCTCCATATGCCGTGAGTGCTGCTCTAAAAAGAAAAGAAAGAAAAAGAAAAGAAAGAAAGAAAGAGCAAGCCTTGGAATGGAAAACCAGAAAATCTGACAATGGTCCCAATTCAGACTATAGCTCTAGGTCCCAGAAAGAGTTGGTCCTCTTGGCTTCCTCTTCCCTGGATATAAACCCAACAGAGTGGATGTGAAATTTTCTCAACAACCTACCAGTTCTGTAATTCCATAAGGAAAAGCCAAAGGAAGATGTAGGTACAGAAGCCAAGCACCTTTGTTTCTCCAAGCACAATCATAACAAAAAAAAAAATGGCTTTGAGACATAACTCACATACCATAAAGTTCACTTATTAAAGTGTACAATTAAATGTTTTTAGTATACTCAGTGTTGTGAAATTATCACCACAATCTAATTTTAGAAAATTTTCACAATTCCAAAAAGAAATCCTTTACCCAGTCATAACATATCTCAACCTCCCCCCCCACCCCCAGCCCTAGACAACCACTAACGGATATACCTAGTTTGTTTAGTGTTTTTAGCATAATAAGGCAGTGGTCTTTGAAAAATATCTGCACCTATTGGGAGAATAACATTTTTCCCCACATCTAGTTATTTACTATTTACTGTCACACTGACAGATTTTCAGATGTTAAACTAACTTTGCATTCCTGGAATAAATTCCACTCGGTTATGGTATATAATTCTTTTTTATACATTGTTAGATTTGGTTTGCTAGTATTTTGTTGGGGATTTTTGCATCTATTTTCTTAAAGGAATTTGGTCAATAGTTGATTTGTGATGTCTTTGGTTTTGGTATCAGGATACTACTGCCCTCAGAGAATGCGATAAAGAGTATTCTTTTCTAATTTTTGGAAGTTTGAGAAGGATAGATATTAATTTTTCTTTAAATGGTTGAATTAGCCAGTGAAGTCATCTAGGCCCAAGTCTTTCTTTGTGGGTAGTATTTTGATTACTACCTCACTGCCTTTGTTATAGATCCTCGCAGACTTTTCATTTATTCCGGAGTTAATTTGGGTAGTGCGTATCTAGAAATGTATCAATTCCTTCTAAATTATGTAATTTATCAGCATACAGTTTTGCATAGTATTCCCATTTATTCTTTGTTTTTTCACTCATGCTTCACTCCTCCTTCACTCATGCTTTTAATAATTTGAGTCTTGTCTTTCTCAGTCTAGCTAATGGTTTCTCAATGTTGTTGTTTTATTTCAATTTTTTTTTTAGGGCTGCACCCTCAGCAAATCAAGTTCCCCGGCTAGGGGTCAAATCAGAGCTGTAGCTGCCAGCCTATGCCACAGCCACAACAATGTGGGACCTGAGCCATGTTTGTGACCTACACCACATCTCCCTAACCCACTAAGTGAGGCCAGGGATTGAGCCCACATCCTCATGGATACTAGTTGGGTTTGTTACTGCTGAGCCACAACGGGAACTCCCTCAATGTTGTTATTTTTTAAAACCAACTCTTGATTTTTTTAGTTTTCTCTATTTAATTTTTTGGCCACACCCATGGCATGCAGAAGTTCCTGGGCCAGAGATCAAACCTGTACCACAGCAGTGACCCAAACTGCTGCAGTGACAATGCCAGATCCTTAACCTCTGGGCTACCAGGGAACTCTCTAAATCTTCTCTATTTTAAATAGAAAGAATAGATTTTCCTATACTTTATTTCATTCAGTTCCACTCTAATTTTATCATTTCTTTCCCTCTACATGCTTTAGGATTCATTTGTTCTTCTTTTTTCTAGTTTCTTAATGTAGAAGTTCAGGTTATTGAATTGTGATCTTCCTTCCCTCTTTTCTAATGTAGGCATTTAAAGCTATAAATTTTCCCCTAAGCACTGCTTTTACTGCATCCCATCAATTTTGCCACATTGTGTTTTCATTTTTATTCATTCTGAAGTATTTTCTAATTTCCTTTGTGATTTCTTCTTTTACCAACTGGTTACTTAGGAGTCTGATATTTAATTTCCACATATTTGTGAACTGCCAAAATATTCTTCTGTTATTGATTTGTAATTTCATCCCACTGTGGCTACAGAACACACTTTCTATAAATAAATATATTCAGGCATATTTTGTGGCCTAACAGAGGGTCTTTCCTGGAAAATGTTCCATGTACACTTAAGAATGTGTTTTCTGCTGTTGTTGTGTGGAGTGTTCTACAGATGTCTGTAGAAGATCTTCTTGGTTTACAGTGTTGTTCACTTCTTCTATTTACTCACTGAGCTGTCTAGTAGTTTTATCCATTATTGAAAGTACAGTATTGAAGTCTCCAACTATTACTGTTAGATTATTTCTCCCTTCAATTCTGTCCTCTTTTGCTTCATGTATTTTGGGGCACCATTGTTAAGTGCATATGTTTATAACTTTACATCTTCC
Source organism: Sus scrofa (assembly GCF_054392235.1). Classification (NCBI taxonomy): domain Eukaryota; kingdom Metazoa; phylum Chordata; class Mammalia; order Artiodactyla; family Suidae; genus Sus; species Sus scrofa. Next base: position 64,610,031 of record NC_139401.1, read on the forward strand.
TGATATAGTGACAGTTTTATAAAATGTTTTTGTTTGTATGTTATAAAAATTTTGTCTTAAAATATATTTTGTCTCATGTTTACACAGCCACCTTAACTCTCTTCGGATGCTGTCTGCCTGGCATATTTTTCCATTCTTTTACTTTCAACCTATTTGTGCCCTTGAACACAACATAGATCTCTTAAAAGACAGCAGACATTTCAATTTATCCACGTTTGGATCAATTTATCCACTTTTCCAATCTCTGCCTTTCTATTTAATATTACTGATAAGATAGCATTTATGTCTGCCATTTGCTTTGTTTGATATGTCTTATCTTTTTCTTCTATTTTTCCATTACTACCTTCAATTGTGTTACACAGATATTGTCTAAAGTACTATTTTGCTGTTTTTTTACTACATATTTTTTAGTTGTTTTCTTAGTGGGTGACCTCAAGATTACAATTACAATCTGGTTCAGATTAATTTTAACAACTTAGAAAGCATACAGAGAGATTGCTACAATATAGTTGTTTCCTCTCCCTCCTTTGTGCTATATTGCATTACATATTGCAATTGTTTATTCATTTTTTTCCCACTGTACACCAAGGGGATCAAGTTATCCTTACATATACATTTTTCCCCCACCCTTTGTTCTGTTGCAATATGAGTATCTAGACATAGTTCTCAATGCTACATATTGCATTTTTATATATCATAAGCTCATCAACACAGTTTTATAACTATTGTACAATACAGTTGTCATTTAAACCAGATACAGACAAAAACAGCTACTAAAAAAATACTACTTTCTATATACTTATGTAGTTACATTTACTGCTGCTCTTCATATTTTATGCAGATTTGAATTACACCAAATTTGAAATTTGAAATTGCACCGTTCTTTCATTTCACCCTAAAGGACTCCCATTAGTATTTCTTGTAAGGCAGTTCTGTTAGTGACCAATTCTCAGTTTTTGTTTGGTTTATCTGAGAATGTCTGAATTCTCCCTTGTTTGTGAAGAATATTTTCAATAAAGAATTCTTGGTTTACATTATTTTTCTTTTAGCACTTTGAATATGTCAGCCCACTGCCTTCCAGCCTCCATAGATACTGATGGGAAATCATCTCTTAATCCTACTGAGGGTCCTTCTCACTTGATGGGTTGTTAGCCTCCTGATCCTTTCAAGATTTTCTCTTTGTTTTTGGTTTTCATCAGTGTGACTATAATATATCTCCAGGTATGGATCTTCTTGAGTTTATCCTACTTGGAGTTGTTTGTTTGATTAGCTTCTTGGATATGGAAATTAATGTTGTTCATCAAATCTGGGGAGTTTTGGGCCATGATTTCTTCAAATATTCTTTCTGCTTTTTTTCTATCTTTCTTCTCTCTCTGGGACTCTCATTAGGCATATGTTGATATACTTGATGCTGTCACAGTTTCTGGGGCCCTGTTCATTTTTCTTCTTTTTTTAAATTTATTTTGCTCACAATAAATTATATGATTTATTGATTCTTTCTATGATTCTTTCTTCTGATAGATCAAATCTGCTGTTTAACGCCTCAAATGGATTTTTCATTTCAGTTTTATATATATATATGTATATGTATATGTATATATCCTTTATGGCTGCACCTATGGCATATGGAAGTTCCCAGGCAAGGAACTGAATCTAAGCCACAAATGCAACCTACACCATAGCTGCAACAGTGCCAGATCATTCAGTCCACTGTACAGGGCTAGGGATCAAACCTGCACCTCCATAGTGACCCAATCCACTGCAGTCAGATTCCTAACTCACTGTGCCACAGAAGGAACTCATTTCAGTTGCTTTATTTTTCAACTCCAGAATTTCTACCTGGTTCTTCTTCATAATTTTTATCTCCTTATATTTTCTCTTTGGTAAAACATTGTTCTCATGCTTTCTTTTAAAAGCTTTAGTTTTTTTAATATATTTATATTCACTGATTTAATTTTTTGGTCTAAATTCTAACATTTAGGTCCCATTGGGTACAGTTTCTACTGACAGCTCTTCTCCATATATAGCCTATACTTTTCTGTTTCTTTGCATGTCTGATCATTTTTTGTAGAAAATTGGATGTTAGACAATGTAATGTGGTACTTCTGAAAATCAGATCCTGATTCCCAGATTTTGTTGTTTTGTCATTGTTTTGTTGCTGTTTGTTTAGTATATTTCTTAGATTCTGTGATGTCTGTATTCCTTGTAGTGTGTAACCCCTGAATTCTGTCTGATTAGTTTAGTGGCCAGCAAATAATTGTTCAGAGATCTCCTTACGTGTCTTGAAACTTTAAGTCTTCCATCTTTTTCCAAGGGGGTCTGCGTGTGCACATTGGGGCATTCCTTCAACACTCAGTCAAGCAGTTTACAACTCTGCCTCAATTTTAGCCATAGGAGAGAAACAGGCATTCTCAGGTCTTTTCTAGGTACATGCAGAACTCTGGGCATGCATGTGGCCTTGTAGATCCCCAAGAATATGTCAGAGCTTTTCAAAGTCCATAGTGGATATCTCATTTCTCTTTTATGTTTTTAACCAGGCTTTTGTTTACCCTGACTGGTCTCAGTCAGTCTAAGGCAGGTGTGATGTTAAACCCACTGAGTTAGCTCAAAATCAGTTGAAGTAATAAGAAGCCATGTGAATGGGACTTTTCTAGGTAGCTTTGAGACAGGTTTGGGACAAGACTATATGTCTCTGAGTTTTTGAGGAGCTATAAACCCAGTCCTCCTCCTCAGGTGCTAAAAGTTTACTGGTTTCCACAGCTACTATGGTTGCAAGGCTATTGGTTTTCAAGGCTACCACAAAGCTCTGGTGAAGGGATTGGGAGGTAGTGTAAGTTAAAACCTGCTTCTCCAGAGATTCAACAAGTTTCCATCAATAAATGTTCTTCAGATTGTTACAAGCCTTTTGGTTAATTTACAGAATTCTGAAAAAGGTGATTTTTTGACTTTTTTGCCAGTGTCCTTTTTCTGTCATAGAGGAGTTCATTTGATGAGATCTTTAATGTACCATTCCTGCCAAGTACAATCCTAAAGAAATCTTTCCCCAAGTGACTGCGAATATGCCTACAATTTTCATGGAAGCTTATGTTAGAAGAAGTACCAGGAATTCTTTTTAAAGGATAAACAGTTGCCAGTTGTTGCCTCTAGGGTGAAGAATTGGGGAACTGGGACACAGGAGAAGGGAAAGGGTTTCCCCTTTGTACCTTTTGAATTTTGTACCATGTTCATGTGTTACTTACCCCCAAAAAACCACATTTTTAATATACTTATAAAAGAAGTAGGCAGTAGGTACTTTAGGTTTTCCCTGAAGACCCCATGAGATATACTACACCCTGTTTCTGACAAACTCTCCATTCACTTAAAAGAGTCTTGCTCATTGCCAAGGCTATTAAATACCAAGGTAGTAAAACAGAGAGATTTGACTTAGGAACTATTCCTTCTCAGTTTATTCTTTTTTTCCTATGGACAGTTGCATTCCCATGATCTAGCTCATTTTTCTCCCACAAAGACCCACTTTTTAATATGTGATATAATATATATCATATCCTAAACTTCTTCATATCTCTTCTCACAACTGTAATTAAATTATTTGTGGGTAATCAGATGTTTGATATATACTCCAAGAGCCATAGCAGCCTTATTCACCATTATATCCCCAGTTTCCCAGTTGCCTGACACATAGTAGGTGCTTATTTAATCCTTGATAAATTAAATTGGATTGCCTTTGCATTGTATAAGGCTTTAGCACTTGATGCAAGCCCAATAATGCATCATGAGGGCCCTCTACTCCATTAGAAAAAAAAAAAAAAAAACAGCTCAAGATTTCCAGGGTACTCCCCTGGAAAAGCATATATCTTTCCAGATCATCATGAGTTTTTAGGAAATTTCTGTAGTAACTGATTAGAGAAACAGATGTCAGATTAAACAGAAGTTTTTGGCTATGCCTTTAAAAATGAGGCCATATAAAAAGGACAAAAAATAAATAAAAAATTAAAAATGAGGCTATAAAAGTGAAGCTAAAATGTAATTTTCACACCAAAAGGCTGGCTTGGTTCACTTTTCCACCCCAGTCCAGCTACTTTGGAATCTGGTCTTCTGAGGACCTTCAGTGAATATGGCAATACTGTTTCCACCAAATTCCATTTGACACTGCTTCATATCTATTAACAGCAGTACCATCATATCTATTAATAGCAGTACCAAACAGCATCCTCATTACACTGATCTGTGCTACTCTAGAAAGTATCTAAAATATAGTCATCCCTTGGTATCTGTGGGGGATTGGTTCCAGGACCCCTTGTGGATACCAAAATCCACAGATGTTCAAGTCTCTTATATAAGATGGTATAGTATTTGTGTATAAACTACCCAGTCCTCTCATTACGTATAGTACCTAATATAATGTAAATTCTATGCAAATAGTTTTAAATACAATGTCAATGCTTTGTAAAGACAATGTAAAGCAAAGAGCTTTAAATATGATGTAAATAGTTGCTAGCATGTGGCAAATCAAGTTTTACTTTTGGGAGCTTTCTGTAAATTTGTCCCCAATATTTTCCATCCCCAGTTGGTTGAATCTGCAGATGCAGAACCTGCAGACACAGAGAGCCATCTGTAACCCATGTCTTCCAAGGCACTGATTAAATGTCATGAGGATAATAACAGGATATCTGCTCACTGAGAATGTATATTACAACTCCTCCCTGCACCCCAAAGCATTATACCCACGCCAAAGGGATTAAAAGCTTTGGTTTCCCTCACTATAGAGCTACTCAGAAAGAAATGAAGTGCACCAGGTTGGCACATCTCAAGAAGCATTCATCAAGAGGATAATCACATAGGCTAGCATGATTCAAGTCATCTACCATGCTGGACCTGTCATTTGGATTTTCCCTTTGCCCACTCTCCCAGAGTAAAGATGAATTGGCTTTAAAGTTTATGACAGAATCAAAGTTCCTGTTGTGGCACAGCAGAAATGAACCTGGCTAGTAACCATGAGGTTACCATCCCTGGCCTCACTCAGTGGGTTAAGGATCCGGCAAGCTGTGGTATAGATTGCAGACGCAGCTCAGATCCTGCATTGCTGTGGCTGTGATGTAGGCTGGCAGCTATAGCGCCAATTCAACCCCTTGCCTGGGAACCTCCATATGCCACAGGTGTGGCCCTAAAAAAGCAAAAAAAAAAAAAAAAGTTTATGACAGAATCAATTTAGAGTGCTTAACTATTTGTGCAAAACAGTGGCAGCCTAGAAAAGAGCATAAAAAAGCCAGGAGGAGCCCTAAAACTCACTGTCCAAACCTCTAATTTTAGAAATGGGAAAACTTGGGTTCACAAAACTAATGACTTAGTGTCATACAGCTAGCTAGTGGCAGAGTTGGAACTAGGACCCAGATTGCCCATATACAAAGCTAGAGATGGCTCCACTAAGTGTATTCAATCTCGAATTTGCTTTTAAGATGGAATTGACACATCATTTCAGAAAAGCAATTATTTACCATATACGTGCTACAGTTGTGAAAACAGGAGATGAACAGACACCTCAAGAGGTCATCTTAACATAAACATCTAAAACTCTTGTCCTTAAAAGTACAGAATGAAAGAAAGTAACATTTTGGTATTCTTTTAAAACACAAGTTTCCATTAGTCCAAGACAGCCTATGTATTTGTGATCCTGCATGTATATGTGTGGGCTTAATGGTATAATTCTTTTTTTCTGACATCTGTTTTATACATACAAACATACATATATATAAAGTATGTTATCTTGGTTTTTGAAGGGCTATTTAAAATTTTATGTTTAATTAACTATATCTAGTCATTTATGATGGAGCATAATGGAGGATAATATGAGAAAAAGAATATATATATGTATGTGTGACTGGGTCACTCTGCTGTATAATAGAAAATTGAGGGAGTTCCCGTCGTGGCGCAGTGGTTAACGAATCCGACTAGGAACCATGAGGTTGCAGGTTCGATCCCTGCCCTTGCTCAGTGGGTTAACAATCTGGCTTTGCCGTGAGCTGTGGTGTAGGTTGCAGACGCGGCTCGGATCCCGCGTTGCTGTGTCTCTGGCATAGGCCGGTGGCTACAGCTCTGATTCGACCCCTAGCCCGGGAACCTCCATATGCCATGGGAGCGGCCCAAAGAAATAGCAAAAAAAAAAAAAAAAGACAAAAAAAAAAAAGAAAGAAAATTGACAGAACACTGCAAACCGGCTATAATGGAAAAAATAAAAATCATTTAAAAAAATTATGTTTAATTAAATCCTGTCAGTATACCAAAATAAGATGAAAATGCATGTAGGCATAAAATAAGTTCCTATAATTGGGTTAGTCATTCCTTTTACAAAAGATTAAACTACAATATGCAATGCAAAAAAAAAAAAAGTTATGGAATGGAATGTTAGAGCCGAAAGTGAGTTTATAGATACCTAACCATCCCTACTTTTGTACAGCTACAGACCTAGGGCCCCAGCAAAATGACTTGTGAAGGTCACAGACCTGATTAATAACAGAACCATCACCATACCCAAGTACGTAGACATCATGCCTAAGGTTTTTTTCCTATTATACCATCATTCTGCCTCAGCTCATTTGCAGTGACTAGTGGTGCTTCCCCAGTGAAACGTCTACCTAGAGACTATCACTTTCCATTTTCCTAGCTCATTAGAGTCCAAGACTCCTAGACTGTCAGAGGTAGATCACCTAGCTCAGGAGTTGCAACCTGATTAAATCTAGGCTAAAGGGAAATACATTATATTTAGCTACATTTTTTAAGTAAGGCTTTTTAAATGGGATGAGGTTGCTGGATTTTACCCCAATCACTCCAGCCCTATTAACCCACTTTCAGTAGCTTCGTATTTTTCTGTTTTCTCCTTGGCCTCTGACAGCCTATGAGCCTGGGACCCTGAATCCAGAGCAAGCATAATTAACAGCACGCAAAAGTAAAACTAGTTGATGGAAAATGTGAAATACAGCATTTTTTACCAATAACTATAGTCACTGCCTTACTAATAAAAAAATCCATTTAGGTTAACTAGTTATATCAGAGATCTGCAAACTACAATCAGTTAATCAAACTCAGGGCACAGCCATTTCTGTATGTTTCCCCTCAGCTGAGCTGAGAATAGTTTTTAATATTTAAAAAAAACTGAAAAATTCAAAGGGAAAATAATATTTTGTGACATGAAAATTATGTGAAATTCACTTTTCAATGTCAATATTAGAAGAGAGCCATTCCCATTTCACTGCTTTCTCAAAACAATGGCAGTTAGGTCATTACCACAGAGACTGCATGACCCTTAAAGCCTAAAATATTGCCCTTTACAGAAGAGGTCTACTGACCCCTGGGTTATATCAAAGAAACTTTAAAGTTGCTAATAAACCTCTAAAAAGTCACAAATATTTATGTAGAATTGGAACACCTTACACATCACTTTCAGATGAATCTTTCTAAAACATGGCTCAGACCACACCTCTCTCTACCTTACCAAAATCATCACTAATATTCCCTGCCTATAAAGACAGGTCTGAAGTATTTAACAGGTCCTGCACGGTCAAGGCCTCAACCTTCCATTGTAACCTTATCTCCCAAACTTCTCTTCCTGCACCATATATCCCAGATGACTTGAATTATTTGCTATCCCTTTACAATCTCCGTGTCATTCCTATTACATGAAATGTCCTGTCCTGCATATAGGGCAATGTGGTAAAATAAGCAGGGGCTTTACAGTCAGGTCTGGGCTCTAATTCAGACTCTTGCCATTATTAGTTGGGAAAGTTATTTAACGCCTCTGAACTTCAGTTTTCTCATCTATAAAATGGGAATAATAACCCTTGCTTTATAAGGCTGTTACAAGATTTTAATTCCTGGCATATAGGAACAGTTAAACAAGCAATAAGTATTATTACTTCTGCCCAATTACAATGCTATACCTCCTTTGCTTTTCCTTATCCTTCCATAGGGAAATGAGTTCTCCCACTAATGTCGCATACCATGGTATTCATCTGGCCCACTACTACCTTATATGATAATGACCTCTACGCATGTCTTATCTCCCCTCTTTGTCTGAGAACTCCTTAAAGGCAGGATGCATCTGTGACTGACTGTCTCATCTGTGACAGCCTTGACAACAATGGCTTGAATTTAGTAGGTAAATGATGTGTTCACTGAACTATATAACATTTATTAGGTGTATCATGCTGTGTTGGGATGTAAGCAGAGACTACATCACTTGTTCTAAATAACACCTAGCTTACGTGCATAGAAAATATTCAAACAATACCAGGGACCACAACTTCCAACATAAAAACAAGAACGAACCAAAAAGTGGGCAATATAATCTTTCAGAGTGTCAGTGTTTTTATTTTTCATTAGTTGAAATTATAATCACCATCTTGTACTCTAACAATTTATGAGTAGGTCACATTAAAGTGGGAGGGAAATCAACCACTTCCCCAAGGAAGACATTGAATATCATTCATAACATCAATTACCTCTGAGTAGCACAGATCTAAGAAAATCTAAATATTCAAACAAGACCTATATTTAATGAATTAATCATCACAAACAGTTGTGACCAAAATCTTTATCTAGAGCTCTATACAAAATCAGACACAAGCAGGAAATCAAGTTCTACCTAGACCACCAACTTTTTTTTTAATTTTTATTTTTATGGCTGCACCCACGGCATATGGAAGTTCCCAGGCCAGGGACTGAATCTGAGCCACAGCTGTGACCTATGCCACAGCTTGTGGCAATGCCAGATTCTTTAACCCACTGTGCTGGGCTGGGATTGAACCCGCACATCCACAGCCACAGGAGCTGCTATAGTGAGATTCTTAACCCAGTGCACCACAGCAGGAACTCCTAAGCCTAACAACCTTAACAAAAACTGCAGCTGGTCTTTGCAGCATTATGCATCAGGTTTCATTGGTTCCTAGAAACACTATCCATTTGACTGTGTGCTCAATTTACTAAGCTAAATAAAAAGGTGCCAATCATTTTTCTTTATTTTAATGCCAGACTCCAAATGACAGGATGAATCCACAAACATGTATACAAAATTAATTGCTGAGACATGCCAAGGTAGGGAATTACATTTTCCAACAAAATGACAACAAGAAATGTTTCCAAATACTTCTGCTTATGCATTTCCCTTTAGAAACCTACTGAAAAATACACACTCACCAGCAGATATGTTATTAACCTGAAGATGTATTATTAACAACTTACAATGTTTAACTGTTTCCATTTACAAAACACTTTCATAATCCATTAACTCCTTTGAGCCTCAAAGCAACTCTGAGATGCTTAGAGGCTCAAAGGAGCCTCAAAGGAGATGCTTTCTATTTACTTCACATATATAATTACTCCCATTCTATAAATGAAGTAAATGATTTATGCCAAAATGGTGAAGCCAAGATTGTAACCCAACTCCCAATTCCAGTGTTCTCTTTTCCTTCTTCCTCCACGTAAAGCAAGAGGATACCTTTGTTTTGCTTCCACCCCACTTATTCTCAAAAAGTCGCTCAGCTAGCACAGTGTGAGGAAGCAGAGTGGGAGTCTAAACATCACTGTGGTTCAGACAGTGGGAATCATCCCGCCTTTGCCTCTAGCTAATCACATTTTTAGAATCTTAAAGGAAAGAAATGGAGTGTGGGTTAGCTGCTGGGTTTTATTTCTTAACTGTCCTATTTCTGGCTTTTTTATGTATACTCAGAAACATAAAACCACCGTAAATATCAAAAAGCCCCCCTGAACCAAAATATCTCTTGGATCTTTTGCCCACATGCAGTGGTTTAAACCTGCACAGTTGTTGACTCTTACCAATTTTAGTCTCAGAAAAGGAAAGAATAAAAACTGCAACTTGGCCCTAGCTTAGAAAACGTTTGCCCTTCCTCAAAGGTATTACTGAACTGTTTATTTTTTCTCAATAATCTTATTCTCTGTGATTCACCTTAGCTGGTCATTCTTTTTAGCACAAACACTTTCCGCTTACCCTACACTTGACAAAGCCACTCCCTTCCGGGGGCTTAGATGAGCTTCATTTGACTATGAAGTTAACCAAGCAGTTTACTGTAACAAGTAAATAAAAAGAAAATCCAAAATTCCCCCTTTCTCCTTTTAGGAACCCTCACCTTTATAACTACTTTTGTGGCACAGCCTTCATATCTTTATCCTCTTAAGGGACTCTATTAAGTGGCAACACACCCCAAAGCCTGGCCTAAAGTCTCTAAGGATCAGCATTTCAAATACCCCATCTTTAAGGTCCTTCTTAAATACCCCATCTTAAGGGAACTTTAAGGTCCTTTGAGGTCCTTTAAGGAGTTTACTCTTGTTCAGACTACAATAGGACAAACCATTAAATGGTCAAATTCAATCTAAGGACTAGCAGGAACTTGGAAAAGGTATATTCTGAGCAAAGTGGGCAGACAACACATGCAGGGAAAGCTCAGACTCCAAGGGGCAAAGCAGAAGAGCTGCACAACAAATACTATTGAGCCTCTGCTCCCAAGCCTCTCTCCTTGTTCTTGGTTGGCTGCATTTGTCTTAAGAAGGTCCCCTTAAGAAGGACCTAGACACAGTATTCAGGGGATAAATCCATTCAGAACCAAGTTATAAGCATACAGAACATATTTGTCAGTGGCTCTGACTTAATTTTTCATAATCATCTTTTAGCCAAGAAGAGAAAAAAATGAATTATCACCACCTATTCACTATCCTCCATTCTTCTGGGTATATATACTTTGGCACAAAGGATTGGTTTCTCTGCACTCTCCTTGAGGATGTTTATTATTCTTTCTCCTACTCCAAGCCTTCTGCCAACTAGCAGTAATAAAAACTCCACACACAGTGGGGAAGTGGGGGAGGGCCCCACAGCTGTCAGCTGTGGCCACTGGGAAAGCCAAGCCAGGTGAGGTCCCTTCAGCCCAGTGACTGCCAACCTCAGCTCTATAGTATGCTCCTGGGGGTGGGGGGTGTCCTTGTGCCAGGGATTAGGCAGGTCTTTGTTTCACCCTGGAGCAGAATTCAGTGGCATGTGAATTCATTTAATAAATGTGAACTTAAACCAACCTTGACCAAACTCATGGCTCATCAACTTAAAAAAAATCACTGGGACAAAGGTGCTGAACAAGAAAATTTCCATAGAAAATAACTTGCCATTGGAAATTTTTTACTGCCCCCATACTTATCTGTAGCAACCAGAGGCCTTGCAAGGAACAAAAACCCTGACTCAAGCTGCTGGCCTGAATTCCCAATTCTTTAGGAGGTGCTGGGGCAGTTCCTTGGTCAGCTTGGATGTCCCTTTGCCCCATACATAGGTACTAAAAAGTCCAACAGTACAAGCAGACTGTCCCTTCCGAACCACAGTCTGACAAGAAAGGATAGTTATGGAACAAGAGAGTGCCTGGCACAGCTACAGATCCTGTCTAAGGAGGGCAAGGTCACTAAAGGGAAAGGCCCCAAATTCTAGTTGTACCCACTACCTTCAATTTTTACTGACCCAACTTCCAAAGTGTCTGGAAACCCATTTGCGTCACAGACTTGGGCTGGGAATCACCCTGAATCCTCCCTTCCCCTCTGGTATGGAAAAGCTCAAAGGCCAGAGCCACCAGCTCAAGGAAACTGCTATCGAAGCTTTCCACTTACTTCTCATTGCGCCGATAAGCGCGTTGCCGTCTTTAATCACGTCTTTGATGAATTTATTGGTCCTCTCCAGCTCCTGCTCATAACACTTGAGCCTCTCGCGGAAATCAGGGCTGTCCAGGTAGCAATCGCTGAACTCCAGCGGGGGATGCCCCATGGTTCTGAGGGAGGGGTTTGGAAAGAAAGGGAAAAGACACAAAGACCAAGAGCATTAGTGGCATAGTAGGGGGAGTGCATAGGGTACAGTGCGTGCAAGACCCGCTTAGGAAGCTGTAGCCTCCCTCCCTTTGGAAGACAAGTACCTGTTCTGATGAGATTCCTGGGGACAGCTGGCTGTTTTGTACCGGAAACAGGCGGCCTGGTGATTGCTTCAGGTGACCGGGAGAGCTAACTAACGCAGTTGGATCCTGGCGGGGTGCTACCTAGCAAGCAGCATGTGCCCTAGGCATTGCCCCCTGACAGTCAGCAGAAACTGCAGCTCGGCTCGCCTCCGGAGACCGGCCGGATCCTTCCTGGGCAATTGCAAACGTGACACTTCGGCCCGCCCAGGGTGTAGGCGGGGGTGAGCGCCGGGGATGGGAGCTGCCTCTCCTTGCTCCCTGCTGACTAGCCAGCTGAAGATTTCCTTCGCAGAACTCCAAGGGCAACCCGGATCAAACTGTCCCCTCCCTCTTCTTAAAGCCAGAGCCTTCTCTCCGCCCCGGCGAAGCCCTCGCACCGAGCCGGGGCACTCGGGCTCCTTCAACTGTATCTTACTTGCACCCTAGGGTCTCGTTAACAGTCCTCCGTCTCCCAAAGTTCCTCCTGGTCCAAGGCAACCGGCCTTCTGTCTTGTTAAGCGCCAGAGGGGTTAAACTGGGGCGGCAATGAAACGTAGCTTTCCTCCAAAGACGCCTGAGCGGGAAGAGGAAGGCAACACCACGACGCACAATAGCTGCAGTAGCCCGGCGCTTCCCTACGGAAACTGGGGAGCAGTCAAGCGCCCTAGACTCCAGCTGGAAAGCGTGGCGGCCTGGGAGATGTAGTCTTTCCGTTTCATGCCCTGTGACTCCTCCCTGCGATCTCCCCACCACCCCGCCGGGACAGCCGCTCTCGCAGAAAGGCATTCCCAGCCAGCCCCAGCTAATAGCCGTCCCTGCCCAGCCTCGAGGGGTAGGTGCGTAGCACTCTACTGGAAAGTTTCCAAGACTGCAGCAAGCAAGAACCCGGGAGGGATCTATTGTAGGAAACTGTGCCTCCCTTCCCCTTATTTGGCTAGGTTGTTAGTTCTTTTTCCTTCCTCTCTTTCCTGTCTCCCTTTGTCCAGCCCAGTTATTTTCCTCCTATGGTTCTCATTTCTATTGATCCTAGAGTTCTAATTCTCCCGCGCCTTCGACCTGAAGGGTTTACTCCTGCTCTTGGCTCTCTGCATTAAACTCAGAACCCCCCGCCAAAGAAAGGGAGGCTGTGATTAGGAGTTCAGTTTCCCTTGAATGGAACCTCAAGGTGTGGATTTTGTGACCCAACTCATTGCATAGGCCACTGATTAAAGCACATGATTTTCCAAGGGTAAGTGGAAAACCTAAGAGGATGTTACAAGTTGTCTTGCAGGTTCCCTGAGAGGTCTCTTGTCCGTTGTTCATTGTAGGAGAACTGGGGCTACTATTACAGGCAGCTGCTTTGAGATTAAGAGCAGCTAGGGACTGGAAAATAGTGTGTACACAGGTCAAAAGATTCATTTTAATTTTGGAGAAGTGTTTAGATTACATTGCTCTGTGCAGAAAACCAAGAAAAGCCAGAACTGAAGGGGATTGCAGAGAGTGTTAATGGCTAGCCCACCTGTGTTAGTGTCTTATTGCTGCTGTAGCAAATTACCACAACCTTGATGACTTGAAACAGCACAAGTTTATTATTTTACAGTTCTGGAAGTCAGAAATTAAAAATAGACCTCTAGAGGCCAAAAGCAAGATGTCGGAAGGGCTGTGCTCCCTTCTGGAGGCTTGAGGGGAGAATCCATTTCCTTGCATTTTCCAGCTTCTAGAAGCTGTTCATATCCCTTGGCTCATAGCACCCTTCCACCATCTTCAAAGCCAGCAATGGCTGATCAGTTCTCTCTCTCACTTCCCCACTCTGACACTGACTTTCCTGCCTCCCTCTTTCTCTTATAAGGACCCATCGAATAACCCAGGATAATCTCCCCATCTCAAGGTACTTAAATCAGAGTCCTTTTGTCATGTAAAATAACAGGTTCCAGGGATTAAGACAGGGATACCTGAAACATTCTTTACCTTCCACACAATCTATATTCTTATAACCAACCCATCTCACTAATCCTCAAAACAATCTTACAAGGTTAATACCTATTTATACCTATTTAAAGATGAGATAGCTGAGTTGAAGAGAGGTTGTGTCTTGCCTAAGGACACACAGCTAGTTAGGTGGCAGTTCTTGAACTTGAACCTACCCTGCTCTTAATCACTACACTATATTGCAGTAATGGTAAAGCATCCAATGAGGAAACACTCTCTGAGAATTAATAGGAAGCCAGATCGGCAGGAAAGGGTGTGTGTGTGTGTGGGTGTGGGTGTGGCCATGCCCATGGCATGCAAAAGTTCCAGGGCGAGGGATTGAATCCGTGCTACAGCAGCAACACAAACCACAGCAGTGACACAAGCCACAGCAGAGACAATGCCGGATCCTCAGCCTTCTGAGCCACCAGGGAACTCCTATTTCCTACTCTTTTCATCTTTAGGAGAAAAGGTCCATTTTCTGGATAAGCATCAATACACGTACTAAGGGAAGATGCTCAATGAACAGGTACACAGTCTTTCATTCTAGCAAGCATTAACTTCATTAATTAAGTTAATTTTCAGTGTAGTGTGCATTAATTAATTCAACAAACATTGATTCAACACCTGCTATATGCTTTGATTTTTAGAGCCTATGCCTGTATTTTCATTATGATGAACATTACCACTGACATTAATGATGTTGGGTATCATCTAACACCATATACTCAAAGTGTTTTACAGTCATGTCTGTTATCCTTTATCTAGACAATGAAACAGAAGTGCAGAAGAAAACAAATGCCCTAGACTAAATACCCAGGAAGAAAGAGGGTTAAAATTGGAACTCACTCCTTCAGATAATAGCAGCATTAACAGCATTATCCTAGGTGCTTTGCACATGTTATACCTAACCCTGACAACACCCGCTATAGGATTGGGGTCTTCAAATTTTTATTCACATAACTCCTAAATTTTTTTTGAGTAGCTAGGTATTCCCTTATATATTTTTAGGTTGACATCTAAATTTTTTCATCATGTTTAGTTGGAAAAGGTATAATCGCTAGCATACTATACATATTGACAATTTAAAATAAAACAGTTATATTACATGTTTAAAGACATTCATCGTATGCTAGAAACCAGGGCAATTTGATGCCCACCATCAAACATTAAATGCAAAACAAAAGCGGTAACTTTTCTTTAACCTACAAAAAATATATATTGTTTCTTTTCGCTCCTTGAAATCAAATATCCATTGGATTCTCCCTACAGAATCATCTTCTGTCATAATACATTTTTATACTTGAAAGTCCTCTATTGATCTCCATATTGAGTTTCTCTGCACAAAAATATGTCCATAGATAGAAATTAAATTATTTTTATTTCCTCATGACCATAAGTCTCCAAGTATAAAAAGTCTTCTGGATTGAATTATAGTTGCAATTATTATGCATATGTAATTGTTAAGATATTATATATTGTGATTATTATTAAATATAAAACATATAATTTCACTGGAAATGCATCTCTCAGTGAGATGGAGAAGGCCTTGAGTTAAAGAAGATTCCTGGACATGAATACTTAAAATTGTTGCTTTATTTAGCCCCAAGGGTTTTTACCTCCTGGATAAAACTACCACAATATGATTCCTGACCTTTGAAAGGTATGCTCTCCTTAATGAGAGGCTGGGGGAAAAAGTTGGGAAAGGCAAACAGAAGGTCAGTTGCAAGGCAAATCATTTTTAGCATATAGTTCTAAAGGAAGTTGGTGGTTTGAAAATTGGTTCCCTTTCAACTTCATTCATATTTACCAAAACTTGGAAGGAATCAAGATATTCTTCAGTCGGTGAATGAATAAATAAGCTGTGGTACATCCATGCAATGAGATATCATGCAGTGCTAAAAGGAAATGAGCTATAAAGGCATGAAAATACATGAAGGAACCTTAAATGCACATATTACTAAATGAAAGAAGTCAATCTGGAAAAGTTACATATGGTAGGATGACAACTATGTGTGATTCTAGAAAAGGCAAAAATAGAGAGACAATAAAAAAGATCAGTGGTTGCCAGGTTGTGGGGAAAGGAGAGAGAGACGAATAGATGTAGTACCAGAGGATATTGCGAGCAGAGAAAATGCTCTGTATGATATTATAATGGTGGATGCATTTCATTATATGCTTGTCCATACCTATAGAACATACAATACCAAGAGTGAACCCTAATGTAAACTTTGGACTTTGAGTGATTATGATGTAAGTTCAATGTAGGTTCACCAAATGTGCCACTCTTGTGGGGGATGTTAATAATGAGAGAAAGCATGTTTTGGAGACAGGGGTATATGGGAAACCTCTGTACCTCCCTCTCAATTTTTGTGATCCTAAAACTGCTCTAAAAAATAAAATTATTAACGTTTTGCAGGAAGGAAAGAAATCCTATTTCCCCTGTTTCTTGTATGTCAAGGTAACACCACCTCCACAGACATTTTTTTTTTTTTTGGCTGCATCCGTGGCATGCAAAAGTTCACAGGACAGGGATTGAATCTAAGCCAAAACAGTGACCCAAGATGCTGCAGTGATAATGCTGGATCCTTAACCCAATGCACCACAAGAGAATACTTTGTTGTTGTTCACAGTCCTAATACAAGGCAATACCTCTTTTCTAAGCAATCACTCTATTTCAGGTGTGATGCTATGGAAAGAATACTGAATTTAGAGAAATGCAGGTAATACTGTTACCACACCAAACTTGAGTCCCCTCACCTGCTCATAGTAAAGCCAATCTACTGACACCAGGTTATGGTGAAGGAGAGTGCAGCATTTACTGTAAAGTCGCCAATACAAGGAGGACAGTGGCTCATGTTCAGCAAAGCAATTTAAAAGCCAGGTGAAGGAGTGGCGTGGCAGGGTCTGTCATCAGCTTATGTACAATTATCTGATTTATCATGAGGTAAAAGGGCAATGTCACAGGAGTTAACATTATCAATCCTTAGGCTCCAATAGGCTTATGGTCATCAAATAATTAACATATTCCATTGGTGGAGGGGGAGGGTTCACACCTGTAAAACAAATGAGGAAATGTGCATCAGATGCTATTATCTAGGTACTTCAAAGATGTGTTAAAACAGAAGAAATGGAAGAAGGGTCTGTCCCAGAAGGTCCCAAAGGGTACTGCTCAGTTACAACATAGACCTCAAGTCTGACTCCACTCTTCAGAAGCTCTGTGACCTTGAGCAACTCATGTAAACTCTCCTTGAAATAGTACCTTCTTCACTAATCTTTCTAAGGATTGACGAATAGATAATTCATTGGAAACTGCCTGGCACATAACTCCTCAATAAATGTTCCTTGAATCTAGTGCTTTTTCATTGTTCTTGTTCTGATGGACAGCACCAAAGAGGCAGAGAGGAGTCAGATTGTTCACAATAATATTCCTAGAGAAAGATTTACTGTTTATGTAGTAGCACAACTTGATTCCTGTTCAAGGTCATCATAGGAAAATAAAAAGTCATGTTCAGAGTAATTTACATTTCAACTCGCCTAGAAACTCTGGTCTGGTTTGTGGTGTAATTATTATGCTCTCTCAACTTTCAGGACACTCACAGGTCTGCAACATTGCAACATGGCCAAGACTCCCCTTGAGGATTTAAGAACTGGGACCTGAAACCTTAGAGTTAATCATTTTAGTGGATTACTTCACAGTGGACTTTCAGGACAGCTGTTAAGTCTCAACACTGTTTAACTCAGGTCATCCAGGATAGGAGCTTATCAGGTTGATGTGTCTGTATGTCTGTCCTTCATGCTTGAATCAGATCCTCTTAACCTAATGAAGGTGATCAACCTCCTATAAATTTCAAATTGCTTTCACAGCTTGAAAGATATAAAGAGAGGGAAAATAAAGAAACCACATGTTACAGATTTTTAGGAAAGGCAATGTACTTGCCCAGGGAAACCAAATGAACAGCCAGAATTAACTTAATATACCAGCTTCTGTTTCATCTCTCCGATCTAGGACCACAGCTAGCTTCGTTAAAATATTTCTTTACGGTGCTCATTAATCATTTGCTCTTCTCCACATATGAAAAAATGAAATGAATTATTTTAAAAATGGTCTGAGAGCCTGCAAAGAAAGGTAATTTTCCAAATGCTATTTTTGGGGGCTTCTGTAATTTATGAGATATGTTTTAAAAGTTTTATCCTAAAGATATAAAGTAATATCTTAAAACCCCTGTGCTTCTTTTAACAAATCCTTCTTAAACAAAAAGGTAAAGAAGATACAGAAGTTACTTAGCCTATGTCAGTAAAAAGAAGAGAAACTGAGGGGAAATGAGGTGAGAAGTGGAGAGAGAAGGGGTAGCATGGATTGGTGACTTCTCTCTCTCTCTCTTTTTTTTTCCTTTGGCTTTTTAGGGCCGCATCCATGGCATATGGAGGTTCCCAGGCTAGGGGCCTAATTGGAGCTGTAGCTGCCAGCCTACACCACAGTCACAGCAACACGGGATCTGAGCCGCATCTGAGACCTATACCACAGCTCATGGCAACGCCTGATCCTTAACCTACTGAGCAAAGCCAGGGATCAAACCCGCGACCTCATGGTTCCTAGTCGGATTCATTTCCACTGTGCCACCACGGGAACTCCAATTGGTGACTTCTCTTAAATCAGGCATGTTACAGAAATGATCTTATTTACTTTGCATAATAATTCAGTGAGGAAGGTTCTGTTGTCACTTTCATTTTACAGATGAGGCAATTGAAACTCAGAGAAGTTAAGCTACTTGGCTAAGGTCATCCAGAAAATAAATAATATACCAGAGTTACCGTCTGGTATATTCGACCCCTAGCCCGGTAACCTCCGTATGCCGCGGGTGCAGCCCTAAAAAAAAGGTCAAAAGACAAAAATAATAATAAAATAAATAATGTACCAGATTATTTAAATCTGGGTCTGAATCTGAATCCATTTTTGCCATTGCATTATAACACCTTCCAGTCCAGTGCATCAATATCTAATCTCCATTCCCTCCTGTTTATGTGACTGGATGTACTTAGTATGATAATATGAAAAAAATTAATTCAGGGTCATTCATTGATAATTACAGCAAATTATTTAAAATTATCCCAGGATAATATTAACAATGGCATTTTGTTGACTTCTCTCAAGAGCTAGCTGACAGCTCTGGCTTTGATGCTACATATACTGAACCCTTTAGGAATTTTCAGACTTGCACTGCATAAAATGTAAGACAATGTGCATAGCAGCTCTCCCAAACCCCACCACATAGCCAGCCTTGCCCCTGGTCCTAGTCTAGCCTAAATCCTACACTACTACTGGCCCCATTCTCAGCCCCTCTCTTGGCTCTGGTCCATTCTCCACTTTGACTGGACTTGGCCTAGTTTCTTTCCTTAGCCTAAGCCAAGATTTTAGGAGCTATAAGTGTAAATGGTTGAATGAAAGGAAAATCATTTTCCATCCTTTTTTGTACATCCAACTCTCTACTTATCCTCTCCTTACAATGTTTCTTGGTGAAAAAGCCATCAATTTTAGCTTCAAAAATGTAATCTATTTTAATCTATGTGATTATCTACCACAATTTTTTATTCATAGGATTCACTGCTTTCACCACTTTTTCATATTATTGAGTCCATGTCAAAGATGTCTGTTGGTAAGAATCTGGGGATTTTCTCCTTGTGGTCATTTTCTTGGTCCATTTTTTTTTTTTTTTTAGGGCCACAACCATGGCATATGGAGGTTCCCAGGCTAGGGTTTGAATCGGAGCTATAGCTGCTGGCCTATGCCAGAGCCACAGCAATGCCAGGTCCGAGCCGCGTCTGCAATCTACACCACAACTCACAGCAATGCCAGATCCTTAACCCACTGAGCAAAGCCAGGGATTGAACCCACAACCTTATGGTTCCTAGTCAAATTCATTTCTGCTACACCATGATGGGAACTCCCCATTTTGATTTCCAACTAGCCACAGTACAAAAGAAATTCCAAAGTCTATTAAATTCTGAGATACTTTATAAAAATGGTGAAAGTATGTCTGTTTACTTTTATACTCCCAGAAACTTTTAAACTTTTATACTGCCATCCCAGTACAGTCTGCTGGGTTTTCCCATTTTCTAGCATCTTCTAAAGGTAGAAACTTTCCAACAGTTCCTAGAAGCTCCTACTGACTAGTGGAAACTAATCATGTTCTACTAATGATTCTTGAACTTTGGTTTGTGTAAGAATCACATAGGATGCTTGCTAAAAATGTAGATTTTCCTAGACATTTCTCTTGCAGTGAGTCTGATATGATCTGGATTCAGGTATAGGCTGAGGCCAGGTTATATGAACTGAGGCCTAGAAGTAACAAGGAATAAGAAATGGGAGGAAGGGAACTTAGGTGAGTCCTTGGGGAATCTTAAATATAAATATTACGCATGATTCTGATGAAAGGGGTCCACAATCTAATCATACAATCTTGCTCATTGATATGGGGTTTTATCTAGTAAAAAGTAATGGAAGAGTTCTCTTGTTGTACAGCAGGTTAAGAATCTGGTATTGTCACTGCAATGGTTTGGGGTTGCTGCTGTGGTGCAGGTTCTGTCCCTAGCTCAGGAACTTCCACATGCTGTGGGCATGGCCAAAAAACAGGTAGTTTAGGCATGAGAGTCCTCATGCAACAATGACTAATAACATGAGTAAAATTTTCCAGTCCTCATTTTGACAACAGTTAGGCTTTATGGCTTCCATACTATTTCACCTTACCTGTGATTCTTTTTATTTGTTTGTTTTTTGTCTTTTTATCTTTTCTAGGGCCACACCCACAGCCTATGGAGATTCTCAGGCTAGGGGTCCAATCAGAGCTGTAGCTGCCGGCCTATGCCACAGCCACAGCAACATGGCATCTGAGCTGCGTCTGTGACCCACACCAGAGCTCACAGTGATGCCAGATCCTCAACCTACTGAGCAAGGCCAGGGATTGAACTCACAACTCCATGGTTCCTAGTCAGACTCATTAACCACTGAGCCATGATGGGAACTCCTTACCTGCGATTCTAAGCTAATAGTTAAATAAGTGTGATTAACTCTGACATTTGTATAATATTTTATATGTGGTCATTTTCATTCATAGCACATTACATGCTTTTTTAACACAATTGCTGTAATGATAAATTGAGAAAAATAAAACAACTAAAATATTCTTCAAAAGGTTTCTGGTCCCAAGGCAGTAAACCAAGAAGAAACATTCAGACAATTGAGCCTAGCAAAGTCCATGAACATAGTAAGAAATATAGTATATCATACTCCAGAACATATATATAAATAACTAAAACAAATTTCACAAAATACTCCATAGACTGTACTCTATTTTCTATTCTACTATATTTCATTTTTTTCAAAGGTTTTTTTTATATTTCATTTTTTTTAATTTCATCACTACCAACTAAAATGATTTCATATCCCAAAGCAAGTCTTTACTTGTCCTGCTGACATGGATGTAGGACACCACAATCCAGAGGGGAATGGGGGTGGGGGCTAAGTTACACAGCAAACCATCTCCCACTAGCATAGTGCTTACCTAACCTACAAACTCAGATATCCCCAGCCAATCAACCACTCAGAGACTTTGTTTTCCTAAAATAGGACATATACCGCCTATAATCTTTAGATTTTGAAAGATTTCAATCCTCCTATTCTCAACCTCATAGCCCAGAACCTACCTAGACTCTATACTGAATTGGCTTCTAAGCTTGGCAGTAAAACTTTTTCACTCAATTGTGGCTCTTTATTTTTTAATTTAACAATTAGTGATCCATGACCTTTAGTTTAACAAACACTGATCTAATTCACGAGGGAACTAAAAAAAATATGTTGGTTCTCTGGCTCATTTGTTTTAATACAATTTTTTCTTTTTTCTTCCCAATGTACTGCCAGTTCACTTATATTTGCCTTATTGAAACAACAGTTTTCATATTCCTGATGTACTTATTTTGATACTGTGCAAAGCAAAACCAAGCTTTCCTATAGCCAGCAATAATATTAAAAAAAACCCCACTAAACCCAAAGATGTGGGGAGAGTTTGGCTGACCAAGAAATTCAGGAAGAGGCATTAGACTGTTTAATGTGGAACCAAAATTAAAATTTTACATTATGTGGTTAAGAAAATTCTTGCTTTTTTGTGGTTGAAGTGAGATTATGTAAAACTTCCTTGTTAAATTATACTAGTAAAACAAAGATAAATCAATAAAATATTGAAGAGAAAAATACAAAATATTTTTATATTTTTGTCCTGCTTTTATCAATAAGCAGTAAATAGGAAGAATTTAAACTTTAAACAAATATGAAACAGTTCATTCATCATTTCTTTAAATAACCATTTTGGAGAACTGAAAACTTCTGTCATTTTCATGTCTAGCCAATACTTTGCTACAAAAACCCTAGACTTTCTTTATGTAACAACTTTTTTTGATTATTTGATACATTTACAATGTACAATTCAATATTTTTAGTGTATTCACAAAATCAAGGAACTAACATCACAATAAACTTTGGAATATTTTCATCACCTCAAAAAAAAAAAAAAAGAAAGAAAGAAAGAAACCCTGGGAGTTTTCTTGTGGCTCAGTGGGTTAAGGATTTGGAATTATCACTGCAGTGGCTTGGGTCGCTGATGTGCCACAGGTTTGATCCCTAGTCTGGGAACTTCCTCATGACACAGGTGCAGCCAAAAAAGAAAAAAAATACCCTGTACTCATGAGCAGTCAGTCATCTTCCATTTCCCTCCAAACCCATCACCTCACAGTCTCCCTCAACCATCAATCTACTGTGCTTCTATAGATTTGCCTATCCTGGACATCGCCTATAAATAAAATCATATAGTGTGTCCTATTGTGTCTGGCTTCTTTCACTTAGCATAATGTTTTTAAGGTTCATCCAATTTATACCATGAAGCAGTATTCCATTCCTTTTATTGCCAAATAAAAACCCATTGTATAGATATATCACATTTTGTTTATCCATTCATCAGTTGATGGCCATTTGGATTATTTCCTCTTTGGGGTTATTACGAGTAATGCTGCTATCAAAACTTATGCAATAAAATTAGAAATTAATAATAGAGGATCGCTAACAGATAGCTGTTATATGGACAGCTATCTGTTATATACTTGGGAACATATTACATAGTAATAAATAATCCCTTTGTTTAAAAAGGAAGATTAACGGAATTAAGAAATGCTAGAGAAAAAAAAATGCTAGGCGAGTTCTCTTATGGTGAAGCGGGTTAAGGATCCAGAACAGTCACTGTAGCAGCTTGAGTCATTGCTGTGGCATGGGTTCGATCTTGGACCTGGGAACTTCTGCATGCCATGGGTGCAGCAAAAACAAGAACAAAGAATAGAAACGCTACGATAGAATGATAATAAAGTAATATATTCCTAAATTTGGGGGCCACACCTGAAAAAAATTCCATAGGTATATAGGTCAAAATTTATGGCATTAAATTAGTTGGTCAGGAGGCAAGAAATGTTAAAAACAAAAAAAAAGGTGAACATTCAACTCATAAATTGGAAAAAAGAAAATATAAAGGGACAATAAGAATAAGAGAAAATGAAATAAAGAAGAGAAAAAACAAGAGAGAAGATCTACAAAGTGAATATTGTCTGTTAAAAAGGATTAATAGGAAGTTCCTACTGTGGCTCAGTGGTAGCAAGCCTGACTGGTATCCACAGGATACAGGTTCAATCCCTGGTCTCACTCAGTAGGTTAAGGATCCAGCGTTGCTGTGAGCTGTAGTGTAGGTTTTTCAGATGTGGCTTGGATCCGGAGTTGGCAAAACTAATTTTTTTAAAGAGTTAGGATGTAGGTAAATAAGATAAAGATTAACTAAGATACAATAGAGATGAAAAACAATAAAAAACGTGCTATAAACAAATCTATATGCTAATAGATTTGAAAATGGAAATGAAATAGAAATCCATAAAGTGCCAAAATTGGCACAAAAAAAGAAAGAACTTAAACAAACAAAGCTGACGTGGTAGTAAAAAAAAAATCTTTTCCTCTCATAAATCTCCATGTTCATATTGTTTTACAAGTTCTGCTAAACTTTGTAGATCTGTAAATTCCTATTATATGTAAGTAATTCAACCAAAGAGGAGCAGAATCTGCCCAGTTCATTTTATAAGACACTAATTAGTATTGATTCCAAAACTATAAAACAAAAATAGAAGGAAAACTGTTAGCCCAATTTACTGAGAGCAGTTACAAAAATTCTAAATAAATTATTAATTAATGAGAGTATACACTTAAAAAATCATTTGTTTTGAAGAATTATGAGTTTTCCCAGGAATAAGACTATTCAATATCATGAAACTTACTTATATAATTTAGCATATTGATAATCTAAATGAGTTAATGCATATGATGGTAATAATACATTTAATAAAGTTCTATACGAATTTATGATTTAAATAACTGCCAGTGAATAAGGAATAAAAGAGAAAACCACAAAGCCAAAGTTTATTTATCTTTAAGATTTTTTTTCTATTATACTTGATTTACAAGGTTCTGTCAATTTCTGCTATACAGTAAAGTGACCCAGTCATACATATCAAAGTTTATTTTCTAAACAAACTAACCAAGAATATAAACTTCCAGAAAAATAAAGATAAAAAAGAAGACATGAAGAAATAATAACACAGATGAGATAGGAAATTAATTATAGATAAATTTTAAAATTCATATGAAATGAAATTTTTTTTGAAATTAATGAAACTCATGCTAGAGAAAAAACAAATTCTGACTAAGCCTATAGAGCTATTTAAAAATTGAAGCAGGAATTTTATTTATTTATTTATTTATCTATTTATTTATTTATAGTCCTTTTAGGGAGGCACCTGAGGCATATGGAAGTTCCCATACTAGGGGTTGAATCAGAGATAAAGTGGCTGGTGGGCCTCAGCTCAGGGCAACAAAAGATCCTTAACCCACTGAGCGAGACCAGGGATAGAATCCACATCCTCAGAGACACTGGATTGGGTTCTTAACCCTCTGAGCCACAATGGGAACTCTGACAAATTTTAAAAGATCTAAATAATTTGAAAGATGTATCATATTCATGGATTAGAAGACTCAATATTGTTAAGAGGGTAAGTGTTCCCAAATTGATCTGCAAATTTTGTGCAATACCAATCAAAAACTTCACAGGATTTTTACTTTTTAGAATTTCATATGCCAATTCTAAAATGTATATGAACTTTCAAAATACTTAGAATAAGCAAACACATTTTTTTTAGTCTTTTTGCCATTTCTTGGGCCGCTCCTGCGGCATATAGAAGTTGCCAGGCTAGGGGTCGAATTGGAGCTGTAGCTGCCAGCCTGCACCACAGCCACAGCAGTGCAGGATCCCAGCAACGTCTGCAACCTACACTACAGCTCACAGCAACACTGGATCCTTAACCCACTGAGGAAGGCCAGGGATCGAACCTGCAACCTCATGGTTCCTAGTCGGATTCGTTAACCACCAAGCCACAACGGGAACTTCCCAAACACATTTTTTTAAAATGACAAAATTTAGAAGACTTATTAGGTATGATATGAAGACTAAATATAAACTTACTATAATTAAAACAGTTGGTATTAATGAAAAATAGACATAGAACAAAATTGAGAGCACAAAAATAGATCCATACCTCTTTTTTTTTTTTTTTTTGTCTTTTTGCCTTCTCTAGGACCAATCCCATGGCATATGGAGATTCCCAGGCTAGGGGTTGAATCGGAGCTGTAGCCACCAGTCTACGCTAGAGCCACAGCAAAGCAGGATCCGACCCGCGTCTGCGACCTACACCACAGCTCACAGCAACGCCGGATCCTTAACCCACTGAGCAAGGCCAGGGATTGAACCCACAACCTCATGGTTCCTAGTAGGATTCTTTAACCACTGCGCCACGATGGGAACTCTGATCCATACATCTTTTGTCAATGATCTTTAACAAAGGTACATAGTGATTCAATGCAAAAAGGCAAAATTTAACAAATGGTTTTAGATAAATTTAAATGTGGAAAAGTAAATATCTACATCATGCACAAAAGCTAACTTAAGATAGATCAGAGTCTTAAAAGTGGGAGCTAAAACTATAAAATTGTTGGAGGCAAATATAAAAGCAAATGTTAATGACTTTGGGTTACCTCTGACATCAAACACATAAGTGACAAAACATAAAATATAAATGGGATATCGTCACAATTTAAAAGTTTTGTTCACAAAATAGTACCAACAAAAAAATGAAAAGACAACCCACAGAAAGAGAGAAGATATTTGCAAGTCATATATCTGATAGGGAAAATGTATTGATAATAATATAAATAAAACAACTCAACAATAAAAATTACAAATAACTTATCTTTAAAATGGTTCAAGGATTTGAATAGATATTTCTCCAAAAAAGATATGTAAATATCCAATGAGAAAATGAAAAGATTCTCAACATCAATAGTTATTAAGGAAATGCAAATCAAATCCACAATTACATATATTATACTGACTGTGATAGCTATTTATATACATATACATATATATATATACACACAATCTATCAAATGAAGAAATGTCTGCAAGGATGTGGAAAATTTCAAATCCTCATAAACTGTTGTTGGCAATATAAAATGATGCACCAGTTTTGGCAAACAGCCTGTGTTTCCTCAAAAGTTAATACATAGTGTTACCGTATGACCCAGCAATTCCACTCTATGTATGTAGTCAAGAGAAATGAAAACTCAGGTCCACATACAGACTTGCATGCAAAATTTCATAGCAGCATTATTCATAATAGCCAAAAAAATGGAAACTACTTCACTGTCCATGAAATAATAAGTGGATTAAAAAATGTGGCATGTATGCACAATGGAATGTTATTCAGCCATAGAAAGGAATGAAATACTGATACGTGCTTCAGTATGGATGATGCTTGAAAACATGATAAGTAAAAGAAGCCCACATATGGTATGATTCCCTTTACATGAAATATCCAGAGGAGAGTATACAAAGACTTGATGTAGGTTAGTGGTTGCCTAGGGCTGGGAGTGGGCAATGAGTGATTGACAGATAATGGCTAAGGGTCACAGGTTTCTGTTAGGGGTGATCAAAATGTTATAAAATTAATTGTGGTAATAAATGCTTAGCTCTGTGAATACAGTAAAAGTAAATGAATTTTGTATTTTAATGGCTGAATTACATGGTATGTGAATTGTTTCAATAAACTCTTACAAAAACTCCTGAAGTTTTGCTAAAGACATTTTCAGACATAAAACAGCAAAAATAATTCGTCATCAGTAGACCCACACTATAAGAAATATGAAAGAAATTCCTTGAGTTCTCTTGTGGCACAGAAGGTTAAGGATCTGGTATTGTCACTGAAGCGGCTTGGGTCACTGCTGTGGCATGGGTTCAATTCCTGGCCTTAGAACTTCCACATGTCATGGGAGTGGCAAAAAAATAGAAATTCCTTAAAATAGTAAACAAATATTACCAGTTGAAAACCTGGATCTACACCAAGAATGAAGAACAACAAAGTAACTACATGTGTAAATACAAAAACTTTTCTTTCACAATATTTTGATACCTTTAAATGATAACCATTTAAAGAAAAATGACAATAATGTATGATAGAGTTCATAATATATATACAAGTAAGATGTATGAAAATAAGGGTACAAATGGAAGGGAGAAATGGAAGCATGCTGTGATAAGATTTTCATACTATAAATGAAATAGTATAAATCATTTTGAGGTAGATTGTGATATATTAAAAATATTTAATATAGACCCTAAAGCAACCATTAAGATGACACAGTAAAGAGTTATAGCTAATAAGTCGAAAAAGGTTAAAACATGGAATGATTAAAAACTCCATCAAGAGCTCCCTGGCGGCTTAGCACGTTAAGGATCTGGCATTGTCACTGCTGTGGCTTGGGTTGCTGCTAGGGCATGGATTAGATACCTGGCCCAGGAAATTCCACATTCCATGGGTGCAGCTTTAAAAAAATTAGAGAAAAAAGACTATAACAGAATAGAACATAAAACAAGCAGAAGAAAGAAAGTAATACAGATTAGAGATGAAATGAATGAAATTGAAAACAGAAAAAGAGGGTGTCTGGTGTTATATTTAAGTCTTTCAGCCATTTTGAGTTTATTTTTGTGCATGGTGTGAGGGTGTGTTCTAGTTTCATTGCTTTGCATGCAGCTGTCCCGGTTTACCATCAATACTTGCTGAAAAGACTGTCTTTTTCCCATTTTATATTCTTGCCTCCTTTGTCAAAGATTAATTGACCATAGGTGTCTGGGTTTATTTCTGGGTTCTCTATTCTGTTCTATTGGTCTGTATGTCTGTTTTGGTACTAATAACACACTGTCTTGATTACAGTGGCTTTGTAATATTGCCTTAAGTCTGGGAGAGTTATGCCTCTTGCTTGGTTTTTGTTCTTCAGGATTGCTTTGGCAATTCTGGGTCTTTTGTGGTTCCATATGAATTTTTGGATTGTTTGTTCTAGTTCTGTGAAAAATGTCCTGGGTAATTTGATTGGGATTGCACTGAATCTGTATATTGCTTTGGGTAGTATGGGCATTTTTACAATATTAATTTTTGCAACCCAGGAGCATGGAATATCTTTCCATTTCTTTACACCTTCTTTAGTTTCCTTGATTAATGTTTTATCTTCTCAGCATATAAGTCCTTTACCTCCTTGGTCAGGTGTATTCCCAGGTATTTGATGTTTTAGGGTGCAATTTTAAAAGGTATTTTTGTATTCCTTTTCTAATATTTTGTTTTTAGTAAACAGAAATGTGACTGATTTCTGAATGTTAATCTTATATCCTGCTACTTTGCTGAATTTGTTGATCAGTTCAAGTAGTTTTTGGATTGAGTCCATAGGGTTTTCTATATATAGTATCATGTCATCTGCATATAGTGACAGCTTTACCTCTTCTCTTCCTATTTGGATGCCTTTTATTTCTTTTGTTTTTCTGATTAATGTGGCTAGGACTTCCAATTCTATGTTGAATAACAGTGGTGAGATCACTCTTGTCTTGTTCCAGATTTTAGTGGGAAGGCTTTCAGCTTTTCTCCATTGAGTATTATATTTGCTGTGGGTTTGTGGTAAATGGCTTTAATTATGTTAATATATGTTCCCTCTATACCCACTTTGGTGAGAGTTTTGATCATGAATGGATGTTGGACTTTGTTGAAGGCTTTCTCTGCACCTATTGAGATGATCATATGGTTTTTGACTTTTTTTACTGTGGTATATGATGTTGATTGATTTGCGTATGTTCAACCATCCTTGTGAACCTGGGTCATGGTGCACAATCTTTTTTATATGTTGTTGGATTCGGTTGGCTAAAGTTTTGTTGAGAATTTTTGCATCTATATTCATCAGAGATATTAGCCAATAGTTTTTTGGTGGTATCTTTGTCTGGTTTTGGAATTAGGGTGATGGTGGTATCCTAGAATGTCTTTGGGAGTGTTCCTTCTTCTTCAACTTTTTGAAAAAGGTTAAGGAAGATGGGTGTAAGTTCCTCTTTGTATGTTTGGTAGAATTTACCTGTGAAGCCATCTGGTCCTGGACTTTAATTTGTAGAGAGTGTTTTTATGATGCATTCAATTTCATTTTTAGTGATCGGTCTGTTCAGTTGATCTATTTCTTTTAGATTTAGTTTTGGCAGGCTGTAAGTCTCTAGAAAGTTGCCCATTTATTCTAGGTTGTCAAATTTGTTGGCATATAATTGTTCATAGTATTCTTGTATTTTTTTGCATTTCTTCAGTATTTGTTGTGATTTCTCCTTTTTTCATTTCTTATTTTGTTTACTTGGGTTTTTTCTCTCCTCTTCTTGGTGAGTCTAGCCAGAGGTTTGTCAATTTTGTTTACCTTTTCAAAGAACCAGCTCTTGGTTTTATTGATTTTTCTCTATTGTTTTCTGAATCTCTATTTTATTGATTTCCTCTTTGATCTTCATGATTTCTTTCTTCCTGCTGACTTTAGGGGTTTTTGTTGTTGTTCTTCTTCTTCTTCTAATTCATTTAGTTGGTGGGTTAAGTTGTCAATTTGAGATTTTTCTTCTTTTTTGAGGAAGGCTTCTATTGCTATGAACTTCCCTCTGAGCTCTGCTTTTGTGGCATCCCATAGATTTTGAGAGGTTGTGCCTTCATTATCATTTGCCTCAAGTTATTTTTTAATTGCCTTCTTGATTTCCTCATTGACCCATTGGTTTTTTAGTAGCATGTTGTTTATTCTCCATGTAGTGGGTTTTTCCTCATTTCTTTTCCTGTGGTTGATTTCTAGTTGCATGCCATTGTGGTCAGAGAAGGTACTTGAAATAATTTATTTATTTATTTATTTATTTGTCTTTTTGCTATTTCTTGGGCCACTCCTGTGGCATATGGAGGTTCCCAGCCTAGGGGTCTAATTGGAGCTGTTGCCTCTGGTCTATGCCAGAGCCACAGCAACACGGGATCCGAGCTGCGTCTGCGACCCACACCACAGCTCACGGCAACGCTGGATCATTAACCCACTGAGCAAGGGCAGGGACCAAACCTGCAACCTCATTGTTCCTAGCCGGATTCATTAACCACTGTGCCACGACGGGAACTCCTGAAATAATTTCTATACTCTTAAATTTGTTGAGGTTAGCTTTCTGCCCCAATATCTGATCAATTCTTGAGAATGTTCCATGTGCACTTGAGAAGATTGTGTATTCTGATTTTTTCGCATGTAATGTCCTGAAAATGTCAATTAAGTCTAACTTTTCTATTGTGTCCTTTAGGAACTCTGTTGCTTTATTGATTTTCTGTCTAGAGGATCAGTCCATTGATGTGAGTGGAGTGTTAAAGTCTCCTACTATAATTGTATTCCCATCAATTTCTCCTTTTATGTCTGCTGTATTTGTTGTATGAATTTGGGTGCTCCTATATCTGGGGCATATGTATCGACAAATGTAATATCCTCTTCTTGAATGGATCCTTTAACCATTAAATCGTGTCCTTTTTTGTCTTTCTTTATGGCCTTCATTTTAAAGTCTATTTCGTCTGATGTGAGCATTGGCAAACTCCTGGAAGATAACATAGGCAGAACATTCTCTGACATCAACCTTACAAATATTTTCTCAGGTCCATCTCCCAAAGCAACCAAAATAAAAGCAAAAATAAACCAATGGGACCTAATCAAACTGACAAGTTTTGCTCAGCAAAGGATACCACAAAGAAAATAAAAAAGCACCTTCCAGAATGGGAGAAAATAGTTTCAAATGAGGCAACTGACAAGGGCCTAATCTCTAAAATATACAAACAACTTATACAACTCAACAGCAAAAAAACCGACAACCCAATGGAAAAATGGGCAAAAGACCTGAATAGACAGTTCTCCAAGGAAGATAATACAGATGGCCCACAAGCAGATAAAAAACGCTCAACATCTCTGATTATTAGAGAAATGCAAATCAAAATTACCACGAGATACCACCTCACACCAGTCAGAATGGCCATTATTAATAAGTCTACAAATAACAAATGCTGGAGGGGGTGTGGAGAAAAGGGAACCCTCCTGCACTGTTGGTGGGAATGTAAACTGGTACAACCACTATGGAGAACAGTATGGAGGTATCTTAGAAAACTATACATAGAACTACCATATGACCCAGCAATCCCACTCTTGGGCATATATCTGGACAAAACTTTCCTTAAAAAAGACACATTCACCCGCAAGTTCATTGCAGCTCTACTCAGAATAGCCAAGACATGGAAACAACCTAATTGTCCATTGAAAGATGATTGGATTAGGAAGAGGTGGTATATATACATAATAGAATACTACTCAGCCATAAAAAAAGAACAACATAGTGCCATTTGCAGCAACATGGATAGAACTAGAGACTAATCCTGAGTGAAGTAAGTCAGAAAGAGAAAGAAAAATATCATATGGTATCACTTATATCTGTAATCTAATATATGGCACAAATGAACCTTTCCACAGAAAAGAAAATCATGGACTTGGAGAACAGACTGGTGGTTGCCAAGGGTGAAGTGGAAGGAGTGGGAGGGACTGGGAGCTTGGGGTAAATTGATGCAGAATGTTGCCTTCGGGATGGATTAGCAATGGGATCCTGCTGTGTAGCACTGGGAACTCTATCTAGTCACTTATGGTGGAACATGTAATGTGAGAGAAAAGAATATATACATGTAAGTGTAACTGGATCACTGTACTGTACAGCAGAAAAAAATGCATAGATATATGATTAAAAAAGAAAACAGAAAAAGAGAAAAAATAAATGAAAATAAATGGTTCTTTGAAAAGGTCAATATAATTGATAAACCTCAGGCAAGTCTGACCAAGAAAAAAAAAGAAGACACAAATTACCAACATCAGAAATTAAAGGGAGCTGCACTGACTGAATATATATTAAGAAATAAACTATCAATCATCACCTCTAAAGAAATAGACAACCTGGATAGTCCTATATCAATAAAAAATTGAATTTGTAGGAAGTCCCCTGTGGCACAGCAAGTTAGGATCTGGCTTTACTGAAGCTGTGGTGAAGGTTGCAGCTGTGGTGCAGGTTCAATCTCTGGCCCAGGGAACTTTCACATGCCTCAGTGCAGCCAAAAAAAAAATTGTTTTTAATTTGTAGTGTTAAAAAAACCTTCCAAAAAAGAAATATCCAGACCCAAATATGTTTAATGGTGAATGGTATCAACAATTTAAGAAGAAATATTACCAATTCTGCACATTCCTTTCCAGAGAAAAGGAGTCTGCACACACTTCCTACCTCACTGTGTGAGGTCAGCATTCCTCTAATACCAAAACAAAACAAAAATATTAGAAAACCATAGATCAAAATTCTTTCCAAACATACACATGAACATCTTCAACAAAATATTAAAAAATCAAAAGAAATCCACCCTAGGATAGCTAGATGGATTCAACATTTGAAAATCAATCAATTTAACTCACAATTTTAACAGAATAAAAAGAAAAACCACATAATCATGTTAATTGATACAGAAAAGATATTCAATGAAACTTGACATTCATTCTTAATAAAAACTCTCAGCAAAACTCTCAGCAAACTAGAAATAGACAAGAATTTTCTTAACCTAATAAAAAGCATCAGTGAAAAAAATCTGTAACTAACATCATATTAATTAGATTAAGAACAAAGCAAAGATGTAATCTCTCACCACACCTATTCGATATCATACAGGAAGTCCTATCATGTGCAAGAAGACAAGAAAAAGAAATGAGGCATCTAGAATGGAAAGGAATGAGAAAAAAAGAAGACAAGAAAGAAAAAAAGACAAGAAAAGAAGACAAGAAAGAAAAAAAGAAGACAAGAAAAAGAAATCAGGCATCTAGAATGGAAAGAAAGAAAAAATTGTCTTTATTCACAGATATGTTTGTACCTCCAAAAATCCCAGTGAATCCACTAAAAAAGCTCCTAGAATGAATAAATGAGTTCAGCAAGATTGCAGGATAAAAGGTCAATATATATACTGGAAACAAAGAGGTGGAATTTGACATTTAAAAAATACCACGTACAATAGCACTGGAAATAAAATAAAACATTTAAGTATAAATGTAAAAAAGTATACATTTTGCTGAAAACTACAAAACATTGATGAAAGAAGTAAAATATCTAAATGAAGATATATTTATATTCAAATGTTGGGAGGCTCAATATTGCTAAGATGTCAGTTGTCCCCAAATTGGTCTATAGATTAATTGCAATTCCAGCCAAATTTCCAAAAGGATTATTTGTACATATAGAGAGTTATTATCATACCAAAACCAAAATGAAACAAAACTATTTCTCAATATCATTAAATATCAATTATCCAGATTGTCTCCAGTGTTGTTTTTTTAAAACTGTTTCTTTTTGGAGCAGGATCCAAATAAAGTCTATATGTTGCAATTGATTTTTTACCTTGAAATTAATTGTCAAAACTTTCTCCTTGCAATTTATTTGCAAATCGGGATGGAAAGGGAAACTGGGGGAATACTTTTATTTTCTGGTCTTTTACAGAAAATGTTTCTCAATCTCTGATTTAAAAGACTGATTCTCTGATGGTTTGAAATATATTTTTACATGGTTATTGTTCTGATGAGGTTTTCTAAGTCCTCCTGAGTCAATTTTGATCATTTACAGTTTTCTAAGAATTTGTTCATTTCCTTGATGTTTTCAAACTTGTTTACATAGATTTGTACATAGTACTTTTCATGTAAAAATTTAAAAAATTTCTCCATTATTACTCTTGGCCTAAATTTTAATCCCACCTTTACCAGTAACACCAATTCTGAATAATTTGGAGCAAGTTACTTATCTCTTGTCTCATTTTCTTATAAAATGGGACAATAAAACATACTTAAGTTTTGTGAGGATCAGATGCAATAATGTAAGATTGGTTTGTGAAATAGCAGAGTCCATGTAGATGTTAGTTATTTTTAAGCTGTTAGGTTATCTTAATATCAAGTCTTTGTATTTAAGTAGACTTTTCATTTTTCATTTTAGTTGATTTACAATGTTGTGTTATTTGTGAGATATATATATATATATATATATATATATATATATACACACATATACATATATGTTTTCTTTTTCATATTCTTTTCCATTATGGTTTATCACAGGATATGAATATAGTTCCCTGCGCTATACAGTAGGACTTTGTTGTTTATCCAATCCATATGTAACAGTCTGCATCTATTAACCTCAAATTCCTAGTTCATTCTTCCCCCACACCCTCCTTCCCCCTTGGCAACCATAAATCTCTTCTTTATTTCTGTAAGTCTGTTTTTGTTTGGTAGTTAGGTTCTTTTGTGTCATATTTTAAATTTCACATATAGGTGCTATCATATGGTATTTGTCTTTCTCTTTCTGACTTCATTTGGTATGAGAATCTCTAGTTGTATCCATGTTGCTGCTAATGGCATTATTTCATTCTTTTTATGGCTGAGTACTATTCCATTATATATATGTACTACATCTTCTTTATCCACTCATCTGTTGATGGACATTTAGGTTGTTTCCATGTCTTGGAAATTGTGAATAGTGCTACAATGAACAGAGGGGTGCATGTATCTTTTTGAATGAAAGTCTCATCCAGATATATACCCAGGAGTGGGATTGCTGGGTCATATGGTAGTCCTATTTTTAGATTTTTGGAGAACCTCAATACTAGGAAGACAGGGGATGGGACCTACTACACAAATGATGGGGTTATCCTTAGATAGTAAAGACAGTTGTGAGGATAAAAGGCAGAGAATGTGGTTACAGGTGTTCACAAGTGGATAAATATAGCAGTGAAAGTCTGTAGAAGTCCTCTTTTGATTCCTTTTATGTTCTCAATGAAGTAGAAAGCAAAGGTGTCATCTGAAATTCAGGACTAAAGAAGAAATGCTGAAGTTTTAATGAGAAAGAAAATGTGTAATCTAGGCAAGTGAGTGGGTTAATGGACATGAGAAACATGTGTGATTACCACACAACCTTGAAGGTCCATGAAGTTTTGTGGCCATTTAAAGTGAGAGCAGTCAGCACAGTTATGTCCTTTACTCCAGTCACATTTAGCTAACTGTGCATGTGTTGGGTTTAACCAGTATTGAACTTTTGCCAAGTAAGTATGATAAAGCAAAAGTAGGGCCAGGAAGTTGGGAGTGTTGCAATGGAGTGATTATAGCAATTATCAATGGAGTTTAAACAGATTAAGAAGGGAAGAGAGGACATCAGTTGGGTGAAAGACAGTAAAATATTGATAGATCAATAGATTGTAGGTCCCTTTCATGATCAAGACCCTCGCCAAAGTGGGTATAGAGGGAACATTCCTGGAGATAATCAAAGCCATTTATGATAAACCCACAGCAAATATAATACTCAATGGGGAAAAACTGAAAGCCTTCTCACTCAAATCTGGAACAAGACAGGGATGCCCACTCTCACCACTGCTCTTCAACATCGTTTTGGAAGTCTTAGCCACAGCAATTAGACAAACAAAAGAAATCAAAGGCATCCATATAGGAAGAGAAGAGATCAAACTGTCACTGTATGCAGATGATATGATACTATACCTAGAAAACCCTAAGGACTCAACCCCAAAACTCCTTGAACTGATTAATAAATTCAGCAAAGTGGCAGGATATAAGATTCACATTCAGAAGTCAGTTGCATTTCTGTATACCAGCAATGAAACATTAGAAAAGGAATACAAAAAAATGATACCTTTTAAAATTGTACCTCACAAAATCAAATACCTCGGAATACACCTGACCAAAGAGGTAAAGGACCTATATGCCGAGAACTATAAAACTATAATCAAAGAAATCAAAGAAGATGTAAAGAAATGGAAAGATATTCCATGTTCCTGGATTGGAAAAATCAATATTGTGAAAATGGCCATCCTACCCAAAGCAATCTACAGATTCAATGCAATCCCTATCAAATTACCCATGACATTGTTCACACAACTAGAACAAACAATCCAAACATTTATATGGAACCACAAAAGACCCAGAATCGCCAAAGCAATCCTGAGAAACAAAAACCAAGCAGGAGGCATAACTCTCCCAGACTTCAAGAAATACTACAAAGCCACAGTCATCAAAACAGTGTGGTACTGGTATCAAAACAGACAGACAGACCAATGGAACAGAATAGAGAATCTGAAAATAAACCCTGACACCTATGGTCAATTAATCTTTGACAAGGGAGGCAAGAACATCAAATGGGAAAAGGAAAGTCTATTCAGCAAGCATTGCTGGGAAACCTGGACAGCTGCATGCAAAGCAATGAAACTAGAACACACCCTCACACCATGCACGAAAATAAACTCAAAATGGCTGAAAGACTTAAATATACGACAGGACACCATCAAACTCCTAGAAGAAAACATAGGCAAAACACTCTCTGACATCAACATCATGAATATTTTCTCAGGGCAGTCTCCCAAAGCAATAGAAATTAGAGCAAAAATAAACCCATGGGACCTCATCAAACTGAAAAGCTTTTGCACAGCAAAGGAAACCAAAAAGAAAACAAAAAGACAACTTACAGAATGGGAGAAAATAGTTTCAAATGATGCAACTGACAAGGGCTTAATCTCTAGAATATATAAGCAACTTATACAATTCAACAGCAAAAAAAACAATCAATCAATGGAAAAATGGGGAAAAGACCTAAATAGACATTTCTCCAAGGAAGATATACAGATGGCCAACAAACACATGAAAAAATGCTCAACATCGCTGATTATAAGAGAAATGCAAATCAAAACTCCCATGAGATACCACCTCACACCAGTCAGAATGGCCATCATGAATAAATCCACAAATAACAAGTGCTGGAGGGGCTGTGGAGAAAAGGGAACCCTCCTGCACTGTTGGTGGGAATGTAAACTGGTACAGCCACTATGGAGAACAGTTTGGAGATACCTTAGAAATCTATACATAGAACTTCCATATGACCCCGCAATCCCACTCTTGGGCATCTATCCGGACAAAGCTCTACTTAAAAGAGACACATGCACCCGCATGTTCATTGCAGCCCTATTCACAATAGCCAGGACATGGAAACAAGCCAAATGTCCATCGACAGAGGATTGGATTCGGAAGATTTGGTATATATACACAATGGAATACTACTCAGCCATAAAAAAGGATGACATAATGCCATTTGAAGCAACATGGATGGAACTAGAGAATCTCATACTGAGTGAAATGAGCCAGAAAGACAAAGACAAATACCATATGATATCACTTATAACTGGAATCTAATATCCAGCACAAATGAACATCTCCTCAGAAAAGAAAATCATGGACTTGGAGAAGAGACTTGTGGTTGCCTGATGGGAGGGGGAGGGAGTGGGAGGGATCGGGAGCTTGGGCTTATCAGACACAACCTAGAATAGATTTACAAGGAGATCCTGCTGAATAGCATTGAGAACTATGTCTAGATACTCATGTCGCAACAGAAGAAAGGGTGGGGGAAAAAAAGCTGTAACTGCAATGTATACATCTAAGGATGACTTGACCCCCTTGCTGTACAGTGGGAAAATAATAATAAAAAAAAATGGAAAAAAAAATAGATTGTAGGTCCCAACAGGATCAAAGGAGAAGAAGGAGTGAAATTGTCTTGTTTCTCCCTGAACTTTCCTGCTCTTCTCATATACATTAAAGCAGTAAGCTTTTCTAATAATTCACACACAAACAGAAATAAGTAATTTGGAGGTCTGGACTGGAGAATTAACTATATTTTAAATTTGCATACAAATAGCTCTGATATTAGTAAATAATGTACTCATCCTAGGAGACTGCATGTCTAAGAAAATCAGTGGCTTCTGCCCCCTCTCTATTATGTTCACTCATACCATTCTCTTTTCACAATCTTATTATAGAGGAAACCTACTTTAAAATGATTCCTATATGGTGTTTTTCATATTGTAGTTTACTTAAAGTAAGGAGAGGGAGAGAGGTGTTGTTTCATACTCTTCAGGATATCGTCTTCTACCTTCCTCCTTCTTTCCTTATTCATAATCTTCCTTCCTGAAAAAGAGATGATAGGGAATGGAAGGAAGAAATGCATAGTCTTACGGAAAAAATTTCTCTTTTTGTTCTGCTATAATTTTAATGACAATTTAATTGCACTCATTTTATTTTCAAATGCCACTTTCCAGATGAACTTATTCAGAGCCAACATTGACTCAACATCATGGGTTCTTTTTAGTTCCTTTTGTCAAGTGAGTGAAAAAATTCTTCCATGGTAGTCCTATATTCTTCTTTTTCCCAGTTACAGAAAAAGGAGTGTATTGCTGCTAAGAGGCAAGATGGTGAAGCACCAAAAAAAGAGGGAGAAGGAATAACAGGAGGTGGTAAAAGAAGGAACACCTCCCTTTGGCTAGCTACCTACTAATACTCACCACTCAATTTGTTGGAGTTCTATTCCACTCCTCAGTTTCCCTCAACCTCTTGACCAGACTTTGCTGACAGAAGAGTTCTGTGCCCCTTCCAACTCTGTGAGCCCAAGTCTTCCCATCTCAATATCTCGTTCATGGGCCTTGCTTTTTCCAACCCCTCACTGGTAGTATGGGTTGATTTTCTCTTACTTGAAAACAAAAGCATTGTGGCAGATACAGGACACTTCACTTTATATATTTATGTATTCTGACCTTTTATAACAAACCTATATTTCTATTATACATATTAATTAATAGCTAACATCATTTAACATGTTTAGTCCTCACAACTCTATAAGGTAGCTATCATTATCTCCATTTTAGAGATGATGAAACTGAAGCATAGAGAGGTTTAGTAATTTTAGAAAAGTCAAGTAAATGATGAAAGTTCCCACTGTGGTGCAATGAGATCGGTGGCATCTCTGCAGCTTCAGGACATAGAGCTTCGATTCCTGGCCCAGCACAGTGGGTTAAAGAATCTGCCATCGCTACAGGAGTAGCATAGGTTGCAACTGTGGCTTCTATCTGATCCCTGGCTTGGGAACTCCATATGCCACAGAGGGGCCAAAAAAGAAAAAAAAGTAAATGGTTAGGTTAAGTTTCATACCCAGATATTCTGGTTCCAGAGTTTGTATTCCTATTCACTTCACAAACCTGACTCTCTCTTTTTACAAGTGTAAATATTAAAAACAAAGAAGGATGGAAGCAAAATTGCTTCCTTGGCACTCCTACTGCCACCACTATTTTTCAGATGTCTATCACCTTGTGTTTGGAGTAGGCATCAAACACCTTTCATGTCCAGCATTCTGCAAGCAGTTTGAACCTGGCATCACTTGTCTACACAGTGCTATATCTCACTTTCTCTCATAGGCCTGTTAGAATCTGTTCTGCCATTCTGAAGTATGCATAAGTTTGGAGGTACAAAAAAGTGGAACCCTCCACATAGTGACCACTGTCCAAAAGGGATATGGGAGCTGCCAAGAAACATCCCATTCTTCTATCCCTCCAGTGGACAATTCTGCATGTACATTCTATGAAGCTCCTTAGTGGGATCTACCCCCTCTTTTGCAGCTTGAAAACATACTGTTCTAATGGCCTTCCTTCCACTTATGCTTCATTCTGCCCAGTTTCCTTCTCCTGATGCCTGAGATCACTTCCCAACATCAAGATGTATATGAAAGTTCTTGTTTCAGGCTCTTCTTTCTGCAGGAAATCCAGGATGAGACTAATCCAATAGGATATATTTAACTTTATTTTTTTACACTTTACTGCTTTCTCATGCACTTTATCATTTAAGCTTCCATCTAAAATTTTCTTTTAATTAACTTAATGCTGATATTATATCCCGATTTTAAGATATTCTTATTCATATATTACAATAATGTATACAAATGATTGTCTAAAAATTACACAGAACATGAAAAAACCATCCTTAGCTCATGGGCTTTTGTCCTCATCTCTCTCGTGTAATGTTTGCAAGATGGTTGTTGCACCTATAGGTATGACATCTGTATTGAAGGCAAGAAGATTGGTGGGAAGGGACAGGCTCTGCAAGCTGAATCTGGCTCTTTTATCTAATCAAATTCTTTCCCAGTAGCTTCCCTGGATGACTTCTTCGTTGTTCTCATTAGCCAGAACTGGATCATATGGCCATCCCTGTCAGCAAACAAGGTGAAAAATTAGAAAACAAGATTGGCATGATTGACTTAAATCAATTTTGATTCAATACTTGGACCTGGACAAATTGTCACCCTGAAAAAAAGTGGGGTTCTGTTAAGAAGGAATAAGGTGTAAATGTATATTGTTTAGGCAAATAAATTTGTATGTCTACATAAATGATTTTTATAAGCTGCTTTGTCATTTACTACTTCATGAACATCTTTATATGTCAATACATAAACAGCTATTTTATCTTTCAAAATTTCAAGCTGAAGTGTTGAGGCATGAACTATACTAATGTTTGGGATTTCCCCTGTGGCCCAGTGGGTTAAGGATCAGGCATTGTCACTGCAGCATCCTAGGTAATTGCTGTGGCATGGGTTTTGTTCCTGTCCTGGGAACTTCCACATGCCACAGGCACAGCCAAAAAAAACAAAAGTATACTAATATCTGAAACTTTATATATATAAATATGCAAATAAATATATTAAAAATATATATTTATAAATATAAATTTATATATTTTTATATATTTATATATTTATATATTATAAATATATATATATATATATACCAAAATCAGTAGCAGGAGCAGAGAGCAGACCCCAGAGAGCCCTGAGCAACCCCACCACTGCTGCCAGCGTAGTTACCATCACACCCTAGGAGGAGCTACAAGTGCTGCAGCAGGCCCTAGTCACCATCCCCATAGCCTTAAGAAGCAAGGCAGAGACCAAGCAGCTGAGGATCACCCTCCCAAATCCCCTGCCACCCCCGCCCTCAGCACTGCCAATACCAAGACTTGCAGGACCAGCTTTGGCACAGGAAGCAGTGGTCTGGGGCCTTCACATCAGTGGCACCTTCCAGCAGGGACAAGGTCATCTCAACAAAGGTTTTGCGAACAGTAAAATGGTACAATGTAAGAAATGGATATGGTTTCATCAAACAGGAATGACACCAAGAAATATATATTTGTACATCAGACTGCCATAAAGAAGAATAACCCCAGGAAGTACCTTCACAGTGTAGAAGATGGAGAGACTGTGGAATTTGACATTGTTGAAGGAGAAAAGGGTAGGGGTGGGCAGCAAATGTTACAGGCCCTGGTGGAGTTTCAGTGCAATGCGGTAAATATGCAACAGACTAACCATTACAGATTTTATCCACATCACAGGGGTCCTCCATGCAATTTCCAGCAGAATAACCTGAATAGTGAGAGTGGGGAAAAGAATAAGGGATCAGAGGGTGCTCCCAAATGCCATACCCAATAGCACTAGCCCTACCACAGGCAAAGATTGCCACCTTACTACATGCAGAGACCTTATGGGCAATGACCATAGTATTCCAACCCTCCTGTGCAGGAAGAAGTGATGCAGGGTGTTTACAACCAGGGTGCAGGAGAACAAGGTAGACCAGTGAAAGAGAGTATGTATCAGGGCTATAGACCATGATTCCACAGGGGCCCTCCTCACCAAAGACAACTCAAACAGGATGGCAATCAAGAAGATAAGGAAAATCAAGGAGATGAGAGCCAAGGTCAGCAGCAATTGAAGTTGTAGGTACCGCCACAACTTCAATTACCAGTGCAGTCACCCAGAAATCTCTAAACCACAAGATGGCAAAGAGAGTGAATCCACAAGCTAAGACTTCATCTGGACTGAAGGCTGAGCAGGGCGGGGCTGAGTAAATGCCAGCTTACCATCTTTACCATCATTTGATTAGTCATCCAACAAGAAGAAGTGAATATGAAATTTGAGCAATAAGAAATGAACAAAAGATTGGAGCTGAAGACCTTATCTGCTTGTTTTTTGCCTGTTGACCAGATAACTAGAACTATGTGCAGCATTTATTATTTTACCTAAAGATATCTCCTTTTGGTAATGACAGAGTTTTTTTTTTTTTAAGACTAGTTTTTCTCAATCTTTAAATGTTTTAAAAATTGTTTCATATCTTGTCAAGTTGTGATTTTTAAGAACCTCATTTTTAATTTGTAATAAAAGCTTACAGCTTGTTTTTTTTTTTTCCAAAAAAGTCAACAAGTGGCAAGCACCTGTTAATAAAGGTCTTAAATAATTGTGAAAAAACACCCACAAAAAAACAAATGATACAAGAATGGACATATGAAATGAAGCAGAAACAGAAAAATGTGAATTGTAGACTTCAGGTGGTGTGCACATGGTTGCTCCCTGTATTACTCTTTGACATTTACGCTGCTATGCTTTCAACATTTTTATATATTTGAATATATTCATAGTAAATGCTGAATAAAGTTTTAGTCAAATTGAATACTCTATGTACAAATGTGTAAGTATGAAAAAATAAACAGGAAACAATCCCTTTTGCTATAAAATTACAATTAGGACACAACATAAGTGTCTTAATGTAATTTTATGGATTAAAGAAGCAAACATAGGAGTTCCCTAATGGCCTAGTAGGTTAAGGACTCAGCATTGTCACTGTGGCTTGGGTCACTTCTGTGGTATGTATTCAATCCCTGGCTTGGTAACTTCCACATGCCATGGGTATAGTCAAAAAAAAAAAATAGAGGAAGCAAATATCAACTGCTCTACTGAAAATATCCATGGTTTGAAATAGAACAGTTAATGTAGGTATACATGGATATGCTTCTAACTAAAAAAAAAACATCATGGAAATTACTATTCTGTGAGTTTTTTCATGTCTTCATATCTTTTCTTCATGTCTTCATTTTTTTATCTAAGAATTAACTTTGGAGTTTTTGAGTGTCACCTATACAAAAATGTAGAGCAATCTATTTCATCTTATACCAATCTTCTACCAGTTTGTTAAATAGAGAACAGGTG
Source organism: Sus scrofa (assembly GCF_054392235.1). Lineage (NCBI taxonomy): Eukaryota > Metazoa > Chordata > Mammalia > Artiodactyla > Suidae > Sus > Sus scrofa. The sequence continues at coordinate 64,653,397 of NC_139401.1, forward strand.
TGTGTAGCCTGAAACAGCATCCAGGTAACCTGAATACTGACTAAATTCACAACTGCATTATTACCTGACTCCTTCCTAGCCCATTGGCAAGACAATCTTGAGTCAGAAGGCCTGAGAAAGCCAAAGAATAAAGTACATGGTGGAGGAGTTAGAGAAATAACTTATTTTGGAGATTGATGTGAAGATAAATAGCCTTAGGGAGGTGAGAAAGGATTAGAGAAAGGAATAAGGGAAGGGCTGGGCCAAGACAGCAAAAGGGAAAGAGTTGGAGGTAGAGAGGTTAGGGAGGGGTTTATCACTAATTTTACAACAAGAAAAGAGAAACTATTGTTTACACCAGGAAGGGTGGAGTGTTTATACATAGAAGTTCTTTGGGAGAGGCAAGTGCCAAGAAAGAAAAATATTGAAAGTGGAAAACATGCCTGCAGTTTATAGGGCTGGAGTGTTGCTTGTATATTAGAGAGAGAGTTGAAATGGGGTTAATGGGTGAGGTTATCCAAGGGAACCAATGGCCTCAGAGAGAATGAGCAAGGATGGCCTGGTCCCCAAAGGGAGGAAAGTCTAATTGCATTGACTGGCACTTCCAGAACAATGTCAAATAGTGGTGATAATAAGCATTCACCATACTTCTCCAGAGCCTAAAGCCACTTTGTTTGGAGTTGGCTGGGCTGTGGAGACTTTGCAAAGTTCCTGCTGCCAGGAGTTGAGTGCGAAATGCTTGAACTAAATTTCACAGAATTACTTCTGAACAGGAGCGGAACGTTTTATTTACTGTACCGAAAGGTGAGCACTGAATAAGGTAAAACTGACTTCTGCAATTTTCACTTAAAAGAAATTTTAATGGTGATCTTGGACAATAAAGATAGGCTGTCTTTTATCTCAAAAAATTTTATTTATATCAGTTCCCATCATGGCTCAGTGGTTAACGAATCCGACTAGGAACCATGAGGTTGTGGCTTCGATCCCTGGCCTTGCTCAGTGGGTTAGGGATCCCGCGTTGTCATGAGCTGTGGTGTAGGTTGCAGACGCAGCACGGATCCCGCGTTGCTGTGGCTCTGGTGTAGGCCGGTGGCTACATCTCCAATTCAACCCCTAGCCTGGGAACCTCCACATGCCACGGGAGCAGCCCAAGAAAATGGAAAAAAGACAAAAAAAATTATTTATAAATGTATCTGTGCACCACCATATCAATGCTATTTTTCAAAAGGTACCTAAAATATGCTTAAAAACAAAGCAAAACAAAACAAAAAAATAAGCATTCTTCTCTTCTTGGGTTTAATGGGAATGCAAGGATTAACACGATGTTGGCTTTTGGTGTGCTACAGATTTCTTTATCATGTTAAGTACATTTCTATTAATAATTTTTTTTATTTATTTTTTAAACAAAAAAATATTGCCCACCATTCAAGTTCTACAAGGATCAAGTCATTAGCTGTTGTAGTTGCTGACGTACAGCACATACTGAAAGGAATACAGGATGAACCATTCTGTTTTTTGAATATATGAGCCCCTAGATAGTTAAGATGCCTGTCTAGGGAAGAATTTCAGTGACCACAACAGATTCTTGCACCTTCTCATACATAGAAAAGCACTAAAATCATTATGTGAGATATCTTTTCCTTGGGACTAGCAATAAACTTTTACCAAGATATATGCTTGACTACATGAATTTCACAGCCCTCCATCATATATATTCTGGTTCCTCCCCAGCTTCTTCAGAGCAGTTACTCAGAGCCATCTGGGAGGTTGTCTCCTGGGCTATAGTACTCAGTAAGTCCCCAAAAATAAAACTGAAACTTTCAGTTGACAGTTTTGGCAACCACGAAGGGACACAGAGAAGACTGCTCTCCTTCACCTAAACTCTGAGGACTCAAAACCTTGGAGATCAATTTGAGGAAGTGTCTCCTGGCCTTGGCTCTCCTGATTATTTATTGACAATCCTGAGTTTTATTTGGCAGTGGATAAAATGGTACTTGATCCCTCAGTTGAAAGACACCAAGGGTGATTTTCCCAGTTGAGAGACACTTGGCAAAAGAGGGACACTGGGAAGATTTGCTCAGTTGAAAGGCATGGTGATTAGGTAGGAGGCTGGCCTAATGACTTTACTCAATTCAGCTACCTTAATAGAATTTGACAGAATAAAAGTGTTAAGACACCATAGGAGAGCTCTCTGCTCTAAAGAAAAGGGACACAACTCTTTCCAGTCAGTTATGGGTTTCTTAGGCAATTGAGAAATTTATAGGAGTATTGAAGGTGAGTCCTCATACCATATAGTGGTCCAATAGGGACACAGACTTATTAAGTAAAAACTTGCTCACCCACGGACACACAATATGAGTTGACCACCCAGTATTCTGAGCATCCATGGCCATTTTAGACTGAAAGAAGAAGTTGAGACACATAAAAGAGCTGAAATGACTCTACGGTGACACTTATAGGACTTAAGCTCACAAATGGTACATAGGCCAACCACACATGCTAATTTCATTAGCAATTTCATTCCTACAAATCAACTCTTTTTTTGGCCCCATCTTCAGCATGTGAAAGTTCTTGAGTTAGGGATCAAACCCATGCCACAGCTGCAAACAGAGCCACAGCAGTGACAATGCTAGAAACTTAACCTACTGAACCACAAGGGAACTCCCTCAACAAACCAACTTTAAAATGGGGAAGAGTTTCCCAAGCAGAGAAATGGGGGGAGCTAGAAAATCTCTAACACTCTCAGCTAGGTTTATGTATGTTCATAACTTATACTTCCAAGTCCTTTTTAATTGTGTATTAAAGGAAATTCTGCCCTGAAATGGCTAAAATAGGGTTCTTTCGACATTCCAAAACTGGTTTCTGTGTACACAGTTAAAGTTGGCAGAAGGTAAAAATTCTTACGATGTCAGTCAGTTTCTTTGATCTCACCTGTAGGGTCTGTTGGAAATTAGAGTGGTAAGAGTTGTTTTCTTTTCTAAAATTAAATTATGGGAGAAAATATTTATAGGGCTAGTTCCTTGGACCCAGTGACTCTTGGTTTGAAATTTGGTACTTAGGTTTGTTAATCCTTTTCCTCCCAGAGATGATCACTGTTTTTTTGTCTCTGTCTTTTGGGTCTTTTGTCATAAGTAGGAAAACCACTGGTCTGATTAGGTTTTCCTTTAGTCTTGTTATATATCCTGAGAACTTGACTTGTTGACCAGTGAGAATATTCTCTCTGGTCTTTGCCATCCAGAAGGTTCATGTACCAGCATATATTTGGCAGTCAAATAGACTCGTAATCTAAACTGAGCATTCTTTGTCTGACTGTGTCTGTCCTCAGAGGAGTTTGTCATAAGGGATCTCAGTCTATAAGGGCGCTTTGTCATTTCAACATTTGCTGTGTCTGCATATACAATGAAGGTCTTTATTTTCTTAGAATAGCCTTGGGAGTGAAATTGTATCTTGTGAGGCCTCTATCCTTTGCACTCTCTTGTGGGACGTCTCTTACATTCTTGGTTAAGCCACAAAAAGACAATTGGTTTCGGTCACTATTAAGATCCTGCTCATCAATAACAAGATGATAAATCCTTTGAATTGAAAAGACTTATAAATTGTTAACATTTTAGAAAGTGCTCAACACTTGCATCTATTTTAATTGGTATCAATTTTCAAAATAGCTTCACTGAAGGATTTGTTGTACAGGCTAATGAAAGATTAAAGATATAAAAGGTACCTAAAACAAATGACTATAAAACTGACATAGCTCCTCCTGCTCCCCTCTATCCTCCTTTATTTGTGTACTCATTCTAGTAATCCTCTGTATGAATTACTTTTCTACTCTGAAGAGACAATTAGAAATTGTCTTTAGAAATGCAACCACTTGAGTCTGTAGGCAATCCTATTTAGGTCAAAGGCCAAACTGAGGGCCATAGTTAAAGCATTTCCAAAACCCAGGGAGGATCCTCAAAAGTTTTTGTAAATGGACTACCAAGATGGGAGGGCAGTGGTCTGACTAAACTAGTGATATAGTTGATATTCAGATTCTGATAAGGAATTGTTTTGGCCTGTTCCCCTAAGCTAAATATACTCAGAGAGAAAGAAAAACATTCCAGCATAGGTAGATGGGTATGTCCATCCTTTGATATCATTTATGTGACTACCCAATTCTTTGAGGAATTAAAAACAGCAGTCCTTGATTTTACAAATCTATTCTTTCCAGAACCAGAGCTGTGGATCTAGAAACAAGTCAAGGACCACCAATCCTTTTCCACTCCCCCAAACCTCCCCTACTTATCTTAAGAGTCTTATAAGCACTGAAAAACAATTCTGGCCTTAAGGGAAAAAAAGTCCTTCTAGGAGGAACTTGCATATCTCTTCCTGTGCCTTTGAGTTGTCAATGTTCTGCCTGGTCTTCTCCAGGAACTCTTATCTAGGCCATTTTTAAAAATGCACATTTCAGGATGGTAACTCTTATCAAAAGAAAATCAAAAGGGGGATAGGTCTATTGGAGCAGCTTGACTTGTCAAGGACAAATAGAAATCTTAAGTGTCTTCTCCATAAATATTGGTAAAAAGGGCCTAGCCATCTAAACAGGTGACCTTGATTTGTTCTATCTGCTAGGAACCCAATTTGAATCCAACTTCTGTAACTGATGAGCTTTGTATTATTACACCTGATTCAAAGCTGAAGTTTTGGAATGGGAACTGAGGGGTCTCTGTTTGTGTGTTTGTATCTGTCTACATATATGTGTGTGTTGTAGATGTGTAATATAGCCAAAATTACTTTTTAAGAATTTTAGTTGGTTTAAAGAAAAATAAGCACCTAGATAAATTCTCAGAAATGTAGGAAGAAACTAAAATTAATTTCAGGTTCACATGATCTGGGAAATATTCAGTATTAAATTAATATTCGGCATTAAAGTTACTTTAGTTAGTTTAATAAATATAGACATGTGTTAGAATCATCAGTATTAAATATAATACTTTTTTATTATACCTAGATTTATTAGAGGTCAAATAAGATCTTATTATATCTATTGCAAAATTTGTCAGCCAGAACATGACTTGATATAATAAAATTTTTATAATTAAATGTAAATGGGTAAAGAGTTTTTAGATGAACTCTTTAAGAATAATTATATTGGGTTTTTTTTTGTCTTTTTTTGCTATTTCTTGGGCCGCTCCCACGACATGTGGAGGTTCCCAGGCTAGGGGTCTAACCGGAGCCGTAGCCACCAGCCTACGCCAGAGCCACAGCAACGCGGGATCTGAGCCGTGTCTGCAACCTACACCACAGCTCACAGCAACGCCAGATCCTTAACCCACTGAGCAAGGGCAGGGACTGAACCTGCAACCTCATGGTTCCTAGTCAGATTCGTTAACCACTGCACCACGACGGGAACTCCAAGAATAATTACGTTTTATGGCTTGCCTACTTAGAAATAGTTTCTCCAGATCTTTTTGGTAACTTCAAACTTTAGAGTTTTGCTCAATTAAATTAAATTATTGAAGTTTATTGAATATCTAGATCATTCCCAAATAAAATAAGATACTTAAACATTAATTACTGACCAAGGTTTCTTTTACAGGAAGCTAAAGATATTTAGCCCTATTAATAAATATGTTTGGTGTTACATGGAGACATTTTCTATAAGAAAGCACCTGTTTTTGAAAAACTTTAAGCAGTATTTAGAGGTTTGACAATCTACAGAATGCTAATGTAAAAGACAGTTTATAATCACTTACTTTTTAGTTTTTGCTAGAAATTAAGGTTTTTAAGAGTTGAAAATTCTTTTTTTTTTTTTTTTTTTTTTTTTTTGTCTTTTTAGGGCCGCACCCGTGGCATATGGATGTTCCCAGTCTAGGGGTCTAATCGGAGCTTTTGCTGCCGGCCTACACCACAGCCACAGCAATGCCAGATCTGAGCTGTGTCTGCGACCTACACCACAGCTCGTGGCAATGTGGGATCGATCCTTAGCCGACTGAGCAAGGCCAGGAATTGAACCTGCAACCTCACGGTTTCTAGTCGGATTCGTTTCCGCTGAGCCACTACAGGAACGCCAAGTGTTGAAAATTCTAATCAAAATTTCTAATTAGGACACTAAAAATTCATAAGGAAAATGTCCCTTTATGCGAAGAAAAAGAAGGTATAAGGAATGGAAACATATTTAGTTCAGGAAGAGTAAGAAATTTCATCACAAAGAAAGGTTAAAAAAATAGAGAAAAGAGGAAAGAAACATAGGAGAAAATATGAAGGTAAAAAAAATTATAGAAGGTTTGTGGAAAAGAAACCTTAAGAAAAAAGTTCTGTATGTGATCAGGACTGGCTAAGAGTAGAATAAATGTAATTGAGTTAATTAATTTTAATATTAAATGTAAGATGGTACAAAACCTGAATTCTGTTTTCTGTTAAGAGGACGAAGTTTTAATGGGATATTTATATGTTCTTGGTAACTATTTGTCAAGGTTTTTTTGTTTTTTTTTTTTTGCTTTTTTTTTTTTTACCTTTTAAGTTATCTGTTGTAACTTATATTTGCCTTTGAAATTTTTTGTCACTTTGTGTGGGTGGGTCACTAAGTATTAGTATTGTTACACAGTGACCTATGATCCTAATTGACCAAGTGTTTTATTTTTTATTTTTTTTATTACTCAAATGAATTTATCACATCTGTATGACCAAGTGTTTTAAATCTTAAAATATATTTGACAAACTTCCCCCAAATCAAATTCTAAATGAAGTTCTTTTGACCTAACTTTGAGGTTTTCCAGAGGGCCCCTGGAGCACCTAGAGCTTTATCTTCTCTCCTTATTAAAGAAAGACATTAAATTATTTAAACTTATTTGGTATATTAAATTACATGGGGAGTTCCCGTCGTGGCTCCGCAGTAATGAACCTGAACCTGACTAGTATCCATGAGGATGTGGGTTTGATCCCTGGCCTTGCTCAGTGGGTTAAGGATCTGGCATTGCTTTGAGCTGTGGTGTAGGGCTTGTATCCCGCATTGCTGTGGCTGCGGTGTAGGCCAGAAGCTGCAGCTCCAACATGACCCCTGGGAACGTCCATATGCCATGGATATGGCCCTAAAAAGACAAAAAAAAAAAAAAAAAAAAATTACATGGGAAGCATTGTTAAATGAATGGTGATAAACTTTCTTAGGTTGTATTTTATGAATGAATGTCACTATTAATGTTCTAGAATTTTATGAAATTTATAAAATTTAAATGTATCCTGGTGTAATGTCACCAGTCATAATTCTAGTTATTTTAATATTATGTCACTAAAATAACAAATTTCTTTGACAGTTGCATCGTAAACAGGGTTTTCTGCCTTTTTATGTCTTTTGTCTTTTATAGACAATTATTTTTGTGCTTTGACGCTTTTGCAAAAATGCTTCATCTTAAAGAAGACTGATAGAAAGGATCTTTTGACACGTACAGGTTTCTGATGATAACTTTAGCTCATACCACTGAATTGGGTAAGAAATTAAAGAATTTTAATGGAAACCCTGATGACTTCATAAAACTGTTAATAGAAGATTGTGATCAATGAGAGTTAGTTACACAGGGCTGAATGATAGTTTTTATGACTTTTCGTCTGGAATATTACCACCTTTTAATCTTTGTTTTCCAGACATAAGGAAACCCTTTCTCTTAAGCTAATTATGATTTACAGCAATTTGGCAGATTATAACTGTATAAACAAAATTGTAACATTCATCTTTTTTCTCTACCTGATTCCTCCAGAATTGATGGCAATATAGTTATTTGCATAAGTTTGATAAGACTCTGTTCTAACAGGACATATTAGAGATATTGGCTATAATACCAAGGTTTTGACTGGATTATCATATTCGAAAAAATGCATAGAATCATATATGACCAGATAGCTTTATATAACTAAGGTGGACTTTATGGAGCCATATAGGCCCTTGGAAAAACAACTTGGTACCTTGCATACATACTGGGAGCCCAGCAGCCCTACAAGATAAATAAGAAAGGCCACTTCCTGGCAGGTAGAGGAACCTCAAAATAGTTTGAGGTCCTCAAGAAGTGAGAAATTCACCCAATCTATAGGTAGTATAGGTGAATCTGATGGTAAGCCCTTGGTGTGGCTTTACTGATATTCCTGATGAACTGTTCCAGTGCAGCCAATTTATTTATTTATTTATTTGTCTTTTTTGCTATTTCTAGGGCCGCTCCCGCGGCATATGGAGGTTCCCAGGCTAGGGGTCGAATCAGAGCTGTAGCCACTGGCCTACACCAGAGCCACAGCAATGCAGGATCCGAGCCGCGTCTAACCTACACCACAGCTCACGGCAACGCTGGATCATTAACCCACTGAGCAAGGGCAGGGACCGAACCCGCAACCTCATGGTTCCTAGTCGGATTCGTTAACCACTGCACCACGACAGGAACTCCCAGTGCAGCCAATTTAAAACAGCCTATATGTGCTGCATCCCACTGAAGCACAGTGGGTTAATGATCTGGTTTGTCTCCATGGAGGCACTGGTTAGATCTATGCCTGGAACAGTGGGTTAAGGATCTAGTGGCCTAATCTACAGATGCTGCTTAAATTCCATTCTTGGCCTGGGAACTTCCATATGCCACAGGTGCAGCCAGAAAAAGGAAAAATAAAATAAAATAGCCTGTGTGATCAATTACACTTATGCAAATAATCAGGCAAAGTTGACTGAAACCAGAATTATTCTGCGAAAAAAATCAGTCTTAATTTGGCTATATTTTGTAGAAATGAGGGTAATTTTAGAAGAAAAAGATTGTTTTGATGGGTGTTGAGTTCTAGTGTTGTTCATTGTCTTTGAGGTTTTCATATTCACTGCCTAAGACTCATTTTCTAGATGGCTCTTTCTTAATATGTTGCATTATGACAAAAGTTTAAATTATTAAAAGGGCATAACTAAGATTGTTTCTGAAGCTTATCACAGTGATCTATCTTTAGATGAAGATCAGGTGACCTATGACCTGCAACCAGTAGATTATATATACTGGAAAAACACCATTAAAAGGACTCTCTCCAACCTAAATTGAAGGACCCTTGTTAGATACCCTTAATTAGATCTTGCACAGCATAACTGAAGGAAATTGATTCTTGGATTCACATTTCCAACTTGAAAGGTCCCCTGCATTGGAGTGGTCTGTACAGAGGACTATTGACCCCAAACTCGCCTTAAAATGATGCTCAAGCTCTCTTGCCTTTTGAGATGTCCCTCTCTCTCTCTCCCCCTTTCTCAATAAATCTACTTTTTACCTATCAAAAAATAAATAAAACAATGCTCAGAGGAGAAACTACATCCACCCTAGGATAAGATGACATCAAAAGGAGACAGCTATTCCAGGGTACCAGACCTGACTCATATGATTTTCATGTTTTTTCATTTATTTAACTTCTGCACATAGATCAAATGTTTTTCACAAATCCCACTCAGAGTTTAAAAATCAAGCCAATTGTTGGATTTATGGTCAATCACTTGCATCCAATACTTTGGAGTTACCTCGGTGGATTTCTCCTCTCTAAGGCTGTAGTTGGAGGGCCCTTAGGAAAATTATTCTAGAAGAAAGAAGTTATAGTTCTGTTTGGGCCACTTTTGATATTATTAAATGGGACCCCTTCTGGCCAAGGACTCATACTTGCTCTGACCATGGTCATAAATGTGAATGACTTAAATCTACATCACAATCACCCTTGTTTACTGTGCTTTTCCTGGTAATCTCCCATAACAGACTCTCCTCACTCTCAGTATCCTCTTTTGTCATTATTACCTGAGGATGGTATTCAAGGTGAGGACTTCAACATTTTGGTGAGTTATTAGTTTTCTGGGTCTCTTCTGTGCATATATGTTATTAAACCTTATTTGATTTTCTCCTGTTAATCTTAATCAGGTCAATTTAATTCTTAGAGAAGCCAGAAGAACCTAGATGAGTAGAGGAAAATTTCTTCCTCCTTGACAATAGCCTTCAAAACCATCCAATACTTTGGGTGTGGGAGGAGAGGATTGCTCTTCGACAACTTTTTAAAAGAGTAACAGATGTATATAGTAAAAATTTCAAACTGCATGAAAGGTCATACAATGACTAGCCCTCCCTTGAAAGTCAATAAATAGTTCCTGCTACTCTTATTGCCAATCCCTGTTTCTCTCCCCAGAGGCAACCACTCTTACCAGTTTCCTGTGTAGTCCTTAGGACATAGTCTGTGAATATTCAAGCATATGAATATACTTTCCCTTCTACTTTTTCACACAGATGGTAGCATACCATAAAACTCTTCTCACCTTGCTTTTTTACTTTGAGAAAGGCCTGTGAGTGCTGCCGTATGGTAAATGTTCATAGTTTAACAGAGGATAAGTACTGTTGTATATTAAAGAATAATGAGTTCATTTGGCAATTTTGTGAGTTACATTTGCAAATAAAACATAAAAGAATTTCTATTTTAGGAGCTTGTTCCTATTTTACCCCTTCCTTCCTGAGTTTCTCTCTTCATAGCATATTATCTCATACTCAACTTGTACTCTACTAGTTAAATGAGGAAAACTGGCATTTTTAGACTGAAATAATACCTGGGTAACCAGAACACTAACTGCCTCAACAACTGTTTTATGACCTGTTCTCCTCTTTGCCCAGCATCACGCTCACCTTGAAATGAGTGGCCAAGAGGCCAAGAGAAGAGGTTAAGTGGTATAAGTTGTGGTTTTCAGTTAGGGAGAGATAACTAATTTTGGAGGTTGGAAAGGAAATAGAAGAGGTTATTAATAGCCTCAGGAAAGCCTGAAGGGACTTGGTAATCTGATAATGAGTGCTAAAGTCAGGACAGTGAAAGGGTTACACAGCTAAAAATCCCACTAGGGGAAGATAGATAGAGAGAGACTTCAGGAGATTACCATAATTTAGATACCAACCAGAAAAAGCCTACAAGGGGCAGCTAAGTAACAATTAGAACATTTTGAAAGTAAACAAACTTAGGCTACCACAGAAAAATGGATAGACCTGCATTTGTCCTTGTAAGATCTATAAGATAAGGGACCCTGGGAAAAACTGTATTCCTGCATGTAGCCAAGAAAGACATATAAGTGAAATGGGACATTATACTGAAACCTGAGGTGAATTACCATATTTTAGTGTACATCACTATTCTTCTGCTAATGTACATGATTTAAATAGTGCGATAAGAGTCCTAATTATACCATATAGTGTCAAAGGAACTAATGATGTAGGCCCAAAATGAAGAAGGTAGTCTTCTTCCCTCCCTACTTTTTCTTTGATTATAAAAATGTAGCCCACTTTGTTCTCCAAGCTGCACTCCCTTGCCTGTCCACTTGTATGTGTCACAAGCATCCTAAACTTACTCTTTGTCTGTCACTGAATTCTTTCTGCATGGAGAAAAAACAACCTAAGCTTCAGTAAGTCCTGAGACCAGATTATGATTTCCATCAGAAGATCAAAGGTTTGAGCCCCCTCCTAAATCAGGGATTATGAATTCAAGTCCCAATCTGAGGTGTGACTGGGTTCAAGTCCCATCCAAGGAATGCAGTTTCAACAGGGGTAGGGGATAATATTGGGGGGGGGGGATGGTAGTGCGAGAGGTGGAACAGGTGTAGGAGGCTGAAGCTAGGCCTGGAGAACTATACATTCTCTTGTAGTATAAAAAAAGTTTCATATCTTCTATCCTAAATTTTAATACTACTACTTCTATCAGTGTTTTCAAAAGCAGTAAAATGTGCTTGGTCTGAGAATGAGGTAGAAGGTAGATGCGCCCCTGAGCTGAGAACAGCTGGGACAAGTAAATTGGGCCTTGTTTTGTGAGAATTAGCATATGTCCTTTCTATCAAAGGAAGTCTTGGTTACTCCATTTTGTTCCTGCTTCAACTGAGACAATCTCCTCTACCCACCTCTTTACCTCTTCTCCCAGCAACAGCTTGTTTCAATTTGCCAACCAAGGAGAATGTGCGCCCTGACTTGATCAATGGGAAGGGGACAGGTACATCACCTGCGTTAGAAATAAATAGGGTCTTTTTTTCTTGAGTACCCATGCCCTTCTGCAGAAGTAAAGAGCCTTGTTGCGATCACCCCGTGTTCATGTGTCTCACTTTCCAATACTGACAATCCGAGCCAGAGTCATTTTTTTTCTCCAACATTTCTCTTTGACACCTCAAGGAAAAAGTTAATTGTAGGATCTGAGCTCTGCTGGAGTAAAAAAATAAGATGACCACTTTAATCACTCCTGGGGTCAAAAAGATCTCCCCAATTATACATTCATAGTAAGACTCCTAGGGATTGGAGTTTCTGTCGTGGATCATCGGTCAATGAACTTGTCTAGGAACCATAAGGTTGTGGGTTTGATCCCTGGCCTCGCTCAGTGGGTTAAGGATCTGGCATTGCCATGAGCTGTGGTGTAAGTCACAGACACAGCTCGGATCTGGCATTGCTGTGGCTGTGGTGTAGGCCAGTGGCTACAGCTCCGATTCCACCCCTAGCATGGGTTGCCACAGGTGTGGCCCTAAAAAGCAAAAAACAAAACAAAACAAACAAAAAAAACCCAACAAAACCCCCCAAAACCAAAAAAAGACTCCTAGGGGTCAAAAAGGGAGGGGGCACCAGGCCATAATTCATCTTGATACCATCCCCGGCACCCTTTGCTTTGGAATCTCTTTGCCAAAAGATGCACATGCATATCAGAGACGGTCTTGTGTCCGGTCAGGTGTGAGAAATAAAAGAAAATTGGCTAAAGGTAAACAAAGACCCAGAAGAACTGCGCTACATAAGTGATTTAAATCACCTCTCTGATGCACTCCTCACTCAGGGGATGCCTGCACCCACACTTCTCTTTGTGGTGTGTATTACTTCTTTGCTTCTGACTTAAATATAAACTACTTCTCTCTGTGCTCTCCCACATGTACTGTGCCTCTAACAATAAACTTTATACCTGTTTTCAAAATCTTTGCCTCCTTGAAACATTCTTGCTTTCAACAGGGGGCAAGAGTCAGGGCAATTCTATTTTTAGCCTCTAGCTAATCTAGTGGCTAGGGCTCCTGATTTTCAACCAGGCTGCTCAGGTTCAATTCCTGAGCAAAAAATTAAGATTTCGCTCGAAGCCATCACTCACTGCTATCTCTCCAAGATCAAGAAGAATTATAAGAATATTGAACAAAACAGAACAAGATTCCCCCCCCACACACACACAAACACACCCCTCATTAGTTTGGGAAATTCGCCACGCTACATTCCACATTGTTTCTTAAGTTTACTACTTGTGTGCTTTCCTGAATTGCCTACCCCCAAAAAACAAAGCACTCTATTTCACACCCATCCCCTCCCTACTCTGTAAAAAATGGAAAACCGGTATTTATGCGCCCCCACAGGCACCCAGTAGCCTGCATATTGCTTGCATCAATAACGGACCTCATTCCAGCATGGGGTGAGATAAATCGGAGTCTGAAACAAAGTTCCACGATGAGACAGGGAATAGAGGTTGGGACATCCAGGAGTTTTCTTTAAAAAGTTATTCTTAATAATCACCATCTTTCAGTCTGAATATCTTCACTACTTGCCCCAAATCACCTAGCAACTTTGTAAACTGTGGTATGATTAAAACTTTGGCCAATGTATAGAGAAATACTCCCTCCTCTCGGCCTGCCACCAAGGGGGTAAGGGAGAAAAGTAACCTTGGAGGTCGGTGTGAAAACAATATAAAAGTCGAGGAAGGAGTTCCCGTCGTGGCTCAGTGGTTAAAGAATCCGACTAGGAACCATGAGTTTGCGGGTTGGATCCCTGGACTTGCTCAGTGGGTTAAGGATCCCGCGTTGCTGTGGCTCTGGTGTAGGCTAGCGGCTACAACTCCGATTCGACCCCTAGCCTGGGAACCTCCGTATGCCGCGTGAGCGGCCCGAGAAATGCAAAAAGACAAAAAAAAAAAAAAAAAAAAAAAGTCGAGGAAGTGGGAAGCCGCTAGGTGGGATGAGAAGCTCAGGGATTCGGCCAGGCGGGGTGACAGTGGAGGGAGCGGTAGGTAGGGGGGGCTGGATCCTTTCATTCAGCGGCTGGGAAACAAAATCCCTTGGCCGCCGGGGGAGGGGCAGGCCTTTGCCCTAAGGTGTGGTGCTGGGGGGGGGGGGATGGGGGCGGTACCCGGAGCCTACTCTTTGAGAGCCGGAAGCGGGCGCAAGGGGCGGGGGTGGGGAGAGGAGGAAGCGGCGGTCCCAAGGCCGTCGGAGCACGCTGAGCATCTGGATGGAGTATTAAAGGGGGAGCGTATCTAGAAGGACCCGTGGCTCCGAGGAAGGGAAGCGAAGCGACACGGATCTCTTCCCAACCCCCGGAAGACGAAAGACGAAGGCCGACGGCCGTGATCACCAACTGCTGCCAGGCGCCTTTTGGTGACGCGGCCACCGCTCGCAGACGCGCTGACGGACCCCGGCCTCCACGTCGCAGGTTCTGCAAAGGCCTGTGGGAGCGTCCCGAGAGAAGGAGGGCCAAGATGGCGGAAGCGGCGGAGTCTCCTGGAGACCCGGGGACAGCAACGCCCAGGCCCCTGGTGAGCTTGGGATCTGCGACCGAAGGGACCGAGGGTGAGGAGAGTGCACCTTAAGGAAGTCGGGTGACGGGCTGGTTGCCTGAGAGTGCCGGAATCCCTTCCTCCCGGCAGGCCCTTTCTGTACCCGATACCAAAACCAGTCCCAACACTGCACCTATTCTTTGGGGTTCTTCCCTCCCTCGTTCTTTCCACGCCTTCTTGTGAAACTCATTCACTTTCCCTTCCCAGACTCTGAGGCTTGCCCTCCTCCCCTGCATTTTGTTAAATGCCGAGCTTTAAGCAATTTAATTATCTTTGCATCTGCTGTCCCTTCATTTTGTCAAGACCTGTCCTTAGCTCTTGTTGAAGTAGCCGCATTCTGGGATTTATGAGAGATTGTTTCCCATGGGACGTTATAACTTTATTTGCTTCGTGACCCCTCCCCCCATCGTCTTGGTTTAATCCTTGCCCTCCCTGTCGAAGCTCCTTGCAATCCTCTTCATCCTCTTCATGATGCTCTCTTGCTCCTGCCTGTACAGAGGATAGGATTTATATTGCAAATACAAGTCCAAAGCCTGGACAAGTATTTAAGAACACAGGTTTGGGAGTTAAACTTAACTGGTCTGGAATCACTCACTCTGCCGGCTGTATGAATTTGGGCAAGTCATTTCATGGAGAGTATTTCGTTATCTGTAAAGTGGAGATTAAAATACCTTTCTCAAAGAGTTCTTAGGAAGTTAACCTAATTAATGTGAAGTGTCTAATACAACCAGTGCCATAACTGAGGAGTGTAGTCAACTGAACATTCTGCCCTCAGTCCCTCCTCCCAAGCATTTAATTGTCTAGCAGTGTTTAGTTATATAGTAGTTGCTCAGTAAATGGTTCAGCCCTTTCATTTGTTTTAAACTGGCAACTTAACATAGTAGAGGACTAACCTGGGAGTCAGATGAAACTGATTCTAGTTTTCATTCTGCTTACTAGCTCTATTTGTTTTTCTCCTCATTCGACAAATATTTATTGAGCATCCACTATATTCTAGTCACTCTTTAGACACTGGGGATACAACAATGAAAGAAGGTGAGTAGGTCCAAGTTCTCATGGAGCAGTTGTGACCTTGAGGAAATCACTCTGAACTCCAGTTTCCTCACTGGGAAAACGAGGATAGTAACTCATCATAGAATTAGAGTACTAAATCAACTAATACATAGTGCCTGGTATACAATGTAGTTATAGTATATAACGTAGTTACATGTTATAACCATATAACAACCATATAACCATAGTGCCTGATATATAACATAGTTACAGATGTTTAGGTGTTTCATCTAATGTGCCCCACTCCTCTTTTATAAGCTTTCCCCTAATTAATTTTAGTGGTTCTGGTTACTCATTACTCAGTGTCCAATCCACTTGTATTCAACAAGGTTTTTTTTTTTTTCTTTTTAGGGCCACACCCGTGGCATGTGGAGGTTCCCAGGCTAGGGGTCTAATCAGAGCTACAGCTGCTGGCCTATGCCACAGCAATTCCTGATCCAAGCCACATCTTTGACCTACACCACAGCTCATGGCAAGACTGGATCCTTAACCCACTGAGCGAGGCCAGGGATTGAACCTGCAACCTCATGGTTTCTAGTCAGGTTCGTTCCCGCTGCGCCACGATGGGAGCTCCTATTCAGCAATGTTTACTGAACTCCCAGTGTGTGATACCCAATGCTAGTGGCTTTAGGGTGTATAGATGGCCTACCATTATGGTGCTTACAGTCCAATTTGTAGGGATGAGACAGATGTACAATGCTAAAATATGACAATATATAAGAATGGTACACATAAAATACTAAAAAAGTTTAAAAGAAGATGCTATCATGTCTACTTGGGGTGATGAAGCAAGCTATGTGGTAGAAGTTATATTTGAGGGGGCCTCAAAGGATGGGTAGAATTTGAAATTCAAGGTGAGCATAAGAGCTGTCAATGATTGAGAACCTGCTATGTGCCAGGATTGTGCTAGACATCCTCTGCGTGTTTTATAGACTTCACAGCAACTATTTAAGTTAGGTGGTTTTTAAACTGTATTCTATTTGCTGGTGGGGAGATGAGACTCAGAGAAATTTGATCATTTCCCTAGCGTGGCCAGGCTGAAATTTCAACCTAGGTCTGCTTCTGAAGCCCAGACTATTTCTCTTAGTGCTACATAGCCTCTCATGATGAAGGTACAGAGGTTAGGAGATGCTAATGTATTTATAGAATAACTTTGGCTAAAGCAGGGAAGTATTAGGGGTAAACCTTAAAAGATAAGGCTGCTAAGTTAGAACGGCAGTATGGAACAGTGGTTATAGATGTATGCTCTGGGGTCAAATTGCCTAGGTTTTCTTCTCTGCTCTGTCATTTAATTGGCTGTGGAATATTGGGGAGATTACCAAACCCCTCCATGGCTCAGTTTTCCTATCTGTAAAATGAAGATTAAGTGATACTTACAGGGCTGTTGGGTAGATTAAATGAGTTAACACATGTAAAACACTTGGTAGAGTACCTGGCATGTAATAATCATGCGATAAGTGTTGTTTCTTGCTGTTAACTACTATGTTGGGAAGTTTAATAGGCAACAGGAGCCAGTGGAAATTTTTGAGGAGGGAAGGGTTTAAAATCATGAATGTTGGAAGTTCCTGTTGTGGCGCAGTGGAAAAGAATCTGACTAGGAACCATGAGGTTGTGGGTTTGATCCCTGGCCTCGCTCAGTGGGTTGAGGATCCGGCATTGCCGTGAGCTGTGGTATATAGGTCGCAGACGTGGATCTGGCATTGCTGTGGCTGTGGTGTAGGCTGGATTCTACAACTGCGATTAGACCCCCTAGCCTGGGAACCTCCATATACCGGGGGCGTGGCCCTAAAAAGACAACAACAACAAAAAAAGACAAAAAAAATAAATGAATGTTTGGAGAAATCTAGGAGACCAACACAATTGTTGTAGTAGTTCCATGAGGAAGCGATGGCTACCTGGACTTCAGCATAGGCAGGAGATGTGAAGATTTGAGAAAGGCAGAATCCTTCAGGGTTTGCAGTGCTAGGGAGAAATGTGTCTTAGTTCAGTGTTTTTCAAACTTTAACATGCATCTCAGTCATCTGGGAAATCTTGTTAAATGCAGATTCTGATTTAGTAGGTCGTGATGAGGCCTGAGATTCTGCATTTCTAGTAAGCTACCAAGTGGTGGTGCTGCTGCTTCTCCTAGTATCTCATTTTGAAAAGCAAGGCTATGGGCAGATGGGATGACAGTGAGGCCCTGAACAGAAATACAGATGAGGAGAATGAGGGCTCTAAAAGAGTATTCATTTTTGGAAATATTTAGTTTGAGATATTGGCAGGCCATCCCATAGATATATAGCAGACAGTTGGACACTGAAATCTGGATTTAAGGGCTCATAAGCAGTCAGGACTAGAGAGGTTGATTTAGGAGTCATTTGTGTAGAGTTGAAAATACAGAATCTTAGGTAATGCCTGTCTACTGCCTGTCTAGGGAGCAGGAAAAAGAGCCATAGTAATGACTAGCCTGAGGTCTGGAAGGAAGCTGGTCCCAGGTGAAGGTGCTGACTAGAGACCATGCCACTAAGCGCCCCCACCCCAACCCCTTGGAGCCAGGCCTCTTGTACAGAGCTGTTTTCTGCTTGATGCCCCGCTCCCCAACCTTGTTGACTCTTCTCTCTCCAGGATTTTGGTCAGTAGCATGACCCATTGCTCCAGCCGCTTTTTTTTTTGGTCTTTTTTTTTTTTTAATTAAAGGCCACACCCATGGCAAATGGACGCTCCCAGGCTGGGGGGTCCAGTTGGAGTCACAGCTGCTGGCCACAGCCACAGCAACACAGGATCCAAGCCACGTCTGCGACCCATACCACAGCCTACGCTATCACCTGATCCCCAACCCACTGAGCGAGGCCAGTGATCAAACCTGCATCCTCTGGATACCATTCGGATTCTTTACCACTGAGCCTCAACAGGAACTCCTCCCAGCCTCTTTCTTAAGGCTTCAGGCCCTGCTTTTCCTGTGTGTTTTTGGCTCTGCCTCTGCCTGCTCCCCTTATTGGCCCAAACCAGGCAACAAAGTGTGCATGTGTGTTTCTGTGTACGTATGTGCATAAGCCTGCCTGCACAGATGAAGGGGAGGGACATGGGGTCAAAGTCACCTCTGTTTTCCACTGAGGGGCTAGTCAGAGAGCAGGGTCCACTAGCTGAAGGCTTAGTGATGCTGTCTCATTTATTTGGCTGGAGGGCCATGGATCCTGGCTAAGCTCACTGAGCAATGTCACTAATTCTCTGGAGAAGAGACAGGAAGGGTTGGGATGGGGGATGGGTAAGAATCACATGGCCCACTTTAGTGATTGCAGTGACTTCTGAAACCAAGTAGCTGGAGTTAGGGCCAACTTCCCAGGCTAAGGGAACAGTCTTCTATAAGACTGCCCTGGCTTCAGACATTAGCCACATATTTGGAGGTTCCAGGGACTACCCTCACTTTTGACCTACTGGCTACAAATTCAGAGATTCCCATTATCCCCTCATTCTCCTTAATTCGCTAGAATGACTCATGGAACTCAGGAGAATGCTACACTTAAAATTACATTTTTATTATAGAAAAATACACTTTTAATATAGTAAAAGGATACAATCCAAGTTAGCAAAAGGGGGAGATGCATAGGTTGAGGTCTGAGAGGATCCCTAACACAAAGCTTCCTTGTCTTTCTATGGAGTTAGGACAGGACTCTGATACGTCGATGCCTGACAATACTGCCAACCAGGAAAGTTAACTCATGTATCTAGAGTTTTTATTGAGGTTTCATTACGTAGGCATGATTAACTGGATCATTGACTCCCCCCCCCCCCCCAAGAGGCCAGGTTTATACCACAGGACTCAAATGCCCAGTCCTCTAATCTTGTGTTTAGTCTTTTTGGTGTTGTTAGCCCCCATGCTGAGTCATCTCATTAGCATAAACTAGGGTGCCACCAGGACTCGCCTGTTGGCTAAACTATTAGGGCCCACTATGAATAACAAAAATATTACTGTCATTTAGGAAATTTCAAGAGTTTAGAGGCTACCTCCCAGAAACTGGGGACAGAGGCCAGCCAAGTTCTTTCTTTCTTTCTGTTTTTTTGTCTTTTTAGGGCCATACTTGAGGCATATGGAGCTTACCAGGCTAGGGGGTCTAATCGGAGTTGTTGCTGCTGGCCCATGCCAGAGCCACAGCAACGCCAGATCCAAGCCAAATCTGTTACCTATAACACAGCTCATGGCAACGCTGGATCCTGAACCCACTAAGCGAGGCCAGGGATCGAACCTGCAACCTCATGGTTCCTAGTCAGATTTGTTTCTGCTCCGCCACGACGGGAAATCCCCAAATTTTTTATTATGTAACAGTGACAGAGCTTGAATTGACTTTCCTGGAATCTTGAACCTGAACTAACATTTATCTAGCCCCTGCTGTGATTCTGCTACTGTTTTACTTGTATTAAATACATTCCTTCCTCAGGACAACCCTGTGATGATGGTACCATTATCTCAGTTGTACAGATGAGCAAACTGAGACACAGGAAAAGGAACCTGCTCATTGTCACAAAGGTAGTAAATGATGGAGCTAGGATTTGAGCTCAGGCTGCCCGGCTCCAGGAGCTTGCACTCATAACCAAGTCTCTCCAGATACCACATGTTGAGCATTGACTGTGCTAGGTGACATACAGGTGCTAATTCTCATAGCACTGTTGTTTCCATGTGAGGGCAAAGCCCTGTTTGGCTTCAAAGCCCCTTCCTTCTCTACTGCCCTACCTACCCTAGCAGTAGCAGGCAGCAAGAAAACTCAAAACAAGCAATCCTGGAACTTGACAGGGCAGTGTCTTAGTATTGAAGAGAGAATAACAGCTTCAAAAAGGAGTGGTTTATCCATTAAGTGGTGAAGAATACTCAGAGGGCGAAACTGAGAAAGGCTTCTTGTATTTCTTGATTATGAGCTCACTGTTACAAAGCAGTGTCAGTCAAGGTGTAGGAAGACCAGTGCAGATTACAAAGGATTAAGTGAGTGGGAGATCGAACAGAAGTTTGATCAGAGAAGAGGAAAGAAAAGAGAGTAGTTTGAGGGAGTGGCAAAAACAAGGAAATGATATAGTATAAAGAGTAGTATGATGAACTCATGTACCTATCAACACTCTACTGTTCTTATTTCATATATTTCCCCACAACATTTTTTCTGGAGGATTATTTTAACCTTTTTATTTTGAACTAATTTTTGATATAAAGAGAAGTTGCAAAAATGGTATAGAGAGTTCCTATATACCTCACCCAGCTTCCTCTAATGTTAATGTTGCATGTAACAGTAGTACAAGTATCAGAACCAGGAAGTTAATGTTGGTACAACACTATTAAACTACAGATCTTATTTGGATTTTATCAGGATTTCCACAGATGTCCTTCTTTGTTCCAGGATCTCACATTGTATTTAATTGTTATTTTTCCTTAGTTTCCTTCAGCCTGTAATGATTCTTCAGTCTTTTCCTTGTCTTTCACAAACTTTTGTATTTTAAAGCAAACCCAAGACTTATCACTTTACTCATAAGTACTTCAGTATGTTTCTCTAATAGGTAAGGACTTTTTCATTATCTGCTTTGTTATCACACATAACAAAATATTAATAATTCCTTAATGTCATCTCTTCACTTTCTCTCAGTTTTCTAAAAAAAAAAAAAAAAAAGAGGTGTGTTTACAGTGTGTTCAAATCAGAATCCAAATAAGGTCAGCAAATTCTATTTGGTTAATAGGTCTTTTTAAATACATTCTCCTCTTTTTAGTATAATTTATTTGTTTAAATTCAGCCATTTGTCTTGTAGAATTCTCCACTTTCTGTATTTTATTTGACTGATTATATCCTGGTGGTATTCATTTTTAGTATGTGCTTCTGTCCATAGTATTTCCTGTAAACAGATCTAGAGGCTTATATATTTGCGTTCATTTTGGCTTGGGGAAGGGAGGGGAGGGGAGGCAAAAAGAAAAAAGAACTTGGATGGTCCCTAAAATTAGGAATTTTTTTTTTGTTTTCTAACTTTTTATTAAGAAAAAATTCAAACATATATAAAAGTAGAATGATAAAGTAGACCCTCATGTACCCAACCTTCAATATCAATTATCAGTTTATGGCTAATCTTTTTTCTTCTGTAGACCTACCCACTTCCCTTCTATACCATTTTGAAGGAAATCCTAGGCATCATTACATTAGTCAGTATTTGATATATAACTCTAAAAGATAAGGATTCTGTTTTTAAAGAACATAATATCATTAGTACAACTAAAAAATCAACAATTCCCTAATATCAAATGTCTTTTCAGTATTCAAGTTTCTAGTTATCTCCTAAATGTTATATTTTTATAATTTAATATCTGGCCCACTACCTTTTCTGTAAATAAGGTTTCATAGGAGCACAGCCACATGTAATTTTTTATGTATTGTTTCTGCTTTCCTGCTACAGCAGCTGAGTTGAGTAGTTGCAACAGAAACCATCTGTCTTTCAAAGCCGAAATTTACTGTTTGGGTCCTTCACACAAAATGTTTGGTGACCTCACCTTTAGGCTGTCATTTTTTAGAACAGTTAAGAATAAGAAAAAAAAATTATATTTACCTTCATTTAAACCACTTCTGAAAATCTTCATTTCCTTGTGTAAATTCAGATCTCCTTCTGATATGATATTCCTTTCTGAAGATCATCCTTTAACATATCTTGTAGTGCATGTGTCAGCTTTAGCTTATCTAAAAAGTCATTATTTTGCCTTCATTTTAAAACAGTTTTTTGGCCACACCAGTGGCATATGAAAGTCCCTGGTCAAGGGATTGAATTTGAGCCGCAGCAGGGACCTACACCACAGCTTCTTGCCTTCATTTTTAATGGCTGTTTTTGCTGGGTTTAGAATTCTGGGTTGACAGTTTTATTCTTTCAGCACTCTAAAGGTGTATCCATTTTCTTAATGCCATGTGTAGTTTTAGGTGGCATGTCTGTTATCTCTTTGCAAATGTCTTTTTTTCTGTCTGCCTTTAAGATTTTCCTCATTATCTTGGTTTTCAGTAGTTTGAATGGCTAGGTTTGTGGATTTTTGGTTTTGTTCTGTCTTTAGGCTGATTGGGGTTCTCTGGCCTTGGATCTGTTATTTGATGTCTTCTATTATTTGGGTGGAAAATGCAGCCATTATCTTTTCAAATATTTCTTTAGATCCATTATCTTTCTCTCCTTGTGGGATTTCAGTTGTGTACAAATTAGACTATTTAATATCGACCCACAGCTCTTGGATGTTCTATTCTATTTTGGTTTTTTTTCCCTAGTTTTATTGAGATAAATTCACCATCATTCACGCATACACCTTTTCTACTAGAGCTAGATCTTGGAGAGAAACCCACTATTTTATGTAGGAGCAAAGGGAAGACAGAAAACTAAAGAGGAACAGTAAGAAAAACACTGGTAAAACAGTACCCACCCTAAGCACAGGTAAAAGGGTGGTACTTTCTCAGTGATCTTTTCTTTCCCCAGCTGATGTAGACTCTTAATAGTCTGGCCCTGGGATGATTTTCCACCCCTCCTCC
Source organism: Sus scrofa (assembly GCF_054392235.1). Lineage (NCBI taxonomy): Eukaryota > Metazoa > Chordata > Mammalia > Artiodactyla > Suidae > Sus > Sus scrofa. The sequence goes on from NC_139401.1 coordinate 64,676,478, forward strand.
AGGGGTAGCAAGATTTTGTCCTTGATGTGGGAACCTTCAATGCATCACCAGCTTCATGTTCCTCTTCTACTAGAGATGGACCAAGACAACAAAGAATTCCTGCCTCCCAGGTCCCCACCACCAAGCCAGCAAGTATGAAGTAACAAGAAACAGCAGTCGAGTGCTAAGGGAGATGCTAGATCTGGTCACAGATGTGGCTTGGATCCCACATGCTATGGCTGTGGCACAGGCCAGCAGCTGCAGCTCCAATTCACTCCTAGCTTGGGAGCTTCCATATATCCCAGGTGTGCCCCAAAAAGCAAAAAAAAAAAAAAAAAGAAAGAAAGAAGAAGAAAAATAAGAACATTCAAATATGTATATATATTTTTATCTCCTCCTTTATTAGATAAATAGTAGCATATATACAAAATTTTCTCCACATTATCTTTTAAATTTAACACACCATAGTTGTTCTTAGAGACATTCCCATTCCTTCTTACAGTTGCATAGCAATCATGTGGACATACTGCACTTTGTTCAATGAGTTCTTTGTTACATTTAGACTATTAGTTTTTTTTGCTCTTACCAGTAGTCGTGTAATAAAGAGCCTTGTGTATATGTCTTTTTGTATTTTTACCACTTGATCTTTAGACTCCCAAAAATGGTGAGTGATCCATATATAAATTTGCTAGATGTCAGATTCATCTTCAGTAGAGTGTAGTACCATTTTGCCTCCCCACTAGCAGCATTTGTGTGTGCTCTTTCCCTTCAGCTTCACTTGGAGAGTATGTTGTCACACTTGGATTTTTGCTGGTCTAACAGGTGAAAATTTTTACTTCAAGTAGTTTTAATTTGCCTTTCCCTTATTAAGAGCATGATTGAAAGTTGTTTTTCGTAAGTTGGTTGAACAATCTTATTCTTCCTAAAATTTTAGTACATTGTCTTGTATTTCATTTACCTCTAACAACTACCCACTAAATATTGTGCCCATTGGGCCAAAAAACACATGAGAACAGATTACTCCTGTTTTCCCAGGAACTAGAAGATGCTAGAGTTTCAGAAGTCACAATAATCAAATTTGACATATGAACATAAGAGTTTGAAAGTTTGCAATCTTGCAAGTCACTTTGGAAATGTCATTTGATCTATGGTTGCCAACAACCTGATAAAAAGTGTATAAATAATGTATTTTGCTATTTCCATGTTCTTCCCAGTTTCCATTTTGACTTCACATAATGCTCCTTTTTAGCCAATAGAGGCCACTAGAGCCCACTAAGGAACAGAAGTGGAACAGAATCATGGATATGCTAAGATGTGATTGCTGAAAGGTCACCTTTTCATAGCTTTGCAGTCTTACTTGCTTATGTCCTGTGAAGCTTTCTTTTTTTTTTTTTTTTGTCTTTTTGTCTTTTTTTTTTGTTGTTGTTGTTGTTGTTGCTATTTCTTGGGCCGCTCCCACGGCATATGGAGGTTCCTAGGCTATGGGTTGAATCGGAGCTGTAGCCACCGGCCTACACCAGAGCCACAGCAACGCGGGATCCGAGCCGCGTCTGCAACCTACACCACAGCTCACGGCAACGCCGGATCATTAACCCACTGAGGAAGGGCAGGGACCGAACCCGCAACCTCATGGTTCCTAGTCGGATTCGTTAACCACTGCGCCACGACGGGAACTCCTGTGAAGCTTTCTTGAGGGCAAGAGAGTGTCTATGCTATTTACTTTATAATTTTTTCCATCATATGCTATGCCCTTCTTTAAGTTAAAAGAAATAAGCATTTGAGAATTTTAGTTAATTGCATTGTTCAGTGTCTGGTGAGCTAATGCCTTACTTTAAAAACTGTATGAAACCCTGCAAAAAAATAGTCCTACTCTCTAGGAAATGATGTTTTTTGGGGGGGAGTCCTGCAGTTTATTACAGGCTATAAAATTTTTTTCCTAATTCTTCTCAGTTTGCAGGCCTTTCAGATATATCTATCTCACAAGACATCCCCGTGGAAGGAGAAATCACCATTCCTATGAGATCTCGCATTCGTGAATTTGACAGTTCCACATTAAATGAATCTGTTCAGAATACCATTGTAAGTTAGACGAGTTGAGGGAAGTTCTGTTCAGTGTCATGGGATAAATAACTAATTGCACTTTGTAATGTTTTTGTTCACTGATTTTCAATGTATTATATTTATTGAAATTTAAGATTCTCCCTTAGAGAATAATTTGGCACAGCCTTTTTGGAAAGCAATTTGGCTGTGATTGATAATAAGAAATTTAAAATATATTTTTAAGGTGATAATTCTTCTTCTCCAGGTATAGTATAAGGAAAAAAGTTTTTTAAATACAAAAAAATATTCTTATAAATACAGAAAATATTTATACAAAGATGTTTGTTACAGTAGTCTTTATAATGGGGGGAAATTAAACCACAGAAGAGTAGTTGGTTAAGTAAATTATGTCTGTGCGGATAGAATGGTAAACAACCATTAAAAACTATGTTCACAAAGGACTATTAATGACATGAAGAAATTTCTAGGTGAAAAAATTAGGACAGAATAACCTTAATTGTATTTTGAAAGGTTATATTTTTATGTCTGTACCCTTCTTTAAATGTCTAAATGTTTAAAAATCCGGCTTCTAGGATTCATTTACCAGCTAAATTAGAAATGTTGCAAATTTATTTTACATATTGTGAAGAATGTGGTGGCTGAGAAGCAGGATAATTGGCCCTTGTGACCTCATCGTGTATGAACTGAAAGTCAGATGCTATGTTTTACAGAGCAGATTTTACTAGTGCTATTATATTTGTTCCTTTAAGTAACATATTAGGAGGGCTATATTCCTCTTTTGCAGAGTTTTAAAAGACAGAACAGATCGTTGAGGTAAAGAGTTAGATGTTGGCTTAAGTAGTTAATCAGAAAAGTTAACAGAAAAAGGAAATAATAGAAAAACCATACCTTTCTGGTTTGTTTGTATAGCGAAGGAATTAAACTGGAGCTATAGCTCTAAAATTCAATGAAGAGCTTCTAGGAGATTGAAGTAGATCGAAATGGAATAAATTTTAGCAAATTAAGTGAGGGGCTGCTTGGCAACCTTGGTCATCACAATACAACAAGTTGTTTATATTTTTCAGATGCGTGATCTAAAAGCTGTTGGGAAAAAATTCATGCATGTTTTGTACCCAAGGAAAAGTAATACTCTTTTGAGAGATTGTAAGTATATGAGGTTTTTGAGGATTTACTATTTTTCGCCATACCTTATCCTAAGTAGGCTCTGGGGTAATAAAACTAATATCATTTTGCAGGACAAAAAAATATTAAAAATATAAAATCAGAGTTCCAGTCGTGGCTCAGCGGAAATGAATATAACTAGTATCCATGAGGATGCAGGTTCGATCCCTGGCCTCGCTCAGTGGGTTAAGGATCCGGCATTGCTGTGAGCTGTGGTGTAGGTTACAGACAAGGCTCGGTGTTGCTGTGGCATGGGCTGGCAGTTGCAGCTCCAATTCGATCCCTAGCCTGGGAACTTCCATATGCGATGGGTGTGGCCCTAAAAAGACAAAAGTTATATATATAAAAAATATATATATATATTGAGTATATAAATGAAATTTTTGAAAAGACTTAAAAATTTAGAGTGGAATTTTAAAGATTGGAAGATTTTGCTTAATATATTGTCCTTATCGATAAATATTGACTGTATATTCTCACCTTCTATAATGGACACTGCAAAAAATATTTCTGGAAGTGGCAAACACATAGGGACTTTGTTCAAATTAAGAGCTGACTATCTCCAAGGGAAAGGCAAAATGTTTAAATATTAAATTAGAATAATAGCTAATACCCATTTAGGATTAACAAATTAATTGTACTTTATTGACATTTCTGTTTTCAGAATGGTCATTTACTCTGTTGACTGCTTTCTTTAGGAGTTTTGCAGTAAATTATCTGTTATTTACAATTGATTCTTAAAATTGGTAGACCTTTTTCTTTTCACGCATTCTTGATTTCCTTAGTAATATTTATCCAAAAAATTGAATCAGTTATTTGAGAGTAGTAACAGTATCATAAGTGTACCTTCTCTTTTGGCAGCATTTCAGCTGTAATACAGGGATGTCAAATTATGGCAAATGTGCCATCACTGTATGGAGATTGGATGCAGTGTCAGAATCATCTTCAACACAGTATTCTGTGGATTGGAGCTGACATGTGAATTGCTATTACTACCTAATAGAAAGGTCATGGACAAATCTGGGTTTAAATAGTGTTTTCATCACTAGATGTGTGATCTCAGATAAAATAGTTAACTTTTCTGAGGTTGAACTTTCTTCCTCTATTAAAGTAAAAATAATGACACGTACCTACTCGAGGATTAGAGATGTAATGCATATCAGCCACCTCACACATCATCTGCCATTTAGTAGACCCTCTATAAATGTTAGCTACTATTCTGGGGCATTCCCCTCACCATATCTTTTTTAATCCTTACAACAGCCTTGTGAAGTAAGAGTTATTGTTCTTGTTTTACAGATGAAGAAAATGAGTCTCAGGGAAGCCAAAAATATCTTGTCAGTATCACACAAGCAGGATTAGAACCCAGTTTTCAGGTTCAGTGCCCTTTCTACTCTATCACTGCCATCCCAGATGTGACACTATCCTTCCAACTGCTGCTGTGGCTCAGTTCAGAGCAAAGTTGCTTCAGTCACGATGCAGAACCAATGTGTTAGTTTGCTGATTAATAATCATATGGCTATGTCACATGTTAAGATCCATTCCCAAACCTTGTGGGGATGGTTAAGGCTTGCACGGAGGGTAAGTCACAGCCAAAATTTGTGCTTCTGCCCTGCCTTGTTATCATTGAACTTGGCAAAGTGGCAAGGAAAAAAATTCACAACTTAAAAATAATTTTAAAAACAACAACACAATGAGATACCACTTCAGATCCATTAGGGTGGCTATTATGAAAAAAAAAATAGAAAATAGCAAGTGTTGGAGAGGATGTGAAGAAATTGGAACCTTTGTGCATTGCTAGTGGGAATGTAAAATGGTACAGACACTGTGGAAAACATCATGGTGGTTCCTCAAAAAATTACATACTTAACCATATGAATCAGTACTTCTATTTCTGGGTATACTCAAAAGAAGTGAAAGCAGAGATTCAGACATATTTGTACACTCATGTTCATAGCAGCAGGCAGAAACAACTCAGATGTCCATCAGTGGATGGATGGGTAAGTAAAATGTGGTATATAAACCATGGTATATACATTATGGGATATTACTCATCCTTAAAAAGGAGTGAAGTTCTGACACATGCTACAACGTGGATGGACCTTGAAGATATTATACCGATAGAAAGTAAAATGATGTTTGTCAGAGGCTGAGGGAGTATTGGGGAGTATTATTTCATGTGTTGGAGTTTCAGTTTGGGAAGATGAAAAAGTTCTGGAGATGGATAGTGTGATGCTTGTGCAACAATGAAGCTCAGTGCCTGTACATTTAAAAGTGACTGACATGGTAGATTTTGTGTAATACGTGTTTTACAAGAATAACTACTTGTAAAAATAAAATACTTTAAAATACAGTGTTTTTTACAAATTAAAAACAATCTTCAGTGCATTAAAAAAAAGCCACCGTTTTAATGTCAGTTGTACTTGAATTCAATTTTTCATTTAGTAAATTAAAAAATTTATTAAGAACAGTAATAGTTTATTAGAGTGTTAGGATTATGGTTTTTTTTAAACATTTTCCACAAACTGTCCTCAGTGATAATCAGAATTACTTACTTTAAAAAATGATGTGGAGTTCCCATTCCGCTCAGTGGAAACAAACCCGACAAGCATCTATGAAGATAGGGTTCAATCCCTGGCCTCGCTCAGTGTGTTAAGAACCAGGCATTGCTGTGAGCCGTGGTGTAGGCCAGCAGATGCAGATCCAATTTGCCCCCTAGCCTGGGAATTTATATATGCTGCAGGTGCAGCCCCCCCCCCAAAAAAAAAGCCAAAAAAATGATGTGTTCACATATGCATACTTCTTTCAGGTAAAGTTACATACATGTGAGGTAAAAGTTAGAAGTGGTATGTGTACCTTTTTTTCATATTATTTGAGGAAGATAATTGTGCTTAAGCTCTTTGTTACTGAACTGTTGTGTTAATCGCCCAACAGCTCTTTCTTGAGAATCACCATGCTTAGAACTGATGTTGACAGAGCTTTTATAGTTTTCAGAAAGCTTTCATAGTATATGTTAACGTTTAACCCTATGGAATTACCAATATTGGACTCTTTTTCCAGTTATAAGAACAGCAATTCTGTGCTAGTTCAAGGTAGTAATTATAAAAGGGAAGCAGTGTTGCAGAGTAGAAAGGACTTGGTAGTAGGAATCAGAAGATCTACATTCTGATCCCACCCCCACACCTAACTGTTCAGGTAAAATTGGGCAAGTCACTTCTCATCTTCATTTTTCATATTTGTGAGGTCAGCTTGATTATACTTCCCTTGTCTAATGTATTCTCAGATTGGTGAGGTGACTTGGCTTTAGTCTTTCTGGTGGTGTGGTGTGGGGCATATAAGTCTTTTGACTCTTTGCCCATTGGTCTTTAACTCCAGCATGCTGGAATGTGGCCTAGTTAAGCAGGTAGGGAAAGGGGTGATTTGTGGTATATGAAGTAAACAAAACATATAGGATATGTGGAGAAGGGCATTCAGAATGGGGAGCAGGGAAGGCAAGTAGAGGCCTGGGAGAGATGGGAAGGCTTTGAGCAGACAGAGAAAGCCTCGATGTCTGAATTCCAAGGGTGGGATAAAGACAGATAAAGATAGAAAATACTACATGGTTGTGTCTTAACCATCTTCTGTCTTTTCTTACTTTGTAGGGGATTTATGGGGCCCTTTAATCCTTTGTGTGACACTTGCATTGTAAGTACTTATATTTCCTTTTTTTGTCATTTGAGATAGATTAGACTTTTTTCATGGAGTTTCAAAATTGAAAGGGATTTTGACTGAATAATTCATTTAGGACTTCTGTGACATATTGTATTCTTTATGTATTTAAATCTAAAAAGTCGTGTACCTTTCTAGATCAGTTCAGAGAGTGTTGGAATTTAACAATATGAAAATTATGCCCACCTTTGTTTACCAATGACTTCTTAGCTTGTTTTAGCCATTTCTTTCATTTTTTTGTTTTGGCCACACTCACGGCATGTGTAAGTTCTGGGGCCAAGGGTTGAACCCACGACACAGCAGTGACCTGAGCCACTACAGTGACAACTCCGGACCCTTAACCAATTGTGCCACCTGGGAACTCCTGTTTTAGCCATTTCTATTCAACATTTATTCACTCTCATGTACCTCTCCATAATTAAACTAAGTGAATTAAATATCTGTGGGTTTAAGCACTGTATATTTGTAAACATAATTCTTTTTAAATTTTACTAAAAATGTAAGTGAGAATAAATTAGAAATGGTAGAGTTCAAAGCAAAATCATGTTTCACACACATTGTATGTAAAAGGAAAAGGACAGAAGAAGGAAAACAAAGTTCCACTGGAGAGAAGAATATAACCATTGGTAGAGTAGAAAAAATACTGCACTAGGATTCACTTCTGAGTTCTCACCATAACTCTGCTATCAGTAGAGTGACTTTGGTCTATTAATAACTAAAATTTGTGTAAGGATTTTTCTCAGCTAACAACAGGTTTCTAAATAACTTTGCTTATCTTATCCTCAGTAACAAGAAGTGAATATTATTTTCCTTTTTTGACAAACAAGCTCAGGTTCAGGGAAACTGAGGCCTGAACCAAGGTCACATAATCAGTGGTAGACCTGGGATTCGGCCTCAGGTTTCCTTGACTGTCCATTCTCCACCCCTGTGATTATTACACACCTCTTCCCACCTAACCTCTCTGGGTCTCCTTTTCCATATTGATAGAAGGAAATGGTTGAGGGTCTTTTCCAGGCCTAACCTGTTATGATTCTAAATTCAACAAGTTTCTTACTGGCTTCTCTACCCATTTTAAAATGTAAGTCAAGCATATAGCAATTTAGGTAAAAATATAGAGTGCTATATCTTATGCTTAAAATAACCACATCAAGGGAAATAATCCAATGCCTTGATGAAAGGGTTTATATTAGAAGCTCTGAGCATATACTGTTTTATTTTTAAAAAATTAACCTTACAGATTGTGGAGTTTAACCCCACTAATATCCAGAGAAGAAAACAGGAAATCAAGTGATTTGCTCCAGTTTACATATCTAGTGACAGAATTTGGATCAATATCTCAGTCTCTTGCCTTCCAGGCAAGTTAATGTTCTTTCCATAATGCCATGCTGAAGCAGTAAGGGATCCAGCCAACAAGTGACAAGGGCCAGCATTCTTTGCCTTGAATTGTGAGGACTCAGAATGGAATATGCAGAACTGTAGAATACAAAAACCTGTACTGGCAAATAGCATAGTAAAGCAAAACTTACTGTGGGAACTTCTCTATACTTGGTAATAAGAAGAGGTTGCGAGCTTGATGATGTTTCTTCTTGTTTTACTGAAAAAAGAAATGAAAATACAAGTGTTCTAAGTCCAAAATTCAAAACAATTTACATCTGTAACTTCTTAGACGAAGAGAGGATGTTTCAGTGACTGAATACTCAGTTTCGAAGCAAAACCTTTTAGTGGTAATCTGATTGTTTAAATCCACAGCTAAATAGGTTTGTAGACTTTTTCCATTTTTAAATCCAGAACTAGAACCTTAAGCCAAGGAGTATAAAATCAAATGTGTACATGCATGAATTGTGAATTGGTGATAAGAAGCCCTTGCAAGGGAACCTGTGGCTGTGTCAACTGCATCTGACTGTTGCCATGTGGAAACACAGGCCCAATGTTAAAAACTCTAATGATTTTTCAAGAAAATCCAGAAATACATATTTTATGTGAAACCTCCCAATTTTAAATAATGTCAACTTGAATTTAAGACCATTCTAAGTACTATATGGACCAACAACCTCATGTCTGTGAGCCACATTTAGCCCTTCAGTTTATACCCTCTGCTTAAAAAAAAAAAGTCTTCAGTAATTTGTTTAAACATTCCCATAAGGCCAAATGGAGTACTCCTTGTAGTCCTGAGGCATTTAGAATTTGAAATAATGGGAGCCTTGCCATATACTTCTGGCGTTTTCCTTTTGTACAACCTGCTTGTTATAAATCTTCAGGTAAGGTATAGGGCAGCACCCTGATTCAAAGTTTGAGAACCTGTTCTTTAAGTTTGTTGCTCTAAATAAAAGATTAGGCAATTCTCATGCCATTTCCTTATTGCAGAATGCTTCAGAGAGGCTCTGTAGATAGCGAAAAAGATGGAGGGCCCCAGTTTGCAGAAGTGTTTGTCATTGTCTGGTTTGGTGCAGTTACCATCACCCTCAACTCAAAACTTCTTGGAGGAAACATGTGAGTATTATTAAAATGCATATGTTTTCCCTTGCCAGGTTGCATATCTTAGACTCTTAAGGAAATCTGGCTAGTTTTGTGTTCTTCAAAAAGAAAAATCAAAATAAATGAAAACCAAAGAGGAAGTTCTCTTAAAACCACTGAACAGGGATTACCTAGTTGAATTAAATTATCTAGGGCCCTTTGATAAGCTTCAGATGCTCTCTCTCCAGCCATTGAAATCATAGGCAAAGTTTTTTGTGTTAGAAGATTATGTTTATCTTTGGGAACAGATGGTCCATAGCTTTCAACAAATTTTCTTTTTTCTTTTTTTTTTCTTTTTGTCTTTTTAGGGCTGCAGTGGCAGCATATGGAAGTTCCCAGGCCAGGGGTCAAATTGGAGCTATAGCTGCCAGCCTACACCACAGCCACAGCAATGTGGGATCTGAGTTGCATCTGTGATCTACACCATACCTCACGGCAATGCTGGATCCTAAACCCACTGAGTGAGGCCAGGGATCGAACTTGCATCCTCATGGATACTAGTCGGGTTTGTTGCCGCTGAGCCATGACAGAAACTTCTCAACGAATTTTCAAATATTCACATAGATCTATAAACCAGAAAAGATTAAGAAACAGCATCTTAGAGGTTCAGTGGGAGAAAGAGGTCTCTAGGAATTAGAGTAGATCATCTGGTATTTTAGATGGCTGACTCTTCAAGTGTTTAAGAGGAGAAGAGGAGGGAATGGGGAGAGAAGCTGAAGCATATGTTTAATACAGAAGCCTATCCTCATAAAGTTGATGTATTATTTATGTGGAGGAGGGTAATAGTCTATGGTACATAGAAATCTGTGTAATAAACTGTATCATGGTACAGATTAGCTATATTTATGATCTTTATGGATGTATGTTGTTTTTTAGATCTTTTTTTCAGAGCCTCTGTGTGCTGGGTTACTGTATACTTCCCCTGACTGTGGCAATGCTGGTTTGCCGACTGGTACTTTTGGCTGAGCAAGGACCAATAAACTTCATGGTCCGGCTTTTTGTGGTGATCCTGATGTTTGCCTGGTCTATAGTAGGTAAGAACATACTTACCTCCTTAATAGCAGAGCAGACCAAAACAGGCAGAGATGAAGACCAGATGAGGAGCAGTGTAACTTATAGGCCACATGTGAGTGACATGATTCTTACCATTGTCGTCCATAGAACTGTCACCTCTCAGTATAGGCATTGATAGGGATAATGTTCCTCTTAGATGGCTGTCTGGACTTTGGAGATGTGGAGAGTCACATCTTTATTTATTTATTTTTTTTATTTTTTCAATCCTTAAATAATGGATAGGGTTGGGACGGGAGATTACACCAGACCTAGCTTAGTCCTGGCATATATATAGGAGGCATTGGTGACTTGGGAAATGTTGTGAGCCTTTTCCTGACAAATGAATTACAATAATAGCTAGCATTTACCAATTGCTTATTATAGGCCAAGGACTGTTGTATGTTATATGTATTATCTCATTTAACCCTCACAACAACCCTAATAAATAAAAACTGTTATTAATTGGCCCCATTTTTATAGATGAGGAACAGACACAGGTTAAGCAGCTTGGCCTAGGACACAAAATTCATAAATAGGGGAATCAAGTTTCAAACCCAAGCAGACCACATATCTGTTTAGAACTATATTCTACCTCCCAGTATAGGTTTGTTAACTGTCATTATATAGTATTTTTCTGCTTCAGTAGAAATTTCTGCGAAAGACTAGTGAGAACCTATAGCAGTGGTAATGAATACTATTTGCTTATTGTTTGTACATTCCTAAAATTCTTAAATTCCACCTCAAACTGGAAGTGTTCCCTAGCTTATTTAATGATAGACAGACTGCCTAATTTTAAGTTCAGTACGTCTCTTTGTTCTGTAACATGGTTAAAAACCAAGAAGTAATCTAAAACTAAGGTCCAAAAGTACCAGAATTGATATTCCAAAGAATATTATATTAAATATTGTTTAATGTTTAATATTGTATGAAACTTGGGCACCTTATCCATGGAAGAACCTCTTATTCCCTCACTTTGAGTCTGCTAATTTACTATACATGTAGTTCTTTTTTTTTTTTTAATTTTTTTTTTTTTTTTTGTCTTTTTGTCTTTATAGGGCCGCACCCACAGCATATGGAGGTTCCCAGGCTAGGGGTTTAATCATCGGAGCTACAGCTGACGGCCTCTGCCACAGCCACAGCAATGCACAGGATCCTTAATCCACTGAGTGGGGCCAGGGATCGAACCCACAACCTCATGGTTCCTAGTTGGATTCATTTTCGCTGCACCATGACGGGAACTCCCATGTAGTTCTAAATAGCTTAGTTATCTAGTAACCAGGCTTATAACAGTTCAGCAAGTAGAATTTTGGAAGAGAGAGAGGTTCCTGTAAGCATTCATACTTTAATTTAGCAAATATACATTAAGCACAAACTGTTTTGGACATTGTGCAGGCACGGTCTCTATCCTCTGAGTTCACAAGCTAGGCGTGTAAACTCTTAAGGGCAATAAAGTGTTCCAGGAAGGTGATGAAAGTCTGTGCAGGGTATATTGGGGACATATAAGAGGTAAGTGGGCAGTTCTACCTGGGGGTGGTGGGGAGGGCAGGATACTAGATGGTTGTTCAGGAAAGAGTTCCTTGAAGGGTGTTTACTCATGAGTAGATAAAAAAGATGAGTAGGTATTTCTTGGATGGACCTGCAGAACGGCATCTGAAAAAAGCTGATAACTCAGAACAATTACTAAAAAAACAGCAGTGTGAGGCCATTTGCCACAGGAGCTTTGTAAGCTTGTTCAGCACAGATCAATAACTTCCCAGAAAGGGGAAAGAAACCCCTTTTAGAAAGCTTTCCATCTAAAATGTTTGAAAACTCTCAAAGCTTTGATACTTGAAACAAGCAGCCCTCAGCTGACTGGAAAACTCTGCTGCCAAATGCCTTTTTCTCTGAGGATCACAAATATAACTGAACATGTAGTATATAATTCTTCGCCCCATACTATGCCAAGTACATTCAGGTTTAGTAAATGTTAGTAGTTGTGTCAGTCTTATTGTATTAAATATTCCTTTTTGTTTTGTTTTGTTTTGTTTAGCCTCTACAGCTTTTCTTGCTGATAGCCAGCCTCCAAACCGCAAAGCCCTTGCTGTTTATCCTGTTTTCTTGTTTTATTTTGTCATCAGTTGGATGATTCTCACCTTCACTCCTTAGTAAATCAGGAAATGGAAATTAAAAACCAAGGAATTCAAAGCTCATCTGAAAGATGCAGTTCACCATGGAGCTTTGCCTCTGGCCCTCTTTTGTCTAATTTTGAAGGTATTTGGTAACTGGGTACGTGAGGAGATTAAAAGGGAGCCATAAAGCACCATCACCATTTATGTAAGGAACTGACCTTTGAAAGGCTGTCCTTTACCTTTTAATATTATTTCTTTAAAATACATGTGCATAGTACACACAGTCTCATGCCTCCTGAGGCATAATGGGGTCACCGTGGTCCATTTGGGTGACAACCAGTGACTCAAGAAGCACATGGATACATCCTGCAAGTTGAATATAGTTGGTAACTATATTTTTAGTTTTGAGAATACCAGTTCAGGGTGCAGCTCTTAAACACATTGCCTTATGACTATTAGAATATGCCTCTCCTTTCATAAATAAGAAAGGATATCTATCCATTTTATTTCTCTTAAGCTTAAAAAGACAATGACAGAGGTTGGGAAGGGGGTTCATAGATGTGGGAGGAAAAAACATGAACTAACCAAAATTCAGATTTTGATTAGAGAAAATTCTGCACTTGTTGCTTAAAAAAAAAAAAAAGCAGAGGACATCTAAAACCTAAGCTTTTTTAGTCTTTCTGTATAGTTACCCTTCTGTGCTTCATTAGCACTTCATTGACACTCTTAACTTTTAATCTTATTCCCTAGTTCTGCATATGCAAGCTATTAGCGGTCAACATATAATTTTCCTTTGACTGAAGCTCTCAGTGGACTGACCAATGCTTGAACTTATCCAAGTAGAAGATCTCAGAAATTTAGATTGGTAGGTCCCTAATGCATATTATTATGTGGGCACCTTCTCTTAAGGGTAGAATGAGGTGGTTTGCATAGAGCATAGCTCTAAGGAACCCTTTGCTATTCTGTGTAGTCTGGCCTCTAAGTAGAAAGTAAAGCTAAATCAGAAGCCTGCATTTGACCATGTGAACATGGAGGGATTTAGTGTTCCGATGGCTGATTCACAGAACGTCTAGATGCTTAGAGCATAACATAAGATGAGTTGAGCTGCCACCTTTTTTCATAGTGGGCTTAGCAGTTTTCATTAGGTATGGTTTTTTGGGTTGGGAAATGTCAATTTATTTTGTTGGATTTAGACTTTATTTGTAAAGCCACTTAGCTCTCCTTTAGACAAGTACTTTTTTGCACATAAGCACCGACTTGTATTCTCAGCTATTTATGCACGCAAGTATGAAGGCTTTTTAGAGAGCGGGGTGTCTGGGACATGCTGATTCTGAGCTAATCATGGCTCCTTTAAGGTAATATGAGCTGCTGCCTTCTATAAATTGCACAGTGAAGAACTCTTAATAGACAAAGATTAGGAGTCAGGCAGAAAACATTTGTTGTAAATATGCAGTTACTTATAAAGATAGGAATTTCTTATTCTGCATTTTTTCTTTATCACAGAATTTAAATATTTATTCATTTGTATTTAAAGACAACCTACACATAGATATATAATTTTAAAGACATTTTCTCCATCCCTTGATTAACCTAATGAACAGTACTAGGACAGATGAGTTCTTGGAATGATATTCAACTACAAAGCGTTACAAAGTTGGTCCCCTCTGTTTCAGCCTTGTTCAGATATTTGGGTACTGTGTTTGTATTTATTTCAATGTCCCTTTTAAATTTCAAAATGAACCCTTTTAGGATAAAGCCAGAGTTTCAGTCTTGCACTGATAAAATATTTTGAAATTGGTTCTAATTTTGAACTTGGTCGTAAATTATCCATTTCCATTGTCTGAAATTTTCTAACTTCCCACTAAAAATAACTGTCTTCCAAAGTTGTTTCCTAATCTCTCTCAATGATTATAATGTAAAATTAAAGAAATAACCATACTTCTCAAAAGGGAATTAAATCTTTACTGAATTTCACTCAGGCTAAATATTTGGTCAGAAATTCCTAAGGCCACAACTTTGGTGGGCTTTGTGTGTGTGTGGTGGGAGTAGGAGGGCGATGAGTAATGCATATTGACTGTTAAGGCAACTCGTTCTGTGTTTTAATCTGTTACTTTTGGGAATAGTTTTATTGATTTAAATGAAGGTGGGTAAAATGGAGATTTAATTATCTTTCTGAAAATGAGTGGTCAGCTTGATGATGTAAATAAATATTTTCTTAATATATGCAAAAAAGTGCATTGCTTTCTGTCACAGAAGACCTGAGTATCTGGAAGTTGTAACCCTCAACACAACTTTCCCTAATTTGCTGCAGAGGCACATGGCTAATTATAGAAAGGAAGACTAGAAGGGAAGGGGACTGCAGCAAAGGAAACCTGTTCCAGGAAATGGAAGGTTTCCTGTTTTAGATGAGATGCACGTGTTTGAGCATCATTGCTTAATGTGGTGCATTATTTCTGTTGTGGCCTATCACTTGCTGCTCCTACTTCTGAGATTGAGACTCCATGTTGTCACATTCTTTAGCAATAGGAAAGGTTAACTGGGTTTAATTGCTATTCAGATTATAAAAACCCAATTGGTGTGAACATCTTTGAATGTGTAGTGTATTCTTAAAAGTCCATCATTAATTGTCAAGTCTTTTGCCTCTTAAGTGGCTTACTCTGTGAATTGAATTTGATCTTTTCATTGTGATAGGGATTTTTGTTCAGCAGGGTGAGGTGGGTCACAGGGCATGGGGCTAGTAAGCAGTTACTGTTGACTATATTTGTCTTTTTATAAGGTGTCCCCAAAAATGTGAATAGAAGCCTCTATTTGAGGGTTTAATTATGTACTTTATATAATCTAGGTATTAACTGTATTTAGACTTGCTGTTTAATTCCTGGAGGTGAAGATGAAAATCTGTCATTTCAAATTCTTGGGTAACATCAAGTCATTGGAATTTATCTAAAGCCTATCTTGATGTGATCGGATGTCCATTGCATGTAGTTGTTTTATTCCTGAGTAAAATACTGAAATTGTGCTTCTTAATTAAACTGTTCATTTCTGAGACAATTTGGATAGAAATAAATGTGTGAAGTTAATCCATATATGTAAATTAGAAATACTTCTCTAGATTCTGTGGGCTTTTATTAAAAATAAAGAATTTCAAGGGATTTACTTAGGCCATAGCATGGCTGAATAATAATGTGACAATAATATTACTACTAATATTAGCTAACATTTATTGGGCACTTACTATGTGCCAGACACTATTCTATTTTTTTAAGAATTTTTTTATGAAAGCTTTATTGTGATACACTCTACCATAAAATTCACCCTTTTCAAGTGATGTAAAATTCAGTGATTTTTCAATACACTCACATCATTTTGCAACTGTTACTGCGATCGCATTTTAGAACATTGCTATCACTCCATAATGAAACCTCGTTATCCATTAGCAGTCACTCCTTTTTCCTAGCACCTGGCAACATTAATCTGCTTTCTGTGTATTGATTTGACCAGGCAAATTCTTAAGTGCTTTTTTTTTTCCTATTCTGGGGCCACACCCACAGCATATGGAGGTTCAGGCTAGGGGTCCAATAGAAGCTGTAGCCGCCGGCTTATGCCAGAGCCACAGCAACACAGAATCTGAGCCGCGTCTGCAACCTACACCACAGCTCAGGCAACGCCGGATCCTTAACCCACTGAGCAAGGCCAGGGATTGAACCTGCAACCTCATGGTTCCTAGTTGGATTCGTTAACCACTGAGCCATGATGGGAACTCCTTAAGTGCTTTTCATGCATCTCCTCCAACCCTTAACATAAAGTGCTACACTCCTCATTTTACTGGTAGAAAATCGAGGCTCAGAAAGGTTAAGTAAATTGTCCAAGGTCACACAGTAAACTGATTAAAATGGGAAAACACATTAGCTGAGATCATAGTAGGACACATGTTGAATTGCATTGTTATGCACATGAAATGACTATACCTCCTCCCCAGGGTATGTTCCCTGTTATTAGCCATTGCAACCTACAGCTCACTGGAGGTCAATAACTCCTTTTTTCTTCAGTACTAGAACACTGTATTAGCAGCATCTGAGAAAAACACAAGAGCTATTGTACATTGGGAAGAGTTAGGTTTGCTGCCCTTATTCCTCTTTGAGCACCTTTTTTCATCTTCTCACCACCACCAGATACATACACCCCTCCCCTTTTTCTCAAAGTCTTAAGAATCAAACAATTTCTGCCTCTTTCATTTTAATTCTCCTAGAA
This sequence comes from Sus scrofa, assembly GCF_054392235.1. Classification (NCBI taxonomy): domain Eukaryota; kingdom Metazoa; phylum Chordata; class Mammalia; order Artiodactyla; family Suidae; genus Sus; species Sus scrofa. The sequence continues at coordinate 64,693,310 of NC_139401.1, forward strand.
GGATGGTTAACACGTCAAAATTTAGCTTGTCTGTTCAGGTGTTTATAGTCAAGAGATACAATTGGTCACATGTAGTACCATCAATATTCCTAAGACCTCAGCGGTTATGAGAATAGAATGCCTTTTTATTTGGGTTAAACTAGGTGGGGGGAGAGAAAAAACACAGTAAAGGCTTTGCCTTAATGAAATCACTGCTCCAGCCTGGTAGGAAGTGGCCACATGCTGCTCTTGTTCACTCTGTTCTTTTTTCAGAGCCCTTGTACTCTGCACCATCACTGCTGGTAATTTCTTGGTCCTCTTCATACTGTTTTAATCTTGATCTTTCCTATAAAGAACCTGTGAAAGTATAAAGCTGTAAAATGATTTGTGGATTTTAAATGTGCAAATAAACACTGGAAAATGAAAATTTGTGTGTGGCTATTCTTGTGCTGAAAGGCATGGGGATATTTGCTGCATATTGTTTTCAGATATAATCTGTTATCAGAAAATGTTGAATGTTGTGTGGGATTGCACAGGCAGCAAGTTAGTAAGGGAAACCACATTTACTGTGCAAATAATATTTGCCAGGCACTATAATAGCTATTTTATAAACAGTATCTCTAATCACAGCAGCCTTTTGAGGTTGGTGTTATTATCCTTATCTCAGAGTTGAGGAACCTGGGGTTCAGAGGTTAAATAAGTGACATGATGAATGGTGTGACCAGGATTCAAATTCAAGTTTTATGACCCCGTAGTCTCTCTCCTAGGTCATTTCTTTGCCAAATTAAAATCATACCTATTCACTTAAATGAAATTACTCCAGGATTCAGTAAGTGGTGGAGCTGAAATGTGAACACAGCTCTGTCTTAATGGCAAAACCTGTGCACTTACCGCTATGCTCTGCTACCTTTGCAGAAAATTTTATACTCCAAAAGCCTTGCATGAAGTGGGTATTCAGGAAATGCTGAATTAAAAGAAAAGTGGGTGGTAAGTAAATAGGTATTACATGCTGAGTGTTGGGGGTATGATGAGAAATAAGAATTGAGGAAGTGTATTTGACTGGAAGCCTGTAGTAAGTTGACGGTAATAATTGTCCAAATATTTTACCCCTTTCTATCCCTGCCCTTTGCCATGAGGCTTTGGAGTTCCTCTCAGTAAAAGACAGAAACTTGTTTCTAATGGGCCTCATGGTTCATTTTGCCTAATAAAATGTGGCAAGGTAATAGTGCTCCAGTTCTGACCGTGAAACCCGAGACTTTGTTTCCATTTGTCTCTTGTTTCTCTGCCATTTCTAGAAGAACATGCCTGAGTTAGCCTGGGGGACATAGGGAGCAGAGCCCACTCATCCCAGCCATAGCCATCCTAGAATAGCCCACTACCAACTGACTGCTAGACAAATGAGTGAGCCCGCTAAGACCAGAAGAACTGTTCAGCTGTACCCAGCCTAAGTTACCAACCCACAGATTTAAGAACTAAATAAATAATTGTTTTTAAGCAACTGAGTTTTGAGTAGCTTGATAGGTAGCATTGTAGTGTCAGTAGATAACTATATACAAAGGCCATTAACAGTTTTCTTAAAAATGCTTCCAAAGGTACTAGGTATGAAATGGAGGCACTGAATATATTGGTTCCATATTTGTAGTGTCATATCAGGCACACAACATTAGATATGAAAGGAATTTAAGAGAGAACTGGTTCCATTTACTAATTTTACCAATGAAAAGCTGAGTCCCAGAGAGGGAAAATCCAATGTTATTAGAAGGCACCAGGATCAAACCTAGTTTTCTTCAGTTTGGCCCATTGTTCTTTCTATAACATGAGAGAATAGACAGAGTTAATAGGCCTATAACCTAATAGCAAAAAAAAAAAAAAAATTGGGGGGTCAGTGGATATGTACATATTTAACGGTGAAAAAAGAGCACATGAAAAAAAGTTATATGCTCAAAGGAAAAGGGTTTATTGAGGGAGCAGCTCTCCAAAGGAGATGAAAAGGACTGTGATTCAGAATATATCTGGTGGATTAAGCTTTAGAGAAGGTAGAGAAACCTCTTAGGAGGTGGAAAGGAAGAGTAAATGGTTAGATGTATGTTAAATGTTGATACATTCAACAGGCTGGTTGATTGTTACATTATGCTAGATATTGAGGATTCAGAAATGGCTAAGACACTGGCCCTTGCTGTAAGTACTAGCTCCCAGTAGAATACAGCTTTTATAGTACCAATCACAATGGCAGGCTGAGAATGAAAGGGAAATCAAGCCACAGAAGTAATGGAAAGCTAATGGACAGTGATGATAGCCACAGGCATGGGTAATATGTTGAATGGTTGGAATAGGCAGGGGTGGAAGAGGGATTGAAAGTCAAGATCAGGACCTCAGCTAATCTAGTCCAGGCAGGCATTTAGATACCTTAGAAATCTATACATAGAACTTCCATATGACCCCACAATCCCACTCTTGGGCATCTATCCGGACAAAGCTCTACTTAAAAGAGACACATGCACCCGCATGTTCATTGCAGCCCTATTCACAATAGCCAGGACATGGAAACAACCCAAATGTCCATCGACAGATGATTGGATTCGGAAGATTTGGTATATATACACAATGGAATACTACTCAGCCATAAAAAAGGATGACATAATGCCATTTGCAGCAACATGGATGGAACTAGAGACTCTCATACTGAGTGAAATGAGCCAGAAAGACAAAGACAAATACCATATGATATCACTTATACCTGGAATCTAATATCCAGCACAAATGAACATCTCCTCAGAAAAGAAAATCATGGACTTGGAGAAGAGACTTGTGGTTGCCTGATGGGAGGGGGAGGGAGTGGGAGGGATCGGGAGCTTGGGCTTATCAGACACAACCTAGAATAGATTTACAAGGAGATCCTGCTGAATAGCATTGAGAACTATGTCTAGATACTCATGTCGCAACAGAAGAAAGGGTGGGGGAAAAAACTGTAACTGCAATGTGTACATCTAAGGATGACCTGACCCCCTTGCTGTACAGTGGGAAAATAATAATAAAAAAAATAAAATAAAAAAAAAATAAAAAGAAATCTGATCCAGAGTAACAACATAGCTTCTGAACAAGAGTAGAAATGGGTTCCCCTCTAGCAATCATCCAAACACTGCCGTGTTCTCATCCAAACTTCTCAAAAAACTTGTCCATACTCACATTTAACTCCTACACCAATGGCAGTCCGGCTTCTATGTTGGCCTCAGTGCTCTCATTCCTAATTGCTAATCTTACTCTACTGCACTGACGTTATTGATCACTCCTATGCCTCCTGGAAACTCTCTTGGTTCTCATATTCATCTGTTCCCTCTTAGTGGGCTCCTCTTCCTCCATCTGCCCTTCAAAAGTAGGTGTTCTCTCTGCCTCCTGTTCTTTGCAGTCTACAAACTCCCCCTACACAGTGAAAGCCACTCTCATAATTTCAGCTACCACAGTAGGCTATTCAAACTATTGTTTTTGTCTGCTCAGTGAGCACTTCCACCCTTTCTGGTTCTTCTGAATTCCTTCCTTACTCCATATGGTCCTGGTAAAATGTCATGCATGGTGCTGTGTAACCTCCCTGCCGCAAGAGTAGACATGGGGCCTAAATGTGCTCTCATTTTCTTTCTTTCTTTTTTTTTGTCTTTTTACCATTTCTTGGGCCGCTCCCGCAGCGTATGGAGGTTCCCAGGCTAGGGGTCTAATCGGAGCCGTAGCCATCAGCCTACACCAGAGCCACAGCAACGCGGGATCTGAGCTTCATCTGTGATCTACACCACAGCTCATGACAACACCGGATCCTTAACCCACTGAGCAAGAGCAGGGATCGAAGCCACAACCTCATGGTTCCTAGTTGGATTTGTTAACCACTGAGCCATGACGGGAACTCCCAATCCTCTCCTTTTCTTGAACACAGTAATTGATTAAAGGATGAGTACCTGTCCAAGTTGGGCTAATCAGAGGCCTCCCTAGGTCTTTGCTGCTAGAACTAGTCTTTTTGGTTAATGCGTTGTAAAGATAAAGGTCTAGGATGGTCAGTGGCCAACTTTTCCACCACCTGGAGGAAGACAGCAAAGTCTGACAGCTGAGGGACACTTTAGGAGGTTTGAGCCCTGAATCCAATTGTGTCTGCAGGCAGCAAGAACATGAGCCAATTAGTTTGAGGAATTTTGATAATTCTAAAATCTCCAGTCCAGAACTTTAATATATGATTTCTAGCATAATTTAGAAATAACTGCCTGCTAGACGGTTACTTGCAAGTCCTATATGCTCTTCAAGTTTGTCATGTCTTTTTTTTTTTTTTTGGACACACCTGCAACATGTGAAAGTTCCCAGGCCAGGGATTGAACCTACGCCACAGCAGTGACCTAAGCCACAGCAGTGATAACACCAAATCCTTAACCCACTGAGTCACCAGGGAACTCCAAGCTTGCCATGTCTTTTTTTTTTTTTTTTTTTTTTTTGTCTTTTTGCCATTTCTTGGGCTGCTCCCGTGGCATATGGAGGTTCCCAGGCTAGGAGTCTAATCGGAGCTGTAGCCACCGGCCTACGCCAGATCCACAGCAACGCGGGATCCGTGCTGCGTCTGCAACCTACACCACAGCTCACAGCAATGCCGGATCGTTAACCCACTGAGCAAGGGCAGGGATCGAAGCCACAACCTCATGGTTCCTAGTTGGATTTGTTAACCACTGTGCCACGACAGGAACTCCAAAGCTTGCCATGTCTTAACTGGACCTGACTGGTCCCCCAAAGCCTGCTCCTACTCCTATGTTCCTTATTTTATTTTATTAATTTAATTTAACTTAATTTTAATTTTATTTTGTCTTTTTAGGGCCGCACCCATGGCATATGGAGGTTCCCAGGCTAGGGGTCGAATTAGAGCTATAACTGTTGGCCTATGCCACAGCCACAGCAACGCAAGATCTGAGTCATGTCTGTGATCGACACCACAGCTCACTGCAACGCTGGATCCTTAACCCACTGATTGAGGCCAGGGTTCAAACCTTTGTCCTCATGGACAGGCCAGGTCTCTGATTCTAGAGAACATTATCAGAATTAGGTTCAACTGCATATAACAGAAAAATCTCAAACAAGAGTAGTTCAAATAAGATGGAAGCTTATTTCTCTCTCATATGCAAAAGTCTAAAGGTGAAACATCCAGGGTCTATGTGGTGGTCCCTGGCATCACTGGGGACCTTAGCTACAATTTTGTTGCCACCATCCTCACCACTAGTTTCCTTCCTGAAGGTTACCGTAAGGTCTGGATGGCCGCTGAGCCCAATCCATTATATCTGGATATCAGGCAGCAGTTAGAAGTAGGGGAAAACAAAAGGATAACTTTCCAAGCAAAGTCAGCTCCCTTTAAGGTACCCTCTTAGGAGTTAAAATACAGCACTTCTGCTTACACCTCCTTGCTAGGAACTTTAGTCACATGGGCGTATCTACCTGTGGGAAGGCTAAGAAATATACACTTTCAACTGAATGAGTTGCTGCTAAAATTGATACTGGAGTGATACTATTAAAGAAAAATTAAAAAAATAAAGAAGGACTGGATATTGGGCACAGAAAGCAATCTCTGTCACAAATATTTGTTGAAATAATTTTTAAGGATAATTTACATATAATGAAGTACTCATTTTCAGTGTACAAGCTGATGAGTTTTGACAAATGAGATCAGTTTTGTAATCACCACCATAATCAAGATGTTGACTATTTTTATCATTTCTTTTCTTTCTTTCTTTTCTTTTTTCTTTTTGATTTTTAGGGCCGCACCTGCAGCGTATGGAAGTTCCCAGGCTAAGGGTCAAATCAGAGCTATACTGGCCGCCCTATGCCAGAGCCACAGCAACTTGGGATCTGAGCTGTGTCTGTGACCTACACCACAGCTCATGGCAAAACCAGATCCTTAACCCACTAAGCTAGGCCAGGGGTTGAACCTGCATCCTCATACATCCTAGGCAGGTTCGTTAACCCCCTGAGCCCTGAAAAGAACTCCCCAGTACTTTTTATCATTTCTAAAAGGTCTTTTGTGTTCCTTTGTAATCAGTGTCTTCCAATCCCTGCTTCCAGACACTCGGTGATTTACTGTCACTTCAGATTTGTTTTTCCTGTTATAGAATTTCCTGGAGTCTTTTGTGTTTGATTTTTTTCACAGTGCATTGTTTCAGGCTGATCCTTGTTGTTCATGTATCTATAGTCTGTTCCTTTTTATGCCAAGTAGTATGGTATGGTATAAATATCCCACAGGTTTAAAAAAATCCATTCTACTGTTAATGAGTGTTTCGTCTGTGCTCTAAAAGCTTTCACCAAATGCCCCACCTCCCACAGGGTGCTTCCTGTGATGAGAGTGTGATAGGAATACGAAGGCAGGTTCATTGCTGGAAGACAGGACTTCTCTGATGAGTGATTTTGGTTTAAGGACTCCTGGACAGGCTTGCTGAACTTTTCTTAGAAGTGCACTGTAGTCAAAAATGCTTTCACCCAACCTTCCCTCTTCCCTCTCTTCTTCGGTCAGTATCAGACCCACATGCTGGGCTGATGGCTCTCCTAATCTCTCTTAGCTCCATCCTCATTTTCTCTCACAGAATTTTCCCTGATACATTTCTGGCACATTTCATCCAGTTTTGACATCTGCTTCTCAGAAGACTCAGACTAACACAGATGACTTCCAGCTTTTGGCTATTTGAATCAGGCAGCTATGAACATTTTTATTCAGATATTTTTACGGGCTGTGCTTTCATTTCTCTTGGGTAAAGACCTAGAAAGAGAATTGTTGACTTACATGGTAGGTGTATGTATTTTTAACTTGATAAAAAAATTGCCAGGGATTTTTCCCAAGTGATTGCACCAGTTTATACTCCCACCAGCAGTGTTTGAAAGATCCATTGTTTCACATCCTCCTCAACACTTGGTATTTTTAATTTTATAAACTTGGTATTAATAATTTTAGCCATACTAGTGCTTGCGTAGTGGTGTCTCATCGACCCTTGAGATTATTAATTTATATTGTTAACCCTTACATAACCACAATTTGACCCCAAGCATGTCTGAGCAAAAAGCCTGAGTTCTTTACACTGTATGAGATCCCTAGCACTAGAATGGGAGAGATGAGGAAAAATATTAAGGCATGAGGTAGAAAAAAGGATGGAAATTAATGCTGTGAGAAATAGGCTTGTATATGAATGAATTGTTAAGTAAATGGAGATATGAATGAACAAGCATATAACTAAGACTCTCAAAGTAAAAATAAACAGGAACATGAAAAAATAAACAGCCATGAAAAGGAGTGAAGTACAGTTACATGATACAATGTGGATGAACCTTAAAACATACTAAATGAAAAAAGCTAGTTGCAAAAGGTAATATATTGTAATTCCGTTTATATGAAACATCCAGAATATGTAAATCCTCTACTCTCTAAAAAGTGAACAGCTGGTAACTTTTTGTAGGAAATGGGTGCTTGATAGAACCAGAATATGGAGACCTGCCTATTCTGTCATGCCCCCCATCCCTTTTTTGAAGCTTCCATCTGAGTCCATGCAGAAATGCTGGAAAAATAAGCAAAATACGGTCTTCAGATGAGGTCAATAAAAAGAGAAAAAAATTCCATAGTGTTTGATCTATATTTGTTAATTTAGTATTTAGGGGAAGTGGTTGGGGTGGATAGAGATAAAAAAAAAAAAACTAAGACCAGTGTCACTATGTGCCAAGCACTGGGCTAGATGTTTTAACTATATAATCTCTTTAATTTTACAACATCCATAAACTTTTGGTCACAAGTAACAGAAAATCAACTAGCTTAAGTAACTATCTATCTATCATCTATCTGTATCTTAAGTGAATATATATGTATGTATGTATTAAGTGAATATATTTACAGTTAAGTGACTACACTCATACACACATATTCACTTAACCGGAAGTCAAAAAGGCTGGGCTAACTTCAAGCACAACTGTGTCATCCACATGCTTAAAAATGCCTTTAAATTTTGTTGTTCATCTCCATTTCTGTGAGCTCTGGGAGTTGGCTTCATTCTCTGGTAGACTGTCTTCATATAGTTGCAAATATGACCTTCATTCAGCTGTTCACAGTGTATATGGTCCTTAGAGCTCAAATCAAGCTCTCTGAAGGACAGGGACCTTCTCTCTCACTGTAGCAATCCTCCCCTAAGGATGAACCCTGACTGGGTAATTTGCATTTCCTTGGAACAGTATGTCTAAGGGAATGGAGCAATCTGATTGATTGTTCAAGGTCAAGTACATCCTTCTCTGGTGGTGGAGATGGACTCCTGTGGATTGATAACTGTTAGGAATCACGCAGTGGAGGAGGGACGGGCCCAAATATGAATAAACATGAGGCATCAAAAGCATAACAGATGTCACCACATTTTTGTCAAGTGAGCATTATCATCTTCGTTTTACAAATCAAGACTCTAAGGTGAAATGACTTGCCCTATATCACACACCTAAAAGGTTGGAGATCTGAGTTGGAAGAGGCAGCGTGAAAAGTGGATAAAGCTCTGGACTGTGGATCAGACTGGGTTTTCCTCTGGCTTTGGCTGCTGACTACATCATATATGTATGATATATAGACTGGTTATATATATAATTATAATTGTTTATATTATTGTTGCATATGTAAACAATTTGGAGGGAGTCAATCCCATTGTCTCATATTCCCCATATGTGAAATGGGAATATAATTTTCTTCCTTTCTTCCTCCCTCCCTCCCTCCCTTCCATCTTTCCTTCTTTCTACGGCTGCACCTGAGGCTTATGGATATTCCCAAGCTAGGGATTGAATAGGAGCTGTAGCTGCCAGCCTGTACCACAGCCATGGCTACATGACCTACACTGGCTTGCAGCAAGGCTGGATCCTTAACCATTGAATGAAGCTGGGGATGGAACCCGCATCCTCATGGATGCTACGTTGGGTTCTTACCCACTGAACCACAACAGGAACTCCAGATATTTTATAGTTTTCAGTTTTTTAAATAATTCATATACAGTAAAATTGACTTTTTGGCAGGGCACGCAGTTCTATGAGTATACATAGAAATTAATGTGTAATCAGAAAATAGAATATTTCCATCAACCAAAAAAACTCCATAATTTATACCCTATCACACCCTCCTCCACCCAAACACTCACACCCCACCCACTGATCTGTTTTCTACCACTATGGTTTGTCTTACAGAGAATGTTATAGAAATGGGATCATATAGTCTATCACTTTTAGAAACTGGCTTCTATCATTGTTAGCATAATACATTTTAGACTCATCCAAGTTATGTGAATGTGGAGTTCTCTACTTTTCCTTCCTGAGTATCACCACCTCATTGTTAGTATATTATAGTTTATCCGTCCAACAGTTGAAAGACATTTCTTTTGTTTCTAGTTTGGTGCTATTATAAATAGAGATGCTATGAATATCCCTGTGCAAGGCTTTATGTGAACATAAGTTTTAATTTCTCTAGCATAATTACTTAGGAATGGGATTGCTGAATCATATGGTAAATATATGTTTTTGTTTATCGGAAAATGCTGGACTGTTTTCCAAAATGGCTATAAAATTGTGCATTCTGACCAGCAATATAGGAGAATGCTAGTTGCTTTGCATGTTTATCAGCACATTGTCTTGTCAGTATATTTTGAATTTCAGCCATTCTAATAAGGTGTTTTTTTTTTTTTTTTTTTTTTTGCCATTCCTTGGGCCGCTCCCACGGCATATGGAGGTTCCCAGGCTAGGGGTCCAATAGGAGCTGTAGCCACCGGCCTACACCACAGCCACAGCAGCATGGGATCTGAGCGGCGTCTGCGAACTACACCACACCTCACGGCAACGCCGGATCCTTAACCCACTGAGCAAGGCCAGGGATCAAACCCGCACCCTCATGGTTCCTAGTCAGATTCGTTAACCACTGCGCCACAATGGGAACTCCCATTCTAATAAGTTTTTAGTGGCATTCATGGGTGACTTTTTTTGCATTTCACTAACAGGTAATAATATTTAACATCTTTTAATGTGGTCATTTGCTGTTCATGTATCTTCTGTGAAATGCCTGTTTATGTTTTTTGTTTTGTTTTATTGGCTGCACCTGCAGCATGTGGAAGTTCCTGGGCCAGGGATGGAAGGGATGGAAACTATGCTGCAGTTGCAGCCTGTGCCACAGATCTGGCCACACTGAATCCTTAACCCACTGTGCCACAAGGGAACTTCTTGCTTGTATTTTTTTTCTGTTCAGTTTTGATGGTTCTTTATATGTTCTGGAGAAAAGTCAATTGTCTGATATGTGATATGCGAATATGACCTAATAGACTTTAGCCTGTTTTTATTCTGTTAACAGTATCTTTCACAGAGCAAAGGTTTTTGGAGTTTTCTTGTGGTGCAGCGGGTTAAGGATCTGGTATTGTCACTGCAGCAGTTTGGGTCACTGTTGTGGTGTGGATTCTATCTCTGGCCCAGGAACTTCCACATGCTGGGGTGCAGTCAAAAAAAAAAGTTTTTAAATTTGATGAAGTCCAAATTAACCAGTTTTTAAATTTATCTATTGTGCTTTTGGTGACGTGTCTAAGACCTATTTGCATAACTCCAGGTCATAAATATTTACTCCCACATTTTCTGCTGGAAGTTGTATAGGTTTATATTTTATATTTGAGTCAGTGGTTCTTAACCAGGGATAATTTTGCATGGATCAAGAAATTCTGATTTAGATCTGATAGATTTTGAATTAATGTTGTTTTTTCCCAATTTTATTGGATGTAAGCGATGAATTAATTTTGTGTAAGGTGTCAGTTTTAGGTCAGGTTTAATTTTTTTTTTTGCATATGGGTTTCCAATTGTTCCAATATATTTGTTGAAAGGGCTATCCTTTATGGAATTTCTATTATAACTTTATCAAAAATTAATCAGCCCTTAACACATACACACTACTATATGTAAAATAGATAAGTAACAAGGACCTACAGTATAGCACTGGGAGGTGTACTTAATGTTCTTTAATATCCTATATGCAAAAAAGGATATATGTATATGTATAACTAATTCACTTTGCTGTACACCTGAAACTAATACAACATTGTAAATCAACTATAATGAAATTAAAAAAATTAATCAGCCATATTTGCATCATCTACTTCCAGACTCAGTTTAGTTCCATTCATTTGTGTGTCTATCCTTTTGCTAGTATAACACAATCTTCATGACCATAAGTGTGAAATTAAGTAGAGTGACCATGACAAAGTGGGATTTATCCCAGCAAAGTTGGTTTAATATACAAAAGTCGATGTAATATACCGTATTAAAAGAATAAAGAACACAAATCATATCATCGTCTAGATATCAAAAAAAAAAAAAGGAGATTCTGTTGCTGTGGCTGTGGTGTAGGCTGGCAGCTGTAGCTCCAATTCCACCCCTAGCCTGGGAACTTCAATATGCTGTGGATGTGGCCCTAAAAAGCATTGAAAAAAAAGTCAGCCCAATAAATGAGGAATAAAAAGGAAACGTTCTCAACTGATGAAGGACATCTACAAAAAATCCACAGCTAATGCCATACTTAATGATGAAAGGCTGAATGTCCTCTCCTGACTCTCCCACTTACAAGATCAGGAACTAGACAAAGATATCCGCTCTCACCTTTCTATTCAGCGTTGTACTGGAGGATCTATCCAGGACATGCAGACAAGGAAAAAAATGTATCCAGATTGAAATTGAAGAAATAAAATTAAGAAGAATCAGCAAAGATCTATTTGAGATAATAAACAATGTCAGATTGATGGTATTGTTCAGCTCTTTTATATCCTTGAGGATTAGCTGTCTACTAGTCTTTCACTGAGAGAAGAGAATTCAAGTCTCCACTTCTAATTTTAAATTCATCTATTTTTCACTTTAGGTCTTTTAGTTTTTGTTACCTGTATTTTGAAACCATAATTTTGGGCACGTACACATTTGGGATTGTTATGTCTTCTTAGTGAACTGACCCTTTTATCATTAAGTTATGTCCCTCTTTTTCCTTGGTAACTTTCTTTGCTCTGAAGTGTACCTTGACAATAATATAACCACTCCAGCTTTATTTTGGTTAGCATTTTTATGGTATATCTTTTTACTTTTAAACTTCCTATATCATTATATTCAAACTGAGTTTCTTCTAGCAAGCATATAGTGGGCTGTGTTATTATTAATTTTATCCATCTGACACTCTCCATCTTTTAATTGGTATGCTAGTTTCATGTATTATTTGACTTGTTTGGGCTTAGGACTACTATTTAATATTTATTTTATGTTTTTATATTTTTCATTCCTGTTTTTCCTTTCCTACCTTCTTTTGAATATTTTTAGCATTCCATTTTAATTTATACATCATGTTTTTGACTATATCTCTGTGTTTTTTAGAGATTTTTCTAGTGATTACAATATATGTACCTAACTTTTCTATGTTTATTTTTAAATAATATTTACCACTTTAAGTGGAATTTAGAAATCTTATAATCTCAGAGTTCCCTTTATGTTCCCTTATTTATATTGTAGTTGCCATTTAATTACATCTACATAAATTGAAAACTCCATCAAATAAAGTTATAATTTTTTTCGAGTGTCAAACATATTTTAAAGGACTCAGGAGAATGATCTATCATATTTACCCAGATATTTACAACTTCTGTTACTCTTCTTTTTTTTTTTTTTTGGTTTTGTGGCTGTACCTGCAGCATATGGAAGTTCCCAGGCTAGGGGTCAAATTGGAGAAGCAGCTGCCAGCTTACACCACAGCTACAGCATTGTGGGATCTTTAACCCACTGAGCAAGGCCAGGGATCAAACCTGCCTCCTCATGGATACTAGTCAGATTCTTAACTGGGTGAGCCACAACAGGAACTCCCTCTCCCTTCATTCTTGATGGTCTAAGTTTCTTTCTGGTATAATTTCACTTCTGTGTGAAGAACTTTCTTTAGTAATTATTTTAGAACACATCTGTGGGGAAAGAATTCTCCTTAGTTTTTTTTTTTAATCTGAGAATATTTTTATTTCACTTTTATTCCTGGAGATTTCCAGTGGACATAGAATTTTTGGATAACTGTTATTTTTTCCCAGCATTTTAAAAATGTTGTTCTGCCAGAGCTTACCTTGTCATGAAGACAACAAAAGTACAACCAACTGCTGAGCAACCTTCAACAAAATAGACTGTAAACTACCAAAAAATATATGTTACTCCAAAATACAAAGAAGAGGCCACATTGAGGCTGTAGGAGGAGTGATTATGTGATATATGCAACCCCATACCCCCAGGGGGGTGGCCCACATACTGGAACATAACTTATATCACAGAGGCTTACCCATGGGAATGAGAGTTCTGAGCCCCATTTCAGGTTCCCATGCCTGGTGATCTGGCATAGGGAGGAGGAGCCCCTGGAGCATTTGACATTGAGGGCAAGTGGGGCTTTTGCACAGGAGCTCCACAGGACTGGGAGAAATGGAGACTCCACTCTTGAAAGTTGTATACAGGCTTTCTTGTGCACTGGGTCCGAGGGAAAAGCAGAGACTCCACAGGACTCTGGGTCAGACTTGCCTGTGATTCTTGGAGGATCTCCTGGGAAAACAAGGGGTGACTGTGGCTTGTTGTGGTTGAAGGACAATAGAGGCAAAGGTCTCAGGAATAATCATCAGCAGGAACTCTAGAGGTGGCCAGTTTGGAAAAATCTGGCCCTACCCATCAGGGCTGAGAAGCCCAGACCAAACAACAAACCAGGTGGGAACACAGCTGCACCCATCAGCAAACAGGTTGCATGAAGGCTCCCCCAGGTGCACAGCTGCATCTAATCACACCCAGAGACAAAGCCCCAACCACCGGAGGGATAAGAATCAGCCCCACCTACCAGTGGGCAGGCACCAGTCCCTCCCATTAGGAAGCCTGCAGCAAGGTCCCATACCAACTTCAGCCACAAGGGGGCAGACATCAGAAGCAAGAGAGACTACAACCTTATCTTTTTGTCTCCAAAAGGAGACTACACAAAAAATCTATACAAAATGAAAAGGCAGGGAAGTGTGACTCAGATAAGGGAGCAAGAAAAAACCCCAGTAAAACAGCTAATTGATTTTGAGATTACCAATCTATGAAAAAAACTAGGCTAATGATAGTAAAGATGATTCTGTATCTTGGAAATAACCTGGAGGCAAAGACTGATAAATTACAAGAAACACTGAACAAAGAAATAAAAGATATAGAGATTAAGCAAGCAGAGATGCAAAATACAATAACTGAAATAAATTCACTAGAACAAATCAATAGAATATAGGAGGCAGAAAAATGAATAAGCGAGGTGGAAGATAGACTGGTGGATATCATTGACATAGGGCAGAAAAGAAAAAAGATTGAAAAGAAATGAGGACCATCTAAGAGAACTCTGGGAACACTTTAAATGCAACTACATCCATATTATAGGGGATTATAGGGGTGCCAAAAGGAGAAGAGAGAGAGAAAGGGCCAGAAAAATATTTGAGGTGATAGTAGATGAAAACTTATCTAACATGGGAAAGGAGTCACTCAAATCCAGGAAGCACAAAGAGTAGCATATAAAATAAACTCAAGGAGGAACACCTCAAGAAACATATTAATCAAAATGACCAAAATTAAAGACAAGGGAAAATGTTGAAAGCAGCTAGGGAAAAGAAACAACATACACAGGAACCCTGATATGATTATTGGTAGATTTCCCAGCAGAAACTCTGCAGGTCAGAAGGGGGTTACAAGGTATACTTAAAGTAATGAAAGGAAAAAACCTCCAACCAAGATTACTCTACCCAACAAGGCTTTCAATCAGATTTGAAGGAGAAATCAAAACCTTCACAGATAAGCAAAAGTTGAGAGAATTCAGCAACACTAAACCAGCCTTAGAACAAATACTAAAGGAACTTCTCTAGGTGGAAAAGAAAAGGCCACAACCTGAAAAAAAAATATTACAAATAACAAGGCTCACCAGTAAAGGCATACATATATAAAGGTAGGAAATCATCCACACACAAATATGCTACCAAAACCAGATCGTGAGAAGAGAAATGCACAACTGCAGGCTACTGGAGATGTATTTGCAATTAAGAGCCCAACAAATGAAAACAATCTTGTATATATATATATGTGTGTATATATATATATATATATATATATATATATATATGTGTGTGTGTGTGTGTATATATGTGTGTATATGTGTGTATATATATGTGTATATATATGTGTGTATATGTGTGTATATATATGTGTGTATATATATGTGTATATATATGTGTGTATATATATGTGTGTATATGTATATATATATGTGTATACACACACACACACACACACCTATATCAAAACTTAATGGTAACTGCAAACCAAAAATCTACAATAGATACACACACACACAATAAGAAAAAGCAATCTAAACACAACACCAAAACACAAGAGAAAGGAACAAGACAAGAAGAGGGGAAAAAATACCAACAAAAACACATCCAAAACAGTTAATAAAATGGCAATAAGAACATATATGTCCATAATGACCTTAAATGTAAGTGGACTAAATGCACCAATCAAAAAACAAACAGGCTGAATGGATACAAAAACAAGACCCATGTATATGCTGTCTTCAAGACACAGTGGGTTAGGCATCAGGCATTGCCTTGAGCTGTGGTGTAGGTCACAGAGGTGGCTCAGATCCTGCATTGCTGTGGCTGTGGTGTAGGCCAGCAGGTGTAGCTCCAATTCGAACCCTGGACTGGGAACTTCCATATGTCGTGAGTTCAGCCATAAAAAAAAAGTGAGAGGATGGAAGAAGATATTCCATGCAAACAGAAATCAAAAGAAAGCTGGAGTAGCAATACTCATTTCAGACAAAATAGACCTTAAAATACAGAATATTATAAGAGACAAGGAAGGACATTACCTAATGATCAAAGGATCAATCCAAGAAGAAGATATAATAGTTGTAAATATATATGCACCCAACATAGGATCACATCAATGTACAAGGCAACTGCTCACAATCCTCAAAGGAGAAATTGACAACAGCACAATAATAGTAGGAGACATTAACACTCCAGTTATAGCAATGGATGGATCATCCAGACAGAAAATCAACAAGGAATCACAGGCCTTAAATGATGCATTAGACCAGAGGAACTGAATAGATATTTATATAATATTCCATCCAAAAGCAACAGAATACACATTCTTCTCAAGGGCACGTGGAATTTTCTCCAGGGTAGATCATATGCTGAGCCATAAATCACCCTCAGTAAATTCATGAAAATTGAAATCATACTGAGCATCTTTTCTGACTACAATGCTATAGTACTAGAAATCAAAAACAAGAAAAAAAACTTCAAAAAACATAAACACATGGAAACTAAACAACATACTGATGGATCACTGAAGAACTAAAAGAGGAAATTTAAAAATACCTAGAAGCAAATGACAATAAAGACACAACAATCCAAAGCCTATAGGATGCAGCAAAGCAGTTCTAAGAGGGAAGTTTATAGCAATACAAGCCTACCTCAGCAATCAAGAAAAAGCTCAAATAAACAACCTAATGCTACATCTAAAGCAGCTAGAGAGAGAACAGACAAGACCTAAAGTTAGCAGAAGGAAAGAAATCATAAAGAGAGCAGTAATAAATGAAATTGAAACAAAGAAAACCATAAAAAAATCAACAAGACTAAATGCTGGTTCTTTGAAAAGATCAACAAAATTGATAAACCTTGGAGTTCCTGTCGTGGCTCATTGGTTAACGAATCTGACTAGGTTGCAGTTGCAGTTTCAATCCCTGGCCTTGCTCAATGGGTTAATGATCTGGCATTGCTGTGAGCTGTGGTGTGGGTCACAGATGCGGCTTGATCCCACATTGCTGTGGCTCTGGCATAGGCTGGCAGCTACAGCTCCGATTGGACCCTTAGCCTGGGAATCTCCATGTGCCACAGGTGCAGCCATAGAAAAGACAACAAGACAAAAAAAATATTGATAAACCTTTAGCCAGGCTCTTCAAGAAAAAAAGAGAGGACTGAAATCAATAAAATTAGAAATGAAAAAGATATTACAGTGGACAGGAAACACAAAGGATCATAAGAGACTACTACAAGCAACTATTTGCCAATAAAATGGACAATCTAGAAGAAATGGACAAATTCTAAGTACAATCTTTCAAGACTAAACAAAGATGAAATAGAAAAGATGAATGGATGGATCATAAGTACTAAAATTGAAACTGTGATTTAAAAACTTCCAACAAACAAAAGTCCAGGACCTCACAGGTGAATTCTGTCAAACACTTAGAGAAGAGTTAACACTTATCCTTCTGAAACTATTCCAAAACATTGCAAAGGAACGAACACTCCCAAACTCATCCTATGAGGCCACTGTCACCCTGATACCAAAACCAGACAAAGATACCACACACACACACACAAAAAAACTACAGGCCAATATCATTGATGAACATAGATGCAAATATCCTCAACAAAATACTAGTAAACCGAATGCAACAATCCATTACAAGGATTGTACTTCATGATCAAGTGGGATTTATCCCAGGGATGCAAGGATTCTTCATCATCTGCAAATCAATCAGTGTGATACACCACATTAACAAACGGAAGAATAAAAACCATATCATCCTCTCAATATATGCAGAAAAAGCTTTTGAAAAAATCCAACACCCATTTCTGATAAAAACACTCCAGAAGTGGGCATAGAGGGAACCTACCTCAACATCATAAAGGCCATATATGACAAACCCACAGCTAACATCGTTCTTAATGGTGAAAAGCTGAATGAATTCCCACTGAGATCAGGAACAAGACAAGGATGTCCACTCTCACAACTACTATTCAATATACTTTTGGAAGTCCTAGCTACAGCAATCAGAGAAGGAAAAAGGAACCCAAATTGGAAAGGAAGAAGTAAAACTATCACTGTTTGTAGATGATATGATACTATAACTTGAAAATCCTAAAGACCTACCAGAAAACTGTCAAAGTCAAAGGATACAAAATCAATACACACATTGAGATGGGATTAAGATGGCGGAATAGAAGGACTGCAGCTCAACTTCTCTCCTAAAAACAAAATTCACAACTACAGGCTGAGCAATCTTCAACCAAATGGACTGGAAACCTTAAAAAAAATATCCTACTCCAAAAGACAAAGAGAGGAAACATCAAGAGGTAGGAGGGGGGATTACATGATATAAACAACTCCATACCTCCCGCGTGGGAAGCCCCACAGACTGGAAACTAACTGGTTCACAGAGACTCACCTACAGGAGTGAGAGTTCTGAGCCACACATCAAACTCTCAAATGTGGGGATCTGGCACTGGGAGAAAGAGCCCCTGGAGCATCTGGCATTGAAGGCCAATGGGTCTTGTGTGCAGGAGCTCCATGGGACTAGAAGAAATGGAGACCCCATTCTTAAAAGGCGCACATAGACTTTCATGTGCACTGGGTCCCAGCGCAAAGCAAACTCTCCATAGGAATCTGGGTCAAACCTGACTGCAGTTCTTGGAGGACATCCTGGGTAAACAGGGGTGAATGTGACTTGTTGTGAGGGAAGGACATTGGAAGCAAAGCTCTCAGAATATTCAGCAGTGTGCCTTTCTCTGGAGGTGGCCATTCTGGGAAAACCTGGCCCCACCTGTCAGTCAATGCTGAGAAGCCCCAGGGCAAACAACAATCCAGGTGGGATTGCAGACCCACCCCTCAGTAAACAGGCTTCCCAAAGACCCCTCAGGGCACACAGCTACCTCTAATCCCATCCACAGACAAAGCCCCACCCACCAGAGGGATTAGAATCAGCTCCACCTACCAGTGGGAAGGCATCAGCCCCTCCCATCAGGAAGCCTACATCAAGCCCCCATACCAACTTCAGCCACAAGAGGGGCAGACACCAGAAGTAAGGCTACAACTCTATTATCTGTAAGAAGGTCACCACACCAAAAACCTATAAAAATGAAAAGACGGAGAACTATAACTCAGATAAGGGCGAAAGAAAAAACCCGAGAAAAACAGCTAAGTGATCAGGAGATTCTCAGCCTCCAGGAAAAAGACTTTAGACTGTTGATGCTGAAGATGATGCAAGACATCGGAAATAAACTGGAGGCAAAGATGGATAACTTACAGGAAACACTGAGCAAAGAGATACACGATATAAAACAAACAAGAAGAGATGCAAAATACAATAACTGAAAAAAATCACTAGAAGCAGCTAACAGCAGAATACAGGACACAGTAGAATGAATAAGTGAGGTGGGGGACAGATTAGTGGAAATTACGGATGCAGAAGAGAAAAAAGATTGAAAACAGATGAAGAGAGTCTCAGATAACTCTGGGACAACGTTAAATGCACCAACATCCATATTATAGGGGTGCCAGAAGGAGAAGAGAGAGAGAAGGGAACAGAAAAAATATTCCAAGAGATAATAGCCAAAAACTTCCCTAACATGGGAAAGGGACCACTCACTCAAATCCAGGAAGCACAACGAGTACCATATAAAATAAACCCAAGGAGGAATACACTGAGACACATATTAATCAAACTGACCAAAATTAAAGACAAAGAGAAAATCTTGAAAGCAGCTAGGGAAAAGAAACAAATAACATACAAGGGAACCCCGATAAGGTTATCAGCAGATTTTTCAGCAGAAACTCTGCAGGCCAGAAGGGAGTGGCATGATATACTTAATGTGATGAAAGGAAAAAACCTCCAACCAAGATTGCTTTACCCAGCAAGGCTCGCATTCAGATTTGAAGGAGAAATCAAAACCTTCACAGATAAGCAAAAGTTGAGAGAATTCAGCAACACTCAACCAGCCTTAGAACAAATACTAAAGGAACTTCTCTAGGCAGGAAAGAAAAGGCCACAACCAGAAACAAAAATAACACAAATGACAAAGCTCACCAGTAAAGGTATATATACAGTATAGATAAAGATACAAAATCATCCAAGCACAATTATACCACCAAATTGAGAAATACAAAAGATACAAAATCATCCAAGCACAATTATACCACCAAATTCAGACATCATGAGAAGAGGTGGGTACAAATGCAGGACACTGGAGATGAACTTACAATTAAGAGAACAACAACTTAAAACAATCTCATATACATATAGACTATTATATCCAAACTTCAGAATAACTGCAAACCAAAAATCTACAATTGATACACAAAGAAAAATCAACTCAAATACAACACGAAAGATAGTCATCAAACGAGAAGAGGAGAGGACAAGAAAAGAAGGAAGAAAAAAGAGCAACAAAAACAAATCCAAAGCAATTAATAAGATGGCAATAAGAACATACATATCAAGAATTACCTTAAATGTTAATGGATTAAACGTCCCAACCAAAAGATAGACTGGATGAATAGAGACTGAAACAAGACCTGTATATATGCTGTCTTCAAGAGACCCACTTCACTTCTAGGGACACATACAAATTGAAAGTGAGAGGATGGAAGAAAATATTTCATGCAAACAGGAATCAAAGGAAAGCTGGAGTAGCAATTCTCATATCGGACAAAATAGACCTTAAAATAGAGAATATTATAATAGACAAGGAAGGACATTACCTAATGATCAAAGGATCAGTCCAAGAAGAAGATATAACAATTTTAAATATTTACACACCCAACATTGGTTCATCACAAAATATAAGGCAACTGCTAACAACTTTAAAAAGACAAATAGACAATAACACAATAATAGTGGGGGACTTTAACACCCCACTTACAGTAATTGACAGATCATCAGACAGAAAATCAATAAGGAAACACAGGCCCTGAATGAAGCATTAGACGAGATGGACTTACTAGATACTTATAGGACATTACACCCAAAAGCAACAGAATACACATTCTTCTTGAGTGCACATGGAACATTCTCTAAGATTGATCACATTCTGGGCTACAAATCCAGCCTTGGTAACTTTAAGAAAATTGAAATAGTATCAAGCATCTTTTCCAACCACAACACTATACGACTGGAAATCAACAACAAGAAAAAATCTGCAAAGAACACAAACGTGGAGATGAAGAACATGCTACTTAACAACCAATGGATCACTGAAGAAATCAAAGAGGAAATTAAAAAATACATAGAAGCAAATGACAACAAAGATACAACACTCCAAAACCTATGAGATGCAGCAAAAGCCATTCTAAGAGGAAAATTTATAGCAATACAAGCCCACCTCAGGAAACAAGAAAAAGCTCAAATAAACAAGCTAACTTTACATCTAAAGCAGCTCGAGAGAGAAGAACAGAAAAGACCTAAAGTTATTAGAAGGAAAGAATCATAAAGATCAGAGCAGAAATCAATGAAATAGAAACAAAGAAAACCATAGAAAAGATCAATGAAATGAAAAGCTGGTTCTTTGAAAAGATCAACAAAATTGATAAATGCTTAGCCAGAATTATCAAGAAAGAAAGAGAGAGGACTCAAATCAATAAAATTATAAATGAAAAAGGAGAAGTAACAACGGACATCACAGAAATACAAAGGATCATATGAGACTACTATGTTCAACTATATGCCAATAAAACAGAAAACCTAGAAGAAATGGACAAATTCTTAGAAAAGTACGATCTTCCACGACGAAACCAAGAAGAAACAGAAAAGATGAATGGACCAATCACAAGAACTGAAATTGAAACTGTGATTTAAAAACTTCCAACAGACAAAAGTCCAGGACCAGATGGCTTCACAGGCAAATTCTATCAAACACATAGAGAAGAGCTAACACCTCTTCTTCTGAAACTATTTCAAAAAATTGCAGAGGAAGGGATACTCCCAAACTCATTCTGAGGCCACCATCACCCTCATACCAAAACCAGACAAAGATACCACACACACACAAAAAAAACTACAGGCCAATTTCACTGATGAACATAGATGCAAAAATCCTTAACAAGATACTAGCAAACCGCATCCAAAAACACATTAAAAGGATTATACGTGATGATCAAGTGGGATTTATCCCAGGGATGCAAGGATTCTTCAATATCTGCAAATACATTAGTATGATACACCACATTAACAAACTGAAGAATAAAAACCACATGATTCTCTCAATAGATGCGGAAAAATCCTTTGATAAAATCCAACACCCATTTCTGATAAAAACCCTTCAGAAAGTGGGCATAGCAGGAACTTACCTAAACATAATAAAGGCCATATATGACAAAGCCGCAGCTAACATCATTCTCAATGGTGCAAAGCTGAAAGAATTCCCGCTGAGGTCATGAACAAGACAAGGATGTCCACTCTCACCACTACTCTTTGATATAGTTTTGGAAGTTCTAGCCACAGCAATCAGAGAAGTAAAAGAGATAAAAAGAATCCAAATCGGAAAGGAAGAAGTAAAACTATCACTGTTTGCAGATGATATGATACTATACCTAGAGAATCCTGAAGACTCTACCAGAAAACTATTAGAGCTCATCCACAAAATTGGCAGAGTCACAGGATACACAATTAGTACACAGAAATCAATGGCATTTCTATACACTAACAATGAAACATCAGAAAGAGAAATTAGGGAAGCAATCCTGTTTACCATCACATCTAAAAGAATAAAATACCTAGGAGTAAACCTACCTAAAGAGACAAAAGACCTGTACTCTGAAAACCATAAGACACTGATGAAAGAAGTCAAAGATGACACAAACAGATGGAAAGATACATCATGCTCGTGGATTGGAAGAGTTAATATTATCAAAATGACTATACTACCTAAGGCAATGTACAGATTCAATGCAATCCCTATCAAATTACCAAGGACTTTTTTCACAGAACTCGAACAAAATATTTTAAAGTTTGTTTGGAAGCACAACAGACCCAGACTAGCCAAAGACATCCTGAAAAAGAAAAATGGAGCTGGAGGAATCAGGCTCCTGGACTTCAGACTCTACTACAAAGCAACAATCATCAAAACTGCATGGTACTGGCACAGACAAATATATAGATCAGTGGAACAGGATTAAAAGCCCAGAATTCAACCCACGCACCTACAGCCAACTAATCTATGACAAAGGAGGCAAGAAGATTCAATAGAGAAAGGACAGCTTGTTCAATAAGTGGTGCTGGGAAAAATGGACAGCCACGTGGAAAGGAATGAAATTAGACCACTCCCTAACACCATACACAAAAATAAACTCCAAATGGATGAAAGACCTAGATATAAGATCAGACACTATAAAACTCTTAGAAGAATATATAGGCCAAACACTTTCTGACATAAATGACAGCAACATCTTCTCAGATCCACCTCTTAGAGTATTGACAATAAAAACAAAAATAAACAAATGGGACCTAATCAAACTTCAAAGTTTCTGTGCAGCAAAGGAAACCCTAAACAAAACGAAAAGACAACCTACAGAATGGGAGAAAAATCTTTGCAAATGAATCAACTGACAAGGGATTAATCTCCAAAATTTATGAACACCTTCTGCAGCTCCATACCAAAAAAAACAAACAACCCCATCAAAAAATGGGCGGAAGATCTAAACAGACAGTTCTCCAAAGAAGATATGCAGGTGGCCAAAAAACACATGAAAACTTGTTCAATATCACTCATGACTAGAGAAAAGCAAATCAAAACCACTATGAGGTACCACCTTACACCAGCCAGAATGGCCATCCTCAAAAAGTCTACAAACAAGAAGTGCTGGAGAGGGTGTGGAGAAAAAGGAACCCTAGTATACTGTTGGTGGGATTGTAAATTGGTGCAACCACTGTGGAAACCAGTATGGAGATTCCTCAGAAAACTAAACATAGAACTCCCATTTGGTCCAGCAATCCCACTCCTGGGCATCTATCCAGAGAAAACCATGACTTGCAAAGACACATGTACTCTAATGTTCATTGCAGCACCATTTTCAATAGCCAAGACATGGAAACAACCTAAATGTCCATCGACAGAGGAGTGGATCAAGAAGAAGTGGTACATACACACAATGGAATATTAGTCAGCCATTAAAATGAATGAAATACCAGCATTTTTAGCAACATGGATGAACCTAGAAATTATCATGCTAAGTGAAGTCAGCCATACAATGAGACACTAACATCAAATGCTTTCACTTACATGTGGAATCTGAAAAAATGACAGACAGAACTTCTTTGCAGAACAGATGCTGACTCACAGATATTGAAAAACTTATGGTCTCTGGAAGAGACAGTGTTGGGGGTGGGGGATGTGCTTGGGTTATGGGATGGAAATCCTGTGAAATTGGATTGTGATGATCTTTATACAACTACAGATGTGATAAATTCATTTGAGTAATAAAAAATGAAAAAAAATTAATATACAGAAATGAACTGCATTTCTATATACTAAAAATGAAAGATGAGAAAGAGAAATTAAGGAAGCAATCCCATTTACCATCACATCAAAAAAAATAAAATACTTAGGAATGAACCTACCTAAAGAGTCAAAAGACCTGTACTCTGAAAACTATAAGACACTAATGAAAGAAATAAACGCTGACACAGATAGAAAGGCATACTATGCTCTTGGATGGAAGAATCAATATCATAAAAATGACAATACTTATCAAGGCAATCTACAGATTCAATGCAATCCCTATCAAATTACAAAGGACATTTTTCACAACATATGTGAATTAGAACAACGTATTTTAAAGTTTGTATGGAGGCACAAAAGAGCCATTCTGAGAAAGAAAAATGGAGCCAGAGGAATCAGGCTCCCTGACTTCAGACTATAAAGCTGTATGATACTGGCACAAAAAATGAAATACTCATAAGTGGAAGAGCATAGAGAGCCCAGAATTAAACCCATGAACCTACAGTCAACTTATCTATGACAAAGGAGGCAAGAATATATAGTGGATGAGTTCCCATTGTGGAGCAGTGGAAACGAATCCAACTAGGAACCATGAGGTTGTGGGTTTGATCCCTGGCTTTGCTCAGTGGGTTAAGGATCCAATGTTGCCATGAACTGTGGTGTAGGTCACAGATGAGGCCTGGATCTGGCATTGCTGTGGCTGTGGTGTAGGCCACCAACTACAGCTCTGATTAGACCCCTAGCCTGGGACCCTCCATATGCCATGGGTGTGGCCCTATAAAGACAAAAAAAAAAAAAAAAAGAATATACAGTGGAGAAAAGACAGTCCCTTCAATAAGTGGTGCTGGGAAACCTGGACAGCTACATGTAAAAAAATGAAATCAGAACACCTCCTAACACCATATACAAAAATAAACTCACAATGGATTAAAGACCTAAATATAAGGCCGGATGCTATAAAACTATTAGAGGAAAACATAGGCCAAATACCCTCTGACATAAACCACAGCAATATTTTCTCAGATCCACCTCCTAGAGTAATGATAATAGAAACAAAAATAAGCAAATGGGACTTAATTTTAAAAGTTTTTGCATAGTAAAGGAAACGCTAAACAAAATGAAAAGACAACCCACACAATGGGAGAAAATATTTGCAAATGAAGCAACTTGCAAGGGATTTATCTCCAAAACATATAGACACCTCCTGCAGCTCATTACCAAAAACAACAAAAAATAAATGACCCCATCAAAATTGGGAAGTAGATCTAAACAGACAGTTCTCCAAAGACATGTAGATGGCTAAAAAATACATGAAAAGAAGTTCAACATCACTAATTGTTAGAGAAATGCAAATCAAAACTACTAGGAGGTACCACCTTACACGAGCCAGAATGGGCATTATCAAAAAGTCTACAAGTGGTAAATGCTGTAAAGTGTTTGGAGAAAGGTGAACCCTATTACATTGTTGGTAGAAATGTAAATTGTTGCAACCGCTATGGAAAATAGTATGTAGATTCCTCAAAAAATGAAAAATAGAATTACCTTATGATCTAGCAATCTCATTCCTGGGCATCTATCCAGAGAAAACCATGATTCAAAAAGATACATGTATCCCAGTGTTCGTTGCAACACTATGTACAATAGCCAAGACTTAGAAGCAACCTAAGTGTCCATCAACAAGGGAGTGGATAAAGATGTGGTACATACACACAATGGAATATTACTCAGCATAAAAGGAATGAAATAATGGCATTTGCAGCAACATGGATGGACATAGAAATTATCATGGTAAGTGGAGTTAGACAGTGAGACACAAACATCCTATGCTGTCACTTATATGTGGAATCTAAAAAAAGAATACAGTGAACTTATTTTCAGAACAGAAACTGAATCAGAGACTTTGAAAAACTTATGGTTACCAAAGAACAAAGGTTATTGGGGGGAGGGCTGGGCTGAGGGTTTGGCTTGGAAATGTTCTAAAATTAGTTTGTGATGATGGCCGTACCACTATAAATATAATGAAATTCATTGAATTTAAAAAATAAAATAAATGGAAAAAAGTAAAAATGTTGTTCCATTTCTTTTCTCTTGTCACTTTCAAGATTTTTCTTGGAGTTCCCATCATGGCTCAGTGGTTAACGAATCCGACTGGGAACCATGAGGTTGCAGGTTCTATCCTGGCCTTGCTCAGTGGGTTAAGGATCCGGCATTGCCGTGAGCTGTGGTGTAGGTCACAGACGCGGCTCAGATCCCGCATTGCTGTGGCTCTGGCGTAGGCTGACGGCTACAGCTCCAATTCGACCCCTAGCCTGGGAACCTCCACTGTCACGGGAGCGGCCCAAGAAATGGCAAAAAGACCAAAAAAAAATTTTTCTTTGTTGTTTGTGTTCAGCCATCTGATTAATATGCAAGTGTGCATGGATTTTTTTGTGGTTTATGAATTTGACTTTGCAGATTGATGCGTTTCTCAAATTTTGGGAAGTTTTCAGTTATTATTTTATATTTAAATATATTTTATTTTTCAGATCAGTGTAAGATTTACAACAAAATTCTGAGGAAGTTACAGAGATTTCCCATATCCCCCTTTCCCCCACACATACATAGCCTTTCCCCATTTGCAACATCACTCGACAGAATAGTGCATTTGATACAACTGATGAACCTACATTGACACACCATAATCACTCAAAGTCTACAGTTTACATTATGTTTCACTCTTGGTACTATACATTCTATAGATTTAGACAAATCGATAATCACATGTGTCCAACATTATGGTATTATACAGAATATTTTTACTGCCCTAAAATTTTGCCCTCTGCCTGTTAATCGCCCCCCCCTGCCCACCAACTCCTCTTGCAACTACTGATCATTTTAATATCAATATAGTTTTTCTTTTTCCATAAAGTTATATAGTTGGAACTATACAGTATGTAGCTTTTTCATATTGGCTTCTTTCACTTAGTAATATGCATTTAAGATTCCTCTATGTCTTTTATTGCTTGATAGCTCATTTATTTTTAGCACTAAATAATATTGCATAATATTTATCCATTCACTCCAGAAGAACATGATGATTGATTCCAAGTTTCGGCAAGTATCAGAAAAGCTGCTATAAACATCATGATCCAGGTTTTTATGCAGACATAAGATATTGACTCCCTTGGTTAAATACCTAGGGGTGTGATTGTTGGATCCTATGGTAAGAGCATGTTTCGTTTTCTAAGAAACTAATTGTCTTCTAAAGTGTCTGTACCATTTTTCATTTCCACCAGCAATGTATGAGTGTTTCTTTTGCTCTGCATATTTGCCAGCTTTGGTGTTCTCAGTGTTCCAGGTTTTGTCCATTACAGTGGCGGTATCCTGCTACTTTTTTAATTAGCACTTTCCTCATTATGTGATATGGAGAATCTTTTCATATGCTTATTTGTCATCTGCATGTCTTGTTTGGTGAAGTGTCTGTTAAGATCTTTGGCCCATTTGTCAATCTTGTTTTCTTGTCATTGAGTTTTAAGTATTTTTTGTATACTTTGGATAACAAATCTTTATCAGATGTGTCTTTTGCAAATATTTTCTCCCAATCTGTGGCTGGTTTTCTAATTCTCTTTATGTTACGTCTTGCAGAGCAGAAGTTTTTGATTTTGATCATGTTCAGCTTAAAATTATTTCATCGATAAATTATGTCTTTGGTGTTGTATTAAAAAAGTCATCACCCACCTCTCAAAATCAAATACCTCAGAATACACCTGACCAAGGAGGTAAAGGACTTATATGCTGAGAACTATAAAACTATAATCAAAGAAATCAAAGAAGATGTAAAGAAATGGAAAGATATTCCATGTTCATGGATTGGAAAAATCAATATTGTAAAAACGGCCATACTACCCAAAGCAATCTACAGATTCAATGCAATCCCAATAAAATTACCCATGACATTGTTCACAGAACTAGAACAAACAATCCAAACATTTATATGGAACCACAAAAGACCCAGAATCGCCAAAGCAATCCTGAGAAATAAAAACCAAGCAGGAGGCATAACTCTCCCAGACTTCAAGAAATATTACAAAGCCATAGTCATCACAACAGTGTGGTACTGGTATCAAAACAGACAGTCAGACCAATGGAACAGAATATAGAGAACCTGGAAATAAACCCTGACATCTATGGTCAATTAATCTTTGACAAGGGAGGCAAGAACATAAAATGGGAAAAAGAAAGTCTATTCAGCAAGCATTGCTGGGAAACCTGGACAGCTGCATGCAAAGCAATGAAATTAGAACACACCCTCACACCATGCACGAAAATAAACTCAAAATGGCTGAAAGACTTAAATATAAGACAGGACACCATCAAACTCCTGGAAGAGAACATAGGCAAAACACTCTCTGACATCAACATCATGAATATGTTCTCAGGTCATTCTCCCAAAGCAATAGAAACTAGAGCAAAAATAAACCCATGGGACCTCATCAAACTGAAAAGCTTTTGCACAGCAAAGGAAACCAAAAAGAAAACAAAAAGACAACTTACAGAATGGGAGAAAATAGTTTCAAGTGATGCAACCGACAAGGACTTAATCTCTAGAATATATAAGCAACTTACGCAACTCAATGGCAAAAAGCCAATCAATCAATGGAAAAATGGGCAAAAGACCTGAATAGACTATTCTCCAAGGAAGATATACAGATGGCCAACAAACACATGAAAAAGTGCTCAACATCGCTGATTATAAGAGAAATGCAAATCAAAACTCCCATGAGATACCACCTCACACCAGTCAGAATGGCCATCCTTAATAAGTCCACAAATAACAAGTGCTGGAGGGGCTGTGGAGAAAAGGGAACCCTCCTGCACCGCTGGTGGGAATGTAAACTGGTACAGCCACTATGGAGAACAGTTTGGAGATACCTTAGAAATCTATACATAGAACTTCCATATGACCCCACAATCCCACTCTTGGGCATATATCTGGACAAAACTCTACTTAAAAGAGACACATGCACCCGCATGTTCATTGCAGCACTATTCACAATAGCCAGGACATGGAAACAACCCAAATGTCCATTAACAGATGATTGGATTCGGAAGATGTGGTATATATATACACAATGGAATCCTACTCAGCCATAAAAAAGAATGACATAATGCCATTTGCAGCAACATGGATAGAACTAGAGAATCTCATACTGAGTGAAATGAGCCAGAAAGACAAAGACAAATACCATATGATATCACTTATACCTGGAATCTAATATCCAGCACAAATGAACATCTCCACAGAAAAGAAAATCATGGACTTGGAGAAGAGACTTGTGGCCGCCCAATGGGAGAGGGAGGGAGTGGGAGGGATCAGGTGCTTGGGCTTATCAGACACAACTTAGATTTACAAGGAGATCCTGCTGAGTAGCATTGAGAACTATGTCTAGATACTCATGTTGCAACAGAACAAAGAGTGGGGAAAAATGTATACATGTAAGGATAACTTGATCCCCTTGCTTTACAGTGGGGGAAAAAAAGGCATCACCATACCCAAGGACAACTAGATTTTCTCCTATGTTATATCCCCTAGAAGTTTATAGGTTTCTGTTTTACATTTAGGTTTGTGATCCATTTTGAGTTAATTTTGGGGAAGCGTGTAAAGTCTGTGTCTAGATTCATGGTTTTTTTTTTTGTTTGTTTTTGCATGTGGATGTTCAGTTGTTTCAGACTATCCTTGCTCCATTGTATTGCCTTTATTCCTTTGTTGAAGATCAGTGACTATATTTATGAGGATCTATTTCTTGGCTTTTTTTCTGTTCCATTGATCTGTTTGTTCTTTTGCCAAATAATAACACACTGTCATGATTACTGTATCATTATAGTAAGACCTGATGTCAGTGAAGTTTTCAAGTGTCAGTCCTCCAAGTTTTTCTTCAGTCTTTTGCCTCTCCATATAAACTTTAGAATCATTTTTTTTTGTTATTGATAAAGTAAGTAGCTGGTATTTTGATTGGCATTGCATCAAATCCGTAGATCATGTTGGAAACAACTGACATCTTGACCATATTCAGTTGTCTTACCCATGAACATGGAATAGGTCTTAATTTCCTTAGTTCTTTTAAAATCTTCATTTATTGGAATTTTGTAGTTTTCCTGATATAAATCTTATACATATTTTGTTAGATTTATATCTAAGTATTTCATTTATGGGGAGGGTAATGGAATTGGAATTGCATTTTTATTTCAAACTCCTCTTGTTCACTATTGGTTTATTGGAAATCAGTTGACTTATATATATTAACCTTGTATCCTGCATTCTTGCTGTAGTCATTTAGTTCAGGAGGGTTTTTTATTTTTTTGGTTGATTCTTTTGGATTTTCTACATGGATGATCACATCGTATGCAAATAGAAATAGTTTTATGTCTTTCTTCCCAACCTCTATAAATTTTATTTCCTTTTGTCACGTTATTGCATTAGCAGGCACTTCCAGTACAATTTTGAAAAGGTGTGGTGAGAGGAGATATTCTTGTCTTGTACCTGATCTTAGTGGGAAAGCTTTGAGTTTCTCATTCGTAAGTATGATGTGAACTATAGGTTTATTGGCAGAGAGTTTTTATCAAGCTGAGAAAATTTTCCTCTATTCCTAATTTACGGAGAGGTATTTTTTGTTTTTCTTTCTTCCTCCCTCTCTTTCTTTCTTCCTCTCTCTCTCTTTCTTTCTTTCTTTCTTTCTTTCTTTCTTCCTTCCTTCCTTCCTTCCTTCTTCCTTCCTTCCTTCCTTCTTTCCGTCCTTCTTTCCTCCTTCCTACCTTCCTTCCTTCCTTCCTTTCTTTCTTCCTTTCTTTCCTTCCCTCCATCCTTCCTTCCTTCCTTCCTTCCTTCCTTCCTTCCTTCCTTCCTTCCTTCCTTCCTTCTTTCCTTCCTTCCTTCCTTCCTTTCTTGCTGCACCCACAGCATATGGAAGTTCTCAGGCCAGGGATCCAATCCAAGACAAAGCTGTGACCTACACTGCACCTGTGGCAATACTGGATCCTTAATCCACTGCTCAGGGCCAGGGATCAAACCCAAGCCTCGGCAGTGACCTGAGTCGCTACCCAGATAACACCAGATCCTTAACCTGCTTCACCACAGTGGGAAGTCCTCTTTCCTTTTCTTTTCTTTTTTTTTTTTTTTTTTTTTTTTTTTTTTTTTTTTTTTGTTTTTTTTTTTTTTTATTTTTTTAGAGTCAGTCACATTTATTTCAGATTTTATCTCTACCATTGCCTGCTGCGTAGACTTGTACCCATCTTTTTTCTTTTTTTTTTTTTTTTTTTTTTTTTTTTTTTTTTTAATTTTATTTTCCCACTGTACAGCAAGGGGGTCAGGTTATCCTTACATGTATACATTACAATTACAGTTTTTCCCCCACCATTTCTTCTGTTGCAACATGAGTATCTAGACATAGTTCTCAATGCTATTCAGCGGGATCTCCTTGTAAATCTATTCTACGTTGTGACTGATAAGCCCAAGCTCCCGATCCCTCCCACTCCCTCCCCCTCCCATCAGGCAACCACAAGTCTCTTCTCCAAGTCCATGATTGATTTTCTTTTCTGAGGAGATGTTCATTTGTGCTGGATATTAGATTCCAGTTATAAGTGATATCATATGGTATTTGTCTTTGTCTTTCTGGCTCATTTCACTCAGTATGAGATTCTCTAGTTCCATCCATGTTGCTGCAAATGGCATGATGTCATCCTTTTTTATGGCTGAGTAGTATTCCATCGTGTATATATACCACATCTTCCGAATCCAATCCTCTGTCGATGGACATTTGGATTGTTTCCATGTCCTGGCTATTGTGAATAGGGCTGCAATGAACATGCGGGTGCATGTGTCTCTTTTAAGTAGAGCTTTGTCCGGATAGATGCCCAAGAGTGGGATTGCAGGGTCATATGGAAGTTCTATGTATAGATTTCTAAGGTATCTCCAAACTGTTCTCCATAGTGGCTGTACCAGTTTACATTCCCACCAACAGTGCAGGAGGGTTCCCTTTTCTCCACAGCCCCTCCAGCACTTGTTATTTGTGGATTTATTAATGATGGCCATTCTGACTGGTGTGAGGTGGTATCTCATGGTAGTTTTGATTTGCATTTCTCTTATAATCAGCGATGTTGAGCATTTTTTCATGTGTTTGTTGGCCATCTGTATATCTTCCTTGGAGAAATGTCTATTCAGGTCTTTTGCCCATTTTTCCATTGATTGATTGGTTTTTTTGCTGTTGAGTTGTATAAGTTGCTTGTATATTCTAGAGATTAAGCCCTTGTCAGTTGCATCATTTGAAACTATTTTCTCCCATTCTGTAAGTTGTCTTTTTGTTTTCTTTTGGGTTTCCTTTGCTGTGCAAAAGCTTTTCAGTTTGATGAGGTCCCATGGGTTTATTTGTGCTCTAATTTCTATTGCTTTGGGAGACTGACCTGAGAAAATATTCATGATGTTGATGTCAGAGAGTGTTTTGCCTATGTTTTCTTCTAGGAGTTTGATGGTGTCCTGTCGTATATTTAAGTCTTTCAGCCATTTGGAGTTTATTTTTGTGCATGGTGTGAGGGTGTGTTCTAGTTTCATTGCTTTGCATACAGCTGTCCAGGTTTCCCAGCAATGCTTGCTGAATAGACTTTCCTTTTCCCATTTGATGTTCTTGCCTCCCTTGTCAAAGATTAATTGACCATAGGTGTCAGGGTTAATTTCCAGATTCTCTATTCTGTTCCATTGGTCTGTCTGTCTGTTTTGATACCAGTACCACACTGTTTTGATGACTGTGGCTTTGTAGTATTTCTTGAAGTCTGGGAGAGTGATGCCTCCTGCTTGGTTTTTGTTTCTCAGGATTGCTTTGGCGATTCTGGGTCTTTTGTTGTTCCATATAAATGTTTGGATTGTTTGTTCTAGTTCTGTGAAAAATGTCATGGGTAATTTGATAGGGATTGCATTGAATCTGTAGATTGCTTTGGGTAGGATGGCCATTTTCACAATATTGATTTTTCCAATCCAGGAACATGGAATATCTTTCCATTTTTTTACATCTTCTTTGATTTCTTTGATTAAGGTTTTATAGTTCTCGGCATATAGGTCCTTTACCTCTTTGGTTAGGTGTATTCCGAGGTATTTGATTTTGTGAGGTACAATTTTAAAAGGTATCGTATTTTTGTATTCCTTTTCTAATGCTTCATTGCTGGTATACAGAAATGCAACTGACTTCTGAATGTTAATCTTATATCCTGCCACTTTGCTGAATTTATTAATCAGTTCAAGGAGTTTTGGGGTTGAGTCCTTAGGGTTTTCTAGGTATAGAATCATGTCATCTGCATACAGTGACAGTTTGATCTCTTCTCTTCCTATATGGATGCCTTTGATTTCTTTTGTTTGTCTAATTGCTGTGGCTAAGACTTCCAAAACTATGTTGAAGAGCAGTGGTGAGAGTGGGCATCCCTGTCTTGTTCCAGATTTGAGTGAGAAGGCTTTCAGTTTTTCCCCATTGAGGATCATATGATCATCTCAATAGATGCAGAAAAAGCATTTGACAAAGTTCAACATCCATTCATTATCAAGACCCTCGCCAAAGTGGGTATAGAGGGAACATTCCTGAATATAATCAAAGCCATTTATGATAAATCCTTTTCTTTTCTTTTTATTTTATTTTTTTATTTTTTTATTTTTTTTAATAATTTTTTTTTTATTTTCCCACTCTACAGCAAGGGGGTCAGGTTATCCTTACATGTATACATTACAATTACATTTTTCCCCCACCCTTTCTTCTGTTTTTTCTTTTCTTTTTAAAAAATCATGAATGGGTGTTGGATTTTTGTCAAGTGCTTTTTCTGTATCTATTGCTATGATTATGTAATTTTTCTTTTTTTGTCTCTTAATGTGATGGATTGCGTTATTTGATCTTTGCATGTTGAAGCAGCCTTGCAAACTGGGATAGATTCTGCTTGGTGGTGACATATAATTCTTTTTATACATTTTTGTCTTTTTTTTTTTTTTTTTTGCTTTTTCTTGGGCCACACCCGTGGCATATGGAGGTTCCCAGGCTAGGGGTCTAATAGGAGCTGTAGCAGCCGGCCTACCCCAGAGCCACAGTAACGCAGGATCCAAGCCACGTCTGTGACCTGCACCACAGCACACTGCAATGCCGAATCCTTAACCCAGGGATCAAACCTGCAACCTCATAGTTCCTGGTTGGATTCGTTAACCACTGAGTTATGATGGTAACTCCTATATTTTAAAAAAAGTTTTATTTTTTAATATTTTTAAATATTTTTAATATTTTGTTGATAAATTTGGTATGTAGTTTTATTTTTTTGTAATATCTTTGTAGGTTTTAGTACTAAGGTAATGCTAGCTTCATAAAACAATTTAGAAAGATTTCCCTCTGCTTCTGTCCTCTTAAAGAGATTATAGATGATTGGTATAATTTATTCCTTAAATGGTTGTTATCATTCACTAGTGAGCCCATCTGGGCCCAGTGCTTTCTGTGTTGGAAGGTTAATAACTTTTCATTCAGTTTCTTTAATGGATAGAGGCCTATTTAAATCATCTATTTCTGTTTGTGAGTTTTGGCAGATTATATCTTTCAAGGAATTTGCCCATTACATCTAGGTTATCAAATGTATGGTCATAGAGTTTTTCATTAGCATTCCTTTATTACCCTTTTAATTTCCTTTTAATTTCTATCTACTTAAGTGATTTACTTTCCAATTATGCTTTTCTCTTTTCTATAGATTCTTATGTCTTTTCTATTTAGACAAGGCCTTTCAACTATCTTTTAGGATAAGTTTAGTATTGCTGTATTCTTTTAGTTTTGGCTTTTCTGACAAATTCTTTATCTCTCCTTTTTAAAATAATAATCTTGGAGTTCCCATCGTGGCTCAGTGGTTAACATTAAACATAAGTTTATGGATTCAATCCCTGGCCTCGCTCAGTGGGTTATGGATCCAGCATTGCCATGTGCTGTGGTGTAGCTCGAAGACATGGCTCAGATCTGGTGTTGCTGTGACTCTGGCGACGGCCGGCAGCTACAGCTCTGATCAGACCCCTAGCCTGGGAACCTCCATATGCCATGGGTGTGGCCCTAGAAAATAGAAATAAAATAAAATAATAATCTTGCTGGGACCAGTGCTCCCCCCCACCCCGGAGGGATATGTTGCTGTGAAAGAAGAAAGGTTCTTGCACCCTAGTATAAGTGGTGTTCTGCCACATGAGAGCACATGCAAGGAACAAGGCTGTAATGGTGTGTCCTTCCTCTCTCCTCATGCACCTCCAAACAATGGCACCTGAAATCTAAGATGGCCAGGGTTTCCTGCATATACCCTCACATGCCGTCACACTAGACTCCAGTCCCTTCAGACTGTTTCTACACAGCCAGCCCAGCCCCAGCCCTCTCCCTAAGTCTGATCTCCAAAGCCCAAACTTCACACTCCAGCTCTTGCCTATACCAGTGGCCTCACGTCTCAGGCTGGGGAGTGTGGAGTGATGGCACATGACTGTCTGTGCAGGTCTACGTCTGTTCTGGCTGCTCAAAACAGTTGCTGCATTCTCCTCTGATGCTCTAGAACTATCCTTCTGTCCTAGCTGATCTCCCCATGGATGAAGGTATTTCCCAGGGTGCAAGAACATTTCTTCTTTCACAGCAACATCTCCCTCTGGGGGGAGGGGAGCACTGGTCCCATTCCAATTCCTTTCTCACTTTTTTTTTTCTTCTATATGGTTACATGTTCTTTCAGAAGCCTGAGGTCTTCTGTCAGCAGTCAATAGATTTTCTGTGAGAATTGTTCCATGCGTAGATGTAATTTTAATGTATTTGTGGGAGGAGGTGAGCTTCACATTCTCCTACTCTCCCATCTTGGAAGCCTCTCTCCTCTCAGTCTCCTTGGATTGCTTTGAATCTTCTTCTTCTTCTTCTTCAGTCTCCTTGGATTGCTTTGAATCTTCTTCTTCTTCTTCTTCTCCTTCTCCTTCTTCTTCTTCTTCTTCTTCTTCTTCTTCCTCTTCCTCCTCCTCCTCCTCCTCCTCCTTCTTCTTCTTCTTCTTCCTCCTCCTCCTCTTCTTCTTCTTCTTTCTTCCTTCCTCTTCCTCTTCTTCTTCTTCTTCCTTCTTCTTCTTCTTCTTCCTTCTTCTTCTTCTTCTTCTTCTTCTTCTTCTTCTTCTTCTTCTTCTTCTTCTTCTTCTTCTTCTTCTTCTTCTTCTTCTTCTTCTTCTTCTTCTTCTTCTTCTCCTTCTTCTTCTTCTTCTCCTTCTTCTCCTTCTTCTCCTTCTTCTCCTCTCTTCTTCTTCTTCTTCTTCTTCTTCTTCTTCCTTTCTTCTTCTTTCTTTTTGTTTTTTTTTTTTTAGGGCCACACCCATGGCATATGAGGTTCCCAGGCTAGGGGTCAACTTGGAGCTACAGCTGCTGGCCTACACCACAGCCATAGCAATGCTAGATCCGAGCCATGTCTGCAACCTACTCCACAGCTCATGGCAATGCTGGATCCTTAACCCACTGAGCAAGGCCAGAGATTGTACCTGTGTGGATACTGAATCTATACACTGATGACTCCCAAATTTATATATCTCTGCCTTGGCCCTCTCCACTAAACTCCAAACTTGTATATCTAACTGTACATTTGATATCTCCATTTTGGTATCTAGGAGGCATCTCAAAATGTGTTAAAAAAAAAAGCACTCTGTTTTTCCAACCTTAACCTGCTCCTCCCCCAACCTATCCCAATTATAAATTATGCCATTGTTCTGTTTCTCAGACAAGCAACATCTTTGAATTCTCTTTCCCACAAGCTCCACAAGCTCCTAATCCAACCCATCAGCAACATATATCAGTTCTACTTCAGACACTAGAAACTATGTGCCTCCTGTTGAAGACCCAACACTACCAATAAAATATTTTTGAGAGAAAATTAAACCCAGATCTGATCAAAACTTTAGATTAGCTATCAATTTACAATACAGAAGCTGACATATTTTATTTTTTATTTTTAAATGGAAAACAATCTGAAAAACTATATATATATATATATACAATTGAACTATTTACATATATACAATAGAACTATGTTTGTAATTGAACTATTAATATATATACAATTGAACTATTTCAATACTAATTGAAATATTAATTGAACTATTCAATATTAATTGAAATATTAATTGAGCTATTCAATATTTAATATTAATTGAACTATTAATATATATACAATTGAACTATTTTAAATTTTTTAAACTTTTTAATTTTTAAAAATTTTAAATTATTTTAATTGATGTATAGTTGCTTTACGATGTTCCATTAGTACTTTCAGGTGCACAACAAAGTGATATATATATATATATATATTCTTTTTTCAGATTCTTTTCCATTACATTTTATTACAAGATATTGAATATACTTCCCTGTGCTATACAGTAGGTCCTTGTTGTTTATGTATTTTATACATAGTAGTTTATATATGTTAATACCAAACTTTTAATTTATCCCTCCCCCCTTTCCCCTTTGGTGACCATAAGTTAGTTTTCTATGTCTGTGACTCTCTTTCTGTTTTGTAAATACGTTCATTTCTATCATTTTTATTAGATTCCACATATACATGATATGATGTTTGTTTTTTTCTGTCTGACTTCACTTAGTATGATAATCTCTAGGTCCATTCATGCTGCTTCAAATGGCATTATTTCATTCTTTTTTATGTCTGAGCAGTATTCCATTATATATATGTACCTCATCTTTTTTATCCATTCATTTGTCGGTGAACATTTAGATTACTTCCATGCCTTGGCTCAGAGAAATATTTTTATGACAAGGAGGCAATAAGCAAAGTTCAGGCTGTGAGAAACAACTCAATTTCTTCAACAAATAAACCTCAAAGTGAGGGAAGAGAGAAATGGAGAGGGAAATGTATCTATTAAAAGAGACTTAAGAAATGTTAAATGAATTGCAATGTGTTAACTTTGTTTTAATTTTGTTTTGAAAAAACTTAAAAAATATATATAAGACACTTGAAAATTTGAACACTGGCAAGATATTTGATGATATTAAAATTGTTCATTTTAAGATAATGGTTGTGAATTTAAAATTCTAAAATAAATATGAGTGAACTTCTAAGGTATTTGGGATTTGCTTCAAAATAATCCAAGTGGGGTTATAGAATAAATAAAATTGGGCATGAGTTGATAATTATTAAAGCTTGATAATGGTTACACAGAAGTTTCTTATACTATGAGATGTTTGTATATGTTGAAAATTTTCCACAATTCTAAATTAAGGGATAGGAAAGTTTATTTTGGCAGGTGAGAACTCTCCCTAATACCAAGTGTTGGCTTTGTTAGCATCTAGAAGCAGTTAAGGGATGTAGAAAGTAGAACGAATTTACTATATACACTATATGACTCTGGTCCTTGAATGAGCCACCCTGAGATGAAATACTCTAAGTATATTTTGGTCTAACTGTGATTTCTGAACCCTCAAGTGGTTACCATCCATTTGAAGGTTCTCTTTGTTCCTATTGTAGAGCAGATTTATGATTTCTGTTTCCTTCTTGCATGTCAACCAGCATCATTTGAGACAATGTCTGCTACTCATACCGGGTCTCTGAGTGACTCAGAGGAATAGAGTACCCACCCCACCCCCTGACATCAACCTATGATAGATATGTAGTGTCAGTGAAAAATGAACCTTTGTTATATTCAACTATTGAGATTTGGGAGTTTTCTATAGAAGTATAACCTAGCCTATTGTGACTGATCCAGACATATGGATAAATAGTTTTCTCATTGGCTATAACAAATTACCATACCCTGGGTAAGCTTAAACAACAGACATTTATTTGTCACACCTCTGGTGGCTGTAACTCAAAGATCAAGGTGCCAGAAGGTTTTGATTCTGATGAGGACCCTTTTTCTGCTTTGAAGAGGGCCATCTTCTCTGTGTGTTCTCACATAGAGGAGGGAGAGAGATTGTGCTCCTTGCTCTCTTCTTATAAGGGCACTAATCCCACTGTGAGGACCCCACTCTCATGACATCATCTAAATACAATTACTTCCAAAAGACCCCACTTCCAATGCCATCATATTGGAAATTTGGTCTTCAACATATGGATTTGGTGGAGTGGGACACACAAACATTCATCTATAACAGAATATAAGAGTGGTTTGTGAGCCAGTGATTAAGAAAATTAATTAAAAGACTATGTGAGGAGCAGCTGGGCTACCCATGCCTCATGCAAATGTCCCCATGCAGACAGACATTCTGATAGCCACAGAGCCAGTGACTGAGTGAAAATCAGAGGCTTAATTTCTAAAGAAATTTAATTCTCTGAATGGAGCAAGAGTTTCTCCATTCTGGTGCTCTGTGGAAACTAGAGAAACAGAATAAAGACTTCCTTATATTGGTCCCTGGAAAGATCCTGGCGTGTCTGCTTGCTCCATATCTACAAAAGGTGAAACCTACTAGGCAATATACCTCACACATATACATAGAACGTAGACTTCTTTCCCATTCAAGGTAGAGGCTTTTGGGGGAATATATACCTAGTTATCTCTGCTCTTTATTTTAATCACCTTAGATCTCTTTATTTTAATCACCTTAGATCTTATTTTAATCACCTAGTTATCTCTGCTCTTTATTTTAATCACCTTAGATCTCTTTATTTTAATCACCTTAGACCTAGTTATCTCTGCTCTTTATTTTAATCACCTTAGAACTATGAGTGGACAACCAAGGATTATCTGATATTTAAGGGAAAAAAACACAAAGTAGAAGTTCTCAAATGAAAAAATAGAACAAATGGATATATAGATAGATAGATAGATAGATATAGATAGATATAGGATATATATATATATATATAAGATATATACAGGATATATATTATATATATATAAAATGGATATACATATATGTGTGTGTGTGTGTGTATGTGTATATATATATACAGAGAGAGAGAGAGTACATTCAAGGAATATAACTTTATAACTTAAATGTACACTGAGATTCAGGAATATATTAAATTGATAAAGCAAGAATAAGCTGACATAACAAAAGAGCAATCATGAATGAGACAGACTTGGAAATTAAAATAATACTATATATTTGTATTATAATACTATATCATTTGTATTATAAATTTATAACATAAACTCAGGGAACATGGAGCAAAAACACAAAAAGCTAAAAAATAAGAGAAAAAATTAGAACATGGAGAATAAATCTAGTAGGTTTAACTTTACTTTGAGCTTTTTGTTGTTTCCTGAGGTAGGCTTGTATTGCTATAAATTTCCCTCTTAGAACAGTTTTTGCTGCATCCCATAGGTTTTGGAGTGTTGTATCTTTGTTGTCATTTGCTTCTAGATATTTTTAATTTCCTCTGATTTCATCAGTGATCCTTTGGTTGTTAAGTAGCATGTTGTTTAGTTTCCACATGTTTGTGTTTTTTGCAGTTTTTTTTCTTGGTGATGATTTCCAGTCATATAGTGTTGTTGTCGGAAAAGATGCTTGATATGATTTCAATTTTCTTAAAGTTACTCAGGCTTGATTTATGGCCCAGAATGTGATCAATCCTAGAGAATGTTCTATGTGTACTTGAGAAGACTGTATATTCTGTTGCTTTTGGATGGAATGCCATATAAATATCTTTAAGTCTATCTGGTCTAATACTTCATTCAGGGCCTATGTTTCCTTGTTGATTTTCTGTCTAGATCTGTCCATTGCTGTAAGCGGGGTGTTAAAGTCCACTGCTATTATTGTGTTATTGTCAATTTCTCCATTTAAGGTTGCTAGAAGTTTTATATATTGAGGTGATCCTATGTTGGGTGCATATATATTTACAATTATTATATCTTCTTCTTGGATTGATCCTTTGATCATTATGTGATGACCTTCCTTGTCTCTTATAATATTCTTTATTTTAAGGTCTATTTTGTCTAATATGAGTACTGCTACTCCAGCTTTCTTTTGATTCCTGTTTGCATGGAATATTTTCTTCTATCCTCTCACTTTCAATTTGTATGTGTCCCTAGACGTGAAGTGGGTCTCTTGAAGACAGCATATATATGGATCTTGTTTTTGTATCCATTCAGCCAGTCTATGTCTTTTTGTTGGGGCATTTAGTCCATTAACATTTAAGGTAATTCTTGATATGTATGTTCTTATTGCCATTTTATTAACTGTTTTGAATTTGTTTTTGTTGCTATTTTTTCTTCCCTTCTTCTCTTGTTCTCTACTCTTGTGGTTTGATGACTATCTTTTGTGTTATATTTGAGTTGATTTTTCTTATTTGTGTGTATATCAACTGCAGATTTTTGGTTTGCAGTTACCCTGAAGTTTTGATATAGGAGTCTATATATACATGCACGAGATTGTTTTAAGTGGTTGTTCTCTTAATTGCAAGTTCATCTCCAGTGTACCATCCTCTACTCATGATTTCTGATATTGGTAGCATATTTGTGTGTGGATGATTTCCTACCTTTACTACACATATGACTTTACTGGTGATCCTTGTCATTTGTTGTATTTTTGTTTCTAGCTGTGGCCTTTTCTTTTCTGCCTAGAGGAGTTCCTTTAGCATTTGTTATAAAGCTGGATTAGTGGTGCTGAATTCTCTTAGCTTTCACTTATCTGTGAAGGTTTTGATTTCTCCTTCAAATATGATTGAGAGCCTTGCTGGGTAAAGTAATCTTGGTTGAAAGTTTTTTCCTTTCATCACATTAAGTATATCATGCCACTCCCTTCTGGCCTGCAGAGTTTTTGCTGAAAAATATGCCAATAACCTTATTGGGGTTCTCTTGTATGTTCTTTTTTCTTTCCCCTAGCTGCTGCTTTCAAGATTTTCTCTTTTTCTTTAATTTTGGTCAGTTTGATTAATATGCATCTGGGGTGTTTCTCCTTGGGTTTATTTTATATGATACTCCTTGTGCTTCCTGGAGTTGAGTAAGTGGTTCCTTTCCCATGTTAGGGAAGTTTTCAGCTATTGTCTCTTCAACTATTTTTTCTGTCCCTTTCTCTCTCTCTTCTTCTTGCACCCATACAATATGGGTGTTGGTGCATTTAACATCGTCCCAAAATTTTCTTAGACTGTCTTCATTTCTTTTCAAATGTTTTTCTCTTTTCTGTTCCACATCACTGATTGCCACTAGTCTGCCCTCCAACTTGCTTATTCATTCTTCTACCTCCTGAATTCTGTTGGTTGCTTCTAATGAATTTTTTTAAGGAATTTAATTTTATACATGTGAGATTAATTTTCTTTTCTTTTAAAAATTATTTCCCAATACATTCTTTTTTCTACTGTACAGCATGGTGACCCAGTTACACATACATATGTACATTCAATTTTCTCATATTATCCTGCTCCATCATAAGTGACTAGGCATAGTTCCCAGTGCTACAGAGCATGATCTCATTGCTTATCCATTCCAAAGGCAATATCTTGCATCTATTAACCCCAGATTCCCAGTCTCTCCCCCTCCCTCCCCCTTCCCTTTGGGAACCCACAGGTCTGTTCTCCAAGTCCATGACTTTCTTTTCTGTGGAAAGGTTCATTTGTGCCATATATTAGATTACAGATATAAGTGACACCATATGGTATTTGTCTTTCTCTTTCTGACTTACTTCACTCAGGACGAGAGTCTCTAGTTCCATCCATATTGCTGCAAATGGCATTGTTTCATTCTTTTTATGGCTGAGTAGTATTTCATTGTGTATATATACACCACATCTTCCTAATCCAATCATCTGTTGATGGACATTTGGATTGTTTCCATGTCTTGGCCATTGTGAATAGTGCTGCAATGAACATGTGGGTGCATGTGTCTTTTTTAAGGAAAGTTTTGTCTCGATATTTGCCCAAGAGTGGGAATGCTGGGTCATATGGTAGTTCTATATATAGATTTCTAAGGTACCTTCATACTGTTTTCCATAGAGGTTGTACCAGCTTACATTTCCACCAGCAGTGCAGGAGGGTTCCCTTTTCTCCACACCCTCTCCAGCATTTGTCATTTATTGACTTATTCATCATGGCCATTCTGACTGATGTGAGGTGGTATCTCATGGTAGTTTTGATTTGCATTTCTCTAATCATCAGTGATGTGGAGCATTTTTTCATGTGCTTGTTGGCCATGTGTATATCTTCCTTGGAAAATTGTCTATTCAGGTCTTTTGCCCATTTTTCAATTGGGTTGTTGGTATTTTTGCTGTTGAGTTGTATAAGTTGCTTGTATATCCTAGAGATTAAGCCCTTGTCCATTGCATCATTTGAAACTATTTTCTCCCATTCCGTAAGTTGTCTTTTTGTTTTCTTGTTGGTTTCCTTATCTGTGCAAAAGCTTTTCAGTTTGATTAGGTCCCATGGGTTTATTTTTGCTCTAGTTTCTATTGCTTTGGGAGAATGACCTGAGAAAATATTCATAATGTTGATATCAGAGAATGTTTTACCTATGTTCTTTTCTAGGAGTTTTATGGTGTCTTGTCTTACATTTAAGTCTTTCAGCCATTTGGAGTTTATTTTCGTGCATGGTGTGAGGGTGTGTTCTAGTTTCATTGCTTTGCATGCAGCTGTCCAGGTTTCCCAGCAATGCTTGCTGAAAAGACTATCTATTTCTCATTTTATGTTCTTGCCTCTGTTGTCAAAGATTAACTGACCATAGGTGTCTGGGTTTATTTCTGGGTTCTCTATTTTCTTCCATTGGCCTGTATTTCTTTTTTGGTACCAGTACCACACTTCTTGATGACTGTGGCTTTGTAATATTGACTGAAGTCTGGGAGAGTTATGCCTCTTGCTTGGTTTTTGTTTCTCAGGATTGCTTTGGCAATTTGGGGTCTTTTGTGGTTCCATGTGAATTTTTGGATTGTTTGTTCTAGTTCTGTGAAAAATGTCATGGGTAATTTGATAGAGATTGCATTGAATCTGTAGATTGCTTTGGGTAGTATGACCATTTTTACAATATTAATTTTTGCAACCAAGGAGCATGGAATATCTTTCCATTTCTTTTCCTCTTTAATTTCCTTGATTAATGTTTTATAGTTCTCGGCATATAAGTCCTTTACCTCCTTGGTCAGATGTATTCCCAGGTATTTGATGTTTTGGGGTGCAATTTTAAATGGTATTCTATTTTTTTATTCCCTTTCTAATATTTCATTTTTAGTATACGGAAATGTGACTGATTTCTGAATGTTACTCATATCCTGCTACTTTGCTGAATTTGTTGATCAGTTCAAGTAGATTTTGGATTGAGTCCATAGGGTTTTCTATATATAGTATCATGTCATCTGCATACAGTGACAGTTTTATCGCTTCTCTTCCTATTTGGGTGCCTTTTATTTCTTTTATTTGTCTGATTACTGTGGCTAGGACTTCCAATACTATGTTGAATAACAGTGGTGATAGTGGGCATCCTTGTCTTGTTCCAGATTTTAGTGGGAAGGCTTTCAGCTTTTCTCCATTGAGTATAATATTTGCTGTGGGTTTGTCGTAAATGGCTTTAATTATGTTAAGGTTTGTTCCCTCTATA
Source organism: Sus scrofa (assembly GCF_054392235.1). Taxonomy (NCBI): domain Eukaryota; kingdom Metazoa; phylum Chordata; class Mammalia; order Artiodactyla; family Suidae; genus Sus; species Sus scrofa. Next base: position 64,738,133 of record NC_139401.1, read on the forward strand.
CCCACTTTGGTGAGAGTTTTGATCATAAATGTATCTTGGACTTTGTCAAATGCTGTCTCTGCTTCTATTGAGATTATCATGTGATTTTTGACTTTTCTTTTGTTAATGTGGTGTATGACATTGATTTCTTTGCGTATGTTGAACCATCCTTATGCACCTGGGATGAATCCCACCTGGTCTGGTGTATGATTTTTTTTTATATGTTGTTGGTTTGGGATGGCTAAAATTTTGTTGAGAATTTTTGCGTCTATATTCATCAGAGATATCGGCCTCTAATTTTCTTTTTTGGTGGTATCTTTGTCTGGTTTTGGAATTAGGGTGATGGTGGTATCATAGAATGTCTTTGGGAGTGTTCCTTCTTCTTCTTCAACCTTTTGAAAAAGGTTAAGGAGGTTGGGTATAAGTTCCTCTTTGTTTGTTTTGTAGAATTCACCTGTGAAGCCATCTGGTCCTGGACTTTTATTTGTAGGGATTGTTTTTATGAAATATTCAATTTTATTTCTAGTGTTTGGTTTGTTCTGTTGATCTATTTCTTCTTGATTCAGTTTTGGCAGGCTGTAAGTCTCTAGAAAGTTGTCCATTTCTTCTAGGTTGTCAAATTTGTTGGCATACAATTGTTCATAGTATTCTCTTATAACAGCTTCTTGTATTTCTGTAGTATCCATTTTGACTTTCCTTTTTCATTCATGGGCCCCCAGTGGTCACAAGCCATGCCTCCCTCTGACCTCTGAGAGGACCACCGCAATCTCTCCCTGCCACCTGTAGGTTGTGCAAGAGGCACTACATTACACTTAGTCCTCTTATGCCCTTATCTCACACAATAGTTGCCTAGAAACCAGTAGCATTCACAAAAAGTGCCTAATCTCCCCTAAAAGAGCAAGAGACTTCTCACCACCTGTCTCCTCTATAGAGCCGCACCACTCTCTAAGCCCACAGTCATGGGCACACTCTGGAGCAGGGTGTTTCATATGGAGGCCCACCCCTACTCCTCTCCCCTCCCCAAAAATGGCACCTTGCCTCTCCTGTGAGTCCTGCCTTCTCCTGGGTTCCCTCTGCTGTGGTATTCCCCTCTTTAGCCTGTGATGCACAGCTCCTTAACCCCTCATGCCAGCCCTAGTTCTTTCCCTGGGACTGACCTCCAGAACCTGAATCTCAGTGCCCAGCCCCCAACTGAGTGTCTCAGGCAGTGGTGTCTGGGCCGGTGGTTCAGATGGTCTATGCGGTTCTCTGCTTTGCTGTTCTCAGTCCAGCTGCTGCATTTTTCTCAGTGATTTTGAGGTACCACTGAATTGGCTGATCTTTCATCAGTTGGGTGGCTTTCCGGTAGGTGGTTTCCTTTTCTCCTTCACAGCTTCCTCTCAGGAATGCTAGTCCTGTCCTCATTCCTTTTATCTCTCTCTCTCTCTTTTTATTTTTTCTACCCAGTTATGTCAAGAGTTTCTTGCCCTTTTTGGAGGTTTAAGTTCTTCTGTGAGCATTCAGTTGATGTTCTGTGTGAGTAGTTTTACATGTAGATGTGTTTTTTGATGTGTTTGTGGGAGAAGGTGTGCGTGACCTCTTATTCCTCTGCCATCTTGCTCTGCCTCTCCTGCTTCTAATGAATTTTTAATTTCAGTTATTGTATTTTGCATCTCTTCTTGCTTAAGTTTTAAATCTTGTATTTCTTTGGTCAATGTTTGCTGTAAATTATCAATCTTTGCCTCCAGTTTTATTTCCAATGTCTTGCAGCATCCTCAGAATCATCACTCTAAAGTCTTTTTCCTGGAGGCTGATAATCACCAGATCTCTTAGCTGTTTTTTCTGGGTTTTTTTCTTGCTCCCTTATCTGAGCTATAGTTCTCTGTCTTTTCATTTTTATAGGTTTTTGATGTGGTCTCCTTTTCGCAGACAATAGAGTAATAGCCTCTCTTGCTTCTGGTGTCTGCCCCCCTGGTGGCTGAAGTTGTTAAGGGGGCTTGCTGTAGGCTTCCTGATGGGAGGAACTGTTGCCTAGCCACGGGTTGGTGGTACTGATTCCTATCCCTCTGGTGGGTGGGGCTTTGTCTCTGGGTAAGATTAGAGGCTTCTGTGTGCCTGGGGTGTCTTTAGGCAGCCTGTTTACTGAGGGGTGGGGCTGTGATCCCACCTGGATTATTGTTTGGCCTGGGGCTTCTCAGCGCTGATGAGTGGGGCAAGATTTTCCCAAAATGGCCACCTCTAAAGGAACACTTGCTGATGAATATTCCTGAGAGTTTGCCTCCAATGCATGGGGTTGCTTATACCACATAATCGCCCCTCCTACCTCTTTTGGCCTCCTCTTTGTTTTTGGAGTAGGATATCTTTTTGAAAGTTTCAAGTCCATTTGGTTGAAGTTTGTTCAGTATTTGGTTGTAGTTTTGTTGTTTTTATGAGAGAAGATGGTGAGCTCCAGTCCTTCTATTCTGCAACTTTGGTTCAACTTTGCTTTAATAGATTCCTTAAAAAAAAAAGACAGATAAAATGGAGGTGATACAATAACATTTATTTTAGAAGAGGGCAGCATATTTAGTTTTATCTCAATCAAATCATAACACTTTCTTTTCCAGCTGTTGCAAGGTGCATATGCAATATTCTATTATAGATCCACTTTTACAAGTTTTTCTTTGGCATTACAGCAAGCCTCTTTTTTTCCAAACAGAGGAATATTCCCAAATTCTCCCTCGAGTTAAAATAGCACCCTCCCATCATAGGCCCATAGTGAAATGGCCTAAGGGGCAGAATGATTTCACAACTCTTCACATTACTGTACTAAAATGATATACCCCACTGGAGAGTGCAGTTGGTATAATTTGGGTGCATAGTTGTGCCATCTCTGTTAGTGCACAGGAAAGCTGTAGGGGCAGAGCTGCCAAAAACATGGATGGCCATTGCTCCAGTGTGTCTTGAAGTTACCTCTGCCCAGTTGGTCCTTGAAGTTTTGGATGTGCTTTAGACCTGTTTCCACTTTCTTCTTTCTTATGTCTCCCTTCTAGAGTGGGAATATCTATCCTATGCCTATATTACTGTTGTATATTGGAAGCACATAACTTGTTTGATTTCATAGGTTCACAGCTGGATAGGAATTTTGCTTTGAGTCTCACCCATTTGCCATTTAGATTATTTATATGAGATTTTGGATTTAGACTTTTGCATTGATGGCATGTGTGGAAGTGAATTTGGGGGTACAGGGGCAGAATGTAATATACTGAATGTCTTCCTTCAAAATTTGTATGTTGTAATTCTAATAGCCAATGTGATGGTATTGGGAAGCAGGGTCTTGGGAAGTGCTCAGGTTGTGGGGGTATAGTCTTCAGTAATGGAATTATTCCCCTTATATAAAAGGCCTGAGAGAGCTCTCTCATCCTCTTCACCCATGTGTGGATACAACAAGAAGTCTGCAACCCAAAAGAGGACCTCACACCACTATGCTGGCACAATGATCTTAAACTTCTAGTCTCTAAAACTGTGAAAAATAAATTCCCATTGCTTATAAGCCACCGAGCCTGTTTTGTTATAGTGGCCCAAATGAACTAAGACAGAGTGGATTTAAGACATACTGCAAGTTCTGAAACTGTAAAATTCTGAAACAAAGGGAAAAATCTCCATAGCATTGGTCTTAGCAATGATTTCTTGAATATGATATCAAAAGAACAAGCAACAAAAGCAAAAATAAGAAAAAAAGTTTATATCAAACTAAAAACTTCTGCATATCAAAGAAAATAATCAAAAGAGTGGCACCCCATAAACAATACGCTACTAAACAACATGGATCACTGAGGAAATAAAAAAAAAATTACCCAGAGAGAAATGAAAATGAAAACACAATGATCCAAAACGTATGGGACGCAACAAAGGCAGTTCTAAGAGGGAAGTTTATAGCAATACAAGCTTACCTTGGAAAACAAGAAAAATCTCAAATAAGCAACATAACCTTACACTTAAAGCAACTAGAGAAAGAAGAATAAACAAAACTCAAAGTTATTAGAAGGAAAAAAATCATAAATATCAGAGCAAAAGTAAATGAATTAGAGATGAATAGAAAGGAGCAGACTAAAAGTTTGTTTGTTGAGAAGATAAAATTAATAGCCAGACACATCAAGAAAAAAAGAGACAGGGCTCAGATCAATAAAATTAGAAATGAGAAAGGAGAAGTTACAACTGCACTATAGAAATAGAAAGGATCATAAGAGACTACTACAAGCAACTACATGCCAATAAAATGGACAAACTAGAAGAAGTGGACAAATTCTTAGAAAAGTACAATCTTTCGAGACTTTCCAAGGAAGAAATAGAAAATATGAACCAATGAATCACAAGAACTGAAATTAAAAATGTGATTTAAAACTTCCAACAAACAAAACTCCAAGACTAGGCAGCCTCACAGGTGAATTCTATCAAACATTTAGAAAAGAGTTAACACCTATTCTTCTGAAATTATTCCAAAAAATTGCAGAAGAAGAAAACTCCCAAACACATTCTACAAGGCCGCTATCACCATGATACCAAAGCCAGACAAGTTACCACAAAAAAGAAAATTGTATGCCATAATGATGATGAACATAGATGCAAAATTCCTCAAAAAAATAGTAGCAAACTGAATCCAACAATATATTAAAAGTATCATACACCATGGTCAAGTGGAATTTATCCCAGGAATGCAAGGATTTTTCAATCCACAAATCAGTTGGTGGAATACACCACATTAACAAATGGAAGAATAAATAAAAACTGTATGATCATCTCAATAGATGCAGAAAAAGCTTCTGACAAAATTGAATACCTATTTATGATTAAAAAAAAAACCTCCAGAAAGTGGGCATAGAGGGAATCTACTTCAGCACAATAAAGGCCATATATGACAAACCCACAGTTAACATCATACTCAATGGTGAAAATGAAATTATTTCATCTACGATCAGGAACAAGACAGGGATGTCCACTCTTGCCACTTTTATTCCACGTAGTTTTGGAAGTCCTAGTCACAGTAATCATGTTAAAAAAGCAATAAAAGGAATCCAAATTGGAAAAGAAGGGGTAAAACTGTCACTGTTTACTGATGACATGATACTATAAGTAGAAAATCCTAGACATGCTACCAGAAAACTATGAGAGATCCTCAATGAATTAGGTAAAGTTGCAGGATACAAGGTTAATACACAGAAATTTCTTGCATTTCTATACACCAACAACAAAAGATCAGAAAGAGAAATTAAGGAAACAATCCCATTTACCATGTCATGAAAAAGAATAAAATATCTAGGAATGAACCTGCCCAAGGAGGCATAAGACTTTGAAGACACTGTTGAAAAAAATCAAATATGACACAAACAGATGGAAAGGTATACCATTTTCTTGGATTGGAAACATCATTTTTAAAATGATTATACTACCCAAGGCAATCTACGGATTCATTGAAATCTATATTAAATTACCAATGGCATTTTTCACAGAACTAGAACAAAAAATTTTTAAATTTGTATGGAAACACAAAAGACTAAATAGCCAAAGCAATCCTGAGAAAGAGAAATGGAGCTGGAGGAAATCAGGCTCCCTGACTTCAGACTATACTACAAAGCTACCTTCATCAAAACAGTTTTGTAGTGGCACAAAAACAGAAATGGAACAGAATAGAAAGCCAAGAAAAAACCAAAATACCCATAGTTAACTAATTTGCAAAAAATCAGGCAAGAGTATACAATGGAGAAAAGACAGTCACTTCATTTAAGTGGTGCTCAGAAAACTGGACAGCCACATGAATGAAATTAGAACATTCTCTAACATCATACACAAAAATAAAACCCAAATGTATTAAAGAGTTAAATGTAACATCAGAAGCCATAAAAATCCTAGAGGAAAACATAAATTGCAGCAAGACCCTCTGACATAAATTGCAGCAATATTTTTTGGATCCACCTCCTAGAGTAATAAAAATAAGAACAAAAATAAACAAATGGGACCTAATTAAACTTAAAAGCTTTTTCACAGCAAAGGAAACCATAAACAAAACAAAAAAGCAACCCACAGAATGGGAGAAAAAGCTTTGCACAAGAAGTAACCAACGAGAGATTAATTTTGAAAATATACAAACAACTCATTCAGCTCAACATCAGAATAACAAAAAACCCAATCAAAAGAATGGGCAGAAGATCTAAATAGCTATTTCTCCAAAGAAGACATACAGATAGCCAAAAAGCACATGAAAAAAAAAATGCTCAACATTGCTAATTATTAGAGAAATGCAAATCAAACCTACAATGAAGTATCACCTCACACCAGTCAGAATGGCCATCATCAAAAAGTCTACAAATGATAAATGCTAAAGAAAGTGTGGCAAAAAGGGAACACTCCTACACTGTTGGTAGCAACCTAAATTGGTGCAGCCATTATGGAGAATATTATGAAGTTTCCTTAAAAGACTAAAAATAAAACGACCATATGATCCAGCAATCCTGCTCCTGGGCATCTATCCGTAGAAAACTCTAATTTAAAAAGATACATGCGTGAGTTCCCGTCGTGGCGCAGTGGTTAACGAATCTGACTAGGAACCATGAGGTTGCGGGTTTGGTCCCTGCCCTTGCTCAGTGGGTTAAGGATCTGGCATTGCCGTGAGCTGTGGTGTAGGTCGCAGACGCGGCTCGGGTCCTGCATTGCTGTGGCTCTGGCGTAGGCCAGTGACTACAGCTCCGATTTGACCGCTAGCCTGGGAACCTCCATATGCCGTGGGAGCGGCCCAAGAAATAGCAAAAACACAAAAAAAATAAATAAAAATAAAAAGATACATGCACCCCAATGTTCATTTCAGCACTATTTACAGTAGCCAAGACATGGAAGGAAGCAACCTAAATGTACATCGACAGAGGAGTGGATGAAAAAGATATACACATACATAGAGAGAGACAGTATTATTCAGCCATAAAAAAGAAAGAAACAATGCCATTTACACCAACGTGGATGGACCTAGAGATTATCATATCAAGTGAAGTAAGTCAGAGAGAGATAGACAAACTTCATATAATATCACTTATATGTGGAATCTAAAAAATAAGATACACATGAACTTATTTACAAAACAGAAATAAACTCACAGACTTTGAAAAACTTACTGTTACCAAAGGGGACAGGTGTGTGGGGAGGATTGGGGGTTTGTGATTGGCATATGCACATTATTGTATATGGAATGGATGGTCAACAAGGACCTGCTCTGGGAGTTCCCATCATGGTTCAGTGGTAAGGAACTGACTAGTATCCACAAGGATGTGGGTTCAATCCCTGGCCTTGCTCTGTGGGTTAAGGATCCAGCATTGCCATGAGCTGTGGTGTAGGTCCAAACATGATTCAGATTCCACGTTTCTGTGGCTGTGGCATAAGCCAGCAAACAAACAAACAAAAACCAAGGAACTGCTGTATAGCAAAGGGAACCCTAATCAATATTTGGCGATAACCTATATGGGAAAAGAATCTGAAAAAGTATTGATGTGTGTATATGTATAAATGAATCACGTTGTCACACAGCAGAAATTAACACAGCATTATAAATCAACTATACTTCAATAAAACTTTAAAAGATGAAAAAAAGTAGCTACCCCTGAAACGAGAGAAATTATTTTCAAATTATATATCTCTAAGATGTTTAAAGAAGTACAACTCAATAGTAAGTAACAAATAACCCAATTAAAAAATGAGCAAGAGGAGTTCCTGTCATGGCACAGTGGAAACGAATCCAACTAGGAACCATGAGGTTACGGGTTCAATCCCTGGCCTCGCTCAGTGGGTTAACGATCCAGCATTGCTGTGAGCTGTGGTGTAGGTTGCAGATGCAGCTCGGATCTGGTGTTGCTATGGCTGTATCGTAGGTGGCAGCTGTAGCCCTGATTAGACTTCTAGCCTGGGACTGTCCATATGCCACAGGTGTGGCCCTAAAGAGCAAAAAAAAAAAAAAAAAAAAAAAATTAGCAAGGGTCTTGAACAGACATTTATCCAAAGAAAACATACAAATGACCAACAGTTATATGAAAAAAGTTCGATATCAATAATTATCAGGGAAATACAGTTTAAAACCATAAGATATCACCTCACACCTGTTAACTTGACTACTTTATGTATATCCATATATATATTATATACAGAAAATAATGAGTGTTGGTAAGGACATGGACAAAATGGTTTGTGAGAATGTAAAATGGTGTAGCTACTGTAGAAACTATAGAATAAAGTATGGATGTTTCTCAAAAGATAAAAGTAGAACTAGCATATTATACAACAATCCTACTTCTGGGAATTTGTCCAAAAGAATTTAGAAAAAGATCTTGTAGGTATATTTGTTATTCCATGTTCATTGCAGCATTATTCACAATAGCCAAGAGGTGGAAACAACCTAAATGTTCATTAATAGATAATGGAGAAAGAAAATGTTGTATATACACACAATAGAATATTGTAAAATCTAAAATTTCTATGGAATAACAAAGGATTCCAAATAGAAAATCTATCTTGGAAAAAAAAGAACAAAGGTAAGAGACTTTGACTTGCCTGTTTTGAAACTTACTACACAGTTGTAGTAATCAAGATAGTGTGGTACTGAAATGAGAAAATATATATAGACCAATAGAAGAGAATTTAGAGTCCATAAATAAATCTATATATTTATAGTTGTACTAGTTTGCCATAAGAAAGTACCACAGACTGCATGAATTACACAACCAAAATTTATTTTCTCTTGAATCTGGATATTGGAAGTCTGAGATAAAGTTGTTGTAAAGATTGATTTCTTCTAAGGCTCACACCTTGGCTTGTAGATGGCATTTTCAACCTATGTCCTTACCTGGTCTTCCCTCTGTGTGTGTCTGTGTCCATATCTCTTCCTATAAGAATATCAGTCAGTTGGATTAGGGCTCATACTAGTACCTCATTTTAACCTAATTACCTCTTTAAAGACCCAAGTGCAGTCACATTGTGAAGTACAGGGTATTAGGATTCTAATACATGAATTTTTTTTTTTTTGTGATTGCTAAGATCATTCAATGGGAAAGAATGGTACATTCAAGAAATGAAAAAGACAAAAAAAAAAAAAAAAAACCAAAAAACAAACAAAAAAAAAACCCAAGGGAGTTCCTGTCGTGGCGCAGTGGTTAACGGATCCGACTAGGAACCATGAGGTTGTGGGTTGGTCCCTGCCCTTGCTCAGTGGGTTAACGATCTGGGGTTGCCATGAGCTGTAGTGTAGGTTGCAGACACGGCTCGGATCCTGCATTGCTGTGGATCTGGCGTAGGCCAGTGGCTACAGCTCTGATTCGACCCCTAGCCTGGGAACCTCCATATGCCACAGGAGCGGCCCTAGAAATGGCAAAAAGACAAAAAAAAAAAAAAAAAAAAGAAATGATACTGGCACAAATGGGTATCCAGATCTAAAAGAATGAATTTGGATCCCTACCTCACACCATATGCAAAATTTAACCCATAATGTATCAAAAACTTAAATGTAATATTAAAACTATAAAACTCTTAGAAGAAAACATAGGTGCAAATCTGAGTGACTCTGGGTTAGGCAACCATTTCTTAAATATGCATCCAAAAGCAAAAGCAATCAAAGAAAAAATGAACTGGACTTCATCAATATTAAAAGCTTATGTATCAAAGCTAACTATCAAGAAAGTAAAAAGACAACCTACAGAATGGGAGAAAAATATATATATATTTTGCAACTTTTATATCTGGTAAAGATAAAGTGATCAAAATATAGAAAAAAGACTTGCAACTCAACAAAGAAAAATAACCCAATATAAAAATGTGTAAAGGATTTGAATACACATTTCTCCAAAGATATACAAATAGCCAATAAGAATTTAAAAAATGCTTGACATTATTAGCCATTAGGGAAATGGAAATAAAACCCACAATGTGATGCCACTTTACATCTATTAGGATAGTTATAATCAAAAATGAAGATAATTACAGGTGTTGGTGAAGATGTTGAGAAATTGGAGCCCTCATACATTGCTGGAAAAATGTGGTGTAGTTCCTGCATAAAGCAGTCTGGCAGTTCCTTAAAAATTAAACATTGGATTACATTACGGCACTAAAATTCCACACTTAGATATCTATGAAGAGAATTTAAAACATATGTTCAAACAAAAAACTTACTCAAATGTTCATAGCAGCAATATTCATAACAGCTGAAAAGTGGAAACAATTGAAAAGTCCGTGAACTGATGGATGGATAAACAAAATGTAATAAATCCATACAGTGGAATGTTATTCATCCATAAAAAGAAATGAAGTGTTGTTACATGCTACAACATGAATGAACCATGAAAACATTATGCTAAGTAGGAGAAACCAGATACAAAGGCCACATATTAAGTGATTCCATTTGTATGAAATTTCCAGAATAGGCAAATCCATAGAGACAGAATGTAGATTAGTGCCTGCCAGGGGATGCAGGGAGGGGGAATTGGGACTAGTTGCTAATATGTATGTGGTAATAGAAATATTCTGGGATTATATGGTGGTGATAGTAGTTGTACATAATGAATATACTAAAATCACCAAAATGCAAACTTTAAAAAAATTTTATTATGACTGATTTACAGTGTTCTGTCAATTTCTGTTGTACAGCAAAGTGACCCAGTCATACATATATATATTTTTTTCTCACATTATCCTCCACTGTGATCCATTAACAAATGATTAGATATATGGTTCCCTGTGCTATACAGCAGGATCCCATTGTCTGACCACTCCAAATGCAAGATTTTCATTTATTAACCCCAGATTCCCAATCCATCCCACTCCCTCCCCTTAGCAAACACAAGTCTGTCCTACATGTCCATGATCTTTTCTTTTTTTTTATTTTATTTTCCCACTGTACAGCAAGGGGGTCAGGTTATCCTTACATGTATACATTGCAATTACAGTTTTTCCCCAACCCTTTGTTCTGTTGCAACATGAGTATCTAGACATAGTTCTCAATGCTATTCAGCAGGATCTCCTTGTAAATCTATTCTAGGTTGTGTCTGATAAGCCCAAGCTCCCGATCCCTCCCACTCCCTCCCCCTCCCATCAGGCAGCCACAAGTCGCTTCTCCAAGTCCATGATTTTCTTTTCTGAGGAGATGTTCATTTGTGCTGGATATTAGATTCCAGGTATAAGTGATATCATATGGTATTTGTCTTTGTCTTTCTGGCTCATTTCACTCAGTATGAGATTCTCTAGTTCCATCCATGTTGCTGCAAATGGCATGATGTCATCATTTTTTATGGCTGAGTAGTATTCCATTGTGTATATATACCACCTCTTCCGAATCCAATCATCTGTTAATGGACATTTGGCTTGTTTCCATGTCCTGGCTATTGTGAATAGTGCTGCAATGAACATGCGGGTGCATGTGTCTCTTTTAAGTAGAGCTTTGTCCGGATAGATGCCCAAGAGTGGGATTGTGGGGTCATATGGAAGTTCTATGTATAGATTTCTAAGGTATCTCCAAACTGTTCTCCATAGTGGCTGTACCAGTTGACATTCCCACCAGCAGTGCAGGAGGGTTCCCTTTTCTCCACAGCCCCTCCAGCACTTGTTATTTGTGGACTTATTAAGGATGGCCATTCTGACTGGTGTGAGGTGGTATCTCATGGGAGTTTTGATTTGCATTTCTCTTATAATCAGCGATGTTGAGCATTTTTTCATGTGTTTGTTGGCCATCTGTGTATCTTCTTTGGAGAAATGTCTATTCAGGTCTTTTGCCCATTTTTCCATTGATTGATTGGTTTTTTTGCTGTTGAGTTGTATAAGTTGCTTATATATTCTAGAGATTAAGCCCTTGTCAGCTGCATCATTTGAAACTATTTTCTCCCATTCTGAAAGTTGTCTTTTTGTTTTCTTTTTGGTTTCCTTTGCTGTGCAAAAGCTTTTCAGTTTGATGAGGTCCCATGGGTTTATTTTTGCTCTAATTTCTATTGCTTTGGGAGACTGCCCTGAGAAAATATTCATGATGTGGATGTCAGAGAGTGTTTTGCCTATGTTTTCTTCTAGGAGTTTGATGGTGTCTTGTCGTATATTTAAGTCTTTCAGCCATTTTGAGTTTATTTTCGTGCATGGTGTGAGGGTGTGTTCTAGTTTCATTGCTTTGCATGCAGCTGTCCAGGTTTCCCAGCAATGCTTGCTGAATAGACTTTCCTTTTCCCATTTTATGTTCTTGCCTCCCTTGTCAAAGATTAATTGACCATAGGTGTCAGGGTTAATTTCCGGATTCTCTATTCTGTTCCATTGGTCTGTCTGTCTGTTTTGATACCAGTACCACACTGTTTTGATGACTGTGGCTTTGTAGTATTTCTTGAAGTCTGGGAGAGTTATGCCTCCTGCTTGGTTTTTGTTTCTCAGGATTGCTTTGGCGATTCTGGGTCTTTTGTGGTTCCATATAAATGTTTGGATTGTTTGTTCTAGTTGTGTGAACAATGTCATGGGTAATTTGATAGGGATTGCATTGAATCTGTAGATTGCTTTGGGTAGGATGGCCATTTTCACAATATTGATTTTTCCAATCCAGGAACATGGAATATCTTTCCATTTCTTTACATCTTCTTTGATTTCTTTGATTAAGGTTTTATAGTTCTCGGCATATAGGTCCTTTACCTCTTTGGTCAGGTGTATTCCGAGGTATTTGATTTTGTGAGGTACAATTTTAAAAGGTATCATTTTTTTGTATTCCTTTTCTAATGTTTCATTGCTGGTATACAGAAATGCAACTGACTTCTGAATGTGAATCTTATATCCTGCCACTTTGCTGAATTTATTAATCAGTTCAAGGAGTTTTGGGGTTGAGTCCTTAGGGTTTTCTAGGTATAGAATCATGTCATCTGCATACAGTGACAGTTTGATCTCTTCTCTTCCTATATGGATGCCTTTGATTTCTTTTGTTTGTCTAATTGCTGTGGCTAAGACTTCCAAAACGATGTTGAAGAGCAGTGGTGAGAGTGGGCATCCCTGTCTTGTTCCAGATTTGAGTGAGAAGGCTTTCAGTTTTTCCCCATTGAGGATTATATTTGCTGTGGGTTTATCATAAATGGCTTTGATTATGTTCAGGAATGTTCCCTCTATACCCACTTTGGCGAGGGTCTTGATCATGAATGGATGTTGAACTTTGTCAAATGCTTTTTCTGCGTCTATTGAGATGATCATATGATTTTTGACTTTTTTTTTGTTAATGTAGTGTATGATGCTGATTGATTTGCGTATGTTGAACCATCCTTGTGAACCTGGGATGACCCCAACCTGGTCATGGTGTATAATTTTTTTGATATGTTGTTGGATTCGGTTGGCTAAGATTTTGTTGAGAATTTTTGCATCTATATTCATCAATGATATTGGCCGATAGTTTTCTTTTTTGGTGGTATCTCTGCCTGGTTTTGGAATGAGGGTGATGGTGGCCTCATAAAATGTCTTTGGGAGTATTCCTTCTTCTTCAACCTTTTGAAAGAGTTTAAGGAGGATGGGCACCAATTCCTCTTTATATGTTTGATAAAATTCACCTGTGAAGCCATCTGGTCCTGGACTTTTATTTGTAGGGAGTGATTTTATGACCTCTTCAATTTCATTTCTAGTGATCGGTCTCTTCAGTTGGTCTGTTTCTGCTTGATTCAGTTTTGGCAGGCTGTAAGATTCTAGAAAATTGTCCATTTCTTCCAGATTGTCAAACTTGTTGCCATACAGTTGTTCATAGTATTCTCTTATGGTTTTTTTGTATTTCTGCTGTATCCGTTGTGATTTCTCCTTTTTCATTTATAATTTTGGTGATTTGGGTTCTTTCTCTCCTCTTTTTAGTGAGTCTGGCCAGGGGTCTGTCAATTTTGTTCACCTTTTCAAAGAACCAGCTCTTGGTTTTATTAATTTTCTCTATTGTTTTTTGAGTCTCTATTTTATTGATTTCTTCTTTGATCTTTATCATTTCTTTCCTTCTGCTGACTTTCGGACTTTCTTGTTCTTCTTTTTCTAATTCATTTAGGTGGAGGGTTAAGTTGTCCATTTGGGATCTTTCTTCTTTTTTGAGAAAGGCCTGGATTGCTATAAATTTCCCTCTGAGCACTGCTTTCACAGCATCCCATAGATTTTGAGAGGTTGTGTCTTCACTATCATTTGTTTCAAGGTAGTTTTTAATTTCCTTCTTGATTTCCTCATTGACCCATTGGCTTTATAGTAGCATGTTGTTTAGTCTCCATGGAGTAGGTTTTTTCTCTTTGCTTTTCCCATGGTTGACTTCTAATTTCATGGCATTGTGGTCAGAGAAGATACTTGAGATAATTTCTATGCTCCTAAATTTATGGAGATTCGCTTTGTGTCCCAATATGTGGTCGATTCTTGAGAATGTTCCATGAGCATTTGAGAAGAATGTGTATTCTGATTTTTTTGGATGTAGTGTCCTGAAGATATCAATTAAGTCTATCTTTTCTATTGTTTCCTTTAGGATCTCTGTTGCTTTATTGGTTTTCTGTCTAGAGGATCTGTCCATTGATGTGAGGGGGGTATTAAGGTCTCCTACTATGATTGTATTCTCATCAATATCTCCCTTTATGTCTGTTAATATTTGTTGTATGTATCTGGGTGCTCCTGTATTTGGGGCATATATGTTGATGATAGTAACATCCTCTCCTTGGATGGATCCCTTAATCATTAAATAGTGTCCTTCTTTGTCTTTCTTTATGTCTTTTGTTTTAAAGTCTATTTTGTCTGATATGAGCGTTGCGACTCCTGCTTTTCTGTCATGTCTATTGGCGTGAAATATTTTTCCCCAGCCTTTCACTTTCAATCTATATGTATCTTTTGTCCTAAGGTGAGTTTCTTGTAGGCAGCATATTGAAGGTTTTTGCCTTTTTATCCACTCAGCCAGTCTGTGTCTTTTGATTGGGGCCTTCAGTCCATTGACATTTAAGGTGATAATTGATAGATGATTATTTATTGCCATTTGAACCTCGTGTTCCAGTTGATTCTATGGTTCTCCACTCTTCCTTTCTTTCTTTCTTTTTTTTTTTTTTTTTTGGTTGGATGGTCTCCTGTTATTATCTGCTTGAGTGTATTTCTTTTTTCATTTTTTGCAAATGCAATATTTAGTTTTGGCTTGTGGTTGCCCTGTTTTTTAAGTATGCTAACCCCTTCCCATAATTGTGTGTTTTAGCCTGATGGTCCTGTAAGTTCAAACACTTCATTATTATATTAAAATTAAGAAGAGAGACATACATACAAACAAAAAGGATTATTTACCTCCTAACATCCCTTGCCCACATTTTATGGTTTTGATGACTCTTTTATTTTTTTCTTTTTAATTTTATTTTGTTTGAAGCATGTTCATGATTAAATATGTATGCTGGCTTATTTGAGTGACTGCTCTCTGATTGCGGTTTCCTCAGTCCTAGTTCTTCCTCTTCTTCTTCTTCTTTTTTCTTTTCTTTTCTTTTTTCTTCCTTTTCCTTCCTTTCTTTTTGGTTTAGAGAAGCCCTTTCAATATTTCCTTTAACCTGGGTTTTGTGTTGCTGTATTCTTTAAGTTTTTGTTTGTTGTGAAAAATTTTTATTTCCCCTTCTATTTTAAATGATATTCTTGCTGGGTAGAGTATTCTAGGTTGCATATTGTTTCCTTTGAGCACTTTAAATATCTCTTGCCATTCCCTGCTGGCCTGTAGTGTTTCTGTAGAGAAATCAGCTGATATTCTTATGGGGGTTCCCTTGTAGGTAACATTCTGTTTTTCTCTTGCTGCCTTTAGGATCCTCTCTTTATCACTAACTTTTGCCATTTTTATTATGATGTGTCTTGGTGTGGGTCTGTTTGGGTTCAGTTTGTTTGGGGCCCTCTGTGCTTCTTGTATCTTGAATCCAGTATCCTTTAGATTTGGGAAGTTTCCAGCGATAATTTCTTCAAATATATTTTCCATCCCCTTATCTTTTTCTACTCCTCCTGGAATTCCTATTATACGTAGATTGGCCCGCTTTATATTATCCCATAGGTCTCTTATATTGCTTTCCAGTTTTTTGATTCGGTTTTCTGTCTGTTGACCAGATTGAGTGATGTCCATTATTCTATCTTCCATATCACTGATTCGTTCTTCTGCATTATTCATTCTGGTTTTTACTGCCCCTAGTTCAGTTTGCATCTCTGCAAATGAATGTTCTAGTTTTTCTTGGCTCCTCCTTATATTTTCTAGTTCCTTTCTGAGGGTATCTGCATTACTGTTCCTATCTTCTCTTAATTCCTTCAGTATTTTCACTATTTCTCTTTTGAACGCCAGGTCTGTCAGACTGCAGAGATCTGTTTCATTGTTGACTGTTTTAGGTGAGTTCTCCTGTTGGTTTGACTGGGGGTGGTTTCTCAGCTTCTTCATCTTGCTTGTTGTTTTCTTTCTCCTGAGGGAGTTGTACTCTCCGTTATCAGGCAGTGTTTGCCTTGTCACTGCCGTGGATTATTTCCTGAGGGCTGGCGTTGTTGGTCTATTTTTTTTGAGGCAGTATGGCTTTTCTGGAGTGTTGATGGGGCTAACAGTGTTTCTTTGAAGCAAAGGAGGACTTCCTGAGGGCCGACAGGATTGGGAGGTCCACATCACGATGGCAGCTGATTTCACTTGGTCATGCAGAGCTTGCTCTGGTGTTTTTAGGCTGTGGGATTCTTGCAGGGGGTTGGCGGTGTTGGGCAGCTGTTCCTCAGGAGTGCAGCACCCCCTGGGGGCTGGAGCAGCTATCTGGGTCACTGAGAACCTAAGAGGCTCTTCCCTAGGGCAGCCCAGCTCAGAAGGACAGCCTGAGAATGTAGGTGGATCTTTTCACAATCTGGCTGAGCTTGTTGCAGCTTTTCTGGGCTGCAGGGGCTCTTCCAGGGGGCTGGAGGTGCTGAGCAACTATTCCGTGGGAGTGGCGCACCCCCTGGTGGCTTGGGCAGGTAGCAGGGCCACTGGAAACTCAAGAGGCTCCTCCCTAGGGCAGCCCTACTCAGAAAGACCGTCTGAGATTTTTTCCCGACTCGGCCAGGCTTGTTGCAGCTTTTCTGGGCTGCAGGGGGTCCTGCCTGGAGCTGGCAGTCCTATGCAGCTGGTCCACTAGTTCTCAGCACCCCCTGGGGGCTTGGGCGGGTAGCAGGGCCCTTGGAGGCCCAAGAGGCTCCTCCCCGGGGCAGCCCGACTCAGAAAAACCATCTGAGATCTTTCCACGACTCGGCCAGGCTTTTTGCAGCTTTTCTGGGCTGCAGGGGGTCCTGCCTGGAGCTGGCTGTCCTATGCAGCTGGTCCACTGGGTCTCAGCACCCCCTGGGGGCTTGGGCGGGTAGCAGGGCCATTGGAGACCAAAGAGGCTCCTCCCCGGGGCAGCCCGACTCAGAAGAACCATCCGAGAATTAGGCAGGTCTATTCACGGCCTGGCTAGGCTTGTTCTAGCTTTTCTGGGCTGCAGGCCTTTTCTAGGGGGCTGGTGGTGTTTGGTGCTGCTCTGTGGAAGTGTAGCCCCTCCAAAGGGCAAGCAGGCCTGTGCAGGGACAGCCCCTGCGGTGGTAGGCTTCAGGCAATTGTTGAGGCCAGCCCTCCTGGATGGCAGGCAGCCCCAGGATCGGTGAGATCGTAGGAGGTGGTGGGGGTGGGGGGAGGGAATGCACTGGGAAGCACAGCTTTCTGCTAGCTAACGGGTCTGTAAGCTGGCTGTGGCGTGGGGGGTATTCTATGGGGACCCACCCCTTCTCTCCCCTCCCCAGCCTGGTCGCAGCCCAGTCTCTTCTCCCAGGTTCCCTCTGATGCAGCTTTCCACTTCCCCGCCCCTAGAGTATTGCTCCCTTCCTCTGCGACAGCTTTGTTTTCTAGTCTCCCAGGCAGTCTCTGCCCCGTCAAATGGTTTCTAGACCTCCCAAGCAGTTTCCGCTCTGCCCTGCCCCCCCAGCCCGGGGACTAACCTTCGGAGGCGAGGTCTCGGTGCCCAGCCCCCACCCAGGCATCTCAATTTTTGGTGACTGTGCCCATAGTTCAGATGGTCCTTTGGGTTCTTGATCGGCTTTTCCGTACTCCAACTTACTGCTACACTCTTCTCTGCATCTGGAGATTCCTCCGGTTGGTTTGATCTTTCCCCGGTAGGTGACTTTCCAGGGTGCGGGATCCCTTTCTCCTCCACAGTTCCCTTTCGGGAGTGCCCATCCCACTCGGATTCACCTTCTCTCACTCTCCTCTTTTCTCCCGTTCTGCCCAGTAATGTCACGAACTTCTTGCCGTTATTGGAGTTTAGGTTCCTCTTCCAGCGATTGGTTGCTGTTCTGTGCGAGTCATTTATTCTGTAGATGTGCTTTTTTTGTTGTGTTTGTGGGAGAGGGCGAGTGTGTCTCCCTACTCCTCTGCCATCTTGTCCTCTCTCATCATCTTGCTCTTTAACTCTTCTAGCTCTTTGTTAAACATTTCTGTTGAGTTCTCCATCTGTGTCTCCATTCCTTTTCCAAGATCTTGGATCCTCTTTACTATCATCACTCTGAATTCTTTTTCAGGTAGATTACCTATTCCACATCATTTAGTGGTTTTTGTGTGATTTTGTCTTGTTCCTTTGTCTGAAATCTGCTTCTTTGTTGTCTCATAGTGTCTACCTTTCTGTTTATTGTCCCATTGATAGTTGCTATGTCGATGCCAAAGCAGGTGCCCAGTCCTGGAGTTCTCAGGGGTGGTAGCAGTTCATGTGTACCCAGAGCACATGTTGGGTGCACTTCTCCTGGATATGAGGGACTGCTAGGGATGGGGTCTGTGAGGCAGGTGGCAGTGATTCACCGTTCACAGGATTGATTTTGTAGCACGTGGTGGTAGCAGTGTCTCTTTCAACCCCTCCCGCTACTGGGTAGTTTTCAGGGCTATTTCCTATAGCTTACAATGTCAGCAGTTTTTCCTGCAGCTCCCTCCCTTTGCTGGGAAGGCTGTAGAAACTGCTCTCTGTAGGTATAGGCACGGGTGCCACTGTTCTGCTGTTATCCCCCTTGCTTGGCAACTCTAAGGATCTCTAAAGCCCCAGGAGTAAGAGGCTTCTTCCTAACTGTTGCTAAAAGGCTCTCTCTGTAGCCACGGGATGTGTGTTCCTAGTGGTCCCTCCCCTAACCTGGCCACTGGTAGGAGTGCTCTCTGTAACCACTGCAGATCAGAATGTGGGTTAATGGGCCTCCCACGGCTCCCTTGGTGTGGAATGGGTGTCTCTGCAGGGCCACTGGCAGGGGCCCTGTATCTTGTGCTTTTCTCCATTTGGGCAGCCTGCAGCTTCAGCAGGGGGCATGCACCAGTGGCTCTCTCTTGCCTATTTTTGGTGCAGATTGGTGGCCACTAGCACAGGCCCTGCAGAGCCTCCGGGTAGAGCTGTGGTACCCATTCCCTGGTTGAGCAGATTATTGCTTGCAGTGATCTTGCAGGTCACTGCCAGTGCGGGGGCCACTGGCAGGAGCTGAGAACTTGTGTTATTCCCCCAGAAAGTTACTCTACCTGCTCCAAGAAGTCTGTTACCCTAAGGGCAGGGCTGCTTTCCAGTTTTTTTCTGGGCAGCCATTGCTGCCAAGTGGTTCCCAGTAGCTGAAGCAGGCGGTGTTCTGCAGCTTGAGGCAGCACATGCAGGGAACAAGGCTGTAGTGGTGGATCCTATGCCTTCCTTCCAGCACCACCGAAAAATGGCATCTAATCTCTAAGCCTGACTTGGGGCTTCAGATTAATATCTACTCGACTTCAATAGTATACAAAAATGTTACTCTTGTAGAGACTACTTGACTTTAATAGTATACAAAGATGTTATTCTTCTTGTGGAGACTAGAGCTCCAACTCTATTCTGCCCCTTCCTTTGGCTACCAGGTTTCTAAATTCACTGTGATTATGGGCTGTTGGTTTTCAAGACTATTGTGGAGCTGGGAAGAGGTTATGGCAATAGAGCAAGCTAAAATGCTACCGAGTGTACTGTTACTGTGATTCAGCCTTTTTCTTGAATGAACACTCCTCTAATTGTTGAAAACTTTTAGTTAATTTCATTTGCAAACATGGAGATAAAACAAAAAGTTACATAAGAAAGAAAAGTTACACTACTTAGCTCTTCAGTGAACAATATTTACAAAGAAACAATGATGTAAAAATTTACTGCTTTACACTTTTTCATATTAGCACCATTTTGTTACCTAACCTTTAATAAACATTTTGTTGTACATGGAAGTTAGTTTTGGGAATTCCCATTTACATAGGCAGCCCCCAACAACATGCAGGTTCAGCAACATGCATTTTTTTCAAGAATAAGTTTGTAATGGGTCAGAATCACCTGTATTTTTTGAGATCATTTCAGGTGAAGTTTGTGTTTCCAACTTCTCCAGTATATTCCTGAATTTATACTGCATATTTGAAATAAACAACGTGGTTTTTAAATTTTTTTTTAAGAGCCACGCCCTCAGCATATGGAGGTTCCCAGGCTAGGGGCTGAATCGTAGCTATAGCTGCTGGCCTACTCTACAGCCACAGCAACGCCAGATCTGAGCCTCATCTGTGACCGAAACCACAGCTCATGGCAATGCTGGATCCTTAACCCACTGAGAGAGGCCAGAGATCGAACCTAGTCAGATTTGTTTCCACTGAGCCACGACAGGAACTCCTGAAATAAACAATGATATCACTGCGATTTTTTTTAAAACTTTTTTTCTGGCTGTTTTGAACAGCTTTTCCTTTTTTTTTTTTTTTTTTTTTTTTTTTTTTTTTTTTTTTTTTTTTGCCATGCCTACAGCATGCGGAAATTCCCAGGCCAGGGATCAAACCTGCTCCACAGCAACAACCTGAGCCACAGCAGTGACAATGGCAGATCCTTAACCCACTGAGCCACCAGGAAACTCCTCGCTGTGATTTTTAATAAAAGTTAAGAAAAAGAAAATTTTGCTTTTTGTTTCCTTTCTGGCAATTATGACCATAATCATTAGTGAAAATCAATTTTCATATAGAGGGGAAGGGCTATTAAAAATGATCCTGCCTTACCCTTTACTTCAGATTTTCAACTCTGCCATTTGTACCTTAACTTTTACATTGAGATGTTGATAATATTTATATCATTTCTACTTTGTTCTATATACTTATTTCCTTATTTCCTTTCTGCCTAACTGGGGGAAAAGAGAGTGGTAAGGAATTCCTGGAACCAAAAGCCTGAAAAGAAGATCTGAAAAAATTCAGTCAAGTCATTTGCCCTCTCAACCTAGCCAAGGGAAAGGCCCTCTCCATTTTTTCTAGTATGCGTTTATTTCAGAATAGGTCCTGGCATATTTCCCTCCCTCCTTCATCCCTCCAAATTATGTACCCCCTGGAGGACTGATTCAGAGGACTAGGAGTAAGCCCCTGGGAACATCAGCAGAGGCCAGTAAGTTGAGGCTTCGGGGTACTGCTCCTTTTGTATGTCAGCCAGGGGCAAGGCTAAGAGAGTCACTGGACCTTGACCCAATTTTATCCCACTTCCCTGCCAGCAGACACACATATACACCAAGAGATGTAGCACATCTCATGGAAGTGTGACTACTTTATACTATCCACCACATACTTTTCACATGAGCTATTGCCGTGTCTCAATATGACAACCTCATGCATATATTTTCCTTTTTTTGGCTGTTCCACAGCATATAGAAGCTCCTAAGCCAAGGACTGAACACACACCACAGCACTGACCCAAGCTGCTGCAGTGACAACACTGGATCCTTAACCCACTGAGCCACAAGGGGACTCCACCTCTTATTTCGTATATGATGAAACTGAAGCTTAGAGAGGTGAATGTGAGTGACAGAGCTCAGATATTACTTCCAAGGCTATATACACCTGATTCCAGGCTCCAGAGCCAGAGGGCAATTGGTAATGTATGGTTTGCTGGAGAAGCCTGTGAGACCTGCTGCTCCTTCCATATGAGAATTCTTATCCTCTGCTGTAAATTAGGGGGCATGCATCTGTGGAGAAGGCTGGGGTTGTGGGTCTGTATCCATCCTCCATTCTTTTCCCTTGATCAGCCCTGGGTCTGGCTCTTACACTCTGGAGATGAAAGCAGGATAGGGAAGGTGAAAAGGAAAATAAATCAAGGAAGAAAGCTGCAAACTGTCCAAAAGTCAGCATTTCTCCACGGGTAAGCAAAATGGAATGATCTGGTTGTTACAGAAGTTGCCATTAAGTGTAATATAATTGACTGTAATGTGAAATGCTCTTTTGGAAAATTCCAGATGAATAAAAGCGAGGCAGGCTCAAATGGATTTAAAATTCCAAAAGGTTAGAAAGTGGAAGGCTCTGTGAAGTGTGTTTCTCTTTCTTTTTCACCTCCTACCAAGAGCTTTTCTGCAATTTTCCTTCCCAATTAATTCTGAACAATGAACAAGACTACTCTTAAAGGTGCTCCTAATGGCATAAATGGAGTCTCCTCTTTTATTATGTGAAGTGAATGTCTAGGAGGGCAGAATGGAATTATAGAGTGAGCCGTGTCTCAAATCCATAAGGAGACCTGGATTTAAGCCCCAGCTCTGCCATTAACCTGCTTTGTCAGCCAGGTCAGTTCTCTCTCAGCCATGGTTTCCTTATTTATAAAATGGGAGTGACAGAAAAATATGTTAAACTAAATGATTTAAATTTTTTTCTGGTCATGAAATATTTATTAGGGTATAATTTAGGGAGTATGGTGAATATAAAATTTAGGATCACACTATGAAGCAATTTCAATTCTTTCAAAAGTCAGCCCAATCTTCAATGCTCTGAAGATGTAAAACCAATGATGAGATGCACTAAAAGCAATTTGATTCCTTTACGGTTCTATAGACCATGCTCAGTCTATCTCTTTCCTCTTGAGAGTTTAGTCTCTTTGTTACAAAATTGTATGTCTCTTTCATTTCTTCCATTTGGTATGTAATATGAGGAGACACTTTTGGCCCACATGTTCCCTTTTCCAGCTCCCCACATTAGGCACCATGTGGATGCCCTGTCCTTGAAGCTGAGGGAGTACCTTGGAAGAATGAGGTATGTGCACATCCAGGCAAGGAAGACAGGAAGAATTATGGTATAGTGGGGGGAATGCAGAATTGAGAGACAGACAGATGGGTTCAAATTCTGGCTCCATCACTTTTCAGCTGTGGTGATTTTAAGCAAGTCACATAACCTTTCTGAGCCTTAATTTGCCTTTTGCTAAAACGTGGATATCCTCTGCCTCATGGGATGTTATGAAGATCAAGTGAAAGGAGATATGCAAAAGGAGTTAGGGCAGTGTTCACAAATATCACTCATGGTCAAGTCTAATATTCAGTGGTTTACACTGGTACAGGGTCCATTCTGATCGGCCAGAGCTTATGCCGCAACAGTTGTGGGATATTTTGAGTGTTATTCTCTGGTCGTTATTATTTCTAGAAGGACAATCCTCTTAGGAAAACCCAGATGATTCTCCTTCCCTGGCAAGGAAGGGAAGTGTGATTGGGTGACTTTACTGTACAGCAGAAATTGACAGAACATTGTAAATCAACTATAATATAAAAAATAAAAAAAAACAGATAGATTCTCATCCCTCAAGGATCTCAGTCATTAGGGAGAAAGATGTAAATAAGCTGCAATTCAGTGTGGTACATTTTATAGTAAAATATGAGCAAGGTGAAATAGATTCATGAAGGAGGGATGTTCACCATTTCTGGGTGTAGGTGGATGCTTAGAAAGGTTTCATACTGAAAAAGTGGGATGGAATTTATTTATTTATTTACTTACTTACTTATTTATTGTCTTTTTAGGGCC
Source organism: Sus scrofa (assembly GCF_054392235.1). NCBI lineage: Eukaryota > Metazoa > Chordata > Mammalia > Artiodactyla > Suidae > Sus > Sus scrofa. The sequence goes on from NC_139401.1 coordinate 64,761,861, forward strand.
ACACCTGCAGCATATGGAAGTTCCCAGGCTAGGGGTCAAATTGAAGCTGTAGCTATCAGCCTACGCCAGAGCCACAGCAATGCCAGATCCGAGCTGAGTCTGTGACCAGCACCTACACTTACACCTACCATTTCTCATGACAATGCCGATCCTTAACCTACTGAGCGAGGCCAAGGATCACAACTGCGTCCTCATGGATGCTAGTCAGATTTGTTTCCGCTGAGCCATGACAGGAACTCCAAGATGGGATTTAGCATATGAGTATTTGTCGTGCATGTGTGAGAGAATGCATTCCAGGCAGAGGAACCAGCATGCACAAAGGCATGTACTAGTGTGTTCTGGCAACTATAAATTGTTGCATATGGTGTGTATTAGTTAAGAGGCTTTCCATTGTAAGTAAGCGAATATCCAACTAAAAGTATCATGAACATATGAACAGTAATTGATTTATTGTCACTCATGACAAAAAGTCCAAGGGTGGTTCCCAGGTAAATTCATTTGTTTAATGTTGTCATCAAGTACCCATAGATTATTCTCTATCATCCTTGTTTTGTCAACAATCTGTCTCTTCTGGATAGCAAGATGGTTATTTTATCACATGCAGTCATAACTACACCCCGCAAAGAATAAGGAGACTACTTCATTCCATGTGTGTCCTTTTAATAGGCAGGAAAACGTTTCCCTGAAGCTACCCATTAAACATTCCTTCCAGTCCTTTGCACATGCTCTAAATGCAAGGGATGCAGGGAAGGTAAGTAGATGTCATTTGTCATTCTTCAGCCTTTATTATAGTGGGAAGCTATATCATAGGGAGGGATGACAGGAAAAGAGCCTGAAGAGGCCTAATCCTGAAAACCTTATATATCTGGCTAAGAATTTTGCATTTTCTCCCACAGAAATTAAATCAGAGAAGTAGTGTAATGTAATCAAATCTGAATTTTGGAAAGATCACATTGTATGTATATATGGTATGTAAATACAGTTGACCTTCTGTAAACAAGCAGGACCCTATGGGGTCTTTCCAGGAAAGACCCCTCCCCACCTCATGCCCTCTGCCTGCCTCTTCTCTGTAGAAAAACTTTAGCCTCCTAGGCTTTGCCAGAGTTTCAAAGAATCAATTTAATCAGAGAAGTGAGAACATGCAGAAAGGCAAACAGTCAAGCAAGACAAAATAATAATAATAGTAGCCATTAAACAAAGTCAAGGACTTTTAGTTCCTCTTCAAGGGCTATGGATAATATTTTTAGCCATATCCTTGACAACTGTTTCATAGATCCCCACCAGGTGGAAGAAGTTAACTGTATACTGCCCATCAGCACATAGGCCCAAGACTGGTTGGAACCAAAAGGTTTATGATGTTGTCTCCTAATCACTTCATCATCAACCAATCAGAAAAATGTCTACAAGCTGATCACACACCCCACAATACCCCTCCTTCATCCTATCTTTAAAAACCATTCCCTAAAAGCCTCAGGGAGTTAGGATGTCTTAAGCACTAGCTGCCTTGTCCCCTTGCTTGGTACCCTGCAATAAACAGTGCACTTTCCTTCACCACAACCCAGTGTCAGTAGATTGGCTTTACTTCACATGGGTGGGTGGATCCAAGTTTGGGTTGATGACACTTTGAACAATATAGGAGTTGGGGTTAGGGGTGCTGACCCTCACTCAGTTCAAAATCTGACTATAATTTATAGTTGGCAATCTGTATTTGTGATTCTTTAGTATATGTAGTTCCTTAGTATGTGCTGTCCCATACAGTTTCAGCCAACAGTGGATATTTCAATATTTACTATTGAAAAATATCTATGAATAACTGGACTCATGCAGCTCAAACCCTGTTGTTCAAATTTCAACTGCATATGTTAAAGTTCTGGAATGATAGATGTCAACTGATACTAAGAATCATCTCTGAGGAGGAGAGTGGGATTGGAGGAGATGAAGGGGGACACGAACTTTTTCCTCTTTTGCGGTGGTTCTCAACATGTGGAGATTTTGGACCCCAGGGGATATTTGCTAATGTTTTTAGATTTTTTTTTTTCATTGTCACAACTGGAAGAGTGCTACTGGCAGTTAGTTGACAGAGAGGTAGGGATGTTGCTAAACAACCTACATGGCAAGGGACAGCTCCCACAACAAAAAGAATCCAGTCCAAAATGTCAGTGATGCCAAGGCTGAAAGACTATGGTCATAGACTTTTTTTTTTTAAATGTATAATCTATTTTTTTCTGGTCTATGCTTTTCATTTATTTTTATTAAAGTATCATTTATTTACAGTGTTACGTCAGTTTCTGCCATACAGCATAGTGACCCAGTTATACATATATACACATTCTTTTCCTTCATACTATCTTCCATCATGTTCTATCCCAAGAGATTGGATGGAGTTCCCTGTGCTTTACAGTAGGATCTTGTTGCTTATCCATTCTAAATATAATAGTTTGCATTTACCAACCCCGATCTCCGTGTCCATCCCACTTTCTTCCCCCTCCCCCTTGGCAACCAAAAGTCTGTTCTCTATGTCTGTGAATCTGTTTCTGTTTGTTTGTTTGTTTGAATTGTTTACTGCGAAACCATATTCGTGTAGCATATATCCTTTAAAATGTTTAAAGACATTATTGCTCAAACCAAAATTCATAAGAAACATTGGAAAGCAGATTGGAAGGGTGGCGACTAGAGATGGAGAGACCAGTTAGGAAGCTATTGTAATATTTCATTCAATGGATTTCGTTTTTCTTTCTTTCCCTTCCTTTTCTTCCTCCCTCCCTCTATTCCATCTTTCCTATTTCTCTCTCTCTCTCTTTTTGGGCAGTAGGAACTCTTTATTCCAATGAAATTTTCCTGGAACTCAGTTCATAAATCAAGGAATCAACCAATCAGAACTGCTCTGGTTGAAGCAGGAGTGGGGTCTAGAGCCCTAGATTCTGTCACTTTCCCTCTCCCCTCATGGTAGCCTAATATACTTCCACAAAGCACTTTGAACTCTCCCCCTCCCCCACCCCATGTAGAAGCTGAGGACTGATCCAAGAATGATAGAGATGGAGAGGCTGAGAAGATTCTAGAGTTATGTGTATGTAGTATGTTTGCTAGAACAGTTGTGATAAAATTCAAATTGCTAACTACAAACTACAATTTTATCAGTAAGAAGGAGCATTTTTGGACCATTTCTAATTATAATTTGCTATAAATAACTCCCTTACCATTAACACCAAATGAAGGAAAACAATTGACAAACTGAGAGAGCAGGTGGAACTGATGGAACAATGAGGCATGGTGATTAGATGTTAGAAGAAGCTTGGAGGATTCCCAGGTTTTTAGCTTAGGCTACTGAATGTATGTGTGCTATTCATTAAGATGGGGAATAAATGAAAGTGCAAAATGAGGAGTTCAATGTTGGATGTGTTGCATTTGAGGTGCCTGTGACACACTCAGGCAAATTGCTGAGTAGATAACCGGATACATGGGTCTGAAGCTGAAAACAAAGGTTGGGAGTCATCAATATGTAAATGGTGGTTGAGATCTTGAAAATGAGTGAGGTCATCCAGGGAGAATAGGGTGAGCCTAGGATAGAACTTTAGAGAAAAGCAGTGGATGGGGTATAGGCAGAGAAATATGTCTCCCTGAAGGAGGTGGGGAAGGGCTGAACCAGAGTCAGAAGAGGAGAATAAGGAGAATGATGTTTTCAACATTACAGGAGTGTTTCAAGAAAGAGGACATAAATAATAGTCAAATGCATCAAACACGTCAAATAAGAAAATGAGTAAAAAGTGAGTTGCCTTGGTTTTTCTCTCAGGAGACTTTGACAGTTCTGGCTATAAAAGATTTGAGGATTAAAAATCAAGGATAGAGAATTTTGTTAGAAACTGCCTGATTCAATTCAAAGTAGCTTAGGCAAAAAAGGTGTAATGCAGACTGGCCCTCTTCACATGATAATATGGCCTCTGTGCCTCATATAATTTGAGAGTGACTGAATCCCTTCCCCAAACTCCAGTTAGAAAAGTTAAAGTGTAGAATTTGATGATCCAGGCTTCGGTCAGCCAAACAACACTAGACCCATCTCTGGATCGATAAGCTCTTGTCAGAAAGTATGTTTTGGGAGGCAATGGTAGCATAGGGTATCTACAAATGCAAAATCACATGTGGTTTTTAAATACACAGTTAGATACAATGTTATATTTTCCTCCTTGGTTTTCAGCTATTCTTAATCGTGAAGCTCAAACAATTTAATGCACATCAAATGTTTTTTTTTTTTTTGTACATTGGAAAATACCTTTCTTGTGTTTTTTTTTTAACACAACAGAAATGTGTTATCACTATCAAATGCAGACTCTGTTACATTTCCTTCTAGAATCTTATAATTTGGAATTCAGAAGATTTCATTTTAAAGATGGAGGTGGGGAACCTCTCAGAAGTGAGGAAGATGCCAAGCAGAGAGAACAATAGTGTGGAGTCCCTGAAGCCTTGGAGCTCCTGAGATTTCACCTGTTTCCTTCCACTTCCCCCTCATCCTTTTCCCAACAGAGACAATTCTGCACACAGACATGGATACAAGAGGCTGTATGGTGTCTCTAAAGCCTATGCTGGTCCTGTACCCTCTGATCTTTATACTCCAAATGCCAAGAAGGAGACTGAATGTCTTATATTCTTTATGCTACCAGATCAAAGCCCTTCTCCTGAGGGCCTATCTTTCTGTGGGGAAGCAGTCAGCCCCCCTCCCCAGTACAGCCGAATCTACTGCAGCCTTCTCTGTGGACCTCAGCTGGGTCCAAGGAACCCATCCCATTCCAACACTATGACAAGATGCCCTCACCTTGGATGCCAAGATGACCTGAGCAGCCAGATAATTAGGAATGGAATGGACCTCTATACTGGAATAACTAGTTCCAAGTTAGAAGATTTTAGAAGGAAATGTAACAGAGCCTACTACATTAGATAGTAAAAACACATTTCCATCACATTTTCCAATTTACAAATAACATTTCACATGTATTAACTTGTTTAATCCTCATGATTAAGAACAGTTGAGAAAAGTACAGAATTGTATCTGTGTATTTAAAAAACATGTGTGAATTGTGCATTTGATTTAAATGTTTAACTTAGTGGCATTTGCTGTTAAAGCCAAGCTGCTTTCATAAAGAAATCCATTTTCGTCTTTTAAAAGTGTAAATGAGTTGAAAAGAACAACACTCTCCTTGTTTCATTTAACCTAAGTCACAGCCAGTTTAGCTGTTCAGACCAGGATAAATACCCCCTTCTGTTTGTGTGGCACGTTATAGCTCCCCAATACTTTCACATCCATCCTATCATTTACTCTTTTTAAAATGATTTTTATTTTTTCCATTATAGTTGGTTTACAGTGTTCTGTCAATTTTCTATTGTACAGCAAAGTGACCCAGTCACACACACATGTGTATACATTCTTTTTCTCACATTATCCTCCATCATGTTCCATTACAAGTAGATATAGTTCCTAGTGTTATACAGTAGGATCTCACTGCTTATCCTTTCCAAAGGCAATAGTAGCATCTCTTAACCCCAGATTCCCAGTCCATCCTACCCCCTCCCCCTCCCCCTTTGCAACCACAAGTCTGTTCTCCAAGTCCATGAGTTTCTTTTCTGTGGAATAATATTTGTGCCATATATTAGATTCCAGATAGAAGTGATACCATGTGGTATTTATCTTTCTCTTTCTAACTTAACTTCACTTAGTATGAGATTCTTAGTATGAGAGTTCCATCCACGTGGCTACAAATGGCATTATTTTGTTCCTTTTAATGGCTGAATAGTATTTCATTGTGTATATATACCACATCTTCTTAATCCATTCATCTCTGGATGGACATTTAGGTTGTTTCCATGTCTTGACTATTGTGAATAGTGCTGCAATGAACATACGGGTGCATGTGTCTTTTTCAAGGAATGTTTTGTCTGGAAATATGCCCAAGAGTGGGATTTATGGGTAATTATGGTAGTTCTATATTTAGATTTCTGAGGTACTTCCATACTATTTTCCATAGTGGTTGTACCAGCTTACATTCCCACCAGCAGTGTAGGAGGGTTCCCTTTTCTCCACACCCTCTCCAGCATTTTTCATTTGTTGACTTGTTAATGATGGCCATTCTGACTGGTGTGAGGTAGTATCTCATAGTAGTTTTGGTTTCCATTTCTCTAATAATCAGGAATGTTGAGCGTTTTTTCATGTGCCTGTTGGCTATCTGTATATCTTCTTTGGAGAAATGTCTATTCAGGTCTTTTGCCCGTTTTTCAAGTGTGTTGTTGGTTTTTTTTCTTTTTTTTGCTGTTGAGTTGTAGAAGTTGTTTGCATATTTTAGAGATTAAGCCCTTGTCAGTTGCATCACTTGAAACTATTTTCTCCCATTCCATAGGTTGTCTTTTTATTCTTTCTATGGTTTCCTTTGCTGTGCAAAAGCTTGTCAGTTTGATTAGGTCCCATTGGTTTATTTTTGCTTTTATTTATGTTGCCTTGGGAGACCTAAGAAAACATTTGTAAGGTTGATGTCAGAGGATGTTTTGCCCATGTTCTCTTCTAGGAGTTTGATGGTGTCTTGTTTTACGTTTAAATCTTTAAGCCATTTTGAGTTTAGTACATGGTGTAGTGTTGTGTTCCAGTTTCACTGATTTACATGTGGCTGTCCAGTTTTCCCAGCCACTTGCTGAAAAGACTATATTTTTCCCATTTTATATTGCCTCCTTTGTTGAAGATTAATTGACTGTAGGTGTCCTATCATTTACCCTTAAAAATAACCCTAGCAAGTGGGCAAAACAGAGATTGTCATACAGATTTTTTTCTGAAGGGGAAACCAAGGCATGGAGTGTTGCAGAGGTTTGCCAAGATCACTCAGCCCCTTAGGACTGAGCTAGAACTCCAAGTTAAGCCTACTGCATCTCAGCCTAGAGCTCCTTCCCTTCCAATAGAAATGTCTGCTCTGTTTCTGAGACTAGATTGCAAGTTCTTTGAGGGCAATATTGGGCTTTATTCATTTGGAGTAAACCCAAGGTGGCTGATGCTCAAAAAAAATTACTGACTGCCTGACTTTTTGAATAGATGCCAGATTCACTTCCATCTATAAACTGAGGGGCTTGGAGTCCCTGTCGTGGCGCAGTGGAAACGAATCTGACTAGGAACCATGAGGTTGCAGGTTTGATCCTGGGCCTCGTTCAGTGGGTTAAGGATCCGGCGTTGCTGTGAGCTGTGGTGTAGGTTGCAGACGTGGCTTGGATCTGGAGTTGCTGTGGCTCTGCATAGGCTGGCAGCCACAGCTCCAATTCGACCCCTAGCCTGGGAACTCCATATGCTGCGGGTGCAGCCCTAAAAAGTAAAAAAACAAACAAAAAGCAAAAACAAAACTGAGGGGCTCACTGCTAGTGAGTTCCAGGAATTTGAGAAAACTAGCCTCTGCACTCATTGCTTGGCCTCGCCACCAGGGGTCAGCACTAGCACTCATGAGCCCAGAGCCCAGAGCCTAGGGCTGTGGAAACAGGAACAGGAAAGACAGAGGCAAAGTAGAGCTTCTGGTCAAAAAGACTAGCAAGCAGACTCCCATTGCCCATGGGAAGAACTAGCCCACTGTATTCATTGTTCCCTGACCTTGGTAGGACGTGCCAGGGTCCAGGGCTTTTAGGGAGGGAGGGTTGGTAAGATTTGGGAATGAGGGTGAGAAGAGAACAGGATAATGGAAGGAAGCCTGGGCTGGTGTAAAGAATTTGGGGCTCCAGTTCCAGCCCTGGTGCTTTGACCTACCATGAGACTTCAGACAGACACTTTTTGTTCGCTGGTCCTCAGTCTCCCTGTTGCAGAGGAGGTTAAACCAGAGCACTGGTTCATAACCAGATCTGCATAATCTGAGGAGCCTTTTTCAAAATGCACAAACTTCAAGGCCCCCACTCCAAATTTACTAAAATAGAATCTCCGGGAGGTGATTGTCTTTGGAAACAGCACCCTAGCTCATCCTGCTGCACACCCCTGATGTGAGAACTGCAGCTGGGTTATTGCTAAGGGCCCTGCCAGCAATGTGGCCCTCCCTCTTCATAGGCAGTCCTAGGTAAGAGGATTTGCAGGTCACCTCCTGAGCACCCATAATTGCCTGCAAGCTCTTCTACTCTACTCCTGGGGGTCATGTTGGCTATCTAGGTCCTTCCACACTGTCCTCCCTGCTCACACCCTGACTCTCTGACCCTGCTGGATGGAAGCTCTGAAGTGCCACCTCCCCTGACCCCTGGTATCTGTTCTGACTCCTTCCTAGGGAAGTGTCCTTCATATAAAAGAGAATTTTGGAGGCATCTGGGAAGGAACCATCACAGCACTGACAGGAGGAAGAAAAACATCTCTGAGACAAGAGCTGGGAGAAAGGCGTCCCTGTTAGGACCAAAAGCAAAAGGCAAAGGACAGACCCTCCTGGCACTAAGGATAAGAATAGGAACCACTCCTCCCTTTTGGGCAGTTTTGCAATTTCCAAAGTGCTTCCATAGTGATTAACCACTTTATATTTTGAGCCTTAACAACAGCCCTTAAAGGTAGGGGCCATTATTCCCATGTCTTGAGGCACTGCTTTCCTCACCACCCTAGAAAAACAGTCACCTTACCCACCCTGCCAGCCCCATCATTTTTCGTCTTGTTCCTCTGTATTTTTATAGACTTTATGATTACCTGGCATTTTATTTTATTTTTATTGCCTATTGTTTATTTGTTTATTGCTTGTTTTCCCCATTAGAATGTAAGCTTTAGGAGGACAGGGACTGTGGTTGTATCATTCACTATTGAAGACTTAATGGTTAGAAGAGTGTCTGATATAGGATGAGAGCTCAATAAATATTTACTTAATGAATAAATAAAATTTATACATGGGGGAAATCAAGATCCACAAAAGAAAACAGCTTTGTCCCAAATCGCATAGATAGTCACTGCTTCAGACAGGACTGGATCTCATGTCTCTCTTTCTCCTGACTCCCAGAACAGTGCTTTCTCTCTGTTCCTCCAGAATCAGAGTGCTTAGCTCTGACAGTACTTAGCTCTAAAACTACTTCTGTTGATTTGGGGGCCCAGCAGTAGAACAGGGGCATTGGGATTGATGGTCAAGGCTGCTGGCAGTCACTGTAGTTTTACCTTATTCAGAAGAAAGCTCTGGCTTTAACCATAAGCTGAGCCCCTGGGCCTGGCCAGACAGTGCCCCTCAGTCATTAAATGGACTGAATTTGAGCATGGATAATGACCGACCCATGCCCCCTGGTGGAGACACTAACTGCTAACTGTTGCTGGGTTCACAGGAGTAGCTGGGGTTGTTTTTTTGTTTTTTTGTTTTTTGTTTTTTGTTTTTCCCCACTGTACAGCAAGGGGATCAAGTTATCCTTACATGTATACATTTTCCCCACCCTTTGTTCTGTTGCAATATGAGTATCTAGACATAGTTCTCAATGCTACTCAGCAGGATCTCCTTGTAAATCTATTCTAAGTTGTGTCTGATAAGCCCAAGCACCTGATCCCTCCCACTCCCTCCCTCTCCCATCAGGCAGCCACAAGTCTGTTTTCCAAGTCCATGATTTTCTTTTCTGTGGAGATGTTCATTTGTGCTGGATATTAGATTTGAGTTATAAGTGATATCATATGGTATTTGTCTTTGTCTTTCTGGCTCATTTCACTCAGTATGAGATTCTCTAGTTCCATCCATGTTGCTGCAAATGGCATGATGTCATTCTTTTTTTATGGCTGAGTAGTATTCCATTGTGTATATATACCACATCTTCCGAATCCAATCATCTGTTAATGGACATTTGGGTTGTTTCCATGTCCTGGCTATGTAAATAGTGCTGCAATGCAATGGAAGTCCTAGCCACAGCAATTAGACAAACGAAAGAAATAAAAGGCATCCATATAGGAAGAGAAGAGATAAAACTGTCACTGTACACAGATGACATGATACTATACATACAAAACCCTAAGGACTCAACCCAAAAACCACTTGAACTGATTTATAAATTCAGCAAAGTAGCAGGATATAAGATTAACATTCAGAAGTCAGTCACATTTCTATATACCAGCAATGAAATATTAGAAAAGGAATACAAAAATATAATACCTTTTAAAATTGCACCTCACAAAATCAAATACCTCAGAATACACCTGACCAAGGAGGTAAAGGACTTATATGCTGAGAACTATAAAACTATAATCAAAGAAATCAAAGAAGATGTAAAGAAATGGAAAGATATTCCATGTTCCTGGATTGGAAAAATCAATATTGTAAAAACGGCCATGCTACCCAAAGCAATCTACAGATTCAATGCAATCCCTATCAAATGACCCATGACATTGTTCACAGAACTAGAACAAACAATCCAAACATTTATATGGAACCACAAAAGACCCAGAATCGCCAAAGCAATCCTGAGAAACAAAAACCAAGCAGGAGGCATAACTCTCCCAAGAAATACTACAAAGCCATAGTCATCAAAACAGTGTGGTACTGGTATCAAAACAGACAGACAGACCAATGGAACAGAATATAGAGAACCTGGAAATAAACCCTGACATCTATGGTCAATTAATCTTTGACAAGGGAGGCAAGAACATAAAATGGGAAAAGGAAAGTCTATTCAGCAAGCATTGCTGGGAAACCTGGACAACAACATGCAAAGCAATGAAACTAGAACACACCCTCACACCATGCACGAAAATAAACTCAAAATGGCTGAAAGACTTAAATATAAGACAGGACACCATCAAACTCCTAGAAGAAAACATAGGCAAAACACTCTCTGACATCAACATCATGAATATGTTCTCAGGTCAGTCTCCCAAAGCAATAGAAACTAGAGCAAAAATAAACCCATGGGACCTAACCAAACTGAAAAGCTTTTGCACAGCAAAGGAAACCCAAAAGAAAACAAAAAGACAACTTACAGAATGGGAGAAAATAGTTTCAAATGATGCAACCGACAAGGGCTTAATCTCTAGAATATAGAAGCAACTTATGCAACTCAATGGCAAAAAGCCAATCAATCAATGGAAAAATGGGCAAAAGACCTGAATAGACTATTCTCCAAGGAAGATATACAGATGGCCAACAAACACATGAAAAAGTGCTCAACATCGCTGATTATAAGAGAAATGCAAATCAAAACTCCCATGAGATACCACCTCACACCAGTCAGAATGGCCATCCTTAATAAGTCCACAAATAACAAGTGCTGGAGCGGGTGTGGAGAAAAGGGAACCCTCCTGCACTGTTGGTGGGAATGTAAACTGGTACAGCCACTATGGAGGACAGTTTGGAGATACCTTAGAAATCTATACATAGAACTTCCATATGACCCTGCAATCCCACTCTTGGGCATGTATCTGGACAAAACTCCACTTAAAATGGGGTTGGTTTTTATTATTCTCTCCGTGAGCCTTTTTGTGGTAGGCTCTTGAGCATATGAGAGTTATTTATGCAGATTCCGGCGCCAGACTGCCAGGATTAGAAAGCTGGCTCCACCACTTGCCAACTGTATGACCTTGGGCAAACATCACTGAACTGCCTCTGTTTCCTCATTTCTACTTACCACTCAGGAGTTCTGGGAAGGTTAATGAGGCAATCCATGAAAAGCATTTGGAGTGGTGTCTGGAGGGGTGTCTAGCACAAAGTAAGTGCTTAATGCATGTTAGCTATGATTGTAGTTATTTTCTTAGAACTCATATTTTCTTTTTATTATTGTCATTCTATTGTTATTTTGTTCCACCATTTGTCCTCATCGTTGTTATTATTACTCTTATTTTGGTTTCTTCTCCTTCAATGCATTTTTCTTCCTCAAGCCCTAAGGATTGACAATAAATGGGGAAATGAAGGCTTGGAAGCCCAAAAGAGGCTTAACCTGGGTCTCAGAGTTCACCAAGTCACCAAGAATGCAGCAGCTTCCTAGCTCAAGGCTTGCTTTCACCAAAGCCTGTGCCTCTTGGGAGCCCTGAGTCATGCCCATATGCCATCCTGAGGAGAAGGTCTCTGCTATGGTTATGTCATTGGCCAAGAACGTGTTCCAAGCCAGTTTACTTCTTTCTCCTGCCCTGTTTCTCAGTACCCTTACCCCCTCTGACTCCTTCTCCCTTTCCCTCTTCTCCCCTGCTGGCAAGCATTCCCACTCTGCACTTAGCCATGCCAGGCTCTCTGACCTTTGAGAGCCAAGAGAGCAGCCCTTCTTTCAGGGCCTCTGGAGCCGCCCCTTCATGCAGGAAATTGCTCATGTGCTGGGCTGATAATGACTGGCAATCCTACTGATAATCACATGCTCATGGGATTCAGCACTTGGTTACCACCACTTCCTGTGAGGCCCGGTCAAGCCAGTGGTGGCCCTGAGGGACCATCACACTTGAAATGAAGATCAAGGCATCTCTGGAGAGGTGGAGTGTGTTGGCCCAAGGCGAGGGCTGCTAGGCCTGGCAAGAGGAAATGTTGCAGTGTGACCTTTGGGGATCTCATGTCCCTGCTCTGCCTCTGACTCTCAGCTTACCAGGCTGGGGTAGGGGCCACAGGAGCTGGGAGAGTCCAAGCTGACCTACTTATGGGCAGAGCCACTGTGGCAGTGGGTGGGGACACTGCGTTCCTGCGCTGGGAAGTTGGTATTTTCCACCCCAGGCCCTGGTGACTGGGAGGCCAGAATTTCTAACAGCAGGAATTTCACTTCTCCAAGGAGCATCTAATGTCTTTTCTGGAGATCACATTCAGGTCTGCCTCAGTCTCTGGCTGTTTGCCTTGATGGTCCTGTGACACACAGAACCCTAGCCTCCATTTCATTTCCCAGCCATTTATGGGCCCCTCCCTTGGGCAGGAGGAAATTCCTGCCAAGGCAAGGGCCATTTTATAGCAAAGAAATGATTAGCTGCCTTTCATCTGCCAGAACTCCTCATAGTGTGGGCATTTAAAATGGTAGTCTGAAAATACAATACAATACAATACAATACAATACAATACAATACAATACAATACAATAAAATGGTAGCCTGCTGTTGCTGGGAGAGGAATGGAATTCCCAATACCTTTTGTGTCAGGCCTCCCTGTTGATGAAACCCAGGAGACAGAAGGAGCTCAGGGTTTCCAAGGTATAAAGGTATATTCTGCCTCTCTATTATAAGCAATTCTCAGGTCACAATGAACATAGGAGCTAGAGGACCCTTAGAGCCACCTGGCCCATAGATTTCCAAACCCAGGTGTTCATCAGAATCACCAGAGAACCAGGCCCTACCACCTAAGGTTTGGATTCAGTATACCTAGGGAGGGGACCTGGTTGTGTGTGTGTGTGTGTGTGTGTGTGTGTGTGTGTGTGTGTGTGTGTGTATCTTTTAGGGCTGCACCTGTAGCATATGGAAGTTCCTAGGCTAGGGGTTGAATCAGAGCCACAGCTGCCAGCCTATGCCACAACCATAGGATCCAAGCTGCCTCTGTGATTTATACCACAGCTCATGGCAGCGCCAGATCCTTAACCCACTGAGTGAGGACAGGGATCGAACCCACATCCTAATGGATACTAGTTGAGTTCATAACCCACTGGGCTAAAACAGGAACTCCATAAATTTTTAAATATAGATATTCAGCCAGGTTTAGGAGCTACTGGTCTAGTCCAGTGCTCTCACATTACAGATGGGAGGAATTGAAGCTCAGAGAGGCATTTTTTGAAGGTCATGTGTCAACTACCTAACCTGACAGTGAAGGCTCTTTGTGATCTGGTACTAATATACTTTTTGTTAGTCTAGCATTTCATTTATGCACCCTGGGGGCTGCATAAAATAGAAAATATATAAAATACAGGATGCCAGTCAAATTTGAATTTCAGACATACATGTACTAAAAAATTATTCATTGTTTACCTGAAATCCAAATTTAACCTAGCAGTCCATACATTTGCTCAATGTGGCAACTCAGTGCAAGCCACCCTGCAGACCACCTGAATGAAATTTGCTGTATGTAATTCATATGTCATTTCTGAATTCCTACTTTTAGGCCTTTCCCTATGCTAGCTCCTCTGTCTGGAATACTCATCCCATTATTTCCCCTAGTCCTGCCCATTCTTCAACCTGAATGGCATCTCTTCTTTCAAGTGTTCTTATCCTTTGAGCTGACTTTGATCTAGCCTCTGTTAACACTTTCCTCATCTTTCTACTTCCACATTCTCATGCTCGGTCTTGGATCAGAGTTCTTTATCTGTTGGCTTAACTCTCCTGTGGAGCATGAACCAGCCATCCTCCAAGAGAGGGACCATATCTGAGTAGAGAGTAAGGTGTAAAAGCAAAGACTCTGGTGTCAGATGGGTTTTGCTAGAACTTTAGTTCTGTCGCTTACTGGCTGTGTAACCTTGGGAAAGATTTTCCACCTCTTTGAGATACAGTTTTCTTATCTATAAAATAAGAATTATAAGAATAATGTCTTCAGAGGATTTCTGTGAAAACCAAAATGTGATAAAGCTTTGAGAGTGCTTAGAACAAATCAAGTATACATAAAGTGCTCAATAAATGGAAGCTATTATTATATGTCATCATATCTGTATCCTTAGGGCCAAGCACAGTGTAATGATCAATAAAGTCTACTGAATGAATGAATGAATGGATACACAAGTAAAGGTAAAGGTCTGGATATAAGATCCTGATCCGCATTGACAGAAAAGAGCTAGGTGCCAATGCAAGCGGCTTTGTATTGGAAATACATGAACATCGCAAAACTATTCCCCCAGGAGAAAGTGTCTGTCCTCAAGGAACTGCGTCTAATATTGCACTCCCCTCTAGGGGAGTACATTACTGTTTGGAGATTGTAATACAACTGTTTGTCTCATAGGAGTACGTCTACATTTCTGTTCTCTCTGTAATTATTGGAGATGGAAATCTAGACTTGTACTTTTCACTCCACCTCTGCCTTCTGTGGACTTCTAGGAAACTTGATTTCTATTGGGCGTTGCTCTCTCCCTCTGTTATGGTGGAATTCATTGATTGAAACATTGGTACATACCTGGAGACCAAGGGAAAAAAGATGAAGTACAAATGCCAAGAATTGTTTACTAGATGTCAAGTAAATATTTGTTGAACAAATGACTGGACATTGGTGAATGAATGATAGAGTATAAATAAATAAATGTATATAGTTTTTTTAAATAAATGTAGAATAATTCTTGTACCACTTCTTTCTGCCTACCATGTTCTGGAAAAGGGAATGATTAGGCCCTGCCACAGGAACCCCGTCTGAACCTTGGTGTAAGTACCATTTTTAGAGTCATCTCTGTTAGGTTCTTAAGGCTGATAGGAACACAAGAGGTTAGTTGAGCCAACTTTTCCCTTGTATACATCTAGTGACAGGGAGCTCAGTACTTTTTTTTTTTTTAACTTTTTAGGGCCGCACTTGTGGCATATGGAAGGTCCCAAGCTTGGGGTCAAATCAGAGCTGTAGCCACCACCCTACATCACAGCCATAGCAACGCAGGATCTGAGCTGCATCTGCAACCTACAACAGCCACAGCTCAAGGCAATGCCAGATCCTTAACCCTCTGAATGAGGCCAGGGATCGAACCTGTGTCCTCATGGATGCTAGCCAGATTCATTTCCAGTGAGCCACAATGGGAATTCCCACCAGGGAACTCACTATTTTATAATCTTTACAATCTTCTTCATCTATGCTATGATCTTTGAATGCTTGGAGAAGCTCTGACTGCTGCATCAATGACAGACATAGTACTAGAATCCAAACATCCCTATAACTCAGGCTAGGGCACTCACCACCGTACTACCCTTGGAACTATCAAGCAGCATTCAGTAAAGTTAGTGAGAAAAGAACTGTCCTAGGAAGCAGGAGAACTGTATCCAAGTCTGAGCTCTATTGTAGACTTTCTGTGTGAAACTGAGTAATCCCTTTCCTTATGGGGGCCTCGGTTTCCCATTTTGCACAATGAAGGCTTTCAAATTGGATGCTCTGCAAGACTTTTCCAGCTCATTCTATAATTCTCTAGTGAGGTCTATTTAGGATCTTGTAATACAATGGTTCTTAAAGTGTGGCCCACAAATCCTCAGGGGTCCCTGAGACCCCTTTCAAGGGTCAATGAGGTCTCCATTTTCTAAGTCCATATCTGTGGGAGGCAGAATTTTCTTCACATACTTCAATCAAAACAGCATATCACAGCAGACTGAAAGCAGGAGCAGCTATGAGAATCCGTCTGTCTTCTATTAAACCAAACACTAAAGAGAACAGCAAGAAACTATAAAACCAGGCCAGAAAGTACTGCAGTCCTCCACTCTTCCAGATGAGCTATCAGAAGAAGTGCTGTGAAGTAAGTCAGAAAGAGAAAGACAAATACCACATGAATATATATCACTTATATCTGGAATCTAATATACGGCACAAATGAACCTTTCCACAGAAGAGAAAATCATGGACTTAGACTTGTGGTTGACAAGAGGGAGGGGGAGGGAGTGGGATGGATTGGGAGCTTGGGGTTGATAGATGCCACCTATTGCCTTTGGAATGGATTAGCAATGAGATCCTGCTGTGTAGCACTGGGAACTATGTCTAGTTACTTATGATGGAGCATGATAATGTGAGAAAAAAGAATGTATACATGTATGTGTAACCCTAACCCTCTAACCCTAACCCTAACCCTCACCATGCTGTACAGTAGAAAAAAAATAATGTATTAGTGAAATAAAAAAATCCTTCAATAAAATAAAGATAAGAATAAAAATAAAACCATGCCATGCCTCTCAGTAAAGCTATTTTTGTTTTAGGAGATACTGTTATTCTTCATAAAATATATTTATAAAATGTTCTAAAATATGTAATACGAACATGCCTAATTTTTAGCTTGTTTTTTAAATGAATGAATTCATCAATCTTCTTTAAATTTCTCAGCCAATTTCTAATACAATAAATACCCATAGACACAACCCACATAAATAAAAACTCCTTGGTCTTTAATAACTTTTAATAGTGTAAAGGGGTCCTGAGAGCAAAAAGTTTGAGAAAGTTCTAGTAGGTCTCTGACTTCCTGTCTCATTCTGTACAGCCCTCTCCCTTCAATGGTTCTGGATATGATCTACTCAGAATCTGACAGAAGGAAGAACACAATGGCCTTGGGAGGGAAGCCATTCTTCCAGACTCACAGATCTTAGCTATAGCTGGTTTCTCTTTTCCCTCATCTGGGTTCCTTGGCACAGATTAGTGACTTGGGCCTTAGACAAAACACACTATGGTAGGCAATGCCAGTTCCTGGGTGGGGCAAGAAAGCAGCTGGTCCAGGGAGGGTTAATACGATGGCTTCACTGCTTGTCTGTCCACAGGTTCCCAGCCCCTAATGGGTCTACCTGCCCTCATGGCTATGCTCTCATTCCCCAGCCCATTCCCCAAAAACACCCCCATATGGACTCCAGTCACCAAAGAAAGCAGTCTTCATGCCTGTTATGCCCATTATGGGAGGCCTTGAATGTGAGGCAAGTGAGGCCCTCCCAGATTCAGAGCTCCCTGGGAGGTGAGTAGGGATCTTTATCCTCATCCTCATGTTATAGCCAGGGAAACTGAGGTTCCCAGAGAGAAAGCATATTGGCACTTCCCCCAAGGATCTGGGCTTAGATTTGAACTTGAGTCTAGAGAATGCTAAATCAATGCTCCTGCTTTACCAGAACCAAGGGAGAGTTAGGAGCACCCAGGACAGGAAGAAGAAGCATCTATTACATCTATTGAACACTTGCTATGTGTGCAGTATGGTAAGCGTAAATGAATGTTTACCTTACTGACTCCTAACAGTTGTCCTCTTATGCAAACAGATGATCCATAGTTTACATATGAGGAAAAAGGCTTGTCAGGACACCAGGCACAATTGCCTGCTGAATGAATGTCCAAAGGTACAGCTGGTGCACCGCAACCCAAGAGGCCTGGATCTAAAGAAGAGCGTGAACTCCAGGAAGCAAGAGGTCATGTGGCCATTCTAGGAGGTCTGTGCTCCTGCTCTGCAGCCTCTGTGTTTCCCATCCTCAAACCTCTGGCTGCGGGAGAAGAGAAATGCTCAAAGGATGGAGCACTGTTTTGCTCTGGGTCCTCATGTTACTCACCTGCCCCATGAAGGGGGCTTCCCCTCACAAGAGTGTGTGCAGTTAGAGGTGGGTGAGAAGGAGCCACTTGCCTTGCCTTTGGCTGACTGCCATTCAGGGCCCGAATGAATGAACATCTGAGATAGCCCAGAGGTCAGGGCTAGAGAGGTGAGACATCTGTTATCATCACTTTCCTAGGGTACAAATGAGGAAAATGAGGGCCATAGAGTTGTTTAAGCAGAACTGGAGGGATCCTTACAGACCCTCAGGAGGGACACACCTATGGGACAAACCACAGAGGAGGAAAGTCGGACTTAGGCAGAGGCTTGCTCAAAGCAGGATTAAGACTTTCTAGGACCCCAGGATTTGGCCCTTTGCCTGACCAGCTTGAGTTACTGAAAGGGAAGCGAGGCCAGAAGGAATAAGTTATTCTGGGCTTTTTGATGACATGTGTCCCCAGAGACCCAAGCCTGGCCCTTTGCCATGGGGTCCCTGGGAGCCTTCTGGCCACCAGCCATGGCACCCTGCCTGCTGAGGCTTAGGGGTGGAGGGAAATCATTGCTCCTTAATGGCTTCCTGCCCAGAAAGCCTCTAAAAGTGCCTAATGTTAACTCTGTTTCCACTGGAAGAGCTGACTTCGGTTCATGCAGGAGGTTCAAGAACAGATTCCAGGCTAAACTTCTGGATCTGGAGATTTCCGAGCATGAGAGCAGATAAAGAACTCAGATCATGTTCAGAAAAGAACATATAGCCACGCTACCCGAGCTGGAAGAGAGCTGTGTACACTGAGGCAGGGGGTGGATAAAATGACCTTTGAGGGCTTGGAATCTCTTTGGGGCACTCCCTGACTTCTTTATGGACGCCCAGGGGCAGCATAGTAGTTCTGAGAGGAGCAGCAATTGTTATCCTGCAGGAATTTTCTTCCATAGTTGCCCTTTATGTAATCCCAAACAGGAGCCATACAACACACTTGAGACTTAGCAACCTGTGAGCTTGCCTCTCATTGTACAGCTGGGAAAAGTGAGGCCCAGAAGAAGGGGGCTTCCCCAAAATGGCAGAGTGAGTCACAGTTCCTGATGTTAGAGCAGGGTGGGAGAATGACCCCATGACCCAGGGCCCCGAGCTTCCTGTCAGAGAAGGTTTCCTAAGGCCATACGCCTTTCCCCTTCTGTGACTGTCACCTCACCTGCCTGGGACCTTCCTAGGTTGAGGGCTTTCCTCCCTGGGCTTTTCTCCTTGGAACTTTTCCAGTGCCACTGAGCTGTCTGGGTTCTGCCCAGAGGCCCCCAGGGAGGGCCGGTGTATCATTCAGCAAGAGGCAGCAAGCAGGTAGTGGGCCCAGTGGCTGAGCCACAGTGGGCTGGACACTCCAAGCTTGGGAACTGTAATGTTCAGGGAATTTCAGCTGGCATCACTGTCCAGTCCCAGCCAACTGGTTAACGGTTCCGAGTTTGAATCAGTGACCCGCCTCCTAGTCCCTCCTCCTCAGCTAGCCTCTCTTCCTCCCTCTCTCCCTCCTTCCTTCCCTTGGAGGCGCCTGGAGTGCAGGCGAGCTGAGCTCTGGCCTCTGCTCTCCGCCTCTTCCCTCTCCGAGCTGAGCCCGCTGATGGAGCACGGGGCCAGGGCTGGCTCTCAAAAAGCCTCTGGTCCCCTGTAGCCTGGTCCCCAGAGAGGGAGAGGCCCGTGCCCAGCAAAACTCTGCTGGGCCCTGCCAGCTCCCCACACCCCATCATGCCTCTGCTGGACGTGTTTTGGGCTTGCTTCAGGAAAGTGAAGGTAAGAGGCTGCCCAGACCCAGCCCACTCCCCTGTTTTGGGTGGAATGAGGCAGCTGGGGACCGCTGCGTGCCATCTGGAAGGCAGATGGGCTTCTGAGACTACCTTGGAGCTAGAGAGTCTTGGGTTCAAGTCTTGCCTTTGTCACTTAACCAGCTCTGTGAATTTCTGCTGCTTTCCCATTGAAATAAGTCAGCCTGTTGGCGCTTCTTTTAAAAACTGCCTTTGTTGCTTCCTTGGCCTTGCCCCAAAGGCAAGATTCTTAACCTCTCTGAGCCTCAGTTTCCTCAGCTTTAACATAAAGACAATAGTAACCCCAACCTTATAAGGTGATGAAGTGGGTGTTACTCTTTACATATTAAATATATGCAAATATGAGATAATGTGTGTAAAGTTCCTTGCATGATACCTGGCATGTAGCATCTATAGGAGTAATGGTAACTATTACTGTGATTATCATTACTAATTTCCATTAACATATATCAAGTACCTGCCCTGTGCTAGGCACCATAGGAGTTACACAAAAACCAAGAAGGGACAGACATGGTTTCTGTCCTCAAAGAAGAGGTAAGAAAATTGACAAATCTTTATCAAGCCCCTACCATATGTCAGACACTATGCTAGATAGTCAGTCAATAAATGTTTGTTGAGTGCTTATTGTATTGTGGAAACAGGGGGTACATGAGCACAGCAAGACTCATGAGGATATAGAGGGCATCATTTCCATTCTCAAGACCCAGGGAACTGATATTTATTTAGTATCTGGTATATATCAGATATAGGTACTTTCAGTTCATTAACTGGTAGCAATCTTCACCACAAGCCTTTTTTTTTTTTAAGAGTCTCTTTTAAAGAACAAAACTTTTATTTAATTTTTAATTTTTATTTTTCGAAGTATAGTTGATTTACTATATTGTGTTAGTTTCTGGTGTATGGCAAAGTGATTCAGTTATAGTTATATATATATATTCTTTTTCATGTTCTTTTCCATTATAGCTTATTATAAGATATTCACCACAAGCCATTTTTATCCTACTTTTATAGATGGGGAATGGACACTGTGAATAATCAAGAAACATTTGCAAGGTCACTCAGATGTGATTGGCATAGTTGTGATCTGAACTCTTAAGTCCGTACTCTTCTTGACACTCTGTGGCTTCCCACAGCTGAACCCAGTTGGGAGACTTTTAAACAACTAGACTATATAGAAGATAGGATGAAAGTTAGGTGAGGACCCTTGGAGGGACTTGAAATGTTTTCACTGGAGGTCACATTTGGGCTGAGCCTGAAACTTGAAGAGAAGAGTTTGTCAGTCCAAAAGGTGGGGGGAGGAATTCCAGGCATGCCTGGCAGAGAGAACTTCTCCAGCAAGAGTCTGGAGGCAGTCAACTGGTGGTGGATTGGGGGAAGGGCTGGCATCCTCATGCTCCTCAAGTGCAGGATTAGAGGGGAGAGGAACTAGAGAGGGGGAACTGGGGTCTGGAACCAGAGCTTAGAATTGATCCCTGGGAACAAGATCCTTACCTAGTGAGGATCCCAAATGAGATTTTTCACTCATCTGTGGTGAAATGCGAGAAAGGTGGGGATAATGCAGTGCAGTTTTCAGAGAGCTAAATGAATTCAGCTCAAAGGACTCTTCTTTACTTGGAGATTGTGATGTCCATCTTTTGGGGGTGGGGTTCAAACAATCTTTCTTTTATGAAATAAGAGTGTGAGATTTAAAAAAAATGTCTGTCTTCAGCAAAATTAAAAATTTGCAATGCTCTGTTACCCTACTTATTTTTTTTTAAATGTCTTCCTCATCCATGAAATTCCAAAGTTTGGGGGAAGTTGCTTTAGGGGATGACAGGGATTTTAGTAAAGTAGGGATATAATTAAATGTTCAGTTTTAAGAAAACCACTCCAAGCGGTCTCAGGCAGAAATGGTGTGGAAGGGCCCAGTGGCCATGCAGAGGCCAGGAAGGTGGCTAAAATGGCAGTGAGGATAGGTATGGAGGAGATGATGAGAGATGGATCTAATGATAAGGACAAGGCAAAGTGGAAGTGAAAATTCCCATGAGGTTGGGCACCAGACTGGCACCATCGTCCACTACCTGGTGAACCATTCTGGGTGCCTGGCATGGATGTAAATCCCCTTGCGCTCATTATCCCAATATGTCTCCCAGCAACCCATGTCAGCCTCTTAGAAATTGTTCTCTTGGGTAGGAGGAACCCAAGAGAAAGTCAGGTTGGGAGTTCTCTGGTGGTCTAGTAGTTAGGATTTGACTCATGGCTCAGGTTCAATCCCTAGTCTGGGAACAGAGATGCCACATCAAGTTGCATGCTGGGGCCAAAAAAAAAAAAAGTCAGGGATCTCTATCCCAGATTCCAAACACTGTGTGTGCATGTGCTTTTGCATGTGTTTGTCTCTGTGTATATGTGTATGTGTGTATATCTGTGCTTGAATGATGTGTCAATGTACATGTGTGTATAGCTAAGAGTGTGCAGAAATGCATGTGTAAGCTCCGTATTTGTGGACAACACACATCCACAACAATGTAGACTCACACACATATGCCTACATGCACATACAAAGGTAGGCACACATGCACACACATGCACACATGTCTGTATAGACCCTCCTGTGAACAAGTTTGCAGGTACACATAGAGTTATGGAGACATATGGAAGCACACCCATAGTGCAAATGCACATGTGTACACACTTTCACACACAGGGCTGTGTCAGACATGAATCAGCACACAGTTCGATCTTGAGGGTAAGAGACAGCCTGCGAGTCCAACACATACTTTGAGTTTCCCAACTCCCATTTCAATGCTGCTGCTCTGAGGCCCCAGTGCAATAGGCAGGTCTTCTAGGCTTGTAAACCTAGTCAAGGGCATGGGCTGTTCTGGGACACCCTCCCTCTCTGAGCAATTGCATGGCTGTGTGGGAAGAGAGAGGTGGCACCACATGCAAGACCTGACACTGGGGAGGGGCCTGGCCATGGCCGAGCCTGCAGTGACTGAAATGGGCTCTTTTAGATGTCCCATTCAACCTTCTTGTGGTTCTGATGGGGAAACCAAACCCCCAGCATCCCCCACACACAGTTTGTACCTCTCCATCAGCTGAGGAGGTATGAAGAGGTATAGAAACTCAGAATTCCAGGGCCCCCCCACCCACCACCACATTCTAGCTGTGTGACTTTGAGCAATCCTCTCTGAACCTCAGTTTCCTCATCTGCAAAATGACACTAATCAGGGTGTGCCTCATAGAAGTACTATGAGAATTAGGCGAGTTGTGTCTTTAAAGTGCCTGGCATGGTCTGGGTGGTCAACACACAGGACTCGTTGGAAGATTTCTGAACTGTACACCAGGGGCATCCAGCAAAGAATAATGCTTGTTCCATATTTGAAAACTCTTGGGTTAAGGCCTCAGGTCTCGTCTGCTCCTTTGCCACACTCCTCTTCAGCCCTCTCCTCTGGCACTCTTGGACTCTAAGACCAGAAGCAACCTGTGTCAGAGCTAAGGGTGACACCTCAAAAGCCAGTGATACTGGGAAGGTGGTAAGAGGTCAGACTGGGGTTAGGGCAGCCAAGGGGCAAGGTGTTGGCTGTGAGATGAACCCAGTGTAGATATGTGTCTGACATGTCTTCCCTGGAGGCTAAAGGGGGTCAAGAATGTACCCCTGGCCTCTCAGCACAGCACTATGCATGCATATGACTCCCCCATCCTCACACTCAAATGTGTACACACGGGACCTTTTATTTGATGTGTCCTTTTGTCCCATTCCAGCACCTAGCATAGTATGATGCACATAAAGAGTGCCCAGAATGTGGATCCCCTCTCTTTGTATCAGATAGGCATATCAGGTCCTGGAGAGCACTGGCCTGGCAGGTGGAAAATCCAGCTGGAGTTCTATCTCAGCCATGACCTCTAGGTGACTTTGAGAGGGTCAATACTCCCTGGTGACCCTCAATGCTTTCTCCTTATAACAGACGCAGAGAGTCACACAAGATCAGAGATGGAAAGGTCCATAGAGGTCCTCTGTCCCCCCTTCTGTTCTTCTCTCTTGAAGTTATTGATGAGGAAACTAAGGTTCAAAGAGGGGAAGAGATGTGCCCAAGGTCACCAGGAGGTCAGGACACAGTGTGATCCATACACAGTCTGTAGTGGATGGTAGTATCTCTAATTGTTCTGTGGCAGAATCTGTACACAACTTGGCTCTGGTGAAAAGTAACAGCAATACCGGCGGTACATGCCACACACATGCACACAAACACATGTGGTAATAACCCTGTCTCACCTACCTGCTTCTATGGGAGGCAAAGCAAATTTCAGATAGAAAAATCTCCTGTAAACTGGGAAGCCTTGTCAAGGTTAGCACCCACTGAGGGTCCACAAGGGATGCCACACTTTTCTCCCAGTCACTGTACTCAGTAGTCAGGCATATGAGTGCATATGTGCACAAGGAATGCCATGAGTTCACCCAAGGACACATTCTTAAGCACCCCCTGCTGTGTGTGCTCCCACCATATGCACGGGACTCTCATGTGTCTTCCTGGGCTCCTGTTCATGTGGGTGTGTGCTTTCACACCCCCTCTGCAGGCCAATGGTCATGTGCATATGTGTGCTCATGTGAACACATGTCCTCATATGTGCTTGTTCACACTCCCTGCCTGCTCTGCCTCCAGGCCAGGTCACAGCTTCCCAGTCTTCATTCTGGGAATCAGCCTGGCAGGGTATGGGGTTGAAAGTATGACAATGACTGGGTGATTCAACAGTTCTATTCCCAGCCCCCAGGATGTCTCTCCTTTTCCAGGCCTTTGCCCTAGACCAATTGGCCACATGCAGTGTGTATTTGTCATGGGAGGGGAAAAAGAGAGTAGAATAAATTCAGGAGAGCACATGAATATATAGAAACTCTCAAATAATTCTGGATGCTATTCCAACTGTCCTCTTTCTCTCACACCTCACCAAGAGGATGGCCAGACACTGTTGAACACCTCCAAAGATGTGAAACTTACCACCTCCTCAGATAGCCTGCTTCATTTCAGGACACTACTCCAAGTTCTTTAATCAGCCGGAATGTGTGTGTGTGTGTGTGTGTGTGTGTGTGTGTGTGTGTGTGTGTGTGTGGTGTATGTGTAAGTGGTCGTGTAGTCATGTGCATCTGAGACTTGTATATACATCCACTAAATTACCGGGTCCAAAAAAGGGAAGACTTATGACAAAGATTCTCGGGTCATGGCCAAACCACTTAGTGAGGGCAGGGCAAGGTCCTATACCTCATAGAAGGAGGCTTCATCACCAGGCCCCTCTCTGCAGTTCAACAGCCCAGTTAAATGATGTGTCAGCTGAGTGGTGGGTACTGACTCCCAACATGGGTAAAAAATCCACACTGTGGGTTGTTCTTGTGTGGCTAGTTGTAAATTGCCTATATGCTGACATATGCCCCATATCTGTGAGGAACAGGTCCATGAGATGAAAGAATAGGTTGTGGTAAGGTTATTGGCACAGCTGGACCTAAAGGAAGTTGTGAGTTGATGACATAATGCAAGCCTGGCACATGGTAGATGTGTAGTTGGATCAGAATCTGAAAGGATGATCTCTGTGGGAAAAGGGAAGGGAGATTTCTTCAAGGAAGAGTAAAATTGGAGACAGGAAAGGAAAGCGAGGCAGCACAGAGCTAGGGGGCTTACCCTGGATGTAAGGATTGCATGTGAACGGCGATGGGAACAGGGGCCAAAATGAGAGCCTTGTAATTCTGTGTGTAGGAGTTTGAACTTTGTGCTCTTAATGCAATGAAAAGACCTCGAGGAAAGGATCTCTAGAATAAGAAGACATGGAGTCAAGCATTTCACTATCTAGGTCATAACTTGTTAGCTGTGTGACCATGGGGCTGTTACTTCACCCTTCTGAGCTTTAGTTTCCTACTCTGCAAAATGAAACTAATGACTACCTCATGAAGTTGTTATGGGGCTTAAATGAGTTAATATATATAATTAATATATATAAAGCACTTAGAAAAGGACCGGGCATGTGGTTAGTGAACACTAACCATTTTTATTATTTGTATGCTGTAAAAAATGATAATTCCTATCTCATAGGGCTGTAGCGAGGATCACATGAAATAATGATGGCAAGAGCTGTCAAGATGTTTATTTACTGCTATCTTGAATGAAATGGGATGGTTTCCCTAGACTGTGATAAGCCTTGACAAACTCATTCCTTCACTTATTCAACCAAGCAATAGTTATTCAGGACCTACCATGTGCCAGGCACTGGGTTAGGTCCCAAGGAGATAAATAATGGTGAACAAAATAGCTCTAGGTCCATACTATCATGGAGCTTACTGTCTAGTGGATATAAAATAAGAGCTTTTCACATTTCAACCCCCACATGCCCTGTTTGTGGGTATGATTGATTCAGTCCAGAAAATGTCTGGGTATAAAACTGCTTAGTCATTTAACAATTTTGATGTATCTTGCACCAGTGCATGGTAATCTCACCTAGTTCTCAAGGCCAAGGGATGGCTAAACTGGAATGCCAAGGTACTTCCTACAACAGCACAGCCAGAACAATCTTGAAAGTGGGCCCAGCCTGGGCATGAGGTTGGGGACCTCCAGATTTTACCCCTTTGGAACTCCTAACCCTTGCCCCTCTCCCTCAGTTGAGCCATCTCAGCACAATTGGTGAGGTTTGCTACCAGCCATCTGAGATTGGACAATATTTGTTCTGGGGAGTGAGATGGGGAGTAGGAAGCAAGGCTTTGACTCTGATGTGTGCTGGACACAAATTCTTTTTTTTTTTTTTTTTTTTTTTGCCTTTTCTAGGGCCACTCCTGTGGCATATGGAGGTTCCCAGGCTAGGGGTCCAATTGGAGCTGTAGCCACTGGCCTACACCAGAGCCATAGCAATGCGGGATCCAAGCCGCGTCTGCAACCTACACCACAGCTCACAGCAACACCAGGTCCTTAACCCACTGAGCGAGGCCAGGGATCAAACCCACAACCTCATGGTTCCTAGTCAGATTCGTTAACCACTGAGCCATGACGGGAACTCCCACAAATTCTTTCTATGCCTTCAGCTTCTTTGTTACCAAACGGAATATGAGTTGGGGTACTGGGGGTGGAGGACATACCTGGCAAAATGGCTGGTAGGGGCAGAAGGAAGTGGGAAAGCCTACAGACAGGCAATGCCAGGTTTCCTACCTCCCCCACCAAAGCACTACAGAAAGTTGGAACTAATATTTAGCTAACATTTATAGAGCACATATAGTATGTGGTAGACACTGTTCCAAGCCCTTCATGTATATTATTTCATTTCACCATCACAATCACTCCACAAAGCCAGTGGTGTTATTCTCCTCATCCTAATTTTACCGAAACACAGAATTGGTTAGGATACTTATCCAAGGTCACACAGATATTATGTGATAAACTTGAGATTTTAAACCCATACAGTGGAGGTCCAAAGTTCATGTTCTATCGACAACATAATCTGTATCTCAGTTTTTCCACCTATCAAATGAGTGGATTAGATTGGTTTATCTCTCTGAAAGGCCTTCCAGCTCTGGTATGCATTATATTTAATATTTTTGACTGAAAAAAAAAGGCAGGACTCTTGCATCTTCCTTTACATAGAAAAGTGTTAAATTCAGTAACTTGAGATATCTGTTTTTCTTTAATCATCTGTAATCTTTTGATGTTCCAACTACTTGGTCTTTGTTGCAAAAACTCCTTTAAATCCTGGCTCCTCCACTTCTTCAGAGCAGTCTCTCACAGAGCTTTCTGAGAGGCTGTCTTTTGGGCTTGAATTCCTCCAAAAGACCACCGAATAAAACATAATTCTCAACTTTTAGGTTGTGCTTTTTTTTTTTTTTTTTTTTTTTAGTTGACAATATTTGCATCTCTGAACTTCCAGGCCAAGTGGAAAAAAAAAACCTTGCTCCCCAGATGTCAGTGATTTCCACTCAAGGTCCCTGGGGGAGGGGAGCTGAACCCAAGATGAGAGAAATGAGCCTGTCCTGGAGATCGGTCCTCCCAGCAGCTTGTAGGACTGGAGAACAGCTGGAGGCCTGGGAAGTTCTGCGATCCAGGCCTAGCCTGCATTTACAAGTCCCAAGTAACAATAACAGGGAGCAGTAGCTCAGGCAGCCTGTGCTGGGATTATGGGGTCAGAGGTTTCACAGTGGGGTTGGGTGGTGGAGCTTCTTGACCCAACCCTCTGGTCCACCCCTGAGCTGCCTCTGCCACCAGAGACTTGGAGTCCAGCTAGACCTGCAGCTGCAAGGCTGGGGCTGCCAAATGGCAGAGGAGAAGAAGTCTTGCTTTTGGGGAATGGAGCTTGAGGCCCTGGAAATGGGTGTGGGTTGACTTTCCCTGCCCTTTTCAGCTACCCTGGCCTGGATCACCCTAGGAGCTTGAGAGAGAATGCAGCACAATGATACAATGTAGTAGCTGCTGGAAATGGAATGCTGATCTGCAAGCCCAGCTTCTGCCTCTCCTGCCCCTCTCTGAGCCTGATTCTTTATCTCCAACACAAGGACAACAGCCCCCACTTCATAATTGATTGCAACCATGACATATGTGAAAGGGTCTGTCACATGGTAGGTACTCAGAAAATCTGAGTTGAATCTGAAGACAGTTTATTGGTTGCTCTAGGTGACCTGAGGCCCATGGCTTTAGGCCTTCAGTTTCCTCATCCATAAAATAGGGAGAAATCTCATCTGTCTGAGGACAGCCTAGAATTGTGGACATCCTGCCGAGATAAAAAGACAGTAGGAAACACTGATGTTAATACCTTGAGGCTCAGGAAGTGAATAGTTGTTTAGGCCATTCTTTCAACTCCTCCTATCCCCACCCCTACTCCCACTCCAGGTCAAACTAGTTTGGAGTCTGGAAGAGGCCCCATTCCACTCTGGAACTGCTGTGTCTTTCTCTTCTAGTTCATTCCTGCACTCATCCTGTCTAAGGCCTCTCTCCCAGAGGGACTCCCAAGCTCTGGGCAGGAAGGAGGGTCCCTGATGGCTGGTGGGAAAGTCAAATCTTTGGGACATAACATTCCTGAAATTATCTAGGGAATCCCTGGGGTTTGCAGCTGCTTTCTCTCTCTTCCCTCTGGCCGGCTCTCTGCCTGCCGTGGAGGCGCAGGGGGCAGTAGGGCGCTAGGCTGGAGAAGGCTGTAAGGGGTGCTGGGGGTGGGGGGGGGTGGGAGGCGGTGGGCAAAGGGGAGGAACCAGCCCTGGTGGAGTGGCCCTATAGGCCAGGTGAGGAGTGGGGAGTGGGGAAGGAGCAAAGGAGGCCAAGCCAGGACTGGCAGGAAGAAATTAAGGCAAAAAGAGCCCAAAGCAGCAGGAGTTCTGTCACTGGGTGAGTTATAAAATGATATGCAGATTGGCATTCTTGAGGTTACAGGTCGGTTGCCCTTTGGGGGGTGGGTGAGTGGGGTAGTTCTGGTGAGTGGAAAAGGGGAGTCAGGAATTCAGACAGGCTCAGATTCCCAGCCAGTCTGGGACACCCTGTGCTCTCAGAGAAGGGACAAAATCCTCAGGGGATTCCTCAGAATGCTGTCCCAGACTCTTGAGTTCTACAAAGGCCTTCTTCTTTTTTTTTTTTTTTTTTTTTTTCTTTTTAGGGCCACACCCGCGGCATATGGAGCCCAGACTAGGGGTTGAATCAGAGCTACAGCTGCTGCCTACAATACAGCCACAGCAACGTGGGATCCGAGCCGTGTCTGTGACCTACACCACAGCTCACAGCAATGCTGGATCCTTAACCCACCGAGCGAGGCCAGGGATCGAACCCGCAACTTCATGGTTCCTAGTCGAATTTGTTTCCGCTGTGCCACGATGGGAACTCCTACAAAGGCCCTCTTGAAGTCACTTCTTCCATTGTCTTTTCCCAGCTGGGGTTGTACCTCACCCTCTTCCTTGTGATGAAAGGATGAGAATTGTCAGGGACCCACCTATCATTACAGGCAAAAAGTCTGAGCCCCAGCAAAGAACTGAACAAAGGCAGATGGTCAGGCCCAGAATGCCTGTTGTTGGTCAGTCCTACTTAAAAAAATTGTTTTATTAAAATAATCAACTGATTTACAATGTTGTGCCAATTTCTGCTGTACAGAAAGTGACCCAGTCTATATACACATACATTCTTTTTTTTATATTATCTTCCATCATGTTATATCCCAAGAGAGTGGTTATAGTTCCCTGTGCTATACAGTAGGACCCTGTTGTTTATCCATTCTAGATAAAATAGTTTGCATCAACTATCCCCAAACCCCCAGTCCATCCCACTCCCCCTTCCCCCCGCCTTGGTAACCACAGTCTGTTCTCTATGTCTGTGAGTCTGTTTCTGTTTTGTAGATAGATCAGTCCCACTTTAAACCATGTCTCCTCTGCCCTTTCCAGAGAAGAGATTGGCATCCCTCATAGCACCTCACTCCCAGCAGGTATCACACCCTGAATATGATTACATGTTCCCAGGTCACTGGGATGGGGTTAAAAATTGACATCATGACACCAATGTTCAAACTGAGGACCTGATGCCAGGCTCAATCCAGCCCCAACCCACATATGCCCTCTGTGTACCCAACTACTTCCTTGCTGGTCTGTGAGCTCTTTTAAGCCTTAGTTTGTGATTTATCCATCCCTGTGTCTAGCACAACGCAGCCCCTATTCTAGGCTTAGCCTAGAGGAAGTTGACTGACTACACAGAACACACATATACTCTCATGTACACACAAGTAGCCAAAGCCACTGCACCCTCTCCCAATGGAGAGACCTCAGGAAACAGGAATCAGCTACTAAAGGATCAGGGGAGCCTACTTCCCACATTGGCCATAGTCTGTGTTGGCAACCCAAGGGATGGGCCTGAGGGTGGTGAGAGCCCACTCAGGAGGAAGGGAGGGTCAGGCTGTGAATAGGGCTCTGTGTGGTCCAGCTGAGAGGGCTGGGGGAGGCTGGAATGTCAAGAACGTGCTCTCATGACCAGCTCCAGGCTGGGGCCTGTGGCACAGGGCTGGCCAGGGGCTATGGGGGAGCAAGGAAGCCAGGCAAGGAAAAGATGAAAAGTCCCCCTGGCTTGGCCTCAGATAGCAGGGCATGGGCTGGACATAGAATCTGTAGGCACAGCAGAGAGGATGCTGGGATGGCTAGCTCCAGACCAGCCACTGATGCTAAAGACTCTTCAGGTCTGGACAAAGCCTGTCAGTCACCTTTGAAGCTGGTTTCCAGGCCACCCTTTTCAGACTTCCCAACCTCTAACCCACAACTAACTTCCCATTTCCCTTGGGGCTCCAGCTCTCTATTTTCACTTGTTCAACAAGATGCCCTTTTTTACCTCAGAAACTTCAGATCTGTCTCTTTCTGTCTAGCCACTCTGTCTCCCACTAGAAGGCAAGCATCTCAAGGGCAGGGACCGTGTCTACTTCGGTGCAAGTTTGCATCTGCAGGTCCACTGCAGCGCCTACTGCATGGTTCTGAGCAGAAGTTTCCACAGATGCCCCGAATCCAATAGGTCCAGAATGAGATTCATTACAAAAGGAGGACTCACTCCCCCTTATTCCCAACCAGGTCTTTTCCTCTGTTCCTGACTTCAGTTAATAGCACTGTCATCAACCTAATTACCCAGGCCAGAAACTTTGGACTTACCCTTGCGTCCTCTACTCACCTCCTATAGCCTATTATTTACTGCAGTTTTACTATGTAGATAGTTGGTATATTTGTCTCGTGATTTTTATCCCAAAGGCCATGCTCAATCTGCAGTAGCCTCATTGTCTCAAGTTCTGCCTAACCTCTCCCATCCCCATTCCCCACCTACTTTTCACCTAACAGAAAGAGTGACAATCTGAAACATAAACCCGCCTCTCTTTCTCCCCTGATTAGGCCCCTTCAAGTGCTATCTCCCTATTGGGCTCTGGATAAAGTTCAAGTTCTAGCACATTGACATACAAGATTCTTCATGATGTGGCCCTGACCTGCTGCTGTACACACATTTCCCACTCTCTGTCTGGCCCTCTGCTCTCCAGCCAGACTATACACAGTTCCTCAAACTAAACACTTTCATACCTCCTTGAATTTTTCTCCGTTCTTCCTTCTGCCTGCCATTTTCTTTTCCAGTGCTTGTGGAATTGTGGAATTGTGGAAATGTGGAATTGTGATGATTTGTACATGTGGCCTACCTCCTGCCCCTACTCCCCTACTTGGCTGTGAATTCCTCAAGGGCGGGAAACATGTCTGATTTATCTGAATTTCTGGGTACCTAGCACAGGGCCTGGCTCTCAGAGGCTCATCATGAGTAAATTAATGAGTGAATGAATGCATGACCCACTGGATGGAAGGACTGTCACTGCCAATCCTGGTTCCCTTCCAGGGTATCTATTTCTGCAGCTGCTGGATTCTTGGCTCCTTTGTCCAGAATACTTAACGTGAGAGAAGTATGTTCTATGACCGGGAAACAAAGAAGAACCTTCACTCTGTAGTGAAACTACCCAAAGTAAAAGTTCATACCTCATTTTCCCCTGTAAGGTTCTCAGCTACTAAAATAGCACCAGGATCAAGGTCCAAAGCTGAGTGGATTTTGTGGTCTTAGTCTAGGCCAGGTTATCCTGGACTCCAAAGAGAAGAGAATAAGATGCAATAAAACTGGGAACCCCATAAGCCCAAAGTGTAAACTTGATTCTGCCATTTACTGGGTGTTTGGCCTTGAGAAAGTCATTTCCCTTCTTTGGGCCTCATTTTCCTCATGTGTCATGTGAACTTAAAAAACCTACCATGTTTGTGAGAGTCAAACAATATTCCTTCTATGTAACCTGTAAATCCTTGTGTAAATTTAAAGCCTAATCAGCTCCTGAATTATCTTTTTTTTTTTTTTTTTTTTTTTTTGGTCTTTTCTAGGGCCGCACCCATGGCATATGGAGGTTACCAGGCTAGGGGTCAAATCGGAGCTGTAGCCTCTGGCCTACACCACAGCCACAGCAACGTGGGATCCGAGCCGTGTCTGCGACCTACACCACAGCTCACAGCAATGCTGGATCCTTAACCCACTGAGCGAGGCCAGGGGTTGAACCTGCAACCTCATGGTTCCTAGTCAGGTTCATTAACCACTGCGCCACGACAGGAACTCCTGAAATATCTTTAATTGTCTTACATCTATTAAGATAATTAAAGCGGGTGGGGTGTAGGGTGGGTGAGGTGGGAATTTAATGTGACTAGATCAGGATTGAGGAGTAAGAGTCTGTTCTACCCATCAGTTCACCTCCTAATTTCCCAGAACTGTCACATTTGGGACCTCACGGGGGCCTGCTTCCACCTTCCCTCTGACCCCTCAGCCTTTCTTTCTATTCCCCTTTTGTCTACTACTAAGGATTATGATGATTTGCTTAATCATGGCTCCACTTTGAAGCTTTATAGGAGAATTTCATATCCATCCCTCTTGATTTTTCCCCCTCTCTTCACACCTGTCTCATTCTAGAACTTTCCATCTCCCTCACACTAACATCCCTTGGGGACTCTGCCAATGAACCCTCAGGGGGGACACTTCCTTCCTTCCCTCCTCTCTCATGTCCAATTGTGGGTTGGCCATTCACTAGGTTGTCTTGTGGCCTACAAGAGTGGATCTGATGTTTGGTCATTTCAGGGTGATCTAGGGCTGTGATTAATCTCCTAGGATGAGAAATCATTGTAGTCAAGTGTCTTCCCCTATGGTAGTCATTGTGCAGGAATAAGAGAGACAACAAGTACTATGGCAACTCCTTTCCTGATAACATTTTAGTTGGTTTAGACCAGTTTCATGAAGGCAGGAGAATAAGCAAGGAAATCCCTCTACTTCTAAGAGGAACTCTTCTTTCTTTCCTTAACTATTGAGTGAAAATCTGTACCACTGTCATTTCAGCCCAAGCCACAAACATGCTTACCCATACTACTGCAAAACCTTCTAAGAAATCTCCATGCTTCCTCCCTAGCTCCACAATCCATTCTCCACACAGTAGCCAGGGTGATCTCTTTATGGTGGAAGTCAGATCTAACCATTCTGTTCTCTGCCCTCCAGTGGCTATCTACCGTCATTTGAATCAAAGCCAAAATCCTCATGCTGGCTTTCAAAGCCCTGCATAATTTGGCCCTTGACCCTCTTAACCACTGCCTAAAGTGTTCTGTACCCAGATTGACACATTGCTGATTCCTTCTTGTCATTCAGGACTCTGTTCACAATTCAACACTTCTCAGAAATTCTCTCTGATCACTTTTTCTGAAGCAACACCCCCCCCCACCCCATGCCATTTATACTACCACTCTCTAACTCATACTGTTTTTTAAAGTTTCTCCTTCCTGGTTCTTAGCTATGTCTGAAATTTACTTATTGATTTGTTTACCTATTTATTTTTTTGTCACTGCTCCATGAGGATAGAGACCTTATCAGTTTAAATCTACTAGCATCTAACATATTGTTCTGTAGGGCATTGATGCTCTAAATATTTGTGGAATGAATTAATTAGTAATATTATTTATTATTTTATAAAATAATTTTGTGTATGTTAAGTTCTCACAAAGCCTGTGAGGTTGGGATTATTACCATTCTAGTTTTACAGATGCTGAAACTGAGGCTGAAGAGGTTACAGGTGATATCCAATGTTATGTGAGCAATAAGTAGGTGAAAATGGTCCTGAACTTGAGCTTTCCAATTCCAAATACTACTTTTTTCCACCAACATACCTTACTTCTAACCTGGTCGATGCTATTTGCTTGGTTGTTCCAAGCAAATGGTGGCTGATTCTTTGATAATTCTTATTGTCAAGCCTTGGAACAGTGCTGTGACCTGCACAGACTGCCTCTGCTCTCCTGACCTAGCAGTACTCTTGTTCCATGAGAATGAGGTAAACTAGAGGAAGCCCATGGAGTGGGAGAAAGTAGTATGGAGTAGACAGTCAGGAGTCTAAGCTTCTAGGCTCCACTTTGCTCCCACTTGTACTTCATTTTTCTTTTCTGTGGGCCCCCATGCATCTTTCTGTAAAATGGGTAGATTGAACTTGCAGACTTCAAAGATTCCTTCTGGTTCTGCAATGTCTTGATGTCTTCTCTGTTTCTTTTGTAGTGCTTCCCATTGCTGCAGGGGAGGAAGAATGCCGGTAAGTGCCTGAGGTGGGGCTTCTCAGTGATCCTCACCCACTAGCTGATCAGGTCCCTGGGCTTGGAGCCAATGTCCTAGATGCTGAAGCTGGAGATGTCCTCTGTCTCCCTCCAGTGGACATTTCCTGGGCTCTTCTGTCTAGCCTTTTAGAAGTAAGTGGGCATACAGAACTTCTCTATTTCTCAGATGGAGGGTTTTCTCCAGTCAGGGAGCCTGGTGAGGGGCTCCCTGCAGAGCTGTCAGTGATTGGCAGCCATCCATATGCTTCCCTTGCTCTCAGATGCCTTCTTTCCACTGGGAGGTATATTAGGGGTGGAAGATATGTTGGAAAAGGGAATAGGTAAGAGGAGGGTGAAGGAAAGTGACCTAGCATTTGGAGTTCAGTGTCTGGATATTCCAACACTTGCTCTATGTGGAAGGCTTCCAAGAGAGTTAGTTAGGACTGAGGGATATATATAGCCTTGAGGGGCGGGGGGGAAATCCCTCTTTTTCTTTCTTTCTTTTTTTTTTTTTTTTTTTGAGGGCCTCACCTGTGGCATATGGAGGTTCCCAGGCTAGGGGTCCAATCAGAGCTACAGCTGCTGGCCTACACCACAGTCACAGCAATGTGGGATCTGAGCCACGTCTGTGACCTACACCACAGCTCATGGCAATGTCAGATCCTTAACCCACTGAACGAGGCCAGGGATCAAACCTGCAACCTCATGGTTCCTAGTCAAATTTGTTTCCACTGCGCTATGACAGGAACTCCCCTCCCTTTTCTAACAAGTTTCTTTGAAGCTGACTGCTCAACTGCCTTCTGCCTCTGGTGTCCTACTTGGGTGTGGATAAGAGGGTGGCATTCTGGAGCAGCTCCCTTCTGTTGAAGAGGAGCACTCAGTTGTCTCAAGGGGGATGACTGCTTTGGGGAGGAAGAGAAAGAAAGCTGTTGGCCAGGAATGAATTTGTTACGAGAGCTTGGGCTCCTGGCATCAACTTGGCTTTGCTGAGGTCATCTAAGTCATCCTTCTAGCTCCACCTTGACCTCAGCCATTCTCATTGGCTTCAGTTTTTCATCAGAATGGGCTCATGACCTGATGAGCATGGTGGCAATTAGGGCTGGGGGTCATAGAAACGGAAAGGCACCAATTAAGAAGTGGCCTGCATGAGGCATCTTGGGAAGATGTTAGGAGAGGAAACTTGAGCCCTTGCTCCTGAGGTCCTCCCCAAGTCATGGGGACACAGTCTTACCAGGAGGCAGAGAGGGGATCGGGTGACCTCCCAAGGACTTTTCCATCTTTGAACCCGAATTCTTGGGTGGTGGCTGCTCAAAAAGAAGAAGAGCCAGCAGGGTGAGGTGTTTATTTGCGTTGCCATGACAGCAGATGAGAGGGGACCTATTTTGGAGCAGGAACACTGCTTTGATCAGCACACAGCATACATCTGTTTCTCTGTGCCGCCCTGCCTCCCCTAGCCTCCCCCATCACCATTCCAGGGCTTCTTGCTGAGAACAGTTCCTGCTTTGCAACCAAGACTTCTGGGGGCACAAGCTCTGTGGACTGCCCATACTGGGGGAAGGACAAACTTCTCCATTTCAGAGACACCAGCTGCAAAGGCTAAAAAGAAATGCTTAGGCCCTGAAATAGTGACCACTGCCCCTCCCCCCACCCTAGAAGAAAGCACTTGCAGCAGCTGCCAAGTTGCCTCATTAGAATGTCTGTGCCAGGGCGAGTCGCCAGCCTGAATCCTGGACGGGTGGGGACCAGGTGGCTGAGTGGTCTATGGTTTCTAGAGGAAAGAGGAGTGTCTTTTAGAGGGTAGGGCCAGGCAGAAGAGGCTGCCATCTACAGAGCTACTTCTTTAGGTAAAAGTTTGAAAATGTCTATTTAAGGGCAAGCGTGAACACACTGTACTGAGCAAATGTGATTCTTTTTGAGAGTTAGCTTGGGGAGGAGAGAGAACTCTTGATTTGTTTAATTACTGATTCATTTTTGGACTAGGTAATGCCTTCTCATGTTTCAAAATTCAAGTATGAAAATAAAAAAAACTTCCCACTCCTTCCTCTCAACCGTCCAGCAATCCTAATCTCAACCAGTGTTATCAACTTCTTTGGGCCCTTGATGAGTTTAGAAGATCTAAAGAAAGTGAGCTGTATTAGCCAGGACTTCAGTGTAGCTGAAGCTGCCTGATTTGGGGTTGGGGGAGGATTGAGGGAGTATGCAGAAAAGACAATGGAGCGGGAATCACAGGGCAGGAATTGTGGAGCAGTGGTGGAATAAACATTAGTTTGGGAGTCAAGAGGCCTGGGATTCAGTCTAGACTGAACAATTCATGGTTGAGTGATCTGAAAAACTTTCTCTCGTGGACTCTCAGTGTTCTATCTGTACATTGAGCCTATTGTGTTCTCATAACCATTCTTACAAGTTCCACCAGAGTAGAAGAGATGTGACCTAAGGGAGCACATACCAAGGACATTTTAGAGAAGAAAAAGTTGAGATGGTGACTCAAAGCTGACAGTCGAGTATGATTTGCATATGTAATCATCTTCCTATTAAGATCAGCTAATCAAAAGTTTCTCAGACATGCTACTGTGAGCATTTGTCCTAGTGGTCTCATTGACAGACCAAACCTTAAGCACTAACTGCACAGAACATCAGGAATGTCCAACTGGCTTAAGCATTCATAGTGCTGCCCAGGCCCAGGAGGATGGCCTGAAATAGCTTTGACTGTCTTGAATCCACTAGCAAACTGTTTCCCAAATTTCATGCATTCGTGATCCGACTCCACAATTTTTTGCCATCAATTCAACCTGTGCCATTGTGTACTTATTATGTTTCTTTAACTCAACCCAATTTTAAATAATAACCTCACTTTAAGCTGTAAATATATATGAAGTGAGAGTTTAAGGTATTAGTTACAGCTTTCCTAATAACATATTAAATTCAATATATGTCTACCAAAATTCAACACATCAGTGTATCACTCCAAACCACTCCATGCCAATATACCAAGAATTGGAAAACACAGAGGTAACACAAACCGGCAGATCAGGAAGGGTTTTAGACCTTTGGGGCTTACTCCAAGACTCACTAGGTGCTCCCAGGCTCCCTGCATCCCTCCATACTCCTTCCAAGGCCTTATGTTGTGTTACTTAAACATGAATTGCTCTTGAGAGGGAAATCTAAAAGGAGCCTCCCCCAGGCGAGAATAACATATATACACTACCGTATAAAATAAATGATTAATGTGAGTTTACTGTGTAGCACAGGAAAATCTACTAAATAGTTTGTAATAACCTATATGGGAAAAAAGAGTGGATATATTTATATGTATGACTGATTCACTTTGCTGTACCCCTGAAACTAACACAATATTATGTCAGCTATACTCCAATAAAATTAAATTTAAAAAATAAATAAAAGGAATCCCTCGCTCCAAACGAAATCCACAACTCTGAACTGCCTCACAGGTGCTGACATGAGAATGCTTGCCTGGGGCACCAGAAGCTCTAGGTTCCAGTTTTGGTTCTGCCCTTGGCCAGCTGTGTGACCTTGGGCCTATCCCTTCCTTTCTCTGGGCCTAGTGTTTCCACTTATAAACTGAATGGTTTCATTTAAATGACCTCTAAGGTAGCTTGCTGCTCTAAAATTCAATGACTCCTTGACTTGTAGACCCTACATTTCTGTTTAACCCATTAGTTCCTCTGCCCAGCAACCCACAGAGGTAAGGAGGCTGCTGACCTTTCCTCCCACTGCCCTCGCATCAAATCCTCCCTGAGGCCCCTTGCTCCCAGTGCACAAAACTCCTTTTGTTGCCTGGAGTCATCCAGGTTCCTGTTGAAGTGGCCAAGGCAACCTGGGAGGTCATGGTTGGCTTGTAACAAGAGCCTAAGCTCCTTAACCCAACTGGCTCAAGCCTGGCTGCAGTCTTGGCCTCAGGACCAGACTTTGTCCACCAGCTGCCCCAGACATCTCCCTCTAGCTCTGAGAGGGTGGAGACTAGTTTAAAAGGGATAAAATAGAAACAATTAAACAATTAAAGTTGCTATTGGGTATCACTTGTAAGACTCAAGAGGAGAGGAGAGCAATACACTGAATTCATAAAAATCATCAGGACAATAGTAATAATTCAATTAACTTCCTTCTTTTGAAAATGACCAAATCATTCTTGTAACTAATTCTTGACTGATCTGACTGTTTAACACTTGCTATTTTATGAAGAACATTTGCAGGTCATAGCTTATCTAGCATTTGATAGAGATTTGACCCACAAACTTGGACTAGTAGAGTTATCAACTTAGTTAGAGTTATCTGGGATTGATTATCATTTGAGACAGGAAATCTTTCATCCATGATCTGTAATGAATTCAGCCAAGGCAAAAACACTGGATAGCGAGTAGAATACTCTAAGATCTAATCGCAAGTCTGACATTAACTCCTTCTGTGACCTAGAGTAGTTGCCTCCCCATGACTGGGCCTCAGTTAACTTGTATGAAAAATGAGAAGATTGGTGTTCCCATCGTGGCTCAGCAGATATAAATCGGACTAGTATCCATGAGGATGAAGTTTCGATCCCTGGCCTTGCTCAGTGGGTTAAGGAGCTGTGGTGTGGGTCGCAGATGCAGCCCAGATCTGGCGTTGCTATGGCTGTGGCATAGGCCGGTGTCTACAGCTCCAATTTCTACCCCTAACCTTGGAAACTCCATATGCCCAGCGTACGGCCCTTAAAAAAAAAAGTACACACACATACAAAAAGAAAAATGAGAAGATTGAACTAGAAGGTCCCAAGGTCCTCTGTATTCTATTCTGTGTCATCCTCTACTCCCTTGGCCCTGCCATAGTCAGACTGAAATGTGGGGGGGAGGAATAGGGTCAGTGGAAAGGGCAATTTCAAGATGTTCTTTGGGATAGTGGAAGGATTTCCAGACACATGGAGGAGTGTAACAGCTTTCTTTGGGATCAAAAGAGGCTGGGAAGCCCAGGTCTCCGATGCTTGCTTTCAGGAGTGAAAACAGAAAGCTAAGCCCAGGCTTACAGATACAAGCCAGACCAAAGTCCTGAGGCATAGCTTAGTTGGCAATTTTCACACCTTGGGCCAATCCAGAAGATCAGAGCAAAGGCTATGTGGCACAGGATAGCTACCCAGGGGCTGGGGAAGAAATGGGAATTGCAGGTAGAATGACAGGTCTGAAGGGGACCTGGGAAGTGACACTAGACATTTCCACCAGAAGGCCCCATGAATCCTTCAGACTCAACACTAAAGATCATAATTCATGGTCATTCCCTGGAAACTTTCTTCTCTAGGATTCTTTCTTGATTAATATACCATCATCTACTCAGTCACTCAAACTAGAGTCATGGAAATGCCTGGGCTCTTCCCTCTCTCTCATCTTTTGTCATTCAGTCATGAAATGCCTGTGAAACTTCTCTGTAACGTTTCCTAACTCTGCCCTTCTTTTCCACCCACACTGCCATTCATAGCCCTCCATCTTGGCCCTTAACAGCTCTGATATGGATGATTGCTATGACTTTCTAACTGGTCTCCCTGCTGGGACGCTTTCCCTGCCAGTCCACCTCCCCTACTTCTGCCAGAGTTCTCTCTCTCTCTCTCTCTTTTTTTTTTTTTTTTTGTCTTTTGTCCTTTTCAGGGCCACACCCATGGCATATGGAGGTTCCCAGGCTAGAGGTCTAATTGGAGCTGTAGCTGGTGGCCTATGCCAGAGCCACAGCAATGCCAGATCAGAGCCGCATCTGCGACCTACACCAAAGCTCACAGCAACACCAGGTCCTTAACCCACTGAGCAAGGCCAGGGATCGAACCCTCAACCTCATGGTTCCTAGTCAGATTCGTTTCTGCTGCACCATGATGGGAACTCCCAGAGTTCTCTCTTTCAAAGAAAAATTTGGTCGTGTTCAAAAACCTTTGATTGTTCCTTACCCTTTTGGTCAAAATCCAGGTGTTTTGTGCCAGCAATCAGGGTTCCTCACAACTTAATAACCTAGCTTTCTTGCTTCATCTCATACCATATCCCCACATTTCTGAACCCCATGGGACAACTCAGTAGTTCCTATGCATACAATGAACTCTCACATTGGACTCTTCACTGGGTGTGTCCTTTGCCAGTCTCTCTACTTGGCCTGTCAAGCTGTCTTCATGTCCTCTGACAAGCCATCTTTTCCTTATCTCTGTTATAACACATCACGTTGTTCTGCATTTGCTTCTTTTCTTTCCTTTATCCCCTATGGACCATGAGCTCTTAGTGTATAAGAACTACATCTGACTGACCTCTGTATTCCCAGAACTAAGCACAGGGCCTCACACAAACAATGAATCTGCCAAGACTGTCTTTTATTTTTGATGGCATAGCAAAAGAACTTCTGGTAATTAGACTAGTGACTTCTCTCTCAGCAGACTTTCTTCCCTATCATTTCATCTCTGAACTAGCTATTACAGATTTACACAGAGCCCCCACTGGCTCCAAATTGTCTTGAGACAGGACTTGGAGGGGCTAACAGTTGCAGCCAATGGTGTAGGTCCATGTAAAATACATTTCCACCAATGTTTGAAACTTGGAAGTTGCCTATATCTCAAGGCAAGAAGGGCACTTAAGGACCATATTAACCAGTGGTTTACAGACTGGGTACTGAGAAATTTGAGACCCTAGAGATTCACTGGGAGATGTGAGGGGAGGACAGAGTTAGGGGGGGTGCTTCATTCAACCAAATCTATTTTACCTTTTGGAGGTTACATGAAGATTTCATTTGGAGACTGAAGTTGGCCACATAAAAGTAGATGTTAGAGACCACTGCTATAGTCCAGTGCTCAATTGCTAACAGGCTCCCTTTACACCATTCCTACTATGTGCCCACTCACCCTCAGGCCAGACTCTCCAGATATGGTCAAGTATCCATTTTCACTCCGTACTCAGGTGAAAGTTTTTCTTTATGTGGTGCCAGAATCTGCCTCACGACTTTGATGTAGTGGTCTTGTTTTTACCCATTGGATTCTCATTGAAGTTGTTATGTCCTTCTTCCTTATGACCAATCTGCTGACATTTAGAATTTCCCAAAGTCTGAGATGGAAGGAACTGTGTAGCTCATATAGTCCATTGCTCCCACTGCAATTCAGAGAAGGTAGGTGATCTGCAAAATAGCAAATAGCCATTAGTTGTAAAACTGAGGCTAGAACCCAAGTCCCCACTCATCTACAATGTCCTCCCAGAATCTGTCTTTCCACAGAGTGAAGAGATCCAACTCCTAAAATAATTTCTCACAGTCCTGATGACTCTTCCCTAAACTTAAACTCCATTGACAGTACCCAAGGGCTAAAGATTGGCAGTTCAACTGGTGAAAGCTCCATTGCCCCCAGGCTTTGGTCAGCCTCAGGTACGGGCAAAGGGGAACAAATTGGCAGTAGAAGAAGAGCTGTTTCCTCATCACAGCCTCAATTTTATTCTCCTTCTCTTTCCACAGGACTAGATTCCATTCAAGTAGGCTTCTTCCCATGGCAGGGCAGCCAAGGGGTAGTTTTCAGAGGTTCCTTCTGACCTGTTTTCTAGAGGGTCCCTGCTGTTGTGATCCTCCACATCCCCAAACCAGAAACAAGAAGAGTTGGTTTGATTTACATTTTGAGAAGAAAAATGAAAACACAGGAAGCCGAGCTCCTGAGAACAAAGGTTTCCAACTCTGTGTCCATGTGCCCTTGGAGCAGGATATTTCAGGGAATACATTCCACAGGAGAAGGGAATGGCCTCCTTATTAAAAACAAAACACATACACATAGCTTCTTTAGAACTTCCTAGAAGATGTTTCCACGAGCATCTTCTTGGAACGGCTCATTTTCCCTAAAATATCTTGGTGCAAAGCATCATTTTTTCTACGAAAACAAGCAAAAATATGTCACAGAATAGCATGTAGAATTCATATGAATTTATAAGATAAAAGTGGAGACTTCCAAGAAATGTCTCACTTGTGGCTGGCTACATGGGCTTCCTTGGCTCCTTAGGGATGTGCAGGGAATGAATTCATTCTATTCAGTCATTTGGGAGTACTTTGGCCCAAAAGTTTAAGAATCACTCAGTGAGCTGGTAGACTCCCTGAGGGTAGAAATTTGCCTCTCCATAGCTTCATGTCTGGTACACAGCCAGCCACGGAAAGAGTGCTTGGGAAGAACTATTTGCTCCATCCTTCCATTCCTCCCATCCACTCATCCATCCTTCCCAAGAAGCAAGTGAAAAAGGTAGCCTTACACTGGTGAGAGACTTGGTTTCTGAAGAATTCAGACAGCTCTGGGTCTAAATTTGGACTCCGTCAGTTATTAGCTGTGTGGTCACCTCTCTGAGCCTCAGTTTTCTTCATTTGAAAATGAGGATCTAGGAGTTCTCACTGTGGCACAGTAGGTTAATTATCCGACTTGTCTCTGTGGAGGCACCGGTTCAAACCCTGGCCTGGGAACTTCCAAATGCCACAGGTGTGGCCAAAAATGGGAAAAGAATTAAGAAAATGAGGATGTAAACACCCAACTCCTGGAGTTGTGGGAACTAAATGTGATAGTGGGAGTAGGATAGCTCTATAAGCACCCAGGCAGTACACAAATAATTATTAAATGCTTATAAAAATGACCACTGTGATCAGTCCAAGCAGTCAAGTGAGAGGAGGGAGAGATGTTTTCTCCAGTCCAGAAGTCTGACTTGAGACTCAGCTGGCAGGAGCTGGGGCCTCAGGAAAGAGCCCCTGAGCCTCTGGGATGGGGAGGGCCCAGAGAGGGCTCTGTAGCCCCACCCCTGCTCCAGGGAGGCAGTGTGTTAGGCCAGAGGGCAACTTTAGGTGGAGTGATGGAAGTATCAGGTGTGCCTCTGTACACCTTGGGTCTGCAAAAACTGGATGTGCTTGCTTTCTCGTATCTGCCCATGAGCCCCTTGGAGGCCTGGCTCATGGCAAGGGTAAGGGTCATTGTCAGCAGGTCTAAAGTACAACCAGGCACGCTGGCTTGGCAACTTACAGCTCTGTGATGTTGGGCAAGTGTTTTTTCCTTCTGGGCCCTGACTTCCCCATCATTAAAGTCAGGGGATGGGAGAGAGCGGATGCCAAGGCCCTTCTGTCTCCTCCACACTATGGTTACAGGGCCCTTGATTGGAAAGCTGTTTGACCTTGTTTTTTCCAGAACTGTGATCTTACAAAATTGTGATCAATCTGTGGTCATCTAATTGCTACTGAATCCTGGACCTGAGTGAAAAGCAGTGTGGGGAGGCCTGGCTGGGCATCCTTCTGTTTGTAAGTCTCCTGGTCCCTAAGGCTCCTTATGCTGGGATCTGGCTGCACTGGCCCATCTCCAGAGCAAGTGGCGATCACAGTCTAGGTGAGGGGAAGGTGGGTGAAGCAGGTGTTTCCCAAGGCACCACACAATATAAAATGAAGATAGGAAAGAAAACAGGAAATCCTGACCACCCCATGCACCTAATTGTTCAGGAAGATTTCCTCCTAGGCAGGACTATCATCTCAGAAGTCAATAACAGCTGCTGGGTCAGAGAGCTGCTGTGGTCTCTGGGATTCTGAGACTCCCCAGTCTCATCTCAGACTGTTCAGACCATGGCCATTCTTCAAAACTCAGTTCAAATAGAGTCCACTCCCTGCTTCAAACCCCCTGCATACTATGTATCTGTCTTAGAGAGTGGATCATGTTTTGCCTTGGAGCTATTTACTTTCACATATGGATTAGAAAGAAAATACATTCTCTGAGGAAAAACATCAACCTGTCTATCTGGATATAAAATGGACAGCCAAAGTCCCATAATTCCTCACTCCCACTTTCCATAATGAGCCACTGCTAGGAAGTGTTTGGGTAGCTTCCCATAAAGCTTCTA
This sequence comes from Sus scrofa, assembly GCF_054392235.1. Lineage (NCBI taxonomy): Eukaryota > Metazoa > Chordata > Mammalia > Artiodactyla > Suidae > Sus > Sus scrofa. The sequence goes on from NC_139401.1 coordinate 64,806,636, forward strand.
TTGTCAAAGCTACTGAAAATGTGAGAGGAGTTCCTGCTGTGGCTCAGTGGGTTAAGAAGTCAACTAGTATCCATGAGGATGCAGGTTCGATCCCTGGCCTCATTCAGTGGGTTAAGGGTCTGGTGTTGCTGCAAGCTGCAGTGTAGGTTGCAGATGTGGCTCGGATGACCTGGCATTGCTGTGGTTGTGGCATAGGCTGCAGCTGCAACTCCAGTTCAACCCCAACTCTGGGAACTTCCATATGCTGCAGGTGGGGCCCTAAAAAAAAAAAAAAGAAAAAATGTGAGTGAGTGTGATGCTCAGCTGGCTTCTGAGATTAAATACCTCAGTTTGTGTCACAACCCTCTACATGCTGGTCAGATCAGCTTGGGTGAATTTTGTCCCCTCTTTGAATCTCAGTACCCTGCACTGTAAAATAGGATAACAGTTCCTCTCTTGCTATCTCACAGGATTGTTGTAAGGACCAAATGATACAAGAAAAATGAAAGCTTTTTGGAAACTCTTAGTGGTGCTCGATTTATCTCCACTCTTGTCTCTGCAACTTGACTATAAGCACCTAGAGAACAGAAACCTTGGCCCATCTGGAGCTGGGCCCCCATGGCCTCTAGTTCGATGTCTTGTCTTGAACAGGCAGGTGGTGACTCTGCCAAGGCAGGGGGCATAGAGATCCACCCCAGGGTCGGTGCTTTGTTTTTGCTCTGGTTCTGGGCACGCAGTTTCCCGAGATTCCTCTGGAGCCAGACCCAGCTGGGAAGACCATTTTTCTAAAGTCACTTGGCTTTTAAAATGCTGCTCCACTTTGAAAATTCAGCAGATTCCGTTCCCACCCCTTATCTCCCTCAGCTCCAAGTTCCTCAAATTCTGGCCCTAAGTAATGTTTTCAGAGTTCTCAGCATGTGTGTGCACACAGACACACATTTCTGTGTATATATATTTCTGTGTGTATACACATATACATAAATATAAATGACAGAGAGAGAGAAAGTGAGAGGGAGAGAGAGAAGCAGCCAAGAAGATACACTTATCTAAATGAATCAGATATAAAATGATTGGAGCGAGTTCCCATTGTGGCTCAGTGGGTTAAGGACTCGAGGTCTCTATGAAGCTGTGGGTTCGATCCCTGGCCTTGCTCAGTGGGTTAAGGATCCAGTGTTTCTATGGCTATGGCATAGATTACAGCTGTGGCTCTGATTTGACCTCTAGTCTGGAAACTTCCATATGTCACAGATGCAGCCATGAAGAGAACAAACAAACAAAAAATGCTTGGAAATTAGAGCTAGAAAACTCCTTGGATATCATTTAATCCAATCACCCCCCCAACCTTTACCAACTGAGAAACTGAGGCCTAGAAAAAAGACTCACCCAGGGAGCTAGTGGCTCTGACAGCCAAGTAAAGAGAGTGGGGAGGAGCAAAGCTCTGGGCTGAGGGGGTTCAAGCTGGGGGAACTGGCCTGAGGAAAGTGGGTGGGGTCTGAGAAGAGATGAATGTGGCCAGAATGGGAGGATCAATTAGGAGAAGCAGTCAGGACCAGCTGTGAAATTCCCCTGGCAAGCAGAAATATAAGAACTATGAGGGTTGTGGTTTAGCAAGTTATTATGAACCTTGCTGAGCAAGGAGAGGGTGAAGAGAGGAAGAGCAAAATCAGAGGGGCCCAGAAAAGGAGAAGAGAAGGAAGGCTACACTGGGCCAATGGGAAACATTTAGAGCGATGGGTCAATAAGGGCTGAACTGAGCAAGTCAGCAGAGCCTTGTCGCCTGTGGGACATCCAGCCACCTTCCAAGTTCCCACCAGTCTGCCCCCTGGTTTCTTCTAGGCTCCACAGTCCTTATTTCTTAGCAAACTCAGAATTTTCCCACTGCCCACTGTTTGGAGAAGTGGCCTCAGACTGCAGGTTTTACCTGCACAGATTTGACACAAGGGCATCCTGCAGCCTGGCTTGACTGCCAGAGCAGGAACACACTCATTCTACCTCTAGTCACATTGAGAGCTGAGCTCAGTCCATTTTGCAGATGAAGGGTAACATAACATGCCAATGGAAACAACCACAAAAATAACAAAAATAAATATGTATTGCGAACCAGTAGTTGGACTGATCAAGAATGAGAGCTGTAGAGCCAAAATGCCCATATTCAAATCCCAGTTGCACCCTCCATTAGCTGTGTGATCTTGGACAAGTTGCTTAACTTCTCTGTGCCTCAGTGCCCTTTGCGTAAAAAGAAGTTAAGAATTGTGCCTTCTTGGGAGTTCCCATCATGGCTCAGCAGAAACGAATTTGATTAGTATCCATGAGGATGCATGTTCGACCTCTGGCCTCGCTCAGTGGATTAAGGATCCGGTGTTGCCGTGAGCTGTTGTGTAGGTCACAGACACAGCTCGGGTCTGGCATTGCTGTGGCTGTGGCATAGGCCAGTAGCTACAGATCCGATTAACCCCCTAGGCTGGGAACCTTCATATGCTGTGGGTGGTGCAGCCCTGAAAAAGACCAAAAAAAAAAAAAAAAAAAAAAAAGAAAGAAAGAAAAGAATTGTGCCTTCTTGAGAAGATTTGGAAGGAGCAAATGAATGGAACTTGTAGAGCCTTTAAACAATGTCTGATGCACAATGCTCAATAAATGCCAGCTGTTATTGTCACCATCATTACATGCTGTGCACTGCTCCAAATGTTTTACTTGTCTTGTGGCCTGTAGTGATCACTCAGAAGGGAACTGAGGTCCAGGTGTAAGAACAACATCTAGTCTTTTGCTTTTTCTTAGATGCAGGATTTTTTTCCTCCAAACAAATCCTGCATGGAAGCTCAATGCAAAAAAGAGATAAAAAGCTGTCTGGCTCTGATCGAAGCAAGTTGGGATTTGTTCTCCCTTCCCCCAACCTCCCCAAGCTAAGCCCCAAGGCTCCTCTCTAGCCACAGTTAAGCACAATTTGCAAGCCCAAATTTGCTAGTCCATCGCACCTTTTTATGTTCAGATGATGATACCCTTAGACCTGAAAGGGCAAGTTACATGCCCAAGGTCAAAGGCTGAAGGGAGCGTGGGTGGCACCACTGGGCACAGAGGACACTTGGTCAAAGAGAACAGCCTCCTTGGTTAAACTAGAACATCGACCATCCAGACTTGGGCAGAGGAGACCCAGGAAAGGAGGGGTGAGCAGGAGGAGAGGGGAGGCTAATCCAGAGGCCCTGGCCCTGGGCCCTGAGTGTGAACAGTCCCTCTGGACCCTCATCACCACCTGGGGACACCCCAGACTTCGAAACAAGAAGGCCCTATCCTCATCAAACCTCTCGCTGCCTAGGGTTTGTGGTTCTGTTGACAAGGGATGTGGTCCCCTGCCCCTGAGCTCTCCAGTCTTGGGGATGCAGCTGACCTGGGGTTAAATCCTGCCCTTCTCGCCTTCTGATTGAACCCTTGGCCCAAGAGAGCATTTTCACAAGGCTCCTTCTTCTTCAGGGTTCTAGGCCAGCAGCCTGGCTTCCAACTCATTGTTGTTGGAGATGAACAAGGGGATGTTCTGGCTCTATGCCCCTTTCACTGCTATGTGTGTAGGCGTCCTTCTCTGTTCAAGACCAGCCACTGTTTATCTAAGAACCTGAGCATTGCTGCCAGCTTTTATTTTCAGACTCTGGTGTGAGTTACCTGAGAATACCACATGGAGGCAGAATCACAGCAGTTTCCCTTAGAGAACTATGGGACTTCCCTGGAATCATTTCTGACCTGATTGTTTGAGCCACTCAGACCTGTAAGCCCTCTGGAAGATGACTGAATTTGGGGGGCAAGGTAGGGCCAAGTACTGAAGGGCAAAGCCCAGGTGCAGTGCCCTGAGTTGCTTGGCTCTCCCTGGATGGGCCCCAGGACCTCCATCTGTACCATGAAGGGATGGAGCAGATGCTCTCTGAGGGCCCACCAACTCCAGGTTGGGCTTCTGTGGAGGTTTGGCCACTCAGCCACTTGGGCTCTCTCTCATGTACTGGCTTGGAATCTCAGGGGGACATACCAAGTGGTGGATGCACACCAAGTCTGCCCACCAAAGTGGCTTGACAGCCTTCCTGGCTAGTCACACAAGGGTGAGGATGCAGGAGGAGGCTGAATGACCCTCCCCCCATCAAGCTGCAAACTGCTCCTCTGTTACAAAAGCAGCTTTCATTCACAGCAAGGCCAGTTGCTCAAATGGACAGAGCCCTGGAACCCTGAGTCAGACTATGGGGTCCATGTTCCAGCTGGGTGGTGCTGTACCTTTGCCAGGTGGTGGAGAGGGGAGGAGGGGCTTCTGCAAGTTCCATGGGGGTGAAGGTGTGTGTGTGCAAAGGCCTGGGCGTGGGAATAGGGGCCGCTGTGGGTGGGTGCTGGGTCAACTTCCCAGGTAAAGGCAGAAAGAATTAGTGGACATTAAACTGAACAGCCTGTGTGACACAAGAATAGGAAGGAAGCAGGAGGCAAGTAAAGGGCTCTGGGGTGAGTCTGCCACTGCTGCCAAGTGCATCTTATCAGTAATTTCTCACATAACAGTTTGGAAGGGTAGCTCTGAGGGCTACAGTTCCTAGGGGCCCGGTCTCTGAGGCTGATGAAATCCTTACAACATATATGCTATTGCTGCCCATCCAGGAACTCTTCTTAGACTTGGTTGCAAGGGCCTAGGAATAATCCTCTCCATTTTACTAAGTCCCAGAAAAGGCTAACAGTTGGGCCATAGATACAGCCAGGTGGAGATGGAAAGGGCTAAGGCTCCTGCTTTCACTTTTCTTTTTCTTTTTTTCTTTTTCTTTCTTTTTTTTTTTTTTTGGTCTTTTTGCTATTTCTTTGGGCCGCTCCCACGGCATATGGAGGTTCCCAGGCTAGGGGTCCAATCGGAGCTGTAGCCACTGGCCTACGCCAGAGCCACAGCAACTCGGGATCCGAGCTGCGTCTGCAACCTACACCACAGCTCACGGCAACACCAGATCGTTAACCCACTGAGCAAGGGCAGGGACCGAACCCGCAACCTCATGGTTCCTAGTCGGATTCGTTAACCACTGCGCCACGACAGGAACTCCGGCTTTCAGTTTTCTGCCTGCAGTTGGGAAGCTGCAGAACCCTGCTACACACAGCTCTCCAACACTATTCTCTCTACGTATGGTCATTTCCCACTTACATAGTGCTCTCAGATCTATCATCTCGAGGTCTGCAAGACAGAAAAAAAATTATTTCCATTTTCTAGGAGAAGAAGCAGTTTCAGTAACCTGCCAAAGGCCACATAGCTATTGAATGGTGGACTCAGGTCTTGAGGGCAGAGTTGTGCCCAAATTCCCCTCTACTTGTCTACAGAGTGCATTAGGCCAGCATGGGAAGGACAGGACAAGATGAATGAAGCATAAAATTTGAGACCCAAAGCAGCAATCCCCAACTCCCTCGGATGACATTTAAATCCTTTGCTCTTTTCCATGTGAACTTCTGAATTGCAGAGGCAGTCATGGGGTCCTTGGGAGGGAAATGCAGAAGCCAGTGAAGTCAGTTCTCGGAGCAGACCCCAGAGCTTCCAGCTTTCATGGCTTGCTAGAGGTAGATGAGCTTTGTGATCAGGGTGCCACATTTGATTCAATCACATACAGGGCAGAGTGGAGGGGCCTTTTCTCTCCTCCTCTCTCACCACCTGTGGTTGTATTTCATGCTTGGTCACTGAGCCACCTGGACATTCCTCTACCCCATTGATGTTGGGTAAGAAGACTCCAAATCTCTCCACCACCATTTAGTTCTGTCAAGGATGCTTCTGGGTCATTCATTCAGTCTTTTAACAAATATTCCCTAAGTGCCGACTCTTGGCCGAACTACCTCCTGAGCAATGGATATGCCATAAATAATAAAACACACTTCTTGCTATCAGAAAATCCAAACTCTTATTGGACAGAAGACAGACAGATAACTCTACTCAATATAGAATTATGGCTGATGAAACTGAGCTGAAGGAGCAACTGGAAATGCAACAACTTATGCTATTCAGAGGAGGGGCTAAAAGGATCTTTGGGACTTGCCAGGTGCAGGAGACTGGGAAAACACTTTAACCTCTTTGTCCTTCAGTTTCCTCATCTGTAAAATGGGACAATGGTAGCAGCTACAGGGTTTCTGTGATGAGTCCATGAGTTAAAATGTGCAAAGAGCTTTGAATAGTGCCAGGCACATTGAAAGCATCATGTGAGTGTCTGTGAAATAAATCAAGGAAATAAGGAAAATTATTTTTGTGTGTGTGAGAGAGAAGAGCACATGCAACACGTTGGAAGGGTTAATGAAGTTTAGAATGCCAGCTGTTTTGGCTGGGTGAGCTGCTTATGTAGAACTATGAATGTCAACCTTAGAAGTGTGGACTTGTCCCTGTAGATGATGGGTGGCCCTTTCTGAACTGGATCTTGCTGTGGAGGGTGGCAGAGGACTCCTGTGTGAAATGCTAGTACTCTTTCACCAGCCCAGCAGGTGCTGGGTCCAAGAGACTGCCACCAGCCAGAGAGCAGTGAGTTGTCACACATGAAAAGAGAACCAGCCCTGTGCACAGCCCAACTCCTGGCTTAGTAATGATCTAGGGAAGGCTGGGTCAGGGGTAGAGACACTACATCTCTGCCTTCAAAGAGCCACTCATTTCATTGGAATAAGGCCTGCTTCTGCCAAGAATCAACTCAATTTTCCTGGTTGGAAGTAGTGGAGCTGCATGGGTGAGAGGCTCTATTGTAGCCAGAGAGATAATATGTATAGTGATTACTATCCAAGGCTGACAGTCAGGCCTGTCTGAGTTTATTTATTTATTTATTTATTTATTTATTATTTTCCCACTGTACAGCAAGGGGGTCAGGTTATCCTTAGATATATACATTGCAGTTACAGTTTTTTCCCCCACCCTTTCTTCTGTTGCAACATGAGTATCTAGACATAGTTCTCAATGCTATTCAGCAGGATCTCCTTGTAAATCCATTCTAGGTTGTGTCTGATAAGCCCAAGCTCCCGATCCCTCCCACTCCCTCCCCCTCTCATCAGGCAACCACAAGTCTCTTCTCCAAGTCCATGATTTTCTTTTCTGAGGAGATGTTCATTTGTGCTGGATATTAGATTCCAGGTATAAGGGATATCATATGGTATTTGTCTTTGTCTTTCTGGCTCATTTCACTCAGTATGAGAATCTCTAGTTCCATCCATGTTGCTGCAAATGGCATGATGTCATCATTTTTTATGGCTGAGTAGTATTCCATTGTGTATATATACCACCTCTTCCGAATCCAATCATCTGTCGATGGACATTTGGCTTGTTTCCATGTCCTGGCTATTGTGAATAGGGCTGCAATGAACATGCGGGTGCATGTGTCTCTTTTAAGTAGAGCTTTGTCCGGATAGATGCCCAAGAGTGGGATTGTGGGGTCATATGGAAGTTCTATGTATAGATTTCTAAGGTATCTCCAAACTGTTCTCCATAGTGGCTGTACCAGTTGACATTCCCACCAGCAGTGCAGGAGGGTTCCCTTTTCTCCACAGCCCCTCCAGCACTTGTTATTTGTGGACTTATTAAGGATGGCCATTCTGACTGGTGTGAGGTGGTATCTCATGGGAGTTTTGATTTGCATTTCTCTTATAATCAGCGATGTTGAGCATTTTTTCATGTGTTTGTTGGCCATCTGTGTATCTTCTTTGGAGAAATGTCTATTCAGGTCTTTTGCCCATTTTTCCATTGATTGATTGGTTTTTTTGCTGTTGAGTTGTATAAGTTGTTTATATATTCTAGAGATTAAGCCCTTGTCAGCTGCATCATTTGAAACTATTTTCTCCCATTCTGAAAGTTGTCTTTTTGTTTTCTTTTTGGTTTCCTTTGCTGTGCAAAAGCTTTTCAGTTTGATGAGGTCCCATGGGTTTATTTTTGCTCTAATTTCTATTGCTTTGGGAGACTGCCCTGAGAAAATATTCATGATGTGGATGTCAGAGAGTGTTTTGCCTATGTTTTCTTCTAGGAGTTTGATGGTGTCTTGTCGTATATTTAAGTCTTTCAGCCATTTGGAGTTTATTTTTGTGCATGGTGTGAGGGTGTGTTCTAGTTTCATTGCTTTGCATGCAGCTGTCCAGGTTTCCCAGCAATGCTTGCTGAATAGACTTTCCTTTTCCCATTTTATGTTCTTGCCTCCCTTGTCAAAGATTAATTGACCATAGGTGTCAGGGTTAATTTCCGGATTCTCTATTCTGTTCCATTGGTCTGTCTGTCTGTTTTGATACCAGTACCACACTGTTTTGATGACTGTGGCTTTGTAGTATTTCTTGGGAGAGTTAAGCCTCCAGCTTGGTTTTTGTTTCTCAGGATTGCTTTGGCGATTCTGGGTCTTTTGTGGTTCCATATAAATGTTTGGATTGTTTGTTCTAGTTGTGTGAACAATGTCATGGGTAATTTGATAGGGATTGCATTGAATCTGTAGATTGCTTTGGGTAGGATGGCCATTTTCACAATATTGATTTTTCCAATCCAGGAACATGGAATATCTTTCCATTTCTTTACATCTTCTTTGATTTCTTTGATTAAGGTTTTATAGTTCTCGGCATATAGGTCCTTTACCTCTTTGGTCAGGTGTATTCCGAGGTATTTGATTTTGTGAGGTACAATTTTAAAAGGTATCGTATTTTTGTATTCCTTTTCTAATGTTTCATTGCTGGTATACAGAAATGCAACTGACTTCTGAATGTGAATCTTATATCCTGCCACTTTGCTGAATTTATTAATCAGTTCAAGGAGTTTTGGGGTTGAGTCCTTAGGGTTTTCTAGGTATAGTATCATGTCATCTGCATACAGTGACACTTTGATCTCTTCTCTTCCTATATGGATGCCTTTGATTTCTTTTGTTTGTCTAATTGCTGTGGCTAAGACTTCCAAAACGATGTTGAAGAGCAGTAGTGAGAGTGGGCATCCCTGTCTTGTTCCAGATTTGAGTGAGAAGGCTTTCCGTTTTTCCCCATTGAGAATTATATTTGCTGTGGGTTTATCATAAATGGCTTTGACTATATTCAGGAATGTTCCCTCTATACCCACTTTGGCGAGGGTCTTGATCATGAATGGATGTTGAACTTTGTCAAATGCTTTTTCTGCGTCTATTGAGATGATCATATGATTTTTGACCTTTTTTTTGTTAATGTGGTGTATGATGCTGATTGATTTGCGTATGTTGAACCATCCTTGTGAACCTGGGATGACCCCAACCTGGTCATGGTGTATAATTTTTTTGATATGTTGTTGGATTCGGTTGGCTAAAATTTTGTTGAGAATTTTTGCATCTATATTCATCAATGATATTGGCCGATAGTTTTCTTTTTTGGTGGTATCTCTGCCTGGTTTTGGAATGAGGGTGATGGTGGCCTCATAAAATGTCTTTGGGAGTATTCCTTCTTCTTCAACCTTTTGAAAGAGTTTAAGGAGGATGGGCACCAATTCCTCTTTATATGTTTGATAGAATTCACCTGTGAAGCCATCTGGTCCTGGACTTTTTTTGTAGGGAGTGATTTTATGACCTCTTCAATTTCATTTCTAGTGATCGGTCTCTTCAGTTGGTCTGTTTCTGCTTGATTCAGTTTTGGCAGGCTGTAAGATTCTAGAAAATTGTCCATTTCTTCCAGATTGTCAAACTTGTTGCCATACAGTTGTTCATAGTATTCTCTTATGGTTTTTTTGTATTTCTGCTGTATCCGTTGTGATTTCTCCTTTTTCATTTATAATTTTGGTGATTTGGGTTCTTTCTCTCCTCTTTTTAGTGAGTCTGGCCAGGGGTCTGTCAATTTTGTTCACCTTTTCAAAGAACCAGCTCTTGGTTTTATTAATTTTCTCTATTGTTTTTTGAGTCTCTATTTTATTGATTTCTTCTTTGATCTTTATCATTTCTTTCCTTCTGCTGACTTTCGGACTTTCTTGTTCTTCTTTTTCTAATTCATTTAGGTGGAGGGTTAAGTTGTCCATTTGGGATCTTTCTTCTTTTTTGAGAAAGGCCTGGATTGCTATAAATTTTCCTCTGAGCACTGCTTTCACAGCATCCCATAGATTTTGAGAGGTTGTGTCTTCACTATCATTTGTTTCAAGGTAGTTTTTAATTTCCTTCTTGATTTCCTCATTGACCCATTGGCTTTATAGTAGCATGTTGTTTAGTCTCCATGTAGTAGGTTTTTTCTCTTTCCTTTTCCCATGGTTGATTTCTAATTTCATGGCATTGTGGTCAGAGAAGATACTTGAGATAATTTCTATGCTCCTAAATTTATGGAGATTCGCTTTGTGTCCCAATATGTGGTCGATTCTTGAGAATGTTCCATGAGCATTTGAGAAGAATGTGTATTCTGATTTTTTTGGATGTAGTGTCCTGAAGATATCAATTAAGTCTATCTTTTCTATTGTTTCCTTTAGGATCTCTGTTGCTTTATTGGTTTTCTGTCTAGAGGATCTGTCCATTGATGTGAGGGGGGTATTAAGGTCTCCTACTATGATTGTATTCTCATCAATATCTCCCTTTATGTCTGTTAATATTTGTTGTATGTATCTGGGTGCTCCTGTATTTGGGGCATATATGTTGATGATAGTAACATCCTCTCCTTGGATGGATCCCTTAATCATTAAATAGTGTCCTTCTTTGTCTTTCTTTATGTCTTTTGTTTTAAAGTCTATTTTGTCTGATATGAGCGTTGCGACTCCTGCTTTTCTGTCATGTCTATTGGCGTGAAATATTTTTCCCCAGCCTTTCACTTTCAATCTATATGTATCTTTTGTCCTAAGGTGAGTTTCTTGTAGGCAGCATATTGAAGGTTTTTGCCTTTTTATCCACTCAGCCAGTCTGTGTCTTTTGATTGGGGCCTTCAGTCCATTGACATTTAAGGTGATAATTGATAGATGATTATTTATTGCCATTTGAACCTCGTGTTCCAGTTGATTCTATGGTTCTCCATTCTTCCTTTCTTTTTTTTTTTTTTTGGTTGGATGGTCTCCTGTTATTATCTGCTTGAGTGTATTTCTTTTTTCATTTTTTGCAAATGCAATATTTGGTTTTGGCTTGTGGTTGCCCTGTTTTTTAAATATGCTAACCCCTTCCCATAATTGTGTGTTTTAGCCTGATGGTCCTGTAAGTTCAAACACTTCATTACTATATTAAAATTAAGAAGAGAGACATACATACAAACAAAAAGGATTATTTACCTCCTAACATCCCTTGCCCACATTTTATGGTTTTGATGACTCTTTTATTTTTTTCTTTTTAATTTTATTTTGTTTGAAGCATGTTCATGATTAAATCTGTATGCTGGCTTATTTGAGTGACTGCTCTCTGATTGCAGTTTCCTCAGTCCTAGTTCTTCCTCTTCTTCTTCTTCTTTTTTTTTTTCTTTTCTTTTTTCTTCCCTTTCCTTCCTTTCTTTTCGGTTTAGAGAAGCCCTTTCAATATTTCCTTTAACCTGGGTTTTGTGTTGCTGTATTCTTTAAGTTTTTGTTTGTTGGGAAAAATTTTTATTTCCCCTTCTATTTTAAATGATATTCTTGCTGGATAGAGTATTCTAGGTTGCATATTGTTTCCTTTGAGCACTTTAAATATCTCTTGCCATTCCCTCCTGGCCTGTAGTGTTACTGTAGAGAAATCAGCTGATATTCTTATGGCGGTTCCCTTGTAGGTAACATTCTGTTTTTCTCTTGCTGCCTTTAGGATCCTCTCTTTATCACTAAATTTGCCATTTTTATTATGATGTGTCTTGGTGTGGGTCTGTTTGGGTTCAGTTTGTTTGGGGCCCTCTGTGCTTCTTGTATCTTGAATCCAGTATCCTTTAGATTTGGGGAGTTTCCAGCGATAATTTCTTCAAATATATTTTCCATTCCCTTATCTTTTTCTACTCCTCCTGGAATTCCTATTATGTGTAGATTGGCCCGCTTTATATTATCCCATAGGTCTCTTATATTGCTTTCCAGTTTTTTGATTCGGTTTTCTGTCTGTTGACCAGATTGAGTGATTTCCATTATTCTATCTTCCATATCACTGATTCGTTCTTCTGCATTATTCATTCTGGTTTTTACTGCCCTTAGTTCAGTTTGCATCTCTGCAAATGAATGTTCTAGTTTTTCTTGGCTCCTCCTTATATTTTCTAGTTCCTTTCTGAGGGTATCTGCATTACTGTTCCTATCTTCTCTTAATTCCTTCAGTATTTTCACTATTTCTCTTTTGAACGCCAGGTCTGTCAGACTGCAGAGATCTGTTTCATTGTTGACTGTTTTAGGTGAGTTCTCCTGTTGGTTTGACTGGGGGTGGTTTCTCAGCTTCTTCATCTTGCTTGTTGTTTTCTTTCTCCTGAGGGAGTTGTACTCTCCGTTATCGGGCAGTGTTTGCCTTGTCACTGACGTGGAATATTTCCTGAGGGCTGGCGTTGTTGGTCAATCTTTTTTGAGGCAGTATGGCTTTTCTGGAGTGTTGATGGGGCTAACAGTGTTTCTTTGAAGCAAAGGAGGACTTCCTGAGGGCAGACAGGACTGGGAGGTCCACCCCACGATAGTAGCAGATTTCACTTGGTCATGCAGAGCTTGCTCTGGTGTTTTTAGGCTGTGGGGTTCTTGCAGGGGGTTGGCGGTGTTGGGCAGCTGCTCTTCAGGGGTGCAGCACCCCTGGGGGCTGGAGCAGCTATCTGGGTCACTGAGAACCTAAGAGGCTCTTCCCTAGGGCAGCCCAACTCAGAAGGACAGCCTGAGAATGTAGGCGGATCTTTTCACAGTCTGGCCCAGCTTGTTGCAGCTTTTCTGGGCTGCAGGGGCTCTTCCAGGGGGCTGGTGGTGCTGAGCAGTTATTTCACGGGAGTGGGGCGCCCCCTGGGGGCTTGGGCGGGTAGCAGGGCCGTTGGAGACCCAAGATGCTCCTCCCCAGGGCAGCCCGACTCAGAAAAACCATCTGAGATCTGTTCCCAACACAGCCAGGCTTGTTGCAGCTTTTCTGGGCTGCAGGGGGTCCTGCCTGGAGCTGGCAGTCCTATGCAGCTGGTCCACTAGAGCATCCCCTGGGGGCTTGGGCGGGTAGCAGGTCCATTGGAAACCAAAGAGGCTCCTCCCCGGGGCAACCCGACTCAGAGAAACCGTCGGAGAATTAGGCAGATCTATTCACAGCCTGGCTAAGCTTGTTCTAGCTTTTCTGGGCTGCAGGCCTTTTCTCGGGGGCTGGTGGTGTTTGGTGCTGCTCTGTGGAAGTGTAGCCCCTCCAAAGGGCAAGCAGGCCTGTGCAGGGACAGCCCCTGCGGTGGTAGGCTTCAGGCAATTGTTGAGGCCAGCCCTCTTGGATGGCAGGCAGCCCCAGGTCCGTGAGAGCGTAGGGCGTGGCGGGGGTGGGGAGAGGGGATGCACTGGGAAGCACAGTTTTCAGCTAGCTAGCGGGCCTGTAAGCTTGCTGTGGCGTGGGGGGTATTCTATGGGGACCCACCCCTTCTTTTCTCCCCTCCCCAGCACGGGCGCAGACCAGGCTCTTCTCCCAGGTTCCCTCTGATGTGGCTTTCCACTTCCCCGCCCCTGGAGTATTGCTCCCTTCCTCTGCAACAGCTTTGTTTTCTAGTCTCCCAGGCAGTCTCTGCCCCGTCAAATGGTTTCTAGACCTCCCAAGCAGTTTCCGCTCTGCCCCGCCCCCCTAGCCCGGGGACTAATTTCTGGAGCCGAGGTCTCGGTGCCCAGCCCCCACCCAGGCGTCCCCCGGCCCTTTCCCGGGGACTAACCTCTGGAGCCGAGGATTCGGCGCCCAGCCCCCACCCAGGCGTCTCAATTTTTGATGACTGTGCCCGTAGTTCAGATGGTCCATTGGGTTCTTGATTGGCTTTTCCGTACTCCAACTTCCTGCTACACTCTTCTCTGCATCTGGAGATTCCTCCGGTTGGTTTGATCTTTCGCCCAGTAGGTGACTTTCCAGGGTGCGGGATCCCTTTCTCCTCCGCAGTTCCCTTTCGGGAGCGCCCGTCCCGCTCAGATTCACCTTCTCTCACTCTCCTCTTTTCTCCCGTTCTGCCCAGTAATGTCACGAACTTCTTGCCGTTATTGGAGTTTAGGTTCCTCTGCCAGCGATTGGTTGCTGTTCTGTGTGAGTCATTTATTCTGTAGATGTGCTTTTTTTGTTGTGTTTGTGGGAGAGGGCAAGCGTGTCCTCCTACTCCTCCGCCATCTTGTCCTCTCCTGAGTTTATTTTTTTTTTATTTTATTTTTTTTTGTCTTTTGTCTTTGTTGTTGTTGTTGTTGTTGTTATTGTTGCTATTTCTTGGGCCGCTCCCACGGCATATGGAGGTTCCCAGGCTAGGGGTTGAATCGGAGCTGTATGTAGCCACCGGCCTACGCCAGAGCCACAGCAAAGCGGGATCCGAGCCGCGCGTCTGCAACCTACACCACAGCTCACGGCAACGCCGGATCGTTAACCCACTGAGCAAGGGCAGGGATCGAACCCGCAACCTCATGGTTCCTAGTCGGATTCGTTAACCACTGCGCCACGACGGGAACTCCTGGCCTGTCTGAGTTTAAAGCCCAGTGGTCACTTCCCAACAGCATGGACTTGGGATAATTGCTTAATTTCTCTGTGCTGCAGTTTTCCTGCCAAAAAATGAGGGCAACGATAATCCTTTGACCTCCTCATAGAGTCGTCGTGATGATTAAAGCATAATCATGTGTGTAGAGTACTTAGAACTTTGATTCACATAACAAATGCTTCAGAAATGTGGTTAACTATTCTCAGTGACTGAGGGCCCACCATATGCCAGGTGTCCAGTACCACTGGGGATCAAAGGCAGTGGCCTAGAAGCACATGGATGCAAGTATAATGGGTTTCATCTTCCTGGAGTGTCAGGTTTCCTCAAAGGCTTAAAGGAGAAAAACGTCCACTTTTATATGAAAACAATATGGATATACACTGGAGTTAAGTGGAAAATTCAAGTAGATGTTTAAAAGCAGGGATTTTTAAAGACATTTCCTGCTTGGAGCTGAAGCTTCAGTTTACATCTTCAGTCCCCAGGGTTTCTATACATTCTACCCCCTCAGCCCTCAGGTGCACTTGGGTACAAAAGTTCCCGCCACACAAATACACAGACAGAACCTTTATGACAGATCATTCTGGGGGTAAGGATAACCACCGCATTACAGGGGTAAAAACGGAGGCTCAGGGTTCAGATTCTGCCATCACCACTTACTAGCTGTGTGAACTTAGCAAGTTACATCACTTTTGTCATCCCCCAGTTTCTTCATCTGTAAAACTGGGGTGATGATGATGATGGTAATTAACTGCTTTATCAGATTATGATAAGAATTAAATAGATTAATGCCAGAAAAGCATTTTAGAACAATGCCAGGCATGTAGTTAGTGCTCAATACACACAAGCATTTTATTAAGTCCATTCTTACATTTCCTCCCACAATGAGACGTTGTCAGATAGGTGTCATCCTGTCCATTTGATGAGGAAGGAAGTTGAAGCTGTAAGAGGTTAGGTCAGAGGCCCCCTTCTCTTTATTAACAGAGGGCATTCCTGTAGTGGGAAGGAGGTGGGAGTAGATGACCTCTTAGGTCCTTCCCAGTTCCCATGTTCTGTGATTCAAGTTAAACTTTGGAGCCCTTTCATATTACTCTTCAGGCTGGAGCCCAAGCAGCGGGATTCAGGAAATAGGGGAGGGACCAGACAGGGAGGGAGATGCCTTAGCAGAGTAGGAAATGACTGCTGCAGCCCTTCCTTCTAGGCTTCTGCTGCAAGGGGCTGTGCCCTGCACTCCTGCCCCACCAGAGAGCAAAAGGGAAACTCCTGTGCTTGGAGGAAGCTGACCAGGGCCTCCTTTTACTCAGAAGGGAACTGGCCCTTGTGGCAGGGGCTGTGTAGGGGCTGCTGGGAACTCAAAAGTCAAAGGCTTGACAGCACCAAGCTGGGCACAGAAAGGGACCTCCTGATGGCTGTTTATCCTGGCTGAGCTAGTCCAGAATGGGGACTGTGGATAGGTCGGAGGGTGCTGGGAGAGAGGAATGGGCTCCCTTCTGGTTTGTAATCCTATGGGGGGGAGGGGGAGAAATGACAAAAAAAAAAAAAATCTCCATGAGGCAGAATGGCCTAGAGGAAGGGGTAGATAGGGAATCTGTCTTAATTCTGAAATGAATTCCCTGTGTGACCTTGGGCAAATCCTCTTCTCCAAGTGAAGAATGCATTTGTTCAATAAATATTTTGTGACCACCTCCTGTGTGCCAGCACTGCCCCAGGAAAAGGGCAAGTGGCTTGGAGATCATCAACATGTTAATCTCTCATTCCCTTCCAGCTCTGCCACTGTGCCTATGAAAAGTGGGTGCAAATTGCAGGCAAATAAGCACAAATCAATTCACAAAACTTTCTTCTTTTCCCCAGCCTGTCCCTCATGAATGGATTTGCTAAGGCCTCATCTTGTGGCACGAGAGAAGGAGATGGAAGAGGAAAAAGTGCTGTGAACCTCAGTTCTGTATCCCCTTATTTTCACTGTGTCATGGGATTATTATCCTCATGCTACAGATGAGGAAACTGAGGCTCGGAGAGGAAAAATGTCCCAGGTTATGCCACAGTTAGTGTAGAGCCACTCTTAGAATCTCCAGCCCCTTATTGGCCATCATCAGAAGTGTAATGCAAATGACCAGGTCTGAGAGCTGGCAACTTACTGCCTTCCCTCCATTATAAACAAAGGTGGATAGGACTCCCCACCATCCTTGAGTCAGGTAATAAAAGTTTGCCTGCGTAGGTGGAGGTTAGGCGTACGCAATGGATTACGTAATTTAGGGTCCTGGGTCCAGGCTTTTCAGCATGGTGGATGCCTTCTCATGTTATGACCTACAAAAAAGGTTAGATAAATATACCTTTGTAAACAAAGACGAACGGTTTATCTATTTCTCCCTACCTGATCCTTCCAAAATTTGGCTTCTCCTGTGGATTTGATAGTTTATTGCAGCCAGATTACAACTAGTTATACTAACCATTGTTTTAATTGGTACTCTTTGTTTCCAAATTGTTTATGCTTTGTGTCTCTCTCTGCTGTACTATGAACTTATTAATGTTACTAGCTATATTATTTATCCTATCTAGTTTATAAGACTATCTCTTGCATTACCCAATGCATAACCAGGTCTCCAACAAAATTAACGATGGCTAAAATTCTTGAAACAATTGATCATACATATAACTCTACATTAAAAAAAGTGTTGATCTCTTTGAGAATAAAAGTAAATATTTATGGAGATGCTTAGATGAAGGCCAAGTCATTTGCTTTCTTGGGCCTCAGTTTTGGGCAAAACAAGAGAGTCTTCAAGGAATGCTTCTGCTCATAAGGTCCAGGATATCCTTGGCCCTAGAAAGGTTTTAAAGGATCGCTTTTGGAACCCAGGGTCCGCTGTTCTTGTCAGACAGATAGTAAGCTAAGGTAGGGGTGGAGAAGGCTGAGGAGTGAGTGAGTCAGTTGGCCAAGATGGCCAGAGCCATTGTTTCCTTCTCCATCTGGCTGTTGGTCAAGGTTTTCTGCCATGTCACGTGGTTGGTGAGATCTGGGGTAGACGGAGGTGGAAGGGCTGACTTGGTTACTAAGATGACCCTCACTATCTTGCATTGAGGTGGGAGACATGGGATGGGTGGTGACACACCTCTTCTGATGGAGAAGGCTGGAGGAGGACTCCAACTGGGGACAGGAAGCCTGATGGAGATGGCGGGGCGGTCAGAGTAGTGGAGCTAAAAGACTTGAGGCCAGTATAGGATAAATAAAGAGGGCTTCCTGATCAAGGTGGGGCATGGAACTTTCTAGTCGCCCTTGAGGGGTCAGGGCCTGCTCAGCCCCTACCTCTCTCTCCCCCATCCTCCCTCCCTGGCTAAGTGGAGGTGGGGGATACCCTAGGCACTTACATCCCTACTTGCTCACAGCCGGCCCCAAGGAACCCGAAGCTCCAGGCGTGGGTGCCCTGGACAATGTGGGGTGAGAAGGGCACCTGCTGGGACCCGCTGAGCTGGAATCGAGGTTTTCAGAGCTGGGCAGATCACACGGGAGGTCAGGCTTGGCTGCACTTAGGCCTGGAGTCCCCGCACTGCTATGCACTCCTGCCCCACTGCTGCCTCCTCTGCGGTTCCAGTTCTGTTTCCCTCTATTTCATCTGTCCGTCTGTCTAAACTCTGCCTCTGGCTGGCAGGCCCGCTTTTTCAGACCTTCCACCCCCGCAGCCTGCTTGCTTCTAATTCTTAGCTGGCTCTCACTCTGTCTCGGGGTGCACCATCATTTGATCCCAACTGTCCATCCGGCTTCATCCCTACTCGCCTCTTTCCCTCTGCCGTCACGTTTTAACACATAGTAGTAGGTTTTAATAAACAGTGTGTTCCCGGCCTCCTATTCCTCCAGCATTTTCTTTGTTGTTGCCCCTGGCATCACACTTGCACCCTTCTGTATGTCTTTCAGTGCCACTGTATGTCTGATCCTAAGTCTGTGTTTTTACCTCTTCATTCCAATGTCCGTCCATCCATCTTTCCCACGTTTCATCTCCGTATCTTTCTACCTAGTCGGTAGCACCCTACACTCCCTGTCAGGTCAAGGGCCCCTTCCTGCCCCCTAGTTGTGTGACACAGGCCAGCCACCCTTGCAGCAACTTTTTGGTCAGCTTGCGTTGCCTGAAAGCTCCATCCCAGGAGCTCCACTCCAAGAGTGACTGAAATGTCGTCTTTTTTTAAATGGAAAAAATATATATTTCTTTGAGCACTGAAAAAATCTTTCCAGGCTCTTTGCAGTCCTTTTCCCAGATAAATTCCCCTGTGCTCTCCCGCCCCCGCCTCAATGGCACATAGGAAATAGCAAACCGGGTTTGCTCTTCATGGACCACGAATGCATTGAAGGCTGCAGACAGCAGAAGAGCCTCAGATCAAACCCTCTGATTGTATACATGTGGACACTGAAGCCCAGAGAGGGCAAGACTCTCAGCCCCATCACACAGCATCTCTGTGGTAGAAGCCAAATTTGCAGGCATCTGGCCCCTAATCTAGAAGCCTTGGTGGGAGTGGGGCCTATGAGCTGCTTTCTTGGTGTTTCTTGGGATTCTGTTGATCCAGAGACATCAGATGTCCAACCTGGGAGCCTTGCTGTCCTCTCCTCTTTCCCTGTCCTCTGGGACCTAACCTGGTGGCCCACCTGCCTGGGTTGGGCATTCTCCATCTGGGGCTGCTGTTGCTTCCAGTACTGGCATAGGAGTTCCAGGAAGATAGGGACCCTTGTTGGGCCTGCCTGACCTCTTCCCCACCCAAGCCCCTACCAGTGTGTGTGTGTAGGGGTACTGGGGAAGGAGAGAGCTATGCTTGTGGAAGGGGAAAGAGACCATTGAGACAGGACAGGGCCTCCAAGGCCAAGAAGAGCCCAGACTCTTTGTTGAGTGGTCCTTGAGCCACACCACACATCCTATGCCCTCTCTGATGTCATTCTGGGGCCTCTGAGGGCTAATCTACAAGGAAAGGAGACGGTGGATGGGTGGCCTCCTGGGCACTGTCTGGCTGAATTGAGATTGCCAAACCCTAGAGACCCATAATCACAGGGTTGGTCTAGGCCAGGCTGTGGGCAGGGCCTGTAAAAAGCTACTCCCTGCCCCCATCCTCCCTCTTACCCCAGGAGCCCTCCAACTTCGTGGGCTGGAGCGTGAGGTTAGGCTGTGGTGGGCTGGCAGTAGAGCATGTGAGTGGGAAGGAAGAGCCTCCTCTTTCCTCCTACTCTGTTTCCTCCTCACCCACCCAAGGTCTGTCTGGGATGCTGCTTCCTGGGAGGGACATGTGGAAGGACCCCAGGCAAGGGAGCAGGATCCTGAGCTCCATTCAGGGGCTCCCAGTGTCCACTGCCACAGGGTGAGTTGAGGGACGCACTGGAGGCAGAGGCTGGGTCTCCTCCCTTTCTCTGCCTTTCACCTCAGCCCTCCCTTTTTTTGCACTTTCCTCTGTTCTGTCTCACCTGGCCCCCTGCTAACCCCATCCTCAGAGGACCTCATACCCCCACCACTCTCCCTTCCGTTGTAGAAGCCCCATTCATGTAGGGTTTCTTGGAGCCCTGCCCAACCCCCCCAAAAGCTCACAGCAGCAGAATAGTCTGGAAAGAAGGGACTATAGAAACAAGGACCCAGTTATATTTTTCCAGATGAGGAAGCTGAGCCTAAACAGGAAGGAGCAAATCTGAAGGCTGAAACTAAATCGGGCAGAAGGAGCTGTTGAGGAAGGTAGAGGGAGGGTTCCCCTGACCTCAGCTGCTTGTGTGTGTGCATGAGGAGGGTGCCGGGCAAGGTGGGGGGCTCATGTCAGAAGTGGACTCACCTTGGCTTATTTCCCTTTAGCACACTGTCCTTCCTCTGAAGAACAGAAATGGTGTATGGCATGGGGCTAGGGGTGGACATCCTGCTCTGAGTGTCTTTCCCTGGGGCAACCCCACCTATTTCATTTGGGCCAAGGTAGGGAGACTTCCTTGAGGGAATGGGGCCTGGGGGGAGGGGTGGGAGAGAGTGAGAGGTGCTCCATCTGCCTGTAGCAGAAAACCTCTAGCTCCTTTGAGACAGGCCAGTAAAGTCCAGCCAAGGTCCCATCCTGGGTGTGAAATGCGACCCATCACTTGGGTCTGTTTTGTGGATGCTGCAGGCCAACAATCTGACACTTTAGCTGGTGTTTGTTGGGGGTAGGGGGCAGGATCTTGGATTTCTAGGGAAGAGCTGGGGACAGAAACTGAGTGGGCCTGGGTTCTCTGCCTCCAGCTGCCTAGTCCAGGTATCTGGAGGCAGTCATGACTTGCCCCAGTACTTCCCTATTGATGGCTCCAGGGGGCAGGTGGGAAGGAATACATGCTTCTGTGTCCTAGCTTGGGGAGGGAGACCCCAGAGAAGGTAAGTGGCCCTGAAATTCCCCTGGCCTGTGCCTGGTGCAGCCAGGGCTCCAGATCCCTTCACAGCCAACCCAGCCCGGTAAAGAGCTCCCCCTTGCAGGGTGCTCTGGGGTGTGGGGTGAGCATAGCCAAGGCAGTCCCCTGGGCTGAGGACTAACAGGGGGTCTTTGTGCTCCTCCCAGGACATAGCTCTCTGTTCCCCACTCCCACTTGGCAATGCTCAGTGAGGTGCCTGTGTGCCCCTCACTTGTGAGCCCCTCCCACCACCACATCCTCCCTTCCCACATCTGGCCTTACTCCAGCTCCCCTTCTTAGTGCAAACCCCCCTGGTGTGGCCATGGCTCCTCAGGAATTTTTTTTTTTTTTTTGCCAGCTGTAACAATCCCACGTTGTGGCAGCCTGATCAACAGCCACTTTTCATGAGGCTGGATGGGAGCCCTGAACCACCAGGCAGCAGTCCTTTGCCCTCCCACGCCTGACTGGTTGGCTTTCGGTGAGGCCTGCATGAATGTGCATGTGCATGTAAGCATGTGTGTCAGAGCACCCATGGTCATGTGTTACACGAGGCTGATCTGAGGGTAATTCATTTTCCTCTCATGGTTCCTATTCCCCTTTTTTTCTTCTCAGCTGAGTTCCTTGGAATTATTTGCTGCTGCTCCTTTTGCCGCGTTGGAAAAAGTAGTGAAAGAGTCTGTTGGGTACCTTCCTGTTGTTACCCTCAGCCATTCCGGAGTGGGGCTATGGTTCTGCCTGCAGCAGCCTGAGGAAGTCCCATCTTGGGCAGAGAGGCGGGTAGGGGCTGCTCTAAGTCCTCTGATAAGTACTTATTGGGACCCAGGTGTCTCAAGATGAGGCTCAGGGTAACAGCATATGGAGTTTCTTTCTGCCACTACCTAGAAGAAAAGGGCTGATTGGCCCCTAGCAAAAAGCTTACCTCTGCAATACCTTCAGTGCCATCCCACCACCTGTCACACTTTACAGGACAGCCTCACATCCAACTGTCTCAACTTTGCCCATTAGGGATTGTGCTCTCCCTTCATTTTAAAGGTGAAGGAACTGATGGTTGGAGTGGCACAATGACTTTCCCTGGGCGACACAGCCTGAAGGCGGTAGAACTGGCTCTAGCACCCAACTGTCCTACTTCCTGATCCAGGGCTCACTCCACCATTGCTCAGTGCCCCTGTCACCATATCTAACAGTTTGAAGCACTTTCTAGGTGCCAGCCAACCATTCTAAGTGGAATTTAGTCCAGTGGATCTGCAAGCAGATATATAAGGTCAAGAATGTGATTATAGACCACATGTTACAGGTGAAGAGACTAAGGCACAGAAAGGTGGCAAGCAATTTGTCCAAGGTCATGCAGCTAGTAAGTAGCAGAGTTGCACTTTGTACTCAGGCTGTCTGGCTCCAGAATCCATCATACTGCCTTTTGTATGTTGCAGCTGGGCTGTGGTAGTGATAGAATGAGGGAAGCCCCACGCCTTGGGCATAGAAACACACACATGCACCTTGAGGCTTTTTCACCTGCCCTCAGCCTACCCGCATGAAAACTCCACATTTCCCTGCATGATGGTTGAGCTGAGATCCAGGGCAACAGCAGAACTATAGGGCACACAGGCAATAGTGAGAGCTGGTGGAAAAAGGGATGCCAGAGGCCTAGAGGCTCCAGTTATCTCTAGAGATATTTAAGATGCAGCCCAGGAAGAAGCCTGTGAAAAGGTACCATGTCCTCATCTTCTAGACACCATTACTAAATTCTAGATAAGGCTCTGGCTTAGGTTTGGGGTAAGGGGCTTGGGGACCAAGGGCTGCCAGTGATTGAAGGAGATGAGCTATCTGTGTTTTTCTGAAGAGGCTGAACTCTCCTTGGTTTTCTGAAGTTCATGGGATAACGGAAAGAGATCAAAAAAGACCAAGAGAAATAGCCTAGACATCGTTTGGGCCATTTCAGAATGTCACAGTGTGGGTAGCAAATATCAGGATTGCAGCTTTAGCTGACTATTGTGTTCACTCGTTCACCAGATGTTTTTTATTGAGTACCTAGTCTGTGTCAGGCACTGTGAAGCTCTCGTTCTAATTATTTATAGCAATTGCTCCTTTTGTAGTTTTGGTTCTCTTTTTGTAGTTTTTGTGCTTCCTATAGTTTTCCCTTTTTTAGTTTTCTGCCTTGATTGCCTTTTTTCTATTTTAAAAAAAAATTGGAGTTTCCATCATGGCTCAGTGGTAATGAACTGGACTAGTATCCATGAGGATGCCGGTTCGATGCCTGGCCTCACTCAGTGGGTTAACGATCTGGTGTTGCTGTGAACTGTGGTGTAGGTTGCAGACACAGTTCGGATCTGCCTTTGCTGTGGCTGTGGCTGTGGCCAGCAGCTGTAGCTCCAATTAGACCCCTAGCCTGGGAATCTCCATTATGCCATAGGCGTGGCCCTAAAAAAAATTAAAAAAGCAAAAAAAAAAAAAAAAAAAAAAACGAATTGGGTGTCTCAGACCCATCATATCTGATTCAATTAAATGTACCCACTAAAAGGTAAGTTGGGGGTTTTGCTCATTATTCATTTGATTGTATTTATTTATGGTTATCCCATGAGTGTCTTTTAATATTCATTCACCGATTAGCAAACATTACTGAGAAGCTACTGTAGTCGCTGTACTCCGTGTTATGCGGTGGATGGAATTGGTTCTGACATAGTTTCCTGCCATTAGGGAAGCTATAGGGTCATTGCTGGACCCACACTCTTATTCCCTTCTAACCTTTTTTAGAAGCAAGGTAAATTTGGCTCCATTTCAGAACCTTAGGATGCTTGCAAATATAATAACCCAGTCTCAAGAAGGAGGTAATCTCCCTTCCCACCATAAGGGGTTCTGGCTCTGGGTAGGATTTTGTTTCCAGGAGTAAGTTCTGGAGTAAAGGTCTCATCCACATCCAAGACCCAAAGGAACATGGCTCATCTTGAACAAAGTGCCTGCTGTGGTCTTGCTATTGGGAGGAAAAGAGGGGTACATACTGGAAGTAGCCTTGATTCACAAGTTCTCCTCTGATTCTCATCAGGGCTGGCAGGGAAAGAAGGTGGAAGAATTCCAACTTGGCCTAGTGGACTGAAGGCCAGACAGAAGGGGGAACTTGGGGCTAGGTCTGGCTCTGCCATTGCCTCGGATGACCTTAAGAAAGTCACGGTCTTAAAAAACATTAATTTTTGCTCTCATCTGTGTTGGGTACTCAAGGCAACAAGTTGGATGCAGTCCCTGCTTTCTAGGAACCTCAGCATTTCTCCCATCTGTTAGGTATGAAATCGCCCATCTGTTAGGAGAAAATAACCGGTGTGCAGGTATTGTTCCTGCCATGGATTTGCTGGGAAAACTTGTGTGAGTCATCTCTTCTTAGTTTCTGTATTTATACGTGTGCAGGATGGTGGTTGGATGGTGTGGAGTCTTGGGTCTTCCCAGTGGCTAATAGGAGTCCTCAATTCAACAGTGAAATCAAAACATGAACTTATGTTGGACCCTTGTGAAGAAAGACAAGAGAGAAACCAAATCTTAACACTCTGTTTCTTACTGAATTTAAACTGGCTTTCAGGTGGTAGGTACCTGCTGTCACAACTCTTGGGAGCCCTCTCTTGCCATGATTACTGCAGATGCCCCAAGTTTTCCATGCATTTCTCTGCAGAGGTAGAGTTTGGACTCTGAGCTGGGGTTCATGAGGGAGTTGCACAAGATGGGAATGGCAACTTCCTACTCAAATATCTAATTGTTCTCTTGGTGTCCCCAGGAATCGGAAATCTCACATAAGTTGTGTCTTCTGAACTCCCCATAAAATTATCCTCAGCAAGCCATTGAACCTTCCCGTGTGCATGGAATATGTATTTAAATCCTCCACACGGTGCCAGACACAAACAGAGCTCAATAAATATTAGTCTGCGCGCCCAGCCAAGTAGCTCCTTCACCCTCAGGCGCTGGCCCCGGGCTTCTGCCTTGTCCCAGCCCGCCCCCGCCCCCATGCCCACGGCCGCCGCGGTGTGACCTGAGGAAGAGGCATCAGCATGGGGATTGGAGGAGCTGGAGGGCAAAGCCCCGCCCACCACGATTTGGACCGCTTTCTTCGGAGTTCGGTGGGCCGGACTGAGCCCTCATTGGTCGAGGTCCTGTAGGTGGGCGGGGCATCCACGCCGCCCGACTCGCCTCTGTTCCCCTCCCCACCTGCGCCGAGAGTGGCCCCGGGTTGACAACAGCTAAGCGGCGGTGGCAGCTGCCTCTCCAGCTGGCACTGTTACCCCCGCCCGACCCCAGGCTCCACGCGTGCCTCCTGCCGGCTGGCAGCTGCGTCGGGGTCTCGAACCCAAAGCAGCGGACGCGGCCTCCAGGTGGGAGTTGGGGCGACGGCCGGGGCCAGTTAGGGGGTGGTCGGGACAGGCAGGTTGCTGGGGCTTCCGCGCTTCGTCTCGCCTTGTCTCTGACGCGCTTCGGCCCCGGCTCTTAGCTGCCCGGTATACAAGACAGACGCTGAGAGGGCAGTCTGGGCCACTTGAACCACCCAGGCTTGGGGCCAGAGTCGCTGAAATTGGGGGAACCTCCGGAACCCGCCGGCAGCGCTTCTCCCTAGGAAACCCCGCGAGTGAGGTGGTGGGGTGGTGGAGGGTGGCTGACCCTCCGTTATCCCCGGGCCTGGCCAGAGTCCGCAAGCCGTTGCTCTGGGGCTTAGGAGGCAGGCTGGAGCTGGGCGGGGTGGCGGGACTTGGGCTCTGTGGTCGGTCACGCAGCTTTTCCTCTCTTCTCTTCCTCTGCTGTTGAGCGCATTTCCAGGAAGCCCCTGGTCTGGTCTGGCAGCCTGGGCTTTCCCCTCCGCCACTGCCTTCCCTTCTGAGAAACGCCCAAAATTTCCTGGCAGTGGGGATCAAACGAAAACCTTTGGATAAGTCGCGTCTTTCAGGGCTGTTTCCCCATGAACTCTATAACGGGTTTGGATTAGAAAACCTCCGAAGAAAGGCCTTTTAGTGGAAGTTTTGGGGATTTCCCAGTTAGATAATCTGGGGTTCTCACCTCCATTTCTCTTCTCCCATGAGTCTTTAAAGTTAAGCACTCAGGAAACCAAGGTTCAGCCACTAATTCATGTGACCTTAGGCCAGTCATGCTACTTCTGTGGGCCACAGTGTTTTCAACTGCACCTCAGATGGTGGGCTGGATTTCAGTATCTAAAAGTCCAGTCTCTTCGGCTCTGGCATCTGATGACTGGCTGCATGGGTCCAGATTCTTAAACTGGCAGGTAAAGGGTTGTTTCTGAGATGCTTAGGGTGGCAGAAACTAGGCAGATGGAGAGCCTAGTGGTGATTATGCAGCTAAGTCAGCTGGACAACTAGTAGTGGTGGGGAAGGCAAGCAGGACAGCAGCC
Organism: Sus scrofa; assembly: GCF_054392235.1. Lineage (NCBI taxonomy): Eukaryota > Metazoa > Chordata > Mammalia > Artiodactyla > Suidae > Sus > Sus scrofa. Next base: position 64,832,852 of record NC_139401.1, read on the forward strand.
AGACTGAAGGTGGGGAGTGGCGGGGCCAGTTCAGAGCCCCGGGCCCCAGAGGGTGGGCTGGAGGGCCCTGGCTTGTCTCCATCTTTCTCAGAGCACCAACATCTGCCTGCCCCAGAGGAGACTGTGATGAATCACACCCAGGGCTATTTTCAAACCCTGACTCCTACTACGACTTGCTCCTGCCCCCACTCTAGGGATTGATGTCCCCACCCACCGTCTCTTACTGCTTTCTGAATTTCCCCTTCACTTTCATCCTCCTAGAATGAGAGACAATTCTTGTCTGGGGTTGAGAGGTCAGGCAACCCAAGGGAGTAGAGAAGGTGGCAACTACAGGTGATTTCTGAGTGGTTGATGGAGTGAGCCAGAAGAGTGTGACAGCAGTGATGGCTTTGGGGGTGGGAGACTCTTTCACCCTAAAGCTACCATATTGCTGGACATTCTGAGCTGGTCCTCATTTCCAGGATTTGGCCTAGTCCAACTATGTTCTGAGTATGAGATTTGGAATTTCTGCTCCCTGGACCTCCGTAGTTAGGGCTATAAAACACTACATGGATAGAGTGGGGTTACCCCATTTGCTTGCCTTCTCTCCGCTTCTTAAACGGCTCTTGCAGAAGTATGCTAAACCCTTCTGTGCTTCTGTGGTTCCCCTCCCCGATTTGGGGAGGAGAGGCTGTTGGGAGATGATATCTGGAGCTGTTTAGGGTAAAGAAAGAGGCTGAAGCTGCGCAAAGGGGCTGTGTAACCCTGTGTGAGTGCCAGTGCGGGTGAGGGGGGGAGTCTTGCAGGGAAGACAGAAAAGCCTTCCTTATTAAAGCACAACACCTCCTGAGTTTGAGCAGAGGAGTGAAGAAAGTGGCACAGGGAAGTCCCAACTTTGACTCTCTCTGTCTCCTTGACATTTAAAAATTCCATTCTTAGGGCTATAGATTGGAGACAGAGCAGAGGACCCTTGGAGCCAGCTATAGGTACAACAGTAGTGACATAAAAAAAAAGGAAGTACGGAAGGGAGGAGAGGATGGAGACTTTCATGGGGATGCTGTGGCAGCTGTCAGCACTTTTCCACTAGGACACTCATGAGGCTTGCTCCCTATTCCAGCCGTGGAAAGTTCAGGTTCAACAGATGGCAGGTTTAACCAAGGCAGGCTGTGCCTCCACCTTCATGGGGTCTCTTACTGGAAGAGGGAGTTACCTCTGGCTTGAATAGAGTAAGGAGAACTTTTTTCTTGGGCTCCCAGTTTGGATCAAGCATAGTGGCCCTGGGCCTTTGGGAAACTGTTATCAGATAAAGTAGAGATAGGGGATCTGAATGATGCAAGGGATCTAGGGTGGAATGTGTGAGCTCCCCCGACCCTGCAACCCTAAACAGAGGAGTTGAGCACAGGGCTGGGCCCACAGTTGTGGGCATCACGTGTTTATCACAGCTTTATTCATCTGTGACTTGGGGCCTTGGTTTATGTGTGTGTATTGGGGGGACAGGAGTCTTAGTAAACTTGAATCAGTGGACAGGAGGCCATAGTCACCAGTCCGATGTGTGTGTTTGTGTGTTACATCTGCTCTACCCAGCCTTCTACCTTGGGAACCTGCATGCCCACCATTGCTGTGCCTTTTACCCTGACCACACAGGGACTGCGGAACTGGAGGTTAAGTTCCTTTAGAGTCCAGTGTGGTGTGGGGCAAATAACAGGGGACTGGGAGCTGAACACATGAAGGTTTAAGTCCAGACTCTGCTGCTCCACTTGACTTCTGAGACTCTTGGTTTCTCCCTGCCTTTTCCACTTCACTGCACTAAACGAGGGGATCCAGGGTGAAATGCTTGGTAAACGATCAAGTGCTGTATAAATTATTAGCCATTAGGTTCAAGCTTGGTGCTAGATTTTGTGGAGGACACAAAGCGTAACCCCCACCTTCAAGGAATCTATCATCTAGATGCGAGTGGCATGAATGGCACATGACACACTAAGTCTATTTTGGTGAGGTCTTTAAAAAATGATTATGTTGTGAGTTTGATCCCTGGAAACTTCCATATGCCGTGGGTGCAGCCAAAATAAAATAAATTAAACTCAATTAAAAAATTATTATGAAGAATTTCAAACATACATAAAAGTAGAGATGATTGATGTAATAAAATCGTATGTCACCCAACTTCAACAGCCATTAGCCTGTGGCCAGTCCTTCCCTATTTACACCTCCATCTACTCCACCCTCTTTCTTGTTATTTTGATATGAATCCCAGACACCTTATCAATTTATCTATAAATAGCCATATATATAAACTATACAGATAGGCAGAGGGTAGGGACCTATAGACACTGCACCATGAGTACACCTTAAAACAATCCCTTAGTAGCATCAAATATCCTGGCAGCGTTCATATTTCCCATTGTTGAGGAGGATATTTCACCCTGGGAGGCTTGGCCAGGGAGCAGTTTTTCTTTAGACTGAGAGGAAGACAGAGGCAGTGACATTTGAGCTGATCCTTGAAAGTGAGGCCCAGGACCAGTCGGAGCTGGAGGGATTATGGAGCTGTAGACCCTTGCTTACAGTGCCTGTCTCTTAGGCTCCAGCTCTGGGGGCTTGGACTCCCAGAGGCTGGCCTGTGGAGGCTTCTCCCAGAAAGGACATGTGTGCCTTGGTTCTCTAGCGGTTAATGGGAGTTCTAACTCTCTGACTGGCCCCCCCAGTTCCAGGGCCACCCAGGAGCTGGAGGTCTGCAGCCCTGGGAGAATTCCTGGGAGGTTGCTCGCCTCCGGGCCCCTCCCCTGCCCCTGGCCCCCGAGGCCAGTTCCAGTTCAGAGCAAAACAGGATGCATTCAGGATGAGCGTCTTTCCTAGCTTGTCATCTAATCACCATGACCCAGCTTGGAGCTTCCTCTCTCATTCATGATAAAAACCTCACTGTCTCGCTTTTCCTTCCCACCCCAGTAAGGGTGTGCTAACTTCCTCCACATCCGGGCCAGCCCTCCTCCACCCCCATGTGGCGCTGAGGGAGAGCTTCCCTCATCCAGGCCTCGCTGCCCCAGAGCCTCCTGCTCTTGGGCTGTCCTTGGGAAAGGAGTGGCTCCTTTCCAACAAGCCCGGGGTCCTGCCTCTGTTTGGTTAATGATTGAGCCACATAATAACCACCTCAGAAAGTCACCTCTAGGGGATGGCCATTAACTAACTCCTTGTCCACCTGGGGCTTTAAAGGGACCCCATTTTGAGCCCTCACCTTCACCCAGGGGGATATTAACAAACATTCAGTCATGGGAACTCCTGGGGCCAATTAAACTTATGCCCCTCTGTTTTCACTTGAGCAAACAGTAGTAGTCATTCACATTGCTTCAAGGACACACATGCAGCTTGGGTGGTATTGAGAGGGGCAGGGAGTTGAGTTGATAGGGATTCAGATGGGCAGTGGGGTAAGGTTTTTTTTTTTTTTAAGGCATCAGAGTCAGAAGGGGGTCGGATGTTTCCAGGAGAAGTTGACCCCCTGATTTTAATTTGAAAGTCAAAAAAGAGCAAGAAATGCCCATCCAAATGGTTTGCCATTACTGGGGATGGGGTGAGGCTGTGTGTGTGTGTGTGTGTGTGTGTGTGTGTGTGTGTGTGTGTATGTGTTTGTGTTTGGTAAGGCCATGGGTCCCTCCACACCAGGCTAGGACATGAGGCCTGAGGCCTCTGTAGTGTAGGAGGAGGAGGAGGCCTTCCTCAGAGAGCCTGTATCTTGACAAGCAGTGGGAGTTGGAAAGGGTCAGGCTGGGACCCAAGTCCAGTTTAGAAAGCTCTAGACCATAAGAAATTTTCTGCAGTTTCAGCAAAACGAGAAGGAACCAACATTTAGTGAACCCTGTGGGCCTACAATGGGGTCAGGAAACTGGGCTTCTGGTTGCACTTCTCTGTAGCTGCCTCTCCATGAGTGACTTCAGAAAGGACATTTGCTTTCTCCGGATCTAAATTTTTAAAATGCAAGCCCCCCAACCCCCACTCCATGACTCAGTTTGTGGGAAGAAAAGGGCAAAGAAACCATGAGACTTATGGGACATTTCTGCCCCTAAGACCCCTATTGGACAAGGACTGAAACAGGTAATTGGGCAAGGCCAATGGGAGAAAACCTCATCTCTCTGGACCCCACATTGGTACACCCCCATCTTTAAGGGATAGAAACCCCTATAAGACAATAGAGAGGGGGGGCTCTTCTTCCCCCTCCCAGCTGTCCTGGGGGCTGTTTGCTTTCCTGTAATAAAGACTTTTGCTTGCTTGCAAAAAATAAAATAAAATAAATAAAATAAAATAAAATGCAAGGCCCATGGCATGGACTCAGTGGTATCTCAGGCTGCCTTCTAGTCACAAAAGTGTACATTCGCAGTCAAGGGTTTTTTCTTATACACAAGGCAAAGGTGAGCTGACTTCAAATCTTTCCAGGCCCAGTCACTAAATACTCGCTAAGTACTTGCAGCTGGCTGGTCAGTTTGGGCTGGCTGGACCTTGAACTGCCACAACTTGGATTTTCTTTCAGTGCAGGCTTTTGAGCAGTTTGTGTCTGTCCCAGGTGGCCACCCTCTGACCCATTCAGCCCCAAGTTAATGAGTGACCTGTTCCCCCTGAGTAGTACCAGCCCAAGGTGCTCCTGGGATCCCAGGCCTCTGTGGGAACTGGCTGGGGGCCTAGCCAGCTCCGGTCACCTTTATGCTTCTCCTACAACAGCCCAGAGGTAGGAAGCAGATGGAGCTCGGGGAAGAAGGGCCTTTAGAGGACACTGGGTTTAAATTCTCCTTCTGAAGTTTGGGTCTTGCTCTCAGAGGGCTTGTATAGTCACCCACCTTCAATAACTGGGAGGGCGGTATGTCAAGGCAGTTGCTTGCATCCACGGAATTTCCAAAAGTTTTTTTTTGATGTTGAGCTCAACTCTGTCTCCCTGAGATTTCTATCCCTGGGACCACCTTGACCCGGCTGTTTTCTCTGACCTATAGGACAGAACCAGAGGCCAGAACCCGAGTCCTGCTGTGTTCTTCTGGGACTATACAGCCTCAGCTCTTCCAAGTGCTCCTCAGGGGACCTGGGGCCAGTCCCCTTTGCAGCCTCGTTACTGTCCTCTGCACTTGCTACTGTTTGTGGCTCTGGGGGTGGGAAACGGAGCTCTGGAAGCCCCTCACTCTCCTTTTTATTTATAACCTGAACTCTCAGAAAACTTCTCCATTATCTTTTTCCTGTTGGCTCCAGCAGGTAGATTCTGAACCCCTGTAGTCCTGGGTCCAAACACCTCACACAGTAGTGTCTGATTCTTTTGTCATTCTGGTCCAGGCAGTTGCCATGACTGGGGAGCTCTGGGAGGGTGGGGCCTTCTTCTTGGTGTCCTGATCAGCAGAGGACAAGCCTGAGGCGAGGAAGTGCTCACCCGGATGAGTAGACTGTGTCGCACTGTGGGGGCTGTCTGTGTAGCCTGCTTTCCCGCTACTTGTTTTTGTCTCTTGAGCTGGTGGGGGTGGGGGAGGGGATATTTTAAGGAGCACTGAGACTGGAAATGAGTCTGAGCCATGCCCACAGTGGGGCCTAGAAGGGTGAATCAAACAGGGAGAAGCACCAGCACCACTCCTCTAGCAGTTGATGATGACACTGATGAGTCCTCCCATTTCTTTAAAGTTTCCAAGGCACTTTCACTTCCATGATCCCATTCTGTTCTCAGAGCAGCCCAGTCCCATAGACAGTGTGATTCCCCCCAGTGTGATCCTGGCTGATCCTCACCTGAGGCCCAGAGGGAGGAAGGTGTCTGTGGAGGGAGGATTTGGAACCCAAGTCTCCTGCTGCTCAGCTCACCCTCTTTCCCCCAAACCATGCCCAACACCCAAGGCGGCTATGGCTGACTTGGCAGCTTCCCCACCAGAGAGGAACCTCTGCCCAGGCCGCAACTAGGTTCCCATGGCAGAGGGAGTGACCTCCAGAAGAGGTTGCCTGAGGATTTCCTGTCCTTTATCTGGGCTGGCCAAAGGCACACTGGTCTGAGGTGTGAGATAGGCACTTGCAGCCAGTTGTTCTGCTCCAAACTGGGGTCAAGTCAGGCGGGAGTAAGGGCAGTGAGCTGGAGAAGCACTTTGCCCCAAACATCTGGGCTGCGCAGTCCCCACCTGAGCAGGGCCTTCTAAATGGAAAAAACAGAGACATGAGGGAAAGGGGCCAGAGTGGAGCTGAAGCAAAACACCCCCTGATCTGTACACATGGTGCCTGGGGCAGGAGAGTGTTGTGGTGAAAGAGCAGGGCTCAGATATAAGACAGCACTGCGTGACTTTAGGCAGATTATATAACCTCTATGAGCCTCCATTTTGTAAGGAGATACATATCTACCTCATAGGGTTGCTGAATATGAAATCTATCATATATAATAGCACTCTCACCATTATTGTTGTTGAGTAGTACTTTCTGCCACCTTGTCACTTTTCTATTTCTCACTGATCTGGAGACATGCTGTGCTCAAACCTGCCACCTCCTGGGCATTAGCTCTGGATGTTTTGTCACTTCAGATTCTGCCTCCCCCAGAAAAGCTCCTCCTGGCCATGCCTGCCTACAGGGCTCCCTTCCAGTGGCCTCCAGTGGCACTGAGGATACTGCAGTAGGCTTGGTGTTAAGAGGATAACACCAAAAAATGATAGTGAACTTTTCTCAATTCTTGACACATTTGAATTTACTTATTTTCCAGGACAATTTGGTAAGCCGGGTACTGCTATCATCACCCCTGTTTTACAAATGAATAAACCAAGCAAGGAGGGATTCAGGGAAGAACTTACCCAAGGTCATGTGACTCAGGAGTGGTGGAGCTGGGATTGAGACTCAGGCCATCTAACTCCACCACCCACACCCTTAGTGACTCTGTCATGCTTCCCTCTTCCCTTTCCCAGGTGCCTGGCTGGGAGGCAAGAGCTGAGGCTTGAGTCTCTCTTCCACTCCTGACTGCTCCCTACACCCACCAGCAATCAGTCACTCCTGCACAGACAGTCCCCAGGTCCTTGCCTTCCTCCTCACCCTGCCCCCCTTGGGTTGAAACAGATGCAGAGGAGAGAAAACACCAAAGGCTAGGTACTGATGCTCTAAAGAAGAGCTGCAGTGGGGTTGGGGAGGGTGTTTGGGAAGGAGTTGGGGGTTGTTCTGATGGCGGTGGCAGGCTCGCCTGATTAGCACTTTCCAGCACTGAGGGTGGCAAGTGGCATGGGGGAAGAGACATTTTAATGAGCTATCTTGACAACCAAGTTGCATTATTTAGAAGGTGTGGGTGGTTAGGGGTGGGCAGGAGGTGGTCTGGATTCACTTTTGTGAGCCCTCCAGCTGGTGTGGCCCATGCTAAAATTGGATATGTACATGGGGGGCTTTTGTCTAGAAGCTCTAGTCCTCCCTGCAATGTTCCTACCTCCAGGCTCTTGGGTACTGCAAGCTTCCTTCCCTCAGGCTGTACCAGCTGCCAGCTCCATTGCTTTCAAGCTCATTTTCTGTTATCTTGCCTTCAGATAAGCTCTGGGGGTTGGGGGTGGGGGGCTTCAAGGAACAGTCCATCTTAGCCTCTGCCTCCCTGAGAAGGGTGGGCCTGGTAGCAGCTCTGGCCAAGAGCTCAGCATTTGTTCAGTTTTCCAGACCTTCGTGCCTTCTGTAGGGCCTGCATAGAGTAGGTGCTTGGGTAATGTTAGCTGAATAGTGTACAACCAAGGGGGAGTGGATTTGGAGAGGAGAGCCTGGGGAGGTTGACATGGGAACAGCTCAACAGGAGGGCTATGTGCATTTTAGGCAGGCTCCTGGCTGCATTGGTAGTTGACCTTTCAAAGCCTCAGTTTCCCAATTTGCACAGCAAGCCTGCTTTGGAAAGGGTTGTTATGGGGACCAAAGAGATGTGGGATGATCAGGTGCCTTCTCCACTACTGGGAACTTACTTTAGGCTAAGGTTTCAGGCAGCAAAAACCCTGGTGTATGTTTTTTTTTGTGTGTGTCTCTACGGCCTAGGCTATTTCTCCTATTTAATGAGGAGGAGCCTAACTTAGTGGCTCTGACTCTGGAGTCAGACCACCTGGATTTGCAACTTGGCCCACCTATTCTTCACTGCTGACCTTGGGCAAGTTACTCCATAGCTCTGGGCCTCAGTTTTCTCATTTGTCAAACAGAGATATTATCAGAGCACTTACCTCACAGGGTGTTGTGAAGATTCAGTGACATAAACCATATGAAAAGTACCTAAAATAATGCCTAGGACATAATGACAACTTATACCCTTCAGCTGGTATGATAATTATCGCATTTTATACTTGCAAAAACCTCATGTTGTTGGTACTATGATCATAACCCTATTTGACAAATCAGGGCACTGAGGCATGGAGAAGTTAAGTCTCACCCAATATGATCTGTGTAAAGTCCTGCTTAGCCCAGGGCATGGCACAAAGTATGTACTCGATAAATATTAGTGTCTGTTATGAATTATTCTTAATAATTACATTTAGTATCATAAATATTATTATCAGTAATGAGCACAGCCACAGCCGAGAAGTAGCAGAGCCAGGACTAAGAGCCTTCAGATTGCTAGTCTGTTTCTCTTCCCACTCACTGTACCCCCAAACCTCTATGCTCATCAGCTGTTAGGCTGCTCTTTGGGATTCTTCTTCCCTTCCTCACGCCATGGCTTGAGCATGCCCATGGTCACCCCTGCTCCTGTCCTCTCCTTTGTGTTCCGAGTCATGGCCCTGCCTTTGGCTGCTGTGGGGCTCTGGGGGGTGACTTGTGTCTGCTGGCTTCCACAGGGAGAACAGACCCCACCTGAGGAGGCTACTTCTCTCAGGCCTACTTCCTTTCTGTCAGAGACAATTTTCTCTGGATCTCAGGGTGGGGCCAGGCTCCTGCAAGGCATTTCCTGCCCAGGAGTTTATATTTGGCCTCAGCAAAAGGAAAGGGAAATAGGGTTAGGAAGTGGGGGAGGGGGTGTAGAAGTAGTGGCACGGGGTCAAAATGGGCAAGTGCCAAAATTTTGCAGGCCCAGAGAAAGAAGCAGGAGATGGCGCATGTCCTATCTGTGACGTGAGCTTGGATGCCCGCATGGGAGCTTGGGATGGGAGAGTTCAGTGTTCCTTGAGGTCAGAATGCCTCCACTCTCAGGCAGAGTCCATTTTCCCTTCTCACACCTCTGGGCATAGGCTTTGTGCCCTGGGGCAAGGTGTGCTGCCACTCAGCCAGATTGCTAAATTGCATGTGTGTGCTCAGTTCCGTGTCCTTGCTGTGTGGATACCAGAAGAAGGTGTGGAGTCAAAGGCCTGCACACTGTTGAGTTGGGAAGCAAGACTTCCTGCCTAGGTGTTGCCAGAACATTCAGTATCTCATACCACACAGTAGTGGGGATGCTGAGCCCCAAAGGACCCAATGCACTGGAGTTCCAGTTGAAGGGGGGAGACAGAGGTATGTGCTGCCAAGAAGGTAATGGAAATGTACATGGGGCCACTTAATTTAACTGAGCTGCTGGGTGGTGGGGTTGGTGAGAGATCAGGGAAGGAAGGCTACATAGGAGGGGGTGTTCGACCTCCATCTTGTTGAATAATATAGGAGGTTGCAGCTTCAAGTCAGGCTGGGTCTAGAGTATAGAGCTGGAAAGCAGTCTGATGTCTGTCCTGGGCTGTGGGCAGTGGGGGGCCCTTTGGGTTATAGAGCAGAAGAGTGGCCAGGTCAGAGCTGGGCTCTTGGGAGAAGAAGCTGGCAGGATGACCTGTTGAAAGGAGAATCTAGAGGCTGGGAACTTGCAGGGCTGAAGTAATCCAGGAATGAGAACCTAGAGCATGGTTGGGCATGGGAAACCATGACCACTGGATGGAAACATTGATGGAATTTGGTGGCTAAATACATGAGTGGAGAGAGGACAGACCGGGTTGACTGAAGGTTTAAGCCTCAGTGTTTGTTGCCTTTAGAGACAGGAAATCAGGAGAGCTGGGAGGGAAAAATGGGTTTGTTTTTGGGCCCCTTTGAGGGTCCCCTCTTGAGTCTCCCAGAAGAGAGCATGCAGGAGAAGGCCCCATTTCTCAACTGAACCAGCCACTTCCAACCACACACTTTTTTTCTGGGTCTATATTTTGTTGAGAGGCCATTAGAAAATGGGGAAATGGCACCTTAGACAGAGGTGCTGACTTGCCCAAGGTCACCCAATAAATTCCTCATGAAGCTAAGGCCAGAATGTAGTTCTTCTGACCTTGGATCCAATACTCTTTCCACCCATACCACAGTGGAGAGTAGTTCCATCTGCCCCAAACTGGTTAGGCTGGCACCTCTTGCCTCCAGGCTGGGGACTAGAGGTGATGGAGTAGCACGTGGCTTATGAAAACACCTGTGTTTCCTTGTCACCATGACCTGTCAGAACACCTGGGGCAGGGTAGGGGGCAGGATCCCCTGAGGGCAAGAAAGCTAATGGAGCCACTGCAGCAGATCAGGTGGCAGCTTTGACCTTCACTGTCACAAGGAGGCTCTGGGCCAGGCAGGAATGTCAGCTGCCTTCTTTGGCCCTGATGCATCAAGTGCTTGCCTAGGAGACCACAGGCTGGGCTGACTCTTGACCCACATTTTCAAGCAGCCCCAGCAGGCCCAGAGCTTTGTGGTAGCCACAGAGCTCTCATGACCCTCCATCACTTCCAGCTGCATACTGGAGCTCAGGCCACAGCTTTACAGGGGTGACACAGTTGGAGGTTCCTTATGTAATTTCCATATTCATAAAAACTCCAAACAAGAACTGCCACCTCTTCCTGGCTGACCCTGCAAGAGATCCACTGTGTCCAAAGGCAAGGGACCTCCAGTGATTACTGCATCTATTCTTAACCTCACTCTTCAGGACATCCCCAAGGTGAGCTGGAGCCATCTGGAGGTGCCTAGGGCCTGCCAGTAAGGTGGAAGCTGCCTCTCACGGTCTGACACTTCAGGTCTGGAGTCAACCCTTCTTTGACTGTGGGAGGTGTCCTGTGCATTGTAGGATGTTTGGCAGCATCCCTGGCTAGCAGCATCCTTACCCAGTTGTGATGACTAAGAATGTCTCATGACATTGCCAAGGGTCTTCTGGGGGGTAAAATTATCTCTGGTTGAGAATCCCCATGGGCCTGTGGCTATGACATGTTAAGGAGGGAAGGGTATTAGAGTGGAGGGCTGCATGTGTGAATCTGCCACTGGCCAGCAAGAAGATTTGATGGCTTCATTTTGTTCCCACCCAATCCCATGGTACTGTATCCTCCTGGGCCCTTTGCCTTGGTGGTCCCTCAGCTGTGATGGGGAGACTCCAAAAGTTCTGCTCAAATGGGCCTAGTGCCTTGGCATCACACTGTAGCTCTGGATGAGACCAAGGCTCACATCTGAACAGGTGCAGTAGGGGCCCTGGGTTCTGCCCAGCGACTTAATGAGCCAGAGGCCGGCCACAGTCCAGCACTGCCAAGCTGGGCTGCTTGACATTGGCAGCCCTTTGCTGCAGCACCCTTCCTGCAAGGGTTGGAATGTGGGATGAGAGCTATTTTGGTCTCATCTCCCTTCCTCCGTCCACCTCCCTCCCCTGTAAGAATCTAGTTAGAGTTGTGATTCCAGCTAATAGCAGCAGGAGCTGGAGAGATGATGTGTGCACCTGACTTTCCAGAGGACAGGGCATGGTAGACCCCATTGAAGTCCTCTCCAAGGTCAGGAGGATAAGTCTTGGCAGGCCTGGTATCCATGACAGCTCTAAGTATGGGTCCTCATGGAGGCCCTTCTCCCTCAGTCTCCAGAGAGAGAGGTGGCATGACCAGGCAGTCATCTGTTGCAGCACCTATCTCGAGGGCCCCTTCGTACAAATTCTAATGAAGCATTGCCTCTGAGGGATCCAAGGTTTGAGGCTGGGTGGGCATGCTTCTCATGGCCAAGGGCCCTTAGTGTTACCTTATGGGAGGGTGGAAGGAGCCGGTTGTAAGCACTTGGGCCAACTGAGACATGGGCCCTCTGCTAGAAGGCCAACATCTCCTCCTCCTCAAGTGGGGCCCCTCCCTAGGAGTGTGGGTGGATGGAGGAACTGGAACTTGCCTCAGCCAAGAGAAGTGATCTGAGAAGCTGTTTGCCAGGACCTGGCATTTCCCAGGTGCAGCAGCAGAACCTGGAGTGAGAGGCGGCCCCTCTGCCTACCTTGGCTACCAGCTGGGCTTCACAGAGGCCACTTTGGGAACTTGGCTTGGCACATGGAGGCATTCCAGGTCTCTCTTCACCCCTCTGAGCACCTGCTCTTCTTCCTGTGCTCACTGAAGGTGGGAGAAACCCCGCTGAAACAAGCCTTGTTTTGGAGACATCCATCTTTGGTGAGATGCCTTTCCAAATAGGCAGCTGAGTAAGGGAAAGGAAGCCAACACTGAACAAAGCACCTTCACAAACAACTGCAGACGTGCCTTCTCCTGTCCTACTGTGTGCATTCAGATCACTGTTCCCTGGGCCCAGAGAAAACATAGGCCAGTGATGAGAATGGGCCTGAGTGTGGCCTCTGGCTAGAATTTTTCCAGAGACCTACACCTGTGGCTTTCTAGCTGGCCTCATCCATTTAGGGCAGTGGTTCTCTAGCCTGTGTTTTTGAATCACCTGGAGATGTCTCAAAAAACAAAAAACTAACTCTATCCCCAGAGAGTCTAATTTAATTGGTCATGATTTAATTGGAGCCCAGGCACTGGCATTTTAAAGCTCCCCAGATTATAATGTGTAGCCCGAGTTGAGAGGTGACTGCTCTAATAGTAACAGGGCACTTTGATCTGGGCTTCTGTGACATTTGCCCATTGCCTGTCTTGAGCCCTGGGTCTTGCCTGATTCCCTAGGCCTGAGCCAGACTTTTGGTTGGGAGGGAGCAGGTTGAACCCAGGCCTGAACAGCTCTCTCACAGCCCACTGGATGACCAAAAGGCATAAAGGGCTTAAGTTTCCCAATAGTGGTGTGAAGAGGGAGTGGTTAGTGAATCAATCAAGTGGCTGGGTGAGACTGGAACTCCGGCAGCTTATTTTCCTGTCACCTTCTCTTCACTTGTAGCTCATTTTCTCACTTCTTTACACCTAGGACCCAATCTGAACCTTAAAGACTGCATTTAAGTAGTCTTGTCTGGTTTTGTTTTGTTTTGTTTTTTGTTTTTGTTTTGGTCTTTTTAGGGCTGCACCTGTGGCATATGGAGGTTCCCAGGCTAGGGGTCGAATCAGAGCTGTAGTTGCCGGCCTATACCACAGCCACAGCAATGCCATATCCAAGCCGTGTCTATGACCTCCACCACAGCTCACGACAATTCCGGATCCTTAACCCACTGAGCGAGGCCAGGGATCGAACCTGCAACCTCATGGTTCCTAGTCAGATTTGTTTCCGCTGTGCCACAATGGGAACTCCAAAGTAGTCTTAACAAAAGCAGACCTCTGTAATGAGGACTTTCATTATAGCCACTTTCAAAACCAGACAGAACCTGACCAGATACACACTGTAACCTTGGAGGTAGGCAGGAAAGTTGTTAGTCTCTACTTCTCAGATCCGAAACCAAAGCTGAGACAGCGAAGCAAGTTGCCTTAAGATGATTTAGGCAGCAAGCAGGGAAGTCTGCTTGACTGGAAAAAGCTTTTTCTCCAACTCAGTTGTCATCTTTGGCATTGATGCATTTCCTCAGTGGGAAACATTGCTGCCTTTTTCCTGGGTGTGGAAGCTCTTCGTTCATACAGTGTTTTTCAAAACCAGAAGCCCCGCTTTCTCCTCATTCTCTCCTTCTCTGCATAGAAAAATGCACCGTGCTAAGAGGATCCCTGACCCTGGCCTGTGGAAATGTGGGAGTAGATGTTGTCATTGACCCCTGAGACCATCTGCTGCTGTTCAGCTATTCCTTCTTAGACCCTCTCTTCAGAAGACCTGTGGGCTTGACTCTAAGGCCCTATTTGATGCTGGAGCTTCCTAATATGTCGCCTCCCTCAACTCTCCTGTCTCCCCAGCTCAGCTGGGTCCTTCCCCAGGGAGAGAGTCTGGCATTAACTCTCAGTGGAATCCAGTTTGTGCCAGCTGAGTGCTGTCCTTGACCTGTACTGGCATATCACCCTGGACTTGGCCAGCAGATGGCCTGTAGAACGTCGTTGTTGAAACTGCTGCAGACTGCACATCTGGACACAGAGGCAGGACCATAGACATTCCTCTGTCACTTGCCTCAGCCTGCCCAGTGTCACTCTCCCCACCAGGCACATAAGACAGCCCTCAGTCTGGGCTGCTTGGGCCCCAGCACCAAATGGATTGACTCTCCTGGGGGTGGGTGGTCACTCCTAGACCCGGCTGGGACAGCAGGTGGGAGGAACAAGGCAAGGCACCTTAGCTCAGTCCTTAATCACCAAGATGTATATCCCTGACTGCTCTATCTGGGAGGGAGCCTCAGGGCCTCTCTGTACTCCATGAGGTGGTGTATTGTCAGGAGGCAGTGTCCCTGACATCCTGTTGAGTAATAATCCATTACATTCCTCAGATTCCTGCTGGGAAGGGCTCCTGGGGATTCATTCAGAGCCCTGCTTTAAACCCCTTGGCTCCTTTGTCTTTTGGAGCTATTATGGCCTCTTTGAAACTTCTGCCTCCTAACCTCACCTTCCTGAGTCATCTGGCTTCAATTCTGCCAGTGATATAGATGCAGCTACTTTCCAGACCTAGAAAGACATACTATTAGCTGGGTCTCTTTCTCCCATGTTCTTTTTTTCCTTGGGACCTTTTGGGTAGGGCAGGAACTCATCTGTTGAATGTTTGATTTTTTTTTCCCTCTCCAGTATTTTGTTTAATGCTCTCAGTAGCTATTAGAAGTGGATTCTGTTATTCTCATCTTCCAGAGGAGAATACTGAGTTGTAGAGAGGTTAAACAACTTGCCCAAAGTCAGAGAGCTAGTGACTTACCAGGATTGGAGTTCAGGCTTAGACCAAAAGGGGCAGAAAAAAGTTTGGGGGCTTGGAGTTCTTTGGAGTCTAAGCCCTTTGTTTATCTGGTATCTGAGGGCAGGTTCCATAATGCAGTGGAAAAGAGCACTGGACATGGAATTAAAAGATCAGTCGTAGTCTCAGTTGTGACACTTTGTGTGACTTGGAAAAGTCCCTTGGGCCTTTTCCATTATGTTCATATTGTAGCTTTTTTTGGGGGGGCGGGGAGGGTCTTTTTGTCTTCTACAGGGCCGCTCCCACAGCATATGGAGTTCCCAGGCTAGGGGTCTAATTGGAGCTGTAGCCACCGGCCTACGCCACAGCCACAGCAATGTGGGATCCGAGCCATGTCTGTGACCTACCCCACAGCTCACGGCAACGCCAGATCCTTAACCCACCGAGCGAGGCCAGGGATCGAACCCGCAACCTCATGATTCCTAGTTGGATTTGTTAACCACTGTGCCACAACGGGAACTCCCATACTGTAGCTCTTTAAAAATACTAATTTGGAGAGTATCACCACAGATCAAGTAAATTGGCCTCCAGGGATGGGGCCCTGGGGGAATTGGTATTTTTGAAAAGGTTCCTACCTGATTCTAACGGGCTTCCAAGGGTGAAAAATCCTTGAGATAGATGATTTAGGCCAGCATGTCTCAAACTTTAATGTGCATGCAGATCACCCAAGGGCCTGGTTAAATGTGGATTCTTATTCAATAGGTCTGGGATTCTGCCTTTCTAACAAACTCCCAGGTGATACTGATGCTGCTGATAGTCCAGAGATCACACTTTGAATAGAAGAGGGGCTAGAGGGCTCTATGTCAGAATGAAAAAAAATTGGTGCCCACCTGAGTGAGCTTGTCTCCTTCCTTCCAGCCATGGCCAGGGCTGCTGCCAAGCATTAGGGGAGTGGGCAGCCTGCCCCTCTCCCACTGGCCCCATTGCTCAGACATAAGGCACAGATGTGTTAAGATGAGGATTTTATCACCATACTCTCCCATCTCCTTCAGGCTCAGGAAGGGCAGCCAGGTGCCTCTCTCCTCCCCCTCTTCCTCCTTGTTCTGCATCTAGGCATGAGTGACTGGGGGCTGCAGAGGCCTCCAAGGGTGACATGCAGGCCTGTCCCTGGGGACTGGTTCCCTTGCCTGGGTGGCCATTCCAAGTGGCCCTTGAGGGGTCACTGTCTCCTTCTGTGCCTGCCACTCTGGAAACTCCAACCTTGTCTCCTTTGGTACTTCCCCTTTGTCCTAATCACAGGGAGGCAGAGCTGGTTGCCTGGAGGGGCTCTGAAGACAGGGAAGGACCTTTCCCCAGGGGCATGGTAGGAGAAGAAGGCAGGGAAGTGGCTGTGACAGCTGGCTTAGTTGTCCTAGCAGCAAAGCCATGTCCCTTAAATGTCATCTGGGTCGGTGTGAAGTCCCTTTGGGCTGCTTTTACCACATCCCCAGGTCACCACTGGCCTAGAGACCTGGATCCTTTTCTGGGCTTGCATTGCCCCCTGCCAGAGAGGCTGAGGTACTGCTAGCTGGGCTCTGTGGGAAGAAACACTTTCCAGTACCTCTCAGAGGTCATGGTGATTCCTAGTTCTCTTTTATAGGTTAGAAAATTGTGGTAACGTAGAACACACATGTGTGCACACAGATGCAGGTGCAAGTACGTACACAGACCGAAGGGCCTCTGGGGGTGTGTCCCATGCTGATCGTGTATCCTGGACATGAGCAAACTCAGCTGCAATTACATGCAGAGATAGATGCATCAGGGCGGCAGCGACTGATGCACTTGCTCTCAGAAACGCACCAGTATTTACCAAAGCCCTCAGTGGCTCTAGAGGCTGCAAAGCCCTCCATTCTTACCCTCAAATCCTCCTCAATGTGCGACCCTTGAGGAGCCTATTATTATTATTTTTTGACTGACTTGGACCTTCCCGAATTCTTTCCTCCTTTATCTACCCACCCAGCATTTCTGAAATATCTTTTTGTCCTTTAACTGATGTTTCTGGCTGCCACAACCCCATCTTGGATTTCCTTGTAGGAGAGAGAGCACTGGGAAGAGAGAGCTCTTCCTGTCTTGGAAAAATCCCCGTCAGTTTCTTTGGAGTCCCCTGGTCACAGGCACTGAGGAAGTGGAAGAAATGTTGGGGGCAGAGTTCAGAAAGCAACTCTGCTGAGCCACAGACTCTCGCTCCTCTCCCACTACCACAATGCCAGGTCCCCTGGTCCCAGTCCCATTGCTCTCTGGTACCACGTGGGTAGGGAACAGATAGCTGCCTGGGCAGTCCCAGAACCTGCCGCAGGTACTCAGCCTACCATGGCCAGGAAGGTCTCTGTGGCTTCAGTCCAGCTGCAAGTCTCCACTGGGGTTGGCAAGGATGCTCAACCCTGTGCCAGGCATGGCCAGAGCAGAGGTGGGGCGCTAAGCCCGCCATTGCCCACCAAGGCTCCCATAGGCCAGCATTGTCAGCTTGATAACCAGCACTGGGTTGTGCCACAAAGAGGCCAAGCCAAGGCAGAGAGCAGGGGCAGTCCTGGGAGTCTCCATGGGGAGGGAGGGCTGGAACTTGGTGATCAGTAAAGGAGGAAGAGCATCTGGGAGGCTGCCATGTCCAAAGGGTCAGAACCTGAAGCAGGAGTCAGACTGAGCTTGGACTCCGGTCCCAGCACTGCAACCTTGTCAAGTGTGAGACTTGTAGACAAGCTCTTTCTTTCTGAGCCTGTTTGGAGAAATGTAAAATGGGCATATTAACATCCTTTGCACGGCTTAGGCTTATGGTGTGTGTTAAATGAGATTTGGTTACCAAAGTGCTGGGGAATGTTAGTTATGATGATAGCAAAGAGAGTAATAGCCATTGAACATTTTGTATTCCTCGCTGGACTAGGATGGTCTATGTGGAAGGGGGTGGTTCCCTGGGGGAAGTGGGGGAGGAGGGGAGGTGGCTGGCTGTGACAGGGAGTGCTTCTTTTGTCATTTCTAGGTCACCATAGCAACAGGTGCCTGCCTACTGGAGAGAGAGAGATATTTGGCTGGCTTGGCACCAGCAACCCCTAATCTCCTTTCTCTACCTGTCTCTCCCCCCACCCCATTCTCTTTTAGAAGCTGAGGCCAAAAAAGTGTGTGGGTGGCTCCGAGCGACAGGATTCCCCCAGTATGCTCAACTTTTTGAAGGTGAGGCCGCTCAATGGCGCCCCCTCCCCCACCTCAAAACTTGCCTCATCCCTCCACTTTTCATCTGGAAAACGGGGCCGTCTGGTCTTTTCTCCAGCCACACAAGGAGCTGTGTACACTGGCCCTGCTCCTATAGTTACACCCTCTCTCCTGCACAGGCCTCTCTCCTGCACGCTCATCAGCTCTCACAAGCTCTGGGGTCACCCGTGTGTTAAAGCACCTTGTCTCAAATGGGGCCACTTCTTCATGACGTTTCTGAGGACGCCGTTCACATAGATGCAACATGGAGGGGGCATCCTAGAAGCCTTGCCTTCATCTCGCCTCATTCCTGATTTCTCGGTTTTCCTTAATTTTTCTGTTTTCCTATAGAGTTGTTCAGACTTGCTGTTTCCACTTCCCCTCTTCTTCCCACATCCCCACTGTACTGGCTGCATCCCTACCTCACCAACAAAACAGCCCTGGTCAAGCTCACCGGGGACCTCTGTGTGGTCGAATCCAGGAGTCAATTAACAGTCATGACTTAAATCTCTCAATAGCATTCAGCACAGTTGGCCACTCACTTCAGCTCCTGGAACACCCTCTTCCCCTGGATGTCCCTCTGGCTCTCAGTCTCCTTAACTGACTGGGCTTCCTCTAACTGAGGCTAATTGTTAGGGTGTCCCAGGGCCCTGTCCTGGCTCCTCTTCTCTTGACATTTATTTCCTAGGAGATCCTTGTCCAAGTACCACCTATATTCAGATGACTCCCCAGTGTCTCTCTGTCCAGACCTTAGTCCCAAGCTCCAGATTAGCTTTTCAACTCCCAATTTGCTATCTCTGCTCAGGTGCCTGACAGATGTCTCAGATGTAACCCTCTGATGGCACCACCATCCACTTAAGCCCCACACCCAGGCATCATCCTCCATTCCTCTTTTCCTTTGTCCCTTTATCTAACCTGTCAGCAGGTCCCTTCTCCCTCCAGAATCTATCTTGACTCAATCTACTTCCTTCCACCTTCACTGCCACACTGTGTGACCTGCTTGCCTGGCCTAGTGCTGCAGCCTCCTTCCTGTGCACCCTCCTCTACTCTGAATGCATAGCAGCTAGAGGGACCCCGTGAGTATAGGTCTGATCATGTTACTCCTCTACTCTGCTCTGTGTCACTCCTCCGCAGGCTTCACAGTGCGATCAGAGTGAAGTGAGCACCAGCGCTTTGTTCCGAGAGGAGACCCAGCTTCCAATAAATCCCTCTCCACTTTGCTCACTACGTTCCAGGCTCTTTTCTACAACTCGCTCATACCAGGCTCTTGCCCTTCTTGGAGCCTTAGTTTTAGTCCTGCCTGAGACCTTCTCCCAGGCCCCTTCTAGCTTTTCAGGGCTCAATTCAGAAGCCACTGTCCTCACAAGCAAGGCCTCTACCCTGTGGCCCTGGCTCATGTCTTTGCTAGCATTTGTAACTGTATACTTTGCTGTTCTCATATATTGTTACTGTCTCTTGCCCTCCTGAGAATGTGACCTCCTAAGGCATGGATCATTTTTTTTTTTGTCTCATTCACAGCTGTATCCTCAGTGCCTGGGACAAAGTCCTTGCTCAGTTAATATTAGTAAATGAGTCCATGGGCTTGTTTTACCAGGAAGGCAGAAAGGTGTGGGCTTTCAAGTGATGCTCTCTCCTCTTCCCCGACTCCTTTCTCTTCCCTCCCCTCCCTAAACCTGGGGGAGCAGGCACCCTTGCTCTGAGCAGCAGGGGAAGTGGGGCACTGTTTGGATGGCCCTCTCCCTGTTCCCCACCATTCACCTTGGGCCTCAAGAGGAAGGTCCCTGTCCAAGCAACCCATGATACAGAGGGGACTGTTGGGACCCAGGTGGGCTCTTGACAGCCACCAGGGACCTTGGGCCTGCTGTCCTCCATGGGCCTTGATGGGTCCTCTCGTCCAGCCAGACCCTCCTGGCCTCTCCCTGACCTGCCCCCCGCCCCCATGGCCAACTGCAAGTTCCCCAGGCCCCTCCTTCACTGAAGCCTTTCTCCTCCTGCTCAATGCTCAAAGGCCTGCCTCCCTGCTTCCCTGGCTCCCCTTTGCTTGCTCAGGGATCTCTGGTGCTGAGTTTCTGACCTACCACCCTTGACTCATCTTGGCTTTTCTCTGCCATACAGAAGGTTCGTTTCCCCTGGATATTGGCTCTGTGAAGAAAGACCACAGTTTTCTGGACGAGGACTCTTTGGGGGCCCTGTGCAGGTAGGGGGACTGAGGGCCAGCCTGAGGGCCTGGCTTGGGGCTTTCTCATGGAAAGAAGCAATCCTTGTCTCCTCTAACAGAGGGGGACCCTACATTTAACAAAGCTCATCTGATGCAGTCACACTGTTCACTCTGTCTTCTGTGTCTGTGACATTCCCCCCCCCCACCCAGTTGCTAGAAAGCCAAGGTATGGCCTTGATCTTTTCTCCCTTCAGTTTGATCCTCCAAACATCCCTCTGATATGTCCACTCTCTACTTGTTTGGGGCCGAACCACGACTTCTTGGATCCATTACAGTGGCCTCCTAACTAGCCTTCCTGCCTTCTGGCTCTGCATCCCCACTCCTGCTCTGATCCAGCCTCTCTACAGCTACTGGATTCAGCTTCCCAGTGGGCACTCCCCTGCATCCAATGTGTCACCATCTTCTGGGAGAAGTCAGAACTTTTGTTTTAGCATGACACCCAAGGCCTGTTGCAACCTGGCTTTGATCAACCTTATCAGCCTAAATCCTTCCCTCATACACATACTGCCTGGGATAGGAGTCCCTGTTTCTCTCTCCCTCTGAATTCTATTTCTGTTCTTCAGGAAACCTTCTTTGACTGCACCCCCTGCCTTCGTGGAAATTGTCCCACCCTCTCTGTGCCCGCTGTGCTGTCTGTCTACTCTGTTCTTCTTCTTCTTCTTTTTTTTTTTTGGTAGATTCTTTTTTTTTAATTTGTTTTTTATTGTTATTTCCCCCAACGCTACTCTGTTCTTGAATGTGTCCTGTCTGCAGTGTTTTTTTCCAGAGGTCATGATAATCTATAAGTTTCCAGAGGCCATAATCTACCCAGCATCATGTCTGCAACCTTCATGAACACGGGGACTTGGGAGAAGTATTGATGTCTTGGACACATGGAGCATTGGCTGGCATCTTGAGAGTGTCTCAGAAGTTATGCCCTGTACGCTTTGGGGCTTGGGAACCCAGGGTGAACACTGCTTTTTTTCCTTGCAGGAGGCTGATGACCTTGAACAATTGTGCCTCGATGAAACTGGAGGTTCATTTTCAATGCAAACAGGTGAGTCAGGGCAAGAGTGGGGTCTGTGATTCTGTGGCAGCATGGGGAACCCAGGATATACACAAACCGCTTATGAAACTAGCTTTAGTGTCCTGGAGTCTGGGTGTCTGGGGCAGTGCCTTGCTCCAGCCTGGGAGTAGGGTGTAGGGGGCTTTATGAGGCTTTTGGCAAACCTGGTCTCAAAGTTGGGGTGTGAGAATAAATAACCTGGCCCACAGCCTCCCCACCCCTCTCGGCCCACTCTTCCCTCCTGGATTTACTAATAACTTGACTTAGTGATGGCTGTCCCTGAGGGAAATCCATCTGCCTACAGTACCTGCTCTGTGATGGCAAAAATTCCTTAACTAGGGGGCAGAGACAGAATAACATGATGGAAAATCACAGCCCAAGTGGTCTTAGAAGTCAGGATTCCCAACCCCACCACCCTGAGGTCTTCTCCCACTAAGCCTCATTTTCTCCATCCCTATAGTGAATAGGAAATGGCATTAACAGCCTCCAAAGGTGTTTCTTTTTCTTTCTTTCTTTTTTTTTTTTTTTTAGGGCCGCACCTGTGGCATATGGAGGTTCCCATGCTAGGGGTCAAATCAGAGCTGTAGCTGCTGGCCTGTGCCACAGCCACAGCAATGCAGGATCCGAGCCATGTCTGTGACCTACACCATAACTCCAGATCCTTAACCCACTGACCAAGGCCAGGGATCAAACCCCCGCATCCTCATGGATACTAGTTGGGTTCATTAACCACTGAGCCACCATGGGAACTCCCTCCAGAGGCATTTCTGACTCCTCCAGTGTTGCGCAGAAACTGGGAGGGTTCTCTGTTTGCAAAGTAGCCCCAGAGAGTGGGCCAGATGACCCCATCCTTCCCCAGGGTCAGGACCAAGGTCATACAATGTCACGCAGTAACTCAGTGACAGAGCTAGGGCTAGAATCCTTGGCTTTTCACTGACCTCGTGGATCTTTTTCCACCAGAGGTCTTCAGTCGAGTGAGTCGGTCAAGCCACCAGAGCCCAGGCTTGGGAAGCAGGAGACCCCTGGGACCCTGCCCCCCAGGCTCTGTGCTGCCTGCTCAGTGACCTTGGGCAAGCCTCTCACCCTCTCTGGACCTCAGTTTCCCCACTTTACAAATTAGAAAACTGGAACATCTAAAATATCCTTCTAGCTCTTGCATTCTGTGATTTTTTTTTTTTTTTTTTTTTTGCCTTTTGCCTTTTGCCTTTTGTCCTTTTAGGGCTGCACCTGCAGCATATGGAGGTTCCCCAGGCTAGGGGTCTAATTGGAGCTGTTGCTGCAGGCTACAGCCACAGTCACAGCCACAGCAGCACCACATCCGAGCCCCGTCTGCAACCTACACCACAACTCATGGCAACCCCAGATCCTTAACCCACTGAGTGAGGCCAGGGATTGAACCCACAACCTCATGGTTCCTAGTCGGATTTGTTTCCACTGTGCCACAATGGGAACTCTGCATTCTGTGATTCTAATCTAAGGCTATAGCCTAGAGATTTTCTAGGAAGCTGCTGAGGACAGGAGGTCAAGATGCTTGGGTTCCAGCCCTGGCTCTGTCACTGAGTTACTGCATGACATTGTATGACGTTGGGCAAGTGACTTCTCATTTGTCTGGGTATCCCTATCTGTTCGATTAATCAGCTGACTGCTACCCTCCATCTGGGCTTTGTCCATGACTCCTGGCTTCTGGAACTCCCAGAGCCAGACTTCTAGGACATGTCCTCAGCCAGAGAGCAGGGCCCTTTGCCTCAAAGTTCCCTAAGAGTTTAGAGGCAGAGAGTGGAGCCCAAGCAAGGGCCTGTGGGCTGGACTTTTCTGACCCCAGCCTGTGGTACCCTACCCAGAATGAAGACTCAGAGGAGGAAGATCAATGTACCATCAGCAACCACTGGGCCTTCCAGCGAGAGAGTAAGCGCTGGTCTCGTGTGGGCTCCTCCAACCTGCTGGCCCCACCAAGCCCTGGCCTGCCAGTGACCTCCAGCTGCGAGAGTGTCCTCACTGAGCTTAGCGCCACCTCCCTGCCAGCCATCACTGTGAGCCTAGCACCCGAGCCGGTGGACCTGTCCTTACTAGGCCGTGCTCCAAGCCCAAGTGACCAGCCCTTCCTCAGCCCCACCCGGGCCCAGGAGGGTCCCAAGGACAAAACCAAGAAGCACCATTCCCGTAGCTTCCTCAAACACCTTGAGTCTCTGAGGCGGAAGGAAAAGGGTGGCAGCCGGCAAGCAGAGCCCCAGGATAGCTCAGCCACCCCAGAAAAGGCCACCAAAGCCTCCTCTTTCCGAAGTCGCCATGGCTTCCTTTCAGCTGGATTCTATAGGGCCAAGAACCGGGCGGCCACCTCAGCCAGTGGCAGTGGCACTGAGACTCAGAGGGCCTGGGAGGCCTGGCCTGTGGCCACGTTTCAGCATCCTCAGCGGGTACACCGGGGTGACTGCCTGGTTCATGTGCCCAGGGACCACAAACCAGGCACATTCCCTCGCTCCCTGTCCATTGAGAGTCTGTGTCCTGAGGATGGACACTGCCTGGCAGATTGGCAGCCAGGTAGACGCTGGGGCTATGAAGGGCGCAGGGGCTCCTGTGGCTCCACAGGCAGCCATGCCAGCATCTATGACAACATGCCTGAGCTGTACCCAGTTGAGCCTGTACTGGCTGGGGCCGAGGCTGAAGAGGAGGAGGGGGATGGGGACAGCTACACTCACCTGGATGACATCCTCCAGCATGTGTGGGGGCTGCAGCAACGGGTAGAGCTCTGGTCTCAGGCCATGTACCCAGATCTGGGGCCCAGAGATAAGGAAGAGGAAGAAGAGGAGGAAGAAGAGGAAGAGGCCAGTTCATCAGTAGAAATAACCACCAGTGAAGTGGAAGGACAGACCCAGGCTCCAGCCCATGAGGAGTCCCTAGCCGCGGGCCAGGTGGATGTCCAGCCAGGAGTTCTGGCTCAGGCTCAGGCTCAGGGCCCAGCCGAGGCTGAGCTCCTGGCACAGGCAGAGGCCGAGGGCCCAGGCTTGGCCCAGGATAATGAGCAGGAGGCAAATTCAGGTGGGGAACCCACCTCTGCCTCCAGCCTGTCTGTGGAAGAAGGACACTCCATTTCTGACACTGTGGCCTCCTCCAGTGAGCTGGACAGTAGTGGGAACTCCATGAATGAGGCCGAGGCCACAGGGTCCCCGGCTGGACTCCAGGCATCAGCACCCCGTGAAAGACGAGATTCGGGCGTTGGGGCCTCACTGACCCGACCCTGCAGGTGGGAGTTCAGGGTAGAGGTGGGGCAGGGCTTCTGCAGCCTCTCTCTTTCTCTCCCCCTTCCCCACCCCTTCTCCTCCCTTCTTCTTTTCCCCTCCCTTCCTTTTCTGCCATCACCCCCTCCAAACCAACTTCTTAATCACAAGGCCCAGGAGCAAGTTCGATTGCTCCTTTGGGGCCTCAGTTTCCCCATCTGTAAATCAAAGGCATCAGAGAAGATGGTCTCTGATCCCCAGCTTCTCTATTCTGGGTTTCTCAGAGCAGCCCCTCCACTGCAGTCTTGACAGGAAGGGGGACTGGTACTGTTTGCTGGCACTAGTTGTGCCTGAGCTCTGTGCCACCCTCCTTGATAGCATTTTGGCTGCTGAGTAGTCCTGGAAACCAAGACTAAGCTTTCTTACCCCCCCCACCCCCCGGGGCCCAGCAGCAGCACTGACAGTGGTCCCATTTCCTTGTCTTTTCTTTTTTTGGGGGGGTGTGGAGGACCAAAAGAACACAAGTTTCCTAAGGTTTATCCAAACCTGCCCCTCTGGCCTTCTCTACCCCATCACCCCCATCAGGAAGCTCCGTTGGCACAGCTTTCAGAACTCCCACCGGCCCAGCCTCAACTCTGAGTCACTGGAGATCAACCGGCAGTTTGCCAGCCAGATCCACCTCCTGCACAAGGGCTCACTGCTGCGGCTCACCGCCTTCATGGAGAAGTACACCGTCCCCCACAAACAGGGCTGGGTTTGGTGAGTCCTTCTGGGCCCCAGTGGGCTGCTCACCCAGGTCCTGGCTCCTTCCTTGCCCCCACTCCAAGGCCCTGGGAGGGTCATCTTTAGAAGGTAGGTGTAGGAAGGCGGAGCTTACGGGCCAGTGGAGTGGTGGATGTGCCAGGAGGCTGGAGAGGTCTTTGTGGCTCTGAGTGGTGTGTGTACATCTGTGGGGAAAGCACGTGGGGTTCACATGAGTATGAGTATGAGTGAGGAGGGGTGGGAGTAGGGAGTTTTCCAGCTGTACTTTCTCCATCCCAGTTTCCATGCTGCCACCAGGGAGAGTGTCTTAATATGCAGCTTGGGTCCCCCTTACTGACAGACCCCCTCTTGTGGCTCCTCATTGCCAAAGAATAAGGTCCAGTTTCCTTCCTATCACGGTCATTGCACATTCTGACCCTGCCTCATCTGCCGGGCCCTTCAGCCCACCACTCCCAAGCAATCACCACATTGTCCAGTGGACAAGTCGTCCTTCTCTGAATGCACTGTGCCTTTTTTTTTTTTTTTTTTTTTGTCTTTCTACAGCTGCACCGTGGCACATGGACGTTCCCAGGCTAGGGGTAGGATCCGAGCTCCAGCTGCTAAGCCTACACCACAGCCACAGCAAGACCAGATCCAAGCCACATCTGTAACCTACACCACAGCTCACGGCAACGCTGCCAGATCCTTAACCCACTGAGCGAGGCCAGGGATTGAACCTGCATCCTCATGGCTGTTAGTCAGATTCATTTCTGCTGAGCCATGACGGGAACACCCTGAATGTTCTGCGCTCTTGTTCCTGCCTCTTTGCCTTTGCCCATGCTGTTCTCTCTGCCCAGAATGCCTGGTTCCCATTTTTCCTCTGGCACAACACCTACCCACCCCTCAAGAGCCCGCTTAATTTCTACCTTCTTTCTGAAGCTTCCCCTGATGCTATAAGTACAGTTCCCCTCCCTTGTAGGTCTTCCCCTAAGTTCTTGGCCCACTCCTGGCCACAGATATTATCGCTACCCATTGGTGCAGTTATCTCCTTGACCAGACTGAGAGTTCCCTGTGTTCCTCTGGGACTCTCTAGGACTGGGCTCAGAGCAGGTGCTTGATGATGATTGTTGACTCTGGGGATATGGTGTGTTTCCTACCCTGCTCACCCCCAGCTGAATCCCCCCAAACTGCTGAATGTCCAGGCTATGTCCTGCCCCCATTGCTGATTTCTGGTCACTCTCCCAAACAGGTCAATGCCCAAGTTCATGAAGAGGAACAAGACACCGGACTACCGAGGCCAGCATGTGTTTGGGGTGCCGCCCCTCATCCACGTGCAGCGCACAGGTCAGCCGCTGCCCCAGAGCATTCAGCAAGCCATGCGATACCTACGCAGCCAGTGCCTGGACCAGGTGAGACTTTCCAAAGAGCATGAGAAGAGGTGTTACTGAGAAGGAAGTTCAAGGTTGAGGAATTGGGATGGAGAGCTGCTCTGGCATCAGGTAGAGACCCTTCCTATCCTCAGGAAGGCCCAACAGGGATGGGCCCAAAGCTCCCTTCTGTCTGATTCCATGCCAGCTTTTTTCTGGCCCAGGCGCAATAGCTCCCACTTCTAAGAGCTCCGCTTTAGCCTAGGTCCTCCTTTTTCTACTCACTTCCACTAAAGCCATCTTTCTTTTTGGCCCCAAAGCTATAAAAACCCTTCCCTTTGCTTTTTCCATTTATCTCCTACTCTGCCCAGCAGGAAGCTTGCCAGCTTGGATGTCTCTGGGGTGGCCTACCCTCCTGACACTTGGTCCAGGGCTGGCCCCACAGTCTTCCTTCCTCCCTCCCCTGCTTGTGCCAGGTGGGCATCTTCCGCAAGTCTGGCGTGAAGTCCAGGATCCAGAACCTGCGCCAGATGAACGAGACCTCCCCAGACAATGTCTGCTATGAAGGCCAGTCAGCCTATGATGTGGCTGACCTGCTAAAGCAGTATTTCCGGGACCTGCCCGAGCCAATCTTCACCAGCAAGCTCACTACAACTTTCCTGCAGATCTACCAGCGTGAGTTGCTTGCACCTGTTCTCAGTACCCTGTTCCATCCCGAGCCTCTCTAAATCCTAGGGCTTGTGGAAGATTAACCTGTTGTGAGCTCACTGGAAGATTTACTATGCTGAGTTGGTCCTTAGAGAGAGACACATTCTTTTTTGTTGGTGGTGGTGGTAATTACAAATTTACTTTCCTTTAAGCGATGGGAGGGGGTCTCTCAGACAGATGACCTATCTAGTCCTGATCAAGAGATTCCTGATGGAATGATTTAAGATTCCAGTTATGGAAGAGTTAAATCTGTATGTCAGTTAAGGAGAGATCACATTCTATTCTCCAAACCTATTATATGGAAGGATAGACTGCAGCCCTGAGGAAAGGCAAGGACTTCCCCAAGCTTACACTTCACTTCTAGCACCCAGAGACCTCCCAGTCTCCACCTTTGCCCTTCCCCTTCACCAACATCCCTTGGGACCACTGTGCCTTCTGCATTCCTGAAAGTAGGAGGCTTGCTGCCAGAGGCTCTCTGGGAATAAGGAAGTCCTTCTGCCATGCCTTCCTCACAGTCCTACCCAAGGATCAGTGGTTGGCAGCCGCACAAGCTGCCACCTTGCTGCTCCCTGATGAGAACCGAGAGGTGCTACAGACCCTGCTCTATTTCCTAAGCGACATTGCCTCTGCTGAGGAAAACCAGATGACAGCCGGTAACCTGGCAGTGTGCCTGGCACCCTCCATCTTCCACCTCAATGTCTCCAAGAAGGATAACCATTCACCCAGGTGAAACAGGGCAGGGCGTGGCCAGGCCGGGCAGGGAGGGTTTGGGACCTATTGGATGTTTTGCCCTGGATAGCTGGTACTGCAGTTCCCAGGCAGCACCACAAGGAGTCAGCCTGAATCCTCAGGGGTTCGTGGCTGGTTGGGTGCTGTGAAACGGGGCCTTTGAAAGGAAAGCAAGTTGTTTTATGTTCAGGACTGGCAAGCAGCCTTTTGGGGAGCTTGTCTTATGCCCTTGTGCCATCCTCTCCTCCTGACCCCTCCCTCCAGGATCAAGAGCAAACGCAGCCTAGTTGGCCGGCCAGGCCCTAGAGACTTGAGTGAGAACATGGCTGCCACCCAGGGCCTATCACACATGATCAGTGACTGCAAGAAACTTTTCCAGGTGAGTCACTCCAGGCCATGGTGCCTACTTCCCAGACCCAGCAGAACCATCAGGCCTGACCTTTTGCACCCTAAGTCAGGAAGAGGGCCTATCTTGACACACATTCCTCAACCTCCTGCTTCCAGCTCTTCCCCTACAAGGTTTCTCATCTATCACACTGTAGTAGCCAAGCCTTTCTACTCCTTATAATGAACCAGACAGACCCCATGGGGTCCGTGACCCTTTGCCGGTGTGTATGTGCGCCCTCCCAGGTGCCCCAGGACATGGTGCTGCAACTGTGCAGCTCCTACAGTGCGGCTGAGCTCAGCCCTCCTGGCCCAGCCCTGGCTGAGCTGCGGCAGGCCCGAGCTGCTGGTGTGAGCCTAAGCCTCTACATGGAAGAGAGTGTCCAGGAGCTGCTACGTGATGCTGCTGAGCGCTTCAAAGGCTGGATGAGCGTGCCAGGACCCCAGCACACGGAGCTGGCTTGCAAGAAGGTGAGGATCACGCTGCCCAGGGTTGCCATGGGGCCAAGAGAGGGCAGAGTGCAGGCCGGTGGGTGGTGGTGATGCAGCAATCCCCAAGGAAGGAGTTGCCCTGCCTGTCTTGCTGTGCTTCCGCCTGATACTTGCAAAATGTCAGCCAACAGAGCAAGAATCTTAAGGAAATGAGAAGCAAATGAGACTAGAGCTCTTTCTCGGGGAGCCCCTGCCAGAATTACCTTCCCGAAGGGCCACTCCAGACCTGTCACTACTTTTAGAACCTCACCTCCCTTCCTTCCCTGTGCCACAGTCATGCCGATCTCCTTACATTTCCACCTTTGAGCTTCGGCCCTTGCTGTCCTCCTGCCCCTACCGACCCGCTGTAAGCATTCTATTTCCCCAGCCATTTTCAGCCCCAACTTGATATGCCTCCTCCTCCATTCAGAGCCTCAGGCTGGAGGCGACTTCTCTCTGTTCTTCTTTTGGTACTAGTCTCATTCTTTCTGGATTCTGATTATGAGTGAGACTTCAGGCCTGAGGTTTCCCATGGATAAAGCAATCATAGTAAAAGCCCCTCACATGATGGCAGTGAGAAGCTCACACAAGGCCTGGCATGTGCTAAAGGCTCAGAATACGGCAGCTTTTGTCACCGCGCACATGCTCCACTTCCCAAACTAGATGGGGAGTTCCTTGAGGATGATTGACATCTCTTCCCATTCAGTTCCAGAAATTCCATGCACTGTGCCCATTTCCTGGTAGAGCCTAGTAGACCTCAGAGAATGTGCATCCTGTCATCTCTTTGTGCTCTTGAGCACACAGAGGAGCAGGAATATGGAAAGAAGGAGGACAGGGAACACAGGGCTGTCCTGTCTGGGTCTGGCTGGGCTTAGCAGAGTAGCCTTGTAGCCTTCCCTTGTCAGGGGCTGCAGTGAGGGCAGGGGTTGGCAGTTCTCCAGCCCTGACAGCTGCCCCTGTCCTCACTTCCTGGATTCACAGGCACCAGACGGGCACCCTCTGCGTGTGTGGAAGGCATCTACAGAGGTGGCAGCCCCCCCGGCCGTGGTGCTACACCGTGTCCTGCGGGAGAGGGCCCTCTGGGATGAGGACCTACTGCGGGCTCAGGTGCTGGAAGCCCTGATGCCGGGTGTGGAGCTGTACCACTACGTCACTGACAGCATGGCACCCCATCCCTGCCGCGACTTTGTGGTGCTCCGGTGAGGGGTTCTGGCGGTCACCCTGCAATGATGGGGGACCTGGGAGGTGGGGTGGGAACCACTGCGTCAGGGAAGCTGAATGTGTGTGTCCCTCCCCCTACCCCCCAGGATGTGGCGTTCTGACCTGCCCCGTGGGGGTTGCCTGCTCGTCTCTCAGTCCCTGGATCCTGAACAACCTGTGCCTGAGTCAGGGGTGCGGGCCCTGATGCTCACCTCCCAGTACCTCATGGAGCCTTGTGGCCTGGGCCGCTCCCGGCTCACCCACATCTGCCGTGCTGACCTCAGGTACCAGGCCCCCTCAAGCCTGGTGCCCTCCAACCTCCACTTCATGCCACTGATCCCAGGGTCGGGGGTGGATGCAAGTCCTGTCTTCCTTTTTCCTGGCAAGGGCTCCGGGGAAGAACCCCTGGCTCATTCCTGCCCACTTCTACCTCTCCAGGGGCCGTTCTCCTGACTGGTACAACAAAGTCTTCGGTCACCTGTGTGCCATGGAGGTGGCAAAGATCCGAGACTCCTTCCCGACCCTGCAGGCAGCTGGTCCTGAGACAAAGTTGTGAGCCTCAGCCTGGTCCAAGGGTGACGCCACCCAGGCTCCCCCTGTCCCAGGGCAGCGAGGGTGGGATGAGAGCAGAGCAGCCCCCGATGGATGCTGCTTCTAGGACGGAAGCAAGCTCGGGCTGTTTCCCTTACTTCCTGAAGCTCCTCTGCACATAGAGGGGAGGAAAAGAGAATTTCAGTGTCATGTCTCCACTCGACCCCAAAACCTGTGTTCTGTCTTTCTGAGAAAGGGGAGTCAATTCAGGAACGAGAAGATGGCTACTGCTCTCCAGGTCCACGGAGCCACCGGTCAGTCTGAAGCCTTCCCGGCTCCCCTGCCTATAGGGCAAGGAGGCAGAGAGCAGTGTGTGTTTCCAGGTCTCAGGTGTTCCGAGAGGCCAAGCCAACGTGCTTGGTGCTAGGGTCCCTTTGAGGTTGGGCAGGAGGCTCTGGTCCTGCCTTTGGGTCCAACATTGGCCCTGAACTGCCTTTTGCAGAGAAATTGGACTTAAGTGAACGGACACAAGAGCAGAGCACAGGGCAGCCCCGACCACCATGAGCTGTTGATTTGTGTAAATACGATGCTGATTTTTACGAGGCTGATTTAAAGAGAGGGCACTGACAGGCCCCAGTAGGCGACATGACGATTTGGGATAGCTTGGGATGTGAGAGCTGGGGGGAAACTTCCTTTCTCAGGTCTCAAGAGACCAATGAACCAGTCTCTCCTGACTCAGGCCCCACACTTTAACTGCCACTCCGTGGGGTCCTGTGTAGCCATTGGCCACGCATTGCCATGTCTGGAGAGTAAACAGTCTTGCCCCCACTGCACAGGCCAAGCAAAAGCAGATGGTGGCAAGGAGACACTGTCTGTGTCTATGTCCTTTTTTTCCGCTCTTGTTGCCTATGGTAAAAGGTTGACATGACAGCCCCTTCCTCCAGCAGAGACCTGGCCCCTGGATCAGGTGGCTGGCCAGCAAGGTGGAAGGGCCTAGTGTCATCTCAGCTCACTGGAGCTTGATCTCAACCTGACCTAGCCCACCCAACTGGCCATCTTGGTTCACATGGAAAGTCAAACGCCAGACACCAACTAGTGCTTTATTATTATTATTTTTTGGCTGAATAAACTGGAGTGGGATAGGTTCCAGCCAAACAGTTGTAATTTTTAAGCCTATTTTATTGTACCTATAAATACTGTACAGTCAGAATATTAAAAAATGTATTTGTGTATATATAGATACACACACACACACACACAAATATATATATACACACACACACACACACATCTATATACACACAGACACACACGGACATATACATATTCTCTCCAGAGTGTACCATAATCTGTGGGTAGGAACAGAGGTCTGGAAAGCCTTAGGGGGGCAGGGCACTTAAGACAGGGGAGGTAGAGAACCAGGTCCAAGTGACTCCCTAGTGGAACAATAAAGCATTACAATAGAAGCACTTTGTGTGGCTCTTTGCTGAGACGATGGGCTAGGGATGAGGGGCAGGTTACAATGCAGGCTTGGTGTTAGGGTCAGAGATTGTGAGCATTACCAACATAGGACTCAAGGTGGGGTAAGGGGGGGCTGCAGAAGGAATGGGGAAGGGCCTCAGCCTTTTTCTTAGGGAGATGACTGAAGGTGGAGGAGGCAGGATTCCAAGAAGCCATAAACCCCATTCCCTGACCTGACCAGGGTCTCCTATCTGAATATTCCACAAGCATGACCTCAGATGTCCTGACAGTCCCTGTGGAGAGCTGTCTTTGGCTATGCTGTCCTCCCTACCCCTGCTACACACAGCCCAAGAGTGGAGACCCAGTCCCAATAAGCCTCCTGGGACCTATTGTTCCACCCATAAGCCAGCCTGAAACAGGTTTCAGTGCCTTGAGGCAGCCCTTGATCTGGCTCCACTGGACAGCAAAGAGAGGCCCCCTCATCTTGACTTCCTGCAAGAAGCTCTTTCTTTGCCATATTGCTTGTAGCTGTAAAATCCCCAAGCTCCGAGGGACAGCTAGAGAGTACAGTCTTTGCAGTCAATCTGTGTTTACATCCTTCGAGTGCTGTCAAGCAGCGTGGGGCAAAACAAGTCCCACTCGCTCTCTCTCTGGATCTCAGCTTCCTCTTGGGCCAAACAGGCCAGAGATCACCTCATCACAATTCTGGCCCGGTAAATGTTCAGCATGGCCCACCCTAGTCTGTACGTCCACCCAGACTGAACAGATTGGAGTGCGTATCGAGTCCCATTTCTCTGTCACCTTCTTCCATTCTCTTCTTCTAGGTTCAGCTGTACCTACGTACTTTTGCCGTTTCCTCACAGCTGCTTCCTGGGTGTCTTGGGTAGACTTGGAAGGGAATGAGGTAGAACAGAGAGCCTGTCAGCACCTTGACTTTGGGAAAATAAAGCACCTCCACGTGATTGCGGGATGAGGAATCACTCAAGCAGCGCTGGTGTTAGGAGACACCAATGTGAAACTCGAGCTGATATTTTTCAAGTCAGGCAGCAAGGGAACCTTCTGGCACAGGCTCTACCCCACCTGGTCATGGAAGTAGGCCATGATGATGGCACAGAGGATTGCATTTAGCATGGTGTTAATAGTGGGCATGAAAATGACCACCCAGATTGTGGTCACTAGGAGACAGGTAAAGAGTTATGAAGGAGGCTCTTGCAAGAGACAGAGAATTCCCCTAAACTTTCATCTCTAGACTCTGAGGCCCAAGACCAGTTGACCAGTGTGGTTCCTTTATGTTTGGCATTCTTGGATAAGCAGCACCAATCAGGGGAGCTTCTCTGGGCCTTTGTGTTGTCCTCCTGCATAAAGCAGAGGCTTCCACCCCTCCATCCCTGCATCTCTGCCTGGCCCACCATGCAGTCTGTAATTGGCCTGTAGACATAGGAATGGGTGTCATAATGATGAGACTGCCCAGGCCTCTTATTCCCATGCATGGCAAGCACCATCCATGGCCATTTTTAGCCTTCAGTCTTGGATCTCCATCTACCTTGAGTTGACCTTTCCCTGGTGCCAGAGAACCCTCACCCTCAAATTCCCAATCCTGTTGCCTGTACTTTTCATTCTTATGCTTCCCCTGACCCATTACCCCAATGAAACCAGACTGTGGGTAAATTCCATGTGGGAACTGGACAATCTATTCGTGAGTGTCCATCTATTATTTTCTATTTTCCAGTGCTCTGTTTCCAGAGTGGCTGAGGGTAGCTGGTAGACAAACCTAAGTTCAGATCCTAGCTATATCACCTGGCTGAGTGACCTTAGGTGACACATGTAACCTTTCTGATTTGTTTTTCCTTGCAGAAAATAAGGCTAAAAATCATTGTATCTTGTAAGGCTCTTGTTGGGGTTAAATGAGCCAGTGGTTGATGATGGGGTTGAACAGTGCCTAGGACATGGCAGACACAAATAAATGGTAGTCTCCCCTGCCATGCCTCTTCCCTACTAGTCAGACTCTGTAGAGAGGCTTCAGGCTTGGGCGAGGGGGTGGGGTGCATATGCATATTATTTTCTGATTGGCATCAAGGCCCTACTTCCCCTTTGGGTTCCTAGACCTCCACAGCCTCGGTTTCCACCATTCTGGACACACCTACTTCCTCACCAGGCTCTAAACCTTTCAGTGACCTCTTTGCATCCTAACTACTGATTGGTTTTCACTCCACTTCCTCTTGGAGAATTTGGCCCCATGGCCTTATCTTCCTTTTTGAAATCCTCCTTTCTTATCCTCTCCTCTCTGTCTCAACTTTCTTATAAGGGACTTCGCTGACATTCATCGTTTCAGTTTACACCTCTGTGTAGATACCCCCCCCATCACTACCAAGAGCCTCATCACTTCCTTTTGCTGTGACAGCTATTTCCCACTCCATGAGTGAACCTTTCCACCTGGAAGACCCACCTACATGTCAAACTCAACAAGCCCAAGCCAAACATAGAGGAGCCACACTGGTCATCTTCTGACACACAGTCTGCTCCCTGCTGTCTGTCCTGTCTCTATTTGTAGCAATGTTATCTTCCTGGCTGCTTAGCTCAAATCCCCAAATCAGCCATGACCTCTCCTCTTTCAACCAATCCATCCCTCCATCAAACATATCCTCTCAAACTCATCCATTCTGCCATTCAACAAGTAGTTGTGGAATGTCTGTTATATACCAGACTCTGCTGGGACACAGGAAATACAGCAGTGAACAAGACTGATGAGATTCTCACATGCCTTTAGCGCACATTCTATTAGATGGTTTAGTGACGGGAAGTAGATAATAAACACACACTCAAGCTAACTTCAGCCATGACCAGGGTGATCAAGGCAATAAAATGGTGAGGTGGTAGTGATGGAGCACTTACTCCGATAGGGTGGTCAGTAAGAGCCTCTCTGAGCATGTGGCACATAAGCTAAGACCTGGGAAAAAGGAATGGTCCATGCGAAGATCTAAGGGAAAGCGTTCCAGGCAGTAGAAATAGTGAACAAGCACCAAGGGCTTGGGGTGGGATGAAGTCAGCACTTTCCAGGAGGAACAGCTGGTGAGATGTAGGACCAGATCACATGGGGCTAATGGAGAAGTAGCCACATCTGGCTAAATCTCCCTACACAGTGTTTCCCCATCCCCACCCCATGCCTATGGCAGCCCAGTTCATGTTGCTTTCCTTTCAACCTGGATATTCAGGAGAGGCTGTAACCCGTCCTTCTTCCTCCACCCTTTTCCACCTATACCTAGTTCTAGGTCAGTCTTTCTAGGGTCAATTGCCACCCTGTCTTTCTGACTCAAAACCTGTCAATGCCTCTGCTTCCTCCACACCCCACAGTTGACTACCAAACTGTGGCATTCAGGACCCTACACTGCAGCCTTGACCTGTCCACCAAGTTTCTCTCCCACTTCACCTCCCTTCTCCAGCCATGTCTTACGCATGCTACTTTAGTTCCTTTCGCCAGGAATTGACATAAGGCTGTCTTGGACTCAGAGGACCCAAGTTCAAGTCTAACCTCTGGGGCGACTGGCAAGTTATTTAAATTTTGGGGGCCCCAGTTTCTCCATACACAAATAAAATGAGGTTCAGAGAGATGTGTAAATTACTTAGCAAGACAGGTTGACTATTGCAAACTGCTGTCACTGTCCAACCTCACCCATCTGGCAACACTCAACTCCAATATATCTCCACCATGAAGTCATTCCTGAAACTTTCAGCAGGGTTTGTTCCATCCCTCTTCTGAGTGGTCATTGCCTTTTGCATCTATTTTAAGACCCCCATCTCACCAATACCTCCTTGTAGGGTTCTTTGGGCACCAGTCACATTGACAGTCTCCCCATTAGCTTGGGAGCACCTGGGATCAGGATCAGCACCTAGTGGGGTTCATCTCTGAGCCCTTCATAGTGTCAACTCATGGATGCACGAAGTCCCACTGAAGGAATTTGGAGAGATAGAGGTGGGTTCAATTCCTGGACCTGCCACTTCTTAGCAGTGTGAACTTGACTCTTTGAGATTCAGTTTTCTCATCTGTACAGGAAGGCCTACTTTGTTAGGGTGTTGTGAGGAACCTATACACCTAGCACAGTGCCTAGTACAATCCTAGGCATAAAAGGAGCCCTTAGTCACTGTTTACTGTGTAGACTCTGTCACTACAAGCCCTTCCTCTACAAACACCCTCCCCCACTCGGTTTGCCCCATTTTATCCTAGCTCACACCCTTCCAGCCTCAGCCAGTATTTCTCAATCAACCTACCCCCAAGTTCATGAAGAATTTTTTGAGTGGAATTTTGTCACATAAACCTAACTTCAGATGTACAGGCTCATCTCCTTGCTTAGTCTATGACATCCAAGACAGGGACAGAGTGAGAGGCATCTAGAAGAGCCAGTGTCAGGGAGCTCAGGGAGTATATGTTGAATCCAATTAAATATTTGTGTGTAGGAGCAAGAAGACATGAGAGAATGTGAGGTGGAGGCTATGGGGTGGGAAGGGACACTGGAGCTTGAAGCAACCTGGAAAACGGTGAGTGGGAACCACGTCAAACTTCTGCCATACAGGAATGAGCACATGGATACTGAGCACTGACTCTACACCAGGCCCCACGCCATGCATTTCACACACAGGATAACTTTTTACCTCAAAATTCCCCTCTGCATTGTTAGCATCCCCTTTTCCTGGATGGAGATCTGAGAGTCTGAGAAGCAAGGAGACTTTCCTTAGGGTTCAGAGCCAGCAAGCAGCTGAGCTGGGTCTTCTGCCAAGACTCCCAAGCTTGTCTTCTCTCTGCTGTCCAGAGAAAAGGGAGAGGATGCTCCTACCCCCTGCTGATAGAGTCAGTATGCCTGTGAGAAAGGTGGGGAGGCACCTGGAATTTCTTGAATAAGGAAGGAAAAGTGTTTGAGGAAAGCTGACTGAAGAGAAGTGAGATCAGGAGGGAGGGCAGAGAGGCAGGCCTGCGGTGATGTGCACTGGTCATGGAAGCTGCCCTGCTCTGCCCCAGGTCAACCTCACATTCTGCTAGGGGTTGGCCTGCCCTGTTTCCAACATTGTCACCATCCCTGGGAAGGGCTCTGTGGTATCCCTGGGCTGCCAAAGCCTCTAGACAGGCAGATAGTACCTTAAGCTGATGGGATTAAACAGGGGCCACATATGAACTTTGATGGCCCTGCCTACTTTTGCCTTCGTGGACCATTCCTTTCTAACCAACATTTTGAAATATTTTACAAATGTTTTGGAATAAAGATGACTATTATCTGGGCTGGACTGCCATGGCTTACTATATATTTGCTGTCATTATATTCACTTTTATCCTAATATCCAGCACAAATGAACATCTCCTCAGAAAAGAAAATCATGGACTTGGAGAAGAGACTTGTGGCTGCCTGATGGGAGGGGGAGGGAGTGGGAGGGATTGGGAGCTTGGGCTTATCAGACACAACTTAGAATAGATTTGCAAGGAGATCCTGCTGAATAGCATTGAGAACTATGTCTAGATACTCATGTTGCAACAGAAGAAAGGGTGGGGGGAAAATGTAATTGTAATGTATACATGTAAGGATGACCTGACCCCCTTGCTGTACAGTGGGAAAATAAAAAAAATATATTAAAAAAATAATTAAAACATTT
The DNA here is from genome assembly GCF_054392235.1 of Sus scrofa. Taxonomy (NCBI): domain Eukaryota; kingdom Metazoa; phylum Chordata; class Mammalia; order Artiodactyla; family Suidae; genus Sus; species Sus scrofa. Next base: position 64,870,619 of record NC_139401.1, read on the forward strand.
TTGAGGTTGTGCATGGTGTCAGGATCGAGGGAAACTGATCCTGAGAAAGAACATACATGAGAGCAAGAGCAAGGGAGATAGAGAGTGACAGACACACAGACAGAAGTAGATTTCTCCATAGGATCAGCCAGAGTCAAATAATGTATACCTAGCAAGTGTTCATGAGATTGTTCTGAACTGAAAATAAATTCTGATTGAAGACAACATGGCAGAGTAGAAGGACTTGAGCTCACTTTCTCTCAGGAAAACACCAAAATCACAACTAATTGCTAAACAACTATCAACAAAAACAGAGTAGAATCTACCAAAATAGATATTTTACATCCAAAGACAAAGAATAAACCACAATGAGATGGTAGGAAGGGCAGATTTGCAACATAATTGAATCCCATACCTGCCAGGTGGGCAACTCACAAATGGAAAAATAATTATATTGCAAATCTTCTCCCACAAGAATGAGAGTTCTGAGCTCCAGGTCAGGCTCCCTAGCCTGGGGGTCTAGCATCAGGAGAAAAAGTCCCCTAGAGCATTTCATTTTGAAGGCTAGTGGGACTTGAGTGCAGGAACTCCACAGGACTAGATGAAACAAAGACTCCACTCTTGGAGGGTGAAGTCTCACATGGAATGAATTAATATAATACAAATGAAACAAAATGTGGACACAGGGCAATGAGTAACTTCACATGAGCCTGGGCCAGAACTACCTGTGGGTCTAGGAGGGTCTCCTGGTGAGGTGAGGGTCAGCCGTGGCTCACTGTTTTGGCAAGGACATTGTTTGCAGAAGCCCCAGGGAATATTCAGAAGCATGATCTCTCCCAGAAGTTGCCATTTTGGCACCAAGACCTGCCATCACCCAATAGCCTGCAGGGTCCAGTGATGGGATGCCTCAGGCCAGACAACCAAAAGGATAGGAACATAGCCCCACTCATCAGTAGACAGACTGCCTAAATATGACCTGAGCCCATTACCACTTCACCTCTAAACATATCACTTGACAGAGCCCTGCCCACAAGAGGGGCAATACCCAACTCCACACACCAGTGGGAAGGCACCAATGCCTTATACCAGGAAGCCTGCACAAGCTCCTGGACCAAATTCATCCATGAGGGAGCAGAAACCAGAAGCAAGAGGAACAATGTTCCTGTAGCCTGTGGAACACAGACCACAAACACAGAAATTTAGACAAAATGAGAGAGCAGAGAAATAAGTTCCAGACAAAAAAAAGGACTAAGTGAAGTGGAGTTAGGCTATATACCTGAAAAAGAATTCAGAGTAATGATAGTAAAAATGATCTGAGATCTTAGAAAAAGAAGGGAGGCACGTATAGAGAAGAGATGTTTAACACAGAGCTAGAAGATTTAAAGAAGAGAGATGAACAATACACTAACTGAAATGAAAAATATACCAGAAGAAATCAATAGCAAAATAAATGAAGCAGAAGAAAGAATAAGCTAGAAGATAGAGTGGTGGAAATCACTGCCATGGAAAAGAAAAAAGAATGAAAATAAATGAAGACAATCTCAGAGACCTCTGGGACATTAAATGCAGCAACATTTGCATTATAGGGGTCAGAAGGAGAAGAGATAGAGTCAGAGACAGAGTTTGAGAAATTGTTTGAAGAGATAATAGCTGAAAACTTCCCTAACATGGGAAAGGAAACACTCACTCAAGTCCAGGTAGTAGAGAGTACCATATAGAATAAACCCAAGGAGGAACACCCTGAGACACTTATTAATCAAATTGACCAAAATTAAATACAAAGAGAAAATTTTGAAAGCAGATAGGGAAAAGCAACAAATAACATAAAAGGGAACCCTGATAAGGTTATCAGATGATTTTGCAGCAGAAACTCTCAGGCCAGAAGGAGGTAGCACAACATACTTAAAGTTACGAGAGGGGAAAAAAAAAACCTATGACCAAGAATACTCTACCCAGCAAGGTTCTCATTTGGATTTGACATAGAAGTCAAAAGCTTTACAGACAAGTAAAAGCTAAAAGAACTCAGCACAACCAAACCAGTTTTACAGCAAATGCTAAAGGAAATTCTCTAGGCAGAATAGAAAAGGCCACAACTAGAAATGAGAAAGTTACAAATGTAAAAGCTCATTGGTAAAGGCAAACATACAGTAAAGGTAGGAAATCATTCACATGCAAGTATATCAAAACCAGCAATCATGAGAAGAGGGGAATATAAATGCAGGATGTTGGAAATGTATTTGCAATTAATAGACAGCAACTTAAAACAATTTTGTATGTATATAGACTGCTATATCAAAACCTTGAGGTAATCACAAACCAAAAATCTACAATAGATACACACACACAGAAAAAGCAATTCAAAGACAGCACAAAAGATAGTCATCAAATCACAAAAGAGAACAAAAGAGGAAGGGAAGAAAGAAGACATTCGAAAACAAATAAAAAAAATTGGCAATAAGAACATACATATTAATAAATACCTTAAATGTAAATAGCTTAAATGCTCCAATCAAAAACAGACGGACTGAATGGATACAAAAACAAGACCCACATATGTGCTGTCTATAAGAGACCAACTTCAGATCTAGGAACACATACAGACTGAAAGTGAAGGGATAGAAAAAGTTATTCCATGCAAATGGAAATCAAAAGCAAGGTGGAGTGGCAATACTCAAAAAAGACAAAATGGATTTTATTTTTTTTAAATTATAGTCAATTTACAATGTTGTACTAATTTCTGCTGTACAAAATAAACTTTAAAATAAAGACTGTTGGGAGTGCCCATCATGGCTCAGCCATTAACAAACCCAACCAGCATCCATGAGGATGCAGATTCAATCCCTGGCCTCGCTCAGTGTGTTAAGGATCCGGCATTGCCATGAGCTGTGGTGTAGGTCACAGATGTGGCTCAGATCCCGTGTTGCCATGGCTCTGGTGTAGGCCAGCAGCTACAGCTTCGATTGGACCCCTAGCCTGGGATTGGACCCCTAGCCTAATATGTCTTTATTATATATATAATAAACTCTGTTAGAAACAGACTCAAAGATTTTGAAATGGAACTTATGTATACTGAAGGAGAAATGTCTGGGGGGGGGGATAAATTAGGGGGTTGGGACTGATATATACACACTACTATATATATAATAAATGAGTAACAAGGACCTACTGTATAGTACAGAGAAATTTACTTAATACTATAATAATGATAACCTATATGAGGAAAGAATGGCTATATGTATAACTGATTTAATTTGCTGTATACCTGAAATTAACACAAATTTGTAAATAAACTATATTCCAATAAATTTTTTTGAAAATTAAAGAAAAAATAAAAATTGTTATGAGATAAAGACATTACCTAATTCAATAATTCAACCCAAGAAGTAGATATAACAATTATAAATATATATACACCCAATATAGGAACACCTCAATATAAAAGGCAAATACTAACAGCCATAAAAGGAGAAATTAATAGTAACATAATAATAGTAGTGGAATTTAACACCCCAATTACATTAATGGACAGATTATCCAGACAGAAAATCAATAAGGAAACACAGGCCCTGAATGACACATTAGACCAGATGAACTTAATTGATATTTATATAACATTCCATCTGAAAGCAGCAGAGAAAGCACATTCTTCTCAAGTGCATATGGAACATTCTCCAGGAGAGATCACCTCTTATGCCACAAAGCAAGCCTCAGTAAATTTAAGAAAACAAATTATATCAAGCGCCTTTTCCAGCTACAACACTATGAGATTAGAAATCAACTACAAGAAAAAAATCTATAAACACACAACCATATGAAGCCTAAACAATAGGTTACTAAACAACCAATGGATCACTGAAGAAATCAGAGGAAATTAAAAATACCTAGAGATAAATGCAAATGAAAACACAATGATCCGAAACCTATGGGGCACAGCAAAACTAGTTCTAAGAGGGAAGTTTATAGCAATACAATCTTACTTCAGAAGAAAGAAACACCTCCTATAAACAATCTAGCCTTACAAGTATAGCAACTAAAGAAAGAGGAAAAAACAAAACCTGAAGTTAGCAGAATGAAAGAAATGAAGATCAGAGCAGAGATAAATGAAATAGAGACAAAGAAAATAATGGGAAAAAATTGATGAAACTAAAAGCTGGTACCTTGAAAAGATAAACAAAATTAATAAACCTTTAGCCAGACTCATTAAGAAAAAAAGGGAGATGGCTCGAATCAATAAAATTAGAAATGAACAAGGAGAAGTTACTACAGACACCACAATGACTATACTACCCAGGGTAATCTACAGATTCAATGCAATCCCTATCAAATTACCAATGGCATTTTTTTTCAAAGAACTAGAACAAAAAAATTTAAATTTGTATTGAAACACAAATGATGCTGAATAGCCAATGCAATCCTGAGAAAGAAATACAGAGCTGGAAGAATCAAGCTCCCTGTCTTCAGACAATACTACAAAGCTACAGTCACCAAAACAGTATGGTACTGGTACAAAAAACAGAAATATGGATGAGTGGACCAAGATAGGAAGCCCAGAAATAAGCCCACACACCTATGGCCAATTAATATATCACAAAGCAAGCAAGAATATACAATGGAGAAAAGACAGTCTCTTCTATAAGTGGTGCCAGGAAAACTGGACAGCTACATGTAAAAGAATGAATTTAGAACATTCTCTAATACTTTACGCAAAAATAAACTCAAAATGAATTAAAGACCTAAACATAAGACCAGATATTATAAAAATCTTAGAGGAAAACTTAGGCAGAATACTCTTTGACATAAATCACAGAAATATCTTTTTGGATCCACCTCCTAGAGTAATGAAAATAAAACCAAAAATAAACGAATGTGACCCAATTACACTTAAAAGATTTTGTAAGCAAAGGAAACCCTAAACAAAACAAAAAGACAACACACAGTACAGGAGAAAATATTTGCAAACTGTGAGACAAACATAATATCCAAAATATACAAATAGCTCATACAACTCAATGACAAGAAAACAAACAACTCAATCAAAAAATGGGCAAAAGAGCTAAAAAAATTTCTCCAAAAAAGATATACAGGCACATGAAATATGTGGCATACAAAAAGATGCTCAGTATTGCTAATTATTAGAGAAATACAAATTCAAAACTACAATGAAGTATCACCTCACACCAGTTAGAATGGGCATCATGGAAAAGTCTACAAACAATCAGTGCTGGAGTGGGTGTGGAGGAAAGGGAACTCTCCTACACTGTAGATGGCGGTATAATTTGGTGCGGCCGCTATGGAACACAGTATGGAGGTTCCTTAAAAGACTAAAAATAAAACTACCGTATGATCCAGCAATCCCACTCCTGAGCATCTATCTGGAGAAAACCTTAATTTGAAGAGATACACGCACCCCAATGTTCATTGCAGTGCTATTTACAATAGCCAAGACAAGGAAGCAATGTAAATGTCCATCGAAAGAGGAATGGATAAAGATGTGGTACACACATACAATGGTATATTACTCAGCTATAAAAAATAATGAAATAATTCCTTTTTCAGGAACATGGATGGACTTAGAGATAATCATACTAAGTGAAGTAAGTCAGAAAGAGAAAGACAAATATCATATGATATCACATACGTGGAATATAAAAAAGTGATACAAATGAACTTATTTTCAAAACAGACTTAGGCTTACAGACATAGAAAACAAATTTATGGTTACCAAAGGGGAAAGATGGGGGAGGGATAAATTAGGAATTTGGGATTACAATATGCACACTGCTATATATAAAATACATAACCACCAAGGACCTACTGTATAGCACATGGCAATCTACTCAATGCTCTGTAGTGACCTATATAGGAAAATAATCTGAAAAAGATTGGATTTATGTTTATGCATAACTGAATTGCTTTGCTGTATACCTGAAACCAACACAATATTGTAAATCAACTATAACCCAATGTAAAATAAAAATTAAATTAGACTGAAAAAAGCTAGTAAGCTTTTCTCTTTAGTTTGATTTAACTCTAATAGAAACTGACAGATTCAATCTTGGTTAATTTAAAAAAAAAGCATGAGAGCCAAGAAGTTCATCCTCAAATGTCAGAGGGAAGAAGAAAATCTACTACCTTTCATTTCCAAGTTCTTTGCTTACTCATCCTGAGATGATGGCAGTGGCAGTGTTCTCTTAAAAAGCCTAGCTAACAATGGACTTGAATTTATATCAGCTGTAAAACCTTCCAGACAAGACTGTCACACGTTAATATCCTACATAAGACAATCTGGAGAGGAATGGAAAATGCTGCTGGACTAGATGTTAGAGCCATGTCTGTCTTTTTTTCATCCCTCATTAAAACTGATTTGACTGAGGAACTTGAAGACAAAATGATACCATAAGTCCACACAACCTCCTCAACTTCAAGCCTAGCAACAGCATAGAGAATTATTTTCAAAAATAATAGATTTAAAATGACATTTATGGGAGTTCCCTTCATGGCTCAGTGGTTAATGAACCCCATAAGGATGTGGGTACAATCCCTGGCCTTGCTCAGTGGGTTAAGGATCCAGCGTTGCCATGAGCTGTGGTGTAGGTCGCAGGTGTGGTTTGGATCCCGTGTTGATGTTGCTGTGGCATACGGTGGCAGCCGTAGCTCTGATTCGCCCCTAGCCTGGGAATTTCCATATGCCATGGATGCGGCCCTAAAAAGCAATAAATAAATAAATAAATAAAATGACATTTACAAATGAAATGGTGTACTGTCTGGGCTTGCTGTAGAATATTGGGGAAGGATGGGGGAAGATGAAAAGTTGGCTAAGGGTTAATTAATAACTATGGAAGCTCCACGAATATTATAATACTGAAACACCCAGAATACTACATGATTATGTCTATGTTAGAAGTTTTCCAAAATAAAAAGAAAAAAATTTAAAATACTTTTGTGGGCTCTGGCTGCTGGACCTACTATAGCTATCAATAAGCTGGCCCTGGCAGAGGATGGCACAGAACTTGGAAATGGGTAAAAACATCTCTGTTGAGGGAGAGAGACGTCTTTGAGTCCTGGGCAGTTGGACACCTGTCTCTACGCTTCACTTCAAGCACACTGAATGTGAGTAACCACAGCAGCTCTTCTTGCCTTCCTTGTTAGAGTGTGGACAAACCCTTCTCATTCCCCAGTTCTACCTCACTACCCTTCCTAGTCTGGAGAGGCAAGCAAGTTCCAGTCAGGGCCTCTAACTGGTTCCCATGAACTTGGCCAAACTCCTTTCTGTCAAATGAGAGAGATTTATGGCTCTGGCCTCCTGATTGGGAAGCAGAACCCCCAGCTCCCAGCTTCCTCTCCTCTAAGGAACCAGAGAAGAGCTGGGCCCAACCTGAAGCTGGCCTCCTTCCAACCACCCCCCACCCTGGGGAGGAGCTGAATCAGTGGCTCCAGCTTGTCCCTGAAGTGAGACACGTTGTCCAGGTCACAGTAAAACACCAGCATAAACAAGCAATGCTTGTGTAGGCAGAGGAAATGGCCATGTTCTGGCTTGTGACAGCTTTATGAGGAGGGGAAGCAGAGGAGATGGGAGGACAGTAAGCTGGGGATGTCGGTGGCAGGGTGCTGAGACAGGAGGCAGGGATCAGGGCCCAGGGCAAGGAGGGGGAACCAAAAAATTGAAGCCCAGCCCCTCTCCAGTGTGATTGACACAGCTTGCCCAACTGTTTTCTGATTAGATGCTCACAAAACCCTAAAGGTAGGTACAATTTTAGCCACATGTTCAAGGTACAGAAACTGAGGCTCAGAGAAGTGAAGGAAGGTACTTGCCCAACATGCTCAGCCAATTAGTGGCAGAGCTAGATTTGAATAAATTGGGTCTGTGTGACTCAAGGTTGGGTGGGTGGGAAGAGCTCAGTGAGTGAGGTGACGGCAGAAGGTGGGGATAAGTGAGGCAGGAGAACCTTTTCTCTTCACTGCTTCCCATAAAGTATACTTGATTTGTTTCCCAAAAACCCTGGGGTAGGTGTACTAGTAGCACACTAGTAGCTGATATTCATTTAGCAGTTTGCCAAGAACCGCATACACACTTTATACGTCTCTTCTTATCTAGCGCTTAGTTTGCATTATGTCAGGCGCTGGGTTGAGCACTTTTACATGCATTCACTTGTTTATTTACTTTTCACAGTCCTGGGATGGATAGCTCCATTTTAAAGATGAGGACAACTGAAATACAGAAAGGTAAAAGGACCTACCTGAGGTCATAGACTTAGCAATGAAGGAGCCTCGATTTGAAACTTGGTTTGTCAGAATCTAAAGATCAAAGAGTAGCTGGGGTTGGGAAGGGCAGGACAGTGGACATTAGATGCAGGGGAATAAGCTCTACAGAGTGAGGGGACTGAAACTGGAGCCCAGTCAGAGAGGGAATCACAAATGCCTGAGACTCATCTTCACCCACAGGGTGGTGAGAAGTGGTTTCCATGTCCATGAAGGAAAGAGAAGAAGTAGGTGTAGGGAACAGCTGGAGAGATTGAGGTTGGATGTTAGGAATCACTTTCCCATTCTGTGGATAACTAAAGCACCACTTATCTGGCAGCATCTGAGACAGGAAGGAAAGGGGCAGGGCATAACCATTAAAAGAATGACCCAACCACTAAGGAGAACAAGATACCACAAAAACTGGTTAGAACCAATCAGGTCCTAGATGGAGGAAGATTCAACTTCCAATGGACCTTCAGCCTCATTATGCACTCATTGTAATACATTAGCATATGCTAAATAACACACCCTCAGGTGCCACGACAGCTCTGAGGCTGACTATAAAAGGCTAAAAACTGGGCAGTGCCCCAACTCCTGGAAATCCCTGCCTCTTCCCCAAGATAGTTAGAATATTCCTCCCACTCATTCGCCTATGAAATTACTCAGCCCATAAAAACTCACCACCCCCTACATCTCAGGCCACTCTGGCCTTTTGAGAAGACACATTCTATGTATGGAATATGTATTCCCCAGGGGTGGTCTCACTTTCCTAGATGACCCCATGCTCTGGGGTCACTGCTCTTGCCTTCTGAGATAGTCACACTCTGTCATGGAGTCTGTATCTCCCTCAATAAACCTACTTCCACTTCACTCTGGTTAGCTCTTGAATTCTTTCCTGCCCATAGCCAATGACCCTCACTTGGCAGCCTATCCCAGAAATTAACTTGAGACCTGGAAAACAACCATCCTCTGGCACCCTATTTTTTCCTGCAACACATTTTGCCATGAGGCCTGGAGTTTGAATAAGATTTTGGGGAGGACATGCAGGGAATCAAATTGTCTGACAAACTACAGAGCTGTGTTCCTCTTCTGGAGATCAGTTTACAGAGACAGGTGGGAGGAGGAGAAATGGGCCTGAGCCCCAAGCACTAGATTCCTCCCACCATCTGCCTGCCTCCAAGGCCAGGTCTGTCCCCAGCTATATATTTGATTGTGTATACCTGGGTGGCACTCTTACATCCTACTCTGTCCAGGGCTCAGAGACCCAGCCCCTCAGAAAGCTTTGCACCCTCTAGTGCCCCCACAAGATGGGGCCTGGCATACAGTGCACAGTGCTGCAGCATCACTGAATTAGGCACCTTGCCAGCTGAGGCCTCAGGCCCCTGGGGATGGTTAGATGAGGAAAGGCATTGGAGACTGTGGTCAAATACCTTGGTGCTAAATAGGTTGCTTCGATGTGTGTTTCAAAGCAGTCCCATGAGCTGAGAGCTTAGAGACCTACCTACAGGCCAGGGAAATTGAGACCCAGTTAGGATTAGAATGTGACAGGAAATATTGGCAATGTGCCAAGTGGCAGAGAAATTTAGAAGAGGGAAAATCTTGTGGTTATGGTAGTGCATAGGGGCCCCATTTTGAGGGAGCAATTGGAAGAACCTAGAAGGATAGGTACAACTGCAAAGCCAGGGACAATATCTAGAGGATGGGAGGAGGTGTCATGGTGAAGAGTGTGAGCTAATATTGGAGTTGAGAGAGAATGGGTCCCACCTGGTGAAACCGAGGAGGCAGGTTGGCAGGTGAACACAGTAGGGACAGAGAGAGAGGGGCAATGGGTCTGGAGCAGAAGCTTGCTCTTACATGCCCAGAGGAAGACTCTGCATTTAATTCCCTAGGAGCCATGAAAAGTTTTTGAGCAGAAGAGTCTGAATGAATCTGTGCTTAAGGAAGATAAACCTGGCAGCATTATGGGAGGAGGGGAAAAGGGAAAGGCCTGGAGGCAGGAAACCGAAGGAGAGAGCTCTTTCTAAGACTCTGAAAAGAGAAGGTTAAAGTCAAGGCTAGGGATCCAAGAGGCATCAGTTATCAATTTAGGGCAGCCACTGAGTCTCTACCCTTCTCTTGGCTTTGGCAGTCCAATCTTCAGAGTGAAGGACTTGGGCTTTGATTCCCCAAGGGCCCTACAGCCAGAATATCCCGTATCCCTGACTTGCCAAGGTCTCTGTGCCTGGAAGAACCAACTCAAAACCTTGGTTGCTCCTGACCTGTGGCCACAGGATTGGAAAGGTGAAGAGGTGCCCAAGTGGTCAAGTGGTAGTAAAGGAGGATGGGCAGTAGGACAAGGGGCTGATAGTGGAGATGCTGGCCGCACAGTGGAGGCCCTGTAGCCCTGAAACACAGTAGTTCTTGGGCCACTGAAGTAGTCACACTCTAGATCCCTGAGGGCTCAGGAATTAGAAGGTGGAGCCCGGAGACACACTCAGAGGCCCCGGCCTAGCCCAAGAATCTTGTAGTGATGGCAAAGAACCTAGAGAAGAGAAAACCAGGAGCTGTGAGGCTCATCTATGCTGTGAGTGAGCACAGCATGGACCCTACTGGTTTCCAGAAGGTAAGTGTGCATTGGCCTAGAAGTTGGCATTTCATACCCATACAATTTGGCTACTGTTATATTGGCGAGTCACAGTGTCCTTACCCAGCCCGTGCTCCCATGCCTCCCCACCAGCTCTCACACGGAGCCACCTCTGGGTCTTCAGGGCTTGTGTGGGTGGGAGTGCCCAAGCCTAACTACCGAGTGTTGGCCCTGGAAGTACAGGTTTTAGTTCCAAGTAGGCAAGGAACCTGGAAGGGAAAGGGCCTCAGAGAGGTACTGGGAGCTTTAGAGCTGGACTAGCCCACCACCCAGTGTTTCCCAAAGTGGGTTCTGCTAAACACAGTGTGAGAAAGATGGGGTAGATGACATACATAGCAACATAGTACAGATACTGATCTGCTCTATAATAAAAGACACCTGCTTTACTTTGTTGAATAAGGCGCTTTCCTAATTTATTTGCATTTGGGACTCCTTTTGTCATCATATCCCAATGATTATCCCAGGCCACATAATTTGATGAATGCTGCCACAGACTCTAGGGAACCAACAGAGGGTTTCAGGCTGGGAATGACAAGATTGGGCCTTTTTTGGAAGGCTCACTCTAGATGCTGTGTGGGTTGTGAACTGGAGAGATCAAGAGTTGCTGCAGGGAATCAGGAGAGATACCGCAATCATCCAGGCAGGAAAAATGAAAATCCCACCCATAATAAGGGTGCAGCAGGGATGGTGAATGGCACTGGAGCCTGTCCTATCTTTGAATTGGGCCCAGTCCACATGCCCTAAAGTCTTCCCATGGCCCAGGACTGGGCCCTCTTAGTCAGCCAAGTCCCATTGCCCTCTCCCTGATCAGCCCTATTCCACCTTCCCAGCCCCAGCTCCTCCAGACTGCCCAGAATGCCAGTGTGCTGGCACTCAAGGAAGCTGGATTGCTGGCCACTCTCCATTCTAAAATCTTGAAAGGCTATAGTCCCACAAGGCCCACAGCTCTCAATTCCATTTCTCCCTAATGGGATTTGTAGTCTGAGCAATATTGATTGCAAGCTTCCTTCTCTTTTATGAAGCATTTTATGACCTCCCACTAGAGGGATTTTCTTGGGAAGGCTAACTGGACTAATGGCAGTGATGAAACAGTGAGGAGGGAGGTACAAATAGTAGCTCTTCTCCTTACAGATCAGCCTCACTTCCACATCCTGGTCAAGTATGGAAACACTCTGACAAGCTATTGCTCTAGGCAGCGGCAAAGGACATCATTCTCCACATTTACACACACTGTGTGCACTGAACAAGGTGCCTGGGCCTACAGGTACTTACCTGGGCTAGCCCAAATATTCATAAAAGGTAGCATGTAGCCAGTTATATATACCTAATCACTCAGAGGAACATACACGTAGAGGTACATAACATTTTGACCTGTCAGCTTTGATGAATGAATTTGGATACCAGGAATATTTTGTTCTGACTGGTTTAATGGGGCGGATTTGACACAAAGATATTTTTATAAGGCCTAAAATTAAACCATTAAACTTTCAGCCTAAAAAAATACTGTTATAAAGTGCTATTTAAAAGGACATCCCAAGTTAGATCCTGTAATATGGTAATGATGGTGCATAATTCTCTTAAAATTCTAGCTTAAAAGTTTAAAATGAATGTAGTAAATATAATCATAACTTGTTGTTGTCCTAAGTTATTATCAGCTTAAAATAGGGTGTTATAAGTTTAAGATATTTTATGTAAGCCTCATGATAACCACATGTGAAAAAAACCTTTATAGACTTTTACACAAAAAGGACATTATGCAAAAGAATATAATAAAGAAGACAAAGCAGAGGCTCCAATAAAGATGCAATAAAGACGGTGGACTACAAGGATGTGGAGCTCACCTGCTCCCACATATACATTAAAAATACATCTACTTGTAGAACAATTCTCACAGAATACACATTGAATGCTGGCAGCAGATTTAAGACAGCCAAAAATTGCAAGAAAATATTATAAGAAGCAAGAATCTATAAGGAAGAGAAAATCACAATTGGAAAGTGAATCACTTAAATAGGCCAGTACACAGATGAATTTTTTTTTATTTGTGAAAGTGGTGATAACTACAATGAACAGCAATAAGATGAACACGATGTTGTATAAGAGTACATCAAATCATAAAATGTGAGATAAGAGAGTAAGACAGTGTAGGGCTTTTTAAGAATGAGTTTGAGCCTATCTGACTGCCAGTCTAAAGCAAGTAGATATAGGAATGGGTTAAAGTACTTGAAAAACCAGGTAATCGCAAATCAAAAACACATAGTAGATTCACAAAAGCCAAAAAGAAGAGAACACAAAAATAATACAAAATAAAATCATTAAAACAAAAAGGAAAAAAAAGAAAGAAAAGGAAAGGAACAAAGAAGAAATACAAAATCAACTGCAAAACAAGGCAATAAATACATACCTATCAATGCTTACATTAAATGTCAATGCTCTAATCAAAAGACATAGAATGGCAGATTGGATTTAAAAAAAGAGCCTACAGTATGCTGCCTATAAGAGACCCACTTTAGGGCAAAGGATACACAAAGATTGAAAGTGAGGGGATGGAAAAATATATTTCAGGCAAACAGAGATGACATGAAAACTAAAAGATACATGCACCTCAATGTTCACAGCAGCACTATTCACAATAGCCAAGATGTGTAAGCAATTTAAATGTTCATTGGCTGGCGAGTAGATAAAGAAGATGTGGTACATATATAAAATGGAATATTATCCAGCCATAAAAAGAATGAAATAATGCCACTTGAAGCAACATGGACAGACCTAGAGATTATCATACTAAGTTACGTAAGCCAGAAAAAAAAAAGGCAAACACCGTATGATATCGCTTATATGTGGAATCCAAAATATGACACAAATGAACTTATTTATGAAACAGAAACAGACTCACAGACACAGAGGACATAGAGGTTGTCATGGGGGAAGGGGTAGGGAAGGGATTAGGAGATGCAAACTATTATAAATATAGGATGCATAAACAATAAGGTCCTACTGTATAGTACATGGGATATAATATCTTGTAATTTAAACCATAATGGAAAAGAATATTATATATATATATATGTAGCCTGAAACACTTTTCTGTACACAAGGAACTAACACAACATTGTAAATTAACTATATTTCAATTAAAAATAAAATTTAAAAAAGCAGTCAAAGCATACTGATACCAGAATAAATCAAAACATGAAAAAAAGACAGCAGGACAAGAAACAAGGAACAATGGATCTTCGAGACAACCAAAAACAATTAACAAAATGGCAATAGTCATTTAATGGCAATGTCAATAATCACTTTAAATGTAAATGGATTAAATACTCCAATCAAAAGACATAGAATGGCTAATGGAGAGGAAAAAACATAAAGCAAGATCCAATGATAGGCTGCCTACAAAAACTCACTTTAGCCTGAAAGATGCAAATAGATTGAGAGTGAAAGAGTGTAAACAATTATTTCAAGCGATTGGAAGTAAAAAAAATCAAGGGTAGCTATACTTATATCAGACAAAATAGACTTTAAACTAAAGATAGTAAAAAGAGACAAAGAAAGTCATTACAAAATGATAAAAGGGTCAATCCATCAAGAAGATTTAACTATTGTAAATATGTATGTGCCCAACATCAAAACACCTAAATATACAAAGCAAAAACTAACAGAGCTAAAATAAGAAATAAACAGCAATACATAGAGGAACTTCAATACCTTATTTTCAACAATGGATAGATCTTCCAGATAGGGAATCAACATTTGATTTGAACAGCATTATAGACCAAATGGATCTAACAGATATATATACAACATTCTACCTAACGACATCAGAATATACATTTTTCTCAAGTGCACATGGAGCATTTTCTAGGATAGACCATATGTTAGAATAGTCTATGTTAGGTCTAAACAATTCTTAGCGAATTCAAAAAGGTCGAAATCATATCAAGTATCTTCTCTGACCACAATGACATAAAACTAAAAGGTAATAATAACAAAACTGGACTTTTCATGAATACATGGAAATTAAACAACATTTTCCTAAACAACAAAGGGACAAAAGAAGAAATTAAAGGGGAAATAAAAATGTTTCTGGAGACAAATGAAAATGGTAACAGAATATACCCGAATTTATGGAATGCAGCAATAGCAATTTTAAGAGGTAAATTTCATAGCATTCCAAATAACCTAACTCTACAACTAAAGGGACTATAAAAAGAAGAAAAAATTGAGCCCAAAGTTAGCAGAAGAAAAAATGGATATATATGAAAGCAGAAATGAAGAAAATAGAGAGTAGAAAAACAACAGAAAAGATCAGCCAAACTAAGAGTTGGTTATTTGACCCAAATTACAAAATTATAAATATAAAGGAGACATTACAACTAACAGAAATACAAAGGATCATAGGATGCTGCTATGAAGAAAAACTGTGAACCAGCTATGATGGAAAAAATAAAAATCATTTAAAAAAGAAATTTCATATACATTGAAATATTAAAAAAAAGAAAAACTGGCCAACTTAAAAGAAATAGAAAAATTCTTAGAAACATACATCTTTCCAGACCGAGTCAGGAAAAAATAGAAAATTTCAATAGTCAAATTACTTATAAGGGAATTAAATCAGTAATCAAAAACCTCCCAATAAAGATAAGCCCAGGACCAAATGCCTGCTTTGGTGAACTTTACCAAATGTTTAAGCATGAATACTACCCTTTGCAAAATCTTCCAAGAAATCAAAAAGAATGGAACTCTCCTAAACTCCTTTTATGAGGCCAGCATTATTCTGATGCCAAAATTAGAAAAGAACACTACTAGAAAAGAAAACTATAAGCCAATATCCCTGATGAATATAGATGCAAATATTCTCTATAAAATACAAGCAAAACAAGTTCAGCAACACATTAAAAGGATCATGAACTGTGATCAAGTGGTATTTATTATCCCTGTGACACAAGAATGACTCAACACTCACAAATAGATCAATGTGATACATCACATTAATAAATGAAAGAATCATGTTATCATTTCAATAGATGCAAAAAAAGCATCTGATAAAATTCGACATCCATTCATGATAAAAACCCTTAACAAATTAGGCATAAAAGGAATCTATCTCACATATTAATGGCCATATATGACAAGCCCATAGCTAACATTCTACTTAATAGTGAAAGGCTGAAAGCTTTTCCTCTAAGATCTGGAACAAGACCAGTGTGCCCACTCTCACCACCCCTGTTCAAAATAGTACTAGGAGTTCTAGCTAGAGTAATTAGGCTAAAAAAGAAATAAAATTTATCAAAATTGGAAAGGAAGAAGTAAAATTGTCTCTATTTGCAGATGACACGATTTTATATATAGAAAATCCTAAAGGCTCAGTGAAAAAACAGTTAGATCTAATCAATGAATTCAATAACATCGCAGGCTACAAAATTAGCACACAAAAACCAGTAGCATTTCTATACACTAACAACACATTTTCTGAAGAAGAAAGAAATTGATTCCATTTACAATAGCATCAGAAACAATAAAATACTTAGGAATAAATTTAACCAAGGAGGTGAAAAATCTCTACTCTGAAAACTACAACACATTGGTGAAAGAAACTGAAGACACAAATGGAAAGTTATCCTGTTTTAAAGGATTAGCAAAATTATTACTCTTAAAATGTCAATACTATCAAAAGCCATCTATAACTTCAATGCAATACCTATCAAGCTTCCAATGACATTGTTTACAGAAGTAGAAAAAAACACTCCTAAAATTTACTTGGAACCCCAAAGGACCTTGAATAGCCAAAGTAATCCTGAGAAGGAACACAGATGTGGGCATCACACTTCCTGATTTCAATTTGTACTATAAAGTGATAGTAATCAAAACATTATGGTACTGGTATAAAAACGGACAAACAAATGGAAAATAATTCACATCCCAGATATAAACCTAATCATATATGTAAGTCAATATTTGACAAGTGAGCCAAGAATATTCAATAGAGAGAAGATAGTCTCTTCAGTAAATGGTGCCAGGATAACTGGATATTCAAATGTAAAAGAATGAAACTGGACCCCTATCTTACACCACTCACAAAAAGTAATGAAATGGATTAAAGACTTAAAAATGACCTGAAAACACTAAACTCCTAGAAGAAAACATAAGAATAAATCTTCTCGACATGGACCTTGGTAATCATTTTTTGGATATGACACCTAAGGCACAAGAACAAAATAAAAAATAAAAACTGGGACTACCTGGACAGCTGCATGCAAAGCAATGAAACTAGAACACACGCTCACACCATGCACAAAAATAAACTCCAAATGGCTGAAAGACTTAAATATACGACAGGACACCACCAAACTCCGAGAAGAAAACATAGGCAAAAAACTCTCTGACATCAACATCATGACTATTTTCTCAGGTCAGTCTCCCAAAGCAATAGAAACTAGAGCAAAAATAAACCCATGGGACCTAACCAAACTGAAAAGCTTTTGCACAGCAAAGGAAACCCAAAAGAAAACAAAAAGACAACTTTCAGAATGGGAGAAAATAGTTTCAAATGATGCAACCGACAAGGGCTTAATCTCTAGAATATATAAACAACTTATACAACCCAACAGCAAAAAAGCCAATCAATCAATGGAAAAATGGGCAAAAGACCTGAATAGACATTTCTCCAAAGAAGATATACAGATGGCCAGAAAACACATGAAAAAATGCTCAACATCGCTGATTATAAGAGAAATGCAAATCAAAACTCCCATGAGATACCACCTCACACCAGTCAGAATGGCCATCATGAATAAATCCACAAATAACAAGTGCTGGAGGGGCTGTGGAGAAAAGGGAACCCTCCTGCACTGTTGGTGGGAATGTCAACTGGTACAGCCACTATGGAGAACAGTTTGGAGATACCTTAGAAATCTATACATAGAACTTCCATATGACCCCACAATCCCACTCTTGGGCATCTATCCGGACAAAACTCTACTTAAAAGAGACACATGCACCCGCATGTTCATTGCAGCCCTATTCACAATAGCCAGGACATGGAAACAAGCCAAATGTCCATCAACAGATGATTGGATTCGGAAGAGTGGTATATATACACAATGGAATACTACTCAGCAATAAAAAAGAATGACATGTTGCAGCAACATGGATGGAACTAGAGATTCTCATACTGAGTGAAATGAGCCAGAAAGACAAAGACAAATACCATATGATATCACTTATAACTGGAATCTAATATCCATCACAAAGGAGCATCTCCTCAGAAAAGAAAATCATGGACTTGGAGAAGAGACTTGTGGCTGCCTAATGGGAGGGGGAGGGAGTGGGAGGGATCGGGAGCTTGGGCTTATCACACACAACTTAGAATAGATTTGCAAGGACATCCTGCTGAGTAGCATTGAGAACTTTGTCTAGATACTCATGTTGCAACAGAACAAAGGGTGGGGGGGAAATGTAATTGTAATGTATACATGTAAGGATAACTTGATCCCCTTGCTGTACAGTGGGAAAATAAAAAAAAATGGGACTACATAAAACTAAAAAGCTTCTGTATGGCCAAAGAAATCATAAACAAAATGAAAAGACAACCTACAGAATGTTAAAAAATATTCGCAAACCATATATAGGACAAGGGGTTAAATATCCAAAATATATAATGAAATCCTACAACAGAACATCAAAAATACAAATAGTCCAATTAAAAATGCACAAAAGACCTGAATAGACATTTTCCAAAGAAGATATATAAAAGGCCAACAAGTACATGAAAAAATACTTAACATCACCTGACTAACAATATTTAGTCATTAGGGAAATGCAAATTAAAACCACAGTAAGGTACTACCTAAAATTGTTAGAATGGTCATTAACAAAAATACATGCAATAAACGCTGGAGTGAATGTGGAGAAAAGGGAACCTTTGTGCAGTGTTGGTGGAATTAAAAATGGTCACAACCACTATGAAAAACAGTATGGAGGTTCCTCAAAAAATTTAAAAAATTAAAAAAAATTAAAAATATATGTGAAGAAAATGAAAACGCCAACTCAAAAAGATATCTGCACCCCAGTGTTCACTGCAGCATTGTTTATAATAGCCAAGACATGGAAACAACCTGTGTCCATCAATGGATGGATGGATAAAGAAGTTATTATATGTAGGTAGGAAGATATAGATATACGTGTAGATTGATATATCTATAGATATATAGATGCAGATTACATATACACAGTGGAATATTATTCAGCCATAAAAATGAAGAAATCCTACCTTTTGCAACAATGTGGGTGGACACTGAAGGCATTATATCAAGTGAAAGAAGTCACATGACAAATATTGTATGATCTCACTTATATGTGGAATCTTAAAAAAAAAAAACAAAAAATAAAAAACAAAAAAAATAAACTCATAGGTAAAGAGATCAGACTTGTTACCAGAGGCAGAAGGTATGGGAGGAGGGATTGAAGAAAGGTAGTTGACAGGTACAAACTTCCAGTTATAAAATAAATAAGGACCAGGGATGTAGTGTACAATATGATGACTATAGCTAGCACTGCTTGCTGTACGATGTACAACAAAGTTGTTAAGCGAGTTAATCCTAAGAGTTCCCATCACAAGGAGAAATTTTTTCATTTTTCTTTTCTTTTTATTGTACCTATATGAGACGATGGATAATAGCTGAACCTATTGTGGTAATCATTTCACAACATATGTAAATCAAACCATCATGCTGTATGCCTTAAGCCTTTACAGTGATGCATGTCAATTATTTCTCAATAAAACTTAAAAAAAAGAAACCAAAATTGGAAATCATAAAAGATGCATTATATAGGTATGTTATACATGCAAAAAATGATGATGCATAAAATGAAGTGAAAGTCTTGTCCTTTAAAGAAGCAAGAAATAATTGAGCATTAATGCTTTATAACAAAAATAAAAGGGCATCCCCACATCACCACTTCAACTCATTCAGTTGGTGACCCTAGCCCTTATGGGGACTTATGGAGGAATTCAGGAGTGAGGAAAGGCTCAGGGATGTTAGAGGAGTCCATTGCCTGAAAATAAAAACATGATGATTTTATGTTGTAAACCAGCTGTCTGAGCATAATCTGTTCAATGGCTCCAGCAGTATGGTCCTCAAAATGTTCTGTGTTAAGATGTGCTAAAAAACTAAAATTAGAGTTACCGTATGATTCAAGAATCCCACTTCTGGGAGTTCCCGTTGTGGCTCAGCAAAAACAAACCTGACTGTAACCATGAGGATGTGGGTTTGATCCATGGCCTTGTTTAGTAGGTTAAGGATCCAGTGTTGCTGTGAGCTGTGGTGTAGGTCGCAGACACAGCTCAGGTCCTGCATTGCTGTGGCTGTGGCATAGGATGGCAGCTGTAGCTATGATTTGACTCCTAGCTTGGGCCTTCCATATGCTGCAGGTGCAACCCTAAAAAAAGACGAAAAAAAAAAAAAAAGAATCCTACTTCTGGACATATACCAGGAAGAGATGAATATGCTAATTTGAAAAGGTATACGCACCCCAGTGTTCACTGCAGCACTATTTACAGTAGCCAAGACATGAAAGCAATGTAAATGTCCATTGACAGAGGAATGGATAAAGAAGATGTGGTGTACATACACACACACACACTCACACAATAAAATAACTACTCAGTCATAAAAAAGAATGAAATAATGCCATTTGCAGAAATATGGATGGACCTTGAAATTATCCTATTAAGTGAAGTAAGTCAGAAAGAGAAAGAAAAATGCCATATGATATCACTTATATGCAGAATCTAAAATATGACATAAATGAACTTATTTATAAAACAGAAACAGAGTCAAAGAGATATAAAACAAACATGGTTACAGAAGGGGAAAGGTGGGGGAGGGATAAATTAGGAGTTTGGGATGAACAGATATACACTATTGTATATAAGATAGATTAAAAAAACAAGGACCTACTGTATAGTAGAGGGAACTACATTCAGTATCTTGTAACAACCTATAATGGAAAATATGAATATCTTGCTGTACACCTGAAACTAGCACAACATTGTAAATCAACTATCATTAAGAAAAAAAGAAAAAAAAGATGCAGTTTAGTCATGCATGGATACACAGGGCACACAAACATGTGTTCACACAGTGGCACAGGAAAACAACCCTACACAAAACACACAGGTACACACACACAGACATTCATGTCCTGCACAAAAACACAGGAGTCTCTAACATACATTTTTTCTTCCCTCTCTCACTTATTGGGTTATGTAACACCCGCCCCCACCCCAGGTTGTGGTGTGTCCCATCTTGCCTCTACTGGAATCAGACTGTAGTGGGCACACCAGTTCTGGGGCAAGGGCAGAGGCAGACAGGTGCTTACAGCCCTTCAGAACGTGAGTATTGGATGAACTGCTGGTCCAGGAGTTGGCACGGCTGAAGGAGGGCCAGAAACCCGGGTCTGGGCCCAGCCACTGACCATCCTGTAGTCCCTACTCATGGGTAAATCCCACACATTGGTCAGCCCTGACAACAGAGGTGATAGGGCATATGATGGATGCTGCTCTGCATGCCTCTTGCAGGGCCCTGGGAATGCTCTTGTCTTCAGCCACTTGCTCTGTAACGAAGGAGGCAGCCTACTGGGGAGAGAGAAGGGAGGGGCCTGGGCCTCTGGTCAGCTCAGGGCTATGGAGAGGAAAGAGACAGGAGGACAGTGTTCTCAAGGCTGAAATGAGGTGTTGGCCCAGACATCTCTCAGGCCAGGCCTTCTAAACAGACCACATTGACAGGGGACAGGGCTAAAGATATGCGTTCACCCCTCACTTGGGCCAGTCCTGGCCAGGCTGTATAGGAAAGTGAACTCTTCCTTCCAGAGTTAAAAAGTCTTCACACAAGACTCTTCCACCTCTGTTCTTATCTTTCTCATAGGCAAGCTGGTTCTGCAGTTGGAGAGGATTGGCTTGGTACTGGGCATTGCCTTTCACTGCACCTGCACTGCTCCCAACACTCACACAGACACACACACACAAAAGCACACACAGACACATACACAAAGGTGTCACACTGGTCCATCTAGAACCTTCTATTTGCAGGGGACTGTTGCACTGCTCCTGACCTCCCTTCCTTATGGCAACTCTGTTCAGGTTTAGGCTGACTTGGCCTTGTCAGTCTTATTTTCCCAGAGGCTTTTGTACCTCCTTCTAGCCAGCCATCATAGAGTGAAAATAATTAATATTTTAATTAATATTTAGTTAATAATTACAAGAGTGCCTGACATATTGTGAGAGGACATTTATGTGTGTAATAAATAAAAAAATCATAACTATTATGTATCAAGTACTTCATAAGGTGCCTGGTGCTTTACATGTATTATTTCATTTTTTCCTCACAACCACCCCTGAGGTTGGTACTATATTATCCCAATTTTATAGATTAAGAAACTGAGGCCTATAGAGGTTTAGGAAATTGTCCAAGGTCACTTACATATTAAGTGGCAGAACAGAGTTTACAATCCACAAAGTTTGGCTGCAGAGCCCTGATGTTTTGTCTCTAGGCCATTCTGCCATGTGAGTCGGGTGTGCAACTCTCAAGGGCACATGGACAATTGGGCCATTCACCCTCTCTGCCTTAGGACCAAAGTCAAAGGTCCTCATGGTTGGCCCTTCAATGGCTCCCTCAAGCCATCAGGATAAAATCTAATATTCCTGATGTGACGTATTAGGCACTCCACAACAGGTCCCTGCCCACGAACCTCATCTTCTATCATTACCTTTCCTTATGTTTTTTTGACCTTTTGCAGTTCCTGGAATATGTCATGCTTTCATTTTCTTCCTAGACTGTGAACATGCAGGGCCTTCTGCCTGGAATGAATGCCCTTCTTCCTTTTGTCCAGGTTGACTATTTATTTACTTATTTATTGGAGTATAGTTGACTTTACACTGTTGTATTAGTTTCAGGTGTATAGCAAAGTGAATCATATATATATATTATAAATATATTATATATATATATATCTCCATTCTTTCCTCTCATATAGGTTATTACAGAATATTAAGTAGATTTTCCTGTGCTATACAGTAGGTCCTTGTTAGTTATCTATTTTATATATAGTAGCGTGGATATGTTAATCCCATCATCTTAATTTATCCCTCGTCCCCAAAGGTTTCCCCTTTGGTAACCATAAATTTGATATCAAAATCTGTGAGTTTGTTTCTGCTTTATAAATGTTTCTTTTGTATCATTTTTATTAGATTCCACATATAAGTGATATCATATGATATTTGTCTTTGTCTGACTTCACTTAGTATTATAATCTCTAGGCCCATCCATATTGCTGCAAATGACATTATTTCATTCTTTTTAATGGCTGATTAATTCCATTATATATATGTATATACACACACCTCATCTTCATCAATTCATATGTCAAAGGACATTGACAAGTTCTTTATGTATTTTCATAGTTAACAAAAATTATGTACATATAAATAAATTTTTCATGTCTTAGAGTAAATAGTCCCAACTCTGGAAATATTATTAATATAGCAAATGAGATCACACTGTAGAAAATTTGCAATATTGTTACCTGCATTTTTAGATGAGACTGAGGCACTGAGGGATGAGGAAACTGACATGAGATTATACACCTGATAAATTGAGGGAGTGGGACTTAAGCACCACAATTGCCTGATTCCAGAGTTGTCACGTGACTGATGAGGGGCCAGGGATCCAGAGATTTGGTAGGTGAAGGTGGACTGCTCCTATCCCTTCCACCCACCTTGCCCCAGAATCCACTTCTTGTGCCTAGTCATTTATGATTGGTGGACAGGATCAGTTCTTGGGATTTGATGAGATGTGTTCCAGGGGAGGCAGTTTTTGTGACAGGGAGAGGGAGAGAACTGAGTAGCATGCCTCAGAACGAATAAGAAGACAGGTGCCAGGAAACTTACGGGAGGCTGTGGAAAGCCAGGAACTAAGTGTGTGTGCATACATAAAATGGTGGGGCCTCTAGGGGTTCCTGGGGTGGAAGGGTTGGCTAGGAGTGAGGGAATGGGAAAGTAGGATTCACCACAATCCTCCTCATCAGCTCCAGTTGCCATAGTCCAGCTCACCTTGCAGTGCAGGAACTTAGAGAGGTAGCCCCAGAGAAATTGGCCCAGGGAACAGGGCTGATGCGGGACTACCTACCCTGAGGCTGGGAAGAGTAAGTAGAGAATCTATCCAAGGGAAGCAAACAGTGCATGGGGTGTGTGGGTGGGTAGGGTGTATACTAGTTTCTTAGGGTTGTCATAACAAATTACTATGAACTAGGTTGTTTAAACCAACAGAAACATTTTCTGGAGTACAGAATTCTGAAATCCAAGTGTTGGCAGTGCCACATTCCTTACTGAGGCTCTGGGATTGAATTGTTCCATGCCTCTCTCCTAGCTTCTGGTAGCTTCTAGGCAGTTGTTGCCAGTCCTTGGCCTGAAGCCACACCAATCCAGTCTCTACCTCCATCTCCACATTGCCTTCTCCTCTGTGTATCTCTCAAAACTCTCTATGCTTTTCTCTTATAAGGATGATTGTATTTAGAGCCTATCTGGATAATCCAGGGTAATCGCTTCATCTGAAGACTTTTAATGATATCTACAAGGATCCTTTTTCTATGGGTTGGGGCTTGATAGCTGTGATGGCCATTATTCAATCTACTACAGAGGATGAGGGTGAGTATCAAGATAATTTCACGATTTACCTGCCTGTGGTTCTTTTGGCTCCTCTCTGATCTGTATGGTGGTTTCATCCTGAGTCTGGCTGCAAGATGGATGATAGTGCTCTGGATATCTTTCTCATGCAGCTCTGTTATAAAGCTAGAAAGCACTAGAAGGGCCCCTAGTAGGTTTTCCCAAGTATCTGATTAGTCTGAACTGTATCACATGCCCATGGCTAAGCCAATCACAGGCCAGGGGTTGAAGCCTCTATGATAGATTTAGACCAATCAGAACCTACCTCTTGAAGCACATGACCATGCAGAGGAGATTGGGTACCTAAAGAAAAATGGAGTTCCAATAAGAAAGAGGAAGCCATGGGATAGCCCTAGCTTTCATAGTTTGGATTGTATATAACCATATTGATTGATTAGGGAATACCTATTTGCCTCCTGTAGCTGCTATTGCTTATCAAGCTAAGCTTGGAGTGTGTAGAAAATGTGTTGCTCAGTCTTCAGAAGACCACACAATACCAGATCTGAGGAGCATATTGCTCAGTGGCATGTCTCCTATATACAAAGAGGGTAGCTGTGATCTCTCATAATTTTTTATTGGGGGGAAATTCACATAACATATGATTAGCCATTTTAAATGTACGACTCAGTGGCATTTAGTGTATTCACAATGTTGTGCAACCACTACCTGCCTCTCATTTCAAAACTATCACCTCAGTACACCTGAAACTAACACAACATTGCAAATAAAATATACTTCAAGAAAAAAACAAAAATTTTATCACCCCAGAAGAACATCCCATATCCATTAAACGGTCACTCCTCATTCACCCCTCCCTCCATCCCCTGGCAACCAAAATCTCTTTTCTGTCTCTATGAATTTGCTTATTCTGGATATTTCATATAAAAGGAATCATAAATTATGTAACTTTTAGTCTGGCTTCTTTCACTAAGCTTATGTTTTCTTTTTAAAAATTTTTTATTATAGTTGATTTACAATGTTCTGTCAATTTCTGCTGTACAGCAAAGTGACACAGCCATACGTATATACATATTTTTTCTCACACTATCATCCATCAGTTTATGTTTTCAAAGTTCATCCTAATTTCTTAGATAAATAGGTAGATAGATAGATAGATCAGTACTTCATTACATTTTTGTGGCTGAATAGAAATTAATTGTATGGATAAACCACAATTTCTTTATTCTTTTTTCTGTTAATAGACATTTGGGTTGTTTCCACTTTTTGACTGTTATGAATAATGCTACCATGAACATTTGTGGACAAGTGCTTATTTGAGCTCTTGTTTTAATTCTTCTAGCTATATTTCTAGGAATGGAATTGCTGAGTCGTATGTTAACTCTATGTTTAACTTTTTAAGGAAGCAACAAAGTGTTTTCCTTAGAGGCTGGACCATTTTATATGCCTACCAACAATATACAAGGATTCCTATTTCTCTACATGCTTCTCGACTCATTTGTTTTCCTCTTTTAAGAAAAATTATAGCCATCCTACTGGGTGTGCAGTTGTATCTCACTGTAGTTTTGATTTGCATTTCCCTAATGATCTGTGATGTTGACCATATTTTCCTGTGCTTTTTGGCTATTTGTATATCTTCTTTGGGGAAATAACTATTCAAGTCCTTTGCCCATTTTTGAATTGGGTTGTTTGATTTTTTTTTTTTTTGTCATTGGGTTGTAAGAGCTCTACTCTGAATAACAACCCTTATCAGATATATGACTTGCAACTATTTCTCCCATTCTATAGGATATCTGTTCATCAACCTGTTAATGTTCTTTGATGCATGAAGGCTTTGTCTACAGATTCCCAAGGCTCCTTACACTGGTGTATTGTAAGAAAGTCATCACCAAGTGCTCTGAGTCATTATAGAATTCAGCCTGGGACCCCTTCCTTCAAAGTCAAGCTTGATTTTTTTCTCTCCAGTCCAGCCAAGTTCCTCCCAGAGAAATGCTGCTCTTCAAGGAAACCCTAGTCTCCTAATGTTCTCTCCTCCCAAATTCCCCCTCTTTCATAACACACAGGGCAGTGTTTGTTCCCTTCCTTTCTTCCTTCTCTTCCTTCGCCATCCCTTCTTCCTTTCCTTCCTTCAAGGTTTCTTCCCAATCCCCAGGCCATCTAAGTATACTGGAGGTAGAAGAAAAGAGGTTTGGGTGAGGGAGGTTTGAGCTGGTGAAGATGACCCTCTGACAGTTTTGAGGAGCCTGAAATCCAGACCTCACACAGCTGTGACCCCAGTGCCTCTTCTCTCACTGACTGTGTGACCAAGGCAAGTCCCATCTCTCTTCGAAGTCTCAATTTCCTCTTCTCTATACTATTAAAACATCAGAACACATCTGTAGCATCTACACTTTTAAAAAATCATATAGTTCAATGAAATCTAACTTTAAATATATATGTATATATATATAACAAATCAAAGCAAATTGGCCCTAGTAAAGGGGAAGTCTCTGCTCAGCTCATCCAGCTAAAGCAGAGGCATGTCCTCAGAACCCTGAAGCTCAGGATATTCATTTACTGAACAAATATTCTTTGAGAGTCTACTATGGCTAGTCTTAAAGTTGCCACTCGGCAGTTCTCTGTGGCATTGGATATTAAAGGAATATGTCATAGGTTCAGACAATGGCATTTGTGTTTCTGGCTCTGTGTCTCCAGTGGCCACCTCCCTGCTCCTTCAGCCTACCCCTCCTCTTACCACTCTCTCTTCCTTGCTTCTCTCCCCCTACATCAATCTCTTGCTTATCTGCCCAACACTGTCTCTTCTAAGGCAGGAAGGGAAAGCTAGACTTATTGGGAGCTCTATTCCAACTCCCTTCTATTTTGTTTGTTCAGATCATCATAGGATTTGTAGATGCTAAAAAAGTTGAAGGGGAATCCCCCAGGACTGAGGTCTCATCTCCACTTTATGGTTTCCAAGTCTTGGAGTATCTGCTTGTTGCTCAATAAACATGCTACCATGTAACTGTCCAGGGCAAACAGCTCTGTGAGAGGTCCCCAGCACCAACTTTTCACTCAAAACCTGCTCATAGAACTTTCCATGAAGCTTGTCTCTGAGTTTAAGAAAAGAAAGAACAGAATGGAGTTACCTGGATGCTATGAACACTATTCCCTCCATCCATTCAGAAAGAGACACATCTAGATTCAGAGGTAGCAGCCAGAAATGGGTGTGTTTAACAAAGTACCCCAGAAAATTCTTATCATCTTTTTTTTAGATTCCTACAAAAGTGATATCATATATTCATCTTTATTTTGTGGTTCTCAGTGGTTATCAGCCCTGATTGCATATCAGGGATGCCCAGGCCATAACTCGGACCAATGACATTAGAGTCTCTGGAGGTGGAACCCAGGTATTGGTAATCTTGTTAAGTTTTCAAGGTGAATCCAATGTGCAAGTAGGGCTGAAAACCATTATCCTAGATGGTCCGTGAACCCCTTTTCAGCCCCAAGTTCTATGGCCTAGAGACTACATGGAGCTGATAAGGCCCCTGGTGGAGGGGGAGGAGGACACTGTAGCGTGGGAGGAGCAGGCTTCTCTGGGGAGGCACTGAAGCATCTCTGGCCACCTGCTGATATGGTGGAGGAGGAAGACAGCAGGGAGGCTGACCTGTTCATGGGCAGAGTCTGAACATCCAGCTTGAAAGCCCGATTTCTAGAAGGGGTCATCGAATGGCATCCCCAAGGGATTTAAATGCTAGTGCAGGAGTCTGATGGGCCTTTGCTCTGGGTGCCTTCCCCTGGAGCTCTCAGCCTTTCATGGAGCCCACAGTCTGATAATAACTCCCTTTCCATGTCTCCAGCAGACAAGGACTCAGGCAGAATGAGGGTCCCCGCTGGGGCTCACATCTTTCTAAGCACTGTGTGGACTATGCCCTGCCTGCCTCAACAAATGCACAGGGCTCCCCTTTACCTTCAAGACAAAACCCTCACTTCTCAGGCAGGAACTATAAGCCCTTCCCCATCTGGTCTCAGCTTCTTTCAGCTCACTCAGCCTTTAAAACCCTCTCTAGCTTCTGAGACAGGGGCCCATGGTAGGCAAGGAACTTAGCAACTTAGCCTAGGTCCCAGAGCACACCAAGTGTGGAAGGGAATTTCTGCTTCCCATTCCAGTTCTCTCTTTTTGTTTGTTTGTTTGTTTGTTTTTAATTTTTTATTGAAATATAGTTGATTTGTAATGTTGAGTTAGTTTCAGGTATACAGCAAAGTGATATATATATATATATATATATATGTGTGTGTGTGTGTATATATATATATACATATATATATGTATATATATATATATATACATATATATATATCCACATATATGTAAATCTATTCTTTTTACCTTCTCTTCCATTATAGGTTATTAAAAGATATTGATTTGCATTTCTCTAATAATCAGTGATGTTGAGCATTGTTTCAAGTGATTTTTGGCCATCTGTTAATGTAAGCTGTTACAACCACTATGGAGAACAGTCTGGAGATACCTTAGAAATCTATACATAGAAGTACTATATGACCCAGCAATCCCATTCTTGGGCATATATCCGGACAAAATTCTACTTTAAAAAGACACATGCACCCGCATGTTCATTGCAGCATTATTCACAATAGCCAAGACATGGAATCAACCCAGATGTCCACTGACAGATGATTATATCAGGAAGATGTGGTATACATACACAATGGAATACTACTCAGCCATCAAAAAGAACAAAATAATGCCATTTGCAGCAACATGGATGGAACTAGAGACTCTCATTCTGAGTGAAGTAAGTCAGAAAAAGACACATACCATATGATATCACTTAAATCTGGAATATAATATGTGGCACAAAGAAACCTTTCCACAGAAAAGAAAATCATGGACTTGGCGAACAGACTTGTGGTTGCCAAGGAGGAAGGGGAGGAGTGGGAGGGACTGGGAGCTTGGGTTAAATAGATGCAGAATGTTGCCTTCGGGATGGATTGCCTTTGGGAACTCTGTCTAGTCAATCATGATGGAACATATAATGTGAGAAAAAAGAATGTGTACATGTATGTTTAACTTGGTCACCATGCTGTTCAGTAGAAAAAAATATATATATAAATAAATATAAAAAATATATTGAGTATAGTTCCTTCTGCTATATAGTAGGTCCTTGTGGTTTACTTATTTTATACATAGTAGTATATATATGTTAATCACAAACTCTTAATTTATCTCCCCTCCAAGCTCTTTTGGTAACCATAAATTTGTTTTCTATGTCTGAGTCTATTTCTGTTTTGTAAATAAATTTGTTTGTATCCTTTTTTTTTACATTCCACATGTAGGTGATATGATATATTTGTCTTCCTCTAGTGGTCTTAAATTATAACATTGTATCTCCTTCACTTTCACATCTAACCCCTCTTCCTAGGAGCCAGGCAGGGCCTCAAATGGGAGTGAGTAATGTATTTTCCAGACAGGCTAGAAGGCAAACTGAAAAAAGAGCAATTAAGGCCAGATGGAATTGGATGTGAGGCCCTTCCTGGCCATGGCTTTTTCTAGAAGATCTAGGTTTTCAGTAAGACTGAGCACAATGTGTGCATCCAAGCAGGATTTGAGTGGGCCGCGTCTCCCTCCTCTAGGCTGTCCCCTGCCCAGATGCCTCAGCCCTTATGGAGTCTTACACCTATGGTTTCAGATGTGTATATATGATCCAAGTCAAAAAGTTCCCTCCCCATATGTCATTCAAGCCTCTGAGTATTTCAGGTTTTGGTACACATGGAAATGCATGTCTATACAAAGATATTCATCCATTGAACAAATATGTTGCCCTGACTCGTGAGACCCCAGGAGGCCCAGTCAGCATTATTACTGTTTCTCACCATACATCATGTTTAACCTGATGAGTCACAGTTTTAAAACTACTTCCTCATCTGTTCACCCTTTCCTCCTTAATAAAACCCATTTAAGGCAAACGTGGTGATTTCACTGTTGTAAATGGGGAAACTGAGGTTCAAAGGCCAGAACATACTTTCTCAAGATCAGAGTCATTGATGAAACCAATCCCAGAATCCAGGTTCTGTGTGGACCCCCTAGCAGGCTGCCCCTTCCTCCAGGCACAGGCTCCCACACCCTCTCATGGGTAACCATTTCAGTGTTTAAACACCCCTCACCAGCTCTGGCTTTTTCGAATGTCTGACCCCAGTTTCTGTAGCTGGCATATGCAGTCTAGCTCCTCTGGTTCTGTCCCCGTGTAACATCTGAGATTTCGGGGAATGTCTTGCCAAGAGTGGCCTGGGATTCTCATGAAGGTATGGAGGGAAGAGGTAGGTGGATAGGAGAGTGGGGTAGTCCTGCTACTGACCTGGGTCCCTGGACTCTAATCACTAGAAATTGATAAGAGGTCAGACAAGGAATTCAGACAAGGTTTTATTGGGGCTTGAGCTGCAGCCCTAGGGGGGTGAAAACAAGTAACAAGTTCTCATGCTTGCTCTCTGGGCTTAGGGTAGTTGGCGGGCTGGGCGGCGAGCTGGTTCCTTAAATGGGCTGAGAGTAGGGGTGGATTGGGTTGGGCTGAAGGGGTGGCTTAGGTGATCTGCCTACCTCCTTAGTGGTGCTATGTGCAGGGATCATGCACAGTATCCTGCTTTTGCTCCTGGAACCTCAGAAGTAGCAGTTGGGTTTTGGCCTTTTTGCATTTTGTTCATAATTCGCCCCAACTGAGCATGCATGCAGTTATTTTTAGTCCCTTATAATTTCTTTGTATGTTTCTGGAGGTGTTGGTCCAGATACAAGCACCCCAGTAACGGGTCCCAGGTCTCAGCATGTCTCAGTCCCAAAGCAACTTTTCAGTGTCAGGGCAGCAAAGAGAAACTGAATGTACTTGCTCCGTCCATGTCCCCCACTGTGCAGCTCAGCAGTCCCCACCCAGATGGCCTGCTCTGATAACTTCCTCTTGGAAGGAGCTTCCCCACCCAAATATTACAGCTCCACATCTCTTCCCCAATAACTCCCGCCCTTCAAAATCACCAGAACTTTCCCCAAGAAAGATATGACTGTGCAGTCTTGCTTACTGACCTCTAGGCAGTCCTGCCTAGAATGAGGCCAGTGGCCCAAACTCAACACTTCCTATTCACCCTATTCAATCTGAACTTGACTGATAGGTCCTCAGAGGGTGGCTCTCTATCCTCTCCCTCACTGCTGTCAGAGAGCTTTTATAGATTAACTTCATTTGGCTCCTCCACCACTTCCTTGGCTCTATTCTTTCTCCTTCTCTACTCTGCTCTTTACCCCTTGGAGGCAGAGGGGCGCCCCATCCTTAGTGAATGTATTGCCTCCCTCCCTGGCCCTCTAATCTCCCACTGGGTTCAGTCAAAGGGAAGCACCTGCAGGGGATGGGAGGGGAGTAGAGAGAAGTCTTGATGTTTCTTCTCCTGTGGTCACTGCTGTGGTGCAGTTTCAATCGCTGTCCTGGAAACTTCCTCATGCTGTGGGCATAACCAAAAAAAAAAAAAAAAAAAAAAAAAAAAGGTATTTCTTCCTCTTTCCTTCCCAAGAAGAAGGCAGCACCTTCTTCTTTTTTTTTTTTTTTTTTTTTTTTAATTTTCCCACTGTACAGCAAGGGGGTCAGGTTATCCTTACATGTATACATTACAATTACAGTTTTTCCCCCACCATTTCTTCTGTTGCAACATGAGTATCTAGACATAGTTCTCAATGCTATTCAGCGGGATCTCCTTGTAAATCTATTCTAGGTTGTGTCTGATAAGCCCAAGCTCCCGATCCCTCCCACTCCCTCCCCCTCCCATCAGGCAACCACAAGTCTCTTCTCCAAGTCCATGATTTTCTCTTCTGAGGAGATGTTCATTTGTGCTGGATATTAGATTCCAGTTATAAGTGATATCATATGGTATTTGTCTTTATCTTTCTGGCTCATTTCACTCAGTATGAGATTCTCTAGTTCCATCCATGTTGCTGCAAATGGCATGATGTCATCCTTTCTTATGGCTGAGTAGTATTCCATTGTGTATATATACCACATCTTCCGAATCCAATCCTCTGTCGATGGACATTTGGATTGTTTCCATGTCCTGGCTATTGTGAATAGTGCTGCAATGAACATGCGGGTGCATGTGTCTCTTTTAAGTAGAGCTTTGTCCGGATAGATGCCCAAGAGTGGGATTGCAGGGTCATATGGAAGTTCTATGTATAGATTTCTAAGGTATCTCCAAACTGTTCTCCATAGTGGCTGTACCAGTTGACATTCCCACCAGCAGTGCAGGAGGGTTCCCTTTTCTCCACAGCCCCTCCAGCACTTGTTATTTGTGGATTTATTCATGATGGCCATTCTGACTGGTGTGAGGTGGTATCTCATGGGAGTTTTGATTTGCATTTCTCTTATAATCAGCGATGTTGAGCATTTTTTCATGTGTTTGTTGGCCATCTGTGTATCTTCTTTGGAGAAATGTCTATTCAGGTCTTTTGCCCATTTTTCCATTGATTGATTGACTTTTTTGCTGTTGAGTTGTATAAGTTGTTTATATATTCTAGAGATTAAGCCCTTGTCGGTTGCATCATTTGAAACTATTTTCTCCCATTCTGTAAGCTGTCTTTTTGTTTTCTTTTGGGTTTCCTTTGCTGTGCAAAAGCTTTTCAGTTTGATGAGGTCCCATGGGTTTATTTTTGCTCTAGTTTCTATTGCTTTGGGAGACTGACCTGAGAAAATATTCATGATGTTGATGTCAGAGAGTGTTTTGCCTATGTTTTCTTCTAGGAGTTTGATGGTGTCCTGTCGTATATTTAAGTCTTTCAGCCATTTGGAGTTTATTTTTGTGCATGGTGTGAGGGTGTGTTCTAGTTTCATTGCTTTGCATGCAGCTGTCCAGGTTTCCCAGCAATGCTTGCTGAATAGACTTTCCTTTTCCCATTTTATGTTCTTGCCTCCCTTGTCAAAGATTAATTGACCATAGGTGTCAGGGTTAATTTCCGGATTCTCTATTCTGTTCCATTGGTCTGTCTGTCTGTTTTGATACCAGTACCACACTGTTTTGATGACTGTGGCTTTGTAGTATTTCTTGAAGTCTGGGAGAGTTATGCCTCCTGCTTGGTTTTTGTTTCTCAGGATTGCTTTGGCGATTCTGGGTCTTTTGTGGTTCCATATAAATGTTTGGATTGTTTGTTCTAGTTCTGTGAACAATGTCATGGGTAATTTGATAGGGATTGCATTGAATCTGTAGATTGCTTTGGGTAGGATGGCCATTTTCACAATATTGATTTTTCCAATCCAGGAACATGGAATATCTTTCCATTTCTTTACATCTTCTTTGATTTCTTTGATTAAGGTTTTATAGTTCTCGGCATATAGGTCCTTTACCTCTTTGGTCAGGTGTATTCCGAGGTATTTGATTTTGTGAGGTACAATTTTAAAAGGTATCGTATTTTTGTATTCCTTTTCTAATGTTTCATTGCTGGTATACAGAAATGCAACTGACTTCTGAATGTGAATCTTATATCCTGCCACTTTGCTGAATTTATTAATCAGTTCCAGTAGTTTTGGGGTTGAGTCCTTAGGGTTTTCTAGGTATAGAATCATGTCATCTGCATACAGTGACAGTTTGATCTCTTCTCTTCCTATATGGATGCCTTTGATTTCTTTTGTTTGTCTAATTGCTGTGGCTAAGACTTCCAAAATGATGTTGAAGAGCAGTGGTGAGAGTGGGCATCCCTGTCTTGTTCCACATTTGAGTGAGAAGGCTTTCAGTTTTTCCCCATTGAGGATTATATTTGCTGTGGGTTTCTCATAAATGGCTTTGATTATATTCAGGAATGTTCCCTCTATACCCACTTGGGCGAGGGTCTTGATCATGAATGGATGTTGAACTTTGTCAAATGCTTTTTCTGCGTCTATTGAGATGATCATATGATTTTTGACTTTTTTTTTGTTAATGTAGTGTATGATGCTGATTGATTTGCGTATGTTGAACCATCCTTGTGAACCTGGGATGACCCCAACCTGGTCATGGTGTATAATTTTTTTGGTATGTTGTTGGATTCGGTTGGCTAAGATTTTGTTGAGAATTTTTGCATCTATACTCATCAATGATATTGGGCGATAGTTTTCTTTTTTGGTGGTATCTCTGCCTGGTTTTGGAATGAGGGTGATGGTGGCCTCATAAAATGTCTTTGGGAGTATTCCTTCTTCTTCAACCTTTTGAAAGAGTTTAAGGAGGATGGGCACCAATTCCTCTTTATATGTTTGATAAAATTCACCTGTGAAGCCATCTGGTCCTGGACTTTTATTTGTAGGCAGTGATTTTATGACCTCTTCAATTTCATTTCTAGTGATCGGTCTCTTCAGTTGGTCTGTTTCTGCTTGATTCAGTTTTGGCAGGCTGTAAGATTCTAGAAAATTGTCCATTTCTTCCAGATTGTCAAACTTATTGCCATATAGTTGTTCATAGTATTCTCTTATGGTTTTTTGTATTTCTGCTGTATCCGTTGTGATTTCTCCTTTTTCATTTATAATTTTGGTGATTTGGGTTCTTTCTCTCCTCTTTTTAGTGAGTCTGGCCAGGGGTTTATCAATTTTGTTCACCTTTTCAAAGAACCAGCTCTTGGTTTTATTAATTTTCTCTATTGTTTTTTGAGTCTCTATTTTATTGATTTCTTCTTTGATCTTTATAATTTCCTTCCTTCTGCTGACTTTAGGACTTCTTTGTTTTTCTTTTTCTAATTCATTTAGGTGGAGGGTTAAGTTGTCAATTTGGGATCTTTCTTCTTTTTTGAGAAAGGCCTGTATTGCTATAAATTTCCCTCTGAGCACTGTTTTCGCAGCATCCCATAGATTTTGAGAGGTTGTGTCTTCATTATCATTTGTTTCAAGGTAGTTTTTAATTTCCTTCTTGATTTCCTCATTGACCCATTGGTTTTTTAGTAGCATGTTGTTTAGTCTCCATGGAGTAGGTTTTTTCTCTTTGCTTTTCCCATGGTTGACTTCTAATTTCATGGCATTGTGGTCAGAGAAGATACTTGAGATAATTTCTATGCTCCTAAATTTATTGAGATTCGCTTTATGTCCCAATATGTGGTCGATTCTTGAGAATGTTCCATGAGCGTTTGAGAAGAATGTGTATTCTGATTTTTTTGGATGTAGTGTCCTGAAGATATCAATTAAGTCTAACTTTTCTATTGTTTCCTTTAGGATCTCTGTTGCTTTATTGGTTTTCTGTCTAGAGGATCTGTCCATTGATGTGAGGGGGGTATTTAGGTC
This sequence comes from Sus scrofa, assembly GCF_054392235.1. Lineage (NCBI taxonomy): Eukaryota > Metazoa > Chordata > Mammalia > Artiodactyla > Suidae > Sus > Sus scrofa. Next base: position 64,906,401 of record NC_139401.1, read on the forward strand.
TCCTACTATGATTGTATTCTCATCAATATCTCCCTTTATGTCTGTTAATATTTGTTGTATGTATCTGGGTGCTCCTATGTTTGGGGCATATATGTTGATGATAGTAACATCCTCTCCTTGGATGGATCCCTTAATCATTAAATAGTGTCCTTCTTTGTCTTTCTTTATGTCTTTTGTTTTAAAGTCTATTTTGTCTGATATGAGCATTGCGACTCCTGCTTTTCTGTCATGTCTATTGGCATGAAATACTTTTCCCCAGCCTTTCACTTTCAATCTATATGTATCTTTTGTCCTAAGGTGAGTTTCTTGTAGGCAGCATATTGAAGGTTTTTGCCTTTTTATCCACTCAGCCAGTCTGTGTCTTTTGATTGGGGCCTTCAGTCCATTGACATTTAAGGTGAAATTGATAGATGATTATTTATTGCCATTTGAACCTCGTGTTCCAGTTGATTCTATGGTTCTCCATTCTTCTTTTATTTATTTATTTTTTTTTTTTTTGGTTGGATGGTCTCCTGTTATTATCTGCTTGAGTGTATTTTTTTTTCATTTTTTGCAAATGCAATATTTGGTTTTGGCTTGTGGTTGCCCTGTTTTTTAAGTATGCTAACCCCTTCCCATAATTGTGTGTTTTAGCCTGATGGTCCTGTAAGTTCAAACACTTCATTATTATATTAAAATTAAGAAGAGAGACATACATACAAACAAAAAGGATTATTTACCTCCTAACATCCCTTGCCCACATTTTATGGTTTTGATGACTCTTTTATTTTTTTCTTTTTAATTTTATTTTGTTTGAAGCATGTTCATGATTAAATCTGTATGCTGGCTTATTTGAGTGACTGCTCTCTGATTGCGGTTTCCTCAGTCCTAGTTCTTCCTCTTCTTCTTCTTCTTCTTTTTTTTTCTTTTCTTTTTTTCTTCCCTTTCCTTCCTTTCTTTTTGGTTTAGAGAAGCCCTTTCAATATTTCCTTTAACCTGGGTTTTGTGTTGCTGTATTCTTTAAGTTTTTGTTTGTTGGGAAAAATTTTTATTTCCCCTTCTATTTTAAATGATATTCTTGCTGGATAAAGTATTCTAGGTTGCATATTTTTTCCTTTTAGCACTTTAAATATCTCTTGCCATTCCCTTCTGGCCTGTAGTGTTTCTGTAGAGAAATCAGCTGATATTCTTATGGGGGTTCCCTTGTAGGTAACATTCTGTTTTTCTCTTGCTGCCTTTAGGATCCTCTCTTTATCACTAACTTTTGCCATTTTTATTATGATGTGTCTTGGTGTGGGTCTGTTTGGGTTCAGTTTGTTTGGGGCCCTCTGTGCTTCTTGTATCTTGAATCCAGTATCCTTTAGATTTGGGAAGTTTCCAGCGATAATTTCTTCAAATATATTTTCCATTCCCTTATCTTTTTCTACTCCTTCTGGAATTCCTATTATGTGTAGATTGGCCCGCTTTATATTATCCCATAGGTCTCTTATATTGCTTTCCAGTTTTTTGATTCGGTTTTCTGTCTGTTGACCAGATTGAGTGATGTCCATTATTCTATCTTCCATATCACTGATTCGTTCTTCTGCATTATTCATTCTGGTTTTTACTGCCCCTAGTTCAGTTTGCATCTCTGCAAATGAATGTTCTAGTTTTTCTTGGCTCCTCCTTATATTTTCTAGCTCCTTTCTGAGGGTATCTGCATTACTGTTCCTATCTTCTCTTAATTCCTTCAGTATTTTCAGTATTTCTCTTTTGAATTCCAGGTCTGTCTGACTGCAGAGATCTGTTTCATTGTTGACTGTTTTAGGTGAGTTCTCCTGTTGGTTTGACTGGGGGTGGTTTCTCAGCTTCTTCATCTTGCTTGTTGTCTTCTTTCTCCTGAGGGAGTTGTACTCTCCGTTATCGGGTAGTGTTTGCCTTGTCACTGCCGTGGAATATTTCCTGAGGGCTGGCGTTGTTGGTCAATCTTTTTTGAGGCAGTGTGGCTTTTCTGGAGTGTTGATGGGACTAACAGTGTTTCTTTGAAGCAAAGGAGGACTTCCTGAGGGCAGACAGGACTGGGAGGTCCACCCCAGGATGGTAGCAGATTTCACTTGGTTCTCAGCACCCCCTGGGGTCTTGGGCGGGTAGCAGGGCCTTTGGAGACTCAAGAGGCTCCTCCCCAGGGCAGCCCGATTCAGAAAAACCGTCTGAGATCTTTTCCCAACTCGGCCAGGCTTGTTGCAGCTTTTCTGGGCTGCAGGGGGTCCTGCCTGGAGCTGGCAGTCCTATGCAGCTGGTCCACTAGGTCTTAGCACCCCCTGGGGTCTTGGGCGGGTAGCAAGGCCCTTGGAGACCCAAGAGGCTCCTCCCCAGGGGAGCCCGTCTCAGAAAAACCGTCGGAGAATTAGGCCGATCTATTCACGGCCTGGCTAGGCTTGTTCTAGCTTTTCTGGGCTGCAGGCCTTTTCTAGGGGGCTGGTGGTGTTTGGTGCTGCTCTGTGGAAGTGTAGCCCCTCCAAAGGGCAAGCAGGCCTGTGCAGGGACAGCCCCTGCGGTGGTAGGCTTCAGGCAATTGTTGAGGCCAGCCCTCCTGGATGGCAGGCAGCCCCAGGTTCCGCGAGAGCGTAGGGGGTGGCGGGGGTTGGGGGAGGGAATGCACTGGGAAGCACAGCTTTCTGCTAGCTAGCGGGCCTGTAAGCTTGCTGTGGCGTGGGGGGTATTCTATGGGAACCCACCCCTTCTTCTCTCCCCTCCCCAGCACGGGCGCAGACCAGGCTCTTCTCCCAGGTTCCCTCTGAGGCGGCTTTCCACTTCTCCGCCCCTAGAGTATTGCTCCCTTCCTCTGCGACAGCTTTGTTTTCTAGTCTCCCAGGCAGTCTCTGCCCCGTCAAATGGTTTAGAGACCTCCCAAGCAGTTTCCGCTCTTCCCCGCCCCCCTAGCCTGGGGACTAATTTCTGGAGCCGAGGTCTCGGTGCCCAGCCCCCACCCAGGCGTCCCCCGGCCCCCTCTCGGGGACCAACCTTCAGAGGCGAGGTCTCGGTGCCCAGCCCCCACCCAGGCGTCTCAATTTTTGGTGACTGTGCCCGTAGTTCAGATGGTCCGTTGGGTTCTTGATCCGTTTTTCCGTACTCCGACTTACTGCTACACTCTTCTCTGCATCTGGGGATTCCTCCGGTTCGTTTGATCTTTCGCCCGGTAGGTGACTTTCCAGGGTGCGGGATCCCTTTCTCCTCCGCAGTTCCCTTTCGGGAGCGCCCGTCCCGCTGGGATTCACCTTCTCTCACTCTCCTCTTTTCTCCCGTTCTGCCCAATAATGTCACGAACTTCTTGCCGTTATTGGAGTTTAGGTTCCTCTGCCAGCGATTGGTTGCTGTTCTGTGCGAGTCATTTATTCTGTAGATGTGCTTTTTTTGTTGTGTTTGTGGGAGAGGGCGAGCGTGTCCCCCTACTCCTCCGCCATCTTGTCCTCCCTCCCCAGCACCTTCTTCTGACAGAATCACCCTTCTTCTTTTTTTTTTAATGCAAGTGGATTTTATTTATTTATTTATTTATTTTGTCTTTTGTCTTTTTGTCTTTTTGTTGTTGTTGTTGTTGTTGCTATTTCTTGGGCCGCTCCCGCGGCATATGGAGGTTCCCAGGCTAGGGGTTGAATCGGAGCTGTAGCCACCGGCCTACGCCAGAGCCACAGCAACTCGGGATCCGAGCCGCGTCTGCAACCTACACCACAGCTCACGGCAACACCGGATTGTTAACCCACTGAGGAAGGGCAGGGACCGAACCCGCAACCTCATGGTTCTTAGTCGGATTCGTTAACCACTGCGCCACGACAGGAACTCCAGAATCACCCTTCTTAATGGTGGCCACATTTCTGTAAATCAAATTGTGTGGGACAGCAGACAGGCCAGCTTCTTACCCACCTCCCTGCCTCCCTCCCTCCCATCCTCTTTGCTTTCACACAGTCACACGTGCACTCACTAATATCCCTCCCTCCCAAGAGTTCTCTCTCTCTCTCTCTCTCTCACACACACACACACACACACACACACACACACACCGTCTTGTTCTCCCCATGTACTGGCTCTTACATGTACACATTCACATGCAGCTGCCAATACCATGTGGCACACACTGCTCATCTCCTCAGCCTCACACATGGCTCTTCTCAGAGACATAAGGATTCACACAGAGACTCACAATCACACATACACACACTCAGTAGCCCTGCTCTGAAAGAGGCTTTCTTCCTTTGTCCTCCCTCAGATGCTCCCAGCTGCCTCTCCAGCCTGGGAGATGAACTTGAGAAGCCATGCCTGTCTACAGTCCCACAGTCTCAGATGAGTCCTAGAACCCTGCCAGTTTCTTTGTCTCCTGGTGAGTCAGGAAAAAGTTATTCTTGAGAGGGAGAAAGAGGAATCAGAGGCCTTTCCTGCTGTCAGGAGCCAGGCACTCACCTCATCTGCCCTAGGCTTCAGTAGGCAGGACAAAGAAGCTGGAAAGGCCCACTTGGTCTCCCTTCCCCATCCCGACCTCACTAGGAGAGTTGGAGGTCGGAGGTCATTTTTTCATGCAGCAAATACTTTTGAGTGTCTCTTATGTGCTAGACACTGGGTATAAAGTGATGAACAAAAGAAATGTGGTTCTTACCCTTTAAGAAGTTTATAGTAGAGCATGAGGTAGGGTGTAAATCTGCAAATTATTAATTACAGTGATTTGTGGTGAGCTCTATGCTGGGAAAGGATGGGACATAATGAGAGCATGCATGGGGGGAACTAACCTAACTTGGAGGGCCAGGGAAGCTTCCCAGAAAAAGGGGGATAATGAAACAGAGTTCTGAAGAATGAACAGGATTTAATTAGGCAAAAGTAGTGTGGGTGGGTGGGGAGAAGAAGGGTGTTTCAGGCAGTGAAAACAGCATGGGAAAAGGCCCTGAGGCTGGAAACATTTGGAGTGTTTGAGAAACCCAATGCAGTTAGAGCATGTGAAAGCAGAAGAACTGGTAGGGGATGACATGGTAGAGGTTAGCAGAAGTCAGAGCTCACGGGGGCTGTGGCAGAGACTGGACTTGATTCTAAGGGCAATAGGAAGCCATTGGAAGGTTCTGTACATGGGAGCGCATGATTTGATTTGCATTTTAGAAAGATCATTCTGGCTTCTATGGAAAGGATAGATTGGAAAAGGCAAGAGCCAACTCAGAGAGACCAGTAGGGAAAGTATATAAGGTATAATCCAGTTTAGAAAACAGAACCCAATTTGTGTTTTCTAAATGAAGGAAACTTAACATGAGGTCTGGGTTACACAGAGGACAGAAGAGCTGAGAAGTCAAATGGGGGAGAGTGAGGCAACCCACAGTTTAGCAGCACCAGGAGATAGCTATCACCCCTAGGCTTGGGGAACAATGGGAAAAGGGGATTATTGGAGCCCAGAAGCTGGGCCAATCCAGTGGGAGCTAAAAGTACAGAGTGTTGTCTGCTGAGAAATGAAGCACAAGGGAGATATGGTTGCTGCCAGAACCACCACCCCAGGCAGAACTAGAGGCAGAGAATGGCCCATGTTGTCTAGTCTCTAACCATTGCCTCCCATTGGCCAAACCCAATACAGAACAGAGTGAGGGAAGGGTCAGGAAAAATATCTGAGTGTAAATTGGCAAATGACAGACACAAAGAGGCTTGTATCACCATCCAGGTAAAGAATGTTGGTGGCCTGAGCTAGGGGGACTAAGTCATTGCTTGCAACTCCCTGCACCCAAACATCACAATATTTTCAGAAGCCTGTTTCCCAGGGATGAGACTCCCTGAGTGTCTGATGGTCAGGGAGGGAAAGGCATGGTTAGGACACAGAGAGCAGAGGAGCCTCCACTCACAGGCTGTCACATTCCCATGACACCAAATCCCAGAACAGAAGTTTCAGGTACTCAGGCTAACTTGCTAGAAGGGTACCAGATCCCCAAAATACGAATTGTTCCCATTTCTTCTGGACATTGGTAAAATGCTAGTCCTCCCTAGGAGAGTCTGTACTATGGATCTGCTATTCTGACCATCATAGAACACAGCTCCATCTTATGACACTCATTGACTCAGGAACTGTAAATAGTTTCTCATAATTTGCAGGAAAGTCCAAATTTAGACCATGGGCATCCATGATTGTCTACAACCTGGCCCCAATCTCCCTCCTCAACTAGATCTTCCCTCTTTCTATTAAATAGTAGTACTAATTGCTATTTATTGAGATGCCTGTAAGTTGTATGCTATTGTAAGAGGTCTAAATGTATTAACTCATCAAACTCATAATAGCCATATTCAGAGGTCCTATAAATGAACCAACTCCCTCATTCCTAATATAAAGCTAATGATAACATATGCCTCCAAGATTGCTAGAGAGATTGAGTGGGGCAGTGGATAAAAACAAGGCCTTTGCAGAAAATAGAAAAGCAGGAGATTAAATCAATCAAAATTCTGGATTTCTGATAAAAAAATTAAGAGATAAACCACCAACAAATTTAATTTTTAAAGGGAAAAAGCACAAATGAGAGGACAGGAGGGAGATAACTACTGATAAAAAGTAGTTCATTAAAAAATACTTTGCATAACTATATGTAAATAAATTAGACAACCTAGATAACATGCATTATTTTATAGGAAAATACAATTTACCAAAATGGGCCCAAGTGTTGATAAAAAGACTAAGGAGAATAGTTATAATAGAATTAAAAGAAATTATTATGCAACGATCCCACAAAAGTCAATAGGCCCAGATGTTGTCATAGAGGAATCCTACAAAATAGACCACATGGTCTTAGTGCTACTTAAATTGCTTCAGAGAAAATGAAGGAAAACTTCCAATTTCTTTCTACAAAGTGAGTATAACACTGACATCTAAGTATGATATATAATATGATAAAGAGTTTTAAAAGAAGAACATTTCAGATAAATATCTTTTATGAATATTGATGTAAAAAATCAAAATAAAATGTTACTGAACAGACTTCACAAGCATGTTAAGAAAACATCATGATCATAACAGGTTTATGAAGAAACGCAAGGATGATTCAATATTAGAAAATCTATTAGTATAAACTACTATATTGATGCATTAAAAGTTCTGAAAAAGCCTTTGAAAAAATTCAGCCCTCATTGCTAAGAAAATTTAACATTCTGACAAAAGAAACCCAACAACAAACAAACAAGGCCTCTGGTAGTAGAAGTAAAATCTCCTGACTAAGAGCTAACTATGACTTGCCGGTTTCCTCATGACCATTGGTTTGCTCTCTCAGAGAGTGAGGCTGCAGGTTAGGGAGGCAGAGGCTCTGGAATAGCTGTGTCCCAGGATAAAGGAAAGGAAGTGCCTGCCTCTCTACAGGCAGCCCGGAGCTCTGTGGTCTAGAAATCTTCTCTTCTGGGCTTTGGCAAATACCCTGAAAGGCAGTGTCAGTATCCCCATGTCACAGATGAGAATGCCAAGGCTTTTGAAAAGCAAGAGAGGGTAGAAAACAAGAGATGGCCTGAGGCTCAGGCTACCACCCCAGTGTATTCTGGGAAAAGCTGTTCTATAACCACAGAAGGGCTCAGTCCCTCCCACCTCCAGAGTCTTGTCTAGAAGAGGCACCCTCTGCTTGCCATGGATGGTGGTACTCACTGTTTCTGGATGTGCCTTAAAGGCTGCACGTGTCTTTGAAGCATATCCTGGGACTCAGCCACCTGCTAAACACTCCCAAGAGGACACCATCCACAATATCAATGAAGCTCCCAATGCAGAATATTCACATACTATATAGATGTTTCAAAACTGTTAAAAACAATTATAAAGGCGAAGTACATCCAAGCTGGGAGAAATACAGCTAGCCTTGGATGTAAGTCCCAGAGTGCGAACCACAAATCTGGCAGAAAAGGCAGGCTATGTATTCATCCCTCTGCAAGTATACACAAATTGCTCCAACTTCTAATTTGTATATAATTTGTAAGTGTATATTTCCTGTAGCAGATATTTCCACAACTCCGGATTGGCCCTAGCCTGTGGCAGTGAAAAGCTGAGACAAAAAGCAAACCAGAAACAAAGCAGAAAAACAGCAAATTCCTGCCTTCTGCCGGACTTCTTTCAGATCCTGGACCTGGCCTGGTGCTTATTTGCATGTTTCAAATCTCTTCTCACTGGCCACCTCTGCTCACTAATTTCTCTTCTAGAATCATGTGTTCTGCGTATTTCTCTTATTCTCCAGAAAGCCTCACATAGCCTGGGCACTTGAAATATGTAAGACTGATAAGTCTCCCAATTGCTATAGAAATAATCATCCTTTCCCCACACGTACGTACTACGCTGAACAGTTTGGAAAGTGTATTCAGATAAATTATCTTATTTTCTACCCCCTAGTTGTGCAGAGAAGTATCATCAGAGGGAGTTGATCAGTGGAACACACATTGGACAGGGATGCTGGAGTGGCTAATAACTCAGTATGTGGCTTTGAGAAATTTTCTTTCTCCTTAACTATAAAATGAGGGGATTAGATCATATTGGGGGATAAAAGTTTACATAATAAGCAGTGGCAATCTGAAACACCATCTGGAGGTAGATTCCTCAAAGACATCTGGGCTAAGGGAGAAAGAGTCCCCTGTTGGAACAGTGATATCTGCCATAGATGAGGGAGAGGGGAGGGGTAGCACACATGCCACTCATCCACCCTCTTTGGAACAGAGGGTATTTAAGATCCCATTTCAGTTCTTGAGGTCGCTCAGGGAGCTGAAGGCAGAACTGGGACTAAGCTTGTACCTCTACTATGTAGGCTTTCTACCTCCCCTTCCAAGCTCCATCAGGGGCACCAGACTCATAATTTACTTTGGTCCTAGGTACTCAGTTGAGATTTGCTGAGTATTTGCTTTGTAGTTTGGGGGAAGCCATGTCCCCAAATGTTGCTTTCAAGGTACATTCATGTTGCAGCGAGGATCGGTACTTCAAAATTACATAGATTTAATGGATACAATTTGGTAAGTACTGACAATACAGAGAAGAGAGTAAAAATCATGTGCAACTCCACAATCCAAGGTGATCAGTGTACACATTTTAGTGTATTTCTTTCCAGTCTCTCATTTATTATAACATTACATTATAGGGAGTTCCCTTGTGGCACAGCAGGTTAAGGATCTTGTGTTGTCACTGCACCTGCTTGGGGTGCTGCTGAGGCATGAGTTCGATCTCTGGCCTGGGAACATCTACATGCTGCAGGCACAGCCAGACAAAACAAAACAAAACATTATGTATTATTTCTATTAAGGAGTCTCCAAAATTTCAATTAAAAAAAAAACTGTCCAGTGTTCCATTCTGCGGGTGAGTTGTAATTATTTAAACAATCCTCTATTGCTGAGTGTTTTAGTTGTTTTCAATTTATCTTAAACTGCCACATTTTAAACAGTGCAGAGCATCTCCTTAGTCTGAGATAGTTTCAGGGTAGCCCAGCACAGAGTCAGGGGAATGACTGAGATGCACTCTTAAAGTTCATCTTGTGCTCAATGCTCTTTCCAAGCCAGAGAAGGGGAATCCTGTCCTTGAGAAGTTTTATTTCAGCAATAGTTAGGATTATGTTTGTCTCCTCTCTGAGCTAACACATTATTCCTCCCAGTTCTCAAGCAGATGTTAAACTAAGTCCAGGCTGCATAGCTTTAGCCTTCTTGATGACGGATCCTAATTCTTGTCTAATCCACTACTGTGGTAGCTGCAAAAAAATGATCTTCATTGAGGCCCATAAGAATAGCTTTAGGGGCACCTTACAGGGCCCAGTGGGCAACAGATACTTCCAGAGGTGGGGGGTGGGAGGGGGAAAGGACAACCGAAGCCAGAGCATGAGGTCAAGAATGGTGGAAGGAGACCTTTGAGATGGAAGTCCTTTGTTCATGGATGGGAGACCCTGTGAGCTTTGGATAGAGTAAAGTATGGTGAGGGAGGTCCTGCTGAGGAAAAGTATGTAGCCAGAGACAGAGGACCTGTTAGGAGAGGTTGACATTCCTCTGCAAATGGAAGGACAGAGAAGGTTGGAAAAAAAGGATAGATTTTTCAGACCCATTCCAGATACGTCAAATGACTTTGCCTTCCCTCCTCCTAAGCATTATTCTCAAGAGCTAGATAAGAGTTTTGATGCTCACTGGAAGCATAAGGAAAATGAATCAGATAGTCATGAAGAATCTTACCCAAGGGATGTAACCTACCCAAGGAGGAGAATTCATCTATCCATTCATTTGACAAACAAACTCAGGCACTGTGCTGGACACGAAGATGACTATACCTTGGCCCCCATCCTTTACTGGGCAGCAAGCATGTGATAGGAATGGTGAACAAGAGAGACTTGTTCCCCACCCTCAAGAAGCTCTTGCATCTATAGGCACCTTGCCCATTGGGTTGGCAGGTTGTACAGGCTACTCTGCTTGGCCTCTGGCAGGTCCTGTTTAATAGGGTTCCCTCAGACTTTTGAAGGTTTGACAAAAGAGTCTATCCCTCCACACCACCATGTTCCCTGAGGAACAGACCAGTCCCCTGGACTGAGACCATCCCCAAAATGGGATCTGAATTTTGACTGCATGGTCAGTCCAGTGAGGAGAGATACCCAGATGAAATAACAAAGGGTCCAGGCTTTTCTCTTTTCTGGAACAATGAGCCCCCTGTGGCTGGGGATATGCAATCAGAGGTTGTGAAAACACTTGCTGAGGAAGATGTAGAGGGGTTTGGGGCCTCTGGTACCAGTGTCAGTGGGTCCAGAGTGGAGCTAGGTGGACTCCCATGTCCCTTTCTGCTTTGAGAGCTTTTATATTGAAATTCTGTACAGTTGTTTTCCGGAGATGACTGCACAGAGAGTGGGGTGCATGTCCCTAGCCAAGTTAACAAGCTTCCCCTGGGACTACTAGGTGGTCTCAGAGAGATTCTTTAATATTCCTGTTATTCTTCCTACCTGCTCCATGATCTGAGTCCCCACACTCTGTGTAGCCTTAGTTGCTAGGTGAGGGATCAGTCTTGGACACTGAAGCCATACCTATTATGGTTTGGCATCTGCCCACACTTCCAGTTGAGCCTGGCAGCATTGGAAGATGCTGGGGATCAGGTACCTTGTTATCTATCTCCTCATGTAGGCCTACTCCAAGCATGAGGTGGCCCAACCACACTCTTCTTTCTTGCTGACTTATCTGGACTGTTTGTGTCTGAAGTTCCCATGAGAAGATGCATATCTAAGCAGTAGTTTCCCAGGGAATGGGCCAGTGAGGAAAGGAAGGAAGAAGGGAGGCTCGAGGGAAAAAAACATTTATTGAACCAGGTTCCATATTAAGCACCAAAGGAAGCATGGATAAACATTCATTTATTCCTAATTTTATCAATTTGTTTTAACAGACATTTGTCGATCCTACTATATGTCAGGCGTTGGGCCAGATACTGGGGTACTAGAATGAAAAACCACTCTCTCTGATCTCATGAAATTAAATTCGACTGGGAGAGACAGACATAAAGCTAATAATTCCCCCAAATTGATCCTGAATTACAAAGTGTGATAAATACTCTTTTAAAATAAAGGCTTTGAGAGTGTATAGCAAGGGGAGCCCAATTTAGATTGGAAGGGTGGGGAGGCAAATGTCAAGGAAATCCCCTTTGAGGAAAAGACCAAACAATGAAAATTTAAGAAGGTGTATGAGTTAGCAAAATCAAAGTGAAGGGAAGAATGGTCCAGAAAGAGAAATTACTTCAAGCTAGAACCTTGGGGTGCAAAAGAGATTAGAATGCTTAAAGAGGAGTTCCCTGGTGGCCTAGTGGTTAAGTATTTGGCTTTTCAATTGCTGTGGCTTGGGTTCGATCCCTTCCTCAGGAACTTCTGCAAGCCATGGGGGCAGCCAAAAGAAGAAGAGGAAGAGGAAGAGGAAGGGGAAGGGGAAGGGGAAGGGGAAGGAGAAGAAGAAGAATGCTTTAAAGAGTTAGGAGTGTGACTGGGGCAAAAACATTGCACCACTCTGCAGGCTAATCTCCTTCTAAGAACCCAAGGGTCAGGGACTTTGGCCACATTTGAAAGGGGGAGAATGAGGCCCTGCAGAGGAAACTAGTCACTTGGTTTCTGCAGGAACATGTCAAGCTTCCCCAGGCCTGAGCCCAGCTCTGCCTTTCATTGAGCAACACAACATGGTATAGGAACACTTGGAGAGTTTAACCTGGAAGAGACCTGAGCTCACCTGGCTATCTCCACCTTGTTCTTTAAAATCTGTTTCTAATATGCCCCTTCCATGCAGTATTTTCTGAGTGCCTGCTCTGTGCTAGGCCTTTGGTTGGTGCTGAGGACACAGAGATGAATTTGATGGTTTCTTCTTCAAAGAGTTATGCATAAAGAAGGCATTGTCTTTGTTATCAGGAATTCTTCAGCATCTAACCTTGATCTCTCCTACTGCAGTCCAGGATGATGTCACCTGAGACTCCTTTGTGCCAGTCCTCCCTCAGCTTCCTGACATCACCTTGGTAGGATGTAATAAGAGCTTCAGACATCAAGCAGAACTTCTGCTAATGCTCTCTGCTCACCAGCACCAAGGCCTTCCAATTTCCCTCTGGCTTTTCTATCTCCACTGCTCTATTGCCCAGCACTCAAAACTCATTAGAAAATTATTTCTGTGAATGAGCTAGTGGCAGGGGTGGGGGGAGGTGAGGCTTACCAGAAGCTTATGTACTCCTACCCCTCCAAAATCAGTGAATAGAAAGGGACATTGGACTGGAACTTATTCCAGGAATGGGGGTAGAAATTGCCCTGGGACCATGAGGGATTAGATGGCAAGAAACATTGAGCAGTCAGGGAGAGGTCCTAACCTCCCCCCAACTCCAATTTTCCCAAACAATGCTGATTTCTGGGTCTCTCACAGGAGGGGCTGTTGGCCATTTCTTCTGGGGGGCACAGGAGGAGAGCAGTGGACCAGCGATAAAGAGTGAGACTTGGGAACTGGGCAGCCTGGGGTTGAATCTTTGCCAGCTGTGGGACTGTGATAGACATCACCAAGGCTCATATTGATCAGGGTCTTTGCACTTCCAGGTGCATAGGGATTGTATGTTCCCACTTGTTTGAAGTTATATGTGGCCACATGGCTTGTTCTGACCAAAGAAGTGAGGGCAGAAGTGACAGGGATCTAGGTATTTAATTGCAGGCCTTTAATTCTCTACTATTTTCTTTCAATGTCTTTGGTGATGGAGAAAGCACACATTGAGATGGTAGTATGATGGCCATAAGGTGGTGACTGTCTCCCTAGCCTGGATCCTACAGCCCTCCTGCTGAGCCATGACAGGCATATAAGGTGAGAGCATAACAGGCATATAAGTCATTGAGATTTAAGTGATATCTATTATTGTAGCATAACTTGGCCAGTGCTACCTAAAACAGAAATCATGGGCAAATTACTTAACATTTCTGTGCCTAAGTTTCTTTGTAAAATTGGGGTCATAAAAGTCTCAGCCTCCTATGGATATAAAGAATAAATGGATCAATACATAAGGGGCTTAGAACAGTTTGGGGCATATAACAATATATTCAATCAATGTTAGAATTGTTACTATTATCTCCCACCTGGAAAATCTTCTCAGACTTGATTGGATTAAGCAGAAAAACATATAAACAAAGATACTTAGGGATGAGGGAAACTTTAAAGTCTTCTGGTTCCACCTTTATTTTGTTTTGGGGTTTTTTGTGCAGTATCCTTGCCAAGTGCTATCCAACTCTTCTGGAGGTCCTTGCACTGGTCCCAAATGCAGAGCTGCAACCCATTCATAGATATCCTCCCTCTCCCCATCTCTAGTGCATCTATAGCAGGGGTGGCACACACACCTGGGACTCCTGCCTGCACATCTGGTGTTTATCTGATGACACTGGTACCATCCAAGGCACCAGTTTCTGCTGTCACTGATATTGTCACAGAGGGAAAGAACTGACCAACTTTCCTCTCAAGCTGCTTGGAAATTTTACCATGCCCCACGCCCACACAGTTGGCTGCTCTGTGTTTCCATCAGTTTCCCTTCAAAGACACCCCATTTAGTATGCATCCTGGGCTCAGAGCCCTTCTGTCCTTTCCTCATCTTTTGTCCTTTTTTTCTTTTTCTTTTTTACAGCTGCACCTGCAGCATATGGGAGTTCCTGGGCTAGGGCTTGAATCGGAGCTGCAGCTGAGGCCTACGTCCTGGCAACACCAGGTCAGAGCCACATTTTCGACCTATGCCATACCTCATGGCAATGCTGGAACCTTAACCCACTGAGAAAGGCCAGGAATGGGACCTGCATCTTCATGGAGACTACAGCAGGTTCTTAACCTGTTGAGCTACAGTGGGAACTCCTCTTCTGTCCTTTCTGAAAAGGGATCCCTGCTATCTTCCTCCATCAAGTCATTCTGTCTATTCTTCCCAGATTCATGAAAATGGACTCTTTGCCTCTCCATGATCGATCTGTGCTTCCTGTGATGGTCACAGCACCCCCAGGCTGAACTGTAGCGGAGGCACCTACGGGCCTGTGTGGTCACATGGAGGAGGTACTGCCTGAGAGAGGTAAAGAGGCTGGACCACAAGTGTCACTTTCACCTGTCACTCATAATGTCTCACTGCCACCATTTTGGATAAGTGTCTTGTGTTAAGTTGCTAAGAACACAGGAGGGCTGCTTACTGGCTTCAACTATGGGGAGGAATTAGGGCAGCTGTCCTTGAAGCCCAGTCTGAGGTACTCTTCACTGATATCATCTAGGTACATGTTCAAAATGCAAATTTCGGAGTTCCCGTCGTGGCGCAGTGGTTAACGAATCCGACTAGGAACCATGAGGTTGCGGGTTCGGTCCCTGCCCTTGCTCAGTGGGTTAACGATCCGGCGTTGCTGTGAGCTGTGGTGTAGGTTGCAGACGCGGCTCGGATCCCGAGTTGCTGTGGCTCTGGCGTAGGCCGGTGGCTACAGCTCCGATTCAACCCCTAGCCTGGGAACCTCCATATGCCGCGGGAGCGGCCCAAGAAATAGCAACAACAACAACAAAAAGACAAAAAAAAAAAACCAAAATGCAAATTTCTTGGGTGGCTTTGTGGGACAGTTTTTCTGCTATTGGAAGAGGGGCAGCTGGGGGAAGGTAAGAAGCAAGTAGTAAGCATAGGTCCTTATTCTCCTGCCCTGGTGGGGGGACAACTGGATCCTATCTATAACTTTTGCTTGTGACAACAACTTCAAGGTCTAAAGTCAGAGACTGTCCTTTTGAGTGTCTACTTTTTATTAAAAAGAGTGTGGGGCTCTACGTAATTCAGGAAGGCAATTGTAGTGTTTGGAGGACACCTCATTCCACTTTGAAGAAGAAGGGCCTTGAAATTATGATTCAGTGTGTGTGTGACCTTGACAATACAATTCCCCTCTCTGGACTTCACAGTCTAAGGATCTTTCTACTTAGTAGCTCAAAAGCCTCTGATCTGATGATGCTATGTCAAGAGTTAATGTGCATATCTGTAGTTAAAAATTCGCTACATGAAAGAAATTGACTGACAGGAAAGAGAGTAATATATTATTAGAAATAAGCACTTTGTACTCAAACTTAATTAGGGATATTTAGTTGAGGTGGAACATAAAATAAGGTAATAGGAAGGAGTGGGGCAGACAAGTTTACAGCCTCAGAAGGAAGAGGAAAGAGAGGTATGAACAAAGGGGTCTAGTGAAAATGAGAAGGAATGAAAATGAGAGAACGGAGCTTTGAAAGATGGAAAGGACAGAGCTACTGGAGGGAAATGTTGGCACTCATGAGTCTCCATGCCTGCTGGATATCTCACCTTGGATGTCCCACCAGCACCTCAAAGCCACCATGGTTCTATCCCAACTCACCATCTCTCTCCTCCTAAGCCAGATACTCTAGCCATCCAGTCCTGAAGTCTAAGAGTTTTTCTCTCCTTCTTACCATTCAAGTTTGAATCTGTCCCTACCTCCATAGCCATGCTGCTACCACCAGGCCATCGTTACAATGTTGTATTAGTTTCAAGTGTATAGCAAGTGATTCTGATCTTTTTCAGACTCTTTTCCATCATAGGTTATTATAAAAGATATTGAGTATAGTTCCCTGTGCTATATAGTAGGTGCTTGCTGTTTATCTATTTTATATTTATTTACTTTTGCTTTTTAGGGCTGCACCCGTGGCATATGGATGTTCCCAGACTAGGAGTCCAATCAGAGCTGCAGCTGCCAGCCTACGCCACAGCCACAGCAACGCTGGATCCGAGCTGCATCTGTGACCTACACCACAGCTCATGTCAGTGCCGTATCCCTGACCCACTGAGAGAGGCAAGGGATCGAATGCACATCCCCATGGATACTAGTTGGATTTGTTTCCCCTGCACCACAACAAGAACTCATACCTATTTTATATATAACATTGTATATATGTTAATTCCAAATTCATAATTTATCTCTCCCAGCCCCCTTACCTGGAATAATATAGTGCCTCTTCACTATTTTCCTGAGTTCACTCTTGCTCCTCCAACCCATGCTCTGCACCCCTGAAAGACCCTTCAGTAACTAGCTCCCCAGGGCTCTCTGGATAAAATCTAAACTCCTCACCATGGCCTCTAAGGACCCATGTGGTCTGGTGCCTACCTTCTTCTGCAGCTTTATCTCTTCCACTCTCCATGTATATGGCAACCCTCCTATCTTACAGTACACCTCTTGCTCATCTCCAGACTTTGGCACATGCTGCTTCCTCTGCCCAAAACATCTTATTTCTTCCTGCTTCATCACTTGGCAAATTCCTTCTCATCCTTTAAGCCTCATCTCATACAACCTCTCCTTCTGGGATCCAGTCTGGGTGGTGGTCCCTCTTCTGGGCTCCCACAACCTGTGGGCATCTCTTTGTCACTGAACTGATCCACACTGACTGGTATTTATCCGTTTATATTCCAGACTTTCTCACTAGACTGGGCAGTCTTGAGGATAAGGAATCACTTTTTTTGTCCTTGTATGGCATCTTATATATAGGTCCTTAATAATTATGTGTCAAATGACTATTGAAACCCCTTAGTACCTTGTGCACAGAAAGCCAATATTTATCAGCTTGAACTGGTGTCCATGAAAGAAGGAGTAGAGGGGATATCAATGAAACTGGGTAGGACTAGGAAAGAGTTTGAGGTAGTGGAGCAGAGTCTCGGCTGGAAGCTGAAATTTCTGCTAAGAAGGTTCAAGTGAGTTGAGAAAAGGGAAGTTGGTCCAGGCTGTGGGTGTGGGTGGGTGTGGGGTGTGTGTCGTGACACAGAGACCTGAAGGAAAGACACCAGCTTTAGCCCTTCAAGTAGACCAGGTGGTTCTTTGTTTTTTGTTTTGTTTTGTTTTGTCTTTGTTTTTGTTGCTTTGTTTTGTCTTTGTCCTTGTTGTTTACCTATTATATATATATATATATATATATATATATATATATATATATATTTACTTTTGCTTTTTAGGGCTGCACCTGTGGCATATGGATGTTTCCAGGATATGGGTCCAATCAGAGCTGTAGCTGCCAGGCTATGCCACAACCATAGCAATGCAAGATCCAAGCCATGCCTGTGACCTACACCGCGGCTCACAGCAACACCGGATCCTTAACCTACTGAGTGAAGCCAGGGACTGAACCTGCATCCTCATGGATACTAGTTGGGTTCATTACTGCTGAGCCACGATGGGAACTCCCCAAATGGTTCATTATAACTACACTGCTTGTTGCACCTTTTGTGGGCTGGTGGCATGCTTGTGCATACTGGAGTGCTGTGGAGGTTGGGTGGCTGGCAAAGGGATATTTGTGAGACCCCATTCATTCCTCAAATATTTTTTGAAAACCATGCTGTGCCAGACACTATTCTAGACACTGAGGAACTCAGTAGTGAATATGAGGGGCAAATACATACAAAAATTTCTTCCCTCATTAACCATCCCATGCTGTTGGTGGGAATGTAAATTGGTGTAGCTGCTATGGAAAATAGTATGGAGGTTCTTTAAAAAACTAAAAATAAAACTACCATATGATCCAGCAATCCCACCCCTGGACATATATCCAAAGAAAACTTTAATTTGAAAAGATACAAACATACCAATGTTCATTGAAGTATTATTTACAATAGCTAAGACACAGAGCAACCTAAATGTCCAACAACAGAGGAATGGATTAAGGAGATGTGGTACATATATACAATGCAATACTACTCAGCTATAAAAAAGAATGAAATAATGCTGTTTGCAGCTACATGGATGGACCTAGAGATTATCATACTAAGTGAAATAAGTCAGGCAGAGAAAGGCAAATATCATATGATATCACTTATATGTGGAACATAAAAAACAGTATAAATGAACTTATGTACAAAACAGAAACAGACTCACAGACATAGAAAACAAACATAGTTACAAAGGGCAAAGAGGAAGGGAGGAATAAATTAGAAGCTTGGGATTAGCAATACAAATGGTTATATATAAAATAGATGAACAGCAGGCCCTACTATATAGCACAGGGGGCTATATTCAATATCTTATAGTAATCTATAATAGAAAAGGAATCTGAAAAAGTATATACAATGTTGATGTGAGGATTAAATGAGTTCATTCATAAAAAGGATTTAATGCCTGTCACATTGTAAACAGTGGATAAATGCTATTATCATTATTGTTGAATGCATTTTTGCTTAGTACTTACATCGCACCTGGCTGTGCCAAATGCCCTGGAGGAAGTAGTGAAAATTAGGCCAGGTTTCTTGGAGAGAAATGTGCAGCAGGCCAAAATCCAAGAGGCTCAAGGCTATAAGACAGAGAGGTTCAGAGTGCTGTTGCAGAAATGGAGAGAAGAGGAAGTAAGGGAATCTGGTGAGGTAGGGTAGAGGTGAGCAAGGGTAGAGGTAGTTGGATCAAGTTGTCCATCTGACCAAAGGGCAGTCCTCTTGGTGGTGACTTAAAATTGGTCTGCAGGAAATTCTGTGCAACAAGAATTCTGAACTGGGAACTAGAGAAAATAAAGCAGCTGGCACTAGGAGTTAAAACTGAAAAAAATGAAAAGAGAGGCTAAAAGTGAATATTTAAAGTTCTGCTGCTGAGGGCTCCAGAATAGCTTGGGATCAAGTTTCAGCCTCTATGAGGCCAGATCATTATACGGTTCTCCTTCTGCTTCTCCTTCTCCCCCTCGCCCTTCTTCTTTCCTTCTTCTTCTTCTTTCTCCTCCTTCTTCTTCTCCTCCTCCCTCTCCTCCTTCTCCTTCTTCTTCTTCATTTTTTAGGACCACGACCATGGCATATGAATGTTCCCAGGCTAGGGGTCAAATCAGAGCTACAGCTGCTGGCCTCCACCACAGCCACAGCAATGTGGGATCCAAGCGTCATCCGTGAACTACACCACAGCTCACATCAATGCTTGATTCCTGACACACTGAGAAAGGCCAGGGATTGAACCCACATCCTCATGGATACTAGTCAGATTTGTTTCTGCTGAGCCACAATGGAAACTCCCTCTTTTAAATGTTCTAAGTGAAGTTTCCTTAAAAAAGAACAGCTTTGGAGTTCTCATCGTGGCGCAGTGGTTAACGAATCTGACTAGGAACCATGAGGTTGTGGGTTCGATCCCTGTCCTTGCTCAGTGGGTTGATGATCCAGCGTTGCCGTGAGCTGTGGTGTGGGTCGCAGACACGACTCGGATCCTGTGTTGCTGTGGCTCTGGCGTAGGCTGGCAGCTACAGCTCCGATTCGACCCCTAGCCTGGGAACCTCCATATGCCGCAGGAGCGGCCCAAGAAATGGCAAAAAGACCAAAAAAAAAAAAAAAAAAAAAAAAAAAAAAAAAAAAAAAAAAAAAAAAAAAAAAACCAGCTTTGTTGAGATATATTCATGTGCCATACAATTAATCCATTTAAAGTATACAACTCAATGGTTTTTAGTATTATGTACAACCATCGCCACAGTCAACTTCAGAACATTTTCATCACCTGGAAAAGATAACCTATACTTGTTAACAGTCATTCACTCTTCCCCCTGTCTCCAACTCCTAGAAACAACTATTCAACTTTCTGAGTCTGTGGATTTGCCTATTATGGATGTTTCATATAATTGGGATAATACAATATGTGGTTTTGTATCAATTGGCTTCTTTTACTTAATGTAATGTTTTCAAGATGCATCCATGTTGCAGCATGTATCAGCTCTTCGTTTCATTTATCATGGAATAAATTTTCACTGTGTATATATACACATTTAATTTATTCATCGGTTGATAGATATTTGGGTCATTTTCCACTTTTGACTTTTTTGAATAATGCTGTTATTAACATTCATGGACAAGTTTTTGTGTGAATGTATATTTTCATTTCTATGGGGTATATACCTAGGATTGGAATTGCTGGGTCATATAATAGCTCTATGTTTAATCATGTAAGTAACTTCCAAACTGTTTTCAAAGTGGTTGCCCCATTTTACATTCCCTTGGCAGTGTATGAGGGTTCTGATTTCTCCACAGTTGTTGTCAACACTTGTTATTATCTAATTTTTTGATTATAGCCATCCTAGTGTAGTTCGTTGTGGTTTTGATATGCAGTCCCCTGAGAACTTTTTTATGTGCTAAGTAGCCATTTGTATATCTTCTTTGGAGAAATGTCTATTCAGATACTGTGCCCATTTAAAAAATTGGATTGTCTCTTTATTATTGAGCTTTAAGAGGCGTTTATATATACTAGACACAAGTTCCCTGTAACTTGAAAATATTTCTCCCATTCTGGTGATTATTTTTCCACTTTCTTGATAGTGTCAAGAAAAAAAGTTTTTTTCATTTTATCTATGTTCAATTTATTTTAATTGTGTTTCTTATGTTTTGGTGTCATACATGAGATTCTATTGACAAATCCACAGTCATGTAGATTTACCTTCATGTTTTCTTTTAAGAGATTTATAGTTTTAGCTCTTACATTTAGGTCTTTGATCTATTTTGAGTTAATTTTAGTATATGGTGTGAAGTGAAGAGTTCAATTTCATTCTGTTGCCTGTGGCTATCCAGTTGTCACTGTACCATTTGTTGAAAAAACCATTCTTTCCCATTGAATGGTCTTGGCACCCTTGCAAAAAACAGGTTGACTAGGGAGTTCCCATTGTGGCACAGTGGAAACAAATATGACTAGGAATCATGAAGTTGTGGGTTCGATCCCTAGTCTCGCTCAGTGGGTTAATGATCCCATGTTGCTGTGGCTGTGGCGTAGGCTGGCAGCTGTAGCTCTGATTCGACCCCTAACCTGGCAACCTCCATATGCCATGGGTATGGCCCTAGAAAGCAAACAAAAACAAAAACAACCGGTTGACCATAGACACATGGGTTCATATCCGGACTCAATTCTATTCCGTTGTCCATCCTTATGCTGTACTACATGTTCTTAATTACTACAGCTTTGCAGTTATTTGAAATCAGAAAGTATGGGTCCCCCAATTTTGTTCTTTTTCTAGAATATTTTGACTATTATGAGTCCCTTGCATTTCCATATGAATGTTAGGATCAGCTCATCAATTTTTGCAAACAAGGTGGCAGGGATTTTGTTAGGGATTGCATTAAACCTGTAGATCAATTTGGGGAGTATTGCCATCTTAACAAAATTAAGTCTTCTAATCCATGAACACACGATGTTTTTATGTGTATTTAGATCTTTAATTAATTAATTATTTTTATTTTTATTTTTTTTTGCCTTTCCTAGGGCTGCTCCCACGGCATATGGAGGTTCCCAGGCTAAGGGTCTAACCAGAGCTGTAGCCACCCGCCTATGCCATAGCTACAGCAACGCGGGATCTGAGCCTCGTCTGCGACCTATACCACAGCTCACAGCAATGCCCGATCCTTAACCCACTGAGCGAGGCCAGGGATCGAACCTGCAACCTCATGGTTCCTAGTCGGATTCGTTAACCACTTCGCCACGACGGGAACTCCAAGATCTTTAATTTCTTTCAACAGCAAACTTTTGTAGTTTTTAGAGCATGTATAAATTTTATACTCCTTTTGTTAAAGTTATCCCTAAATATTTTTTGATGCTACTCTAAATGCAATTGTTTACTTAATTTCACTTTCAAATTGTTCATTGCAAGTATGTAGAAATACTATTTATTTTTGTATATTGATCTTGTATCCTGTAATCTTACTGAATTTATTAGTTCTAACAGATATTTAGTGGATTCCCTAGAATTTTCTATATAAAAGGTCTTATCATCTATGAATAAAGATTGTTTTACTTCTTTCCATTTCAGATGACTTATTGCTTTTTTGTGCCCCCAAACCCAGACTAGAATCGTAAGTACCACGTTGAATAGAAGAACGTATATCTTTATCTTTTAACTGATCTTATGGATGTTAGTTGTGAGTACTTCTTAGATGTCTTCTCTGTAGTAAAGTTCTTTTGTATTCCTAGTTTATTGACTGTTTTTAATCATGAAACGGGTTGCATTTTGTCAAATTCTTTTTTCTGTATCTACTGAAATGATTATGAGCTTTTTGTTTTCTATTCTATTGATATGATGTATTAATTGATTTTCAGATATTAAACTATTCTTGCTTTTCTGTGTTAAATCACACTTGGCCATGGGATATAAATCATTATGTTGTTGAATATGATTTGCTTTTATGGCTTAGTATATGGTCTATCCTGGAGAATGTACCATGTGCTCTTGGGAAGAATGTATATTCTGTTGTTGGGTGGACTGTTCTATAGATATCTGCTTTGTAGTGTTTTGTTAAGGATTTTTGCATCTATAATCCTATGAGATGCTGGTCTTTAGGTTTCTTTTCCTCTGATATCTTTGTTTGGTTTTGGTATCAGGGTAATACTGGTCTCAAAGAATGAGATGGGAAACATTGCTTCCTCTTCTATTTTTTTGAAGAGTTTCTGAAGCATTGGTATTAGTTCCTTTTTAAATGTTTGGTATGATCCAGCACTGACTCCATCTGTAATGATACTTTCTTTGTAGTTGGATTTTTATTTTTTAAATTACAAATTCAACTCTTATTAGGTCCATCCTTATTGTCAATTTCTTGTTTAATCACTTTTGGTGGTCTGCGTCTTTCCAGGGATTTTTCCATTTCATCCGAATGGTCTTATTTATTGACACACAATTGTTCATAGTATTCCTTTATAATCATTTGTATTTCTGTAAGATCTGTAATAATGTCCTCTCTTTCATTTCTCATTTGACGCATCTCTGTTTTTTTTCTTTGTCAATATAGCTATAAGTTTGTCAATTCTGTTAATCTTTTCAAAGAATCAGGTTTTGATTTCATTGATTTTTCTCTATTTTCTACTTTCTAATTTCATTAATTTACACTTCATTATTTCTTTCCTTTGCATGTTTTACATTTAGTTTGCTTTTTCTCAGTGTCTTAATGTAGAAAATTATGTTACTGAGTTGAAATCTTTCCTCTTTTTTAACATAAATATTTACAGCTATAAATTCCCCCTAAACACTGCTTTAGCTATATCTCATACAAGTTTTGGCAAGTTTTATCTTCGTTGTCATTGATCTTTAACTATTTAAAATTTTTTCTTAATCTTTTTCTTTGACCAATTGATTATTTGGGGGATTGTTGTTTAATTTCTATATATTTTTAAATTTCCCAAATTTATTTATATTTTTTCTGTCTAAATTCATTTCATTGTGGTCAGAGAACATAATTTCTATGATTTCTATTACTTTAAATTTACTGAAATTTGTTTTACAGCTTACCAAATAGTCTATCCTGGAAATCATTCCATGTGCACTTGAGAAGAATGTATATTCTTATCAAAAACCATGGAACTAGGGAGTTCCCATCATGGCTCAGTGGTTAATAAACCCAAATATTATCCACGAGGATGCTGGTTTGATACCTGACCTCGTTCAGGGGGTTGGAGATCCAGCATTGCCATGAGCTGTGGTGTAGGTCACAGATGTGGCTCAGATCCTGTGTTGCTGTGGCTATGATGTAGGTTGGCAGCTGTAGCTCCAATTCGACCCCTAGCCTGGGAACCTCCATATTCTGCAGGTGCAGCCCTAAAAAAGACAAAAGGATAAAAAATAAACAAACATGGAACTAAAGAACAGTGGAATGACATATTTAAAGTACTGAAAGAAAATAATTGTCAAACAAGAATTTTATACTCAACAAAAATATCCTTTAAAAACGAAGGAAAATTAAGACATTCCCAGATAAACAACAGCTGAGAGAGTTTGTTACTGATAGATATGTACTACAAGAAATACTAATGGTAGTAATTCAGGCTGAACTAAAAGAACACTAGACAGTAAGTCAAAGCTGTACAAAGAAATAAAGAACAAAGGTAAATGTAGCTACATAGGTAAATAGAAAAGCTAATATTATTTAATTCTGCTTCATAACTCTTTTTTCTACATTACTTAAAAGGAAAATACATAAAACAATAATTACAAATCTATGTTAATAGGAACATAATGTATAAATATGTAATTTATGAAAATAACAACATAAGGAGAGTGGGCTGAAGGTGTGTAAGAGCAAAGGTTTTGTACACAAATAAATCTAAGTTGGTATTAATTCAAACTAGGTGATACAAATTTAAGATGTTTATTTATCCTTCAATCAGTTTGGGTAGTTTATGTGTATCTAGTTATTTTTTCCTTTCATCTAGGTTATCTAATTTATTGGTGTATAATTTTTCATAATATTTTCTTATAATTTTTTTTCTGTAAAGTATAGCAGTAATGTCCCCACTTTAACTTATGATTTTAAAATTTGGAATTGCTCTCTTGCTCTCTCCTCTCTCTCTCTCTTTGGTAAGTCTAGTTAAATGTTAGTCAATTTTGTTGATCTTTTTTTTTTTTTTAAATGTTTTGGTTTCATTGATTGTATTATGTTTTTATTCCTATTTTGTTTACCTCAGCTTTACTATTGACGATTTCTTTACTTCTGATAGTTTTTATTTAATTTGATCTTCTTTTGTGCCTTGAGGGATGACATTAAGTTGTTTTAGTTTTTCTTCTTTTTAAACATAGATATAGCTATAAAATTCCCTCTGATCATAGCTTTCATTTCATTTTACGCCTTTTGGCATGGTGTGTTTTCATGTTCATTTGTATCAAAGTATTTTCTAATTTCCCTTCTGATTTTTTTCTTTCACTCATTTTTTAAATATATATTGTTTACTTTCCATAAATTTGGAATTTTCCAATTCTTCTAATGTTACTGATTTCTACTTTCTTTTCATTGTTTTCATAGCATATCCTTTGTATGATTTCAGTCTTTTTGAATTTATTAAGATCTTATATGTGGTCTAACTTAATATCTATTGTGGACAATACCCTACGTGCAATTGGAAGAAAAATTTGTATTCTACTGCTGTTGGGTGGAGGATTCTGTGTATGTTTGTTAGATTTAGTTGGTTTATAATGTTTAAATTCTTTATCTCCTTATTGATTTTCTGTATGATTGTTCTATCCATTATTAAAAGTGGGGTATTGGAATCTCCAACTATTATTATAAAATTGTTTATTCCTTACTTTGATTCTGTCAAATTTTGCTTCATATATTTGGGGAGCTGTTGTTGGGTTCATATATGTTCATAATTATTATATCTTATCAAAAATCTATAGAGAGCAATAACAAAGAAATTGAATCAGTGAACAAAAACTTTCCAAAAACAAATGGCTTCAATAATTAATTTTGCAACCATCTAAAAATAAGTTAATGCCAATTCTTCTCAAAAATTTTCCAAATAAAATGAGAGCATACTTACCAAGTCATTCTATGAGGCCACAATTACCCTGATATTTTTTTCCCCACTATACAGCAAGGGGGTCAGGTTATCCTTACATGTATACCCTGATATTAAAGATAAACAAATGTATCACATTAAAATAAAGCCAGAGATCATTATCCTTATGGAAGTAGACATAAAATTATCAACACAGTACCAGCAAACTGAATTCAGCAGCATTTTAAAAGTATTATGCACTAAGACCAAGAGTGATTTACCCCAGGAATGCAAGGAGTTTTCAACATATAAAAATCAAAAAATGCAATACACTATATTAATGAAATGAAGGAAAAATGAATGTGATCACATCAATTGATGCTAAGAAAGAATTTTACAAAACTCAACACCCTTTCATGATTGAAAAACCACTTTAACACACTAGGAATATATGAGTTATATATATAAATATATATATATGTATACATGTACACACACACACACACACACACACACACATCCAAAAGCAGCAGAAAGCACATCTTTTCAATTTCACATGGAACATTATCCGAGATAAATAACATGCTAAGC
Organism: Sus scrofa; assembly: GCF_054392235.1. Classification (NCBI taxonomy): domain Eukaryota; kingdom Metazoa; phylum Chordata; class Mammalia; order Artiodactyla; family Suidae; genus Sus; species Sus scrofa. The sequence goes on from NC_139401.1 coordinate 64,932,626, forward strand.
CACAAAACAAGTCTCAGTAAACTTAAGATTGAAATCATATCAAGCATTTGGAGTTCCCTTCATAGCTCAGTGGTTAACGAACCCAACAAGGATCCATGAGGATGTGGGTTAGATCCCTGGCCTCACTCAGTAACTTAAGGATCTGGCATTAGGTCCTGCATTGCTGTGGCTGTGGTGTAGGCTGGCACCTATAGCTACGATTAGACCCCTAGACTGGGAACCTCCATATGCTGTGGGTATGGCCCTAAAAAGCAAAAACAAACAAACAAAACCCAGCTTTATTTAAAAAAATCTTATCAAGCATTTATTATGACCTTAAGGCTGCAAGACTAGAAATCAATTACAAGAAAAGAACTGTATTAAACACAAACATGTGGAAACAAACAGCTAAAAAAATGCTGTTAAACAACTAGTGGATCACCAAAGAAATCAAAGAGGAAATTAAAAAATACCTGGAAACAAAGGAAAACAAAACAACAACCATTCAAAATCTATAGGATGAGGCAAAAGCTCTTCCAAGAAGAAAGTTTTTAGTGATACAGGCCTAACTCAAATCAATAGCATAACCTTGTCCCTAAAGAAACTAGAAAGAGAGGAACAAACAAAACCCAAAGTTGAATTTGTTAATCAGTTCAAGTAGTTTTTGGGTTGAGACCTTAGGGTTTTCTATGTATAGTATCATGTCATCTGCATACAGTGACAGTTTTAACTCTTCTATTCCTATTTGGATGATTTTATTTCTTTTGTTTGTCTAATTGCTGTGGCTAGGACTTCCAAAACTATGTTGAAGAGCAGTGGTGAGAGTGGGCATCCCTGTCTTGTTCCAGATTTGAGTGAGAAGGATTTCAGTTTTTCCCCATTGAGTATTATATTTGCTGTGGGTTTGTCGTAGATGGCTTTTATTGTATTAAGGTATGTTACCTCTATACCCACTTTGGTAAGAGATTTTTATCATAAATGAATGTTGGACTTTGTCAAATGCTTTTTCTGCATCTATTGAGATGATCATATGGTTTTTGACTTTTCTTTTGTTATGATTGATTTACATATGTTGAACCATCTGTATGAACCTGGGATGAATGCCACCTGGTCATGGTGCACTATCTCTTTGATATGTTGTTGGATTTGGTTGGCTAGAATTTTGTTGAGGATTTTTGCTTATATATTCATCAAAGATATTGGCCTATAGTTTTCTTTTTTGGTGGTATCTTTGTCTGGTTTTGAATTAGGGTGATGGTGGCATGATAGAATATCTTTGGGAGTGTTCCTTCTTCCTCAACCATTTGACAAAGTTTAAGGAGGATTAGCACCAGATCCTCTTTATATGTTTGGTAGAATTCTCCTGGGAAGCCATCTGGTCCTGGACTTTTATTTGTAGGGAGTGTTTTTATGATGTATTCAATTTCATTTCTAGTGATCAGTCTGTTCAGTTGGTCTATTTCTTCTTGATTCAGTTTTGGCAGGCTATAAGATTACAGAGAGTTGTCTATTTCTTCCAGATTGTCAAATTTGTTTGCATATAGTATTCATAGTATTCTCTTATGGTTTTTTATATTTCTGAAGTATCCATTGTGATTTCTCCTTTTTCATTTCTAATTTTGTTTATTTGGGTTCTTTCTCTCCTCTTCTTAGTGAGTCTAGCCAGGGGTTTGTGAATTTTGTTTACCTTTTCAAAGAACCAGCTCTTGGTTTTATTAACTTTCTCTATTGTTTTTTTGAATCTCTATTTTATTGATCTCCTCTTTGATCTTTACGATTTCCTTCCTTCTGCTGACTTTAGGGGTTTTTTGTTCTTCTTTTTCTAATTCATTTAGGTTGTGGGTTAAGTTGTCAATTTTAGATTTTTCTTCTTTTTTGAGGAAGGCCTGTATTACTATGCATTTCCCTCTGAGCACTGCTTTTGTAGCATCCTATAGATTTTGGGAGGTTGTGCCTTCATTATCATTTGTCTCAAGGTATTTTTTACTTTCCTTCTTGATTTCCTCATTGACCCATTGATTTTTTAGTAGCATGTTGTTTAGTCTCCATGTAGTAGGTTTTTTCTCATTTATTTTCCTGTGGTTGATTTCTAGTTTCATACCATTGTGGTCAGAGAAGATACTTGAAATAATTTCTATGCTCCTAAATTTGTTAAGGTTAGCTTTGTGCCCCAATATGATATAAGATTAACATTAAGAAATCAGTCTCATTTCTGTCTACTAACATGAAATATTAGAAAAGGAATACAAAAATATAATACCGTTAAAATTGCACCCCCAATAATCAAATACCTGGGAATACACCTGACCAACAGGTAAAGGACTTATATGCCAAGAACTATAAAACACTAATTAAGGAGATTAAAGAAGATGTAAAGAAATGGAAAGATATTCCATGCTCCTGGGTTGCAAAAGTTAATATTGTAAAAATGGCCATACTACCCAAAGCAATCTACAGATTCAATGCAATCCCTATCAAATTACCCATGACATTTTTCTCAGAACTAGAACTAACAATCCAAAAATTCATATGGAACTACAAAGTACCCAGAATTGCCAAAGCAATCCTGAGAAACAAAAACCAAGCAGGGGGCATAACTCTCCCAGACTTCAGGCAATATTACAAACCCACAGTCATCAAAACAGTGTGGTACTGGTAACAAAACAGACAGACAGACATGGAAGAGAATAGAGAACCCAGAAGTAAACACTGACACCTATGGTCAATTAATCTTTGACACAGGAGGCAAGAGCATAAAATGGGGAAAAGACAGTCTTTTCAGCAAGCATTGCTGGGAAACCTGGACAGCTGCATGCAAATCAATGAAACTAGAACACACCCTCACACCATGCATGAAAATAAACTCGAAATGGCTGAAAGTCTTAAATGTAAGACAAGACGCCATCAAACACCTGAAAGAGAACAAAGGCAAAACATTCTCTGACATCAACCTCATGAATACTTTCTCAGGTCATTCTCCCAAGGCAAAAGAGATAAGAGCAAAAATAAACCCATGGGACCTAACCAAACTGACAAGCTTTTGCACAGCAAAGGAAACCAAAACGAGTACAAAAAGACAATTTACAGAATGGGATAAAATAGTTTCAAATGATGCATCTGACAAGGGTTTAATTTCTAGGATATACAAGCAACTTATAGAACTCAACAGCAAACAAACCAACCACCCAATGGATAAACTGGCAAAAGACCTGAATAGATTGTTCTCCAAGGAAGATATACAGATAGCCAACAAGCACATGAAAAAATGCTTAACATCCCTGATTATTAGAGAAATGCACATCAAAACTACCATGAGATACCACCTCACACCAGTCAGAATGGCCATCATTAATAAGTCCACAAATAACAAGTGCTAGAGGGGGTGTGGAGAAAAAGGAACCCTCCTGCACTGTTGGTGGGAATGTAAACTGGTACAACCACTATGGAGAACAGTATGGAGGTACCTTAGAAATCCATACATAGAACTACCATATGACCCAGCAATCCCATTCTTGGGCATATATCCGAACAAAACTTTCCTTAAAAAAGACACATGCACCCTTATGTTCTTTGCAGCACTATTCACAATAGCCAAGACCTGGAAACAACCTAAATGTCTATTGACAGATGATTGGATTAGGAAGATGTGATACATAGACACAATGGAATACTACTCAGCCATAAAGAAGAGCAACATAATGCCGTTTGCAGCAACATGGATAGAACTAGAGACTCCCGTACTGAATGAAGTAAGTCAGAAAGACAAAGACAAATACCATATGATATCACTTATAACTGGAATCTAATATCCAGCACAAATGAACATCTCCACAGAAAAGAAAATCATGGACTTGGAAAACAGACTTGTGGCTGCCTGAGGAGAGAGGGAGTGAGTGGGAGGGATTGGGAGCTTGGGGTTAACAGATGAAAACTCTTGCTCTTGGAATGGATTTACAATGAGATCCTGCTGTGTAGCATTGAGAACTGTGTCTAGATACTTACATTGCAACACGACAATGGGAAGAAAAATTATGTATAAATGTATGTGTAACTTGGTCCCCATGGTGTACAGTGGGAAAAAAAAAAAAACAAAGTTAGTAGAAGAAAGGAAATAATAAGGATCAGAGAAGAAATAAATAAAATGGAGAATAAAAAATATAAAAAGTCAATGAAACTCAGAGTTACTTCTTTGAAAACATTTTAAAAATTGATAATCTTTATTCAAAACATTAAGAAAAAAGAGAGGGCCCAAATAAATAAAAAAAGAAATCAAAAAAGAAAAATTACAACTGACACCACAGAAATACAAAAGGTCATAAGAGATTACTATAAACAATTATACACCAATAAAATGGACTACCTAGAAGAAAATGACAAATTTCTAGAAATGTACAATCTCTCAAGATTGAACCAGGAAGAAATATAAAATATAAACAGACTGATATTTTTATGAATGAAATACAGTCTTTTTAAAAACTATGGGAGTTCCCATCGTGGTGCAATGGTTAACAAATCCAGCTAGGAACCATGAGGTTGTGGGTTCGATCCCTGGCCTTGCCCAGTAGGTTAAGGATCCGGCGTTGCCATGAGCTGTGATGTAGATTGCAGACACGGCTCGGATCCCGCATTGCTGTGGCTGTGGCATAGGCGGGTGGCTACAGCTCCTGTTAGACCCCTAGCCTGGGACCCTCTATATGCTGCAGGAGCGACCCAAGAAATGTCAAAAAGACAAAAAATAAAACTAAAAATAAAAAACTACCAATAAACAAAAGTCCAGGAAAAGATGGTTTCATAGGTGAATTCTACCAAACATTTGGAGAAGAGTTAACACCTATCATTCTGAAACTATTTCAAAAAATTTCAGAGGGAGTTCCTATTGTGGTTCAGGGAAATGCACATCCATATCGCAATGGGATATCACCTCACACCTGTCAGAATCAGTACCATCAAAAAGACAACAAATAATAAATGTTGGAGAGGATCTAGAGAAAAGGGAACCCTCATGTATGTTGGTAAGAATATAAATTGGTGCAGCCAAGCATGGAAAAAAATATAGCAGTTTTCCCCCAACTTAAAAACAGTGCTACAATATAATCCAGTAATTTCACTCTCGGGTATTTATCTGAACAAATCCAAATCACAAATTTGAAAATATATAGAGACCCCTTTGTTTAGCGTAATATTATAATAGTCAAGATAAGGAAACCTGGAGTTCCCATCGTGGCTCAGTGGTTAATGAATCCGACTAGGAACCATGAGGTTGTGGGTTTGATCCCTGGCTTTGCTCAGTGGGTTAAGGATCAGGCATTGCCGTGACCTGTGGTGTAGGTCACAGACGTGGCTCAGATCCCAAGTTGCTGTGGCTCTAGCATAGGCCGGCTGCCACAGCTCTGATTAGACCCCTAGCCTGGGAACCTCCATATGCCTCAGGTGCAGCCCTGAAAAATAAATACAAATAAATAAATAAATAAAAGATAAGGAAACCCACTGTTAGATGAATAGATAAAGAATATATATACATATGGAATATTACTCAGCCCTAAAAAGAATGAAATCTTACTATTTGTGACAAAATGGATGGACTAGAGGGTATTATGATATGTGAAATAAATCAGATAGAAAGAAAAATAGTCTACAATTTCACTTATATGTGGAATCTAAAAAACAAAGCAAATGAACAAATATAGCAAAACAGAAACAGAGTCATAGAAACAGAGAACAAACTGGCAGTTGCCAGAGGGGAAGGAGTTAAGGGGATAAAAGAAATAGGTAAGGGAGATTAAGAGATACAAACTTTAAGTTACAAAATAAATGAGTCTCGGGTATGAAACACAGCATGGAGAATATATTCAATAACTATGTAACATCTTTGTATGGTAACAAATGGTAAATAGACTTATTGTAGGGATCATTTTGAAATGCATAGAAATATTGAATCCCTATATCGTACACCAGGAAATAACATAGTGTTGTAGGTTGATTATACTTCAAAAACAAACAAAGAAACGCATAGAAAAAGAGATGAGATTTGTGGTTACTAGAGGCAAGGTCAGGTGGGAGGAGGGGAAACCGAATGAAGGCAGTCAAGAATGAAGGCAGCATAAAGGTACACATTTACAGTTATAAGATAAATTAAGTACTAGGGATGTTATGTGTTACATGATTCATGTAATTAGCACAGCTTTATGTTATATATGAAACTCATTAAGAGGGTTCTTAATGTTCTAAAAGTTCTTATCACAAGGAAAAAAATTTCTATTTCTGTAGTTTTGTGTCTGTATAAGATGACGGGTATTCATTAAACTTAATGTGGTAATCATTTCATAATGTATGTAAGTCAAATTATTATGCTGCAAACTCATACAGTGTTTTATGTCATTTTTATCTCAATAAAATCGAAGAACAAGAAGAAATAGCAGTTTATGTGTATTATTAGGAATAAGCAAAAGAACTAAAGCCACTATAAGAGGAGAGGGTCTGGCATGGGAACGGATGGGGTTGTTATATTGCTTACGCCTCTTTGATTTTTAACCACATTCATGTGTAGTATTTTGGTTTCAAAAGTACTTCTCAAACTCTGTAATTCTAATCCTGTCCACGCCTGGCCTCAAATCCTTCTAAGGCTGTGATACATGTTAAATTATTAATTCTTTACCTGTCATTCAAAGCCCTTCTACATCTGGTTCTGACCTACATTACCAGCCTTATAACTGCCCTCTTCCTTAAAGTACCTGGGACTCTGGACACACCAATCTATTTACATCATCTTCGGTGCCATTTTATTTCATGCTTCCGTGCTTTTGCACATTTCATTGCCTCTACTTGACTTTCTCTTTCCCCTCTCCACCCCTCCTCCTCCTCATCTCCCTGATGAACCCGCACTCATCTTCCCAGTCTACAAATGTCACCTTCCCCAGGAGGACTTCCCTACTACCACACAGGAAGAGTTTTGCCCTCTTTCCTCCGTGCTGTCTCAGCATTTAGTACATCTCTCTACTATAGCAGAGATCACATGGGATTTAACTTGATGTGTCTGCTTTCCCCACTGGACTGTGGGCTGCTTGATGGCAGTGATTAGCTTTTATTCGTGTTTGTATTCTCAGGCCTTAGCTCCTGCCTTATTGAATTGAATGTGTGGTTGTTTGTTTATTTAATTAATTTATTTATGCCCCACAGCATTCCTGACAAGTTGCTGTTTCTTTTTTTCCATGTCACCCTGGTGACAAAAAAAAAAAAAAAAATGAGACTAAAAGATTCACTGTCTCGGTTGGGGGATGGGGGGATATGCTGGAGGTTTGGGATATAAATGCTATAAAATTGGGTTGTGATGATCTTTGTACAACTATAAATGTAATAAAATTCATTGAGTAGTTTAAAAAAATAAAATGAATTTGATAATAAAAAAAAGGATTCACTGTTTTGTCCCATCCCCTTCCTCCTTCTAAAAAGCTTCTTGGATTTTCTGGTTTATTGAGCTGGTAGTAATGACTAAAGGAAAATTGAAAGAGACCTTGAAAGTTGGGGCTGATTCACAGAAAAAGGAGTAGAGCATAGGGAAAAGTAAATGGGGTAGAGAAAGCTAAGAAGGCTCTGGGGAAAGATCAGGGGATGACAAAGAAAGAGAAGAGATGGCAAGGGCTGAATGTAGAGGGAATTAGGCATGTGTGTGAGGAAGGGTGGACTAGACTCCGTGTGCCTGATGCTGTTTAATCCACCTCTGAAGGAAGCCCTCCCACCTCTATCTCTCCCCGTCCCATTATCCTGCATTATCCTTTCCATAGTATTGACTACTATCTTAACATGTCCTGTCTTCTTTGGCTAGGATCATTCCAGAAGCAGAGCCTCCTCTGGCTTGTTCACTGCTCTATCAACGGGCTGGGAAACAGGCTTGGTAATACTAAGTATTCAGAAATTGAGAACTGTGTTTGCTATTTTCATTCATTGACTCCTCTCCCCTCGCTTACTTCTACTTTTCAAATGTTGTTCATCCTTCAAAACCTCAGAGGAGACCTAGCAACTTCTAGAACTCCTATCTCCTATCTCTTGGCTGAAAGTGAGCTTCTGACCTTGATATATGGAGCCTGCAACTACTCCCATACTGGTCTCATAAGCTCTTTGATTCCAGGATCCATTCCTTATACATCACAACAACACATTTTACTGAGTGTACTGTGTGTGTGTGCATGCCAGGAAATCTATACATAAGAAAAAGTCATTTCATTTAATCATTTTTAATTTTTTATTAAAATATAGTTGATTTACAGTGTTATGTCAATTTCTGCTGTACAGCAAAGTGACCCAGTCATACATACATATATATGTATATATGTATGTATATATATATGTATATATGTATGTATATATATACCTTCCTTTTTTATATTATTTTCCATCATGGTCTATCCCAGGAGATTGGATATAGTGCCCTGTGCTATTCAGTAGGACCTTATTGTTTGTCTATTCTTTTTTATTATTATTCCTTTTATTTTTTATCTTTTTTGTCTTTTTAGGGCTGCAACTGCGGCATATGGATGTTCCCAGGCTAGGGGTAGAATTGGAGCTATAGCTGCTGGCCTATGCCACAGGCATGGCAACGCTAGATTTGAGCCGTGTTTGCAACCTATACCACAACTCACGGCAATGCCGGATCCTTAACCCACTGAGCAAGGCCGGGGATCGAACCTGCAACCTCATGGCTCCTAGTCAGATTCATTTCTGCTGCACCACGACGGGAGCTCCTATCTATTTTTTTTTCAAAAAAATAAATTTTATTGAAGTATAGTTGACTTAAAAAGTTGTGTTAGTTTCAGTTGTACAGCAAAGTAAATCAGTTACACATATACATATGTTCTTGAAAAACAGTCATTTTAGACTGACAACAGATGATGAAAATAAAAGAAGGTAATGGCCTAGATGATGACAAAGGCTGAGGGAGCAGTGCTAACTTCTTCTGGATCATTGGAGAAATTTCTATGAGGAAGTGGCAACTGATATGAGATCTGACCGATCAGATCTGGATAGATACCTTTGTATTTCCCACAATGCCCTACATGTCATATTACTGACTGACAGTCCATGGAATCTTGGTGGGGGGGAAAGATTCCTAAAGGTTATCTAGTCCAGGGCCAGTCTTACTTAGATTTCATTTCCTGATAGTAGGCTATGGCCCCCAGGTAGGACAACCTGCGTTAAGGTCCCCAAACTTTCCCATTCAAGTTGGTTCTCAATACCCCCTTATGGATAGCTGCAGAACCAGCATTTTCTAGGCACCTGCTGTGTGCCAGACACTCCCATACCTTGTATCTTACTCACCTCTTTCCTAGTAGTACTACTATTATTATTCCCATTTGGAATATGAGTCAAACTCAGAAAGTTTATGTAACTTTCCCAAGGCCACACTGCCAGCAAGTGTATAGTGAATGTGCCTGATGCCAAGTTTGGTGCATCTTGCTCCCTCCATCCTGAAGTTTAAACCACCCTGTTCATTTGAAGTTTGGTGTGTGTGTGTGTGTGTGTGTGTGTGTGTGTGTGTGTGTGTTTCTTCTTTTTAGGGCCGCACCTGCAGCATATAGAATTTTCTAGGCTAGGTGTCAAGTCAGAGCTGCAGCTGCTGGCCTACACCACAGCAACAGCAAGGTGGAATCTGAGCAGCTCCTGAAACCTACACCATGGCTCGCAGCAAGGCCAGATCCCTGACCATCCCTAATTGAGGCCAGGGATCAAACCCACACCCTCATGGATATTAGTCGGATTCATTTCCACTGTACCACAACAGGAACTCATCTGTTCATTTGAAGTTTAAACCATCCTGTTCAAACTTTAGAAGTAATTTGAGAATACTAAGCTCAGGACTGCCTAGATTTCATTGGACCTTTCTCACTGGAGATGTCCAGTTAACCTCTTCCATATACTGATCCTATAGAGCCATGAACTTATGCTGTCTTTTTCATAATCATTACATGAAGACTGAGATCGTGTCATGTCTGACCCCAAATGCCTCTGAATGGACAGTTTCACACCTCACTCAGGCTCCTTTCTCCAAATCTTGGACTTCCTCATAACCCGTGTGTATGTGTGTGTGTGTGTGAGAGAGAGAGAGAGAGAGAGAGAGAGAGAGAGAGAAAGAGAAAGAGAGAGAACTCATGTGTGTGTTGTGAGTGGGGGGGGGGGGGAATACAGAGAGTAATAATACACTGATGCTGTTTACTTGCCTGGTCCCCAGGCTAAGAGGTCATTCTGATCCCCTGTATGTGACCTCTTCTCTCCAAACCTCAAATCTGAGTTGGTTCTACTTCCCCTTTTATTCTCCTCAGGGGGTCAACACTGGGTATCTTCTCTTTTATACCCTAGAGAGAACCTTGTCTATGTCCTATACCTCCTGATTCCCTCAGCATCCTTCTCAGTCACGGAGCCAGGTCCTGCTGCCCTAGAGGTGGAAATAGAGCAGGAGACCAGGCTTCTGGGAGTCTCTGAACCAATCCGTTGTGAGGCGCGCACGCCCTCGTGTGTTCATCTAGTGTAAATTCAGCCTGAGATTACAACCTGAGGCCCTGTTTTCTTTTTTTTTTTTTTTTTCTTTTTTTGGTCTTTTTGTATTTTCCAGGGCTGCACCCGCGGCATATGGAGGTTCCCAAGCTAGAGGTCTAATCAGAGCTGTAGCCGCTCTCCTACACCACAGCCACAGCAACGTGGGATCTGAGCTGCGTCTTCGACCTACACCACAGCTCACGGCAACACCGGAACCTTGACGCACTGAGCAAGGCCAGGAATCAGACTCACAACCTCATGGGTCCTAGTTGTATTCATTAACCACTGAGCCACAACGGAAACTCCCGAGGCTTCTTTTTCTGATCCAGCCAAGGATCCTAGCCTTTTCCTGCCTGACTGTGCCATTGCCTCCCTGACATTTGAATCAGCCTACATCTTGGGGACTCTATCTGGTCTCATTCCAAATGTAATACCTCCTGGTCATTTCCCCCTTTGTCTCTCTCTCTCTAACAACTGCAACTACACAACAATAGTAATAGCCACTATTTGCCAAGCATGTAGTATGGGCCAGGGGATTTATGCACATCAGTTCATTTAAGCTGCAGAGCCCCTGATGTGTTATTTTCTTGGCACATAGTAGGCACTTGTGAGTGAATGAATGGTTTCTTCCCAGATCATCACATGGCAAACAGAAGTTTGGGGAGGGCACACAGGTAATAAGGATAAGCAACAGAATTGAAACCCAAGTCTACTTGATCTCAAAGCCTGGGCTCCCAACAGTTATATAAGGATGCTTACTTTTTGTCTTTTTTCTTTTTAGGGCCACACCCTCGGCATATGGAAGTTCCCAGGCTAGTGGTTGAATCGGACATGCAGCTGCCAGCCTATGCCATGGTCACAGCAATATGGGATCTGAGCCGCGTCTGTGACCTACACCACAGCTTAAGGCAACACCAGATCCTGGACCCATTGAGTGAGGTCAGAGATCGGATCCACATCCTCATGGATGCTAGTTGGATTCATTGCCACTGAGCCACAACGGGATCTCCCTCAGGATGCTTCTAACACCCTGCAGCATCTTAAATCCCAATCATCAGGCCTGTGTGAGGGAGAAGCTGATGAATGTGGTTAGGGGAACTGGATTTGAAATCAGAAATCTGCATTTCTCTAATAATCAGTGATGTTGAACATTGTTTCAATTGCTTGTTGGCCATCTGTATATCTTCCTTGGAGAAATGTCTATTCAGGTCCTTTGCCCATTTTTCAATTGGGTTGTTGGCTTTTTTGCTATTGAGTTGTACAAGTTGTTTGTGTATTTTAGAGATTAGGCCCTTGTCAGTTGCATCATTTGAAACTATTTTCTCCCATTCCATAAGTTGTCTTTTTGTTTTCTTTTTGGTTTCCTTTGCTGTGCAAAAGCTTGTCAGTTTGATTAGGTCCCATTGGTTTATTTCTGCTTTTATTTCTGTTGCTTTGGGAGACTGACCTGAGAAAATATTTGTAAGGTTGATGTCAGAGAATGTTGCCATGAGATACCACCTCACACCAGTCAGAATGGCCATCATTAATAAGTCCACAAATAACAAATGCCGGGGGGGGGTGTGGAGAAAAGGGAACCCTCCTGCACTGTTGGTGGGAATGTAAACTGGTACAACCACTATGGAGAACAGTATGGAGGTATCTTAGAAAACTATGCATAGAACTACCATATGACCCAGCAATCCCACTCTTGGGCATACATCTGGACAAAACTCTACTTAAAAGAGACACATGCACCCACATGTTCATTGCAGCACTGTTCAAAATAGCCAAGACATGGAATCAACCCAAATGTCCACTGATAGATGATTGGATTAGGAAGATGTGGTGTATATATACACAGTGGAATACTAGTCGGCCATAAAAAAAGAACAAAATAATGCCATTGGCAGCAGCATGGATGGAACTAGAGACTTTCATACTGAGTGAAGTAAGTCAGAAAGAGAAAGACAAATACCATATAATATCACTTATATCTGGAATCTAATATAAGGCACAAAGGACCCTTTCCACAGAAAAGAGAATCATGGACTTGGAGAATAGCCTTGTAGTAGCCAAGGGGGAAGGGGAGGGAGTGGGAGGGACTGGGAACTTGGGGTAAATAAATGCAAAATGTAGCCTTCGGGATGGATTAGCAATGGGATCCTGCTGTGTAGCACTGAGAACTCTGTCTAGTCACTTATGATGGAACACTTAATGTGAGAAAAAAAAATGTGTACATGTATTTGTAACTGGGTTACCATGCTGTACATTAGAAAAAAATATATATATACATAAACAAATGATAAAAAAGAAAGAAATCAGAAATCTAATAAGCAGGCACTATACCTCTTCCTGGTTCTCTGAGTGTGGGCAAGTTGCTTAACTTCTCTATACCAAAGCTTCCTTATTAGCAAATGGGGGTAATAATAGTAACAACTCAGAGGGTTGGGCAAATTTAAGGAGATAATATACATAAAGGACTTAGTGTGGAGCTTGGTACATGGTAATCACTCAAAAAATTTTGCGATGGTGATGATGGTGCCTGAGACAAATAAACATGATGGCTCTTTCTAGCACATTTTCTGTACCTTGCTCCTTACCCCATTCCTTCCACCTCTTTATTCACTGCATTGGGCTGAATCATGGCCACCAAAAATATATGTCCTTGTCCTAATACCTGGAACCGATGAATATTATTTGTAAAAAGTACCAATCTTTGTAGATGTGATTAAGTCAATGATCTTGAGATGAGGAGACTGTCCTGGATTATCTTGATGCACTCCAGATTCAATTACAAGTGTTCTTATAAGAGAGAGAGCAGAGGGAGATTTTTTTGGCTGTGCCCATGGCATGTGGAAATCCCTGGGCCAGGGATCAAACTCGAACCACAGCAGTGGCTGGAGCCAGAGCAATGACTGGAGCCACAGCAGTGACAATGCCGGATCCTTAAATTTCCCAGCCACCAGGGAGCTCCTCAGTATCAGTATTTAAGTGTTGTTAATTTTCTATCATAGTATTTAAATTATGGGATATCAAAGGAAAAAGTAAACATCCATCAAGGCCTTAATCCCCTCCTCTGGGGAAGGGGTTCTATGCTTTGGGTTATAGGCAGAATAGTTGTATTGTATTGTGTTGTGTTGGCAGAATAATGACCATGTTATTGTCTTTATTTGGAGGTTAAGTGTGATTAAAGAGATGGATATGGATGCCAAGTAGACAAGAGGTGGACTTGTGATAACTAATTTTATGTGGCAGCTTGACTGGGCCATGAAGTACCAGATATTATTCTGGGAGTGTCTGTGAGGGTGCTTGGGGATGAGATTAACATTTAAATTGGTAGACTGAATAAAAGGGCTAAACTCATCCTCCATAATGTGGGTGGGCCTCATCCAATCAGTTGAAGGCCTGATTAAAATAAAAAGCTACTCCTTCAAGACCTTACTTTTTTTTTAATTTTTGGAATTAAGCATCACTTTATTATTTTTTGGGGGGGCAAACCCATGCCATATGGAGGTTCCCAGGCTAGGGGTCGAATCAGAGCTGTAGCCGCTGGCCTACACCATAGCCACAGCAACGCAGGATCCAAGCCTCATCTTCGACCTACACCACAGCTCATGGCAATGCCAGATCCTTAACCCACTGAGCGAGACCAGGGATCAAACCCAAAACTGCATGGTTCCTAGTCGGATTTGTTAACCACTGAGCCACGACAGGAACTCCTCCTTCGACCTTACTTTATTTTACCCCAAGTAAGAGAATTTTCCTTTCTGCCAGTCTTTGAACTAGAACATGAACTCTCCCTGCCTAAAGGCCTTTGAACTGAGATATCAGCTCTTCCTGGTTCTACAGCAGTCTGCCGATTCTGGACTTGAGCTGGAAAAACTGCTCTACAGATTTGGGGCTTGCTAGCCCCTCTCTCTATATAATTGGTTCTGTTCCTCTGGAGAACCCTGACCAATACAAGGAAGGAATACTTTTCAACTCATTCTGTTAAGTAAGTATTACTCTGATACCAAAACTGGACAAAGACATCACAAAGAAAGAAAAATACAGACCAAACCACATCCAGCAACAGATACATAAAAAGGACTAAGCACTATGAAAAAGTAGGACTTATCCCTAGAATATAAGGTTTGCTTAACACATTAATAAAGGACAAAAGCCATATGACCTTCTCAATAGACACAGGAGAAACACTGGATAAAATCCATTGTCATTTCATGATAAATAAACTCCCCAAACTCAACAAACTAGGATGAAAAGGGAACTTCCTCAACCAGATAGAGAACATCTACTAAAAAACCCACAGCTAACGTCTTACTTGGAGATTAAAAACCGAGTTCTCTTTCTCTAAGTTCGGGAACAAGACAAGGATGTCTGCTCTTGCCACTTCCATTCAATATGTCACTGGAGTCCTAGCCAAGGCAATAAAGCAAGAAAAATAAATAAAACACATCCAGATAACAAAGTAAAAAGTAAATATTTATCTCCATTCACACATGACATAATCTTATATATAGAAAAGCCTAACAAATCTACTAAAGCCCTGTTAAAAATAACAAACTAAGCAAAGTTTCAGGATATAGTATTAATGTACAAAAATGTGTTTTCTATGTGCTAGTAATGAACACTGAAATGAGAGTAAGAAAGCAATCTCATTTTTATAATATCAAAAAGAATAAAATACTCAGAAATCAAATTAACAAAAGAAGTGTGAGACTTGTACTCTGAATACTACAAAACATTATTGACAGAAATTTTAAAAGATCTAGGGATATGAAAATTAATCCTCTGTGTTTAGGAAATGGAAGGACAAAATTTTCTTACAAGTTAATAAGAAAAAACCTGCAGAGGCATAGGAGATGAATATGCAAAACTATGATGAAATACAAATTGGCTAATAAATATTTAAAGAGGGCAAAAAGGCAGCTGATAAGGGCTAACACGTCCATGGCACATGCTATATGCATGCTTCACATGTATTAACTCCTTTAACTCTCACAACAACTCTCACAGTAAATACCACAGGCTACTCAGGACTGTGTGACACTCCCACTTCATCCATGGTTGTCTGTTCACTTGTGTGGAGTGATGTGTGCCCCCACAATGCCTGTATTGGCACCACTGACCCCAGTGGCCTGACTCCACCCTGAGTGTCATTGACAGTGTCAGGAGAGCTTCCTGGACTGCACCCTTCAGGTAAGTCTCCTGAGTCATAATTTCTGAAGTACAAGTTCAGCTATGTGCTAGGTGACAGTGTGTAAGCCGGTCTTCCCTAATGAGCTCCTATAGCGCAAATATTCTGTGCGGCAAGGGGTCCATGTACACCCATTAGCCTTAGCAATCAGCTAGGCTGGGAATGAGGTTGTCAGCTACTGATGAAAGGTGGGTTGCCCAGTGAGGGCACAGCTACTTCTAGAGGAAGACCATTGTGTTTCTGCCCAGAAGTGGGCCCTGAGAGGCCCTTCTGGCAGAGCCGAGATTTCCTGCAGGAAGCAGTTCTATTCTGCAATAATGTGAGGGAAAATAGGTAATCAGAGTCACAGAGGCCTGTGCCTTATTGCCTGGCTCTGGTCATTTCAGACTGGACCTTTTTAAAAGCAGGTGTTGCTAATCCACTTTGGCCATAAAACCTCTTCCTGAAACGGACAGCCTGTAGAAAGTCCAACCTGAAACATGCAAGCTCTTCTCCTTGCAGAATGTGCCTGGGAAAGGGGATAGACTGCCTGCTTTCTGGGGATATCAACTCCAAGTCAGGGCCGTGTGAGAACCCTAGTGGTGGGGGCAGGTAGGGGAACCCCCTTGAATCACCTTGAACCCCCACAACAGGCTCTTTGCCTTTTCAGCCCAAGCAGGTATTCTTCTTACCAAGGATTATTAGAACCAAATTACTGAGAGTCTCAAGTGAGTGGCTTACTTGGAGAAGGGGAAAGGAAAAAGAATACCTTGATCACTGCCAAGGTCACCAGGATAGACAAAGGCAGAATAGCTCAGGGAGGCCACGTATAAAAGTAAGGCTCAAGTCAGTGGGCCCTCTACTCAATGGTACATGTTGGATTGGGACAATTTGCTGTCAGACTGCAGCAACTGGCAGGCTCCCAGGGGAGGTCCAGCAGTGTTTGTGAACTGAACTGACCCATGTTGCTTCCTGGGAGAGTCTGGGCATTCTACAGATAACAGCCTCTGCTGGACTCTCCCTTTGTGGGCATGGATTCTTGAATTTTTAAGGAGTTCATTGTCTATAGGACTTTCCTAGTTGGCCACAGCCACCTTGGGTGATAGGACCTGGGACACTGTCCATTTGGGCTGGGCTATCTGTCTTTCTGCCAAATGAGCAAATTAGAGGTGAAGTGCCCTGTGATGAGAGAGAGGACAAGGAGGATGGATGCAAAGTTAGTCCCTCCATGTTCCGTGGAGCTACGGTCTTTGCTGTGACTCACACAATCCTGTGCTGTCATAGCCTGAGTTGTAGCCACCACCAACCCCCGCCCCGTGTCCCTTCCAGGGGTAAAGGCAGTGTCTGGCAGGAGATGGAGGTACATGTAGCTTGGAGCCAGAGAGACCTGCATCAAACTTTGGGGTCTGCTGCTTACTAGATGTGAGGTGTTACTTAGCTCACTTGACATCTGAGGTCAGTTTACTCATCTGTATATAAAATGACTTTGAATGACAGAATGGATGCAAAGTACCTGGAACATAGCAGGTGCCCTGTAGATGGTAACTGTCACCGCTATCACCACCACCACCACCATCAACATCATCATCGCTAACACTCTTAGCATTTATTGTGTACCTCCTGCATGTCCATCCCTATGCTTGGCCTTGATGCAGAAGATAAAGGAGAAAGCAGTCAGTGGTTTCTGCCTCAGGTTAGTATGTAGTGGGAGAGCTCAGATGCACATAAATATTGAAAATCCAAGTGCCAATCAGAAGCATACGGTCAGGATATGGAGATGAAAGGAGGGAACAGATCTGTGGTCTAAGGTATTCAAGGAAGGCCACCCAGAGAAGGCAGGGCTAGGATAGGCCTGGATAGACTGAATTTCCAGTACTGCGAAGGAGGAAGGGAAGAAAATAGAGGATGCTCCTGGCTTGGCTCAGCTCAGGACAGCTCCTGGAGTTGGGAGTGTCTCCCATCTCCCTTGGGGCTGCTGGGGGGCAGGCTCAGTGCTGGGTCAGTTTTCGAAATGCAAATACTGGGCTGGCCACTGGGGGTCGACAGAGATTGAGGAATAGGGAGGCTACTAGGGCAAGGAGAAGATTTCCTTGGGGACTCTACCCAGTTGATTCAACAGCCTGTCTAATGTTTCATTTCCCCACCTCTGAAATCTCTCCCCACTTCCTCCCTGTCTTTAGAGCCCTAATCCCCTAAATTCCTCTTAGTTCAGAAGTTCCAGAATGTCCCGCCTCCCCCACCAATCCCAGGAGGAAAATTCCCTACCTCTCCACCCCCCACCCTCCCCACCCTCACCCCACCTGTCATGGCTGAAGCCCAGGGCCGCCATAGTCTCTGCTTTGTGTCCAGGAGAGCAGCTGTGAAAGAAAAACAAGCCAGGCCAGGGAGATTTATGTTCCTCTGAGGGAGGTGGCTGTCTCATGAGGAAGATGCTGGGTGGTTTGACAATGGAGATCTCACTCCAGGTCCAACTTGGACAGCACTGGGGAGGTGGAGGTACAGCAGGGGTGAGGTGGGGGAGGCTGATGAGGAGACTAAAGGCTTAGAAAGAAATTGGGTCCTTCCTGAGAGGTACACTGAGCCCGGGCACTGGGGCCTTGCTGATTAAAGGTGAGAATGAAGGTCCCTAAACCAAGCTGACTACCTTGTGAGTGGGGAGGGGATGTTTCAATGACAGAGATCCTGGTTTGCTTGGCTCAGGGGCAGCTGGAGGGTGGTGGGCCTGGGTGCCATATATCTGCTGTTGGTTATCTGTCTAGCTGGGTCCAGCCCCTTATCTGTCCTCGGGCTGCCCCCAGGGGCTTGTGACCTTTCTACCAGCAGGCCTGGGTTTATCAGTAGAGAAAGCCCAGAAACCTGACCCTTTAGCCTTTATGGCATGGTGGAAAGCAGGAAGCTAGCTCATAGGCTAGTGAGAAGTCAGAGCTAGGAGGGCTGGAGAGAGGAGGCAGCACTGCCCCTCCCCTGTGGCTCCTCAAGTTGTCCAAATATTTGCTTTGCTTGGGGTGTTCCTCCAGGGTAAATTTATTTCCTGTGTTTATGGGGCCTGATGAGTCCAGTATGTTCTCCAAGGAGCCAGGAGCAGGACTGGGCAAAGATGCCATTTCTGTAGATAGCGTCACCCTCCCCTGGGCTTCCTGGCTCTCTGAGATGGGAAACTAAGCTGGGGTCAGTGACAGGTGGGGGACAGTGGCTGCTCCCCTCCCCTGAATTCCCAAGCCCCTGACAGTGATGAATGGCCCGACCCCTCTTTGCGCATTCCCCAGGTAACTGGAGTGAGGGAGCAACAGGTGAGCCGGGCTGGAGTGCTGTGGGGTGTCCCCCCACAGCTGTCCCCTATGGGGCTGAAGAACAGAGGACAGGAGAGCCTGCTAGAGGAAGCTGAACCCAGATCAGTGACACCAAGGAAGGCAGGGATATGCAATGACTCGGCCTGTAAGGAGCCCATAATCCCAGCTGCAGTCCAGAGCCTCTGACACCTGCTGCGTCACATTGAGTCATGCTCTGGTCCTCAGGTGCCTTGTTCTAGCCTCTTTTTAGAGCAGGGACAGGCCATTTGTCTGTGTGTGGCCCGATGATTTGGGATAGATTTCCCAGGAGCCCAGGGTAGAGTAACAAGTTATAAGGAGAGAATATAGTGGGAGGGAGAGTGGGAGGGGGAAAGCCCAACTCAAGAAGAGAAGGACTCCTCCTAGCCTTGGTGTCATCCTGCCAACGGCCTGACCCAGAGCCAGGTTGACACCTGGAAGATCAAGGTGATCTCCATGCAAACACCAATAAACCAGGCATGAGGCTGGAGCAGGGACCAGGAAGGGGCGGGGGTTTGAATGTGGTTAAACTCTTGGCCTTGGGGACCACCCCCTCCTTCCCCAGCCCCTGGGAATTGCCATGGCTGCAGAGAAACTAGAAGAGCAGAACTTGCCCACCTGGGGCTTGATCTGAGACCTAGCCCTGGGGTGTGGTGCAGTAGGGAGGTGGGAGAAGGAAGAGTAGGAGGGCTCAGGTCCCACCCCAGACTTGCCCTGAGAGTGACCCAGAGAGAGTGACTTGGAAAAAGCAAGGATTCGTAGGGGAGGAAGGACAGCCTAGGCTCAACACAGACCCCAGCTAGTCTTAGCTAGAGGGTGGTGAGGGCAGAAGGAGGACCAGGAGAGAAGGGGGTGGCAGGATGTAGCTGGCTGGGTAAGAGAGGGCTTCACAGGCTGAAGTTGGCAGAACAGGGGATGTGGCCAGACTGAGGCTGGAGCCTCAGTTGTCTCTTGCCTAAAATAGGCCTATCATGGAGTTCCCATCATGGAACAATGAATACCAATCCGACTAGGAACCGCGAGGTAGCGGGTTTGATCCCTGGCCTCATTCAGTGGGTTAAGGATCCAGCATTGCTGTGAGCTGTGGTGTAGTTCGCAGACACAGCTTGGATCCTGTGTTGCTGTGGCTGTGGTGTAGGCTGGCAGCTGTAGCTCTGATTCAACCCCTAGCCTGGGAACCTCCATATGCTGCTGGTGTGGCCCTAAAAATAAATAAATAAATAAATAAATAAAATAGGCCTATCTATATCAACCTCAGGGATGCTGTGCACATTAAAAAAAGACAGCATAGCACCAAAGGTGAGAGTGCCCCGCTATGCTGTCTGGCATACAGAAGCCGTTCAAGAAACATGGCTCTCCCTCTACTTGTGGGGAATGGCTGTGTGTTTCTGTGATGAGGGTGCAGGCAGAGGCTGTGGGTCTTCAAGGGGACAGTCAGGAGGCCTAAGGCAGGTCAGAGATGACTGTAGATAGGAGAGGGGTGCTAGCCTCATGGGGGTGGTTCCAGCTGGCATTGCCTCAACCTCAGGGCAGGTTTCCTGCCCTTTGATCTTTCAGTGGGCAAGGCCCACCCCTTGGCACATACTCCCTTCCAGAGCCCTGGGGTATCTGAGTAGAATCATGCATAGAAGCTCAAGTTGTGCAGCTAAATGGCCCAGATTTGAGTCCTGATTCTTCCACTCCCTGGCTGTGTGGCCTTAGGTGAGAGAGTTCACTTCTCTGGTCTCAGAGTGCAAGGCAGACAATAAGAAGTCAAGGACAAGAGCCATGGTAATTGAGAAGGTGTGTGTGTGTGTTTATGTATGTGCATGGGACAGTGACATGAGAAAATGTGGGGGCTGTACTCTATGTCCCACGAGGTCAGGAACCAGGCCTGTCAGCTGGTGCTGCGTGACTGGATAGGAGAGGAAGATGGACAGGTTCAGGTACAAGTGTGTACATGTGTAAGAATATGAGAGGAGTGAAAATAATGTGCACGGGGCTCACCAAGCACATGTTAACAGGTGAGAACATGCGTGACCAAGAATGATGGTGTCTCTGTGGGAGGCTCTGCAGAGGAATAATAGTTTCCATTCAGTAAGCACCATGGTGGGCCGACCGTGATTCTAAGCCCTTTCAGTGCATTATCTCATTCACTGCTCAGCATGGCTCCCTGAAGGAGAGAGGATCTCCAGGTTACAGAAGAGTTAACTAAAACACTCAGGGGAAGTGACTTGCCCAAGAAGACACAGCTGATAAGCAGTGAAATCTGTGGCTCTGAAGTTCACACCCCTTGCATCCCATGGGTGTGGGAAGCTGATCTCTGTAGCTCTCCAGAGGCTGCATGATGCCTAAGGCTTCCTGCAGCTGCCAGATATTCTTCCACATCCCTGAGTCCAGGAGGCCCACATATACTGATTTCCATCTGCTTGGAGCTCCTTGAAGGCAGGGCTTGGTGGGGTTCCCCTTTGGATCACCAGTTCAGAGGCCAGCACAGGATCAGTGCTCAGGAAACACTTGTGGACTTGAACCCTGAGAAGTACAAGTGGGTTGGGTAATACTGATCTGGTAGGCTTGGGGGAAGGGTTGTGACTATCACTGAAACAGAGAGAGCTTGGATAAGAGAGGGTCCACAGCCCCCATAGGTCCTGACTTCCTCTCTAGCTTCGTTGGGGAGTAATTTTTCCCTACCTCAGGGGCATGAATCACTACATCAGAGGCCCTGCTAGGGTGGGGCAGGAGGTGGGGGCCTGGAGTCATTGGCCCTGGCAGCGGGATGGAGTAGGCCCAGCCTTGCTACTGAGGCTCTGGTGGACAGGTTGAGGCAGAAAGACTGTGCCGTGACCAGGGGTGACCAGCGTGCAAAGCAGGCCTAGACATAGAGTCTGTTCTTTCCTCTGTGCCCTCCCCACCCAGGATGAGGTGTTGGCACCCTCAGGAGCTGCTGCTGTATTCCCATGTTTCCTAAGTCTGGCAGCATAGCCTCATCTGCCCCATCCCCCACCAGGTCTTGGGCTTGCCTCCTGACGGGCACTGGGAGTGCTGGTAGTGGAATCTAAAGTTGGTTCTTGGATTGGTGGTGATGATTTTAGCTGGAAACTTGAGGATGTGGCCAGGAACAAAGACGAACTTTCCTAGGCCTAGAAACCTTCTGGAAGACTGGAAGTGAAGAGTGGAATCCTGGCCATCCTGAAGGCCACTTCCTTCCAGGCATGAACCAGCTTTCAACTAGGAATGGATTAAGCAAGGAAGGAAGCAAGAAGGGGCTGGAAGTGTGGCGAGTGGGTATAGTACAGGGAAACAGGCATAGGCTTTGGAGACAGATAAGTCTGGGGCCAAATCCTGCTTCTACCACTGATCAGCTCTGTGACCTCAGATGAATCACTTCTTCCTGAGCCTAAAGGATTCTGAAGGGATATGCCTCTACTATGGTTCTTGGCACACAGTAGGTACTCAGACTGTTTTTCATCCTCAGGTTTTGCTGTACTGCCATACACTTGTGGCAATCCTAGTCTTCAAGCTGGATGATGGGTATATCCCTGCAGCTAGTTTTTGTCTCTCCTTGCTCACACCCCAATAAGGGGTCCATCTGGGAGCTGGGAGATTTTTAAACAGCTCCTCTTCTTCCCTTTCTACCCAGATCTTCCAGGCTCTGTCCCTGAAAGTGGGAGGAACCCCCTTCTCCCTTTTTATTTCCACCCAAATACAGGCCCACTCTATGAGCTAAAGAGATCATCAGAGGATCCAGTGAGAAACTCAGTAGCTCAGTCTCCTATTTAAGTGCAAGGACAGGAAACTGTGTAAATGGCGAGCACTTCGGGAATGTCATTCACCTAATTATTTCCATAAAGCAGCAGCAAGAAAACTTTATATCCTCTGCAGCCTGGCAGTCCCTGAGTCAATCCCAAACCCAGATCTTCCTCCTAGTGATCTCTTCTCCTCCCCATACCGGGCTTCTGTTCTTGCCAAAGCCACCTCCCCTATCCCAGGTCTTGCGTTCAAGTGCCTGTGCCAGGCTGCTGTGAGCCATGCTCTTGTTGGGGTGGGTGCTCTCAGTCGGTCCCAGGCGCCCGCAGTGCTATGGAAGACCAGTAGAGGGAGACGTTAGCACGTGTGTATGTCTGCTGTGGTCCGACCCAGGAGAGCGGGTCGGACCGGGAGGGTCTGAACTGTGGGATGGAGCCAAAGTTATAAGCAAGGAAGTGAGGAGGGGCGGGGAGAATGGGCCAGGGCTGGGAGACAAAGACCCAGATGGCGAGGCCGGGAGGAACTGGAGTCCGCAGTCTTGGGGCGAGGGCGCCCGCTTTTGCTTTTTCGAAAGGCGCCTCTGCCCTGCGCCTTTTCCTCTTTGCTCTCCAGGTGTCTTTCTTTACCGAGGTGCCCTCTAATCCCCGTTGCCGTATCCTGGGGCTTTGCCCGCGCCTTGAGACAACGCCAGACCCCAAAACTGGGCCCCCGTTGTTCCACAAAGCTCTTCCCCAAAGTTGAGACTCCCAAGGCCTGGTCCCCAGGGGCGAAGAACTCATCTTCCTCCCTCCCCTTTTCCGTACTTGACTCCTCTGAGATTCCACCACCCACCGCGATTGGTTTGTCTTTTCAGGACTCCGAGTCCATTTGCAAGCGGACCCGCACTGCGAGGGCGGAAGGAGGAAAGCCCACCAGAGACCTACGGGACTGAGAGTATACAAGCTATCCTTGCCACTGAGGTGGGCACGGGAGCAGGACTTCAGGGCTCGCGTGTGTAAAAAAAGAATGGCAGTACTTTCCCGGAATACTTAGGACAGGGCCTGTCTAGCCCAGGTCAGCGGGCCAGGCGCGCGGGGAGGAGAACAGGCCGACAGCTCAAGAGGAGCACCAACTTCCCACGGGCTGAGCGCTCTGGAAACGGACTAGGCGGGACCCACACCTAACCGCACAAGCCGCACACTCAAATTGGTGCCATCGAGAGCGCGGCGTCCTTAAGAGCTCCCTGAAACCCCACCCCCTTCCTGTTCTTGGGGGCGTGGTGCGGGGCAAGGACCCCGTGACGGAGCTTGCTATTGGCTAAGATGAGTAGGGTTGGCCTTGCGTTCGCCTGAGCAGGGGAGTAGACAGCTCAGCCGCGGCGGAGGGAGTCTATGCGCGCTGGACAGCAGTGGGAGGTGTGTGAGCCTCGCACTGGCCTCAGACCCTCGGGCGCAATCGTCGGGGAGCTAGGACTCGGCGGCTGGACTGCCGGGCCACCCGGCCGAGGCTTCAGAGGTGCAAACTGATGGGACTTGCTCGCTCGGCAGCGTCTCCCCGCTCTTATAAGTACACTGAGCGGGGCCCGCGCTGAAGTAGAAGCTGTCGGGGGGCGCACAGCCCGGAGTCTCAGTGTGGCCTGGAGGAACGGAGCCCGTGCCTGGGCGCTCCGGTCGGGAGCCCCCGGAACGAGTTCGTGTGTTGGGGAGACTCCCACTTCTTCCCAAGGGTGCCGATCCCGAAACGGTCGAGGCTTCTGGGCGACCGCAGAGTCTCCAGTGACGAGACCCCATTGGGGAGAAGGCGCGCAGTCCCAAACAGTCTCGGAAAGCCGAGCGGAATCCGGCGGGATCACCCGGGGGCTCACAGCCCCCGTCGCGCCTCGTGCGGCGGAGAGGCCAGGGGAGCGAGCCCTCGGAGGCCGCAGCTCATGCCCGGGTTGGGGGCGGCTGCCCAGTGAATCTTCCTGGCCGGCGGGGCGGAGAAGAGCGACACCGAAGCCGGCGGGAGGGGAGCACTTCAAGGCCGGCGGCTGCGGAGGATGGGCGCCTGAGCAGCTTGGAGTGCAGCGCGGCACGGGAAGGCGAGGCCAGCGTTGCTGAGGAGGCGCCAAGGGATCCCAAAGTGCAGCCTGCCCCCCGGGAAGATGGCCCGGCCTGGGCAGCGTTGGCTCGGCAAGTGGCTTGTGGCGATGGTCGTTTTGGCGCTGTGCCGGCTTGCCACGCCGCTGGCCAAGAATCTGGAGCCCGTGTCCTGGAGCTCGCTCAACCCCAAGTGAGTAACTTATCTGCTCTGATCCCAGGGGGTGGGAGGCACTCCTTGGGGGTGAGGCCGCGCGCCCCTGAGCGCCTGTGAGAAGATGTTTGGAGGAGGAGAGGCGCCCCATTTTGTCTCTGGCTTTTTCGAGTGTTTCTCTGCGGACGGGTGGGGCAGGGTGCGGCGGGGTGGGGTGGGGGCCCTTGGCTGGGTTGTGACCCCTCGGCTTCCCGGCCCTCTCCAGCGCTAGTCCCGGATCAAGTGGAGATGGTTGCGCCCGGCGGTGCTGGGAGTCCGAGCGCTCGAAAGCGCACGGGAGAGCAGGTTGGGGAGAGAAAGCAGCCCCCTCGGGGGCCCCTGGGAACGTGGCGGTTTTCGCCGAGAGCCGCTTGGTGAGGAGGTGGGGGGGGGGCGAGCTTGACCTGGGCGGGGGAGGAGGAACACAGGTTCCTCGTTTGTTTAGCTGTGAAGGGATCTCCGCGCGGGACTCCTCGCTCGGGGGCGGGTGGCAGCTCCTGTATCCCCCATTCAGGCTTCTCCCATTTTCATTTCTCTTTCTTCCTTGTTTGCCTCCCTAGCTTTTTGGTTTGCCGTCTCTTCTAGGCTACCCCCCCCCCTTCTCCCTGCTGGGGCCTTGGAAGGGCGGGCGCCGCTCCCAGGCTCACAAAGGCGGCGGGTGGAGAGGGGCGGAGTGGGAGAGGGGTTTTGTTTGCGGGGGGGGGGGGGGTTCGATCCAGCGCCGGTCGGGGGTCTTCCAGGGCTGCGGCAGAGCTTCCAGGGCTGGCCTGGTCAGAGAGTGGTGGCCGAGCTAGCGAGGGAGGTGGGTGGAAAGCGAAGGATTCCTGCCCAGGCGGGTCCCATTGACCCGCCTACCCTCTGTCCCTCAGATTGGGGAGCTGTGCTTAGCTTTTCCCGAGGGGTTGGGGAGGCAGCTATATAGAGGAGATCCTTTCTTTTCTTCTTCCTCCTTTCCCTTACAATCCCCCCCACCCCCCTCCCCAGCACACACACCTTTCAGGGCGGTGGCTCAGTGGTTTCTGGGCAGTTAGTGGGGAGTCTCTGGGCTGTATAATGACCTCTGGACCTTTTCCTCTTTTGGTATCCAGGACTCAGGTTGGAACCCAGGGTCAAAATTGCTCTTCCTTTCTGTTTTCTGGAGGTCCCAGCAGTGTGGGGACACACCACTTAGTGGGAAACTGGGGACCCTTGGCCTGCCCTATCTGTGCTCTACGATTCCTGTATCTGGAATCTCTTCCTGTTCACTCTCTTGGGCACCCGGCTAACTTCCCAGGCTCCTGCATGCCTTGGCCTCTTAGGTTACAGGGGCCGTGCATCTTTCAGCTCTAGAGTGGGAGAGGACTGCTTCTTTAGTTCTCTTCTCTTTGGGTTAAGATAAGGTCCTATTTATTAGTTAGTGGGATGTCTAAACCAGGGTCAGGATCGAGGGCTCTGCCTCAGTGCAAGGAAAGGGACTGACAAGAATTTCCTCCTTACTCAGAAGCCAAACTGGGCAAAGCGCTCTTCTAACAGCAGGGACTCAAAATGGTCTGGGGCTCTGGGCTCCTCAGCCCAAGGGGAAAGATTGTGGAGTGCCCAGTTCCCCCCTGTAAGGGTGGAGACTGGAAATGCTCTCTCTTGAGCCAGGAGAGCAGAAATCCGCCTGGGGTAGCCCATCACAGGGGCTCATGGGAATGACCTAATTGCTCTCTCGGGTCTCTAACCAGAAAGAGAGATAGCAGGCAGTTCCACAGCTGGAAAGGAGCCCTCCTGCAGAGTGAGGGGGGTGGTTGACTGGGAGAAACAAGATCTCCCTGAGCTTCACCCTTTTTGTGTTTTGAGCCTTTAGTGCTCTGGACCCGTTTACAGGTTTTTGAGATAGGCCTCCCTCCCCAGTTGACTTTAGGCTGAGGGCAGGCTTCCTGGGGGTGGTGGGTGGTGGTGACTGAGGCCTCAGTACGACCTGCACAAATTCCATCTTGTAATTGAGGAGATCCTGGGAGTGGTGGGGGACTGATCCTGGTGCCCCTGTGACGCCCGCCCCCTGCCCAAAGTTCCATCTCTGCCTAGGGGTCTGGAATGCAGCCTGTCTGTGTGTGTTGGTGTGGGTTTCGGGGGTGGGGAGGTCGGGGGGACAGGAGGAAGGCATTGCCCTCATCTACATTCTGAGCTCTGGGGGCTGCCTCTGCCACCGCGCCCAAGCCTCGGGCTGCCACAGCCTTTCAAATAAACAGTTTCTTTCTATCTTTCTCTCCCGTTTTTGCCTCCTGCCCGAGTTCTCCCTCTCAGGTCGTTGTCGTTCGTCTTCTCACACCCTGTGTGAGCCGTGTTCACCTCCCCTCTCCAGCTCAGCTCGCCTGCTCTCCCTCTTTCTCACACTCCCTCTCACTCTTAGTCACTCTCTGCCTCTTTTTCTCAAGTCCTTTTGTTTCTCGCACATGCCCGTGCTCTCCCTCACAGGCTCATTTTCTCCCATCCCTCCCCTCTTCTTCCCGGCTTTTGGTCTCTCTCCTCAGTCCTGTCAGGAGCTGGCAACCCCCCTCCCCCCCCCCAAATCTCTCAGCGCCTATAAACCCCGCTTAATTGCTTCCTCCTTGGGAAAAAATCAAAATAAAGAAGTGGTCGGGCTGGGGCTATGTTTCCGGGTTCCAGAGTCCGGGCAGCCCCAGCCCTGACTGGGAGAGGGGAGCCAGAAGGGCCGGCTTCGGCTTCAGACTCCTCGCCTCTTTCCCACATTGGTGCTGGGGCCCTCCAGGGTGGTAGTCCCTGGGTGGCAAAAGCTTCTGCCTCCTTAGCCCTCTTGTCAGATTTGCCCAATGAGCACAGCGTGGGAAGGTGAGTTTGGGCCCATTGGAGGTTGGGAGGAACCCAAGTACATGCGTGTGCTTGGGTCGGGGCTGCGATGGAAGGTCCCAGGGCAGTCCCCCTCCCCCAGCCTCCTCCTCTGAGAGTTTGGGGCAGCCGGCAGGCCTCATACTTGAGTCCTCAGCCAAGTCCAGCTGCTGCAGTTCAGTCTCTCAGTCCCGTTCTGACCCCTTCCTGCCCCCCACTCAGGTTCCCCCACCTCCAGGGAGTGGGAATGTGCCTGAGATCACATTACACCTTCCCTGCAAGGGGACAGTGGTGGGGGCTTCAGTTTGGCATCCAGGACTCTTGACTCTCTCCAGCATGGGTGGGGGCAGCTGCAGACCCCAACTCAGGCTTGCCTGCTACAAGCCAAAGTGTTGGCCCCAGCCCCCTCACAGCTGTTCCAGCTCACAGTCCTGGGGAGGCCAGCTCAGGGGGCCCCTTTCCAGGGCGGCTAGGGACCTGACCTCTTTTACTCTGTGGCTGATTAGCCACAGGTGGGGGCCCGAAAGTGATGGGAACCCAGCAGCTCCTAAAGTTCTCCTCCTTTCCTCCCCCTACCCCAGGCAGCAAGGCTTCGTCAAGAAGGGCCTTGTGAGGCTAGGCTAGGGCCTGAAAGGAGGGTTCCCTTTCTCCCCTCAGGCTCTCTCCACTGCCTCACCAGTTCTGGTGGACAGGGGTGGGTGGGCCCTGGATACCACTGTGCATCACTGATTTTTGGTATTGGGATTGTGGAGCCGGTGGGCCAGCCAGGAGGCAGCGAGTTGCCATGGGAACATCAGGTTTGGGGGAGGGTCCACCCTATGATTATTAGGGGAGCTGAAGTAGGGGGATGCTCACCAGCCACATTCTAGGTTCCTTCCCCTGTGTGCCATAGCAGCCCCTTCTGGGTGGATTTTTATGCCAGTCGTTTCGGGTAGGGTTGCTAGCAGCCGGGAGTGTAGGAAGCTTTTTCAGCTTCGTCTAAGTGACACTGTGCTTGTTGTGCTAACAGTCAGGCAAGGCAGTACCTTACTACTTACAACTCATCCTCAGATGTGAGTGTATTGGGTATTCCCAACAGCCCTGGGAAGTTGGAATTGCCCCTGTTTTCCAGATAAGGAGGCATTTTCCTGGAAAAGGGAGGTTACTTGTTTAAAGTCAGTCATCTCATAGTGGGTAGAAATGTGCCCTATGCCATTCTTTCCATGCCATCCTGCTGCCTTAGAGTCTGGGGAAAAACTGGATTTAGAAAGAGGCACTGGCTCTTGCCCCTGGGTTCCCCTCTCTCGCCTCACAGGCGTGCATGCATCTATCCTTGTGACTCAGAGCCTGCCCACGTGGGATGAGCAGTGATCTGGCTTCCTCATTTGACTTTGCAAGGCCTACCTCTGAGGGCAGTGTGCTCGGGGTGACCTGATCTAGAGGCAGCCAGCTTGATGCCTGGCGCTCTCCCTTGTGGGCTCTGAACAGCAGCCTTGGTTCCTCTCTGGGCCAGAAATCTCACTGCCTCTCAGGGACCCCACAGAAAGACGCCAACAAGGAAGGGGGTGTTAAGTCCACAGTGGACACTAGTATTGGCCCAGTGGGGCAGAGGGGAGATGTAGCTCATTGTAGGTGGGGGGGTGACTTCCTCTGGGGCTCTCCTAGCTTCCCTGCCTCCGACATTGCTGTGTGTGTGCCAGGACCCAGCTGCTGTTCCTGCCCACCTACGCCTGGGCGGGCACTGCTGGGACACGCCAGGCCTGCTCCTGCTGCCTTGGGGGCTGGGTGGAGCTGGGGGAGTGAAAGAGGAGCCTTTAATTTGGGGGCTCCCCACCCTAGCCGGGATGAGAGCAGACTTGAGCTCTGGCTTGGGGTCTATCCTCCACTGGTCCTGCCGCCCTGGGGGTGCAGGCGAAGTGTGGTGCCAGCTTCGCCGAATCAAGGCTGTGGCTAGAGCCTTTACCAAGCCTGGACTGGCATGGCCTAGGACCAAGCTCTCCCTTCGGCCACTCTCTGACCACAAGTTCCTAGAGCCTGAGGGAAGGGTGAGAGGGAAGGAAGCAAAGAGCTGGTAGGTCATGGGCAGCTTTCTAGGCACGACCCCCACAGCTACCCAGCTCTACTTGTCTGTGTATGGGTGCAGAGGGGCTCAGCCGGACAAAGAAACAGGTGGGCAGTTGGCCTCTGAGCAGTACCGGCCACTGCCCCAGAGCCTTCAGGCTTCTCCTCTCCCAAGATTCTTTTCAGCAGTCATGGCAATACTTCTAAGCTCAGGAGGCAGGCTGGGGGAGAGACTTGGGCTAGGGTGGAGGGGAAGAGGCAGGCCACAGACGAGAGCCTGAATGCTCAGGCCGCCTGCCTCCTTGAGTCCTTTAACTCCCTGGGGGTGGCTCCCTGGGGTCTTGGGGGCTATCAGAGGCTAAGGAGGGAAGGCCTCAGGGGTTACCATGGCGACCTGCTGCAGGCTTCCTGCTGGGCCATGTCAATCCCCTTATTTTCCAGAAAAGGGCTTTGTCTGGGGGTGGCCCCAGGCTGGAAAGCTTGGCTTGGTAATAGGGGGAGTAGTACGTTTTGAAAAGTGAGGGATATAGAGTTTAACTGGGCACTGTCTTCCACCTCTTCTCATGTCCCTACTCCTAACCTGGTGGGTACGAGGGGAGACCTATAGGCTCCCTGCATACAGGGTGACCAGCATCGAACCTGACCTCGGGCTTCACTCTCACTGGCTGCATACTCATACTCACCCTTCATGGCCCCTCCCCACTTTCTGGGGCTGCTCACAAGCCCAGAAGCACTTTTCTTAGTGGTGGGGAAGAGGCTAAGAAGGCACTATCATGGGGGACCAGGGTCAGGGAAGCTGGGTCTCATCAGGCTCCTCTTCCTTCTGCACTTTAAGGGAAGGTGAGTTTCTCTCTGCCAGCTGCTATGCAAATGAACTTATGAATATTTATGAATTCTGTTCACTGAGGTTGATGAGAGAGTCTGAGGGGTGTTGGGGGGCGATAGTCCTCTCTTCTTCCCCCTCCCCCACCTACTACATAGACATCTGTTTCCTTGGTGTTTCTGGGTTCAAGGTAGAGCCTTGAGTAGCTGGAAGCCCTGTGTTCTGATTCCAGGGCTCCAGAGCCCAAGTGGCAATGGGAGACTGTGCTCAGGGCAGACAGAGTCCCTGTGAGTAAGCTGGGCCAAGTGGTTATAAAAATGAGCTGACCTGAACCCCTTTGCCTGCCTTCTACCTACTGTCACCTCCAGGTAGGGTCTTGTTTGGAAGTGCAGCTATACAAGGATTCAGCCAATGTTTTAGATCCTCTCGGACCCCCAGGGGTTAACATCCTGGTGAATTTAGGCTCCTCAGTTTGACTTTGAGTACACTTCTCCAATAGGAGCATTCATCTGATCACTCATTCTCTCACATGAGGAGCCCGGACCCAGGTGGGTCTCGAAGTTTCCTTCTGGTTCTAAGCTGTTCCAAGTTGTCTAATCCCACTGTCTGGAAGAAACCAGTATGAGGATTGGAAAGTGAAAAATGCCTTGGGAATTTTGGAGGCTTTGGTGAAACTTCTTGGCTTTTTGTTATGCGTGGGATGGGGGTATTTTCTCTCAAACGTTTGTATGGCCCTCCATCTGGTGCCTGGAGTGCGGGAAAGCTAGGTATCAAGGGGGAAACCTTCTTGTTGTGGCTTTTACCCTCCTGCACAGCAAGATGGCAGGCTCCAGCTTGGTGGAGGCCTCCCTGGAAATGGAGAAAGGGCTACTGCCCTTCATCTACTTGGTCTTGTTCCCCTACTCACCCCCTTAGGTATCATTTCCCTCCCTCAGGTGGGGGTATTAAACTCCCAGAAGGCCCTCATGCCTTGTAGCCCTCAGGAAGTGGAACCATGCTTTTCCATCATCAGCTCCCTTCTCTTGAAGCACTGCCTTCAGCCTTTCGTTGTTCTTCCTGCTAGAAAGTCTAACTCCCACTGGATGAAACCCACACTGCTTGTCATGCCCTTGTCTTTCAGTCTGGCTCTAGCAGAGCTTTTCCACCTCTTCTTCTGCTCCTCTCTACTCATTACTGGGCCAATCACTGGCCTAGGTTTTGTGTCCCAGCCATGCTGTCTACTCTTGTATGTTGACTTCTTATTCCTCCCCGCCCCCTGCCCTGGACCCACTTTCATCTCACTCTTTTTGTGGGACCATCTCTAACTGTCCTTTCAGATGAGCAGTCTCCTTCCTTTTTCTGCCTTCAGCCCCTGCCTTTTGAGCTACCATCCTCGCTCATAGCCTCCTGATAGCCTGGTGCTGTCTATTGCTGCAGCGAGGGCCATTTACTTTCCTGACCCCAACCAGACAATAACGTCCTTGAGGATGGGGCCATGTCTTCTTTTCCTACTTCCCACCCAAGAAACAAGACTGAGCTCATAGACACTTGGTCTTAGTGTCTGGCCTTCTGCCTCTTGGCAGACCAGAATAATTCCTAAGCTGGAGTCAAGTGGTTGAGCGCCAAGTGTGTGCTGGGTGCTCTACATATGCCATCGTGTCTCCCCTTCGCA
This sequence comes from Sus scrofa, assembly GCF_054392235.1. Classification (NCBI taxonomy): domain Eukaryota; kingdom Metazoa; phylum Chordata; class Mammalia; order Artiodactyla; family Suidae; genus Sus; species Sus scrofa. Next base: position 64,964,899 of record NC_139401.1, read on the forward strand.
ATCCTGGGAGGTGGGGCTCTTCCCATCCCCAGTTTATAAGTGAGGACACTGATACTTAGGGAGATCAGAAAGCTCATCCAAGTTCACAGAGCTGATCAGGGCTACCATCTATCTGATCCCAAAGTCTTTTTTCTCCTATATCATACTGCTTTGCACCCAATTCCAGCCTGCCCAGGCTCAAAAATGGCTGGGAGAGCACCGCTTTCTTTGTGTTTATTTTGTATTGAAGCATCATTGATTACAGTGTTGTGTTAGTTTCAGGTGTATAGCAAAGTGATTCAGTCATACATACATATGTGTCTTTTTTTTTTCCAGATGAGAGCACCACTCTCTTAGGCAAGGATAGGATGATACGAATAGGTGGCCCCAGGCAACTGCCCTCCCCCTGCTATTTCCCAGTGCCTGGCCCTCTGGATTAGAAGATGAACCTGGCTGGGGAGGCATTTGTCCATCTCCTCTCAGGATCTGGAGCAGAGGCAGTGTGGAGATGGGATTAGAACATAGATGAGTGAGATTCCTGGGGCCCTGTCTGATATGATCTCTGTTGTCCTCGCTTGGGCTCCTTCTCCCCTTCCTCTGTTCTAAGCAGTGAGACTGGTCAAATTTGGGGATTCAGGCTTTTGCATTATGGGGGTGGGGTAGATCCCAGGAGGATGCCTGGCAGTGGGGAGTGGAGAAAGCTGTGTGGAGCTGCACCTGGCTGGAGACTGTGGCCTTGGCTCTAGGCAATGCCTGTTCCTATCTCCCCATCAGGACCAAGACTAGCAAAGGATGGGGGAGAAGGCACGGGTCCCAGAAAGGTTATGTACCCCCAGCAGTTGGCTGGGAGCTGCGGGGGTGGTGGCTAGGGCATGTGTGGGCTTGTCGTGTGCGTGTTTCTGTGTGTGTGTGCATGTGCATGTGCAAACACATGTGCTAGGGAGCTAGTAGCCGTGGCTGTGGAGGCATGTGAGTGTGTTAGGGGTGGGAGGAGGACAGGGCTGCCACCTCCAGGCAGCCCAGGCCTGACACCTTGGTACCCAGCCCATCTGCCACGTCAGCCCCCTGCGGAAATGCCACATTAGGACAAAGGGCACCCCCAGCTAGGCAGTGCCCCACCCTGCCGAGCAGTCAAAGCCTGGCAGCCTTGCCCATAGGCCACCCCTTCCACACCCTGCTGGCAGTGTGGTTCTCTCTCCCCACCCCCAGCCTGAGGATGGAGGAAGGACAAGAATGTCTGTCCTCACCATCTCCACCCAGTGCACCCAGCCTGGCCTTCACTGTCTGCTCCCCTGGTTCCGAGGATGGCCTGAGACCCTCAACCCTGAGGCTGACCATCTTTTCCCTCCTGGGCAGGTTCCTAAGTGGGAAGGGCCTGGTGATCTACCCAAAGATTGGAGACAAACTGGACATCATCTGCCCCCGAGCAGAAGCCGGGCGGCCCTATGAGTACTACAAGCTATACCTGGTGCGGCCTGAACAGGCAGCTGCCTGCAGCACCGTGCTTGACCCCAACGTGCTGGTCACCTGCAATAGGCCAGAGCAGGAAATCCGCTTCACCATCAAGTTCCAGGAGTTCAGCCCCAACTACATGGGTCTGGAGTTCAAGAAGCACCATGACTACTACATTACCTGTGAGTCCCTGCCCACAACGTGGTTCTCTCCTGTGCAGTAGCAGTGGGAGCTTCTGAGTCGTGCAATGAGAATGCACACAGGTCAGGCCCATCCTGATCCGGTCCCCTTTGAAGACTGGAATGCCCTCCTCCTAGCCTGGCCTTGGAATTCTGACCCTAATGTTCACCAAGAGGCCTGCTCCCAGCTCATCCTGGCTCTAGCAGTTGGATGGGAAAGGACTCCGATCTGTGGTGTCCTCTCTTATTTCCTTTGCCTGCCTAATTTCTAATCCTGGGAATGGCAGAGATAGCAGAGTTTCTTCATGAGAAACTGAGGCCCTAAGAGCTTTACCTTATGCTAGATTGCACAGCGAGTTAGGGATAGGTTGGGATTTCAGCCCAATTCTCTTGACTCCTAATCTAGCATTCCTTCCAGTCTGTATAGAAGCCTCCTGCAACATGCCAGTTCCAATTATTTTGCCTCTGAGCAACATCGCTCAATGAGAAGACATACTTAGTTTCCACTGAGAAAAAAGAGCCACTGCCTGGTCCTGATAGGGGAGCAGTGCCCTCGCGGGTGGGGCTAGTTCCTGGACTCTGTTCCTAGTGGGAGGAGAGAAGTAGAAAGGTTCATAGGTAGGTGGAATCAGGTTGCAACTCCCTGGCTCCCAGTTCCGTCGTTATGGGCTCAGGCAGCACTAGGCCTTCTGGGTAATGCAGGCAGCCCTCTCCCTCACCCTGAATGCTCTGGCCTCTTGCTGCAGCTACATCCAATGGGAGCCTGGAGGGACTGGAGAACCGAGAGGGAGGCGTGTGCCGCACACGCACCATGAAGATCGTCATGAAGGTTGGGCAAGGTGAGCACCCTGGGGGGGTAGTGGTTTCCCCAGCTAGGCTTTTGCAACAGATGCTCCTAACTTGGGTGTGGTGGTGTGGGGAATGGGTTGGGGGCAGTAGGGCTAGAGGATCTGAGGTCCAGTATCTGGGCTGTTTTTGGCCCGTGCCGTATAACTGAGGCACCTATGCTGTCAGGGAACCCCCCCGCCACCACTCACCTATCTTCTCCCCACCCTCAGACCCCAATGCTGTGACGCCTGAGCAGCTGACTACTAGCCGGCCCAGCAAGGAGGCAGACAACACTATCAAGATGGCCACACAGGGCCCTGGCGGACGGGGCTCCCTGGATGATTCTGATGGCAAGCATGGTAAGTGTGTGGGTATCCCCCAGAGGGCAGAAGCTATTGCTCGGCCCTAGCTCTGAAGGAAGGCAGGGTGCCACCTGAGATCCACCCTCTGTCCCCAAGGACCCCTGGCTGATCTTCCTCCCCTCCCTTTCCCATCCACAGAAACTGTGAACCAGAAGGAGAAAAGTGGCCCCAGCGGGAGTGGAGGCAGCAGCGGGGACCCCGACAGCTTCTTCAACTCGAAGGTGGCGTTGTTTGCAGCCGTAGGCGCTGGCTGTGTCATCTTCCTGCTCATAATCATCTTCCTGACCGTCCTGCTACTGAAGCTACGCAAGCGGCACCGCAAGCACACGCAGCAGCGGGCGCCCGCCCTCTCGCTCAGCACCCTGGCCAGTCCCAAGGGGGGCAGTGGCACGGCGGGCACCGAGCCCAGCGACATCATCATCCCCTTACGGACTACAGAGAACAACTACTGCCCCCACTATGAGAAGGTGAGTGGAGACTACGGGCACCCCGTCTACATCGTCCAGGAGATGCCGCCCCAGAGTCCAGCGAACATCTACTACAAGGTCTGAGGGCCCGGGCGGCCTCGGCCCCGAGGGACAGTTGGCCGGGACTGCACCTCTCCTTCCTCACCCATGCCCCTCCCCTTGCCAGCTGTGCCCACCTTTGTATTTAGTTTTGTAGTTTCTTGGCTTTTATAATCCCCCTTTTGCCCTGCCCCCTGGGCTTTGGAGGGGGGTGCTTGTGCCCCTAGCCCCCATGCTCTTGTGCCTTCCCCCTCTGGCCAGGCCTCTGGGCTCTGCGGGGGCACCCCTTCTTGGAGGGCAGGGTCTGATGCTGATGGACAGCAAGCAGGGAGTCGCCCCCCCATGGCCCTGCCCCCCTCCTCGCCCCGTTTCTCCCTTCCCAGGACTGCTTGTCCACTATCATCACTGTTTTTAATGTTTTTGCGTTCATTTTTTAGCTGTCAATTCATTTCCATCTGGTGTTTTTTTTTTTTTTTTGAAGAAAAATGGAAAAATGGAAAAGGCAGCCCCTCCCCAGCTTTTCTGAGCCCGGCTGACCCCAGTATAAGGGGCCTGGGGCAGGATGTGGCCAGCCAGGAAGTACAGGATGGCATTTCTTTTATAAACTCCTTGACATTTGTTGGGTGGCGGGGTGGGCCAGGGCTGTTCTTGCCCACGAGGGAAGACGAGAGTGCCACTGGACAAGGTGTCTCACCCTTCCCCCACTGACCCTCCTTCTTCAGTGCTGATCTTGGCAAATGGGGTAGTGGCTGCCATCCTTCCACCAAAAAAAAAAAAAAAAAAATCCCTTCCTTGTGGGATTCTTGGGCATCTCCTGCCTCCCTCACTCTCACGGTAATTAACGTCTTAATTGGCTGTTGCCTGGGGAACAAGAGAGCTGCTGCAGGCAGATGACCTCATGGGGGATGGAGGGAGGTGAGGTGCCCAGGTGGCTATTTGCCCTGCAGAGCTGGGAGTTCCCCCTTTCCCCTCTGCCCTGTTCTCCCCTCACCTTTAGCATTTCAGCTTGGTGGGGAAACAGAGGCCCAGGGCAGAGAACTAAGCGGGTATAAGGCCAGGTGGCCTGCTCCTTTTGTGGGCTCTAGCACAGGTGGGTGCACCCTCCCCCAACCCAGCTCCCACTGGCCCTGCAGTCTTGGGCTGGGGCTTGGAAAGAGGAAGAGGCTTGCCTAGGGCTGGGCTAGCACGCCGTGCACTTTGACCCCAGCTCCTTGCCAGCACGGCTGCTAACAGACTGCCACTTACATGCGCCTTGCAGGCGCTCCCAGAGTGGCCATGGAAGGAGCTGGGCCTCACATCATCCACCTCCACACTGCCTCCTGGCCAGCTGCCCACCCCAGTGCCAGGTGGGAGAGGGAGCGGAACAGCCAGCCCCTTCCAGGTGGCAGTCGGAAGGGTTTTTTGTTTTTGTTTTTGTTTCTGTTGCCATTTGTGTAAATACTAGTCTTTTTGGAAAAAAAATAATGTAAAGATGTTTTGTATAAACTCTGAATTATTTTCTTGTTGCTTTTTTCTTAGAAAAAATGAGAACTAAAAAAAAAAAATTTAACCACATGGAGAAATGGGTGTAAAATGGTGTCGTGATGTTGGGGAATGAAGTGTGTGTATGAGTATGTGAGAGAGAGAGAGGGAGTGTGTGTGTGTGTGTGTGTGTGTGTGTGTGTGTGAGTGAGAGAGAGAGAGAGAGAGAATGAGAGAGAAAGAGAGAGAAAGAGAGAGAAAGAGAGAAATTTTCGGTGCCTAAAACAATGGCGATCTGGACAGGCATGAGAAAATGATGGCTGTCCTAGTGGAACAAGATATTGCAAGTGCTCTGTGCCCTTCCTCGTCACAAGATCCTCTACCCTCTTGTTCTCCTGGACCCTGTGGCCATATCCCCCTGTCCATCCTGTCACTGCTGTGGCATAGGCCATGGGCATCTGCCCAGTCTGGCACTAGGCTCAGCTAGAGAGGGTTGATGGGGGAAGGGGTGTTCTCATGGGGACCTGGGTGTGTCCGCAAGTACTGCCGCCACCTGGCTGGGGCTAGATCTGGAACCTGTTGGCAGGCCCAGCCCTGCCCTGCCTCAAGACACCTGGAGGTGGATAGAAATAACTTCCCAAGAGCTGGGCTTCAGCTCTGGCCCGCTGGGTACTGAGGCTGCTTCAGGCTGCCTGGTTCACTTTATAGCCAGAAGAGCCTACCTTCTCCTGTGCCCCAGAGCTCTCACCATGGCATACGTGGGGGCTTCTGGCTGACAGTTGAAGCCCTCAAGCTAGAGAAGTCCTGAGCACCTGGTCTCCCTCCTGCAGGCTGATGGCCTGCAAGTGTAGTGAGGGCCCTGAAGAGAGTTTGGCTACAATCCCATAGCAGAGACGCAGGCTGTCAGGGCCTGGAGCAGCCTGTAGGTCTTCTGGGGCTGGGGAGGGGGGCGCTCCCTGTGGAGATGGCTGAGACAGATGTCAGGAGAGGAGGACAAGTGGGATCCCAGCAGCTAAAAATGGGTAAGAAGACACTAGAGGAAAGGAGGAGGAGGAAGGAAGGGGAGGGTTAGTTAGCGATCCAGAGCAGGAAGCCCCAACACACCAGCCAAGGAGCAGGCATGGCTGTGAGGGAAGTGGGAAGTGTCAGGGAGAAGGCAGGGGGAGGAGAGTCACGGGACCTGCAGGGTGGAGGGAAAGGAGGCTGGCTGGAGCAGCCAGGGCTAGGCCCCGGCTGGGGTGCTCCCCAAGCCAGCTGGGGCAGAGGCTGTTTATTTGGTTTCTCATTAACCAAAGGAAGTGCCTGGATCAAATGAGGCCTCTGCTGCTTGACTGCCTTCCCAGAGTGGGGGCCCCTGCCTGGGCCAGGGGTCTCTACCCAGGGCTGCTTCAGGCCAGATTGATGGTTGCTTCAGGTCAGATTGATGTCTCTAACCGAGGGGAAGCCTGATCCAGATTGGGTAAAGCCCTTTCCACAGGTCACCAACCGAGTGTCCTTGGGTGGTCCCTGCCCCACTCCCACCCCCCCACCAGCCCAAGACACCAGCTGCCCTCACCCTATAGGTGGGGAATCAAGTTTCTGAGGGCCCCTTGGGAGTAGCTGCAGGAGTGTGAAGTTAAAAAAAACTGTCTGGGAGAGGGCAAAGCTGAGAATGAGGCAGCCTCTCCAACAGCCCAGAAGGTTTGGCCTCAGTGGCTGCTTTTTGTCTGAGTTCTGTGTCTGCACAGTGCTGGCCATGCAGCGCTGCTCAGTAGCCCCTTATGGCAGAGCGTCCTTCACCAGGACAGTGCCTGCCACTTAAAAAAACGCTTGCACACACTTGATCTCGTTGAATCTCATCAGGTTCCCTGTGAGAGTGGAAGGTGGAGAATTCTTTGCTTCATATTTGGGCGACAGGAAACTGAGACCCTGCTGGGGGCAGTGACTTGCCCAAGAATATGCATCAAGTGAAAACCAGCGCTAGGCTTCAAGCCCAGACCTTGAGCAAATAGAAGTTGCTTGAGGGTGATTCTTCCCCACCCCACCCCCATGCTCCTTGCCCCCTTGCAGGTGAGACTGAGCAAGCGTGCTTCCTTGGGGATCTTGAAGAACAGGAGCCACTCCCACCCTGCCATTTCCCTACCCTCTGTGTGGGTCAGGGAGGGACCAAGCTAAGCTAGCTGGAGGCAGGAGGTGTGAGCCTCCAGTGGTAGGGCCCCAGACCTGCCCAACCCTCAGCTCTCCTTCCGGTCCCAGCTGGGCCCAAACTCCTGGTGAGTCAGGGATAGAGGATGCTTCCCAGGTGAGGGTGGGGCTGCCTGGCTTCCTCCACAGGCTGAGCCCAGATCACCAGTGAAGCCAAGCTGGGCAGGTGCTAAGCAGGCCTCAGTTTCCCTGAAGGGACAAGGCCTTGTGGAGCTGTAAGGCCAGGGCTCTTGGGACTTATTGCACTGGTCCATCTGAAGCTCTCAGGAGGACTTCCTGAGGCACCCAGGATGTGGATGGCTTGGCACCCTCTAGGCAGAGGCATGGGGGTGAGCTGAAGAACCCAGGAAAAGGCCCAGGCCCTACTGGGACCATCCTAGGTTGGGCCCTGCTGAGCAAGCGGCCCTTTGGCCACCTGGCATCAATCACTCTCGGAAATCCGGCCCACCTGCCTGCCTGGCCTCGTGTCCTGCCCGGGCACGTCACAGTCCCACTGACACCCCAGCTGAGTCAGCCCTAGCCTGCCTGGGGACCCTCCTCACCCATCTGCCGCCGGCCTCCTGCACAGCTGGCCATCAGATCTTGGGGGGCTGGGGCCCCAGCTGGTGCTTGTTAGGTTGGCTCCCCCTTTGGGAGGCTGCTGAGGGGAAGACCAGCCCCCACCCAGGACAGGGGTCACAGAGCCCAAACTGAAAGCAATTTAAGGGCACGGGGGAGACAGTAATTATAGGTTCTGTTTCCAATGGTTAATTATCCAGCTGGCAAAGAGAAAGGGAAGAGGGAAAGCTGGGGGTGGGGGGAATAAGGAATGTGTGAAGGGATATGAAAGGGCAGGAGGAGTTTGCGGTGGGGCCTTTTAATACAGGGGAAAGAACCCCGGGCTGAGCGGTTGGAGACGAAGAGCATATGCCAGCTCTTTTTGATCCGACGCAGGCAGGTTCCTGCCTCTTTGGGCCTCAAATGCCTGTCTGGGTTATGAGGAATGGGATTAGATTTCTTCAATTATTCAGAGAATATTTACTGAGCACCTACTATATGCCAGTGGGTGATCTGGTCACTAGGGTACAATGATGAACAGGATAGACAAGGTCCCTGCTCCCAGGAACCTCACATTCTAGAATAGCCTTTAAGTGTCTAGTTAACCTTTAAACTATGCAGTGGTGTGAGCGGCAGAATGGAGGATAACAGAGATTAAAAGCTTGGGTACGAAAGTTAGCCTTCCCTGCATTCATTCATCCATTTTTTTTTTTTTTGTCTTTTTGTCTTTTTAGGGCCGTACCTGTGGCATATGGAGGTTCCCAGGCTAGAGGTCCAAAGGGAACTGTAGCTGCCGGCCTACACCACAGCCACAGCAGTGCCATATCTGAGCCACGTCTGCAACCTATACCACAGCTCATGGCAATGCCAGATCCTTAACCCACTGAGCGAGGCCAGGGATCGAACCCACAGCCTCATGGTTCCTAGTCAGATTCGTTTCCACTGCGCCATGACGGGAACTCCCATTCATCCATTTTTTAACAAGCGTCGATTGCCCGGCACGAAGTAAGCATCAATAAATGGTAGCTGTTGCTTCCCCTACGAGGCACGCAGGAGGCAATTTGGCTCTGGGTCTGGGCTTCCCAGGGACCCTTCTTACTGTGAGAGTGGCCCCAAAGCCTGGCTTGTTCCTATCATCACTGCCCAAAGCTGGCCTTTTGCAAAATCCCTAAACGTACTCAGCAGAGGCCCCAGTCCCAGTTTGCCTCCTCTAGCCTCACCTGCATCTGGGCTGGGGCTGGGCAAAATGTACCCCTGATATACACTTCCCAAAGCCAAACTAGAAGACATGTGTGGCCTTTACTCCTATGCCTCCCCAGGGGCAGTGGGTAAAAAGCTGGCTTCTGAGAGAGTAGCTTTCCCCTTTCTCTGGCCAGGGCCCTGAGGAGAAGCTCCAGGTGGCTCCTTTGCTTCCAGGATCCCAGGAGCAGCCAAGGAGACCGTGGAAACTACCCTGCCCCAGAGACTCTCCACCGGCTGGATTCTGCTGGGCAGAGCCCTTCTTCTCAGGAGGACTAGCTGGTGGCCTCCCTCGCTACCTTCATGCCAGTTCAGTAGAATCTGAGGGACCAAAGCCAGCAAATGGTAGTGCCAGGACTTCCTTGAGAGCTTCTTTCCAGACCAAACCCCTCAGAAACTGAGACCCCGGATTCTGGAAGTGACTTACTCAAGGGCACATAGGAGTGCTGACAGAGCCACGCCTCAGGACCAGCTCCCCTTCCTCCCAGGCCACAGCTGTGTGCCTTCTTTGTACACAGCTGCTTTGTTCTCCCAGAATCCCCAGGAGTTTGTGCGAGTGAGCCAAACAAACAGTATTTATATTGACAAACTATGTAAGTTTATGCAAAGCAGTTACCAAAATGACACATTCTAACATTGAGGAAACTATGGTCCTGGGAGGTTTAGGCCTGGTCAGAGCAGACCTGGAAAAGAAAACACACTATCAGTTCACCCTCCTCCCTTTCCTGTGGTGCCTCGCACAGCTCTGAAAGTCACTCCTGGACACAAGACCTTGGAGGTGCCTGAAGGGGTCAGAACTGCTGGTTGGGTGCCCAGACCCAGGATCAAGCATCTCTCAAGGCTGGGTGGGGCTCTAAAGGTCGAGGAGTTCACCCTTCCTTGGGAACCCAAGGTGGTTGTCCAGCCTCCATTGCACACCTCCAGGGTCTCCCTCCGATCTCCCCCTCCCTCCCCCACCCCGGTGGCCGCAGGGCCTTTCCGGCCTGACGGTTAGCTGTCCCTGCCCTGTCTTCAGCACAACCCCCCCCCCCAACACACACACTAATAGCCATGGCAGTAACATGCTTTCACATGCAAATTGCTATGGAATTCTCAGCCCCTGCCAGTGCCCCAGCCCCCAAGGCCTCCCCCTGGGCAGATTGAGAGAAGAGAATGGAATCTTTCAAGCTGTTAGGGCATTTAGAGACCTTCTAGTCCAGCCCCCTGGTTGGATGGATGGGAAAACTGAGGGCCAGAGAAGGGAAGAAGGAACTGCCCAGAGTCACACAGAGAGTTTACCGGGACTGGCCCTCGCCCAGGTCTTCTGACTTCCAGCCCGCTGCCTCTTCACATCACAACCTCCCATTTCCCCCTTCCCCCACCCCACCCCCACCCACAGCTGTTGACTGTGGGCTCTGGGATCCCTCCCTCTAGCAGACACTCATCCAAGGCACCCCTCAGAGGAGCCTAGGAGTGTGGAATCCAGAAAAGAAAAGGGCAGAGGTGTCCATGACTTAGGGGCTCTGCCCAGGGAAGGGAGCCATTCTCCTTTGAAACAGGCAACAGGCAGGATTTGCTCACTTTTCTCTCTGTGCACACCCTGTCTCCTCCAGGCCCTTGATCCTGATCAAGTTGCCCTCATTCCCCCACCCCACAGCAGACCTGCCAAGCCATGCCGAACCTTCTCCTGGGCTCTAGGCGCACAGCACAAATCTTCCCTGCTTTATGTAGCATCGCTCTGCCGGCATGGCCACCAGCAAAGCCTGGGCCCTGGGAAGCCCTGGGAACCAAGATCCCAGCTGGGGTCTGGAAAAATCTCCCTTCTCTTCAGTTAGGCTAAAAACAAGATTGGAATTTTCTGAATTGAACTTTACAAGGAAATAAAAATAAACACCAAAGGGGGAAAAGAGACCAGTTTATAGAGCACAGGTGTCAGTTCCCAGCTCAGCTGAGGTGTTGTCACAGATGGGCCTGAACTAACAACTTCCAGGTTATCCTTCAGCCTCTCAAGCATCTCTTGATTCAGCCCACTTCTGACCACCCCAGACTCCACTACCCTGGTCCAAACTGCTTTCATCTCCTGCCTGGGCTATGATGATCACCTCCCAACTGCTCTCCCTGCCTCCATCTGTTCCTCTCTCTTGCAAAACGGCAGCCAAAGCGTTTTTTTTTTTTTTTCCCAAACACCATCTGATTTTGTCAATTTCAGTTTACCTTTCACATTTATCCATCATTCCTTAACTCCTCAGCATGGTGGTTAGAGTCAGGGCCCTGGGTGATCTGGCCCCTGCCTTTGTCTCTCTCTCTCTCGCTCCCCAATTCTCTCTCTCCCTCTCTCTCCCCACTTCTCTGTCTCTCTCTTTTCACTGCCCTAATGGCATGCAGAAACAGAAATTCCTGGGCCAGGGATTGAACCCGTGCTACAGCAGAAAACAGAGCCACAGCAGTGACAATCCTGGATCCTTAACCCATTGAGCCATGAGGGAACTCTGCATCTCTTAAGCTTCTCACTTCAATCCCTCCACACCACATTCACTTTACACCTCGATTATTTATTTGTTTATTTATTTATTTTTTTCTTTTTAGGGCCACACCTGTGGCATGTGGAAGTTCCCAGGCTAGGTGTTGAATTGGAGCTGTAGCTGCCAGCCTATGCCATAGCCACAGCAATGCCAGATTCGAGCCGCATCTACGACCTACACCACAGCTCACGGCAATGCTGGATCCTTAACCCACTGAGTGAGGCCAGGGATCGAACTTGCGTCCTCATGGATTCTAACTGGGTTCATTACCACTGAGCCACCACAGGAACTCCTGAACCTTTCCATATGCACTTCCATCAGCCAGAAATGCCCATCCCCTTGTCCCTGGCCTGCAAACTCCTAAGGATTTTTCACAGACACTTCTGACTTCCAGATCCACGTGAAGTTGTTGCTCTCAGCTTCCACAGTGCTTCTGCCCACACTACATGTGAGCATCTGGAGGGCTGGAATTGTGTTTTATTTGTCTCTGTGTCTCCCCTAGAGTGGGGCCCAGCACAGAGCTGAGTGTAGAGGTAATATCAATGAACCTTTGAAACGTTTATCTAATTGAATGTGTTTGGCTGGGCTGGAACATCATCCCAGGGCTCTGTCCCTGCCCTCTACCTGCTCATATTACCGTCTAGCCAATCTGCAGAGTTAATACCTTATTATATTACCCTACAATAAAAGCAAGCATTTATTGAGTACTTACAGGCCAGGCACCATGTTCAACACTTGCTTATGTACATGGACACCTCAGTGAGGTTCTTATCTGAAGGAGAACCAGATTAGCTCTATTTTACAGATGAGGAAATGGAGGTTCAGCGAGGGAAAGTACCTTTCCAATGGGCACATGTCTAGGAAGTTGGAGAGCAAGGATTTGAACTCAAGAAGCCTGGTCTATGGCCATACCACCCTGAATGTGCCTGATCTCAAGAAGACTGAATCCAGAGTCCAAATACTTAGGCACTTTGCCACTCGAGAGGAGTGAGGTGGTGGTGCCAGCACAGGGAGAGGGTGAGGTGGGCCCTGTGGCCTGTGCCCCTCATGTCAGCCACGTAGCCATAGAGGCCATCTGGTGTGGAAGTTCAGAGCCCAGACTCTGGACTGGCTGTCAGGGTTTACATCCCAGCTTTACTACTTTCTAGCTTGAATTCTTGAGGAAGTTATTTAAACTCCTCTTGTGTTCATGGTTGTTTCTTCCATAAGATGAGGCTGAAAGTAGCAATCATTCTCTGAGACTGCAGTGAGGATAAAGCGAAGGCACACACAGGAAGCCCTGACAACAGGGCCTTGGTAATTACTCAGTAGGTGTCATTTGCGAGCCTTTGAGTCTGGAGGCAGCCTTTGTTCCTGTCACCAAGCCATAGGCAGCCAAGTCCAGTCTGGGCTGATCTCTGGGTGGCCACTTGAGTTGGAAGCTCGATGACCAAAGATTCTCTGGCCTCAGCCTCAGCCTGAGTTGCTCTGGCCCCAGTGAAAGTACAGCAGTGGTTGTGGGCAGCCTCCTGGGTTCCTTGAGCTGAACTGCCTGGGCTCTTTCCATGTTTTGGGCCTGGGATCTCTGTAGTCAGAGGATCTCTAGGGCTGGGGAAGTTGTGCTGCCCCTCCTCCCCATTCTTACACTCATTCCCTCTATCTCAAGCTCAAGGCCCCAGGGCTTGGCTGGTCTGGCCTTGACTCCAGAAAGACCAAGGGGAGGAATACCCAGTCTGCGGGAGCTTGGAGTCAGGGCTGGGAGGTCTGCATTTGAGGCCTGACTTTGCCATTAATACTTGAATAATTCATCTCTTCTCTCAAATCCTGGGTTTCTTCTTCATCTGTGGGGAATGGGATGTTGTCAGCAAAACTGCTTTGTCAAAAGCAGCAAGTATACTTCCATGTAAGGAGCCACCACTTCCCATCAGAATGTGTGTTCCTTTGGGGCAGAGAAACTGGCGATCAGTAAAGAGCTGATAAATGTGTGAATAAGTTGAGCAACTTTCCCACCCGGAATCCATGCCCATCCCTAGCCAGAGGCCCAGATCCAAAGCAGAGACACTGGAGCTTCCAGGTACTATTGGAAAGAAAGACACTACACTAGGGAATGCCCTCGTGGTCTAGTGGTTAGGACTCAGTGCTTTCACTACTGTGGTCTGGGGTTCAATCCCTGGTCTGGAAACTGAGGTCCTGCATCAAGCTACTGCACCCCATGGCCAAAAAAACCACAGAGATGCCACACTAAATGGCTTCTTTCTACACACATTAGGTTGGTGATGTTTAAGCTGTACAGCATTTCTGGAAGGCTACCTGGGCTACTTCACCTCTTACTAGCTTGGTTTCCTCATCTGTAAAATGGGGCTGCTGATGCCACCAATGGCATTGGGTCATTGAGAAGATGCCATGAGATAAGACATGTAAATCCTTTAGCACAGGGCCTGGCACATCTTGACCATTCAGTCAACACTGTTATTGCAATTACTATCTCCATGTGAAATAGTTGCAAGACTGCCTCTATCATTAGACCATGATCTCTTCAAGAATAAGGACTATGCTCTATTTACTTTTTTTCCCTCTCTGAATCTCCAGGGCCCAGTACAGAGCTTGGCACATAATAGGAGCTGAGTGAATTTGGTGAAAAGAAAGTCCAGTGTCCTCAACATGGAGAAGAGGAAGCCAAGGCCCAGGAGAGGGCAAGTCAAGAGTCAGGCCTAGAACTCGGGTCTTCTTTCTTCACCTTGTGGTCCCTTGGGAACTTGGGGTGAGGGTGAGGATTGGGGCAACCTCCTGGATCCCTTGAGCTGAACTGCCGAGGCTATTTCTGTGCTTTGGGCCTGGTGTCCCTGTGGTCAGAGGAACTCCAGGCCTGGGGCAGTTGTGCGGCCCCTCCTCCCCATTCTTGCCCTCATTTCCTCCATCTCAGACTCTAGTCTGGCCCAGCAAAACAGGAAGATTCATTAACCATCTAAATATACAGAGCTCAGGGGCCATGTGCAGCCTGCAACAGAGCTGGGGTCCCAGCAAGGCCAGAGTCTGAGGCAGCCGTGCCGGCTGAGGGCTGACTGGGAGGGGGCTGGTGAGAGGGAAACCCCAGGAACAGCTAATGTGATGATTGATGGGGAGGTGAGTGAAGCCAGGCCAGTGCCAGGCCACACCCCTCTCAGTCTCTACTCCCCTTCATGGCCACCTATCCCTGTACCCCCCTGCCTGCCAGGTCCAATCCTGGTCCCCCAAACCACTTTTGGTACCACTCCCCTCCCTGCACTCCTCAACCTTTCAATCTGGGTCCCTGAACCTCATAAGTATGGAGCCTAAGAGGTGGGCGATCAGGAGTGGGGGTGGGTTTCCCCAGGCCCCTGCCTGCTTATTATTGTAAGGGCTATTTCTCTAATCAAAACTCCCCAATTACCCAAGGGTCCCTCTGATTAATATTCCATGATAACAGGAACAGGTCACATCTGGCTGCAGGAGCTGGAATTCGACACTCTAGGAGCCCCATGATTGGTCTGCAGGAAGAATAATAAACTTCCTTTCTTCTGCCCCCCTTCCCTTCCTTCCCATTCAGAGGCTCCCCTTTACTTCCACCTCCCCTTCCTCAGGCCCTGTCTGCCCCTCTCCATCTCCATCCAAACTCCCAGCTTTGCCTTCTGCCCACTCTCCAGTCTTGGTCAGCCTCCTGGCCATTACCAGCCCCTACTTTGCCAGGCTGGCCCAGCAACATTTTATGCTGAGATGCAGCAGGCTAAGCAGAGAGGGTGATTTATGAGTGATTGTGGGTGCTCCAAATGTATCACCTCACCAAACCCTCCTTACCATCCTCCTGCGAGGAGGTGGTGTTATCCCTGTTTATTGATAGGGGCATGGTACATCTGAGAAGCCACGGGACTTGCTTGGTGTGATGTCACAAGGGCTTAAGTGGCAGCACCAGGGTTTCAAACTCAGGGCTTTCTCCTTCCAAATGTCCTCTTCTCTCCATACCTTCCGCTGATCTGCTGAGGACCATGTCAGTCCTGGATGCATGGATGAGGATGTGACCCACCAACAGGGCACAGAGTCACTGTGATGGATTTTTGGACGGAAATGAGCTGAGACCCTTTTTCTGAACCCCACAGACCAGAGAGGAGAAAAGTCTTGCCCACATCCATGTGGGAAGGTGATGGTGAATATGGGACTTGGCCTCATGTCTTTTAACCCTCAGAGGAAAACCCCTTCCACTTGCCATCCTGTGGACAGCTCTGGGTGAAAGAGATTTCCCACCACAGCTGCATCAGAAGGACTGCCAGATGCCACCCCCACTCTGACCTGGCCCAAAGACACCCAGACAGGGCACAGCTGCTTATGTTTGTTCATTCTTCACCTGGGTGCCTGAGCAGAAAGGGCTCTCTGCCTGGAGCCAGGGAGGGGATGGCAGGGGCAGGGGTGGGAATTCATGCAGGGGGCCAGAAAAGATTTGCCTTCAACCAGCTTTCCTGAGGGAAAGGCATGTGTCCCTTTGGTAGCTGCCCCCCCCCCCCCCGCCCCGCCAACCCTGATTCTCACGGGCCAGGACAAGGGCTGGGGAAGTATGTCCCGCATCCCCTTGCTCCCCCACCTGATCCTTCTTTCTTCCTCTCCTCTTGCTCTTGCCTCCCCTGGTGTGGGTGGGCCTTGGCTCAGTGCTGTTCAGAAACACCCTGGAGCCACCTCCCTAATTCATCGCTGAGTAAACTGAGATCCCTGGATGAGAAGACCAACAAAGGCTTTGACTCAGTCAGCGGCCCCTGGCTCCAACAGCTCCTCCCATCCCCTCCGCATCCCCATCCTGGCTGGGACAGTCCTGGCCAGAGGGCTAACCCATGGGGCTCCTCAGTCCTCGTGTCCTGCCCCCTGTGAGGTCTGAGACCTGCTGTGTTTTGAAAGGACCATGAGGTTTCTGGGACACAACTACCTCGAGATTAATACAGGCCCAGACAGGCCTTGTGAGATTTTGAGCATCCCCTGGGCAGCAGGGGCCCACACTATCCCTCCATCTCTGCTCTTTTCCTGCCACAGTTCTTAGTGTCCTGGTCATGCAGTTTCTCACTCAGACCCCTGCTTCCATATCCTCCCTGGTCCCACCCTACCCTCGTCTTCTACACTGAAGCCACCCTGACCTTCTTCAGCTCCAGATCCAGGGTAATTACAGAGTTTCCCTATGCTTCAGCTTCCTCCCCTGTAGGGTGGGGATAAAAATTAGACCTGTCTCATGGGGTTGTAAGGACGAGCATGCACGTAAAGACCGAGTGCATAGGACCACATAGGACCATGCCTGGAGCAGAGGAAGCCCTTTGTCTCCATCCAATCTGCTAATAATCCAAAAGGCTAACACCAAGGGAGAGGCTGCTGTGTGCCAAGCACTGTTCTGAGCATTTCATGCGTGAGAGTTTATTTCATCTCCCCCACAGATTTTTAAAGTGAGCATTGCAGATGTCATTCCCATTTCACAGATGAATATGCTGAGGCACACCAATGCTATGCAACTTTCCAAAGCTAGTACCCTGCCGAGAGATCATCTGAACCTATATAGTCTGACTCCAGAATTTGGCCTCAACCACTTGGCCTTTTTGCTTCCCTAGAAACAGTCTGGGACTCCGAAGTACCTACCAGATAAAGTCTAAATTCCTGAAGCTGCCACCGCATGCTCTCCCACCCCTCCTCCTCCTCAGATTACAAATCCCCTTGAGAATGGAATGACTGCTTCCGGAACACCAAAGGGGCTCACCTGCTTCCAAGCCCTGGCTTAGGCAGCTTCCCCCACTGGGAATGGCCTCTCCCCACCACCACTGCCATCACCACCACCACCAAAAAATAAAATAAAATAAAATAAATCCCTGCATGTCCACTCTCCAGGTGTTTAACTCATCTCTAAAGCCAGGGGGTTCAAAATAAGCACTTGGAGAAGCGGGGTTTGTGTGTGTATGTGTGGGCATCTTGAGGAGATTGAGGTTTAGAGGGACACTTAAAATCTGACCAGTTTCATGAGGCTATACGGGGGCTTCGAGGTGCCCTAAGACAGTGGTCTTTAACCATTGCACCGCCTAGGACTGTCTTTTTGAATTATTCCTCCCCACTTCTCTTCCCTCTGGGCTCAATCCAAAGACTTTGAAAGATCTTGTCTACCAAACACTCTGTATTTAAAAAAATATAAAGCAGAACGAGCAGGAAAGGCTGGCCTCTTGGGAAATCAGATACCACATTTGAGAGGTGTGTGGATTTTACCTTCTCTCCCCACCCTGCTTCTTCTGAACTTGAGTTTGAATGACTTGATGTGACTTCTGGGCAAATCAGATGCCGGGGCTCAGCCCCCTGCAAATGGGAACAGAAAGCTCAGCCTTTTTTCACTGCTGTTGATATGGTTTTATTGTCATGCTCTAGGACTGACTGCAATAGACAATTGATCCTACTGCCCAATTATTGTCAGAAAGCAGGGCTTAAGATCAACTACCCAAAAACCCAGATCATCAGCATTGGCAGACAGCCCCCAGCATTCAATTGGTTTCTCTCCAACAATTTAATACAACAGGTCAAATCATTCAGTTACCTGGGGGTGCAATTTGCAACTAATTCATCTTGGAGGGTTCACCAAGAAGCTATACTGCCTAAATTAGATGTTCTAGGGGTGTTTTATTGAGAGTTTTTAAATGGCCACAGTGGCAATTGGTAACGCCTGCTTTGAAAACATTCCAAACAGAGATGGCTGCAGGCCTGGCTCCATGGCAGAGAATTTTGCACATTGGAGGAGATTCTGAACTGTTTTCAGGGGAACACTCAATTCATCAGACCCTCTGGGCCTCTCTGGGAGAATCGCTCCTAGGCCTTCTTGATCCATCTAAGCCCTCCCCTCTGCTGGGTTCTCCGGCCAAGCCCAGGGCTCTGCCCAGCATCACTGCAGCACTCTGTGGTCCTCCCAGATAACTCAGCCTTGAAGCCCCTGATGCCCCGGTCTTATCAAGAGCTCATTCCAGAGAACTAGTATTTATGGTGGGCTGTCTGTAGAGCAGACTGTCTACCTATCTCCTGGAGTCTTTTATTTTTCTAAGCTTAAGACAGCTCATCAGAGGGCTGGGTACTTAAAGCACAAGATTGCAGTCTTTCTGGAGGCAAGAAGAGAGTGTAGGGGCTATGTGTCTAGCCCTATCATGTCCCACCTGTGAGTCCTTGGGCAAGTGATTTCACCAGACACTCAGTTTCCTCATCTGTAAAGTGGGGATAATAACAATGCTCACCTCCTGAACTGATTTGGGGGGGATTTCGTGCCCAGTACTTAGTGAATGGTGGCTATTACTATTTATTTGTATTTCTTGGAGAACTGTCCTGGGTCCTTGCAGCAGGTAGCTGGAGGGAACACTCTGAGAAAGTCATCTTGGTCTCCACTGGCTGCAGGGATGTCACTAAGGACACTGGGTGGTCGCTTCTCCCAGGGTCCTCTTTGTGAAGGGCCAGGGGAAAGATGTGATTTCTTTTCTGACCAGGGAAAGCCATGCTTCCTTGGAACAATTGGTTTATTTTTATGTTACAGATGCTGTGAAGCTTATAATTGATGATGTTTCCCTCTTTTATGTGGCTACCAGGGGAGCTGAGAGCCAAATGCAGGCTCTGGTAACTATAGAATTTTAGAGAAGGCATTTTGTGTGTGTGTGTGTGTGTGTGTGTGTGTGTGTGTGTCAGTCTTCCTTCTGGCTTTATTATTTTCCTACCTTATTTTTCTTTATCTTGATTTCTCTCAAGTATGTATTTTATCATTTTCTATTTTATGGCATTTGTTCAGCTGTCCCTAATCCTTTGATGAATAACTTGTGATATAAATTACTGTTGTAAGAGGCATCATCATTTAGTGAATGTTTTCTGTTACCAGTGCTTACTGAGAATTAGCTTATTTAATCTCACAATCACCCGATGAGAAAGGGACCATTATTACCATCTCTCTTTCATAGATGAGAACTTGAGGTTCAGAGGGTCTAAGGGCCTCACTCCAGGTCATACAGCCTAATAGACCTGGGAAGGAATGGTCACCATCCAGAGTTGTACCCTCGCTCCACCATATGCCTCTGATAAAGAGTTGAAAGGCAAGTTCACGGACAGTTATGTGTGTGTAGAAGACAGATCAGATAAATAGATATAGGCAGGTAAGATAGGCAGAGGTGGCAGGCAGACAGTGAGATGAGAGATATGATGGTTTTTCATAAGATTAACGAAGATTGCCTCATGGAGGTGATATAATTCTAGCCCAAGGCAAAAAGAACGCAATGTTTTAGCCCGAGCAATCCTACCATAAGGAGATGTTCATTCTCCCTTAGGGCTTTTGAAAATTGAGATACCAGTGGCTGTTCATTAATGCCTTTGTAGACCCCTCTTCATTCATGCATGCATCCATCACACAGCTACTGTGGCTGGACAGTGGGGACACAGATAACTAAGGCAACACACGTCCCCACCCTCAGGGGGCTCCTGAATCACTGAGCGAGACATACAAGAGACTAGAGATTACGGTACAGATGCTGGAACTCAGGCCTCTCCAGGGTCTTCGGGAGGCAGAGAGGCAGCCAGGGGTGGGGAGCGGGAGATCAGCTAGAGTCAGGAAATGATTTAAGTCATCATCTCATTAAGAAATTCGTCCAAGACGAAGAGTGAGCGAAGGGTAGAGGATGATTAAGAGTTTGCCAGGCTGCAGAGATGCCAGAGGGCAGACAGAATCACATGGGCAAAGACACAAAGGCAGGTGAGGCCAGGGCACTTTGGAGAAGCTGCAAATGATCTGTTCTGGTTGGAAGGCAGGGGGTGTGTCAGGTGGCCTAAGAGATGAAGCTGGATGGGTAAGGAGGCCAAATCATGAAGGGGTGAGGGGTTTGGTGTTCACTTCAGGGCTGATGAAGAGTCCTGAAGAGGTTGGAGGCAGGGTAGGGGCCTGGTCAGCTTGGCATTTTGGAAAGTCATCCACAGCCACAAAGCAGTGTGGACAGCTAAGGCCAGGAGACCAGCTAAGAGGCAGTTTCCACCATCCTATTCTGAGCCACTATCATATGTGCCACTCTTTTGACAAATATTTATTGAGAGCCTATTAAGCCCCAGGCTCTGTTGTAGACACTGGAGCTATTGCAAAATATCACATGGACGAAGCTCCTTGCCGTCTCAGAGACAAACACTAAATGCTAGACATAATAAATAACTTATAAATCATGTTAGAAGGTGATTCGAGCTGCAGGAAACAGGAAAATAGAGCACAATTAGAAGGGTAAGGATGCGGGGGCGGGGGGGGTCTGGCTTAGACTTTATCAAGGAGGTGACATTTCAGCAAAAGTGTGAAGAGAGAAAGCAGGGGACTTTTGAGGACTCTTTTTGTGTCTGATTCCTCCAGACTTTCACATCCCAGGCTAGTGGACTTGGGCTCTGGTAGTCCTGGGTTCAAGTCCTCATACCTTGGGCAGGAAACCACCACTTAGAGCCTTCACTTCCTCTTGTTCTCCCTGCCCCCCGCAGCTGTGGTGACATGATAGACACAATGGTGCTTTGTGGTCTGACAGGCAGGGCCCAGAGAGAAAGAGGTTACCATGAATCTTCTCTCCAGCATCCCCTCCCAGGCCTCTGGCAGCCCCAACTCTCTCTGCACCCAAGGAGCCAGTGGAAGAGACAGCCATGGGAGAGTTGCTGACAGTCTCCTGCTCCAGGGGTGATGGGGAGGAGGGAAGAGGATGTTCCAGCTGTTTCTCTCAGCTCCAGAAAGGCTGAAACTGGGCCATGGGCTGGGCCTGTGACATTGTGGCTATTGCCTCTGCCATGCACCACTGGGCATGAACCCACCACGGGGCAGAGCTGGAATAAAGCCCTGACAAACCATCCAGTTCAGTCCCTATGAGACAGATGGAGATGATGAGGCCAGGGAAGGCAAGGGACTGACCCATGGGCACAGAAGGAGTGAGTTAGAAACAAGTGGCCCTGGGGTCTAGGTCTCCAGCCTCCCAAGTGGATTGTGGTGGAGCCAAGAGGTTGCTTTGACACAAGTGAGTTTGTCAAAGGTTACAGACTGCCCCTGATTTTCTGTTCTCCTACTGAGGCTTCCTTTGGGGGGTTGGAGCCCACTGCTAAAAATAGCTAACATTTAGCATTTT
Source organism: Sus scrofa (assembly GCF_054392235.1). NCBI lineage: Eukaryota > Metazoa > Chordata > Mammalia > Artiodactyla > Suidae > Sus > Sus scrofa. The sequence goes on from NC_139401.1 coordinate 64,986,230, forward strand.
TCCAAGAGCTTTCCATTCATTATCTCATTGAGTCTCTCAACAACCCTATGAAGGGTTCTTAATACACCTATTTTTATTGGTGAGGAGACTGAAACCCAGCCAGGCTAAGTGACTTGTCCAAGGTCACACATTAGGAAGCAAGGGAGCTGGCTTATTTTGGCATCTTTGTTCTTGAGTTTTGTATTTAGCCACTGGGTTATACAGGTATGAGATGAGTGTGTGTAAGTGATGGTTGTGTGTGTGTGAATATGTTTGTTTGATTGTATGTTGGGAGGGGTTCCTGTCTAAGTCTCTATTGCTCATTCACACTTGGCTGCCTGGGGGACAGGACAAGCCAGCTAAGAGCTATTTCCCCAGCAGGTACCTGTGGGAGCTGGGGTGGGGGGGAGTGCCTGTGGTTCACAGTAACTGTGACCTAGAAGAACACACACGGTGAGAAGATGCACAGATACCATTTGCACGTGACACCCTTTGCAAGTGGTTCTCCAACTGTGGTCTCAGGACCAGAAGCATAGGCATCACTGGGAAAGTTGTCAGATATGCAAATTCCTGGGCCCCACCCCAGTCCTACTGAATCAGACACTCAGGGCGGGGCCCAGCGATCTGTGTTTTAACAAGCCCTCCAGGTGATTCTGATGCGCTCAAGTGTAAGCATTAGGACAGATGGGCGGGGTCCCATGCACGCAGGGGTGCCTGCTTCTGTGTACCCGCCCAGGGCACAGCATTGTCCAGTCTGCAAAGGGCCTCACTCATAACCTTCTTGGATCCTCTCAATGATGGGGATCCCGTCCACTTCCCAGATGAGTAAACTGACATCCAGGGAGGTGAGATCATACAGCCACCAGTCGCCGACAGATGCCAAGCCTGGCAGTCTTTTCCCCAGCACAGAGTATCTATCTTCGATCCTCCCACCCCTGTGTCCTGTGCTGGTCTAGGGCTCCCCCTGCTCACAGCAGCTTCTCAGAGGGAAAAGGGGATAGAGAGATGGCCTTTCTTGGCTTCCTGCCCCTCCTGCCTCACCCCCTCTCCCGCCAGTCTGCAGCACCTATAGAACAATTTCCCTCTTCCTCAGGTGAGGTCATCTGGCAAGGAAGGAGAGTGGTTGTCCACGGAAGGAGAAGAAGTTCCGGGGACCCAATGGCTGTTTTCTAGGATGTTCATAGAGGTGGATGTGGGGCAGCAGAAGCTTCAGGCTAAGGAATCCCCTCTTCCATTTCCTCCCCTGCATATGGGGGCTCCTGTGGCATTGGTCGGCCCTGGTGCAGGATGAAAGCCAACACCTGCCCAGGCCAGTCTTCTGCTCTAACCACATTCCTGCTCTGGGGACGCTGGCAGGGAAGTGAGGGGCCTATGTAGCCTGCCAGAGGGATTAGGAGTAACAGGAAGGGACAGGGAGAGTGGGGACGTCCAGGTCCATGGAAGTAAGATGTATACACAGTCAAGAGACCGTAAAAGTAAGCATAGGCCCAGAGCATGTTGGCAAACATCTGGCCCTGGGATTTGTGCAATGCTAGGGGGATCTGGTGATACAGTATCGGGGGTCACAAGTTCTTTGAGAATTGAAGTTTTATGTTCTTATTTTGATGGTAATCTAAACACAATTTTTCTTACACTTATAAAGACAGCTATAATTCACAACGGGAAGACATTTTCATAGCCTATGTTCAATTCTGATGACGTTACTTAAGGGGGGCGGCGGGCAGATCTGGGGGTGGGAGTTGTAGTTGTCCAAAGATTTCTTCTCAGGAGCTGGTTTGGCTGAAACTTTTGTCCTCTAAAGGGAAGATGTGTAGATTCCACTCCAAGGTTGAACATCCCTGATTGAGTCCAGCTCCTTCTCGTTTCAGTAGAGGACACCGAGGCCTGGACAGGGCCAGGTGCTTGCTCCAAGTCTTCCAGCAAGTCAGCAGCAGAACTGGGACCAGAGGCCTGGCCTCCCACATCCTGCAGGGGCTGTGGTTCATGGGCGCAGGGGCAGTCAGGGTGGCAGAAGAGTGTGCCTCAGATGTTTCCATTATGGATTTCTCTCCCTTTTCTATCTTTTGGAGACGCATGGACCCATTTGGATCTTTTTAGGAGACCCAGTCAGCCAGAGGGTGCATGAGGGAGGACTCAAAACTTTACACTGTGGTGACTACCGTATCTCCATTCAGTGAGAGATATGTATATGGTCCAGTCCCCACCTTCCCCCAGCTCCTGCACCGTGTGGGGATACAGATGTAAAAACAGTGATGATGCCTCACAAGTCTCCAAAGTGGACTTTTCCATCCATAGTGCTAACAGAAGTTTATTGAACCTTTACTATATACCAGGCACTTTACATGTAAGATGTCAAGATGTCATCAAGGAAGGCATGATCCCATTTGGCAGATGGGGAAAATGAGGCCCAGGAAGATTAAGGAAACTGCTTCAAGGTAGCAGAGTCAGGCAGACTGACTCCTGAGCACACTTTCTTAACTCTCCCCTTACTCGTGTGGGCCTTACAATAGCCCTGAAAATGAGCTTGGATGGGTCATTTCTCCTCATTTTTCAGAAGAGGAGACTGTGGCTCAGAGAGGGAGAGTGGTTGGCTCACATGGTACTAAGCTAGGAAGTGTTCTGTCTGTTTCCTCATCGCAGACCTGAGACCTGGAAACCTTCAAGGATTTGCTAGCACGTCAGAGACAAACTTGTCAAACAAGTTTGTGGTGACAATGGCAAATTAATTAGTTGAAGTATAAATTGGTTGAAAAGAAATATTTACAGTCAATGGTTTTCCATGTAATAGTAATTTCCAGGCGCCATGGAGAAGTTTTTAGAAGCCTTTGAGTGTGTTTGACTGTTTTTTGGAATTTTCCATTTTTATCTGGGGGGGAGAATAATTTGGGAATCTGTTTTCAACCCACTCTCCCTGCTCTGACTATTTAGCAATGTTTCCCTGAACTTTGAAATCTTACCTCTGATTCTAAGTAAATTGCCCCCGAAAGCAAACAAGTTGAAACTGCAGTGTTTCCATCTGCTGGTTCCAGCTTCCCTGAGTTTGTATAAACCAGTATGAATATGTAACCTTTAAATGCAATATAATCTGCCTTTCAAGTGATTTGCCTTTTAAGTTTTTCAAATAAGTGTTTTTGACAGTGATGCCAACTTTCTTTTTAGCCCACGTTCTCACCAATTTCAATGTCCACGCCTCTTCAGGGAAAGCAGTTTTTGCTTAGCATCTTTTTGACGGTGCTGTGGTAATCATTTGCTCCCATTGGGAATGCTGCTCGCTGTCAGAATTGAAGTGCTATGTGGTTTCTGAGACAGGGACAGGCTTAGGCTGAGCTTTGTTTGTGTAATGGTGCTTGAAAGTATTGGCGAGGAAAATGCCAGTGGGTATAATGTGCACATGCACCACACACCAGGTACAGTGTGAGGTAAAGGAGGCATCTGAAGCCCTTGGAAGGAATCGGGGCATATGGATCAGTGCAGTCCATGTACTGCTGCCTTTGTGTTGGTCCATGCTGTCCAAGCCCCTTGGTGCTTCCAATATAAGCCCTCCCTCAAAAACTTGTTCAGGCCCTTCTCCTGGGTGGCAGCAGTGTAGATTCCAGACTCCAAGCAGTTGCTCCACTGGCCCTGCCTGTGTTGATCTTTCCACCCAAATGAGATAACACTGCCAATGCAGCTGACCTGGAAGAAAAGTTTGAATGAATCAGAGAAAACATTTCAGAAATAAAAACCAAACTCCTCCCCTCAACATGAATAATGCACTAAAAATGCATTAAATGTTGAAAAATTTGCTAAAACTTCATGTGGTACGTCAAAATAACCAATACCTGAAAAACCAGTGACAAGGAATATGAATTTTTCTCTAGTTTATCATTTAGAACCAACATTTTTTTTCATCATTTCCCTTGGAGCCAGAGCAGATGGGTTGGAACAAAAGTCCTCATCTCCTTCTTCCCACAGAATTGAATTCAGCTGAGGCTCATGCCTCCTGTGTCCACACACATGCACCACAATATCTATATTGAGCTAGATCCCCTGGCTTCAAAATGCTGCGAAGAGGTGCATGTGGAACAATTGAGGGCAAATCAACCCTAGAGCCACTATGGATTCAAAGTAGATTTCTTCCTCTTTTAATGGCCTTTCTTTATTTTCCAAGTTTCCTGCAATAACCATGCATTACTTTTGTAATTAACAAACATAAATACTACAATAAAAAGTGTTAAAGTACAGGAGTTATCTTGTGACACAGTGGGTTAGGGATCCAGTGTTGTCAGTGTAGCGGCTTGGGTCGCTACTCTGGCATAGGTTTGAACCCTAGCCCTGGAACATCCATATGCCAAGGGCACAGCCAAAAAAAAAAAAGTATAAAAGTATATACTCTATGTGCAGAGCCAAAGCTACGTACTCAACACTGTGATAGGCACTTTGGGATTGCGACTGTGGGTCCCTGTCCTGGGCTGTCTGGTCCTACGGGGGGCTTACTCTTCTAGCCAGTAACTGAGCTCCTCCTATCCCTCACTTTTCCACACTGGCTTCTTTTACCAATAGAGCCAGAGAAGGAAGCCAGGGACTTGAGTCTTTACGACCAGAAGGGTAAAGAAATTAGTCTAAGGGGACACAGTAAATTGAGGCTAGGTTGGGATAAGACAGCAAAATTGAAGATGGCAGGAGTAATTACTCAACACATACTTTCCAAATGCCAACTCTGTGCCAGCTGTGGGGGTGCTCAAGAAAGCAGAATTCTTTGAGAGGTAGTGTGGTATATGGCTTCACCATTTAGTGGCAACTTTCAGGTCAATCCTTAAGCTCCTAGTAACTCAGCCTCATCATCTGTGAGATGTGGACATTGATTATTGATCACACTGTCACCATAAGAATGTATTCAGGGTTTACTAAGTGTTAGATATGTATGTGCACTTGACATACTGATCTCACTGCATCTTCATAGCAACCCTGCAAGGCAAGTACTCCTTCCCCCATTTGACATGTGGGAAAACTCAGAGAGAGTAAGTGGTTGGCCCAGGATCACACAGCAAGCAAACAATGAGGTCAAAATTTGAAGCCAAGCGGGCTGACTCTAAAGTCTTTGATCTTTACCACTCCATTTTGCTTCCTCCCATCACGAAGCTGGTATCGTAAGTCAATGGAGTATCTGTACATCAAACACCAAGCCTGGCACACAGTAGGTATACAATGTGAACTTGGTCCGCCTCCCTTGAAGATCTCCCAGGCCAAGGTGGGGAGCAGAGGGAAAGCAGAATTGTGCCTCACCCAGAAAAGTATTTCTACCCTAAAGACTAATCTCTTCTGCTTCTTGCTTTCCTGACCCCCAGGCAGGCATAGACACCTCCCCCCCCCACTTGTCCTTCGCCCTCCCACAGTTCAGGGAAGACCTCCTCTGCCCCCTCCCCATGGTCTGTCTGGGCCAGTCTGTGTCTCCGACCGCAGCAAAGCATTAAAAATTGAAAGCTCCTTTGAAGAGAAAACAGTTTAATAAAAGTTCCATCCATTTTTCATGAGAAGATCAGGAGAAGGATGGTGAAGAAGAGAGGCAGGATGGGAGAGATGGGGAGGGGAGAGAGGGGCTTAGGGAATCTCTGGTGGGGGCTCAGTAGAGCAGGGGCCAGGAAGTGCTGCCTACCCTGTGTCCGCAACTCTGCTGGCCCCAATGCCCTCTTCTTTTCTCACTTCCTCTTGGCAGGATCCATGCTAGGCCTGTCAATACTGGGAAGTATGGCTTCTTCCTCCAGGGAGACTGATGCCTTCAGGAAGGGGAGCACAAGATGATGCCTTCAGGAAGGGGAGCACAAGATGATGCCTTCAGGAAGGGGAGCACAAGATGATCTCTGGCCTTGTGCATGTGTGTTCCTTCTCCACCACTGAGCAACTTCCTAGATTGGGCACAACGTGGCCAGTCACTTGAGTCCTGGCCACATGTTTGACTGCCAGAGGACTGAGAGGGGCAGGGCCAGGTCAGAACACCAGGCTGGCCTCTGGGCAGGCAGCTAAGTCCAAGAGAGAGGTGGGGCCATGGGGGAGCTGAGGGGAGTTAGATTCAAGCCTTAGCTTATTTTCTTGGGAACCTAGAACTTTTCTAATCATAAGAGACACAATTATACCTACCATCCTGCTCAGCCTCCATCCCTTCTTATTTCTTCTACCTCAACAAAGACAGGTCCACTCAGGAAAGTAACCTCACAGACTGGCCCTGGGAGGAGAGGTATGTACCTAGGTCTATTTGAATGTGTGTCTACCTTTGGCACAAGTCTGTGTGTGTGCATGGGTATCTACAAGTGCCAGTACATGTGTATAGTGGCATAGGCATGAGTGTGCATAACCAGGGCAGTGTGTGCATCTGTGTGTGTGTGTGTGTGTGTGTGTGTGTGTGTGAACAAGGATGTGGGCTGGTGCTCATGTGTGAGGACTTGCTCCCATTGCTCCTTGCTTCTGAGCAGAAATGTGCCCTCCCACAGCACATACTGGAGGGCAGGTGGGACAGATAAGGTGGGTGAGAGGATTTTGGGAAGAGCAGAAAGGAGGGCGGGCCCCAGAGAACTGAATAGGCCCCTGAGGGTTGGGGGGAACCCGGGAGACAGGCAGGCCAGATGTTCCAGGCACAGCCACAGCCACAAAGCTGGTCCCTGTGGGCCCTGGAAACTGAAAAGGGGTTGCTTCATTAGCACCTCAATTAAGAGAGCAATGGTGTCTGTGTGTCTGTACAGGGGCAGGGGCTCCTGCTTCATCCACAAGGTCAGGGGAGCTTCGGAGTATATTCTTGGAATAACAGTAGGAAAGGCGGCGTGGGGGCTCACTCATGGTGCATCTTGAGGTTTCTCTGTCAAAACTCCAGGTCAATTTTGGCAGAGCTTACTCCCTAACCCCCTCCAGCTCAGGGATGTGGCCTCCAGATAGCAGGGTGGGGAGTGAGGTCCTGGTTCCAGGAGAGGATTTGGGACCAGCGTGGGATATCCTGGCTGCGTCTTCCTCTAACTTTGTTCCAGTTATGTGTTCACTTAGCCATTCTTCTATTCCTCCATCCCACATACATTTACTGAGCCCTGACTCTTAGGCCAGGCATTTTATCAGGACATCGAACAGACAGATATGTCCCTGGCCTCCAGGGATACCAAACCTAGTGTATTCTTGGCTGATCTCTTCCATGGCTTCCCATATACTGCCTTCTCCATGGCCCTGTTGGGCGGGTGGCTCGGCCTGGTGCTGCCAGTTCACACTGGTAGCTCAACAGGCCAGGGAACCGGGACACACAGACCCTGACTTCCATTAACCATGTGACCTTGGCCAAGTTGCTCTCCCTGCCAGGTCCTCCATTTTCCCATTTGTCCTGGGACTGGTTGCCCTAAGATGAGCTCAGAGGGCCTTTCCTGCTTCAGTGACTGTTGTTGCCTTTGAACACACACTAAGATCTGGGGACTTTTTTTCCCTTGGTTAATGGCTCTGGGTAACCTTAGGCAATTGATGGCATCTCTTTAAGCTCAGTTTCCCTCAACTGTAAAATGAGTATAATAAAACTACCTTGCTCATAAGATCTTTGGGGAGCATTAACTGTGGTGTGCATGTATGCAAAAGTCCTGGCACAGAGCCTGTGGGCCTGGAGCAGCATGTGATCATCGGGCTGGGATTGGTGGTGGCACCCCTGAAAGTGTCTCCAGTCACAGGGCCAGGCTTAGCCCTCCCTCCATGTTGAGGCAGGGATGTGAGTTAAGGTGATGGACATGGGGGTTGGTGGGTTAAGGTGCTGGTTTTAGAAATCTGGCAAGGGAGGCCAGGAGGGAGGCCACAGTAGACACGGTTCTACTTGTCCTAGTCATCTGAGCCTGCTGTGGGGAGGTTCCCATAAGCCCTAGGGCAGAACAAACGGGTGGTTATAGCACCACGTTTAGTTGTCTGCCCCCTTACCTCCCTCCACCCAACCCTGTGATCCCTTAACTGTAAATGCAAGAGCTAGAGAACATCTGGCTGGCATTGCCTTTGGTGGTTAAAGCCTAGCAGGCCAAGGGAAGGAAGGGGTATAGCAGGATACCAATGGCCATGAGCCTGATCTTCCTTTCCCTTCTTCCCCCTTCCCAACTACCCTCCTCCCCTCCCCACCCCCACTCTCCTGAGAGGAAGGCTCGGCCTCCTCTTGAATCTAACCAGCCCATTCCCCAGGGGACCACACTCCAGTAATTTTCTCCCTTCTGTTGGCTCCCTGCCCTCAGCCTGCAAATATGTTCCAGTTTTCCCCATCTGAAAAAAATCCTCTCCTCCGTGTTCAAGCTCCCGCCTTCCTGCTGACCTCCCTTCTCACAACCCAGCGTCCACGCTCCCTGTCTTCTGGCCTGGCTTGCTTTCCTTTCCTCTCTCACTGCGAAAGTCAGCAAAGTCCAGGTGACTAAAGGTCATGTCCTCCCAGCTTGGGCCTGGACAACACCCACTTGCTGGTTTGGGCACAGCTGTCCAGCCCCTCCTTCCTGGGATTCCTTAGGACTCCAGATGCCCTCCATGTCCTCCTTTCTCTCTGCTAGACCTTCTCAGGCTTCTCCCTCTTTTTTACCCATCACTTCCATTCTAAGAGCTTTGTCACATTGGGAGGCTCAGAAAAGAGGGTGTCAGTGGGCTTGGAGGTGAACATGCAAGTAGGATATGTCAAGGGCTGAGTGGGAGGTACGGGCAGGGCCAGAATAGACAGGGCCCTGTAAGTCAGGGGGTGGGGACTTGGGGTTTTCTTATAAGCCAGATGATAGGCCAGTGGTAAGCAAGGGAGTAACTTGATCTGAACTGCATTTTTAAAAAGAGTCACTCTGGTCTCTGCATTGAGAACAGACTGTGGGGGTGAGAGGAGGTCTGTTGGGGTGAGCAAGGGATCACGGCTTGGACCGGATTGGTGGAGGGGGAGATGCAGAGGGCTGGATGGATTAGGATATATTTTGAGACTAGAGTGGCTGGATTGCTGATGGACTGGATGTAGGAGGTAAGAAAAGAAAAGATTCAAAGCTAACTCCCAGGTTTGAGGCTAAAGCAACTGGATTGATAGTGATCCCATTGACTGAGCTGGGTTGCACTGAGGGGAAGGAAGGTTAGGGAGAACTCAAAATCTTTGCCTTGGTCATGTTAGCTTTAAGATCCTATTAGACATCTAAGGAGAGGTGTCAATAGGCAATTGTCTGGAGCTCAGTGCAACAGTCAGAGCAAGAGCTATAAACGTGGAGGAGATGATAGTTTTACCTCTGGCCTTTGAGCCTGCTCTTCCTTCTGCCCAACACTCTGCCTTCATTTAGGTCTCAGCTCAAAGGTCACCTCAGTCTAAAATCACCTTCTGGCTTGGCCTGAGGCATGCTCTCTCCCATAGCCCTGTTTTATTTCCTTTCCAGCACTCGTCTCTAGCTGAAGTTATCTTCTTCACATGCTTCTCCACTGTGCTGAACTGTAACTTCCATGAAAGCAGGGGTTGTCATCTGTTTTTGTTCACTGCTGTTTCCCTGGGGCTTAGCACAGTGCCTGGCCCATAGTAGATGCTCACTAAATATTCACGGGCTGGATGAACAAACATTTTACAATGGATCAGCTCCTTTCTTCTTAACAACAACCCCCCATAAGAATTGTAGTTGTGGAGTTCCCGTCGTGGCGCAGTGGTTAACGAATCCGACTAGGAACCATGAGGTTGCGGGTTCGGTCCCTGCCCTTGCTCAGTGGGTTAACAATCCGGCGTTGCCGTGAGCTGTGGTGTAGGTTGCAGACGCGGCTGGGATCCCGCGTTGCTGTGGCTCTGGCGTAGGCTGGTGGCTGCAGCTCCGATTCAACCCCTAGCCTGGGAACCTCCATATGCCGTGGGAGTGGCCCAAGAAATAGCAAAAAAAAAAAAAAAAAAAAAAAAAAAGAATAAAAAAAGAATTGTAGTTGTAACCCCTGGTTTTCAGAGGAGGAAACTGGGGCTTGGGGAGCTTGCTAAAAGTCCAGGTCAACATCCTAGGAGATGATGTAACTGGAACTCAGTCCCACATCTATTCATCTCCAAAGCCCATACTTTTAACTACTTACTCCTACCAGAAAATGCCTTTGAGACCAGGCTCAGGTTGGAGGCCATGCTGCCACATCTTTCCTCTGAGATTCTGGGCAGGTTAGTAAGCAGTTCTGACCCTCAATTTCCTCTTCTCTGAACTGGGCATGCTGATGTCCTCTTATTTACAGCATTCTTCCGAGGATGTGGTGTTGAAACGCCCACTAAAGAGCTTTGTTTCTGGAGTTCCCGTCGTGGCGCAGTGGTTAACGAATCCGACTAGGAACCATGAGGTTGCGGGTTCGGTCCCTGCCCTTGCTCAGTGGGTTAACGATCCGGCGTTGCCGTGAGCTGTGGTGTAGGTTGCAGACGCGGCTCGGATCCCGCGTTGCTGTGGCTCTGGTGTAGGCCGGCCGGTGGCTACAGCTCCGATTCAACCCCTAGCCTGGGAACCTCCATATGCCGCGGGAGCGGCCCAAGAAATAGCAACAACAACAACAACAACAACAAAAAACAAAAAGACAAAAGACAAAAAAAAAAAAAAGAGCTTTGTTTGTCCTATCAGTGTGTACCTAAATAAGGGACAGATAACTTCTTTGGGCTTCAGTCTCCTTATCTGAATAATGGGTGAGAAGTGGGGAGAGTGTAGAGGGGATTAGATGATCTCTGATCATCTTTCTAACACTGACATTCCGAGAATCCTGGGTCTCTAACGTTTGTAGAAATGAAATGACTTTAAATGTTCCAGCTACTTGGGCCATCATAGCTTCAGCCTTGTGGATGTGGGGGGCCTCTTTGAAGTTCGAGGTAGGTAGATTGAGGACAAATCAAAGGAAGTCCTTCCTCACCCCAACCTAATGAGCTTATGGCTTTCATTACACACAGGAGTGGTCCAGGCAGGAAACAAGAATGGCTTGGGATGGAATGATAAATGCCAGAGGCTCTGAGCAGGAGCTGACAGTGCTGACCTCTAAGGTCAAAGAGAGGGAAGTGGCCCCTTAGGGCCCAATCAGAGACCAGCCCTAGGCTTCCAGAGCAGCAGTTCTTGATGGTGGGAATTGGGGGTGGGGAGATCACTGAGACCATTTACCTGTGTTCTCTCCCCTCAACTCCCTTAGCTTAGCCCCTAGCAGGGGATTGGTGGGGAGAGTAGGGGCGAGAACTGCAGGAAAGGCAGTAGGATGGAGATTCTGGCTTCCAACCTCCACCCACCTTCACAGGAAGGCTCAGGCTGGCTGTGCCAACACTCACCAGCTGCTGTGGGGAACATCTTTCATATGATCTTCCCTTCCTTCTGCCTCATCCCCACCCACACCTGGTGACATCAGCTGGAAGGAAGGACTCTGTACCTTCCATATACCACAGGGCAGGACAAGATTGGTAGCTTTGGGAAGCTGGTGGGATTTGGCACTGGTGCCCTCCTCTCGACCCTTTCAAAACCCCTCTATTTCTACTATCCCTGTCCTCCTTCTTCCAAAAGCCAGTACTGCAGGGTCTTGCTCTCAGCTGGCTGTCAACTAAGGTGTTAGCTGTCAACTAAGGTGTTAGCTGTCAACTAAGGTGTTAACTGATATCTAAGGTGTTAGCTGATAACTAAGGTGTTAGCTGACAACTAAGGTGTTAGTTGATAAGGCTTAACACCCCCCAAGGGGTATGTGCATTTTAATAGGGGATTGTTGAAAAGAACTGGCCTTCAAGACTCAGATGATATATGCTGTATTGGTGTAATTTTGGGCAATGGTGTTGATTAAGGGTGGAGGTGTGGGTAGTCCCCTCTAAATCATACCACTTAAGTAATCACTTATCCATAAGGTCACACTTGCATGCACACACACACACACACACACACACACACACACCTCTATCATCTTTGCAAAAAGTTCTAAATTGTCTATATATAGGTATACACTTTAATGACAGGTAACAATAATAACAACAAACACTTATATAACACTCCATGACAGGCACTGTTCTTAGCACTTTACATATATTAACTTATTTCCTCTGCACGACAGCCTTCTGAGGTTGGTCTGATTTTTAGCCTGATTCTATAGTTGAGGATGGGAGGTTCAGAGAGATGATATAACCTGCCACCAGGCCACACACTAGTAGGGCTGTACAGGTAGCCTACGTGGCTCCTCATCCCAGCTCTTTACTACCGCACTGAATGCTTCTCACCCAGTACAAGGCAGGGTACATCCACTGAAGGGAGGCAGATCCGAGGGTGTAAGGTTGTGTGCTTGTTTATAGGTATGCACCCCAAGTCATTAAACCCTGAAAGATAGGGCTGAGGAGAGGCTGTTTTGCATGGAAAGAGTGTGCACATTCCGGAGGGGGGGACATGTTGTGGGCAGAGGCTGTAGGAGGTGCAGGTCTGTGCACTCATCCCTGAGTTGTGAGGGCTCTCTGGGCGGGGTGGAGGCACGGGCTGGCTACCACGGGGGCACATACAGACTGTGCATTGCTGCCTGTACCCATGTATTCTGAGCTCACCAGCTCCAACACAGCCCATGGTCCTCTTCACCCCACACCCAACCCGTATTCTGTGACTCGCCTTGCTGCACTGTGGAATTGCGGCCATCAGGAGGCTGGGATCTACTAGGTTTTAGTCTTGAACCTCAAGAATCAGCCTCTGGCTGGGGAGGGGAGAAGATGAACCTGGCACCCAAATGAGGGCAGATGAGAGAAATAGATTGGAAGTTGAATAAAGGGCATGTGTATAGGGAGGGTGGCATGAGGTGAGACTTGGTAGGGCTTTTGCCATATAGGGATGGGACAATAGGAGCAAAGGTGGGAAGTGTGTGTGCATGTGTTTATGCTCATCCACTTTGGGGGAAAAGAATATCGAAAATGACATTTGCAAGGATGCTGAAGGCCCATAGGTCTTTTCCTATGGGCACTTTGCAGGTGGGAGAGACATGATTGGATGAACATTTTAGCAAAAGTTGTCCAGATTATCCGTGTGAGCAGGGTTGGGTGGAGCAGGCCAGAGGCCTTAGTAGTCCTGCCTGGGCGTGGCCGTGGGGAAGCTGGGAAGGGCTTGGGTTGGGGACAGCTAAAGTTGATAAGCCACAGGAGGGGGAGGAGCTCGTGTCTCTAGTTCTGGCTCTAGACTGGCCAGCTGGTGGGACAACCAACAGTGGGTTTTGGAGCCTGGAGGTCAGGAGAGAAGTCTGAGCTGGAGACAGATTCTAAAAAGTATTTCATACATAACATTTTACAGCTTTTTTCCCATTACAAAAATAATACATGCTTATTAAAGAAAATATGGCAAATGCAGACAAGCAAAAAGAACGCAACGATAATTTGCAATGTACTTGTCAGAGAAAACATGTGTTACCATTTCGGTGTATTTCCTCATTTTTCCCTGTATGTATTTACAGGTTTGATTCTATAAACTGGTCTTTAAAGTGTATTGTAAACATTTCCTGATAAGAAATTTAAGCTACAAGTGCTTTTTTTTTTTTAAACAAAGCTTTCAATACTATAGGTAAACTGGAATTTGTATACTCAATCCCCTATTGTAGGATATTCATGTTATTCTGAAACCATCACTACTTATATTGATTGTTGTAACGAATAGCTCTGTGGCCAGAGAGATAGAGATTTGGAGGCTGTCCACCCAATGCCTTCGGCCTCCACCCTTGCCAGGGCCCTTCAACTGAAGTGGGGCAGTGACAGTCTGGGTTCGGGTGTTTGGAACCCAGCCAGGGACAGGCTGTGGGGTCTTGGGCAAATCGCCTTATATCCATCTGTGCAGTGGAGGAGATCAGACTTGGTGAAGTTCTTGGGTTTTCCTTGGTAATCTAAGTCCTATCCCCACTGAATATTTTTGCTTTCATTCTCTTCACTCTCTCTCTGGCCTCCACCTCCTTTCCTCCCTAGACTTCCTATTTCCTTTTTTTCATTTTCTCACTTCTCCCTGCCCCTCCTCTGGTCTGCTTCTCCTTGGCTCTCTCTTACTAGGTCAGACTGGCAGTGAACTGTGGCCTTGGCTGCAGGGTGGAGCCCTCCGGCAGAGATCTGCCATGGACACCAGAGCCCTGGGACAGTTCTTGCCCTCCCAGTGGCTACAGTAACACTGGGCTTTTGTGGCACTGACTATCAGATAATTGAAGTGAAAACTGTGTTCTTTGGGAAGAGGCAGGAAGAATTGAGGATTTTTGGGCCTCATCCTAAAGAGGTCTTTCCTGAGAGTGGGGTGGCACTATGCTGGGTTTCTGGATCCAAGTTCCTGGCCAGGATCCCTAGGCAGTTTCCAATGGTCTGGGGACCAGTTCTTTGAAATGAATTGGAATGAAATGGGTGTAGGTGTGTGCTTCTACCGTTCAGTTCTTCCATTAGGATGCTTAAGGGTCATGTGACTTCAGCAAAAGGTTAAGGAGCCTTGTCCTGGTGGGGTTTTTTTTTTACCTCTCCTTGTCTCCAGGCAGGATGCATTCTCCAGTCTCCAACACACACACACACACACACACACACACACACACACACACCTCTCCAGGCATTAGTGATTGAGCCCAGTGCAGTCACATCCTTAGGAAGGTAACCTCACTTTTGCTTAGGGAGGCATTCCCCACACATCGCTTTTGGGAATCACTGTCTTTCTAGCCACCATTCAGTGCTTTCTGCCCCTTCCAAAGTTTTCTGTGATGAGCAGAACTGGCTCAGCAGGAAACCAAGCAGGGGGCATCTATAAGAAAGGTAGCAAGGGCAGGAGCATCTGCTGCCTGGGGCCTCTGAAAGTGCCTGAGGATACAAGTGTGTAGAGCAATGCAGAACTGGATTGGAGAGGATTAGATAATTGACCTCATAATTGACCTAATTAGTGAGTGGCTGTGTGGAGAGCCCTTGGGGACACTGGGCCCACAGGTGGAACAAAGGCCAGGCAGAAACAAATAGACGCTATGAGAGACAAAGCCTGGGTGTTTGCCAGAAAGTGGGAAGGGAGAGCATTGCAGGGAGAAGGCAGCACTTGGAGTCAGTAAGCAGAGTGGGGCAGGGATAACAGGGTCGCTAAAAGGACAGGGAGAGGAGTCAGAGAGACCCTGAGAGCAGAAGCACAGTGGCTGGGGCGCCATGAGGGGAAGGATTGAGGTCTGGATACACCAAGGGGTGAGGCACAGGGCCTGGGGACACAGAGGGAGGGTCAGAGAAGGGCCAATGAAAACCTTGAGGGCAGAGAGTCAGAGGCTAGGGTCCCTGAAGATGATGATGGAGTTATTGGGAGAACAAGAGCAGCAGCTGAGACAAAACTGGGAGCTGAAGGGCAGGGCCCATTGGCTCTTTGGAGTTCTGTGTGTTAGCAATGGAACTAAAGAACCTGAATTCAGTTCCCATGCCTGGACAAGGTGTGTGTACACACACCTGCACAGTTGTGTGTTTGTGTGCATGGTCACTCCAATCCCATTTGGGGCTTCAAGGGATCTGGTGACATCTTGGTGGGAGGAGAGGGCATTGGGTAGCCTGGCAAAGAAGACTGGAACTCCTGCAGCTCAAAGCAAACTTTGTGAAGAACTTGGTCCTTGGGGCTTCCTCCTCAGAAGGCCTTCTTTTAGCAAATGTTCATTGTGTGCTCACTAGATGCCAGAAAATGTCTTAGGAGCTGAGAGGCATCAGTTATTATCTCTGACAGAGATCTCATGAAGCGTCCATTCTAGTGAGGGGAGAGACAAATACTAAACGTAATAAAGGAGTGAAACATGCCATGTGTTTGAATGTAATAAGTGCTATCATAAAAAAAAGGACCAGATGACAGAGAATAGGGAGTGCCAGGGTGGGGGGGACAGTGACCTGTAATTTTAAATATAGTGGTCCTGGTGGGCATCATTGAGAGGGTGACAGGAGGCATACAAATAAAAAATGAAGGAGAAAAAGTGAGCCCTGTTTCTATCTGAGGGAAGAGTCTTCGAGGCAGAAAGAGTAGCAGGTACAAAGGCCCTGAGGCAGAAAAGGGCCTGGTTGTTGGAGGAACAGCAAAGAGGCCTGTGTGGCTGGAGGGCAGTGAGCCAGGGGGTGAGTTAGAAGAGGTCAGAGAAGTGATGATGGGGTAGGGGAGGGTATATCCTATAGTGCCACGGGAAGAGCCATGGGAGGAATGGTGGCTTTTACTCTGAGTGAGATGGGAGCCACTGTAGGGCTTGCAGCAGAGGAATGATGGGATCTGACTTAGTTTTATTTTTTTTTAATTTGCCTTTTAGGGCCACACCTGCGGCATATGGAGGTTTCCAGGCTAGGGGTCGAATCGGAGCTATAGCTGCTGGCCTACACCACAGCCACAGCAATGCCAGACTTGAGCTGCCTCTTCGATCAACACCATAGCTCATGGCAACACTGGATCCTTAACCCACTGAGCAGAGGCCAGGGATCGAACCTGCTTCCTCATGGATGCTAGTCAGATCCATCTCCATGGAGACACAACAGGAACCCTGATCTGACTTTGTTTTCATGGAACTTTCCCCTCTCGACTGGTATGTGGACACCAGGTTTTGGCAAGGTCAAGGGGGAAAGCTGGAGAGCAATGAGGACTCTGCAGCAATCTTGGTAAGCTGCTATGGGAGCTCAGCCAGGAGGGCAGTGGAGAAGTGGGTGGACATCTCCATCACTGCCAGTCTCCCAGGCCTACATGGCACTGTTTAGTGTTAGTCAGGGTAGAGTGAAGGGCCCTGTCTTAGAAGGGAATATGAATCCAGGTCTGAGAATTCCCGCCCCTCAGGAATCTGGCGTATTTGATGAAGAGTTAGGTCTAGGGACACTCTGTTGGAAGCTGCTGGTCCTTGGCACTTGGTGGGCAAGTAATTTACAGGAGAAATGGCATCCCTAGTTCCTGTCTCTGGGGGTGCTGGCAGGGTGGTTGAAGAAATGAAGCACCCACACACAGACACATCAATGAAGGAAAAACTTGTCCCCAGGCCTAATGTCTGCCAGGAACAGAGGGGGCAGTGAGAAAAGGGACTTTTGGAGATGGCTCAGGAGAATGCAGGGAGACTTTCTGGAGGTGGCTTTTGACCCACCTACCCACACATATGTTCTCCTGGGAGTACACATTCAGATGTTAATGCCTACCACAAAAGTGGCCATCCTGCACAAGCATGCAAGCTGAGATGCACACTCAGGCCTGCAGCAGTGTGCACACATGGACCCTCATGCCTGGCTCACGCCATCATGTACATACATAAGCAACACCTTCACCCTGGGCCACAGCCCACTCCCAGCCTCATCTTCTATCAGCTTGCCTCTCCATCCCCATTCAAGCCACCTTGATCAAATAAGCTGTGCTTTTTCGCAGCAGTCATTGTGCCTTCGCACAGGTTTCCTCTGCGCGTAGTGACCCTCCTCTCTGACCGCCTTCAGCCAGTCAGGGGGCCCCCTGCCGTGGCATGGAGCACGCGGGACTGTTGGTACCCATGCATTTCTCTCTCTCCTCTGCTACACCGGGTGCCCCTGGGGCCAGGGTCTGTCTTCTTTACCATTAGACCCCAAGATCGGTGCCTAGCACATAACAAGTGCTCAAGCATTGCTGAATGAATGCAGAACTTTTAGGAGAAGAAGGCTTAAGTGAGTTATAGGGGAAGGCAGACCAAAGGTAAGGTGGCCAGAGCAGGCTGGGCCCCATTCTCTGAGGGACAGCAGTGAGGACAGCCTTGGGAGCTCTCTAGTGGCCCTGCTGCAGCTCCACAAGCCCCAAGGGCTGGCTTCCCTCCCGCTCCAGGGCAGAACCAACTTGTTGGGGCTGGGGGACGGGGTGTGGTGGGGGGGAGGTGACGTGGAGAAGGAGCAGATTAATCTGGGGATTAATTGAAGGACTTGGAGGCCTGGCAGCGCGTGCTTGCGGCAGCGGCTCTAATGGCTTAATCAGATTACAGGCCTCGGCACACGGTCGTTCCCAGCAGTGCCCAGCTCCCCCTTGAGAACTTCCCCATTTCAGGGCTCTCTAGGATGGAGCCTGCACCCTCTGGTCAGGACCCACTCTGAGGCCCGGATCTTTGAGCATCCAAGGTGGAGACCCCCTGACTATCCAGGTTAGCCAGATCCAGGCCCACAAAGTGAGCTGACTGGAAGGGCATGGATTTGCAGTTGATACAACACATTTTAGCTGTGTGACCTCAGGGAAGTTATCTAAGCTCTCTGAGCCTGAGCTTCAGGCTCCTGTCTGTGGCCTCTACCCCTCCTCCCTGGCCCAAGTCTCTCCCCCAGCCTGCCTCCTGAGCTTAGAAGTATCGCCATGATTGCTGAAACAAATCTTGGGAGAGGAGAAGCCTGAAGCCTCTGGGGCAGTGGCTGGTACTGGTCAGAGGCCAACTGCCCCTCTGCTTGTTTTGTAAAGGGGATAGTAACTCTGCCCTTTAAGCACTGATGTGGGGATTAGAAAGGATACAGGTGAAGGAGTTCCCTTTGTGGCTCAGTGGGTTAAGAATTTGACTAGTGGGAGTACCTGTTGTGGTGCAGTGGAAACTAATCTAACTAGTATCCATGAAGATGAGGATCCCTGGCCTCTCTCAGTAGGTTAAGGATCTGGCGTTGCTATGAGCTGTGGTGCAGGAGCGACTGGGATCCCACATTGCTGTGGCTGTGGTGTAGGCCGGCAGCTGTAGCTCCAGTTTGACCCCTCACCTGGGAACTTCCATATGCCGCAGGGGCTACCATAAAAAGGAAAAAAAAGATGTAAGTTAAAGCGCTTTGCAAGTGTTCCTTATTTCTGGTAGAGTCCATCATCTCTTTCCTTTCACAGGTCCAGTCCAACGAAGGGCAGACATGAAGAATACAGAAGGGACATGAATTAATAACACTAATAACAATCATAATCAGCACCCATTCCAACAACCAACCTGTGCATGGCACTTTAAAATAGAGGCAGTGCTTTCCTGTCTACAATCGTATTTACTGCCTTGGAGGGCTATCTGGGGCCTTGGGGGATTGACAGCCTCTGTGTTAAAGACAAGAAAGCAAGAGAAGCCCAAGAGAGAGATGTTTTGCCTCAGCGGCCAGAGCTGTATCCACAGGCAGAATCCTGTCCACACACATGCTGGTAGGATGGCCAGGTACCAAATAAATTGAGGGCTCCAAGCTGAGCCCCTGGACCAGACATGCTGGGGGTGGGAATGCTCAGCCTTGCTGCCTCTCCTTCTGAGCCAGGTGGAGCAGAGCTGAGGCTCTGAGCTTCAGTAAAGGTGAGACTCTCTGACTTGGGGGATGCTCCATGGTTCTGAGGCCTGGGGAACCTCAGATGTCAGGACTGGGGCTGGTGGGGTTTGGGTGGCTGGAGAAGTTCCCTGGGTAAGCCTCCCAGCCAGAAAGCTTCTGGCTTTCCAGGAAGTGACCGGGCCTACCAGGGCACAGATGGAGGTGCTGTTTGGGAGTAGTCTGGCTTCTGCACCCCACCCCCCGGCTTCTTGTCCCCAGTAGTTTATTAGGAGTAATTTGTTAAGCTGTTCCGACTTGTCAGCAGCCACTTCAGTGCTTCTGCCTCCTGTTTGCTTTTTTTTTGGGGGGGGGGGTCCAAAAATGTCAGGAGCTGAGGGGCAGGCTACAGAGAGGGAGGTTGTCTAAGAAACAGGAGGAGCCCAGGCCTTTCTCCACCTTAAAGTCTTACTTCCACAGGGCTCCCTGTCTGAAGGGAATAGAGAAGGGCTAATTCATCCCATGTGCTCACTCCTGGCTCTTCCAGTTTTGCTCCATTCTCAAGAAAATAGAGAGGTGGGCAGGGAGGAATTGGTGGCGGAGGTGGTCTCTGGTGGATAGGGGTGGGGGCTGGACCTGGAAGGGAGGTGGAAATGGCTGGAGAGGCCTCGGGCTGTTCTGTGGCACTTATTCAGGTGAGATGTCTGAGTCCTGCATGAGGACACTAAATAGGTCACATGGTGCCAAGCCCTGAGCCTTAGGTTTCACTGGAATTAATGAATTTTATCCTCGTAACATTGACATTTTTCAGGCAAGGCAAAACCAGAGCTCAGAGAGGAAAATGACTTGCCCAAAGTCACACAGCTGGAAAGCAAAAGGGTGAATTTGAACCTAGAGCTGGCCGCTCCAAGGCCTTCAGAGGACCCAGGACTGCTTTGAGTGAAAAAAAAGAGACAAAAAAACTCAGTCGGATGGATGAGAGAGTAGGCCATGAGCTCGCCGGGACTCTGACTGACCTGGGCTTTGGTTTCCTACCCCTGTGAAAAGTGGGAGCTGGACTGAGGGATCCTGGGGGATTCTGCCAGCTCTGATGGTCAAGGATTTCCCAGATCTGTCTTCTACTCCTTGCCACGGCCAATCTGCCAGCCAGTTGGGGTTGGGAGCAAGAAGGCAAGCCTGGAAAAGTCACCCTGGGGTGAAGAAGGCGAAGGGGGATTGCTCCCGGGAGAGCAGGCCCATAGCGCCCGACCAGGTGCGGCTTTGAGGCAAGACTTGGCAAGAGGAGACAGGTCTGAGGCGAGCTTTGGCTCTTAATCACTGCTTGCCTCCCTCTTGCGCTCCCTGCCACCCTCCCAGGAGCTGGGCGCCATGGGGGGCTGGGAATGGGAAGGGCCTGCATGCCACATCCCCTCGCCCTGGCCCTGCCCCATGGACTCTGGGGGAAGCTCATTAGCTCTAGGGGTGCCCTGGCCCTCCCCTCACAGCTTGTCACACAATTAGCCACCCTCTCTGTACAAGTCGCTGTGTAATTATTGGGTCTTGGCGGGCTTGGGGCCATGTAATTAGCCTGCCCCAGCCTCCAACCAGCTCTCAAGGTCATTAGTGGGCCCACTGGGGGTGGGTGGGCGGGCAAAATCATCTGCATGACAAAGCGCACATTGTGGCGCCATCGCCTGCACCACCCAGGGCAGAGGTGCAGCCGGTGGCACTGTGTGGCCCAGCTCCTAGGCACATCTGCCCTACTGCAACTGCCTGCTCAAAAGTGCTTCGAACCTGGCTAGTCAGTCAAAGGTTACAAACCCTTTCCCATCCTATCTCTTCTGTGGGCCTCATTGTAGCCCTGGAGGTAGGGATTCTGCTTATCCCCATTTCACAGATGACAACAACTGAGGCTTAGAGTGGGGCCAGGACTCCCCTAAGATCACTCTGCTCACAGGTGGTGGAGCCAAGGTCGGCACTCAGTTCTGTCTCATTCATTCGTTTTCTCCCCAGGAGAAGCCTGGGAACAGACTGGCTCCTGAGACTAAGTGCTTGATGCTGAGCTAGAGGCTGCCCCAAGGAGCCTTGCTTGCTCTCAGCAGCCTCTGGGGGGGGGGCGCCTCTTTCCTCAGCCCTGAAGCCCTGTGCCAGCCTACTCCTGAGCCATCTCCAGGCTTTTCCTGGACCCTCCTTCAGGAGCACTCAGAATTTCCCTCCAGGCCAGCAAGACAGGCAACTTCAAGGGAAGAGCTGGCAAGACTCCCTCGGTATCTCTGACTGTCTGGAAATATCTATTCTATCCTTAGCCAATTGCATCCTTGGAATGGTGGGCATCCCCAGTTTTGCAAGGATATTCCTTCACTGAGACACTGTTCCCTGTCCCTCTCCCACTGTCCTTCTTCCTACCTGGAGAGGTCTTTCGCCATCTCCCACCTTAACCTGCTGTCTGGGAACCTGGGCTGTGCTGCCCTCCATTAAGACTCTTGGTCCAAGAGTTCCCATCGTGGCTCAGCGGAAACCAATCTGACTAGTATCCATGAGGACACAGGTTTGATCCCTGACCTTGCTCAGTGGGTTGAGGATCCAGCATTGCCACGAGCTATGGTGTAGGTTGTAGATGTGGCTCTGATCCTGTGTTTCTGTGGCTTTGGTGCAGGCCAGCACCTACAGCTCCAATTTGACCCCTGGCCTAGGCACCTCCGTATGCTGAGGGTGTGGCCCTAAAAAGATGGAAAAAAAAAGACTCTTGATCCAGTTGGTGGAAGTGAAGAGGAAGGTGGCTAGGGCTCCTGGCTGCTTAAGCCACTTCCCCTGCTTTGCAAGAGTCTTAAGGTATACGCACCATGGACCTTGGTAGGTTAATAGCATGTTACTCTGGCCATCTATAGCTGTTCTGTCCTGAGCAAGTTCACTGACCTCTCTGAGCTGTGCAGAATTTTTGTCAAGACTAAATGAAATAACTGGCAAGTGCCTGGCTCTGCTTGTGCAAGGCACAAAGTGAGAAAGTGAGTTCCCTTCCCAGTTCCCAGCAGCTACTGGGCCCTGAAGCCAATCCCAGCTTCCATTTCTTCCAGGGCCCTGAACAAAGTCCCCACAGAGTGCCAGTGTTCTGCACCTTGCCCCCTCTCCTGCTGCCTGCCCCCAGCGACCCCCAGCCACCTTTTAGCCTCCACCCCCCTGCACCCTTTCCCCATTTTGAAGGCTGCATTATCCTGGCTGCAGGGAAATTAGTTGTTCCCTTGAAACCCCCTGCCCCGCCCTCCCTGCCCCCCTTCCCAGGGCTGGTGACAAGTATGTGGGACTTAATTGGCTGGCATGAAAGGCAGAACTGACATTAATTGGCTACATTTGGCAGGCAGGCCCCCAGCCTCCCCCCTCCTCTCTCCAAACCCCTACTGCTTCCCAGGAACCTTATCAATCCCACCACAGGGACCAAGAGCTTCGAGGCCCCTGCCAATTAGGCACTTTTTGCTCCTTTTCTTCCCCTGATGGGGTTTCGTTAGAATTTATGACACTCTATAGGGCTGGGGGTGAGGGGGGTGGGAAGCAAGAGATGGGAAGGCTGGGGGAGGCCCATTCCTATGGAGAACAGGCTGGGGGAGGGGCAGGGAGGGGTGTGGATGTGAAAAGGACACTTGGGATTAGGCCCTGAAGCTGGAGGGGAGGGGGTCTGGGATGCAGGATGGACGGCCTGGAGGAAGGGGGAGGAGGCCTTTGGCCAGGCCAAGAAGACTGATTTAATAGGCACTGCGTGCACACTTGGAGGAAGGTTTGAGAAAGTTTGAGGTGATCCAGTAACACGGCTATGGGACAGAGCCTGAAGGCCTGAGACCTGGATTTTCTTCCCAGCAATCCCTATGCACCCTTGGGTTAGTCACTGGCCATTTCTGGGACTTGAAGGGATGGGGCAATATCCATGGTTCCCACCCTAAGTCAGCATCTATGAAGAGAAGGGCAAAAGAGGCATCTGAAAATTAGCCGTAGTACTTTGGAAAGCCTGCCCCAGGTCTGGGCTGTGGTGCCAAATGGCAGCTCAGTGTGCTCTTGGCCAATCTCATGCCGCCCAGAAGCTTCGACTGGCAGCCTGGGATGTCTGTATGATAAAACTCGGAAGGCAAGTAAATTGTGACTCCCCCAGTTCTGTGTGTTTGGGAGAATGAAACTTTCAAAGCCTGAAGAGGCTTTTAAGAGATTCCCAGGGATGATAAGGGGGATGGGCTGGATGGGCTGGCACAGGCAGAGGAGGAGGCAATGACCAGGGGTCATCTCTTATCACCCTCTGAAACCATCCTTGCAGCCAACATTGGTGCCCTGGGGGTGGGATTTGGGAGCATTTGGAACCTTGCAGATGTGCAGCTGATTCAGGGCTCCCAAGTGCATCTGAATACAGATGTGCTCTTTTGGAAAAGAAAAGCCTTGGGCATTTCAGATCTATACTAGCATTTTGGTGCTGACAGGTGGGTCAGATACTACTCATATAGGCCCGCAGCAGTCTGGAGAGGGAACACCAAACCCCAGCCTCCATTGCTCCTCTGTTTTAATAACTTTCAACTAGGAGAAGAGATGGAAATGGGCCCTGCTTTCCCAAGGTTTTCAGTTCCATCACTGGGGTGTCCAGGTCCCTCAGGGCCCATTCTGGGTTTTGTCTGATGAACTCACTGGCCCCCACATGTCTTGGCAGGACTAGGCAGTTGGAGGTGGCCCTGAGCATCCTGGAAGACTCCTTTCAAAACATGATGAATAGAACTTAGCTCTCCCATCTGCCCCTTTGTCTTCTTGAATGAATATTTCCCCTGCCCAAACTCATCTCTGTTTCTACTAAGATGGTGCTATTACTATGACAAGGGCTACTGCTATATAATAACCACCATTAAAATCTTTTTATTGAATACAGTTGGTTTACAATGTGTTAATTTCTGCTCTACAGCAAAGTGACTCAGATATATATATTCTTTTTTCCATTACTGTCTATCCCAGGGGACTGGATATAGTTCCCTGTGCTATACAGTAAAATCTCATTGCTTATCCATTCTAAATGCAATAGTTTACAAGTACTAATCTCAAACTCCCATTCCATCCCACTACTTCCCCCTCCTCCTTGGCAACCACAAGTCTGTTCTCCATGTCTGTGAGTCTCTTTCTGTTTTGTAGATAGGTTCATTTGTGCCGTATTTTAGATTCTGCATATAAATGATATCATATGGTATTTGTCTTTCTCTTTCTGACTTCCTTCACTTCGTATAATAATCTCTAGTAGCATCCATCTTGCTGCAAATAGAATGATTTCATTCTTTTTTGTGGCTGAGTAGTATTCCATTATATAAATATATATAAATGGATAAAGAAGCTATATATATATATATATATATATATATATATATATATATATATATATAGAGAGAGAGAGAGAGAGAGAGAGAGAGAGAGGGAGAGAGAGAGAGAGAGCTTCTTTATCCATTTACCTATTAATGGACACATAGGTTGCTTCCATGTCTTGGCTACTGTAAATAATGCTGCTATGAACATTAGGATGCATGTATCTTTTCGAATTAGAGCTTTTGTCTTTTCTGGATATATGCCCAGGGGTGGCATTGCTGGATCATATGGCAGTTCTATTTTTAGGTTTTTGAGGAAACTCCATACTATTTTCCATAGTGGCTCCATACTGTTTTCCCACCAACAGTGTAAGAGGGAATAACCACCATTTTTTTTTTTTTTGAGAATACACTAGGTCCCAGGCATTGTTCTAAGCACCTTATTTATATTACCACATTTAGTTCTCACAACAGCCTATAAGGTGGGAATTGTTATTACCCCCATTTTACAGATAAAGAAACCAAGTTTGAGACTAGAAAGGTCATTTGTCCCAAACGGCTCTGAAGAGGTGTACTGACACATGCAGGTCAGTGTTACTTGGAATCCTGGGCCTCTTTGTCCTTGAGTAGGCTGGGGGTACTCCTCATGGTACGGGTGAACAAGGGGTGCTGGTGTGCATATTTGCCAATTGGAGCGTCCATGGGTAACAAGTGCCCTTCCTTTGTTCCCTGATCCAGTGAGAATGATGCCTCTCCAGGCCCTTGGACCCTCTTTATTCTGGTGTGACATCTGGTACCCCATCTAAGAATCCTGAATCCCCTTTGATAATGATTTTTATTTCTTCTAAGAAAGTTGAATCTCCTCTGCAGATCCTGGAGGGAGTGAGGGAAAGCCAGCAGAACACACACTTGGCCACAACCTTAGGCCCCAAAGCTCAGGGACAGAGACTTCAGTGGCCACCAGGGTTGGATTTTAAGACCTTTAGAGGCTTTAAGCTCTGAACAGACTACACAGCCCCTGCCCTCCACTGGACATATATAATTAAAATTAAAAACAATACTAACCCATAAAGTACGTGTAAGGAAGTCCAACAAAGTTTTAATTTTTCCCAAGATACTACTTTGATACTTAAAAAAATATATCAAATTCTTTCAATTTTTTTGTTTTCTCTCTCGTGCGCACTGGGACACATGCTCACCATTGTTAGTGATTTCAACCCAGGCGGCCTGCCATTCCCGGAATCCAGCCCTGTTGCCCTCACTGTTGTCTTCACCTTGCAGGCAAAGCACTCCATTGTCACCGCCTCTCTGATAGTGCCTTTTGGCTGAACTTCTGCCTAAGAGACCTGTACCTCCCCTCCCCTGGATTTTTTGCCTTCTCTAACCTGCCAACCTTTTGGTTGGCTTGTAATGAACTAAGTGTCAGCCACTCCAAAGTGTGGTCAGCAGAGCAGCAGCAGCAGGACCTGGGAACTTATTAGAAATACAGAATCCCAGACCCACTCAATCAGAATCCATGGTTGCCCAGGTTCTCTGCCTGCATATCACAGTTGCTCTTCTAAGGCAGTGATGCTCAAAGCAGCCCCAGAACTTGTTAGACATCCAAATTCTTAAGTCCCATCCTAGTCCCACTAAATCAAAAAGTCTAGGAGTAGGGCCAGTAATTTGTGTTTAATAAGCCCTTCCAGGTGGTTCTGATAGGCTCTACAGTTTGAGAAGCGCTGTTGCTCTAAGATACATGAAGCAGGACGCTCTTACAGAAAAGTCTCAGGCCCTTGGACTTTGCCAACCCCCATCAAGATAGGTACCAGGCAAGAAAAGGATCCTGCACTGTACTAGTGATTGTTTAGGCATCTGGAGTAGTCCCTGGAAAATGGTGCTAGGTGTGCGGGAGATTTCAGGAGGACGTTATTTATTGAGCATCTACTAAATGCTGGAAATGGCCAGACATAACTACAGGCATTTCTTCATCTAGTCTGTAGACTATTCTGTGGGCTAAGAGTTAGTCCACCCTCTCTTTTAAAAATGAGGAATCTTAGGCTCAGAGAGGTCAAGTGAGAAATGGAGGGTTTGCATCCAGATCTGTCAGAACCCAAGTCTAATGCCCTTGCCATAAAACCTTTACTTTCCAAACTCTAGTTCTAGAATGTTCTAGAAACATTGAGTGCTTACTCTATGCCAGATCTCATTCTAACTGCTTTACCAATACTAAGTCACTTAATCCCACAGCATCCCATTTTGCTGATGAGGAAATTGAGGCACAGAGAGGTTAACGTACCTGTTCAAGGTCTCACAGCCAATAAGTGGTAGAGCCAGGATTCTAACCTGGGTAGAGTGGCACAAGAGGCCTTGCCTAAACATCAGAGTTAATTTGCTGTCCCTTTACAAGCCAAGTACAGGTCAGGCAATGGGAACAAAAGAGGGAGTCTGTTGGCCTTGACAGGTTTATTGAGGTAGTTTATGTTTGATTTCCCCAATTTCCAGCTCAGCTGTTTCACTCACATCTCCTTCCTCCCCGACAGTATCAGTCTGGGGCTGCAGGCCCCTCTCTGCTCAGTTCAGGACTCTCCTACCACCTTCTCTAGGCCCCTGAGGGTTGCCAGTAGAAATCACCTCCAGCTCAGGCTGGTCCTCTGGGCTTCCTGCCCAGCATCCAATTGGCCAGCCTGAGGCCCCCAACTAGCCAGAAAAGCAAGAGATAGGAATCATACAGGTCCTGGTGGCCCCAGAGGACAGGGTAATGTGGCAGCCAGATGGATACCTCCTCCTGATACTCCCATGCTTCCCTCTCCCCAGCATTCTGGTTTCCCACCCATTTCTCACTGGAATCTTACCTACTCCAGCAGCAGCAGGTTCCCAACATGGCACAAGTCCCTGCACTGACAGGTGGGAAGATGGGCTGCTGGAAAGCCAGACTAGCTAACGGGTGGGCCGGCCTTCATCAGAGTGGCTCGGGGCCACAGCCCTCCTCCCATTAGTAATAAAATTCTCCCAATTGACATCTCTGCAGTGACTAAAAGCTTACAAAAACTTCTTAGAGCATTTTCTCAGTTGATCATCATCACCATCTTGTGAGGAAAGCATTCTTATCTTGGTCTTTCAGGGGAGGAAATAGATGAGGTACAGAGAGCAAAGCAACTGAATAGAAAGTACACAGGCCTGCTCACACTGTCCTGTGCCAACATGGTGCTCTGTCTACACCACCAAAATTCTGACCGCAACTCTTTTCAGGAGATATTAGGGCCAACTTGTTGACAAATGATATGGAGTGGCTGGTCCAGCAGAGAAATCTCTAGGAAAAGGCAGGAGGTTTGCTACGCTTCTTGCTTGTCACCCTCAGGGCACCAGGCAGTCCCACTCTTTCTGTTGCCTCTTGCATCTGGTTCTTTGGATGAGCTGCTGTGGTTGTGTTCCCAGAGGCCATTCTCATCTCCCTGATGGCCTCCTTCCCTGACCTCTGATCTTGCCACCTGTGGTGACTATTCCAAGGACAAAAGGCTCTTAGGTGCTACTCAGTCCTTTTTCCTTCTCTCCAAGTCTGATCTTAGCCATCAATACCCCAAGTGTTCTCCATGGAAGCCCGTTCTGTTGGCAACAAAGCCACCCACCTCCATCTTTTTTCCAAAACGTCCTCCTCTTACTCTCAGATCAGAACTGAAACTCATGTCTGCCTTTAGAAACTCTCTCTAGTAGATGCTCTGCTTTTTACTTTGGCCCGTTTTGGCTTCTAGAAGCAGTAAGGAGACTGCTGTAGTCCAGGTTTTTAATTACTGTTTATGGCCAGGGCTCCTGTGCCAACTTCCAATGCCCCCTCTTCCATAGAAAACCATGCTGTTGACTAGAAGCCCCTCCCCCTTTCTTAGTCCCATTGCCCACCAGAAAATATTGGCCACTCTTCAGTTCCCACAGCACCAGGCCCCTGGCCTTTCTCTCCAGCCTGGCCCCTGCTTCAGCATCCTCGTGGATATCCCCTCAGCCCAATCCCAAGCCATCCTACAACCTCCATGACTTCATCTACACACCCTCTCTATAGAAACTTACCATTGGCTTAGTTACATCTCAAGCTTTGTCATTACTTGGAAAGACTTCAGCCCCAGGATTTCTAATCCTCAGGTTTTCTAAGCCCATACCTCAGATGACTGGCTCCTTCATTCCTCATGAACCTGGTCTTAATTCTAGTGCTTGGAACTGAACTCTTAAGTAAAAAGGTGTTGGATTAATGAAAAAGATGAATTGGTCACCCCACTTCTGAGCATTTCAGTCCCTCATTCCTATGCCCTACCCCATTCTCCCCAGTCCTCCATCCTCTCCAAGCCTCCCTCACCTCCCTGCTTTGTCTACTCTAGACCCTAGTGCCAGCCATGACCTTCATAACTTGAAGCCATTCAATCTTTGCATACCATCTGCTAGTTTTGCTGCTGTCCCTAGCCCTGGCCAGTTAGTTCCTGGCACTTCTAATTTCACTAGCATTAATGGGAAGCCTTTGCTGATACTGATGTTCCACAATCTTTTAACTCATCCCCTTGGGACTACGGTTCCCATCTTCCATTTCTCTTACATTCCAGCCTCACGGCTACACCCTTCCCAATATTTGGCTTCCAGTTTTGCTAAGACAAAGGTTGTCCCTCTCAGAATTTTTCTGTATGTCCTCTCTCCCAGTCTCTTCTCCTCCTCCCTCTCTTCCTTCCTCTCTATTTTGTCTCCTAGGAAGATATGTCTATTCTCTGCTCCATACCTAACCTTTAACTCCATCAATTATTCCCTTTCTCTTATATCTCCATCCCTCCCCCTTCTTTGAGTGCTATTTCCTCCCCAGCCTACAAGGATTTTCAGCTCTCCCCCATCCTTCAAAGAAACCCTCCCTTGACCCTGCCTCCCTTTTAAGCTATCATCTTCTCTCTTGCCCTCCCTTCTCAGCCAAACTTCTTGGAAGCGTTGTCTACCCTCACTATCTCTGCATCCTTACCTCCCACTCTCTCCTCAGTCTACTGCATTGTGTCCTCTCTCCCTTTCACCTGATATTGCTCTTTTAAAAACGGCCAATGGCTTTCTTGTCAGTCACCAAATCGAGTGGTCTTTGCCCATCTTCATATCTTACCCTGCCACATGTCCCTTCCTGCTTGCCATTGTCTCCTCCCTTGGCTTTGGAGGTAACTAATGGCTCCAGGGCTCTTGCATCTTGTGGCTCCTTTACTATTTACTCTTGCCATACATGGGCCAGTTTTGCTCTAGTTTTCATCTTTGGTCTTCTCTCTATATACTCTCTCCAGAGCAGTCATGCTCATTCTCCTGCTTCCAGCCATTCTGATCATGCCCCATTATTTATAAATAGTCTTGAACATTCATCTGGTTCCAGACTGAATTCAAGTCCCAAGGTCCCAATTGGGCATGTTCATTTGATGTCAGTCAGGAGCCTAAAACTCAGTGCCTCAAGATGAAAGCATCATCTTTTCCCCAAAACTAGTTCCTTTCGATGATGTCCAGTTCATAAATGGTACAACCATCTACCCAGTCAATAAAGCCAGAAACCTAGGAGTCAGGATTGCCTTCTTTCTTCGCCTCACCCCAACCCCCAATCCATCACCAAGTCTTAAATGAGGTCTATTTCCTCAACATGTCTTCAATTTGCTTTTTTCCAGGTCCATTTTCTGTTTTGCTTCATTCATCCATTCATTCAGCAGTCATAGAATTCTAGGGGTTGAATAAGAGCTACAGCTGCTGGCCTACACTACAGCCACAGTGACAGTCACTGTACTAGATTCTGGGGAAACCATGGTGAACAAGAATACTGAGGTATTTGCCCTCATGATACTTACATCCTAGTGAGGGAAACAGAGAAGAAACAAATGAATACATACATAAGGAGATGTGAAGGCTGTAAGTGCATGACTGTGATAGAGAACAACAAGGGGGTGCTATTCTAGGTATGATGTTCAGGGAAGACCTCCCCCACCTCCCCACCCCAGCCACACCCATGGCATATGGAAGTTCCCAGGCTGCGGATTGAGCCCATGCTTCAGCAGTGACCCGAGCTGCCACGGAGACAATGCTGGATCCTTAAGCCTCTATGCCACAGTGGGAACTCCAAAGAAGATCTTTATAAGGAGGCAATATTTAAGGAGTTCCCGTTGTGGTTCAGTGGTTAGAGAATCTGACTAACATCCATAAGGAGGCAATATTTAAGCTAAGCCCTCAAGGTTGATGAAGAGCCAGCAATGTGAAGAGCCAAGGAGTCCACTTTCCAGGCAGAAGGACCAACTGCAAAGATCCTGAGGCCAGAAAGAGCTCAAGTGTGTTAAGAAGCAGAAAAGATACAGTGTGGCTGCAGTGGAGAGAAGGAAGGGACCTTTCAAAGGATGTGGTCAGAGGGGGAGGCAAAGACCACACTTTGGGGGACATTGTAAGCCAGAGTAAGGAGCTTGCATTTCATTCCAAGCACAGCCCAAATCTACCTCAAGGTTTTCAGTTAGGGAGAGGTGTAGCTTCATAACACATTTTTGAAAAAACAATGACTCTGGCCGTCATGAGGAGCCTAGGCTGTAGCAGCGTAAGAGAAGAAATGGGAGGGTAGGGAAAAATGGTCACAGCAAGACAGGTGGAGAGACATTGATAGAAGAGATATACTTGAGGTAGAACAGAACCTGTTGATACATTGAATGTGGGGTGTGAGGGGAAGGAAAGAATCAAGGAGGACTCCTGGAGTTTGGGCCTGAGCAACTTGTAAATGGTACATTTACTCAGATCGGAAGTCAGGGAGGAGCAGGCTTCAGTCTGAATTCAGGCTTTTTCCTTGGACTTTTTTTTTTTTTTTTTTTTTTTTTTTTTTTTTTTTTTTTTTTTTTTTTTTAGGGCTACACCTTCAGCATATAGAGGTTCCCAGGGTAGGGGTCAAATTGGAGCTACAGCTGCTGGCCTACACCACAGCCACAGCAATGCCAGATCTGAGTGGCGTCTGCAACCTACACCACAGCTCACGGCAACAGCGGATGCTCAACCCACTGAACGAGGCCAGGGATCGAACCTGCAACTTCATGGTTCCTGGTTGGATTCGTTTCCACTGCACCACAACAGGAACTCATCCTTGGACATATTTATTTGGCATTTTTCTTTAAGCATTCAAGTGGAGATATCAAGTAGGTGATTGGTTAAATGAGGCCGGAGATCAGGTAAGTTTGGAATGGACATGAACATTTGGGAGTGACAGGCATATGCATTTGAAGCCATAAGGATGGATGTGCTCACCTCAGGAGAGAGTGCAGAGAGGAGAGGAGAATTCGGATAGAGGAGGGGAAAGCCAGGAGAGCGTGTTGTCCCAGGGTTGAGAGAAGAGACTTTTTACAGGAGGAGGTCAGGCAATACTGGGAGCTGAACTGGGATGATCTTGGAGAATTTTTACATCAACCCAATGAGGTAGGTGCTATGATTATCAACTCCACTTTACAGATTAGGAAATTGATTCTTAGAGAGGTTAAATATCTTTTTCAAGGTCATATACCTGGGTAGTGGGAGAGCCAGGGTTCAAACACAGACAGGCTCTCTCCAGAAGCCCTATTTTAACCACCGCTCTGGCCTACCCGTCATAATATCAGCTTCTAGAACACCTGCTGGATTTGGCAATCTGGCACTGTTGGTGATCTTGATAAGAGTGATTTTGCCAGAATTCAGTGGTTAACAGATGAATGGAAGGTAAGGAAGCAGAGGTGGAATGTTGATGGCTCTTTGAGAAATTCCCTTGTGAAGGAAAACATAGATGTGGGACCACAGCTGAAGAAAGATGTCAATCAAAGGAAAGTCTTGTTTTTAATTTTTTTTTCCTTTTTCCCTTATCTCCCCTTCCCCCTCCCTCCTTTCCTTCCCCTCTCCCCTCCTTATTTTTGTTAAGAAGGAAAATAGGGAAAGTGTGTCTTTGTTAAAGGGAATGAGACAGAGAGTGGGAGAAACCACCCAAAAGAGCCTTGGGAAGGCGAGAAGGGTGGACTCTGGAGAACAGTTTGAAGGGCTGGTCTGAGACAGAAGAAAGGCCTCACACTCCATTGTGATGGAGAGAGAAGGAGAAAAGGGACTATGGAATTTGTGGGGAGAAAAAGAAGTTCTTGTTTGATGGCACTCATTTTCTCAATGTGTAATCAGGTGAAGTTAGCAGCAGTAAGGGGTGGAGACTAGAGAAGAAACAGGACTGAATCATATCCCTATCAGGTGTCCCCTGAGCTAGAGCAGTAGTCCCTTCGCTGCTTCTACCTTTTCCTCCACCCTCCACATAGAAGCTAAGTTATTCTTCTAAAGATTAGAAAGGTTAACCTCTGCTTCAAAACTTTCCATGTCTTTACCCATGTCTCCTCCTCTGCCCGGAACACCTTCTCCATGGCCCACCTCTACTGTTGAAGCTTTTTCTGGATCTCTCCTATTGGATACGACCTTCTCTCCAGGTGGAATTGATCACTTCTCATCCTTTGTGATTAACAGATGTATTAGCCCAGCTCTGAGCCCTGAGAGCAAGGACTTTGCCATATTCACCTCCATGCCCCTTCCATGCAGACACAGTGCCCAGTACTTAGTAGGTACACTACTGTGTGTTTATGTTCATAGCAGACACATGTGTATGGACTTGAGCACATGCATGGACCTGAGAGTCAGGAGACCAGATTTCTGGACTCTTCCTTTCCTACAACTTGGTTTCCATCTTTGTAACCATGAGTGAATGGGACCTGACGGTTCCTAATGCCTCGGTACTGATACTTTTTGCCTCCACCATTAATGAATCCACATGACCCTTGTGGAATGCCATTGACATTGCCAACCTGTAACCTAAGTTTGCAAGCCTCTGGATAAAGAGGGATGACTTTTTGACCAATGTGTCAGCCTCTGTCTGAATCAGCCATTAAGGTCCGCATTGGTTGAGCATTTACTGGGTACCATCTTTGTGTGTATTTTATTGTGTAACTCTTGAAACAATCATGGAAGCCAGCTTTTCCAGTTGAGGAAACTGAGGTTTGAAGAGGTCTGGTAATCTGCCACACAAGGAAACAACAGGGTTGGGGCTCTGATTCAGGCTCTCTACTTTCCGAGCTCCTGTTCTTAACTACTCTGTTGGTCTTTGTTTTGGCTGCACATTCAGCTCCCTTGGTGGGCTTTAAAATTATTTATGGCTGAATCCTAACCCCAGAGACTCCCGACTCAGTTGGTCTGGGGTATGGTCTGGTCCTTTCAAATTTTTCAAAGCTTCCTAGGTGATTCCACTGTGCACCCAGGATTGAGACCACTGACCTAGAGACCCAGCTTTTGGTCTGAAGCTAATCCTGACCTGGGCAGTCCTGCTGGGTTTTGGGGATAGGAGTAGGGAGTAGAGGTTGCAATAGAGGCAGGACATAGGGGCAGAAGTGGGAGAGGGGTGGTGCAATGGGAAAGGAGCTGGGATTTCTCTGATTATATATATTGTAGTGTCAGGGGCTCAGAGATTATCCTGCACCAATCTTGTGTTCATTGTGTCTTCCTTGTCCTGCCCCCACCCGCCACCCCCAGGCATCCATGGGTCCAAACTGTTATCCAGCAGAGCACATTTCTTCCTCCTAGGGCTAAGGCTCTTTCCAAAGCCCTGTCCTCACCCAAAGCCTTGGATGTTATTTCTCGTGTGCTCAGGCCGTGGCTAGAAAGCTGTTGTTGGTGCAGAATATCTAGAATCCTACAATTCTGCTACCAACAGACAGTCACCCACCCCCTTGGTCTTTTGTCACTGGACGTCCCCTAACACTGAAACTGACCAAGGTCGGGGTCCACACCCCTTTGGACCAAGCTTCCTGCTCTGGAATCAGGTTCCTGGCCTCAGCTTCCCCAGGATCTGGCCTCCTCCTTCCCCACCAGTCCTGATGGCTGAGGTCACAGAGACCTTGTACACATGCTTACCCCAGTTATGACATGACAGGGTCAAATGACCTCTTTGAGAGGACTGGGGTGCTCTTTTGAAGGCAGTGCCAGGTGGGGGCAGTCCCGTGCCCCTAGAAACTGGCCTCTGCAGGCAAGCGTGCCAGGGTAGGGTACCCCTGAGGTGGAGAGGGCCTGATCGGGGGAGAAAAGCTGGGAGCTGCTGGGTGGGCCAGGTGGGTGTGGAGAAATTCTCTGTCCAGCTGCACATCTTTATTCATAATGCTTGATTGTTCCTGGCTAGGGAGCTGATCATGCTGTGTGTGTTGGGGCAGGGGCGGGGGCGGGGGGGAGCCCTGGGCAGGCGGGCAGGCAGTGGGCTCTCTCCACTCCCTTCTTCTGTAACTGCAATGGGAGTGGGGGTGGCCACGAGCCCGGGGCTCTCAGGCTGCTCACAGCTGGTCCCGATTTGTGGACAATGGGAACTCAGCTCACAGTGCATATCCCTTCTGAGCCCCAGCTCAGTCTGGAACTGCTGGAAGGCTTGTGCAGGAATGCAGGGTGGAAAGGCTCCGAGGGCGCATGCTGCAGAAGAGACTTCGATAAAAAGTTCTGCCACAGAGAGGAGTGGAGCAGTGCAGGAGAGGGTGGTGAGAATGGGGCATGCCATCTGACCTCTGCCAGCTGACCTAACCCAGGAGGGCATGACCTTAGCAGTGACCTCCACTATAGCAGTCTAGAGCTCTTGTAACCTCACCACTGGGGGAGGGGGTTCCAGCTGACACCCCTATAGAAGCAGGGACTCAGCCAAGGGCACATGGAGTCCCCAGCAAATCTGAGACTGGCAGTCAGGTTACCAGAAGCCAGGCCATGCCATTCCTGCTCCTAGAGCTAACTATTCCTGATGCTAAGGCCCCCGTCCCTGACCTCAGTGACGAGGCCAGCCTGAGCCCCTGTGAGTCCAGCTCCCCCAGGCCTGCCAGAGAGCATAGGGAGAAACCCAGAGGGAACACGAAACCCTGCAGTCCTGGCCCAGCTCCCCCTGCACAGAGCCTCCCTCTACCCACTCTGCCCTGCCAGGCACAGGAGCATCTGGCCTGCTCTGAGGGGATTCAGATCTGGGCTGGGCCAGATGGGGTGGGGGAGATGTGGAGAAATGGAGGCGGGAGGGGTAATAATAGTAGCCCAACATGTTCTCATTACAAGGAAAAAAAAAGTGTAACTGTGGTGATGGATGTTAACTAAACTTATTGGGGTAGTTATTTCACAATGTATATAAATAAATCATTCTGTTGTACACCTAAAACTAATACAATGTTATATGTCAATTATATCTCAATTAAAAAATAGCCCAATATATTGAGCATCTAGCATGTGCCAGGCATAGTTTCTAAGTGCTTTGCATACGTGATCTCGTGTCATCGTCACAGACACAGTAAGAGGTAACAGTGATCCTTAACCCCATTTTACAGAGGAGGAAGCTAAGGCTCAGAAAAGAGAGGTAACTTGCCCAGGATCTCATGACTATTGACTGAATCCAGGACCATCTGACTCTCAGAACCATCTGAACCCAGATGAAGATTCTTGCCACTAAGCTGTTTTTATGAATGCTCCAGGCTATGGGAGCTTTTGAAATGGCATTTAATTCATGCCTCTGGACTCAAGGAGGAGTGTCAATGCCAGCCCTGAAGGCAAAGATTGAAGTGAAATCTTTGAAAGAGCTGTCAGGAGTTGGCGAAGGCCTGGTGACGTACTCTCCTGCCCTGGGGTGGGCAGGGGAGCGCAGGTCACCTGTCTCACAGATGGGAAGGCTGAGGTCAGCCAGTAGGGAAGAAGGGCGTAGACTTTCTAAACATTCCCCCCTGCCCCGCGCCACCAGGGCCAGGCTGGAGTGTGAAAGGCGAGCTTAGCACTAAGCTGGGCTTCTGTCCTGGGAGAGGTAAGTTACTAAGAGAGCAAGATTTCTGAGAGAGAGAGAGAGAGAGAGAGAGAGAGAGAGAGAGAGAGAGAGCGAGAGAGAGAGCGCACTAGAGTTAGTTCATTAGGAATATTTGGGTCCTTTGTGGAGATGCAGAGGCCTCCCTGCCCCAGGCAGCTTTGTCTGTTACCCAAGCAATAGTCCATTAAAGTGCCCTGGTGATGGGGCACAGGCCAGCAGGCCTCCAGCCCCGGTACAGTGCTCTGAGAACAGTTCATTGGGTCTGAGCCTGGGAGGGCACTGGCCAAAGGCAGAGACCAGAGGTGGAGGAGCTGTTCCTGAGCAGAGGAGCCCCTGTGTGCCCAGGTTCTGCACAGAGGGTTCCCAATTCATTCCACCAATGTTGCAAAGTGGGCATAAAGGAATATCCTCCTGTGACACATGTGGATGCTGAGGTGCCAGGGGCTCCTACATTGCTGAGAGCCATGATTAGAACCTGGGCTGTGCTTCCTTCATCCTTAGCCTGGCAGCCCTGGGCACTGGGAGGGAGGCCCAAGGTTCTGTGCCTACCTTTGACCTGGCCAGGCTGGGCCAGGGAAGAGTTGAGAGCGAGGAAGAAGGAGGCGGGCTGCCAGGAGGGAGAGCTGTGTGTGTTTGTGTGTCTTTTTGTGGGTGTATGTGTGCCTGTGCGTTTCTGTGTGTGTGTCTCTCCCGGCGGCTGTTCTGCTTCCTCAGCAGCCTTTCCCTCCCCCTCCACTTCGTTTCTTTTTCTTCTCCTTATTCCTCATTGTCGTCGTCCTTTTTTTTTTTTTTTTTTTTAATGAGACTTAATTAGCGTCGAGTTCCTCCTCCGGCTCCCTCTCCGCCCCCTCCCCACCCCTGCCCTCCACTCCCTCCTTCTCCTTGAGGTACAGGCCAAGCGATCTGACAAATGCACTTGAGAACAAAGCGCCAGGCTAATTCGGGGCCTGCTCAGGAAGCAGGAGCTGAGCTGAGATAATGGGTCTGAAATAGCCCAGCGTGATTATGCTTCCTCAGCCTGTGGCCAGGCGGGTGCAGGCTTGGACAGGCAGGCGGGTGGCGGGTGGACAGGCGGGCGCCGGACGCTGCTTGCTTCTGTCCTGCCCATGGGACCATCCATGCCCAGTCATGATGCCTTCCTTAAAATTCCTCCAGATGCCCCAGGGGTGAGGGTGGGGGCCATCTTTCTGCACCAAAGTCAAGTCTTCTCTGGCCTTTCTAGGAGTGTTCTTCTTCCTAGGGACCTTCAGACCCCAGCAGGGACAATCCTGGGTCAGAAGAGGCCAGACACTGGACAGGATGATGCATCAAGGCTGCATCAAGAATCCAAGAGGTCAGGCACCCTGGCCTCCATTCTCCTGGCCTTGTCATGTTGTCCCCATCAAAGCTTAGCAGGATGGGGGTGGAAGGGGTGATATATACCACAGGGCTTGGGCCCCCAGTCAGGGTCCTCTCCAAAATCACTCACTTGGGGAGATGGAGCCCTCTGAGATGACCAGAGGAGAGGGGGCAACTGAGTGTGTTCTGACATCCCAAGCAAGATAGGACTTTGACATGGTGCCCATCAGAGACATGGGTCAGACATCACTTGGCTATCCTCTACCTTGTCTTCCTGGAGCTTGTCCAGAGCTTGAGGCCAGACTGAGGAACAGTCAGGAGGATGAGTCAAGGATGAACAGGAATCAGCCCTTCATGGGCCACTGCCCCATCCCATCCCCTGGCCCCTGCTACATGCCTTCGTTCTGATCCAGACATGGCCTGGAAGCCTACAATGAGAACGGTCATGGAGCTTTATTCCCTGGCCCATTTGTTGAGTTCACTGCCCTTTCTAGACCCAGTGACCAATGGCATGTATGTGGACACATAGCCATTTTGCTTCATCCATCACCCAATATGCATTTCTTCCCAGCACCAGGCTCCGCACCAGACCCTGGGGACTCAAAGGCAAATTGGACAGAGGCCCTGCTCTCAGGGGCCCTTAGTCTGGTAAGGGTGACAAAAAATCGAGAGATATAGTAGAGTGTGATCTGTGTGGTGACAGTTGGAGTCCAAGAAGCCGTGAGAGCTGAGAGACTCTAAGGGCAGGAGTTCAGAGTCAGTTCAGAGGAGGTGACATTTGAACTAGGCTTGAAAGATGAATAGGGCTCTGCCGGGGTAAAGATGGAGAGGACTAGAAGTTTGCTCCCTTCATGGTACAGGGGAGCTAGAACGGGAAAGTGCAAAACCAATGTATCCTAATGTCCTCATGTTTGTTTACAGCGTTGGGATCCTGGGGCTAGAAGGAGGCAGATGAATGGGAACTGCTTGGCTGGGCCAAGGGGCCCTGCTTACAAACAGACCCCATGGACGACCACCCATCTCCCCTATGCCAACCTGACACAGTACTGTAAGCTCACTCTCTCCTCAGAACTGCGGCACCAACCTCTCTATTCCGCCATCCTTCCTCAGCTCCCACTGCAGTGCTGAAACCTGGACCTCAGCCCTCAACTCCTATTCTCCAAACAGAATGCCTGGCCTTTCTCCTTTGGTTTTCATTGTGCACTTTATTTCTGATCCCGTCGTGCCAGCCTACCCTCAGCCCTGTGCCTTGTCTCTAACCACCAGAATCCCAGAAATGGCCTTACCATCTGCAAGTTTGCTTTAGACGAAGCCGGCTATGGAGTGAACAGATCGTCTTCCTTTGGTGCTTGTCCATGCTGTGAGCTGTCTCAGGATGTAATATAACCTTTCTGGCTTTTCCTGCAGCAAGGTCTCTAAAGAAGCCCAGTCCAGGCTTTCTGAGTATGCACGAGAAGGCTCCGGCTGACTTTTAGAGCCACCATATATGGTTGTACAGGTAGTGAACTGCACAAGAGTGTCTGGCTGAGGGTGTGAGTGGGGGTTGACACCAAGCCTGCTTTCTCTTTAACAATCATGTCCACACTGGTGCAGGCTGCATCTGCCTACAGGGGGTGCCCTTTTCTAATTAGCACAGAGGTGCTGAATGGGTGGAAGGAGTCCCGGCTTTCCACCCTCCACCCCCACCATGTCCCATCCTCATCATTGCCTTGGAGGAAGGGGATGGGAGATGCTGAACTCTTTGAGGCCCTCCCAGCTGAGAAACCTAGGTTTGTGAGCTGCAACAAATATCTGGTGAGCGGGGCCAGCTCCGGGACAGAGGCTGTTCCGGGCTGTGCAAAGGGACCGTGTGTGAGGATTAGTGAGAGGAAATGAAAATTGGGGATGGCCCTCAGGGGAATTGAGTGCAGATGATGTCAGAGAGGAGGCTGCCTCCTGGAGAGCAAGGGACCCCAATGAGAGGCTGCAGAGATGAGAGGTGGGGGCAGGGGGGTGTGGGAAGGAGGGGGCTATCTTCATTGTCCCCAGCCGTTAGGCAGGCAACCACCTTGAAGGCCCAGAGCCCAGTCAGCCCACCTGACTTCCTGACCCCTAGCCACTTCTGAGCTCTCCTCTCTCCTGGCGCCCTGGGAGCTGAGGGGACGCATTCCTATGGAGGCCTCCAAGGCCCAGAGTGGCAGGCAGGGAGAAGCGGATTGTCAGGACCGACTTCTACCTCCTGGCAGCTCATTTCACAGCTTGAGAGAGCACTCACTTTTCCAAACATGTTCACTCTGAATTGTCTCAGTCACCTTGCAAGGGGGGTATGATTATTCCTATTTTACAAATGAGGAAATTGAGGCTCAGTAAGGTCCCTCAACTAGTAAAGCTGCGGAAACTGTATTTGAACCCCATTCTGTTAAACTCCAAAGCCCAGGCTTTTGCCTGTTTCCACCCCACTGCCAGCCATGGACATAAGCTGAGGGCCAGGTGGTAACTGCTAATGTTTCCAAAGCTCAAAACATTCTGTTTTGGAATGATTAGCTCCATTTTCCAGATGAGCAAAACTGAGGTCAGATATGGGTAATAAGTGGCAGAGTTGTCCATAATGGCCTTGGAGTGGGTGAAGGAGGGGGGAACATTTTGCGAGAAAGAAAATGAAAATGCATGTGTGCGTGTTTGTGCCTGCCTGTGTGGTGCCCATGTGTGTGTGTGTGTGTGTGTGTGTGTGTGTGTGTGTGTGTGTGTGTGTGTGTCAAACTAGAGGCCAGGATGCATCATGGAGCTCCCATGCCATCTGGGCAGAGAAACAGAGTTGGGAGGGCTTTGGGATGTAGAGAGGAGGGTGAGTAGTATGGGGGTCTGGTAGTGGGGCTAGATGATTGTGCCATGGAGAAGGGCAGGCTCCATTTATGGAGATTTTCCCCTAAGTTTGAGAATAGCTCCTTCTTTTTATTTATTTTTTAATTTAATTTTATTTTTTAATTGTTATTTCACCAATACAATTTTTTCCCCTACTGTACAGCATGGTGACCCAGTTACACATACATGTATACATTCTTTTTTCTCACATTATCATGCTCCATCATAAGTGACTAGACAGAGTTCCCAGTGATACACAGCAGGATCTCATCCTTCTTCTTTTTAAAGAAGACTGGGCTTTCTCTCCAGGGTTCCAACACTGTTTGCCTCCCCCACATCTTCTATGGGGGCTCCGTCTGCTCTCAGGTCCTCAGCTGGCGCCCCCATCCCTGCTCCCTAATTCCAGCAGGGCAGGCAGCGTACCCGCATGCCCAATTGATTCTCCTAGCACACACAGGTAATTCATCTCAGCCTCCCTGCCAGTCCCCCGCCCCCAGATGTGCAGTCTTCCCAGCAGCCAGAGGCCAGCTCACCCCACCCATATCGCCGGCCAGCTGCAGCCCCTCATTTCCCTGGAAGAGAGAGCTAATAAAGGATAGTCTCTGAGCCACAGCACCTCCCCATTCTTTCTTGCCACAGCCGCCCCATAAAACTGAGGGGAGAGATATAAAGAGAGCAAGTGTGAGTGGAGATTGAGTTTCCATCTGAGGAGGGGTGGGGGACGGTGGGGATATAGCTAGGGCTGGGACAAGAGTGGGCCAAGCCTGGGGCCCAGCAAAATGGAGGTTCCTATTCACAGTCACTGTGGCCCCTATGCCAGCTCCTAAAGAAGGGAGAAGGGTGATATGGGTATGAAATAGAGGGTGGTGACTATGCCAAAGATGGTGGGTTCGATATGGGAACCAAGGATGGGGAGTCCTGAGGGCATTCCTCTTCCTGATTTCCCCTTCTCTTCCCTGACCCTTCCCAGAGCCCTGTCCATGAGTCAGGAGCCCTGGCCTGAGCTTGAGTGACCTTGATCTGCTGCTTTAGTCTTCTCCGTGGACCTCAGTCTCCCAAACTTTGGAATGGGCTCTGCCAGACATCTTACAAGTCTATGAGTTAGGACAAGATATGCTATTGACTGTGCTCTGTGGGAACATGTGGGAAGCCCCTTGTTCATTACCTCTTAGGCCTGGCCGAGCCCTCAGGAGAAGATGAGGTCTTAGGGGGGTCTGGACCAGGTACTTTGGGCTGGGCAGAGTCTGAACTCTGCAGAAGGGCTGCCCTCTCCTGTTCTGCCCAGGAGAAGGAGGTGGGCGAATCTTAGGCTATGAAACCCTCCCCACCCCAGTTATGGGGTACAGCATTCATTCATTTGTTCACTCAATAATCATTTATTCATTCAATAATTATACCACAATTTGTTGAATACATGCTATGTGCCAGCCACTGTTGCAGGCACTGGGGATGGAACAACAACCAAAATGCAAAAACCCCTGCCTTCCTGGGAGCTGACATTATGGTCAGCAGAGAGAGAAACAGTAAGTAGGTGACTGTTCTTCCATAAACCAGAGTTTGAGGATGGGCGAGGAAGCAAGTCCAGAGGGTCTCTGGGCGATGCTGGGCCCTCCCCTCCCTGGCACAGCTCTCAGTGAGGAGACCTAAGCTCTTCTCCCACAGAAGCTCCTCTGTCAGCTCTTGGCCAGTCTGGGCTTGGTTTAGCATTTCAGATTAGAGTGCAAAGACCAATTCCTCTGGTCTGGGTCCTGGAAATGCCACTGGGCTCTGCCTGCTTGAGATAGACCAAGATTTGCCCTGTGAGTGCAGCCCGAGCTGGCCCTGTGGCCCCATCCATGGCCAACACCAACCTTGCCAGTGGTAGAGGGCCTGGGCTGCTTGGGTGCCCCGCTGCCAAAGGGGCCTGGCACACATAGCCCTGGA
Organism: Sus scrofa; assembly: GCF_054392235.1. NCBI lineage: Eukaryota > Metazoa > Chordata > Mammalia > Artiodactyla > Suidae > Sus > Sus scrofa. The sequence continues at coordinate 65,028,510 of NC_139401.1, forward strand.
GAGACTCGGATGGTGGTTGACTCGGCTCTTAAGCTTTTCTCTGCCATCTAGTTCTTAGCCCACAGTAGGCATTTGTTTAATCACCACTTACCTTGGTTATTAGTAAGGTGGCAAATGAGAGAGTACTTCAGAAACAATCAAGCTCTTGCCAGATATTAGTTTATTCATGTCTTCCTTTGCATTTCCCTGGGTTCTTGCTCAAAGTGGGGCCTCAGTGTTTATTGAAAGAGCCTTTGCATTAGATAGTGCCTGTTCACTCTGCTAGCACACTCAGGGTTCCGGGAGTGGCGTTGGGGTGAGACATCCAGAGCCGTGGATCTTTGCTCGGCAGTTTTAATCTTTGCTCTAGATCTGTCATTGGCTGTTTGTCTTGGGCCAAGTCCTTTGACTTCTGGGAACTCAGGGGTCTTGTCTATGGAGCAAGCAGAAAAGTCTCTTGCTCTGCTCCCCAGAGGTTTGCAGTGATGATCAACTCAGAGGCTATCAGAGCACTCGGCCAGTTGTAAAGTGGGCACCAACACACAGACCCACAGGACCAACTGGGTGCCAGGCCTGTTCCTTCATCCCAGCTGGTTTTGGGGTTTAATTGGGCTGCTGTTTCCCGGGGTTTGACTCAGGAAGGTACTGGCATTGGGGTTTCCCAAGCAGAGCCAGGCCTAGTGTTGCCGGCCTTCAATTTGTCCATGCTCAACTTGGCCCCCTGCAACAGTCTTGGGCTCTGAAAGCATCACCCACACCTATTACAGGTGCCTCTGCCCACTCCGGGGAGGGGCGAGGCAACGGTCATCCTCGGCCCTCATCCAGTGATGCAGACAGAAGGAAACGCAGAGAAGGTGCCTGATCTAGACATCGAGAGAGGAACCTCCAGCAACTGAGAGAGACTGGGAAAGTGGGAGAAAGGGAAACAGTGTAAGAGATATGGAGAGGTGGAGGGACTGAGAATTGGGAGAGAGTAGCAGCGTGTGTGAGAAACAGACAGAGACAAGGAGACTGAGCAACAGAAGAGGATGAGGGCAAGATTTGGGAGGGAAAGATATTGCATGTGAGAGAGACAGACTGAGAGACGGAGATGGAGAGGGTGTGGGAGAGCCTGCAAGACTCGGTGAGCTAGAGAGAGAGGGCTAGTGTGAGTGCCACTGGAAACCTGAGGCAGAGAGCAACTCAGTTTTCCTTCTGCAGCCTCCCCACCAGGGTGCCGGGTGCAGGACTGGGAGGAGCAAGCCTGTGTTGGGCAGGACTGAGCCCCTCGCGGGGCGGTGGAGGGGGAGCGGGAAATAAACGAGATGGGGTCATCACCCCAGAGGCCCTGACTTTGTCAGCCAGGAGGAGATCCTGGTTTGTCCCAGGCCACTGCTGCTTCGGAGGGGGCGGTGAGAATGTGCTAGAAAGGAAGTTCCAGGGCTGCTGTAGCCACCTGGGCTGAGGAAAGTGTCCTGACTTGGAAGCTCTGTGTCTGGGCCCAGCTCTAACACCACTTGGCTTCAAATCTGGGGTTGGGCCTTTCCCCTTTTGGGGCCTCGGTAGGTCTTTCTGTACAATGGAGTTGTCTGGGGAAGGTTGTGGTCAGGGAGTTGGATTTAACAATCTCTTCTAGCTCTAATGCTCTAGAATTTGCTAAGGAAAGGCAAGAGAAAATGAGATCCCTCAACTTTCAGAAACGCACAGGCAGAGAATTGTTCTTTTTTCTGTAGAGAAGGCTAAGAAGTTAGATTCTCAGTCTCTGAGGGAAAACACAACTGGATGTGTGAGAGTGGGGGATGGAAGAAAGCTTCGCAGAAGAACTGCTTGGTCCTGAGCAGAGGGAGGCTCCAACCGGTGGAGGCCCTCCGGTCTACTTAGAGGCGTTTGGAGGGTTGCTGGGTAGGGGTGGGGCTGTGGCTGTGTGGCACCTAGACAGCCTGGAGGCCTGGTCACTGTTGGGCACAGTCTTGCCCCCTGCTCTAGCAATTGGAAGCTCCATCAGAAGGTAAAGGGAGGTGGTGGGGCTTGGGGAGGGCTAACAGAGCCTTGTCATCCTGCCGTGCTACTGGAGTGGGGACAGGCAGAGAGTGTACAGCCGCCGCCCTGTGAACCAGGGACCTGGAGCCTGGCAACAAAGATGACAGGGAGTCTTGCCTGGTTGGCAGGTTGAAGCAGAAGTGAGGGTTTCCCTAAGCAGGCCCTTTCTCATATGCTCTGTGCTTCCTCCTCCCTACCTCATCCCGAGGGCCCACCCTCCTCTCCTCCTCCCTCCCCTCCCCTCTCCTCTCTTCCTTTTTCTTCCACTCCCCTCCCACTTCCACTCCTGCAGGGTGCTGGTCCTGTTCTCAGGAGGGGCCGTTGTGGCCCAGAGGGCGAGCCCCATGGGGGCGGGAAGGCTTTGCCCACTCCAAGATCATCCCCAACCCCAGCTCCACCGCACATGGGTAGACCTGCTCACAGAGCTCTCACTTCCCATGTTGATAGACTGAGACCACAAAGAAGTCCCAGCCACATCCTCCCCTTACACTTGGCAAGTGAAAGCAGTTCTGTTGGAGACCGAGGGCCACACCAGCGTTTGCTCACATCCTGGTGGCTTTGTCTGGGGATAAGGATGCCAGTTTCTCCACCTTTGTTCTTGATCCCCCTTGAGGGATCAAAATAAAAGATAAGTTGGATCTACAGCAAAGACTAGGAAATGTGATCTCACAACACTCATCCCAGAGGGCAGGCAGTTGAGACTCAGAGAGCCGGGGTGCTTGTCCATAGTCTCAAGGCTAGTAGAGGCATGTTCTTGACCTCCATGTGTCAAGCTCCAAAGCATCTGCCGATTTTCTTGGTTGGTTTGTTTCTTTTTGTCTTTCTCATTTTGAGGAAGGAGAGGAGGGTGAGAAAAGTAGGCATTGTAGAAAAATTGAAAACCAAAGAGAGTATTGCCAACATCACCTATAATTCCACTAACTAGGGAGGACCACTGTTAACTTCCTGTCCAGTCTTTTTTTACTCTGCACACACACACACACACAAACTCCTGTTTTCATACAAACCATTTTTTTTTTTTTTAGCTATGGAAAAAAACCCCACACATAAGATGTACCCTCTTTAGAAATTTCTATGTGTGCAGTATTGTTAGCATGTTCATTATGTTATATAGCATATTTCTAGAACTTTTCCATCTTGAGTAACTGAAAATTTATGGCCATCAAACAGCACCTTCATTTCCTTCTCCCCTCAGCCGCTAGCAATCACCAAGAGTTTCACGGTTTTAGATAACTCATATAACTGGAATCATATAGCATTTGTCTTTCTGTGCCTGGCTTATTTCACTTAGCCTAATGTCCTCTAGGTTCATCCATGTTGTTGTAAATGGCAAGATTTCCTTCTTTTTCAAGGCTGAGTATTATTCCATTTTGTGTATATACTGCATTTTCTTTTTTTGTTTATCTGTTGATACATATATATGCATGTCTTGGCCATTGTGAGTAATAATGCTAGGAACATAGGGGTGCAAATAGTTCTTCAATATCTTAATTTCAATTCTTTTGGATAAATAACTAGAAGTAGAATTACTGGATCATTTGTTACTTTTATTTTTAATTTAAGCAAAATTAAAAAAACATTATGGCTGTACCCATGGCATATAGAAGTTCCCTGGCCAGGGATTGAATCTGAGCCTCAGATGCAATGCCAGATACTTTAACCTACTGTGTCAGGCTGAGTATCAAACCCATGCCTCCACAGTGACCAGAGCTACGGCAGTCAGATTCTTAAACCACTGTGCCACAGTGGGAACTCCTGTTCTTAATATTTTGAGGAAATGCCAGACAGCTTTCTACAACAGCTGCACTATTTTACATTCCCACCAACAGTGCACAAATGTCCCAATTTCTCCACACCCTCATGAAAATTTGTTATTTTCTCTTGTTATTGTTGTTGTTGTTATAATGGCCATCCTCACAGGTGTGAGGTGATATCTCATTGTGGTTTCGATTTGCATTTCCCTGATGTTGAGCATCTTTTCATGTGCCATTCTGTTTTGTACCTTGAGTTTCCCATATATCATTAAACCATAAACATTTCTGTTAAAGAGTCTTTGCACTGCCCCTTACTTCACCCTGAAGGGAGGGACCTGAACTTGGAGAACTTTGAGGTCCTGCCAGGCTCCTGTTGGTACCTGGTACATCAGTAGGTCCATGGCCTGGCAGGGGTAGAGGTGGCAATAAATCCAGGAGAATTCCCACAACAACAATGGCTAGGTATGTAAAGCAGGTGGCAGACAACCCCAAGTTCAAAGCCAGATTTTGCCACTTCCAGGCTGCTTGGTTTTGAGTTGATCAGTTCCTTTCTGAGCTCTAGCTTCTCCATCTGTAAAATGGGGATAAGCATAGAATCTATTTCATGGCCCTTTTGGGGGGCCTCGCTGAGCATGTGGGTATTCAATGTGCATGCCAGGACATAAGCCATGGGAAGTCCCCCAAGAACATCGGTACTATTATTGCAGGGATGTCAGGAGGCCTAAGCAAGTCCCTTCCCCTATCTCTGGCATTAGTTTCTTCAGCCATATCATGGTACTATGGGGGACTGTAGGAGATATCCCCTTTCAGGTCTGCTTATCTTGAAGTCTCTGTGAATGTAAGTGGATGTTTGCTGTGGAGGAGTGGAAACTCCTCCTCTGACCTCCTTGATTTTGGGGTCCTTGGCCCTTTTCTCTAGCAGACTACTTCTCCCTGGGGCTAAGGCCCAGGCAGGCTCCTATGTGGCCCTGGCTTGGTGGGACCTCTTGCCAGAGTAGAGCTAGGTTGGGCTCTGTTGCTACACAGAGCCCTCTGTGGGCCTGGGTTGCATCTGTCAACATCCTGGAAAATGTGAGCATTTGACTTTGGCACCTTTTGAGAGAGTCACAGGGAGGGGAGGCTGGTCCGCCAGAGATGGGCGTTGGGCAGAACTGGGCTCACCTTATTCTGGCTCAGAACCAACTACTCAATTTAGCTTTATAAAGACAGAGCCAGCATCTAATATGGGGCTCCTGCCAGTCCTTGAGGCTGGCCCTTTTCTTGCTTGCAGGAGGAAAGCAGTCACAGGAATGCCTTCAGAAAACATTGAATCCAATTCTTGCCATTGTACAGATTGGTGACTGAGGCCAGAAGGGGAGAAAGGGTTAGTCCACACTGCCCATCTCTTCCATGTTACTGGGTGGGATGTGAAGATCAGTTATACTGTTCTAGCTTTTCTGGAGATAATGGGTGAACAGAATCAGAGGATACAGAGGTTATAGAAGTAGATGAGCTTCCTGGTAAGGCCCTAAGCTCGTCAAATTCTTAGAGTGTCAGAGCAGAAAGGAACCCGAAGAGGTTATTCTAAGTCAAAGGTTTGAAAACATTTTTAGCCACATCAGCTGCACAGCTTGAGGCCTAGGTGGGGAGCCCCCATCCCTGCTCCTCCTCCAGCCTCACCACCAGACACACCTGCACAGAAGCCTGGAGCTGAGCTCATGAAGAGGGAGTGGCTGGCTCAAGGTCCAATGGGGAGGTCTCGATTTGCCAAGTCATTGTCCCACCCAGAACATATACCGTCCTTCAATTAAGACTTCTTTGGCCTGTCCTCTGCCAAAATGCAAACTCCCCTGGGGACTTCAGCTTACAGTTCCTATAGCATCTCTACTTGTCCTCTGCATATGTCATAGCAGGGGTGCAGCTTCATGTTGGCTGTTTGAGTCTGTGCAGACCACAGGGTACAAGACAGGGAGGGGCATGGGCAGAGCGAGCTGGCAGAGCTACAGCCCAGATCCCACAGCTGTGGCCATCTGCATTCTGACGCTGGAGGACCTCTACCCCAGCAGCAGCTACCTGGAGCCTTTCCTAAGCAGCCCCTGTGTACCCAGATGTTGCCCGGAGGGCTGTGCCTGTAGTCGTTAGGCTACAGGATGCACTGGAAGGAGAGAGGTCAGTCCATCCAGTCTTCACCTCTGGGACCCATAGCCCCTTCTGAAGTCCAGGCGGGTGGCAGCAGGAACTGCTGATGTTAACAGCTAAATCTGATAGGGTAGGGTGACAGGCCTAGTCAGGAAGATTTTCATTTCTCACCCAACTTCATTCTGCGTCCATCTTTAATAATTTTCTTGGAGACCTAGATTAGCTGGCCCCTCTCTCTGGAGGATATTAGAGAAGAAGAAGGAGATAAGGTTCATGAATTGAGCACCAATTATATGCCAGGCATTAGGGTAGGCGCTTCTCTTACATGATTTTATTTAATCCTCAAACCAGCCCTTGAAGCAGACATAATGGTCTCCATTTCATAGCTGGTTAAACAAAGTCCAGAGAGGTTGTGTTATTCCCTTAAAGCCATGCAGGAGGCAGAAGGCGGAGCTGGGATGGAGCCTAGTTAGCTTGACCTCACCCCATAGCCAGTGCTCTATCCATTGCTCCTGCAAGCCTCTCAGAGAGACTTAGAAAGCTGCTGGGGGTTGGGGTGATGCAGGGAAAAGAGAGAGCAGAGGTTGGGAGCCCTTGTCTGGTGTCCCTGGAGCACAGACTGCCATTGATCCCTGCTTCTCCCCTCTCCCTCTGAACTTTCCAACCGGGCCGGAGGCATGGAGGACAGGGGCCGGGAAGGGCCAAAAGGGGCTGGTGGATAGGCACTGCAGGGCTGGAGGCTGCAAAGAGCTGCCCCCAGCCCCAGGAACTCCCTGCCTGGCCCCCTGCCAGTGAGGCGGCTCCAGAGAGATCTTCTGGAAATAGAGAGAAATTCATTAGCGGATGTGCAAGTCCCAAACCGATTAGCGATTTATACTCTGGGCTCAAACGGCAGGTGGCTTAGGTTTATTATCTGACTTAGCCCAAAGGCCACCCAGGTCCACTCCTCCCTCCTTTCCCTTCGCTCTGTGATCCTTAGGAATGGAGCTTCAGCTCGACTTGTCCTAGGCCCTTCCTTTAGTCCTCACATCTGGGGCCAGTTCTCAGGAGGGAATGTACTGGGGATTGAAATGGTGGAATGACAGGTGGCAGGGTACTGGAATGACCTCCTTACAGAAGGTTTTCTAATTTGAGTTTGTCCATTCAGCAACCAAAGAGGACTTCATTTCCATTTGGGAGGGCAGGGCAAAAGGAAAGAGAATGGGTACTTATAGCAGGAAGGATGGAGGATAGATATTAAGGGGAACTTCCAGAGTGTCTGTGCTTTGACTCCTGGGCTGGAATAAATGCACCTCTTGGCTGTGGGAAAGGAATTGGGATGGAAATGACACAGGCCAGACTGGGCCTACAGCCAATGGGAACTTCCCCACAGAAGATGCCACTTAAAAGTGTTATTAAGCCCTCAGGACTTTTAAAGCAGAGAACAAGGTAACTATGAACACCCTTTAAAGTGATATTGAGAGTTCCCAAGGGAGCTCTGTGTCTTTCTCACTCCCCTCTGCCTTGGGATTGAGATATGTGGTTCCCCCATCCCCCACTTCCATCCCCTCACCCCCACCCCCATCCACACTGTGTCTATGGTCATGGCTGCCATTGCCTTCTCTATCTTCCAGCCTAGCCCCATTTTGGACTCTGGGCCAAGAGGCCACCATTGATTTCTGGGCTTCTCTGTAGCAAAGACAGACAATAGGCTGGCTCTGTCTGCCTCAGCTGGTTTCTTGGACAGCTTATGGGGAGAAAGAGGCTATGGTGACCCTGAGCTTCCACCTCTGATCAGCAGCCTCAGGGCTGGGCTGGGAACGTTCCTAGTGCCATTAGCTCCAGACTAGTAGATAGGAAATGAGGTGAATTGATTCCCCCGCCCCAATCTGGGGCGCTCTCCTGACCCACCAATGCTGATCTCTAGGCTGAGGGATACAAGTGGAAAAGTCAGAGCCTTTGCCCAGTTCTGAATGTTACTTCTTCATCCTCTGCTGGGCTTCCGGTTAAGGGAAGGAGATTCCAGAGTCCACCTGGATTTCTGCTTCTGTGGGGTTCTATCTTTAGGAAGTTCTTCCTGGTGTCTGACATTAAGCCTTCCTGCTGTAAGGAACTTTTTTCTGGTTCTGTCCAGAGACTCGCGAGGGGAAGCTTTCTTGTTTAAGATCACACTGTGAAGAGAGCTTAGAAGACTAGAAAGCATTTGGCTGGACCAGAAAGCCTGGAGAGGCTCAGAGTCTGCTAAAGTAAGGGACTGAGGCGGCTGGCCCCTCCTTCTTGGCTGCTCTTGAAGTTCCTGCCCTAATCCCGAGAAAAGAGGTATCATGGGAAATTGCTCAATGCAGCTTCTTCCTAGTCGTATGACCTTGAGTGGAGCCAGTCCTAGAACCCTGGTCATTTGCTTCTTGGCTTAGGGTCTTGTCACTCAGACTTTCCTGGTACTATTAGTCCTGCCTGTTAGTCAATTATTCAGCCAAGGGCTGTGTGGTGACCCCACAGTGAAGCACTGCTGGGGGTGGGGGTTGCACTGACAGAAATGTGACCCAAGTCACACAAGTGGCCAGACCCTACCCTTCAGTGGCTCCCAGCCTAGCAGTTTCTTCCCAGTCTCTCCTCCTATTCGATAAACAACCTGGGCTGAGGGTGGGGGGTGGGGGTGCTTCTAACGCAGCTGAACTGAGTAATTAAAATCTCTCCTCTTCCCCTGACAGATGACCTCCAAGGTCCGTTCCAGCCCTATGATTCTATGATTCCAGCTGGAGGTATCCAATTAACCCTTATCATGCTTGGCTGGGCTTCCAGGGCTGTGGAGTGGGAAGGGCTGGGGCCACACATATCAGGATGCTCCACCCTCTTCCTCCCCTCAGTGTTCCTTCCCTCCACCTTCTCCAATCCCATGCCAGGGTGGTGCTTACCAAGCCTGGGCTCTGGAGTCAGAGTGGCAGAGTAAGAACAGATCTGGCGCCAGGGCGCTGCTTCTCTTCAGCCTGGTCCCTAGGGCCAATGATAGATCAGTTATGGCTTTGCATACTAGCCTGGTCCTTGGTTCAGGTACAGGCAGGTTGTTTTCTCAAAGGAAGGCCTTGAAGTGCACAACTGAGGTAGAGAGAGGTGGAGGCTTTGGAAGCAGTATCACTGGCCAGTGAACAGGTCATCCAGAAGCCTAGCTTCTTGGGTCATCCGGAAGCCTAGCCCCCACCCACCCAATGCCAGGGCAAGGCAGCCTCCTACTGGTGGTACATTCTGGCCATTCTCCAAGGGCATGAGATTTGGGTGAGGTTTGGACTCTACTCAGGATGGTGGTGGAACCACAGATGTGACGATTGTCACAGCTGCTGTGGGCCTTCGAGACTGCCATAAACGGGTACCTCTGGGCCACTTAAGACCCTCAGAGTGTTTTCTTTGGCCCACACAGTGCCTACATTGAGGAGACATTAGCTGCCATCATTTAAAATTCAGGAGATTTTTACATAAAAATCCAGATTTATAACTTCGAAAAAAATCTGAAGATCTAGTAACACGGGGCCCACATTCTCACAAGGCGACAGCTGGAGCCGAGTAGCAGCTGTCCTCTTAGCCAGGGCACATACTCTGCTTCTCCATGGTTCCCACCTGCCCAAGTTGGCCCTTCATGGAGGCAAATGGGAAAACTGAAGTCCCGAGAGAAAGGAGGGCACTTGCCCAAGGTCACGCAGACAAGGGTAGGGGACCGAGCCAAGATTAGACCCTGGACCTTCTGCCTGTTGACCAGCTCTGGGCCTCTTCCCCTTTGGCCTCCCCCCTCCCCCCATGGCTCTACACAGGCTGCAAGGCCTCTCTCTGCCATTGCCATCCCCTCTATCCTGAGGCCTGATAGCCTCGAGGCCAGGCTTTGTCTGGTCGCCTTCCTGCACAGCCCCTTCAGCCGCCGGGGCCCCAGGCCCCCTTCGGGTGAGAGCAGAGGCTCTGCGGGGCCTCCGCAGCCCGGCCCCATCTCCCGCAGCTCCGAACAAGAATCTCATTAAGTGCAGGGGGCGGCTGCCGCCGGGCCTGGGGCGCCCTGACCACAGAGCTGGCTTCCTTCTGCAAACAGCCCCGGCTGGGGCTGGGCTGGCCATGTGTCTATGCATGAAGGGGGCACTGCAGCCCACCCCGCCACCTCCGGTTCGTCCCTCCCTGCCCAGCCCTCTGACCACCCCAGCCCTGTTCCCTGTTTGTGTCTCCCCACCACTCCTCCTGCTCTCATTTCCTTGATTTCCTCTCCCTTCTGCTCCTTTTTCTTTTTTCTCTCTGCCTGGCTCTGTTTCTGTCTATTGCTGTCTTGGTTTTGTCATCGTCTTTCTCTCTCACAGCCCCTGTTCTTCCTTGTAGTCTGGTTTCCCATCTCAGCCCCCAGGAGTCCTGTCTCCTCCCCCGTCTCCCTCTTGCTGCATCACCATCTCGCTGCCCCAGAAGGGCGTCCTCTTAACCCTCTGCCTCTCACCCTCCATCTCTGAGCTTCACTCCTCTCTGTCTCTCTTTCTCAGTCTCTCCCTCAGGCCTCCCTCTCTCAGGCTCTCTGGCCTGCTCTAAGTCTGTGTTTCTGAGGCTGCCACAAGACACTTCTGGGGAGGTTTGCTGAACTGGATAAACATGGCCCCAACAGCAGGACGTGAGGAATTCTGCTGACAGTGCTTTCCTCGGGGGCTGAGGAGGGGCAGTGTGAGCTGGCGGCCAGGGGCCCCAAGGAGACGGCAGTGTCCTTTCCATGCTCATGCCCCTGCCTTCTGAGCCCCTCAGCGGCACAGTCTCCCTAGCTGGAAAAAAGGAACAGGCCACAGGGGACTGCTCATCTGGCCTTGCCCACTTACCAACAACTTCCCCTACCATACACACACGCACACGCACACACACACACAATGCACACACTTCCCTGCAGTATCTACAGAGCTGGGGCCAACTAAGTGGAATTCAGTTCTGTTTCTCCTGGCCTGGCCTGCCTAGGCCTCAAGGACAGAGGATTTGAGGTTTGAGGAGGGGAACAACCTCAGGGGCCTTGGAAGCAGGGCAGGAGATGCAAGAACCCATTAGCGATCATTTCAGCCATGCCTTTGGGTCCAGACAACACCCCACTCTTTGTGATTTTTCTACCTTTAAAATCCCTACCCTCAGAGGAAAAATTTATCAGACTCCGCCCGCCCCAGCCTCACCTATTCTTAGGTCTTAGCCCACTGTCAGAAATTTCCTAAATCAAAGTGAACCTCTTACTGAGATTCAGAAAGAGTGTGGGTGTTCCATGATGTGTATGGTATATGGCACATGTATGTGGTGCTATAGGTGGGGCTGTGGGACTGGACCAAGTGGAAAAGAGATCAATTAGTTGAAGGTGTATGGCGTGGGCAGGAGATGAGATGGGATGCAGGGCGCTTGGAAGATAGGCTGGTATCACAGTCCAGGGGAGAGAGAGTGGGGTTCGGTGGCAGAGGGGCTGAAGGAGAAAAGGCCTGATAGTGCAAGAGAGACTGTGGGGCACAAACATTGAGGAAGGGGATGTAGAAGAAGCCGCTGAATGATGTGAGTCTGGGAGGCTTCCTGAAGAAGTATCAGGGGCAGATTTGGGAGAAGAGACCTTTCAGACCGAGGTACATGGAATGCTGTAAAGTTATATGGAGAAATGAGAGGGTCTTCAAAGGGCTGCTTACAGGAACAAATATTCACACCTACTCTTAGGGTGACCAGCTCATCCCAGTTTGCTCAGGACTATGAAGATTTTAGCACTGAAGTCCTACATCCCGAGAAACTCCTCAGTTCCAGGTAAACCAGGACGGTTGGTCACCCTGCCCATCCACCCCACCTACCAGGCAGTATGGCAGTGCAGCTCCTATCAACCTCACAACAACCCTGGGGGGAGGGGGCCGAGTGTATGAGTCCCATTTCCAGAGGAGAAAATGGAAGCTAAGACAATTTAAATACGTTACTTTTTTTTTTTTTTTGTCTTTTTAGGGCCACACCCGAGGCACGTGGAGGTTCCCAGGCTAGGGGTCCAATCGGAGCTACAGCTGCTGGCCTACACCACAGCCACAGCCACGCCAGATGCAAGCCACATCTGCGACCTACACCACAGCTCACGGCAATGCCAGATCCTTAATCCACTGAGCGAGGCCAGGGATTGAACCCACAACCTCACGGTTCCTAGTTGGATTCATTTCCATTGTACCATGACGGGAACTCCTAAATAACTTGCTTTAACATCATATAGTGAGTGGCAGGTCTGAAGCCCAGGTCTATTGTTCCACTGCATTGAGTTGTTTCATCCTAGACTCAAAGACCTTCAGGAACAAACTTAGTAACCCTCCCCCCATCTCCTCCCCCAACACATTCCAACCTCAACAGAGTTTCAAAGTCTAGATGTGAGGTGGTGTCATTTGGACTGACTGCCTGGGTCCCACCTGGTAAGTGGAAGGGGACAAGAGGATAGGGGACTTGGTCCTTTTCAGCCCAAGTCCTACCAGGGCTTTATGCTGGACTGCCACCTGTTGACTTTTTTGGCTTCTCCCCCAGCTGGGGGCAGGACCAGCTGCTGGGGGTGGGGGCGGGTGGCAGAAGCTGGGGGAAGTGCTGAGGGAGGGTGTCTCCAGAGCCTTGCTGGGTTCCTGGGCTCCAGGTGGTGGGTCCAGGGAGGGCTGGCCTAACATCTGAGAGCAGGCTGGGGGCCCGGCCCCAGGAGTCCTGCACTGCTGGTCAGCACCTCCGGTGTGCTGGGGTGTGAGGAAGCGGCCACAGAGCAAACAAACAGAGCCTGGGAGGACAGGAAGCAATTATGGACCACCCAGCCTAGGCTGCCTAAGAGCTCAAAGCAGAGAGAAGGCAGGCTAAGGCAGGGATAGGCCGCCAGCTAGGTGTGGCCTAGGGCAAGGCCAGCGAAGCGAGATGAAAAGATCCTCGGCTGACAGGATTCTGGGGAAGCCATAGAAGGTGTCCTCCTGCCTTTGAGGAACATTTCTCCCACTGAGAAATAACTCCAGAGAATAAGCTACCTTGGTGGGCATGGGGTGTTGACTTCTGATCAGGAGGCCTTGGTTCTGGATTGAGCTGTGACACATATGTTTTGTTTGAGGCCTGTCACTGAGCCTCAGTTTTCCCAACTGTATAATGAGGTGGCTAAAATAATCAATTTTCAACAGTCCCTCCAAGTTTGACAGTCCATGAGAGCTAAGGATTTCTTCGCTAAAAAGGATTTATCGACCACCAGATGTATGCAGGCCCTGGGGTTAAATGCCTGCACACATTTGTATGCATCTGGGGAAAGAAATTTAGAAGTTGAAGACCTGGGTTTAGTCCTTGAGGACTAGTGTTATATTGAAAAACAATACATAATTCACAGCAAAGGAAACCCTAAACAAAACAAAAAGACAACCCACAGAATGGGAGAACATCTTTGCAAATGAATCAGTTGACAAGGGATTGATCTCCAAAATTTATGAACACCTTCTGCAGCTCCATACCAAAAACACAAACAATCCCATTAAAAAATGGGCAGAAGATCTAAACAGATAGTTCTCCAAAGAAGACATACAGATGGCCAAAAAACACATGAAAAGGTGTTCAACATCACTCATTATTAGAAATGCAAATCAAAACCACTATTTTATACCACCTTACACCAGCCAGAATGGCCATCAGCAAAAAGTCTACAAACAATAAGTGCTGGAGAGGGTGTAGAGAAAAAGGAGCCCTATTCCACTGTTGGTGGGATTGTAAATGGGTGCAACCACTGTGGAAAACAGTATGGAGATGCCTCAGAAAACTAAACATAGAACTACCATTTGATCCAGCCATCCCAATCCTGGGCATCTATCCAGAGAAAACCACGACTCACAAAGACACATGTACTCCAATGTTCATTGCAGCACTATTTACAATAGCCAAGACATGGAAACAACCTAAACGTCCATCGACAAAGGAGTGGATCAAGAAGATGTGGTACATATACACAATGGAATATTACTCAGCCAGTAAAAAGAATGAAATACCAGCATTCTTAGCAACATGGATGGACCTAGAAACTATCATGCTAAGTGAAGTCAGCCATACAACGAGACACCAACATCAAATGCTTTCACTGACATGTGGAATCTGAAAAAAGGACAGACTGAACTTCTTTGCAGAACAGATGCTGACTCACAGACATTGAAAAACTTATGGTCTCCAGAGGAGTCAGTTTGGGGGGTCGGTGGAGGGATGTGCTTGGGCTGTGGGATGGAAATCCTGTGAAATCAGATTGTTATGATCATTATACAACTACAGATGTGATCAATTCATTTGAGTAATTAAAAAAATGTAAAATGTTAAAAAAAACCACACAAAAAAATAGTAGATGTTTGTATGGGTTGGGAAATGTATTGAAATGATCTCATTGAATTTCCACACAAATCCTATCAAGTAAGTACTGTTATTATTCCTTCCCGTTTTACAGCTAAGGAAACTGAGACCAAGGAAAAAAGTGACTGGCTTCCTAGATACTTAGGAAGGAGAGACCTAGACTTTTATCTTGATCAGTCTCACTCCAAAGCCAGTGCTCTGAACCTTGATTCTAAATTGCTTCTACCATGAGTTCCCGCTGTGGTGTAGTGGGTTAAGGATCTGGTGTTGCCACAGCCGTGGTGTAGGTCATAGCTGCTACTCAAATTCAATCCATATGCCATGGGTATGGCCAAAAAAACCCCTGCTTCTTTGTAGATGATAAACCCACATGCTGTATCATGTGCTTTTTGGTTCATTAGCTTATTGCAGCTTCACCTGTGGGTCTGGTGATACTATCCCCACTTTACAAGTAAGGGGACTGAGGTTCAGAGATGTGAAGAGACTGGCTGCTCTTATTCTGATGCCTGATGTACACTGGGGTATAGCCAAACCTCCTTCTCCCCTACTATCCTGGCTCCAACAAAAACCCAGCCGCTCTCCTGCAGAACCTGAAGTTTGTCCTATCTTGTGACCCCCTGCAGAGCTGGTGGATTGACAGGTAGCATTTGGCCCTTTGCTCTGGTTTTAGTGTGTGCACCCTTCTCTTTTCTCCTCTTTCCAATGGTTTCTTTTCTTTCTTTTTGTCTTTTTAGGGCTGCACTCACGGCATATGGAGGTTCCCAGGCTAGGGGTCGAATCAGAGCTGTAGCTGCTGGCCTATACCACAGCCACGGCAATGCCAGATCCAGGCTGTGTCTATGACCTACACTGCAACTCACTTCAATGAGCAAGGCCAGGGATCAAACCCGAGTCCTCATGGATGCTAGCAAGTTTCGTTAACCTCTGAACCACGATGGGAACTCCTCCAAAAGTTTCTTGAGTATATGTGATGCCCCAGGTGGTGTACTTGGGAGTTCAGTGCATTATTTCCTGAATCTCACAGCTACTTCATGAAGTAATTTGAACCCTCATTTTGCAGGTGAGAAAATTGAAGCTGAGGAGGTACCACGATGCTCCTGGCATTCCAGCCTTCCAGGACCCAGTTCAGGGGCTGAAGGAACCTTGGGAGCCCGTGATTATAGTTCTATAACCTCAGTGAACTGCCTAGGCAAGTTCAGATCTTCCTCTCAGCTCCTGAAAATGAGGCCGTGTTCAGCCTCTCTCACAGTACCTTCATTCCCTCCCTCCACCTCCAGCTCTGTTTTCTGACTTGCATGGAACTGCAACTGAGACCTGCTCAGGCTGAGGCCCCTTTGATGCCCGAGCAACAAGTGCTCTTGTGTTGTTGGGACCTCAGTTCATAGGAACTGTCCAGAGCTCTGTTATCTGAATTACCTCATTTACTCCCCCCTACAATTCATGAGGTAGATACTGTTATTATCATCAGCATCCCCATTTTCCAGATAAGGAAGCTGAGGCACAGGGAGGTATATGGAATGCCCAAGGTCATCAGCTGGTAAGTGGCACAGCCAGGATTCATACCCAACCCAGCTGGTGCTGAGCTGATATGTGATGGTCCTTAAGTGCCACCCTTGAGCCTGGCCTTGATCCTGAGGCCAAAGGCAATAACTGAGGGGCTTAGCCTAGGAGGGACATAATTTTCTTTGCCTAAGACAACAATCTGTCTGGCAGCAGTGAGGAAGGGACTCGGAAGGGTAGATGCGAGGCAGGAACACTAGAGAGAAGGCTGGGGCAACTGGAATCCCAAGGAGGGATGGTGGGAGCCTGACTTAGGACAGTGACAGTGACTGTGGAGAGAAAGAGGCAGAGATGAGGGACCTTTGGGCCATGAAGACAGAGCCACTACTGGGCTCCTGCTCTTCCTGCAAAGCTGTGTGTCCTGATGCGGAGAATTTGCCCTCAGAAGAGAGCACTCATTTCTAAACTGTCTACCCTGAGGGCCATCTTTTTCAAATTGGCATCAGAGGAGTTCCTGTTGTGGTTCAGTGGTTAACGAATCTGACTAGGAACAATGAGGTTGTGGTTTTGATCCTTGGCCTTGCTCAGTGGGTTAAGGATCCGGTGTTGCCATGAGCTGTGGTGTAGGTCACAGACGCGGCTTGGATCCCGAATTGCTGTGGCTGTGGTGTAGGCCAGCGGCTGTAGCTCCGATTAGACCTCTAGCCTGGGAACTTCCATGTGCCACAGGTGTGGCCCAAAAAAAGTAAACAAAACATAATAAAACAAATTGGCACCAGGCACCACTGGGGCTACCTGGGGGCCCTGATTTGATGCCTGTGTGAGGGAGAGGCAATCAATCTCCAGGAGGCTTCTGAGGAGGATCCTGCCATGACATTTTCCTGCTGTGCCCTGGACTTTCTTTCAAGGTAGGGCAGATTGTGGCAATGGGGTGGGGGAGGGACTGCAACACATGCATGCACTGGTGTGTGTATGTGTGTGAAGTCTAGAGATAGATGGAAAACTGCCAACAGTGGTTGCATTGGGGAGAGAGAAGACAAGGAGAATTTAACTTTTTGCCATATACTCTTAGGCATGGTGTGAATTTTCTTACAATGAACATGTTTCCTTGAAAAAAGAAATAGAAGTATTTTTAAAAAGAAGAAAAATTTTTTGGGGGGCCACACCTGCGGCATACAGAAGTTCCCAGGCTAGTGGTCGAATCAGAGCTATAGCTGCCAGCCTACACCACAGCCACAGCCGCAGCAACACCAGATCTGAGCCGCATCTTCAACCTACACCACAGCTCATGGCCACGCCAGATCCTTTACCCACTGATCGAGGCCAGGGATCAAACCTGTGTCCTCATGGATCCTAGTTAGGTTCATTACCACTGAGCCACAAGGGGAACTCCAGAAAAAGAAGAAAATCTGAATGCTCATGGTTGATGTGCATCTCAATGAGATAATAGACAGCACTTGGCAAATTGAGGGGTTTGGGTAACTCATTCATGATATTTCTACCTCTCCTGTGAAAAAGGAGAACATGAAATGTCTCAGGGTTGATCATTCCCAGGCGCGGAGCCCTGGCCAGGCCGAACCCTGGGAAGTAGTGGTCAAACTCAGCTGCCTTGGGTTCCTCAACGATTGTCCTTATCCCATCAGCCCCCTGGGGCCAGGCAGAGTTTGCACAAAAGGGAGCTTTAGTTGTAGGCCTTTGCTGGGGCCCTGAGAATCAGTGACAAATTGAATGGTATAATAAGTTAATTAAAGCTATCCCATATGCAAGGCATCCCAGGGGCACAAGAAAGAGCCTTGGCCAGAGAGCCATAGAGGGCACCCAGACTCCTGAGCCACAGACTCCCTGAGGAACCCTAGGCCAGTCCTCTCTCTGGGCCTCAGTTTCCCCCTTTATACAATAAGGAGAACAGCATAACTGGTCTCTTAAGGCCATGCCAGCTCTAACATTCCAGGAGTCTCTAATTAAAACTGTCCCCTGTGTATTAATCTTCTTGTCAAGTTTTAATTAATGGTTGAGGGAGCCAAAGCAGGCACCAGCTGCCACCCCCCTGCTGGGAAGCAGGGGACACCCACAGGATGCTTGACCTGATAATCACCATTAAGTGGCCTCTATCTTCCTCTCTCCACCCCAGGCCTCCTCTCATAGCTCAATGCTTTTTCCACTACACTACACCATCTAGGTTTTGGGGGCTGGGGTGTGTGTACTTGTGTGTGTATGTGTATTTGATAGTAGTAAAGGGTATAGCCTTCATCTTGGCGATGCCATTAACTAGCTCTGTGATCTTGGTTTGTAACTGAACCTCTCTGATTTTCAGTTTCCTCTTCCATTAAATGTGGGTAGCATTTTGCTGCAAGTAACAGAATAAACACTCAAAATGGCTTATATAATAAGCACATTTACTATCTCACAAGGGAAGTCTTAAAGGTGTGTGCTTTAGTGCTTGGCTTATTCAGAATCAAGAATTACAAATCTTCCTATTTTTCAGTGCCACCATTCTTAGCCCTTGTCTTTTGTCTTTAGCTCTGCCCCCTCATGGTCATAAGGTGGTTGTGGCAGCTCTGATTATCACACTCCAATTGAACAAAATCCAGACTGGAAGACACAAAAACTTTCTCTTAGGTCCCCTTTTAAAAACAAGGAGTTCCCTTGTGGTGTAGAAATTTAAGGATTCTGAATTGTCACAGCAGTGGCTCGGGTCATTGCTGTGGTGAGGTTCAATCCCTGGTCTTGGAACTTCCACATGCCACAGGCACCACCAAAAACAAAACAAAACAAAACAAAGCAGCCTTGTCCAGAATCCCTCAGCAGCTTTCTATGCATGCCTCTCATTAGCCAGAATTGTGTCACATGCCCAAGTGGAATCCAACCACATGATAAAGAGATTGACATCACCACGATTTCCCAAGAGGAGTATTCTCAACTTTAGCTACACAGGAGAATTTCCTGTGGTGCTTTGAAAAATGACCAGTGTCCAAACTGCACTCCCACATCAATTTAATCTCTGGAGGTGGGGCCTGATTACAATAGTATCTTTTTTTCTTTTTAGGGCTATACTTGCAGCACATGGAGTTTCCCAGGCTAGGGGTGGAACTGGAGCTGTAGCTCCCAGCCTACGTCACAGTCACAGCAAAACCAGATTGGAGCCATGTCTGCGACCTTCACCATAGCTCAGGGCAACGCTAGATCCTTAACCCACTGAGAAAGGCCAGGGATTGAACCCTCATCCTCATGGATCCTAGTAAGTTTCCTTATCACTGAGCCACGACGGGAACTCTCCTGATTACTAGCATTTTTTTTTAAAGCTTTCCAAGCTAGTCAAATAGTCTTAGACTAAGCAAGATTCAACCTCTGTAGCCCAGCCTCCCACGTGTTGGTTCTGATAGAGAAGAGGAAATAGTGCCCAACTGCTGTTAGCTGCCCAATATCCATACACACCTTTTGTCTCATATTAGTACCAGGAGTGCAGTTTAAAGCCATGCAAGCATGTGTCCTCCAGAGATTTTCAACCCCACCCTTAGAATGTGAGGCTCTTCTAAAGCTGCTGCTTCCAACCTGGCAGTGTGTTAGATTCTTATGAGGTGTCTTTTAAAAATAAAGGTTTTTGGGCCTAACTAAAGGCTGTGGAATCAGAATCATTTAGAATAGAGCCCAAGAATGCATATGTGCACACAGAAACATGTATTTGTTAATTCCTCCAATGATTCTTAGGCTTTTATCTATAGAATGGTGTTTATCTATAGAATATCTCCCTCATGGGCTTGAAACGGGGCCCAAAAGTCTATCATTAGGGTCATTTTTCTTCCTTTTTTCCTGCTTTTTAGGGCTGCACCCACGGCACATGGAGGTTCTCAGGCTAGGGGTTGAATCGGAGCTACAGCTGCTGGCCTACACCACAGCCACAGCAACGCAGGATCTGAGCTGTGTCTGCAACCTACACCACAGCTCACAGCAATGCCGGATCCTTAACCCACTGAGTGAGGCCAGGGATCGAACCCACAACCTCATGGATCCTAGTCGGGTTTGTTAACTAATAGGCCACAAAGGGAACTCCCTAGGGTCACTTTTCTAAGGCATCAACCCGATTACCTCCTCCCCCACAATTAACATGTGTTACATTATTGGTTGTTCATGAAAGTTAGCTGGAAAGTCACCGAGAGTCTCTTGGCTTTGGTTTCCTTTTTCTTAAAATGAGGGTAATCATGCTTACCTCATCAAATTGCAAAGGACCCAGGAGACCACAGAAAGTAGTTTGTCAACCTGAACATGCTGAAGCGATGGTGGGAAAATATCCACGGACCCAGAGACTGGTGGTCAGTGTTCCATTCTGTCATTGGTTCACCTTGACCAAGCCCTTTCTACTCTCCAACCCCCAAAACCTCTGTTTTTTTTTAATTTTTGAAACATGAAGAGTTTCATGAGTGGATAGACTGAGTGGGGGGGCAGTGCAGAGCAATGTTCTTAAGAAAAGAAAGACCTCTCCCACAGAAGTCATTTCCCGGTTTAACAAGTTGCCCTGCCATGTCCTGATGGGTAGAACAGTCAGAAGTATTCTGTGTTTGGCAAGATGAAGGCAGAGGGAAAGGGCTGGATTGTGGGGTTCTGTTCAGGGAGGAAAGGCCCAGGGGTATCCAGGGGGAGGATCAGGGAAGCTTGAAATGAATGAGGAAGTTTCCGCGTGTCTTTGGAATTTCTATTGATGGTCTGTGGGGCCCTGAGAGTTGCCTATGGGATTTTCCAATGCCCCTGCTCCAGAAGGCTCTCACTGCATCACTCAGCAACACCTAGGCATTGAGGGGTTGGTGAGATTCGTGGGTCCCAGACTGGCCCCCGGGTTCTGGTCCCCCTCCAGCCTCTGGATCTCCCATTTCCCCACTTCCTTTTGCTCTACATCTGGCTCCAGGTCAAATGTGGATTTCCTTTCAGCCAGCTGGTCTGAGAGCATCCATCTGTGGAGCTGGAGCCAGAGCCAGAGGTACTCATCCATCAGCTGAGCCCAGGCCGGAGCTGGGAAGGAAGACACAGGGTGTCAGGCCACCCAGGATATGAGGTGGGGAGAGGACCTTCTGGATCCTCCGAGGAAATTTCTGAGGAGTAAGGGAATCCAAGGTGGGGAGTGAGTGATCCTGGGTTTAGTCCTCTGAGTATCACTAACTTTTTGTGTGACCTTGATTTTAACCCTACCCCTCTTGAATCCCAGAATTATGGACTCTCGAGGTTGGAAGTACCCTTAGCAGCCTTCTAGTCTGAGCCCCCACCCAGAGCTTGAGTCCCTTCTGTAGCATCCTGCGCAATGATCACCTAAACGCTGCTTTTGTACCTCCAGTAATGGGAAGCTCACTTCCTCTAATGGCATCCTGTTTTATCTCAGCATAACCATTTGTTAGATGTTTCATCTGAAATTGTTCTCTCTGTGGCTTCCATCAGTGGATCCTCGCTTTGTCTCCTGGGGCCACACATTTCATCTTCCCTGTGACAGTCCTTAAGAGGTCTGAATTCAGAGTTCAAGTTCCCCTGAGTCTACTTTGCTTCAGGCCAAATAGTCTCTTCAGCTCTGACTGATCTTCCAGAGCCTGGTCTGTGACCCCTGGGTACGAGGTCCATAACTGGACACAGTCCCCTTGGTGGGGTCTTGGCAAGGCTGCTGAAGGCCAGAACGTCAGCTTGCTTCTTCCACATAAAATAGTTCTTGCAGTCGAAACCAAGTTCCCATTGGATTTATCACCTGGAGTGTCTTCCCCAGCCTGTGAGCTCTGTTAGGGTGGAGGGATTCTTTGATTCCTTTCTCTTATGCCAGGGCCCAGCTGAGGGACTTACCCAGACTTGGCATGACAACTTGTATATTGAGCTTGTATGGAAGTGAGGGTATGTGGGGATGCGGGTAGGTATACATGGGCCTGCAGCCCAAATTAGAGGAGTAGGCTGGGCCATGGAAGGGTCGAGATTATTCATACACATTCAGGCAGCCTCCTCCCTGTACTGGCTACAGTGGCCACAGTGAGGGCCCAGCGTGTGGGCTTGGTGGGACTGATATTCATCAGTGCTCAAGCCCCAGGGAAGCTGGTATCTTGTACCACAGCCTCCCAGGTTTCCTGGGAGCCCTGCGTGTTTCTCACAGCTCTGCACACAACTCACCAATGTTATGTATGTCTGCGTATGGCTGCTGGAGGTATCCCCTGGTGTCTAATAGAAGCAGGAGGAGGTGGCTATATTCCATCTATTGGCAGGGGTGATGTGGGGATCTGTCTGAGGTAGCAGGGAATGACTGTGTCCTGTCAGCTGGCATGAGTATTCCTGGCTGGCTGAGGAGGAGAGCAGCCGAGCCCTCTCACTTGACAAGGGTGTTGCCAGCTGTCTGCATGAGGAGGGGGAGGCAGCTGTCCTGGCAGGCGACTGGGGTATCCTGGCCATGCCCAATTTGACATGACCCCGTCTCTCTGTGTCCTCTTGCCACTCAGCTGTCATCAGTCCCAGCACCATAAGGGAAGTTGGCCTTGCCAGAGTTCAAGGTCACAGCAAGGGCATTTCACTTATGCCACCTTCATCTGTCTGGGTCCCAGTGGAGTGGGCTTCAGGGCAGGCGGGAGGGAGTGTGTACCAGGGAAAGTCAGGTCAGATGAAGGCCATGAAGAGAAACCATGGGCCACCTTGAGCAAAGGGAGCCAGCAGAGTCCGCTCCAGACACATGGCTACAGATGAAGCCTTTGCAGAGCTAATCCATGCAGTTGCTCAAGTGGCAAGTGCAAGGTAGCTTTGGGAGTTAGACAGAATGGGTTCCAGTCTTGGTTCCCCTGGCTTCTTCTTGGCTGCCTGGCCATTTTCTCAGTTGTGGGAAAGCATCAGGTCAGGTCCCTGGTATATACCCAGGCAATGGAAGGTCCCTCCTGCAGTCCCTTCTCTCTAAGGCTACCCAAGGGGGCAGATGGTGGCTGGCAAAGGTGGGAATAGGAACTGCCTTAGAAGGTCTCTGTCAGGCTTGTCCTGAGCCCAATCTTTTCTCCTGGGCTTCTTTCTGTAGGCTGGGAAACATAGTTGTCACTGGGGAAGGGGCAGCAGAAGTGAGGGCCGGTGTCCCCATGACTCTATGCCCAGTTTTGGCTGCCACCTGGGTGTTCTTGACATTCTCCATCTTTGACATCTTTCTATAAACCCAGTCAGAGGCTGAAGACACACCAAATCCACACCTAAAACGTTCTTCTTCCATCCTCTCTCCAGAGGGAAGGGCAGGTGTTTGTGCAGAAGAGGAAACCAAGGTTCTGTTTAGTGACTTGTCCAAGGTCACACAGCTCTGAGTTTGACACAGACTTCAACTTCACAAGATGGTACTCACTCTCCATTCAATATTCTTTACCATCACCCTACCGCTGCCTCCCCTCCTCTCAGCATCTTGTGCCCTGGCTCTGGCAGACCAGAATTTCCACAGAATTCCCTGCAGATTACTGCCTCTGGGTTTTTCCCCACCTGGCTCCTTTGGCCTGGAATGTCTACTCTGACCTGCCATGACCTACTCCTCCCACTTCCACCCCTTCTGATTTCCTTGGGCCTATGGAAATCCTCCTTATTCTGCAAAGCTGTGATGCCACTTCTGGTTCCTGAAAGCTGAAGGGCATCCTGTGCTTACAGAGGGCTTTGCTGAATTCTTGTCTTTTGTCTCTGGCTGCTATGCCTTCAGAAGCAGAGAGAACTTGGAGATGGCTTAGGGGAACCCTGTCAGTGCTCTGAGAAGGAGCCTAGGAGAACCAGAGAAAGGAAGGGGCTCCAATACTCTCCAGCTTTTCTCCTCAACCCTTTGGCCACAGTTTCATGGTCTCTTTCCTATTGGAGGCCCTCAGGGCTTTGGACCCCTCCTGCTCCTCCCCACTCTTCCTCATTTCTCTCTCTAGTGGAGCTTATCTATGATAAGGCCTTAAGGACAGTATTTCTAATGGCCTACAGGTCACCTCCACCAGGATGTGCCCTCCTACCTCAAATTCAACATGTCCCAACTAAATCCATCAGCTGCCTTCCTCTCTAGCCTGCACTTCTTCCAGTGTCCCCTCTCAATGAATGGCATCACTATATCCCCACCAGAATCCTGGAGGCATCCTCCACACCTTTCTCCCTCTATCCCCATGACAACCAATCAACCACCAAGTCCCGCCCGCCTTACTTCCAGCACAGGCTGAGTTCACCTACTTCACTCCAGCTCCATAGTTTCCACCTTGGTCTGGTCCTCATCATCTGTCGCCTGTGGTTGCCTCCTTCCTTTTTCCTGCTTCCACTCTGCACCACCCCCCCCCCCCGCCAACCCATTTACCCACAAGGTAATCAAAAGGAATGTTTTGAAAGACAAATCAGATCATGTCACTGACGTGCTCAAAAACCCCAGGGGTCAACAAGAAAATTCAAGATCTTCCAGGATCTCATCTTGCTCTCTTCCTCCCCTGCCATATTGAATGTGGCAGGCCATCTTCTGCTCCCGAGCCTTGTCCAGGCCACTGCTTCTGCCCAGATACTTGTGCCTTCACCCTTGACCTGCCTATCTCCTCCTCAGCCTCTGGTTCTCAGGTTATGCATCATTGTACAGGTGTCCTTTAGGACTGTTCTCAGGTGCTACCTCTTCCTGGAAGCCTTTCAGGACTTCTTGCCACAGCCCCACCAGTCTGGGTCAGATGCCCCTCCTATGGCCTCTGAGTCCCCTCTCCCACACTTCCCCTACTGGCCTGCAGGTCTCCATATAGCATACATTCCTGGATGGTAAATACTTGGGTACTTGTTTGTTTCTCCCACTAGACCGAGGGTTGGCAAACTATAGTCCACCGGCCAAGTCTAGCCTACTGCTTTGTTTTGTAAATAAAGTTTTATTGGAGCACAGCCATGCCTATTCCCTTACATAGCATCTAAGGCAACTTTGACACCACAGCAGCAGTGTTGAGTAGTGTGACAGACTGCAAAACCCCGAATAACTACTATATGGCCCTTAGAGAAAAGTTTCCTGACACCTGCTCTAACCATTTGCCCCACGAGGGCAAGGTCAATGTCTGTATGGTTTATTGGCTGGTGGTTGGCATGTGCTTGAGATGCATTTGTCAAATTGTGTGTGAAGCATATACAGTCGGAGAGTAAGTCTGAGATCCACTCAGGGTCCCTGGATCCCCAAGGATGCCATGACCTTTGATTTCTCAGTTCTGTGTTTCCAGGTGGCCAGAATGTGGTCAGATTCCCTGTGTACACCAAGCCTTCCCCAGAGCTGGGCCAGGCCCAGAGGACAGAGAGGCTATGTCACCTTTGACCACCTGAAGGGCTCAGGGGAGGATGGCAGGGCCCTGGGGCTCTCCTGAAGGGGGCTCCAGCCTTGTGGAAGATGTGTGCTCCCTCGAGGCTGTCCCTGACACTGAAGCAGTGGTTCTCAATCAAGGACTACTTTGTGCCCCAGGGGATAATTTCCAATGCCTTGAAACATTCTTGCTTGTCATATATGAGGGGCTGAGGAGGAAGATAACTGTTAGTGGCACTAGTGAGTAGAGGTCAGAGATGTTGCTAAACATCCCACAAAGGCACAGGAGAAACGTACACAATAAAAATGATCCCACTGAGAATGTCAATATATGTGCTGCTGAAGAGAGCACCGGCTGAGAATGTCAGTAGGGCTGAGGTTGAGAGATTTTGCTCTAAAGCAAGGGTTCCCAGCCCTGCATACACCTTAGAAACACCCAAGGCTTGGGCTCTGGCCCAACTGAAACAGAACCTCTGGTCCAGGCATTTTTATAATCTCCCCCAGGTGATTCCAATGTGAAGTCAGTGCTGAGAGCCTCCTGACTAGAGCCTACTTTCTGGGGAAAGCTTCCAAGGATGGAGCCTGCACAGAACCTCAAATCACCCAGGATAGTCTTTGCTTCAAACATTTGGCCCCATGGCCAGGCCCTGGGGCCTGCTGGTCATTTTGGAAAATCTGGGTGCTGCACTCGTGGGGTATCTCTGAGCACTGAGGGGCCCACAGAGGCCCTCTTCTCCTTCCCCTCCCTGACCATCTCTGAAGGGGGAGGGGTGCTGGTGAAAGAGAGGGGAGGGGCCGGGGAGCACAGCTGGGATTCCAATCACCTCCGACCACAAAAATCCATATCAAGCCGTCTTTCCCCCTTCTCCCCCTTCCAAGCTGGGCTGTAGAGAGAAGCACCCCCTTCCTGAAAGCAGCCTGGAGGCCCCAAGCTGATGTGAGAGAGGGGCTCAGTGGTGTGGATGTTGGGGAGGAGGGGAGGGAGCCCATCACTTCCTGAGCTGGCCCTAGTTTGGGGAATGTGGGTGAAGCTCACTGCACTTCTTAAATCCGATCAACCCCTGAGCCTGAGCAGGCTCCCTGTCCGATGAAAGGAAGGCACTGGGTGGGTGAGGAAAAATGGTTTTCTCTGCTATGGGACAAAATCAACTTCTTCTAAAACAGTGACTCCACTGGGCAGACCCAGTCTGGCTCCTCCATTTTCTCCCCAAGATGGAGCTGGGTGTTCGTCCCAGAGTGCAGACCTTACTCTCCAGGAAGAGTCCCCACCAGCCTCCACTGCTCTCCTGGGCCACGCAAGCCCTGATCCCAGCCTAGGCAAGGCCAGCCAACATTGCTGAGCTACAGAGTGCTGGGAGGAGGGGAGGCTGGGGACAGCAGGTTTCCATGGGACTCCCTGACCAGGAAGACTTCTCCAGCCCAAGGGTTATTGGGATTCGATATTAGAGAGGCCACAGTTTAGCCTGTGTCTGACAGTGAGCCTACAAGGAAGTGAGTAAGCTTGGCCAGATCTGGACTTTGCAGTAGATTCCTGGGGTCTAAACTGGGATGTCATTGCCAGAGGGACAGTGCCAACAAAATGAAGTTGCACAGAGCTAATCCTGGAAGGATCTAGCTAAAAATGTCAGGAGAGGGCCCCAAGGACATGGAAACGAGGTGATGACTTCCCTGCTTTTGTGAGGGCCAAGGAAGGGGGCTGGGAAATGGCAGACATTGATGTCAGACCCTGAAGCATGAGGAGGAAATTGCAGAAGACAGAGAAGAGTGATCAAGTGGGAGGACAAGCAGAGGCCAATGTTGTGTCTGGGACTTATTGCATGGAGGCTTGTGGATAGAACACATGGTGTGAGTAGGCCAGGGATGATGATGATGGAGCTGGGGCAGAGCGGGGTTGGGTATACCTGGAGTGGGAAGGTCTGTGCGTTCACCCAGATGAGAAACTTGACTTTTTCCTGAAATCCATGGGGAGCTATGAATGTACTTGAAGCAGGGTAAGTGATCTGATCAGATTTGACAGACATAACATGTTTTCTCTCTCCCAGTTGGAGGCTGGATTAGGGCATGGGAGGATCCAAGACCTGAAGGCAAGGGGACCATCTGGAGGCCAGTGCAATGGTCTGGGTGTAGGCCCATGAGGTTGATGACAGAAGGCATCAGAGGTGGCAGGGAGCCATTGGAGAGCTACACTTCTTGACCATCAGCATGGGGAAGGTTGTGCTATCTTTTGGAAACTTTCATCAGAGTTTCATTCACTTACTGAAAGCATTCTGATTGCTCTTAGAATAAAGTCTAAACTCCTTCCAGTGGCTACAAGGCCCAGGTGCCTGGTGCATAGCCATTTCTCCAACCTCATCTCCTCCCAGGCATGCTATACACAGCTTCTTTTGGTCACCTGCTAGCTGCTCTATCTCCCTTACCATTTTGCCCTTGGCACAGGCTCCTCTCCACCTGGAAGTCTCCAGAGCACCCTCTCTGCCCTCCCCTTCCCTTAGCCTGACAACCCCACATACAGGGCTCCAGCTTCTGGTGCATTGCGGGGCGGAGGGAGGTCAGGTTTCTGGGAGGTCCTCCCCCATCCCCACTCCTCTTACTCCCTCAGCCCCTTAGACTCCTCCAATTCTGGCCTTTAGTAACCTGGACAGGGATTTTCCTGTCAGCTGTGGAAAGTAGGGATTGCGACTCACTTGTTCCCCACTGTCTCCCAGCTCCATGCCCAGCAGAAGCACGTGATCAGTGAATGCCAGAGGAAGGATGGATTTTATTTTCAGGGCTGGGGGGAGATGATGTTAGAGGAGGACCAGTTGAGCTAGGGGTATTGGAGGGTCACCCCAGAGGACATATCCAGTCAGCTGTCAAGTATGTGGGCCTGGAGCTCAAGGAGCAGTTTGAACTGGTTCAGTCTGCCATGAGGTGAGAGCTGAAGCTGTGGGAATGAATTTGAAACTTGATGTTTCTGATTTCTAAGTAAACAGCCAGCCAAGAACCAGTACATTTTGAAATACTAGTGGCCAAGGACAGGACAGGAAGAAGTAGAGGGAGGAGGTGGGAGGTGGCACCCTCTCCCAGTGGGGTTGAGGGGATCCCACCTCTGGAAGGGCCCCAGGTCCACCTCTAGAGAGGGCCCTGGCTGGAGTGTCTGACTTAGGAAGGAGGGCTGGACAGAACAAAGGTACCCCTGATCACTCTGTGCTCTGCCCTGATAGGTGTCCCCAGTGCTCCCTGAGTCGTTATCCCAGCTGGAGCCTGTGGACCTCAGCTGACCGTGGGTCCCCCATCTCCATGGATTCACTGACACCCCCTTCTCTACCACCTCTCCCCTGCCCTAGGCGGACTCTGTAACTAAATGCTCCTGCTCCTTCCTTAACTGGGCCCAGGAACCCTGCCAAACATTTCGCTTCCTGGCCTAGGGATGACTCAGGCTTTCCTCCCCAGCACCACCCCCAGCCCCTGAGCCATGCCACAGGCCAAGCAGGGAGAGGAGCTGGGGGGTGGGGGGTGGGAGGTGCAGCCCGACTCCAGGAGCTGGAGAGGCAGGCCCAGGTCCCTGCTCCTTGTGCCAGCCAGGTAGCATCCACAGTGGCTGGTGGTATTGTAGACAAGGTGTCAGGGCTGGGGGTTGCTAAGAGGTCTGGCAGGCTGGCATCAGCCATCTGACATGACAGTACCTTAGGAAGCGGTCTGTCAATAAGTATTTATTCAGCTGCAAACTCAAACCCTGCTTGCAGCAAGCCAGACCTCTTCACTTAGAACCTTAGAGTTTTCCACTGAAAATTAAGGGGTCACTCAAGGGTTCTAGGCACCACAGGCCTGACCTCAAAGAGGTACCACCTCTTCCTTCCTGAGTGGCTTTGGGCAAGCAAATCACTTCGTCTGAATGAGCCTCAGTTTGCTCATCTATACAATGGGGAGAAGGATAATACCCTCCTCCCAGGGTTGTTGGGAGGATTAAACAGAGGAGCCAGTAGAAAGCACTCTGTAAACAGTCAAGGGCTATAACAGGAGGGGTTTATATTTATCTACAGGGCTAGGATGGAGAAGAAGAAACAGGTGGCTCTTCACTTTTCTGTCATCCGGGGGCACATTCCCTAGGCCTTTCCACTTGATACTGTGGGATTCCTTGAGGCCTCGGCCCACAGAAGGTCAAGGCTCAGAACGATGGTCACATATTTTGCTGGAGGACCTTCAGCAAGCGGCTTGACTTTTCTGGGACTTGGTGAGCTATGTACAGAGTGGCAAAGAAAGGGAGAATTTCTCTTCTCTCTCCTCCCAAATTCTCACACTCCCTTTCCTTGTGGCTGGTGTGATCAAAGGAGAGGTTCACAGAGAGGTGAGGCCCAAAGGCCCAGCGCCCTTCCCAGATGTGCTGGGGGTGGGGTGGGGGGACAGAAGAAATATGGACATGTGGAAGGCAGGGCCAGGGATGGCCTGTGTGTGTGATCAAAGGCACAGGGTGGGGTGGGCAGGGGGTGGAGGGTGAGTTCTTTGCATTGCTGAGGGTTTAGTGCTTTCTCTTGGTTGCCTGGATGCCTTGGTATTCCCTCCTCCCCAGTGTTCACCGCAGATCTGTGCCCACAGTCCCCACTCGGGCCTGGTGTGAGCAAAAGGCAGGCTGCTTATCTGGCCTCTAGTGACCAGGTGGGTGGATCAGCTGCTTGACCAGCTGTCAGAGCCCTGATTAGCTGACTGCCACCTTACCTAGCTGTGATGTGTGTACCCATGGGCCACCAGCCTCCTGGACTCACTGTTGGAGGACTGTCCTGCCAGCAAGCTACCCGCGGTCAGTCTATGTGAGGCATCCTCTCACTGTCCGTCCCTCTGCCTGGTGCTTGCCAGCCTCCATTGTGTGTGAGAAACGGCCAGTGCTGCAGGGGTGTGAGCCTTTCAAGCTCTTGGTTCATGGCAGCATCTCCTGTGTGGCGGTGTGGGTGGGTACAAGCTTGTGTCCTGGGCCAGAGGAGGCAGAGTTAAGTGCTTCAGCCCCTGCGGCCTCCTCCAAGGACAGGACGGTGGTCGTGGAAATAGTGGCTATGTTTTAGAAGATAGGAGGAAAGATGCAGGCCCCCCCGGAGCCCACTCCGGTACCCCAGGGACTCCGATCGTCAACTCAGCCAGGAAACATGCCTTCTAAACAATGCCCAGGCCAGCCTGTCCCGAGCCCCACTTCCCATCCTTGGTGGGAGTCCTGGGGGAGACGCCTCTGAACTATTGTTCCCAGGGACAGCTCACCAGGGTCAGTTCTAGGCCAGGAAGATGTCTTGAGCCCCCACATCCTGGGATGAGGCACACGATGTCTCCTCCAGCCTTTGTTCTTGGCTGGGCAGGCAGCCACTCAGGATGCCATGGTTTGGTGGAATGAGGCATTGGGGTATGCAGTGCTCATTTTTCTTTCCCTTGAGAAGGGTCTATGGGGGTAAATTGAGGAAGGGAGCAGACACTTGGCCCAGGATTGTAGGCAGAGTTGGAACAGCCCCACAAAATGGCAGAAACCCCAAAGTGTGCCTCGTTACTGTTCAGTGTTTTGGCTCCTTGGGGACAGGGACTTTGTTTTGTCCTGGGCTATATACTCAGTGCCCAAAACAGAACCTGACACACAGCATGTGCTCAAGAAAGATCTGTGACTGCATGAAGCCCTCTGCTGTCCTTGCTGGCTCTTCTCCCACATGACTCGAGGCTGCCAAGGCTCAGAGTGCTCTGGACTCAGCAGACAAACCTGGGTTCCACTTCCGTCTACCTCACTTTCTAGCCAGGTGACCTCAAGACTCAGTTTCCTTATCTTCTCCCTGAGTCTTCTCTTGTCCAGGCTAAACACCCCAGCAGCAGCAGCCTCAGCCATTCCTTATCATCTTGTTCGAGCCTCACAACAGGCCTTGTCACATGTGGTGCTGATTATCTTCTCATCTTACAGAGATGGAAACTGAGGCACAAAGAGATTCAGGTCACATCCTAAGTGCTAGAGGCAGGCCTTGAATGTCATTCTGTCTGGTTCTCTGCCCTTTTCTCTAATGTAACACTCGACTCATCATTCATAATAGTGTATGTCTGCCATTCTAGCTGTGTGGCCTTGGGCCCCTTGCTACATCTCCATAAGCCTCGGTTTCTTCAGCTGTCCAATGGGAATAATTATACTGGCTGCCCAGGCCTTGACGACAACCCAGGGCAGTTGCCTGTATCAGCCATTGTTCACCTGCCCCCTGCTTCTTCCCAGTGATTGACAGATGCCAAGCCTGACCACCGTCCTCCCAGACATTCCTGGCAAGGCTGCTGGAACTCCAGCCCTTTCATTCTCTTTCCAGGAAACATATCTGAATGCAAGTGAGTGAGAGGGACGTTATTAGAAGGATAACATTGGGTCAACTCTAGTTTATTAAAACAGCCATAAATCATTTTTTAAAACTATTATTAGCAACAAATGACTTTTCACACACTGTGCAACTGATTGTGACACACCAGCAGGTCATGGTCATGACGTCTCAGGGAGAATGGGCTGGTGTTTCTGATAGGTCTTTTGTGAACCTGTAAGTCCAATGGCAATGCAAGCCATGATTAGTATCGTTATATTAATTACCATTGTTCCTGTCCCGGGAGGCCATGTGGCACAGAGGTTAAGACCATGGATTCAGAAGCTAAATTGATTGGTTTCAAAGTTAGGCTCTGACACTTTCCAGCTGTATGAGATTGGGTAAGTTGCTTAGCTTCTCTGTGCCTCAATTTTGCCATCTAACAAATGGGGATGATAAGAGTAGTATCTGCTTCCCAGGGTTGTTTGAGGATCAAATGAGCTCATGTAAATAAAGCGGTTAGTACAGTGTTTAGTTCTAGGGTCAGCAAGCTACAACCTGCAGGACACATCTGGCTCTCTGCTTGTTTATCTAAATACAGTTTTATTGGAATCTAGCCAGGTTAATTTGTTTATCCATCGTCTCTGGCTGCTTTTGTGCTACAACAGCAGAATTGAGTAGTTGTAACAGAGACTATTCTCTGGTCCTTTACAGAAAATAGCTGCCAATCTCTGTGCTAGTTTGTAGAGGAATTGCTCAATAAATGTGAGCTGTTATTATTTCATTACATTTCATTCTTCTAAAAGCCCATGCATTGTAATAAAAAAAATGGTGTACAAGTCTAGAGAGGGAAAATGACTTGTCCAAGGCCACATAGCTAGGATGATGGTATAGGACTGGGTGTAGAACCCAGGCCCATTGGCTCCCAGTCTAGGGAAATTTCTAGTGCAGGACATTGACCAGGGATCCCCTGTGCTTGGAGTCCTTAGGCTCAAAGTTTTTCCTTCAGGACATGGAAAGAGCCAGCTTAGCTTCCAAGCCAAAGAATGCCAGCTGCCAAGCCCAGGGACATTCTTCTGTCACTATGTCAGAGGCTCTGCCAGGTCAGCTGGCACAGAGCAGCTTCTTTGCCCCATCAGGTCCCTTCTCTGGCTTTCTATCCTTGGGTCCATTGCTCTGGTATGCCAGGCTGGGGTGGCAGCCTTGCTGGGTGATTAATGCTCCTGTCCCATGCTCAGGACTCTTATCTGCTTGCTGGCCTTGCCCTTGCTCTTGTAATGGGCTGGTTTAGGCCATTTACATTTCCTTTGGTCTGCTCTCCTGTCCAATAGCAACTATGACATAATTATGTTGCTCTCCCTTATCCTTAATCCTCTCAAACTGCCTAGTTATCTTTAATTTCCTGTCCATTTCCCTTACTAGAGAGCTATGCAGAGCGAAGTCAGGCCAAAAGTGATGGAATAGCATGAGAAAGCTCATAGATGCTCACCCAGGGTCCCTGGAGCCCAGAGAGGTAGCCTGGGCTCCAGAGCATGTGAAGTCTGCCAGGACCACAGTAATTCCCAATTTGGACCACCTTGTTAACAAGTATAAATCATTGGGAGGGGCAAGGGTGTAAGACCTCTGAGATCCTTTCCTCCCTGTTTGTGCAGTCTGGGGGTCTTGAGATTTCATTTCAGTGTGCTCAGGCACCTCTGGCCTCTTCACCTCCCCTCAGTACCTAGATCACATACTATTGCTGCCTCCTCTGTCTTCCCCTGGGCTCAGGACTCCAGGAGTGGCAGGTCCAGGACTAATTCTAGCTAAAGTGTGTGTGTGTGTGTGTGTGTGTGTGTGTGCTCATGCGCACGCATGCATGTTTGTGCGTGTGCATGCAT
Organism: Sus scrofa; assembly: GCF_054392235.1. Taxonomy (NCBI): domain Eukaryota; kingdom Metazoa; phylum Chordata; class Mammalia; order Artiodactyla; family Suidae; genus Sus; species Sus scrofa. The sequence continues at coordinate 65,061,607 of NC_139401.1, forward strand.
GCATGCATTCGTGTGTGCACATGTGCACATATGCATGTGCTCATGCATGCTCCTATGCCCATGGACTCTCTTTGGAACAGGGTCAGGCATATGGTAGGCACTCAAGATTACTCACTTTCTTCCTCTTTTGGATGACTACGGTGCCCGAGAATTAGGTGGGTACTCAGTAGATAGCCAGTGTTTATCAAATGAGTATATTGAGTGGGTGTGTCCTTCCTGAAAGTGGGTGCTGTGTGTGCGTGTGTCTGGTATATGAAATGTGTGCACTCTGGGTGTGGAGTGTGTGCTCTGGGAGCATGCATACATGTTCTTGGAATGTGAACAAGAGTGCATGGCATGCTGCTGTGTACGTCTACATAGGAACGGGTGCAGGCAAGAGAGTGGAGTAGTTTGGAGTTCAAGGCACAAGCTCTAAAGTCAGACTGACCTGGGTTAGCATCCCAGCTCTGCACATTTTGCATAATTGTATATGGGTCCCTGAATTTAGCTAAGTCCCCATTTCCTCATCTGTAGAAAGAGAAGGTACAAATGCCAAACTCCCAGGTACATAGCATGAAATGTACTATTTTAGGCAAAAGTTCCAGTACTTGACCCGGCACATGGCGAGTGTACAACAGACGATCATTGCTGATGGTGATGATGATTGGTCTGTGGAGAGCTAGGTGGTCAGGGGCATCTGTGCCATGTGGGGAATGTGAGCATGTGCAGATACATGCCATTGTGGGGTGCAGTGTGTGAAGGAAAACCCAGTGGGAGAGGGTGGAGGTGTTGGGCAGAACCTGGGGCTGCCCACCTGGAAGGAAGCAGAACAAAGGCCACATGCACAGAGAGAAGACTAAACTTGGGTACATGGAGCTGATGACTTAATAACCCTCTTCCCCTCTCAGCAGCAGGATCCATGGCATGAAATTGGGCAAAGGACAGTTTATCTGGAAATTCAGGAAGTAGCTGTCAAGAGGGCAGCTTATTAACTTAAGAAACAGTTTCTCTCAAGACCCTACATGGTTCTCATCCGATGCATTTCAAATGCCCTGCCTGCCCAAGAGAAGAAAGGAGAGAGCTGGGCAGTTGATGAAGAGACAGCAGGGAACCAGGGAGCAGGTGCTGAGAGGCAGGTTGGAAGAGAGCCTACCAAGGATGGCAAGGTTGCAGGGGGCACTAGGAGAAGGGGTTGGGAGAGGAAGGGTTCTGAGGAGGGAGAGGAAGAGGAATGCAGTAGCACTGGGAAAGCCACTTCTTCCCTCTCCCTGGGCCTGGCGGAATCTCATTTATGTCAGGTGTTGCAGCCTCTCAGTGAATCATGGGAGCTAATTCTAGAGCTAGTCCATGTTCCAGTGACTGGGCTTCCAGTTGAGAACAAAGAAGGTGACCCTAACTCCAGGGTGATTCAGTGACACCTGGCTATGTAGAAGAGATACTCCTTAATCAGGGACCGAGTGTAGGAGTCCAACTACCCTGTAGCTCCCTAGTGCCCCTCCATGGAATTTTCAGCCTTCCCTGCATCCTCTTCTTTGGCTTTTGTCTCTCAGGGCACCTTCTTGCCCCTGGTCACTTCTGAGGCTCGGTTTGGTCTGATCTGCCGTGTGCTCTGGGAGTTGGTGGCTGGTTGCCCTTACCGCTTGCTACTATAGATCTGAAGTCCTGTCCTGCTTCCCTGCATTCTTCATAATAGTCCTGCACCCGTGACACTCCTTTGGCCACAAGTCAAGATAGACATCTAGGGACTTGAAAATTCCCAAACTTTTGGTCTCTCTCCTTATCCTCTTTACTTTCTACCTGAGTACCTATCAGTTGTCTATGGATCTTTGAACGCATGGACCACAACAATACATTTCATTAATGATAAGAGTGGTGGTGTTAGTGATCATACTATTACTGCCAATGAAGATAGTGACAGTGTCAATGGTGGTAATGAAGGTGTTTATAACAGTAGCATTGATGGTGATGGTGGTGATGAAGGTAATGGTGAGAATAACCATGGAGGTGGTGATGGTAGAGGTGATGATGGTGATAGCACATATGACAATGGTGTTAATGGACTTGGTAATAGTGACAGAAGTAGTGATAATGGTGAAGGTGGTAATGGTTATGTTAGAGATGGAAATGGTGAGGAAGAGGATGATGATGACGGTTGAGGTGATAATAGTAGTGATGATGATAGAAGTGGAAGTCATGGAGTTCCCGTCATGGCACAGTGGTTAATGAATCCGACTAGGAACCATGAGGTTGCGGGTTCGGTCCCTGCCCTTGCTCAGTGGGTTAACCATCCGGCGTTGCCGTGAGCTGTGGTGTAGTTTGCAGACGCGGCTCGGATCCCGCGTTGCTGTGGCTCTGGCGTAGGCCAGCAGCTACAGCTCCGATTCAACCCCTCTCCTGGGAACCTCCATATGCCACGGGAGCGGCCCAAGAAATAGCAAAAAGACAAAAAAAAAAAAAAGTGGAGGTCATAATGTGGAAGCAGTGATGGTGGTGGGGAAGGGGGTGATGATGGTATATATTGTGCTTGTGACAGTAGAGGTGGTGATGGTGGTGCCTGATGGATGAGTTAGTAATATGGAGAGTAATGGTGTAATGGTGGAGGCAGTGGAGAGGAAAGTGGAAGTAGAGATTATGGTAAGGATGATATTATTGGCTGTGACAGCAATACACATGGCAGTGGGGGTGGAGACGGCAGGGGTGATGGTGATGAAGACTGGAGTAATTGACAATGATTACTGGGATGACAGTCATGATAGCCAAGAGTCTAATAAGGTCTACTCACAAGGTCTATGGTTTTCTATATTATTCTGGATATTTCCTTCCCATACCTTCCATCTCAGCTTTACCTTATTTTCCATCATTAACTTTTTCTAAGGAATTAGAAAATTGGGCCAAACAATAAAGACACTGTACAGCTGTTGGTTTCCAGAAGAGTAACTGAGTCCACCAGTCTCATTTGTTATTGAGAGAGTCATAATTCAGGTAGTGACTTTCCCCATTTCCACTAAAGTCAAAAGAGCAAAGACTTGGCATCATGGGCTAAAGTTAGATATTTTGAAGAACATCTCTCTCTCTCTCTTTTATTTTTATTTATTTATTTATTTTATTTATTTATTTTTTTTGTCTTTTTAGGGCCACACCCACAGCATGTGGAAATTCCCAGGCTAAGGGTCAAATCAGAGCTGTAGCCACTGGCCTACACCACAGCCACAGCAATGCAGGATCCAAGCCACATATGCAAACTACACCACAGCTTAGAGCAATGCCAGATCCTTAACCCACTGAACCAGGCCGGGGATCAAACCTGAGGCCTCATGGATACTAGTCAGGTTTGTTACCACTGAGACATAATGGGAACTCCAGATATTATAAAGATAAGAACATCTTAAGGTGAAGAATGCCATGCTGGAAAATTACCTGAGGAAGGCTAAGTAATGTCCTATCTCTGAGATGGTGCAAAACAGGAGAGAGACCCCATTGGCCTACATGAATTGTGCTTAAAGGCAGCGGGAAGGACATGATGATCTGGACCAACTTCAGCAGTCTGATTCTTTAGCTTGCTGGGCAGGGAAAGGAAGTGGAATTGTCTCTTGAACCCTGGAGTTTCATCTCTGAAGTGAATGGTGAGGAAATGAGAAGAGAAGGTTTGGGGAGGGAAGAAAGAGGCAATGAATGCAATCTGGTGGTTTAGAGAAATGTTGGTGTTCTCGTCCAGATTCCTTGTGGTTCTGAGTGGGAGGTGACCCAGGATGTGGGCCTTTGTGGCACTGCCTTCAGCCCTGCATCTGCCAAGGGGCCGCCCTTCAGGACCATGATTCCCATCCCCCAGCCAGGCTGCGGTAAGGAGAGAGAAGAGGGAAAGAGGGAGGGACAATATTACAGTTCCCAGGAGGAGTCTGCTTTCTCCCACAAATTCTTGGAGCTCTTACCTCCCCCGCAATTTTCCTTTCCCCTCCCTCCTCTCTGTTCCCTGATTTCTGAAGGCCACTTACTGTAGGCTTCCTGTAGCAGCTGGATGGGTACCAAGGCAATGGTCAATGCCAAGGGAAGGGGGCACAGAATTTTTCTCAAATAGCGCAGACTTTAGAATCGGAACCGGGCCCAAGTCCTAACTTCATTACTTAATCACTGAATGACTTTAGACCTAGTGATGCCACTCTCTGAGCCTCAGTTTCCCCTCTTTTTTTACTTTTCTAGGGCTGCACCCGTGGCACACGAGAGTTCCCAGGCTAGGGGTTGAATCGGAGCTACATACAGCTGCTGGCTTATGCCACAGCCACAGCAACTCCAGATCCAAGCTACGTCTGTGACCTATACCACAGCTCATGGCAACACTGGATCTCCAACCAAGCGAGGCCAGAGATCAAACCCGCATACTCATGGATACTAGTTGGATCTGTTTCCACTGCTCCACAATGAGAGCTCCGCCTCAGTTTCCCATCTGTAAAATGAGGACCTACTTCATAGAGTTTTATAAGGATTAAATGAATTAATACATGTAATATGTACATATGTAACTACCTAATATGTTACTTGGCACCTAGTAGATGTTCAAGAAGCATTTGTTTTGGCTGTGTCCACAGCATGTAAAAGTTCCCTTGGCCAGGGATTGAACCTGTGCCACAATGGTGATACCAGGTTCCTAACCCCTAGGCCACCAGGGAACTCTAAGAAGCATTTGTTTTCTTTCCCTGCCCTCCCTTCCACCCCCGTCTCTTTCAGAAGTGGAGAGAATAGGCATGGCCTAATCCCTTATCATGATCCTTGGGCACAGACCTTTCCCATCTGGCTCTGCCACCTGAGTCTCCTCTTTGCATTCCCCATGAGATTTGGAAAGTCTCTAGAAGGCTGAAGGAACAGGCACCCCTTCCAGCATGGGTAGTAAGTTTGGAGTTAGAGGACTTGCTGGTGGTGTGACTTTGGTCATTGCTTAGCTTCCTGGGGCCTCAGTTTCCTCATCTGAAAATAGGGATAATAATTCCTGCTCTGCTGACCTCACAGAGTTGTCATGAGACTCAAATGAGGTCATGCTTTGGGAAGTGCAAAGTGCTGGAAACATGTGGGGGTTATTATATGGTCCAGAAAGGGGGAGGGGAGGATTAGTCCCTGGAGACTGGATTAGTGCCCAACTCAGAGGTTTTTTCCCCATAGGTGACATCAGGCCAAAGTATTCAGGCGCTCAAGGGTGGCCAGGGACATAGAATTAGAATCTAGCCATGAGGCTATCTTTGTTCAGCTTGGATGGAATGGAACAGGGGAACGTTCATTTATGTCCCTTGGCATAAGTCACAGGTAAATATACTAATTATGTGATTTGCATCAACTGCCTGGGGACTTCTTGAGCCAGATGACAATCCCCAAAGGCCAAGAGCCCCCCTCTCTTTACTCCTGCCACCTTTGGTTCTACTGAGGTCAGAACTTGACCAGTGTCTGAATGAAGTTGGTTATTCCTTCCCAACTTGCCATGGGAAACCATGGGCCAGGCCCTTCTGGATGACCTAGAGTCAGAGTAGGGCTTTGGCTGAGTTGGGAGTCCTGATGAGCTGCAGTTCTTTGTGGTATCCTCTGCTTGCATAACTTCGGGCCTGATGTCTGTGGCCTGACAGCCATTACCAATGGTCTTTCTCTCACACATCCTTTGATCCCTTGCTGTCCTCATCAACAGCCTACTCTTCCTTCTTCCGTCCATAATGGCCAACTCCTTCCCACTTTCAGCTCTCATCAGTGGGTCCTCTTCTTCCCAATTGATGTCTAATGCCGCACCCCCACTTCTGGGAGGCAAGGGCACCCATGCTGGCCACATACACCAGGCTAAAAACATAGCCTCTGAGTACATTTCTCTGTCCTTTATTCCCTGCCTACCCTGTTCCCAGCCTCTCACTTTTCTTTGAAAGCCTCATTTCCAAGCACCTATGGCAGCCTCTGGTGCTGGCTCCTCCAGTCTCATTTCCCAGCCTCAGCCTCTCAATTCCCTGAGGATGGGGCAGAGGGGCCTGGAGGCTCTCTATCCACCCCATCCTCCTGTCTTTCCACCACAGCATCTCCTCTCACCTCCTGACTCAGCTTCCATCTCAGGCCCCTGCTGCTGTGGCTGCATTCTTGTGCTCCTCCCACCACATGCAGCCTGACCTCCAGACGCCCCCTCACCCCAAGTCAGCTTGGGCCCTGCCCAGTTCCCACTCACAAAGCTCAGTCCAGTTGGCCCCTCCCCATGGGCGTCCCACAGCAGCCAGCTGCTGCCTGCAGTTCGTTGGTAGAGACAACATACCAGCCACCCCTGGAGCCCGAGTTCAAACATGGACCTCCTAGCCTATGTTTGATCAGCTGAGGCCAAATCCACAGTCTTCTAGGAAATGGCGCCCACCAGCTCAGCTGTGTTCTGGAGCCAGGGTCCTAAGGCAGGTCTGGCACGGCCCAGCAGCCAAGACATGGGGAGAGAGGGAAAGGGGGGATGAGAAGAGAAAAGCTTTTTCTCTCTTTTCAGAGTGTGTGTGTGTGTGTGTGTGTGTGTGTATGTGTGTGTGTGTGTGTGTGTGTGTGTGTGTGTGTGTGTGTGTGTGTTGAGTGGGGTGATGGTGATGTATATGTTGTTTGTGTCATTCTGTCAGAAACTGCTGGGTGCCACAGGGGTGTTTGTTGGGCTATTACTATGTTGTATAGGTGTCGAGCATTTACTCTGGGTGTTGTGTGCCAGAGGTTGGAGAGCTGCCATGCTGTGCAGGTGGTGTGTATGTCAGGTGTCGCTGTGTCCTGTGTGTGCTTGTGCTGTGGCTGAGATGCGTGCTGGGCCAGTGGTCTGGAGTCTGGTGGGTGCTATGATGGATGTGTTATCTCACTGAGGTGGGAGTGCCGTGAGGGATTGCCTCACACTTGGCTGCTTGGAGACTTGGGTGTTACGGTGCTGGTGGGTAGTAGATACACTGGGTGTCATGAGGTGCATGTGTCTGTTGGGAGACTGTGACCTGTGTGGTGTGAAGTTCACGAATCCCAATCCCAGTTCCCAGTGCCTGTAGCTCAGACCTGGGAGTCTCCAATTTCAGGTGAATTAGGGCCAAATTTCTGTATAAGTTGTCCCACTTCCCACCCCACCCCCGTCCTGCAGGTCAGGTCATCCTTCAGTTCCTGTGGTTTAATCCAAACCATCGACTGAAGTTCCCTGAATACTCGGCTTCTGATGACCAGAGTGGGAGGAAGTAGAGGAGAAGCAGTGGGAAGAGGAGGGGGAGGGGAAAGAATGGGGGGGGATAGGAGGAAAGGAGGGGAAAGAGAAAGAGGAGGAGTGGGAGAGTGTAGCATGGAGAGCCAATCAGAGGGCTTGCCTGAGCCCTGTGATACTCTTTTAGGCCCTGGAGATGCAGTGAATCCAACTGAGGTCAGCACCCAGGAGCCCAAGTTCGGGGGTTGTGGGAGATTCAATCATGTGGACCTGGTTTAATCTGGGGAAGCAGGAAAGATCTTTGTGAGGAGGAGATGTTTAGGCTGAAGGTATGCTGTGTGAAATCTCTGGGTTTCTGATTTCAGGCCCTTGAGAACATTTCCACTTACTTTCTTGGTTTCCCTGGCTCAAGCTGTGGGTGTTATCTTTGGATGCTTCCTCTTCTCCCACATCCAATCAAGTTGGCAGGTGTTGCAATGGCTTATGCTGTAACTGTTCACTCCACAAACAGTCATGGAGCCTGGACTCTGCTAGGCCCCGTGCCTGGCCCTGGGAAGGCAGCTGTGAGCAAGTGGGACCAGGTTCCTTCTCTCATGGGTCCCACCTTCTCCTCGGTGCTGCCCTCCCTGCCACGGCTCTGCATCAGGTCCAGGCAGCATTCTGGGAGCCTCTTCACTTCTCGCCCACCTCTAGACTCACCCGTCCAGCCCACCATCATCACTGCAGCGAAGGGAGCTTGAAATAGCTGTGTTCATTCAACAGAATTTGTTGCGGTCCTACAGTTTTAGAAACTTGAGATACATCAGTGAACAACGCAAGTTCCTTCCTGGAGCTAACAGTGGAGCAGGAGGAGATGAACAACAAACACAAATATAATGTGTAAATTAAATGTCATATTATCAGCTGGTACACTTTTTTGAAAAATCAAAGCAGAAAAGTACCAGGGATTGTGGATGTCAGAGTGAAGGACAGGAAACAGAGTCACTTAAGGTGGTCAAGTTAGGCCTCATGTAGAAGGTGATGTTTGAGCAAAACTTCAAGGAGGTAAGAGAATTAGCCATGTAGCTACGTGGGGGAAGATCATTCTAGACAAAGGGAACAGCCAGCACAAAGGCTGTGATGTCGGAGTGTGCCTGGCATGGTTCCAGATCAGCCAGGAGATTGGCGTGGTTAAAGTCTGGTGAATGAGGGGCTGCAGGTCCTAAGGGTTGGATTGCATGAGGTTTGGAGGCCAGTGTGGGCTTGATAGCTTTTACTCTGAGTGAGCTGGGGAGCCTTGGGAAGGTCTCAAACTTTATTGTAGGAGGATCTCTTGGGCTCTCCAGTGGGGGAGGCAGCGTGGGGAGGAAGGGCAGAGGCAGTGAACCAGTCAGAAGGCTACTGCAGTGATCCAGGGAAGCTCAAATGGATCAATTTGGAGAAGAGTTAGGATGGGGTTTGTGTATATTAAAACCTGGGTAGGTAGGCAGAGACCACGGAGGTACCATCATTGCTGGCAAGCACAGGAGTGGCCACAGAAAGGCAGGCAGGCAGCCCTGAGTTGGCCAGTGAACATAGGCAGGTGCAGGGAAAGCCTAAGATGTGTATAGAGCCCTTTCTGCTCAGGCTAAGGCTTTAGCCCCATTCCAGCCCCCAAATCCAGCCCAGTAGCGAGCTGGGCCAGGTGAAGGCTGAAAATACACTCATCCTAGAGCTTATGGAGCCCTTGCTAAGCCACTATCTTACATACTCCTCCCACAGTACTCTGCAGTAGATGATCACATCCCCATTTTGCAAAAACATCAGCAGCAGTAGCTTCAACTTGCATGGTAATCACTATAACCCAGACATTTATTCTCAGAACTTTACATGCATCATTTGACCCTCAGGACCATCCTATGGGGTCAATATTGCTATCATCCCCCTTATACGTGTGATGAAATTGAGGTACAGAGAGGTTAAATAACTTGCCTAAGGTAACACAGTTGATAACAGATAGAGCCAGCATTTAAACCGAAGCATTCTGACTCCAGAGTTTGTGCTCTTAATGCCTATGCTGATAGGAAAACCAAACTCAGAGACGGGAGTGGCTTCTCAAGGTCACACTGGGAGTCTGTGGTGAAGTTCATTTTGCACCAGCACACCTGACTCACAGCCCAGCAATGCCACTGACTTGGCCTGCATTTCCCCAGCTTTCCGCCCTAGCACTCCAAGCTCACACAGGCTCTGAAGATCGGCTATTGTCTTTAGACTTTATCTTCATTTTTTAAAAATGTTCTTTTGCCTCGCCCCCCCTCCCCAATTTGCATGATTCCAAGCAGAAACTTGGCTTTCATACCAGTCCATGCCCTGAATGGCAGAGGCCAGGAGAGGAGGCTGGGCTGCCGACAAGTGGGTGGCATTTGCTGGAGGCGTTTTTCCATTCACTAAGTGTCTTTGTCCCCCAAAGACTAAAGGAGAGATCTGAACAAGGAGTCCTCTGGGCTGGGCTGGAACAATCCCTCCCAAAACTTCCCTGAAAGGTACACACATGTTTGTGGTTGTTCATACATGTGCGCCTGTGTTCTCACACATGTCTGGATGAACAAGGTGTGGATGAACAGTGTGTGAAGGAGCTTACGTGTGTGGCTGTCTGGGTGTGTTCATACTTATTGATATCTGCGCATGTGTCACTGCAGTGGGAGGGGGTAAGTAGATGTGAGTGTGTGTGGGCCCGGTGTATGATGGGAGTGGGCTGGGCGTGTGCATGTGTCAGCATGCGGGGATGGGCCTGTGAAGTTCTGGAGGGCGGCATAACCTCTGGGCCCTTCTGCTAATCTGGCTGGCCTCAGCCTGCCCTGCCCACCTCGGGCACACCTGTTGGCCCAGTTCTGCAGCCCACATCAGAGATTGCCTTACTCTCTGTGGCAACTTGAGTTTTCTTGTCACTCCCCGCCAGACTCGCAGCCTCTCCCTCAAGACCACTGTAAGGGAGGTAAGCACACACTAGCCCAGGACCCTGAAACCCAGCATGATGGCGTTCCTGGTGGCCTGGGATCAGGCATAGGCCGCCACCATCAGAATGTGAAGGGTTATTCATGTTGAAGCACTCCAATAACGCCAAAAGATGGGGACTGTGTCTGTCAAAATATGTCAGGAAAACAGAAACTATCATAGGTCTTTCAACAGAAGGAGTTTCACCGGGGGGGGGGGGGGGTTAACCTGGGTAGCAGAGAGTCAGGAGTCAGTCAGCCCAGCTTCAGGTCCTGGCTCTGCTGTTTACTTGCTCTTTGACTTAAGTTACGTGACCTCTCTGTGTCTCGGGATCCTCCAAATAAGCTAGGAATGATAATAGTGGTACATAGTTCACAGGCTCGTGGGGAGGTTAAATGAACCAATGTATGTGAAAGTGTTCAGAGCAGTGCCTGGCACACACTAAGTACTGTGTAAGTGCAGGTTGTTATTGGTAGTAGTATGGTGCCTGAGGAGTTGAGATGGAATTTCTGGGTTTCTAGGATCTGCCTCACCCTAGGAGGGCATTTTCCTCTCTCTGGATCTCTGCCTGTCCCAGCATCTGGTCCGGAAATCTTCGTACACTGCCAGGATGGTGACAGAAACAGGCAGTGGGCAGCATCTTGCCACTTGGCATTGGGCCGGGGCCTCTCACCCTCTTTTGCCCAGAGTGCTCTTCATCAGCTCCCAGATGCGCATGCACATCTGGATGCACATCAGAGGCTCAGCCCATTCCAGGCGTGGCCCCAGCCCTGTAATCCAAGCCCCTTGGAACATCCCCACACACCTGCATAACTCATGATTCACAAAGGACTCACCAGCCATTAGCTCATTTGGCAGGCATGACAATCCTGGGAGATGGAGATTTTTAACCTCTCCCCACCCCCACCACTGACAGAGGAATGCTGAGTCTCAGAGAGGTTGAGCAATTTACCCAGGGCACACAGCTATGGCAGAGTCAGGGTGTGACCTCCCAGCTGTCTGACTTCAGGCCCCCACTCATAACCCCTCTAGCCATGGTGTCTGAGGGTCTGTGGATACATCAGTCTCCCCCACAGCAACCCAAGCCCCCAAGACCTCTGTATCTCTTTGCCCATCAGCGTCCAGCAGTGCCTGGAAGAGAGGCCAGTGCCCAATGGGGTACAGCCCATAGACCAAACTCAGTCTAGAGATAGGTTTTCTTCAGCGTGTAGAATATTTCTAGGAATCTAAGATTAGTCACAAAGATTGCAAAATGGGATGCTTTCATATAAAAATTGGTTTCCTGATCCTCTCTAAAAATTCAGGAGCCCTGGCAACCATGGGCTCACTTTAAAACATGGAATAGGGCACGTGGCTTCCATTTAACCCCAGCCCTGGGCACTCCCTGTCAGAGCCCCAGCTGCCACTCCTCAACCTGCTTGCGCTATGGCTTCCTATGACTTGGTCTGAATGGGCATCTGGGCTCGTGCCTCCTGGGGTAGAGTATGAGCCCAAGGGAAGGCCTGGGGGCCAAGGTAGCTGTCTACCCACATGAACTCACCAATATCAGCTACATATTCATCTATCCCCTGGCCTGTCCATTCAGGCCTCTCTCTCTCCACCCCGTCTAGCAGGAAACATTAGAAAAAGACAGAGGTTTTTTGCTCATAAGTAAAGAGTTTTGGGATGGCAGGGGATAGGGGCATTTCTTCTGGCCAGAGTAAAATTAGGGGAAGCTTCCAGGAAAAGCCTGGAAGGATGAGCAGAATTTGGGGTGGATGGATATGGGAGAAGAAGGGAGAGTAGAATTAGCATCAAGAGTAGCAAAGGCAAGGAGGTGGCCGTGACTGGGTTGTGCACTGGGATGGTTGCATGGTTGAGAATGACTGAGTCTTGGGGTGATGGAGGGTACCAGGGGAAGCGGGGATGGGAATTAACATTTGCAGACCCCTCATCTCTGGAGATCCAAATCCCTGCCTGGAACCCTGTGAGGGACACTCTTGTAGTAACCCAGTTAGTTCTCGCAGTCATCCTGTGAACCCAAGACTACAGAAGCAATCATTATAAATGAGTGAATTGAGTTTAGAGGTTGGGCCATTTGCCCCACACCACACAACTAGTGGAAGGACTGGAATTTTCCCCAGGTCCACACTGGGAGAAAGAGGGTTGGGGAGCCAGTGAAGGCTTTGAGCAGGTGAATAGCCTGGTCTGTCATGCCTTCTGGGTCATGGGCAGGTGGCTCAGGGGATATGGAGGGGAATCCCTATCTCTTTCTGCCTCCCCCCCCCCACCCACAGCTTACTCACCAAGCCTGTTGATCCCACCTTCTAAATTGCTCTACATCCCCACTGCTTTGCCATTAGTCCAGGCCCCCATTCCTCTCATCTGGCTCAGGCCAGGAGTCTTCCACATGAGCCTCCCTGCTCACATTCTTTCTCCCTTCCCATCCATTCTCTTGCTGCAGCCAGAGTGAACTTCCAAAAGGTCAGAGCTGACTGTACCACCCCCACCCCATGCTCACAGCCTCTCATTTGCTGAGAACCCTCCAAAAAACTCCCTGTTGCTGAAGGGTCTGCTTTCCCATTGGCTCCTGCCTGCCTCTGTCTGGACTCTCCTTTTCACTCCTCTGCATTTTTCAGTGCCAGGCTCACTCCTTACATCCTTAGGATTCAATTCAGGTGCTGCTTCTCCTGGAAACTTGTCCTTACTTCTCTCCTTCTGCAGCTGAGTTAGGCAGCCCTGCCCTGGATTCCTAGAGCCCCCTAGGCTCACCTCCACCATGGTCCTTTTGTGTGTACTCTGCAAGAACAGCACCTTCCTCCGTGGTCTCCTGCAAGAGTGGGCATTCCTCCCAGGAAGAACCAAGGGCCATTAGTACAGTGATTAAGAGCATGGATTCAGGAATTTCCTGCTGGCTCGATGGGTTAAGGATCTGGTATTGTCACTGCTTTGGTTCTGGTTACAGCTGTGGTACAGGTTTGATCCCTGGCTTGGGAACTTTTGCACACAATAGAGGTGGCCAAAACAAAAATAAATAAGTAAAAAATAAAAAGAGCATGAACTCTGGACTCACACTGCCTGGCTTTGAACACTGGTACTGCCAATGTAGTAGATGTGGGCTCTTGATTTCCCTTTGCCACTCTATGCCTCAGTTTCCTCCTGAAAAATGCAGATTATAATAGCGTCAACCGTCCAGAAGGCTTTTGTGAGAAAGACAGGAGAGTGTCCATGTAAAGCACTTAGGACAGTGCACAGCTTACAGTAAGTGCTCAATAAACTCAGCTATTATAATTCATTTCTGTAGCCCCAGGGCCTGGCACAGAGTGAGAGTTTGGTGGCTGGATGGGGGCCTAGACTACCATGGGTCAGGGGAGCCTCGCCTTCTTGGAGGGAGGCCTCACTGGAAAATGAGCCACTGACTAAGTGGCTGGGAAGGGGTTAGGGGAAGACGTGGCCCCCAGGGAGCAACTTCAGAGCTAATGGCTGGGCATGCGGCAGCTCCTATCTGGTCCAGTACCCAGCCAGTTTCCCTCACCAATGTGGTTCTAATAGTCAGCTGACACCTCATTAGCCTAAGTCCAGGTCCAATTCTGCTGCTGCGCAGTGAGCAAGCAAGCTGCTGGGGGGCCAGAGGCTCATTAGGGCCAGGCCTTCACCAAGGCCAGAGGGCCCACAAATGCTCAGGGCCCAGTCAATGTGTTTCCAATCAGCAATTAGTCTTTAATTAATGGGGCTGCAAAATGATTATTTTCCCGTCTGAATGGCGGAGTGGGCAGGGAGCCGGCAGGAATGGCCATCTGGGGAGAGTTAAGCTGGAGTTATAAGAGGAGACACAAAGAAAGGAACCAAACACCCCAGTTTGGGCCAAAATCATGGCCTTGGGCAAGCCGAATGTCACCCAGCCCAGTGGCAAATGAAAGCCAGGCCTGGGTTCCTGGTGGCACCTGCTCTTGCCCAGGCTCTATTGCCCCAGTGGCTCTGGGGATGGCCAAGGGGATATCCTGTGAGGCTTTGGTTTCCCCAGATGTACCATGAGGGGTTTTATGGTGATTCTCCAGGGGACCCCACAACTCTGGGGCTCTGATGGAGTTGCCCAAGCCACACATGACTTAGTGCAAAAGCTGGTTCTCCTATCATGCTCCCTGACATCCCAGCCAGGCCTCATCTCTAAAATGGGAAGGGAAGGAGTTCCCGTCGTGGCTCAGTGGTTAACGAATTCCACTAGGAGCCATGAGAGTGTGGGTTCGATCCCTGGCCTCGCTCAGTGGGTTAAGAATCCAGTGTTGCCTTGAGCTGTGGTGTAGGTCGCAGACGCAGCTCGGATCTGGCATTGCTATGACTCTGGCATAGGCCAGCAGCTACAGCTCCAATTAGATTCCTAGCCTGGGCCTCCACATGCCACGGGTGTGGCCCTAGAAAATACTAAATAAATAAATAAATAAATAAATAAAATGGGATGGGAAGTCATCCATCAGCTCCTGGGAGTTTCCATCCTGAGTGCCTCCAAACCTGGTTCTCATACCCTCTACCCCCAGCAACCAGAGGAGGAAGAGCTAATGAGGATGGAAGTCATTGTGTACTGAGTGGCTGCTGAGTTTGTCCCCTGCACTATCCTACCTGAGGAAGGGATTGTTTTTATTGCCCCAGCTTCACAGAAGAGGAACCTGGATTACTGGGCAGTTAATACTGAGTGAGCACTGAACCCAAGGAGGCCCTGCTTTGGAGCCCAAATACTTAAACACCAAATAAGGGGCAGCTTCTCTTTATTTGGTGAGGCTCCATCTTGGAAACAGCTTGACACTCTTTCCCAAGATCTAGAACCATAGGCAAAGGACATAAGCCCTGGCTAAGCAGTTAGTGATGAACATATTCAGTACCCACCCCTACCCCCAAATTGTGGATAAGGAGACCAAGACCCAGAGAGGTCAGGGACATGTCCAGGACCATATTGCAGGTTCTTGAGAGTTCTAGGCTTGGGACCCAGCTTACTGACTCCTAGGGCTGTTCATTTGGAGCAAAATCCCTTCTCCTGGGGCTTCTCCCTCTCCTTCATCCATGCCAGCCTATGGACTCTGCTTCTTAGATATGCCACCAGTCCACCAGCATTTCCCCATCACCTCTGTGCCACCCCTGTGATTAAATCTTCTCCTACTCCTCCACCTGGAGTGGCTGCCTCAGCTCCCTTGGTGGCTTCCAGATGTACACCTTGTATCCTATTGCACGCTTGCTTAGGAAGCCTCAGTGACTCCCTGTGGTCTGCTGAATGAAATACAAATTCTTCAGCCTGCCATCCAGGGCCTTCCACATAAAGCTCCAATCCACTTTTCCAGTTTTAACTCCATTTTCCCGCTAGTAAATCTTATGCCTCAGTCAAACAAAACTCATCAAAGATTGGTTTCCTGCTCTGTAGAATTGTTGTGAGGATTAAATTAGTTGCTCTATGTAAAGCCCTTGGAACAGTGCCTGGCACAGACAAGGGATATATCAGCATATAGATACAGATACAAATACAGATACGCTCCTATGCTCAATGGGTTCCCTTGACTTGCAGTGGCCCCAGCCTTCAAGGCTTTTGGCTACCTGCGTTACTTCCTCTGCTTTCTCTGCTGTCTGTCCTCTGCCCTGAATCCAACGGGCATTTTCTTCATCCTCAGCCATGGCTGCCTAGTATTCTGCATCCACAGCATGTGGATGTTCTCAGACCAGTGACAATGCTAGCTCCTTAACCCACTGAGCCACCAGGGAACTCCCCCTAGTCAGTCTTTTTTTAGTGGTCAGTGTGTGCATATGCTCTTGAGTAGCTTCAAAGCAAGTTAAAGGCAGGTGATATGGTGTAGGGAAAAGAGCACAGGTCTGAGCTTCAGACTGACTTTAAATCTTAGCACTGCCAGGTTCCAGCTGTGTAACCTTGGACCTAGCCTTTCTAAGACCCAGTTTCCTCAGCATTAAAATAGTCCTTATCTGACTTTTTTTTTAAGGGTTGGCCCAAGAGAGCGTGAACTCTCTGGCACACAGTGGGAACTCTCATCTCTTACACTTTTGTGCTGAGGAGCTAGAGAGGAGCCCTGGCGATTATGGGCCGAGGCTTGTCTGCTTCTGGCCTGGGAGGTATTTCATAAGTATCTTGACCTCTTCCCAATTCCTCAGGCCCAGGTGACTGTGTCCTTCCCTAGTCCTTCCCTGGTCCAGCCTCTAGCACTTACAGCAATGACCTGAGCTGGTCAGAACAAGACCAGCTTCCCTTGTGTTTCTTAAAATGAAATTTGCCATTGATTGAGGATGGGTGGCACCGAGTCAGTGCCTTCTGGCAATTTTCTTCCAATAACCTTCATGGGAATCACCTTCATGGGAATTCCTGGGAATTCTCCATGGGTTCCAGACCACCTGCCAGCTCCCCATGGCTGCGCCCAAGCTGTATCTTTGGTCAGACTGTGAGCCAGCCCTGCTCCCATTCCTTGCATAAAGAGAGCTGGAGAATGACCCCATATCTGGCCTCACCTTCTGAGGATTCCTAGGTGGACAGACTTGGAGCCATGCAGAACGCCTAGGAAAGCAAGAGGCCTAGCTATGGTTCTCACACTGCTGATGCCTGACCATAAACCCCAGGGCCAGTCCCTTCTCCTTTTGACCTTCAGATGTTGAATTTCATGACACAGTCTAGGCCTCTATGATCTCTCACCTGGATCACTGCACTGGTCCCTGACGCCTCTCCCTCTTCCATGCTTTCCCACCTCAGTCTATTCTCAATGCAAAAGCCAGCAGGACCCTATTAAAACATACACCACATCTTGTCATGCCTCAGTTCAAAATCATCCCTTTGCTTCTCAACAAGCATAGTAAATGCCAAAGGTCTTGCAGTGACCTATAAGACACTAAATCATGGATTTTCAAGTCATGCTTGGTAGCACATTGGAGCCATCTAGGGAGTCTCATCCTCAGAAGTTCTAGCTTTATTGGTCTGGGATGCAGTCTGGGTGTGGGGAAGTCAAAAACTCCCCAGAATTGTCTAGATGAGACCCAGTGCCCATGTGATTAGTCTCTACCACCTGCCTTACCTCTCTTACTTTATCTCTTACTTCCTGCCATTCACTCTGCTGCAGACACTCACTTCCCTTGCTCTTCTTCAAATACTCTGGGAATGTTCCTGCCCAAGGGCTTTTGCATTGACTGTATGAGTTACTTTTCCTCCAGCTACCTGTATGTCCAGCTCCCTCGCTTTATTCAGATTCCTGCTTAGATATTACCTTCTCAGAGCTTTCCCTACTCACTCAAGCTAAAATATCACCTTCCATCACCATTACTCTCTTACCATTACCCTGCCTCATTTTCCTTATAGCACTCATCACTATCAGGCATTTTGTTTATTTATTCAGTTATTGGATTATTGGTCTGTCTCCCTTCACTAAGATATTAGGTCCATGAGGGACAGAGCTTCGTTTTGTTTATTCCTATATTCCCCAGCATTTATAATAGTGCTTGGAACATAGTAAATGTTTCATAAAGATTTGTTGGGTAAGAGAATGAATCAAAGCAATAGAAGAAGAATCTTGGGAATTGAGCCCATATAGATTGGAATTTCCAGCTCAGTTTTTTCTAGTTCTGTAAGCTTGGGAAACTCATTGAGCCTCTCTGATCTTAAGTTTCCACACCTGTTAAATGGGCCTAGAAATGTCTACGTTATAGGGTGGTTATGCTGACTGATTGTTCAATAACAGTTTGTAGACAGTCCTACAAGCAGCCAAGCCAGGTGGCTGATCATTTGCTATTTTACCTAGACTCTACTTTTAGCTCTCCCCTAATAATTGTTTAGCTTTTTACTTCGAAATGATCATAAATTCAGAGGATGTTGCAAAGGCAATACAGAGACATCGGCAACAGTGGCAGAGTAAGGACCTCCAAAAAGCCATTCCTCCATAAAAACATCCAAAACACTGGTTAAAAAACAGGATCAACTCTTTCAGAACTCTAGAAATTAATCAAAGGCTTTCAGGAATCAAAGGAGTGTTAAATCAAGAAAAGAGACTGAATCTTGGTAAGAATAGTGAGGTTTTGGGTATTTTAACTTGCTTTATTCCCATCCATGGTCCCCAGCTCTATAGTAGCCTTGAAAATGAACAGCCCAGGAGTTCCTGTGGTGGCGCAGTGGTTAACGAATCTGACTAGGAACCATGAGGTTTCGGGTTCGGTCCCTGCCCTTGCTCAGTGGGTTAACGATCCGGTGTTGCCATGAGCTGTGGTGTAGGTCGAAGACGCAGCTTGGATCCTGGATTGCTCTGGCTCTGGCGTAGGCTGGCGGCTACAGCTCCAATTAGACCCCTAGCCTGGGAACCTCCATATGCCGCGGGAGCGGCCCAAGAAATGGCAGAAAAAAAAAAAAATGAACAGCCCAGAATCACAGCAATCTGGCAACCATTGGAGAAACAGGAATAGGATTGGAGGTCCTTCAAAGCCCCATTCTCAGAGAACTGTCATTGTTTTACCTATCTGGTGTTTCACATGAAGACACCACTTGCAAGGCTTGTCTTTATTTAATCAGACTTAGAGTTCACCCAGTGCAATCAGATTTTTCTGCAGGGGCATTTGTTAAAAATAATCAGTGGAAATTGTTTAATAGCATGGCTGCCTAAAGTAGTAGATAAGGGTTGGAACAAATAATAGGCCAACCAAAAAACTTAAAAAGAACAGCTAAATATATCCATAGGGGTCTTGGGAAAGCCCTCACATATTCGTGGGAATCTAGAAGGACAGACAAGTCTTGCTCCTAATTGTGAAATAACTGAGAAGGTCCTAAGCATTCACTTCTGGCTGACTTTGAATCTCAGCACAAACAGGAAGTGAAGGCTAAGGCTGAGTTGTAAACTGCCTGGCTGATTATTGAAGATATGTCCAGCATGCACACAGAACCCTGTGGCAAAGACTGGGAAATTTATTAGTTCCAGGCATTTAAGAAACTTTCTGTTTAATCACTAGCTGACCGCTAAGCTAACCAAGCAGAAACATCACTGGCCACACATGACAAAGAATACATATTTTATGGAATTAATTCCAGAAAACTTGCTAAACAAGGGATCAGTGACAACCACAACAAACAGCAACAACAACAAACTCTGATGAAAGGGGAGAGTCTGATTTTTTTTATAGCTGCTATATTATACTATTTAAAATGTTCAGTTTTCAACAGCAACAAAAATGAACATGCAAATAATCAAGAAAGTATGAACTACAAACAGGAAAAAATCCCACTACATAGGAACTGTCCCTGAGGAAGCCCAGATATTGCACTTACTAGACAAATACTTTTATAATATGTTCAAAGAACTAAGGGGAACCAAGACTAAATGATTAGAGGAAAATATAATACAATGTTTTGCCGATAGAGAATATAAAAATAGATACATTATATATAAGAACAAAATATAGGTTACAATAACTAAAATGAAAAATGTACTAGTGAGTCAATATCAGATTTAAGCAGGTAGAAGACGAAATCAGCAAACTTTTTTTGACTGCACCCATAGCAAGTAGAAGTTCCTGAGCTCATGTCACAGCAATGACAACGCTGGATCCCCAACCTGCTGAGCCACAGAGGAACTCTGTAATCAGCAAATTTGAAGATAGGTCAGTTAAAATCATTCACTTTGAAGAAAAGAAAGAAAAAAGAATGATGAAAAGTGAACAGAGTCTCAGAGATCTGTGAGAAACCAGCCAGCATATCAATACAGGAATCCCAGAAAGATAGGTGACAGAGAAAGGCCTAGAAAGAATGTTTGAAGAAATAATGACTGAACTCTTTCTAAATTTGAGAGAAGCTATAATCTACATACCCAGTAAGCTTAATAAAATCCCAGTAGGATAAATTCAAAGAGATCCAAACGTAGACATATTGTAATCAAACAGACAAAAGCCAAAGCATTTGACTCAAAAGCCACAAGAGAGAAGTGACTCATCACATAAAAGGAATTCTCAATAAAACTAAGAGCTGAGGGAGTTCCTGTTGTGGCTCAGTGGGTTAAGAACCCAACAGTGTGCATGAGAATGCAGGTTTGATCCCTGGCCTTGCTCAGTGAATTAGGGATCCAGCATTTCTGTGGCTGTGGCATAGGCTGGGAGCTTCACCTCTGATTTGACCCCTAGCCTGGGAACTTCCATATGCCATTGGTGCAGCCATAAAAAGAAAAAAAAACAAACAAATTAAGAGCTGATATCTAATTAGAAACAATGGAGACCAAAAGGATGACATACACAAAGTGCTGAAAGAAAAATTTTGTCAACCAAGAATTCTTTATCTAGCAACACAATCCCTCAAATAATGAAGTAAAAATTAAAACATTCCCAGATACACAAAACAGGCAATCTATCTTTACCAGACCTGTCCAACAACAGTAGAATGCACATTCTACTCAAGTGTCCATGAAACATTCCCCACACAGACTCTATGTTAGGTCATAGAACTAGTCTCAATAAATATAAAAAGATGTAAATCACCAAAATTATATTTTCCAACTACGATGGAATGAAATTAGAAATCAATAACAATGAGAGTTTGATGATATTTCAAATACATGAAAATTAAACAGCACATGCCTAAGTACCAACTAGGTCAAAGGAGAAATTACAAGGTAAATTAGAAAATAGTTTGAGATAAAAAAATACCCAGCATAATATACCAAACTTATGAGGTGTGGCTAAAGTAGTGCTTTAACAAAAATTTATGAATAAAAATATTTTATATAAAAATAGTGATTTCATATCAATAACCTAACTTTCCAACTTAAGAAAAAAGAAAAAGGAGAGAAAACTAAACCTAAAATAAGTGGAAATAAGGAAATAATACATAGAGTGGAAATAATTAGAGAGTAGAAAATTTGCAGAGAAAATCAAGGAAACCAAAAATTGGTTTTTTGAAAAGATCAACAAAATTATCCAATATTTGGCAAGCTAGACTGACCAAGAAAAAAAGATGGAAACCTCAAATTACTAAAACTGGGAATGAAAGATGATACATTACTACCAACCTTACAGAAATAAAAGTGATTATGTGGTAACAGTATGGATAATTGTATTCTAACACATTAGAAAACTTAGATGACAAATTGAACAAACTCCTAAAAAGGCACAAATTACTTAAACTAACTCAAGAAAGTCCTAAGGAACACACACACACACACACACACACAATTAGAACTAATAATCAAATTCACCAGGGTTGCAGTATACAAGGCCAATATAAAAATTTTATTTCCATACACTTGGAATAACAATAAAAATGCAATTAAGAAAATGGTACTGTTTGCAATACCATCAAAAATAATACAATACTTAGTAATCGATGTTTTAAGATATGTGTAAGACTGAGCACTACAAAATATTGAATGACATTAGGTCCTAAGTAAATGGAAAGACATCCCATGTTCATGGATGGGAAGACTTAATATTGTTAAGATGTCACTGTTTATCAAATGGACCTACAGATTCAACATAATCTCTAACAAAATCCCAATTGCATTTTTTTACGGAAATTGACAGGCTGATCCTAAAATTCAAATGGAAATACAAGGGCCAAACAGTCTTTGTGGTTAATGTTATCTGTCAACTTAAGTGGGCTATGGGATGCCCAGATAGCTGGTTAAAATTATTTCCGGGTGTGTCTGTGAAGGTGTTTCTGGAAGAGATTAGCATTTGAAATGATGGACTGAGTAAAGCAGACAGCTCTCACCAATGTGGGTGGGCATTGACCAATCTGTTGAGTTGCTGAATAGAACAATAAAAGCAAAGGAAGGTTGAATTCACTTTCTGCCTGACTGCTGATCTGGAACATTGATTTCCTCCTCCTCTCAGTGTTCCTGGTTTTCAGGCTTTCAATTGGATTGGAATGGACACCATTTGCTCTACAACTCTCAGACCTTTGAACTACACCACCAGTTTCCTGGGTCTCTAGCTTGCAGATGGCAGATTATGGGACTTCTTAACCTCCATAATCACATGAGCCAATATCTTGTTTTATAGAAATATAGCTATATATCCTGTTAATTCTGTTTCTCTGAAGAACCCTGACTAATAAAACAATCTTGAAAAACTGACAAGGGTTTAATCTTCAAAATATACAAATAACTCACACAACTGAACAATAACAACAAAAAACAACCCAACTAAAAACTGGGCAGAAAACCTAAATAGACATTTTTTCAATGAAGACGTACAGGTGGCCAGTAGGCACATAAAAAAATCCTCAACATCACAAATTATTAGAGAAATGCAAATCAAAACTACAATGAGGTATCACCTCACACCAGTCAGAATGGCCATCATTTATACGTCTACAGATAACAAATGTTGGAGAGGGTGTGGGGAAAAGGGAACCCTCCTACACTGTTGGTGGGAATGTAAATTGGTAAAACTTCTATAGAAAACATTATGGAGGTTCCTCTGAAAACTAAATATAGAGCTACCATATAATCCAGCAGTGCCACTCCTGGGCATATATCTGGACAAAACTTTCATTCAAAAAGATACATGCACCCCTATGTCCATTGCAGCACTATTCACAATAGCCAAGACATGGAAACAACCTAAATGTCCATCGACAGATGAATGGATTAAGAAGATGTAGTATATATACATTGGACTACTACTCAGCCACAAAAAGAATTAAATAATGCCATTTGCTGCAACATGGATGTAACTACAGATTCTCATCCTAAGCGAGGTAAGTCATAAAGAGAAAGACAAGTATCATATGGTATCACTTACATGTGGAATCTAAAATATGACACAAATGAACCTATCTACAAAACAGAAACACACTCAAGGACATAGGGAACAGACTGTGGTTGCCAATAGGGAGGGAGGGAGAGGAGTGGATTGGGAGTTTGGGGTTAGTAAATGCAAACTGTTACATTTACAAAGGATAAGCAATGAGATCCTACTGTTTAACACAGGCAACTATATACAATCTCTTGGGACAGATCATGATGGTAGATAATATAAGAAAAGGAATGTATGTATATGCATGACTCAGTCATTTTGTTGTATAGCAAAAATTGACACAACACTGTAAATCAACTATACTTTAATAAAAAATAAAAAATAAATGAAAAGAAAAAAATACAAAGTTGGTCCTTTAAAATTTCCCAATTTCAAAACTTGCTACAAAGCTACATTAAATGCAGTTTGTGTGGTACTGGCATAAAGATAGACATATAGATGAATAGAAAAGAATAGAGGGTCTATAAATAAACCTATAAATTTATGTTTAATTAGTTTTCAATAGGGGTATCAAGACCTTTCAAGAGGAAGTGAATAACAGTCTTCTCAACAAATAGTTCTTGTAAAAATAGAAATACACATGCAAAAGAATGAATTTGGACCTCTACCTCATACCCTATACAAAAAAATACCTCAAAATGAATCAAAGACCTACATTTAAGAGCTGAAACAATAAAACATATATTTTAAAAAAAATTTTAATTGTACAGTTGCATTATTTAATTATAATTATCATAAATTCTTTGATGGAGAGGAAGTCAAAATCAGATCTAAGAAGACTTCAGCATTCCAAGAATGATGTCAAATGACCCCCTTCACAGTATATTTTGCACTTATTTACTATGAGTTATATTTCTTCTCCAGAGATTCCTTGTTTGTGTATCAATTGTAGATTTTTGGTTTGCAGTTATTCTGAAGTTTTGATATGAGTCTATGTATATATGAAATTATTTTAAGTTGTTGGTTTTTTAATTGCACGTTCATCTCCAGTGTCCTGCATTTGTACCCAGCTCTTCTCATGATTTCCGATTTTGGTGGTATAATTGTGCATGGATGATTTCATTTCTTTAATGTATATATACCTTTACTGGTGAGCCTTGTCATTTGCGGCATTTTTGTTTCCTGTTACTGTCTTTTCTTTTCTGCCTAGAGAAGTTCCTTTAGTATTTGTCATAAGGCTGGTTTAGTGTTGCTGAATTCTCTTAGCTTTTGCTTATCTGTGAGGGTTTTGATTTTTCCTTCAAATCTGAATGAGAGCCTTGCTGGGTAGAGTAACATTGGTTGGAGGTTTTTCCCTTTCATCATGTTAAGTATATCATCATGCCACTCCCTTCTGGCCTGCAGAGTTTCTGCTGAAAAATCTGCTGATAACCTTATCATGGTTCCCTTGTATGTTACTTGTTTCTTTTCCCTAGCTGCTTTCAAGATTTTCTCTTTGTCTTTAATTTTGGTTAGTTTGAATAATATGTGTCTTGGTGTATTCCTCCCTGGGTTTATTTTATATGGTACTCATTGTGCTTCCTGGATTTGAGTGAGTGGTTCCTTTCCCATGTTAGGGAAGTTTTTGGCTATTATCTCTTGGAATATTTTTTCTGTCCCCTTCTCTCTCTCTTCTCCTTCTGGCACCCCTATAATATGGATGTTGTTGCATTTCATGTTGTCCCAGAGTTCTCTGAGACTCTCTTCATTTCTTTTCAAACTTTTTTCTCTTTTCTGTTCTGCATCCATAATTTCCACTAATCTGTCCTCCACCTCGCTTATTCATTCTTCTGCCTCCTGTATTCTACTGTTAGCTGCTTCTAGTGAATTTTTTATTTCAGTTATTGTATTTTGCATCTCTTCTTAAGTTTTATATCTTGTATCTCTTTGCTCAGTGTTTCCTGTAAGTTATCCATCTTTGCCTCCAGTTTATTTCCAATGTCTTGCAACACCTTTAGCATCAACAGTCTAAAGTCTTTTTCCTGGAGGCTAAGAATCTCCTCATCACTTAGCTGATTATCTGGGATTTTTCCCTTCTCCCTCATCTGAGTTGTAGTTCTCTGTCTTTTCATTTTTATAGGTTTTTGGTGTGGTGACCTTTTTCCAGATAATAGGGTTGTAGCCTCTCTTACTTCTAGAGTCTGCTCCCCTTGTGGCTGAAGTCAGTATGGGGGGCTTGCTGTAGGCTTCCTGATGGGAGGGGCTTATGCCTGCCCCCTGGTAGGTGGAGCTGATTCTAATCCCTCTGGTGGGTGGGGCTCAGTCTCTGGATGGGATTAGAGGCAGCTGTGTGCCTGGGGGGGTCTTTAGGTAGCCTGATTACTGAGGGGCACAGCTGTGATCCCACCTGGATTGTTGTTTGCCCTGGGACTTCTCAGCACTGACTGATGGGTGGGGCCAGGTTTTCCCAGAATGGCTACCTCCAGAGAAAGGCACACTGCTGAATATTCCAGAGAGCTTTTCTTTCAATGTCCATCCCTCACAACAAGCCACATTCACCCCCGTTTTCCCGGGATGTCCTCCAGGAACTGCAGTCAGGTTTGACCCAGATTCCTATGGAGACCTTGCTCTGCCCTGGGACCCAGTGCACATGAAAGTCTGTGTGCATCTTTTAAGAATGGGGTCTCTGTTTCCCCCAGTCCTATGGAGCTCCTGTGCACAAGCCCCACTGGCCTTCAATACCAGATGCTCCAGGGGCTCTTTCTCCCAGTGCCAGATCCCTGCATGTGAGGGTTTGATGTGTGGCTCAGAACTCTCACTCCTGTAGGTGAGTCTCTGTGAACCAGTTAGTTTTCAGTCTGTGGAGGTATGGGGTTGTTTATATCATGAAATCACCCCTCCTTCCTTTTGATGTGGCCTCTTCTTTTTCTTCTGGAGTAGGGTATCTTTTTTAAGGTTTCCAGTCCATTTGGGTGGGAATTGCTCAGCTTTTAGTTGTGAATTTTGTTGTTTTTAGGAGAGAAGTTGAGTTCCAGTCCTTCTATTCAGCCATCTTAATCCTCTCTCTAACACAATAAAACTTTTAGAAGAAAACATAAGTGTAAAACTTTTGAACTTCAATTATACTGTGGTTAGGATAAGCAACTGAAAGGATGAAAATGCAACCTGACTCTCCCAGAACCCAGGAAGTTAATAAGAAGCTCTAAATGCCCTCGAATTCCAGACCCTGTTCCCTATAGGTAAAAGATCATACTTTTTGCTGTTTTAGGGCTTGCTTTCTGCTCTGTACAAAACTTTGTGGAAGGGGAAAAACAGGCCCCTGAGTATGTGCCTCTATGCTTGAAACTTCTTGAAACTGCTCCTAACTGCTTGTTTGGCTTCTGTAAACCTGCTTGCATAAGATAAAAAGAGGAGAAGTCAATCGCCTAACTGACCCCAGTAAGATCGGGCGTGCCACAAAATGTTGAAAATCCTGATAAATATATCTTGGTGACAATATGTCTCCCCCACCCAGAGACAGGCACAAACATGTAACTCCAGAACAACTTAAAATTAATTGGTCCACAAAGCGCGGGCTCTCGAAGTTTTGAATTGACTGGTTTGCGATATTTTAAAATGATTAGTTTGTAAAAGCGCGGGCTTTGTTATGAACCCCATAAAAGCTGTCCCGACTCCACACTCGGGGCCGCAGTCCTCTACCCCTGCGTGGCGTACGACTGTGGGCCCCAGCGCGCTCGGAATAAAAATCCTCTTGCTGTTTGCATCAAGACCGCTTCTCGTGAGTGATTTGGGGTGTCGCCTCTTCCGAGTCAGGACGAGAGGGATTTTAACTCGACTGGCCTTTCAATTTGGTGCGTTGGCCGGGAAACCCGCGACTACCCCTCACACCCGAGAACCGACTTGGAGGTAAAGGGATCCCCTTTGGAACGTGTGAGTGTGTGTGTCGGCTGGCGTCTCTGTTCTGAGTGTCTGTTTTCGGTGATGCGCGCTTTCGGTTTGCAGCTGTCCTCTCAGACCGTAAGGACTGGGGGACTGTGATCAGCAGACGTACTAGGAGGATCACAGGCTGCCACCCTGGGGGACGCCCCGGGAGGTGGGGAGAGCCAGGGACGCCTGGTGGTCTCCTTCTGTCGGTCAGAGGACCGAGTTCTGTTGTTGAAGCGAAAGCTTCCCCCTCCGCGGCCGTCCAACTCTTTTGCCTGCCTGTGGAAGACGCGGACGGGTCGCGTGTGTCTGGATCTGTTGGTTTCTGTTTTGTGTGTCTTTGTCTTGTGCGTCCTTGTCTACAGTTTTAATATGGGACAGATGGTGACGACCCCTCTTAGTTTGACTCTCGACCATTGGACTGAAGTTAAATCCAGGGCTCATAATTTGTCAGTTCAGGTTAAGAAGGGACCTTGGCAGACTTTCTGTGTCTCTGAATGGCCGACATTCGATGTTGGATGGCCATCAGAGGGGACCTTTAATTCTGAGATTATCCTGGCTGTTAAAGCAATTATTTTTCAGACTGGACCCGGCTCTCATCCCAATCAGGAGCCCTATATCCTTACGTGACAAGATTTGGCAGAGGATCCTCCGCCATGGGTTAAACCATGGCTGAATAAGCCAAGAAAGCCAGGTCCCCGAATTCTGGCTCTTGGAGAGAAAAACAAACACTCGGCTGAAAAAGTCAAGCCCTCTCCTCATATCTACCCCGAGATTGAGGAGCCGCCGGCTTGGCCGGAACCCCAATCT
This sequence comes from Sus scrofa, assembly GCF_054392235.1. Classification (NCBI taxonomy): domain Eukaryota; kingdom Metazoa; phylum Chordata; class Mammalia; order Artiodactyla; family Suidae; genus Sus; species Sus scrofa. The sequence continues at coordinate 65,089,091 of NC_139401.1, forward strand.
GTTCCCCCACCCCCTTATCCGGCACAGGGTGCTGCGAGGGGACCCTCTGCCCCTCCTGGAGCTCCGGCGGTGGAGGGACCTGCTGCAGGGACTCGGAGCCGGAGGGGCGCCACCCCGGAGCGGACAGACGAGATCGCGACATTACCGCTGCGCACGTACGGCCCTCCCATACCGGGGGGCCAATTGCAGCCCCTCCAGTATTGGCCCTTTTCTTCTGCAGATCTCTATAATTGGAAAACTAACCATCCCCCTTTCTCGGAGGATCCCCAACGCCTCACGGGGTTGGTGGAGTCCCTTATGTTCTCTCACCAGCCTACTTGGGATGATTGTCAACAGCTGCTGCAGACACTCTTCACAACCGAGGAGCGAGAGAGAATTCTGTTAGAGGCTAGAAAAAATGTTCCTGGGGCCGACGGGCGACCCACGCAGTTGCAAAATGAAATTGACATGGGATTTCCCTTGACTCGCCCCGGTTGGGACTACAACACGGCTGAAGGTAGGGAGAGCTTGAAAATCTATCGCCAGGCTCTGGTGGCGGGTCTCCGGGGCGCCTCAAGACGGCCCACTAACTTGGCTAAGGTAAGAGAGGTGATGCAGGGACCGAATGAACCTCCCTCAGTTTTTCTTGAGAGGCTCATGGAAGCCTTCAGGCGGTTCACCCCTTTTGATCCTACCTTGGAGGCCCAGAAAGCCTCAGTGGCCCTGGCCTTCATAGGACAGTCAGCCCTGGATATCAGAAAGAAGCTTCAGAGACTGGAAGGGTTACAGGAGGCTGAGTTACGTGATCTAGTGAAGGAGGCAGAGAAAGTGTATTACAAAAGGGAGACAGAAGAAGAAAGGGAACAAAGAAAAGAAAGAAAAAGAGAGGAAAGGGAGGAAAGACGTAATAAACGGCAAGAGAAGAATTTGACTAAGATCTTGGCTGCAGTGGTTGAAGGGAAAAGCAATAGGAAAAGAGAGAGAGATTTTAGGAAAATTAGGTCAGGCCCTAGACAGTCAGGGAACCTGGGCAATAGGACCCCACTCGACAAGGACCAATGTGCATATTGTAAAGAAAAAGGACACTGGGCAAGGGACTGCCCCAAGAAGGGAAACAAAGGACTGAAGATCTTAGCTCTGGAAGAAGATAAAGACTAGGGAAGACGGGGTTCGGACCCCCTCCCCGAGCCCAGGGTAACTTTAAAGGTGGAGGGGCAACCAGTTGAGTTTCTGGTTGATACCGGAGCGAAACATTCAGTGCTACTACAGCCATTAGGAAAACTAAAAGATAAAAAATCCTGGGTGATGGGTGCCACAGGGCAACAACAGTATCCATGGACTACCCGAAGAACAGTTGACTTGGGAGTGGGACGGGTAACCCACTCGTTTCTGGTCATACCTGAGTGCCCAGCACCCCTCTTAGGTAGAGACTTACTGACCAAGATGGGAGCACAAATTTCTTTTGAACAAGGGAAACCAGAAGTGTCTGCAAATAACAAACCTATCACTGTGTTGACCCTCCAATTAGATGACGAATATCGACTATATTCTCCCCTAGTAAAGCCTGATCAAAATATACAATTCTGGTTGGAACAGTTTCCCCAAGCCTGGGCAGAAACCGCAGGGATGGGTTTGACAAAGCAAGTTCCCCCACAGGTTATTCAACTGAAGGCCAGTGCTACACCAGTGTCAGTCAGACAGTACCCCTTGAGTAAAGAAGCTCGAGAAGGAATTCGGCCGCATGTTCAAAGATTAATCCAACAGGGCATCCTAGTTCCTGTCCAATCTCCCTGGAATACTCCCCTGCTACCGGTTAGAAAGCCTGGGACTAATGACTATCGACCAGTACAGGACTTGAGAGAGGTCAATAAACGGGTGCAGGATATACACCCAACAGTCCCGAACCCTTATAACCTCTTGTGTGCTCTCCCACCCCAACGGAGCTGGTATACAGTATTGGACTTAAAGGATGCCTTCTTCTGCCTGAGACTACATCCCACTAGCCAACCACTTTTTGCCTTCGAATGGAGAGATCCAGGTGCGGGAAGAACCGGGCAGCTCACTTGGACCCGACTGCCCCAAGGGTTCAAAAACTCCCCGACCATCTTTGACGAAGCCCTACACAGAGACCTGGCCAACTTCAGGATCCAACACCCCCAGGTGACCCTCCTCCAGTACGTGGATGACCTGCTTCTGGCGGGAGCCACCAAACAGGACTGCTTAGAAGGTACGAAGGCACTACTGCTGGAATTGTCTGACCTAGGCTACAGAGCCTCCGCTAAGAAGGCCCAGATTTGCAGGAGAGAGGTAACATACTTGGGGTACAGTTTGCGGGGCGGGCAGCGATGGCTGACGGAGGCACGGAAGAGAACTGTAGTCCAGATACCGGCCCCAACCACAGCCAAACAAGTAAGAGAGTTTTTGGGAACAGCTGGATTTTGCAGACTGTGGATCCCGGGGTTTGCGACCTTAGCAGCCCCACTCTACCCACTAACCAAAGAAAAAACTTTAATCAAAGAAATCAAAGAAGATGTAAAGAAATGGAAAGATATTCCATGTTCCTGGATTGGGAAAATCAATATTGTAAAAATGGCCATACTACCCAAAGCAATCTACAGATTCAATGCAATCCCTATCAAATTACCCATGACATTGTTCACACAACTAGAACAAACAATCCAAACATTTATATGGAACCACAAAAGACCCAGAATCGCCAAAGCAATCCTGAGAAACAAAAACCAAGCAGGAGGCATAACTCTCCCAGACTTCAAGAAATGCTACAAAGCCACAGTCATCAAAACAGTGTGGTACTGGTATCAAAACAGACAGACAGACCAATGGAACAGAATAGAGAACCCGGAAATAAACCCTGACACCTATGGTCAATTAATCCTTGCCTTGTTTCTGATCAGAAGAGGAAAGTATTCAGTCTTTCACCATCAAGTATGATGCTAGCTGGGTTTCACCATCAAGTATGATGTAGATATTCTTCATCAAATTGAGAACATTCTCCTCTATTTATAGTTGTATGAGAGCTGTAATCAGGAATGGGCATTGAGTTTTGCTAGATGTGTTTTCTGTATCAACTGATGTGACTATGCAATTTTTCTGTTTTTCCTGTTAATATTCTGAATTTTATTGATTGATGTTCAAATTTTGAACTAATCTTGCCTCCCTGGAATAAACCCCACTTGGTCAAGTTATATAACTTTTAAAAACATTGCTATATTTGGAGTTCCCATTGTGGCACAGTGGAAACAAATCCAAGTAGTATCATGAGGATGCAGGTTCGATCACTGGCCTTGCTTAGTGGGTCAGGGATCCTGTGTTTCTGTGGCTGTGGTGTAGGCCGGCAGCTATAGCTCCTATTCAGCCCCTAGCCTGGGAACTTCCATATGCCATGGGTACAGCCCTAAGGAAAAAAAAAAAAGGATTTGCTGAGTTTTATTTGCTAATATTTTGTTAAAGATGTTGTTTCTTTAGTGTGAAGGGTATTATTTTATACTTTTGTTTTTATACTTTCATTGTCTTGTTTTGGTATCAAAGTAATAGTAGCCTTGTAAAATGAGTTGAGTATGAATCTTCTATTTTCAGGAAGAAATTGTATAGAATTTGATGTTGATTTCTTAAAAGTTTGGTAGAACTCTCCAGTAAAAACATCTTGGCCTGGAGATTTCTTGTGGGGAAGTTTTTAATCACAAATTCATTTTTGATAGTTTTGGGGCTAATCAAATTATCTATTTCATATTGTGTGTGTTGTTGTTGTTTGTGCCTTGCTACAAATTGGTCCATTTCATCTAAGTTGTCAAACTTATGAGTTTAAAATTGTTCATGGTATTCCCTTTTCATCTTTTTGATTAGTTCAGGGTTTGTGATAATACCCCATATTTCATTCCTGATATGAGATGATTTGTGCTTTTTCCTTTTAATCATCAGTCTTGCCAGAGGTTAGTCAATTTTATTAATCTTTACAAAGAACCACCTTTCCTTTCCATTATTTTTGTCTGTTTTTTTTTTCTATTTTTAATTTTATTGTTTTCTGCTTATTTTTTATTTCCTTCCATCTGCTTGCTTTTGTGTTTAGTTCTCTATTCTTTTTCTAATTTCTTATGGTGGGAGTTTAGATAGTTGATTTGATTTTTTTCTCTTTTCTAATATAAGCATTTAGTGCTAAAAAGTTCTCTCATAGCACGGTTTTAGCTGCATTATACAGATTTTGATGTGTTGTATTTTCATTTTTATCCAGTTCAATGTATTATATACATGCATAACCTATCATCATCATCAACTGGGGTGGACATTTTACCATTTTGAGTAAAGTGTAGACACCCTACCTCCTTTTATGTCCCTCAGTATGCCCCTGTTTATCATATAGCTTTCTTTTTTCCCCCTTTTTGGCTACCAGGGAACTTCCTGTCAAACATAATATAGGAAATTCAAGAGGAAAATGAAAGGCCATGTATTTACCTATATTTTTACTCTTCCAGTCATTCCAATACATGTTTTTTTTTATTATTTCTTTTACATTTCAAGAACTTCCTTAAGCCATTCTTTTAGTGTGAGCCTATGAGCAGTAAATTCTCAGTTTTTCTTCATCTGAGAATTCCTTTCTTTACCCTGAATGCCCGCTAGATAATTTTGCTAGATATAGAACTCTGGGTTGCCAGTTCTTTTCTTTCAGCTCTTGAAAATACTGTGCTACTTCCTCTTGGACTCCATGGTTTCTGATGAGAAACTCACTGCCATTTGTGTTGTTTTATCCCCTAATTAATGTGTCTTTTCTCTCTCGTTGCTTTTAAGATTTTTTTCTTTGTCTTTAGTTCTCACAAGTTTGATTTGATGTGTCTTGGTGTGGCTTTCTTTGGGTTTATCCTTTTTAGGATTTACTCAGCTTACTGAATCTGTCAGTTTATGTCTTTTTGCCAAATTTGGGGGGATAGGGGACCATTAATTTTTTTAGTAGCTTTTCAGCCTCATCTGCATTCTCCTTTTCTTCCATGACATGGATCCAGTGACATGAATGTTAGCTCTTCTACTCTAGTCCCACAGGTCCCTATGCCTCTCTTCACATTTTCTTCAATATATTTTATCTCCATTGTTTAGATTGAATAATTTCTGTTGTTCTGTCTTCAAGTTCAATTATTTATTGTGTCTCTTTCATTATTTAACCTCATCCATTGAATTTTTCATTTCAATGATTATATTTTTCCATTCAAAAATTTCCATTTGGTCCTTTTTAATATGTATTTCTTTGCTAAGACTGTATTTTGGGGGAATTTTTCTTCTTCTTTTTTTTTGATGCTCTATTTTTTTGTCTCCCCAATACATTATTTTTTTCCTACTGTATAGTATGGCGATCCAGTTGCACATACATGTATACATTCTTTTTTCTCGCATTATCATGCTCCATCATAAGTGATTAGACATAGTTCCCAGTGCTACACAGAAGGATCTCATTGCTAATCAATTTCAAAGGCAATAGTCTGCATCTATTAACCCCAGACTCCAAATCCATCCCACTCTCTCCCCCTCCCCCTTGGCAACCACAAGTCTATTCTCCAAGTCCTTGATTTTTTTTTCTGTGGAAAGGTTCATTTGTGCCATATATTAGATTCCAGATATAAGTGATTGGAGTAGGAAGATGTGGTATATAAACACAATATAATATGACTCAGCCATAAAAAAGAACAAAATAATACCATTTGCAGCAACATGGATGGAACTAGAGACTCTCATCCTGAGTGAAGTTAAGTCTGAAAGAGTAAGACTGATTTTTAATTTGTTTTAAATATGTTTATAATTCCTTGTTGAGTGATTTTTATGATGACTGCTTTAAAATTATTGTTAAGTAAATTTAATACCTGTGTTAACTTTTTTTATGCATCTATTGATTTTCTTTTCTCATTCAAGTTGAAATTTTCCTGGTTCTTGGTATATGATAGGTGATTTTTAAAATTGAAATCTGGACATTTCATATATTTTTCCCATGTGACTCTGTATTTATTTAAATTTTCTTTTCTTTTTCTTTTTTTTTTTTTCTTCTTTTAAAGCAGGAGTCCTCTAACATTGCACTAGCAGAGGAAGAAAGATACCATTTCTTACTGCCAGGGTGGGGTAAAATCTAGGTTGCCCATTCTACCTCCTTTGAGACCCCAAGTTGAGGCATGCCACATTACAGATAGACAGATAATAGGGTTTTAGTTTCCCCACTAGACCTCCACTGACAGTAGGAGTGGGGAAGGACTCATTTACTGTGAGGCAGGAATAAAAGTCCTGGCTCCCTACTCGGCCTTCTCTGATACCAGCCCAGTCATGGGGGACAGGGCAGGATTAGGACACCTTGTTATGGTCTGGTAAGAGTGGAAGTCTAGGTTCCTTACTCAGCCTTTGCTGACATAAGTAGGTGTGGAGCCACAGTTTTTTTTCTGTAGTGTTATGTCGGAGTAGAGTGGTTATTGTGTAAAAGTTTTCTGTCTTGCTATATTACCCGTTTTTCTGATCCATTGGATAAAAGAGAGCTGGCTATTGTTGAGGCTGTGTTTTTTAAATTTTATGTTGTGGTTGTGCCCATTGGGGTTTCTGTTTGCTGGTTTCCCTAGCACCCAGGGAACTCACCACCATATTGTTCCGTGGGTCTTAAGTTCTTTTCTGGCCTGCGGTCTTCTCTCCACTTTTCAGAACCTTCTTATATTTGTTTTACATAAAACAACCAGAGTTTTTAGCTATACCAATCAGGAGAAGGATGTCTACTTCTCTCATCAGGAAGAAGTCCCCCTTTGTTATTATGTTTTCCTCCCATTTAACTAAGTCCATAGGGATAGTATGAATCTGCTCTAATTGGCTTTTACAAAGGGAAAGAGGAAAATGAAGGAAAATAATTTACAATATTCAGCTCTTTAACTATGATTAGCTGGTAACACCCAGAGTGTCTTGATAATGAGATTGAGAAGGACTAGACTCTAATCCTCAGAAAGAAGGTTTCTGGGACAGTGATTTCATCTCAATACCTACAGAGCCCAATCTCCTCTTACCTTCTAAATTTGCTTCCAGCCTTTCCCTTTACCCATGCCTACCCCATTTCTGCTTGGGGGCAGGCTTAAGGGTGTGCCCACAGAATCCGGGGGGATCTTAACCTCCTTTACTCTGTGAATATGGTCACAGGTGACAACTAAAAAGTCCAGGCCCAGCGTGTCCTTCCTGACCTTGCCCTGGGTCTACTGCAGATGGACCTCCACCCCCAGAGGCTTTGGCCCTGGGGTCATCACTATTCTCCCTCTACAGTTTGTCATTTTACTCTCAGTTCCTTCCCTGCAGGGCCCTCCCCCCAATACTACCCACTCCCTAATGGCTCAGGGAAGTACATTCCATACTCCTTCTTAGGGCCGAGGCCAATGAAGTTGTGGCAGCTGTTCAAGAATGCAGGTTGTGTTGGTGTGTGTTGTGGGGGGAGGGCCTGCCTGCTTGGTTGGCCTGGAGCTGGGGGTGGAGGATCCCCAAGGGGCCACAGTTTGAAGGCTTTTGAGAGAGCTAGAGGCTGAGGCCAAAGAGAGGGCAGCAGTATGTAGTGTCTCTACCCCTAGAGTCTTTGGTCAGGGGTAGAAACACAGCTATATATTCTCTAATTCAGTCTAGAATTACTGAGTCCACCACAATCCCTCCTTGGAGGATTTTTGCCAAATTTCTTTAGGGTCCCACCCTACCATAGAGCCTGGTTGACTAGGCTCATTGGGACCAGCTCCTTGCCTGCACTGTAGCCTTAGTTTTTCCACTTGCAAAATGGGGGCAATATTCTTAGAGATTTTATGTTCTAGTTTCAGGGGTTTCTTTGGAGGCCTTGTCAATTCTATCCTGGCACATCCCCAAACTCCAAATGGTCTGATGGCCTTTTGACTGGGTAAATAACCATTATTGTGACTGTACTGAAAAGCAAGCCATAGTTGGTTTTTTAAATATGAATTTGAATCTGCAATATAAAATATACTTGAGAAAAAACTCCAAACACCCCACCACACATTTTTGCATGCCTTGAATTTTGGACCTCCTCATGGGCCACTAAAAGGTCCTGCAGACCACCACTATTCCATGGACCACCCCTGGAGAACCACTGTCCCAAAGGAGGTCTGTGAATTGGCTTTAGAGACTGAGGTGGGGTCTGGAGAAATGACTTGGGGGGGTGTTGTCCGGGGACTAGGAAGTGAGCCAGAGTGCCAAGAAGCAGTATTCTGGTGGGGGAAGGGCAATAGCCCTTAAGCCTGCTCAGATAAGCCTACTGGGAAATGGGTTGGGTAGCTCCCAATGGAGGTCAAACTCTGGGTAGAAGAAAGTAGCAACAGTAATGAAGGCATCAGGCTAGTCTGCTTGAGGGGTGGATCTCGAAAGGAGAGAGCTTCAACTAAAGATCCTAGCCCCCCTTCCCCAACCCCCCGCCAGTTGCCTATGGGAAAAACAGATACCCAAAAACCTGAGCTGTGGAAGGAGCCCAGAAAAGACCTAAGTGCAGGAATTCTCCACTCTTGCAGAAAAGCCCAGGTCTCTCAAAAGAGCACCATCCATTCATCCATCTATTCATTCATTCATCAATAATTCACCCACCTACTATGTGCCTGGCCCTGCACTAGATGCCAGGGATACAGTTGTGAACTAAACAGGGCCCATTCTCAAGGGAATCCCAATCTAATGGGGGAAATGGGGAAGTAATTACAATACAGTTTGGTCAGAGAGCTGTGGGAGCTTGGTAGAGAAGATCCAACCCACATGTAAGGCCAGGGAGACTTCCTGGAGAAGGTGATGTCTAAACTGGGACCTGAAAGGTGAGATGGCATTATCCAGAAGAAGACAGGGCAGAAAGGAACAGTAGTCCCAGCAGAGGGGTCAACATATATTAAGTTCTATGGGCCATAGCAAATCTAGGTAACCCTGGGGTATTATTTGGCTCAGCTTGGCAGGGTTTTTCACACCCTATCCCCAGGCTTTTGGGTTACCTTATGCCAAGGATGTCAGAGAAAATACCAACCCCTGATTTAACCTGATCCCACAGTAGGATACAGCAGCCCTGGGCCCAGGGATCTCCAGGTGCAGATGGGAGGGGTAAGAGTCAGAGAGAGCAGGGCCAAAGCATCCAGGGAACCAACCAAGGTGACCATTGGCTGGGGGAAGATGTGGGCTAGAGAAAAGTAATAGAGCCTGCCTTGGGCTAGTGCCTTCCTTCCCCAGCACAGTGCTTTACGGTGTGCAAGGCCTGCGTCCACCACCATTATCTGTGAGGCCTACAGCAGTTCTGAAGGTTACACCTAAAGTAGGACTTACTACAGCTGGGCATGGGGGGATACTGCAACATGGACAATGACCTGCTTAAGACTGATCAGAGGGAAGTGGTGAGGTAGGGATTGCCCTAGAGCTGTTTCCACTTTTCACTGAAAGCCGTGGTTTATGTACTCAGTGAACTCAAGGGCAGAAATGAGACATGCTATGATCATAAGGATACAAAGGAGAATATTTTAGCTGCCTCTGGAAGCTGCAGGGAAGTGCATCCAACCCCCTGATAGAACACCTGGGGGAAGGAGGCCAAGAGAACACAAAGAACTTACCCAGGGTCATGCAGCAACCCCAGAGCTGAGGCTGGGAGTAGGTGCCCTGGGTTCTCTGGTTGAGTGGCTGGTTATGGGTTAAAGATAGAAGGCAATAGTGGACCCTGGCTAAGCAGCAGCCGGAAGGCAGAGAGATTTCAGTTCAATTCCTGGCTTGGCCATCTCCTTGCTGTTTGACCTTGGACCTCAGTTTCCCATTCTGAAAAAGGGGATGAGAAACATAACTAACATCCTAGAGCTGGGAGGTCCAAATAAACCAATGGATAGGAGCTAAGTCAAGGAAGAGAGTGGCGGGAGGGAGCAGTGGGTGGGCAGGACTTGGGAGCTGGTCCTGGCAGGTACAACAGCTCCTCACAGGGCACTATCTCTGCATTCTCATCCCCACCACAAACAGGCTGCCACAGCTTCCCTCCAGACCTTGTAAGCAGCTCTCTTGAGGCCCACACCAGTCAAGTTTTTTGACTAGTCCCCAGCTCTCATGCTGGGGCCACCATTCCCTCCAGCTTGCATTACTCCCCTCCCAGGGGCTGGGGGATCTGCCTGATGCCTCCAGGGCAGCTTGGCCTGGTGCTACCCCAGGGACTCCTGCAGGCGTAGACCACTGTCACCAACTTTCAGCTGCCCTTCTCAGTCTGTCATCTCTGGGCACCTGTACCAGGACCTCTGCCTTCAGAGACTCTAACTTTTTCTGGAATCTTGCCCCTGGCTTTCTGGGGTGGGCCTCTCTTCCTGAATTTCAGCTTCTGCTCTACAAACAGGGCCACCCTTTCCTGCATCCTCTAAGGTTTCCCTGTCATCTCAGTGGCTGCTAGGGTTCAACAGTTAGTGAACGCTCAACTGGAACATCTATTATCATCTAAGGAGAATTCACGGTGGACCAGGCATGGAGCTAAGCACTGTACATTTGCCACCTGGAGTGACTGTGAGGAGGGGCACTGTAGCATGGTGGCCAGACATTCAATCTCAGCCTCAACTGCTTCCTAGCTGGATGGCCTCAGGTCAAGTGACTTCACATCTCTGTCCCTCCGTGTCCCCATGTGCACAATAGAATACTGGTATTAATTACCTTGGTGGCTTGTTGAGAAGCTTAATCCAAGTAAAGAAGTTCAGTAAGTACTCAGTGAGGGGAGGTATTATTCTTGCCATTTCATAGATGGGGAAACACTGGTTCAAAAAGGGGTCAGAGGGGATAAAGTGGGAACCAGAACTTCCAGGCATTTCTGCTGCACTGTGCTCAGGCTGAGGTGAGATCTGGCATCTCCTTTACCTACCTCCTACCCCACCCCCACCCAGGAAATGGACATCAATTGTGTGGCCTGTTGCTGGAAGTGAAACCCAGATCTGACCTCCACCAGGTGGGCCTTGCTCTCACCAGCTCCTTCTCCTTGTCCCCTTCTCCCTAGTCCCCATCAGGGCTCTCATTGTCTCAGCAAAAAGAACCTTTCAGGATAGGTGCCAATGGCCCAACATGAAACATCATCTCTGCTTCAAGACCTCCATTCTTCTCCTCAGCCTCTGCCTTGCCAGCCCACCTCACCCTCTGCTTTTGAACCACTGCCATTCAGTCAGCTGTTACCCTTCTTCAAAGACAGTCCACAACTACATGCAGTTTAGGCTCTCTCCTCATTTCACTGCCTGAAACCATTGCTCCCAGAATGTTTTGAGGATCAGCTGCCCATTGGACTGATGACAGCTTCCCCTCTCCTCCTTCTCATATTTTCTAGGTCTGAAATATCTTTTCACATCCCTATAGCTAAGTTCCTTCCTCTTCTCTTCTAAACTCTCCTGGGTGAAGCCTCTTTCAGGTGACCCAGAGAACTGCAGGGTAACAAGATGGGATGATTTCAAAGACATCATCATCATCAGTTGGCAAGGAACTTCCCCCACAGTCAAAAACTGACACATTAAGGGCTCAGTTGGCATTTGATGCTTGCCCTCTGTTTCAGGGGTGGTTTGTCTCAGAATGTGAACTCCCTAAAGACTGGGGCTTCGCTGAGTCCTGGGAGACACCCACGGGGACAGCACTGCCATTGTACTTAAAAGCAGTGGCAGTCTGGTGCCAGCTCCCAGGAATGACAGGTCCCAGTCTCTGTGCCCTTGGGTACACAGAGACTCAAGCGGGTGCCAGCTGGAAATCAGGGGCATGGATTACTCAACACTTCAAATCTCCCATCATCCAGAGTCATCAGAATGTATGATTACTTATGAAAATATATGATATAGCAGAAGGAACACTAAATAGGGAGTTAGGTAGATCCGATTGAGACCCACTCCCCAGCTTACTTGGTCATGTTATTTGGCTGTTAGGAGTCTTGACATGAGATCATGTGTGCAAAGCATTGTGCTGGCACATAGTAGACACTCAATATGTTGGGCTACTATTATTACCCCTCCAGCCTCCATTTCCCTACATCTCCCCCACCCCATCTGGCCCAGCCCAGATTTGAATCCCCTCAGAGCAGCCCAGATACTCCTGTGCCTGGCAGGGCAGAGTGGGTAGAGGGAGGCTCTGTGCAGGGGGAGCTGGGCCAGGACTGCAGGGTTTTGTGTTCCCTCTGGGCTTCTTCTTGTGCTCTCTGGCAGGCCTGGGGGAGCTGGGCTCACAGGGGCTCAGGCTGGCCTCACCACTGAGGTCAGGGACTGGGGCCTTGGCATCAGGCATAGTTAGCTCTAGGAGCAGGAGTGGCGTGGCCTGGCTTCTGGTAGCCTGACTGCCAGTCTCAGATTTGCTGGGGATTTGTGTGCCCTTGGCTGAGTCCCAGATCCCATATATGATGTGGAAGTGGGGCTAGAGCTGGCTGTGCCAATGGTCTCCAAGGTACCTCTCACCTTGGCCACTACATGGGTGCAAGAAGATGGAGGAGCCGTAGCTGGGGGAGCAGAAGCTTCCAGATTTGACACTCCAGCAGGGGGCGATGCAGCCAGGCCTTGGCTCTGGGCCCTCTAAGTAATGAGTTACCACAGTGACCTTGCAGGTGGGGTAAGTGTGGAGCAGGAAGCCACCCTGTTGGCTGGCATATCAGAGTGGGAGTTGGCGGCAACCAGTGACAAATCGCTCTCTTGTGTCTCCATCCAGAACAGCTTCCCCTTGGCAGGAGTGAGAGTCAGCAAACAAGGCCAGGGCAGCCCCAGCCCTGTGCAGGCTTCCAGGGCCAGGCAGTGTACCTGGGGACCTTGGCGAACCTAGGAAGATTCTGGGCAGCTGCTGAGGCCCCTTGCCCCCACCTTTGCCCTTCTCCCCTCTAAGAGCTAGCCTGGATGTAAGAGAAAGCCATGCTGGGATCTACCTCTGGTCTCTGAGCCAGGCCTGAGGATGAAGTCTGTCTCTAGCAGGTGCAGACAGGGCCTAGCCCTTGCCCTCTCTCCCTTGGATGATCCCTCCAGTCAGGACTCAGAAGCTGGCTTTTTCTGCCATTTTTGAGCCTCGATGACTCCAGCCTATGACTACTGTCCCAGGTCTGCCCCTGGCCTACTGTCCAACACCCTTGCCTTCTCTGGGCCTCTGTTTCCTCATCAATAAGGTCATGGAGGGTGGTCTTGGCGAACTTCAAGGGTGCTTCCAGTTGTGAAATTCCAAAAGTCGGAGATTATATTTCAGGCTCTGGCTTTCCTTGCCCAGATTCCAGGAGGATGCTGATCCTAAGCTACTCTCCCACCTCTGGACTTTTGGGCAGATGGTTCTGCTGTCTGAACTGCCCTCCCTCCCCTGGAAGGAGCTCTCTTCAGCTGTGCAAATTCAAACCTTCTCTCACCTTTCCTAGAACTTCCTCCACTTCTGGGGGGAGCCTGGGCTACTTAAGTGTGTATGTGCACCCACACATATATTTACTTCAACTCATATTCATCTCTGTACAAGGAGAGGGAAAGTCACTTTCTGACTCCCTTCTCTGAAAGCAATTGAAAGAACATTCCTATGGCCGAAATCCACAGACATCAGGCCAACACTGTCTGGAACTTACCTTTCTTAGTCTCAGTTTCCCCATTGGTAAAAATCTCCACTTCATAGGGTATTATGGGGTTTCGTTTATTCATTCAGCAAATAGAGTACAAAACAATTTTTATGGGCTGGACACAGTTCTAAGTGCTGGAACTAAATGAGATGATAAGGTGAAGTGCTAAGTTCTATACCTGGCATGTGACAAGAGCCCTGTTGGTGTGAATTTTCTCTCCTTCATCCACACGGTAATAGCTTACATGTATGTATCAGTGCCATGCACTACTATAAGTATTTGTATTCTTATATGTCTCACAACAACCCTTAGAGGCATTATTATTATCACATCCATATTACAGATGAAGAAACTGATGAACAGAAAGATGAAGTTATTGTTTCAAGGCTGTATGGCTAGCAAATGGCCATCCAGTCCAGAGTCCATGCTATGGGCCTCACTAACATACTGCTATCTAACTAGAGCTTTGCAGCTTCTTTTGCAATCAGGGCTAAGCTCCCAGCCCCACAGCCACAAGAGAGATGTGCACACGCACGCACACACACACACACACACACACACACAACAGGCACATACATACTTAGATCACAAATATCAGTGTCGGCTCCACCAACGTGAAAGGACACACCCTCCACATATTTGCAATGCTTCCTCACCAGAGCCCAGATGCTCTGCCCCAGCCCTGCTGGACACACAGGTACACAGACACAATCGCTCTTTCACACACACACCCCTTCCTCAGAGTTCATGGACAGGAGGGGGGCAGGTTGGAGAGGAGAAGGAATGTTATCTGCAGTTTGAGGCTGTGCAGTGGGTTCAACCGAGTTAGGCAAGGTCAGCAGGCAGGGAGGGGGGAGCTGAGGGGGATTGCCTTGGCCAGAGACAAAGGGCCGGGGGAGGGAGGCGGCAGCAGAGGGAGGGGGAGCAGAAGGAGGAGGAGAACCCAGTATCTTGATAAACCAGGCAAAGTTGAAGGGGGGATGCCGGGATTGGACTTGCAAGAACTTTCTCAAGCCATAAATTTTCACTGGCTGCCTGAAGCCCAGAGCCTGGAGGCCAGAGGCCGGAAACCTGAGCGAGTCCCGAGACAACCAATCTCGGGAGCAGCGGGGTCAGGGCCTGGGCCTTGGGTGGGGAGTAGGGGGCAGGGCTGCCCAAACCTCTGAGTTCCAGCCCTGTTCCCCAATGTGTGGTGAGGGTGGTACCCTGTTTAGGAGACTAGGTTACCCCGAACAGCTGGGTCCCTGTGTTGCCACAAGAGCAGCTGTGGATGCGGGTGCTTGTGCACCTGTGTTTGTGTGGGTAGCTGTGTGTGTGCATGGGGTAGCGGAGTGGTTAAAGAACATGAGCTTAGGAGTCAGATAGGCTGAGTGTCCAAGTCTGAGATTCCACAGCTTGCCAGCTGCATGAACTTGGGTGCATCAGGGACTCTCTCAGAGCCTCTGTTTCCTTATCTATACATGGAGATCCTTGCAGCTAGTTTATAGGGATGTAAAGATGAACTGATATAAAATAGATAACCCACAAGGACCTATTGAATAGCCCAGGGAATTCTACACCATATTTTGTGATAGTCTTTAAGGGAAAAGAATCTGAAAAAATGTATATACACACACACACACGCACACACACACATATATACACACACATATATACATGTATGTGTGTATGTTTATGTGTGTGTATAAAAAACTGAATCAGTTTGTTATACACCTGAAATTTGTACATTGTAAATCAACTATACTTCAAAAAATAATAATGATAATGTAATGCTTGTGACAGGCTGAGTGCAGGGCCTGACACATAATAAGTGACAAATAAATTTAAAAATTATTATTATGTTGGACCCACCAACCCAAGAGCCCCTCAAATTCAGTCCCAGGATCCTTGGATCCCCAGCTCCCAATGAAAATGGTTGCAACCCCAAGACCCCTCCATGAGCCTGTGTGTTCATCAGCGGGCATGGCTGGTTGTGCCCTTTTTGCACACTCAGCATCCCTAAGAGCCCCGCAAGGGACTAGTTTTTAGCCCAGGAGCCCACCTGAGATAGCAGACACACAGGATGCATGCACACACCTGTGAAAACATGAGCACACACACCCGTGCCTGCACATACCTGCACGCACACGTGCCCTCACACATCTGTGCACCTGCATGGTGCAGGTGTGTCTTCACATACGGTCTTAGGAACACACACGTTGACAATTGTGATCCTGAACAAATTGCCGGGTCTCACTTTTCTTACCTGTAGAACAGGGACCTTGAGTGGATTGAACAAAATAACACTGTGGGAGTGTGGGGTAACCTAGAAAGTGCTATGCAAACACTACCACTGGGGCTGTCAACTCTGCCTCCAGAATCACTCCCAAATCCATCTTCCTGGGCTCCCTTCTGCTGCCACCACTCGAGCCCAAGCCGCTACTACATTTCATCTGGATCACTTCAGTGGCCTCCACACTGGGCACCTTCTTTCCACTCCTGCCACCCTCCAGACCACTGTCCACACTGCCAGGGTGTGCTTTTATTGGCCCATCCCTGATGAGACCCCCTCCCCTGCTGAAAGAGTTTGGTGGCATCCATTCCTTCCCTGTTTCAGGAAGTGCTTGCCTTCCTGGGCTCCTGCTTCTGTACCTGCTGTGACCTTGCACCATGATCTTGGGTAAGCCATTTTACTTCTCTGAGCCTCAGTGTCTTCATCTGAGAAATGGCGCTAATAATAGAGCTTGCTCTTACAGTGGTTGAGAATGTGAAATAAACTGTAAGACACTGAAACAGGGCTTGACACAAAACTGTTACTGTTAGGATACAGGACTGGGTCTAGTTTTCTCAGCCTGGCCTCTGCTGACTTTTCCAGCCTCAGCTTGAATAGTACCTCCTCTAGGAGCCACCCCTGAACCCTGGCCTAGGGCAGGCGTCTCAGTCCCAATCCCAGGGTACTTTGGGCTTGCTCTAGCAAAACGCTCATCCAGATGGAACTTCTTGTTCAATGTTTGTCTCAATTACTGTTCAAGAAGCTCCCTGAGGGCATAACCATGGTTATTTCTGCCCCTGGGTCTTGACACAAAATGGATGCCCCTCAAATCCATGTAGAATAGATGGACTTTCCAATCCATGCCCTGTACCCTTAGAAGAGGGCAAGGACTTCCAAGGCAGGAGAGGAGGATGGATGAGGTAGAGGCCAGGGACCTGTGTCCAGGGATGGCCACATGCAAAAGGAAGCCAGGAGTTTGGTGGCGAAAGAGCAAGAGTATTTATGCTCCCCGTCTTGGCTCAGAGCTGAGGTTTTTCTTTTAATCATGACACTCTGCCATCCATCTCAACCTACTTCCTGCAGGAAGAGGCTGGGTGGCAGCCAAACAGACAAGTCCAAAGAGTCAGATACCCTACAAACTGCCCTGCCTGCTCCTGAGACTTTGGACGAAAGGTGAGTCCTCATATTTGCCAAGGCTGAGCCTGGTCAGGGACCAAAATATCAAGGAAGCCTTCAGAAGGAAGGTAGGAATGAAATTCACATCTCTTGAGCCCACACTCCATACCAAGAAGAAAGCTGTGTGTTTGTTTTTCTCATGTTGTCCTTTGGAGTCTGTGGGCCCCTAAAAGTCCTACTATCCCAGAATGCCTACCCAGCCTCTGGCACTAGTCCTGCTGCCTAGAGCCGTCTGGCTCCACTTCCCACATATTTACTCCAAGGCAAGCCCAGGTACAGACGTGGAAGACTAAAGGCTGAAGAAAACCCAGCCAGACTGAAGTCCAGACAAAGACATGCAGGTACGGATCCTGCAGAGAGGGAAGCCGAGTGTAGAGAAGACAGGTGGGAGAGGAAGAAAGAATAAAAAGAGAGAGAGAGGGTGGGAAATGAGAGTGAGCAAGCGAGCAAGAAGTGGGAGGAAAAGAGTCAAGTGTCTGCACATGGACGGTGCCCTCTGGTCCCTTCACTGCCTATGCCCAGGCTGGTGATTCGATGGTGAGGCTATAAGCTTGC
Organism: Sus scrofa; assembly: GCF_054392235.1. Lineage (NCBI taxonomy): Eukaryota > Metazoa > Chordata > Mammalia > Artiodactyla > Suidae > Sus > Sus scrofa. The sequence goes on from NC_139401.1 coordinate 65,106,592, forward strand.
TTCTGCCAAACTGTGGGCCATCTGCATGCGGAGTGAAATGAGAGGGCCAGGAATCTGAGGCCTTGAATGTTGTTTCCTTTTTGGTTCCTGGCCTGGTGAGGCAGGGCTGTGGACACTGGCTAGAGGCCACTCTGGGGGAGGAACTAGTCCTCTGGCCAGCAGCAAGAGGCAGACACTGCTGTCTGGGGAAGACCTTGGTGGCTTTGCACTTTCTGCAAAAATGAGCTCTTTTCCAGGCCTGGCAAAGGGCTGTTCCACTCCTCGGGAGAGTGGGTAAAAATGTCACCTAAGCTCTGACCTCCAGAGTGCTCAGTGATAGGGACTAGCTCCTGGGTCCTCTGAGCACCTCAGAGACTCTTCTTCCCACACACACCTCCTGGGCCCCTGCTCTAGGGCACTGATTTAGCTACTCCACACATGGCTTCCTTTCATTCTCAAAACCACTCAAGATAGTTTCCTTCAGAGCTGAGGAAGTAATCCTCAGGGTGAAAAATGACTTGCCTACAGTCACACTCCCAGGAAGCTTCTGGGAGAACCTCAGTCAAGAGCTGTCTGGTTACAGGGTTGATGACTAATTCATAACCTCCTGGAAAGGAAGAGCCGATGGGTCAGAGGTCTCATCCCTGGCAAGTCCCAGTAATGTCTGACAGGGAGTATCACAGCCACGACTGAGCTCAAGGCAATTGGTTTCTGAGTTCCTCAGTTAAAAGATGAGAAAAACGGAGTCTGAGAGGAGAAAGGGCTTGTCCAGGCCTATAAAATCTCGTAAGTGACAGAACAGAGACTGGACCAGAGATATAACTCAGATGGGGGCTCCTCAGAGTGAGTTCAGAGGTGCCAGAAAGGCCTTCAACATTTGAATTCCAAAATATCCTGGTGTCCAAGGCTCACTTTGATGTTTCTTTGTGGAAGTAACCACACATTAGGATTTGGGATTGCCCCAGAAGATTCCAGCTGCATAACTGCTACATTGGCCCTGGAAGCCTGCCAGTCCTAAGGTCTGGCAGTGATAGGGAAGCAGGTACCTTGGTCATGGACATCTCAAGCTCAGAGTGGCTCTCCAAGCTTCATCCAAGAGCAGTGTCTCACAGGCCATCAGGAAGATCCAGAGTTCACGTTGCCACTCATAGAGGGGCAAAGGGCTGCCTGAGAGTACCTCAGTCCCCTGCCCCAGCCAGCTCTATACTCTATTGCCTTGGTCCCAGACAACACAAGCAGACAAACCCACAGTGGCAGTCCTGGTGGGGGCAGCCCAGGCCTGCACCTCTGGACTTGTAAGCTCTAGGCCTCCTGGGAGCTTTCCTTTGAACTCCACTAATAAGACCAAGCTGACCTGAAGCCCCTGCACATTTCTGTCAGATGTCACCAGTTCACCTCCCACACCCAGGGGGTGATAGGCTCCACTGGGTACCAGGAAATGGGTGGGCAAGAGGGCCCACAAGGGACCCGGGGGCTTGCCCAGCTAGGCGTCTCCCATCTCCCAGGACCTGCCTAGGGGGAAGTTGGCACTCACAGCCTCTCTGCCCCAGAGCAGAGCCCAACCAGGAGATTTCCCCGGTTAGGCCAGTCCAAACTCACTCCGACTCTACACAGGCCTGAGGAGGTGACAACCCTATCGACCAGCTCCTCCTGGCCCCCCATTTACATCTTGATTACATTCCTTGGGAAACGTCCAGGCCGCATTCCGCCTGGCAGGCTGCTGGGAAGACCCACAGAGCACTATGGCAACGCTGGAGGGGCCAGGCCTGCCGGGCAGCTGAGCAGCAGCCCCTAGGCTGGGGAACCTCCCTTGCAGGGCCAGTCTGGATTCCTTAACCCTGCCAACTCCTCTGGGCAGCACCCACTTATCCCTGGGCTCCTACCTCAGTCCTCCTCCTCCCACTCCCATCTCAGGCCAAACCTACACATGCCCAATGCCCAGCTCCCCCCCTCAAAGCTTGGAGAGAGCTGCTGTATTTCTCCAAAGCCACTTCCCCAGGCACCACTCCTGGGACCCCAGGGATGAGAAAGGGCTATGGATGGTGCAGCGTCCAGTGCAACCTTGGCACTGCCTCTCCTGAGCTGTTCACCAAAAGTGCTGGGCCGCAGCTGTAGCTTTCAAGCTTTTTTCTTTCTTCTTTTCCTCTTAAAAAACATAGTTCTGAGTTTCCCGTTGTGTCTCAGTGGTAACGAACCTGACTAGTATCCATGAGGATGCAGGTTTGATCCCTGCTCAGTGGGTTAAGGATCTGGCCTTGCTGTGAGCTGCAGTGTAGTTCACAGACACAGTTTGGATCCCTTGTTGCTGTGGCTGTGGCATAGTCTGGCAGCTGTAGCTCCAATTTGACTCCTAGCCTGGGAACTTCCATATGCAGCAGGTTCAGCCCTAAAAGCAAAACCAAAACAACAACAAAAGAAAACCCCACGTAGCTCTGAATTAAGACCCCAGTAAATCAGACTTTAAAAAAAATAATTGATTAGTTCCTCAGATTGCTTACATCTTCATAGTTTGGTATAAAATACTTCATTTTGGGTGAAACCCTAGAAACATCTTCATAGACCCTCCAGAGCACCTTAGAATATCAGGTATAGCTTCCTTCTCCAGCAACCCTCCCAAACCCTCCCCAAGAGAAGCAATGTGCCTTCTTTTCTCCTGTTCCTTTGGCTGCCCACAGTCCTTTTGGAGAGGCCAGGGCCAGAAGGGAGATGAGCAGAGGCCTCTATCTCCAGCCCCTCACTCAGCTCCCTGTTGGGGCAGAGAGCATGGACAGTAGTCTAACTCTCCTACCCCGGGTCTCCCTCCCTTCCTTCATATATTCGCAGAAGAAATATTTCACCAAGCAAAACCTTGCATGAAAGCTCAATGTTGGGTCAGGTAATGGTGGACTTGCTCTGGTTAGAGGCAATAGAATCTGAGAGTCCCACCCACTGGTCTCACACTTGTGTCCTGGAGGCTCCAAGGAAAAGAGTTTGAAAACCACTGGCATCACCTCTGAATAGATGCCTCTTCTTCCTCTTCACCACCCCCCCTTCTTCTCCTTCTCTTTGGCCTTCTCCTCTTGCCTTTCCTCCCTCCTTGGCGAAGCCCTGAATCCAGTCTGGCACTCCTTTCCCAGCCCGGGGCGAGTGGGCACAGGCCTCATTCCAACAGCGGTCAGTAACTTTGGGTCCCTGACCTGGCCAGACACGTGCTTGCCAGTCATGTGAACAGAGGCCCTGGAGTCAGGCATTCCTGCCCAGCCCTTTCAACTGTAATCAAGGCGGGGGTGGTGGCACCAACTCCAAAGGGTAGCTGGAGACATTTTGTTGTTGTCTAGGGGGACGAGCGAAGGTCAGGAACAATATCAGGTGCAGACACATCCCGAGATAGAAAACCCCTCCCCTCCCGATGAAGGGTATGGGATCAGACAGTTGAGGGAGCCATGGGTTGGGATTCTGCTTAAGATGCCAAAGCCATCTAAAGTGCCATCCCGCCATGGAACTCTCCAGAGAGGACTCATAAAAAGGCCCTGTTCAGCCACAGACAGGGGAAACAAGGGCAGTTGGGGCCTAGATGCAAAGGCTGAGCCCAAAGCCTACTCCCAGCCTCATTCCAATCACCTGAGCCATTGCCTTTGAGGGTCCACTATGTGCAAGGCACTGGGGATGTGCTTCCAAAAAAAAATAGACACAAATTCCTACCCTCATGGAGCTGACATCCTACTCAGGGCAAGCAAATAATAAACAAATGTGTTACAGAGAATAGGCAGATAGTGAGAAGGACAAAGGAAAAAAATTAAATGGAAAGGGGCATAGTGAAGGGAGGGGTAGAGGAGGAGAGCAGTTTGAAATAGAGTAGTTAGGGGTCTCATGGAGGAGGTAACACTTCAGCAGAGGCCTTAAGGAGGTGAAGGAGTGACTGATGCAGATATCTGGGGCAAGAGCATTCCAGGAAGAGGGCACTTCAAGCATATAGGCCCTGTGGTGGTGACACACTGGTATGTTTGAGGAGCAGCAAGGAGGTGGGTCTGGCTGGAGAGAGCAATTGAGAGAGTGGTGGGCTAGTCTAAGAATGTTAGCTTTTTCTTTAAGTGAAATGGGAGCCAGTGTGGGATTTAGAGGCAGGAGATGGGCACGATCTGAAGGAACCATGTCCCCTTTACTGCTGAGCTGAGAATAGCCTAGAGGGAAAGGGGAAAAGCCAGGATTGTGACCCAGGTGAGGGATGCCGCTGGCACAGGGTGGAGGGCTCCTGGATATGCTTGGAAAGCAGAGCTACCAGGACTGGATGTGGGGGTGAGAGCTCTCTGTGTGCCAGATCCCAGATCAGGGCCTGCCCCTTCAGGAGCTTACATTCCGGGTAGGGAGGCGGGGTATGGATATATGGGGTGTCCCTGTGTGTGGACAATTCCTTGGGGGATGCCCAGGGGAGAGTTTCTGACCCTGAGATGCCAAAGGGAAAGAGAGAAACTGATCTACAGAGGCTGGGAAACAGGCCAAAATATGTCAGTTCAGCATCCCAAAGAATCTCAGATAAAGGTAGGAGAAGTGGTGAGCCTGAGCTGTGGGGAGCAGCCTGATTTCTGGTTCAAGGTCATATGCTCCTCTTCACTTGGGGCTGGAGGGAAACTGGAGGCCTTTGGAGCTGGTCCCTGTGACTCCCTCTTTGAGCAGTCCCCTGGCCATTCTCTTATTTGCTGAATGAGTCAAGGAACATGGATTAGCCACTCCCTGAACTGCACAGAGTAGGCGGGCTAAGCTGGCCATCTGGTCTCTCTTATCCCAAAGGATTTATAAGCCTCCCTGGGTAGTCAGACAAAAGGGAGAAGATACAGCAGTAGGTGAGTTAGACCTGACTTCCATATTTCAGAAGGTCCAGTAACAACAAAGCAACAATAGCAGTAACTGTTGTTGAGCGAGTCCCTCTGCAAAGTAAAGCAGATGCTTTATACACATGTATTATCTCATTTAAAGCCCCGCAACAAGCCAGTGAGGTACGTGCTATTAGTATGCCCATTTTATTTAATTTTAAAGGCATTTTCTTTTGCAAAATATTTATTTATTTATTGGCCATGACCTTGGCTTGCAGAAGTTCCTGGGCCAGGGATTAAACCCACGCCACAGTAGTGACAACACTGGATCCTAGCTAGGCCACCAGGGAATTACCAATATGCCCATTTTAGAGATGAGAAGACTCAGACTCAGAAAAGTTAAGTTCCCTGTCCACTGCACACTGTTTTGAAGAAGTGGCACTGGCACTAAAACCAATCCAGGAGCATTTGCCCATTTTGGATAGGGGTGAGCCCAAAGTCACAAAACCAAAGTTCTCTGGCTGCTCCTGGTGCGAGCCTTTCTTGCTGGATATGTGCTCCCTTCTCCTCCCTAACCTCCTCACCCAGCTTCCCTCATTCTTATTTTACTCTTCCTCCCTCGCTGGTTACGTGGAGGTCGTAGAGGCCAGAGCAAAGGGCCCTCCATCTTCCATATCAAGAGATGCAAGGGCTGGGGCTCGGGGTCCAGGAGGGGAAATGTTTTGGCTTGAAGATCCAGGGAAGGGTGGGGGATTGGAGGGAGGGGTGTCCCAGGGAAGGAGGATCATGCTACAGACTTGGGCAAAGCCCCCCAAAGCTACAATGAAGGTCTGACCTGGCTCCAAACCACTGTGGTCTGGCTCCTTCTTGTTAGTGAGGAGTGATGAATTTGAGAAATTACTGGAAGGATTGGGGGAAACAATGAATTTCCTCATCCACACTTGGGAAGGGTTTGGGGAGTAAGGAGGCCTTCCCAAAGGCCCTGAGCCCCATTCTTCAAAATTCCTTGTGAAAGCTTTGTGGGATAGGTACTGTCACTGTATCGGTTTTTAAGAAGAGGAAACTAAGGCAGAGAGACATTTAGGAGATTGCCCAAAGGGGTGTGTAAGTTGCAGAGTCCAGATTTGAACCCAGATAATTTTGTTCTACAGCCAACTGATTAACCTCCCGCTCTGGAGCCTGGGGTGGGTGACTAGCTGATGTGCTTCCCAGGTTTCTCCTCTGGTGAACAGAGGAACAGGGCAGAGCTCCAGGAACCCCAGCTCTGTCATTCTATTTTTTTTAATTTATAAAGTATTTATTTTTTAAATAATTCAGTGAATTTTATTATATTTTTAATTGTACAATCATAATCACTCTCTATAAGTGGAACCTTGGGCAAGCTATTTCAGCCCTCTGAACCTCAGTCTCCTCATCTATAAAATGGGGCACTGAGGCAAATCCAGCAAGGTTGCATATGAACGTACCTCTTCCCTGCACCCCAGGAACAACCCTGGCTCAGTCTTACATTGTTGGGCCTTGACTAGGCCTGACTGTGGGGGGATGCTTTGTGAATCCCCTTGAGCTCTTGGTCCTCCTGTAGTCAGCACCACAAAGTTGGCTAGACTGGGAGAGGAGAGGTTAGTGGCCATGGAGCAGGGGTCTGGCCTTGATCTCCTATTCTGGTTCTGGGCTCTGGCTGGTAACAGTACCCTAGTCCCAGCCTTGCCAATTTCTGCTCTGGTCCCTGCGTAGCCTTCCTAGTGCCTTGGTGACCTGCACAGTCCCCTAAAGCCCTGAGGCCTGGGCTCTACCTTGCCTTTGTTACTCTCCTCAAGGACCAGAGCTCAGCCTTCCAGCTTTTACTGGGGTCCTGCCACCTTCTCCTCACCTGCCCCTGGACTGCTTGCCATGGGTCGTGTCCTCCCTCCGATTTTCTGGGGGACTGCAGACCCCTTGGCTCCCTGCAAGCCCCCCACTATTGACTGTGGGCTATAGCCCTTCAGAGAGCCTGCCGTGCACAGGAAAGACCGATTTTGTAAAATGGGGCAATCCTCCTCTCTCTGTCGGGTAGGTAAGGCACCTCACCATGAGAGGAAAAAAAAGAAATGAGTTTTCTATGCCCAAGTACAATGGCTGAGTGCTTAGGCCAAGCCAGAAAAGCCTTCTGTCCACCACTGGCATGTCCTCCAAACTCCCCCTGCAGGGCCCGGGTGATGGGGGTGTGTGTGTGGCAGGAGTGTGGGGAGGAGCTCCCTTCTGCCCTGCAGACCCAGTCGAGTTTGTGCCTGGCTCCAGGAGGTAGAGGTCAAAACGCAGCCACGAAGGAGCAGAAGAGAGGAGAGAAGAGGGAGGAGGAGGAAATACGATGAGTCCAGCGGTGGAGAGCTGGGGCCAGGGCAGGCCGGGGAGGGAGGGGGAGCTGGGCCCAGGGCTATTTCTGTACAATAATACAGAGGAAGAGGGCCAAGCTGACAGGACAGTGATTAGTCTTCAGGGAGCAAAGGCGAAGACTCTGCCGGCGAGCCTGGGGCTGGAGGAGCTGGCCTGGGGCCCAGTCCGGTGGGCTGGAGCAATGATTTCAGAGGCCCGGAATCTGAGGCGAGCTGGGCCCATGGACCAGGGAGCAGGAAAGGTGGGAGCAGGGAGAGGGGAGCCAGCCATCCTCTGGGCCCCACCTCCAACACAGGAGGCTAGGAAGGGAGTGCGAGCTGGCCTGCTGGGCTGGCCTGCCTGTCTGCCACCACGGGGTTATCTGGCTGCTGGCGGGGGCAGAGTTGCTGCAATCCATGCTTCCTGGGCTCTGGCCTGTGGGGGAGATGTCGTGAGAAGGAGCCAGGAACACAAGGCTCGGAAACCTCAGGGGAAGAGTCAAGCTTGCTTTTTCTTTCCCACGGGATTTCCAGTCATGGGGGCCGAGAGGAGGAGGTGTGAGAGGTCAGGGAGCGGGGAGGGGTTGCAACTCGCATTTCTGCAACTCCGACTCTGTGCCTCCTGCTGTATATTTCCACACTGATGCCTCCTACAAGGTGAGGTGGGAACACTCAAACTTGGTTTACACTGAAGAAGCCAAGGCTCAAAGGAGTGAAGTGCTTTGCTGAACACCACACACCTGGGAAGCAACAGAGCCATATTTAGACCCAGGTCTATCTTACTTCAAAGCCTTGACTTTGGAGACACCATAGCAAACTGATCGCTCATCTGCGACTGCCTGCTTTGAAGTGAGCTTGGGCAAGTTACTTCACTTCTCTTAGCTTCAGTTTCCTCATCTGTAAAGTGGAACTAGGAATAATATATACCTCCTAAGAATTTTGAGGATTCAAGGAGTTGATACGTGTGAAGTATCTAGAACAGCACAAGGTACACACTAATTCCTATGGAAGAACAATTATGTGAGTATTCAGCACTATCCTCCGTGGGCACCCCAGACAATGGAGTGTGAGAGAGGGGAGGGAGTTGTGTGGGGGGAAATATGGGCAGAAGTTCACCCCAATCCCTTTAGAATTTGAGTCCTCCCACATTTGGACAATAGTATCAGGAATCTTCCAATAGGGAGCCCTTGTGACCCAGCAATTCCACTTCTGGGAATTCATCCTAAGGAAATAATGGGTCAAGAGAGCAAAGATGTATGTACCAGGATGTTAATTTCCAGGCTGTTCATTATAGTGAAAAACAGTGGCTTGTTAAATGAATTATGGCATATTCATACACAGCAGCCATTAAAAACAATGATGTCACTCTTTAGGTATTGATATGGAAAGAGATTCCTGATACAGTTGTTAAGGAAATCAAAGCAGTTTGCCATACTGCAGGTATGTAGGGTTTGGGAAAGGAGGTGTTGGAGGGTCAGGGTTGGGGAAGGGAGCTCGTCCATATTTGAAAGGTGTTTACAGTGAACATTAATCACTTTATGAATTAGAAGAAAACAAGCAATGAAACTTTGTCCATTTTGGAAAAAATAAGCTCAAGTTTTCAAAAACTTATGGCTGGAAAGCAGTCGTGTGCCTGAGTCCTCTGTGCGTTCAGATGAGGGATTCCCCAGGCCCAGCATTTCACCCCTTCCTTGTTCATCCTGCCATGAAGTGGAAGGGGTGCCAGCACAGGGGGCTGATGGGATCAGGCAACCCTGGCATCTGCTGCTGAAACAAAGCTTCAAAACTAACGTGACCAGCCAAGGCCAACCTGACCTTCCACCTCAAATCATTCATTCATTTATTCATTTGACAAATATTGATCAAGCACCTACTACGTGGCTGGACTAAGTGAGGAGGACACAGCAGTGAATAAAATAGACAAAAATCCTTGCTCTCATGGAGGTGGCGTTTTAGTGAAGGCAGATAGACAATAAATAAGACAAACAATATAGAGAGTATATTGGATGGCAATAAGTGTTCCTGAGAAAAATAAAACAGCAAATGAGAAGCGCGAACGTGACGTGGGGTTGCAATTTCAAACAGAGTGGTCAGGGAAGGCTTCCATGAGAAAGTGACATTTAAGTAAACACCTCAAGAATATGAAGGAGCAAGCCACGTGGATAGTTGGAGAAAAGCATGTCAGATGGAGGGAAATGCCCTGGGACTTGGGGCAGGGGGTGTTTGGCACGTTGAAATATAGAAAAGTGGTCCAGAAAAGGTACAAAAGGGGAGAGAGAAGTAGATGAATCTGAAGAGCAGGAAAGTCAGCAAGGCCATGCCAGCCAGGATAAAGCTTTGTGTTTTACTGTGAGTGAAATGGGAGCCAGGGCAGGGTTACAAATAGAGTGGTGTCAAATAATTTAAGAGGATCGCTCTGGCTTCGGCCATTCAAACAGGCTGAAGGAGGAAGGGTCGAGGAGGGAAGCAAGGAGACCAGTGAGGGCATGGCTCTGACCAGCTATAGCAGTCATCAAGATGAGAAGTGATGGTGGCTCAGACCATGGCAGTAAATGTTGTGAAGAGTAACTGGCATCACAGTTTCCTTTCTTCTCTGGTAATCTAGGTCCAGATTCCCCACCAAATCCAGAAGGAGTTGCCCCCCACCCCAGCCCCAGGGCTGTTAGCTTTACCTGGAATGTTCTTCCTCTAACTACCCACATAACTTGCTCCTTCATCTTCTTGAAGTGTTTACTTAAATGTCACTATTTCACTTTCCTCTTTAGTGAGAATAAGACAGGCACTGGGTCTCAGTATTGGAATATCCTTAGCCCCTCTCAATCCCCACTTACTCCCTCGTCTGCCCCTCCAGCTGAGGCTAAGACTGTCAGCTCTAAGAAAGTAGGAACTTTGGTATGTTTGGTTCATTGCTGTACCTCCAGGGCCTAAAACAGTGTCTGGTACTCACTTGGCCCTGAATGAATGAATGAGTGAACAAAGAGTGCTGTGGAAATCTAGAGGAGGGGGCAAGAATTCTTTCAGATGGTGGGAGGAGAAGAGGGGCATGGATGGTTGGGCACATCTGACCTGCCTACATGGCCAGATTCCAGGAGAGTGATCCGGGACCCTAGAACAGACTCAGGTGCAGGTGGATCCTTTCCCTCTCAGCCTGGCTGACTGACCATGGGTGTGAATGTTGACCATCCCATTGCTGGGTCACGGGGAAAAAAGTAGTGACCTTCTCACCTTCCTGCCTGGGCATGATAGCTCCCATTTTAGGAGTAGGGAAGCAAGTTTAGGGGAATGAATAGAGTCAGGGTCCTCACTGGGGACCAGGAATTAGGGACAGATAGAGTCCAAAGCTTGGGCCCATTCTAGTTCCATAAAACAGGGAGAAACCATTTTCCATCCTGTCTCTCTGTCTTCCAATCTCCCCCTCCCTGCCCTCCTGGCACCATCCTCCCCCGCAAAAGCCTCATTTCCATGAACAATGTGCCTTCCCAACTTCTTTGTCCTTTCTCTGGCTAATTCTTCACCAGACTTCCCACTAGCTCTTTCATTCCTTTGAAACTTTAACTCCTTTCAGTGGAAATTCCCCTTCATCTTGAAACTATCTCTAACCTCCCTTCTTAGCAACAACCTGATTCTCTGCAGACACCATCACATTCATCTCTGTAGTTTTCTATAGGAGCCTCACTTTTCTTCTAACCCAAGATAAGGGCAGGTTTGTTATCTTCATCATATCATGGACACACCATCTTCTTTCTATATTATTCATGGCTACACCATAAGCCAACAATGTGATTCTGGGGCAGGTCTTACAAAGACTTATCAAACATATTGTCAGTAAGATAGGTAAGAAACTAACTCACTCTTGTTTAATTTTGCACTCTCCTGCTCATTGGTCATTCAGGACTTCTGGATAACATGGAAGTTTGAATAAGTACATTTAGTATTGTTCCTTACCAAATTTCCACTAGAATGACAGTAAGGGCATTTTGGGAAAAAATTAAGCTAATGGACTAAGAGAATAGCAGAGAAGATAGACAACTGCAAAAAAAATTATTAGAAGTTGAAAAACAGGTGGAAGAGAACCAGAGAAAGGGGAAACCCAACACGGCAGTGTGGGAAGTCCAGAAGCTGACCAATTTATTCCGTAAAACCCCAGAACACCAGATACCTCTGGAATGAGGCTCACCAGATACCTCTGGAAGTTGGGGGGTATTGGGGGTGAAAATAAGTGGATTGGTTGAAAGTCTATATAAGAAAAATTAGTCTTCCAAATCCCTCTTTCCACACTGGCAGAATACCAGAAGTCTACTCTCCAGAGAGGCTGGATGTGGAGACCCCAGCCTCAACTGAAGGCTGGGATACATCCCTGGAATAGGAGAATAAGATGATACATATTAAACAGTGAGGCCTCCAGCATAGTCTTCCTACTCAGCTCCATCCCAGAGCACTGGCAACTATGATATATATCTTTTCCCCTCCCCTGCAAGGGATTGGAGGCTTTCTCTCTTGGGAATCTGGTATTTGAATGTTCCCTAAAAAGCCCAGAGAACTCAGTCCGCTGTGATCAGTTGCAAAGCCCTACATTCTACACATAGAATATCAATAAGATTTTTAGTTCCTCACTCTTAAAAATGAACTGACAGGGATCACCAGACATTTGAAGAAATCTTTTAATGTAGAAGACAGAGCCCAAAGCAAACAGAAAATGAATACAGAGAAAACAGAAACAATGCAGGGACTAGAAGAAATATAACACAAAAACCACAACATCTCAGTGGCTTGCAAGAGCAAATAACCTTTTTTTTTTAAAATCCGAAGTATCAGGAGTTCCCGTCATGGCTTGGTGGTAGCAAACCCAACTAGTAACCATGAAGACACAGGTCTGATCCTTGGCCTCACTCAATGGGTTAAGGATCCAGTGTTGCCATGAGCTATGGTGTAGGTCACAGATTCAGCTCAGTCCCAGCATTGGATCCAGCGTCGCTGTGGCTGTGGTGTAGGTTGGCAGCTACAGCTCCCATTCGACCCCTAGCCTGGGAACTTCCATGTGCCAGTGTGGCCCTAAAAAGACAAAAAAAGAAGTATCATTGATTTACAATGCTGTATTAATTTCTGCTGAACAGCAAAATGATTCAGTTATACATATATTCTTTTTCATATTTGTTTCCATTGTGGTTTATCACAGGGTATTGAATATAGTTCCCTGTCTATACAGTAGGACCATGTTGTTTATCCATCCTGTATATACTAGTTTGCATCTACTAATCCCAAACTGTCAATCCATCCCTCTCCATCCCCCCTCCCACTTGGAAACCCCAAGTCTGTTCTCTATGTCTGTGAGTCTGTTTCTGTTCTGTAGATAGGTTCATTTGTGTCCTATTTTAGATTCCACATATAAGTGATATCATGTGGTATTTGTCTTTCTTTTTCTGTCTTTCTTCCCTTAGTATGATAATCTGTAGGTCCATCCATGTTGCTGCAAATGTCAATATTCCTTTCTTTTTTATGGCTGAGTAGTATTCCACTACATATATATATATATATATATATATATATATATGTAACACATCTTCTTTAAAGGAAAATTTGCTTATGTCATATATTATCTGCATGTTTACTAAGGCTGCTTTATGTTGTCTCCACTCTAGGATCTGAACTGAAAGAGCAGCTACTATCTGGTGTATCATTAGGCTCATAGCAGAGGGGAAAGCAAGATGGTGGAATTACGCAGTGACCAACAAAGTTTCTTCTCAAAAGTGGGAGATATCAATTCCACTCACATCACCGTGACCAAAATAAGCAACATGTCCAAATCTGATGTTGATAGTGCGGGAAGTATAATCCTACTTCATGGATAGGCCTGATGGATGTGGGAAGCAAATATTTTGTCAATACCAGACTCTATCAGAATTCATGAAACAAAAACAGGAGGCAGTCAATGAAAAAAAAAAGAGTTTATAAATTACCAATATGAGAACATAAATAAAACATTAAATAATTGGTTAGGACGACCAAGTTGACAGCAAGCAGACAAAAAGACAAAGGAATAGAAAATAGAGAAAATTAGAACACTCCAAGAGGTCCAATATCTGAATAAAAGGAGTGCCAGCAAGAAAGAACTGAAACAAGAAAGAATAAGAAATTAGGGATGAAATAGTTCAATTGCAATTCTCAGAATGGAAGTATATAAATTTCTGAATTGAGAAGGCACAGGCATCTATCACGATAGATGCAAGAAGATCAGTAACAAGGCACAACTCTGTAAAATTTTAATACACTTGACAGATCCTAAAAGTTTCCAGAAAGAAAAAAAATAGGTGCATACAAAAATCTCAAGAATCAGAACAGTATCAAACTCCTCAACCACATACTGGAAGCCAGAAGATAATGGATTAATGGCTTCAAATTTTTTTAGGGAAAATGATGTCCAATTTAGCATTTTATACCTGACATATTGATCATATGAGGTAAAATAAAGCCATAATTTGTCAAAACACATACTTTGCATTCACCCCTTCTCAGGAAGCTAATGGACCATCTCGCTCAATACAAGGAAGAGTAAAACAAAAAGAGGTACATATGGAACACAGGGAAAAGAGGAGCTAATATAAAAGGAAGGTGAAAGTGATCCCCAGGATGGTGGTAAAAGGGATGTAAGTCCATGGACAACAGGTAGCCAAACAGCAATCCCAGCACCCAATCAGGCCAGCTGCAACAGATCATGGAGGGTTCCAGAAGAGTGCTTCCAAGGGAAAGATGTTTGGACAGATTGAGAGGAGATTTACTCTTCTGGCAGACAGTCTGTGGTGAATTAGTTATAGGTACACTGAAAATCAATTAAACACACACCAAAATCGAGACAATTATTAATTCTGGGGACACACAAAAATTATTCAATAAGAGGTGTGTAATCATAGGACACTTTAGGGCTTTTAGTTATGTTAATGCCAGCGCTGAGGATTGATATAATTACATCAGGACGATAGGAAGAAGGGAAGTGCTTATGTGTAGTCAGGTGAATGAGAAGAGAGCGAAATCCTTATCTTCTAGAATAAGAAGTCAATAGATAATCTCTAAATCTGAAAAATCAAGACATATCAGCACATAATTTAGAAATACTGGAGACGATCAGGAAAAAATATTTTTCAGCTAAAAAGGATGAAAAGATTTGCCTCCACAGAGTGTTAATTGGGTGTAGAAAGTACTAGGGCAGAGATCTTCTGGTTTTTGTTACAAACCTTTCAAGCTAAGTACACTCATAAAATATGTTTTCTATTATAAATATATATATTTATATATATTTTATATTTTAACATGTTTATTGGTCACATTTGTAATTCCTCTTCTATAAATTGCTTGATCATATCATTTGCCTATTTTTTTCTTCTGGGTGGTTTGCCTTTTTAAACATTTTTTTCTAGGATTTCATTATCAATTATAGATCTTTATATTATTCATTCAACAAGTATTTATGGAACACCTGTTTTATTCCAGGCACTGTGATAGGTGCTGGGGATACAGCAGACAAAAAGATAGGCCAAATCTTTGCTCTCACAGAGCATATATCTTAGTGGGGCCAGAGAACAAGTGAATAAATACACAGACATGCTGCCTTCTGATAAGAGTAAGTGCTCTGAGGAAAAGGCAAGAAGGTGACAAGACAGATTGTGAAAGGTGGGCGTGTCTTCTTTGGATTGGTCTGCCTAAGAAGGCCTCTCTGAGGAGGTGAAATCTGAGTCATTTGGGCCTCAAGAGGATTTGGGGACAGATGCAGCATTTCGGACACCAGCCATAGCAACTGTAAACATGCTAAAGCAGAACAAAAAAAAAAAAAAGGAGGAGTGATAGAGAAAGATGAGGAAGACCACCATGAATAAAAGTTGCCAATCATTCCTCCCAATCTGTCACTTGTGTTTTAACTTTGTTTATGATAGTTTTTGTCACATAGACATTTCAGAATTTTGATGCCATCAAATGTATCAATCTTTTTCATTTACAGCTTTCAGCTTTTTGTGGTTTCTTTAAAAGATTTTTCCCCTACATCAATATTATAAACATACTTTTCAAATTTTTATAATAGCCTTATAGTTTGTACTTTACATTTTTGCTTTTAATTTGTCTGTAATCTAATTTTTAAGTGGTGTGAAGAAAGGATCCAATTTTTTTCTTAAATGGATAGCCAATTGCTTCAATACCATTGATTGAATAGACCATTCTTTCCCTATTGATTTGAAAGGCCACCTTCATTAAATACCAGATTACCACATACCCATGGACATGTTTCTGGTCTCTATTCAGTTGCTTTGTTCTACATCTCTATCCTTGCACTAGGTCTGATTATTAGGCCAGTAATCCTGCCTGAGGCTAAATTGGCTATTCAGGGCCCTTGTCCATTCTGATTGGTCTGAGTTTATGCCACACCCATTGTTATCCATCTTGAAAAAGAGGCCTAGCACACACTTTTCATTCCCCCAAATGTATAAAATATTTTGTAATGTGGCAAAGCAAGTCCCCCTTCTCATTGTTCTTCCCTTTCAAAATTGTCTTAGCTATTCCTGTGCATTTTCTCTCACACATGAATTCTCTAATCAATTTGTCAAGTTTTGTGAAAACTCCTGCTGGGAATTTGACTGTGATTGAATTAAATTTATGGATTAGCTCAGAAAGAATTGATATCTTTACAATATTGAATTTTCCCATCCAGGAACATGTATGTTTCTCCATCTCTTTAAATGTTCTTCAGTAAAATTTTATAGTCTTCTTTTTATACATCTGGCACACTTCGTTTGGTTTTTCCCTAGATATTTTGTTGCTTTTGTGAAAGGAGCCCATTTTATCTCTTTTATTTGTAATCAGTCGTTGCTGAGTTCTATTGATTTCTTTTTAAATTAACTTCATTTTAAAACAGTTTTAGATTTATAGAAAAATTCCAAAGATAGTAAAGAGAGCTCTCATATACCCCATGCCTCATTTTCCTTATTTTAAACAACTTAACATGACTAAGGTATATTTGTTAAAATTAATGAACCAATATTAGTACATTATTATTAACTGAAGTCCAGGTTTTATTCATAATTCCTTAGTTTTCCCCTAATGTCCTTTTCCTATTGTAGGAACCCATCCAGGACACCACATTACATTTACCTGTCATGTCTCCTTAGGCTCCTCTTGGCTGTGACAGTTTTCAGACTTTCCTTGTTTTTGATGACCTAGACAGTTTTAAGGAGCACTGGTCAGATATTTTATAGAGTGTCCCTGAACTGGGATTTCTCTAATGTTTTTCTCTTGATTAGACTGGGGTTATGGGGTTTGGGGAGGAAGCCCACAGAGGTAAAGTGCCATTTTCATTCAACATATAAAGGGAACAACTAATCAGACTTACCACTGTTGATGTTAACTGTGATCATCCGGCTGAGTTGTGTTTCTCGGGTTTCTCCACTGGAAAGTTACTTTCCCCCCTTTCCATATGGTACCCTTTGGGAGGAATGACTCTGGGCAGCGCACATTTTCTCCTATGTTTTCTTTTAGTAGTTCTATCTATAGTTGTGTGTTTCACATTCAGGGATATGACCCATTTTGAATTAATTTTTGTGAAAAGTATAAGGTCTTTGTTTAGGTCTTTTTTGTTATTGTTGGTGTTTTATTTATTTTATTTTCCTTTATTTTGTTCTCCTGCTTATTTTATTTTCCTTTATTTTGTTCTCCTGCTCACCATTTACTGAAAAGATTATCTTTTCTCTGTTGAATTGCCTTTGCTCCCTTGTCAAAGGTCAACTTACTGTGTTTGCATTAGTCCATTTCCTGGTCCCCTGTTCCATTATTCTATGTGTCTATTCTTTTACCAGTATCATACTGTCCTAGTTACTGTAGCTTTAGAGTCAGTATTGAAGTTGGGCTCTGTGAGTCTTCCAACTTTACTCTTCTTCAATATCGTGTTGGTCATTGTAGGTCTTTGCCTTTCCATATAAACTTTAGAATCAGCTTATCAATACAAAATATTTTTAACAGATTCTTGATTGAGACTGTGTTAAATATATAGATCAAGTTAGGAAAAATTCACGTTTTAACAATATCATGTCTTCCAAGCAACAAACATAGAGTATCTTCACATTTTTATTTAAGATCTTTGATTTCTTTCATCAATTCTTTTTTTTATATATTTCCATTAGGCTCTGCTCACAGCATCAATTCTTTAGTTTTTCATTTATAGATCCTGTACACACATATTTGTTAGATTTATATCTAAGTATTTCATTTTACGTGCTATTGTAAATGGTATTTTTTTACTTCAAATTTCAATTGTTTATTACTGGTATACAAGAAAGCAGTTGACATTTTGTATTAACTTTGTGTCCTACAACTTACTATACTCATTAGTTTAAGGAGGTTTTTATTTGGTTTATTCCTTGGGAAGTTTTACATAGACAATCGTGTCATCTGTGAACAAAGAGAGTTTTATTTCTTTCTTCTCAATCTCTATGCTTCTTATTTCTTTTTCATATATTATTGCATTAGCTAGAACTTCCAACATGATGTCCAATGAGAGTGGTGAGAGAGGACAACCTTGCCTTATTCCCAGTCTTAAGGGGAAAGTATGTACAGTTGACCCTTGAACAATGCAGAGGTTAGGGGCACCAACCTATGTGCAGTCGAAAATGTGCAATTTGTTATACAGAAATATATAACTAATACAAATTTTTTCTTTATTATATAAACTGTTTCTGAGCATAGAAAAAGATGGAGATCAGTAGTGATAACCCCTCTTTCATTTCCAATATTTGTAATTTTGTACTTTCTCTCTTTTTTTTCATGTTAGCCTGACTAGAGATTCAACAATTTTATTGATATTTTCAAAGGACTAGTTTTTGGCTTTGTTGATTTTCTCTCTTGTTTTCCTTTTTTCAATTTTCTTAATTTCTGCTCTAATTTTATTTCTGTTCTGATTTCTTTAGGCTTATTTTTTAATCTTGACAGTTTCATATGTTCTATAAAGCTGAATTTTTACTTTTTCTAATATTTTCAGTTATTTCGCTTAGATTTTCTACATAGGTTATAATATCATCAAAGCAGACAGTGATAATTTATATATAATTTTCTAATATTTATACTTGTTAATTTATATTTCTTACCATATTACATTGGCCAGGATCTTCAGCATGATGTTGAAGAAGAATACTTATGGTGGACACCCTTGTCTTGTTCTTGATTTTGGTAAGAAAGTCTAATAGTTAACCACTATATGTGGTGTTTGCTATAAATTTCTGGTTTCTTCTAGTTTTCTGAGGGTTTTGTTTTATTTTAATGAGAAATAAGTATTCAATTTTGTAATTTTTAAAAAGAGTATCTATTAAAATAATTGTATAATTATTATCCTTTAATGGTAACATACTGAATTACTTGATAGATATTGATCTATTGATCTTTATAGATTTCTGATGTTTATCAGCATAGTGAGGTGGATTCAAATCCCAGCTTCTTCTCCACTTACTAGCTATGGATTTACACAACCTCTACCTTCTTCAGTTTTATAACCGATAGGTGCTGCCTCATGAGGATATTACACAGAAAATATAAATAATAAATAATTTATTATACAAAATATATGTTATATAAATAAACTAGAACCTAGAACACATCTTAGTACATAATAAGTACTAAATTCTTTTTGAAATGTTTACTTTCTTGATGGTAAATTCTACATGCTTATGAGTCATTCAACATGCTCTTAGATTTTGTTTTCTGATTATTTATTTATGGTTCTTCATTGATGTAATTAGTTGTAATATTATTTGCATATCTTGGTTTTTATTTTTCTTTTTAGGGCCACACCTGCAGCATATGGAAGTTCCCAGGCTAGGGGTAGAATCAGAGCTGCAGCTGCCGGCCTACGCCAGCCACAGCCACAGCTATGCCAGATCCAAGTTACATCTGCAACCTACACCTCAGCTTGTGGCAACACCGGATCCTTTAACCTAATGAGTGAGGCCAGGGATCGAACTCACATACTCTTGGATACTAGTTGAGGTCTTAACCTGCTGAACCACAACAGGAACTCCTGCATATCTTGCTTTGTCCACCTTTGATATCAGGGTTATGCTAACTTCCTACAATGAGTTGGATAGCTATCCATCTTTTTCTATGCTCAGAAACAGTTTATATAATAAAGAAAATCATTTGGGTCTGTTTATATTTGTATTAGTTATATATTTCTGTATAACAAATTGCCCCCAAACTCGGCAGCTTAAAACAACATACATCCATTATCTTGCAGTTTCTATAGATCAAGAAACCAGATATGGCTTAGCTAGACACCTCTGGCTCAGAGTTTCTCACAACCTACAGGCAGGATGTTGGCTGGGACCACAGTCAGCTTAAAGCTTGACTGGGGAAGACTCTACTTCCAAGCTCACTCATGTGGCTATTGACAGGATCCAGTTCCTTGAGGGCTATTGGATTAAGGGCTTCAGTTCCTCACTAGATGTTGGCCAGAGGACTTCCTAGTTCCCTGCCACATGAACCTCTCCATAGGGCAGTTCATGATATAGCAACTTGCTTCATTGAGGCCAGCAAGAGAAAAACCAGAGAGTGCCAGCAAGACAGAAGTGACCTAATCTTTTTCTAACTTAATTCTGGAAGTGACACTCCATCATTTTTGCCATGATCAATTCCCTAAAAACAAATCACAAAGTCCAGTCATACCTTTTTCTTACGTCTGCTCCCTCTTTGCCATCCACTGACCATACTGCCATCACTTCTTTTGCTGATATCTTCCCTTACAGATTGACTGATTTTCTTTGCTCATTGTTTCTTACATTTACTTGTGCTTGAATTCAATGTGTTTCTTAGTGGGATCCACTATTGATTATTTCATAGAGGATGTGTGACTGATAAAATTTCCAAGTGTTTATTCAAGAAAATGCCTTTATTTCACCTTCTTTGTGGTCTCTTTGCATTGGTCACCAATTATTTTCCAGAATGGAAAAAAAATTTTTTTAGATATATACTATGGTTCATTTCTAGAGGTTTAGGATATGGAAGGAGGCCATTAGATGTACTCAGCCCACATTTTTACTCTCCCCATATCTGTCTCTTATCCCAGGTCACTGTGAATCAGGCCTGGTAAAACTGCCCTTCTACCATCCCTTCCTTTGCTACCCTGCCCCCATCAGGATACTGACTGGGCCACCTATCAGTGGGTCAAGTCACTATGTATCACAGTCAGGATAAGGGTGTCAGTTGCTCCTCTTTTACTCTTTTGCCCATGTGGCTGGAGCCATGTGCTAGTGTAGGGACAGCTTTTAATCAGCCATTACTCTTTTTTTTGTCTCTATCTTCCATGAAGCCAATAGGAGTGATCTAAGATGTGAGACTCAGGTTTGGCCTTGTGGTAGGAAGAGATCCCTTAGGACTCTACTTAGAGTCCACGTGATCCAGCCTGGTGCTTACAATGAGGTTTGAACCCAAAGCCCAGGTAAAAAATGAGGTGCTACTTTGCTTTCCTTTGCTATTGTTCTATGTGTATATATCTCCCCTGGGAAACTTGTGGGGAGGGCTGGCTATGGTCTGGGACAATATTTTGGTGTTACCAAGTCCCTTGGTTACAAGAGAACACTAATTGAACTATATTTCCAATAATAGCTTAATGGTAAATATTTTCTGGCAGTTCCACTTCTTTAAAGATATAAAAAATAAAACTGAATATGTCTTCAGTGAAGATGCAGGTGTCAATTTCAATATGCTACAGCCCTAGGGCTACCATGTCAGTTTGCAGAGGTTGTGGACTACGCAGTTCTAGGGTGCTCCCTTCTCATCATAAACTATGTGCATTGCACTCCCTGAAATTGTGTACACAACCCTTTGAGATATCTCCACTCAGCCCTGCCCCAGCTGCCTGTACGGATGTTTACCAATCTTTTTGCTCTTACAAATCATTCAGTAAATGTCTGCTGTCCTAACATCCCAAGTCTTGCCTTGTCGTTGTGCCTTATTCCATGCTCCTTGGATTAGACCTGTCAGCTTTTTGACACATGTTTGAGTTAAACTTGAGGTGTAGGCAACAAACATGCCCCAGACTATATAGATGGTAAATGGGGGAACAAATGCTCAAAGCCAGGTCTATCTAACTCCAAAGCCTATACTCTGTTTACTGCAGGAAAGGAACTGGAAGAATGTAGCTGGCAGAATGGCTGAGGTTTCATAGCAGCCTATGAAGGGTATGGTTATCCTAGATTCATTTATTCATTCATCACATTTTCCCTAAGACTCTACCTGGCAATCACCTAAAGTCTCTTCTAATTCTACCATTTGGTGAAATAGGATATCTCCAATCTTTCTTATATTAGTGAGGCCCCTTTTGGTTGCAAATGGCAGGAATCCAACTCAAACTGGCCCAAGCCAAAATGGGATTTTGTTAGTTCACATAAATGAAAAGTATAAGAATAGTTTGGTCAAGCAGTGCTACATTCCAGGCTCAAATGAGGTTTATCCATGCCTTGGAAGATGATTTCTCCCTGTAGGCATCATTCCCAGGCAGACTCTTCTCACAGATCTCCTGAAACTTGAGGCTTATGTCTCCTGGATGATCAATCCTCAGAATCTCTTTCTTCATACCTTTCTCAAAAGTTCCAGGGAAGTTTTGTATTAACCCAGCTGAGGTTGCATGACTCTGCATAAAACAATCACTCTGTCCAGTGTGAGGGAATGCTCTGATTGGCTAGGGCTGGATCAGCTGTCAACTTTTGAAGCTGGCTCACATGAACTTATCATGTGAGAGGGTTGGTCTCCTAAGTAAATTTGGGGTGCTGTTACTAGAAGGGAAGGAATGGATGCTGAGCAGATGGAAACAATGGTCTCTGGCATTTCTCATTTTATAGATGAGAAAACCAAAACTCAGAGAAGGATAGGCACCAGCCTATGATTAAGTGGCCTTTGTACCAAGCAATAAAAAGTGACTTTTGCAGACCAGGAGTTATGAGAAGCTGCCTTCTGCTTCTATCCCATCATCTGAAATGCTAGGACACCTCTGGTGGCAAGTTTGAAATTTTGAAGGCCAAGGGAAGTTGTAGGTCTGGGGTCATTGCCACTGTGTGCTGTCAAGAAACACTGTGGGATGGAAATCAAGGCAATTAGATTCTAGTCCTAGCTCTGTCACTAATTTGCTGAAAGAACTTAAGCAAGCCCACTCCTCACTCTGGGCCTCAGTTTCCCTATCTGTAAACTGAGAGGGTTGGATTGAATGAGCTGAAAAACATACTATAAATTGATGCTTTTGTTCCACTCTTGGGGAAGGAGGGTGGGAGGAAGAGAGGGGAGGCAGAAGGCTGAGAGGGAGTTCCTCCTCTCCATTTGGAACCATGTGGAATTTCTGCAGTGGAGACATTTAACCTGACTTTAATTTGAGTTGAAACATCTGATATTTCTGATAGTAATAACATGCCCTAGATGGGCGGGGTGGAACAAGGCCCCCTGAAAGAGCACCAAAAAGCCCTCTCTGTTCTTCCTCTTTAAGTACAGCCCCCAGCATGCACAGGTCCCAACACCAGGGCCTAATATAGTAGGTGTTCATGAGAAGCCAGGGTCAGAAGAATCCATCCTGGGCTGGCAGGCAGCCATGCTAGCTGCATGGCGGGCTTCAGGCACCTCCTTCTCCCTTCAGCCTGCCCTGTCCTGCCCTACTAGGCCTGTTGGTTGGCTTCAGGCTGGGCCAGGAATAGTGGAACGCTAGGGTGAGGGCCAGAGAGTGGGTGGTGCATGAGGTGCCACCTGAGGTGTCAGGGTCATTCATGTCCTGGCAGAGCAGAGGAGACAATTGGAATGAGTGGTGTGTGTGTTGGGGCAGGTGCCGGGGAGGGGGGTCTGTTCATTGTACAATAGCCATGATGACCTCTACTTTGTGTGATGGTCTCTCCTTAAATCTCAATCTCCCAAATCGCCACTGGGCCCATCTTTCCACACAAGCATCTCCTCCTCTATGGGAGGTCCCCTCAGCTTATACCCCATCCTTTCCCGCTATGACATAGATGATTCACTTCCCTCTGTCACGAAATAAGTCCTAGCCTGGAGAGGTGTGGGATGTGGGGTCATTCACTCAACAGAGGATGTAGCTAAAAATTTTTCAACTCTTTTCACTACTGGGCCAAGAGCACTGAATATTAAACAATGAAAGTGGAAGTCCTGCCTTTTGTCTAAGTCTGTCCCCTCATGCTATATTTATTCACAAACTGCTGGGCATGAACCACTACATACATAGCACCTGGAGTCAGTGACTAAATGGTGCCCTTGCTGCCCCTCCTCTAGGTTTCCCGCCTTAATGATCTTTCTGTGATGGAGTGATGAGTGGGCACTGGAGAGCCCATGCTGACTGGCTAGCCCAGATCGGGCAGCCCTCCAATTACCCACAGCGCTCAGGCAAGGGGCAGGCAGGGGGTGAGGAGAGAGGGCTCTCGTCCCTCCTTTAAATATATATATTTAAGCAAGGAAACAGATTTCACTTTCAATCTTCCTTCCAAGAGATTGTTATAAACAAAAGCAGGTCTGGAGCAGGAGGAGGAGGGGGAAGAGAGGAAAATGATTTGGGAGATTAAGGAGGCGGCCACGACAACGTCCCCTTTTAAACCTCAATAAGGTTGTTTTTCTTGGTCGTTTTTTCCTTCTTCCCTCTCGAGCCAGTGTTACTTAAAAGGAACATTATGTTATCACAAATCAGATTTCCAAACATCATCTCCAGGTCACTGTGAACAGCTCAGCAATTTGGCTACAGATTCCTGGAGAAGGCGTCCCCTTTAACCTCAAACTCAGAAGGGAGCTGCCCCCATTGCAAATGCTGGGGAAGCCCTCCCCGCCTGCAAGAGAGGAGAGAGGCAGGGCCTTGGAGGCTGGGAGGGGATTTCTGTGCCTTCAGGGAAGAGAGTGTGGCTTGCCACAGGAGCACCACTCACCCCAAAGCCACCCCACCTCCTTACGCCTTGAGGGGGCAGTGGGGGTGGGAGCGCCTGGCTGCCTGTTGGAGGACATCCTTGGCTTTGCTGGGTAGGGGGCCGGGCCCTGGTGGAGTAATGTGGGTTTCATCTTTCCTTTGCCACAAACTCGGGACTTATCAATGCCATGGAGCTGCCAGGGGAGATTAAAGTCAAGGCTGGTGCCCTAGTTCCAATGCATGGTGAGAGACCACAAGTATTCCAGCTGGGGCCGTGTGGGCCAGGGTGAGAGAAGGGTGAGGCTGAGGGTGTAGGGCAACTGAAGGGCTTCTGGAAGAGTGATGCTACCCACATGGTCTATTCCATTTGACCAGGTTCAAAGTCAGCCTTCGCCCTCAACCCTGCACTCTGCTCTGAGAATCAAACACGAGTGGATGGGGAGAGGAGAGAAGAGGCAGGCTAAGAAAGAGGTGTCTGAGGTATGTAGATAGACCTGAATTGGAACGCAGGAAAGATTTGAGCTCATCTCAAAGGATTCCCAATCAGTGAACATTCAGAATCAGTGGAGCAATTTTTCTCACAAAGAATTGAGGTGAACCAGTGACCTGAAAAGAGTTGGCTATCTTGGCATCTAAGCAAATGGAAATAGCAGAGTGACAATAATTGGGATGGGGGTCCCTGACTATTCTGTACATCTTCCACTCCCATAGCCCTGAGGGAGCCAAACACAAAAGGTTAAATTCCAGGTCCTTAAGTCAAAACATTCTTTGAAGGATCCTTCCTCCATTAACATGTGAGGAAGGATCACATGTTAATGTGATTCCCAATAATTTTAGGGTGTGGGAACTGAGACCTCCATTTTTTTAGATGGAAAAACAGAGGTTCAAAGAAAAAATGGCTCTTGAAGACTGCCCCGAAAGCGAGTTGCAGAGTTTGGAGCTGGGCCTGAGATCTCCTGGCCTTCACCTCAAGGCTCTTTCCCTCAGCCCTTTCCATTAGAGGTGGGGCTTTGCAGGCCAGCCCTTTGTTCCAATGACTTCCTAACTGAAGTAGGTGACAAAGCAAGCCTAGGAGTAGGCCCTCAATTTTGAATGGGCTAGAGGTAGTGGACTAGTCCAAACGACAACAATGGTCTTGACAAGGTAGAACCCTAAGAGCTCCAGGGGCAAGGTAAAACCTCAGTCAGAGAGCTGGCAGAGGGCCTGCTTGATACTATAGCAAGGGCTGTGCTCCAGGTTGGGAAGGCAGAGATGGCTGTAGACAGAAGAACAATCCAGGGGCTAGATGTCTACTTGGAGGTTCTTCTTCAGCAACACTTCTATGCCTGGCGAGTCAGATAGGCTAGTCCTCATGGTCCAGGTGCCAAAGCCCTTATCTCCTGCCCTCAGAGTCACTCTGTAACCTTGGGCTAAGAGGAGCCAAGGAGTAACATCCAGCCAAGAGCTCGTCCCTCCAGACCATGGCTGTTTCATGCCCTAAATGGTGGTCTTGGAGCCATGTCTGGTGCAGCAAAAGGCAAACTAGTTCACATCTACCGTGGGCCAGGCCCTTGCACATCATTGCCCTGTCGACTCCTGCTAACAGGAGCCTCTTCCTGTGAGATGGAGGTATTGTTCTCCGTTTCATGATAGTCAGGTTTTACTTGCAAAGTAAAGGGCTTGTCCAGGACTCATCAATAATATAGAGGCTGGTTTTGAACTCAGTGCCGTCTCATCAAGACTTGTGCTCTTTCTGCTAAGATATGACCTTAAGGGTGCAGTCTGAGACCCACTCAGAAGTCAAAGTGGAAGGGCCCCAGCAGAGGCCCCCAGGGAAACCCCAGTTTGGAGGTTTCTGGGCCTTTGGTCCTTCAGTTTCCCCACTCTGAAGGCACCTCAGACTCTGACCACAAGAAGTAGACCTGGGGCCCTGACGAGGCCACATGCCAGCAGCTATTGGCCAGGGGGCAGGGGACAGCCCACTGCCCCTCCCCCAATCTCCAGGCCCCTCCTTCCTTTTCAGTTCCCTAGCTCTCCCTCCAGAGCACTGGCCCAGGGAGGGGCACCGAGGGGGTGTGCTGCTTTGCTTCTCAGGCCTGCTGATGCCTGGGCATCTGGCCTGACTACCCTTCTGCCACGTCCCTTTGGGAGGAGGGCTGCAGGCAGCCTTGGGTAGACAGACATTCCACCCGTCACCCCCACCACCAGGCTGCTTAGCCATCAGTACAGAGCACACAGAGGCCTCTCCCTCACTTGCTTTATTTATCTTGGCCCAAGGACGATGAAGCCCGGATCTGAGGGGAGGATGGAGAGGCCATTTCCAATATTTCCTCCCGGCCTTTCCATGCCCCTGAGATGCCCCTTAGTACCCGGGAGGAGAGGGCAGAGGTCAATGGTCTGAAAACAATGGCTTTAAGCTGGGGGATGGTGGGTAAGGGAAAAGAGGGAGAGTGAGGGCTCAGAGTCCATAGGCCTTGTCGTGGGCTGGCAGGTAAAGGACACCACCCCCAGAGTGGGGTGGTGCAGCCTGGCGGGGAGGGCCAAGTGCTCAGACCTTAGTGCCTCAGCTGAGCCCACCCCAGGCCCAGACTCAGTCAGCTATGGGGAGATGGGGGAGGGGACTGGCCTCCCTCCCAGGGCCAGGGCCATACAACCTTGCAGAGCTGCCAGTCTGGGGAACCAGTACAGAGGGTCCTCTCTTCAGGTCAGTAGGAAGAGGGGGCTTGCGGCCTGCTTGGGGCTGCAGGATGCTCCAGGCTTGAATTTTAAGAGCCTCTTTGCCTCAGTAGAGAGGCCCCACCATGGAACTTGCAGCCATCCCCCTCTTCTGCTTGTTTGCACTGCTGGAATCCCTGTCTCAAGTTATCATGTCCCCCGCCACACCCAGCGCTGTCCTTCAGCCAAGCCACACACATGGAACTGCTTTCATCTCCCTTGTCGGCTGGGCCTGCCCTTTCCCAGGGGCTCAGGGACTTTGCTTTTCTGAATTTCCTCCAATTTGTCTCCATCACCCTCATGTTCAGGGACATTCATCTGCACAGTGGCCTCAAAAGAGAGGAGGAGGTTTGGGGGCTGCAGCAGGCTGGCCTGCTCCCCATGGTCCACTAACGTCAGGCAGGGGAGGACATTTCCTGTGTCTCTTAATCTCCCTTCTTCTTTCTGGGCCCCACAGGGGCCTGAGGTGTCACCTCGGTTGAGTCAGAAAATGTCTCTGAGTGGCTCTGATATGAGAGACCAAAGGGATCTGACTTGGTTCCTGCACTTGAGGGCCTGGCCAACCAGTAAAGAGGGTCATATTACTAAATAATAGCAATAATTCTGTGACAGACAGCATTCACTCTGCAGCAGGCACTTTCCTAAGCTCCACAAAGATTAATCATTTCCTCCTCATGAGGGTCCTCTAAGGCAATAACCATAACTATTTCCATTTTATAAGTGAAGAAACTGAGGCTTGAAGAGGTTATGTAAATTGTCCGAGGAACTAGAAAGTGTCCGAGCTGGGGTTCTATACCCAGGGAAGCTGACTCCAGGGCCTGTGCTTTTTTCCTTTCAAATTTTATTGAAGTATGGAGTTCCCATTGTGGTGCAGCAGAAATGAATCTGACTAGGAACCATGAGGTTGAGGGTTCTGTCCCTGGCCTCCCTCAGTGGGTTAAAGATCCGGCATTGCATTGAGCTGTGGTGTAGGTCACAGACACGGCTCTGATCCGGCATTGCTGTGGCTCTGGCGTAGGCTGGCAGCTGTAGCTCTGATTGTACCCCTAGCCTGGGAACCTCCATATGCCACAGGTGCGGCCCTAAAAAGCAAAATAAATAAATAAATTTTATTGAAGTATAATTGACTTACCATGTTGTGTTAATTTCTGCTGTACAGAAAAGCGATTCAGTTATACATACATATGTATATATAATATATACATTCTTTTTCATATTCTTTTCCATTATTGTTTATCACAGGATATAGGATATTGAATATTGTTCCCTGTGCTATACAGCAGGACCTTGTTATTTGTCCATCCTACATATACTAGTTTTCATTGGCTAACCCCAAACTTCCAGTCCATCCCTCCTCTACCTCCCCTACCCCTTGGCAACCACAAGTCTGTCCTCTATGTCTGTGAGTCTGTTTCTGTTTTGGAGATAGGTTTCTTTTTCAGGTTCCACATATAGGTGATATCATATGATGTTTGCCTTTTTCTTTCAGACTTCACATTGTGTGGTAATCTCTAGGTCCATTTATTATTGGCATCATTTCATTCCTTTTTATGGCTAAGTTGTATTTCAATGTATATATGAACCACATCTTTTTTTATGCTTTTTAGAGCTGCACCCACAGGTGCAAATGGAGGTTCCAGGCTAGGGGTCCAATCGGAGCTACAGCTGCTGGCCTATGCCACAGCCACAGCACTGCCAGATCCAAGCCACATCTGTGACCTATAACACAGTTCACGGCAATGCCAGGTTCTTAATTCACTGAATGAGGCCAGGGATCAAATCTACAACCTCATGGATTGTTTCTGCTGTGCCACAATGGGAACTCCTGAACCACATCTTCTTAATCCATTTATCTGTTGATGGACATTTAAATTTTTTCCATGTCTTGGCTATTGTGAATAGTGCTGCTATGAACACATGGCTATGTGTATCTTTTTGAATTGTAATTTTGTCTGGGTATATGCCCAGGAGTAGAATTGCTGGATCATACAGAAACTCTATTTTCAGTTCTTTGAAGAACTTCCATATTGTTTTCCATAGTGGCTGCAACAATTTTCATTTCCACCAACAGTGTACAGGGGTTCCCTTTTCTCCATGCTCTTTCCAGCATTTGTTATCTTTAGAGTTATTACTGGTGTGTGGTGGTACCTCATTGTAGTTTTGATTTGGATTTCTTTAATAATTAGTGACGATGAGCATCTTTTCATGTGCCTATTGGCAAGACCTGTGCTTTTAACTACTTACATTAAAGCTGGTCAGAAACTCAGCAAAGCTTTAGAGGAGAGACAGGTATTTCCATCAGGGTAGTTCTGGGAAGGCTTCCTAGGGGAAGTAGCATTTTTCATAGAGCCTTGCAGGAAACTCAAACAGGCAAAGAGAGGTGGGAGGGCATTCCAGATGAAGGTAATAGTAGAAGCAAAGAACAAGGAATGGGATATTATAAGTCAGGTTCAGAGAAGGCAAGGGGATCAGCCTGACAAGGACTGAGGGTAAATTGGGAAGCCAGGCTGGAAAAACAATGGGTCCTCTAGGTGGTCGGCTTCAAGCAGGCACAGAAGTGGATCACAGCATGGTTTGAAAACTCACTGAGGCTGCAGGAAGAGGCCACTGTACTTGTCAGGCAAGAAGTACATGATCCTGTTCTATTCTGTGGTGGTGACAGTGGAGATGGTTTGGGTATGTTAGGAGTTGGCAGAGATAATGGATTGATAGGACTTGGTCTCCAAATGGATGCCAGTTGTGAGGGAGAGTAAGGAGGCCACTGAGGAGGCAGCACGCTATGGAGGGGGAACAGTTGTGTGTGGAGAGTGTGAGGTGCCCATGGGACATCTAGCAGAGGCTCCTCTTAGAGAGGATAAGGGAAGCCCTTTGTGACTACAGTCATATAGTTATACAGGTCATAACTAGAGTTCATGACTTTACAGGGTGGGAGATGGTACTGGAAGGAAGCCTGGAGCCCTGAGTACCAGATTAATCACTTAGGACTTGACTCTAGGCAAGAGGGAGCCCTGGAAGGGTTTGGAGCAGGGAAGAGGTATAAGCGGATTTGCATTTGAGGAAGGTTGTTCTGGTGTTGTTATCAATATTATCAGTATCAAGGACAGGTAGTGAGGAGACACTGCTTAGGAAGGAGATCTGAGGAGGGACAGTGAGCATGCGAAAAAGGAGACAGATGAGAGACATTTTGATGGTAGGAAGGGCAGGACTGGGAGAGGGGAAGCAAAGAACAAGGATGTGCAACACAGCCCCCATGTGAAGAAGTGATCACAGAGGGAGCCAGCCAGGTGGAGACAGGTGCACATGGTGAGGCCAGAGAAGCTGGGTGGCTGTTGAAGAGGGGTGAGGGGAGGGAGGGGTCTGTTGCTTCCTCCATGCTCGTTTGCTTCCCTGAGGGCCCTGGCCACAGGCCTTTGTTTGAGGACAGAAGAACTGCTTCCAAAAGCAGCACCTCCTTGCCACAGGTTAGAAATCTCCAGGGCCAGACACACACACACACACACACACATACACACCTGCCTCAGGCCTAGTCTCGGCAGCTGGGACGCCAGGGTAGTGGCCAGCACTTCCCAAAGACGGGAGGATTTCCAGGTTCTCTTTCCAAAGGAATTCCCAGCTGGTGAAACACCAGAAAGGAGGGGGAGAAGGAGCCCCTGCGGCCCTGGGCAGGGCCCAGCATTTCAAGGGGGTGTGCTGGGGTGAGGGGCCAGCCAAAGGAGACCAGGCCAGATGGAGGGAGGGGTTCATGTAAACGAGTGGGGTGCTGGTTGGGGAACAAGGCCAGGAAGAGGTGCACAGGTGGGGGTCAGGAATCCAGAAGTGAAGGGGTCCAAGCACCACAGCCAGCAAGCTGGGAGCTGCCTCCTTTGGGCCTCAGGCCTCTGCCATGATGTGGGCCTTCTCCAGAGTCAGAGAGGCACTAGTGTCAGTGACAGTCAGTGTGCGCCCATGGCCATGGCTAGCACATCCTCCCTGCAGATGTAAACTGAGATCATCTCAGAGCTGAAAGGATGTTGCCAAATGCTTGTGTCCAATCCCAGTGTGGGAGCAGCTGCCCCAGGCTACACAGTGAGGCAGTGACAGAGCTAGGACCACAACCCAGGCCTTTAACACCTGGGCCACAGCTTTCTGGCTTAAAGGTCTGCCTCCTAAAGAAAGGAGATGACAGTGAGATGAAGAGAGCTCAGAACTCCTCTGTCATCACATGAAAAGAAAGATTTCTTTTCTTTTCTTTCTTTTTTTTTTTTTTTTTTTTTTTGGTCTTTTGTCTTTTTAGGGCCGTAACCGCGGCTTATGGAGGTTCCCAGGCTGGGGGTCCAATCAGAGCTACAGCTGTCAGCCTACACCACAGCCACAGCAACACCAGATCTGAGCCATGTCTGCAACCCTCACCACAGCTCACGGCAATGCCGGATCCTTAACCCACTGAGCAAGGCCCAGGATCAAACTTGCAACCTCATGGTTCCTTATTGGATTTGTTTCTGCTGTGTCACAACGGGAGCTCCCAAGAAACTTTTTTTTTTTTTTTTGTCTTATTTGTTAGGGAAGAAGAGGCGGCAGCAGTAATTGCCAGAGCAATTAGACTTTGGTGATCTGTGTGCGAATCGGACGTGGGGAACTTGAAGCAAGTGTGGACAGAGGCTAAGAGGTAATTCTGAGGGAGTAGACAGAAAGTGTTGGGAACTATTGAGAGAAACTGGAGCACCAGACTGGAAGGTGGCAGGAGGCCTGACTGTAGGTTGGATGGCAGTTGGCAATGGCTATTAGCTGGAGAAGAAAAGAGGGCAGGGGACAGAGATGATGGCAAAATGACCAGGAGCCCTGGGAAGAGGCAATTGTTTCAGGCAGTAGCTGTAAAGGGACCCCATGAGTCCAGGTCTCCAAGGAGCTTGGTCTGATCTAAACTCCAGAAAACTGCCTGGAGATCCAGACAATAAGACTCTGGTTCCTCAGAGGCTGGTGAAGGGGGTGGGGGGGCCAAGAGACAATAGGCAGCCCCACTCTGAGAACCATCTTTAGAGCAGAGGTTTCTGAGATGGAAGTTTGGAATTGGGCTGGATGGGCAGGTGGTGGCATCACTATATCCTCTTGGGCTCTGACAGACTATGAAGGCTGCAGGCAAGGGCTAGTTGCCCATGGCTCCTCTGGTGCACGGACAGGAAATTGGCATTTCCACTGCACTCAGGAGCCGTATTGTTTATGCTTGAGGGAAGACCTGCATACTCCCTGGATAGGACGAAACCTCCAGGCCATAGTGTCAGAGGCTGTAATGCCTCTAAGAGCCGAGGGCCCTGGCCTGGGCCAAATTATACATGCCCCTCACTGACCTGACACCCTAGACCCCATATCAGCCATTCATGCCACAATTGCTGGGAGGGGGGAGGGATTTTCTCCCTGTTCCAACAAAAGTCTAGGCTAAAGAAGACCCCAGCCTCCTCTGCCACTCCCCACCCCTCAACCCCACAAAATGGTCACTACCCAGGGGACTTTCTAGCCATTTTTTTTGGCTTTAGCTCTGTGCTATAACTCATGACCTTGCTGCTGTGGACCCCCAGATCCTAATGTGGCCTTTTGGCTCCAGGCCTGTGTGGTAAGCCCACCACCTGGACCCTTATTCTGCCTGGAGAGGATTCTCTCAGGACATCCCACTTCTTAAGCATTCTCTGCCCTCTCTGCTTAAGTCCCCATTTTGGATGCCCCAGGACATACAAGAGGCACTGTTACAAGCTTGTTGATGGTGTAACAGAGGCAGAAATAATGAGGCTGAATATCTCCTGATCCCCAGCTCTTGAATGCTGGCAGCCCAAAGTTTTCTAAGGTGCCAAGAGCTGGCCAGATTGCCTGACCTTGGCACACATGAAATCCCTGAGGGTGGTAATAGTTAGGCCTGATCTGCACACAGGCTGATGGCGTGGTGCAGATGGCGAGGGGGGTGGGACAAGCCACAGAACAACGTGCTATCTTCTGATGACTGATAGGAGTAAAGACAGGGCTCCCTTGCCTCTGAAGCTTTGTTTGCAGGCCTCCAAGCCTATCCCAAGTCTCCACGCATAGTTAAAGGTGACCACAAGCCAGCCAGTCATCCTCTTTAAAGAAGCATCTAGTGTTTTGGAAGAGATAACAATATGGCCTTTGTCTTTCTCTCCTCTCCTTACTTTCTCTGTCCTCTAGTCCTCTATGTGGCAACTTTCTGGCCTTCCTCCAAAGAGGGGGTAAAAAAAAAGTTCACCAAACTAGGCTGGAGAAGTAATTGGGACATATCTGTCCATCTTGTGTCCTAGCTGCCCAATGGGGCCCATGATTGAAGCAGAGGTAGTTGATGGGGATCCTTCTACCTCCCTAGAGAAAAGGTTTACAATGACCCTGTCTCAGGTACAGTAAAGGTGACCACCTGGATCCTGGCGAAGGCCTCACAAGCAGAGAATGTGATGCTGGTTTGTACAAGTATGCACCGCTCCAGAGGCAGAGGGATGGAGTCAGTGGTACCAAGGTCCTGTCAGGCCCAGGCTGGACCAGGGCACTTTCAATGGCAACTTCAAGACTGGGGTGCTACCTTGGGACTCTGAACTCAGGAAAATTCTTCAGAAATAGAATCCCATCCAATCCTCTTGCCCCAACCTTGACAGTCAAAGAAAACTTTCTTTCAGTCAAATACCTCTGACAAAGTCCTTCAAAGGGCATCGTATCCATCTTCCAGCCTCCAGACTGGAAAACTTATCTCTCAACCCAGTGGTGCACTCCCTCCTGCCATACTCATGCATTCTGGTCTCAAGAAAGGCCCTACAAGTCTGTGTGCTCCAGCAGTACTGGTCTTGGGTAGCTTGCCTTAGCCACCTTCCCAGAAGGCTTGGGAGCCATGTGTGCTGACTTCTGATTGCAGGACGGGGAACCCTCCAGGACGGTGAGGAAGGAGGCACATGGTATAGCTAGAGGGGCATCTGGGGGCCCAGGGCCTCTCTCATGCTGAGGATTACCTCAGAGTAGGGCCTTTAAGGCTCCTGGGAATGGCCCCTGCCTTTCTGGCAGCTTGCCTGCATCTCAATTTCTAAGCAGAGCCCGAGACCTGGCCTCAGGAGCAACCTGAGTTCCAGCCCAAGGCCTTCTGAGAGCTGTAGAGTAGAGCGGCCCCAATCAGCCTTTGGCTGCCTTGCTTCCTGCAGGTGGAAAAATCATCCTATTTATCCCCAAATGGATTTGTCTACTCAAACAACAAACAGACACAGAAACACACATGGAGTCATAGACACATGTGCAAAAGACAGATCCAAGACACACATAGAGCCTTTCATCCCCCCTCCCCCGACTCGGCCTCTCTCTGTCTCTGGGACTGTTTTTGTCTCTGTGTCTCTGTCTGTCTCTGTCACTCCCTCCACGCCTTTCTAACTCTTTCTCTCACTCACCCTTTCCCAAGGTCCCCTCCTGCTGTACTGCAGCATTTATCAAAGCAGCCTGGCCTCATGTAAAAATATACAGTGTGGAACGAAATCCACCTTAAACTCTCTTCTAAATATATTAAAATAATAGGAATTCTCATCTGCCTGATTGAATTTGCTGCTTGCTATTAGAAGCATGCCAGGCCCTTCTGGGCCCAGTCTGGGGCAGGGAGGAGCTGGGATTCCCTGCCTGACTCCTCTTTCCTGGCCAACAGCTCAGCTCCCTCACGTGGGTGGGGCTGGGGTGAGAGAGTGGGGGCTGCATTCTGGCCAAGAGACCTTGGGCGGCCCCCTCAGCCAGCAGCCAGCACAGTCTACTGAACAAGTGCAGACAAACGCCTGGCCCCCTCTGGCCTACAGTGCCTCATTTTGCCTGGAGTCTGTGAGCCTCTTTCCAGCTCCAGTTGGCACCAAAACTCACAAGCCACCTTACAATCACTCCCAGGTTTCCATTAACACCCACTTCCATGACCCACGACATTAGAAGCTCCTGAGTTCAGGAGATATAGCTTCTTGTTCTCTGTATCACCAGGATCCCAAATGACCTGGTAATGGCTTGGGGGAAACATTTGTTGAATGACCAAATTCATTCAACCAGTGTTTATTGAACCCTTAGTATTACCCAACACCGGAAACATAGCAGAAAACTTAATAGACATCACATCTCTACCATCATGCAGCTCTTACTTTCAGAAAAAATGAACAATAGTAATGAACTGGTCCACTCAGCGCCAGGTACAGAAGGCAACCACTGTCCTGGATTAGACTCTCCCCTAGGCCTCCTACTCCATAGCACAGCAAACAATAGGACTTGCTGAATCCTTGACTCTGCTTGTTAGACTACAGCATCTGCCTCATCCTAGCTTGCTCGGAGCCTGGAGCTCCGAGACACTGCTGTGTCCTTGGGGCAACACTGGGCAGGCAGAGAAGGGGAAGGGCCTAACATGAGACTCTCATCCTCCATTAAGATGGAGGCTGGGAAGTCGGCCTGGCCGGCAGTGAAGAGAGTTTTCAAGTGGGCAAGTTTGGGTGCCAACAGGCAGAAACTCAGTCAGCTGTGAGTCCTGAGGTTCCAAGAAGAAATAGGCACCGGATATGAATCAGATGGGAAACATTGCTGCCAGGAGTCTGCCATAGGTGGGTCTAGCACATGGGAGAAGATCCATCATCATGGAGGGGGCAGTGTCCCAGTGCATGAGGCAAAAGAATGAATTGGTTGGTACAAGAGGTTGTCATGCTAAGAAATGTTCAACAACTTGCTCACTGGGAGGGAAAGAAAGCCTTGGTTTGTAGTGTTTGCCAATTGCCATGGTGTAAATACTCCCACAGTGACTGAATTTAAACTATCAACATGACATCATTGAACATGGATTTGGGAAGACATATGCACAAGCAGTTCTCTTAAGCCAATGTGAGTCCTGCCCTGGTCTGCAAGTTAGGATTAGGAGTTTAGTTCTTGGAGAGGAACTGGCCAGAGGCTAAAAAGAGCAAAAGACCAGGGCTGGGAATCACCCCTAGATACAGGGATGGGGAAAACTACTATGCCAGGACAACATGGAATCTCCATCAGTGGACAGTGCTGGGAAGAGTAAAGCTCTTAGAGGATAGAGGATGAGTGACGCTGCTTAAGTCATATGGCCTCTGCCAGGACTGGCTTGGAGATCTCTTGGCTGATTTGACATCTGTAGTGGCTGAAGAAAATGATTGGGTTATGTGAGGGTGAGTCACGGAGAGATGCTTATACAACTGATTCTTTAAATAATAGCACTCCTTTGCGTAGTGCTTCCTCTGTGTCATGCCCTGTGCAAGCATTTTACATGCATCAATTCATTAGATCCTCAAAACCACCCAGTGAGGTATTAGTAGCTATTATTATTATCACAACTTTACATATAAGAGAATGAGATACAGATAAAGTAACTGTCCTATGTCACAAGACAATCTGGCTCCAGTCTTAAACACTATGTTGTATTGCCTCTAGCTTTATTTTCCTAATAGAATATTCTGGAAGTAGATCTCTTGCCTGGGCCCATACAATGCAACAGCTCTCTGGACTGGCCTACTGCTTTTAAAATGCTTCCTCTCACCCATTTCCCTACAACCCACCTGCCAAACAGGGCGGCTGCTCCTGAAATTTCTGAGCCTATGGCCACCCACTTCTATCCAGCAGACTCAGCTCCCAGCTGCACACTTTGTGACGATCGGACCTGTGATGATGATGTGTGTGTTGAGGTGAAGGGGTGACTAAGCACGGGTGGTCTTTGGAAGATGGAGGCAATTCTGTCTGGGAGGAGGAAAAGGGGAAGGAAGGAAAGAGGAAGGCTGAAGAAGGGGAAGGAAGAGAAGTCCAAGGAGGAGGGGTGACGCCTCCAGGCCTGGCCTTGGCAGAAGTCAGTCTCCAAGCATCACTGCGACCCCTGCACAAGCTCAGGGCAGCGTGAGGTGTGACTCACTGAAGTATAAACAGGAAAAGAGGATAAGGGCTCCTGAGGGTGGCTTGTGGAATTAGTGGGTCACTCACAGTGTGTGTGTACACATCTGTGCCCACCAAGCTGCTCACACATCAAACATTCAAAAGAGAGACTGTAGCTGGGCGCATTCAACCGAGCACATTTGTGAGATGCTGTGACTGTGTGAGAAACATGGACATCCTTGACTCCTGGAATTTCCCTGGACGTCTGGAAAAACCCCAGCAAAAAGACTTGCCAGGCTCTCTGGGGAAGTTTCAACAGGGAACTGAGAGGGTCAAACAGGCTCTAGCGGGGGCTTTCCTCCGGGCTGAGGTCACATGCCCTCTTTTGGCCCCTATTAGATACAAATCCTCAGCCTCCTGTGGATGCTTGGAGAACAGTTAGGCATTTCCTCTGAGCCGTGCTCTGCAAAGGGAAGACAGGCAGCTGAGGAAAAGCTGGTGAGGATGCACCTGGGGTGGGCACCTGGCCTGCCCCAGGCTAGCTCTGGCACCACCGGTGGCCTTGGGAGCACTCCCAAGGTCTCGTCTCTCTCTCCCAATTGCGTGGAGTAGAGGAAGGAGCAAGCCCTCTGCAGTTGATTGAGAACCATGGAAGAAGAATCCTTCCTCCAGAGAGTACTTGCTTCGAGAATTTGAGTCAGCTCCCTCCCATCACTGAGCCTCAGTCTCTTTACCTATAAAATGGGAATACCATCCACCCTACAGAATGGTGGTGAGGAAGAAAGGAGCTCACACAGCTGAATGCATCTGACATAATCCTTGCCTTGCCCACCCCTTCTTTCTCCTTCTTTGTAGACAGACACTGAGAGCAACCTCCTCTCAGGTCGAGAATCTGGGGAATCCAGAAGCTCCTGTCTCAGAGCAAAAAGGACCAAGAAGGGCTCTCTCTCTCTCACTTGATCCTTTGCTGGCCTCTCAATAGATGAATGACAGGTCCTGAACCCAGTGGCTGAGCAACAGTCCTGCTCATTCACACCCAATGGCTCAGATTAACCCAACATCTTTTGTCCACACCCCTAGAAACTCTCTATGGACACACATGACCCCTCTTCTGACATTTTGACAATATGGAGGTTTTGAAAGATATACCCAGAATTTCATGCTACAGAAAGCTTAAGACATTTTATCCCATGTCTGGATGCTGTACACATGAAAGCAGGACTGCGTAGAAAAGGCTGATTTGGGGGTATAGTGGCTCTTCTAGTCCCCATTCCTCCTCCAAGCTTAGTGACACTGGGGGTGTTTAGTCCCCAGCTCACATGGGATTTGATGATTTTTTAAAAAATCAAGATAGGAAATATACATGTGAAATTGCATAATGATCAAAATCATCCTAGAAAGTAACTAAGTTAGAAACTAACTTAATATATGCTCAGGAATAAAAGATTTTACCGATTTTTTTTTATTTTTTACTAATTTTGTTAAGAAGAAAATAAAGTGCCCACCTTTAACATAAGAAAAAAAAGTCAGGCGAGAGATGGGTCAGATGGCTGGTCAGGAACACTAGGGGGCCCTCCATGTAGCTAAGGCACAAGTCGCTGGTGCTTCCCTAAAGAGTAAGTGGGGGAATCTGAGGGCTGAGCCAGGAGGTGATGGGGGATCCCCAGTAGAAACAGCCCCAGGGACCCCAGGGTCTTTTGCCCTGCCTCTGCCATTCACCATCTGTGTGACAGAGGGCCTCGATTTCCCCATCTGAAACATAAAGAGTCGACACTGCTGTGTGTATCAAATGAGCAGATGCATGAGAAGCATTTTGCAGACCATGAACACCACACACATGTGAGACAAAGCCAGTAAAGCGATACTGCTGAGCCCCTGCTCTGGGCCCCTTTGTGTTGAGCGTGCAGTTACACACATCAGTCCCCTGGCTGTACTGAGAGCTCCTTGGGCCCAGTGCTGGCTTTCCTCCCCATCTTTGTGCTCCCCGGTCGCTTAGCACTGGGCCTGGCAAAACTTAGGTCCTTCCAGCAGTGCTTTAGTGATCAAATATGCAATCTCATTAGCCTTCTCACAGCAATCCCATGAGACAGTGATTATTGCCAGCCCCATTTTGCAGAGTCGTGAAGTGAGGCACAGGGAAGTGAAATCATTTGCCCAAGGCCCCACAAGCAACGTTCCTGAGAAGGAACGTTGTCTCTGTGACACAACACGGCTGTTCCAGTTTTCTCATTCCATAGTACCCCTCGGCCTTTCACACAGCTCACCTCCTCTGATGTTTTGCTCTGACCAACTCTGGCTGCTGGGAAGGCCACTGAATCAAAAAGGAAGCGGAAAGTGGTAAGAGGTGTGGGTGACAAAAGTTCAGGCTGCTTCTGGCTTGAGGTAGACATCAGTTGTGACTTACACTGGATCCCAGCTGTACTGTTACCCACAAGTAACCTTGGATTTCCTGGCCTACTAGTAGTAAGCAGGACTACCTTCAATGAACATATAAGATGGGGTGCTCTCAAGGGATGGGCTATTGGGAGAGCGGAAAGTGTGGCAAAGGGTAACTGCTGAGACTATCAGAGAAAGGCCTCTTGGCTTTCTTTGCTTATCCACTGTATCTAAGGATTCTTATTCTGAGAAAGTTCTGCCTGGTGTCTATCTTAAGTTCTTACTGCTATCGAATCCCTTTCTTCCTAGTTTTCTTGGCCTCTATTTTTTTTTTTTTCTGTCTTTCCTAGGGCATATGGAGGTTCCCAGGCTAGGGGTCAAATGAGAGCTGTAGCCACCAGCCTATGCCACAGCCACAGCAATGTGGGATCCGAGCCGTGTCTGTGACCTACACCGCAGCTCACGGCAACGCCAGATCCTTAATCCACTGAGCAAGGCCAGGGATCAAACACACAACCTCATGGTTCCTAGTCAGATTCGTTAACCACTGAGCCATGACAGGAACTCCTTGGCCTCTGAATTTTTATATAAACAACTTCTCACTGTCCTTTACATAACACCCCTTCAGGAGCCCCAACCAGCAATACTCCTGTACTCAAAACAAGGATGAGGAGAACTTGCCACCAGCTCCACCCATGGAAATCAATAAGATGGGCCCAGATCCATTGCCCCCAAGGGGCCTGAGTACAGAGAGCCTGGGTTTAGTTTCTGGCTCTGCCACTTACTGCCTGTATAACTTTGGATGTGTTACTTATCTGTTCTGTGCCAGGTTCCCTGTGTACAGTAGGTACTGTCACCCCTCCCTAATTGCCTGACAGACAACTGGCACTCCATAAACAGAATTGTAATCTATTTCATAACATCAGTCTGCATCTTGATGGCACCGTGCTCATTGGTTCCCTGGCCACCCCTTTGCCTTCTGGTTGCCTGGGCTCAGAGTTTTCCTTCCACATCCAGCCATGAGCTCTAGGCCTCAGTTGCATCTGAGCAATCCCAAGGGGCCCAACCCCAGATGAGTAGCGGCCTGTGCCTGCTCAGGACCTCCTTGGGGTCTTCTTGCTCCATGTTTTTTTCCCAGTGGCCACCCCGCCTTCCAAGGCTTGCCCAGCTGCTCTCAAAGCACTATGGCCTCCCCATCCTCTGTGTCGTCATCAGAAAACTTCTGTGATTCCTTTTCAGCTGGGGTCCCCAAGTCACCAACCGGACCTCCGGTGTTCAGAAGCTATGTCACTCTATCCAGCTCTGCATTGATATTTGCATTTCCAAAGCCCAATTTACATTATAATTATTCTTTCCAGCCAGGCAGGAGGACTGCACACAGATTTGGGGAAGACTTTTGGCCAGCTACAACAAGAACTAGCAATCACATATCACGGGGCCTCATTCCCCTAGCACTGGGGTTTTTTTTCTTAGTTTCTTAGAGTGACCTCACATGACCACAGCTTTTGTTCTGTTCATGCCCTTTCCCCAGGTAGGCATTACATCTTGGCCCAGTCTGCCTCTGCCCTTTCACTTAGCTCTCTAACCTGCAGGGCCAACTTCACCTCACAGCCCTTCCCCCAGTCCTCTGTCTCATTCCTGACTCCAGTCAATTGGAATATAAAGAACATAACTTTTGTCCATCAATTCAGCAAAACTTAAAAAGAGATAGATAGTGGTCAGTGCCAGCAAGGTTGCAGTGAGATGGGCAATGTCACTCACACACTGCTAGTTTAAGTGTCAATTGGTATAGCCTTTGTGGTGGCAATTCGGAAATATCAAGACCTTGACAGATACACAATTTTTTTTTTTTTTTTTTGCTTTTTAGGGCTGCATGTGTGGCATTTGGAGGTTCCCAGGCTAGGGGTCGAATTGGAGCTACAGCTGCCGGCCTACGCCACAGCCACAGCAATGCCAGATCCAAGCCACATCTGCGACCTACACCACAGCTCACGGCAAGGCTGGATCCTTAACCCGCTGAGCAGGGCCAGGGATCGAACCCCAACCTCACGATTCCTAGTTGGATTCATTTCCGCTGCACCACAAAGGGAACGCCCAGATAAATACTTTGAACAAACTATTCCCTTGATAGGAATCTGTACTAAAGAAATATTTGCTAATTTGGATTAAAATGTATACAAAAGCTATACATAAGCAACAGGAATAAGCTAAATGTCCAACATTAAAAAATGAAATAATCAGAATTGTATACAACCTGCAAGGATATTTTGAAGAACATATAATAATGTGGAAAATACTCATGCTATAATGCTAAGCTAAAATATGCAAAATATCAATTCATATAGAGTATAATCCTGATTTTTTTCTTTTTTTTTTTTTCCACTGCTGCACTTGAAGCATATGGAAGTTCCTGGGATAGGGGTCAAATTGGAGCTGCAGCTGTTGGCCTACGCCACAGCCACAGCAGCGCCAGATCTGAGCTGCATTTCCAATTTACACTGCAGCTTGTGGCAACACCAGAAACTTAACCCACTGAGTAAGGCCAGGGATCAAACCCACACCTTCAGAAACTCTATGTCAGATTCTTAACCCACTGAGCCACAAAGAGAACTCCCTGATTATTTTTCATAAACTCTAAAATATTCAAATAAAAAGACTAGAAGGAAATCACCCATTGTTAGCAGTGTGACTCAGGTAGTGGGATTGTAGTAGATTATAATAAAATCTAACACTTGGATAGCATTTACAATGGGCCAGGAACTTTTCTCTCAGCACTTTTTTTTTTCTTTTGGCCACACAAGCAGCATATGGAAGTTCCCGGGTCAGGGACTGAACCTGTGCCACATCATTGACTCAAGCTGCAGCAGTGACAGCACATGATCCTTAACTCACTGTGTCATGAAAGAATTCTCTTAGCACTTTTTACATAGATTTAAATACATTTACTCCTTACAACTACTCTCCAAGATAAACACTGTATATCCCCATTTTACAGATGAGGAGACTGAAGTAGAGAGAGGGTGACTTGCCCCAAGTCACATAGTAATTTTCTGCTCTGTACTTGTCATTTTGTATATTCTCCACTGTTACTGTTTTGTAATCAGAACAAAAATGCACAGGGATTTTAAGAAAATGAAAAATGCACTGCTGGGTCACAGAGACCTCAGCTCAGCTGGAGATAGCTTTACTGCACAGTCCATGTGGTATCAACTGTGGTACTCCTGGGGGATAGCGCTCTGGTCCTTGTGATCATCTCTGTGTCAGCCTGTCTAGGTATAGCCCCCATTCAGGGCCTGCCCCTGCCACTGCTTGATGTCATATCTCCTATCTAATGTCATATCTCCCAAACTCCCAAACTCCCAAACTCCTGGTCCCTTGCATGGAAGGCCCACCTTGCTAGCACCTTTATGGATAAATAACTCCACAGTCTATCCCTTGAATGGCAGAGGCTGGCACTGGTCTGGTTTCCCCTATCATCCCAAATCCAGGGACATAGCATAGGGTGGGGGCAGAGGAGGACATTTGTCCTCAGGCAGGTGTCTCTGGGGGTTCCACCAAGATGCTAGCTGAAACAAAGAAGTGAAAGTGTACAGGCAGAGAGACAGAATTCTTTACATTGACGGCAGCACTCTTTCTATTTTTCTAATCTTAATTTTATTTTTTTGGTTTTAATGAAGTATAGTTGATTTACAATGTTGTGATAATTTCTACTGTACAACAAAGGGATTCAGTTATACATATACATACACCCATTCTTTTTCAGATTATCTTCACCTATAGATTATCACAGAATATTGGGTAGAGTTCCCTGTGCTTTAGAGCAGGTCCCCATTGGCCATATCATTCCATATAGCACAGTGTGCATATGCCAGTCCCAAACCCTCACTCCATCCCTCCCCCCCATACCTGTCCACTTTGGTCACCATAAGTTTGTTTTCTAAGTCTGTGAGTCTGTTTCCGTTCTGCAAATAAGTTCATTTGTCTCATTTTCTTAGATTCCACATATAAGTGATATTATAAGATATTTGTATTTCTCTTTCTGACTTACTTCACTTAGTATGAGAATCTCTAGTTACATCCATTAGGCTGCAAATGGCATTAATTCATTCTTTTTATGGCCAAGTAATATTCCATTATATATATATACACCACATCTTCTTTATCCATTCCTCTGCTGATGGACACTTAAGTTGCTTCCATGTCTTGGCTATTGTGAATAGTGCTGCAGTGAACATAGGGGTGCATGCATATTTTTCAATGAAAGTTTTGTCTGGATATATGCCCAGGAGTGGGATTGCTGGATCATATAGTAGTTCTATTTTTAGATTTTGAAGAACCGCCGTACTATTTCCCATAGTGGTTGCACCAATGTATATTTGGCCCTGGGAACACTTGACTCTGGAGAAGATACTACTCCCATCTTTTCCCAGCCTAGATCAGCCTCCTGCTGCTTACACAGGATACCCATACTTCTGGGGTCACACCCAAATGCAAGCAAGGTTCAAGTAGAAATGGAAGTTCTCTGGAGGGAAGGTGTGGCTGGCACTCCACCCTTCTTCCCATGCCCTCTCCATGCACTGGCCACTGTCCCAAACGTAATCGTGGGGCAGCATAGGGATGGGGCTCCTTGAGATCTACAGACTAGAACAGGACCAGAAAACCCCAGTTTAGGCATCTCCATTTGGTAGCCCTCTAGAGGGCAAGCATAAAATGGAGTTGTTTGGGAAAAACTATCAGTGGGAGAACTGGGATCTAGTCCTAGCTTCTCTCACTGACTGTGGGACCACAGCATGGCTCTTCCCTTCTCAGGGCCCTTCCAGAATCCTTCTCCAGAAAATGGCAACAACAATATCCACCTCACTGGGCTGTCCTGAGAATCAAGAGATACTTACACCACAATGGAACAACATCTTGTGTCATGGAAAAGAGTGTGGAACTGTGCGCAGGTTAGGAGGAAGAGAGATAGTCCCTCTCTCCATGGCTCCTTACCTCTGTAAGCCTGGGGGTTGTATACCTTTGAACAACCTGATGAATGTGAGAATCCCTTTTCCTATAAAAGCACACTAAACCTGGCACATAATTTCAGGAAGGACTTTAACCTTGTGGGTCCATTTTACTGGCTACCTGCAGGCTAAGAAGCCCTGGCCTGTATCAGTAGCTAACTCCTGTTCTAGCTTGCCTCTGCTCGCATACCTCCAGGGATGGGGAACTCACTCCCCTCCAACTAAACAGTCCATCTTTGCAAAGCTCTGAATTTCCTTCTGCTCAACTAAAATCTGCCTCCCTGGAGCATTTCCTGGAAATTTCCCTGCCCAAGGAACCTGAGCAATGCCTGGGGCCAGATGTGCTCAAGCTCTGGACTATCTGGGCAGGAGAGCTGGGGTTTTCTCCATTCCAAGCCAGGCCAGCTATTTTGCTGTTGCTGCTCCCATGGGAGGATGCTGGATTTTCTGCCTCATAAAGTTGTCCTCCAAGTCACTCTGGAGCCAGCGTGTGGCCAGGCCCTGGCAGCCAGCTGGTCTGCTCAATGTCCACAGAGGAAGGAAGGAGACAGCTGGGGAAGCCTGACAAGCCCTCTTCTCCCAGGCTGAAATACTCTTAAAAGCAGCATTAAAAGCAACCTCCTACCCCATCATCCCCCTCTGCCATCTCGCTGCATGAGACAAAGTCCCCATATGAGCTCACAAGCCAAGTTGGAGATGCTGATAGTAGCTACCTCATAGAGACACAGGGAGTGTTAAATGAAGTGATGAATGTGCAAAGCCTGGACTGTACTAAATAGCAGTTCCCTTCTTCCTTCTACTCCTCTCCCCAGGGACTCTCCATGTCAGTCGGAAGCAACTGGAATGGGCATGAATTGAACATTTACTCTGACCCTTGTTCTGGACAAGTTATATTTTTTATTTTATTTTATTGGAGT
Organism: Sus scrofa; assembly: GCF_054392235.1. Taxonomy (NCBI): domain Eukaryota; kingdom Metazoa; phylum Chordata; class Mammalia; order Artiodactyla; family Suidae; genus Sus; species Sus scrofa. The sequence goes on from NC_139401.1 coordinate 65,151,451, forward strand.
ATAGGTGACTTACAATATTATGCTCAGTTCATGTATACAGCAAAATGAAGCAACTATGCATATACATATATCCATTCTTTTTTTCCCATTTAGGTTATTACAGAATAAGTTTATATCCCTGTGCTATACAGCAGGTCTTTGCCAGTTATCTATTCTGTTTTGACAAGAATCCCATAAATAGTATTGACTGGATTCCCCAGTTCACACAGCTGGCACTGGGTAGTGAAAGATTTGAATCCAGGTCTGGCTTTGCCAAGCCCACATCTTGCCTTGCATCATGCTGGCTCCCAGGAAGGGAGGATGATACCCTCCCATGTAAAGCAGCCTCTCTTTAAGGTTCTCAAGAGCCACCATTCTGAGTGTTTTGGGGAGAGAAGGAGCAAAGCATTCATTGGATTCCCTTAGCCCCCGCGTCCCCCTCCCCAAGCTGTGCTTGGAGTGACTCCCCTCCCATGCCAACTGGTGCGAGACCATTGTTGTAGAGAGGAGCCTGGCCTGACTTCTGGGGCCTACTGGGCAATGACCGGATCTGTGCATTTTGAGTAAACAAGAGGGCCCCTTCTGGCTTTGTGGGGAGGAACCAAATGGCCTGAGCATTCAGGTAGGCAAGAGAGGCCCGTGAAAAGAGAAGTTTGTTCCACTCAGTTCAAGAGAGACATACTTCTTGGGTGGCCGGGTGAAGCCTTTGGTGGCCTGGGCTGAGGGTTGGAACAGGGCAGAGTACCAGACTAGCCTTGGAAAGAAGGTGCCGTTGAGCTGGGGTAGGGCTCACTTGGGGCCCCTGGGTGGCTGCACTGCGCAGGAGCTGGGGCTCCTGTGCCTGATGGGGCTGCCCTCTGAGACTCCCTTAGTCAGCCTCAGCTTCCCTCGATGATGCTCGCTGCAGGGAAGGCATTCCTGTGCCTCACATGGCAGAGCTGGCAGGCCGTTGCCATGGCAGCCAGGGGGCTGAGAAGAGGAACAGGAGAGAAGCAGCCTGGGGGTAGTTACTGAAGGGAGGCGCTTCCGGGGTCCTTTGGTGCCCAGCCTGAGAAGATGCTTCTGTCCAGGGTTCATAACTGACAACCGAGGTTAGGGCTTCCCTCAGCCCACCCAGGGCCAGTCTCCAGTATGTGTGCATGTGTGTATGTGTGTATCTGTTCGTCTGTCTATGTGTGTGGGGACACAGAACCCCTGGGGACCATCTGTGTGTATGGCTATGTGTGTATGTATACACTCATGTGGGTATGAAGAGGCCTGGAAGGGCAGGGGCCGTGTATGTGTGTATGTCTTTGTGTATGTTTCTTAAACAGCAAGGAGAGGAGGGAAAAAGACAAAAGCCCTAAATGACTGGCTTTCGGAGGAGCCAGCCCAGCGTGGCGGGTGTAGGGAGCAGAGCAGGCCAGCCAGGGGCCTGATTGGAACCAGACTTGGCAAGGAGGGGCTGTAAATGTTTTTTTTGCTGCCTGTCCTGAGAAATTTATGTCACACCCACTCCATCATCCTGGCGGGGGCACCCTCTCCTAGCTGCCTGTGATTCTGGGCCTTCCAGCACAACCAGCAATCACGATGGGGGTCCTCAGAGCTTCTCCAGTCCCAGGCTTGAGCAGACCCCACCGCGTAATGGCCTGAGGCTAACAGGGATGAGCCATGGGGGGGGGGTGAGGAGAGGAGGAGAGAACTTGACCCCCAAATGTCCTTCCTTCACACAGAGTCTGGATGGATGAATGTGCAAAGGGAAGTCTTCAGGGAGGTGTCGAGAGGAGGGAAAGATGGGAGAGGAGCTGTGCTCTATTCAGAACATCTTCCCTGCTGCCTTCTCCTCCTCTTGATGAGGGATAGGGAGCAAGGGTGGACAGAAAACTACAAGATGACCCCTAAAGTAGGCTGCAGAGACCATTTGGGATATAAATGGCAACTGAAGGCCAAGGAGAGGAGGGGACTTGCCCAAGGTTTTACACTGAGGGAGCCAATAGCAGTCTCTGGCCGCCCTGTTATATGTGGCCTTTCCAGCTGGAGAACTTCCTAATCTAGAATTAAGCCCTTTTTCTGATCATGTTGCTCCATCCTTAAATTCCTTCTCTGGTTTCCCTTTGTTCTTACAATAAAGGCAAGACCCCATGGAGTTCCTGTCGTCAGGGGAAACGAGTCTGACCAGCATCCATGAGGACACAGGTTTGATCCCTGGCCTCGTTCAGTGGGTTAAGGATCCGGCATTGCCGTGAGCTGTGGTGTAGGTCGCAGAAGTGGCTCAGATCTGGTGTTGCTGTGGCTGTGGTGTAGGTTGGCAGCTGTAGCTCCAATGGGGCCCCTAGCCTGGGAACCTGCCTATGCCACAGGTGCAGCCTTAAAAGAAAAAAAAGAGAGAGAGAGAGAGAGAGAGAGAAGGCAAGACCCCTGGAAATGGATTCTAGGATCTGTGCTAGTCTGACCCCAGCTTACCCTTCCACCTATTCTTCCATTCCCTTTACCAAGCTCCCTCCTGCCACTGGGCCTTTGCACATGTTGTACTCTCTGCCTGGGATGACTTTCTTTCCCCTTTTCTGTTTTTCTTCTACTTCAGCACACAGCTCACATGTCTCCTCCTCAGGGAGACCTCTCCATATCTTTCTGGCTAGACAAGTTCCCCAGTGTTTCACTCTCGTGGCACTGGGGACCTCTCTTGCCCAGCACTTCTCACTATTGTTTTTACTTTTATTGTATACCTTGTGATTAATGGCCACCTTCCTGACCACTCTCCATAAGGACAGGAACCACAGTGGCTTTTATTCACCGAGGCTGTCCTAGTGCTCAGCACAGGCCTGGCAAATAACCAACAGTGACGAGGACATCAGGAGCTAATATTTGAGGCTTACCACGCATCAGGCACTCTTCCAACTGCTTTCCTTGGAATGGCACACTTAATCTTCACAATCTCCATGAGGTAGCTATTATCATTATCCCCATTATACAGATGAGAAACTGGGGCACAGAGAAGTTAAGAAATTAGACCATGGTCACACAGTAAATAGTAAAACTAACATTTGAAACTAGACAGCCTGTTTTTTATTTTTATTTTCTAATCGAGTACATGGGATCGACTAAACTTTGTTAGCCAACATGAGCACTCTTTTTTTTTCTTTTTCTTTTTTTTCTTTTTGGCCTCCCTGCTGCATATGGAGTTTCCGGGCCAGGGATCAGCAGCTGCAGCAATGCTGGATCCTTAACACTCTGTGCTGGATTGGGGATTGAACCTGCATCCCAGCACTCCAGAGACGCTGCAGATCCCATTGTCTCACAGCAGGAACTCTGGCAGACTGTTTTTAACTGCTCTCACTATAAGTACTTACTGCTAAATATTTGTTAACTACATACTTTTGTTTGAGCCTCCCACACTCCAACCCCAATGGGAGATGCCAGCCCCCGAGCACCTCCCTGGATCTTGGGGTGGCTCCTACCCCAGGACTCCTATCACCTGCCCGTAGTCAATCCTGCCCCATGTCCCCTCTCCCAGCCTCCCCTACCTGCCCCGCTAGCACCTGTATGCTCCCTTGGATGAGATGAGAAGATTCTAGGGCTAGGCGATAGCCCTGAGTTTAAAGAGGCACTCTTTCACCCTGGAATGTTTGCTCTGATCCTTCCAGAGTGCACTGACCTACACTCACCTGCTCAGGCCTCCGTTTTCCTTTCTGTAAAATAGTTACAGAGTTCCCATCATGGCGCAGAGGAAACAAATCCGACTAGGAGCCATAAGGTTGTGGGTTCAATCCCTGGCCTCGCTCAGTGGGTTAAGGATCCAGTGTTGCCATGAGCTGTGGTGTAGGTTACAGACGAGGCTTGGATCTGGTGTTGCTGTGGCTGTGGTGTAGGCAGGCGGCAACAGCTCCGATTCAACCCCTAGCCTGGGAACCTCCATATGCCCTAAAAAGCAAAAAAAAAAAAAAAAAAAAAAAAAAAAAAAAAAAAAAAAAATTAAAAATAAATTAAAAAAAAACAAACAGTAGGTGTTCAGTATGCTCCCCTTCTCGACCCTGGTCTGCTACTCTTCTCCCAGGACCGGCTTTGGACTGGCTAAGAACCCCCAGCCCTAGCCCTGCATTGGGGGAGGGGGCAGAGTTCTGTTTTCCCACTGTTTCCCCTCCCTGTCAGTCCCCCCATCAGCTCAGTCCCCCCACCCATCAGCCTTGCTGTTTCTCTGCCAGGCTAAGGGAAGGGAACGCAAAGCCCCCTGCAGCCCCCCAGGGCCCACGAGCCCTGACCCCTCCCCCCCACCATGGCATATTGAACAGAGCTGAGTCTATGGCTCTTGGTGGGGGGTGACTGTGGGATTGGGGTGGGGGTGCACAGAGAGTGGAAGGTTACAAAAGCTGCGCCTTGCTTTCTCAGCAGTGTCCCAGGGGTCAACGAATGCACAGAGCCACAGCTGGGGGACGGGGGTCGGGGGAGGGGAAGAGGTGGGCACAGTCAGCGTGTTTTCATTTTACTCTGTTTGTTTTCTGTTTAGATCAACTGCTCAGTTCTGTTTGGGGCCTCTGATGGCTGATGGGGTTTGGCAGGTAAGGATTTCTGGGGCCACCCTCCTCTGCCTTCTACAGGGCTGTGGGCTCAGCTCCCGCCAGCCCCTGCAGAGAGAAGTAGGAAGCCCAGCCCGCTTTACTTGCTTGCCAGCCCCATTCTTTCCATGTTTCTCTCTTTTATTCGTTCTCTTTCTGTATCTCTCTACTTCCCCTGCCCCCTTTCTCCCTCCCTCCCTGTCTCTCCCTTCCTCTTTGTCTCTCCCTTCCTCTCCCTTTCTCCCCTCTGGCTCTTAGAGTTTGTCCGTGTCCCTTTTCTGCCTCTCCCACTGGTATCTTCAATTCAGTAGTACTTTCTGTCTTGCCATCTTCTTTTTCTCTAATTCCATTTCTCCATTTTGTTTTGTTTTGTTTTGTTTTTTGCTTTCTCAGAAGTAAAAGAAATCAAGGCCTAGGCATTAGGAGGCCTGAGTTCTGGCCCATCCTCTCCAGTAACTCTCTCCAAGTAACCTTCCACAAAGTGGACCTCAATTTCCCCATCTAGCTAGGAAATCTCGTATTTACTCTGTGCGGGGATAGGGTGGCGGGGGGAGGAGATGGGTCAGACTCTTTCTTCAGGGAGAATGGCCTCAGAATGCAGTCTTGACTGGAGGACAGTAGGGGTACATGAAGCACCTCCTTGAGCAGTGAGGGCTTATGGGAAAGGGCAGAGACAGAGGAGCATCCCCCTCCCCTTCACTGGTGCCCAAACCCAACTCAGAGTATCTAAGGGTCTGGTCTCCAGCAAAGGCAGACCATGGGACTAAAGAACAGGGTACCTGATCTTCTTCTCAGCCTGTCATCTGCTTTCCACTTGGCCCTGAATCAGGCCAAAAGCCAGTTGGCCCCAGTCTTTGAGCCCCCCTCTCCCCTCATTAGGACATTTGCCCACTACCTTCTAGTGACTTCAGGGAAAAGAAGTCAGGGTTAGGGAATAGCACACACCTCTGCATTGCCTTTTCTCCTGGTCACACGGGCACCTCAATCCTAGTGCTGACAAAACCAAACTCCTCCTCCATACCTACCCAACACCTTCTTCTTCTCCTTTTCCTCCTCCTCCTCCTCCAGGGTTTCTTTCCTGAGTGAATGGACAGCCATCCTCCCAGAAGCCTTGGTCTGAGGGCCTTGGCCTGGGCTCTTGCTTCCCCATCACCCTCTATATCCCACCCATCTCTAGGTCCTATGGGCTCTGTCTCTGCATGGCGCTTCTGCCTTCCCCACTGCCGCCACCTTCACTTCTGCCACCATTTCCTTCCTGGACTCCTGCTTCAGCCTCCTCCTGCCGTCTTGGTCTTCTGTCCCTCCATCTCCAGTTCTGCCTCCACACATCTGTCCAGGTGACCCCAATGTTTAACTTCAACGTCACTTCAAGATTTTGGCTATTAGCAATTGGACCATTACAAGCATTCATGTATGTGTCTTTTGGTAACAGAACTTCTGAGGAAGCTTATGTTCAGCTTTGGCAGATACCGCCCCAGTTTTCTAGAGTGGTTTTACCAATTTTCACTCTCCTCGTGGCAGTTGCAGGACAGTTTTGGCTGTTCCTCACCATCACCAATAGTTGGTCATTTCTGTTTTCTTTCATTTTACCCATCCTAGTATGTGTACAGTAGCTTTATCATTATGGTTTAATTTATTTATTTATTATCCATTTTGCTTTTAACTCATTAAGTTGAACACCTTTTTCAGACATTTGTTGGCCACTTCGATATTCTTTTTTTGTATAAAATCTCTCTCAAAGCCCTTCATATATTTTTCTATGGGGTTGCTTAAGTTATTCTGGATTGTGAGCCCTTTCTCTGATAAACCTATTGCAAATACTTTCTCCCATTCTGTGTGTGTGTGTTCTTTTCACTCTCTTAACACAGTCTTTGGATGAACAGAAATTCTTTCTTCTTTTATGGTCCATAATGTCAACTCTTTCCTTCATGGATAGCATTTTTTCCATCTTAGTTAGGAAATCTTTGCCTACTCCAAGTGTACAAAGTTGTTACCCTACATTTTCCTCTGAAAGCTTTATTGTTTTGCGTTTCACATTTATATCTAAGATTCATCTGGAACTGATTTCTGTGTGTGATGTGAGGTAGGGGTCAAGATAAATTTTTTTTCCACTTGCCTATCCAACTGAACCAGCACCATTTTAAAAAAATTTCCAATACAATACAATGCAGTGTCATTTTTATCATGAATTAGAGACTGTATATGTGTGGATCTGGTTCTGAATTTTCTAAACTTCCCATTTGTTGGTTTCTATATCCTTATACCAATACCACAATGTCTTAATTGCTATAGCTTTCTATGTCTTGGTACTGGTTAGAATCTTCCAGCTCTGTTCTTTTCCTTCAAGATTACCTGGCCTATCCTTGGGCCTTTGCCTTCCCATCTGAATTTTAGGACTAATTTGTCAATTTCCAGCACAAAAAAACCCCACAAAAACCTTACTGGGATTTTTTAAATGAGATCATATTGACTCTGTAGATTAATTTGGGGAGAAATGACATCTTTATAATACTGAGTTTTCTTTTTCCTTTCTTTCTTTCTTTATTTATTTTTTTATTTTTATTTTTTTATTTTTTTTAGGGCGTGTGCTTCCCAGGCTTTGTGTTAAATGGGAGATGCAGCTGCTGGCCTACATCACAGCCACAGCAATGTAGGATGAGAGCCACATCTGTGACATACAGCGCAGCTCATGGCAATGTCAGATCCTTAACCCACTGAGCGAGGCCAGGGATCAAACCCGCATCCTCATGGATACTAGTCGGTTTCATTTCCACTGAGCCACAATGGGAACTCCTATAATACTGAGTTTTCTAATCTGTGAATATGGTTTAATTTATTTAAGTCTGCTATTTATTTTTTAAGCCTTCTTTAATGTCTCTACATAATACTTTTTTTTTTTTTAGTTTTCACTGTAGAGGCTTTCCACTTTGTTTACTAGATTTATTCCTAAGTATTTGATGTTTATGCTATTATAAGTTTTTTAAACTTTCTTTTTCTATTTTTTGCATATTGACTTTTTTATTAAATTATAGTTGATTTACTATGCTTCTTCAACTTCTGTTATACAGCAATGTAACCTAATCACACATACTTCCCTGTGCTATACAGTAGGGCCCCATTGCCCATCCATTCCAAATATAAGAATGCATACTGGTGATGCTTCTAAATTCACTTAACAGTTTGAATAGATTCTTCTAGACTTTCCATGTACACAGTCATATCAAATGCAAATAATGACAATTTTACTTCTTCCTTTCAAATTTTTTATTTCTTTTGTTTGCCTTACTACACTAACTAGGACCTCCAGTGCGACATTGAATAGAAATGGTGAGGAGTTCCCATCGTGGTGCAGCTGAAAGGAATCCAACTAGGAACCATGAGGTTGAGGGTTCCATCCCTGGCCTCATTCAGTGGGTTAAGGATCTGGTGTTGCCATGAGCTGTGGTGTAGGTCACAGATGTGGCTCGGATCTGATGTTGCTGTGGCTCTGGTGTAGGCTGGTGGCTACAGCTCTGATTTGACCCCTAGGCTAGGAACCTCCATATGCCTCGAGTGTGACCCTAAAAAGCAAAAATTAAAAATAAAATAAATAAATAAATAAAAAGAAATGGTGAGAGTGAGTATTCTCATCTTACACCCAGTCTTAGTATATGAAAACTTCCAATATTTCACCATTAAGTATGCTATTTGCTGAAGGTTTTGATAGATGTCCTTTATCAGGTTGAGGAAGCTCCCTCCTATTCCTAGTGTGCTGATAGTTTTATCATGAATAAATGTTGAATTTTGTAATATGCTTTTTATGCATCTATCATAATTTTCTTCTTGTTCCATGAACTACAAGGATTCATTTTTGATTGGTAAACCATTCCTGAATTCTTGGATTAAAACTCACTTGGTCATATTCTTTTAATATAATGATGAATTCCATTTGCTAATTTCTTAAATTAATCTTTTTTATTTTTTCATAGTCGCAGATTTACATGCATTTGTAAGAAGTAATACAGAGAGATCCTAGGTACCCATTATCCAGTTTTTCCCAATGGAAACATCTCACAAAAATATAATACAGTATCACCAGCAGGATAGAAATGTTGACATAGTCAAGATACAGAAGATTTCCAAATACCACAGGGATCCCTGGTATTGCTCTTTCATAGCTACACCCACTTCCCTCCCACTGCAACTCCTCCTTAACCTCTGGCAACCACTCATTTCCATAGTTTTGTCATTTAAAGAACATTATATAATGGAACCACACAGTATGTAACCACATGGGATTGGCTTTTTCACTCAGCAAAATCCTCTAGGGATTCATCCAAGCTATTGTGTGTGTTAGTTGTGGCTCCTTTTTGTTGCTGAGTAGTGTTCCATGGTGTGGACGTACCATAGTTTAACTACTCGTCCAATGAAAAACATCCAGGCTGTTCCCAGTTTGAGGTTATTGCAAAGAAAGCTGCTATAAATATTCATGTACAAATTTTTCTATGAATGTTGGTTTTAAATTCTCTCATATAAATGTCTAAGTGTGTAATTGCTAGTTTATATGGTACTTGCATGTTTAGTTCTATAAGAAACTGACAATCTGTTTGCAGAGTGTCTATGACATTTCACATTCCTACCAGCAAAGTATAAATGATCTGATTTCTCTATGCCCTTGTTAGTATTTGGTATTGTCAATTTAAAAAAAAAAAATAGCCATTGAAAGGCTATGTAGTGATAGCTCATTGTGGTTCTAATTTGCATTAATGATGTTGACTAACTTTTCATGTGCTTATTTGCCATCTGTATATCCTCTTTGGTGGAATGTCTCTTCATGTCTTTCGTCCATTTTCTAATTGGATTGTTTGTTTTGTTTTGTCTTGTTTTGTTTTACTACTGAATCTTAAGAGTTCTTTCTGTATTCTACATACAAGTCCTGTGTCAAATGCATGGTTTACAAATATCTTCTCCCAGTTTGTAGCTTGTCCTTTTCATTGCAGAGCAAAAGTATTTGATTTGATGAAATCCAGTTTCTCCTTTTTTTTTTCTTCTTTTATGGATCATGTGTTTGGTTCATATCTAAGAATTCTTCACCAATAAGTTCTGAATGAACATTTTCTCCTATGTTTTCTTCTAAACAATCTATAGTGTTATATTTTATATTTAAATCTATGATTCACTAAGTTAACTTTTGTATGTGTTGTGAAGTTTAGGTTGAAGTTCGTCTTTTTGCCTATGACTGTTCAATCACTCTAACATAATTTGTTGAAAAGGCTATTTTCCCTCCATTGGGATGTTTTTTCACTTTTGTTAAAAAACCAGTTGGGAATACTTCCTTTGGATCTGTTTCTAGGTTTTCTATTTCTCTTCCACTATTCTATATATCTCTCTTTCTGTCAATACCACATAATCTTGATTACAATAACTATATAAATCTGAAAGTCAGGTTGAATGATTCCTACCACTGTATCTAAATCTTTTATTCTAAATTTTAGAATAATCTTGTCTGTATCTACAAAAAAAACTTGCTGGAATTTTTATAAGAATAGCATTAAACTTGTATGTAAATTTGGAAAGATTTGACATCTTTACTATATTGAGTCTTCCAATCTATGAACACTGGGTATATGCTTTATTTATTTACATCTTCTTTAATTTATTTTATCAGCATTTAAAATTTTTCAACATACAAATCCCACACATGTTTTGCTACATTTGCATCAATTTATCTCCTTTTTCTTTCTGAACAGATTATAAATGGCATTGCATTTAAAATTTTGGTGTCCACATGTTTATTGATAGTATACAGAAATATAATTGATGGAACTAGAGAATCTCATCCTGAGTGAAATGAGCCAGAAAGACAAAGACAAATACCATATGATATCACTTATAACTGGAATCTAATATCCAGCACAAATGAACATCTCCTCAGAAAAGAAAATCATGGACTTGGAGAAGAGACTTGTGGCTGCCTGATGGGAGGGGGAGGGAGTGGGAGGGATCGGGAGCTTGGGCTTATCAGACACAACTTAGAATAGATTTACAAGGAGATGCTGAATAGCATTGAGAACTATGTCTAGATACTCATGTTGCAACAGAACAAAGGGTGGGGGAAAAACTGTAATTGTAATGTATACAGGTAAGGATAACCTGACCCCCTTGCTGTACAGTGGGAAAATTAAAAAAATAAATAAATAAAATAAAATTGTTATCCAGAATACAAAAAATAAATAAATAAATAAATAAATAAAAAGAAATATAATTGATTTTTGTGTGTTTATCTTGTATCCTGTGACCTTGGTGAACTTACCCATGAGTTCTCGGAGATTTTTTGTAGATTCCCTGGGATTTTCTATATAGACAATCATATCACATGCAAATGAAAACCATTTTATTTCTTCCATTCCAACCTGTATTTTCTTCTTTCACTTTCTTTTATCTTTTACTTCTTTTATCCTTTTGCTTCTTTCTTTATTGCATTGACTACAATTTCCATCACTATTTTGAATAAGAGTGATGAGAGTGGACATCTTTACTTTGCTCTAAATCTGGGGTGAAAAGCATTCAGTCTTTCTCCATTAAATGTAATACCAGCTAGGGAATTTTGTAGATGGCCTTTATCAAGTAAAGAAGTTTACTCTCTTCTCAATTTTTCAAGTTTTTTTTTTTAATGAAAGAGGGTTGGATTTGGTATAATGCTTTTTCTATATCAGTTGATAAGTTCACTGGTTTTTCTTTCTTAGCCTGTTAACACGGTAGATTACATTGACTGATTTCCAGGCATTGAACCAGCTTTGCATTCCTGGAATAAACCCCACTTGGACATGGGGTATAACTCTTTTTATATATTACTGAATTCTATTTGTTGATATTCTGTTGAGAATTTTCCTATTTTCATAAGTGATGTTGGTCTGTGGTTTTCTTTTTTGTGTACTCTCGTCATCCAGTTTTTGTATCAGAGTAATACTAGATCCATAAAAAGTGTTGGGAAGTCTCCCTTCCTCTTCCTTTTCTGGGAGAGATTAGAATTTGTGTTCATTATTCTTTAAACTTTTAGTAGAATTTTCCAGTGAAACCATCTGGCCCTAGTGATTTCTTTGGGGGATGTTTTTAATTACAAATTCAATTTATTTAATAGTTATAAGACTATCAAATTATATGTTTCATATTGGATGAGTTGTGGTAGTTTGCGCTTCCTGAGAAATTAATCCATTTCATTTAAGTTATCAAGTTTATGTGTGTAGAGCAGTTCATAGTGTTCCCTTATTGTCCTCTTGATGTCTGTGGGGTCTGGATGAAACCTTCTGTTTCATTCCTGAAATTGGTAATGTGTATCTTCTCTCTTTTTTCTTTGTCAGTCTTGCCAGAGATTTGTCAATTTTATTGATCTTTTCAAAGCACCAGCTCTTTTGTTTCATTGATTTTTTTCACCGTTGAAATCCTGGTATACACTTCACTTGATCATGATGCATTATTCTTTTAATATTTTTTATTCTATTGCTTAATATTTTGCTTTTGATTTTTTTCATCAATGTTTACAAGAGAGACTAAGCTGAAATGTTCCTTTCTAATGATGTTTTTATCTAGTTTTGGTATCAAAATTTGTTTAGTTATGTGGCTAGCCTCAAAAAAGAGTTGGGAAGAGTTCCTTCTTTTTGTATTCTCTGGAAGGATTTATGTAATACTGATGGTATTAGACACCTAGAGTTTTGTGTACTTATGCATGTTTGGGAGAAATAGTTTGATCTCTGTGCGTGGAGCAGGGTAGCATATTTTTGATCCCCTACCTTCTGCCAGACACCATCCTAGGAATTTTGCATTCATTATATCATTGTTTCCTTATAAAAATCTTATGGGATAAGAATTTTTATACTTGCCTCTGTGCTCAGAAAACTGATATTCATTGACTTACCTATGATTATACAGATGTGGGATTCAAAGCTAAGTCTTATTTGTTGACCTCTTACTACTGCAGTCCAGAACTATGCCCTGAGATGGTCATCTGCCATTGCACTGAATCTCTCCAACAGCTCATTAAGAGAGTCATCAAGCTTGTCATTGTAGAAATTAGGAAGTGGAAGCTCAGAGAAGTTGAGGAACTTGGCCGAGCTAAACATCTAGGATGTGACCAAGCAGGGCTCCAGGGTGATATTTTGCCATTATTCAGCCAGAGAGTGTGTTTTTTGTGCTGCTTTGCCCAGAAGGTTCCTCTCAGGGCAACAAGCACATTCTTATGTGTTAGTGACTGCCACGATTGTTAGCAGCTCAGGGAAAGGGAGGGGTCATGCTGGCCAGGATAGATGCTGGCCCCAGGTTCCAGGTGCAGCAATGAATCAAAACTGAAGGCAGAGCTGGCGAGTTAGGCTGCTAAGCAGCTGGAAGAAAAGGGCTCAGGAAACTTGGGTCCTGAGGCTATAAGACTGGAAGGTGACTTGGCAGACCTACAAGGACCAGGAGAAGGGGTGACATGTAGGGAGGTAGTTGGGGGCTGGACACAGTGGTCACAGTGTCAGTCCTCTCTCATTTCCTGGGATAGGGCTGGCTGGACTAAATTTCCTTTGTTTCTGCAAATCCCTGGCTTGAGCCACTACTAACTTCTAGGAAAGGAAAGAGAGCAGAGGAGAGAAGAGAAGAGAGGTACCCTGAGGCCCTTGCCTCAGCCAGAGGCATGGGGATCAAGTCTAGGGTTAATGATATGGCAGAGTAGAGAAGGCCCTTACAGATCACTTGGTCAAATCGCCCCACTATCTAGGGGGAAACCAAGGCCCAGAGAAATGAGGAAGAAGTGATATATTTGTTCAAGGCCATACAACCCTAAACAACCACCTAGGGGAGAGCAAGGGCCCAAACTGAGGTATGTGGGATGTTGGATGAGTAAGGTGTGGGTATGGAAGTGTGTGTATGTGTGTGTGTGTGTGTGTGTGTGTGTGTGTGTGTGTGTGTGTGTAAGGAGCTTCCTTGTATAAAGCATTGTACACAGTGGTGGGGACCATGGACTGTGAGGCCTGACTCCTCTGTGTATTAACTTGTGACTCCAAGAGCAAGTTACTAGAATGTTCTGGGCTTCAGTTTCTTCATTTGTACCTCATCGTAATAACTACCTCTTAGTGTTGTACAGATTAAATAGGTATATATATATATATATATATATATACACACACACACACACACACACACACACACACATATGGTCTATGTATCACTTAGAAGCGTGTCTGTGTCTGGCACATAGGAAGTACTACATAAGTGCTATTGTTATTACAGGAGGCCCTTGGTGGAGTGGAAAGAACAGAAGAACAGGAGCTCAGGAATTAGCCTGCCTGTATTCCATTCCATACTGCCACATTGACTGTGTGGCTTTAGGCAAGTTTCTTCCCTCTCTGTGCTTCAGCAGCCTTAACTGCAATACATGTAATATGGAACTAGGAAGAGGCTCTCCTGCCCAGGGCTGTTGGGGAATTCAGCGCTATGACATGGAGAACTCAATGGGTTCACTGAAGGCCTTGGAGAAAAGATAGCTGTTAGAATTTCTGTTGGTCATTCTTCAAGGTTTCTGCCCCACACTGCTCAGGCTGGTCCCTCCCCATCAGAGCTGGGAGAGAGCTCCAAACTTTCAAGTTTTAGGCCTTGCAGCCTCTTTGCTCCTGCTCCCAGGGTATCTCACTGACTTGACAACTTCCCTTCTCCTCCCAGAACTGGGGGCTGTGAGAGCTTTGAGGGCCATGCCAGCTGGAGGCCCCAAGCACCCAATGATGGCCATAATGATTGGAGAGATAGGGCTTGGCTGCAGAAGATCTCCCTCTAGTGTGGCAGGGACCACTTGCCTCAAAGCCTCCCCACCATCTGACCCTGTTTTGGAGCTCTGTGGAGCTGAAGCAGCCAGTTAGAAAAAGTATCAGTTTCCCAGGCTTTTTGAATAGAGACTATTCCCCATCTCCAGTCACTTTACTTTAGGGGAAGGGGAACACAGGCCCAGAAAGAATAAAGCAAGTGGTCAAGTTCACAGAGTCAGAAACTGTGGCTCAGACACATCAAATGCAGAGTTAAGTTCACAACACAGATATCCTAAAGGCTCTCTTTTCTAGAATTGAAGTAGGTCAGAACTGGGACACATATTAGTTTAGGGGACAATTGAGTCTAATCCCATTTTGTAGATGAGTAACACTGAGGCCCAGAGAGGGAACACGACTTGCACAAGTTTCAAAAGGAGTTAATAGCAGAAGTGGGACCCAAACCCAGGACTCCTAATCCCTTGGCCAGGGTTTTTCCCAAACCCTACAGCTGAAGAGGGAGCGGCATTGGGTCCAAAGGCTTTGGGGCAGTGAGGTGGGGGCTCCCAGCACAGTACTGGGATACTTTTAGCTCCCACATGGTCAGAGCTGCTGTCTTCTCACTCCCGTGACACTCTGAGACTCCTCCCACCTACCTCACAGACACCCTATGGAAAGTATTCTCATGACTGAGCTATAACGAGAGTCTGAGAAGTGAGTTCCAAGCTGTGTGTCCTCTCTCTGGGCCTCTGCTTCTACAACTTTAAAATGGTGTGTGTGGAGTATGGCGCAAGGGAGGCCGGGTTGAGTCACAGCATTTGAATTAATCCAGGAGCTGGGGAAAATCCTGATGCCCCGGCCCTTCCCCAAACTCAGGAAATAAGAATCTTGGGATTGGTTCCAAGCTTCAGGGGTGGCTGGTCTAATCCACCAGGATATTCAAATGAGCAGCAGGGTGGAGATCTCCAAGGGCTCCTCTACCTGACTTCTGTAGAGATTCTGTGACCAATACAAGGTGTCTCGGGTTGGGGGAGGGAGGGGCCCTGACAGCTCCGCTCCCACAGCCACCATGATGAGCATGCCAGCCCAAACTGCAGGCCATTTTCCCAGGGTTAGAAAATTGCTTTGGGATTTCTGGCACTGTCTGCATTCCTCCAGGGACTTTGCTCCTCTGGTAGGAGTCAGCCTGTCCACACCCCTCTGCCTCTTCTTCCCCCTGGCCACCCCACCACGACCATCTCCCTGGGCTGGCTGACTCCTTGTGGCAGAGAAACAATGCAGGCTCTGGAATCACAACAGGCTTAGGGTGAAGGCCCTGCTTCACCATGAGTAGCTTTGCAGCCTCAAGCAAGTCTTTTCACCTCCCTAAGCCTTAGCTGTCTCATTTCTAAAATGGGCATAGTAACAGTACTTAGCTCACAGCACTGTGGCATGGACTGGCTGAGCCCAGGCAGGCCTTGGCTGAGTTCAGGGTCGGGCTCCAAGAAACACTCTGAATAGTGACTCCCCTCCCCTGATGCCCCAGGCTCAGCCAGGCTCCTGGCTCCTTCCGAGGAATTCAGGGCAAATGATCTTGCTCTCGTTTCCAAGAATCAACACCCTCATCCAGGCCCCATTCTAAGACAGAAGAGTGAAAAACCTGCCTTCTGCATTTGGTGCTTTCTAGTCTATAAGGCATGTCCGCTGCTGCTTGCTTATATTTGCCTTCCCAGCAAGCCCACAGGAGAGGGATTATAAACCCTACCATACAGAAGATGGAGCTGGAGCTCAGGAAGATTCAGACTTTTGCCCCCAGTCACCCAGTTTAGAATTGGCAGTGCTGGGATTCAAGCCAGGGCCATCTGACTCCACAGTGCACACTGAATCTTTAATGTCTTAACCTGGCAAGTTTGGGGAAGGTGCTGCTACACTGGGCAAGGCCTGCACTGACATCAAGCCACTTCAACACAGGTGCAAATGCCCAGTGAAGGTGATTGAAGGTGATGATAGAATTTAGGGGTCAGACAGTGGCTGCACACACACACATGCACACACATGCTCACACACACACACGATAATAAAACTAGCAACAACTAACCGTTGTTTGTGTCTAGCTTTATAAAAGATGCAGGAGATTTTTCCTATCATCTCATTTCCCCCAACAGTGTATTCATTCAACAAATACTGATTGAGCACCTACTATGTGCCAAACACTGAGATATGTCAGTGAATAAAACTGGTTGTGGAGCCCATGATCTGGTGAGAAGGAGCAGAGGGGGAAAGTATATTATAAATAAAATATATTGTGTGGTTGATGGTGATAAGTGTTATAGAGAGAAAAATAAAGCTGGAAGAAAGAGGGTCAGGGTGTCTGAGGGTGAGGTTGCAAGTTTAGCTAGCATGGCCAGGAAAGTCATACTCAGAAGGTAACATTTGAGAAAGCTCTGAAGGAGGTAAGGAAGCTAACCACACATAGCTATCTATGGAAGGATTCTAGGTAGACAGAACTGTCCGTGCAAAGAACCTGAGTTTGTTTTATGTCAGAAAGCTTTGAGGGATTCCAGAAGCCAGTGCAGCTGCAGTTGAGTGAGCAAAGAGCAGTTTATAAAGGCAGGAAGGCAAGGAGGGAGCAAACCTTGGAGAAATTTTGGCGACCATGATGACTTTGCCTTTACTCGTAGAGAGATGGGGAGCCTTGGGACCTGGTTTGGGTATCACAGACTCCCTCAGATTTGGATCCTTCAGATATAGAGTATGGGCTGTGAGGACAGAGCTGAAGGGTGGTCTGAAGGGTGGGAATGATAGAGGTGGTGGAAAGTGGTTGGATTTCACAAGTATTCGGAAGATAGAGACAAGAGGTTTTGCTGACAGATAGGATGTTGAGGGGTTGAAGAAAGAAAGGAGTCAAGGAGTACCTCACATGGTATAAAGTCCACATCTCCACCTCTGCTGTCCTTCCCCCGGTCCAAGGCACCTCATCCACTCGCCAGGATCTTGGCAATAGCTTCCGCACTGAGGCTACTTCTGCCACCCTTCTCCTCTACAGTCTACTCTCCCTCCAGTAGACAGAGGGATTCTTTTAAATTGTAAATCAGGACTTCCTGTCATGGCTCAGTGGGTTAAGAACCCAATTAGGATACACAAGGATTTGGGTTCCATCCCTGCCCTTGCTCAGTGGGTTAAGGGTCCGGTATTGCCATGAGCTATGGTGTAGATCACAGATGCGGCTTGGATCCCACGTTGCTGTGGCTGTGGTGTAGGCCGACTGTTACAGCTCTGTTTTGACCCCTAGTCCTGGGAACTTCCATATACCATGGGTGTGGCCCAAAAGAGAAAGAAAAATGTGCATCAGGTCATTTTCCTGCTTAAAACCCTCCCATGACATCTCATGACACTTAGAAAAAAGTCTGAAGTCCACATGGGCTGGCTTCCCAATAATCAATGATCTCTCCTGCCTCTATCCCTATCTGCTCCAGCTCTGCTGTTCCATAAATCCCCAAACTCATTCCCACCTGAGGACCTTTGTATCTGCTGTTTTCACTGCCTAGAACATCTTCTTTTTTTGGTTGCACCCACAGCACGTGGAAGTTCCCTGGCCAGGGATCAAACTTGCATCACAGCAGTAACAACATCATATCCTTAACCTTCTGAGCCACCAGGAAACTCCTGAAACATTCTTTCTGTACTCTGCATGGTTGGATTCTCATTCTTTAAATCTCAGCTGAGACGTCACCTCCTGAGAAAGATCACACACTGCACCATGACTTCATCTAAATTGGATTTGTCATTCTAGTTTTTCTCTCTCTTAGCTCCTTGCTTTTTTTTTTTTTAACTCCCTTCATAGCATGTTCCATGGATCATATGTTGATTTGCATGATTTTTGTCCCCTTCACTAGACTGTCAGCTTCCTGAGAGAAAGGGCAGGACCATGCAGACTCGGCCACCCCTATATCTCAGTGCCTGGTTCTAAGACAGGCACATGGTTTTAGTGTGTGTGTGGCAGGGCATTAAGTGATTTACAGGCATATGCTCATTTAATACCTACAACAAGCCTGTGAAATAGACGTTGCTATTACCCCCATTTTACAGATAAGGAAACTGAGGTACAGAGATGTCATGAGGTTTGCAAATGGTAGAACCGAGATTCAAACTCATGTCTGTCTGACTCCACTGCCTTTATAATCTCACACATGCACACACATGTGCGTGCGCACGCGCACACACACACACACACACGTTGCTCTGGAAATACTTTTTTTTTGTCTTTTGTGGGGTTTGTTTTAGGGCTGCACCCAAGGCATATGGAGGTTCCCAGGCTAGGGGAAGAATCAGAGCTGTAGCCGCTGGCCTACACCACAGCCACAGCAATGCAGGACCCCAGCCACATCTTCGACCTACACGACAGTTCACAGCAACACCTGATCCTCAACCCACAGAGCAAAGCCAGGGATTGAACCTGCGTCCTCATGGATGCTAGTCAGATTCATTTCCACTGAGCCATGACAGGAACTGGAAATGCTTTTTAAATGAACAAGGAATTGAAAATGCTAAAAAGGTAGGCTTAAACTCAGGTCCATCAGACACAAAATCTATATTCCACCTCCACTTCTTAGGCTGATATAAGAGGGCCCCACATCATTTTTGATGAGAGATTGTGCAAAGAACATGATCTTTGGAGCCAAGCAGATCTAGGTTCAAGTCCCTGTCCAGTCAGTTACTGTGTGATCTCAAGCAAGTCACTTCACATCTGTGAACTACTGCTTGCTCATCTATAAAATGGGAATGATAGTATCCCCTAATTTTCAGGGTTGCTGGCAGAAGTGTGACTTTAGACAAGCATCTGAGTCTTTTATTTCCTCCGGTATTATGATTCATCTCAATCTATCCTGCTGGAGTTTGTTTTACCCATTCAACCTGTCCCTCTGTCCTTTCATCCATCCACCCATCCATCCATCCATCCAGTCATCCATCCATCTGTCAATACTAATGAAGGCCCTTGCTGTGTTCCAGGCCCCTTGATAGGCCATGATCTCCAAAAGAAATTAAGCTCAGAGTCTAAGGTCCAAATTGAGGTCTCTGTCATGTCTTGTGCTACCACCAGGTGTGAGGCCCTAGTGCTGCCTATTGGGTGAAGGCAAGCAAGGTGGCCTGAGGGCTGTGGCAAGTCCCCTTTAAGGGCTGAAATTGTGTTGGCTCGCCTCTTAAGCCCAGTGCCTCAAATGAGGTAAATTCTTTCTATTTTCTGACCTGCTTCTAAACTGTGAAGGCTCCATGGTGAAGGGTCTTAAATACAGTTTGAACTTTAGCCTGTAGGTCAGATAGTTTCCAGCAGGGGTGTGACAAGATCATATTTGCTTTATAGAATGACTTTTTTAATCCCTGGTGTGTACTGGGTCATAGGGGCAGAATTGAAAGCAGGGAGGCCAGTGAGGAGACTAGTACACTAGTAACTATGAAAAATAAGGGGAGTTACCATTGTGGGGCAGCAGAAATGAAT
The DNA here is from genome assembly GCF_054392235.1 of Sus scrofa. NCBI lineage: Eukaryota > Metazoa > Chordata > Mammalia > Artiodactyla > Suidae > Sus > Sus scrofa. The sequence continues at coordinate 65,171,190 of NC_139401.1, forward strand.
CCGACTAGTATCCATGAGGATGTGGGTTCAATCCCTGGCCTCGCTCGGTGGGTCAGGGATCCTGTGTTGCTATGGCTGTGGCGTAGGCTGGCAGCTATAGCTCCAATTCGACCCCCAGCCTAAGAACTTCCATATGTTGAGGGTGTAGCCCTTCAAAGCAAAAAAAAAAAAAAGAGAGAGAGAGAAAAAGAAAAAGAAATGAGGGTTGGGGCACTGACCTCAGGCAGCAGGAGTGGGAATGGAGACAAGTGGGTGATCCGTGAGGTATTTAAGAGGTAGACTCACTTTGTAGTGGTGATTGAATGGATGTGAGGGTGAGGAAGAGAGTTATGTAAAATGTGGCACCCAGGTTACTACTTTCGACAACTGGGGAGCTGGCTAGAAGACTCCAGATGCCTCACCATGGAGGGCTGGGACAGGCAAGTGAGTGAGAATCCAGTGGTCTTGACCTTCATAAAGCAGCTTGCTTGGCATTTACTTCTATTACTAGGAAATATTTTTCTTTCTTTGGGGCTACAATCCCTCAGTTCTGTCCTGCTCAGCCACAGAGTTTAATGGCATGGTGATAGATGCCAGTCGCTAACACACCTTCATTTAAAGGCACTCATTGGCCCCTTGGCAACCTGGAAAATTCTCACTCTGGACAGTCCCTGCTCTCCTCTTTCTCTCCAAATCTTTCTCTCTTTTCTCTCTATTCCTCTGTCTTTTCCCTCTTTTTTTCCTTCTCACTTTGCCCTCTCTTTCTTATTCACAGATATTCTCATATACTCCTTTACGCACACTCACATACACACCCTACACAGATTTGGGAGGACATCTGAACACCTAAGTGTACGTGTGTGTGTGTGTGTGTGTGTGTGTGCGCGCGCGCATGTATGCATAGAAAGGGGGGAGGGAGAGAATGGAAGCTTTAAGTATGAACTTTAAAAAAATGTTGGTCTTACACCAGACTCTTAGTTAAGGGCCAAAGAGGAAGCTCATGGAAAACTAGTTCTCTGGAGCCAACGAGAAGTTCACCCATTCATCCAGCAGACACTTCTAGGGGCCTCCTTCATGCCTAATCCAAGTTAAGCCAGTCTGTAAGGATCATGGAAGTGAGAGAGAGACAACTACTTTCCCAAACTTCCAGGATGTGATCAGAGAGGTCACAGTAGGAATACTGAGGAGTGAGTCACCAGTTGCCTACCTGGATGGCAAGTTTAGAAAGGTTTTACAAAGGAGGTACATTGAGATGGGCCTTGGAGAGTGAATGAAAGTTCATCATCCTTATAAGTGAGTAAGGATGCTCTAGGTAGTAGAAACAACAGTATAGGCAGAGACCCAGAAGCGTAGAGAAAAGGGAAAATAGTTCATTGAGAATGAATAGTAGTCTACAAGTGGGAAAAAGTAGTGGGAGATGGAAACTGGAGAGGGTTGGGCCCTGATGGCACATGAGGAAATTTGAATGGTAGGCCGTTAATTAGTACAGCTACCTTGGAGGGTCCATTGGCAGCTTTCATCAACACTTCATATGCCCAGAACTTTTGACACAGCAGTTTCAGATCTCAGTGTCTTCCCTGGAGAAACACTTGGCACATGGCTGGACACAGGAATTATAGCATTTTAGTAAAATAAAATAAAATGTATAATACTGTGAATAGTCACCAACTGGTTAAATAAGGTATTGTCCATCCCCACTAAGGAATATCATGAGGCAGTTACAGTAAATAAAGTAGATTTCTTAAGGATAGAACAAGAGTAAATAATATTTTTTTAATTGAGACAAAATAGATTAGTATACATACATAAGTTTCCCAGCTCCATCAGCTGAGGGGACATGAAATCAATGACACCTCAGTAGCAATGAGCACACATAGAGACTAGATCTTGGTTTCTAACAATATCCTCCAATAAAAAGATCCAGACCTCCTTGGAGAAATGGCTGAATCAGGCCTGGGGCAAGGAAAGTCCAAAAAAAGCCTGAACCATCTTATGGGGCCAGAAAATAAAGAAATACTAAGAAAAGTGTAGGGGCTAGTCAGACGAGCACAGGAGCCAAGCTGAAGGAGGTCTTAATAGCCAAAGGGGAAACAATTTGAGCAGAAAAATAAATAATGTTAGTATTGGATTTTTTTCAGATTAATACCAATTTAATTTCAGTAATATATAAAATCTTTGCTCTTATGTAGTTCCAATCCCACATCTTTTTTATATTGTTATTGTAGAGTGGATTTTTAGTATATATTTATTAACTTTTAGAGCAATTCTAGACCTACATAAAAGGTACAAAGGCAATACATAGAGTTCCCCTATACCCCACATCCAGTTTTTCCTATTGTTAACATCTCTCATTAGTGTTAACAAGTGCAGGTTGATATAGTATTATTAACTAAAGTCTACTCTTTTTTTTTTTTTGGCCATGCACGTGGCATGCAAAAGTTCTCTGGCCAGGGATGGAACATGCACCACCGCAGTAACCTGCGCCACAGCAGTGACAGCACTGGATCCTTAACCCAACAAGCCACCAGGGAACTCCTTAAAGTCTATTTTTTACTCGGGTTGCCTTAGATTTTTACTTAATGACCTTTATCTGTTCCAGTGCCCCATTTAGGATCCCACATTACATTTAGTTGTCTCATCCCCTTAAGCTTCTCTTGGCTGTGACAGTTTCTCAGAATTTCCTTGCTATTGATGACTTTGACAGTTTTGAAGAGTATTGGCTAGGTATTTTGTAGAATGCCCCTCAATTTTGGATTTTAAAGAACCGTGATGCTTTCCTCAAGGTTAAAGTGGGGGATGGGTGTGAGGAGGATTATCACAGGGATGAAGTGTCCTTCTCAACACATATCCCTGATGCACACCATCTATTGACTGCTGATAGCAACCGGGATCACCTGGCTGTGGGGGTGTCTGTCAAGTTTCTCCACATTACTTTTTCCCCTTTTTCACAAAATCCTCTAGGAAGTAAGTCACTATGCGCAACTCATACTTAAGGAATGGGGAGTTATACTCTACCTTTTTCTTTCAGCTGCGCCTGCAGCATGCAGAAATTCCTGGGCCAGGGATTGAACCAACACTACAGCAGTGACCAGAGCCACAGCAGTGACAAAGTTGGATCCTTAACCCACTGAGCCACCAGGGAACTCCTATACTTTGCCTTCTTGAAGGAGGACATAGTATTGGATTTTAACCTGTAGAATAAAAGAAATATCCATTGGTCTATATTCACACTAATAAATAATTTAATGAATAAACAGAGAAGAAGGGACAGATTTTCCTTGCAGTAAAATTCCAATGAACAGATGTAGAAAGAAAGAAGGCTATAGAGCATGACTATTATTAGGATGGCATCACAGGAATAAATATTGATTCACCAACGAATGCTATAATTAGTAGACAAATGTGAAATGTTTAAGGAGAAATATGACTTGCATAGTTTCAAAATAGCTTCCCAAGGTATTTGTCAACTACACATCAAAAGGAAATACAGTAACTTTATAGTGAGGAAAGCCCACAGACAGCAACTTAATCAAGTGACCACAATGACATCACAAACCTCGTGGTATGATCTGCTGAGAACATCAGGTCTCTGGTATATAAAGTCACTCTAATTATGAGAAAACATCAGGCAAATCCAAACTGAGGGGTGGTCTATACAAGACCTGTCTAGTACTCTTCCCAAGTGTCAAGATCCTAAAAAATGAGCAAAGACGGAGGAACTGTCACATATGGGAGGACGCTAAGGAGAAACTACTCAAAGCAATATGGGGTCCTGATTAGGATCCTGGAAAGAAGAAAGGACATTAGTGGGAAAACTGGTGAAATTTGAATAAGATCTATAGTTTCACTAATAGTATGATACCAAGGTTCATTTCTTGGCTTGGAGCATTGTACTAAGGTTATGTAAGATGTTAATATCAGGGGAAGCTGGTGAGGGGTGTACAGGAGCTCTCTGTTCTATTCTTTTTCCATTTTTCTGCAAGTCTAAAATTAGTTCACAATAAAAGGTTTAAAAAGTTGGAGCATAAAAGAGTGAAGGCAGATACCTGGAAGGCCTCTCTGGTGGCAGAAACATGAGATGTTTCAGCAGATTTTTGAAGGGTGCTTGTCTCAGACAGTTAAAGGAAAAAAAAAAAAGCCAGGGATGAAGGCTGGGAGTTGCACCTTTGGGTTCGCAGAGATCCTAAGAATGTTCTGGCCCTTTTTGGATCTGGGTTTAGGAGACTTCCTCTCCACAGAGCCATCCTCCCCAAAGATGGGATCACTGGAGTGGCTCAGCATCAGCTGGGCTGTCTCCAGCGCAGGATCTGGCTGGCCCCTGTGTACAATCTGGGACTGCAACCCTCCCCCTCTCTCCTCTCCAGCATGGTGCCAGGAGGGGCAGCCCAATGCACTCCCCCTCCTCTCTTCCCAGGATTCCCACCCTGCAGGGCGAGGTGGCTGAGGTGAGGCTGACGCAGTTGGGGGAAGGCTTGGCAAGCAGGCCAGCAGCAGAGCTCAGCCTCCAGAGGGAGGGCAGCTCAGACAGTGGTTAGCTTCGGGAGTGGGGCTTAGCAGAGGGAAGGGGAAAGGGAGGGGGCTGTCCTTCTCAAGGGGCCCTTTCATGTTGAAATCAGCCAGCGTGAACGCCGACGGCGGCCCAGGAGCCCAGCCGGGGGAAATGTGAGAGCCCCCTTATCTCCCCTCTTGTCACAGCTCCGTCTGCGGTTCCCAGCCGGCCAGCGAAGATGCATTAGGAGAAGTGTCGGTGGTGGGGGGTGTTCTCTTCAAGACCTTGGGCTGGGACCTCTTGGTTAAGGGGGTGGGGAGGCTTGGATAAACAGGTTCCAGACCCTCCTGGCTCTGGAGATGGGGGTTCCTGGAGCGCCTCACATCTTGGAGCAAGGAGAGACTGTGGATGTGGTGGGAATTGGAACAATGGCCTCGAGTCCCATCTCTGTACAATATCCCCTCACCCGCGCTGGATGAGCAGCCCCTGATCATACACCTGCAGGAATGAGGAGCTCACTCTCTCTTGGGAGAGCCCTGGAGTCATGGTGCTGGTTCCACCCTTGGATTCAGTTCAAATTTCTGGGCAGGAAACCTGGGGCATTTGACCAGGGAGGTTGTGGCCCCACCTTCCCCAGGACACTTTCAGCCCAGGAGTGACCCCTGCTGTCCAGACAACCTTGGAGGCCTGAGGACTGATCCAGTCAGCTTCCTGTCACTTGAACTGGGTGGCCTTTCCTGCCCCCTTCCAACCGTACAATCTTGTGTTTTTTTTCTAAGATGAGCTGTGAGGTTCTTTGTAAATCTGCTGCTGCAGCGGTGAGGTAGGTGAGGCCAACATCTGGACTGTGGGGGCACTATTGGCCCCCACAGCTGGAGCTGTCAGCAGCGGGTGTTTTCAGACACCACTTGCCCATGCAAATTTCTGGCCCCCAACACGTTCCCACTGCCCAGGGCTCCGAGCCCCCTCCCCACCCCTGCACAGGGATCTGAGAGAACCCTGTCTGGCCAGAGCGGAGGTCCTCCCAGGAGCCTCTACTGCCCGAGAGAGGGAAGGGTGAAGAAGCCAAGGGGGCTCTCATCAAGGTGCTGGTATGCAGAAAGTAGGACGAGGCGAGGGAAAGAGTGCGAGGAGTCTCCAGAGACAGCCTGGCACAGGGAGAGACACAGGGCTGTAGATCGCTGGGTTCTGTCCTGAGTTCTGCCAGCACCTGCTCAGTGACCTTGGGCCAGTATGTTCCTGTGTCTTCCCAAGTGTCAAAGGGGAAGAATCCCTTAGCACCCTACTGAAAATCGCCTCCCCCACCAGATCGTGCTCTTTCTTGCCTGTATTTCCTTCATGGCCATCATCATCATCATCTGAGATGCTCTGTCACCTCCACTGGAACACTGATCTCCACACCATTGCACCCTCAGCTCCACAGCAGGGGTGAGGTGATCCCTAGGGCCTGCTCAGCTCTGGGCACTACCATTCCACATGCTCCAAGTGAGATTCTGGGTTCCAGCTAGGGAGGGGTGAACCATGATCTGGGAGTGGCAGGTGCCTAACGAAAGAGGATTTTCTCCTGGAGCTGTAAGAGCGTGGACCATGGGCTGGGCTCCAGGGTGGAAAAGGCTAGACTAAGGCCCCAAGGAGGAGGGTATGGGCCTGAGATGGCCATCAAGGTAAAAGACTTTGATTCACCCCAGCCCGGGGACGGGCCCTGGAAGAGAAAGGACTGGATTTGACTCCTTCAGGCATCCTTAGAACCAAGCTCAGGACAGAGCAGGGCAAAGGGACTCAGGCAGTGTTTGTTGGTTGGAGACAACTGACGGTTCACCATTTTGCACCTGCCTTGATACCCGTCCTCTTGGCTTCTGGAACTTCCTGACACTGTCCTAAGTAGGCCCTGTATCTCTCACAGGATGGCTGTGCTTTAGACATCACCCCATTGCACACTCACAGCAATGCAGTAGGTACTATAGTATTATCCTCCTTTTCCAAATAAGGAGACAGAGAATCAGAGAGGCTTAGTGACTTGCCCAAGGTCACACAGGCAGGAAATTCCAGAGCCAGGATTTGAAAGCAGGTCTATGTTCTCCTCTTTACCCTGCTGCATTCTGTAAAAGGCGTACAAGGTTCCAATTTGAATTGCCACACTCTAGTGTTTGCACACGTTTTTTGCTATCTCATTGCATTTTTACTCCCAGCCTGCATGGGGAGCAAGGCAGGCACTATTACATCATTTCACAAACTGGAGAGGGGCTCGGAGTCACTCAGCCAATAAATGGCACCGCCAGGACCTGAGCCCAAGTCAGCCTTATCATGGACCCTTACCTAGAAGTAGAACCCAGGCAAGCCTGACTGAAAATTCTATGTTCTCAATCCCTATGTCATCTCTCCAAAGGGGCCTGGACCACTGGAGAAGCAGGATTGATCAGGAGAGGCCAATGAGGGTCCAGCTGACTCCATGGGTGCACAGGGGCCTTGGGGAGATAGTGGCAGTTCCCTGCAACACCTTCTCCAGGATCCTTAGGCCTGGGAGCCCTGAGTGTGGCTGAGGTAAGGCTTGCTGGGCAGAGTAATCCATCCCTGAATGCATGGGAGTGTTCTGCTGGTGCTTCCTCTACAAAGCAGATGGGCTCAGGGCATAGGGATGGCAACACAAAGGACCGAGAGAGAGCAAAAGAGCAGGATTAGGGAGGAGGGATGATTGGAGAAATTCTGGCTAGGAAATCTCTAGAAAAGCTTTCAAAGTAAAGGATGAAGCCTTTAGAGTTGTGAGTCAGGAGTAGCATGGAGGACGTGGCAGGTGGGAGGCACTAGGGCTTCTCTTAACAAAAGATTGCAGACAGTGTGAGCCAGGCCTCTATTCTTTGTCAGGCAAATTCCATAGCCACCATCTCCCTGCCTTCCCTTCTTTCCCTCCCACCTCTTCTTCCTCAAAGGGATGGGACTTAGTAGCCCCGTTTTACAGAGACCAAAACTGAGGCCCCAAAACAAGACCTCAGGAAGCCCAAAGTGCATAGTTATAGGAGTTCCCCTTGTGGCTCAGCAGTAACCAGCCTGCCTGGCTAGTATCCATGAGGACGCAGGTTCAATCCCTGGCCTTGTTCAGTGGGTTAAGGATCTGGCGTTGCAATGAGCTGTGGTGTAGGTCGCAGATGTGGCTTGGGTCCCACATTGCTGTGGCTGTGGTGTTAGCCGGCAGCTGTAGCTCTGATTCAACCCCTGGCCAGGGAACTTCCATATGCCACACTTGCGGTCCTAAAAAACAAAAAACAAACAAACAAAATTGCATAGTTAGGAAGCAGGCAGATCTGGGCTGTGAGCATGGGTCCATCTGGTGTCAGAGCACATGCTCCCAAATGCCCTAAAGGAGGAAAGAGAGAAGAACCCTGGGTGGTGGCAGCAGAAAGAGTCCCCTGAGCCCAGAGCTGTGTGCCTGGGGCTAGTGTAGCTCAGCCTCTCAGCATCCCCTGGACAGCGGTAGCTCCTTCTTAGAGACACCCCAGGCTGAAAGGGAAGGGGAGGACATCAGGTCCAAATCCCTGCCTCCATTCCTCTAACACTTAGGTTCTCTCTGCAACATCCATGACGAGGGAGATTTCACTAGGCAGAGATAGGAGTCAGTATTCCAGGCCAAGTGTGCAGCCTGAGGCATGGGGGCTGGTGAGACATGCAGGGCAGTCAGACTAGTGCTGCCAGAGCCAGAGGAATGGGAAGAAAAGTGGGAGCCCAGCTGAGTCTTGGTCTGAAAAAAAAAAAAAAAAAGGGACCTCCAAGAGTCTTCAGACCAGATTCTCACCCTGGCTTAAACCCCCTGTACAGCAGCCCTGGGCCTCGTGATTAACGTCCATCCCCTTCTCCCCCAGGCATCCTGCAAGATGTCCTGCAGGAAGCCAGAGGAATCTTTACAGCTCATCCAGCCTGGTGTCAAGGCCCAGAGAGGGAAAGTGACTCATGAAAGGGCACACAGCCAGTCGGGGGTAACACCGGGGCAGAATTTTTGTGGACACTCAGTAAATATCCATTGACTCGAAGCTTGCTTCTGAGCAAGAGTACAGTCAGCTTTTGGTCAGAGAACTCTGTAGACATCCTGTAACCCTCTCTTCTCCAGAGTGAGCATTGCCAGCTCCTGGGGCCCCTCCTCAATACTTATAACAGTGCCTGAGTAGGGCACAGAGTAGGAGCTCAGCAGTATTGGTTGAATGAATAAAAGCTTAGGTCGGCAAATGGTGGGAACTTTAGGGCAGCCTTGAGACACTCAGGCAAGGGGTGTCCTAGGAGCAGAAATCTAGCCCAGGCTGCTTTCACCAACCCATGTGCCTTTTTTTTTGCTAACTTGACACCCAAAGGAGGCACTTTTTGCTAACTTGCACTGAGACACTGTCTAGGGTGCTGGGGACCTCAGAGGGCCAAAGACCCAATCTTCTCAGCAGACTGTTCTCTTCCAAACAGATGTTCCTTTGGCCATAGCCTATCTAGCCCACCCCCAGAGGGATGCCAGAGCAAGAGGAATGCCTTTTGCCCTTCTGGACCCCTGCCATCAGTTAATGCAGGAGCTCTCTGGGCCACTGTGGCCCGCTGCTGACTCACACTAAGTTTCCAGACAGGTACTTCCAAGTCCTTTACTGCTCACTCCCTTGCTCACCACCTGATGATATACCATCATCTGTGGAAGCTTTTTCCCCAACATATCCTCCCATTGTGGGCACTTAATAGGCACTTCCCTCCTGGAAACTTGAACAGTGTTGGGGCAGGCATTTTACAAATGAGGGAACCAAGGCTTAAAGAGGTTAAGTAACTTGGCCAAAGTCAACCAGCAAGGACATCCCAACTTGGATTGAAATTGAGATCTGTCTACTCAGATCTGCCTTGCCCGTTGTTCCCCTGCCAGGATCTCCCTCCTGATGCCTGATGACAGAGCCTTGCCCATCCTCTCTGCTGCAAGGTGTCTGTGTCAAGTTGACATCAGCATGTCTGGCCATGTGCTGCAGATGCCTCCTGTGTAACTCCAGGCAGGAGCTCCCACCTGGCTTCTTAGTAGGGGACAGATGGACTTTTGTCTCACCCACTGACCCTGCCACTTACAGCTACAGTAGGATTCTGAGAGTAGCCCCCGAGTCTATCCAGCCTCCAGCCTACTCGGGTTGGTGGCAAAGGCTGGGCAGTGTGCTCAGGATCCAGGCCCTGACTAGACGAACTGCCATCTATAACCTGAGCAGCATTTCCCTGAGAAGGAGTTATCTGCAAATCTTGCCATCCAACCCCCCAGAAGGAATGTCAGCTTCAGTCCTGCCCTAGGTGTGGTTCAGTGAGGCTGGTGGGCAGATGGGAGGAGGGGTCCGCTGATGCCCTATTTCAGGAAGACCCTGGACTTGTGTGGGGCTGGGGCTGCCTGCCTGGTGGCCTGATCTGATGCTGATACCTCCTGGTGGAAGGGGTGAGAAGGCTACTCCACAGGAGATGGAAGCCTCAGGCACAGTCCACCAGCACACTGCTCATCTTTGGCAGGGCCGGCCAGAGAGCACTGAAAGAAGTTCTGATGACTTGGAAGCTCCAACTGTTCAGACCCTTGGAGGCAATGAAGAAGACATTATGTAGTGAAGGACAGGGCGAGTGAGAAAGCCAGCAGCAGACAGAAAGAGGGTGAAGAGAATAGAGAGAATGAGAGTCAGTGGATGAGCAAAGGAGACAATGGGTTTCAAGAGGCCTGGATGCCAGGCCCAGCTCTATCACTGAACTGCAGAGGGCCCCGCCTCACTCACTGCCTCTCTTCAGGTCTCTAAGTCCCTTTGTCAGGCTGTGGGGGGCAGGGGTAGGACTGACTTAGGCCCCTTCTATGGGCCTGCTAGCACCAACCCTCTCAAGTTCTGTGAAAGAGAACTTACTCTTTCTGTGATGGCTCTGGAAGTGGGCGTTTCTGAAACTCCCAGTAATGAAAAATAGCACAAACCCAACTTTGGAAATTCCAACTGTGTCTGTGGCCGGGGGATGGGGGAGGCCAAATTGCAGAACTGCTTGTCTATGACTCAAAGCCTCTTGGAGGAAAGATCACACATTTTCAGAGGCAGGACCAGCCCCCTCCACCACCCTAGCTGCCCACCCAGCTTGACCTCAGTGGGGCTCTGGCCCGGCCACCACCACGTCCGCTGTTGTGGCCACCACCCATTTCCTGCTGACCCTCCTGGAAGAATCAAGAATGAAGCCAAGGCCCCAAAGTCTCATTAACTTGTCTGAGGACACTTAGAAGTCTTCATGTTGGAGTTCCCTTCGTGGCTCAGCAGAAATGAATCTGACTAGCATCCATGAGGATGAAGGTTCGATCCCTGGCCTCACTCAGTGGGTTAAGGATCCAGCATGGCCCATGAGCTGTGGCGTAGGTCACAGACATGGCTCAGATCTGACATTGCTGTGGCTGCAGTGCAGACTGGCAGCTAGAGCTCCAATTAGACCCCTAGTCTGAGAACCTCAATATGCCATGGGGTGTGACCCTAAAAAGACAAGAAAAAGTCTACAATTGCTTTTGGAATTGATTACCAATGAGATCCAGCTGTGTAGCACTGAGAATTATCTCTAGTCACTTATGATGGAGCATGATAATGTGAGAAAAAAGAATGTATACATGTATGTGTAACTGGGTCACCATGCTGTACAGTAGAAAAAAAATGTATTGGGGAAATAACAATAAAAAAATTTTTTTAAAAGTCTTCATGCTAATCCTGACATTCTGACCCTGAATGTGGGAAGGCAAAGGGAGGGAGGGAGTTGTGTTCCACTGCTGCAGCCCCTCCTGGTGCTAAGCGCAGTGCTGTCCTTCCTAGATATCATTTTCCTTAATCTTCAGAATCACTCCTCAGAGTGGGCCTTAGTAAGCCTGAGACCAGCTCTCAGAAGGGCACCTTTGTTTCTTCGAGGTCACTCAGTTAATAGATGATAAAGCTAAGATCTGAAATTCAGATGCCAAGTTTGTGTCATAGACTGAGGGTCCTGTCGTGGCCGCAGCAGGGGTCCTCCCTATAGTTGGACTTTGTCGCTCTGACCGGAAGTTTCCTTGTCCCACACAGGCCTGGCCCTGAGGCAGGGGCTCCAGCTGCATGCTGGCCAGCTTGGGAGTGAGCGAGGCTGAAAGAGGTTAGCCAGGAAAATCTTGGGGAAAATTGATGGGGTATCTGTCACTGGGCTTGTGCCTCGTTACATCTCTGCCCCCTCCCCTGCCCCTAAGAGGGGCACTGGGTGCCCCCTAAAGGCAGGCCTTAGTGGCCTTTCTGGGCCCTGGAGCCCTGCCTTTGAAACTTCAATTTGATCCGATGAGGGGCGGGCAAGTGGGAGTTACTACCCAGCTTACAAGAGCAGAGCAGGCCACAGATACATACGCACATAAGGAGCTGGAGGCTGAGAGGCAGAAAGACCCAGAGACAGGGGCAGAGAAAAGTAGAGACAGGGAGTTCCCATTGTGACTCAGTGGTTAGCGAACCCGACTAGCATCCATGAGGACACAGGTTCAATCCCTGGCCTCACTCAGTGGGTTAAGGATCCGGCGTTGGCGTGAGCTGTGGTGTAGGTTGCAGACACAGCTTGGATCCCGAGTTTTCTGTGGCTGCAGTGTAGGCCAGCAGCAGCTACAGTTCCCAGCAGCTGCAGTTCCGATCGGACCACTCGTCTGGGAACCTCCATATGCCACGGGTGCAGCCCTAAAAGCAAAAAGACCACAAAAAAAAAAAAAAAAAAAAGAGAGAGAGAGAGAGAGAGAGAGAGAGAGGGAAACAGAAAAGTAGAGACAGACCAGACAGAGCCAGGGAGACAGGGAGAAGCAGCCAGATAGAGACCTAGAGGCAGAAAAGCCTACAGAAAGATAGAGATAGAGCCTGGAGAGAGATACAGAATCAGAGAGGCAGTGAGAAATGGAGGGAGAGGCCAGGGAAAGTCCCAGAGGCAGAGAGACAGAAAAATGGAGACAAAAACAAGGACAAGGAGCAAGGGAGACACAGAGAACAGCAGCATAAGGCAGGGCCCAGAAGGACAAAGAAGCATGGCTGGGAGAGGTAAAGAAGCATGGCTGGGAGAGGTAAAGAAGCAGTGAGGGAGGCCTGGGCACCTCTCAGATCCCTATCTCTGTGTCCTCCCCCCACCCCCACCCCAACCCTCACCAGCTGTTTTTATCCTGGGTACACAGAAGAAAAACATGACTATTTGTATGCAAACTGGAGTAAGTGGGGGCTGGGGCCACCTCCAGCCTTACTGTGCACCCCCCGGAGGGCGGAGAGAGTGAATATCTCAGCAAATCTGTAATCCATTTGACACAACAGTTGAGAACCTTTGTCCCCAAGCAGTGCTGGGATCCCAGCATGGCACCAGCGTTAGTCTACAGCCAGAAGGGAGGAGTCCAGAGCCCTGCTTTGCTCTTACTTTTTTTCCATGCGCTCTCAGCTTCCCCAGTGCCCTAATGCTTCCAAGGCTCGGTGTGCCTGGCCCACAGGGCAAAGGGCCCAAGGCAATTGTGGAGCCCACCAGGAAGCCATGGTTTCCTCCCCAGGAAGCTAGGCACCCTTTCTCCCGCTCCTCCTGGACTCATTTGTGCACCCACCTCTGTTGCTTGCCCTCTGCTCTCTCTTCAGGCTCAGCTGAGGCCCGCTGACATGTCACCTCCTTCTGGCCACCACCTGTCCATTGGCCCCAAGTTCCAATCTCCCCCTTCCAAGCCAGGTGAGCCCCAGGAAGCCAGGATTTTGGCCAAGATTTCAAAGACTCCATGGCTGCTGCCTGCTTAAACCCAGGAAGAGGGCCCTAGTGTCCCAAGGAAAGTTTCTTCCCGCCATCTAAGCCCTGCTTGATCAGGCTAGTCTGGGTGAGAGAGAACTTTCCTTGGCAGGCCTGGGTCAGGCAAGGGCCCATGCAATGGTGCCTCCCTCCCCAGCATCCCACTTCCCACACTTCAACCCACAACCTTATCATCTGCATCTTTTTCTCCAAGCCCTGCAAGGGAGGAGAAATGCCCACTCAGCCACCAGCAGCCAGCCCTGCCCTATGCTAGCTGCCAAGGTGATGGGACCCCAAACATCCATGGGGCTTATGGGATTGAGGTTTCAGGCTTCAGACTAAGAGGTGTGTGTGAATGTGCGCGCGGGTACGCGCATGCACCCTAGTGGTAGTATACTCCCAGAAAGCCGTGGGCTTTCTATGGGTGCAGGAAAAGAAGGTGGCAGACTCTTAGAGGACCTGGGGACAATACTTGACCTGATGGGTGGAGCAGCTGCTTCAGACCCAGAAGAAAGAATTCTCCATCTCAGCCAGAATGTCTCTGCCTGGGCTTTTGGGGATGAGAGGAGAAGTCCAAAGCCCATTCACTCAGTGCCCAAGAGAACAGGCAGACCAGGACAGTTTTGGGGGTGTGGGGAAGGGGACAGAGGCTGGGGTGGTAACCCTCCTTGTTGCTTGGTCACTCAGGGCTGGCATGGAAGGGGGCATAGATAGTCCTGACATGGATCCATACCAGTATCTCTCTATGCCATCTGCTCCCGTCCCAGCCAACAGTCAGGGCCTTGGCTGGCATCCTTTCCCCAGGCACCAAAGGAGGTCCCATGCAGTCTGGTCATCCAGCCCAAAGAAAAACACCATTCATATGTTGTCTACACATTTCTTACCTTGGAATACTGAGGCCTAGTCAGTAGGAATGGCTGAATGAGATCTCCCTCAGCAAGGCCAGGATGCCCAGAGGCCCTGAGTGACTAAAGCCTGTTCCTCAATAAACCAAAGTCTGTTCCTATATAAGCATTGCCAGCAGCAGAGAGAAACCCCTAATCCCACACTGGGCTCACTTGGTGTGGCTGTCTCCTGGACTACATTATGTGCCCACAGAGATGCCCACATGGCACCTGCCAGACAGCTGACCCAGTTTCTTTTTTTTCTTTTCCATAATGGTTTATTATAGGATATTGAATACAGTTCCCTGTGCTATAAAGTACGACCTTGCTGTTCATCTGTTTTATATATAGCAGTATATATCTGCTAATCCCAAACTCCTAATTTATCCCTACCCCCCAACTCCACCACCTTTCTCTTTTGGCAACCATAAGTTTGTTTTCTATGTCTGTGACCCATTTTATTTCTTTCAAAGAGGCAGCACGATATTGAAAAAAAGAACATCCATGTTTGTCTTCCTCAGGTTTAAACCTAGGATCTGCCATCTTCTTCCTGTGGGACATGAAACAAGTCCTTGAACTTCTCAGAGATCACTTTCTCATCGACCCAGATGAGGGTAAATTCTAGTGCCCGCCTGCCTTTCCTACCTCACAGGCCCCAGGTTGAGGGGTTGTCATTCACAAATCCATTCAAAAATAAATAAATAAATAAAGATTTGTCAGGCACCTACCATGGGGCCCTCGGGCCAAGGGGTACTACAGTAAAGAGAGGAGACAAAGTCTCTGCTCTCTGCAGTCAGGACAAATAGCTCACATAAAATCAAGTGGTGACAGGTCCTAAAAGATAACGCCAAATGAAGGGACAGAGAATAAGGGCAGAGGGGCCCCAGCTCTGCCTGCCCCGTCTCCCTGACCTCTGGAATCCGAATGGCTCCCCGCTTGTGAGTGGCCCAGCCAGGTAGGCAGAGCAAGATACTGATCTGGAAACCCAGTGGCCTGGCCTACTTCTGTTCCAGAGCCCTGGCCCCGATCCAGCCCCAATCCCAGTCTCCTTTGCTTCTCCAGCTCCAATTCACGAGCTGTGCAGAAAGCCGGCTCTGCTTGCCCTCCTTCCAGTTGCCCCAGCCACCTGCCAACAGTCAGGCCGGGCAATCCCTCAGGCCCGGCCCCCTGTATGGGCGCTCCCCTCCCCACCCTGGTCTCCTACTCTGGATACAATCGAAGCCGCCGCTGTCCTCCACCCAGGAGCTAGAAGGCAGCAGCTTGGCTTCATTGAAGTGGTACTAATGCCATCTCCTATGACCTGACAGGAGAGAAGGAAGGAATGAAATCAGCTTGGCTTCCCAGAGGCCCTCCAAAGCTCAGCCCCTCCCCACCAGCCTCCTCACCAGGGCGCCAAGGACACTGTGGCATCAGGTGTGGTGGAGGGTGAAGCACCCCAGGGGGCAGAGCAAAGGGGTCTCTACACCAGGCCCTCCACCTGGGCCTCTCTTTGGCTGATAGGTAGGGGGATTAGGGGCCTGGGGGCAGGTCTTGTCATTCCTCCTAAATGTATTTGCTTTTGCTTTTATGTTTTGATGACTTAACATGGATGGAGTTACTGTGCACATTTAAAATTGTTGAGAAAAACAAATGTGTTTTCCTGTTTGCAAAAGTTAATCAGGCTCATCATAAGAAATTGGGGAGGTATAGAAAGGTATTAGGAGGACAAAAATATATTTCTTACCACTCACTACCCAGATATAATCTCTTTTCACATTTTGGGTGTATTCCCTGTTATCATTTTTCTCTAGAGCCCTGGGTAGCTATATCAATACCTAAACACGTACATTTTCATATACTTGGGAACATGGATAATAACAATAGCCAATGCTTATTGCATGCCTACTCTATGCTGAACCCTGTTCTTTGCACTTTGCATGCATTAACAGGATTGTACTTCCCAATAATCCTTAAAGATAGGTGCTATTATTAACCCCATTTTCCTTCTGAGGAATATCCAACCCAAGGTCATGCCTCTGGTAAGTGGCAGAGCTAGAGAAATGAACCAAGACTATTGACTTCTGGAGTTGCCATCGTGGCGCAGTGGAAACGAATCCAACTAGGAACCATGAAGTTGAGGATTTGATCCCTGGCCTTGCTCAGTGGGTTAAGGATCCAGCGTTGCCATGAGCTGTGGTGTAGGTCACAGACGTGGATTGGATCTGGCATTGCTGTGGCTCTGGCGTAGGCCAGTGGCTACAGCTCCGATTCGACACCTAGCCTGGGAACTTCCATATGTCGTGGGAGCGGCCCTAAAAAAAGGACAAAAAGACAAAATAAAAATGAATAAATAAATAAAATAAAATAGTCTAGGATGTCTAATAGGCAGTGTATTTCAAGGGAAAAAAGAGCTATCGACTTCTGGAATCTATGAGCTTAATAATAATTATAGGAATTCCCATCATGGCTCAGCGGAAACAAACCTGACTAGTATCCATGAGGATGCAGGTTTGATCCCCGGCCTCGCTCAGTGGGTTAAGGATCTGGCTTTGCTATGAGCTGGGATGTAGGTCGCAGATGCGGCTCGAATCTGGCATTGCTGTGGCTGTGGTATAGGCCAGCAACTGTAGCTCTGATTTGACCCCTAGCCTGGGACCCTCCATATGCATCAGGTGCGGCCCCAAAAAAGATAATAAAAATAAAAATTATAGACTGCTTTCCTGTTTTTTAAAATAAATAAAGTATATAACACGTACAAAAGACTATATACGATGGTCATGCTCAGCTTAAGAGATAGTAATGAAAAGAGTGCCTCTGATATCACCACTCAGCTTAAAAAATAGAGCATCACTGTTGATGTTCTTTTTCCTTTCTGTTTCACAAGCTACCAGGCCTATGTCCCTAGATCAGCCCAAATTCTTGGTTAACATGGCTCTTTCGATGGTAATGAGACTTCCTCCCCCCCAGGTTTCTAAAATTCCCCTGAAAGCTATGCCTGCCAGTGACTGATGATAAGGCGCAGAGCACACTTCCCTGCCCCTTCTGGGCCAAGCCCCAGGACCCATAGTGGCTGGCCAACTGGGATTGACCAGTGGCCTAGGCAGCCTTGCAGGGCTTGCCTCTCCTGGCATCAAATACTGTCTCAGCCCTGCAGGCACTCCTTTCCTCTTGCTGTTGTCCATCAGCCTGTCCTCTGGCAGATGGGGGAGCAAGAAGAAAGGATAAGGGGGGGAGGGGAAGGGAGAAGATGTGAGCTCACAGAGCCCCTGAGGCCTGGACCTGGAGCCTGAAATGTGCTAGAACATGGTGGGGAGGTGAAGGGCTGAACGCACTACCTCAGCTCTAGGTCCCAAGGTGGGGGGCTGTATCCTTCAAATCTGGAAGGTAGGTACCAAACATTCCCATTCCAGTGGGCCAGGAGACACTCATTCATGTTTGCCTTCAATGTACTTTTTGGACTGCCCTGCTCTACAATGCTGTGTTCTGGGGACATTAAGATAGAGGACATAGATACCCATCCTGATCCCTTGGGGGGTTTAATCTAATGTAGGACAGATATTTGATGGTTACTACCTAAATAGTGAGTCAACTATGGTTGACATGAGTAAAGAGGGGCAGGTATGTGCTGCTAAGAGGGCACATAGCAGAGGTTTCTGACCTAGCCTTGGAGCCAAGTCTGGGCAGTGCATAAGAGCATGGCCTGACTCTTGTTCTGCAGGTGGTGGGGGTGAGGAAAGGGAGAGCAGGCAGGGCTCCTATCCACCTAAAGTCACTTTAAAGAGCCAGGATCTGCTGGTTGTGGCCCTTATCCTGGGCCCAGGTGAATAGGGTAGATTTTTCCTCTTCTTGCTTCCAAGTAGGGGAATGCTTGGCCCTGCTTCTTTGCAGAGTCCTAACTCTAGTGACACAGATTTGGACTGAGCATGCTGGGCAGCCACTGAGGCCAGAGCTGCCCCAGTCAAGCACAGTCCTGATAATGAGGCACCGGTGTGCCAGGGCTTGCCCACACTCCTACTGGCCCAGCCTATGTGGTCTGGAGCTTCACCCTCAGCTTCGGCCCTCCCTAGGGGTCTCTCTTCCTCATTCTGCACCCACATGTATGCGTGGGTCCTGGGGAAAGGAGGCTGAAAGTATCTCTGTTCCAGGAGTCACATGGAAAAGAGGGGATGGAATGTCAGGTGTCCAGGGCCAAACCTGGCTCACCTCTGCGGCCCCAAGTGGCAAAACAAGGCCTCTCCCTCCCCTTGCTCATCCATCCATTCTTAAGGCAAAGTGCTTAAATAGCAGAGTATACTGTGGTGAAGAACACAGGCTCTTATGCCAGGTGGCTGGGGTCTGAATCTTGGTTGTACCATTTACTAGCTGTATAGCCTTGGGCAATTTACCAACCACCCCAGGCTTTATTATCTCATCTTTAAAATGGAGTTGACAGGGGTTCTCTCTGTGGCACACTGGGTTAAGAATCTGACTGCAGCAGCTGGGGTTGCTGCAGAGGTATAAATTCAATCCCCAGCCCAGTGCAGTGGGTTAAAGAATCCAGCGTCATTACAGCTACTGCTCAGATTCAGTCCCTGGCTTGGGTACTTCATATACCATGGGTGAAACCATTTTTTTTAAAAAGCTGGAAAAAAAAAAGATTTGATAATATTAGTACCTATCAGCTGGTGGTCACAAAGATAAATGGATAGAAGGGCAATTGGTAAGAAATAATAGATATGAAAGTTAGCCCTTTGTAGCTTTGCTATCTTCCAGGGCCTGAAGTAAAAGGTAAGTATTGCTTTGAGCCCTGCCTTGGACTCCCACCCCCACCCCAGCCTGAAGCAACCTACTGCCTAGAATGTGGAGGATGTGAATAGTTTGTTTCTTTGTCCCATCAGAGAGTCATAGAACCTACAGCTGTCACAGCTGCAAAAACCCTCAGAGACCATCCAGGTCAGCCATTTCCTCCCTCTCAGTGGATGGGAAACTAAGGTCCAGGGAGTGAGTGACAGAGAAGGGGCTATGACCTTGGTCTTGTAGGCACCACTTTAGTCTAGGTTGGTTGCTAAGCACTCAAGCTGGGCTTCAAATCTGAGATTTACACCTCCTAGCACCTGGTGGCTGTGTGACCTCAAGCGAGGGATTTAACTCATGGGAGCCTCAGTTTCCCAGTCTGTATAATGGGAATAATAACATCTACCTCATAGAGTTGTTGAGAGGAAGAACTAGAATGATGCATATGAAGGGCTCAACATGGGGCCTGGCACAGAACAGCATATGTTAGTTGTCATTCTCAAGTCAAAGGGCTTTCACCGTACCAGGTTGCTGCTGCTGGTGACCAGGTGGCATTCATCGAGTAGGCCAAGCTGGCCCCAGGGGCTCACTAACTGATTCTGTGCCCATTTGGCTGGCATATTCCTCTCCTCTAATCTCAGGCCCTCTGTGCCTTCTGTGAAGGCAGCCTGACTGGCTTAAATTGTAAATGGCCTGTCAGGGGCCTGGCTAGATTAGATATACTCAGGCCCAAGGACAAAGGAGATACCTAGTGGCAATGTGACAATATCACCCATTCTTCCTGCCCAAAGGGGCAAACATGGCTTTCTCTGTGTTCTTCCTTATGCTGAGCTGGGTGAGAGACCAAACGGCCTTAAAGGTCATTTCTGGGGTCCCTTTGAGCCAGTGTTATTCCCTGTGGAGGCCAGCTCACAGGCCAGGTGGAGTTGGAGCCATTTGACGAAGAGGCTGGCACAGAATGTCCACCCCAGCAGTTTTCCTGCCTGGCTGCATGCCAGAATCTTCTAATGCAGAGTTAGAGAATGGTCATGTCTGGGCTCTACCCCTAGACTCTGCTCTATTGATCAGGGCTGGGTCCTGGGCACAGACATCATGTTGAAGTTCCCCGTCTGATTCTAATGGGAGCTCCTGCACCAGACACTGTGTAAGGTAGAGCAGGTAATTCTGAGATGCTTCGGCTGAGGCTCCTGGCCTCAAGAGACAGCCAGGTTAGTGAAGAGACAAGTAAAGAAACAAGGAAATGGTACGTGTGCTCTGACAGAAATGTAAAAGTATGCTGGTGTCAGAAACATATTTTGCCTGGGCTGCTTTGCAGAGGAGGTAGTGTTTGAACTTGAATCATCCATGCAGTCAACACTCAGGGACTATTCCCTGAGCATTTACTATGTACCAGGGACACTTCCAGGTGTTGGAGATCCAGCAATGACTAAGAGGAAGTCCACAATATCCTGGAGCCAATAAGGATGTCCTGTGACATGGAAGGCACTTGACAGGCATGGAAGCAGGGGCAAGGCATTTATTTTAGGGAGATGGAATGTCACGAGCAAGTGGACAAGAAGAAAGAGACTTGTTTTATCAATGATGTTTGACATGATCAAAGCCTTGGCATCAAAAGCAGAAGTGGTGAGGGAGTTCCTGCTGTTGTGCAGTAGGTTAAGATCTGGCATCACAGGTTCAATCTCTGGCCCAGTGCAGTATGTTAAGGATCTACCATTGCTGCAGTTGTAACATAGGTCAAAGCTACAACTACAGACTTGATCCCTGGCATGGGAATTTCTGTGTGCTGCGGGTGTGGCCAAAACAAAAAGCAGAAGTGGTAAAAGACGAGAAACAAGACCTGGGAAAGACCCAGATGGTGAGAGCAGGTATGCAGAAGCCAAGGTGTTGGAATTTAGCCTGAGGACAACAAGGAGCCAGGTCAAGGTTGTAAGCTGAGGAGTGAGTTGCTCAGATTTATGTTTAGGAAGATGACTCTGGGACCATGTGGCTCATTCTGGGTACTTTTTTCTCCTGAGTCTGCCACAGCCAGGATCCTAAAATGTTGCTTTTCCTTGGAGGGAAGCCCTACACGAGGTGAGAGTTGGAGGCAGGGAGTGAGGCCATCTGATGAGTATACTCTCCCAAGCATTGTCCAGATATTAACTTATTTAATCTCCACAGAACCCCCTTAGGTAGGCATTGTTCTTAACCTCATTTCACAGAAAGTAAGCCACTTTCTCAAGGCCACATAACTGGTAAGTCACGGAGCCAGGATTTGATCCCAGAGAGTGGATACTCTTAAGCGCTATGTATACCACTTCTTGAAATACCCATTAACTCCAAGAATTCATGGCCTTTAAGGGGTACCATGGGGGAACCAACATAATTCCTGTGCTTCTGGAAAGGCAAGGGGCATGTAAGCTCATTTTGAGCTTGAGTTTGTCCCCTCGAAAGGAAAAGATTCCCACTGGAGCAAGGCTGGCCCTGACCTGTTGGTATTTCAAGTTCTGACCACCTTGATGGTCCTGCACAGCAGCTTTATCCTAGATGGCTTCTCCTCAAACACATCTGGGGCAATTTGGAGGAATACAAGGAAGACATATGGTCTCTCTGTGCCTAGCACAATTCCTGGCACAAGGAGGTTATTCAAGAGACAGCTGGAGGTTGAATGAGTAAGTGATAAACAAAGAATGAGTGGTGCATTGGACTGAGCACCCCCAGGGGCTCCTGGGGAGCAGTAGAGCATGGTGGCTCAGCATGGGCTTTTGTGCCAGGAAGGTCTGTGTTCAAATCTTGACTTGACCAATTACCAGTTGAGTGACCATCCTAGACACCTAGACACACACATACACACACATACCCCAATTCCTGTCCAGGGCTGTTTGACTTGAGAACTAAAGCTAGGAGGTCCCTGGGAAGCCCCCTGAGAATCTAATATACACACTGGACTGTCTCCCCAGAGTAATCCACCAAGCTTCCGATTTTCCACATAAGATCAGGAGGTAAGGGAACCTCTAAAGACTGGAGCCCACATTTAAGACTCTGGCTCCAGGAGTTAATTACCCATATGGCTCAGTGAAAACAAACCTGACTAGTTTCCGTGAGGATGTGGGTTTGATCCTTGCCCTTGCTCAGTGGATTAAGGATCTGGTGTTCCTGTGAGCTGTGGTGTAGGTCGCAGATGCAGCTCGGATCCCAAGTTGCTGTGGCCATAGCATAGGCTAACAGCTGTAGCTCTGATTCGACCCCTAACTTGGGAACTTCCATATGCCGTGGGCATGGTCCTAAAATTAAAAAAAAAAAGGAATCTGGCATCTGGCTCCAGGTGCCATCACAGGAGTGATGCTGGGGTATAGGGTGTTCTTTGCTCACCCCTCTATCCACCCCCTCCTAAGACCTTTGTGTTTGAGGGAGCAGGTTAGAAAGAGAAGTTCAAGGAAGCTCAGAGAGATTCAGAACAAAGGGCCAGATCTCTTACCATCAGAGACCGGGTGGATGAGGCTACCAGATTTAGACCAGCTTGGACCAGGGGTCGGGGCAGAGCAGGAGTTAGGAAACAGCAAGGAACTAGCCAGTTGCTGAATAGCCACTTGGGCCTAGGCTGGGGCCTTTACAGCCATTCTTCTCCTTCCCCTCATATGCAAGACTACTCGTATCAGAAGAGACATTCACCCAATTTGCAGATGGGGAATGCAGGCTGGGGGAGAAGGGAACACAAGGCCCCTGAGCCTAGAAGCTACCGAGTCATGAATGGAGCTCCAGCCTGTCTCACTCCAATGCCCTATTGTCCCCACCACCTTGCCTTGAGGGAAAGCATGGCTCCCTGGCCAGCTGAGCTCAGCCTTGTGGGTAGGTGGCTGGTGGGCATCCCTGAGCAAGGGGCCTCAGATACCCAGGCCTGAGCACCCACCTCCTGCCCCACTAAGGTCTCAAGCAAGCTGCATCAGGACCAGCAGCCACCCATCCGGTGGGGGTGGTAAAGCCACAGCTGGGTTTATTAAGAGCAAAAGACGACTCCAGCTGCACAGGAAACTCAGTAACCCTGATTATGTGTTTATTCTTTCCCTTCCCTGTCTCTGCTCCCTCCCTCAAACCTCTTTCTCCTCATTCTTCTTGCCTCCTCCCTGTCTGCCTGCCCATCTTCAATCTTCTCTAGAATCAGCCTACTATGAGCTGCCCTCCACCCTCATCCTCTCTTTCCTCAGCCTCAGCCCAGCCAGCTTGCTCTAGTCTCCGAGGCAGGCATGGCCCAAGCACCACACAAAGGGGCCCAAGCCTAATTAATCCCTCTGGGAAGAAGCCACAATCTAGAGGCAGCCTTAGAGATCAGCTGTCCAACCCTACTCTCCCTTTCTTTTGGGTGGGGAAACTGAGACCCAGAGAGAGGACAGGACTGTGGTCAAACAGCTGTAACAGAGCCAGAAGTAGAATTCCAGATGCCTAGGGAAGACTTCAGGGAGAATAGGTGACATGATACTACGGGTACTGGAGGAAGGGCCAGGGAATGGGAGCACCTGGGGTCCTAGCTCTCCCAATAAAATTTAGAACATACTGATCCAGCTGACTCCTTAGGTTGGTCCAGAATCCTAGAGCTACCGGCTATGCAAGGTCACAGGAGCCACTAAGATCATCTAGCCCAATCCCTTGTGACTCAGAGAAGGAAACAGAAAAACAGCGCCAGGATGATCATTCACCCTGAGCCACGGAACCCCATGGCAGGACTGGAAATGCTCCAATGGTGTGAGCAACAGAAGGAAGAGGAAAGATTCATGTTCGACAAGAAATTACTTCCTGCCAGCAGGCTTTGTGGGCTAATGGAAATGGGTGAACAAAAGTGGCTAGGACCTCTCCTTCCCCAGAGAGCTCTCAGAGGAGAGCCTGCCAGAAGCCATCAAGATCCTGGTCCCTTGGCAGCCTTGTTTTATGTGGCACACAGGTGGGATGCCTCCTTTGGGGAGAAACCTGGGGATGGAGGTGGCAGGAGGAAAGGAGCCTTTGCTCGGCTGAAAAAAAAAAAAAAAAAAAAAAAAAAAACTCTATTAACCCAAGCTGACACATCAGTATTAGCTTTTCCTACGCTAAATTACACAAGGATAAACTTGGGGCTGGAAGAGAAACCACGCCGATTAGCGTCAGCTCCAGACCCACAGCATCATGACCAGGGGCAGGGACAGGCATTTGTGAGGTGGTTCTTTCCCTTCTTATTTCCTCCTCAGAGATTTAATTCCCCTGTCTTTCTGTGGAGTGCCAGAGACACAAAGTTGTCTCATCACTGTCTCTGCCGAGCCAATACGAACTCTCTGCAAGCTCGAAAAGTGGGCGGCAGGAGTGAAGAGCCATTCTTGGGGCCTTGGGGTTTGGGAGACTAGAGAAGCAGAGAGTAAAAGAGGAACTCTTCATTCAAGACATCAGTGGAGGAGTTCCCATTGTGACTTGGGGGATAAAGTCCTGATGTTGCTTCTCTGAAGATGTAGGTTGGACTCCTGGCCTCACCTTGTTGGGTTAAGGATCTAGTGTTGCTGCAAACTGCAGCATATGTCACAGATGAAACTTGGATCCGGTGTTGCTGTGGCTGTGGCATAGGCCTCCGTTGCAGCTCCGATTCAGCCCTTAGCCTGAGAACTTCCATATGCCACAAGTGTAGCCTCTAAAAAAAAAAAAAAAAAAAAAAAAGACGTCAATGGAGAGGAAAATTATGAGAACTTTAATGAAACTGACCAGATCTCACCTTGTTGCCAGAGTTGATTCCCAGCCACTGGTCACTGGGACCTGGGGTCTCTGAGAGGCTCCATGCCATGGGCAGTGAGACAAAGAGAGATGGGGGATTGGAAGGCACAGCTGGGATCCTACTCTGGGCTGGGGGCAGTGGACCAGTGCTCACCAGACACTACCTATGGGCCAGGAATTTCTCCAGGCACATTGCCCCACTTCTCGTTGAAACCCCCACAACAGCACTCTGCAGTTGGGATTATTAACCCCATGTTGCAGATGAGGGAACTGTAGCTCAGAGAGGTCCAGCAACATGCCAGAGGCCACACAGCTAAGAAATGGCAGAGCCCAACTTGAACCTCGGTCTCTTGGACCCGCTTCCCCAGTCTTCCTCCACACCCCACAGCATCTGAAAATCATCTTTGGAAGGGAATTGATGAGAAACAAGAAGCAATGGAGGAATCCCTTTCTTTTCTTTTTTTTTTATATTACAAGATTTTAAGATTTAATTTTTTTTTTTTCATTTCCAGATGGCTAGACGTCTCTTTGTTTTTTTTTTCTTTTTTTTTATTTTATTTTATTATCCCACTGTACAGCAAGGGGGTCAGGTTATCCTTACATGTATACATTACAATTACAGTTTTTTCCCCCACCATTTCTTCTGTTGCAACATGAGTATCTAGACATAGTTCTCAATGCTATTCAGCGGGATCTCCTTGTAAATCTATTCTAGGTTGTGTCTGATAAGCCCAAGCTCCCGATCCCTCCCACTCCCTCCCCCTCCCATCAGGCAACCACAAGTCTCTTCTCCAAGTCCATGATTTTCTCTTCTGAGGAAATGTTCATTTGTGCTGGATATTAGATTCCAGTTATAAGTGATATCATATGGTATTTGTCTTTGTCTTTCTGGCTCATTTCACTCAGGATGAGATTCTCTAGTTCCATCCATGTTGCTGCAAATGGCATGATGTCATCCTTTTTTATGGCTGAGTAGTATTCCATTGTGTATATATACCACCTCTTCCGAATCCAATCATCTGTCGATGGACATTTGGATTGTTTCCATGTCCTGGCTATTGTGAATAGTGCTGCAATGAACACGCGGGTGCATGTGTCTCTTTTAAGTAGAGTGTTGTCCGGATAGATGCCCAAGGTGGGATTGTGGGGTCATATGGAAGTTCTATGGATAGATTTCTAAGGTATCTCCAAACTGTTCTCCATAGTGGCTGTACCAGTTTACATTCCCACCAGCAGAGCAGGAGGGTTCCCTTTTCTCCACAGCCCCTCCAGCACTTGTTATTTGTGGACTTATGAATGATGGCCATTCTGACTGGTGTGAGGTGGTATCTCATGTTAGTTTTGATTTGCATTTCTCTTATAATCAGCGATGTTGAGCATTTTTTCATGTGTTTGCTGGCCCTCTGTATATCTTCTTTGGAGAAATGTCTATTCAGGTCTTTTGCCCATTTTTCCATTGATTGATTGGCTTTTTTGCTGTTGAGTTGTATAAGTTGCTTATATATTCTAGAGATTAAGCCCTTGTCGGTTGCATCATTTGAAACTGTTTTCTCCCATTCTGTAAGTTGTCTTTTTGTTTTCTTTTTGGTTTCCTTTGCTGTGCAAAAGCTTTTCAGTTTGATGAGGTCCCATGGGTTTATTTTTGCTCTAATTTCTATTGCTTTGGGAGACTGACCTGAGAAAATATTCATGATGTGGATGTCAGAGAGTGTTTTGCCTATGTTCTCTTCTAGGAGTTGGATGGTGTCCTGTCGTATATTTAAGTCTTTCAGCCATTTGGAGTTTATTTTTGTGCATGGTGTGAGGGTGTGTTCTAGTTTCCTTGCTTTGCATGCAGCTGTCCAGGTTTCCCAGCAATGCTTACTGAATAGACTTTCCTTTTCCCATTTTATGTTCTTGCCTCCCTTGTCGAAGATTAATTGACCATAGGTGTCAGGGTCAATTTCCAGATTCTCTATTCTGTTCCATTGGTCTGTCTGTCTGTTTTGATACCAGTACCACACTGTTTTGATGACTGTGGCTTTGTAGTATTTCTTGAAGTCTGGGAGAGTTATGCCTCCTGCTTGGTTTTTGTTTCTCAGGATTGCTTTGGCGATTCTGGGTCTTTTGTGGTTCCATATAAATGTTTGGATTGTTTGTTCTAGTTGTGTGAACAATGTCATGGGTAATTTGATAGGGATTGCATTGAATCTGTAGATTGCTTTGGGTAGTATGGCCATTTTTACAATATTGATTTTCCCAATCCAGGAACATGGAATATCTTTCCATTTCTTTACATCTTCTTTGATTTCTTTGATTAAGGTTTTATAGTTCTCGGCATATAGGTCCTTTACCTCTTTGGTCAGGTGTATTCCGAGGTATTTGATTTTGTGTGGTACAATTTTAAAAGGTATCGTATTTTGTATTCCTTTTCTAATGTTTCATTGCTGGTATACAGAAATGCAACTGACTTCTGAATGTTAATCTTATATCCTGCCACTTTGCTGAATTTATTAATCAGTTCAAGGAGTTTTGGGGTTGAGTCCTTAGGGTTTTCTAGGTATAGTATCATGTCATCTGCATACAGTGACACTTTGATCTCTTCTCTTCCTATATGGATGCCTTTGATTTCTTTTGTTTGTCTAATTGCTGTGGCTAAGACTTCCAAAACGATGTTGAAGAGCAGTGGTGAGAGTGGGCATCCCTGTCTTGTTCCACATTTGAGTGAGAAGGCTTTCAGTTTTTCCCCATTGAGGATTATATTTGCTGTGGGTTTATCATAAATGGCTTTGATTATGTTCAGGAATGTTCCCTCTATACCCACTTTGGCCAGGGTCTTGATCATGAATGGATGTTGAACTTTGTCAAATGCTTTTTCTGCGTCTATTGAGATGATCATATGATTTTTGACCTTTTTTTTTTTGTTAATGTGGTGTATGATGCTGATTGATTTGCGTATGTTGAACCATCCTTGTGAACCTAGGATGAACCCAACCTGGTCATGGTGTATAATTTTTTTGATATGTTGTTGGATTCGGTTGGCTAAGATTTTGTTGAGAATTTTTGCATCTATATTCATCAATGATATTGGCCGATAGTTTTCTTTTTTGGTGGTATCTCTGTCTGGTTTTGGAATGAGGGTGATGGTGGCATCATAGAATGTCTTTGGGAGTATTCCTTCTTCTTCAACCTTTTGAAAGAGTTTAAGGATGGGCACCAATTCCTCTTTATATGTTTGATAGAATTCACCTGTGAAGCCATCTGGTCCTGGACTTTTATTTGTAGGGAGTGATTTTATGACCTCTTCAATTTCATTTCTAGTGATCGGTCTCTTCAGTTGGTCTGTTTCTGCTTGATTCAGTTTTGGCAGGCTGTAAGATTCTAGAAAATTGTCCATTTCTTCCAGATTGTCAAACTTGTTGCCATATAGTTGTTCATAGTATTCTCTTATGGTTTTTTGTATTTCTGCTGTATCCGTTGTGATTTCTCCTTTTTCATTTATAATTTTGGTGATTTGGGTTCTTTCTCTCCTCTTTTTAGTGAGTCTGGCCAGGGGTTTGTCAATTTTGTTCACCTTTTCAAAGAACCAGCTCTTGGTTTTATTAATTTTCTCTATTGTTTTTTGAGTCTCTATTTTATTGATTTCTTCTTTGATCTTTATAAGGAATCCCTTTCTTTTCATGGATCACAGATCAGTTCTGGGGACTTATGTCTTGCCCAGCCTGATATAGTCTCTCAGTCTTCATCCCATCTGTTCATTGGCTGGCCATTCCCAGTCCCTGGGAAATATACTCACTTCCTCTTGTTGGATGTAGGGGTAAGTGAAAGCAGACCTCAATCTGTTCTTAGCCCTTGGCCCAGGGAGAAACAAGCCTCTGACTCATCAGACCCAGGAGCAGAGTCAACCTAGTGGTTCAGATGACCGGATTCAGACACTAATACTAGCTAAACGATGGATTGGTGGTGAGGTCTCGGGCCAGTTGCCTAATTTCCCTCTCTATTTATTTCCCACCTTATATAATTGGGGTGATCATAGTACTCTTGCCATAGGACAGTTATAAGGATTATGTGGGTTAACACTTGCAAAGTACATAGAACAAGGTCTGGCCCCTGGGAAGTGCCAAGAAGATGTTAGCTCTCATCATTATTCAGTGCCACAAGGAACTTCCGCACCACCAATAGGAGAAACTGCTCAGCAGGAAGCCTCAGGGGATCTCTCGTAATGATTCAATGAGGACTAGGATTGCCCGGTAGCAGGACTTAGGATGCCTGCTCTAATGATTCAATATGAAGAGCTATTGCTCAGGGCGGTCCTTGCAAAATCCACTTTACCAATTCGCTCCCAACAGTTAGGCACAATCAGGTCCAACCTGTATGAAATTGCCAATGCTTGACTACTTTTAACCTAGAAAAATGGCAATTTTATATGGCTTAACCTAATAGCAGAGTTCATTTCGTGGTGGGGAAGGACTGGTTCAGTCCCCATTCATTTCTTACCTCTTCAGCTGAGGGAGGTTGCTAAGCATATGTGACCCATTTCTACAAGGAGTAAATAGTTGGTTTCTGGTAGGTGCTTCCAAAGTGCTTAAAAACTGGGCTTCTTTGCGGAGTTGAAACATTCCTCCTGGAACCAATTTTGCACTATTAGAGCCCTTGATACTTAGAGCCAAGAGGGATCTTAGGGAAGAAATAAAAACCTTTATTTTTAGATGTCTGAAGATGAGTGGTGAGTAACCAGGGATATTGATGACACTGCTGGAGGTGCTGAAAGGCAGGGGTCACTGGCCATGGAGTCTGCAACCCTGGGACATGGCCGAGCCTTGTAGAAACTGAATCGAAAGGAAGATAGCAGGGCCCTGTCATCCCTGCTCTTTGATGGCCCCCAGATTTATGGAAAATGGCTCGAGAAGGAAGCATGTGTGCCTGTGTGGCATGCTTGCTCTTCTTTTATCTCTACTTTGCTGCTCATTCTAGTGGTGTCCATGGAGTGTTACAGTCCCCTTTGAACCTCAGTTTTTCCTCTGTAAGCTCCATGACATCAAGGACCACATGTGTCTCCTGGTCATTGAATCCTCATCACTTCTCCCATCGCTGGGCACAAAATAGGCTCTCAATAAATATCTTCTGGAAGAATGAATTCATAAACAAATGAAGCCATTGGGCTCTATCTTGCTTAGCAATCCTAGTTTCCAGGAGGAAACAATGAGCTCCTAATAAAATCCTTTCCAAGAACTCGAAGTGCCATACAAATGCCTGGGGATGTCACAGGTGTTGTCCAGGATTGCAGTCAAGCCTCCCCAAAGCAGTCAGAGCCCAAGGTCTCAGAATGATAAAAGCCAAGGAAGAGGAGGAAGCCAAGGGGCAGGCTGTGCCCCCACACCAAAAAAAAAAAAAAAGGATAATATGTGTCAGTAGCTCTACCAAGGGGTGATTAAAAAAATAGGGTTTAGCTGCTGCAAAAAGGATTTAGATCAGAGCTTCCACACACTGTGAGGAAGTGAGGCAGAATGGATGTCCTTCTCCAAACATCTTTAAAAAAGAGAAAGCTGTCATCTCATCACACCATCCCCAACCACTCACAGGTGGTGGGGTCTTGGGTTAATCCCTTCGCCTCTTTGGGCCTCAATTTCCCCATCTGTAACTGGGGGTTGAGGGTCAGTGGTAGACCCCATGGTCTCTACGGTTCCTTCCAGCTCTTAAAGTCTGGAATTCCGTCTGGAGGCTGGGCCATGCTGGCATAACTTCAGAAGGATGTAGACGGCCATAAAAGCAGTGGGATCCCTGGAGATGGAGAATCCTGCGGGGAAGTCCCCTCCCCCGGCCCCCCACCTCCTGCCCTTTTAACTGCTGCAACCACAACCTCCCCTGCTCTCCCGGGTTCCTCCTCCCCAAACCCCCGCAGCTCTGTCTGGAGGCCCCATTCTCTGACCAGCTTTGTTTGCTTTTAATAAAGTTAATCGCACTCCTAATTTGTATGTAATGAAAAGATAAAAGGGAGACATGGGGGCGAACCTTCCACTGGAGTGGGAGCAGTCCAGTTCCAGGGCCGCCAGCCACCTCCCCTGCTCCACCCGCACTGTCCTCGCCCGGCCCCGAAGTCTGAGCAAGGGCTGCCACCTGGGCCCCAGTCCAGCCCCTTTGTCCCTGAAGTCCTCCCAGGGAAGCCTCCTGGGGCCCTACTTGCTCTCTGCCTTCCACCTGTGGATCAGCTCCTTGAAGGCAGGGCCTGGCTGGGGCTACTCATACAGCAAAACTCAGTTCTCTGCTTTTGACTGTGTGCCCACCCAGTCTCTGGGAATTCCCTGGATTCTTTCATGGGAAAAGAGAGGAATATACTTGGGGTGGGGGGGGGCGATTTGATTATACCCAACTGTGGGTTTCTGCTCCATTAGCAATCCCTTCCTGGCACATCTTTTCCTACCTAAGTCCCACTCAACTAGTGAGTCATCTCAGGTCCTGGTCCTCAACCCAGCCCTGCCACCAGCTTGGGACCACACCTTTCACCTCCCTGGGCCTCAGCACTCCCATGTACCTCAAGGGAAGGTAAAGAGTTTGGTCTCTGTAGGTGGCAGATGGAGAGATGGCCGACTGTGATAGGAGTGGCGCCTACAATCCAGCATGCTGGAGAAGCTTGCGGGGCTGTTTCGAGGAGGCTAGGCCCCCCAGAATAGAGTCCCCGACACCTAGTGGAATTTCCCCCTGCACCTATAACCCTGGGGTAGTCCACAGGAAACTGTCCCCTAAGGTAGTGGTTTGGGGGGATAGGAAAGGAACCCTAGGCTCCCCATGAGATCAGCTTAATGACACAATTCAGTGAGGACTGTGGCAGGGGGTAGCAGCAGCAGAGGTCACCTCCACCTCCAGCCCTTGTCTCAGAGGCCTGTGTCCCAGGTCTTTGACTGTCCCCAGTAGAGAGACAGACCTGAGACTGGTGGGGGTCGGGGATGTCTTCATGTGCCGGGAAGAAGGCTGCAGAGCAAGCAGCACTACATCTGCCCTCCTGGGGCCAGGTCAGGCAGGGCGCAGGCTGGGCTCGAGACCCAGATGGGGGTATGGAGAGAGCAGCTCCACTTGGAGGGGGGCTCCCAGCATGGCACGCCTGAGCAGCAATCTGGAAGCTATTGGGCTCGTGCGTTTCTGCGATCCAGCGCGAATGCCATGCCCAGTTCATTTCCTCTAAGGAAACACAACCTCAGGGGATAATTAGAGCTTCTTTGGGTACACAATCCCATATTGTTTATCCAACACAAATTAAAAAACGTGGGCCCTGAGAACAAGGAGCAAGAGATAAAGGAGACCTCCTCCTCCTCCTCCTCCTCCTCCTCCTCCTGCTCCCGCCCAGCTGGATCTCATTACCCTGCCCGGCCAGGCCAAGCCCCGGCCCAGCCTCGTCCCCCCCACCCCTGGCCACCTCCTGCTCCTCATGCAGTCTTTGTGCACCCTCAGCCCTAGCCCCTCAGAATCAGAGCCTGGGATCCTTCCTGGCTTTCTCCCGTGTCTATCTGCCTGTTGCTCTCTCATGAAAGGTGGCTCTGGGGCAGGCTTCTCTGGCCAGAGTACTTGACAGAGAGTGACCATTTGTCCATGTGTCCCCTCAAGAACACTCCCACTGAGGAACATTGGGAAATGCCAGCCCACAAACATCACTCAGCGCCCAGGAGCAGAGGCAAAGCCCATGCCCTGGGGGTTTCTGGGAAGGAATGGCTGGTTCTCTTGGCCCTGGCCTTGGCCCTAGGTCCCTTCCACTGCCCAGATGCACTCCGCCCAGACAACAGGGAGCCCAGTCAGCCTGGCCTGGGGGCCTCTCCGCAAAGCCCAGCCCCTCTTTCCCCAGGCTTCAGCCCAACAAAGGAGGATTCTCAGCTGGGGCGGCTCAGGGCGGGAGGAAGGAGGGTTGCGGGTGGAAAATAGCTTCAGAACTCAAGGTTGGCCATCTCTATGAAAGCTCTATTATTGCTCGGCTTGCTAAACGTCTTGCTCAGCATGGCCAATTCAACTGCCTTCACTTCCCTGTCTCCCCCTAGGAATTCACATTCCAGTCCTGCACTGCCAGCCTTTCTCAAAACCATGGGAGGCGGGACAGGAGGCAGCATGGGCAGGGAGGGGATAAGGGGGTGGGAAGGCTGCCGAGGGACAAGTCACTTTCCCCAAGCCTTGCTGGCTTAGGGAGCAAAGATGGCCCCATGAAAGTCAGTGCATTGTCAGCTCTGACCTCCTGGTTCCTCTTCAATCACCACCTGCTTCCCAGGGGGCCCTCAATCTGAGAGGGCTGCCTGGGCTTTCCTCAGGGGCTGGGAAGGTGTCCCCTAGCCACTGGCTGCTAAGCAGTGTGGCCTGGGACTGGCAAGGACTGGCCTCTGTGTTCTATGCCCCTGACCCTTCCACCTCATCACTAAAAAGCCGAAAGGGCTGGGAGGACCAATGGACTCTCTCCTGGGGGCCAGGCCCTCCCCGACTCCCGCAAGCACAGAGCAGGGCACTGGCCGGCTGGGTGAGCAGGGAGTTTGACTCGAGGTAGAATTTTCTCTGGTTGAAGTGAAGAGGAAGTTGTGTGAGCTGAAAACACATTCCCCGTCTGGTCTGTCCTTTCAGCTCTCCCAGTATTTTTTTTTTCTTTTGGTTTGTCTCTGAGCTGGAAAGAACATGTGCTTGGCAGATTTTTTATTAACTCTGTAGCTCTCTCTCTCTCTCTCTCTCTCTCTCTCTCTCTCTCTCTCTGTCTCTCTCCTTTTCGCTTGCTTGACAGAATTTAGATTAGACAAAACATGAGCTCATTTCTGCCTGAGGGAAAAAAAAAGAAAACCACTCCTCCTCCCCTCCCCCACCTTCTCCTCTCTTCCTAGCCTCACCCACCTCCGCTCAAGAGGAGGGGGCGGGCAGGCCTGCAAAGACATCATCTCTAAGTCACAGCTTGGGGTGCCGTTGACCCCATATGGCGCCAACAACAAGCTCTGAAGGGCAGATGGCCCCAGGGTTTTGCAGTGGCAGGCCCTCTGTCTAGAGTAGGGGCACAGTGTAGGAGGTGGGGGGTAATCGGGAAGGGACGGGCCTGGGGTCTTGAGGGGTGAAAAGGCAAGGCAGGTTCTGCCAGGAGTGGCCAGGCTCCTGGCAGCATCTGTACCCAGCACCCAGGCCCCAGACCCTAACCCCACGTGGCCCTTCCCCTTCCCTCCCTGTCCACTTCACACTGCCACAGACATTCCTGGACAGTTGTACTACTGGCCATCACCAAGCCACCTAACCAGCTCTTCACCTCTCAGCACTGGCTGGGTCCCCTCCCAAACTGCTGACCAAATCACCGAAGCTCTCACTTGTCTCTTCCCAGATCCAGACATTTGGGATGGTGGCTTAGGAGTCCCATCTAAGGTTGAAATCACAGCTTTATCACTCACTTGCCAGGGCTTGGGATAATCATTATCCCTCACTGAAATTGACTTTCTTTTTTTCTTTTTGGCCACGGCCTAAGCATGTGGAAGTTCTAGGACCAGGGATTGAACCTGTGACCCGAGCTACGGCAACGACAATGTATGGATCCTTACCTGCTGAGCCACCAGGGAACTCCTGAAACTCGGTTTCTTCTCTGTGAGACAGGGATAGTAAAATCTACATTATAAAATTGCCCTGAGGTTTTGTGACACTTAAATCAATTCTGGCCTCCTGAAATTGGTGAAAACAGCTAGGAGAATCTATGATATATGGTAGATGGGCAATAAATCTCTTCCTCCTACTTCTCTCTCTTTCTGTCTCATCTTCCCCCCCACTCTGTCTATGTCTCTCTCTTTTTCTCCCCTCCACAACCCATCTCACTGACCAGGGGCAGAAACACAGCAGGAAGGACTGTGCTCATACCTAAGAAAGAACTTTGTACAAGTGCAGTGCTTAGGACCCAAGAGAAACACCCACTGGAATCGAATGGGTAAATTCACCTTTCAGTAGAAGACAGAGGAAATTTGCCCACACTGGAAGCCAAAGGATGACTGGAGTCCTTCCCTGGAGGGTCTGGGACAGTGAAATAACCTTGGACTCTGGTGGGACAGAGTCCTGACTTTGGTCACTAGTCTTTCTGGCCTTTGATTTTTCATCTATACAACAGAAAGAAGCTTTCCCCTCCTCTCAAAATTGTCATGAAGTATCCTCACAAGGTCCTGCTGGCCATCCAGATGAGTCCCCTGTGTCATTCCACAGCAGCAGGGCAGAAAGCCAGAGTGGGTTTCTGGGGCCTTCCTGGGAGCAGAGGCTGCTGGGTACTCAGGGACCCTGGCGGGCATCCTGGCAGGCATCAGTCCAGCCCAGTGGGGGCTGCAGCTCAGCCTCCAGGACTGGTGGGCCCCTCTGAGTCAGTTGACCTCCCCAACCTTCACAACCACCCCTCCGCAGCTCCCACCCTCTAGCTGTCCCTTAGCCAGCAAGGCAGTATTGCTCATCTAATCTTGTTTTATAAATTAATCCCTCTCTTCCCGTAATCATTTTCATTGCCTGCCTCTGAACCCACTGCAATCCATCTACTGCTCCTGCACCTTCTCCCACTTATCATCCCCTTCTCATCCTCTGATTTCGGAGGGGCCCCCCACATGGCCTGCTGGGGTTGCCACATTTGCATCCCCAGGTGAGGGTCAGCCCCGGTGCCCAGTGGGTCTGGCCGCCTTTACCTTTGGCCCTGTGTAGACAGCAGAGGGGAGCACATGAGGGCTGGAAACCGATGCATCTGGGCAGAAATTCTAACCCTGTCATTTACTGGCTCAGTATCTGTACGGCTGTCCCTCTAGCTCTCAAAAGCCTCAGTCAACTGCATCTGTAAAATAGGGCATCTGACAGGGCCCAAGGTGAGAAAGCATTTTGCAAAGGGCTGGACACATATTAGTCACTCTTTTCACTTGAGGGGAGGGCAAGTGTCAGAGTCTGCTCTCCCCTAGCCCCATTCTGCTTGTCTCCTCAGCTGAACCCTGTCCCCACGGCCCTGGCTCCCCAGTATGCTGGGAACAGGGTGCCACGGCCCTCCTTGGCCACAAACCAGAGCCCCAATCCCTAAGCTGCTGCCAGAAATAAAACAGTAGCCAGGGGCCCCCAGTGGTACGTGAGGGGGCCTTCTGGCCCAAAGCTCAGAGGGATAGTCAAGATGCTGGAAACATCTTGCCACCTCATCCCCTGGATTCTTTCCAGAGAGGGCAGCCCCTCTGTTTGGCCACCCGTGCCTCAGGGGGTAGGACAGGGTTAAAGGGACTTACTCTGGAGTACCTGCTCTGATGGGCCTTGGAATTTTCCCAACAATAGGCCGATGAAGTGAGCCAAGAGGATTCTCT
Organism: Sus scrofa; assembly: GCF_054392235.1. Lineage (NCBI taxonomy): Eukaryota > Metazoa > Chordata > Mammalia > Artiodactyla > Suidae > Sus > Sus scrofa. The sequence goes on from NC_139401.1 coordinate 65,207,021, forward strand.
CCATTTTCAAAACAGAAAAACTGAGGCTGACAGAGCTGAAAAAAATCTTGCCAGAGTGCCTGTGCCATGCCAGGCTTTTGTGAACTCGGCAGCAGTGAACAGGTGTGACCACCCGCATGCAGCTTACCGTCTAGACAGTGGCAGAAGCAGATTTTGAACCCTGGTCTATCTGATGCCAAATGCCTGTGTTTATAACCAATAACACTAAGATCCTCCATGTTTCAGACAAAAAATAAGTAAAACCATTCTATGGAATTCAGGTTATGGAGCAGCAGAAATGAATCTGACTAGGAACCATGAGGTTGTGTGTTCAATCTCTGGCCTCGCTCAGTGGGTTGGGGATCTGGCGTTGCCATGAGCTGTGGTGTAGGTATCAGACAGGGCTCTGATCCTGCGTTTCTGTGGCTGTGGTGTAGGCCAGCAGCTGTAGCTCGGGTTGGACAACTAGCCCGGGAACCTCCACATACCTCTAGTGCAGCCCTAAAAAGAAAAAAAAAAAAATTCTAGTCATAGGACAAAGGAGGAGGCTGACAGTGACCGACAGGCTTCTCAGGATCAGCTCCAGCCCTATAGGAGCTGATGATCTAGAGGAGTAAAAAATTCTCCTGCAACGTGGCTGGGACAAGGATGGGGCACACTATGGGGCAGGCCTCGTATGTGGAGCTAGGCAAGGCTTGCTGGGCCAGAACTTTTAAGCTAGCTTTTGAAAGAGGCCTAGGAGTTTGCCAAGCTGACAAGAGAGGGAGTGGCATCCTAGATTGAAAGATACAACGTAAGTGCCAGATCTCTTATTGAGATCTAACCCTCAGCCTGCCCTCCTTCAAGGAAGCAAGCAGTTTGCAGAGCCTGGGTTCTTAGCTTTGCTTTGCTCTTTACTGGCTATGTGGCCTTAGATGAGAACTGAACCTCTCTGAGTGAGCCTCAGTCCCTTGATCTGCGTTCTTGGGTACCCAGTCAGTGTGGGATGCTAAGGATCTACTAGTACTATTGTCATCACTATCTTCGCTAAAACTATTACCTTGAAATACACTGGGCTGCAGGATACCTCACCCCAAGCAGTTCCTGCCCTGTCCCCACCTGTTCTGCCTACTCTTTCCTCCAAGTTTCCTACCTTCTCTTACTTCACCCCGTCTCCAGCTCCTGTCTCCCCTTCCGTGACAAAATGGCTTAGCTCTGGAATGAAGTCCACAAGGTTGGGTCCTAGCAGCCTCCCTGTAGACTTTAGGGAAAGCACCACTCTTCCTGCCCATCCACACCATTTTGAGTCTGAGGTTGGGGGGAATGGAGAGTGGTCGGTGGAAGAAAGATGGAGCAGGAAGATCTTCTCTCCTGTTCTGCCGTGCATACTGCAGATCCAGGCTGAGGGCTGTCTCCTTCATCTGCTCTGTCTACCTCAGAGGCAGGGCCTCCCTCAGGGGAGGGAGAGTTATTTAGAGTGAGAGGGTGGGTGCAGGAATTATACCCCCCCCCACTGCATACACGCAGCTCACCTAGACCTCTACACTGACACCCAAAGGCAGCCCATCCCGAGCAGCACGGGGTTAACCCTCCCTGGGCTTCATCCACTGCTGAGGCCTGGCCACTCCCAGCCCTCTCCCCAGGCCAGGGAGACTGGGAGGGGACAGTGAGGGAGGTTGCGGGGGGAGGTCGGGGCCAGAAGTCCAGCCTGGTTCTGATTTCCCTGGCTAGAGCTGGGAACCAGAGCCTGGTCTGTCTTCAATACGCCACACCACCCCCCCCCCCCCCGCCTCCCCCTCGTGCAACACTTCTCTGTTTTCGGGAGTGGCCCATAACCGCAAACACATTTGCTAATGCAGCTAGCCTGCCCGCCCTGGGACAGCTGGCTGGGCCCTGTGCCTGGGGCCAGGCCAGGCAAAGGGCAGGGGGCCTGGCTGGGAAAGGGGCCTGAGGCTCCTCCTCCTGTGCTGAGCCGCATGCATGGCCCTGGTCACTGCCTCTCTGGCTCCATAGCCCCTCTCCACCACGACTCCTTCCAGGGCTCAACTGGGCATCAGAAAAACAGGTCATTACACAGCTGGCTGTCCTGCCCAAGAACACGGCAGCTTTGCTCTTTGACCAAAAGAACACCTTGCCCTGCCGGGCTAAGAATGTTTCTGGGCCTGAGGACTCCCACATAGCCTGTCCGTCTGACAGGGGTCTCCTACATGAATGGAAAACCTAGGGCTCAGGGAGGGCTTGGAGTTTGTGGGTTGCCCAGGAAGGCAAGAGCAGAAAGAGGCCAAGACTTTTCCTCTCCGTTACCATGTGGCTTGGGTCATCGTTTCCCTTCTCTGAGCCTCAGTTTCTCCATCCTGCCAGACTACATCATACGCTTTGCTATGGGCATAAACAGGCAAGCGTCTTGGAAACAATAAAGTGCTGTGTCCATGAGACTGATCAGTCTCTCAGACCCTATGCTCTGCGAGGGTGGGCATGGCATCTGAGCTCTCTCTGTACCGCCTATGACACAAGCCCGTTTAGGGGGATGGCTAGCAAGATGGGCCTGGGGACTGAGAGACACAAGTCAGTTCTATCTCTTGTCAGCTTGAGCTCCTGCAGCCTCTGAGAACCAAGACTGAGTCCCTGGATTCCAGAGCTGGAGCTGTGACTGGAGCTCACCCCCAACCAGACGTCAATCCCAAGGCCCCAGCCTCACTCAGCAACCCCCATCCTCCCCCCACCTCCTCCCATCGCACACAAAGCACACGGCTCAGCTTCCCCCTGCCAAGGCACCCCCACCCAGCCCCACAGCCCCTCTCCAAAGACAGGGGCCTTTCTCTGCCACGTTCCTGGAGGCTTTTCCACTTAACAGGGCCTTGAAATCCATTTGCCGCAGACTGTGAACTTCCTCTTCATGCTCCTGCCCGCTGGCCCTCTTCTAAGCTGACCCCCCCCCACCGACTCCCACCCCACCCTGGCGTCCGCCAGCCCATGGCCCAGCAGCCCATGGCCCGGCAGCTGTCACCATGATCTCCCCCTCCTCAGGCCTCTGAGGCCAAGCAGGGGGCACCTGGAGGAGGTATTTGGGGCCTGGGCTAAGACAGGGAGCTGAGAGCTTGCTCGCTTAGAGTGTCCTAAGTTACAGCTGAGACACAAAGGGCTGCTATCCCTTCTCCCAGTCTGCTAGAAACAGAGGCTGCTTCCTTCAGGCCCCTAAAGGCACCAGGTGTTCTCTCCTAGATCACACCTCCATCCTCCGTGGCCCTGGCTTCGACTGCTGGTGGAGATGCATGATGGCGCCTGCCAACCCTTCAGACATAGCAGGGAAGGCAGGCAATCTGGCTTCTGGTCTTGCGCAGCCAGAATCCATGACCTTGGGCCAGTCTGGTTCCTCCTCAGGCCTCTGATTTCCTAAGAGTTTCATCTCACCCAGCCCTGACCTCCTTTTGTTTCCTGAATTAAACTCTGCCCTTTGCTTTCCCAATTGGTTAACTCCAGGTCTCTGTGGCTTTCTTCCTGGAGTCCAAAAGGCTTACATGTTCAACCACAAACTTAGCTGCTGATTCCACGAGTCCCTCTGAAGCTGGAGAAATGGCGGACAGTGACCATCCACTGAGCACCTACTATGACGAGGTATTTCACGCCTTCTAGCTCCTTTTGGCATTGGTATCTCCATGCTACAGGCTGAGGAAACCAAGGCTCAGAAAGGAGAAGTGACTGACCCAGGGTTCCAGGGCCAGGAAATGGTAGAGCCATGACTGGAACCTGGATAGTTAGACTCTTCCATCTACCTTCTTCCCTCGCCTCTCCATAGCTGTGTCTGCACAGCAAATATACCTTGTAATGGAGAGAGAATCAGTGAATCCATATTTGCTTTGCAGTAGCTATTCACAAAGCTTCAGAGCCTGGTCAGGCTTCAAACGAGGAGGTCCGTGCTGACACAAGTGCGACTTGTGACACACTCTGACCTGAGGCTCCATCTCAGCTCCATTTCCCTAAAGTTACATTAGTCTAAAGCTAGAGCTCAGAGTGAAAAAGAAACATGTGCCCCAAGGACAGAGCACCTAGAAGAAGGAAGGACCACCTTCAAGCCCCTAGTCACCCAAGGCAACCCAGAACCAACTACATATCCGCTACTAGTGGCCACTTATACACGTTCTGTCTTGTTTAAATACTCACAACACCCTTTTGGGCTAGCAGTTACCTTAGCCTTATCATAAATGGGGAAACTGAGGCACTGACAAGGGAAATAAATAGCAAAAGGCCACACAATGAGAAGATGACACAATATTTCTCCCACCCCTACTCATATACCCTGCCTAGATTGTCCCTGGGGAAGGAGAAGTGATATCTACAGGAAGAGAACCCCCCTGTCCAACAGAAGCAGGGCCCAGACAAGAGTGACATAAGCACAGAGACTCTACATGGCAGGGGGAGTGCTCTATTGCCCTCAGTCAAAGCTGCTCTCACCCAGGCCACCTGGAACTCACCTTTGCTCTGGCTCTGGGGGCTGCCTGCCTCTCTCCCAATCTGTCTGTTTCATCCTTCCCCACTCCGCTTCTCAGCAATGCATTTGTGGGAAACCTGGACTGAATTAGCACCCATTACCCAATCTGCCTCATTCCAAATCCCTGGCTTTAATGCAATCAATGGATGAGAAGCAGGCTCCCTTCAGCTGGCTCCCTGTCACGCCCGCCCAGCACTGGCTTCCCGGTGCTGTGCCACATGGAGCTACCCCTCCTCCTGGCTCATGGATGGCCCCAGACGGCCCCGCGTACCATTCATATGTGCGCCTGTTGAAACCAAGCGGTTCTCTTACCCACACAAGAGGCCCTCCCGAAAACTCAATTGAATGAAGCAGGTATGTGCATATTCATTCCTCTGGTGAGCAGGTGTAGGGCACCAAGTATGCGCCAGGCACCACTTCAGGGCACTAAATGCAGAACAGTGAACAACCCAGAGTCCCTGCTTTCAGGGACCTTAGAGTCCAGCGAGAGAAAAAGAGGCTCACGGTCAAGTCCAGCATACAGCATACCCTGCCCCAGAGTGGGGCAGGAAATGTGGGGAAATTAAGGCAGGCTGATGTCATTGTGATGTTAGGGAGGCTATTTTAGTTTGAGTGGTCAGGGAGAGCCCTGATGAGGAGGTAATGCTTGGACTGAGGCTGATTGACAAGAAGGAGCCCTGTAAGGCACTGCAGGAAGGACTTGAGGGAGAGAGAATAGAAACCATAAGGGCAGTGAGGTGAGAATGAACAGGGGAGAGAAAAGGGCTCTCAGCTGAAGCTGAAGAGCTAGAAAGGGATCAAATCATATAAGGCCTTCTACGTCATGGTAAAGAGTTGAGTTTTATTCTAAGAGTGGTGAGAAGCCAGTAGAAGGTTTTAAATGTGTTTAAGAATATGACCAAATTTGGGTTTAGGAATGATTGCTCTGGGAGGTCCTGCTGAAGCACAGTGGGTTAATGGTCCAGCTGTCTCTGTGGCGGCGCCAGTTCGATCCCAGCCCAATGCAGTGGGTGCAGTGGATTAGGGATCCATCGTTGCTGCAGTTGCAGCACGGATTTGATCCCTGGCCTGGAACTTCCAAGTGCCAAGGCAGTGGCCAGGGGAAAAAAAAAAGATTGCTCTGGACTTCCCTGGTGACCTAGATGTTAAGGATATGGCCTTGTCACTGCTGTGGTGTGGGCTCGATCCCTGGCCTAGGAACTTCCATATGCTACAGGCATGGGGAAAAAATGAAAAGAATGATTCCTCTGGCTGCTACAAGGAGGATGGGTCTTTGAGGGGCACAGGTAGAAGCGGGAAGTCCAGGTGCACTAGAGCAGATGAGATATGGTGGTGGCCTAGGCTAGGCTGGTTGCCACAGAGAGAAGTGGATCTCAACTCAGTAATTAAATAAGGCAGTCTGGGCTTCAGTGGAGGTGTCAGGCTCTTTCTGATGACCTCAGATGGATGGTTCCTCCATACTCCACTTGGATGTCCAAGCGGGCATCTGAAATATACCACAGCCGCAAAAGAATCCTTGATTTATCCACCGAACCAAGCTGTTAGATGCATAAGCCTGGAGTTTAGGGAAGAGATCAGAGATGGAGATGCAAATTCGGGGGAGGTGTTGGCATTTAAATGGTATTTAAACCCATAGGGCTCAATGAGACCATCTGCTAAGAAAGTACAGGTAGAGGAAAAGAGAGCTCTAAGACTCATTCCAAATCCCTGGCATTAATGCAATCATCTGTGCTACAACAGTTAGAGAAGGAGCCGGCAAAGAATCAGAGAAGAGCAAATAAAGACATGGGAGGAAAACCAGCAACCAAGAGAGATTTTCTCCAGGAGGGAACGGTCCACTGTAGCAGATGCTTTTGAGAGAGAATTCCAGAAAGGCGAGACAGATCACTGGGTTTGGCAAGGTGGGGGTCACTGGAGCACAAGCTGGGGTCACAAGAGCAATTTCAGTGGAGATGGAAGTCCACTGGGATGGTGAGAATGGGTTGTGAGGAAGCAGAGATTTCACATGTAGAAAGCCTCTGGGGAGGTTTTATGGTGAAGGAAGCAGAAGAGATGGGGCAGAAGCCAGAGAAGCCTGTGGGTGAGGATGAAATAGTAGGGCCAATGAGTTGGAGGCCTAAATGAGGAGGCAGCATTGTTGGAGTCAGGGTACTAGAGAGAAGAAAAGGGGAGAATAAGAGATGGGGGTCAAAGGTAGGTTGGTTGAAATCAAGATTTTGAAAGTGCTGCAGTTAATAAGGACAGTAAGGTCAAGGGTATGGCCTTGGGAATTGGAGGCTGAGATGAGGTGGAGGACCAGATTGATGGAGGTGATGAACTCCAGGAATTGAGAAGCCAGGGTGGCACGTGGGTCATCTGTGTTGATGAAGAATTTTCCAAGAATGCTGCCAAGATTAGGAAGTGGAAAGGAAGCATGGAGCAGCCTACTGTCATCTCAGTGAATGGAGGGCACTGACAAAGAAGGGCAAAAATGACAACCTCAAAAAGAGCTAGGGGATGAGACAGTCTTAGGAGGACCCATGGCTTTGGAAAGAGTAAAGAAGGCAAATGGTCTGGAGGCAGTCATGGGAAACAAGCAAGATGTTGTCCCTACCTCCCTCCCAAGAAGTGTGTGGGGCATGGGAGAAACATAGAGACCCCACTTGAGGGAGTTGCAGTAGAGTTGTCCTCAGGGCATAGGAATGAAGGAAATGATCTTAAGAGATTGAAAGTGTAGGGAGGGGAACAGTGGCTGACTATGGACCACGGGTACCGGAAGGCAGAGTGTAAGACTTTGGGCAGCTCATAAGGAATGCAAGATATGGCCCAAATTAAGCAATGTCTAGAACAATAAAGGCATTAGAGTTGGGAAGATGATGGAAGGTCAAGGAGGCCTAGGATTCTGTAGTGATTCAGGTAGACAGGGATGTGATTCCTGATGGAATTGATGAGAATTTCTTAGAGAAAGCGTGGTCATCAGTTCAAATCAGAAGATGTTGGGGAGCCTGAGTTGCCAACTTCCTACTGCTGGGCTGGAGATGGGGAAGCCAAGGGTGATCTAGGATTTGTGACTTTGGTAGGCCTCCCATATAACCTGCAGGGGGCAGCGTCTCTGTGGAGGGAGAAAAGGTGGTACCCAAAACAAGCAAAGCATGTAAGCACACATCCAACCTGGCACACATGACCACTTACCTGCAGGTACACACTTGCACGTACACAGAGGCCTTAACCCTCCACCCACCCACAGCATGAGCATGTACACAAAATATTCCGTATGTGCAAACATGGGATGGGCACTTTTACAGGCACCCACATACACATACCACGAACACAGGCCCAACACACCGCACCCATATTTCCCCAAACCATCCTGACATACTCACACATGCGCACATGTACACACACACACACCCCCCAGAGGAGACTGGGTTTTCTTAAGTCTTGCCAAGCCACAGACAGCAGAAAATCAAGCTGAAGTTGAACAATCCAACCCAGAAAAGGGGGAGGAGACGAAGGGGCGTGAGAATGAGGTGTGTGCTGGGGGAGTCAGGCGGGGGGCGGGGGGAGCAAGGAAGCCAAGTGCTGAGGAAAAAAAAAAAAAAAACTAGACCTTTTGAAAAAGGGAAAGCCTTCAGACAGAGCAGGAATGCAGGCTGTAATTAGAATCGCTTTAACCGTCTCTAGATCCGAAGAGGATAGGCAAACTGGTTGCACATGCAGCATGGTGATCCCTAGCCTAGATAATGTCGGAAAAGCATGTGTGCGTGCGCACATGAGTGCCTGCGAGGTCTGTGCACGATGCACTTGACCACCCGGCATTGGACCCTGGGGAAGCCAAAGTGAGGTGTCCCCAATACTTGCCCTGCAGGCACCTGCCTTCAGGCTAGACCCCTCACTCATCCCAGGGCCACACCGACACACACACACACACACACACACACACACACACACACACACGGCCCGGAGGGCTTAGGACTTGCCCAAGGCCACACAGCCTGCCAAATTGAGCCCAAGGGGTAACATAGTGGCAAAGGCACTGGATGAGGAGACAGTAGCCCTTTAAGTTCAAGTCCCAGGTCAGCTACTGACTAGCTGCCTCACTGGGACCCGCAACCCTGTCTTTCTCAGGGACACTGTAGCCTAAAGAGACATCTTGAGGTCCTTCTAATCTGGCCCTGAGTATTCAGGTTCATCCAGAACGATTGGTTCAGGGCAGCTGGAAGCAGGCAAAGGAAAGAGATTTGTGCAGTGCCTGCAAGAGGAGGAGCTGGGCCAGGAGGGATGTGAACCTCTCTGGCTCCCCTGGCTCTGGCCACAGATTTCCCTGAGTTCAAACCTTCACACATTGGCCTGGCCAGTGTGCTATGGGCTCTCAAGGACTAAAATGGGCCCCAGAGGAAAAGACCAGTTGGCCAGACAGGGCCCAGCCAGCCACAGACATAATCCTTCATAGTCCCTCTGGCCCTCCCCGCCTCTTCTTTTCACCTTCCTCCTCCAGGCTAACTAAGAGGGCCTTGGGGCCAGCTGCTGTCGTCACTAAAAATAGCTCAGCCAGCTTTGGGTGTGAAAGAGCCCCTCTTACTTGCAGGGTCCCAGAGGCCTGGCAGGTGGCAGTTGGTGTCTATGGCCCCTCCAAGCCTAAGAGATCACATTCTCCTTTTCAAGTGCAAGTCCCAGCTCCAGCTGAAATCTCAGGCTCCCCACCCACCACCCTCTTTGTTCCCCAGTATCCCAGGGACTCCTCTTTAAATGTTCACACAGTGTATGGCTTGGGTTTGGATGCTTAGAGAATAATAATAATAATAAACACAGAGCATTTATGGTACATCTGGCACTCTGCAAAGGGCTTGGCCTGTCTACCTCCTGACTCCCCACAACAGCTCTTTGAGATAAGTGTTGTTACCCCCATTGTGCAGGTAAACAAAATGAGGCACAGAGAGCTTAGGAAAATTATTCAAAGTTACACAGCTAGTAAGTGGTGGAGTGGGGATGTTGTTATCCATTTAATAGCAGATTCCTTCAGGGAGAGAAAAATTCTGGTTACAGTAAGAGTGAGAATTAATATTTATGCATCTGCATGCAATGGGCCTCCCTGAACACTTCAAACTGGCTTTATGGTAGAGCCCACTGGGGCAGCTGAAAAGGCCCCGAGGCTAAAGGGATAAAGAATGAATTCCTTGGTTCACCCCTCATTGGCTGTGCTACCCTGAGCAAGTGCCTTCTCCTTTCTGAGCTTGAGCATCCTCATCTGTGAAAGAGAAGTACTAATAGCAGCTGGCTCTCAAAGTGGCATGAAGATTCTAGGAGACAACGAGTGAGAACAGACCTGGCACACGTAAGACTGTGTTGTCCTCTTCGCCCCATCCTGAAGACACCTGGGGCCTTCTTGATCTCATTCTTTTCAGTGGCTCTTTGGGGACCCCAGAAGTCCTGTGTCTGGACCGTTTTCTCCATGTGGCACTGTCAGTGTAGTACCCAGGGCCTCCAAGCTTTCCAGGGGCCTGTGCGAATGTGCAAGCCCCAGGAAAATTTATGGGCTCTAAAATATGAAAAGAAAACAGCAGAATTAGAATTAATAAATGTTCTATTATGTGTCTACAAAACATAACATCGACCTCATTAATTGTTAAATTTAGTATTTCTAAAAATTTCATTACATTTGAAAACAATTTGTTGGTTAGATTTCTTCACTTTGCAAGAATTCCCAAATATGCATGATGATTACCAAGAAATCATAACCAATTGGGAATGAAACGAGTTACTCACAGGCAAATCATTTCAAAAGCGGAATTATAAAAATCCTTTGAAAAAGTTTATAGCAAAAATTACATTTAATATGGGATGTGGGTGCATTTTCATATATTTGATATGCTGTGGGGTAAAGCCATTAAAAGTGAGAGTGCCTGGGGCCTTCGAAGGTCTAGAGAGGGCCCTGCCCCTGAGCGGAAGAGGAGCAAGGGCCCTGCGTGAGGAATAAAAGCGCCTCTGTGAGAATTGCTATTTGGGGGAAGGAGTCGATGGGCCATGGCAGGCGCCCACTCCTCTGGTTGTTCCCCTCATCTCAAAACAAAACAAAACAAAAACCCACCCGGGCCACATGCATGTAGGCGCTGGCAGAATGGCCCTCACGGAGCAGCCCTTTCATGTACTGCCCTCGGCTCTTATCAAAGGCCCTTTCAAGAAACAGGCATGCCTGTGTGCCTTTCATAATCAAGAAGAGAAATAAACATTATCTGATGAAAAGCGAGAAGAAAACAGCCATGTGTAAATGGTGTCTTTTGGCTTGTCAAGCCGTTACCCAGGACATTGTCCACTGGGCTCCTCGGTGCCCCTGGGCAAGGGCCCACACGAGGCATCTCTCTCCCAATTAAGCACCAGCATCAACTAGGGGTCCCTGGAGGGCCTGTCAGTTTCCTCCCCTCTGATACCCAGAGCAGCAGAGCACTCTGCTTCTGGTGGACTCACCATGGGAGGCCGCCTCGGCTTAGGCAGCAAGTGGGAGGAACACAGGCCACCACTTACTTCTACGTGACCTGAGGCAGGTCGCTCCCTGCTGAGCCTTCTGTGCAACACCAGCAGCATAAGTCACAGGGTTAGCGTGAGGACGCATTGAGATAATGAATGTCAAGTGGATAGAATAGGCCTCCGTGCAGTTGAGAACTCCAGATCAGGAGTGGGTTTGCTCTGGATGGCTGACATTTGATGACTCAGACCCCCTACCCCAGGATGCCTGCCTGCTCTGCACGGTCTCCTACACCTGGGCTCCGTGCCCAACACATGCCAGCAACCCTTGTCAAATCTGCACTCCCTGGAATCACCGAGGAGCTCAGGGGCTGGTAGCAGAGACTCCACCGTGACCCCACCTCCCCAGAAGCTAAGATGACTCAGCCTCACGTCCTTCAGACCTTGTCTCTGCTCTAGTGAGCTACCCTGGCCTGGTTTCTGCCCACTCTTCCTCACCTCTTCCATGTGGAAACCCCGTGAGGATACAGCTCTGCTAAGAGCTCTGTCCTACTTATTGCTGAGACTGATGCAGGGATGAACAAGCCCAAGAAAGAGGCTGGTGGCATCATGCCAGCTCATCAATGGCAGACCAGTACTTGGGCTAAGTCACCATCTGTAGCTGGGCCACCCCCTTCCAGGCCAAACACCTTGCTGCCAGCTCAAGAGCTTAGCCCACTCCTTGGAATGCTTTCTCTCCTCTGCCCCCACCCTCCCTCCCTCAGACCCCAGCCTCCTTCTGCCCCTCAAACACCATTAGCCCTCCCTCCTTTGTGCTCTTGCCATGCTTTGTATGTGGCTCCATTGCAGCTCTTAGAAACTCTTGGCTCCTTAGACCAACATTTCTGGGGTCTGGGGTGTGTAGCTCTTAGATGACAAAGGCAGAGGCTATATGGTTCATCTCTGGGTCTCTTGTGCCCCGAACTGGTCTTGGCACAGGTGTATCTGCTGAACGTGGGGGATCTCAACAGAGGCAGAGGGAGCTGGGATTTCTCCTTCCAGCCCGAGGTGCCAGGACTCAGAAGATCAAGGCTCAAGTCCTTGACCATTTTTAGTTGTGTGACATTAGGTAAGTCATTTCCCTTTCCTATGAGCCTCACTTTTATCACCAGAAAAATGAGGCTCCCCATTTCTTCTCTGTTCCTGGCAAAGGCCATTGTAGAGGTCCGATGAGAGAATGGCTGGGCAAGTCCATGAGGCCTCCTGGACTGCTGGACCGGCAGCTGAGGCTCTGTTCATTTGCCCATCCTGGGAATTCCTCTGAGTTTATTTCCATGAGGGGACAGAAAGCCCCGGGGAACATGCAGATGGTCCAGCTACACACACTCATGCCTTGCCTGCTAGGTGGCTCCGTTGCAGAGAAATCTCACTTGCCTATTATCACAGGACGACTCCCACCTGTGCAGTGCAGTCCCCAGCCCACAACATCCAAAGTGATTTTTCTGCCCTCTCATTCCCTTAATCCCCACTCCCACCTCACCTGCCAGGCATCCTGAACCCCATTTGTCAGGTGATAATATGATTCATCATAACAGCAGCTAGCACTTATCAAGGACTGACTATAGCTCTGAGTGTCTTATACTGATTAACTCAGTTCTCATGACACTAACAGGTACCGTGATTTCCCGCATTTTTAAAGATGGGAAAACTGAAAATCAAAGAGGTAAAGTCACTTGCCTAAGATCATAGAACTACTACACTGCAAAGGTGTAGTTTGCCCTTAGATATCCTAGCTCTAAAGTCTGTAAGTTTAACCATTTTGCTGCACTACCTGCCAGATAAGACACTAGGCTGTGAAAGAAAGTGACTTGCCCAAGGTCACGTACACAGTGAGTGGCATTGCCGGCATCCTCTAACTCAGCTTGTTAGCCATTTCTATAACCTGGACTTTTCTGCTAAATAGTAGATGATGTAGAAATGAACACTTAGGGACACTGTCTAGATGGAAGGGGGGAGGCCCTATGTGAAGGAAGTCAATCATAGGTGTTTCCTACGTTTACAATTCAACGAGCATTTCCCCTTGCATCCAGGAGATATTCATTCTAATATTCCACTGGAGGAACAGAGGTACTCCTGAACTGACAATAGCCCTGTGGACCAAGGAAGGGGCCCCTCATTTTCCCACTTGGGCTGGACCTGGGAGGTTGCAAATTGCTGGAGAGGCAGCAGTGAGTCAAGGGGCGTCGTAAGCAGGGCAATTACCCAAGGAGAAGCACTGCTATAGGGAAAATCTTAGCGTGTTCCAGGGAGACTGAGGAATCCAAAGCAACTATAAGACATTCTGGAAGAAGCTGGATCAAATGGATAAAGGATTTGAAGAGCAAGCTAAGAAACTGGGGCTTGATTTTTGCAGGTGACAGGGAATTTACTTAGATTCTGGTTGCTGACAGAAGTCCCACTCACAGAGTCATTCAAGAAGAATAGACCTGGAGTGTCATGGTTTGTCCCAGCTAGAAAGGATATTGAGACCTCAGTGGGGGCCAGTGGCTTGTGCAGGGTCAACTATGAGATTGTGGGAGGGATTGGGCCTTCATTTGGGTCTCAGAAGAACTTTCAGACTTGTACAAGCAGAGAGGAGGGAGGAAGGGCCACGAGAACAGGGACCCCAGAAAGAAGGGAGGAGAAAGGCTTGGCTTTGGACAGCTCCACATCCCATCCCTACACCCACCCAGGCTGGCAGGTGTAGCTTTGAGTAGTGGGCTCCTGACTGGGACAGTCAAGGTGCTGGAATCTCGGGCCAGGGCGTATGTCCCAGGAAGGACCCCAGAGCCGGGCCAATGGGTCTCCTTCTTCTCAGAAGCAGAAAGCCCACATGGAAAGTTTTGTCATGGGAATGGAAGGCCTGGCTGGGCCTGGATGGCCAGACAAGTGCCCTGGTTTGAGAGAAGCCAGGCCCAGCTTAGAGAGGGCAGCCATCCCAGCTTGCTTGGAAGCCAATTAGAGCAGGGGTGAGGTGGGGTCTTGGCAGCCTCTGCCCTGGGTTCCCCACTCCCACCTGGCAATCATTAGGTTGGTTCGGAGGATCCCTGCAAGAGAGACTTCTGGGATGGATCAAGGTGAAAGGGAGGCTGATGGAAAGGACCCCTGTGCCGAGATCTCACACTGATGGCCCCCCAAAGCTGCTGCCACCCCTGGGCATGTCAAAAAGACATTTCAAAGGCCTGGCCGACCCTTATCAAGCCACATGTGCTCCCTTCCACTATGTGGCAGGCCACATGTCCAGCTCTCCTGGGAAGTGTGGACCTTTGGGCTTAGAGGGGAAGGGCTGCTTCTCAGCGCAATGGGCTGATTAGTCAGACAAAAGCTACTAGGAGGGTGCTAAACTCTGGGACCGGAAATATTGGATACAGGAGTCCCCAGGATGCATTGCCCTGGGGGAGCATGTCCAGGAGCTGAGATCATGCCTCTTCTTCCCCCAACCTTCAAATTCAACGATCAATTCTCCAAAACTTCAATGTCCTCGTCTATAAGATGGGTGTAATTCCTTCCTCACAGGGCTGCTGTGAAGCTGAAACAAGAGACTGAACATACAACTTTCAGCACAGTCCCAAGCACAAAGTAGGCACCCAGTAAGCCCTAGGCCGGCTGACTCCCTTTCCACCCTTAAGGGTTAGAACAAAGCAGTTGAGGAGTTCCCATCTGGCTCAGTGGTTAACAAATCCGACTAGGAACCATGAGGTTGCCCGTTCGATCCCTGGCCTTGCTCAGTGGGTTAAGGATCCGGCGTTGCCGAGAGCTGTGGTGTAGGTCACAGACGTGGCTCAGATCCCGCGTTGCTGTGGCTCTGGAGTAGGCTGGCAGCTATAGCTCTGATTCGACCCCTAGCTGGGAATCTCCATATGCCACAGGAGCGGCCCAAGAAAATGGCAAAAAGACAAAACAAACAAACAAACAAAGAAACAAAACATAGCAGTTGAAAATTCACCAGTCTGTGAAGCTCCTACATAGTGGAATTTGGAGGGCGCATATCATCTAGCCCCTCCCACCTCCATCTTGCTGATTTGGCAGCAGAGGCCCAGAGAGGTTAAGTGGCTTATCCAAGATCACACAGCCCATCAGCAGTAGAGCTGGGACTGGAAGCCAGGGTGCCTGTATCATAGAACACTGGAGTATGGCTGTCTCATAGCCCTGGCTCAGCTCAGTGGCAATGCTTGGTGACTTCTGGAGTATCCCTCCTTCATAGGATGTCTCGATGAGGACGAGGACCGTGGAGCTGCTGTCCCAGCAAGGCTTAAGGCTGAGATGGGAGATCCTCTGCCTGTGCTCTGTGCTGCAGCAGCCCCGCCCCATGCAGGCCTTGAGAGAGAGAGAGAGAGAGAGAGAGAGAAGCTTTATTAGGCTACCATCACAATGCAAGCTCCTATTTTATTTGCTGTTCACAAGGCCCTGCCCCCCCTTCCCTTGCTCTTTCGCTGGCAGATCTGCATGGTTTGCATTATTTCCCTTCCCGCCCACCCCCTACCCGGATATCTTGGTTCCATATTTTCCACGCTGAGTCTCAGTTTACTCCTGGCTGGGCTCCGGGCCTGCACCTGGGTTCTAAGAGAAAGGTCCTGGGGTGGGGGATGGAAAGGGCAAGCATGCTGGCTGGGATGTTGCTGGTCACCCTGCCTTTCTCTCTGGGGGTACAGGCCACCAGGGCATCTTCCCTACCTCTGCCTTTCTCTACCTCCTCCTGATGCAGCAATTCTCAAAGTCAATGCCATAGACACCTGCCCCTGAATCTCTTGATCCTAGTTGAAAATGAAGATATCAGGGCCCCACTCTGATGGAATCAGGATTTCTGGGGGGACAGCCCAAGAGTCTAGATTATGACTAGTGTTTCATCTGTAAATATTCTACGTGATTATTTTCCTTTAACTCCTTACCAGCCATGGGTAGCAACTTCTCTCCTTATGCACGATGATCTTGATCACACCTATACTTGTTAAGTTCATTTAACAAGTATTTGCCAACCACCCCTGGTTCCCCTCCTAGCTCTTGGGCTATTCTTCTGTTTCTTTTACTGGCTCCTCTCTCTCTCCAAATCCTTGGCTGCTGGAAAGCCCAGAGCTCAGTTCTTCCTCCTATTTTTCCACGCCGCCCAATCTCCCCACATGAGCTCATCTCCTCTCAGCTCCAGCTCCTATCTGTGTGCTGATAATCCCCACCCCAGGCCTCTAGCCCAGCCCTCTCCCCTGAGCTTCAGCCCCATCCCAGCTTGAGCATCCCGCAGACAGACCCCTCGAATTCAATAGGACCCATACTGAGCTCATCTTCTTCACACGCCCAATGAACTTTCTGAAACATGCATCCGATTACATCACTTCAAAACCTTCTGGGAACTCTCTTTGACCTACAAGATAAAGTCCACACTCCATAGCCCCAAAGCAGGGCCTGGCCCCTGTTTACCTCTCCAGCCTGCTCCCTCCCGACTCCTCTCCTCAACCTTCCCCCACTTCCCCACCTCTGGCTTCCCTGCTCCAGATGATTTGAATGACTCACATTTCTGTAAAAGCACCCGGTGTTCCTCACCTCTGGCCCCTGTATATATTACTCCCACTTCCTAGGACACAGGGGCATAAGGAAGCGGGGGGTAGGGGGGCAGAAAGGGACCTCTACCTTCCAGGCTGGTCTATGGGGGTGCTAGTCTCAAAGTCCTTAGCAAGACTGTGGGAACCAAGGGTACAAACACATCCCCCCAGCACTGTTCCCCAGCAGTGCCATTGTTGGAACACCAAACCCAAGCCTACTTGTCTTTAAGGCACTTCCTCCTCTTGGAAGCTTCTCCTTATCCTTCTGGTCTGAGTTACGAGCGGGATAATGATCATAGATAAGCCTCTAAGAATAGTGCCTGGCAATAAATCTTTGTTAATGATTGAGGGAATGTGTTCCTCTAATTTTCCTCTGTCAATATATTATGATGGACAATGTCAATTCTCATTCCCACCCTAGAGCAAGAGTCCACCAAGAGCCCAGGGTAACGTCTTCTCTCCCTGCACAGCCCCTGCATCCTGCACACATCGGGAGGTGCTCCATGGATGTTTGATGAATGAGCTTATTGAGGCCCCCACTGTGCCTGGCCCTGCACTGGTGTTCTGGGGAAGCAGGCAATGATTAGAAAGCTGCTGAGATACTGGGCGCTCCACCTGGTGTACTGAGGGTAGAAGAACGGGCAAGATCACTTGCTCTTTGGAGTGGGGCGAGGAGGAGGCAGGGAAAGACTTCCTAGGGCATGTAGCTTTTGGCAGAGCCTTGTTGGATATGGTTATAAAAATGATTATAAAAATGAAGATTTTTTAGGGACTTTCCTCATGGCTCAGCAGGGTAAGGATCTGTTGCTGTTGCTGCTGTGGCTCTGGTTTACAGCTGTGGCACAGCTTTGATCCCTGGCCCGGGAACTTCCACTTGCCAAAGGTGTGGCCAAAAAATTAAAAAAATAAGTGTTTTTAATTTTTATTTATTTTATTTTATTTATTTACTTATTTTTGTCTTTTCTAGGGCCGCGCCTGTGGCATACGGAGGTTCCCAGGCTAGGGGTCTAATCAGAGCTGTAGCCGCCAGCCTACACCACAGCCACAGCAATGTGGCTGCCAAGCCACGACGGGAACTCCAAAAATAAAGTGCTTTTAAAATTAAGACTTTTTGGCCTATTGAAGCTAGGTGCTTCTTATTTAATACCTCAGTTCATCAGGATCACAATCTTAAAAATAGGTATTATTGTCATCGTTTGACCAATAATAAAGCAGAAGCTCAAAGGAGATAGCGAAGTGGTCCAAGTCATTCAAGAAATGAATAGGAAAATTGTGACTTGGTACCAGATTTCCACGACACCAGAGATTCCATGCTTAATGCCACATTCTCCTGCCTCCAAATCCATACACACTGCAGAACACAACAAACATGGTCTTTCCTAAAAATCACCTTCCACCTGCCCCCCTGGAGAGTGTCACAGTTAAGTTAGGCACAAAAGTACAGGCGCCTTCTTCTCTTGCTGTGGCTCCACAAATGAGAGTCTGCAGAGTCTGAGGACTGGAAGCCTGGACTCTGAGCCAGCTCTGCCACTTACTAGCTGTGTGTTACTGAGCGAGATGCTATCCTACTATGGGCTTCAGTTTCATCATCCGGAATATGGCAGTGAGAATAGTGGTACCTAACCCATAGAAGGGTTATGAAGATTAAATAAGTTATGAAACACTTAGAATGGAGCCTGGAACATAGTAAGCCCTCAGCAAGAATAAGTCATTATTATGTACCTTTTCTACAAAAAATCAGCAAAAACAAACAAACAAAAAAAGGAATGTACTATATATGTAGCTTGGTATCCTATTTCTTCCTGTGGGGTAGGATTTTGTCAGGTGGAGAAGGGCAACCTAAGCAGGTAGGAAAATGGGTACAAAAGCATGGAGGGGGAAGTTCCTGTTGTGGTGCAGCAGAAATGGATCCGACTAGGAACCTTGAGGTTGCAGGTTCGATCCTTGGCCTCATTCAGTGGGTTAAGGATCCAGAATTGCCATGAGCTGTGGTGTAGGTCACAGACACGGCTCTGATCTGGTGTTGCTACGGCTCTGGGCTCTGGCATAGGCTGGCAGCTGTAGCTCCAATTGGACCCCTAGCCTGGGAACCTCCATATGCCGTGGGTACGGCCCTAAAAAGACAAAAAAGACAAAAAAAAAAAAAAAAAAAAAAAAAAGAAGCATGGAGGTCAGGAAAATATGTGATGTATGTTTGGGGAAGTTCGGAGAGGACCACTGTAGCAGGTGATGTGGACGAGGGCTGGTCATGAGCGCCTGGAAGGCTCCCTTGACATGATAGGGCTGGGAAGGAAGCCCAGAACTCCACGAGGCTCCTGGGAGCACAGCTCTGCTGTTGGAGCGCAACATTCTCAGTCCTCGTATCCTCTGGCAGAATCCCCAGTGGGGCAGCTGGGATGGGGCCTGGCTTTCCCCAGGGGCCAGAGTTTGTGCAGGCCAGGCTGCTGTCTGCCCAGCCCCAGGCTCCAGGCCTGCTTTTCACTCAGGCATCTGTGGCATTCTTTCCTCCTTAGAGAAGAGAGGAGGGGGAAGGGGCTGCAGGGGGCAGGGCCCCCTCAGCATCTGGAGGCACCACCTTGGGGTGAGCCTGCCTCTGAAAGCCCAGGCTCGGGAAGGCAGGGCGAAGGGGCCAGGGCAGCCTGCCAGGGTGGGCTCCCCTTCTCAGCAGAGGTCTAATGGGAGCTGACAAGAGCAGCTGTGGGCCTTTGATCTGCCCTTCAGGTATGTGTCCCAGCTTGGGATGGGGAAACTGGAATGAGGAATGTTGATGGGGGCGGAGATAAGAGAGGATCAGTCCAACCAGGCAGAAAGGGCCTGGGCCACCAGGCCAGGGCTCAGAGGAAGAAAGAGAAAAACGGAGCTAGAAAAAGACCTGCATAGCCCTCAAAGGAATGGCCATTTGGGCCCTTCCTCACCCACTCAGGGGGAGGCCCTGAAGGTGAGAGAGGCTCATCTGGACTCAGCCTCGGCCTGGCCAGGCCCTACTCGCATGGGTGGGGCTCAGACTGCCACGTGGTCTTCATTTCAGGTCTGCACGTGGGCACTCCACCCTGCCGCACCTGGCCAGACAGAAGGTGGGGCTGCGCTCAGACAGGGGTCGGCCTGGGCAGGCGAATTAGGATGGGGGCCTCCTGGAGCTGCCAGCCCTAAGATCAGAGGCCCAGCCAGGGCCCAGTGGGTATTTTTCCAGTTGGCCCCGGCCCAGGAGACACCTGCTTGGCATGGCCCAGACAGATCCCAGGAGTCTTCCCCTTACAGATTCTTAGGCCATTAGGACTCCCTCAGCAGTGCTTTACCCAGTGGTCAACCAGCATTTTCTCGAAGACTTCCAGGGACAGGTTGCTCATCACCTTTCCAGGTGGCTTACAGGCTTGCTTTGTCACACCCAGCACCCCTGCCCCACCCTGGGCTGATTCTGTCAGCCTTGATTGCTGCCTCTTTCAATGAAATCCCCAGATGTGGACCCAGAAGGAATCAGGACATGAGCCCAGTGGAAGATTAGGCAGCGATCCTATCCTAGGGCTCCTCTAGGATGCAACAGACTCTGGGGGAGCCAAACCCATGGACGGCTATGGTTCTTGCTCCACGTCGGACTGTCTCACTTCAGCGTCAGGCCATTTCACCACATTCCCACCTCATGCCCTACCAAGAACTTCTCTCACACCTCCAGTCCCAGGGGACTTGGCACCTTTCCCTTCTTGGACTTGCTCTGGTCGTTAGGAAGTGATTCCCTATGAAGAGTCAGAATTCTCCTCTCTATCCCTTTCCTCTTGGGCCTACTCTGCTTTGTAAACTCTTAGAGTGGCAAAGCCAACTTTGGGAGCAGGAGAAAGAGTACCATGATCTACACTCCCACCTTGAGTTTTCCCTGGCCTCTGGCTGGTCCCTCCCCCTCAAAGTTGGACCTGAGGAGTTTTGTCCAGATCAAAAATGCTTTATAGATTTTCTGCCCCATGACAACTCTTCACCTTTCTGAAAATGGACACCACGCCTCCTACCCGTCCCCATAGTTTTCTCTGTTCCAGAATAAACAACTCCAGCTCCTTCAAAGATCCCTCCTACCCAGGATGTGAGTTCTTGTCCCCTCCACAGCCAGTTAATTCCCCAAAGTGGGGAGGGAAGGGCAGAAATCCATAGTGGCCTTCCTCAAGGACTCAGAAATGTTTGCTTAGGAAAGAGTGGGGAGGCCCATGTTGGACTCTCATCTTCTTTCTCTGCCCAGTCTTGCCCTTGGCCTTGAGTTGCCCAGTCACCCCTAATCATAATGCCCCCAGCAGCAACACCCCAAGCAGCCACCTGATGCCACTGCCAAGTCTTTGTGCCCTGCTGACTCCTCCTTTCCCCTCTTGCATAGCCTAAACTTTGTAGAGCACAAGGAGCTCCCCAGGAAGCAAACCTCCCCTCAGGACCTTGATCTTGTTAGTTCCTAAAGAACCCAGCTCTGTGAGCCATGCAGGCTTGACAACCTCTGTTTGTTGCCTGACTTTACAGTTGCCCCTCCTTCTGGATCCCCCTCAGCTTCTTCAGAGGCCAGACCTAGAAATCTGACAGATGCTAGTTTGAGGAAAAACGGGATCTGCTTCCATTTAGGAAGTGCGAGCTGGCCATCCCTAGCTCCCAAGGGCCACTACAGCATCAGAGGTGGGGCTGAACTCAGCGGCAATCCTGGGCCAAAATCTGAGGCCTGGCCCAGAACCTCGGGGGAGGCCTGGGACCCTGGCAAGCCCTCCAGGAGATGACAGCATCAGAGGGAGCTTGCAGACCAGCCTCCTCCATCCCCATCCCCTTGCCCCCTTCCTCCTCCTCTTCAGGCTGCTGAAGAGCTGGAATGTTACCCTCTCTCCCTAGGGTGGTCACCTGCTTCCTCCCCACCTGAGCTGTGGGCTGCTGCTGAGGAGGTGGAGGAGGGTGGGGAAGGGGCTGGGGAGCACTAGCTAACCTTGGACTAGAAGAATGTGCAGAACAGGCAGGCAACAGGGCCTCTTTCCCCGCCAAGGGCCCAGTGATAAAGAAAAGGGGAGGGGGGCAGCTGGAGGCCGGTGGTGGGGAGTACAGAGAATGTGCTGTGTCAGCCTTGTGCTCAGCCCTGAACTAACAACTCCCTCCCCCTCTCTTCCCGCCCCTCCCCCCCTTCCCTCTTTCCTCTCCATTCGAGGTCTCCATAGCCCGTTCTGTCTGTCTTTGTCTCCTCCTCTCTTTGTCTCTGACTCTTTCTGGTGGCCTCTGTTTCTCTTTCCAGCTCACTCTGTCGGCCTCTCCCTGCCCCTTTCCCCCCAGCCTGGCCTGTGGCCCTCTCTCCATTTTATTTCTCTGCTTGGACCTCTCTCTGTTTGCTTTTCTCCCAATGCATCTCTTTCTCTAGGTTTGGCCATCTCTCAGTGTCCCCATGCACATCTTCTTTTTATTTTATTATTTTATTTTTATTATTTATTTATTTATTTATTTACTTTTTAGGGCCGCACCCATGGCATATGGAGGTTCCCAGGCTAGGGGTTGAATTGGAGCTAGGCTAGGGGTTGAATCGGAGCTATAGCTGCTGGTCTATGCCACAGCCACAGCAAAGCCACACGATCCGAGCTGCGTCTGTGACCTACACTATAGTTCACAGCAACGCCAGATAGATCTTTGACCCATTGAGTGAGGCCAGGGATCGAACCCCCAACCTCATGGTTCCTAGTCGGGTTTGTTTCCACTGCACCATGATGGGAACTCCCCCCACATGTGTCTTCTTTTCTCTCTCTCTCTCTGTGTCTCTCTGTCTTTCTCCCTGCCTGTCGCTCTCACTCTCTGTCTCTGCTCTGCTCCTTCCCTGCCAGCTCTCCCTCTCCCCCACCCCCACTGTGTGGTTCCCAAGAGGATTTAGGCAGCTGCTGAACCACCAAAGGTGAACCCGGGCACCCACTGGTCGGCTCTGCCTCTGAGAGTGGCCAGGGCCTGGCTGCCTTTCCCAGCGCTGAGAAGGAGGGAGTGAGAGCAGGAGGAGGGCACCAGGGAAGGTTTGTACAGGAAAGACTGGAGAAGGAGGAAAGCAATCTTTCATGTCTGATGAACCATGCATAATACCGAGCACTTTCACAGATCTCTTCCTTTATCCTGTGACGGAAAGACCCTTTCATCCTTATTTTCCTGGTGAAGATACTTAGAGACGGAAGTGACTTGGCCAAGATCACACAGCGTGACAGTGGAAGAGCTGCTGGGAATTGAACCCAGGACTTTCTGCCCCCATTGCCCATAGGGAGAGGGCCCATTCTTTGGCTGTCCTGAGGTCACCTCGCCAAGCCCATGCCCACCTCTGTTGAAAGTGCTCTTGCTCTGGAGTTCCCATTGTGGCTCAGCAGAAACCAATCTGACTAGCATCCATGAGGATGCAGGTTTCATCCCTGGCCTCACTCAGTGGGTTAAGGATCCAGCATTGCCATGAGCTGTAGTGTAGGTCACAGACATGGCTTGGATCTGGCCTTGCTGTGGCTGTGGTGTAGGCCAGCAGCTGTAGCTCCAATTCGACCCCTAGCCTGGGAACCACCATATGCCACAAGTGCGGCCCTAAAAGGCAAAAAAAAAAAAAAAAAAAAAAGAAAGTTCTCCTTCTCTGGGATTCAGGTCTTTGGCTTTCCTAGTAAGAGCCTCATTTGAAGACCCACTGGAAAGCAGGGCTGCTGAGATTCGAGGTATCACAGTGAAGCCACCCTGAACTGGCCTCCAGGACAGAAACCCCTGGGGCCTCTGGGAGATGTGGCTGAACAGATGGCATTTTTCAGGTGACACAGAGAGTCCCTGCTGGGAGGGTCTTTGTCCTTGTCCTAGTCCAGCCCCTTTCATGGCAGACAGGGACACCGAGGCCCAGAGTGTGGGAATGGGCCCAGGCCACCTCAAGACGTGCCCTCAGAGGAAGGGGGAACAACACTGGAAGAGGAAAATTCTTAGGAGCTAGTTTGGCATAAATAATACGAAAATTCTGTGCAATCCACCCCTATCAAGCCATCCACAGCCCAGCTTTGGACAAAGCACTTGGGGAAAAGTCTGGGGCAAGTCCCTGTATCCAGTCTTTTCTAATCTCTGGGGCTTGCTGGGGTCTCTTGGTCCAAAGCCTTGGGCTCCTCCATTCTTTCCCTCTGGGGGGCTGTCAGGCACCAGCCAAGGCTGGCCATGCAGCTGGTCAGGAAGAGAACTCTCTACTGAGACAGAGACAAGAGAGAATGAGAGGAAAGCAGAGAAAAAAAGGACAAACAAAGAGAAGGGATAGCAAGAGACAGAGGCAAAGAAGGAGAAGCAGAAAGCGTGAGCAGGCGAGCAGGCCTGTGGTGGGCCCGGAGGGAGTGTTCTTCTCGGGGCAAAGAAGCACTAGTCCTGCCCAAGTGCACCATCTTCAGAGGACTGTTCCCGCACATGATCTCATTTTTCTCCTCACAACAGGCCTGAAGAGTTTCCTGGTGGCCCAGTTGGTTAAGAATCCAGCATTGTCACTGCTGTGGCGCAAGTTTGATTCCACATGTCAAGGGCAGGTCCAAAAAAAAAAAAAAAAAACAACAACAACCCAACAACAACAGGCCTGTGACCTTGGCAGGGCTGAGAACATTGTTGCCCATTTGCCAGAAGAGGAAATTGAGGCCCCGCAGAGCAAAGCCATTTGTCCAAACTCTGGTGCAGAGAGCCAGTGGCCAACTGGAGGCCTCCAGCAAGCTTCTGGTGGCCTTTGCCACTTTGCCCTTGGTCCACCCTCGGAGACAGTGGCATGGAGCTACCCTGAGAAATTCTCAAGTGAAAAACAGTCAAGGTAGAGAAGGGAAGCCAGAGTTGCTGGAGGGTGTTTAGAGGGAGAAAGAAAATGATTAAGGAAGAAGAGAGATTGGCTGAAAGGGGGATATGAAAGGAGCCAGCAGACAGGGTTTGGCGGCTGGGATGAGTCAGGCCAACGGCCTCCTGAGATAGAGATCTACAAATATCTCTGAGGTGTTAACAGCCAAGTTGGCTTCAAGGAAGAGGAGGAGGAGGAGGAGGTGAAGCATAGCCAGAGCAGGAAGAAGAGGGGAGGAGTGGGAAATAGAGTGGCCTGGCCATTCAGTGAGGGGACACCTGCCTCGGGAACTGCAGGAACTATGCTGGAAGAGGCAAGGTGGGCTGGGGACAGGGCCTTGGAGGGCAGCCCCAGAGAGCTACAAGGGACCAGAGCAGGAGCCCCCTGCCCCAAGGCGGGTGCTGACCTCAACCTCATCCCACCCCTGGAGTAGGCAGGCCACTGCTCATTTTCTGCCCCCCACCCTGAAGTCAGGCCCCGAGCCAACTTGGGTCTCTTTCATTTCTAATAGGACTGACTCTGATGTCCTCTGCCTATTCCCCAGCCTGGGCCTGACCAGCCATCTTCATGCACTACCTCAGGACTGGTCCGTCACCTAAGGGTAGGAGCTGTAGGGAGCAGGAGGCCACCATCCTGGGCTTGTCTCCTCCTGTCTCCCAGGGGCCCAGGTGCTGGGAGGCCTTGGTGACCTGGAGAGGGTGGAGCCCCCTTTCCTCAACGCAGAGAAGAGGCCATGTAGAGATGCCACCCACAGATGGCAGAGGCTGGTGCCTGGGCCTCACACCCACACACTTTTCTGTACTCTGCCCAGTGTCCTGATGAGAGGCCTGGGGCACTGATCCCACTTTAATCAGTTGTGGAAACTGACACTCAGACAGGGAAACGAGGTTCCTGTGTTTCAGATGAAAATGTGGCCTGGAGAAAATGGAAGAAATGGGACGGCCGCTGCTTTTCTTGAGGGATTTGAAATATTGTCCCACCCCACCATCAACCAAAGTGTACACAAACCTCTCTCTCTCTCATACACATACACTGACTCACTCACTCACATATGCATGCAGGTATCTCTTCTAGAAGCGCTCCCTCCTGCAGTAAAATGGAGGAACATGGGCAGGGCTCAGAGGGGACCGAAAAAGCCTCATATGTTTTTTTTTCTTTTCCTGTGTAGTAGCTCACTGCTGCCATGGCTCTGCAAGGTAGAGCTCATGATTCCATTTCACAGATGAGAAGACTGAGGCTTAGCATGATGGACTGAGTGACTGGCGCCCTCACAGCTAGAGAGTGGTAGAGCAGGGCCTCAAACTCAGGTGTATCTGTGTCCACAGGCTGTAGTCTTTGTAGTCTTTGTGGCCTCCTCTGGGGATGGAAATTCTGTAGCTTCCTCCCTTTTCCCCCTCTGTCCATTTTTTTTTTTTTTTTTTTTTTTTTTGCCTTTTAGGGCCACGTATGGAGTTTCCCAGGCTAGGGGGCAAATCAGGGCTGTAGCCACTGGCCTACACCACAGCCACAGCAACACCAGATTGGAGCCGCGTCTGCGACCTACACCATAGCTCAAGGCAGCGCCAGATCCTTAACCCACTGAGCAAGATCAGGGGCCGAACCTGTGTCCTCATGGATCCTAGTCAGATTCATTTCCACTATGCCACAATGGGAACTCCTCTGCCCACTTTGGTTGCAAGCTTAGCCTTCAGGATATTCTCCTTGGGGCCTCCTCTAAAGCCACATCTGAGGAAATGAAGCCAGGCCAGGCACATGGGCAACGGGAGATACCTGGTTTTCATTGCTGCAGCAGGAGGGATGAGTAACTTCTGTCTGCCCCTCTTGGCTCCCTGCAGGGAGGGCTGGATGGGCAGCTCCTTCAGAGTAGCCATGCTGGGGCCTTCTGTCTTGCAGCCAGGGATCCCCACCCTAGGGATGCTCTGGTACAGCCCACATGGGGTACCAAATGGCTGAGATGCCCCAGAGAGGAAACAGAAGGATGAGAGAGGGACAGGCACAATGGAGACTATCGCCTCCAAGACATAACTCCTATCTTCAAAGTGCTTCCTGAAATATGCCATGCAGACCTCACGCCAAAAAGGAATGAGAGAAAGGGAGAGGTTATTATTCCTATTTTCCACATGAGAAAATGAGGACCAGAGAGGGCAAGCAACTTTTGCAAGGTCACACAGCTAGACTATAGAACAGTGCATTGAGGGTTTTTCTAAATTGCACTCCATGGTAAAACAAACATACACACACGCACATATACCTATATAAAATACATACACATATATAGAATACATACATATATGTATTCTATATATGTGTGTATATGTAAAAGCATGTATGTATAAAATGGAAACAGAAGTTTCATGAAACAGTACTTATCCTTACTGCACAGACGTACTCTATTTCTTATTTTTTATAATATTTTGAGCATTTTATATTTCTTGAGATTTGTGTAATGATACTTCAAATGGTCTATGTGAATATACCTTTTTTTTTTTTTTTGGCTGTGCCCACAGTATGTAGAAGTTTCCCAGCCAGGGATTGAACCCGAGTTGCTGCAATGACAAGGCCAGATCCTTAAGCTGCTGCGGCACAAGAGAACTCCTCTATTTCCTATTTTTAAAATCCTAATCAAGGTTCCCGGAACTGATTACAAGACTTGCTAATAACTTGCACTCTGCAGTTTGCAAAAGACTGTTCCGGGGGCCTACAGGTCATAGACTCGGTTCCACCATCTCCAAAGCCAGAGTGGGCTCCTGGGTTGTGCTCTGCTGTCTAATTTTGAAAGAGAGCAGAGAAAATGGGCTGAGTTTGGTCAAGCGAGGAGATAAGCTAGTGGAAGATTGAACTGGGGTGTTGTGATTTCTGAGGCCAGAAGATCTCCTGGTTAGAGCTTCCTGCGCCTCCAAGCAAGGTAAAAGCCAGAGGGACCTCAAAATGCTGCTCCCTGAAGGTACAGAGAACCAGGATGCTAACACTGAGGCCTGATGGGGTGGGTCCCATGACATACAGGAAGGGATCTTCTAGAAGGGGAGGTGGAATCATTCTGTGAGAGGTGCAGCCCTCACGCGTGTGTATGCATATCAGTACACACACACGAACACACCAGAAAACTTCTATTGCAGCCCCCTCCCCACAGTCAGGGGTTTGGTATTCCCTCTCCAGACAGGTGTGGGCCTCAGACCCCTGCTGCTAGAAGGGGGACAGGCTTTAGTGGGCCTTGGTGACTTGGGCAGCTCAGAGGGCATGGGCCAGTGGCATCTCTGGTTCAATCCTGGCCTCCAAGGAAGACCTGGCTGGGAAGGAGGAAGTGCTGGGGGCCCTGGGAGGAGGCGAGTGAGTTGCTCAGGACTGGCTCCCATTTTGAGTCAGGGCTGAGCCCCAGCATGGCCCCCGAGCACAGCAGATGCAGAGTTCAGAGAAGCCAGGGCAAAGGCTGGGGTGGAAGATGGGCGGACTATGATCTCATTGCCCAACACCCTTCAAAGGATGATGGCTTGAAGGCTCAGGAAGGATGGGAGGACCAGAATAGCAGACTTGAATGTTGGAACTGCCTGGAGTCCAGACAAAAGAGGGAGGGTATTGGAAATAAAAGAACTACCAAGAAGATTTTCTAAAAGAACTCAGAGGAGTTTCCACTGTGGTGCAACGGGATCAGCAGCACCTGGACACAGGTTCAATCCCTGGCCTAGCACAATAGGTTAAAGGATCTGGCCTTGCTGCAGCTGAAGCATAGGTTGCAACTGTGGTTCAGATCTGATCCCTGGCCCAGGAACGCCATGTGCCACAAAGCAGCCAAAAAAGAAAAAAAAATTAATTAATTTTAAAAAATTTAAAAAACGAACTCCAAAATGGAAAAGTCATACACAAGGCTACCAAGTGAGGCAGACAACCATGCCATTGGGGAATGGAGTCACAGTGGGGGAAAATCAGAAGGTAGTGATGCCAGCAGAGAGGCATAGGCAGCGGGAAGTGTTTAAGAGCTCTACTTGGAGGCCACAAGATCCAAAGGAAAGGGCTGGGCCTGCTGTTCTGGGAAGACAGGGAGAAAGCCCACAGCCTGGTACCCAAAAACACTTGTGACCAGGAGGGAAAAGCAAACAGAGGCAAAGATGCAATGAAGAGCAACAGAGGCTACAAGATGGAGACTTGGGTGACTTATTAGTTAAGAATAAAGGTTTTGGAGTCAGACAGCTCTTGCTAAAAGGCTTGGCTAGGCCACATGCTAGTTGTGTGACCCTAGGCAAGTCATTGAATCGTGCTGAGCCTTTATTAGCTCCTGTACCAAATGAAGATGAGCATGCTTCATATCTTGTGTCTGCCTCACAGTAGGTATTGTGATTCCATGATAATATATGTAGAGTGCTTATTACAATCCTGGGCACATACAAAGGCAGCTATTATGATTATCACTTACCGTCCATGCTACATACCTCCAGCAAGGTCCCCACCTCCATGCCTTTACTCGGTCTCTTCCACCTGCTGAGAAACCCTCTCACCTCCTCAGCACTTATTCAAATCCTGCCCATGCTTTAAGGCCCAGCTCCAAAGTGACCTCCTCCACAAAGCCAGCTCTGATTGCCTCTCAGCTGCCCGGCTCCTTTTCCTCCAAAGCTCTCAACATTCTATCTGTGCCTTTTTCAGGCACTTGTCACCTTCTATCTTTTATTAAAACCTTTGGCATGTCTCCTCTCTCCCACTAGATGGGCAGCTCACTGAGCAGAGGAATCACATCTCACTCGGTGCTAACTCACCACAGTGCCCAGCCCAGGGATGTTAAATGCACTGTTGTCATTTTAAATGACTTCATCTCTAAGTCCAGAGTCCTGAAGACATTTGTAGGTATGAGGTGGGAACCATCAGTGACTCAAAGAACTCACGGAGACTGGAAGATTTTTGAGTATAGCATCGATTTTCAATGGGGGAAAGGTAGACTTTGCCAATATGAAACCACTTAGCTCAGTCTGGAACTTTGACAAAATTGTCAAGAAAACCGTCAAGTTGCTAGTTGTCAGGAAACCTCCCAGGAGGTGAGGAAGCAGTACCAGGGCCAACTGGGCCTCACTCTATTTTGTGACTGTGTCAGTCTCTGGAGTTCAACAAAGCTCTGACAAGTCTACTCACCCTGTGCTTGTGAACAAGGTGGAGAATTGTGGGCTGGAGAAGTTCCGGTGAAGGGCTTTTGCAGCTGAACAATGGAACTTGAAGAGTCTTGATTGATGTCAGCCAGGAAGGAACTATTTAGCATGCTGCTACAGGGTCTTGGGCCTCCATTCTTGCCTGCACATCAAGGTTATCAGTGACCTGGAGGAGGATGCAGAAGGCATGGTCACCAACAGATTTCCCAAGACCCGAAGCTGTGAGGCCTAACTAATATGTTGAATTTAAAAATGAAAACAACACAAAAAAATCTCAATGGACTGGGAGCAGGGGCTAAAACCCACTAGATAAAACTGAATGGAGGTCAACGTGAAGTCTTGCGTTGAGACTAAAAGCCCAACTACATAAATACAGGCTGGGGAGACGGGGCTTAACAGCCACATGTGTGAAAAAGTCCAAGGACTTTGAGTTGACCACAAGCTTCACAGAAGCCAACAGTGTGACGTGGTGGTGACAAAAGCTAATGAAATCTCAGGCTGTATGAATAGAAATACAGTTCCCAGATGCAGGGAGTTAATAGCTCTATTGGACTCTGTCTGTCCAGACCATCTGGAATATGGGGCCTGATTGTAGTCAACCCACATTTGCCAAGGCATGCTGATAAACAACAAGGGCAGGTCACCCAGGCCAGAGATGTAATGCATGAGAAATAGAGAAACTGGGGCCATTGACCCTGTGCAACAAGGCCCCTGAACCTTGGTCTAAAAGAGCAATGTCTTCCACAGGTTCAATCATATTGAGCACTCACAATATGCTGAACACTGTGTGAAGGGATTCGTGGATGTGGAACCCCCATAACCACCCTAAGAGAGTCACCATCATCTGACTCAGAGAAATGGAGTAACTTGCAGGAGGTCACACATCTAGAAGTGGCAGAGCCAGCCCACAACCCAAATCTGCTTGGCTCCAAAGGTCATGCTTCTGTGCAAATAGCTAAAGATCAACACAAGGCAGGGGGAACAAGGATGGTCTGTACGGTCTGAGTAGGCATATCGGGGATCTGTGTGTGGAAACTGCTAGAAAGTATGACTTCAACTCAACACATACATGGTTTTGCATTTTTGCTTTGTTTTGTTCAGTTTTGCTTTCACTTTTTATTATGGAAACTTTCACATATATGTAATAGTAGCCAAAATGGCTTCATGAGTTCCCATGTATGTACCAACAATCCACCTTTAACAATTATCAACTTATGGCCAATCTTGTTCCACCCCTATCTGCACCCACTTCCCATCCAAGGATTATTTTGAGGCAGATTCCAGACATCCCACCAGAGTGTAAACAAACAGGGATTTTAAACAGACTATCTATCACAGGACAGTCAGCCCTGTCCTGAGATAGAACTGGAATCCAGGAAAGAGATAGAAGGAGCATATTGTCACTGGAGGGGCGAAATTGTCTCTGAGGCCATTCTCCATTCATATAAATGAGGAATAGCCACAGCCTGCTCCTCTCTTGGACATAACTAAATGGATGGAGGCAGATCAAAGAGCGGGGGTTGGTGCTGCCATCTGGGCAAAGAAGGCTACTAATGTGCACTGAGCTTGCAAGACTTTTCCCCAGGGGCATAAGCTAGGAAACCCCTTACCCTCTTCAGCCCAGAGTAGCACTGCCCTACCCTTGGTACCCAGAGTTTGCTCAGAAAGAAAATGGAATATATTTCTCTACCCCAACACACACACACACACACACACACTAACACACTCTTAAACACACTTACATACTCACATACCCTATTAGAGTCTTTGGTAGGCATATCCTAGGCTGCCTCTCACGCCTTGCCCTGGAGCCTGACATGAGTCACCTCCTCTCCATTAACATTTGGGCACAGGTCTTCATGGGAGCCAGCCGTGGGAGCAAGCAAACTTCAAGGCTTTGGGGACCTCCAGACCCCAGGTCTAGCCTACACTTCTAGCAGGTGGTTCCTCTGGGCCCTACCCATCCCCTGCCAATAGCCTTTTAAGCATGGCCCTTCTTCACCAGCCCCTCCCTCAGGCATCAGTAGGGCTTCCAGCCATGCCCAGATGAACCAGGGGAACAGCACTTGACCAAGTCAAGGCCCAGAATTCCCTCCCCCTTGGCAGGGCTGTGGTCCCTGACCTGAACAGACACTCTCAAACATGTCAATAGCATGACAGGTATACAGGTTGGGTTTGATGGGTCCCATAGGCACATGACTATGTTAGTTCATCAGTCTTTGACTAGAGGGCAGAGGTTGGGCTCCTGATGTTCTCTCTGAATGAAAAGCAATGCCAATTAGTCTTTTAAATAAGTAAACATATTTTCAGAGAAGATCATGGAGGAGGTAGCAGTAGGGGGAAATTACATGACTGGCAGTATTGGTGGTTGTTGGTGATAACAGTTGTGGCACAAATGTTAAAGTTGAGGCAGGTGAGGACAGCAATGTCAGATCTAATTAACTTAGTCATAATGCTGATGAAAGTGTCAGTGGTGGCAATGAAGGTAGAAGAAATCGTGGTGGTGGTGGTCATGGTGGTGGTAATGACTGAAGGTTTGGGCTCTAGGCAGTTATCTTTGGTGATGTGGAAAATGCTTCCCACAGCAATTCTAAGAACCAAGGCAATTTCTGCAGGCTCAGAGCCTGCCCTGAGAACAGCCCCCTGGCCAGGAGCTGACTTGAACACTCAGGTTCTTGAGATTTGTCATAACGATATCTGTTCAGTTAGGTCAGAGGAGGCTGGAGGATAGACTATACATATGACATCTCTGAATACCTCTTGGCACAGGATTCTGTAACAGGCCAGACAGTGAGTTCTGACCTACACTGGTCTCAGGCAAAAGAGGCACTCCCAAGCACTTTTTATCCAATCCCCCCATCACTAGATATGGCTTCATAAAGACTCGGTCAGGGAGAGCACAGGACTAGACTCGGCCTCTCTTGTAACTAAGGCTCCATCTAAGCTGGGAGAAAAGAGGCTGGATCACTGATGGAGGCTCTTTTCTGTCTCCAGGCAGACAAACCCCATCATCCTGGGATAGAAGCCTAGCAGGGCGCAAGTTGCATTGACTGCTGAATCCTCAGGAGTTGAGGCCTTCTGAGATGGTAACATGAGGTCCCTAGGGAGAAAGAAAGTGATTTGGGAGCCTTGGCTACCCCAGATCAGCTGGTTTTCTTGGGGAGGGCCAGCCCCACTCATTCTGTGGGGGAGTGAGAAAAGGAAGGTTTTTGAAGCTAGATCTGGAATCCAAGCTCAGCTGCTTGCTAACTTTTTGCCCTTGCTCAAGTCCTTCCACTTTATTGCACCTTAGTTTCCTCATCTGGAAAATGGGCTTCTGGAATTTGCAGAGGCTTCCATGACATATTTCTTAACTAGGCCTGGGGGGGCAGCATCAACCCAGGACAGCATCTCAGGACAAAGTCAGGGGTGATGAAGACCCCGGCTGTGTGAACAACATTACTGATAAATTAAGCAAAGGGAATTACTGAAAGAAAAAAGATATGCAGGACTCAACTTCCAGCTTCTTCTTCTCCAATTCATCTTTCTCTCTGAGGCCAGAATAATGTTTCTAAAATTGTTTCTCCTACCTGGAATAGAAAATATCCATGGGTCTCCTCTCTGCCCACCAACTAGAATGAAAGCTCTGGGAGGACAAATGTTTTGTTTGGTTGACTGCTTGATTCCTGGTGCTTAGAACAGACCCTGATACATACTCAGTGTGTGAGACATATGTCAAACATCTAATCCACAGAATTACAAGATAAGAAAATTGTGTTGGAGAGACAGGATTAAGATGGTGGAATAGAAAGACTAGAGCTCACCATCTTCTCTCATGAAAACAACAGAATTACAACCAAATGCTGAACAATCTTCAACCAAATGGACTGTAAACCTTCAAAAAGATATTCTACTTCAGAAGACAAAGAGGAGACCACATAAAGATGGCGGGGGGGATTATATGATATAAGCAACCCCATACCATCAGATGGAAAGCCCACAGACTGGAAAGTAACTGTATCAGAGACTCACCTACAGAAGTGAGAGTTCTGAGCCCCATGTCAGGTCCCCACGCCTAGGGATCTGGCATTGGGAGAAAGAACTCCCAGAGCATCTGGCATTGAAGGCCAGTGGAGCTTGTGCTCAGGAGCTCCACAAGACTGGGGGAAATGGAAACCCCATTCTTGAAAGGTACACACAGGCTTTCATGTGCACTGGGTGCCAGGGCAAAGCAAAGGCTCCATAGGAATCTGGATCAGATCTGATTGCAGTTCTCGGAGGATCTCATGGGAAAACAGGGGGTGACTGGCTTGTTGTGGGGGAAGGAGATAATGGAGGAAAAGGTCTCAGGAATATTCATCAGCTGTGTTCCTCTAGAAGTGGCCATTTTGGGAAAACTGGCCCCACCCATCAGTCAGCTGAGAAGCCCCAGGGCAAACAACAATCCAGGCGGGATTACAGCCCCACCCCTCAGTAAACAGGCTACCTAAAGACCCCTCAGGCACACAGCTGCCTCTAATCTCACCCAGAGACAAAGCCCCACCCACCAAGGGGATAGGAATCAGTTCCACCTACCAGTGGGCAGGCACCTATCCCTCCCATCAGGAAGCCTACAGCAAGCCCCCATGCCAACTTCAGCCACAAGGGGGGCAGACACCAGAAGCAAGAGAGATTGCAACTCTATTGTCCGCAAAAAGGAGACCACACCAAAAACCTATAAAAATGAAAAGGCAGAGAACTATAATTCAGATAAGGGAACAAGAAAAAAACCCAGAAAAACAGTTAGGTGGTCTGGAGATTCTCAGCCTTCAGGAAAAAGACTTCAGACTTACGATGCTGAAGATGATGCAAGGCTTTGAAAACAAACTGGAGGCAAAGACTGATAATTTACAGCAAACACTGAGCAAAGAAATACAAGATTTAAAACTTAAGCAAACAGAGATGCAAAATACAATAACTGAAATAAAAAATTCATTAGAAGCAACCAACAGCAGAATACAGGAGGCAGAAGAATGAATAAGCGAGGTGGATTACAGACTGGTGGAAATCACAGATGCAGAACAGAAAAAGGAAAACAGATTGAAAATAAATGGAGACAGTCTAAGAGAACTCTGGGACAACGTTAAATGCACCAACATCCATATTATAATAGTGGTGCAAGAAGTGGAGAGAGAGAAAGGGCCAGAGAAAATATTTGAAGAGATAACAACTGAAAACTTATCTAACATGGGGAAGGAATCACTCAAATCCAGGAAGCACAACGAGTAACATATAAAACAGACCCAAGGGGGAATACCCCAAGACACATTAATTACACTAAACTATGCCTGTCACAATGTCCAGCACACAGTGGGTGTTCTATGACCAGCAGGAGTTCCTTTTCCTCCCTTTGAATCTCACTGAGGCATCATGGCCTTCCCCATCACCTTACCCCCTTTAAGTACCTGAATATCCCCTAGTAGGAGGCTAGGTGGCTGAGAGACATGAGTTGCCACCATTTGACCCAATTCATTGGGAAAACTCCAGGTTTTTCACAGGGAACTCTCCCAGAATGCCAAAGGCTGATGATTTCTTTGTGACCAGGAGAGAGGAAAGTGGCTCTTCCCTGATTCCTTGGGCAGATGTGGCAGGGCTGGCCAAAGAAAGGCCACTGTGTGCTTTCTTCCTGCTCTAGTGTCCTCTGGCACCTATTCCCAAGCCCCTCCATCTGGCACAAAGCATATGCTATCTGGTAACATCTCATGCATTGTTGTTAGGAAACTTTCTATTATTTAACTTGGCGTGTGTATCTGTGTGTGTATTTATGTGTGTGGGGGGGTGTTTTCTGTCTCTTCAAACTAGACTGCAAAGTCCCCAAGAGCACAAGACATTCCCTTCATTCCTTCTCTCTCCTCTTAGCACAGGGCTGGGCACCTGGAAGGTTTCAGTCCAGTCGAGTTCTTGCTTCTATGATAGGGCAGCTGTTTTGGCTCCTTCCAAAAAGTGTGGAGATTCCAAATCCCTCCCAAGCTCTGGGTCTCTGGACTGAGGGGCCTTCCTGGCTCCACTGAGACCATCATCCTGGTTGTTTCTCTCTCTGGGAAAATCTGTGCAAGCCTCTGACCTGAGATCTCTTGTTCTCTCAGGTGTGTCTCTGTGCCATTGTCTCTACAAGTGAATGTCTTCCAGTCTCTGGGAAATGAAGGCAGGGCCAATGCAAACATTGCAACTGAATCGAATCTTTGTGGCCTAATGATTTTGGAAAATGATTTGCATGGCAGGCTTATTATTTGCAGGATGGGAACCAGCTGTTCCCCCTCTCCCTGACAGCAGGATAAGAAGGAGTGGACTAGAAATAAAGTTGCAGAGACTGAGGTTTCTGACCTAGAGGTCCACCAGCATCCTCTCTAAAATCTCCCAGGGTGGATCATATTCTCCTCCAGCTCCATCTGGCTGAAGGGTGCCTCTCCTTAAGAGGCTCATGGAACAAGAAGCCACAGGATAATCAATAATAGGCAAGACATGGACAGGAAGCTGGAAGTAAGAGGGCCACATGAAGTCTTGAGATGGAGATTGGGACTCCTTGGACCAGGAACATTTTTCTAAGAGACTGTGAGTGGCCACAGGGGGAATTATTCCTCATTGATGGCCAACTGTGTCAGGTGATCTTGAATTTATTCATCTCACTTATCCCTCAAGGTAAGTTTTCAGGGCAAAGGGGCTACCGTGTCTATTCTACTTATGAGGAACCGAGGCTCATTTGGAAAGGTGAAATGACTTGTCCAAAGTCAAACACAGACTACAAACCATGGGGCTGAGATCTGAGACTAGGTCTGGCTCCAAAGTCAGTGCTCTTTACACCGCTCCCCAGACTTTGGTGTCCAAAGAAAGCAGTGACAAGTTGGGCCACTGCTGCTGGTAGCGAGGAAAGAGGGGAAGGGTGTGGCACCCATTCACTGGCACTTGCCAGGAGCAAGGTGGTACCTCAGGCCAGGTTTCATGTGTGAAGCTCCTCGGGACCCAAGTACCATTGGACCTTGATGCTCCAGGCTGGGTGCCAGAGATGGCTGGGGGGCAGCCTCTACACTCCAGCCCTTGCTGGCTCTGAGGAGAGCAGGTGTCAGCACCCCAAGGTCCACAGTCAGTGAGAATGGGCCTGGCCCCATTTAAGGTAAAACTCTACCAGGGCGTCCGGAGCTTTCTGCCAATGCCAAGGTAATATATTCTGAGATGTGATGGCTGGTTCCTACTGTCACAGCTACTGAGAGGCTGCAACAAGAGAATGTGTGTACTACTGCCTGGAAATGGTGCCATGCTCCTGGGTACTCATTAGGTGTTGGAATCTACCTGGCCAAATGAGGGCTAATACAGTGAGGAGACCTGGGGCCTTTGGAGGTGGTGAGGGGTGGGAGGAGCTGGAAAGCCACAGGACCTGGGGTCTGGCAACTAGGAGCCCACTACCTCTCCCTCAAGA
Organism: Sus scrofa; assembly: GCF_054392235.1. Taxonomy (NCBI): domain Eukaryota; kingdom Metazoa; phylum Chordata; class Mammalia; order Artiodactyla; family Suidae; genus Sus; species Sus scrofa. The sequence goes on from NC_139401.1 coordinate 65,243,817, forward strand.
CAGCCTCCGCTTTCTCCCACAAGCCACAAGCAGTGGACTCAGCTCTTTCTACATCTCAGCCACCCCACCTGCTCTACCTCTGCCCACCAGGGAAAACAGCTCTCCTTCCTGCTGTCTCTGCAACAAATCCATGGGCCCTTTTGTGCTTTAAGGACTTTCCAGCTACTCTGGACAGAGAAACAAGTTGTGGCAGGTTTGGGGGAAGGGGATGGTTACCAGAATAACAGCTGTGGGGAAGCCTCAAAGAGTCAAGAGAGTAGAGTTCCAGTTGCCCTTGGCATTCATTGAAATGGAAATGGAGAGGGGGCAGCCATTCTCACAGGCCTTTCCCACACTCCTTTTCTTGCATGGCTCCATGGACATTGCTTGTAACTTCATTCCCTCCCTCTTTTATGCCTGAGCTTGGGGCTCCTGTATTCCCCAGCAAAGCTCTCTCATGCTTGGCTCCCACCCCCATCCCTCACTGGGGGGGTAGCAGAGACCTTCTTAGGGCAAAACACTAGGCATCACAATTCCATCATTCACATTCACCCACGCTCAAGTGGGTCATTTATATGAACCCTGGAATGGCAGACCTGGGAGGAATCTGACAGGACATCATCAAGGTCATCCTTCCCCCCACCCCCACCCCACCCCATCCCTACCCTCTCAGGGAAGGAAACTGAGGCCTAGATAAGGGAAGGGAGCTCTCCAAGGACATACAGTGAGCAAGAGTCTATGCCAAGACTGGAGGCTAGGGCTCCTGAGGGCTTGAAGGGCTCCGGCCGCTCTCTGCCTTTAATCAGATTTTTCAACTCTGAAGGCCCAATGGTCTGGACCCAGGAGATCCTCAGAGAGTGAGGCCCAGTCAAAACCTGCCTGCTTTCTGAAGGGGGGTTTCAGAGGAGTTTTTCCCTTAACTAAAGGGAGCCTTAGACAGTCCCTGGTATCTCAAAGGAAGGAAGTTTTCACCTGTTGCTAGCCTACTGTGTGCAAAATTCTCCCACATGTGATCTTTTATTTCATCCTTAAGACAAACCTGCAGCATTGTTATCCTCATTTTGCAGATGAGGAAACCAAGTGTCAGAAGGGGCTCATATGTGAATAGGTTACATAGCTAGAAAGCAATGCTCTGGGCCCCGGAGCCTGTGCCCTGTGACCTCCATCCCACTGCCACAAAAGACTCCTCAGAGCTCATTTCAGCCGTGCCCCAACTCCAGCCCTTGCTCTTTTCCCCCTCTACCTGTGACCCACCTCCCATTCACCTGGCGTGACCTGGGGAGGAGTGACTGGGTGAGGGATCCACAGAGCAGTGCTCCTGAGAACACCTGGGTCCTGACTCAGCCACCTCTGAGTACCCTGAGGAGTTGGGCAGTAGCTCTCAACACATGGAAGAACTGACAGTATGTGTGCGTGCATGTGTATGTGTGTGTGTGTGAGAGAGAGAGAGAGAGAAATAGTAGGGTGTCTAGGTCAATTCTCTGTTGTGCGTGAGGCTCTGTACGAGTATCTGAGTCTATGCACTTGGGGTTCCATTAGTCTTAGTGGGTCGAGATACATGTCTGGAACTGTGTGTGAGTGTATACATGTGTCTGTCCACACGTGTCACTGCATCTGTGGATTTGTATTTCTTTGCATAAATTTATGTTTCCCTTATGCACCCGCAACCGTGTATATACCCAGTTGTAAACATGTTTGGCAAGCTCTGCCATATCTGGGTGTGGGTGTGGCCCCTATGCCAGTATTTGTGGCTGCTGACCCTGTGATTGGTGTGGCTGACCAGGTGGGCAGAATACCATGCGTTAATACATGTCACTGTGCCTACAGGGTCTCTTTGTGCCACTGAGGGAAAGTCTACACACGTGTCCAGGTCTGGGGCTTTGTGTGAGGACAGCTATTTGCTGTGCACACAAGTGAGTATATCTGCACACGAGTCTGTGACTCTGGGCACCTGGTACACATGGATTTCCATGAACACTCAGGCCTGATGTCAATCTCCACCAGTAAGGCTCAGGGGTCCCCAGCAGCCCTCAGCTTTTGTGTCCCACCCCCACCATGCCGAGGAATCAGGACCCATCGGGTGTGAGCATCCCTATTACACCCTGCCAAGTGCACTAATCCCCCTGGGGAAGTCATTACCAACAACCATACACAGCCGGAGTTGCTTAATCACTCTTAAGAAATTTCTTTATAATCTGAGTAAATTACTTTAATTACTTGCAACTAACAATTAGCGTTTGAAGGTTTCCCTTCCAGAGGAACAAGCCTCCTGCTCTGGACTTCCAGTCCCCTCCTCCTCCGGGGTGAGGGCGGCTCACCTGGCCACCCCTCCTACCAGGCGCCAGGCTGCCCCCTCCTCAGCCCAAAGAGCCTCACCACAGTGGCCCAGTCCCTGGCTTGGCTTCAGTGGGTACTCAGTTTCTCAATGGCGCTCCAAGTGCTCCTTCCTGACCCTAACACCCTCACCTGAAGAGGAGGCAAGAACAGCAGCAGGCCCTAACTTAGCCTCCCCCAATACACCCCCACAGGGCTTGGCTCAGTTCTGGTCTTATCCTGGGCTCTGCTCCCAAAGGCCAGAACTTTCCCTCTCCAGGCCTCCTCCTCCCCAGCCACCCTCTATCTCTCCTGATATGTAGGACAAGCAGCCACTGCCTCTCAGCTCCTCGAATGGAAGGGGCACAAGGGTGCAGGTATCTGAGAGCCAAGCCAGTCTTCAAGTCAGGCTGCTGCCAGCTTCTCTTAAACCTCCCCCAAAGAAGTGCTGGTCCCACTCAGCTTGTACACACTACACAGGGAGCCCTCTGGAAGTTCCTAGAGAAAAGGTGGCATGCTGTAAGAGGAGGATAAGGGACACTGGCTTTAGTTAGAGTCTTACCTCTTCATCTTGGCTCTGCTGCATGACCTTGAGCAAGTCGCTTCCCCACTCGAAGCCTCAGTATCGTTATGTGTAAAATGTGAGGCTGACCTCACACTTGTGTGTGGAGATTAAACTCCTCCCCCCAGTGGCACCAGGGAGACACACACGCTAATTCCCCCACGTGCCAGGGGCAGGGGGCATCTCTGTGTGGCTGGATGCTGCATGCATAACCATATAGAAGGGTACAAGATGTCCCCCAGATTCTTCTTCTCATGTGAGTACCTTGGTGTGTGTGTTTATGTACACATATGCATATGAATGCAGAGATGAGTGTGTGTGTGTGGGTGTGTGTGGGTGTGTGTGTGTGTGTGTGTGTAAAACTTGAAGGAGGAAAAAAAGTAAAAATAGAACTACCATGCAATCCAGCAATCCCACTCCTGGGCATCTATCCAGAGAAAACCATAATTCAAAAAGACATATGCACTCCAATGTTCACTGCAGCACTATTTACAATAGCCAAGACATGGAAGCAACCTAAATGTTTATCAACAGAGGAGTGGATAAAGATGATGTGGTACATATATACAATGGAATATTACTCAGCCATAAAAAAGATTAATGCAATCTTGCCATTGCAATAATGGATGTAACTAGAGCTTCTCATACTAAGTAAAGTAAGTTAGAAAGACAAACATCATATAATATGACCTATATGTGGAATCTTAGAAAAAAGAATACAAATGAACTTATTGGCAAAATAGAAATAGACTCACAGACTGTGAAAAACGTGGTTACCAAAGGGGATAAGTCGGGGTGTGAGGGGTGAACTGAGGGTTTGGGATTGTCATGTGTAGACAAAGGATGCGGAATGACTGGGCAATGGGGACCTGCTGTACAGCACAGAGAACTCTACCCAGTATTCTGTGATCATCTATGTGGGAAAAGAATCAGAATTAATGGATATGTGTATATGTATGACTGGGTCATTTTGTCGTAAAGTAGAAATTATCACAGCCTTGTAAATTAACTATACTTCAATAAAACTTAAAAAAACAAGAGTGAGGATAAGGAAAGAGGAAGATGCTAGGGAACAAGTCTCCTGCCTCCTCCTCCCTGCCAGCAACTTTCTCCCTCTGCCCAGTGCCGGGCTACAGCTCCTGCTCACAGAGCACAAGAGGCCCACCTCCTCACCCATTCCCCCTTAAGGGCCCCTCTTCCACTCAGCCAGCCCTTTCCAACCATGAGGCAGCTTCCGGCTACTCCTGATTTCTTCCGATCTTTATTTGGACACAGTTCCCAGAGCATTCATTCTTGCCATGTCCCATTAGATCATCCCCATGGTCCTGACAACTAGGTGCTGTTAATGCCTCTTGTGTTTTTGTTTTTGCTATTTTAGGACCACACCTGCGGCATATAGAGGTTCCCAGGCTAGGGGTCAAATCAGAGCTACAGCTGCCAGCCTATACTACAGCCACAGCAACTCAGGATCCGAGCCGCGTCTACAACCTGCACCACAGCTCACGGCAACATCAGATCCTTAACCCACTGAGTGAGGCCAGGGATCGAACCGGCAACCTCATGGTTACTAGTCGGATTCATTTCCGCGGCTCCACAACAGGAACTCCTAATCCCTCTTGTTTTAAAGATGAGGAAACTGAGGCACAGGGAGATGACAGGACTGAGCTAAAATAAACTGTGTTGTATGATAACCTCTTCAACCTTTAGCCCCTTGGCTGTATGGCTTGGCCTCTGAAGCTCCCACCAGCCATTTGAAGGGTGTACCCAGGGAGGATTGGAAGGGAAGGCAGCTTCCTTGTCTGGAATGCTGGGATCGCTTGGGTCCCAGCTCCACACCCATTCTCTAGGCTTCAGTTTCACTGGCCTCCCCTTTCCCCGCCCCATGGAGATGAGGGAATCAGCAGCTTTTGGGGCAGGCAGGAGGGCTATAAGGGTTAATTAACTGTTTCCCTCAAAGCTTTGAAGATGAAGGCTCCTCTGAAATGGGGGTGGGGGCAACAGAGTGTAAAGCAAGCTTCAAGGCAGGCAGAGCTGCTAATGAATTGGGGTGCCAGGTTGTTATTAAGGAAAAATCCCCAGCTTCTGGCCTGCACTCCACCCACACTCTTCCAGGTGCTACCAGTGGGCTCTGCACTTTGTAAGCTCTCTGGTCTCTTTGCCCTACCATGCCTGGATGTGCTCTCTGGAGGTGTGTAGCCCTGGCAGAGGAAGGGGGAGACCTTTGTCTCTGGTGGGCAAATAGGGGAGGGAGAGGAGGGACCCCAGGCTGGAGACAGTGCAGGTCCCAGGGGCTACACGGAGGGGAGGATGGAAGCACTACCCAAACATCCTGTCTGTGAGCTCGATGTGGGGAGGGAGGCTGCTGGCTCCTGCCTCGCCTCACCCAAGCCAGGATGCCTCTTCAGTGTGCCTATATGTGGGCTGGATCCAAAGGTCCAGAAAGATGGCTCTTGATTCCATGTCCTGTGTCCTCAAAGGGCCAGAACTGGTGTTGGAGATGTTTTTCACCAGAAGAACCAGATAGAAGATAGACATCCTCTTACCTCAGAAGGTTTCCATCATCACCTCCTTGATCGCTTCCTCATCTCCTTCTCTCTCTTCCAATGCTCCAGGACCCTGAGCCTGTCCACCAGGAGCTTCCAGTCTAGTTGCGGGGACAGAGTTGTAAGAAGATAAAAATATAACTATTTAAGCCAACTCTTATTCTTTGAGGTTATTTTCCTGTAGAAGTCCTCACATAGGCACAATGATAGCCACAAAATTGTAATGCATATTAAGAGGGGCAAATTGTACACAACCTAGATGGCCATCATTAGGGGGCTGGTTTAAGAAAAGATTCCATACTATGGGATCTGCTGCGGCTGTTCAAAATAAGATAGATCAACACACTCAGAATGGAAAGATGCCCCACACCTACTGTTAAGGTTAAAAAGTAAGTTGTAAAACATGCATGCATGGAGAGTAAGACCCCCTTTGTGAAAAATGAAACCAGTTCTATGCTTCAGTGTATACTTATGTCCATGTGCAGATGGCCCAAAATAAAGGGTTGGCTTCTCCCCACCACCCTTATGCCGACCGGACCCCGGCACTGCTCCACTAGGCCTGGCCTGCAGGTGGAGGCCTGATGCTTCTTCACTGACCTTTGTCTTCTTAGTCCAACAGTAGCGGAACTACAAGGCAAGAACAAGAAGAAAGTTCGCACCTGCTCTGGGCCAGCCCTTGACTAGGACCAAACGCGTGTGGCTAAGGTCTCCCAAGCAGAGGCTGCTCAGCACCTCTGCAAGTTATCCATCCCAACCCCTGCCTCCACCACAGATGGCTTCCTCTGGCACCTGTCAAGCAGGATCTCCGCGGAGCATATAGCATCTACCCAGCCTCCAACAAAGCACAGCTTCCTTCCCCAGTCAGGGGTGAGGAGTCTGCAAGGGGGTGTGTGTCAGGCCCTGAGAAGGGACCTGGGGGGCCAGAGGCAGGTTGTTGGCCCCCACAGTCTGGTGGAGGGTGAAGGAGGGAGGGTTCAGAGGGCACAGAGACACCAAAATGGGTCACCTTGAGTGGAAAGGAAATTTGTGCCAAGATTCCTGGAGGGGCACACTCAGAACTCATAGGAGCTCAGAAGCAGACCTGAGAAAGAACAAGGAACACAGTGTGGCAGAGCTTGGCTAGGATACCTTTGCCACCACGCAGCCAACATGGCCGATATACCCCCCCCACCCCCATGCTGTGGCACCTGCTCCAAGAGGGAGCCCCAGTCACGCACCAGCCCCTTTGACCTCCAGAGTTGAAGCAGTTGCTTTCAGTTCCACCCCACCCCCCACTGTGACCACAGAAAATGGAGAGAAGGAGTTTCTCAAAATCAGGATGCCATTAGGTGGGGTGGGGGGAGCCTCAAATGACAAATAACCATGACAAGGAAGCCAGGACACAGAACAAAGCTGTGTGTGTTGAGGGCATGGGTAATGTGGGGAGTCCATTTGGAGCACCTCTCTTTCCACATGTCATCTGTTCCATGCTCACTGCAGCCCTGAGACAGAGACAGTATCACTTCTGTATACAGACGACGACGACGACCTGCAGGCTCAGAGGCAGGAAGTGACTCAACCAGTGGCATCATTCACCAACTGGCTGCATGTGGACTTGAACCGAGGATTCAGGCTCTGCTTTCATCCCTTCCCACCCCCTGGTTGGGGGAGGGGGAGCAGCATCAGCTGTTTGAGCAGCCCCTAGAGATCTGCCTTGAGAGCTCTGCATCAGCAGCATCCTCTGGTGCTCCCCTCTCCCTCCTTTCCCTCTCCTGCCTCCAGAACTCAATCCTCAGCAAATCTCTGAGCTCAATTTAGAAAGGGTGCTGAAGGCCTTTGGTGCCAGCCGGCCTTGTGGGCAGAGGCAGGGTGAACTGTGGTCACATTCCCTGGAGGCTATCCTGCCAGCTCCCTGCAGGGCTGGCCAGGATCCCTTGGCTATGGGTAGGCCTAGGAAGTAGCCTCAGCCCGGTACTGTGGGGAAGGGAGAAAGCCAAGGACTCCTCTACCCTGACATCCTACTCCAACAGGCAGCACTGAGGCAGGTCATGGGCTGCCTAGAAAGCAAGGGGAATGGAATATGGCTGCAGACGCCACCCCAGCCTGCTCAAGACACAAGGCCAGGGCGGGTATCCTTTTGGCTAGAATGTGGGCTCCTAGGTTCTCTTGTTACCCTCCCCCTCCTCTGAGCAGATTATCCAAAGTGGCATGCCTATCTCCCCCGTGTCCCCCCGCCCCTGACTGCCAGGCCACAGCCATCAGGACACAAGTCCTTTCCCAGTACTTGGCTTCATCACAGACTTGGCTTCTCACTCTTGCTACCTGAATTGCCCCCTTAGGGAGATAAGTCTTGGGGGACACTGAGTGGCCCTTTTGAGGGCCCCAGACAGGTCTAGGCCATTGGCTTTGAGACCTACACTATCTCTCTGAGGCCATGGCCTGAGGAATTAGCCATTCTCTAGACTCAAGGCTTAGAAATTCTTGACCTGTTTCTGTTGGCCCATCAAATCATGTGGCAAACGTGAGAATTTCAAACTGGATTAAACTTCCTTTCCACTGTTGCATAACTGAGCTGCAATGGGCAATGCAGGGAGGTACCTGGTGGCCTGGCAGGTGGCCAGGAATAGAAGAGACTTGAGTCCCAACCCTGCCACTACTGGCTGTGACTTGGGGTAAGGCCCTCCCCTCCCTAGCTTTCCATTGCAACCCCCAGGTCACAGGGTTGATAGAGGCTCCAATGAGTGAATGGATGCAAATAAACTGTGTAACAATAGTAATTTACTGGGTGCTCACTATGTGCCAGGCACCATTCTAAGCCCTTTACGAGCATTAATTCACTGAAGCTGCACAGCAACACTACGACCTGGGGAACTATTGTTCTCACAACTTTACAGAGGGTTTGAGGGAGACATAAGGCACAGAGAGGCTAAGTAACTTGCCCCAAATCACAGGGCTAAGATGGAGCAGAGACAAGAGTTAAATCAGGCAGCCTGGTTCCAGAACCTTCACTGTAAACCACTGTGCTATATACTATAATACTATAGTATTATGTTTATTTTTATTTTATTTTGCTTCTGGCAGCTCCCACAGCAATGTGCAAGTTCCCGAGTCAGGGATCGAACCTGAGCCACAGCAGCGACCAAGGCCGCTGCAGTGACAGCCCTGGATCCTTAACTCACTGAGCCACAAGGGAACTCTGTGGTATTATTTTTGGTAGCTGCCTCTAACTCGGGTTCGGTTGTGGCTGGAGTTCTTCAAAGAGGGGACACAAGGGAATATTTGGAAAGGAGAAACCACATGCCTGCTTTTTCAAAGCGAGGGGAGGGCTGCAGAGGTAGGTTCCACCAGCACTGACCAGGGTCAGAGGGCCCCTTCCTGGCCTCAGCCTTGGATTTGGGGGAGCACCTGGGCGGCTCCCGTCTGGGAAAAGGGTGGTGGGGCCGGAGCAGCGGGTGAGCTGCTAATCAGAAGCAGTGGGCCTGCCTGGGCAGCCCCAATCCTTGGCTCACGCCTCAGCAGCGAGCGCCTGCTGAAAGGGCACTGCTCCACCCGGAGCTACTGGCAGTGGCTGCGGCGGCGGCGGGGTGCTGATGGAGGGCCCTGGAAGCCCCTCCCCGGGGGCCGGCTCCCCACCGCTCCACTTTGATAGCCCAGTATGAGCGGCAAGTCCACAGTCCGGCAGCTTCTCGGGCATCGCAGGCATTCTTCCCAGCCAAGAAGGAACGCAGCAAGCTAATGGGATCCAGATGTTCGACTGCATTGGGTTTGAACCCCAAATACCAGCGGGGGTACTGGGAGACCTGGGGACTCACAGGAAGGCTGCTGAGCCTTCAGGAGGGCCAGGAACTCAGCCTCAAGCACCTCTAGTAGTTCTCTAGGGGCCTGGGGGCTGGGCCCGGAGCCTGGACCCAGGCCTCTGCTCCCTCTTTTGATTCTGTGCTTCATCCTGATGCTCAGCCTGCTGGGCAAACTAGCTCCCTCGCCATGGAAGTGGGAGAGCCCAGTGGGTAGCTAAAGAAGGCCATCCGCAAGGCCCTGTGCTCCTGTTCCAATCAGAAGCCCCATCCTCTGATACTGGCAGGCTGAGCAGCCACCTTGAGATGGTCCTCTTTGTTGGTGGTGGTGAGGACTTTGGCCAGCAGTGAGGTTTGGGGATTACAATATCTGAGTGCCAACTCCGGCTCCACCCTGTCCTAGTGTCATGGTTTTGGGTGCATCACATCACTTTTCCAGGCTTCAGTTACACTATCTATAATATGGGAGTCTGTGTGAGTAATTCTACCATGCAAGGAAACATGGACCTTGGCCCTAAAAGCTGAACCTGGCGCCTGGGGGCACAAAGGGAAAGGAGGATAACTCCTTAGAGAGCTCAAGTGGGTGCCATGGCCCCTTGTTCTCACTCGCCTCCTCTGCCCTCAGGGCCAGACTGTGCTAAGCAAGAGGAAATGGTGCCTGGGACCCTGCCACTGGAGCCAGGGGGCTGGGAAGAAAATGAGCACAGGCAAATCTTGGAGCCTCTTCGGACGTGTTCCTTTAAGAGCTACTGCCACTCAAGCCGTGGCAGTGTGTTCATCAGTATGCTTTGATCCCAGACTCAGTGAATATGTGGCAACACAGAGTGCTGGATAAATGGTTTGTAATATAATGTGATGGGCTCTTAAAAGCTCTCCCTAGCCCCGAAGCTCTTTTCCAGCCTCCAACAAGCCCGGAGAGCCTGAAATTGCACCATGAGCACTTTACAGTAAGTTATTATTTGCCATTGACACCACAGTGTGAATTAGTTGATTAGCTGGCTGAAGGACTAGGACAGATGGGGAGGGGGGGTTGGGGAGATCAGTTCAGAGGCTTGTAGAACTGCCTGGAATGATAAATCTCGGCCTGACTCAGGTACAGGGGAAAGCAGCACAAGGCCCACAAGATGATTCTGGCTACAGATGGGAGGGCTGACAGGGAAGGGAGACTGCATCTCCTGGGGCACTGAATTGGGAAACAGGAGACCAGGGTTCAAGTTTTGCCCTTGCCACTGACCAAGTTGTGTGACCTAAGTCGGGTCACGCCCCCTTTCCAAGTGTCAAGTCCTCATCTAGGTAGAGCCAAGGTAGGTGGAATGATCGCTAAGTACTGTCTGAAGGAGAGCATGCAAGGATTTGAATTTCTCAACACAGCTCTGAGCTGGGCCCACCCTAGGGTCTCCCTACAGTCCTGAAAAAGTGAAGGAAGCAGAGCCTTGGGGAAGAAAAGTAAGAGAGATTCCGAGCCACTGGAGCGAGGAGCAGGGCCTTCCTGCTTTGTGGGAGACCGATTTCTCATCTACACAGGCTCAGAAAGGTAGCTAAAGAAAGAGGGGAGGAAGCAGAGAGGGAGTGAGAGGGCTAACCCCAGTCTATCCCCTCACTGCATTCGCTTTTAAAATAAAACCCATTTATATATAAATGTTGGCCTGATGCCCAGTCTCTGTAGAAAAGCTTTTCTGTATTAAACGCTACAATGAATTAAATTAACCATAATGATTTCTTTGTGAATGAAAACCTCTCTCTCTCTCTCTCTCTCTCTCTCTCTCTCTCACTCTCTCTCCCCCCCCTCCATTGTGACATGGTTTTGATCAGGTTTTCCCCTCCTTCCTCAACTCCAACACCCCCCAACACCCTCTCCACATGCACCCCACCCCCACATTCCCCACTCCCACTAACAGCACTGCCCTCCCAGCAAGTGACCAGTTCTGTGAGCCCTTCCCAAGGTTAAGCCGATGGGCCCTAGCGTCCAATGTGGAGCAGAAATATGGTCAGCCTGAGGTAGGGGGACACATGCAGGAGGACATGTGCACAAACAGGGCGGAGGACATGGCCTGGGAAATCATGTGCCTGCCAGAGCTTCCGTGTGAGGTTTTCTGGCTGCAGGACACCTCCCTGAGCCTTGCTTTCTTCATCTATAAACTGCAGTGAGTGGTACTGAGTCCAGCAGACTAATGAGGGGAGAGTGGAAGGGGGGGTACACGTGCGTATAGCGGCAGCCGCGTGCAGAAGAGGTGCAGAGGTAGGCATGGACATTCATGGGGTGTACCTGAGAACACCTGCACCCTAAGGGCATCTCCAAGTGTGGGCCCCTGGACTCTGGCACGCACTCGTAGGTTTAGCCAAGTGTGTACCTGGCAGAACATGTGTGCACGTGGGTCTTGATCTGTGGGGATCCCACCCAAGGCTAAACCCTGCACGGGCAGAGAGAAATCAGAATAGCCCTGCCTTTGGGCACTCCCATATTCTATGCCAGGACTGGTCAGAAGAGGCGCTATGACTCCCAGCTAGCAAGGACCAGAGAAGGTTTCCTGAAGGTGGGAGCTTTGAGCCTGGGGGCTAGAAAGAGGGGCTCCAATAGTAATGATCTTTCCCATGGACACAGAGCTTCATATTTCCAATGCCCTTTTGTAGGCATTATGTCATTTCTCCCACACATCAAGCCTATGAAGTATGTGCTATTATCCCCATTTTAGAGATGAGAAGATTGAGGATTTCAAGCTTCTTGTACCCGTTGACTCAACAGCCATGGCCTGGCCCCAGCCAACCACACACATTCTGTCTCTGCCAGGCCCAGCGGCCCTTGGCACCCACTACCAACATGGTGTCTGCAGTCCTTAAGCTGTGCCTCATGCAGCTTTTCCCTACTTCTTGCCTACCACCTCACAAGGGACAACCCTTGAGCAAGGACATCCTTTCTATTGCTCAGTGTCTCATCAGGACCATGAGAGGTGCTTAGAAACCAAGCCACAGCCCCCAGAACCACCAGGCCATTGTGTGTGTCCAGGTCTCTTCCCACACTGCTTCCTCTGCCTCCTTGTCTGCCTCCCACATACCTACCGACCTTGCAAGTCTCCCATGCACTGAGTTAGATCTCCATCACTGCCTCCCTTGCTCTCCCTCCCTGGACTACCAGCATGACATCGAAATAAGACATTGGATGATCAAGGGACATGTGTGTGTCTCCCACCAGATGGTGAGCTCCATAGGGGAGAGGTGATCTCTGGAGCATTTCTCTTTCTCCATGACCCAACACAGAGCCAGACACTGAGATGCTTGTGGAAGGGAGGGAGGGAAAGGGGAAGAGTCTTTCCAATGCAGAGTGGACTGAGGTATTCATAGCCTTCATTCTCCCCCAAAATGTTGAGAGCGAGGAACAGTTCCACAATACATCAGCTTTGAAAGGGCAAAGTCGAAGGCAGGGGGCTGCTATCCAGGGCAAGTGGAATTAGGAAGAGAGAAGTGTGCTACAGCTGGGGCTACTGATGGGAAATGGATGCCTCCCAAGTCTTCCTATCAAGGCTAAAACGCCTCCGGAAAAATCAGGTCCCCATAGCAATGGAGCACAGCAGGCAGATGTTGCAGGCCCCCAAAGGCCAACTCCACAGACAAAAGCAAGTCCTTTTGTAGTAGCTGGAGTCGGGGGAGACACAGGAGTCTGGTAAGGGAGCGCATCTAGAGTCACAGGAGAAGCGAAGGGCAGGAGCATGGAAGAGAGCCCTGCTACCACGTTCTTCCTCTCACTCCCCCTTCCCTGCCCTTTAACTGATGGGCACTGACCCAGTCCTGGGACTGGTAGGGTTGCCCCTGGTTCCTGAATGCGCAGACACCCAGCTCGGGCAGAGGCCAGAGAGGTTGGCTCCTCCGTAGAGGGTGGCCATGGGAGCCACATGGGAGGGAGACCAGGCAGTGGAGCTGGTCCTGAGGAGTTTGGCAGGGTGCCAACAGGCCTGCCCTGGCACAGAGATGTGAGCGGATGGCCGTTGCAACTGGTCTAATTGCTGTCTCATCTGCTCTCCCAGGGGCTGATTCCAGAGCCAAGCAAAGGGAGGTTTCTGCTGTGAGACTCGAGACTCAAGGGAGCCTGAGGAGAGATGGAGGGCCGGCACGTTGAAAGGCCCTGACAAACCCCAGCACGCCCAGGGCACAGACCCAAGTCAGCAGGGGGAGGGGGAGGGTGGACAGGGAGCAAAGAATCCGGCAGGGTAGGGCCTAACATTCGCATCATGTGCTCTTGACTCCCCCTTGACACTACATCTCCCTCGAGCTCCTTTTCCCAGGGTCCTTGATCTCCTGTTCCCACTTCCCTACCTGCCCTGGCCATCTCAGACCCAGGCTGGTGGGCTCCCACCCCTACTTCAACTCTCACCCCAACCCCAGAGATCTAATGACAGAAGTCAGTGGATGCTTTTCTCAGAGTTCCCACTGTGATGCAATAGGATCAGTGGCATCTTGGAAGCTCTATGGCGTCTTGGAAGCTCTGTGACGCAGGTTCAATCCCCGGCCCGGCACAGTGAGTTAAGGATCCAGCATTGCCACAGCTACAGTGGGATCTGATTCCTGGCCAGGAATTTCCATATGCCTCGTGGTAGCCAAAAAAGAAAAAAAAAATCACTGGATGCTTTTCTATCCTTAACCCCCTCCCAGGGGACCTCTCAGCCACATTTGATATTTGTGACCCCCTCTCCTGCTCCAGGAAAAGCTCTACTTCCTAATTCGAGCCTCTCTACTTAGATGTGGCTTCCCTGGTTCTCCTACTTCTCTGACCATTTTTTCTCAGGCCCTTTCACAGGCCCCTCTCCTTCAGCACCCCCCTTATATGCTGGGTTCCCCAAAGTGCTGCTTGCAAGCCTCCCCTCCCCACAGATGCTCCCCAGGTGCTCAGCCCCTCCTGTGACTTCCACCATCTCCTCCTGGGCCAGTGAATTCCAAATGTCACCTCAGCCTGGACCATTCCTCTGAGCTGTAGCCGATACCAACATTTACCCGGTGGTCATCTCTGAAGACACTGCAAACCCACTAGCCCCAAATAGACCTTATCATACTCCCAGGCCACACTTCTGCCAGTTTCATTTATCAATACACTCAGGCACGCTCTCAAGCTCGAAACCTTCTCTCCTCCCTCTCCCTAACCCCTCACATCTAATTAATTACCATGACCTGCCAATTTTACCTCCTTAATAGCTCTGGAATCCATCCCAAGCATTCCATCCCTACAAACACTGCCCTAATTCAGGCCTTTATCATTTCTCTGCCACCAGAGTGCGTCCTCCTCTGACCAGCCTCTACCCTGCAGCCAGAGAGCCCTTCTCTGCAGACAAATCTGAGCATGTAATTCCCCAATTAAAATCTGCCAGTGATTCCCCCATTGTCTCCAGAGTCGAGTCTTAACTTCCTGAGCCTGGCACACAAGGCCCTCTGGGATATGGCCCTGCTCACCCACCTCACCTCTGAGGCCCAGCACGTACCACGCTCTTTCATGTTGTGCTCACTTCTCTCAGCCTCCTCTTCAAGTGACAAACTTCATCACAGGGGCAGTTTGGTGGGGTGATTAAGCGGGCAAGTCACACACCTTCTCTGTGCCTTGGTTTCCCTATCTGTAAAATGGGGATAACAAAGGTTTTTCGCTCAGAAGCTTGTATTCATCTCATAAGGAAGTAAATTAGATCATGCTTGTAAAGCACTTAGAACAGTGCCTGGCACATACTAAGTGCTGCATAAGTGTTAGCTGTTATTAGCTATTATTCCCCCTTCAAAGACCAGCTCACGCATTACCATCCTTGCGAAGCCACCTCCTCCTCTGAGACTAAGATAAGTGGCCCTCTTCTGGGCCCCTAGAGCCCTGGCAAAATTCCATCATGGCACTTGAGAACATCTGCCTGCCGCATGACCTTCCTCCCCTGCTACTTGATATCAAGGACTGAGGTCTATTTATCTTTGCATCTCTAGCCCCTAGCCCAGGACTTTTCATTTGAGCCTCAGACCAGCCTAATAGTACTAGTATTATCTCCATTTTACAGATGAGGCAACTGAGGCTCAGAGAGGTAATGGGAGTTTTCCAAGATTGCATAGCTTGAAATGGGACAGAACATGATTTTAAACCCAGGTCTGCATGATACCAACCCCCCTGATGGTTCTACTTTATCTAGTGGCCTTGGGGGAAGGGGTCTTGAAATCTTGTCCTGGAAGGAGGGATTAAAGGAACTAGTGGATGGCTGGAGGAGAGACAACTCAGGGGCAAGGCCGATCACCTCCCACCCATCTGTTTGAAGCTTACCAGTGCTGGTATGTGTATTTCAATAGTGGTGCCAATGCATGTGTTGGACACGTGTGCAATGAGGTCATGCCAGAATGCTAGGGATGGAAACCCAGAGATGACGACCTTCATCTCAAAACCCCCACTTGCCTCTGTGCAGCCTTCTGGAGTTTACGAAATGCTGTCCCATCCCATGTTGTCACTTGATCAGCCTCACACGCCTGGAATGAGGTAGCTCAGGCAGGGCAGTGACTTATCCCAAGTCACCCAGCTCAGAAGTGGCAGAGCCAGGACTCCAAAATCTAATCAACCCATAAAGGTTTCAATAAGCCCCATTTCTTTCCAAGCTACAAGTGTGAAGAGAATGAGACTGTGGCCGGGGAGGGTTTGTCCCTGAAGAAATGGGTATGTGAGTGCTATGATGGTTCGGGGTGGCCTTCCCAGAGGGTTGAAAGGCAAAAGAGAAGGTCTTTGAGACTCATGTTCTCACCTGCAGATGGAAGACACCCCCATCCTCACAAAGTAGGTGTAAGTCTCCAGTGAGGTGATACATGTAAAACAATCAAATAACTGGTGCATCAGTAAGCACCCAGCAGAGAGAGCATTGCATCTGAGTTCTTAGAATGTTCCCAACAGTAACAAAGGTATTTGAGGAAAGTCAATGTGTCAAGAGCCAGGCAGAGCTGGGTTTTGAAATACCACCTCTGCTGCTTACCAATGGTAGGGCCTCAAGGAAAGCATGTAACCCTGTGAGCCTTTCTTGCCTCATTCATCTGCCTTACACAATTGCTGTATAGGAGAGTACACATGCTGAATGACTGGCAAGGGGCAGGCATTCATCATGGTAGACAGTTATCAAGACTTTGGAGCCATACCACCTGGGCTCCAAGCCCGACTGCTTTACTACCAGCTGTGTGACCCTAGACACATCACTTCTCTGTGCCTTGGTTTCTTCCTCACAGAGCCGGTTGCAACGATTAAATGAGGAAATACATATAGATGCTTAGAACTGCTTCTGGCACAGAGTATGTGTTCTAGGAGAGCTAGTGATTATTGTTATTAACAGACAAAGGCCTGAGAGGCATGAAATAGTCCCCCCCCCCCAGCTCTTCATGAACAAAGACATTAGTTGAGGCCAGTCAGAACAGATTAATGGGGTTCCTTTCATTCAGCTTCCAAAAGGCACAGAATGACCCCTTCAGGGCTGGGGCCCTGCTTGTAAGAGTTGCTGTGAGCAAACCAAACTTTAGCCAAGATGCCCCAGGCACTCTCCCAGACTAGGCCAGAACTGTTGAGAGCCACTGCAAAAGCTTTGTTGGGCTTGGAGAGCTCAGAAACGTTACCTGCCCACCCACTTGCTGGGCGGGGGGCAAAGGTGGGAATTCAGGAACAAATTCATCTTTCAGACACCTGACTCTAGAGCCTATGGCTGCACAGGCTACGGAGACCTGGGTTAAAGGGCTCAGCGGCAGCAGGGGGCAGGGCCGGGCTGAGGGGTATGGGCTGGCACCTGGGGGCAGGCACAGCCCCCTGAAATTCACGTTCTGGCTCCATTTTACATCAGGCTTCCCAGAGACCCACTGCCTTTTCCCAAGTGCCTGTTCTAGGTTTTCGTAGCTTTTCCCAGTCACCCAGGCTCACCCGGGGCTTTGGACACCCACAAAGAAGTAGGAGACCCAGTCCTGGTCCCCTTGGGTCAGCGATGAGGCTGGGGCTGGGCTCGGGCAGGGCTTTCACATACAAAGCAGCAGGCGTGAGCAAGCGACCCCTCCCCGCCTCCGCCCCCTCCCCGCCTCCGCCCCCTCCCCAGCTCAGCTCGGGCTGGCCCCACCCCGGCCCCCTCTCCCAGTGCCGCGTGGAGGGAAATCAGGAGAAGCCGAGGAATTGTTTGTAATTAGTGTGTTTTTAAAGGCTTTTCCGTGAGCCTTTAGCAGATTTCGGGGGAGGGCAGCTTGCCAGGGAGCATTGAAATGGAAATCCTGTGTTCTGGCTAGGACCCTCTTGGAAGGAGATTCTTCCCAGAGAAAAGGCCAGAAGCCCCGCCTCCCTCCCCCAGGTCCCCGCGCGCTGCTGTGGTCAAGGAAGGAGGGACTCAGCGATGTGGGGCGGCTTTGTGGAAAGGCATTCCTGCCCACAGGCCCCAGCTCTGCCTCAGGACACCTCGGTTCAGCCCCCACATGAAAGGCTGCTCCGCAGGCACCCAGCCCCTATTCACCCCCCCCCCAACCCCAAAGGCACATCCGTTCACCTCCCCCGACACAGAATAGATAATCACCCGCTTTCCCCACTCTCCCCAAAGGGGAGGCAGTGGCCCTGGAACATGGCACCTCCAGGGTGACCTCCTCCTAAGTTACCCAGAGGTCATGTATACAAGCGGCAATTCTCAGAACAGAACAATCCCTCTGGCCTGAACAGCATTTTAGTTCGCAATGCCTTTGCATGCCGCCGCCGCCGCCGCCGCCGCCGCCGCCAGAGAGCCAGTTATTCCTCATAGCAACACCCTGAGTAGCTACTGTCTACTGTTACCAGTTCACAGATGGGGCTGGGGTCACAATTTGCCTGAGGATCCTCAGCTAGCAGAATAACAGAACTGGCTCTAAAGTCAGGGTCTGTGTAGGATGCCTTCTTCCCCTCCCCACCCCAGGCTGCCTCTCCCACACCCTGGCTGACACGCAGGCAGGACTGTTCTGGTGCAATCCCAGGGCCTTGTGGTCTGGGATCATTTCCTGTGGCCTGAAGTACTTATTTGCAAGTTGTAAGGACTGCCCGGTTTCTACAGGCTTCGATGAATGCTTCCAGCTGGGAATTTAACCTTCTCAGACCCAGCTGTGGCTCTTGTGAGCAGTCCAAGTTCCCACCCATTTTCCTAGATTCCCCCCTCCTAGAGGTAAATCAGTCACATATGGGTGGGGGACAATGGAGAAGCACTGGACTGGGACCCAGAAGACCTGGCTTTGCCACCCACTTGCTCTGTGACCTTGGGCAAGTCCCTTCACCTCTCTGATCTCCAATCAAGACTTAGAAAGTGTGCTTCCCTGCCTGAGTTCCAAAGCCTGGCCTCTTGTTTTCATTGGAATGTGAGTGGAGCTGACCTCTCCTCCCACAGCTCAAGGTCTTAGGAGAACCACGAATTATTGCATGTGAGAGCTGGCTATGCACGCAGGCTCTTGGGGCCAACGGAAGCCTACCCCTGCCCCTCCGGCATTGTACAGATGGGCAAACATAGGCACAGGAAAGAGGAGTGACTTGTCCAAGATCATCCAGGGATGCTAGTGCTAAGATCAGGATTCAAATTCAGCTCAGAGGTGGTGGTACCACAGGTGAAGTGGAGATTTTAGCCTCCTGTAAGTTCCCACCAGACTCCCTAAGCCATTCCCGATAAAATAGTGATATTGTTAAGTGCATATTTAGAGTTCCAACTGTGGCAAAGCAGAATCGGTGGCATCTCTGCAGTGCCAGAACGAAGTTTCAATCCCCAGCCTGGCACAGTGGGTTAAGGGATCTGGCATTGCCACAGCTGCAGCATAGATTCCAACTGCGGCTTGGATCTGATCTCTAGTCTGTGAACTCCATATGCCACGGGGTGGCCAAAAAAAAAAAAAGTGCATATTTAGAATCCTATGTAAAGTGTGAATAAAAGCATCTTCAGAAAACTTTGTTATTTTTATTTACCTTTAACACCCATCCTCAAAGGAAACACGGTGTTTGCTGGCCTCCAGAGATGCCCCACCTTCCAGGAGACAGCTGCTGTCCTGAAGACCCTCCTAGTGGGGATGCGCAGCCATGGGCTCCTTGCAACTCTCCCCAGCAGCATCTTCTATGATTCTGTGAACACATGCCATCCCTGGATCCCTCCTTTCAGCCCGGAATTAATGGTCCTGGGTCTCCCCTCCTCAGCCTTCCTTAACAAGGGGAGGATTTTCAGACACATTCCCACTCTCCTCCACTTCTGCCCTGACCTTGGCTCTAGGAAAACCAAAGTACAAGGAAAGTCTGAGATTTACAAAAGAGTAAAGGAAGTTGCATGCCTATTTCAGAGGTGACTCTGGGTATCTTTCCCTGGTATCCTCCTTCTGCATAAAGGAAGAGTTTCTGAGCCTGCCCTAGTGCACAGAACATCAAGGAACTAGAGCAGGTTAGAGCCACAGGAGCCCTTAGAGATTTCCCATTCCTCCCTCTCAGGTTACAGATGGAGAAACTGAGGCACAGAGATGGGGAAGGACCTTAGAAACCCAGAAGCGGAGCCAGGACCAGAAACCTCTTCTGCCCCCGCAGCCAATGTCTTTTTTTTTTTTTTTTTCACCCTCCCCTGTACCCTGCTGCTTCTTGCGCCCACGTGCAGGCTCACCCATGTGTGCACTAATGCAGGCTGACGGCTGCTGGGAGGGTCACACATGGAGCCACACACCGGCCCATTCACTCTGACACATACCCCAGCTGGCTGTCCCCCTACACACACTCCTCCATCCCCTCTCACTGGCACCTACCTGCCCCCCGCATCCCCTCCACCATCCTTGCCCAAGTACACAGCCAGTCCCATGCTGAATCACATGCCCCTCCCTGCCTGCAGTCTCTCTTTGTCAATATGACTGCCCATGGCTGCGCAGAGAAGAGGTGGGCTCAGAGGTGCTCCTGGGGTTGGGGGCAGGGGTGCTCAGTGCCGAAGAGCTGGGATGTGTGTATGACCACAGGCTGGATCCCAAAGGCCCCCATGGGAGGCCTGGGGCTGGGCCACACCTTAGATAAAGCAGAGCAAGAGGAAGAATCTTTAGTGTTTGGAGAGAGAACAGGAGAGAAAAAGACACAGGGCTAAATAGCCTGCAAGAGATAAGCCTAGGAGTGGAGGCCTGTTCTGGCAGAGGTGGAGAGTGTCCTGGGGAAGCAGCCAGGCAGCCATCCAGAAAATGTGAGCTCAGGAGCCATTGAACATTAACCTGGGCTGAGGTGGGGTGCTGTGGAAGTGGGGCCAGCCTCTCTAGAGTATGGGGGAGAAGTTACTGAGCTGAAGAGGGGCCAGGCAGGGGCCTCTGACCACAGAGATAGGTCTGAGGGTGATAGGTCTCTTGGACTGGATGCCGTTGGACAGTGCCCGACACACTGTGGGTGCCAATACATGCTTGCTAGATGGATGAATAAATGAATGAGTGAATGAATGAATGGGCTCTCTCCCGTTTTACCATGAAGGAGCCTGGCCCCATCCTATTCACAGCTGGGGCTGGCTCCATGTGGCTAGCTGCAGGTGGAAAGGTTAAAGGAACAGTCGCCTGGAAAAAAGAACCTGAGCTCTAGGTCACCGCTGGCAGCACCTGATGGCCTTCTCCCCACCTCCCCCACCACCATGGGGTACAGCAGGTGGGGCCCCAGTGCCTCATGGCCATCTCATCTAAGCTCCCTCCCCTTCTTTGTGAGATGGGGAACCTAGATTCAGGTTGGGGAATGAATCTTCCAAGGTCCAGTAGCCCAGTGGTGGCAGAGCTCAGCCTGGAGCTTGCCTTTTTCACCCCAAGTCAGCAATCACTGTTTCCCCTGGCTGCCGCCCATCTCTGTTGCCTCTACAGCAGCATCCTCAGACCCAGACCCAATGGCTTCTGGGCCTGGGAGAGCCCTGGGGAAACCAGAAAGGGTGGAGAAAGAATAAGAATAAGAGAAGAACTTCTCTAGGAAAGCAGAGATGGGGCTGCCTGGCTGTGAATACAGGGGCCATGCCTCTAGGAGGGAGATGTCGGCCGCAGCCCCATCTGCCCACCCTGACACTGGTGAGGCCAAGCCAAGTGCCCTCACTGCCAAAGGTCCACGGGGCAAGGTGTGTGTTCCCCACACACTGCACCACGCACGGGCCCAGAGTGTATGCCCTGCTGTGTGACAGAGGCGATGGTTATGGAGACAGTGTCCATCCTCTCACTTCACAGCGGAGCCTGGCGTTGCAGCTGGAAGGGAAGGACTGGGTGGCTTGGGGGACAAAGGCCCTTGGATTCTGCACGCCACCAATGGGTATTTTTCTTGTTAACACACAATACTGCTTGCGTAACTGGAACTGGCCAGACACTGTGAGAAATATTTAGGACTTGAGGAAAAGCAGGAGGAGGAATAAATAGCCACAAAGCCACAGGGTCCCATGGGCTGCTTTCCTGAGGACATTCCACTCCCCTACCCACCCACACTCCTGCGAATGGGGGTCTGGAAGGGAGGCTACAAAGATGGGACCAGCCCTCATCTCAGCGGCCCAGACTGGCCCCATCTGTTCATAGGGCTCTCCTCTGTGGGAAGAACCCAGGTTCTCCATGGCTTCCCATCTTTTTTCCCAGCTGGTCAAGCACCCCACTACCCACCAGGCCTGGCTCCCTACAAGCTCAATCTCTAGACTGGGAGAGCAGCAGTGGGACTGAGCCGGAACCAAAGGGATGTCTCCACACACCATGGTTAGGTCTACGGAGTGAAGCCAGTTGTTTCAATTCAACCCTGATCCTGACCCAAAACTTAGCCCAAGTTCCAGCATTAAAGACATCCCTGAAATGGGAAGCAGTGGCATAAAGGCCTGGGGAAGAGATGGGGGAATGAAAAAGGAAACTGGTTTTAGCAGATGATTTCAGAGAACTACTTTGGCCAAAAAGTAGACAACTTCTTTATCTCCTCAACTGGTCCCCTCAGCAGTGAAGAACATATAGATATTATCTTTAGGCAGAGGGCCAGGATGAAAGTGCAAAGAAAATGTGCCAGGATGCTTCACCCAGGTGCTCAAAAATTCACCCATCTGAATGGAAGTTTAAGTGTGCAAGGCAAACGAGCAAAATGACAGAATGCCTGTCCCCTGTAGGGGGGCAGGGCCCAAGCCATCCAGACCCATCGACCACAGCTTTTATAAATACTTGTTCTCTGGAGGGAGTAGAGTGTATAGTAAGTGGCCCCATGACTTCTGAGATTCTCCCATTCTAGGATTTGGGGTGGGGAAGGTCAGAAACATCACCTTCCCTGGCCATTGCTGCTCAGTTATTTTGCAGACACCAAACTTCCTGTCTCCATTACCCTATGCCTTTTCTGGAGGAAAGTCTTCCTGGAACTTTATTGTCTTTCCTTCTGCCTTTCCCATCCCCAGAAAATCCCTGCCACCTTTTGGGAGTGGGACTCCTCGAAAAGAGTCCATTCTAGTCCCCAGGCATCCCCACTCCAGTTCCCGCTCTGCCTGCCCCCTGGAAAATGGGTAAGTGGGATCTGGTGACTGGCACCCCTGGGTCCCTAAATTAGAAGCATGTTTGTTTATAGCCAGATGAAATCCATCCCTACTCCCACCCTTTCCCCCAGCCACGTCTGTGTATATGTCTCAGAAGTTCCTGCCACGGCCTCTACACCAAGCTGGCTTCTCGCAACCTTCCCACCCCTGGATCCCCGAGAGGCGGGGCTGAGGCAGCTGCCACATTCAGCGTGGCAGAGCAGCTAGCTCAGTACAAATCAGAAACACATTGGAAGCAGGCAGGGCGGGAGCAGACAGGCCAGGGCTGGGGCCCATTAAGGCCGGAGCCCGGCCACGCTGTTTGCCGTCTCAGCACAAGGTTTCAGGTCTGCCTCCTGATTGTTTGTTTGTCTCGGTGATGAGAAGGGCCAAGAAGGCAGCTGACAAGGACCATGGGGGGTGGGAGGTGGGAGGTGGGGGGAGGCCCCCCGGCTCTCACCATTCTCCCCACCCTGGAACTCTTGGAGTGCAGGAAAAGCAAACTGCCTCATTTCCCTACCCCCACCCCCAAATTCCAAACAGATGTGCCGTCAGATTCTTCCTCTCCTTGGTTGGGGGAAACAAAAGAAATTAAAAATGGGACCCAAGAGACACTACTTTCAGGAGAACCCTGGTATAAAGAAGGGATGAAAGAGAGATATGGGAAGGACTTCTGGCGGGGGGGGGGGGGCAGGTAAGATGGGAGAGGTGGGGGCAGCCGCCCCTTCTCCTAAAGACAAGTTCGTGAAGATTCCTATCTGGGCTGGGGCAGTGGTTGGGGGGGAGCGGGGTTTGCCTGGAAGGATGATTGCTCTGGGAGGTCCCACTGAGTCTCAGATAGAAAGGATTCAAAGACGTCTGCAGATATGCATACATTCTCTATATCTTGATTCGGTGAGTCTTGACTTCATCAGCGCTGGCCTTCACCATCATGGAGCCTGGCCCTCCCTCAGAGACAGACTCCTCGGCCCAGAAAGGGGAAGGCATTGCTCAGGGTCACACAGGAGACCAGACTCTGGACTAAGTCTAGATCAGAGGCCTCCTGAGTCTCCGTCCAGGGCTCCCTTCACTTTATGCTGGCCCCCTTTCTCAGTGTTCTCTGTTTTCTAGGAAAGCAGATACCCTAGCCCTCTCAATCGGTCTCACCCCAGCGCCAACTGAGGGTCTGGGCTTAGTCTTTCATGGGCTCTCTGTGAAGTCTGCAAAGTCTCTCTGGATTTGCTTGTTTATCACAGCCCCCCATAAGGAAGTTTATACAAGGGCCCACAGCCACCCCACCACTGCCCAGGCCAGCCTCAAGCGCCCGTAGTTGATTGAGGGCAGTGTGGTCAAATGGTGAGCACCCACCTCAGGTGACAGTGACAATGGCCTTGTCTCTGGCAACAGAGCTTCTAGCCTGCCACTGGCTAGGCCTTCCCCTGGGCACGAGAATCTTGTGTCCACCCCATTACAGTCTCCGCCCAGCTCTTCCCTCCTTTCAGATCTGCCTGCCTCCTAGCCAGGCCTGCTCTAGCCCTCGTCACAATCCGTGCCCACCTGAGGCCAGACTGAGGCTGTCTCTGGAGGCCCTCTGTGCTCCTGGCAGGGCTTGGCTGCAAATATCCCCAATGCATACATGCCCACACATGCACGAGCGTGCACACACTCACACTTGGCATATACACACACATACACCAATGCCAGAAGCTCCTGATGATGGTTGCTTTGCTTCTTTGGCCTAGGGAGCTAACATAACCTCACCCTACCATTAAGACAAGCAGCCCGGCAGTCACCCATGACCCACTGTCCACTCAAAGCCCTGGCCCCAGGGGGCTTTTAAAAACTCCTGACTCTGCTGGCATCCAGGCCAATGCTGCCAAAGAGCAATGCTAAGGAACAGGTTTGGGGAGATGATGGCCAAAGAGATTAGATTCTCTTTCAGTGCTCTTGTATTTGTGACTCCCCCCCAACACACACAAACATCCTCCTCATTCCTCTCCCTCTCTCTCTCCCAGTCTCTCTCTCCCTTCCTCCCTTCCTCTCCATCTCTCTCTTTTCTTGCAGTAAATTCCAACCAGATGGGCAAGCCTTCTCTCCCACTTCTGAAGCTGAGAGGGAATAGCAGTCATGGGGGAACCAGAAATCACTCCCTTCCTCAGACTGGATCATCCCAGCTTCACTGGGTCTCCTATTCTAGTACCTCACGCCTCACTGGATTAGGCCAGATATTAAAAAGTATTTCCTAAATCCTTTCTGTTCCGAGTCTACTATTGACACTCACGCTTCCCTCTCGGTAGGGCCTCAAACAGAGTAAAGGGAGAGGGAGGGAGGGGAGCAGGACCCACTTTCAAGGATTCAGCTCTCTGCAGGGCTGGACCCAGGCTGCAACTCCATTATCAGGGGGAAGAAGAGCTCAACTCCTGGGCATGACCAAGAATATCAATGGAGTGTTGTGTCTGCCTAGACCCCTCTCTAAGCCCAGAGCCAAGCACAAACAGAAACAGCAGACTTCAGAGCAGTCAAGTGCCGCTTCTTGCTTTGCAGCAAGAGCTGGGTCTTGTTACTCGAGCTACAGACAGAGGGATTTATATGTCTCCGTGTGATTTTCCCTTGCAGAGCTGAGGCCCAGAATCCCTATGCATGGCAGGGCTGGGACAAAGCCTCTCATGTCTAAGGATGGTCCCAGAAAGAGTAATGGGGACCTGAGTTGGGCTGAGCTGTCTGGTTTCCTGGGCCTGCAGCCTCTTATGCCCACAGCTGTGGCCACAGAGCCACCATCATGGCCCCTAGGATTGACCCCAACCTCAGGTGAAACTTCTCTTGGATTCCTGGTCGTGGGGGTCAAGAGTAGCCACAGCTGGTCTCAACTTCTGCCTCTGCCTTGTACCCCAGATCCAATAGCTAGCCCCCTAGCTCATTAGCCCAAGCCCATCCTAGGACTGCAGAGGATGCTGTAATAGCACAATCCTGGCTTGCTTCCCTGACAAGCCATGATCAAAATGATAACTAATACCTTTTTTTGTTGAATAACAGTTGATTTACAAGATAACTAACACCTTTTGAGTAGTTACTATGTGCCAGGCACTGTTCCAAGAGCTGTACATGTATCCTGCAACATAGGAACTCTTAGTATTACTCTCATTTTACAGAAAAGGAACCCGATGCACAGAGAGGTTAAGTAACTTGCCCAAGGTCACACAGCTAGCAAGTGGTAGAACTGGGATTCAGCCCAGTGGAGAGATCAGGCCTCAAGAGCTGCCCTCCAGGACTGCTGCCCTCTCCCCATCTTCCCAGTCTTCCCAGGATTTCAGTCAGGTCTCCCAACCCCATGCCCTGTGGCTCTGCCTCCACGAGCTGCCTGTCAGAATCTCCTCCCCAGATATCATCCACCCACCTGACTCCAGCCCAGACTCTGACCCTGGGCTCAATGGCCTTCCTGCCTGCCAGTCTGGGCCCTGGCTCCTTGCCATCTGCTGTGACCTTCCTCCATTATGTATCCTGCCCCACCTGGGCATCTCTTCAGAACTGACAGGATGGTTACTGCTGCCGGAGATGTGTCACATTGTTGTCCAATAGAAATATAATGCAAACCACTTATGGAATGTTCTAGTAGCTAGGTTAAAAAATGTAAAACCAAAGGAGTTCCCGTCGTGGCCCAGCAGAAACGAATCTGACTAGCATCCATGAGGATGCAGGTTCAATCCCTGGCCTAACTCAGTGGGTTAAGGATCTGGCATTGCCATGAGCTGTAGTGTAGGTCACAGACATGGCTCAGATCTGTCATTGCTGTGGCTGCAGCATAGGCCAGCAGCTGCAGGTCTGAGTCGACCCCCTAGCCTAGGAACCTCCATATGCCACAGGTGTGGTCCTAAAAAGATTAAAAAAAAGAAAAAGTAAAACAAAAAAAAAAAGAATTTTAATAATGTATTTTATTTCACTCACTATATCCAAATATTATCATTTCAACATATAATCAATATAAGAATTATTAATGAGATATTTTATTTTCTTTTTTTACACTGCCTTCCAAGTCCAGTGTGTATTTTACACTTCCAGCACATCTGACCTGGGCGCTATTGAACTGAACAGCACAAATCTTGAGGCAGAGTGTGGGCCTGAGGAACCCCAGGTGCAGAGGTAACTAAAGTCACCAGACATAGGGAGTGGTGCACTGAGAGGGGGAGGCAGAAAGGATGCACACATGGGAGTTCAGAGACTTGGGTTCTGATATCAAGTCACTGGTGAGCTTGAGTCACCCCCTTGCCATCTCTGGATATTACAGTTAGAGGGTTGGCCTAAAGACACTTTCAGCTGGAACATTCTATTCCCGCGCCCATGGTATCTAGTTATCAGTAGGAACAAGGTCCAATAAGTGATGAGCACCAGCACAACCCTCTTTCTCCAGAATGTCAAAACTGTGGCCTTTTCGGCCTTTTCTGGAAATATCCCTGGCTGTGTGAAGCTTGGCCCTTTATTCTTCATGACCAGTGGACTTGGCCTTGGACTGTCACAGACAGACTCCTAAATCTGAGCAAATAGAGTGTGGCCATCTTTCCAATCACAGGAGCAATTTGAGCAGAGGTGAATTCAGTGGTATAATAGGTGGTCAGGCCTAGCCTTTCTAGAAGACTCGGTTGGCTCAATGTTTCTAATACACATCCCCTCCATATTCCATGGATCCCACACCAACCAAAAAGGTTTTACCACAAGCTCAGCTTTCTAGAGCTTAGACCATGGGAGAAAACTAGGTCTATTGAATATAATTTTACCAACTACCTATGCCCTTGGGAATTCTGTAATCCACAGCCCCCACTCTCCTACCTCCCAGCCCCACCCAGTCACTAGTAAAAACTGAAACCCTAGAGCTTCTAAAGAAGCTTTTTTCCTTTTTTTTTTAAACTATGGTTCTGATCCTGAGAATTGAGGAGATGAGGATATTTCCAAGTGGTTTGGACTATTATAATCCAACTAGAACAATGTTGGCCTATTAAAATGATTCTTTTAAATAACATGTAACCTGTTTAAAGTTAGCATTGGAGTAAAGTGACCTTCTTATCACCAAGGTCAAATGTCTGTAGAATTAAAATAGGTATTCTTCTTCTAGTGCAGGAGATGATTTTTCTGTGGTGATGCAAGACTTTGTTTATGGAGGTGGAATGGGCCAACATATGTGTCCCAACATAGGTGTGAAATCTTGCAAGGAGGTACCACAACACAGCAAAGGGGGTGTTTTGCTTGGGCCTTAGCCCCGAGAGCACTGTTCCAAGACTTGGTCTCAGTTCCTGGCCATGGGAGCTGTAGACAAGTTACTTCGAGGCTCAGCATCCCCATCTGCAGGGTGGACTAATCAGAGCTCGCCCTGTGCTACTGTGTCCCAAAATGGTTGTGAGGGAGGCCCTGTTGCCATAACTAATGGGTGCAAATGGATTCTGTAAGCTTCAACGTGTTGCACTCACCTAGAGGAAAACAGGAGTGCAAACGTGAAGATTCCTGGTGGCCTCTGACTGTCTTCTGCATGTTCAGTGCCCATGGGGAGGCTCAGAAAATGCTTTGTCCACAGTGGTCCTGGGGTAGGTCAGACACTGGGAAGCAGCTGGAGCCCAGGAGGGGTGAGAGGCATCCCTGAGTCAGAGATGAGGCAAGAAGAGGCAAAAAATTAAAAGGTCTGGGAGTTCCCGTCGTGGCGTAGTGGTTAACGAATCCGACTAGGAACCATGAGGTTGCGGGTTCGGTCCCTGCCCTTGCTCAGTGGGTTAACGATCCGGCGTTGCCGTGAGCTGTGGTGTAGGTCGCAGACGCGGCTCGGATCCCGCGTTGCTGTGGCTCTGGCGTAGGCTGGTGGCTACAGCTCCAATTCGACCCCTAGCCTGGGAACCTCCATATGCCGCGGGAGCGGCCCAAGAAATAGCAACAACAACAACAACAACAAAAAATTTAAAAGGTCTTAAATAGGATCTTGAACAGAATTATTATTTTTTTATTTTTTGGCAACCCCATGGCATATGGAGTTCCCAAGCCAGGTATCAGATCTGAGCCACAGTTGTGACCTATGCCACAGCTGCAGCAACGCCAGATCCTTAACCCGCTGTGCCAGGTTGGGGATCGAACCTGCCTCCCAGCAATCCAGAAATGCCACTGATCCCATTGCACCACAGCAGGAACTCCCATAATTATTAACAGTAATTTTTAAAGCATAGAGTGTCTATGGCATTCTACCTTTTGGGATAATACTTGTGCAAATCTTAATCTTTATAACAACTCTGGAAACTGAGAACCACGATTAGCTCCATTTTATTGCTGAGGCCCAGAGAGGGTAAGCCATTTAACCAAAGTCACACTGCTAGTAAATGGTAGAGCCAGGATTTGAATCCTAGGTTGTCTGATAATAAAGCTTACACTATGCTGATCCTGACATCAGAAGACTTGTGGATGAACACACAATAACACTACCAGGCTCCCATAGTGCTGTCCAGGCACTATTCTAGGTCCTTTCCTCATATTAACTCACTTAATGCTCACTACAACCTTATGAGGTAGGTACAATCATTACCCTCCTCACTGTATAGAAGAGGACGCTAAGGCACAAAGTCGCTTATCTAAGGCCTCCCTGCTGCCAGGTGGCAGAGGCAGGATCTGAACCTGGTATCTGGCTCCAGATCCTTTAACCACTTCCCCATGCAGCGATTTAAGCCAGGCCATGTTCCCCAGGCGGTGGAATCCTTGGGTTAGCAGCAGCCACGTGAAACCACCCAGGACCTCCTCTGCAGGCTGAATCCAGCAACCACTCCCCAGGAGCATCCAGCCGCCTAGCCCACTTTTTAAGAAAGCCCAGCCAAACAGAAGCAAGCTCAGCCTGACAGAGAGGCAAGGTGGTGTAGTGGAAAGAATGTGGCCTCGGCATTAGACAAACCTGAGTTGAAATATCTTGGCTTCAGAAATTACTTTGTGACCTTGGGCAAATCACTGAACTTCTCGAGATGTCAGTGTCCCACCGCTAAGGGCGGTTATGAGAAGCAAATAAAACAGCTATATAGAAACGTGAATTATATACTCCAAAGTGCTCTTGAAGGTTAGTTGGAATTGTTAGTTGTTCTATAGGGCTAAGTTCCTCTGCCCAGGCTGAGCCAAAGCGCGATCAGGAGAAGAGGGCTTTAGAAATGCTAATGGTCTGCATGAGTGACAGGCGGGGACAAAGGAGGAGGGAGCCTTGAATGGGGCAGCCAGCCTGGGAGCGGGGCTCCCCACTTGGGAGCGCAGAGGAGGAGGGGGCAGGAGGGGGGCGGCCGATCCCAGCGGAGTTGATAGGAGACTAGGCTAATTGGAAGGGGCTGGAGCTGCGGGGGCAGGAAGAGGGAGGGGATTACTTGCGGGTCGGGTCCCAAGGGGGCGGGGCTCCCAGGAGGGGATCCTGCCGGGAGCCGGGATGGGGGTGCAGGAGCCCTGGGCCTGGGGCAGAGGGGAGCAGAGGCAATGTGCGGGACACCCAGAGATGGAGGGGGCGGGGAGGGCAGGGGCTGGAGATGGAGACCACGCAGGGGACTTTGGGTTGGGCAACTAGAGGCCCAAGCCTAGGTTGGAGCTTGGGAAAATAGGACAGTTAGCTTCTAAAGCCAGCTTGTATCCTGACCTCCTTGAGCAACCTGGGGATCAGTGTCCCCAGTGCCAGTACTCAATGAGGACAGTGTGTGTGTGTGTGTGTGTGTGTGTGTGTGTGGTGTGTGTGATGGGCTGGCTGGGGGGGTGGGTTTGGGAACTGGGTCTGTAACCTTCTACTCTTTTCCCTCCTCCTCCATCCATTTCTTCCCTCTCTTCCTCTCCCCCCCTGTGCTCTCCCGGTGCCCTCCCCTCCCCCTGTACCATGAAGGCTGTTTTTGTTCCTCCTCCTGGCCTAGCCCCCGAGGTGTGCAAACAGGAAGGACCTCTCCCCAGGCAGTGAGTAAGGAGGGAAAAATGAGGTGTTGAAAAGATGACAAGTCGCCCTGTCAGAGCTCACCTTGGCAGGGAGCAGGCGGCAGGGGCCGGCGGGTGGTGGGAGGGGGAGTCCGCCCTGGAAGCCAGCCTACATGTGCCCAGAGCCAGGCAAGCTGATCCTCAACAAGCAGGCACTGTGTATGCGTTTGTTTGGTTTAGAAAAGCACCCCCCACCCCCATTCCCACCATCAAAGATTCCTTCCTTCCCTTCCCAGTAGGAAGAGTAAAGGCCGCTGGGCCAGAGGTTTAGAGTGTGATTGAAGGGGGCGGGGCAAAGGGAGGGGGCTGGGCAGGGGGCCCAAATCCCTCTTCTAAGCCTGAGCCTTGCATCCAACAGCTTCCTGAACATCCCCTGGCATGTCTCAAAGGCACCTCAAACTCGACATCCTCAACCGAATTCATCAATGCCACTCTCCCCACCCCTGCATTCTGTCCCTCCTATAGGGTTCCTATCTCAGTAAATGACCTCATCATACAGTCACCCAAAAGCCTAAATCTTGGGAGTCATCCAAGCCTTCCTCATACCCCCAGTTGGATCAGTTTCCTAATCTGGTCAGTTCTCCCTCTTATCTCTTGAATCCCTCTCTTTTCTCCCTCCTAATGGCTACCACCCTATGTTAATTTCATTCATTCACTCACTCATTCAACAAGGATTTATTAAGCATCTACCATGTGCCAGGTACTATGTTAGCCATTGAAGATTCAGCTGTGAACAAATATGACTGGCTCCTGCTCCCATGGAATTTGGTGCCAGACATGGCTGGGTTTGCTGCAGTGAGATGGGGCTGCCTGAATGAGCCAACTTCCAAAACTCTTCCTTCCAGAGCATACCAGTTTAGAGCAGTGATTCTGGAGCCAGCCAGCCTGGGTTTGGATTCTGGCTCTACCACGTCTAGCTGTGAGGCCTTGGGCAAATCGCTTAATCTCTTTGCACCTTTGATTTTCTCACGTGGCAAATGGAAGTGACAGTAACATCTACCCCATAGGGCCACTCTAAGGACTGAGTGTCAATTTTTTTAGATCTATTTTAATATTATGTATATTTTAATGTACAAGCACAGTGTTCTATTAGCATGGTTAATTTTATTGTTTAAAATATGGAGTGAGGCAGGGCCTGATGATAGACCAAATTATCAGAGCCCAGGGGTAGGCCTGCCTGGAGGGCAGTGGATCAGATCTCAATAATATGGCAGCTGGTGCTTGCAATGGCCCCATCAAGAAGTCCACATGGGAAAGCCAACAGAGTCCTGAGTAGCTAACGGAGGCCTGGCATAGGAAATCCAGGTACAGAATCCAGAAATCCAAAGGGTAAGAAGCAAAAGATGGCAGAGTAGTTACTGTCAGGAAGACTAGGGTACCAGCACCAGCTCTGCCACTTCCTAATTCTGTGATCTTGGTAGGATATTTCCCCTCCTGAGCATTAGCTCCTTAAGGATAGCAGTTAACAAATATCAAAAGCTGAATAGTCATCAGGCATTGCTCTCAGCCCTTTGCCTCTCAAAGGGAGCTACTATTATTGAACTCCCATTTTACAGATGCTAAAACTGAGGCACAGACAGATTAAGGCACTTGCCCAAGATAGCGGAATAAGCAAAATGCAGACCTGGGACCTGAAGGCAAGTATCTTTGAGATGGGTGATCAGCATACCTCCTTTGCAGAGCTATTGTGAAAATTTGTGATATACTTCCAGAAATAAATGGTAGCAAGCTGGCAGGCTGCCCAGGGAAGACTGTCTCCAGGCTGTGTGCTCCGGTCCCTGGACTGAGGCAGGAGGAAGCCTGGGCCTCAGGCATCTAATAGGACCTGAGCAATGCCATAGTCTTGGGGACAGGCCAGAATCCCCTGGTCAGAAGCAGGGCTCAAGGTTAAGCCTGGGCTAGAGGCCAAGGGGATGGGAACCCCTGAACCTGCTTGAGGGCAGAGACAGAGACAGTCTTAGTCATTTCTGCATTCCCCAGTGCTCCACAAAAGGAAGCACTTAGTAAATACAGGAAGGAAATGCCACTTCTGAAGGATCTCCTACAAACCGCCACTGCACTAGGCCCTCATGTCCTCTTCACAGTGGTCACATGAGGTTATTGTCCCCATTTTACTGATGAGAAAACTGAAGCCCACAGAGGTGAAGTGACTCACTCAAGACCGAGAGCTAACAAGTAGTCAAGTGGCTCTTTGAATGCAGAGAAGAGAAAAAAAAAAAAAAACAGAAAACAAAAAGACCCCTGCCCCCATCTATGGCCAAATAGGAAGATACATTTTAACACTCTAAGATACACTTTCTGGTGACCACGGGCCTCACTGCCTCTACCTCATGCTGCCTGCCTGCAGCCAAGGCGCAAGCGCCACCTCTACAGAACCTACATGATGACCAAGCCTGGGGGTCCATCAGATCCTGGTATTTATGGTCTAGGCTTTGACCAAAGATATTAGAGAAGACCCCACCCCTGGTTGGCCTGAACCTGTCACTCTGGGACTCCTTCATTCAGGAACAAAGAGACCAGCGGGAGCTTCTGACTTCCAGAAACCCAGAGGAGTTCCACTCTCTTAGCCCTAGGACTCTGGGCAAGCCTCAGGTTTTTCTTTCCCCATGCCCAGCCTGCAAGGGAGGAGTCAGTGTAGCAGCCATGCCTAATCAGGCGGGGGGCCCTGGGACACAGAAGCTCCTTCATCCAGGCCTGAGGAGGGGTCAGGCCAGGGCTCAGGGAGGGGCCGGGGCAGACACAGAGCCCATCCAGCCGGGACCAGCCCACATTCCTCAGCGGGTCTGGATGGGGTGGGCACGCTCGACAGGAAGCCAAGCCCTTCTTGAGAGGGGCTCAGCCGCCATCTGTGCACAGACAGTGGTGAGCAAAGGGCCTAGGCCGGCAGAGTCAATTGCATAGAAAAAAACAGCAAACATTTTGCTTCCTCCTCCTCCTCCCCCATCTCGATGCCCTGCCGCACTCTGCTTCCAAAGGGAATGTTGGACTCCTGCTAAGTATTTTTCTCCAGACCAGGGCCAGGCATCCGGAGTTGGCCTTGCTCAGTTGCTGAAGAGGGAACGATGTGTGTGGGGGGATTCTTTCTACCCAGGGAGTAGTGGTTTTTCTTCTGAGCTCCGGGCTCCTGCTGCTCCAGCCCAGAAAAAAAAAAGCCAGCAGAAATGATAACAACCATCCCCTTATGCTTATACAGCGTATTCTGTCCATCTGTTACTCCCTTTGCTCTATCAGATAGGGATTCTTTTGTCCCATTTTATAAATAAGCAAACCAAGGCAAGAGAGGGTGTGTGCCTCGCTCACCACTCACAGTGAATTAGCATGAAAACTGTTTCTGACACAGACCTGACTCCAAATGCCCTGGTCTCTGGGCCAGCCTGCACCACCCGGCTGAGGACTGGGTCGGCTGCCCATGGCCAGCTTAGCTTCCCTCAGGAAGAACCAGCCTTTGAGAGGCCTGAGTCACTGTTCCATTAACATTCCAATTTTGTTTTTCTTTTTTTTTTTTTTTTTTTTGCCCTGGTCACCTGCTCATTGAAGGGAATTTGAGAAATGCCCTCCAAATGGAAAGAAAATCAAAATTACCCATAATCCTACCACTGAGAGAACCACTGCTAACATGATGGTCTAGGTAGATTTCCTGATAGTTCCTCTATTACGCACATAGACAATCTGGAGATCTTTTTTTACATACCTAAGATGTTATAGACCTGCTCTGGGTGCTGGGTCACCCTCCAGCCTTCACACTGTGTCCTCAAGAAACCAGCTAAACTCCAGTTCCTCTTTTCCCTATAATAAGGGCTGCTCAGGGCAGAATTCTGCTTCCCAGGGGCCATGCATACACACAACAGGCTATTTCATACCCCTGCCTTTGTTCATTCAGTTCCCTTCTTCAGAGGTCTCTGCCCTCCTGCCTCCCCCCTCCCCAACCCCTTGGTTATGTATACATGTGGTTAAAAAAAATCAAATTAACAAAAACTCCAAGTGGGCAAAAGGGCATACAGGAAAGAGTGAGGTTCTTTCTCACCCCTGACCTCAGCACTTGTTTTATGTGTATCTTTCCAGAGACATTCTATGTACAGGTAAGCACAGATGTGTGTGTATCTTTTGTGAGACACTCATGGTAACTGTGCCCACTGTTCTCTGACTCACTTCTTGGTTTGGGACACTCTTTTATTTATATATTCATATATTTATTTATTTATTTATTTAGTCTTTTTAGGGCCGCACCTGTGGCATATGGAGGTTCTCAGGCTAGGGGTCGAATTGGAGCTGTTGCCACCAGCCCACGCTGCAGCCACAGCAACACCAGATCTGAGCCACGTCTGCAACCTACACCACAGCTCATGGCAATGCTGGATCCTTAACCCACTGAGCAAGACCAGGATCGAACTCATGTCCTCATGGATGCTAGTCGGATTTGTTTCGGCTGAGCCAAGACGGGAACTCC
Organism: Sus scrofa; assembly: GCF_054392235.1. NCBI lineage: Eukaryota > Metazoa > Chordata > Mammalia > Artiodactyla > Suidae > Sus > Sus scrofa. The sequence continues at coordinate 65,278,823 of NC_139401.1, forward strand.
CGGTTTTGGATACTCTTACACTGCAATAGCTGCAGATCTGCTTCATGCTGGGGAAAGGCTATCTAGTGAAGCATCTGATGGCTATGTTGTAATTTATTTAACCAGGCCTCTAGTGATGGACGTTGAAATGCTTTCCAGTCTCTTGCTACTACAAACAAGGCAACAATGAATATCCTTGTACAAACAACCTTGTGCTTTCACTCATGTAGGAGAAACTCTACCAGTGGAATTGCTAGGTCAGAAAGTGTGCAGATTTTAAATGTTAATACATTTCATTAAATGGCCCTTCAAACAAACTGATTGACACTCCCACTGATAGACAATAGGGGAAAGGCCCCATCCTACCCTCCTGCTCTCCTTTCTTTACCTGGCTGATGCCTATGCATACTTTTGGAGTAGCCTCGTCCAGGATGCCTCCTAAGATCAGTGCCCCTGCCCAGCAGAGCCAGCAGGGCTTTTGGCTCCCAGGTCACCCCATGTTTGCCTCCATGAAGTGCTTTGCACAGAAGGTTGTAATCCTCTCTTTACATGTCTGTTTTCCACACTAGACTATGAGCTCTTTGAGGGGAGGACTAAGCTTTATTCATGCCTTGCAGGCCCTGATCCAACACACCCCAGGCAGAAGGTCAATAAATATTTGTTGAACTAGTCAGTTCTGAATCCCCAGCTCCCAGTGCAGAGAGAATAGGAATATGTTGACTGAATATAAGCAGTGCCTTGGGTATGGTTCCCCTGGGTCTCTAGACATTTGTCTTCATGTGTTTAGTGCCCAGTCCCTACTTTCCTTCAGGCTGGCTCTCAGGCCCTGCTTGGACTGCATTCCTCGACAATCTGTAAGCAGTGACCCTCTGCTAGTCTTCAGCTGCTGTGGAAGAAATCCTCTACCATCTGGGTCTTGTTTCTCCTCTTCCTTCCACCCAAATGCCTAGTGTCCTCTTATCTGGGTGCCCCCAGGCTGTTCTTGCCCAGTCCCTCAGTGAGCTGCAGGGTGGCTGGCAAGCTGGGGTGCCAGGGCCCAGCACCCCTGAATGGTGTCTAGCTGGAGCCAGGCTGGACTTTTTACGCTGAGGACCAGACCCCTACCTGCTCAGCTCACTGGGGCTGGGACAGGTGCAGACAGGATGTCCCTGCTGCCTCCCCTATCATGCACACATATTGTCACTCTCCCTTCAGAACTGCCACAGCCTTTCCAAATCGCCTCTATCTTTTTATGCTTCACCTCCGGAGGTTGACAGACGGGTCAGGTGACATCACTGAATGTGAAGAGGTCTGGGAAACTCTTATTCAAATGTAAGGATTGGAGTTCCCATTGTGGTGCAGCAGAAATGAATCCGACTAGGAACCGTGAGGTTGCAGGTTCCATCCCTGGCCTTGCTCAGTGGGTTAAGGATCTGGTGTTGCCATGAGCTGTGGTGTAGGTCTCAGACGCAGCTCAGATCTGATTTTGCTATGGCCATGGTGTAGACCGGCAGCTGCAGCTCTGATTGGACCCCTAGCCTGGGAACCTCCATGTGCCGTGGGTGCGGCCCTAAAAAAAATAGATTGATTGATTAATTAATTAAAAAACAAATGTAAGGGTTATAAATCTCACTAACATTCTACTACCTTCTTCAGAATAGTGAAGTCAGATGGCAGAAATAATCTGAGAGGTATGCAGGGGTCAGCAGAAACCTGCAGCCATGTGCCTAGCTGCAAAGTTCCATTCTACAGATGCGAACATCAAGGCAGGCTGAAAGTGTTCCTCAGGGGTCCCGGAACCCAGCTTGCTCCACACCAGGCCTTGGCAGAGGCAGGGGTGAGGTGGCAGATTAACAAGTGCCCTATCAGCCCCGTGTTTGTCAAGAGTTTCAAGTCAAGTCAAAGAGGAGTATACTGAGGTTGCTTGCCATGCATTTCTCCATGTGTGAGATCACCACCACTTCCTAGGCGCTGGCCCTGGGCCTGAGAACAGCCTCTGAAACACTGGGGATTCAGCAGGACAAACAGAAACTGGGACAGAGGGTGTGAGGAGTAGAGGATGGCCAGTGGGGGGGGGGGGGCTTGCAGAGGCTGGGGGTAGGGGGGCACCCTGTTCCTGGTTGGGGCAGGGCCCCAGGACATTTCCTGGGTTCTCTGAACACCACCCCTGCCCCTGAACTTACCTTGGGGAGGAACTCATTCATCCTCAGCAAATGCTGCTGAACCCTTTTGAGGCCAGCATTGAGAGCCAGGTCTATGGAAATGACTCAGACATAGAGAGCACCTGACTGCAAGGACTCATAGGGATGGGGTGCAGAGAGCTGGGAGCATCAGAAAAGATTATTTTCAGGAGCTGGCCTGAGAACAGGACTTGTTAGAGAACGGAAAGAATTGACAGAGCTGGAAAGGACATTTCAGGTCAGAGGTGCTGACACAAACGGAGAAGGATCTAGCTGGAACAGAGGGCTGAGAGAAGGCGGAGCCTTAGAGCCAGGAAGGACCTTAGGATGATCCAGCTGTAGTGCCAGCTGTGGGGACCATGTCAGGAAGCTGGGGTGCTCTCTCACAAGATGAAGGGATTTCTGCTCCAAATCAGCAAAGAAAATGGGAGGCTGTTTATTCCGCAGCCAGGAAACATGTCCAGAAACCAAGATGTGCAGTGTGGTGGGTGGCACCTTCAATCAATATACCAAATAATGTACTCTCAAAAGTGTCTGCTTTGTGTACAGAAGCACCCAAGGCCTGCTGTTCTAGAACCATGGCAGGAGGTGTCAATAATGGGTCCACTGCACTGTAAACAGAAACCACCTGACCCTTGGCCATCAGGGATCTCTCATATGAGTAAGAAAACATGCATAACAGAGGGCTAGGGTGATGGTAAGCATGCCACTTGGGGTTCTTAGTTACAAGCAATGGAAACCAACTCTAGTTAATTTAAGCAGAATGGTTTTATTGGAAAGCTATGGGGGAACTTGGGGAATTGTCAGAGAGGACAGAGAGTCAGAAACTGGCAGGAACAAGGGAACTGGGCAGCCAAGGACATGGCTACATCCCTCCCAGGAGCTCTGGGCCACCACCCGCCTTAGTAAACCTTCCGGTCCTCTGACTCCTCCCCCCAGACAGACGCCCCATGTCGGATGTGATGAGACTGAGGTCTCGGCTCAGGCTGCTGGGTCTGGGGACCTGAGTCTCAGGCCTTGTTGATGTCCCTAGTCGGGAGAGCCTGACCTCTGGTTTGACTCTCTGCAGCCATGGGCTTATCCAACAGGGGACCCGCAGGGGCTGAGGAGAAGTCCCCTTCCATGGATTTACTAATTCTGACTCTAAGGGAAATTGGGGCCACCACTATTCAAGGAGGAGGGAGGAGAACGACCAGGCTGCAAGAGGGTTCCTAACACCCCTCCTTGTGTGGTTCCAGTCAAGGGACTGCAGAGGTTAATATTAGGCCAACCACCACAACCCCACCCAAATGAGGTCCCTCCAAGGTCACAGACTTCGGAGTCACCATGACAGCTGAGGTGCTGGCTGGAGGCCAAGGGGGAACACAGAATGGCTGTGAGGGATGAAGTTATAAATAGCAGCTTGACCAGCTGCAGCAAAAATAAGGACGGTGGCTTCCACCACGTTTCCATACTTGCAGAGATAGAAAAATTCTTTCTTTTTTATCAATTGGAAACTTTTTTGATTTGACTTATTTTGTTAACATTCATGAAAATACACTGACACTGGAAAAAAAAAATCCGGCAGATTAACTATTTCGGGGAGGGAAAAAAATCAAAAGCCTCACTCCTTTCCCTTAATCCCCTATCCTTCTCCAGAGGTAAACATTGCCATCAGTTAGGCTTCCAAACACTTTTATGCATTCTCACATATAGTTCAGTTTTGCAAGATTTTATTTTACATCAAGATTGTACATATTGCTCTACAATATGCTGCTTTTTTTTTTTAACTTAACATGTTTTGGAGATCTTTCCATAGCAGTCCATACAGTTTATAACTGTTGCATAGCACTAATTCCATACTACCACCGTATCTAATTTGCACTCAGGGACACGCACCATTTTCCATTTTGAAAGATAGCTAGCTACTCCTCAAACTGCTCTCCAAAAAGGCTGCTTTCGTTCACATTCACACCCCCCACACGAGTGCTCCCATTTTTTTCTCCTTCCAGCCCACACTAGATTATTACCACCATGAAAAACTACTGCTTTCTGGTAGACACAATCAGTTTCATTGTCGTATTAATTTACACATCACTGATTGCCTGTGAGGTTGATCATTAGCAGTATCCAAGCTGTTGGAGCCAAAAACAGTTCTCAAACTGTTGGTAGCAGTATCAATTAGTACAATCGCTTTGGAGAGCAGGTTGGCAATATCTAGTTAGAATGAAGATGCTCTAACCCTAAGACCCCCAAATTTCACCTCTGTACATTTACCCCTAGAGAAACTCATACATGTACACAAAGTTAAGTATGTTCACTGCTGCAAAATACTGGGATGAACCCATTCCCACAGTGGAAAATCTAGTATGCAGCAATTAAAAATGTTTGTATCACAATGGCTAAATCTCAAAAACAATGTTGAATGAAAAAAATCAAGTTGCAAAATGATACATACATTCTAGCAATTATGTCCATTTAAAAAAACATAAACATTCTATATCAGTTATGGAGATACAATACACATGTATACATACATATATACACTAATACACACACACACACTCACACACATCTAAAAACACAGACAAGAAGTAAACACACCATTTCCTGGGTAGTGCTTACCTCTGTGGAGGAAGGAAGGTAAATATGACGGGGAAGAACTTCACCTGTGCCTGAAAAGGTATATTTATTGGAAAGAGAGAGAGATCTGAAGCAAAAGGCCAAACATTCAAACCTACTCCCTTGGTGTGGGTGGGTACCTCTGTTTTTCACAGCACTTGTCTGGCATATAATTTTCTATTCCTTTTGTGACAGTGTGTTAAGGTATAGAATTAGCATACAGCTTTATTTTTTTTACCCACTCCCTCTGAGACTTCCTATTGTTGAAAAGGAGATTTTTAACTCCTTCACCCCTACACTCCGTTTGGACGTATTCCTACCACCACTGTTTATTTTTACTATGCTTTCTTGCTGTTTATTTACTTTTTATAGACTGACAGTATTTTCTACTCAACCTTTGTTCCTTTAGAAATAATTGGCCTTACTTTTTTGCTGTTGTTGAAGCCAGCATTTCCAGTGAAACTAAAGTCTTTCTCCAAGTAGAAACACCAAAAAAACCCCTATTTGGGATGCAAATGCAAGAGATTAATTATAAAGTCACTTAATGCCACCATTGTAGATGAAACCAAACAATTCCACTATACCATGTAAAACCAAAAGAACTTTAATAAGCTTTTACGGCACTGCAATTACAGGAACATTAACCCATAACATGCAACAGAAATGATGATGCCTTTTGGACAAATTTAACAGATAAACTTGACGTTACAATCAACAGCAACATATTCTACTGAAAAAAAAACCAAATGCAACTTATTTCACTGTTCAGGTTAGAAAATGTATGTTCTTACTGCAATCTCAAGTAGCATTTAGAAAGTTTAGTTTTCCCTTTCTAACCTCTAAAAGACAGGATGACTTTTTTTTTCAATGCACTCACAACCATTTTCACATTGGAAATAATCACAAGGAATCGACAGGTGGAGATTAATCGACTGATTGGTTTCATTTCAATGGTTAATTTGGAGAGGGCTCCTGCAGTATGGTGGATTTCAGATGGGGAAAATCAGCAGACCAGGAATAAAGAGCCTTGGTCTTAAAGCGGGGGAGGGAACATGCAGCGGCACACGGGGCAGGTGCCTGATTTCTGAAGCCAGATGGACACGCAGGGCTTGTGGAAATAGTGGTGGCATGGCAGCTCTGTTGCCACCTCCCCCTTCACATATTCACTGCAACAGATGGGGCAACACATCTCCTGCCCCACTGCGCTGTGATCTTCGGTGACAAGGATCTCAGGAAGAGCATCGATGCTCTCCTTGCTGGCTGGTGGATTGGCCACCTCCACATCCACCGCCAGAGACTCCAAGTGTGCGAGGGCAGTTTCCATCGCCTGGGCCAGACGTTCTTCAAGTGCCATGTATGTGAGGAACTGAGGATCCACGTAGGAAATGGCTTCAGCCACCCCCAACCCATCCGCAAACCCATCGAAAAGGCTCCAGTCCACTTCGAGGTCTTCACTGACACTGGAGTCATCTTCAAGGTTGTTGTTGCCATCCAGCATGAAGACGCCAGGCTGCAGAAACTCCTGACCTGAATCATTATCTCCCTCACTGCTGGTCTCATTCTCATTGTACTGAAGCCAGGGAACTTCTCCTTCTTCAGGGGATGCCTGCTCCTCTTCCTGGACAGAGGGCCCTCGAACTTCTTCAAGTTCACTGCTGCCACTGCTGCCAGCACTGGCACCAGCACTGGGGCTGGCCCCGGCGCCGGCATTCACTCTGGCTTGCTCAGTGTCCTGCTCTTCTTTCCCCGGCAGAGTCTCCCAGCTCTCGCCACTGGATGACATATTTTGCTCCCGACCTCGATACTTCCGACGCAGAGCCGCAGTCCACTCTTTGTCGCTGTCAGAGTCTTCTTCGAAGTATTTGTAGTAGTCATCGCTGTACGTCCAGAAGTCAGGGTCAGCCATGGTTCGTCGCCGTCTGGGCACCTTTTCTGGCTTCACTTGGTCATTCCTGGCCTCCCTCTTGTCTTCAGGGTACTTGGGCTCAGGGTAGCCACTTGAACTCTCGCCTCTGCCTCTTCTTGCCAGGCCATCCGAGTGGCCTTCCTCAGCGCTGGCAGTCTCCCTCCACCTGGAAGTACTGTGTGGCATATCATCGTCATCATCAGTATCAAAAAATATTTTTGGTTTCACGCAGTTGGGACTGGCCAGATTTCTGATTTTGGGCCTCACCACCGGCTCCTCTGCACTCTTTGGGGTGTTTTCCCCACCACCACAAATACTCACAGGAGCCCTGCTGGGACGCACAGGTAAATTCTGCTCCCGTCTCTCCCTCTCCAGGCTGTTGCCATTTGTCACCACCTTGCCTTCAGCAGAAGGTGGCTGAGAGGTCATGCTATTTGGCTGCAGGAACTCAGCTCTGTTAGCAGAGCGTCTTGCTGCAGGGGCTGGGTCTAACTTGTCAAGCTCATCTCTCACATCACGGTTAAAACTAGAGAACCGTGGGGGCACCCCAGCCAAAGACCTCGCCCCCTTCTCTGGGTCATACAGCTTATCATCTTTAAACTTGCCAGTTTTCCCTCTCACTGGCACTCGCTCAACAGGCCCAGCCCCCTCCTCCTCACTATCATCTGCCCCAAAACAGTCAACATGTCCATAAGCCATTCCTCTTCTGCTCCCTGAAGCCCTGTACTCTCTGGGCGGGTACCTGGAGTAGTCCTCATTATCAACATTCAGGCTGGTTCCCGAGCTCTCGCTGTCGTCCCAACTACGACGGGTGGTGGAAAATGGTGATCGGCTCCTCTTGGTGGTTTGACTGGGGGCTGACCTGTGCATTGGGACTTCAGATGGCGTCTTTCTCTGGCCGAAAATCCTTTCCTGCTGGCTCGTGGAAGGCCTGAAACTGACACAAGCATGCCTTCTTCCATACCTCCTGTCTGTGTTGGACTGATACCCTCCTGCTGGCTTGGGCCATATAGGCTTGCTAGATTCCTGACCCATTGCTCTGACTTAGGAGGATTTCCAACACGGCTAGGGCTTGATTGGAAAGGCTCCTGCTCCCTGAACACACTTTGGAGATGGGCAAGTCAAATCAGTTCAGAATAAAGGAGCAGGGAGATTTATTTTCACTTCAGCAGGCAGGTAACAGAAAGAATAAGGGGCCTTTAAAATTAGTTTCACTTTCTTCTAAGGCCTGGAGTAGCATTCCAGTGACTGTCAGGTGTAGACCTGGAACACATTTTTAATGTTGGCAAAATGATTACAAAACTGGGTTTGTAGGAAAGCCAGACTTAGAGGAGAATCTGAAGGAAGATGGTGGGGGGGGGGGCGCTGACTGGACGCTTGAGAGGTGGGTGAAGCACTGGCATGGTGCCAACATGGAAAGAGGAAAGACTGCTGTGGTTTTTTTATGGGGTGTCTGCGTTTTTCTGAGCCCTGCAGACATACAGGAGAAATGCAAACTGGAAGAGCATAGAAAATATAGATCCCCACCACTGTGTTGCAAGAGTGCCTATGTGTCTGTCAGGAGGAGAGGGGCAGGTGGAAGGGGGACCAGCAATCACTCAGCAGAGATGTCTGTGTAGGGAAAATGCAGGTGACACTGGCATTGGTAACAGGCATGAGTGTCAGGCAGAATGAGTCCCATTCTGGATGTAGTTATGAAAAAGACCGGCATGGCTTCAGAAGAGAGGGGTGGGAGTATGTATGAGAGAAAGAGAATGTGCGTGTGGTTTGCTGTATGATGGCTGGAACTCTAGTGAGGGAATGCCTGTATTTCCCCATCTGTGGCAGGCCAGAAAGGGTATAGAAGCACTGAACAGGGGTGCCCTTGAATTTGTGTGCATGTGTTCGCCAAATGGGAGGCAACAATGGAGAAATGTCAGTGTGAGTAAATGCATCGATGGGGGTACAGCACTGGAGAGGGATGTGAGTGTGGCAGGGGGGCAGGCATGTGGGCACCAGCAATCAAAGAATGTTTTTTGGCAGGAAGGGGGGAGGCAGTGTCTCTGGAGAAGGATTTATGTGAGTGTGAGTGTGTGCACCACAAGGACCAGCGAAGGAGGGTGTCTAGGCTCATATGCAGCAGACAGGGAGCATCTGAGAGAGGTATGTGAAAAAGGTATGGATGCATAGTATGCATGTAAGTGGCGTAGGAAAAAAGCAATCCAAGGATATCCTTATGTGTGTGTGGTAAGGCAGCCCGGAGGGTGTGTGGGAGGATGAGGATATGTGTGTGTGTGTGTGTGTGTGTGTGTGTGTGTGTGTGTGTGTGTTCTGTGTGCTCACCAGTGCACGCAGAGGCAGAGGGAGGAGGGGGAAGCTTCTGGAGGTGTGAATGTGGCAGTCCGTGAGAGGCTTGGAAAGGCACAGGAAGGTGTGAGGCCATGTGTGTGTGTGTGTGTGTGTGTGTGTCAGGGGAAGGCACTAGAGAGCGTGAGAGTGTGTGAGAGGGTTTGTGTGTGTGAGTGTCCAAGCATGTGCGGGGGAGGGGATACGCAGGAACCTTGAGTATTGGGGGTGATGGTGGTAAGGGAGCCGCAATGGAAGGTTTCTGTGCATGCGTATGTGTGTATGTATATGTGTGTACGTGTGTGCGCGCGCGCACAAGCGTGTGTGCGGGCATGTGCGTGTGTGTCCCTGCTCGCGCGCAAGACACACGGATGGGAGGGGGCCGCAATGTCATAATGAGAAGGGGAGACTTATCGGCTCAAAAGGTAAATCCAAACCAATGGGAAAAGGGGGAAAAAAAAGAAAGAAAAGGGCGTGTGGGGGGGTATAGTTTTTCCCTGGGAGTGATTTTGTTTTTCTGACAATTCTTTTCCTGAGAGCAATATATTTACCTAAAAATCTTCACCATTTACCATTCATCAAAACAACTGCAAAATGGGGTAAGAAAGGCCACGGATCGCTCCGCAGAGGAGCCAAAAAAGGAAGGCGGAGGAGGGAAAGGACAGGCAGAGAGAGGTGGGAGAGGGCCTCGACCACCACTCCCCTCTCGAATAACGATTCAAGCCCCCAGAGCGGAGTGGGGGCGGGCCACACGAAAGGGGCCGTTGTTGGGGCCGGGTGACGGAGGATGGAGCCCTAAATCAGACCGATGGAGGACACAGGCCTCCCTCTGCGGTCAGGACCCTCGTCCGCCCCACCCCTTCCCGAGGGGCGAGCCCGAAAATCTGTTCACTTAGAGCCCCCACCTCCACCTCGCCTCCCCCCCCCGCCCCCCGGCCCCTCGCCCCACCGCCACGTCTGGAGGGATCGAGGAAAGAAACAGCCTTTCACTCACCCAGTCGCGACCCCCCGCACACTCTGGTGAAGAGCAGAGCTTTCGGACCTCCGACCGCCACGACCGCCAGAGCCGCTGCTCCCGGGGCTCCAGCTCCTCCCCCTCCAGACAGCAGTGGGGCGGGCACGACTGCGGCGGCGGAAGTGATTGTGGCGTCGCGGCGACCCGCCCCCTTGATGTGGCGGGGGCAGCAGCTGCTCTCGACAAATCAGGGTGGACCCGAAAGCATTATTTCATTTGAAATGATGAAATCGTCAAGGATACAGAAAAGGACAGCGAAAAATGTAACCAACAGTCGGCTTTAACAAGTGTTAAACATTTAGTCATATGCCTTTCCATTCTGTGCTTTTGGTAGCTGTTGTTGTCTTAAATAAAATGAAATCTGCAAATTCTTTCTGGTTCATTCTGGTGTGAAAATAATTATATTAATATACCCTATCCTATGTGCTATGTTATGGTTTGTATTGGAAGTTATCACTGTATTTAGGGTTGCAGTAGGCTTAAATTTTTTTTTAAATATGGTCGTTGAAGCAAATTGAACTGTTTACAGTAGAATTTGTTGCTGTTTATCACAAAATCGAGCTTCTCTGCCCAAAAGAAATTTTCAGTCATGAAGCACAACCTGGATTCACATTCTGGTAATTGCATTGCACTTTTTAAATATTATAATATTTAATATGCCTTTTGGATTTATACAATTTTATTGAACTCTGGAACTCCTTTTTTTAAATTGCACTTTACAAATATCTCTAGTATTTGTACCAAATGTAAAGATTCTCTATGTTCCTAATAGCAATGCTTTGTTCTTACTGGAAATAAAATGCATAATAGAAAAACAGGAGATTTTAGGGGTAGCAACAACAGAAATAGGATGTATAACTTTCAAACCATTAAAGAAATAATATGTACAACAAAGAGAAAAGCTCAATCTAACAAAAGGCAGAAATGGGATGGGAGGCAATTTAAAAAAGCATTTTTTAATGGCAGAAATAAAAATATATTAATATGTATTTTGGGTTAACATCTCCCATAAAAATTTTTAAAAAGCGAACTCTCATTTTGAGCATTTAATTTTTAGAAATCCAGTTATATGCTGTTTATATGAGATTCACCTAAAGCAGAAATAAGATTGGAAAATATATGCTAGTAAATATCAGCAGAAAAGAGGGAAAGAAAAAAAAAGAAGGAAGGGAGGGAAGGGAGGAATTTTTAAAAGGAAAAAGAAAGAGGAGGAAAGAAGGAAGGAGGGAGACTTATAGCAATGTTAATGTCAGAAAAATCAAGAACTCAAAGTAAAAAGCATTAAAAGAAAACAAATTGAGTTGTTCCATTCACTGAGAACATACAGTCACTAAAATTTATATGCCAAACAATGTAATTCCAAAATGTATGAGGCAAATATTGTTAGAAATATAGAGATTAGAGAGTCTGCAATTATAGTGGGGGACTTAACTGCATTGATTTTGGTGTAGATAGAGCAAATCAACTGAGAGATAAACAAGGATAGAGAGATACTGAACAACCCAATTAATAAGCCTCATCCAATGTATGTGTAGTTTTGTACTCAAGAAATAATGTCTTTTTCACTAAAAAATTTAAAATATTTCAAACATAAAGAAAAGTACAAAATTTAAAAAAATTTAAAATATTTCAAACATAAAGAAATGTACAAAAATGTACATTTGCAGGTACATGTCACACAGATCGAGCAAATTTTATTTTCTTTGGATCCTCAGATTCTTCTTTTTTGGAAACAAAATATTACAGTTGAAGCTCTCACTTTATCTTATGCACCTTGCTTCTTTCCCCCCAAAAAAGCACCACTTAGGAATTTCCTTCTTGTGTATATTTTTCTACATATGCTTATATCTGTACAAAACACATTATTGTTTTGTATATTTAAATTATTACATATGCTTATATCTGTACAAAACACATTATTGTTTTGTATATTTTAAATTACATGAATGGTATAACAAATATCTTCTTTTGAAACTTAAATTTTCATTTAATAATTTTTTTGAAATTTAGCAATTTGATACATTTAGCTACAGGTCATAATTTTAGCTGCTAAATACAATTGTATCAATTCCCCAATATGATGTTACTATATCATTTTATGGACTTTTGTTACATGAATTATCCAATTTCTTTATCTGTTTGCCTGGTGGTGGACTTGGGTTTTTTCTGTTTTGTGCAATTATAAGCGCAGATTTAATGAACATCCTGGCACATGGCTTCTTGTGCCCATATTGAAGTTTCTCTGAGGCAGAGCTTCCCAACTGGATCATGAGGGTTTTCATATACCGATTCCCTTAGCCCTCCAGAAAGATGGGCCTGGCTTCACCCAGCTGCTGTGTTGGGGGCTGTTCCCTCTGGCTAAGAGCAGACTGTTCATCCCAGTGAGTTCATACAGATATTAGCATTTTTAACATATGCTCTGATGTGAAAAGGATTGGAAAAAACTGCTTTAGTGTATACACTTTGAAGTGGAATTTCTGGGTCAAAGTTTACGTAGCAGTTAACTATTGCTGTGTAACAAATTGCCTCAAAATTTAGCAGCTTAAAACAACAGACATTTATTGTATTTCAGTTTTACAGGTCAGGAATCTATATGTGGCTTAGCTGGGCGCCTCTGGCTCAAAGTCTCTCATGAAGTTGCTCTCAAGCTGTCACCTGGGGCTGCAGTCTCATTTGCAGGCAAAATTGGGGTGTGAAGGCCACATCCAAGATCTTTTACATGGCTGTTGGAAGACCTCAGAAAGATCCACTTCCAGGCTCACTCAGGTGGTTGCTGTCTGGCTTCGATTCCTTGTCTTATCAGGCTTCCTGAATCTCCTCACAACATGGCAGCTGATGAGAGAGAGAGTGTGCACGTGCTAAAATGAAAGATACTGTCCTTTTATGACTTAAACTCAGAAGTGACATCCCAAAACTTTTGCCATATCCTATTAATTAAAAGTTAGACATAAAGGAGTTCTCTTGTGGTGTAGTGGGTTAAGGATCTGGCATTGTCCCGGCAGTGGCTCAGGTCACTGCTGTGGCAAGAGTTCAATCTCTGGCCCAGAACTTCTTCACGTCACAGGTGCAGCCAAAAAAAAAAAAAAAAAAAGTAAGCCATAGAATTTGTCCATCTAAGTCATCAGATTTGTAGGCATAAAATAGTTAATGTTTTATTATCCATTCAATGTCCATGGGATCAGTAGTGATGGCTCTCTTTTCAATTCTGATATTAGTGATTTTGTCTACTCTCCTTTTTTCTTGGTCAGCCTGGCTAGACACTTGATCTTTTCAAAGAATCAGCTTTTGCTTTCATTGATATTCTCTATTGCTCCATTGTTTTCAGCTTATTTCTGCTCTTTTATTATTTCTTTTCTTCTGCTTACTTTTGATATAATGTGCTCTTCTTTTTCTAGTTTCCTAAGATGAAAGTTTAGATGATTGATTTTAGATCTTTCTGCTTTTCTAATATATGCATACAATGTTAAAAGTTTTCCTCTAAATCACTGCCTTTAATGCATCCCACAAATTTTGCTAAGTTCTAGTTTCATTTTCATTTATTTGCAAATATTTTTTAATTTCTCTTGAGACTTCTGCTGAACCCATGTGTTATTTAGAAGTGGGTTGTTTAATCTCCAAATATTTTGAGATTTTCCAGCCATCTTTCTGTTATTGATTTCTAATTTAATTCTGCTGTGGTCTGAGCACACATTTTATGAGATGTCTAGTCTTTTAAATTTGTTAAGGTGTGTTTTATTGCCCAGGATGTGGTCTATCTTGGTGAATGTTCCATGAGAGCTTGAGAGGAATGTGTATTCTGCTGTTGCTGGATGAAGTAGTCTATAAATGTCAATTAGATACAGGTGATTGATGATGCTATTCAGTTCAACTATGTCCTTACTGATTTTCTGCCTGCTGGATCTGTCAATTACTGACAGAGGAGTATTGAAATCTTCAACTATAATGGAGGATTCATCTATTTTTCCTTGTGGCCCTACCAGTTTTTGCCTCACATGTCTGATGATTTTAATGCTCTGTTGTCAGGCAAATGCACACTAAGGACTGTCATGCCTTCTTGGATACATGACTCCTTTTATCACTATGTAATATCTGTATTTATTCCTGATAATTTTCCTTGTTCTGAAATCTTCTTTGTCTGGAATTAACACAGCTATTTCAGCCTTTTTTCTTTAAATTAATGTTAGCGTGTATATCTTTCTATATTCATTTAATTTTAATATATCTGTGTCTTTATATTTAAAATAGGTTTCTTGCAGACAAATTATAGTTGGTTATTTTTTTTAAAAAATCAATTCTGATAGTGTTGGTCTTTTAATTGGTATAGTTAGATCACTCACATTTAAAGTGATTGTTGATGTAGTTGAATTAATATCTACCACATTTGTAATTGCTTCCTATTCATTCCCCTTGTTCTCTGTTTCTCTTTTTTTGGAGGGGGTGGTCTTCCATTCTTTTTCTGCCTTTTCTGATTTTAATTGACCATTTTATATGATTCTAGTTTTCTCTCTTCTCTTAGAATTTCAACCACGTTTCTTAAGTTTACATTTTTTTTTAGTGGGTGCCCTAGAGTTTGCAGTATACCTTTACAACTAATCCAAGTCCATTTTCAAATGGTACATTCCACTTCATGTGCAATGCAGGTAACTTATAGCAGACTATATCCAATTCCTTTCTCCTGTCTTATAACATCACTATCACTCATTTCCCTTATCTGTAAGCTATAATCATCTGACACTTTGTTGCTATTTTTTTTGACAGAACTGCTATTAGTTAGGTTAGTTAGAATAAGAAAACTGAAAGGTTTTGTTTATATCTTCATTTATTCCTTCTCAATAATTCTTCCCTTTTTTAATGCAGATCCAACTTTCTGACCCATGTAGTTTTCCTTCTTTCTGAAGAACTTTAATTTTTATTCTTTTTTTTTTTTTTAGGGCCACACTTGTGGCATATAGAGGTTCCCAGGTTAGGGGTCAAATCTGAGCAGTAGCTGCTGGCCTATGCCACAGACACAGCAACGTGGGATCTGAGCTGCATCTAAGACCTACACTACAGACCTACACCACAGTTCATAGCAAAGCCTGATCCTTAACCCACTGAGTGAGGCCAGGGATCGAACCTGCGTTGTCATGGATATTAGTCAGATTCGCTTCTGCTGAGCCATGATGGGAACTCCCTGAAGAACTTTTAATATTTCTTCAAGGCAGATCTCAGAAGTGACATCCTAACACTTTTACCATATTTTATTTATTAAAAGTGGATTTATCCTGTGGTGCAGTGGGTTACAGATATGGCATTGTCACTGCTGTGGTTGAGGCCACTTCTATGGTGTGAGTTTGATCCCTGACCAGAGAACTTCCACATGCTGTGGGCATGGCCAAAAAAGTGAATTATGAAATTTAAACTACACTCAAGAGGAGAGGATTACAAAGGACAGGAATTCCAGGAGGTGTGAGTCATTAGGGTAGAAGGGGCAGGAGCATTTCAACTTTAATAGATATTACCAATCTGTTTTCCAAAATAGTTTTGTTTTTTTTTTGTCTTTTTGATATTTCTTGGGCCGCTCCCGCAGCATATGGAGGTTCCCAGGCTAGGGGTCCAATCGCTGTAGCCACAGGCCTACGCCAGAGCCACAGCAACTCGGGATCCGAGCCGCGTCTGCAACCTACACCACAGCTCACGGCAACACCGGATCGTTAACCACTGAGCAAGGGCAGGAATCAAACCCGCAACCTCATGGTTCTTAGTCGGATTCGTTAACCACTGCGCCACGACGGGAACTCCCCAAAATAGTTTTATCAATGTATACTCCCACCTGCAGTTTACTCACAACAGTATTTCTCTACATATCACCATTCTTGATACATGCAGAATTTTAAATTGTTGTCAATCTGATGGATATGGAACATTGTTGTTTGACTTGCCTTTTTCCTAAAGTAGTATGGAAGTTAAACAACTTTTCACATTTGTTGGCCATTTAGATTTCTTCTTCTCTGAACTGTTTGTGCATATATTTTGTCCATTTTTCTATTGGGGTTGTTTTACTTATTGATTTCCAGGAATTCTTTATTCATTATGGCTACCAGATATCAGTTATATTTTACAATTGCAAACACCTTCTTCTAGCCAGTGTTTTCTAAATGTAAATATGCAATTATAAAAATACCTAAAATAAACCATGGGGGAATGCTTTTTATAATCCCAAAGTAGAGAAGAACTCTATAAGTTAATCAAATGTGCAGGAGCAAAAAAGGAAAAGGCTCAACTCCATAAAAACAAAATATTCTGGCAGACAAGAAAAGTATATAAATAAATAATTCTAAGGAAATTAAAAATAAATAAAAACCTAGGGGAAATAATTTCCGTTAATTTCACAAAGGGCTCATTCCCCAATACATGAAGAACACCTATAAAGGAATAAATGACCAAAAAACCAATTTTAAAATGAGCAAAGGATACAAATAGACATTTTGTTGGAAAAGAAACACAAATGCTACTTAAACACATGAGAAGATGTTCACTCATAAAAATAAAATCAGACACCATTTCACCTGTGAGACTGATCAATATGAAAAAATTTGATAACACACTGTGTGGTGGAGGACACAAAACCTCAGGCACCCTCAAATATTGCTGAGGTGGGGGAAGGTAAGTTGATAGAGCATCTTAGTTGGCAAGTTGGCAATATCTATCAAAATTACTAATGCATATATTTTTTGACCCATCACGTCTACTTCCAGGAATTCACTTGCAGATATACTTGTACATGATTGAAATGAAATATGTGCAATTCCATATTCATTGCATAATTTTTCTTAAAAGAACAGAAATAATCTATATGTTTATCCAAAGAGAAATGAATAATTGTTACGGTGGAATATTTACTATAGAGCGACTAAGAGGCAGAATCTAAATCTCTGGTGTATCGCAATGGATACACCTGATAGACAATACTGCACGAAAAAAAAGCAAGATATCAGAGCATATGCACAGTGTAATAGCATTTATATATGCTTTTGAAACACATGCAGGGCATGTAGGTTAAGGATTACTCCATCTTCCCAGAAAATTTTTCATTTTCTCACTAAATGATTCTCTTTGTCTCTAAAAATACTTTTGGTGTTCAAGACCATCTTGTCAGTAATCCTGCTAACCAATTTTCTTTCCTTTTTTTTTTTTTTTTTTTTTTTTTTTTTTTTTTTTTTTTGTCTTTTTGTCTTTTTAGGGCCGCGCTGGCAGCATATAGAGGTTCCCAGGCTAGGGGTTGAATCGGAGCTACGGCTGCTTTCCTACACCGCAGCCACAGCAACACCAGATCTGAGCTGCGTCTGAGACCTACACCACAGCTCACGGCAATGCTGGATCCTTAACCCTCTGAGTGAGGCCAGGTATTGAACCTGCAACCTCATGGTTCCTAGTCGGAGTCCTTTCAGCTGCACCACGACGGGAACTCCTTTTTAAAAACATTTATTCATTTTTTTTCCCCCAATGTTTGTTCATTCTTTCTTTCTTTCTTTTTGTCTTTTTAGGGCCGCATGCATGGTATATGGAGGTTCCCGGGCTAGGGCCTATGCCACAGTCACAACAATGCCAGACCTGAGCTGTGTCTGTGATCTACACCACAGCTCATGGCAACGCCGGAACCTTAACCCACTGAGCAAGGCCAGGGATCGAACCTGAGTCCTCATGAATGCTAGTCGGATTCGTTTCTGCTGAGCCACAATGGGAACTCCCCAATTTTCTTTCGATAATTTTTTTCTGGTATATTTTGCATCTCTTCTTTAAAATATTTTAAGGTAATTTCTTTATAGTTATACACAAATATCTATGTAATTTTAGATACACATAAAAAATTCTATGTGCATGTTTTGTAAAGTCGTAGTCTCTTCTTTCTAGTTTTACTTATCTCCCTTCTCTGTCTATATCACTGCTCCCCATAACCTATACCAATAACCTAGTACTCATTTTTTTCATACTTGCATAATCATTAGAGGTAGATGTATATTTATGTGTGTGTATAAATATATGTGCAATACATGTGGGGATTTTTATTTAACCTTTTTTATGAAAATGAGATCATATATATATATATATATATATATATATATATATATATACTTCACCACTTCTTGCTGTTCTCACTCAATAACATTCCCTGAAATCAATGGGTATGACATGACTCTAATTACTAACCTTCAATGGCTGCCTAGTATTTTATGGTGTAGATGTACCATAATCTATTTGGCCATTAACTTATTGATAGGTAATTATGATTTTCAAGGTATTTTTTTCCCTTTTTTGGCCACCCCGTGGCATATGGAGTTCCTGGGCCAGGGATCAGTTCCGAGCCACAGTATTGACCTAAGCTGCAGCTGCGGAAATGCTGGATACTTAACCCACTGTGCTGGACATGGGCTCCAACCTTCGTCCTAGCACTCCCAAGATGCCACCAATCCCATTACAACACAACAGGAACTCTGATTTTCAAGTTTTTTTTTTTTAATGCTATGATCAGTGCTGCAATACATGTCTTTGTGCCAGGACTTTTGTTTCCATGGAATGATGTCCCAGAAGTAGGATTGCCAGGTCAAATGATATACGTATTTTTAATTTTAGTGGATGATACCAGGTTGCTTTCTCTAAAGATTGGAGCCCTTCCTGTCTCCACCAGAAATGTGTGGCCATGCAGCATGGCTAACTTAACTAATCCTGGAGCAGGGCTTCCTGACCCGGGCTTGGCCAATCAGATTTTTTTCCTGTGGATTCGAAACTCAAAAGAGACGCACAGACTGGGAGGATTGGAGTAGAGTCATGTTCACATCAATCAATTCTGAAATCCCTCCCAATATCTTTGAACTACAGTCTCACTTTTTGCCCAGGTTAGCCAAGAGTTGAGTTCTGCTGCTTAGAACCAAAAGAAATTTACAAACCCTGGTCACACAGACTGAGCCCTACACCTGGTCACAAACTCAGCTTGTTCCCAGATACAGACTCAGTCCTCACCCTAGCTGGAGACTGAGGGCCATTCCTGGCCCCAGACTTCACTGGCCCAGCTTGGCAGCTGTGGGGTCAGTGAACTTGTGGGTACATCTCAGCCACATTCATCCAGAGTCTGGAACCCACAGTGAAGGCCTCTTTGTGGCAATGAATGCTGATGACTTTGGAGACAGAGGAGAATTTCTTATGAAAAATAATTGATAAAACCTAAGTCAGAGATGTTTGAGGGGTGGTGCTCTGGGTTGCAGGGAATAAGGGATGAAAAGAGAAAGTGGTGGGAGATGGGATCAGGGGTTTGGTTTGTGGAGGCAGAGAATGAGGACAGCAAGCTCTGGGTCTGGCCCAAGATAGTAGGGACAGAGCAGGGAGGTAGGGAGGGTCAAGCATCTGGAACTGGATGGGACTGGATGGAGCTGCCTACTAGAACCTGGGGGTTCCTAATGAGAAAGAGATCCTATGCCCTGGTATGAGCTAAGAGGAGTTGCCATTAAGAGACATACAAGCAGCCTATTATAGCCCAGGGGCCTCTTCCTTTGTCTCTCGCAACCATCTGGCACTGCCTAGACCAGCGGCTGGGCTCCCATGCTGCCTGGTCCCCTCCCCTGTGTCCTGCATTCCCACAGGCCCCAAACCACCTGCCTCCTCCTCTTTCCTTCCAGTTGCCCCCACCTCTCATCTTTTCCCCTGGCTCGGCTTCCCATTGCGTGCCTCCTGCTGAGTTTCAGGGATTAAGACTGTCTCCTGCCAAGATCGGGTCCCAGCCTTAGCCCAAGGATCTCTGGCAGGAATCTGGCAGAACTTGCTGGCAGTGGGGCTGGAGGGGCAAGCCCCAAATGTGGGGAGGGGACTAACATTTGTCAAATACCTATTAGACGCCAGGTACTTGACTTAGGCTCTGTCATTGGATCTTTAGAGCAAGCTGGTGAGGTAGCAAGTCTTAGGTTCAGATGGGGAAGCTGAGGCTCAGAGATTATAAGGGCTTTGTCCAAAGCCAGAGGAGACAGAGCTGGAATTTGGAATTAGGACTGTTGACTGCAAAGCCAGCTACTTCCAGGCCTAAGGTGGGAGGAATGTGGTGGCCTCCATTCCTGACTGAAAGGGAGGCCTACCAGGTAGGGAGTTTCCTAGTGGTGGCCTAGAGCAGCTTACTGGCTCCACAGCTGGGTGCCTGGTCCTGAACTGCAGGGAATGAGTAGACAAGGTTAGCTAAGGAATGACGGTGGCTAATCTAGAGAGGCAGAAAGTAGGTTCCCCTCGCCCCTATCCTACAGCCTCTACTTGGCCAGTGCTGGACCATTCTCTTTCCACAGGATTTCCCCTCAACCCTGGGTGCCTCTGTGCTTCCATCCCGAGGGAGAGAAGGGAACCAGCTGATGATGCTGGGAGATGGCCAGGGTAGGGGAGGGTTGGAGGGAGGGCTGGGAAGAATCTAAAGACCAGAACACAGTTAGTTCAGGCAAGAACTCAGAAATTCTTCCCACCCCACCCCCCGCTGGGCCTCCCTGTTCCCATTTGGCAATGAAGAGATTGTATTAGACGATGGCTGAAATCCACGGGAACTCTTCCAATGTGTGTGTGGTGGGACCTGCCTGGGTAAGTGCTGTGGCCATGTCAGTTGGGACAACTTTGTCCCCATCCTCATGGATACTAGTTGGGTTCTTAACCCACTGAGCCACAACGGGAACTCTGCCATGATTTTTTTTTAAATATAGCTGTCTCTCCTCTCAAATTCCCATGAGCTCTGTGAGGGCTGAGACCTTGTTTATCTTGTTCACAGCTCTACCTCTGATGTCTAGTAGCCCAGAAAACTTTCAGTCAACAAATATTTCTTGAAAAAAAATTCCCAGCAGCTACGTTGTATCGAAGACCTACTGGAAGCCAGGCACAGACATACAGGGTCTCATGCAGCCTTGGTATCACAATCCCCCTTCTCATTTCTTAGCTGAGATGATGGAGGGACAGAGAGGTGACAGATTTTGTTGTGCCAGATTTTGTCCTGGGTGAGGCGGCTGGGCCATGCAGAGTTGGGCCTGGCAAAGAGATCTGCCTGCTTCACGTCTCCTTTTTCGCCTGCCACCACTCTTCGGAGAGGAGCAGCAGCTGTGGCCTCTCCTCGTGTTCCCATAGCAACCAGTGCTTACCTCCCGCTCACACTGGTTCCTAATTGCCTGATTACACATCTTCTCCCCCGCCAGCTCTGGAGCTCCTTGAGAGCAGGGTCCATGGCGGGCTTTGCTCACTATCGTGTGCTCCGGGCTCAGCAAGTATTAGTTAAATGAACAAAAATGAATGCATGACCATCCATGCCCATGGGTTTTTAAAAGCTTTCATCACAAACAAGGTACCTGGCAGCCTGTAGCGGCTGGAAGGAGGAGCACTTGAGGACTCCTCAGCTCACCTCTGCTGAGCAGTGTGTGTAGTCAGCCCCCCTTCTCTCTCCCCTGCCGCCTGGGGAAGCTCTTTAGAAAACAGGCCAGGCAGCCTGCGTGGTCGGCTGCTGTGGGCGGGAGGGGGATGCTGGTGTGATGCCTTCCCCTAACAATGCGAATGCGCACACACATTCCCCACCACCTCCTTCTGAGGGAAGCCATCTCAAATGGCCAGCTTTTGCTTTGAGAATTACCAGCAACAATTGAGTTTCATATTCATTTCAAACGCTCAGTTCATGATCTTGCTAGTCAGCCTCTTCCTCTCTCCCCACTGCAACCATCTTAATCCTCTCGCCGTCATCTTCCACCTGAGCTGCTCAAACAGACATCTCCCCACGCGCCCCCTCCTCCTGTCTGTTTCCCTTCCTCCTTCCTCCCCATCTTCCAGGGCACAGACAGAATGAGCACCCTGGACAGAAATCAGCCCATGTTATTCCCAGCCAGCCTCACAAGAGAGTCATCATTTTTGTGACATGACAAGAGTCTGTCCCAGCCACTGAAGATGCTAGATGTGGGGAAGGCAGAGCTACCAATCCATTAGTTTAGTCCTTAAATGTTTGACTCTCAACCAGGTACTGAGCTAGACCCCTGAGCTCAGAAAAATGGGACAAAAGTGAATTCCTACCCTAGTGGAAGGGAAGGGAAAAAAAAAAACCCTGGTGTGAGCTGCACTTTGCACAGGATGCTATGGGAATGTATAGAAAAGTATATACAGAGTATAGAATCTGTACAAGTGAAAAAAAGCTTATGTATGATTAGGGCAGGATTCACACAGGAAGGGACATTTGACCTGGGCTTTCTATCAGAAATTTTTGGTTATGAACAACAGAAATCATCTCTGAGTAACTGAAGAGAAAAGGGAATTTGTGAGGTTTGGGAGTACTCTATAGGGAGTCTATAGCATCAAGGGAAAGGCTGGAGAATCGGATTTGGAAATAGTCATAAGCAAAAGCATTATAGGAGGGGCTGGGAAGGTGCGGGAAGCAGGAATGGTTTAATCAGGATGCTGCCAGTGAAATGGATGAAGGCTGTTTCCTCTATTCTTATACTGCTCACTCCAGATTCACAGTTCAAAGAGAATGTCCAGGTACCAAACTTAGTTCCATGCCTGCCTCTGTGGCTAGACTGGGCTAGGGACGGGAAGGCTATGTGCCTTTGGCGTCCATGGGTGTTGAGAGAGTTAGCTAGGCATCCTGGAGCCAGGGAGGAAGACATACACATGTATTTACTGTTTCACCAACCTTACCCCAAATGAGGCAGAGACAATTCACTTAAAGAAAGCAAGAGTCTCACAGACATGGAGAACAGACTGGTGGTTGCCAAGGGGGAGGAGGAGGGAGTGGGATGGACAGGAAGTTTGGGGTTAGTAGATGCAAACTATTACATTTAGAATAGATAAGCAATGAGGTCCTGCTGTATAGCATAGGGAACGATATTCAATCATTTGTGATAGAACATGATAGAAGATAACATGGGAAAAAGAATATATACATATGACTGGGTCACTTTGTTGTACAGCAGAAATTGACCAATCATTGTAAATCAACTACACTTTAATAAAAAATTTTTTATAAGTGATATCATATTATCCAGCACAAATGAACATCTCCTCAGAAAAGAAAATCATGGACTTGGAGAAGAGACTTGTGGCTGCCTGATGGGAGGGGGAGGGAGTGGGAGGGATCGGGAGCTTGGGCTTATCACACACAACTTAGAATAGATTTACAAGGAGATCCTGCTGAATAGCATTGAGAACTATGTCTAGATACTCATGTTGCAACAGAAGAAAGGGTGGGGGGAAAAATGTAATTGTAATGTATACATGTAAGGATAACCTGACCCCCTTGCTGTACAGTGGGAAAATAAAAAAAAATATTAAAAAAATTTTTTTAAAAGAAAACAAGATTCTAAGGAAAGGAGAGGAATAGATGCTGCAGAGCCACAAATCAATGAGTGGCCACTTCCTCCCTGATGACAGGAAAAGAAGAGAAGGAGGGTCCAGGCAGAGAGAACCAAATGAGCAAGGAGCCAAAGCCTGCTGTGCCTGAGGCAGGTGGGCAGCTTCTTGAGACTGGAGTGTAAAGGGGGAAGGCAAAACCCCCCAGGAGATGAGACAGGAGCAGAGAGAAGACAGATCACGGCCTGCCCCATGGAGTGGGCCATAGGCAGCCAGACTCTGGGGGGCAGGGGGAGGGTTCCGGTCAGATGTCATTTTAGGACCTTCCACTATGGAGGTGTCAAACATGGATCAGAGATGGCAAAACTGGAGATGGAGAGACCAGTAAGTAACTCTTCCAGACAAGAGGTGATGAGGCCTAAATTCCAGCATTGCTCACAGACAGAGGAGAGATGACAAATTCAAGAACAGTTCAGGACCTAGAATCTATAGAAGTGTGAGGGATGGGGGTAAGGAGTAAGAGGTGATTGTGAAGGGGTTCCAGAAGGAGGAAGAAGGTTAAGAAAAAGAGTTTGCACCTTCCTCATGGACCCCAGGATGCCTAGCTAATTCTCTCAATGCCCATTCATTCAGTAATATCAGCCTAGCCTTAATCACATGTGCCAGGTACTGTGTTATATGAAAGAGAGAGATAGAGAAGGAGAGAGATGGAGATACAGATCTAGACCTTAAATGACCCCTCTCCTACTCTGCTGGTGGCTGTATAAACTGGTAGGCTGATATAATTGTTGTGGAGAACAATCTAGAAATATGTTTCACTTTTTAAAATATGCATACCTTGGCATGTTGACTTCCAGAAATTTTTCCTAAAGACATAACAAGTGTGTACAGACAGACATATGTACAAGGAAGTCATAGCATTGGGGTTTTTTAATTTATTTTTTAAATTTTTAAACATTTTAAGAGTTCCCATTGTGGCTCAGTGGTTAATGAACCCAACTAGTATCTATGAGGATGCGGATTCCATCCCTGACCTCACTCAGTGGGTTAAGGATCCAGCGTTGCTGTGAGCTGTGGTGTAGGTCACAGACACAGCTCGGATCTGGCACTGCTATGGCTGTGGAGTAGGCTGGCGGCTACAGCTGCAATTCGACCCCTAGCCTAGGAACCTCCATATACTGCTGGTGCAGCCCTAAAAAGATAGACACATAAATAAATAAATAATTTTACTGGAGTATAGTTGATTTACAATATAGTTTTAGTTTCAGAAGTATAGGAAAATGATTTGGTTATACATATACATATATCCATTCTTTTTCAGATTCTTTTCCCATATAGGTTATTATAGAATATTGAATAGAGTTCCCTGTGCTATATAGTAGGTCTTTGTTATCTATGTTGTATATAGTAGTGTGTATATGTTAAACTCAAACTCCTAATTTATACCTCCCATAAAGGTATAAGTCCCTTTGGTAACTGTAAGTTTGTTTTTGAAACATGTTTCTGTTTTGTAAATAGGTTCATTTCTATCATTTTTTAAATTGGATTCCACAGATAAATGATATCATCTGGTGTTTGTCTTTCTTTGACTTACTTCACTTAGTATGAGAATCTCTATCTAGTTTCATCCATTTTGCTGCAAATGGAATGATTTTGCTCCTTTTTTAGGGCTCGGTAATATTCACAGCATTGTTTATAAGAGCAAAACACTGCAAACAACCTCAATGCTCATCAATAGGAAACTGGTTAAAGAAGTGTTGGTGCTCCCATACAGGAGCTTACTCTGCAACCAGTAGGGAGGGACAAGAGGGCACACCCCGACCCCTATGGCAAACCCAGAAGAGGAGGGGGAAAATCTTCACTTTTCAGTGAAGTTTGGAGTTTCATCTGTGACACTGGACTTAGCTATGTTAATTCCTGAGAGTATTTGGAAGGAGGAAATTTTTTTAATTATATGAAAATGAGTGAAAAATTAATGGGTCTGCAGATTTCACCCAAGAAGCAGAGGAGAAGTAGGTCACAGGGAGAGTTGAGGGAGAAAATGAAGCTGTTTCTGCTCATGGAGTTCAACTTGTGCGCTAGAAGTTAGAGTAACAACAATTATCTTGGTGTAGTTAGGATAGAGGGAGGAGGCAGAGCTTTTACTTAATACTTTAAACACTTGGTCATTGTTGGAATGTTTTACAATGTGCAAAAATCACAGAAGTGAAAAGTCAATAAAGGAGTTCCCATCTCGTGGAGTGGCGGAAACAAATCTGACTAGAAACCATGAGGATGAGGGTTCGATCCCTGGCCTTGCTCAGTGGGTTAAGGATCCAGCATTGCCATCAGCTGTGGTGTAGGTCGCAGACGTGACTCAGACCCAGCGTGGCTGTGGTGTAGGCTGGCAGCTGTAGCTCTGATTTGACCCCTAGCCTGGGAACCTCCATGTGCAGGGGATGCGGCCCTAAAAAGCAAAAAAAGTCAGGGGCAGGTGAAGCTGACAATTTGCTTGGTTCCCAGATTTTTGAAAGCAGAGTGGGCTCCGGATCTCAGCACTATGGCACATTGGGCCCCATACTCCTCTGTTGCCAGGCCTGTCTTGTCCCTTGAAAGTCATTTAGCAGCCCTGAGCCTCTACTCACTAGCTGCCAGTAGCAACCCCCACCCCAAGTTGTGACAACCAAAATGTCTCCAGACATTGCCAAATGTCCTCTGGGGACGGTCAGATCACCCCCTGGGTAAGAACCACTGCTCTAGAGGGATCTTCAGAATACAGAAGTGTTTTCTGAGCCTCAGGGCCTGGTTGATTCACCAATCCCATCTCCTAAATGTCTCTCTGCCAGTCCCTCTCCATGGTTCCATTGCTCTGGGAGGCAAGAGATGTGGCTTGATTTGGCCACTTACTAGCTGTGTGTCTATGAGCTTTCCTTGAGCCTCATTTTGCTCAGCTCTAAAATGGGATTCATGGTAATAACACAGCAGGCAGGACTGCTGTGAAGGCAAAATGTCTGGGAAGTAGCAAGCGAAGCTCTGGGACACGGAAGGTACTTGGATGATATCAGGACCCAGTGGCCCACTGGGAGGGGATGATGTGTGTCCCCTTGGGGGCAAAGGCTGAAGCCATATGGGCTCTTGAGTCTTCCCTCCCTGGCTAGTCACCTCTTATTAAAATAGAGAAACCTTATTTTATGAAACCCAAACTTCCATTTGTACTTTGGGTCTCCTGTCATTCTGCCTGCCCTGGCAAATCTGGCCCCACAGATTCCTTCCCTCTTCAGGACAACCAGGATCTCCCTTTCAACTGGGTCTTTCCCATTTGCTTTGAAACAGCTCAGGTCTCCTACACGGAAACAAACAAACCACTTTTTCTTGACCTTACTTCCTTCTCCGGCTACTGCCATGGCTCTCTCTTCTCGTCCCACTCCTTGAAGGTACTTCACATTCAGCCTGTCCAAAAATCCATCACACCATCTTCCTCCCCAAACCTCCTGTCCCCTGTCCTTTCTCATATATAGAAAAGTGCACAGACTTTGGCCTAGGAGCCACCATCAACCTCTCCCACATTCCCAACCCTGATCCTTTTACTAAGTCACTTTGGCTTAGAACATTATTTCTTTCCAAATGGGTTGCACATTCAAAAATCAAAATAACAGAAGGGATGGTGTGAGGAGTCTGAATCCATCCACCTCCATCCACCTCAAGCCCCCCACCCCCAGACCCACACAAGTGGACCACGTTTATTATTGGAGGATAGCCTTCCCATGCATCTTTATGGAAAAATGAATACAATGCATATTCTTTTTTTCCTCTCTTTTTAGGGCCATACCCATGGTATATGGAAGTTCCCAGGCTGGGGGTTGAATAAGAGCTATAGCTGATGGCCTATGCCACAGCCACAGCAACTCCAGATCCAAGCCGAGTCTGACCTACACCACAGCTCATGGCAATGCCAGAACCTTAACCCACTGAGCAAGTGAGGCCAGGAATCAAACCTGCGTCCTTATGGATGCTAGTCAGATTTGTTTCTGCCTTTTTTTTTTTTTTTTTGTCTTTTGTCTTTTCAGGGCTACACCCACTGCATATGAAGGTTCCCAGGTTAGGGGTCCAATCGGAGCTACAGCTGCCAGCCTACTCCAGAGCCCCAGCAACGCCAGATCCGAGCCACATCTGCAATCTACACCACAGCTCAGGGCAACACCAGATCCTTAACAAGCCAGGGATCAAACCCACAACTTCATGGTTCCTAGTCGGATTTGTTTCCACTGTGCCATGATGGGAACTCCCACAGTGTATATTCTTATTTATCCCTTTCTTCCACAAATATGCTATGCTTTACATATTGTTCTGTACAGGGCACTTTTCACTTAATGATGTGTCTTGTCAATCTTTCTCTTCCATGCTTAGAAAACTTGTCCTTTCTGTTTACCCATCCTATTCTCCTGGGTAGATCTACCATTGTTTCTTTTACCAGTCCCTTCTTTCTTAGCACTAGTTATATGAACTCTTTTGCTATGTAAAGGATATCTAACTGTATTTTGTAATCCATCCACCTGTTTCGGTCTCCTTTGTCTCAACTCTAAGACGAGCTACCACCATGTTTTACTTGCAACCAAATAGCTTCCTAAATGCTCGGCCCAAATCATCACTTTCCCTCCTTTCTCTTAGCAGCCAGAGTGCATTTCCAAATCACAACTTTGGTCATTTCATGTTTAAAGACCCTATTTAAAGACCTTCCATGCCCTCCCATACTTTTAGGGTAAAGACAAACCCCTCACGAGAAGCCTTATCTGGCCTCCCTCACCCACTGGCCATCCTCACCTTGCCCAGCCCCACCTTTCCCTTTTCTTCTCTGGTTATGACATGTCAACAATTCTCCTAGATGCAGAGGCCTCATGATAAGCAAAGAATTGTTGTCTGAATTAATGAAAGAATGAGGCATATAGAGTGTCAAACAGGGGAGTTGACATGTCATAGCAGATCTGTAAACATGACTCTCCTTGCTGTCACTGTCTCCTCTGTGCTCTGGAGCCCATGACAGGTCACTTTTCATGCTCCCTGCTCAACAATGTTATGGACTTTATCCTGACCTCCCTCACCTTTGTGGGTTTCATTTGATGGTGGGTCATCATTCCTTCCTCTTGGAAATCCACTCTCTTGTCTCAGCTTGATGCCTCAGGAGCCCCCTCCTGCTGATTGCTTCCTCTCCAGCCTCTCTGCCTCTGCCCACCTCTGAAATGTCAGGCTTCCATCCCAAGCACCTTTGCTTCTCACCTATACATGTTCTGTTTGGTCATCTCATCCATGCCTCATAGCTTTCTGCTACCATATACTTGCAAACTATGGGTTTCTTGCCACAGTTTCTATAATATGCCCCAGTCCCGGTATTTTGTGTGTGTGTGTGTGTGTGTGTGTGTGTGTCTGTGTGTGTGTATTTTTTATCAGGGCCGCACCTTTGGCATTTGGAGGTCCCCGGGCTAGGGGTCAAATTGGAGCTACAGCTGCTGGCCTACACCACTGCCATAGCAATGCCAGATCCAAGCCACGTCTGTGATCTGCACCACAGCTCATGGGCAATGCTGGATCCTTAACTCACTGAGCGAGGCCGGGGATCAAACCTGTGTCCTCATGGATGCTAGTCAGATTCATTTCCACTAAGCCATGATGGGAACACCCCTGGCCCCCCACGGGTCCCTGTATTAATGTCTCCTCTGCCTGGAGAATGTAAGTGGAACCAGAGAGTATACACCATGTCTGTATTTGCTGATGTCTGTATTTGCTCAGCTCCTAAAGTACATAATAGTCACTGAATTAAATGTACAAAATGAGGGACGTGCTAGGATGGAGAGAGCTGCCTCCTTCAGATAGGGCCTCTTTCTAGGCAGAGAGGGGGGCTGTGTGCCAGGTGCCAGGTCCTGGCCTCACCTGTGCTGGACCCTAGCAGATACCTCATATCAGAATAAGGGGGCAAGATGGATTTCCAGGCAGAACTTGCATCCAGGAGCCAGTGGTCCCCAAACTAGCCAATTCTCTTAGTTGGAGTTGTTTCACCTCATCAGCAAGCCACAAGGTAGGCTTTGAACAGAGAGGGCACCTCATGAGAGCACATGCCGGTACCATGTCCAGCCACATTGTCCCAAAGGGGAACACAGAGCTGGCCATTACTGGTGGCAATGTTGTCAGAGGGGAGGAGGCCACAGACTGAGTGAGCCAGAACAGGGAGCTGAGGCTGAATACTCTCACCACTTGGAGAGGGGCTGGGCCACCCTGTTCCCAAGCCCAGCCCCCGCCCCCGACAAAGGTCAGGGGTCGGGAGGCCAGATCGAGGGGCAGAGGAATCCTGTTTGCAGCCCTAACACTGCTTGTGGTGCAGCCTCCTACAATAGGCTAGTCTGAGTGAAGTCCAGGGCCCTGCTCGGTGTGCCATGAAAACTGGCACAAAGCACAGAATGTCCTAAGTCAGAGCTAAGCAGGCCCTTTGAGACCACTAGTTCCACCCACTACATGCTTCTAATGGGCAAACCAATGCTCTGATTAAGGCAGAGACTGTCCTGTAGTTATTAACTAGCAGACTGAACTATCTGGCTTATTTCTTGGCCGGTTGCCTTGGGCCTACTTGGCCCCACAGAGTTGACAGTCTCTTCCTGCTTACACTGTAGAAGGAAAAGACAGTCCACAATTTTTTTTAAATATTAAGTTAAAAATGTAGCATGAAAAATGGTGATAAGTGTCATGGATAAAGAGGGAGCAGAGAAGGGGGATTGGGTGTACTGGGAGGCTAGGATTTTAGAAGGAGTAGTCGGGAAGGCCTCCTTGAAAATTTGGGCATTTGAGGCGAACCTAAAGGCGGGTGAGTGCTTGAGCCAGGTTGACTACACCATGCTAGTCAGATGCCCATGAGGGGGTCTCGACCTCAGACCTTAGACCCTCCCAGGGCCACACTAAGAGAGCTTCCCGGGAGTTTGCCACATGAATTTTGACCTGGTTGCAGGGTCATGAATAGGTATATCTTCCAAAACTGAAGCTGGGCACAAAACCAAAAACCAACCCCAGGTCAGATAATGATAATAATAACAATAGTACATACATACTACTATATGTAAAATAGATAAGCAACAAGGACCTACTGTATAGCACAGGAAACTATATTCAATATCTTATAATAACCTATAATGGAAAATAATCTGAAAAATATATGTATAACAAAATCACTTTGCCGTATACCTGAAACATTAAAAAATCAACTCTATTTCAATAAAGGATAAAATAAATTTTTAAAAATAACAAGAACAACAACAATAATAATGGTACAACTGAACCTGCACTAAGTACCAGTTGTATGCCAGGCAAACTTACATGTGTTATTTCATCCTCACAATGACCCTATGAGGTTAGTACTATTCTTATGTCCATTTGAAAGATGAGAAAACAGAGACTTAGAACAGCCATAGAACTTGCCCAAGGTCAAAAAGCTAATGAGCAGCAGAATCAGGCTTAGATCCCATGTCTTTGGACTCCAGAGCCAGGGCTTTATAGACAGCGGCAGGTTTTAGCCATCTGAGCTAGGATAGTTGTCTGGGGGCAGAGGGCAAGTTGCACAATCTCTTGGGCTCTCTTCTGTGGCCCCAGGGCTGGGCAGCTCAGAGGGAGCTGAAAATCCATGTCTAATGTGGCAGCTGACCTGGGTGTAGGACAGCACTGGGGACCTCCAAGGAAAAGGTGGACTTCTCCACTAGAACAGAATCTTTATGAATGCAGGGTCTGTTTGGCTCACTGCTCCATCACCGGTGGCTAGCACAGTGCCTGACACATATTAGGTGATTGGTCAATACTGGAATCAATGAACAAATAACAGAATGAACAAACGTTCCATTCTCACTAACCGAAGGCTGGCCCAGACGTAGAAACTGTCTTTCCAGGAGTTCCCACTGTGGCTCACCAGGTTAAGAACCTGACTAGTATCCATGAGGATGTGAGTTCTATCCCTGGCTTTGATCAGTCGGTTAAGGATCCAGCATTCCCCCAAGCTGTGGCATAGGTCACAGATGCAGCTCAGATCTGGCGTTGCTGTGGCTGTGGTATAGGCCAGCAGCTGCAGCTCTGATTCGACCCCTAGCCTGGAAACTTCCATATGCCACATGTGTGGCCCTAAAAAGAAAGAAAGAAAGAAAGAAGGAAAGAAAGAAAGAAAGAAAGAAAGAAAGAAAGAAAGAAAGAAAGAAAGAAAGAAAGAAAGAAAGAAAGAAAGAAAGAAAGGAACCATCTTTCCAAGTAGCCAGGCAATCTGGATTCCTGCCTCCTTGAGAATGCAAGTTGTGGAAAGGCGGAGGGGAACAAGGAGCAAGGGGACGTGGCTGGGACAGAGTCTAGAGTTAAGGCCTGAGAAGGTGATGGGAAGGGCTGTGTGCTTTGCATACACCACAGCACCAGGAGGCAGGGATTGCTGTTATCCCTAACAGAAAGACCAGGAAACTGAGGCACATAGAGGTAAATGGCTTGCCCTAGATGACAGGGCTATTGTGGAATGGATCTGGGATCAGCAAGGCAGGCTGCTGGTGCGCTATGGTCCCTGGCTGGGGTGCGGTCAGGAGCTCCTTCTCTTTGGCTGTCTGCCCTCACCCACCCCAACCTCCTGAGCACCTCTGCTTGCAGCTGTCCCCAGCCTCTGCCTGGGAGCCGGTCCTGCCTCTTCAGTCCCCCTGAGGAGTAGGGGCTCCAACACAGCAGCCCCTCCCTCCCACCACCCACCTTTGAATTCAGGGCCAGGCGAGGCCTTGCATGGAAGAATAGGCTGGGAGTGAGAGAGATCCAGGTTCAAGCCCTCATTCCTCCACTTAGCACTCAGGGAGGCAGACCTTCTACCTCATTGAGCCTTAGGTTCCTCCTCTCTAAACCGGCGACATTGACACCCATCCCATAATGCTGTTAAGAAGATTAACTGAAATCCTTTAGGGGCAGAAGCTGGATTCCAGGCAAGCTAGGGATCAGGAGAAGTGGTCATAATAATCCACCACATCACAGCTTACACAACATATTTCCACTCATTTTTAGGGTCCCCTTTATTCTGCACAATCATCCTGTCAGAATGGGCTATTATCCTCATTTCATAAATGAGAAAATAATCAACCCAATCACAGGCATGTAGTCTGGAAGTCACAATGCAGGGATTCAAAGCTGGGTTCATGTGACTCCTAAGTGTGTGAAATGCCCTCTTCATCACATGCCCAGCCCTCCTTTGCCCTCACATGCCAGGTCTGAGGGAGATGGTGGTGGTCTTACAAAGAGCTGTTTTAGGAGCTCCCATCATGGCTTGTGGTTAACGAATCCAACTAGGAACCATGAGGTTGTGGTTCAATCCCTGGTCTTGCTCAGTGGGTTAAGGATCCAGCGATACCATGAGCTGTGGTGTAGGTCACAGACGCGGCTCAGATCTGGCATTGCTGTGGCTCTGACATAGGCCAGCAGCAACAGCTCCAATTAGACCTCTAGCCTGGGAACCTCCATAAGCCGCGGGTGTGTGGCCCTAAAAAGACCAAAAAAAAAAAAAAAAAAAAAAAAAAAAAAAAAAGAAAGAAAGAAAGAAAAAAAGAAAAAGAAAAAAAAAAGAGCTGTTGTATCCTAATCACCTGTCCAAAGCAAAGCTCAGTGTACTGGGCAGATTGAGGTCACAGCTTCATGAGGAACTTTTCTCCCAGCCCCCCTCATTCCTCAGTGGCCCCAACAAAGAAAGGAAAATGGACGTTTGATCACAAGGACTGGAAAAGGTGTGGAAGGTCAGCAGGAATGCCATGCTGAGGAGGTGCAGCTCAAAGCCATCAAAACTGTGTCTCTGCAAAACTGTAATTCAAAAAGATACATGCACCCTTATGTTCATAACAGCACTATTCACAATGGCCAAACATAGAAATAACTTAAATGTCCATGGACAGATGAAAAGATAAAGAAGATGTGGTACATAAACGCGATGGAATACTACTCAGCCATTAAAAAGAATGAAATAATGCCATTTGCAGCAACATGGATGCAACTAGAGAGTCTCATATTATGAGAAATAATTCAGAGAAAGACAAATACCATGTGATATCACTTATATGTAGAGCCTAAAATACTCACACAAGGAGTTTCCACTATGGTGCAGTGGGTTAAGAATCTGACTATAGCAGCTTGGGTTGCTCTGGAGGTACAAGTTAAAGGATCTGGCATTGCTAGAGCTGCAGCTCAGATTCAATCCCTGGCCTGGGAACTTCCATATGCCGCGGGTGTGGCCATAAAAAATAAAATAAAATATGACACAAGTAAACCTATCTACAAAACAGAAACAGACTCACAGACACAGAGAACAGACTTGTGGTTGCCAAGGGGTAGGGGAGGTAGAGGAGGGATGGACTGGAAGTTTGGGGTTAGCCAATGAAAACTAGTATATGTAGGATGGACAAATAACAAGGTCCTGCTATATAGCACAGGGAACAATATTCAATATCCTATATCCTGTGATAAATGATAATGGAAAAGAATATGAAAAAGAATGTATATATTATATATACATATATATTTATAACTGAATCGCTTTTCTGTACAGCAGAAATTAACACAACATGGTAAACCAATTATACTTCAATAGCAATGGGATCCTGCTGTGTAGCACTGGGAACTCTGTCTAGTCACTTATGATGGAACATGTAATGTGAGAAAAAAGAATGTATACATGTAAGTGTAACTGAGTCATCATGCTGTATGGTAGAAAAAAATATATATATATATATAAAATATAAAAAGATTATACTTCGATAAAATAAAATTAAAAAAAACTATGTCTCTCTTTGTTCAGGCTTAGAGGCAGCCTACCAAAGAGGCCTCGACAACAGTCTATCCTATTATGGAGTCACAGTGGCCAC
This sequence comes from Sus scrofa, assembly GCF_054392235.1. NCBI lineage: Eukaryota > Metazoa > Chordata > Mammalia > Artiodactyla > Suidae > Sus > Sus scrofa. The sequence goes on from NC_139401.1 coordinate 65,313,002, forward strand.
CTGTCATGCAGGGCTCAGCCTTGCACCAACAGCTGTGCAGCACAGTAGGTGGGCTTGTTCCTTTGGACAGAGCAGGTCTCTTCTTTGCTGTTGCCTGTAAGGTCTTCTCTTTATTTTCAATGGTATGATAATTTCTCACAAATTTTCCAGGTATAGATTTATTTTTATTCATTCTTCTCAGTCCTTGGAGCAAATGCCATTTCCCCCTGAGAACTCATTTCCCCCTTCTTTCAGTTCTGGAAAATTCACAGCTACTGTCTCTCAAGGGTTGCATTTTCCTCATTTGTTCTCCATCATCTGTGTAGACCTTCTGTGAGACTTAGGCTGGAGCTTCTCCTCAGCGTCTGCCTTCGTGCTTTTTTTTTTTTTTTTGGCCATACCTGCGGTGTGCAGAAGTTCCCAGGCCAGGAATAGAACCCAAGCTAAACAGTGACCCAAGCTGCTGCAGGGACAATGTTAAGTCCTTAACCCCCTTGGCCACCAGGGAACTCCCCACCTTCATGACTTTCAACTGCTTGTTCAAAGTTTAAGTATCTATGCTGCTGTGATTCCCTTGGTACTTAGCCTTCAAGTCACTAATTCTTTCCATGACCCGGTGATGAAAAGAATTAGTGACTACAACTACATCATTTTTGGAGGTTTTCTTTTTTATTTCAAAGACCATATTTTTTATTTCAAATCGATCTTCTTTTCATATCTCTCTTCCTCCCTTTCTGCAATCATATCTCATCCTTTTTAAAGACCATCATGCCTTCATTTATCTCTGTGAGCATGCTAAACATGCTTATTTTCAAAATCTGTCAGCCTGCTCTCCAAAACTTCATCTGGAATAAATTTACGTACTGATTATAGATTTTGTTGGCTCTCTCCAAGCGTTAGATTTCTTTATATGTTTTGGAATTTGGGGTTGCAGCCTCATTTGGAGAGGGAGAGTCGGTGCTGTTTTGTTTGTGTTTATATTTGATTGTCTGTCTCTCTCCCTCAGTGTTACCCCTCCCTCCCCAGCCAGTGGTTTCATGGTTGCCTCTCCTGGTCCCCCAGATGCCCCTGGTCCAGAATCAGTTCTTATAATGGCAGCTCAGGGCTCTGCCCCAGCAGATGTTAGGGATCTCTACCTCCATCCTGGAGCCCTTGTGGCTCGCTTCACTTCCTGGTCATGAGTTAGGGTCTGGCTCCTCCAGGTCCCCTTGGCCAGCCCAGTCCATCCTGCCTTGTAGGCAGAACACCCAATAGCAGCAGGCATTTCCACCTCTTACTGGGAGAGCTCTTTCTCCTCCCACTGATTTCTATAGCGAGCTTAGCTCTGGCCTCCCACCCCAAGGCAGAGCCCTTGAAGCACCCCAAGAGCTGAGTCCTGGGCTCCCCACCTCTTGTACTCCGACCTGGGGGCTGGCCGGCTGCCACACCGCTTGTCATTGTGTGCTTCTGTTCCTGCCAGATATCTCAGTTTTTGAACTAGGCTGTCTTTGGGGGTTTTCTCTTTTTACAGTGTATTGATGATCCATCACTCTGGGTTTGGTGTAAAGGGATCTGTGACTACCTCAACTGGAAGTGTGCTCTGCTTCATTGCGTGTGCTGTATGTACCACAATCATAAACTATTTAACCAATCCTCTAGCGTTGGACTTTTAGATTGTTTTCCATTTTTGGCTAATACAAACAAGAAGGCATTAAGCGTCCTTCATGTATTTGTCTCTTTCCTAATGCTAAGTTGCTGGATCAAAGGGTGCAGCCATATTTCAAATGGATACAGGTTGCATTTCATGTGTACCATACCTACCATCACCATCACCACCATCAATACATTGTCCCCAGCATCTGGCTTGTGGAACAGAACCGAGATGGTACTGGAAATGAACGAGACTGTGCTTTTGTGAACTCTACCTTGGTGTACACGGGTAAGGCATTTTCAGACCACTTCTTTCCTGTTCCCGGCTGGTCTGGAACCCCAGCTCCCTTCCATGAATTATTTCGGTTAATTTGTATGACATCCCCACAAACTATGGTAACATTAGCCTCACCTCACTGAGGACAAAGCTGAGGCTTAGAGAGGTGAGATGACCACCTAAGCTGTCTCTGGTAGAAACGAGTCACCATGATGCTCAGAAGAAGCATGGTGCTCCCAGCCCACCAAGCTGCAGAGAGGAAGACTTTAGGCCTTCTCTGATCTGGTTGTTTAGGAATTTGGCTCCTTCCATGGGGCCATGATGTGCATGGGTTGTGAGCAGTGCCTAGATGTCTGGGATTAGGGCAGCCTCCACCCTGTGGGGGCCAAGTGCTGGCTTTGCCACTTGAGCTCAGCTACCAGCTAGTTAGGCAACCATGGGCTCTTCCCTCTCCACCTCTTCTAGTTTCTCAACCAGGGGCAGCTGGGTTTAGGGAAGAGTGCCTGGACCCTGGATTCAGGATTCAGATAGACCTGGATTTTTTTTTCTTTTTATGTAGAGCCTACTTTTTTTTTAAATTGAAGTATAGTTGATTTACAATGTTGTGTTAGTTTTTAGTGTACAGGAAAGTGACTCAGTTTATAAATATTTTTTCAGCTTCTTTTCCATTATAAGTTATTATAAGATATTAAATATAGTTCCCTGTGCTATGCAGTAGGTCCTTGTTTATACACCTGGATTTCAATAGCAGCTCTGCCACTTTTCTGCTGCTTGAGCTTGCACAAATCACTTCACCTCTCTGGGCCTCAGTTGCCACATCTGTAAAGTGGGCATAAAAAGGTCTCTCTCTCAGAGAGGCATTGTTAAGATGAGAGGAAGTCCTGTGCACTTGGCACATACACAAGATTCAAATAAAGACTGTTTCTGACAACAAGGGTGAAATGGCAATTTTCTGAGCCTGCCCAGCAATCAGCTGGGGCTCACTCTGCCCTGACTCCACATCCAGTGTTTTTCCCAGTGCAAGAGCCAAGCCTCCCTCAATCCTGTGTTTCACTGTCCTTCTGCCCCACTTTGTTCCCTCCTGCCAAAAAGATGAATGAATGGAAAGAGTCTGAAGCTCTGGCCCCTACGTACCCTCTGTTAGCACCCACTTGCCTCTGTGAAGACCTCTGGCAGAGCCGGGCTGGCCAAGCTGCCCAACACAGGCATGGGCAGCTCAAGGATGCCCAGGAGGCTCCACCTGTGTCGCTGGGCCCAGCACAGGTGTGAGCCTGGTGCCTGGTTTGGCAAACTGTGGCATATAAGGTGGGTGCAGGGACTGAAAGGCTGGATTACTTGGGAACATGAGGCTGCCCCTGGGGGCTCCAGCCTGCTCCTGGGTCTGGAACCTACAAATAGATGGGTCTGCTCTCTTGGACGTGTCAGTCAGCAGCCTGTTAGAAGCCAGAGGATTGCTTGCATTTGCATTGCCTCTGAGGGGCAGTCAGGGCTTGGGCCGGCTTTGGGAATTCTGGAGGATGCTGAAAGCACTTCAAAGCCATGAGTGGATCCTCCCCTCTGTTCTGGAGAGAGTAGCCAAGGAGGCAAATCCCAACCACTCCACAGATGGGCATCTGATAAGGCTGGCTTCAGGTCCACAGTGGCCTAGGATAGAAGCCCTGGCCAGGAGGAGGTCTCCTTTGCATAGGACTGTGGCACATGTAGATGTTTGATCATGGGCTCATGTGAGACAATAGGGTTCAGTGAGCAGAGGTGAGGCGAGGATCCTCGAAGCCCCAGATGTCCACAGCTTTCAGTTTAAAACTTGGCTCTCAAGACAGGCTGAAAGACTCTGTCACTGGAAGCTAGCAAGCTGACAACTGAAGACCCAGTGCCACCTAGCCTGGGTCACAAGCATCTCCTGAGGGTGACTGGCCAAGGTCCACAGCACTCTATCAAAAGTTTTTCTTTCTTTCTTTATTTTTTTGTCTTTTGTCTTTTTAGGGCTGCGCCCACAGCATATGGAGGTTCCCAGGCTAGGGGTCAAATCAAAGCTACAGCTGCCGGCCTACGCCACAGCCACAGCAACACCATATCCGAGCCTCGTCTGCAACCTACACCACAGCTCACAGCAATGCCGGATTCTTAACCCACTGAGCGAGGCCAGGGATCGAACCTGCAACCTCATGGTTCCTAGTCAGATCCGTTTCTGCTGGGCCACGACGGGAACTCCTTGAGGGTTTTCCAACACCCAACCCAGGAGGCTTTATTTTCTTCCCAGCCCAACGCCCTGTGGTCCTGAGGGATCCCCAAGGGAGGAAAGCTCTTGGCGGGGAGCTCCCTTCCTGGACATTCTCAGTTTAGCGCTCGATGTACAGGTTTTGCCCAGTCTTAACAAGCAAGGTATGTGTTGCTGCTTCGTGCTTTGTGTAGGTAACAGTGGTGGTCCCTGGCTCCACTGGGCACAAGGGCCTCCAGGAGTAAAGCAGATGGGCCTGGGAGTCCAAGCACAAGCCTCCATCCTTCTTTGGCTGGGGAGGTTGCATGACATGCTCTTCTTCCTCAAGAAAAGGTACATTGCCTGAATATCACCAGCCTCTGGGAGTAAGCGGTGAACTCTGGACCCAGAAAACCTTTCTTTGAGGAAGTCTGAACACCTTGTTCCTGGATTTATTAACTGGCAGGCTTTGTCCCTTGGGCTATAGGTCCAACGACAGATGGAGTATTGGGGAGTTTGAAAACACACTATGTTCTTCTCTCTGTTCTTCTCCTCCATCAGCCTGATCAAAGGCTTCCCTGGAACTTGACTTCCTTGTTCCTTTACCACTAGGTTCAGGGGCATGGCCACTGGCTAGAGTGCTGAGACAAGCCACCCAAGCCCAGCAGGACAGAGAACCAGTGACCCTTATATGTGGATGTGTCATCATCAGTCACAAATCACATTTCCTGATTCAGAGACTCACAGAGTAGAAATGTCAGGACAGCTGCATATGCCTCAATCCCCTTGCATTGCAGCTGAGCAACGTGAGGTCCAGAGAGGGCAAGGTACTAACCTGAGATCACACAGCAAGACAGTGACAGAACCTGGGGCTCCAGACCCTCAGTTGAGGGCTTTCTTCCACACCCATGACCTTTTCTGAGGAAGTGGTGATGACTAGTGGGAAAAGCCAGGGGTGGGGGTGGGGTGCGTGAGGCAGGGAGTCAAGGGGAAGAATGTGGGGAAGGGACGTGGCTGAGAAGCAAAGCCCCCAGCGCTGAGTGGCAGCCCACCCTGGAGACACCAGCCTGGCTATCAAGCTGCTTCCATTGCTAAGGATTAGCACAAACATCCCCCAGCTGAGGGCCTCCCTGCTGGCCAGCTGTGCAGGCTTTGGGTGGCATGCCCCAGATGTGGGAGGCCCCAGGCTGGAGGCTGGACTTTCTCTCTGGTGACGCTGTGTGCTCTCCCGGCATCCAGAGGGCATGGGCCAGCCTCTGGCTCATCTCTGCTGTCAGGCCCAGTGAAGGACAGTCAACACTCCTAGCTGATCAAAGGCACTCCCACCCTCTAGCCTCAGGAGTGCCGGGGGCGAAGGGGATTGGGGAGAGCCCAGATGCCACCCTGCCATGCTTTGAAGTCCCAGTGCATCCTGGGAAGCAACAGCTTTGGAGTGGGACCTCTGGAGCACAAACTAAACAAAAACTCCACCATGTGTTATGACGGAGGCAGAAGAGCCAAGTCCTAACACCTTTGGCCAGTCCCTTGACCTCTCTGTGTCTTGGCCTCCCCAACTGGGTCAGTTGGGCTCCATAGAGTAAGGGCCAGGCCAGTTCTGCCACCTTGTGACTCTTGATTTTCTCTTCCTTCTCCTTGAGCTCGGGTGGAATGGGAGGCCCAGGGTAGGTTGATGGTCAGAGGCAGTTGGAGTCTGGCACCAGGGACAGGGTGAGTGGGATTGCTGGGAGTGGAGGCAGTTTATTTGTTCCTTTATTCATTCACCCATCATGGAACATGTACCATGTGCCTTAGCCTGACAGCTTGGACATAGGGCTCCCTATCATGTTTCTCCACGACCCAAGAGACCTAGATTCTGAATTGGCCCCACTGCTCAATGTGCACTGAGTCTGTTCTAGAGCTGGGATGGCTACTCCGGTTCTGAACCTTGAGCTGACTGGGGCCATATCCAGCAGGGGTTTGGATTGAATCTGACTCCAGCTAAGTCCACTGGAAAGGGACCGCCTGAAAGGCTTTGGGATGGCTCAGAGTCTGCTCAGGGAAGGAGGAGAACTAAGCTTGGAGAAAGGGCAGACACCCTGAGAGGCAGGAAAGAATGTCTCAGGGCCAAGGGACATCAGGCTAGTTTATGACCTCTGGCGCTGCTCCTTCTTCATCCCTTACCAGTTGACACTGAAATTGGGAACAGCTTCTTAAATGCCCCTGTTTCTTTATGTGGGGAGAAACTGGTTGGCTGTTAGGGGGCCAGGGAAGGGAACTCTTTGAGCTTCTGGCCTTCTCCCCTCACGAACTCCCCTCTCTCCCCACCCTTTCTCCAGCTACTGCAGCCTGGACCCAAGGTGACTTTTTTTTGGACCTCCAGTCCTGGATCCAACATCTCAAGAACCCCGGGGCTCTCTGGACTTGCCACATGTCCAAATAACTTCTTTTTCCTCTCTGTGTGTGTCCTTTAGGGTCACATCTGAAAGGGCCAACCTAGCCATCTCCCTCACTGGCCCAGATTGACTTGTACCTGGCCCCAGGTTAACACAAAGCCCTGTGAATTAGAACATGTGGTCACCTCAGGGACAACAGTGAAAGTTGGGTGCCAAAACCCTTTGCAACATGCTGAGGGAGGCACCTGCTTGAGGAGCAGGGTGGCCCAAACCTGTGATTGCCCCCAGGAGAGTCAGTTAGAGGGGAGCCAGTTTGCTCAAAGGTGCAGTAGCTGGGAAAGCCTGGTGTCTGCCTGCCAAGGAGCTGGGCTATGCAGGGGGCTAGGCCAGGCTGGATGTGGGAATCACACTGGGGACCTACTAGTGCTGACCCCCTCTCATAGCTTTTCCATGAAACACCCCCCCCCAATTAGAGGCAAATGGTGTGTCCCGTCCTGCCCCCCACCCTATGGCCTACTGAGATAGCAGTGCCCTACCAAGGTGGGAGCTGTAGGAGAAAAGCAAAGCCTTTCTTCAGGCTTCATGCCTCAGGACATTAGGGACATTATGTGGCTTGCTCAAGGTTATATAGATGATAGTGAGCAGAGTTGGAAATCCCAGGACCTCAATCAGGCAACAGAGTGCTCTAGCAAGGACCATGTCGTACCGACTCCCCCACATAGCTTCCAGGACCACCTCCCTCCCCTGGGCCTCCTGCCTCAGGCTTATACTCACTCACTTAGAACCAAAGTGTGTCAAGGCTGGAGAAGACCTGAGAGATTAGTTGTCCAGTCCTCTCTGACACACCCACGCGCACAGACACGTACATATGGAGCACAGGTGGGAAAAGAGATGCTGGCAGAGGGAAGGGAGAATGATGCCAAAGATTGGCAATGAGGTGATGGGCTCAGAAGCCAGATCCCTGGACTCCATAGGCAGCCTTTGCTCTCTGTCCAGACCTGGCTACATCCCTGTCCTACTCACCTTGTAACTGAGCCCCAGCAGCTCTGATTACCTGCTTCCCTCTCCATCCTGTCCTAAGCTCTGCAGTTGGGGCACAGCCTACAACTGGAGAAGCCCCCACCCTCTGCATGAACCCACAGCACAGCAGGGGCAGCTGCTGCCCGCGAGCCACCCCCAGTGGAAGAGCCACTCCGTTTCTGGCCCATGTCCTTCCCTTTTAATAGCATGTGCGAAGAAGCGATTGGTACCAGAAAGAATCCATGGAGAGAGGTAGGCCTGGGCAAGGCAGCCCAGGCTGCTAATGGAAGAGGCAGCTCCTACCCCTTCCATCAAAGCCTTGGAATCCAGAACTGCAAAGGCCCCAGGGAGGAAGTAAAAGGAAGCTGAGTTGCTAAGTGGCCTGCCCCCAGCCCCTGCTGCAGATGCCTGGCTGGCTGGAAAGAGGGAAGGCCAGCAGAGGAATGATAATAACCATCCCTCGCATCTGGACAGCCTTTACACACCACTAACTGACTTTCTGCCCCTCCTCTTGTCTCAGCTACACAAAAGGGTCATTATCCCCATTGGCAAGATGGGGGCTTAGAGAGGACCTGAAACCTATATAAGGTTGCCCAGCAAGTCATCAGTGAAATTAGGTGCTGCCCTGAACTCCAGGATCGCACATCCCATGGGCATGCCCTAAGCTCTCTGCCTTGCCTGCAGGCCCAGGCCCAGGGCTCCTGAGCTCTGTCCCTGCCCAAGGGCAAAGGGCACAGGCTTCCAGGCTGGGAGAGACTGTGAAAGAGCAACAGGCTCGGGGATGGGGGTGGGTGGTGCTGAGGGCCAACAGGACAAAATGAGCAAATCTACCCTTTTCCTGAATTTACCTCACTGTCCTCATCTGAAGAACTTTTTTTTGCATGTCCTTTGCCACAGATCTGCCGGCCATATAGTCTCATAGTTTTCCTTCATCTGAAAATGTTTTACTTCCACTTTATTCCTGAAGGATATTTTCCTGGAGATTGAATTAGAGGTTGACAGTTCCTTCCTTCTGGGGTTTTAGAAATATGGTGGCACTTCCTTCTGGCCTCCATGATTTGGGGTGAGAACTCTACCATCATCCATACCTGGTCTCTTCTGACTCAAGGACCTGCTCAAAAGGAGGCAAGGTGGGGAGGAGAAAGAACTCTGTGGACTGGGAGTTGAAGCACTGGTCCACCTCCCTTCTTTCTTTCTTTCTTTCTTTCTTTCTTTCTTTCTTTCTTTCTTTCTTTCTTTCTTTCTTTCTTTCTTTCTTTCTTTCTTTCTTTCTTTCTTTTCTTTCTTTCTTTCTTTGTCTTTTTATGGCCGCACCTGTGGCTTATGGAAGTTCCTAGGCTAGGGGTCAAATTGGAGCTGTAGCTACCAGCCACAGCCACAGCCACAGCAATGCCAGATCCAAGGCACACCTGTGACCTACACCATTGCTCGTAGCAACACCAGACCCTTAACCCACTGAACGAGGCCAGGGATTGAACTGAAGTCCTCATGGATACTAGTCAGGTTCGCTACCACTGAGCTGCAATGGGAACTCCATGCTCCACCACTCCTGAGCTGAGGGACACTGGATGAGTGCCCCCACCACTGTGATCCTCAGCTTTGACTTTGATGCCATGAGAACATGCCAGGATGATGGATATCACACTAAGACCCTCTCTCTCTCTCCCCACCCCCCCTTTTTTGTAGGGCTGCAGGTGTGGCATATGGAAGTTCCCAGGCTAGGGGTCAAATCAGAGCTTGAATTGCCATCCTATACCACAGCTAAGGGCCTCTCCTGTGGGCCCAATGTTCTCTGGGTCTCTGAGAATTATCAGACTCTGCAGAAGGGTGACCTGATGAAAAGGAGAGACCCTACAGAGATGGCTTCTGGGCCTACCTGCCCCTGGGGGAGGTGGTCCAGGTTCTACACTTTTGTTTCCTCCTCTTCTGCCTGCCCAGACCCAGTCTGTCCCACTGAGGCAAGGGAAGGTTCTTTGGATGTTTCTGGCTTACCAGCCAAGCCCCTAAGTCCTGATCAACTACAGACAGCCTCTCGCTCCATCACACCCAGACCATTGTGAAGCCCCCCTTCGCAACCTGGGGGTACAACCCCCAGGACCACTCGATGTCTCCCCACCACCCCGACACACCCTGTAATACACTCCAGCTGCTGGGTTTCCCCACATGCCCTCATGCCCTTTCAGGCCTCCATTTCACTTCCTCTGCCTGGCAAATCTTCTCCCTTTGTCCACTTGACAAGGCCTTATAGAAGCAATATGAGTTCTTATTTCACTTCCCTGTGCCTGTTTTCTCAACTGTATGTTGAGGAAGATAATAATATCTACCTCATAAAGTTTTTGTGAGGGTTAATCGAGCTACTCATTGTGAAAATCTTTGAACAATACTTGGCCCAAAGTAAGCACTCCATACACATTAACTTGTAATTATGCACTATTATGTAGAGTGATTAAGAGCATAGGCCCTAGAACCAGACCACCAGTGTTCAAATCCCAGCTCCAACACTAGCTGGTCACCTCAATCAAGCCATTTAACCTCGATTTGCTTCAGCTTTCTCACCCTTACAAGGGGGATAACAAGAGGTCCCACTTCATAAGGTTGTCACGAGGATCAAATAAGACAACATATATGAGCCCTTAGCCCAAAGCCTGGCACATAGCAAGCTCTCAATAAACATTAACTATTATCTTGATGATAATCATCATTTCAGCTTTCTTCCTCCTCAGAAAGAGGGAGCAGGTGCTCCTGGGGGGAGGTCTTCACTGGAACTGATCCTCTGGAGGTCCACCCATGGACCCATGCAACTCTTGAGTCATGTCAATTTCCCAGTTCTGGCTAGGAGATGCTCTGATGAAATTTCCCACATCCAAGACCTGGCAGGTCTGCTCCCTATGCCAAAATTGCCCTCTGCCCCAACCCAGTTCCCAGGACTTATATCTGGGAAAACACTCCCAGTTCCTACATGTCGACAAAATGCCAGGGATCCTACAGGGCACCTCTGATGTGCCCTCTGAAGTTCCAGCAGAAGTTGTTCTGAGCTTGCCTCAGATGGAGTTAGTTCTGCACTAGAGCCTTAGGTTCAAGTCCTGGCTCTACCTCCACCCCTGACTTTCTATGTGACCTTGAGTCAGTTCCTTTTCCTTGTGGGGCCTCATTTTTCCATCGTAATATGAGAAGTGTGGCCCAGATGATCTCTAGGGCATCTCCTAGATGGGTAAGTCCTAATATGACTCCCTGAGGTCATCCCAGGACTGAGCTAGTCTAGTGCCTGACATTGAACGTGGGATGAGTTGAATCGGACAGAACTGGAGTGATTATAGAGACACAGACAAAAGCTTAGACCCAGGGCCCTTCTGCTGCCTGCCTGCCTGCACCATAGCTCAGCCTTTAGCCACCTCTAGCTGCCTGGCTCCCTGACCTCTATAACTTAAGGGTTGAGGGCAGAGACTGGCTTCTGCCTGGAGACTGGAGTGCTAGGGCTTCAGCAGGAATGTTCCGGGATTTATTTTGATGCTCTAAATTGGAAGGCTGGAGGCTCTAATTTAGTCCTCCCTGCCTAGAGCAGGAGCCCGGCTGGGGTGGCCTGCCTCACTGCCAAGCATGAGCCCCCCACCAGACCACAGCCCAACCTCAGGACTGCCTGTGGCCAGCTTTGCATAGCAACACCCCAGACAACAAAGGCCCCTTAACCCTCCTCCTCTAGTGGTGACCGTGGCGGTGGCGGCTGTTGCTCTGGGGTTCAGCAGGATGGGGCCCAGAACAGGACTTGAGGTGGCTGACAGAACACTAGGAAGGCACAGACAGTCCCTCTGCCCACACTGGGCACCCTCCCTCAGAGAACCTTGGCAGGGCCACGTGAGCTGCCGCATCTAGCTGGGCCAGGCTGAGTAGTATGGCCAATGGAAACTAAGGCTGAGGGCCTGGAGGGCCACTGGGCTTCGAGGGAAGGGCCATCTGTTTTCCATCTCCACTGAGGCCTGAGGGAGAGGAAACAGGCACAGAAAACAGAAAGGAGGCATGAGGGTTCAAAAGACTAGCGTTCCATCCTAGGCAACTGTGGAGAGGTTATTGAACCTCCAGCCGCCCCCTGCAACCCACCCTCCACACTGACAGCAGAGGCATCTTGCCGGCAAAGACTTGATCAGATTCTTTCTTTAATTAAAACATTTCAATGGCTCCCTACCACCTACAGGAGCAAATCCAGCCCTCCACTTGAGAGCTAAAGCCCTTCACACTGTGGCCCCAGCCTACCTTTCTACACAGATCCCCAGTCCTCTCCTCTCCCCACCCCCTACAATATGGCCACTCCAGTTGCTGGGCTTTTCCCAGATGCTCCCATGCTCTTTCATGCCTCCATTTCGTTCCCTCTGCTGGGAAATTCTCTCTTGTCCACTTGGCAAATTCTTCCTTATCATGGAAGCCCCAGATCAGATGTTTCCTACTCTGGTACAAAGTTAACTGGTCCCCCTCTGGCACTGTTGGTGGGAATGTAAGCTGGTACAACCACTATGGAGAACACTATGGATGTACCGTAGAAAACTGTACATAGAACTACCATATGACCCAGCAATCCCACTCTTGGGCATATATCCGGACAAAATTTTCCTTAAAAAAGACACATGCACCTGCATGTTCACTGCAGCACTATTCACAATAGTCAAGACATGGAAACAACCCAAATGTCCATTAACAGACAACTAGATTAGGAAGATGTGGTATATATACACAATGAGATACTACTCAGCCATAAAAAAGAATGAAGTAATGCCATTTGCAGCAACATGGATGGAACTAGAGACTCTCATACTGAGTGAAATAAGTCAGAAAGAGAAAGACAAATACCATATGATATCACTCATATCTGGTATCTAATAAACCGAACAAATGAACCTTTCCACAGAAAAGAAAATCATGGACTTGGAGAATAGACTTGTGGTTGCCTGGGGGAAGGAGTGGGATGGATTGGGAGCTTGGAGTTAATAGATGCAAACTATTGCCTTTGGAATGGATTAGCAATGAGATCCTGCTGTGTAGCACTGGGAACTATGTCTAGTCACTTATGATGGAGCATGATAATGGGAGAAAAAAGAATGTATACATGTATGTCTAACTGGGTCACCATGCTGTAGAAAAAAAATTGTATCGGGGAAATAACTACTTTAAAAAAAAGTTAACTGTTCCCTCTTTTGTGCTTCTATACTGTTACCATGAGACCTTTATTCATTCAACCAGCCTTTATTTGAGCACCCATTAAATGCCAAACACTGTTTAGGCATAACAATTAAAAACAATAAGTCACGGACCCTGCCCTCAGGGAGATGGGTAACAAATAGGTAATCAAATAAATGCCTAAAATAATTTCAGATAGTGAAATATACACAATGTGCTGGAAATGTTGAACAGCTCTGGGAGGGGAGAGTCCTAACCTGCAGCATCTGCTGATTTCTGTGGTATAAATACTCCCATAGTGGCTGATTCTAAGCCACCAACAGGAAGCCACTGAACACTGAGCTGAAAAGGGCCAGTGACAGGCACCTCCAGCACCCTAGTGGTGCCTGCCAAAAAGAAAAGGAAACAAGGTAACAGAAGAGAGAGTAACTGGGGTACAGAGGAGGGGGGGTTACTAGATTATATTAGGTGAGGGGAGTGAATCCTGGAAGGCCTCTCTGAAGTAGTGATGTTTAGGGTGCGAACTGAATGACCAAGATCCAGCCATGCAAAGATCTGGGGGAAGCTCCTGAGACATTGTCTTTTTTTTTTTTTTTTTTAATGCTTTTTCTATTCAGGTAAAATTTACTTAGAGTCAAGTGCACTGATCTTAAGTGTTACAGCTCCATGAATTTTTACATATGGATCAAGCTTGGCAACTACCACCTAGATGGAGATGGAGAACATTTCCCAGAAGGCTCTCCCTGACCTCTTGCCCATCATAATCCCCCCACCTGACCCAAGAGTAATTACAGTTTTGACTTCTATCCCCATGGATGGGTTTGCTGGTTCTTGAAGTTCACATATGCAGAATATAAATGTGGCATGCTATGGTATGGGTTTTTTTTTTTTTGAGGGGTGGACTTTTTTATTCAACATAATGTCTTGGAGATTCATCCAGGTCATTGCACATCGCAGCCAACTGTTCTTTTTCATTGCTGTGAAGAGTTCCATCATAGGAATATGCCCTGGTACATTCAGTTGTAATGATCTGTGTCCCTGCTGGTCTCCTCCTCAAGCCTAAGAGATGGGCTGCATAGAATAGCCAGAACAGGCTGGGTTTGGGGGTCTGACTGATATGGGCTCAGCCACCCTGGAGCTGGGGGACTTGGAGTAAGACAGTTCTTTCTGTTTTTTTTTTTTTTTTTTTTTTTTTTTTAACCAGAAAAACAGAAAGGATAATGGCAAGCCCTCCTACGAGTGTGGCTAAGAGCTGGGGAGGTCCACTTGAGGACTCTCCTGGTGCCTCTGTGTGTGTGTGCATGTGTGTGTGTAGGTGGTGAATGTATAGCTGTGTTTTGTGGTATAAAAAGGCATCTGAGATTACTTTTGGGGTGGCTCATATGAAGGGAAGTTTTGAGGGAGTCAGAGGTACTTCCACTGAGTAGAGGGCCTGATATTTGCTTCCCCATGAGGCGGGGCCAGGACAGATGGGGAGAAAGAAAGAGGTGAGGGACTCATGAGCCCCGCCAGTGCCCATGGACGGGCAGGAGCTCAGGGGATCTGGGGTGTGGTCTCAGCTTCCTCTTTCCACTCTGCTTGGGGAGGGAGGCCAGACAGGGATAATTTTCTCCACTTTCCAGTTGCAGGAACCAAGGCTCCGAGAAGAAAGTTAACCAAGGTCACACAGCCTGACAGGTGTTGGAAGAGAGATTCAAACCTGACCATGTTTGACTCAAAGCCAGTCAGTTGAGGGCATCTCGTGCGTGTCCAGGCCAGAGACCTTGACGGTGCTGAATGAGCATCAAGAAGACAGAATAGCTGGGCAAGCAGGTTGGGGCTTGGGCCCAGAGGAGGGCCTTGGGCCTGGTGCCGTGGACTGCAGAGGGGGCTACTTGGGGAGCTCCTGCCAACACGTCTTACCTAATGGGGCTCACCTAGACATCACAGCCTTTCTTCTCCCCCTGCTTCCCGGAGGAGAGAGGAGGCAGGAGAGGAGGCAGGGGCGCCTAATGAGAAACACATGTCCTCAACATTCCAGCTGCAGCTCACTGCCTGCCCCCTCCCCTTGCTTCCCCACCAGCTCGTGCCCATGTATGGCCTTGTCCTTAGTGCGGCCACCTCGGACCCTCCCCCCCACCCCTCATTTGGCCCCTTAGGCCTTGAAAGCCAATCTTTCCATGTGAAAGACCTTTCTCCCTCATTCACACTTTACCCCCTCTCTATCCCTGACCCTTGGGAGCCTCTGTCATCCGGCAAGGGCAGGGACAGGTGGGGAGCCTTATGCAAGGCAAAAGAACATGTGGCTGCCCATGCCGGTCCCGACATGTCGCAGTGCCAGGCCCTTCTCCTTTGCCTCTTTCCCTCTCTGTACAATGGGCCTATCTCTGAGAGCCTTGTCAGTTCTGACCTACTCACCTGGCAGCAGTGGCCAGGCATCTCCAGGGGCCCATTTCCCTGATGGAGAGATGCCCCAGAGAGAGAGAGGAGACTAACAGGATGCTGCTGAGAATGAAGGGCTTCTGGGCATAAGAGGGGGCTGGGATCTGGTCACTCGGGGCCCCTTTTTCTGCAACTCCTCACTCAACATTCATTCAAAAAAGTATTACGGAGCAGCAGCTCCAGACCAGGTGATGGACTGGGTGCTGGAGATACAGCAGTGGGCAAGGCAGATGCGGTCCCAGCGCCAGAGAAATTGCAACAGGCCCCGGGGTCCTCAATGATGGCTTAAAAGCCCATCCATAGCGTCCACCTCACATGCCAGAAGAAATTTGAGGCCCAGTTGTCCAAGACTATATGGAGAGTTAAAACCTAAGACAGGGCTCAAATCCAGATCTCCTGACCACCGCAACCTCCCCTCTTTGCCAAAAATTCTTCCCCCTCGAATCCTAGCTTCACTGGCTGATCTGGAAGGCACTTTAATCACGCCTAAGAGCCTGGAGATTTACAAAGGAAGCCTTAACTAGGAGCAGCCCAGCCCACTGGAAAGCTGCCTCTGCGTGGAAATCCTCCCAGCTGGCCGCAGGCAGGACTCTCAGCTCCCCTCCTCCGCACGCCCCACTGCATTTGTGTTCACCCTTGCTGCCACAGCAGGGATCGCAGGCTGCCTCCTTTCATCATTTATTTGGATACCTGTCTCCTGCACTGGCCTGGGGGTGGGCAGGGGTTTCCTTGAAGGCAGAGCCTGTGTTTTCTCCATCTATCTCCAGGGCCTTGACCAAGTAGACACAGAGAAGCAATGCAGTGGGTGCCTGTGGCATGGAATCGTCTATCTGTGCACTAAATATGGATTCTTCTATGTAATATGCCCTTGATGCATGAGCTCTGGAGGCAGAGGGCTTGGGTTTGTATTGCGGTACCAGTATTCACCCTCCAAAACTTTGGGCTGATGACTTAAACTTGCCTTGTCTTGCTCGTTGGTGAAATGGGGATGGTTGTAGTATCAACTTCATGGGGTTGCTTTAATGCACCCCAAATAGTATCTGGGGCATAGCAAATGAACAATATATGTTCACTACTGCAAGCACTGCTACTATCATTTAAAGTGAAGGATGTAGAAAGTTCTTTTCTGTGCATGCTGCCAGAAATGGATATTCCTCATGTGTAACAGGCTGAAGGCTGGGCACTGGCCTAGCTCTTCTCAAACTTTCTCCCACTTAGGAATCACCTGGAGAATATAATGAAAATGCAGATTCCAATGCAGCAGGTGTGGGGTGGGGCCAGAGACAGCATTTCTAACAATCTCCCAGGGAATTCTGGTTCTGCTGGTCCTGGGACTACACTTCGAGGAGCCCTTGTCACTATAACTACCAGGGAAAACTACTATCTACTAAAAGCCAGCCTCGAGCCCTGTGCTAAGTGCTCCATAAGGATTACCTCACTGAATCCTTGCAACCGCCCTGGTATGTATATATTGGCATCCCTATTTTACAGATGAGAAAGCTGAGGCTCAGAGAGATCAGGTGACTTTCCAAAGGTTCCATAGCTTGGAAGTGGCAGAGGTAAGATTTTTAACTGAGGCCAGATTGACTTCTAATCCCCACTTTTTCCCATTCTGGCAAACAGCCTCCCTGTGGCCTGGCATCCCCTAGAGGACATTCACCCCACTGAGAGACAAATGTAACACAGCACCCAAACCAAGTGAGAGCAAAAACCACTCCCGGGCACAGCTCTTTAGAGTATCCAAAGAATTTGCCTGCCTCCCACCCCACCCCAGGCCTTACAAGCAGGCAGGGAAGGGACTAGATCCTAGTTGATGCTGGAAAGGATGGAGAGAGTTGTCACAGTGGGTATGAGGGTGGGCAGAAGGCTAGGGGAAAGCCTACTTGCTGTCCAGGCCTGGCTTCCCAAGGGACAATCCCTTGGTGGGGCCCCATGACCCAGAAGCTCTTCCTCACCCCTGAAGACTCAGGACTCCATCAGGGTTGCCAGACTGGGGGCAACTGACTGCCACTGGCCCAAAGCCCAAGATTCTGAGGTCTCAACCAGAGGGTCTATTTATGAGCTTGGGGTAAAGCATCATCAAGGAGACACTGTTCTCACTGGCTTCATATCATAAGGTAAAAGCTCATAGACAAGACGGAGGAAGCCTGGCGCTTCTGGTAGCTCCATGGCTCAGGGCCACTCTGTCCCAGCCAAGCCTGGAGATATCCTCTTACATTCTGGCTCGTTGATCATCCCATTCTCATCCTCAACCAGGCCCATGGAAGCCTTTCATTCACACTGGGCACAATACAATGAATGTATGCTATCTTTTTGGGTCTTTCCTGGGTCTCCTAACCTGGAGCCACAGACTTATAATTGTGTCTGAGAGATGGGTTTCTGGAGTCTGAGGATGTGCTAGAATTATAGGCCAGATTGTATGTGGATGAGTTTTCTGGGGGTGACATCCATTTACCATTCATTTTCTCATGTAGCCAATATTGATTGAAAGCCTTCTCTGTGCAAAGTGCTGAGTTAGGCACGAGAGGTACAGTGATGAGTGAGACGGATGCCTGCCTCCAGGGAGCTTCCAGCCCAGGGGGAGTCAATGAATAAGAAAACCAAAAATACCTCCACATGAGAACAGCTTGGGCCCAGACTCTGTCTACTCCAGTGTCATTCACTCTGAATTGGCACTGCTAACATTTTTGAAGGGATGCCCGAGGGAGGCCCAGGGTGCAGGTGGGGGACAGGGCTTGCCCAAGTCACACAGAGAATCAGTGGCAGAACCTGAAACTGATGCTCAGGCTTCAGGGCTCTGGGTGTAGGACAATGCTTCAATGCATGTAGCATTGAAGTGAGCACAGGGCTCATGGAACTCCCTTGTGCCTGGGATCACTGGACCTGACATATTTTTTTTAATGCCCAACAGAGCCACTCCCACTTGTATCCCCATTCTCTGTTCATCTATTTCCAAGGCAGATTGCCTATGGGGGAACCTCACCCCACACCGCTCTCACCCCACAGGCAGCTGTTCTCCTTCTAGCCTGCTGGGTGGGCTCTGGACCTTACTGGGGCCTCACTCCCTGAGAAGGTCCAGCTGGCAGGCCCAGCTGGGGGTTTGAAGGAGGATGGGGCCCATCTGGAGGGGGCTTGGAGTGAGCCAGAGGGGCCAGCAGGGAGGGAGAGCCCCTTGGGAACAGAGCTTGGTCTGGGAGAACACTCTCAGAATGGCACAAAGAAGAAAGGAAATGACAGGTATCTGGGTTGGCACTTATTTATTTATTTATTTATTCATTTATTTTGTCTTTTTTTTTAATCTTTTTAGGGCTGCACCCATGGCATATGGAGGTTCCCAGGCTAGGGGTCTAATTGGAACTGCAGCTGCCAGCCTATGCCACAGCCACAGCATCAGCCTCAGCCTATGCCTGAGCCACGTCTGCAACCTACACACAGCTCACGGCAATGCTGGATCCTTAACTCACTGAGTGAGGCCAGGGATTGAACGTACAACCTCATGATTCCTAGTTGGATTAATTTCCACTGTGCCATGATGGGAACTCTTGGGTTGGCACTTATGATAGTCCTCTGTGGCCTGTGAGAATATTGAGAAGATCCTTCTGCTCTCCCCAGGATGCAGTACCACCATTTGAACCTATGGGGAAAGCTCTAGTTTCCAAAAACTCTTGGCTGGCAATTGACCACTGTCCCTGCCCACCACTCCTTGGAAGCATTCTCTTTCTTCTCTGATGGCTACTGGGCAATATCTGAGGCGAGGGAAGGAGTGGACCATAGTGGAAGAAGTCCTTTCTCTGCTTGGAAGGCCTTCAGTCTCATGGGGGAGATAAAGCCTAAATGATTTGCTCCAAGACACCATGGTCAGTGCTTTGGGTCTTCTGAGGAGGAAGAGTATGTCTGTGGATGACAGGGCTGGGAGAATAAGGAAAGGGCTCCCAGAGGAGGCATGGACAAGAGGGGAAAGGCTCTGTGGGAAGAGGGCCCTCTATTGCCTCTGAATGCTGGGCTGAGGTACTCAAATCCCTGTGTGACACTCAAGCCCCTTCTACCATATTTCATCCAAATGCCTGACCTGCTTCAGCTATCCTATTTCCTGAGGTAGGAAGTTCATTCACTCACAAGAGAGAGATCATCTCAGGATGGCCCTCTCTCTAAGAAACTTCTTTCTTTATCTCTTTTTGCTTTTTATGGCCACATGTGTAGCATATGGAAGTTCCCAGGCTAGGGGTCAAATCAGAGCTGCAGCTATAGGCCTACACCACAGCCACAGCAATGCAGGATCCTTCACCCACTGAGCAGGGCCTGGGATGGAACCCACATCCTCAAGGATATTAGCAGGGTTCATAACCCACTGAGCCGCAATGGGAACTCCAGAAAGTTATTTCCTGAATCGAAGTGAACTTCATCTCCCTGTGGCTTCTGCCCAATGGTCACTGCACTGCTGCCTGGGGCCACCTAGACTCTGCCCTCTTCCTCAACTCTAAAATAGCCCCTGCAAGGTCTGAAGCATCACCATCACCAAAGCCCTGGGTCTTCTCCAAGTCAGACAGCTCCTTCAACTCTTCCTCATGAGGCTGATGTTCCAACTTCCTCCCTAGTCTGCTTCTGCCTCCCAGCCCATGCTCCAGTATGTGTGTGGCACCCTTAATATATGGGGCCCACAGCTGACAGCATATTCCAGGGCAGTCTGTCACCTCCTTATTCTAGAAACTTCTGTGCTCCCTATTGATGTAGCCTAAGGCTTCTTGGACTTACGTAGGAACAAACCTCCTTACTCTGCTTCTAGCCCCCTCACCTCTTCCCTCTAGACAGCCTGCATCTAAGGACTGGGTTTTAGGATCCAAGAGTAAAAGACCTGAAATTTCTCTCTGTCATATTTACTTTGTACGCTTCAGTCCCTCCTCCTTGTCTATCAGGACAAGACTCTGAAAACTGATGAAATTAGCTCTTCCACCTATAGTTGAACTCATGCTCAAAACCTGATCAATGAACAGTTATGTCTGCACATGTGTCACCAGGCTCTCATCTCTGTGAATTCATCCTGAAAGTTCTTGTCAGATGCCTGGAGGTGAGAAGTCAGTTCCCTTCACACTGCAGCCTTGACCTCGGGAGTTCAAAGGAGGTGCTAAGTATGTCCAGGAGTTGATGGAGGACCCATGGGCACAATGGGTAGCTTCCAGAGGCTTGTGGGAGGCTCTGAGTATGATGGGGGTACTTCAGAGAAAAATTGGAGACATCAGGCACTGCCTCTGCTCTCTGGGAGCTTCCAGTCTCACAAGGATAAAGACAAGGTGGGCTCCTAATGTGATGGAGGAGGATAAATAACATCCCACAAAGATATCAGATCCTAATGAACTGGAACTTTTAAATGGTCCCTTATTTGGAAAAAGGGTCTTGGCAGATGCTGTTAAGGATTTTGAGATAAGATTATCCTGAATCATCTGGATGGACCCTAAATGCAATTACACTCTAAGAAGAAGGTATCCATATAAGAGGCAGGTGAGTGAGAGATTCGACACAGACAGAAAGAAGAGAAGGTCATTTGACCATGGAGGTGGAGATTTTAGTAATGAGACCATAAGTCAAGAAATGCTGATGACTAGAAGAGACAAGAAATAGTCTTCTCTAGAGCCTCCAGAGGGAGCCTGGCCCCGCCGACACCTTGATTTCAGCCCAGTCATATTGACTTAAGACTTCTGGCCTTGAGCTCTACATTTGTATTGTTTTAAGCCACTAAGTTGTGTTAGTTGGTTACAGCAACCATGGAAAACTAATACAGGCAATGAGGAGGCCCCGACCAAGGCCAGAGAAAGCTGGGAAACTGATGGCTGTAAATCTCAAGCACGTTTTCCTGGGAGAGGCAGGCTGGGAGCTGGGGCTGCCAGAGCCTATGGTAGGGGGAGATGTACAGAGTGGGGAGATGGGGCTCTCTGAGCTATGGAGATGGGACAGATCAGGCTGCTAAGACCAGAGACACTGCAGCTGCAGAAGGGAAAGGGCTTGGGGTGTGTCTGTATTTGTGTCTGTGTGTGCGTGTGTATGTAAAGGCCACATCCTGCCATGCTGCCACTTTACCTTCCTTCTAGAGAAAGAGATGAATAGCACCCAGCATGTGCCATGCCGCCAGAAGCCTAGACCTGGAGTTCCAGGCCCCGCACCACCACAGAACAGTGTCTACTGCCTCCCTGAGCCTCAGTCTCCCGGTCGATCACATGGGAATGCTAATACTGGCAACATTTCCAAGGACGTTTTTTCCTTTCCCAGTTTCCCTTGGTTGCCTCAGTTCTTCTCTTCCACAAGATGTTCATAGGCAAGAACGGGCTGCCTCTATTTACCTGAAGGGACCAGGGTGTGGGGGAATGCTAAGACACCCCCACCCCTACCCCCACCCCCACTTTGGGATACCCTGTGGTTTGGGCAAGATAGCAAGATAATCAGCTGCTTTGATTCTGTGCTTCATGAAGGCCAGTGCCCTCTGGGCTTGCTTCCAAGAGCCCCGCAGACAAGGCAGATGCCCCCCACCCCCACCCCTGCAGGGTCTGTTTTCCCTCTGCAGCTCCTCTCTCCTGACCCTTGCCAGCCCAGCTCCCAAGCAGCCACTGGAAGACGTGGAGGAGAGCCCAGCATGGCTATTTATAACAGGGGATGTGATAAACACTTCGAAGAGATATTTCCCGATAGACCAAATTCGACGGAGATTACATAAGCAATTAGATCTCCTGAGCTCCCTGCCATCTTCTTGCACTGAGGCCGCCAAAAACATGTGTGAACAAGCCCGTCTTTATAGTTAGACATTTATACTTTACAAGGACCTATTTGAAATGTTTCGGGGGGCAGGCCAACGCCCCTCCCGCCTGTACAACCCACCATCCCCCTCAGCCACCCTTGGTGGTGGAGGGGTCCTCAGGGCCTCTCCTTCTCAGTGGCTGGGTGATGCTGGGCAAGCTCCAGCACGTCTCTGTCTCTCTCTGTACCTCGATTTTCCCTTCTGTACAATGGTGACAACAAGGCTTGGCCCCCAGGCTGGCATTCGAATCCTGTGGGAAACTGTCCGAAACCTCTCAGCCTGGCCTGCGGTGAGTACGCAGGCCATTTGGGGCTCCCAGGTTCTCTTTCTCCATTCTGGCCCACAAAGGGGAAAGAGTTTGGCTCCTGGTCTGTCTGAACTACCCTCCCTCCGCCACCTCCCTCTCACACCCCGCACTTCCCCCAAAGTGCTAATGCTTTCTTTCTAATTTATTAGGCTGTTAATGGGCCTGAACAGTGGTAACTGTCTCTTGCCAAGGGTGAAAGCTATCTACTCTCCACCAAAGCTCATGCCTCTCCCTTCTTCCTGGTCCAAGAGCCAAGACCTACTGATCCCCAGTGCTGGCCCTTCCCACCCCAGCAGAATCTTTTGTCTGTAAAAATGCCCAGGACCAACTCCCCCCAAGCCTTAGAGTTTTGGATCCCAGCCCTCACTCCTCTGGCTGTCAGAACCTGGCACACACGGGCCCAGCAGGCCTGCCTGCCTATTTTGTCCACGGGAACTGGGCAGAACGAATGGCTGGCAGAGCCTTCCACTGGGGAGTGGAGAAGAGGCCCAGCCCCAGTGGCATCCCCCAACTCTCTCCATACCGCCACCTCCTAAGCTACTGTCACCCGCAGTCACTCACCCAGCACTTCCCGTCTCCAGGCTTCCACCTGTGCTCTTCCCCTACCCTCTGCTTCACCTCCAGGTAATAGATCTCCACTCATCATCTGGGGTCCAGGCCAAATATGTCTCACTCTGTGGAGGAAACCCTCGCCAAGGCCTGCATTCCAAGGGACTCATGAGCCATCCCCTCCTGGTGTGACAGTGCACCATGGGTCTGGCCCCTGTGTCCAGCCTGGAGCCAAGCCCAGAGATGCCCTGGGCCTTTTTGCCCAGTGCAGTGGAACTGAAGTGTAGCAGCAGGGTGGTCAGGACAGAGGACAGTGAGGCAGGTGACATCTCCTCCGACGAGACCAAGCAGAGACTGAGCAGGGAGTCAGACGCCATCAGTGGACACTTGAAGAAGAGACAACTAATGGCAACTCTAAGGGTATTCAGCAAGCACTTAAAGAGGCATATCAGGGGCCCTGGAAATCTCTCTGCTGTGTATGTAGCACAAGGTCTACTCTGATGTGGGGGATAAAAAAGAGACCCTGGAATCATGAAATAACCACACAACCAGCTGGGTGATCTTGGCCAAGTCTCCTGTTCCCTATGAGCCTCAGTTTCTTCATCTGTACAGTGGGGATGGGAATCCTTACCTCATGAAGCTGTTGCAAGAAGTAAATGATATCATGTGGGGACTAGGTGAGAGTACCTGTGGACAAGCGCTTGGTATTCCTTAGGCGTCCAAAGAAACTACCATTTTCTTCTCCCTCCAGGACCTCTGGGAGCTCACATCTATCTGGGGGCCTTATCCAGAAGAATCCCAGAAGGAGTAAGTGCTGAGGGTCTTGGAGTTGATTAATGGAGTCTTAAAAATACATCTTCTGAGAAGGACAGAGCACAAGCAAAAGGTGAAATGGCACAGCATAGCTGTAGCTTAAACATTAGGAAGAATTCTCAGATGATGAGATTTAAAGAACCAAGAAAGTTTTAGACAGGAAGCACCCTCTAAAGATTTGACATCTGAACTGAGACCTGGATGGCATGAAGGAATCAGTCGTGAGAGGAACTGGGGGAAAAGTGTTCCAGACAGAGGGAACAGAAAGTGCAACAGTCCTGAGATAGGAATCAGCTTTGTGGGGTCAACGCACAGAAGAGGTAAGTGTAATTGGAACAAAGTAAGTGGAAAGTGATCCCAGATGAAGCCAGAGGGGTCCACAGGGGCCAGACTCTGAAGAGCCTTGAAGGCCATGGATAAGAACTTTGCATTTTGTTCTGAGTGACATAGGATGCTCTGGGAGGGTTTTGATCAGGGAAGTGACATGACTGACTTAGGACTGTTACAGATCACTCGGCTTTTGTGTGGATAACAGTTGGCAGGGGACAAAAATAGAAGCAGGGAGACCATGAGGAGGCTTCTATAGAGATCCAGAGAAGAGGCGATTGTGGCCTGGAGGGGGGCAGTGGTGGTGCAGGTATTCAGAAGCAGTCGGATCTGGGATTTATTTAGAGATTAAATGGCAAGGCTTGCTGATGAATTAGAATAATAAAGAACACTTATTTGGCATCTATTATTAGTGTAGCCAGCCCCTCAATGAATCCTCCTGACTGCCCTGTGAGGTCAAGCTGATGTACCTCCATTAGACTGAAGGGGAAATCTAGGCTCAGAGAGGCAAGTGGCTGGCCCAAAAGTCACACAGCTGGGATGCGGCAGACTGGAACTAGGAGCCAGGTCTGGGTGATTCCAAACTTGATGTGCTTTCCTTGACACCACGACCCAGGCCTGGGCCAGGCCAGGCCTTTGGATCCTGCTTTCCCAGAGATCAGTTCTCTGAAGAGGAGTCTCCTGCCACTGGTATGTTGTAAACTTGGCCTTGAGCTGTGCTCTTATCCACTTGCCACCTCACTCATGAGACCAGCTGCTTCTGCAGCTGAAGGGACAGCAGCCTTAGTGCGTTTGACAGTAAAATACATGAGCAGCCCATTGCCTCTCTGACGACATGAAGATTAAGTGAAACACGAAATGAGGTGGCCAAAGCCCCCTGCCCAGAGCCTGGCAAGCTGCCTTCCCTCTTCCCTCTTGGGCCAGGCTGCCCGGGCACTCCCCTCCCCACCCCAGCCCCCATGCAGAAGCCAACATCTCTAGGCAGGGCCCTACCAGGCGCTCTCTCTCTCTCTCTCTCTCTCATTCTTACCATCCCTTCCTTGGGGCCCAGGCAGATGGGATGAGTCCTATCGTGCACAAAGGATGCAGAATAAAGAAGAAAAGTTCATTTTCTCTGGCATGATGCTTTTACTCCCCACCAAAACTAAACATAACTGACACCCACTCTGTAGGGGGTCCTCCAAGCCCCTCTGGGGAGACAGAGAGGCAGCAACACATCCAGCCCTGTCTCCCCCATCTGCATCCCAAGGCTCCAGATCGTTGCCTCCCACAAAGGCTCAGGAATGCTCCACAGTGATAGGAAGCATGGGCTGGTTCTGGCACACCGCTCTTATGGTTCACCTGTGGAAACTGAGGCTCAGAGAGAAGGGCCAAGGGCACATAGCAGGAAATAAACCCAAGACTTCAATCCCAGAAGCTCATTTTTGCCTCCAGAGCCTGACCACGCCCCAACTGGCACACACCTGGCATGTGTGCAAGTGGCCCCCACTAGCTGCTGCTATTTTATGCAAGGGCCCTGGGCAAGGGGGCTTAGGGGTGTCTATGTTCAGAATCTCCCATAAGCTTCCATATCCAGGACATGAGGTTCCACCCTGAGTCACCCCAAAGAAAGGGATTGTTCCCCAAGCTGGGTGGGCCCAGAGCCCAGAAATGCATGCCTCGCTGCCATCCTCTTTCATCGGCCACCCACCCCCCTCCCTGGGGACTGATGTCTTCCCAGTTACCCGGCATACCCATCCTGCCCTCTCCTGGCAGCCCCATGGTTGACCCCAACCCAGACCCCCTCCCACTGCAGCCAGGAAGAGCAGGAGGGCACACAGAGGCCATGAGGAAACTCGTGCTGAGCCGGCCCTTAGGGACCTCACATTGGCGAGCAAGAAAGGGGCCATGGCCTCTGGGGGCAAGGGAGCCAGTACGGGATTATGGGCTCCTCGCTCGGAAATGATTGGTCATGACAAGCTCACTGCAGGAACAAAGCCATGTGAAATTGACCTCATCACCAGTGATCAGATCAGATTGTTTAGTGTGAGGGGAATGTGAGGGGGATGTTCAGCTGGGCGATGACCTAGTTAGGGCCTTAAAGAGGCAGAGCAGCTGCCCCACTCTGGGGAGGAGAAGGCAAGAGGCCTCCTGGGGGGAGGCCTCCGCTGAGCTGCAGGTGGAAGAAGGCCCGTTCCCAGGTAGGTTCTGGGCAGGCCACAGCCAGCTCCTTGCACCCTCCAGCATTCCCAAAGTCCACTTCAGGGGAGTAGGGCCTAGCCTTAAGGGACCAAGGGACAGTGACAGAGGGGGAAGCCAAGGCAGGAGCCAAGGGCAGAGTTTCCATACCTGTCCAAGGAGAACACAAAGATAGATCAGAAATTGGGGAAACCCTGAGGCCGATCTTAGGCGACAGCCGTGGAATGTATTTAACAATTACTCTCCTAGTTTGCTCGTTTACTATGTCTCAGGCACTATTCTGAATACTTTACACATATTAGCTCAAATAACCCTCGAAACTACCCTATGAGCTGGGTGCTATTATGATGCCCATTTTACAGATGAGCAAACTGAGAGTCAGAGATGACGTCACTTGCTCAAAGGTACAAAACTGCTATGTGGCCACCTGGTCAGAGAGTCTATGCTTGTTCACTGCCACATTCTACTGCTTCTCCTCTGATGACAGGGTGGACCAAATGTGACGGGCCAAATAAAGAGGCAACCAAGAACAGGTGGCCTGCACCACTGAGGCCTTTCTTTCCCATCAGGCCCTCCAGGGTACCAGGAGGCCCAGGGGCTGGGGCAGAGAAGAGGGGGCCTGTCAGGAACTTCAGGAACAGGTGCCTGCTTTCTCCTTGGATCCTGTTTCCTGACACTTGCCTGAGGAACAGAGGGGGAGGGGGAGGGAAGGGACATGTGGCCAGCCAGGCAGAGCAGGCCCCTTTCTGCCAAGCACCGCCTTAGGGAATATGACTCCTGCTGCCTGAGGGGTACAGGGGAGATACTGGAAGGGGGGCAGGGCTTCTGGTGGGGCACATGGTGTTAACCCTTTCATGGGTGACATGTGTGCAAAAGGCAGCATGGGGCTTGGCACAGAAGAAGGGATTCACGAATGTGCAGCAAACAGCAAAAGCTGTGGGGTGAAGGATTCTGATCCATTGCTGGGAAGAGTTCCAAGGAGGCTGGTAATTTCCCCTCGAGGGCTTGAGGCTCAGAAGAGACCCCTGTCACCCCAAAGGGTTTAGAAACACCTGAGGCTGGTGCCTCAGAGGAATCTTTACAGGTGGCTCCAGGGATGCGGGCTCTGATGGAGGCTGAGGCGGAGCTGTGGAGCTAGTTGGCCAGTCCAGGCCCCTGCCTAGTTCCATGCAGGCTGGCAGGACCTCACAACTTCATCCTATTCTCCTGGGGGTACGCAGCTAAAAGGAAGCCCCGCTCTTCCCTGGTGCCTGGGATGAGGGGGCTGACCGAATGCTCTGCACCTCCTTCTCTTGAGGGCAACCAGCCCTGAATGTTCCCTCAGGGCAGGCCTCTCTCTGCTCTCTGGTTCCCTTCTGCCCAGTTCTATGGGCACCTAGGATCTCTCATCAAGGCCTTCGGGTCTCTGGCAGGGGTGGGCTGGCCTGCCTACTGCCCTGTCTGCTTTCTAGCTCCTTCTTGTTTTCCCTATTTCCTCAGGCAGAGCCAGTTTCCATTGCCCATCAGCTACCTTATGTCACACTGATTATCTTAGATGAGACCTGGCAGAGCTTCATTTGTGACAAGAGGTCCCTCCCTGGGATATTTCTTATGCTCCTACCAACATCCTCCCTGGTTTGGTTTGGGTAGGGAGTGCCTCTCCCAGCATGCAGTGCAACTACTCTGAGTGGAAGTGCCTCTCTCATTCTTTCCTGAGAGCCCACATTGAGAGGATACAGGCCCCCAAGGACCTGACTTCTTGCATTTTTTGTTGTTGTCTTTTTAGGGCCACACCCATGGCATATGGAGGTTACCAAGCTAGGGGTCGAATCAGAGCCACAGCTGCTGGCCTACACCACAGCTCACGGCAATACCAGATCCTCAATCCACTGAGCAGGGCCAGGGATCAAACCTGTGTCCTCATGGATACTAGTCGTGTTTGTTTCCACTGTGCCACAACAGGAATTCCAGGACCCTACTTCCTGAGGGAGACTTCCGAAGGACTGTCAAAGGGCAGAGGGACTCTGAGGACCACAGTTAGGATCTATGGGTGGCAGTCATAGGGTCAGAGACTTCAGTTCACTTCAGAGAAGGACTTCCTGTCAGGTTGAGCTGTTCTGTAAGACTAAAGCTGTCTCAGGAACTAGTGAGACCCCCATCCCTAGAGGTGTGTAAGTAGAAGCTGGATGGACAACCCTGAGAGATGCTATCAAGGCCCAGTGAAAGAAGGGTGGGACTATTCTATCCCTGGGGCTCTCTGTGTGTTTGTCATTGTTGTGACTGTTAGACTCACAGGGGTGTTTGCCAGCTCTCTTCATCAGAATATCTGTGCAAGTTGTCACTGTTCAAGACAGAAACAGCAAGACTGAAAGCAGGAGTTCCTGCTGTAGCTCAGTGGTAATAAACCCAACTAGTATCTGTGAGGTTTCAGGTTCAATCCCTGGCCTCGCTCAGTGGGTTAAGGAGCCAGTGTTGCCATGAGCTGTGGTGTAGGTCACAGACACAGCTCGGATCTGGCATTGCTGTGGCTGTGGTGTAGGCCTGCAGCTGCAGCTCCAATTCGACCCCTAGCCTGGGAACTACTATATATGCATCTGGTGCGGCCCTAAAAAGCAAAAAAAAAAAAAAAAAAAGATTACAGACTAAAAGCAAATCCAAGACATGACTCAAGGGGGGAAAGAGAGGAGAAAAGAGTCAAGAAGAAAAGAAAAATGAGAGAAAGAGACAGAGAGGGGTAGACAAGCAAACTGAAAGAGAGAGAGAAGCAGAGACAGAGACAGGAGAAAGGGGGAGATGAAAAAGAAAAAAGGACCTCAAGCCAGAGGCAAGAAGAAAGTTGAGAGAGAGAATGGCTCCTGGCTTCATGCTCCTTTGTCTCTCCCAGCAGCTCTGAGATTTCTGGAGGAGCCTTATTCCCCCGCTAACCCTGTAACACTACCCATGCCTTCGAAGGCAAAGGAGTGGCCCCCAGGGGCAGCTGGCACAACTACATGGGTCAGAGTTTTGGAACGTGCCTGAAGCTGGAACACTGGGTATCCCTCCACTGCGTCTTTGGGCAGAGAGAGAGGGGGGCTTCTGGTAGGGGTCCCCAGTGGCTCCAGGACCAGGGAAGCCAGGAAAACACCCTGGGGGAGGTGGTCTCTGCCTTCACAGATCTGCCACCCAGCAGCGGGAGCCAGCTGGGGTTTTGGTGGCCCTGGGGAGCAGACCTGGGCCCCTGGGCGGCGGGGGAGGCTCCCGGAGGCAGCCTTCAGCTCAATTCTGGGAAGAACTTCAGAGCCGGCAGAGGCTCATCCCAGGGGCTGGGTGTGCAGAGGTGTGCTCTGAGACTAGTTGGCCGCCCATGGTGGTGGTAGGAGCCTCAGGGGGAGTGAGATCACAGAAGTTCAAAGTCTGAGAGGGAGTGGCTGGTTCTGTGATTCCCATGTCCTCAGAGGGCAACACGTCTTTCCAGCCTGTAGGGGAGACTCCTGCTGTGTTACTTTAAATAGCCCAACTTTCTAATATGGCTTTTATTCACACTTTTATATGGGAATATCTTCCATGGTTTCCATCTTAAGCATTTGTATGTCACTCTGTAGTCATGTCTATAGCCATGTAACTATATATCTCTAATATCTGTGTATTTATGAATTTCAACATCTATTTGTGTATCTCTATACCTATTTACCTCTGCATCTCCATAGCGCTATAGCTAAGGGGCTGTGTATCTCTCTCTTTGTTATGTATCTATAAAGCTCTATATCTATCTCTATCTTTCTCCCTTTCTTCATTTCTTTCTCTTTCTTTCTTTTCTTTCTTTTCTTTTCTTTTTTTTTTACTTTTATGATCACACCTGCAGCATATGGAAGTTCCCAGGCTAGGGGTTGAATCAGAGCTACAGCTGCCAGCCTACGCCACAGCCACAACTCTGGATCCAAGCCTCATCTGTGACCTACACCACGGCTGCAGCCATGCCAGATCCTTAACCCACTGAGCAAGGCCAGGGATTGAACCCACATTGTCATGCACACTAGTCAGATTCCTAACCCACGGAACCACAATGGGAATTCCGTCTCTCCCTTTCTAAGAATGGCTAATGGAGATCCCAGAGAGTTTAGGGCCCCTGCTCCTGAGCTGCTCCCCTCCATGGCCACTCCTGGCTTTGTGCCAATTATGTGAGGCTGGCCCTCCCACCCCCTTTTGCACCAGACGGTGGTCATCCTGGACCTAGGTCAAGGGGTTACCATGAGGAAATTGGCCAAAGTCCGGAAGGCCACCCTCCCAAGCCAGTAGCAGCTCCTCTACATGCATCTGATGGGGCTGAGGAAGATGGGAGAGCAGGAAGGAGTCGTGGGGAAGTGGGGGAGAGGGGATGTGGGAGGACAGGGAATGTGAGCCACTGAATAGGTTTTGATTCTGGGAGGCAGAAGATCACTTGAGTGGCCTGGCACTGCCATTCCCTTGCTGTGTGATGGTGGACAACATCCTGCCCCTCTTGGGCCTTCAGTGTGCCCATCTACACCATGAGCCTTTTAAAGGGTCCTTGCAGAGCCAACACCCTTAACAGGGCAGCAGTCACCATACTTTGAAATCATGGATTCCTATCACTAGAGCATTTTGAGCCCAGCAACCCAATATATCCATAGAGATGTATTTACCCATAATGTAGTGGTTAAGAACAGAGACTCTGGGGCCAGTCTGTAAATGTGCCTCCTGGCTCTTCCACTGGCTGCGTGGCTTGGGGTCTCTGGGCCTTTGTGATCCCTCTAGAAAGAGGAGATAGTACTACTCACTGCCATCAAGTGGCTGTGAGGGTCTGGGACAGAGTAAGTATAGACACTGTTCTTACTCTCCATGTATCACTTTACTAATTGACGATGTAGGTCACAAATTGCATGTCCAATGTCAAAACTGTTAAAGGATGAGGTAAAAAGAAACAAAACACTCTAGCTATCGCAATATTTTCTTCTCACTCCCCAATGAGTTGCTTAGGGTACTTGGCATTGTAACGGTTCTAGAGTTTGCTTGCCCTTCTCTGGTTTTCCGACCCTGATCCTACCAGGGAAGCTTGAGTTTGAGGCTGGGCACCCTGAACTGACCGGCAGGCCAACCAGGACCTGGGTCTGCCCCTCACCATGCAACCACTCCTGGATACACAGCATCTCTCCAGGAGTCCTCTCCCCTGGAGGGGCTAAAGGCCCAGAGACAGCCCCATTTTCCCAGACTCTGAGGGCCAGCACAGTCTGGGGGCATCATACATGGCCCACAGGCTCCTGCCCACATCCCAAGGCATCCCCCACCCCATCCTCCCCAGAGCCTGGGGCTGAGGTGCAGCCCCTTCTTCTCTCCCTCACCACAGCCAACCTCCCAACCTCCTTGGAGCAAGGAGCCAAGTCCAGGGCTCAAAGCTGGATGGATAATAATGAGAGCTCGCCATGACTGAGCATGCGTGCACTTTCTTAAGCACTTTACCTGCATCGTCTCTTTGAATCTTCCCAGGGATCCTATGAAGCAAACGCTCTTCTTCCAATTTGACAGATGCCTACATCACCAATCAGCAAGAGAGCAGGGAAACCAACTGCCCGCGGCCTCGCTGGACAGCAGCCTCTTCACCACCTTGTGATGGTGAATGAACAAGTGAGGGAACAGTCCCCCTTCTCACTCTCCCAAGGCACCTGTGGTCCCCTTCCTGAATTCTGGGCCTGCTCTGACCCACCCCCACCCCCCACCCCCCACCCCCCCCCCCCCGCCCCTCTATCTCTGCGTGTCCCGCTCATTGCCTCTGCTCCCCTCTGCCCCAGGCCCAGGGCTCCTGCACCCCCATCCCGGCTCCCGGCAGGACCCCCTCCTGGGAGCCCCGCCCCCTTAGGCCCCCGACCCTCAGGTAATCCCCTCCCCCTTCCTGCCCCCGCAGCTCCAGCCCCTTCCAATTAGCCCAGTCTCCTATCAACTACGCTGGGAACGGCCGCCTCACTCCTGCCCCCTCCCCCACTCCGCTCCCACGTGGGGAGCCCCGCTCCCAGGCTGGCTGCCCCATTCAAGGCTCCCTCCTCCATTGTCCCCGCCTGTCACTCATGCAGGCCATTAGCATTTCTAAAGCCCACTTCTCCTTGATCGCTGGTTTGGCCTAAGCCAAAAAGGGGATCGCTTTGAAAGAGAAGTTTGGGGACAGGGTGCTTCCTAGACTGCAACAACAGCTTACCTTTAGGCCCTTAATTCGCCGGGCCTCAGTCTGTTTGCCTATAAAATGGGGAGAACGGCTCTCTCTCATTTTGAGGCTTAGGACACCTGGAATTTCTCAGCTTCAAGAGCGGAGAAATAATAGAGTCGCCTCCTGGACCCCGATACAACTGCCTGTTCCTTCCCCTGGGTTTCTTGGGTCCTACCAGTCTGGACCCTCCAGTCCCCACCTACGTGCCAGGGATAGATATGGAGTTTTGTTAAAACTGGTTTTCCCTGCCCTAACCCAAACGGCCTTTGTTAAAGCCCTAGCAGGATGGGGCATGAATGGGGGTGACTTCCTTGCCCTGGCATCTGAAACCTGCCTAAGCAACTTGGGTGGAGAGACAGCGCCACCCAGTGGCTGCCTAGGCTCTAAGCCAGTCCCCGGGAGTGGGTCCTCTCTTACCTGGCTTCAGGGCCCCTAAGGAGACACCACTCCAGAGGAACCTTCGTTCCTGGAGGGATTTCATTAGCATTGGTTTAGCTGCTTCCATCCAAAGCTAAATAGAGAGCCATCAGTTAGAGTCCCAACCGTTTAGCTCAATCTCAGCCCCACCCCCATCATTCCTTTAGGCTGGCATGGCTCTTGCTCCAGGCTCTGTTGCCAATGGCCAAATTTTTTCCCCTCCCTGGGCCTCACTTTCTCCATCTGGAATGTGGCAGAATATTCCCTAGCCACCTTCTGCTTTTCCTGGTTGGCTGAGGAAATTTGGGGTTGCAGGGAGGTTGTGGGTCTGAGAGCTGCTCCCCCAAGGCAGTTGGCTACCTGGGCTTCAAGAATAGGTTATGGCCCCATCCATACTTCCCAGACCTGACCCTTAGCCTTTAGCGCCTTCCTGGAGGCCCATCAGCTGCTGACCAGCCCCTAAGAATACAAGGAAAATGGGACTCACCCCTCTCCATTGCCCACTTTCTTTGGTTCTACCCTCTTCCTGCATACACCCTTCTCCCCCTGCTTGTTCCCCTGTAGGCTACAGGACATATGTATTTCTCTTCAAGCCTGGTCGGCAGCAAAATGAGGCAAGAGTAACCCCTTCTCCAATTAAAGCCTGCCCAGCCCATTCCCCTCCGGCTGAACCAGGCTATGAAGTTCCAGGGAACTAACAATCAGCCCCAGAGAGCTGGGGTGCTCTGTCTCCATCCTCCCTCCTGGGCTCCTCCTGCCAGCCTTCCCTCTGTGGGCTCCAAGGTTCCTCTGGCTTAGGGAGAGAGAAGAGATGGATTGGGCCCCGATGTCTTGTGTCTGGAGCTGGCTTAGGCTTCCAAAGAACCGGACTGATGGAGAGACCAGGGGAGAGGAAGAGGCTTGGTCGAGAAGGAAAAAGCAGAAGGGAGTGAAGCTCTACTATAGAGTGTGGCCTCTAAGCATGGTCCAACTTGAACATTCTCTCAGTAAGGAGGAGATGGAGAGAAAGAACTGAGAGCAACCCCAGCCACATGGATCCGCAGTATGGAGGGCATGGTCCTGCTGGTATTGGCCTTTCTAGTTCTGCTTTTAAGAATTGCAGGGGGCTCTGGGACCACTGGCTATGAGCATGGGGTTCTGTGTTCAAGGTCCTCCCATCCTAGATCAGCTCTACTTGGTCTGTTTTTTGGTGGTGGCAGCGGCAGTGTTTGTTCGTTTTGTCTTTTGTTTGTTTGTTTTTACTAAGGTTCCAGATGAGATTTTTGTCTGGAAAAGTATTCTGCCACTGAAAAAAAAAAAAAGTTTAAAAAGGCCTGACTCGACCCATCCTTACAATTTACAAAGGAAGAAACTGAGGCCCAGAAAGTTTAAATTAAAATAGTCCTGGCATTTAGCATAGGGCCCTATACCCACAGCCACCTCAATAAACAATTGTGGAAAGAGTTAATGAATGTCATGGCATTCTCGAATAATTTTAAAGCATAACAAATTTCACCTTCATTTTTTTAATTTTTTCCATTATAGTAGATTTACAGTGTTTTGTCAATTTCTACTGTTCAGAAAAGTGATCCAGCCATATATATATTCTTTTTCTCACATTATTCTCCATCATGCTCCATCACAAGTGGCTGGATATAGTTTCCTGTGCTATACAGCAGGATCTCATTGCTTATCCACTCAAAATGCAATAGTTTGCATCTATTAACCCCAGACTCCCAGTCCATCCCACTCCCTCCCCTCCCCCTTGGCAACCACAAGTCTATTCTCCAAGTCCATGAGTTTCTTTTCTGTGGAAAGTTTCATTTGTGATGTATATTAGATTCCAGATATGTGATATCATATGGTATTTGTCTTTCTCTTTCTGACTTACTTCACTTAGTATGAGAGTCTCTAGTTCCATCCATGTTGCTGCCAATGGCATTATTTTGCTCTTTTTATGGCTGAGTAGTATTCCATTGTGTGTATATACCACATCTTCTTAATCCATTCATCTGTTGATGGACATTTAGGTTGTTTCCATGTCTTGGCTATTGTGAATAGTGCTGCAATGAACATACAGGTGCATGTATCAGTTTTATTTTATAGATGATCATGCTTCAAGACATGCCACCTTTCAATCTATCTAAAAAGCTATCACACGAGCAGAAACAAAGAAAGTTGGGAACTCATTCAAGTGTTAGGAGTTACCTAAAATCAAAGGGAACTCATAATTGAAGTGTAAGCGAAAGGATAATTCATAGTCATCCTTACCTGATGTCAGAGCCAGGATGTATGCATATTCTTGTGTAAATTTTAGTTAACTTCTGTTATGGGTTTAACATTAG
This sequence comes from Sus scrofa, assembly GCF_054392235.1. NCBI lineage: Eukaryota > Metazoa > Chordata > Mammalia > Artiodactyla > Suidae > Sus > Sus scrofa. The sequence goes on from NC_139401.1 coordinate 65,347,934, forward strand.
CTTGCTGATGTTTAAAAAGGGAAAAAGGAGGGGGAAAGGAAAAGCCTTTTCTTGTTCTGAGGTTGAAACGTGAAAGGTGTAGTTGCAAACACAAAGTTATATTCACACCTCCAGGGGTGGTATGGTCCTTCTAGGTTCCTTATTATCTCTGAGCCAGCAGTTGAGACCCTCTCTCAGCCCTCCATGGACCATTATGCACCAAAGAGCAAAGCCTGTGGACACACAATGGCATGTATTCTGCATCACCCTCTGTAGAAGATCCCCAGGCAAGTTTTAATCCTGGGCCACTTTCTTTCTTCAGGTTGATGGGCTATCAGGAACATAATCTAATATTAAGAGCTGCCTAACTAGGACATAACGATCAGGAGAAACCATCTACCAAAGTGGGATTGTGTGTTCCAAAAGCAAATAGAAACAATTGGTGGATTAGGCCTGGGTTTGAATTATCCACGTCACTGCTTTGCTCCACCCTCCCAACCCACCTCCCTCTGTGCCCAGCAAGGATAAGTAGAAGTAGCTTTCTGCTATCAACTCTCACTGCATGTGACTTCAGGCAAAACCCTTGACCCTCTGAGCCCCAGTCTCTTCATTTGTAAAAAAGAGGTTTGAAGTAAACCATATGTCAAGAAAGTTAGAAGACTACCCAAAGAATGGGAGAAAATATTTGGTAATCATATATCTAGATAAGAATCTAGTATCCAGAATATATAAAGAACACTTAAACTCGAGAATAAACCACAAGGCAGCTCCTAAAATATAAATCACCCAATTAAAAAGTGGATAAGAGGAGTTCCCGTCATGGTGCAGCGGAAACGAATCCGACTAGGAACCATGAGGTTGCAGGTTCAATCCCTGGCCTTACTCAGTGGGTTAAGGAGCTGGCATTGCCGTGAGTTGTGGTGTAGATCACAGACACGGCTTGGATCTGGCGTTGTTGTGGCTGTGGTGTAGGCCGGCAGCTACGGCTTCAATTGGACCCCTAGCCTGGGAACCTCCATATGCTGCGGGTACAGCCTTAAAAAGACAAAAAAAAAAAGTGACATGTTGATATATAAGCTACAAAATGGATGATTGAAAACCTAAGTGAAAGAGGCCAAATACAAAAGGGCATATATATGATTTCATTTGTTTGAAGGGTCCAAAATAGGCCTATCCACAGAGACAGAAGACAGATTAAAGGTTGGTAGGGGATGATAGTAATGGCTGTTGGGGGGGGGGTGACTGCTAATGGGTACAAGGTTTCTTTTGAGGGTGATGAAAATGTTCTGGAATTAGATAGTGGTCATGGGGCACATACTAAAATCTATAGAACTCTGCATTTTTTTTTTTTGTCTTTTTGCCATTTCTTGGGCCACTCCCGTGGCATATGGAGGTTCCCAGGCTAGGGGTCTAATCGGAGCTGTAGCCACCGGCCTATGACAGAGCCACAGCAACACGGGATCCGAGCCGCGTCTGCAACCTACATCACAGCTCACGGCAACACCGGATCGGTAACCCACTGAGCGAGGCCAGGGATCGAACCCGCAACCTCATGGTTCCTAGTCGGATTCGTTAACCACTGTGCCACGACGGGAACTCCAGAACTCTGCATTTCTAAAGCGTGAATTTTTACAGTATGTGAATAATGTATCTGTTTTTCAAATAAAAAAAAAAGTAAAATAGGAGTCTCCTGGTGGTCTAGCAGTTAAGGGATCTGGCATTGTCACTGCTGTAGCTCCGGTTCAAACCTGGCCTGGGAACTCTTCTGCTTGCCCCTGGTGCAGCCGGGGGGAAAAAAAAAATGAATGAACTATAGCGGTAGTTCACAAGTTTGGCTAAATCACTACTCCAGAACCATCCCACCTCCTGGTTATTCCAGGCTTGAAAGTCTGTTTGCTTAACATGTTCCTAGGGTGGTTCAGATGCAGCCGGGTTTGGGAACCACTGGCCTAGCTCTAACATTCTAGGTCCCTGCCTGTGTCTCTAATGAGAGGTACCTGTAAATAGTCGCTCACAGCCCCTTTCTCTGTGGGAGCTGGCCCCTCTCGGGTTCTGCACTCCCTGAAACAGCCAGACCTCACACCCCAAGAAGGACCTGTTGCATTAGCCCCAGAAACAGACCCTTCTTGTGCTCCTGGGGCCGCAGGGGGGTTTCCGACCTCTGAGGCAGGGCTGCTGGTGTTGGCCTTCCCAGGTGTGGGGGGCTTCCTTGCCCTTCCCCTGCCTTTCCCTCCAGGGCCTCCTTCAGCAGAGCCTGAGTTCCATTGCTCTCTGCTCTGGGGGCACCAACACCAGGCCTGCCCGACAGGCCGTGTGGTGAAGGAACTCAAACCCCACCAGGGGATCTGGCAGGGGAGGGGGCCACAGGGATGACCCTGAGGTGCCTGGGAAACCACATGCCTGGGGCAGTTTGGCTCTGGTGCCTGAACCAGATTCTGAGGAGAGAGCTCTTAGAGAGGCAATCCAGGCCCAGTCTTTATTTAGCATGAGGTCTGAGCTGATGAACGGTACCTGGGCAAACATGCTGCTGGGAGAGCTCAGTGGGACCATTAGGGAGAGTCTGCGAGGCTGGCCTTGCCTTCCCTGGGGAGTTGGCAGCTGCCCATCAGCAAACAGGAAACATGATCAGTCCTCTCTGCTTAGTGGAGCAGGTGGCCCAAAGTGGGGCTGCAGCCTTCCCACTTTGGCACTAAAGGTGGGAATGGCAGCCGGAGAAATCATAATTGGCCAAAAGAAAGAACTTTCTAGGTGTGATCTGTGAGAACCTGTTCTAGAATGGCCAAGGAAAGCTGAGGAATCTCTTCCCCTAGAGACCTTGAAAAGCAGGAGACATTCTCATCTGTCTGGTTCTGGAAGAATTCTGCCCAGAGGCAGGGGGCTGGACTAGATGATCCATTTGGGTTCTTTCCTGTCTGCAGCCTGGATGATCTCATTGTTCCTTTTTCCTCTGAATGGGGCTGCCTCGCCCCAGCTCAGACTCATTGGGATCGTTCCTGTTATTAGAGATCTCCCCAAAGCCACCAGCTCTTCCGGTTGGTGACTCACAACTTTCTCAGCAAGAACATCCCAATGTCTAGCCTCCATCCTCCTTGCTGTCAGCTTGAGTAAGCTTAGCCTTTCTCTTTCTAGCTTCCTTTGAAGGTGAGAAAACTTAGGTTATTATCCTTATATAGCCAAGACCTTCCCTGGTCAGCCTTACCGCCAGCCTTCTGCTCACCTGTGAAGAGCTAGCACCTCACTGATAGAAGAGGTTTTAGAGTTGAAGGACCTGGGTTTGAGTTTTGATTACTTGTGTGACCTTGGGCAAGTCATTTAAAGGCAAGGATTAAGTAAACTAACATTTGTGGAGCTCTTGCTATATGATCAAGTACTACTTGTTGAACGAATCAGATGTAAGTATTATCCCTATTTTATGGGTAGGAAAACTGAGGCACCAAGAAGTAAAGTTTCTTGCTCACTGTCACCCAACTAGTAAGTCGCAGAGTTAGAAATGGAACTCAGATCTCACAGATTCCAATGCCTGCGCCTTTCCATCCTGTGATAGCACTTCTTGCTTCGCTGCTCAACCTCAATCTATCATCTGTAAAATGGGGCTAGTACTCTCAGCATCATAGGTTATGAGGATGATTAAAAACATACATACTGTATGTGAAAGTGATGTGTGAGTCAAGAAGGATGGAGGCAGACACTAGAAAATTATAACTCTCAAGCCCTGGTCAATTCTCTGGGCTTCTGCCAACATCTTTGAGAAGTTATTGCTGAAAGCAGCAGACGGAACTAGCCTCTCTCATAGTAGCACTTAACAAGTATGGCTTGAATGGATGGATGAATGAATGATGCAATGACTTGCCCTCACAGACCTGCTCCTTCTCTGTCAGTGGTCCAGCCTCCATCCTCCCTACCCAGATCCCAGCTTCCTAACTAGGCTACCCACTGCCAGCCTGCCAGTCCTATGGTCACATGTTGACCTTGGCCGACTGGCCTTCAGTCCTCAGCATCTGATCCGAGCCCACTCTTGTTGAGACCTTCTTGCCAACTCTACCGCTAGAGCACTGACCAAACTGCAAACCAAGATTTTTCAAACCTGCTTGCCTACTTCTGTGCCTCTCCTTATACCGTTCCTTCTACCAGGAATATGCCCTTCCCCACCCAGTGCCCTCTTGTCAGGGTGCATATTCTGTCTTGTGCAGGAAGCTTTTCCTGACCACCCACCTTGTCCATTTTACCATGAGCCCCCATTGCATAGAGTGGGTATCCTTTAGAGGACTCATTAATATCCTCTACCTACTCAGGCAGTCACGTGCATCCCACTCTGTAACCTTGGGCAAGTCCCTACCCCTGATCTGGGCCTTAGTCTCCAATCTGTATAGATGTGTCCTATGAATCTTCTTCCAACACTGCCTTCCTGTGACTTGGCTTCTCTGGGGCTCAGGGAGGACCAGACCCCAAAGAATTCCATTTGGGGCCTTCGACTCTTGATAGCATGTGCCCAGCTCCCAGGCCTGAAAATCAGCTGCTCAGATATTACAAGCTAATTGACTTGCTTAATAAAGGGATAAATAAATATCTACTTAACATGATTACTGTCAGAGGCCTGAGCTACAGAACCTTTCCATCGCTGGGGTTTTATTGCAGGAGAAGCTAATTAGTTCTAATTAGCCAACTCCCAGGTGCTTAAGGCAGAGGCCAGATAGAGGGGAGAGGAGGGGATGGAGAGCGGAAGGCAGGTGGGGAAGGGGAGGAGAAGGCCTTCCATGCTGCCCTGTCTCAGCTGCTTACCCACCATGGCTGGGCTCGGGGCTCCCCAGGAACCCCAAGCTCAGGGACACCTCAGGCATCTCACCCATCTGGGATGAAGGAAGGAAAGTTTTTTGAGAACCTACTATGGGCCTGGCACTGTACCAAGCCTGTCCTCTGCATGATCTCATTTGATCTTTGCAATGACCTTCAGAGGCAAGAACCCTTCCTCATCCCATTTCTTAGATGGTTAAACTGAGATGCCCAGAAGTTAGGCCCCTTGTCTGTGCTCACAGCACAGGGAAGCAGAGGAGCTGGGCCTGGATCTGATTCCAAGGCCAGGGTTGCTGTCTTCGGCCTCTACTATCCCTCTAGGTGACAGGCCTAGAGGATTTGTGCTGCTTGGAGAGAGATTTGGATAAGCAGTGTCCTTCCTTTACTGTGATACCATCCAAGAGGTCTTCCGGGGTGGCCAAACTGGGCACAGCCAGAGCTGGCAGGGTGCCTGGGAGAGTTGGTTATCTTTTGATTCAGGTCAAAGCTCTGGGCTGGAAATCCTGGATGACTCAGATCCCCACCCTCAAGGAACTCACATTCAAGGGAATTCTATGAACATTTGAGTAGCAAGTTGTTTAAAGATAAAAATGTAGAAGAGACAGGGCTCTCTTCCACCACATCATTCCTCTGCTTAGACACTTTTCCTAGGCTTTGAGGCCCTCAGTGAGTGAATCCAGCTCTCCTTCCATGAGACCACTTGCTGTATAGGAGGGAGCATGGATTGTGGGGCCTAGATTTGAATCCAAGGTCTGTTGCTTACTAGTTGTATGATCTTGGTCATGTCCCTCTGCTTCTCGTTGGCTGGACCTCCACCCTTCTGGACCTAACTCCACAACTCTTACCTAGACACGTGATCTCCTAACTGGTGTCCCTGCTTCATCCAAAATCCATTCTTCACACTGCAACTGGATCCCAGGATGACCCCTCTCTGAGTCCTTCAAAGTTCTCACTATGGGAGTTCCCATTGTGGCTCAGCCATAATGAACTCAACTAGTATCCATGAGGATGTGGGTTCAATCCCTGGTCTCCCTCAGTGGGTTAGGATCTCGCATTGCTGTGGCTGTGGTGTAGGCCTGCAGCTGCGGCTCTGATTTGCCCCCTAGCATGGGAACTTCCATATGCTGCAAGCGTGGCCCTAAAAAGACAAAAAAATCAGTTCTCACTCACTATGGCCTGTGAGGCTTCCATGGTCTCTGACTTCATTTCAGACCAAAGTCTCTCACTCACCCAGCTCTGCCACACTGGCCTCCTTAATGTTGCTTGAAAAACCCAAACTCATTTCTACCTCAGGGCCTTTGTACTTGCTGTTACAGCCACCTCAACTCTGTCCCCAGCCATTTGCACTGCTGCCCCTTCTCATTCTTTTTTTGTTTGTTTGTTTCTTTTCTTTTATGGCCAAATCTGCAGCATATGGAAGTTCCTGGGCCAGAGTCAAATCAGAGCTGCAGCTGCAGCTGCAGCCTATACCACAGCCACGGCCACACCAGATCCATTACCCACTGAGTGAAGCCAGGAATCAAACCCGCATCCTCAGAGATATAGCATTGGGTCTTTAACCCACTGACCCACAACAGGAGCTCCACCCCTTCTCATTCTTAAATTTCTCTTCCTCAGGGACATTTTCCTTGGTCACCCTATCTTAAACAGCAGGACTGTCTTTGTTCTCAATTTCACTACTTTTTGTTTCCATCCAAATACCACCATGATTTTTTTCATTCCTTTAGAAAATGTGTTTGTAATCTGTTTCCTCTCACTCAGATATAAGCACCATTAGGGCAATGACTTTGTCACCACCACTCTGCCTTTGATAGCATTTGGCACATAGTAGGTGATCAATACTGACTTAGTGGATAGACAGATGGATGAGTAGATGGTTGAAACAATGAATGAATGGCCACTTCTTGAAGCTGTTGTGAGGATTAAATGAGCCGATGCATGTTAAATGTCTGGCACAGAGCCCAGCAAAGAGCCCAGCTCAATAGCTAACAGTTGAATCTGCATGTGACCCGCTGGCTGGCACCCAACTATTCCCTGAGCCTGCCCCACCTTAGCCAGCTAGTACTCTATCCCACCACCCTGCTGCCCACAAGGCCCAGCTCCTACTGCCCTGGAAACAAACCCGATCTCACCCATAGGCAGTGGGGTACTGGAGTTGAGTGCCACTTGTTAAAAATTCAGGAGTTTTACAAGCAGATTGTTAAACTATTGGTAGCTTCAGAGTGGCCACAGTGGGAGTATTTACACCACAGAAATTGGCAAACTGTAAAAATTGCACCCCCTACACACAAAGAGCCCATTTACCAGTATACCACCAGGCTTCCCTTATGCTGTACCTCCCATCAAAGTGCCCTGGCCCATGTCCTCTGCCTGGGTCCAGCATGCCAGCCTTCAGATCAAGCATTACTCTCCCAGAAAGTCTTGCAGCCTCCCTGATCTCACCCCTGCTGACAGCCTTAGTGCCACAGGAAAATGTACCTAAGCCAGCATTTCTGTGTACTGATTTTTGTCTTCTTTTCCCCCAAGTGAACATGAGGATCTTATCCCTGAAACTTACTTTTAAAACTGTGAAAGCAGGGACATGATTGATAGACATTTTCCTTCTGGTCTCCCAGGGTACCTAGCACAGGATTGGGGACCATAGAAGTGTTCAGTAAAGATTTACAGAAGCAAGTGTCCATCAACAGAGGAATGATGAAGATGTGGTATATATACACAATGGAATATTAGCCATAAAAATAATGAAATAATACCATTTTCAGCAACATGGATGGACCTAGAGATTATCATACTAAGTCTGACAGACAAATATCATATGATACTGTTTATATCTGTAATCTTTAAAAAATGGTACAAATAAATTTATTTTAAAAAAAACAGACCCACAGGTGTAGAAAACAAACTTATGTTTACCAAAGAGGAAGGGGGAAGAGATAAATTAGGAGTATGGGATTAACGGATACACACTCCTACATATAAAATAGATAACCAACAAGGACCTACTTTATAGTACAGGGAACTGTACTCAATATCTTGTAATAAACTGTAATGGAAAAGAATTTTAAAAAGAATAGATATATGTATAACTGAATCATTTTGCTGCATACCTGAAACTAACATAAGATTGCAAATCAGATATATTTCAATACAATTTTTTTGTCTTTTTGTCTTTTTAGGGCCGCACCCACAGCATATGGAGGTTCCCAGGCTAGGAGTCCAATTGGAGCTACAGCTGCCAGCCACAGCAATTCCAGGTCTGAGCCGTATCTGCGATCTACACCACAGCTCATGGCAACACCAGGTCTTTAACTCACTGAGCAAGGCCATGGATCAAACCTGTAACCTCATGGTTCCTAGTCAGATTCATTTCCTCTGTGCCACGATGGGAACTCATCAATACAAATGCTTTTTTAAAAGACTCACAGCCGTCAGCTGGTGGAATGGTAGGAGTCTAGGACAGGGAAACTATATTTGGCTCTGCATTGGGCTGAGCTCAGAGCCCTGCATTTTGCTCAGAGCCCTGCATTTGGCTTAGCTCAACCACTGACTTGCAGTGTGCCCTCAGGCTAGTCCCTTTACCTTTCCAGGCAGACCTCAGTTTACCCATCTAAAATGATGATTATTTTTGAAACTTCCTTCAAACTTCAGAATTCCAAGGGATTGCTCATTAACTGATAGACAAATGAGGGTTTATTATTTGATGTGAACACTCAGGTACTTTCAATTTTTTTTTAATTTTTTAAAAAGATTTTTCTTTTTTTCCATTATAGTTGGCTTACAGTGTTCTGTCAATTTTCTACTGTACAGCAAAGTTAGGTACTTTCAAAGAAAGAATTTCTGGCACCCCTCCTACCCCATTCACCACAAGAGAAGATTTAGAAGGGCCTTTGGAATGATTGAAACTAAGGGACCTGGAGTTCCTGTAGTGGCTCAGCAGAAGTGGATCTGACTAGTATCCATGAGGTTGCAGGTTCGATCCCTGGCCTATGCTCAGTGGGTAAAGGATCTGGCATTGCCGTGAGCTGTGGTATAGGTCACAGACTTGTCTCGGATCTGACATTGCTGTGACTATGGTGTAGGCCAGTGGCTACAGCTCCGATTTGAACCCTAGCCTGGGAACCTCCATATGCCTCAAATGTGGCCCTAAAAAGCAAAAAAAAAAAAAAAAAAAAAAAAACCAAGGCACTATTATCCACACTGTGGATAACAACAGCACAGATTTATCAAGCCCTTGTGAATGTACCAAGTACTGTTCTAAACACCAGTTTACCCTTCACAACAACACTAAAAATGTAGGTTCTAGTATCAATGTTCATTTTACAGATGAGGAAGTTAAGGTTCAGAGAAGTGAAACACCTGACCCAAGTTGCACAGCTGGGAAGTTGTAGAATCTAGGTTTGAACTAAGCAGCCTGATTCTAAATCCCAGACACCTGACCACTATGTTGTAGTCCGTACAGTTTTGCAGAGGAAGAAGCTACTCCTCAGAAGCCCTGAAGCCACCAAACAGAGACCTAGCTTTACCACCTACAACCCAACACGTCCCATTGTAGTGCCAGCTTTGCCAATAGGCAGTATGACTTAAAGGAAATGTCACATCTTGCCTCCTCCAGCTCCCAGCTATGTGACCCTGGGCAAGTCCTCCTGCCTCTCCAAGCCTCATTGGTCTCATCTATTTCACACAGGGCTCTTGTGGTAATTAAGAGGGAAGGAAATTAGCAAGTATTGATTTTCTCTGCGTGTATATAAATTTCACTGAATGACCTCTGGTTCTTCTTAGAAATTCTTTTTTCCCATTTTACAGAGTGGGAACATCCTTAGAATGGGTAAAAACTTCCATAAAGTCATGCAGTTAGATGGGGAAGAAACAGGATTCAAAACCAAGACTTGATGTTCTTTTTGTTTAAATAAGCTTTTTATTTTAGAACAGTTTAAGATTTACAGAAAAAAATTGAGATCATACAGTGTTCCCATATACCCCAGACCCAATTTCCCCACTTTTAATTTCTTATGTTAGTGTAGTACATTTGTTACAATTAATGAACCAATATTGATATATTAGTATTTAAAGTCAGAGTTCCTTAATTTTACCCAAATGCCCTTTATCTGTTCCAGAATCCCATCCAGGACACCATATTACATCTGATCATTACATCTCCTTAGCTCTTCTTTTTTTTTTTTTCCTTTTCTTTTTATTTAGGCCCGCATATGCGGCACACGGAGCTTCCCAGGCTAGGGGTCGAATCAGAGATACAGCTGTTAGCCAACACCACAGCCACAGCAACACCAGATGCAAGCCGTGTCTGCAACCTACACCACAACTCATGGCAATGCCAGATCCTTAACCCACTGAGCGAGGCCAGGGATCGAACCCCCAACCTCATGGACACTAGTCAGATTCATTTCCTCTGAACCATGACAGGAACTCCTCCTTAATTCTGCGTGGCAGTTATTCAGACTTTCCTTGTTTTTGATGATCTTCACAGTTTGGAGGAGGGTTGGTGAGGTATTCTGTAGGCTGTCCCTCTATTAGGATTGTCTGATATTTTTCTCTTGGTTATCTTGTGATCTCAACACATCATATCAAGGGTACATGCTCTCTACATGACTTATCACTGTTGATGTTGACTGTGATCACCTGGCTGAGGTGTCTGTCAGGTCTTATCACTGGAAAGTTATTCTGTGTTTTCACTTCTTTCCATACTTTACTCATTGGAAGGAAGTTGCAATGCACAGCCCACAATTAAGGAGTGTGGAATGGAGAGATAAGCGCCACCTCCTTGTGAAAGGAGGATCAACATAAATTATTCGCAGTTCTGCAAGGGAGATTTGCCTCCTCTCCCTTTATTTCTTTATTTAATCACTTATATCACTATAGACTCATGGATATTTGTTTTATACTTTGGGTTATGATCCCAAACTACATTATTTATTCCGTTGTTCAAATAGTTCCAGCTCTGCCCTTTGGGAGCTCTTTCAGTTGGCTCCTGTGTCCCTTTGACCCATCACTGTGGATTTTATGTTTTTGGCACTTCCTCCTTTCTGGCAGTTCATGGTGCCCCAGGCTCATCTTGTCTGTTTCCTGTTCTGGCCCTGAAATCAACCACTTCTCCGAGGAACTCTGGTTCTTTTAGCGGAGAATGGTATCAGAAACCAAGATCTGGGTACTAGGCCCTATCAACTAACAAAGCAAGAAGATGTACGTGTGTATACTAACCTGTGTATACACATGTATCAGTAAGTGCATCTCTGCGTAACTATTTGTATCCATATTAAGCAAAACATGAGTTCACACTGATGTCTCCCATTCCAATCTATTACTGCATGGATCACTCCAGCCTTCCTCTTGCTTATCTGTATACTTCCACTCCAACATGGAGCAACCTGGCTCTTGCAGTCCACCATCCAACTTCATGCTCTTTTATAGCCCACCTCCCTCACTCCTGCCAAGTTCCCAAGGCCTGTCTGGCAGCTGCCATGGGGAGTAGCTGTGTTCATCTCTCCTGCTATGGGTGGCTATAGGTGGTGGCAGTGATTTTACAGCCTGGGAAACTCTTGCCATCAGGACCTTCCTGGTTTGGTTTCCACAGATGACCCTCAGGATAGCCTTCCCCAGGCCTTCAAAGGGCGCAGGAGTGTTTGTTCCAGCACCTGTCTATGGGCAAATGCGCCTTTAGACCTGCAGGAATTCATTGCTGGTGTGAGAGCCGCCCCTCCTCCACTGCCTGGTATGCTGGTCGTATGTCTCTCCCTTCATCTTTGCCTTCAGCCAGCCACAGCTGCTCAGAACTGTAGTTCCTGGCCAGTGAGCTAGGATGAGATATGGTGGAGGATGCAGAGAAAATTGGAATTCCAGGCATAGGCAATACACAACATGGAGGGGCTAAGGTGCCTTTGGCCAGAGTTCACATTAGTTCAGCTCAGTGGCTATCAACTTGAAACAGTATGCTCTGTAACCCCACGCAAGCAGGGCCCCTGCCCCAGCCTCACATCTCAGGGGGCATGCTTGGAGGACATTCCAAAGTGCTATTGTCCCCTCATGCCGAGTAGCAGCCAGTCCAGCACTGCCAACCAGGTAGAGTGTGCCGAGCCCAAATACGGACCCTGGTGAGGCCCAGTCCCCCTTTCTTCTCTTTGGGATGCTCTCTGGATGCTCCATGCATGGAGTCAACCAGATGCCCTGAGGAGCTCCTCGACTCATACCTACGGTGTCTCCCTGAGGCCCTTCCTGGGGCTGAGCTGGCACAGTCCTTTTTTTGCAGGATGTGGGAGAGATTAGGTTGCCAGAATAGTGCTAACATGCTGTTTTGGGTAACTTGAATTGTTTATATAATAGGGGCCTTAACACACACACACACACACACACACACACACACTTTCGTGTGTGTGTATATATATATATATGTATATGTATGCATATATGTGTGTGTGTGTGTATCCAGAGCTTATACACTCTATGGCAGCCCTTCCTTAGAGCTTATGGAGTTAAAAACACAGAATGTCCAAGCCACAAAAGAGTTTTGAAGCCATTTAGCCCAAGGCATTCCTGGTGTATTTGCGTCATGCCCTCCCCCACCCCTGCCGCTGCTTGTCCCAGAATCTGCTCTGGGCCTGTCCGAGCCTGAAGTTGCTGGGGGTGGAAAGAGGAATAAGTCTCTTCGTTGCCCCCCAGGGTCTCACAATCTACTGGGAGACACCGATCCAGAAAGTGTCACTTTGAATAAAACTAAAAGGATAGCAGTAGTGGTAAAAGCTGTCACTTAATGAACCCTTACTATGTGCCAGGCAGTGCGCTCTGTGCTTTGCATGCATCATCTTGTCCCTTGCTCTCAATGAGCTCATGAAGTGGCTGCTGCTAGTATTCCTATTTACTGAGGAGGCGACTGAGGCTCAGAGATGTAAAATGACATATGTGTGAGAGCCCGGAGTGCCCTTCAGCTCTGTCCAGCTCCATAGTCTGAGTTCTTTCACACTTTCAGGCCTCGAGCCTGAAGAAATGGAGGCCAAGTGGGCTAAGGCGACTTGCCTGGAAAGAAAGGACTTGAATCCAGTGCCCTCTGCCCTCGGCCCTGTGGGGAAGCCGGAGCACTTTGCCAGAAATACAGTGGCATGTGTCCATGGTCCCGGCTCTCCGCTCCTACCATGGTCTCATCTCCTGGCACGGCCCCAGCCCCAGCCTGAGTCAGGCCAGCCATGTGGCTAGCATATCTCCCTTTCAGCTCTGCCAGGCCTGCAGCTGGCCCACCCCTCGTGTGCCCCCTCCAGGGCCCAGCCCCCTCTCCTTGGCCAACGATGCAGCCCTCCTTCCGTTTAGCATTCCTGCCAGCTGGTGTGTGAGCCCTGTGCAAGGAGGCTGGGTTGCCATGGCAGCCAGGGAGGGCTGGTGTGGAGGGGGGGGCTACCCTGGTGCAGCGCTCCTGACCTCCCTGAGAAGGGAGGCTGTGGCCCCGGGCCTGGTAAGTGCTTCAGCAGGTCACCTAAGAAGGCCTGCCCCCACCCTGCCCTGGCCCTCTGCCTGCACCGGGTGTGCTTTAAGAGCTTTCACCACACAGAGAAAGGGATGAGCTAGGGAAGAAAAATGCCCAGGCCCTTCAGAGCTCAAGTCCAATATAGCAGAACTAATTTGAAATGTCACTTAGGGCAGTCTCGCTCCCAGCCAGCGAAAAGCTGGTTTATTTACATAGTCGGCTGTGGCAGGAGTCCAAGAACCCTGCCATGCCAGGGTGTAGGGGATGGGCGGCCAGGGGCCCTGACTGTGGCCCCTTGGCCTGGGCCCTGCTCAGAACCACCATCTGGAAACCCCTGTTGGCAGAAAGGCCAGACCCAATAGACCCCACGCATGCCTCCCCCACTCCAGCCAGTGCTTCCCCCTTCTCAGGGCCCCGGGTGAAGGCAGGAACTTCTAGTCACTGCCTTGGCACCAGTTCTGGGCCAGGCACTCTGCTGCATGCTTGACGTGATTTTTTTTTCCTTGAACCTTTGCCAAGCTCTGAGAGGAGAAGTGATTATCCCCATGTCACAAGTGAGGAAACTGAGGCTGGGGGTTAGTCAGCCAGGAAGTGGCAACTGGGATTCAAATCCAGGACTGACCTCTGACTCCTGAGCCTGTGCTTCTCCTCCCCCACCATGGCACACCCCATACCATGTATCTTAATTTCTTGGCTTCCACCAGCTCCGCCACTACCTAGGCTGTGTTCTGTGGGAGTCACTGGGCCTGTCAGTTGATTGCCAATGGCCTTTCTAAGTACAGCCCTTGAGGGCCCTACTGTATGGCCCAGGGAGCCACTGGCCTTGGGGCTGACAGGCCTGAGGCAGGTTGGGGTAGGCTCGGGCCCCCAGCAAGAGAATGGAGACTGTCCCTGGTGCCCACCTGTGGGCTTCACTCAGGTCCATGGCTAGAAGGGGCACAGAGAACTGACGGTCTTGTCTATGCTTCATTCTGTTATGTATCAAACATGTGCTATGTGCCTAGAACAGTGCTGGGTGATGGGGGTACAAGGACATGAAAGACAAAGTCCCTGTCCTCACAGACCAGCCAGTCACCATCCAAGACAATAATACAACGAGGGCTAACATTGAGTGCGCTATGCAGGGCATTGTTTAAAGCAGCTCAAGTGGATTAATCTGTATCATGCTTTTAGCGATGCTACAAGGTAGGTACTAATCTTATCCCCATCTCCCAGATGAGGAAACAGAGCCACTGAGAGAGAAAATATCTTGTCCAAGATCACAGAGCTAGCAAGTAACAGAAGGTGGGGTTGGAACTCAGGCAGACCCCCTGCAGAACCCATAATCCCAATGCAGCTTTATCTCGAACAAAAAGGCTGAACACTGCAACAAGAAGCATCAGGATTAGATAGAAAACAGGTTTGTCAAGGATACCTCAATGGGCAAGCATGGGAGTATTTGCCAGATGGAGACCCTTCCTAGGGCATTTCTCCAGAGGGAAGGAAATCAGGGGAGCCCAAGCTACCCTCAGAGAAGTCTGACTACTCTATCAGATTTTGTCTCTGTTTTTCTTAGGCTTCCTATTGTGGCTGATTGCTATACCCAGAGGCTTAGCCAGCCAGGGGTTAATGCTCTGAGGAGCCCATTGGAGAAGGGCCTGCTCTCTGCGCCAGGACCTTGGGGACAGGATGTGGCTGGGATCAGCTGGGAATCATTAAAGATGCTAGTGGGTTAGACTGAGGTGGGAAGAGGCAAGGAGAAGGCCCAGAAGCCAAGGCCAGGGTGTGGTAGGTGGCCAGCCAACAGGCTCTGAACCAAGGAGGCAGACACAGTGCCGGGTGAAGAGTGTGGCTGCTTCACCCAAAGTAGAGACCCCACTCTCTAAATGGTCCTTCCTGAGGCTCAAGATGAAGGGAGCAAACATCTGGAGAGAAGTCTCAGAGTACGAATGGAGACCTGAGCTGGTGGGTGGAGGATGGGGGCTGGAGGTCTTTTAAGACCCAGGCTCCTTGGAGGGTTGGGAGACCCTCATTCACACTCCACTTTGTTGCGTGCCCTTCTGGGATTTTCCAAAGCAGCCCAGAGGGGAAGAGAGGACTCAGTAGCACTAAGGGCTAAGCTGTTCCCTCCCCCTGGCCCCAGCCCCATTCCAGCACCCACCAGCTGTACATTCCCCTCAGCAGAAAGGAACACATGGGGCCTGCCTTTGCAAGTACCACAATCTCTGGAGAGTTTCATCCAGTAAGTGCTTCTTGACCTAGAAACCCAAGGAGGAGTGGGCAGGGGAGTGGCTGCTGTGTGGTTAGGAGACCCAGCCAATCTCCTCTGGCAGTTGGCTCAGAACTGACACTGAGGCTGCCTTGGGGAAAGGGGACAGCACTAGCTGGCATGTTAGTGGCAAAGCTGCTTCCTTCAAGGGCCTGATTTAGGAAGGAAGGGAAAGCTCAGATCCTGCCCTAGCCCAACCAGAGCTTCAGTGAGTTCCACAGAGCAGGGGGACTGCAGGACATGTCACCAGAGACCACTGAGAACTGGGAGAGGCTCCATGGAATATCAGGGGTGATCCTAGGCTTCCCCTAACATCCTTGACTGGCTTGCAGTTCCAAGGACTTAGCACCCATGGGACAAGCGCCCTTCAGCCTATGCTGCAGGCCCCGCAGCACCTCAGATGGCCTTGAACAAACAGGAGACCAGCAAGATAGCTCAGCGCTCCAGAGCCCAAGTGGGCCAGGGGCAAGCTAGGAGAACGTGGCTGGAGTGACCTTGAAGGTCCTCAGAAATGTCATCTAGTTGCCTCTAAGCCTGTGGGAGTTCTCCAGACCCCTTTCTCCTTCAACCCCACTCCCCTACCCCAGCTCTCTCCTGCTGCCTCCTTGCACACTAAGTCTTCCAAACCTGGTGTTCAGATGCTTACATCATAGTGTGAAGCGCCTGTTCCTATCCCTTGCTGGGACCTTGTCATCCCCAGAGTAGGCGACCAAGAGCCAGCTGGGTCCCCGTGAGCCCTGTGTAGGCAGGGCAGATATGTTCTCATGGGGCTTCTCTGCCTCAACAGCAGGATGCTAACTTGGGCTACTGTGGGCGAGACAAACTGCAGAGGAGGAGAGGGGCCAGAGGGACAGGATGGAGCTGTTCAGCTGTACCCCAGTTCCCAGCAGCCTTGGCGGTGAGGGCTGTCAGGCCCACTGTGGCACATGCAGAAGGCAAGTGTGCCACTGAACACAGTCTGGCAGCAGCAGTCAGAGAGGCTCAGGTTCACTTTCCTATACCTTCTTCTCCTTCAGCTTCTCACGGAAGAACTCTCACTGGCCTGGGTCCTGAGATCCAGGTAAGCACTAAGTGCGGGTAATGGCCAGAACTCTCCTGTTTTCCCCATCTCTGGGTCTGTCACTCAGAATCCCCACCAGCTGCCCATCGGGAAGTCTTGACAGGCTCAACGCCCTCCCCTCCTTACACCCTCATCAACCAGTCACTAAATCATCAGGCCCTGCCCATTTCAACTCCTAAAACTCTCCCCCATCTTTCCTGTTTTGTGCTTTTCACTACCACTTCCCTAGTCATCAAAACACCAACAACACTCCCTATCTTTACTAAAAGCTTTAGATATGCCAGGTTTTGGACAAAATATTTGCATACATTTGCCTTCCTTAATCCTCCCACCAACCACCCTCTGAGAGCTGTACTCCTATTGACTCAGTTTTACAGATGAGAGAAACTGAACCCTGGCACTGTGAAGTCTCTTGTCCCATGGCACACACTTAGTAAAGGGCAGAGCTGGGATCCCAACTTGGACAGTCTGCTTCCAGAACACATGCACACCCAGACTCATCATGCTCTGCTGTCCTGCCTTCCCTCCTAACAGCCCCACCTCTCTCTCACCTGCTGCCACAGTGGTTTCTCCAAAGCCTAGCCCCAACCATATCTGTTTGACTTCTGGTCAATGCCCTATTCTGGCTTTCAGTAAAACATCTACCCAGGAGTTCCCATTGTGGCTCAGTGGAAACGAATCTGACTAGCATCCATGAGGACGCAGGTTCAATCCCTGGCCTCACTCAGTGGATTAAGGATCCAGCATTGCTATGAGCTGTGGTGCATGTCACAGACAAGGCTCGGATCTGGCATTGCTGTGACTATGGCATAGGCCAGCAGCTGTAGCTCTGATTAGACCCCTAGCCTGGGAAACTCCATATGCCATGGACATGGCCCTAAAAAAAGACCAAAAAACAAACAAACAAACAAACAAAAAAATCCACCCAGAGTTCCTGTTATGGTTCAATGGGTTAAGGACCTGACGGTGTCTCTGTGAGGATGCAGCTTCAATCCTTGGCCTTGCTCAGTGGGTTAAGGATCTGACTTTGCTACAAGCTGCAGCATAGTTCACAGATGCAGTTAGGACCCTGAGTTCCTGTGGCTGTGATGTAGGCTGGCAGCTGCAACTCCGATTTGACCCCTAGACTGGGAACTTTCATATGCCTCAGGTGCAGCCATAAAAAGAAAAAAAAAAAAGCATCCATCCATCCCTTTGCACTGCCATTGCACTAATCCTGGCTGCCTGCATCTCTGGCCTCCCAACTTCTCCTTTCCACTATCAGCTACTTGAGAGCAAGGGCTGGTATATCTCGCTCAATAGCAAAGTGACCAAAACACAGATACACCAGGTAAAGATTCATGGAATCAACAAATGGAAGAATGACCTCCTCATCTCCTGCTTTACCTGCTTTACCTCTGCCAATGCCTTCTCCATGCAACTACCAGAGGGCTCTTTCCCAGCACAGCCCCGAGCACTTCATTCCTCTGCTTTGAACCCAGCCCTGACAAATTTGATCCCCAGATTCTACTTCTAAGAATTTATCCTATCACTATACAAGTACACATGAGGAATGACATATGCAGAGATTATTTATCGCAGCCTTGTCTATAAATGGAAATGATTGGAAATAACCTGAGTGTCCATCAATTGGAGACTGTATAATTCTTGTGTGCCATGAGAAAGAATGAGGAAGCACTTTAGGGACTGACATGGAACAGCCTCCAAGATGTAACTGGTAAACAAGCAAAATGCAGAATGGTGGCCAGAATATGATTCCATTTATGTAAGATAAAAGAGGAAAAATGTATAAATGTATTTGCTGTGTATGTTAACATGTTTGCCTTTAAACTTTTGGACTGCATGATTATCTACCAAAAAAAATAATCTTTAGTGTTGAAAATATAATCATGTAAACCACAATTAATAAAATTTGTGAACAAACTAAACAGAGTCTCCCTCCCCTCAATTACACACCCAACTTTGCTCATGCTGTCTCCTCAACTGACATTGTGCTTCCAGTGCCTTTTGGCTTCTCTGAATGTCTGCATTGGCATTGTCCATTACAGTAGCCATAAGCTGCATGTGGGTTTTGAACACTTGCAACATGAGTAACCCAAATTGAAATGTACTATAAGTATTAAAATACACACCAGGGACTTCCCGTTTTGGCTCAGTGGTAATGAACCCAACTAGTATCCATGAGGATGCTGGTTCGACCCCCGGCCTCGCTCAGTGGGTTAAGGATCCAGCATTGCTGTGAGCTGTGGTGTAGATCGCAGACATGGCTCAGATCCTGCGTTGCTGTGGCTGTAGTGTAGGCCAGCAGCTGCAGCTCTGATTCGACCCTTAGCCTGGGAACTTCCATGTGCCACATGTGTGGCCCTGAAGAGACCAAAAAATAAATAAAAATAAAATAAAATATACACTAGAATTGGAAGATTCAATAGAAAAAAAGAGTGGTAAATATCTCCATATTTTTTCTCTATTGATTACACATTGATATATTTTTTTATTTTTAATTTTTTATTGATGTATAGTTGATGTAAATGTTTCAGGTGTACAGCAAAGTGATTCAGATATATTACTTTTCAGATTATTTTCCCTTATAGGTTATTTCAAGATATTCGATATAGTTCCTTGTTGCTTATCTATTTTATACATAATAGTGGTGTATATCTGTTAATCCCAAATTCCCAACTTATATCCCCCCTTTCCCCTTTAGTAACCATAAGTTTGTTTTCTATGTCTGTGAGTCAGTTTCTGTTTTGCAAATAAGTTCATTTGTATCTTTTTTTAGATTCCAAATATAAGTAATATCATATATTTG
The DNA here is from genome assembly GCF_054392235.1 of Sus scrofa. Taxonomy (NCBI): domain Eukaryota; kingdom Metazoa; phylum Chordata; class Mammalia; order Artiodactyla; family Suidae; genus Sus; species Sus scrofa. The sequence goes on from NC_139401.1 coordinate 65,367,288, forward strand.
TTCATTCATGCCATATTTTAGATTCCACGTATATAATATAATATGATATTTGCCTTTCTCTTTCTGACTTACTTCACGTAGTATGACAATCTCTAGTTCCATCCATGTTGCTGCCAATGGCATTATTTCATTCTTTTTATGGCTGAGTAGTATTCCATTGTATATATGTACCACATCTTCTTTATCCATTCATCTGTCGATGGACATTTATGTTGCTTCCATGTCCTGGCTATTTGTAAATAGTGTTGCTCTGAACATTGGGGTTCATGTATCTTTTGAATTAGAGTTTTCATCTTTTCCAGATATATGCCCAGGAGTAGGATTGCTGGGTCATATGGTAGTTCTATGTAAAGTTTTTGGAGGAACCTCCATACTGTTTTCCATAGTGGCTGTACCAATTTACATTCCCATCGACAGTGTAAGAGGGATATGATGATATTTTAGATGGATCAATTTAGAGAAAATGTATTATTAAAATGAACCTTACCAGTTGTTCTTTTTTTTAATGTGGCTACTAGAAAAATTCAAAATCACATATGCGGCTCACATTTGTGGGTTGCGTGATATTTCTACTGAACAGCGCCAGTTTAAATTCTACCAGCTCTTCCAGTGTTCCTTAAAGGCCACCTTTTCTGTGAAGCTCTCCTTGAATCCCTTCCTGGAATCTCCTTTGCTGCCACCTGCCTCACAGCATCACTGAGCAAGAGTGAGCAGACAACTGCATGTGCCTTGCCCATTAAACAGTGTGTAAGTCCCTGGAGGGAAAGGCCCAGTTGCCTTCCTCTCTGCATCCTTCAGAGTCTTTGCCAGCCAAGCACAGACCTGGGCACAAGCAACATCTCAGCTGGTTCAGCTTAAATGAATCGAAGTGCAACTGGGATGGGCATTGAGGAGTTGGCAGGGCAGCCCCAGAGGTCCACCCAGGACCAAAATCCCTGCAAGCAGCAGAGTCTACTTCCTAAGATCATCCCTTCCACCCCTCTGCCTTAGGGCCCAACTGCTCAGCCCCCAGCTCCTGGAAAGGAAGGAAGAGCAGAGACTAGGTCACAGGAAGACTGGGATTTCATTTACGAGTGCAGAGGTGAGTAAAGGCCTGGGGAAAGGGTGTTCATTTGCATAGACTATGAGCATTAGCCCATGTAGCAAGGAGGTTGCCCAAGCAGAATCTGGAATCAGAGAGTTGAGTTCAAAATCTCACTCTGCCCTGTGAAAACACTAAAACCACTGACTTGTACACTTTCAGTGGGTAAACTGTACCATATATGAATCATACCTCAATAGAACAGTTACAGCCGCTTATAAACTGTAGAGCTAGGAGCAAATAGCTTTACTTCCAGGTACCTTAAGTTTTACATCAGTCAAGGGGAAGTGACAAGCACCCATCGCACAGTATTTTTTTTTTCCTTTCTTGAGCCACTCCCGCAGCATATGGAGGTTCCCAGGCTAGGGGTCCAATTGGAGCTATAGCCACCGACCTATGCCAGGGCCACAGCAATGCGGGATCCAAGCCACATCTGCAACCCACACCACAGCTCACGGCAACACCGGATCCTTAACCCACTGAACAAGGCCAGGGATCGAACCCGCAACCTCATGGTTCCTAGTCAGATTCATTAACCACTGTGCCACGACAGGAACTCCCACACAGTTTTATCATGAGAATTAAATGAGTAAATGTGTGTGAAGTATTTCATGTTGCGCCCGCAGTAAGTGCTCATTAAATACTAGCTGCTATTATTCCCATGTTCCAAGCCCTGTACCACCCATGTCACATATAGTATTTCATTCATTTCTCACAATGAGCCCATAATGGCATGCAGGTATTACCACTTCCATATGAGGGATGTAGACATTTAGTCCAGAGGAGCCCCATGTTGATGTAAGTGAATATTGGCAAAGCTAGGATTGGATTCCTGAGCTCCTGCCCCTTCCCCTACTTGACATGCCCCTCCATTCACAGGAATTTGGCCACCTGTGGGCAGAAGTCTTAAGCAGGCCTCCCCTGAATGCCAGTGAGGTCTGAAGAGCTATGACAGACCTTGCTCTAGGAGATGTGTCTTTGCACCTGTGACTAGCATGGCAGGGGCCTCCAGACAGCCCTTAGGAATGGAAACTGGAGCCAGGGCTGAGGCAACCCCAGGGCAAGGACCATAGAGGTCATGGCCATCAGGCCGTGCTGGCTAAGAGGACTCATGTTCTTGAAGCCAATACTCACTTTGTTTTTTGTTTTGGGGGTTTCTTTGGCTGCGCCTGTGACATGCCAAAGTTTCTAGGCCAGGGATCACTGAGCCATGGCAGTGATAACACAGGATCCTTAACCATCAGGCCACTGGGAACTCCCCCAATGGTAACTTTGGGAAAATGAGGATTCACCTGGCCTTTCTTGAGCATTTATGAAATCCCAGGAGCTGCTCTAAGTGACTTTCCATGACTTGTCTCAGTGAATCCTCACAGTGAGGTAGGCATTACTGCCCCAATTTACAGATTAGGAGCCTGAAGCTCAGGGAAGTGATTTATCCATGGCAAAGCCAGGAATCCGACCCAGGCCCCACTCATTCATCAACTCATTCATTCATATTTCTTCACTCATTCATTCATTCATCATCTATTAGATGCTGGCAATACAAATATGAATTAATATCTGTGATGGGAAAAATGCTGAGGGAGAACCAAAGAGGGAGAAACACAGTGACAGCTGGGACGGGGGTGTGTGTGTGTGAAGTGTGTGGTGGGGGGACGCTGGCAGGCAGTGAATGTCTCCCAGACAGAATGATTTGTAAATAGATACAATTTCCCTGGGAAGGGGGAGTGAAAAGGGGAAACCGTTTTAAGGGAATGGCTGGCTCCTGAGGGTTGGGACGACCTAGGCTGTGCCTTAAAGGTCTCGTGTGTCGGCCCCAAAGGTCTGAACTAGATTTTCTGAGTCTGGGGAGCCGCTGAAGGTTGGCGACAAACACAGTCAGTTGATTTTGTAGGAAGCCCTCTGTGAAAGCAGGGAGGGCAGATCTGAGAGGCTGGCCTGGAGGCAGGCGCCCACACAGAAGAAAGCCTCTGGAATAGGTCAGGGAAGAGGTGACAGATAAACTACAGCTATGCCCCTGGGGAACGGAGAAGAAGGAACATGTCTCCCAAGACTCATAATGGGTAGATTAGACTGGAAGGATTCAAAGCAAGGAATGGGGGAGGGGGTGGAGGATAATTCCCAGGCTCTGACTTGGGCAACTGAGTGAATGAGGTTGCCAGGCCCTGAGGCAGGAACACAAAGGGAACAAACGTGAGGCAGGTTGAGTGGCAGGTCATCTAGTTCTAGAAAGGCTGCCTTTGGAGCCCAGCAGTGAGGTCTGGGCTGGAGAGATTTGAGAGTCATCAGTTGATTTCTCGATTCTTCGTCTAATACTCCTCTTTCTACTCCACCCAGCCTAGTTCAAGTATCTTCTGGGACTGGAAGGTCCTCGTGACGCAGGCAATCCTGAGCAGCAGATAAGCCCCCATCGGATTTGGAGTCTAGTGCAGGAGGTAGGGAGGTTTCTGTAGGGCTCATACAAATGCAGCAAGACTCAGAGTGGGCAGAGAGCAGGACAGACAGAAAGCTAAGAGGTCACCTTATGCAGCCTAGTTCCAGGTGGGATTCCTCCTAAATCCAGATTTCCATTAGGACCCTTGTCCCTCCCCCATCCTACTCAGTCAGTGAAAGAGCTGGAAGAACTCTGGGTAGCACTCTCTCAGAAAGGACCAACCGGAGTGTGATTTGCATATAATTTGCATAAGACAATCTGTTCTCTGTTAATTTTCAAGTGAAAATGTTATCATCGCTCCCTGGAGGGTCATTGCATGATTTTTCTTTCCTTTGTTCTTCCATACACACAGACTGCCCCAGGTCTGGCCTCTGGGAAGGCCTTTTGGGTAGGAGGGGCCAGCGAGGGCTGGGGGAGCAGGGTCCCCAATGTCCTCCAACCAGTGCTCAGATTTGGGGCTTCCTCCTCTGAGAACAGGGCACACCCAAGCTTCTACTGACCCCCCCTTCAGCCCCTTCAGAGCCCCCCTCCCAGACCTAGGCTGCCGTCTGCCTCCCGCTAACCTCTGGCTGCCTCCCTGTTCTGGGGCCTCCCTTGGGGCCCAGCTGCTCAGCCGGGCCCAGGTAGCTCACAGCACAGGCCTGGCTCAGGGGACATTTTCTAATAGGTGGATAATTGCCTCTGTTAATTGCAATTTGATTTTAGCAATCTTTCTCTAAGAGCCTGGAGGCCTCAGGCCCAGATATGGAGAGAGGGTACAGGGGTAGAGTCTGCAAGCTAGGGTCTCACCTTGCAACTTTCTATCTGCTGGGCACCCCCTTGGCTCTGTCCCTATCAGGTAGAGGATTGGGGCCTCACCCCCATGACCTCAGCTCCTTGGGAAGCACACACTGCAGATGGCTCCAAACATCACTAGCCCCCCAGGGAGTAGTTTGATAGCTCTTCTAGGAGGGGTGAGCTCCAGGCACCCCAGGATAAGCACACAGGGACCCCATGGTAAAGCCTGGAAGGTTTCCCTGCTGGAGACAAGAGGCTGCTAGAGTTCTATTCCGTGACCACCCCCATTCCTCAAACTTGATCCTGGGGCTACCACCATCTTGTCCTCCTCACCAGCCGGCCCTGACCTCCAGGGACCCTCAGACGGCTTTCGGAACCCAGCTGCCTAATGCACTTAGAACGATTTCCTTTATTTTCTGTGTTTCGGTTCCATGTTTTTTGTTTTGTTTTTGTTTTGTCTTTTTAGGATTGCACCCACAGCATATGAAGGTCTTCAGGCTAGGGGTTGAATCGGAGCTGTAGCCGCTGGCCTACACCACAGCCACAGCAATGTGGCATCTGAGCTGCGCCTGCGACCTACACCACAGCTCATGGCAGCGAAAGACCCTTAACCCACTGAGTGAGGCCAGGGATCGAACCCGAGTCCTCATGGATACCAGTTGGGTTTGGAAACTGCTGAGCCATGACAGAAACTCCAGTTTCACAGTTTTAAAGTGGACGAATAATAATATCTCCACGGTGGTGTCACGAGGATCAAACAGTTGAAATGTACCAAATTCTAGCACATATTAATTTCTCTCTAAAGACAGCTGGATTCTGGCTTTCACTATTATCCACACCTTCAGGCACAAGGGCAGTCCCTGAGACCTGCAGCAGAAGGCCAGAGGGTCTCTGGGGGCCAAGGTGGAATCTGGTGGGAGGAAGGCGCCTAAGGTAAGAGTGCCTAGGGGAGGTTTGGGATTGGGAGGAGGAGCCTTTCAACCCAAAGTCTCCTGAGTGGGAGCTGGTCTTTTTAGAGTCTGGGAAAACTGTAGGGGAGTCGGGATTATGCCCATTGCCCTATCCAGTCTCTTCTACCTTTGCCTACCCATCGCCACTGGCCACTCCTCCGCTAAAAAAGAGGACTTTTTGAAGAGACCTACAGAGAAGGGAGAGGTTCATGAAGTCAGGTTGAGTCTTTGGAAAGGTACTTGGAAACAGGTGGACCTGGGTTCAAGTTCCTTCTCCCACTTGCTCTGTGGGCTTGGGGCCCCTGACACCATCTCTGCCAGCCTCAGTTTGCTCCTTTCCATTCCATCTCCCACATGGGGTGGCCATGGGGCTGAGCCAGAATAACACGTGGCGGCATATAGGTAGGTGCTTAGTGAATAGCCCTTCTCCCCTCCCCCTCCCCCTCCCCTTCCTTCACATGTGAGGGGAGCAATGATCTCCCTGTGTTTATACATGTGCTACATGCCTCTCCCCACCCAATTCCTTAGCGCAGGGGTAGAGGTGTCAGGCCACTGCCTTCCTTCCCACTGCACACAGGCCTTCTCTGTTGCTGGTGAGGACAGGGGAGGAGGAGGGGGAGTGAGGGGGTGGTTTGGGGCCCAGGGGGAGTGTCTCAGCGCCTGCCCACCACTTCTGGCCTGCTGTTCCAGGCAGCATGCTAATTAAGCCAGGAGGACCCACAGAACCAAATTGCAGGCCCCCTGCATCAGTCCAGCCCCCAGTGGCCTAGTGTGGAAATGGGCTGTACAGACAGGCCCTTTGCTTGGGGTTTGGGGGTGGAGTAGAGCTGGGCTGAGCAGGGGCCCAGAAAGGAAACAGAGGACTAGTTGGCAGGAGTCTAGGGAAGCCTGCCCTGTGAGCGGGGCAGGAACTGGGAGAGGTGAGGAGAAGGCCCCAATCTCTGCTTGGTCTCAGGCTGTGCTGGGCCTGGTCTGGCCTGGCCTTGCCTGTAAAGGAGGTGTTGACAGAATGATAGGGTGGGAGGTCCCGAGATGGGGGCACCACAGGGCCAGCATGCTGGGAGGTGATGCCTGGTACCTTGTCCTGGGGCTTCTGGTCTGTACCGCTTACTGTCGATTTGTGTGACTCAAGGCAAGTCCCTTCACTTCCCCGCGCCTCAGTTTCCTCCTCTCTAAAATGGGGCTGGTGACAAATAGGCAGTGAAGGCATGCATGGGAAGAAGGCACGCTAGATTCTGGAGAGTGGTTACCTCTGGGAAGGGCAGGAGGAGGGGCATGGAACAGGAGAGGGGTACATAAGGGCCCTTATCTCCGTGTGGGTTGTTTTATTCCTCAAACAAGATGTGGAAAAACGTTAAGATTTGACAAAGCTGGGTGATAAGTACACAGACATTTGTTAACGTATTTTTTCCTTGCATCTTGCCTGCATGTCTGAAATATTTCATAATGAAACAAATTTCCAGTGACAGCATTATACACAGAATTGAAAAAGTGCTGAACTTCAGGCATCTCCCACAGGAGTGGAACCAATGTGCCCTGGGGAACCGTGCGAAAGGACTCAAAACCCCAGTGCTGATGGTGACCAGTCAGAAATGTATGCAAATCCATGCACTTTAGGTGGAGGAGCAAAAAAGCATTCTTCAAATGCACATCCATTTTCTGTAATGTATGGTTTCCAAAAGGCATGTGTAACCAAGGAGTAAATTAAGTAATATAAGTAAAATCAGTGCTTGGGGATGGAGATGGGATTCCCTCCTTGGATCACTGGGTCTCAATTCTGGCTGTACCTTAGAATCCCCTGGAGAGCTTTTCTAAAATAAAAATGTCCAGGCTCCACCCCAGACCAATTAAGTCAGAACCCCTGGGGGTGGGGGCTGGACATTCTTATTTTGAAAAAGCTCTCCAGGGGATTCCTGTGTGAAACCAGGCCCGAGACTCACCAGGTTGGGCCAACACAAGCCATTCCCAGTGGCCCTCAGCACTCCCTCTCATTTGCTTTGAGAAAGAGCCCTGGATCCAGTCACAACCAGTTGCTCTTCAGGGGCCAGAGCTTTGTGACCCTGGACACAGTTGCCTTCTGCCATCCAAGCCTTCAGAAAACCTCCCACAGAAGTCCTGACCCTCCCCCACCATCCTGGGGAGGACTGCTGGTTCTAAGAAGGTTGAGATGGGACTTCCTCTGCGGTGTAATGCGTTAAGAATCCAGTTGTCACTGCAGTGGCTCGGATGGCTGATGTGGCATGGGTTCTATTCCCTGGCCTGGAAACTTCCACATGTCATGGGCACAGCCAAAAAAAGACACACACACACACACACACACACACACACACACACACACACACGAAGAGGTTTGAGATGGAAAGGGATCATCGCCCTATCATGAGGCCGAGTGAGGCTGCACTTAGAAATCATCTGGTCTATCAGCAGCTTCTCCATCTACATCTTCTGCACCTCTAGCCCTTCCCTTGGCTCATCTACTTTTTTTTTTTTTTTTTTTTTTTTTTTTTTTTTTTGCCACACCTGCAGCTTGTGGAAGTTTCCCAGGCCAGGGATGGAAGCTTCATGGCAGCCATGACATATGCCACAGCCACAGTAATGCTGGCTCCTTAACCCGCTGTGCCACAAGGGAACTTCCAAACCGCATTGTCTTGATTCTCCGTGTTCTGACTATGACTCACACACACATATCCTCTTCCTCTCTGATCACTAACTCATGACAGACCCTCCCACCCCCACTCTGCCAAGGTCCTGGCTTGGACACACTGTTCCTGTCTTAGGACACACTCTAGTCCCTCAGCCTCACTGCTACCTTCTTCTTCTTTTTTTTTTTTTCTTTTTATGGCCACACCTATGTATGGCATATGGAAGTTCCCAGGCCAGGGATTGAATCTGAGCTGCAGCTGTGACTATGCTGCAGCTGAAGCAATACCAGATCCTTTAACCCAATGTGCCAGGCTGGCGATCGAACCCGCACCTCTGTAGCGACCCAAGACGCTGCAGTAGGATTCTTAACCCACTGCATCACAGTGGGAACTCCAATGCTACCTTCTTAACAGAGTTTATTTTCAAATTTCTCTCCAGAATCCCCCATCCACCTTGCCATGCTCCAGTCCCACACCTTCAACTACCTGGTGGACATCTTCATCTGGAATGCTCTCTAGCACCTCAAATTCAACATGTCTAAACTAAACTCATTGAGTCTTCCATGTCCCCTCTACGAGCTAATTTCTTATCCAATTTCTGCTCATGAAACCCCTCTTGTCTTAGTCCAAGTTCGGTCACTCCAAGTCCTTTCCATCCTTACTTTCCCCTCCCTCATCCTTCAGTCTGTCAGTTGATCTCAGTTCACAAACTTGGGAGTCTTTGCTGGTAATGGTTCCTGCTCCCACAGGATTCCCCTCCACCACTGTCCTCATTATACCCTTGTCTGACCATCCCAGCAACCGCCTCCCCAGTGGCCCTCCTCCCTTTCAACATAGCTTCCTGACTCCCCAGTGCATGTTGGAAAGTCTCAATTCTTCAGCCTGGGAGGCACCATCCTGCTCACTCCAACTTCCCTTTCTCACCTTGAACCCATTGCTCCTGCAGGAAATCTTTTTCTCCAGGCAGACTGGTAGCATGTGGCTTTTGTTTTATTTTGCTTTTTAGGGCCACACTTGCGGCATATTGAGGTTCCCAGCCTAGGAGTCTAATCAGAGCTACAGCTGCTGGCCTACACCACAGCCACAACAAAGCAGGATCTGAGCCACCTGTGAACTACACCACAGCTCACGGCAATGCTGGATCCTTTGCCCACTGAGCGAGGCCAGGGATCGAACACACAACCTCATCGTTCCTAGTCGGATTCATTTCCACTGTGCCACGACGGGCACTCCCAGCATTTGACTTTTATTGGGCACCTGGGGCTCCTCATTGTCTCTCTTGGTCTGTCTTGGTCTCTATGGGGGACATAAATTCATTTGTTTGCAGAGGTCCTGTAAGGGAAGGGAAGTAAGTGAAGTGAGCTGAGTTGGGGAAACAACATGGAGTGGTGGGGAGTGTGGAGAACTGGAGAGGGCACGTACGTCCCCCTCTACCCCTTTTATAGGAGGTGCCACTCTTCAATTCTCACCATTCATGCCCATCCGGGAATGAGGGCAGGGTGTTGCCAGAGGCTCCAATTTAATGAGAGCAGCCAGAAATCCAGAAATTGAAAACGAAATATCTAGGTTTTTACAATGTTAGCAAATCATTCAGATTGTGTTGTTGTTTTGTTGTTGTAAAATTTTGTATTGGGCCACATAAAACACATCTATAACTAGGTGCTGCTCATGGGCTTCAGTCTTGCAACATCTGGTCTCTCCTCACACCCATCCCCTGCTTGGAGGACCTTCCCTGCCCCTTGTGTCTCATGCCTCCCCAGCTGAAGTCCCATCAAGCTGGCCAAGCCCTCTCTGGCCACCTTAGTCCACCCCAACTTCCTATGACCTTTAACCTTTAACTTCATGTCCTTCTACCAGCTAGGATGCTTAGGGAGGGAGCTGAACATGGAGGTTAGAGGTTAAAGGTATGGGACTGTAATTAGGCTGCCTGGATTGGAATACCAGCTTAGCTGCTTATTAGCTGTGTGACCTCAGGCAAGTTTTTTGCCTTCTCTGTGACCCAGTTTCTCTCTCAGGGGGTGATTATAAGGATTAAATGGGATAAGCCATGAAAAGCACTTGGAACAGTACCCAGTTTATAATAAACACTCAACAAATGTTATCTGATCTTATCATGACGGTTTGGGGTCATTCACTTGCCATTTACATGCTCAGATTTTGCTTCTTGAACTACAAGCTCAGAGAGGGCAGGAAGCACACCTTACAGCTTCCATAGCCTCCCTTGTCTTCATCCTCCACCTCGAACCCCTCAACACCTAGTCCACACACCTAGAAACACAGTCAGTGCTTAGGAAAGTGTTGGCCATAACAAATTGGACTCAATCAACAAGCATCCATTGTGTTTCAACTCTGTGCCAGGCACTGTGCCAGCAGCAAGACACAGAGGCACCCACACCCACTGTGGAGTCAGGCACTCTGAGGCTGCTGCTTCCTAGGAGCCTGAGGGCCTACCCACTATTTCACCTCCCTGATCTTCATTTCAACATCCTTAATGCAGAGAATACCCATGGGGTTGTTGGGAGCGCTAAGGGTGAGGTATGAGTATCCAGATCTCAACTTTGGTAGCCATTCTTCAAGATTCAAATGAAAGTATTCATGTGTCAGTTCTTGGAAGAAGAGTGCAGCCCTCCCAATGGGACCCTGGCAGATAGGCCTCCTCCCCTGGTGCCCTTCCACTCTGAGCCTGATGCCCTGAGGAGGTTTATCTGCAGATTGTCTCCCTGCTCCACAAGTGCCATCTCCAGCCCTCACACTCACTGAACATGCTTCCACGGGGGGTAGGGGGCAAACTTGACTGAAGGCTGATGAGCCAGAGGGGTTTACATCATAGGCTCACAGGCAGCTTCCAAGTGAATTGAAGACACTGTCCTTTCAAAAGTTTTTGACCGATTTTTATCATGTAGATAAACACTCCTGCTAGGCTTACACTCCACTCCTCACTCCTTTGCTACCTCTGGAAACTGAAAAAAATACATAAATATATATACTACATTTTTGTAGGCCGTGTCTGTGGCATGTGGAATTTCTCTGGCCCAGGGATTGAACCCATGCCACAGTACTGACCTGAGCCCCTGCAGTAACAATGCTGGGTACTTAACCCGCTCTACCATAAGGGAACTCCCAATATATGTACATTTTTATTTTTTAAAAAAATATATATCTGCCTTCTCTTTCCCTTTATTATGCTGAGTAGCTTGACTTTCTCCAGCCCTTGCTGCAGCACAGCTCCAAACTCAGCGTGTTCTACTCAACACTGGACCACCTCTTTCCTCTGCCATCCTTTCTCTTTGCCCTTGAAAGGGAGGTGGCAATATACAGATTTATCCCCCTCATATTCCCTATGTGAATTTGGCCTCACTCCCTTGGATGCCAGAATGGCCAGAATGACTATAGTCACTTGGGTTAAAAGGATTTCTTTCATCCATTACATGTTTACATATATGCGGGGGTAGGGGCAGGGGGACAGGCACGTAGCAGGTCTCAGGGAGGAGAGATGTGATCCCAGCCATCCACTCCACCCAAGAGCTCACAGTCCAATGAAGAAGAGGAAGAGCCAGACACTCACACCTATGCACCGGTGCAGATCCTTCACCAGTGCCAGCTACAGGAGCTGAGAGGGAAGAGGAGCGCTCTCTGGCCTGGGGCTAGTAGAAAACGCTGGCACAGAAAGTGCCATTTGAGCTGAGTGTCTGAGAGTGCCTGGGGGAAGGGTAGCCCACAGTGGCAGGGGCTGGGACGTAACAAGGTTGGGGCCAGATTGTAACTGGCCAGGAAGGCTGGGACAGAGAAATTGGGCTTCATCCTGTAGGCAGGAACGAGCCATCAGATGTTTTGTTAGTAGAGGAGTAACCAGATCAGAGCTGTGTTTAAGGAAGATTAATTAAAAATAATGTCTGGTGTGTTTAATTCCCGGCTAGCCCTGGGCTTTTGTAGAGACAGAAGAGGAAGCCAACAAGGCCCCAATGAACAGGCAATTCACAAAATAATGGCCAATAAACATATGAAAAGATGTTCAACCCCACTAGAACGCAAAGAGATGCAAATTAAAGCAACAATGAGATACCATATTTGGCCGATCAAATTAGCAGGGATTAAAAATGATAACACTTGATGCTGCCGAGCATTTGTGAGAGGGGCCTTAGTGCCCAATGAGGGGAGGGAGACGGGAGGTGACAGCCGCAAATCACTCTGACCTTTTGGAAGGGCAGCTGGATAAGAGATCCGAGACACTTTTTAAAAGTGCACATTGTATGACACTGAAACCCCACTTCTAGGTATTTATCCTAAAGAAACCATTGTGGATGGGAGCAAAAATGTATGCCCCGAATGTGCCCCCCAAATCCGTGTGTCATTTATAAAAGCAAATAACTGGATAGAATGGGGAGAAGTGTGAAAACCATCAGACTGCAGTCTCCCAGGCTGGACCTTAACATTTCTGAATCCTCAAAGGCGGGAGACAAACCACAATTTCTTTTTTTAAACTGCCCAATGGGTGTTGCCCGGGTCTCTAAAGGGAGCTGCAGAAATTTGTCCTGGGGGCAGACGGTGCCTTTGTTTGGCTGGGACCCGCAGGCAGACCTCTTGGTCATGCAGATGTACCTCAAGTACCTATTCATTGTCCTGGGGGAGGCCCTGACTCCATATGCAGATGATCTAAGCAGCGCTGGTCCACATTCTGTTTAATAATGTAAAAGGACGGCTTCATTGTGGGCTGGGCAGCATCTCTGCAGAATCTCTTGTGATGGTAAATGATTTTCAGCTTCCTTTGGCCCGGGCTTTGAGACAGCACAGGGGGCAGGTGGGGAGGGGGTTAGTGACAGCCCTGGAAGGGAACGGAAAGGACAGAAGAAAAGAGCCTTGGGTTTGAGGAAGATAGGGTCCCAGCAACGTGGCGGCAGTCTGGATTAAAGACCCTGGCGGCCAGCAGCGAGCCCTGGGAAAGGGCAAAGACTCTCAGAGCCATGAGGCTGCTACCAGTTGGAATTCCCCATGCCAGCCTTACCCCCAAGAAAATCTCCATCCCCAAGACGGTTTCAGGTGGTACGTGGATGAAAAAGAAGATTGATACTTGCTTAGAATGACGTTCAAGATTAAGAAGGGTAGCTGGGGAGTTGCCATTGTGGTGCAATGGGACGGAGGCATCTTGGGAGCAATGGGACACAGTTTCGATCCCTGGCCCTGCACAGTGGGTTAAAGATCCGGCATTGACACAGCTGTGGCTTAGGTCACAACTGCAACTCTGATCTGATCCCTGGTCCAGAAATTCCATATGCTGTGGGGCAGCCAAAAAAGAAAAAAATAAAATTAAATAAATAAATAAATAAACAAATAACTAGAAAGGGTTGCGGGGAGCGAGTATTGGTGAAAAGATTCTTATGCCGACTTAAAAACATGCACAACTTACAGCAGAAGTTGACAGAACAACGCAAATCAACTATAATATAATAAATAAAAACCAAAAAATATATATGCACAACTTACAAATTGAGAGTTAAGTTTTATTTGGGGCAAAATGAGGCCAATAGCCCAGGAGGCAGCATTTAAAATAACTCTGAAATATCGCTCCAAAGAGGCAGGGGGAAATGTCAGTATACATGGGATTTTGGTGAAGGTGATAGGTACATGCAACCAAGCACACGTTTTTACAAAAGTTTGCTGCTGGTCTCGTGAAGGTTACTGTTAGTCACAAGGAGCAGACATCACCATGAAGGATTTTAGTGCTTTGCTAGATATTGAGGAGATGCAAGAATTGGTCTCATAAAATCTTCTCCTGAAAATATCTATCTGAAGGCCTGTGCTGCCAGTTTTCGTAGAGCACAGAGTGCCTCATTCCTGATCTCCAGCATGAGCTCTTTTAGGGGGTGTTGAGGGTCGGCAGCTGCTGTAACTTACTATTCAATCCATGTAGAGGCAGATGGCAAGTGCCAAACACCAGTTCACACATATTAGGGTAAAAAATAGGATAGGTGAAATGAATAGAGTCTTGAAGGTGGTTACCATTAACTGATGTTTGGGAAAAGTTATGCTGTGTTGTCTTGAAATCTCTGGAAAAGTTGGTAAATTATAAAGGGCCAGGTTCAGCTTTATGTTGGGGAAATGAAGCAAAGGCTATTGTCCACATGTAGACCCAGGGGTACAGAAACAACCAGAGAAACATGGAGGGATGACAGTGACAGAGGGGAGAAGGGCTGTAGGTGACAAAGGACAACAGAAGGGCAGAACCGCAGGGTGGGAGCATTGTGAGCTCAGGGAGGGCTCTGTGTTCCTTCAGACACCCAGAGGGCCTCTCAGACTAAGGCTGTTTGGCTCTTAAGAGTAATCAAGGGGAGTTCCCGTCGTGGTGCAGTGGTTAACGAATCTGACTAGGAACCATGAGGTTGCAGGTTCGATCCCTGCCCTTGCTCAGTGGGTTAACGACCAGGCGTTGCCGTGAGCTGTGGTGTAGGTCGCAGACGTGGCTTGGATCCTGTGTTGCTGTGGCTCTGGCGTAGGCTGGCAGCTACAGCTCCGATTAGACCCCTAGCCTGGGAAACTCCATATGCCGCGGGAGCGGCCCAAGAAATAGCAAAAAGACAAAAAAAAAAAAAAAAAAAAAAAAAGAGTAATCAAGGAAAGCTGGAGAAACTGAAGATGCTCAGGTCCTAAATGCATAGGCTATTGAAGCAGATGGTCAGGCAACTGCTAAACATTACAGTTTACAAAGCGTTTCTGATGATGTAGAGGGATGCCAGTGGAGTGAAAAAGAAGAATACAAAACTGCAGTACAATATGACCTCAATTATCTTTTAAAAAAGATTTGGAAGGAAACACATCAAACATCATTATCAGCAAATGTCACCCAGGCAGAAGCATGAAGGAAGAGCCCTGGTCTTCCAGTCAGAGAAGTTCAAGGGGCCGTCATGCTCGAATCTGGGATGGAAGAAATATACGTTTGCAGGGGAACTTCATTCATTGGCATTCCATGAAGAGGAAGAGTATGACTAAGGCCAAGAATGTGAGAAGCGTAACATGCTGGGTCACAGACGCTGGTCATGATCGAATCTATGTGACTTATCAGAGATCTCTACCCACTGAATGGAGGATATATTTTAGGGAGTTGGAAGAAGGGAGAGAGTGGTTAGAAGGTAATAATAGCCATTCAAGAGAGGTGACAAGGGTCTGCACTACTGTGAGGCAGTGGGGAGAAAAAAAAACAAGCAGGGAGCTCAGGAGATATCAAGGAGGTATGAAGACAAAAAAAAAGATGTTGCCTCCCATTCCATTAAGCAAGGAATATTGTTCACCTTCAAGCCATTAGCCACTGCAGCACCCCCCAAAACACATTACACACACACACACACACACACACACACACACACTGTGTACCCTGAAGGGGATTCAGTATAGAGCAAAACAGGATACTGGCCCTACATATCTAAGATGCATATCTAAGGAAGAATTTCAATGACCTTAGATGCCTGTATCTTCTCATATAAAGAAGAGCACTCAATTACTAACTTGAAAAGATGTCTGTTTTTTGTGATTAGCAATAACCTTTTGATGTTTGACTACATTTTTTTTCAACAAAAACTCCTATATATCCTGCCTCCTCCTTTACCTCTTCGGAGCAGTTCCTCAGTCAGAGTCATTTGAGAGGCTGTCTCCCAGGCTATAGTCCTCAGTAAGGTCCTGAATAAAGCATAATGTTACTAAACTCAGGTTCAGCTGCTCGCTGCTCAAAAGCCAATAATTCAAGAGGCAAGTGTCAGTAGAAGGGAAAATTACTTTAATCAGAAAAACCAGCAATCTGGGGAGAAGGTGGATTTGTGTGCTGAGACCATCTCGGGAGGTTCTGTTCATCCATGACAGTTTTTAGAGGGAAAAGGGGAGGAAGAATGTCATTGAATCATCGAACCAGGAGGTTAGGTTCTGCATTGTTCTCCATTGCATGTAGACTGGCTGACTCTCTTTTCAGATATTATCTTGCCCATGTGATCTGCCTGTAGCATTGCTGGGGGGCTGTTGGGGATAGAGAGCTAGTCATTTTTTTTTTTTTTTGCATTTCTTTGGATCATATTAACTGCCCAATGAATTTATTTTTACAATTTGATATTTTTGTTTGTTTGTTTGTTTTTGTCTTTTTGCCATTTCTTGGGATGCTCCCACAGCATATGGAGTTTCCCAGGCTAGGGGTCTAATCAGAGCTATAGCTGCCGGCCTGCGCCACAGCCACAGCAACACAGGATCCAAGCCACGTCTGCGACCTACACCACAGCTCACGGCAACGCCTGGTCGTTAACCCACTGAGCAAGGGCAGGTATCGAACCTGCAACCTCATGGTTCCTAGTCAGATTCGTTAACCACTGCGCCACGAAGGGAATTCCAAGCTAGTCATTCTTTACTACTTAACTCTTCATTCTTACTTTTTATTTAGGAAAAGAATCAACAGGTTAATTAGGTTCTTTCAAATTTAGAGGGAACAGGAATCGGCAAACAGTAAAGGGGCAAAAGGGCTGCTTTCAATAACTCGCCAACTTTTAGGTTTTAGGTTGTGCGGTTTTTCTTCAGTTGACAGGTCTAAGGGCCTTGGTGAAAAATTGTATGTGGGTGAAGGAGAGGATGGCCTGAAGGAGGAATCCCAGGTATCTGTGAGGGTTCAGACCCCTGAGTGCAGCAGGAGTCCTGGCTCCAGACACAGCTGACATAGGCCCAGGCCAAGAGAAGTCAAAATTAGTGCTCACATTTTCACAGCTTCAGTAGCAGTGAGGAAACAGAGTTTCTCCGAACAGCACCAATCAGGAGAGTCTCAGGGAAGGACTCTAATTGACTGGCTTAGGTCACATGCTTACCTCTAGGGCCAAGCAGTCAGGCTCTATTACCCAAAGAAAGAATAAAGGGAGTGCAGAAAGGATGAAAACAATAACTGTCAGATTCTCTGAACTTCAACTCTGAAGGTGAACTCTAAATGTGGACTTTGATGGATATAAGTTCATGAGTGTGTGCCCACAGAGAAAGAAGGTCATCATGTTGGGGAAATAAAATGACTCTGGCTCGGGTCATCAGTGTCGGAAAGTGAGACACGTAGACAAGGGAAAATCTCGACAAGACTCTACTTTTGCAGAAGAGCGCAGGCACTCCAAAAGGTGTGCGCAAAGAAGAAAAGACCCTCCCTATTTATCCCTAACATAGGTGGTATACCTGTCCCCTTCCCATTGGTCAGGTCAGGGCGCACATTCTTCCTGGTTGGCTTCCTGAAATAAACTGTTGCTGGGAGAAGAGGGAAAGAGGAGGGGGCCGCAGGAGGGTGTTTCAGCCAAAACCGGAGCAAAATGGAGTAACCAAGATTTCCTTTGATGGGAAAGACATTAGGTTACTTTCCACAATCACATCAGAAGCTTAGGGTAAAATACCACCAAACCCACTCTCCTGCCTCCAAACTACCCATCTGCTACCTCTTCCTCACAGCCCAAGTTCAGTTCCTCAGTATCTCTCACCTGGTCTTTTGCTCCTGACTCCTCCTTGCTCTCCCTGACTGCCTCCAGGTCTGCCCCCTTCAAACTGCTATGCACACAACTGCTGCCAAATGGACCAGAGGCAGTATGTAGCTTAGTGATTAAAAGTGTGAGCTTCCTCTGAGTATGGATCCTGTTCTGCCACTTACTAGCTTTGTGACTTGAGTGAGTCACTTCACCTCTCCGGGCTTCAGTTTCCCTAGGAAACTTCACAGACATTGTAAGGATTGAATGAGTTCATATTTGTATAGCGCTTAAAACAGGGCCTGACATGTAGTCAGTGCTATGTAAAATGTTGTCAATGATATAACTCTGTCATTCCTCCACTGAGTTACACCCTCTGCCTCCCATGAGCTCACCACCTCCATGAAGTCTTCATTGCATGCCCATCCATGGCCTGCAAAGAGGCTGCGCTGCACTGAACCACCCTCTCCCTCAGCCTGGGGGTGGGGTTTGCATTGGAGCTGTCTGATCTACAGCTTGGTCCCCAGCATAGAGCGCAGCATCTGGCACACAAGCAGGGCTTTGGTAAATGCTGACTGCACAGACAGCTTGCACTTGCAGAGCTCTTTGTGCCTCACAAAATGCTTTTCACATCTGTTACTTTACTTAAGCCACACTCCAGATCTGTAGAATGGGTCTCATGGCTTCCATTGGATAGAAGGGGAAGCTGAGGTTCTAAGAAGTAAAGAGACTTGGCCAGGAGATATATATAGGCTGGGGTGTGAGGTTGGACATTAGGCTATCAAGACAGTGGGCAAAGATGAGTTCTCCTGTGGTGCAGCAGGTTAAGGATCCAGCTTTGTCACTGCTGTGGCTCAGTCACTGCTGTGGTGCGGGTTCTATCCCTGGCCTGGGAATTTCCCTAAGCCAAGGGTGCAGCAAAAAATAAATAAATAAATAAAATAAAATAATTTAAAGACAGTGGGGAAAAAGCCAGGGATTAAGGGTCAGTGGTGCCATTTCCAAGTGTTGAACCTGAACTCCTGTGGCTGCGGTTTCCTCACCCATACAGGTTGGACTAGAAGGAACCTGAGGGCCCTGGCAGCCACAGCATTCTACCAGTGATGCTCCTCCCCTCCTCCCTCGCACCCCAGCAGCAGCTGTCTCACACCTGGGATCAGTCCCTCGGAGAATAAACGACACTGGGGAGCAGGGGCCGGGAGAGGTGACAGGGCTGGCCAGGCCCCAGTGGAGGCTGAGCAGTTACAGGACTCATTAGATGTTAATGAACTGCAATTGAGCGTATTGATTACCTCTCAAATCATTTCCTCCTAATTCAGCAGGCCCCTGGCTTCCCTAGGCTTTCTGCCCACCCTCCTAACTAAACAGTTAAGGGCTTCAGGTAGGGCTGCCAGGCTCCAGGGGAAGAGGGTAGGGGGAAGGGAAAGGCTAAGGTTTGAGCCCCACCTCTGCCTCAATGCCCCCTGTGCCTTCCCTTCCAGCTGGGGTCCTAGCAGTGCACACATCATGCTTGGTGTCATGGTCTGCTGTTCCTGCTTCAAAATTCTTAATTTTTGATCAAGAGGCCTTGTGTTTTTCTTTCACCCTGGGCCTTGCAAAACATATATCATATAGTCACAGGATAGAGTGTGGCCTAATTAAATGGCACCCACTAGAGCATGCAAAATGGCAGCCCTAGCCATTGCCATTGCCAAGTGCAAAACTCAAGCCCATGGAGTTTGGTCCCTTGAATGGATGCCCAGAGATGATAATATACCTGCCCAAGGTCACATAGCCCAGCCAGTCAGGGCCAGTGTGAGGACTAGAACATAGACTTTCATTTTTCTCTTCTGTAGACTCGCTTCAGATCTCAAGATCTCCCAGCTTGTCTAGAACAAGCTTTGGACTAGATTCTTCCTGTCAACTTTATTTGACAAATGACCTTGTGAGTGCTCAGGGCTGGAGATCTTTTAGGACTTCAGACCCCCACCCTGACCCCTCCCATTGGATGAGACCGGCTCTTCCTAGCTTCCCTCCCAGATAGCCGTGCTTGCTCACCTCCAGTGTCCAAGAGCTCATTACCTCCCATGGCAGACCATTTCTAGACAGCTCTAAGTTTTAGGAAAGTGCTTCAAGA
This sequence comes from Sus scrofa, assembly GCF_054392235.1. Lineage (NCBI taxonomy): Eukaryota > Metazoa > Chordata > Mammalia > Artiodactyla > Suidae > Sus > Sus scrofa. Next base: position 65,386,743 of record NC_139401.1, read on the forward strand.
AAATCATATGAGAATTTACCTCTTTATAATATTTTCCCTCCAGTCCTAATTATTTTCTGGAGGAATACCCAGAATGAACTCGACACCATCTCCTCTCAATACCCCCAAGTTGTAAGCCAGCAGAGCAGATTTTCTGGAGACGGGGGAATAGTGGAAGTGATCTGTCCATCCTGGGTCCCATTAGCCCAAGGCGTCAGAGTGTCCACCAGGGAGGCACAGAAAGGCACATCCCAGTTGAGAACACTTGGTTTACAGAAGAGGACCCAAGGGTATGGGCAGCCCCTGGCAGGGAGTCAGTGCCTTTGAACATGAGGAACAAGGTAAGCTCTGGGGCTATGAGTTTTCCCATTTCCCCTCCCCCTCTGCCAAGTCTTCCCGGGCTTGTTACACAAATGACACAGGAGGAACAGAGGCTGGGGCCCAGGAGGCCTCAGAAGTGCTCTTAGGGAGAAGGACACACAGGTGCTGCCTCTCTCTCCCAAGAGCCCATGGGCTGGAGATTCAGAGGGAGGCCTGCAGTGGTGCCACCCCTGGAAGTGCTGCCTGAGAAGCTTGGGATGCATCTGAACAGGGGCCGGTAGATAGTTCTCTGGCCTCAGGTGCTCAGTCTTGGCCGCACGTTAAAATCACCTGGGAGCTGTTTAGAAGCACCTGTGCTCAAGCGGCCTCCCCAGAGACTTGAATTTTATTAGTCCAGGCTATGGCCTGGGCATCAGCATTTTAAAACAGTTGCCCCTGTGAGTCTAACATGCTGCTGAGGCTGAGAACTGTTCATCAAGAGCCGACTCTCTCCAACTTTGATGTGAAGACAAATCACCCGGGAACCTCGCTCAAATGGGGTAGGGCCTGAGGCTCTGCATTCCCAACAAGCTGCCAGGGGATGGCCCACTCCAACAGCACTCTGAGATGTCTCTAAGACAAGCATGCCCCTGGATTCCTCTGAGGTCTGAGTCTGAGTAGGAGGAGTGGGCCCTCAAGCATGGTGATGGACTTGACCTCTGAGGACACTGCAAACCTTTGTGGTGTGAGAAGCTGAGTCCCAGCTCATCTACACAGGCCTTAGGTTTGGTCCCAAAGCAGCAGTACTGGCCAAGTAAAAGGGTCCTTATCACCAGTGCAGGAAGCTCTGCGAGCCAATTCTTTGGAGTTCAGAATTTGCATCTATAAGCCAAGAACAGCTCCTAACTTCCTCATCCACTGATCCCAAGGGCCTAGGCATGCACTGGTCTACACCTCCTTCCAAGATTCAGCAGCCCTGGAACCCGATACTTTGACATCCTCAGGAATGAGTGAAACGCCTTTGAGCCTCCCTCACCCCCCCCTCCCCAATGGCCTGGCCCCCAAGTCAGGCCTCCCTCAGTGTTGGGTGGCAGAGGGCCCAGATGTACCCTGCTTTGCTCTCTTGGGCTGTCACTGTTCCCAGGGGCCCAATTAAGCCAGCGCTTTGTCCCTGGGCAGTGGAGGCAGGCGTCCCTGGCACTCTTCCGCTCCACACTCCATCTCTTCATCAGCTGTCGCCAGACAGCCCACATAATGTTGGCATTTCATGCTCAATATTCTTGATGAAAGTGGAACATCAAAACCTCAGCGGGGTGGACACATGGAGACTAAGTGAGGCTCTCGCCGAAGGAGCCATCTTCTCTGCACAAGGGATCAACAAAGCTTCTTTTGCAAGGCTGTCTCATATTATTATTGTCATTATTCTTGTAGTAGTTGTTGTTGTTATTTTCCTCCCTTGCATCTAAGTAGAAATAATAAGTCGTGTCTTACTTTCTTATACATATATCCTCTCCCTCTTTGCTTATAGCAATCTTTGCCTCTTGTTATAATAAATATTGATTGGCACTGTTAAGGAGGTGTCGGGGCTTTAATCTTCTCGCCGCCTGCTCCTTGGCTCACAATGTGGGTGTTAAGGAAGAAGATTGTATTATCTGCTCACACACCTATTTTGCCTTTGCCTTGCTCCTGCAGCAAAACTTGGGCTATTGATGCCACAGGGAATTGGCTTTCCTATAATGTCACTCTCCCTCGCACTCTCTCTCCACTTTTCTTACGTCTCCAGGGCTTTTCTGGTTGGTCAGTCCTGGCTGTTACCACCCACACAACCCCCTAGGGCCCAAGTGAAGAGAAGGGGTGTACAGTCCCTCACTCACGTGTTTCTCATTCATTCATTCAGTCAGTCAGTCATCAAACATTTGTCAAGCACCCAGTGTGGGACCAGCTCCACGGGACCCACTTCTTGGCCTCCCGTGGCTCCCATTCTGGTGGGGGGATGATTCCATGTGATCAGCATGATAGCAGGAATGCAGAGCTCCATGTGAGTGGCACAGCAGGGGTAAGGGAGATGTCAACTTCCTGGAGGAGGTGCTATTCAGCCTTTTCTAGGGCCGCTCCCATGGCATATGGAGATTCCCAGGCTAGGGGTCTAATTGGAGCCGTAGCCACTGGCCTATGCCAGAGCCACAGCAATGCGGGATCCGAGCCGCGTCTGCAACCCACAACACAGCTCATGGCAATGCTGGATCTTTAACTCACTGAGCAAGGCCAGGGATCTAACCCGCAACCTCATGGTTCCTAGTCGGATTCATTAACCACTGCACCACCACGGGAACTCCTTTAGCCTCGATCTTAAAGCTCACGTAGGATTGAATTGTCATCATGTCCTGACTGAGGGTTCCTTAAAGACCAATCTGAGGCTCTCGATAAATAGGAGTTCCCTGGTGGCCTAGTGGTTAAGGATTCAGCATTGTCACTGCTGTGGCACAGGCTCAATCCCTGGCCTGGGAGTTTCCACTTGCCATGAGCAAGTCAGAAAGAAAAAAAGGAAGACGAAAGAAAGAAGTGAAATGAATGGCCCTGAGAGGGAAAGAGATGTGCTCAGAGCACTGTCAACTTCTGGTTTGAATTCTGGCCCTGCCACTGAGCCCCTGTGTGACCTGGGACAGATCGAAGTCCCTGTCTGGCCTCTATTTATCCTAAAATGAAACATCCACCCACCAATTCTCAGACCTGGGGCTACCCACATCCTTCGACCAGGGGCAGCTCCTCTTGGAGGCAGAAACCACAGCAGTATAGCTTGCCCCTGGATGGAGGGTAACTATATCTCTGTCTTGGTGCAGGGAGTGTCAGGTTCTTGCACTCAGGACTTCCACACTGGCAGGAAGAAAGGGGACGGACAGCAACTTTGACCTCTAAAGGAAGTCCAGACCTGCCAGCCCCAGGCCCCTGTCAGAAGTAGGAAGAGAAAAGAAAGAGCATTTGCGATGCTCTCTGAAAGGGCATTCACATGGGCGATGGCATTAAATCTCTGTGAAGCAGGGGGAAGTACACCCACTTTGGCAGTGAGGAAGGAGTCTGAGGTGTAGCAAGGTTTAGACTACATAGCCACATGCATTGCCCTGGGACAGGCTTGAGCTCTGGCTCTGATTTGAAGCCTGGCTCCACACCTTATTAGCTGGGGTAACTTGGACAAGTTATTTAACTTCCAGTTTCCTCTACTCTAAAATGGAGGTAACAGGGGAGTTCCCGTTGTGGCATGGTGGAAACGAATCCGATTAGGAACCATGAGGTTGCGGGTTCGATCCCTGGCCTTGCTCAGTGGGTTAAGAATCTGGCATTGCCGTGAGCTGTGGTGTAGGTCGCAGACACGGCTCATATCTGGCATTGCTGTGGCTGTGGTGCAGGCTGGCAGCTATAGCTCCGATTAGACCCCTAGCCTGGGAACCTACATATGCCTCAGGTATGGCCCTAAAGAGCAAAAATAAAATAAAATAAAATGGAGGTAATAATAGTGCCAACCTCGCTGAGGATTGAATGAGATAATGTATGAAAACAACTTGGCTGGCACATAGAAAGGGTTCAAACGTCATCGCTACTACTGGCTGAGGTCACAGTGTCACAACAGGGCTAAAATCTGAACTTGAGGCTGACTCTAAATCCAGCACTCTTTGCGTGGCCCTGTGCCCTCATGTTCGTGCTTGCTCATTGAAACCACCACACCAGCCTTTATTTCAAGCTGGGCTGAGTGAAGCCGCAGCTGGGGACTTCTTCCAGCCTGATGGGCTTACTGAAGCTGGGTGCTAGATTTCAGTGCAGAGCCATAAATGCTGGAAGGGCAGAAGGAAAGCAGGGCTAGAGGTGATGGGCACTTCTGGTAGGAGGAGGGGAGCCATTACAGAGACTGCTCTCAAGGTCACCATCCAATATCTATTCTGCCCCTCTCCACTAGTGACAAAGCCTCAATGTCTTCCATGGTGGCAATGCCTCGCCAGAAGACTGTACTTTCTGGCCTATCATATAGCATGTGACTAAATTCTGACCAATGAAATATAAAATGCATGTGAGACTTCTGAAAAGGCTGCTTGACAGGAAGCTGACCAAGCTAGGATGTGTGCCCTTGCTCTTTTTGGTTGTCTAGAATGGCGATGTGATGACTGGAGCTCCAGCAGCTATCTTGACCCCTGATGAGACCTTGAAAATGAAGCTGGTGGTAGGATCTTAGAACAGAAAGAGGAAAGGATTCGAGGCCCTTAACAACTTCACAGGGCATTGCATCACTCTTGAAATGCCTACCTCCAGCCTTCTTGCATGTGAGATTATAAACCCCCATGTGTTTCAACCAGATTTTAGGGAAGTTGCGCTGAATGCAACTTCTGATTCAGAAGGCTTCATAGACAAGGAATAGTTCTCATGGGCTCTTCAGACAAGTAATTGCAGGCAGAAGAAACCGCTAATCCATGGCTTAGGGGTTTGAAATTTGTGACACTTGATAGAGTTGGAGGGGTACCAAAGGAGGTAGGACATGCACTGGACATCTTGGGTTCCAGTCACACAGGATGCCTGGCTAAGCATGCCACATATTCACTCTACAATGTGGTTACCTGGTCTCCTCTCGAATAACCAGCGGCTCTGTTCTAATCGTTCACAAACGCTTCTTTTCCTTAGAGTGAATCCAAATGAGTGCTATTTTCAGGTAGCCAGGTGCTGTGATCTCTATTTCACAGAGGAGGAAACTGAGGATTAAGGAGGTGTACTAACCTGACCTAGGTTACACAGCTAGTGATGGCCGAGCTGGGATTTGAATCCAGGTGGGCCTGAATCTATTGCTCTCTACTTCTGGTTCCCAAACTCTAGTATGCTGCAGAACGACCAGGAGGGCTTGTTAAAACACAGATTGCTGGATTTTACCCCAAAAATCTCTGATTCAGTCAATCTGGGGCTGAGCCGAGAGCTTGCGTGGCTAATCAGGTCCCAGGGGATGCTGGTGCTGCTGGTCTGCAGACCGACTTGCAAAACCACTGGGTTGGAGCATTAGCTGGGGACAGGGGTCTCCTTGCGGCAGGTGTGGAGCGGGCACCCGCAGGTTCAAGCTGAAAGTAACAGGAAGTGGGCTGGCACAGAGCAGCTGGGAAGGCAAACAGGAGAGCCTGAGCAGCCGTGGAGACTTGAGAGATGAAGGACTAGGTGAGGAGCGTGACGCCCCCACCCCCACCCCAAGCCTTGAAGCCACACGAGGCTCTTCAGCTTGCAGGGCACTGTCCTGGGTGCAAGGGAAGCCTGGTGCCAGTGAGGGGAGGGTCCACCTTGCTTAGCCACTTAGTGTGAACACTCTTTTTGCATTGCCTCCTCCTTAGCAAACAGAAAATAAGAGCTTGGCTCAGTTCTGCAGACACTCTTCATAGGACACTGGGGGACTTGGGAGAGGCCAGCAAGGCCATACTGGCTTCCACACTTCTGAGTGTTGCAAGGAAGCCCTGGACAATGTCACAGTCAAGTCTCTCTCCTTACTTGTCTAGGAATTCCTCTAGCCCCAAAGAAAGCAGTCTCATGCAACTCCACCACTATCGCTTGCCAGAGCCTTTCTAGACTTCAGTTCACTCTTATATAAAATGGAAACTAGGAGTTCTTACCCATCCTTCCTACTTCTAACAGTGGTCAGTAGTTCCTAAGAGATGAGATGCACAAGCTGCATGGAATCGAGTACTTCCTGTATCCTATACAGAGGTGGAGGTCTCTTTGCATTTGTGCTTTAAAATCTCTAATCGGTTGTCACCTGACAGCCCAGACTGGGCTAGTCTGGCAGCAACAAAGAGGGAGCTCTTGGTGCTGATAGGCTTCCCAATTTAACCCTGACTTTCCTGGACATCTGCCATTCTCCCTTGGCAAGCCCATGGAGGCACTGGGACTTAACGAAAGGGTGCTTCACTTGGAGCCCTGGAACTCCTGATTCTTCTTATCTACTGTCTGCCAGGCCAGGATGGGTGGCACCTTAGCTGAGCCTGGACCCAGAAGGAATGCTGAGAATTCCAAACTGGCTAGCTGCCGCAGGTTCCAGCTGAAATGCAAACAGACACCACCTTTAGTCTCTGGGCTGGATTTCTTTGGCTCCTTGGCTCCCAGCCTCCAGAAGGACTAAGGCTGACCCACTGGGAGGAGAGACAGGATGAGAACATTTTTGTAGGCCAGGAACCGATCTGAATCTCATTGCAAAGCTCCAGCCAGATGTGAGAGATTCCAGAAGCCCCCAAGAGGTTGCTTGAACTGAAGACCATGGTGCAAATACATCCCTACACATGCATGCAAGGGGATTTTATTTTTGTGTCTTAAGAGCTGTGCCCTGTTGGCTTGTCAGTTCTCAGGCTTTAAATTCCTAGAGGGCAGGGAATAGATTTGTAGGAATGAGGAATTGAAAATAGTGATGATGGGGATGACAGCGATGAGGATTACAGTGTTGGGGGTGATGCTGGTGGGCACATTCTAAGGAGATAGGAAGAGGCAGGCTGTGGCGGCGGGGGGAGAAGGAAGACGTCCAGAGGGTGGGGGGAAGTGGACATAAGGCTGATGCAGATGGAAACAGGGAGTAAGAGACTGATGAAGGTCATTATCCGAGTTGTCTACACCCCTCTGAAGGCACTTTTCCCTCTTCTCTCTGTATCTGTGCTTTTCCCCTTTTAGAACCTCCTTCTGAGCAGGGCCTGTGCTTCGCTCACTGTGGCATCATGGTATCTAGCCCAGTGCCCTGCGCAGAAGGGGTGCCCACAGTGCTTGCTGATGAATGGAGGAGTGTGAGTGGTGTGGGCAGGAGGGATGGCAAGGACTGCCGTGGTGCCTGGGGAGAGGCAGCCACGTGGGAGCCTCCAGTTCGGGGGAGAGTGTCACAGGATGGTCATCCGTGATCCAGGAGTTGAGACAGGTTGGAACTGTCCCCAGGAGGTACAGCAGATGGTGCTCCGTGCCAGTGGTGGGTATCGAATGAGGGCCAGGGTCCCGGGCCCAGTGGGCCCTCCAGGCAGCAGCAGCAGCAGCAGCAGATTTGAGGATTTGTTGATTTGCTGAGCCTGCCTGCTGGGTGCAGGCTGTTTTTCCGTAATCATCTTTTGTCTGGCTGAACAATAGAGGTGAGAGGGGCAGCCAGGCAGGTGGGACAGAGCTTGACAGGAGCTTCCCGCCAGCTGCCCCCCTCCAGGCCTCCCTTCCTGGCTTGGGCCCTTGGCTGCAGCCCTCATGGTGACCCCAGAGGCTGAGGAGAATCGTCGAGGCCCCACCCCCACCCAGGCTGGCTCACATACCTCCCCACACACCTCTTTCCCTCAGAAGCTTCCAGGCTTTTGATAAATGCCGGGCCGGTTCAGCCTCTGAGGAAGGAGGCCGCTCCTGGGAGGAGCCTGTCGACATTCGACACTCCGGGAGAAGGATGGCCGGCCGGGGAGCTGGGTGGGGGTGGGGGCGGCAGCCTAATTCCCCGAAGAACAAAAAGATTTCTCTCTCCCTTGCACCAGCTGCTGAGTCCCCAGCCCTGGCTCGATCATTTTTCAAATTGCAATAAATTAACATTTTCTGGAGCAGGAAAACCACACAGAGAGGCCTAATTACCAAATTTGGGGATGGCCTCCAGCCCCTCTGGGCCTGCTTCCCCTCCCCCACACTAGCTGGGGACTGGGGAGGACAGAGCCCCGAAGGAACAGCTTCTTCCATTTCACTCACACCTTTCCCTGGGCTGGCTGCCCCCCCCCCCCCCCCCCCCCCCCGCTCTGCTCCTTGCAGAGCAGCCCTGCCTGTCACCTCCTCTCTGCTGACATTCTCTCCCACCCCACAGAATGCAGTACAGGCCTGTTTCTTCCCATTTGGCAGAAGGAGAGCAAAGGACCTGGGAAAAGGGAGAGAAAGGAGAGTAAGCTGGCTGGGCCTGGCCTCGGGACGCTGAGGCAGAAGTGAGAAGCCCTGACCCTCCCACTCCCCAAACCTTAAATGAATATCTTTTCACTGAGATGTGAAACTTGCGAGGAAACCCACCGACTCTCTGGATAGCTCTCTGGTCTCAGTGGGGCGGGGGCTCCCTATTCCAAGCCTCCCAAGGAAGACATTCCAGGAATTAACTCTGCTCCTTGGAAGTTTGCCCTTCTATACAAAATCCCTGCATGTGGAGATACACAAGTGTTCACTTATCCGCAGTGATGTGGTTGACATTGGCTGAGGGCTTACTAAATGTCCAGCAGCGTGCTACGTCCTAGTGCAAGCCCGAGCAATGGGGAGTGAGGATCTTGGCGTCAGGATGTATTGGGGGGCTGGCTGGAGCTGGAAGCAGCCAGAAGGCAAGCTTTGTGGAAGGAAATACACTTAGACACACACACACACACACACACACATCTCACCGAATCCTTACATCATGCCTCCACATAGGTGTCCCCATCCCTGTGTGCTAGATACAGCAACTGAGACTCAGAAAAGCAAAGTGACTTTTCCAAGGTCACATATCAATGGAGGATTCCTATTCAGACCTAATGGGTGCCCAAGCAAGGTTTTCTTCTCTCCCAACCACCCCGGTCACCTTTCTCCGCCCTTCTGTTCAGGGGGCCCAGCTGCTCTTTGTAGCCTTTCCCTGGAGCCCCTTTCTACTCATATTCAAGAACGCCCACATGCCTGAATCAGCTTCACTGTCCTGTTCCCACTGAGTTTGCAGCCCTGTCACGGCTGCTTGGTCTCCAGCCTTAGCAATGGCATCAGGATGTATTGGGCGGCTGGCTAGAGCTGGAAGCGGCCAGAAGGCAAGCTTTGTGGAAGGAAGTACAACTAGAAATACACACACACACACACACACACACACACACACACACACACACACTGGGGTGGGTGGTGCTCAGAGAGAGCTTTGTGCAGCTGAGTTGAGGTGGAGATTTCATAGGGGAACTGTTCTCTTGGCTTTTTCTTGAGTAAAAAAGGAAAAATAGAGGAGTCCAACTTGGACACCCTCAGCTCTGAAGGGTTACAGTTTGGTGGCATGAAGCTCCTCATAATCTGGCTCCCATCTACCTCCTGGAACATGTTTCCCAGCCCTTGTCTTTATTTATTTATTTATTTTAGGACTGAACTCCTAGCATATGGAGGTTCCCAGGCTAGGGGTTCAATCAGAGCTGTCGCTGCTGGCCTACTCCAGAGCCACAGCAATGCCAAATCCGAGCTGCCTCTGTGACCTACACCACAGCTCACGGCAACACCGGATCCTTAACCCACTGAGCGAGGCCAGGGATCGAACCCTCAACCTCATGCTTCCTAGTTGGATTCATTTCCACTGTGCCATGACGAGAACTCCCCAGCCCTTGACTTTATACACGCTAGGGTTCAACTAAGCTCCCTATTCCCATGCTGGGCCTTCGTTCATGCTATTTCCGCTGCCCAGACCAACTTCTGCCTTTCCTCTGCAAATCCTACCTATCATTTAGGGCCCAGCACAACTGCCACTTCCTGCAGGGACCTATCCTGGTCCTTCTTCCTAGGACACATGCCTCTTCTTTGCCCCCAAGCTGAGAGAAACCCTGCCCTCCTCAGAAGCACCACAGCATCTGTCTGATCCTCTTTACAGCACCAGCCACTTTCTCCCTGGACATATAACCATCTGGATACATGCCTCAGACTCCTGCTAGACCAGGAGTTCCTCTGAGAGCCAAGCTGTGTCGGATTCAGCTTTGTGCTTCCGGGCCTCTTGGTTCAGATTTCTCAGAAATATATTGAGTTTCTACTTCACACGCCACCTGGGAGGGCAGTGCAGTGCAGTGGGAGGAACGTGACTTTGGGTCAGAGACATCTGGACTTAAAGCCATGTCTATTCTGGTTCTTCCCAGCTGGTGCCCTTGAGCATGTTACCTCCCCACTCTGAGACTTTCTTTTCCTCAGCCTTTTTTTGGGGAAAAAAAAAAATACTGACTACCAGTGAGGATTATGGTAGATGTTAAACGCAGGACTGAAAGGTGAAGCTCCTCCTTGAAATAACGTAACACGTGGTTGAGGTCCAATAAATGTTTGCTCATCGTGCCTCCCTTTGATAGAGTCTGAGGGATGCATGGGTTAATAAATGAGGAGATGAATCAATGAAGCTGAAGCCGGGAGTGCAGGGCTTTCTCGGGCCCAGCCACCCTGTCCTGCAGGCAGACTGGCCCAGCAGCGCACACACACACCCACATCCCTCTCCTCTGTTCCCAGCCACCCCAGGTCCATAGTTTACACGCAGAAATTCCCAGAAGCTGAGACTTCCAAACAAACCCCCCAAGTTTGGATTTATCAGCCATGCTATTAAAACAGTAATTTTCAGCTGCCTAATGTTTCCAACTTCTGCTCTAATCCAGCGGATAAATATTTATGGAGACTGACACCACTCCTAGGCCACTTGCTCTGCTGCCAAACATTCATTTCCCTTGCAGCTTCACTGGCTTGATATTTTTAGGAGCAGGGCAGGAGGGTTGCGTGTGTGCATGCGTGCATGTGTGTCTGTGTGTGTCTGTCTGTCTGTGGTGTGTATAACAGTGTGGGAGAGAGGCTCGGCCTTCCTTATGCCGAGTTCCTGGGTAGGGAGACATAGGATAAAGTAGGCTTTGCTACTTCCTGCTGCACACATGTCCCCTCAGTGATGGGGCAAGGAGACCCAGGCTCACTGCAATGTGCCCAGGCCCTGAGGCACCCCCTACTTCCTCAGCCTCCCCTACTTCCACACACTCACAGCTCTCTGGAGCAAATCAGCACACAGCCCAGTTTGCTGTATACAGACAGTAGAGAAGTGTTGAGAGAAATGACAGACTTGGGTACCTACCTCAGTTTTGCCATTTGCTAGGAGGGTAGCCCTGAGCAAGCCAGTCCTTTCACTGCCCTGAGTCTGTTTCCTCCTGTGTGAGATGCAGGTAAGCGTCCCTGCCCCCACAGTGAAAGAACTTGTAGAGAAAGCCAAGCACAGGGCCCAGCTCCAGGTAGGGGCCCCATAAGGAGTACTTTAGAGAGAAGATCTGAAGCGTGTCTTCATACCCACTGATGCCCTGGCCACACTGGACTGGCGGCCATCTCCTAGCACCTCTGTGCCTTTGCACACGCCCTTCCTTCTGTCTGGAATGTCCCCAGCATAACTCAGAACACAGGGCCACCTCCTCTGAGAATTCTTCTCCTGAAGCCCTGAGTAAAACAGCCTCTCTCTCTCCCTCTCATAGACTGAGCACTTGCAGTGAACGAAAGCTGAGTTATATTCATGTCTACAGCTTCAGCATCTAGTACAGAGCTGGGCAAGGTGCTCAATGAATCTTCATTGCAAACGTGTGAATATTTGTTTAATATTTATGGATTAGTTGGAGGGAGGCAGGGAACAAGGAATGATTTTGAGCTGGAGCAAGTGGGGAACTTCAGCTATCTGGTGCCTGCTGCAACCCAGGATTTAGAACAGTGTTGTGACATTTCATGAGGTCCTACTATGTGCTGAGCAGTAAATACTTGGCATGGATTAAGTCACTTCATCCTTACAACCCTACGAGGTAGATGCCCCATTTTAGAGATGGGGTAACTGAAGCAAAGAAATGAAGTCACTCAACTGGGGTCACTCGGGTCATAAAAGATGGAATTAGGTTTTGAACCTAGGCAGTCTGGCTCCAGAGCCTTCACTCTCACTAGACTATCCCTAGTAGGAGCCCTTGTTATTATCCCTATTCCATCTCCCTTAGTAAATACTCAAAGAATGTTAGTTGAGTGAATGAATGAATGAGATGGATGGATGGATGGATGAATGCCTACTGCAGGAGTACAGGTCCCAGTTACACACATTATTTTATTGACTCCTCACAGCACCCTTTCCTTGGAGCAAAGATACATTGTTCTTCATTTTTCAGCTCAAGACACTGAAGCTCAGAGATGTGAATTGACCTGTCAGGTCACACAGCTAGGGAGCAGCAAAGCCAAAATTTGCTTTCCATCCCCCCAGCTTGCCTTTGGTGTCCTGTCTGGCCAGAAGCCCCAAAGGGGGTCCCAACTGGTACTTTATCCTCATAACTTGGTGCCTAGACAAGAGCAGGACTGCTAGACTCAGAGATCCCAGTATTCCAATAGGTCAAGCTGGAAATGACCATGGGTCTCATCCACCCACCCCTCCAGACTAAGGATGAGAAGCTGCGCCCAGAGTGATGAACAGTTTGCCCAAAGCCACACAGTAGCTAAGCCAGCATACCTGAGCCCATGCAGTGTCCCTGCTCCCCCTCCCACTCTCAGGTCTCCCCAGGCCACCTAGGGCCATGGCCCAGCTGGCTGGCCACAAACACGTTTCCCCAGGGAATGGGCTTCTGCAGGCTGGAAACTGAGAGGGGTGTAATGAGGAGGAAAGAGTCCAGCAGGGAGAAAATGGGTTGCTTCAGGGGAAGAATTCCAAACAGATTGAGCTGCAATGGAGCCCCTGTTATTAGTAATTGTAGTATCATGACGATGCCTAGGAAGATGGTGGTGATGATGGTGATGATGAGAATGCTGGAGAAGGGAGAGAAGGAGGAGGAGAATCAGGCATCACAGTGTGCTATTGCCAAGCCTATCAGGCTGCTCTATTTCCCTTTCAGGCCAGGATTTGCCCTGGGCTGCTCTAAAGAAAGGACAACCTGAGCAGGGCCATGGTGCATGGCTGTGTGTAAGCTCAGCCTTGCTCAAGCGGGGGTTGGCGCAGATGAACAGTGGGGGGCTGAAATTCAGCTCTGCTCTGAGCACCAGGCCATAGGCCCTGCCCTGGGGCTGGGTCATTCCCGGAAGAAGGTGTGCCTTTTTCTAATCACACAAGGACTCCAAGTGGGTTAGCGGTGGCCTTGAGCTGAGGCCCCGCAGAAGCAGTTGGAGTGGGATCGGGACCGGGTTCATCTCTTTCCTGGTGGGGCCAGCATCCAGATACCTTACCTCCCTCCTCTGCCTTCTCTTCGGAGCCAAACAGCTGTGACCTTTAATCTAGCCACCATTACTTACTTACTCCCTTGTGATTTGACCTTGGCTCAATTGTTCTACATCTCTGAGCCTCAGTTTCCTTATCTGGAGAATGGAGTAGTGTGGGGAGAGTTGAATGACATAGATAACATGTTGAACAGCATCTGGCACAGAGTAGGTGATAAAAACCAAATTAATTCCCTCCCCTATCCCTCTCCCTCTTTCCCTGGGTGCTAAATCTTTGTTCTGCTTTTCTTTGGGGCCCAAGCCCTTTCCAGACACCTCCCCCCATCCCCCAGGCAGAAGGGATTGGAAAAGAAAACTTGGCTGCAGGACCTCTAGAGATCCAGAGCACCAACCAAGAAACCACTGGGCAGTTTCTCCTGAGCATTTGTGGCCAAGATCTAAATGTCTGGGCCAGTAATGCCTGCCTGGCTGTCTGGGAGGTTCCCTTTGGGAATTAAGGAGGCTGTGAGATCCCTGGGCCTTTCCCTCCCCCTCTGCTCCCCCTCCCCAAGGCTGCTGAGAGGCTGGGGTGATGGATGGGGCCCTGCCTTCCCCTCACCACTTCTTTGATGAGAAGAAAGAAACGTCCACCTGAGTCTCAAATCAAAAACAGGTGAATTGCCTCTAAGTCAGGCTGGGCCCTCTCTGGGGTCTGCGTGAAGGTTGGGGGCTGAGAGGAGAAAGGGAGAATGTGATAAATCACACTGTCAGGTGGGGGTGCTACCCTCCAGCTGCAGCGGGGACCACAGACTGGCCCCAGGTCTGCCTCACTCCTGGGATGGGCATGTGCCTGTCACAAGAGTTAGGAGCAGGCAACCATCTCTACCCACTCCCCCCTCAAACCCTAACCCCAGCTCCCTCCATGTCACCAGCTGCATGTTTAGGGTGGCAACACCTCTACATCCATTGCCTCACAGCCCCAGAGCTCTCATGCCTGGGAGGCAGGAGGCTTGGGGCCCAACTTGAGTTTGTGGCATGTATTTGGCCAAGTCTTTGCCCCTCTTTGGACCCTGGCTTCCTTATTTATACCGCAGGGGGGTTAGATTCTGGAAGGCAAGTCATGGGCCTTGGGTTTGCACCTCAGGGTTAGAGCTCAGGGTGGAGTGGGGACTATGCAGGGCCCATAGTTTATGTTCAAACTGCTTCTGCCTCAGCTTCTTCTAGCACCAACTCTCTACAATTATCTGCCCCAAGAGCTGCCCGGCACCCCGCCCCCCAAGTCAGTGAGCCAGTGTGCCAGATGGATTCCAGCAGGCTGATGTTAGGGCCCAGGCCCAACCCCAGGCCCTCTCTCCCAGTGCAACATGCAGACACTGGCAGGGCCCTGTCTGTCACACCAAAGGTCCCTAGCGTTTTAAAGGGGGTGGTGAAGACAGCAAGGAATCTGGAAGAAGCAGTGCTCAGGCCTCATGGGATTGACAGTCACTGCTGACAAATGAAAAAAAGAAAACACGAGCTGGGAGAGTCCTCCTCCGAGATCCTGTGCTCCATTGTGTTCTGGGGGCCAAATGAAACCAGGGAGTGGATGGGAAAGTGGGAAAGGCCGCACAGCCAGGCAGGGCCAGAGCCCAGAGCAGGCCCCAGTCTCTGGACCCCACCCCTACCCCCAGAGCCTCCTCTGCTCCCAGATTCCAGCAGCCACTGCCTTCCCGTGCTGACTCCCCATCTCAGCCCACAGAGACCAGGCAAGGACCAAGGCCCAGGCCACTTACGACTGACTCACGCACCTTGAGAGGTCACCAGGGAGCAAAGGGAGAGAGAGAGAAGGGAGGAAGCAGGGGAGAGGGGAGGCTGGAGGAGAGGGGAGGAGAGGGGAGAGGAGAAGGAGGAGGAGAGGAGGAAGAAGCAAAGCTGAAAGTTGATAAGGCAGAAAGGAGAGGGAAGACCCCTGAAGAGGAGACTGGGAGCAAGAAGGCAGGCCAGGAAGGGAACAGAGGGCAGGCAGGTGGGAGAGAAACACCCCCAAAGAGGCAAGCTGAACGGAGCGGCAAGGACACTGGGTCTACTGGGGGGCAGGGGAGAGGGCTGCGGCCCAGGGGTCTCCGCGTTCATGGAGCTCCCCCAGGGGCAGTGGGGGGCGAATTGAAAATGAAACACCTCGTCTCTGGGCCTAGGGATGTGACCCTCGGCAGAAGAGGATTAGGGAGGCTTCCAAGAAGAAATGGGAGGGTGCCAGGAGTTGGCGGGGGGAGCCCGACACCAACTCCGGCTGCCTCCCCCCAACCTCGAGCCAGGGAGAACGAGCACCTCAGCGCCCAGGGGAGCCGTGGAGCGCCAGTGCCCCCTCGTGGCCAGCGCGCGCAACTCGCCAGGTGGCCCCGGCCCCCTGGAAAACCGTGAGGGGACTCCAGGTTGGGCTTTGGACACCTGAAGGAGGCAGGGGCCGCAGAAAGCCCAGGAGAGGGGCCAGTGACCGCCTGAGACCTCCAAGACCTTCAAGCATCACTAGAAACCAAAACAGTTAAGCTTGGGGGTTTTCCAGCATCTTCTCCCATCCTTTCAGGCAAAGCACACAAGGGTGTGAGGCTCTAAGGCAGGGAAAAACGGGGCATGCCCATGCCTTGGAATGCCCCCTCCCACCCCAGTGGCACACTTTCAGTCCCATCATCTTGACCCCTGCCTTTTATCTGGGCCTCTGGGTGCCTCCCAATTCGCTCCCCATTGCCTGGATCTCTAGGGCAGTGTGTGTGTCTAGGGAGTGATCTGGTGTATGGCAAGGGGTGGGGTGTCAAGCAGGCCCACCCCAAAGAGGGTGTCACACAGCTGGCCCTGGAGGCCTGGCAGGGAGTTGAGTTGGAAAAAGCAGTCATCTGGAAGAGTCAGGAACCCTGGGTTCCACCTTGCCTCCATGGCTGTCTTGCTGTGCTATTTCGAGCATATCCTTGCCCTCTCCAGGCCTCAGGCTCCCCATCTACAACCCAAAAATCTTGGCCTCAATTATTTCTAAGAGCCTATCCAGCTGTAACACTTTGCAATGTTATGATTCCTAGAGAGGAAGCTTGAAGACAAAACTTATCCTCCATTAGGCAGAGTTAGCACTCTATGGTGATTTTGGGAGGCAGTTGGTTCATACAACCCTGAGGACCTAGCCCTCAGCCCCAACTCTTCTAGTGCCCTCAGCTATGTGCCTGCCCTAGATCTGCTCAGAGAGGTCTATGGGGTCAAAGTCAGTCCTGCTTAGTGGGACCTGGGTGCCTTCTCTCTCACAAGGGGTCAAGGGCAAGAGGCTAGCATTTCCTCAGTCCTTCACCAGGGCGGGGACTGCAGGACTCCTCTTCTGTCCATTGTCCATTCAGAGCCCAGGGCCCCAGGGAGGATGGAAAGTTCAAGGTCAGCAAGATCTGGCCAGTGAGCCCAGCCCAAGGCAGGAGCCTTAGCCTGGAAATGGAGAAACCTGAGCCTGGCTCGGCTCCCCTAAGAAGAGGAGGGAGGGAGTGCAGGGAGGTGAAGGTCACCTGAAGGATGCCGCTGGCTCCAGCAGGGCAGCCCTCGCCCAGTACAAGAAAGCCACAAGGGGGAAGAGAGCTTTAGGAGGGGGAGGCAGGGTCACCCATTTAGAAAAAGGAACCAGAAAGAAGGTCAAGTGCATATCTTTGGTTTCAGTGTCAGTTTGGTGCTTGAGTCTATCTGCTAATCTCTCCGTGCCTCAGTTTCCTCATCTGTAAAATGGAGGTGTTAGCACTTACCCTGCAGAGCTCTTGTGAGGATAAAATGAGTTCATCTTCGTAAAAAGCACTTAGATTCTCCAGCACCTAGTGAGGATTTTCCTTCTATTTCTGTTTTTAGCCCCCAAGAAATACTGTCTCAGGGCACAACAGACCAGACCAAAGAATCCTGGAATGTTCTAGCTGGCAAGATCCTTATATTCTAAGGCTAAAAGGAATTGGTCCAGTTCAAATTCCATACCCTGTCTCCCTCCCCCCACCCATACAAATGGGTACATTTCGGCCGAGAGAGGAGAAAAGACTCAACCAAGATCACGCGGCATATCCTAGCTCAGCTGAGGTTTCTTCACTACTAGGCCTGAACCTCACTTTTTTGTCTTTCCCCAGATGAGTGTCTTCCAGTGCTCATGCTTGCCAGCCCTGGCCCCGAATCTTCCATCTCAGATGGGATCTTGGCAAGTGTTTCTATGGGTGGACTATAGCTCTGAGACCTGAGCAGAAGAGGCTGGCTTTGGTTTTTCAGAGGTCCTATCTGGCGGTCAGTTCGCTTTATCACTCATGCACCCACCTTGGAACCAGAGTTTTCCGCAGCTGGAAGGAACATTGCAGATCACTTGGTTCCCCAGCCTCCCTTCCATCTGCCATCTGCTGTCACCAGCCTCCATCTTTGGATGCCCTCCCTCAACCTCCTTGCCCCTGACTCTGCTTTTCCCCTCAGGTATTTAACCCCAAATAACCTAGATCCTCTGTGGCCTCTTGTCCCCTTTCCCTGGGGGCTGGCCCGTCATGGTTGAAAAGCTTACTTAAGCTGGTGATTGACAAGGAACAAGACAGCCAGGGAAATGGAGGCCTCCTTCCAGGCTCAGGGGCCAGATGGCCCTCCTGCCCTGCCACGCATGCGCCAGGCCAGTATTGCCTTTTCCGGGTTCCTGCCTGGGCGGCCAGCCCAGGAGAAGGTAAGGTCCCGGACTCAGGCGGGGGACTCCAGGCCCCTGGGAAAAGAGACCCTGAGGCTACCACCCTCAGGGCCTGAGGAGCAGGAGGTGCTCTCACCCTTCCAGCACCACGCGCTCCCTCCCTGCAGCCCCGCCTGGGCTGGGTTATTCCCTAGCGCCTGGGCTAGACCTGTTTCCAATGATTCACGTCTATGCATTCCCACCTCGCCCCTGGGAGCCAGCTCTGCACTCTTAATAGATCTTACGGTTAAGAAGTTTTTTCCTGCTACTCAGCGTTAGTGCTTAAAGTGCAGTTACACTCTGAAAATTGACCATAAAATGACACCATGGGGTCCACATTTATCCTCCAGCCACAATTCCAGACCAGCTTGGTTCAGTTTTCAGGTTGAAAAATGGCTTTGGGGGGCTTCAAACTCCACCCAAGCCCTAAATCTGCCTCGGTGCTTCCCCCTCGGTGGCGCCTCCCTCCCCCAGGCCTGGAGGAGAGGCAGGGTCTTGGACTGCTGAGGTGGCAAGCCAGGCCCAGCTCAGCTCAGCCCATTTCCTGCCAGAGGTGGAGTGATGGGGGTAGGCGGGGGGGGGGGGGGGGGGGGGGGGCAACTGTCAGAGCCTGAGGGACCAGGCCTGACTGCAGGCAGCAATGGGGTCCAGCCTAGCCAGGCTCGGAAGCCTCCAGTGGACCCCCATGCTGTGCTGGAGGCTGGAAAGCATCCTCCCACCCTTGGGGCAGGACTGGGGACAAGGCTGAGAAAGAACCTCCACAGCCCAGAATTTTCTGCAGGGCCTCTGGGGCGATATGGTAAGAAAGGGAGGAACCCTGGAGGCTTCCAGAGGCCCTCCTGCCCATTCCTCTGCCTCCAGGCAAGGTCGGCCCTCCATTGCATCACCCTTTGCTGCTCAGCACTATTTGGCAATCCTCCCCTCTCAATTGTGGCACCAGGGTCAGGGAGACCCATCAGTTTAGGGTTAAGTAAGGACTGGACTCAGACTTGCCCTGGTCTGGAGGTCACCCCTGGTGCCAGTCACCATAAGGAGGCCCCTGACAGTAGGGATGTGGGGCTGTGGACTTTTGCCCTGAACGCTGTGGGGTGGGGGCGCTCCCCGAGTTCTTGGCTGCTTGTGCTACAGCAGGCCTGTCTGTTACCTGCAGGAGGACGTTCTGTATTGTTTCCCCTCATGTTTACTCCAACAAGCTTGGTTATCTGGTTCCCAAGCCCAGAGCAAATTAGAAGCAGTAAATCAAAAGGAGGGCAGAGGGGCTGCTGGAAGCAGGCACACTAAAAGTGTCAAGAAGTGCGAGCTGATGGCCAAACAGCAGGGGAGTAGGCAGCAAAACTAGTAAAACACAAAACAACCCCAACCAGGTACAAGAGCTCAAAGATGGCAAACAAGCCGGGGCCATTTCATGCCGGGAAAACAGGGCTAATGACGCTGGGAGATTAATGACGATGTCCCCAAAGCTGCAGAAAAAGCTCGATTATAATACTCTGTTGAGGGAGGCAGGGAAGATAAGGAACACGTTTCCTAAACATGTCCATCGAAAATGAGTTATCTTGTTTGTTTTTTGTTTGTTTGTTTGTTTGTTTGTTTTTTAAGTGCACACTCATGGGAATAAAACCTTGGCTCTCAGGAAAAGGCTAAAGTCCAGAGTGCCTCATTCCTCAAGTGCCGCAGGGCTGAACTTGGCTGAGTTCCCCATCCCACCAAGAACCAATGCATGGTGGGACATGTCTGCTGGCTTGGGGGCCAGTTCCAAATCCAATACCTACCGGCTTGACCATTTTACTGTCCTCAAGACCCTCAGCAAATCACTTGCTTCCCCAAACCTCAGCTGTTTCCTGTGTAAAATGTTGACGATGATACCCGCCTCCCAGAGCTGTGCGAATGACATCAGGGAAACCAAAGCCCATGTGTCTGGCCCGAAGTTCACCGTCAGGGGCTCACTCAGTTTTCCAGCCTGCCTTGAGAAGTTCTCCTTCCTGAAAATTGTGTCCCAGCCTGTCTGTCCCAGCTTGTGGAAGGCCCTCAGGGAGCAGTGGCATGGGGGCCTCTGCTCTTGGCCCTTTCAGTGGGGCCAGTGGAGCTCAGAGGTGATGCTGGCTCTGGGAAGGGCTGGTGTGTGCCAAGAGGTGAGGGCAGGAGGAGAATCCAGGGCCATGGGAACAAAGGTGAGGGGGCCAAGGACACACCCCCCCCTTTGCTTCCTCCTCTTCCTCTAGTTTCCACAGCCTTTGTCTTTAAGAGCAGTTTCCCCCAGCTCTGGCGATCCCTGTCAAAGGCACATGGTACTTTAAGCCAGGAATGGTGAATAGGGGCCCACCTCCTGGGGCTCAGATGCCAACACATGTCCTGGAAAAGCACCTGTACTGCAAACAAGGCGGGCTGGTGGCAGCACAGACCAGACATAACCAGTATCTGCAGGCAGGCAGGCATGCCTGGCACCTGCTGGCCTGGACACTCGTATTTCAGGGACACATGGGACACGGTCCGTCTGTTCAGAGCCCAGCTTCCAATTTGGCTCCATTGTCTCTGAAGAACACTCTCCCCTCCATGCCATTTGGGTGAGACAACAAAGGAACAGCCACAGAAACTCCAGATGTGAGTCACATCTGCCACCTACACCACGGCTTATGGCAATGCCGGATCCTTAACCCACTGAGTGAAGCCAGGGATCGAACCTGCATCCTCATGGATACTAGTCAGGTTCTTAACCCACTGAGCCATAATGGGAACTCCTACTTTATGGAATTGTTGAAAAGACCCTGTGAATTAAAGAACTTAGCACAATGTCACCTTGTAGTACCAACTTGATAAATGGCATGTGTCTGCATAGCAGCCACCATTCTGAGTACAACACAGGGTACAACACACAGATTGGCTTATTTCCTCCCTCAATAACCCTACGAGCTAGGCATTATTATTCTTATCCTTGTTTTCAAAGATGTGAATGTTGAGGTTCTGACGGTATAAGTGATCTCCCCATATGTGCCACAGCTAGGAAGCAGGATTCAAACTCAGGCTTCATGACTTCAAAGCTTTCACCAACTCTGCCACAATGCAGACTGATTTGCTGAATGGGTGCAAAAGTGCTCTGTCACCTCTAAATTGCTCTATTGATGTGTGGGGTGGGTGTCGTTATCATTTATGAATCATGTTAGCAGCTAGTCCTTGGAGACATCCTGGATGCAAGGCTGCTGAGTCAGAGAACCCCTGAGTGCTGAGGATTTGGGGGTGCCCAGGTGCCATCCAGCAGGCTGGCTGTCCCTCTTAGGCCTCTTGCTTGCTGGGTTTCTGATGACTCATGTTCCTCTTGGCCTGGGTCTTTGTGTGTACAGCTTCTTGATTGGCACCTGGCCTCTGGGACCCAAGCCGGTGAAGGGTGGCGCAACTGTCAGGAAGGGGACAACAAAGGCACAGCATGTGGGTGAGGCAGCTCCCTGAGTCATGTTACAGCTTGTGGGATTCTCTGTGCACAGGCAAGCAAACCTGCATGCAAGGAAGAGGAGGCAGGGACTTTGGCAAGCAGGTGGGCCCAGGAGCTAGTGGGCTAGGGAGTGACAGCGGAAAAGCAGAAGGGAAGATGGAGGGTGACAGGAAAAGATGGCAAGGGCCTAGAGGGAAGGAGAGAGGGAGGAAAGAGGTGATGTTGGTGTGAGTGGCTGGCAGGACTTGCTCCCTGTGTTATGCTGCTTCTGGAGGGAGGCCTTGGCAGGGCTGGATGCTTAGCATCAGGCTGCCGGAAACTTGTGAGTCACTGCCCCCAGGTGTTTCTTTTAGTCATTCATTCACGCATGCGTGCATCCATCCATTCGGCCAACAACTATTCATGGAACCAACAAATATGGAATAATGGTTTTGAGTGAGCTCTGGACTCAGACCGCCTGTGTCAAATCCTGCCTGTACTTCTTTGATGGCTTTATGACCTGGAGTGAGTTACTCATTCCATCATACCTCAAGGTCTGCACTTGCAAAATAGGTATATTTTATATAATACCTACCTGAGAGGGTGATTGTGAAGATTCAGTAGGTTAATCTATATGAAGTTCTCAAGACAATGCCTGGCGTGTAGTAAATGCTCAGTAAACATTTGTTACACATATGCAGGCACAGGTGTATATATACACCCGTCCACACCCACACCCATAGATTACATGCCAAGCCTTGTGATGGGCAGTAGGAAAATAGGAAAATAAGACAGACACAGTCCTTCTCTCTCCTTGTGGAGCTCACATTCAGTTCTGAACTGAATGAAGGTAGAAAGCTTGTTGCCACTTCTAGAATCTTTTCAAATAGCCAGAAGTAGAATAAGTGTTCAAACTGACACAGTGGTACCCTGAAGGAAGACTCTGCTTCTCTCTGCTATGTTTTCCTCAGTGAGTACAGGTCAGGCCTGTCAGCTATGCCTTCTGGTGACCTCTCTCCATAATCCTAAAAGGAAAAAGTCCATAAGCTCGAGCAGATGCTATGACCAGTGTAGGCTTTGTGACTAGCTGAGTTCTAGAATATTTCTTTGTGATTGATATGGTGGAAGAAGTTACCCAAGAAAGTGGACCAGGAAAGAAAATCTATCAAAATCCCATGACCACTCTGACTTTGGCATTCTTGGGCTCTCTAGATTAGCTCATACTTGTAGGCATGGCACTGCTGTCCCTATATGTACCCATGTATAGATATATGACATTTCATGGGCACAGAGAGAGCCTGAGAAAAAAGGTTCACATGGAAGGAAGGGAAGGGGTATAGAGCTGAGCTAAGACCTGGACACCAGGCCAGGGTGATGAGATCCAGCAGACATGGCCTCCAGGACCCAGATAACCTGGCTACTCTGCAGTGGCCACTGCCATAATAGAGGTATGGCCCACAAAATATCTTGTATCCGTGTTTCCTAAAGAGCGTGAGTACCTAGGGAAGTGAGAGGCATTATGATTAAAAAAAGATTCAGGAGTTCCTGTCATGGTGCAGCAGAAACAAATCTGACTAGGAACCATGAGATTAGGGTTTGATCCCTGGCCTCGCTCAATGGGTTAAGTATCCGGTGTTGCCATAAGCTGTGGTGCAGGTTGCAGACGCGGCTCAAATATGGCGTTGCTGTGACTGTGGCGTAGGCCAGTGGCTACAGCTCTGATTGGACCCCTAGCCTGGGAATCTCCATATGCCACAGGTGCAGCCCTAAAAAGACAAAAGACCAAAAAAAAAAAAAAAGATTCAATGTTAGAGTTCCCTGGTGGCCTAGTGGCTAAGGATCCAGCATTGTCACTGCTGTGGCACAGCTTCAATTCCCTGGCCCAGAACTTCTGCATGCCGCAGGTGCAGCCAAAAAAAAAAAAAAAAAAAAAAATAGATCCAATATTAAATAAATATGGGAAATGCCAAGTTAAACCAATATAAATAGTTTTGTTTATTGACTGCAGGACTTCTCAGAGTCTTGAATAAGCTAACTACAAGCAAATCACTGACAGTGTATGTGTTTGTATGTCGATCTATTGTGTTTCCCAGACAAATGTGACCAAAAAGCCTCTTCCGCAGAATGTCTCTGAATAGTGTTCACTTCGGGGACTGTAGCCTTGAGTTCTTCTCCAGGCCCTGGGCTCAAGCCTTCTTCTGTGGCTTTGGCATATTGGAATCTTCTTGCCTGGTTTCCTAAGTCCCAGTGTAGAAGGTGGGGACTTTGCTGCCCAGCCTCGTACCTGGATCAGCAACCTACTCTCTGTCCCACCAGCCTCCATGTCCTCCCCACAACTTGCTGAATTCAGCAGTGAGGGGGAGGAGGGTAGCCGCCCAGTCTCCCTTCAGACCTCCCCCCAAGGCCATAGGCCTGATCTTCAGCCAGGTTAGCTGAGGTACCAGCAAAAGGCCCACCCAGTGCCCAGGGGCCTGGGCTGTTCCACATGAAGGGATTCCTGTTCATTACCAGCCTCAATTCATTAGACCAGCACCAGGCCCAGGAGGATGAAGGGAGAGGGCTGTGCAAATTAATGAGCGACCAAATTAAACATGTTCTCTCAGCCAGCTAGCTGTTCCAGCTGATCAGCCGAGGCGTGGGGATTTGAAAGTGGGAAGTTCCCGCCCCATGGGCCCGAGATCTTAAGGCAGCCATCTCCTCCTGATCTAAGGCGGCCTGGCAGGAGTAAGGCTGCCAATTTTAGCAAATAAAAATACAGGATGCCCAATTATAATCTTAATTTCAGATAAACAACACTTTTTTAGTACAAGTATGTCCCATGCAATATTTGAGACATACTTATATGAAAAAATTATTCATTGGCGTTCCCATTGTGGTGCAGTGGGTTAATGACCTGGCTTGTCTCTGTGGTGGTACTGGTTCAATCCCTGGCCTGGCATAGTAGTAGGTTAAGGATCCTGGCATTGCTGCAGCTGTGGCGTAGGTCAAAGCTGTGGATCAGATTTAGTCCCTGGCCCGGGGGAACTTCCACATGCCACGGGTGCAGCTGAAAAAGAAAAAAAATTCATTGTTTATCTCGAATTCCAACTTGAGTGGGTGTCTTGTATTTTATCTGGTAATCCTAGCCTTCAGGGGCCTGAGGCTCTAGGAATTGGGGTGCAGACCCAGACTGGGGCAAGAGTAAGTACAGTAAGCTCAAGGACTGAGAACCACCCCTCCCCCACCCTTCCTCCTGCCGTGCCAATGCAATGCAAAGGGCCAATTCTCCTTTTTTTCGTTTTTTTTTTTTTTTTGCTTTTTAGGGCCGAACCCAAGGCATATGAAAGTTTCCAGGCTAGGAGTCAAATCAGAGCTGCAACTGCCAGGCTGTGTATGCCACAGCCACAGCAACGAGGGATCTGAGCCACAACTGTGACCTACACAACAGCTCATGGCAATGCCAGATCCTTAACCCACCTAGCAAGGCCAGGGATCAAACCCACATCCTCGTGGATACTAGTGAGGTTTGTAACCCAGTGAGCTGCAGTGGGAACTCCCCAAATTCTCCTTTACCTCTGAGGACCTGATTCCCTTATCCCTTAAGGATGCAGTGAAGGGCTGGTGAAAGGGCCTTGCCTGCACCAGGAGGTGGGAGACCCAAGGGCAAGTCCTGCCACTGCTCCTGTGTAACCAGGTGATCCTGGCCAATCGCTTCCCCCTGTGGGGCAGGTGATGAGGGCCTACCAGTGCCGATTCTGCCAATCTCTGTCAGAAATGCTTCTGAATGGCTGGAGGGACTTCCACTGCTGCCCCCCCCGCCCCGGGGGGGGGGTTGCAGACTCGGTGACACTAATGCTGGGAACATCAAGGCTCAGGGCATCTCCTCCAGGGGTCCCATGTGTGTCTGCTGCTCACCTTTCCCCACAGAGGGGGCTTAATGACAACACCACTCTGCATGCCAGGGAGCAGGTGGGCCACATTTTGCAGCTGGGGAGAACAAGGTTCTGAGACGTTCCCAGCTGAGTCGGAGCAGAAACCGCGGCTTCCGTCAGAAGCCCCATCGTTTCTCCTTCCCTGCTCTGGGTGGATCCAGATGGGGGCAGCCAGCCCTGCCCCACGTGGGCACCTCTGTTGTCAGTGATGTCACCAGAAAGGCAGCTCGAAGGGAGCAGCCAGCTGCTCTCCCGCCCCCCGTGCACCCCCTCACCACCTTGCACCTCAGTGGGCAGAGAACTTAGGGTTAGACGTATTGTCAGGCCAGATGTGGATTTGGGTTCTAATTCTCTTCTATTTTTTCCCTCTGAGGTCTAAATCCTTTAAGTCTTTCTTTTTGCTTCCTGAGGAAGGGAAACACATGGGCTTGAGCGGGTGGGGTTTCTCTGCTCCCAGCTGCTGTAGCCAAACTCTGGAGGCCCAATCTCCGCCCCAGATCTGCCTCCAGGCTTAGCCAGCCAATGGGGTCCCCAGCAGTGGCACCAGGCTCCGAAAGGGCCTCTCTCTGGGTTGTAGCAAAGCCCTCCTGAGGACGAAAGCAGACTGGCAGCCTCCTCTGTGAGGGTCAGGACCCCCAGGGCCCCTCCTTTCTCATGTTCAGGTAACATCCCCCTTCACATCCTCCAGAGCCTAAGAGTGGGCCCTCAATCAAGTTCTTATTGGGGACTGACTCACTGGACATGATCGGAAAACACAGATGATAACCGTGGCTTGTTTTTCACGCTAAAGTTGAATGGGTCTTAATAGATCATTTATTGAGTCCCACCCCTGTTCGGTGAAAATGGGGAAGCTGAGGCCACTTATGGAGAGAAGGAACTTGGCAACACATGTTCAACACTCCCCAAGAGCCATGCAAATGTGACAAGCAAGAACTGATGAGCTCATTTTACAGATGGAGAAACTGAGGGCTCTAAGGATAATGGATGTGTTCAAGGCCACACAGCAGGGGAGGGTCTGAACTAAGATTAAAGCCTGGACCCTCTGACTCTAAAGCACATCCTCTTACTAAGACCAGGAAACTGTCTCTGCATCTAGGAAGGTGTGTTGGGCAAGATCCCCCAATAAATGATGTTCTGCTCCACCCTGCAGACCCCAGTGCCCTCAAGGGCCAGTCGGTACTACAGCACAGGTCTTCTCCACTTCAATGCCATGCTGACCCTCCCACACTCTGCTCTTGCCTTCTCAACCCTCACCCTCAAAAATTCTCCCCAGCTCTACCTTCTACAGGCCAGGAAGACCCCCTGAAGTCTGACTCCATTCCCTTGTCCTGTGGCCTGCTGTCCTTGCCCTCTGGAAGGGATCGATCCATCCTTGTCTTGGGTATAGCACAGTCACTTAGCTTGGATCATTTAGGTCCCACTCTTGTTGACTGGCCTTATCTCTATTTTACACGTGAAGAAACTGAGGCTCAGTGAAGTAACTTAGAGAGGGCCTTGAACCCAGGTCACCTGATTGATTCCATTCTCAGGGCTTTCTTTTCACCTCATCTCAGACACCTCAGCTCCAGTCCCCATCGGAATTCCAGGCATGAAAATAACAGGTGGCATCTGTCCAAAAGTCCATTTCCCGGTTCCAGTCCTCACTCTGTGCTCCTCGGCCTTCTCCAGGGATCCATCCTCCCTGCTGTAGCCCTGATCTACCTTTTTATCAGGAAGAGGAGAATCAGTTCTAGCATTGGGCTAGTCTCCCATTGACTAAGGCCTGTGCCATAAGGTGTCCCTGCCTGCCATAAGGTCCCCATGATCCTGGTGCCATAGCTGCCAGGCCAGGGCCTCCCAATCTTCTTGCTAATATGCTACCCCCTTGGTTTCCAGATGTCCTCATCTAGGCTGGCAGGGGAGCTCAAAGGGGAATTCCTACCCCGCTCCATCCCTACTCCCTACTACCATAGTCAGTGAGACTTGGGGAAGGGGAGGGCGCACAAAGACATGAACAGGGAAGGGGAAAGGCATAGAGGAAAGGGAAGAGACAAAGCCCAAGGCTGGGGCATGTGGGGGTGCTGGAGGAAGAGAGAGATGGGGACAGAGATCCAACAAGAGCAACAGAGATGGCAGACCTAGGAAGGCCATTGCTTCCCCAGGCAGTGCAGCTGATCTGTTAGGTGGAATGATTCCTTGAGGAGAGGGACTCCCTGTTGCATCACCAGCACCCAGCAGAGTGCCTGGTATATAGTAGGTACTCAGCATATGCTCACTCCTTTGAAGGAATGAATGAAAGCCCATCTATCCTCACCAGCCCCCCTACCCATCACGACCTGGTTTCCTGTGAGCTCCGACCCCACTGCGAGGAGCTAGCATTCTTTTTTTTTTCTTTTTAGGGCCTCACCCATGGCATATGAAGGTTCCCAGGCTAGGGATCAAATCGGAGCTACAGTGGCTGGCCTACACCACAGCCACAGCAACACAGGATCCGAGCAGCATCTGCGACCTACACCACAGCTCACAGCAACGCCGGATCTTTAACCCACTGAGCGAGGCCAGGGATCGAACCCACAATCTCATGGTTCCTAGTCGGATTCCTTTCCACTGCGCCATGAGGGAAACTCCAAGGAGACATAACATTCTTTACCTGGTGCTCAGTGTGGTCTGCCTGAGACTGCAAGTTCTCATTCCATGTGCTTCTGTCATAGATTCCTAGACTGTCAGAGACGGCTGAGCCCTCAGCTGACCTAGACCCACCCTTTTTGGTGCAGGTGGAGGCACTGAGACCCAGAGCCAGGAAGGAACTTGTGCTGTGTCATCCAGCAAAGCTGAAAGTAGAAAGCTGGCCTAGGGCCGGCAGGGGGTTCAGCACACTGCTTCTCACGTCTCTGGTCCTCCCTCTGAGTCCAAATGCAGCCATGCTGCAGTTGAGGTCAGAGATCTTTGTTCTGGAGGAGCAGGAATGACAGCTTCCTAGCCTCACAGTCTGGTGGGTAGCCCTGGCCAGCCATGGGCCCTGCTTCCCAGAGAGGACTGCAGGAAAGATGGTACCCAGGCTCTCCTCTTCAGGAGGCCAAGGGGCAGGGACCCTGCAATGAAGGCAGTGCTGATCAAAATGCTGATCCATCCACCCTGCCTCCCTCTTTTGGCCATCATGAGGGTCTGTCCCCCACTAGGGCTGAAGCCCTGAACTTGGGCTCTGACAAACTTAGACCTTCTCTTTCTAGCTTTTTCTAGCTGTGAGTCTCCTTACCTCTCTGAACCTCAGTTTTCTTATCAAGAGAAATGGGACTAACTCCAATTCCTATCATATGTGATTTGTGTGAGACTTAAAGGGGACATTGAACACCCTGAGAATTGCCTGTGGCATAGAGTAGATGCTCAATAAATGTGGGTGATTGAGGTGCCCTCCACCACCCTGCTGCCTCCATCTCTGCTCATCTTGGTGCCTCCTTCCTTGATCCTGGAACTCCTCGCTCCCTCCAGCCACAAGGGAGGGAGCTTCTGGCCCAGGTCCTCTAGGTCCCCTTGGGGTCTTGTGATCTTGGGCAGCCCCTCCCTCTCATTTCCTTCATCCATCAAAGGCCTTCATGGTGCCTCCATATATGTCATGGTGGTCTCTGGCTCCTTCCAGGTTTAATACTGCCTTTCTAGAAATCCCTTTCCTGTGTTGAGCCAGGTCAGTCTAGAATCTAGTCTAGGTTTTTGTGTTTGAGTGTCTGTGTCTGTGTGTGTATCTGTGTGTGTCTTTATTTTTGTGCACTCCTGGTGGGGAAGGCTGTGCAGTAGCAAACATCCCCCCTTTCGCAGGCCAGTTTCTCTCTCACAGGGTAAGCAGCCTGTGGCTAGCTGGGATTCAACCTCCCACTGTGGTCCTCTGGGAACTGCACTATCCCCCTGGCCCCCTCCTCCCAACCTTAGGACCTGCCTCTTTCTATCAGCTCCTCTCAGGGTCTTCTCCCATCTCTTCTTCCTCTTTTCCCTCTGCTTCTGGGTGGGGGGCCATTCCTGGTCCCCCACTGCCCCAACACACACACACACACACACACACACACACACACACACACACACACACACACACATCCTCCAGCCAGCTCATCCTCTCCTTCTCTCCTGCTTTCCCAAGATAAATCCCTGATTACTTAGCTCTCCTCCCAAACATATTGGTTCCTGCTCTGACTTGCTGTGTGATTCCAAACAGCACACTTCCTCTCTCTCTGCCTCCCTGAAGCCATTTGTGAAATGAGGGCAATCACACCTCCTACCTGCCAGTCCTTCCACAGCCTCCACCTCAGGGCCACAGCGAGGAGAAGAAATGGCCCCAACTGGTGGTGGCCAGAGCAGACCCTGCCACTGTGGCTGGCCCTACTGGCAGAGGATCATGGGATTGCAGAGTCCTGGCAGAGACCTAAAGGCAAGAGAGGTGATCTCTTGAATCCCAGACTCTCGCCACAGGATCCCCACCAAAGGGCCCTCCAGGGACGCTAGGCTCCCTGCGCCCTTCTGGACTATTCACACAGAGACAAAACAGGGACATTCTGATGGGGATGCACTGGGATGATGAGAGCTACAGGTATTGTTCAAGGAAGGCCTGGCTGGAGAAGGTTTTATTTGGTTTTGTGGAGGACAAGCGAGCACTGTCCTGGTGCCTGGTCTCAGTTTTGCTCTCCAACTGTAAATTTGCAAATAAAGTCGTTTCTAAGGGAGCCCCTTGGGCCCAGGGCTGGGGCAGGGCTAGGGCCTGTGGCCAACCAGGTGGCTTCCATTAGGGGCTGACTGGCTGGGACAGCAGAGCCGCTAATCCCAGGTTTACGGGGCAGCCCCACTCGCCGAGGCGCAAGGGTGCACAAAGCAAAACTGGAGTCTCCCAATCCTGCATAGTTTTTCCTCATTTTCTGCACTGCTACCCATTCCTGGGCTTTTTCTTTCATTCCTGGCTTCTTCTGTTTCTTACTCATCGAATCTCACAGATCTCCCTTGGGCTCTGGGCAGGGATCTGGGCTCCCTAGGCTCCTGCCTCCTTGCTCTCCATCTTCCTGGGTCCCAGCCCTTTTTTCTCCTCCTTCCACCCATCTTCACAGAGACATCATTTTGGGAGGGAGTTTTGCAGGCTGCACTGTCAAACTGCACCCTTGCTCTATGCTCCTGTTGTGGAACTTTTTGCCCTCCTCGAGTCACTCATCCTCCTCTGTCCTTTTTTGTCTCTCCTGGCTGGGCTGCCTGTTCCTCCTGGGCAGCAGCAGGGGCTGAGATGAGCAATGTGGGGAGCAGATGTGGGATGCCTGGCCCCCGCCCCCACCCCCGCCCGGCAGATGCAGGGAAGCCGGGCCTGCCAAGCACACGCATGCACGTTCTTAGCTTGCCCAGCTACTCAGGCTTCTGCAGGGCTTTTGATTGACAACAGGGAAGAAAGTAAAATGCATAAAAGAAAAAAAAAATGCAGCCACCCAGCAACTGAATGGAAGCAGAGCAGTGAGCAAGCGAGCTGCCTGCAACTGCCTGGGCTCAGAGGGTGCTGTCAGAAAGGGAAGACCCTAAGTATGGGGTTCCTGCTTCATGCCCTGGCTCCAGGCCACATAGTGCCAGGCCGGATCTTTGCAGCAGCCTGGTACCCAGACTGGAGACTGAAGCCAAGAGATGCTAAGTAGCTCTCCCAAGGCTTCTCTTCTGAAACATCCATCACTCCTTACCCTAAAGGTCCTGTCACTGCCCTGCCCAGGGTTCCAGGCTCTTCTCTCTCCATCCCTCTGTCCTCCACGTGGGGCCCAATGGCAGAGCAAACTGACCAGGTAAGGCCAGTACTCGGACTGCTGTGTCCTGACAATTGTAGAAGTACCGCCTTCTTCTAGGCTTTCCCTTGGTGCACTCCTATCAGCTGCTTCCACTCTAGGCCAGACCCTTTGAGGTCACGGTGGCCCCTGTTCTAGTCCCAGGGCAAGCTGTGCACCCCCTCAGCTCAGTTTGTCCTTGGATCTGTGAGCTGTCTGGGCTCTAGGCCCACAGCTCAGCATCTGCTCAATTTTCGGAATCTACCTCAATGGCCTTAGTGGCCCTTCTGAGTTCCATGCAACACACCTGCCCTGAACCAGCCTCTTCTCTGTAAGTCTACCCCCCCCAACCACCACCAGCTCCTTCCCCAGCTCTCGGCTTGTATTCCACACCATACTCTGGCCCAAGCATGGACTCTTCCCTTTTTCCCTTTGATCTATTTTTCTGGTCAGATATCTTCTTCCCGGTTTCCAGATGGAGAAACAGACCTGGAGCAACCATCATAGAAGGTTAAAGCTATATCCTAAGATCAAACTTTACCCCAGGACTCATCCTAAGCCCACATAGGGTCTATAGCAGCCAGTCCTGATATGCAGGTAACAGACTTGGATCCCAAAAGCGACTAGGACTTAAAACTTTAAGTCAAAGTGTCCCTATGACAACGCAGCAGTCATCTGGCAAGGGACTCCCAGAATGACAAAACACAAATCCTCCCTCCCACCTTATCTCCCCCCTCTACCCCGCAAATACTGCCACGTCCTTCCATAGTACCTTTGCTCCAGAGTACCTGTAGGCTGCCATCTCCTTTTATCATTATGCCAGCCTTATAGGAAAGGAAAAGCTGAAGACCAGAATGGGCGGTGATTGGCTTACAGTCACACAGCTCTGCGGTGCCCCTCCCACCCCCACACGGAGCTTCTTGCCTCACTGAGGTAGCTTCCTTAGAGGACAGCCCTTCTGAGGGAGAGAGGGAAGTTTGCAAACTGCAAACTTCTGGGGAACGGGGTGGGTAGAGAGCTGGGAGCAGCAGAGGGAGCTAACCACCTTCTCTGGAACCTGCCACTTACCAGGAAGATAGAACTGGGCAAGGAGGAGGTTTCAGGTTTTGGTCACATGCTCTGAGAGGAACTGCCTCCTCCTCCCAATATCCCTGGGGAGTCTCTGTGAGTGACACCTCTAGAGCCTAGAGAATATACTGGGAATAGCTTGCACTGAATGTGACACCCTTGCTCCCTCCTTCCCCCATGCACAGAATCTTCCAAGGTCTTCACTCCCCTTCCAGCACTCCCACCCCAGTCCACACTGCTGTTGCCTCTTCCTGCAATAGCCTCCCTCCTGGTCTTCCTGCTTCTACTTCTGATCCCCACAATTAACTCTCCACCCAGCAGCCAGAGGGGTGGAACAGATTGTAGCACACTCCTGCTCATCACCTGCCCAAGGCATCTCCTGCCCTTATGCTAAAGCTAAGCTCCTTACACAGCCCTCAAGGTGCTCTAGGATCTGGTCCTCCACCTCCCTCCCACCCCAAGCATCTCCTGCTGCCTCCACACTGCTTCTGTCACCCTTCCTCTGCCTCTACTTGGTGCTCACTCCTCCTCCTAAACACTCTGCTTTCAGCCCCACTCCTCCCACCTGTCAACTAGGAGGCCCCAAACCCACCCATTAGAGAGGCTCAGGAAAAGGGGCATTCTTGTTCTGGAAGGCAGGAGAGCACCAGTGCCCTGCCCCGCAGTTGACATTTCCTTTATACGGGGGGGTGGCTTGTCTTTGGAGGTGGGCGATGGTAGGGATTTTAGGGGGCAGGGGCTATCCGAATGAAGAAAAGTTAGGCCGGTTAGTATGGAGCCTTGATCTCGCACAGATAGCAAGATCGGCATTGGGGGGCACGAAGGCCACTAACTTGCCCTCAGCACCCACTCCGTGCCAGGCAATTCAGACTCGTTTTCTCCTTCCGGCCTCACGACCACAGAGTGTACTCCACAAAGTCCATTTCACAGACAAAGAAACTGAGGTGCTGAGAAAAATGAAGTGAATGGCCCTGGGTCATGTGGCTGAACCTAGCTACCAGCACAGGTCTGTGGGACTCTTTTCAGGCCTGGGGCTCGGGGACCTGAGCTGCTTTGGAACCATCAATTACTGAATGGAAGCAATTGAGGGAGCCGGTGCAGCCCGCCCGCAAGGCTGGGCGGCTGCTCTCACCCCTCCTCTTCAGCGGGCTGAGGCGTTTAGTCATTTACACTTTGAAGGCAGCCTATTCTCACCAGCGGCTTCCCTGCCCGCACATTTGCATTTGGAGCCTTTCATCTGATCTCTCGGAATTAAAGGCTTTGTCTCCTATTAAAAGAATTCCAGGCCCTAGGAGCCCAGAGGGGGAGGGGAGGGAACTCCGGGTCCCTGAAAGCCTTCCTTCCCACCATGCCGCCGGCCGAGCCCGCTCTGCCGCCTTTAGAAGGCGGGGCGGACCAGGCCCAGAAGGCCTGGGTTGGGGTGCCAAAAGCGGGGACCGCCTTGGAGCCCCTGCTCCGCGCTTTAATCCGTCCGCCCTCCGTGCACATCCCGGCCCCCTCGACAGCCTGGGTTGCAGTCAGGCCACTGGCAGGAGCGCGGGAGAGGGAGCCAGGCCAAATGGCCTTGGAATTCCGGCTCTGCAGCTAGTTAGCGGTGTGCTCTCAGGCAGCTGGGCGCCCCCCACCCCCCCTGCACCTCTGAGCCTCAGTTTCCTCATCTACAAAATGGGAGCAGAGGAATCTATAAAGGGTGGGTACCACCTGCCCGGGGCAGCGGAAAGCGTTCTGTTAAGAGTCAGGGAAAGAGAGTGAAATTCCAGATGTGTCCTTCTGTTCCCTTGGGCAAGAGCTTTCTCCTCTGTGGGCCTCAGGCTCCCCCTTGTAAAAAGGGTTGTTTGGTTTCAAGGGCTCTCCTCCAACTCTGAGATATTATGGGATGGTGAGCCTCCAGAGCCCATTCAGCCTGCTCCCTCCCACTTGCCCTGACCCCAGCCTGGACTTGGTCCCCTGCCCCATCATTATAATACTTTTGTCCTTGTTCCCTAGGCCACCCTGGCAGCATATTAGACTCACTTAGGGAGATTTACAAAAATACGGAGATCAATCTCCTGAGAGTCTGATTTAATTGTTTTGGGGTGGGGCCAGGACCAAGTTTTTAAAAGCTCCCCAGGTGGTTCTAAAGTACAGATGGGGCTGAGAATCACCGCCCCAGGCCGTCCAGTACCTTGGATACAGGCCTCTCAAAAGTGGAGATTAGGAACTTGGGCCCCAGGTTCTGGCCCTTCCCAGCGATGACGTGGGCAAGTTACTTACGTCTTTTGGTCTTTTGTGACTTCGTTATCTCAGGTTTAGAAGATGGGGGAGGAGATTAAATGAGAAATGTATGCAAAGCACTCTGGTCTTTTGACCAAGGCCCACACAGAAGCAGTGCTTACCAAATCTGTGTCTCTAAGGTCTGATTTGGGCTTTGTGGTTGACGATGTATCTTCCCCAACACTGGGCTTCTCAACACAACCCTGTGAGATAAGAAGGTTAATGAGGACATTCCCTGGTGGCCTAGCAGTTAAGGATCTGGTGTTGTCACTGCTGTGGCATAGGTTCAATCCCTAGCCCAGGAACTTCTGCATGCTGCCAGACTGCCTTGGGTTCAGATCTTGGCTCTATCATTCCAGCTGTGTGAACTTGAGCAACTTACTTTTCTGTTCTTCAACTTCCTCATCCTTAAAATGGGGACAATAAATTACTCATGTCAGGGGCACTCATTAAGCTAGTCTCCCCTTCCCCAGCCCCAGCCCCCTCCTACACTGTCAGGAAGCCACTCATCCAAGGTCAAACAATGAGTTTGAGGCAGAGTTTGGCCAAAACCCAGGACTCCAGGGCAGCCTCCCAAAGGCCCCACACTACTCCTTGTTTCTGTAGTTCATGTAAGTCCTCTCCACTCACGAAGAACATTACAAACTTGTATGGCCAGGTCATTGGCAATTTTCTGTCTCCCAGTGTTCACAGAGAAAAGCAGAAAAGGAATTCTCATTCTCTCTAAGGCGCTCTTATTTCCTTTTACTTTTTTTTTTTCTCTGTGCACTCTCTCAAGCTGGCTCTCACTTGCTCTGTCGCCTCTCTCCCCTTCAGTTTTCTCCCTCTTCAGTTCCCTCTGGTAACTCAAAACCATCTGAATGGATTCAAATAAACCTCTCCTCAAACAGTCTCCTTCAAGGAGGAGAGGATGGAAAGTTCAGCCTGAAGGGAGAATTTCTCCGATGATTATAGTGAAGGCTGAATGGAGGGGGCTGGCGATGGGGTTGATGGTATGCTGGGGATGCAGGGGGTGCAGGGCTTGGATACTGGGTGGGGGTGAGCCGAAGAGAGGGGATGCTGCTAGCCAGGGCTCAACAGGGGGATCCATGAATGGGGACTCAGAGAAGCCGACACCTGGGGAGCCACAGACAGTCAAGTTTGAAAGGCCCAGAAGGCCCATAAAATCCACTTCAACTCCTGCCCCTCCCCCGACATACACACAGATACATATACACACAAAAAGACACACACACACACATACACACACACATACCAGATGGGGATGGACTTTCCAAGGGCTTCAGGAAACACTGAGAGGTGGAAGACACTGCTAAGTGGCCAGAGTGTCACCAGGTGAGGAAACATTGGCTCCAGTCAGCAGCAGCACATATATGAGTTTATCCTTTACCCCAGAAGCTGTGTATTGCATGTCTACAGTATTCAAGCACTGCGACAGTCCAAATAAGGGAAAGTAATAAGAGCAGCCACATGCCTCTTAGTACTCACTAGGTGCCGGCCGCTCTTTTAGGAGTTTCACAAGCATGAATTTATGAAACCTCGCAACAACCCAACGAAGTGGGTACAATTAAAACCCCCATTTTACAAATGAGAAAAAAATGAGCTCCAGGGAGGTTAACGCACTTGCACGAGGTTATACAGCAAATAAGTCAGAGATGGGTTTAAACTTGGCAGTTTGACTTCAGAGCCCATGAACTTAAACACTCTGCTAGGGGGGGGATAAATGAAATGGGCCCCTCCCTCAGAGCTGACATTGGAGGAGGGGTCCTTCTGACAGCAAGAAACAACCTTTTAAAGTAGAGAAAGATGTCAGGTAAACAACCCTGGGAGTAAGGAATCTACATTCCAATTCTGAGCTATGTGACCTTGGGCAGGTTACTTGAACTCAGATAAACCAGAACCCCTGTCACAGGCTTATTGAGATAATCCATGGATACGAAAGTGCCTAGTAACCCATACAGAGCTGGGAGTGGGGATCTTAGGCATAGGAGTTTTTTTGGTTTGGTTTTTTTTTTTTTTTTTTGCTTTTTAGGGCCATACCCACGGCATATGGAGATTCCCAGGCTAGGGATCTAATCGGAGCTGTTGCTGCTGACCTACGCCACAGCCACAGCAACTCAGGACTCAAGCTGCATCTGCGACCTACACCACAGCTCACAGCAACACCAGATCCTTAACCCACTGAGCGAGGCCAGGGATCAAACCTGCAACCTCATGGTTCCTAGTCAGATTCGTTTCTGCTGCACCACGACAGGAACTCCCTTAGGCACAGCTTCTACATCCACCTGCTCAGGACCCCACCTACAGTTCCCTGCCCTCCAGTATATACACTATGCGTTTGCCCCACTGTGAACTTATGTCCCTCAAGCCAGCAGTACTCAGCCCCCAGGAACCCTGCCGCACCCTGAGAAACAGCCCTGCTTATACACACACACACACACACACACACACACACATACACACACCTTGTGCACACATACAACCCTATGCTTGCACACATGTGCCTGTCCCTATGTACACACCCCTTCCCTTGAAACCCTGCCTACAGGAGCCCTGTCTACAGGGCTTGGAAATGTGACATTCCTGTAACCTAGCTAATCATTCTATTGCATGAGGGCTGCAGGCGGATGGGCATCAGGGGAGGATGGGGGCCCAGAGCCTCGTGCTGTGGGGTGCATAGTACAGTGTGGAAGGCCTGGTCAGGAAGGTAGCAGAGTCTGGTCAGGTCCAGCCTTTTAAGCAATCCGTTTAGCCCTGCAGCTAAGGAGCCCATTAGTGGCAGGCTTCTTATTTCAGATTTCCCAGCATGCCATGGCCCGCAGACTGCGCACTGTTTATTTGGAGAAGCAGAGCAAAATTGTTTGTATAATTAGAGCAGGGACAAGGGCTGCCCTTGAAGGGGTTCTCCGCAGGAGACTTAGGCTTGCAGCAGACGCCAGCTCCAGGGCCCCATTACCCTCCCCAGGAGCACCCGGCTGGGGCCCAAGAACAACAGAGGCCAGTGGGGCCAGCTGGGCTGCAGGGCCTCCACAGCGGACTCTCTGGCCCCCTCTCTTGATAGTAACTGATTGGACAGACCACCATTGTTCCACCCCCAGGACCAGGCAGAAAGAGAGAGGGCCACAGAGCCATGAAGCCATAGGAAGGTGCAAGGAGCCCAGGCTTTGGATGTAGATCTTTGCTTCCCTTGGCCTCCCTGGGCCTCAGTTTCCTCATCTGGAAAATGGGATGGTAACATGCCTATTAGAGCAGGGTGTCACAGGGAGGGAACTATCTCTGTATCAGCATCAGGCAGTGTGCCCCAGCGTCCCGAGGATGCCTCCTTTCCTTCCCTATTCTGGGGTGGGCTTTGATTCCTTGTTTCATTTTCACCTAGATAATCAGCTTTGGAATAATGAACTTTCATTCTGCCCACCTTAGACATGTCAGCTGACTCTGACTACCCTGGTATCCCTGAATCCTGGGCTGGGAGGGTCCAGGCAGTTTGCTCCCTTCTTCCTCAAGGAAACCTGTCCTTTCCCCTATGGCTTTTGATTGTCAGGAAGTCTGATGGGATCTAAATTCACTGGGGTCTTGCTGAGACTGAGGGTGTGTGCTCTGTTCCTGCCTTATAGGATGTCACCAGGTTGCCCTATTCATTTCCTTCTTCAAGGGACCCATGATTCCTCAGTACTTACTATGTGTCAGGCCTTGGTGTGACAGCACAGCTGGAGGAGCCACTTCCTTTACGGTGAGAAGCAGAGGGAGAGGGGTAAGCTCGGTTAGAAAGGACTTGGGTTGATGTAAGCAGTCAATTGACAAGATGCCGTGGAGAACGCTAAGGGAAGAGCTTTCAGGAAGCTGGTGGCATCTTCCCTCGGTAGAGGGGGCAGCTGAGGAGAAGCCTTCCCCCTCCTAGCCAGCTTCCTACAGGATGCAATCGGACAAGATCAGGATGGGCAGGCAGCAGGCCCACGTGGTGGTCCTGGTTCTGCTTCAAATGCACTGTGTGACCTTGGCCAGGCGCCTTCCCCTCTCTGGGCCCAAGTTTCTCCTCAATCCGTAAGGTAGGGAGACAAAAATGAAGCCTCTGTCTTTATTTTCTACAGTCAGAAGACCTAGGCTAGAAGAATCAATGTATCATATTACCCTCAGAGTCTTGATTTTTTTTCCTCTTTAACACTGGTTTGCTAATCCCTGCTGGGTCCACCTCCCAAGCCTGCCAGGAATACTCTAGAAGGGCTCCTATCTTTGTAAGTGCTGTTCTTCTTTAGGTGCAATCCGGTCAGAAAACTGAGGGATAACAAAGATGACCCCTGAATTCCCTCTCAGCTTCTAGCTTTTGGCTTCTTTACTCCATTTCTCCTGGGCCTCTTCCCCAGACCCTGCTCTCACTCCAAGTCAGCCATCTCTGCACACAAGGTATAAATATAAAAAATAAATAAACCCAGAGTGAGCCCCAGAACTGAAGCAAATTGCTGGCAAGCACTGGCTGCTGATTAGCATGCATAGTGGACGTGCAGCTGGGCATATCGGAGAGAAGTGCATTTTGCTGCAGGATAGAGCTATCGGCATGGTCACGGCTGGGGAGGGAGGCAGGGGGAGGGAGGTCCAAAGATAGATGGTGCTCTGGCTGGACCCATGTGGGCCCCAGGCCTCCTCTCTTAAGCTGCTCTGTTCCCTGCACATGCTCCCCAAACCTGAGCAGGGGTTTCCCCTCAGTAAGCTAGAACCCAGGTCCAAAGGAGAGGGATGCAGGAGGTGGGGAAAGCAGAGAGCAGGGTGGCGAGAGTCAAATAGGCCCAGGGTCCAGGGTTAGCTGGGTGACCTCGGGCAAACATATTCATCATCCTAAACCTCCACTTCCCCATCTGTGAAAGGAGATGAAGAATGGGGAGGATCTTGTAGGGTTGTAGGGGACCAATGAATTAAAGACAATGTCAAGCAGTGATATGCACATTGCAGGAGCAGAGAAGAGGTGAGCCCTCTTGCTCCTCCTTTGAGCTATGGAACAGGCTGCCCCCACCCATTGTATGGCCTGGGGGCCACATGCCAGGAAGAGGAGCATTGTGGGGTGGGGGGTGGGGGGCACCCAAGGAGGGAATCCATAGAGAAAGAAGGAGGAAAAAAATAAAAACAACCGCAAGATGCTTTGCATATTATCACTTCACTGAAATTTCCAGGTGAGGAAATTAAAGCACAGAGAGGTTACTAACTTGTCCCAGGCCACACAGCCAGATAGTAGCTGACTTGTTATTGAAGCCCAAGCGATTTGACTCCAGATAGGTTTGTCAGAGAAAATACAGAATCCTTGAGTTAAATTTGAATTTCAGATGAACAGCGAATACTTTTTTAGTGCATGCTGATATTAAAAATGACATACTTCTGCTGAAAAGTATTTGCTATTTGTCTCAAATTCAAACTTTACAGGGCATCCTGTCTTTTTATTTGCTAGATCCTAACTCCAGCAGCTGCATTTTTTTGTTGCTGTTGTTTTCTTTTCAGGGCCGAACCTGCAGCATATGGAGGTTCCCAGGCTAGGGGTCTAATGGGAACTGTAGCCACCAGCCTATGCCAGAGCCACAGCAATGTCTGCGTCTGAGCTGAGTCTGCGACCTACACCACAGCTCACGGCAATGCCGGATCCTTAACCCACTGAGCGAGGCCAGTGATCGAACCCGCAACCTCATGGTTCCTAGTCGGATTCATTTCCGCTGCGCCACAATGGGAACTCCAGCAGCTGCATTTTTAACAGTACCTTAAAACACCTCCCCACACTCAAAGGCTTCTGAGGAAAAGACTGAGGACCTCTTCATGCTTGGAACCCCAAACTCTCTTTCCCATCCACCTGCAATCCCACACCTGGTAATTGCACTTCTAGAAGCCCATAACCAGCCTCCCAGGAGTTATTTTTAATGGAGGGAGGGTTGGATCTCAGACCTCAGTGGGGCCCTAAGCAGCTAGGTGTGTGGGGGGGTCATTGAAAAGGGAGTACCCGAGGAGCATGTTGTTCCCCTGGGGGCCCAAATCCCAGATGCCTGAGTCCCAAGTCCAAGGGCAGAACAGAGGAAAGGGTGTGCTTGCTCTGGAGTGTGCAAACCTGGGTTTGGATTCTGGAATTGCCATTTATTTGCCATGTGACCTGTCTTAGTTAGGACTGTTATTAAAACAAAAAACATAAACTGGATGGCTTAAATAACAAACACTTATGGAGGCTGGGAAATCCAAGACAAAGCACCAGCAGATTTGGTGTCAGAAACTGCTTCCTGGCTTACAGATGGCCATCTTCTTGCTGTGCCCTCACATGGTGGGGGCAGGGAAGCAGCAGTGAGCAAGCAACGGTGCAGAGAGCACAAGCTCTCTGTTTCTTTCTTTTTGTTTTGTTTTGTTTTATGTTTGGGGCGTTTATTTATTTATTTAGTCTTTTTAGGGCCACACTTGTGGCATATGGAAGTTCCCAGGCTAGGGGTCGAATCAGAGCTACAGCTGTCGGCCTACACCACAGCCACAGCAATGCAGGATCCGAGCCACGTCTGCGAGCTACACCACAGCTCGTGGGAACACCAGATCCTTAACCCACTGAGCAAGGCTAGGGATCGAACCCGCAACCTCATGGCTACTAGCTCACTACCACTGAGCCACAATGGAAACTCCTCTGTTCTCTTCTTATGAGGGTGCCAATGCCTTCACGAAGGCCTCACCCAAACCGAATTAGCCTCCAAAGTTCTCACCAGCTAATACCATCACATTTAGCGGTTAGGGCTTCAACAAATGAAGTCTGGGGGGACGCAAAGACCCAGCCCAGTACAGATTCTAGGCAAGTCACTTCACCTCTCTTTCCTC
This sequence comes from Sus scrofa, assembly GCF_054392235.1. Lineage (NCBI taxonomy): Eukaryota > Metazoa > Chordata > Mammalia > Artiodactyla > Suidae > Sus > Sus scrofa. The sequence continues at coordinate 65,427,780 of NC_139401.1, forward strand.
TTCTATAAAATAATTATGGTGCAGATTTTGGTGAGGAGTAAAGAAGCTAAGGTGTAGCACACTAGAAGTCCTCAAGAACTGTGACCTATGTTAACCGTCACCCTCAGGCTGCTCCCTCCTCCCACCTGGGCTTACTCAGCATCCTCTCCCCCCTGCACCAGGAGCTGGTGACTTCTCTCTGGGTGGAGAGAGAGTGAGGCCAGGCAGCTGATGAGGGTCTGGCCTTTGGGGTCACTTCCTGTGCAGCTGCCAAGCTTGGCATTTGGGAACACCCGCTCCCACCCTCCTTCCAGCCCCCGCCCTGCCAGCCACAGCTCCTGAATAATTCAGGAAAATACCAATACTCTGGCTGTCTTTTTTGATTGAACCAGGGGCTCTGGACAAGTGGTTTCTCACCTAAACTCTGTTCTAGCCATAGGAAGGATTAGCCTTGGGAAGACAGGGTGGTGCCCAGTAAAGGATAGAGTAGAAGAAAGGATCAAGAAGGGAGTTCCCATCATGGTTCAACAGAAACAAATCTTACTAGGAACCATGAGGTTGCAGGTTCGATTCCTGGCCTTGCTCAGTGGGTTAAGGATCCAGCATTGCTGTGAGCTGTGATGTAGGTTGCAGAAGCGGCTGGGACCTGGTTTTGCTGTGGCTGTGGTGTAGGCCAGCAGCTGTAGCTCTGATTAGACCCGTAGCCTGGGAACCTCCATATGCCGCAAGTGTGGCCCTGAAAAGCAAAAAAAAAAGGGGGGTGGGCAACTTTATCCCCCTGCCCCTCTAAACACTGTATCTCTAATGAGGGAAGCTGAGGTAAACCTGGGAAAGAGCTTATCTCTCCAGCCACTTTCCTTCTCTGAGACTGTTTCCCCATCTGTGAGATGCAGATAAAGTCTCTACGTCACAGACTTAGTCTGAGCAGAAAAGTCAGGATGGATGAGAAACCTTTTTGTTTTTTTCAAACTAACACTGCCCTAGAAGCATTATTATTGCTTCTGGGACTTGGTTTCACCATGTGTAAAATGGAAACTAGAATGCCCACCTTCTAGGATTATTTTGAGGATTAGGCAAGATGTCCTCTGGACCCCTCAGGCTGTTGCCTGTGCACAGGATACCCCTTCCCACCCTCATCCCATCCGTTGCCTGCCTCATTTCTGCTCTTTCTCCAGGATGACTCCCAAGATTCCCTCTTTGCGGAAACCTTCCCACCCATTCCCCCACCCCACCCTCCCAGACTGGCTGGGGCATCCCATCCTCTGGCTCACTGCTCACCCTGTTCAGACTCTGATTCCCACATATCCTCATGGCCCATTTCCATGTCTGTCTCCCCACCAGGCAGAGAGTTCGCCATCTTGTTCCTCGACTCCGCCTGACTAGCATGGGGCCTGGCACTGAGTTTGCACTCAGTAAACGTTTGCAGAATGAGTGAAAGTGCCTCGTAAACACCGACGTGCTGTCCAGATATGAGGGGTTATGAGCGGGGCATCCCTTTGAAACCCAAGATTCTTCCTATCAGCTGCACAGCAGCAGCGTGGAGCTGGATTTTTCACAACGGGGCCTCTCTTCATCTTGAGGCTTTGGCCTTGAGATCCAGGCTGTGGGGCCTAGGGTGACACTGGGGCTGGTGGGCTGGGTGGGGGGCACCTGCGCTTGCTGTAGCCCATCTCCCAGGCCTCTGGCCTGCTGTTCTGCCCTGCTGAGCTCACTGCCTTCAGTCGCAGACACCTCATTATCGAAGGGATGCAGCCAAGCTGGAGGCAGTTCAGAGAAGAGCAGGGAGAGTGATGTGGGGTGGAGGGGGCCTGGTGCAGGCGCTGGTGGTGGGGGGGTGGGGGGAGCACTCCAGGCGAGGTTGAGGCACTTGGCTCAGCAGGGCCCAGCAGAGAACCTGAGAAGCTCAGCATCTGTGCGCCAGCATCTGGAGGAGGGCCTTCCCAGCAAGGGAAGTCATGAGCTAGCTGGGAAAATGGATGGTCGGAGGGGCACTTGGAGGGAAGGGGTAGGAGTTCCAGGCACCAGTTGGCACAGGACCCAGCCATCGTCCTTTCCAGCTGCCCACCTTTTTTTTCGGTTGTGCTCATAGCATGGGGAAGTTCCTGGGCCAGGGATTGAACTTGGGCCATAGCAATGATCCAAGTCACAGCAGTGACAACACCAGATCCTTAACCCACTGAGCCACCAGACAACTCCTCTGCATAATTCTCTCTCTCCAGTACCTGCTGCCCAGACTGTACCCTGTCATCAGCCCAGGGACACATGCCCTTCCCCAGATACACACCCACATACCACACATACATAAACACACTGACACACATGTGTGTCTCCAGGTGGGGTGTGGCCTTAGCTTTCCAAGATGTCTTCCAAAAAGGGGATGGACAAATGAGATGCAAAGCAAATCTAAGATACCTCGCTCACGCTTAGCACTCTGGCCCCTCAAGCCTTTGCCCCTGAGGTTCCTCCACCTGGAATGCTCTGTCCCTGGAGTATCACCTGGCTGGCTCCATCTCACCACAAAAATATCAGTTTCAATGTCGCTCTTCTCAGAAGCCTTCCCTGACTACACGATCACTACAGCTTATCACATCATTTTATGTTCTTCATAGTGCTGAGAACTCTTGTAAAACAGTTTGTCTGTTTATTGTTTTCCCCATGTCCCCAAATCAAAGCTCATTAAGAGCAGAGACCACGTCTGGCTGGTTTTCTGGTGTAACCCCAGCACATAGAACAGTGCCTGGCATTTGTGCATGCGCACGCTCTCTCTCCCTCTCTCTCTCTCTCTCTCTCTCTCTCTCTCTCTCTCTCACACACACACACACACACACAAAATGAATGAATAAATGAACAACCAAACCCAGAGCAAGATTTCCTTCTGGAAAAGATGTCCAGCTTGGGCAGAGAGAATACAAGTTCAAGTCTGAATTGGAAGAGTCCCTGGGGGTTATTTCATTCATTTAACAGGTATTTATTTAGTACTAGGCACTGCTCTAGGCACTGGAGACACAGCAGTGAACAAATCAAAGATCTCTGCCTTCATGGAGCTCACATTCTACGGGGAGCTGATAGACAGTGAATAAGACAAGGAAATAAATTGGAAGGTGAAAAGTGCACTGAAACAAGAGTGGTGAGGGGTGCGGGAGTGCTGAGGGTGGAGTGGAGTGATTAGGAGAGCTCTGTGTAGAAATTTAAGTAGGGTGACTGTTTCAGTAGAAATCCAAAGACACTGAGGGATGGATGGGGAGTTTGGGTTAGTAGATGCAAACTATTACATTTAGAATGCATAAGCAATGAGGTCCTGCTCTATAGCACAGGAAACTATAGCCAACTCTTGGGATGGAACATGATGGAAGATAACATGAGAAAAAGAACATGTATATATATACATATATATAAATACATACACATATGACTGTCACTTTGCTGTATAGCAGAAATTGGCACAACACTGTAAGTCAACTATCCTTTAATAATTAAAAAAAAAAAAAAAAAAAAAAAACACTGAGGGAGCCAGACTGAAGAGACCGGGGCAAAGGAAAAAGCAAACATCAAACCCTGAGGACAGAGTGTACCTGGCATGACTGAGGAGTAGCAAGGGGGTCTGGGTGGCTGTGGCAGAGTGTTGCAAGGCTAGAGCAGTGGTGAGGGGGTATCCTGTCGCTGTCCCAATTCTTGGAGGTGCCAAGAACCATGGACATCAAAGCACTGAGAAATGCTTTCCAAGGGATGTCTCAAAACCCAAGAGGGCTACTGGCAATAACCCTTACATTTGAGTAGTAATCTGTGGCTTGCTCAGCATCCCTTATTCTTGCCACAGCCCTCCCCACTCACAGAAACAGAGGGTGAACATTAGCCTCATTTGACAAATGAAAAAAAAAAAGAAACCGAGATATAGAGAGTAGGGCTAGTAGTCATGTTTCCAAAGTATATACTCTTTGAATCTATACCAGGAGTCCCAGCCTTTTAGATGGATGAGAAAATGGAGACTCAGAGAGGTTAAGTGAGATTTTCCAAGGTTACACAGCTAGGTCAGGGCAGAGCTGGACTGAAATCTAGATCTTTCTATCTCTACTGTCTCATGTTTCCTTCCCATGATGGCACCCAGCCTCTGAGGAAGAAGTAGGAGGTTGCGAGGTAAAGCCCAGGATAAAGTGTAGTCATTTACACTGAGGAGGTGCTTGTTAAGCCATGTTGCATAAAGGAAAGAATGTGGGCTTTTAGAACCAGACAAACTGAGACTAGAAACCCAGAGGTGCTGTGTGACCTTGGGCAAGTTGCTTCCCTTCTCTGAGCCTCCAGTCTAAAGCGGACTGAAGGCAGGCATTTGCTTTGTAGAGTTGTTTCATGGTTTCCGTGAGATACATGTGAGGAAGTGCCCACGTGGTGCCTAGCTCACAGCAGGTGCCCAATCAGGTCCTTGCTTCGAGATGTTCATGGGGTTATGTCTAACTGAAGTGAAAAGGCAGAGGCTGGTGACAGCGTGGCCAGCCTTGGTTACCCCCATGCCTGGGTGAGATTAGGGCTGGAGCTGGGCCTGGATGAGGGTCCCAGCTGGTGTGGTGGGCCTGTCAGCACCAGGCAACAGACCTCATTGCCCTGAGGAGCCTTCTGGGATGAAGATCACGACAATGTCATAGCTCTGCTGGTACAACTCTTAATTTGGAGCCCAGAAAAAAAGGCAGAGCAGGGGTCTGGAGTTCTGAGCCTAGATCCTCTCTGGGTAACTCTGTCTTCCTGCCTTCCCCCTTACTGGACCAGCTGAGAAAACATTTCCCCTCTTCCCAGCTGCTCCACCCCTCCCCCAACTGATGCTCCCCCGGGAAAGCTCAGGGCTGTTTAATGGGGTGGAGCTGTCTTTAATCTGCTCCATAAATGTTTTCTGGATCCTCATTAGAAACCATAATGTCCTATTAATATGCTGATGAGATTTCATTTGGGGCTAAAGAAGGCAGAGTAGCTGGGATGATGCAGAGTGGGGGTGGGGTTTCACCATGGGGATCCCAGGGGAGTGGAGTGAAGAAATCATGGTGTCTCCCCCTAGTCCTTGGGAAACCCAGGAAGACTCAGTCCCAGGCCCCGACGTTCCCTCCGCACAGGCCCCCAGGGATCTGAGTCAGCTGCCACTGGGACCGACAAATGCACACACACCCCTCCACACCCCACCCTTGAATACCACCCCAGGGCCCCACCCTGGTGACCAAGGTTAGTCACCAAAGCCTACGCTCAATTCTCATGTGTTCCTACCACTGGCACCCACCGCATTGAACATACTGGGACCTAGCACTAGGTTAGACTGCCAGGTATACAGTCTTCAGTGAGATACAGCAGGGAACTTGCAGACGGTGGAGAGAAGCAAGGTATGTAAAGTGGCCATTACAGAGTGCCCTCAATTAATGGTGGCCATGAAGACAGATCCTGCCCTGTGCTGCTCCTAGCCTGACAGGTGAGGGAGGCATATGGGTGGGAAATTAAAATCCAGTGCAGTGATGAAGGAGTTTGCACATATAACAAAGGAGGGAGGGGCCAACTGGGTGTGTGGATGCCACTCCATAGGCATCCATAGATGTGGCCGCCTCGCCATGGCCTTCGTGTCTCCCCAGTCTCAGCCTGCCAAAGTCCTGTCACCCTTCAAGGGCAGCTCCCCAGTTCTCCTGGCAGACCTCAACTCTCATCTGCCCATGTGGTCTCCCCCAGTGGGCCTGGATTCAGAGACACTGATATCTTTTTCTTTTTCTTTTTCTTCTTTTTGCGCACCTGCAGCATGTGGAATTTCCCAGGGCAGGGATTGAACCCAAGCCACAGCAATGACAATGCCACATATTTTTTTTTTTTGTCTTTTTGTCCTTTTAGGGCTGTACCCATGGTATATGGAGGTTCCAGGCTAGGAGTTGAATTGGAGCCATAGCTCCCGGCCTACACCACAGTCACAGCAACGCCCAGATTCGAGCCGCATCTGACACCTATACCAAAGCTCACAGCAATGCCGGATCCTTAACCCACAGAGCGAGGCCAGGGATTGAACCCGCATCCTCATGGATGCTAGTCGGGTTCATTAACAGCTGAGCCACGACAGGAACTCCAACAATGACACATTCTTTAACCACTAGGCTGTCAGGGAACTCTGAGGCATTGGCATCTGTGTGTGGTTCAACTGATGTTCACCAAGGGACATCTGCACACTCACCCTCAAGGGCCTCTTCTCCAACCTCCATGGCCAGGGGATCATTGATTTCCTACCCAGCAAGAGCCTTACCCCTTCCTTCTTTCAAGTTGCCTTGTCTGCTGCTGGCTGCTAGATCCTGTTTCAGGGCCTCAAATCCTGGTTTCTCAAAGTCATTCAGATCGGGATCCCTAATTCAGCCTGCTTTGAGTGCCTGGGTTAGCCAACTGGCCCCGTTTTGCAAGGATCCCTGACTTATCCTCCTCCCAAGGCTACCCCTGGGAGCATCTTGGCCTGAGCTGCTCCTATCTCCCCCTGCCTTTGCCAACAAAACGCACCTTCCTAGCTCTTGGGCCTCTGTCCCAAGCTGGAGCATGTTTGCACAGGACTTCAGTTTGCAGGCTTTTCTTTCAACCCAGCCTTCTGTCAGTCGTTTAGGTCAACTCCTTAGGGCGTATCATTCACCCATTCAGGTCTCTATCAAGTATAAAGAGCAGGTGCAACGGGGTGGTGTTCATGTCCTTCCCCCCAACCCCACTTACTTGCTAGGTGACCTTAGGTAAGTGACTTCAGCTCTCTGTGCCCCAGTTTCTGCAAACTGGGAACAATAATATCATGGACATCACAGAGTCCTTATGTGGATTCAAGGAGACAATGCATATAAAGCACTTAGGACAATGCCTAGCACACAGTAAGTGCCCAATAAATGCCAGCGGTGATTTCCCAGTCTTCTCAGAGGTTCACACAGGATTTTTCAAGTACACGCTGTTGCTGCCCCCACCTCCAGGGGCTTCCCCAGGCCCCAGTTCATCTCATTTCCACTGTTCAAATTTTGTCTTTGGAATCAGACAGACCTGGTTTCACTTTTAATGCCAGCGAGTATTTCTCTGAGCCTCAGTTTCTTTATCTGTAATTTGGGACTGTGGAGCCCCATCTCAGCAGATTGGTGGGAGGATCAAATGAGATGGGGGCCACTGAAGTGCCTGTCACAGTGTTTGTCCCATTTAAGGATTAATCTTGCCACATCTATAGAGTTCAGTATGAGGCTAGTTTGGCTGGGGCCCTAGGGTGGGGTGGGTACAAAAGAAAGAGAATGGCTGGAAAAACTAACAGGGATGCCAAGGAGGCCCTGGCAAGGATAGGCAGACTCACCAAGGCAGTACCTGAAGGGCACAGCAAGCTTGGGCATGACACAGGCAGTGGGCACTGATGGGAGTACTAATATGACTCTGGGCCTAGCAGAAGCCACAATACAAAGTCTTGCAGAAATCAGGTTGTTCTCAGAGAGATGCAAGGGTCTCAAGCTTACAAGGAGGACATGAGGAGAGAGACTGGTTGAAAGAGATTCCTTTGGGTGGCAATGGGGAGGCAGGAGTTGAGAATACTGACAGCACTCTCTAATTATCCAGAAAGAAGCGAGGTGGTGATCTGGGAGCCAAGGGACAAAGAGATTTCATAAGCCAGTCCCTCTCTGTGACCAAGACCTTCCAGAAAAGTTTTCTGGTGCCTGGTCTTTCCCTGGATGGACCTGGGTGGGCCGGACCTGGGTGGGCCCTCCTTGGATCAGACTCAGGACATGGGAGGGGCTGAGACTGGAGTCGGGGAAAATCAGGGAACCAAAACCTGTTTGATATGAAATATTTCTGAGCTTTGGTTTCCTGGATGCCAGAGAAAGGAAGGAAAGGGGATGGGGTGGTGGGGGGCAGGAGCTGAGGGAGGCAGCAGGGCAGCTGGGCACTTGATGATGGCCTTGGGGGGGCCTGGGGGCTCCAGAAGCATACTAGCAGCTGTAAGACCAAGGTCTAAACAGGGGCCAGCTCACCTCAAGCCAGTCATCAGGGTTCTCCAGAGCTCAACTCATCCCTAAGGAGCTGCTCCAATCAGGAAGTCATTGGTCTAGAACAGTTAAGTGCCAGAAACTGGGGCCAGGGAAACAGAGGCAAATCCCACAGGCCTTGCCTTCTGACAATTGGTAGCTCGAAGCTGAGGAGTGGGGCACAGGCAGGGTGAGGGATGGAGGTGCGAGGCAGAGCTTTATCTCAGCTCTGCTACTGCTTTGCATGATACAGCCTTTCCCTTCTCTGAGCCTCAGTGTCCTCATCTATACCTAAGAGAAGATGAAGGAATTGATGCTTCATAAGGCCTGTGAGTCTGAGTTGGTGAAGGGGGTTCAGTGGTCACAAAAGAGGATGAGCTGAGCTCTGGGTATCAGAGCAGGGCTGGGAAGCTTGCTTGCTTGCTTTCCTTCTTTATTCATTTATTTATTTTTCTTCTTTCTTTCTTTTTCCTTTGTTTCTCCCTCCCTCCTTTCTTCCTTTCTTTATCTCTTTCCTTCCTTCCTTCCTTCCTTCCTTCCTTTCTTTCTTTCTTTCTTTCTTTCTTTCTTTCTTTCCTTCCTTCCTTCTTTCTTTCTATCTTTCCTTTCTTCCTTTTTGGCCCATGACATGCAGAAGTTCCTGGGCCAAGGATCAAAACCATGCCACAGCAGCAGCCTGAGCCACAGCAGTGACAACCCTGGATCCTCAACCTACTGAGCCACTGGAGAACTCCTGCAAAGTTCTTTTTGAGCCTGGAAGGTGCCTCCTGTCCTTCAGGCTCCCTGGCCATCCAGCATCTCCCAGGGAGGCCCTGTGGGCTGGACTCCACGGGGATGAAACCATATGCAAAGCCCCTTTTTTACCTTCCCTGCCATGTAGTGTGGGCTGTCTAGACATCTGCTTGCCCATCAGGACTGAAACACTTAGATTTTGGACCAGGAAAGAGTAGCTACAGAGAACTGATGTGATTCTTTCCCTTCTGGGCTCCAGAAGCTCTCTGGTGACTCTAGGAGGCCAATTAGCAGGAACAAAATTCTTCCTGCCCTGGGCCCTCACCTTCCACGGCCTGCATCTGCTCAAAGCTTAATGGTCATTTGATCTGTCTCTGGAGGAGCAGAGGATGGAGCTTCCATGGACTGCCTGGCTCCAGGCAGCAGCGTATGTCCTGAGGGAGGCCAGAGGAAGGGGAGCAAGGTGCTTGTGGCTGCTGGGAAGCCCAAGGTGGCAAGAATACAGTACACTCAGGGCTGAGCGCCAGCGTCTGGAGCAGTTCCTGCTGTCAACCTGGGAATTGATGCTCTCCAGGGTTTCCTCTGCACCTCTGCAAGACCCCAGCTGGTGGTGGGCATAGCTGCAGGGGTGGGGGATCAGTGGAGGCCAGAGGACAATGAGTCCTTAGGGCATCTTCTTAGTTTAGGAAGCTGCTGAGAACTAGACTTCTGATTGATCGACTGGGCCCTGTGCTCCTGTGGGTAAGCTATAGTCAAAGGCCTTTATCCCAAGTTTCCAGGCTGGTCTGGAAAACTGGTTGGTCTGCCTACATGCAGTGGGGAAGATGCTCCGCTAGAAGGGAGTGGAGTTGGGTTCTGATCAGGGTCCTGCCACTGAGGGGCCACTTAGTTGTTTCTCCATCCTCCAGCCTCACTTTCCCCATCTGGCAAGTGAGAATTGCTGCCCACCTTAAGGAATCAGCTGACACTGCTTGGAAAGTGTCCTCAGAGAGCTCAGGCGAGTGGGAAGGCTGGGGAGGGGGAGGGGGAATGGGGGAGAGAAGTTGACTCTGAAAACTTGAAATGACTTCCTTAGAGGGGTCTCTGCCAATGCCTCTCTTCCACCTTGATTTGCAACCCAGCCTTGACACTGGCTGCATGACTTTGTGTAAGTCTGTCAACCCTTCTGCAACTTACTAAACCAGGCCTTAGATCAACCCTATTTACCGTCTCTTGAGATCGTGGGTATAAACGATTTAAGTTTCGTAAAGCACCCAGCTAGGGCGAGGGAAGGGAGGGAGGGCACACTGTCATGAAGAGGAAATATCCTCAGAAGTCCTCAAACATAGCTGCCACCAGCTACCAGCCGCAGACTCCACCCCCACCCCCGCCATGAATAATGAACTGGTATTGATCCCCTGGTCGGGAAATTCCCTGTGACCTGTGATAAAAATACACCCAGTCTGTGAGCCTCAAGCTCAAGACAAGTTTACACCAGCCAGGGCTGAGCTCATCTTACACCCCCGTCCCAGCCCGCAGCCTCCAGAGGGAGAGCTCAGTTGGACAGGGCGCCAGAGATGGAGCCCCAGTCAGTACTCACCATCTCCTCCTCTCCATGGCTGGGGACAAAGGCGTCAAAAGAGCAGGCTTACCCATGGCAGGAGGATAAGCCATGGCTCCTGGAAGAGAGGGACAGAACACAGACCTGGTTTTCAATCCTGCCTCCACCACTTCCTGCAGGTGCCTCAGTTTTGCCAGCTGTAAGATGAAGATGGTAATGGCTTCCTCGCAGAATGAGTTCTAGATTCAAACAAGTTGAAGTATGTAAAGTACCCAGTTGCAGTGTCTGCCAAGATGAGATGCCCAACAAATAGCAGCTCAGGTCTTCCCAATTCTTCCTCCTGTCATCTTGTCCTTGCTGTGAAACTCAGGACTGTTCACAGAGGAATGTACTTAAGTGACTTGGATTTTTTTTCTTGGTAAGATAGGATTTTTTTTTTTTTTTATGGCCGCACCCATGGCATATGGAAGTTCCTGGGCAAGGGACTGAATCTCAGCCACAGCTGAGCCCTATACCACAGCTGCCACAATACCAGATCCTTTAACCTACTGTGCTGAGCCGGGGATCAAACCTGCACCTCCCTCTGCAGCGACCCAAGCTGCCACAGTTGGATTCTTAACCCACTGCACCACAGTGGGAACTCCTGAGATATGATTTTTTAAAGTAAGATATGTGAATTATATTTTTAAGTAAGATATGTGAATGAGATATAATTCACAAACCATAAAACCCACCCTTTTCTCTTTTTTTTTTTCTTTTTTATTGTGCTTTTTTAGGTCTGCACCTGTGGCATATGGACTTTCCTGGACTAGGGGTCAAATCTGAGCTGCAGCTGCCAGCCTACACCACAGCCAAAGCAATGCTGGATCCTAAACCCACTGAGTGAGGCCAGGGATAGAACCCACATCCTCGTGGATATTAGTCTGGTTCTTAATCCACTGAGCCACAACAAGAACTCCCTGTTTGTTTGTTTGTTTGTTTTTGTCTTTTTAGGGTCTCACCTGCGGCAAATGGAAATTCTGGCTAAGGGTCAAATCAGAGCTGCAGCTGCCAGCCTATGCCACCACCACAGCAAGGCCAGATCCAAGCCACACCTGCGACCTACACCACAGCTTGCGTGGATCCTTAACCCACTGAGCAAGGCCAGGGATAGAATGCACATTCTCATAGATACTAGTCGGTTTCTTAACCCACTGAGCCACAATGGGTACTCCAAAATTCACCCTTTTAAATTACACAATTCAGTGGTTTTTAGGATATTCACAGAGTCGTGTGACTATCACCATTATCTAACTTTAGAACATTTTCATCAACCCCAAAAGAAACCCTATACCCATTGGCAGTCAATCCCAATTCCCACCTTCCCCACACTATGCCTCTGACAAACGCTAATTTACTCCCTACCTCTATGGAATTGCCTTTTCCGGAGATTTCATGTAAATGGAATCATAGACTATGTGGCCTTTTGGGTCTGGTTTCTTCCACTTAGCATAATGTTTTCAAACTTCATCCATGTTGCAGCATATAGCAGTGCTTTGCTCCTTTTCATGGCTGAGTAATGTTCTATCATATGGATAAACCACATTTTATCCATTCATCAGTTGATGGACATTTGTTTTTTTCCCACTCTTTGGCTATTATGAATAATGCTGCTATGAAACTTCATGTACAAGTTTTTTGTGGACACATGTTTTCATTTTTCTTAGGTAGATATATATATATATATGAACTTCTTGTATTATGTACAACTTTATGTTTAACATTTTGAGGAACTGCCAGATTGCTTTCTAAAGCAGCTGCACTATTTTACATGTCTACCAGCAGTATATGATAGTTCCAATTTCTCCACATCCTCCACATTTGTTGTTAACTCTCTTCTTGATTATAGCAATTGCAATGTGTGTGAACTGATATCTCATTGTGGTTTTGATGTACATTTCTCTGATGGCTAATGATGTTGAGCATCTTTTCATGTGTTCTAGGCCAGTGGTATATCTTCCTTGGAGAAATATCTAATCAGATCATTTCCCAAGTTTTTAATTGGGTTGTTTGCCTTATTGTTGAGATGTAAGAGATCTTTATTCTGAATATAATCCTTTATCAGACATATGATTAGCACATATTTTCTCCCATCTTATGATGTGTATTTGTCTTTTTGTTTTCTTGATGGTGTCTTTTGAAGCAGAAAAGTTTTAAATTTTGATGAGGTACAATTTACTCATTCTTTCTGTTGTCATATCTAAGAAACCATGAGAACCTAATCCAAAGTCACTGTTTTCTTCTAAGAGTTTTATACTTTTAGCTCTTACATCTTATACATTTTGAGTTAATTTTTTGGCTGCACCCACAACACATGGAAGTGCCTGGGCCAGGGATCCAACCCAAGCCATAGTAATGACCCAGGCTAAAGAAGTGATAATATTGGATCCTTAACCTGCTGAGCCACCAGGGAACTCCTGAGTTAATTTTTTAATATTACATGAGGTAAGGGTCCAACTTTATTATTTTGCCAGTAGAGATCAAGTTCTTCCACTACTATTTATTGAAAAGACTATGTTGTCCCACAGAATTGTCTTAGAACTCCTGTTGAAAACCAATTGACTGTATATGGGTTTATTTCTGTACTCACAATTCTATTCCATTGATCTCAATGTCTATCCTTATGTCAGTACCAACATTGTCTTGATTGCTGTAACTTTGTAGTGCATTTTGAAATTGAGTGAGTGTTCCAATTTTGTTCTTCCCTTTCAAGTTTGTGTTGACAATTCTGGATTCCTTGTAATTTCATATGAATTTTAGCATCTGCTTATCCATTTCTAAAAAAAATGCCTGGATACTTTATAGGGGTTGCACTGAATCTTCAGATCAATTTAGAGCTTATTGCCATCTCTCTCTCTCCCCCTATATAATATATTATAATATATAGGGGGAGAGAGAGAGAGTGAGAGAGAGAGAGAGATGGTTCCAATTTCTCCACATCCTCCACACATAGATATATTTATGTCCACACCCATGGCATATGGAAGTTCCCATGCCAGGGACTGAATCTGAGCTGCTGCTGTGACCTGTGCTGCAGCTGCAGTAACACTGGACCCTTTAACCCACTGTTCCGGGCCAGGGATTGAACCGGAGACTGCACAGTGACCTGAGCCACTGCAGTTGGATTTTTTTTTTTTAAAGAATATCTTACATTTTAGGATAATTGTAGTATTGCAGTTAAAATTTTCTTCAGATTACATTTAGCTAAAATAGCATAAAATGAAGGATTCCAAAGCACCTTAGATTATCCTGATAAAGTCATATTGTCTGTATATGAAAGACTGCCTATCTTTATGTTATCTAATATAGAAGGTATATGCCTCATTAATTTATTAAACAATGGTGTCACATGAATCAGAAGTAAATATTCCCACTGGATGTTCTTAACTTCTTTGTCAACAGAAAAATTCCTACTATCTATTTTTTTGCAGAAATATTACAACATAAGGTATCAATATGTTAAAACTGTCTAGTTTTAGCCTATGACATTAAGATCTAACCAGTCCAATTCAAAGACTGGAAAAAGTAAATAAAAGTTATGAATAATCTAGTGTTGTTTTTCTTGGTGGGCTATTTTATGGTAGATAACCGTATCTATTTATTTCTTAATTTTTTTTATTTTTTGGAAATTTATTCTATACTTTATCCCATTTTGTATGGCTTTCATCTTTACTATTTAGTATTATCTATTACATTTCAATTTTTCTTTAAAAATTAGCATTATATTAAAATTGTGTATGTTATGCAACTAAAATTTATAAAGAAGAAAGCCTTATATACCATTAAATATTTTATATAGCATAATAAAAAGAATAACTTAACTGGTAAGAATAAAAAAAATAATACACCCCCTGAAAATAAGTAAGATATAAAATCCATAAATTGGTTAAAAAACAGTGTAACTATATAAATATGTCCTCACAATTTGTTACATCTTATTGATTCTTCAATATAGGCATCACACCATTCTAGGTGATGTGATAAACAAGACATTATAGACCTTACATTGTACCATGGAGAGAAATGGTTATTAATAATACAATTGTAGAACTATATTATTTAATGGTGCAGTTGCATTATTTAATTATAATTATCATAAATTCTTTGACGGAGAGGAAATCAGAATCAGATGTAAGAAGACTTCAGCATTCCAAGAATGATGTCAAATGACCCCCTTCATGGTGGATTATGCACTTATTTACTATGAGATATATTTCTTCTTCAGAGATTCCTTGTTTGTGTACCAATTTTAGATTTTTGGTTTGCAGTTATTCTGAAGTTTTGATATAAGAGTCTATATGTATATGAGATTGTTTTAAGTTGGTGTTCTCTTCATTGCAAGTTCATCTCCAGTGTCCTGCATTTGTACCCACCTCTTCTCATGATTTCTGATTTTGGTGGTATAATTGTGCATGGATGATTTCGTATCTTTACTGTATATGTACCTTTACTGGTGAGCCTTGTCATTTGCGGCATTTTTGTTTCCTGTTGCTGTCTTTTCTTTTCTGCCTAGAGAAGTTCCTTTAGTATTTGTTGTAAGGCTGGTTTAGTGTTGCTGAATTCTCTCAACTTCTGCTTATCTGTGAAGGTTTTACTTTCTCCTTCAAATCTGAATGAGAGCCTTGCTGGGTAGAGTAATCTTGGTTGGAGGTTTTTTCCTTTCATCATGTTAAGTATATCATCATGCCACTCCCTTCTGGCCTGCAGAGTTTCTGCTGAAAAATCTGCTGATAACCTTATCATGGTTCCCTTGTATGTTACTTGTTTCTTTTCCCTAGCTGCTTTCAAGATTTTCTCTTTGTCTTTAATTTCGGTTAGTTTGAATAATATGTGTCTTGGTGTATTCCTCCTTGAGTTTATTTTATATGGTACTTGTTGTGCTTCCTGGATTTGAGTGAGTGGTTCCTTTCCCATGTTATCTCTTGGAGTATTTTTTCTGTCCCCTTCTCTCTCTCTTCTCCTTCTGGCACCCCTATAATACGGATGTTGGTGCATTTCATGTTGTCCCAGAGTTCTCTGAGACTCTTCCTCATTTCTTTTCAAACTTTTTTCTCTTTTCTGTTCCACATCTGTAATTTCCAGTAATCTGTCCTCCACCTCGCTTATTCATTCTTCCGCCTCCTGTATTCTACTGTTAGCTGCTTCTAGTGAATTTTTTATTTCAGTTATTGTATTTTGCATCTCTTCTTGTTTAAGTTTTATAACTTGTATCTCTTTGGTCAGTGTTTCCTGTAAGTTATCCATCTTTGCCTCCAGTTTATTTCCAATGTCTTGCATCACCTTCAGCATCAACAGTCTAAAGTCTTTTTCCTGGAGGCTGAGAGTCTCCTCATCACTTAGCTGATTATCTGGGGTTTTTCCCTTCTCCCTCATCTGAGTTATAGTTCTCTGTCTTTTCATTTTGATAGGTTTTTGGTGTGGTGACCTTTATATGGATAATAGGGTTGTAGCCTCTCTTACTTCTGGTGTCTGCCCCCCCTTGTGGCTGAAGTCAGTATGGGGGCTTGCTGTAGGCTTCCTGATGGGAGGGGCTGATGCCTGCCCACTGGTAGGTGGAGCTGATTCTAGTCCCTCTGGTGGGTGGGGCTTAGTCTCTGGATGGGATTAGAGGCAGCTGTGTGCCTGAGGGGTCTTTAGGTAGCCTGTTTACTGAGGGGAACAGCTGTGATCCCACCTGAATTGTTGTTTGTCCTGGGGCTTCTCAGGGCTGACTGATGGGTGGGGCCAGATTTTTCCAAAATGGCCACCTCCAGAGAAAGGCACAGCTGCTGAATATTCCCGAGAGCTTTTCTTTCAATGTCCTTCCCTCACAACAAGCCACATTCACCCCTGTTTTCCCAGGGTGTTCTCCGAGAATTGCAGTCAGGTTTGACCCAGATTCCTATGGAGACCTTGCTCTGCCCTGGGACCCAGTGCACGTGAAAGTCCATGTGTGCCTTTTAAGAATGGGGTCTCCGTTTCCCCCAGTCCTATGGAGCTCCTGTGCACAAGCCCCACTGGCCTTCAATGCCAGATGCTCCAGGGGCTCTTTCTCCCAGTGCTGGATCCCCACAGGTGAGGGTTTGATGTGGGGCTCAGAACTCTCACTCCTATAGGTGAGTCTCTGTGAACTAGTTTTCAGTCTGTGCAGCTTCCTACCCGGGAGGTATGGGGTTGTTTACATCACAATATCACCCCTCTTACCTTTTGATGTGGCCTCCCCTTTTTCTTCTAGAGTAGGTTATCTTTTTTAAGGTTTCTGGTCCATTTGGGTGGAGATTGCTCAGCCTTTAGCTGTAAATTTTGTTGTTTTTAGGAGAGAAGTTGAGCTCCAGTCCTTCTATTCTGCCATCTTAATCCTCCACTGCAGTTGGATTCTTAACCCACTGCACCACAGCAGAAACTCCACCATCTAAATATTAAGCCTTCCAATGCATGAATGTGTCATTTCTTCCCATTTATTTAGATCTTTAATTTATTCGAGCAATATTTTATAGTTTTCATTGTATAAGTCTTGTACTTCACTCATTAAATATATTCCTAGGTATCTTATTCTTTTTGATGCTATTCTAAGTGACATTATTTTCTTAATTTCTTTTTCAGATTGTGCATTGCTAGTGTATAATGATACAATTAATTTTCATATATTGGTTTTGTATACTGCAACCTTGCTGATCTTAGCTACTAGTTGAGTGTGTGTGCATATTCCTTGGGATTTTCTATGTAAAGGTCATATCATCCGTGAATAGAGATTGTTTTATCTCTTTCTCTCCAGTCTGGATGGCTTTATAAAGATATATTTCTTGCCTCATTCCCCAGCTAGAACCTCCAAAGAAATGTTTAGCAGCATTGGTAAAAACAGACATCCTTTACTTGTTTCTGATTTTAGGGCAAAGCATCTAGTATTTTACCATGAAGAATGATGTTGACTGTGGGTTTTTGGTAGATGCCCTTGATCAGTTTGAGGAAATTTCTGTCTACTCCTAGTTAATTTAATGTTCTATCATGAAAATTTGTTGGATCTTGCCAGAAACCTATCTCTGTGTCTAATAAGATTATTGGGTTTCATTTGTCCTTTATTCTATTAACATAATATACATTGACTGATGTTTGGATGTTAAGGAATCTTTGAATTCCTGGGATAAATCCCACTTTATCTTTTTTTTTTTTTTTTCCTTTTTGCTTTTTAGGGCTGCACCTGTGGCATATGGAAGTTCCCAGGCTAGGGGTAGAGTTGGAGCTGCAACTGCTGGCCTACACCACAGCCACAGCAATGCCCAGATCCAAGCCAAATCTGTGACCTACACCACAGCTCATAGTAACACTGGATCCTTAACCCACTAGGGCCAGGGATCAAACCTGTGCCCTCATGGACACTAGTTGGTTTTGTTACCACTGAGCCATGATGGGAACTCCCCCACTTTATCTTGATATATAAATCTTTTTTTTGTTTGTTTGTTTGTTTGCCTTTTTCTAGGGCCTCTCCTGTGGCATATAGATGTTCCCAGGCTAGGGGTCCAATCGGAGCTGTAGCTCCTGGCCTATACCACAGCCACAGCAACGTAAGATCTATGTCATGTCTGTGACCTATACCATAGCTCAAGGCAACACCAGATCCTTAACCCACTGAGCAAGGCCAGGGATTGAACCTGCGTCCTCATGGATGCTAGTCAGATTCATTAACCACTGAGCCACGATGGGAACTCCTATCTTGGTGTATAAATCTTTTTATAAGTTGTTGGATTCAGTTTGCTAGTATTTTGATGAGTATTCTGGAGTGTATGTGCATTGGACTGTAGTCTTCTTATGATGTTTTTGGTTTTGGTATCAAGGTAACATTGGACCTCATAGAATGAGTTGTGTTCCCTGCTAATCTATTTTTGGGAAGAGATGTGAAGAATTGGTATTATTTCTCTTTATGCTTGATAGAATTCTCTAGTAAAATCACCTGAGTTTGAGCTTTTCTCTCTGGGATTTTAAAAAATTACTAGTTCAATCAGTCTTTTTACTTGTTATAATCTATTCAAAAATTTTTATTCTTTCTCACATATATTTCAGTGATTTCATATAGTTTATTTAATTTTTGGCAATAATTTTTCATAATATTCCTTTAAAGTCCTTATTATTTCTGTAAAGATGGTAGTCATGTCCTCCTTTCGTTTCTCATTTCGGTAATTCGAGTCTTCTCTCTTTTTCTTGGTTAACCTAGTTAATAGTTTGTTAATTCTGTTGATATTTTCAAAGAAACAACTTTCAATTTTGTTGATTCTCCCTATTGTTTTTTTTTTTTTTTTGTCTTTTGTCTTTTTGTTGTTGTTGTTGTTGCTATTTCTTGGGCCGCTCCCGCGGCATATGGAGGTTCCCAGGCTAGGGGTTGAATCGGAGCTGTAGCCCCCGGCCTACGCCAGAGCCACAGCAACGCGGGATCCGAGCCGCGTCTGCAACCTACACCACAGCTCACGGCAACGCCGGATCGTTAACCCACTGAGCAAGGGCAGGGACCGAACCCGCAACCTCATGGTTCCTAGTCGGATTCGTTAACCACTGTGCCACGACGGGAACTCCCTCCCTATTGTTTTTTAGTCTTTATTTAGTTAATTTCTAGTTAATTTCTGTTCTAATCTTTATTATTTCCCTCCTTCTCCTGTACTTCTCTTCTAGATTTTTAAGGTGAAAGCTAGATTATTGTTTGAAATATTTCTTCTTTTCTAATATAGGCACTTATAGATATAAATATTCCTCCAAATATTGCTTTAGCTGCACCCATACATTTTAGTATATTGTGTTTCTGTCAAAGTATTTTATTTCCCTTGTTATTCCTTTTTTGACTCCCTGATTATTTAGGAGTGTGTTTAATTTCCATATATTTGTGGATTTCCCAGATTCTCTGGTTTTATTGATTTTTAACTAATTTTCACTTTAAGTGGAGAACATATTTTGTATTATTTCAATCCTTTTAAATTACTGAGGCTTGTTTTATGATCTAATATATGATTTACCCTGGAGAATGTTCCATGTGTATTTATTTGAGAAGGGTATGTTTATAGCTATTGTTGAATGGAGTGTTCTATAAATGTCTGTTAGGCTAGTTGATAGTATTGTTTAAGTCATCTACACATTTGTTGATCTTCTGTCTAGTTGTTCTACCCATTATTGAAAGTGGGGTATTGAAGTCTTCAAAAATTATTCTTGAATTGTTTATTTCTTCCCTCAATTCTGTCAGTGTTTACTTCATGTAATTTGGATCTCTTTCATTAGGTGCATATATTTATATTTTTATATCTTCCTGATGAATTGACACTTTTATCATTATAAAACATTTTTTAGTAAGAATTTGTCAAAGTCCATATTTTATATTAGTGTAGCTACTCCAGCTATATTTTGGTTACCACATGACATATCTTTTTCCATCCTTTTATTAATTTATTTACATTTAATGCAGTTACTGGTATAATTAGAATTATGCCTGCCATTTGCTATTAGTTCTCTATATGTTTTATGCCTTTTTTGTTTCTATATTACTTCATTACTGCCTTCTTTACTGTTAATTAGCTATTTTAGTGTACCATTTTTAGTCTCTTGTCATTTATTTCACCATGTATTTTTGATATTTTTTTAGTGGTTGTCCTAGAGATTAAGATCTTAATTTAAAACATTCTAATCTGGATTAATATAAAACTAATATGAATAGCATGCAAAGCTTTTTCTCTCATATATTCATTCCTTCCTCTCTCCTTTGTGCTGTTACTACAATATATATTTAAACTTTATACATTACAAGCCCATTAATACAATTCTACTATTATTGCTTTATGCCATTGCCTTTTAAAAGTATTTTACATTATTTATTTTTATTTTTTCTTTCTTTTCTTTCTTTTCTTTTTTTTTTTTTTTTTTTTTTTTTTTTTGCTTTTCAGGACTACACCCACAGCATATGAAAGTTCCTGGACTAGGGGTCAAATTGGAGCTACGGCTGCTGGCCTACACCACAGCCACAGCAACACAGGACCCAAGCCATGTCTGCAACCTCAACCACAGCTCATGGCAACACCAAATCCTTAATCTACTGAGCAAGGCCAGGAATTGAACCCACATCCTCATGGATACTAGTCTGATTTGTTTCTGCTGAACCACAATGGGAACTCCCACATAATTTATTTTTCTGTTCACACTTATAACCACTCCACTGCTGCATCCCTCAGTAATATATCCTAATTTAATGTGTGGGGTTTATGTTTGAATGTGTGGGGTTTTTTGTTATGCCATTGTCTTTTAAGTCAGGTCAAACAAAAATGCAATAGTACTGTTTTCTATGTACCAATGTAGTTACCTTTAACTGTACTCTTGATTTCTTTCTGTGGATTCAGGTTACCATATAAAGTCCTTTCATTTCAGCCTAAAGAACTCACTTCAGTATTTCACATGTGGAAGGTCTCGCAATGAGGAATCATCAGTAAGTAGGGCTAGTAATGGAGTATCTGTTTGTTTTTTAAATGTTGGAATGCCTTAATTTCTCCTTAATTTTCAAGGGTAGTTTTGCTGGAAAGAGAACTCTTGCTTAACCTTCTTTTTCTTTCAGAACTTTTTTTTCTTCTTTCAGCACTTTTATTTGTCATCCCACAGACTTTTGGCCTTTTCGGTTTCTGATGTAAAGTTAGCTTCTCATAATCTCATTAATCCCATTACTTATCACTTTCATGTGATTTTTCTCTTACTGCTTTCGAGTTTCTCTCTCTGTGACTTCTATCAATTGACTGTGGCACGTCTATATGTGAATCTCATTGCATTTATCCTATCTGAAGTTCATTGAGCTTCTTGGATATTTAGATTGGTATTGTTGGATTTTTAAAATCAAACTTGGAACTTTGAGTGATTTTTTTAAGTATTCTTTCTGCCCTTTTTTTTTCTTATCTCCTTCTGGGACTACCATTATGCATGTGTTGATACACTTGATGGTGTCCCATGTGTCTCAGAGGCTTTGTTCATTTTGATTCATCGTTTTCTTTTTTCTTTTTAGTCTTCAGACTGGAAAATCTCAGTTAAAGTCTGCTGATTCTTTCTTCTTTCATCTCAGATCTGCTATTGAGCCCATCTTGTGAATTTTTCCATCTCAGTTACTATACTTTTCATCCCTAGAATTTCTATATGATTCGTGTGTGTATGTGTATGTGTGTTAAAATATACATAGCATAAAAATTACCATTTTACCCTCTTTTGCGGTAGTAAATATAAATTTATTGTACATATTTTATCTACTTTTCATTTTATTGTGATAAAATAGACATAACATAAAATTTACCATTATAACCATTTTAAGTGTATGTATTATTGTCATTAAGTACATTCACAATGCTGTACAACCATCACCAACACTTAACTCTAGAATCTTCCATACCTATTAAACAATAACTCTCATTTCCTCCCTCTCTTCAGCTCCTGTAACTGCCATTCTACTTTGTTTCTATGAATTTGATTACTCTAGGTATCTGATGTAAGTGAAATCATAAATATTTGTCCTTTTCTGTCTGGCTTATTTCATTTAGCATAATGTCCTCGAGTTTTATCCATGCTATAGCATTTATCAGATTTCCCTCCTTTTTAAGGCTGAATGATATCAATTGTACATACATTTTGTTCACCCCTTCATTCATCTATGGACATTTGGGTTGTTTCCACCATTTGACTATTGTGAATAATGTTACTATGAAGAACGTATGTATATTAATATCTATTCAAGTCCTGGCTTTCAATTATTACCCATAAATGGAATTTCTGGATCATATAGTAATTCTATTTTTAATTTTTTCTCTTACTGTTTTTCACAGCAGATGCACCATTTTACATTCCCATTAGCAATGCACAGAATTCTGATTTATTTTTGTTCTGGCCAATACTTATTGTTTTCTGTTGTTTTGTAGGATTTTTGGTTTAGGGCTTTAAAAAAATAAGAGTCATCCTAATGGTTATGGTGTCTCATTGTGATTTTGATTTGCATTTTCATAATGATTAATGATATTGAGCATCTTTTCATGTACTTATTGACCATTTGTATATCTTCTTTGCAGACATGTCAAGTCCCTTGTCCATTTTTGAATTGGGTTGTTTGTTTTTTGTTGTTGTTGAGTTTTAGGAGTTATTTATATACTCTGGATATTAATTCTTTATCAGCTATGTGATTTGCAAATTATTTTCCCATTCTATTGGCTGTCTTTTCATTATATTGATGTATCTTTCAATGCACAAAAAATTTTAAATTTTGAGGTCAAATTTGTCTATTTTTCCATTTGTTGCCTGTGCTTTTGGTGTCAGTTCAATGCCAGTAAGATTTCCTCCCATGTTTTCTCCTAAGAGTTTTAGAATTTTAGCTCTTATGTTCAGGTCTTTGCTCAACTGAGTTAATTTTTGTATATGGTGTTAAGTAAGGAACCAACTTCATTCTTTCACATGTGGATATCCAGTTTTATCAGCACCAATGTTTGAAAAGACTGTCCTTTTCCCACTGAATGGTTTTGGCATCTTTGTCAAAAATCATTTGTCCATATACACTAGGGTTTGTTTCTGTACTCTCCATTCTATTCCTTCAGTCAAGCTGTCTGTCCTTATGTCAGTATCCTGCTGCTTTGGTCACTGTAGCTTTGTAGTAATGTATAAAATCTAGAAGTATAAGTATTCTGACTTTGTTGTTCTTTTTCAAGAGTATTTTGGCTGAGTTCCCTAAGCTTGTATATGAACTTTAAGACGGTTTTCCTATTTCTACAAAAAAACCCCACACAAAACAAACAAAAACAAAAACAAAACAAAAAAACAAACACTGTTGGAATTTTAATATCAATTGCATTGAATCTGTAGATCTCTTAGGGTAAATACTGTCATCTTAATTATATCAAATCTTCCAATCCATGAATATGGGATATTTTTCCAATTTATATGTCTTCTTTCATTTTTTTAAGCAACATTTTGTAGTTTTCAGTGTACAAGACTTTCACCTCCTTGGTTAAGTTTATTTCTAAGTATTTTGTCCTTTTTTGATGCTATTGTAAATGGACTTATTCTTGCAATTTCCTTTTTGGATTGTTCATTGTTAATGTTTAGACACACAATTGACTTTTTGTGCTGAGTTTGTATCCCGCAACTTTGCCAAATTTGTTTATTAGTTTTAACAACTTCTTGTGGAATCTTTAGGTTTTTCTACATATAAGATTATATCTTCTTCAAAAAGAAATAATTTGACTTCTTCCTTTCCAATTTGGATGCCCTTTAATTCTTCAGACATGGTTTCTTCCAGTTTTTAAAAAACATATTCCTATATTAACCTTGTATCCTACAGCCTTGTTATAACTGCTTATTAGTTCTAGGAGTTTGTGTTGATATTTTTAGATTTTCTGCATGGACAACCATACTGCCTCTGAACAAAGTTTTATTCTTCCTTTACCTTATGTATACCTTTTCGTTTTATTGCATTAGCTAGGTCTTCCAGTACAATGTTGAATAGGAGTGGTGAGAGCAGACATCCTTGCTTTATTTCTGATGTTAGTAGGAAAGCATCTAGATTCTCACTATTAATTATCTTACCTATAAATTTTTGTAGGTGTTCTTTATCAAGAAAATTTTCATCGTGAATTGATCAAGTGCTTTTTTCTGCGTCTATTGATATAATCATACAATTTTTTTTAGCCTGTTGATGTGACAGATTCGTTTAACTGATTTTTGGTGAATATATTTTATTATAGCTGATTTCAAGTCTTTGCATAGTAAATCAGACTGTTCTTCCTCAGGGACAGTTTCTATTAGTTACCTTTTATTTGCATGTCTTATAAATTTTTGTTGAAAATTTTACTTTCAATACTATAATGTAGCAAATCTGGAAACCGGTTTCTCCCTGTTCTTCAAGGTTTGTTTTTGTTATTGCTTGTTTTGTTTGTTTGTTTGGTTGGTTTTGGTCTTTTCTAGGGCCACACCCACCACATGGAGATTCCCAGGCTAGCGGTCTAATCGGAGCTGTAGCTGCTGGCCTACGCGAGAGCCACAGCAATGTGGGATCCAAGCAACATCTGCGACCCACACCACAGCTCACAGCAATGCCAGATCCTTAACCCTCTGAGCAAGGCCAGGGATCAAACCCACAACCTCATGGTTCCTAGTCACATTTGTTAACCACTGAGCCACGACAGGAACTCCTACTGCTTGTTTTAATTCTTATTGTTTGCCTGTTTATTGACTTTTCCTAACTAATTCTGTAAAGCATATTTTCTGTCATATGTGGCAACTAGAACTTGGTGAGCTTAGTGGTCAACTAATTATTGAACAGAAATTTCCTTAAATGCCTTGAATGAATCATCATCAGTGCTTTGATGAGAGTCTGTGTGTGTGTATTTGTATGTGGGTATGTGGGTGTGTACGTGTGTGTGTGTGTGTGTGTGTGTGTGTGTGTGTGTGTATTGGGGCACTCCTTCAGTGTTCCAGTTGTTTATAACTCTGCCTTAGACATCGTTTCCTACCTTCATCAAGTCCCAATGTCAGCCAGAGGTAAAAACGTAGGGCCTTTTCAGGTATATTTGTGCATGCACACAGCCCTGTAAATTACAAGTGGCCTCCTAGATCCCCAGAAATATGATATGTCAGAAATGTCAGAGCATTTCAAAGTGCCCTAGGAACTTCTCATTCTCTATATCTTCATTTTTAGTTTTTTGACCAGATTGTCCCTCGTTTGTCTCAATTGGTACTGCTGCTATGGTATTAAATAATTGTTATTGATTGCTTTCAACAAATGATCTAAGGATAAGATTTTTCCCACCGAATGAACTCTGAGCCAGGTCAAATTAAAACTCTGTAAAATACTTTTCCAAGGAACTGGTAGACAGGTCAAGTAGTGACAATTCTCTTGAAATTAGGCTTTTGAGGATGGCCAAACCCGTCTGCCCCATCTGTGCACTGATAGGCTGCTCATTTCCCAGGCTACTGTGGAACTTGGGATAAAGAGATGGGAATAAGAGGTACAAACCTCACAAAACTAGCTGTACCAAGAAAGTAGTTTTTTTTTTTTTTTTTCAAATAATGCTCCTCAGATGATTGCAAGCTTTTGATTAGTTTTCAGAGTTCTGGAAAAGTTGACTTTAACCATTTGTGTTGGAGTTTTTGCTACTTTTAAGGAGTAGCAGATTTTTGGAGGTCCTTATCCCACCATTCCCAATGTCCTGCTCTGAATGACTCTGGACAGACAGACATCTGTGAATGAAGAAACAGCATGTGCAAAAGATAGAGATAGGAAAGTTCATGCCTTATTTAAGACTGGTAAATGACCCTGAGTAGCTACACCACATGGAAAGTGAGGAGGATGTATATTATTCAGCCTTCTTTATGTTGCATACAACTCAAAACCAATGCAAATAAGCTTCAGGGTTTGTTTGTTTGTTTTCCAGAAGGATATTAATCAGCTTACACAGTTGAAAAGGTTGTGGGTAGGTCTAGGTTCAGTTGGATCTGGAGCCTCATGCAATCATTATGACTCAGTTTTGTGCTCTCATTCTTTCAGTTTTTATGGTTATAAGATGGTGGCCTACAGGTCCAAGTTAACATCCTCAAAACTCCAAATTCAATGTAAAGAGAAGCGTTCTCTTCCCAACAATTATGCCAAAAGTTCCAAAACTAAATTTCTAAATTAATTGTGTCCATCTCTAAACTAGTAGCTGTCATCAAGGGAGATGGAGCCAGGCCAGAATCATGTGCTCTTATCTTGAGCCAAGAGTGGAATCAGCCCCTAAATGAACCACAGAGAGTGAACATGGGAATGGGGTCGTTCCCTAATGGATATATAGATTATCTTAGCAGAAGTTGAATAATTTACTGTATATAGCACAAGGAAGTGTATTCAATATCTTATAACAACCTATAACGGAAAAGAATCTGAAAGATGTATACAAACTAAATCACTTTGCTGTACATCAGAAACATTATAAATCGTCTTTAATAAAAAATAAAAAAGGAAAAAAAGAAATTGGATAATAAGGACTAATCATGCAAAAACAATATATACACCCTCTAGGAGAATGATAGATGCTGAAACTAAGAGGCTCTATAGATCTTGCCATCTCAGGCATCGCCCCACAGCCTTGACAACCACCCAACAAATATTAGCTGAAGACCTGCTGTGTTCTAGGGTCTGTACTGGGTACTGGGATACCAACTCTCAAGGAGGACCCAGTCTAGTTTTAGATACTCTCAACCTATGAGTTCCCTGTTGAGACTTTCCCAAGACATTATTTTGTCCAAATCTTTAATTATCCAGAATAGAAAATTGGTGCTCAGCAAATCAGTGAGAGAGCTGGTCCAAGGACCAGGTTGGCCTCTTTGTGCTACAGACATGGACTGCATTCATTCTTCAAGTTGTATTTCCAGACCACCTCTGAGGATCCTTCCCAGAATATCCCTACCCATGCTGGTACCTCCAACAGAATACTAACTGCATGTGAATTGAATCTAATTAACCCTTTCCTTGGGCTCAATGTTGAATTATTTTCCCTTGCTACTTTGCCCTCTGTCTAGCCTCAATATGTCTGCCTCCTTTCTCTATACTATTGGGTATCACATTCCACTTCTCTTGCCAACCACTAAGACACATTTGCAAGTAGTCACCTACATGGGTCACTCTGTTGGCAGCCCACAGAGGCAGCATTCAGATACAGGTAGTATGAGTCAAGAAGTCTTGTTCATATCCCACTCTGGGGAGCATGGAAACCCCTCTCACCCCCACCCTCAGAGGGTGCCCTGATGGGCAAAGCTGTCACTCTTTCTGCTACTGCCCTGACCAAGGAGAAGAGATGTATAGAACAGGTCACGGAATCACCCTGGGTGTTGCCCGAGTAAACTGACTTTGTCCTCCTCACAACCTGGATCTTTCCAGGCCCATCCATCAGTGAGGTCATTTGTGTATGCTCTGAGGCAGGGCAGCTCTGGCCCTTTCTTGGCTCTATTCCCTGACCCACAGGGCCATGACACTGCCCAGTCCTGGAAGCCACTCCATTGGCTTCCTCCATTGCCCAATCCTCTCTGTGGCTCACTGTAGTCTCGCTGTTCCACCAGCACCTCTCACCTGCATCACCACAGTTGCCTCATGACTGTTCTCACTGCTTCGCCACAGGCTTTCCTCCTACCATCAGCTTATTCTCTACACCAAAGCCAGAGGGATCCTGTTAAAACAGAAGTTGGGGCATGTCCCTCCTTCACTAAAAGCCCCCCTCCAGCTCCCACTTCACTCAGAATAAAATTCAAAGTCCTTATTCTAGCCTACAAGACCCTTTGCAAATGGCCCCTTCACAAATCTCTAACCACATCTCCTACCACCAGCTCCATCCTTCCCTCTTTTCCAGCACACTGATCTACTGGCTCTTCCACATAGAGCCAATCACATTCTCACTTGAGGATCTTTGCATAGGCTGTTCACTCTGCCTAGAATACATATCTCCCAGATATCTGCATGGTGTGCTCTCAGATCCACTTCAGATTGTCAATCAAATGTTACTTCCTTGGTAAAGTCTGCCCTTTTTTTTTTATAGTTTTTAACCCCTGCCCTACCCTAACATTCCCTATACATCTTCCCTACTTTTATTTTTCTCCCTGGACATTTTGGCATACAACACATTTTATTGGTTGATTTCACTGAGATCTGTGAGGCAGCAACTTTAGTCTGTTTTTCCAAATGCTTTATTCTCAGCACTTAAAACAATGCCCGGTACATATGAGATGCTTATTAAATATTTTTTGGATAAATAAATGAATGGATAGTCTTGAATAATCAAAATTTTGGATGGTTTTTTAGTCACGCAAAATCAGAACCAGAAAGTTACTTAGACCACTTCATCATACTGTCCACTCTCATTTGACAGGTGGGGAGACTGAGGGTCAGAGAGGAAAAAGGACTTGCCCAGTGTCGCAGAGGGAGTTAGTTTAGTCAGAAATCAGCACTTTAACCCATAGAATCAAGGAGCCTCTGTGGGCAGTTTTCTTGGGACCTATCTTCTCTTACAAGGAAGCACATAGCTGAACCCCTCTGCTCACACCCTCATCATCCCCTGCCCCACCCATCTGTCTACCTAGCCTTCTCACCCTGCATCTCGTGTGATTGGAGCTGGGATCTGACCCTAAAGCAGTGTTGTTCTAGCTCTCTGGTGGCTCTCTTTGGACTGCTCTGCTATGTGGCTCTTTCTTGAGGGTTAAGGACCAACTATGGTTGAGGGAGACTACTAGCAGCCGTGGTCATGAGGAGAAGGGAGGGGTCACGTGGGTGGGGGTGACAGGGTGGTGATGAATAGTGGGTATCGAATGCCTATTTTCTGCCAGGCATCACATCAGGCATTTCATATTCTCTTATTATCCTTAACACTTTAAATACGAAAGAATTATTTCCCTCATTTTGCCGATAAGGAAGCTGAAACTCAAAGACCAATGACTTGCCTAACACATAGCCAGTGAGCAGCAAAGCAAAGGTTCAATCCAAGACTGTTGGCCAATAGAGTCTAGAGTCTTTTTTTTTTTTGGCCACGCCCTTGGCATGCAGAACTTCCCAGGCCAGGGATTGAGCCTATGCTACAGCAGCAGCCTGAGCCACAGAAATGACAATGACAGATCCTTAACCCACTGAGCCACCAGGGAACTCTTCTAGAGTCTTTCTTTTATGATGTCTCCAGTCATGTCTCTGGATACTCCAATTCTAGACTGGGTCATAGCCAGGGGCTCAGAGCTGAAGGCCCCTCTTTCAGGCCCTTGTGTATGTACCCTGCAGGAGCAGTGGTTCTGGACCAGGGCACAGAGGCCTGGAGTTCTAGGAGGAATGTCAGTGTACTCCTATACTGCCTGGCCCAGGGCCTCCTTTCTCTCTGTCCCAGGCCTGTAGAGCTGGGCTTATTTTCAAGGCTGGATGAACGTTTTCCCCATGGAGTGTGGAGAGTCCACGGTTGAGCCAAATGGAGGCCCCTCCCATCACAGGAGAAGAGGGGAAAGGGGGAAGGGGAGCAGAGCCGCCTTCCAAAAGGGATAGCTTTGCTGAGTTTCAGCCTAATATCCTGGAGCTATTCCTAGGTAGATTGTGGTCAGTGGAATTATGCTTTTATCAGACTGCTGGGAGTTTCAATAAAATCTTTATAGCCGGGAAAGTTCTCTTTATGGAAATCAGATTATTGAAGTGCCTGCTTGGGGGAGGGCTTCACCAGCCTGCCTTTCTCCCCACTGTCTCCCTCCTCCTCTGCAGAACAGCTCCCCCCTCAGCTCCTTCCCTCCCCTCCTCACAGGCCCAGCAGCATTTGAGCTCCTCAAGGGAGACATGGAGAGGGCTTTGGCAGGTAGAGGGGCACCGAGAGGGCACATGAAAAGTGTGGGTGGGACTGCAAAAAGAATGTTGCAAGATAACCCACTCCCATTGTCCCACCATCGCCCCCATTGAGGAGCCCTGGTTTTGCCATTGCTGGGTCATTCTTTCTCTGATCCTGGCTCACTCTGTTGGCAGGTCCCATATTCTGAGTCTTAGCACACAGCTGAGCCCCTCCTCCCACCCCACCCCCATCTCCAACCCTGTCCATCTGTCTAGAGAGCCTTCCTGCCCAGCATCCTATGGGGCTGGAGTTTGGGTCGAACCCCAAGGCAGTGTTGCTCCAGCTCTATGGAAGCTTTTTTGAGAGTGCTTTGCCCTGTGGCTCTTTCTTGGGGGTGGAGGAGTAACTACAGTCAAGGCCCCCCACACTTTACCCCATAAACTGCCTGCTTGGGAAGGGCCTGCCCTAGGAGGTTTTCCTTGTGGCTTTCTGGGAGGTTTTAATTTAGCATAAGGAAAGTGGTTTGGGCCACTTTCAGGGCTAGAGTCTTTAAAAAGCCCCCTGAAATGTGGTGCTTTTGCCTATCAAGCTCTCTCACTGCATGCCTCCCAGCATCCTCCCTGGGAGATCTTCCATTAAGTGTCTAATTCAAGAGGCATCATGTCCTCTGAGGAATGATTGAAGGAGCTGGAAAAGAGAAGACTGAAGAGGCCAGGGGTTTTGTGTTCAGCCCTTTAAAGGGCCGTCATGGGGCAGAGGAAGTGTGTGTGTTCTGTGTCCCCAGAAGTAGAGTTAAACTAGGGCCCTGCTGGTATTTTTACTCTGTTATCATCTGGAATCATCTGAACAACAATGCGAGGTAAGGAATATTGTCCCCAGTTTACACATGAGGAAACTAAGAGCCAGGTCCACACAGGTGGGAAGGGGCGGGACTGCCTTTCAAAGCCTGGTCACCTGACATCAAATCTAGCATCCCCCGCATCCTGATCAATGGACAAAGGCCGCAAGTAGGCAGCATTGAGTTCACCATAGGCGGCCCTTCGAAATCACTCCACCAGCAGCCCCGCCTCACTCAAGCACAGTTTTCAGCAAGTTCCTGGAACTCCCTGTTGGATCCCATTTCTCCCCCACCCTGATCTTGCCCCTGCCCCACCCCTGTACCCCAGCTTCGCATCTGCCCCTGGCATTCCTCTTCCCCTGGGGGAGACACTCATTCTTCCCAAATGGACTTGCCCTCAGACTCTCCTCATTTTAGACCTCTCAGAACTTAACCCAGCCCAGGTAGTTTGCCTTATGCTTCCATCCTGTCCAATCCAGTCCTCCTGATTTAACATTAAAGAACTTTCTGAAGTTCCCATCATGGCACAGTGGTTAACAAATCCGACTAGGAACCATGAGGTTGCGGGTTCAATTCATGGCCTTGCTCAGTGGGTTAAGGATCCGGCGTTGCCATGAGCTGTGATGTAGGTTGTAGACACAGCTCGGATCCCTCATTGCTGTGGCTCTGGAGTAGGCCAGTGGCTACAACTCCAATTAGACCCCTAGCCTGGGATTCTCCATATGCCGCAGGAACGGCCCTAGAAAAGGCAAAAAGACAAAAAGACAAAAAAAAAAAAAAGGAACTTTTTAACACAGCTGTCCAAGGATGGATGGGCGGGGCCAGCTGCTCAGGGCCCAGGTATTGGGTGGGATGCTGCCCGAGCTGGGAATCTTTCCAACGATTTCTATTGACTTTGGCATTCATGTTCCTATGGAGCCCTTCTATGATCGTCCCCAGGTTTTTCCCTCTGCCTCTTGTTTCCCATTCTTTCTCTATCCCCACTCCCTCAGTCTCTTTTTTGTCCTTTTAAATTTATTCTTCCTCTTATTCTCTTTTTTTCTCTGTGCATTTTTACCTCTTCCTCCTTCTTTAAACTTCCATTTCTCTTTTTTCTTTTTCTTTTCTTGCCCTTGCTTGCCACATGAGGAAGTTCCCGGGTCAGGGACTGAACCCGTGCCACAGCAGCGAACTGAGCCACAACAGTGACAATGCCAGATCCTTAACCCATTGAGTCACCAAGAAATTCCATCTCCACTTCTGTTTCTGCTTCTGCTTTTCTGCATCTGTCTTCCTTCCCTCAATCCCAGTCTCTCTCTGTCTCTCTCCTCCCCCTTCCCCTCTCCTTCTCTCATACTTATCTCTCTGTTTCTTTGTCTCTCTAGTTCAGTCTTCCAGATCTTCCAGTCTCTCAGTCTTTCACTTTTACTCTGGGTCTCACTATGTTCTCTCTTTCTCTCTCATATTTTTCCATTTTTCTCTCTTTGTCTACCCTGCCCCAGACCTTCCCTTTAGAGCCTCCCCTGACTGAGGACCCACTCTATTTGCCACAGTCTGCCTTCCTCAGCTCTTTTTAAAGGAACCACCCATGTATTCTGTGTTTCTCCAGTCTCAATCTTCAACCTGTGTGAAGGCTGATACTGGGGGGTTGGATGAGCAAGGTCATCTTGGTCCCTGGGAAGCTAGAGGAAATCTTAGACCCTGTAACTTCTCTTTCAAAGAGAAGTGACACCTTCAGCTTCTTTCAGGCCCCAGCTGGAGCTTCTGGTCTGCTCAGAACCTGAAGGATTTATGAATGAGTCACTGACACTTAAGAAGCCCTGTCTTTGTGCCCAACTCCACTGTGGCCACACTTTGTCCATGTCTGGAGGTCGCTCCTCACCTTTGGTACTCACTTCGGTTCTGGCCTCATATTCATTTCAGAAGAGCTTGATGCCTGCTCCTGAAAGAGCAGAAAGAAGCTCAGTAAAGCTGGAGTATATAGTCAGGGATGGTTACTTGGAGGGAGGAGATGTCAGGGGATGAGACTTGAGAGGTAGCCTGGGGCCAGGCCAGCTAAAGAGTTTGGACTGTATCTTGAGGCTGCTGGGAGATATTGAAGGTTGTTAAGCAAGGGAAGGGAAATGATCTATCTGTAACTTACAAGATCACTGTGTAGATACTGGATTATAGGGGAGCAAGACTGGAACCAGGGAGACCATTGAGAAGGCCATTGTATAGTTCAAATAAGAGGCAGCAGAGGAGTTCCCATGATGGTTCAGCTGTTAACAAACCCAACTAGTATCCATGAGGATGCATGTACGATCCCGGGCTTCCTCAGTGGGTTAAGGATCTGGCGTTGCTATGGCTCTGGCATAGGCCATCAGCTATAGCTCCGATTTGACCCCTAGGCTGGGAACCTCCACATGCTGCGGGTGGGGCCCTAAAAAAATTTAAAAGGCCAGAGTGGCAGTGGCAGTGGATATGGAGAAAGTGGACTTTTTCTGTTACGTTTAGAATGCAGCAGCAGTAATGAGGCTTGGTGGTTGATTAGTTGTAGGTATGGTAGAGAGGGAGATGTGAAAGTCAGTTCTGACTTGCCCAATTGGTGGCTGGTGATGCCTGTCATTGGCACAGAAATCACAAGAGAAAGAACTGTCTGGAGACTAATCGAATTTGGAATCGGCCATGTGGAATTTGAAATGCTCATGGACCATCTATGAGGTTGAGAGAGCGGTCAAGCCAGTGGCAGATCCTGGATTTTAGAAGGTAAGTCTGGGGTAAAAATGGGACTAGAGGTGTGGGAGATACCAGCAAAGAGACAGGAAGTGAAGCCGTGAGAGTGGGTGAGCTGGGCCCAAGCAAGAACAGACCACGAAAGAGGGCTAAGGTTAGGGCCTGGGGGAACTTTCGGAATGAGTAGAGCAA
This sequence comes from Sus scrofa, assembly GCF_054392235.1. NCBI lineage: Eukaryota > Metazoa > Chordata > Mammalia > Artiodactyla > Suidae > Sus > Sus scrofa. The sequence continues at coordinate 65,461,053 of NC_139401.1, forward strand.
GAGAGAAATCTGTCAAGACAACTGAGCAGGGTTGGATCAGAGTGGCAAGAGTACATTTAGAGAATTCACAGCCAAGAGAAGAGGGTATTGCCAAAAGGAGAGGGTGATCAACCATGTCAAATTTTGTGAAGTCAAATATGAGGAAGAGAAAGCATCCAGTAGATTTGTGACTAGAAGAGCCTCAGTGACTTTCATAAATGCATTTTTAAACAGCAATGGGCATGGGAAATGGACAGCAGTAGTTGAAAAGGTGAGAACAGCTGAGTGTGTCTGCCCTAAATTCGGTCACATTCCACTCTCCCTAATTGTGTTCCTCTGATTTGGAGTAAAGAGGAGCCTGCAGGCTTCCATTGCTTTCCATTCTATCCGGGTCTGCTGCTCTCTCCCCCATTCTACTCCACACACACACACACACACACACACACACACACACACACACACTTCCTCGCTTCCTTCTGCTTCAGCAGGCTGAATACTAGGGCTTCCCCCACCCCCTTTCCCACTTCAGACTCAGAAATAAATTGCTCACTGCCCCAATGGTGAAACCTTATCTGGTCTGGTAAAAACGTGCGTCTGGAGCAGCTGAGCTCCACGTTTCAGCCAAGGGGGTGAGCTGGCCTCTGGCTGGCTTGCCTGCAGCCTGGGGTGGGAGTAGTGATGGGAGATGGAGGGGAGGACACAAAGCAAGACTAGGATGGGTGTGAGGAGCCAAGAAGGGGCAGGGAATGAAGAAGGAAGATGAAGAAGTGGGAATCCCATAATTGGAAGCACTTTCTCGAGTCACAGATTTGCATTTAAATCTCAGCTTCACTACTTCCTACCTGGGTGGCAAGTAACTTTCCTCTCTTAGCCTCAATTTGCTCATCTGCAAAATTAGTTTAATAATAACACCTACCTCATTTGTACTCTTCATTGGGCAGAGTATCTTCCTTCTATTATTATCATTATTATTCTTATTTCAGGATGGAGCCGATATTAGGAGAAGGCCAGGTGGCTCTCTGGGGTCTTTGCCTGGGCTAAGGAAGAAACCTCCCAGGGCCCGGTAGTCTCTGCTTGGATTTCCAGGGAGGGCTCAAAGGATTCTAACACTAGAGAAAGAGGCAGCAAAGATGTAGTAAGCAAGAATCAAAGAATGGTCATTTTCAGAGTTCCTGCTGTTGCACAGCAGTTTAAGGATCCAGCATTCTCTCTGTGGCAGCTTGGGTCACTGCAGATGTGCAGATTTGATACCCAGCCTGGGTGCAATGGGTTAAGTATTCAGCATTACTGCAACTATGGCGTAGGTTGCAGCTGCACCTTGGATTAAATCCCTGGCCCAGAAACTTCCATATGCTGTGGGTGCATGCCCCCCCCAAAAAAAAGAATGAAAGGAAAAGAATGGCCATTTAGCCCCAAGCTCAGCAGTTCCTGTTGTCCCTTTAGCTTTGACCCAGAGACAGCCTCCAGAAGGGAAGGCAGACAAGTGTCCCTCAGCTGCACACCAAAGCTCACCCATTTTCAGACCTACCTCTGGTAAGCCTCAACCATAGCTTTGCACAGAAATCTCTGGCCAACTGCTTGCCACATGTTGCCTGGGTTTCAGGGCAGGGGGAGCTTCTGATGCCGCAGGAGGGTGAGGAGAACAGAGGAGATCACTGAGCCTCATCCTTAACCCCCTGCCCAATGGGCTGGATATAGAGGCCAGTCCTGCCTTCAAGTGTAGTGCTAGTCATCTCCAGCCTTTCTTGCCCCTGGACCTGTATGGTCCTGAGGAAACTCAAGCCATGTCTTCTCCCCTTTGCTGACTCCCCTACTCTTGCCCCTATCCCCAACCTTCTAGACCATCAAGAGCTTTCAGCAAAAGGAGATCTACTGCTGAGGGGATCATGGTTGATGAAAAAGAATCCATCATGACCCTGGGGTGGCAGGAAGTGGAGAAATGAGACATACTCTTGACGTTGAGGGGTGCCATCTCTTCCTGATTGGCAGGGCAGGAAATTGGGGCCTGGACCAGGGCAGAAGCCAAGCCAAAAGGGTTCCAGGGCTCTTCGAAGGGTGGTGTACCAGGAGGCAGCAATGGCAGACTGTCTGGATGTAATCAAGCTTGCTATGACCTCATGGGGAGAAGGGGGGAGCCCCCAGAAATGAGGGCTTTGGGCCTTGTTTTCACCAGTGGGGGAGGAAGAGGAGCCAGGTGGGGATGATCATGGTGCATTTAGTGGGGTGAGTGAGAAGGATAAAGATGGATGAGTCAGGAGAGAAGGGAGAAGCTAGAGGGGCAGCTTCAGGAAAGAAGCCACATGCTCCATTGACTTGGACTCAAAGCTTTGGGAGGACCAGTCTGGGAAGCAGGTTCTGGGGAGGAGCTCCCAGCATCCCCTACTTCATGGATTCCAAGTGCAGCTCTTTCATGGACAGGCCAAGGCAGCAGCATGTGGCGAGGTGGATTTTTTATGGGTTCTGGTCCTTGCTTGTAGGGTGAGATTGGTAGGTGGTGTAGCTGGCAAGGACTCCAGGTGACAGCCCTACAAGATCCAGTGTAGGAAGATCATGTCTTTATGGACGATCCTCTGGGGAGGTCTGCCGGGCAGAGCAGGAAAGGCAGAGTCCACGATGCAATGCAAGAACATTGGGGAAGGGCTGAAGCCCAGGTCCCATGATAATCTGGTGAAGGAGCTGGAGCTTCATAGCATTGAGCATAGAAAACAAGGGAATGTGATCTCTGCAGTCAAAGCTCTGAAAGGCTGTCATGGGCAGAGGGAGCAGATGGTGTCAGGGGGCAGAGATCACTGGGAGAAAGCCGCAGGGAGACAGAATTCTTCACCTCAATCCAAGAAAGAATTTTCTCAAGAGCTGTCCATGCTCAAAGCCAGAAGGTGGGTCCTGTCACTGGAGGTCTGTCAGCAAGGGCTGGCTGACCACTTTGTAAAAATTCAAAAAGTAACTGAGAGTGTTCCCTGGGCATCCTCTGGCCATCCTGTCATGACATTCTCTTGATTCCCTGACCTAGATGGGTTACTTCTGTGAGATGGAGTCCAAGGAGTTAGTACCTACTGCTCAAGTTCTCAGAGGGGCTGTGACTTGAGTCTGTATCCCAGAATCTTAGCTTGATGCAGTAGTATCATGTGGCCATTTATTATATGGCACTGCTGTTCTCTTATTTTCTGCCCCGCTGGCCTCCAGCCTCCCAGACCATCAGCATCTCCTCACACTGAGTACAGTCGACCTGTTTAATGATCATTTTTTTTCATACCGCATGGCTCCTAACAGCTTCATATGGAGCTTAACTCAAGGCAGTGACTGGTTCCAACTTCATGGTCAATCGAAGGTATTCTCAAGGATAATTTTGACCATCTGCAGCTGTGCCTTACAGGCTGATTTGAGATGCTATGTCCATATAGGGTAGAGCACTATTTCACTGAATGCTCAATAATGTTGCTAGGCACCGAGTGCTGGGAAAAGAAGGGTTGGAGGCCTGGACAGAAAGGATCTCTCCCTGGATGCCTGGGACTTCCATCTCTCCCTTAACACAGGCCAATCACCCTATCGATTGTCCTTGCTCCTTAGCTGGAGATTCTGTTGGTTCTGCTTTCTAAAGTAATCCAGAGTCCAACCATTTTTTCCCACCTCGTCACTTCCACCTTGGTCCAAGCCACCATCGCCTCTCATTGGGACAATCCCTAGAGCCTCCTTACTTCTTTGTCAGTGCTTACTCTTGCCCTTCTTATATCTATTCACCTCAGAGCCATGATTTTTTGTGCCTTTTTAAAAAATTATACTTGATTTAAAATGTTTTGCCAATTTCTGCTGTACAGCAAAATGACCCAGTCATTGTGTGTGTGTTGTATTGTGTGTGTGTGTGTGTGTGTGTGTGTGTGTGTGTGTGTGTGTGTGTGTATTCCCCTTCTTATATTATCTTCCATCATGGTCTATCCCAAGAGACTGGATATAGTTTCCTCATAGCCATCATTGTATTTTTGCTAAGACTTAAGTCTGATCCTGTCACTTATCTCCTCAAAACCCTCCAATGGCTCCATTATCCTCAGAACAAAAGCCAAATGATTTACAAGGCCCTATAAGATCTGTCTGCCAGGCCACCTCCCTGACTCATTTCCCACTGCTGTCCTCTACGTACTCTACCTTCCATTCCCCAGACCCGATAAGCACACACACACCTCTATGCCTATACTCTTCCCTCTACTGGAGGCATTCTTTTCTTTTTTTTTTTTTTTTTGCTTTTTTTTTTTTCCACTGTACAGCAAGGGGGTCAGGTTATCCTTACATGTATACATTACAATTACATTTTTTCCCCCACCCTTTCTTCTGTTGCAACATGAGTATCTAGACATAGTTATCAAAGCTATTCAGCAGGATCTCCTTGTATATCTATTCTAAGTTGTGTCTGATAAGCCCAAGCTCCCCCGATCCCTCCCACTCCCTCCCCCTCCCATCAGGCAGCCACAAGTCTCTTCTCCAAGTCCATGATTTTCTTTTCTGAGGAGATGTTCATTTGTGCTGGATATTAGATTCCAGTTATAAGTGATATCATATGGTATTTGTCTTTCTGGCTCATTTCACTCAGGATGAGAGTCTCCAGTTCCATCCATGTTGCTGCAAATGGCATTATGTCATTCTTTTTTATGGCTGAGTAGTATTCCATTGTGTATATATACCACCTCTTCCGAATCCAATCATCTGTCGATGGACATTTGGGTTGTTTCCATGTCCTGGCTATTGTGAATAGTGCTGCAATGAACATACGGGTGCATGTGTCTCTTTTAAGTAGAGCTTTGTCCGGATAGATGCCCAAGAGTGGGATTGTGGGGTCATATGGAAGTTCTATGTATAGATTTCTAAGGTATCTCCAAACTGTTCTCCATAGTGGCTGTACCAGTTGACATTCCCACCAACAGTGCAGCAGGGTTCCCTTTTCTCCACAGCCCCTCCAGCACTTGTTATTTGTGGACTTATGTATGATGGCCATTCTGACTGCTGTGAGGTGGTATCTCATGGGAGTTTTGATTTGCATTTCTCTTATAATCAATGATGTTGAGCATTTTTTCATGTGTTTGTTGACCATCTGTATATCTTCCTTGGAGAAATGTCTATTAAGGTCTTTCCATTGATTGATTGGCTTTTTTGCTGTTGGGTTGTATAAGTTGCTTTTATATTCTAGAGATTAAGCCCTTGTCGGTTGCATCATTTGAAACTATTTTCTCCCATTCTGAAAGTTGTCTTTTTGTTTTCTTTTTGGTTTCCTTTGCTGTGCAAAAGCTTTTCAGTTTGATGAGGTCCCATGGGTTTATTTTTGCTCTAATTTCTATTGCTTTGGGAGACTGACCTGAGAAAATATTCATGATGTGGATGTCAGAGAGTGTTTTGCCTATGTTTTCTTCTAGGAGTTTGATGGTGTCTTGTCGTATATTTAAGTCTTTCAGCCATTTGGAGTTTATTTTTGTGCATGGTGTGAGCGTGTGTTCTAGTTTCATTGCTTTGCATGCAGCTGTCCAGGTTTCCCAGCAATGCTTGCTGAATAGACTTTCCTTTTCCCATTTTATGTTCTTGCCTCCCTTGTCGAAGATTAATTAACCATAGGTGTCAGGGTCAATTTCCAGATTCTCTATTCTGTTCCATTGGTCTGTCTGTCTGTTTTGATACCAGTACCACACTGTTTTGATGACTGTGGCTTTGTAGTATTTCTTGAAGTCTGGGAGAGTTATGCCTCCTGCTTGGTTTTTGTTTCTCAGGATTGCTTTGGTGATTCTGGGTCTTTTGTGGTTCCATATAAATGTTTGGATTGTTTGTTCTAGTTCTGCGAAAAATGTCCTGGGCACTTTGATAGGGATTGCATTGAATCTGTAGATTGCTTTGGGTCGTATGGCCATTTTTACAATATTGATTTTTCCAATCCAGGAGCATGGAATATCTTTCCATTTCTTTACATCTTCTTTGATTTCTTTGATGAAAGTTTTATAGTTCTCGGCATATAGGTCCTTTACCTCTTTGGTCAGGTGTATTCCGAGGTATTTGATTTTGTGAGGTGCGATTTTAAAAGGTATCGTATTTTTGTATTCCTTTTCTAATGTTTCATTGCTGGTATACAGAAATGCAACTGACTTCTGAATGTGAATCTTATATCCTGCTACTTTGCTGAATTTATTAATCAGTTCAAGTAGTTTTGGGGTTGAGTCCTTCAGGTTTTCTTTTTTTTTTTTTTTGTCTTTTGTCTTTTTGTTGTTGTTGTTGTTGTTGTTGTTGTTATTGTTGCTATTTCTTTGGCCGCTCCCGCGGCATATGGAGGTTCCCAGGCTAGGGGTCCAATGGGAGCTGTAGCCACCGGCCTACGCCAGAGCCACAGCAACGCGGGATCCGAGCCGTGTCTGCAACCTACACCACAGCTCACGGCAACGCCGGATCGTTAACCCACTGAGCAAGGGCAGGGATCGAACCCGCAACCTCATGGTTCCTAGTCGGATTCGTTAACCACTGCGCCACGACGGGAACTCCCGGGTTTTCTATGTATAGTATCATGTCGTCTGCATACAGTGACAGTTTGATCTCTTCTCTTCCTATGTGGATGCCTTTTATTTCTTTTGTTTGTCTAATTGCTGTGGCTAGGACTTCCAAAACTATGTTGAAGAGCAGTGGTGAGAGTGGGCATCCCTGTCTTGTTCCACATTTGAGTGAGAAGGCTTTCAGTTTTTCCCCATTGAGGATTATATTTGCTGTGGGTTTATCATAAATGGCTTTGATTATGTTCAGGAATGTTCCCTCTATACCCACTTTGGCGAGGGTCTTGATCATGAATGGATGTTAGACTTTGTCAAATGCTTTTTCTGCGTCTATTGAGATGATCATATGATTTTTGACTTTTTTTTGTTAATGTGGTGTATGATGCTGATTGATTTGCGTATGTTGAACCATCCTTGTGAACCTGGGATGAACCCAACCTGGTCATGGTGTATAATTTTTTTGGTATGTTGTTGGATTCGGTTGGCTAAGATTTTGTTGAGAATTTTTGCATCTATATTCATCAATGATATTGGGCGATAGTTTTCTTTTTTGGTGGTATCTCTGTCTGGTTTTGGAATGAGGCTGATGGTGGCATCATAGAATGTCTTTGGGAGTATTCCTTCTTCTTCAACCTTTTGAAAGAGTTTAAGGAGGATGGGCACCAATTCCTCTTTATATGTTTGATAGAATTCACCTGTGAAGCCATCTGGCCCTGGACTTTTATTTGTAGGGAGTGATTTTATGACCTTTTCAATTTCATTTCTAGTGATCGGTCTGTTCAGTTGGTCTGTTTCTTTTTGATTCAGTTTTGGCAGGCTGTAAGATTCTAGAAAGTTGTCCATTTCTTCCAGATTGTCAAATTTGTTGCCGTATAGTTGTTCATAGTATTCTCTTATGGTTTTTTGTATTTCTGCTGTATCCGTTGTGATTTCTCCTTTTTCATTTCTGATTTTGGTTATTTGGGTTCTTTCTCTCCTCTTTTTAGTGAATCTGGCCAGGGGTTTGTCAATTTTGTTCACCTTTTCAAAGAACCAGCTCTTGGTTTTATTAATTTTCTCTATTGTTTTTTGAGTCTCTATATTATTGATTTCTTCTTTGATCTTTATCATTTCCTTCCTTCTGCTGACTTTAGGACTTTTTTGTTCTTCTTTTTCTAATTCATTTAGGTGGAGGGTTAAGTTGTCCATTTGGAATCTTTCTTCTTTTTTGAGAAAGGCCTGTATTGCTATAAATTTCCCTCTGAGCACTGCTTTCGCAGCATCCCATAGATTTTGAGAGGTTGTGTCTTCATTATCATTTGTTTCAAGGTATTTTTTAATTTCCTTCTTGATTTCCTCATTGACCCATTGGCTTTTTAGTAGCATGTTGTTTAGTCTCCATGTAGTAGGTTTTTTCTCTTTCCTTTTCCCATGGTTGATTTCTAATTTCATGGCATTGTGGTCAGAGAAGATACTTGAGATAATTTCTACGCTCCTCAATTTATTGAGATTCGCTTTGTGTCCCAATATGTGATCGATTCTTGAGAATGTTCCATGAGCATTTGAGAAGAATGTGTATGCTGATTTTTTTGGATGTAGTGTCCTGAAGATATCAATGAAGTCTAACTTTTCTATTGTTTCCTTTAGGATCTCTGTTGCTTTATTGGTTTTCTGTCTAGAGGATCTGTCCATTGATGTGAGGGAGGTATTAAGGTCTCCTACTATGATTGTATTCTCATCAATATCTCCCTTTATGTCTGTTAATATTTGTTGTATGTATCTGGGTGCTCCTATATTTGGGGCATATATGTTGATGATAGTAACATCCTCTCCTTGGATGGATCCCTTAATCATTAAATAGTGTCCTTCTTTGTCTTTCTTTATGTCTTTTGTTTTAAAGTCTATTTTGTCTGATATGAGCGTTGCGACTCCTGCTTTTCTGTCTTGTTTATTGGCGTGAAATATTTTTCCCCAGCCTTTTACTTTCAATCTATATGTATCTTTTGTCCTAAGGTGAGTTTCTTGTAGGCAGCATATTGAAGGTTTTTGCCTTTTTATCCACTCAGCCAGTCTGTGTCTTTTGATTGGGGCCTTCAGTCCATTGACATTTAAGGTGATAATTGATAGATGATTATTTATTGCCATTTGAACCTCGTGTTCCAGTTGATTCTATGGTTCTCCATTCTTCCTTTCTTTTTTTTTTTTTTTTTTTTTGGTTGGATGGTCTCCTGTTGTTATCTGCTTGAGTGTATTTTTTTTTTCATTTTTTGCAAATGCAATATTTGGTTTTGGCTTGTGGTTGCCCTGTTTTTTTAAGTATGCTAACCCCTTCCCATAATTGTGTGTTTTAGCCTGATGGTCCTGTAAGTTCAAACACTTCATTACTATATTAAAATTAAGAAGAGAAACATACAAACAAACAAACAAAAAGGGTTATTTCCTTCCTAATATCCCTTGCCCACATTTTATGGTTTTGATGACTCTTTTTTATTTTTTTCTTTTTAATTTTATTTTGTTTGAAGCATGTTCATGATTAAATCTGTATGCTGGCTTATTTGAGTGACTGCTCTCTGATTGCAGTTTCCTCAGTCCTAGTTCTTCCTCTTCTTCTTCTTCTTCTTTTTTTTTCTTTTCTTTTCTCTTCCCTTTCCTTCCTTTCTTTTTGGTTTAGAGAAGCCCTTTCAATATTTCCTTTAACCTGGGTTTTGTGTTGCTGTATTCTTTAAGTTTTTGTTTGTTGGAAAAAATTTTTATTTCCCCTTCTATTTTAAATGATATTCTTGCTGGGTAGAGTATTCTAGGTTGCATATTTTTTCCTTTGAGCACTTTAAATATCTCTTGCCATTCCCTCCTGGCCTGTAGTGTTTCTGTAGAGAAATCAGCTGATATTCTTATGGGGGTTCCCTTGTAGGTAACATTCTGTTTTTCTCTTGCTGCCTTTAGGATCCTCTCTTTATCACTAACTTTTGCCATTTTTATTATGATGTGTCTTGGTGTGGGTCTGTTTGGGTTCAGTTTGTTTGGGGCCCTCTGTGCTTCTTGTATCTTGGACCCAGTATCCTTTAGATTTGGGAAGTTTCCATCGATAATTTCTTCAAATATATTTTCCATCCCCTTATCTTTTTCTACTCCTTCTGGAATTCCTATTATGCATAGATTGGCCCGCTTTATATTATCCCATAGGTCTCTTATATTGCTTTCCAGTTTTTTGATTCGGTTTTCTGTCTGTTGACCGGATTGAGTGATTTCCATTATTCTATCTTCCATATCACTGATTCGTTCTTCTGCATTATTCATTCTGGTTTTTACTGCCCCTAGTTCAGTTTGCATCTCTGCAAATGAATGTTCTAGTTTTTCTTGGCTCCTCCTTATATTTTCTAGCTCCTTTCTGAGGGTATCTGCATTACTGTTCATATCTTCTCTTAATTCCTTCAGTATTTTCACTATTTCTCTTGAACTCCAGGTTTGTCTGACTGCAGAGATCTGTTTCATTGCTGACTGTTTTAGGTGAGCTCTCCTGTTGGTTTGACTGGGGGTGGTTTCTCAGCTTCTTCATCTTTCTTGTTGTTTTCTTTCTCCTGAGGGAGTTGAACACTCCGTTATCGGGCAGTGTTTGCCTTGTCACTGACGTGGAATATTTCCTGAGGGCTGGCGTTGTTGGTCAATCTTTTTTGAGGCAGTGTGGCTTTTCTGGAGTGTTGATGGGGCTAACAGTGTTTCTTTGAAGCAAAGGAGGACTTCCTGAGGGCAGACAGGACTGGGAGGTCCACACCACGATGGTAGCAGATTTCACTTGGTCATGCAGAGCTTGCCCTGGTGTTTTTAGGCTGTGGGGTTCTTGCAGGGGGTTGGCGGTGTTGGGCAGCTCTTCCTCAGGAGTGCAGCACCCCCTGGGTCTGGAGCAGCTATCTGGGTCACTGAGAACCTAAGAGGCTCTTCCCTAGGGCAGCCCAACTCAGAAGGACAGCCTGAGAATGTAGGCGGATCTTTTCACAGTCTGGCCGAGCTTGTTGCAGCTTTTCTGGGCTGCAGGGGCTCTTCCAGGGGGCTGGTGGTGCTGAGAAGCTATTCCGTGGGAATGGGGCTCCCCCTGGGGGCTTTGGCGGGTAGAAGGGCCACTGGAAACCCAAGAGGCTCCTCCCCAGGGCAGCCCGACTCAGAAAGACCGTCTGAGATCTTTTCCCGACTCAGCCAGGCTTGTTGCAGCTTTTCTGGGCTGCAGGGGGTCCTGCCTGGAGCTGGCAGTCCTATGCAGCTGGTCCACTAGGTCTCAGCACCCCCTGGGGGCTTGGGCGGGTAGCAGGGCCCTTGGAGACCCAAGAGGCTCCTCCCTGGGGCAGCCCGACTCAGAAAAACCGTCTGAGATCTTTTCCTGACTCGGCCAGGCTTGTTGCAGCTTTTCTGGGCTGCAGGGGGTCCTGCCTGGAGCTGGCAGTCCTATGCAGCTGGTCTACTAGGTCTCAGCACCCCCTGGGGGCTTGGGAGGGTAGCAGGGCCATTGGAGACCCAAGAGGCTCCTCCCCGGGGCAGCCCAACTCAGAAGAACCATCCGAGAATTAGGCCGATCTATTCACGGTCTGGCTAGGCTTGTTCTAGCTTTTCTGGGCTGCAGGCCTTTTCTTGGGGGCTGGTGGTGTTTGGTGGTGCTCTGCGGAAGTGTAGCCCCTCCAAAGGGCAAGCAGGCCTGTGCAGGGACAGCCCCTGTGGTGGTAGGCTTCAGGCAATTGTTGAGTCCAGCCCTCCTGGATGGCAGGCAGCCCCAGGTTCAGTGAGAGCTTAGGGGGTGGTGGGGGTGGGGGGAGGGGATGCACTGGGAAGCACAGCTTTCTGCTAGCTAGCGGGCCTGTAAGCTTGCTGTGGCGTGGGGGGTATTCTATGGGGACCCACCCCTTCTTCTCTCCCCTCTCCAGACCAGGCTCTTCTCCCAGGTTCTCTCTGATGTGGCTTTCCACTTCCCCGCCCCTAGAGTATTGTTCCCTTCCTCTGCGACAGCTTTGTTTTCTAGTCTCCCAAGCAGTCTCTGCCCCATCAAATGGTTTCTAGACCTCCCAAGCAGTTTCCGCTCTGCCCCGACCCCCCAGCCCGGGGACTAACCTCCTGGGCCGAGGTCTCGGTGCCCAGCCCCCACCCAGGCGTCTCAATTTTTGGTGACTGTGCCCATAGTTCAGATGGTCCGTTGGGTTCTTGATCGGCTTTTCTGTACTCCAACTTACTGCTACACTCTTCTCTGCATCTGGAGATTTCTCCGGTTTTTTTGATCTTTCCCCCGGTAGGTGACTTTCCAGGGTGCGGGAACCCTTTCTCCTCCGCAGTTCCCTTTTGGGAGTGCCCGTCCCACTCGGATTCACCTTCTCTCACTCTCCTCTTTTCTCCCGTTCTGCCCAGTAATGTCACGAACTTCTTGCCGTTATTGGAGTTTAGGTTCCTCTGCCAGCGATTGGCTGCTGTTCTGTGCGAGTCATTTATTCTGTAGATGTGCTATTTTGTTGTGTTTGTGGGAGAGGGCGAGCATGTCTCCCTACTCCTCCGCCATCTTGTCCTCTCTGGAGGCATTCTTTCCATAGAACTTGATGTAATACACTTGTGTCCTTCAATCTCTGCTCCAATGTCATCTTAATGGAGAGACCTTCTCTCTGACCATGTGATATAGTGTCTCCACCATCCTATCCTACCCAGTATTTTTTACCCCTTTTACTTGCCTTTCCTTTCTCCATATCACATCCCTGTATTGCCTTTATCTGACCACTAGATTACAGCAGGGTCTTCTGTTTTCTGCTATATCCCCAGCACCTAGAACAGTGCCTGGCATATAGTAGGTGCTCAATAATTATTGAATGGATGAGTATGCTAAATATACCCTTGTGAGCCCACCAGTCAGAGCAGAGAGCCAATTGTCTCCACCCTAATACTGGAGCTTCCTGTTCTCTAATGACTTGCTGGGTACTGGGCCCAGCCTGACACTGCTTGTGGAAGATGACATCCTACCTTAGCTGACACCCTAGCCTTACCCTCCTGTCCTCCTGATTTCTGATTTCTGCCTGCCTGATCCTTTCTCCAGCTACATCTAATCCTCTGGCCAGGCATCTTTACCTGTGAGACCCAGGACTGTGGCCAGGTACCTCCTGGCCCATCAGGCTCTCAGGCCTGGAACTTGGCAGGCAGGTCTACACTCATGCAGCCACCACCTGTGCCACATCAATCAAAGGCACCTGATGACTTGCCCAGCAAGCCCCCCAAGGAGTGGAGAAGAGGGTTGGGGGAGGATCTGGAATTTATGCTGTCTGAGCTTCCCCATGTAGATGCAAGCCTAGAATGCTAAGTTCTAGAAGGAAGGAGCTCCTACCGACATGGGCAAGTCTGGTGGTGTGCTGAGTTATAGATGACACCAGAGAAGGGACAGGACAAAGACCTGGCTCCAGAGGTGCAGAGAAAGCCTGAGGGGAAGAAACACCACAGGGTTCGTCAATGAGGATGTGAGATAGCCAGATGGCCCAGAATTTGAGCCTCTAGAACTCTGTTCCTAGGAGAGTGACTGGACTGAGGCACCCAGGAGGTAACCTGGCAACCAAAGCAGGGGCCCACACAGAGGGAGCAGGCTGACTTGAGTGAGCAGGACCACTGTGGCTCATGCTGTGGGCAGAGAGGGGAACTGAGTGGATGTGTATTAAGACAGAGAAATTCCACTGAACAAGTGCCAACCACTCCACTAGACAGTTTGTCCGCCTTTTTATCACAGCAAATATATGAAATATGTATAATTATTTCCATTTTACACATGAACAAGTTAAAACTCAGACTTAAAATGACTTGCCCAGAGTCTAGCTGAAAATGGCAGACCCAGAAAATGACTCTGACTCTTGGTCCATGGCTCTTTCTAGTAAATATGTCTTGAGCATATGCTGGTGTGCAAAGAGGAGTATGCGCTTTGTACCCATCCAATTTAGCATTATGACTGTCCTACAACATAGCTGGTTATCTTCTCTATTTTATAACTTAGGAAACTGAGGTTCAGAACTGGTTAAGGGACTTGACAAGCTAGTGAGAGGTAAGGCTTAATTTTAAGCCAATGTCTGTCACATTCCAAGGTCCATACCTTTTTACTGTTTTCCCCAATAAATGTTTGCTTGAAAGAAAGAACAAATGAATGAATGAATGAAGACAGTCAATTCTTGGAGGGCCTGGAGGCAAACATCTGCCTTAGGGACAGGTTGGTATCAAGTCATGGCTAGAGCCATCCAGATTGGAAGGAAAGGAGGACATCAGATGTATCTAGAGTGTAGATAATACTGGACTCTGTTTCCCTCAGGCCCCGTGGGGCTGTCCAGAGTGCTGAGCTCCAGGTAAAGCACCAGATAAAGCAGGACCAGCTTCAAGGACATGTGATCTGGGCACTCACACAGGGTCCTGCGCTCAGAAAAGCCCTGTGCTGGGCTTGCTACTTTGGTCCCACCATCTAGAAATTCTTAATAATTTTTTTTTTTTTATCTTTTTGCCATTTCTTGGGCCGCTCCCGCGGCATACGGAGGTTCCCAGGATAGGGGTCTAATCGGAGCTGTAGCTGCCAGCCTACTCCAGAGCCACAGCAACGCAGGATCCGAGCCACATCTGCGACCTACACCACAGCTCACGGCAACACCAGATCGTTAACCCACTGAGCGAGGCCAGGGATCGAACCCGCAACCTCATGGTTCCTAGTCGGATTCGTTAACCACTGCACCACGATGGGAACTCCTAGAAATTCTTAATAATTTTTTAACAGGAGCTCCGCATTTTAATTTGGCACTGAGTGAGCTCCCCTGGGAATCCCACATCTTAGAATCATCGCCTTCCTCCTTGCCTCCTGGTGTCTATGCTTGTTTTCTGGTGTGTATGCTTTCCACCTAAACTCCATCCTGTCCATGGATCCTGAACTAGTGGCCCTGAAACACGGCTCTGGTACTGCCATTCCTCTGCCCAGAACCTCCCATACTTCCCTATTGCTCATTGTTTCACTCCAAACAGCTCAGCTTCCAAAGCTTTCAAAGCCCCCACTTGGTCTGTTTTCTCAGGACACCTTCACATAGACTCCCTCCTTCAGGCCCCCAGCCTTCCTGAGCCTGCCTGGGTCCTCCTTCTGGGCCTTGATGTGCTAAAGCCTTCAGTGCTTATAAGCTGGGGAAGGTGCCCAGATGCCTGGGGAGGAATTTTTCCTTGCTCCAAATGCAGTTCCCCAAGGGCAGGGGATTTTGGTTTGTTCCATCTACTGCTGTGTTCACACCAGCTGGGAAAGGGCCCAGAACGAAGTAGGTACTTAACAAGTAGCAGCTGAAGGAGTGACTGAATGAATGAATTGGAGATGCTCCACAATCTGGTTTCAACACACGCTCCAGACCTGGCTTCTATGCATTTCAGCCCAATGGAACAATTCCTTGTGGCGCCCCTCTTCTAATACTCAGGTTTTCAAATTTGAGTCATTTTTAAGACCCAGCTCAAAATGCCATTTCCTCACTGAAGACGCCCCTACCCATCACAGCTGGCAGTGATCTTTCCTCTGGACCCTCCATCATTACTGAGATCTCTCTCTCTTTCTGTCTCTCTCTTGGCTTGAACAAGATAAATTTATATTCTAGAGGCTGCAAGTCCAAATCAAGATGCCAGCATGATTGGTTTCTGGTGAAAACTCTCTTTCTGGCTCGCAGACGGCTGCCTTCTTGCTGTGCTCTCACTCTCACATCAGGGGAGGGCAGGGAGAGAGAGACAGAGAGAGGGAGAGAAAAAAAAAAGCCCTCTGGTGAAACCTTGCTTAAGGCATCTGTCACTTTTTGTGATGCTGCAGGAGGAATCAAACAGACTTGGGATCAGGTCTTCTTTCTATCACTTGCTAATTGATCTTGACAGGTCATTGCCTCTCTGAGCCTCAGTTCCCCCCAGCTGTAAATTCTGCCTACTTCGTAGGGTTTAAACGTGAAATATTTTAGGGCTAAGTGCATTCAATAAAAGTAGCGTTGTTATTAACAACAAAAGCAATAATAGTAAAAATGTGTCAGACAATTTTCTATGCATCTGCATAACCACCTTATGAGGCAGACACCATTATGGTTATGCCCATTTTACAGATGGAGACACAGACTCATAGGTTCAGGGTGCTACTCACAGTCATACAGCTAGCAAGAGGTGAGGCTATGATGGAGAAGCCTTGGTCTGCCTTGGGCTAGCCTCAGGCTCCCATCCTGTCTCACTCTCCCCTCAGGGCTTCCTTGGAGCTGAGGCCCCATCCCAGGCAGCAGCCATGTCAACTCCAGAGCAAACTCCAGCTCAGACTCACTGAGGGGAAATGCATTTGTTCCAAATTACTGACAATTTGTTTTGAAATGCAAATCATTGTTAATCAGAGGGGCCAGGTAGACTTCTCTTTCTCTTCTAAAAGAAATCCCTCTGTTCAGCTTGCCTGAGGGATATTCTCTTCCTCTTTCTTTTTCTTGGCCCTGAGGAGGGCACAGTTATAGTGTGGTCTCAATGAGGCCTAAATAAAAGCAAACATAGGCTAATTCAAAACCGGTTCCCTTGCCATCCACACCCTCCCCTTTGATGCCTTGCTGCCTTCCTTTCCACCACCTTGGACTGGTGGCTGCCCAGTGATTCCTCCAGGAGGAATCTTGAGGGGTACCATGAAATTCTCCTCTGACTCTCTAAACAAAATGAATTTGAACCTGATTTTAACTGAACAATTAATGGAAACCATATCATCCTTAACTGAGGGGAGCCCGGGGAGGAGTGCCCAGGAAGTCCCCATAGAACCAGGAACTGTGGGACTGGGCACACAGGTGACATGGAGAAATAAGGTGATTTGTAGATTACGAACCCCAAACCACCTCCATCTCAGCTGGGCTGGGGACCACAGTCACCAAGCCACCATCTGCAAGGATTGTTCTTGTTCTCCACCAGCATACCTCCAACCCCGTTGAACATCAGGTATGGACAGGTCCTTCTCACATGTTCTATCAAGAGGGCACATCTCTCTTCTTTCTGTGGGGGAGAAGAATGTAAGAGAGACGCAGAATCCAGTTTCATTTAGCTTTGCAATCTCCTTCCTCAGAGTTCACTTCTCTGTCTGGTTCCAGGTTAGGGTTGGCTATAAGAGGAAATTGCACAAGATCTTAAGGCAGAAATGCAACAGCAGCCTTTGAGCTTCACAGGTTGATGTTGGAGGCACTACTGAAGCTGGCCTATGGCTTTACCATTCTGCTGGCTCAGCCCACTGGCACAGGGCAGCAGTCAGCTCCCCGGCCTGGCCGACTTCCCAGATCTTCTTGAACTTCAGTGAGTCCTGAAAACATGCAGGCAGCCTCTTCTGCAGGTCACTCACACAGTCGAGGCTGGAGATGGTGAGACAGTTTTAGGTTCTGATTTGTCCCCACTCTCTCCCACCACCAAATGCAGAGGCCACAGCCTTCTACAGGCTTCTTCATCCTCTCCCAAGATTGGTGAAAACTCTAAACCTCATAATGAATGCCTTATTTCAGATCACTCAGAGTTGTTCTGTTTTCCTGATCAAACCTGAACAGATACAGTGCTCAATAAATGTTATTTTGTTAGTATGATTAGAATGGAGGTTTCACAGGTTGGGACCAGGTATTTGACATCTGTGTATGTACCAAGGGGCCAACAGAGGAGCTGTGAGTTGCTTCCATGGTGTGCAGAATGGAAGGGAATTGGATCAGTGCTTTGGACAATTGTCCAGTACTTGCTATGAGCTAATTCCTAGAGAGAGCAGGATGAATACACAAACATAATTGGATGCAGCTAATGTGCTCCCACCCAAGTGGATGGAAAATACTAACAAACAAGCAACAGTGACTAATGGCCAATGATAGTAAGAATAGGCAGCACTTATTGACCACATCACATGTCTTACCCATTTAAGGCTCACACTAGATTTTGAGGCAGGTAGGAAATGTTTACCTCCGAAACAGTGAGTAGCATGCCCAAGTTCACATACATGACAGAGCTGGGATCCCAACAGAAGAGCTTAGGCTCCAGACAGAGCCTGTGTGGGGCTGTAAGTGTTGGGCCAGGGGATCCCGTAGTGAAGGAGCCCCAAAGATTCAGAAGCAAACTCTGCCCTAGCATTGCCAAGAGGGTGGCTCAGAGGCTGATGAGGGAGAGCTCTGGGTGGGGAAGGGACCAAAGGAGGCTTCCTGGTGGGATCGTGAGGCTTGAGCTTGGCCTTGAAAAACCAGAGGACTAAGCCAATTCCCCTTCACACTCTCTATTGCATCTATCATTGAGGTCTATGGACCTTCATTGGAAATGTCTTTGATCACCTCCCCTATACCATTCCAACCCTCCTGTCCTTGTCAAACCTCAGACCTTCCTCATCTCTGGCCTGGACCCTTGGTCCAGCCTTTTCCTCCCTGGCCTCCTGACCTCCAGCCTTACCTATTCAAATCCACACTGGCTTCAAAAGCTATCTTTTACAAATTCAGCTCCGATCATGGCATGCCTCCACTCAAGATCCCACCGTGCCTTCACTACCCATTAGGGCCCCATGGGATCAAATAATAACATTAAGATTGAAATACATAAAGTTGCTGATAGTCAACTGTTCTTGACCTACAATAATTGCACATTCTTTTCACTCTTCTAATATTGGTAATACTAATAGCTGTAGATTATTAAGCCCTGACACTGGATTAAGACTAAACACATGCCTCCAAATGCATTGTTCCTGCAAGTTCCCTGCCCCATTATCCATCTGCCTCTTTGGGCCTTTTTCTGTCTTACTCTGTCTGCTTTGTACCATGATTTCACTCTCTCTGTTGCTGCCTCTATTTCCCATACTCTGTGTCTATATCCCTTCTCAATTTTTTTCACTGTCTCTGTCCCTGCCTCTCTGATTCTCTATCCCTGTCTCTATATCTAGCTATCTTTCTTATATATCTGTCTTACTATTTCTCTCCTCTGATACTCTCCTTCACTCTCATTCTTGCCTTCTCTGTATTTTCCCCTTCCTCTGTCTGTATCTATGCTCCTTTGCCCTTCTCCCTCTCTCGTGTGTGTGTGTGCACATGCACGTGTGCACATGTGTCTCCAGACCTGTTTCCTGACCTCCCAAGATGCTGGTATCCATGAGGCCCACCTTAGGCTGAATCCCAGGGCTCCCCTGACTGGGAGCTGGGAGGACAGAACAGATGGGAGCAGGCATCTGGCTCGGGGGGCCTGATTTGTCCTCAGGCCCAGGGCATTCTCACAAAAAAGCTTGTGGCCTCCCCTGGGGCTGCGGTCTCATCCTGCCTTCAGCCAGCAAGGCAATTGGTGCAGATGGCAACCGCCCAGATGTAAAACCCAGCTGTGCAAATTAGCCCGAGGCCTGTAAGAAATTAGACTGGATCTAAAAGAGATCAGGCTGTGGAAAAGGAAAAATGTTAGTTAAAAGAGAAAATTCCTACTCCCACCTCCAGGTCATAGATCACAGAAGAGAATCCTGAAGCCGTGAGGGACTTCAAGGGGCCATCTGGCTTGGCCACTTCTCAGAACAGGTCAGGCCCCAGCCAGCCAAGACGATGTCTATCTTTCCATCTTTCAAGAACACAAGTCAAAGATTGTTCAGTGTCTTCCCCCAGTATCTTGTTCTGGGAATGAATGCCTACACTGTGAAGAAGTTTGTGGAAGAGTCCAGACCCCTGGAGTCATTCATACTGGGACCCAAATTCACACTTCTTAGTCTTCCATATCTCAGCACCCAGCACCACTCTTCACCCAGAAGCCCAAGCATCCTCTTTTCTTTCTCTTCCCTCCTGTCCAATCCATCAACAACACTGACAGCTCTGACTCCCAGCTGACTCCTTGTACTGCAACCACACTTAGCACCATGGGCCCAAAGTCCCCATTGTGTCTATATGGACAGCTGCACACCCTCCCCCTCACTGGACTATCTGCCCCCATTCTTGTCCCCTATGCTCCATTCTCCAGAGAAGCTGGATCATGTCATTCAGATCATGTCATTCCCCTGCTCAAAATCCTCCTTTGGTTTCTTTGGAGATCAAACCCCAAGTATTTGTGGCCAGTGAAAACCTCTGTCATCTAATGGCAGCTTCCTCCCACTTTACCTAGTCTGCTCTAGCCACATTGCCCCCTTGCTCTTCCCTGAATATACCAAGATCATTCCCTCCTCAGGAATTTTGTCCTCTGCTTAGAATGCTCTTCCTACAAACCTTCACATGAAGCCCTCCTCTCACTTTATTCCAACCCTTATTCAAAAGTCACCTCCTCCAAGAGGCCTGCTCTAGCCATCCTAGCTAAAACAGCAACTGCCTCAGCTCTGCCCCCCACAACACTTTCTAGTCTACGGTCATCCAATATCTTTCATCAGAACACTTATCACTGCTTGGCATTATATTTTATATTTATTTGGTGATTGGCTGCCTCCCACACTGTGTGCCCAGAGCCTAGAACAGTGCGTAGCAATTGGTAGGTACCCAATGGGTTGAACAGATGAATGAGATCATGTTGCTTTAAGCTGTGTGACTTTGGGCAAGTTACTTAACTCTTCTGTGTTGTAGTTTTCTTATCTTTAAGATGGGAAGAATTGCATCTACCTTGTGAGTTGTAAATATGGTAGTTATAATGGTCATAGTGCCTGGCATTAAAAGTTAGTAATTATTGAAATAGCCAGTACAGTTTTTACCTAATGTTTCTGGTTCTGTCCTCAGTGGAAGTGGAAAACATCTGTTCACCATATCTAGGTTGAATAACCCCAATCCTTTTCATTTTTGTGATACAGGAGGCAGGGGATGAGTAAGGATGTTGGTAAAGGAACATGGCACTAAGCTGCTAGCTTCTCAGAATCCACACAGGACAGGAGTGAGTCTCAGAGACTTTAAATCAATTCTTAAATATGCTTTTAAAAAAGCTAAAGAAAATCATGGACAAAGGATTAAAAAATCCTAGGAAAATAATGTATGAATGAGAATATCAATAAAGATATAGAAATTATAAAAGTAGAAAATCTGGAAATGAAAATCATAATAACTGAAGTGAATGTAAGCCACAGATGTCCCCTTTTCTACTGAGGAGCTGTAGGACAGGTGGCCAGTCTCTGAGTTTGAGGTACAAATTCCATGAAGTTCCAGGATGAGGCATTTCATCACCATTAAGAGACTTTGGAGTCAGACGTGGAGTTCCTCTGTGGTGCAGTGGGTTAAGGATCCAACATTGCCACTGCTATGGCACAGGTTCACTCCCTGGCCCTGGATCTTCCGTGTGCCATGGATGCACCTTCTTATCCCTCAAAAAAGAGGCTTTGGAGTCATTCAGGTGTGGGTCGAATTCCAGCTTTAGTGCATAACTTTGAGCAGTGGCTTACCCTCCCTGGCCTCAGCAATGATTCTAGTAGTCTACCAGGAGGAAAAAATGAGATAGTGAATGCAAAGCGCTACTTAGTGCATACTCAGGCCAGTGCCTGGCATGTGGTCAGCACTCTCTAAATGGCAGCTATTAAAATTATTTTATCATGACCTCCTCCATACCTGTTCTACAGGCAGCTCTGCATTCTGACAAATTTCTAGAGGTCTGGCTCAAAACTTTTAAACCATCCTATCCACCTGCCAGGGAAACCACCCCAGCTTCAGAGTAGCTCCAGCTCATGAAAGTTTTACCCTGCACAAAGCAAAAGGGTGCCAGCTTCCCCTAAAGCCAGGGAGATCCAATGAAGATACTGCCCCCACTGTCTGCTACCTATGGGTGAGAAACAAAGACCTAAGTGACACTGGCAAAATGGCAGAGTAGGCAGCTCCAAACACCCATCCCTCCTCTGAAATGCCAAAACTACCAATATATAGAAACCAAGCAAATATTGAACCAAGAAAAAGTCCATGTTAAAATGCTCCTGGTTTTCAAGGAACTCTCTGTTGCTGAACATAAGGCAAAGGAACAGAGACCTCGGTGACCATCCATGACAAGAAATATGATCTTTGCAAAAATAGTAAAAGTCGCTAAAAAAAAAATGGATGATTGCAAACCAACAACCAAGAACAGCAAACACCAGAGAAGAGGGTGAATCTTATTTCCAGGGTTACAACATTATTATATTCAATTGTCCAATTTTCAACAAAAGTCACAAATGAATAAAAAGAAAAGTATGGTCCATCCAAAGGAAAAAGATAAGGATGCTCAGACATTGGACTTACTAGACAAAGACTTAAACTCAATTGTTTTAAATATGCCCAAAGCACTAATAGAAACCATGAACAAAGAACTAAAGGAAGCCAGGAAAATTATGTATGAACGAAAGGAGAATATAAATAAATAAATAAATAGAAGTTATAAAAAGAAACCAATAGAAATTCAGCACCTGAAAAGTATAATAACTGAAATATCAAATTCACTGGATGACAGGGGACAGCAGCAGATTCAGGAAGAAAGGATAGTGAATTTGAAGACAAGTAAATTAAAGTTATCCAGTCTGAGTAACAGAAAAAAAAAAAATGAAGTGAACAGAGCCTAAGAGATCTGTGAAACACCACCAAGCAGAGCATCATAAACACTATAGGAGTTGCCGAAGAAGAGAGAAAAAAGGGCAGCAAGAATATTTAAGGAAATAATGGCTGAAAACATGCCAAACTTGAGCAAAGATTCAAGTCTACTAATCCAAGAAGCTTCAATGAACCCCCAACTATTGAAAATCTAAGACAAAGATCTTGAAAGCAACAAAAGAGAAGTGAATCGAAACATATAAGAGATCCTTAATAAGGCTCTCAGCCAATTTCTTATCAGAAACTATGCAAACCAGAAGGCAGTGAGGTTATATATTTTAAAAAGAGTACTATGAACAACTATACACCAACAAATTAGGTAATCTAAAGGAAATTGATAAATTCCTTAAAACACACAGATTACCAAAATTGACTAAAGAAAAAATTCAAAAAATCTTAACAGACCCATAACAAGTAAGGGGATAGAATTAGTCATTTTCTTAAAAATAAAAACAACATCAAAGCATTTACTGTCATCTGGTAATACACAGGATGATCAAAACAATATGAATACATTTTAGAGCTGCATGCTCAACAAAGGACACCTGTTGACAAAAAGCAAATTGTTGCCTTCTCAACAATTTCTCACTTCATTGATCATTTCTAGTTGGAGACAATTTGGAGCAGAGTAATGTTATCTCCTTTTAGCTTGATCAGACCGAGTTGTTTTCTCGACTTTGCTTTAGAATGAATCTCTTCTAAATGAATGAATCTCATCTAATATGAGGTTCATATACTCAGAAAAATCAATGATACAGTCCTCTGTCCACATATTCACTTGTTCATAAAGCCACACCTGAATCCAAAATCTATTTTGCAAGTATCTGAAGATGACGTTGATGGGTTGCACCATCACCTTCCACACTTTCTGGCCTTGGCCAGGGCCAGAAAAAAACCATGGTGGAAGCTTACAAAGACCAGTCATTTGTTTTTTGTTTTTTGTTTTTAATCCTCCCAACAAAGAAAAGCACAGGACCACTTATTTTCACTGGGGAATTTTTCCAAATATTTAAAGAAGATGTAACACCAATACTTCTAAAATTCTTTCCAAAACTGAAGAGACAGGAACACTTGCCAACTCAGTCTATGAGACCATCATTACGCTGATACTAGAGTATCAGAATATATATATATTCCCAAAATACTAGCAAACCAAATCCAACAACGTATGAGGATTATACATCATGACAAAGAAAGATTTACCTGAGAAATGTAAGGGAGATTTAACATAAGAAAATCAATCAGTGTAATACACCATAATAATAGTATGAAGTAGAAAAAAGAGAAAGATAATCTCAATTAACGCAGAAAAAGCATCTGATGAAAACCAACATTTCATGACAAGAACATTCAGAAAACTAGAAAGAGAAGGGAATCTTCTCAACATCATAAAGCCATATTTGACAAACCCACAGCTAACATTATTTTCAATGGTGAAAGACTGAAAGCTTTCCCTCCAAAATCAGGAATAAGACAAGGGTGCCTGCTTTTACTACTGTTAATCTGCTTTGTACCAGAAGTTATAGTAACCAATTAGGCAAGGAAAAGAAATAAAAGGCATCCAAGTTTGAAAGAATTAAAACTATTCATAGATGATATGATCCTATATATAGAAATTCTAAAGAATCCACCAAAAAAGCTACTAGAGCTATTAAACAAATTCATCAAAGTTGCAAGGGCATAATTTCAACATGCAAAAAATTAGGTATGTTTCTATATTCCAACAATGAATAAGTTGGCAAGGTGATGGATAAGGGTGTGAGTCTCTGCTCTGTGAGCCTTTTCCTTCCTTCTCTCCAAAGGCTACGCCATGGAGTAGGGGAATGCCACAAGAGACCAAAGTCCATTCAGGTCTATTTTATTTTATAGATAGGGAGACTAGGGCCTGGAAATGGAAAGGGAGTCACCCAAAGTTCACACAACCGTTGAACTCAGTGAGTAACAGGACCACTGGGCTGGAAACATCTTAGAAGTACCCTAGCTTTCCCAGCAACCCCCAATTTAATGAAGACATGCTCTCAACAGCATTCCCAACAGCAGGTGATTGTCAGGCTGTGATTTAAACACCTTCAAAAGCAGACAAGTCACTACCCCCCAAGGCTGACCTGAGATTCTGGCCTCCTGAGGACAAGTGGGCTGATTGAGAAACTTCCCTTCTGTGCAGCGAGCCCTGAATGACCATGGTAAAGCCCATCTCATGTGAAGCCTCCAGGGAGACTCGGGGAAGTTTTGCCTCATACCAGCCCTTACCTTACTCCCCTCTCTCCTCTGAGCAACTCTCCATTTGCCTGTGGCTGGGATTTAGTTTTAGCAAGGAAGCAAAGGGTCTCTGTTTCCAGGAGCTGGCTCAACATACACTTTAGGAGCATCACTAACCTCTAAATGTATCCGAATGGCTTTCCTCCCAAACCCCACTTTGGGCAGAGACCAGAAGTAGAAAACTTTCAGAGTCCTTTGGGGTATTTGAAGGGCCTGCGTCCTGGGTGGCCTGAATGCAGTCAGTCTGAACTCACACACCCACACCTGAGGTGGTAGGAAAAGGTGATCCAGAGCCCCAGGGGCTCTGGAAATTGTTAGCATCGCCAGGGATCACCTTTGCTTAGGGAAGAGCCCCTGTCTACTCTCCCCTGTCCCACCTCTGGCAGCCTGATGTCCAACTTTCCCTGCTCCCCCACCTCTCCCTTACCAACACTTCAATAACAAGACCCATTGTCTACAGTAGTCTCAACTTCTTCTCCACTTCACAGGTAGGAAAAATGAGCCTCCCAGAGGAGTTGGGTTGCTGCAGATATGTGGTTTCAGCACTTTGAGTCTACCAGGAGCCTGTGGGAAAGCCATCCTCACTCATCCCCACCCTCCTGAGCGCTTGGCTTGACCTACTCGCACACTTGAGGCAGACCTTGTCTTATCTGACTCTGGCATGGCCACGGTTGGGAAAGGCCTAGGAAACTCTCAAAGCTGGACCCCAGGGAGGCACTGCTGATAGAGGGCCTGGTGATTATCACCACTATTAGCAGCTGGCTTTCCTGCCCATGCACATTTGCTCATAGCCCTATGTGTCTGCCTCCATTCATCTGCCAGCCCACCATGAAGGGTGACACCACTGCCAAGGGATGCATTGGCATCCACCCCAGCCCATCCCAGTCTGCCTAGGCCACCATTGCCCCTACAGGACCCCAGTGACATCAAATCTGCCTCTGTGCTTGGCAGGAGATGGGGGAGCAGCTAGCCTTTATCCCTCACGCCACTCCTCTTGCCCTGTGTCCTGCTCTTTCTCTTCCATCTCCCTTCTCTGCTCATGGAACTTACTTATAAATCCTGAAAACCCAAACCCCCATAAATTTTCAATTCATTCTGCAGATATTTCCTGTGTTGGGGTTTTCGGCAGCATCTGCTGGTTTGAAGTTCCCTCTTTATTTGTCCTGGGGGCACCATTACTTTCAGCTTTAGCAGTTTTCCTGCTCTGTAGTCTTTGCCAGACTCCATCAGAGGAAGAGAAAATTGGTGAAAGAATAATTATTATTATTGTTATAAATATATATTTCATTTTGGTTTCTTTTTTTTCCCCTTCTAGACCTTGATGAGAATCCCAGGCAGAGGCTGGCAAGGGGATGGCTTCTTCGCGGACTGCAGGGCAGTGGGCTTGCCCTGTCAGAACCTGGCACTTTGCCCTCCTGATAAAGGCATCTGCCAAAAGGCTATTCTTTGCTATTCTGCCCAACTTTACCCAGTTCCCCAGCAGCTTTCTTCCCACTGAAAGTCCTGGCTCAAGTTTCCAAGTCTCTGGGAAGCCTCCTTAAGCAAGAAGCAAAGCACCTACTGTCTATGAGACATTTTCAAATGCACGGGCATGATTATGTCTTACCACGTCCATATAAAGCCGGCATTTTTGGTCCCATTTTACAAAGGAGGAGACTGAGGTTTCAAAAGGAGAAGTTATTGGTTCAAGGTGATCTGACTAGCAAGTAGAAGATCTGGGATTATTTATTTATTTATTTATTTATTTACTTACTTACTCATTTACTTAGTTATGGCCATGACATACAGAAGTTCTCCAGCCAGGGATCAAACCCAAGCCACAGCAGTGACAAAACTGAATACTTAACCTTAATCTAAACCACCAGGGAACTCTAGAGCTGGGGTTTAAATCCAGGTCTGGCTGGCCCCCAAACCAATTGATATTCATTCCTTTATACTGTACTCCCTCCCCTCCTCCAAGCTCCTAAAAGACATCTTTCATGAACTCAGTATCTTACACTTGGAACCAAATTGCCTTGGCTTGCTCTGTACTTGTTTCATAAGTTCATGTAACTATATAGATTTTCAGAATTTGAGACCCTTAGAGACTAATTCGTTTAAGGACTTAATACTACCAAAAGGAAAACCGAGGCCCAGAAGGGCATGTACTTAGCACACAGCACATCAGTGGTTTTCTTCATGAAATATAAGCCCCTTGAAGACAGGAACCATAC
Source organism: Sus scrofa (assembly GCF_054392235.1). Taxonomy (NCBI): domain Eukaryota; kingdom Metazoa; phylum Chordata; class Mammalia; order Artiodactyla; family Suidae; genus Sus; species Sus scrofa. The sequence goes on from NC_139401.1 coordinate 65,487,507, forward strand.
CTCTCCTTATATTTCTTATAAATGCCCCCCCCATTACACACACACATACACTCGCACATAACACTGGATGCAGTATTCAGCACAGATAATAAAAACTATGATGTGTTCAATGTCACCGACTACTGGGTGTCAGTTATCTTACCTGTCAGAGCAACCCTGTGTGGTCCAGCTTCTGGATGAGATTACTGAGGCCCAGAGAGAGAAAGTGGCTTGTCCCAGCTCACACAGCAAGGAAATGGCCAAGGCAGGATTAGAACTCACAGTCTGACAGACTATGAGCCCAGGCTCTTTCCCTCATTCCACATACCCTGGCTTTAGCAATAGAGCAAAAACAACAGTAGCTAACATTTATTGAATGAGTACTATGTGTGAAGGACAATAGAAAGCGCTTTATATGAGGAGTGTGATTTCATCTTTACAATAACCCCATGAAATTTCCTCATTTTACAGATGAGAAAATTGGGACCTAGGAAAGCTGAGAAACTTGCCAAAAGCCAAAAAATTGTGAGTGGCTGAGCCAGATTGATTTTTTCCCAGAGTGATCTTCACATTTTATAGGAGATTCTCTTTATCTGCAGATAATTGATATGGGGGAGGGATTCTATGTAAAGTGAATCTGTTTAAACCATTATAATAAATCATACAAAAATTTATTTGAATTTATCACATAAAAAACCAAACCAATAATTATGACAAGCAGTTTATCTTATGTTTCACAAATTGAGGATGAAATTGCATTTCTATTCTAGTTCTTAGGGCAAGCAAAGAATGACTCAAGCATTAGTTGCTTTATGGTGTGATTTTTCTGACAAAATGGAATGACAGAACAGCATGACATTTTTACTTTGCTTTTTATAGTATGATCATAAAGAAGATCATTTTATAAAAATAATAATAATCTGAGGACTTTGGTTTTCCCAAGGACATCTCTTAAGAATTTGAGGGTCAAATCATTATTCTTTGAAGTCTTTATCTTGTTTTCATCCTGTTGACTTGATCTTCTTCAACTATTAACTGATCAAATTCTGCCCAGCTCTTGCATGTCCACAGCTTTTCTGAGATTCCAGCAGTGTTCGAATATCACTTCTGCTGACCTCACGAACTCCTGAATCTTTTCTCATATTTGCAGTTTCACTTTGCAAAATGATTGACATTGTATTTTATCTTTCCCCTCTGATGTTGATATAATCAGAAAATACTGATCTTAGATGCTGGTGTCAACCTGGGAGGGAGGCTGTCGTAATTTTATAATTGACCAGTTCACTAGTGAGTATCTTCATTGTCTCTTGCTTTGCTACCCAAGCTTCTGACTGCAGGGACCTGGAAAATGAATACATGAATAATAAGGACCCCTTGTACTACCTCAGAAAGCTCTTAACAATGAACAAGTAATTAGTAATCAGTAAGCACAGCAAATAGGGGAGTAAGAGATTTATATCAGCTCTGTCACTTCCTAGATGTGTTATTTGGGGCAAGTTACTCTATTGCCTTATCTCAGTGAGCCTTAGTCTATTCTTCCATGTAATGGGAATGTGGTAGTATTTTAGTGTCCTTCTTTCAACCTCAAATAAGTAAGCCAATCCAATTGCATTTTCTCCATTCCCCTTGCTAGTGACTAGTTCAGGAAGGAACATGTGACCCAATCCTGGCCAATGAAACAAGAGGGGAAGTCTACATAGACACCTCTGGGAAAGATTTCCTTCCTTCTAAGGAGACAAAGAGATAATTTTTATTTCTCTCCAGGTAATGGAAGTGATGTTTGGAACTACCCTACACAGCAGTTTTTCTGAGGATGGTAGAACTAAGAGATAAAAAGATCCTAGTTCCCTGAGGACACTGTTGAGCCATTGATTTTGCCTGAAGCCACCTGTATCTCTGGACATCCTATTATTTGAGATAATACACTTCCCAATTGTTTAAGCAAGTTTGAATCATGGTTTCTTTTACTTTTGACTAAAAGCACTCTAATGGACAAAAGTACCTATTTCAAACAGATTTTAGAATAAGAGAATCTATGTAAAAGGCTTAGTTTATGCACTCAATACATATTACTTTTAAGTGCTTGGAAAACAAAAAAAGCACTTGCTTACTTATTTATTGCCATAAATGGGGTTTTCTTGTTACTCTTTTTAAAAGGGAAGGGACAAGGTAGCAAAAATATTTTTCCTACACATCCTTATGGTTAGGGTTTTTCTGGGGTTCGGATCAAAGGCAAGAGCCTTGATTCTGTCCTAAACCAATCAATGGTTGATGTTTGTTTGAGGAATCAGATTGGTTGAGTGCAACTTGGTTGTTTGGACACACTAACTATGTCAGTAAAGAAGGACTAAAGAAGTAAAGAAATGTGCAAGTCAGCTGCAATCTAGAAACTGCCCAGTCAGGACATAGTGCATCTCTAAAAAAGTTCTAGAGTTTTCAAAACAGGTCTTACAAGGAAGCATTTATAGAAACTGAATTTTTTTAGCCTAAAAAAAGAGAGATCTGAGGCCAGAGAAGAGTTCCTCCCCCAGTATTCATCTCAGATGATGACAAACGAGGAATTATTTACCATAGGGGAAACTGTGGGGTGGGGGAGGAATAAATTGGGAGGATGGGTATAGCATATACACACTACTGTACATAAAATATATAATTAACAAGGACTTTATGTATAGCACAGGGAAATCTACTCAATATTCTGTAATAACCTAATGGGAAAAAAGAATGCATATTTGTATAGGTATAACTGAATTACTTTGTTGTACACCTGAAATTAGTATAACAATGTAAGTCAACTATACTCCAATAAAAACTTTAAAAATAAAGCATAAAAAAAGAAACCAGGAATTTATTTGACGCTGCCCTTTCTTAACACCCTCCCCCATATGTGGTACAACCTCAAGTCCTATTAGAATTCAATGAACTAATAATGCCTGAAAGTAATTGCTCAGTAGGTGCTTGGTATATATTAAGTGCTCAATAGGTGGTGGCTGCTATCATTCTGAGGCAACATACAGCCCCAGGATGGGTGCCAAGCTATTCCCTTGGTTCCCCTGAACATATTGGTACTGGCTGACATTTTCACAAGGAAAATGAACAAGGAGAAGAAAAAGGAAATATTGCCACTTACAAAACTATATACAGCATAAAAACAATCTGTTTGGATTAATTCCAGTTTAATCCTGGTATAAAAGCTGATGAGCTTGGTAGATCCCCCAAAGCCTATGTTTTGAAGGATAGCATTCTTCTCCTACCTGACACAACTCTGGAATCACATTTGCCTGGTGTCTTACCCCTCCTCACTCCCTGCCAGCATCAGCCACATGGCTTCCCTGACCCAGAAGTTTGGACTTTTGTTACATTCTTACACAAGTAACAACTTCCTAACCCTTCCATTTACCACTCCTCCCCCATTAGCTCTGTAGTTCTGGTTAGTGAGATACGGCTAGATCACAGTTGATTGACAGAGCCCTGGTGATTGATGTCCTGATTGATAGAAAGGAGGAAAACTTCAGAAACCTAGAATAGCAGCCCTGTTGCAGTAGATGATGTTGGGCCAGATACCCTTTTCCAGCTGTTTGTACACATCCTCTGCTACTGTGAGTGCTGCAGCTAGTGGCAAGACCTCAGAGACTTGACCTTGGCGGACGGAAGCCACCTAATCCAGAATCGCATGGGGGGTTATGCCTGCTCCCCTTTGGGGATGGGGCTGAGGGGACAATAAGTGACTGATACAGGACAACAAAAGTCCAGTCCCCCTCCTGAAGATGGTACAATTCTGTGGTGTGATTTATGCTCCAGAGCCCCCATGTCCACTCTAGATCAGGTCAAGCCTGGACTTTACCAGAGACCAAGTCCTTCTTGGCTACCTTTTGCCTATCCTCTCCTGCCTCACTTTTGGGCTTTACCAGAAGGGCATGATGGCAATGAATTGCATGCTTTGATCCCTGCTTCAGGCTCCACTTCTCAGGAAACTGACTTAAGCCTCCCTCACAGCTGGAATGTGTGTGAACACTCACTAGAGCAAGCCCACTTTTCTTCCTCCAAAACGGGAGTATCTATTAGGGAAATCCAGAGGTGCAGATCTAAAATTGAACTGGACTTAATCACAGAACAAGCCAGATATGCACGCAACCTGCAGGAAGAAGGGCCAGAGCCTTTCTTTACTCTACAGACTCTGGGCTTCTCACAGTTGGATAAACTGCCCCAGGAAAAGGTGACAGAGCCAGGGCACTCTCCTGAGGAGAGCTGATCATGGGCATGGAGAAAGCAGATTTTTAAAGATGATGGAGGAGAGAAGTGTTAAGAGCTGGTCAGACTCCAGGGCGGGGATTGATGGCTCCTCAGGCCAGCATCCTCTGGTGCTGCCCTCATCTCAGGTAAACTGATGTTGACCTAAATAGCAAAGATCTGAGAGAATGGAGAGAAACAAGATATGATTCAGCAGAGATGGGCTGAATCCATCCATTTTAGTCCCAGCTTTCTTAGTCCAGGACATCCCTGTTGTCTTTTCAGGACAAACCAGGACCATGATCAGTCTCTTGCCCCTTTCAGCCACCTGACAATCTGTACCTCTCACTTGATAGACCATTATGCAAATGTCATGTTTAACAGTGGTCTGGTGATGCTGTAATTGACCTCTAGATAGCCTGAAGATTTCCTGACCTTAGCAGGAAAATGTTCAGCATTACCTCGAGTGGTTGGTAAATGTCATATTCCAAATAATGAAGATATGAACAACTCACCACTCCCACCGCTTTTCAAGGGTTAGCAACTTGATTCACAAAATCAATCAGGAAAGATAATATCGTTCAAGAAAAATACCTTTTACATCTCAGCTGTAACGTTTTTTGACCCCCCTTCCCCCCGCTTCTGCCTTGATTCCTCATTGGCCATCTGTCTGCCTAATGTTTGCTATTTGAAAATGATTCTCCTCCAGGTCTCTGGTGGCCTTGCTTTGCAGCTTTCTCCCCCCCCTCCCCCGCTTCCCTTCTCGGCAGCCAGTCCAATATGGACCTAAGAATGATTCCAGTAAGAGGAATTTAGGTGAGACCCAAGGAATGACTTTCTGGTTTTAAAAGATGTGAGGCACTGAGAAAATGGGAAGGGAATGATGGGCTCTCCATGAGGATGGAGCCCTTTGAGAGCTCCAACCCCCAAGGAATCAGATTCATGGAGTTTGAGGGCTACAGCGAACTTAGGGGGCATTGACTCGAACCTCTGATCCTGAACCCAAGACTTCTTTGCAGCCTTTTTACTAAGTGCCCAGCTCCACCATGCTGGCATCTCACCAGTTGCGGGGAGCTCTCTCTCAAGGCAGCCAGTTTACTGAAGGAATAGCTTGGACTCTGAGAAAGTTCTTCCTTGTACTGAGCCCACATCTGCCTCCCTATAACTACCACCTCTTATCTCAGTCCCCTGAGGCCCCACAGCACAGGCCTACTCCTTGTGTGGTCTAAAGTCTCTGAGGTCACATCTCCAGGCTTAATAGCTCCAGTTACTCCAGCTGCTCCTCACAGAAGTGAGCTCCAATCCCCTCTTCAACCTCCTCACTGCTGTTCAGACATGCACTAGTGTGTCCTCCACGTATGGGGACCAGATCTGGGCACATACTCCAGAGGGTAGAGAAGAGACAAGTTGTTCCCTTCTTCACTTGGTCTCTATCTCTCTTGACACATCCCAAGTTCATGGGAGTTTTCCAGGTGGCGTTTCTGCTATATGCTTTCTTTCACTCCTCAAGAGGACTTCCTTCTCTGGGGACTTCAGCTCATCACAGTGGGGTCATGGTGCCTGCCCTGTGACTGGCTGAGTATACTTGTGTGACCTTGGGTGAGTGAGTCCAGCTGTCTGAGCTTGTACTGAGGATTCTTTTTATTTATTTATTTATTTATTTATTTATGGCTGCACCTGCAGCACATGGAAGTTCCTGGGCCAGAGATCGAATCAGAGCCACAGCTGCAACCTATGCTGCAACTGTGGCAATGCCCGATCCTTAAGCCACTACTGCAGGCTGGGGATCGAACCCACACTGCCACAGAAACAACACCTTAACCCACTATACCACAGCAAGATTCTAAGAGTACCCACCTCCTATGGTTGTCATGGGAAGTAAATGAGATAATGGACAGAAAATGCCTGACACATGGCAAGAGCTCAGTGTATATTAGCTCTCTTTCCCCTCCCTCATTTCTCAGCCCCAGGGCCTGGCTAACAGCTGGGGGCACCTCCAAGCCCATGTGGGAAGGGGCGGTTGATGGGTGAAGTAATGGGACAGTAACCAGATGGCCTAGATTTCTGGGGACAAGCTTAATTTTAAATATTCTGTTCTGTGATCAGATGATGCAATAGCCAATCTGGCCTGATTTTTGAGCTTGAAAAATGTGGTCACTAGACTTGATGATGACATAGTGTGTGGATGTTTTATCTTGGACCAGCAGGCCTTAGATGGCAGGGCTTGTGTCTTGGTCAGGAAGCAATGTGTTCACACCATGTGGTGAGATCGGGCAGTGATCTCATAGTGAGCAGGAGGCAGAGGGAGAAGAAAACCCAGGCCTCTTCCCTCCAGCTCTAGGATACATCCTGGGCCTCTTTTTCATGTACCTGGTCCATGCTGTATGGTGAACTAGGCTTGGGCAGAGGAGAGCAGGACCATCCAATACAGAGGATTGGGTATCCCTCACAGTTGGCTGGCTGACTGGCCTCACTGGAGGGCAGGACCATGGCAAAGGGAGCTTGTTGAGGCTGGGACAACCTTGCCCCACCAGCCCTTGAGGAGTCCGTGCCTTCCTCCTCTCCCTTGCATTCTCCTCTTGCACTGCCTTCCTCTGCTTCTGACCATGTATCTGTCTCCTTTTCTAGGTCCCTTCCATTTTGTGGCAAATAATGGGGAGATCCCTGGAGAAGTTCCCACATATGCTGTCAAAGGAGGCCTCTGGACAAAAGAGATGTTGTCTGGGACTCTGAGGAGAAGCTAGGCTGGGGCTGGTCCCTGCTTCTCGGGAATTTGCTTGAGTGATTGCAAGTGAATCACATTTTTTTCTGAGGCTCGGTATTCCATGTGTAAGATGGCAGGTTTGGACTAAGTGGCCTCTAAAGGTCCAGCTGGAAAGTTCCCTGATTTTAGTGTGTCTGTGTGTGGATATACCCCACGGAGTCTCTGCACATCTTTGTTTTCTCTGAACTGTCAGCCTATTTCTCTGTCTCTCTGGCCCTCTCCTCCCTCACCCCTTTCTCTGCAGTTCCTTCTCCCTCCCTGGCTCTGTCCTGCCCCCCTCCTCCAAGTTCCTCCCTCTCAGACGTTCTGTCCTGCTTTTCAGCATTGCTGAGGATGCTGCTCTTCAGCAAGCAGCCACTTATCCCAACTCCGTATGTCCCAGGCCCCTCAAACTGGTCACTCTTCCACTGGGATCCCACAGGCACTTGGCACCAATCAAACCAACTTCTGGCCTGAGGAAGGGGAATGGGCTAGCTCTAAGAGGCAAAGCCTAGGCTGCCTACTGTGGTCCTCTGCTGCCACCTGTCGTTAGCCTGGAGTGACATTCACTCTGGGGGCTGTCTGGACCCACAGGGGCCACGAATGCTACTCCCGCCAACAGGAATCCATTACATGCAGTGTCCTGCCAGGCCTGATTTAAAGCTCATCCTGTAATCCGTCTTGCACCCCCTCTGGGCCTGTCTCCGGTTTCCTTGCCTGTGAAATGGATGGAAGTTGTCTTCAGCTCTGGCAGAGAGATGAGAAGTGGGGGCTCAAGGGACGACAGGCTTTGCATCCTGCCCTCTGCCCTTGGCTTGGTGGGTGACCTGGGGTGAATCTTTCCTCTTCTTTGGAGCCTGTGGGGAGACACGGTTGAGAGGAAAGGCACAAGGTAAATTCCTATTTCAGGCAAGCAGTACATGGCTGAGAAGCTGGAAATGGAGGTACCCTCTGTGCCTACAAGCCTTTGGCCAGGACACAGCTCCATCTTAGTAGTCAGGCATTTCCATTCATTCATGCATGCACTTACTCACCCATTCATTCCACTGAGCAGCGCAGGGCTGTGGCAAACAGCACTTAGCTGGGAATCGGCAGCCTTGCCTTGTTGGCTCAGCTCTGCCACTGGCTTCTTAACCTGAGGCCAGCCTGTGCTCCTATCTGAGGCTTCATTCTCTCTTCTGTGATATACGAAGGGATTGTCCCCAATCTGCCCTCCTAAAAGGATGATTCTCTGGTTGCAAGTGACTTGCCCAACATGCCAGGTGTTGGAGCAATTACACGACCCCTCTCAGAGACTGGGGCTATCCTACGTCATACAACCTAGGCTCATTCCATCCACCCTCCAGCCCTCTGCCCAGCCTTGGCAGTACCAACTGACAAGGGAACCCTTGCCGACTTCCCCTTTCCTTCCCACAGGGCACCGTCGGGTCATGTGGCTGGCACAGAGGGCTAGATATTATCTAGCCCTGCCGGCTTGGGTCCGTGAAGATCAGCAGTTCCTGGCACCGATAAGCCCTTTAGGCTTCCCCTGGCGCTGCCAGCCTGAGTTCCCAGAGGATGAATGAATGGGCTGGAGCTGCTCTGAGTTCAATCTCAGAGACCAAATTCCCACCTCCTTAGGTTTGAGGCCTTGGAAACCACTGCTGCCGAGCAAATGATATCTGAAAACAAAGTTTTCTTGGGGTGAAGAGAAGCTCTGCCCAAGCTCTGCTCCCAGAAACACTTAGCTGAGGCCAGGAACTCCTGGCCAACTGCGGCCTCTCAGCTTGGCTGCATCGCCATGGACAAGGTGCCGTGCGCGAAACTGCAGCCAGGTAGCAGCCTCTCAAGAGGAGCTGCCTGGCGGTGTCTGGGAGCTGTTCTTCATCTCCCCACCCCTGCAAGCCCCTCACCCACCTCCCAGCCGCCCATGAGGGAGGTCCTGCCCACATCTGCTGCTGGCCGTCACATCTGCAATGGATTATAAGGCTGGCCCCCGGCTCAGGCTCATCCCAGATGTGGATTCCCCTGGAATGTGCCTTTCTCTCTAATTGTCCACCCTCTGAAGGGTCCCAGCCCCCTCCTCTTTGTCCGCCCCTGCTTCACCCCAGCTAGCGTGCTGAGGCCTTCCTCTTTTCCCACAGCCTGTGCCGGAACAGCCACAGCCGGGACCAGGGCCAGCCTGGTGGGGGGCCGCACTCCCCTCCAGCCTGGTGGGGGTGGGGGCTGAGGAGCAGGAGGTCTCATCCCATCCCCCCTCTTTTTTTCCTGGGGCCAGGCACTGGGGGGCAGAGGGGAAAACTCTGGAAAACTCACTAGAGGTGAAAGAATTTGGCTCTGCCTTGCAGGCTCCCCTAATCCCTGGCCCTTCCTGGGAATGCCATTAACCTCCCCAGCCCCACTGATGGAAAGAACAGCTCTTCCCTGAGCCAGGCCAGTTCCTCGGAGGCTCCCAAATGACAGCTTGGCTGGGCAAAGTGGCTCCCCTGAGTTCCAGCTGGCATGTTCATGCCCAGGCAGTTGCAGCAGCCTCCCAAGTGGTGGCATGGGCTCTCACTTTAGGCGATCCCCCATAGGGCCTCTGAAGATATTTTTAAGGCACAAACCTTAGCCCAGACCTTGGCTTTGAAACTCAGCTCTGCTGCAGACTGGCTCTGTGGTCCTGGGTAAGTGACTTCACCTCTCTGAGCCTCAAAACATCCTCCTGTGTGAAATGAAGATACTACCGTCATTCCTCTCAGCTGACATTTATTGAGTGCTTACTATGAGCCAGGCTGCATGTTAAGCACTTTACATGCCTTACCTCAGAAAAAGGTGTCATTCTTGCCTCTGCTTTTACAGATGATGAAACTGAGCCATTGAAGAGTTGCATAACAGGTCCAAGGTCCTACAGCTAGTAGGTAATGAGGGCAGGATTTGAACCAGGCTGGCTAACACCCGAGTCTAGAGACAAGAAAGATTTCATTAACAAAACCTAATGTAATCTGTATTATTATTACTAAAAATCGTCATCTGATTGTCTCCCTACTTATAAACCAATAGTTTCCCAAAACTTACGAAGTAAAGCTCAAATTCCAGACTTGGCCTTTTAGGTCCTTCACAATCTAATTCTGACCCAATATTTTACCTTTGTTTGGCTCCCTTTCCTCTAGCTCTTTTAGACCGTCTCCTCTCATTTACATTCAAGGATCTGTGCTTGTGTACTTTGCAGTTCTCTCTGCCTGGAATCCCTTTCCCTGTACACCTGCTATTCTCCTAGTCATTCTTCTAGGTTGAGGTCAACTGTCAGTACCCCTGGAAAGACTTTCCAGACAACTGATTCCTCTTCCATGCACTCACAGCATTTTGTCCATGAAGCTGTTACCGTGCTTTTTACACTGTATTCTAAGGTGAAAGTCTTGGCTCCTTTCTGGGCTTCAGCTTCTAAGGGTCCTTCCAGACTTGCCTTCCTAAGACCTTGATAGTGCTTGAGCAAGCTCTAAACTGGATATGATGCCAGCCAGCAGCTTGGGGAGGGTATACGGAGGTGAAAAGAAGAGATGGCTTGGGGAGGAGCAGGGGGAGCCAGAGTCCTGACATCACTTTTACCTTTCTCCCTGCTAAGCCTCTTTCTTCCTCCTTCCCCACCCTCTTGAAAATTTACTTCCTCCAGTCTTTCCTGACCCTCTAAGAGTTCCAGAAATGGCTCACCTATCCTACAACACCTCAATCCAAGAAAGTCTACCTATAATAAATCTACCTTTGGGCAGATCAGCCACAGTGGTCTGTTCAGCTGAGGGGTGCCCCAGGCCAGGGATCCTGGTGCATGCATATGTGTGTCTGTCCACATTGCCATTAGGATGGATGTCCTCCATTTGGAGGGCCTGTGTCAGGAAAACTGATCCAAGCCCAAGTTGAGAGCTGAAGCCTTAGGATTCCAGTCCTTCCTTCTCCCAGACATGACACTTAGAAAGAACCAAGGCACAGCAGAGCTGGGAAGGCCTTTAGGGTTCACCTGGTCCACCGCTACCCACTTGTCCCCCGGTGGTACAGACAGGGAGCTGCAACAGAGAAAATGCGTTCAAGGTCCCACAGACTGATCAGAGACAGACCTTCCAGTGGTCCTCTCTCCGTGGCACCACCACATCCTCAGTGCCCACCCTATCCCTTTAGTGAGCTCTGGTCAAAGCCTGACCTGCTTCCGTTGGAGTCAGGGATCGGGTTGAAAACCCCAGTACAGCTAAGGCTGTCTGGGTCCCTTCAAATGCTGTTCCTCTAGGAGGCCTTCCCAAATCAGCCTACCCCCTTCTGACCAATTTCCCACGGCTGCCTCCTCAGCATGGATGCCTTCCCAGCACACTAGGCTCATGAGGGTGGTGATCCCCCTCTGCCACGTGGTATGGTGTGTGTCCTTCCTGTGGTCACTGTCTCCTCTCCTCTCTTAAGACAACCAACTGGCTGACAGACAGATGTACAGATTGACTGGTTGATCGTCAAGCTGGCCAGGGCTGGTTGATAGACAGGTGAGCTCTCTGACTGATTGACCGAAAGACTGTCTTGCTGGCTAATAGAGCTGGATAGTTGATGGACAGGCTGTCTGACAGATAGATGAACTGACAGACTAACTCTAGAAAGACCCCAGAGGGTCCAAAGAAACCAGCACACCAAGCAGAGGGACAACACATACTGAGAATCCCTCCTCAGCCTTTTGTCAAGACACCTCCAGCAGCCTGTCACCAATGAGACAAAATGAGACAGTGGAAAGTGGAGGAGGGGTGCTGTGGCGGGGGCGGGGGTGGTTGTTGGCAAGGAGAAGGGCTAATGGAAACCAGATGTGTTGCTGACCTGTCTCAGTGAGATGACTGGGGATGAGGGGTTGGGGGTCAACCAGGCTCCCAGCACCAAGGCAGTCCTGGCACACACCTTGTGGAAAGTAGGACAGAGCCAGAAGGGCTGGGCACTTGGGGCCCCTGCCCCTGAGCATGCACGACCTCCTCTGAGCTTGCAGGAAGAGAAGTTGCATCCTTTTCCCTGTTATATTCTCCATCTAGTTGACATTTAAAAATAATAGACCCCTCTGGCTTTTTCCAAAGGAACAGGGCCCTCAGTAGGTTCATGGGATTTTGAGTTGGTTCCTATTAAGCTCTTTGCAGTTGGAAGGCACTGCATTTCCCACTCAAACCTTCATCATTTTGCTGACAAGTGAAGAGTGCTGGGGGGCCACTGCCTCACATTTTTCAGGTGTGGTCATTCCATCCCCTCTGTGTCTGGCACTGCTGTCTTCCTGTGCTCCTGGGAAGAGCAGGTGTACATTGGAGGAGAGCTGGAGTTTCCCTCCTTCCCTTCCTCAGAGCCTTACTAAAGAGGCCCAGGGATGAAGGCCCAGGCCCAGCGGAGAAAGAAAGTAGGAACCTCACTGCCCCCCACATTCTGGTGAAAAGGAACTGGCTGGGGATGCAAGAGAGGCCCCTGGAATCTGGGAGTCCAAGGGAGGGAGGAAATCCCAATTCCAGACTGCTGGGTCCGTGGTCAGTCACATATAATTGCAATCATAACAAACACATTTGAAGCTCGCAGGCCTGTGCAAAACAATGTGATTAATAAGAGAAGACATAAAGCAAATTAGCACACCAGACAACCAAATTGTTTTCAGGGCAATGGAGCCAATCAGAAGCTAGGCCTCCCTGCTGGCGGCTTTCTCCCCACCCTCCTCCTGCCCTACCAACTTTTGGTCTTTCCCACTTACTTCTGTCTGGCAAAGGCCAGCTGTTACCCACAGTCTAAGCAGAAGTAGGGCCAACAAGGGAGGGGATGAGGCTGTGGGCAGGTTACAGGGAAGGACAATTGAAAGGGCCTAGACTGGGAGTCAACATATGTGAGTTCTAGTCCTGGCTCTGCTGTGGACCAGTTCTTTGGTGTTGGTGGGTTAACAGTACACACATTTCAGCCCAACATGAAGAAGATCTTTCTGGAAGTCTGAACTGACCAAGAGGGAAATTGAACTATACTAGCAATGTGCAAACAGGCTTAGCCCATCCATTTGGATGTTGTGGAAACAAGTTGAATGCTTACTTCACATTCTGTGGTTCTACAGCTTTGTGGCCTTAAGCGAATCACCTGACTGGTCTGAATCTTTTTTGGGGGGCCACAGCCACAGCATGCAGAATTCCTGAGCCAGGGATCAAACCCATGCCACAACAGTGACCCTAGACACAGCAGTGACAACACCAAATCCTTAACCCCTGGACCACCAGGGAACTCCAACTACTCTGAATCTTGAGTTCCTCTTCTGGGAAGACGGAATAATGGAAAGCCCTCTCCTCCTCCCTTACAATGGTATTGAGAGGATTAAAAAAGATACTGTGTGCCCAAGTGCTAGGAGGATGGCTGGAGAACTTTTAAGGGATGATTCTGATGTCTGAATCCACCAGCTTGGCCTGTGCTCTTAGGAGAGCAGGCAGCACCCCCCCCCCAGGTATATCCCTTCTGCTTCCCCTCAACATTCCCAGCTCCTAAGACCCAACTGAACTCCCACCTCACCACTCCATGACTTTACCAGCCTCCTGACCCCTCTGTTCTGAGCTGGTGTGGATGATGGCCTCTGTAGAATTCACTACATAGTCACCTGGTGTTTCTCTACCATCGCCTTGAACTATTCTCAAAGCCTTTTGTGGTTCTTGTCTCTGTCTTCATCCAGACGATATTTAGTTCTTCATCACACATTTTGTTCCTGAAAGCATTCAAAGCAGAAGCTAGACCACAAGCTCCATGAGGGCCAGGACTGGATCTTGTGCATCCTGAGCAGTCTAGGAATCAGATCAGTCAGAGTTCTGAATTACACACACCACAAAAAGACCTAGCTATTATACACACCACAAAAAGTCCTAGATAGCTTCCTCAGATGGGAAGAATACAGTTTACATAATTTTCCAGAGGACTGAGATCTAATCATTAAACAAGAAATGTGAGGTCCAGCCAAGATCCTCCCCTGGACACTTACCCCTGTGTCGGCAGATTCTTGGTTTTTCTGTAGTCGACACAAACAATCTCTTGCCATCAGTAGGATTGTCTAATTGGCTCTGTTTAGGGCACATGACTGTGCCTGTATCTGTCAGGCACCTGGAAGGAGAATTCCCTTTGGCTTCTGGACTCTTTTCCACCTACCTTGACAGTCTCTCCTGCCTCACAAACAGGCAGGATGTTCAGAAACTGGTCAGTCACCACCAACTATGGCCATCTAAAGCCTTGGCATTTATTCAGTCATTATGGGTTGGGGTTCAATTTAGGTGTTTACAGAGGTTTTCAGAGTTCTCTCAGACTCCAGCCTACACCACTATTACACATCACACTGCTCTGATCAGCCCCTCAAACTTGCTGTACAATGAGACATCTCAGAGAGGCCTCTAAGTGGGGCACTTGGAATGAATCATCCTCGCGCATCCTCAATCTGGAATGACTCACTTTCACCCAGGCCTCACACCCTGCCTGGCCCTACCTTCTACTCTCCAGACTAAAGTCTTCATTGTTTATCTTCCTGTTTCCTATTGCTTCCAACTTCACCTCATCCTTTGGCTCTAATACATTTTCTTATTTTCCAACCTGTGACCTCTCAACAATCTGTCCTGACACTATCCCAACAAAGTTGTTGCAGGATGTCTTCGGTAACATCCCACGCCATACACATCAGATTGAGGGAGCCACCATCCCCCTCGTAAATCAGCCTCTTGCCCAGAGTATATTCCCCACTTCTGCTACCAGAGCACCAGACCTATTAGGAAGGCCATGTTGTGGAGGAAGGGATGTTAGGTAGATAATCACAGTGGCCACTCTCCTTGGGTCAGATATTTCCCACGAAGTGATGGTCATAGCTCTGGCCTCTATTCTTACCTTTATCTGCAGCCTCACTTCTTTGGAAAATAGGACCTGAATTTGCTGGAACCTATTCCATATGGTCTTGGGGAATCCACACAGGAATGAGTCCTGTGGACCCTGTGCTATATAGCAGGTCCCTGTTGATTATCTGTTTTATATCCAGTGGAGTGTATCTGTTAATCCCAAACTCCTAATTTCTCTTTCCTCCTGCCCCCTTTCCCCTGGGAACTTTCTCGCTACCTAAGGTAAGGCTTGAGGTGGGGTGAGTCCTAACCCTCACTGCCCTCAGTGTTACTGCCAACAGTTCTATACTCTTCCCTATAGCTACTTCTGCATCAACCACCAAAACCTGAGGTTGGGCCTAAAATGTAGGCTCCATTGCTTCAGCCTACATGTAATCACTCAGTACTAACCTCAGTTTCAGTCTCACCATGCCAAGTAATTGGATCAACAGGAATAATTCTAGTGGGCTGAGTTATAGCCAGCTGTCCATCAAAGATTTGTGCTTCCCTTCCATAGTATAAAGTTTTTGCTGAAAACCAACTTGCCAGCCAGGGACTACATGGATGTCTGAATGACAACAGGGAACAGAACACCTCCACCCATGCAGACCACATTGGACTGAAGTGAGCTCGCATTACACTTTCATTATGGTAAGCCTCTGAGATTTCAGGGTTAGTGTTACGGTGGTCAAATACCTTAAGCCAATCGTGCAACTCGAAGACTGTCTCCTGAAAACTGGCTCTGAGAGGTTCTGGTCAGCAGTTTTGATCCATGCTTGATTCTTTGCAGGGATTTTAGGCTCCCTTTCTGTCTTATATAAATAGATGTTTAATCTCACCCCCCCCCCAAAAAAATAGAATTTTGGACCCTCTCTGCCAGGTGGCCAAGAACTTGACATATGCTTCCTTAGCACCTTCTCTTTTCCAAAGGACTTACACTGAAATCAACCACCAACCATGGCTGAAAGATTTTGTGCTTTCAACCCATGTACCTTCTCATGAATGTGCCTCCTCGGCATAATCTCCAAGACACTTCTTTTTTAGTTGAATTTTATTTTATTTCTTTTTTTATTGAAGTATTGTTGATTTACAATTTCAGGTGTACAGCAAAGTGATTCAGTTTTCAGCAAAGTGATTCAGTATTCCTTTTCAGATTCTTTTCCATTATAGGTTATTACAAGGTACTGAATATAGTCCCCTGTGCTATACAGTAGCTCCTTGTTGCTTATCTATTTTATATATAGTAGTGTGTATCTGTTAATCCCAAATTCCCAATTCATACCTCCCCTCCCCATTCCCCCTTTGGTAACCATAAATTTGTTTTCTTTTTTTCTTTCTTTTTTTTTTTTTTTTTTGTCATTTTGCTATTTCTTGGGCCGCTCCTGCGGCATATGGAGGTTCCCAGGCTAGGGGTCGAATCGGAGCTGTAGCCACCGGCCTATGCCAGAGCCACAGCAACTCGGATCCGAGCCGCGTCTGCAACCCACACCACAGCTCACGGCAATGCCGGATCGTTAACTCACTGAGCAAGGGCAGGGACCGAACCCCCAACCTCATGGTTCCTAGTCGGATTCGTTAACCACTGCGCCACGATGGGAACTCCTAAATTTGTTTTCTGTGTCTGTGAGTCTGTTTCTGTTTTGTAATTAAGTTCATTTGTATCATTTTTTTTTAGATTCCATATATGTGATATCATATTTGTCTTTCTCTCTCCAAGACATTTCTTTTTTAAAACATGTATTCTCAAGCACACCTGAGGCACTCCTCAAACTCCTTTCTCAGGAGGTGGTCTGCTGCACCCTTCCCCCTACAGCATATGTACCCCTAAATAGACCACCAAACTTCAGAGATTTTGGTACCTGGTAGCATCCAGCACAGGTGAACCACTTGCTCTATTGCCTGTGTCAGGCCCCTGTATCCTACTGGCTCCAATGTCAGTTTGGCTCTTCCAACCAATTGTACCATATTCCTCAAGGAATAGAGAAGGCTTCATCTCTCCAAAAGTAAAGAGATTGCCTCTGAAAATTTTGTGTGTATGTCTGAAATCTTAGGCTTTAACAAGCCCAGAAAATTCCCAACACAAATAGATTCTCAGCTCCATGGTGAAGTATCCATTCCCAAATATGACCCTCCTCCGAAGACCTTAGTACTGAGGTCCCAGCTGTCTCCACTACATCCCTCTGCTACTGGGAAGAGCTTCCCAGCACAATTCCTGACTGTCACCTCAGCCCTGGGACCATTCTACTAACAATTTAGGGGCCAAGGGAGCCACTCCTGGATTCAGTTCTTCAGTATGCTTTGTTTTGGGGTGCAGCGAGACTCTGAGTCATACTTCAACAATGTTGGACAAGGTCTGTTCCCTGAATCTCCTGACACACACCATGTAATCCCATTATTAAACCCTTTAACATCATAAGAGTAGGTTACTATAGCCCTTTATTTGGGGGCGAGGGAGTCTTACAATTACCTGCTCAATCACACACTCAGAGTCCAGAGCAATGTGAAGAACAGGCTTATTCTCAGCTCCAGTTGCCCCTTACAGTCTGGAGAGTCCCCCCTCTTCCCCACTCTGGGATTAGCTCCTCTGTTTGAATCAATGGCCTCAGCAGGTCTGAGTTCTCCCCTTTCAGGGCCACCCATGGATTTGCCTTCTCTTGGGGTCTCAAGGAGCTTCTCTTCTGGGACCCCTCCCTTCCTTCCACCCAACCCAGGCTCCTTGGCCTTTTAAGTTCTCCGTCCTCTCAAGATCCCATCTTTTCTCCGCCTTTGCTTTAGGCTTGTGGAGCCATTCGTATTGTTGTACCTAGCTTCCCCCTGAGTGGAGCTAGAAAGAGCTTTGGACAAATTGCAGGTGGAAAGGCAAGCGAAGGAAAGCATTTCTCACTGGTCCAGCTTCAGGGTCAAGCAATTACAAGACAATCAGGTCTTTCACACAGACGAGAGTGACCGTCTCCTAGCATGCCCCCATGTGCAATGTTGCTAAAATCACATATTGATCTTCTCCTCTTTGGGTTGCATCACAAAAAGTCCCATTGTGTTTTCCCCAGCTTGGTACATTCAGGGCCCAGGAAGGGTGCAGGGAGAAAAAAACCTCCTAGCTACACTGCACAACTCTATTCATGGGATATTACTATGGGTGTCTTCTCAACTTCTTCAGACTTCAACTCTTTCCCACCACCCTCATTTATTACATCCAATCATTCATTTCTTCATTTCTCAAAACCCATCATGCCAGGCCCTAAGCAAGATGCTGAGGGAACAAAAGACACGTAGGATAGGCATATAAAGAACTTCCCAGAAGAAAGGGTACCTGAGCTGAGGATTAAAAGGTATAGGAGGCAATCCAGGCAGAGGTAAGAGCTAGAGTAAAGGTGGGGGTGAGGAGAGGTGAGAGCAGCATGCCACAGATGGGCAACTGTGTAGTATAGTGTTCTGGAACAGAAAATGACAGTGAGGGTGTGGCAAAAGTTGAGACTGGGAAGACTGGCAGGAAACAGGCTTGAGAAAACCTTGGGACCAAACTAAGGAAGCTGGAACTTCACCTGGCTCCTATAGTCCATGGGTGGTAGTCAAATATTGAATAAGAGAAGATTTTCCAACCAGTCAGAATAAGGCAAAGGCCAATCAGAACAGAGGCTGGCTGTAAACTACGTGCCTGAACCAATGACTTGTGAAAGGAAGAGTCTCACCAAAGCTTTTGCTCCACTTTCAACTTCAAGTTTTGCTTAACTCTGTGGTAGGGGAAAAGATCTGGTAATAACTGAGATTAAATTTCCCCAGAGTCCAGGAGGTGAGAATAAAAATCAAATTTGGATTAAGTTAATGAAAGTAAGGAAATTGGGTATTTCTTGAACACCTGTGTTTGTCCATTTAACAGAATAAGGCATCTACTAAAAAGAGTTATCCAGGGCCTGGAGCCATCAGGTGCTCATCGGTGGGTGTAGGGGAGGGGGAGGGGGGAAAAAAAAGACAGACTTTCTCTGGGTTTGCCTAGTGAACTTAGCTTGAGGTGGGCTAAAACCTCTGGGCCCTTCCCCCTTCTGCCAGCTTGGTGGTACGTCACTCAATTAAATAAAATTCCTCTGGTGGGCTGCAGGTGGTGGTGGGGCACAGGGCTGAAGAAACCTAAAATCCACAGACTGGTGTGCCCATTGATAGGTGATGCTCTGGGCTAGAGGACAGGCATATGGTATTCCTCTGAGTTCCTTCTGAACTGGCCCACTGCAGCTGGCTTCACGACAGAGCCAGGTGGAATGGGCCAGTGGCAGAGGCACACAGAGATAATTATAACAGATAGCGACTGTGGAATGGGCTGCTCTGAGTCAATAATCTGTGGGGATGTGGGTGGGTCTCTGGTCCTCTTTGTGGGTGGTAGAATCCCTAAGTTGCCTCCGGTGTCCTGTTACACATTCTGGCTGCCTTCACACTTGGACTTAGTTAGCAGTACAAAAGGGCATTTTCATCTTTTTTGAAGCTTCTTCCCAAATGGGGCCAACACTGGTAGATGGTACCCAGTCAGAGATGCAGGTGCTAGAGAAGTGTCTGAGAGCAAAGCTATGAGGCCAGACCACCAGTATTCAAAGACCAGTTCTACAGCTTCCTTGGGTGAGGTACTTAACTTCTCTGTGTCTCAGATTACTTATTTGCAAAATAGGGCCACCTATCTAGAGAGATGTTGTAGGGGATTAGAGGAGATAATAGGCATGAGAGCTTAGAAGAGTGGCTGGTACATAGTAAATACCCAACCAATAGTAGCTGCTATTACAAGGGAGCCTGTAGTCGGGAAGGAAAGGGCCATTTTTGCAGAGAGATTGTCTGGCAAGTGTGGCATAATGGCTTGAGGAGAATGGGTAAGGGTTCTTTGTGTGGCTCTGTCCCTGTGGGAATTTGGGGCTTAGGGCCATTTGTATCAGACCTCCTAGTTGCCCAGGCATAGCTTTTGTTCTTTCCCTTGGCCTCACATCTCTGATAAGAAGGTTCCATGCCATAGGCATCTTGCTTGTTGTCCCAACAAGTCAGGAGGAACAGGCCTTAGGCATCCACTGGGCTGGTGTGGGGACGTGGGTGGAGATGCTGGCTACTGTCTTTCCAGGAGACATGCGGTGGTGCTGGAGTGATGCCCAAGACCCTTTCTGCCTTCAGTCGCTTCCAGGACTGTGGTGGCTGGTCCTGCAATTCTGCCAGTGCCCAGTGAGCACAGGCACTGGCCTGCCTCTGGTGCTGAGAGGCTTGTAAATTGCAGGCAGGCTCCAGCCCAGTGACCGTTGCTCAGGTCCTGAAAGAGCAAGTCAATGGGGAGCTTTCTGTCCCCAGGCTAATGACTGTCAGTCGGTAGTTCTGGCTTCCCCTCATCCTTAGAATCTGACAGTAGAATCCTGGGAATGTAGGGCAATCTGCAACTGCTCCAGACTGTGCTGGTTGCTGCTCAAGTCCACAGACTTCCAAAGCTCTACCAAAGTGGGCTTCTCAGTCACAAACTCTTCCCTCTGCTGAGTAATCAGAATAGTAGCCCTAATGACAGCAATGCATTTATCAACCATCCACTGGCGTGGCAGAATGGCTTTGTGAAGAGGATGAGCTTTAAAGTTAGCTAGACCTGGATTGCAATCCAGATACTTACAATCTTTTTAACATCTTTATTGAGAAGTCATTCACATACTGTACAATTCATCTGTTTAAAATATACAATGAGGAGTTCCCTGATGGCTTAGCAAGTTGAGGATCCAGATCATCACTATTTTTAGAGTAGATTTGATCCCTGGCCCAGGAACTTCTGCATGCTGTAGACGTGACCAAAAAAATTAAAATACGAATCCAACAACATATCAAAAAATTATACACCATGACCAGGTTGAGTTCATTCCCAGGTTCACAAGGATGGTTCAACATACGCAAATCAATCAGCATCATACACCACATTAACAAAAAAAGTCAAAAATCATATGACCATCTCAATAGACGCAGAAAAAGCATTTGACAAAGTTCAACATCCATTCATGATCAAGACCCTCGCCAAAGTGGGTATAGGGGGAACATTCCTGAATATAGTCAAAGCCATTTATGATAAACCCACAGCAAATATAATTCTCAATGGGGAAAAATGGAAAGCCTTCTCACTCAAATCTGGAACAAGACAGGGATGCCCACTCTCACTACTGCTCTTCAACATCGTTTTGGAAGTCTTAGCCACAGCAATTAGACAAACATAAGAAATAAAAGGCATCCATATAGGAAGAGAAGAGATCAAAGTGTCACTGTATGCAGATGACATGATACTATACCTAGAAAACCCTAAGGACTCAACCCCAAAACTCCTTGAACTGATTAATAAATTCAGCAAAGTGGCAGGATATAAGATTCACATTCAGAAGTCAGTTGCATTTCTGTATACCAGCAATGAAACATTAGAAAAGGAATACAAAAATACGATACCTTTTAAAATCGCACCTCACAAAATCAAATACCTCGGAATACACCTGACCAAAGAGGTAAAGGACCTATATGCCGAGAACTATAAAACTTTCATCAAAGAAATCAAAGAAGATGTAAAGAAATGGAAAGATATTCCATGCTCCTGGATTGGAAAAATCAATATTGTAAAAATGGCCATACGACCCAAAGCAATCTACAGATTCAATGCAATCTCTATCAAATGACCCCTGACATTTTTCACAGAACTAGAACAATCCAAACATTTATATGGAACAACAAAAGGCCCAGAATCGCCAAAGCAATCCTGAGAAACAAAAACCAAGCAGGAGGCATACTCTATAACTCTCCCAGACTTCAAGAAATACTACAAAGCCACAGTCATCAAAACAGTGTGGTACTGGTATCAAAACAGACAGACAGACCAATGGAACTGAATAGAGAACCTGGAAATAAACCCCAACACCTATGTCAATTAATCTTTGACAAGGGAGGCAAGAACATAAAATGGGAAAAAGAAAGTCTATTCAGCAAGCATTGCTGGGAAACCTGGACAGCTGTATGCAAAGCAATGAAACTAGAACACACGCTCACACCATGCACAAAAATAAACTCCAAATGGCTGAAAGACTTAAATATACGACAAGACACCATCAAACTCCTAGAAGAAAACATAGGCAAAACACTCTCTGACATCCACATCATGAATATTTTCTCAGGTCAGTCTCCCAAAGCAATAGAAATTAGAGCAAAAATAAACCCATGGGACCTCATCAAACTGAAAAGCTTTTGCACAGCAAAGGAAACCAAAAAGAAAACAAAAAGACAACTTTCAGAATGGGAGAAAATAGTTTCAAATGATGCAACCGACAAGGGCTTAATCTCTAGAATATAAAAGCAACTTATACAACCCAACAGCAAAAAAGCCAATCAATCAATGGAAAGACCTTAATAGACATTTCTCCAAGGAAGATATACAGATGGTCAACAAACACATGAAAAAATGCTCAACATCATTGATTATAAGAGAAATGCAAATCAAAACTCCCATGAGATACCACCTCACAGCAGTCAGAATGGCCATCATACATAAGTCCACAAATAACAAGTGCTGGAGGGGCTGTGGGGAAAAGGGAACCCTGCTGCACTGTTGGTGGGAATGTCAACTGGTACAGCCACTATGGAGAACAGTTTGGAGATACCTTAGAAATCTATACATAGAACTTCCATATGACCCCGCAATCCCACTCTTGGGCATCTATCCGGACAAAGCTCTACTTAAAAGAGACACATGCACCCGCATGTTCATTGCAGCACTATTCACAATAGCCAGGACATGGAAACAACCCAAATGTCCATCGACAGATGATTGGATTCGGAAGAGGTGGTATATATACACAATGGAATACTACTCAGCCATAAAAAAGGATGACATCATGCCATTTGCAGCAACATGGATGGAACTAGAGACTCTCATACTGAGTGAAATGAGCCAGAAAGACAAAGACAAATACCATATGATATCACTTATAACTGGAATCTAATATCCAGCACAAATGAACATCTCCTCAGAAAAGAAAATCATGGACTTGGAGAAAAGACCTGTGGCTGCCTGATGGGAGGGGGAAGGAGTGGGAGGGATCGGGGGAGCTTGGACTTATCAGACACAACTTAGAAGAGATATACAAGGAGATCCTGCTAAATAGCATTGAGAACTTTGTCTAGATACTCATGTTGCAACAGAACAAAGGGTGGGGGAAAAACTGTAATTGTAATGTATACATGTAAGGATAACCTGACCCCCTTGCTGTACAGTGGGAAATTTAAAAAAAAAGAAAAAAAATTAAAATATATAAATATATATACAATGAGAAGATTTTTAGTCTGTATACAGAATTGTGCAACAATCAATTTTAGAACATTTTCATCACTTCAAAAAGAAACTCCATACCTATTAGCAGCTACTCCTCATTCTCCAACCACTGTGAAAGAATACGAGGTCAGACAATAGTTAAAGTGGTAAAAACAGATTTTATCCAGGAACTATTGCAATAGGGGAAATCAGATCTCAGTATAGAACTGGGCTTAAGTCCAAATACAGCAAAGACACGTGGGGATTTGTAGCCAAGGAGCAGGTTGGGGAGGGGGGGTGATGAATGGAAAATTACTAAATGGAGATATCAGGGGTAAGGGGATTCTTGCTAAACTGATCTAACAGGATTCTTGCTGAAGGCAGGTGAGGGTAATCAGATATCACCTGGGGGAAAACAGGGGCTGAGGAATTTGATCTTGAGGGTGACCAGATACTGAGAGTTAATGATTCTTGCTAAAACTGAACTATGCATAGTTCCTGCTGTGTTGCAGTGGGTTAAGAATCTGACTGCAGCCAGCTCAGGTCGCTGTGGAGGTGTGGGTTCAATCCCTACACAGAGAAACTTCTGTGGGTGTGGCCTTTAAAAATAATAATAATAAACCGAGCTACGCAGCCTGAGAACAAGGCCCAAGGACAAGACCTAGTCAAGAAAGGGGCTTAGAGGAGTCTGACTAAAATTTAGTCAAAGAGAAAGTCCTTGTCATCCCTCCAGCTCCTGGCAACTATCAATCTGTGTTCTGTCTCCATGGATTTGCCTATTCTGGAAATCTGGTATAAATAAAATCATACAATATGTGGCCTTTTGTGTCTGGCTTCCTTTCATGTAGCTTAATGTTTTCCAGGTTCATTCATGTTATAGCATCGATCGGTACTTTATATCTCTTGATTGCAAAGTAATATTCCATTGTATGAATATTCTGTATTGCACGTATCTATTCACGTGTGTCTGTTGGACACTTTTTATTGTTCCCACTTTTGGTTATTATGAATACTGTTGTATGAACATTTGTGTACAAGTTTTCTGTGGAAATGTGTTTTCATTTCTCCTGTGTATATACTTAAGAATGGAAATGCTGGGTTATATACTAACTCTATGTTAAACTATTTGAGAGCCCACCAGACTATTTCCCATAATGGTGGCATCATTTTATATTCCAACCAGCAGTGGATGAGGATTCCACTTTCTCCACATCCCCACAATCCCAGTGGATATAAAGTAGTATCTCATGCTTTTGATTAGCATTTCCATGATGGCTATGGCTAACATGTTGAACATTTTTTTGTGTGCTCATTGACCACTTGTGACTCTTCCAGAGAAATATTATTCAAATCTTTTACCAATTTTTTAACTGGATTAATTTAGTTTTTTTCATTATTGAGTTGTAAGTGTTCATTAAATATTCTAGCTGCAAATCCCTTACCAGTTTTGCGAATATTTTCTCCCATTCTGAGTGCTATCCTTTCATTTCCTTTCTGGTATACTTTGAAGGAAAAGTATACCAGTTTTTAATTTTGATGAAGTCCAACTTATCTCTGTTTTATTTTATCATTTATGGTTGTGATACTATATCTAAGGCTATGGAGATTTAACTCAGTTGTCTTCAAGCAGTTTTATATCTTTGCTTTTACATTCAGGTCTATGATACATTTGGAGTTAATTTGTGTATATGTTATGAGGTAAGGGTTCAACTTCATTCTTTTGCATGTGGATTTCCAGTTGTTCCAGCATTATTTGGTAAAAACATTATTCTTTCCCCCATTGAATAGTATTGGCACTCCTGTTTAAAATCAATTGACCATAAATGCAAGGGTTTATTTCTGGACTCTCATTTCTATTCCATTGATCTCAATGTCTATTTTTACATCAGCACCACATTCCATGATCACTGTAGCTTTGTGGTAAGCTTTAAAATCAGGAAGTGTGAGTCCTCCAACTTTTCTCTTTTCATTCAAGATTGTTTTCACTATTTTGGGTCCCTTGCATTTCCATGTGATTTTTTAAAAAACTATTTGAGATGTTGGTAGGGATTGGCTGGAATCTGCAGATTAATTTGGGAGTATTGTCATTGTAATATCAAGATTTCCAGTTCTTTTTTTTTTTGTCTTTTCTAGGGCCGCAATCCATCACAAATGGAGGTTCCCAGGCTAGGGGTCAAATCAGAGCTGTAGCCACCAGCCTATGGCAGAGCCATAGTAACAGGGGATCCGAGCTGTGTCTGCAACCTACACCACAGCTCACAGCAATGCCGGATCCTTAACCCACTGAGCGAGGCCAAGGATCAAACCTGCAACTTCATGGTTCCTAGTTGTATTTGTTAACCACTGAGTCACGACGGGAACTCCAAGATTTCCAGTTCTTGAACATGGGAGGTCATTCCATTTATTTAGGTCTTCTTTGATTCCTTTCAGCAATGTTACACAGTGTTCAGTGTACAAGCCTTGTACTCCTTTTGTTAAATTTATACCTAAGTGTTTATACTATTGTAATCAGAATTTTCTTAATTTCATTTCAGATTTTGAGTGTACAGAAATATAATTTTTGGACATTCTGCAACCTTGCTGAACTTATTTACTAATTCTAATAAGTTTGCGTTTGTGTTTCATAAGATTTTCTATATACAAGATCATGTCATCCATAAATAACGACAGTTTTACTTCTTTTTTCTAATTCAGATGCCTTTAATTTCATTTTCTTGCATTATTTCTCTAGCTTAAATTTCTAGTACAATGAATACTTTAATATTATCTATTAATTTGATAGAAGTGGTAGAAGTAGACATCCTTGTTTTATTCCTAATCTTAAAAGAAGAGCTTTTGATCTTCTTAAGTATGACACCAGTTGTGAGTTTTTCATCTACACCCTTTATAAGGTTGAGGAAATTCCCTTCTATTCCTAATTTGTTTCATGTTTTCATCATGAGAGTATGTTGAAATGTTGTCAAATGCGATTTCTGCATGTATGAGACGTCACATGAATTCTTTTTCCTTATCCTATTTATATGGTATGTCACATTGATCAATTTTCGTATGTTGAACCAACCTTGAACTCTTGATAAAAGTCCCACTGGGTCATTGTGCATAATACCTTTTAAATGCTGCCAAGTTAGATTTGTTATTATTTTGTTGAAGATTTTTATGATTATATTCATTTAGAGATATTGGTCTGTAGTATTCTTTTGTTGCGATACCTTTATCTGGTTTTGTTTTCAGGGCAATGGTGTAGGGAAGTGTTCTCTATTCTATTTCTTTGAAAAGTTTGCAAAGGATGCATGTTATTTCTTCTTTAAACATTTGGTAGAAAAAGAAAACCTGGGAGTTCCCGTCGTGGCTCAGAGGTTAACGAATCCAACTAGGAACCATGAGGTTACAGGTTCAATCCCTGGCCTCGATCAGTGGGTTTAGGATCCGGCGTTGCTGTGACCTGTGGTGTAGGTCACAGACGCGGCTCGGATCTGGCGTTGTTATGGCTGTGGCCTAGACTGGCAGCTACAGCTCTGATTTGACCCCTAGCCTGGGAACCTCCATATGCCGCGGGTGTGGCCCTGGAAAATACCAAAAAGAAAAAAAAAAAAAAGCTTGGTAGAATTCATCAGTAAAGCCATCTGGGTCTAGGTTTTTCTTTGTGGGTAATTTTATTGTTGTCATTGTTAATTCATGCTCTTTACTTGTTCACATTATCAACTTCTTCCTAGGTCTATTTCAGTAGTTTGTGTCTTTCTAGGAATTTGTCCATTTCATCTGTTATCTGATTTGTTGGCATACAGTCATCTGTAATATTTCATTATAATCTTTACATATCTAGAAGATCAGTAGTCATCTCCCCTTTCATTCCTGATTTTACTAATTTGAGTCCTCTCTGTTTATTTCTTAATCAAACTAGTGAAAAGTTTATCACAGTTGTTTATCTTTTCAAAGAACCAACTTTTGGATTCATTGCTTTCCTCTATAGTTTTTCTATTTTCTGTTTTATTTATTTCCATTCTAATGTTTATTATTCCCTTCCTTCTCTGTGTTTTAAGTTAGTTTGCTCTTCTTTTCTCCAGCCAAACACTGCCAATTTTCTTGCTGTGTTATCCTGGGTAAGTCATTTTATCACTCAGAGCCTTAGTTCCTCATTTGTAAAATGCTAGAGCCTGCCGGAGAGGATTATTGGAAAGACGGAATGAGATAACACATATCAGGTGCTTAGCACTGAGTTTGGCACAAAGTCAGTATTTAATAAGTGGTAGTTTCTGTAACTTTTTTGTGCCAGGTCTTGTACTTGGCACTTTATCTATGTAACACTGCAATTATGATCCATTATATCTTATAAGAGTATAATTAATTATAGAATTAAAAAAGAGGTATTTTACTCATGGTCAACCCAAACATATTTGAAATTTAGAAAATGATTAAACCTTTCCTTCTCTGTTGCCAACGAAGTCTTCGGTCCATAGAGTTTGCCTCAGATGGGTGCCTGGAAGGTCCCTGCGTGCCTCTCTTTCTTTCCTTTGTAATTCCTCTGACCCTATTTCTAACCCCAGGGACCTTGCCCTATTCTGATACCACTTGTTGTGGCCAAAGATGGCAAGATCTATTGCCTTTTTGCAGCCAAGACCAGCAGGAAAGGCTTTTGGCTTTGGGAGAAGAGGAAACTTCCCATTCTTCAGATGAAGTACCTCCAGACCAACAAGTCTATTTCTATCCATTCCCTCTCTTGAAAAAAGTCAATACAGTATTGTGATGAATGACCTCCTTCTCATCTGAGATGAATATGGGGGGCAATAGTTGGATGACTTATAATGTGAAAAGATCCCTTCATTTCTCACCAGGAGTAAGGATGATGAGGAACAAGAATCATAATGGTATCCTTTGCACCCTTGCAAAGACGAGTATTGCCAACCCCTTACAGTGAGTTAGGAAAGCCTGGGGGACATCAGGAGTCTCTGCACACCAGACAGCAGCTAGTCACATGAGATGAATCTTGAGTATCCTCAGCTAATTTCAGGTTAATCATCATGTTGGATTTCCCAACATCGCTCTGGGGAGGACTGTCCCTGGGTTCCCCAGTTAGACACCAAGAGCATCATCTTCTGAAAAATATTAGCTTGCAGTCCTGTCACAGAAACATCTAGTCTAGAGGCTCAAACTCTGAGGTAACTAGACAGTGTTTTGTGGAAAGAGACTTGCTAATTCCCAGTGCTTTGGAAAAAGTTGCCTACTCCTATTAAAGACTGAGGATCCTCCTCAAAATTTGTCACACACACCTCCATTATCTGGCCCCATGTTCTCTTTTCCTGAGCAGCTTTGAGAATAAAAAGCTAATCAGATCATCAGCATTATTGTTCTGAGTTGGGAGTATCCCTATCATAATTACTCCCCTGATAGGTAAAGGTTGTTATGATGCATTATGTCAGTGTTTCTCAAAGTGTGGTCTCCAGGCCAGCAGCATCAGTATCACCTGGAAATTTGCTGGAAATGGAAATTCTTGGCCTCACCCCAGACCTACTCAATCAGAAATTCTGGAGTGGGCTTTAGCCATCTGTGTTTTAACAGTTACTCCAGGCAATGCTAATGCTGTTTGAGTTTTGAAAATCATTGCATAATGGGTACAGCTTCTGTTCCTCCCTTCCAGCTGCGCTTTGTAAAGTGGTAAGCATTCTAACCAGTTCACTACTAGATACAGAATTGCTGTCCAGCAATACAGTAACTTTCCATGTTGTAGCAAAAGCTGAAAAGTCATTTGGGTGCCTTAACCAGGTGTCACAGTGTTTTTCCTTTATGTCTTGGGTACTGTGTTGCCACCATCACCTTCTCATCAGCAGAGAGGGATATGCCTCTTGGCTTATCAGTAAACGGAGCCCTTATCTACACGTCACTGCCCTTGGCACTGATTCCAAACAGAGGTCAATGGTCAGATAGAGCTCCCTTCCGAATATCAGGAAGGTAGGTGGGACCCTGGGAGCACATTCCTCTCATAGCATATGCATGGGCTCAAAAGACCATATACTCCTCTACCTGCTTCTGTTTTGACCAGAGGGACCTCTCCATGTTTATTAGAGTTCTTGAAATTTCAGTTCAGGGGTTCTTTGGATAATAACAGGAGTGCTTCTCACTTTTTGATTCTTGCCAATTGAAATAATTTCCATAACACCCAACTCTCAAACTCTCTCATGGGCAGAATCCATCCAAGCAAAAATGCCTCCTAGCACACTTGTGTCATTATGAATGCTCTGATTCCAGGTAAGTCTCACCAGGCATGACAAGTGGCAAGACACCAATATTTTGCCCAAACCATGACTAGCTTATTCTAAGAGAAAAAAATAATTCATTCAGTAGCTGATTTATTTTCATATAGGTTTCTTGTGTGGGCAATGATTTTACTGAATACTTGAGATGCAGTTGTCACATTTTGCCTGAACTTCCTCAGTTATTTTGGACCAAAGAAACTTAATTATCTCTAAATTCATTCCTTCCCCAAATTGTTCAGTGTCACACATTGCCCACATACCATAGGGTCATGTTTCTGAGGTCATTCCACCCACTTTTATAACATGTTCAAGGGTATTTAGCACCTTATGCAATATTCCACTCATCAGGGACACTCTGTGCCTTTCCTAGAGCCTAACATTCATGCTCTGGGAGGCTGCCTTCACATTCCCCATCAGAAGAACTTATTATTATACGTCCTCTACAGCCTGAAACTCCAAATTATACTACCAAAATGTGTCACTTCTCCATCAAGGGAAGTGAAACCGGCTTAAATAACC
This sequence comes from Sus scrofa, assembly GCF_054392235.1. Classification (NCBI taxonomy): domain Eukaryota; kingdom Metazoa; phylum Chordata; class Mammalia; order Artiodactyla; family Suidae; genus Sus; species Sus scrofa. Next base: position 65,517,342 of record NC_139401.1, read on the forward strand.
AGAATTCATTACTATTCTGGACACGGGTTACAAGAATAGCTTAGCCTGGAAGCCATGCTCTTCTTGTTCAGAAAGGCAGCACCCCCCCCCCCTTTAAATCATATTGCTTGTGGGCTTTACAAGAAAGAATCCCTACATCTCCGTTACTTAACCAATTGATAATGAATATTGCTAAGGCAGCCACTCAGTAACATTCAATTTAGCACTGTTAAGAACATAAATTAGAGAGATGATAGCCACATTTGGAATAGTAATAATTTATCCATGATATTTTATTCACTTCAAGCTGAAAACTCCAGTTTTTCTAGTTACTTGAGTTTATGCTTTGTCCATCCATTTTTAAACCTTCCTGTTTACTGATAAATACCTTTATGGCTACAACTTTTTTCCAAGTACAGCTTTATGCTTCCCACAGATTTTGATGTTTTTATTACCATTGACTTCCAAGGAATTTGCAATTTTCATTTTCATTTTCTACTAAATTTATGAATTATTTACAATATTTTTAATATATTAACATGAATATTTATCTTTTTATTATTGATCTTTTTATTTTAGTGTATTGTGATCAGTAAATATCCTCAGTATAAAAATTATTGACAGTCAGTTTATATAAACATTCCACATGCATTTGAAATGAATGCATATTTTAACTGCTAGGAGCAAAGTTTTATATGTGTACACACTATTTACATCATCAAGGTTGTTTTTTGTTTTTGTTTTTGTTTTGTTTTGTTTTGTTTTTGGCCATGCTTGTGGCATCCAGAAGTTCCAGGGCCAGGTGTTCCATGATGGCCTAGCAGTTAAGAATCTGGCATTGTCACTGCTGTGGCTCAGATCTTGCTGTGGTGCTAGGCCACCAGGGATCTCTTTAAGCTTGTTAATATTGTAAGTCAACATCTCTATCTTTAATTTTTTAACTTAGTTATCTTTCCATTTCTGAAAGTGGTATGCTAAAGTCTCCTGCTTTAATTATGGAATCATCAACTTTTCTTTGTAATTTTTGCCATATATTTTGAAACTACATTTTTAGGTGCACATCATTTTTGTCTGCCTCTGTTATATCTTCCTGATAAATGGATCCTTTTAATCAATATGAAATTTCCCTTTTTGTCCCTTTTAACTCTTTTTCATCTTCTAATAATAATGCTTACTTTCTTCCTGTTAGTTATTTGTTTGGTATACCATTTTTCCATCCCTTTATATTTTCAACCTTCCTGTGTCATTTTATTTTAGCTACTATTTTTCTTTTATACACAAGCTAGAACTTCTGTAATTTAAAAGGTAAATTTAACTTCTTCACATGTATTTTTTACAACTGATGGGTGTGCACTTAAATCTGCCTTATTTTCTGTTTTCTATTTACCTTGATTCTGCCTTTGTTTTTTATAGACTGAAGAAAAAGTTTTCCTTTCTCATTACTTTCTCTACCAATTTGAACCTAAACATTTGAAAAGAAGGAAGGAGACTCAGAGAGGTGAAGTGTTTAGTTCAACGTCACATACTTAAGTACAACTTTAGGCACTTGGTGACTTTAAGTGACTTTGCCAAAATTAAAGCTTAGATCTAACTGAATTCAAAGTCAACTGTTTCAGATCCTTTCTGGAATGAGGCTGAGCATAAATAAGCAAACTCAAAATCTGGGCTTTTTATAATTAAAATAATAATAGCTAACCTTTATTGAGAGTTTACCATGTGCCAGGCAGTATTCAAAGAACTTCCCATTTTGTATACCTCATTGTCATGAGTTTGAACAGAGAGCAAGCACAATGTATTCGTGAGTTATACTAGGAAAGACTCCTCCCTGCCCAGTACTGGAGGCATCTCTCTCTTCTACATGGATGTAGCAGCAAAGGTGAGCATTCATCTTCCCAAACATTTTAGGTCATCCACCAATCCCCATCTGGGGAGTCATTCATTTTTTTATTTAACCGAAACTCACTGAACACCTCGATGTACTATGTATTAGTTTCTGTCCCCTTAGAGCTTATTTTTAGTGAGGAAAGCAGATAATAAACAAGAAAACCAAAAAAAAATATTTTCATATAGTGATAAATACTATAAGAAAATAGTAGAATACTTTAGAGTGACAGGACAGTGGGGCTACTTTAGCTAGGATGGTCAAGTAAGACTATCTATATAAGGAGATGTCTATATCTACAGGTTGGTTATAGAGAGTACACCTATGTGTCTCTGTCTATGTGTCCTACTATAGTAAAAGGTATTCAGAAAAAGCTTCTCTAAGGATGGGATTTTGGAACTGAGAAGCTGAATAATGAAAAGGAACAAATCATGTAGCTCTGGGTGTAAGCATTCCAGGTAGAAAGAACAGGTCTTGAGGTGTATCTTTGTGTGTTAAAGGTAAAGCAAGAAGGCTAATGTGGCCAAAGAAAAGTAAACAGACAGGGAAAGTAGTGGGAGATGAAGTCAGAGAGGTAGTTATTAGCAAGATTAAGTAGGGCCTTGCAGACAATGAGTATGAGTTGATTTTCTTCTAAGTATGGTAGTAAGCCATTGGAGGGTTTGCTGTTGTTTTGTTTTGCTTTGCTTTGCTTCTAATCAAATATATAACAAACTAAAAAGGATCATTTGATGAACCTCCATGTATCTATCACCCTACTTCAAGAATTAACATATGACCAATCTCATTTCATCTGTACACTCCGCTCCTCCCATATGCATTGAATTATTAAACATAATCTACACAGAATATCCTTTCATCCATAAACACTTTATATATAACTTCAGAAGACGAGGACTCTTTAATATAACCACAAACGTTGGAGGGATTTATACATAGGCGGGGTATGGTATGATTTGTATTTAAAAGATCATCCTGGCTACTTATGGAGAACAGATTATAGGTGTTCCATGGTGGCAGTGAAGAGATTGGTTAGGCTACCACAGCAGTTCAGGAGACAGGTGGTGATGGTTTGGATCAGTGGTAGTACTGGAAATGGAGACAAGTCAGGCTACCCTTGATAGAAGGTAATAGTAGATCATGAAGCTAGGAAACCTTTTAATTAAAAGGTTCTAAAGGAGCTCCTAGTCCATGATTTTCTTTTCTGAGGAGATGTTCATTTGTGCTGGATATTAGATTCCAGTGGCTGCCTGATGGGAGGGGGAGGGAGTGGGAGGGATGGGGAGCTTGGGCTTATCAGATACAACTTAGAATAGATTTACAAGGAGATCCTGCTGAATAGCATTGAGAACTATGTCTAGATACTCATGTTGCAACAGAACAAAGGGTGGGGGAAAAATGTAATTGTAATGTATACATGTAAGGATAACCTGACCCCCTTGCTGTACAGTGGGAAAATAAAAAAAAATAATAAAATAAAAAAAATAAAGGAGCTCCTGTTCCAATACCCAGAGTCACCTATGTCAGCATTATCCAAATGCTATGAGGAAAGGAAATGATCCCAGGGAACTCTACTCTGGGGTGGCCAAAGATGGTTGCTTTGCAAATCACCCAAGCCATCTGGGCTGAGTTATAAATAAGCATGCTGCCCAAATATATCTCAAGATAATGTTTCAAAGTACAAATGATGATGCTGGTTACAAATTGGTGGAATACTCTTAGCACTGCTAGAATGACCAAGATCTGATAGCTGACCTGGTGATCGGGGGTCCTATCTGCTTGGGAGGTTTCAGTAAACCTGCAGATCACTGCTCCTGAAGGCCAGAACCCCAGGATTACTGCTTGCTAGACCAGCAAACAGTGCTGTAGCCACAGAAAGTTCTAGCTGTGGTCAAAGTGGGAAAGAAAAAGTATAATCTGGAGAGGTAGGGTTGGGAATTCCCTTGTGGTGCAGAAGGTTGAGGGTCTGGTGGGAGAGAGGATTAAGATGGCAGAATAGAAGGACTGGAGCTCAACTTCTCTCCTAAAAACAACAAAATTCACAACTAAAAGCTGAGCAATCCCCACCCAAATGGACCAGAAACCTTAAAAAAGATACCCTACTCCAGAAGAAAAAGGGGAGGCCACATCAAAAGGTAGGAGGGGTGATATTGTGATGTAAACAACCCCATACCTCCCGGGTAGGAAGCTGCACAGACTGAAAACTAACTGGTTCACAGAGACTCACCTATAGGAGTGAGAGTTCTGAGCCCCACATCAAACCCTCACCTGTGGGGATCCAGCACTGGGAGAAAGAGCCCCTGGAGCATCTGGCATTGAAGGCCAGTGGGGCTTGTATGCAGGAGCTCCACAGGACTGGGGGAAACAGAGACCCCATTCTTTTTTTTTTTTTTTTTTTTTTTGGTTTTGTTTTTTGCTATTTCTTGGGCCGCTCCCGCAGCATATGGAGGTTCCCAGGCTAGGGGTCTAATCGGAGCTGTAGCCGCCGGCCTATGACAGAGCCACAGCAACTCGGGATCCGAGCCGCATCTGCAACCCACACCACAGCTCACAGCAACGCCAGATCTTTAACCCACTGAGCAAGGCCAGGGATCTAACCTGCAACCTCATGGTTCCTAGTTGGATTCGTTAACCACTGCGCCACGACGGGAACTCCCGGAGACCCCATTCTTAAAAGGCACACATGGACTTTCACGTGCACTGGGTCCCAGGGCAGAGCAAGGTCTCCATAGGAATCTGGGTCAAACCTGACTGCAGTTCTCGGAGGACACCCTGGGAAAACAGGGGTGAATGTGGCTTGTTGTGAGGGAAGGACATTGAAAGAAAAGCTCTCGGGAATATTCAGCAGCTGTGCCTTTCTCTGGAGGTGGCCATTTTGGAAAAATCTGGCCCCACCCATCAGTCAGCCCTGAGAAGCCCCAGGACAAACAACAATTCAGGTGGGATCACAGCTGTTCCCCTCAGTAAACAGGCTACCTAAAGACCCCTCAGGCACACAGCTGCCTCTAATCCCATCCAGAGACTAAGCCCCACCCACCAGAGGGACTAGAATCAGCTCCACCTACCAGTGGGCAGGCATCAGCCCCTCCCATCAGGAAGCCTACAGCAAGCCCCCATACTGACTTCAGCCACAAGGGGGGGCAGACACCAGAAGTAAGAGAGGCTACAACCCTATTATCCATATAAAGGTCACCACACCAAAAACCTATCAAAATGAAAAGACAGAGAACTATAACTCAGATGAGGGAGAAGGGAAAAACCCCAGATAATCAGCTAAGTGATGAGGAGACTCTCAGCCTCCAGGAAAAAGACTTTAGACTGTTGATGCTGAAGGTGATGCAAGACATTGGAAATAAACTGGAGGCAAAGATGGATAACTTACAGGAAACACTGACCAAAGAGATACAAGTTATAAAACTTAAACAAGAAGAGATGCAAAATACAATAACTGAAATAAAAAATTCACTAGAAGCAGCTAACAGTAGAATACAGGAGGCGGAAGAATGAATAAGCGAGGTGGAGGACAGATTACTGGAAATTACAGATGTGGAACAGAAAAGAGAAAAAAGTTTGAAAAGAAATGAGGAAGAGTCTCAGAGAACTCTGGGACAACATGAAATGCACCAACATCCGTATTATAGGGGTGCCAGAAGGAGAAGAGAGAGAGAAGGGGACAGAAAAAATACTCCAAGAGATAACATGGGAAAGGAACCACTCACTCAAATCCAGGAAGCACAACAAGTACCATATAAAATAAACTCAAGGAGGAATACACCAAGACACATATTATTCAAACTAACCGAAATTAAAGACAAAGAGAAAATCTTGAAAGCAGCTAGGGAAAAGAAACAAGTAACATACAAGGGAACCATGATAAGGTTATCAGCAGATTTTTCAGCAGAAACTCTGCAGGCCAGAAGGGAGTGGCATGATGATATACTTAACATGATGAAAGGAAAAAACCTCCAACCAAGATTACTCTACCCAGCAAGGCTCTCATTCAGATTTGAAGGAGAAAGTAAAACCTTCACAGATAAGCAGAAGTTGAGAGAATTCAGCAACACTAAACCAGCCTTACAACAAATACTAAAGGAACTTCTCTAGGCAGAAAAGAAAAGACAGCAACAGGAAACAAAAATGCCGCAAATGACAAGGCTCACCAGTAAAGGTACATATACAGTAAAGATACGAAATCATCCATGCACAATTATACCACCAAAATCAGAAATCATGAGAAGAGGTGGGTACAAATGCAGGACACTGGAGATGAACTTGCAATGAAAAGAACACCAACTTAAAACAATCTCATATACATATAGACTCTTATATCAAAACTTCAGAATAACTGCAAACCAAAAATCTAAAATTGGTACACAAACAAGGAATCTCTGAAGAAGAAATATATCTCATAGTAAATAAGTGCATAATCCACCATGAAGGGGGTCATTTGACATCATTCTTGGAATGCTGAAGTCTTCTTACATCTGATTCTGATTTCCTCTCCGTCAAAGAATTTATGATAATTATAATTAAATAATGCAACTGCACCATTAAATAATATAGTTCTACAATTGTATTATTAATAACCATTTCTCTCCATGGTACAATGTAAGGTCTATAATGTCTTGTTTATCACATCACCTAGAATGGTGTGATGCCTATATTGAAGAATCAATAAGATGTAACAAATTGTGGGGACATAAAAAAAAAAGAATAAATGTCGCTATAATCACATATCACAAAAAAAAGGGTCTGGCATTTTCACTGCAGTAGTTTGGATTGCTGCTGTGGTGTGAGTTTGATCCCTGGCCCAGGAACTTCCACATGGTGTGGGAATGGCCAAAAAACAAAAACCAAACAGGGAGGTAGGGTTGAATGTAAGATTTTTCTGAGGATTGGAATGTAAGATTTTTCTGAGGATTGGATAAGATAACATGGGAGGTGGAAGGAGTGTGTGAAACAAATCCCAAGTTTGATGCTAAGAAAATGAGCAACAGGTTGAGAAGCAGTTCACATGCTGGGTCAATGAATGTGGTTTGGAGTGTAAACTGCAAATCATTCATCAGTGTCAGAGGCTGGTTCTAGTTATGTGGTTTGCGGTTTTGGGTGGAGGTAGGAATGACTGATACTAGGAATCCCATTAGGCAGGATAAGACACTGGTGGATATTCTTCCACTTGTCTGCCTTTTCTGGGGCTAGAGATGAAGGTGCATGTCTCCTGAGACTTTCAACCTCATGAATACCCAGGCCTCTCCGAGCACCAGCAGAAATGGGTAAATATTGTGGAGTCAGTCTTGTGTGGTCATGATTTCTAAGCCTTGGTTGTCCTAGAGTAGTCTTAGCTTAGTATTTTGAAGAATAGGTGAATCCTCCTTGATTTTCTCCAGAGATTTCTGTCAATAACAATTCAGAACATGTGTGCCTCTGGCCCTGGCACAGAGTATCATCATTCCATATAGACCTGGGCTGTTGAAATGAGGACATGATGCCATTGATCCCAGTCTCACGAGGAGGAAACTTCCTGAGCTTACACCCCAAAAAATATCTCCCCAGAGTGACACAGCTGGCCATCATTTTAGCTACTGGTAGGGTGGAACTTAAACTATAGCAGCTACCCAGCCATTGCCTTGCTTTCCAAAGTGGTCCATCTCTGCCCTCACTAAAGTATAAAACACTACAGACAATTTGGACAGCTTGACTAATCAATGTTTCCCTTTGCAGCAACTCCTAGATTAACTTCTTCAGCCCTCCTGGACTAAAAGGAAATAGTGAAGCTGCATCACATTCCAATTTACTCTCCAAGCTTTGTTCCCAAAAGCCCGTCTGACAAAGCCCTAAGTCATCTCTGGCAGCATCACCTGTGAACCAAAAATATACCTGAAAGGCAAAAAAATCCTTTTCATGGGCCTGGGCTTGTCAACCAGCTCTCCAAGCCATCCAAGGAGTTATTTAGGGGCTTTTGGACTAGGTGAGATTATATAAGTTCACAACCCATCTCTCTGTTTTGATAGGCTGTTTTTATGATCTCCATCATTGAGATAGGCTTCCCAATAGTGACAGGAAAATCATCCTGTCAGGCTCCTGAACACTGGCTGGTACGGGGTACTTTCAATCCCAGGCTTATTTTTCTAAGAAGTGGACTGTAGCCAAGATAAACTCCACATGATGGAAACAAAGACTGTTCATCAGCAAAGCTGCTTCAGATGCCTACAAACCATACTTCAAGGGGGCTCTGGAAAATCTATGATCACAAGGTCAAAATATCTCATCCTGGAGCAGCTTCCCCTCAGCCCACATCAGTGCAGTTGGTCCTCTTCCTTGGAAATTGTAGTTGCATATCGCCACCTAGTTATGAGTTCCTCCTTCCTGAGATATTGTGGCCCCGAGGACATTGGAGGAGCTATGTATCAAGATAAAGGGTCATTACTAGGCAGATGCATACACCATCAGGATAAGGTCTATAGCCTCCCAGAATATCTTCCAAAGACCAGAAGAATGGGAGGAGAAAGGTGGTATTCAACCAGAAGATCACAGCCCATCTGATCAGGGGAAATCCTTCAGACATCTCAACCATTATACATAGTGTGCCACTGAGGTTGAGGCACTAGCTGTGCTTCCCAGGGCTTCTGGTGGCCACAGATGAGGACTGCAATTTACAGGACATTGATACCCATGGGAGTTTTCCAAATACAGGAGGCCACTGGGGTTATTGGAGTCCCGTTAAGACCATTGCACCCTTTCTAACAGAAAATTCTCATTTCATGATCTGTATTGAGCCTAACTTCCATCCCAGGGCCACAGGGCCTTATTTATGGTGGTGGTAGATGCCCTCAACATGGTGGCATATTTTATCTCTTGCTCCAGATTTTTAGCAAGAACTTCAATTTTGTCTCTCAAGTTTGTAGGTTCGACATTCTTCAAAGCCATCTCTGTCTGTGTTCGATTATTTATTACCCACTACCCACAAACCAGAGTACATACTGAGTACAATGGCAGAAACATAAAAAGATACCTCTAGGTCTAGACATTACAGCCACCATGGAGGCTTCACCTACGTCCCACCACAAAGCCAGTCTCTAAGAACTCCTTGTCCCTCTGCATCCAGAGCATGTCCTGGCCTTCTAATTACAGGCTTCACTCTCTGTTTCCTCAAACTACAGAGTATCAACATAGCCACAGACCACCTAGGAAAACCTAACAGAAATTCCATGTGGTACAGCAGGAAACTATACCAGGCTTACAGCAACAGGCATAAAACACCAGCCAAGGCTTGGCATGTGGGAGGCAGCGGATCCATTCAAAAGACTAAAGACATGGTCTTCTGTAGCACTGGATCTGATATGACTTCATGAAAAATATCCGTTGTGCAAGCCCCTCATCTAGGTATATTTTCTGGCACTAGGCTGTGCCTACTTATTTTTAGAGATGGTCCTTTTAATGATGTATGAGGTATGCTATGGTAGTCCTAGACGGCGGAGCAAAGAAACCCTTCTTAAACCCTCTGAAAGGCTTGTGCCTCTGTGGAAGTCCTGAATGAAGCCTTAACCATTCTTAAGAAACTCCAACAAAGAAGTGCAGTTTGGCTGGAAAGTAGAAGATATAAATTTGGCTTCTTTTGGGGTTTGGCAAATTAGAGGCAGTGACAGGAGATTGAAGGGCAAGAGGGTGAGGAAATCAAGAACCTTATTTCCCTAGCCTCCTCCCAGGTGAGCCATGGTTTAGCTATGGCTTTATTGTGTTACAGCTTCTGGCATAAAAGTGGACTTCAAAGCAAGTAAAATTACAAATATAAACAGGGATGTTACATAATGATTAGAGACAACTCATCAAGAATACACAATCTAAATGTGTATGCAGCTAACAACAGAGCCTCGAAATATATAAAATAAAAACTGATACTGTAAAAGACTGAGGGAGAAGTTGACAAATCCACAATTATACTTGGAGACTTCAATACTCCACTATCATTTGATAAAACTAGTAGACCAAAAAATCGGCAAGGATGTAAAACTGAACTCCAACAAGAACCAATCACATCTAATTGGTTTTAATAAAACACTTCAGTCAACAACAGCATAACAAACTTTCTTTTCAAGTGAACATGGAATATTCACTAAGATATACCATATACTAGGTCATAAAAAAATTTATAAGAGACTCTATTTCAAAAACCATGGAAGCAAGAAGAGAATACCGTGAAATATCTATTTATTTATTGTATTGTATTTTTAGGGCCACATCCGTGGCACATATAGGTTCCCAGGCTAGGGGTCAAAATGGATCTCTAGCTGCAGCCCTATGCCACAACAACACCAGATCCAAGCCATGTCTGCAACCTATACCACAGGTCACGGCAACGCTGGATCCTTAACCCACTGAGCAAGGCCAGGGATCAAACCCACAACCTCACGATTCCTAGTCAGATTTGTTTCCACTGAGCCATGATGGGAATTCCCTGAAATATATATAAGTGTTGAAATAAATTACCTACCAACATGCAATTCGATATTCAGCAAAATTATCCTTCAACAGTGAAGGAGAAATAAAGACTCCCTCAGACAAACAAAAACCAAGGAAGTCTGTCACCTGTCGATCTGCCTTGAAAAGAGTGCTAAGAGAAGTTCTTCAGAGAGAAGGCAAATGATACAGGTCAGAAACTAGTACCTACATGAAGAAAGGAAGAGTGTTAGGGTGTAATAATGATGGTAAAATAAAATATTTTATTTTCCTTCTATTTTTTTTATTGAACTAGAGTTGATATACAATATGATGTGTTACAGATGTACAAAAATGTACAGTACAATGTACAGATGTATAGTGATTCATTATTTTTAAATTTATACTTATAAAATATTGGCTATATTCATGATGTGCAATGTATCCTTATAGCTTATTTTATGCATAATAGTTTGCACATCTTAATCCCGTACCCTATATTGCCCCTCCTTTCCTCTCCCCACTGGTAACCACTAGTTTGTCCTCTATATCTGTGACTCTTCTTCTTTTTCGTTATATTTAGTAGTTTGTTGTATTTTTTAGACTGCACATGTAAGTGATATCATACAGTATTTGTCTTTGATTTTTCTTCACTTAGCCCAATACTCTCCAAGTCCATTCATATTGCTGCAAGTGGCAAATTTTCATTCTTTTTATGGCTGAATAATATTCCATTGTATGTATACACCACATCACCACATCTTTTTTATCTATTCATCTGTTGATGGACACTTAGATTGCTTCCATATCTTGGCAATTTTTTGTTCTTGGTTTTTTTTTTTCCACACCCATGGCTTATGGAAATTCCTAGGCCAGGGATGGAACCCATACCTCAGTGGCAACCTCAGCCACGGAGACAGCACTGATCCTTAACTCACTGCACCACAGCAGGAACTCCCACATCTTGGCAATTGTAAATAATGCTGTGGCACAGTGGGTTAATGATCTGGCTTGCCTCTGTAGTATTGCTGGTTCAATCCCTTACCTGGCACAGTGTGTTAAGGCTCTGGGATTGCCATAGCTGTGGTGTAGGTCACAGCTGTGGCTCAGATTGGATCCCTGGCCAGGGAACTTCCATATGCTATGGGTGTGGCCAAAAGAGGAAAAAATATAATGCTGCTATGGACATTGGGATGTATGTGTCTTTTCAAATTAGTGGGTTTGGTTTTTTTCAGATATATACCGAGGAATGGAATTGCTGGGTCATATGGTAGTTCCATTTTTACTTTTTGAGAAAACTCCATACTGTTTTCTACAGTGACTGCGCCAGTTTATTTTTCTTCTTAACTGATCTAATAGATAACTGTTTCTTCCAAATAATAACAGCAGACACATAGACTAACAGAACAGAAGAGTGAGCCCCAGAAATAAATCCACTTTTATATGGTCAACTGATCTTTGACAAAGATGCCAAGAATACACAATGGGGAAAGGATTGTGTCTTCAACAAATTGTATTGGAAAAATTGGACATCTACATGCAAAAGAATGAAACTGGACCCTTATCTTACACTATACGAAAAAAATCAATTCAAAATAGATTAAAGGCTTAAACTTAAGCCCTGAAACTGTAAAACCCTAGAAGAAAACATAGGGGAATGAGTCTTGGCAATGATTTCATAGATGTAATACTAAAAGCACAGGGCAACAAAAATAAAAATAAGCAAGTGGATTACATCAATCTAAAAAGCTTCTGCATATCAAAGTAAACCATCAAGAGAATGAAAAGACAACCTGTGGAATGGAAGAAAATGTTTGCAAACCATATATCTGATAAGATGTTAATCTCCAAAATGTATAAGGAACTCCTACAATTCAACAACAAAGAAACAAAACAAAACCAAACCTAGTAACCCAATTTTAAAAATAGGCTAAAGCTGGAGTTCCCACTGTGGCTCAGCGGCAATGAACCCAACTAGTATCCATGAGGAGGTGGTTTGATCCCTGGCTTCTTTCTCTCAGTGGATTGTGGATCCAGCATTCCCATGAGCTGTGCTGTAGACCGCAGATGTGGCTCAGACCCCACGTTGCTGTGGCCGTGGCCTAAAAGACAAAAAATTATAAATAAATAAATAAAAATAGGCTAAGGACTTGCTGTACAGCACAAATTGACAGAACAATGTAAATCAACTATAATAAAAACTTTTTAAAAAATAGGCTAAAGACTTGAATAGACATTTCCCAAAAGAGATGCAAAAGGCAAACAGATATGGAGTTCCCATCATGGCTCAGCGGTTAACAAACCCGACTAGCATCCATGAGGATGCGGGTTCAATCCCCGGCCTCACTCAGTGGGTTAAGGATCTGACGTTGCCCTGAGCTGTGGTGTAGGTTGCAGATACGGCTTGGATCCCGTGTTGCTGTGGCTCTGGCGTAGGTTGGCAGCTACAGGCTCTGATTGGACCCCCAGCCCGGGAACCTCCATATGCCTCAGGTGCAGCCTTAAAAAACAAAAAGACAAAAAAAAAAGCTAACAGGTATATTTTAAAATGCTCATCACTAATAACTAGGGAAATGCAAATCAAAACCACAATGAGATGTCACGTCAGGCCTGTCAGAATGGCTATTATCAAAAAAAAAGGCAACAAGAATTGGCAAGGCTATGGAGACATTGGAACATTTGCACACCATTCCTATACTGGTAGGAATACAAAATGGTGCAGTAATTGTGGAAAACAATATGGAGGCTCCTCAAAAAATTAAAAATAGACCTACCACTTCTGGTTTTTATTCAAAATAAGTGAAATTAGTATGTTGAAGAGATATTAGTATCCCCATGATTATTGCAGCACTATTCACAATAGCCAAGATGTGCAAACAACCTAAATGTCTATGAACAGATGAATGAATGAAGAAAAGGTAATATATATATATTACATATACATATATGTATATGTTATACATATATACAATCAAATACTGTGTAGCTTTATAGAAGTAAATTCTGCAATATGTTATATCATGAATGAACCTTGAAGACATGATGCTAAATGAAATAAGCCAGTCATAGAAAGACAAATACTGCATGATTCCACTTATGTAAGGTATCTAAAATAGTCAAATTCATAGAATCAAAAAGTGGAATGGTGGTTACCAGAGGCTGGATAGAAAGAGAAAATGGGGAGTTACTATGAATAAGTATAAAGTTTCAGTTAAGCAATATGAATAAGCTCTGGAGATCCACTGTACAATATTGTAACTATGGTCAACAATAATGTTTACATACTTGGAAATTTGTTAAGAGGGTAAATCTCGTGTTAAGTGTTCTTAACACAATAAAATAAAATAAAACAACAATAGCAACTATATATTGGTTGATTATAGCTTATGGATTAGTAAAATGAATGACAGCAATGATATAAAGGATAGGAAGGAGAATTTAGGAATGCTGTGTTACAGGGTAACTGCACTACCTGTGAAGTGTCATAGAGTTATTTGAAAGTAGTTTAGATTGGCTGTAAATATATATTGCAAACTCTAGGACAGTCACTAATTTTTTAAAAAAGTACAGTTGACCCTTGAACAACATGAATTTGAACTGCATGGGCCCACTTATACATGGATTTGCAAACTATTACATATAGATTGAATAAACAAGGTCCTACTATATAGCACAGGGAACCATATCCAATCTCCTGGGATAGACCAGGATGGAAAATTATATATATATATAACTGAATCACTTTGCTGTAAGCAGAAATTAATGCAATATTCTAAATACTATATGTCAATAATAAGTAAATAAATAAATAAATAAATACTACAGTACTACATGGTTGGTTAAATCCGCATATGTCGAACTGTGGCTATGAAGGGCCAACTGTAAAGTAATACTCAGATTTTGACTATGTAGAGGGTTGGCACCCCTAACCACCAAACCGTCAAAAGGTCAACTGTATAATTGGTATGCTAGGAGAAGAGAGAAAATGGAATCATAAAAAATACTCAATTAGGAGTTCCCGTCGTGGCGCAGTGGTTAACGAATCCGACTAGGAACCATGAGGTTGCAGGTTCGGTCCCTGCCCTTGCTCAGTGGGTTAACGATCCGGCGTTGCCGTGAGCTGTGGTGTAGGTTGCAGACGCGGCTCGGATCCAGCGTTGCTGTGGCTCTGGCGTAGGCCGGTGGCTACAGCTCCGAAGACCCCTAGCCTGGGAACCTCCATATGCCGCGGGAGCGGCCCAAGAAATAGCAACAACAACAACAACAACAACAAAAAGACAAAAAAAAAAAAAAAAATACTCAATTAAAATGAGAGAAGTCAAAGAAAGGGGGAAAATGAATAAAAAGTTATAAATATGGTAGCTATTAATTCAATTATGTAATTAATCACTTTCAATGTAATGGTCTAGATATGCCAATTAAAAAGCAAATACTGACAGAGTGGATAAAAAACAAGACTGAAATATATTTTGTCTACAAGAAACCCAAGCTAAATATTAAGACACAGATAGATGAAAAGTAAATTAATGGAGAAACATATACCATGCTAACACTAATCAAAGGAAATTTGGAGTAGCTTATCTATTTCAGACAAAGCAGACTTCAGAGCAAGAAAAAGAGCTGTATTACATAATGATAAAGGGGTAAATTCTCCAAGAATATATAAGAACCTGTAAAATGTATGCACCTAGCAGGTAAGTGTCAAAATATGTGAAGCAAAAACAGATAGAAATGCAAAGAAAACTAGATGAATCCACTATTATAGTTTCAGACTTCAACATACTGCTTTTAGTAATAGATAGAACAAGAAGACAGAAAATCAGTAAGGATATAGTTGAACTGAAGAGCATCATCAATCAACTGAATATAATTGATATCTATGGAATAGTTCATGCAACAACAGCAGAATACACATTATTTTCAAGCTCACATGTAATATTCACCAAGATAGACCACATTATTTACCATAAAATTCACCTTAATACATTTAAACTAATAGAGATCATACAAAATATGCTCTCAAATCACAAAAGAATTCAACTAGTAATCAATAACAGAAAGATAGCTCGAAAATCCCCAAGTATTTAGAGACTGAACAACATACTTCCAAAGAAGAAGTCTCAAGAGGAATTTTAAAATATTTTGAACTAGGAGTTCCCGTCATGGCTTAGTGGTTAACGAATCTGATTAGGAACCATGAGGTTGCGGTTTCAATCCCTGGCCTCTCTCATTGGGTTAAGAATCCGGCATTGCCATGAGCTGTGGGGTAGGTCGCAGACGCGGCTCAGATCCTGCATTGCTGTGGCTGTGGCATAGGCCAGCGGCTACAGCTCCAATTAGACACCTAGCTTGGGAACCTCCATATGCCGTGGGCCCGGCCCTAGAAAAGATGAAAAATTTTAAAATAAATAAATAAATAAAATATTTTGAACTAAATGAATATGAAAGGACAATTTATCAAAATTTGTAGGGTGCAACAAAAGTGCTCGGAAGGAAAGCTTTAGCATTAAATGTACATGCTAGAAAAGAAGAAAGATTTAAAATCAATACCCCAAGCTTCTGGCTTTGGCCAATTGATATTTGACAAGAGCGCGAAGGCAATTCAATAGAGGAAGGATCATTTCAACAAGTGGTGCTGAAACAATTGCATATTCCATGTGCAATAAAAGAACTTTGACCTAAACCTCACACTTTGTAGAAAAAATTATTCAAAATGGATTATAGACCTAAATGCAAACATTAAACTATAAAACTTTTAGAAGAAAACATAGGAGGAGTTCCCTGGTGCCTCAGTGGGTTAAGGATCCAGTGTTTTCACTGCTGTGACCTGAGTCACTGCTGTAGTACAGATTTGTGGTGCAGTTCCAGGCTCAGGAACTTCCACATTCTGCAGGCACAACAAAGAAAGAAGGAAGGAAAGAAAGAAGAAAGAAAGAAAGAAAGAAAGAAAGAAAGAAAGAAAGAAAGAAAGAAAGAAAGAAAGAAAGAAAGAAAGGAAGGAAGGAAGGAAGGAAGGAAGGAAGGAAGAAAGAAAGGAGGGAGGGAGGGAGGGAAGGAAGGAAGGAAGGAAAGAAGGAAAGAAAGAAAGAAAGAAATGGAAAAAAAAACCGGAGGAAATCTTTGTGACCTGGGATTAAACAAAGAGTTTTTAGAGATGATACCAAACTATGATCCATAAAGGAGAAAGCCGATAAATTAGACTTCATCAAAATTAAAAATTTTTTGCTCTGCAAAAACACTGCAAAATGAATGGAGAGACAAGCTTGCAAAAATATTTGCAAACTGCATATACGACAAATCTCTCATAACTAGAGTATATAACAAACTTTCAAACCCAACAGTAAGAAAACAACCCAGGAGGTCCCATCGAGGCTCAGCAGAAACAAATCCAAGACTAGTATCCTGGCCTCACTTAGAGGGTCAGTGATCCAGTGTTGCCGTGAGCTGTGGTGTAGGTCACAGACATGGCTTGCATCTCGCGTTGCTGTGGCTATAGTGTAGGATGGCAGCTATAGCTCCAATTCAACCCTTAGCCTTTCATATGCTGGAGGTGCAGCTGTTAAAAAAAGAAGAAGGGGAAGGGGAAGGGGAAGGGAAAGGAGACGGAGACGAAGACGAAGATGAAGAAGAAGAAGAAAAGACATTTGGAGCTTCCGTTGTGGCGCAATGGAAACGAATTCGACTAGTATTCATGAAGATGAGGGTTCAATCCCTGCCCTCACTCAGTGGGTTGGAGATCCAGCATTGCTGTGAGCTGTGGTATAGGTCGAAGATGTGGCTCAGATCCCGTGTTGCTGTAGCTGTGGTGTAGGCTGGCAGCTGTAACTCTGATTCAATCTCTAAACTTCCATATGCTGTGACTGTGGCCCTAAAAGCCAAAAAAAAAGAACACAACAACACCAACAAATAATCTTTTAAAAGATTTTACCAAAGAGGACATATGAAAGGACACACAAAAAGATAGTCAACATCTTCAGAGAAAAGTAAATTAAAAACATGATGAAAAGCAAAATAAAAACATATTCCTTTTAGAATGGCTGAAAACTTTAACATATGTAATAAATATATATATATATATACACAATACCAAGAACTAGCATGTAGAGAAATGAACATACATTACTTACTGGTTGGAATGCAATGCAAAGTGTTGCAGTCACTCCGAAAAACAGTGTGGCAGTTTCTTACATGTGTTTTCCATATAACCCAGTGTCTTAGTCTATTTGGGTTGCTGTAACAAAAATATCATAGACTGGGCAGTTTAAACAACAAGTATTGATTTCTCACTGTCTGGAGGCTGGGAAGTCCAAGACCAAGTGCCAGCAGATTCAGTGTCTAGTGAGGGCCCACTTCCTGATTCATAGACAGCTATCTTCTTCCTATATCCTCACATAGCTGAAGGGACAAGGAAGTTCTTTAGGGTCTCTTTTATAAAGTCACTAATCCCATTACGGGGGTTCCTCCCTCTTGACCTAGTCACTTCCCAAAGTCCCACTTCCAAATACCATCACACTGGGGTTAGGTTTCAACATATGAATTTGAGGGGACACAAATATCCAGCCTATAACATCCAGTAGCCACACCCCTGAATATTTTCTCTAGAGACTGAAACATACATCCACTCAAAATCTGTACAGAAAATGTTCATAGCAACATTATACATAATAGCCAGAAAGTGGAAACAATCCAAATGTCCTTCAATAGGTGAATGGATTAAATTTTGGTACATCCATACCATGAAATACTACTCAGCAGAGATGTAACAAACTGTGAGTACCCTGTTAATACATTAGATTTAGTTATGCCTGAGTGAAAAAAAAATACACTCTCAAAAGTTTAAATACTGTATGATCCATTTATGTGACATTCTTGAGAAGACAAAACTATAGTAATGGAGAACAGATTAGTACTTAGCACAAAAGGCCAGTGTGAGGGCATTTGTTTGGAAGATGGAACTGATCTGGTTCCAAATTTGGGGTTGTGGTCATACAAATCTATATACATGTTAAAATCCATAGAACTATACAACAAAAATCTATTTTACTATATGCTATGTTTTTTAATTGATAAACTTTATTTTTTAAGAGTAGTTTAGTGTCAGAGCAAAATTGATTGGAAAGTGGGGGGGGAATTCAGATATATTCACCATCCCAACATATACACAACCTTTCCCACTAGCAACATCACACCTCACAGTGGTATATTGGTTCTAATCAATGAATCTACACTGACACATCATTATCATCCAAAGTCTATAGTTTACATTAAGGTTGAGTCTTGGTGTTACACATTCTATAGGTTTGGATAAATATATAGTAATATATATCCACAATTATAGAGCATACAGAATAGTTTTACTTCCCTAAAAATCCTCTGTGTTCTGCCTATTTATCCCTCACTTCCTCTAACTCCTGGCAACTATTAATTTTTTTTTTACTATCTCCGAAATTTTGCCTTTTACAGAATGTCATATGGATGGAATCATACAATATATAGCCTTTCCAAATTGGCTTCTTTACTCAGTAATATGCATTTTCTTCCATGTTTTTCATGGTTTAATAGCTCATTTCCTTTTAGTGCTAAATATATTCCACTGTCTGAATATACCACAGCTTATTTATGTTTACCTACTGAAGGATAACTCGATTGTTCCCAAGTACTAGAAATTATGAAGAAAGCTGCTATAAGCATCTGTGTTCAGGTTTTTGTGTGAACATGTTTCAATCACTTTGAGTAAATATGCAATTTCTCATATGATTGTATATGATTGTATGCTAAGTGTATGTTTAGTTCTGCAAAAACTGCCAACCTGTCTTCCAAAGTGGCTATACCATTTTGTATTCCCAGCAGCAATGAAGGAAGATTCCTGTTGCTCCACCTCCTTATCAGCTTTTGATGTTGTCAATGTTTGGATTTTGACCATTCTAATATGTGTGTAGTGCTGCTTTAATTTGCAGTTTGCTAGTGACATAAGATGTTGAACATATTTTCACAGGCTTACTTGCTATCTGCATATATTTTTCAATGAGGTGTCTGTTCAGGTCTTTTGCCTGTTTTTTAATTGAGTTGTTTGTTTTCCTTTATTTTTTTTTCTTTTTAGGGCCACATCTGCTGCAGATGGAAGTTCCCAGGCCAGGTGTCGAATTGGAGCTGCAGCCACCAGCCTACATCACAGTCACAGCAATGTGGGATCCAAGATGCATCTGTGACCTACACCACAGCCTGCAGTAACACCGGATCCTTAATCCACTGAGCAAGGCCAGGGATCAAATGTGCATCCTCACCAACACAATGTTGAGCTCCCAACCCACTGAGCCACAATGGGAACTCCTGGGTTGTTGGTTTTTTTATTGTTGAGTTTTAACAGGAAGATGCTTTTTACTGTATTTTAGATAGTAATCCTTTATCAGATGTGTCTTTTGAAAATATTTTCTGCCAGTCTATGGTTTGTCTTGTCATTCTCTTAATGTTCTGATTCACAAAGTAGAAGTTTTTAAGTCCAGCTTATTGATTGTTTCCTCCATGGATTGTGCATTCGGTGCTATATTTTAAAAGTTATGGCAATACCCAAATTCATTTAGGTTTTTTCCTGTGCCATCTTCTAAGGTTTTTATTGTTATGCAATTTATATTTAGGCCAACGATCCAGTTTGAGTTAATTTTTGTGAGGGTATAAGGTGTGTGTTTAGATTCTTTTTCTTTCCAAGGTGGACGTCCAGTTGTTCCAGCACAATTTGTTGAAAATTCTATCTTTGCTCTATTGTATTCCCTATACTTCTTTAACAAAGATCAGTTGACTATATTTTATGTGCTTCTATTTCTGAACTTCTATACTGTTCCATTGATCTATTTGTCTCTCCTTTTACAAATTCTACACTATTTTGCTAACTGTAGCTTTATAGTAAGTCTCAAAGTCAGATAGTGTCAGTCCTCCAACTTGTTCTTGTTCAAGTTGGTTCTTTTGGCTCTTTTGCCAAAACTTTAGAATCAATTTGTTGATATCCACAACATAACTTGCTGGGATTTTTATTGAGATTGCTTTGAATCTACAGATCAAGTTGGAAGAACTGGTATCCTAACAATATTGAGACTTCCAGTCCATGAACATGAAATGTCTTTGTACTTAGTTTTTCTTTGATATATTTTCTAGAGTTTTCCTCTTTTAGATTTTGTACATATTTTGTTAGATTTATAAATAAGTGTTTCAATTTCTTTGTGCTACTGTAAATGTTATTGTGGTTTTTTTTTTTCATTTTGTTTTTGTTTTTGCTTTTTAGGGCCACACCTGTGGCATATGGAGGTTCCCAGGCTAGGGGTCTAATCAGAGCTACAGCTGCCAGCCTATGTCACAGCCACAGCAACACAGGATCTGAACCGCATCTGCGACCTACACCACAGCTCATGACAATACCAGATGCTTAACCCACTGAGCAAGGCCAGGAATTGAACCTGCAACCTCATGGTTACTAGTCAGATTCGTTTCCACTGTGCCACAATGGGAACTCCCCATTATTAATGTGTTTTTAAATCTCAAATTTCACTTGTTCATTGTTGGTATATAGGAAAATGATTGGCTTTTGTATGTTAATCTTATATACTGCAAACCTTGCTTTAATCAGTTATTACTTACAGGAGGTTTATTTTGTCAATTCTTTCAGATTTTCTACATAGACAATCATTTCATCTATGAACAAAGGCATGCTAATGTCTTCTTTCTCAATCTGTATGTAATTTATCTTCTTTTCTTGTCTTATTTCATTAGGTAGGACTTCTAGTACAATGTTGAAAATGAGAGGTGAAGGAAACATCCTTCCTTTATCCCTGATCTTGGGGGGAAAACTTCAAGTTTCTCACCATTATGTATGATGTTAGCTGTAAGATTTCATAGATGATCTTATGAAGTTGCAAACATTTCCCTCTATTGCTAATTTGCTGAGTTTTCATCCATGAATAAGTGTTAAATTTTGTCAAATACTTTTTTTTCCCAGTTATTGGTATGGTCATATGATTTTTCTTCTTTATCCTGTTGATGTGATGGATTACATTAAGTGATTTTCAAATTTTGAACAAACCTTGTATATCTGGGATAAATAGGTCACTTTTATTGCTTTCAAACTTCTCTCTTTGTCTTTATGTTTTGCAAATTTGATTATAATTTGTCTCATAATAATCTTCTTTGAGTTGATTTAGCTTAGGGTTCTTTGAGCTTCATGTGTCTGGATTTCCATATCCCTCCCAAGATTTGGGAAATTTTCAGTCAACATTTCTTTAAACAAGCTTTCTGTCCCCCCTACCCCCCCCAATCTCTTCTGCTTCTGGGACTCCCAAAATGCATGTATTTGTTTATTCAAATGTATTCCATAAGTCCCATAACCTTTCTTCATTCTTTCTTCTTTTTGTTCCTCTGATTGAGTTCATGTGACCTGTCCTCTAGTTCACTGATTCTTTCTTATATATGCTTGACTCTGCTGTTGATGCTCTCTATTGATTTTTTTTTTAAGTTCTGTCATTATATTTTTCAGCTCTATGATTTGTATTTTATTCTTTTTTATGCTTTCTATTCTTTGTTAAACTTTCTCTCCCCTCCCCCAACCCCACCACAGCATGCAGCAGCTTGATGTGGGATCTCAGTTCCCAGACCAGGGATTGAACCTGGGCCACAGCAGTGAAAGCACTGAGCTCTAACCACTAGACCACCAGGGAATTCCCTAAACTTATTTTGTTCATGTATTGTTTTCTTGATTTCTTTTAGTTGTCTGTATTCTTTTGCATCTCACTGAAAGATGATTATTTCTAAGATGATTATTATGAACTATTTGTCAGGCAACTTGTAGATTTCCCTTTCTCTGGGTTGTTTACTAAAGCTTTATTGGTTTCCTTTGGTGGTTCCATGTTTGCTTGATTCTTCATGATCCATGTAGACTTGTGTTTGCATATGTGCATTTGAAGGAACAAACACCTCTTCCAGGCTTTACAGACTAGGTTAAAAAGGTAAAAACCTTCTCCTGTAAGGTACTCAGGATGATGATATTGTCTCTGGGATTGCAATCAAGCAGGGTTGGAATGGAGTCATGTAACTGCTACTGGATCCTCATTGGGATCTATGGTTTCTGGGCCTGTTGCCAAGGCCTCAGTCAGGCATGAATTTTATCTGGTCCCTGGGTATACAGGACTATATCCAAGATCTCAGTCAGTTGTGCAGACACCAGGAGAAGGGTCTGCTTCTGGGTCCATAGATGGCATATTTGTCACCAGGTGCATAGATGAGTATAGCTCCCACTGAGTCCCTGGGATGGTTCCTTAGGTCACTGGGCATTTTTTGTGAGTGGATAGAATTGGCCCTGGACTGTGGCTGATAGGAGCTGGAACTGAGTCACAGTGTCCATGGCTGGAAGCAGGATCTGCAGGTGTGCCTCCAGGGGCATGGACAGGCATGCCTCTTACCAGGTTCCTGGTGGCAGGACTTCCCCTATACTGGAGCTGAGCAGGACTGGAGCTGGGCCACAGGGCTGCCTCAGGATCAACAGTTAGACCCAGGTCAGCGAACTTACCTTTGGGGGCACAGAAGGGTGTGTTTCCCTCTGGGTTCCTGCATGGATGGGACTGCTCCTGAACCATGGCTAAATCCAAGGCACAGAGCCACTTCAGACTCTGCAATAAGACCAAGATCAGCAGGCCTGCCTCCTGGTGGGGCACAGATAGGCTTACCTCCTTCCAGGTCCCTGGGAAGGCAGGTCCACTCCTAGATTGTGGAAGCAAGGGCCTGGAGTGGGGTTCCAGGGCCACCTCAAGATCTATAATCAGACTGAAGTCAGTGGGCCTACCTCTGGGGACATGTATGGGAGTGTCTCCTGCCCAATCTCTGAGTAGGAAGAACTGGCAGCTATTATGGGCTAGAGCTGAGTCACAAGCCATTACAGGGTCTCCAGCCAGGACCAAGGTTAGTGGGCCTATTACTCAAGGCACAAGTAGGCATGACTCCTGCTGAGTCCCTTGCCAGATAGTACTGGTAGCAGGACCAAGGCCAAATATGGTTGTATCCAAGTCCACAGGGAGATGGGGCTGTTTCTGGATCTTTAGCTGAACCATGGTCAGTGAATCTGCCACGTAGACACATCCTGCTTTCTCAAAATAGCCCTCCTTGGTCTTGGGCTCCAATGTGGCTTCATAATCTCTTACCTGGATCCCAAAACTCCCACAAAGGCATTTTTTGGCCATGGATGGCCCCCAAATTGTTGTTGCTAAGGAGGAATAGAGCAGAGGACCTTCTACTATGGCATCTTGCTTATATCACTCAGCTTTCTGTGGTTTTAATTTAGCATTTTGTATGAATCTATTTTCTCTCCTTTCTTAGCATATCAATTATACTTCTCTTCCTTACTTTTTTAAGAGATTGCCCTAGAGTTTGCAATGTATATTTAAAACTAATACAGGAGTTCCCATCGTGGCTTAGTGGTTAATGAATCCGACTAGGAACCATGAGGGTGTGGGTTACATCCCTGGTCTCGCTCAGTGGGTTAAGGATCCAGCATTGCCGTGAGCTATGGGGTAGGTTGCAGATGCGGCTCGGATCCCGCATTGCTGTGGCTCTGGTGTAGGCCGGCAGCTACAGCTCTGATTAGACCCCTAGCCTGGGAACCTCCATATGCTGCAGGTGTGGCCCTAGAAAAGTCAAATAAATAAATAAATAAATAAATAAATAAAAGTAATACAAAGCCACATTCAAATTGCACTATATCACTTCCTGGATAGTGTTAGTACCTTATAATAACCAAATATTCCTAATTCCTCCCTCTTTTCCTTTCTACCATTCTGTCATTCATTTCACTTATACATATGCATACATACTCATATATTATATACATAAGATTATAAAAGTATACATAATTGAATACATTGCTGCAATTTTTATTTTGAACAAACTTATCTGTTAGATCAATAAAGAATAAAAAAATAAGTTTTTATTTTACCTTCACTTATTCCTTCTCCAATGCTTTCCCTTTCTTTATGTAGATCTGAGTTTCTGAGCTGTATCATGTTCCTTTTCTCCGAAGAACTTTTTTAACATTTCTTGCAAGTCGGCACACTAGCAACAGATTTTTTCAATTTTTATTTGTCTGAGAAAGTCTTTATTTCTCAACTTTTGAAGTATAATTTCACAGGATACAGACTTCTAGGTTAGTGGATTTTTTTTCTTTAACACTTTAAATATTTCACTCTACTCTCTTCTTGCATGATTTCTGAGAAGTCAGATGTAATTCTTATCTTTGCTCCTCTATAGGTAAGGCTTTTTTTTCTCCAGCTTCTTTCAAGATATTTCTCTTTATCTTTGATCTTCTGAAGTTTGAATATGATATGCCTAGGTGTAATTTTTTGCCTTTATTATATTTGATGTTCTCTGAGCTTTCGAGAGCTATGGTTTGATGTCTGACATTAATTTGGGGGAAATTCTATCATTACTGCTTCAAAGATTGCTTCTATTCCTTTCTTGCTTTCTTCTCCCAGTATTCTCATTATGAGTGTGTTACATCTTTTGTAATTGTCCCACGGTTTTTGGATATTCTGTTTGGGTTTTTTTTTTTTTTCAGTCTTTTTTCTCTTTGTTTTCAGTTTTGGAAGTTTATATTAAAATGTCCACAATCTCAGAGAGTCTTTCTTCAGTCATGTCCAGTCTATTAATGAGCCCATCAAAGGCTTCATTCATTTCTGCTACTGTGTTTTTCATCACTAACATTTCTTTTTTATTTTTTCTTATAATTTCCATCTCTTCGCTTACACTATCCATCTGTTTTTGCATGTTGTCTATTTTTTTCTCCATTAAAGCTTTTAGCATATTAATAATACTTTTAGGAGTTCCCATTGTGCTGCAGCAGAAATGAATCCAACTAGTAACCATGAGGTTGTGGTTCGATCCTTGACCTCACTCAGCAGGTTAAGGACCTGGCGTTGCCATGAGCTGTGGTGTAGGTCACAGACATGGCTTGGATCTTGCATTGCTGTGGCTGTGGCATAGGCCATCAGCTGTATCTCCGATTCAATCCCTAGCCTAGGAACTTCCATATGCCATGGGTGTGGCCCTAAAAAAGGAAAAAAAAAAAAGGTTTTAAAAAGTTCTTGGTCTGATACTCCAATATATCTGAATCCTGCCATATCTGAATCTACTTCTGATGCTTATTTAGTCTCTTTAAATTGTGGGTTTTGCCTGTTAGTCTGCCTTGTAATTTTTATTGAAAGGTGGACATGATGTACTGGGTAAAAGGAACTATAGTAAATAGGCCTTTAGCAATGTACTGGTAAGGTGTGTGTTGTGGGGAAGGGAAGTGTTCTATAGTCCTATGATTAGCTGTCAATCTTTTGGTAAACCTATACTCCTCGACTGTGAACTTCACCAGGGTTTCTCCATTTTCTCCCCTACTTGGATGAGACAGAAAGGCTAGAAGGAGTTGGAGTAGGGTATTTCCCTTCTCCTACATGGAAACTAGAGCTGGCTGAAATTGGCTATTTCTTTCCTTCAGATAGATTAGGCTCTACTAATATCTCAGCAGGCCAGGTTCTGGTTAAATAGTTTGTACTGTGGGCAGACCTTGTTTAGAAGAAGAGAATGCTCTTGCATACTTCAAAATGGCTCCTTTTCCTCTCCCTCTCCTAGAAACATAAGAAGATTTTTCTCCAGTGTTCACTGTGAGACCATAGTGGAACTCCTGAAACTAAAATTCTCAAAAGCATAGTGGACCCACTATGAATGGGTCTCCCTTTTAGCCTCTAGCAATTCATCAACTACAGCTTTGATTTTCTTATCCAAGCACTGGTTCTCATAGATGTTTCTGCTCTGATAAGTTTTGATTCTCTGTATGTGCCTACCTATTTGTCCAATTTGGGGGGCAGTAGTTTGCCCTTTGTTCTTACTTCTCTAACAGATCTAAGAATTGTTGATTTTTGAGTTTGTTCATCTTTTTACTTGTTGTTAGGGTGGCGTGGGAACGTCTAAGTAGCTTGCATACTTGGCTGGCAATGGAAGTCCTATGTGTTAATTTAAAGATAAAGTTTTAAGAAGAAAAAACTTCTCAGCTGCACCCATAGTCCAAATGATATCTCACTATCTTGTGCAAATGATGCTGAGAGTCATGATTAGGGTTGAGACATGGGTTATAAACTTGCAGTAATAATCCGCAAGTAAACCCCAAGATTGTCTGTATGTCCTTGATCATTTAGGGGTTTGCTATTCAAATCCTGCAGAAACTTTGTTCACTAACAGCTAAACCAATGGTTTTCAAAAGTCATTAGCATCAGAACTGTTTTGTTGTTGTTGTTGTTGTTGCTGTTGTTGTTTTGCTTTTTAGGGCTGTACCCACAGCATATGGAGGTTCCCAGGTTAGGGGTCTAATTGGAGCTACAGCTGCCAGCCTATGCCACAGCCACAGCAATGCCAGATCTGATCCGCATCTGCGATCTACACCACAGCTCATGGCAATGCCGAATCTTTAACCCACTGAGTGAGGCCAGGGATCAAACCCACAACCTCATGGTTCCTAGTCGAATTCGTTTCTGCTGTGCCATGACAGGAACTCCATCAGAACTATTGTGACAAAATTAAATCCTGGCCTCCATTCTAGAATTTCTGATTTAGGAGGTCTGAGTGAGGCCTGGGGATTTGGTTCCTTTTGTACTTTTTTTGTTTGTATGCTTGTTTGGGTTTTTTGCTTATTTGTTTGTTTATTACTTCTCAGCCATTCTGATGCACAGCAAGATTTAGAAAATCTAGATCTTGTAATCAGAATTCCAAGCCATCAATATGCATTTCTTTGGTGTGACCTGCAGATGGTGCTGCTGTAGTATTCCAACGTAACTCGGACCAAGAACTAAAGAGAAAACAGATTTACAAAGGAAATTACAAATTTAGAGCCCTAGATCCAACAAGAATAAAAGATCTAATTGTTTAGGTGGCAGAACAATAAAGTTTATTTTACATTAATTATGTTATTAATATAATGCCTTTTATTACCCCCCAAGTGGTTCTGATATGACATTTTTCACCTTTGTAACTCAAATGAGGCTATATGTAGGTACCCAGCAGGTCCAGGTTTATAAATACCTGGGCTTCTCTCACCACACTATTGCCTTTAACTACTGGAGAACTGCCATCACCTGAAATCTTCTCTTAACTTTTTACAAAAAGAACCAGTGTCTGAGTGGAAGAATTTGAAGATTTAATAAATCTCTGCCATAGATTTTGTATGTAGAGTCCTTGAGCCTAGGCTCCTGAATCAGAGCATGAGTACATTCACTTTTCAAGGATGGACATCCTGACTCTATTACTCTGAAATCAGTTGAAGCTCCAAATAGTACTAGAATTTCCATCTACTGTTCTGAAAATGATTCTCAAGTAGGTGACAATTTACTTGGCAAAATGAATTCTCTGGCCATAAACCTGGCCCAAAGATAATGTCAACAGAACTTACAGGTGAAGATCAGGGTCTCACCTGTTTCAAGAAAGGATACATTTGTAGATCTCAAGATAGGTATGTCTAAGGTCAAACAGACACATGGCCAGGGAGTGACAGTTTCTATTACTTATGTCTTAGCGTCAAGGGTAACAGGTACCATCTGAAGCAAAACCCTTCATAAAGCAGCGCTTCTGAACCTGTGTGCTGCAATATTCAGCCTTAGGTGGCTGTGTAGAACCTGAGATAGCTGGAGCGTGGATCAGTTACCTCCAACTATGAGTAGTCTCCATTTGTCCCACTGCACTATAAAAATGTTATCATTTTCTATGTGCATTTTGGCATGATAAAGATTAGAAAGTTCTGTAATAAATTCTGCCAGGATTAGAGCAGGCCTAGGACAGGTCAATAGCTTGCTTACTAGACCTAAGTCCACGATACCTCC
Organism: Sus scrofa; assembly: GCF_054392235.1. Classification (NCBI taxonomy): domain Eukaryota; kingdom Metazoa; phylum Chordata; class Mammalia; order Artiodactyla; family Suidae; genus Sus; species Sus scrofa. The sequence goes on from NC_139401.1 coordinate 65,545,524, forward strand.
AAAGACCACCAAATACATTTTAAAAAATTGTTTTTATTGAAGTGTAGTTAATTTACAATATTTTGTTAGTTGCTGGCATACAGCAAAGTGATTTAGATATACATATATGTGTGTGCATGTGTTATATGTGTATATATATATATATGTCTATATGTGTGTGTATATATATATATTCTTTTTCAGATTCTTTTCTATTATTATAAGACATTGGGTATAGTTCCCTATGCTATACAGTAAGTCTTTGTTGTTTATTTTATATGTAGTAATTTGTATCTGCTAATCCAAAACTCCTAATTTAACCCTCCCACCACCAAATACATTTGTTTTTAATTGGGTACTACCCTTCCTCTTGACAGCCAAGACATCCCCTGACTCACTGTGAGGCTCAGATAAAATAAGGGTTATGCCTGAGTCTACTCCATTTCCTGTTACTTACTGTTAGCTATGATATTTTCAACTTATGTGTTCTGACCATGCAGCAGAGTTCCCTGTTGTGGCCTCCACACTAAGCTATTATCAACCAGGAATCTCTCTCTCTGACCCATATATCTTCATGTGCTGGCTCCTCCTCATCTGCCTAAGGTTGTGGTGTACACTATTCCCTGTATCAGTGTAACCAGCAGTCACTTAAGCCTATGACGTCTAGGAATTTGGCTGGTTCAATGGTCTAGGTTAGTTTGTTTCAGATAAGATTCCCTCTTAGATGCACAGCCTCAGGGTGAAATTATTCATATGTGTCAGTAGAATGTAATGGAATGAAGGCTTACTGACCTTTACACATAGTAGAGGCAGAAAAGGGTGGTGTTGGCCTTTTCTATCAGGACATGGATGTAATGTGGCTAGAAATATCATGGAATCTTTCCCGAGGGGGCTACCGGTCTACATATAAGGAACAAACTCTCCTTCTGTTACCTATCTGCCTCTCAACCTTACCCACTTAGGAGGTTAGGAGATACATAAGAAACTCCAGGAGTTAACATCGTGGCGCAGTGGTTAACGAATCCGACTAGGAACCATGAGGTTGCGGGTTCGGTCCCTGCCCTTGCTCAGTGGGTTAACGATCCGGCGTTGCCGTGAGCTGTGGTGTAGGTCGCAGACGTGGCTCGGATCCTGCGTTGCTGTGGCTCTGGCATAGGCTGGCAGCTATAGCTCCGATTAGACCCCTAGCCTGGGAACCTCCATATGCTGCAAGAGCGGCCCATGAAATAGCAAAAAGACAAAAAAAAAAAAAAAAAGAAAGAAAGAAACTCCACTAATGTAAGATACATAAGAATTTCCATGAAAGTCTACAGCAACAGAGACAAAACCTGGTATTGGAAGCCAAAGGACATTAGCCTGAGTCCTGGAATCATCAGGAGTATGAATCCAAGGTAAACAGCTCTTCCCTGACCTCTGTCAGTTGACCGTTGGGGAAAATGTAGCTTTCTTCTAATATTCCAAGTCTTTTTTTTTTTTTCCCACTGTACAGCAAGGGGGTCAGGTTATCCTTACATGTATACATTACAATTACATTTTTCCCCCACCCTTTGTTCTGTTGCAACATGAGTATCTAGACAAAGTTCTCAATGCTATTTAGCAGGATCTCCTTGTATATCTATTCTAAGTTGTATCTGATAAGTCCAAGCTCCCAATCCCTCCCACTCCCTTCCCCTCCCGGGCAGCCACAAGTCTTTTCTCCAAGTCCATGATTTTCTTTTCTGAGGAGATGTTCATTTGTGCTGGATATTAGATTCCAGTTATAAGTGATATCATATGGTATTTGCCTTTCTCTTTCTGGCTCATTTCACTCAGTATGAGAGTCCATCCATGTTGCTGCAAATGGCATGATGTCATTCTTTTTTATGGCTGAGTAGTATTCCATTGTGTATATATACCACCTCTTCCGAATCCAATCATCTGTCGATGGACATTTGGGTTGTTTCCATGTCCTGGCTATTGTGATAATATTCCAAGTCTTTAGTGAAGATATGCCCATTCAGCTTTTTGTAGTGAACTGTGTTGAATAAAGGGACATAGATTCAAAGCAGGTGCCTTGCACCCTGTTTTCCCATTCACTGAGGCCTGTGCACAGATATCAATATCAAATGAAGGGGAACTATAGTTCAGGACTTATAGGAGGTAACAGAAGGAAGCAAAGGGAAATAGTAGAAGGGTTAAGCATATGGAACAGAGAAGCAATCCTCAGTGTACAACCCAGTGCAAACATGAGACAAAGCTCCTTTCTTCTCCCCAAATATACCAGAGGGTATAACTCTTAAGGAGAAAACTTTAACACTCAAGAAACAACCAACCGTTATAATCATATGTTAGGGAAATTATTTAATGCCTTATAAAATACAATGTAATAAATGTAAAAGGAGACAAAATTGGATATATATTATGTTTACCATTAAAGTTACATATATGTATTTATTTACCAATAGTTATATAGAGAGACACAAACTACACTAAAATACAACACTGTGTTACCTTGAAGTAGTAGCATATGGAGTGATTTTTACTTAAATCTTTATATATTGCTTATTTTAAAATAAAAGCTTTATTGGTATATAATTCATATACCATAGAATTCACCCTTTTGAAGTGTACAATTCAGTGGTTCTTAGTATATTCACAAAGCTGTGCAACCATCACCACAAACAATTTTAGAACATTTTCATCACCTCCAAAAGAAACCCCATAACCATTAGCAATCACTCCCCATGCTACCACTAATCAGCTTTCTATTTCATCTCTATGGATTTGCCTCTTCTGAACAATTCATATAAATTAAGTCATTCAATATGTGGCTTTTTGTAGCTTACTTCTTTCAATTAGCATAATGTTTCCAAGGTCCATGCATGATACAGCATGTAACAGTACTTTGTTCCCTTTTATAGCCAAATAAGCTTCCATTTTATGGATATACCACATTTGTTTATTCATTCATCTATTGATGGACATTGGGGTTTTTTCTACTATTTGGCTATTATGAATAATGCTATTATAAATCCTAATGTAAACATATTTGTACATGTGTTTTTATTCTCTTGGGTAGACACCTAGCAGTGAAATTGTTGTTATATGGTAATTCTACATTTAACCTTTGAAAAACTGCCAGACTGCCACATTTCTTATTTTCCAAACTCTCCATTATGAATATGTACTGCTTTTATGATTATAAAAATAAAAATTTCACAAAAGGCAAAAGAAACCACAAAAGCTTCTGTAGCCATCATATACTAGTTGACTCACATATTCACTCCAGGTTCAGCTGGTCACCTTCTTCTTCACATCTTTCCTTTAGGCTAACCCCTAGTTTCTGTTCCACTAGTATTTTACCTAAATGAACACCATTATGCCTGGAGCAAGAGATGATGGCAAAGGCCCTCAGGTGAGAAGGCCTTATGCTTGCTAAGCTCAAGGAACAACAGCAAATTGGCCAATTAGCTAGAGTAGAGCAAACATGTGAGAGTGGCAGATAAGGAAATTTCCTCAGAGAGAAAATAATGTCAGGAATGGCCTCTCTGAAAAGGCAGTATTTGAGCAAATATCTGGAGGAAAGCATTCTAGACAAAAGGAACAACTGAAACTGGAGGGAAGGGGGCAGGGCACCCTTAAAGAATGACAGAGGAGTTCATCAGTGGCCTAGCAGTTAAGGATTCAGTGTTCTCACTACTATGACTTGGGTTCAATCCCTGGCCCAGGAGCTTCTGAGCTTTGAGCACAGCCAAAAAAAAAAAAAAAAAAAAAAAAAGAATGGTGTAGCTGCTGAGGGTACGACAAAAACTGGTTAGAACCAATTAGGTCCAAGACGGTGGAAGACTCAACTTCCAGTGGGCCCTGAGCCCCACTATACGCAAAGGTTGTAAAACATTAGCATATGTGAAGTGACACACCCACAGGCACCATGATAGTTCCAAGGTTGACCATAAAAGGCCAAAAAGTGGGTGGTGGCCCAGTTCCTGGAAGTACCTGTATCTTCCCCCAAATAGTTGGAATAATCCTCCCACTCATTAGCCTGTGAAATTATCCAGGCCATAAAAACTAACCACCCAATATTTCCAGGCCATTCTTCTCTCACCTTTTGAGAAGGACTACAATCTGTCTGTGGAATGTGTATCTTCTGAGATGGCTCACACACTCTCTCTCAATAAACCTACTTCTTACTTTTCACTTTGCTTCTTGCTGAATTCCTTCTGCACTGAAACATAAAGAATCTGAACTTTAGGAGTTCCCATTGTGGAGCAGCAGAAATGAATCTGACTAGTAACCATGAGGTTGCAGTTTCGATCCCCGGCCTCGTTCAGTGGATCAAGGATCCGGCGTTGCCGTGAACTGTGGTGTAGTTTGCAGAAGTGGCTCGGATCCCACGTTGCTGTGGCTATGGTGTAGGCCAGCGGCTGTAGCTCCTATTTGACCCCTAGCCTGGGAACCTCCATATGCCATGGGTGAGGGCCTAAAAAGAAAAAAAAAAAAAAAAGAATCTGAACTTCAATAAGTCCTGAGACCAGGTGTGTGATTTCAATTAAAAGACAATGGGGAGTTCCTGTTGTGGCGCAGTGGTTAACGAATCCGACTAGGAACCATGAGGTTGCGGGTTCGGTCCCTGCCCTTGCTCAGTGGGTTAACGATCCGGCGTTGCCGTGAGCTGTGGTGTAGGTTGCAGACGCGGCTCGGATCCCGCATTGCTGTGGCTCTGGCGTAGGCCGGTGGCCACAGCTCCGATTCAACCCCTAGCCTGGGAACCTCCATATGCCGCGGGAGCGGCCCAAGAAATAGCAACAACAGCAAAGACAAAAAAAAAAAAAAAAAAAAGACAATGGGAGGAGTTCCCATCATGGCACATCGGAAACAAATCCAACTAGGAACCATGAGGAAGCAGGTTCGATCTGTGACCTCACTCAGTGGGTTAAGGATTCAGCGTTGCCATGAGCTGTGGTATAAGTCGAAGACACCTCTCAGATCCTGCGTTGCTGTGGCTCTGGCGTAGGCTGACAGCTGCAGCTCTGATTCAAACCCTAACCTGAGAACCTCCATATGCTGTGGGTATGGCCCTAAAAAGAAAAAAAAAAAAAAACCCAAAAACCAATGGGGGAAAAAGAAAGACAATGGATTCAAGTCCCAATCTGAGTTGAGCAGTTTCACAACCAGTAGGTGCAAAGGCCTTATGGCGGGTATGAGATTGGCCTGTTTGAAGAATAACCAAGGAAGTTGGTAGGGCTGGAAGAGAGTAAATAAGTATGACAGTGATGAGGGCAGAGAGCATAGGGAGGGGTAGATATTGTAGGGCCTGGAAGGCCATTGATAGAGTATTTACTCTCAGAGAAATAGGGAGCAGTGGGAGAGTTTAAAGGAGAGGAGAGATGTGATCTAACCTATTTTTAAAAAATCCCTCTGACTGCTGTGTGAGGGGAGGCTGGAGAGGTGAACAGGAGCTCTCTAACTACCCTGACTTTCAGAACCAATTCCAAGGAACCCTTGGCTTCACAAAGTATAATATCCAGGATATGTACAGATAGATTAGCCAGAAGGAATTTTTACCAACTTAAATAGATTACAGTATCTCCTGTTTAACACCCTCCAATATTTTCCCATCACACTCAGTAAACTCCAACATGCTTGCCTGGTGACTTCTTTGTCCCCATCACTTCCCAATTTCTTCCTTCCCCATTCTGCTCTAGCCACATTGAGCTGTCTTCCTAGTCGCCATTTTCCCCTACTCAGCAGGTTTACTCCTGCCTCAAGGTCTTTGCACCTGTTTCTTCTTCTTCTTCTTCTTCTTCTTCTTCTTCTTCTTCTTCTTCTTCTTCTTCTTCTTCTTCTTCTTCTTCTTCTTCTTCTTCTCCTTCTCCTTCTCCTTCTCCTTCTCCTTCTCCTTCTCCTTCTCCTTCTCCTTCTCCTTCTCCTTCTCCTTCTCCTTCTCCTTCTCCTTCTCCTTCTCCTTCTCCTTCTCCTTCTTCCCCTTCTCCTTCCCCTTCCGCTTCCCCTTCCCCTTCTCCTTCTCCCTCCTCCTCCTCCTTCCTTCTCCTCCTCCTCCTCTTCTTCCTTCTTCTTCTTTTTTTTTTGGTCTTTTTGCCTTTTACTTGAGCCACTCCCACAACATATGGAGGTTCCCAGGCTAGGGGTCTAATTGGAGCTGTAGCCACTGGCCTACACCAGAGCCACAGCAATGCAGGATCTGAGCCGCATCTGCGACCCACACCACAGCTCACGGCAACACCAGATCCTGAACCCACTGAGCAAGGCCAGGAATCGAATCTGAAACCTCACGGTTCCTAGTCAGATTCATTAACCACTGCGCCATGACAGAAACTCCACCTGTTCCTTCTTCTAACACATTCTTCTTCCGATGGCTTGCTCCTTCATATCATTCGGACTTCAGCCAAAATGTTGCCTTTCCAGAGAGGCTTCCCCTGACCTCTCACTAGAAAATAGCCCCTGGGGCCCTCCCTCTCACAGTGCCTTTCTTCCTTTTCTGAATTTATCTCTTTACAATTATCTTGACTACTTACTGTCTAAATTCATCACTAGGTTCTGAACTCCATGAAGATACGGACTTTATTTTATTCTGTGTTATATTTGCAAGGACCTAGGACAGTGTTGGGATAGAGTGAATACTTAATAAACACTTGCTGAACAGATGAATGAAAAAAAAATCAAGTCTTTCCATTCTTGATTTCTCTACCACTGCAGAGATATGTTAGATTTATCTGAAAGAAAATGTACAAAAAGTAGGAGTTCCCATCATGGCTCAGTGGTTAACAAATCTGACTAGCATCCATGAGGATGCAGGTTCGATCTTGGGCCTCGCTAAGTGGGTTACGGATCTGGCATTGCTGTGAGCTGTGGTGTGGGTCATAGACACAGCTTGGATCCTGCGTTGCTGTGGCTTTGGTGTAGGCCAGCAGATACAGATCCGATTTGACCCCTAGCCTGGGAACATCCATATGCCGAAAGTGTGGCCCTCAAAGGCAAAAAAAAAAAGAAAAGAAAAAGAAAATGTACAAAAAGTAAATAAAGCTAAAAATAAAACAAAGAAAATACAGAAGGTATAGTTGAGCTTTACAATAAAGCAGGGGTCATTTAAAGAGTTAGTGGATGGGCATCTATGTAAAACCCACAGCTAACATCGTACTTGATGGTGAAAGACTAGAAACTTCCTGAAGACCAAGAACAAGACACAGATGTCCACTCTTGCCAGTTTTATTCAACATAATACTGGAAGTTCTAGGGCAATTAGGCAAGAAAACAGAGTAAAAGACATGAGGATTGGAAAGAAGAAGTAAAACTACCTCTATTTTCTGATGACACGATCTTGTAGATAGAAAATCCTAAAAAATCCACTAAACTACCAGAACCATTAAACAAGTTCTGCAAGGTTGCAGGCAGCTTCCAGGGTAACAAGGCCAGTAGATGGGGTTTCCTGTCCCTACAGAGCTGTTGGAGTAGCTCACACACTTCCTCCGGTACCATTTCCAAGGAGTGAAACAGTTTAGACACACAAAGACTCTTTCTGCTTTCCTGAAAGCCTCTCTCCCACTCCATCCCCATCACCCCTTTGTGAAAAGGTTGGAGAATTATATTTTCATATCCTGTGAGCCCTGTCAGTTTGGCCAGCCAAGCCAATCTGCAGTCAGAGTATAGTTATCTCAGGATAAGGATTTGGGACTCTGTAATGCATCTTTTCCTAAGCTTTTGTATTCTTTCTCCCTCTCTCCCTCCCTCTCTCTGGTTTTGTTTTTCACTTGCTTTCCTAGCAAATTTCCTTTTGAGAAATTCCAATATTGTCTCACCCGAACCAAGGGAAATGGGATTTGTCTACATCTCAGCCTCTGCAGGGCTAGCTTAGGAGGTCAGAGGTCCCTTGAGGATAGGTGTGGGGGTAGCAGCAGTCAGCACAGCTGGAGATGCAGGGAAGGGTTAGAGCTGTGCAGATTTGCTTTTTTTTTTTTTTTGGATGATGGCTTAAGATACTGGAATGATAGGCTTTTGGCTAAGGATTGAGTGCATCTCACTAGGGAAGAATGTGGTTGCCTGGAGACTTGCCGATCTGATCAAGATGACTTTAACTTGAAATGCTGGAGGGGGATGTGAAGCATGCCTATATCAGACTGTAACACCAGATACTACAGACAACAGCAGGCATGTCAGTGACGGAAAAATAATAGTGAGGAGACACTCAGTGATTTGCAGGAGAAAATGACTGGGAAGGAAAATGGGAATGGCATGTCCAGCCTCAACTGTCAATATGCCAGTGTGAAAAGTAAGAGCAAGAAACAAAGCAAATTGGGATTTTTAACACAAAGAAGTAAAAAAGAATCAAAGATATTATTGAGACATAGAGGAAAGGGATTCATAACTGAAATATACTCATGGGTACTTCTAAAGACACAAATCTGAAAGAAGGATTTGGGTTACCCGCCAGTAGGAAGGTTGTCCTTTGCCCTTCTGCACTGACTGTGGCATCCTGGAAATCAGGTTAAGAACAGAGAACCAGGGGACAGAGTACTAGGAGAAATGAATGCCAACTCCAAGAATTGTGGAAATTCATCATTTGTTGACTTATTTAGTGCTCCGCACTCATGATAGGGCAGCAAACAAGTCAGACAAGATTCCTGCTCTCATGGAACGCTAACATGCTAATATTGAAGGTAAATAGACAATAAACGTGTGAACAAGTAAATTAACAAGATAACTTCAGACAGTGAAAAGGTCACAGAAAAAATAAAACTAGCAGTGAAAAGGAGGGAGGAACTATTATAGTTTGGGTAGTCTTTTTTTTTTTTTTTTTTTTTTTATTTTCCCACTGTACAGCAAGGGGGTCAGGTTATCCTTACATGTATACATTGCAATTACAGTTTTTTCCCCCACCCTTTCTTCTGTTGCAACATGAGTATCTAGACATAGTTCTCAATGCTATAGTTTGGGTAGTCTTGAATGACCTGCCTGGATAAGTGACTTTTGAACCAAGATAGAAACAAAGAGGGGAGTGAACCAAGCAAACATCTGAGGAAAGAGTATGCAAACACAGGAAATAGCAAAGGCAAAGGACTTGCAGCGGGAACAAGCTTGACTTATTGGAGAAAATGAAAAAAAAAAAAAGCCATTATCTTAGTATTAGTTCTTCCAGATGCAGACCCTGAGACAAGACTTTGAGTGAAAGTAGTTTATTGGGAGATGAGGGAAATACCAGTAAGTCAGCAGGAAAATGACACAGGGAAAAAAGCAGTCAATAAAGGCTATGTTAATAAGCCAACTACACAGTGGGTAACAATCCTAATACCTCAGGGAAACTCTAGGAAATGGGGCAAAACACACGTCTCAAAATTACCATACTCAAGGAGTAAGAGAATTGAAATCCATTGATCTCAATGGCTCTTCTCCATAAGCAGAGTGACCTTCCAAACCTTCCAAAAAAGCATTCAGGGACAAAGATGCAAACACTGGCCGTTGGAAAGTGAGAATGCACTGAAATGACGGATCTAAGGGATATGAGAAGGCTTTGGCAGTGTCTGCTATATAGCTAGCAAGCCTGGGGCAGGATCAGAAAAAGGATCAGCTGGAGAGTCAAGCAGGGCAGATCATCTAGGGCAAAGGTTAGCTGCAAACTAGTAGCAGGCAGAGGTATTTGGTTTGCCTGCACAATGTTTCCTCTTATTTCTGTTTCATTTTGGTTTCGGTTTTAACTGCCAATAATTATAAATCAGAAGATCTCATATCTAGACCTAGATTTCTAGCTCTCTTGGGGAAAAAAATGAAAGATCTGATACTTAAGGATCCTTATTTGGCAAGGTGACAATCTGTTGCAAGTGAGTAGCAGACGCCTCATTTATAGAAGGGTCATGTGCTATCCAGTTAATCAGTCCCCTTTTGAGTCTTGGATCAGTGGTCTGGGGCATTGAAGGCTGTGATAAGGAGTTAGAACAGATTTTAAACAGAGGATTGATGCAATCAGTCCACTTTTACACAAAGAGTCAAGAGTGAAAGCATGTAGACAAATAAAGAGGCTATGGGTGTAGCCTGGGCAAGAGATGATGAGATCTTGGAAATGGCTTATAGTGGAGATGAAAGGAGTGAAGAAATTAAGCATATTATTTGGAGTAGATTTGACAGGATATGCTGATGTAGAGGGCGAGGGAAAAGGAGACACTTAGGATTGCATCCAGATTTCTGGATTTAATTTATTTGTGTATAGTGTTACAACTTATTGAGATGGGAAAGGACTGGGGGAGGAACTGGTTTGAGGGGGAAATCAAAAATTCTATTTTGAACATAGTATGTTTGAGATGCCTATTAGACATCCAAGTGAAGATGTAAAACAGAATTTGTAAGATATCTCTTAGTTTGAAGGGTGAGGTCAGGGGAGGAGACAGGAATTTGGAAGTTATCAGAATATAGAAATGTGACCACACCTTCCATTTCTGGCAACATTGTATGTGAGCTATCCTGACAGTAACTTTCTCCTACAAAACACCTAGAAATACTGGATAAAAGATAACAAATATCCTTTTAAATACATTACTGAGCTCAAAAGGAATCACACTAAATCCCCAAGAGCCAAAACAAAGAATCAAGTTAAAAGAAGAGCCCTGGGCTGATGCTGCTTTATGAATGCCCTGGAGGCAACTATGGATTACTAACCAAGTTAGAGGCTGAAGAACTTGGGTTTTGTTTATTTTGGACCTTTTTTTTTGGTTGGAGAATAGGTACACCATCAAATATCACTTTCGTCATAAAAAAGTCCCTATGCAATTGCGTCTTTTGGACTTACTTTTAATATGACTATATTTTAATCAATTACCCAATAAAACATAAACAAAATAGAAAACAACAAATAATTCAATTCTAAAATACCAATGTCCTCTCATGACTTATTTTTCCATATCTAAACCTGAGCACACTCATTTTTCTATTTGCCAATCCAATTTTTAAAAGAAATTTTATTGAAGTATATCATAAACAGAAAAATACATATATCTTAAATGTATGACTTGATGAATTTTCTTAAAGTGATCACATCTTGTAAGCAGCACCCAGATCAAGAAACAGAATTTTACTCCAGAACATGCCCCACCACCATAAATCTTGTTACTAGTCCCTACCTCCCAAAAGTAACTCTATCCTAACTTGTAATATCATAGATTTTGGAACTGTTTTGGAACTTTATAGAATGGAATTATATATCATATGTAGTTTTTCATGTCTGATGTCTTTCATCCAATTGTGTGTTTGTGATATTTATATATCCATGCTGTAAAGTGTAGCAATAATTCATTTATTCTCCTTGCTGTATAGTATTCCATAGTAAGATACAAATCTTTTATTGGATATATGTAATACAAATACCTTTACACACTCTGCAGCTTGTCTTTTCACTTGTTAGACTTGTTAGTGGTATCTTTTGATAAACAGAGGTTCTTGATTTTAATATAATCCAATATTACAATATTTTCCTATTTGGTTAGCACCCATGTCCTGATCATAAAATATCTTTGCCAATCTTACAGAAAAGGAAACCACCACCAACAAAAAGACAACCTATGGAATGTGAGAACATATTTGCAAATGATGCGACCAACAAGGGGTTACTATCCAAAATATAGAAGGAGGTCACAAAATTTGATATTAAAAAAAAAAACAACTCAACCGAAAAATGGGCAGAAGACCTAAGCAGACATTTTTCCAAAGAAGACATACAGGTGACCAAAAAGCACATAAAAAGATGCTTAACATCACTAATTATCAGAGAAATCCAAATCAAAACCACGATGAGGTATCACCTCATATTGATCAGAAAGGCTATCATCGGAGTTCCCATTGTGACTCAGCAGTTAACAAACCCAACTAGGATCCATGAAGATGTGGGTTTAATCCCTGGCCTTACTCAGTGGGTTAAGGATCCAGTGTTGCCTTGAGCTGTGGTGTAGGTCACAGATACAGCTTGGATCTGGCGTTGTTGTGGTTGTGGTATAGGCTGGCAGCTGTAGCTCCAATTGGACTCCTAGCCTGGGAATCTCCTTATGCTGTAGGTGTGACCCTAACAAAAAAAAAAGAAGAAGAATGGATATCATCCAAAAGTGTACAAATTATAAATTCTGGAGAGGGTGTGGAGAAAAGGGAACCCTCCTTCACTGTGTTGGAAATGTAAATTGATTCAGCCACTATGGGAAACTGTATGGAGGTTCCTTTAAAATATAAAAATAGAGTTGCCATATTATCTTGCAATCCTATCTTGGATATATACCCAGAAAAAATGAAAACTCTAATTCAAAAAGATACACATACCTCAATGTTCATAGCAGCACTACTTACACATGGAAACAATCCAAATGCCCATCAACAGACAATTGGCTTAAGAATACACATACACACACCCACATACATACACACACACACACACACACACACGCATACACACACACACACACACACACACACATACACACACACAATGGAATATTACTCAGCTGAAAATACAATGAAATATTCCCATTTTCAGCAACATGTATGAATACAGAAAATATTTTACCTGGTGAAGTAAGTCAGACAAAGACAAATGATAGATATCACTTATATGTAGACTCTAAAAAATAATACAAATTAATCTATATACAAGACTGAAACAGACTCACAGACATAGAAAACAAACTTATTAATCTATATACAAGACTGAAACAGACTCACAGACATAGAAAACAAACTTAGAGGCAGAAGGTGAGGGCTAAATTAGACTATGGGATTAATGGCTATAAACTACTGTACATAAAATATATAAGCAACAAGGATTTACTATATGGCTCAGGAAATTATATACAATATCTCATAATAACTTATTTTGGAAAATAAACTGAATTTTATATATATATATATATATCAATCACTGAATCACTTTGTTATACATGTGAAACTAACATAACTTTGTAAGTCAACTATACTCCAATAAAATTTATTAAAAAAATAAATAAAATAGTGCCTGTACAAATTTACATTCCCACCAACAGTGAAGGAGGGTTCCCTTTTCTCCAAACCCTCTCCAGCATTTGTTAATCTCTTGGGATAGAACATGCTGGAAGACAGTATGAGAAAAAGAATGTATATATGTATATGTCTGGGTCACTATGCTGCACAGCAGGAATTGGCATAACATTGTAAATCAACTCTTCCTAAATAAGCAAAAAGAATTTTTTTTATTTTAAAAAATAAATGGGAAGTTCCTGTTGTAGCTCAGTGGGTTAAGAACCTGACTAGTATCCATGAGGATGCAAGTTCGATCCCCGGCCTTGCTTAGTGGGTTAAGGATCCAGCATTGCCACAAGCTGCAGTGTAGGTCATGGATGCAGCTCAGATCTGGCATTGCTGTGGTTGTGGAGAAGGCCAGCAGCTACAGCTCCTGTTTGATCCCTACCCTGGGAATTTCCATATGCCATGGGTATGGCCCTAGAAAGAGAAAAAGTAAATAAATAAAGTAATTAATTGAATAAATCTTTATCTATCTTAAGGTCATGAAGATAGTGTCTATTTTTTTTCCTAAAAGCTCTAGGGTTTTGCCTTTAATGTTAAGACCTCCAATTATTTTGCTTGCATTTCAGTGGACAGATAGGTGTAGTAGACAAGGTCTTGGGCTTTTGTAAGAAGGAGGAGTAGGAATTAAGGCCATCACACAGAAAAATGAGTATTCCTGAAAGAATACACCCTTAGCAAAGTATAGACTGGAAGAAAGTTCCACTTGATAATTAAATGAGAAAACAAGAAAACCTCACTGTTTGGCTTTAGCATTAGTGTATGTTTATTAGTGCATGAAGTTTCTTTTGAGAATTCATAACCACAAAAAGTTACAGCTCAAATTTTTACTATCTGCATGTCCAGGAAACCACAATCAAAAATTTAATAGATGTATTCCCAGAAAGATAATGCCCTGGGGTGCATAGCCAAAACAAAGATAATCATCTCTACGGGGATGGAAATTCAACCCAGACCATAGGGAACACCGAGAGGGAGAAAAACTCATAAAATTGAGATTACAAGTCAAAGAAACAAAATGCGTGAGGAAATATGACACCATTAGTGAGATCTGTTGGAAAAAAACAACAGAATTACACTCCTGTGAATCCATATAATGGAATTATCAGACATAGAATAAATATATAATAAATGTATCTATATAGTTAATGAAATAAAAGTGAAAAAAGAGAAAATGAGCAATACGATCTTTAAAAAAAAAAGTTTTTTTTTTAAGAGCCACACCCATGGCACATGGAAGTTCCCAGGCTAGGGGTTGAATCAGAGCTGCAGCTGCTGACCCACGCCACGGCAATGCCAGTTCCAAGCTGCAACCTATGCTGCAGCTCGCAGAAATGCTGGATCCTTAACCCACTGAGTGGGGCCAGGGATTGAATACATCCTCATGGATATTAGTCAGCTTCGTTACCGTGGAGCCACAACTATAGTACAATATCATAACCAGGATATTAGTATTGATTTTAATCAAATTAGCCCAGTTTTACTTATACTTGTATGTGTGTGTTTAGCGCTATGTAAATTTTATCGCATGTGTAATTTAATGTATGCACCACTACAGGTATGATATAAAAGATTACCATAAGGATCCCTCATGTTACCCTTTTATAACCACCACCCTTCTGCCCCCTCTCCCATACCTAATTACTAGCAACCACTGATCTGAGGTCCATCCCTATAATTTTGTCATTTCAAAAATGCTATATAAATGGAATCTTACAGTAAGTAACCTTGCAGATTTTTTTCTCACTCAGCTTGAATCCTTGAAGATTCATCCAAGTTGTTACCTTTATTAATAATTTATTCCTTTTTATTGCTGAGTAATGTTCCTTGCTATGGATTACCACAGACTGTTTAACCATTTGCACATTGAAGGATATCTAGGTTTTTCCAGGTTTTGTATATTATGAATAAAGCTGCTATGAACATATATGTACAAGTCTTTGTGAACATGAGTTTTCATTTCTCTGGAATGGATTCCTCAGGAATCCAATCACTGGATCATATAATAGTTGCATGTTTAGTTTTGTAAGAAACTGCCAAACTGTTTTCCATAGTGATGTACCATTTTACATTCCTACCAGTAAACTAGGAGGGATCTAACTTCTCTGCATCCTTATCAGCCTTTGGTTTTGTCACTATTATTTTTATTTTAGTCATTCTGATAGGTGTGTAGTGATATTATGCTTTTAATTTGCATTTCCCTAATATTTAATGCTGCTGAAATCATTTCATGTGCTTATTTGCCATTCATATTCTCATTGATAAAATGTTTCTTCATTTCTTTTGTCCATTTTCTAATTAGTTTGCTTGTTTTTGCTCTTACTATTGACTTTTGAGAGTTCCCGATATAATCTAGATACCAGTCTCTTGTTGGATATATGGTTTGCAAGTATTTTCTTTATAGCTTTTCTCTTTATCCCCCTAGCAGGATCTTTTGCAGAGCAAAAGTTCTTAATTTTTATTTGTTCCAATTTATCAATTTTCCTTCCATGGTGCAAACCTAAGAACATTTTGTCTTGCCCTAGATCTAGAAGATCTTTTCTTTATTCAAAATTTTTATAGATTCATGTTTTACATTTAAGTCTGTGATTCATTTCACATTTATCTGTATTAGTAGTGAGGTTTAGGTCAAGATGCTTTTTTTTTTCCTATGAGTATCCAATTTTTCCAGTATTATTAATTGAAAGACTCTTTTCTTCAGTGAATTGGCTTCATATCTTTGTCAAAAATCAGTTAGGCCTATCTCTGAGGATCTATTTATTTCTGGTTTCCCTACTCTGTTCCAATGAGCTATGTATCTACCCCATCACTAAATTATCACATTGACTTGATTACTATAGTTATAGAGTATAATATTGAATGGTTCTTCCAACTTTATTTTCTTTTTCAAGATTGTTTTAACAATTCTAGCTCATACAAATTTTAGAATAAGTTTATCTATATCTATAAAAATTCCACTGGTATTTTGATTCAAAATGCATTAAATCTATATGTCAAATTGGGAAAAAATGACATCTTTACTCTGTTGCGTATTCAAATCCATAAACATGTTATATCTCTCCATTTATTTAGACCTTTGACTTCTTTCATTGGTATTTTGTTGTTTTTGGCAAATAGACTCTATTATATGCTTGTTAAGTGCATAACTTTCATTTTCTTTGGAGCAATTATAAATGATACTATGTTTTAAATTACAGTTTCCACATGTTCATTTTTAGTATATAGAAATGCAGTTGATTTTCATTTGTTGGCCTTGTTTTTTGTGACTTTGCTGAACTTACTAGTTCAGAGAGTTATTGTTTGTAGATTCCTTTGGATTTTCTCTGTAGACAATCATGTCATCTGCAAGCAGGGACTGTTTTATATACTCCCTTCCAATCTATACGTGTCTTGTTTTATTTACTTGCCCTATTTTCTTTTTTTTTTCTTTTTTTTTCTGTTTTTGTCTTTTGAGGGCTGCACCCGCTGTATATGGAGGTTCCCAGGCTAAGGGTTGAATCAGAGCTTAGCCAGTGGCTTATGCTACAGCCACACAGGATCTGAGCCACATCTGTGACCTACACCATAGCTCACGGCAACTCCAGATCCTAAACCCAATGAGCAAGGCCAGGGATCGAACCTGTGTCCTCATGGATACTAGTCAGATTCGTTTTCACTGAACCATGATGGGAACTCCTACTTTCCCTATTGTGCTGGTTATATTATATTGATTAACAGTGGTGAAAGTAGACATCCTTGCCTTGTTCCTGATCTTAGAGGAAATGCTTTTGGTCTTTCACCATTAAGTACCTTATTAGCTATAGGTTTTATGTGGATACTCTTTATCAAGCTCAGGTAGTTTCCCTCTATTCCTAATTTGGTGTGAATTTTTATCATAAATGGGTATTGAATTTTATAAAATACTCTTTCCTCTTCAATTGATATGATCATATGAATTTTCTTCTTTAACCTGTTGATATGGAGGACTACTTTGACTTATTTTCAAATGATGGACCAGGCTTGCATACCTGGAATAAACCTCAAGTGATCATGATATATAATGATTTTTATAAATTGTTGGATTCAGATTACTGGTGTTTTGTTGAGGATTTTTTTATCTAAGTTTATGGGAAATATCGGTCTGTAGTTTTATTTTCCTAGGCTGTCTTTTTCTAGTTTTGGTTTCAGGGTAATACTAGCATCATAAAATAAATTGGGAATTATTTCCTCCTCTTTTTTTTCTGAAAGGAATTATGTAAATTGTGTTAATTCTCTTTTAATGTTCAGGAGAACTATGCAGTGAAACCAACTGGACCTGGAGAATTTTTTTTTAGGAGTTTTAATTTCCTTAATAGTTATAGGATTATCCAAATTATCTCTTTCCCATTGTGTGAGATGTGGAAGTTTGTGGTTTCAAAAAATAGTCCATTTCTTCTAAATTGCTGAATTTATGAGTGTAAAGTTGTTCACAGTGTTCCCATACTATCCTTTTAATAGCTCCAGTATCTATACTGATATTCTGTCTCATTCTTGATATTGGTGATTTGTGTCTTCTCTCTGTTTTCATCAATCTTCCTAAAAGTTTACCACTTTTATTGATTTTTTCCAAGAACCAGCTTTTCATTTCATTAATTTTTCTCTATTATTTTCCTATTTCTAATTAATTGATTTCTGGTCTTATCGTTATTATTTCCTATAGCCTGTTTGCCTTGGGTTTTATTTTGCTACTATTTGTCTGTTTTTTTGAGGTAGGAACTTGGATTACTGATTTGAGGCATTCCCTTTTACTAACATAGGTGTTTAATGATAAAATTTCCTTCTCACTAGTACTTTACCTATATCCCATATATTTTGATATGTTGTATCTTCATTTTCGTTTAGTTCTATGTATTTTTTTAATTTTTTGAGACTTATTCTTTGGCCATGGATTATTTAAATGTATATTGTTTAGTTTGCATGTGTTTAGAGATATAACTGTTGTCTTTCTGTTACTAATTTCTAGTTTGATTCCATACTAGACAGAGAACATATTCTGCCTGGTTTCAATTATTTGAAAATTTTGAGATTTGGTCAAAGGCCCAGAATACAGTGTATGTTGGTGAATGTTCTATGGGCATTTGAAAAAAAAATGTATCTTCTGCTGTTGTTGAGTGGAGTGCTCAATATATGCCAACATATCGGTTGATGGTATTTTTCAGTTCTTTATACCCTTGCTGATTTTCTGTATAATAATTCTATCAGTTGCTGAGAAGGTGGTATTTAAGTTCCCAGTCTTAATTGTGGATTTCTCCATTTCTCCTTTCAGCTCTGTCATTTTTTGCTTTATGTCTTTTGAGGCTCTGTGGTTTGGTGTATGCAAGTATGGAACCACTTTTTTTGATGCATTAATTCTTTAATGATTATGCAATGCAATATCTTTCTTTGTATATAGCAATTCCCTTGCTATGAAGTCTATTTTATAAAATATTAATCCGGCTACACCTCCCTTTTTATGTGTGCATATTTTATATTCAGCTACATGTATAGATGGATTTAAGTGAGTTTATTTTTTTTAATGTTTTAAACGATTTTTATTTTTTCCATCATATCTGGTTTACAGTGTTCTGTCAATTTTCTACTGTACAGCAAGGTGACCCAGTCACACATACATATACACAGCAAAGTGAGTTTCTTTATAAAAAGCAAATAGTCATGTTTGTTTGTTTCTTATTCAATCTGACAATCTCTGCCTTTTAATAGGTGTATTTAGACCAATAATATTTAGGGTAATTATTGATATAGAGCTTAAGTGTGACATTTTTTTTTTTTTTTTTTTGTCTTTTGTCTGTTGTTGTTGTTGCTATTTCTTGGGCCGCTCCAGCGGCATATGGAGGTTCCCAGGCTAGGGGTCCAATCGGAGCTGTAGCCACCGGCCTACACCAGAGCCACAGCAACGTGGGATCCGAGCCGCGTCTGCAACCTACACCACAGCTCACGGCAACGCCGGATCGTTAACCCACTGAGCAAGGGCAGGGACCGAACCCGCAACCTCATGGTTCCTAGTCGGATTCGTTGACCACTGCGCCACGACGGGAACTCCCAAGTGTGACATTTTATTATTTGTTTTTGTTTCCTCTATCTCCCATTCCTCTACTTCTCTTTTCTTGTCTCCCATGTTACTTGAATATTTGCTTTGATTGTTTTTAAGTGTATTGATTTGTGCTTATTGATACATATGTAAGTAATAATGTTACCTTATTAGTTACATATGTATATGTATCTACTTATACATGTGTACATGTAACTACAATGTACATCTGTAGCTTATTACAGATTACTGCGATAGCAACAAAAGTTGAGGTATCAAATTTTTACCACTTTAAGTTGTTTTAAGATGTACCTTGAGGGAGTTCCCGTCGTGGCGCAGTGGTTAACGAATCCGACTAGGAACCATGAGGTTGCGGGTTTGGTCCCTGCCCTTGCTCAGTGGGTTAACGATCCGGTGTTGCCGTGAGCTGTTGTGTAGGTTGCAGACGCGGCTTGCATCCCACGTTGCTGTGGCTCTGGCGTAGGCCGGTGGCCACAGCTCCGATTCAACCCCTAGCCTGGGAACCTCCATATGCCGCTGGAGCGGCCCAAGAAATAGCAACAACAACAACAACAACAACAAAAAGATGTACCTTGGGGGGTTTCCCATCATGGCTCAGTGGTAAGGAACCTGACTAGTGAGGGTTCAATCCCTGGCTTCATTCAGTGGGTTAAGGATCCAGCGTTGCCATGAGCTGTGATATAGGTCTCAGATGTGACTCAGATCCCATGTTGCTCTCACTATAGCTGTGGTGTAGGCCAGCCGCTATAGCTCTGATTCAACTCCTAGCCTGGGAACCTCCATATGTTACAGATGCAGCCCTTAAAAATTAATTAATTAAAAAAATAAAATGTACCTTGTTTTATTCAGGTATGGTGAAGTCAACAGATCAGAAGATAATGGCAATTGAAAAAATAGTTTGTTACTCACAGTTCCCAAGAGAAGTGTATGTAGAGCAACACAGGGATGTGCCAGAGTCAGTCAGGAGGTGAGGAAAGCATGGCATGGGCAAAAGCCTTTATTGTGGTTTTAACAGGAAGGAATGGGTGAGGCAGGCTAAGCAGAAGAGCAGGCTTCAGATTAGATAGTTTGAATACTTTTGGTGGGCTACAAGGGCAGTTGCTAGTTGTCCAATACCTGCACGTGGGGTGATTAGGGCAGAAGAATAGTGACTCTTTGTAAAAGTCAGATAGAGGAAGTGGTTTGGAGTAATCGGTCTGGATTGATTAGTTTGCATATGAAAGATACGCTCCCAGAAGAGTCTGTCTCTAAGAATTGGCTACCCCTAAAAAGGGTAGCCTCTCCTGAATTAGTGAGACTCTAGATGCCAGAGCATCAAGAATACAGAGAGTACACATAGGGCAACGGAACAGAACAGAGAGCCGGAAATAAAACCACACATATATGATCAGTTAATTTACAACAAAGAGGCCAAGAACATAAAATGGGGAAAGGACAGTCTCTTCAATAAATGGTGTTGGGAAAACTGGACAACCACATACAAAAGAATTAAACTAGACCACACATACACAAAAATTAACTAAAATGGATTAAATACTTGAATGCAAGACCTGAAACCCTAAAACTGCTAGAAGAAAACATAGCTGGTAAGCTCCTTGACTGGGACCTTGAGTATGATTTTTTTTTTATTTTGAAACCCAAAGCAAAGGCAACAAAAGCAAAAATAAACAAGTAGGACTACATCAAAATAAACAAGTAGGACTGCACAGCAAAGAAAACCATCAACAAAATGAAAAGGCAACCTACCAGCTGGGAAAAAATACTTGCAAATCATGTATCCAATATGGGGTTAATATCCAAAATATATAAGGAACTGATACATACAACTCAAAAGCAAAAAAATAAATAAATAAATAAACAATTTTAAAATGTACAGATAATCTAAATAGTCAGATGGCCAACAGGTCATTAAAAGGTATTCAACATTATTCAACATTACTAATCATTAAGGAAATGCAAATATAAACCACAATGAAATATTACCTCACACCTTTTAGAATGGTTATTACCAAAAAGACAAGAAAAAAAATTCCCTGGTGGCCTAGTGGTTATGACTTGGCACTATTACTGCTGGGGCCTGGGTTCAATCCCCAGTGTGGAAACTAAGATCCCACATCAAACTGATGCATGCTGCCACCAAAAAAAAAAAAAAAAAAAAAGACAAGAAATAACAAGTGTTGGAGAGAACGTGTAGAAAAGGGAAATCTTCTGCACTGTTGGTGGATGTAAATCAGTGCAGCCACTATAGAAAACAGTATGGAAGTTCCTCAAAAAATTAAAAACAGAACTGCCATATGATCCAGCAATTTTATGTCTGAGTATTTATCCAAGTAAAAGAAAACACTAACTGAAAAAAAATACATACACACCCATGTTCAGTGCAGCATTTTTTACAATAGCCAAGACATGGAAGCAATCTAAGTGTTCACTGATGGACTGATTAATGCATAAAGGAAATGTAGGATATATGTATACAGTGGAATATTAGTCATAAAATAAAAGGAAATCTTGCTATTTGCAACAACATGGTTGAAATTTTAAGGCATTATGCTAAGTGAAATAAGTCAAATAAAGACAAATACCATATGATCTCATGTGTGGAATCTAAAAAAATAAAATGAGGAGTTCCCATCGTGGCTTAGCAGAAACAAATCTGACTAGTATCCATGAGGATACGGGTTCAATCCCTGGCCTTGATCAGTGGGTTAAGGATCCAGCATTTCTATGAGCTGTGGTGTAGGTTGCAAACAAGGATCACATCTGGCATTGCTGTGGCTGTGGCTCCAGCTCCAATTTGACCCCTAGCCTGGGAACTACCATATGCCATGGGTGTGGCCCTAAAAAGACAATAAATAAATGAATAAATAAAATTAGCTCATACATACAGAGAATAGATAGGCATTTGCCAGAGGTAAGGAGTGGAGGGTCCAAAATTGGTGAAGGAGGTCAAAAGGCAAAAATTTCTAGTTATAAATTAGTAAGCCACAAGGATATAGCATGGCGACTATAGTTAATAATACTGTATTGCATATTTGAAAGTTGCTAAGAGAGTAGATCTTAAAAGTTCTTATCACGAGAAAAAAATTTGTAACTATGTATGGTGGTGAATGTTAATTAGACTTGTGATGAACATTTTACAATATACACAAATATCAAGTCCTTATGTCATACACCTGAAACTAATAAAACTTCCTAGGTCAATTATGCCTCAATCAAAAAAAAGACATTATCATCTCAGTTTTGATGAAAACAGATGTCAAAACAGTGAAGGTAGGGTAAGGATTTTCACATTCTGCCTTTTAAAATAGTTGCTTTTAGATGATTTCCACAGATCGGTCTCCATGGAAACTGGATAGGAAAGGCCACCACTGGCCAAAAGTAAGTAGTTTACCTTGCAAGGTCATCATTTGGTTGTCAGGGAGGAACTAGTCCTGCAATTCAGGGCTGTTATCATAGCCTAAGTCTGTAAGAGTTTGACTAGGAAATAAAAATGAGAATAAGAGAATAAAAAAGAGATGACAGTTCAAGATGGTGGTGTAGGAAGACCCTGACCTCATCTCTTTCTATTCACACAACAAATCTGCACTTACACAAGGAATCATTTCCTCTGAACAAGATTGAAAACTAGATGAACACCTCCAAGCAAGGGTTAAAGGGCCTCATCAAGATGGATTAGAGAGACAGAAACATGTTCTCACCAAAAACTCTACACCAGGCACAATGACTCATAATCAAGAGAGATCTTAAAAATAAAAAATTTTCCCTGAGGAATGATGGGTTAGTGTCCCTTATCAAGCAACCCAATCTTGAATCTGGCACAGAAGAGACAAGCCCCTCCCCATCCTTGCTTTGAAAACCAAAAAGGATTACATCTATAGGAATAACAGAACTGTAGGGAACAAGGAACTAACTCTTATAGGGCTCCCATGCAGATTTACTCAACCTGGAACCCAGTGTAAAAGCAATAGGTTCAAAAGTGTCTAGATGATAACTGAAAGAGACCCACTTACTAATTTTATAATATCTGCTTAAGAGTCAGGAACCTACAGAGACTTTCTCTGAGGTAATGGAAGGCACCATTTTCACAATCTCACTCTACCTTGCTAGTGCTGGTGATGGCAGGCATCATTCTAACCTGATAGTGCTGGTGGGCATTCTCTACCCACCCCATGTAGAGCTTGGCTGAGCAAGCACCTGACCACCCTCATCCGCAGCCAGGCCACAGCCAGGTTGAGGAAGTGCCCTGCTCACCCACACCAGAGCCAGCTCACTAAGCATCCCACCTGCTGCACACTGTAGCCAGACCACAGCCAGCCAGACAAATGTCTGGTGACCCCTGTACTGAAGCCACTGCCATAGCCAAGTAAGTGTCCTGCTCCTCTTGCTCCACAGCTGTGGCCCCACCACAGCCAAAGGTCATGAGAAGCCCACAAAGGGGGTGTCCCTTGAGAACAAGCCTCTGGTGACCAGAGAAGACTGGTTCTGGACCCCACAGGCCATCTCCTACACAAGGCCACTCCTTAAAGACTGGGAGAGGTAACTGTTTCATCTAATATATAAAGACCAACTCAGAGAATCAAGAAAAATGAGGAAACAGAGGAATACATTCCAAATAAAAGAATGGAACGAAACCCCAGAAAAATTTTAATGAAATGGAGATGAATAAACTTTGTGATAAAGAGTTCAAAATAATGGTAATAAAGATGCTCATTAAACTCAGAAGAGGAATGGATGGGGAGTTTCCATTGTGGCTCAGCAGTTACAAGCATGACTAGTATACATGAGGATGTGGGTTCAGTCCTGGACCCCACTCAGTGGGTTAAGGATCTGGCATTGCCATGAGCTGTGGTGTAGGTTGCAGACACGACTTGGGTCCCTCATTGCTGTAGGCGGGCAGCTGCAGTCTGATTCGACCCCTAGCCTGGGAACTTCCATATGCCACAGGTGCCAGCCCTAAAAAGCAAGAAGAAGAAGGAGGAGGAGGGGGAGGGGGAGGGGAGGAGGAGAAGGAGAAGAAGAATAAGAAAGGGAAGGAGGAGAAGAAAGGGAAAGAGGAGAAGGAGAAGAAGAAGAATTGATGAACACAGTGAGAATTTCAAAAAGGAGATAGAAAATACAAGAAAGTACAAAACTGAAGTCACAGAGCTAAAGAAAAAAATACACCAGAAAGGTTCAATAACAGACATGTATAAAGCAGAAGAACAGATCAGAGAGCTGGAAGACAAAGCCATGGAACTCATCCAGAGAGCGCAGTAAAAAGAAAAAACAATTTAAAACAGTGAAGATATCTTAAGAGACCTATGGGACAGCATTAAATGGTGTAATATTCTCTTTGTAGAAATCCCATAAAAAGAAAAAAGGGGCAAAAAGCTTATTTGAAGAAATAATGGCTGAAAACCTCCCCAGTCTGGGGAAGAAAACAGATATCTAAGTCCAGGAAGGCAAGAGAGTTCCAAATAAGATGAGCCCAAAGAGCCTAACACCAAAACACATTATATTTAAAACGTCAAAACTGAAGTTAAAGACAAAGAGAAAATCCTAAAATCAATAAGAAAAAAACAACTTGTGGCATACAAGGGAATCCCACAAGGCTATCAGCATATTTTCCAGCAGAAATTTTTCTGGCCATAGTTAGTGGCATGACATATTCACAGTGCTGAAGGTAGAAAAAAATTCCAATGAAGAACACTCCACCCTAAAAAGTTATCATTCAGAATTGAAGGAGAGATAAAGAATTTTCCAGGTAAGCAAAGTTTAAGGAGGTCATTACCACTAAAATGGCCCTATGAGAAGCGATAAAAGGACTTTAAGCTGAAAAGAAATAGTATTAATTAATAACAAGAAAACATACAAAAGTAAACATTTCACTGCAAAAGTTAATATATAGTAAATACAGTGAATTAATTACCTATAAAGCTAGTATGGAGGTCAAAGGTAGTAAAACTAACTAAATCTACAATAACTAGTTAAGGGATACATAAAATAAAGAGATATAAAATGTGACATCAAAAACTTAAAACATGAAGAGAGGAGAAAAATGAAGTTTTTGAATGTGTTCAGATTTAAGTTTCTAGCAACATAACATAGACTGTTATATATATAGGAAGTTATTTGTGAATCTCATGGTAACCACAAAGAAAACATTTATTATAAATACATAAAAGAAGATGAGAAAGGAATCAAAACTTAACACTAAAGAAAGTCATTAAATCACAAGTATCAAACAGAAGTCACAGAGTGTATATGTAACATTCTCCAGAATAGATCACGTTAGGTCACAAAACAAGTCTCAATAAATTCATGAAGATTAATTTCATATCAAGCATCTTTTCAGATCTCAACGGCAAGAAAATAGAAATCACGTAAAGAAACTAGAAAAAACACACAAATGTGGAGATTAAACAACATGATATTGAACAACGAGCGGGTCATTGAAGAAAACAAAGGAGAGAATTTACAAATATAGAAAAAATAATAAAATAAATTTTGTAATAACAAAAAAACATAAAATTAAAAGGCAAAAATTTTATGAAAAATTTACCAAAATTTATAGGATGCACCAAAAGTGTTTCTAAGAGGAAAGTTCATAGCAATAAAGGCTTATCTTAGAAGTTCCTGTTGTGGCTCAGTGGAAATGAATCTGACTAGCATCCATGAGGATGCAGGTTCGATCCCTGTCCTCACTCAGTGGGTCAAGGATCTGGTGTTGCTGTGGCTGTGGTGTATGCCAGTGGCTACAGCTCCAATTTGACCCCTATCCTGGAAACTTCCATCTGCCATGGGTAAGGCCCTAAAAAGACAAAAGCAAAAAAAAAATTTTAAATAAAGGCCTACCTCAAGAAACAAGAAAAACTCAAATAAACAACCTAACTTTACATTTAAAGAAACAAGAAAAAGAAGAACAAATGAAGACCAAAGTTAGTAGAAAGAAGGAAATAAAAAAGATCAGAGCAAAAATAAATGAAATGGAGATTAAAGACAATAGAAAAGATCACTGAAACTAAGAGCTGGTTCTTTGAAAAGATAAACAAAAGTGACAAACTTCCAGCTAGACTCACCAAGAAAAAGAGAGATGACCAAAATAAATAAAATCATAAATGAAAGAGAAGAAGTTACAACTGACATCACAGAAATACAAAGGACTGTAAGAGATGACTATGGGCAATTATATACTAAATAATTGGACAACCTAGAAGAAATGGGCAAATTCCTAGAAACATACAATTTACCAAGAATGAATCATGAAGAAATAATAGAAAGTCTGAACAGATTGATTACTCATAAGGAGACTGAATCAGTAATTTAAAAAAATAACCTCCAACAAACAAAAGTCCAAGACCAGAGGGTTTCACTGGCAAATTCTACCAAATATTCAAAGAATATTTAATACTTATCTTTCTCAAACATTTCCAAAAACTTGAAAAGGAAATACTCCCAAATGCATTTTATGAGGCCAGCATTACACTGACAGCAAAAACAGAAAAAGACACCAAAAACAGAGAAAATTACTGCCTAATAGCATTGATGAACATAAATGCAAAACTCTTCAACAAAATATTAGCAAACCAAATTCAAAAATACATTAAAATGATCATATACCATGATCAAGTGGGATTTATTCTGTGATGCAAGGATGGTTCAACATCAACAAACCTATCGATGTGATATACCACATTAACAAAATTAAATTTAAAAATCACATAATCATCTCAATAGATGCAGAAAAAGCATTTCACAAAATTCAACATCCATTTATGATGTAGACTCTCAACAAAGTGGGTACACAGGGAACATACCTCAACATAATAAAGGCCATATATGAGAAACACACAGAAAATGTCATACTCAACAGCAAAAAGTTGAAAGCATTTTCTTTAAGATCAGGAGTAAGAAAAGGATGTCCACTCTCCCCACATTTATTCAACATAGCATGGGAAGTCCTAGTCACAGTGATAAGGCAAGCAAAAGAAATAGCAGACATCCAAAAGGAAAGGAACAAGTAAAACTGTCACTATGTGCAGATGACATGGAACTATATATAGAAAACCCTAAAAACTTCACCAAAAGAAATCCTGATAGAAAGAGTAAATGAATTCAGTAAAGGTGCATAATACAAAATTAATATACATAATATGCTGCATTTCCATACGTTAAAGATAAACTATCAGAAAAGAGAAATCAAGAAAACAGTCTCACATTTGCATCAAGAAGAATAAAAAGAAGACACAGAAATTTTTTTCAATTGAAAGACCAAGAGAAAAAAACCTGAAAATACATCTAATGAAACAGGAATAAATGATTTACTAGATAAAGAGTTCAAAGCATTAGTAAAAGGAATGCTAACTGAATTAAAGAAAAGAACAGATGAACACAGTGAGAGTTTTAATTTGAAAATATTAAAGAACCAGTCAGAACTGAAAACACAATAACTGAAATGAAAAAACACACTGCAAGGAAATTACAGCAGACCAGGTGATACAGAAGAACTCATAAGTGATCTGGAAGATAGAATAATGTAAATCACTTCCAGAAGTTCTGATAATCCATGCTGATTACAAGCCCACTGCCAGAGTGATCTTTGAACATACAAATCTAATCCGGGTATCCTCTGATTATAATTATTCAGTGCCCTTCTCCTTCCTGCATATACTAAGTAAGGTCAGAATTCCTTAGCATCATCAGGATCATGCCTATCTCTTCAGCTTTATATCTAGACAGCTGCTCATCCCCCTTAACAGCCATGCTCTAACCTTACTGAATAACTTGCAGTTTCTCTATTATGTCCTACTATCTTATTTGGGGGCCTATGCACCTTGCCTTCTCCCTGATACTAAAAAAAAAAAAAAAAAAAAAAAAAAAATCTGAAGAAAATATACTATGATGATAATAATAATAATAAACAACATTTATTTATTCTATATGTCATGTGCTGTGCTAGGAGCTTTTGAAGTACTTTTTTTTTTTTTTTGTCTTTTTGCCATTTCTTGGGCCGCTCCTGCGGCATATGGAGGTTCCCAGGCAAGGTGTCGAATCGGAGCTGCAGCTGCCAGCCTACGCCAGAGCCACAGCAACGCGGGATCCGAGCCGAGTCTGCAACCTACACCACAGCTCACGGAAACGCCGGATCCTTAACCCACTGAGCAAGGGCAGGGACCGAACCCACAACCTCATGGTTCCTAGTCAGATTCGTTAACCACTGCGCCACGATGGGAACTGCTGAAATACTTTCTTGTTTAGTTTTCATGTCAAACTCATGAAGTAAGTGTCATTGTAATCTTTGTTTTACAGATGATAAAACCAGCTCAGAGATGGTAAAATGGTAGAGCAGAGTTATTCTAGAATCAAACTATTTTCTATTGTCTCCCACTCAAACAAATTGTACTTTATAGGACATGGAAATAAAAGAATTAAGATCACCCTTGAGAGTTAAGCTGTTGAATTAACATAAGATGAATGTTAACAAAGATATGCAATGACATTTTAATAAGACAGAATGGCTCCCTTGTCAGTAAGGCTTGACTGTAAACTGATTGATGTCATTGGCATATCTAAAGAAATAACGTGTCAGGCAAAAGGGCAGCTGGTCAACTATGGGTGCGTACACAGAAAAAGCCACAGAGACAAACATGAGAAGCTCCCTCCAGACACTTTCCAAAGAATATATTATCCTTGACTAAGAACTGAACCCTGATAACAAGCACATTTATTGTGGAGAGGGAGATTTCCAGGTTTCTTGGACAAATGTTTTTATATACATAAAAAACACAATTAGTTCCCTTCACATATATTTCATACCCTCTAGATGAGCCTCTCATTCTAATTTTGACTTATTGCTTACAGGCAAGAAAACGCACAGGTAAGGTTTACATATATGTCTTGCAACCTTGAGGGGAATCAGTCTAAGGGACTGTACTGAGGACAGAATCATGCCTAAGATAGCAGAGAAGAAGATGGATATATTCGCTTCCTACATGATATTTCAGAGCCACTGAATTAAACAGCCTGGAACCTCTCTGTCACTAGAACTCTTGTTGTGAGTGAGAAACTACATATTCTTTATTGTTTACATCAGTTGATTTGTCATTTTCTGTTATAGGCTGCCAAAAACAGCACAACTTATAGAGTAAGGCAGATGTCAAAGTCTTTAATGAATGTGGGCAGGGGCAGGTGGGAACTACTCAGATGTTGGCAGATGACAGAAGCAGGGAGGGGGAGAGGTGATATTGTTCATGGCATGAGCCTCATGAGCAGGGATTTTTACACAAGGATTGAGAATAATGTCTTTTAATGGGGAAATGGAGAACAAGGATACCTATCTCACATGTCTGATGTGTATAGTATAAAAGAAAAAACTAAGGGACCATCCAGGTTGTAGTTATGGCAGGAAATTAATGGAATGTTTCAAGAAGAAGCTGAGGGAATTTGGTTGATCACAGGGTGAGTTACAGAGGGTACAGTGGAAGGGTTTAAGCTGTATGAAAAGAGGGAAGGGGTTCAAGATCTGATTAGTTAAGAGGACATGCAGAGCAATGTAGGGTGAGCATCCTGGTGATAATGGTGTGCTGGGCATTCCCTGTTTCCTCTCAGTTTCTGTCCATGCTCTTGTTTTGTAATGATATTACTCAACTGTCGTTGCCAACTGGCTTTACCTGATAGGAAACACTGCTCAGAGACTGGAGTATGGAAAATAGTATAAGAAATACCCTATTTCTCCCTCTCTCTCCTTCTGGGGGCATATTCATGCAGTGACTACATCCTCCTTCACAGTTGCAGCTTCCCATTGGACATATCCATCACGATCCCAGAGCCCATCAGCTGGCCTTGGCTTTACCTCCTGTGTATTCCTCTAGCTCAAGGGAGGGCAAAAGCTTCCCGTTATGATTAATCTATTGCTTTGCTATCCTCTGTTTGTCTCCTCAACTCTTCCATAACCTCTGCTACTATTTCCCTATTTAAATTTCCTCTGTTTTAAATCTCTAGAGTGGTTTGTTTTTTTCTCTGACTGATACCAATTCCTATAGTGACTTGACTGTGACAGGTACTACACCCTTTCCAAAAATCATATCAGACTTTGAATGCAGCATTTGAGCCAGGAACTCCTCCTGCATAGGTTTCGCCTGGTCTCTCTGGCTTCACTTTCATAAGGGATATGTCTTAAGCATCAGAATGTTTTCCTGGGACAAGTTAATACTGAAGGTGTTGTTTAAACTCTTTAGAAACCTATTGAGATAACAACAGGTTTCTCTTTATAGAATGGCAGCTCGAGTTCCCATTGTGGCTCAGTGGGTTACATGAGGTTGTGGGTTTGATCCTTGGCCTCACTCAGTGGGTTTAAGACCTGGCATTGCCACAAGCTGCTGTGTAGGTTGTAGATGCAGCTCGGATCTGGCGTGGCTATGACTGTGGTGCAGGCTGACAGCTGCAGCTCCACTTCAATCACTAGCCGGGAAACTTCCATATGCCTCAGGTGCAACGCTTAAAAAAAAAAAACCTTCAGCTCCTTTTCTGAAAGTCTGTTAAAGGGGCCATCATCGGATTAAAAAGTTGGAAATGTTCCTGATGTAAGAGACATCACTGGATACTTTGAAATTGGGGGGGGGGGGTTATATTTAATATCCCATGGTACCGCCTAACAAATTTAAATTGTCATATCTGCCTCTATGTCCCACAACAGGGTTCACAGAAAAGGAGGCCTCATCCTACTCAAGGACTTAGTTTTGAACTACTTTACTTATCTCACACTTCTTTATGTTTCCTATCCTCCTGATTGCTGATCTCATCACTGGTCTCCTTCATTGCCTTTAATTGGACAAACCCCTGATTTCTCTGGATTCAGTATTTTTATCTCCTCTAGCTGTGTTACCTTCAGCTGCTTTAGATAACTCCTTTTCCTGCCCACTCTTTTGGTCAAGTCTGTCCAGGCTACTTGGCCAACTTGCCTCAGAGTCCCATGGATTGTGCCTCATTAGATTTTTTCAAGCCCTGCAAGTTGGATCATAACTGTTTGGAGGGGTTGTATTTAAGTCACCTGTGGAAAGAGGAAACTCAACCTTGAATACATCACATACTTTTTTTTTTTACCGATGCAGCATTTCTTCGGGGGTATCCACCCTCTTGAATTCTAAGTTCATGTGATTTAGATGGGGAAAACCATCCAATTTGCCAAGGATTGGGAAAATGACCTAAGCCTGACTAAATAGAGGCCTTCCTTGGCCATAGTAATTAGTCCAGGATGAGTTAATAAAGATCTGGCCAATGGAATTTCTCTTTTTTAAAGATTTTTATTTTTTCTATATAGTTGATTTACAATGTTCTGTCAATTTCTGCTGTATACCAAAGTACCCAGTCATACACACACACACACACACACACACACACACACACACACACACACACACACGTTCTTTTTCTTACATTATCCTCCATCATGTTCCATCACAAGTGACTAGACCAATGAAATTTCTTCTTGGTATTTTTGATGGAACTTTTGGGAAAGCTGCATTCTTACTCTCTGAGATCAGGGACACTAACAGACCATGTAAAGCCTGGAACTGATAGAGGCTGACACAAACCCAAGAACAGCAACAACAACAAAAAAAAAAAAGCAAAGGAAAAAACAGAACCAAGAGATAGAGAGGAATAGATACTGGATATCATTTAAGGCCTGGATTCAGCTGTACCTGTACCCAGTTGTAATCCTATACTTCTTTTTTTGTCTTATACCACTTTTAGTTGGGCTTCTGTCACTTGTAACCAAGAGAGTTCTTATTTTAAATTTTTTTTATTACTCAATGAATTTATTTACATTTATAGTTGTACAATGATCATCACAATCCAATCTTATAGGATTTTCATCCCACACCCCAGTGCATCCCCCCATCCCCCAAACTGTTTCCTTTGGAAACCATAAGTTTTTCAAAGTCTGTGAGTCAGTATCTGTTCTGCAAAGAAGTTCAGTCTGTCCTTTTTTCAGATTCCACATGTCAGTGATAGTATTTGATGTTGGTGTCTCATGGTCTGACTGTCTTCACTTAGCATGATAATTTCTAGGTCCATCCATGTTGCTAAAAATGCCAGTATTTCGTTCCTTTTATTGGCTGAGTAATAGTCCATTGTGTAAATGTACCACAACTCCTTTATCACTCCTCTGTCAATGGAAGCTTAGGTTGTTTCCATGTCTTGGCTATTGAAAAGAGTGCTGCAATGAACATTGGGAAACATGTGTCTTTGCGAGTCATGGTTTTCTCTGGCTAGATGCCCAGAAGTGGGATTTCTGGGTCAAATGGTGGTTCTATTTGTAGTTTTCTGAGGACTCTCCATACTGTTTTCCACAGTGGTTGCACCAATGTACAATCCCACCAACAGTGTAATAGGGTTCCTTTTTCTCCACACCCTCTCCAGCACTTACTGTTTGTAGACTTTTTGAGGATGGCCATTCTGGCTGGTGTAGAGTGGTACCTCATAGTGGTTTTGATTTACATCTCTAATAATGAGTGATGCTGAACATCTTTTCATGTGTTTTTTGGCCATCTGTATGTCTTCTTTGGAGAACTGTCTGTTTAGATCTTCTGCCCATTTTTTGATGGGGTCGTTTGTTTCTTTGGTATGGAGCTGCAGAAGGTGTTTATAAATTTTGGAGATTAATCCCTTGTCAGTTGATTCACTTGCAAAGATTTTCTCCCATTCTGTGGGTTGTCTTTTTGTTTTGTTTAGGGTTTCTTTTGCTATGCAGAAACATTTAAGTTTTTTAGGGTTTCTTTTGCTGTGCAGAAACATTTAAGTCCCGTTTGTTTATTTTTCTTCTTGTCATTACTCTGGGAGGTGGACCTGAGACGGTATTGCTCTGCTTTGTCAGAGAGTGTTTGGCCTATGTTTTCCTCTAGGAGTTTTGTAGTGTCTGGTCTTACACCTAATTCTTTAATCCACTTTGAGTTTACTTTTGTGTATGATGTTAGGGAGTGTTCTAATTTCATTCTTTTCCATGTGACTGTCCAGTTTTCCCAGCACCACTTATTGAACAGGCTGTCTTTTCTCCATTGTATATTCTTGCCTCCTTTGTCGTAGATTAGTTGGCTGTAGATGTGTGGGTTTGATTCTGGGCTTTCTGTCCTGTTTCACTGATCTATATTTCTGTCTTTGTGCCAGTACCATACAGTTTTGATGATTGTTGCTTTGTAGTATAGTCTGAAGTCTGGGAGCCTGATTCCTCCAGCTCCATTTTTCTTTTTCAGGATGTCTTTGGGTATTCTGGCTCTTTCATGCTTCCAAACAAACTTAAAATATTTTGTTCAAGTTCTGTTAAAAATGTCCTTGGTAATTTGATAGGGATTGCATTGAATCTGTAGATGGCCTTGGGTAGTATAGTCATTTTGATAATAGTAACTCTTCCAATCCATGAGAATGGTATGTCTTTCCATTTATTTTTGTCATCTTTGATTTCCTTCATTAGTGTCTTACAGTTTTCAGAGTACAGGTCTTTTGTCTCTTTAGGTAGGTTTACTTCTAGGTATTTTATTCTTTTGGATGCGATGGTAAATGAGATTGCTTCCCTAATTTCTCTTTCTGATCTTTTGTTGTTAGTATATAGAAATTCCATTGATTTTGTGTATTAATTTTGTATCCTGTGACTTTGTCAAATTCATGGATGAGCTCTAACAGTTTTCTGGTAGAGTCTTTGGGATTCTCTAGGTATAGTATCATGTCACCTGCAAATCGTGATAGTTTTACTTCTAGCTTTCCAATTTGGATTCCTTTTATTTCTTTTACTTCTCTGATTGCTGTGGCTAGGACTTCCAGAACTATGCTGAATAGTAGTGGCAAGAGCAGACATCCTTGTCTTATTCCTGATCTCAGGGGGAATTCTTTCAGCTTTTCACCATTGAGAATGATGTTAGCTCTGGGTGTGTCATATATGGCCTTTATCATGTTGAGGTAGGTTCCCTCTATGCACTTTCTGAAGGGTTTTTATCAGAAATGGGTGTTGGAGTTTGTCAAAGGCTTTTTCTGCATCTATTGAGAGGATCATATGATTTTTATTCTTCAGTTTTTTAATGTGGTGTATCACACTGAGTGATTTGTGGATATTGAAGAATCCATGCATCCCTGGGATAATTCCCACTTGATCATGATGTACAATCCTTTTACTGTATTGTTGGATTCAGTTTGCTTATATTTTGTTGAGGATTTTTGCATTGATGTTCATCAGTAAAATTGACCTGTAGTTTTCTTTTTTTGTGGTATCATTGTCTGGTTTGGGTATCAGGGTGATGGTGGCCTCATAAAATGAGTTTGGGCATATCCCTTCCTCTGCAATTTTTTGAAATAGTTTCACAAGGATAGGTGTTAGCTCTTATCTACATGTTTGATAAAATTCTCCTGTGAAGCCACCTGGTCCTGGACTTTTGTTTGTTGGAAGTTTTTTAATCACAGTTTCAATTTCAGTACTTGTGATTGGTCCAATCATCTTCTCTATTTCATCTTGGTTTAGTCTTAGAAGATTGTACTTTTCTAGGAATTTTTCCATTTCTTCTAGATTGTCTGTTTTATTGGCATATAGTTGCATATAGTAGTCTCTTGGATCCTTTGTATTTCTGTGTTGTCCGTTGTTACTTCTCCTTTTTCATTTCTAACTTTATTGATTTGAGTCCTCTCTCTTTTTTTGTTGATAATTCTGGCTAAGGATTTATCAATTTTGTTGATCTTTTCAAAGAACCAGCTTTTCATTTCATTGATCTTTTCTATGATTTGCTTCATTTCTATTTCATTGATTTCTGCTCTGATCTTTATGATTTCTTTCCTTCTACTAATTTTAGGTCTTGTCTCTTCTCTCTCTACCTGCTTTAGATGTAAAGTTAGCTTGTTTATTTGAGATTTTTCTTGTTTCCTAAGGTAGGCTCATATTGCTATAAACTTTCCTCTTAGAACAGTTTTTGCTGCATCCCATAGGTTTTGGAGTGTTGTATCTTTGTTGTCATTTGCTTCTAGGTATTTTTTAAATTCCTCTTTGATTTCTTCAGTGATCCACTGGTTGTTTATAGTAGCATGTTGTTTAGTCTCCACGTTTTTGTGTTTTTTGCAGTTTTTTTCTTGTTGTTGATGTCCAGTTGTATAGTGTTGTGGTTGTAAAAGATGCTTGATATGATTTCAGTTTTCTTAAAGTTACCAAGGTTGGATTTGTGGCCCAGGATGTGATCAATTTTAGAGAAGGTTCCATGTGCACTAGAGAAGAATGTTTATTCTGTTGCTTTTGGATGAAATGTCCTATAAGTATCTATTAAGTCCATCTTGTCTAATGCTTCATTCAGGGCCTGTGTTTCCTTATTGTTTTTCTGTCTGAATGATCTGTCCATTGCTGTAAGTGGGGTGTTCAACTCCCCCACTATTATTGTGTTATTGTAGATTTGTCCTTTTAAGGTTGTTAGCAGTTGCCTTGTATATTGTGGTGAGCCTATGTTGGGTGTGCAGATATTTAAAATTGTTATATCTTCTTCTTGGATTGACCCTTTGATTGTTATGTAATGACCTTCCTTGTCCCTTAAAATATTCTTCATGTTAAAGTCTATTTTGTCTGATCTAGATTTCTTTTGATTCCCATCTGCATGGAATATTTTCTTCAAATATTTCCTCTCACTTTCAATTTGTATGTGTCCCTAGAAGTGAAATGGGTCTCTTGAAGACAGCGTATGTATGGGTCTTGTTTTTGTATCCATTCAGCCAGTCTATATGTCTTTTGGTTGGGATGTTTATTCCATTAACATTTAAGGTAATTATTGATATGTATGTTCTTATTGCCATTTTATTAATTGCTTTGCTTTTGTTTTTGTTGCTCTTTTTTCTTCCCTTCTTCTCTTGTTCTCTCCACTTGTGGTTTGATGACTATCTTTAGTGTTGTATTTGAGTTGATTTTCCTTATTTGTGTGTATATCAACTGTAGATCTTTGGTTTGCAGGTACTCTGAAGTTTTGATATGAGTCTATATATATATATGAGATTGTTTTAAGTTGTTGGTCTCTTAATTGCAAGTGCATCTACAGTGTCCTGCATTTGTACCCGCCTCTTCTCACAATTTCTGATTTTGGTGGCATAATTAATTGTGCATGGATGATTTCATATCTTTACTGTATATATACCTTTACTGGTGAGCCTTGTCATTTGTGGTATTTTTGTTTCTGGTTGTGGCCTTTTCTCTTCTGCCTAGAGAAGTTCCTTTAGTATTTGTTGTAAATCTGGTTTAGTGTTGTTGAATTCTCTTAGCTTTCACTTATCTGTGAAGCTTTTGATTTCTCCTTCAAATCTGAATGAGAGCCTTGCTAGGTAATCTTGGTTGGAGTGTTTTTCCTTTCATCACGTTAAGTATATCATGCCACTCCCTTCTGGCCTGCAGACTTTCTGCTGAAAAATCTGCCAATAACCTTATCTGGGTTCTCTTGTATGTTTTTGTTTTTGTTTTTGTTTTTGTTTTTTTGTCTTTTTGCTATTTCTTGGGCCACTCCCGCGGCATATGGAGGTTCCCAGGCTAGGGGTCGAATCAGAGCTTGTAGCCACCGGCCTACACCAGAGCCACAGCAACGCAGGATCCGAGCCGCGTCTGCAACCTACACCACAGCTCACGGCAACGCCCGATCGTTAACCCACTGAGCAAGGGCAGGGACCGAAACCGCAACCTCATGGTTCCTAGTCGGATTCTTTAACCACTGCGCCATGACGGGAACTCCTCTCTTGTATGTTATTTGTTTCTTTTCCCTAGCTGCTTTCAAGATTTTCTCCGTCTTTAATTTTGGTCAGTTGGATTAATACATATCTCATTGTATTCCTCCTTGGGTTTAATTCATATGGTACTTGTTGTGCTTCCTGGATTTGAGTGAGTGGTTTCATTCCCATGTTAGGGAAGTTTTCAGCTATTACCTCTTGGAATATTTTTTTTTGTCCCCTTCTCTCTCTCTTTGCCTTCTGGCACCCCTATAATACAGATGTTTGTGTGTTTAACATTGTCCCAGAGTTCTCTGAGACTCTCTTCATTTCTTTTCAAACTTTTTTCTGTTCCACATCCATCATTTCCACTAATCTGTCCTCCACCTTGCTTATTCATTCTTCTGCCTCCTGTATTCTACTGTTAGCTTCTTCTAATGAATTTTTTATTTCAGTTATTGTATTTTGCATCTCTTCTTGTTTAAGTTTTATATCTTGTATCGCTCTGCTCAGTGTTTCCTGTAAGTTATCCTTCTTTGCCTCCAGTTTATTTCCAATGTCTCACATCATCTTCAGCATCAACAGTCTAAAGTCTTTTTCCTGGAGGCTAAGAATCTTCTGATCACTTAGCTGTTTTTCTGGTGTTTTTTCTTTCTCCCTCAGATGAGTCATAGTTCTCTGTCTTTTCATCTTTATAGGTTTTTGGTGTGGTGCCCTTTTTACAGATAATAGAGTTGTAGCCTCTCTTACTTCTGGTGTCTGCCCCCCTTGTGGCTGAAGTCAGTATGGGGGCTTGTTGTAGGCTTCCTGATGGGAGGGACTGGTGACTGCCCACTGGTAAGTGGAGCTTATTCCTATCCCTCTGGTGGGTGGGGCTTTCCCTCTGGGTGAGATTAGAGGTGGCTTTGTGCCTGGGAGGTCTTTAGGCAGCTTGTTTACTGAGGGGTGGGGCTGCAATCCCACCTGGATTGTTGTTTGGCCTGGGTCTTCTCAGTGCTGATGGGTGGGGCCAGATTCTCCCAAAATGGCCGCTTCCAGAAAAAGGCATGCTGATGAAGAGTCCCAAGAACTTTGCTCCCAATGTCCTTCCCCCACAACAAGCCACATTCTCCCCTGTCCTGCAAGAACTGCAGCAAGGCCCGACCCAGATTCCCTTGGATACTCTGCTTTGCCCTGGGACCCAGTGCACACGAAAGTCTGTGTACACCTTCCAAAAATGGGGCCTCTGCTTACCCCAGTCCTGTGGAGCTCCTGTGCACCATCCCCACCAGCCTTCAATGCCAGATGCCCTGGGGGCTCTTTCTCCCAGTGACAGATCCCCACATGTCGGGGTTTGATGTGGGGCTAGAACTCTCACTCCTGTAGGTGAGTCTCTGTGCTACAGTTACTTTCTAGTCTGTGGGGCTTCCCACCCAGGAGGTATGGGATTGCTTATTTTGTGTAATCTCCCCTCCTACCTCTTGATGTGGCCTCCTCTTTGTCTTCTGGAGTAGGATATCTTTTTGAAAGTTTCCAGTCCATTTGGTTGAGGATTGCTCAGCATTTGGTTGTAAATTTTGTTGTTTTTAGGAGAGAAGTTGAGCTCCAGTCCTTCTATTCCACCATCTTAATCCCATCCCCAAGAGGGTTCTGATTTTGGCCCTAAAATACTTACTTTTCATATTTTACCTGAGGCACATATTGATACAAATAAGCCAGAGAAATCTAGACATGTTCATGCTGTGTGAAGTCATAAAATTTACAAAACTGTGATTAAGGAAAATTATAGCTTTATGCCCCTCTCTGCTCTACCTACCACAATCCATAAATTTCTGGAAGACCACAAGCAAATTACACAGGTTAAACTTATTTGGGGTTTGACTATATCTGATCTGGAAGATACTCTTTTCTTCTCCCGGATGCTCTGGAGATTTTCCTTGATGGCAATTTTGGCTTCAGAAAGTAGCCCAGGGCTTGAGATTAGAAGTCATGGATGGAATTATTAAGGACCAAAGTCATAAAGGATTGAATGAAAATAAAAGATAGCTGTGTTTTAAGATAATCCTTCTCAGAGTCTCTGAGTTCATATTCTTTGGATTTAAAAAGCAGTATGGCAAAGTATAAAGAATATGAGTTTTGGACTCACATATATTCCAGTTCTATCTCTGCCACTTCCTAGTTGGATGGCCCGGGGGGGGCAAAACCTACTTCATTCTCTAAGCCTTAGTTTCTCCAACTATAAAATGAGAAAATTCCCTGGTAGCAGGGTAAGGATCTGGATTATAACTTCTGTGACTCAATTTGCTGCTGTGGCATGAGTTTGATCCCTGGACTGGGAACTTTCACATGTTTCAGATGTGGCTAAAAAAGGGGAAAAAAAAGAATAAAATGAGAAATGTGTACCCTGTAAGACTGTCTGTAGTAGTAAATAAGATATCAACACCTGTGGTTGAGGTGGCTGCAATAACTTCCTAACAAATATCCTGCTATTCTTGTCCCCTACCACATTTCCCACACAGTAGCCAGAGAGTCAAATTTTAACTTTATTAATTGTAATTTACATAAAATAAGAGATTCAATTCAATAATAAAACTAGATGGAATGATTTGGTGAGTTTTGCACCCATGAAACCACCACTACAATCAAAATACAGAACATTTTTACCACCCCCAAAAGATTCCTTATGCCCCCTTTCCCTCACTTCACTCCCAGCCCCATAACCAGAGTGACTTTTTTTACAGCTGTACTCACAGCATATGAAAGTTCCTGGGCCAGGGATTGAATCTGAGCTGCATCTATGTCAATGTCAGATCTTTTAACCCACTGTGCCAGGCCAGGGATTGAACCTGAACCACTGCAGCAACCCGAGCCACTGTAGTTGGATTCTTAACCCACTGTGCCACAGTGGGAACTCCCAGAGTGATTTTTAAAACATGTAACTTAGGAGTTCCCATTGTGGCTCAGCAGGTTAAGGACCTAATGTTGTCTCTGTGAGGATATCGATTTGATCCCTGGCCTCACTCAGTGAGCTAAGAATCTGGCATTGCCACAAGCTGTGGTGTAGGCCAGGGATACAGCTTGAATCCAGCATTTCCATGGCTGTGACATAGGCCCCAGCTGCAGCTCTGATTCGACCCCTAGCCTCAGGAACTTCCACATGCCAAGGTGTGCTCATGCGAAAAAAAAAAGCATGTAACTCAAATGATACTTTCCCTCTGTGTCATGCCCATCAATGGCTTCCATACCTAAGAAAATTAAATCTAAATTCCTTACCATGTCCTTTCAAGTCCCTTTGGGTTATGAATCTTGCTGTTTTCATATAATAGAGCCCCTCTATCATTTACTATGTTCTAGCCATACTGGCCTCCTCTGTGTTCAGGAAACTAACTTGTCAAGCCTTTTCCCACCTCTAGGCCTTTGTTATAGTTTCCTCTATTTGATATCCTCTTTCCTCAATTATAATCCCTCATCAGCTTGCCACTACCACAGAGAAGTCTTCCATTACCATCCATCAAAAAAGCACACTTCAATTAGCCTTTTTTAATTCTTTGTTTCTTTCACAGCCCTCATCTTTTTATTTGCTTACATGTGGTGTCTGTCTCATTTGGTTGACTGTAGTCTCCATGATATAGAGATCATAAATCTTTTGCTCTGCATTGTATCTGCAGTGCTCAGAACATAGCAGTCACTCAATAAATATTTGTTGAGTGACTTAATAATGCATTGACACACCTAGAAGAGTTCCTGGCACATAACGTGCAATAAATATTCATTTCCTCTGCTAACCCCTATTTCATCTTCCCCTACATGATAAAGGCCATATATGAAAAACTCAAAGCTAACAACATAGTCAATTGTGAAAGGCTGAAAGCCTTTCCCCTAAGGTCACAAACAAGATAAGGATGCCTGCTTTCACCACTTCTACGCAACATATTATTAGAAATTGTACCCAGAGAAATTAGACAAAGAAAACAATAAGTTGGAAAGGATTTGTAAAATTATCTCTATTTGCATACAACATGATCTTATATGCAGAAAACCTTAAAGATCACACACACACACACACAAACTCTTGGGCTAATAAATGCATTCAGCAAATTTGCAGAACACAAAATCAATACACAAAAATCAGTTGCATTTTATACACTAGAAATGAATAATCCAAAAATAAAATTTTTAAAAATTCCAGAGTTCCTGTTGTGGCTCAGTATGTTACAAACCCAACCAGTATCCTTGAGGATGCGGGTTCGATCCCACATCCTAACCCTCACTCAGTGGGTTAAGGATCTGGCATTGCTGTGAGCAGTGCCATGTAGGTTGCAGATGCATCTCAGTTCCCACGTGTCTGTGGTGTAGGTCAGCAGCTGCAGCTGCAATTCACCCCCTAGCCTTGGAACTTCCATAAACTGTAGGCATGGCAGGAAAGAAAGAAAGAAAGAAAGAAAGAAAGAAAGAAAGAAAGAAAGAAAGAAAGAAAGAAAGAAAGAAAGAAAGAAGGAAGGAAGGAAGGAAGGAAGGAAGGAAGGAAGGAAGGAAGAAAGAAAAAGGAAAGAAAAAAGAGAGAAAGAAAGAAAGAAAGAAAGAAAGAAAGAAAGAAAGAAAGAAAGAAAGTTAGTTAACAATTCCGTTCACAATAGCACTAAAATAATAAAATATTGGGGGATAAGTTTAACCAAGAAGAAAAAAATTCATACATTTAAAACTAAAAAATTAGTGCAACACCGTGGAAAACAGTATGGTGGTTCCTCAGAAAACTAAAAATAGAACTACCATATGATCCAGCAATTCCATTCTGGGTATTTATCCAAAGAAAACTAAAACACTATTTCAAAAAAATATATGTACCCCTTTGCTCACTTCAGCACTATTTACAATAGCCAAGATAAAGAAGCAAGCTAAGTGTCCATCAATGGATAAATGGATAAAGAAGATGTGGTACATATATACAATGGAATACTACTCAGCCATAAAAAAGAACAAAATAATGCCATTTACAGCAACATGGATGCAACTATAGATGCTCATACTAAGTGAAGTAAGTCAGAAAGAGAAAGACAAATATCATATGATATCACTTATATGTGGGATCTAAAATATGGCATGAATGAACCTACATACAAAACAGAAACAGACTCACAGACATGGAAAACAGACTTGTGATTGCCAAGGGGGAGGGAGGAGGGACTGGGATGGACAGGGAGTTTGGGATTAGTAGATGCAAACTATTACATTTAGAATGGATAAGCAATGGGGTCCTACTGTATAGCACAGGGAACTATATCCAGTCTCTTGGGATAGAACATGATGGAAGATAGTATGAGAAAAAATGTATATATATATATGACTGGCTCATTATGCTGTACAGCATAAACTGGCACAACACTGTAAAAATCAACTATAATTTTAAAAAAGATGTGAGATGTATCTATACATGATGGAATATTACCCAGCCATAAAGAAGAATGAAATCTTGACATTTTCAACAATGTGGACCTGGAGGGCATTACACTAAGTGAAATAAGTCAGACAACGAAAAAATATTGTATGATTTCACTTATATTTGGAATTTTAAAAACTAAACAAATGGAACAAAACAGAAATAGATTTGTAGATACAGAGAACAAACTGGTGCTTTTTGAGGGAAAGGGAAGCCAGGCAGGGGGGAACAGATGAAGTAAGTGGAGGGGGTTAAGAGGTGCAAATTTCCAGCTATAAAATAAATAAGTCACAGGGATATAATGCACACTTAGAGAATATAGTCAATAACGTAATTCTATGATAATATATGGTAACTGGTCATATTGTAGTAATCATTTCATACTATAAATATAGCCAATTACTGTTGTACACTTGAAACTAATATAATAGTATATGTTAGTTATAACAATTAAAAGCTACAGTCTTTTTTTACGCTGAGTATTATTTCATTTTATATATGTACCACATCTTCTAAATCCAATATGGATGCAATTAGAGACTCTTATACTAAGTGAAGTCAGAAAGAGAAAGACAAATACCATATTATATCACTTACATTTGGAATCTAAAATATGGCACAGGGAGTTCCCGTCGTGGCGCAGTGGTTAACGAATCCGACTAGGAACCATGAGGTTGCGGGTTCGGTCCCTGCCCTTGCTCAGTGGGTTAAGGATCCGGCGTTGCCGTGAGCTGTGGTGTAGGTTGCAGACGCGGCTCGGATCCCGCGTTGCTGTGGCTCTGGCGTAGGCTGGCAGCTGCAGCTCCGATTCGACCCCTTGCCTGGGAACTTCCATATGCCGCGGGAGCGGCCCAAGAAATAGCAACAACAACAACAAAAGACAAAAAAAAAAATAAAATAAAATAAAATATGGCACAAATGAACCTGTCTACAAAACAGAAACAGACTCACAGACATACAGAATAGACTTGCAGTTGCCAAGGGATGGGGAGAGCTAGCGGGATGAACTGGGAGTTTAGGGTTAGTAGATGCAAACTATTACATTTAGAATAGATAAGCAGTGAAGTCCTACTATGTAGCTCAGGGAACTATATCCAATCTCTTAGGATAGAACATGATGGAAGATAATATAAGAAAAAGAGTGTACATATATGTATGACTTGGTCACTATGCTGTACAGCAGAAATTGGCATAACATTGTAAATCGACTACACTTTTAAAAAACTACAAACATTGTTGAAAGAAATTAAAGAAAACATAAGTGAATGGAAAGATATCCTGTGTTCATAGATTGGAAGACAATGTTGGTAAGATAGCAACAATATCAAAAGTGGACTACAGATTCAACACAATCCCTGTCAAAAGCTCAACGGAGTTTTTTGCAAATACAGAATAACTCATCCTAAAATTCGTGTGCATTCTCAAGGGATCTCAAATAGCCAAACACTCTTGAAAAAGAATAATAAAATAGAGGATTCACACTTTCTGATCTAAAAACTTACTACAAAGCTACAGTAATCCAAAAAGGCATGGTATTGATACACAGACAGACATATAGACAAATGGAATAGAATAGAGGGCCAGGAATAAATCCTCACATTTATGATCAATGTTTCATTTTCAGCTCAGGTACCAGACCATCAGTAGGGAAAGGATAGTCTTTTCAAAAAAAAAATGGTGCTGAGAACACTAGACATCCACGTGGAATGAATGAAATTGAGGATTTCCCTTGTGGTACAGCAGGTTAAGGATCCAGCATTGTCACCACAGTGGCTTGGGCCACTGCTGTGGCATGGATTCAGCCCCTTGCCAGGGAACTTCCATATGCCATGGGTGTGGTCAAAAAAAAAAAGAATGAAATTGAACCCTTACCTTATATTTATACCATAAACAAAAATTAACTCAAAATGGATTAAAAATCTAAATGTAAGACCTAAAACATAAAAAATCTTAGAAAAAGATATAGGGTAAAATATTCATGACATTGGATTTGATAACGATTTTTTGGATATGATGCAAAAAGCACAGGCAACAACAAAAAAATAGATAAACTGGAATTCATCAAATTTTAAAACTTTTGTGCATCAAAGAACACTATCAAGAGAGTGAAAAGATAGCCAGAGAATGAGAAGAATATTTGCAAATCATATATCTAAGAGGAGTTAATATCCAGAATATATAAAGAACTTCTACAACCTAACAACAGCAAAAAAAAAAAAAAAAAAAAAACCTAACAACTCAATTTGAAAATGGTCAAAGGATTTGAGTAGATATTTCTCCAAAGAGTATATACAAATATACAACAAGGACATGAAAAGATGC
This sequence comes from Sus scrofa, assembly GCF_054392235.1. NCBI lineage: Eukaryota > Metazoa > Chordata > Mammalia > Artiodactyla > Suidae > Sus > Sus scrofa. Next base: position 65,590,019 of record NC_139401.1, read on the forward strand.
CCAACTCCACCAATCAATATGAAAATACAAATCGAAACCACAATGAGATACCACATCAAAGCCATTAAGATGACTATTATGAAAAAAAAATGGGATATAATAAGGGCTGGCAAGGATGTGGAGAAATTGGAAACCTTGTGCATTACCGATGGGAAAGTAAAATGATGCAGCAGCTATGGAAAACAGTTTGGTGGTTTTTAAACACAGAATTACCATATGATCCAACAATACCACTCCTGGGTATACCCAAAAGAATTGAAAGCAATAACCTTGAACACATTATACTAAGTGAAGTAAGGAGAAATACTTACGATTTCATTTATGTGAGGTACTTAATACAGACAAATTCATAGAGACAGAAAATAGAATAGAGGTTACCAGAAAGCAGGAGAAGGGAGGAATGGAGAATTGTTGTTTAATGGGTACAGAGTTTATGTTTAAGATGATGAAAATATTCTGGAGGAAATGGATAATGGTGATGGTTGTACAACATAGCAAATGTACTTAATGCTACTGAATTGTACACTTAAAATGGTTAAAATCATGAATTTTATATCATGTATATTACTACAATAAGAAAATGCAAAAAAAAAACAAAGCAGAGAGGGCATTCTCGTCATGGCTCAGTGTTTAACGAATCTGACTAGGAACCATGAGGTTGCAGGTTCGATCCCTGGCCTTGCTCAGTGGGTTAAGGATCCGGCTTTGCCATGAGCTGTGGTGTAGGTCGCAGATGCGACTCTGATCCCATGTTGCTGTGGCTCTGGTGTAGGGCAGCGGCTACAGCTCTGATTAGACACCTAGCCTGGGGACCTCCATATGCCACGGGAGTGGCCCTAGAAAAGGCAAAAAGACAAAAAAAAAAAAAAAAAAGCTGAGATTGTTAGCTTGACAAAAAGGTAAACAGATGCAGATATACAATGCTAACACTAATCAAAGAAAGCTAGAGTATCTATATTAATTTCAGATGAAGAAGACTTCAGAACAAAGATAATTATCAGGAATAAAGAGGGACATTACATGATGATAAAGGAGTCAATTCTCCAAGAAGACATAACAGTCTTTAATGTATATGTGTCTAATGACAGACTGTCAAATACATGAGGCAAAAACTGATAGAACTGCATGGAGAAATAGACAAATCCACTATTAGAGCTTCAGATTTCAACAGACTTCTTTTAGTAACTGATAGATCAAACAGGCAGAAAATCAGTAAGAATAGAGTTGAACTGAACAGCACCATCAATCAACTGGATCTAATTGACATTTATAGAATTTTTTATCTAACAACAGCAGAACACACATTCTTTTCAAGTTCACATGGAACATTCACCAATACAGACCACATTATGGGCCATAAAACATATCTGAGCAAATTTTAAAAATAGAAATCTTACAAAGTATGTTCTCAGTCCCAGTGGAATTAAACTAGAAATCAGTAACAGAATGATGGCTTGGAAATCTCAAAATATTTGGAGATATTTTTTAATTGGGACTTTCTAAACAACGCATGGTTCAAAGAAGCCTCAAGAGAAATTTTAAAACACATTGAACTAAATAAAAATATATCTTACCAAAATTTGTTGGATGTGGGGAAATTGTAGCATTAACTGTGTATATTAGAAAAAAATCTAATATCAATAAGCTAAGTGTCTACTTACAAAACTAGAGAAAGAGCAATGTAAGCCTAAGGCAAGCAGGTAGAAGGAAATAATAAAATTAAAGCAGGGATCATTGGAACTGAAATCAAGAAAACAATATAGAAAATCAACAAAACCCAAGTTAAGGTGTTTTCGAAAGGTAAATAGCATCAATAAACCCATAGCCAGACTGACCAAGAAAAAGGAGAGATGGCACAAATTTCAAATACGAGAAATAAAAGAGGTCATAACTACTGATCCTACAAGCAATAAGAGAATAATAAAAAATAATATAATCATTTCTGTGCCCAACACTTGATAACTTAGATGAAATGGACCAAGTCCTTGAAAGACACAACTACAAAAATCCTAAACTGAATAGGTTAATGTGCCCTAGAGAAACTGAATCAATAATAATATTACAAAAAAGGAAATATCAGGCTCAAATTGTTTCCCTGATGAATTCTAGTAAATATTTAAGGAAGAAATGATACCAATTCTCTACAATCTCTTTCAGAAAATAAAACAAAGGTAGCAGTTCCTAACCCATACAAGGCCATCATTACCCTAATACCAAAACCAGATAAACGCATTACAAGAAAAGAAAACAAAATTGCACTGGAAGTCCTACCTAGGGCAATAAGAGAAGAAAAAATGGGAATTCCTGTTGTGGCTCAGCCGCTTAAGAACCTGATGTAGTGTCTATGAGGATTCGGCTTTGAACCCAGGCCTCACTCAGTGAGTTAAGGATCCAGAATTGCCACAAGGTGACGGTTGGTCACAGATGCAGCTCAGATCCAGTACACCCGGGAATTTCCATGTGCTGCAGATGCGGCCATAAAAAAGAAAAAAATAAAATAAGAAAAGAAAAAGAAATAAAAATATACAAATTGGAGGGAGTTCCTGTAGTGGCTCAATAGTAACAAACCCGACTAGTATCCATGAGGACACGGGTTCTACCCCTCGCCTTGTGTGTTAAGGATCCGGCATTGACATGAGCTGTGGTATAGTTTGCATTCTTGGCTTGGATCCCCCATTGCTGTTGCTGTGGTGTAGGCCAGCAGCTACAGCTCCGATTTAACCCCTAACCTAGGAACATCCATATGCCAAGGGTGTGGCCCTTAAAAAAATACCAAAAAAAAAAATACAAATTGGAAAGGAAGAAATAAAACTCTCTTTATTCATAGATTACATTATTGTCTATATAGAGAGTCACAAAGAATAAACACAAAAAGTCCTGGGACTGATATATACAAAATTCACCTGCTTTCCTATATATCATTAGAATTTGAAATAAAAAACACACTACCAGGAGTTCCATAGTGCCTCAGCAGGTCAAGGATCTGTCATTGTCATGGCTGTGGCTTGGGTTGCTGCTGTGGCATGGGTTTGATAAGTGGACCTGGAATTTTTGCATGCCATGAGCCCAGCCGAAAAAAAAAAAGACAAACAAAAAACACTACAATTTACAATAGCCCCAAAAAGAGAAAAATTAGATATTAACCTAAGAAAAATTACAGAATCTACACATAAAACTATAAAACATGGATGAAAGAAATCAAAGACCTAAATGTATGGAGAAATACTTTGTGTTCAGAGACTAGAAAGCTTGATATTGTTAAGATGTCAATTTTTCCCAACTTCATATGTAGATTCAATGCCATCCCAATCAAAACCCCAGCAAGCTATTTTGTGGATATCAACAAACTGATTCTAAAGTTTAAATGGAGAGGGAAAAAACCCAGAATACCTAACACAATACTTGAGGAGGACAAAGTCAGAGGATTGACACTACTCAACTTTAAGATTAACTATAAAGCCACAATAACCAAGACAGTGTGGCACTGGTGAAAGAATAGATAAATAGACCAATGAAAAAGAATTCTAAGCCATACAAAAAATATTAACAGACATAAAGGGAGATATTGATGGGAATACAATCATAGTAGATCTTAATATCCCCCTCACATCAATGGACAGATCCACTAGACAGAAAACCAATAAAGCAACAGAGATCCTAAAGGAAACAATAGAAAAGTTAGACTTAATTGATATCTTCAGGACACTACATCCAAAAAAATCAGAATACACATTCTTCTCAAATGCTCATGGAACATTCTCAAGAATTGACCACATATTGGGACACAAAGCTAACCTCAATAAATTTAGGAGCGTAGAAATTATCTCAAGTATCTTCTCTGACCACAACGCCATGAAATTAGAAATCAACCATGGGAAAAGCAAAGAGAAAAAACCTACTACATGGAGACTAAAAAACATGCTACTAAAAAGCCAATGGGTCAATGAGGAAATCAAGAAGGAAATTAAAAAATACCTTGAAACAAATGATAATGAAGACACAACCTCTCAAAATCTATGGGATGCTGCGAAAGCAGTGCTCAGAGGGAAATTTATAGCAATACAGGCCTTTCTCAAAAAAGAAGAAAGATCCCAAATGGACAACTTAACCCTCCACCTAAATGAATTAGAAAAAGAAGAACAAAAAAGACCTAAAGTCAGCAGAAGGAAGGAAATGATAAAGATCAAAGAAGAAATCAATAATATAGAGACTCAAAAAACAATAGAGAAAATTAATAAAACCCAGAGCTGGTTCTTTGAAAAGGTGAACAAAATTGACAAACCCCTGGCCAGATTCACTAAAAAGAGGAGAGAAAGAACCCAAATAACCAAAATTAGAAATGAAAAAGGAGAAATCACAACGGATACAGCAGAAATACAAAAAACCATAAGAGAATACTATGAACAACTATACGGCAACAAGTTTGACAATCTGGAAGAAATGGACAATTTTCTAGAATCTTCCAGCCTGCCAAAACTGAATCAAAAAGAAACAGACCAATTGAACAGACCGATCACTAGAAATGAAATTGAAGAGGTCATAAAATCACTCCCTACAAATAAAAGTCCAGGACCAGATAGCTTCACAGGTGAATTCTATCAAACATATAAAGAGGAATTGGTGCCCATCCTCCTTAAACTCTTTCAAAAGGTTGAAGAAGGAATACTCCCAAAGACATTCTATGATGCCACCATCACCCTCATTCCAAAACCAGACAGAGATACCACCAAAAAAGAAAACTATCGCCCAATATCATTGATGAATATAGATACAAAAATTCTCAACAAAATCTTAGCCAACCGAATCCAACAACATACCAAAAAAATTATACACCATGACCAGGTTGGGTTCATCCCAGGTTCACAAGGATGGTTCAACATACGCAAATCAATCAGCATCATACACCACATTAACAAAAAAAGTCAAAAATCATATGACCATCTCAATAGACGCAGAAAAAGCATTTGACAAAGTCCAACATCCATTCATGATCAAGACCCTCGCCAAAGTGGGTATAGAGGGAACATTCCTGAACATAATCAAAGCCATTTATGATAAACCCACAGCAAATATAATCCTCAATGGGGAAAAACTGAAAGCCTTCTCACTCAAATCTGGAACAAGACAGGGATGCCCACTCTCACCACTGCTCTTCAACATAGTTTTGGAAGTCCTAGCCACAGCAATTAGGCAAACAAAAGAAATAAAAGGCATCCACATAGGAAGAGAAGAGATCAAACTGTCACTGTATGCAGATGACATGATACTATACCTAGAAAACCCTAAGGACTCAACCCCAAAACTACTTGAACTGATTAATCAATTCAGCAAAGTAGCAGGATATAAGATTCACATTCAGAAGTCAGTTGCATTTCTGTATACCAGCAATGAAATATTAGAAAAGGAATACAAAAATACGATACCTTTTAAAATCGCACCTCACAAAATCAAATACCTCGGAATACACCTGACCAAAGAGGTAAAGGACCTATATGCCGAGAACTATAAAACTTTCATCAAAGAAATCAAAGAAGATGTAAAGAAATGGAAAGATATTCCATGCTCCTGGATTGGAAAAATCAATATTGTAAAAATGGCCATGCTACCCAAAGCAATCTACAGATTCAATGCAATCCCTATCAAATGACCCCTGACATTTTTCACAGAACTAGAACAATCCAAACATTTATATGGAACAACAAAAGACCCAGAATCGCCAAAGCAATCCTGAGAAACAAAAACCAAGCAGGAGGCATACTCTATAACTCTCCCAGACATCAAGAAATACTACAAAGCCACAGTCATCAAAACAGTGTGGTACTGGTATCAAAACAGACAGACAGACCAATGGAACTGAATAGAGAACCTGGAAATAAACCCTGACACCTATGTCAATTAATCTTTGACAAGGGAGGCAAGAACATAAAATGGGAAAAAGAAAGTCTATTCAGCAAGCATTGCTGGGAAAGCTGGACAGCTGCATGCAAAGCAATGAGACTAGAACACACCCTCACACCATGCACAAAAATAAATTCCAAATGGCTGAAAGACTTAAATATACGACAGGACACCATCCAACTCCTAGAAGAAAACATAGGCAAAACACTCTCTGACATCCACATCATGAATATTTTCTCAGGTCAGTCTCCCAAAGCAATAGAAATTAGAGCAAAAATAAACCCATGGGACCTCATCAAACTGAAAAGCTTTTGCACAGCAAAGGAAACCCAAAAGAAAACAAAAAGACAACTTTCAGAATGGGAGAAAATAGTTTCAAATGATGCAACTGACAAGGGCTTAATCTCTAGAATATATAAGCAACTTATACAACTCAACAGCAAAAAAGCCAATCAATCAATGGAAAAATGGGCAAAAGACCTGAATAGACATTTCTCCAAGGAAGATATACAGATGGCCAGCAAACACATGAAAAAATGCTCAACATCATTGATTATAAGAGAAATGCAAATCAAAACTCCCATGAGATACCACCTCACAGCAGTCAGAATGGCCATCATTCATAAATCCACAAATAACAAGTGCTGGAGGGGCTGTGGGGAAAAGGGAACCCTGCTGCACTGTTGGTGGGAATGTCAACTGGTACAGCCACTATGGAGAACAGTTTGGAGATGCCTTAGAAATCTATACATAGAACTTCCATATGACCCCGCAATCCCACTCTTGGGCATCTATCTGGACAAAGCTCTACTTAAAAGAGACACATGCACCCGCATGTTCATTGCAGCCCTATTCACAATAGCCAGGACATGGAAACAACCCAAATGTCCATCGACAGATGATTGGATTCGGAAGAGGTGGTATATATACACAATGGAATACTACTCAGCCATAAAAAAGGATGACATCATGCCATTTGCAGCAACATGGATGGAACTAGAGACTCTCATACTGAGTGAAAGGAGCCAGAAAGAGAAAGACAAATACCATATGATATCACATAACTGGAATCTAATATCCAGCACAAATGAACATCTCCTCAGAAAAGAAAATCATGGACTTGGAGAAGAGACTTGTGGTTGCCTGATGGGAGGGGGAGGGAGTGGGAGGGATCGGGAGCTTGGGCTTATCAGACACAACTTAGAATAGATTTACAAGGAGATCCTGCTGAGTAGCATTGAGAACTTTGTCTAGATACTCATGTTGCAACAGAACAAAGAGTGGGGAAAAAATGTAAATGTAACGTATACATGTAAGGATAACTTGATCCCCTTGCTGTACAATGGGAAAATAAAATTAAATTAAATTAAAATTAAAATTAAAAAAAAGAATTCCAAGCCTAGAAAATAGATCCACACAAATATAGTTAACTGATCTTTGACAAACAAAGGTAATTCAATGGAGAAAGGATAGTTTTTTCAACAAATTGTGGTGGAACAATTGAACACTCATATGAAAAAACAATGAACCTATGGGTTTCCACTGTGGCACAGCAGGTTAAGGATCTGAAATTGTCTCTGTTTGATCCCTGGCCCAGTTCAGTGGGTTAGGGAATCTGGCATTGCCACAGCTGCAGAGTGTAGGTTGCAGCTGTGGCTCAGATTCGATTCCTGGCCCAGGACTTCCATATGCTGCAGGTGTAGCCAAAAATAAAACAAAACAACAACAACAAAAAAAACCTAGACATAGTCTTTAAACCTGTCACAAAAATTAATTCAAAATGGATCATAGTCCTCAGAGTTCCCGTTATGGTGCAGTGGAAACAAATCCAACCAGGAACCATAAGGTTTCGGGTTTGATCCCTGGCCTCACTCAGTGGGTTAAGAATCTGGCATTGCCGTGAGCTAAGGTGCAGGTCACCAATGCGGCCCTAAAAAGAAAAAAAAAATCAGTCCTAAATATAAAGTGCAATATTGTAATATTGTAAAACTTTTAGAAGAAAACATGGGATAAAATGTATGTGACCCTGGTTTGGCAGAATTTTTAGATATAATACCAAAAGTGCAACCCATGAAAAAAAATATGGATAAATTCGATCTTATTAAAATTCAAACGTCTATGTGAAAGACATTGTTTAGAGAATCAAAAGATAAACCATAAGGAACTCTCACTGTGGCTCAGTGGTTATGAACCTGAATAGTATACATGAGAATGTGAGTTTGATCCCTGGCCTCGCTCAGTGGGTTAAGGATCTGGCATTGCTGTGAGCTGTGGTGCAGGTCGCAGACATGGCTTGGATCTGGTGTTGCTGTGGCTGTGGCGTAGGCCGGCAGCTGCAGCTCCAATTCAACCCCTAGCCTGGGAACTTCCATATGCCATAGGTGTGGCCCTAAAAAAAATTAAATTAAATTAAAATAGAATAAAAAGATAAACCATAAGCTGGGAGGAAATATTTGCGAACCACATATGTGATAAAGGACTTGTATCTAAAATATACAAAGAACTTTTGAAACTCAACAATAAGAAAATAAATAACCCAATTAAGAAATGGGCAAAATATCTGAATAGACATGCCACCAAATAAGATATGCAGATGGCAAATAAGCATATGAAAACATGCTCAACGTAATATGTTGACTTTGGTAATTTAAGTCAAAACAACAATGTGATATCACTACACAACTATTAGAATAGCTAAATTTTTTGAAAAATCCAAATACCCAATGTTGGTGAGGATATAGAGTTATAGGAACTCTCATTCATTGTTGGTGGTATGGTAAGGTCAGTTTAGCAGTTTCTCACAAAGCTATACATAGTCTTATTATATGATCTTACAATTGCACTCTTATATATGTATCTAATTAATTTAAACCTATGCCCACTTAAAAACTACCATGGTTCCAGCAGAATCCAGTAAGTTCTCATGGGCTCTTGAAAATCTGGGAGAAAGGGTGTAAATCTTGGACCAAACCACACTTATATCCACAGCAGTTCTCCAAAGTAAACAGCCTTTGACATATTGGAAAAATTAAAAATACATGAAAAATAAAATTAAAATTTATGTCCATGCAAAAACCTGCATTAATGTTTGTAGCAGCTTTAGTAATAATCACCAAGACTGGGAGCAACCAAAATGTCCTTCAGTTGGTGAATGCATAAACAAACTGTGGTACATTCGTATAGTGGAATATTATTCAATGTTTGCTTTAAAAAAAAGCTATCAAACCACAAAATGACAAGAAAAACATTAAATGCACGTTCCTTAGTGAAAAAAAACCAGCCTGAAAGTGCTTCATACTGTATGATGATTGATGATTATATGACATTCTGTAATAGGCAAAACTATAGATCAATAGTTGCCAGGGGCTTGGCAGGTAAGGGAATGAAACAAAGGCAAATTTTAGGGTAGAAAATATTTGTGTGATAACATAAAGGTGTATATATGGCATTATACATTTGTCAAAACCCATAGAACCTTTAAACCACAAGGAATGACTCAATGTATACAGCTTCTAAAAATTTAGGAGGTCGAGGATACCAGGAAGGAATGCAGATTGTGACAAGAAAATCTAACTGTATTACAAATATACAAGGCAACTTCAACAAAGGGAGTAGGTGGAATAGGTTATGACTGAAGTAATTTTGGAAATGAGTGGAGTCTGTAAGACTAAAGACACAAGGAACTGCACATAAGCATTGTAATCTAGTTGATTTGTTTAATCTAGTTTTTTTCTCATGGAGATATGGGTTAACAATTCTGATGGGGCTATACATGTATACTGGAATTAAACAATTAAACAGATAGATGGCAGATGGTAGGAACCAGGTTTCTCACCATTGGCATGGAAATTTATAAATAAGCAAGGGAGGCTAAAATGATCCATGGACATTAGTATGAATTCATGTTTATTAATATAGCTACAGATATGGAAGTGTTTACAGATATGTGTATATACATGGGTTAGTACATAAACATATATATTTTTTGCTCTGTCAGCTAAGAGAGCCAGGAACCAATGAGACCATAGGAGCTAACAGCACATCTAGCATCCAGATATTGGTTTCTAGTACCATTCTAGCAATAAAAGGAATGAAGGCTCCTCGAGGAAATAGTTGATTCTAGGACTCGGGCAGGAAATAAATATACAACATAAGCTTGGCAGTTGTATTACCAGAGTAAAGAAATGCTTTAAAAAATGTGTCGGCAAGTTCCCTGGTGGTCTAGTGGTTAAGATTCAGCGCTTTCACCACTGCTGCCTGGGTTCAATCCCTGGTCTGGGAACTGAAATCCTACATCCAGCCACTGCACATTGTGACCAAAACAAACAAAAAAAATCATGTTGATGGGGCTGTATCAAAGGACAACAGAAGCCAATTGAAAGCATTTCTAATGGTCAAAGTTAGAACAATTTGACCATTAGAAATGAAGTAGTATTGAAGTAGTATTGGATTATAACCCAAAGTATTAAAATGAATATCCATAAGCCCATACTGATACAAATAAATGACTGAATAAACAAACAGATGGGGAGAAGAGCAAATCTCCTGTGCAGAAAAATTCCAAATAATTTATGTAGATACTCTGTCCTCAAGGCTCCGTTCCTTAAGTTTGGGCTTAAGTAACATTTGTCCAAAAAGTACAGTAAAGAAAGGGGAGCAAAAGGGTAAGTTCACAGGAGTTCCCTGGTGGCCTATTGGGTGGAGGATGTGACATTGTCGCTGCTGTGGCTTGGGCCGCTGCTGAGGCCTGGGTTCAAACCCTGGCCCAGAGACTTCCATATGCCATGCTGCGGAGGTAGCCTTCCCCCAAAAGGAAAGAAAAAATAAGTTTACAGTGGAGAAACCTGATAAACACCACCTCAGCAAGGTCAACATCAAAAGATAAAAATCATGCTGATGGTATGTATTCTTGATATGATGTGATGAAAGTGGCACTTAACCTCCCAATAATCCACAACTCTAGTCTTACCTTGTCTTATCTCCTAAGAAAAATATCACAGGGATTCCAATAGTGGGACATCCTACAAAATACCTGAGCAGTACTCAAGAATTGTCAAGGAAAGTCTGAAAAACTACCACAAAGAAGAGAAGCCTAAGGAGACCTGACAACTACCTATAATGTGGGTGGGAAGCAGAAAAAGAACATTCATTAGCTAGAAACTAAGGAGCTCTGTAGAAACTTTGGACTTGGTTAATGTTAATGTATTGCTTCATTAATTGTTAAAAAAAAAGTACCACACTTATATAATACATTAATGATAAGGAAAACCAGGTGCAGGATTTATAGGAAATCTCTGTAATATCTTCTTGATTTTTCTGTAAATTTGAACACTTTCTTAAAAATACTCTATTTAAAAATATTTGACAAACCAAAATGTGATATAGTTCTACTTAGTGTAGTTCTTATTTGCATTTCTTTGATTAAAGGTGATGTTGAACAGTTTCACAGTTTACTGACCACGTATATTTTTCTTGCATGATTTTCCTGTTCATGTCCTTTCCCAGTTTTTCTACTGGAATATTTATCTTTTTGTTAATGTGTTGTTAGATGAAGGAAATTAACCTTTGTCTGTCACATGTGCTCTTTTCCAATTTGTCATTGTCTTTCAATCTTGTTTATGATATTTTTTGCTATGCAAAAATTTTTCCTTTTTTTTTGTGGTCAAATCTGTCCATCTTCCCTTTATGATTTGCACATTTCATACCATGCTTGAAAAGGCCTCTGCTACCCTGAGATTATAAAAATATTCACTCATATTTCCTTCTACTGGTTTTATGGTTTCATTTTTTTCAAATTTTATATTATTGTACCCAAAATGCATATGGTATAAAGTGTGATGCACTAATCCAGCTCTATTTTCTAAATAATTAGCTTGTTGTTCCAGTAGCACTTATTGAATATTTCTTTTCCCTAGTAAATTGCAATTACTCTTTTATAACACAGTAAATTCTTTTTTTTTTTTTTTTTTTTTTTTTTGTCGTTTTGCTATTTCTTTGGGCCGCTCCCGCGGCATATGGAGGTTCCCAGGCTAGGGGTCGAATCAGAGCTGTAGCCACCGGCCTATGCCAGAGCCACAGCAACGCGGGATCCGAGCCGCATCTGCAACCTACACCACAGCTCACGGCAACGCCCGATCGCTAACCCACTGAGCAAGGGCAGGGACCGAAACCGCAACCTCATGGTTCCTAGTCGGATTCGTTAACCACTGCGCCACGACAGGAACTCCTAAATTCTTTATTTTTAATTTTTTTTTATTTTTTGCCATTTCTAGGGCCGCTCCTGCAGCATGTGGAGGTACCCAGGCTAGGCGTCTAATTGGTGCTGTAGCCACCAGCCTACGTCACAGCCACAGCAACGCAGGATCCGAGCCGCATCTGCAACCTACACCACAGCTCACTGCAACACCGGATCCTTAACCCACTGAGCAAGGCCAGGGATGGAACCTGCAACCTCATGGTGCCTAGTGGGATTCGTTAACCACTGAGCCACGACAGGAACTCCAACACAGCAAATTCTATATTGGGGTTTATTTCTGGATTTTCTATTTTGTTTCTGCTGATCTATCTGTCCCTTACAAACATAATGCTACCAGTATTTTAATTGTTATAGTTTTGTAATAAATTTTAATATCTGGTAATATCTGTTAGGGCAAATCTTCTCTCATTACTTTTTTTTTTTTATATCTTTTTAGGGTCGAACCCACAGTATATGGAAGTTCCCAGGGTAGGTGTCTAATTGGAGCTGCAGCTGCTGGCGTACACCACAGCCACAACAATGCCAGATACGAGCTGCATCTGTGATTTACACCACAGCTCAAGGCAACGCCGCATCCTTAACCCACTGAGCAAGTCCAGGGATAGAACCCATGTCCTCATAGATACTAGTCAGGTTTGGTACAAAGAGAACTCCTCATTACTTTTATTTTTCAGAATTTCCTTGCCATTCCTTAATATTTGTTCTTCTAGATAAACTTTAGAATAATTTTTTTTAAAGTTCCAAAAATTAAAAATAACCCCCAAACTTTAAGAATCTTCACTGGGAATGTCTTTAATTTATAGGTTAATTATGAGAGAATGGGCAGCTTTTACAATATTGAATCTTGCTTTCTAAGAACAAGGTATATTTCTCTGTTTATCAAAGTCCTTTATATTTCTCAGTAGAAGTTTATACTTTTCTTCATATATCTTGCACTTTTTTGTTAAATTTATATTCCTAGGTATTTATACTTTTTATGAATCTTCAACTTTTATAAAATGTATGATCCTAGGTATTCTAGACTTGCTATTGCTATGGCAATGGAATATTTTTTCACCATAATATTTTCTAATCTTTATTATTGATATACATGAAGCTATTGAGGCAGGGATAAATAAATGTTTGCATAAATAAGTATATATCATTAATATATACAGCCCCCCACACACACATTCAGTGAAACAGAGACCTCCAAGAATCAGGAGATTTTTGTCCCTAGAAGATCCAACTTCTCATCACTTTCTCCCCTGAGCGTCTATCTCCAGCTAAGGGCAATTATCCCAAATGGGAAGGAGAACTATTAGCAATCAAGAGTATAAGTGCAGGAGTTTCCATTTTGGCTTAGCTGGTTAAGAACCTGACGTAGTCTCTGTGAGGAGGCGGGTTTGATCCCTAGCCTCACTCAATGGGTTAAGGATCCGGAGTTGCTGTGGCATACTCCAGATCTGGCTGTGGCATAAGCCTGCCCCTGCAGCTCGGATTCGACCCCTAGCCTGGGAACTTCCATATGCCACAGATATGGCCTTAAAAAAAAAAAGTGGCTAAGAGAAAGTTCTCTGGGGTCAGATTGCCTGGGATCAAATTCAAGCTCTACCATTTCCTAACTGTGTGACATTGGACAAATAACTTGATATCTCTATGTTACAGTTCCCCAACATTTAAAATGGCAATGATAACAATAGCATGTACTTCATAGGATTGTTCAGCATTTAAATGAATTAATACAGACAAAGTATTCAAAACTGTGACTTAGAATAGTCAATACTACCTATTACTAAAATTGCCTTGAGCATCTGCTTTGCCAATCCTCTACCATTCACACCATGTAACATTATTGTTTTTTTTAATTATCATATAGAAGGTTTTTATATATAATCCTATGGATTGCAACAGCTTATATTGAGGAAATCGATTTTATCTAAAACATCATTTGGCTGTATAACACATTATTGCCCACATGAAAATGGAAAATAAATGGATTTACAAAACTTGGCTCTTTCATATTCTGAAAGTGTTCATCTTCCCTTTTAAGTCAAATGCATCTGGAAAAAAAGGGTTTCCAGAGCATGTATCTTAGATTTTACATATAATCTCACCAGTTTGTTACTACAAACACAATACTAAGGGAAAAAATAAGAGAAAGAAAAGGGAAGAAATAAATGTATTTAATTAAGTAGTCAATTTTCAAAAAGAGGAATAATGCAATTAAGTTGCCCCTTTTCCCATTTTTACATACCAAACAATCATCTCATCAAGAGAAGCCATTAAAAAGTGTTAATCACATTACACGGTTTTTAAATCATGGCAATCTGAAACCCCTAAGGCAAAAAGAGCAATTCAGCTCATGACAGAAATATGATGTCTTCCTAGGTAGCCAGACAACCAGAACCACAAGCAGGGAGTGGGGGTGGTGGAAGTGAGGCAGGATGGGGAGAAATGCCCTCTCTCAGAAACCAGAGTTGTAGAGGAAATGTTACAGGTTCACCCCGGTAAATTCTATGACCAGAAAGCTTTTAGGCCTTGCTTTCTGGTTCAGCTAATGGCAACAATCAAGCATAGACATTAGGCCGAATCTATATACAACCTTGCTTGGCAGAGGCCAAAGGATCTACTCAGAAAGACTTCAAATTCTTGTTCCACCAGGACAAGTTATCTTTTGCCCCCTGAAAGATACATTTCCTTCCTTCCTTACTTGACAAATATATATATTGAGTATTTAACTATATATCAGGCACTGGGGGATAAAGCAGTGATCCAAAAAGAAATGGTTTCTGTCTTCATGGAGATTATATTTGAGTAGAAAACAGAAAAGTAAACAAGTAAGCAAATATACAACATAATTTTAGATAGTAATAAGTGCTAAGAATATGAAGCAATGGGGATGTGATAGTGACTGAGAGTTCACTTTATATAGGGTAGTCAGAGGTGATATTTGAGTTGAAATATCACAGAGTTATAGAAGATTATTAAAGCAAGCACAAACTCCTTGAGGTAAGAATGAGAAAGTATGTTTGAAGGAGCAGAATGGTCAGTATAGTTGAAATTCCTGTCACACTATCTACAATAGCCAAAACATGGAAGCAACCTGTAAATGTCCATTGACAGATGAATGGGTAGAGAAGATGTGGTATGTGTATATATACATACACACACACAGACACACACAATGGAATACTACTCAGCCATAAAGAAGAACAAAATAATGCCATTTGCAACCACATGTATGCAAACAGAGATTATATTAAGTCAGACAAAGACAAATATCGTGATATCACATGTGGAATCTTAAAAAATAATATAAATGAATTTATTTATAAAAGAGAAATAGATTCACAGGTATAGAAAACAAAATTATGGTTACCAAAGGGAAAGGGGGTGAGGAAGGGATAAATTAGGAGTTTGAGACTAACAGATACACACAACTATATATAAAATAGATAAACAAGGACCTATTGTATAGTACAGGAAACTATATTCAATATCTTGTAATAGCCTATAATGGAAAAGAATCTGAATATATATATATATATGTGTGTGTGTATATATGTATACCTGAATCACTCTTCTGTACACCTGAAACAGTATAAATACTTCAATTAAAAAATTATCTCCAAGTCTAAAAAAAAGGAATTCTTATCACAATGCTATTCCAGAAGTTCATTTCTGTGGAGAGTAAAAATTCTGAATGTAATCCACAGGGATGTTTTGGTGGCTTCATATCTAAACTTAACATGACACTCCTCTGCTTGTACCACATGACACCCTAGTGCCCTCATTCAAAGGCTGGCCCAAATGTCCTGGATGACCCAGAATCCCGTGGCCTCGATAATGAGAATGTCATTGCTGTCACTACCCATCACCACTCAGTCAATGCCTTGTGAAAAGCTCCAGACTACCAACAACACCCTAAAGGAAGCATTTCTACTGACAAACACTGCTTCTCAAGACGGGGCTGGGGAACATTTTGGAAAGCTGCTCTGGCTCTCCTCCTGTCCCACCTGCCCAGCCAATCCTAACAAAAACTAGAGAAGCTATCACTGGCCCCATGCCAGGTCCCTGAATTTATTAACCATTCTACTGCCTCAACATTACCTACAGCAGTTATGTTCCACAGGGCTCATGGGCTTCTGCTGATTTCACTGTTACTTGCTGCCACAATAACATCCACTTCACATGGCAAAATACTTAAGATATACTATAGCTTTACATATTTGTTTTCTGTCTTCCTCTACTAGAATGTAAACTCCATAAGAGAAATGTCTCATTCACTGCTGTATTTCTAGTGCCTACCACATAGTTGATGCTTCATAAACATTTGTTGAATGAATGGATGAATTCTAATTATAGCTTCCCTATCAAGAATTGGTCTCTTGGATCTATTTCTGGATTCTCTATTCTTTTCCGTTGGCTCATTTGTCTCCTCTTTTGCCAATACCACTCTCTCTTAATCACTATAGCTCTACAGTAAGTCCTAATATGAGGCAGAGTGAAACCACTGCCCCCTCCCCACAGTTATTCTTCAAAATTTCTAGTGTGGAGTTTAGAGTATGGGATCTGGAGCCAGGTTTTCCAGATTTGAGTTCTGGTTTTGCTGCTTACTGGCTATGTGACCCTGACGAAATTACTGAATAGTGCCTATCTTAGAGGATTACTGCTAATCTTGCCCCTCTGCTCTTTGACATAACATTTATAATAAGTTGGTTGGGATTCTGACTAGAATTGTATTAAATTTCTAAGGTTCACAAGGATGGTTCAACATACGCAAATCAATCAGCATCATACACCACATTAACAAAAAAAAAGGTCAAAAATCATATGATCATCTCAATAGACGCAGAAAAAGCATTTGACAAAGTCCAACATCCATTCATGATCAAGACCCTCGCCAAAGTGGGTATAGAGGGAACATTCCTGAATATAATCAAAGCCATTTATGATAAACCCACAGCAAATATAATCCTCAATGGGGAAAAACTGAAAGCCTTCTCACTCAAATCTGGAACAAGACAGGGATGCCCACTCTCACCACTGCTCTTCAACATAGTTTTGGAAGTCCTAGCCACAGCAATTAGGCAAACAAAAGAAATAAAAGGCATCCACATAGGAAGAGAAGAGATAAAACTGTCACTGTATGCAGATGATATGATACTATACCTAGAAAACCCTAAGGACTCAACCCCAAAACTACTTGAACTGATTAATCAATTCAGCAAAGTGGCAGGATATAAGATTCACATTCAGAAGTCAGTTGCATTTCTGTATACCAGCAATGAAATATTAGAAAAGGAATACAAAAAAATGATACCTTTTAAAATTGTACCTCACAAAATCAAATACCTCGGAATACACCTGACCAAAGAGGTAAAGGACCTATATGCCGAGAACTATAAAACTTTAATCAAAGAAATCAAAGAAGATGTAAAGAAATGGAAAGATATTCCATGCTCCTGGATTGGAAAAATCAATATTGTGAAAATGGCCATCCTACCCAAAGCAATCTACAGATTCAATGCAATCTCTATCAAATTACCCATGACATTGTTCACAGAACTAGAACAAACAATCCAAACATTTATATGGAACCACAAAAGACCCAGAATCGCCAAAGCAATCCTGAGAAACAAAAACCAAGCAGGAGGCATAACTCTCCCAGACGTCAAGAAATACTACAAAGCCACAGTCATCAAAACAGTGTGGTACTGGTATCAAAACAGACAGACAGACCAATGGAACAGAATAGAGAATCCGGAAATAAACCCTGACACCTATGGTCAATTAATCTTTGACAAGGGAGGCAGGAACATCAAATGGGAAAAGGAAAGTCTATTCAGCAAGCATTGCTGGGAAACCTGGACAGCTGTATGCAAAGCAATGAAACTAGAACACACCCTCACACCATGCACAAAAATAAATTCCAAATGGCTGAAAGACTTAAATATACGACAGGACACCATCCAACTCCTAGAAGAAAACATAGGCAAAACACTCTCTGACATCCACATCATGAATATTTTCTCAGGTCAGTCTCCCAAAGCAATAGAAATTAGAGCAAAAATAAACCCATGGGACCTCATCAAACTGAAAAGCTTTTGCACAGCAAAGGAAACCCAAAAGAAAACAAAAAGACAACTTACAGAATGGGAGAAAATAGTTTCAAATGATGCAACTGACAAGGGCTTAATCTCTAGAATATACAAGCAACTTATACAACTCAACAGCAAAAAAGCCAATCAATCAATGGAAAAATGGGCAAAAGACCTGAATAGACATTTCTCCAAGGAAGATATACAGATGGCCAACAAACACATGAAAAAATGCTCAACATCGCTGATTATAAGAGAAATGCAAATCAAAACTCCCATGAGATACCACCTCACACCAGTCAGAATGGCCATCATTCATAAATCCACAAATAACAAGTGCTGGAGGGGGTGTGGAGAAAAGGGAACCCTCCTGCACTGCTGGTGGGAATGTCAACTGGTACAGCCACTATGGAGAACAGTTTGGAGATACCTTAGAAATCTATACATAGAACTTCCATATGACCCTGCAATCCCACTCTTGGGCATCTATCCGGACAAAGCTCTACTTAAAAGAGACACATGCACCCGCATGTTCATTGCAGCACTATTCACAATAGCCAGGACATGGAAACAATCCAAATGTCCATCGACAGATGATTGGATTCGGAAGAGGTGGTATATATACACAATGGAATACTACTCAGCCATAAAAAAGAATGACATAATGCCATTTGCAGCAACATGGATGGAACTAGAGACTCTCATACTGAGTGAAAGGAGCCAGAAAGAGAAAGACAAATACCATATGATATCACATAACTGGAATCTAATATCCAGCACAAATGAACATCTCCTCAGAAAAGAAAATCATGGACTTGGAGAAGAGACTTGTGGTTGCCTGATGGGAGGGGGAGGGAGTGGGAGGGATCGGGAGCTTGGGCTTATCAGACACAACCTAGAATAGATTTATAAGGAGATCCTGCTGAATAGCATTGAGAACTATGTCTAGATACTCATGATGCAACAGAAGAAAGGGTGGGGGAAAAAACTGTAACTGCAATGTATACATCTAAGGATGACCTGACCCCCTTGCTGTACAGTGGGAAAATAATAAAAAAAAAAGAATTGTATTAAATTTCTAGATTAATCTGGGCGATC
Organism: Sus scrofa; assembly: GCF_054392235.1. NCBI lineage: Eukaryota > Metazoa > Chordata > Mammalia > Artiodactyla > Suidae > Sus > Sus scrofa. The sequence goes on from NC_139401.1 coordinate 65,609,354, forward strand.
ACTGACATATTTACAATACTGTATGTTTCTATCCAGGACATAGCATACCTCTCTACTAACTTAGATGTCTAATATTTTTCAACAAAGTTTTAACATTTTCTCCATGGAGATACTAATATATTACATAGGATTTTTGCTATGCTCATATGAAAGATTGACCTATAATTTTTCCTTTCTTTTAAAGTTATCATTTTTATTATCAAAGTTTAAAAACCTCATAAAATGAATTGAGGTAGGATTTTATTTTTCTGTTCTCTGGACAAGTTATATGTGAGATTGGATTTATCTGCTTTTTGGATGTTGACAGAACTCACCTGTGGAAAACATCTGGGTTGTAGGATTTGGAATGAGAGGTAAGGTAGAATTTACCTATTGATTCATTATTTTATTTTTTTTGTGTGTGTGTGTCTTTTTGCCGTTTCTTGGGCTGCTTCCGCAGCATATGGAGGTTCCCAGGCTAGGGGTTGAATCGGAGCTGTAGCCACCGGCCTACGCCAGAGCCACAGCAACGCGGGATCCGAGCCGCGTCTGTGACCTACACCACAGCTCACAGCAACGCCGGATCCTTAACCCACTGAGCAAGGCCAGGGATCAAACCCGCAACCTCATGGTTCTTAGTCGGATTCGTTAACCACTGCGCCACGATGGGAACTGGAATCTAATATCCAGCACAAATGAACATCTCCTCAGAAAAGAAAATCATGGACTTGGAGAAAAGACTTGTGGCTGCCTGATGGGAGGGGGAGGGAGTGGGAGGGATCAGGAGCTTGGGCTTATCAGACACAACCTAGAATAGATTTACAAGGAGATCCTGCTGAATAGCATTGAGAACTATGTGTAGATACTCATGTTGCAACAGAAGAAAGGGTGGGGGAAAAAACTGTATTTGCAATGTATACATGTAAGGATAACCTGACCCCCTTGCTGTACAGTGGGAAAATAAAAAATAAATAAATAAATAAACTATATAGGTCCATTCAGGTTTTCTACATCTTCTGGAGTAATTTTTGTTATGGTATATCTGACCAGGATATCATCCATTTGGTTTAAGATTTCAGATTATTGGCATAAAGTCAATACACTGCTCATGGTAATAACATTATTTTTTTCCTTTACATAATGATTTTTATTTTAATATCTTCTGTATTTTCAGTTATGAACCCTCTTTCATTTTTTTACCTTATCTCTCTCTCTCTCTCTCTTTTTTTTTTTTTTTTTTTGTCTTTTTGCCATTTCTTGGGCCACTCCCTGACACATGGAGGTTCCCAGGCTAGGGGTCGAATCGGAGCTGTAGCCACCAGCCTATGCCGGAGCCACAGCAGCGCGGGGATCCAAGCCACGTCTGCAACCTATACCACAGCTCACGGCAACGTCGGATCCCTAACCCACTGAGCAAGGCCAGGGATCGAACCTGCAACCTCATGGTTCCTAGTCGGATTCGATAACCACTGAGCCATGATGGGAACTCCACCTTATCTCTTTATTAATTGACCAGTGTAGTCAAAGATTTATCTATTTCAAAGAAATCTTTTCAATTATCGATTTTATAATTAAATCCTATTATAGCTTCATTTTCAATTTTATTAGTTCCTGCTCTTGTTTCATTATTTCCTTCCTTCTACTTTCTTTGCCTTTTTTTCATTGTTCCCTTTCTAACTTTCTAAGTTGAACACTTAATGTATAAATGCTCATTCTTTTTTATTTCCATATAAACATACTTGAGGCTATAAATTTAATACAATCCTCCTTTGCTGAACTGTGAAGATTTTGATGTGAAGCATTTTTGTAAACATTCAGTCATAAATATTTTCTAATTTATTTTATGGCTCCTTATTTGACTAATGAGTTAATCAAACATCTGTTTTTAAATTTCTGTACATATTTTAAAGTTACTTTTTTGCTATTGACTTCTAACTTAATTGCACTGTGACCAGAGAATATGGTCTCTATGTTTTAGGTATGTTTTGTAACAATCTATAACTAGATTTTGAAAAAAAATCAATTATCAAAATTTCAGTACCTTGGTAGATATCATCCAATTGCATTTATTTTGATCACTGATATACTTTTAATTTATTCATACCATCCAATTTATGTTTAATATTTACTCTGATTATTTATGCTTCTTTTTTCTCCATTTCTGTCTTCCTTACAAGTAGCTGAGGGTTTGTTATTCAATTTTCCCCTCTATTTGTTTGTATGTTGTATACTCCATTTCTATTCTCTTAGTAGTTACCCTTAAATTTCAGTATTCATACTTAAATGAACCAAGCCTAAATTTAATCAACATCTCTACCTTCCTCCCAAATGAGAGGATCCTCTAATTCTTTAATGCTTTCACCCCTCAGCTTATTTATTATTGTTCTCCAATAATTTAATTCCACCCTTCTTTAAACTCCCCAAATTGGTCACTATATGGTTTCACATAGGTAACTGTTGTTTATGTTTATCTAAATTTCTTTCCTCGTTATTCTTTTTTTCATCTCATTCTTCTTTCTGGAAATTTGAGCAGATCCTTTAGGAGGAGCTGATTTTGCATATCTGAGAATATCTTTATTTAGCTCTTATTTAGCAATTTTCGCTTTTCAAGGATGAATATTATAGATTGACAGATATTTTCCCTTGGCACTTTGAAAAGTATTATCCCTCTATCCCCTATATCTTTGGCTTTTTTTTCACATATTTTCATTCTTCTTTTATGAATGACCATACTTATATTTCACTCACTTTTTTGTTGTTGTTTTATATCTTATAAATATGATTGCTTATTTTGAGAAGTTTGCTCGGTTTGATACCCCTCCTTTGGAAATAATCCCTTATTTCTGTCTGGCCCCTTTTTAGACATTCTCTATCTTTTTGCCACAATGTTTCTATACACAGTTTTCTTTGTATTTGTCCTACCTGGGATTTTTCATAATTCTCAAACCTAAGGATTCATGTCTTTCATCAATAAAGAAAAATAATCAGCCATTTTTCTTTGAATTTTCTTTCTCTCTCATTTTTTGTATTCTCCCCATCTAATGAAATTAGGTGCAAAACTAATGCAATTAGATTTATGTTAGACTTTCTCATTCCAGGATCCAATATCTTTTCATTTTTCATTTAAAATTCTTATTACTTTCTCTCTGCTACAATCTGAGCAATTTCTTCTCATCACTAACAGTCTATGTTTGTATAGTTTGCTATTTAACTTGTCCAATGAATATTTTAAATTGACAATTACATTTTTCATTCTGGAAAACATATATAGTTCTCTTAAAAAGTTAGACTTCCATGACACCAGACATGATGGTGTAGAGTAATTCATCCCTGCTCTCATTGCTGCAATTAAAAATCCTAGAAACAGGGAGTTCCTGTCATGGCTCAGTGGTTAATGAATCCAACTAGGAACCATGAGGTTGCGGGCTCGATCCCTGGCCTTGCTCAGTGGGTTAAGGATCTGGCCGTGCCATGAGCTGTGGTGTAGGTTGCAGACACGACTTGGATCTGGCGTTGCTGTGGCTGTGGCATAGGCCGGCAGCTACAGCTTCAATTATACCCTTAGCCTGGAAACCTCCATGTGTTGGGGGAGCAGCCCTGGAAAAGGCAAAAAGACACACATGCACACACCCAAAAAAAAACCTAGAAACAACACATGGAGCAATAAAAAGAGAACTCTGAACAGTAGGAAAAGGACGCCGAAGTGGTTAGAGACCCAAGGACATGAGGAAAGGCACATCAGCAGGACATTTAACAATTCCCTATTCAAAAGAAGTTGACCCAGGCTTGTCAGTAACTTACCCCCAACCTAGCAACACAAGGGAGCCCAGATGGGTTCATTTCTTCCCCAGGTAGAATGCGAGCCCCAGTGACAATGCCAAGTGATCTTGGCAGCACTGACAAGGGGGATCAATAAGGATCACCTTTGACAATAAGGGACAGAGCAAGCCTCTCCTTCCACATCAGGTCCAAGACTCTCTGCCCCCACAGAGACACAATATGTGGCCAGATAGCATCATCAAGGGGTACCTCACCATAACAAATGTCCTACACAGGGAAACTTATTTGTACCCATGGGCCTGAGGCCCATCTGTCCCAACCAGGTACACGGAACATGGCAGCTCAGGGGCACCAACGAGGAAAATCCCATTGCAACAAGCTGTCTGGGCCTTAAACCAACTCTCAGTCTCCCACAGACGGGGGCGGGAAGAGGGGAGGTGCAGAGTGGAAATCTCGCCACAAGAAGCTCCTGGCCAGAAAGCATTCTCCTTCCCCCACAGAGCCAGAGACTTCCTTCCACAACAGGTGACAGGCAGTGCCAGTGGCACGGGGTACCCCAGCACAGAAGCTTGGACCAGGAAGCACCTTCATCCCTGTAGGTAGAGAATCCCTTTCTCCATCTAGATGTACTAGGCAGCCTAACCTGGGAAAAGTGCTTCTACCCATTCAAAGACCAATGGGAAAACAAGCAGCACCAGATAAACCAAACAGATGAAAAGAGAATAGTAAAGGCTACAGAAATTAAATTATCTTTGGAACTAGAACCTTTCGTAGGCCAGGACCTGTGTGCTATACCTAAACAGGATGAACTTCCTTCTAAAATAAAAGATTTAAATAGGACCCAGAGTCTCTTGACATAATAGCCAAAATGTCCAAGATACAATAAAAAATCTTCTGGCTCTTCATAAGAAAAATCAGGGCCAGAAAAATCACAACATAAACCAGAAAAAAACAATCAAATAACACCAACACCAAGATGAATCAGATGTTGGAACTATCTGTCAAGGATCATAAAATAGCTATCACAAAAATGCTTCAACAAGCAGTTAAACATTCGCTGGAAACAAGTGAAAAAAATAGAAAATCCCAGAAAATAAATGGAAGTTACCAAAAAAAATGGAAATGGAAAAAAATGGAATAGAACTGGAACATATAATACAGAAATTTAAACTTGCCACATGGGCTCAATAGTAGAGTGGAGATGATAGAGGATAAAATCAGACATTTGAGGACCAGTCAGCAGAATTCATCATCTCTGAAGAAGAGAGACAAAAAGGATTGAAAACAAAATGAAGAGACTTTCAGATGCCTGAGGGACAATAACAAAAATCCAACATTCTTTTCATCAGAGTCTCAAAATGAGAGGAGAATGAGAATGTGACTGAAAGAGTATTTGGGAGTTCCTGTCGTGGCTCAGTGGTTAACGAATCCGACTAGGAACCATGAGGTTGCAGGTTCGATCCCTGGCCTTGCTCAGTGGGTTAAGGATCTAGCATTGCAGTGAGCTGTGGTGTAGGTCACAGACACGGCTCAGATCCCACGTTGCTGTGGCTCTGGCATAGACCAGCGGCTACAGCTCCATTTAGACCCCTAGCATGGGGAACTCCATATGCCGTGGGTGCGGCCCTAGAAAAGACAAAAAAAAAAGTCTGAACACTTTCTAAAATTGGTGAAATACATAAACCTACGCATGTAAGAAGCTCAGTGAACTCCATAATGGATAAACCCAAAGAAATACAAACCAAGGTACATCACAAATAAAAACCAATAAGCCAAGTCCATAAAAGGAGAATTTGATAAACTGAACTTCATCAAAATTAAAACTGTTTCTCTGTATAAGACTTTAAGAGGATGAAAAAAAAGACTAGGAATATCATTTGCAAACCACATATCTGACAAAGGATTTATACCTAGAATATATAAAGAACTCTCAAAACTCAATAGCAAAAAAGCAAAAGGTCCTGTTAGAACATGTGCAATAAACATGAATAGACATTTTACTAAAAAGGACAAATAAGGACAAAGATGTTCAACATTATTAGTCATCAGGGAAATGGCACTAAAAGCCATGATGAGATATTATTATACACCTATCAGAATGGCCAAAATAAAAAGTGACAACACCAAAGGTGCAGAGAAACGGACCACTCATACATTGCTCATGGGAATGTAAAATAGTAAAACTACCCTGGAAATCAGACTGGCAATCTCTTTTTATCTTCCACAAGCTTGGTTTTAACAGTTTATTGAGGTCTAATTGATATACAATAAACCAGCACATTTCAACAGTATAGTTTGATGTTTTGGCAAGTGTATACACTCGTAAGACCAACACTACCATCGGGAATAAAACCTCACCCTCGAAAGCTTCCGTGTATCCATTGAGATCCCTCTTTCCCTCCCTTGGAAGCCCCTCTTGCCACTAGTCATCCACTTACTGCTTACTGTCACTGCATTGTAGCCCAGAGCTTCTAGTTCTATAAAAGTGGGCCTCAAGGGTCCATATTCTTTCTTGTCCAGCCTCCTTCAATCGGAGTAACTGTTTTCAGGCTCATTCATGCTGTTAAGCGTATCAGGGAAGGGCACATGGTGGTGGAACAAAGGGGAAATATTGATCAAAGGGTACAAACTTTCAGTTATAAGAAATAGAATCTAGACACACAACATACTACATAGTGAATATGTTAATTAGTTTAAGTGTGGTAATCATTTCACAATGTATATGTCAAAACATCCACTGTACACTTTAAAGATACACAATTTGTATTTGTCGAAATTAAACAAAATTTTAAAATGAAAAACAAACATCTAAAAAAAAGTATTAGAGGTTTATCCTTTCCATCATTGAGTTGTATCCCATGGCAAAATATATCCCAGTTACTTTATTCCTTTGCCTGCTGAAAGCTGTTTGGGCTGCCTCCAGTTTCTGGCTATTGCAAACAAAACTGCTCAGAAACTTCACACACAAGCCTTTGTATGGATGTGTGCTTTCATTTCCTTCGACAAACACCTGTGAGTGGAACAGCCAGATCCTAGTAGACGTACATGTAACCTTTAACCTTTGAAGAAACCACCAACCTGTTTTCCAAAGTGGTTACACCATTTTATATTCCTGACAGTGGTAAGTGAGAGTTCCTGTTTCCCACAGTCTCTCTGGGGTCAGGCTTGCCAATTTCAGCCACTCTAATAGGTTGGAGTGGTAGCTCACTGTGGTTTTAATTTGTATTTGCCCAATGACCCACTGTGTTGATCATCTTTTTGTATGCTAATCTTCCCTCTGTATCTCTTCTTTGGTGGAGTGTCATATCTTTTGCCCAGTTAAAAAATTATTGTAGTATTATTATTGGACTTACAATGTTTTGTTAGTTTCAGGTGTACAGCAAAGTGAATCAGTTATACATATACATATATCCATTCCTTTTCAGGTTCTTTTCCCGTGTAGGTTATTACACAGCATTGAGTAGATTTCCCTGTTCTGTACAGTAGGTCACTGTTACCTATCTTGTATATAATAATGAGTATACACCAATCCCAACCTCCAACTTTATCCTTCCTCCCAACGTTTCACCTTTGGTAACCATAAGTTTGGTTTCAAAGTCTTTGAGTCTGTTTCTATTTTCTAAGTTCTTTTGTTTCACTTTTTTTCAAATTTTTAAATTTTTTTAAAATTGTAATTGATTTAGGGCGTTCCCGTCGTGGCTCAGTGGTTAACGAATCTGACTAGGAACCATGAGGTTACGGGTTCGATCCCTGGCCTTGCTCAGTGGGTTAAGGATCCAGCATTGCCATGAGCTGTGGTGTAGGTCACAGACGCAGCTCGGATCCCGCATTGCTGTGACTGTGGCTGAAGCATAGGCCGGTGGCTACAGCTCTGATTAGACCCCTAGCCTGGGAACTTCCATATGCCAAGGGTGCAGCCCTAGAAAAGACAAAAACAAAACAAAACAAAACAAAATTGTAATTGATTTACAATGTTCTGTCAATTTCTGCTGTACGGCAAAGTGACCCAGTCATATGTACATATATACATATATATACATTCTTTTTCTCACATTATCCTCCATCGTGTTCCTTCGCAAGTGACTAGATATAGTTCCCTGTGGTATACAGCAGGATCTCATTGCTTATCCACTCCAAATGCAATAGTTTGCATGATAGTTTCTTTTAAAAACTAAGCAGAGGAGTTCCCGTCGTGGCGCAGTGGTTAATGAATCCGACTAAGAACCATGAGGTTGCGGGTTTGATCCCTGGCCTTGCTCAGTGGGTTAACGATCTGGCGTAGCCGTGAGCTGTGGTGTAGGTCACAGACGTGGCTCGGATCCCATGTTGCTGTGGCTCTGGCGTAGGCTGGAGGCTACTGCTCGGATTCGACCCCTAGCCTGGGAACCTCCATATGCCACAGGAGTGGCCCAAGAAATGGCAAAAAGACAAAAAGACCAAAAAAAAAAAAAAAAAAAAAAAACTAAGCAGAGTTCCCTGGTGGCTCAGTGGGTTAAGGATCCAGCATTGTCACTGCTGTGGCATGGGTTTGATCCCTGGCCCAAGAGCTTCCGCATGTTGTAGGCACAAACAAAAAGCAAAACAAAACAAAAACCTAAGCATACAATGACCACATGACTCAGCAATTGCACTCTTGGGCATTAATCCAAGAAAAATAAAAATTTATTTTATTTACACAAAAACCTATACGCAAATGTTCATAGCATCTTTATTCATAGCAGCCCAAAACTGGAGACAATCCAAATATCCTTCAAGTGAATGGGTTAACAGACTGTGGTACATCCATACTATGGAATAACAAGGAACAGACTTTTAATTTTAAAAAACTACTTAAATCTGCAGGGAATTGTATTGAGTGAAAAAAAAAAAAGTCAACACTGCAAGGTTACATACTATATGATTCCATCAACATGGCGCTTTTGAAATGATGAAATTATTGAGATAAAAACAGATTAGGGAGAGGCATGGAGGCAAGAGGGTGACTTGGTATATTTATAAAAGGGCAACGTAAGGGGTCCTTGTGGTGATGGAACTTGTGATAAAACTGCATAGAATTAAATATATACACATTCATACATACATATATATGAATACAAGCAAAACTGAGGAAATCTGAATAAAGTTGATGGATTATAACATTGCTAAAATCTTGATTATGATGTTGCACTATAGTTTAGCAAGCTGTCACCCTTGGGAGACACTGGGTAGAGGATACCCGAGTTTTCTCTGTATTTCTTACAACTGTATGTGAATCTGCAATTATTTCAAAATAAGATTAATATTAAAAGAACTGTAATGAATGTGGTATATACATATGATGGAATATTATTAAGCAGTAAGAAGGCATAAAGGATATCAACTTACAGTGTGAGGAATGTTGCAAGTCCTCTCCCCAGAGAAACAACAGTCTCACTGCTGAAAATTATTTTTAAACAACCATTTAAAGTTTCTGGAGATTGTTCTAAGGGTATACACCAAATGGAGAAACATTTATTTAAAAGAAGGTGTGACAGTGAGAATTTGTGGCCATTGAGCCATAACACATTCCCTTATCAACATCCCAGCTCCTATACTAGCGATGTGCAGTCAGGAAGACAAACCTGTTTCTCCATCTAGCTCCCAGTTGGGCATTATGGTTTCATCTTTGGAAAGGCAAACCAACAGCATCTCTCATTCCTCCAAGATCCATATTTCAGAAAACCCACCTTGGTCAAACACCGCCAAGAGGACCATTCTCCTTTCCCCAACCCAGCCTCCACTGATAAGGCAGAAGTTTTTCTCTAGGCATGACAGGCTGAGAAAGCTGGGTCCAAATGCCCTTGTTCCAGCTTGTTTACAGGGGAAAAGTGGCAAGTTCAGAAGGAGCTGTGAGCCCTGCTCATAGAGCAGTAGTATCACAGTGGCAGAAAAATCAGGCCACTGCCCCCACCCAACTTCTATATAAGGGCACAGAGGTTCTGCCCAAGGGAGAGACAGACCATAAGAACAGAGAGCTTACACTTACATGGGCAATTAATCTACAACGAATGAGGCAAGAATATATAATGGGGAAAAGACAGCCCCTTCAATAAATGATATTGGGAAAGCTGGACAGCTACATGCAAAAGAATCAAAGTGGACTACTCTCTCACACTATGAACAAAAATATATTCATAATGGATTAAGGACTTAAACATAAGACTTAAAACCATAAAGCTCAAGGAAAAAAAAAACCACAGACGGTACACTCTTTGACATTGGTCTTAGTAATATTTTTTGGATATGTCTCTTCATGGAAGGGAAATAAAAGCAAAAATAAATAAATGGGACTATATCAAACTAAAGAGCTTTTGCACAGTGAAGGAAACTATTAACAAAATGAAAAGGCCACATACTGAATAGAAAAAAATATTTGTAAATGAGATATCTGACAAGTGGTTAAGATCCAAAATATACCAAGAATTCATACAACTCACATCAAAAAAGCAAACAACCAAGTGAAAAAGTGGGCAGAAAGACTTCCCTGGTGGCCTAGCAGTTAAGGATTCAGTGTTGTCACTGTTATGGTGCAAGTTTGATCCCTGGCCCTGGAACTTCCACATGCTGCAGGCATGGCCGAAAAAAAAAAAAAAAAATAGTGGGCAGAAGAGTGGAATAGATATTTTCCCAAAGAAGACATATAGATGGCCCACAAGCACATGAAAACATGCTTAACATCAATAATCATGAGAGAAATGCAAATCAAAGTCACAATGAGACATCACATCACACCTGTCAAGACTATATAATCAAAAAGACAACAAATAACAAATGTTGGCAAGAATGTGGAAAAGTGAGAACCCTCATAAACCGTTGGTGGGAACGTAAATAGGTGCAGCTGCTATGGAAAATAGCATGACAAGTTCATGAAAAATTAAAAATAGAACTACCATATGATCCAGTGATTCCATTCCTGGGTATTTATAAGAAGAAAATGAAAACATTAATTAGAAAAGACATATGCGTCTCTATGTTCATTGCAGCATTATTTATAATAGGCAAGATATGAGAAAAAACCTAAGTGCCCATCAATAGATAAATGGATAAATATGTGAAATAGATCAACAGACAGGTAGATATATATACAATGGAATATTACTCAGGTATAAAAAAGAATGAAGTCTTCCCATTTGCAACAACATGGATGGATCCGAAGTATACTCTACTAAGTTAAATAAGTCAGATAGAGAAAGGCAAATACTGTATGATTTCACTTATATGGGGAATCTAACCAGAAAAACAAATGAATGAAAATAATCAAACAGAAACGGTCATAGATTCAGAAAACAATCAGGTGGTTGTTAGAGGAGGGGAATGAGGGAAATAAGTACTAGGGGATATAGTGTAAAACATGATCAATAAAATTAATAATGCAGTATGTTACAGATGAAAGCTTTTAAGAGAGTAAATCCTGGAGTTCCCTTCGTGTTCAGCTGTTAACAAACCCGACTAGGATCCACGAGGATTCAAGTTCGATCCCTGGCCTCACTCAACAGGTTAAGGATCTGGTGTTGCTGTGAGCTATGGTGTAGGCCTGCAGCCATAGCTCTGATTCAACCCCTAGCCTGGGAACCTCCATATGCTGTGGGTGGAGGCCTAAAAAGCAAAAAAATAAAATAAAATAAAAAATAAAAAAGAGTAAATCCTAAGAGTTCTAATCATAAGGAAAACATCTTTTTTCTATTTCTTTCTTTTGTATTTATATGAAATGATAAATGTTCACTAAACTTGTGGTAATTTTTATGATGTATATAAGTCAAATCATCATGTTGTATACCTTAAACTTATATAATGCTATATGTCAATTATATTTCACTAAAACTGAAAGAAAAAAATTTAAACAGAGAGTAACCTTCTTCAAAGGATGTTACATTATTTAGAACAGAACGTGGGGAAGTTGATGCCTGAGGGTGTTATTCGAAACAATGGAGACCTTGATAGTCTATGTGGTATTGATTAGAAGTTATCTCTTAATCTTATTGTGGTCCCTTGCATTTGCTAATTTGTTTTTCTCTTGCTACTTTCAAGATTTTCTCCTTGTCTTTGTCATTCAACATTTTGACTGTGAAGTATCTGAGTGTGGATCTCTTTGTCTTTATTGTACTTGGAGTTCATCAAGCTTCTTCAATGTGTAAGTTTTTAGTTATTATCTCTTTGAATATTTTTCTGCTTTTTTCAGATACTTCAGTCAAAATGTTGAATGACAAAGAGTATAAGGCAATGGAATGACATATTTAAAGTGCTGAAACTTATAAACAGCAAAACTATTTTTCAAAAATAAAGGAAAAATTAAAACATTCCCAGCTTGGCAGTTACTCTAAATGTAAACATGGGGTTACCATATGAGACAAGAGGAATGAAATCATGCTCACACAAAGACTTGTACATGCATATTCACAGCAGTATTATTCATATTATCAAAGGGCAAGAACAAACTCACCATCCAGTAATTGATGAATGGACAAACAGAATGTTGTATATCCATACAATGAAAAGTTATTTGGCCATAAAAAGAAATTAAGTGCTTAGTGATACATGCTACAACATGAAGGAGCCTGAAAACATTATGTCAAGTGAAAGAAATCAGTCACAATAAAAACACATAGTATATTATTCCATTTGTATGAAATGTCCATAATAGGCAAATCTATAGATACACAAAATAGGGTTAATGGTTTTTTAGGGCTGGGGCAGGGGCAGGGGGGAGTAGGAGGGTGATAGCAAAGGGGTTTGGAGTTTCTTTTGGGGTTAATGTACATGTTCTAAGATCGGTTGTGGTGATGGTTGCATGACTCTGAATATACTATAAATGAATACACTTAATGTGGTTAAACTGTATGGCATGTGAAATATATCTCAATAAAGCTGTTAACTGGGTCACCTTGCTGTACAGTAGAAAATTGACAGAACACTGTAAACTAGCTATAATGGAAAAAATAAAAACCATTATTTAAAAAAGCTGTTAACAAAAAGGAGGGTAGAGAATAAAGTATCTGATACACACAAAATGTGTAGAATATAAAAACACCATATGAACAAAACAAGTAGAACTCTAAAGAGTATATATTGTGTTATTCCATTATGTGAGTTCTAGAACAGTAAGAGAACATATATCCATGGTTCCCTATGGGGGCCAAGGATTAACTGAAAGTGAAAATGAGAGAAATTTCAAGTGTGATAAAAAATGTTTTATATTTTGATTTAGAGTGGTAAAAATACAGTGTATAAATTCATCAAAAACTCGAATTATATGTTTGGAATATGTGCATTTCACTGTATGTAAATTTTATTTCACTTAAGAGAGAGGATGTAGGAGACAGGTGAAAGGAAGAGAGGAGGGAGAGAAAGGGAGAGGGGAGGGAGTAGATATAGAAGCTATTTATAAAGTAGACGTTATAAATTTGGCATTTGGTAGGATATCATGGGTAAGGAAGAGGAAGAGATCTAAAACAACAAAAGGCAGCAGAGTGTTATTCTATTAGAATCATGGCTTAAAAGCCAGAGAGAGGATTTCCTGCTGTGGCACAGTGGGTGAAGGATCCAGCATTGTCTCCATAGCAGCATGGGTTCCATTCCCGGCCCAGCCCCAGCACAGTGCATGAAGGATCCGGTGTTGCTGCAGCTGCAGCATAGGTAGCAGCTGTAGCTCAGATTCAGTCTCTGGGCAGGGAAATTCCATATGCCGTGGGTATAGTCAAAAAAAAAAAAAAAAAAGACAGATAGAGACTCCACCAAGACCTATCTCTGAGACTCTTTGGCAATCTCACCTTTCAGAGCCTTGGTTTATTCATTTGTAAAAAAAAAAAAAAAAAAAAAAAAAAAAAAAAGAAGAAGTGGGGAGTCTGGATACAGGCCAAAGTAAGCAACAGGCCCTCTCAGTGACAGCCTGAAACTCACAATTCTCAGGGCTTGACTGAGTTGTGTCCTTCCCCTGTACCAAGACACTCTGACCCTCCCTGTACCAAGAGAGAGCCATGTTCTTGACCACCCTGCAGGGAGGGTCAGAGTGTCTAGAAAGAGCTGCAGAAAGTGGCCTGACAGCATTTTTTCTGGAAGTCACCTTAGGTGAGGAAAAGTAACCTCAGTTACCATGGGGGGGCAGCAGAGGCCAAATTACAGAACCCTTAGCCTAGACTCAAAATTCCTGGGTTAGAATCTATGTCTGTGCAGTCACAGGCAGGGCAGTTCAATCTTAGGCAGCATCACCTCCCTGAAGGTCAATTCAGACCGAACCCAATCTAGAGGGTAGAGGCAGTCCAAAGAGCAACCAGAGAAGTCAGAGAAAATGAAAGGCTCCAAGAGAGTGGGGCAGGCTTGGGGACCCAAAATGCCACAATAGAGAAGTCCAAAGCATGGTAAAGGAGGACGGCAGTTATTTGAATATCAGTCCTTACAATATCTGTGAACAGAAATCTCTCCCTCCCTGACTCTGACAGAAAAACATTCTCCCGGAGTTTGAGTTGTGGCTCAGTGGTTAATGAACCCGACTAGTATCCAGGCGAAAAGCGTTTGATCGCTGGCCTTGCTCAGTGGGTTAAGGAACTGGCGTTGCCGTGAGCTGTGGTATAGGTCGCAGACACAGTTCAGATCCAGCGTTGCTGTGGCTGTGGCGTAGGCCAGCAGCTTCATCTACAGTTTGACCCCTAGCCTGGGAACCTCCATATGCCATGGGTGTGGCCCTAAAAAGATAAAAAAAATTCTCCCACTTTTGATATTCTAGGCTGAGACCTAACAGCCTAGAAGAACTGCTCAGAACAGCTGCCTCAATTTCTCCCCCAGATCACTCTGACAATGCCTTTTTTTCCTGGAAAAGCCACCTTCTTACTTTATTTATTTGTTTGTTTTCTGCCACGCCCACAGCATGGGGAAGTTCTGAACCAGGGATAAAACCCACACCACAACAGTGGCCTGAGCCACAGCAGATACCTGCTGTGCTACCAGAGAATTCCACATCTTCTTACTTTTATGGTCCATAAATTCAAGGTATCCAGATACTATAAGAAGGCAACTCAGAGTCTCTAGAAAGTTTCACCCTCCCCGTGGGTACACCAAAAGGGTGAATCATCACTAATTTCTTGAGGAAGAGGGTAAGTCGTAACCCATGCTAGCTTGATTAGTTACTAAACTCAGAAGACCTTGGCCATCTGCATCCTGCAAATGAGCTGAAGGCCAGAAGCACTCCTAAAAAACAGTTCCTTCTTGGGAGCGTCCAGAAGCAAGCTCAGACTTCAGAACAGGAAGACTTGCTAACTGACCTATCTGAGCCCCAGATGGCATTCACTTCAAAGACCACATAGCTGATAGAATAAACAGGTCCAGATATGAGTTTAGACTCACCGGTGAAGGTACGGAACTTCCCTGAGGGATACGCTGGGGAAGCCTTACATGCTTTTCCTCCTAAGCTTCCAGACCACGTGTCAAATTCAGAGCACCTCCAAGAGATCCACTGGTTTTCTTCCTATAGACCTAGGGATTCAGCTTCACTTCCTTTCCTCTCTAAAGCTGCCATTGACACTCATCCCTCTTTGGGCGGGGCACAGCTCTCCTTTGGGCTGGCTCGAGAGTGAGATAAAGTCATCCTGGCACTCCCCCAAAGATAAATCTAAGGATAACCCTCAGGTAAAGAGCTCTATCAATTCTCACCAAGGCAAAAGAGAACAGAAGTAACAAAAGCCACACATTCACACATTCCACATAGGTTTGGTGAATTGTTACAGTGAAATTAACATAAAACGGCAACCCCTCCATTTTCCAAAATTCCCAGATTGAGGCACTTGAGATCAAAGAGGTTGGCTCTATCTCCTGACTCCCTTCTGAGATGGCCACTAGAAGGTCTTTGAGGCTTTCCCCTTTGCATTCTTTACCCTAAGGGCAGCAATCGCTTCCCCTTCACCCACCTCACACACATTTCTCCCAACTCATACCTAAGAGGCAAGGTCAGGGAGGCTCCCTTTCTCTGTATCTCTGAGGATGTTCGCCCTGGGGGAGGGAGGAGGTAAAGACAAGCACCCAACCCACAAGCTTCTGTTCTACACAGAAATTGTCCCCTCTGATAATTTCCTCTCAGCAGAGAACCAGATTTAATAACCTGCTAGTGAATGTGTCTCAAGCAACGTAATAAAGACACCATGAGACACACACACACACACACACACACACACACACACACACACACACACACACACATACACACACACAGAATACTTACCTCGTCCTACAAGGAACAGTTCAGGGTGGACTAATATGTACTGAGGGTCATGTTCAAGACACTTTGGAGCCATTGTGACATTTTATCTACACAACAACCTCACAAAGTAGCTATTTTTCCTATTTTGCTGGTAGGGAAACAGACTCTGAAGACTTGTGCTGGGCTGGGAGGCAAACCCAGGCCTGCCTGACTCCAAAGTCTGTATGGTTTCTTTTGGTTTTAATTTTTTATTTTTATGGCTACATCTGCAGCATATGGAAGTTCCCAGGCTAGGGGTCAAATTGGAGCAGCAGCTGCCGGCCTACACCACAGCCACAGCAACACCAGATCAAAGCTGCATCTGCAACCTATGCTGCAGTTCACGGCAACTCCTGATCCCTAATCCACTGAGCAAAGCCAGGGATCAAACCTGCATATTTGTGGACACTATGTCAGGGGTTCTTAACCCACTGAGCCACAATGGGAACTCCCAAAGTCTGTAAAATTTTTACTATCATTGTGCTGCTTCTCAGAGAGGTTGTGAGCCATAGACTAGAACCCACAAGGCCAGCTGAAAGAGGCAACTTTTAGATCTCTGTACCATGTCCCAAAACTTGGGAGGAGAATCCCAGGACCTCCAAGGCACAGGACATGCCAGAGTGTGAGCCCCCAGCCAGAAGGTGCAGGAACAGATTTTGAGAGGGACTGAGGGAAAAGGCTGAGTCTAGGAAACCCAGGCCTTCCTTCCATCAAAGTCCCAGATTATGGATGGACCAGCATCCAACTCAGATTCTAGGGCTCAGTCAAGTCCTGCTCTTTTACAACCTCCACTCAGTTTCCATCTATATTAGCTCTGCAGGCAGCAGATAATGAGGTAGACAGTGACTTAGCATTGAACTATGGAGGACGGAGGCCCTTCTTTGCCCCCTGGGTTTACTTTTCACCACCTTCACTGGGCAGTTCCCTGTGGCATAACAAGGTAGGAAGCTGCAGAGAGGGCCTTTCTGACCCTCACGAGCAATCTGCAGAGGATCCCAGACCAGGAGCCTTTGGACCAAGGCTTTGCCCAGCCTAGGGTACTGGCTCCCGAGAGGATCTAAAGAGCAGAGCTGGACAGGCCCCATCTGCCAACTGGAAAATCAACTTCTTTCTCTACAGGTAGGTCTCTTGCTGACCCACAAGAAAGTATTCAGTGAAAAAAGAAACTACTTGCCTTTGTGAGGGGAAACCCATTGCACTGAAGAGAGAACCTCCATGAGGAAGAGGCTGTGGTTGCCTCCCAACTCTGGTCCACTGAATCTCCCCTTTCCCCTTTGGGCCCTAGCTCTCACTCTGACCTTACCACTGTCACTCATTTGGTAAAACAGAACATGGAGTGTCTCAGACAGGAGTAAAGAAGACCTTTGGAAGGACAGTTTGCAGGAGGGAGTCTCACTCACAGCACTCCCATAATGGGCTCCATGCCTCTTTCTCATTGCCTCTGCTGCCGTGTACCCAGTTCCAGGCATGTGCCACTCTCTCTTTAACACTCAAAGAGGGCCACAAAGCCAATCTTCAGCTTTCCCTGGGCACAGTAAGGCAGCAGAAAGCATGAGCACAAAGAACTTCCTAAAGCACACTGGGGGAAGTACAGGGCAATGCCAGAAACCCAAACAGCCCAGCAGCAACAGCTCTGAGCCAATGATGGCTAACCCTTCTCTGGAACTCACACACTCGGTCTGTAATACATCCAGGATCCAAAGGGTCAGAGACCTGGATCCTTCCCTCTCTGTCCCTGGTCTGTGTTCACAAGGCAGGCATCTCTTACCTCCAATCTCAGCGAGGAAGTTTTGAGGGCTAGGTTCCCTCCCAGCCAACACTACAGAGACCTGAGTCCCAGACTTCCTAGAGGCCTCCTCCTCAGCCCTGGTTCCGTCTCTGACAAATATATTTCTTTCTCAGGTGATTCTCAGGATTATGATTGATACCATTCCTTAGCCCACAGTTCCAGTGAGAGCCAACCCCCTACATTGAGAGGCATATCCTTGACCTGTACAGACCCCACAGTCTGACAACACCTCAACTTTACAAGACCCTGAACATCCAAATACCAAGAGTGGCCCACATACAGTATAATAGATGGCACCTCAGTTCTCTGTACTGTATAATGTGGGGCTTATATCCAGCCCCCAAAAATAACCTATATTAAGAATTCTTTGAATAAAGCTAAGGCAGTGCACTTCTATTCTTACTATGAGAAGCCTGAGGAAATAGCTTTAAATTTAAGCAGGAAAGGTGAAAATTGGGAGCAAGATTGCCAGTGAATGATGGAATTGAGAGAGCCTTGGAAGCTGAAGAATCTCTACCTACCCGCCCCCAAATGCAATCCTCAGTGTAGAAAAGATGCTGGTCCTCCAAAAGATGGACTAGAAGAGAACCTCTCTGTGGGGGGAAGGAAATGAGTGTAGTGTCAATGGGGCTGTGGTCCTAAAGTGGTTTCTTCTATGTCTTTTCCATTTTCTATACCAGAGGGTATCTGAATCGTCTTTGTTCAAGCTACCCTTTCTGTGTACCAAACCCTAGAGTCATAAAATCTTGGAAGGGAAAAACTTTACAAGTCACCTACTCCTATTGTAGCTATTTAACTACAAGAAAGTTGTTCAACTTCTGCTTAGATACCATAAATGAGGAGAATTCACTACCTCTGGAAACAACTATGAGGGAAAGACCCTCTGTTTCTACATGGTGTGGTTCATGTTTGGTATTAAACACAGCCATGCTAGTAGATCTGTTAGAGTAAAGCCACACCCCTGTGGTGGGGTGGGTATGGTCTCACTTGAAGTGTCTATTCATCCACTCACTTATTCATTCATTCAATCATTCAACAAATACTGAGCATCTATATATGAGGCACTATACTTGCTGCTAGAGAAAAAGGAAGAAAGAAAAACAGAGCTCCTGCTCTGATGAAATTTGGAGTGTAGTGGTTGAGACAGCAATAAACCAAAGAATCACACTAATAAGGGTGAAATGCAACTGAGATAAATACTATGAAGAAAAGAAGATAGGAGTTCTCCTGTGGCACAGTAGGTTAAGGATCCACCATTGCCATTGCAGTGGCTCTGGTCACTGCTATAGTGCAGCTTTAGTCCGCGGACTGGGAACATACACATGCCATGGGCATGGCAAAAGAAAGGAAGAGAGAGAGAGAGAAAGAGAAAGAAAGAAAAAGGAAGGGAGGAAGTTCTGTGAAAGCTATAAGAAAGGAACCTGACCTATCCTAGAGGAACTGGTCTAGGAAAACTTTGCTGAGGAAGTAATGCTGGAACTAAGATCTAAATAAAGCAGATGGAGGTGGGAAGTTGGAAAAGCATGTGCAAAGACCCTGTGGCCAACAAGGCCTGGTATATTTGGAACTGAAAGACATCTAATGGCTGGAGCATAGAGCATGAGGGAGAAAGTGATGTGAGCTGAGGCTGTATATATAAGTTTGGCCACAATCTTCAGGACCTCATAGGCCACATTAATTGTTCTTTTTATATGAGTCACAGGAAATTATTGGAGGATTTTTATATAAGATGATAACACAATCAGATTTAACTTTTGAAAACATCACTCTGGGTTGGAAAGAAGCCAGCATGGATGTGTAGAAACCAGTTTGCTCTGCTAGATAAAATTAGAGATAATGGTAAATTGGACAAGGGTAGTGGCTGGCAGTGTCATTGAAAAGATGTGCATGGACTAAGAAATTTTTAAGAGGTAAAATAGAACTTAGTGATGGATTAGATATGAGGGACAGGGGTTGCTAAAAATGACTCCTAGGTTTCATGTATATATGTTTTTTTCTGGCCACACCACAGCATATATAAGTTCCCTGGCCAAGGACTGAATCCAAGCTGCAGGTGCAGCAACGCCAGATCCTTTAACCCAATGCACCAGCCTGGGGAATGAACCCGTGCCTCTGAAGCAACTCAAGCCACTGCAGTGGGATTCTTAACCCACTGTGCCACAATAGAAACTCCCCTAGGTTTCTGAATGACATAACTGAATAGTTGGGGATGCCATTCACCACAAAAAGGAAACAGTGGTAAAGATCCAGATCTCAGGGAAGAGATCATAGGTTTGGTTTTAGATATATTGAACTTGAGTTATGTTTCAGTCATCTCAGTAAAGATATAAATATGAGATACATGCCATGATCATGGATTAGATTTCCTTGTGAAAGAGTATAGAGAGTGAAGATAATGCAAATTTGAGGAACTCCAACATTTAAAAGCCAGTTAGAGAAAAATGAGACCCTAAAAGAAACCAAAGAGTTCTCAGAGACAGGAGAAAAACAAAGAAAAGAGGCTAACAGAAGACAACGGCTTGATAAAGAAGAAGCAGTCAGTAATATCAAGTGCCACTGAGAAGTCAAGTAAGACGATGATTGAAAGAATCCTTTGATGTTTATTGCCTGAAGGTCATTGGTGACCTGGGTGAAAGCACTTTTGGTGTAGTGATGGAGAGGAAGCATGTTTGGAGTAGGCTGAGGAGTTAATGTAGACAACTCTTTTGAGATTTTTACTTTGGAAGGGGATAAGAATAAGTGATAACTCAGAGTTCCCTGGTCACTTAGCAGGTTAAGGATTCAGTGTTGTCACTGCTGTGACTCAGGTCACTGCTGTGGCATGGGTGTGATCCCTGGCCTGGCCCAGGAAATTCCACATGCAGCGGACATGGCAAAAAAAAAAAGAATGAGTAAGAACTGGTGAGGAGTGTGGAGTGGAGTTAAGGAGGGTTATTAGTTTAAAAAATGGGAGAACAGGAGTTCCCGTCGTGGCGCAGTGGTTAACGAATCCGACTAGGAACCATGAGGTTGCGGGTTCGGTCCCTGCCCTTGCTCAGTGGGTTAACGATCCGGCGTTGCCGTGAGCTGTGGTGTAGGTTGCAGATGCGGCTCGGATCCCACGTTGCTGTGGCTCTGGTGTAGGCCGGTGGCTACAGCTCCGATTGGACCCCTAGCCTGGGAATCTCCATATGCCGCAGGAGCGGCCCAAGAAATAGCAAAAAGACAAAAAAAAAAAAAAATGGGAGAACATGTTTTACCTGCTACTGAGGAGGGTCCAGCTGAAAGAAACAGGTTGAATACACAAGAGAGAAAAGGGATGAATGATAGAGAGAAGTGGTAGGCTACAAAAACCAATGGAGGGGGAGTTCCCGTCGTGGCGCAGTGGTTAACGAATCCAACTAGGAACCATGAGGTTGCGGGTTCAATCCCTGCCCTTGCTCAGTGGGTTAACGTGGCTTGGATCCCGCGTTGCTGTGGCTCTGGCATAGGCCAGTGGCTACAGCTCCGATTCGACCCCTAGCCTGGGAACCTCCATATGCCGAGGGAGCGGCCCAGGAAATGACAAAAGGACAAAAAAAAAAAAAAACCAATGGAAGGGAATCGGCCTCGGAAAAGAAGAAACACTTCCTCCACCATTACTGGAGGAAAGAAGATGTTGATGAGGTAATGTGGGAAGCAGAGGCCCTGCCTGATGTTTCAATCCTCTTGATAGAGTAAATGATGGGTGAGCTCTCATAGTCATCTGCTGTGAGAGACAGGGTGAACACATGGGTTGGAGGTTTAAGAAAAGAGTAGAGAAGTTTTGGTTTTGTTTTGTTTTTTTTTTTTTTGTCTTTTTTGTCCTTTTTTAGGGCCGTACCAGCGGCATATGGAGGTTCCCAGGCTAGGGGTCCAATCGGAGCTACAGCTGCCAGCCCACACCAGAGCCACAGCAACTCCAGATCCGAGCCACATCTGCCACCTACGCCACAGCTCACAGCAACGTCGGATCCTTAACCCACTAAGCAAGGCCAGGGGTCAAATCCCCAACCTCATGGTTCCTAGTCAGATTTGTTTCCGCTGTGCCACAACTGGAACTCCAGAAGATTTGAAATAGTTATTCCAGAGAGGGAGGTGCTAAAGCAGTTTAGTACCTAATAGGACTATGAAACAGTATTGAAGGCTCAATTGAGATAAGTGATTTACAGTTGGGCAGATTCAGTTTGCGAAAATGGAGGTAGGTGGTTCAGGTAGAGTGGAAGAGATGAGGATGTTTAGGAGGCAGGAGGTACAAATGATAACTGAATCATCATGGACACTGAAGTCCCTTAGGATGATGTCAGGACTTGCTTTTGCGGGGGAGGGGGGGTTAGGAAAGCCAGTGAGATAGAAACAAAAGTCTTCATTGAGAAAGAGGATGTATTCATTTCCTAGCGCTGCCCTAACAAATTACCATAAAAAGATTTGCCTAAAACAATAGAAATTTATTCTCTAACACTTCTGGAAGCCAGAAGTCCTAAATCAAGATGTGGGAAGTGTTGATTCCTTCTAGAGGTCCTGAGAGAGATCTATCCCATGCATCTCTCTTAGTTTCTGGTGATTGTCAACAATCCTTGGTAGTCTTTGGCTTGACTTGTAGATCCATCACTCCAATATCTGCCTCTGTCATTGTATGGCCATCTTCCCTCTGTGCCTGTCTCTGTATCCAAATTTCCCTCATCCTATAAGGAGCCCACCCTAATCCAGTATTGTGAGAATTAACACATGTCTTTTCTATCAAAGGAAGCCTTGGTTATGCCATTTCGTTTCTGCTTTGTCTGAGACACCCTCCTCTACCCACTGCCCCCTTTTTCCTCTTCTCCCAGTAACAGTCTGTTTCAAATTAGCCAACCGAGAATAATGTACGTCCTGGCCTGACCAACGGGAAGGGGACAGATGTACTGCCTAAGTTAGGGGTAAATAGTGGGTTCTTCTTTCACGCACACTTGCTCACTTGCCTGCTTGTCACCGACGGGCAGCACTTGCACCCTTCTGCAGAGGTAAAGAGCCTTGTCGAGATCTCTCTGTGTTCGTGTATCTTACATTCCGACACTGATTATCTGAACCGGGGTCACTTTTCCTCAGTAGTATGACCTCCTCTTAACTTGATTACATTTACAAAGACTCTATTTCCAAATAAGGTCACCTTTACTGGCACTGGAGGTTAGAATTTCAACCCACCACAGAGGACAGAACCAGGAGGGCTGTACATGAAAGCAATGAAAAGGAGTGAGTGATATAGCAAAATGATGTGTGTCTCAAAAGAGCTGTAGTTTTTGCAAAAGAGAAGAAAACAAATGGTCCAGAAGTAGTAGTGGGGAGCAAGGAAAACATCCGCCCCACCTCTTGACCCTAAGGTACTGGACATGACAAGAAGCAGCCTTCACATAAGAAGGCAGCAGGGAAAACAGAGCCCTCTGGGTAGAACTAGGTTTCTGTTAGGTAAAAGAGGGCGAGAATGCTGATTAGGGAGCAGCTGGTCAAGAGGGCTCTTGTGGAAGACATGGGAAGATGGAAAAAAACTGGAAGGATGGATTGTATCTAGAAAAAAGGCAGAATAGTATGAGAATCAATGGGAGGGTGGAGGTTAGGCTTACACTTGGGAGTTAACTGATGACTTTGGGAAATGTGGCACATGGTGGCTTTAGTCCTAGTATCTTTGAGGAGTCATCAGGCTCTGGGCTTGGTGACCAGAAAACTGGCTCTCTTGGCCTGGGTTGGTGGCAGCTGCAGGAGCTGCGGGCCCAAGGGCAGTGGTGACCTCTGTGGCCTAAAGTGGAACAGAGTGTAGGGTGAGGTCACTGTCAGTTACCTAGGGCTGAGGTTGGATTCCTCACACTAGCAATTGGAAGTGAGAGGGAAAGCCCAAGGTGAGCTAAGATGTGAACATTTACTTCTCTTAGTTTTGACTGGGAAGGTATCAAAATATCTAAGAGCAATCCCCTGAGTTGGAGGTCTTAAAATGGGGCCCTGTATCTCTCTGCCCCATCTGTGCCAACTTACTCATCCCTACAGAACAATCAAACAAGCAGAAAATGCTCTCTGGTGTTCGAATCTGGGCATTTACCCAGAATCGCCAACCCTCTTCTGAGAGGTGAGGTGAGCATGAACCCTTGTGTTCAAATTCCCCCTCGGTCACTTGCAAACTATGTGACCTTACGCAAATGACTTAAACCTGTCTTCTTCATCTGGGAAAATGGAGACAATAACAGTTCTTACCTCTCAGAACTGTTGTCATAGAGGACTTAATATGTGTAATTGCTTAGCATGGTACTTGGTACATATGAAGCACTATATAAACATTGGTTTTTATTGTTCTTGATTCCCTCTCCCATTTAATCACTTGATACTACCCTGCTTGCTCTAATCTCCTTGGCTCTGAATGCTAACTTGAATAGGTACTTCTGATCCTTCCCCTCTGGGAGCTCTTCCCTGGGCCTGTTTACCTCTAGACCAAAGAAGCCCAGGTCCCTCAACTGTTCCTCATATGATGTGACTGCCGGTGCACCAGCCTAGTTACTCACCTTTGGACACTTAGCACTTTGTCATTGTATCCTTGTTTAAATGGGATGCCCAGAATGTAGTATGGCACTCCGGTTGGGATCTGACAAGTGTAGAGAAGGGAAGAACCGTCTTTTCTCTTGTTCTGGTTCTATACTTCCATTAATGCAGCCGAAAATCTAATTACCTCTTTTGGCAGCATCATCACTCTGTTGGCTCACATTGACTTTACAGTCAAATCGAGGTCTTTTTCATATGTGCTGTTGTTAAACCAGACAGGTATTTTCTCTCCTGTGCTAGAGAAACAAAGCAGCTCTAGCTGCTGTGAGGAAGTCAAGTCCAAGAGTCAAAGCCCAATATCTGTGGGGTTTAGCAATAAAGGAAAGGTTAGCCAGGCAAGCAGTTGGTGGTTGGGGTTCATGGCAGATGCTTCCAGTTGCTTGCCTAAGTAAGGATTTCCCTTTCTTGCTTACTTACAGAATCCCAACTTTGCTCAGAGCAACAATGTGCCAGCTAAAAGTACTGGATTTCCCAGCTTCGTCTCTAGCAAGGAGTGTCAATATGACACAGTTCTAGTCAGAGAGATGCAGGTGATCACTGGGAGGAGTGCTCTGTCCTGAAGAAAAAAGCAAAGCCTCTCTGGAAGGTCCATTGTTCTTAGCCTTCTTGCCCTGTGGCTGTTTCCCCTTATTTCTGTCTATAATACAGACAGGAGGCCCAGAACTGCAGCAGCAGTCTTGTGGCCATGAGACAAAAAGTAAATAGATGAAAGTTGACCCTAAGGAGAGTGGAGATGAAAAGCCAAGGTATTGATGACATTGTTGAACTGTCCTTCCTGTCAGGGAGTTGTTATTGCATAAGACAAAGAAACTTCTATCTATCTAAGCCGCTGTCGTGGAGTTATTATTTACAGCCCAAAGCATACCTAACTGACATAGGGTTATAATATAGGAAAACTAGGGATCCAAACAGAGGGCAAATATGACTAGAGGCATTTAGACATTTAAAAATATAAGTAGGCAGCTAGGGGGATCAGAGGAGTCCATCAGTAGGGCATAAGGACTTAGCCACTGGGTCAGGGCCTGTGGTCAGGACTCTCTCTAGATGGTGGACTAAAAGAGCCTGACCGGACATGGGCCTTGACTGGGGCTGGTGGTCAGGCTGGGTCTCTGACTGGGGGACTTAGACACAGGACATGAGACAGAAGGCCAGGGATCAGAGCTGAGCAATGAGCTAGGCTCGGTGGAAAACCTGAGATCACAGACTGGTAACAAAGGAACTACTTGATCCTGAGTTCCAGTGTACAGGGTGGGGTTACTTCAACCCTTTCTGCCTTAGCACAGACGTAGCCTTCAGGTGAGAGGAAAATTACCCCAACTATGGAAGGAGAGGGGGGGATAGAGGGTGTGATCCAGGCAAAGCCTAACAAGCTTCAGTTTAAGCTGTGCTTTAGCCATCCTGATGTTTTTCTTTCGGGTTCTCAGATTCACCTTAATTACAGGCTCTCATTACCATCTTTTACCCACGACCATTTAAGATCTGAGCTGAACAGAAATTTCCCCATGTAACCATGTTGGCCTCTTTAAATGACTCCCACTTTTTCCTCTGCCTAACTGTCGGAATTTCACCATGGAAAAAAAAACCTTTCCCTCCTCCCTCTACTCCAATCTGTCTTCCTCGCTGTCTGATTTGAGGGCACTCTATCACTGGGCAGTCTTGGTCCCCTTAGAAGTGAGCCAGCTGTAGCCTCCAGCTGTAGCCTCTGCTGACCCGGGAGCAGGTGAAGAGAAAGGGCTGGGAAGAAGACTGGCCAGGGTCCGCCAACTCTGGGAAGCACCAGCCCCCTCCCCACCTGGCTATTCTGTTCCAAGGGCTAGATTAGAAGCCAATGCCTTCCCTACCCCCATCCCAATTTCTTGTGTCATCTAGAGCGAGAGAAGAACTTCCTCCGACTGCTGGTGTGCTACCACTTCTCCTTTGTGTGCAGCGGTTACTGTGTGGGTAAGTTATTGTTATATTGTGCTCCTGTGATAAATGGACCTTTGTGAGACACTTTTCACCCTGTATGCGCTGGGGAGAAGGGAGGGAGTCTTGCCTGAGTGACTTCTCACAGAAAGCTCCAGAGGTGCTCAGAGCTGATAGCCTAGGCCTGGCAGGCTGCTCTTTCATTGGCACTCAAGGGTGTCAATCACCATGGCCCTGCCAATCAGCTCTGAACTAGGTATCTGTAAGCGATTAGCCTTCTTTGTTAAACAGAACACTGAACCCTCCAAGGACTAAACAAAGAATGGCTCTGGAAAGACAGTTCCTAGGTGGGCAGAGGCAGTAGTGCCTGTGTCACTAACTGGAACCCTTTAGTTTTATCCTCCTTCTTCAGGCCCAGTCTCTACTTGATTCCTTACATCTAGGCCAGTCCTAGTTCTTTCAATTCTATGTCTGTTATTTCCCTCCCAGGTGCATTTCTTCTCTCCACCCCTGCTGCTGCTGTCCTTGTTCAGCCCTCAACACCCCTTACCTGGACTACTAACCAGTCTCCTAACCAGTTTCCCTGCCTCAAGTCCCCCACCCAACCCAGTCTCCATCCTGCAGTTAAATCAATCTTCTAAAAATACAAATCTGATTGTGTCTCCTCCTGCTGAAAACCTTTCAACCTCTCTCATGGCTTTTAGTACCCTTGGGAGAAAGTCCAAACTACTTAGCATGACACCCAGGGCCCTTCATGATTTGGCTCCTGCCAAATCCTCAGCCTCATTTTTGGCAGTGCTCCCATTTCACACCTAGTCACAATGAACTACTTTGCAGGTTTCTGAGCATGCCATTCTTGGCTTTGCTCCTGGGTATTTACACATGACATTCCCTCTGCCTGGGACATCCTTCACGCACCACCTTCTCTCCTATTTGTCTAGCCAGTTCTTACTCATCCCTTAAGACTTCGACTAAATTCCCTCAGCCCAAGACACATATTTCACTCCTGTCTTTATCTCTGATGCTTAGTTCAGTGTCTGGAACATAACAGATCCTCAATAGATGTTTGCTGAATAAATGAATGAATGAATGCCCCCAACTCAATTGGCTGTGTGCAAAATCATCTCTGAGGGATGCTGGCAGAAATGATCAGTCTCTTCCTCTACAGGAGGGAGAACACTTCTCCCTCTCACTCATAGCACCCTTATTACTCTGGGTTGCAATACGTTCTCTAAAATATCTGCCTCCCTAATTCACCTGTGAGTATCTGAAGGGCAGGGCCATGTCTGACCCACCTCAGTCTCCTACTTAGTCCCTAGCACAGTGCTTGGAATATAATAAATGAGCGTCCCAAATGCCTGACAGTTTTGTCCCTTGTCTCACATTCCTCTACTCTCTTCCCCACAAGCTCTCACCACCAATACAACCAAACTGTCATATTCGTGGCTTCACAACCATACATGGCTCCTCCTCCTCGCTGAAACTTTTCACCTGCCTTCCTCTTACCTGAAATGCCCTCCTCACCCACCCACCCACTTACCCACTCAGATTCTGCTACTTCTTTAGGAACCAGCTCAAATTCCCCCTCTTTCAAAAAACTTTCCTGTATCTACCTCAGCCCATCTCTGAGCAGTGCTAACAATGCCCACCCATCTCATTCAGCCCTGGGCAACTCCTTGTTTTTCTCAGGGGAAACCCCAGACTCCAGGAGAGAAAGGACTCTCTCATGGCATGTTCAGTGGTAGAACTATGACCTGAACGCTAGTCTCCAATCCATAAATCCTCCCACCTCCCACGAGCCAACATGTATGCCTCATCTGTATATTCTTCATGCAGACTACGGCCATCTTCCACCTTTCCTGGGCTTTGACTGGAGTGTTTAAAGTTCTAGAGCCAGACTGCCTGGGTTTCTCTCTTAGCTTCACTGGTTACTAGCTGCATATCTCTAAGCAACCTAACTCTTCTAAACCTCAGCTTCCTCATATGTAAATCAAGATAACAGCCGTGCCTATCTCATTAGATTGTTGTGAAGATTAAATGAATAATGAATGTAAAGTGCCTAGAGCAGTACCTAGCACCTAGTATATGCTCTATAAAGGCTATTTTCTTTATTGTCAGTATTCTTAATAATGAACGAATCCTTACTGTTCATGGTTGATTAAAAATTAGAGGTGGGAGTTGCTGGGGTAGGAGGGAATGAGAAAGGAAACAGACGACCGGAACAGTCTGAGATTTGGTGGAATCCAAACAAGGTTAGTGGCGCGGCAGGACGTTTGTTCGTCTGAGTTAGTGCCATGTGACTCTGTGAGGGCCCCAAGCACATGGTTCAATCCTGGCGGCGCAGCTTCCCTAACTCTCGCTCAGCTATTCTCAGCGGCCTGTAGGGGGAGCCAGGAAGCTAGGACGGGGGAGAGGCTGCTGAAAATCTTACTAAGGGCAGAAACGACACCCCATCGCTACTACCCATCTTAGCCCACTGTCTTGCCCCCTCCAGGACGCTCTCCAAGCTCTGTCCTCTGCGGCGGCTAAACTGGGAGCTGTCCTTCAGCACCACGGGCCGTCTTGGCCTCGGGCAGGACAGTGAGGGCTGGCGGAGTTAGGGACACGGGACTGGTCCGATCCGCAGCCGGCTCCAGCGTCGCCTAGTCACGGGGACGGGGGCGGCGACCCAGGGTGGCAGCGAGATGCTACGGAGGTGCCTCCTGCCTTCTGCCTCTAACAATCACCCTCAGAAGTCCCCGAGCCCTCGGGGGGAGCGAGCAGCCACCCCAGGGAAGGAGGCGGGCGCCTGGGTCGGCGGGGGAGGGGGGGCACCGGGGCCTGGGACTCAGCGTGCGGCGTGTGCACGCGGGGAGCGGGCGGATGAACGGAGGCGCTGAAGTGAATGGAGTTGGGGGTGGACTGGAAACATCCCCAAACAGCACAGGCTGCGGCCGGCTGGGGTGGGGGGGTGGCGGGGGGAGTCCTGAGGCGCAGGCGCAGTCGGGGCCCCAGTCCCGCTCCCTCCGCCTCTTCGTGCCTCTTTCTCCGCCCTGCTCCCCCCCAAACACACTCGCACACGGGCTCTCAAGGTGTTCTCCGCACAGCGGAAGATGGCGACAGACTGAGGGGGCATGGCCAGCGGGAGCCACGGGGCCATGCCGCTCGGCGGCAGCCACAGCGGTGCGAACGAAAGGCGGAAGCGAGAGGCGCACTAAGTAAAGCCCCGCGTCGGCGTCCGGCGCCTGTGGCGCCGCCCGGAGCCAGGTGGCCCGCCCGAGCTGGAACTCCGGGAGCAGCGGGAGCGGAGCCGGAGCAGAGCTGACCCGGGACCGGCCCCGGCCCCGGCGAACGGCCAGAGCGCGAGCGAAGCCCGAAGGGCCGGGCAGCGGGCCGGCCGGAGGGCCTAGGAGGGCGCGAGCGAGGCAGGGAGCGGCGCGGAGCGGGCTGCCGGCGGGCAGACGGGCGGGCGGGAGCGGAGCAGCGCGGCGCCGGGCGAGCGAGTGGAGCGGAGCGCGGCGGCCGGGCCCGCACGGCGGCGCTGAGGGGCGCAGAGCTGCGCCGAGCCGAGACGGCCCGAGCGGAGTGCGAGCCGGGCGGCTGCCGGCGCGGAGTGGAGTGGCGCGGAGCCCAGGGCAGCTGAGGGGCCCGACACTATGAGGAGTGCGGCGCCGCCGCCGCAGCCGCCACCGCCCCACTGCCCCGCACCGCCCCCCGCCGGGACATCGGGCAGCGCCTAGCGGGCCGGGCGGCCGCGCCCGGGCGGCGTGCGAGGGAGCGCGGGAGGGGCGGGGGGACGGCGCGAGCGCGCCCCGCCACTCCGGCCTGAGCGGGGCCCCGGGCCGGCCGGCCTGCCTCGCCATGCAGCCCCCGAGGTAGAGCCTGGACGGCGCCTAGGAGCGCGGAGCGGCGCGCAGCCCGCTCGCCCGCCCGCCCGAGACGGCCGTCCGGCCTCGCGCCTGCCTGCTCCCTCCAGCCCGGACCCCCCCTGAAATATGTTCAGGGGCGCTTGGATGTGGCCCGGGAAAGACGCCGCCGCGCTGACTATCTGCTGCTGCTGCTGCTGCTGGGCTCCCAGGCCGAGCGACAAACCTTGCGCCGACTCCGAGCGGGCGCAGCGATGGCGACTATCCCTGGCATCCCTGCTCTTCTTCACCGTGCTGCTCGCTGACCATCTGTGGCTGTGCGCTGGGGCCCGGCCCCGGGGCAGGGAGCTGAGCAGCGCCATGCGGCCGCCGTGGGGGGCCGGCCGGGAGCGGCAGCCGGTGCCTCCTCGTGCGGTGCTGCCACTGCCGCCGCCCGGCCAGCCCAGCGCGCCCCCAGGCACCTGCGGCCCGCGACACAGCAACCTGACCAAAGCAGCCCCCGCCGCCGGTCCCGGGCCGGACTGCGGCGGCGTCCCAGAACCCACGGGGCTGGACGCAGCTTGCACCAAATTGCAATCTTTGCAGAGACTTTTCGAGCCGACCACCCCAGCGCCCCCTCTGCGGCCCCCGGACTCCCCCTCCCGTGCCCCGGCCGAGTTCCCCACCGCCAAAAAAAACTTGCTCAAAGGCCACTTTCGGAACTTCACTCTTTCCTTTTGCGACACCTACACGGTCTGGGACTTGCTGCTGGGCATGGACCGCCCCGACAGCCTGGACTGCAGCCTGGACACCCTGCTGGGGGACCTGCTGGCCGTGGTGGCTAGCCCGGGCTCCGGGGCCTGGGAGGTGTGTAGCAACTGTATCGAGGCGTACCAGCGGCTCGACCGACATGCTCAGGAAAAATATGACGAGTTCGACCTCGTGCTGCATAAATACTTACAGGCAGAAGAGTACTCAATCCGGTCCTGCACGAAAGGCTGTAAGGTAGGGACTGGCGTCTGCGGCCACAACGGCTGCTTCGGCGGCGGCGGGAGCGGCGGTGGCTGTGGGACCGGGAGAAAAAAAGATTTCCCCCTCATCTCCCCATCACCCCCACCGTTCTCAGGGCTTCACGAGGAGTGCTACCTTGGGACCCTCCCCGGAGAAGGGGCCTCAGGGATTCAGGTCAGGTAATCACCTGACCAGGTTCTATTAATTCTGGGTTTGGGCACCATCAGAACTGGGGCTTCCTGGCGCCCGGCCCCCGCATGAGGAGGGAGGGGTCCCTGGGTCCCAGGGGCTGGCAAAAGGATGGAAAGAGGGATATGGCTCCCCCAGCTCCCATCCTCAGCCGGCCGTGCCCCTTTCCTTTCCTGAACTGAAAAGTCTTGGGACTGACTGGTGCAGGGGAAAGGCCAATGGGTGGGGGGGATATTTGGCGACCTAACCCTCACCCTTTGGCCCCTGCCAGTGGGCGAGAGGAGGGGGTGCTCCTGGTTATGGGGCACAGCACACTGTTGACCTTATATGACCTGAGGTGGCTGGTCAGAGCCTAGGCAGGTGGATGCCTGTTTTCTCCCAAGGAGGGAACCTGCCAGCCCCTCCCTCTGCCCTGACAAAAGAAGGAGCTGGGAGCCAGGCACAGCAGCTTGTGGGAGGGCCACTGAAGGCTGGTGCATTACAAAAGTCCCAGTGCCTTCCCTGCGCCCTGGGGTGGCAGTGGAGGGAAAGCTGGCTTTCTGGCTGCTGGGGACATCCAGAGGAGAGGCGAGGCCGCTGCGGAATGGGCCTGCCTAGGGCAGAGCTGAGTGTTGAGAAACTTCTTGACCCTTAGCAGGGTCGTTGTGGACATTGGGTGTATGGTGACGCGGTGCTACTGCCCTGTTCGAGCAGCTTGGCCAGGTGGCCTGCCTCTGAAAGGAAAGAGAA
This sequence comes from Sus scrofa, assembly GCF_054392235.1. Lineage (NCBI taxonomy): Eukaryota > Metazoa > Chordata > Mammalia > Artiodactyla > Suidae > Sus > Sus scrofa. Next base: position 65,641,365 of record NC_139401.1, read on the forward strand.
CAGCAAGGTCAAAGGGTCAAGTGAAGAGGAGACCAGGTGGGGTGCTGGCCTCACCCATTCTTGAGCTGGGGGCTGAGAGCTGGAGAAAGAGACACTTGCCTCCCCCTGAGGCTTTGGGGAGGGGCAGAAAGTGCCCTTTTCCATCGAACGTGACCCCTGTGGACTTTTGCATGGTTCCACACTCTTGGTGGGCTCCTTAGGGATTTGGGCAGGGGATTGGGAAGGCCAGGGGTAGCTCCTTGCTCCTGACTTCACTTTCTCATTCTCCTTTTTCCTGTTCTCGTAACCTAGCAGTCTCCCTCCCGCCTCCCTCAGCCTCAGCTGACTCACTGCCTCACTCACACTACCAAATGAGATATTCCACTTCTTAAAGGTGTACAGACAGATAGACACACACACACTGCCAAACAGTACCACCACCACCCCGGGCAAAGTCACAAAGAGATAGAGAGAGGTCGTCACACCCAGAAACAGTGCCACAGAAGCTTTCATGGTGTCATACTCACACACATCTCTCCAGGATGCCAGAGACACACAGGCAGAAGTACTGTCACATTTAAAAAGGACACATTTTGTCATATAGACATAGAGACACACATCCTTGATGTCAGCCACAGATACTCAGTGCGAGCAGAGGGATGTGGGCCACTAGCAGATGGAATAAAGGATGTCTGTTTTTTGTGGCCTTCCCTCCAACCCCGTGGCCCAGCCTCCCCCCCCACACACACACAATCTCCAGGATGAAAGACAGACTGTGCCACAACTTCCGGTGGGGTTCTCTCCAGGTCATAGTTGGCTTCAAGTTCTGTCTGATCCAGCACTATGTAACAGTTCCTCATGTTGATTATTTTTACCAAAATCAGTTTGGTGGAGGAGAAAGACAACTGATCTCTTGGATTCTGAAGGTCCAATCGACTCTACCACTTGTTCGTAGTGTGACCTTGGGCATGTCACTTCACATCTCCAAGCTTTTGTTTCCTCGTTCGAAAAACAGGGATAATAATCCTTGCTCTGCCCACATCCTGAATCTTTTGTGAGATTGAAGAGGTAGCTAATAGCATTTTGTAAGAATAATGTAACTCCGGACAGTGATGTCGTGCTTAGGGTTTGCAGCCTTTCTCACTTATATGATGAGATCACAACTGCCTGGGGAGGCTGGTAATGTCAGCACCATTAGCCCCATTTTACAGATGAGGAAACTGAGGTAGGGTGTGTGTGGGGGGGCTCAAGCAGTTTACCCAAGGGCCACTCTGCTAACGAGCAGGAGTGCCAGACCTCCAACCCGCATGGCGTCGGTGCTAAGCCCAACGCTTTTGCCATGGTCTCTCTCTCATCAGGTTCGCATTGGCCGGGGCCCTCCCTATTCTCCTTTGTCTCCTTGTTGCTGTCATGCTTTCCCTCTCAAGTGAACTCCGCCTGCTCTCTTGCTGCCTGCTGTGCCGGGAGAAGGGCAGTGCCAGCTCCACAGCTTTCTTCCTGTCTTTCCCACCCTCTCCAACTCTGTCTCCCTCCACTGAGGCCTACACCCACAGGCCTCTCGATTCCTGCTATATTACAGGCCCTACAGGAAAAGACAGCCCTGCTCCCCTCCTTCCTGCAGCCCCTCTCTCTTTACCCCAGTTCCCCGCCTCTATCCTAGACCTTTTTTTGCAAATCCCAAGCCTGCCCCTCAGCTCCAAGCCCTCCTGTCCAGCCTTCCCCCGAAATGATCCCTCGGAGGTAAGGCTCCATCATCAAAGCTTATCATGGGTAGAGAGCCCACAGCCCCCTACCAGAGCGAGGAGGCTCCCCCTGCTGCTGGAAACCAAACCTGGAGCCTCTGCTCCGGGGCCAGGTGACCCCCATCCCCAGAGACCTGTCCCAGGCATCTCAGTTAGATCTTTCCTGGGCAGCCCCAGAAACCCTTTTCTCTCCCTTTGCAATATCTGCCCCTGTTTTGGGCCACACAGGGCCCCACGCATCATACCTGTCCTCACTGCTGCCTGTGACACCTCCCAATTTAGTACCAGCTACCACATTTCCTTAATGTGCGACTGACTTCCTCTCGCACAGCAGAGCGATGATAACTTAGGCAGACCGATGCCCATCCCCATCCTGGCCTCCCCCAACCCTGGGGCCACGCTCCACCCCTCCCTTACCTCCCTGTGCACGCAGCCCCTGAAGTCCTTACCACCCCCTCTGCTTGGCCCTTCTGGCCCTGCGGACGGTTTATTAGACCCCACCTCACTCCCCCAACCCTCTCCATCTCCCAGCCCTGCTCAGCCCCACCTGGTTCTGATGACCTCTGCCCCTCCCCTACTCCAAATTCAGGATAGTTTTATGGGGGCAGTGGTGGAGATGGGGACAAACCCCAGCCTCTTCTCTAATGGCTCTGATCCTAGAGGGGCTAAGACTCCCAAGAGAAGGCTGGTTCTCAGCTCTCTCACCAGCCGTAGGGCCACATCCATAAAGGTTTAGTGGCAAGGAAGGAAGTGATAGTTCTGTTCTCTTCTGGACTGGCCCACACCCACCTGTGTATTAGGTTCTGGGTCTCACACAGAGCAAAAACCCAAGTTCTCCCGGACAGAGTGGAAGGAGCTGTTTCATCTGGAGAAGAGGAGACTCAGGCAGCTGTGGTTTCCGACTTCAGACCTCAGAAGAGCTGTCAGGGTGCAAAAGGAGAGGCACGCCCTGCTTCGCCCCAGAGGGACTTTGTGGTTAGAACATCTTGTGTTCAAACCCAGGTCTGTTCTGTATTACTTGTGTGACCTTGAGCCAGGGACTTCAGCTCTCTCAGCCCCACTTTTCTCATCTATAAAATGGAGTCAATTCACCAGAACAGCCCTATGAGCTCATTATTAAGTCTGCCCAGTACCTAGGTGTGGCATATCAGAACTATTATCAATTTTTCCCTTCTCAAGAGGAAACTAACAGAGTGCCTTGAGAGGAAGTGAGTTCCTGCTCCTTGGGGAAAGGTCTGGCCTGATTCAGGCCATCCCCTGGAGGAAATGCTGTGGAAATGACTCTGACTCCAGATTATAGGGCAGGTTGGACCAGCCGACCTCTGAGATCTGTGTCAGCTCAGAGTTCAGGCCAGTGAGCAGGGCCTGCTCCCTGAATAGTAGTACTGGAGGGGAAGGGCCACGGAAGGAGGCCTAACACCCCCACACAGGGGAGGGGGCTGCCAGAGCCAGCACCTCGCCTTCTACCCATACCCGTTGGGGCCCTGCTCTTCCTCCACTCCGGCTGGCAGCTGTTTCTGCCTCGCTGCCTTCCTCTCTCCTCCCACCTGCCACAGCTTTCCTGCCAAGCAGGACTCCCAGGCTAATGCTGGTGCTGAGAGCAGAAAGCTTGGGGCACCAGGCAAAGGGCAGGAGCCCCAAGTTGGCAAGTGGTCCCTGTTGTCACTCAAGCTTGCAGGCGAGGAGCAGCACCCCACAGCCAGCCTCCTTGTCCTAGGATTTTTGTGGGCAGAGAAGGTACCCTGGTCCATGTTTAGGAGTTGGAAGAAGGGGGAGGCAGTCAGGAAGCAGCCTCCCAGGAACCATAGCGAAGCCTCCACTGAGGAGGGGCGTCTAGGTCCACAGAAGCTCATTGCCCAGGATCAGGGTATTGGGCTTCTGGGAAGTGCCAGGGAGCAAGAAGAGGCTGTGTTTGTAGCTCAGACAAAAGATAATGGGGATTAAACATGGGAGTGGGTACGTGGCCTCATGCTGCCTCCACCTCTCCAGAACCCCTTTGCCTCCATCCTGGCCCATCCACTCCCAATCCCCATATTCCTCCCAAGTTTTGACCCGCACCCAGCACCCCCCACCCACATACCAATGACCCCACAACCTTCCTGGTCTTCTACTAGAAGGTCACCCTAGACCCTTGCCACACCACACCCGCCCCTCTCTCTCTAATCCTTATCCCCACACTTAGACTCTTCAACCCCCGCTTCTCTCCACAGTTACCTCCACCTACTCCCACCCCTGTCCTCCCCCCAGTGCCCCTCCTTGCTCCCTTGTAATGGCAAGCCCTTTCTCATCTCCAATCCTGCTCCACTCCCATCATCTTTCACCTCTATCTCACGCTCACCCAACCTTTACCCCACATCCTATCCCTCTTCTTGCCTCATCCCCTAACCCTCGCCCCTGCTCCCGCCACTGCACCTCTTGCCCTGGTCACCTCTATGTCCCCTGACCCTTCACATCCCTCATACCCCATTCACACTTCACCTCTCTGATCCCCATCCCTCCTCCTGCCCCCCGTTTCAGCTTCTGGTCCCCTCTTCTGTCCCGTTTCTCCCTCTCACTCTTTTTCTCCTTCCACCTTCTCTCCTCCCCACTCAGGGTGGATGTGTGCGCATATGCATGCACACACACTTAGACACATAGACACACACACAGACATACGGTCTTCTTCATGGCGACTTCCCATCCTTCCCACAGGCTGGTGCCTGACTACTATAGTCACCATAGCAACGGGAACCTCCAGAAAGGATAAACTGGTATCTCCTGAAGGTGGGGGCAGGGGGAGTTAGGTGGAGGAAGGGAGCCCAGCAGCCTCCCACCCAGTCTCATGGTCTGGCTGGAAGAGTCTGCTGAACACAGTGGAGGTGATGGTGAGGAAAGGGAAGACGGTGGGTGGGGCTGAGATTAACAGAGCGTCAAGGATCTCTGAACATAGCACAAGTACAAGAGGGTGCCTCTAAGCCACTAGGGTGCATGTCGGTCTCCTCCCCAGGCATCAGCGCCTCAGGGAAAGGGCACACCCACCCTTCAGTGTGTGGGTGCGTATGTAGGACGGCACCTCAAGCTTGAGGGTGGGAGTTCGCCCTAGAAAAACTTCTCTCTCAGGGCAGTTCTTTTGTGTTCCCACCCTCTGAGGCTGTTTACCCGCTGCGTGCCCAAGCAGACTAGGCATCAGACCTGCCCCTTGCCCCCAGCCCACCTCTCAGCCACATGTGGATTCCAGCTGCAGGTGTATTCTGGAAAGCCAAGGGCAGCTTGGGTCTGAGGGGGTCTCTACAACTGTGGGCCTCCAGAAGCACCACCCTCCGATCCCGACCCAGGTGGCCCCTGGGAAATAGGGAGATTGTGTTCCTGTGGATGCAGGTGTGCAGAACAGGGAGTGAACAGGGATGCTGGACCAGGCTCTTCTCCCCAGGCATGAGAGAGGGTTCAGAAAAGCCTGAATTTTTGACACCTCAAGCCAGGTAAGTGGTTAGAGGGGAGACCAAAGGCACCAGATGAGCTGCAGCTGGCCCTGGGGAAAGAAGGAGTTACCACAGAGTGACAGGGGCTGCCAGGGCCAAAGCTCCTTTTTGAATGGATTCTGGAGAAAGGAGCTGGAACCCAAGCCACACGTCTCTGGGCCAGAAGGAGAAGGCAGGCTGGCGCCAAAGACGAAAGGGAAAGGGGAAAAGAAGACTGCCAGCTTTCAAGTGCCTGGGAGATGCCAGGGGCTTTATGTGCGTCCGTGAACTCATTTAATCCTGGCAGGCAGGTACTCTCATTATCCCCTTTTTACAAATGTGACAACTGAGGTTCAGCGAGGGCAAGTGACCCACCCAGGCCACATAGCTAAAAGGTAGGGGGACAATCATACAAATCCAGGCTACACCTGTATAAAGAAAATTTTAATAAGCTCCTCCAGCCGTCAGAGGCAATGCCCAGCTGGCTACTGAGAGGCTGGAGTGAGAAGCTGACCAGCCACAAGGGAAGGCCAGCAGCACCTACTGACAACCTGTAGGGCCCTCCTGGAGTGTAGGGTGTTCAGTACCCTAGGCTCTTGCCTCTGAGCCTTAGTGGCAACCACCAGTGTCCTCTTGGGATAGTGACAGAGGATGGGCATGTGGACAGGAAACATTTGCTCCCTCCTTTTTCCTTAGGCTCTGCCAAGGAGGTGGAGGGAGCTGGGCTCCTCTTGCCTGGAAGGGAAGGTGTCTGTTATATTCTCAGCCCCAATCTGCTGGAAGGACTAATCAGGGCAGGAAGGGAATAGGTCCCCTAGGCAGGCCTAGTGCAGGCCTGAGCCCCACCCAGCACCTGCTGGGAGAGCCAAAAGAGGAAATGGTGAGACCTTGTCACCCCAGAGCCTGCTGAGGCCTGGCCTGGGCTTTGGACACCCAGTTCCCATGCCACAGTTTTGTTGAGGCTTCTCTTGGGAATAAAAGGAAGTGCCAACTCACCAAGCCCTGCCTGGAGAAGGACAAGTGGTGGTGGAGGGTGTTACCATTGTTTCTTGTCTTTGTTTTTTGTTTGTTGGTTTGTTTTTGTTTTTTTTGCTTTTTAGAGCCACACCCACGGCAAGTGGAGGTTCCCAGGCTAGTGGTCTAATCAGAGCTACAGCTACCAGCCTACACCACAGCTCACAGCAACACTGGATCCTTGACCCACTGAGCAAGGCCAGGGATGGAACCCACAACCTCATGGTTCCTAGTCGGATTCGTTTCTGCTGTGCCACGATGGGAACTTTTTGCATTTGGCTTTGAGCAGATAACATGGCCACCTGACTGATCTGTGCAAGGTGAGCATATCTGCTCATTGCTGAACTCAACTGAAACTTCCAACCACATTAATCCTTCAGAGCTATTATAGATACGGAATATTTTAAAAATACTTTTTTTTTCCAATTGCCAAAAAAAAAAAAACCCAAATGGTGTAATTTTGAAAAATAGAAATGTATCAGGCAGAAATTCCCAGAGATGCCCTTAATGTTATATTGCATTTCCTCCTAATATGTATTTTTGTGGCATAGTTCTTTACTGTGGTAAAATATACATAACATCAAATTCACCATTTTAACCATTTTTAGGTGTGCAATTCAGTGGCATTAAGTATATTTGCAATGTTGTGCATCCATCTCCTGTTCATTTCTAAAACGTTTTTATCGCCTAAACATAAAGTCTTTACCCATTAAATAATAACTCTCCATTCCTCCCTCCCTCCAGTGCTTGGTAACCTCTATTCTACTTTCCATCTCTATGAATTTGACTATTCTAGGTAATTCATTTAAGTGGAATCATACACTCTTTATCCTTCTGTGTCTGGCTTGTTTCATTTAACATAATGTTTCTGAGGTTCATCCATGTCGTTCATTCTTTTTACAGTTGAATAATATTCCATTTTCTGGATATACCACATTTTTTAAATTCATTCATCTCTATGGACACTCAGGTTTTTCCACCTTTGGGTAATTACGAATAAAGCTGCACCACCAATATGAACATTCTTGGACAAATTTTTGTGTGGCCCTATGTTTTTGTTTTTTCTCCATCCTTTGGCTATTGTAAATGCTGTTGTAAACGTTGGTATACAAGTATCTGTTTGAATACCTGCTTTCAGTTCTTTGGGGTATACATTCAGATGTGGACTTGCTGGATCATGTAGTAATTCTGTATTTAACTTTTTGAGGAACCTCCATACTGTTTTCTATAGTGGCTGCACCAATTTATATTCTTATGAGCAAGGAACAGGGTTCCAGTTTCTCCACATTCTTGTCAACACTTACTCTTTTCCATTTTTTTTTTATAATAGCCGTCCTCATAGATGTGACCATATATTTTTACATAGTTGAAATCATACAGTTTTTTACTCTGCTCTTTTTAACTTATTGCTAATAAGTTATACTGAGTATCTTTCCATTTAATTAAACATTCACAAACATCATTCTTGATGAGTATACAATATTCCATCCCATGAATATAGTGCAGTTTCTTTAACTAGTCCCTTATCATTAGGTATCTACTTTCAACTTTTATTATTATAAATAATGCTGTGATGGATATCTTTGTCAGCTCCATGATTCCTTTTTTCTAATAAATGCTATCTCAATCATTTTTTCTTATTTCTCTACTTTGCTGACTCTCTTGAATCACAAAATAATGCACCCTTGTTGTACTGAATCTAACAATACAGAGGTTTATCAAGAAAACATTTAATAATCCTCTTGTTCTCTTCGCTCCCAGTCCAACTGCCCTGAGGTCATTGATGTCACCAACAGTTTGGTGAGTATCCTTCTGTCCCTCTCTCTGAGCATAGATCAACATTTGCACACAAAATGACTTTTTCTTTCCCTTGTTTTGCATACAGTGGAAGCATATACAATAATTCTGCAGGATGAATGATGGGGACTATTCTGACAAAATCAAAGAGCATTAACCTAAGGCTTTTGACATATGAATTTCTTTCTTACCAGTTTTTTCCCTTGGTGGTTGTAGTTTATACCCTCACCAAAAGTGTGAGACTAATTTACCACCCTTGTCTAGTACTGCATATCATGTTTTTTAAACTTATTTGGAGCTGAAATATAGTATAGCATTGGCTTATAATTTGCATTACTTAGGACATACATTTGTTTTTCTTGTTTATGGGCCATTTGTATTGTCTGTTTTTATTATTGATTTATATGTACTCTTTTATATGTATTAATGATTTTTTCTGATTACATTTGTGGCAGGATTTTTTTTTTCATTTATTATTTGAATCTTAGAGCCGAAGAGAGGGCATGGGAAAGAAAGGAACTATCTCAAGCACTTTTTATATAGTTTCTCTCACTTAATACTTACATCCGTCTCGTGAAGTACATGTATATTTATCCCCATTTTACATTAAGAGAAGGCAGGAGTTCCCGTCGTGGCGCAGTGGTTAACGAATCCGACTAGGAACCATGAGGTTGCAGGTTCGGTCCCTGCCCTTGCTCAGTGGGTTAACTATCCGTTGTTGCTGTGAGCTGTGGTGTAGGTTGCACACTCGGATCCTGCTTTGCTGTGGCTCTGGCGTAGGCCGGTGGCTACAGCTCCGATTCGACCCCTAGCCTGGGAACCCCCATATGCCGCGAGAGCGGCCCGAGAAATGGCAAAAAGACAAAAAAAAAAAAAAAAGAGAGAGAGAGAGAAGGCAGACTCAGAGAGGTTAGGTAACGAGCTCAAGTCATCCAGCTAATAAGAGTCGGAGCTGGGATATGAATCCAGGTCAAATCCAGGGATTCATTTGCCAGAAGGCAATGGTACTACCCAATCTGTACCAGTCTGATTATTCTATAGATAAAGCTTTGTGCACTAGTTACTTTGCAGACATCATTTACAGGTTTAGGATAGGTGCTTTTTTATCTTCATTTTTCAGATGAGGAAAGTATAGATCAGGGAATTTAAGTAAATTGTAAGGTCTCATAACTGGTGACTGTTTGAGTTAAAGATGTTTGACCCTGTCTTCTCCCCATACGGCTGCCTCCCTATGGACCATCTTCTTGGATCCAAATTGAGACCTAGAGAGGGAGAGTACTTTACTTACAGTCACATAGCAAATTAGTCACTGAGTCCCTACCTCTTACAGAGGACCTGTCCAAATTCACATAGCCAGTTAGAGGCAGAGCCAGAATTTGAACCCAGCTCTGACTAACTCTTCACCTAATGGAGCAAAGGCTTATAAATGAAAAACATTTATGGAGCAAGCTGGGGAGAAGGAGCAATTAGGTAGAGTGTGTAGCTGCACTGCAACCTTTCTGAAAGAATGGACTCATATTGGACAGTCTTCTAGCACAAGGCAGTTCCAGAAGCCCTTAAATGACAAAACCTAGGATAGGAGAACTCTTGTCCAAAGGCAAGAAAACCCTTCTACGAAAACTGCCTTCCCATCACCAGTTGCCAAAGATTAGAGTAGGAACAGTTGCCTCTCTTCAACACTCCCAGGGGTGGGTGTGTGTGTGTGTGTGTGTGTGTGTGTGTGTGTGTGTGTGGTGCATGCATGCATGCCTTTAGAGGAAAGAAGAAAGAGGGTGCTTTGATGGGGGAATGGAAATGCTCATTTCTAGCCCCTAGTACCCAAATGTTCTTCCCTCCACACCCCCTTACACATAAAACCTTACTCACACGGGGAATAAGCTAAATACACTGTAGAAAAATCACTCTCCCTTCCAGTCCTAGAAATCTTTCCCCAGTTTGACCTGAAATTACATCAGAAAGATGTGGTTCACTACTTCAATGGTGGTAGTGAAATGGAGGGACCATCTGAAGGAAATGGTGCCTAAGAGCTTGGGCACTGAGGTCGAGGTAAACCTGGCTTCAAATTCCAGTTTGAAATCTGTCTTCTCCATAAAAATTGTTGAGACCTTGAACATACTCTTTCATCTCTCTTGAAACCTCACTTTCTTTTCATTCAAAACTAAGAAATAGGGTCAATTTGAGGCTTCAGTGACAGACAAGATGTTGATCTCTTAAAAGCACAGTGCCTGTGAGATAAGAAGTACTCAAGAAATGGTAATCACCATTATTATTATGGGCTGTGTGGCCTTGGACAAGCTATTTAAACTCTGGTCTTTCCTGTCCTCACCTGCAAATATGTCTCCATCTCATCAGGTGGTTGTGAGGATTCAATGAGTTGATGTCAGTTGCTTAGAACAGAGCCTGGAGTATAGTAAGCACTTAATAAATGGTAGCTATTATTATTCTCACCTTAATTAGATGTGTTTAATCTAAATGACTGCTTAATGCTCAATTGAGATTGACAACACTTTCCCTTAGGAGAATGGAAAGGTAATTTGGGAGCAGGAGTTGAAGTGTCTGGCATGGGGTGCGGGGGGGTGGGGTAGAGTGGAAGGTTAGGAGCCAGAAGGCACATGGAGAGATTGTAGTGAGTGAGAGCACAAAGATGCACTCAGGTAGGGGAGGGAAGAGGCAGAGATGGAAGGGAATCCAAAGCCTTGATTTACATCATCCCCAGAGACCAAATACAACTGACAGGTCCTTTTATTAGATCTCTGTTCTCCCCAGGCTCTCATCTGTTTAGCAAGGCACTGTGTTTGGGGACGGTAGTAAGGTAGGGGCAAGGAGGTGGTTTCACAGTGATCCCTGCAGGAAGCTGGAGATTTCTGCCTGGGCCAGGGCCCAGGACTAGCAGTGTGACATGCCCGGGAGGAGGCAGACAGACATGCCCGGGAGGAGGCAGTGGAATTTTATGCCACACACGTTTGTGTGCAGTGTCACTGGCACTATTTTTGTCGCGGGTGGCCTGCCCAGCTGTTGGGCACAGAAGCCCCCAAAGTTCCTGTCCTCTCATAGTAGTTCTTCTCTTTGGCTGTGGGACCACTTTTAATTCCGTTGGCCTGTTAAGCTTACCTGGCCCAAGCCCATGGCCCAGACAGTGGTGATGGAATAGATGATCCATGATTACACAGTTCAGGGCCTGGGGCTTTGTAGCTGAGTCTGGAGAGGTTGGTCAGGTCAGGTCTTGGGGATTTTGTTTTGTTATTTTTGAGGTTCATGGATGCATATTACTTTATATTTAAGACATAAAGGCTATACACACACACTCTCTCCAGAGTGAAACACTTGTAGCTTTTTCTTCTGATATTTATCATCACATTTTTAATGGTATACCAATACTGCTGCTATTTCTTGACTTTCTGTTTTAAATATCTTCGTGCAAACAAAGATACACAAACACACACATAAACACATGTGTATATCTATCCCATATATAGATATATACCCTTGTAGCTTCTATAGTTTTTTCATTTTTTTATTGTCATTATTTTTTTGATACACCCATGGCATATGGAAGTTCCCAGGCCAGGGATTAAATCTGAGCTGCAATGTCAGATCCTTAACCAACTACACTGGGACGTGATTGAACCTGCATAGTTGTGGAGACAATGCTGGATTCCTAACCTGCTACACCACATGGGGAAATTCTCTCTTTTAAATTGTATATAATGTAATGTCTTTTCGGACTTTTTTTTTTTTTTTTTTGGCTTTTTAGGGCTGCACTCGCAGCATATGGAAATTACCAGGGTAGGGGTCAAATCAGACCTCTAGCCACCGGCCTGTGCCACAGCCACAGCAACTCGGGATCCAAGCCACGTCTGCAGCCTACCCTGCAGCTCATGGCAATGTCGGATCCTTAACCCACTGAGCGAGGCCAGGGATCAAGCCTGCATCCTTATGGATGCAGATTCGTTTCCACTGCGCAATGATGGGAACTCCTAATGTCTTTTAAATGATCTAGATCTTAATGGTTACAAATAAAACAGAAGCCCTCTGCTCCAACCCTAAGACTCACTCTTCAGAGTTAAATACTTCCATATCTCTTAGCAATTTCTTCTGATATTTACCTTTACATCTCTGAATGGTATGCCAATTTTTAAAATTTTTTCGTCTTTTAGGGCCACACCAGTGGCATATGGAGGTTCCCAGACTAGGAGTGAAATAGGAGCTGTAGCCACTGGCCTATGCCAGAATCATGGCAACTCAGGATCTGAGCCATGTCTGTGACCTACACCACAGCTCAAGGCAACACCACATCCTTAACCCACTGAGCGAGGCCAGGGATTGAACCCATGTCCTCATGGATACTGGTTGGGTTCATTAACCACTGAGCCATGACAGGAACTCCATAGACTTTTAATTTTATTACAGGGGGCTTTAGCTCTCTTACTACCAGTGCACACATACTTCCCCTCCTCTCATATAACCAGTATTGTCATACCACAATTTCTGGTTTTAACAGTATTCCGTATTTACACCATTATAAATATTGTTCACAGCTGAGTCATGGAGAATACCATGGTTACACTTTTTTTCCTTGGCCAACTTGTTTTCTTGGAGTTAACAATTGCCTCTTTTTTCTGTTTGCTTAGTTTTCTATGATTTTTTTTTTTTGCTAATGCATCCCCAATTTCTCTTTCAAAGCTGTAAAATTCGTATAACACACTGCATAACACATTACTTCCACCTTTTTCTTGGAGCTATCTACCTTGCTCAAGTTTGGGCTAGTTGCTGGAGGCTTGGTTTTCAAGTGCTCATATTTTAAGTACTTAGTAGGTATCTCTTCCGTCTACCCAGCTCCATGCGAAATCCTGAGGGAAATAAGTTAAAATGCAGTCCCTATCCTCAGGGAGCCTACAGTCTCAAGGATATTTAATTCATTCAGATGTCTCTCTAGAAGGCTTGAGCTCCTTCCAGGGATTTTGATCTAGGCTGTGTCTTTGATCCCACATTACACGCAGAACTTCCCCTCTCCATCTCCACTGAATTATCAGAAAAATATACTATAGTCTCCTAGAAAACAAATGTGGTCTTGGGCTGCATTAACAGAAACAGAGCTTCTGGGACAGGAGGGTTAATACTTCCACTTGACCCTGTGTTAATAAACTGTATCTGGGGGTGTGTTCAGTTGCAGAGGACATAGAAAAATAGGAACTTGTCTGAATGTGAACAACCTGCATCCCCCAAAATAATTGAAAGAACTGTGAATGTCTGGCTTCTTGGAAGAGTAGTCTACACATAGCTCTCTCCATTTTTCTTCTCTCACATTCCCTTTTAAGTTGGCTACAGCTTGGTTTCTGCCCCCAGTGGTCCACTTGAAACTGCTCTCACCATGATGAGACTGCCAACGTGTCCTCTTCTGCTGACCACGCCTATTTGAAACTCTCCTCCCCTAATTTATAGAATGCCACTCTCTTCTGTTTTTTTATTCCCAACTCTTAAACCACTCTCCCATCTTTATCATGTTCCCTTCTTCCACTTGAGCTTTAAATGTTAGTGTTTCCCAGGGATCCACTGTTGGTCCTTTTCTCTCCGTGTTCATTCTCCCTAGATAATATCCTCTACTTCCTTGGCTTCCACTATTGCTTTATCAGAGTGAGCTAGGTTATGCTTTAGTAGCAAACAACTCCCAGGTATCAGAGGCTTAATGCAACAGTTATTTCTTGCCCACAATACATGTCTGAAACAGGTTAGCAGGGAGCATTGGTTCATGATGGTCACCAAGAGACTCAGGCTAGTAAAAGGTCTGTTTCAACCCCACTTCCACAGTCAGCAGCAGGGGGAAGAGAATGTGGCACATCTTACAGCACCTCTTAAAGCTTCTCCCCAGAAGAGATGTATGTCATTTCAACTCACATTTCATTGGCCCAAGTAAGTCATATGGCCGTGCCTAATTTTAAAGGGTGTGGGAAAGTATAGTCCTACTACGTTCCTAGTGATTACTTCCTTAACACTTGATAACTCGCATATCTTTACCTCTAGCCCAGACCCTCCTTCTGATCTCAGACCATTATATCTAACTCCCTCCTTGACATTTCTATAGGTTGACTATACTTCAGAGTCAACATGACCAAAAACTGGATTCATCTTCCTCACCCCCAAATCAACTCCTCCTCCTGGTTTCCCTTCCTTAATGAATGAAATTGCTATTCATCCTGCCACCAACGCCAGAATCCTGGTAGTCCTCCTGTACCCTTCCCTCTCCCTCATTCTCCACATCCAGAAGTTATTCTGTTGATTCTGCCTTCTTCTCTTCTTGTATCCATCCCCTTCTCTCCATTTCTTAATTCCACTGCCACTGCCTCAGTTGAGATCCCCATCATCTCTCACTCAGTTTGTTGCAGTAATCTCCTAACTGGCCTACATCCCAGTTTCAGAACAGAACACTGAAAAGTTAGTCCCATAAGCAATCTTTTAAAAAGCAGTTATTTAAAACTCAGTAAAGGCAGTCCATTGCCTATAGGATAAAGCTTGGCTCCTCCTCAGCATCCAGAACATAATATGGGTGTGGCCTTCCACCACAGCCTCATCTCCCATCATGGCCCCCTTTGGACCCTCTAACTGTACTAAACCACCTACAGTGTCTGAAACCGGCACTGTTTCACACCTTTTGGCCTTGCAACTTGCTCATTCCTTTGCTTTAGTGCACTAATTCCTGCCCTATTCCACCTCGTAAACTTCTACTCATTTTTTTTCCAAGCCCCAACCCCAGCCTCTCTTACATGGAGATGTTTTCCTGTGCTTCAGCCCTCAAAACACAGTTGACCCCTCCTCCCTCTATGCGATCACTGTGCTAAGTACATACTACTTACCCTAATGACTTCCAGTTATTGAATCACAAGATTGTCGCTCCTGCTCCTTAAAGATAGCCATCTTGTCTTACCACTCAATCATCTGTAGTTGCCCAGCACAGTGTCAGGCACTCGAACAGGTTCAGAAAATGATCGCTGCAGGAAAAAAATGAATGGGAGGACCTGACCTGATTCCAGGAAGTTTACAAATACCTCCTGCAGAACTGGCACGGGGACAGAAGGTTTATGGCCCCAGAAGAGCTAGAGGGAGCCATGAGTAATGCCACAGAGAGGCATTATCTCAGCTCAAAAGGAGGAAGAATTTCTTAAACTGCTAGAGTTGTCTGAAGACATGGGCTGCCCTAGGAGAGAGTCAGTGCCCTGTGACAAGAGGTTTATGATCAGTAGCTGGATAGCTTGTGGCAGTGATGTTGGAGTAGGAATGCCAATGGCAGATAGGGAGGTGGAATTATGATTCTCACAGTCTCTTTCATTCTGTGGTGGTCGTGAACCTGCTTCCTCTGCTCACCTGATTGATGCGAATCATTTAGGCTCCTTAAGAGCTGCTCCTGCACTAGGGACACCACTTCTCCACTAACCAGGCCACCCTTGGCCTTGGAGCAGGTGACCCAAGAGGCTTGGAGGTGACTGGACCCTCTGAAACTGCATTGGCTCTGGGTTCTCATCCATCTCTCCAGCCATCTCTGCCAGGGCAGGCCACTTTGACTCCTGACTGCTCATTCTCAGCAGCAGCAAAGCTGTTGCTTATTTTTACAGCCACTTAAGTAAAGCCATGTCAGCCACGTGGATTTGCCCTGTAATGCCTCTAATCCCAGTCTGACTCTGCTGGTCCCAAGGAACTGCTCCCAGAGTTATGTCTGTGACCTCCTTCCCCTGGGTTGGAGAGATTGACTTTGACCTTACCCTGTTCTGATTCAACTCTTTGAAAGCCCAGAATCAGAAATGGGAGCACACTGCTCTTTTCAGACCTGCCCACAAAGGTCCCTCACGCAATGCTACAGTAAAATTGAGGGGAGGGTGGTTACTTGTGTGCTGTAGACAGTGGGTTTCATCCCCAGGCCCAGCCCAGATTGCCACTCTGCCTCCACAGTCTCTTCAGCTGCAGCTCCTGGCCAAGTGTCCCAGGGGTGCATTAGCAGAACAAGCAGCCATGAAGAGAAGGTCTGTGGGGAGGATTTGGATGGGGAAATAGGCCCTAGGGAGGGAAGCAAGCTGGAATCCAAGAAGGAAACTGCCGACTTCCTGGTTGGCAGGAATTGAAGCTCTCCTCTCTGGAGGGTTTTCCAGGCCCCAAAACAAGGAGTTCTGGACGGCCTCCTCTTTCTAAACCCTCTGGCCCTGAGTCTTGGCTGTGGGCTGTGTATGTGCATTCCCACAGCACCCTCAGGTCCAAGAGAAGTCACATGCTTCTTCACAGAGGAGTATAGGGATGAGAAGGCCCTGGCCAGGGCTCTAAGCCAGGGAGCAGGAAGGTAAGGCTGTCCAGGGCCTCCCACTCCTCCCTAAACTGGCAGCTGCAGAGCCCAGGATGGGTGGGGATCCCCCTCGTCTTACCCGCACCCATTTCCAGAGTGGTTTAGTAGTCCAGTTGGCAGGAGGGGTGGGATAGCCTTCTCAGCTTCCTTTTTGGGTTAATTGGTGTTCCCTCTAGTTACTCCCTGCTTCCTTCCCCTCCCAGTTCCCATAGCAACTTGGCTGTAGCAGCCAGAACTTGATTGAGCCCAGCGGTGGCCTGCTGGAGGTGGGGAAGGGGATTCTGTAGGGAAAAGAGGGCACTGCCAGGTCAAGGCTTCCCACCCCACCCATCATCTGCCTCCATCTCAAGGGTCCAGGGTGGTTAAGCTCAGAGGGCAGGGCATGAAGAAGAAGCCTTTTCTGCCAGGACCGGAAAGAAAGCCCAGTGCAGGCCTGGTTCTCCTCAGCTCTCCTCTCCTCTCCCCATGCCCCTGAGTTTGGAATGCACAGTCACTGCTAGGGTGGTCCAGTAGGAAGAACCCTGCAGCTGGAACCAGGTTTCAAGTTCCTCCCTCTGCCACTATTTTATGTGACTGTAGACAAGTCCTTCCCCTTTTTTCCGGGCCTCGGTTTCCTCAGCTATACAATGAAGTAGGGCTAAGTTCTCGGATGAAAGTTACCTGAGATGTTTTTAAAAACTCCAGATGTGTGGGCCCCTCCCACAAGGATTCTTACTGGGTCTGGAGTGTGATGTGGGCCAAGAAGGAGCATTGTTAAGAAACTCTCTGAGTGATTCTGTTACGCAGCCAGAACTAGAGCAAAAGATCTCCAAGGGTCCTCCAACTGACTTTTGTCTGGTTCTGGGCCATTTCTGCCCTGGCCCTACCTGCCCCGCCTCCAGCCAGCCTCACAGCTCTCCGAACCCTGGCTCTCCTGGCTGTTGCCCATCCTTGTGGATGAGTGCCCAGGCCCCCTACAACTGCCCAAGCACCCTAGCCCCCTTCAGCTCAGTCCTAACACTGATGAGACAGGGCAAGCAACTTAGGCCTGTCAAGGAAAGAGGGCTGCAGAGACCAAGGCAGACTTGCTGCCCAGGTGGTAGCCCTGAGAGCCAGACTTTTTGCCTGAGAAGGACCCCAGACCCCTCTGAAGTCCGTAGGCCAGGAATGGCCCCAGCTGGCCATCTGTGGGGCCAAGGAATTGAATTACCTCTCAGCCCCGTGTTGCTCTTCTTACTCCTTTCCCCTCACTAATTCCTCGCCTATTCCCGCCTCACCACCCACAGGCATGGTGTCCTCCTCAGACAATCTGCTTGGCCCACTTGTTGCCATGGTGACTCTGGCTGGGGCAAGGGGCAAGGGGGCTTGAGAAAGGGTCCGTCTAATTAAGGCAAAAGACTGCCCACCCTCCCTCCCGCTGTCAGGCCACCCTTCTCCCTGCCCTGCCTCCCTCAACTCCCTCCCTCTCTCCCAGAACAGAGGAGGGCAGTGCCCAACCACCAGAGCCTGTTATTAGGCTAATCACACTTGCCTGGGAGCAGGGCTGGTACTCCAATGCAGCCTCCTCACGTGGGAGCAGGAATCTTTAACTGGAAGAGCCCATGGAGGTCTTGAACCCCAGCGTGGAGCAGTGGGCTCTTTAGGGTGAGGGTCAAGTTGGACTCTGGGTCCAGGCTGCAGAGATTGGGGCAAAGGCTGTGCACAGAGCCTCCTCTTGGCACTCCAGGGCCCACAAGATGGAGCGGGAACAGTCAGTGGGGTACTGGATCCTTAGCACTAGGGATTTCCTTTTATTTCCTGCCTTAACTTTTCTTTCTTTCTCCCCTCCTCCTTCTGCTCTCTTATCCCTCTTTCTTAGCCCTGCTTTCTTCTGCTCCCTTCTTCCTCACCTACCTGTATTCTCCTGCTCCCTCTTAAACCCTCATCTTTCTTACTCCATCTTTCTTACCCCTCCTCTTCACAGCCCTTCTTCCATCTCTTGTTTCCCCCCTTCTCCCTATACTCTGTCTTACCATTCATCTTCTCTCACCCCCACCACCCCTTTACCTCCCTTACACTCTCCATCTCTTTCTCCCCAACCCTGTTTTTTCCTACCCCAACTATAACCACCATTTCTCACCCTCCAACTCCCTACAATTTCTCACCCTCTCTTTCTTCCTCCCCTCCTCCCTTGTGCCCCCTCCCCTGGGCTCCTCTGCCACTCTCTGTAAAACCCTGAACCCCTCTCCTACCCCTCCAGCTCCCTCTTACCCTGCCTCTTACCTTCACTTGTTCATTTCCACCTCCTCCCACCTACTCCCCTCTCACTCCTTTGCACATACCTTTTGTCCCAATAATTGCACTTTTAAGAGTTTATATAAATAAAATTTAACACAGGTGTGCAAGAGAGGTGCATATAGACCTATTCGCTGAAGCATTGAAAACCCAGGACCAACCTAAATGTCCATGCCCAAGAGATTGGTGCCCTTTGCCATTTGTTTATACAAGATCATTCTCTGTCCCTTTAGCACACCATGCATGTGTTCACCTCCATCCTCTGGTTAAATTGTTATCTCAGCCCGAGTGCCCTTTGTCTCATCTCTGGCCATCCTATCTAAAATCCTACATTGAGGGGAGTTCCCTGGTTGTCTAATGGTTAGGACTCAGCATTTTTACCACTGTGGCCTGGGTTCAACTGAGATCCCACATCAAGCCATTGTATGCCACAGAGAATTAAAATAAAATAATAAAATAAAATAAATAAAATCATACTTCAAGTCCCAGCTCAACTCTTATCTCCACACTGAAATCTTGTCTGGCTTTTCTACTTGCTTCTCTCCAATAGCCAGTGGTTTAGCTTTTCTTATAGTATAGACCATGTGCCATAGTTTCGAGTTAGACCTATCTATCCATGAAACTAGAATTTCTCTGAGAGAGACTTGGCCTCATTTAAAACTTTTGGCCTCAAAACTTTTTTTACATATATTATGGCAAGTACACAATGGTCAATAAGACAGACTCATGTCTGCTTCCATGCATCTCACATTTTAGTGAGGTTGACAGAGAAAAATGAAAGAAGGATACAGACAAAGTCATACTTGTGCTGAATAAACAGTCAAGAAAATGAGTAATGAGGGGGCATTCTCTAGCTAGAGTGGTCAGGGAGACCCTCTCTGAGGTGATGTTTGAACTGAGGCTTCATAGTTGAGAAGGACCTAGCCAGGCCAAAAGTGGGGGGGTGGGAGAGCATTCTGGGCCAAGAGAACAGTGCGTGCCAAGGCCACAAGGTGGGAAGAAGTAGGTCATGTTCAAGGAAAAGAAAGAAAACCTCAGCGTGTGGAGCATGATGAGCTGGAAGGGGGAGGTAGAAAATGAGGTTGGGGAGACAGGGGCCAAGTTATGCAGGAGTTTGAAGTCTGTACTTAAAATTTTGGGTTTTATTGTAAATGCATTGACGGATTTGAAGCAAGGGAATAACATGATCGGATGTCATTTTGAGATCATTCTTACTCCTGTGTAAACAGTGGATTGGAGAGAGCAAGAGTGGAGGTAGGGAGGCCACATAGACTGTTGTCCAGGTGACAGATGACAGTGGCCTGCACAGAGTTATGGAAATGGAGGGAGAATCGGCATGCCTTGCAGATGGACTGCATGCAAGGATGCAGACAAAAGGAGGAGTGATGGCTGACACTGAAGTTTCTGGCTTGAATACCCAGGTGGGTGGTCGTGGCACTTAACAGAAGTGGTCAAGACTCAGGGGTGTGGACAGATTGGAGTAAAGACAGGAAAGAATTGGGGAGTTCCCTGATGGCCTGTCGGGTTAAGGATCCAGCGTTTTCACTGCTATGGTGCAGGTTTAATCCCTGCCCCAGGAACTTCTGTATGCCACAGGCACGGCCAAAACACACACACACACACACACACACACACACACACACACACACACACACACACACAACTGAATTTTAAGATTTAGAGCATGTGAAATTTGAGAGGCCAGTGAGATATGAAAGCTGTGTTCCTCAGGGGGATGATTTGCACCACAGCCTACTAACATCCACCACCACCTCCCATCACCCCTCCCTCAACCCCTTGCTTTGGAAAGGGCCAGTGTGGGATTACATTGCCAAGGTCCATGCTCATGGTAGAGTTAATTTGTATTTTAGTGTAAATGTTTAAAGTCTGTGTAAGAAGCTCCGACCACATTACTCAGAGTGTGGTTGAGAGGCCTCTGGCAGCAAAGTCTCCTGGATCCTTGTTCCAAAGGCAGATTCCTGAGCCAACCTCAGTCCTCTTGAAGCTGAATTGGAGGGGCCCATCTGCCTATTTAACAAGTGTCCCAGGGGATTCTGAAGCACACCGAAGTTGGAGAACCATTGCTAGGAGGAGCAACTATAGGAAAGTGCAGCTGTAGATACGAGGATTGGGTACGGGCAGAGCTCTGTCCCCATGTCTGGAAGTTGCCTGGTTATCCTGTTAAAACGCAGGTGTGACTTGGCAGGTCTGGGTCAGAGCTCGGGATTCTGTACTTTTCAAGAGTTCCTAGGTGATAGTGATGCTGCTGGTCCAGGTCCACACTTTCAGTAGCAAGGGGCTGGATCAATGGTTCTCAATGGGAGATGGTTTTGCCAGTCCTGCCACCATGGGGACATTTGGCAATGGCCACAGACATTCTTGGGTTGTCACAATGAGGTGGGGGAGGACACAACTAGCAACTACTGGGTAGAGGCAAGGGATGCTGCTCAATATTCTACAATGCACAAGACAGCCCCCACTGCAAAGAATCATCCAGTCCAAAGTGTCAGTAGTGTCGCCGTTGAGGAACTCTGGTCTTGATGATAGCCAAAGAGTACAGAGCAGGGAAACTTTCTCACCCAGGACCCAGTGCCTGGTACAGGGGCAGGAAGTATACTCGTGAAGTGAACCGGCAAAGCAAAGTTTCCAAATGAAATGTCGTGTCTGCCCACTCCAGGGCAGAAGCCAACAAGACAGAGTATAGATTAAGTAGAGCTTGAAGGCACATGTGATGCTTGGTAAAGCGGATTCCTGTTTTTATTAAAAAAGAACCCCCCACATTTGTATTGCACTTTAGAGTTTAGAAAACATTTTCATGTGTCATATTATTTCATCTACCACAACACCCTAATGAAGTAGAACAAAGATCTCTTTGCTTGAATTTAGAGACTTAAGACCATCAGCCAAAGAAATGTTTGATGAATTGAATGGAACTAAAATTTACCTCAACATAGGTGACCTCAGACATGTCAGGACATCTCTTGGGGCCAACTATAAAATGGTACAGTTGGATGGGATGAGTGGTAAGGCCTCGTCCAGCTCTGACCTTGGAGTCATTTTGTTATTTTTACCAATGAACAATTTGAATTCTTGGATGACGGGCAGACTGGGGGACTCAGGAGTCCTATGAAACAGGAGTTCTTAGGGTAGGAGGTAGTGGTCTTGACCCAAACCCTTCTTCTCCACCCCTTGGATCCTGGGGTTGGGTCAGTGAGGACACCTCCCCCTCCCGCAGTAGAATACAGGTACGCCCTTCCTCACTCCTCTCCTCTGAGGTGGGAAGGGGCTGGTGCCTGGGCTGATGCTCTTTCCTCTCCCACAGGCTGTCTACAAGGCCTGGCTGTGCTCAGAATACTTCAGCGTGACCCAGCAGGAATGCCAGCGCTGGGTGCCCTGCAAGCAATACTGCCTGGAGGTGCAGACCCGGTGCCCCTTTATCCTCCCCGACAATGAGGAAATGGTATATGGAGGACTCCCGGGCTTTATCTGTACAGGTAAAGGCGGGGGCACTGGGGAGGAGAGGGGAGGCCGTGGTGGGGGGCAGGGCAGGCACTGGGTCATGAGTGTGGGAACAGGGAGGACAGCAGGGAAGTCAGGTTAGGAGAGGGTTAGTGGCTATAGGAGCAGGAAGCAAGGTCCCAGGCTGGGGTAGGGCTAAGTGGAATAGGGGCAGAGAACAGAGAAGATACCCGGAGTTTCCCAGAGAAACTATCTGGTGTCCCCGGGAGATCAGTGTCCAGAAAGGGAAGGCGCTAAGGGGCAGGGGGAAGAGTCCTGGGCAGCGCTTCCAGAGCAGCATCAGTTCTGACCATCACCCTTCTGGGAAAGGCTTAGCCAGCAGCCCCCTTAGCACCCCACCCCACCTTCCTTATCCATTGGCAGGGTTGCTGGATACTTCGCCAAAGCGGCCGGAAACCAAGTGCTGTGACGTGCAGTGGGTCTCCTGTGAGTCGGAAAAGAAGAAGTTCAAGGAGACTGAAGCCCCCAAAACCCACCACCAGCAATTCCACCACTCCTATTTCCACCACTACCACCAACAGTACCACCACTACCACCCCCGCCATGACCCCCCAGGCCGCCTCAGCCACAAGCCGTCCCTGCTGCCCGTCTCTGGGAGCTCCCGCCTCAGCCCCAGCAGGATCCGGCTCTATGTCCTTGTTCTCATGCTCCTCCATACCATGGTGTCCTTCTCCAGCAGCCAGGGTGGTGGGGGACCAGGGCTGGAGGCACTGCCTGCCCTAGATGAGGGCCTGACTCGGGAAGAGTGACAGTAGGGAGGGAAATCAGACCTCCACCACACACGACGACATCAGCTCCAGCCCCGCCAGGGGGAGGGGGAGGGGGCTCCTCCCGTGGGAGGTGCAGGACCAGGTGGGGGCGGGGAGAAATGGGGGATCACACATCGCCCCCGACCGACCCCCACCCCCAAAGCAGCTCCAAGAGAGCCGCCAGAGGGCCCTAGGGAGCTGCAAAACTCACCCAGGAGAAAAAGGCAGGAGCAGCAGGTGCCTCCCTCCACGCCCCCGTCTATGGGGCTTAGCCAAAAAAGCGGGGGTGGGAGCTGGAAATGTCCAGCCCCACAGAGAGCCCTGACCCCAGGGAAGGAGGCTGCTTACCCAGCCTTGGCCCTGCAGGGAATGCTGGGGGGCACAGAGGGGAGAAGCTCTTTCCCCCTTCCGCATTCCTCTTGTTGCCAAGATCCTTAATTCCCTCCTGCCCATACCCCTACAGGCAACAGCAGACGATGCAATGGCCCTCCTCCCGCTCCAGTGTTTCTTGTCCCATGTGGGGCCGCCACCAGGAAGGGTCAGGCGGGGACATGAGGTGTACGCAGTTGCAGCCCAGTCAGGGCCCCAGCACCCTAGACGTTGAGGTATCAGAATGGGGTGCAGACTGAGTGGTGGGAGCGAGTGGAGAGAGGAGAGACGCGGGTGGAGGGCTTGGAGAGACGGCCAAGTGGGCCGTTGCCACTTGGCTTGTGGGAGGCGGCTGATCAGTATTGAGGCAGGCTCGAGGACAGCTTCCCAACCCTGAAAGGGTTAGCCTAAGGAGCCCTCTGGGGAAAGAGCACAGGGACTGGGTTCTTGGGCCTTGAAGCAGAAGGCAGAGTGTACGATGTCAGACTGCCGCTGTCTGCAGGGCCATATCTTACAGAAGGTGCACATATTTCCAAGGGCCGCTCTTGCCCTGGAGATCTTGGCCTTGGGGCCAAAGACATTTCCATTTTTGATCTCCATGGGGAGGAGGGACTTAAGCCCAAGTGGGTCAGGCCTGGCCTGGGTCCCCAGACTCCCCCATCTCGTCCTAGCCCAGGCCTCCATGAAGGAAACCCTGGTGGTGTTGCCCCAAGGCTTTCCAGAGATGAGCCTCCCCGATCCACAGCCCGTCCCCAGCCTACCAAAGAGTATTCATCCCTTCTGATCCCTGACCCCATGGGTTACTATCCCAATTGTGGAACCACCAGACTGCTCCTCACCCTGCAGCAGGGCCCCTAATCCAGACACCCCTGCCCCCTTGCTGGAGAAAGTCCAGAAACTGGCAAGAGGACCCACTGAATAAAGACAGCGTGCTGTGGTCCCTTGGCTGAGAGACCTGAAGTGTTTCATTAGGCCAAAGGGCTGCACTAGAGAAGAGACCCGGAGAGCGGCTCATGGGCCATTAGCCTTGTGCTGATCTCTGAGGAGTGGGAGGCCACATGACCGGACATCAGCAGATCAATAGGAGCAGACAGGAAAGGGAGCCACAGCTGTGTTTCTGGGACTGGCCAAGGGGCTTTCAATGCCAGAAGGGCCCGTGTCACCGGATGCCATGCCAGTGAGTTAAGGGGAGGGGTGGGCCTGGAGCTGCATTAGGCAAAACAAAGATGGGGAGGGGACAGGGACAGCTGACTTGGCTGGCTGGGGGAATAAATGGGACACCTCCCTGGCAGAGAAGGAATCACTCTAGGGCCTCAGCTGGGTCCCCAGATAGGCTTTGTGAGACTGGGGAGTCCTTCCCTGCCAGTTTTCTCATCTCTCACAGTGTGTCCCCCTCCTCCCAGCCCTGCCCACATACATACTCCTCATTTTGGCCTTCAGCATTTCAGGCCTAGCCACCTAGCCACATACCCCATCCCTAGAGTGCTCTTTTCAACTGGGGAGGGGAAGAGGTGCTGGCTCCTTTCCAGAGATGCTTCTGTAGACATGAGAGACCCTAGGTACTGCCTTCTCACTCCTGTATCCTCAGGAGAGGAAAAGGGACCGGGAAGTAAAGGGGGAACCTTAGGACCCCAGGGAATGGACCCTTAGAGACTCCCATTCCCTCTTCCCCCTCACCAAGTGCCCAGGAGACCCCTGGCTCAGTCCAGCCCAGGGCCTTGCCCAGTGGCAGGGGAAAGGGGCACCTCACTCCACCTCGAAGTCATTTGACTGTCCCCATCCACCCCACGGCCCAGATCTTCCACCACGCCTCCGGCTGCCCCTGTCCTCCGTCACAGGCAGCAGAGCCGGGCAGCTTTCTTATGCCATTTTCTACACTGTGCTTCATGAGTAGGACTTTCTTGCACTAGTTCCTATGACTGAGTCTCCAAGCTGGATTCCTAGTAGTCCCCATCCCTTCCTCCCTCACCTGGCTATGATTCAGTTGTTGCCCTTTCCTTGCCTCTGTGTTTCGGTGAGAGTCTCTGTATGTGTACTGCTTTCTGTTTTGTTGCATTGTGGGGCAGAGGCCTCTCTGCTCTTGTTTAACCCCATAAAGAAATAAATGGTAAGACTTGATGATAACCTTCTCTTCATGGTTTTGTTCTGTGGTGTCAAGAGCTGCAGGAGGAAAAAGTCTATGGCTTGGGGAGGAGGTGGGGCCAGAGGATGCTGACCCTGGGACCTGCCCCTAGTTGGCTCAAGCCTGGTGGGGGGTGGGGGGGCGGGACTCTGTGGTAGGCCAGCCTAGAGGAGGAGGAAGCCCCAACTCAGAACCCCCTACAAGGATCAAGCAGACAAGTGTTTGTGAAGGAAGTGGGCTAGGCAGGCTGAAGTACAGGCACCAGGGCCATAAGTGGTGACTAGTGCGGGGCACACACGGGTGTCTACAGGGGCATCTCAAACCCAGGGTCGACGTGTGGGAATGTGGACCCAACTTAGCCAGGCTTTCTCTCTCTTCAAGGGCCATCAGAAGGTGGGATTTTTACTTGAAGCCTCTAATGTGTCAGTGCCATCTCAAATCTTAAAAAACAAAAAGACCTCTGTGGCCTAAACAGGTCTGCAGTTAGGCCTGGGGATTCGCAGTTTTCCACCTCTGTTGCAGCCTTTACTTCTAGTCTCCCCTCGTCCTCTCACCTCACTGCCTCCCCAGGCCAATCTTCCCACCCGAGGCGTGAAGGCGCTCAGGGAGAGCTGGGAGGCGGCAGACAGAGCTCTCCACTGCTGCCACCTTCTCACATACACTGGGGAGGGAAGAATGTGGGTTTGGAGGGAATCTGGTATCCTCTCTGAGCTGCTGAATTCCTCCGCAGAGAAAACCCAAGTCCCCCAACTCCCCCAGAAAGCAGCGGGAGTGTAGAGGGCTCTGGAGCCAAAGTGTATGAGCTCCAAGTCCAGCACCACCATCTTCTACTTGTGTGACTCAGCGCAAGTTCCTTGACTTCTTTGAGCCTGAGTGTCCTCATCCAGCAAAAGGGTTATTGTGAGAGTTAGATGATGGACAGCAAGCCCTCTGCGCACCAGCTGGCATGAAAGCGCCACTCAAATATTGATCGTTATTATTGCCATCGGTCACCCGGTCTTCTCTTTCCTTCACCTCTACCTAAAATAGTCACCATGTTCTGTCAATTCTCCCTGTCAAATATGTGTTAAGTCCTTTCCCTCCTTCCCACCCCTCCCACTCAGCCACTTCCGCCCTGAGCAGCTCTTGCCTGAGCTACTATGATACCTGCCAACTAATCTCTTGTTCAATACTACGATTCCGATCCGTCTTCCCCAGCACAGCGCACTTCGGCACTTAGGAGGCACTCCATAAATATTCTGTGAAAGAACTGCTGTGGTTAAGCACGTATCTGATCTTCCCGAAGGGAACATATTACACCCATGATCAAAAACATCAGATGGCTCCACGGTGCCTGCCTGTAGAATCGAATGTAAACTTCTTAGCGTGACTCTCAAGGCTCTTTGGATTCTGATCTCATCCTACCAGTCTGATGCTATCGAGCACTCGTGTCCCGGCCAACTCTCACTGAATGAGCTCTGCCCTCTCTCACCTCCTACCCTTTGCTTACATGCTTTCTTCTTCCCCGGGATGACCTGTCTTCATCTCTGCCCATCGCTGCCTTAGCTAGCTTGCAAAGTCCAGCTCAAATGCCATCTCTGCTATAAAGACTTCCGCATTCCCCCTCTCCCAAGCTGAAAACACTTTGTACTTTTCTGTACTTCGGGAACACTTTGTACCTCATTCATGGTACTTATCACATCCTGCCTATATTGGACTTATTCATTCACTCAAAACATACCTATTGAGCAATAACTCTAAGTCTAGCACCATGCCAAGTGCTGGCAATACAGCAGTAAAAGATAGACATATTATTGGAGTTCTCTTATCGCGCAGTGGGTTAAGGATCTGGCATTGTCATTGCAGCAACCTGGGTTACTGCCGTGGCATGGGTTTGATCCCTGGCTCAGGAACTTCCACATGCCACGAGTTCCACCAAAAAACCAAAGAACAACAACAAAAATAAACCCATGATATCATGGGTTTGGAAACCATAATATGCTTACTATAACATTCAAGTTTTTCTGTCACCACATGTTCATGAGGGAGTCAGGCTGTCTTGGCCTTGAGCATAGGAAAGAGAGGCAAGGGAGGCTATACACCCACAGTGCTAACTAAGCGAGTGAAAGGCACAAATGGCTTTGTCACCCTAGGAAGTGACCCTACCAGCCACACCAGTGAAAGGGCAGAGGAAGTTGCCCTTTGACTCCTGGATCTTGCCTTGCAGCTACTCCTCTGAGTGACCCCTTTTCCCTGGACCCAGGCCCTGGTGTTCTCCCTTCAGGGCAGTCCGACTGCAGCCAGCCTGTTTCTGCCAGCTTCAGCATGTGCAGGAGGGGTGGCGCCAGTGTCTCACACCCTTAGCCCATGCCACCAAATCACCTGGAGAGTTTTTGCTCTGGTCCCACCAGCAGAGATTCAGATTAAATTAGTCTAGGTTGGGGTCCCAGATCAGTATTGTTTAACAAACTCCACAGGAGGTTCTAATGTGCAGCCAGGCTTGCCAATCGCAGGATGAAGAGATGGCTGGGGCTACATGAAGTCCTTGTTATTCTCCAATATGTAATACTAGAGAAGGCCACTTACAATGAGTCCATTTGTAGTGGGGACCAACGTTTCACAGGAGAGTGGGGGAAAAGAGGGAAAGGGTTTAACTGGGGCTTCAACTTGGAAAATAAATTTGAAAATGTGGAAAATATTTTTGTTTAAATTGAAAAGGTGTAAATAATTGCAAATATGCACTAATTCTTAGCATGAACAAAGAATGAGTCAAGCATGGGGGGATAATGATTTTCCTGACTCAAGTGCATGACAACACAATATTGACTTTTGCCACATGATCATACACAGAGTTTTGTTTTGTTTTTCCAAAATTAGAGAGCTTCTTCAATTATCCCAAGGACCTCCTGTAATCCTTTGAGAGTCAAGAGTCAAGTCGAATCATTCTCTTTGAAGCCTTGATCCTGTCATTACCCAGGTCAATTTTCTCTTTTGCCAGTGGTAACTGGTCTATCTCTGCCAAATCCCATTTATCAAGGACTTTACATCACATTAGAGATAGTCTTCTACATCACTTTCATTAACTTCATGAAACCCTGAATCCTTTTCAAGACCTGCAGTTTCACTCTGAAATTTATTTGTATTGCATAATACTAGCAATTAACAAAAGGCTGGAAAAGACCTTAGCATAATGAGTATGGATCAACAGCATTAGGGTGTGAAATGGAGGGGGAGGGACTTATATGTAGAACTCAAAATAGTGAATATTTTGTGCTATGACAACTTTGCCTTTCATAAAGTCTCTTTTCCTTTTTGGGTTTTTAATCTGCTTACCTCTAAAATGAAAGGATAGGGAGTTCCCTTGCGGCACAGAAGATTAAGGACCAGTGTTGTCACTGCAGCGGCTTGAGTCGCTGCTGTGGCATGGGTTTGATCCCCGGCCTGGAAACTTCCACAAGCATCAGGGGTGGCCAAACCAATAAAATAAAATAAAATTTAAATTAAATAAAGGGATAGGGTTAGATGTTGTTATAAAGATTAAAGAAACAAAACAAAGTATATATACGTGGTAGCATTGAGCACAATTCCTGGCAGAGAGGAGGAACTCATAATTCTTGCTTTTCCTTCCTTTTAAAAACATTCTTAGATTCTTTTAGAAGATGCTGAGAGAAAAAGAAGATGAAAAGGAGAAACATGTCAGAATAACTAGAAAGGAGACCCAGAACTCCTGCCCCAGGCCAAAGTTTCTATCTTATTCTCATTCCCTCCTGTCACATTCTCTGCAGAGGGTCACAGAGATCTAGTCACCATACACTGAACACCTCTTAGACTAGCTGTTTAAGGCAATAGTGTGGGACTCCAAAGATCATCTAGGCAGGGAATCTTCCCTCAACAAGCTCCTGGGTTTGTGGGGAAGAAAACACATGAAGAGAAATCGCTCAAAAATACCACTAGAAAAAAAGAATAGTATGTTTATTGGTACTCCTTGGTGGCTCAGCGGGTCAATGATATGGCATTGTCATGGCTGTGGCTCAGGTCACTGCTGTGGTGTGGGTTCAATCCCTAGCCTTGGAACTTCCACATGCCACAGGTGTGGTCCAAAAATTTTTAAAATAAGGTACTGAACAATAAAAGGACTACAGAAAAAAAAAAAAAACCCAACTCTAGAATCTGATAATTTCTCCCACCTCCTTTGTCAATACTTAGACCAAGCCACCATCAACTCTCTTCTGAACCATTGCAATGGCTTTCTAACTGGCCTCCCTACTTCCAATTCTGCACCACACACACACACACACACACACACACACACACACACAGTCCACTCGAAATGATCTTTTAAATATGCAAATCAGATCATGTCTTTCCCCTGCTAAAACCTTCCAATAGCTTCCCATCTTAACTGGAATAAAATCGAACTCCTTACTGTGGCCCACAGGGCCCTACATGACCTGTCACTTGCCTACCTCCAATCACCCAGTACACTCCCTTCACTATCCTTGAGCCACTCTGCCTTATTTCTTCTCCTCTAATCCACTCAGCTTGTTCCTGTTTCAAGACTTCTCTACGTGCCTTTTCTTGGCCTGAAATGTTCCTCCCCTAGATTTTTGCAAGGCTGACTCCTTATTACCAGATCTCAGCTCACTGGTCACTTTCTCAGAAAGTCCTTTCCTGACTCTTCTAGGTATGGTAGTGCCCTTCTTACCCCCAGATACTCTATCATACCATCTTGCTTTAATATGATCTAGTTCCAGTAACTATTTGAAATGATTTTGTTTATACACCGGCTCATTGCCTCTCTCTTCATTTGAATGGAAGCTCTGAGTAGACAAGGATCTTGTCGGCTCCCTATCTCTCCAGTGCCTTAGTAAAGGTTCATTAAGTGAATGGAGGTAGATGCCAGTGAGTGGTCCATTTGGGCAGGCCTGGGTGGTGGTAGGTTGTGTAGAGTGGGTGGCAAGAGATGGAGCGTGAAACACAGCCTGAGGTCAAAACATGGACGGTCTTGAAGATCAAGCTAGGCAATTTGAGCTTTATACCGAGGCCCATGGAGAGCAAAGGAAGATTGTTGAGCTTAAGAGAAATATTATCAGCTGATCAGGAGGAAGATTCATCTACTGCCACATGCCGGCTGGATTGGTGGGCAAAGTGAACAGAGGATGTGGTTTGAGTCCATCAACCACTAGGCACCCCACCTTGGCGCTCGCTCCCCTCCAGGGCCTCCTCCGGGGCCCTGGTCCACTCAGCGCCCCCACTCTTCAGGGGCCACGCAAGAGCCCTGACTGACGTTCCCCGTCACCGGCCGCTGGGTGGCGCTGTGGCTCCTCCTACCCGGGCGGGAGGCGCCAGGGAGGCGGAGGCGCAACCGCCGAACCCGGCCTGGCGCTGGGGTCCGTAGGCGCCTGCCGAGCGGACTTTGCCTAGTCCGCCTCGTTCTCCCTCCTCCGCGCTGCCCCGCGTCCAGGCCCGTCCCGCCCCCCGCCCCCACCCCCACCCCTACTCCAGCCCGCCAGCCCGCTCTCCTCCGCCTCTGAAGCTCCTTGGCTTTCCGACCCGCCAGGCCAAAGTGGGGCCACAGACGGGGGCTCAGGCGGGGCACAGGGGCGGCTGGAACCCGGGGGCCCCCTCCCTTTTCAGCCCATTCGGGCTTCTGGCCTTCCCGGACCCCAGGGACAATACAGACAGCTCCTGCGGCCGCTGCCTTGAGCCGCCTGGCCACCCGGTCCAGCCAGGCCTGAAGTAAAGACATGTCAGGGATGCAGGGAATTTTGATGGAAAGGGGCCCGAGCCAATAAGAGGCCAAATCCCCGTTTGTGTTAACAGCCCTGCTTTTCCTCTAGGCTCCTGGTTTGGTCCCTTCAACACCCTACTGTTGGCCCTGATATCCTGTATCTATCTCTGTGTATATTTTATTTCCTAAACGGATCTCTTCATCCTCACTGCTATTGTCTGCCCAGTTCTTCACTACCTCCCAGCAGGCCCCTCGGCCTCCAGCCTCCTGCCCTTGCAGCCCTTGCACAGGCCCAGGAGGCTCCTGGAGCACCGGCCTGGCATCCTGCCCCTGTAATGGCTCCCATTGCTTGGAAAAATTGAAAGCTGGCGTTCAAGACCCTCCACGCTGACCTCACTATCTTGGCCTCTCCTCAACCCACATGTAGAGTAAAAGGCCTACCCCTGGTAGGCTGCCCTGAGTAGGAGAGGAGCTAGAAGGGGAACTGAACACAGTGGGAGGTTCTGTGGGCCTTTGTACAGGGCTCCAGGCATCTGTTTGAATAGCTTTTAACTTATGATCACACTGTCACAACTGGAGAGATGCAGAGAACACAGCACCTGCCACACCTAGAGCATGGGAGCACATCCATGTTTATTCCTTTGTCTCCCCTGTCGCCTGGATCTTTTCTGCTCTCCTGCCATGGCCCCATCCCCCTTCCCATCCATGCTGCTCACTCCCTTCTGACCCTTCTGCTGGTCCATGAGGCTTTTTCTCAACAAGGACACACCATCCTCTCACAAAGTGGTTGATGAAATGCATGACCGGTTTCTCAGTGATGTTGAGTCTCACTTTCAGCAGTTTCTTTCTTGATATTCCCAGACGCTAAGATTATAGGTAGCTCTTCCCAGGGAAAGGTTGGAGACTCCTATATTGAATTTAGCCTACTTGAACCTGGCACATAAACCTGGGAATTAACACGGAAAAGCATACAAGTGAACAGGAAAATTGGCAAAGGCAGATGTGTTGGCAAACAAAGCACTGATGGTTAATTTCAGGCTTCCCTGCACCCTGGAAATCTGTGCCCAGAGTTAGATATGGCTCATTCATGATCTTAGAAGTGGCCTAAGAGACAAAAGAGCTTGGGATCAAAAACATGACCCTGAGAAGTGTGGGATGACAGGATACAACTCATCTTCCCCGGCTCCATCTCAGGGTAGCTTCCCAAGGGAAATGACAGCTTCCTGTCCCCCCAACAAGCTCTACTGCTAAGAATATCCTCTTGCATTTGTACTGCACATGTACACACAGGGTCTTGTGCTCCTCACAATAACCCTGTGCAATTGAGATTATCAGTTTGCATTTACAAATGAAGAAACCGAGGCTCAGAGGGGCTGAAAGTCCCTGACCTCGCTCAGTGGGTTAAAGATCCAGTGTTGCTGTGAGCTGTGGTGTAGGGCATAGACGCCGCTCAGATCCAGCACTGCTGTGGCTGTGCTCTAAGCTGGCAGTTGTAGCTCTGATTTGACCCTAGCCTGGGAACCTCCCTAGTGCCACAGGTGTGGCCCTAAAAAGAAAAACAAAAAGCTGAGGTCTCCATCCAGAGGCTTCCAAAGCTATTTTGTTTGACTTGGAGGTGTTGGTCTGTGCAGTGCTTAAACTTGACTTCAGTTTCCTCAATAAGAGGTTTTTTAAGAGTGTTGAGGAGTTCCCATTGTGGCGCAGTGGAAACGAATCCGACTAGGAACTATGAGGTTACGGATTCGATCCCTGGCCTCGCTCAGTGGGTTAAGGATCCGGCGTTGCTGTTATCTGTGCTGTAGGTCGAAGACACAGCTCGGATCTGGCATTTCTGTGGCTCTGGTGTAGGCTGGCAGCAACAGCTCTGATTAGACCCCTAGCCTTGGATCTTCCATATGCCATGGGTGTGGCCCTAAAAAAAGAGAGAAGACTAATAATAATAAAAGAGTGCTGAAAGTTCAGTAAGAGTATAGTCATGAAGAACATGGCCCAGGTTTACATCCTGACTCTGTCACTTGTTCTGTATGACTCTGGGAAGGTTACTTAAACTCTCTGTGCCTCGCTTTGCTCATCTGTGAAATGGAGATAAACAACAGTCTTCTACCTCACAGCATCACAGCGAATTTTGAGTTAGGATGTCTAAAGCATTTTGAACAGTGCCTGGCATCTAGTAAGCACTGTATGCATCCTTGCTATTGCTATTACTATTTTATTGTATATAAATTGGGGAGAGTTCAGATAAAATTCATATTTCTATCTTCTTAAAAATTCAGCAGTTCTCCCCACAGACGTAGAAAACACATTTACCAATGGGGAAAGCAGGGGGAGGGGTAAATTAGGACTTTGAGCTTAACATACACACACCGTAATATATAAAATAGATAACCAGCAAGGACCTACTGTAAAACACAGGGAACTCTACTGCATATCTTATAATAACCTATGAGGGAAGGGAATCCGAAAAAGAGTACATATATATATTTTTTTAACTGAATTACATTGCTGTACACCTGAAACTAACACAACACTGTAAATCAATTATACTTCAATTTAAAAAAAGAAATTCAGCAGTTCTGATAGTACTGGGCCCCCATTGCCTGCTGAAACTGGAATCTTCCCTTCTTACATGGAGGGCACTTGCTCCTGCTTAGCCCCAGCTCAGCCCCACCCCCACAATTCCCCCTTTGGTCTGTGACACTGAAGGTAGGTGTCTATTGCCATTTATCCTTCATTGTCTGCCTGGTTTCTAAAACAAATCCAGGCCTTTGCCCACCATCTTGTTTTTTTTGGTGTTTTTTTTTTTTTTTTTTTTTTTTTTTTAGCTTTTTAGGGCCACACCCGCAGCATATGGAGGTTCCTAGGCTAAGGGTCGAATCAGGGCTGTAGCCTATCACACAGCCACAGCAACTAAGGATCCGAGCCGCACCTGCAACCCACACCACAGCTCACGGCAACACTGGATGCTTAACTCATTGAGCGAGGCCAGGAATCGAACCTACATCCTCATGGATACTAGTGGGATTCGTTTCCACTGAGCCACGACAGGAACTCCCATGCCCACCGTCTTCTTGATGTCCCACATTGGCATTTAGTGGCACTGGTTTGTAGGTCAAGAAAAGCAGCAAAGTGGTAGAAGGAGATTTGTGTAGGCCACGACATTCTAGAGCATTCGCTCCTGCGGCCTCACAGTTGGGTTTAGAATCTGGCTCTGTGGAGTTCCCGTCATGGCACAGCAGAAACAAATCCACAATGACCCATGAGATTTCAGGTTCGATCCCTGGCCTTGCTCAGTGGGTCAAGGATCCAGCATTGCCATGAGCTGTGGTGTAGGTTGCAGATGCGGCTCAGATCCCACGTTGCTGTGGCTCTGGTGTAGGCTGGCAGCTATAGCTCTGATTTGACTCCTAGCCTAGGAACTTCCATATGCCATGGTTGCAGCCCTAAAAAGCAAAAAAAATAAAATAAAATCTGGCTCTAGGACTCTGCTATAAGATGTACCCACACCTCTGCCAAATTAGGTATATTCAAAAATAGTTACTGTAGCATTGTGAATAATAGAAATGATTATAAGGAGCCCACCTGTCATCAAAGAATTGGTTAAATAAGTTTCGATGAGTACATACAGTAGAATACTATGGAGCCATTAAAAAGAACATGAAGAGTAGTATGGACTGAATGCTTCTGTTTCTGTGGGAGGCGTATGCAAAATAGAAAGATATGTATTTGCTTGCATTTGTATAGGATAGCTCTGGAAGGATATATGCATATGGTCTAGGCATAAAATATCCCTGGAATATTTTATCCAGATCAAGAAACTGGTGACCATGGTTGTCTTTGGGGAAAGGAATTTGGGAACTGGGCAAGGAGAGAGACACACTTTTTTTCACTATACACCTTTGTATTCCTTTTGAATATACACCATGAAGCTAATAAAAATATATATATCTCATTTTAAGAAATTCTGCAGTAGATACAGAAGGAAAAACAACAACAGACAAACAATAACTCCGAAGTCTCTCAAAAGACAACCTGAAATCAAGGACAGCTGCACAAGAAACAATCTGGCACCTCTAGTTCCCAAACCCTTGCTTAGTAAACTGCTTGACTACTTCACTACCATAGTCACCATTCCACCTCCAAGTGTACTTAAGTCTGTTTCTTTTTTTTCTTTTTATGGCCACACATGCAGCATATGGAAGTTCCCAGGTTAGGGGTCAAAATGGAGCAGCAGCTGCCGGCCTGCACCACAGCCACAGCAACTCCAGATCCAAGCTGCATCTGCAAACTAGGCCACAGCTTGCAGCAACACCAGATCCTTAACCAATTGAGCAAGGCCAGGGATCAAACCCACATCCTCAGGGAGACAATGTCAGGTTCTTAACCCAGTGAGCCACAGTGGGAACTCCCTTGTTTCACTCTGCTCCTTCCTGCCCAGGCCACCTCTTCTACACTGGTTGGCTTTACTCAACCTCTCCATAGTCCAGGTTTGGGTGGCCTCCTTGGCACCTAGAAGTGCAGCTTTCTGGGGATTTGGGCTAAAGTGGAAAGGGCTTGGCAAGAGCCATGCACCCGAAGACCAGGACTTAAATACTCCTCCTCCAAAAGTGCTTCTCCCAAAGTGCTTCTCCCAGTCATCTGGGAGGGCAGTCCAAACTGGACAGAGCACCTGCATCTGAGTAGGGCAGTCTCCCAACCAAAGCCCCCCTCCTTTACCCAACCAAAGTTCCCCAATTCAATCCAACAGACTTCTTTCTTTTACCTTTTTGTTTTTTAAAATTCAGTGTGAAGCCTGGGCCGGGTATAAAAATCTAAAGGTACTAGGGACACAGGGTAAAGGCAACAGCATCTGCCTTTTAGAGACTCACAGTCTAGATTCTGAAAAAAGTCTGAGTTGGAAGGCATCTGAGGAGATAACTGAAATGATGGATTTCGCCCAGAGTTGTGTGGGGACCTAAGGCTTTACAGAGAAGCTTCAGGTGTTCTGCAAACATTGGATGTGTTGGCAGAATCAGACAGCAACCAAGAACCATAAGCCTTTGCCACAGCTGTGACATAGGTTGCAGCTGCAGCTTGGATTTGATCCCTGGTCCCAGGAACGTCCATGTGCCATGGGTACAGCTTAAAAAAAAAAAAACAAAAACATTAATTTGATCAAAATCTCCCCTTATTCCAGTTTGATTCACTTTATGCTAAGGTAAATTATGTAAATTTGAATTCAATAAACACTTTTCTATTTAAAAGCACTGCTTTTATCTGTTTTATATAGTAGGGTGCTGTGCAAAAGTTCATGAAAAGAGGGAGGGTTCAGCTGCTTTATTATTTTATTTTATTTTTGTATTATTATTTTTCTTTTTGGTCACACACATGGCATGTGGTAGTTCCCAGGCCAGGGATCAAACCCACACCACAGCAGTGACCCAAGCCACACTAGTGATGACACTGGATCCTTAACCCACTAGGCCACCGGGGAACACCCCAGCTGCTTTAAAAGGTTCTCCTTGTTTGACAGAAAAGGAAACAGACCCAAAGAAAGGAAAAGACACACAGTCACACAGTCTGGTCCAGAAGCAAGGCCCCCTGCCTGCTAGGCTGTGCCAACTATACCTCTAAAATATTGAATATAGAAAATGAATTAAGAAATGAGGTGGTTAGAGGCATCCTTCCCTGTGGAATCTTTTTTGGTGGGGGGCGGGGGGAGGCGCCCAGAGGCATATGGAATTCCCAGTCCAAGGATCAGATCCAAGCTGCAGTTGTGCCCTATGCCACAGATGCAACGCCAGATCCCTTAAACCACTGTGCCAGGCCAGGGATCAAACCTGTGTCCTGGTGCTGCAGAAATGCCACTGATCCTGGTTGCACCATAGCAGGAACTCCTCCCTATGGGATCTTAACATGTCTGGAACAAGCATCCCTGAATATTCTGGAGCTTAACCAGCCCAGCTAACCACCATTTCTCCATCATATGACTTTCTTATGGGGTCTGAGGGTTCAGCAGGCTACATACAGGTCTAGGCTTTTTTCTGTCAGAGGCACCACCTTCTTGCTTGCTCTGTTTTCTGGGGCTTTCTGAGATTCCATCAAGCCAGGGCCTGGGCTAGGAAAGCTGAAAATTATTACTTGCTCAACATGGCTTGACTCCCAAAGGCTGGATCTGAGCTCTGAGCCTCTTGCCTACCGTTCCTGGGGGCTCCCAGCCCTTGCCTTTTTCCTGCTCATTCCACCCCTTTCCTCCCAGGTACTGGACCCCTTCAATGCTCACTTGCTGGCAGATGTTCCTGTGGGCCCTCCCCCTTAGTCACCACTCCCCCTGAAACCACTATTGCTGCCTCAGACCTCCTGCCTTTTATCTTGCCCCAGAAGCTGAGCCCTCAGCTCCCTTAATTGTTGAGGTTGCTCTTTTCTGAACTCACTCCAGTTGAGCTCCATAAATTGAAGATAATTGGACTGTCTCGCTCAGGTTATGAGCCCCTGGGGCAGTGTCTTCTGGGTCTGGTACAACCCTGCCCAGAAAGGGTGTGGGTCGAGGGAAGGGGCACAGAGACCAGCCTATGGGTCTGCTCAGACCCCTGGGAAGAAGGCAAAGGGTCATGGTACAGACATTCCTCCACCTGTTAATCTTTGCAGCCTAGATCCCAGGTGCCTGCCCTAGTCCTCCCAGGCCAGTGACTGTTTGAGGGGTCAACCCTTCTCCACCAGTGATGCTGGCAGCAGCTGTCTGGTATATACAGTGGTTTTTCAAATACAGTCCACTAAGTTCTAGGATTCTACATAAAGGACCCTCTTTTGGGGACACCTCAGTGAGTCACCAGTGAAGAGCTAGAAGCTTATAGGAGGAAACTCAGTCTGAGGAGAATTCTGGGCAACTTGCCCCTCTGTAGACATGTTCCATTCCATACAATAACATCATTCCAGGGAAGTTTATGCTGCCACCTATCTTAGGCAGTGCTAGGACGGTTGACTTGGCCACATCCAAGGAATCCAGGGATATGGGGATTATTGCTGCTCTAAGAGGTGGTTATAGCAAAGATTGAGGGACTAAAACAATCATGTTTTGCTCCACATTCTGGACTCCCTCCCTACCCACCATCTCATGATATCTTCTTGTCATGGTACTACAGTGAACCAAGACACATCCTGGAGCAGCTCTTTGGCTGTTCTTCCTGGACATTGGAGATGCTCTCTCTCCATCACCACCAAGGTCATTCACCACTGGCTCATCCCCTTATTCTTGCTTCCCATTGTATCAAAAGCTTCCATCACTGTCCACTAATAGAGCTGAAGACAGTAGACCCCCACCCACCCATCATACCCTTGGAGCCTGGCACAAAGCTAATGTCTGTTGAGTTAATGAATGTGAATGAATTAATGAATGCAGTGATTATGGTCTGAATTCTTCCATGCTTTATGCCTCACAGAATCTATCTCCTTCCTTTCCTTGTAGGTATAACATCATAGCATTCCCTCACAGGAAGGGACAGGGGGAGGTCATATTGTCTGTCCTCTTGCCTCCAGTTTGTATTTCATCCAAATGCTGTCAAGTGGAAGGTTTTCAGGACTTCCATAAAATGAGGCTGAAAGGGAAGCAGCTGGGCTGCAGTTGAAAGAGCACTCAAACTTGGAATCAGAAATCCTGTTGTGAGAACTCTTCTTGAACTTGCTAGCTAGAACCTAAATTGCAAGAGAGGAAATGAGGCTGGAAAGGAGGAATAGGCTTTGTATGTCACTTCAGAGAGAATTCGGACTTCCATCCATTCAACAAAACTTGACTGAATATATGTTATGTCCCAGATACTATTATAAACGTTTTCCATTACTCCGTTAGGAGAAACTGTCATTGAAGAGAAGACAGTAGACCAGGGGATACATTAGGAGGCTGTATCACTAGGTATGGTGAGATCTAAAGACCTGAATGATGAAGGCGGTAGCAATGGAGAGAATTAGATACATTGGAAAGCTATTTAGGAAGTAGATTTGATAGGACTTGATGATTAATTGGATGTAAGCACTGAGGGAGAGAGGACACTCTTGATAGTTACACTCAGGTTTCTTTTGTGAGAGACTTAGTGGGTAACAGTGTCACCAATAAAGGTGAGGAATTGTGGGCTATGGTTTGATGGTGTGATGGAAGAGGATTCAAGAGCTTGTTTGGGACATGTACAATTCTAGAAGAAGGAAGAAGAGAGATCCAATAGACAGTTGGATATATAAGTCTAGAACTCAGCCAAGACACATGACTGGACTGAGAGTTTGGTTCTTGGTATGAAGCTATCTAGGGAGAAAGTATAAAGAGAGAAGCAATGAGGATTAAGGACAAGACCTTCAAATCTGCCAACTCCTTTTTTTAATGGCCACACCCACAGCATATGGGAGTTCCCAGGCGAGAAATTGAATCCTAGCTGCAGCTGTGACCTACGCTGCAGCAGCAGCAATGCCATGTCCTTTAACACACTGCACGGCTGAAGATTGAACTTGTGGCCTCTAGCAACCCAAGCTGCTGCAGTCAGATTCCTAACCCACTGCATCACATCATGAACTCCCAAATCTGCCAACTTTTAAAATACATACCCAACACTATATATGGGGGGGGGGCAGGAATAAATTAGGAATTTAGGATTAACAGATACACACTACTGTATATAAAATAAGCAACAAGAACCTACTGCATATATCACACAGGGAACTGTATTCAATATCTTGTAATAGCCTATGCTGGAAAGAATCCTAAAACGAAGATAGATAGCTGATAGATAGATAGATAGATAGATAGATAGATAGATAGATAGATAGATAGATTATAGATTAAAAAGAGGATAGATATATAGATAACTGAATCACTTTGCTGTACACCTGAAATTAACACAACATTGTAAATCAACTAAACTTGAAAAAATAAAGACTAAGGATGATGCAGCAATGAAGTCTGAGAAGTGGTCAGAGAAGTAGGAGGTGAGCCATGTAGTAGAGAGTCATGAAAGCCAAGGTAGGTTTTCAAAAGGCAGAAATGGTTAGCACAGATGGTGTAGAAAAGAGTTCCAGTCAAAGAAAGATTGCATGTGTCTCTGAGGCTTCTGCCCTGACTGTTTCCCATGCAGTTAGTGGAGTAGCAGAAGCATGGTAGCTATGGTTTGAGTAGTAACTAAAAGGTGAGGAAATGTAGACAATGGGTGAGACCACACTTTCAAGAAGCTTAGCTGAGATCAAACACATGCAGATGGTAGCTGAAGGAAAAGACAAGCTCAAGAAAGAGTTTTTAGAAGATGAGATAGACTTGATGTGTGTTGGGGGGGCGGGTGTATGGTGTGTGTGTGTGTGTGTGTGTGTGTGGCAATTATCATGCCTCCTTCCTTATTGAAGGAAGGAGGCATGATAATTGGATCCAGAACACAGAAAAAAGAATCAGCCTTGTGCAGTAAAAGGAACACTCCTCTCAGAGAGAAAGGAAAGAGAAAAGGACATCAGGAGATACAAACAAGCTTGTAGTTCTGAAAGGGGAGCTCTATTCAAAAAAAGGGGCAAAGGTTTCAAATTGTGGCCAAGAGAAATAGAAGAGAGAGATGAACAGAAATCATGTAATCAACATTGCCCAGAAAACAAATAAAATTAAAATTCACACATTTGACTGACATTCAGTTTTTTTTCCTGAAATTTGGCAAAACAGAGGAGGCAGATTTTCTAATAGAATCAGGATTTGGGCTTTGTAAGGTAAGTGTAATAGATAGGTAAGAGAGTTTGGGTAGGGAAATTACAATGGTAAGGATGGTCAACCATGGAAGCCAAGATGTGTAGGCAAAGAACCAAGGATGGAGGATGGCTAACAAATTAGGAGAAAATGGTGGGGTCAAGGGTCTGAAGTTGTAATGAGATGGAAGAGGTACCAGAGCAAGGAAGTGTGAGAGCCAGAAGATTGTAATGGGACTCTTGGGATGACAGGATTCAGAGGTAACAAGATTCTAGGTGATACCAAGGTCAGGATATAAACCATGAAGTTGGTTTTCTGAAGTTCAGTGACAATGAAAGCCATTAGAACTGTGGATGTCGGGAGTTCCCACTGTGGCTCATCAGAAAGGAACCCGACTAGTATCCATGAGAATACGAGCTCAATTCCTGGCCTTGCTCAGTGGGTTAAGGATCCGGCATTGCCGTGAGCTGTGGTGTAGGTCGCAGATGTGGCTCAGATCTGGTGTTGCTGTGGCTCTGGCATAGGCCGGCGGCTACAGCTCCGATTCAGCCCCTAGCCTGGGAACTTCCATATGCCATGGGTGCAGCCCTAGAAAAGACAAAAAAGAAAAAAAAATTATCTATGTGAAAGCCACATGCACAGACATTCAGATTCAATTGGTTTGAGTTGGTCCCAAGCATCAGTATTTTTTAAGTTTTCCAAGCAATTACAGATTGAGAACCACTGGCTACAGAAATGGGTGGAACCATCAGCACGGATGTTGAAATCAGCCAGTGTGACAAGAGGAGTTGGAATGGGGAAGAAATATATAAGCCAGAGGGAATCACAATCCTCTAAGAACGTGGGAGAATGGATGACAGCAATGGTGGAGGGAGCAGAAGGTGATAATATCAGATGGGAAGAGTGTCGAAGGAGGAAGAGGTTTTACACAATAGTGGGGAGCAGTGGTCTGGAAGCAGCTGCAGGGATTTAGGCGATGCTGGCCCTACTTTGAGGCAATGTGTTGGTGGAATGTGAGAGAAGGAGATGAGTTGTAGAGAAAGTACTGTGCCCACAAAGAGCCTGGTTTCAGGAGTTAGTGCAGGAGGTTCGGATGCACTCTGAGAAGAGGTTGAGAATGTAGGGAGTGGGTTGCTTACTTACTGTCTTTTTTTCTTTTTAGGGCTGCACCCACAGCCTATGGAAGTTCCCAGGCTAGAGGTCGAATCAGAGCTGTAGCTGCTGGCCTAAACCACAGTCACAGCAACACGGGATCTGAGCCACATCTGCAACCTACACCATAGCTCACGGCAACACCAGATCCTAACCCACTGATCAAGGCCAGGGATCGAACCTGTGTCCTCATGGATACTAGTCGAGTTTGTTAACCACTGAGCCATGACGGGCACTCCTGGTTGCTTAGAGTGTCACTTCCAGAGCACACGTTGAAATCGGAGCTTCCACACTGCTTAGCTCCAGGGATGCCATTCACACTGGGAATGTTGGACCTGGTAAGGAACAAAGTCCGGAGCAGTATGGAAGTAAGAGAATAAAATAATATTTGTGACCAGATGAGACTTCTGTGCTTCCCCCTCACTCTTCTTGCTTTAAGTTTGTTTGTTTGTTGTTTTTGCTTCATGAAGGACCAATTAACAAAGAGGTTTTGGAACCCACTCATTTCAGGGGAGGGGGCTCTTCTAATGGCCTTCCCCTTACATTTCTCAATTCACTTTTTTCCTGAATTTTTCTCAACCTCCTTGACTGCCATTTACTCCTTACAATTTCCTGGTGGGCCTTAGCTTGAAAGAACACCACTGTGATCTGATTTCACCATGTCACCTTCCATTCAAAGGTCGGAGAGTCAAATCAGTTGCTCTATGGTGCTGGCTGGCTTGCAGTTTCAGAGAGGCTGTTGGAGTCTTTTACAGCAAGGCTCCAATGGGGCATTCTCTTCTGCAAATATGATTTTTTCAGGCAGAAGAGATGTGGCATATGTCTCCAAGGGAAGTGCAGAGGGACAAAGGAGTTCCATGGCTAAAAGAAGTCACAGCTAAAAGAAGTTTCACCTTTGGGCCCCAAACAC
This sequence comes from Sus scrofa, assembly GCF_054392235.1. Taxonomy (NCBI): domain Eukaryota; kingdom Metazoa; phylum Chordata; class Mammalia; order Artiodactyla; family Suidae; genus Sus; species Sus scrofa. Next base: position 65,684,123 of record NC_139401.1, read on the forward strand.
TGCTTATTAGCTGAAAAGAACACTTATTAGCTGAATAGATGAGACACAGAATACTGACTCTAGTAAAGGATAGAAAATAGATTACAAGAGAGAGGGTATTTCCTACATTAATTGGACCTAGGAAAAGCTTCTGCTCTGATCTGACTAATCTGGGCTCTATTTTCAAAGAAAAGGCTCACAAAATAGTGGTCCTCCCCCCACCCCATGCTTCACACCACTCTATCATTAGCTGTTTAGTACAGAGCGAAAGCACCCGGTCCTAACTCTGTGAAGGAACAGCCATATCATATTTTGCTTGGGGCTTGGCATTCACACATGCACCCATATCTACCTTCAGTTCCCTATAGAATTTTTCCAAACCAGCCAATTGTCACCTAGACAAGACATTAAAGCTAGGTAGTCTTTCTCAAACTCAGAGAATGAAAAAAATGGGTGTGAATGGATGTTCCCAGCATGTGACAGATAGAATTCTAGGATGCCCCCACCGCAATAATCCACACCTTCATATAACCCACCTCTCCATGAGTGTGGGTGGGAACATTAAATATGATAGGATGTACTACTATATATTAAAAATTATGTTTCATATGTAATTAAGATCCATAATCAACTCAAAGTTGACTTTGGGTTAAACAAAAAGGAGATTATTCTCCTCTTGGTGACTGAATTGAGTAAGCCCTTAAAAGAGACAAGAAGTGTTTTCAACAAATGGTGTTGCTGCATTTCGATATCCACAGGCAAAAAAATTAAACTTGACATAAACTTTGTACCTTATATAAAAATTAACTCAGGTCTTTTGCCCATTTTTCCATTGATTGATTGGCTTTTTTGCTGTTGGGTTGTATAAGTTGCTTATATATTCTAGAGATATTAAGCCCTTGTCAGTTGCATCATTTGAAACTATTTTCTCCCATTCTGAAAGTTGTCTTTTTGTTTTCTTTTTGGTTTCCTTTGCTGTGCAAAAGATTTTCAGTTTGATGAGGTCCCATGGGTTTATTTTTGCTCTAATTTCTATTGCTTTGGGAGACTGACCTGAGAAAATATTCATGATGTGGATGTCAGAGAGTGTTTTGCCTATGTTTTCTTCTAGGAGTTTGATGGTGTCCTGTCGTATATTTAAGTCTTTCAGCCATTTGGAATTTATTTTTGTGCATGGTGTGAGGGTGTGTTCTAGTCTCATTGCTTTGCATGCAGCTGTCCAGCTTTCCCAGCAATGCTTGCTGAATAGACTTTCTTTTTCCCATTTTATGTTCTTGCCTCCCTTGTCAAAGATTAATGGACCATAGGTGTCAGGGTTTATTTCCGGATTCTCTATTCTGTTCCATTGGTCTGTCTGTCTGTTTTGATACCAGTACCACACTGTTTTGATGACTGTGGCTTTGTAGTATTTCTTGACGTCTGGGAGAGTTATGCCTCCTGCTTGGTTTTTGTTTCTCAGGATTGCTTTGGCGATTCTGGGTCTTTTGTGGTTCCATATAAATGTTTGGATTGTTTGTTCTAGTTCTGTGAAAAATGTCAGGGGTCATTTGATAGGGATTGCATTGAATCTGTAGATTGCTTTGGGTCGTATGGCCATTTTCACAATATTGATTTTTCCAATCCAGGAGCATGGAATATCTTTCCATTTCTTTACATCTTCTTTGATTTCTTTGATGAAAGTTTTATAGTTCTCGGCATATAGGTCCTTTACCTCTTTGGTCAGGTGTATTCCGAGGTATTTGATTTTGTGAGGTACAATTTTAAAAGGTATCGTATTTTTGTATTCCTTTTCTAATATTTCATTGCTGGTATACAGAAATGCAACTGACTTCTGAATGTGAATCTTATATCCTGCTACTTTGCTGAATTGATTAATCAGTTCAAGTAGTTTTGGGGTTGAGTCCTTAGGGTTTTCTATGTATAGTATCATGTCATCTGCATACAGTGACAGTTTTATCTCTTCTCTTCCTATATGGATGCCTTTTATTTTTTTTGTTTGTCTAACTGCTGTGGCTAGGACTTCCAAAACTATGTTGAAGAGCAGTGGTGAGAGTGGGAAAAATGGGCAAAAGACCTGAATAGACATTTCTCCAAAGAAGATATACAGATGGCCAACAAACACATGAAAAAATTCTCAACATCGTTGATTATAAGAGAAATGCAAATCAAAACTACCATGAGATACCACCTCACACCAGTCAGAATGGCCATCATGAATAAATCCACAAATAACAAGTGCTGGAGGGGCTGTGGGGAAAAGGGAACCCTCCTGCACTGTTGGTGGGAATGTCAACTGGTACAGCCACTATGGAGAACAGTTTGGAGATACCTTAGAAAGCTATACATAGAACTTCCATATGACCCCACAATCCCACTCTTAGGCATCTATCCGGACAAAGCTCTACTTAAAAGAGACACATGCACCCGCATGTTCATTGCAGCACTATTCACAATAGCCAGGACATGGAAACAACCCAAATGTCCATCGACAGATGATTGGATTCGGAAGAGGTGGTATATGGAATACAATGGAATACTACTCAGCCATAAAAAAGAATGACATAATGCCATTTGCAGCAACATGGATGGAACTAGAGACTCTCATACTGAGTGAAATGAGCCAGAAAGACAAAGACAAATACCATATGATATCACTTATAACTGGAATCTAATATCCAGCACAAATGAACATCTCCTCAGAAAAGAAAATCATGGACTTGGAGAAAAGACTTGTGGCTGCCTGATGGGAGGGGGAGGGAGTGGGAGGGATCAGGAGCTTGGACTTATCAGACACAACTTAGAAGAGATATACAAGGAGATCCTGCTGAATAGCATTGAGAACTTTGTCTAGATACTCATGTTGCAACAGAACAAAGGGTGGGGGGAAAAATGTAAGTGTAATGCATACATGTAAGGATAACCTGATCCCCTTGCTGTACAGTGGGAAAATTTAAAAATTTTTTAAAAAAAGTGTAACCTTTCCAGGCAGGAAGGAAAGACAAGTCATCCCTACTGGTTCCCTAACTTAACAAATAAAGTCCATTCAAAATGTGAAAAAAAAAAATTAACTCAAAGTGGATTTAAATATAAAATGTCAAACTATAAAACTTTTAGAAGAAAACATAGGAGAAAATCTCCGCTAGCTAGGACGTGGTGGAGAGTTCTTAGATTTGACATGAAAAAACTGATCCTTAAAAGAAAAAAATTAATAAATTTGACCTTTTCAACATAGAGAACTTTTTGTCTGTGAAATATCTTGTTAAGAGAAAGAAAAGAAAACTACAGACTGGGAGAAAATATTTGCAACCACATATCTGATAAAGGATAAGTATCTATCTAGAATGTGTAAAGAATTCTCAGAACCCAGTGGTAAAAAGCAATCCATTAGAAAATAAGCAAAAGTTATGAAAAGATATTTCACTGCAGAGAATACACAGATAGTAAAGAAGCATATGAAAAAATGTACAACATCATTAGCCATAGGGAATTGCTAATTAAAGCCACCTATCCAAGAGGCTAAAATAAGCAACAATAATAATAATAAAAATAGTGCCAACACCAAATTGTGGTGAGGAGGTGAGAAACTAGAACACTCATACATTGCTGGTAGAAATGTAAGAAACTAGGCCACTTTGGAAAAGAGTATGATAGTTTCTTCAGACTCACAGACATAGAAAACAGACTTGTGGTTGCCAAGGGGGTGAGGGAGGGAAGGATTGAGAGTTTGGGATTAGTAGATGCAATATTCTTTTCAGATATATATACATATATATACATATACATATGTATATATATCTGAATCACTTTGCTGTACCGCGGAAATTAACACAACATTGTAAATCAACTATACTTATATAAAATAAAGAATATGTTAGTTTCTTTAAAAACTATACATGCACTTACCAAACTTGCATAACTCAGCAATTGTATTCTTATATTTATTCCAGAAAAATGAAAACCTATATCAACACAAAAATCTGCCCACAATTGTTCATAACAGCTGTATTTGCAATAACAAATAAAAGATGTAACCACTGAGGAACACTGGATAAGGATACAGGGGCACAGAAAAGGAAAGCATTAAAAAAACAAAAAGACAACCCATAGAATGGGAGAACATTTTTTCAAATGACTCAACCGACAAAGGTTTAATCTCCAAAATATACAAACAACTCACACAACTCAATAGCAAAAAACAAACAAACAAACAGCCCAATTGAAAAATGGGCAGAAGACCTGAAAAGACATTTCTCCAAAGAAGACATACAGATGGGCGGAAGGCATATGAAAAAATGCTCAACATCACTAATTATTAGAGAAATAAAAATCAAAACCACAATGAGGTACCACCTCACACCAGTCAGAATGGCCATCATTAACAAGTCAACAAATAACAAATGCTAGAGAGGATGTGGAGAAAAGGGAACCCTCCTGCACTGTTCGTGGGAATGTAAATTGGTACAACTACTATGGAAAACAGTATGGAGGTACCTCAGAAAACTAAATATAGAACTACCATATGACCCACCAATCCCACTCCTGAGCACATATCCAGACAAAACTTTCATTGAAAAAGATACATGCACCCCTATGTTCATTGCAGCCAAGACACAGAAATAACCTAAATGTCCATCAACAGATGAATGGATTAAGAAGACTTAGTACATATATACACGGTGGAATACTATTCAGCCATAAAAAAGGATAAAATAATGCCATTTGCAGCAACACGGATGGAACTAGAGACTCTCATACTGAGTGAAGTAAGTCAGAAAGAGGACAGACACCATATGATATCATTTATATGTAGAGTCTAAAATATGCCACAAATGATCTATCTGCAAAACAGAAAAGATCATGTTTATATGGAGGACTGACTTTTGCTTGCCCTTGGGGAGAGGGAGGGAGTGGGATGGACTGGGAGTCTGGGGTTGGTAGATGCAAACTATTGCATTTGGAGTGGATAAGCAAGGAGATCCTCCTGTATAACACAGGGAACTATATCCAATCACTTGTGATGGAACAGGATGGAAGATAATGTGAGAAAAATAATGTATATTTTGGGTCATAATAATGTATATAATGGGTCATTTTGCTATATAGCAGAAATTGACAGAACATTGTAAATCGACTATAATAAAAAAAATTTTAATGTAAAAAAAAGCATACTGGGGCCTCTGGAAGGAAAGCTCCCAGTTGCTCAATACTATACTATATTTGTATATATAATATATACCATACTATATTTATATATAGTTGTATATTTGTAAATATGTTCTGCACTATACTTTTAACTTATGACCTCCTGCCATTTTATAATTATTTTAAAATAAAAAGTTAAAAATGAGAGAGAAAGAGAGAGAAAGAACCAAGCAGATGCTCTCTTTTTGGCCTTATAGAAATAATAAACCATGTTATGAACTACCTATGAAAAAGGCCCATGTGGCAAGGGCCTGAGGGTGGCCTCTAGAAGCTGAGAGTAATCCCCGACCAACAGCCAGCAGGAAAATGGAGATTTAAGCTCTACAATCACAAGGAACTAAATTTTGCTAACAACCAGTGAGTTTGGTGGAGAACCCCAACTTCCAATGGATGACCTTGCAGCCCTGTGGATTTCAACCTACTGAAACCCTGAGCAGATGACTCAGCTAAGCTGTGCCCAGACTTTTAATGCATGGAAACCATGAGCTAATAAATTTGTGTTGTTTTAAGCCACTAAGTTTGTGGTAATTTGTTACCCAGTAAAAGATAACTAAGGTGTGAGATGCCATTGAACGACTGGGAGCTTTCCTTCCAGCAGTCACAGTGGGGACCTATACCCTCTGACAAAAGAAACCAGCAACATCAGTGGGGGAGGGGCCAGTCTTGGCGCTTAAACAGATGCTCGTGATCTTTCCCCAAAAATACGGTTTTTCAGTTTAGAATCTTGAACTGCCTCCAAACCAGCACAGCTCTGCTAGCTGCTTGACCCTACAGTTGGCTGTCACATCCCAAATATGCTGTTCACAGTCACAAATGAATTGCACATTGATGGCACTATGCACTTGCCCTGCTTCTTACTGCAGAGTTTCAGCTGGATCTAATTCCTCTTGCAGCCTTCCTGGCACCTCGTGGGGAGGTGGCCTTGCACCCGGGGCCCCAGCTGCTAGAGCAGCCCTAGCTAGTTCACAGGCAGCTGCAGCAAGCCAGCCTGAGCCTCAGAAACTGGCTCCTTTCCCCTTCCTTCTAGGCCCCAGAGCCAGGGCCGGCAGGACACCCAGGCTGGCTCTCAGTGAACACCAGAAAGGTCAAAGACAGAGTGGGATTGCAAAAGTGGGCTGGGAGCTTTCTTTCGATCTTGCTTTCTGCTGCTGAATATCATGCCACTGTCTCAGACTACTTGGGAGGAATGGTTTAAACAGGAATTTGTTTTCCCACATTTGGAGGCTGCAAAGTCCAAGATCAAAGTGCCAGCAGGAGTTCCCTGGTGGCCTGACAGATTAAGGATCTGGTGTTGTCACTGTTAGGCCTCAGGTCCTGGCTGTGGCGTAGTTTCGATCTCTGGCCTGGGAATTTCCACATGCTGCAGACTGGCAGATTTCATTCCTGGAAGGACAGTTCTCTTTCTGGCTTGTAGACAGCTGTCTTCTTACTAATGCCTCACATGGCAGAGAGAGAGAGATAGAGAGAAAGGAAAGTGTCCTCTTCTTATAAGGACACCAGCCATGGAATTAGGGCCCTACCTATATGACCTCATTTAACCTCCATTACCTCTACACAGACCCTATCTCCAAATACAGTTGTATTGGTGGTTAAGGCTTCAATATGTGAATTTCAGGGAGACACAGTCAGTCCCTAAGAGTCATCTTCTACTGTGCTGCCAGTATTCACAAATACTGTTCCACTACAAGTGGGCAGTATTGAGGAGGGGTGGGGACAAGAGCCATCTGATCATGACCTCATAGGCTTGACCAATCTCACTTCGGGTATTGGAAGGAGTGATGTAGAGTGGAAAGAGCATGGGCTTTGATGTCAGGCACAGGTTTCCTCTTATTGGTTGTGAGACTTTGGGAGAATCATTTCAATGCTCTGAGCCTGTTTCCTCATCTGTCAAATGGAGACTATAATATATATTTCTCATGGGTGTTGTGAGGGTTAAATGAAATAAAGCATGAAAGCACCTATCGGCATCTAGTGCACAGTGGGTATTCAATAAATATTAGATCTCTGGATCTCTCAGCCCATTCCCCACACCATCTACCTTCACCAGGTCCAATGCCTGCTCTGACACATTCATCTCCTTTGCTCTGGGTGGAAAACAGCAATACTCAATATCCCTGAATTGGAGGCTGTGGTAACTGGAATTTCTAAGATTAGCTCCCAGGATTCCACATCCTCATTCCCACAACCTGTAAATGTGATAGAGATACCACTCTCAGGTTGTGTTATGTTTTGTTATATAGCTTAGTTGACCTTAAAAATGGGGATTCAATGGAAAATTATTCAGCTGTATAAAGGAAGGAAATTCTGACACATGGTACGACGCGGATGACTTTGAAGACATTATGCTACGTGAAATAAGCCAGTCACACACAAAAAAGTAGTGTATAATTTCATGTATAAGAAGTGCATAGAATAGTCAAGTCCATAGAGAAAGAAAGTAGATTTGTGGTTTCCAGGGGCAGGGAGAAGAAAAAATGGTGAGTTATAGTTTAATGCAGACAGAGTTTCAGTTTGGGATGATGAAAATGTTTTACAGATGAAGAGTAGTGATGGTTGCACAATACAAATGGATTCAGTGACAGTGAATTGTATACTTAAAAATGGTTAAAATGGCACATTGTACGTTATGTATATTTAGATCATAATAAAGATGTTTCTGGGAGCTCCTACTATAGGGCAGGGAGTTGATGATCTGGCTTGTCTCTGTGGAGGCACATGTTCAATCTGCAGCCAATGCAGTGGGTTAAGGATCTGGCATTGCCACAGGTGTGTGGTAGGCCACAGCTACGGCTCAGATTCTGTCCCTAGCCTAAGGAACTTCCTTTTGCCATGGGTGTCGCCAAAAAAGAAAAAAAAAAAAAAAAAGATTTTTCTCAATGGGCCTAATCTAATCACAGGAACCCTTAAAAGAAGAGAACTTTCTCCAGAGGGTAGCAGAAGAGAAGGCAGAAGGAAAAGTTCAGATTTGATGCACACTCTTGCTAGTTTGAAGGTGGAGGGGGACATGTAAGAAGCAATGCCTCTGACCCCTGACAGAGCAGTGAGGGGCCCCAGCTGGTAGCCAGCAAGGAAAAGGAGCCTTAGACGTATAGCCACAAGGAAGTGGATTCTGCCAACAATCTAAATCAAAATGGCAATGGACTCTTATTCAGAGCCTTCAGATAAGAGCCTAGGCCAGCCAAATCCTTGGAAACCTTTATTTTGGTTTTATGAGACTCTCAGCAGAGAACTCAGTGGAGCCCATCCAAACTTCTGACCTTCAGAGCTGTGAGTTAATAAATAGATATTGGGGGTTTGGGTTTTTTTTGTTTTAATTATTGGTTTTTTTTTTTGCCATGCCCACAGCATGCAGAAGTTCCCAGGCCGGGGTCTGAACTAACCAGAGCCACAGGAGTGACAACACCAGATCCTTAACCCACTGAGTCACCAGAGAACTCCTAGATATTGTTTGAATCGCTAAAGCTTGTATTAAGATATGACAGCAGCCATAGAAAACTAACACAGAGGCCTTAGAGTTTTAGTCCCATGAGGAAGCATCATCCATGCCTTGGAAGTCTGTTGCTACATGCTTTATTCTTTTATTTATTTACTTTTATTTTTGGCTGCGCCCATGGCATGTGGAAGTTCCCAGGCCAGGAATTGAAAACCCATGCCACAGTAGTGACAAACCATGCTGGATCCTTAACTGTGGGGCCACCAGGAGACTCCTGCTTTATTCTTTTAGACATGTGTGCATATGCACTGTCTCACCTATTTGTTGGGTGCTCCCAATGCGCTAGGCCTTGAGGACACAGTAATTACAGCATAGATAGAGCTATGGAACTTCCAGCCTAACCCAAGGGCAGTATTCCCTCCTTCTGGCCAAATGCAGGCAGGCTTTCTGACCTGCTGTCACTGTCTACTTGGGCCCTCCCAGCACCTGAAAGCTTGGTACCATTCCCTAATGGTTGTGATGCAGAAAGGGGCATTGACAGAAAAGGCCAGGCTGGGAAAATCTCTCTGAGCCTCAGACCCCAGGCACTGAAATTCTGCACTGTAGCATGTCAACACCCCTCAAGTATGCTTGTGGGGGCTGGGCAAGGCTGTCAGCATCTCTAGATAGGCTGAGGCCCAAACCATTGAAATTGAACATTCTGCCTGGGCTTCTGAAAGAGTAAGTGTAGGGAGGGGAGGTGAAGTGAGTGTTATCTGGGGCCATTTTTAAAGTTCTTAGTGGGTATTTGGCAAGGAGACCCAGACAGGGAGGCCCAGGGTGGTAAATGTGCTTGAGAAAATCGGGAAAGCAGCTGGGAGCCTAGGAAGACTGGCAAGAGATGGCAGAAGGGCACGCCCAAGGGAGATGGGCAGGAGCGCAGGCTTGAGAAGCAAAAAGAGTTGGAGTGGGATCCTGGGAGGAGAAGGCAGGGAGAAAGAGGCAACAGTGAAGAGAGGCCCGGGCCTGGCCAAGCTCAGGGTTTCCCTCAGCAATCGAGAGGCTGGGTGGAGGTTACTTTTCAGAGACCCAACTCCTTTCCCAGGCCCTGGGCAAAGCTGGGGCCTGAGCTTAAGGGGAAATGCCGGGGTGGGGCTGGGGACAGCTCAACTCTCCAAGCCCTTAGCGGCCTTTACTGACTCACTGGTAATCTGTTTATGTGTTTATTTGCAAATTGGTCTCTGCTTCAGTGAGGGGAAGCTTGGCTCCCTTCCCTCAGGCCCCCAGTTCTGAGTTAAACTCATCTACAAGGCAAGCTGCCTGCTGCCTGCTCCCTGCCCCATTTGGCTGACTTTCTCCTGCCCTCTCTGTTCCTTTGGCCCCTGGCTGGTGGACCAGGAAGTTGGGGCGGTGGCGGAGGAGGGGAGCTGGTCCTCTGGGACTGGCCAGGGCTCTGGTTCCCTACAGACCCAGACATCTGGGGCGGGGGTGGGGTGGGGTCTGGGCAGAAACTCAGGCTCCATAGGAACCTTGAGAAAATCGAACTGAAATCCTGCCCAGGGAAATCTGTAGTTGTCCAACAAGAGCTTCACTTTAATACATGTGGTAATTTTTTTTGATGTTGTGCTTATTCAGACTGCAGCAGCTGCAGAAGGAGAGGCCCTGGAGGGGGAGGAAGGGGACGGGTGAGACTAGAGCAGGGTGGCAGGGTGGGAAGAAGATATCTGGGTTGCCACCAAACGCCAGAGCCCAGTGTGAGGAAAAGAGAGATGGGCTGGCAGTTGGGGTATAAGAGAAGAAATCCTCAGAAATGCAGGACCTTGTCTGGAGAGAGAGAGGAAGGGGAGGTGCAGTGACAGCGGAGGGGTAGGGTGCAGGCCTGATGAGGGTGGCACTTGGTGTGGATGGTGGAGGCAGGGCAGAGAAGGGAGGGCTTGACAGAGCCACCCTCTTACTGTTGATAAAGATTGTCGATTACCATAACTCAGCATGTGAAGCATTTTTCTACTGCAAAACTGGAGAGAGAAAATTCTAGAAGGTCATTCCCAAGGATAGGAAAGGGGCACCTGAATGAATCATGGGAGAAACCCTGGGGGAGTAGGTGGAGTCTGTAACCTGAACCTGGAAAGGCCTGATGATTCATTGGACTCAAGACCTATCAATCCTCTGTCTTCTGCCAATGGCCTGAGACCTGGAGGCTTTTCTCAGAGGAGACACTGAAACTCACTGAGTGCTGTAATAGGGGGAGGGGAGTAAGTTTGAAATGGGAAGAGACAAAGTCTGCTGCTGACCTTTGAAGGGGCCTGACCTGAGTCATAGAACCAGTTCATCTGATCCAACATCTTAATTTTACACTTAGGGAACTGGAGCTCAGAGAAGGAAAGTGATTTGGCCAAGGTCACAATGTTGTGTTAGTGAACTGGGCAGATGGACAGGCTTCAGAAAGAGGCCACATAGGCCACTAGAGAGAACAGCCCCAGGTGTTAGCCTAAATAAGGTCTGCAAATACTTGGTGCCACTTAACCACTGCAAATACAGTTAGCTCTACATATTGGCAGATTCTGCATCCAGGGATTCAACCAAGCATGGATCGGAAATACAGTTTTTAAATTTTTCAGAAAGTTCCAAAAAGCAAAGCTTGAATTTGCCTTGCTCTGGCAACTATTTCCATAGCGTTTACATTGTATTTACAACTATTTTCATAGCATTTATATTGTATTAGGTATTATAAATAATCTAGAGATGATTTAAAATATATGGGAAGATGTATATAGGTTATATGCAAATACTACACCATTTTATATAAGGAACTTGAGCATACACGGATTTTGGTATTCATGTCCTCAAACCAATTCCTTGTGGATTCTGAGGGATGACTATATATAGCGCCATATAACCATTCCCATGCCTATGGTGGACATTGCTAATTGGTCACCGCATCCCAACTTTGGTGCTGACTCAACCTCAAAGTCCTTTTTAAATTGAACACTCTAGGCAGCACTGACATGGAAGTGAAAGCAATTTGTAATTTCAGGCCTAGAATAACAGCTGTATCACAAAAGGGCAGAAGTAGTCCTAATTAATGTCTAATAGGTTAGATGTCATTATCTAAGTCTCTTTCAGTTGCAAGCAACCGAAGGAAGAGTTGCCCTCAGGAAGAGAAGGAAAAAAACAGGACATCTCTGTAGACACAAACATAGAAGTTTATGACCCTACCTCAAGAGAGCCCTGCCGCTCATGAGACTCAGCTCCAATAGCTGGCTCCCATGATTTGTTGCTCTGGGTCCCCCTTTATCAAATTCCCCAGAGGATGAAGTTGATTGTACCAACACAGAACACAGTTTTAAAGTCTGGAACAATAAATGATGGAGGGAGGTCAGGGTCATACAGCATAGGGCAGACTTGACCACTAGGCCCATGAATTGGGTCAGACCCAGAAGATGCTTTCAGCTACAATTAATAGAAAACACATCAAAAGTGACTTAAGTTATGATGTTTATTGTCTTAACAACACGATGGCTAGGAAAACGGAGTTCTGGGATTGGTTAATTCACCCAGCATGTTTCCATCTGTGAGCCAAAAAAGTGGGGAAATAGCTACTGGCTAGACAATTTGCTGTGACTGTCAGAGGTGTGTTGTTGTAAGCCAAACCACCACCCCAGATATGTTTCAGGAAAACCAAAAAGGACCAAGACTAACAGGCTGGGGCTTTTCAGAGACCAGAACCATAGAGGTCTCTAAGAGGAGTTACAGAAACACCTGCAAGGCCTCCTCAAGTGCAAGGAAGGCCTCTCAAGGGCTAGATGAGTGAGTGCTTTCCTTACTCATAGGACCAGAAATGAGGGTAGTTCTCTCAGGGGCCAGAAAAGCTACTTAGGACAAGTATGAAGTTTCCCAGAACCAGGAAGTAATATGAACATATACCCCACATCACACCCCCCATCCAAAGCTAAATGAACAAAGCAGATTTTGGAAAGGACAGAGAATCCCATCAACCCTAATGGTGGCACCAACCCAAACTTTCCAGGCAATGAGTCTGAGCAGCCTAGTTGAGACAGGATTGAGGCCAGGAGTATGAACAGGGATTGAGTGCCCTACAAACTGTGCTAGCCAAACTCATCAGTGGAAAGATCTGCCTTCCATTAGGAAAAGAAATCAGTCTCCTATAAACTCATTTATTTCTTGGGTTTTCTAATTAAAAAAAAAATTGTTGCATTCCCCTGAGTTTCTGAGAAGAAGTTCTTTTGAAAACTCCCATCTGGTCTCAGATCACTTCAAGAGCAAAGGCCACAGATAGGTCAAGGCAGTTAGGAAGGTGGTCAAGCTCCCAAAGGAGAGGGATAGAGGTGGCTGAGATGGGCCACTTGAGGTCTTAGGATGAGAAGATGGAACAGAGGTAGATTGAAAGGCAATATTTCTAAGCATCTAAGGTCCTTCTCAGACTTTTTCCTCATGGAGAGGTGATGTAGATGACTGTGGTCTTTAGATATGACAGGGTTTGAGAGCTTTGCACATGAAGGCAGGTTGGAGCTGATAAGGATTCAGGTTGGGGCCTTTTTTTTCTTGTAGGGCTGCACCCACAGCATATGGAAATTCCCAGGATAAGGGTCAAATCAGAGCTATAGCTGCCAGCCTACACCACAGCCACAGCAATGGGGAATCTAAGCCACATCTGCAACCTACACCACAGCTCACTGCAATGCCAGATCCCTGGCATGTTGAGGCCCTTTTGAGTAAAGACTTTCCCAAGGAGTTTCAATTCTTTTCTCTCCCTCACCTTTGCCTCTGCCTTGATTATATATATGTGAATGTGTATGTTACCAAGTCTCACAGAACCCCAATTTCCTCATTTTTAAAATTTTTTTATTTTATTTTTTAATTTTTAATTTTATTTTATTTTCCCAATACGTTATTTTTTTCTACCGTACATCATGGTGACCCAGTTACACATACATGCATGCATTCTTTTTTCTCACATTATCATGCTCCATCATAAGTGACTAGACATAGTTCCCAGTGCTACAGTATGGAGGCACCTTAGAAAACTATACATAGAACAACCATATGACCCAGCAATCCCACTTTTGGGCATATATCCAGACAAAACTTTCCTTAAAAAAGACACATGCACCACATGTTCATTGTAGCACTATTCACAATAGCCAAGACATGGAAACAACCCAATTTACTCATTTTAAAGGTAGAGATGTCAAGTATGGATGCTGTGAGGATTAAATGAGATTATATGCCAATGGTTTAACATTCTTGGCCCAGAGCAAGTGGTCAAAGAGTCAATAAAATGAACAAAAAAATACTTTCTTTTTTCCTTCTGTGTGTGTGCATGTGCACATGTGTGCATGCATCTTTGTGCCAGATACTAGATACTCAGCTAGGGGCTGGGTATTCAGAGATGAAATCATATTGTACACCTGCCCTTGAGTGTCTTGCAGTCTAGAAAAGAAGAGAGTTCACTTACAATGAAGTCTCTAGCAAAGATCTATATGCATGGGCTCAGGGGTAACATGGAGAAAAGGAAACCAAAGCCTACCTGCGGAACTCAGGGAGGGCTTCACAGAGGAGGTAGCATTTAATCTGGGCTCTGAAGGATGAGTAGGAATTTGGTCAGTGGACAAGCGTGGGGAGAGTCTTCAAGGCAGAAGAAACAGCACATGCAAAACACAGAGGTATGGGGAGGCCATACCTAATTCAGTGTTGCTGGAGCGTTACCTATTACTATATCAGGCAAAAAAAAAAAAAGTAAATTTAATCCTATAGTCTGGGACATGTTACAAAATAATTTTGAGCAGGAAAGTGGCTCATCATATGAACAATGATATTTTAGGGTGATTTGGAGGGATAGTGAAATTAGAGGTTAGATGAAAGATTACTATTTGGGGGCAAGATGGGTCCTGAATTGGAGTATTGGCAAATGGAGATAAAGAGGAGGAGGTGAATTGAACAAGTTGTCAAGAAAACAGAATCTGGAGTTCCCATTTTGGTGCGGCAGAAACGAATCCGACTAGGAACCATGAGCTTGCAGGAACCATGGCCTCACTCAGTGGGTTAAGGAGCCAGTGTTGCCATGAGCTGTGGTGTAGGTTGCAGATGCAGCTTGATCTGGCGTTGCTGTGGCTGTGGTGTAGGCTGGCAGCAGCAGCTCTGATTAGACCTCTAGCCTGGGAACCTCCATATGCTACGGATGTGGCCCTAAAAAGCAAAAAAAGAAAGAAAGAACGAAAGAATCTTTAGAGCTTGGTGATGAATGGGTTGTGGAGTATGAGGGAGGAGAGGCATCTAGTATATGCCGGGTGTTTTAACAGCTGGGTAGGTGATGGTTATACGCACTGGGATAAGCAACATAAGAGGAGGAGGGAACACAGCATGGGGCAGGGAGGAGATGATGAGTTCCATTTTGAAATGTTAGGTTGAAGAGTCCATGGGATGTTTAAATGGAGATGATCAATCACAGCGCAGGAGTAAAATCGGAGCTGGAGATGACATTTAGAAAATATCAATGGTTGGAGTTCCCTGGTGGCTCGGTGGGTTAAAGATCTGTCATTGTCACTACTGTGTCTCAGGTCACTGCTGCAGGTTTGATTCCCTGGCTCTGGAACTTCCATATACCATGGGCATGGCCCCCCACCCCCCAAAATAAAAAAATAGCAATAGTTAAGAGGAGAGAAGGAACAGCAACACTAAAAAGTAGATAGAGGCCCTTTGGAAGATAGTCTGGCATTTCTTCAAAAGGCTAAGTACAGAGTTGCTATTTGACCCAGCAATTCTGTTCCTAGTCATGTAATCAAGAGAAATAAAAACACGTCCACACAAAAATTTGTAGCATTCCCATTGTGCCACAATGGTAATGAACCCGACTATTATCCATGAGGATGCGGGTTCTATCCCTGGCCTCGCTCAGTGGGTTAAGGATCCAACATTGCCATGAGCTGTGGTGTAGGTCACAGATGTGGCTTGGATCTGGCATTGCTGTAGCTCTGGCGTAGGATCCTGTGTTGCTGTGGCTGTGGTGTAGGCCAGCAGCTATAGCTCTGATTCAACCCCTAACCTGGGAACTTCCATATGTCACATGTGTGGCCCCAAAAGGCAAAAAAAAAAAAAATTGTTTACAAGTGTTCATAGAATCACTATTCACAACAATCAAAAGTTGGAAAAAAATGCCCATCAATGGATGAATGGATAAACCAGTTGTGGCTATGCACACAATGGAAAATTATTCAGTCAGAAAAAGGAATAAAGTACTCACATATACAACAACATGGATAGATTTTGACAATTCTGCTGAGGGTAAGAAGCCAGACAAAAAGTCACACACTGCCTTTCATATAATTCCCTTTATATGAAATGTCTGGAATAGGCAAACCCAGAGAAACAAAGTATATTCGTGGTTTCCTAGGGCTGGTAAGGATTCAGAAACTGGGGGGAGGGTGGCTAAGAGGTTTGGGGATTCTTTTGAGGACAATGAAAATGTTCTAGAATTATGGTGGTGAAGTTTGCACAATTTGATGTTTACACTAAAATCCACTGAATGGCATACTTTAAATGGGTGAACTGTATGGTGTGTGAATTATATCTTAATAATTTTTTAGGAGTTCCCGTCGTGGCGCAGTGGTTAACGAATCCGACTAGGAACCATGAGGTTGCGGGTTCGGTCCCTGCCCTTGCTCAGTGGGTTAACGATCCGGCGTTGCCGTGAGCTGTGGTGTAGGTTGCAGACACGGCTCGGATCCCGCGTTGCTGTGGCTCTGGCGTAGGCCGGTGGCTACAGCTCCGATTCAACCCCTAGCCTGGGAACCTCCATATGCCGCGGGAGCGGCCCAAGAAATAGCAACAACAACAACAACAAAAAAAAAGACAAAAAGACAAAATAATAATAATAATAACAATTTTTTAAAATATGAGCAGAGAAGAGCCAGGGTCATATGTCATGGACAAGCCATGTAAGAGCACAACCACCTTTCTCATTCCCCCCGCCCTTTTTTCCTCCTGTATGGATAAAGCGATATCTCTGCTGTGATCCCTAGAAAGCAGGAAGGTCTGGGTCCTCTCATATTCAGGTCCTTGGACCCATACCTAAGCAAAAATCTGGAGGCGTATGAACAAAATAGAAGATTGTTTAGACAAAGGCATGGAGCACATGAGAGGAAAGATTAAAATGATTACTAATAAAAAATCTTAAGACAATCATCCAGTCTCTTCCAGGTGACCATTTTTTTTCCTGGAAGGAATATGAATTGTGTCAGTGGCTGGTCCTACAAAGCTAAATGCCAATGGGGCATGGTAGGATGAAGTAGAATGGCCCTCGAATACCCTTCACTTTGACAAAGTCATCATCAAAGAGCACTAATTCATCATTTCCCATGCAAGACCTTACATCAAATATCTTAACCAACTGGATCTTTTGCTCCTTGAATGGAGGTTACAATCCAAATCCATGAAGGACCTGTTCATACTGGACCACGAGTCCCACTCATGAAAAGATCAGTTGTCATTCTTTTCTGTATATCCCACAGGGGACCTGACACAATATAGATGTTCTGGATTGTGTGTGTTTGTGTACATTAAGAATTGCTTAATGACTGACTGAATAAATGAATGAAGCAAATGAACATTCATTAACAAAAGAGCAACACGTTGTAAAGTTTGGAGAACAAGAGGAAATTAATTCCTATGGTAGAGAGGCATGGAAACAAGGGAAGATACTGACAGTCCCAGGTTTAATTGAGGGGAGCCTAGTTCGCCTCACTTGTTCAGACCAGGCAGGGAAAGTTCCTGAATGGAGCTGACCTAACGTGAGACATTAGGAAGTGATGGACCCTCGGGGAAGCAGAAAGGCATGCTGAGATCCTAAACTTTGAAAACACTGCTTCCAACAGACACAACAAAACCACAGTCCTGATTGGGCCTAAGGGACATACTTGGTAAATTTTGGAAAGGCTTTTTAAGAGGCTGTCAGAAAACTTGAATGAAGGAAGAGAAAGTGTGTGCAGGGGGAGTTCCTGTTGTGGCTCAGAGGTAACAAGACTGACTAGTATCCATGAGGACTCAGGTTTGATCCCTGGCCTCCCTCAGTGGGTTAAGGAGCTGGCATTACCGCAAACTGCAGCATAGGTCATGGATGCAGCTGGGATCTGGCGTTGCTGTGGTTGTGTGTAGGCCAGCAGCTGCAGCTCTGATTTGACCCCTAGCCTGGGAACTTCCATATGCTGCAGGTGTGGCCCTAAAAACCAAAAAAAAAAAAAAAGAAAAGGGAAGAGAAGAAAAGGAAAGAAAAGAAAAAGAAAAGAGTGTGTGCTTTCCAGGGTTGAGTTGGGACAGATAGCTCAGAGGATGGGGACTTTGAGTTAGAGACACTGAGAAGTCAGCCAAGGAAGAAAGAAGAGTTTAGAGAAATGAGATCAGCTAGAGATGCCAGGAAGGAGACAAAATCCCAGTAAGAGAACAATGGAGATGCCACCCCAGGAGAAAGAGCTGGAATTTGGACCACTCATAGCATAATTTTAGCATAAGATCACAAATATTTGCTGAGGGGCTTTTCTTACCACCAGACTGAGCACAGGACCCTCATCTGATTGCTCTGAGCATGTGCCCTCATGCCCTGACAATGCTTACAGTCTGAACGAACGGTTAGATGAATGGATGACTGAATGAGAAGAAGAGGTGTATTTAATGTGGGAGACAGCTTAGGAAACCATCCAAAAGAAGAAAAAATCTCTATGTGTGGAGCTGTTTATTGCAGCATTATCTGTAATAGTGAAAAATTGGAAATACTTAAATAAATGATGGTGCATCCACTCAACGGAATATTATGTGGCCATTAAAATAATTATAAACACATTGTAGCAACACAACAAATGATTATGATATAACGCTAAGTGATACACACAGAATATGAAATTGCATCTATGCCATGATTACAAGTATGTAAAAATAATGTATGCATATGGCCAAGCCCTGGAAAGGGGAGCATAAAAAACAAAAACAGAGGCCCCATTGGAGTAGCAGGACTACCAGTGAATTATTTTTCTTTTTTTTTTTTCAGGCCACATCCATGGCATTTTGAAGTTCCCAGGCTAGGGGTCAAACCAGAGCTATAGCCATGCGCCTACACCACAGCTCATGGCAACACCAGATCCTAAACCCACTGAGTGAGGCCAGGGATTGAAACCGTGTCCTCATGGTTACTAGTCGGGTTCGTCACTGCTGAGCCACAATGGGAACTCCCTATTTTTTCTTTTCTTTTGATTTGTATTGATTTTTTTTTTTTGACTGCACCCACAGCCTGTGGAAATTCCCAGGTCAGGGATCGAGCCCACACAGCAGTTGCAACTTGTGCCACAGCTGAAACTCTGGATCCTTAATCTGCTGCACCACAAGGGAACTTCCATGTGTTGACATCATGTATGCCATTACAAAGGTAAAAACTGAGGTGACAAACTGAACCATGACCTTGAAAACTGGACAGAGAGGGCTGGTGCCAGAAATGGGAATCCCTGCAAAATGATGTTGCTGAGGTGAAAGAAGGCTGAGGCTTATGTTAAGGCTGCTGGCTTGGAAAGGAAGGGGTAAGTTTGGGAGATACATGCTGTTATTGTCTGCAAATCTGTCACCTGGGCAGGTTGCATCCTGTGCTAGAATCAAGAGAGTGGGGAATTTTTTTTCACATTCAATTTTGTTTCCTTTTTGGCCACATTTTCCACACACATTTTCCACATGTGGAAATTCCCAGGCCAGGAAATGAACCTGCACCACAGCAGCAACCCGAGCTGCAGCAGTAATACTATAAGATCTTTAACCCACTGAGCCACAAGGGAACTCCTTTCATTACTTTAAAAAAAATTATTTCATTGAAGTATAGTTGATTTACAAGAGAGCAGGAAATCTGGAGTTCCCACTGTGGTGCAGTGGAAACAAATCTGACGAGGAACCATGAGGCTGCAGGTTCGATCCCTGGCCTCGCTCAGGGGGTTAAAGATATGGCGTTGCCATGAGCTGTGGTGTAGGTCGCAGATGCAGCTCGGATCTGACGTTGCTGTGGCTCTGGTGTAGGCCGGCAGCTATAGCTCCAGTTATACTCCTAGACTGGGAACCTCCATATGCTGCGGATGTGGCCCTAAAAAGCAAAAAGCCAAAAAAAAAAAAAAAAAAAAACACAAGAGAGCAGGGAATTTGAAATAAAGCTAAAGTTCTGCAACTTACTAACTGTGTGATCTTTTGGGCAAGTTTATGAACCTCTTGTAGCCTCAGTTTGATAATCTGTAAAATGGAGCTAAAAAATGTGACCTCAAGGATTTTGGTGAGGATTTAGTGGAAGAGAATGCTTATGAAAGCCCTTTGTAAATGACAAAGCCCATACAGCTATAATGAGTTATTATTACCATTCTCATCATCATTACAGTTATTATGTTTCCCAACTTGGCTTGAAATTCCATCCATAAGAAATTTATTTCAATAACAAGCAAGTGCTTCTGTAATAACTGGAAGGAGGAGCTGTATCAGTCATTCAACAGTCAATAGAGCCTAGTTCAGTGATTCTCAACTCTGGCTGCTATTAGAATCACATGGAGAGATTTTTTTTAATTGATTCCCCAGCCCCACCCTAACCAATTAAGGCAGGATCTCTGGAGGTGGAACTTTGGAGTATTGGGGTGGGGGGGCAGGGTGTGCCTGCAGCATGCAGGAGTTCCTGGGCCAGGGATTGGACCTACACCAGAGCAGTGACCTGAACCATAGCAGTGACAATGCTGGCTCTTTTTTTTTTTATTTTTTTTATTTTCCCACTGTACAGCAAGGGGGTCAGGTTATCCTTACATGTATACATTACAATTACAGTTTTTCCCCCAATGCTGGCTCTTTAACCCACTGGGCCACCAGGGAACTCCAAGGCAGGGGTATTTTTTAAAGCTTCAAATTCGCAGCTGGGATTGAGAACCGCTGGCAAATAGGCCCTGAAGTCAGGCAGCCCTGACTTCAAATTCCAGATTAAATTTTGTCTCTTCTACTTACTGTGTGACCTTGTTACATAATCTCTCTATGCCTCACCTTATCTTCGAAATAGAAACAATGATGGTACCTACTTCATAGGACAGTGCTGAGGATTAATGGAGTTGATATATGTGAACAACTTCAGCACAGTGCCTGGCATGCAGTAAGTACTATGTGGTATGTTAGCCAGTTTTGTTGTTGTTTGTAGGCTCTGCTCTAACCTCATCGTGAGAGACCAATCTTGACCTTAGCTTAGGGAAAAGAAAGTGCTTTATCACCAGTCTTGCTCTAACTTCAATCCCCCAGTGGCTGGTCTCTTTGCTCAGATGTTCTAATACCTTGAGCTTGAATCTTTGACGCATGACTTTTACAGCTGGGGGTCTTCCATAAAAATTGGCTGGGGAGGCGTTCCCATTGTGGTGCAGTGGAAATGAATCTGACTAGCATCCATGAGGACTCAGGTTTGATCCCTGGCCTTGCTCAGTGTGTTGGGGACCTGGTGTTGCCATGAGCTGTGGTGTAGGTTGCAGACGAAGTTTGGATCCTGCCTTGCCGTGGCTGTGGTGTAGACTGGTAGCTGTAGCTTCAATTCAACCCCTAGCCTGGGAACTTCCACATGCTGAGGGTGAGTGCAGCCCTAAAAAGCAAAAAAAAAAGAAAAGAAAGAAAGAAAATTGGCTGGGGAGTTCCCTGGTGGTCTGTTGTAGTAGTTAGGACTTGGCACTTTTACTGCTGGGCCTAGGTTCTATCCCTGATCTGGGAACTATGATCCCACATCAAGCCTCTGCTTGCTGCAGCCAAAAAAAAAAAAAAAAACATGTAAAAAAAAGAAAAAGGAGTTCCAGCTGTGGCACAGTGAGTTAATGATCCAACTGTCTCTGTGGAAATGCCAGTTTGATCCCCAGTCCAGCACAGTGGGTGAAAAGATACGGTGTTGCTGCAGCTGTGGCATAGGTCACAGCTGTGGCTTGGATTCAGTCCTTGGCCCGGGAACTTCCATATGCCTCTGGGGCAGCTGAAAAAGAAAAAAAATCAGGTTCTCCTGGAGATCTCATGTGCCCATTTCTCTTCAACATCCAGGCCGACTGCGTGCTGTGGACTAGTCTTGGTTGTGCCTTGAGTAACAAGCCTGTCAGACAAGATTCCACTTGCCCATTTTCACTTAAGCCTTGCCCAGGTGTGTCCCAGCCAACCCAAATCTTGCTTCTGAAACATTTCTGAAAAGAAAAAACCACCAGCTTCATACACTCTCTGTCTTTCTGGAACAAAGGACAGAGATAAGTCACCCCAGATTTCTTATCTAATGAGGAGGTGAGACGTTAGTAGAAAGAAGCTGAGCATTTCTCTTGAGTGTGCAAAGTCTACATTGGTTACAGGCATCTGCAATAACTAAGAATGCCTGAACATTTTTTGAACTCTGTTAGTTTTCTATGGCTTTTGTAACAAATCACCACAAACTCATTGGCTTAAAACCACACACATTGGAGTTTCTGCTTTGGTGCAGCAGGTTACGGATCCACTGTTATCTCTGCAGTGGCCCAGCAAGTCAGTTAAGGATCTACTGTTACCTTAGTTGTGGCATAGGTCACAGCTGTGGCTCAGATTTGATCCCTGGCCCAGGGAACTCCCATATGCTACAGATGTGCTCCCCCCAAAAAAACCAAAAAAACCACACACACACATTTATTTTTTTTATGCTTCTGTAGGTTGGAATTCCAAAATCAGTCTCTCTGGGCTGAAATCAAGGGGTCAGTGGGGGCTATGCTCCCTCTAGAGGCTCTAGGAGGAGAATCCAGTCCTTGCCTCTTCCAGCTGCGGTGGCTGCCAGCATTTCTTGGCTTGTGGCTGCATCACTCCAATAGCTGCCTCCTTGATCACGTGGCCTCATCAACATTCTCTCTGACTCCCTCTTATAAGGACACAAGTGATTGCATTTAGGACCCACCCCTATAATCCAGGATAATCTCCCTACCTCAAGAAACTTAAATTAAGCACATCTGCAACGTCTTTTTCTGCCAGATAAGAAAGCATACACAGGTTCTGGGGATTCCAATGAGGGCATATTTGGGGGATCATTATTCAGCCTACTGCACACTCCAAGGTGTTTTCTCCTTCAATTCTCAAGTCCTCTGCCTGGTTCCCTCTTTCCTAAGAAATGATGCCATTCAAGCTTCACAGATTTTGTTTGTGTCTCTTCTGTGTGCGTTTATGGTCTGTTTGCTGTCTGTTATCCATTTGAATGGTCATTGCAGCACCCTGAGCACCCAGCAGCCTGGGAACTCTAGCATTCTTATAAGAGTTCCCTTTCTCTGGTTGTGTAGATCCAGGCCTCGCTGGAGCACACCTTAAAGGGGCCAAATGGTTTGTTCTCTGGAGGGATTGGACACTTGCTGACCTGGAGCTTCCTGCCCCTGCCTGAGTACAATGCCATGCCCTGCCTTTTTGATTCAGCTCCTTCCTGTTAATACCCACTCCTTAGGCACAGCCCAGTATCCCACTCTGTGCCATACACTAAGACTGCTGTGTTGGGTTGTACACCAATTAATAGTGGAGAGTGAGAGAAAAGTAAGCGTGGTTCCAGTGCAACATTCTGAGTGTGATACTGAGAATCCTAAGGTGTTAAGATCTCACCAAGGAGTTCCCTTATGGCTCAGTGGGTTGAAGACCCGGCATTGTCACTGCAGTGTCTCTGGTTGCTGCTGTGGTATGGGTTCAATCCCTGCATGCTGTGGCATGAGCAAAAAAAAAAATGTCCCACCAAGAAGGGTCCCTGACCCAGATGGGAGCTTTGTGCAAGTGCTCAGGAGTCCCTGACCTACCTCTGATAGAATGACTGTCTCCCTTGCCCTAATTCTCCCTGCCCAAGATGCTCTAGGCAATAGTACAGGTATGGCAATTCATGCACCTGAAGGGGAATCCTGGCTTTCTCATTAGATTAGTACACACCTTTACCGGGTTACTCTAATCTTGTGAGCCTCAGTTTCCTCTTGTGCTAAAATTGAGGGGGCAGTTATATTAATAATATAACTCAATAATATATTAATAACTCATCATAATGGTAACAACACATCATCGTAACTCATATCATAATAGTTATCTTAAAGGGTTATTGTGAGGATTTGGTGAGCAGGGTATATGAAGGGCTTTCTAAAATATAAAGCACCATAACCTGTTCCACTGATTATTCTTAGCTCACCACTCAGTCTTTTCCTTTCTTGCCCGCTCTCCAGCTTCCTGCAGGCTATTTCATGCTAATCTTCTGTTTTAGCTAATTCAATCCTGCTTCTTTCATTGTTTCCTGACTCATTCCTTGCTCTACACTCACCAGGGAACAATTTGTTTCTCACCTATTGTTCTGCTTCCAGTCAATCTCTTGCCAGTCATACATTAGCATTTACAAACAACCCCGTTTATAGAGAAGTACTACTTCAAAGGGGGTTGTTTATCAGACTGCCAAATTTATGCCCAGTCTGGAGGCAATTTCTCTACTGAGTCCCAGCCACTCATGCAGTTAGCCAATATTTATTGAGCACCTACTATGGACCAGGCACTGGGTTAAGCACTAGGCATGCAAGTGAGAATAAGACAGACCTGGTCTCTGGCCTCAGGAGCTCACATGCTGGTGGAGGGGGTCAGAGAGCAAATGAGTGATTCGAGTTTAGTGTGAAGGTGCCGTGAGAAGAAAGCACAAAGTTTTAGGGGAGCAAATGAGGCAGCAGAACTCATACTCAGTGGGTAAGTCTCATCAAGAGAGACCTCCCAGTTTGGGACTAGCAGACACAAACTATTACATTTAGAATGGATAAATAACAAGGTCCTACTGTACAGCACAGGGAACTACATTCAATATCCTCTAAGAAGCCATAATGGGAAAGAATATGAAAAAGAATGTTTGTGTATGTATATATAAAACAATCACTTTGCTTTACACCTGACACTAGCACAACATTGTAAATCAAATGTATTTTTGTTTGTTTGTTTGTTTTGATTTTTAGGCTGCACCCACGGCATATGGAGGTTCCCAGGCTAGGAATTAGAAATTGGAGCTAAAGCTACCAACCTACACCACGGCTCACAGGAACGCCAGGTCCTTAACCCACTGAGTGAGGCCAGGGATCGAATTAGTAACCTCATGTTTACTAGTCGTATTCGTTTCCACTGCACCACAACAGGAACTCCCAAATATATTTCAATAAATCTTTTAAAAAGTAAAAATTGCAGTTCCCTGGTGGCCTAGCATTTAAGGATCTAGTGTTGTCACTGCTGTGGCGTGGGTTTGATCCCTGATCCAAGAACTTCCGCTTGCCATGGGCAAGGCCAAAATAAATAAATAAATAAATATTTTTATTTTATTTATTTATTTATTTGCTTTTTAGGGCTGCACCCGCAGCATATAGAGGTTCCAAGGCTAGGGGTTGAATCGGAGCTACAGCTGCCAGCCTACACCAGAGCCACAGCAACGCCAGATCTGAGCCGCATCTGTGACCTACACCACAGCTCACGGCAATGCCAGATCCTTAACCCACTGAGCGAGGCCAGGGATCGAACCCGCATCTTCATGGATACTAGTTGGATTCGTTTCCTCTGTGCCACAATGGAAACTCCCCCAAATAATTTTTTAATTGAACAAAAGACAGGCCTCCCAGAGAGGATGATATCCCAGAGAAGGTTATATCTAAGCTGAGGCCTAAAGCTTAAGTAAAAATTTGGCAAGGTGGAGAAGGAATTTTCCAAGCAGAGGGAATGGCATTTATTCTGCATGTATTGAAAAAACATGTATTGAAAGTGTAGCAGGAGCACAGAGTGTGAGGAGGGGGCTGGTGGGTGGTAGGCATAGAAGAGGAGGCAGGAGAGAGAGGCATCATCTTGATCATATTGGTCCATATTCAAAGCCAAGTTTTGACTTTACTTCCAGGGAAATGGGAAGCCACTGAAGAGTTTTTAAGAGTGACACATCATTTCTGCATTTACAAAATCCTCACTGTTTTATCAGGAACAGATCAGAGGAAATCAAGAATTAGCTACAAGGAGACCAGTTGGGAGGCCCATACAGGGAGGTGATGACCAGGATAGGGTAATGGCAGTAGGGATGAAGCAAGCTAGAGCAATTCAAGAGAGATATAAATGGTAGGATTGATGGGATTTGCTTGGTGAGTGATCAGATGTGGGGACCAAGGAGAAGGAAGGAGTCAGAGTTCCCAGATTCCTAGTCACCTAGGCTGGCAGCAATGCCATGCACTGGGAGAGGGTGCACTGGAGGATGGTCAGGAGCAGGGTAGAAGGAAATAGTTCACTGAATTTGGGACATGTTGAGTTTATAGTGTCTGCAAAACATCCAAACAGATTTGATCAGGATAGAGAGAGAGAGAGAGACATCTGAATAGGGCTGCAACCTGGAGCCATGTGAGTCAATGGGATGGCCCATGGAGAATGCCTGGAGGGAAAAAGGAGAGGAGCTGAGGACCAAGCCCTGAGGAACCCCAGTCTTTAACGAATAAGATGAGGAATAGGAGCACAGACTGCACCTCAATGAAAACACGCAATAAATATTGCCAAAGAAATGAAAGTAGACTGAGAAGAACTGGCTAGAGATAATTAACCCTCCTTGGGATGGAGAAAAAGAGAGACAAGGCTTCAGAAAGAAGGTCAAGCTTGAGCAAAATTGTGAAAGATGACTAGGAATTCACCAGGAAAACAAGGGAGGTAAAGTTCATTTCAAGAAGAATAAAGAGCACATTGAAAGTTTCAAAAACAGAAAGCATCATGGCCTTTGCACATGGATTCCTCCAGATTTCACCTGTGTCTTTTCCCATATGATCTGGCTGTATATCCTTAATAAATATAAATAATTAAAATATAATATATAAAATATATTACATTATATTTTATATTATACAAAGTATATTACATTACATTTTAAACATAATATATAAAATCATTGTATATAAATAATAAAATAACAAAAATTATATATCAAATAAGTTATATATAAATAATAAAAATAAATATCCTCAATAAATTCCTATAGTAAATTTTAGCCATGAGTATGAAAAAACCAAAGTCATGGTACACTCAAGGAAGATTTTCTGATTTACTATACAAGGGCCTTACTTTCCTTTTAGATCTGTATTCATGGCTCTCTCCATAACAGAGCCTAGATTCAGGTGGCCAAGACATTTCATGCTGCACTCCAACTGAACAGTAGCGACTATATAAAGTGATGTCAAGAAGGAGTCAGAGGCTACAAGTGGACTCAGTGGTAGAGTGCTGTGATTGATTAGCAATGCCTGCCATGGATGACAGAGAGAGGAGTTGTAGTACATGTGCCCTGTGTTTGTCATGCCAGCCTAGACTTTTCCCTTTTGTTCTCACCTCTCCCTCACCATCTGAACCCTTGGAGGGGGGAGTATGGAATCTCATGAATCATGAATTGGCAACTAATTGTGAATTGGCAACTTTCCACTCCTAAAGGATACGGTCTTCATGAGAGAAGAATATTTGCTGAAAACTTATTCACTGATCAATCACTGACTGAGTATGTACTGTATGCCAGGAACTAAAACTAGCCCCTAGGGGTTCTGTATAGAATACATGATTGTTCACTCAGCCACAGACTTCATTGTGTCGAACCAATGTAGTAAATCCCAGATCTGCACCTCCATGCTGAAAGAAAGCATGGCTCTTTTATTCTCAGAGCATGGGCAATGTCCAGATTTAACTCGAAGGCACTAGCATTCAGTAAGGGTCTGTTTATTGTGATCTGATTCTATTTTTTACCTTAGCTTAGGCTGTGTTTACTGGCCCCGTGAGCACAGAAAAAAAAAAAAAAAAAGCTGCTTGCTCTTACAAAAGCTTGTAAATCATACAAACATATTCAGCACAATCTAGCATACTCTTTCTCACACATCAACTGCTCAAAGCTTGTTTTGTGTTTGATTCTTATTTACACTGCACCCCTTATCTTTCTATTCTCACAGAAATCTTCTATATTGGTTCTAATTCTAACCGCAGAACTGTTCTGGCTACTGTGTGGTGGAGGTCTGTGTTATATCACAGACCTGAATTGAGTGATAAAGAGGGCTCACCCAAACACTTATAGAAGGCTCCAGGGTCAGTTCTGGGGATTCAAGGATGCAATCATTCCTCTCCAACCAACTGGCTAAGAAATAGATAATCACTGCAGGCCAAACACCGCAATTGCAAGTGTGAACACTTTCAAGGCCTGGGAAATTTGAAACAGCAGAGTAAGGTTTTCAGCAGCTGATAGTTAGAAACGGGGAGGCAGAGGTGAGAGAGTTTGGGGGCTGAGACATCCAGAGAGCCTCATAACCAAGCATTAGGCAGGGCACGAGGAGGTGGGAAAAGAAAATCAGGTGAAGCTGCTGGCCCAGTCACATCAGTCAGTGTATTTCAGTTCCCTGGGTATAAAGAGAACTGTTCGTGTTGTACATGGGAAAGGGGAAAACTTCTCAAAACCACTAGTCTAAACAGTAAATCTATCTCAGGAGAGAGGGCTTGGGGGTGTCTGTAAAGTAACCCCTTTTTTGCATTTTCTAATTGAAGTAGTTGATTTACAAGGTTGTGTTAGTTTCAGGTGTACAGCAAAGTGATTGTTTCATTTTTTTCAAAAATTATAGGTTATTATAAGATATTGAGTATAGTTCCCTGTGCTATACAGTAGGTCCTTGTTGTTTATGTATTTTATATACAGTAGCATGTATCTGTTAATTCCAAACTCCTAATTTATCCTCCTCTTTCCTCTTTGACAACTCTAAGTTTGTTTTCTTGAGTCTGTTTCTGTTTTGTAAAAAAGTTCGTTTGGGAGCTCCCGCTGTGGTGCAGTGGATAAATGATCCAGCTTGTATCTATAGCATTGCCAGTTGGATTCCAGGCCCAGCGCAGTGGGTTAGGGCCCTGGCATTGCTGCAGCTGTGGTGTAGGTCGCAGATGCAGCTCGAATTCAAACCCTGGCCTGGAAACTTTCATATGCAGTTTGTGGTTACAGCAGCAAAAGAGGGGAAAAAGTTCATTTGATTCCACATGTAAGTGATATCATATGATATTTGTCTTTCTCTGTCTGACTTACTTCACTTAATTTGATAATCTCCAGGTCCATCCATGTTGCTGCAAATGGCATTATTTCATTTCTGTAAAGAAAACTTTTCACTGCTTTACTGGACTGTGGAATTCAAAACCAGGTGTGGAAACCTGACTCTTCTGTCACGATTTTCTATAATTATTTTCTGTTTTCTTTTAGGATTTAGTAAAATTCCTTTAGAGAACGGAAGCTACACTGAAGAAAACCAGAAAATGGGACTACTTTTCTTTTAGTGTGGCCTGATTTTTAAAAGGAAAGTGGAAACTCACACTTTTATTCATTTATTCATCAAATAGTTAAGGATTTGCATGTGCTAGGTGCTTAGGATTCAAAGAAGACTAAGACACATCAAGGAATTTAGAGTCTTTTTTTTTTTTCATAATTTTATGGCCACACCTACAGCATTTGTATGTTCCTGGGCCAGGGATTGAATCTGAGCCACAGCTGTGGTAATCCTGTACCTCCTTAGTGTGATTCTGTGGGATCAAACCCACACCTCCAGAGTGACTTTAGCCACTACTGTCTGATTCTTAATCCACTGTGCCACAGCAGGAACTCCAGATTGTTTTTATTTGTTTGTTTTACTTTTATTAGAGTATAGTTGACAAACAATATTGTGTTAGTTTCAGGTGTATAGCAAAGTGAATCAGTGATACATGTACATATATCCATTCCTTTTCAGATTCTTTCCCCATATAGGTTATTACAGAGTATTGAGTAGATTTCCTTGCACTATACAATAGTTTCTTGTTATGGAACTTAGATTCTAATAAATGAGACATTCATGTAAATAAATAGGTTTCAATTAAACCATGCTTTTAAATGGTGCAGAGATAGAAATATGATCAGAGTGGAGCATGGTGTAATAGTTATGGTAAGTAAGGCTAGTGGCTGTAACATATCAACTCCCAAATATAAAGGACTTAACATGACAAAAATGTATTTCTTTTTTTTTTAAACTTTATTCTTTTTATTTTATTTTAATTTAATTTAATTTTATTTTGTCTTTTTTTGCCATTTCTTGGGCCACTCCCGAGGCATATGGAGGTTCCCAGGCTAGGGGTCTAATTGGAGCTGTAGCTGCCAGCCTACGCCAGAGCCACAGCAACGCGGGATCCGAGCCGCACCTGCGACCTGCACCACAGCTCTCGCGCCGGATCGTTAGTGTCGGATCGTCAACCCACTGAGCAAGGGCAGGGATCGAAGCTGCAACCTCATGGTTCCTAGTTGGATTCGTTAACCACTGCGCCATGACAGGAACTCCCCAAAAATGTATTTCTTGCTCACATCCAAGTTTATTGTGGGTCAGCTTGAAAACAGAGGTTCTACTCCACAAAGTCATTTAGAGATCCAGGCCTGTTCCATCCTCCACTAAAGACCACCAGGCATCATGTGACTGGCACATGGGGAGAGAGAAGTCAGAGTGGAGAAAATACACTTTCTCATAAACATTTTGTCACAAAAGTGACACAGCGTGTGGTCATGTGGCCCCATATAGATGCAGGAAGGCTGAGAGATACAGTCTAATGTTATGCTGAGGAGGAGATTGTTTTGTCTTTTTTTTTTTTTTTTTTTTTTTTTTGTCTTTTGTCTTTTGTCTTTTTGTTGTTGTTGTTGTTGTTGCTATTTCTTGGGCCGCTCCCGCGGCATATGGAGGTTCCCAGGCTAGGGGTTGAATCGGAGCTGTAGCCACCGGCCTACGCCAGAGCCACAGCAACTCGGGATCCGAGCCGCGTCTGCAACCTACACCACAGCTCACGGCAACGCCGGATCGTTAACCCACTGAGCAAGGGCCAGGGACCGAACCCGCAACCTCATGGTTCCTAGTCGGATTCGTTAACCACTGCACCACGACGGGAACTCCTGTTTTGTCTTTTTAGGGCTGCACCAACGGCATATGGCAGTTCCCAGGCTAGGGGTCAAATTGGAGCTGCAGCTCCTGGCCTCCACCACAGCCACAGCAACGCAGGATCCAAGCTGCGTCTGTGACCTACACCACAGCTCACAGCAATGCCAGATCCATAACCCACTGAGCAAGGGCAAGGACAGAATCCTCATGGGTAATAGTCGGGTTCATTACCACTGAGCCACAAGGGGAAGTCACTGAGGAGGAGATTTGAAAAGAGTTTGGTGAACATGTAGCTGCATTGACCCACATGGAATGATCAAATCATTGTGGAAAGAGCAGAAGAGCCCTCATAGAGTATATGACTCCTTAGCGGAATATCTAAAAAGAAGTAGGTGTTGGGTATTAAAGGAAAATAATTCTGTGAGAAAAATGAAACCCAAAGGATAAAGTTGGGGTTGCTATTACAGCCATATATTCCTCATATGAAAATTCTGTTTCCTGAACTCATTTGACTTAAATCATTTAACTCTCCCCTACTCCCTACCCTCTTTCTTCTTTCCTACTCACCCTTGAAGATCTCAGGGTTTGGGTTTTTTGTTGTTGTTGTTGTCTTTTTGTCTTTTTAGGGTTGTACCTGCGGCATATGGAGGTTCCCAGGCTAGGGGATGAATCATAGCTACAGCTGCCAGCCTACACCACAGCCACAGCAACACCAGATCTGAGCCACGTCTTCGACCTACACCATAGTTCACTGCAACATCGGATCCTTAACCCACTGCATGAGACCAGGGATCAGACCTGTATCATCATGGATGCTAGTCGAGTTCTTAACCCACTGAGCCACAATGGGAATTCCTCAACTGATATTTAGTACTCATTAAGTGCTAGATATTCTTTTGCATCCTGGAGTTAGTGATGAATAAAACTCTGTCCTTTTGGTTTGATCATAGTTACCTGTATTCCCATTCCCATGAGAGAAGGGTAGGGGGGCCAACTCATCCTGGTTTGCCCAGGGCTTTCCTGGGATTAGCATTGAAAATATCATATCCTGGAGGTCCCCTACCCCCAGTGCTATGCAATCTGTGACTGTTGGTCATTCTAAAGTAGACTGTGTTTCCCATCTCAATCCCAGATATTCAGCATTATATCC
Source organism: Sus scrofa (assembly GCF_054392235.1). Lineage (NCBI taxonomy): Eukaryota > Metazoa > Chordata > Mammalia > Artiodactyla > Suidae > Sus > Sus scrofa. The sequence continues at coordinate 65,715,813 of NC_139401.1, forward strand.
AGCACATGATGAGTTCTCAATGAATATGTTTTGAGTGTAGGTGGGTAGGTTGGTGGATGGATGTGGATGTGGACTCGGATAAGTGAATGGACGGCTGGATGGGTAAATGGATAAGTTGACCTTGGGAACTTTTCAGGATCTGGAGGAAAGGAAAAAAGGCACCTGGAGATCTCAAAACATTGAAGAAAATTCTACTTCAGAGGGCGAGGAGGAAGGGGTGGGCGGCCTTCCAGGCGTTGAGGGTAGTAACACTCTCCTTTGGCTACTTGTCTGAATGAGACTGATCCGCAGTTTTCTGGAGACCCAGAGGTGAGAAGTGATTGGCCACTGAATAGAAGTCCCAGCTAGGATGATGGGTGTCAAGGTGACCTGGCACAAAAAGTCCTCATTCTTCTTGTCCAGTCTCTAGGATTAATATCCCCTGGCTACATTCTCAGGGGAGGTCAAGATATAAATTAATATTTTCGGGACCTTACTTTGAGAAAGCATGCAACAAGGCTATTGTGTGGAGGAGGTGTGTGGAGAGGTAAGAAAATAGTCAGAACCTTATAATTGCAGCTAATTATATTCTTAATGACTTAATGGATAAAATATAGCTAATTAAATTACATTTACTTTTTTCCAGCTCAGATTCCTGGTGGAGAAGGGTCAAAATTTTCAAATAATTATTTTAAGGATAGGATCTACCATCTTCTAGAAACATCCCTCACTCCCAGCTCTACCTTTATTACAAAAATGAGTCACTTTGAAGAAGTCCTTTTAGATTGCTCCAAGCACTCGGAGTATTTTGTTTATACCCTTTATGGCAGGACTCCTTGAATAGAACTCTGAGTTATGAGTGCCATTTCGGAGTTCCCGTTGTAGATCAGCAGTTAATGAACCTGACTTGCATCCATGAGGACACCAGTTCGATCCCTGGCCTTGCTCAGTGGGTTAAGAATTCAGCGTTGCCGTGAACTGTGGTGTAGGTCGAAGACACAGCTCGGCGGGTCCTGCATTGCTGTGGCTCTGGCTTAGGCCAGCAGCTACAGCTCTGATTGGACCCCCAGTCTGAGAACCTCCATATGCCGCAGGTGTGGCTACAAAAAGACAACAAGAACAACAACAAAGCTTGTTCTTCCCATTAGGTGGCCACTGCCCTGCGTGTAGATACAGATTCTAGTATCTCCCTTGCCACTTAGCTGTGTGACTGCCAACCAGTTACCTTGCTTTTTATTCTTGCTGTTGTTTGTTTGTTTGTTTTTGGCTGTGCCTGTGGCATGCAGAAGTTCACAGACCAGGGATTGAACCCACGCCACAGCAGCCTCCCAAGCTGCTGTAGTGACAACGCCTGGTGTTTAACCTGTTGCACCACAAGAGAGCTCCGCTTTTTTTTTTTTTTAAACTTAAACAATAGGAATTTCTTTTCTCACAGTTCTGGAGGCTATTAGTCCAAAATTAAGGTGTCCACAAGCTTCATTTCTTCTGGTGCCTCTCTCCCTGGCTTGTAGATGATCTATGGTCTCTCCTCTGTGCATAAGTGTCCCCCCTGGTGTGTCCAAATGTCCTCTTCTTATAAGGACAAATGAGATTCAATTAGTGCTCACCCTATAGGCTTCATCTTGACTTCATCATCCCTTTACAAGCCCTGCCTCCAAGTATAGTGACATTCTGAGGTACTGCAGATTAGGACTTCAATATATGACTATGTCAGCTCATAATACTTGACAAAGTAGATACAATTACAAGCCAATCTCACTTATGAAGATAGATACAAATATTGGCAAACTCAATCCAGCAATAAATAAAATTAGAAAATCTTAGGACAAGGTTTGGTTTTCCCCAGAATACATGCCACTTTTAACATTAAAAATACTCATTCCGGAGTTCTGGTGCCTAGCAGATTGAGGGTCCAGCACTGGCTCTGCTGTAGCTCATGTCACTGTTGTGCCACTGGTTCAATCCCTGGCCCAGGAATTTCCACATGCTGTGGGTGTGGCCAAAAAAAGTCAATTTAACTTGTAAGATTAACAGTTGAAAGGACAAAAAGTAATCATTTCAACATATACAGAAAATATTTTATGTCGCTCTCCATTCAAGAGATATACTACTTGGAGTTCCCGTTGTGGCTCAGTGGGTTTAGAACCAACTGGTATCCATGAGTATGCAGGTTCGATCTCTGGCTTCACTCAGTGGGTTAAGGATCTGGCATTGCTGTGAGCTATGGTGTAGGTAGCAGATGTGGCTTGGATCCACATTGCTGTGGCTGTGGTGTAGGCTGGCAGCTATAGCTCCCATTTGACCCCTAGCCTGGGAGCTTCCATGGGCAGCAGATGTGACCCTAAAAAGAAAAAAAAGATATGTTACTTAACTTCTCTGAACTTTAATGTTTCCTTCTATAAAAGGATAATATTATTTAGCTCATAGGGTTGTTGCAAGGATTAAATGAGGTAACATAAGAAATCTCCCTGCACACTGGGTATACCCCTGGAACGAGTGGGTATTTGACAAATGTTAGTTACCCCTCTTCTTCTTTGAGGAAGGAATTGTGCATTATTTATGTATTTTGGGAGCTCTGGCACAAGGCTTGGTACACAGTGGGACTCAAATGTTTGCCAAGCTGAACTGTCATAAAACCATGGTCACACTGGGGGATGATAGAAGGTAAAGGCTCATTACAAAGACTTGGTGTAAAATGTGGGAAACAGGAAGAGGAGGCTGGCATAAAACCATTTGCCCAATTAAATATGAGCCATATCCAGTTCATCTATTCTTGTCTTTACTGATTCAGTACTCATTACATTTTTTATTCACTTTTTTTTGTTCCCACTGCACCACTGGCTTACTTGCATCTTAGCAATTCTCATATTATAATAGCATTATATATTTATACTTTGTTTCCCCAGCTGAATTGTAAATTCCTCAAGTACAGAGAATATGCTTCATATATCTTTGTATTTCCTATGCCTAGAATAATTCTTACCATATAAATACCATTAAATGTTTGTTTTGTTAAACTGTTGAGCTGTTTTCACTTACTTTGACATATCTATGTTTGGGGAGAAACTTCTCCCTATTATGAATCTTTTCTCTTCAACAGAATGGAAATTTCTTTCAAGGGTGGAAGCCATATTTCTCCTATAGGCCTTAGCACAGGGTCAGAACCACAGTGGACGCTACTGCATATTTAGCTGACCAGTGCATATTCTCCTGCAGTAAAGATGTCTTTCCATCTCACAGAGAACATTTCTCTCTTTTTTTAAAATTTTATTTATTTATTTATTTTTCTTCTTTGTATTTTTAGGGCTGCACATGCAGCATATGGAAGTTCTCAGGTTAGCACTTGAATCAGAGTTGCAGCTGCTGGCCTACACCACAGCCACAGTAACATGGGATCCAAGACATGTCTGCAGCCTACACCACAGCTCATGGCAACACCAGATCCCCAACCCATTGAGTGAGGTCAGGGATGGAACCCACATCCTCTTGGATACTAGTCAGATTTGTTACCACTGAGCCACAGTGGGAACTCCCTAAAAAATATTTCTGTATGAAGTAAAGATATACAAAGCTCTGATATGGTCCATTCATGCGGGCCATTCGTGGACCACTTATATGGTCCATATCAGATAAAATTTGATTTCAGTACAACTAAAGAACAAATACAGTTTACTTTCTTCTGAAAAAAGAAAAAGAAAATGATGTTACTGTTTTTATAAAAATAAAAAAGGGACAAATCACTCCCAAATCCTACCATCCAGAAATAATCAGTGTTAATATTTAGTGAACATCATTTCAGACATCTCTCTGTGCACATACCCAGAAAAGAGATGAATGGATAGCTAAATAAAAAAGATTTTATGAAAATAGGATCATAGGGTGCAGGCCAGTTTTATTAAAAAGTATTCAATCTAATTTTACTTGAATTTAATAGAAGACTAAAATGAAACCAAAGGAATTGCTAACCTTTAGATAAATATTATTTCACCTCAAGAGACATTGACTCCACACTAGGGAAGATAAGATTATCAGTGTTATACTTTCTCTCATCTCCTCTCTCCCAACATCCAGATTTTTATTAGTTATAACTTCTGCCAATGTTGTTAAGTTATATGCTGCTTTGCCACCAGTATTACCCCAATTATTTGGGAAATGTATTTGTAGTATAAATATTTATTTACTTAAATGAGTTTAATGCTCTACCTGTATTCTTTTATTATGGCTTATCTATTCCCAGATTTATTTTATTTATTTATTTATTTACTTATTTATTTATTTATTCATTTTTGCTGCACCTGCAGCATATGGAAGTTCCCAGGCCAGGAATCAAATCCAGGCCAGGGATTGAATCCCAACCAGTTTCAACCCATGCTGCAGCCATAGCAATGCTGGATCCTTAACCCACTGTGCCACAGTGGGAACACCCAGTTTTTTTATTTTGATTTTTCTCTTGGTTGGCTGAATATCGCAAAGGTTTCTATGAATGCTATACTCCCTGAGTTTTGTCTGTTTCATTTGCATTTGAAAAAGTGGTTGGCTGGGTACGATGTCTTTGAGTCTCATCTAAACTTTGTCTCAACATTTTATCTCACTTGCTTCATTGTCTTTTGGTGTTGAATATTGCTATGAAGTCTGAAGCTAGGCTGGTTTTTCCTTCATATAAATATGCTACTTTTTTCAGTCTATACACCTGAAGAATCACTTTTTTATCCTTGATGTTCAAAGCTTACTTTTGCTAAGTCTCAATACCAGTCACACTTGTAAATTTTTTCTGGAGCACATATGTCCTTTTTGCCTACAGATTTGGTTCTTCTTTCATTTCAGGGAAAATTTTCTCTATTATATTCCTAAGTAAATTTTCTGCACAATTTGTTGAATTCTCCATAGACTTTAGGAACCCTAGCCAGCCCAGTTAGATTGTCTTCATTTTCCATGACTATTATAATTGAATTAATACCTTTGTTTTTTTAGCTTTGCTTCACTATAACTATCACAGTACTTCCTTCCATGTCAGTGATTCATTTTGTTTTTAGTTGTGTCTATTTAGAAACACACTGTTTTCAATTAATTTATTAATTCTGAAATAGCACTATTTTGGTTCTTTCTATGTTTCTTTAATTCTGCCATATTTTCATTCTCTTGTTTGTTATCTTGCCTTTGAGTTCTTGAGGGGTTTTTTCGTTTGGTTGTTTGTTTGGTTTTTTTTTTTTTTTTGGTTCATTTTGTTTTGTTTTGTTTTGTTTTTGGCCATGCCCGAGCATGCAGAAGTTCCAAGGCAAGGGATAAAACTCCAGCCACAGCATTGACAGTGCTGAATCCTTAACCACTAGGCCACCAGGGAACTCCTGAGTTCTTGTTTATCAAATTCATTTTTATTGGGTTCTAACATGCAAAACACTATGAATTTTATTGTGTTTCTTGAGTTGTGTTTTCTTCCAAATGCTATTTTATTTTATTTTAAATGATTTTTATTTTTTCCATTATATTTGGTTTACAGTGTTCTATCAATTTTCTACTGTACTGCAGTGACCCAGTCACACATACATATATACATTCTTCTTCTCACATTATCCTCTACCATGCTCCATCACAAGTGACTAGATATATTTCCCAGTGCCATACAGCAGGATCTCATTGCTTATCCATTCCAAAGGCAATAGTTCGCATCTATTAACCCCAGATTCCTAGCCCACCCACCCCCTCCCACTCCCCCTTGGCAACCACAAGACTGTTCTCCAAGTCTATGAGTTTCTTTTTGGTGGAAAGGTTCATCTGTGCCATATATTAGATTCCAGATATAAGTGATATCATATGGTATTTGTCTTTCTCTTTCTGACTTACTTCACTTAGTATGAGAGTCTCTAGTTCCATCCATGTTTCTGCAAATGGCATTATTTTGTTCTTTTTTATAGCTGAGTAGTATTCCATTGTGCCCAAATGTTATTTTAATTAAACATTTTATTGAAATCATTGTAGCTTATATGCAGTTGTAATAAATAGTACAGAGAGATGCTATATAGTCTTTACCCAGTTTCTCCCAAAGGCAACATCTTGCAAACTGTAATCACAACCAGGATATTAACTTTGATATCATTTAACTATTTTGTTCAGATTTCCTCAGTTTCACGTAAGTAAAAACATTTGTTTATGTATGTGTGTGAAAGTGTGTATTTACATCTATGCAATTTATCACATGTAGGTTTTTGTATCCACATGGTAGTAAAGATACAAAATATTTCCAACACCACAAGGATCCCTTGTGTTGCCCTTTTATAACCAAACCCTCCCACCTGACCCTCACCTTCCCTGACTCCTGGCAACTACTAATTTTTTCTCCACCTCTATAACTTTGCCATTTGAGGAACATTATGTAAGTGGAATTATACAGTCTGCAATGTTTAGGAATTGGTTTTTTTCACTCGGCATAATTTCCTGAAGCTCTATCCAAGTTACTGTATGTGTCAACAGTCTGTTCCTTTTATTGCTAAGTAGTATTCCATGGTATGGATGTACCACAGTTTGTTTAACCATTTGCCTGTTAAAGTACATCTGGGTTATTTCTAGTTTGGGGCTATTATGAGGAAAGCTACAATGGAACATTTGTGCACAGGTTTTTGTGTGAATGTAAGTTTTCATTTCTCTGGGATAAATGCCCAAGGCTGCAATTGCTGCTCCATATGGATTTAATCTCTTGTTTGCATACTACATTTCTTCCTTTTTCTCCTTTGGTTGTGGTGGTATGTTGGCATGGTAGCCACTCCATTTCTTTTACCTTTGCTTATGCTTAACATAGGCAGGTCTAGCCAGAGCTTCTATTTGCTTTGATATAATTCGGTTGAATTCTCCATGACACCCTTCCCAGTGAATCTATGACCTTTTCATATTCCCTTCCAAGGTCTTGTTTGAAAGCAGAATGTTCTGTTCAATCCATTATTCTGTAGCTAAAGCTGTGCCTCTCTTGCTGAGAGACCTGACTCTGATCTCTGTCTTCTGATGTTTTATTAAATATCCATACACAGCCCATTTCCACCTGCTGGGGCTATATTCCACTCTCAAAGCTTTGGTTCAATATTCCTAAGAAATAGGGAGGTAGGGAACCTCAAGAAACTGGCAAGCCCTGATAGCACCCCCTGCCTTGGCTAAGATCCTGCAATAACATGTTGGAACCTCTCTTGGAGGTATTTTCTGGACTCTTCCCCAAGTGGTCTCTTCTTCAACACCCCCCTGACCCGCCCATTCCAAACCCTGTTGACTACTCTCCAAATTGGTAGGTTTTAGTGATAACTTACAGGATTTTGTTGACTTGCCTTTTTCCCTAAGTGATCCTTCTGGGGGTGGAAACAGAGTTAGGAACCTTGTAGCACTATCCCAAGATCTTCAACTTTTCCATCCTTGGTCGCCCCTTTGGGGAACTTAGAGTTTGAAGTTTTACTCTTTTCTTTGTTTTCTACTGTTCAAATTGTTAGTGTTTTTTTTAGTTATGATTTATTTTTGTTCAAAATTTTGATAGGTATTTGGCAGCAGTGGTAGTGGATTAAGAGTCTGTAGATCGGCTTTATTTTATCAGCTTTCCCAAGAAGTATGAGATGGTAATTTTTTTATTTGGTCTATGGCATATGGAAGTTCCTGGGCCAGGGATCAAACTGGTGCCACAGCAGTGACCTGAGATGCTGCACTGACAACACCAGATACTTAACCTGCTGTACCACAAGGAAACTCCAACAGATGGTGTTTTTTTAACTTTCTTTGGTGCTGTAGGACCTGAGGCTGGAAAAGGACAGCCCCCCGCGCCCCACCCCCCTTTTTTTTTTTTCTTTTTTTGCTTTGTAGGGCCACATCCACAGCATATGGAGGTTCCCAGGCTAAGGGTCGAATCGGAGCTATAGCTGCCATCCTACACCACAGCCACAGTAATGCGGGATCCTTAACCCATTGACCAAGGCCAGGGATCAAACCTGTGTCCTCATGGATGTTAGTTGGATTTGTTAAGCACTGAGCCACAATGGAAACTCCAAGAAAAGGACAGCACTTTTAAGAAAGCAAGGAAGTATAGCAGGGTTGGGCAGTCATTGAATCTAGGACCAGGAAGGGAAGATATAAATTAGGAAATGTTGCCATTACACATCCACACGTGGAACTGACCTGGGATCCCTAACTGAATATGAACCTTCCTTTCCTTCATTGCCCTTACCTAACTCTTTTCTAGTTCTGTCAATGTGCCTACAAATTCTTTCTCACATGTGTCCCTTCCTCTCCATTTTATTGGCACTGCCTTTAGTCAAGCCTGGATTTCTGCAATATTCTCCTAACATGGCTTCATGCTTCTAGTTTCTTTCCCATGGAGGCCATCCTCCCCACACTGCTACTGAGTCAATTTTCCTAAAACATTGCTTTGTGTATACCCTCTCCATTCTAAGGCCACAAGAGACCTCCCAATTGCAACAGGAAAGAGAGAAAGAAAGAGAGAAAGAAAGAGAGAAAGAAAGAGAGAAAGAAAGAGAGAAAGAAAGAGAGAAAGAAAGAAAGAAAGAAAGAAAGAAAGAAAGAAAGAAAGAAAGAAAGAAAGAAAGAAAGAAAGAAAGAATTAAGTTCAAACTTCTTAACATGGTCTACAATAAGGAGAGGCGCTAACATTTATATGGTACTTCCTAAATGCTGAGAGTATTCTGATTGAATTTTATACACTGAATGATTTCATCTTCAAACCTTTGGCATAGTTGTCATAATTATCCACATTTTGCATATGAGGAAACTGAGACAAGGGAGGTCCCAAATTTTCCTAAGGCCACATAGTTAGTAAATTTAAAAAATGGGGAGTTCGCTGTGTCACAGCGGGTTAAGCGTCTGGCATTGTCAGTGCAAGGGCTCAGGTGACTGATGGGCGCAGGTTCAATCCCTGACCAGGGAACTTCCACATGCCACTAGTGCAGCCAGAAAAAATGGGATTCAAATGCTGGCAGTGTGGCTCCAGAGTCTAAGCTTTTAAACCATTTCATGGCATTACCTCCCTATAATGCCCTTCATTATCTGCCATCCTAAAGACTTTTGTAGCCTTATGACTCTTTCTCATTATCACTCACAAACCAACATTCTGACCACATCAAGGGACTTGCTGGTTCCCCAAACACACTATATATGTTCATACCTTTGTCCCTTTTCACATGCACTATCTCCTGCCAAACCTACTTGGTAAATTGCCTTCATCACTTTTTTCCTGCTGTTTTTTGCTAAAGTGCAAATCTAATTTTGCAATTGCTGGTTTGCCCTTCAGTGAGGCCCCATAACCTCTAGGATACACCCAGCTTTCTCAGCACAGTAGATAAGGCCCTGCACCATCCAGCTCCTGTCTACCCTGCAAGTATTGTCTTTTCATTTTCCCCTTCATGCCTCATACTCCACCCATACCAAACTACTTGATGTATCCTGAACACACCATTCTGTTCTGTGCTCTATGCTTTTGTCCACATTCTTCATTCTAATAGGAATCTCTGTTCACCTCAAAAATTCCTACACATGCTTCAAAACAGTGCAATCATCTTCTGTGTAGTGAAGACTTCCCTCCCTGGGTCTTCTCTGCCATGCCTTGCCCTGCCCCCTCCTCTTCATTATCTTTCAGCAGAATCGGCTAGTCTCTTCTCAGTGTCACCCATGCACTTTGTACATTACCTCCACTGTAGCATTTATTACACCATTGCACAATTTTTTTTACACAGCTGTCAGCTGTCTCCTTTATAAACCATCTTGAAAGGAATGACAGGATTTTCTTTTTAATTTTATCTAAAGTTTACTCTAACTTGTATTTAGAACACAGCAGACATTTCCAAAATATGTGTTGAATGTGTCCCAGCACACAACAGTACCAGGGCAGAGTAGGTGCTCAATAACTAATTTGTTTAGTTAACAGATAATTGCTTAAGCTCTTTTCTTACTGTTATGTGCTCTTCTTCTAAGTAATTTCCTACTTCTCCAAACAGACCTTTAGTAGGAGCTCCCAGTACCTCTGAGCCAGCTCCAGGTCTATTTTCTAGAGGAAAGGGTTGCCTTGAAGGAAATAGCATGCCATAAGGAAACATGGCTAGAGGAGAGAGGTTGTGTCAAGCTGGCGGGAGCAGACAAGGGGATGATATTTGCCAGCACCTAACAGACTTGGTTGTACACAGGTGGCTCTACAGATTCAGCTAAGTTTTTCTGGGGCAGTGATTCCTAAACTTGAGTGAACATCAGAATTATAGGGAAATAATTCTCCATAGGTCTCTGCATATGTTGTAAGTATAGGCACTGCCTTTTTTTTTTTTTTTTTTTTTTTTTGGCCACCCCTTCAGCATATGGAAGTTCCCTGGCCTGGGATCAAATCCAAGCCACAGCTGCAATCTATGTCACAACTGCAGCAACACCAGATCATTAACCCACTGCACCACAGTGGGAACCCCTAGAGGCCCTGAATTTTAAATGGTGTTTGCACAGTGAAAAGTCTTGGAAGATAGAGATATATACCCTCCAGAACAGAGGACAGGTTTATTTCTCTCCCATGTAATAAAGATAATTTCCCCTTCTAGAGTAAAGATCAGGCATGCTTATTGCCTCTTATAAAAGAGTCAGCTTCCCGGAGTTCCTGTCATGGCTCAGTGGTTAACGAATCAGACTAGGAACCATGAGGTTGTGTGTTGGATCCCTGGCCTTAGTGGGTTAAGGATCCAGTGTTGCCGTGAGCTGTGGTGTAGGTTGCAGACGCAGCTCGGATCCCGAGTTGCTGTGGCTCTGGCGTAGGCCAGTGGCTACAGCTCTGATTCTACCCCTAGCCTGGGAACCTCCATATGCCATGGGAGCGGCCCAAGAAATGGCAAAAAAAAAAAAAAAAAAAAAGAGTCAGCTTCCCTAAGCTTGGTGTTCTTCTGTAATACGATTCACTGCATGTGCTTGTATCACTTGGCCCTCTTCATGTCATCTGTGAGGATTAAGGCATGGGAAATTGACACACATGCTAACACTCTGGCTACTGGTATAGCTGAGTAGTGACAATAATGACTATATAGTAAAATAGTAATAATCATAACAAATATAATATAACAACTCTTGACTTTGACCCAGGAATTTCACATCTTCCATCTGAATCTGTGAAACCATGACAGGTGAGCTTGTTAATGTGCAAGTAGAGTAAAATCTCAAATGCTTCATGGTTCTCGACAAGAATCACTTGGAAACCTTGCTTAAAATATAGGTTCCTGAGTTCTCCCTCCAACTATGATTTGATGGTTTAGAATAAGGCCCACTAATATGGGTTTTTGATAAGTGATTTTGATGTCAGAGGTCTTTAGACCTCCCTTGAGAACCACTGTCTTTAGGATCAGACTAACTTAGATTTAACTCTAGACAAGAGACATTACTTCCTTCTCACATGGTTAGAGGTAATCATAGATTAGCATATGAACTCCTTTTTCTGGTTCAAATGGAATCTGTTAAAATAGAAAATATCTACTCACTATAAAAATATGTAAGAGAAAGTCATGTACTAGCTAGAGTAAAATTGAAAGAAATGGAAATGCAAGAATAAATTTATACCTTTGTTATAAAGTTCAATTGTTTAATCACTGTGTAAATTAAACTTGAGCTTTTCTTTTTCCTCTGAGAAAAAGTGGGAAGTGGATCTTACATTAGCACTTAATTTTTTTATTGGATAGATTCTTCCAGCCTGTTTCAACAAATACTTATTGAATACTTATTGTGTGTCCAGCCCTGTTTGTAGATGTCAGAAATACAGTGATGAATAAGACAAAGTCCCTACTTTTGTGGTGCTTATATTCTAGTGGAGGGATAAAGACACTGAACCCACAGACAAACACCTCACGTATATTCAGATGTTGAGGAAATTAAAATAAAGAGATGGAGAAAGATTGGTGTGTTGAGAAACATTTTAGCTACAGTGTCAGAGAAGCCTTATCTGAGGAGGTAGCATCTGAGCTGAAATATGATTAAAGGAGTCTTTGTAGCTCTGTCAGTCTCCCCCTGCTAGACACTTGCCCATTTGTAGGAATTTAGCCTTCGTGGTCAGCATTTTTAGCCTTCGTGGTCAGCCTCACCTAGCTCCTGCCAAGCTTGAAAGCATTATCAGGAACTTCTTCTCACTGGTGGCTGAAGTTCAGAATTAGCCTGCTGCCCTAAGGACATGATCAGGTAGATGTGAGATAAGCGCTGGTCTGAAGAAATGGACTTCATTCATTTTACACATATTTATGGAATACATATTTGTCAAGACTAATTCTAGGCACTGAGGATACAGCAGTGAATAAGAGAGATCCAAACTTTCACCAAACTTCTGGTAGCCTCTAAGGCAGTTGCTCGTTTGAACTACCTCCTACATACATACATCAGCTTAGACCTTACGTAGTCTCTTTCCTTAGGTTAAGAGGGAAATTGGATTGTGTCATAATTCTCCAGCTGTGGGCTTTAATCCTCTTCAATTAGATCAACCCTTGGAATCCAGACAGATCCACCCAAATTTCTGCAATAATCACTGCTATGCAAATACTACTTTTCCTTATCCTCAGACTCCAAATTGGTTCTCAAAAACAGTGCAAATAAGACCTGAATTAGCCTCAACCCTCGAACCCTGAAACTTGGACTTTTGATCATCTCCTTCATGTTGGGCCTGATATCCCAGATGTTCCCCTCTCCCCATTGCCCGTCTACTCTGTCTTTTCTCCCTGTTACGGTCCCAACAAGCCTGTTGCCATGATTATGACACTGACTCCCAGAACTGCTTCTAGCTGGCTTGCTCATTGCCTGATGATCAAAGGTGAAAGAAAACAAAGATGATGGAGGCAGTAATGCCTGCATCAGCAGCTCCTCTCCAGTGCAGGATTTCTTCTAATCAGGAAGAGGTTTCTCTGGCAACCAGACTTTTCACTTCTAACTCTAATCTCTCTTTTATCAATTTCAAATACAATGGAATGATTTTTCTTTCCTGAGACAAGTTCCTCAACCATTTTTACAACCTTCTTGTGGCACTAATTAGCCCTTTCTTTTCGTCTCCCTTCCTTCCTTCCTTCCTTCCTTCCTTCCTTCCTTCCTTCCTTCCTTCCTTCCTTCCTTCCTTTCTTTCTTTCTTTCTTTCTTTCTTTCTTTCTTTCTTTCTTTCTTTCTTTCTTTCAGCTATGCCTATGATATGAGGAAGGTCAGGGCTAGGAATCAAATCTGCACCACAGCAGCTACCAGAGACACAGCAGTGACAATACTGGAGCCCCAACCAGGTGAACCACCAGGGAACTCCAATTAGCCTTTTCTTAAGGGGAACAAGACTTTTCTCTATCCAAATGCTTTCCAACATTACTTCAGTGCTTATTACATGTAAGGCAGCATGCTGAACCTTGGTGGTAGACACAAAGATGGAAATATATTTATGATGTATGAGAAAGAGCACTGGATTTTGGAGTCAGAATACCTAGTATCGTTAAATAACTTAAACTTATAGAAGTCAAACAAACACATGACCAAAAGCTAAAACAGCACAGAAAAGCATAAAGTGAAAAATAAGATTATTCATCTCTCCTTCCGATTTCTCACATGTAAGTAATATTTTTTCTCGTGTTCTAATAAATTTTGGACATATATGAATATGTATGCTTTTCTTGTTTTCCCTTACAAATGGGATCACTAGTGTACATATCACCCTATTTGACTTTTTACTATTTATTGAGCATTTTATCATCCAGAATTGATCTCATTCTCTTTGATAGTTATATAGTATACCATTGGATGAAAGTACAGCCCCCTATTAATGATCATTTATTTGTTCAAATTGTTTTTATTACAGTGAATTTACAATAAACATAGCATTACACATATTTTGGTAGAAATCATATTATTTGGTTTTTTTCTTGAAGTATGGTTGATTTACAATGCTGTGTTAGAATCAGGTGTACAGCAAAGTAATTCAGATATATATATACCTTTTACAAATTTTTTTCCCTTATAGGTCATTACAAAATACTGAGTATAGTTCCCTATACTATATAGTATGTCCTTTTTGTTTATCCATTTAATATATAGTAGTGTGTATATATTAATCCCAGCCTCCTAATTTATCCCTCCTCCTTTTATGCCCTGGAAGCCGTAAGTTTGCTTTCTATGTCTGCGGATCTATTTCTGTTTTGTATATAAGTTCATTTGTATCCTTTTCTTAGATTCCACATGTACATGATATCATATGTCTGTCTTTCACTGTCTAACTTCACTTAGTATAATAATCTCTAGGTCCATCCATGTTGCTGCAAATGGCATTATTTCACTTTTTATGGTTGAGTAATATTCCACTTCATATATGCACCACAACTTCTTCATCCATTCCTCTGTAAATGAACATTTAGATTGCTTCCATGTCTTCGCTATTGTAAATAGTGCTGCTATGAACATAGGGGTGCATGGATCTTTTCAAATTATGGTTTTATCTGGATAGATGCCCAGGAGTGGGATTACTGGATCATATGGTAGTTGTATACTTGGTTTTTTAAGGAACCTCCATACTATCCTCCATAGTAGTTGCACCAATTTACACTCCCACCAACAGTGAAGGAGGGTTCCCTTACTCTGCACCCTCTTCAGCATTTACCATTTCTAGACTTTTTGATGGTGGCCATTCTGATGGTGGGAGGTGACACCTCACTGTAGTTTTGATTTGTATTTCTGTAATGATTAACAATGTTGAGCATCTTTTCATGTGCTTGTTGGCCATCTGTGAGTCTTTGAAGAAATGTCTATATAGATCTTCTGCCCACTTCTTTATTGGGTTTTGTTTTTATATTGAGCTATAGGAGGTGTCTGTATACTTTGGAGATTAATCCCTTGACAGTTGCTTCATTTGCAAATATTTTCTCCCATTCTGTGGGTTGTCTTTTCGTTTTGTTTATGGTTTCCTTTGCTGTGCAAAAACTTTTAAGTTTAACTAGGTTCCATTTGTTTATTTTTGTTTTTATTCTCATTATTCTAGGATATGGATCTGAGAAGATATTGCTTTGGTTTATATCAGAGAGTATTTATCCTGTGTTTTCCTCTAAGAGTTTTATACTATCCAGTCTTATATTTAGGTCTTTAACCCATTTTGAGCTGATTTTTGTGTATGGTGTTAGAAAGTATTCTAATTTTATTCTTTTACATGTAGCTGTCCAGTTTTCCCAGTACCACTTATTGAAGAGACTATCTTTCTCCATTGTATATTCTTGCCTCCTCTGTCATAGATTAGTTGACCTTAGGTGCTTGGGTTTATTTCTGGGCTTTTTATTCTGTTCTATTAGTCTATACTTCTGTTTTTGTGCCAGTGCCATACTGTAGTGATAACTGTAGCTTAGCAGCATAGTCTGAAGTCAGGGATCCTGATTCCTCCAGTTCCATTTTTCTTTCTCAATACTACTTTGGCTATTTGGGGTCTTTTGTGTTTCCATAAAAATTTTTAAATTTTTTTTCTAGTTCTGTGAAAAAATGTCACTGGTAATTTGATAAGAATTGCATTGAATCAGTAAAATGCCTTAGGTAGTAGAGTCATTTTGACAATATTGAGTCTTCCAATCCAAGAACATGATATCTCTTTCTGTCTCTTTGTATTACCTTTTATTTCTTTCATCAGCATCTTTTGCTAAGTAGGCAATAGAGTACAGGTCTTTTGCCTACTTAGGTAGGTTTATTGCTAGGTATTTTATTCTTTTGATGCAAAGGTAAATGGGTTTGTTTCTTTAACTTCTCTTTTTGACCCTTTGATGTCAGTTTGTTCTCAACAGATTTCTGTGTATTAATTTTGTATCCTGTAACTTTACCAAATTCATGATGAGCTCTAGTAGTTTTCTGGTCACATTAAAGTCATGGTATTTGTGTTAGACAAGTTCCTAGATGTGAAACTGCTGGATCATAGGTGTACACATTTAAAAATGTGATCCTGGAGTTCCTGTCATGGCGCAGTGGTTAACGAATCCGACTAGGAACCATGAGGTTGTGGGTTCGGTCCCTGCCCTTGCTCAGTGGGTTGACGACCCGGCGTTGCCGTGAGCTGTGGTGTAGGTTACAGACGCGGCTCGGATCCCGTGTTGCTGTGGCTCTGGCGTAGGCCAGTGGCTACAGCTCCGATTTGACCCCTAGCCTGGGAACCTCCATATGCTGCGGGAGCGGCCCAAAGAAATAGCAAAAAGACAAAAAAAAATAAAAAATAAAAAAAAATAAAAATAAAAATGTGATCCTTTATCACCAAATTGCTCTCCAAAACAATTGTACCAATTTACTCTCTCTCTCTCTCTTTTTTTTTGATGGCCACTCCCATGGTATATGGAAGTTCCCAGACCAAAGATTGAATCTGACCTTCAGCTGTGTCCTATGCCACAGCTGCAGCAACACCAGATCATTTAACCCACTGTGCCAGGCCAGGGAATGAACTCAGGGATCAGTTCTTAACCCACTATGCTGCAACAGGAACTCCCCAATTCTCTCTCTTGACAACAGTAAATGAGAGTGACTATTCCCCCAAGAAAAACTGGTTTTGAATTCTATTACTTTCTGGTCGCAATGACTTTGAACAAATCATTTAAACTGGTTAAATTTCCATGCCTCCTCTGTAGACTGGAGATGATAATGCCATCCTTACAGAATTTTGAGAATTAAAATTAAATAAGATAGTCCCAAAAGTTTAGCATAGAGTCACAGTGTGACCCAGTAATTCCATTTCCTGGTATATACAAAAGAGAAATGAAAGCACATGACCACACAAAAATTTGCAAATGAGTATTCATAGCAGCATTATTTATAATAGCCCCAAAGTAAAAACAACCCAAATGTTGGTCAATCATAATTTATTAATCATGAATTAATAAATAATGTATATATCCACATTATTTGGCAATAAAAAATAATGAAGTCCTGACACATGCTACAATACAGATGAAACTTGAAAATATTATAGCTTGTAAAGAAGCTAGTCACAAAAGACCACACATTGTATAAACTCAATTATATGAAATGGCCAGAATAAGCACATCTACAGAGTCAATAAGTAGATTAATGGTTGCCTAGGGCTGGGAAGGGAGTGGAATAAAATGCAGAGTGATTGCTAATGGGTATGAGATTTTTTCGAGGTGGTGAAAATATTCTAAAATTGATAATGGTAGTGATTAAAGAATTCTGTGATATACTAAAAACCACTGATTTGTGGAGTTCCCATTGCGGCTCAGTGGAAACAAATCTGACTAGTATCCATGAGGGCACAGGCTTGATCCCTGGCCTCACTCAGTGGGTTAAGGATCCAGTGTTGCTGTGAGATGTGGTGTAGTTTGCAGACACAGCTTGGATCTGGCATTGCTGGGGCTGTGGTGTAGGTCAGTGGCTGCAGCTCCAATTCAGCCCCTAGCATGGGAACCTCCATATGCCATGGGTGCAGCCCTAAAAAGACAAAATAAATAATTAAATAAATATAAAAACCACTGATTTGTACACTTTAATTAGATAAGTTGTATGGTAAGTGAATTATATCTCAATAGAGCTCTTGTATAAAATATAGAGTAACAGGTACCAAATTTACCCTCCCACTTGAAACCACTGCTGCTAAAAAATCCAGATAAATTATATGAAAGTAGGGTTTTTGAGACTAGTTAATAATCAATGAGGTGTAATTATCCCTGATAAATGAGAAATGAATAAAATGAGCCCTATGACTGACAGCTCACTGCTAGGAGAGAGTTTTCAGGTAATGGACAATGAAGAGGAGCCCAGGTAGATCCCAGCACACTTCAAGATGAGATGTAGCTGAGAGTACAGAGAGACTGAAGTGGCTAGGGTCCATAGGTCAGAGTACTGAAGAGAAAAGAGTTTCACAAAAAGTGACCATTGAAAATCTGTAAAGGTTTTCCCTTAAGTATTTAGCAGAGTACTAATCAGTGCACACATGTGAGGAAACTACCCAAAGCCAGGGAAAAATCATACAAAGGAATTAAAGGGAATATAACATTCGTATGGGGCCAAGAATAGTTCCTGGTTCCCACCACCCAGAATGGAATAATTCATAATTCACAAGGTAGTGGATAAAGTACTCAGAAAGGTCTTATCTCAGTAATGGGAAATAATTAACCTTATATTGAGGTTGCAGACTCACATAAATCATAAAAGCAAGACTTCTAAGGGTTAAACTTTTTCCAAGTAATATAACTGCATTCCATAGCAAACTTCAAGACTTATAGGAATACACAAATATCTAGCACACAACAAGGTGACATTCACAATGTCTGGCATCCAATCAAAACTTATTGGGTGTGCAAACAAGCAGGAAAACACAAACCATAATGGGGAGAATAATCAATCAATTGAAACTGACCACTAACTGACACAGATATTACAATTTGCAAAGAAGAACACGCAAGAACATTTATTATAACTGTATTAAATGTTTAAAGAATAAACTACATTTGTAGAAAATATGAACAAGACCCTAATTGAACTTCTAGGGATGAAAACTTCAATGTGTAAAATGAAAAATATACTGAATGGGGGTGACTACAAATTCGACATGGCAGAAAAAAAGATTAGTGAACCTAAAGGGATAGCAATAGAAACTATCCAAAATTAAACACATAAAGAAAAGAGGATTTTAAAGAGTTAAAAAGCATCAGTGAGCTGTGGGACAACTTTAAGCAATGTAATACATGTGTATTTGGAGTCCCTGAAAGCATAAGTGGGAGTACAGAAAAGTATTTGGAAAAATAATGGCCAAAATTTTCAAAATTTGATGAAAAATATAAACCCACAAAATAAGCACAAACAACTTCAAGAAATATGAAGAAAATTAAGCCAAGATACATCATAATCAACTTGCTTAAAACCAGTGATAAAGAAAAAAACACTAAAAAATAGCCTGGGGTCGGGGGAATAAACACAGTAAATGTAGAGGAAAATGTTGACATTTTTCCCCCAGAGGGAAAAAAGATATTACATTCAAAAGGACGAAGAATGAGAACGGACTTGTTATAAAAATGCAAGCAAGTACGAGGCCCCTGGTGGCTCAGTGGGTTAAGGATCTAACATTTTCACTGCTGTGGCTCAGGTTGCTCCTGTGGCACAGGTTCAGTCCCTGGCCCTGGAATTTCTGCATGCCATGGGCCTGGTCAAAAAAAATGCAAACACATAGACAGTGAAGAAACATCTTTAAAGGACTAAAAGAAAAAAAAAACTGTCAATCTGAAAATCTTTGCCCATTGAAAATATCTTTCAAAAATGAAGATGAAATAGACTTTTCAGAAAGCCAAACTAATTCATCACCATCAGACCCTAACTATAAGAAATATTAAAAGAAGTCCTTTTTGGAAAAGGAAAATGACACCAAATGAAAATATGGAATGAGCCAAGAGGAGGAAATAGAACTAGAAATGATAACTGCATGTACTAATACATAATGTATTTTTTTTTTTGTCTTTCGTTGTTGTTGTTGCTATTTCTTGGGCCCCTCCCGCGGCATATGGAGGTTCCCAGGCTAGGGGTTGAATCGGAGCTGTAGCCACCGGCCTACGCCAGAGCCACAGCAACTCGGGATCCGAGCCGCGTCTGCAACCTACACCACAGCTCACGGCAACGCTGGATCGTTAACCCACTGAGCAAGGGCAGGGACCGAACCCGCAACCTCATGGTTCCTAGTCGGATTCGTTAACCACTGCGCCACGACGGGAACTCCCATAATGTATTTTTAATTGTTAAAAATTTTTAATCACAGTGAGGTTTTTTTTGTTTTTTGGTTTTTTTTTTTTGGTTTTTGGTTTTGGGTGTTTTTTTTTGGCCATGCACATGGCATGTGGAGGTTCCTGAACCAAGGATCAAACTTAAACTACAGCAGTAACCTGAGCCACAGCAGTAAAAATGCTGAGTCCTTAACCATTAGGCCACCAGGAAACTCCAATATTTTAAATTATTCAATTATATTTGAAAGATAATTGAGTTCTTAGACAAAAATACTGTGGGATTTATAACATATTTAAAAGTACAACTTACGACAGCAATGTAAAAGTCAAGAAGAAAGAGATAAAAATATACTATTTTAAGGTTCTTATAGTATCTGTGAGGTGGTATAACATCTTTTAAAGACAGATGGCGAAAAATTAAAGATTAATAAACCCTAAACAACCAGTAATATAACAAAACAAAGAGTTAGAGCTAATAAGCTTCCAAAGGAAATAAAATGGAAAAATTAAAAGTACTCCATCCAAAAGAAGGCAGGAGAAAAGGAACAAAAACTAGATGGAACAAGTAGAAAACAAATAATAAGATGATAGATCTAAACCTAATAATAATTGCATTATATGTAAATGGTTGAAACACCCCAATTACAAGTTGGAGAATGTCAGATTGGATAAAATGGCAAGACCCAATTATGATTACTATTTTTAATGTTAATTTTTTCCTAAACAATGTCATTCTTTATTACATGTTTGACATGTTTAAAATTCTTAATTATTATGATTAGTTATTGTCATTATTATTAGTTTTTCTACCTTTTAGAGCTCACATTTCTTAAAAAATTTTTATTTTACTAAGAACACGAGATAAACTCTCTTAACACATTTTTTTAACAATTAAAATTATATATATTAAACTGTACAGAAGTTCTCTTGTGGTGCAGCAGGTTGGGGGTCTGGTGTTGTCACTGACACTGACAGTGGCTTGGGTCACTGCTGTGGCACAGGTTCAATCCCTGGACCAGGAATTTCCATATTCATGGGTGTGGCCAAAGAAAAAATGTATAATGTGCTGATCTGATGTATGCATACATTGTGAAATGATTGCCACAATCAGATTACTACTTTTTTGGTGATGAGAGCATTTAAGTTTACTCTTTTAGTAAATTTGAAGTATACAATACATTTTTTTTGTCTTTTTGCCATTTCTTGAGCAGCTCCCGCGGCATATGGAGGTTCCCAGGCTAGGGGTCGAATCAGAGCTGTAGCTGCTGGCCTACGCCAGAGCCACAGCAACTTGGGATCTGAGCTGTGTCTGCGACCTACACCACAGTTCACAGCAACGATGGAGACTTAACCCACTGAGCAAGGCCAGGGATCAAACCCGCAACCTCATGGTTCCTAGTCGGATTCGTTGACCACTGAGCCACGACGGGAACTCCTACAATACGTTATTATTAACTATGGTCAACATGGTGTACATTAGATGTTCAGAACTTATTCATCTTATAAATGAAACGTTTTACCCTTGGATCAATATCTCCCCATTCCCCCCTGCCCCATCTCCTGCCAACCACTACTCTACTCTCTGCTTCTGTGTGCTGACATTTTTAGATTCCACATATAAGTGAAATCATATAATATTTGCCTTTATGTGTCTGCCTTATTTCACTTACCATAATGTCCTCCAGGTTCATCCATGTTGTTGCAAATGGCATTATTTCTTTCTCTTTATGGCTAAATTATACACACACACACACACACACACACACATATATATTTTATATATATATAATATATATATGTATATATCTCACAATTTCTTTATCCATTCAACCACTGACGGACATGATGTTGTTTCCATGTCTTGGCTATAACGTTGCAACGAACATGGATGGATAGGAGTTCTCTTGTGGTGCAGCAGATTAAGGATCTGGTATTGCTACTGCGGTGGCATGGGTTGCTGCTGTGGCATGGGTTCAGTCCCTGGCCTGAGAACTTCCATATGCCACAGGAGTTGCCAAAAACAAACAACAAACAAACATGGAAGGATAAATTTTTCTTCAAGAGAGTGATTTTAGTTCCTTTGGGTATAAACCCAGGAGTGGGATTGCTGAAACATATAGTAGTTCTATCTTTAATTTCTTAAAGACCATACTCACTGTATTCCATAGTAGCTGCACCAATTTTCATTCCCACCAAAAGTGTATGAAGATTCCCTTTTCTCCACATCCTATTCAACCTTTGTTATTTGTTGTCTTTTTTTTTTTTTTTTTTTTTTTGTCTTTTTGTCATTTTCTTGGGCCGCTCTCACGGCATGTGGAGGTTCCCAGGCTAGGGGTCGAATCGGAGCTGTAGCCACCAGCCTATGCCAGAGCCACAACAACGCGGGATCCGAGCCGCATCTGCGACCTACACCACAGCTCACAGCAACGCCAGATCGTTAATCCACTGAGCAAGGCCAGGGACTGAACCCGCAACTTCATGGTTCCTAGTCGGATTCGTTAACCACTGCGCCACGACGGGAACTCCTGTTGTCTTTTTGATAATAGCCATTCTCACAGGTGTGAGGTGATATCTCACTGATTTACATTTTCCTGGTTATTAGTGATGTTGAGCACTTTTTCACACATATTTTGGTCATTTGTATGTCTTATTTGTAAAAATGTCTGTTCATGTCCTTTGCCCATTTTTTAATCAGGTTATTATTATTGCTATTGAGCTATAGGAGTTCCTTATATATTTGAATATTAAGCCCTTTGTCAGATATATGGTTTGCAAATATCTTCTCCTATTCTGTAGGTTGCCCCTTTTTTTGGCCAAGCACATGGCATGCAGAATTTCCCAGGCCAGGGATCAAATTTGTCCCATAGCAGTGATCTGAGCCACAACAGTGACAGTGGTTATCCTTTAACCACTAGGCCACCAAGGAACTCTTACAGGTGAGCTTTTAGTTTTGTTTATTTTACTATGCAGAAGATTTTTAGTTTGATGTGGTCCTATTTATTTATTTATTTACTTATTTATTGCCTGCTTTTTTTCCCTTTTTCCAGCTGCACCTGTGGCATATGGAAGTTCCCAGGCTAGGAGTCGAATTGGAGCTGCAGCTACAACATAGCCACACCATATTTGACTGCATCTGTGACCTATGCCACAGCTTGCAGCAATGCCAGATACTTAACCCACTAAAGTGAGGCCAGGGAACAAACCCACATACTCATGGAGACTATGTTGAGTCCTTAACCCACTGAGCCACAATGGAAACTCCAGCCTGTGCTTTTGATATCATTACCAAGAAATCACAGCCAATATCATTCTAAAGAGATTTTGTCAAGTTTTCTTCTAAGATTCTTATGGTTTCAGGTATTATATTTAAGTCTTTTTTTTTTTTTTTTTTTGTCTTTTTGCTATTTCTTTGGGCTGCTCCCATGGCATATGGAGGTTCCCAGGCCAGGGGTCAAATCGGAGCTGTAGCCGCTGGCCTACACCAGAGCCACAGCAACGCGGGATCCAAGCCGCGTCTGCAACCTACACCACAGCTCACGGCAACGCCGGATCGTTAACCCACTGAGCAAGGGCAGGGACCGAACCCGCAACCTCATGGTTCCTAGTCGGATTTGTTAAACACTACAGGAGTTCCCACCATGGTGCAGCGGAAATAAATCCAACTGGGAACCATGAGGTTGTGGGTTCGATCCCTGGCCTCACTCAATGGGTTAGGGATCCAGCTTTGGCATGAGCTGTGGTATAGGTCACAGATGTGGCTCAGATCTGGTGTTGCTGTGACTGTGGTGTAGGCTGGCAGCTGTAGCTCTGATTAGACCCCTAGCCTGGGAACCTCCATATGCCATGGGTGTGGCCCTAAAAAAGCAACAACAACTACAAAAGAAATCCTGCAAGCAATTTGCCCATAAATTTGACACCTTAAGGAGTTCCCGTTGTGGCTAAGCAGTAACAAACCCAACTAGTATCTATGATGATGCGGATTTGATCCCTGGCCTCATTCTGGTGTTCTCGTTTTGGCGTTGCCATGAGCTGTGGGGCAGATGCAGCTCAGATCCAACATTGCTATGACTGTGGTGTAGGCTGGCAGCTGCAGCTGCAATTTGATCCCTAGCCTGGGAACTTCTACATGCAACACGTAAGGCCCTAAAAGGGCAAAAAGAAAAAAAATTGGCACCTTAAAATAAAATGGACCAGTTGCTTGATAGATACAAATTATCAAAATTCACTCAAAAAGAAATAGACAACCTAAATAGTCTAATGCAGTTCTCATTGTGGTGCAGTGAAAACAAATCTGGCTAGTACTCCTGAGGATGCAAGTTCAACCTCTGGCCTTGCACAGTGGGTTCAGGATCTGGCATTGCTGTGAGCTGTGGCATAGGTCTCAGACATGGCTCAAGTCCTGTGTTGCTGTGGCTGTAATGTAGGCTGGCAGCTACTGCTCCGATTTGACCCCTAGCCTTGGAACTTCCATATGCTGTAAGTGTGGGGGAAAAAAAAGCTAAATAGTCTAATATTTGTTAAGGAAATTTAATTTTTGTTAAAAGCTCTCCAAACCCAGATGGTTTCATTCATAAGTTCTACTAACCATTTAGGGAAGAAATAATATCAATTATATACAATATCTTCCATAAAATAAAAGAAGAGGGAGAATTTCCAATTTCCTGACTTATATATGAGGCCTGTGTTACCCTAATACCAAGGCCAAGGAAAGATACTACACAGAAGGAAAACTACAGATCAATATTTCTATGAACATAAAATGAGACCAGTCAGCAT
This sequence comes from Sus scrofa, assembly GCF_054392235.1. NCBI lineage: Eukaryota > Metazoa > Chordata > Mammalia > Artiodactyla > Suidae > Sus > Sus scrofa. The sequence continues at coordinate 65,740,262 of NC_139401.1, forward strand.
GGTTGTGCATTTTTCCAATTTTAATAATGCAGGTGCATAACAGGTTAAGAGCTGTATTTAACATTGAGGTTTGCCTATTTGTATAAGAAGTGAGAATGGGACAAATGTATTTAGAGCATGTGCAGAAGCATTAATATAATGATTGACTATTAAATTTATACCAAGTAGGGAGGGAAGTGAGCATAGGAAGGAAAGTGGAAGTAGCAGATTCAATGAGTGAGGTTGAAGTATTAGAATGAGGAATGATAAGAAACGAGTTATAAAGGGGAAAGTGATTGTTGGAGAGTGAGAAACTTGAAACTGAAAAAAGAGAGGAATAGTAGTTTTTTAGTAATCATAAGGTCAATAGTATGGTCTTGTGGATTAGTGGATAAAGTAGGATGGAGGACAAGACAAACAGAGGAGTAGTGGTCAAGGAACTGAGAGGCCAGTCTATTATGAAGATCAACTATATGGATAATAAAATAACCAAGAATTATGACAGGAATAATGTTAGAGGGAATGACAGTGAGCCAGGCACTAAAACCTTCAAGGAGTAAATGTGAGTGATCCCAGGGTCAGTGGATGGCTGCCCTGAGAACAGATAGTGGGAGATATAATTTGAAAACATGAGATTCAAACCCACAGTTTGTTACTGAGGAGTGAAGAGAATGTCCTGAAAGTGACAATGAGGAGGATACCTCCCCCACCTTCAGGCCTGTGGTGATAGAAATGTAGGAGAAAAGACAGTACCCATTTAAGAGTGTTTCAAGGAGACTTAAGACCTTAAAGGAAAGTTTGATTTCACTTAAGTGTGAAGATGAAGGGATTATACAGAGAAGCAGTTGTGGATATAAGAGAATTTGGTGATGATTGCTCCCAAATTCTAGGGGACATAGTTGAAGGATTTCAGAATTTTGGGAAAGTATGAGCTGGCTATAAAAGAGATAGACAGGGAGTTTCTGTCGTGGCACAGTGGTTAACGAATCCAACTAGGAACCATGAGGTTGCAGGTTCGATCACTGGCCTTGCTCAGTGGGTTAAGGATCTGGCATTGCCGTCAGCTGTGGTGTAGGTCGCAGACAAGGCTCAGATCCCAAATTGCTGTGGCTCTGGCATAGGCTGGAGAGAGAGAGACCCCTAGCCTGGGAACCTCCATATGCCGCGGGAGCAGCCCAAGAAATGGCAAAAAAAGAGAGATAGACAGAGCTGTCTGAGTGCACTTAAACTAAAGGGTGATTTGAGAGTCTTAGGTTGACTTAGAAAGCAGAACCAGTAGCATGTATGTGTGTGTGTGTGTGTGTGTGTGTGTGTGTGTGTGTGTGTGTGTAGAGAGTGAGTTATTATAAGAAATTGGGTCATATAATCGTGAGTTATGTGAGGACTGGCTAAACAAATCCAAAATCCATAGGGCAGGAAGCCAGGGAAGGAAGATTGTGGGCAAGTTAGAACCCATGGCACAGGCTGAAACAGTTGTCTTCAGGCAGTCAGGAAGAGAAGATCATGAGCACAGTGGAACTCTATGGTCATACTAGCCAAAGCAGTGATCTATAGGTGGAAATTTTTCTCTCTCACAGAAATATCAGCCCTGCCTTTATGGACTTCTAATGGATTCATTTAGGTTCACCCAGAAAATCTAGGGGAAAAAAAAACTCTTAATTTAAAGTCAACTGATTACAGAGTTCCCTTCGTGACTCAATGGTTAACGAATCCAACTATTGTCCATGAGGATGCAGTCGATCCCTGTCCTTGATCAGTGGGTTAAAGATCCAGCATTGCTCTGATCTGTGGTATAGGTTGCAGATGCGGCTCAGATCTGGCATTGCTGTAGCTGTGGCCTAGGCCAGCAGCTATAGGTCTGATTTGACCCCTAGCCTGGGAACTTCCATATGTTGCAAGTGCAGCCCAAAAGAACAGAAAAAAAGTCAACTTAGAGGCTTTAGTTTCACCTGCAAAATATCTTAATAGTCACATCTAGATAACTAGGAACTGCATCCTAGTGGAGCTAACAACTTTAAAAGTCATCACACAAAAAAACCCCCAAAATTCCCCCAAATATTTGGAGTTCCTGCTGTGGAGCAGTGGGTTAATGATCCAGCTTATCTCTCTGGAGGTGCTGGTTTGATCCCTGGCCAGGCACAGTGGGTTAAGGATCTGGCGTTCCTGCAGCTGTGGTGTAGGTCACAGCTCTGCTTCAGATATTTTTTTCTTTGTCAACTGTACTGTACTAGAGGAATGTACATTTCTTTATTATAACAAAACATATATACTCATAATGTAATAGGTATGCTTCAGATTTAATCCCTGGGCTGGGCACATTCATATGCCTTGGGTGCAGCCAAAAAAGGAAAACAAAAACAAAACAAAGTCATCACATATATTAATTTCATGTGAACATAGGATCCATGAACATAGGATATCTTTCCATTTATTTGTTTTTTCCTCAATTTCTTTCATTTATATCATATAGTTTTCAGTGTACATAACTTTCAATCACTTAGTTAAGTTTATTCTTTTTTTTTTTTTTTGGTCTTTTTGCCTTTTCTAGGGCCACTCCCATGGCATATGGAGATTCCCAGGCTAGGGGTCCAATCAGAGCTGCAGCTGCTGGCCCACGCCACAGCCACAGCAAGGGGGGATCCAAGCTGTGTCTGCGACCTACACCACAGCTCATGGCAACGATGGATCCTTAACCCACTGAGCAAGGCTAGGGATCGAACCCACAACCTCATGGTTCCTAGTTGGATTCGTTAACCACTGAGCCATGATGGGAACTCCTGGTTTATTCTTACGTATTTTTTTTTTTGATGCTATTATAAAATGAATTTCCTTAATTTGTTTTTTGAATAGTTTTTTCCTAGTATATAAAAATGCAACCAATTTTTGTATGTTAATTTGGTATCATGCATCTTTGCTGAATTATTGTTGCTTCTAACATTTTTTTGGTGGAGTCTTTAGAATTTTCTATATATAAGATCATATCATCTGCAAATATAGACAATTCAAATTCTTCCTTTTCAATTTGGATGCCTTCAGATTAGATAAAATTCCTATAAAAATTCCAATGGAATTTTAAAAATCCAAAAGCTTGGAGGAAACCACAAAATACCATGGATAGCCAAAGCAATTTTTAAAAAGGACAAAGGTGACGGCATCACACTTCTTATTTTAAACTATATTAAAAAGCTATAGTAGGAGTTTAATAATGGCTGACTCTTCAGACATGATAAGTGTAATAAAGAAACACTACAGGAGTTCCCACCATGGTGCAGCGGAAATAAATCCAACTGGGAACCATGAGGTTGCAGGTTCAATCCCTGGCCTCACTCAGTGGGTTAAGGATCCGGCATTGCCGTGAGCTGTGGTGTAGGTCACAGACAGGGCTTGGATCCTCTGTTGCTGTGGCTCTGGCATAGGCTGGCAGCTACAGCTCCAATTAGACCCCTAGCCTGGGAACCTCCATATGCCACAGATGTGGCCCTAGAAAAGGCAAAAAGACAAAAATAAATAAATAAATAAAATAGATTACATAGGAAAAGATATTATTGGGAATAAAGACATTAATTTCATAATGATAAAGGGTTTAAGTCATCAGGAAGAAATAATATTCTTTTTTTTTTTTCTGTCTTTTTGCTATTTATTGGGCCGCTTCCACGGCATATGGAGATTCCCAGGCTAGGGGTCCAATCGGAGCTGTAGCCATCGGCCTACGCCAGAGCCACAGCAACGAGGGATCCGAGCCGCGTCTGCAACCTACACCACAGCTCACGGCAACGCCGGATCGTTAACCCACTGAGCAAGGCCAGGGACCGAACCCGCAACCTCATGGTTCCTAGTCGGATTCGTTAACCACTGTGCCACGACGGGAACTCCATATTCTTAAATGCTTATGCATCTAATAGGAGAACTTCAAAATATATGAAGCAGAACTACAAGGAGAAATAGACAGGAGTTCTCTTATTTTACTGTGGGATAAGAATTCAGCATTGTCACTCCAGGGGCTCGGGACCCTGCTATGGCATGGGTTTGATCCCTGGACCAGGAATTTCCACATGCCACTGGCATGGCCAAAAAAAAAGAAATAGACAAATCCATAACTTTGATTGGAGATTTCAACCCCATTCTCTTAACATTTGGACAAATAGAAAATGAGTAAAGATGAAGAAGATTTGAACACTGTTAAGCAACTTGACCTAATCAACATTTATGGAACACTCCGCCCCATGAAAAAAGAGTTTAAATTCTTTTAAAATGTACATGGAACATTCATCAAGATTGAGCATATTGAGAGTTCCCATTGTGGCTTAGTGAGTTAAGACTCTAACTAGTAACCATAAGGATGACAGTTTGATTCCTGGCCTTTCTCACTGGGTTAAAGGATCTGGTGTTGCTGAAAGCTGTGGTATAGGTTGCAGATGTGGCTCAGATCTGGCCTGGCTGTGGGTGTGGTGTAGGCCAACAGCTGCAGCTCTGATTTGACCCCTCGCCTGGGATCTTCCATATGCTGCAAGTGGGGTCCTAAAAAGACAAGAAAAAAAAAAAGAATGAGCATATTCAAGGCAATAGAAGAAAACTTAAGAACATTAAAAGGATTAAATTCAAAGTTTATATTCTCACCATAATGGGATTAAATTAGAAATCAATACCAAAAAGATACCTGGAAAATCTCCAAATATTTGAAGACAAAAAAACACCCTTCTATTTTTTTTTCTTTTTATGGCCACACTTGCAGCATATGGAAGTACCCTGGCTAGGGGTCAAATTAGAGCCACAGCTACTGGCCTATGCCACAGCCACAGCAATGCTGGATGTGAGCCACATCTGTGACCTTCACTGCAGCTTGCGGCAATGTCAGATCTTTAACCCACTGAGCGAGGCCAGAGATCGAAATCACATCCTCATGGACAATCTGTAGGGTTTTTAACCTGCTGAGACAGTATGGGAACTCCAAACTAACAACTTTCTAAATAACCCATGAGCCAAAGAAAAAATCCAAATGGTAATTAGAACATAGTTTAATATCAACCTAAAGGAAAATCCAACAAAATTTCCAAGATACTGCTAGAGCAGTAAGAAGTGGGAAATTTATGGTATTAAAACAGCTACGTTAGGAGTTCCCATCATGGCTTAGTGGTTAACGAATCCGACTAGGAACCATGAGGTTGCGGGTTCAATCCCTGGCCTCGCTCAGTGGGTTAAGGATTTAACATTGCCATGAGCTGTGGTGTAGGTCGTAGACACGGCTCGGATCTGGCATTGCTGTGGCTCTGGCATAGGCAGGCGGCTACAGCTCCGATTAGACCCCCTAGCCTGGGAACCTCCATATGCCAAGGGAGTGGCCCTAGAAAAGGCAAAAAGACAAAAATAAATAAATAAATAATTTTAAAAATTAATAAATAAAACAGCTACATTAGGAAAGAACAAAGGTCTAAAGACAATGACCTCAGTTTCGACCTTAAGAAACTAGAGAAAAGAGCAAATTAAACCCAAAGTCAGCAGAAGAAATGAATATTAATAATAATAGAGATCAGGAGTTCCCGTCGTGGTGCAGTGGTTAACGAATCCGACTAGGAACCATGAGGTTGCGGGTTCGGTCCCTGCCCTAGCTCAGTGGGTTAACGATGAGGCGTTGCCGTGAGCTGTAGTGTGGGTTGCAGATGTGGCTCAGATCCCCCGTTGCTGTGGCTCTGGCGTAGGCCAGTGGCTACAGCTCCAATTAGACCCCTAGCCTGGGAACCTCCATATGCTGCGGGAGTGGCCCAAGAAATAGCAAAAAGACAAAAATAATAATAATAATAATAATAGAGATCAGAGTGGAAGTAGGAAAAGGGAAAAGTAGAGGAAAATCAATAAGACTAAAATCTCATTACTTGAAAAGACCAATTAAATTAATAAACCTCTAGCCAGAATAACCAAGGAAACAGGGAAGACATGTATTACTAATACTCAACGTGAGAGAGGTAAAACCACTACAGATCCACAAAATACTAAAATGATGATGGAACATTATGAACAACTATATACCCATAAATTTGACAATGTAGATGAAATAGACAAATTCTTTGAAAGAAACAAAGTATTAAATCTCACATAAGGAAAATTAGATACCCTGAACAATCCTATATTTATGAAATTAAATTGGTACTTAAAAACCTTCCCACAAAGGAGAGGCAGACAAGATGATGGAATAAAAGACTCTGAACTCACTCCCTCCCATGGACACACCAACTTACAGAACAACTATCTATGAAAACAACCTGAAGATTAGCAGAAAAGAGTTTCCACGAGTAAAGACAAAAAAGAAGGAAACACAAGACAGGGAGGAGGACCAGAGATGCAGTATATTTGGGAACCATACCTCCAGGTTAGCAAGCCATGAACATGGGGAATATAACAATTTTAAATGGCTTCCTTAAGGAGCAAGGGGTCTGGATCCCACATTGAGCTATCTCCAGGGTCTTGCACCAGAAAAATAAGCCCACAAAATGTCTGGCTTTGAAAATTAGCAGGGCTTAGATGTGGGAGAGCAAGAGGGCTATAGAAAACAGACACCCTGCTTTTTTTTTTTTTTTTTTTTTTTTTTTGCTATACTCATGGCATGTGGAAATTCCTGGGTCAGGTATCAAGCCAGTGCCACAGCAGCAATCCAAGCCACTGCAGTAACAATGCCAGATCCTTAACCAACTGTGACAAAATAGAACTCTCAAAGATGCTGCTCTTAAAAGGGTGCATAGCAAAAAACAGACATCCATGTCCAGGAGATACAGACAGTTTCACACAAGATGAACACAAAGAGGTCCGTAGCAAGACACATTATTATTAAAATGTAAAAGATAAAGACACAATCTAAAAAGCAGCAAGAGGGAATTCCCTTGTGGTGCATTAGGTTAAGGATCCAGTTTCATCAGTACAGTGGCTCAGGTCAGTGCTGTCGCACAGGTTCAATCCCTAGCCCAGGAAATTCCACATGCTACAGGCACAGCCAAAAACACAAAATAAAATAAGAAGCAGAAAGAAAAAAGCAACAGGTTGCATATAAGAACTCCCGTAAGACTAGCAGCTGACTTTTTAGCAGAAAATTTGCAGGCCTGAAGGGAGTGGCACAGTATATTTAATATGATGAAAGGAAAAAAATCTATAACCAAGAATACTCTACCTGGAAAAGCTATCATTCATATTTGAAGGAAAGAAAAGATTTTTACACAAAAACGATAGCTAAATGAGTTCAGCACCACTAAACCAACTTGATGAGAAATGTTAAAGGACTACTCTAAGCAGAAAAGAAAAAGCCACAAATAGAATATGAAAATTATGAAAGGAAAAATCTTACTGGTAAAGGCAAACATACAGTAAAGGTAGTAGATAAACCAAACATAAAATTAGTAAGAAGGTTAAAAGACAAATGTAGTAAAGTTATCTATATCCGCAACACATAAAGTGATATACAAAACAAAATGATGTAAAATATGTCGAAAGCATTAATCATGAAGGGGGGAGTAAAAATATAGGGTTGTTAGAATGTGTTTGAACTTAAAAGATCATCACCTAAAAAATATGTGGCTGAATGGATAAAAAAAAGATTCATATATATGCTGCCTATGAGACTCACTTCAGATCTAAAGACATACACAGAGTGAAAGTGAGAGGATGGAAAAAGATACTCCATGAAAATGTAAATGAAAAAGAAAGCCAGGCTAGCAATACTTATATCAGACAAAATAAACTTTAAAACCAAGACAAACAAGAGACAAATTAAGGAGATTATAAGGTGAAAAAGCGACCAATCCAACAAGGAGATATAACAATTGTAAACATATATTCATCCAACATAAGAGGACCTAAATACATAAAACAAATATTAGTAAACATAAAGGGAGAAACTGGCAGTAACAAAATAACAAAAGGAGTCTTTAACACCCCACTTACATCAATGCATAGATCACCCAAACAGAAAATTACTAAGGAAACGCCTTCAAGGACACATGAAGATAAACTTAATAGATATATACATAGACTATTCCATTCCAAATCAGTAAAATACATATTCTTTTCAAGTGCACCTGGAACATTCTCCTAGATACATCCCAAGCTAGGCCACAAAAATTGTCTCAACAAATTTAAGAAGATTGAAATCATGTCGAACATAGTTTACGACCATAAGATAGGAGACTAGAAATCAACTACAGGGAAAAAAACTGCATGAAATGCAAACATGTGGGATCTGAACAACACGCTACTAAACAACAAATAGGCCACTGAAAATGCAAAAACAACATTTAAAAACACCTAGAGACACAGCCATAAAAAAGAACAAAATAATGCCATTTGCGGCAACATGGATGGAACTAGAGACTCTCATCCTGAGTGAAGTAAGTCAGAAAGAGAAAGACAAATACCATCACTTATATCTGGAATCTAATATATGGCACAAATGAACCTTTCCACAGGGGGAAAAAAAATCACGGACTTGGAGAATAGACTTGTGGTTGCCAAGGGAGAGGAGGAGGGAGTGGGATGGATTGGGGGCTTGGGGTTAATAGATGCAGACTATTGCCTTTGGAATGGATTAGCAATGAGATCCTGCTGTGTAGCACTGGGAACTATGTCTAGTCACTTATGATGGAGCACGATAATGTGAGAAAAAAGAATGTATATATGTATGTGTAACTGGGTCACCATGCTGTACAGTAGAAAATTGACAGAACACTGTAAACCAGCTCTAATGGAAAAAAATTAAAACCATTATATACAAAAAAAAAAAAAAAATACCTAGAGGAGTTCCCGTCGTGGCTCAGTGCCGACTAGGAACCATGAGGTTGCGGGTTGGATCCCTGGTCTCGCTCAGTAGGTTAAGGATCTGGCATTGCTGTGGCTGTGGCGTAGGCCAGCGGCTATAGCCCCAATTAGACCTCCAGCCTGGGAACCACCATATGCCGTGGGAGCAGCCCTAGAAAAGGCAAAAAAAAACAAAACAAAAAAAAACCTAGAGGCAAATGAAACTGGAAGCACAGTGATCTAAAATCTACAGGACACAGCAAAAGCAATTTTTAAGAGGGAAGTCCATAGGGATCAAAGCTTACCTCAGGAACCAAGAAAAATTTCAAATAAGCAATCTAATATCATACCTAAAGGAGTAAGAAAAATAAAAACAAAAAACAAAAAAAAACCCAAGTTAGTAGAAGGGAAGAAATAATATCAGAGTGGAAATAAAAGAAACAGAGACTAAAAGAAACAATAGAGAATATCAATGAAACTAAGAGCTGGGTCCTTTGAAAAGATGAAAAAATTGATAAACCTTTAGCCAGGCTCATCAAGAAAATAGAAAGAGGGCCCAAATAAATAAAATCAGATATGAATGAGAAGTGACAGGAGTTCCCATTGTGGCTCAGCAGGTTAAGAACCCAATTATTATCCATGAGGATTCAGGTTAGAATCCCTGGTCACGCTCATTTGGTTAAGGATCTGGCATTGCCATGAGCTGTGATGTAAGTTGCAGATGTGCCTCAGATCTGGTGTTGCTGTGGCTGTGACATAGGCCAGCAACTGCAGCTCCAATTTGACCCCTAGCCTAGGAACTTCCATGTTCTTCTAGTGCGGCCTTAAAAAGGAAAAAAAAAAAAAAAAAAAAAAAAAAAGAAAGAAAGAGAAGTGATAACTGATAAACAAATAAGTAGAAGAAAAGATTCTTAAAAAAAAAAAAGACACAAAAAATATGGCCCCAAATAACTTCACTAATGAATTAATTCTACCAAAAATTTCAGAAAGAAACAATACCCATTCTACACTAACTCTTCCTAAAAAATTGAGGAACTATTTCCTAAATCCTAACAACTGATAACAAAGTATTTTCTATGAGGTCAGCACTAACCTTGATACAAAATTTTCTTAACAAAATTTCAGCAAATTGAATCCAACAATACATTAAAAGGATAATAATACATCATGATGAAGTGGAAATTATCCCAGAAATGCAGAGATGGTTTAACATTTGAAAATCAGTCAATATAATTCACTATATCAACAAATTTAAAAGGGAAAACCAAATGAGCACCTTAACAAATGCAGAAAAAACACTTAACAAAATTTCATGTCCATTTCTGATATAAATTCTCAGCAAAGTAGAAAAACAAGTAACTTCCCTCGCCCTGATGAAAAGCAGCTAAAAATAACCTGCAGCTAGTATCATACTTATTGTGAAAGATTAGGAATAGGCAAAGGAATGTCCACTTTTACCTTTCTATTCAACATTGTGTTGAACATTCTAGTCAGTACAGTCAGACAAGACAAAGAAATAAAAAACATCAAACTGGAAAAGAAGAAGTTAAACTGTCCTTATTCACAAACATAATCACCTAAGTAGAAAATCTGATGGGATTTTCAGAAAAGTATCAAAACACTAAGTATGTTTATCAAGATTGTAGGATACAAGATAAGTATAATAAAATTGTGTTTCTATATACCAGCAATGAAAAAAATTAATAATCAAAATTAAGGAAATACTATTTAAAATAGCAAGAAAATATTGAATGATAACTAATCCAATAGCTAATCCAAAATACTTAGTCATGAATCTGGCAAAAGTTGTGAAAGATTTGAATTGAAAAAAACAGGGAGTTCCCACTGTGGTACAGCAGTTTAATGATCCAGTGTTGTCTCTGTGGCAACATGAGTTTGATCCCGGTCAGCACACTGGGTTAAAGATCTGGTGTTGCCACAGCTATGGCATAGGTTGCAGCTGCATCTCAGACTAGACCCCTGGCCCGGGAACTTTCATATGCCACAGGTGTGGGCAAAAAAGAAAGAAAAGGAAAAAAAAAAAGAAAAAGAACATTGCTGTGAGAAATTGAAGACCCAGAATAATTGGGGAGATACATCATGTTACGCAACAGAAGACTTAACACTATTAATGTGTCAACTCTTCCTAAAGTGATCTATATATTCAAATACAATCCCAATCAAAATCCCAGCAGGATCTTTTAGAAATTGACAAGCTGATTCTAAACTTCATATGGAAATGAAAAGGACATAGAATAGCTAAAAACAACTTTGAAAAAGAACAAAGTTAGAGGATTGATATTACCTGATTTCAAGACTTCTTTTAAAGTTACATTAATATAGGCATTCTCTTGTGGCTCAGAGGATTAAGCCCAGGGTTTTCACTGCTGTGGCTTGGGTTCTGATTGCTATGGTGCTGATTTGATCCCACACCCAGGAACTTCTCCATGCCATGGTTGCAGCCAAAAAAAGTTACAGTAATACAGACAGTGTGAAATTGGTTCAAAACAGATAAACGGATAAATGAAACAAAATAGAAAGTTCAGAGATAGACTTATATATGGACAACTGAATTTTGACAAAAGTAAAAAAGCAGTTCAGTGGAGATAATAATCTTCTCAGTATATGGTGTTAGTACAATTGTATGGATATCTGTATATGAATAAAGGAAGAATTTCCATCCATGCCTGCAACTACAAAAAAATTAACTCAAAATGGATCATAAAGACCTAAATGTAACAAGTCTAGATAGAAGATCATAAACATATATATAAAACTTCTAGGAGGAAACAGGAAAAAGGTTGTAAACTTGGGTTAGGTAAAAATATCTTAAATATAACACCAAAACCATAATCCGTAAAAAGTGAATAAACTGGACTTTATACAAATGAAAAACTATTGTTCTTCAAAAGACGCAATGAAGAAAATGGGGAGACGACACATAGAATGTGAGAGTATATTTGCAAAGAATACCTCTGATAAAGGAATTGTACTCAGAACATTTAAAGAACTGTTGAAACCTATCATTAAGAACACAAACAAACCAGAGTTCCCTGGTGATCTGGCTATTAAGGATTTGGTGTCATCAGTGCTATGGCTCAGGTTTGATCTCAGACCCAGGAACTTCCATATGCCACAGGTGACATCAAAAAAAAAAAAAAAAAAAAACCCACAAATAACCCAATTTAAAAATGAGCAAGGGCCATCCTGCTGTGGTGCAATGGGTTAAGGATCCGACTGCAGAGGCCTGGGTCGTTGCAGAGGTTTGGGTTTGATCCCAGGCCAGGCACAGTGGGTTAAGGATCCATCATTGCTGCAGCTGTGTCACAGGTCACAGCTGCTACTTGGATTTGATCCCTGGCCCTTGAATTTCCACATGCCATGGATGCAGCAAAAAAAAAAAAAAAAAAAAAAAAAAAAAAAAAAAAAAAAAAAAAAAATTAATAAAAAAATAAATTAAAATGAACAAAAGGTATGAATCTACATTTCACCAAAAAAGATATATAGATGGAAAGTAAGCACATTGAAAATATGTTCAATATCATTAGTGGGGGAAATATAAAAAAACTTTAATGAGGGAGTTCCCATCGTGGCGCAGTGATTAACGAATCCAACTAGGAACCATGAGGTTGCGGGTTCAGTCCCTGGCCTTGCTCAGTGGGTTAACGATCCAGCGTTGCCGTGAGCTGTGGTGTAGGTTGCAGATGCGGCTCGGATCCCTCGTTGCTGTGGCTCTGGCGTAGGCTGGTGGCTACAGCCCTGATTCAACCCCTAGCCTGGGAACCTCCATATGCTGCGGGAGCGGCCCAAGAAATAGCAACAACAACAACAACAACAAAAAGACAAAAGACAAAAAAAAAAAAAAAAAAAACTTTAATGAGATATACACTATCGGATTGGCTAAAATTAAAATTTTTTTCATTTTGCTTTTTAGGGCCACATCTGTGGCATATGGACATTCCCAGGCTAGGGGCTGAATCGGAGCTATAGCTGCTGGCCTACACCACAGCCACAGCAAGGCCGGATCTGAGCCGTGTCAGCAACCTGCTCCACAGCTCATGGCAACACCAGATCCTTAACCTACTGAGCAAGACCAGGGATCAAACTTGCATCTTCATGGATACTAGTTGGGCTAGTTACCCCTGAACCACAACAAGAACTTCCTAAAATTAAAATTTTGACCATATCAATAGTTGAAAAGTATATGGAGGAACTAGAACTCTCATACATTGATGATGGGAATGCATATGATACAACCATTTTGGAAAACAGTTTGGCAGTTTCTTTTTTTTTCTTTTTGGCTGTATGCAAAATTTCCCAGGCCAGGAATTGAACCTGCACCACAGTGGTGACAATGCCAAATTCTTAACCCACTGTACCACAAGGGAAGTTCCTGGCAGTTTCTTAAATAGCTAAAAATATATCTGCCATATGATCTAGCCATACTGCTCTTAGGTTTTTACCCATGAGAAATTAAAGCAAGTGTCAAAATAAATACTTGTATGTGAATGTTCATAGCAGCTTTATTTGTATTGGTGAAAAACTGGAAACTCAAATGTCCCTCAACTGGGGTAAGGTTAAACAAACTGTGATATGTCCAAACAATAGAAAACCACTTAGCATTAAAAAGGAATAAACTATTCCATATGATTCCTTTTATGTAAAACTCTTAAGACATGCAAACTAATGTGTAATGACAGAAATCAGATCAGTTGCCTTGAGACAAGGCTGAAGGGAGAGCGGCATAAATAGGAGCATAACAAATCAAAACTACCATGAGATACCACCTCACACCAGTAAGAATGGCCATCATTAATAAGTCCACAAATAACAAGTGCTGGAGGGTGTGTGGAGAAAAGGGAACCCTCCTGCACTGTTGGGAATGTAAGCTGGTACAGCCACTATGGAGAACAGTATGGAGATGTATACCTTAGAAATCTATACATAGAACTACCCTATAACCCAGCAGTTTCACTCTTGGGCATATATCCAGACAAAAGTTTCCTTAAAAAAGACACATGCACTTGCATGTTCATTGCAGCACTATTCACAACAGCCAAGGCCTGGAAACAACCCAAATGTCCATCGACAGATGATTGGATTAGGAAGATGTGGTATATATACACAATGGAATACTACTCAGCCATAAAAAAGAATGACATAATGCCATTTGCAGCAACATGGCTGGAACTAGAGACTCTCATCCTGAGTGAAATAAGTCAGAAAGAGAAAGACAAATACCATATGATATCACTTATAACTGGAATCTAATATACAGCACAAAGGAACATTTCCACAGAAAAGAAAATCATAGACTTGGAAAATAGACTTGTGGCTGCCAGGGGGAGAGGGAGGGAGTGGGAGGGATCAGAAGCTTGGGGTTAACGGATGCAAACTATTGTTCTTGGAATGGATTTACAAAGAGATCCTGCTGTGTAGCATTGAGAACTATATCTAGATACTTACATCGCCACAACAATGGGAGGAAAAAGTATGTATACATGTATGTGTAACTTGGTCCCCATGCTGTACAGTAGGAAAAAATAAATAAATTAAATAGGAGCATGAGGAAGTTTGGAGTGTGATTGATAAGTTCAATATCTTAATTGTGGTAATGTGTATATATGCCAAATCTTATTAAATTCTATACTTTTAATATTTGTAATTTTATGTCAAATGATCCCAGAAAGCTTTTTTGTAAACATAGACAAGCTTAATCTAAAATTTACATGAAAAACACAGGACCTGGATTAACTTAAGCAATCTTGAGAAAGAAGTATAAAATGGGAGGAATCATTCTGCCCAATCTTAAGATCTCTCATATAGCCATAGTAATCAAAACAGTGCCATATTGGAAGGATAGACACATAAATTGATAGAAGAAAATAGTGAACCTAGAGGTAAAACCACACTGATCTTTTACAAAAGTGCAAAACCAATTCAATTGAGAAAGCATAGACTTTTTACAAATGGTGCAGAAGCAGTTGAACATCCATAGGCAGAAAAATGAACCTCTATCTAAACCTCTCACTTTATACAAAAAAAAAAAAAATTTCAAGATGGATCACAGACTTAAGTGTAAAATGTAAAACTATAAAAAAAATTTAGAAAAAATGAAAAACTCCAGGATATAGGACTAGTCAGAGTTCTTAAGACTTTACACTGAAAACATCATCTAAAAAGGAAATATTGATAAATTGGACTTTATCAAAGTTAAAAATACTTGTACTGTGTGAAAAACCATGTTAAGAGGATGAACAGAAAAGCTACTGGGAAACTGGGAGAAAATATTCGCAAATCACATATTTGAAAAAACAACCTGTATCTAGAATACATAAAGAACTCTCAAAACTTAAAAAAAAATCCAATTAGAAAATGAGTGAGACAGGAAGAGATCAAGAAGATATACAGATGGCAAATAACTCATAAAAATATGTCATTGACTGTAAAAGAAAAATAAAAATCATAATAAATACATAAAAATAGATCTTCATTAAGTCTGTAAAGACTCACCCTTCAAGTATAAAAAAGAAAGAAAATATGTCAATATTACTAGCTATTAGAGCAATGAAATTTGCTCTATGTTGTGAGCAGGAGATATCACCACACACCTATCAGAATGGCTAAAAATTTTTTTAAATAGTGAAAACATCAAGTCCTGGTAAGAATGCAAAGAAATATTGCTAGTGGGGATGTAAAATGGCACAGCCACTCTGGAACACGTTTTGACAGTTTCTTATAAAACTAAATGTGTAGTTTCCACTGTGGCACAGTGGGTTAAGAATCTCAGACTGCAGCAGCTCGCGTTGCTGCAGATGTGCAGGTTCGATCCCTGGCCCAGAACAGTGGGTTAAAGAATCTGGGATTGCCGTAACTGCAAAATATATCAAATCATCATGTTGTACACATAAAACTGCAATGTTATGTCAATTATATCTCAATTTTTAAAAACCCTGTATATGAACGTTCATAGCAGCTTTATTCGTAACAGAAAAAAATCTGGAAAAAAAACCCAGATAGTCTTCAATAACCTAGAGAGCATTCAGATAAATAATTAAACAAACTGGAGTTCCTGTCGTGGCTCAGTGGTTAACGAATCCGACTAGGAACCATGAGGTTGTGGGTTCGATTCCTGTCCTTGCTCAGTGGGTTAAGGATCCGGTGTTGCCGTGATCTGTAGTGTAGGTCGCAGACGTGGCTCAGATCCCACGTTATTGTGGCTGTGTCGTAGGCCAGTGGCTACAGCTCTGATTCGACCCCTAACCTATGAACCTCCATATGCCTCAGGAGCCGCCCTCAAAAGGCAAAAGACCAAAAAAAATAATAATAATAATAATTAAACAAACTGGTACTCCATGCTGTGGAATACCACTCAGCAATAAAAAGTAATGAACTATTAATGTATACAACTTGTAAAAATCTACAGGTAATTATCCTGAATGAAAAGCTAACCCCACAAAGGCATATACTGTCTTATTCCTTTCCTATAATATTCTTGAAATGACAAAACTATAAAGGTGGAAAAGAGATTTGTGGTTGCCAGTGGTTTGAGATGGGATTTGGGAGGGCAGGTATGGGAAGATGGTATGTGTGCTTTTAAAGAGGTGACAGGAGTTCCCGTTGTGGCGCAGTGGCTAACGAATCCGACTAGGAACCATGAGGTTGCGGGTTCGGTCCCTGCCCTTGCTCAGTGGGTTAATGATCCAGCGTTGCCGTGAGCTGTGGTGTAGGTTGCAGACGCGGCTTGGATCCTGCGTTACTGTGGCTCTGGTGTAGGCCCGTGACTACAGCTCCGATTGGACCTCTAGCCTGGGAACCTCCATATGCCGCTGGAGCGGCCCAAGAAATAGCAAAAAGACCAAAAAAAAAAAAAAAAAAAGAGGTGACAGACATGAAAGGTACATGTCATGATGGGACTGTTCTGTATCTTGACTTTGGTGGTGGATACAAGACCCTACCCATGTGATAAATTTGCAGAGAATTAAATAGACGTGCACACACGTAACTGAGTCCAAGTAAAACTGGGATAGCTGAATAAATTTTGTGGATTGTATCAACGTCAATAACAAGGTTGTGATACTGTACCATACTTTTGTAAGATGTTGCCTTTGGGGGAAACTGGATGAAAGGTAATGGGATCTCTCTATGGGACTCTATGATTGTCTCAAAATTAAAAGTTTAATTGCTTTTAATTAATTGTATCAAAATTAAAACTTTGCTTGGAGGTGTAACTCTCCCAGACTTCAGACAATATTACAAAGATACAGTCATCAAAACAGTGTGGTACTGATATCAAAACAGACATACAGACCAATGGAACAGAATAGAGAACCCAGAAATATACCCAGACACCTATGGTCAATTAATCTTTGACAAAGGAGGCAAGAATATAAAGGGGAAAAGACAGTCTCTTCAGCAAGTGGTGTCAGGTAAATTGGACAGCTGCAAGTAAATCAATGAAACTAGAACACACCCTCACACCATGGACAAAAATAAACTCAAAATGGCTTAAAGACTTAAACATAAGACAAATTAAAACTCCTAGAAGAGAACATAGGCAAAACATTCTCTGACATCAACCATACAAATGTTTTTTTAGGTCTCCCAAAACAACAGAAATAAAAACAAAAATAAGCAAATGGGACCTAATCAAGCTTAAAAGTTTTGCACAGCAAAGGAAACCATAAAAAAAAAAAAAAAGACTACTTATGGAATGGGAGAAAATAGTTTCAAAGGATGCACTTAACAAGAGCTTAATCTCCTGAATAGAGATTTCTCCAAAGAAGACATACAGATGGGCAGCAGGCACATGAAAAAATGCCCAACATCACTAATTACTAGAGAAATAAAAATCAAAACTACAATGAGGTACCACTTCATACCAGTCAGACCGGCCATCATTAACAAGTCAACAAATAACAAATGCTAGAGAGGATGTGGAGAAAAGGGAACCCTCCTGCACTGTTCGTGGGAATGTAAATTGGTACAACCACTATGGAAAACAGTATGGAGATACCTCAGAAAACTAAATATAGAACTACCATATGACCCACCAATCCCACTCCTGAGCACATATCTGGACAAAACTTTCATTGAAAAAGATACATGCACCCCTATGTTCATTGCAGCACTATTCGCAATAGCCAAGACATGGAAACAACCTAAATGTCCATCAACAGACGAATGGATTAAGAAGACTTGGTACATATATATATATATACAATGGAATACTACTCAGCCATAAAAAGAACAAAATAATGCCATTTGCAGAAATATGATGGAACTAGAGACTCTCATACTGAGTGAAGTAAGTCAGAAAGAGAAAGACAGACACCATATGATATCACTTATATCTGGAATGTAATACACGGCACAAATGAATCTACCTATAGAAAAGAGGCAGACTCATGGACGTGGAGAACGGACTTGTGGTTGACAAGGGGGAGGGGGAGAGGGAGAGGGAGGGAGTGGGATGGACTGGGAGTTTGGGGTTAGTAGATGCAAACTATTGCATTTGGTGTGGATGAGCAATAAGATCATGCTGTATAGCACAGGGAACTATATCTAATCATGATGGAACATGATGGACGATAATGTGAGAAAAAGAATGTATATATACGTATAACTGGGTTACTTTGCTGTACAGCAGAAACTGGCAGAACATTGTAAATCAACTATAATAAAAAAAATTTTTAAAAACCTCTGCTTGGAATTCTCATTGTGGCTCAGCAGGTTAAGGATCTTATGTCTTCATGAGGATGTGGGTTCAATCCCTGGCCTTTCGCAGTGGATTAAGGATCCAGAGTTGCTACAAGCTGTGGTGTAGATCGTTGATGTGGCTTGCATCCAGTGGGGCTGTAAAAAGAAAAAAAATAAATCAAACAAACAAAATAAAAAATTCTCTCCTTAAAACACCTCCAAAAGAATTCAATGATATAATTTATGTAAAAATGTCTGTCACAGTTTATATTCTTACCAAGTGTTCAGAAAAAAAACCATAATAATAACAAGTCATTCTGGAGTTCTCTTGTGGTACAGCAGTTTAAGGATATGGCATTGTCACTGCAGGAGCTCGAGTTGCCCCTATGGCTTGGGTTTGATCCCTAGTACAGGAAATACCACATGCCTTGGGACTGGGCAAAAAACAAAACAAAACAAAAATAACAAGTTATCCATTCAATCAATTATTTGATATACATTTATTGAGGATCTACTACATGTCAAGCACTGTTCCAGGCTCTGGGTTATACAGCAATGGACAAAATAAAAAATTGTCTCCACCCTCATAGAAGTTCTAGTCCAGAGAAATAGACTGAGTATAAACCCAGAAGCAAACAAATCATTGAAATTACAAATTTTGATAAGTGCTCTGAAAGAAAATAGACAGGCTGTTGTGATAGAGAACAACATGTATAGACCTCCTTTTTATAGGGTGATCTGGGGAAGTCTCTACAAGGAAACAATTTGAGTCTGAGAGCTGAAGAATAAGAAGGAAGAAGCTATACTCTTTCATGTAGAAAGATGTGGATGGACGGTTGAGAGAAACTAAAGGGCAGTCAAGCCAGAGGGAACAGCATGCACATCAGCCCCAAAACAATAGAGAAGCTGTAGAGGGCTGGGGGGAAGGGGTACAGAAGGAAGACAGCTGAAACAGCAGACATCAGCGAGGGGAGGAGATGCACTCAGAGATGCAGCTAAGGTAAAAATTGTGTAGTTCCCTATAGACAACGGTAAGGACTTTGGGTTTGATTCTGATTGAGATGGAAATCATTAGAGAGTTTTAAGGAGAGGAGTACCAAGATCTGCTTCGTATTTTATGCAGATCATATACACAGGTAAATTAACAGAATAAGGGAGAAAGTGGAAAGGCCAATTAGAAGGTTGGTGCCCAACATCACATGCTTTCACTGACATGTGGAATCTGAAAAAAGGACAGACTGAACTTCTTTGCAGAACGGATGCTGACTCACAGACATTGAAAAACTTATGGTCTTTGGAGGAGACAGTTTGGGGGGTGGGGGGATGTGCTTGGGCTGTGGGATGGAAATCATGTGAAATCAGATTGTTATGATCATTATACAACTACAGATGTGATAAATTCATTTGAGTAATTAAATAAAAGAAGAAGAAGAAGGTTGGTGTCATTATACAGTTAAAGGATGGTAGTTTAGCCTAGAGTGAAAAGGACTTACTCATTAGTTTTGGAGAGTGAAGAAATGGCCAATGTTATGGATATATTAAGGTTTCTGACTAATTTGTCAGATAGAAGAGATGGTTTTGAATGTAAAATTGTAGCAAGTACCTCCAGATGGTCCTTTCCAGCAGATGGCTAGAAATCCAAGAGATCAGCAGGGATTAAAGATATAAATATGGAAATCATTGTCATTGAGGGTATGACTGAATGCATAGGAATAGATGACATCACCAAGGGGAGAGGCAAGAGAGAACAGAGAGGACCAAAGGTAGAACTGAAGATAGCACAGTAATACACATATTTAGTTTGTTTTTCTCTTAAAAATTATTTTTAGAAGTTCCCACTGTGGCACAATGGCATCAGCCTCATCTCTGGAGTGCTGGGACACAGGCTCAATCCCTAGCCTGGCACAGTGGGTTAAGGAGCCAGCATTGCCACAGCTGCACATGCAGCTCAGATCTGACTCCTGGCCTGAGAACCCTGTATGCCACGGGATGGCCAAGAAAAAAAAAAAAAAGAAAGAAAGAAAAAAAACAAAAACTACTTTTAGAAGCTCCCTGGTGGTTCAGTGGGTTAAGGATCTAGCATTGTCACTGCTGTGGTTCAGGTTGCTGCTGTAGTGCATGTTCAATCCCTGTCCCAGAAAATTCTGCGTGCCATGGGTGCAACCAAAAACAAAAAATTAAAACACCACTATTTTTAATTACAAAATAATACAACCATGTTACAGGACATTTGGAAATAGAAAAGAATAAATCTATAAAGATCTAACCATCTAAATCAACCATTTTATCATTTGGAAATATTTCTTCCTCCTAGGCTTTCATATACATCTTTTTACTAGTATGGATTTAATCTTCTATCCTACTTCCTCATTTAACAGTATGTTTCAGAATATTGGAGGTAAAAGAAGTATTTCTAAAAAGCCCAAGGGATTATTAGTTAGCAGAAGAGAAGAATTTAAGGGAATAAGTGGCATTAGACTGTTATTGGTGACCTCGAAGAGGAAATACAAACATGGGTATGGATGATCAGTTTTAGTTTAGTGGCAAAAGGATGAAGAAGGACAGCATCTTGAAGTGGTGACTAGATCCACGGAGGGTTTTTATAAAAATATCTGAGTATGTTTATAGACAGAGGAAGGAAGCAGAACAGAGGGAGAAATTAAAGATGTTGTTGACAGGATGTAATTAATGGAGCACAGTCTCTACAGAAGTAGGAGGGGTTGGGATTAAAAGCAGGGAGTGAGACCAATTTCTTTGTAACATTGGAGAGAAGAGACTGGGTAAGGGAGGAAGTTGAAACAGCTCATGCTGGAAAATGACTAGAGAGTCTCAGTCAGCTGGAAGGTAAAGTCAAGGTTATTTCCTGAGAGTGAGGGGGGCAAAAGTGGATCAGGAGCTTTGGGAAGTGAATAATATTTAGATTGGTTAAAACAGGAAGTCAACACAGTTCCCTGGTGGTGCAGTGGGTTAAGGATCTGGCACTGTCGCTGCTGTGGCAGGGGTTCAGTCTCTGGCCCAGGAATTTTTGCATGCCACAAGTGCGGCCAAAAAAACCAAAAAAAAAAAAAAAAAACCAGGAAGTCAACAAGATTGTAGAGCAGAACAATGGATAACTAGAATCATAGCATATCAGAATTAAGCAGGGCCTCCAGTACTATCTTGTCCAGTTCCTCATTTACGTATGAAGTGCTTAGGCTTAGTTTAAGAGAGGTATGCCAATTACACAGCTAGTAACAGTTAGAGGGGGCATGTGAACCTCAGTCTACCTAAACCCCCATCCAGCCCAGGAAAACAAGCTTAATGCTTTCCTTCTGATCTATCCCATGGGAGGGACTTTCCCCTGACTAGACAGAGACAGAACAGGGAAAAACTAGCAGCAGCTTTATTCCAGCTGCCAACGCTCTCACAAATTTGCATGTTGGCTGCCCTCTCTCTGAGAGTTGTCTTCATGGACAATCCCTGGTCTAGAATATTGGAAAGCCAATAATAGGCTTTCAAAAAAGGCTTGGAAGGCTTTTATCTTAATCAGCTAGACAATCCTCCTTAGGAGAGCTACATGCCTTTTCATCAGGATAAAACAGAGGCTAGCAAAATAATTGATAACAACCTAGGATGACCAACACTAGGGACGAGGTTTAACAAATGATGATCCAACAGCAATAAGGAATACCATGCTGTCATTAACATGATAACTGTGAAGGCTAAATAAATGAAAATATGTTTGCCATACAATGGTAAGAGAAAACATAGAATTCAAAATGGCATGTATACTATAACTGTAATATGTGAAAATTATTTATGCTCACTGAAGGTAAAATTTAGAAAGGGGAACCATTCATGTGATGGAATTATAAATGCCATGATTTTTAAATTTTCTTCATTTTTGTTATGGCATCTATTCCAATAAACATTGAATAAATTTAAAAAGTAACTATTCAGTCATCTGGGGGAAAAAACATTTATTTTCACAGTCACTGAAATGAAATGTCTTCTATTGATAAATAAATTCAAATGGAGACACGGAGGGGAACCTAATCCATCAGAATGCTCAATTTCCTCAGGATGTAAGCAGAGGCATTCAGCAGCAGTAAGTCTTCTGGCTGTCTCAGGCACATATTCTTGAGTACCTCTCCTTTAGCAACACCCCACTTTTCTCCCTTTTCTTCCTCTAGGATTAGAAGCAGGTGGCAGGATCTGGTGGACCTAAAAGGGCAGCTCAGGGAGAGAAGAGATTCTAATATTAGACTCCGAGGTTTTAGGCCAGTCCTTGTTTCATTTATTTATTTATTTGCTTTAATTTTTTTAACTCATTTTAGAAACCATACGTCACAAGAAGAGAAAAAATAAATCATTTTTATCTGTAATCCCACCATCAAACAATTGCTTCTAGAGATTTTATAGAGTTACGATGAAAATGTCTATACAATTATGTGTTCTATTTTGCCTCAACCTCACAATGTTATCATGTTTAGGCTTTTCTATGTTTATTGCAGTCCTCAGAATTATGAGTTTTATTGCCCACATAATATTCCATTCAATCTATATTTCTTAAATCACTAAACTACTCTGATTTTTTGGAGAGTGTTTTGAGATTATGCATAATGGCATGTAAAACATATTTGCATATGTATTTTCCCACTTTTGAATGATTACCTTAATGGCAAATTTCCAGGAGTGGAATTACCATGTGAAAGAGCACGAATATTTTTTTTTATGACTTCTGATATGTATTGCCAAATTGCCATTCAAAAGAATTGTCCTAATTGATCCTGCTGCTTCAAACAGTATGAGGGTATCTCTCCATCCTCTCCCTCCAAGCCAAACGAACATTGCATTTGATAGTACTTGCCACTTAACTAAGTATCAAATGGTTATTGTTCTTTAGTACCAGCATGGTTGAATGTGTTTGAATGTGTAAAATCACATCATCTTGGAGCCAGAAGGGATCTTAGATCGAGGTTTAGATCTGGGTGGCTCTTGAATCCTAGCCCAGTGCTTTTTTGCTTTTCCTCTATTTTAGTGTGTGTATGAATTGTCTATGTCATGCCTTTTCCAGCTACCTAATGGTGTGGATTGTTACTGGAGAGGGGTGATGGGAAAAGGGGCGACTACAAAAGCGGTCAGGTTATCCCATACTGTTGCTCTTCCATATTAGGTAAGGGGCCCCAAGGTGCCAGTTATTTCCAAGCTGGTCAACGAAAGGATGAGGAAAAAGCCAAGTTGATGAGTACTGCCAAAGAGTGTACCACCCATGAAAAGACTCTGGCTTGCTTTTGATTTCTGAACCTCTACTCATTTTCAGACATACATAAAGCCCAAAGGTGTACAGGCACTTAATAGAAAATCAGTTACACAATATCTGAAGTGCTAGAAAAATTGACAGAATTCTTCACAATCCTCCCTAATATGTTCCTGAAGTTTGTCAGTGGGCCTGCTCATGGGAATTGTATTTACTTCTACTTTGTTGCCAGGCAAGAATCAAGGTGTTGTATTTCAGCCAGATGTCCTCAGTTGGGCTCTGCAAGATAGAGTCGCAAATGGAGACATGTGTTTTCCTTTACACAGACCTTCTCAGGCCATCACCAGCTGCTTTCAGACTCATGTGTGGATCTCTCCACTCGTCAGATTTTCTAGCTCCTGAAGCTTTGGAAAAGCCACACCTGGTTTCTCTAATCCACCTTGGGCCTTGCTAATTCTCTTTTAAGTGTCAAGTTACTCTTCCAAGAGTTTTCTTAGGCCATCTCCCTGGCTGCCTCCTGACCTGGGCCCCAAGTGTTATAGGGATTGCTGACCTTAAAGCAATCTGATTGCAACAGCTCTTTCTAGGGTCAAGGAAATTTGTGAAAGTCTTTGAGTGGACAAAAAAGATAATTCAAGATCCTGACTGGTGCACTCTTTTGTGTTAATGCCTTTCATTGGCTTTGAGCTATTTAACAACTCTATAAATTGTAGAAAACTAAGGGTAATGCAGAATATTCTTATTCATAGAAATGCAAATGAATTTTGTCCAGTGTAATGCAAGTGGTTATTGTCCCATGGATATTGACCAGTTTTGCATCTATTTGAAAATTCATTGCAGCATTCCTAATTGCCTATGGGAATCTATGTCCTTTGAATTCTCCTTTGAACTGGTTGTAACATCTTACTGCTTCCCTCATTAATTAATGAGTTAAATACAATTTTTGACATATGTTCCTTTTATATTTGCATGAGAGTCATGATTTTACCTTTAAAAAATTATCCTTTAACACAAGCTTGCCTTTCCACAGGGATTTACAGAACCAAATGGGCCTTTTGTCTGAACTGAAGGCATTCAGCTATGTTCACCATCATATTTTCAATTTAACTTTTTTTAAGGGGAAGAATTCAAAACAGCAACTATATTAGCTATAAATTTAACCAATGCTAACTTTGGCCAGCTCTTCCTAGAATTCTGTTCTCCAGCTTCCCCAAAAGACGCTTTTGGAAGAAGCAATTTACTTTGACAGCAAGTTTTTGGCCGCATCAGAATCTGCAGAAAGAAGCTCCTTGGCTTGTCCAGAATAGGTCCAATCACCCCCCTCAGATATTGGGGCTTCTCATAAGTCAAATGGTACTTCGCCGGTGGGTTTTGACCTTTCCAAAAGGGCAGTTTGTTTAGATATCTTTCATACTGGATACTTCTCGTTTCTCCCTCAAATTCCAAAATTTTAAGAGTATATTTAAGGAACAGTTTGGCAGCTGCTTCTTCAAAAAAAAAAGTTATTAATTAAAGAATCAAGATCAGTTGCAGTCTTTTTTGGTGGTGGGATTCTGACACAGTCAAGGTGAGTTTTGGATTTTGCACTCAGCTGGTTCAATACAGAAATGAGAAAACGGAGGAATACCTTAAGGCAAAGTACAAACATGGAAAATTATTGGGGGTTGGTAGGGAATAGGACTAGAAATCAGAAGTAAGACCAGTGATCTCTAGTCAATTCCCTGTTTCATACTTTTGACTCAGAAGTAAAAATGGAATTAATCTATGTGCTTTGAAAATGCTTTAAGATGTCAAAGCTAGTGGCTTTGGCGGGAAGGAAGGAGGAGCAATTGGTTCTAGAGTTAATTCATTAACATTTATGGGCACAATTGTTGGCCTTTTTGGGCTTCAGTTTCTTCTGAAAAATGAAATGAGTTGGACTAGGTGGTCTCCAAAGGGCTCTCTAATTCTAACCTCTTGAGTTAGCTGTAGACGCTGAGAAAATAAAATGGCTGCAACTTTAGAAACTTCTAGGGGTTAAACAAAGCAGACCTCTGCTAAACTAAGGGTGTCACACCTGTTCTTGCAGGGCTAAGGCCTTCGGGCTCAAGTCCCCCTAAAACTAAATTCCCCTCAAGTTTAGGATTAACCTCTCTATCTGAAAGTTTATTCCCTTTCTTGTCCCTCTCCTATTCCCCTCAGGATTGAGAGGTGTCAAAGAATGTAGGAGAAAATGTCCTGATAAAAATGTAGAAAGGAGAGACCCCGGCCATGATGACTAAGCAAAGTCCAGTCAACTGTCCCTAAC
Source organism: Sus scrofa (assembly GCF_054392235.1). Taxonomy (NCBI): domain Eukaryota; kingdom Metazoa; phylum Chordata; class Mammalia; order Artiodactyla; family Suidae; genus Sus; species Sus scrofa. The sequence goes on from NC_139401.1 coordinate 65,766,241, forward strand.
CATCCCTCCCCCACACATCTGCTTCTGTAAAGTTGCTTCTGCAATTAAAATCCTGCCTGTTCTCACTCTGGTCCGACCAGTCAAGCATGGACCAGGAAGAGCTAGCCCATAAAAGCCTTGTGAAACCCTTCTTCAGGGCTCAGACTCCGGAGAGCAATCTCCTCTGAGCCTGCCAGCGTAATAAACCAGAGTTCTCCAACTCTCTGAGTGCTCGCTTGGTTTTCTTGCCCAGTAAAAGAGCTGATACACTGCAGCCCCAGGGCTGCTGGACTGGTACACTACAGCCACAGGGCTGTTGCTAGAGTGGATACACTTCAGCTGCGGGGCTGCTGGGCAGCTGCTGTAACAAAAAAGGGGGCATTGAAACTAAGCAGGACCCTGTAGGGCCCTCCCTGGTACAAAAGCCTGTCCATGTCCCCTGTTTTCTTTCTTTCTTTTTTTTTTTTTTTTTTTGTCTTTTTAGGGCCACACCCACAGCATATGGAGGATCCCAGGCTAGGGGTCGAATCAAAGCTGCAGCTGCCAGCCACAAGCAGAGCAACACAGGACCTGAGCTGCATCTGCGACCTACACCACAGCTCATGGCAATACTGGATCCTTAACCAATTGAGGGAGGCTAGGGATCGAACCTGCATCCTCATGGATACTAGTCAGATTCATTTCTGCTGAGCCATGACAGGAACTCTTGTCCTCTGTTTCTTGTTTATAGGAGAAAGCTTTTGTCTCCTAGGCCTTCCCTGAGTTCCAAAGAGCAGGCACCTGTAGTTCTTAATTGGGAAAATGAGGGAATGCAGAAACAAAGGAAAAGCAGTTAAGCAAGAAAAGTAACGATAATAGTTCAGTGATAAAACAGAATCCTAGTTCCTCCTCAAGGAATATACATAACAATTCTATGCATACCTTTGAGTTGTTATGCAGAAACTAAGGCCCCCCCCCACACACACAGGTGGCAGAGGGTGACTACCTGCTGACCCTGACTGCAAGCGCCCTAGATGATGAAGATTACTGAAACATCACCCTTAACTCATCACCAACTAATCAGAAAAAACTCCTGTACCCAGCAGCCCTTACCCCAAATATTGCCTTTAAAAACACTTCCTTGCAGGCCATTGAGGAGTTCTGGGCAAGTGGACCCAAGTTTGGTTTGGTAACAGGCCCAAGTGAAACAGGAGGGAAGCGGGCAGGGCACAACCTTTAAAAGAATGATATAGGAGTTCCTATCGTGGCTCAGCAGAAACGAATCCAACTAGGAAACACGAGGTTGCAGATTCGATCCCTGGCCTCGCTCAGTGGGTTTAAGAATCCGGCGTTACTGTGAGCTGTGGTGTAGGTTGCGGACGTGGCTCAGATCTGATGTTGCTGTGGCTCTGGTGTAGGCCAGCAGCTGTAGCTCTGGTTCAACCCCTAGCCTGGGAAACTCCATATGTCACGAATGTGGCCCTAAAAAGCCAAAAAAAAAAAAAAAATAATGATATAGCCTTTGAGGAAAGGACAAAAACTGGCTAGAACCAACTAGGTCCAAGATGGTGGAAGATTCCACTTTCAGTGGACCTCGAGCCTCATCATATTCTCATCGTAATACATTAGCATATATTAAATGACATACCCAAAAGTGACAGGACAGTTCAGAGGTCAACCAAAAAAGGACAAAAAAGTGGGTGAGGGCTCAATTCCTGGAAATCCCCACCTTTCCCCCAAATAGTTGGAATAATCCTCCTAATTGTCAGCCTATGAAATTACTTAGCCCATTAAAAACTAACCACCCCATATTTCCGGTCCCTCTCTTACCTTTTGAAATAGACCGCATTCTATAGAATGTGTATCTTCCAGGCCACTCTCATCTTCTGAGACAGCCCATGCTGTCTATCTCTCTCAATAAATCTACTTCTTGCCTGTCACTTTGCCTCTTGCTGAATTCCTTCTGCACGGAGACAAAGAATCTGAACTTCAGTAAGTCCTGGCACCAGGTGTGTGATTTTAATTAAAAAACTTTGGGCTCGATGGAGTTCCCTCATGACTCAGTGGGTTAAGGATCTGGCATTGTCACTGCTGTGGCTCTGGTTACAGCTGTTTAGCGAGTTCGATACGTGGCCTGGGAACTTCTGCATGCTGCGGGTATGGCCAATAGAAATACCAGTGAGTTTGACTCCCAGTCTGAGTTTTGGCTGGGTTAGCATCCCAGCACACGAGTTCAAGTTCCAATCTGAGTTGCACATTTTCACAAGGGCCCAAGTTCTGGTGGGCAGGAGTAACACTTAGCCCATTTCTCCGGGCCGCCAGCTCCCTCCTTCCCAGAGTTCAGTCTCCTTTCCCAAATAATTTGGGGCATTCCTAAGGGCATCTCTTTTCCCTTAGGCATGGGCTTGGTGTCTCAACTCCATTTTCTAGGATCCCACTTTCTATTGCTAGGTAAAGCCTAGCTTCCAGACTCTTCACAAAGGAGTAAGTTTATGGAAGCTTATGCTTCAGTGACTATCGCCATTAAGCACATTTCAGTCAGGCAAAACCTGTACACCTAGAGTTAATTGAAGATAAGTTCCTACAGAAAAAATGAAATCCCTACATTAACTGAGTTGAGCTTGTATGAAAAGAAGGGTTAAGTTGGCAGTCAGGACTGCCACGAGCCTATGACCTGCTAGATCCGGCCTTCTGAGTATTCAATTGTTAGTTCCCATAGCTCATGGAAATATGCGTGCCTACAGCCAGTGCTCAATAACTCTTTGAAAAGTGGAAGGATAAATGAATGAAGTTATAAATGGACAAATGAAAGAATCAATACAATGCCTTCTGGGAAGTTTTCACTGAGACTATTTCTTTGCGATAATACTTTGAAGATCCCCTCTGCCATTAGGCACACCAGTTTCTCTTTAGCTCTGTCTCATACAATCCCCAGGGTCTATATTTTCTGCTGCTAGAATTTTCTTATTTAGTTTTGTTATTTTCAAGATTAACTTCATTTGGCTTTGGTATCATATCTTCCCATTAGACTGTAAGATCATACTGGGGTGAAGAAACAGTATCACCATCTAACATCTAATAGATTCCAGCTTGAAAATTACAGAAAGCTTATTTCTTGAGTCTCTGGGTATGCAAAATAAGTTGTTGATCAGGGCATAATGGAAATAATGTGGGCTTTTCAATTAGGACAGACCTGTATTTGAATCTTAGCAGTACCATTTACTAGCTAAGGATCTTTAGGCACATTACTTCACTTTTCTTTGGGCCTGTTTTTTTTTTTTTTTTTTAAACATGTAAGAAAATGAGCAATTGACCTCAAAAGTTGTTCTGGAAATGAGCAGGACCCTATGGGGCCTTCCTGAGACAGAGTTCTCCCCCATATCCTCTGCTTTAGCTCCTCTCTAAAGTACCTAGATAATACTATCTGATGCACATTTCCTGACTTGTTTTACAGATTTGAAAACCCTCCACCAAATGGAGTATTTTAACTATTGAAGACCACGAGTACATAGTGCCCAGGCCTACTGGAGCCTCAGGATTGATAACGTTAACCCCTGTGACACTGCCCTGTTACTTCACCATCACCTAACCAGAGAATTGTGCATGAGCTGATCACATACCCTGAGACTTTGTTCCCTCACCTGGCCTTTAAAAATGCCTTGCTGAAACCCATAAGGGGAGTTGAGGTGTTTTGAGCACTAGCTGCCTGGACTCCTTGCTTTGCAATCTGCAATAAACACTTCACTTTACTTCACCACAACCTGGTGTCAGTAGATTGGCTTTACTGCGTGCAGGTGAGATGACCCCAGTTTGGTTTGGAAACAGTTCCTGAAGATTATACGAAGTAAACATATCTCACTTTGGAGTTCCCTGGCAGCTCACTGCGTTACGAATCTGGCTTTGTCACTGCTGTGGCTCAGGTTGCTGCAGTGGGGCGGGTTTGATGCCTGGCCCCTGAACATCCGCATGCTGCAGGTACTGCCAAGAAAAAAACCCAAAAAAACATATCTAACTTTGCCTAGCATACTGCCTGGCCCATGATAGGTAGTCAATACAAGGTGGCAATTATCTTAATATCTTATATTTGATATAAGATAAGCACTTTCCATTTTTACAAAGCATTCTGCAAAATCTTTCCTTACTCGTTTAATATATATAATATATATAATACACGCGTACACACACACACACACACACACACACACACACACCATTAATGACCTAAGACTCAAGTTCAACCAGAGCTTATCTTCAGGCTCTGACTGACTGTTCACCATGGACATAGGCTTCCATGCTTCATGTCCTTCCAGGAGCCAGGCTATTACCCATAGATTTCTTTCCTGGGCTTTTATTCAGCAACTGCTAATCAGGTAAGAGAGGTGCTTAAATTCTAAAAATTCTAGGAGTTCCCGTCGTGGCTCAGTGGTTAACAGATCCGACTGGGAACCATGAGGTTGAAGGTTCGATCCCTGGCCTTGCTCAGTGGGTTGAGGATCTGGCGTTGCCTTGAGCTGTGGTGTGGGTCGCAGATGTGACTCTGATCCTGTGTTGCTGTGGCTCTGGTGCAGGCCGGTGACTACAGCTCCAATTGGAACCCTGGCCTGGGAATCTCCTCGTGCCGCGGGTGCGGCCCTAAAAAGACGAAAAAGACAAAATTAAATAAAACAAATAAAAATTCTAACAATAGGCTGTTTACTTAACATTTCTTAGCCCAGGGCTGCATTTGCTAATTTTCCTGAGTTAATTAGAGAAAAGCCTTTGAATCAGGATGATCTGTACGTTTGTTCAATGTTTGCAGACCTTAAAAATCTTAGGACTTTTGCACTTCTCAAACCCTAGGAGTGACCTATGAGTTTGGCCTAGCTCATAGGTGTAGTGGTAGGAGACAGAATGCCTTTTAAAGGCACTTTTCTGCTAAGCTGTATTTGTGAAAAACGGAGTTCTTATTTTTCAAATAAAAATTGTAGTGGAAGCAAAAAATGACCCTTGCCATTCCAGTAAACAAATATTGCAGCCTTCAAATCATCAGCCACTGCAACCACCCCTGAAGGTGTACCCTGAGGAGAATTCAGGAAGGAGGAAAACAAAAACAGCATACTGGCCCTAGGTAGTTAAGATGCATATCAAAGGAATAATTTCAATGGGCCCAGAGTCTTGCATCTTCTCACACATAGAAAAGCACTAAAATTGTTAACTCGAGATGTCTGTTTTGTGTGATTAGCAATCATCTTTTGATGTTAGAGTTTTGTTTTTTTTTTTTTTTTTTTTTTTAGCAAAAAATGCCTATATATCCTGACTCCTCCCTTAACTCTTTAAAAGAGTCCCTCAGAGCTACCTGAGAGGCTGTCTATAGTCCTCAACAAGGTCCCCAAATAAAACAACTTTTAGGTTATGTGCTTTTCCTCAGTTGATAGTAGATTGTATTAATTGTAGATTGTATTAAATATCTTTTCCACCACTGTATTTCTCAGCACATAATTTTTTTTTTCTCTTTTTCTTTTTAGGGACATACCTGCGGCATATGGAAGTTCCCAGGCTAGGGGTCAAATCAGAGCTGCAGCTGTTGGCCTATATCACAGCCACAGCAATTCCAGGTCTGAGCCACATCTGTGATCTACACCGCAGCTTGTGGCAATGCCAGATCCTTAACCCACTGAGTGAGGCCAGGGATCGAACCTGAATCCTCACAGATACTATGTTGGGTTCTTAATCTGCTGAACCACAACAGGAACTTCCAGTTTCCTCCCCTCTTAAATGAAGGCAAATGACCACTCTAACTATCACAAATAGTTGTTCGGAGGATGTGAGAACCTATAACTACACTGCTAAAGATTCCCTTAAGGCCCTCCTCTGCCAAAAACTGAATCTGAGATCTAACTGGTTCTGAAGTGATACTTATCAAGGGCTCTGTGGAATATGCAGTTTATTTCTAGGTTACTTGGTGGTCTGAATGGTGGGACTGACACACATTGTAGGGGACATAGATGCAAATGACATTTTGCCAGCAACGAGGTCTTCTGTTGAAAAATTCCTTTTGTGAATTGAGAGTCTCCCCATATGCTCAGCCACCCCAAGAGTAGCCAAAGACTTTATTGCAAAAACAAATATCCCATGTTAATGCTGTGCCATCTTGCTCCCTTACAGCAAGAGGAATGTTTATCTCCTCATCATTGCTTCATGGATTTCTGCAAATATTTCCATGCCAGCCATGGCTATGGTCATTTCCTCCAGCAAGTTAGAGGTCTACTGCTCTTTCCCTTCTTTAATGTGTGTTTTATAATTTTTTTCTAAATGCTAAATGTGTTCTGCATTTTATTTTACTTTGCTTTCCATCTAGAACAGTTGTCTTCTCTCCATCAAACCCAGACTCCTCCTGCCTTCAAAACCCTGCTTAAGGTGTTCCCGTCATGGCTCAGTGGTTAACGAATCCGACTAAGAACCATGAGGGTGCAGGTTCGCTCCCTGGCCTTGCTCAGTGGGTTAACGATCTGGCGTTGCCATGAGCTGTGGTGTAGTTTGCAGACGTGGCTTGGATCCCGCATTGCTGTGTCACTGGCGTAGGCTGGTGGCTACAGCTCCAATTCAACCCCTAGTCTGGGAACCTCCATATGCTGCGGGAGCAGCCCAAGAAAAGGCAGAAAGACAAAAAAAAAAAAACCTGCTTAAAACTCATCTCCACATAAGCACTTGCTCAAGGAAAATCCTATGGGGGCTGAGACAAGGTCCTGCCCATGGATGAGCATTGGCTGTAATCTGGGGGAAATGAGACCCTCACACAGAATGGGGCAAGAATTAGCAATTGTGAGTGGCATATTCTAAACGCCAGAGGAGTTGTATAGGTGGAGTGTCCTGGTGGAGAGCACTGTGGGCAGGCAGGGGTGGAGGGGGAGCTTGAGCTGGGCCTTGAAGAATGCACTGATTTTCTATAGGCAAAGGGGAAGGGACAGGATATTGGAAGGAGGAAGGGAGTAACGTCAGCAAAAGGCAAAGAGGCAGGAATGTAGATGTTTGTTCCTGGACAATGAGAGCCGCAGTTATACAGAGACAGTATTTTGTTGAGGTCTAGCAACAGCATGACTGGAATGGTAGTTTAGGGCCAGATTGGAAGGTTTTGGATGTCAGGCTAAGGAGTTCTGTTACTGTTCTATAGTCAATGGGAAATTATTAAAGGTTACTGTGCAGAAGGATGACATGATTGAGAACCAGATTTAAGCACATTCAGCTAATTGTAGTATGCATAGTGGCCTTGGAGTTGGGGCAAAAGGGTGGTGGCAACAGCACCCAGCCTGGTGTGAGAAGAAACGCTGACTTCCATCTGGTTTATAATTCTGTCACTCCAGGAATCTCACAGTCTCTGCCTGTCTAGCTCTATAAAACTGAATTTTGGATCTATTTGCCAGGAGGTAAGGTTGAGAATGGAGTATGGAATTGTTAAAAAAAATTATTTCTGGAGTTCCCATCCTGGCTCAGCAGAAACAAATCTTACTAGCACTCATGAGGACGCAGGTTTGATCCCTGGCCTGGCTCAGTGGGTTGAGGATCCAGCATTGTCATGAGGTGTGGTATAGGTCATAGATGTGGCTCAGATCTGTGGGATAGGCCAACAGCCAAAGCTCTGATTCAACACCTATCCTGGGAACCTCCATATGCCTCAGATGTGGCCCTAAAAAGACAAAAAAAATTTCATATTGAAGTATAGTTGATTTATAATGTTGCGTTAATTTTGGGTGTAGAGCAAAGTGATTTAGTTACACATGTACATATATCCATTTATTTTCAGATTCTTTTCCCATAGAAGCTATTACAGAATATTGAGTAGAGTTCCCTGTGCTATAGAGTATAGAATTTTTGAGCCAGTCAGACCTGGATTCAAATTCACACTCTGCCGCTTAGCTGCTATTCGAATTTGGGCTAGTCATTTATCCTGTCTGTTCAATGCCTCATCTGTGAAATATTCAGAATACTAACTTCACACAGAAGTTCATGAGAAAGGCTGGCACATAGGAGATAGATGTTCAGCCAATGTTCCTTTCCTTCCTGATGGTGGCCCTTTGTGTCTCTGGGGGAGTTGCCTCATGTAAAATGAAAGAGTTGTTCCTTCCTGTTTTATTATTTATACTCGAATAAAAGTCTTTGGCTCTCCAGTAAGACATCTCCCCAGTCCTCCTTTTTCCTTTCTCTTACTCTACCAGGGGAGGAATTCAATCATTCCATCCACAAACATTTATCGAGTCAATTGTATATCAGGTATTGCTCTCAGTCTGGTAGATAAAGCAGTGAACAAAAACAGACAAAAACTGAGTTCCCATCATGGCACAGAGGAAACGAATCCAACTAGTATCCATGAGGATGCGGGTTCGATCCCTGGCCTCGCTCAGTGGGTTGGGGATCTGGCGTTGCTGTGAGCTGTGGTGTAGGCTGGCAGTTGCAACTCTGATTTCAACCCCTAGCCTGGGAACTTCCATGTGTAGCAGGTGCGCCCCTACAAAGCTAAAAACAAAAAAAAAAAACAAAAAATATCTGGCCTCTTGGAACTGATATTCTAATTGAGACTGCAAAGTTACACAATAAAAAATACATATAGAACACGTCAGATGATGATAAGTGCTAAGAAGCGAAACACTGCCAAGGAAGGGGGCAGACAGTGATGAGAAATTGGTCAGGGAAAAGTTTTCTGACAAGCTTATATCTAAAAAGAGACCAGGAAGAAATGAGGGAGAAGCCATGTGGTTAGCTGGGAGAATAGCATTTCAGGCAGAGGGAAATACAGGAAAAAGACCCGTAAGTGGGGGCATGCTTCTCAAGTTCAAGGGACAGCAAAGAGGTCAACGTGTCTGGAGCAGAGGGCAAGGAGAATAGTAGTGGGAAAGGAGCCCAGCAACTAGATTACTACTTGTAGACCAAGGTGAGGACTTGGAGAGAGACTGGGAGCCTTTGGAAGATTTGGAGCAGAGTGATAAAATCTGACTCAGCATTGTAACACAAAGCTTCTGACTATCAGGTAGGGAATAGACAGGCAAGGACAAAAGCAAAAAGTATGGAGACCTGGGAGAAAGCTAAAGTAATAGTCCAGTGAGAGAGCATGGAGGCTTGGATTAACATGACGACCAGGAAGTGGTAGGAAGTGGTCAGGTTCTGGGCATATTTTAAAGGCAAAACAGACAGGATTCACTGATAGATTAGATGTGGGGTACTCAAAAAAGAAAGGCCTCAAGGATGACTTCAAGAGAAAGACAAATATTATTGATATTGATATCAATATTATTGAAAGTGATATTGATATCTCTTATACGTGGAATCTAATTAAAATGATGCAAAACAAAACAGAAATAAATCTATAAAACAGAAACAAATTCACAGATTTTGAAATCAAAGTTATGGTCCTCAAAGAGGAAACCATTGAGGGGGAGGAATAAATTAGGAGGTTGGGATTAACATATATACACCACTATACATTACTATATAAAAAATAGATAACTAACAGGGACCTACTGTATAGCACAAGGAAATCTACTCAATATTCTGTAATAACCTATATGGGAAAAAAGAACAGATAAATGTAAATGTACAACTGATTCACTGAAGACTAAGGGATAAGAACATTTTGGGGAAGAAGTGCTTTGTTTTTGGTCATGTTGAGGTTAAGACGTTTGCTAGATATTTAGTTTTTGGAGTTCTAGATAGTAGTGCAGGTTGCCGGAGCAGACATCATACCCCACTCATTTGACAAACAATACTGGTATCTACTATGTGATAATTGCTTTGCTACATGCTGGGACTACCAAAATGGAAAGGACATGATTTCTACCATCAAGTTGTTCCCAGGTTAGTGGTGAGAAAGCCTGTGAAAAAATAAAAAATATGATGTGGTGAGAGATATTACTGAGATATGTGCCAGGTGCAGTGAAAGCAAAAAGGGAAATCTGTTTAGAAGGAGTTGCAGGGCCCTACCAGAGGAAGCGCATATTTGATTCTTGAAGAATTTATCAGTTTTTCAAGGTGGGACATTCCTGGCAAAGAAACAAGCTTGCGCAAAAACACGTAAGTGTGAGAAGAGTCAGTGACTTTAGGATTGTGGGAGTGTGGCTTCCTTGTGGAGCGGTGGAGGATGAGGTTGGAGGGGCAAATTATAGGTCATATTAAGGAGTTGATGTCTTGTCTCCTAGAGCACATGGGGCCATACAGGTAAGGGAAAGGGGTGACAAGGACAGAAATGGAGACTAAAGGAAGATGCTGAGGATGACTTGATTGGTCATTCTTATCTCAAGGCGGCAGTTCTAGAGGACTGTAGCCATATGGGAATGTGGATCCATTGTTAGCAGGCTTTAAAAAAATACGGAGAAGGAGCTTCCTGGTGGCCTAGTGGTTAAGGATCCAGTGTTGTCACTGCTGTGGCTTGGGTCATTGCTGTGGCTCAGGTTTAATCCCTGGCCGGGGAATTTCTGCATGCTGTGGGTGTGGGCAAGAAAAATATGGAAAAGCAGGAAACTTGGATTCTTTAATGTGAAATCTCCTGATTCTGGATCCCGGCAATTATTTTTTTTTAATCCAAAGTTTTAGCCAACATTGCACCAAACACATCTATTGGCTGGATATAGCCTGCAGGTTGTCATTTTGAGATCTGTGCTGTAGGGGATGGGATACTTATAACTGAATTAACACTTGAAAACACTTTTTAAAAATTAGCATATACATTCCTCACTGGATTGTCCCACTCCAATACTTCTACTGCACATGAAGCCATTTGTTCTTCCTCTGGAAAACCAAAATGAGGTCCCAGATCAAATGCAACTTGCAGGACTTGCAACACAAGGTCTCAATCAAGCTGTGAAAAGCCTGGTAGAACATGGTAAGCTGAGACCAGTAAGGCTCCTGGGCACTATCACCACTACCAGGAGATGGCTTTTATTTGTTCCTTTTTCACTTTAGGGGAAGAAGGGACAGCCTCTTTGAACAGTGTATGCAACCAAGTCAGTATAGCCAGTGATAACACAGATCAAACACAACGTTAAAAATTGTCATTTCACAGTTGGAGAAACTAAGGTCCCCCAAAGAACAGTGACTTGCTCAGGGTAACCCAGCAAACCAGTGGCAGGGTCAGGTCTACCGACTTCTAGTTTAACATGCTTACTAATAATCCTGGACTGTGACAATTAAGGTAAATCAGTTTGGCAGTTCCTGTAACTAGCATCTAGAATTCCTTGACTGAACAAGCAGGATTTGAGATTAGCTAAGTGTCCTTTTTTATTTTTTTATTTGCATGATGATGATATTCTTTGCAAACTTTATTTTTCATGCCTAAGGGCTAATGAGGAGATAAAGATGTTTCCGAAGCACAGAGACCATTCACGAAGTGTCTGGAAGAAAAGTTGGCTGTGGCTAATATATTTATGGTTTATGATCTCTGTACTCTCTGGACTGACTTTCCTCACCACATGCTTTGCTTTTGTTTTGTTATTTCTCTTCTTTTGTCTTCTATTTCCCTCTATTTTTCTTCTTTCTCACCAGCCTAGATCTTAGGCCTACCCTTAATAAAGCTGCTAATTATTCATAACATGGGAATGGGAGTGCATAGTGACCAAGAAGTATACATATTGCCTTTGCTATATGGTCCTTTGGCTCTCTATAATCTCAGACTAGTAACTCTTGTCAATTTTGACTCAATAATCCTTTTCATCCTTCATTTCAAGGTCTATTGTTCTGGCATTTGCCACTTTTTTTGTTTGTTTTTTTTGTTCTGAACCCTTTTCTTATCGGATGCAGCTGTTGAAGATGCTGCAGTTGCAGCAGTGTACATCTGGAACATTTGGCTGACTTGTTGAACTTCCCCAGGGACTACTCTAGGGAGAGGAGGAGAGGGGTGGAGAGGCCAGAACAGTTGCCTGCAAATAGAGATGCCAATACTGTCTGGCTATTCTGGGACCACCCTTGTAAAAATCCACCTCGCTCTGGCCCTCGATTTCCCCATTTGCTCACTGAAGGCACTTGTTCTCCACTCAAAATTCCTGCTGCCATGGAAGAAGAGAAATTATACTGGCTGTGGATTCTCTCATACAGCACTTTCTACATTGTAAAGTGATCAATACGTTGAATTAATGAATATACTAAGAAATCCTAGGGGACTGTTTTACCCTGAGTGAGGCAGCATCATTTCAGTTCCACCCAGCACAGATTGACATCTTTGTCACTTTTAGATTGAGGCCCCAGACTCACTCCAGGAGTGGGACTGCCTCAGTCCCACCCTATTCTCACTCCCTTTGGCTCTCAGGCTCCTGGGTCTCCTCTTCTTTTGGCACGCCATTGGATTGCAAACACAGCAGGCAGGGTTTCATTCCAAATCCAGAACTGTTTTAATTAGTTTAACGTCTGTTAAACGCTTTGAAGATTGAAAGCAACAGATAAGTACTGGATGATGTTATTAACAACTGCAGTTAATTGCTAACATTTTTATTAATACTAGTTTCCGCCTCCTTTTTTTTTTTTTCTTCTTTCTTTCCAAGGTTCCCCAATTCTTCTCAGCCTCCCCCTCCTTCCCTCCTCCTCCCCCTTTCCCCCCTACTGGCGCTCAAGGGTTAAATTGGGGCGGAGTCCAGAGATGAATGACAGAGGGAGTCGCCAACTGGAACGGGGCAAGTGAGAAGATCTGGGTGGAGCCGTTGGGCAAAGGAGAAACCACACGCCCCCAGACCCCGCCCCGCGGCTGGAGGCCCCGGGTGGAACGGCAGGGGGCGGGGCGCCGAGGCTTGGCGGGCCCGGTGGTTGGGCGTCCCGGCAGCCGCTTGAGGCACGGGGCGGGGTCGACAGCGACCTCCTCCCTCATTCCCTCGGCGGGCCGAGCCGCCCCTCTCCCCTGCCCCTCCTCCTCCCTTTCCCACCCCTCGGAGTGGAGCTGCACATGCGGCTGCTCCTTGCTCGGTCCCGCCCAGCCTCCGTCGCGCAGGAACGGGTCCCTACAGCCCCCAGCCGATGGCAGGACAGTAGCCGCCTGTCAGGGGTCGTGAAGGGCTGAGGCAGACGCGGCGGCTCCCGGGCCTCAGAGAGTGGGTGTCTCCGGAGGCCATGGGCTACCCCGAGGTGGAGCGCAGGGACCCCCTGCCCGCGGCAGCGCCGCGGGAGCGCGGGAGCCAGCGCTGCGGCTGTCGCGGGGCCCCTGCCCGGGCGGGCGAAGGGAACAGCTGCCGGCTCTTCCTGGGTTTCTTTGGCCTCTCGCTGGCCCTCCACCTGCTGACGTTGTGCTGCTACCTAGAGTTGCGCTCCGAGTTACGGCGGGAACGGGGCGCCGAGTCCCGCCTCGGCGGCCCCAGTGCCCCTGGCACCTCCGGCACCCTGAGCAGCCCCAGTGGCCTCGACCCCAATGGTCCCATCACCCGCCACTTAAAGCAGCCGTCCCCGCAGCAGCAGTTGCTGGAACCGGGAGAAACCACGCTTCCCCCAGACGCCCAAGACGGGCACCAGGTGAGTTACTCCGGACGGGCAAGGGGCCCGGGGGAATTCTGCCACCTTGAGCCGAGTTCGACGGCTGGACCAGGGAGGGGCGGGCGAGCCGGGGAGAGGTCCCCTCGGGGCAGGTTGTCCTTGGTCCGTGGCCCAGCTCGCGCCGACTGTCTCAGGACCCCTTGACTTGGGAACTCTGGCCGGCGCCCGCCGCCCCCGGCTCCGACTGCCTGGGGAAAACTTGGCGGCGCTCCCGGCCGGGCGGCGGCGCGGAGGTACAGGCGCTGCCCCCCTGGCGAACTAACGGCAGCAGCCTGGCCCTTCAGCTCCCGGTGAGATTCTCCGCCCGCGGTGCTTGTTTTTTCGTGTCCGGAGCTGATGCCAGCACTAGCAGGCTCTCGTTTGGAGTTGGAGCTGTAAACAGCTGTAATAACTGCTCCACACCCTTTGAAACAACTTTGAACAGTGTTTTCGGCGCGGGGTCCTGGTGCGCTGACCAGATCGTGGGCTTGTTCGCACTTACCTGCAATTTGAGACGGATAGTCCTCGGTGTTCTAGTGAGGATCAGCGCCCCTGAGGAATTCTGGTAGAAATATGCCGTCTTGCTAGACAACTTCTGAACAGCAATTTAAAAAAATCTTTGGAAATAAAACTCACCCTTTGCATGCCGGTTCTGACTCTTTTGGGAAGTGGAGCGGGGAGGGTTGGTGTGAAGTTGTCTTCACGCCTGCTAGCTTGAAAGCAGGAGTCTACTGATGGAATAATGACTTAAGAGTAGTCTCTCAAGAACAGTTTTGTGTTTTTTGTTTGGTTGGTTTTTGTTTGTATTTTTACAATCTTTATGGTGTTTGAGCCCTTGTCAGAAAACTAATAGCTTTGGTGTCCGTTTTCTACTTTTTCTAGCTCTTTATTTAAGTAAATTTAGTGCACTTAAAATAAGTATTCTCTTGACTGCCATATTTTGTCTCATGTAAAACTTAAAAGAGAAGCAGCCAGGAACCCTTTTGAGGTGGTTAAAGAATAATAATTTGTTCCTCTTGGGGAAGAGGGCAAGTTGTGCAAATAAATTTCGTGAGGTGAGGGACCCAGGCCCTCTATATTTATTACCACATCCAGAGTCTTTGTCATACTTGGTAAACATTATTTGTCTTACTCTGAACACCCATCCAAAGCTGGTGTCACATTCATAATAATATTGTAATGTTAGGACTGACACAGTTCCTACACTTTGCTTTTTTTTTTTTAACCTTTCCAACATGTGGAAGTTCCTGGGCCAGGAATCAAATCCACACCACAGCAGAGACCCAAGCCTCTGTAGTGACACAACGTTGGATCCTTAACCTGCTGCGCCACAAGAGAACTCCTACATTTTGCATTATAAAGTTGTCCTGAGCCTTAAAATGTCTTCTGAGCACACTTCAACTTATATAACAGCTTATCAAAGAAGAGAATCAGTAGACATGCTTCTTATGCTTGAAACTTTAAACACTGTAGTTAATGATAATTAACCAGGCTTCTGGTTCCCTTTATCCACCCCCCCCCCCCAACAATGCCCAGTAGAAATACTTAGCAGCTGAGCATTGATATTCTGTGAAAAGATGAAGTAATTGAACTTCCTTAGTCAAATGGTGGCCAAGGCTTTTTGGCATTCAGAATGGACAGACTCATGTTTGTAGGCTGAGGATTAACAGGAGCTATATTCCGTGGTGGCATGAAAACAGGGCCTATAATGGCATTTAGTTGCCTTTCCTTTGCGTGGCACTTCAAATAGTTCTGTCTAGGCTTAAATACAGTTCCCTATCTTCTGTCCTTTATTCTTTTGGTTTTAATCTTTTTTAGGAGTAAAGCAAACATGTCGACCCTTTACATTTGCTGGCCTCAATCGAAGTCAGTTTTTTAGAGTTTATGAGGGGCCATGAGTGCATTTTGTTTATTCCCCCTTGGTTCCTCAAGGGGGAAGTGATTTGTCCAAGGTCATACAAATATGATCAAAATTAGAGTGGAAGTTGGTCTCTTGGCAGTATCTATTTCCCTATAATACACTATTTCCTGGAGGCTTTTGTGAGGTAGCTAGGTAGAGCTTCACTGTAGAATTTTTACAAAGTAGAGGGCTCAGATCTGCCCTCTCATTTTCTTCTACTCTACCTACATTTTGGCCAGACTACATTTACCCATGTATTTCTTATTCTTCCTGAACTTCACTTTCAGAAGAATTAGAGTATGCTTTGAAGGAATTTTAATCCAAATTCAACTTCAGTTTATCTTGGGGATATTACTTTTAGTATACCAAGAAAAAAAAAAGAAAGGAAATGTTGATTGGCTATTAGAGTTAAATTGATACTGCTACATCTTGGGTAAAATTTCCAGTGCCCTGGTGCACCCTCTGCTGGCTTTGCAAGGGCATTTAATTGCAGTATCTGCTGATAGTCAAGATTCTAAGTTGTGCCGACAGAATCTGATTCATAAATAAGGAAGTAAACAGCCTTGTGGGAATTGGCCACATAGGTCATATTTTTATATTTTAATTTTCAACACAAACAGCTGCTATTACAGCAACTCTTAGATGGAGAGGAAGAAAGATAAAAATATACACCCTTCAATGGGCAGAATATTTAGGTTTCTCACCAGTTTATCTGCAAGGAGTGAAGGCAAGCTGATGAGAATAAATTGCAGGAAGATCTCATGAGACCAAGTGGGCAGAACAGTCAGAGGCACTTCATTGTATAAGGTCAAGCAAATCTATCCATAGTTATGAGATGATGGGCTCAGTTATGACTCAAGAAAGGGATCTAGAAGTCATTGAAGATGTATGTATGTCATCACGCAATTTAAAAAACTTTTAAAACAGGAGTTCCCGTCGTGGTGCAACAGAAACAAACCCGACTAGGAACCATGAGGTTGCGGGTTCAATCCCTGGCCTTGCTCAGTGGGTTAAGGATCTGGCGTTGCCGTGAGCTGTGGTGTAGGCTGGTGGCTGTAGCTCCGATTCGACTCCTAGCCTAGGAACCTCCATAAGCCACGGGTGCAGCCCTAAAAAGACAAAAAACAGAAGTCAAAAACAAAACCAAAAAATCCTTTAAAACAGAATGCAGAAGGAAATCAGGGCAGTCAGGATGCATAGCAGAGGGATCAGCAAATTTCTCCTAGGGAATTATTAGAAAAGCCTCCCCAGTGGGGACACAGTTGCTCATGATAAAAAAAAAAAATGAAAGGGTTACTTTGGACCTCTTGAAATCATATCTGCCGCCTTCAGCTGGAGTGGCTGAGTATCTGTAGTTTTATGTGGATACTCATGGGAGATGATCTCAGAAGCTAAATACATCTCATCAGTCTCTGAATTAGACAATACACAATATTACTGTTAAAGGAAAAGAATTAAAAATCACTGTTTATCAATCTGTGAAGAAGTGGCTGAGTTGAATGTGGTCCTCAAAGCCAAGAATATGGTGGACATTACCAGGAAGGATGTTGAAAACATGACACAATACAACTTTTATCTTTACCATGTAAAAGACCAAAAGTGGATTTGCATTCACAATCATACAGGTAATTCTGGTGGCTGCTCCTCAAGAAAAAGTTAACAACTGATAAAAATCCCTAGGAACCCAATTAAATTCATCAAAAGGTTAGAGGGATTTTCTAGTTATTTTTTCAGTCTAGAGAGAGAGAGAGAGAGGTTGAAAGAGGGATATGATCAAAGTCTACCAAGCCATGAGAGAGATGAGTAAGGTTAATATACTGATGTAATTTAACAATCTATTTCAGTAAGTAGAAAGCCTGTTATGAGCTAGCCACTGTATTATGTATTAGGTATCTTTTAATGGTTGAAAGATTTTTTTTTTTTTTTTTGTGGGAAAGGCAAATAAAGGTAGTATCTCTTTCAAATGAGTTCTCCAAGAAATACTCTAACTGAAACTCTAAGTTAAACCTTAGAGCGTGTTTAGAAAAATATGCATGTGTAGATTTGTAATGGTTTATTGGGGACTGTTGGTGATATTTGTAGTATGTTCCTAATTATTTGAGGTGATGTCATAGAGGTCAACCTTAATTTTCTACAAAACATCTCTTGGTTTAACTAGATAGGACATAGTGTATCTAGATTTGACCTTAATTATTAAGGCTGGTTGATCAAGAAAATGACTGGGAATCATTAAATCCAAGAATTTTTTAGGAGAGTGGGATCCAGATAAAATCATTTTCTATAGGTTTAAATCTAGACTTTTCAGTGTGACATTCAAGGCTTTTGATCAACTGGCTTTACTCTATTATACCTACCCCATTTTCTCTCTCACTAACTCTGCTCTGCCGCCCACCCACCATATCCTATCTTGGGATAATCCTCCAGTTGTTATTGCTATTACTGTGTTTAATAAATCTTGTGTCTTTATATTAGAGCTCCTCATAAATCCGCTTTTTTGTCTTTTTCCACAATACCTGACACAGTGCTGGTTATAATTAGGGTAAGTAAAATACTTGTTGACTTGAATATTATTTGTGGCCTTTGGAGATGTTCGTGTAAAACAAAGACATTTGTAACAAGCATGTTTTCCTCACATCTTGCTAAGCCTGTGAATTATCAGCTATGCTTATGTGAGTAAATAATTCAATGACAATGTTGCATTGGTTTCCAGAAACATTAGATAGTGAAATGGAAAAAAAGCTCTAAATATGTTACCTCTAAGATGGTGCAGAAAGTTTTCTGTAATATATTGTTTGATGATGTATTTTAACGGCCAAATCATGTTTGTTTGTTTGTTTGTTTGTTTTATTTTATTTTTATGGCTGTACCCATGGCATATGGAAGTTCCTGGGCTAGGGGTTGAAATAGAGCTGCAGCTGCAGGCCTACACCACAGCCATAGCAACATGGGATCCGAGCCACATCTGCAACCTATGCCACAGCTTGTGGCAATGGCAGAACCTTAACCCACTGAGTGAGGCCAGGGATTGAACCTGTATCCTCACGGACACTATGTCCGGTTCTTAACAACCCACTGAGCCACAATGGGAACTCCTTGTTTGATGTTTTGTTTTGTTTGCATTTAAGTCTCATCTTTCTCTTTCTCTCTTAGATCTTGTGAAAAATAATTTGCAATTTATCTGTGAGTATCTTATAGAGAATATCTCTATACTAGAGAACTTTAAAAGTCATTTAATCCCCAAGAACATTACGAAAAGAAACCATTTGCCTTGCCTGTAAGGTGGCCCTCGGAGGACTATCTTTATCTGACTAATTTATAAATACTCATCACTTAGCTCTTCATTTTTCTTTTGTTTTTCCCACTTTTCTATCAAAATATAATATACATGGAGTTCCCGTCGTGGCGCAGTGGTTAACGAATCCGCCTAGGAACCATGAGGTTGCGGGTTCGATCCCTGCCCTTGCTCAGTGGGTTAACGATCCGGCGTTGCCGTGAGCTGTGGTGTAGGTTGCAGACACGGCTCGGATCCCGCGTTGCTGTGGCTCTGGCGTAGGCCGGTGGCTACAGCTCCGATTCAACCCCTAGCCTGGGAACCTCCATATGCCGCGGGAGCGGCCCAAGAAATAGCAACAATAACAACAACAACAACAACAACAAAAAGACAAAAGACAAAAAAAATATATATATATATAACATACATACATACATACAAAGGAGGTCACAAATCATAATTGGACAATTCGATGCCTTACTGTAAGGTATTACCAGGACCCAGGTCAAGAAATAGAAGTAGCACCTTAAAACCCCCACATCATAGATGGTTTTGCTCATTTTTCACTTGATGTAAATTATATAAATGAAATAAATGAAATCAAACTATATATTCGATGGGGGTGTTTTTTTTTTGCTTGATGTTATGTTTGTGATACCTAGCATGTTGCATGTAGCTGCAGTTTTTTATTTGTATTTTTGTATATTATTCCCTTATTTGAATGTATCATAGTTTATTCATTCTGATAATTAGAATGTTTGTATTGGTTATTGTTTGGGGTTATTATAAATAATGATACTATGAATGCTGTTATACATGTCTTTCGGTTATAGGTCCTTGAATTTCTTTCTCTTTTTTCTTTTTTTTTGGCTGTGCCATGGCATGTGGAAATTCTTGGGCCAGGGATTGAACCTGCACCACAGCAGTGACAATGCTGGATCCTTAACTGCTAGGCCACCAGGGAACTCCCTATGCTTGAATTTCTGTTGGGTACATACCCAGGATTGCAGTTTCTGGGTCATAGGAAATGTATATGTTGAGAATGACAGCTTTTTTTCAGTGATTGTACCAATTTATATTCCCACTGCCAATGTATGATAATTCTAGTTGTTCTATATCCTTGTTATTACTTGGTATTATCACTGTTTTAAATTAGAGCCATTCCATTCCATTGGGTGGGTTTGTAGTAATAGCACATTATGATTATTACTGACATTTACCAGACTAATGAAGTTGTCCTCCTTTTCATATGTTTATTGCCTATTTGGTTATCTCCTTTGAAGTGTCTGTATAGGTATTTTGCACATTTTTATTGGGTTGTTTGTTCTTATAGATTTGTATATAAGGAATTCTGTATATACTCTGGCTATGAACTACTTTTGTATTTCTTATATTACAGATCCTTCCCAAATCTCTTTATGGTATGCTTCGATGAACAAAAATTTTTAATTTTCATGTGTCTAGTTTTTCAGTATTTTCCTTAATGGCTAGTATTTTTTTGTGTTCCATTTAAGAAGTATTTCCTACCTTGAGATCATGTAGATAGTTTCCTATATTATCATTTAGAAAGTTTATGTTTTTGCCATTCACATTTAGATCTACAATATACCTGAAATTTTTTTGTGTGTATTGTGAGATATAGGGTTCAAGCTTCATCTTTTTCATATAGATATTCAACGGATCCAGTGCCATTTATTATAGGGAATGTATTTTTCCCCATTTTTCTACAGTCATAAATTCTCTGTTATAAATCAAGTGTCTGCATATATGTGAAATTGCTTCTGATTGTTCTGTTCTATTAGTCTATTTGTCATTGTACCAATACTATAGTCTTAACTACTGGACTTTATAATAAGCTCTTGATATCTGATAAAGTGAATCCTTCTACCTTGTTCCTCTTCTTTAAAGATATCTTGGATGTTCTTGGCCCTTTGCCTTTCTATATATGTTTTAGAATCAGCTTGTCACATCTGACGAAAAAAAAAACTCTTAAGAGAATGATATCACATCATCAAGATGGTGGATTAGGAAGCCCTGGACCCTCTTTTCCCTCACAGACACCAATTCAGCAACAATTCATGGACAAATTCCCTTTGTGAGAAGTCCAGGAACTAACTGAAAGGCTCCTGTACCCAGGGTGAACATGAAACCAGATTCACAGAAGCCAGCAGGGAGATTTGAGATACCCTTTCATCAGAGTCCCTGACACCAGCACAACACTGTATGTTAAGGAAGAGAACCTCTAGCTCCCAGCTTCTCTTGGGTGGGAAAGGGGTTGATTCACACATCTGGCACCCCAAGTTTTCTGAGGAATGGTTTCTGTCTTGCCATTCTTGGATGGATCTTCCTAGGGGAGAACAGAGATGGTGGCTTGGGCTGGTAGACACCATAGATCTTTCCTCCTCCTGAGCACAGAGCAAGAAAACAAAAGAATCTTAGCTCTCAACATCCCCCTGGGGAAGGAAAGCATTTATCTATCTGTACATCAAGTGCTCCAGCTTTGCTAGGGCTTCCCAGAGAACTGGCATGTGACTTGCCAATCTAGGAGCTCTAAGGGATCTAGCATATTCTAGCTGCCTGGGGGAGAACAGAGACAATGGTTAGGACTGGTAGATGCCATATATCCTCCCCCTTGCTCAGGAAAGAGTGAGTGGATGAAACATCTCAGCTTTTAGCTTTTTAAAAAAATTTAAATTGTATGTTTATTACATATAAGTGAGCTTTACCTTCTGAGGTAGTTATTGGCTTTTTCTTTTTTCTTTTTTTGGCCATGCTTGTGTAGCATGCAGAATTTCCCAGGTCGGGGATCAAACCCATGCCACAGCAGTGACAATGCCAGATTTTTAACCACTAGGCCACCAGGGAACTCCCCAGCTTTCAGCTTATTCCTGGAGATGGAAGAGTAGATTTGGCATTGAATGCCAAAATTTCTTTGGACTGCCTAAAGAACTGGCATCTGTCTTGCCAGGCTTGGAGCTCTGATGTGTCCAACATAGTCCAGCCACCTGGAGAAGAATGGAGATGGCATTTTGGACTGGTAAATGCCATAGCTCCTCCCCCTCAGCACAGAGCGAGTAGAAAGAAACCAAGGCTCCTTGCTTCTCCCTGGGGAAGGAAAGAGTTGGTAGAGACCCTCAGAATCTCTGACCAGGCTAATTGGTGGAGGTCTTCTCCTGTACAAGGTCAGTCTGTGAACATTGCTTTGTGTAATGTGCAGACACCAACATAGAGAGTAAAGGAAAACAAAGAATCAGCAAAGATATTTCAAACAAAGGAACACATTAACTCTCCAGAAACTGACCCTAATGAAACAGTTATAATATTTACCTGGCAGAGGATTCAAAATAACTGTTACAAAGATGCTCACCAAAATCAAGAGAACAATGCATGAACAGTGTGAGAATTTCAACAAAGAGAAAATATTTTAAAACTATGCAGCAAATCATGGAGCTAAAGAATACAATAGCCAAAACTGAAAAACTCATGAGAGGGATGCAACAGCAGACTAGAAAAAGCAAGAGAAAGTATCAGTGAATTAGGGTCATTGGAAATAATTCAGTCAGAGGAACAAAAAGAAAAAAGAGTGAAGAAGCTTAAGGGACTTATGGGACACCATCAAGTGGACCAGTAGGGGTAGTAGGGGAATCTCAAAGGAGAAGAGAGAGAAAACTAGAAAGCTTATTCAAAAAAATAATGGCTTGGAGTTCCTGTCATGGCTCAGCAGAAATGAATCTGAATAGTATCCATGAGGACACAGGTTTGATCCCTGGCCTCACTCAGTGGTTAAGTATCTGGCGTTGCTTGAGCTGTGGTGTAGGTCACAGATGTGGCTTGGATCTGTCATTGCTGTGGTGGTGTAGGCCATCAGTTACAGCTCCGATTTGACCCCTATTTTGGGAACCTCCATATGCCATGGGTGTGGCCCTAAAAAGACAAAAAAAAAAAAAAAAAAAAAAAGGCTGAAAACATTCCAAATGGGCAACTAGATTCAAGGACACTAAATAAATAAACTCAGAAATCAACACTAAGACATATAATTAAATTGTCAAAAGCTAAAGAGAAAAATTTGAAAGTAGCAAGAGAAAAGCAGCTTGTCATATATAAGGGAACCCCCAAAAGACTATCAGGAAATTTTTCAATAGAAACCTTGCAGGCCAGAAGGGAGTGGGTTGATATATTCAAAGTGCTGAAATAAAAATGAAAACCTTGCCAACCAAGAATACTGTATCTGTCAAAGCAGTCCTTCAAAAATAAGGACAGATAAAGACATTCCTAGACAAATAAAAGCTGAGGAAGTTTTTCACCACTAGACCAGCCTTACATGAAATGCCAAAGGGAGTATATCAACTTGAAATGGAGGGATATTAAACAACTACATTTGGAGTTCCCATTGTGGCACAGTGGAAACGAATGTGACTAGGAACCATGAGGTTGCAGGTTTGATCCTTGGCCTCACTCAGTGGGTTAAGGATCTGGCTTTGCTGTGAGCTGTGGTGTAGGCCAGCAGCTATAGTTCCGATGAGACCCCTAGCCTGGGAACCTCCATATGCTGTGGGTGCAGCCCTGAAAAGCCAAAAAAAGCCAAACAAAAGCAAAAACACAACTACATTTTAGCATAAGAAGGAATGAAACATCTTGGTAAAGATAGATATATAGATACAGAATACTGTTTTTGTAATGGTAGTAGATAAATCACTTTTATTTCTAGCTTAAAAGTTATATGACAAAAGCATTAAAAAAACTATAAAAATACGCTAAAAGATGCACAATATGAGTAAATGTAAAATGTGACAAAAATAACAAGGTGTGTATGGGGAAAAAGCTAGACTGTAGAGTTTTTGTAGGTAATTTAACATGAGTTCTTAGCTTGAAATAGACTGTTATGTTTTATGTAAGTCCCAAGGTAGCCACAGAGAATACCTATAGAAGTTATGCAAAAGAGAAAGAAAAGAATCAAAGCTTATCAATACAAAAAAATCAACAATCCATAAAGGAGGAAAGCAAGAGAGGAAATACAAAAGAATCTCAAGAGTAACAGTAAACAGCTAACAGAATGGCCATAGTAAATCCTTCCCTATCAATAACTTCTTTAAATGTGAATAGGTAAAACTTCCTCAATCAAAGATGTGGGGTAGCTAAAAAGCTCAAAGCAAGACCCAAGTACATACTTTTTACAAGAAACTCACTTTTTAAAATTTTTGGGTTTTTTCTTTTTAGGGCCACACATGTGGCATATGGAAGTTGCCAGGCTAGGGGTTGAATTGGAGCTGTAGCCACAGGCCTGCACCACAGCCCCAGCAATGCTACTAGATCCAAGCTGCCTCTGCGACCTACACCACAGCTCATGGCAATACCAGATTCTTAACCCACTGAGGGAGGCCAGGGATCGAACCTGTGTCCTCATGGATGCTAGTCACATTCTTTTCTGCTGAGCCATGATGGGTCTTTCCTACAAGAAACTCACTTAGATTTAAGGATACAGATAGGCTGAAAGTGAAAGAATGGAAAAAGATAGTCTATGCAAATGGTATGCAAAAGAGATCAGGGGTGGCTATACTTATATCAGACAAAATAAACTTTAAATCCAGAACTGTCAGGCAAGTAGTTCCTGTTGTGGCTCAGTGGGTTAAGGACCTGACATAGTATCTATGAGGATGCAGGTTCGATCCTTGGCCTCACATAGTGGGTTAAGGATACAGCATTGCTGCAAGCTGCAGTGTAGGTCAAAGATGTAGCTCAGATCGGTGCTGCTGTGACTGTGGCATAAGCCTGTAGGTACAGCTACAATTTGACCTCTAATCTGGGATTTTTCATATGCCACAGGTGTGGCCATAAAAAGAAAAAAAAACTTTCAGATGAGACAGAGAAGGACATTATATAATGATAAAAATGTCAATCTAACAGAAAGATATAACAGTTATATATGCACCAATATCAGATAACCTAAATATATACAATTATATACAAAACTTTAATACTTCACTTTGAGTGATGGATAGACTATCTACCCAGAACAATAAGGAAACAATACTACAGAGTGAATGGGCCTTACAAGTATTTACAGAACATTCCACCTAACAGCAGCAGAATACAAATTCTTTGCAAGCATGCATATCTTTCTCCAGGAAAGACAACATGTTTGGTCACAAAACAGGTCCTCACAAATTTAAGAACAATGAAATCATACCAGATATCTTTTCTGAACACAATGGAAATAATATAGCCAAAAGGAAACTGGAAGATTCACAAATATGTGGAAATTAAGCACTGCACTCTTGAACAACCATTGGGTCGATGAAGAAATCAAAAAAGTAATTAGAAAACACTTTGAGACAAAACCAAAAATACAGCATACCAAAACTTATGTAATGCATCAAAAGCAGAGAAGAAAGTTAATAGCAATAAATGTTGCCCAAGGTCTTAGCCAAACTGGTCCCTAAAACACATTTGACATCTGAATCTGAATGGAGGGATCTTGGCATTCAGCAGAGTCGGGGATGGGGCCATTATAAGGTCCATTATATGGTCCATGAACCAGAACCTCATATCTTGCTGTTCCGTGGCCACTGCCCAAGAAGCCAAAGAAATGAATCTGGGGAGCCATTTTTCAGCCTCAAACTTTACACAGCTGTCCTCACTTGCTAACATCTTTCTGATGACATTATTGTGTTGCCTTCTTGTTTTTCTCTTTGATATTTAAAGAAGGTTCAATACACTGAATGTGCTGGTGACTGCTTCACTTCTTGAACAGAGCCAACAGGACCGTGGCCTAGCCAGATGCATGCTATTTGGTTTGCAACCTCAGCTAAATGTGATTCCCCAAATCAATGTAATCTCTGTATCCAGAATACACTAGGCAGATGGAGGAAGCATCTCAGAATAAGACCATGGCTATTACAAGGATTGTGTAAACTTTTTCATTTTTTCCTGCCAGGTGTTGTGTGTATGGTGATTAATATTTCAACGTATTGGAAACTTTCCATTTTATTCAAGAAATCTGTTCCATGTTAAAAGCCTTGATTAAAGAGGAAGATTTTATAATCTAAAAAAAAAAAAAAGAAAGGAAGAAGTTTAGTTGTCCCTATTTGCAGAAGACAGGGACTAATAAATTTGATAAAGTTGCAGGATATAAAATCAACATACAAAAATCAGTTGCATTTCTATATACTAACAATGAACTATCTGAAAGGAATTAGGAAAACAATCTCATTTATAATAGCACCAAAAAGAATAGCATACCTAGGAATAAACATAACTAGGGAGGCAAAAGAGTTATATATTGAAAACTATAAAACACTGAAAGAAATTAAAGAAGATACAAATGGAGAGATAGTCCATGTTCATGGATTGGACTACTTAATATAGTTGAAATGTCCATACTATCCAATGCAATGTACAGATTCAATGAAATCCCCATCAAAGATCCAATAGCATTTTTCAAATAGAACAAACAATCCTCAAATTTTCATGGAACTACAAAAGACCCCAAATATCTGAAGCAATCTTGAGAAAGAAGAACAAAGCTGGAGGAATCCCACTTCCTGACATCAAACTGTATTACAAAACTGATAATCAAAAGAGTATGATATTGGCATAAAGGCAGGCATATAGACCAATCGAATAGAACAGGGAGTTTAGAAATAATCCATACATATACAATCAACTGAGCTTTGAAAAGGGTGCCAAGAATATACATGGGGAAAAGATAGTGTTTTCAACAAATAGTGTTGGAAAAACTGGATGTTCATGTGCAAAAGAATGAAATTTGACCCTTATCCACACAAATCAACTCAAACTGAATTAAAAACTTAAACCTAAGACCAAAAGCTGCAAAACTCCCGGAAGAAAATATCAAGGAAAGCTTCATAACTTGGTCATGATTTCGTGGGTATAACACCAAAAGCATTGGCAACAAAAGCATAAATAAACAAGTGAGAGTACATCAACCAACAAAGCTTATGCAAGCAAAGGAAACAATCCAGACTGAGAAATGCAACCTACATAATGGGAGAAAATACTTGTGAACCATATATATGATAAGGGGTTAATCTTCAGAATATATAAGCAACTCTTACAACTCAATAGCAAAAAACAAATAACTTGATTGAAAGAGGTTATAGGAGTTCCCTTGTGCAGCGGGTTAAGGATCTGGCTTTGTCACTTCAGTGGTTTGGTTGCTGCTGTGGCGCAAGTTTGATCCTTGGCACAGGAAATTTGTGTGCTCTGGGACCAGCCAAAAAAGAAAAAAAAAAAAAAAAAAAGAAAGAAAGATGGGGTAAAAACTTGAATTGATTTCTCCAAAGAAGACATATAAATGTTCAACATGTATATGAAAAAATTCTCAGCATCGCCTATCATTAAGTGAAATGTAAATCAAAACCACAATGAGATACTACTTCACACCTGTCAGGATGACCATTATCAAAAAATAAAAACAGAAGACAAAAAATGCTGGTTAAAATATGGAAAAATTAGAACCCTTATATACTGTTAGGGAGCATGTAAAATGGTACAGCCTCTTTGGAAGACAGTATGGAGTTTCCTCAAAAAATTAAGAACAGAACTACCATACAACATAGAAATCTTAATCCTGGATGTTTATCCAAAAGCATTGAAATTAGGATCTCAAAATTATGTTTGCCCTTACATGTTCATTGCAGGATTATTTGCAATAGCCAAGAAGTGAAAACAATATAAATATCTATCAATACATACATGGATATAGAAAATGTGGTATATACATTACTGTTCAGCATTTAAAAAGAGGGAAATTATGTGATATGAGACATGGATGAAACTTGACGACATTATGCTAAGTGAAATAAGCTAGACCCAGAGAGGCAAATACTGCATAATTCCAATTATATGAGGTATCTAAAATAGTCAAATTTATAGAATCAAAGAGTGGAATGGTGTTTCCTAGAGACGAGGGTGAAGAGAGGAAATATAGAAATACTAATCAAAAGGCATTAAGTGTCACTTAAGCAATATAAGTTTTAGAGGTCTACTATATACATGTATATTCAACAATAATGTACACTTAAAATTTTGTTAGGATAGGTCTCATGTTAAGTGTTCTAACCATAGTAAAATAAAATTAAGGGAAAAACCACCCTCCTGGGATTTTAGTTTTAATTGGATTGAATCTAAAAATCAGTTTAGGGGAGTTCCCATCGTGGCGCAGTGGTTAATGAATCCGACTAGGAACCATGAGGTTGTGGGTTCGATCCCTGCCCTTGCTCAGTGGGTTGATGATCCGGTGTTGCCGTGAGCTGTGGTGTAGGTTGCAGACGCGGCTCGGATCCAGCGTTGCTGTGGCTCTGGCGTAGGCTGGTGACTACAGCTCCGATTCGACCCCTAGCCTGGGAACCTCCATATGCCGCGGGAGCGGCCCAAGAAATAGCAAAAAAGACAAAAAAAAAAAAAATCAAAATCAGTTTAGGGAGAACTTATATCTTTATAATATTGATACCTTCAATCAGTGAATATGGTATATATCTCCACTCATTTAAAGGTCTTTAATTTTTCCTAGAAATGTTTTATAGTTTTCTGTGTAGAGCTCTTGTACACCTTGCATTAGATTTATTCCAAGGTATTTGATTTTTTTGAAGCCATTTAAAATGATAACTGCAGTTGATTCTGTGATCCATCACCCAAGGTCTTTTTTAGGAATGGAGGACTTATTTCCTCAACTACTGGAGGTGCTGCCAGAAGACAGATCTCAGCTAACAGCCCTTATTTGGATTTATCTTAGTTGAAGAAGATTGTCTCACCCAAGGAGATGCTTCATGGGAGTTCCCGAATCCAAGCAGTATCCATGAGGATGAGGGTTCAATCCCTGGCCTCACTCAGTGGGTTAAGGATCTGGCCTTGCTGTGAGCTGTGGTGTAGGTCACAGATGCAGCTCAGATCCCAGACTGATTAGTGAGAAGGTATAAAGGCTTGCTCCTTCCTCTCCAAATTCAGAAACCTTTGAAGGGCTGTGCCAGTTCCAGACCTCCCTGTGAATTTGGTTAGGGTCTTTTGGGGATTGATTGTTCCTTTCTCTTACACTTATGTTGATCCCCAAGGCAATTCTTAATAGAAGTAGTGCTTGAAAATCTATATCTCCTAGTCTCCTTCACAGGAAAACCAACCTGGGACCATACCATTTTAAAATCTCATTTTTAAATTGCTTTTGGAACACTTCACCTTTAGGTATAATGTTTACTGTAGTTTTTTTGTTTTAATTTTTTTCTGGTTTTATCAATTTAGAAGTTCTTATTTAGTCCTACTTTACTAAGAGTTTTGATTTAATCATGAATGGATATGGCATTTTAGTATAGGGTTTTCTTGAATCCATTAAGATAATATTTTTTCTCCTTTATGCTTTTAATGTGTTGTTAAACCAACTTTGAAGTTGTGGGATAAACCATACTTAGTCTTTTTTTTTTTTTTCCTGCATGCACAGTATATGGAAGTTCCTGGGTCAGGGATCCTATCTGACCTGCAGCTGTGACCTAAGCCACAGCTGCAGCAATACCAGATCCTTAATCTGCTGTGCCATAGTGGGAACTGCAAACCATATTTTGTCTTGATGTTTTATTTACATACTTACCTATTTATTTATTTAAGAATTTTGATTAATTGTATAATTAACTTGGATTGTCATATTTCTTCTGGTAATTAAGGCTTTGACATTCACATAGAATCACCAGTAATATTGCTGTTTGTTTAAAAAATATGCAAACATTTACAGTGGTACAGGCTATATTATCTTCTTTCTTTTGCAATATTCAATACTTCCTTTAGCTCCACTCTAAGCACTGATATATAATTTCATAATTCTGGTTTTTAAAATGTATACTGTTGTTTCTTTTTTTGATTTCATTTATTATATACATTCCTTATTATCTGAATATTTATTTTCCTTGTAAAACTATATCAATTTAAAGTGATACTTGAGGAGTTCCCGTGGTGGCGCAGTGGTTAACGAATCCGACTAGGAACCATGAGGTTGCGGGTTCGATCCCTGCCCTTGCTCAGTGGGTTAAAGATCCGGCGTTGCCGTGAGCTGTGGTGTAGGTTGCAGATGCGGCTCAGATCCCGCGTTGCTGTGGCTCTGGCGTAGGCCAGTGGCTACAGCTCCGATTAGACCCCTAGCCTGGGAACCTCCATATGCCGCGAGAGCGGCCCAAGAAATCGCAAAAAGACAAAAAGACAAAAAAAAAAAAAAAAAAAAAAAAGTGATACTTGAAGTTGCTAAATTTTCTTTTTCCCAGCTTTTCCTCAGTTGTCCTAAATATGATATATTATTTAATTATATATTGCTATATTTATTTATTTAGTCTTTTTAGGGCCACACCTGTGGCATATGGAGGTTCCCAGGCTAGGGGTCTAATTGGAGCTACAGCTGCTGGCCTATGTCAGAGCCATAGCAACGCCAGATCCGAGCCACGTCTGCAACACACAGCACAGCTAACAGCAATGCTGGATTCTTAACCCACTGAACGAGGTCAGGGATTGAACCCGCAACCTCATGGTTCCTAGTCGGATTCATTTCTGCTGCGCCACGATGGGAACTCCACATATTGCTATATTTAATTTGATAAAATTTCATTTAGGATTTTTGCATCTATGCACATGATTGAGACTAATTAACATGTAATTTCCCTTCCTCATCAGGTTTGGACGGATTAAAATGTTCTTGTGGAGTTCCCGTCGTGGCGCAGTGGTTAAGGAATCCGACTAGGAACCATGAGGTTGCGGGTTCGGTCCCTGCCCTTGCTCAGTGGGTTAAAGATCCGGCGTTGCCGTGAGCTGTGGTGTAGGTTGCAGACGTGGCTCAGATCCCGAGTTGCTGTGGCTCTGGCGTAGGCCGGTGGCTACAGCTCCGATTCAACCCCTAGCCTGGGAACCTCCATATGCCGCAGGATCGGCCCAAGAAATAGCAACAACAACAACAACAACAAAAGACAAAAAAAAAATGTTCTTATAATATTAGTTGAAAGTGTTTCTTTTTTATTTCTTGTTTGTAAGAGTTTATGTATATTAGTAATATTTCTTCCTTAAATGTTTGATAGAAACAATGGAGCTTACGGACCTGGAAATTTTTTGGATGGAGGAAAGAAATTTTAAACTCTAAATTTGTTATCTTTTTTTTTTTTTTTTTGGTCTTTTATCTTTTTAGGGCCGCACTCGTGGCATATGGAGGTTCCCAGGCTAGGGGTCTAATCGGAGCTGTAGCCGCCGGCCTATGCCAGAGCCACGGCAACGGGGATCCGAGCGGCATCTGCGATCTACACCACAGCTCACAGCAACGCCGGATCCTTAACCCACTGAGCAAGGCCAGGGATTGAACCCACAACCTCATGGTTCCTAGTCAGATTCGTTTCCACTGCGCTACCACGGGAACTCCTAAATTTGTTATCTTAATGGAGATAAGATTTTCTGATTTTACTGATTGTGTTCTAGAAATTTGTTTAGCAAAAGTTTTAAATTTATTCACATAAAGAGTTTCATGAAGAGTTCCCATTGCAGCTCAGTGGAAACAAATCCTGCTAGTGTCCATGTGGATGTGGGTTTGATTCCTGGCCTTGCTTAGTGGGTTAAAGGATCCAGTATGGCCATGAGCTGTGGTATAGATTGCAGCTGAGGCTTGGTTCTGGTGTTTCTGTAGCTGTGGTGTAGCTGCACTCTGATTCGACCCCTAGCCTGGGAACTTTCACATGCCACAAGTGCAGCCTTAAAAAGCAAAAAAAAAAAAATTTAATGATATCCTCACTATCTGTTGTTTAATTGTGGTAAATACACATAACATGAAACTTAACCATATTAACCATTTTTAACTGTACAGTTCAATGGCATAAAGTACATTCATAATGTTGTGTACTCATCACCACTATTTTCAGAATTCTTTTAATCTTCCTGAACAGAAAATCTGTACCTGTTAAACAGTAAGTCCCTATTTTCTCTCCCCCTAGCCGCTGATAACCTCTATTCCAATTTCTTTCTCTTTAAATTTGCCTACTCTAATAACTACCTTGTATAAGTGGAATCACAATATTTGCCCTTTTGTGCCTGTGTTATTTCATCAATATTGTAGTATGTTGGAGTTTTATTCCTTTTTATGGCTAAATTATATTCCCCTGTATGTGTGTGCACGTGTGTACACATCATATTTTGTTCATCTGTTCATTTGTTGATAGATTTTGGTTGTTTGTATTTTTTGGTTTTTGTAAATAATGTTGCTGTGAATATTGGTGTTCAAGTGTACATGTGCCAGACTTTAGTTCTTTTGTGTGGAATTGGTCATAAGGTAATTCCGTTTAACTTCTTTTGAAGAACTATCAAAGTGTTTTCCACAGTGGCTTCACTATTCTATATTGCCACAAGTAATGCACCGTTTGCTCCACACCCTCACCAACGTTTGTTCCAATTTCTCCACATCCTCACTAACACTTGTTATTCTCTGTTTTTTGAAAGTAAACCATCCTATTTTGTGTGAAGTTTTTTTTTCATTGTGGTTATCATTATCTATTTTTAAAGCTTTATTTTAAAATAATTATAGATTCAGAGTATTTTTACAGTGATGGTACAAAGAGGTCATGTGGATCCTTTAGCCAATTTCCCCCATTTTTTTTTCTTTTTAAGGCTGCACCCGCAGCATACAGAGGTTCCCAG
The DNA here is from genome assembly GCF_054392235.1 of Sus scrofa. Classification (NCBI taxonomy): domain Eukaryota; kingdom Metazoa; phylum Chordata; class Mammalia; order Artiodactyla; family Suidae; genus Sus; species Sus scrofa. The sequence continues at coordinate 65,798,487 of NC_139401.1, forward strand.
GCTAGGGGTCAAATCCTACCTGTAACCCCCAGCCTACACCATAGCCACAGCAATGCAGGATCCGATCGGTGTCTATGACATACACCAATGCTCACAGCAACACCGGATCCTTAACCCACCGAGTGAGGCCATGGGATGGAACCCGCATCCTCATGGATAATAATTGGGTTCGTTACTGCTGCGTCACAATGGGAACTTCCAATTTTCCCCACTGATTACATCATATGTAACCAGAGTGCAATATAAAAACCAGGGCATTTACATAGATATAAAGTATGTTTAAAGCTCTATCATTTTATCACATGTAGATTTTTGTAGCCACCATTGCCATCAATATACAGAACGATTTCATCACCTCAGAGATAATCCCTTGTGCTATCCCTTTTATTCATTTCTTCTCCCACTCCCTGTCTTTTCTTTTCTTTTCTTTTTTTTTTTTTTCTTTTGTCTTTTTGCCATTTCTTGGGCCACTCCCGCAGCATATGGAGGTTCCCAGGCTAGGGGTCGAATCGCAGCTATAGCCGCTGGCCTATGCCAGAGCCACAGCAGTGCAGGATCCTAGCCGCGTCTGCGACCTACACCACAGCTCACGGCAACGACGGATCATTAACCCACTGAGCAAGGGCAGGGACCAAACCCGCAACCTCATGGTTCCTAGTCGGATTTGTTAACTACTGCGCCACCACGGGAACTCTGTCCACCACGGGAACTCCTCCCTGTCTTTTCTAACCTCTGGCAGCTAATCTCTTTTCCATCTCTATAATTTTCTCATTTTTTTAAGAATATTATGTAACTGGAATCAAACAGTATGTTTTTTTTAAATGATTTTTATTTTTTCCATTACATTTAGTTTACAGTGTTCTGTTATTTTTCTACTGTACAGCATGGTGACCCAGTCACCTATACATATATACATTCTTTTTCTCACATTATTATGTCCCATCATAAGTGACTAGATATAGTTCTCAGTGCTACACAGCAGGATCTCATTGCTTATCCATTCCAAAGGCAATAGTTTGTATTTATTAACACCGAATTCCCAGTCCATCCCACTCCCTCCCCCTCCCTCTTGGCAACCACAAGTCTGTTCTTGTCTGTGGAAAGGTTCACTTGTGCCATATATTAGATTCCAGATATAAGTGATATCCTATGGTATTGGCCTTTCTCTTTCTTACTTCACTTAGTGTGAGGGTCTCTAGTTTCACCCATGTTGCTGCAAATGGCATTATTTTGTTCTTTTTTATGGCTGAGTAGTATTCCATTGTGTATATATACCATATCTTCTTAACCCATTCATCTGTTGATGGTCATTTGGGTTGTTTCCATGTCTTGGCTATTGTGAATAGTCCCGTAATGAACATGAGGGTGCATGTGTCTTTTTCAAGGAAAGTTTTGTCCGGGTATATGCCTAAGAATGGTATTGCTGGGTACTATGGTATTTCTATATTTAGTTTTCTAAGGAACCTCCATACTGTTTTCCATAGTGGTTATACCAATATACATTCCCATGAACAGTGTAGGAGGGTTCCCTTTTCTCCATACCCTCTCCAGCATTTGTTATTTGTGGACTTAGTAGTACTGGCCATTCTGACTGGTGTGAGGTGGTACCTCATAGTAGTTTTGATTTGCATTTCTCTAATAAATCAGTGATATTGAGCATTTTTTCATGTGCTTGTTGGCCATCTATATCTTCTTTGGAAAAATCTCTATTCAAGTCTTTTGCCCATTTTTCCATTGGGTTGTTGGCTTTTTTGGTGTTGAGTTGTATAAATTGTTTGTACATTTTAAAGATTAAGCTCTTGTCAGTTGCATCTTTGAAACTATTAGGTTGACCTTTTTTTTTTGTCTTTTTAGGGCTGCACCTTTGGCATGTGGAGGTTCCCCGGCTAGGGGTCAAATCTGAACCGACTCTGTGACCTACACCATGCCTCATAGGAATACCAGATCTTAACCCACTGACCAAGGCCAGGGATCGAACCTGCGGCCTCATGGATACTAGTCAGTTTTGTTTCCACTGAGCCATGATGGGAACTTTGAGGTTGACTTTTTTTTACTCAGGATCATGCCCTTGAGATCCATTCAAGTTGAAACGCGTATTAGCAGTTTTTGTACTATAGTGTGTTTAAATCATTAAATTCTAATCTAATGATCTAGAGTGTTTTCTTCTTTTCATTCCTGATTCTGAATATTAGTGTATGCTCTTTTTTTCTTGGTTAATCTTACCAGGGATTTATCAGTTTTATTGGTTGTTTCACACTGTGGATTCTTTGATATCTATTCCATTAAAAATTCTGCTATTATCTTTTACATTTTCTTATTTCTACTTTTTTGCTGGTTTAAAAAATATCTAGTTTCAGAATTCCTGTCATGGCTCAGCAGAAATGAATCTGACTAGTATCCATGAGGATGCAGATTTGATCCCTGGCCTCGCTCAGTGGGTTGGTTTAAGGATTTGGCGTTGCTGTGAGCTGTGGTGTATGTTGCAGACATGGCTTGGATCTGGCATTGCTGTTGCTGTGGCATAGGCCAGAAGCTACAGCTCCAATTTGACCCCTAGCCTGGGAACTTCCATATACTGAGGGTGCAGCCCTTAAAAAAAAAAAAAAAGACAAAAAAAAAAGTCTAGTTTCTTGAGAAGATGCCTAAGTCATTTTTCTTTACTAATATATGCATTTTAGAATATACATTTCCCTCTAAGCAGAGTTTTAGCATGTCACATAAGGTTTGATATGCTCTATTTTCATTATTCAGTACAAAAAAATATTTTCTGATTTCCATTGTGGTTTCCTCTCTAGTCATTTTAAATTTATTTAACTTCCAAATATAGTAATTTTCTAGTTCTCTTCTGTTATTGATTTTCATCTAAATTCTGCTGTGGTTAGAGGACACCCTGTATGATTCATGAGGACTTTATGGTCCAGTAAGTATATCATCAGTTTTTATTGATGCTCCATGTGTAGTTGAAAAAATGTATGTCTGGTATTGTAGTGTTATTTATTTATCGAACAGGTCATGTTTTATTCTTCAAATATTTTTTACTCTAATTATTTTGTCTACCTGTTCTATAAGTTGCATGAGGTCTCTCTTCATAATTAAATATTTATCTACCTCTTCTTTTAGTTCTGGTAATTTTTGATTCATATATTTTGAGATCATATTAGGTACATACAAATTAGTACTGTTATATCTTCCTGTTGAATTGAACCTTTTATTATTATGAAATGTCCATCTTTAGTAATGCATTTTACCTTAAAGAAAGTCTACATTTTTTATATGAATACTGCTTCTTTCTTTTGGATATTTTGCCTGATTTTTCCTCCATCTTTAAAAACATTTAACCTTTCATATATTTTAAATTCATCTCTTGTAAACATAGTTTCCTTTTTTTAGTTCGGTCTGTCTCTTTTAACTGGCATATTTAATCCATTTTCATTTAATGTAGTCAATTATATATTCTTTAAATATGCTGTCATACCAATTGCATTCTATTCATCCTGCAAGTTCTATGTACCTTTTCTCTTCTTTTTTTTTTTTTTTTTGTCTTTTGTCTTTTGTTGTTGTTGTTGTTGTTGCTATCTCTTGGGCCGCTTCCGCGGCATATGGAGGTTCCCAGGCTAGGGGTTGAATCGGAGCTGTAGCCACCGGCCTACGCCAGAGGCACAGCAACGCGGGATCCGAGCCGTGTCTGCAACCTACACCACAGCTCACGGCAACGCTGGATCGTTAACCCACTGAGCAAAGGCAGGGACCGAACCCGCGACCTCATGGTTCCTAGTCGGATTCGTTAACCACTGCACCACGACGGGAACTCCCCTTTTCTCTTCTTATTGCATTCTTTTGTATTTTTTACTCACTTTTTAAGCCTTCTGTTAACTTTGTAGATATACATTCTTTTACTATTGTTTTAGTGGATACCTTAAAGATTACAACATGCATCCTTGACTTATACTCTGATATAAATTAGTTCTGTGACCTCTTCCTATACAGTGCAAAGGCATAATAACTCACTTTACCCCCTGCCAACTCTATGCTATTGTTGCTTTGTAATTCAATTGTCTATATAGTTTAAATTGCACACAACATTGTTGTTTTATACTCAATATTCATTTAGATCCCCCCTATGTTTACCCTTTTCCTTACTTTTCATTCCTTCTTTTCTTCCAAAGGTTCTGTTTGGTATAATTTCCTTCTGCTCTTTATTATTACCTTTTGTGTGTGTGTCTGCTGTTGATAATTTTTGTTTTTGTTTGTCTAAAAATATGTCTTTATTTCACCTTCATTTTTGTGTGTAATTTTTTTTTCTTTTTTTCTTTTTTCTTTTTAGGGCCACACCCATGGCATACAGAGTTACCAGGCTAGGAGTTGAACTGGAGCTGTAGCTGCTGGCCTACACCACAGCCACAGCAATGAGGGATCTGAGCCACAACTGTGACATAGACCACAGTTTGGTCTTAACACCAGATTCCCAACCCACTGAGCAAGGCCAGGGATTGAACCTGCAGCCTCATGAATACTAGTCAGATTAGTTTCTGCTGCACCATAACAGGAACTCCTTCACCTTCATTTTTGAATGATATTCTTACTGGGTGTAGAATTCTAGGTTAGCAGTTATTCTTCTTTCAAAACTTTGAAAATACCATATCATTTCTTACTGGCTGCCATTATTCCTGCTGGGAAATCAGCTTAAAATTCTATATTTGACTCTTTGAAGGTAATGTGCCTTTTTTTCTTGATGCTTTTGATATTTCTATTTATCTTTTTTAGTCATTTTACCATGATGTGCTTAGGTATGGTTTTTTTTTATTGTCATTGGGGTTCAAAGTACTTGAATCTGTGACTTGATTGTTTTATCAGTTTTGAAACATTCTCAGTTATTTCTTTCAATGTTGTTCCTGCTTTACTCTCTTTCTACTCTTTTAAATAAATTAGTTACAACATTTTAAATAAATTTTCTCTGTATCCCTTATTTTTCTTAAACGATTTTCTTATAAATTCCATCTTTCTTTTCTTTGTATTTCATTCTGCATATTTTCTTCTGACCTATCTTCTAATTCATTGATTCTCTCATTAGTTTTGTCTAAACTGTCAAATTCACTCAGTGAGTTCTTAATTTCACTTCTCACATGTATTTTTTATTTTCAGAATTTCTATTAGGTTCTTTTTAAAATATTGTTCATTTCTTTGCCATAGTTTATAATTTAGTCTTTTCCTTTTTTTGGAACTTATTAAGTATAGTTATTTAAAATTCTTCATCTGGCAACTCCATTATCTCAATTCTTTAAGGTATGTTTCTGCTGTCTGTTGTTGTTGATTGTGTGTCACTTTTGTTTCCTCATGTGCCTGGTTAGTTTTGGTTGAGTGGTGGACATTATATATAAAAAGCTATAGTAGAGATTGTTTGAAACCTCAGTTGTTTTTATCTTTATCCAGAAAGAATTTATGGTCACATCTGTCAGGTGGTTATGGGCAGCAACAATCCTGTATCACCCTAATCCAATGTGAGATTGAGATAATTTGAAGCTGTCCTTTATTTTATTTTACTTTGTCTTTTTTAAAAAAATGTTTTTGTCCCCCCTTTTTTTAGGGCTGCACCCACGGCAAATGGAGGTTCCCAGGCTAGGGGTCAAATTGGAGCTATAGCCACCAGCCTACACCACAGCCACAGCAATGGCAGATCCAAGCCTCGTCTGTGACCTACACCACAGCTCATGGCAATGCTGGATCCTTAACCCACTGAGCGAGGTCAGGGATTGAACCTGCGCTTTCATGGATACTAGTCAGATTTGTTTCTGCTGAGCCACAAAGGGAACTCCCTTATTTTGTTTTTTGTCTTTTTAGGCCCATACCTGTGGTGTATGGAGGTTCCTGTGGTGTATGGAGGTTCCCAGGCTAGGGGTCAAATCAGAGCTGTAGCTGCTGGCCTATGCCACAGCCATAACAATGAGGCATCCAAGCTGTGTCTGTGACCTACACCACAGCTCATGGCAATGCTGTATCCTTAACCCACTGAACAAGGCCAGGGATTGAACCCGCATCCTCATGGATACTATTTGGGTTCTTTAACCACTGAGCCATGATGGGAACTCCTGTCCTTTATTTTAGACTTACTTTAAGTATCTGTCCTTTCTCAATTGGAATCCAAAACCTGAGGATTTTTCTAGGGTTCCCTCTCTCTGATGGGTCCTAAATTCCAATTTTTGCCATCTTAGTTTCATGAGTTTATCAAAAGCCCTGCTGTCTCTCAACTGACTCTTCTGTGATCAACCAATGACCCAAGGAGAAAAACAGCCTCTCTGAGTTTTCTTTTCACCTGGCATCTTGGCTCCAAAATTGCTTTTCTAGAACTTGAATGCCTTTAAATATATGTATTATTTATATTTTATTCTTGTTTTCTTGTTTTCAGTGAGAAATTTGGTCTTAACTATTTAGTCTTCCATTATTAGAAGCAGAATAAGTTAATCAGTCCTTCAACAAGTATTGATCGTTTACTATGTATCAGACATTGTACAAAGCGGTGAAGAGGCAATGGTCGAACTCATTAGAGAGGATTTTTGGTATCATGGAATTTACAGTCTAGTGAATAGGCAATTGTAATACAATATGATAATACAGTGGTAAGGGTAATCATCAGATCTGCAACACTAAGGAGGAGTACTTGACCCAGACTTTTGAAATAAAAAAATACTTTCAGGACAAGCATTTTCTGAGCTTAGACCTGAAAAATAAGTAAGAATTATCTGTAATAAGATTGTTTTAGGCAGAAGGATTAACATGTGCAAAGCCCTTGAGGCGAGAGATAATATGATATATTCAGGGAACATAAAACTCAGCTTCTAAAAAGCTACATTTATCAAGACAGTGTGGTACTAGCATAAGGATAGGCATATAGATCAGTGGAATAGAATTATTTCGTTCGGAAACAACCCTTACATTTTTGTTCAATTGATTTTTGGCAAATGTACAAAGACAGTTCATTGGGAGAAAAGATGCTCTGTTCAACAAATGGTGCTGGCACATTTGGTCATCCACATGCAAAAAGGTCATCTTAGACCCTCACCATACACCATACCCCAAATTAATTTGAAATGTATGATAGGCTCAAACTAAGTGCCAAAACAATAAAACTTTTAGAGGAAAAAAGAGCAGGAAATCTTTCACACTTTGGACTGGACAAGAATTTCTTAGAATCAACACTGAAAAAAGTCCAAAAAATAGAGGAATTGATACTGGACCTCATCAAAACATAAAAACTTTTGTTTTTCAAAGGAAGCGTTAGTAAATCAATGTGACAGGTTACGATAGGAGAAACTGTTTATAAAACAAATATTCAATAAAGAATTTGTATCCAGGGTTTACAAAGGAACACAATAATAAGATAACCCAAATTTAAAAAATGAGCAAAAGAAACAAATATTTAAGCACAGGAGTTATTCAAATGACTCAATAAAAAAATACATGAAGATATGCTCAACATCATTATCCATCAGGAAATTCTTCCTTGACCATTAATCTCAGCACTTCTCTAAACCCCTCATTTGATACTACATTGTGTTGTAGGTTATCTTGTATCCTCAACTAGATAGGAAGGTTTTTGAAGGTAGCTTCTACAATACTAATCTGTATTCTTTTAGTTAAATGTTAAAGTAAGTCTTAACATATTAGAAATTTCTCCCTAATATTGAACATAGTTGTACACATTTATTGAGGGGATTATGGTGCTACCTTAAGGATCTGGTGATTATTAATGGAGTCTGTCACTAAGGCTTTATTTATTTATTTGACCGCACTTGTGGGTTGCAGAAGTTCTCCGGCCAGAGATTGAATCCTTGCCAAACCAGAGACCCAAGCCACTGTAGTGATAAAGCTGGATCCTTAACCTCCTGCCCCATGAGTGAACTCCAAGGCTTCTTTTCTTTTAGAGCCCTGCTTAAGGTCAAATACTCTCACAGAGGGCATATTGGACTCCAGAGCCTCCACCCTCAGTTCCTTTCCCTCCTTCAAATCTTTAAAAGACTCTGCGTAACAGGCATTTGTATTTCACTTTGACCAGCGATGTACTTCTTGATTTCCTCAACCCAGCAAGTTTTTGCCTTTACAGTGCCTTTGGAATTAATCTCCCCCATAGACTACTAAAGGTATCTCAATTTTTTTCTTTCTTTTTCTTCCTTCCTTCCTTTTCTTTCTTTCTTTCTTCCTTCCTTCCTTCCTGCTTTTTAGGGCCGCTTGTACGGCATATGGAATTTCCCAGGCTAGGGGTCAAATCGGAGCTATAGCTGCCAGCCTACACCACAGCTCACAGCAATGCTGGATCCTTAATCCACTGAGTGAGGCCAGGGATCAAACCTGCATCCTCATGGATACTAGTCAGGTTTGTTTCTGCTTAACTCCTTGGCTTTCAGAGTCTAACTGATTTGCCAGGTCATGGGAGGCTCCATACTCAAGTTTACTTTCAAGTTCAAGGGCCTTCCCCATCGTATATCAAATTTCCCTTAACATTGTTTGTATTTTTAAATAGTATCTCATTTAATGTGTAAATATGAGTAAGCGCTTAAGGCAAGGACTCTGCATATTGTGTAAACACGAATTACTCCAGTGTTCCAAATAATAAAGGATTAGGGAAGAGCCAAGGCTGTGATTAAGTATGTGTGTATGTGTATGTGTACGTGTGTGTGTGTGTGTGTGTGAGAGAGATTGTGTTTTTGTGTGTGTATTCAATTAAGTATTAAACACTAGAATTATATCCATTAGGAGATATGTTATATATTACAGCTGTATACATAATATAGTTTTGCCCTTTGACATCATTGCAGTAAAAGAAATTTCAAAGTTTTCCCCATTTTTTGCAGGTCTCACAAAGTATATGGTTTGTGACCAAGGGATAGTGATATCATAAAGGCATATCTACCAACCACAGACAATGTGTATATAGATTGAAATTTGTGCCATTAAACTATTTAATTGAACAAATAATTACTCTGTTCCTACTATGTGCTAAGCATTTATAGGAGAGATGTGATTCATAGCTAAGACCAAGTAATACTACTCTTTCACTTTTTTTAATTGCTTTTTAGGTCTGCACCTGCGGCACATGGAAGTTCCCAGGCTGGGGGTCTGATCAGAGCTACAGCTGCCAGTCTACACCACAGCCATAGCAATGTGGGATCCGAAGCACATCAGCGACCTACACCACAGCTCACGGCAGCGCCAGATCCTTAACCCAGTGAGTGAGGCCAGGGATCAAACCTGCAACCTCATAGTTCCTAGTTGATTCGTTTCCACTGCGCCACGACAGGAACTCCTTTCACAGTTTTTTTTAGGGACACACTCATGGCATATGGAAATTCCCTGGCCAGTGATCAAATCCAAGCCACAGCTGCAAGCTATGCTGCAGCTGAAGCAATGTGGGATCTTTTAACCCACCGCTCTGGGCTGGGGAATCAAACCCACTCTGCAGTGACCAAAGCCACTGAAATTGGATTCTTAACCCACTGTGTCACAGTGGGGAACTTCACTCTTTCTTCTTCTTCTTCTTCTTCTTTTTTTTTAATGCGGGAGGCCATACCTGTGGCATATGGAAGTTCCAGGTTAGGGATCGAATTGCAGCTGTAGTTGCCAGTCTATATACCACAGCCACAGCAACCTACACTGCAGCTCACAGCAACACTGGATCCTTTAACCCACTGAGTGAGGCCAGGGATCAAACCCGTGTCCTCATGGATCCTAGTTGGATTCGTTACCACTGAGCCACGACAGGAATTCCCTCACATTTTCATATAACCTATTTTCTCCTTTGCTCCTGTCTTTACCTACTCTTTCACAAAATCTTGCTTCCACCTTCAAAACCAGAGTTGCCTCATGCTTGTTTTGGTCTATTTTGGAGATTTATGTTGTCCTGGAAGTTACGGAAAGAGTACTGGAATGAATTCTGGTTCTTTACTTAGCCAACTAATGCATTTCGGTGTCTTTATTTGTAAAATGGGGAAGGTAATACTTTCTGTATCTACTTCCACAGTTTTTCTGAGGATCAAATACTAATATATATAGTATAAAACTATCCAGTTATTTCTTAGAGGACTTACTGATAAATGTGTCTCTTTGTCTCTTTAATTGTGTAAAACTTTTATTCTGATTGTTACCTTATATATTCTTTTTTTTTTTTTTTTTTTTTTTTTTTGTCTTTTTGCTATTTCGTGGGCCGCTCTCGCGGCATATGGAGGTTCCTAGGCTAGGGGTCGAATCGGAGCTATAGCCACCAGCCTACGCCAGAGCCACAGCAACTCGGGATCCGAGCCGAGTCTGCAACCTACACCACAGCTCACGGCAACGCCGGATCGTTAACCCACTGAGCAAGGGCAGGGATCGAACCCGCAACCTCATGGTTCCTAGTCGGATTCGTTAACCACTGCGCCACGACGGGAACTCCACCTTATATATTCTATGTAGTTGCTCTGTTGACCAAAATTCACAAGAATTGGTGATAGCCTTGTGATTCTTCAGGTTACATGCCTTTATTTGTACTTCCTTTTTATATTTGTAAATGCTTTCTTTCAGCCTGGCTGTGTGATACTTTATTTCCATGTGTGGTAGAAGGAGAATAAGACTGGAAATTGGGAGACAGAGGTTCTGTTCTCAGATAATGAGTCTAATTATTGTTCTCGCCTAGTGAAGTTGGGTCACCTTAGGTAGGTCACTTCACCTTTCTGGTTCTCAATTTCCTTATTTGTGAAAATGTTGGAAATTGAAATTGGTGACCTATAAGTTCTCTTCTAACACTGGCAATTTTATCATTGCAGCTAAATAGAGTCCCTAATGTTCCCGTCCCCCAGATTTTCTTACCCTGTTCCCCTGCTTGAGAATCAGTGGCATAATAAATACAGTCCAAATGCTTTAGCTGGTCATTCAACACCCACATCAGTGTTGGTTTGCCAGCATTATCTACTATTCGTAATAGAAACTGCCAGTTATATATAGATTGGTATTCTTAGTGCATATTCCTACCTTCATTGTCACTTGTGTCATTCCTCCTGTTAGAATTCTCTTTTTGGCGATAGAATACTTCTTTTCTTAAGGACAAGCTTAAATTTCACACTTTCCTGTGGAGCCTTTCCTGATCTCTTAGCCTTTACTGATTTTTTTTCCTATTTCATCTGAACTCAAATCAGCATTTATGAAATGCCAGACACTCTGTGTGGCATTGTGGGAGATAGAAAGGTAAAATAAGTCCCTGACAATAGAGATAAGCTGAAATTGTGAATATGCATTCTGAGCTAAGGGAGCAGCATGAGCAAAGACTAGAGACAATAGAATGGAATGTGTGTTTGGGTAAAATCTTAGAGCCCGTGGACCTTACTTATTTGGTCTAAATATTATCTAACAGTTCTCGTGATAGTAGGCTACCATATAATATGCAGTTATGGTTCATTTGTTATTTATTGACTATTTAGGTTCCATTTCTTTTTCTTAATAGTACTGCAGGTTTTGGAGTAGTCCATCTCTGTTACTGGATAGTTTTGGTGCTAAGGGAAATCTCAGTACATGTGCTCCACAAAATAGGCCAAAAGGATCTGGTCTTTCTTATTACTCCAATAAAACTGAAGAGCAGTGGCCACATGATGTAAGGTCAACCAGCTTACATTCTCTTTTGTTCCTGACTTGACTTTTTATCTTTTTTTTTTTTTCTTTTTATGGCCACAACTGCAGCATACGGAATTCCTAGGCTACAGGTTGAATTGGAGCTGCAGATGCAGGCCTCTGCCACAGCCACAGCCATGCTGGATCCTAGCCACATCTTCGACCTTGCAGCAACACTGGATCCTTAACCCACTGAGTGAGACCTCATGGATACTAGCCGGGTTCTTAACCCACTGAGCCATAAAGGGAACTCCAACTTTTTTCTTTCCAGTCTAGATCCTTTTTTACCCATCACTCCAATCTCAAGTTTCTTGACTCCTTCTCATCTGTTCCCCTTGCCATGACAAAGCCCCCACTGTTGTTTCTGCTGTAGGTGTTCCATTCCCCTTACTCACTGGAATACCTATAGACTGAACTCTATTTGCATGTACTCTTGTGCTTCTATCTCTATAGAGAAAGTATGTCCCTTTGGTCCAAGACTAGTTCTTTCACCCGGGCCTTAGATCCTTTCCCCTCCCACCTTTTTTTTTTTTTTTTTTTCCTTTTTAGTGCTGCACCCATGGCATATGGAAGTTCTCAGGCTAGGAGCTACAGCTCCCGGCCTATACCACAACCACAGGATCCGAGCTGCATCTGCAACCTATGCCACAACTTGTGGCAATGGCGGAATCTTTAATCCACTGAGCAAGGCCAGGGATTGAACCCGTATCCTCATGGATACTAGTTCTTAACCCGCCGAGCCACAATGGGAACTCTCCCCACTTATTTTGGTCCTTTCTGTATCAGTCATTTCCTTCCTCTCCTATATATTTGAACTCTCTCAAATGTCTTTTCTTCTTACTGTATAATTATGGTAAGAATTATACCTCACCCTGCTAGGGAGGAACTTTCTTTGACCCAACTTCTCCCCAAAACTATCCAATTTCCCATTTCTCTTAATATTCAAGCTTCTGAAAGGAATGGAATGAATTTACTGTCTACATGTCAACAAGTCATTGATTCTTCATCTTCCTATCGTTAGGAAAGACTTCTGAAAGAAGGAGGGCTTCCTTTCTGTGCCCTCCTCAGCACTGAATCAGTTTTTTCTGAAGTCATTAATGACCTCCATATTGCAAAGTTTAATGGGGCTCTTGTTATAATCATATATTTGACATTTTCCAATCCTTTATTATTTTTTGTTTGTTTGTTTTTAGGTCCTCACCCGTGGCATATGGAGGTTCCCAGGCTAGGGGTCAAATCAGAGCTGTAGCTGCTGGCCTACACCACAGCTCATGGCAACTCTGGATCCTTAACCAACTGAGCAAGGCCAGGGACCGCACCTGTATCCTCATACAGTCAAATTTGTTAACTGCAGAGCCATGACGGGAACTCCATTCTCTATTTATTTATTTTTTTTAAAAACTTACTGGAGTTTAGTTGACTTACAATATTGTGTTAGTTTCAGGTGTACAACGAAGTGTGTGTGTGTATATACATGCTTTTTCAGATTCTTTTTTTTTTTTTTTTTTGTCTTTTTGTTGTTGTTGTTGCTGCTGCTATTTCTTGGGCCGATCCTGCGGCATATGGAGGTTCCCAGGCTAGGGGTTGAATCGGAGCTGTAGCCACCGGCCTACGCCAGAGCCACAGCAACGTGGGATCCGAGCCGCGTCTGCAACCTACACCACAGCTCACGGCAACACCGGATCGTTAACCCACTGAGCAAGGGCAGGGATTGAACCCGCAACCTCATGGTTCCTAGTCGGATTCGTTAACCACTGTGCCACGACGGGAACTCCTTTTTTCAGATTCTTTTCACACATAGGCTATCACAGAGTGTTGAGTAAATTTCCATATGCTATACCTTTATTCTCTTTTATTTGTTATTTAAAAACTTTTAAAAATAATAGGCAAAGTCATTTGACATTCTGAATTTACTGGTGATAAAACAGTTATTGTATATATGAATGTTCCTTAGTGAATACTGAATGTAAAGTTTGTTTTGTTTTAAAATTTTGTAATTGAGGTATAATTCACATACCATAAAATTCACCATTTTAAAGTGTACAATTTATTGGTTAAAGTAGAGCCGCAGAGTTGTGAACCATTACCACTATCTAATTCCAGAATATTTTCATATTGCCCAGAAGAAATCCTGTACTCATTAGCAGTCATGCCTCAAATCCCCCTCCCCATGGGCTCTATCAACTACTAATCTGCTTTCCATTTCTATGGATTTGCCTATTCTGGATAGTTCATATAAATGGAATCATATGTATCTGGGCTGCCAACATAATATTTTCAAGATTCATCCTTATTATAGCTTGTATGATACTTTATTCCTTTTTATGGCTGAATAATAGTCCACTATAAGAACATACTACTTTTTTTTAAATCCATCCATCCATTTTGGTGATCATGCTTCTATGAACAATAGTGTACATATTGAACACCTGTTTTCACTTCGTTTGAATATATATCTAGGAGTGAAATTTGCTTGCATAAAATTGTAATTCCGTTTAACTTTTTGAGAAACTGCCAAACTTGTCCACAGTTGCTGAACCTTTTTCTGTTCTCATTAGCAGTGTATGAGAATTCCAATTTCTTCACATCCTCACCAATACTTGTTATTATTTATCTTTTTTAAAAATTAAAGTGTAGGAGTTCCCGTCGTGGCACAGTGGTTAACGAATCCGACTAGGAACCATGAGGTTGCGAGTTCGGTCCCTGCCCTTGCTCAGTGGGTTAACGATCCGGTGTTGCCGTGAGCTGTAGTGTAGGTCGCAGACATGGCTCAGAACCTGTGTTGCTGTGGCTCTGGCGTAGGCCGGTGGCTACAGCTCCGATTGGACCCCTAGCCTGGGAACCTCCATATGCCTTGGAAGCGGCCCAAGAAATAGCAAAAAGAGCAAAAAAAAAAAAATTAAAGTGTAGTTCTTTTACAATTTTTTGCCAATTTCTGCTATACAGCAAAGTGACTCAATCATACATATATATGCTTTTAAAATATATTATTTTCCATCATGATCTATTCCAGGAGACTGGATGTAGTTCCCTGTGGATAGTAGGACCTTGTTGTTTCCAATAGTGTAAGAGGTTTCCTTTTTTTCCATACCCTCTCTAGCATTTGTTATCTGTAGTACCACTTCACACCAATCAGAATGATGGCTATTCTGATTGGTGTGAAGTGGTACCTCATTGCAGTTTTAATTTTCATTTCTACAATAATTAGTGATGTTGAGCATCTTTTCATGGACCTAATGGCCATCTGTATGTCTTCTCTGGAGAAATGTCTGTTTAGGTCTTCTGCCCATTTTTCACTTGGGTTTGTTTTTTTTGTTGTTGTTGAGTATGATTACTTGTCTTTATGATTTTGTCCATCCTAATGGTTGTGAAGTGGTGCCTAATTATTGTTTTGATTTGCATTTCCCTGAAGGCTAAGGATATTGAGCATTCTCATGTGCTTATTGGTTGTTTGTGTATCTTCCTTGGAGAGATATCTATTCAAATCACTTGCCCATTTTAAATTGCATCATGTGTCTTCTTATTGTTGAATTGTAGGAGTTTCTGATGTTTTCTAGATACTGAACCCTTTTTAGAGCTATGATTTGCAACTCTTCCCTCCCATTCTCTATGCTGTAGTCTTTTATTCTCGAATTCTCTCTTCTTGTTTCTGTGGCAGTGGACTTTCTTGTTTGTTTGCCTACCCCTGTGGCTGTTCCTTCTCAGGTTCTTTTATTTTTTTATTCAAAAATATTTTTGCCTGCACCTGTGGCATGTGGAAGTTGCTGGGCCCGTGATCAAACCCATGCCACAGCAATGACAATGCTGGATCCTTAACCCACTGCACCACAAGAGAAATCCGAAACTGGTCTTTTTTGAGACCTTAGCTTTCTGTTACCATAGCTATTCATTTATTGAGAGGATTCTGTTCTTGGAGGGACCTGGGCTCATGTGTGGGGAATGAAAGATGAATTGTGCTCTGTCAGACATGCTGTCTTACTGTTTCCATTTTACTCCAGTGGGGTATTGCAAGGTTGTGGCCTTGTTACAAGTGGGACAATGGATTGGAAGAACAGGGCAAAGAAACTTTTCAATCAGGAATCATTAAACATGGCCCTGGGAGATCACACAATGGTGGAATTGAGGAGAATTTAAAGAGACTGTCCTATTCAGGCCCTCTGACTTAAAGTAGGTGAATTCTAAAGCATTCGTGACAAATGGTCATTAAGGATATTCAATGCAGATGGGATGAAAAAGTATAAACAATATGTATAAAAGTACAAAAATCATGCATGCCGGGTAGTCTACATGTGTACTTCAATATAGAGAAGAGAGAAATTAGGAAATGACTCACAAAGGTACAACTCTCTGTATAGAACCTTGTTTTCTCATTGCCTTCCATTAACACATGGGAGGCTTCATTCTTCAGAGAACAGAGAACTTTTTCAGGTGTGGAGTCAAAGAAAAGAAAGAATTAGAGAGCAAAGAAAGACTCTAAAGTTGCTCCTAGAATCTGGGTGGTGAGCCAACTGCCTTGGGAAAGACCCATATCAGCTGGATGAGTTACACTGCTTCAGGTTGCTAATGAATGAGCTTGAATTCTATAATGGGTCTATGGATATAAAATCTGAAGACTCAGCTTGGAACATAGTGTTGAAAAAGATTTTTCATTCCACATGGAATATTGTGGTAAGGTAGATATATGCATTTGGCAGCCCGAAGTCAGGATTTGAATCCCAGCACTGTCATTTACCACTAATCTCCTCCTACTCTTCTCCATTTCCTCATGTTACAAAATAAAAAATCGTAAGATATCTATGCTGTAAAGTTTTTATGGAAATCAAAGAGGAAATGTGTATGAACCTGATAGCACAGTTTTTGGTATGTACCAAATGCTCACTTGGTATGGAAATGCTATAAAACTTGGTTGTGATGATTATTGTACAACTATAAATGTAATAAAATTCATTGAGTAATTAAAAAAAAATAAATGTTAGCTCCAGAAGCAGTAGTATAGTGTTGTTTTAATTATTATTGTGTTCTACCAAAGAGGTGGTGAAGAAGCAAAGGGGGGAAATCTTGGTCAATCTTAATTGGATGAAATTTGATATTTCTGGAGGTGTGATGTTGGTAATGAAAAATGGCTCCCAATAGTGTAAAGTGGGTACCTGGATTCTATCACATTTCTAGTATTAGACAACATATGCCCTTTACATGGGGGTTATAGCCATCACATCAAATTTAGCTTAAAAAACATCTCCATTGTCTTAATACTTTAGGTTCCAACTCTTCTTACAAAAATCAAACCAAACCAAAAAAAAAAAAAAGTACTGAAAACTATATTTTACCTCTGATATCTCTCTCTCTCTCTCTCTTTTTTTTTTTGTCGCACCCATGGCATGCACAAGTTCCCCGGCCAGGGAGCAAACCCACACCACAGCAGTGACAATGCTGGATCCTTTTCCCACTGTGCCATCAGGAAACTCCTACTTCTGATTCTTATCTTAAAAAATATTGTAGGAGTTCCCGTTGTGGCGCAGTGGTTAACGAATCCGACTAGGAACCATGAGGTTGCGGGTTCGGTCCCTGCCCTTGCTCAGTGGGTTAACGATCCGGCGTTGCCATGAGCTGTGGTGTAGGTTGCAGACACGGCTCGGATCCCTCGTTGCTGTGGCTCTGGCGTAGGCCGGTGGCTACAGCTCCGATTCAACCCCTAGCCTGGGAACCTCCATATGCCGCGGGAGCGGCCCAAGAAATAGCAACAACAACAACAACAACAACAACAATAATAATAACAGAAAAAATATTGTAGTTCCCTCTTCCCACCACCAAATTGTTGACACTTTGCCAATGAATTAGATGTGTTTTTTGTTGTTGTTGTGTTTGTGGGAGAGGGCGAGCGTGTCCCCCTACTCTTCCGCCATCTTGCCTTCCTCCCCAATGAATTAAATAAATAAAGGAGAAAAGACAAAAAAGAAATAATCATGTTGTACCAGAAACATCTGGTGTTTCCATCTGATGGGTCTGTGATTTACAAGCAAGAGAAAGGAGTTCATGAATAATTAGGTACTTGTAATCTGACTGTTGGCTAGATTAAGAAAATGCATGTAATAGGTTTTAGCCTCAGTTTGAGGGAATTGCTTTAAAAACCACTTCCTGATAATCATATACAGTCGAGTTAGCTATTCTCCTATGTGTACTAAGGGTTTTTATTCAGAGTGGCTCGATTAAAATTGGTTTTCTGTAATGCATCAGGGCTTGGTAATGAAGTAAGTGATTTTCTCAAATAGCATTGAGATGATACCAAGTGCTCTGTGTGCTTTTCATGGCTTCACCACAATTTTAAATTTGAACCTGAATGTGTTAACCAAGATTTCTCTGGACTAGTGTAAGCAGCAACTACTAGGCAGGGTATTATAGTAGGTAAGATTATAGATGGAAGAGTTATAGATCTGCTTTTCTGTTTATTTTTTTATTGTGATAAAATATACATAACGTAATGTTTATCATTCTAACCAGTTTTAGGTGTACAATTCAGTGGCATTAAGTACATTCACAATGTGCAACCATCATTGATTGCTATTCACTTCCAAAATGTCTTCTTCCTCACAAGTTGAAACTCTGGACCCATGAAACAATAACTTCCCAGCGTACCCTCCCCCTAGGCAACCACCGTCTTACTTTGTTTCCATGAATTTGACTACTTTAGATGGCTCATGAGTGGAATCATACAGCATTTGTCCTTTTGTGACTGGCTTATCTCACTTAGCACATTGTCCTCAAGGTTCATCCGTGTTGTAGCATGCATCAAAATTTCATTCGTTTTAAGGCTGAATATTATTCCACTATATGTATATATCACATTAGTTTATCCATTCATCCATTGATAGACACTTAGATTACTTCCATCTTTAGGCTATTGCAAATAATGCTGCTATGAACATAGGTGTACAAATATTTATTTGAGTCCCTGCTTTTAATTCCTTTGGGTATATACCCAAAAGTGGAATTGCTGGATCAGAGAGTAATTCTATTTTTTTTTGCCACACCCACAGAATGAAGTTCATGTGCCAGGGATTGAACCTGCGCCACAGCAGTGACTTGAGCCACAGCAGTGACAGGGCCAGATCCTTAACATCTTAGGCCACTAGGGAACTCATATTTTTACTTTTTTGAGGAAGCACCAAACTGTTTTCCATAGCAGTTGCACTATTTTATATTCCTACCACCTATGCACAAGGATTCCAATTTCTCTACATCTTTGCCAGCACTTGTTCTTTTCTTTTTCTTCCTTCCTTCCTTCCTCCCTCCCTCCCTCCCTCTCTCTCCCTTTCTTTCTTTCTTTCTTTCTTTCTTTCTTTCTTTCTTTCTTTCTTTCTTTCTTTCTTTCTTTCTTTCTTTCTCTCTTTCTTTCTCTCTTTCTTTCTCTCTTTCTATAATAGTCATCCTCATGTGTGTAAAATGGTATCTCTTTGTGGTTCTGATTTGCATTTCCCTAATTATTAGTGACAGATTGAGCATCTTCTCTTGTGCTTCTTTGTCATTTTTATGTCTTTGAACAAATGTCTATTTAAGTCCTTTGTGGCCATTTTTTAAATTGGATTGTTTGGTTTTTTTGGTTGTTAGTTGTAAGAATTCTTTATGTATTCTAGATATTATTTCCTAATTCAGATTTGCAAATATTTTCCCCATTCTGTGGGTTGTCTTATTCTGTTGTTAGTATCCTTTGATGCACATATTTTTAGATTTTGATAGTCTAATTTCTCTGTTTTTTCTTTTGTTTACCAATGCTTTTGGTGTCATATCCAAGAAATCATTGCTAAATCCAATGTCATGAAGCTTTTATCCTACTTTTTTATTCTTTTTTATTTTTTTATTTTTTTGGTCTTTTTGCCATTTCTTGGGCCGCTCCCGCGGCATATAAAGGCTCCCAGGCTAAGGGTCTAATCAGAGCTGTAGCTGCCAGCCTACGCCAGAGCCACAGCAACGGGGGATCCGAGCCTTGTCTGCAACCTACACCACAGCTCACGGCAACGCCGGATCCTTAACCCACTGAGCAAGGGGCAGGGATCGAACCCTCAACCTCATGGTTCCTAGTCGGATTCGTTAACCACTGCGCCACGATGGGAACTCCTATCCTACTTTTTTAAAAGAAGTTTTATAGTTTTAAGCTCTTCAACTTAGGCCTTTGCTCCATTTTGAAATAATTACACTATATGCTGTAAAGTAAGTGTCCAACTTCATTATTTTGCAGGTGGATATTCAATTTTCTCAACACAAATTGTTGAAAAGGCTGTCATTTCCCCACTGAAAAATAATATATGTAAAACATTCAGCATACTGCTTGCCGAAAGTACGTAAGAAAGGATAGTTATTTAAAATATTTGGAGTCCCCCGATGGCCTAGTGGTTAAGGATCTGGCATTGTCACTGCTGTGGAACGAGTTTTATTCCTGGCCAGGAACTTCCACATGCTACAGGCACAGCCAAAGGAAAAAAAAAAATTCATATTAATTGCATAGCTCCTCTTAACAAATTAAATGGTAGATAATCGGGTCTCTCTTCAGATATGAGCCACAGGTTGGTGTGGCTGTGGAGTTACCTTGAACTGAGTAGCCCTCAACTGGGAGATGCACAAGAAAGCACAGCCATCTTTACCACTTGTAAATTGCTGAAACTAACTGCCTTATTTCTGGCACCACGGAGACAAAGGCTAGATGAACACTGTTCCTAGGATGCTTAAAGGAGAAAATGAGGATTTTATGGTAAAGTGGAGGGCGGAAGGCAGACATCAGGCAGGCAGCTCCTTAGGTCTGAAAGGAACAAAATCAGTATCACCATGATTGATTCTATAACCACTCTGCTGATACCAGGCCTGTCAGGGGGATTAGAGGGATCTGGATCATTGAGGGTCTGACAAGTGCTATATGCCAACCTTTGGACTAAGAGACTTACGTATATTCTAATTCAGTCTTCACAGTTTCCCTGCAAAGTAGATTTTACCCCCATTTTACAGATGAGGAAACAAGCTCTGAGAGATTAAATAACAGACAGAAAATAGCAGACCTGGGATTTAAACCCAGGTCTATTTTGACTCTAAGGCTTATGATCTGAAGCAACATAGATTTTATTTAGTTTCCTTTTCAAATTCCAGCCATCCTGGTAAGTATGAGAATAGCTAATACAATTTTTTTGGACTCAAGTAATGTTTTATTTTGTTGGCATTTTCTGATACATAACTGCCAAATCCTTGCATTGTCACCATGTCCTGTTCTGTTGTTTTAACTGGCAGGTTGGAGGTTCCAAAGCTGCTATCAAACAGTTTTTCTGAGAAATGTAAAATTTTCTAAATTATAAGTCTATGCATTTTAGTAATTTGTGGTAGCAATTATAAAATGCAGAAGCAATTATATGCTATTTGTAGTCTGGTGCATTTGGCAAGATCTGTGGTAGCTGGGAGAGTGTACACATGTTTATATGTATGTGACAATACATGACATCAGTAGAAAACTTCTGTGTCAGTAAAGCAGACATTGAGGAAGTTGGCTTTAAAATTTCCAATGAAAATCATGTTATTCTGGTGCTGGTTCTTGGACCAGTTCGTTTTAAACTCTGACCATTTTTATAAATTCATACTGTTTTTTACGGTAATAAGGGCAGAAAATGTAGCGGGTTCATCAAAAAGTTATTACCTTTACCAAAGGATGAAATGAAGGAATATTTTTCTGTGAGATTGGTGCATCTTCATAGAAAGATAGCTTGATGGATGCATGTGTACATATTATGATATAGCAGGAGTAATGCCAGGACTTCCATGGGTGCATTCTATGTGGACTATGAGAGGACAAGAACTCAAACTTCAGAGCTGAACTGCATGGCTGGCTTTGCAACCTTGAGCAAGTTACTTAAGGAAAGCAGGGCTTAAAGTTTATATGAAAAGTGGGAATAATAACATGCTATCTATCTAATAAGGTGGTTATAAATATAAAATAATACATGCAGAGTACTTAGAAAAGTTCACAGAAAGTGTTCAATAAGTGTTAGCTATTGTGATTGTTATTGTTGACTTCTGTTGTTATTATTATTGTTAGTAGTAGTAGTAATAAGGTAGATGTGCCACAGACTGATAAGGGGTGGAGAGCCAATACATATAGCCACAGAATTTTAGCTTTTGATACTAGAAGGCCTAGGTTTGATGACTGCTCTTACTATTTATTAGCTGTGTGACTTAGAACTTGTCTGGTTATTCCTTCATTTGTAAAATGAATAAAATCGTACTACTAATGTTAACATTAGAGAATTATTGTGAAGACCAAATTGAAATCACATATGTTAAAGTACTTGGTAAAGGAAGTACTATATGTTATGTATGTATTTACTGACACTCTTTTAAAGAACCCAAGAGCATTGAGAATAATTTATTTAAAATGACAAAACATTGATGCTGCCACAATTCATATAATATAAAAGATAAACCAAGAGTAAAGAGCCTTGAATTATTATTTATATTATTTGTTGAGTGTTTTCTTTGTGCTAACTATGTGATAGGGAGTTTATAAATCTTGCTTCATGTATTCCTTGTAACAGCTCTGCTAGTATGACTGTAAGGAAAGAGCATCTCAGAGTGAGGACAACATGTGCAAAGGCCCTGGGGCAGGAGGGAGATGAGACATTTAAGTAGAATTGCAGATAAAATACTGAGTGCTCAGTTAAATTTGAATTTCAGGTAAACTAAATTCTTAGTAGAAATTAGAATATATCATGTAATATTTGAGCCATACTTCTACTAAAATTGCTGTTTATCTGAAATTCATATTTAACTGGGCATTCTGTATTTTTATTTGCTAAATCTGGTAACCCTAACTTAAGAAACTGAAAAAAGGCCAGAGTAGCTGTGAAACTGACAGCATTAATGGCCTGAACCTAGCCAGAACACAAACTGGAACTTGAACCCATGTGCTGATACTCAAACCCAGCCAAAACCCAGATTGGGACTTGAACCTATGGTTTTAAATTAGAATCACTCACCCAGTGTCTGGACTTACTGAGGTTCAGGTTCTTCATGGCTCTTTATAGAAGGAATTCAGCAAGAGACAAAGTGATATGCAAGAAATAGATTTATTAAGATAGGATGCTTGTGAGAGATGCAAGCCGGCAGGCAAGGAAGCTCTGCCCCTGGATCTGGTGGGCTGCAGTTTTATCATCCAAGGGGAGTGGGGGTCAGAAAAGACCACCTCTTCTTTTCTGGGCGTAGTAGCTCCTCCTTGGGGTCCCATAAGGTGTGTATTCAAATCAGCAGAAGGGTGGTTCTCAAACACCTGCTCTTGGTCTGAATCTGAATATAGGCCTCATCCCATCCCCTACTCAACGACCTGAGGCGATTTTCGCACCTCCACTAGTCAAGCAAGCCTAGCTTGTTCTGATGGCTTTTTTGACAATTTATTAACTCACAGTGATCTTCTAAAGTCCCCTAAATTTCCCTCTTTGTCTATAGTCCCTTATTGGGACTTCTACAACTACCTGTGCCTACTCCATCCTTATCAGCTGGATTAGAGAAGGTAAGAGGGAACCTTGTATGGTAAGAGGTTCAGAGAGCTTCTAAATTGGAGATTCTGGAAATGTCTTAGAGATGGAAAAGAAGCTTCATGCCCTACTACTTTTTTTTTTTTTTTTAACATATATAAAAAAAAAGATGGCGTTCTCTGGTGGCTTGGTAGGTTAAGGATCTGACACTATCACTGCTGTGGTTCTGGTTACTGGTGTGTCGTGGGTTTCATCCCTGACCTGGGAACTTCTGCATGCCACAAATGCAGTAAAAAAAAAAAAAAAGCTTTTAAAGAAACAAAAGAAAACAAAACCCAGAACAAACAAACATAAATAGTAATCAAGTAAATAAAATGTTTCTCTGAGTTCTGGGACCCGGTCTAGGAAGTTAATCAAAGCCAAAGAGGAAGTCATTGGAACCTCCAGTATGTAGCTGGTTGGGTCAGAAGTATAGGTGACAACATGAACTTACAGTTGTCTTCTGAAAAAAGTAGGGGCACAGTCTTACAGGATTGAACCCTTACCCTGTGGGATCTGATGTCATCTCCAGGTAGATAGTGTCAGAATTGAGTTAAATTGTAGGACTCCCAGCTAGTGTCAGAAAACTGCTTGGTGTGGGGGAATGAACCCATACACTCAAATTGGTGTCAGAATTGTGGATACCCTTAATAAATGCCTTTCTTCTATTTTCAACCATAGTAAAAATGTTGCTGGGAAAAATTTAAAACCTAGTAAAGAACCCGAGGAAGCCAAAATATGTAAGTTTCGATGTGAATAAGAACTATTTCTTCTTTACCACTGTATCCCCTGTGCCTGGAATAATGACTAATACATAGTAGGCTCTCCACAAATAATAGCTATTACTATTTTTGTATAATGTGTATCAAAACACATGATAACAGAGTCATTGAATTCTTATGAAAGAATATTAGATACTGCATACAATAGTTCCTGAAATGGTTTCATTAAATTTTGAGTGCGTATAAATGTGAGGCTTGCTAAATTATAGCCTGCCTGGTCTATTTAGTTCAATTGTCAGGGTCAATAGGAAAATGGTAACTCTATTAACTTGTGTAAGCAATGCAATTGTGGTATCTATCTGGGGACTAGATATTGGGAACCTACTTACTGACATATTTATAAGGTTAGGGCTATTATTTCTTTACTTTTATTGGCTTATAGCAAGCTTCTCAGTAGAATTACATTACTTGCTATGAAATAAACAAGTGAATACCCAAACATGCTTCCTTTGTCTCTTTGTAGTATGTGAAATAATAGTCCCCCACCCCAAGACCCCTCCCCAAGGATGAGGAAAGAGTAGTTCTTATCTCAGAGAAATTCTTAAAACCGAAGAACTGGAGTTGAGTTTGCCACATCTTTATGGGAAATGTGACTTATTGAATTTATTATACTATTTGTGCTCCTGCAACAAAGAAAACTCCCTATTTGGTGAGGTAGTGTCATACAAAAGCATTGGATTTGGAGTAAGAAGGCTTTGGTCCCACTATCTCCTGTGTGAGTCTCCTTATTGCATAGGATGTTAAGAAGTTCAAAAGGAAATGATGACTATTTGTTCATTCATTCCTTACAAAGATATTATTGGGTTATTAGTTTATGTGAAGTATTGTGCATAAGATGCTGGTGCAGAAAATAGTGACAGTGAAGACAGTGAAGAAAATAGTAACCCGGCCCTGATGTAACTTAATAGTCTCATGGTAGACAATCAGTATATAAGTAAATATGTGTTCACAAAGGGCCATGAAGTGTGCTGTGAGGGAATAACAGAGGAGGACCTGCTTTAATTGAAATGCATAGAAATGGCCCTGCTAAGGTGGTAGCAGAGATTGGAGGGTCCCACACCAAGTAGGAAGAACACTTGTGTGGAGGTCGTGGAGGTCGTGAAGCAACTTGGAATGTCAAAGGAACTGAGGAAGGAGCAGAATGACCTGAAAGTAGTGAGTAAGGTGGAAAGTTATATACGATGAGGTTGTAAAGGCAGGAGGATCCATGTCTTCCTGGTCATAGTTTAGCAGCAGTTTGGATTCTGCAAACCTCTAAGGAGTGCAAACTCCTAAGATAGGATGGAGTTTGGCATGTTCAGATGCAAGAGGATATTAGTGGGACTAGAGCATGGTGGGAGTGAATGGGAAGTTCGTGGGGATCTAGAGTTTGGATTTTATGTTAGCGCCTGAGATTAATGTACAGAGAACGAGAGATTGATGATGTGAGATAACCAAAGAGGCACAGGTGGCATAGTGAGAAGAATGGGATACACATAGTACAAGTGGAAGGTTTGGGCTTTGTGAGAACTTTATCCACTTTAACAGGAGAAAAGAGAAAATGTGTGCTGATGGAGATCAGCTTATAAATTTACTGGTGGGACGAGGGGAGGTGCCCACCTCTTATGGTACCTTTTTCAGTGAGTGTGGAGCAAGGTCATCTGATAGAGGGCAAAGGAGGATGGTAGGAAAAGTATGAGGAGAGAAAAAAATATATAAAATTGTTGTCCTGGAAAATAAGCCTAGTGAGAAAGGTAGTAGATTTCAAACAGTCAGCATTTAGTATTTAGTATTGTTTGAGGTCTGTGATCATCAATTTAAGTGCAGCGTGTCAGCAAGATTTGTGATTTCCTCTAGGAACATTCAGCTGCTCAGGTGCAAATTCAGGGCAGGTAAATAGTTGAATTTACCCAGGATCAAGCATTTGCCAGACTAGTTTACTGACCAAGTGAGAGAAGCAAGGATATTGAGGAAGTGATTATAAGAATAGGCCATTGAATATGCTGAATTCAGGGATTGGGGGGGGGACAAGAAGACAGGAAGAGGTGAGAACAGGCTCAATATATTGGAGTCTTAATGAAGTTCATGCATTTATTCATTCAACAAAGAATTTGAGGGGTTAATATATACAATATAATTAAATTTTTAAGAAAATAAAATTAAATATAAAATTTATTAAAATTAAATATAACTATAAATGTAAAAGACTGATGGACTAGAGAAGACAGAAATCATGATATATGATATTCACTGGAAGTAAAGGGCAAGTACAAAAGGTAAAGGGCTCATTGGGGACAGCAGGGACATGTTTTTGATGTAGCTTTTAAACTTTTCAATATATTTTATATATGACTACACAATCATTCTTGCCTTTTTTATCAGGCTTCCAGTTTGAATATTACCAATAGAAAGTAGCTTTACTGTTCAAAAAGTTCATCATTCTTGTCTTTGACCTTTTGCCTCTGGCCTCCTTGGAGCTGGGCCAGGAAATAATTTTAGAATTAATTGCTTAAACTCTCCAACTGTCCTGCTGAGCTACTGCCAGTCCATAACTATCTCATAAGAAAGGAATAAGATATAGTGCTTAAGGATATATATCAAAATCTTAGAAAATTTTATATTGCTATAATCATCAAATAGCTTTCATTTCATACGAATTATTGTTAAGAAGAAAAATCCATACTTGAGATTTGTGTAGAATTCTCAGATATAAAATCACTTTTCTATAACTTATTCATTTAACAAATATTCATAAGTGCCTGCTACGTGCCAGGTTAAGTGGCTAGTGTCAAACAAGACAGTAAAGGCCCCTGCCCTAAAGAATCTTACCCTGTGCGCAGGCCTTATGATTGTGTAGGGAGGGTGGTTTTACAGATGATGATAATGAAACTCAGATTACTCAACTTGGACTAGCAGCCAGGTCTTCAGACCCCCAGTTGTGTCTTCTGTTCTGCACTATTTCCTTATTACGGTAATACTTGCCTTTAGTGATCACTTTTGGATAAATCTGAAGGATTTTTGACCACATAGTTCACCCATAGGCCTGAATTCATTCCAATTTTGTGTACATGGCTGTGGGGTATCTTAAGAAGGTTCTCCACCATGACTTAAATCACTAGAGTATATATTGTACTTCGTGATTTAGATTATGCTGCAAACTTTAGGGGTAGGGGAGAGGAAACAAGCATAATCACACACAACTAAATACTTGTTCTCTGTTCCCTGATTCCAGTCTTCATTACTGTTCCTGTCCTAGGAGCCCATTCTGCCTTTCCATCTCATGGTTAGGCGATAATCTACTCCATAGACCACTGACCTTGCCCACTGTTCAAGGGGAAGAAATTTTCCTCTATCCTTCTAGGCACTTCTAGCTCATCTAATAATTAAAATTGACATGAGACATATTAATAGGAGAAAATCAAAGTTTAATAACGTATATACATGTGCAGACTGAAAAAAAAAGTTGCCTGCCATTTCTGCAAACAAAGAATGTTGTGATGGAACATGATGGAGGATAATGTGAAAAAAAGAATGTATATAAATGTATAACTGGATCACTTTGCTGTATAGCAGGAATTGACAGAACATTGTAAATCAACTATAATAAAGAAATTTTTTAAAAAAGAATGTTGCCTGCTAATCCAGCAAACAATGAATATTACCTGTCATCAAGCCATCAGCCACTGCAGCCCACTCCTCCTCACCCTCCCACCACAGTGCTCCTTTAGGGAAATTCAGGATGGAGAAAAACAAGATGCTGGCCTTGGTAGTTAAGATGCATATTAAAGGGATAATTTCAATGAGCCCAGACTATTGCATCTTCCCACATATAGAAAAACACTAAAATCATTAACTTGAGATGTCTGGTTTTTGTGATTAGCAGCCATCTTTTAATGTTAAACTACATGTTGTTTTTCAGCAAAAATCCTTTGTATATCCTGGTTCCTTCCCTTGCTTCTGTGGAACTGTTCCTGTTCCTCAAAGCTATCTGAGAGGCTGTTTATAGTCCTCAGTAAAATCCCCAAGTAAAACATAACTCACAACTTTTAGATTGTGCATTTTTCCTCAGTCTACACATGGGAGAGACCTAAGAAAACTGATAACGCACCAAAATGTCCAAAGCCCTCACCTTAAATACAAAAGAGAACATTGAGGTTGGGGAGAGTCAGTTAAGGCTGGTCTCCGGGAAAAGCACAGTAAAGGAGGGCGATTCGAATGCAGATTTAATCTGTTGAGTTTCTAGAGATGTGGTCTTCCTCTTCTTCCTGAACTGCCAGGGAGACACCCTTAAAATGGAGATTTCCCTTACAAATGTAAATGTTCCTTACGGAAGGGTGACTCCTTGGTTTTCAGAGTTTTTCTCAAGCCTGATGTTTCTTAGGAAATAACCTGCTGAAAATACTTAATATTCCAAAGAGACATACTTTGGGGTGGCAAATTCTGCTCCCTACACCACCATCAAACCTATTACCAATTTAGGCAAAATTACCTTTGCCTTCCTCTCCTAATTTCCTTAGCCCAGTATTTGCCAGGTATATGCCTTATCCGTGCATCTCAGGTACCTATGCTCTACTTGTGAATTTTAAGACTACAGCTGAGCCCTAAAATCTCACCTATACAATACTCTGTGCCCAGCAAATGTGCAAATGCCATTTCCTGGCTAGAACCTGTGTTGGGCATTTTTGAGCCTCTTTTGCACCTTAGCTAAATTGTGTCAATCTGATCTTCAGGGAATATCTCAGTTTTACCCTTTTCTCTTTCTGTTGCCACCACTCTAATTCAGGCCCCTGGTGTGAATATACCCTTAACTCCCTTTCCTCCTCTCCTTGTTATTCTCATAGTAAAATCACAATCGTAGTAATATCCTGCCTGCTTGGTGTTTGTTGCAGTGAAAGAAGCTAGAGAAAAACACATGACCTCGTCTCACTTTAAATTCGTGACTATAGAGCTCAAGTTAGACCGTCCTAGTCCATTTTCTCTCTCCCTTCTCTAGATTTCTTTTCATACTTCCTCTCTCCCTAACCCCCCAACACCACTGCCCCATCTTCACTCTGCTGAGAACTTTGCTTCCTATGTTTGCATAGCATGCCTTTTCTGACAGTCTCTCTCTCTTCTGCCCTAGGAGATGGCTAATTTGAGCCACATTCTTTGGAGAGCAAATAATTTTTGTTATTCAGTTGGTTCTAGTATTTAGTTTACCTGTCTGCACTTCAGAAGTCCTCACCATTTAAGCTGCACAGATCAACCTGTGCTTGCATTTCTTGTTCTGGAAAGGGAGAATCCTCACACCTGCCATTTTCACTCACTCACAGGAACATTCTGTGAGCATTTGTCTGTACTCTGACCCGTTTAAATCTTAGGGTACAAAGAAACAGACTTGCCATCCACATTCTTTCCTAGATTAATGCACAGTACTACAGAAGATAACTTTGGACTGGAGATTCAGTGATTACTTTTTTTTGGCTCCAAAGTATATGCTCTGCAGTTTGATATTCAAGAAAAATACCATATGCATTGTAGCCTGGACTAGCTTCTACTTAAACCTTAGTGTGCCCTGTTTTAATATTTCTCCATGTAATAACATTGCACATTTCGGAGCAAATAAAATAAGAATGAGCTTTAATTTTCAAAAATTATTCCTTTCATTAGTAAAGAGTTCTTTTTATGTTAAGTGGGCCCTGGGTAGATTTGAAATGATTTGACAAATGTAAATTCAGTTTATACCGCTTTTCAGGAACATACAAACATTTGTGAAAAGTGAGCCATGCTTGTACAGACAGGCCCTGATTTTCATCACTGTGATGTTCCTGGAAACTGCATCATAAAATGGATCATATCCTACAGGAACAATATTATAATTGGGGGTTGTATACCTGACCAAAGACTCCGCATCAAATAAATCATAGATAAAATCAACAATGTGGCATAAGAGCAAAGACATAGGACCTATAAATCTCTAATCATTTAAAGTAGTTAAAAATTATGCTCCAAGTCCTAGAAAATGGACATAAGTATAGTATATTCAAGGGACACCAATGCATTATAAAGTGTGCATAAGCCACTTAAAATACAACCCAATCGTATAGTAAATTTTATTTTAAAAATAACCTGCTAGCCTCAAGAAATCTATTTTCAGCAGTAAATCAATAAGTTATTTTGCTCTTTGGTAATACAGAAATTCTCATGGGCTTGGGGGTAGTGAATGATCTAAGTGATCTAAGCTTGGTTCTCAAACCTGGCAGTGCCTCAGAATCCCCTGAGGAGCTCTGAAGATGCAAATTTCTGGACCCAAACCCCAGAAACTCTGAGTAGGGCTTGGGTGGGGATAGGGGACAGGAATATATATTTTTAAAAATTCCCTAGTTGCTTCTAAGGCATGGCCAAGTTTAGAACCCTAGGCACGAATGTGTCAGTACCCATTTTTCTTTCTCCTCCCTTTTCTTTTTTTCAGCAATCTGATACATTCAGAATTATTCCACTGACCATAAAATTTGTGCAGAGATAGGTTTAATAAATGTTCCCAAGGAGTTTCTTCCATCGAAAAACATTTTGAAAAGTAAAGAGTGTCTTGAAATTTGAAAAACATTTTAATAAGTCAGGACTAACTCCACAGTTTTCTTTTTTTTTTTTTTTTTTGTCTTTTTGCCGTTTCTTGGGCCGCTCCCGCGGCATATGGAGTTTCCCAGGCTAGGGGTCTAATCGGAGCTGTAGCCACTGGCCTACGCCAGAGCCACAGCAATGCGGGATCCGAGCCGCGTCTGCGACCTACACCACAGCTCACGGCAACGCCGGATCGTTAACCCACTGAGCAAGGCCAGGGATCGAACCCGCAACCTCATGGTTCCTAGTCGGATTCGTTAACCACTGCGCCACGACGGGAACTCCTAACTCCACAGTTTTCTACTCACCCACTCCTAACTGTGGCTTTCAGTAGTCTCAGGACTTGCATGCTGTTAAATCATATCTTAGGAAGTGACAGTTTTCTGACAGCCATCAGCGCTTTTCACAGTTGATTGGGAAGCAATAAGAATTGCTAGGTCATTAATCACTAGTCTTTTTAAAAGGAATTGCACATGTCACCTATTAGAGATATTTATATAAACTCTTTCCTCCCCTTGTAGACTGAAAACTTCATGAAGGCAAAGACTGGGTCTTAACGTAGCTTTTATTCTCCCCTGTAAATCTTTTTTTTTTTTTCCTTTTTTCTTTTTAGGGCCACACCCGCAGCATATGGAGGTTCCCAGGCTAGGGATTGAGTCGGAGCTGTGGCCGCTGGCATACGCCACAGGCACAGCAACACCAGATCCGAGCCGCTTCTGCGACCTGCACCACAGCTCACAGCAATGCCAGATCCTTAACCCACTGAGTGAGGCCAGGGATCGAACCTGCGTCCTCCTGGATGCTAGTCAGATTCATTTCTGCCGAGCCATGATGGGAACTCCTCCCCTGTAAATCTTTACATACAGAAGGAACTTGGTACAGGTGATTCCTGAACCACATGGGAGTTAGGGGGGACCAACCCTCTGCTCACTCAAAAATTCAGGTGTAATTTATAGTTATCCCTCTGTATCTACAGGTAGTATAGTATTGTAGTATTTACCTCTGAAAAAAATCCCAATATAAGTGGACCTGTTCAAGGGCCAACAGTAAATATGTACTGAATAGTGAAATATAGCACCTCCCCCAGTTGGGGAGGCAGGCATAAAATGGTATTTCCTGGCTACATATTGCTTGCTCACTTTTGAGAAAATCTTTGTCTTGGACAGGTTGTATTTATAGGTTCTGACATGTGAGCCTAAATTTTATTACCATAGCATTTAGAGCTGGAGGCCTAAATGTTATATACCTACCTTTTTTTTTTTTTATTATAAAGCCGAGGCCTACAGAGAAGAAAGTGCTTTGTTTAAGTTTAGCAGGCCAAGTTTTCCTCCTTTTCATGGTTTTATCTTAACCCCCTCCCCCCACCACCATTTGTCAGATATTTGAATACCTGCTATGTGCCAGCCTTAAGGAGATGACAATCTGTTTCTTCTAGGAAGAGGTAGCAAGGTTATTTTCTGAAAAGAGGTAGAGCTGGAGGATAGTGTACTGGAGCTTTGAGAAGAGTAGAAAAATATTGAAAAAGTTGTGGTAGAGAGTAAAAAAGGGTCATGTGTTGACCAGAGAAACACACTGAGCAGTGTGCAGGGCCCTGCCATTAGTGATTTTGATTTTATGTATTGAAACTAATCTGCCTATTATGTGATTTGCCCCATACTTGGCTACTGGATGCTGGTGCAGAGAAGTGACCGATGGTTGGACTTAATTATCCTCATCAACGACAACATTTAGTGAGGCAGAAGATTCATAGTTTTAGCAATAATGTTACTGCAGCGATGTGCTTTGGAACCATTACTGAATGTAAGTTTGTGTGCCTGACACACAGTGAGGCCAAACAAACCCAAGCTTTGGAGTTTGGAGCAGATAAAGGCTTATTGCAGAGCCAAGCAAGGAGAATGGGTGGCTCGTGCTCAAAAAAAATCCAAAAGCCCTAGTAGTTTTAGGGGGCAAAATTTGGAGTGAGGGCTGCAGAGCATGTAACTTTTTTTTCCCCATTTCTTGTCCCAGCATGTAGAAGTTCCAAGGCCAGGAGTCAAACCTGCACCACAGCAGTGGCAACACTGGATCCTTAGCCACAAGGCCACCAGGGAACTCTTGCATGTGACTTTTTCCTGATTGGTTGATGGTGAAGTAACAGTAAGGTGCACCAGGAATCTTGTGTCCAGGTATCCTGAACTTACCATGCATCACCTGAGTGGGTGGCCTTAGTTCTTGCAGAAGAACTAAGTATTATTATGTATATCCCTTGAGCAGGAATCAGAACCCAGCTTTAATGGCTGCACTATTGTTTCTTGATCACTCCTCCTTTGTTTCTGCATTCCCTTATTTCCCTGATTAGTAGCTGTTTGACTCTGCCCTTTGGTACTCAGAGAAGGTCTAGGAGGCTGAAGCCTTTATCCTGCAAATAAGAAATGGGGGACCAGGAAAAGCTTTTGTGCCCATGGGCACCACAGGATTCTGCTTGGTTTTAGAACTTCAGCTGGTTAAGGAAAGAAGTGAGGAAAATTCTGATGAATAGGGGAAAAATAGAGGAGGAGGGATCAGTGAACTGGAGATCTTGATGAGCTGAAAGAATGGTGATAGTAAGTAGTTGACCCAGAAACCTGGAAGCATGTGGTCAGATAATGTCATGTTTGAATCGGTGATTTTGAAGGAGTGTTAATGGGTGATGATAACAAGGTGTGGGAGGTGGGTGGCTGAGTGAAGTGGAGGAGAGTCATTGAAGATGAGGAGGTTAAGGAACTGAGAAGTCAGTGTATTAGGTGTGCTATCCCACAATTTCATTAAATTATCTTCCTTTTAAGTGGTAATATATATCCCACTCCTGGACAATTTTTCTCTATTCAAAAAAAAAATCATTTAGAAGCAAAGTTATTGGTATGAGGTGAATACATTCCATCGTCAGAGGCAATTCATGAGAGCTAATAATGTTCAGCAACTGTTTCCTCCATGTTCAGTAGTTTTACTTATAAAATTTATTGTCTGAATCAAGCATTTTTTTCTTAGGTGGAGGATGGGATCTTTATTAGTGTTCACAAGAGACAGGTTTAAATGTCAGCTCTAGGACAGCTATTCTAGGCTATTCAAACTCCAAGGAGCTTGAAGAGCTCTCCGAATGGATATGTTAAATTAGCTGTTGCAGTAAGAAAGATATGTGAATTTTCAGTCTCTTCCTCTGTGCTCTCTCATTTGTCTTGCTACATGCTCTGGTTCCCACTTCTGAAAAACATTTCTTCAAACTTTGCTTCCCTGTCAAGCCACCTCTCAACACTCTTCTCCCTTTCATTACTATAAATATTTACTTTTCTCTTTATTTATTGTAAAGAGCTATTTTTCTTGAAATATATTGGAGATAAAAACCATAAGCTTATCATCATCACATACAGTTTTTATCATTTGAGGGTATACTTTCCTCTGTTTGCCTACAGTGTACATATTTTTTCCACAGTTTCAATCACAGACTATAAGTCTTATGAGGGTAGAAGTCCTCTTTTTTGTTGTTGTTTATTTGTTTGTTTTAAATTTTTTACCCCTGTATGTCTTCTCTGCCACTGTAGTAGGTGTGTGTCACATTAGGAGGGGCTCCATAATTAAATGTCAAGTGAATGGATGGTATATATTTTACATTAAATTTTTTTCTACTTAACATGTCAAACATGTTCCTTTTTCATATTCTTTATAATGTTCAACAAATATTTTATTATTTTACTATATCGTACATTACTAAACTATTTTCTTTTGGTTGGATATTTTGAGTAGTTTACAAATTTTTATTATTACTGGCAACAATGAAATGTACATCTTCCTGCATTCATGAATTTGTTTACTATTATTCTTTTGTTGAACCATTTTTAAGATAAATTCCAAGGATTGAGTTTAGCAAGCAAGAGGGGTATGAGCATTTTTTATTCTCTTAAGCTTATTGAAAAAATTTTACCTTTCTTAAATGCCTTGGAATTTAGCGTCTGCCCCTGCCACTTCAATGAAACACCTCTCTTAAAAGGTCATCAATGGCTTCCTAATTGTCAAATCAAACCTGCTTGTTCTAAGAAGCCTCTTGACTTCTCTTGCAATATTTAATACTAATTTACCATCACCTTTTTGAAACTCTTTCCTCTTTGGACTTGATGACATGGCATTATTTTGATTCTCTTTGTACCTCCCTTACTGATTTTCTTCTTTGGAACCCACCCCCATCTTCCAAAATGTAGCCTTTCCCAAGGTTCTCTTCTATCTACTCTAACACTCTTATCTATATATTAATAATTCCCAATTCCCAAACCTGTGTCTTCGCCTCTAACCTGTCTTTCTTTCTTTTCTTTTCTTTTTTTTTTGGTTTGGTTTTTGTCCAGACCCATGGCATATGGAAGTTCCTGGGCCAGGGATCAAATCTGAGCTGCAGCTGCAACCTATACCACAGCTGTGGCAATGCCAGATCTTTAACCCACTGTGCTGGGCAGGGAATAGAACTCGCACCTCCACAGCCACCTGAGCTATAGCAGAGACAACACCACATCTTTCACCTGCTGCATCACAGCAGAACTCCCTGACCACTTTCTTAAGCTCCAGGCTTGCATTACTTGGTCTCTCTTTAGTGTCCCATACCATATATCATCATATCTAAAAATGGATTAATTTCCCCTCTCAATCAGTTTCCCCTGACTATTCTATTTCTATTAATCTTACTTAGTAGAGTCTGGAGTCTGGAACACATGAAGCATTTTGATTCCTTTTCCTTCCTTGCTCCATCTATTCTGTCAGTTGCCCTGTTGTAAAAATTCTAATTTTTCAGTGTGTCATGTTTCTTTTTCCTTTGTTTTTCCTGACTATTCATTCACTCAATAAATGTTTATTGAGAACTATCTTGTGCCAGGCACAATTTAAAGCATGAACACAACAGACAAAAATCCTGGCCTTCTTGGAGCTGATACTCTAGTGAGGAAGACACATAAGCAAATGAGTAAAATATATACAGTGTCAGACAACAAAAAGTTATAGGGAGAAAAATTAGGGCAGTTGGATAGGAAATTATGGTTACAGAGTATGAATGTGCCCACAATTTTAAATGGTATACTCCAGGAAAGCTAACTTAGAAGGTGACATTTGAACCAAGGTTGAAGGAGGTCAAGAGAGAGCCAGGCAGATATGAGAGAGGACAAATGCAGAATTCCAGGCAGAAGGACTAGCAAGTAGAAAGACCCTGAGATGGGGGGAACATAAATGTTCCAGATATAGTAAAGTGGCATTCTGACTGAAGCAGTGTGAGTGAAAGGAAGAGTAGTAGGAGGTGAAGTCTAGATAGATGAGGGGAGAGGACCAAATCATGTGGGGCTACGTAGGCCATTGTTAAAGACTTTTGTCTTTTTTTTTTTTTTTGTCTTTTTGCTATTTCTTTGGGCCGCTCCCGTGGCATATGGAGGTTCCCAGGCTAGGGGTCGAATCGGAGCTGTAGCCACTGGCCTACGCCAGAGCCACAGCAACTCGGGATCCGAGCCGCATCTGCAACCTACACCACAGCTCACGGCAACGCCAGATCCTTAAGCCACTGAGCAAGGGCAGGGACCAAACCTGCAACCTCATGGTTTCTAGTCGGATTCGTTAACCACTGCGTCACGACGGGAACTCCGACTTTTGCTTTTTACTATGAGTCAAATGGGATTCCACTGGAGGGTTTTGATCAAGAGAGCAGCAGGATTTGCCTTTTTCCTAAAACAGGATGACTCTAGATGCTGTGTTGAGACTAAACTGTAGTGGGGCAAGAGTAGCAGCCCTGAGTAAGTAAGTGCAGCAAGCTAGGGGAGAGCTGATGGGGACTCGGACTAGGGTAGTGGTAGTGAAAGTGGTGAAAGATTGTTGAATTTGGATTTGCTATTGATTGGATGTGGGATGTGAGAGGAGACAGAGGAGTCAAGGATGACTTCAAGGTTTTGCCCTGAACTGGAAGAATGAGTTTTTAAATTACCGTTTATGTGTTTGCATGGTTTATCTCTTATTTCTTGGAACTCCTATATAATTTATCTTATTTTGTATTATATTGTATCATATATCATATCATATCATATTCTGTTCCTTAATTACTTTTCACTTGGGCTGTGTCAGTCATCTTAATTTTCAGTGGTAAACCTGAACTCCTCTCCTGGACTCTCTTCTCACTCTAGTTTATCTTTTATAAAGTGTGACTCTAATTCTATGACTATCTTCTGTGGCTCCTACCTGTGCTTAATTCAACAGGCAGACTCCTCTGTCTTATACTCAAGGCCCTTCTTAATACGAGCCCAACCTATTTCTTCAGCTTTGTCGTTAACTATTCCCTGTGTATTCCAGATAAGTTAGCTTACTGCTCCTTGAATATAGTGTTGCTATCAACATCTAACATGTTATAGATCATGCTTATTTGGTATAATATAATGATTAAGAACACAGAGTCTATAGCTTGGACACCGCAGAATTGAATTATGTTTCCATTTCTCCTTGTGTGCTTTTGGGCAGTTTATTTAATCTCTGCCTTCAGTTTTCTATCTGTAAAATAGAGACGGTAGTAATCCACTTCATAGAGATGTTTTGAGGCTAAGAGGAATTTATATGTAAAGTACTTAGTGCCTGACACAAGTTAAGTGTTAGCTATTACGTTGTTATTACTGTCATTATTTTTGTCTATTCTCCCCCCCACTCCCGTCACCTCCCCATCACTATAATATCATCTCCATGAGGGCAGGATTTTTGTCTGTTTTGTTTACTGCTCTATCCCCAGTAACTACAACAGTGCTTGACACGTGATAAACACTTAGTAAATATTTGTGGAATGAATGATTGCAATTTCTTCAGCCTGAGATGCTTACTACTGCTGCCTCTTTCTCCTACTCTCTTAAGAACTCATCCAACCTGTAAGGCTCATCATGAATGCCATTTATTCCATGCCATTGTGATTTTTCTGATTCTTTTCCCCATACTAAATTAAAGCTCTCATTTCTTTGAATTCCCATGATATCTTATTTACACTTTCCTTAAAGCTCTTACCTTTCTTTGCCTTTCATCTTAGTTATTGGTATTCAGTCTCACTTACTAGACATTGTTTTTAAAGCACAGACTGTATTATTCATTTTTATATCCTCTGTGGTGTCTAATATTATGCCTTGAACATGGTAGATGCTCAATAAACAGTTGCTGATTGAATTGAATTTGTTCTTCTATTTATATACTTAGTTTCATATGAATTTCAGATTTCTAAAGTCATTCTTCCAAAGTATTTAATCTCTATGCAATTTATTTCTTAGGTTATCTTGAGCATTCCAGCTTAGAAAGTCTATACTTTTTTTTAATCTGCAATTGTAGAATAGGATTTGTCTTAATCAAACCTTGTTTTAATTGCCTAAGGACTCTACCAGATCATAAATTGTTCTGATGGTAAAGGGGAAGTGTCAAATTCGGTATCATGCAGCTGGAATTCCGTGGTCTAGTAACCTCACCAAAGAACTAGGATGGAGAAAAAAGGCTCTCTATAAATAATGTGTCACAAAATCCATGCACTTAAGCACATGCGCTTTATAGGGTAAGCTCCTCAAATCCTTACTCATAATTTATTTACTCATCAATGTGCTTAAATCATGATTATCAGATTTCCCAGTCAACAGCTGTGGAGAGGCAATTGAGAAATGTTAGAGAGGCTCATGGAAGATAGTAGGAAGGAGAGACAGCTGATTGTAAGGAAGGAGACAGGAGCAAAAAACACACCAAGGATTCACAGCAGTGTGGGACCAATAGCCCTATATTGCTTAAATAAGCCTTGAGGGCATCTGTGCAATATAATACAGTGCAGTAATTGATGTTCATAATAATGACTCAGATTCATCAAAAAACGATTCACTCTTGATCATCCACCATATTGTACTTAGTAAGATAAGCAGTGAGTATTGTGTTTAGATTTCTATCCAACAGATTAAATTAAAAATAGTTTGTTTCTGGGAGTTCCCGTCGTGGCTCAGCGGTAATGAACCCGACTAGTATCCACGAGGACGGGGGTTCAATTCATGGCCTCACTCAGTGGGTTAAGGATATGGTATTACCGTGAGCTGTGGTGTAGGTGGCAGATGTGGCTCGGATTTGGTGTTGCTGTGGCTGTGGTATAGACCGGCAACTGTAGCTCCGATTCACCCCCTAGCCTGGGAACCTCCATATGTTGCAGGTGCGGCCCTAAAAAGACCAAAAAAAAGTTTGTTTCTGAAGTATTAAACTATTAACTAACTGGACAACTTGGGTAATTCATTCCTGAGAGGTTATGGGTAATCAAGTTTTCCTGAATTGGGTATATACTTTCCTGTTCAGCTCCCTCTAACTAGAATTGAAATACAATGGTGAAGCAGCAAGAGGCAGTAAATCCATAAAAATGAATTGTTCATTCACACTACATTTATAACATAGGAAATATGATTATAGAACAGCTGTTGACTGATTGAAATGCTGTATGCTCAATCATGTTAGTGTTTATTTGATAAGGAATGCCATTTGTTTAGCTCTGTTCATTTATTCAGTGACTGTGGCCTGGAATTTTATTAGATGTTGTATAGCTGTACATCTCTACCCACCAGAATGCTGAGAAAATCTGAGCTTGAATGACATTGGATAAGAACTTGTAACTTTTTAGCTTGGGGAGTGGAGATGGAGATAATTATTTATTATGGAAGGTTTTCAGCTTTAAATCTCTTGGTTTTTGTCTTATTTATATGTGGGTGCTGAAACAAAAAGAAACAATAGTTTGGCAGTATGCAATTACTTGTCTAACTTTTTTTCCTGAAAACTTGAATCTTCCTAAAAGTCTTTTCAGTGACTGCCCAGGGAGAGAGAGAACCAAGAAAATTTCCTGAAATGGAACCATTTACAATTTATGTGTTTCTGAATAATGGAAAAAACAAAAATTTAATTTTAAAAGTACTGCGATACTAAACAGCTTTTATATTTGAAATAAATTATTCAACTAATTTTTTATTCTCCCTTGGAGCCAGTTAGCAAATATCTTTTGTGTTGCAGCAAGATTACAGCAAACGATTTCATGGGAACGTTTATTCAAATGTTGTATTTTATTAGCTGATAATATCTGGGCCTTTACGATATAGAAACAAATACAATAAATATTTGAATGAGGATTTCCTGTAGTGGCTCAGTGGTAACGAACCCGACTAGTATCCATGAGGAGGATGTGGGTTTTTTCCCTGGGCCTCATTCAGTGGGTTAAGGATTCTACATTGCCTTGAGCTATGGTGTAGGTTGCAGGTTGCTGTGGCAGGCAGCTGCAGCTCCAATTTGATCCCTAGCCTGGGAACTTACACATGCCACAGGTGTGGCCCTAAAAAAAAGCAAAAAAAATTTTTTTGAATGTATAGATTTAGGACCTAGGTAATTTGGAAGAATCATTTCAAAATTTGTACTAACTATGACATCCAGACTAGCATATTAAACCATATTGCAATATATTGTACAATTCAAGGTATAGTGAAACAGATTTTACAAAGACCTTAAACAACATATTTTAGAAATAACTTTATTTTTAAGAATAAAGTAGATTTCTAGCACCCTCACCCAAATATTTTTGGTTATATTGTACCCTCTTGAGAAAGGCAGAAGACTGTTTTTAACTGCTGCCAATGTAGATCAAGAGTTGTTAACCTCTGCAGGCTGTATAACCAAAGTCAGTTCAGAAGGATATGGTGTGTTATATAAATGCAGTATGTTATGGAGCATTACAGGTTTCTTATAATTACTGTAAATATTCTTAAAATTTTATTCATTTATTTAAAAGTAACAAAAATAAACCCATTGCATGTTTGGTCCTCTTTGTTCTTTTTCAAGATTATTTTTGCTATTATATTCCCCTTGAGTTTCCATATGAATTTTAAAATCAGCCTGTCAATTTCTGCAAAGATTCTGGCTGGGATTTTCATAGGGATTACATTGAATCTGTAGATCAATTTGGGAAGTATTGCCATATTAACAATATTAAATCTTTCAATCTTTTTTTTTTTTTGTCTTTTGTCTTTTCAGGGCCATATCCATGGCATATGGAGGGTCCAAGGCTAGGGGTCTAATCAGAGCTGTTGCTGGTGATGTACACCAGAGCCACAGTAATGTGGGATCCGAGCCGTGTCTGCGACCTATACTCTAGCTCACAGCAACGCTGGATCCTTAACCCACTGAGTGAGGCCAGGGATCGAATCCACAACCTCGTGGTTCCTAATCGGATTCGTTCCTGCTGCACCAAGGCGAGAACTCCTAAATCTTTTAATCTTTGAACATGGAATGTCTTTCCATTTATTGTAGGTCTTCTTTACTTTCTTTGAACAAGGTTTTGTAGTTTTTAGGAATTGAATGTTATCACCACATATATGAACTCAGTATTTGGCCCATATATTTTCCATTCTTCTGAAATGAAGAAGAATTGATAGTGCCTCACTTCTCTTGTGTCTGGCTAGGTGTTGTAGCATGGATCTCTATGAGCCCATCAGCAACTTTACACTGTGGATAACCTGCATAGCTAGAAAAATGAAATTGCAGAGTAGGGTTATGGTGTGGTTATTATAGGCTGTCTGTGGCCCAGCCCAATACAAGTAGATCACAAAACATCATGAGTCTAACACTGATGTTAGGAAAGCACGCAATCCCACCAGGTTCCATGTTAGTAGAGTTCTCAGTAGCAACTTCTCATCTCAATAGTTGCCCAACTCCAACCAGAAGACATTTTTTTCTATAGGATATGGTCAGTGAAGATTGCATGGATATCAAGAATTCATTCTTAAGAGACCTGACTTAGCTCATGTGCTTTACTAGGAACGTGATCTTAGGCAAATCATTCAACTTCTCTGAGCTTCAGTTTCCATGTGTATAAAATGCTGGTGGTGATAAAAAGTTGTTGTGAAGTTTTAATAACATAACGTGTGAGTGCTTAACACACTGCCCAACTCACTGTAAAGCATCTTTGTCAAAATAACTTCTCTCTTGGGACCCACCTGGGTGTTGCAACAGGCTCATTAAAGCTTTCTCAAATCTGAAAAGGAATCGATATATGTATAACTGATTTACTTTGCTGTACACCCGGAACTAACACAACTTTGTAAGTCCAATATACTCCAATAAATTTATTTTTTAAAAAGCTTTCTGTGCATTTAAAATTTGAAATTTTGGACTATTCGATCTTAAATAATTGTTTCATTTTTTTAGAGTCATACAAGCTAAGTTGCTACTAGTAATGAATCATGTTGGTTTACCCTATCCCATTATTGCAACTAGCTCTGCCATGGCTGGTCTCTTATTTTGGTTTCTGCCTAGCCCCTGCCAGTGCTAACTTAATCTGTTGCCATCAGCTCTTAAAATCTTGTTGTGTCCCACAGAGTGTTCCCTACTTGTCTTGGATGGATCAGGCCCCCAGCTCAACCAGGCCGAATGGTATCTTACCAGGAAAAGTAGACCCTGTTGGCTGGCTCATTGTGATGGCAGCAAATGAATTTTAATAGATGAAGAAACTCTTGCATTATAACAGGCAGGAGATTTACATCTGCTTTGGTGATATTCCTAAAGTTTGTTTATGGACCTTATAATTTGTTTATGGCGCTTATAATTAGAAGGTACTTTAAAAATTTTTCTAGTCCCATTCAATGATAATGATAACAGACATTTGTTGAGTTTTCATCGTATGTCAGGCACAGTGACAAAAGATTACCTGCATCATTTCTTTTAATTCTCACAGCAACTTCTGAGGAAACAGATTCAGAGAGGTTGACTTAGATTTACATAGCTAAGAATCAATAGAACCAGGTGTCAACTCAAGTCTGACTCCAAAACTGCATTCTTCAGTATGCTATATAGTGATCCTCCAACGCTGCAAGTAATCCTTCCAGAGTATTCCTGAATGGTTATTCCATATTCTGCTTGAATATCTTCAAGTATGGTAAGTTTACTATTCTTTTGAGGCATCTCCTTCCATTATTTGACAGTTTTAGTGGCTTAGTGGGAAAGATGTTGAGTTTAAATCTAATTCTTTCTAACAACAAAATCATAGAATAGAAGGGACTGGACGATTGTCTCGTTCATTCCCTTCATTTTATAGATAAGAAATTTCAACCTAATGAAGGCAGGTGAACAAGGTCTCACAGAACTTTGGAAATTTTGTCTTCTGGAGCTTGACAGACTAACGCTGTTCTATGTTTTTCAGATCAGTACTTTTAATATTTAAGATAGCTTTTATGATTTCTCTTAATTTTATCTTTATTCCAAACATTCTCATTTTTTTCATTCCTTCTTTGCAGGAATGATTTGCACGATTTTCATCATATTGGAAACACTATTTGGAACCTATTCTTAGTTATTTAACTCCTCCTTTAAAATGGAGCACGTAGAACTGGACCTCATACTTTAGAGATTTGTCTGGCTTGGAGTATAGTGGAATTATGCCTTCCTTTA
The DNA here is from genome assembly GCF_054392235.1 of Sus scrofa. NCBI lineage: Eukaryota > Metazoa > Chordata > Mammalia > Artiodactyla > Suidae > Sus > Sus scrofa. Next base: position 65,841,466 of record NC_139401.1, read on the forward strand.
ATCCAGTCATTAGACTTCTACTAGCATAGGCTAAGATTGCTCTAGGCTTTTCTTTTCAGCAGCTATGTCATGAACTTGTAGCTAGATCAAAGAAACCCATTTTTGAGACGAGGCATTTTTGAAATCATAGTTCTGAGCCACTGATTCAAGAATTATTTTTTTCAGCCCTGAATCTCTACATGCTGCTTTCATCAGTAATCTGTTTGCTTAGAGGCTGATTTATTGGACAAATGGAATAGCATTTGTAATTGTTTATTAGATCTTTTATTTTTATACCATATACCTTCATTCGATTGATTAATTTATAAGCACCAACATTTTCCACATTTGCTGTTAAAATATTATTTAGATAGACTAGCTTATGATCTTCAAATGGAATTGTGAAGCTAATCCTTATCTGAAGCCCAGGTGACGAAAGTCTTTCTTTCCCAAGCAAAACCAGTGAGACTCCTGAGTTAAATGAAAATGGCCTCACTGGAAACGAAGAGCATGTTACCTTCTCAGTGTTGTACTCTTTCTCTAGGAGGAAAGGAAAGGGCAGCAAATCCTATGGGAAAAGGCTGCGGGAGTCAGAGAAGCTGACCTACAGCTAAACTGAACAATATCATTAAAGAAAAAAGGAATTGCAGAATGAAGAGCGGATCAGTTTTGATTGGTATTTAGACATCTTTATTAGTCTTTGGATGACTTAGGGCAGATTTTTAAAGGAGAAATCTTCAAAAATAGGAGGGAAGCACTAAGGATTGAACCTCTTTTTACCTCACTTTAGATGATATCAGAATTCTTTTGTTACATTAATGTTGTTAAGATGCAAATATAAGGACTGTAATTTGCAAATAGGTTTTTTTTTTTGGAAAAACCTCAACTCCCTAGTCTACCTACACTCTCCAAACCTTGATTTACTTATCCAGAAGATGAGAATGAGTGAGTACTTACATTGCTCCCTAGCTTCCCAGTCACCCCACACAGAAAGTCCTCTGTCTCTCCCTTGAAGTTTTCTACTGCTTTAAACTACTCTTAGGACCTAACATATAAATTGTATAAATTATGTTTACATATGTATGTGTTTTATGTCTCCTACTATAATCTTCTTGAGGTCAGGGGCTAGTTGAGTTTTCATCCTTTTTGACCTTCATAGTTCCTAGTCTAGAGCTTATATATTTAATACTCTTAAATATTTATTATAATAATTTTAGAGAATTTTCTTTCTCTCTTTCTTTCCTTCTTTCTTTCTTTCTTTCTTTCTTTCTTTCTTTCTTTCTTTCTTTCTTTCTTTCTTTCTCTCTCTCTCTCTCTCTTTCTTACTTTCTTTCTTTCTCTCTTACTTTCTTTCTTTCTTTTTTGCTTGGCTGAGCTCATGGCAGGTGGAAGTTCCCAGGTCAGGGATTGAGTCCACACCACAGTAGTGACAATGCTGGATCCTTAACAGATAGGACATCAGGGAGCTCCTAGAAGCCTTCTTTAAATCATGATTTTTGTCTCAGCTTTTTCTGATAGAACAGTGGGAATTTATTTACGTATATGGAACAGCATGACCAAGAAATAAGTAGAAAAAAGGAAAGAAATGAGCAAAATAAAGTGTACCTGACATAAATACGAGGAATGAAAATTATGCAAATGGTTTAAAATTTAAGCAGAAATGTATTATCTATGACTATTTCAAGAAGTCAGTCATCAATGTGAGAGAGCACTCAAGTCATAGTTTTTTTTTTTTTTTTTTGTCTTTATGCTTTTTAGGGCTGCACCCGCAGCATATGGAGGTTCTCAGGCTAGGGGTCTAATTAGAGCTGTTGCCACTGGCCTACACCACAGCCACAGCAACGCCAGATCCAAGCTGCGTCTGCGACCTACACCACAGCTCGCGGCAACACCAGATCCTTAACCCACTGAGCAAGGCCAGGGATCGAACCCGCAACCTCATGGTTCCTAGTCATATTTGTTTCCGCTGCACCACTGCAGGAACTCGCGTGTTTTTATCTTTGGTAGTTAATTAGTACTAGTTCTTGAGCACTCTGAGGAACCTAAGGAAAGCAAGTGCTTTGAAATCAAACAGCCTGGTCTGCCACTTACTAGCTGTATGAGCTTTGCCAAATTTACTTAAATTTCATTTAGTTTCAATTTTCCCTTCTGTAAAATAAATTTTATAGTGTCTATTTCAAGGAATTGTAAAGATGATGAAGATGTATGTATCAATGTAAATGGTATAAGCATTCAATAAACGTTAATTGTTGCTGTTCACATCTTCATGGAATTTAATTAATTACTGTGGGGAAGTAAAAAGTTTTGGTAAAGTAGGGACCTGGATGACATGGAAGAGAATGAAGTTTGACTGGGAGGAGTTAGGTGGAATTATTATTATTATTACTATTACTATTATTATTATTATTATTATTATTGCTAATGCATATTTAGGACTTAATTTATAAAGTGTTTTCTAGTATAGTGTGTCATTTGGTCCATAATTCACTTCTACCTACTTAAATCATCCTTTGGATATCTGATTGATTTTGGCATGCATGTTGGAAGAGCTGTTATTTCGTCAGGATGTTTGAGTAGCCAGAGGAAACAGTAGTGATTATCAAACTTGTTACCTTCTCCCCCTCCTCCACTCCCTTATCCCCATTTCCCTGATCCCTTTGGTTGGAAAGGGGTTTATTTAGTAAACTTACCAAAGGATGTGACAAACACATGCACCTTTCTCTTGCTCCCATTTTTGTCACCCACACACTCTCTTTTAAGTAACACTTAAATGGAGCAATGTAGAGCATAGTCTTTGAGGGATGGATTAAAAATTTTAATGAAACCACAAGAAAGTAATCAGGAGCATAATTGAGCAGGTAGAACAAATCTGTTAAATCTTATTTTGGGAAAACAATAACCAGTTTTAAAGTAATAAATTAGCTTCAGGTTTACTCTTCCCTAGTCAGGGTGGGAATGAGGAAGAAGAGAATGTATAGGTTTGCTGAAGACATCTGAGAATACAAGTGCTGCCTCTGATGTAGCTGATTCCAATGGGGAATGGAGGAACCTCTTCCTAGTCATGTCCAGAAACATTGGGAAGCTTGTCATTAGCTCTACTGTGATGAAAATGTGACTTAAAAGAACCCATTCATTTCATCTTGTATATGTTGTGGTAGACAGCAATATTTCAAACTACCACAAAACAAGGAATTTGGGGGATAAGATTAAAGTCTAATATATACTATATGGAGAGACATAATTTCTATTAAGTATTGATCTTTTACTTAAGATAGATCTGGTTATATATATATGTATGTATATATAACTATATATTATATTAATCCTATATGTACAGGATTCTTGCTTGAAAAGATTGATTATTTTCCCTCTCTCTAAAGCAGAGGCCAAAATTATAAAAAAATCTCTGGGTTAAAATGGAGACAAAGGTCATCTAGCTTAAGTTCTCATCTCCTCTCTTAATCACCTGTACAATATCTCTACCAAATGGTCACTGTCCTAGGCTTGAAATATGTCAGTAATGGAGAACTTGCCCTCATGCCAGCCCATGCCATTTGCAAGCTGATTTAGTTGTTATACAAGTCTTCTTATTTAATAGTGCAGTAAGATACCCTGTCCCTCTCCTCTATGGAGTCATCAACTCTCTTCAGTTGGAAAACAGAAATCACCATGTCCTCCTGAATTGTTTTTTCCCTGCTCTAGGCTAAATAACTTCTTTCAACTGTTCCTCTGTTATTACTTTGTTGCACTTTCCACATTATGTGTTGTGGTCATAATTTTGAGGCTGTATTTTCGCACATCTTTTGAGTTGTGAGCTTCTTAAGGGTAGGGACTATATCTTATATTTAATGTATTTGATATAAAATAAGTGTTCAAATGAGAGAAATGTGGTATTAAATTTCTTCACTACCTAGGCTACTCTTGTTTGGATATTCTCTGGGTTATCCTTCATTAAACAAATTTTTACTGAATGCTTTCTGTTTGTTAGGTACTGTGCCATCATTGAGGAATGTAACATAAAAGAGACATGGGCCCTGACTTCATGGAACTTAAAATCTAGTGTGAGTTACCGACAAGGGAACAAGTACAAAATAAGGTGATAAGGCTGCAATACAGGAAAGACATAGAACATGCTTTCCAACACAGGCTTTTAGGGTCAAAGAAGACTTTTGTTCCTATTGTTGAAACAGGAAAAATATCCTATATGTGGTCTGACCAGGCCTGATGATCACATTCTTCTGGATATGTATCTACTACTGTAGCTTCAGGTGATACTAGTCTTTTTTAGGCTACTACATTATTGTCCATTCATTCATTCAACAAATTTTTATTGAATACCTACCATGCAGAAGCAGCTCTGCTAGGACCTGGAGCTACAACAGCAACTAGAAGTAGATTTCCTGTAAAGGTAATGAAGATTAAGTTCTAAGGTCCCTCACTTGCAGGGACCCCTTCCAAGGACCTATAGTTAATTTTGTTTTTATAATTTTGTATTTTTCTTCCTTCCTTCCTTTCTTTCTTTCTTTCTTTCTTTTGTCTTTTTTTGTCTTTTTCTAGGGCTGCACCCGTGGCATATGGAGATTCCAGGCTAGGGGTCCATTCGGAGCTGTAGCCACCAGCCTACACCACAGCCACAGCAACACCAGATCCAAGCCATGTCTGCGACCCACACTACAGCTCATGGCAACACTGGATCCTTAACCCACTGAACAAGGCCAGGGATCAAACCTGCAACCTCATGGTTCCTAGTTGGATTCCTTAACCACTGAGCCATGACGGGAACTCCTGTATTTCTTTCTTAAAGAGAATCTTGCAATTTGTATATACTTCAAGTCCAACAAAGCCTGGATTTGCCTCTGACTAGTATTCCATGGTATGGATGTATCATAGTTTGCTTAACCATTTACCTGTTAAAGGACATCAAGGCTGATTCCAGTTTTTGGCAATTGCAAATAAAGCTGCTATGACATTCACGAACAGGTTTTTTATGAACATAGGTTTTCATATTTTCTGGGATAAATGCCCAAGAGTATAGTTGTTAGGTGATATGGTAGTTGCGTGTTTAGGGAAACTGCCAAACTTTCCCAGAGTAGAGGTACTATTCCCCCCAGCAGTGTGTATATGATCCTGTTTATTCATATCCTTGTCAGCTTTTGGTATTGTCACTATTTTTTATTTTAGCTATTTGCATAGCTGTGTAGTGATATCTTATTGTGGCTTTGATTTTGATTTTCTTTTCTTTCTTTTTTTTTTGGTCTTTTTGCTATTTCTTGGGCCGCTCCCCCGGCATATGGAGGTTCCCAGGCTAGGGGTCGAATCGGAGCTGTAGCCACCAGCCTACACCAGAGTCACAGCAACGCAGGATCCGAGCCGCGTCTGCAACCTATACCACAGCTCACGGCAACCCACTGAGCAAGGGCAGGGACCGAAGCCGCAACCTCATGGTTCCTAGTCGGATTCGTTAACCACTACGCCACGACGGGAACTCCTGATTTTGATTTTCCTAATAGCTAATGCTAGAAGATACCTGTCAATGTACTTATTTGCCATCTTTATATCCTCTTTGGTTAAATGTCTCTTCATATCTTTGTCCATTATCTAATAGGATTATTTGCTTTTCAAAAAATTTACATGTATGTGTAGCTGGGTCACCATGCTGTACAGTAGAAAAAAAAATAATGTATTGGGGAAATAAAAAAAATTTACTGTTAAGTTTTGAGAATTCTTTATATACTCTAAGTCCTTTTTCAAACATGTGGCTTGCAAATATTTTATCCTAATCTATAAGTTTGTCTTTTTATTTGTTTACATAGGCTTTCACAGGGCAAAAGGTTTTAAGTTTGGTGAGGTTCAGTGTATCAATTTTTTCTTTTATGGCTCATGCTTTTGGTGTCATGTTTAAGAACTCTTTGCCTAGCCCCTAGTTCCCAAAGACCTTTCCTATGCTCTTCTCTAATTTTTTTTTATAATTTTGCTTTTATATTTAAGTCCATGGTCTATTTTGAGTTAACTTTCATATAAGGTATGAAGACTAAGTCAAGGCTACTTTTCTTGCCTATGAATATTCATTGTTCCAGCACTACTTATTAAAAATACTATGCTTCCTTCATTGAATTGATTTTGAATGTTTGTCAAAAATCATTTGAGCACAATTATGTGTTCCTATTTATAGGTTCTCTATTCTGTTACATGGATTTATATGTTTATTCTTCCACAAACACTGTGCTGTTTTGATTACAATAGCTATATACTAATGCTTAATATGTGGTAGAGTGAATCCGCCAAATTTTTGTTCTTTTCCAAGATTGATCTAGCTATTCTAGTGCCTGTGCCTTTCCATGTAACTTTTAGAATAAGTTTGCCTTTGTCTACAAAAGTTCTTGCTGAGATTTTGATAGGAATTCCAACATACCTGTGGTTCAATATGGAGAGAAGTGACATGTTTAATGTATTATCTTCTAATACATGAACACAATTTATCTCATCATCTATTTAGGTCTTTGATTTCTTTTATCATCATTTACAATTTTCTTTTTCTTTTCTTTTCTTTTTTTTTTTTGGTCTGTCTTTTCTAGGGCCGCATCCGTGGCATATGGAGGTTCCCAGGCTAGGGGTCAAATCCGAGCTATAGCTGCCCGCCTACACCAGAGCCACAGCAACATGGGATCTGAGCCGCATCTGCAACCTACGCCACAGCTCACAGCAACGCTGGATCCTTAACCCGCTGAGTAAGGCCAGGGATCAAACCCACAACCTCATGGTTCCTAGTCGGATTCATTAACCCCTGAGCCACGACGGGAACTCCTATTTTATAATTTTTAACATTATACATTCTGTACATGTTTCATTGAGTATATGCCTAACTATTCCATAATCTTCAGAGCAATTCTAAGTGTTATTGTGTTTTTAATTTTGGTTTCTACATGTTCATTGTTAGTATTTAGGAAAGCTTCTATCTTGTGAACCTTGATGAACTCACTTAGAGATTCTTGGTGAATTTCCATGATTTCATTCACATACATATAGCATCTGAAATAGAGATAATTTTATTTCTCTCTTCTAGTCTTTATACCCTTTTTTTTTTTTTTAACTTCTAGTTCTATGTTGAGTAAAGGTATTGAAAGCAGATACTCTTTCTTGTTTCTATCTTGGGGAAAATATTCAGTCTTTCATCTTCACAGTTAAGTATGTTAGTTGTAGAGTTTCTATAGATGCTTTTTATCAAGTTGAGGTACCCCTACTCCAAATTACTGAGAGCTTTTACCCCCCAGAATGAGTGTTGGATTTTGTCAGATACTCTTTGTTTGCGTCAATTGATATAATCATATGATTTTCTTTTTTTCAGCCTTTACATTATGGTGGATTACATTGACTGCTTTTTGAATGTTGAAACTGCTTTGTATAGTTGGAATAAACTCCACTTGGTCATGGTGAATACTTATTTTAATATATCGTTAGGTTCGATTTGTTAATGTTTTGATGAAGTGTTTTGCATCTGTTTATAAGCAGTATTGGTTCTTAGTTTTCCTTCTTTTTTGTCTTTTGTCTGGTTTGGGTATGAAGGCAATATTGGCCTCATAAAATGAATTGGGCGGTATCACCATCTCTTTCTATTTTTTGAAAGAGATTTTGTAAAATTGTCCATTAATTATTATTTAAATGTTTGATAGAATTCTCCAATGAGTCTAGCCGAGGCTAGATACTTCTTTTTCAGGAACTTTTAAATTACAAATTGAATTTTTGTGTTGGCTATAATGGTATTCAGATTGTCTATTTCATTTTGGTTGAGGCTTAGCAGTTTGTGGTTTTTGAGGAATTGGCTCACTTCTCAGTTTTCAAATTTAATTTATGACTGTTAAGTTATTTGTAGTATTCTTTTTTATTTGTAATGCATCTAGGATTTAGTTTCATTATTAATATTGGTAATTTATGTCTTCTCATTTTGTTTTTGTCATTCTTGCTAGAGTTTTTTCAATTTTACTCCCCCTCCAAAGAACCAGATTTTTGTTTCATTGATTTTCTATTTTGTTTTTCTGTTTTCAATTTCATTGATTTCTGCTTTTTATTTTCTTCCTTCTGCTTCCCTTGGGTTTATTTTGCTCTCTTTTCCTAGCTTCTGGAGGTAGGAACTTAGGTTATTGATTTGAGGCCTTATCTTATTTCTAATGATGGCCTTTTATGCTACAAATTTGCCACTCAGCACTACTTTAGCTGCATCCCAGGTATTTTGCTATGTTATATCTTCATTTTCACTCTGTTCTATGTATTTTTTATGTCCTTTGATACTTCCTCTTTCACTCATGGATTGTGTAGAACTGTGTTTTCTAATTGCCATGTATTTAGAGATTTCCTTTTTTCTTTCTTTTATCAGCTTCTAGTTTCATTCCATTATGATCGAATAACTCATTGTATGATTTTAATTCTTTTAAATTTGTTAATGTTTGTTTTATAAGCCATGATATGGGCTGTTCCATGAGCACTTGGGAAAAAAGTGTGTATTCTGCTGTTGTCAAGTAAATAGTCCTATATATGGAAATCAGATCCTATTGGTTGTGCTTTTTCTGGTCTTTATCCTTGTTAATTTTCTCTCTTGTAGTTCTATCAGTTGCTGGGGGCAGGATGTTTTAGTCTCTAACTATAATCCTCAAGTTTTCTACTTTGATATTTAGTTCTATCAGCTTTTGTTTCATAAATCATGAAGTTCTTTTGTTTGTTGTATACACATTTAGAATTGCTATATCTTCCTTGTGGATTGATCCTTTATCATTATGTAATATGCCTGTTTGTAGTATTTTTCTTTACTGTGCAGTCTACTTTATCTGATATTAATATAGTCATTCTTGCCTTTAAATTTTTATTTATTTATTTATTTAGTTTTATTTATTTAGTTTTTTGGCCATGGTGTGCAGTGGCTTGATGTGGGATCTTAGTTCCCAGACCAGGGGTTGAATCTGGGCTGCAGTGGTGAAAGCATGAAGTCCTAACCACTAAAACATTGGGATACTCCTCTGCCTTTTAAAAAAGTAATGTTTCTATGGTGTATCTTTTTCAATAATTTTACCTTAACTTACCTACGTTGTTGGATCTGAAGTGACTTTTTTTGTAAAAAATATATAGGGAGTTCCTGTTGTGGCTCAGCAGGTTATGCACCTGACTAGTATCCATGATGATGTGGGTTCAATCCCTGGCCTTGCTCAATGGGTTAAGGATCCAATGTTGCAGCAAGCTGTGACATAGGTTGCAGACATGGTTCAGATCTGGTGTTGCAGTGTCTCTGGTGTAAGCCAGCAGCTGCAGGTCTGATTTGACCCCAACCCTGGGAACTTCCATATGCCTGAAAAACCAAAAAAAAAAAAAAGAAAAAGAAGGAGAATATATAGCCGGGTCATGTATTTTTATCCACACTGTAAATCTATATCTTTTTTCCATTTTAATGATATTTATTAAATCTCTATTTTTTGGTATAATTTTAAAATTGAAGTTTAGTTGATTTAGTTTCATCTGTATGGCATAGTGATTCAGTATTTTTTTACAGATTTTATTCCATTAAATGTTATTACAAGATAATGGCTATACCTTCCTTTGCTATATAGTATATTTTTTGTTGCTTATCTCTCTCTCTGTCTTTTTTTTTTTTTGTCTTTTTAGGGCCACACCCACGGCATATGGAGGTTCCCAGGCTAGGGGCTGAATTGGAGCTGTTGCTGCTGGCCTACGTCACAGCCACAGCAACACCAGATCCGAGCTGTGTCTGCAACCTACACCACAGCTCATGGCAATGCTGGATCCTTAACCCACCGAGCGAAGCTAGGGATCAAACCCATAACCTCATGGTTCCTAGTCGGATTCATTAACCACTGAGCCATGATGGGAACTCCCCTTATCTCTTTTATACACGGTATTTTGTTTCTCTTAATCCCATACCCCTATATTGCCCCCCCATTCCCTCTACCCTGTGGTAACCAATAGTTTGTTTTCTATATCTGAGCCTTCTATTTTGCTATATACATTCATTTGTATTATTTTTTTTAGATTCCACATATGAGAAATATCATATAGTATTTGTCTTTCTATGTCTGACTTCTTTCACCAAGCATAACATTCTCTGTGCCCATCCACATTGCTGAAGGTAGTAGAATTACATTCTCTTTATGGCATACACACATATGTATATGTATATTGTGTGTGTATATATGTATATATATTTATTTATGTATGTATGTATTTCACATCTTCTTTATTCATTCTTCTTTTGATGGACACTTGGGTTGCTTCCATACCTTGGCTATTGTAAATAGTGCTGCTGTGAACATTGGGGTGCATGTATCTTTTTGAATTAGTGTCTTTTTTTTTTTTTCCGGGTATATACCTGGGAGTGGAATTGCTAGATAATGTACTTATTTTTAGTTTTTTTAAGGAAACCCACTGTTTCCTACAGTGCCTACAGTAATTTACAATTCCACCAGCAGTCCAGAAGGGTTCCCTTTTCTCTACATCCTTCCCAACATTTGTTATTTGTGGTCTTTTTGATGATAGCCATTCTGACAGGTGTGAGGTGATGTTTCATTGCTGTTTTGATTTGCATTTCTCTAATATCTAGCAGTGATGAGCATCTTTTCAGGTGCCTGTTAGCCATCTTAATGTCTTTGGAAAATGTCTATTCAGATCTTTTGTCCATTTTTTTGATTGGGTAGTTTGGTTTTTTTTTTTTTTTTTAATAATGTGATTGGTATATTTAGACCATTTGTGGTAGTATATGTAGATGTCCACCATTTTATTACTCATTTTATCTGTCATTCTCATTCTTCTGTTTCTCTTTTTTCATCTTCTCATAGGTTACTTGAACATTTTCTGCTTGATTTATTTATAGTGTCTTTGAGTGCCTCTCTTTATATAATTTTAGTAGTAGGTGCTTTGGGTATTACCATATACATATGTGACTTGTAACAGTCTACTGGTAACTTTTTACCACTTCAAGTGAAAACTTCACTTAAACTTAGGTCTCTTTATCCCCTCTACATTTAAATATCATTGTTTTGAGTATAATTTTTGTTTCAATCATCAAATAAGATTTATGCAATTCATGAGAAAAAGAATAGTCCATTGTGTTATCTATATTTCTGCTCTGTTCCTTTTTCCTTCCTGATGATCCAAGTTTACTTCCTTTATCATTTCCTTTGTGTTTGAAGAACTTTTGGCCCTGCTTTCAGGGTGGTTCTGCTGGCAATACATTCTTTTAGTTTTTCCTCATCTGAAAATGTGTTTATTTCCTCTTCACTTTTAAAGGCTAGCTTCACTAGATATAGAATCTCTGGTTAACACTTGTTTTTTTTTTTCAGAACTTGAAAAATATTGTGACACTTTCCACTAGCTTCCACGGTTTCAGAATAGAAATCCTCGGCCTTTTGAATTGGTGTTTCCCTATAGGTAATGTGTCATTTCTTTCTTTCTGCTTTTAAGATATTTTTTGGTCTTTAGTTTTCAAAATTTGAAGTATGATGTACTCTGGCATGGATTTCTTTTAAGTTTATCCTGTTTAGAGTTTATTCAGCTTCCTGAATATGTATCTTTTACCAAATTTTGGAAGTTTCAAACATTATTTCTTCAAATACTTTTTCAGCCTGACATCCTTTCACCTCTCTTTCTGGGACTCCAATGATATGAGTATTAGACCTTTTTTTTTATTATTATTATTATCCAACAAGTACCTGAGGCCTGATTCATGTTTTTTCAGTCTATGTTTTATCTGTTGTTCAGGTTAGGTGAATTCTGATTTGTTTTCAAGTTTGCTAATTCTATCCTTTGTCATATCCAGTATACTGTGGAGCCCTCCAACAATCTTTTTTTGTTTGTTTGTTTTGTTTGTAATTCTGTCATATATTTCATTCTATAGTTTCCATTTGGATTTTTAAAAATAATTTATATTTCCATGCTGAGGTTTTTCTATGCTCCTTTAAGATATTTGTAATTGATTTTTGAAGCATTTTTATGATGGCTGCTTTAAAATTTGTGAAATAATTCCAACATCTCATTCATCCCTGGGTTGGCTTTAATTTGCTGTCTTTTCTTCAAGTTGTTATTTTCTTATTTCTTGGTATGATGGGTGATTTTTTTTTTTTTTTTTTTTTTTTTACTGTATCATGGATGTGTATCTATTATGTTAAGAGACTCTGGATCCTATATGCATCTTTTATTTTAGCAGATAGCCATAATATTTAGGTTTAGCATGTGGGCTGTGGTTCCAATGACAGTTTGCTTTTTGTAGACTTTGTTGTATCATTTTGGTTTGCTTGGTTTATCTAGTGCTGCTATGACTTCCACCAGTCCCTGCTGATGATTCCTTGAGGGGCAGAAAGGCTTTCCCCAGGCCCGTCACTGAGTGAAGGAAGGGTACAGTGGGATCCTTCATCAGTGTCTTTCTACTTCCACACTGGTCCAGTGTCTCTGGACAGGGGAGAATATTGGGTCTGTAAGACAAAGAAACTTCCTGGAACTGGGATGTTTCTTAAGACTTGAGTCTCATTTCTCATCTTCCTTCCCATTGTCTTTCGGTAGTGGCAGAGAGTTTGAGGCCCATAGGGATAAAGAGGCTTCCCAGACTGGGCTGTCTGCTGTAGCCGGGTCTTTCTTATAAGCCTTGTCTACCAGCCTCAGTATCTCTGGGTGGGCAAGGTGTCTCAGGCATGTTGGGGAGGACAGTACCTCCTCTGGCTAGGCTTCTGTGATATCATGATTTATAAGAAATATGTATTTGGTTATTCAGGTAACTAAAATATATTTCTCATATGTATTGAGTCTTCATCCATTGCTCCTGGCTCACAATCCCAAAACCCTTGGAATTTCCTGAGTGATAAGAGCAATGAGAGCATCTTTGTTATAAAATTTGGTCTTTGACCTCAGTTCCTGAAATCACTTAAGAGTGATAAGGTGAAATTTGGAATCTTATTATTTATAATGAGCTCTTTTCTACCACTACTGTGTTTATGTTAACGAGGTAATTTTCGGAAAGCACTTGAGGATGGAGGCTGGTTGCCATGATTAGAGCTTAGAGTTTTGGTACTTTCAGTCCCATCCTTTAATTTCCAGGGTTGGGAAGAGGGCTGGAGGTTGAATCAATCCCCAGTGGCCAGTGATGTAACCAATCATGCCTGTTGTGACAAAGCCACCATAAAATCCCCAAAGAAGAAGGTTGGAGAGCTTCTGGATTGATGAACACATGGACATTTGGGGAGAGTTGCATATGAGAGAGTATGGAAACTCTGCACCCTTTCTCCATACCTTCCCCTATGCATCTCTTCCATCTGGATTTTCTGAGTTAAATCCTTTTATAATAAACTGGTAATTTACTAAGTAAAATATTTCTCTTGAGTTCTGTGAGCCATTCTAGAAAATTAATCAAACCCAAGGAGAGGGTTGAGGAATCTCCAGTCTATAGGTTATAGATGGTCATTTCAAAAACACAGGTGACAACCTGGATTTGTGACTGGTGTCTGAAGTAGGGAAGAAGGGGCAGTCTGTGAGACTGGACTTTTAACCTATGGAATCCAATGTTATCTCCAGGTAGACAGTGGCAGAATTGAGTTTAATTCTCAGACATCCTGCTGTTACTGGAGAATTTTTGGTGTGGAAACAGCCCTCCTCCCTATGTGTTGGAATTGGGTCCAGAACCCTTGTATCTCCCAGTTGATCCTCTGTACTGGTGATATTGGGCTCACCTAATGTTGTCAGAGGGACTTCTGTTGGACTCTAAGGAGGAGTGAGCCTACCCTGCCTGACTTCTTTTGTTAGGGTGGAGGATCTGGAAACACCAGGTCTTTTTCTGTTGGACGTGGGATGCAAAGCATCCTATTGTTGTGCTGTTCCTCCATTTATAGGATTCCAACACAGCTCAGCTTCTTACCACCATTTAGGAGTCTCCTTCGGTTGTCTCTTTTTTCACACCCAGCATAGAAAAACACTATTCTTTCCAGACTAGAAGTCTTCCTTTCCATTTAATAGTGTGTTCTATGCAACTTACTTTAGAATTGAGATTAAAATTCACCAGCTTGCAAACATTACTTTTTTCTTTTTGAAAATCAAAACTACATTTGCCTCCCTCCAGACTTCTGTCCCTCTCTCATTATTCACAATTCTGTCTAGACAGCAATTTGGAAATCTTAGCCCAAGGTCTTTCCAGTATCCTGGAATGTGATTATTCTAGGACAAGTGCTTCTTAATCTGTTGCTGTGTCTCTGCTTTCAGTTTCTTTCTAATGTTTGTTGTCCCCTTTTTTGTCCTTCTTATTTTTCCTAACAGAGGGTATATGGAAATAAAGTAGAAATTGGTTTTTTTCCCCCCTTCGTTGTAACCTGACATTACATTTCTTATTATTGCTGTAGGCAGTTTGAAATCCCCCTTTGTTATCCTCAGAATATATTTCCTTCTAAGACTCAGGTCATTCTGAACCATGGCTTCTTTAGTGTCTTGCAGGTACACATCACTCTTTTTTTTTTTTTTTTTTTTTTTTTTGCCTTTTTGCTATTTCTTTGGGCCGCTCCCGTGGCATATGGAGGTTCCCAGGCTAGGGGTCTAATCGGAGCTGTAGCCACCAGCCTACGCCAGAGCCACAGCAACGCGGGATCCGAGCTGCGTCTGCAACCTACACCACAGCTCACGGCAACGCCGGATCGTTAACCCACTGAGCAAGGGCAGGGACCGAACCCGCAACCTCATGGTTCCTAGTCGGATTCATTAACCACTGCGCCACGATGGGAACTCCAACACATCACTCTTTTCTAATTGTCATTGGTTATATCTCCTTTGTTACATCAGTGGAATGATGTATACTTGAGAGTCAGACAGACATGTGTTTGAACCTCTCTACCTCTTCCTAGATGTGATTTGGGATTTTTTTTTTTTTAAACCTTTGAACTTCCTTTTCCTCACGTATAGAATGGAATCAATAATACTACTAATAATAAGACCAACTTTATAGTGTTGTTTTGAGGATTAAATGAGATAATACATATTAAGCATGTAGCATAGTTCCTGACACAGGGTAAATGCTCTGTTATATTTACAGTCTATTACTGTTGTTATTATACATTTTAAAAAATCTGAGATTCTAGATAACTTTTTATAGCTATCTCTTTTGATACCTATCCTTTTCTTCTTTGTAATTTTATAGTTGGGATTTCATTTTTGAGAGACTTCCAGTCAGTTTATGTAAATTAAAGTTCTCAGGGAAGGAGACTGCATATCTTTTAAATTGTGAAATTTCATCTAATTTAATTGCGACTGGAATTCTTATGCCAGTGCTGGTGATGGTCCTCTTAGAGAGTAGTAATGCAAATGTTTCACTGCTCTGTCTCCATGCAGTTGATGTGTAGGTGTTAAATTAGCCTTTCTGGTTAACCATCCATAAATATTTCAAAATACATACCTCATGTGGGTACCCAGCTTGCTTCTACATGCTACAAAAATTCTGACTTGTTAGACATTTCACATT
Source organism: Sus scrofa (assembly GCF_054392235.1). Lineage (NCBI taxonomy): Eukaryota > Metazoa > Chordata > Mammalia > Artiodactyla > Suidae > Sus > Sus scrofa. The sequence goes on from NC_139401.1 coordinate 65,856,932, forward strand.
ATCATATATCCTACCTGTATTTCTTGTTATATTTTAAAATATCTTAATGGTTATTGTACATCAGCATACTTTTCTGGTGAAAAACAGTTTATGAGGCACTTGATTTGAACTTTCTGGGCAAGAATCATATTGAATTTTATATTTTTTTGCAATGCCCAGCTCATTGACATTCAGGTGTTTATCATGGACTATTGTACCTAAAATGATGTAGCAATTGTCTGAAGGTCAGCAAACGGACAGCATTACAAGTATAATCTAACTAACCTGTTTCTTCCAGTGTGTTTTTCCTCCTCTGAGTTAAAGTTGGTAATCTTTTTAATCTTGGTAAATTCTTTAGGTTTCATGTTTGATAGCTATAATTCTGGAACCTCCCAAAACTATCTTAATTAGAGGCATGTTGGAATGTGTTTGAAATTTTTCTGGTGTAGTTCAGTTACTTCTGGGCAGTATTATGTAATCTTAAGGATGTGAGTTTTCTTCAGGGATTCAGCCTTTCCTGCTTTTCCTCCAATTTTTCTTTTTTAATCTATTCACCTCCTCCCCTGGGGAGAATAGGTATCTACATTGTTTTTAGTCTTTTGGAGATGATTGCAACTAGGGTCTTGATAATTCCAACCTTTGAATGTTCTAGATTGTTTTTGAGGGCCAGCACGGGCATTATGGCCAGATTCTAACTTGGGTGATTTAGACTCTGGCATCAGAAATGTAATTGAAATGGCTCAAGGATTAGTTTTTTCCTTCTTGGTACCATGAAATGGTGGTGTGCAGTGGCTAGGTACTGTGCTTTCTGAATGATATTTCAGTGGTGAGTTTATTCCTAGATACAGTTGGTTTATATGCTTGTAGAGTGATCTTGAGATTTTTGAGGGAATAAAGGATTGATTTGTGGTGGTTGGGGATGCTTAATGTTCAATTACAGAATTGTAACTTGCCAGTAGAAATAGAGATAAAAGGGACTGGGTCCTTTTGTCTGAACTGCAGATGACCTCTCTTTGGGCCTTTTGGACTGCTCTTTCCCTGTCTGTCCCTTTAGTGCAATTCATAACTTTGCTTTTCTTAGAGAGGCATATGCTGGCTTCTTCTTTGTTAGGATCCTCTTGCCTAGACTGCTTCCATATTGTACCATGTGTCTGGAAAAATGCCCTCTCCTTTGTCTGCCAAACCCTTTCTCTGCTGTCAGCCTGAGAGAGCTAGAAATCTCATCTCCTTCATTAAACTCTGTTGACCTGAGTGTCACAGAAGTGACAGCTCCCTGAGGCATAGATCATGTAAACACTTCTTCTTGTCAGTTTATGTAGATGTTCAATGTTTTTATACTGCAGTCTCGGTATCTTTGTGGGATAGTTATCTGTGTTGTCTGGCACCTTAGAGTTTTAAATCCACAAAAGGGAGAAATCCTATCAGACTTACTGGATATGCGTCTCACAAGTAAGTAGTCATTTGGTAGATCGCCTTTGATGGCAGTGTCATTGAGGGCAAAAGTGGACAAATAGCCTCTGAAAAATTAGAACTCTTCTTGTTGTTGTTTGTTGAACTTTCTAATAGATAATTGAGCTTATCATCTTAGGAAATGAGACTTGAATCATTTCAGTTCTTGGCCACACAATGTCTACTTCAGTGTTTTAGAAGTTTTATTTCTCTTCCACATAAACTAGTCAGGTTACCCAAAGACCTGACTATTGCTTAGTAATCCTACTACATTGCTTAGTAAGCATGATAATGCTGCCTTTGAATTTACAAGCCATTGACTTGAGAAGTCTTAAATTTCTGTTGTTAAATTCTCCACAAATCTGACTGAACATGAATCTCTGGGAATGCCATTACCCATTAACAACCTGAATAATAACTTTTAGGAAAGAGACAGAGCCCTCCACAATCAGAACTCATTCATTCCCTTATCTGCCTCCAACAATACCAAACCAATCATAATTTCCCATGCTTACTGCCATACCTTTACACATATAACACTGTCTCCTCTTAAAGTGCCTTTCTTCTCTCTCTCTCTGACTCCTTATTCATCTGGCATATTCTCAACTTACCTTAAATGTCTTCTATTCTGTGGTGTTTTTCCGACTCCTGCTCCAGACAAAGATAATTACTTTCACTTCTCCCATGTAACATCTTCTACACATTTGCAGTTTTAAACACTTGAGCATTTGTATTTTCACCATTTGTATTTGTGGTCTTACCCACACCAATTCAGCTGTGAGTTTCTTAAAGACAAGAACTTTTTGTTTCCCAAAGCCTTGCAGAGTTATTGGTACATACCGCATGCTCACTATATCTTGGAAGAAATGAATGAATGAACCAAGGCACGTCCATGGAATTAGAAACCATGGCTTTGGGAACTTCTGCTTCTGGCTTTGCCAGACTAACTTGTATCTGACCAAATGTCCCTCAAGAAGAGCTGGAGAAGCTGGATAAAATTACAGACTGCTTACTTGAAAGCACCAGAGAGCTACCAAAGTAGAGATAAAAATCCCAGAGAGGAGAGATGTTCTGAGGGGTGTCCAGCATTCTGTGCTACATTTTCCTTTAAGGCACTTTCCAGTGTAAGTGGTATAGGCAGAAGGATTGAGAAGCCAAGTTGAAAATAGTAACTAAGTAATAGTAACCAAGATAGAGAAGCAGAACAGAAGTTTCAGCAGTCTCACGGGGTTATAGGGACAGAAATTAAAGTTCAGGGCTACCACAGTAATCAAGACTTGAGAGTCCAAGATGCCTGGGAAAAAGAAAGTACACTGAATTTAATCCAGTGTTTTATGCTGCTTTTCCTATTGTGTCATTTGCTGATTTGTAAGGGGTATAGGGCAAAGAAGTTGAGAAGTTAAACAGAAAGTGGCAGATACAAATCTGAGTAGCTAAGCAAAGCTTCAGCAATTACACAATGCTGGAGAGACAGAAATTGGGGTTTAGAGCCTGCCAAAGAGGAGGGACCCTGGTAATTATCCCAAGTTTTCAGTTGGGATTCCCAAAGGGCTAAACTCCAAGGGTAGGGATGAACTAGAAAAATACCATTCCTCACAAAGAATAAAGCACGACTTTGAATCAGCTCAATCTCAGGCAGGATTAAGGTGATTTGTCCTTCATCACCTGGCAGAAACAAAAGTAAATGTTCTCCGGAGGAAGATTATATCATCCAGAGCTCCTCTAACTTTTAATACGCAATGTCTGGAATTTAATCAGCAATTACTAGGCTTTCCAGTATGAGTTTGCTAGGGCTGCCATAACAAAGATTGAGTGCTTAAACAACAGAAATTCATGGCTTTGGATGCTAGAAGTAAAATATCAGGATATTGGCAGTGTTGGTTTCTTCTGAAGGCTAAGAGGAAAGGATCTGTAAAAGGCCTTTCTCTTTGGCTATCTTTTCCATATATCTCTTCATTATTGTCTTCCCTCTATGTGTGTCTCTTTGTCCAAATTCTTCCCCCTTTTATAAGGATACCAGTCATATTGGATTAAGGCCCACCCTAATGACCTCATTTTAACTTGATTACTTCTGTAAAGAACCTACCTCCAAATAAGGTAATATTCTGAGGTAACAGGGGTTAGGACTACAAAATGTGTATTTTGGGGAATACAGTTCAGCCTGTAATATCAGGTCATAGGACTATGAGGAAAAATAGACAATAGAAAGTCCTTGATATGTGGTTGAAACTTTAGAGTTAGGAGACTCAGACTTAACTGTGATTAATATGTTCATATTGACAAGATGGAGAATTTCAGTGAAGAACTGATTCCATATGAAAGAAAGGAAATTCTGGAACTGAATATTATAATAACTGAAATTAAGAGTTTAATAGATGAGCTTAAGAGCAGATTAGATGCAGCTCAAGAAAAGATTGGTCCACTGGGAGATAGGTCAGTAGAAATTAATCAGACTGAAGAACCAAGAGGGAAAAAAAAGATAGAAAACACAAGACCATGTCAATTTATTGGTTTCACATTAGTGTACTTGTTGGGAAGCTATGAACATATCACTTAGCTGCTATAGAGAACAACAGATTTACAATCAGACACATCTGAATTAGAACCCCAGCTCTGCTTCTTATTCTCTTACTAACTATGTGATCTTGGATTACTGATTCTCTGAGCCACAGTTTCCTCATCTGAAAAAGGAAGACCTACCTGACAGGGTTGTTATGGGAATTAAATGATTTAATACATGGGAAAGTACTTGAACTACAAAGTCGCACGATGTCGGCATTTGTTCTTTGTTGTGTGTACACAGTAACTTGGGACATTTCTACTATTCTGAGCAGAAATCTGCAGATTTGCTTTTAAAATACTTCAGAGTAAAAGTCTATTCCATCTGTTGCTGTGTATACATGATGAAACAAGAGGGCTGTGTTTTATATTATCCTGTCAGGTCTCATTTTACCATTTTTTCAAAAGTTAAATCTACTTTTTTAAGATTGGTGAGATTTCCTGTTTTTTTTTCCCTATTTCTGAAACATTTCATGAAAATATATCTCATTTGGGTTATGTTATAGGATTTTTATTCACGTTTCACCTGTCAACTTATATTTTGTTTTATCATTTTTTCTAATACCTTCACTTCTATAATAAACTCCTTCAATAAACATTTGTTGATATACTATGTGTCAAGCACTGTGCTAAGTGGTTGTGATTAAAGATGAGTAATAGAGCTAGTAGGGAAGTGTGATACCTTAGTACTTTTGGTACTGTGATGAGTGCTATAGGGGAGGCATGTGAGCACATAAATGAGGTTACATCTGCTTGTGGTGCCACTGAGAAGGTGACATTTTAGCTGAGTCTCTAATGATTAGGAAAAATATCTGGTGGAGAAAGGGCAGATGTACATTTCAGGTAGAGGAAACAGGATATGCAAGGGCACAGGGGATTGAAGTATTTGATGTACTCAGGGATTAAATGTAATTTGGCATGGCCAGGATGTAGGATGTGAGGCATGAAAATGGGATAGAATGACAGATTCAGCTGGAAATTTGGCGGGTCCTTGAAAAGAAAGTGAAGAGGGATGATAGTGAAGGAGATTAAGCAGGGGAGTTGCATAAACCCTATGTATTGGGAATGATATGGAGAATGGACTGGAGAGAGAAGAGGAAATATAGTTAGGAGGCTGGTACAAGAGTCCAAGTGAGAAATGATGAAGGCCTTGAACTAGGGCAGTGGAAGTGGGAATGGAGAGTAGAGCCCAGATTCTAGAGGTGTGACAGAGGTAGCAGATAGTTTGACACATCCATACCCCTTGATGTAGAGGTGTCTCCCCATAAATAAATGGGTACTTTGTTTCTCTTATTCTCTTCCTAGCAAATGGCACATATAGAGTACCCCATGGGGTGAGGGTTTAATGAAGGAGCCAGAGCAAATACAGAGCATAGATGAACATATACCAGCTAAGTAAAATTAATACAGCTGGGTGGTAATTGATGTGCAGGTGTTTAGGATTTGGTGAAATGAAGAATTGGATTTGGGTGAGTTTGGTCTGAGTGGATATCCTTGGATGACTATTTCCCTGCTTCTTTTCCCTCCTTAAATCTCCATCGCATCCCTTTTCTTCACCCTCTGATTCATACTTCTCCTTTCACTGAGAAAAGGGAAAGCACTCAGTTGTAAACCTCCAAAAGTTTATACTCCCACACCTGCTCACCTAGTTGCATCCATATCTATTTTCTCTACCTTCCCTAATGTTTAAAATTTTTGAGATAGTACATTATTCAGTTCTAGAATTTCCATTTTTTTCTTATAGTTTCAGTTTTTTTTTCCCTGCTAAAACTACTGTTTATTTAAAGTTTATTTTCCTTTATTGCATGGAGCGCATAATTTTAATAGTTACGTATTAATCTTCTATTGCTTCCTAACAAATTGCCACACATTTAGCATCTTAAAAGAACATACACTCCCAGTTTCTGTGGATCAAGAGTCTAGGCATGGCCTAGTTGTTCAGGGTCTCACAAAGCTGTAATTAAAGTGTCACCTGAGCTACATTCTTATTTGCAACTTGGAGCCCTCTTCAAGTTTACATGGTTGTTAGCACAATTCAGCTCCTTACAGACTGCAGTTCCCTCCCACATGGCCCTCTCCATAGGTAGTTCATATCATAACAACTTCCATCTTCAAGGCCAGCAAAGAATCTCTCTGTGTAGTCTGCTAAGATAGAGTCTTACATACCATAACACAGTCACGGAACTGAAATCTAATTACTTTGCCATATAATGTAATGTAATTGAGGGAGTAGTATACTATCACCTTTGCCATTTTCTCTCGCTTAGCATCAAGTCATACACCCTGTCTGCACTCAAAGAGAGAGGATTACACAAAGCTGTGGCTACCAGGAGGCAAGAAATCATTGGGAAGTCATCTTAGGAGATGTTTGCCATAACCTGCTTTCAAGTGTTTGATAATTCTAACATCTGGATCATACAGGGCATAGCATATTTTGGTTGGCTTTTCTCTTGAGAATTGGTCACATTTTCCTGGTTCTTTGTATGTTGAGTAATTTTGGATTTTATCCTGGGCATTGTGAATGTTATGTTGTATAAATGATGGGTCACGTTATAATCTCTAGAGAAATTTTTAGAAGACTCAAAATTCAAAACTCAACTAAGGTTCAGACCACAAGTTCTGTCCTGCCTTCTATGGATGAGAATTCGAGTTTCGGATTAATTTTCCAAGTAATTAGGTTACTGTTTTATTTCTGTTCCATGCATGTGCCCCTCAGGTGTTTGTCTGAGTGATGGGCAGTAATTTATGTCTTCATTCTTCAAAGCTATTGTTGTGATCCTTTGGGTCATTTCTGCACATGCACAGCTTAAGGATGAGTACAGGACTTGTGTGGGTTCATTCACAGAATTAGGGAATCCTTTTCTGCAGCTCTCTCCTGTATAGAATTTCTTGCATAAGCCCATTCTTAAGACAATGGATATCTGCTTTCTTTGTTCCCCTGGCCAGAAAGACAGGATATCTCTTGGCTTTTTAGCTGCTTACACAGTCATCACTGACAAACAACTCCATGACTGAGAGTAAACTGCTAGAAAAAAAAAAAAAAAGACCAACAGAATTACTCTTTGGCTCATAGTAGTCCTTTTTATGGTTACTCTGCCCTGTAATACAGAGTTTCTATTGGAATTTTCAGCAATCATGCCACTGCTCTGTTGTGTATTTCTGCAGCTGGGATCCACCCTCTGAAAATCTGCAAGAGGAAAAATGTGTATATAGGACATCCACTTTTATGCCGGCTACTTCTTTAAGTTTTAATTTCTTTTCACAATATACCTGGTTTTTGTTACTTTAGGTGCTTGATTTTTGTATTTTTTTTTCTATCATTTTTAGTTATCAGCATGAGAGATAGTCTGTAGTGAGCTTTACTCCATCTCAGCCAGAACTGGAGCTCATCCTTTTTTTTTTTTTTCTTTTTAGGGCTGCACCCATGGCATATGGGGGTTCCCAGGCTAGGGGTCGAATCGAAGCTGTAGCCACTGGCCTAAACCACAGTCACAGCAACATCAGATCCAAGCTGTGCCTGCGACCTATACCACAACTCACAGCAATGCTGGATCCTTAACCCACTGAGTGAGGCCAGGGATTGAACCTGCATCCTCATGGATATGCATCCAACTCATTTCCACTGAGCCACGACAGGAACTCCCTCATCCTTTCATTTGTAAACTATCAGTATATTTATATTTCGAGTAGGTTTCTATAGACAGCAAATAGTTTGCTTGTGCTTTTGTCCAATCTGACAATATAAGATAATTTTCAGCTAATGTAGTTGTGGCTACATTTAGGTTTGAATCTAGCTGTTTGGATTCTACTTGTTTCACCTGTTCTCTAATTCTTTTTCCTTCTTTTCTTGCCTTTTGAAGTGATTAAATTTGTATGATTTCACTTTATCTCCACTCTTGGCTTATTAGCTGTATGTCTTTGTTTTTGGTAGTTGTGCTTATTATAGTCTTCCTTAAAATAATATTATGTTGAGTTCCCGTTGTGGCGCAGTGGTTAACGAATCCAACTAGGAACCATAAGGTTGCGGGTTCGGTCCCTGCCCTTGCTCAGTGGGTTAATGATCCGGCATTGCCGTGAGCTGTGGTGTAGGTTGCAGACGCGGCTCGGATCCCACGTTGCTGTGGCTCTGGCGTAGGCCAGCAGCTACAGCTCCGATTCAACCCCTAGCCTGGGAACCTCCACATGCTGCGGAAGCGGCCCAAAGAAATAGCAAAAAAAAAAAAAAAAAAAAAAAAAAAAAAATATTATGTTACTTCACATATAGTTAAGGATCATACAAATATATCCTCTTATTTTGCCCCTCCCATCCTTTGTGTTATTGTTGTCATACATATATTTTACACATGCTATAAACCCCACAATGCATTGTTACTATTTTTGCTTTAGATAGTCATTTATCTTCTATGGAAGTTTCTTTTTTTGAATGATAAAATGTATTTTATATTTACCATTTATGACACTATTTTTAATATAAATCTAAATTTGCTTCTGGTATGATTTTTCTTTTGCCTAAGAGCTTCATTTAAAATTTCTTATAGTGTGGATCTGCTGGTGATGAATTCTCTCAGCTTTTGTTTGCCTGAAAAAATCTTTTAGCACACAATTTTGAAAGATGGTTCCACCAGGTAAAAAATTCTAGGTTGACAGATTTTTCTTTCATGTCTTTAGAGATGTCACTCCACTGTCTTCTAAATAGTATAGATTCTGATGAGATGTCTGTGATCATTCTCACATTTGTTCCTTTATATTATATGCCTTTAATTTAAATGCTTTTAGCATTTTCTTTTTATCACTAGTTTAAAGGAATTCGATTATGGGTGCTCTTTGTGTTTATCTCGCTTGAGATTTATTGATCTTGAATTTTCAGGCTTATCATATTTAATAAATTGGTAAATTTTGGACATTATTTTTTTTTCTTTTATGGCTGCAGCTGCAGCATATGGAAGTTCCCATGTTAGGAGTCTATCGGAATTGCAGCTGTCAGCCTACACCACAGCCACAGCAACACAGGATCTGAGCCGTATATGTGACTTATGCCACAGCTTGGGGCAATGCCAGATTCTTAACCCACTGAGCGAGGCCAAGGATCAAACCTGGATCCTTAGGGACATTATGTCGGGTTCTTAACCTGCTGAGCCACAGTAGGAACACCTTGGCTGTTATTGTTTGTGCATTTATCTCCTTCTGGGAGTCCAATAATCTGTTCATTTATTTTTAGTCATTTTTCTCTCTGTGCTTCATTTGGATGCATTCATTTGCTTAGTCTTTGATTTTATGTATCTTTTTTTTACAGTGTGTAATCTGTTTAATCCCTTCCAGTATTCTTTTCATTTTAGATATTTATGATCTCTAGAAGTTCTATTTTTCATTTCTATAAGATTAGGAGTCCTGTCTCCCATTTCTTTCTAGATTCTACTAATTTGATTATTGTCTTTCTTTTGCTTTGTCAGTCTAGCTAAAGGTTTCCTAATTTTGTGGATCTTTTCAGATAACCCACTTTTGTTTTTATTGGATTTCTCTATTGTGTTTCTATTTACTATTTTATTAACCTCCATTCTAATCTTTACTGTTACCTTTCTTATGTTTGCTTTGGGCTTAGTTTACTCTTTTTTTTCTAGTGTCTTAAGGTAGAAAGTTACTGATCTTTTTTCTTTTTCATTGTAGACACCTACAGCTATAAATTTCCCTCTAAGCATTGTTTTAGCTGCATCCCATAAATTTTGATATGTTGTAATTTCGTCGTTGCCCCATGGGTTACTTAGAAGTGTCTTGTTTAAAGTCCACATATCTGTGAATTTGCCAAATTAATTTCTGTTATTGATTTCTAATTTCATTCCATTGTAGTCAGAGTGTTATATATGTCATTTTCAATTTATTGAGGGCTTGTTTTTTGGCCTCTTACATAGTCGAACCTAGAGATGTCCCATGTACACTTGAGAAGAATATATATTCTGCTGTTGTTAGGTGGAGTGTTCTATCCAATGCCAGGGAACTGCCTTTTAGCATTTTTTATAAAGGAGTTCTGCTAGTAACAAATCCTTTCAATTTCTGTTTTCTGGGAATATCCTTATTTCATTTTAAATTTTGAAAGATAGTCTTTCCTTATTGAAGGTTCTTGGCTGACAATTTTTATTTTCTTTCATCACTTTGAAAGTATTGTCCTAATGCCTTTTGGCCTGCATTGTCTTTGATGGAGCTTCAGCTTTTTAACTTACTGAGTACCTTTGAGTCTGTTGAGTTGATTTTCTCTTACAGCATTTGACATTTTAATTTTTTCTTTGTCTTTCAACATTTTTGCTATGGTTTGCCTGGGTTTGGATCTCATACCTTTATCTTACTTAGAGTTACTTGAATTTCATGTTATGTGAAGGTTAATGTTTTTCACCAACTTTGGGAAGCTTTCAATCATTATTTCTTCTAATTTTTTTTTTTGCCCATTTTCCCCTCTCTTCCCCATTACATATATGTTGGTGTTTTTAATGGAGTCATGCACTGTTCTGAGGCTCTGTTCATTTTTCTTCATTCTCTCTGTTCCTTGGATTGTGTAGTCTGCTACTCTTTCTTCAAGTTCACGGAATCTTTCTTCTGCTAATCAAACCTATTGTTGAGCCCCTCTAGTGAATTTTTGACTTTAATTATACTTTTCAACTTTGGAGTTTTTATTTGGTTCTTCTTCTTTCTTTAAAAAATTATTTATATCTGTTTAATTAGATTCTATATTTGATAAGGAATTGTTATTATAGTTTCCTTTATTACTTTAACTATAATTTCCTTTAAGTTTTTTTAAACGTCCATACTACCTGCTTTGAAGACTTTATTTACTACATACATCCAATATCTGGACCCTTTCTCTCTTTTTTTGTCTTTTTAGGGCTTCACCCATGGCATATGGCAATTCCCAGTCTGGGGTTGAATCAGAGCTATAGCTGTTGGCCTATGCCACAGCCACAGCAATGCAGGATCTGAACCACTTGTGCCACCTATACCACAGCACATGGCAACGCCAGATCCTTAACCCACTGAGCAAGGTCAGGGATTGAACCCACATCCTCATGGATACTAGTCAGGTTGGTTAACCACTGAACCATTATGGGAACTCCTGACCCTTTCAAAGACAGTTTTTATTGCGTACTTTTTTCTTATGTATGAATCACACTTTTCCGTTTCTTTACATGTCTTGTAATTTTGTTGTTGAAAACTAGACATTTTAGATGATGTGTTGTAGCAATATGAGTGCTGATTACAGCTTGTCCCCTTCCAGGATTGTTGCTTATTGTTTATTTGTTTAGTGGCTTGGCTCTACCAGTTCATTGAAGTCTTTTTCCATCACAATGTGAAATCTGATGTTTCCTCAGAGGGTACAAGATTTGGTGTGTGCATAGTAAACTTGAGGTGGCAGTGGTTTTATAGCTGAGCTCTGTTTGATTGTGTCTGTCTCTGATATCTCTGTTGTCTGTCTCATAGCCAGCTGTTACCACCATTAACCATCCGGTTGTTTTACTGTTATTGACAATGTTCTGGGTCATGAATTACTCCATGTTATCCAGTTAAATTAGGCCCTTTTGCAGGGGTAGTTTTGAAATCAATATTTGAGATTTATTCTGACCCTGGAAGGCCTTTTCTTCCCCTGGCTGTTTCTGTTAAACTTCTAGCTGATGTATAGTTTTGTTATCATGGAGCAACCAGCCCCTTCTTAAGTGTTCATCATCAAAATCTTCATTGTTTTCCAAAGTGCTCAAAGCCTTAAAATTACTCATCCTCTATTCGAAATAAAGTCAGTGTTCTCAGGGAGAATTATGGAACCCTCTATTCTTATGCCTTTCTGTGCCACTGGTAAAAACACCTATATTGCTTTTCCAGAGCTGGAGGTTGTGACAGTGGCCTGCGTCTCTTGGTTACATTCTTGTTTTATTCATGAAGTGATGGCTGGAAGTGATAGCTTGTCGACTCTTGATGTTGAACCTCACCTTGTAAGTAAGCTGAGGTGAGGGCATTTGAAGCTCAGTATTCTTGGCATGCCATTCCTGGAGAACTTCTGCTCTAAGAGTGGTAGCTGGGTAGAGGGAGGGGGTCCCAGCCATACCTGATGGGATTAGAGCTTCTGAAACACAGGTTCGGGGGATAATTAATGTGGGCAATTTTGCCCCATCCCATGTGACATTGTAAACCTAAGTTTTTAGGTGAGGGTAGAGAGAACCTTGTGTTATTGGCAGCAACTGCCAGAGTAGTTTCTGTCACACTGAGCTGGGATGCAGGGGGTGGACACGGGATAGATCATTTCTACAGTGCCACAAACTCTCATTGGTCTTATCAAAATTTAGTAGATTTTCTTGAAGAAATGTTTATCCATTTACTGTGTGCTCTTACAACAGTTTCCAGAGAGTTTTAGTTGTTACTTCTTTTTTTCTTTTTAGAGCCACACCTGTGACATAAGGAGGTTCCCAGGCTAGGGGTTGAATCAGAGCTGCAGCTGCCAGTGCCTTTGCCACTGCCACAGCCACAGCCACAGCCACAGCAGTGCCAGATCCAGGCCACATCTGCAACCTACACCACAGCTCATGGCAATGCCGGATCTTTAACCTGCTGAACGAGGCCAGGGATTGAACCCACATCGTCATGGATACTAGTTGGGTTCGTTACCACTAAGCCACAATGGGAATTCCCGGTTGTTACATTTTTATAATCTTCACCAGTTATGGTTCTTTAGCTGAGTTTTGAATTATGTCACTATCCTGGAAGTCATTCCCCCCATTCCTTTATGACATTTTTATCCCCAGCCTTGTGTAGCTCCCTCTCATGCACATACAGTTTTCAGTAATTAGCCAAAGACTCAAGAATGATCTCTTTATGGATCTCTTGAGCTCACACTCTGTGTTGCTCCTTTACTTCCTGTATTCTCAAATCACATTGGCTTCTGTGAATTCTAGTATCTTGTTCTTCAACTCAATGAATCCACTGGGCTTTTTAAAAATTCCCGCCCCTTACCAGGAAACTGCCACCACATAATATATTGGGACAATAATTACACTTACCTTGTTCATTTCCCTTTTGGAGGCAGGTCACAGTCCTGTGCTACTTGTTGTCAATATCTGGGAAAAAACTGGAGTTCCCGTCGTGGCGCAGTGGTTAACGAATCCGACTAGGAACCATGAGGTTGCGGGTTCGATCCCTGCCCTTGCTCAGTGGGTTAACGATCCGGCGTTGCCGTGAGCTGTGGTGTAGGTTGCAGACGCGGTTCGGATCCCGCGTTGCTGTGGCTCTGGCGTAGGCCGGTGGCTACAGCTCCGATTCAACCCCTAGCCTGGGAACCTCCATATGCCGCGGGAGCGGCCCAAGCAATAGCAACAATAACAGCAACAACAACAAAGACAACAGACAAAAAAAGACAAAAGACAAAAAAAAAAAAAAAAATCTGGGAAAAAATTTATTTTACATCTTTTTTCCCCTTATTTTCAATTGTAAGTAAGGAGAGTAAATCTGGTTTTATTCCATCTTGGCTGGAAGTGAAATTCCTGGTCTAGTACTCTTCTGTTAACTTCCTTTTTGCATGATGATTCAGAGTAAAACTCTAAGTTTGAATTCTTGCTCTTCCATGGTTAAGGCAAGTCACTTTAATTTTCTGTGCCTCATCTTCCTTTTCTGCCAAGTGGACACAATAAGGGTACCTCCATTCTAGTGTTGTTGTGAAGATTAAATGAGTTAATGCCTGTTAAGTATTTATAGCAATATATGGCTCAAAGGAAGTTGAAATAAGTTTTACCACTATTATTACCACCATCACTACCACCACTATCCCTATTACTACTCTTACTATCTTCATTTTTCCATAGATCATTGAGGAAATTGTCTAAGGCATCACTTGTGGTAGGGATATAGAAGAAGACTAGACCATAATATCTACTAATTACTGCTAAATATTAGGTATTACATAGCATTATATATGGATTTTTGTATTATGAACTCTCATTTATTTGTCTGAATGTACAAACTTAAGATGGTAGACTGTTAGAGCAGGAAAACATCACCTGTGTTGATTTACTTAATTTGCACATGAGCAAAGTTGGGCCTATAGAGCTAATTCCCTGGGCTAAGATTACATAACAAGTCAATCTCTGACTCTCATTAAGTGCTTTTAGTGTCACACCATGATATTACTTGCCTTTTCTATACTAATGCCTTCTTCCACCACCATCCAAGTGAAAATGATGCTAGAAAGTCTCTAAAATTGTGTGATTTTTAAAAATTGAAGTATAACCAAAGATAGAGTTAACTGCTCACATGAAGTCTTAGGGTAATTCACCCTAGGTAGGTGGACATGTTCAATACCCAGGCATTAGCAGAATATCCATGGCTCGTTTCTATTTTATAAAGATCTGGCAATAGTTAAGGTGGCTAATTTTGGAAATGTGTTACATTTCCATCTGGTCTGAATCAATGAACTTAAACTTCATGCTACGTGAGATGGAGACATTTTATGAGACACCAGATTTAGAGACTGTTATATCATGTTCCCAAAATCTTATTCTGATGTTATAAGAGGATTTTAATTACTTATCTGGGTACAAGTGATATGGTATCAGTAATATTTGATGAAGAAAGCAAGCAGATGATTCATGTTGAATACCCTACTTTGTGCCACCCTCAAGCCTTCTCTCTGTGAATGATGTACCCTGTTAGGAGAATAGCACATTGTTGGTGCTTATTCTCCAGCATATCAAGGTGATATAATAAAACTGACAACCTGTTTTTGAACATCTGTGTGCCATGCCCTTTACATATATTATCTCATTTAATCCTTATAGAAATATTATGAAGTAGGTATTACATTCCAGTTTTACAGATGAAGAAACTGAGGCTCAAAACAATGAAGCATCTTTTCCAAAATTACATAGCAAGAAAGGGTAGATATGGAATTCTGACCCAGGGTATCTGACTCTGAGGCCGTGTGGCTCCCATAAGTCTTATCATTGGAATTATTACTGAAATATTTGGTTATAGCATTTCTATCAAGTGCATGGCTCTACTGCATGATCTCATAAAGACAATGTTACAAAGATACTCCAGCATATTTCTGTACCTAGAAGATCAACAGGAGCAACTCATAATTAAAGAGTACATGCTCAATAAGACGGGTGAAAGAGCACAAGAAGCTAGTATCTACCTACTGGTTTTGGTAGTCAGCAGGTTATCTTTGAGAAAAGAAGATGTTAGAGGCTATTAAAAAGACATTGCGGTTTGGAGTAGCAAGGGTGGAGGGTAGGGGGTGTAGTGTTGCTAGGTGCTTTATATATTTCTCATCTGATCCTCATAATGGTGTTTTAAAGTAGGTGATATCATCCTCATTTTCAGATAAAGAACTTGAAACTTAATAACTTGCCTAAGGGCACAAGCTGGTATTTTCTTGTTGTAGAATTTGGCAGGTTTGCCTACTCTAGAGCCCATGATTTTCTTCTCTCTCATTCTGCCTAAAGAGGTGTCCAGATAGCATCAACCTGCAACTAAGCTCCTCTTCCTCTCTGCTTTGGACTTCTGAATTATTTTTTAATATATAGAAAAATGTATTTCTCCATTACTTAATTTTTTTTTTCACTGAAGAGCTATGTGGGATTCTTTAGATCACAATTCAGCTGGAGTCTGAAGGGCAAGAATGAGGATCTTTGAGCAGTTTTTACATGCTAATTAACATGTCCAATTTCTATGCTTTGCCTTGGAATCCTGTCAACTCATGATAACATTCATTATCTCATACTGATCACAAGTTCTGATGGATAGCTATATGTTTTCAATTGATAAAATCTAAAGAATGATTGATTAATAAATGCCATTTGTCCAGGAGATTAAACCTTTCATAAATGGGGTCCTTTTGGGAAAAATAGAATGAAAATACCTTTGGTGGACTTTGAAAGCTACTGTACTAATAGATCAGAGCAGCAGTTCTTATAGTTAATACTATTGAGATTGGTGATCTTGCCAGCTAATGAGTCTGCCTCCTGTCTTCCATTAATTAACCTTTAATCAGAGCTATCACAAAGGGAAAAAACAAATACATGTCTCTGAGCTCCAAAATCTTTTCTACTATGGCTCCCTTGTTCTCTGGATCATCAAACAGTCTCTTCATTGCTCATTAAGAAGGAAGAGACCCCACAAATAAAATACTAAAAGCCTCACTAATTGAGTTGACTTATCTCATGTGTTCCAAAATATCGAGTGCCCCAGAAACATTCAGCCATAAAAGGTAAATTCTGAAAACCAAGAACCTGTACTCTTCCATCCCTCCTCCCTTTCTTCCCTCAACTCATTCTTTCTTGTTTTCTCTCATTTTCTTGCTCTCATTCTCTCTGTGGCTTTTGTTCTCTTTCATTTTCTCTGTCTCTTCTGTTCTCTGCCTCTCTTCTCATTCTCTTTTCAGTCTCTCTCTTTTCTCTCTCCCATTGTTTGCATTATAGCTGCCTCTTTATGCAAACACCGAGCAAGAAGTCATGTTTGCTCCAGGTTGCCATGGAAATGCTGCAAGTAGGGCTTTTAAGGAAACTGGCCAGCTCCATTAGTGAAATCACACCCAAATAGTCTAAGGTTGGTAATTTAGGGAGAGTGTCTATGTAGAGATTGGGACTCAGAACTCTGAAGTTTAACCACCCCTACCAACCCAAACCTCTTTTCTCCTACATATAGTTTTCTTCCATTGTGTCTTCTTGGGTGTAATTTTATTAAGGGAAATGGTGGGATTTTTCAGACTGCTATCATGATTTGATTTTTTTAAGCCCACAGAACATCTGTGACTTCCACGGTATGCTTCTTCAGAGCAGAAAAGAAGGTATAAATGAAGTCTTAGGCATATAAAAACTGGCTTGCAGTGGAAGCAAAGGTGTTTTGGAGTGAGAGGAGAGAAGTCATAACTCTTGCAAGGGGATGCAGATAGGAAAAAAATGAATGTTTTTCTTAGGCAAAAAGAAATTCCTCTCCCCTCTCTTGACACCAGAAGAAAGAAGTTGAATGGAGGCACCAGCTTCTGGATGATTGGAAGAAGTGTGGCTAACATAATGCCATGGCCTCTAGAAATGGAATCAGGGGAAACAGAAATACTTGGTACTGCTGAGGCTGCAAGGAAAGGAATTTGATGTCTTGTACAGCATGATAGAGAGGTAACTGCAGAAAGGCCCAGGATTCAGAGCTCTAACACTAGCAGAGACTTCCTCCATTCAGTGCAATGGGCAGCTATTTCCTCACTCCCAAACACATGTTCTGAGGGCCTAGGCACTGAAGATATAGTGAGGAGTGGAAATAGTCCCTGTGCTTTTAGAGCTTATAGCTCTACTGGGGAGGAGGAGGCAAGTAATTTCAGAAATACCTCCCCAAAATGTCAGATGGTAACAAATATGAAGAAAGAAGTAAACAGGGTTGCAAGATAAAGGAATCATGATGGAAAGGATACTTATGATAGAATGGTTAGACAACCTCTTTGAGGAGATAGCATTTAAGCTGAGACTTGTAGATGAGCTGGATCTAGCCAGAAAAAAAGCCAGGAGAGAAAGAGTGTTCCAGGTAAAGGAAAAGATGAGTTCATAATCCCTGAGATTAGGAAGAGTTTGGCGTTTCTTAGGAACCAAAGGAAAACATCAGTGGTGTCACAGTGGGATTTATAGGCTAGGGTAAGGAATTTGGATTTTATTCTTAGTGCAGTGGGAGGCCATTGGAGGATTTTAAGGAGGAGTACAATTGATCAGATTGTGTTTTTAACACAGTAACTGTCTGCAGAGTGGACAGTGGATTGCAGGAAGAAGGTCAAGTGGAAGCAGGGAGACCAGTCAGGATGGTAACAGTGGAAAATGAGAGTAACGGAAGGATTTGGGTTATGGTTGAAGATAGAGTCAGCAGGGCTTGCTAATGGAATGGATGTGGAGGTAGAGGAAAGAATTAAGACTAACTTCTCTTTCTAGTTTTAGTAACTGAGTAATTCAAAATAAGAGTGTTGGAAGGTTGGTGGTTAGGACCATCAGGAGAGACAGTGATTTGGAAAAGTAGAAGCCCAAATGAGTCTGGCAGAGCCCTGGAATTGGCAGACTAATAGTGGTTGGTTCAACAGTTGCCAGGCTAGTCAGGAGGGCAAGTGAAGGAAATAGCCCCTAGAGAAAGCAGCTTAACTGTCTCCTGTGGTTGTGAGGAGCAGTTAACAGATATAGACAAGACCTGTCTGGCACAGGAGAAAATGGAAAACTTGAAGAGTTCTAGAATCTGAGGGGAGAGACTTCTAGGATCTGATGTTTCTTGTTGCCTTCAATGTGATCCAGATACCTTGCTTTTAGCCCTGAGGCTAATAGGATTTAGCAAAATACCTGTTAAACCTATAATAGAAAAATAGTTGGGATCAAAAATCACACTCTTCTGTTTATAAAAGAGAGTTTATCGAAGGACAAGAAATAAGGCGATTTGCAGAGTTCTATTCCCGTCCATCCCCAAGAGTGTGTAAAACTTTATTACTAAGGATTGTGCTGAAAAGGCCTGTTGTGTGATATGTTGTATGTATGCGTCATGTAAACAAAATTAGGAATGGTAATAGTGGTTGCCTTTAAAGAATTATAGCTTTAACATTACGGCATATTTTTAAAAGAGAAAATCAGGGAATTTTGAGCATAATTGGTAAATCAACAACCATTATTCAACCGTCTCCTTTGTGAAGATAGCATAGTATAGTGGCTATCAGCATGGGCTCTTGAGCTGCCTGGGTTCTAATCTCTGCTCCACCATTTACTTGCACTGTGGTCTTTGGGTCAGCTAATTAACCTTCTCCAAATCTAAGTTTTTGTCATCTATAAAATGAGGATAATAGAACTTCTCTCATAAGGCTATGTTGATGATTAAATGTGTTGATATTTATAAAGTGCTTAAAACAGTATCCATATTAGTTTGTTAAGTAAGCTAAAATAAGTAAGCTCTTGAATGGAAGGCTAAGCAAGGAATGTAAGACTGGTCTAGAATACTAGGTCATTGGGCAGACTTGGCAGGACAGAGAAAGCAATTGACAGGGAGTTGAGACACGTGTTTAGAGTGACACGTGTTTAGAGTGACTCTAAAGTAGGAGCATAACTCCTTCTTGACATAAGGTCTAGTAGGACTTTAGTCCCTGAAAACCACTGTTTTTCCAAAGCTAAATTATGACTCTCAATTTGTCCTTTTAGAAACTATTCCTCTTATTAAGGTTTCTGTTTTTTCTTTCTCTTCCTTCCTTCCTTTCTTTCTTCTATTTCTCTATTTCTCTATCTTTTCCTAGGGGAGGTGGCTGCCACTTCTGTCAGAAGAAAGAATGAAGTAAAAAAGCCTTTCCCTTGGAATTCCCTGGTGACATAACAGGTCAAGCATCCAGCGTTGTTACTACAGCGGCTTGGGTCACTGCTGTGGCACAAGTTTGATCCCTGGCCTGACAACTTCCAAATTCCATGGGTGTGGCAAAAAAAGGCCTTTTTCTCATAGTTTATCTTTTTCTTGAAGAAGTGACTCTAAAGTCTTTATTACATACATATTACACAATATGTATTTTTTCCCCTATTAACCAGAACTTTTCCTCCTCTCTACCATTTTGTCCCAAGTATTCCCAACCAGAAGAATTATAACTGTCTTCTTTATATATAGTTGAACCTTTGTGAGCATCAACTGGCAAAAGTCAAAATGTATGGATAGATTAGTTTAGTAATTATAAGTGGCACATTTATCTTATTCCATTTTCAGAGTGCAGCAAAATTGAGACCCTTTTTATTTTATTAGGCTGGAGAAATATTTAATTTATCTTATTTTAGGCCATTTTTAGAGTTATAGGGCTGCATAGGTTTGGAGAGGTTTCATCCATCTTCCTCTCTTTAGGCTCAACTCTACCTAAACCTTCCTTGAAAGATGAATATCTTATTTTTAAAAGCTCTTTGGAATGAAATTTTATAAGCTCCTTCTAAGTCATTTCTGTGTTTAGGACTTTCACAGGACATTTTTCTTTTTATTCAAGGAAAATCCTACAAAGACAAAGATCTTTCCATCCCCTCTTGGAGGCTCTTTAGTAATGATGCTTTGTTGCATTGACTACAGTGGACTCTATTACTTCATAAACTTATACAAACAAGCAATTTTTTTCCTGGCCCTGACTCAGTAACAGCTAGGTTATAATACACATATCTGGTTCTGTGTCTGCTTTGTGGAGGGAAGAAGAGGATACAACTAGGGAAGAGGTGTGAGGAGTTTGCTTTCATAACCTTTCTTTGTCACAGCTAGGTTGTGATCATTTGCTAATTTACCATAAATAGCATGAGGCAAGCTCTTTAATTCTCTCGTTCTATGGGTTGGGAATATATGATTTCTAGCAGCATGCCAATTATGAAAAAAAATTTCTGCTCAAACCAAAGAAATGAGAGGATTGCTTGAGGAAAGATCAATTAGTGATAAACTCTTACCTGTATTTAATATTAAGTCCCATTTCTCTTTCCCAGTGTTTGTGAGTCTCCTGGTCCTTCTAATTTTCTCATTTTTCTGAATGTAGCCCATGAGAAGGTCCTGGTAGATCCTGCTGGGCCAAGAAGAAACTAGTTAAGCTATGTCTCCTTATTATTTAAAAGGCGTCCTGCAAGTAATTGAGTATTTTAAAGGAGGTGCTAACCAACCTTGGTTGGTCAAGTATGATAATTCACTGTTAACATTTGTTTAGCTAACTGAACTCTAAGGTTGAGAATTAGTTGAAATCTCTCTTTCTTTAATATAATTGACTGTATGATAGTGAGTATTCAATAAGTCATCTTCTCATTCAATGAGACGTATCTCTTTTAGGAAGAAAAATATTGTCATCTGGTATACGTTAATGACTTACTGTAGTCTATACCTCCTTCTTTATAACTGAAAAGATTTTCTAACCTCATCTCAGCAGATATATGCAATTTAATAACATGTTCACAAGGAAGAAAACAATACACATTTAATTCTGCCTGGAGGGACACTGCAAAGCATTGTGAACAGAGTGCTGAACTTTCATACTAAACCCATTATAGGTAGTCAAGATGTCATTTTAATAATCCAAATTTTAATCATCCTGACTTCATCTGTCACATCATATTTTCTATTAGACACATACCTCTGAAATGTTCACTAAGGGACAGTGGTGGTGGAATCTTCACCTGTCCTGATATGTTTACACTGCCATGTATTGATGGAAGAATAAGTTTAACATTCTTTATACAAAGATCTTAATATGAGCTCTGTCTCTCTATGGAATATACTCTTTATGTGGCTACACATAGGAACTTAACAGTATCTTTTGGCTATGGAGCCATTATTTTCAAGCAATTTATTTACATTTTTGTTGTGTATCATTCAGAGGTAGGATTTATACTGAAATGTATTTTGGATGCTGAAATAATTCATGTTTATGTCCCTCCAATTCTACTACTATCATATGCTCCTCTTTGGAACTTTCCTTTAAGACTACTTGCAAATAAATATCAATGTTTAGAAGATGTCCATCTTTGTGTAAACGAAGAGCAAGGGTTAGATGTTGTGATGCATCCAGATAATTGAGCATAAACAAGAAGTTCCAGTGGAGTAGAGGGTAAGACTATTGCCTGTGAAGTGGATGAAATAGCGGTCTTGGATGAAATGCTTCAATGACGTGGACTAGATTTTCCTGGACAAAGAAGATTCAGTGTCAAGGTGTAAACCTCTATGTCTTTAGGAACAGCTGGTATGACAGTCATACTTTATGGATCATCTTAGTGTGCTTGCTTCTCCATCTTCCATTGCTTACATTTGGGTTTTTTCACTGTTGCTTAGACCTGAGAACAACATTTATAATCAGCAAATATTTTTTGAGCAAATGCTTAAGTATGAACTTTAAAAGGCAAGTTTGTCCAAAAAAAGTAAGTAAAAAAGAAACTTAATCTTTTCCTTTCCATATTGATACTTATGAATCCAATTGCTGAAGTTGAATTTTGGATTATATTTGATTCTTGGTTTCACCCAAGAATTTATGTATCATCTTATCTATTAATCTTCAAATGTATTATGATTTTTAAAGACTACTTCAAGTAATTAACTTTTTGCATTATTTGAAGAATGGGATTTATTATTCACTAGCTCTGTGTATCTTAAGATTTCTTTACCCTCTGTTAGTCCTAGAGAAATCAGTGGCTTTATGTTTTTTTTTTTTTTTTTTTGTCTTTTTGCTATTTCTTTGGGCCACTCCCGCGGCATATGGAGGTTCCCAGGCTAGGGGTCTAATCGGAGCTGTAGCCACCGGCCTACGCCAGAGCCACAGCAACACAGGTTCTGAGCCATGTCTGCGACCTACACTACAGCTCACGGCAACGCCGGATCGTTAACCCAGTGAGCAAGGACAGGAACCGAACCCGCAACCTCATGGTTCCTAGTCGGATTCGTTAACCACTGCGCCACGACGGGAACTCCGCTTTATGTTTTTTAAGCCGACATAGTTCCCCTGATACAGCATTGTAACTAATGATAGCTAGGATATACTCAATTCCAAGTGGACTAGTGTCATTTTTTCTGTATAGCAGGAGTGAATAAGATTATCTGGGAATTCCCGTCGTGGCGCAGTGGTTAACGAATCCGACTAGGAACCATGAGGTTGCGGGTTCGGTCCCTGCCCTTGCTCAGTGGGTTAACGATCCGGCGTTGCCGTGAGCTGTGGTGTAGGTTGCAGACACGGCTCGGATCCCGCGTTGCTGTGGCTCTGGTGTAGGCCGGTGGCTACAGCTCCGATTCAACCCCTAGCCTGGGAACCTCCATATGCCGCGGGAGCGGCCCAAGAAATAGCAACAATAACAACAACAACAACAACAAAAAGACAAAAGACAAAAAAAAAAAAAAGATTATCTGTATATAAGTCAGAAGGAAAATGGCTTTGTGTTTTACCTTTGTAGCAGCCTTTTGGAAGGTTTTTAATTTGATACTGTTATCCATAAAAATAGAATAAAGCAGGATAAAGCATATACATTCAAATGTGTAGCTGAGAGTGCTCCTGAAAGCAGAAAGAGCTAATTTTTTACTTTAAAAATATTTGGAAGAGGGCTCCAGGTAATTCAGGGGAAGGAAAATGAAGCCCAGTTGAAGTCACATGACTCAGCAGATAATTCCACTGAAACCCAGGAAGAACCGCATTAGTAATAGTCTCTAAGTATACACAGTTCTTTACAATAGGTTGATTGCACTAAACAAAGAAGAAAATCCTTTCTCTGAGGAGCTTACAATCTAAAGATACAAGTTGGTGCGGTAGAATATGGAATGAGAACAATAAGTGAGCCCCACAGTGGGTGGTCTTCATAGCTGAAATGCTTCAAAAACAAGTGCCTTCTTGGAAAGGTGGAGATTGGAGAGGGAGTAGCTCAGGCGTGCAAAGAAGTGAGAGGCTGTTCTGGGGCTGGGAGGTATTGAGAAGGAAGGGGGGTTAGATCGTGTTTCTGAAAGGAGACTCAACATAAGAATGGGTAAAGAGATCAGACTGACATTGGCATAGTAGAGCTTGGTGACTTAGAGAAGAAGGTAAAATGCCAGCAGAGGAGGATTAAGAGAGAGGAGCAAACAGCATACCATATGAATCTCTATTACAGCAAATACCACATTTTTAAAGACCTAGATATGGAGAATGCTGCTTGCAACAGCTTCTTGCCAGTGTGAATGGCTTCTACAACCAGAGAAAAGAATAGTCTGGAATAGTTCCAGTGAAATACTGTATGTGAAAGGGCTTTGTAAGCAGCAAAGCAGTACAAATGTAAGTTGTCATCATATTCTGGTTAGCTTTGACTTCATTAAGTTTTTGTTTGGTAAAATATTTTAAGACAAAGGGTTAGCAGTAGAACTTTCTATTTTCAGAGATGTTGTCAGGAACAGATTTGTTATTATAAGTGCTTCATTTGTTTTCATGTTAGTTCATTACAAATTCTCATAGTAAATGTTCCCCAAAGGGCATTCTCTATTTTCTTTACAGTTGAACTAATATTGATCTTCAAGTCAGTGAAGATCCCCATTCTCATCCTCATCCTGTTCCCTCTCTTGCTACCCAGCCTCTTTTCTACCTCTGTTCATGTGGTCTTGTATTTTCTTTAGTGTCATAGTATCATTTTATACTCTGCCTCATTCTAACAAGGATTTGAGTTGGTTTACAGAGAAATTAATACAACAACAGCATGAACAAATTGGCCAAAGAATGAGTACAAAGGGAAAATAAATGTTAAGTAACTAAAATGAGGCCAGGGGAAGATTTACATAGTTTCCAGCACAAGGGACTTTATAGCCTTGCTGTAAAGTTTGGTTCCAAGTGTCTAAGGAGATAGATCAAGGAGGGAAATATTCGTTATAAGATCCGCAGGTGTTCATAAGGTAAAAATGAACCAATTTCTCAGAAGAAGCACAATTTTCTTGAAACCTGTGAGAAATTCCTCCCATGGGTTTTTATAGATGCTAGTTTGGTGAGTTTGGATTTTATCCTGAGGGCACTGGGAAGCTAATGAAAGCTTTTGATCCAGGGGATGACACACACAAAGCTGTATTTAGAGCAGGTATAGGAAAGCTCAAATGAGTGAAGGGGAACTAGGTATAGAAGGACCAGTTAGAGGTGAGCTCTAAAGGGCTAGACAAAGATGTACTGGAGGGAATGGAAAGGAAAGGAAAGCTTTAAGAGGGATCAGGGAGGTGGAAAGGGTCACTGCTTAGCAATGAATGGAAAGGCAGTAATGAAAGATGCACCTAGAGTGATGATACCATAAACCCTTGCAAGTATAAGGGGAAGAGAGATGTGTTAAACTAGTACACACAGAAAGTTATGAAAAAGGTAAGATAACCACTATGGATTTTTATAGTCATATTTTAGAGCAAGCAGAACAAAGAAAATGGAAAGCTATCATTTATCTAGCACTTTATATTTTATGAATATTTTTCAAACTGTATGGTATGATTTATATTGTATGATATGATCGTACGATCATATCAGTATCGTATTTTGTCTTCATGGTGATCTTGTGAGGGAAGTAGTACGTATCCACATTTAACAGACAAAATATCTGAGACTTAATGATTAACTGATGCATCTAGAGCTTTATCACTAGAAAGTGCCCTGTTTTTCCTCCACTGTATCACACTGCTTCAAGAGGGCCTTCTGCTTGGAGCTCTTGGTGTAATATTACCAGATGACAAAATCAGGACAAAGTTAGAGGTTTTCCATCATTATGAACCTCAGGTTTTGGCTTGGCTTTGCTATAATTGTTCCACTGAGAACATTTGATATGAATAGGACTGTTTCCCCCAAACACTAAATGTCCGCAGACTGCTATGCTTTTAAAATTTCATACCTGCTTTTTATAGTTGTTTAATACTCTTCCACTGCTGTCAGCTGTTCCTACTTGATGTATTTGGCAGCTCCCCTACTCCTAATCATTTGTGCCCCTGGAAACCAGATAAATATGCGTGTTACTTTTAGACACAACTTTGAGTGAATATGCATTGAATGAGGATCTAGGGAATCCTCTTATGAGAACCCAACTCTAGTGTTAATGCTATGCTATGTTTTTATGAGTGAAGAATATAAGTCTTGATGCTTGATTATTCGTAGAATGTATATTTTTGGCTGTCTTCTAGGTTATTGGCTAATTCTGGGTGGTAGAAGGTGCTGGATAAGTTACCTAGAAAGGTAAAATATCAGTATGTATTAGTATGTAATCCCTGACCCTTACTTTTTAAAGAACAGATGCTATTAGTGGCAACAGGGAAGTGTAATAATGCTTTACAAATAGAAAGTTGTAAATTCTTGGTGAATAGCAATCTAGTTTCCAGAGATTTGGAATGACTTCCCAGTCTCCTTTATTCCTGATTGATTTGTGACTCCTCTTGGTTCCCACTCCCCTCTTTTGGAAAGGATGCAGACATTCCCTTTTGTCTGGGTTAAGTCTTCCCTCCTGAAATCATCACAGAAACTTACAATCAGCCCTCCCCTGGTTCTTTTGTCTCTCCCTTTTCCTCTCTGTGAGAAAGGCTTTTAATAAAGGTTTATTGACTATCCACACGGGCATTGTTCCTATAGGAAGCACTGCACTCCTCAGTGTGAAATCTGTGTCTCTGTCTGGCTAAATAAAGCATTTTTGTGACACTTGGTACAGTGTGTGCATAATTCAGATGTGTGGACTGAGACAGCCCAGACTCCATGAGCACCCCGTTCTGCCTCCAAAAAGAAATGATGGTTTTTTTCCCAAATCTACTTTTCAAATTAATTTTTATGATCAACAATCAGTGACTAATCAGTCCATTTATTAAGCAATCTGAACTGGATAGAAATGATAGAGAAGGAAGAGGAAAGGTGATTTCCCTTTACACTTTGCTGAAGGATGAAATTAATAAAAGTTGATATCATTAGAACTCAGCAAAGTCAATAGCTAAAACTCTTGGCCTTTCAAATATTGGTAGGTAAGATTGTATTCTTCATAGTGTTAGGAAGAGAAAGTGCTTATTTCTTTGCATAGGTAGTTTGGGACAAAGAAGCTACTTTTATCGTTAGCTAGAGATAGCCACATATCACCTTATGCCCAGAAAAATAGGAATGATTTTGTGTTAGCTGTGGTCTTTGGAAAATAGAGGTATGAAACTCTGAATTGGGCTTTGGTAGAAAGTGTCTGGTTTGATACTCTTTGAAACTCAATGACCAAAGACACGATTTACAAAAATCATTGTAGCATATAATTCCCAATGCCCTTACATGAGTGCATTTATAAGCAGGGTATCCAGGTGTCAACAAGAGTGAGGATTTCCTAGAAGCCCTTTGGCTTTAGTAGTTTTTCTCCTTTGCATGTGGCTATGTCAGTATATCCATTTTAGACATCTTTCAGAAGAAATATTTGTTTTCCTTGTTTTTTTTTTTTCCTTTTTGTCTAAGTATCTATTATAGGAATATACATTTGGTAGGCATTCAAACGTCTCTGATAAGATTTTTATTGGTGAATGAAAAATGATATTTTCTGAAGGGAGTAAGTGGTATGCTCTCTAAAGATAATCAGATTTAGCAGTTTGAAAATATGACAATGCATCTGAAGTATCTATGTTGAATGGAAAGCTATGAATTATTCCTACGGAATGCTGCAACTGCTCCCTTATGTGACCTCAACTTTGACAGCATAACAGAAGTAAATTATTAAGAGCCTTACTTGCCAAATAAAAACAGTCAGTAGCTTGATATGTTATGTTTGGACCTAGCACTAGAGAGGCTTCACTCATAGTGCTTGTGAGCACTGAGGCCAGCCCCTGATATTTGAGGGATGTTATGCTTATGCCAATTTCCCCAGAGTAGCATGGTTAAGAGTTTTCTGTCTGATGCGTTAGTTAGCTCTAGTGTCCTCTGATTAAGAAGGATATGATTATGGGTAAGTATCAGATGCAAGATTTAATATAAACCAATGAGATTTGAGGCTTTAGATTTTAATTGCATTTCATCTTTCAACTGTATCAAACTTTCCTTTAGAAAACCAGACTAACATTTACCTGCTATAATACATCTTGATTGAGTATTCATAAATATAACAGGGACAAGTAATGAGCTAGTCAAGAAGGGAGAGGTGGGCATAAGAGACAGTTTTTTAAATTGAGAAGGGGATAATGAGATTAGCCCAAAAGAAAGTTTATATTAGAGTTCTTGCTGTGGTGCCCTGGGTTAAGGATCCAGTGTTACTGCAGCTGTGGCGTAGGTGATAGCTGTGGCTTGAATTCAACCTCTGACCCAGGAACTTCCATAGGCCATGTGTGCGGCCATAAAAAAACAAAAACTAAGTTTATATCCCTTGTTGTCCTTCCTCTCTGTTACCTTGATCTAGAACTGAACCCCACTAGTAGCTCTCTTCTTATCCTTCCTTATTTTAGCTTTCTCCCACTACTACCGCCCCCTTTCATTCCTTACTCTGTTCTAAAGGAAATTCCCTATTAAGTTATTAACTACATAATAAAAGAAGGACACCCAAAAAAAAAAAAAAGCTGTTAGCTTTCCTTTGTTTTTGCTGTATTTTTGAAAAAATACTTCCTGTTCTTTTCCCCCTTACTTTTCTTTATGGATGCTACCCCAATAAAGCCTTTATCAGATAAGCTCTTCTCCCGTATTTTTATAAAGGGAGTCTGTTATAAATGGCTGGAACTGAGCTCACTGTGTTTTTCCGAGGAATAACATTCTCTGGATGGTATCTTGCTCACTTTGACATCTTGTCGTCTAGGGTGGCATCCCAAGGTATTTATAATCCTTTCAATGGTTAGCATGAAATTCCCAAACCAAAATTAATTTGAAGTCACTTTAACTTAAAATGATTTGGATAAGATCCCCAAATCAAATTGTCATAAGCATGGTACACCTAATGATTAGAAATTAGTGCTTTGGAACAGTGTTTTTTTAAAAACTATTTCATTTCTGGAGGAAATAAAATTTATTAACACTCTATCCTAAGGAAAGGAACAATCGTTTATCTCTAAACAGCCAAAATTCTGATCTCCCTTCAGACTCTCCCCCACAAAAGAAGTTTTTAAAGGCTGTGAGAGTTGTAACAACACTGTCATAGATAAGAAGGAAACTGGCTTATCCATTCATTCATTCCACAATTATATATCGATAACCTATCACATGCCAACATTGTTCCACCTTGCAATTGGAAAGATAATGTTTCCTATTTTGAAAATGCCCATTCTTCAGTGGTGAATAACCTAGTTGAATTAGAGTAAACCTCAGTTATACTTCTCTTTAGTAGCCAGATTCAGTACTATGTAGTTTAGATGACTATGAAGGATAGTGCTTTTGTTTTCCCACTTTAGGACGTCTCTGGAGCCTGCAGATTTTTATCCATCATTCATAACCATCGTCCATGTTTGTTGAATTGTGCTTCTAGTTGTTTTCAATGTCTTGATTTTATTTTTTCTTTTTAAAGCACTTTATGTTAAGATAATAACTTATTAAGTTATAAATTGTAACATTTTAAATGAATATAAAATCTAATATAAATTGAAATACAAAACATTGAAATATTTAAAAATAACCTTTTATTTTAAAAAGTTCACATGAAGTTGTAAAAATAACAAAGATAGGTCTGATTTTTCTGTTCATCCAGTTTTCCCCAGGATTTGCATTTTACATAACTGGAGTGCAGTATCAGAACCAGGAGACTGGAGTTCCTGTTGTGTCTCAGCGGTAACAACCCAACCAGTATCCATGAGGATGAGGGTTTGATCCCTGGCCTTGTTCAATGAGTCAGGGATCCTGCATTGCCATGAGCTGTGGTATAGGTCACAGATGCAGCTTGAATCCCATGTTGCTGTAGCTGTGGCATAGGTCAATATCTGCAGCTCCTATTGGATCCCTAGCTTGGGAACTTCTATATGCTGCACATGTGGCCCTAAAACAAACAAACAAAAAAAGCAAACAAACAAACAAACCTCAGGAAACTGACATGGGTATAATGTATGTATCTAGCTCTGTGTCATTTTACCACATGTGACAATTTGTATAGCCAATCAAGATATAACACTATTCCACCACCACAAAGATCTACCTCTTGCTACCTACCCCTTTTGAAGTCAGACCCATCCTTTCCCATTCATGGTCATCCCTAACCCCTAGCAACCACTAATCTGTTTTCCGTCTCTAAAACTTTGTGATTTTTGCAATGTTATATGAAAGAAAACATACAGAATATAGCCTTTTGACATTGACTTTTTTCACTGAGCATAATAATCTTGATACACATTCAAGTTATTGCCTGTGTCAATTCTTTGTTCCTTTTTACTGTTGGTTAGTATTCCCTGTATGGATGTACCACAGTTTGCTTAATCTTTTGCTCATTTTATTGTTCTATTTCCAAGCCACTGATTCTTTCCAGTTTTCTTTCTTCTGCTGTTGAGCCCATCCATTGATTTTTTAATTTGTTTATTGTATTTTTCGGTTCTAAAATTTACATTTGGTTCTTCTTTATATATTCTTGTTCGTTGCTGAGACTTTCTATTTTTTGTTTCAATTCTTTGTAATTGCTCTTTGAAGAATATTATGATAGCTGATTTAAAATCCTAATCAGATCATTCTAAATCTCTTGTCATTTCAAGATCAGTGTCTGTTGATTGCCTATTCTCTTTCAAGTTTGAGGTTTTCCTTATTCTTAGTATGATGAGTGCTTCTTAATTTAATCCTTGACACTTGGGATATTATGCTATAAGTTGCACATCATATTTAAATCTGTTAGCAGATATCTTCTATACTGCACCTGTGGGGGAAGAGGGGTACTGCCTGGTTCCTCTCAGGTGGGTGTGGATGTCTAGGTTCCCCATTTACTATTCTTTGATACTCTATTCAGGGAAAGGAGTCTTCATTACTGCTAGATGGAGGTGGGAGTTCAGGTTCCCTACTAGGCATCCACTGACACCACCCTTACAGGGAGGGTGAGAAGTGCCTTCTTACCATTAGGTAGGAGTGGAAGTCCAGATTTACCAAATGGCAAGGATGAATGTCCAGCTCCCCACTTAGTCTTCTCTGACACCTCCCCAGTGGGAGGTAGTAGGGGCACCTCTTTACAGCCAGGCTAGAGTGGAAGTCTGGGTTTTCTGCTTGTTGAAGGCAATGTGGGTATGGCCACATTTTTATCAGTTTTTTGGGTGGAGTAGTTTTTTGATTGTCTAAAAGTTTTCTGTCTTGCCAGTCTGCCATTTTCCTGAACTTTGGCTAGAAAAAGCTGGCTTTTCTTGGCACTTGATCTTGAACACTTAGAAATCTTTAAAAGTAGTAACATAATTGCAAATAACTTTGTAATTGGGTTTACTATGCCATATTTTTTCCACACTTTCATTGAGGTATAATTGACATACAATAAAGCATATTTAAAGCCTACAATTTGATGCATATACCCATCACTACAATAATGATAATGAGCATTTCCATCACCCTCCCCATAATTTCCTGGGGCCCCTTTGTATTCCCTCCATTCCCTCCCCATTCACCTCCTCCTCTCCCAGGCAACTACTAATCTACTTTCTGTCACTACACATTACTTTACAGATTCTAAAATTTTCTGTAAATGGGTTCAGACAGTATGAAGTCTTTATCTGGCTTCTTCCACTCAGCTTAATTACTTTCATATTCATACATGTTGTGTGTATAAATAGTTCATTCCTCTTTTACTGCTGAGTAGTATTACATTGTATATGACAATTTGTTTTTCCTATCAACTGATAGGTATTTGACTTGTTTTCACTTTTTACCTATTACAAATAAAGCTGTCTATGAACATTTGTGTATATGTGTGCACATCTGCTTTTATTTCTCTTAAATAAATGGATGGTGGAATATCTGGGACATGTAGTAGGTATATATTTACCTTTTTAAAAACTGCCAAACATTCACAATTTTCACTGCCACTAGCAAAATATAAGAGTTCCAGTTGTTCTATGTACTTGCAAAGACTTGGTATAATGAGATTTTTTTTAAAAAAACAGTAGCAATTTCTAGTGAGTGTATAGTAGTATCTCTTAGTGGCTTTAATTTGCATTTCTCCTGTGGTTAATGATATTAAACACTTTTTCATGTGCTTATTTGCCATCCAAGTGTATTCTTTAGTGAAGTGTCTAAGAATTTGCCTATTTTTTTAAGTTCTTTGTCATCTTATTACTGAATTGTAAGAGTTCCTTATGTATTCTAGATACAAGTCCTCTGTCAAATACATGTTTTGCAAATTTTTCTTCCAGACTGTGGCTTGCCTTTGGTATCTTCTGAAGGGCAAACATTTTTAATGTTAGTTAGATCCATTTTAATTATTTTTTTCACTTTAATAATTCGTGGGTTTATGTCTCAGAAATCTTTGCTAACTCAAGGACACAGCGTTTCTCCTATGTTTTTGTTTAGAAGTTTTATAGTTTTACCCCTCACATTTAAGTCTATGATTCATATTGACTTAATTTTGTACATAATGTTAGGTAAGAGTGATTTATTCCTTTTTTGCATATGGATTTCCATTTGTTTATGCACCATTTGTTGAATAAACAGTTTTTTTCCCAATATATTGCCTTGGCACCTTTGATGAAAATTAATAGACAATATAAGCTTAGGTCTTTTTCTAGACTCTATGATGTTTCAATTATCATTTTGTCTATCTTTATAGAAGTGTATACTGTCTTGATTACTGTAGCTTTATATTATGTCCCAGAGAGAGTAATGTAAGTCCTTCAGCATTGTTCTTTTTCATTATTTTAGGTGCTTTACATTTTTCCAGTTTTTAGAGTCAAATGTTAATTTTTACAAACATTTCTTCTTATGTGAATTTAATTTGTTCTTTTACTACTTCCTTAGTGTAGGATACTGAGGTCATTGATTTGAGAACTTTCTTGTTGTTTTCAATTATAGGCATTAGTGCTATAAATTTTTCCCAAATTATTAATTCTGATGCATTGTATATTCATCATCATTCAGATCAAAATCTTTTTCTTATTTCCTTTTTGATTTATTTGTTGGCAGAATAGTTAGAATTACATTATTTATCCAAATACTTGATGATTTTTCAGATATATTTCTGTTTTTGATTTATATTTTAATTTCATTGTGGTAAGATAATACTTCTTGTGACTTGAATATTTTTAAATTAATTAAGACATATTTTATGGCTCAGAATATGGTCTGTCTTGGTTCTATGTGCAGGTGAAAAGAATGAGCACTCTTCAAATGCTTAGTGAAGTATTCTATAAATATCAATTAGTTCACCTTGGTTGGTAGTAGTTTGCAAAGCCCTCTGTCCCCTTAGATTTTCTGTTTACTTATTCTATCAATTATTGAAGAGGGAGTAATGAAATCCCTGAGTATAGTTGTGCATTTGTCTGTTTCTCCTTGCAGTTAACTTTTTGGTTTATGTATTGTGAAGCTCTGTCATTAGGTGCATAAATATTTTGAGTTGTTGCCCCCTTTGTGAATCCATCCCTTTATCACTATGAAATGACTTTCTTTGTCCCTGGTTATATTTATTGCATTAAAATCTACTTTGCATGATTACTATAAATATGGCTTTTTTTGGATTAATGATAGATAGCATGGTGTATCTTTTTTCATCCTTTTACCTTTAACCATTTTGCATCTTTTTTAAAAAAATTTTTTTTTTTTTTTTTTGTCTTTTTAGGACCGCACCCATGGCACATGGAGGTTCCCAGGCTAGGGGTCTAATGGGAGCTGTAGCTGTCAGCCTACACCAGAGCCACAGCAACGTGGGATCTGAGCCGTGTCTGCAACCTATGCCATAGCTCATTGCAATGCTGGATCATTAACCCACTGAGCAAGGTCAGGGATTGAACCCATGTCCTCATGGATGCTAGTCAGGTTAATTAACCACTGAGCCATGACGAGAACTCCTTTTTAGATTTTTAAAATTATAGTTGATTTACAATGTTGTGTCAATTTCTGCTATATATTTGTCTTTATATTTAAATTCTATTTCTTGCAGGCAGTGTATAGTTAAGTATTGCTTTTTTATCCAGTCTGATAGTCTCTGCCTTTTAATTGAGGTATCTAGATGATATACATTTAATATGATCATTGATATGGTTAAGTTTAACTCTGCCTTTTGTTGTTTGTTTTCTGTTTCTTCCATCTTTTCTTTCTTTTTTATTTTTTTAAGGGCCATACCCGCAGCATATGGAAGTTCCCAAGCTAGGGGTTGAATCACAGCTGCAGCAGCCGTCCTATGCCACAGCCATAGCAATGCCAGATCTGAGCTGTGTCTGTGACCTACACGGCAATGCCAGATCCTTTAACCCACTGAGCAAGGCTGGGGATCAAACCTGTGTCCTCATGGATACTAGTCAGATTTGTTTCTGCTGAGCCACGGTGGGAATTCCTCCCATCTATTCTTTATTCCCTTTGCCCTCATTTTTGCTTTCTTTTGGATTAAGTGAATATTGTTATGATTGTGTTGCATTTATTGGGTTAATAGCTATAATTCTGTTTTACCATTTTAATGGTTGCTTTAGGGTTTATAATATATGCAGTAAGAAATAAAACTTTGTTTACCCATGTAGTTACCATACCTGCTGCTCTTTATTCCTGTTAATAAATCCATATTTCTGTATATTGTCATTTTAACTTTTCCTGAAGGATGTGCTATAACATTTCTTCTGCTGTGAGTAGGCTGGTGACAGATTCTTTGAGCTTTTTTTAATCTCTGAGAAAGTCTTTATTTCATCTTATTTTAAAAATTAACCTTTTTATTTTGGGATAATAGTACACTGGCATACACATGTAAAAATAATACAGAGACATCCTATGTACCACTTACCCCATTTCCTCTAAAGGTAACATCTTGTGAAATTACGATACAATATAACAACCAGGACTCAATATGGTAAAAATACAGAAAAATTCCATTACCATGAGGATCCTTCCTATTGCTCTCTTATTAGCCACACCCAATACCCCTCCTCTATACCTAACTCATGGCAACCACTAATCTTTTCTCCATCTCTATGATTTTCTCATTTCTAGAATGTTATATAAAAGAAATCAAAGTATATGTTCTTTCTTCACTCAGCACAGTTCCAAGTTGTATTTATCAGTAGTTTGTTCCTTCTGTTGCTATAGTTGAACCATTCACATGCTGAAGAACTGGTTTGTTAACAGTTTTGGTTATAACGAATTAACGTGATATAAATATTTTTATACAAGTTTTTATGTGAACATCAATTTCCGTATCTCTGGGATTATTGATCAAGTGTGCAATTACTGGGTTGTCTGGTAGTGATATGTTTAGTTTTATAAAAAAACTGCCAAATTGTTATCGAGGCTAATTTTATTATTTTCCATTTCCATCAGCAATGTATGAGTGATCCAGTTTTCCCTCATCCTTGCTGCCATTTAGTGTTGTCACTCATTTTTCTTTTAGTTATTTGGATAAGTGGGTGGTAATATCTCATTGTGGTTTGAAGTTACATTTTCCTAGTGGCTAATGAGGCAGAATATCTTTTGATATGCATATTTGGTATCTGTATATCCTCTTGGGTAAAATGTCTCTTGCTTCATGTCTTTTTTTTTTTTTTTAGGGCCACACACACCACATATGGAGGTTCCCAGGCTAGGAGTCCAGTGGGAGCTACAGTTCCCAGCCTACACCACAGCCACAGCAACGTGGGATCTGAACCGTGTCTGACCTACACCACAGCTCATGACAATGTCAGATCCTTAACCCACTGAGCGAGGCCTGGAATCGAACCCACAACCTCATGGTTCCTAGTCAGATTCCTTTCCGCTGCACCACAACAGAACTCCTTCATGTCTTTTTTTATTTTTCATTTTCTAATTGGAGTTTTTTAACCATTGCATCTTGAGAGCTCTTTATAAGTTCAACATACTTCTCCTTTGTTCAGTCTATAGTTTGCAAATATTTTCTTCCTGTCTATAGCTTATCCTTTCATCCTTTTAAGAGGCAATTGGTCAATTAAACCTTGAGTAAAAGGTTTAATTTGGACGAGGTCCAATTTACTACTTTTAAAGAAATCGATCATGTTTTTGGTACCAATCCTAAGACCTTTTTGCCTAGTTCTACTAGGTTCAAAAGATTTGCTCCTATGTTTTTTTTTTCTAGATGTTTTGTATTTTTTTTTCTTTCTTTTTACATCTGCACCTGCAGCACATGAAAGTTCCTGAGGTAGGAGTGGAATCTGAGCTGCAGCTTCAGGCCCATGCCACAGCCATGGCAATACGGGATCTGAGCTGCATCTACAGCTTGTGGCAATGCCAGATCCTTAACATAATGTGCGAGGCCAGGGATCAAACCCATATGCTCACTGACACTATGTCGAGTTCTTAACACGCTGAGCCACCATAGGAACTCCTATTTGTAGTTTCGCAGATTACACTTAAAATAGTAATCTGTATTAATTTTGTTATAAGGATGATGTTTAGTTAAAGATGGATTTTTAAAAAAATCTATGGATGTTCAGTTACTCCAGCATCATTTATTAAAAAGACTATATTTCTTCCATTGAACTGTTTTTGTTTCTTTGTCAAAAATCAGTTGCACCATAAAAACAAATGAAGTTTATGTATATGCTACAACTTATATGAACCTTGAAAACATACTAACTGAAAGAAGCTAGGTATAAAAGGCCACATAGTTTATTATTGAATTTATATGAAATATTCAGAATAGGAATCATAAAGATAGATTAGTGGTTGCAGTGGCTAATGTGAGAAGAGAGTGGGAAGTGACTATATTAGAGCATGAGCTTTCTTTTTGGAGTGAAAAAAAAATTCCAAAATTAGATACTGGGGATGGATGCACAACACTGAATATACAAATGCCACTTAATTATACACATAAAAGGGTGAATTTTATGGTATGTGAGTTGTATCCCAATAAAGCTGTTAAAATAAATTAATTGGTCATATTTTTGTAGGTCCATTTATGGATTCTCTATTCTGTTCTGCTGATCTGTGTACATATCACTCTGCCAGTGCCACACAGTATGATGTTAACTGTAGGCATTTTGTGGATGCTCTTTTTCAAGCTGAAAAACTTCCTTTCTATTCCTAATTGCTGAGAGTGTTTTCGTGAATGGATGTTGGATTTTGTCAAATGTTTTATTTATCAGTTGGTATAATCATATGATATTCTTATTTATCCTCTTGATATGGTAGATTATTGTAATAATTATATAACCAAATAAATTAATTGATTTTCAAATATTGTACCAGCCTACTTGGTCATGGTGTATAATTCATTTTATACAATAGTAGGTCCAGTTTGCTAACATCATGGGTTTTTTTTTTTTTAATAATGATTTTTATTTTTTCCATTATAGCTGGTTTACCGTGTTCTGTCAGTTTTCTACTGTACAGCAAGGTGACCCAGTTACACATACATGTATACATTATTTTTTCTCACATTATCATGCTCCATCATAAGTGACTAGACATAGTTCCCAGTGCTACACAGCAGGATCTCATTGTTTATCCATTCCAAAGGCAATAGTTTGCATCTATTAACCCCAAATTCCCAATCATCCCACTCCCTCCCCCTCCCCCTTGGCAACCAGAAATCTGTTCTCCATGTCCATGATTTTCTTTCCTGTGGAAAGGTTCATTTGTGCCCTATATTAGATTCCAGATATGAGCAGTAATGCAAATTGCTTTAGAAAGGAACTAGAAAATATAAGGAGGAACATAGAAAAATTATAAAATTCATTTGCAGAGACACAAACTGAACTAAAGGCACTAAAGAGCAGAATGAATAATGCAGAGGAACGAATTAGTGACTTGGAAGATAGAATAATGGAAACCACCCAATCAGGACAGCAAACAGAAAACCAAATGAAAAAACATGAAAGCAATATAAGAGATCTATGGGATAATATAAAGCGGGCCAATCTACACATAGTAGGAATTCCAGAAGAAAAAGAAAAAGAAAAGGGGATTGAAAATATATTTGAAGAAATTATGTGTGAAAACTTTCCAAATCTAAAGGGAACTAATATCAAGATACAGGAAGCACAGAGGGCCCCAAACAAGTTGAACCAAAATAGGACCACACCAAGTCCTAACATTGTTTTTTATTGAGTTAAAATTCACATAACATAAAATTCACCATGAAAATGTTCAAGCATATAATTCAGTGCTGTTTATTATTATTATTATTATTATTATTATTATTATTATTATTATTGTCTTTTTGCCTTTTCTAGGGCTGCACCTGCGGCATATGGAGGTTCCCAGGCTAGGGGTCGAATCAGAGCTGTAGCCACCGGCCTATGCCAGAGACACAGCAATGTGGGATCTGAGCCGTGTCTGCAACCTACACCACACCTCACGGCAATGCCGGATCCTTAACCCACTGAG
The DNA here is from genome assembly GCF_054392235.1 of Sus scrofa. Classification (NCBI taxonomy): domain Eukaryota; kingdom Metazoa; phylum Chordata; class Mammalia; order Artiodactyla; family Suidae; genus Sus; species Sus scrofa. The sequence continues at coordinate 65,894,772 of NC_139401.1, forward strand.
CAAGGCCAGGGATTGAACCCACAACCTCATGGTTCCTAGTCGGATTCGCTAACCACTGAACCACAAGGAGAACTCCTATTTATTATTTTCACAATGTTGTACAACCGTCACCACTATCTAATTTCAGGACATTTTTAGCATCCTCTAAATAAACACTTTAGCTATTAAACAGTCACTTTCCATTTCCCACTTACCCCAGCCCCTGTCAACCACTAATCTACTTTCTGTCTCTGTAGATTTGGACATTTCATATAAATGGAATTATACATGTTCCTTTGTGACTGGCTTCTTTCACTTAGCATAGTGTTTTCAGGGTTTATCATGTTGTGGCCTGTATCAAAATTTTATTCGCTTTTAAAACTGAATGATATTCTGTTGTGTCAAAATACCACATTTTGTTTGTACATTCATCTGTTGATGGACATTTACATTGTTTCCACTTTTTTTTTTTTTTTTGTCTTTTTAGGGCCACACCACGGCATATGGAGGTTCCCAGGCTAGGGGTCGAATCAGAGCTGTAGCTGCTGATCACAACCACAGCCATAGCCACAGCCACACCAGATCCAAGCCGCATCTGTGACCTACACCACAGCTCACCATAATGCTGGATCCTTAACCCACTATGAAAGACCAGGGATTGAACTTGCGTCCTCATGGATGGTAGTCAGATTTGTTTCCACTGAGCCGCGATGGGAACTCTGTGTTGTTTCCACCTTTTAACTTTTGTGAATAAAGCTGCTATGAACATTGGTGTGCAAGTATCTATTTGAGTCTCTGCTTTCAGTTCTTTTACTTATATATCTAGGAGTGAAAATGTTGAATCATATGGTAATTCTGTGTTTAATTAACTTTTTGAGGAACTGCCAGACTGTTCTCACCGGTGGCTACACCAATTTATATTCCCACCATAAATGCACAAGGATTCCAGTTTCTCCACCTTTTTTTTGGGGGGGGCCATATCTGCTGTGTATGGGAGTTTCTAGGCCAGGGATCAAATCCAAGCTTCATCTGTGACGTACACCACAGCTGCGGCAACACTAGATCCTTAACCCACTGCATCAAAGTGGGAACTCTCAACTTAATCAACATCTTAATCAACATTTGTTGTTTTCTCTTTTTTTAAGTACTAACCATCCTAATGGTTGTGAAGTGTATTGTGAAATCTCATTGTATTTTTTATAATGATTTTTATTTTTTCCATTGTATTTTGATTTGCATTTCCCTAATGATTAGTGATGTTGAGCATCTTCATGTGTTTATTGGACATTTGTATATCATCTTTGAAGAAATAGCTATTCTAATCCTTCTCCCATTTTTCATTGTTTTTTTATATGTCAAATTATAAGAATTATTAATATATTTTAGATATTAATTCCTTATCAGAGAAATGACTTGCAAATATTTTCCCCCATTCTGTGGGCTGTCTTTTCACTCTCTTGATAGTGTCCTTGGACGCACAAAAGCTTTTAGTTTTGTTGGTGCTGTGTATTTTTTTATTCCATGAAATATTCCTTAGCTCTGTTTAGGGATGCAGTTGAGTTTCTTCGAAATAGTTTAATCCTTTCTGATACTGTTTTTAAGATTAGTTAGTGGAATACAGAGAAGAGCTCAGTTTATCTAGTACTAATTATTCCCCATTCTTTAGGCAACACCCTAGTGGATTATTCTATTCAATGACTCAAGAAGTATAAGGTTTTCCATGCTAACTGACAGGAGCAGGCATTATTCCTGGGCATGCATGATTGATCACTGGGTACCATTCCCTCTAATCTGTTTGGATGTTATTCCCCCTGGCCTTGGAGGCTTCACATTCATGCACTGGCACCAGTCAGTACTCTGGTGAATATTCAAGTGGAAATCTTTAACAGACCTCTAGGATTTTTTTTTTTTTTTTCTGTGCTGCTCTCTCCTCTCTGGTACACTATTCTGTGATTAAGAATGAGATTTCTTGGTCTTTAGACACTGAGCTCTGTCTCCTCAACTTAGGGTCTGCCAGCCTCCACCCGGGTTCTTCCTCTCTTAGAGCACTAAACTGGGACAATCATTGCACGTACTTTATTTCTTTCCAGTTTCTCAGGGATCATTCTCCATCGTTTTCTGATATCCAGGGTCTTATAAAGGTTTGTTTTATATATTTTGTCTTTAAAAAAGTTTTTATTGCTTTGTTTTGGTTGTTTCAGGCTGTTACTCTGTCTTGACCGGAAGCGAAGTTGTCACATTGTTTTAAATAATAACTTTCTACTGGTAGCTCAGAGAAATCTCTAACTCCAGAGACTTCCCTGAATTTGTACAGCCTCAGGTACTTTCGACATATCATATTTGAAAAGTTAAACATAAAAATTTAGTAGGAAGATCAGCCTAATCATTGTGTTTGTTCTCCTGGTTCATTTTCCAACCCTGCCCTCTTAACTAACTAACTAACTAGAAACCTTTTTCCCTCTGTAAGGCACTCCTCAAATTACTCTTCTGTATCGAACAGAAAGGGGCATTAAGGAATGTGTTATAGAATGGCATGGCTGCCCCTACTGTCCCCGACCTCCCATGTTTAGGGATAAGCTCCATGAATCCTAGTTCTCCTAGTAAAATATTATGACTCTATTATTCATGAATCTAACTTTTAAAAATTTATATTCAAAACCATCTTTTAAGATTCTCTCAAGTTTCCTGCCCCCATGAGAAGTGTTCCTTCTGTTTTCAAAACTCATATCCCTGAAATTTCAGACAATTCATTTTTTTCTAGCATTTTTGACAGACATATTTGGGTCCCTCTCCCCCATGCCGTTCATGTTATGGTCTGACTATGATAATATCCCATTTTATCCCATCTTTCAAAACTAAAGAGACCTCACTCATCCTTTTAATCTATTATTTTCATACAGCAGCCTTCCCTTCTTTATCCACACTAATCCCTTTGGTCATTTATTTCTATTCTATCTGAAGATATAAACCAAGAGTTTATATCTGGAGTTTTTATATGTTATGATATTCCATACTGTATCTAAAATATTGGTATCATAGTATGATAGGGAAGGATAATTTCCTTCTTTTAGCCTTTTTTGAAAATTCCCAGTATTTTCAAAAAACTTTAAAGTTTTAAAGATATATAGATTTAATGTCTTCTGGAAATATTTATTTCTTTTTTGGCTTATACAATTAATTTAGAACACATAACATTGTAAGTTATTTATATCATTACTCAACAAATTTATACCATTATCTGTATAAAAAATCACCTAATTGGTGTAATGTATTTTGTAAGCTCAATTTCTTATCATTTGTTAACAAATTAGAAATTAGTCAACAAATTAGAATAGCATTGCTTTAAAGAACACCGAAATTTGAAATAAGGGGGTTATAGATGGTAGTTATATACTATAGCTGTCTCAACATTTGTTCTTTCTTTATTTTGCTTTTTTTCCATTTTTTAAAGTTTTATTTAAGCATAGTTGATTTACAACATTGTGGTAATTTCTGCTGTACAGCAAAATGATTCAGTTATACATGTACATATACCATTCTCTTTCAGATTCTTTTCCCATATAGATCATCACAGAATATTGGATAGAGTTCCCTGTGCTATATATAGCAAGTTCCTGTTGGCCAGTAGTTCCATATACCACAGTGTGCATATACCAATCCCAAACCTTTATTTTGGTTTTGATGCATATTATGGATAAAATCCTAATTCATACATATAAATAACCCTAAATGCCAGCAAATTTTAATAGCTCATCTTGCAATCATAGATTATTATTTAGTGCACTGATCTTAAAGCCTAAAAGAAGAGTAGTAGGAAACTTTTATTTTGAAGTTGAATCATTTACTGACGAGTGCGCATATTCTTTTAAGAACATAACAGAAATATCCTAAACTCACGAATAAGGGAATAAATTGTAATGGAGTACATTAACATCTTCGTATGTTATTTTACAATGGGTTCTTATAACACAACAAAGGTGTACGTTGCACAGATGTGCACAGGCTCAATTTGATGCCAGGCAAGTCTTAGGCACATATGCCATAATATTACTTTTGTTCTAAAATTTTATGTGAGCAGAAATGTATATCCCTAAGAGGAAAGATGTGACCTTCCTAATCATAAACCTATCCAGGAACTTCTGTGTGTCTCAGCAGGTTAAGAATTTGGCATTGTTACTGCGGTGGCTCAGGTTGCTGTGGTGTGGGTTTGATCCCTGGCCCAGGAGCTTCCATATTCCATGGGCACAGCCAAAACAAAACAAAAGCTATCCAGAATATTTTAAACAAATGCACATAAATGGAAGGACAAGATTTATTTTCAGGTTTGAACAAATACTAGTTGACTTGCTAAAACAACTTAAAGAATAGGTGGTCTTGAACATTATGTACTTAGTATATAACATAGGTATTTATGTTGATAGTTTATAATTTTTTCTTCAGCTTTTAAAATAGCTAAAAATATTGTAAAAAATATTGTAATGATTTTCATATTAAATATTGCTAGAACCTCTGAAGAACCTCTGTATCCTAGATTTCTGTGGAATATATTCTTAATATTATTCAAAATCTAAATATTTATTATTATCCTTTGGCTAATTTATTTTTCTTATTTTTCCTCAAAAAATTCAGATGGTTTTAGTCAGGGATTATTTTCCTTCACAAAATCTATAAGCCTTTTCTCCAGTGTCTTATGGCATTGGTTTCTTTTCATTCTATTTCATTTTTTAGACAGGTTTTATAAACTTGCTAGTTTGTGGTTCTGTAGAGATCTCTAATGAATGTTCGGGATGGCTGGGTAGGTATTTTGTTGACAGCTCCTCCACCCCTTTGGTATAATAGCCATAAATCATGGTAAGTTATACTTTTATGAATGGTAATTTTGATTTCTTTAAAAATATTGGGTGATTGAGACCCTAATTGATGTAATTATATATAGTTTGTCATTTTTGGACCAAGAGTTTTCATTAGTGAATTTAGTACATCTAACCTATGTGTTTCATAAGCCAATTTGGGGATAAAAGACTATCTAATATCTTCTAGGTTAATACTGACTCACAGGATTTATTTGTTTAATCTCTCTGATGGTCCTTTTTCATCTCTGATTATATCATTTTCACTATGATCTTCAGGTGGCCCCTGTCACTTTTGTGTATATTGTGTGGTATGACCAGAGCCGAAGTGAACTAGACCACATTATTTTGCTTCTGTTGGTAAATGAATTTTATGAAAAAGAGGTGTCTTATTAAATTACCCCCAAAATAAGGAACAACCATTTCTGTACAACATAGTTTTATGACATTGAAGATAAATTAGCATTTCAGGGGAAAATTTGCTAAAAATACATGTATATATTGAATATGCAGCATACAAAAACAAGCTTATACCTTTTCTTGTTCAAGGAATTAATTTTACATGGGCCTCCAGTAAATATACATTCTTGTAGATTGATTCCTCTTCATGTGATTTACGACTCCTGTCATAAGAGACACTGCTGGTTTTTTGTGACAGTCTAAATTCCCATTCTATATATGATCAAATCTATATAATGATCATATGTAGTTGAGTTTCTGAGGTTTATCTTTTAATTCAAGCCTTTTATATAATCTGGAATGTGTAGGTTTTTCCCAGTGGTATTTACACTTGATTATACCGGTGTAATACAAAAGTCAAGATTAATACGCTGGGATTTTAGAAATGCTGACAAGTAGAGGCTCCCCTAAATATAGTTGGGACTTTCATTAGACATTTGAATTCAAACTGGTAAGCCAAAGCGAGGCTTTATAGCTATAGATAAATGAAAGGAAGTGTGGTTTTGCCATTGGTCCTTAATACTATTGATTGAGGAAAAAATAACTGGAGGCAGGAGGTGAGCCAGACTCCTAAACAGTGATGAATAGTGATCTGAAACCCATGCCACTAAAGGTTTAAGAGTTGGAATGCCACGGAAGTACTTGTGAAATGTCTCCTCCGTGATCTATTTAGACAGTTCAGGCTTTTGAGTGCCCCTTCGTTTTCTTTTCTTGAAGAGCTTGCTAAGTAAGCCTTCTAAAACTTTTGGGTACAACATGATTACATCCTATGGTTTTTGACAATTGAAGTTCATTGGATTTTTATGCTGGCTGTTAAGTACAATAATCATTAGATTAACATTGTATAAGAGGTCTGTCTATCTATCTCCACTTACTTTTGCATTGCAGTTAAGGCAGTCTCCTGTTTGAGCTTGAATCTTGCCACTCCAAGTTTCTTAGTGATGAAATTGAGAAAACCAATGACTGACCCATGAACCTTTAGATTGCTCCAGCAAAAAAAAAAACACTTCCTACAATTTTTTAGTGCAATCTTCTTCCTTGGAGTCAGTGCACATTTTCTGTAAAGGATCAGATAATAAATATTTTAGGCTTTGTGGGTTATAAGGTCCCTGTCTCAACTCCTCAAGTCTGTTCAGTGCCCAAGTAGCCATAAACAGTACATAAATAAATGGACATAGCTTTGTTCCTTATAAAACTGTAATTTCAAAAATAAGCAATGATATTTCCCCAAAGAGTATATACAAATGACCAACAAGCACATGAGAAGATATTTAACATTATTAGTTATTAGGGAAATGCAAATCAGAATTACTTTGTACCCCACTAGGATGGATATAATTTAAGAAAAATGGAAAATAATAAGTGTTGGTGAGGATTTGGAGAAATTGGAGCTCTCAAATGTTGCTGATTAGAGTGTAAAGTGGCATAGCCACTATGAAAACAGTTTAGCAGTTCCTCAAAAAGTTAAACATAGGATTATTATATGACCCAGCAATTCTACTCCTAGGTATATACCCCAAAGTAGTAAAAACAAATAGTTGAATACTTTTACACAAATGTTCATAGAACTGCTATTCACAATAGCTAAAAGGTAGAAGCAACTCAAATATCTGTCAGTGGGTGAATGGATAATTAGTGGTCTATCCATACAAAGGAATGTTATACAGCCATAAAATGGAATGAACCTCAAAAGTATTATGCCAAGTAAAAGAAGCCAGACACAAAAGGCCATATGTGATATTACTCCATTTATATGCAGTATCCAGAAGGGATAAATTTGTAAAGGCAGAAAGCAAATGGCAAGGAACTATGGGGAGACAGGAATGACTGCTGAACAAAGTATAGGGGTCTCTTTTTGGTGGTGATAAAAATGTTTTGGACCTGGATAGAAGTGATGCTTGGATAACACTGTGAATGTACTAAATGCCACTGAAAGGGATTAATGGATGCAAACTATTGCCCTTGGAATGGATAAGCAATTAGAGCCTGCTGTATAGCACTGGGAACTATATCTAGTCACTTATGATGGAGCATAATGGAGGATAATATGAGAAAAAGAATATATATCTATATGTGTGACTGGGTCACTTTGCTGTACAGTAGAAAATTGATGGAACACTGTAATCCAGCTATAATGGAAAAAATAAAAATCATTTTCAAAATAAAATGGTTAATTTTATGTTATATGAATTTCACAACAATGAAAAAAGTTGACAGGAAGCAACTCTGAGTGGCCATAGCTTGTTGATCTCTGCTCTACCTAATACATGAATACCTTCTATTTTCTACTCTGTGAATTATCTTCTTCTCTGATGTCATTTTGATTACTTATAAATATGTTGTGAAGCAGCAGAAAAGGTTTTAGCCATGGTACAAGTTGACTACCAAGAACTGACAAAGCGTGTAACATCAAAACGTTCTTCCCTAAAAATAAATAAATGAATAAAATAAAAAATAACACACACACACACACACAAAGTTCTCTGAGGACTTTATCAGTCACTTTAGTATTTGTGATTTAAAGACAGAAACAAAACTTGTGGCTACTGGTCTTAACAAAAAAGTATCTATTAAGCTACCTACATGAATGTGTGTATTTGTGTATATGAGTGCATTTATAATGGAAGAAAAAACATTAATAGAGCATATAAGAGTGAAATCCTATGTATGTATATAAATGTTTTATGTGTATAATATAAATAGTATGTCCAAGGGTTGTTACATCTTTACCCTATTCTATGTAGAGGTTGGCAAACTAGGCTCTCATGCCATATCCAACCCACTGCTTATTTTTGTAAATAGATGGTTTTTTTTTAAAAATAGAAGCTTTATTGATATACAGCACACACATCATATAGTTCACTAATTTAAATTGTACAATTTAATGATTTTTAGTACATTCACAGAGTTGTGCAACCCATCACCAAACCAATTTAGAACATTTTCATCACCTCAAGAAGAAACCCTTTACCCACCAGCAGTTATGCCTCACTCCCACTCTTGCCCCCAGCCCCAGACAACCAGGATTCTACTTCCTATTTGAATGAATTTGTCAATGAGGGAGATTTCATATAAAAGAAATCATCTAATATATAGTCCTTTGTGACTGACTCCTTTCATTTCTCATAGTTTTTATAAGGTTCACCCATGTGGGAGCATGTATCAATATTTAATTTCTTTCTCTGGATGAAGAACAGTCCATTGTATGGAAGTACCACATTTATTTACCCATTCATCAGTTCATGGACATTTGGGTTGTTTCCATCCTTTGCTATTATTTTTTTTTGGCTGCACCCATGGCATTTGGAAGTTCCCAGGCGGGGGGTTAAACCCACACCTATAGCAGTGACCTGAGCTGCTGCAGTGACAACACCAGGTCCTTAACCCACCGAGCCACCAGGGTACTCCCCTTTACTGTTATTAATAAAACTTCTAAGAAAATTTGTGTAAAGTTCTTTTGTAGCTTTATGTATTCATTTCTCTTGTGCATATACCTGTATTAAATTGCATGTCACTTCTGTGCTTAACTTTTTCTTGAACTGCCAGATTGTTTTCCAAAGTGGCCACACCATTTTACATTACCACCAGCAGTTTATGAGGGCTCTAATTTCTCCATACTCTCACTAACACTTATCATTATCTGTCTGTAAATAAAGTTTTATTGGAGCACCACTACACTCAGTTATTTACACACTGTTTATGACTACTTCCACAGCACAATGGCAGAGTTGAATATCTGTGAAAGACACTGTATGACTCCTGTGACTTGCAAAGCCTGAAATATTTACCATTTGGCCCTTTACAAAAAAAATTTGCCGGCTCCTTTAGAGGGATTCTCATGAAGCTGAAGTTAATCATGGTTTAAATATCCTAGTGAAGTTTACTAATTAGAGGAATTTCTAGTACGTTGCTTTGTATGACTTTCTTAAGTGGTCTAAGAAACCTGTAGTTTCTTTTTTTTTTTTTTTTTGTCTTTTTTTTGTCTTTTTGTTGTTGTTGTTGTTGTTGCTATTTCTTGGGCCGCTCCCGCGGCATATGGAGGTTCCCATGCTAGGGGTTGAATCGGAGCTGTAGCCACCGGCCTACGCCAGAGGCACAGCAACGCGGGATCCGAGCCGCGTCTGCAACCTACACCACAGCTCACGGCAACGCCGGATCGTTAACCCACTGAGCAAGGGCAGGGACCGAACCCGCAACCTCATGGTTCCTAGTCGGATTCGTTAACCACTGCGCCACAACGGGAACTCCCCTGTAGTTTCTTAAAACAAAGTATACCTGTATAACCAGTATCCAAGACACTCAATTATATCTGTTAGAAGTTTGATGATTAAAAATGGGAGACAATTTATCATCATAATTTATTTTCAAAAGTATTGAGATAAATGGTAAAATGTCAGAAAAGGTTAGTATAGCATTGAAACATAAAATCACAATAAACGTGTGAAATATGTGTTTTGGAGTGTCATAGAATGGGAAGTTTTAAAGATAGGAATGGTTTGGGGAGGCAATTTTCAGGGAAGAGACATGTCGGACAGACTCTAGAGGATAAGGCAGACTCTAAATCTTAGAAAAATCTTTAGTCTTCATTTTGTTCCTAGAAACAGTTATAGCCAAATCACTCCCTTTTCCACTAAGGGAACTGAATACAGACTTCGGTAGCTAGAGATGTGGAAGGAAAGCTGCTATCAAGATCTTTCCGTTAATAAGGGAAAAAAAGAGTAAATTGGAAGTGCCAGCAAGATGGGTTTGGGGGGAGGGGTGAGGGGGGAGGAGTAGAAAAGTGAATGAGTTGCACAGAAAATTTGACTTCTTGGCTCCTGAAGAGTTTTGTCTACTTTCAATTGTGTGCAGAAAAATAAGATTAAATGTGCTAGAAAACAAAGAGCGATTAAGGAGCCTTGGACTGAAGGGAGGGGGAGGGGTTAAGAAGCCTTGTCCAGAAGTTATTTTCTCTTCTATGTCCACACAAACATGTAGCTTAGCAACTGTGTTGGACTACGAGGAATACTAATGCTGCTTTGTGTGATTATGAAGTGGTGCTTGTTTTAAATAGAACCAGTTTCATTGTAGAGGAGCTTTATTCCCAGAGGATTTGTTAATCGAGCTGTCCCCATGATAGAATTCTGTTTTAAAATGTATTGTAAGAAATCACAGGCCCAGGCTAGGGAGCAAGCCAATAAAGAAACATTAGATGCCTGGCTTCTCTTTTGTCAATTAACAGGTGAAAAGATCTTTCAAGCCAACCCAGGACTGGAAGACTTGACATAGCATCTAAAATATAACCTATCCAAATTCTCAAACTATCACTGGAACAAAGCAACATGTACATACACTTGAAATGAAAAGAAGTTTCAGTGACTGGTATAGGATATCTTCTCCTTCCTTCACTTGTACTGCAGAATTACTGCCTGTATAGAATGAATTGAGGGCACCTCCACAAATTATTTTCTGTGGATCATTCACCAGGTCACAGAAGTCATCATATTCTTCAGAATCTGAGCCTTGCTTTGATAGGTATGAAGTATAAATGTATCTGTAGATCAATAAAGAATTATAGAATAAAGGATTGACATCATTATATGTCAGAAATAAGTTCAGTTAAAATTTAACATAGTGGGGCTTGGAGGGAACACAGTACTGTCACTGGAGTTAAAAGTTTAAGTAAAACAATAAAATAGTTTTCATTGGATGAAATAGAGATGGTTTCCTGGAAGAACTGAAAATCTTGGAACAGTCTGAGTGACAGAAGAGATGTTTCATGAACCACAGTTGTGAACACAATTTAATCTTGTTTCTTAGCAAAACCAAAGGTAATTTTTAAAAAATAAATAGAGTCCCCATCGTGGCACAGCAGAATCAAATCTGACTAGGAACCATGAGGTTGCAAGTTCAATCCCTGGCCTCACTCAGTGGGTTAATGATCCCGTGTTGCCATGAGCTGTGGTGTAGGTCGCAGACGTGGCTCAGATCAGGCATTGCTGTGGGCTGTGGCCAGCAGCTGCAGCTCCAATTAGACCCCTAGCCTGAGAAGCTCCACATGCCTCAGGTGTTGCCCTAAAAAGCAAAACAAGCAAAGAAACAACAACAACAACAATAACAAAAACCCAAAGGTAGCAGCTGCATGATGAAACAAAAGGATTTATCAAAGTATCAGAGGTCCTGGGTGAAGAAGTCATCTCAGATTTCTTGGGGCAAATTTTCCAAATTCTGGCCCAGCTGTCTCTATTTCCTCTCTACCCTCCTTACTTAATACCTTACAGTATAGCATCCATCCACTGTAACCATTCTATTAAAACCAGTGTCAATAATAGTCTAATTTTCCAAACGCATTGGCTTTTACTCAATCCTCATTCTTCATGATCTCTTTGCCGTATTTGATGTTCGTTTTCAAAATTTCATTGATCTTGGTGATAATGTAGCAATCTAGTTTTCTTTCCACCTTTTTTTTTTTTTTTTTTTTTTTTTTGCTGCACCCACAGAATGCAGAAGTTCCAGAGCCAGGGATTGAAGTCACACCACAGCAGTGACAACGATGGATGCTTAACCTGCTGAGCAGCAAGGAACTCTCTCCTCCTACTTCGGGGGAAAAAAAAAATTTCCATCTGTATCCCTCCTTACCTCTTTTTCCTCCTTTGCTGAATTCATTCTCTTATAAGACTATCTACTTTTCAGGTTGCAGTTATATAGTCTCTTGTCATCGCTTCAGAATGTAGATATGTGATGTATTAGTATAGTTTAACATGTCAGGTGGCTGATGGCAAATCTTTCCTAAATGAAGAGGGGAAATTGAAGCAGAAAGATGCTCTGTAATTGTTAAATGTTAAAATAATGTATTCATGTTCCATTTAACTTTAACATAAGGTTACTGATTCCCAGGCCTGTGTTAGAGCCCTTTAGAAGATGTTTCTCTAGGTTTATTCTATTAGCCCATCTTGAGCACCTTGAGCACTTTTTGATTATCAGTCTGATGGCTGTTTCACTACAGTATCCAGTTCTTAGCAAACCCTAATAGCCCTGATTTGGGAGCGTTCACAAGTTTGGGGAATGAAAATTATATAAAGGAAAATTAGTAAGTCAATAGGACCTATGCCATAAGAAGGCATTTTCAGTCTTCTTTGTTAATGTGTGTGTGTGTGTGTGTGTGTGCTTTCATTTGTCTCTCTATCTTTCTGTATGTGTGGGGGGGGTGAGATAGAGAGAGATTTCAGACCCACTTTTGCCCATTATTAAGTTGCTTGGTGACATAGTTTATTTAATCCTAGCTCTGTTGATAGCACATTAATCAAGACAGAGTATCTAGTGTGTGACCAGCTTAATGACTGAAATAGCTTGCTGCCAGGAGTCCCTTAATATCTGTAGCATACCTTGTATATTTAGCAAGACTATTTGGACTTGAAAGTATAGCAGAACAAAGGATGAATCACCTGGCAACCAACTTTTCTTATTGTTGTTGTTGTTTTTTTTTTTTTTTTTTGTCTTTTGTCTTTTTGTCTTTTGTTGTTGTTGCTATTTCTTGGGCCGCTCCCGCGGCATATGGAGGTTCCCAGGCTAGGGGTCGAATCGGAGCTGTAGCCACCGGCCTACGCCAGAGGCACAGCAACGCGGGATCCGAGCCGCGTCTGCAACCTACACCACAGCTCACGGCAACGCCGGATCGTTAACCCACTGAGCAAGGGCAGGGACCGAACCCGCAACCTCATGGTTCCTAGTCGGATTCGTTAACCACTGCGCCACGACGGGAACTCCTGTTGTTGTTGTTCTAAACTTTGTGTGATATTATAGAATAGTAAGTTTAACATGCACCAGTGTCTGTCTTCTTGGAGTAAGTGGAGCAAAGCTTCTAGATGGTCTATTCTGCAATATAATGTTTAAATATACCAGCGGTGCCAGCTGTTCACCTGTTGTCCATGATGCCTCATAGAATTTCTTGGATGAATTATAAAGTTTGGCAGCCAGGAATTTTCTTGTGACTTATTTTTTTCATGTTACTTAATTACTTAGCATATGCTCAAATTTGTGTAATCTTCTCACATATATACCCACCCCTACCCCTGAAACAGGCAATTGGAGTAGTATGGTAAGTGAAATGCAATGCTTCACTTTTCACTTGAATAAAATATTGCCCCTTGAAGAGTATGCTTGTTCTTAATTTATGACAGGGAAGATATGCCTCAAAGCCTTTTTACTTTGTATTATGGAAAATTCAAACATATACACAGAATAGTAAAATGGACTCTCCCTGTGTGTATTCATCACCTCGCTTCAACAACTATCAACCCACAGTCATTTTTTAAAAACAAAACTTGAATTTAAAAAATTAGAAAATTAAGTATGGATTCTATATTAACGTCTGAGAAACTGATAGAATTTAGAGATAATTTGGGAAGTCCTGGAAATAAAAGTAATAGAATAGTAACAAAATTAAACACTTAGATATTGATGCCAAGCCCTTTTTAAGTGCTTTATTTGTATTAACAGCTTAATTATCATAAAACCCAATTTGGTGGGAAATGTATTTTTATAATTTTATAGGTAAAAAAAAAATCTGAGGTACACAAAGTTAATGTGTCTAAGGTGCCCAGCTTGTAAGTGACATAATTGATTCCGGGAAACCAGGCTCTGTAGATTTTTAAATCTATCTTCATAACTACCACAAGAGGGATAAGATGGAATAAATATACATGTGATATCGATTTGAAGGTCAATCATAAGTGAAAAATGTGTTGTATGAAATTATAATGTATACCAATAGGCAAATTCTAATTTTATAAAAATGTGATTAACTCAACTTTGCAGAGCTACCATCTGGTCCATAAAATAAAGGCATACCTGTAGTTTGAAGTGGAACCCAGTTAAGATGGCAGAAACCCTCTGATAAAAGTTTTATTTTGTAGTCTGCACTCTACCATATCATATCATCTTTATCAATTAAGATTTATTTGGCTACAAGTAACAGAAAACTCAAGTCTGAGATAAGGACTTGGTTTGTGAGGGGATCATCAGGAGCTCACCCTTGGATAGACAGGTAGAACTGTTGACTAGGCAGTTAGATGTAAAACTCTGATGCTCAGAAGGGGGGCTACTTAGCATTCTATAGTATGGATGTGTCCTGACATATTTAATAACCCACTCCTCTGAGACATCAGAATTGTTTCTAGGTTTTTCATCTTACAAACAATCGTGCAGTAAACATCATTGTAGCTAAATCTTTGTGTAAATGCTCAGGATAAATTTCCAGAAGCCCAATTTTGGGGCCAAAGAACATGTATATTTTATTTTTAATACCATTATCTAAATCATTAAAAACAACCTGATATCTCATTAGCCATTTTTAAGCTAGAATACCTGATGTGGAAGGTCTTGAGACTTTCTGGTAGACTGTAATGTGGTTAAGCACCAAGACAGCATAACAAATCAAAAAAGTTTGTGGTGCTGTCTGTGGAATCAGTGGGTTGCCAGGCATGGAAAAAAGTTCAACGTTCGAAGAGAGGATAGAGGCTGATCAGTAATGGAAAGGAATTGAAAAAATTACACAAAGGAAAAGCAGTCCAAAGTTCTATCAGCTACTGATGTAGTATGTTATGATAATAACCATCTTAATCCATTTCTCACTACATAATTTTGCTTAAAATATTAGATCATTTCTCTACTTTTTAGTAAAGTAGATTTTATTTTTATAGAATTCATTCAGTATCAAACTTTTGTTGTTCCTTGAAGCAAAGCGTATTTGAGGTTACTCTCTAAGAGACTTATAAAGTCTCATATTTTCCACGACATCTGCACATTTACCAATGCCAGAACCATGTTGCACATGAGAGTATTGTGGAGACTCCTTTTTTTATCAATTAAAAGGTTGCGCACAGTTCCAAATTAGATCTAGGGAGTGCCCTGTTTGGCCACATTTATGACATGTCCTTTGTTGGCCAGAGCAGAGCCTGACATCTTAGTAGAATGAAGAGTATTTCCTGCATACAGTACATTCTTTGGAACAAATATTTGTGGTGCAATGGAAAAAGCATTTAAGCAATATATATATATATATATTTTCTGTCTTTTCTAGAGCCGCTCCCACGGCATATGGAGGTTCCCAGGCTAGGGGTTGAATCTGAGCTGCAGCCGCCGGCCTACACCAGAGCCACAGCAACATGGGATCCGAGCCTTGTCTGCAACCTACACCACAGCTCACGGCAACGCTGGATCCTTAACCCACTGAGCAAGGCCAGGGATCGAACCCACAACCTCATGGTTCCTAGTCGGATTCCTTAACCACTGAACCACAATGGGAACTCCTAAAGCAATATTTTTTAAAAAATAGGGAAAAGTATAGGAAAATGTGTTTATGATCTTGCAGTAGGGAAAATCTTGAGATAAACCAGTGATCAGCCATAACATAAAAAGTTGATAAATTTGACATATTAAAATTTAAATTTCTGTTCATCATTATAATGTGAAAAGATAACCTACAACTGAGAGAAAATATTTGCAACACATGCAACAAAGGATTATTACCTAGAATATATAAAGAATTTCTCAAATCAGTTAAAAATAAAAGACACTCCCTTAGAAAAACGGTTTGTAATGTGTGAAAAAAGAATGTATACATGTAAGTGTAACTGGGTCACCATGCTATACAGTAGGAAAAAAATATATGTATAAATAAATTATTAAAAAAATTTTTTTAAAAAGAAAAACGGTTTGAATAGGCAGTTCACAGAAGAGAAAGCCTGTATGGTAATTCTCACTAATAATTAGGAAAATGCAAATTAACACTAAGTTAACATTTCATGCCATCAAATTTGCAAAAGTTACCAAGTCTGGCAGTTCCAAGTTTTGGCCAAAGGATGAAACACTGAGACATTTAGTACACTACTGATGGAAGTGTAAATGGGTCAACCCCTTTGGAGAACAGTATGGCAAAATCTATTAAAGTTGAATATGCATATAAACCTATGACCTAACAATTCTACTTTTAGGTGAATTCCTAGAGATATTCTCTCATGATAAGTCTGGAGACATCCACGTGACTATACTTTTGACCTTTGAACAACATGGGTTTGAACTGAATAGGTCCAATTACACATGGATTTTTTTTTTTTTTTTTTTTTACTACATATATACTACAGTACTATACAATCTGGTTGGTTGAATCCGAGTAGGAGACCCTACCCCTGCATTCTTCAAGCATCAACTGTATTTTCAAAGGTACATTGTTTATAATGGCAAGAAAGTTAAAACAATATAAATTTCAATGAGCAGGAGAATGGATAAATAAGAGTATGTTTATAGTGGGATTCTATGCAGGAGAGGAAAATGAATGAACTAGAGCTACATGAATCAATATAGGTAAATATTACTATAGCACTGAACAAAAACAAGTTGGAGAATAATGTGTGTATATATATATATATATATAATGAAATAATTTATATAAGCTTTAAAAATATTCCTCTTGGCAATGGGAGAGGGAGTGAAATGGACTGTTAGGAAATGCAAACTATTACATTAGAATAGATAAGCAATAAGGTCCTATTGTGTCTCCTCCAGCGCTGCAGGGCAACAGGAGATCCTGGAAGAGGGACTGCGCAGCTAATAAAACACAGAAGACTCTTACATTTAGAAAAGTGGGGGACCAGGAGGCACTCTGTTCCACAGAAAAAAGGCGCCTAGGGTTTAGCCCACATGCCTTTTATTAGGGAAGGTGATGCAGGTTAATGAGCACTTTAAAAAGTGTTTTGTTAAGAGCATTAGTTTGGATTTAGAGACAGGAGGACACCCTAGCTTGCCACTAACCAATTGTATCACCTTAGGCAAGTCGCTTCCCAGAGGGATTTGAAACAATGTCTGTGACTGCAAAATTTGGGCCTATTTAAACTCATTGTCAGACTATAAAAAAGCACTTTCCAATGACTATCTGGCAATATCTGTGCTGTTTTTCTGTTTCACCTAAATTCATTAAAATAAAAAAAGAAAATTATGCATAAAGGCCATAGAATACTCAAAGAACACCTTTGTAATGTTAGAAAACTTTCCTTTGGTCTAACACATACCTGACCACACTGTGTTTAAATTGTTTTGAGTTCTTTTTTTAAAAAAATCTCTCTCTCTCTCTCTCTCTCTCTTCCCCCCCCCCATATATAGTATAGTTGATTTACAGTGTTGTATGTTTTGAGTTCTTTTTTCTCTCCCTGGCTACCATGATATCTTACAGACAGGTGCTAGACCTATAACTAGAAGGTTCTACCTGATTGAGAACCGGCCACCTATATTTAAAGACCTGAAGCGAGCAAACCTAAGTGATCAAAAAGAAGATTCAGTATTTGCTGTGTTTCCCTTTGGTATGTTAACATTTTTGTGGGTGGCAGAAATAATTTTGTGTAGCTGATACAGGTCCTACGATTTCTGAAATGCATTCCTACCAACCCTTCTCTGTATTAAAATATACTTTATCTTTTTAATGTTTGAAAAAGATTATTCAAAAGATGATTTTTTTCCAAAACTCTAAAAGAAAATTTTTTGGCCATACTCACAGCATGTGGAAGTTCCTGGGCTAGAGAATGAACCCACGCCACAGCAGTGACCCAAACCCCTGCAGTGACAATGCCAGATCCTTAATCCACTGAGCCACAAGGGAACTCTCCAAAAAGTTTTAGAAAAAATGATTCACCTTCATGGTACTTACCATCACTGAATTACATTTCTCTTAATCATTACTATTCTAACCTATTTGAGAGAGGTTGTACTATGCTTTCTGATATTTCATTTATATAAAGTAGACAAGATTTCCAATTATTTTTTTGAGATGAACAACTCAAAGGATCGTAGAAATCAGAGTTGGAATCAAAGAGTTATTTAGTCTGCTGAGAAGACTGAGGTTGTTATTTAATCATTGTCTCCACATATACAAAGTATTATTGGAGTTCCCAACATGGCTCAGCAGTAATGAACCCAACTAATATCCATGAAGATGTGGGTTCAATCTGTAGCCTTGCTCAGTGGGTTAACGATCCGGCGTTGCCATGAGCTGTGGTGTAGGTTGCAGAGTTGGCTCGGATCTGGTGTTGCTATGGCTGTGGCTGTGGCTGGCAGCTGCAGCTCTGATTTGACCCCTAGCCTGGGAACTTCCATATGCCCCAGGTGTGGCCCTAAAAAACAGACAAACAAAAAAGTATTATTACAAGAGGATGTCCACCACCAGTTCTCCTTCTCTAGTAAGGACAAAGCTAAATGAAAGAGGCTTAAACTATATTGAGAGTGTTAGGTTACACATAAGGAATATGCTCAGTAATAATATTTATTAATTATTTTATCTAGGAAGACAGCTGAATCTCTCTTACTCCTGAGAAAGTCGTTATGAATTAGGGTAGGCATCATCTAACATGATTGGCTGGTGGGAATGATCTTTATATAACTAAATGGCCTCTTAGTACTCCTTTCAGACCTTGGATTTTGTGAAAATAAGTTAATGAAAACCTGTTCCCAAAGTAAATGTGTAGTTTTTAATACCATGTAGAATGGCTTAAAAGTTTCCAGTGAGTATCTACCAAATAAGCAAAATCTAGAATACCCTGGTGCTCGTTAAAATATTATCATAGAATCTTTTGTTATTCATATTGTTGTTATTGTTTGAGCTGGAAAATTGTCTTATCTTATAGATGAGGAAACTGAGGAACAGAGGATAAATAACTTGCCTAAAGTGACACAGGACTAGAACGGAGCTCCTTATTTTTGCTCCTGGTTCAGAGCTTTCTATCTCTTCACCCTGGTGATCCTGGGCTTTCTGTTCTGGGACTGCTTGGAGATGAGGATTGCTTTCATTCCTTCTTACTTTCTTTCTTTCTTTCCTCCTTCCTTCCTTCCTTCCTTCCTTCTCTCTCTCTCTCCTTTTGTCATACCCACGACATATGTAAGTTTCTAGGCCAGGGGATGGAACTCCCACCATAGTTGCAGCCTGTGCCATAACTGTCACAATACTGCATCCTTAATTAACCCCTTGTGCCACAAGGGAACTTCCAAGGATTTCTTTAACAAGGGCTTTCTGAAACGTCCTAACTAATTCTTCTGAGATATGTCCTGGACGAACTTACTTAATGTCAAATTCTATTCTGTATCAGAGCTACAAGAAGTGTAGGAGAAGCTTCAGCACCTTGAAATTAAGAAATCTGCAGGTGGAGTTCGCGTCATGGCACAGCGGAAATGAATCTGACTAGGAACCATGAGGTTGCGGGTTCGATCCCTGACCTCACTTAGTGGGTTAAGGATCTGGCATTGCCATGAGCTGTTGTGTAGGTTGCAGATGCAGCTCAGATCCTGTGTTGCTGTGGCTGTGGTGTAGGCCGGCAGCTATAGCTCTGATTGGACCCCTAGCCTGGGAACCTCCATATGCCATGGGTGCGGCCATAAAAAGAAAAAAAAAAAAAAAAAAAAAGAAAGAAATCCACAAGCCTTTTCTGCCCCTGAAGGGGCCTGGGTAGTTATATGTAGTCAGTCTCCCCCAGTACACTCAAAGGAACCATGTCTGCTTTTGCTCACAACTGAATCTACAATGCTTGGCATAGGGAAGGTGCTCAAATATCTGTTAAATGTGTCAATAGTTATAAAGGAACCTAACCGTTTTTTTAATTTTAATTTTTTTCTTTTTAGGGCAACACCTATGATGTATGGAAATTCCCAGGCTCGGGATCCATTCGGAGCTGTAGCTGCTGGCCTACACCACAGCCACAGCAACTCCAGATCTGAGCTGTGTCTGCAGCCCACACCACGGCTCATGGAAATGCTGGATCCTTAACCCAATGAACAAGGCCAGGGATCAAACCTGCATCTTCATGGATACTAGTTGGATTTGTACCGCTGAGCCACAACAGGAACTCCTTAACCTTCTTTATTACCAACCACATGTTGTTGCACTGGGCCACTGGCTATTTTTAAAGCTAGGCACGTCCTATCTTTTATTTTTCAAAATGACTTTCCAAGATAAATCTTTAATTTTTTTACCCTCTCTGCTTAGGATAGTGAGACAAAACTAAACTAAACTAAAAAAAACAAAGATACCTCTTTATATTTCCAAGGTAGGAGCTTCCATGTTGGTTTGCCTTTTGGGGTAAAGTCAAACTCACCTCAGCAATTAACAACATGTTATGCTATTAAACTCGGCATCAACACAAAATGCTTTAATTAAGCAACTACTGCTCAAGATGCTGGATTAAATTAAGCAGCTGTGGTCTGTGCTTGTACTCTAACTCAGACAGTACTGATTAGGATGTGCTGTATGTGTAAAAGGACTAAAAAGTATATAAATGACAAATAGGTGTCCTAAATTATTTACATGCATACATGTATTTGCCTTGGTATACGATATGCTCAGATATAGGAAAATGTAATACACAAAAGCTTGAATTTTAAGATGGGCAAACTGAAGTTTAGGTTACAACATACCTACCATTTTTCTGACTACTTACCATCTGGCAGGCAGGATGCTGGGGGTTCTTTGTACTTTTTCTCATTCTCAGAAAAACTCTATATGACAGGCATTACTCTATATGACAGGCATTATCTTCAATATACAGACAGAACGATCTTGGACAAGTTAAGTATTTTATCCATTGTCACATTGTAAATAAAGCAGAATTCAAGGCCAGGTTACCTGAGTTGATAATACATGATTTTTTTATCATACCGTCTACCTTTTGTGATGTAGTAGAAGGAACACTGGATATAATCAAGATATCTGGGTTTTAAACTCTGTTCTGCTTTGAGGAAGTCACCTAATAACTCTAGACTTAAGTTTTTCTCTTTGTATAGTGGTGAATCATCATTTATTGTCAATATTAGGGCATGCGTGTGGTGACAGTATTTCCTAAATGAGGACTTGACTGGTTCTATGAAGGAAAGAGTATTTAATATTTGGATTATCTACAAAGCTAAGGCCCTTTTGTAGTTTTTTGGAAGTACATGTTTATTCATCCAACAAATATTTGTTGGGTACTTAGAATATGCAAGAGATTGTGCTATGCACTGGAAATACAGTGGTGTGAGAGAAACAAAAAGACAATGAATGTCACATTTGTGCAGCTTACAGTGATTTAGTGGGAGAGACAGACATCAGAAATCACCAATAACTGTAAATTTTACAATTGTGTTACGTGCTGCATAAGAAAGAAATGTGATGCTATGGAAGTATATGATAGGATGCCTTAACTCAGTCACGACAGTGAGGGAGGCTTTCCTGAGGAAATGGTGATAAGGCAGAGATCTGAAGGAAGTGTAGGAATTAACAAGATATGAGAGAGAATAGGTAAGAGAATTCCTTGCAGAAGGAATGAGATGTATATGTCCTGTGGTGGAGGGGGCATGGCAAATCTGAACAAATGTAAGGATTCAGGTATGGCTGGAGCAGAGAGAAGAGGGAGAGAGTGGAGCAAGAGGAGGCTTAAAGGGTAGATAGAGACAAAACAACACCAGGACTCATAGGCCATGTTACAAACTTGGTTAAGTTCTGGTTAAATCTAGCTTGATTTACGCTTTATGAAAACAATGATACAACTTATGTTACTTATGTTTACCCAGTGTTTTTAGAGAGAAATCGTATGGTTATACTCCCTCCACACCTCAGCCAATTGAGAAGAGTAAACAATAGTTGGAAATATGATTGAATAATGAATGACATACAGTTGTGAATGGGAAGTAGGAAGAAAATTCTATAGATAAGGAAAATTAAAACTCTGACACATAGAATCTTAAGTGGATTCAATCCACTAAGTAGGGAAAAAAATACAACATGTATTTTTTGACCAGCTATTGTATGAAATACTCCTTAATAACAAAAGTTATGCTGTATATGAGTAATAAGAGCTAAAGTGAGTGGAACAGGTAAGTTCTGATGGAAGTGAGAGAAAAAAAATGGCTGTGGGCTAACATAGCCTGGGAAAACATTATCAAGATGATTAGAATTGAATTCATCACTGAGCAGAATATGGATTACTGGAAAAGGGCACACTAAATGCCTCTACCATGTCTCAAAAACACAAATAATAACTTCAGATTTTGGATCTTAGCTGAGAGGAAATTGAGTCTTTGCCCAAGACTAAGAGTCTCTGCCTCCACTACCACAATTTTCCCATTTAGAGTAGATCACCTAAAGAAAATTTAGGGAGTTATTTCCTAGACCAATTCTGTGTGTGTCTACCTAGCAATCACTTTAATGCCATACACTTTCAATGTATAAGAACATCCTAGGTGTTCCTCTTGTGGCTCAGTAGTAATGAACCTGACGAGTATCCATGAGGATGCTGGTTCAATCCCTGTCGTCGCTCAGTGGGTTAAGGATCCGACGTTGCTTTGAGATGTGGTGTGGGTCGCAGATATGCCTCGGATCTGTGGCTGTGGCATAGGCTGCAGCTCCGATTAGACCTCTAGCCTGGGAACCTCCATATGCCACTGTGTGGCCCTAAAAAGCAAAAAACGGAAGGAAGGAAGGAAGAAAGAAAAGAAGAGAAGAGAAGAGAAGAGAAGAGAAGAGAAGAGAAGAGAAGAGAAGAGAAAAGAGAAGAGTATCTTGGAGACCATCTGGTCTACTTCCAATAATTTATTGAATAAATCAGGAAACAAGTTCCTGTCATGGATTGGCTCAGAGCTATCAGTTTCCACCCATCTGATTATTAATAAGGAATACTCAGAGATATTATTTAAAGAGAGAAGCAGGGGCAGAAGAAGACATGAGGTAAAATTCCCTGTCCTGGTACTACCAGGGACCTTAAATAAATCATTCACTTTCTCTGAAACTTAATTTCCTCACGTATAGAATGGGGCTAAGAAAAATACTTCCTTCACAAGTGGGCATAAGGGGTTAAGTGAGATTGTGAGTGAAATTTTTATAATAAAAACATTTTGTAAATTTTTAAACGTTATGCAAATATGAATTGCTGTTTTGACATGATACACCTAACCATATTTTTGTAACCAGTGACAGCAACTGTACTGACTCACCTTAGAGTTATATTTTGGCTTCATCTTTTTTCTTATCCTTTAAAAAAACCTTTTTTTTTGTCTTTTTAGGGCTGCACTCTCGGCATATGGAGCTTCCCAAGCTAGGGGTCGAATCGGAGCTGTAGCTGCTGGCCTACACCACAGCCACAGCAATGTGGGATCCGAGCCACGTCTGTGACCTACACCACAGCTCACAGTAAGGCCAGATCTTTAACCACTGAGCGAGGTCAGGGATTGAACCTGCATACTCATGGTTAGTATTTGGGTTCTTAACCCACTGAGCCACAGCAGGAACTCCAATTTTATGATTTGTATATTGTATATTTATTGTATTGCTTTATTACAGGGAAAGGATACATGTTATAACCCACCAACGAAAGAGACCCATAGAGACCCATAGTCAGGGAAGATTCCAAACATGAAGTTTCCATTGTCCTCAGGATGGGTAACCCTCCCAGTTACACACAGAGTATTGCCAACCCAGGAAGCTCATATGAACCTTGATGTCCAGACTCCTTATTGAGCCTCCATTATGTAGACATGATTGATTGCCAATGTGGCTGAACTCAATTTTTTTTTTTTTTTGTCTTTTTGCCATTTCTTGGGCCGCTCCTGTGGCATATGGAGGTTCCCAGATTAGGGGTCGAATCGGAGCTGTAGCCACCAGCCTACGCCAGAGCCACAGCAACGCTGGATCCGAGCCGCGTCTGCAACCTACACCACAGCTCACAGCAACGCCGGATGCCTAACCCACTGATCAAGGCCAGGGATCGAACCCGCAACCTCATGGTTCTTAGTCGGATTCGTTAACCACTGTGCCACGACAGGAACTCCTGAACTCAATTTTAACTCAACTGATACTGCATGACACAAAGCCCCCTTCCTATGTGTTATGATTGGATTTTATGGCAGGGTCAGCCCTTACCTGAAGATTCTCAGGTGTGTAATATTATACCTTCACTCCTGGAAAATATTGGATGCAGAAAATCTTGCTGGCAAATACTGTGTTTAATAACAAGACTGTTGAGGTATGCCCCATGAGCAACCAGGCAAATAGTATTGTATCAGTTTGAAGGTGGAGGCAAACTGCAGCTGAGAGGATATTGAAATAGGCCCCGAATGTTAACCAAATCTATGAAAGCAAAATATGTTCACAATTATCGATTGTGTAGAGTCAGTGATTTTGATATTATTGGATATGGGATCCTTAATCAGGAGTACCAGGGCATTAGGATTGGTAATCTACTACTAAATAGCACTCATTTTTATCAGGTTTAGGCATTAGCCAAATTGAGCTGTTCAAGGGCAAGATAGTGGGAATAATACTCTTTCTTCAGTTGGTCTTAGTTCATATAGACCTTGTTTTAATCATATCAGGCCCTAAAAGTATAAGGTGTACATTATTTAAATTTAGCAGGATCCTCAGGTATAATTTAACTAGAGGTCATTAAGATTGGCCAGTTGGTGCATCACTGTAAGATGATAAAATTAATTTAGAATCTATGTGGTAGAGTAAAAGCCAATTGGCACCCTGTTTCCCTTTGTGTGTGTGTGTGTGTGTGTTTGTGTGTGTGTGTGTGTGTTTAGGGCCACACCCACGGCCTATGGAGGTTCCCAGGCTAGGGGTTGAATCAGAGCTGTAGCCTCTGGCCTAGACCACAGCCACAGCAACGTCAGTTCCAAGCCATGTCTGCGACCTACACCACAGCTCACGGCAACATTGGATCCTTAATCCCCTGAGCAGGGCCAGGGCTCAAACCTGTGTCCTCCTGGATGCTAGTCAGATTCATTTCTGCTGAGCCATGACAGGAACTCTGTGTTTCCCTTTCTAATGCATAAATTTTTTTTAGTAAATTTTGATTCTCTAGTTGGGATAAAATAATGTTTTAGTTTTTTATTTTATCCCTCTACCAAGGTTTTTTCTTTTGATTTTGTGGCTGTTGGCCATACTTTGATTGGAGGATGTTCTCTCTATCCTGTTCATTTTTATAAGTTTCTTCCTACAGAGAGTCCCAATTCAGTACCATTAGGCTTAAGGTTAACATCTCATGGTGATTGTTGCATGATTGAGTTTAAGGACTGAGTTAGCCTCCTGGCATCTTGACAAGCCATTTTACTCAAATGAACCCAGAGTCTTTGTTGGTCCTTTTTACTCTTGTCCAATAGGGTGAAGATAAGAAGGATGAGGGTAAAGCATTCAAGGCTGCTTTTCATTAGCAGCCATGGTTGTCTTTCTACAACCCTGAGCAACCCTGAGGATCAGGATCTTTTTTTGTAACACAGGCAGCATCAGCAGTAGCAAAGGCATTTCATAGCGTCCTCATGAGCCATCTGATTTTTAAGAGTGTGGACTTTAGCATGCCACATGGTGACTAGTCTTTGTCATATAAACAACCACTCGATGGAACCATATATTTCACAGTATATAGTCTTTACCCTGAACACTCCATAAAATGAGGACAAGGCCTTGTTAACATATAAAGCCAGCAGTCATTCAATAAGAGTCATTTTCCTGAGCCTAGCATCAGCCATGCCTTATGCTAGAATCAAAACACATGATTTCAATACTAAGCACACAAATAGGCCCTTGCTAATATTCACAACCCAAGGCTACTTTAAGGAGGGCCCCAATCCCATACTCAGATCCTCAAATGTCATTTATGGAAACTCCTGGATTAAGCTGGTTAAATCCATATCAGAGGCTCAGTAAGACTTGGCAAATACAGTGCAGCACAGCACAACTCATTCCACCAGCTGGCCAGCAGGCAGCACCGCAGCTCAAAGTGTGCCCTAACTACCAGGTAGCAAACCAAAAGCAAGGGGAGAAAGACCGCCAGATGGTGATGGCTGTGGCTTCAACATCCTACTCATAAGGCCAGTTTTCTCATAGCTAGCTACCCTGCAAGGGATGAATTAATGAATTAATCCCCCCCAAATGTTAATATCTGATGATGCCATACATGTACTAAAACACTATGGAAAAGTTTGTTACTGACATGAGGTTTTCTGGGGGAGAGTGGAGCTGGCTCCCCAGCCAGTCTGAAATAGCCTTGAGTGAACGGAAAGGCAAGTGGCTTTGGTTTTTATGGTGGTTAGGCTGTAGGGTTTATTATGCTAGCTGTGACTTGCATAGTTTGAACTTCCCTGACAGCATCATGAGGAGTACCTAGGACTTTTTTATCAGCTTCCCCTGATGCAGGGCAAAAAAAAGGGAAGGAAAAGAGTATTGGGGCTTGAAGGCCATCATTGGTTATACATCAAAAATAGAATCAGACTTTTTACCACAATTTTTATCTCTAAAAACAAATTCCAGTGCCACTGACAGAAGGCAAAGAAAAAGCTTGCCAGCTAAACGAGACTAGAATGAAAAGGAAAACCTGTTTAATTTTTTTTAACTACTAGTGTTTTTAAAGTGTTGATATTAATAATCACAGCTTTCTCCTTGTTAAATTCATCTGCCTTCATTTTGCTATTATGCTGAACATTAAAATGTAATGATGATATTATTTCCCTTCCACTATGTAATTCTGTTTTTGGAGTCCTATGTAGCATTAATGTTACATTTTATTTTGAAAATATATGGTTTTATTTATAAAGATGTCTTATCTATCTTAAAGCCAAATATTGCCTTACAGAAACTGAGACCTCTGGTCTGCGTCAGTGGACTGCATTCTATAAAACAAATTAGTTGTGCTTTCTTCGGCAAACTGTTTATTTTGTGCCTTATGTTCTTCATCTATAAATTGATCCATCCAACAAAAGGTTTTTAAGTGTCTTCTGTGAGATGAATATTGAACAGAGTGCTTGAGGGTACAAAGCTGAGTGAGGCATGGTCCCTGCAAAGAGTTCACAGTCTGGTGAGGGACATACATGTCTGCAATTGCAATCTGGTATGGTAATTGCCATGTTAAAAGCATGCACATAATGCTGGGAGTAATAATTATATGGACAATACCATTATTATACTCCTTACTAGGAGAGGAATAAATTGAGAATAACCATAATTTTTAGTACTTAAAAGTACTTTAAAAAGTACTTATATTTTAAGTATTTTGAAATGTAGAAAGCAAAACAAAAGCACAAATAGATATCCTGCCTCCGTAGTCTAATTTATTCATTTTGAGCTTAAGTACTTAGAGCTTTTGGTATTCTTAAGTTATTTTTGGAATTTGAATTACTTTGGGAGAGTATTTGATGTATTTCTAATTAAGATTCAATTTTCATTTCTAATGGTATTATTCTCCAGATTATGGAGCTGTGTGTTCTTCTTACCATAATGGCTATGCTGCTGGAGCAAATGGCACAACTGTGCAGATTGCTAATACTATAAAATTCTGGTTTCTAAAGACCTCAGCTGGGCCCTTTGGATACCATTCAGTGATCCTTCTATGTATCCTTAATTATTCCCCTCACCTCCTGGCAGTGGCTGTCATTGCAAACCTTTACCACCTTTTTCATGACCATTGTGCCATGCACTCACCTTGATATAACCCTTGCCAGCCTCCTCAGTCTTACCTCTTATCATTCTCTAAGACACAGTTATGCTCTATCTCCAACTAGCTATTGAGTGGGCCATGTTGCTGCACTTTTGCACATGCTAGTTCTCTGCCTGGAATCCACCCCCTAGCACCAAACTCTACTAACTTAACTTTTCAAGATGCAGCTTCACTCTGCGAAGCCTTCAACAGCCCAAGCATAGCTGGTCACTCCTTCCTTTGCTCTACCACTAGATATAGTATTTTCTGCTACTAGAGTGTATATTATAGTGTATTGCACTTGTTTAATTTTATAACAATCTCCTCTAATAAACTATGAAGTCCTAGAGAGCAGGGACTACTTCATTTTTCTTTGGATCCCCAGCTCCTAGTATAGTGCCTGGCACAAACATAAATATTTATTGAGGGAGGAAAGGGAAGGGAGCAACATAAATATTAGAAGTATACAGCTTGTTTGGGAACACAAACCCACTATTTTATTACTCTCAACTTTTACGTTAATTTTCAATGGTATATTCCTGTTTCCCTCTTCTCTCAACCTTTAAGAATATTTATTTCCATTTAATAGATGCTGAAAATTTCTTTTAAGGAGTTTCGACAAAGACAGCTGTCTGACAGCTGTACACCATCTGTGCTTTCAGGCCTGGGTAAAAACATCTGGCTATTTGAGAGTAGATGCTCTGTAGTAAAGGAGTTTCCCAGGATGGTGGTGATTACTATTCTACAAATATCCTTTGCATTGTCTTGCTTTGACATGATAATGTATACAACTTGTCCCTCTAAATTATGAAGTTTCCTTTTGCTTGTGCACTTCGATGAAATGAAAAAAAAGAAAAAAGAAGTATTAGCATCTTGCTACATTTTGCTCATAAAAATTGCTTTTTGTGTGACAATATCACAATATAGTAAGTGATTAATCCAGAGGAGTGTGTGCATGAGTACCCACATTTTTATGCTATTAGGCAACAACTTAGACTGTACAGAAATTTCTTTTCAGACAAAATGAAACTAAATTTCAAATACCCCTTTCTTTATTTCCCGGATTTGGAACTACCTCAGAGACTATTTCCATTAAAAAAAAGACTTGGCATAAATGTAGTATAAAAGATTTAGTTCCCTGTGTCAAACTATCTGCAGTGCTATCTAGTTATACTTAACCTTCCTTCATCAGCCTTCTCTAACTTACCTGTATAGACCAGTTCTGAAAAATACCTTATTAATCACTATTAGCAACACACACACACTCACAGTCTATTTCAAGTGTTCTGCCTTTAATAAAGCTGTGAGTAGCTATCAGTGTTTGAATTTCTAAAATTGTGTTCAAATACTATGTATCTCAGATTTCACAGTGTGATTCAGATTCATCCAGTATAATTTGTTACATTCTGTAATGAAGGAGTAAAACACATCTTAAATGGTTAGTCTCACTAATTCTTTAAAAGGAACCTGAATTTATTAATTTCATAATTATTGTTCATTAGCCTAACTTTAATATTAGCACAGAATTGACAACAGTTTAGATTTTAGTGCCACAATTCTGATGTGTGTTTGTGTGTGTGTATAAAGATATGAGTAAGCAAACAGATCAAAGTCTGATGCCAGCAAGTGGTTAATAAAATGAGGTGGCATGACAGTGGTGCATAGCCCATTTGCAGCACATTTTTTTCTTCTGCGTTCCCATTTTATTGTACCTATACTTATTTTAGGACACTTGCGCCCACTAAAGTGCAAGATTGAGAGAAGAAACATTTTAAACTCAATTTTAAATTTCCCTACACCCAACATCGTGTTCTGCATATGGCAAGTGATCAACAGATGATTGTTGGACATATTGGGTGAATGTGCAATAGTTCTGTTATTGAGAGTTGGGGCCCAAGACTTTACAAAGTTTGTAGGTATGTCTAGAAGCAATATGACTTTAAAGTAATTTGCTCAGAAACTATAGTGTGTCCATTTTTTTTTCCCCCACAAGATTGCTTTAGCAACTTGGGGTCTTTTGTGGTTCCATATAAATTTGTTTGTTCTGGTTCTATGAAAAATATCATGGGTGTTTTAATAGGGATTGCTTTAAACCTGGAGATTGCTTTGGGTAGTATGGACATTTTAATAATATTAATTCTTCCAATCTAAGAGCACAGAATATCTTTCCATTTTTTTTGTATCATTTTCAAATTACTTATCAGTGTTTATAGTGTTTGGCATATAGGTCTTACAACTCCCTGGTTAAGTTTATACCTAGGTATTTTATTCTTTTCAATGCAATTTTAAAAACTTTTTGTTTAAAAGAATTTTTTTATGGCTGCACCCATGGCATGTGGAAATTTCTGGGCCAGGGATTAAATCCAGGCTGTAACTTCAGCAATGCTGCCCTGGGCCGGGGATCAAACCCACACCTCCACAGCGACCTCAGCCACTGCAATCAGATTCTTAACCCACTGCACCACGGTAGGAACTCCTTGATGCAATTTTTTTGTTGTTGTTGTTTTTTTGTTTGTTTGTTTGTTTGTTTTTGTCTTTTTGCTATTTCTTGGGCCGCTCCTGCGGCATATGGAGGTTCCCAGGCTAGGGGTCTAATCGGAGCTGTAGCCACTGGCCTACGCCAGAGCCACAGCAACACGGGATCCGAGCCGCGTCTGCAACCTACACCAAGGGCAGGGACCGAACCCGCAACCTCATGGTTCCTAGTCGGATTCGTTAACCACTGCGCCACGACGGGAACTCCTTTGATGCAATTTTAAACAAGATTTTTTTGTGCTTTCTTTTTCTCATAGTTCATTATTAGTGTATAGAAAAGTAACAGATTTCTGTGTATTAATCTTGTATCCTACAACTTTACTGAACTCATTTATTAATCCTAATAGTTTTTTGGTGGAGACTTTAGGGTTTTATATATAGTATCATGTCATCTGAAATAGTGACAGCTTTACTTACTCCCTACCAATTTGGATTCTTTTTATTTCTTTTTCTTGTCAGATTGCTGTGGTTAAGACTTCCAATATTACGTTAAATAGCAGTGGCAAAAGTGGGTATCCTTGTCTTGCTCCTGATCTTAAGAGGAAAGGCATTTAGCTTTTCACCATTGAGTATGATGTTAGGTGTGGGTTTGTCATAAGGGGCTTTTATTACCTTGAGATATGTTCCCTCTATGCCAACTTTGATGAGAGGTTTTTTTTTTTTTTATTATGAATGGATGTTGAATTTTATCAGATGTTTTTTCTGTGTCTATTGAAATGATCTTGTGCTTTTTATCCTTCTTTTGTTAATCGGTATTACAGTAATTTGCAAAGATTGAACAATTCTTTTTTTTTTTGTCTTTTTGCTATTTCTTTGGGCCGCTTCCACGGCATATGGAGGTTCCCAGGCTAGGGGTCGAATCGGAGCTGTAGCTGCTGGCCTATGCCAGAGCCACAGCAACGCGGGATCCGAGCCGCATCTGCAACCTACACCACAGCTCACGGCAACGCCGGATCGTTAACCCACTGAGCAAGGGCAGGGATCGAACCCGCAATCTCATGGTTCCTAGTCGGATTCGTTAACCACTGTGCCACGACGGGAACTCCCAAGATTGAACAATTCTTGTATCCCTGGAATAAATACCACTTGATCATGGTGTTTGGTCCCCCCTCCCCCTTTTGGTCATTTTAGAGCTGTACCCGTGGCATATGGAGGTTCCCAGGCTATGGGTCGAATCAGGAGCTGTACCTGCTGGCCTACACCACAGCCACAGCAACATCAGATCCGAGCTGCATCTGCAACGTACACCACAGCTCATGGTAATGCCAGATCCTTAACCCACTGAGCAAGGCCAGGGATTGAACCTGCATCCTCATGGATGCTAGTCACATTCGTTTCCGCTGAGCTACAATGGGAACTCCCAATTCTTTTTATATATTGTTGAATTTGAATTGCTAATATTTTGTTGAGGTTTTTATATCCATATATGTCAGAGAGATTGCCTGTTTTTTTGTTTTTGTTTTTGTTTTTGTTTTGTAGTTTCTGATTGTTTTGTTATCAAAACAGCTTGGTACTGAGAGAGAGCCCATGGACTTAAGGTCAAAGGTCAATTAATCTACAGTAAAGGATGCAAGAATATTCAGTGGAGAAAAGATAGTCTCTTCAAGAAGTGGTACTGGGCAAACTGGACAGCTACATTTAAACAAATTAAAAGAATGACATTAGAATATTTCCTCACACCATATACAAAAATAAACTCGGAGTGGAATAGAGACCTAAAATGTAAGACCTGAAACCATAAAAGTTTTAGAAGAGAACATAGGTAGAACTCTTTTTGACATAAACCGTAGCAATATTTTTTGTATTGGTCTCCTAGGACAAAGGAAATAAAAGTAAACAAATGGGACCTAATTAGACTTAAAAGCTTTTGCACAGCAAAGGAAATCATAGACAAATTGAAAAGACAAACTACTGAATGGGAAAAGTATTTGTAAATAATATGACCAATAATGGGTTAGTATCCAAAATATATAAGCAGCTCATACAGCTTAACATCAAAAAACAAACAACCCAATTCAAAAATGGGACAAAGACCTGAATCAACATTGTTCCAAACAAGATATACAGATGGCCAACAGGCACGTGAAAAAAATGCTCAGCACTGCTAATCATCAGAGAAATGCAAATGAAAACCACAATGAGATATCACTTCACATCTGTCAAAATGGTTGTCATCAAAAAGAACACAAATGAATGCTGGAGAGGGTGTGGAGAAAAGGGAACACTAGTACACTGTTGGTAGGATTGTAAATTGGTGTGGCCTCTGTGAAAAACAGTATGGAGGTTCCTCAGAAAACTAAAAATAGAACTGCCATATGATCCAGCACTTCTACTGTCTGGTCTATAGCCAAAAAAGATGAAAACACTAATTTGAAAAGATTCATGCATGCCAGTGTTCAACATAGTAGTGTTATTGACAATTGTCAAGATATGGAAGCAACCTAAGTGTCCATGAACAGATGAATGGTTAAAGAAGACACACACACACACACACACACACACACACACACACACACACACACACACACACCTCTTTCATTCTAAGAAAGAATGAAATTTTGCCATTTGCAACAATGGATGTCTCTCGAGATTATTATGCTTAGTGAAATAAATCAAAGATAAATACTCTATATTATTACTTATATGTGGAATCTAAAACTAAATGATTTTTTTTAATATTTGTTTTTATTTTCCCACTGTACAGCAAGGGGATCAGGTTATCCTTACATGTATACATTACAATTACATTTTTCCCCCACCCTTTCTTTTGTTGCAACATGAGTATCTAGACAAAGTTCTCAATGCTATTCAGCAGGATCTCCTTGTAAATCTATTCTAAGTTGTGTCTGATAAGCCCAAGCTCCCCATCCCTCCCACTCCCTCCCCCTCCCATCAGGCAGCCACAAGTCTCTTCTCCAAGTCCATGATTTTCTTTTCTGAGGAGATGTTCAT
Source organism: Sus scrofa (assembly GCF_054392235.1). NCBI lineage: Eukaryota > Metazoa > Chordata > Mammalia > Artiodactyla > Suidae > Sus > Sus scrofa. The sequence goes on from NC_139401.1 coordinate 65,928,004, forward strand.
TTGTGCTGGATATTAGATTCCAGTTATAAGTGATATCATATGGTATTTGTCTTTGTCTTTCTGGCTCATTTCACTCAGGATGAGAGTCTCTACTTCCAGCCATGTTGCTGCAAATGGCATTATGTCATTCTTTTTTATGGCTGAGTAGTATTCCATTGTGTATATATACCACCTCTTCCGAATCCAATCATCTGTCGATGGACATTTGGGTTGTTTCCATGTCCTGGCTATTGTGAATAGTGCTGCAATGAACATGCGGGTGCATGTGTCTCTTTTAAGTAGAGTTTTGTCCGGATAGATGCCTAAGAGTGGGATTGTGGGGTCATATGGAAGTTCTATGTATAGCTTTCTAAGGTATCTCCAAACTGTTCTCCATAGTGGCTGTACCAGTTGACATTCCCACCAGCAGTGCAGGAGGGTTCCCTTTTCTCCACAGCCCCTCCAGCACTTGTTATTTGTGGATTTATGAATGATGGCCATTCTGACTGGTGTGAGGTGGTATCTCATGGTAGTTTTGATTTGCATTTCTCTTATAATCAATGATGTTGAGCATTTTTTCATGTGTTTGCTGGCCATCTGTATATCTTCTTTGGAGAAATGTCTATTTAGGTCTTTTGCCCATTTTTCCATTGATTGATTGGTTTTTTTGCTGTTGGGTTGTATAAGTTGCTTATATATTCTAGAGATTAAGCCCTTGTCGGTTGCATCATTTGAAACTATTTTCTCCCATTCTGTAAGTTGTCTTTTTGTTTTCTTTTGGGTTTCCTTTGCTGTGCAAAAACTTTTCAGTTTGATGAGGTCCCATGGGTTTATTTTTGCTCTAATTTCTATTGCTTTGGGAGACTGACCTGAGAAAATATTCATGATGTGGATGTCAGAGAGTGTTTTGCCTATGTTTTCTTCTAGGAGTTGGATGGTGTCCTGTCGTATATTTAAGTCTTTCAGCCATTTGGAGTTTATTTTTGTGCATGGTGTGAGGGTGTGTTCTAGTCTCATTGCTTTGCATGCAGCTGTCCAGCTTTCCCAGCAATGCTTGCTGAATAGACTTTCTTTTTCCCATTTTATGTTCTTGCCTCCCTTGTCAAAGATTAATTGACATAGGTGTTGGGGTTTATTTCCGGGTTCTCTATTCTGTTCCATTGGTCTGTCTGTCTGTTTTGATACCAGTACCACACTGTTTTGATGACTGTGGCTTTGTAGTATTTCTTGACGTCTGGGAGAGTTATGCCTCCTGCTTGGTTTTTGTTTCTCAGGATTGCTTTGGCGATTCTGGGTCTTTTGTTGTTCCATATAAATGTTTGGATTGTTCTAGTTCTGTGAAAAATGTCATGGGTAATTTGATAGGGATTGCATTGAATCTGTAGATTGCTTTGGGTAGTATGGCCATTTTTACAATATTGATTTTCCCAATCCAGGAGCATGGAATATCTTTCCATTTCTTTACATCTTCTTTGATTTCTTTGATGAAAGTTTTATAGTTCTCGGCATATAGGTCCTTTACCTCTTTGGTCAGGTGTATTCCGAGGTATTTGATTTTGTGAGGTGCGATTTTAAAAGGTATCGTATTTTTGTATTCATTTTCTAATGTTTCATTGCTGGTATACAGAAATGCAACTGACTTCTGAATGTTAATCTTATATCCTGCTACTTTGCTGAATTTATTAATCAGTTCAAGGAGTTTTGGGGTTGAGTCCTTAGGGTTTTCTATGTATAGTATCATGTCATCTGCATACAGTGACAGTTTTATCTCTTCTCTTCCTATATGGATGCCTTTTATTTTTTTTGTTTGTCTAACTGCTGTGGCTAGGACTTCCAAAACTATGTTGAAGAGCAGTGGTGAGAGTGGGCATCCCTGTCTTGTTCCACATTTGAGTGAAAAGGCTTTCAGTTTTTCCCCATTGAGGATTATATTTGCTGTGGGTTTATCATAAATGGCTTTGATTATGTTCAGGAATGTTCCCTCTATACCCACTTTGGCGAGGGTCTTGATCATGAATGGATGTTGAACTTTGTCAAATGCTTTTTCTGCGTCTATTGAGATGATCATATGATTTTTGACTTTTTTTTTGTTAATGTGGTGTATGATGCTGATTGATTTGCGTATGTTGAACCATCCTTGTGAACCTGGGATGAACCCAACCTGGTCATGGTGTATAATTTTTTGGGTATGTTGTTGGATTCGGTTGGCTAAGATTTCGTTGAGAATTTTTGTATCTATATTCATCAATGATATTGGGCGATAGTTTTCTTTTTTGGTGGTATCTCTGTCTGGTTTTGGAATGAGGGTGATGGTGGCATCATAGAATGTCTTTGGGAGTATTCCTTCTTCTTCAACCTTTTGAAAGAGTTTAAGGAGGATGGGCACCAATTCCTCTTTATATGTTTGATAGAATTCACCTGTGAAGCCATCTGGTCCTGGACTTTTATTTGTAGGGAGTGATTTTATGACCTCTTCAATTTCATTTCTAGTGATTGTTCTGTTCAGTTGGTCTGTTTCTACTTGATTCAGTAAAACTAAATGATTTATATAAGAAAACAGAAACAGATTAATTAGATACAGAGAACAAACTAGTGTTTAACATTGGGGAGATGAAAGAGGGGGCAATATACAGGTATGGGATTAAAAGATGCAAACTAATATGTATAAAATAGATAAGCAACAAAGATATATAGTACAGGGAAATATAACCATCATTTTGTAATAACTTTAAATGGAATATAGTCTATAAAATATTGAATCATTATTTGCACACCTGAACCTAATGTAGTAAATCAACTATACTTAAAAAAACTGTAGTGTGTCCAGAGGAATCATAACATCTAGATGATCTGGAATCCCTAAACAATGATTGAAGGACCTAGGTCCTAGAACAGAGCACTGAGGTGCAATATACCACTTGCCTTTAAATATTTGACAGGGCAGAATTGGAGTCAATGAGAGAGCCTGACAAAAAGCCAATTCCAGCTCATATTAAGAAAAAACTTTCTAGTATTTGAGATATCTCACAATTGAGTGGGACGCCTTACACAGTGAAGGTGTTTAAACAGTAAAGCAATGACTATCTGTGTGCAATACATTGTGTGGGAGAATAGACTAAATGAGTTCTGACATCCTTCTGTGATTCTGTCAAAGATGGAAAAGGCATTAAATGGTAGTCATGTTATCATACCATATTTTTCATTAGGCCATCAGTGAAACAGTCTTCACCTTTTTATTGTTATATCATCTTTTTAATTTTTTTATTAAATTATTGTTGATTTACAAAGATCCTTCAATTTCTGCTATACAGCAAAGTGACCCAGTCATGTGTGTGTGTGTGTGTGTGTGTGTGTGTGTACATTCTTCTTTTTCATGCTGTCTTCCATCATGTTCTAACCCAAGAGATTAGACAGTTAGGAGTTCCCAGGTGACTCAGAATGTTAAGGATCTGGTATTGTCACTGAGGTGGCTCAGGTTGCTGCAGTGGCATGGGTTTGATCCCTGACCCAGGAACTTCCACATCCTGAGGTTGTAGTAGAAAAAAAAAAATGACAGCCAGTGTACCTTTTATCTCTTTCTTTTTGCTCTGCCTAGAATATTCTTCTCCTAGGTAGAGCTTCAAATAACAGTGTCATTTTAATCACATATCTCAGCTCAAATGCCAACACTTTAGAAAGGCCTTCCCAGACCATCCTACTTAAAATAGTCCATCCCTATACCTCCGTCACCACTCCCTATTACTTTGTTATATCACCTTGTTTGTTTCCTTCAGAGAAATGCTTATGCTCTGTAATTTCATTGTTTGCTCCTTTCTTTCTCTGCTCAGATGTAAGCCCCATGAAGGCATGAACCTTGTCTGTCTTATAGGTAAATCCCTAGTTACCAGCATCGTGCCTTGCATAAAGTAGGAACTTGGTAAATCTTTGTTCTGTGGCTAGAAGACCCTCTATGACAAGTTGGCTTTTGTATTATGTTAATGCCATTCTGAGGCTGGAAGATCCTTGCTCAGAAACATTTTACTCTTCTCCACCACCCAATATCAGGTGTTTGGATTCCAGGGTTGATAATGTTTCAATTTTTATTACATGTCACAAAGTGGTCCATATTCTGACACTGCTTTTGATGACGATAGGTTTTGTAAAATATAAAGGAACTGGAACATTTATGGAAAGAATGTTATTGCAATTAAAAGTCTGTGTGCTATATTTAAGAATAAATGACCGTAACAGATGGTTGTTTGCAAAGATATATGTGAGTGCTTGCTTACTTGGGCTTCATCCAGTGACTTGCTATAACTTAATTACTTAACTGATGGAACCAGAAATAGAAACACCTGAGACATTATAGTGGCACCTGCTTCTCAAACCACTATGGAAGTGATTGTTGTGGCATTTTCCCCTTAGGGTCTACGTGAAGTTATTCACCTCTTTACCTTGACCTATCTTTACTTAATTGCTCACAATTCCTATTTCTTTTTTTTTTCCAATTTTCATAATTTTATTTTTTTCATAATTTTAAAAGATAATTTCATTTGTTTCAAATGTGGTCCCTACTAGCATCTGGCTACATTTCTCTTTTCATAAATACTCTAAAAGCATATCTTACTAACAAAACATTTCAGTTTGCAATGACCTTGTGTTATAATTTGCCATTACTTTATTTTCTATATTTTACAGTGTGGCCTAATGTATTTTGTGCATACTTTTCCATCAGTTTTTTACTGACAATAACATGCAAGCACTTCCATTAGACCTAGCCTTTGCTCCTTTTACCCTGTGTTCTTTATCCGTATCTTTTCATTTTGCTTCTTCCCAATACATTTTTCTATTTATCGTAAAAATATTTTTCTTGAGTGATGTGCCATAAATTGCCATTGACAAAATGGTTTCTATCAATAAATGGCTTCTTGAATTTACTGTAGTTTTTAACAGAATTATTCAAAGCCAGAATGGTTCCTTGTTTCCTCCCTAAGACAAAAAGCTGTTCATGTCCACACCTGCTAATCTGAGCCTTGAATTCTTGATCCTTTGTAAGCCACAAAGCAGTAGTCAGCAAAATCTGTGGTATTTTTCTAAATGCCAGAATACTGGATGATGATGAGGTAATGATTTATTAGGCAAGTTAGCCACATGTTGTATATGTTATAATTGTAGCTGTTAGTGCCAAGTATGAGAAATCCTAGAAGCTGAAAAAAAAAAAAAAAACCCCAGGTGTCCATAAACCTCAAGATATTAAACTTTCATAAAAATTATTTTCATGGATGCCATGTAAAGTTGCCTTTGAAAATCAAAAAGGGAAAGAAGGAAGAAATTAATTTAGGGAGAAATAATACTTGTCTAATATCAATAAGAGACTTTTAACTACTAAAAAATTAAAAGCACAATAATTGATAGTGTATCTTTTGGGTATCCCATGGAAATTTTGCTTACGATAGTGAGTAGGACAGTGTTTAATCTGAACTAAGCCTGCAGAAATGGTCAGGTGGCCAATTGCGTACATGGTGAAATAGAGTGGTAGAATATTCTGAAGCCTTGAATGTGTTTGTAAAGCAGTTTTACTCAAATTGGGGTTCTGAACCCTAGTGTAACAGAGAATATGAATAATTTGCTTCAAAGGAATAGATGATCTTATAGCAAAGAAGTTTGGGAAACACCACATACTTTATTCCCCCCTTGGAGGCTTATAATACACATTAACATATTGAAAGCAGTAAAAATACCTGTTGTTTAACTTTACTTTACCCTTTGTTTCCAAACTTCCTTGATGAGAAATTCTTTCATTATAGATCAACTATTAGTATCTTATGAGCCACTTGTTTTTTCTCAGAGCACAGTTGGGAAAATTCTATTTTAGAGTACTCTCCAAATTTTACTGGCTAAGTAAGCCGTTTTCTTAATGCTCTAATTGGAAACTTGCCATATCTTTTCTTTAGCAAGTTTGATGTATCTGATGTACCTTATCAGCAAACTGGAAAAATAAAGGCTGGATAACAGTCTTAAAGGTAAGTGCACAATAGCATCAAAGACTATAATCAGATTTATGGCCCAATTCAGTTCTCCATTCCTTATTTCTAGTCAGTCCGTGATACTGCCACACAACCCTGTGTCACGGTCACAAAACCTATCTCCTTGCTTTTTTCCTGGATTCTTTTGTTTTAATTGTTCCATGGGATAATAACTTTTTGTTGTATTAAAGACTAGCTGAATTACTTGGCACTGCTTAAGAGACTCATAAGCCAAGATTAAATGAAGGTTCCTAGAAACAGTTTTTAAAATGGAGTTATAATAAGTTTTTATGTTGGTAACACAGCTTTTTTTAAAGACCATGTTTCTCTATCTATTAGACAAGGCACATATTAATAAATCCCTGTTTCTACTCACTCTATAACATGCTGCAGAGAGTTGTCAATGTGACAAGTAGCTCAATTGAAAGTCAATGCCTATGACTCAAAGTGCCTGCCCTTGTGATTTATGAATAGTCATAGAGATACCCACTCACCAGGAAATAAAGATCTTTGAAAGCAAAGGGGCCATCCAAGGGAATTGGTAGTATCTATGGAATTAATTGTCCCTATTACTATACCCTATTATAATGTGCTTTTGCAAGACCTAGTGCTGTGTGAATTCCATATGTTGTTCTTCAAATTAAGCTTTCAAGGAGACCTTGGGAATCAGGAACAGATCTCAATATGATCTTACTAGTTCATGTTTAAGGTGACCTTTTTCTATTTTAGAGCTTAACGATGGTGACACATTTCAGACATAATACTGATATTCGATTCCTTTGGGGCTCCTCTTTGAAATCACTGTTTATTTTCTCTGCCATAGCATCTCAACACTGTAAGGAGGACACGTCTCACCTTTGATAGCTCCATGTCTCCTCATTTGAACTACTTTATGGTAAAGAATAGGGTTTCTGTAGTTCCCATCGTGGCTCGGTGGAAACAAATCTGACTAGTATCCATGAGGACGCTGGTTTGATCCCTAGCCTCACTCAGTGGGTTAAGGATCCAGCATTGCTGTGAGCTGTGGTGTAGGTCGCAGATACAGCTTGGATGGATCCTGAGTTGCTGTGGCTGTGGCATAGGCCTGCAGCTACAGCTCCGATTCAACACCTAGCCTGGGAACCTCCATGTGCCGCAAGTATGGCCCTAAAAAGACCAAAAAAAAAAAAAAAAGAATAGGGTTTCCCTTTCAGTAAGGATATAGCCTCTTAATGGAACTCTGTTTTATCTACTTTAGGTAATCAAACCATCCTTAGATTAGGTGTCAGTTTCTCTTGAAAGAGCATACTACCTTTCCAATCAGCTACCAAAAGCTACCAAATGATCTTCACATCATATATTGCTTTCATTTGCCCTCAAAACTGCCTGTCTCTCATGTTTGGCCATTAAGTGATTTTTTTTTTTTTTTTTTTTTTTGTCTTTTTAGGGCCACACCTGTGGCATATGGAAGTTCCCAGGCTAGGGGTCAAATTGGAGCTGTATCCACCAGCCTTTGCCACAGCCACACCAACGCAGGATCCAAGCCTCATGATACTGGTCGGATTTGTTTCTGCTGAGCCATAATGGGAACTCCCAAGTGATTATTCTTTTCAGACTAACTTTCAAATTCTCAAAATTATCATTTGCCAATCTGGATTTGCTTATTTTCAAAATGACATTTTCTTCAGAATTTTCTTGAGAGTATCCACATTGAAAAAAATTAAGTCCAATATTGTAAATATTTAAAACCCCCCCGATCCATATTGTGACAGACACAGAAAATGTAAATTTATGAATCCAACTAATCAACATTTTATTTTATTTTTAATTTATGTATAGAGCTGATGTACACTATTATAAAAGTAACAGGTGTGCAATATAGTGATTCACAATTTTTAAAAGTTATATTCCATTTATAGTTATTATAAAATATTGGCTATATTCCCTGTGTTGTAATCAACATTTTACTTATTTTTATAGTTGATTTACAATGTTGTACCAATTTCTGCTGTACAGTATTAGTGACCCAGTCATATATATATATATGTGTGTGTGTATATATATATATATATGTGTGTGTGTGTGTATATATGTGTGTGTGTATATATATATGTATATATATATATATATACACACATTCTTTTTCTCATATTATCTTCCATCATGTTCTATCCTAAGAGACTGGATATAGTTAGTTCCCTGTGCTGTACAGTAGGTATACATCAACATTTTAAATGAGATACATCCTAGCCTATGTTTTAAGTCAGACTATATCAATTTTGTTGAATTGTTGAGTTTATATCCAGCTGTTTTCAATAGTATGGGTACAGACAGGATGGAAGTTACTTTTTATTTGTAGAGTTTAGGTCTAAATGGCTTCAGAGCCACTCCTCAGGCCACTTTAGACATGCTCATTTCCTTTTGCTTCTCTTCATCATCTATTGTCCCCTCTTAGTAAAATGGGTTTGTCTCCTTCATCTTTTTAACCTATACCCACAGTTGAACCTTCCAAAAAAGTATAACTTGGGCTTGGAACTTACTACCCTAAATATCCCAGCCTCTTCCCTTCATTCATCCAGGAAGCTCTTGAAATCCTGTATGCTCATTTTATCCACTTGTCACTACCTAACTAATTGAAGGATCATGCACCCTTTGCCTACCTCCACCTAAAAGTACCAGGCATGGAGTTCTTGTTGTGGCTCAGCAGTAACAAACCCGACTAGTATTTTTTTAAAAAAAAAAAATGGAGATGTGATAACATTTAATTTGCTGTGTTTACTTATAGATCATTTGTCTTTTTTTTTTTTTTTTTTTTTTTTTTTTTTGCTATTTCTTTGGGCCGCTTCCACAACATATGGAGGTTCCCAGGCTAGGGGTCTAATCGGAGCTGTAGCCGCTGGCCTACGCCAGAGCCACAGCAACGCGGGATCCGAGCCGCATCTGCAACCTACACCACAGCCCACGGCAACGCCGGATCGTTAACCCACTGAGCAAGGGCAGGGACCGAACCCGCAACTTCATGGTTCCTAGTCGGATTCGTTAACCACTGCGCCACAACGGGAACTCCCGATCATTTGTCTTAAACACTTCAGTAGCTACTCTCTGCAGTTGGAGTAATTTCCAACCTCTGGCATCAACTCTAGGTTTCCATTTGCCTCTGGAATCTCATCTGGTGTTATGCACCTCTGAATTCACCGGTGCTCCAGTCACACTGGCCTTTTCTTTCTTTTCCTTAAACTCACCAAACTTATTCCTAATTCAGGTTTTGCATATGGTCTTCCTTCTGCCTGGAAAACTCTTCACCAAGCTTATACATGGCTGGCGAGAGAGATCACTCCTCTTGTAGTTCTTAGCTCATACGATACGTTCTCAGAGAGGACTCCTAAGCTATTCATTTCTGTTTATTTCCCTCATAGAAATTATCGTGTTTAATTTTCTTGTTCATTTTCTGTCAGTCTTCACCTACTAGAGTGAAAGCAGGGTTCTTGATCATCTTCTAAACCTTAATGTGTCCAGAACATAAAACAGTGCCTTGTGTATGGTTGGAGCCCAATAAATATTTGTTAAATGAATGAATGAATGAAATGAGTAAAACTTTGTCAAAAAGAATGTACAAAACAATCTAAAATGTAGGAAATCAAATTTTAAACATTTAATTTAATGTAGTATTTTTCAGTCGTAAATAGGATATTGCATAGAAACATTTTTGTGGGGATAAGTGAGAAAGGAAGAATACAACAGTCTATATGCTATAGTGAAATGTGTTTTATATGGGGATGGTGGGCTTGGCTATTTTTTTCCCTAAATTTTAACAAGTTTGTGTTATTTTAATAGTAAAAACAAATAATATAGCTTAGGAGTCTAGTTGACCAAAAGAAATGTCTATGGATTAGCCTTGTTAACTATGGAGGATTGTGCTAAAAAAGAGCAATAGAAATTTCAAAAATCTCCGTTAGAGTGCCAAGATTTATGCTCCAAATTTTGTTTTGATGGATATGGAGAACTTGGAGAGGTTTAGGAGAGCTTGGATACAGTATTATTGGAGAAACACTACGGAAACTCATTTTCTTCTTCAGGTAGATTAATTCTAATTTATTGTCTCCATTGAAAGCCGAATAAGCAGTAAGGAATCTAAATTATAGTAAATTACAGAATTATAGAAATCAGCTTTTGGAAAAGAGAGTCTTCAAAGTAATGAATTTCTGACAAAAGAGGCTGTGGCATCTCCTACCCACAAGAGCGCTTAGTAACAAGGACCTAGGTTATTGTTTTTCAGTCTAGACTGTGCTGAGTATAGTCCCACCTAAAGGCAATAAAAAGAACAGGTTTCCACGGGATTCCTTCGGTCTTGTTATTTTGCTTCTCTGACTTTGAGAAGACAGAAAATATTTTTTACCATCTCTATGTAGACTGAATTCATTTCTTTGAACAACTTTATGAACCATCTATCTTCTTCAAGGATAGAGAGTGTAGGTGAGGGATACTGAGATACATATAATGAAGAAAGTGCCTTAAAAGAGCTTATGCCTTAGTAATGTACACTTGATCAAAATAAATGAACAAAGGTATATAATTTCCTCTAAAACATTAAGATAAAGTCTTCTCACGCCACCCTAGCAACTCTTCAACCATCTAAATTCGCTAATTTTACTCCTAAACAGACACTTGGATTTTTTTTCTTTTTTTTATTACTCAAATGAATTTATCACATCTGTAGTTGTATAATGATCATAACAATCTGATTTCACAGGATTTCCATCCCACAGCCCAAGCACATTCCCTCACCCCCCAAACTGTCTCCTCCAGAGACCATAAGTTTTTCAGTGTCTGTGAGTCAGCATCTGTTCTGCAAAGTTCAGTCTGTCCCTTTTTCAGATTCCACATGTCAGTGAAAGCATTTGATGTTGGTGTCTCATTGTATGGCTGACTTCACTTAGCATGATAGTTTCTAGGTCCATCCATGTTGCTTAAAATGCTAGTATTTCATTCCTTTTAATGGCTGAGTAATATTCCATTGTGTATATGTACCACCTCTTCTTGAACCACTCCTCTGTCGATGGACATTTAGGTTGTTTCCATGTCTTGGCTATTGCAAAGAGCGCTGCAATGAACATTGGAGTACATGTGTCTTTGCGAGTCGTGGTTTTCTCTGGATAGATGCCCAGGATTGGGATTGCTGGATCAAATGGTAGTTCTATGTTTAGTTTTCTGAGGCATCTCCATACTGTTTTCCACAGTGGTTGCACCAATTTACAATCCCACCAACAGTGTACTAGGGTTCCTTTTTCTCCACACCCTCTCCAGCACTTATTGTTTGTAGACTTTTTGAGGATGGCCATTCTGGCTGGTATGAGGTGGCACCTCAGAGTGGTTTTGATTTGCATCTCTCTAATAATGAGTGATGTTGAACATCTTTTCATGTGTTTCTTGGCCATCTGTATGTCTTCTTTGGAGAACTGAACAGACACTTGGATTTTTAACAGATTGTCTTTATTCTCTTCAGTTTGATCATTTCCCTCAAGAGGTATTCACTATTCCTTTTATTTTACTGTGTAAAATGTTTCTCAGTCAGTGCAGAAGAATGGAAAGAACACTAGATTTGGAGTTAATGGATCATTTTTTTTCCATCCTGACTTTGCATTAGTTGGGTAAGTCAACTGCCTCATCTGTAAAATGGGGATGTTAAGACTTGCCCTGCTTACCTCAGATAAAAGCTTTGTAAGCTATAAAGTATCATCTAAGTGAAATGGGATTAAAAAGACTTCATTCAAATGAAGCAGAGTATGAATGAGATAAAACCATTAAAAATGAGGGTGGAGAATAAAATATAATGAGAAAGAAATGTAATTTATAGTGAATTTTTAACTTAGCCTTTTATGGTTCTTAGGCACCAAGAACAGATTTCTAGTCCAGTTTTGGCCCAGTTGAGATGGAAATTTGAAGAGAGGATAAGAAGAAAACTTTAAAATAATCACATGTTTTTGAAAGATAGACTCTGAAAAAAACACCTTATTGATTGGTATCACCATTTTCTGACTTTTGAAAAAGTACTGTAAAGTGTTGTGTGCCTATCCCTTATACCTCAGCTTTGAGGTACATAGGAAAAATGTTTCAGCCCACCTAATCATCACAAGCCCAGACTTCCTAGACCTAGCAGAAAATTCTGTAATACATGGCCCCATCTTGAGGGTTTTAGGTTGGATCTTTGCAAACTCTGGCCACCACTTGCGTATGTTTTCCCTTTGCAGACATTTGTTTAGAACACTCCACATCTGCTTTTGTCTCTAAAGTCCCACAAACACAACTCATTCAATCCTATATAAAAATGGCATGAAATGAGGATGATGAAACTTGCTCTAATGATGACCATTGAGCTTTTCCCACTGCCACCTGACATAATTGGCATCAGCTATAGCCTAGTTCCACTCATTGTTTCCCAGTAGTGACCTCAGGATAAGTATATTTCCCCTTGTCAGGCTTAAATTTGATTCTTATGGAATGTGTAATTAAAGTCTCGATGAGTTGAGAAGAAGAAAATGAGGGAAAGTAAAATAAGTAATTATCACCAGTTGGTAACCTCATAAATTTGGCTTTCCATGGGAGTCATAAAATAGCATGCACAGCATATTCAGCTATAGTTATTCTTCTAGAAACTCCAGACATATTCAAGCATGTTCATATATTAGGGTAACTCTAGTTCAAACACAGTGAAACAGAAAAAAACATTTTTAGTTCACATTTTTAATTTGAAACACAGACTTTGCTTATATGATAGTAAGAATAGCCTTTCACATCGAGTTTTGTTACAGTTGGTTTTAATGATGGTCTTTTTAACACAGAGATCTGTCAGATTTGGGGATACATTTTTCATACATTTGGCTAATTGGAAAATCAGTGAAATTGGTCTCAGTTCATTTGTGGAATTTTCTGGATACATATTCTTCGCTTTTCTCTTTGACATACTTTTATCTCCCAGTACCTAATTATAGTGTCAGCCTTACCTGTACAAGCCTTTATCTGTCAAAATATTTGGCATACTAATAAGAAGGAACAATTAGCAACTTTAGGTATCATATCTGTTTTAGCCTTCTTTTGCCAGGGTTAATTGGATAGCCTTTGGCTTTGATCAAATCTGTTAGCTTGGGAAGTTATGAAACTCTTTGCTTGGTCTGGAGTAGTGTTAACCAGCCTCCAAAATGGTCTCTATTTATCCCTGTTTCCTGGTATTTTAATGTCCTTGCTATTGTTCCTTCCCACAGTGAATAGGGCTGATGTATGAGGACATTGTAGAAATAATGGAGTGTGAGTTTCAAGGTGAGTTAATAAAAAATTTTGAGATTTCCACCTTGCTCCCTTTTGGACTGGAGGAAACCAACGTAATGGCATGAGGGTACTCAAGCATTCTATGGAGAGCCTCTTATGAATAGCCAGAAAGAGGTCTTCTGCCATTAGCCGTGTGAGTACACCATTTTAGAAAAATCCTTTAGCTCCAGTTAAGTCTTTAGATGACTGTAGCCCCAGCTGACATCTTGATTGCAACCTTAAAGAGACCCAAAGGCCAGAATTACTTGGCTAAGCAGCTCCCGATTTCAGAATCCAGAAACTGTGTGATAATAAATATATATTGTTTTTAGGACACTTAAGTTTTAGTCATTAGTTGAGCAGCAATAGATAACTAATAAAGGAGTCAAGGTTTGTGAAATTCAAACATGGTCTGATTTAGTAATGTCCAGGCTCAATGAAGAAGTTTTCAAATAAACAGATTTTAAATAAGCAGTTATTCTTTAAAACAGGGTTAAAGGGAAATATAGTTCATGACAGTTCCACTTTTTCTTAATGTTTGTGTTAATTCCATCAATCACAAGGAGGAAAAATTTTAAAGTTAAGAAGGGACTGCCTATGTTAGACAACAAAACAAAAATGTGGTCCCCTCTCCCCCTACTTGAGTTGCTAATATTGAGAAGGAATATAGGTTTGTCCTTATTTTACCAATTACATGACTCCGAAGAATATTTGGGATATTCTGGGCACCGGGGAGGTTCTCAGAAACATTTGTCTAATTAATTCCTTGAATGTACCGAAAGGAAATCGTGATATCTTCAGATTCCAGGGGAAAAGAGTGCTTTGGAGCCCATTGATACCAGCCCCAAACATTATTGCTCCCTCACTCTTACCTAATAATCTTAACCGCAAAACTGAAGGAAGAAAGCAGAAAATTTTGAGTATGTGAGAGTGGCAGAGACTAAAGTAGCTTGATCAGATGATGAGAGTAGAAGAATGGGTACTTTTAGCTTTGATAGATACAAGATTCAGCCTATGGAATAAGTCATGCATATGGAATTTGGAAGAATGAAGTGGAACTCAGGGTTGTGATAAGAGCTTACTGCGACATCCAAGACAGGAGTAATGCAAGTATGTTTCTAGCACCAATGAATAAGTTTCTTAGGGACATGGCCCCTCAGTGGCTTATATGAAACACACCAGACACTTGGACAAGCATGATTTCCAAAACATTGGGGGAACTGATGGAAAAATGCCTACTATTTAATTTTTTAAAGTTAGCATACAGCAGAATTTGCTTGTAGGGAGAGGTTGTACCATTCAATGAATATTAATACATATGTAGATTCATTTACCTATTGCCATAATCAAGATACAGAACAGTTCCAACCCTCCGAAAAACTCTTTTGTACTACTTATTTTGTAGTCATACATTCCTCTCTCCACTTATCCTGATTTGTTATATCACTAATGTTTTATCTTTTCAATAATAATTATATAAATATATGTAAATGCATAAATATGTCATGCAGTCTTTAAGACTGGCTTCTTTCATTGAGTGTAATGCCTTTGGGATTCATCTAACTTTTTGCTTGTATCAATAGCTTATTCCATTTTTGCTGAATATCATTCCTTGGTATGAATATACCACAGTTCGTTTGTCCACTCAAACACTGTAGGATGTTTGGTTTGTTTGTTTCTGGGTTTTGGTAATTATGAATAGAGTATTCATTATGTGCTATACATTATATACTTACATACTATACATTATATACTATATATTATGAATAGAATATAAACATTCATGTATAAGTTTTTGTGTGAACATAAGTTTTCATTTCTCTGGGATAAATACCCAAGAGTATGATTGCTGTGTTATATGTTAAGTGTATGTTTTGCCTTATAAGAGACTGCCAAACTCTTTTCCCCCAGCAAGGTATGAGAGTCCCACTTTGTCTATAGCCTTATCACTACTTGGTATTGCCACTATTTTTTTGTAATTTTTAGCCATTCTAGTAGGTGTATGGTTGAATAGTCACAGTAATTTTAATTTTACATTTTCCTAATGTGTTAATGATGTTGAATACCTTTTTATATGCTTAACTGCCTACTTTATATTTTGCAAAGATCAGTTAAAAATTAAGTATACGAGAATATTTTAATAGCAAAAATGTAAATAATTGTAGCTTTACAAAAGGCTCACTACATTATCTTTTTTTTTTTTTTTTGTCTTTGTTGTTGTTGTTGTTGTTGTTGCTATTTCTTGGGCCGCTCCCGCGGCATATGGAGGTTCCCAGGCCAGGGGTTGAATCGGAGCTGTAGCCACCGGCCTACGCCAGAGGCACAGCAACGCGGGATCCGAGCCGCGTCTGCAACCTACACCACAGCTCACGGCAACACCAGATCGTTAACCCACTGAGCAAGGGCAGGGATCGAACCCGCAACCTCATGGTTCCTAGTCGGATTCGTTAACCACTGCGCCACGACGGGAACTCCTACATTATCTTGATTATTTTCATTTTACTTCAGGCCGGTTGAAATTTGATTGTAATCACACATTGGTCTATTTTTTTATTACTCAATGAATTTATTACATTTATAGTTGTACAATGATCATCACAATCTAATTTTATAGGATTTCCATCCCACACCCCAGTGCATCCCCCCACCCCCGAAACTGTTTCCTTTGGAAACCATAAGTTTTTCAAAGTCTGTGAGTCAGTATCTGTTCTGTAAAGAAGTTCATTATGTTCTTTTTTCAGATTCCACATGTCAGTGATAGCATTTGATGTTGGTGTCTCATTGTCTGACTGACTTCACTTAGCATCATACTTCACTTAGCATCATATTCGTTTTATCATACTAAAAGTGCTGGTATTTTGTTCCTTTTAATGGCTGAGTAATATTCCATTGTGTATATGTACCATATCTTCTTTATCCACTCCTCTGTCAATGGACACTTAGGTTGTTTCCATGTCTTGGCTATTGTGAACATTGGAGTACATGTGTCTTTGCGAGTCATGGTTTTCTCTGGATAGATGTAATCACGCATTGGTCTATTGACAAGCCTTTGGGAGGCCTACTCTCCAGGACTGTTCTTTTGGCATTGGCATTAGTGTAAGAATGCATGGATCAGTGTAGTCAATTCCCCTTAGTAAGAGGTCCTACTAAATAAATCTTCACTGACTCTACACCATCTACAGGGTCACGTGTACACTTTCTGGCACAACAATTGAGCTATTCCATACATTTTCTTCCCACTCCCCTTTTAAGCCTTATTTTCTACTATTTCTCCCAACTATTTGCTTCCAGCAACCTCACTTACCGTACTATCCCCCATGGAATCCCAGTTTTCATCCCTCATCTAGAATGCCCATCAAGCCTTTTCGAATTCTATTTATTTTTCAAGCTGTTAGGGTTTCACAAAGTGTATTCTGAGGAACAACCACATTGGAATAATTTGAAACTGTTAAATATGCAGACCTCTGGGCCCTGCTCTGGACTTACTGAATTAGAATTTTGGGGGATGGGAAATCTGCATTTGTTCCATAGATGATCACAGGTACAATTGAGTCTGATTTAGAATCTAGATGCTAAAATGTTACATAGGTGAAGCTACCATATGTAACTCCCAGTCCACAGCGATTACACCTTCCTCTGAAGGACTGTTGAACTTGCTTCCTTTTTCAATTTGTCAGTAGCATTCATTTTGGCATTTCCTCTACTATTTTACAGTGTACTTTTTTTTTTTTTTTGTCTTTTTTGTCTTTTTAGGACCGCACCCATGTCATTTGGAGGTTCCCAGGCTAGGGGTTGAATCGGAGCCACAGCTGCCGGGCTACACCACAGCTGCAGCAATGCATCGGGATCAGAGCATCATCTGCGACCTACACCACAGCTCACGGCAACACTGGATCGTTAACGCACTGAGCGAGGCCAGGGATCAAACCCGTGTCCTCATGGATGCTAGTCAGGTTTGTTAATCACTGAGCCATGATGGGAACTATATTATAGTTTAAATGTTAAATGTGATTTCGTTTGTAAGCCACTGGGGAATAGAGATTCTTTTCATACCCTCTTTAACATGTAGCATAATAAAGCATGATATAATGCACACAGTCTTAATATATGTATCTATTGAATTGAAGTAAAGGAAGTAAAGCAAAAAGAGAAAATAAGAGTAACATAGAAAGAGAAAAGAAAGCCCAAGAGAAAACAAAGTGTTAAGTATGTGCACACATGTGAGCACACACACATTTCTTGTTTGTATAATGAATTCCTATGTACATTTTTCCTCTTATATTATTCATTCTTTGAATTTGTGTTTTTCTACCCTTCTGACCCTTTGAGAAAATAAGGACATGTCATATGCACATACACAGTAACTAGAAAAGATCATTTTATGTATGATCTTTTAAAGTATGAGGGGCCCACACACCTTCTTTCACATCTAGGTACTTGTCAGGAACTTAGTGAAATATGAAAACACACTAACCTTCAGATATAGACATATTATTTCTATCCTTTCTTATACTGAAGTTCTGAGATTCAAGAACAACAATTGTTTCTAATCATTTTTTCAAAGGCATAGTTACTCTATGAAAAATGATGATGTAAAGCTTTGGAATCTTGCCTTTGACTTGAGACATTTTCTACTCGCAGTGCTAAATTGATTTAAGCCTTTGAACATCCTATTGACACTTTAAAATATCTTAAATATTTTGATATGAAGGGGTAGCAGTGTCTTGCTGCTTTTGCAGTGCTTTGCCTAGCCAAGCATGATTGTACTTAAAACATACCATGTTCGTTCCACCTGTTTCCCCAATGCTTAGCTCATACCTTCATAATTTTGTATAATGTTTTTGCTTCCTGCCAAATCTTTCCCATTATTCAAGTCCCACAGCAATTTCCATGAAACGTACTATTACTGCTCAAGCCCATGAGAATTTCTCCCTCCTCTGAATTCCTAGTACTTCCTTTCTATAGCTCTCATTTGACACCTAACATATAAATTATCTGGTAGTGGGAGTTCCCGTCGTGGTGTAGCAGAAACGAATCTGACCAGGAACCATGAGGTTGTGGGGTCGATCCCTAGCCTCATTCAGTGGGTTAAGGATCTCGCGCTGCTGTGAGCTGTGGTGTAGGTTGCAGATGTGGCTCAGATCTGGCATTGCTGTGACCCTGGGGTAGGCTGGTAGCTACAGCTCTGATTTGACCCCTAGCCTGGGAACCTCCATATGCCATGGGTGCAGCCCTAAAAAGACAAAATACAAAAAATAAAATAAATAAATTATCTGGTAGTATCATTTAACTCTTTCACTGTTTAGTTTCCCACAGGTGAGTGTTTTATTTTGCAACTTAGCCAAAGACCTTGAAATGTTCTGGTCCTTTTAAAAAATATATTTTTCTAGCACTGAAGAAGTGAATGAATAAAAAGTTAGGTCGTTGTAGCAATATAGTGACCTTTGTAAAGACCCCTGTTGGTAAGAACTGGTAGAGAATGTTGCAATGCTATTTTCTTAAAGAGACAACCAATGCAAAAACAAATATATATAGACCTATCTGCTGGGACATAACACACAACTTTAAATAGTGAGTGTCTTTCATTTCTTGCTTGTAAATATGTTCATAATTTGCAGTGGATGATGATTAATGATGTGAGGGTATGATTGAGGACATATCTATATTTAATCTGCATACCGATCCATGACAAGCATGGCCTAACTGCTCATTTTTGCCATCTTTATAATCAATATTAATTGCTGTGTCTTAATCCGTCATTTGATGAGTCCCATTGATTGTTAAGACAATCCTGGAAAACAGATGGCTGGTGCATTGGTCTACTGGTTCCACACATATGGATGTGACCTTATGTTCTGAAGGACAAGATAGCAGTACATAGCCCTGCTTTGGCTTGTTAGTAGAGTTGATCTGCTTCAGAGGGTACTTTGAGAAACTGGACTTTTTGCACTTTTACAAGGTCTAAAGGAGTAGGAAAGGCTTGAATCCATGTTATCTTCTGAAATTCTCTTTGCTTCAGAGGCTACTTACCCAACCCAGAAACTTAAGAGTTACCCATAGCTCTTCCCTTTCTCTGACTAATTTAATCCAATCAGAAAGCATGTCCTATGCATTCTAGCTCTATGACATCTCTGGAGTCAATACTCTACATTCATCCATACTGCTACTGGCCTATTTCAGTTTCCTACTTCATCAAGATTAACTTTTCCCCTATCTACAGTCTCATCTGTCTTTCTAATACCTATTTTACATTGTCATTGTGGCAGTAATATGTTATTCCTGCATAAAATGCTTCTATGACTCTTGTTGCTTTAATGACAAAATCAAGTCTTTAGCCGACCCCCACTGTCCCCACAGCCAGTCATGCTGGGAATCCAATCCCATCCATCAAGACACCAGCAGCCTCTGCACAGAGTCAGGACCTGGCAGCTAACTGGGCCAGGGACCAGCCTCCCCTAAAGGCACAACCAGGTAATTGACGCCACCACAACAGAAGAGCCCTCATAGCCCACATAGGCGGCACCCCTAGAATGCATAACTCTGGTGACCAGAGAGGAGTATGCTGCTGGACCTCATAGGATATCTCCTACCTAAGGCCAGTTCTCCAACCTATCTATTATTAAATAAGTTGGTTAAATGTAACCAACCTATCTAATACATAGAAATAAACACAGAGAACTGGACAAAATGAAGAGACAGAAAAATATATTGCAAACAAAGGAACATAACAACTCTGAAAAATAAGTAAATGATGGGTATTAGCAATGTACTCAAATAAAGAGTTTAAGGTGATGATCATAAACATGCACAGCAAACTCAGGAGACGAATGGATGAACACAGTGAAAGTTTTTAAAAATAGTTAGGAAATGTAAAGCGGAAGCAAACAGAACTGAAGAATACGATAACTGAATGGGGATAAAACCAGCTTATTCAATGCATGGGGTTGGATTAACTGGACAGCTATATGCAAAAAATCACACTGGAATACTGTATCATATCATATACAAAAATGAGCTCAAAATGGATGAAATACTAAAATGTAAGATCTGAAACTATAACATTCCTGGAAGAAAACATTGGTAGCATGCTCTTTGACATTAGTCTTAGTGGTATTTGTTCTGATATGTCTCCTCAGGCATGGGAAACAAAAGCAAAAATAAACGAATGGGACTATATCAGACTAAAAAGCTTTTGTGCAGTTAAGGAAGCTATCAACAAAACAAAATGAAACTTATTGAGTTATTTCTAAATGATATATCTGATAAGGTGTTGATACCCCAAATATACAAGGAAATCATACAACTCAACATTAAAAAACACCCCCCCCAAACAACACTATTGAAAATGGGCAGGAAACCTGAGTAAACATTTTTCTGAAGAATACATACAGATGGGTAACGCACACATGAAAAAATGGTCAACATTGCTAATCACTTCAAAACCACAGTGAGATACTACCTCACGCCTGTCAGAATGGCTGTCATCAGAAAACAACAAATAACAAGTGTTCATGAGGAAGTGGAGAAAAGAGAACACTTGTGCATTATTGGTGGGAATATAAATTCTTGAAGTCACTCTGGAAACTGCCATATGATTTAGCAATTCTACTTCTGGTTTTATATATACAAAGAAAACAAGACTGCTAATTCACAAAGATACATGCACCCCAGTGTTCACTGAAGTATTATTTACAATAGCCAAGGAATGGAATCAACCCTTGTGTCCATCAATAGAAAAATGGATAAAGGACATGTTGTGTATATATATAGTGGAATGCTACTCAGCCTTAAAACATGAACTCTTGCCATGTGCATCAACATGGATGGATCTAGAGGATATTGTGCTAAGTATAACAAATGGAAAAAGACAAATATCGCCTGATCTCATTTATATGTGGAATCTAAAAAGCAAAACAAAACAAAATGAAAATGGCCTCAGACATAAAGAACAAATAAGTGGTTGCCAGAAAGGAGGGGGGTGGGAAAAAAGGTGAAAGTGATTAAGAGGCAAAAGCCTCTGGCTGTACAACAAATGTCATGGATATGTGATATACAGCAGAAGGAATATGGTCAGTAATAATCTAATAATTCAGTATGGGGACACATGGTTACTAGACTTACGTTATTTGTTTCATAATGTATGCAAATGGCAAATCATTATGTAGTATACCTGAAACTGACATAATATTGTACAACAACTATATTTTAATTTTTTAAAATGTAGTCTCTAGGATGGTACCCAAAGCCTTTGGTTATCTGATCCCTGCCTAACCTTCCAACCTCATCTATGGAAGATAACATTTGTATTCTCTAGCCACATTGAATTATAGTTTTCTGGTTGAATAATGTGGTTCAATGCATCCATGCCTTTGCCCACACTGCTGTTTATAACTGGGGTACCCTTCCCTACCCTGCCATCTCACCCCATAAAGACTCTGATTAATACTATTTCCAAATTGAAGCTTTTCCTGACCACTCCTCTGTCATGTGTGCATCCATTTCCTCCCATACCCACTTCCATTGTCACATCCGTAAAATCTTTATTGAATTATTTGTTTATATGCCTGACTTAACAAATTAGATTATAAACTTTTGGGGGATATAGAAATGAAAATTTATTTAGAATGAGAAAATAAATTACAAAAAATTACAAGTTTTCAGAGGCTGACACCAAAACATCAGAAAACTGAAGCAATTATATATATACATGTGTGTGTGTATATATTTATATTTGTAGAGTTATGTGTATATATTATATATACCATTAACAGGTAACACACTTCTGTAAAACTTTTTCACTATGCATTTTTGGCTACCTATTTTTTTAAATTGTGGTAAGGCCACTTAATATGAGAAAACTTTATCTATATAACAAAATTTTAACTGTAAAATATAGTATTGTTAACTGTAGGCACAATATTGTACAGCAGATCTCTAGAATGTAGTCATCTTGCATAACAAAGTTTATACTTGTTTAAAAGAAATTACCTCTTCCCCTAGAACCTGACAACCACCATTTTATCCCCTGCCTCTATGTGTTTATTATTTGCAATATTTTATATAAGTGGAATCGTATAGTATTTGTCCTTCTATAATTGGCTTTCTTCACTTAGCATAATGTCCTCTAGGTTTATTGATGTTGTCACATATGGCAGGTTTTCCTTTTTTATGGCTGAATAACATTCCATTGTATCATATACCATATTTTCTTTATCCTTTTGTTGATTGGCATTTAGGTTTTTTACACATCTTGGCTGTAATGATGCTGCCATAAACATGGGTGTACATATATCTCTTCGAAATCCTGATTTATATATATATATAGGATTACTAGATCATATGGTAGTTTTAATTTTAGAGGGCAGTCCCGTATAGTTTTCCATAGCAGCTGCACCATTTTACATGCTCACCAGCAGCATACAGGGTTCCACTTTCTCCATATCCTTGTCAACACTTGTTATCTCATTTTGTTTGTTTAATAATAATCATCCCAACAAGTATGAAGTGATATCTTACTATAGTTTTGATTTACATTTCCCAGATGATTATTATCTTTTCAAATATCTGTCAGCTATTTGTATGTCTTCTATGAGAAATGTCTATTCAAATGCCCATTTAAAAAATGAGTTATTTGTGTTTTTGCTGTTGCATTGTAAGAATATTAATTCCTTATAAAATACATGACTGCAAATTCTCCCATTCCATAGGAATAGCCACCTTAGATTCTCAGAACAGAGGATTATCCATGGTGATAAATTATGGGAAGGTGCAATGGTCCCACTGACACACACAAGAGGAAAGCTGTCCTGACTGATCCCACAACTCCATCTTTCAGGGCAGGTAAAACATTGTCAGTGTTCCTCTTCACAAGCTCCAGAGCCCATCCCAGGCCAGCTCTTGCCTCAAAAGCCTTTTTTAAGGAGGCTTATAAATATGTAGGAAATGTCTCAGGAAATATGAGCCATTTCTTTTGGGGGAAATATGTTTATAGAGTGTGTGATTGTGTGTCTGTGTCTGCATGTGTGTGTTTATGTGTCTTTATGTCTGTGTGCATTCATCTATGTGCATTTCACTTCCTGTAAAGCCTCATAGCTCAGCATATTGGTGACCACGTGTTCCTGAAAATTGTTGGAAGTAAAAAAGTAGCAAGTGGGCATTTCAAATGAAGGTCATAGTAAGCTGGCTCTGGGAATGAGCCACATTTATCAAGCAGAGAAAAGGATAACAACAGAAAAGATAGATGAAACCAAAAATATTATAACCCTCGAATGGAAATAATGTTGATTTGGCAATTCCCATTGGATATATTACATGCTCTCATTTATTATTATTTTCTCTGTTTCTTTAATCTTTTTTCATTGTTTTTGTAAAAAGATGTTGGAGTGCTGATTGGAATTTTTAAAAACTAGATAGTATATAAATCAGCTATGGAAATCAGTTTTAATTGATATGTGGATATGTCTGATTACTGCTAAATACCTTTTTAAAGAAATATTTTGTTTTATTTAGATATGTAGTGTTTCATAAAGCCTCATACTGGTTACAGAGCTCAGCTGTGAAAATGTAACTTCCAGTATTCTTAAACATGAATGTCAATTTCAAGTTATTTGATTCCTCCAGGAGTATAGTTACTCCACTTTATCTGAAACTAGAACCTATCTATTTTTGCTTTAGATAGTTGATCTTTTTTGCTATTTTAAAATAGGAAAAAATATATTCTTTATATTGACCTTCATTTTAACCATTTTTAGAGATCTTCATTTCTTTGTATAATCCAAGTTTCTGTCTGAGCATATACCTCTGCTTGAAGAAATTTCTTTAACATTGAGTGTAGTTGAAGTCTTCTAGTAATTAGTTCTCACAGCTTGCATTGTCGAAAAAATATTATTTCACCTTAATTTTAAAAGAGATACTTTGCTGGGCATGAAATTCTAGTTGACAGTTTTTTGGTTTTGTTTCAGCACTTTAAAGATGTCACTTCTGGCTTACATAGTTTCAAATGAGAACTAGGCTGTAATTATTATCTTTGGTTTCTCTAGGGTTTTGTCTTTTTCTTCTGGCTGCCTTCAAGATTTTCCTTTATTTGAGTTTTTAAAGAATTTTAATATGATGTATTTATGTGTTTTCATATGGTATTTAACTGCTTGGCACTTTCCAAACTAATTTGGTATGTGATAAAGTATCTTTTTATTAGTTTTTTTTTTAAATGTCAGCCATTATTTTAAAAAATATTTCTTTTGCCCAATTCTCTTTCTTTTTAGTCTTCTGTGATTCCAATTACATATATAAAGGACCATTCGATATTGTCCCTCAGCTCTTGGATGCTCTGTTCTGATTTGTCTTTTTTTCCCTTTGTGCAATTACTATTTATTTATCCTCAAGTTCACTGACATGTCAAAGACATTCTTCATCTCTGTTAGTATAGGCTTTTTTAATGTCTGAGATTTTTTAATTCTACATAAAAGTTTAATATTATTGTAAGACAAGTTAATTTACAAAGGTGAAAAATAATTTCCTTTTTTGATTATGGTAAAGCACTTACCAAGAAATCTACACTCTATCCTCTTAACAATTTTTAAGTGCACAATACAGCATTATTAACTATATGCACCAGGTTTCACAAATCTATAGGACTTAATCATAGATGCAAAACCCCTCAACAAAATGCTAACAAACCAAATTCAATAGCACATTAAAGAGACCATGCACCATGATCAAGTAAGATTTATCCCTCGAATAAAAAGATGATTTAACAAACTCAAATCAATTAATGTGATCCACCATCCTAACAGAATGAAGGATAAAAGTTATATGATCATCCCAATGGAAAGAAAGTGTTTGACAAAATGCAACAACTTTTTATGATTAAAAACACTCAATAAACTATAGAAGGAATTTATCTCAAGATATTGTAGGACAGATGTTACTATATTTTTAATTACATGTCAATTTCAGTCATTCTTATAGTTTCCGTCTCTGCTGAAATTACCTATTTGTCCTTGCCTGCTGTCCACCTTTTTAAATAAAGTCTTTAACATATTAATTCTAATTGCTTTAAATTCCCTGTCAGAGCCTGGTTCTATTGTTTTGTCTCTTAAAAATGGTTGTTTTCTTCTGTGTGTGTGTGTGTGTGTGTGCGCGCGTGCGTGCATGCATGTGTGTGTGTTTGACTGATGGCAAACTGGTCTGCAGAGCAATAGATATTGACATAGATATTGACATAAACAGTCATCATCTTAAAAGGTAACAGTCATCACTATGTTCACTATTTCACTTAGTAATTAAAGATTTAATTGCTGCTGCAGATATTGTGGAATTATATAGAACTACTGTTGAAGGCTTATATTTCTGTACTTTGCTTGGCTAATCTTAAAGAATTATGATCTTCTCACATTTATTTTACTTCAGTGTAACTTGACCACCACAGGATATACAGTGTCAAAATACATCTTTCAGATGTGAAGGTAAAGATAATGATAACTGTAGTGGGCATAACTAGTTGCAAAGTGACATCTTTGCTGATATTTTTTCTTGGCCTTAGCTCTTATAGTTAATATTTGAAACATCATAAATTCAAAAAATACCAAGTTGAAAGATACATGCGTGAAACATTTACACTCTCTCTTCTTTGCTCTTTTAGATTTGAGAAATAATTCACATACTGTATAATTCACCCGTTTAAAGTATATGGTTCGTTGATTTTTAGTATAGTCATTGAATTGTGCAACCATCACTACAATTAAATTTAAAACATTGTTATCTCCCCAACAGGAAACTCTGTGCCTATTAGCTGTCATTCCACATTCTCACACATCCTTCCCCCCAACCTTAGGCAACCTTAATTGACTCTATAGATTTGCCTGCACCAAATATTTCCTTAGTTTCTATTTCACTGATTTATGTCCTGATGATTACGATTTCTTTCCTTCCACTGCCTTAAGGATGTGTTTGTTCTTCTTTCTCTAGTTGCTTTAGGTATTAGATTAGGATGTTTATTTGAGGTTTTTCTTGTTTCCTGAGGTAAGATTGTTTTGCTATAACTGTCTCTCTTAGAAGCGCTTTTGCTATGTCCCATATGTTTCGGATTGTCGTGTTTTTGTTTTCATTTGTCTCTAGGTATTTCTTTTGGCCACTCCCATGGCATGTGGAAATTCCTGGGCCAAGGATCGAACCCTCACCATAGCAGTAGCCCAAGCCACTCCCGGATTCGAGCCACTGCCAGATCTGTGCCAATGCTAGATCCTTAACCTGCTGGGCCACAAGAAAATTCCTCTAGGTACTTTTTAATTTTCCCTCTCTCTTTTTTTATTTTTTATTTTATTTATTTATTTATTTATTTATTGGCTGCCTCACAGCATATGGAGTTCCTGGGCCAAGGATAAGATCTGAGCTGCACTTGTGACCTATGAGGCAGCTGTGGCGATACCAAATCCTTTAACCCACTCTGCCAGTCTGGGGATTGAACCTGTGTCCTGGTGCTGCAGAGACACTGCTGATCCTATTGTGCCACAGTGGGAACTCCTCTGCTTGATTTCTTCAGTGATCCATTGGTTGTTTAGTAGCATATCCATTCATCAGTTCATAGACATTTGGGCTGTTTCCACCTTTTGGCTATTGTTAATAGTGATACTATGAGCATTTGTGTACAAGTTTTCGTTTTAATACATGTTTTCAATTCTCTTGTATATGTATCTAAGAGTGGAATTTCTGGTTTATATAATTACTCTACGTTTAATTTTTTGAGGAACTGTCAAGCTGTTTTCCAAAGTAGAAATATCTTACTTTCCCACCAACGATGTCCTAAGATTGCAGTTTCTCCACATCATTACCAAGATTTACTTTTTTCTCTCTTTTCTATTATAGCTATCTTGGTGGGTGTGAAGTGAAATCTCCTTGTGGTTTTGACTTGCATTTTCCTAATGACTAATGATGTTAAGCATCTTTTCATGTGCATAATTGTTCCTTGTATATTTTCTTTGGAGAAACATCTGTTCAAATCCTTTGCCCAATTTTTAATTTTCTCTTTTATTGTGGCAAAAATATATACAACATAAAATTTACCATTTTAACCTTTTAATAGTGTACAGTTCTGAGACTTTAAAAGTACAGTAAGTACTTTCACATTATCATACACCCATCACCACTATCCATCTCTAGAACTTTTTTGCCTTCTTAAACTGAAACTCTGTACCCATTAAACACTAACTCCCTTTCCCTGCTCATCCCAGCCGTTGACAATAGGCATTCTACTTTCTATGTCTATATATTTGACTACGTATTAATGGGATCTTATAATATTTGCCTTTTTGTGACTGGTTTATTCCACTTAGTATACTTTTTTCAAAGATCATTAATGTAGCATATATCAAAATATCCTTCCTTTTTAAAGTTAAATAGTATTCCCTTGTGTGTATATAACACATATTGTTTATTCATCCATCGATTGGACACTTTGGTTGCTTCTACTTTTTGGCTATTATGAGTATTATTGATATAAACATGGGTATATTAATATCCAATTTCTCTACATCTTTTCCAACACCTATTATGTTCTGCCTTTGTTTTGTTTTGTTTAATAATTATCCTAATAGATCTGAAATAGTATGTCAGTGTAGTTTTGATTTTCCCTAATGCCTAGTGATGTCCAGCAACTTTCATGTGCTTTTATTGCCTATTTGCATATATTCTTTTGTGAAACATCTACTCAAATCCTTGTCCAATCTTTAATTCAGTTTTTATGTCTTTTCATTATTAATTTATAAGTGTACTTTGTATATAAGTTCCCTATCTAGTATGTGACTGTAAGTATTTTCTCTCATTCTTTTTGTATCCAAAAATCCACCGCCTAGCTCAAGGTCATGAAGATTTATTTCTGTTTTCTTTTAATAGTTTTATAGTTTCAGCTCTTTTATTTAAGTCCCTATGATCTACTATGAGCTAATTTTTGTTTATGGTATGTCATAGGGGTCCATCTTCATTCCCTTGCATGTGGATGTTCATTTGTCCCAGTACCATTTTTTTCAAAAGACTGTTCTTTCCTTATTGACTTGTCTTGTCATCCTCTTCCCTTATATTTAATTTGCAGTGAGTGCATGAGGTGTACAGGCTGTTAGAAAAGGAAAAGGGAGAGAAATTCATATGTGGTAGTCTTCAGAACTAGGTAAATCTTCATGTTTCTTTTGAGTACAATATGACAATGAATGTAATAAGATAGTGTTTCATAACAAAGTATTGGAGGATACATATCACATTTTCAGAATGTGTTTAACTTTATCATTTGCCAATATAAGCCATGCGTATGCTTCTTGGATAAATACTTGCAGATATGAATACACGGAAAGTTAACTGAGTTTTCAAATGCATTTTCTGTTGAGCAGGGTAGATTCAGGTATAAATGTCTTTTGACAAATATGAATTAATATTACATTCTCTTTCAGTTTCTCTTTCATACCCAATATGACTTTTAATAAATGGATATGATGCAGCTAGAGATCACACTTCCTGAGGTCTGTTTTAATGGGAAAAGTTTCTGACCCATCAATTTAAAATAATCCCAGAAAAGAAGTGTTTACCATGACTCCTCCTTTAGATATTAACTGGCAAGAATGTCATACTTTTGCTGTGATCACAGCTACTATTCTCCCAATGATGCCAGTGACCAAAAAATTTTCCAGCTCCAATAACATACTAAATGCCAGAATGAAGCAATTGAAACATAGACAGCCAAAGCCATCAGAACATTAAAGATAATCTAATGTTTAGATAGCCCTCAAATTTAGTTTGACACATTGTTTGTTTGTTTGTTTGTTTGTTTTGCTTTTTAGGACCATACCTGCAGCATATGGAAATTCCCAGCTAGGGTCTGAATCGGAGCTGCAGCTGCCTGCCTCCACCACAGCCAAAGCAATGCAGGATCCCAGTCTCATCTGCAACCTACACCACAGCTCGTGGCAATGCCAGATCCTTAACCCACTGACTGAGACCAGGGATTGAACCCACATCCTCATGGATACTAGTTGGATTCATTTAAACTGAGCCACAAGGGGGAACTCCTTACACATGGTATTTTAGAAATTAAAATTAGTTTCCTTAATTTTTAATGGATAGATTTCAAATAAAATATTGAATTTTAAATATTTCTTGAAATCCAAATCATCTGGCAATATTGGATCTGCATTCCTACATGATAATGATAGCCTGGAACTGAAAAGTGTTCTTCAGATCATTAGTCTATTTTCTCTCTGACACCAAGATGCTTGTTTCATTTCCATTAGTTATTACACTTATACTGTGTTTCATGTAGCAGCTCATTTTATTCATTTATGGACCTTCCTGGACCTTTACACCTGATCCATACTGACCCAAGTGTATTTTTTTCCTAAGCCTGTTACATATAATAAATTACCACAAACTTGTTGGCTTAAAGAAGTATTTATTCTCTCATACTTCAGGCATCCAAAATCAAGATGTTAGCAGGTTTGGCTCTTTCCAGAGCCTCAGAGAGAGTATCTGTTCCCTGCATCTCTACTACCTTCAGATGACTATAGGCAATTCTTGGCATCCCTTGGCTTGTAGACCCATCATTCCAATCTCTACCAGTGTCTTCATGTTGCTATCTCATCCCTGTTTGATTGCCTCAGATCTCCCTCTGCCTTTTTCCTGTAAAAATACCTGTCATTGGATTTGGGGGGCCACTCTACATCTAAGATGATCTAATCTAATCTCAAGATTCTCTTTTTTTATTATCTTTTTTTTAATTACTCAAATAAATTTATCACAACTGTAGTTATATAATGATCATTACAATCTAAATTCACAGGATTTCCATCCCACAGCCCAAGCACATCCCCCCACCCCCCAAACTGTCTCCTCCAGAGACCATAAGTTTTTCAGTGTCTGTGAGTCAGCATCTGTTCTGCAAAGTTCAGTCTGTCCTTTTTTCAGATTCCACATGTCAGTGAAAGCATTTGATGTTGGTGTCTCATTGTATGGCTGACTTCACTTAGCATGATAGTTTCTAGGTCCATCCATGTTGCTTAAAATGCTAGTATTTCATTCCTTTTAATGGCTGAGTAATATTCCATTGTGTATATGTACCACCTCTTCTTGAACCACTCCTCTGTCGATGGACATTTAGGTTGTTTCCACGTCTTGGCTATTGAAAAGAGTGCTGAATCAACATTGGAGTACATGTGTCTTTGCGAGTCGTGGTTTTCTCTGGATAGATGCCCAGGACTGGGATTGCTGGATCAAATGGTAGTTCTATGTTTAGTTTTCTGAGGCATCTCCATACTGTTTTCCACAGTGGTTGCACCAATTTACAATCCCACCAACAGTGTACTAGGGTTCCTTTTTCTCCACCCCCTCTCCAGCACTTATTGTTTGTAGACTTTTTGAGGATGGCCATTCTGGCTGGTATGAGGTGACACCTCAGAGTGGTTTTGATTTGCATCTCTCTAATAATGAGTGATGTTGAACATCTTTTCATGTGTTTCTCGGCCATCTGTATGTCTTCTTTGGAGAACTGTCTGTTTAGATCTTCTGCCCATGTTTTGATGGGGTGGTTTGTTTTTTTTTGGAATGGAGCTTGCAGAAGGTGTTTATAAATTTTGGAGATGAATCCCTTGTCTGTTGATTCGCTTGCAAAGATTCTCTCCCATTCTGTGGGTTGTCTTTTTGTGTTGTTTAGGATTTCCTTGGCTGTGCAGAAACTTTTAAGTTTGATTAGGTCCCATTTGTTTATTTTTGTTTTTATTGTCAATACTCTGAGAGGTGGATCTGAGAAGATGTTGCTGTGGTTTATGTCAGAGAGTGTTTGGCCTTTGTTTTCCTGTAGGAGTTTTATAGTATCTGGTCTTATATCTAGGTCTTTAATCCATTTGGAGTTTATTTTTATGTATTGTGTGAGGGAGTGGTCTAATTTCCTTCTTTTCCATGTGGCTGTCCAGTTTTCCCAGCACCACTTATTGACCAAGCTGTCCTTTCTCCATTGTATATTCTTGCCTCCTTTGTCATAGGTGAGTTGGCTGTAGGTGAATGGGTTTAATTCTAGGCTTTCTATCCTGTTCCACTGATCCATATTTCTGTCTTTGTGCCAGTACCATACGGTTTTGATGATTGTTGCTTTGTAGTAGAGTCTGAAGTCCGGGAGCCTGATTCCTCCAGCTCCATTTTTCTTTTTCAGGATGTCTTTGGCTATTCTGGGTCTTTTGTGCTTCCAAACAAACTTTAAAAGATTTTGTTCGAGTTCTGTGAAAAATGTCCTTGGTAACTTGATAGGGATTGCATTGAATCTGTAGATTGCCTTGGGTAGTATAGTCATTTTGATAATATTGACTCTTCTAATGCAAGAGCATGGTATGTCTTTCCATCTATTTGTGTCCTCTTTGATTTCTTTCATCAGTGTCTTATAGTTTTCAGAGTACAGGTCTTTTGTCTCTTTAGGTAGTTTTTCTCCTAGGTGTTTTATTCTTTTGGATGTAATGGTTAACGGGATTGCTTCCCTAATTTCTTTTTCTGCTCTTTCATTGTTAGTGTATAGAAATGCCGTTGATTTCTGTGTATTGATTTTGTATCCTGAACCTGTCCCAAATTCATGGATGAGCTCTAACTGTTTTCTGGAAGATTCTTTAGGATTCTCTAGGTATAGAATCATGTCATCTGCAAACAGTGATAGTTTTACTTCTTCCTGTCCAATTTGGATTCCTTTTATTTCTTTTATGTCTCTGATTACTGTGGCTAGGACATCCAAAACTATGTTTAAGAGTAGTGGTGATAGTGGACATCATTGTCTTGTTCATGATCTCACCAGGAATTCTTTCAGCTTTTCACCATTGAGAATGATGTTCGCTCTGGGTTTGTCATATATGGCCTTTATCATGTTGAGGTAGGTTCCCGTTTTGCCCACTTTCTGAAGGGTTTTTATCAGAAATGGGTGTTGGATTTTGTCAAAGGCTTTTTCCACGTCTATTGAGAGGATCATATGGTTTTTATCCTTCAGTTTGTTAATGTGGTGTATCACACTGATTGATTTGTGGATATTGAAGAACCCTTGCACCCCTGGGATAAATCCCACTCGATCATGATGTACAATCCTTTGACTATATTGTTGGATGTGGTTTGCTAGTATTTTGTTGAGGATTTTTGCATCAATGTTCATCAGTGAAATTGGCCTGTAGTTTTCTTTTTTTGTGTGGTATCTTTTTCTGGTTTTGGTATCAGGGTGACGTTGGCCTCATAGAATGAGTTTGGGAGTATCCCGTCCTCTGTGATTTTTTTTTGGAATAGTTTCAGGAGGAGAGGTGGTAGCTCTTCTCTAAATGTTTGATAGAATTCGCCTGTGAAGCCCTCTGGTCCTGGACTTTTGTTTGTTGGGAGTTTTTTAATCACAGTTTCAATTTCAGTTCTTGTGATTGGTGCATTCATCTTTTCTATTTCGTCTTGGTTTAGTCTTGGAAGATTGTACTTTTCTAAGAATTTATCCATTTCTTCTAGGTTTTCCATTTTATTCACATATAGTTGCATATAGTAGTCTCTTAGGATCCTTTGTATTTCTGTGATGTCCGTTGTTACTTCTCCTTGTTCATTTCTACTTTTATTGATTTGAGTCCTCTCTCTTTTTTTGTTGATAATTCTGGCTAGGGGATTATCACTTTTGTTGATCTTCTCAAAGAACCAGCTTTTTGTTTCATTGATCTTTTCTATGGTTTTCTTTGTTTCTATTTCATTGATTTCTACTCTGGTCTTTATGATTTCTTTCCTTCTACTAACTTTAGGGCTTGTCTGTTCTCTCTCAAGCTGCTTTAGATGTAAAGTTAGCTTGTTTATTTGAGCTTTTTCTTGTTTCCTGAGGTGGGCTTGTATTGCTATAAACTTTCCTCTTAGAATGGCTTTTGTTGCATCTCATAGGTTTTGGAGTGTCATATCTTTGTTGTCATTTGTTTATAGGTATTTTTTAATTTCCTCTTTGATTTCTTCAGTGATCCATTGGTTGCTTAGTAGCATGTTGTTTAGTCTCCACGTGTTTGTGTTTTTTGCAGTTTTTTTCCTTGTTGTTGATTTCCAGTCACATAGTGTTGTGGTCAGAAACGAAGCTTGATATGATTTCTAATTTTCTTAAAGTTACCAAGGTTGGATTTCTAGCCCTAGATGGGGTCAATCTTAGAGAATGTTCCATGTGCACTTGAGAAGAATGTGTATTCTGTTGCTTTTGGATGGAATGTCCTATAAATATCTATTAAGTCCATCTGATGTAATGCTTCATTCAGGGCCTTTATTTCCTTAGTGATTTTCTGTCTGGTTGATCTGCCCTTTGCTGTAAGTGGGGTGTTAATGTCCCCCACTATATTGCATTATTGTTGATTTGTCCTTTTAAGGTTGTTAGCAGTTGCCTCATATATTGTGGTGACCCTATGTTGGATGTGTAGATATTTAAAATTGTTATATCTTCTTCTTGGATTGAGCCTTTGATCATTTTGTAATGTCCTTCTTTGTCCCTTAAAATATTCTTCATTTTAAAGTCTATCTCGTCTGAGTACTGCTACTCCAGCTTTCTTTTGATCGGTTGGCATTAAATATTTTCTTCCATCCTGTCTCTTTCAATTTGTATGTGTCCCTAGAAGTGAAATGGGTCTCTTGAAGACTGCATAGATATGAGTCTTGTTTTTGTATCTATTCAGCCATTCTATGTCTTTTGCTTGGGGCGTTTAGTTCATTAACACTTAAGGCAATTATTGATACGTATGTTCTTATTGCCATTTTATTCATTGCTTTCGATTTGTTTGTGTTGCTCTTTTTTCAATATGTTTGTTCTTATTGCCATTTTATTAATTGCTTTGGATTTGTTGTTGTTGCTCATTTTTTCATTCCCTCTTCTCTTTTTCTTTTCTGCCTAGAGAAGTTCCTTTAGTATTTGTTGTAAGGCTGGTTTAGTTTTGATGAATTCTCTCAGCTTTTGCTTATCTGTGAGGGTTATGATTTCTCCTACAGATCTCAGTGAGAGCCTTGCTTGGTAAAGCAATCTTGGTTGGAGGTTTTTTCCTTTCACCATGTTAAGTATATCATGCCATCCCTTCTGGCTGAAAAATCTGCCAATAACCTTATTGGGGTTCCCTTCTATGTCATTCATTCCTTTTCCCTAGCTGCTTTCAAGATTTTCTCTTTGTCTTTACTTTTGGTCAGTTGGATTAATATGTGTCTCAGTGCATTCCTCCTTGGGTTTATTTTATATGGTACTCATTGTGCTTCCTGGATTTGAGTGAGTGGTTCCTTTCCCATGTTAGGGAAGTTTTTGGCTATTATCTCTTGGAATATTTTTTCTGTCCCCTTCTCTCTCTCTTCTCCTTCTGGTACTCCTATAATACGGATGTTGGTGCATTTAACATTGTCCCAGAATTCTCTGAGGCTCTCTTCATTTCTTTTCGATATTTTTTCTCTTCTCTGTTCTGCATCCGTAATTTCCACTAATCTGTCCTCCACCTTGCGAATTCATCCTTCTGCCACCTGTATTTTGCTGTTGGCTGCTTCTAGTGAATTTTTTATTTCAGTTATTGTATTTTGCATCTCTTCTTGTTTAAGTTTTATAACTTGTATCTCTTTGGTCAGTGTTTCCTGTAAGTTATCCATCTTTGCCTCCAGTTTATTTCCAATGCCTTGCATCACCTTCAGCATCAACAGTCTAAAGTCCTTTTCCTAGAGGCTGAGAATCTCCTCATCACTTAGCTGGTTTTCTGGGGTAAAAAACTTTCTCCCTCATCTGAGTTATCGTTCTCTGTCTTTTCATTTTTATAGGTTTTTGGTGTGGCGACCTTTTTACAGATAATAGAGTTGTAGCCTCTTTTCTGGTGTATGCCCCCCTGTGGCTGAAGTCGGTATGGGGGCTTGCTGTAGGCTTCCTGATGGGAGGGGCTGATGCCTGCCCACTGGTAGGTGGAGCTGATTCAATCCCTCTGGTTGGTGGGGCTTGGTCTCTGGCTGGGATTATAGGCAGCTGTGTGCCTGAGGGGTCTTTAGGTAGCCTGTTTACTGATGGGCGGGGCTGTGATCCCATCTGGATTGTTGTTTGCCCTGGGGCTTCTCAGGGCTGACTGATGGGTGGGGCCAGATTTTCCCAAAATGGCCACCTCCAGAGAAAGGCACAGCTGCTGAATATTCCCGAGATCTTTGCTTCCAATGTCCTTCCCTCACAACAAGCCACATTCACCCCTGTTTTCCCAGGATGTCCTCCCAGAACTGCAGTCAGGTTTGACCCAGATTCCTATGGAGACTTTGCTCTGCCCTGGGACCCAGTGCATATGAAAGTCTGTGTGTGCATTTTAAGAATGGGGTCTCCATTTCCCCCAATCTTATGGAGCCCCTGTGCACCAGCCCCACTGGCCTTCAATGCCAGATGCTCCAGGGGCTCTTCCTCCCAGTGCCAGATACCCACATGTTAGAGTTTGATGTGGGGCTCAGAACTCTCACTCCCGTAGGTGAGTTTCTGTGAACCAGTTAGTTTCCAGTCTGTGGGGCTTCCCACCCAGGAGGTATCGGGTTGTTTATATCGCGAAGTCACTCCTCCTACCTCTTGATGTGGCCTCCTCTTTTTCTTCTGGAGTAGGGTATCTTTTTTAAGGTTTCTGGTACATTTGGGTGAAGAATGCTCTGTCTTTAGTTGTGAATTTTGTTGTTTTTAGGAGTGAAGTTGAGGTCCAGTCCTTGTATTCCGCCATCTTAATCCCCTAACCTCAAGATTCTTAATTACATCCGTAAAGACCCTTTCTCCAAATAAGGCCACATGCTCTTTTTCTAGTGGTTGGGAAACTTTGTGGGCTACTTTTCCAACCTAATATACTTCCATTGTACAAATAATAAAACTGAATTCAATTTGTGTGTGTGTGTGTGTGTGTATAATTGAATTACTTTTTGTACAGCATAAATTGGAACAATATTGTAATTTAACTATAATTAAAAAAATTAATACTGAATTCAAGATAGCCTCTGTAGTTCATCCAAAATCATAGAACTAGTTTTTGATACAGAATTGTTTCAAGAACCCTAGTCTACTGACTCTACAAAGTCCTCTCCACCATTCTACGCTGCTGTTTTACCTCTGATCTGTTTATGTTCCAAATAAATAGAGAATAAACAGAATAAATTGGCTCTACTTGGCTAATGGAGACCTTTAGAAGTCATATATACATTTCAAAGTGATCACCGTAATACGTCTAGTTATGACATACACCATACAAAATTATTACAGAGCTATTGATTATATTCTGTGGAATTCTGGTTTTTTGCAGCATTATTGTGAATGTGTCTTCTCAGCCACTTTGAGGTTCAATTATGTAGCTAAGGTATTGGCAAGAGTAATTTCTAGTAGATAAAACCTATTTTGCCACCACTATATATTTTTTTTTTCCTTTGGCTTTTCTAGGGCCGTACCTGCGACATATGGAGGTTCCTAGGCTAGGGATCTAATCAGAGCTGTAGCCGCCAGCCTCTGCCAGAGCCATAGCAACATGGGGTCCGAGCTGTGTCTGCAGCCTACACCACAGCTCACAGCAACGCCAGATCCTTAACCCACTGAGCGAGGCCAGAGATCAAACCCACAACCTCATGGTTCTTAGTCAGATTCATTAACCACTGAGCCACGATGGGAACTGCTGTTGGGGGTTCATAAGTTTGGTTTTCAGTAGTGAGAATGGATTTGTACTGAGCCATCCGTAGCCTCCCACCACCCTTTCTTTGCAGCCCTCTCTGACCCCCCCCAACACACACCCCTGATATGTGATGCACACACACACCTATCATTACCTTCCTTTCCCAGTCTATATAGCCATTGAAGAATGAGCTAAATGGCAGATCAAGATATAAAACCTTGCTTATAGACACACCAACCCTATCTTAAAGCCAACAATAAATACAAGTTTGATTATATGTTAGATAAAAGAGTAAAAAACATGTTGTTAGGACAAACTATTATCACCCTGGTTTCTCTTCATTGTGCTCTAAGGTTTAAGTCCCCCTGACACTTGATTTTATTTTATTTTTTCTTTTTATAGCTGCACCTGTACCTTATGGAAGTTCCTGGGCTAGAGGTCAAATGGGAGCTGCATCTCAGGCCTTTGCCTCAGCCAAGGCAACACTGGATCCGAGCCACATCTGCAACCTATCCCATAGCTTGCAGCAATGCCGGATCCTTAACTCACTGGGTAAGGCCAGGGATCGAACCCGCATCCTCACGGAGGCAACATTTAGGCCTGAGCCACAACGGGAACTCCTTGACACTTGAAATTATAGGTACACTTAGAAATCTATACATAGCACTACCATATGACCCAGCAATCCCACTCTTCAGCATATATCCAGATAAAACTTTACTTAAAAAAAGACACATGCTCATTGCAGCACTATTCACAACAGTCAAGACATGGAAATGACCTGTGTACACTGACAGATGAATGGATTAAGAAGATGTGGTATATATACATGATGGAATACTACTCAGCCATAAAAATCAATGACATAATGCCATTTTCAGCAACATGGATGAAACTAGAAAGTCTCATACTGAATGAAATAAGTCAGAAAGAGAAAGACAAATACCAAGTGATATCATTTATATCTGGAATCTAATATATGGAACAAATGAACCACCGAAAAGAAAATCATGGACTTGGAGAATAGACTTGTGGTTGCCAAGGGAGAGGGCATGGAGTAGATGGAAAGCTTGGGGTTAATAGATGCAAACTATTATTGCCTTTGGAATGGATAAGCAATGAGATCCTTCTGTGTAGCCCTGGGAACTATGTCTAGTCACTTATGATGGAGCATGATAATGTGAGAAAATAGAATGTGGACATGTATGTTTAACTGGGTCACCATGCTGTACAGTAGAAAAAAAATGGTATTGGGGAAATAATGATTAAAAAAAAAAGAAATTATAGGTACAGCTTTCTACAATGGCTGTTATCATTTATTCTTTGTCTAGTCTGGGAAGGCTCTGAGTTCTGAAATGAGGAACCAGGAAATTTGAACTTCCAGCAAAATTACTTAGGGAACAATTCATTACCAATGATGCAGAAGTTTATTCTGTTTTGAGTTTTTACTCAAGTGATACATTGTATTAGTTTGTTTGCTATGGATGCTATACAAACTATCACAAACTGTGTTGCTTGATAACAGATTTTGTTCTTACAGTTTTTAGAGGCTAGAAGTCTGAGATTAAGGTGTCAGCCACGTTGGTTTTTTTTTTTTTTTTTTTTTTGAGATCTCCTTGGCCACCATTTTTTTTCATAGATATTATTTTTATTCACATTTCTATTATGGTCTGTGTATATAAAATTATGGACATATATAAAGTTCTTTCTTAAAAGCTTCTGGCATCAGTACACTTACACTATTCTCATTCTGTCTCTTCCTACTCCTCCTCTCTCCCCTTCACCCACTTTTTTTTTAATTTTGAGAAATGAATCTCAAAAAAGTGGATATATATATATATATACATATATATATTTGCTGTACACCTGAAGGTAACACAACATTGTAAATCGAGTATACTCCAATATAAAATAAAAATTACATAAAAAATTAAGAAATAAAATGGCCACCTTTTTGCTGCCCCTTCATGCCAGAGGCCAGCTCTGGCGGCCAGGGAGTGCGCTTTCCTCAAAGGAGATGGACAGCGTCAGTGGTTGCACACAGAGACAGCATCTTTGTCCCTTCTTTCAGGGCACTGGACTGCTCAAATTTTATTGGCAGAAGTGGTTTTTATATAGACAGTTTTTCACTACAGATTACATCATAGTGTTAAAAGTACATTGGTTAACTATTAGGCTTTGTTTTTTGATCACACGGTACAGCAGCAATATGTCATGTTTTGAAATCTTTGTCCTAACTAAATTTAGTGAGTACGATTCAAGGACAAACAGGCACAGCATATCATGTGGGAAAGAGGAGACCCAGCACAAACCATCTCATGGCCAGCCAATTCCCACAAGCCGAAGAAGTTACAGACACAAAAAATCTTGTCTTCAGACTAGTGTCTATCTTCAAAGTGTCCTTGGCAGAGAGACAGTGTGAGAAAATACAAATCAGCTTAGCCACCTATCACTAAAAGCTTCTAAAATCAAGGACAAAACTCACAGCTAGGTTTCTTTTGATCATGAATAATATATGTCTAATTTCTATAAACTTCATTAAAATCCTAACTCTAAAGTTTACTATATAAACTTTAGTTTATAGTTAGTAGATAAACATTATGTTTTAATTAAGGTGGGTTTAAACAGGGGAAAGTCCTTTAGGATGAAATTCTTATTATATTATTGTTGTAATTTTGTTAAATCACAAATCACCACAGGAAAATAAGAATGGGAAATAAGAATAATAAGCAAATGATCAGGAAAGACTGAGGAAAACTGAATAACAAATAAAACAACAGGAAAGACTAGGTCACCCGAGAAGCAATCCATGTTCTCCGGCTCAAACATGGAAATTGTTTTCCCAGGAAAGCCCCAATCTTTCCCCATCAACATCAACATGAGAGCCATGTAACCTGAGGCCTGCCCTCAGATTGCACCGTACAGGCAGGTCTCAGCCTGCCCTCGGTTTTTCACCGTGCAGACAGTCTTCTATCCTGACCAGAAGCCCACCTTCGGCTTGCACCGTTCAGGTGAGCTCCCTTCCTTGGTTAGGAACCTGCCTTCGGGGGTTCTTTTGCCGTCAGGCAAAGTCCCTTCCTTGAGTTCCTGCATCTCCTTGGCTCCCCGCACCTTCACACAGTCTTTTCTCTGGGTACACATCCCTGTATCTGTGTGTCCCAATCTCTTTTTATAAGGACACCAGTCATACTGAATTTTGGCCTACCCCAACAGCCTTATTTTAATTTAATTACCTCTTTAAAGACTCTATCTCCAATTAAAGTCACATTCTGAGATGTACTGGAGATGTTTGGGGCTCCAATATATGAATTTAGGTGGGAGAGGCACAATTCAGTCCATAACATGTACTGTATTATTTCACACATTTTGAAATATTCCAGTTTGAAGGAACTGTAGAAATGTTAGTATAATCCCCTCATTTTGCAGGGGGTAGAGACTGAGGTACAAGGAGGCTAAAACACTTGCCTAAGGTAAGTCACATGGAGTTACTGGCAGAGGCAGGACTAGAAATCAGGTGTCCTGGCTCCAACTTCCATGCCCTTTCTACCATACCATGTGGCCTTTAGCCTCTTTCTCTCTCCCCTATTTGTGATAGGTTTGACAAAAATATAAAATTAGTTGTGTTTAAAACTATGTTTACTTTTATTTTCTTATAGTTACTACCCTCTACAACTCACATTTTGAATAGAAAAACTAAGGAACTTTCTGCTTAATTTTTTATCATTTTTCCATATACATCTATATATTTTTTTCACCCTTGCTTTGAAATAACTGGAATTTTTTTCAAAGTAAATGAACTTGTCCTAGCCTGGGTATATGGAAGACTAAAATCAAAGGAACCTCAGCTTTTTTCCACCTTCTTGAGAGCTGAGGTAGAGAAAAATGAGCATAAACCTCTACTTCTTTCATTTCTTTTTACCTGTCCTCTTTACATACAGTAGGAAGTCAAGGCTTATAGAAACACCCCCCGCCCCCTCACGTTCACATCCTTTATCCCCTCCAAGACAACAAATATCAACATTGAATTGGTGTAAAAACTGCCCGATTATACTTTATTTAGCCAAAGGTAATTAAGTTCAAACCTAGGAACTTTATAGGAAAGAAAATTCTGAATGGAAATGTACCTTTTCTTCGACTTGTAAACCTTCTCCACTCTGCCTTTTTTGAATAAAATATCGAGAGAAATAGGAGAAAATTTGAGTTGAATAAAGAGCAGGATCTGAACATTCAAAGATTTATTAAAATTAGGTGTACTCTCCCATTTAATCCTTGAGGGTTTTACTTTTACTTAAACTTCTGGCAGAAGCTATTTGTTCTCAACAGTCAGTTAGTTACTTTAGTGGACCAGGGAACATTTTACTTTCTCTAAATACCCAGTTATTTGGTTCTTGAGAGATAAGTGTTTAATGACAAAAAGCCTTCCTTCAAATGAGTCCCTTTGGGTAACAGCCCCCTTGCTTCCCCTCTCTTACCCTCAGATTACTAAGGAATTCATCCCGGTAAGTCATGCCCTGCGAAGACATCAGAGGGGCAGAGATTCATTCATTCCTTCTTGACTTTACCACAGTATGTCAGAGCTTGATCCTATTGCCCACTTACTCAGTACAGACAGAAACACTGGGATGCACTAAAACAGTATCAATACCTGTGCCATTAAAGTACAAAAACAACAATTAAATCCATGTCCGTCAAGCAGATTTGTATGGTACCATAGCATTAATGATTTTGACTCTCCAGGAGGTAGGAACATAGATTAAAATTGACTGGCATGTTCTCAGGCTGGACATGAAAAATAAGCACAGGATCATATCATTTAATAATCAATTTGGACAACGAGAGATAATAAAGCAGCGATTTCTTGTTCAAACTGTATTCTAGAAATTCCCAATTTGGGGATGAGATTTGGCTACATTGTCCTTCCTATACTCCAGTCATTTCAAGTGGAAGTTTCCATTATATATACTGGATACACACACACACAAAGTTCAATTTTATATTTTATTTTAAACATTTAACTTCTGTTTAGTAATTCATTTGAAGAAGAAAGTTATTACCCTCTAAAAATGCTGTAATATACTGTGGATAATATCTTCCTGACTTGTGAATATATTTATAGTAAAACCTTAGGTATAGAAAATAAAAATTGTTATGTCCTTAAATATCTTTTATTGAAGAGAATAAAAACAGAACTGCCCTGGTTTTGCTGTACCTATTGAATAAGTTTCCCTCACAGAGTGACAATTCACATTTGTCATCAGCCTCTTCCCATTCTTGTTTTCAGCAATCAGAATAACAAGTGCTGCTATGTTGTCCGATGTATCTAGTGCTAGGCTCCGAGAGAAACAGAGTTCTTTTACTTTCTCTCTTTGCAGTTACTAAGGCTTTCAGCAGACATTTGCACCCCTGTAATTTGGTGGCTGCCACTCTAACTGTGATTTTTTTTTTAAGTGTTTTCCTCTATTATGAAGTATAGACCCAAACAAGAGCTATTGTATAGTGAAAATAGAAGTGTTGAGCTCTAGTGGATAGTTCTTTTGTGAAATCATACCATTGAACAAGCCACAGAGGAATATATTGAAGGGAGATATTTGAGAACCACTTTTATTCCTCTAGCACTACTGCTCATTCACAGGAATAGAACTAGTCCTGTGAGAGACACACAATGTGGGGACATCTGGAGGGCTACATTTGCCACGGACTCAACTGGTCCATGTTCATCCTAGCAACTAGCAGTTGCTTTCCCATAGCTCCAGTTTGCCATTTGCAGCAGTTTGGTAATGAATTGCCCTTACCCTAACTGCAGACCGGGTCTGTTTACCAGACCTGAGACATTATTAGAAATATGCCATTCCGAGTAGTGTGACCTAAAATTCTAAAAGACCATGTTGCATATAAGAGGGAAGTCATAATTTCTGCCTTAGTATTGGATGTTCCAATTATTACAGTTTACATAAATACACATAAAATTTCTTAACTATTCCTACCCACTCTATTCATTAATTCCATACAATTATGTAGCCCTTTGCATTCTCCAAAGTAGTTTCATATGTTTTATAATCTTTACACTATCTCCAGGAGTTTAAAATTGCTCTCTACTTTGTAGATAAAGGAAGTAAGGCTGCAAGAGGTAACATATCTTGCAAGATTAGGAAATAGTTGGTTCTGAATTCTTTTTCTAAACTCCTAGCCTACTGCTTTTGCCTTTTACACTCCAGCTATCTTTGTTACAGAGGCAGTGTGTTATAATAGAGCCAGACTATGTGCATTTGAAGTATAGATCATTTACTTCCTAGTAGTGTGACCTTAGATAAGTCATAACCTCTCTGTGCCAAACTTTCCCTGTTTGATAAATGGGAGTAATAATAGTATCTACCTCATAGGGTTGTTATGAGGATTGAATGAGTTGACAAATGGAAAGTACTTAGAATAGGCATTGTTATATTGGTGTTTGTTGTCATTATTACTTTTATTATCTTTATTATAATCAGCAGCAGCATTATTGCATAGCATGGCATAGCATTCCTTTAATGCAGACTGACTGGATTCAAATCCAGACTTCATCACTGACTAACTGTGTGACCTCGGACAAGTTACTTCAGCGCTCTGTGCCTCAGTTTGTTCGTATATACAATGCTAGTCTTCATATATAAAATGCATAGAAGGCTATTTTGACTATTAAATGAGTTAATCCATGTAACATGCTTAGCCCAATGCTCGATACATAGATTCCCCATTTGCCTTATTTTTAACATCTTGGCTGCAAACTCAACCCCATGAAGTGTCTGTATGGCAGTTGTGTATTATATATGGCATATGTAATTCATCAGTTCTCTATAGTCTAATCACACAAGCCAGTGGTTTGGTTGTCATGGCAGTTCTTCTGTCGGAATGTATTTGTCATATAAAAGTTATTTTTGGTCAATCAGTGTGGTGTGGTGAAATGATCATTCACTAGAGATCTGGTTCTATTGCTGAATGGCCTTCCAAGTGAAATTCTAGAGCCTAGAGAAATTATTTTAGCAAGAGTAAGAAATAATAAGTTCCCAGTCACCCTCTTTTCTCTCTGCTGCTTATGCTGTGATGCTAAATTGTTCAGCCTATAGTGGAGTGGGCCTATACTGGTAAGGCAGTGTGATATCATCATATTTAGGGAC
The DNA here is from genome assembly GCF_054392235.1 of Sus scrofa. NCBI lineage: Eukaryota > Metazoa > Chordata > Mammalia > Artiodactyla > Suidae > Sus > Sus scrofa. The sequence continues at coordinate 65,972,062 of NC_139401.1, forward strand.
AAAAGAGTGTTTCGTTGTTTGGACAGTGCCTATAGCATGAGGAAATTCCTGGGCCAAGGATCAAACTTGTACCATAGCAGTGACCCAAGCCAGAGCAGTGACAATACCAGGTCCTTAACCCATTGCACCACCAGGAAACTCCAATAAAAGTGTTTCTGGCTTGACTTTTTCTCCACTACTATACTATATATATCGTCAATTGGAAAATGAAGATATACTTAGTAGTTACTTTAGAAGTAACTTTGCTAGACCCCATTTGTTGAGCACCCAAGGGGTTCCTATGCATACCTTCACAAGTAAACCCTTAGTATATGGGATGATTTTATTCTAAAAGATCATTTTTAGTTCAGTTGTTTGGCAATTACGTATTTTCTTGTAGAAATAATGTTTTTATGGTGGGGAAGATCCCATGTTAGCCCACAAATTTGGATTGAACCTTTGATAGGACTGAAATATTATACATGCAATTCATAAATCATGTGCAAGACTGCTGTCTCAGTACTAGTAATTAAAGCAAAAGTATAATTGGGAAAGAAGTAGCTCCTTGAATGCTAAAGCATGAGAATTGCAGAATTAATTACAGGTTGAGGAGATGGAGGCTTTGGGAGATAGTTTTGTGAAGAGTACTTCTGGGTACTTTCAATGGACATTGGAAGCCGATGGCACAGGTTTTATGTCTAATTTCACTTCAAAAAGGATGGCTTTCCTGTTCCTTGGTACAAGTCGCTTACTAGCAGTGCTCTTAAAACTATCCAGCCATGATTATTGTCATTCTATCTTGAAGTTACTGGACAAGAAAGAGAGGAAGGAAGGCAGGATGATTTAAAGGGGTGATAAGGGTCCGTGAGAGGACATGCAGAGCTCAACTTGCACACAGGATTCCAGTGGGAAGAAAGTCAGAAGAGTTTCATGACACCCCAGCACCTTTAAAATATCTATTCACACATTCTTCCTATACTGCACTTTGCATGTGTGCTCTCTCCCCTGCTAGACTCCCGCTTGGAAGGAGAAATGATTTCTTTTTTTCTTTTTTTTTCCTTTTTGACCCCCCAAGGCATATGGAGTTCCTGGGTCAGGGATCAGATCTGAGTCACAGTTGTGACCTATGCCACAGTGGTGGCGGGAACGCCAGATCCTTTGCCCACTGTGCCCAGCCAGGGATTGAACCTGCATCCCATTACTGCAGAGACACCACCATTCCGATTGCACCCCAGCAAGAACTGAAAAATGATTTCTTATTCATCCCTTTGCTTCCAATAATACCTAGCACATAATGGGTGTAGAACACACTGTAGGTTGAAATCAGATATGATCTCATAGCTGAAACTGTTTGGTTTTTATTTGACCAGGGCATTAAAAAGCTATAAAACTCTACTCTAAACTAGTATGTGGTACATAATAGTAGTATTCACCAGAGCTGAATTCTGAATTGCACTATCCCAAATAGAGAATTGAGAGCTTACACATAAATCGTCTCTTTTTGGTTACAGACATTTTCTCTTCTCTCCATTTCATGGGTGACACCTTTACTGAGCCTTTCTTTCTCTAATCTCTCTGCCTTGGGGGCAGTCTGGTCAAATAGACTTTTCAAACACTCTCTACACGGAGCTTTGGAGTCTCCCTGATTGACAATGCTCTTTGGTGACACAGATTTTATAACTTCCCTCAGGAACGCATAGCATCATGCTGGTTCCAAAGGGGTTTGACTATTGATTCTTTGTCTTCCTTTTTGCTTTTGTTCATTTGACCCCTTCCCTGATTCATTCCTGCTGGAGACAAAGCCACATGCCGAACCGTGGAGAACAGTCTGTAATGAAACAACAAGCTGCTCCCAATTTTAAATATTGCATGTTGGGGCAAAGGCAGAGTTCCTTTTCCTCCTCTAAAGCTATAACATTAAAAAAAATTCTGTTTGATATTCAGAGTTATTTGATCTGGCAGTTTAACAACTGTTGATGTTTTAATTGCTTCTTTAAAGGATTTCATCTACATTTCTAGGTTTATTTTTATTTTACTCTGAAGGAATGTCAATATTAGCCATCACTTTGCCCAGTAAGTTACCATTGCAGGATCTTGGAGTAAAATCCAGTAATTACTGGAGCTGGTAATTTAAGACCTTGCTGAGAAACTTGGCAGTTTCCCTTTTCCTGAGGAGGCATTTCTTCCCATGGAGCTAGCAATTATTTATTGTTCTGAATGAATCCCCCGCCCCACAGTTTATTGAGAAATAATTGACATACATCACTGTATAAGATTAAAGCATACAGCATGATGGTTTGTTTGATTTACATATATTGTGAAATGATTATCACAATAAGTCCAGGTAATATCCATCTTCTCATATAGATACAATAACAAGAAAAGAAAGAAAAGAGAAAATGATTTCTCCTTGTGATGAGAATTCATAAGATTTACTCTCTTAAACAACTTTTCTATATACATAGTGTTAGCCATTGTCGTCATGTGGTACATTATATCCCTTATTTATCTTATAACTGGAAGTTCGTACCTTTGACCACCTTCCTCCAATTTCTCCTCAGCTTTTAGTAACCACAAGTTTGGTCTCTTTCTATGAGCTTTGTTTTTTTTTGTTTTGTTTCTGTTTTTTTTAGAGCCCACATACGGACATATGTGAGGTCATACAGTATTTGTCTTTCTCTGACTTATTTCCCTTAGCGTAATGCCTTCATGGTCCATCCATATTGTTGCAAATGGTAGGACTTCCTAGGTTATTTTTATGGTTAATGTTCCATTCTATATATACACCACAGCTTCTTTATACATTCATTGATTGATTGACATTAAGGTTATTTCCATGTCTTGGCTATTGTAAATAATGCTGCTGTGAACATGGAGGTGCAGACATCTTTTAAGTGACTGTTTTGTTTCTTTTATATATATTCCCAGACGTGGAATTGCTGGATCATAGGGCAGTTCTATTTTTAATTTTTTGAGAATCGTCCATACTCTTTTCCATAATGGCTGTGCTAATTTATAGTCCCATAAACAGTGCAAAGGGCTCCTTTCTCCACATCTATGCCACCATTTGCTACCTCTTGTCTTTTTGATGATGGCCATTCTAACAGGTGCCAGGTGATATCCCATTGTGGTTTTAATTTGTATTTTCCTAATGACTTGTGATGTTGAGCATCTTTTTATATACCTGTTGGCCTTTCATATATCTTCTTTAGAGAAATATCTATTCAGGTCCTTTGCCCATTTTAAATTGCTTTATTTTGGGGGTTTTGCTATTGAGTTGTAGGAGTTCTTAATATATTTGGGTATTTAACCCCTTATCCAGATATATGGTCTGCAAATTTTTTCCCCATTCTATAGGTTTTCTTTTCGCTTTCTCAATGGTTTCTTTCATTGTACATAAGTTGCTTAGTTTTACATAGTCCTATTTGTTTTGTAATTTGTTGTTTGTGCTTCACGTGTCATATCCAAGACCATGTCAAGGAGCTTTATACCTGCATTTTTTTCTAGGAGTTTCATGGTTTAAGGTTTTACATTTAATCCATCTTGAGTTTATTTTTGTGACTGGTATAAGATATAGCTCCAGTTTTGTTCTTTTACATATAAGTATCCAGTTATCCCAGCAAAATTTATTGACGACTGTCTTTTCCCCCATTGAGTCTTCTTGGCTCACTTATTAAATATTAGTTGACCAAAAATGCTTGAGCTTATGTCTAGACTAAATTCTGTTCCATTGGTCTATTTGTCTGGTTTTTTGTTTTGTTTTGTTTTCTGCCAATACCATACTGTTTTGCTGGTTGTAGCTGTGTAGTATAGCTTGAAATTAGGAAATGTGACACCTCCTGCTTTGTTCTTCTTTCTCACAATTTCTTTGGCCATTTGGTGTTTTTTGCAACTCCATATAAATTTTAGGAGTGTTTTTTTATGTTTCTGTAAAAAAAAATGCCATTGGAGTCTTGATAGGGATTGCATTGAATCTATAGATGACTTTCGGTAGTGTTGATATTTTAACAATATTTATTCTTCCAGTCCATATACACAAGATAGCTTTCTATTTATTTGTGTCATCTTCAATTTCTTTCATCAATGTCTTAACAGTTTTTGGTCTAGAGAGCCTTCACCTCCTTAGTTAAATTTAATTCCTAAGTATTTTTATTTTTTTGTTCTGAATCAATTTTAAATAGGTGTTGTACCTTCAAGATCAACTTTCTGTGTTCCTTTGGAAGAGCTTGAGTTCATTCTATTCTGGGTATTATTTTAAGTCACCCTTAACTCAGACAAATGTACAATTGTAAGATATGCTATCAAGAAGACTTAGTGAACTTAATATCTCCTAAGGTATTACTTCATTTTTGCCTATTCATATTCTTCCAGGACCAAATAGAATACTTTGTTGGCATGCAACTTACATGTATACATCTGGCCATTTGAATTCTTTGAACCAAACTACCTATGTTCAAAGATGAAAGGGTCCTCTTAGATCATCTATTCTAACCCCCTCTAAATGCTTAACTTATATTCATTAATAAAAGGAGTCCAGATAGAGCTTACATCTTTGCCCTTTTCTTATATATCATTTGATTTCTTCCCATGAAGAAATGTTTATTAAGTGTTTACATGCTGAACCCAGTCTGAAGTAAGTTGCTTCAGAAGGCATGGTTCTTGGAGTTTTATAACCTACGTGCTGAACAAAGACACTGACATACTGCATATTGATTTTCACATTTTCTCTTCTAAACTTTCTTTGTATTCCCTCACCACCACTATTCTCCACCCTACAGCATACATTTTGAGGTGATGAAAACAAATCTCCTAAACATTTATTTTTCTGCTTCAAAGCGGTATTGCCAGAAGAGGCTTCCTTCTGTAGGACATGCTTTATCCTTGTCAGGGAATCAAAGATCGAATGAAAGGACCAGCCATTGACAAGGTGGACACTGGCTAAGATGGTTGGGGAGAAGTGGACTTAAGCAACAGGGTATATTATTCAGCTCTCATTAGCTTTTCCTGCCTTTACCCTCTCTCCCAAACACTAGGAATATAAAACCTTATACTTAAGAATTTATTCTTATATACTTGTGCTTGCTCAGTACTATCAACAACCATTTTTTGGAGAATGGAACCAGTTACTAACTCAACTGTCTGGTTCCTCCTCTGAAACTTTTAACAAAGTGCTAAAAATCTAGAAACTTTCAAATGCAGCCCCCAACTTTTTCTACTGGTCATTTCTTGTGCCGCTGACTGGGCTTAATTTAGGTCGGCCTTTTATTTGAGCTCTCGAATGTTTATATTATTATAACTCTAGAATGTTTTCTTCTTGGCATCCCTTTTCAATAGCTAGCACTCAGTCATTGAAAATTTGAGAGACTGCTACCGTGTGAAGAATTTCAGAATATGAACTATGTACATATGTGCACTGTATAATGTTAGAACCTGTTCTTGCCTGGATCAGTTTTACTTAGTCTGCCCCTTTCCGCCCATGTCAACCCATTTTAACTTGTCTCAGTTCAAGTGTGTTTCTTTTTTCTCTTGACTGCACCAGACTATAAACTCCATGAGGGACGAGACTACCCAGTCTGTCTGATTCACTGGTCTAAGTCTATATATCTCATATGCCTGATGTAATATTTGGCACATAGAAGACACTCAATAAATATTTATTGACTAAACTAAGTAGTCTTATTCTAGTTCTTACATTCGCTACTACTACCAACCTAGACAGTCTTATGGCTGAATGAACTCTGTCTAGTTTTTGATGAAACAAGGTCCTTTATGGCCCTTTGTTTATCTTTAAGTATAGACTACACCCCCAGCAACCCTCAATTATCTTCCCAGCTCTAATGGCAGTATTTCTCTGATCACCCACTCTTGAAACTCTTCAAGTACCCTCTTCTCACAACAAATTTTTCTCCTAACTAACCATCCTCTTTCCTTTCGACTCATCTTTTCCTTTTTATTTTTTCAAATTGTGCACTGTTTTGTAAAAATGGCCTGGGCTCAAAAACATCTCATGCAGTGTATCATCCTTGCAGTCAGTCTCCTGCTTGATCTCCTACAGAGCATAAATGTGTATTTATACTTTTATTTGCATAATGAGGGCCTACACCTTTCTACTCTGAAGAGGGGCTACCCCAAGTCACAAACAGTGGAAGGATCTTTTGAGCACAAGGAAACAAAGAATCAGGGTAATTCCATTTTTACAGCAGTTTTTAAAATATCACACTGAGGTGATGGTGTAAAACTGCTTTCCTGAACTTAAATTTGCAAGTGTCTGCCTTCCTCTTCTCTTCTCTAGATATCATACTGGCACATCTGCCATTGGAATTGAATTTTGTGAACCTTTTGAATTGGGAGTGGTGACATGGAATGCTGTAGCTTTCAGAATGTCTTTCTATTGTTCCCTCCTGAGAGCCAGGATGATGGGATGATATTACAGTTGTTCTTCCTGTATTCCCAATCGTCAGTGCAAATTGACAGCAATACCCTAAAGTCAGGCTTATTGGCAAATAAATAAAGAAATAAATAAAAACCACAGATTTTTAGAGTATGAGTTCTACAGCATTTATGTAGAAGAAAAAAGAAGTACTTTTAGCTAAAGATTGTGTCTTGTCTTCTCTGTATTACAAGACATAGCTGGGAATATAGAAGGTATTCAATAAGTATAGTAAAGTTAAAATTGTTGCCTTGATAACAATTTAATTGCTCACATTGTAGAATAATTCAAGAAAGGAATTGCTACTCTGATCATAATTCTGAACAGGAAGGAAGAGGTGGTTGGTAAGATAGTGGTGATAGGAACCTTGAGGGAAAGTGAATTTTTCATCTTAGAGTTTGTAGTGATGAAGGAAGGAAATGTTGTTTGTGTTCCCACATCTGTTAGAGGCTTTAGAAAAGCATATTTCAAAAGTTAGGGGAATGAAAGATAAACATGTCCTCATTGCCCTGACATGCTACATTTTTAAAATGAGGACAGAGTCTCAAAATCAAAAACTCCTAATTTCTGGGCAATAAAGAAGGAGAGGGAGTATCTAAAATAGTCATACTCAACATTTATAATGCCCCAGTGCATCAAAAGGAACACACACCAGAAGGGACATGGCATATACCTAGTAATAGTGCTCACTCCAGAAAGTACAAGAACACATATCATAACTTGTGGAGAAAAATGTGTATAGTCATCCCTTAGTACCCACAGGGGATTTGTTCCAGGACCCCTGCTAATAGCAATATCCACGATGCTCTAGTCCCTCATATAAAATGGCTCAGTATTTTCATATAACCCATGCACATCCTCATATACTTCACATCATCTCTAGATTACTTATAATACCTAACACAATGTAAATGCTATGTAGTTGCCAGCACAAGGCAAATTCAAATTTTGCTTTTTCAAACTTTCTAGAATTTATTTTTTTATATATCTTTGATCCATGGTTGGTTAAATCTGTGGATGTGGAACCTGTGGATATATAGACCAGATTGTAGTTTGAAACCCCACCCAAAAGGGCATTCTCCCTTCTCTAGCTCCCAAATAGCGCCATTAATCTGTGTGACTGCACAAGAAGTTGTTTTTAAATTTTTAAAATTTTTACACAATTTTAAAAGGTTATTTATAGCTATTGCAAAATATTATCTATATTCCCCTTGTTGTGACACAATAATTGTAAGAGCATAGAACTAAGTACACATTGCAGAGAGATATAATTTTAAGAATAGTGTCAAGGCCAGAGCCTTGTTTTAAAAAATTCTGAAGATCACTAAATGTGTGTATGTATTTAGTTCTGTTTAGAGCCAGAACAAGGAAGAGTTAGGCCTGCTTGGCATGCTATGAAAAGTGACAACTGACAGAACTATTTGCTCAGACTTCTCTATTAATGGGTATGATGTTTGAACCAAAAAAAAAAGGTGAATGTAACATGGTTAAGAAGGAACTTGAAGCTCAGGGTAAATGAAAAATTAGAAAACATACATCTATTCCCCTTGAGTAGCTTAAGTCTCCAGGCCCAAAAGAACTGGATCTAAGGGCACTGAAAAATCTGCAGAAGTAATCACAAAACTACTATTAACAGTTGTAGAGGTATCATAAAGGGCAAGTTCCATAACACTAGAGATAGACAAAGGCTCTGATTTTCTCAGAAGGATAGTGGTGGTGGTGGGAGTGATTTACTTAAAGTATGGATCTGGAAATTTAACAATTATTTCCAGCATAATTCTAAAGTTGATTTTCAATCAGTTTATAGACATTCATTAAAGAAAACAATGGTCATGAAGATCTCCAAGTTGGTTCACTATAAAAGGAATATTTATGTACCATTTCTTGATAGGATTACAAAATTAGACTTTAAAGGAAAAACATCATAAAATAGGGATCCAATAACACAATTAACCCTATATCTTGTGTTATATTTGCAGAAAAGAGAGAGTAAGAGAATGATAGCAGTTAAGGGGGTTTATAGTTAGTTGAACTCTGTATAATAATTTCAACCTTGGTTAGTACCAGACTAGTCAATGAAGAGTACAGTTGACCCTTAGGCAACATGGGTTTGAAACACATGGGTCCACCTGTACACAGGATTTTTGGAGAACAGTTTGGAGATACCTTAGAAATCTATACATAGAACTTCCATATGACCCCACAATCCCACTCTTGGGCATATATCCAGACAAAACTCTACTTAAAAGAGACACATGCACCCGCATGTTCATTGCAGCACTATTCACAATAGCCAGGACATGGAAACAACCCAAATGTCCATCAACAGATGATTGGATTCGGAAGAGGTGGTATATATACACAATGGAATACTACTCAGCCATAAAAAAGAATGACATAATGCCATTTGTAGCAACATGGCTGGAACTAGAGAATCTCATACTGAGTGAAATGAGCCAGAAAAAGACAAAGACAAATACCATATGATATCACTTATAACTGGAATCTAATATCCAGCACAAATGAACATCTCCTCAGAAAAGAAAATCATGGACTTGGAGAAAAGACTTGTGGCTGCCTGATGGGAGGGGGAGGGAGTGGGAGGGATGGGGAGCTTGGGCTTATCAGACACAACTTAGAATAGATTTACAAGGAGATCCTGCTGAGTAGCATTGAGAACTTTGTCTAGATACTCATGTTGCAACAGAAGAAAGGGTGGGGGGAAAAATGTAATTGTAATGTATACATTACATTATGATTAAGGACAACTTTATCCCCTTGCTGTACAGTGGGAAAATAAAATTAAAAAAAAAAAACATTATGGAGTCAGAAAATAAATAAATAAATAAATAAATATTTGAAAACCTGATATATATAGGAGAAATTAGAAGGATGAGGGAAGAATTGAGACCAAATGGAGAAAATATAGGAAGAAAGATTTTGGCTTAGTTTAAAATAAATTTTCAAACAATTTTAGCTGTGAAACATGGCAGCGGTCTGTCTAGTAAGGTCTTGAACTCCCTTTCTATCAATAGAGAAATTCAAGCAGAAACCAGATGACTATCTTTTCTTTTTATTTATTTATTTATTTCCTTATTTTTTGCTTTTTAGGGCTGCATGTGCAGCATGTGTAAGTTCCCAGGCTAGGGATCGAATCAGAGCTGCAGCTGCTGGCCTACACCACAGCTTGTAGCAATGCCAGTCCTTAACCCACTGAGTGAAGCCAGGGATGGAACCCACATCCTCTCCTAAGGTTCCAATTACATAAATATTAGACCATTTGGTATCTCACAGGCCTCTGAGGCATGCTTTTTTTTTTCCAATCTTTTTTTCTCTATATTGTTCAGCCGGGCAATTTCTGTCATCAAGTTCATTGACAATTTTGTCATTTTCATGGAAGCTGTAGTTAAGTGCAGAGTGAATTTTTATTTCAGATATTGGATTTTTCTTTTTCTTTTTCTTTTTTTTTCCTGTCTTTTTAAGGCTGCATCTATGCCACATGGAGGTTCCCAGGCTAGGGGTTGAATCCGAGCTGTAGCTGCTGGCCTACACCACAGCCACAGCAACATGGGATCCGAGCTGCATCTGTGACCTAAACCACAGCTCAGGGCAATGCCAGATCCTTAACCCACTGAGCAAGGCCAGGGATTGAACCTATCTCCTCATGGATGCTAGTCAGATTCGTTTCCACTGAGCCACGATAGGAACTCTAGATACTGGATTTTTTCTGTTTTGAAATTTTCATTTGGTTCTTTTTTATAATTTACTATTTATTTGCTGAGATTTTCTGTCTTTTCATTCATGACAAGTATATTTTCCTTTATATCTAAGAACAAAATTTAAATAGCTGCTTTAAAACCTTGTCAAATGCAACATTTCATAGTTGGTCTCCATTGTTTTTTCTCTTGAAAATGGATCACATTTTCTAGTGTTTCAGATGTTAAATTATTTGGAATTGTGTACTGGGTATTATAGAAGATTACGTTACATATCTTTGGATTTTGTTTTGTTCCTTAAAGATGTTTTAGGTTTTTTGTTTGTTTGTTTTGTTTTGTTTGTTGTTTGTTTTTGCTTTTTAGGGCCCCACTTGTGGCATATTGAAGTTCCCCAAATAGGGGTTGACTCAGCTGCAGCAGCCAACCTACACCACAGCCACAGCAACGCAGGACCCAAGCCATGTCTGCGACCTACACCATAGCTCACAGCAACACTGCATCTTTAATCCACTGAGCAAGGCCAGGGATAGAAGCTGCATCCTTATGGATACTACTTGGGTTCATAACCTGCTGAGCTACAATCGGAACTCCCAAGGGTGTTTGCTTTTTTTTCTTTTTAAGGTAAGCATTTAATTTATCTGAATTCAAGCTATAAACTGTATCTTCTCTGCAATGGGATATAGCTCAGTACTTTTAGGTTTAGCTGGGCTGCTTTGTAGTCTCTTTTGCAGATGTACAATTCGTGGGTCAGCAAGAGATTCAAACAGAATTTATAGGCGGAATTTATTATACCCCTCTTTCTCTCTCCTTTGCAGGATTTCCTCTCACTTACCAATGGCTGCAGTTGCCCTTACACTTGGTCCTCTAATTCTTTAAGCCAGGAGACCACAGATTTCTATATGAGTTGTAGCCACCCCATGAGGTGCTAAGAACCATTTTTCAAAATGAGAAACTCTCTCCATTTCCCTTTGTTCAAATGTCAATTCTCCCCATATCTGCCATTTGCCTGCTTTTGTTTTATTCTCCAGTGCTTTCAGTTAGTAATGTTTTCTTATTTTTTCTAGAGTTTATACTTTTTATCTGCAGAAAGGTTGATCTGACAGGAGCCTGCTTGTCATTACCAAAAGTGGAACCATCCTGCAGTGTATCTACTCAAACATTTTAGAAGAGGAGACTGAGACTCAGAAAGGTTAAGTGACCTTTCCAATGATACTTGGGTAGAAAGAAATAGAGCTTCAGCTTAAATATAGGTTTTCTAGATCCAAATCCAGAGCATATCCCGTATCTTACTTTTATTTATTTATTTTTTATTTTTTTAGGGCTGCATCCACGGCATATGTAAGTTCCCAGGCTAGGGGTCTAATCGGAGCTACAGCTGCTGGCCTACACCACAGCCACAGCAACGCCAGATCCGAGCCTTGTCTGTGACCTACACCACAGCTCACAGCAACACCAGATCCTTAACTCACTGAGCGAGGCCAGGGATCTAACCTGTAACCTCATGGTTCCTAGTCAGATTCGTTTCTGCTGCACCACGATGGGAACTCCTATATCTTACTTTTAAATATCAGTTTGCAAGTTTCCTGGTGGCCTAGCAGTTAAGGATCCAGTGTTGTCACTGCTGTAGCTCAGGTGGCATGGGTTCTATCCCTGGCCTGGGAATTTCCACATGCCGTGGGCATGGCCAAAAAATAATATCTTATTCCCAGATAGGTGAATCCTGTCTCATGCCACTTATATAATATCGAATACTCCCATCACCTTAGCTAGTTTTTCCAATAGTTACCTATAAAACATTTTCCAACTTCCTGCTAATCTCCTTTAGGGTCCTACCATATTCTATCAGTGGGTTTCATTGCATAAGAGGAGGGAAGTTACTTCTGCCTTTCTTTCTGGTAACCTTTCTGAATGATGTCCTAGCAATGTTTTCATGGAATAGTTTACGAGGCTCTTAGATATCATTTCTGTGTTAAAAGTATAAGCTCAGAATCAAACAAAAAAATCAGGAACGAGAAAAAAAAAAGTAGAAGCTCAGAAACTATCATCTTGCATGTATCAGATTCTTCTTCTTCTTCCTAAATATGTTACCCTGCTCACCCTGATCACCCTAATGAGAAATTTTACTTTTTCTACCCTCTCATGAGTCCCCTTAGGCCTTTCTTTTTGTAATATTTCTCTGTTGTTAAAGCGTCTTATATGGAGGAAACTTTGTGTCATGTGCAATCTTAAACCCACACTTGTCCAGATCACTAGCAAAAATGTTAATAGAGACTGTGTGGTATAATGAATAAAAAGAGCATTACAACAGGTGTACATACATGTAAAAACTATTTTCTGACTACCTGCTCCACTTTTGTCACTTTGTTAATTGCTGGAGATAAGATAATGAGCAAAACACATACAGCCTTTGTCCTCCTAGGGCTTTTATAGTCTAGTAGAGACTCAGTCAGATAACTAAATAAGCCGTAATAGAAAGAAAACTAAGTGTGGACATGAGGGGTGCTATGGAAGCTCATAAGTAGCACCTTATGTGTCTGGGATGGGGAAGGGCAGATAAGATCCTCCATATTCTGATTCCAGTTCTACCTCTAACTTGTGTGGCGTCTTTGTCATATCTCCTCATTTGGCCTCAGATTCCTTGTGAGTAAAATGAAGTTGTTGGGCAAGACAGTTTTCAACATCTTTTTAAATTAGTTAATACCTCAGTCTCATGTCTCAATATTATGATACCATGGTAGACTTTGAAGGCAGATACACCTGAGTATATCTGAGCGCCAAGTTACACATCTGCAAAATGGGAATAATAACTATTTCAGGATGCCAATGTGAGAATTAAATGAAATCAGACATACAAGGCTGAGATTACAGAAAAGTTTTAGGAGAAACATGTACCATTTTCCTTCTGTGACTTTTACAATTAATGGTAAGTAATTTAAAGCATTATTTTATAATAAAACATATTTATTATGAAGTAGAATGCAAAGTTTATGTGAATTTATAAGATAAACCAAAGGAATTTTCTATATCCTCCTGGACATTAGTAGCATTAGTTTATTCAGCTCTTAAGGCTATTTTCATAGAAAAATTTTGAGAAGAAGTTTGTGAAAATATCTAGAATGGTGCCTGGTTCATAATAGGAACTCAGTAAATGATGGTTATCAGAATCAGTACAGATCTGGGGAGTGCTCATCATTTATATTTTTTTCTAAAGTAATCTTCTTTATTTGCCTTTCTTAAAGTTGCTCTCCTGGTCCCACAACTTCCGTGTTAACTCATTTTCATTCTTCAGCTGTCTTTGGTGCATGATTTAAAAAAAAAAGTATTGAGAACCCAAATAAATGGCATCCTTTGGTTTTCCAATGGCCACATCTGTATTTACCTCCCAAAATAATTGTTGTAAATGAATCAAGATATGATGTTACTTACAGAAAATGTGTTGCCTTTTCCCCACTGGGCTGCACTGCCATTTGTATATTTGATCTCATATAAATTAAGGTGTTTGAACTCAAAACTAAGAATATTTCAGAACTACACTAAATTTATACAGCCCAATTCCTAGTGTTCGTGCAAAGGAATCTCATATTATGGACAAATATGATCCACAGATAATCCTCAAACCTTTCTTTAGCTGTTGTTTGAACACAGTTTCTCATCAGAAACTACATGCCAGAGGAGAAAAGTTGACTAAATTCACTTTTCATTCTCTCCATCAAGTCATCCCGGATTAACTCTATTATATGCTAATCACTCCTTTACTCCTAATTCCCCTGCCACTTAGGTTTTCTATTTTTTAATAATAGCATTTTAATGCAGTATGTTTTAAGTCAATGTCAGGTTTTTATATGCCTTATTTTTACTACCCCCAAGATATCACCAACCTCTATGCAAATATGAAATGTATTTTGAGGTTCTCTTTTGCTATATAGTCTTGTTATATACAATTTTTTCCATATAGCCTTGGTAATTTACTATTTTTGCACAATGTAGATGCTTAGTAACCTTCTGTTAACTAACTGTATACCTTCACGTGAGTGTGACCACACTAAAAATGGCAAAGGCATATCAGCAGGAAGGAAATGGAAAGGAATTAATAACAATAAGTACTCATGGGGATGAATTGCCCCCAAACTCAATTACTTCCTGAAATTAAGTATAGACTAACCCATCATTTCTGCTAAAGGAAGATGAATATCTATTGAAACAGAAAGGTAAGTTGAACTCTGTGGAAAGAAATCATTATTCTGAAATAGTCTGCCTTTACCATGAAGTGACAGTTCTCTAAAAATATATTACCTTTTTCCTACAAAAAAAGAGCCTTCATTCTTTTAGCAGTCAAGTGAGTTAATTTCCTTTCAGCTTTCTCAAAATCATTTCTAAACTTCATCTTAGTTTCTCCAATAAAGGCAGTCAACTCTGGAGGTATCTGGGTACATAGACTGACTTTAAAAAAAAAAAATCTCTAGAGGAGTTAAACATAAGGTTCTTTTGAAAGTAACTGGTTGGATTCAATCTAAATAGATTTATTTTTGACAGATACTTGAAGTATTTGTGACTGGTTAACAGCAGGAACTATAATAGATTTTGTAGTCTAACAGAAGCTGAACTTGAAAAATAGCCATTGATGATGAAAACCCATAGCTGAAGGATAATTAACCATTTTGAGTACCATAAAATGGGCAGAAAAGCCACTGTTAATTTATTACATCTTTTTGTCCCCATTACAAAAGACCCTTGGGTGCATTTACAAATACATAGACACCAAATATAACTAGGATCGCACCTGGGCTATTCAGCTTCTCCAAACTCATTAACTGAAAAGATATAGATTAATTGGAGTGAGTTCAGAGAAGAGTAACAAAAATGATTAAGGGGCCAGAGGGATTGATTTATGAGCAAAGATTAAAAGAATTTTGTCTATACAATTTAGCTAAGTGATGACTAAGGGGGAAGGGGGTGGGGAAACAACTGTCTGAAGGGTGTAAACACCAAGGAGAGAGAAGAATAATTTACTATGCAACATGAGACTATAACTAGGGCTAATAAGCTATAATTACCCACAAGAACAACAGAATAAATATTTCAGGGAAATTCAGAACCATAAGACCCCACCAACTTGTTTCTCAAGGAGACAGTCACAGACACTTACAACCATGGTCTCATCCAGATTAACAAGCATACCCAGTGTGAAATAATCATCTGATGCTAGGGAGCTCCTGCCTCCCTCCACCCTCTCCAAAGGTCTTGCCTTTTACATTATATTAAGGCTACTTCAAGTCCAGCCTAGTACACAGGTCTACACAATTTTGTCTTGATTGGTGCTGGTGGTTCTTTCAAAGTTCAGTTCCAATAGTGGCCATAGAAGAGCGCTTCCTTTAGGACTTAGCATGAATTCTATTGTAAAAATCAAATCTGAAGGTGAGAAAATCTTGGATTCTGTTTAGGATTGACAGTAAATCAACATGTATGTGTAACTGGGTCACCATGCTGTATAGTAGAAAATTGACAGAACACTGTTAACGAGCTATAATGGGGAAAAAAATCATTATATAAAATAAATAAATAAATAAGAATGATAAATTAAACTATCAAAAAAAGAAAAAAGAAATCATAGTGTGTTTCAAATCCCCAATAATGAACCTTCAAATGTGTTTAAGACATGTGTTTCATGTCTTAAAAAGTTCAATTTTAGCATTATCTGAAAGAAAAAAAGACACTAAAAATAAATCTTTGTAGGCCTTATGATTTGTGTAAACTTTGGAATGTGGTTCTTCAGAAAACAAATTAGTCTGTGGGTAACTGCAGGCTAAGTTATTTGGCTAATTCCTATTGTGCTATCATGACATTCCAGAACATTGCTGTTTAACTTTGCCAGATAAGATTTTGCATGTCGCTGCAGTGAAAGCAGTTTTTTTTTTTTTTTGTATGCATACTTTTCTTCTTCTTTTCCTTTGTGCTTGGAATCTTCCTAGGGTGATTCCACTCTGGAAATGTCATTTTCTTTTCCTTCACCTTTGCTTTGACAAGTTCTTCTGGTTTTATTTTTGGTTATATTTCTCTGTCCAGTTTTTTCCTAGATAAACAATATCTTAATGCAGTATTTTAAATAAAACTTTTTATTTTAAAGTAGCTTTAGATTTACAGAAAGGTTGCAAAGACAATACAGAGTTCTTATATACTCTATCCCAGTATCCCGTATTATATTAATACGTTACACTTGTCACATCAAATGAACTAATACTGATTATTATTAACTAAAATTCATATTTTTTATTCACATTTCCTTAGTTTCTACCTAATGTCCTTTTTCTCTTACAAGGTCCCATACAGATTGCCATAAGAAGGATCCCATACAGGGAGCTCCCTTCGTGGCTCAGCGGTTAATGAACCTGACTAGGATTCATGAGGATGTGGATTCGATCCATTGCCTCGCTCAGTGGGTCAAGGATCCGGCGTTGCCGTGAGTTGTGGTGTAGGTTGCATATGTGGCTTGGATCCTGCATTGCTGTGGCTGTGGTGTAGGCTGGCAGCTGTAGCTCTGCTTCGACCCCTAGCTGGGAACTTCCAGGGAAAGTATGGGTGCGGCCCTAAAAAGCCAAAACAAAACAAAAACAAAACAAAAATAGGATCTCATACAGAAGAACCCCAAGAGTCCTCTCTTGACAATGGCAATTTCTCAGATTCTTTTCTTTGTTTTCAGTAACCTTAACAGTCTTGAGGGGGTATTGCTCAGCTATTTTGTAGAAGGTCCCTCAATTAGAATTTGTGTTATGTTTTTTCTCATAATTAGACTGGGGTTACAATGTTTTGGGGAAGAAGACCACAGAGATAAAATGCCATTCTCAACACATCATAGTAAAGGTAGATACTATTAGCATGACTTTTCACTATTGATGTTAATCTTGGTCACCTGGCTGAACTAATGTTCATTGTATTTCTCTACTGTAAAATTATTAATTTCCCCCTTTTCATGCTGTAACCTTTGAAAGCCATGATGTACAGCCCAGTTTAGGGAGTTTTGCTCCACCTTTCCAAGGGTGAAATATCTACATAAATTATTTGGGATTCTTCTACTCCATCAATTTGTCACCCAGCTGTTTGCTTGTTTGCTTAATCATTTGTTTATATAAATATAGACATAAAAATGTTTACTTCATACTTTGGGTTATAATTCAATGCTATTTTATTTTCTTGCTCAAATTGGCTACTGGGAGCTCTTTCAGTTGGCTCTTGTGTCCATTTGACACTATTACCACCCATGTGGACTTTTATTAAATACTTCTTTATGGCACTGCAACATGCATACATATGTATATTTCCTTTTCCTATCAGTCCTGTCATTGGCCAGTTCTCCAACAATTCATGGTTCTTTTAATTGGATAAGGGTATTAAAAACCAAGATTTGTGTACTTGTTCCTGCTGAGGTGTCATTACTTCTAGACCTTCTCAGCTGACAGAGGAAAGAAATATGCATGTATATACTAGCCAGTATTTATATATATATACCTGTAAACAATTCTATATGTAACCATTTGTATCTATATTAAGCTAAACATGAGTTCATACTCATGTCTGCAACTCTAATCCATTACTATATGGATGATTCTAGCCTCCCCAGCTTGCCTATAACCTCCCAACTCCCATCCACTATCCATTTAGTCATCCAGTTCCAATACTCAACAGTGGTTTCAGAATTGTTAAAACATACCTCCATAGGGACAACTTTATCAAATAGAGTACATGCTTATATGTAAGTTTCTTTTGTCCTTAGTCTGAAATACTACTCATTTCCAGTTACTTAGGTCAGCTCTTTTCCTCTCCATCCCCTTCAATGAGGTTGTTTCACAATATGTAATATAGTTAGTTCTTTTGTCACGTTCTGCATTCCACCCTGAGATCAATCCCCCAGTGACTTCTTAAAGGACTTTTTAAATTTCACATGCATAAGATTCACTTTTTGTGCTATAAGCTCCTATGGGTTTTGAAAAACGCATAGTGTCATGTAGCCACCATTACAGTATCATCACGATGGTCTCACCACTCTAAAGAAAAACCTACGGTTTCACCTCTTCAACCTTGCTTCCTCCTCCTCCTAGAACCTCTAGCAACCACCCTTCCTGTTTACCATCTCCACAGTTTTGTCTTTTCTAGTGTTACATAAATGGAATAATGCAGTATGTAGCCTTAGCAACAGGCTTTTTTTTTTACCTAGCAAAAATATTTTACATTCATCCACATCTCTATGTGGCTTAATAGCTTTTTCCTTTTTTAAGTCACTGACTAGTAGTCCACTATACCACTATATGTAGGTATAGAGTTTGTCCATTTACCTATTGAAGGATATCTTGATTATTTCTAGCGTTTTATGGTTATGAGTAAAGCTGCTATAAACATTGCACATTTTTGTCTGGATATAAGTTTCAAATCAGTTGGGTAAATATTTAGGAATGCAATTGCTGTGTTGTATGTTAAGAGCTTTGTAAGAAACTTCTTAACCATTTTCTAAAGTGGCTGTACCATTTTGCATTCTCATTGGCAGTGAATGAGAGTCCCTGTTGCTTTGCATCCTTGCCAGCAATTGGTATTGTCAGTTTTTTTTTTCAATTTTATCCTTTCTAATGGGTGTGTAGTGGCAACTTGTTGTTTTAATTTGCATTTCACTAGTGACAATCTTACTCGCTTGTGATTGGTTACAATCTGAATGTTTTAAACAATAGTTTTCGTTTTACTGACCAATTTTCCCTTATTAGAATTGAAGGGAACAAATGCTTATAAAATGTTAGGCTTTATCTATATTGGAATTAAGTGTTTAAAATTCAGGCTACTACTATTTTATAAATGTGCAGATTTTGTGCTTCTGTATTAATTAGCTACAACATAAGCAAAGGAAGCATCTGCTAAAGTGAGTGTTAAGTCATTGGTGGCAGAGAATCAATTCAATGTGATTGTAGTGCAGAAAGTAGAGGGAATTTTCTAGTAAGCAAGATGTCTATAAGATAATTGTCTTTCTTCCCTTTATTTTCTCCCCTCCCTCTCTATCATCACCACACACACACACACACACACACACACACACACACACACGCACACATGCGCACACACACACACCCTACTTTTTATCCTTGCCTCCTGAACATGGAAATAGTAGTGAGAAAGACTAAAATGTACTCAATATATATGCAGCATGATTTCTTCTCGCTTTAGAACTGGAAATCCAGAGTAACTTTAATTCCTTTTTCTATCACAGTGACTCAGAGATATATAATTACTTATAAAATTATTAATTGCATCCTATTTTGATTGCCCTGTAACGCTATCTTAGGTCCTCCCTCTCTGGGTATGGCCAGTACTGCCATGTTGCCCCTATATCCTCTAAGCTGTAAACTTATCTTTCCCCCCTTGATCCCAATTATATCTTTATCTGTTCTGTGTGTCATTTCTTCACAGTCACTAGCTAGCAAAATTAAGTGGTTAAATCAATTTTATTTTAAATGTTAAGACAAACAATGCAACATTAATTGAACATCTACAGTGTACCAGGCACTTTCATACATGTTCTCATTTCATTCCCACAACAACCTCATGAGGTGAATGTATAGATGTATGTGTGACTGGCTCACTTTGCTGTACAGTAGAAAATTGACAGAACACTGTAAACCAGCTATAATGGAAAAAGTAAAAATCATTAAAAAAAAAAAACAATCCCATGAGGTAATGATTATTCCCATTTTACAGGTAAGAAAACTCAGAGGTAAGTAACATACTTTAATATGTTCATATATGCTATTCCCTCTGCCTAAATTCTGTCTCTATCAAACCACTAAAGCTTCAGAAGCTACTTCAGATGTTACTTCCCTAAGTGGTGGTCTCAGCACTGCCCATGTCAATTTTGAAAAAACTCTCCAAGTAATTTTGACACTTGACCCTGGTTTAGATCCATCTTGCTAAACTGTGACTCTGTAGAGGGCAAAGACCATATATTACTGTATTTGTAACCCTATTACATTGCATAGTATCTTACATTCCACAGTATTTTATAAGTGTTATTAAATGAATGATTTAGGGTTTTATGGAAATGCAGATATTTTTGTGTGAGTAGCACTGGATGGGTAGATTTAGAATCATTTGAATAAATTTATTCAGATAGTGCTAAATCTTTGGGGAGCAGTTGAAGTGAAAGGTGATAACTATGAATGGAACCCATGTAGACATCGGGGCAGTGATTTTTAAAGAGGATGCTTATCATTTTTATTTCCAAAAAATAGTAAAAATAACTATCTACTGTTCTCATAATGCAAGCTATAAAAGTATTCTGATTAAGTCTGTTTAGCTGGTGCAGATACACAGCAGATAATTGCACATCAGGGATACTTCCTTGGGAAATGGGTTGCCTTCGGAAATGGGGACTACATAAAGTCTTAAACATTTATTAAAGTAGGCATAGATTAAATTTTTAAATGCTATAAAATATACTGTAAATTTACAGTAAAAATGCTGTAGTAGGACTCAGAAGAGGTTTGGTAGCCTAGTATCCTTTACAAAAAGGAAATTCCTTGATGGTTCAAATCCCTTGCTTGCCTTGAGGTCTATTGTACTGAATGTTGCTATAAATCATTGTGCCACCACCTTACACTTAGAAGTTTCTTCATTCTACAGAACTTTTCATTATATGTTAAAGACGTGTTTTAGCAGAATTTGACCTTTATTGGCAAGAAGTAACACAAAACATTTCTAATCAACTCTCAAGCTGGATATGGCAGCATTTTCCACACAACTAGGTATTAACTAATGAGACATGATATTTCGCTATTATTTCAACAGATACTATTAGTACAAGTCAAAAATTGTGACTGGCATGTGCTTAAGGATCTTAGTACTAACATAATTCATCACATTTTTTATTTCTTAGAACTGGGCTCTGCATGGTCCAGTTTAATGTCAGTTGAAGACCCCAGCAAGATATCGTACAGCTGACTTGATTTGCCAAAGAAATTTGAAAACTTGTTTAAGGCTATTAAAAGCATTCTCGCTGGGTTTTGGCAGTGCTAGGTAGAACATCATGGAGCTGGTGTAATCAGAGAGTGAGCAAATGGTAATTTAAGTCCTTAGGCAAACATACAAATTTTGAAGCTAGAGTATTTCTAATTGCATGCCTAATGTTTGATTGACATGATTCTGAGGTTAGACAACTACCCCAAAGAAGCTGCTCCTGTGTTCTGATTGTTTACCAGTGACCCTCAGCTCCTTCACACAGAGCTCTGCCTTACAAACTGGCAGTGGTCTGCCAAGGTCCAACGTGCATCTTCCTGGACCATACTCTATGTTATAGAAAAATTCTTCATTGCATTTAAACATATATTGTAATAGAATGCAAAATTCCTCTAAAATGAGTGGGGAAGGCATTGGAAATGTGGGGAAACTTCTAAAGCAGTGCTCTGAGTTATAGCCACTTCTCTGGAATGCCCTACTCCTTTCACTTCAGCCTAGAAATCTTACTTTTCAAATGCCAGCTCAAAAGGCATGCACCCCAACCCCAAGCAGAATAACTCCCTCTTCTGTGATTTCATTGACTTTCCTCTATGACCTTACTATGGAATTCATGCCATTAATGTGGCTAGCTGTTTTTCTCCTTACTAAATAGATTATAAGCCTCGAAGAACAAGGTCTACAAGGTTCTTTATATCTCAGTGCCTTGAACACTATTCAACTAGAGCAAGTGCCTAGCAAACAGTGGATGGATAGAGGAAGGGATGGATCGATGGATGGATGAGTGGATGGACAATAGGACAGACAGACAGGAAAATGTCCATTAGTCAATGTCTGCCCACCTGAACAAGATTTTGGGCTCCACTCCTAATGTTTTAGTTGAGGTTTCTGAATATAGAACTAGGTAATTTACTATGGGTTGTTTTTAACTTATGCGTCAGTTACACTTTAATTTTTTTTTTAATGGGGGGAAAATGTGATTCACCATTCCAAAAGGCTCAGGAAAGAAAACCATATGATCATATCTATCAATGCAAAAAAATGGTTAACAAAATCCAGCAGTAATTCATGATAAAAACTCTCAAGCTAGGAGTAGAAGGGAAATTCCTCAAAAATCCTAAAATTAACATCATACTTTATGGCAAAAGACTGAATGCTTTCCTTTTTAGATTAAACAAGATAAGAATGTCTGCTCACATTTCTAGTCATTGTGTTAGAGGTTCTAAGCAATGCAATAAGGAAAGAAAAAAATAAAAGGCAACCAGTTTTGAAAGAAAATAAAACTGTCTTTATATACAGACAATATGATTATCTTTGTAGAAATTCATACAGAATCTGAAGCAACCACTAGAAACTAGTGAGTGAATATAACAAGTTCACAGGACACAGAATCACTATTTAAAAATCAATTTTAGGAATTCTCTGGTGGCCTAGTGTTTAAGGATTTGGCATTGTCACTGCTGCAGTGTGGGTTCAATTCCTGGCTCAGGAATTTCTGCCTGCTGCAGGCATGGCCAAATAAATTTTTTAAAAAATAAATTATATTCACATATACCAGAATAAACAATAAGAAATTGAGATTTTTAAATATATATATTTCATAATGTCATCAAATATATAAAATAATGTTAAGATGTCAGTTTTCCCCAACTTGATCTACCCCAATTTTTTTGTGGAAATCGACAATCCCATTTTAAAATTGATCTGTAAAGGCAAAAGATTTAGAATATCCAAAACAACTTTTTTTTACAGCTTCACTTGCAGCCTATGAAAGTTCCCAGTCTAGGAGTCAAATCAGAAATTCAGCTACAAGCCTACATCACAGCCACAACACCAGATCCCAGCTACATTTGTGACATACACCACAGCTTGTGGCAACACTGGATCCTTAACCACTGAGAGAAGCCAGGGATTGAACCAGCATCCTCGTGGACACTATGTTGCATTCTGAACCTGCTGGACCACAAAGGGAACTCCCAAAACAACTTTGAATAAAAATAAACTTGGTGCACTACCTGATCTCAAAGCTTATTATAAAACAACAGTAATCAAAAATACAACATTCTTAATGTAACAATGGTAGACTAAGGAATAGAATACTGAGCCCAGAAATAGACCTGCATATATATGGTCAATTGATCTTTAACAAAAGTGTAAAGCAAATCAATGGAGAAAGCATAGTTTTTCTAATAAAAAATCATGCTGGAACCTTTGGACATCAGTATTAAACAAAACAAAACAAAACAAAAAAAGCCAACCTTGACTTGAGTTCCCATTGTGGCTCAGCAGATTAAGAACCCAACTAGTATCCATGAGGATGTGGGTTTGAGTTTGATCCCTGGCCTGGCTTAGTGGGTAATTCAATTGGTCTGAGATGACAGCAACAGCTCAATTTTTAAATGGGTGAAAGATATGAACAGATACCTCAAAGAAGATATATGAAAATATGCCCAACTTCATTGATCATCAGGGATAAGCAAATTAAAACCACAATGAGAGAGTGCTACACACCTATTAGAATAGCTGAACTTAAAAAGACTGACTGTACCAAGTAGTGATGAGGACATGAGAAACTGCAACTCTTTATACACTTTTGGTGGGAATATAAAATGACACATCCACTTCAGAAAAGTTTGACAGTTTCTCATAATGTATAGTTACTATAAAACCAACAGTTCCACTCCAATGTCTTATAAGAAAGGAAAGCATATGTCCACAAAACGACCGACCGTGTACCGTGTACACCAATGTCTATAACAGTTTTATTTGAAGTAACTAAAAACTGGAAACAATCCACTATGTCCGTGAACAGATGAATGAATAAACAATTCTGTTACATCCATACAGTAGAATACTACGTATCCATAAAACAGAAAAGGTTGCTAATACATGTTATAACATGGATGCATCTCAAAATAATTAAGCTGAGTGAAAGAGATTGGACTCCCCAAAATATATATATTGTATGATTCCGTTTATATAAAGTTCTAGAAAATAAAAAACTAGTCAGTAGTAACAGAAGTCAGATCAGTGGTTGCCTTGGAATGCAGAGGGCATCAGAGACATGGCTGAGTAGGAAGCGAATATGAAGAAGTATGAGGAAGATTTAGAAGGGTAATGGATATCTTCATTCTTTTGATTGTGATGATGGTTTCACAGGTGTACATATGTACATACATATGTCAGAACTTAAGTCGTACCCTTAAATATGTGCAGTTTATTGAATCCGTATAAAACTATTAAAAGTAATCTTCATGGTTGAGAATGAAACTGGTTGTAACTTAATCCATAGTTTGCATTAAGAGAAAGGACGTAGGCTTTAGGGCACAGGTTGGGGGAAAGAGAGCTGGAATAAGAGAGACGGAAGCTATGCTCAGATGGCCTCTTGCCAGCACCCTTTTTCAGGTGAGGATTCTCAGAGGCTGTTTTGAGTTTAGTAGTGGCAAAAGATTCCTGTTTGAAAGTTCCTGGTTGGTTTTGAAGTAGCCAAGTAGTACATGCATGTGGTTTTTAAAAATATGAACTATGTACATAAAGGCTTATAATGTAAGCAACATTTAATTGTTCCAACCCTCCCTACTCCCAGTTCTAATCCTCTAAGATTATTACCTTTAATTCTGTTAACTTTCTGTTTAGTTCTTCTGGTGATAGCTTCCATATATAATGCTATTACTTGATTTATCTATTTTAGACTGTATCTCTTAATTTTCTACTGTGATAAATGAGTCTTTCCTTCAATTATTCTACTCAATGTAGTTAACGTGCCTTTTAGTCTCTCTGTTTGTTTGTTAGAGAAGTATACTTAGACCTTTATTTCTTGTTCCATAAACTGTGGACAGTATCTCTTAACTCTTATTTGTAAGATGAGGCCATTAGTTCTTCCCTTTATCTCTTGTCTTTTCTACCTACTAACTCTTGTCATTTGTTCTTTTACTTTTCACATTGCCAAGAGGCATAACATTTATGTTTTGTTTTTATCTATAATTAAGTATCTCTATAATTAAGTTATCCTGTGCTTTTGTAATTGGTTATTTTTGAAAGTTGAAAATCAGTATGCAGTGTTTATACTATTGCGGCTATTTAAAATTTTTCTCTCTTGTGTCAAGAGTTATGAGAAACTTAACATTTCTTAATCCATATGACATTTTGTTTTTTCTGGATTTTCTAATTGCCTTTATTTTTCTCATACTGTCTGTAGTATCCATAATTTCTCTAATTTCTTAAAGGTGTGTAGAGTCTTGAACACCTACCTCCTCCAGAAAATAAATCTGGATTCTTCCCTCCTGGAGCCCTCCTTCCTTCCATTTGGGCCAAATGCTCCTTAGGTCTATTGTGTAGTTGTCATCCTTGGACTTACTTTTATTAGTCTCTACCTTTAGGTTCACAGTTTTCAGACTCCAGTGTGTATCTCTTTCTTTACTCTCTCATTTTACTGGAATCTATTCCTAAAGCACTTCCTAGGAAAGGGGTAAGAAGGGAAATTTGAATCTTTGCAATCTGGAAATGGCCTTGGGTTTTTTGTTTGTTTGTTTGTTTTTGTTTTTGTTTTCATTTTTTGCTTTTTAGGGCTGCACTTGTGGCATTTGGAAGTTCCCAGGCTAGGGGCTGAATCAAAGCTGTAGCTGCCAACCTACACCACAGCCACGGCAATGCAGGATCCTTAAACCACAGAGCAAGGCCAGGGATCAAACTCACATCCTCATGGATACTAGTCAGGTTTGTAACTTGCTGA
This sequence comes from Sus scrofa, assembly GCF_054392235.1. Taxonomy (NCBI): domain Eukaryota; kingdom Metazoa; phylum Chordata; class Mammalia; order Artiodactyla; family Suidae; genus Sus; species Sus scrofa. The sequence goes on from NC_139401.1 coordinate 65,997,902, forward strand.
GCCACAACAGGAACTTCAGAAGTGTGTGGGTTTTTTTGTTTGTTTGTTTTTGTTTTTGTTTTCATTTTTTAAAAATACTATTGAGCTCAATTTACAGTTGGCTACAAATAAAACTGTAGGTTCAAAATAAGTTTTCCTAAGAACTTTGAAGGCATTTCTCTAACACCCAGTATTGCTGATGAGGTGACCAATTTATTCTAATTCTTCTTCCTTTAACTGTTAATGTTTTTTGTCTCTGGGAGCTCTCAGGATCTTCTTTTAATCTTTGAAGTTCTGAAATGTCATAATGTGTCTAAGAAGTTGACCAAAATGGCTGGATACCCCAAATATGAAACCTGTAAGCCCCACCCATATACACAAAGCCATTTTGCTAAAGAGGACCTCTAAATTCCAGAATGTGGAACATCAGTGCTCTAAGCACTAATGCCCATACTAGATAATTCAGTTGGTCTGAGATGACAGTCTCTTTAGAGAAGAATCTTATGGTTTGGGGTGGGGGACCAGGGGAGTTGAGAATAAACGCCTGGAGTTCCCATCGTGGCCTAGCGGAAGTGAATCTGACTAGTATCCACGAGGATGCAGGTTCAACCCCTGGCCTTGCTCAGTGGGTTAAGGATCTGGTGTTGCTGTGAGCTGTGGTGTAGGTCACAGACGTGGCTCGGATCTGGCATTGCTGTGGCTGTGGTGTAGGCCAGCAGCTCCAGCTCCAATTCGCCCCCTAGCCCGGAAACCTCCATATGCTGCTGCAGGTGTGGCCCTAAAAAGACAAAAAACAGAACAAAACAAAAAAGCCTGAATACCAGGTGATCTATACACAGGGGCAGGAGATAATTATTCAACACACAGGCTTTCAATGAATTTCTCACCTTCTCCCTTATTTGGCATTTCCAAATTTCGAACTTCTCTGGGGTCCTACAGAGCAGACCTGCATCCTCCAGGTATAAGCCCCTTCTGTCATTTTCTAGGCATTTATCAGTCAGCATCCTATACACTTTCTTTCTTTCAGAAACATATTGAAATCTCTTTACTACTGATTCCCTCTCTTAGTCTCTTCATTACATCTGTTTTTACTTGCTTAATGGGGTGTTAGGAAAGAGAGGAGCTAAAATTGGTCAGTCAGCCACCTTGATCCAGATGTCTATATGCTGTCAAGTTTTAAAGTTTGTAAATTTTTAATGGCCTGTTGAGGGGGTAGTATTTGTAATTAGGAGCAATTGGCTATAAATTGAACAAACCCATATTGTTTACCCATTAATAGAAATTAAAAGATTCATTGGAGTTAAAGCTCTGTGAAAGAGATTAGTAGACAGCACTGCATTCTCCAATGCTCTATGGAATGATGCCTTCAGTCCCTAAAGTAACAGTCAAACAATGGATATGCCTAAAATTAACTTTAATGAATAGAGTATTTTGCTATACTTCATTTCATTTGTTTATATTTTATCCTAATTTCTTTTTTGAGTGGGCAGCTCTGTTAAGATGCTGTAGAAAAGATTTACGAGACAATACGCAGCATGAGGCTTCCTTCACTCATTGTCATGGTCATAGGCAAGAGTCAGGAATTTTCCTCTGAGAAAAGATTTCCATAGAAACACCTAATGCTGAATTCTAATCAACAGCCATATTTTTAAAAATTGTTTTTTTCTCTCACTTTTATAGCTCCTGAAGCAGTATTGGTCTACCATTATGTCACATAAGCAGTTGTTTTGTATTTACTTCAAGGGAGGCCCTGGCCACGCTTGGATACAAGAGGCACTAAAATGCCACGTTATCTAAGGACAGCATCGCAGCTTTAGACTTATCTAATCTCACAGTCCAATGGTCTTCTTGGCCTTGCAGTTTTATTACCAGTCCTTTTCTGCCCTTGGTAATTGCAGTTTTACAATGTTTAAAGTTCTGGACTTGGGTCCCAGGCCTTTTCCTTTTTCCCCTAATCCTCAGGTTTGTGCTTCCCAGGCATTTATTGCAGGCTGAATCTCTGCTGCTTGTATCACCACTGTTGACCAGTCTGCTCCTAAGATGCTTGTATCTTAGACTCTCCTTTGAATTCAATTTATAGTAGTTACACCCTATCCTGCCTGACCTTTCCCTTTAAGATTCACATTTTAGGAGTTCCTATTGTGGCTCAGTGGGTTAAGGACCTGATATTGTCTCTGCGAGGATGCGGGTTTGATCCCTGATCTTGCTCAGTGGGTTACAGGTCCAATGTTGCTATGGCTATGGTGTAGGCCTGTAGCTTCAGCTCCGATTCAACCCCTGGCCCAGGAACTTCCATATGCTGCAGGTGTGGCTGTAAAGAGGAAGAAAAAAAAAAAGAAATTCACTTTCTATACTCAAATTCCCATGAGCCAGTCTGGGATTAATGGTCCACTGGCCACATGTCTATGTTCATATCCTTGTTATCCACCCAGCCCCATTGGTATGTTTGGATCATTGTTTCTAGCCTTTCTTTCATTATGAGCCCTAGCTATAATAGTTGAACTTTTGTCTAAAATATATTTCAGCATCAGCTTAAACTGAATATGATTCATCTTTCCCTAAAATCCTTCTCACTGCTTAATTTTGTTGTAATATTTAGAACATTTTTGCCCTCTTAGAATCAATAGCCATCTGTTTCTTAATTTGCTTCTTACCTCTGCTCCTGTTCCCCTCCCCCTCAAGTTCAGCCTGTTACATCTCTCTTTTACCTGCTAACTCACTTTTACCCTTCCTCCATCCTTTTTTATGTTCTTTTGGTTGTGCCCACAGCATGCAGAAATTCCAGGGCCAGGGATGGAACCCACGCCACAGCAATGACAATGCAGGATCTTTAACCCTCTGAGCCATCTGGGAACTCCTCCATCCTTGATCTTGAATATTATGGGCAACATGACTTAGAGGTAGTTTATGTGGTTTAGGTCTCCACTGGGAACCAGAAGGGATTTCACAGAATGCTAATGATTGTGACATTTCGGCCAAGGGAAAAATTCTAATTTTAACGTGTACAAGCAATCTCCTTTTGGTCACAATGCTCCTCTAACCTGCACTAGTCCAGCTTTGTAAAGGTAAACTGCAACATTATTATAAAATTTTCAAGAGTCACTTAAGAACTGTTAATTAAGAGGATATATTTAAGCTAATGTTTTCTGAGTCATGAGCTCAGTGTTGGTTGAAATGGTTTTACCCTGGTGCTTATATAATAAGTTCTATAGGGTAATGTATAAACTGATTCTACTGACATAGCAGTAGCCTTCAGTGGTCTCTAAGTACTACAAGTGGAAGTATATATTTCTCCTTACTTAAACTTTATTTTATTTTATTTTTTTTGTCTTTTGTTGTTGTTGTTGTTGCTATTTCTTGGGCCGCTCCCGCGGCATATGGAGGTTCCCAGGCTAGGGGTTGAATCGGAGCTGTAGCCACCGGCCTACGCCAGAGCCACAGCAACGCGGGATCCGAGCCGCGTCTGCAACCTACACCACAGCTCATGGCAACGCCAGATCGTTAACCCACTGAGCAAGGGCAGGGACCGAACCCGCAACCTCATGGTTCCTAGTCGGATTCGTTAACCACTGAGCCACGACGGGAACTCCTAAACATTAGAAGTATGGGGAATTATATCAAATAAGCAGATTCACCCAAGGAAGGCAGTGACATCCAGTATATTTTGCTGCCCTTTTTATTCAAAATGTCACTACTGGGAGTTCCCGTCGTAGCGCAGTGGTTAATGAATCCAACTAGGAACCATGAGGTTGCGGGTTCGATCCCTGGCCTCGCTCAGTGGGTTAAGGATCCAGCATTGCCATGAGCTGTGGTGTAGGTCACAGACGCGGCTCAGATCCTGAGTTGTTGTGGCTGTGGCGTAGGCCGGCGGCAACAGCTCCAATTCGACCCCTAGCCTGGGAACCTCCATATGCCGTGGGTGCCGCCCTAAAAGGACAAAAGACCAAAAAAAAAAAAAGTCACTACAGATTTCACCCACACGTGTAGGGAGCAAAGACTAAATCTTCAACCAAAAGCCCTTTCTATATGACATATATACACACTGCTTTTTGACTTCTGGCTGCAGCTGCTATTTTTAGAGCCTGTCACTGTCTGTATTTCTATCAACTTGTTGTCAGCTAAGAGTCTTTGCCCAAAAAGTTTCCCAATTCCATACTGTTGCATTCCAAGCTGGTCTCTGCTGCTGTTTTCCCAAGCAACTATGCAACCCACAACTATGTCATGTTATTTGAAGCTATGCTTCACTGCCTCCTTTAGAGTCTTTCTTTGGCTACCCCTACGTATGGCTATGCCATGAAGCTCACCATACCAAAGATGCTTGGGTATCTTTCTATCATAGCATCTCTGCACATGTCAGCAATGAACATTGTTTTAATGTTCATAGACCAGCTGACTTCCAGAATCTCAATAGTGGTGGTCCTCTCTTGCCATTTCACATTAAGCATAACTCCACCTGTGGCAATAAAACAGTTCAATCAGGTAGTTTGCCATCTGTGGCAGGTATGAATTTCAAAGTCATACAAAAGCTAGCACAACTTGCATTGTCCATTGATGAGAGTCAAATTAGTAATTGTCTATTTTTCAGCTCTGTTCTGGCTGTTCGGAATGGGGCCGAAGCTAGAAAAAAGATCATCAGAGTAGAGTCCATTTTCCCCCTTTGCGTTAGTAGTTGTGTGTTTAAAATAACTCATCTTTCTCCCTAATGTGTATCTGAAGCAGATTTCACCTTATCCAGAGTACAATTCCACACAGGTTCTCAACCTACAAATATAGCTGCCTTTGAGCAGCTTACTACTACCAATGGGAGAGAGAAAAAATTATATTAAAGATCTATAAGCCATTATTTCATGTGTTAAATGATCTATACAGCCCAAAAATAGGAAGAAAAGCCAGATATTGAACTGATCTGCAGTGTAATTTCTTGCAATGCCACACACTATGGTAATCTCCTCAAATAAAGACACTGTTCTTTTTTATTTTGCTTTCTACTTTACATTGTGCTTTTTAAATCAAACAGCCTAGAGAGCAGAGTTCAGTGACTGCTTTTAGCTCTATGTGAAAAATGTCCTGCTTAGCTTCCTTGTTTAGTTTACTACATAATTTCAATCATCATTAGATATATTTACAATAGGGGATGGGTGTCCCCAGCACTCACACCAGAGATGGCCAAGGTGCCAATTTCCTTTGGCATTTGGGCTGATTGCTGCCCCCTCTACCCTGACCCCTCTGATGGCAGCTCCCCCGGGTTGCTGTCTGTCATCAGTGTTGGGTGTTCTTGTGTGCTCTCTCTCAGGAGCTGGCACACTCCATTCAGCAGCCGCACATACTGTGCTTCCCTTCTTTTCACACTGCTTTTAATACCTTAATACCTCCTGTTATGTAGCGCTGTCATTGCACGACAAAGCAACTCAGGGTTATTTGGGTGTTGTCTGTATGTTAAAGATAGTGTCTGGTTCAGTGCCTTCCATGTGGTAAGTATTAAGTGTTTGTTCAGCATACAACAATGCCCTGAGTGACCTCTCCAGACCTTTTGTTGAAAATCAGGGCATGTTGAGTGAAGGGTTCTTAGGAGATTGAAAGTATATTCAATGCCAACATCTATATTCATTTTATATCCATGACCATGACATACTCATCAAACTAGTTTGGGCAACCCAACTTCACTCATTGGTACTGGAATGCTCACATGTTGCTATGGTGGAATCATTTGGAGATTTTTGTTAAATATCCCAGGGTATAAATGTTTTGATTTGATTTGATTTGAAGGTCCCAGCTGATTGCTGGTGGGCGGTGATAGTTGTTGCAATAAGAAAAATAGATTTATTCAAAACATTGAAAGAGAAATCTTTTTTAAAAATTAGGTGATTTGCCAATTTTAGAAAGCCTGGTAGGTACCTGCCTCTTGATGGGAGAGATGAAGCACCAATTTCTATAAACAGATTAACTCTAGGAATGACAGGATAAAAGGTGAAAAACACTATCTATGTGAGAGCCCCGTTTTACCAGTGGCAAAGGAGGACTTAGTTTTTTCAGTCTCCAGATAAGTAACCAGTTGAGGAATGAATAATATAGCCATTTCTGCAAATGTGGTTCAAGAACTACCTGCATCAAAATCCCATAGTGAGCAAGTTGTAAAGTCAGATTCTCATGTCTCACTTCAGCTTACTTGATCTAAATTCGGGGAGAGGAAGGCCCAGAATTCTACATTTTAATGCCAAGGCCCAGAACTCTACATTTTAACACTCATGCCTGGTGATTCTGATGCACACTAAAGTTTGAGAGCCACTGCCGTGTAGAATCTCTCACTCCTAAGATCCATTCGACTTGATTACTCACAGCAGTGTAATGTGTCCTTAGTCTACCTCTCCATGGTTGATCCTAAGAAATGTGGTCCAGTTTGAGAGAAATAAAATCCCGGCTTAATGGAATGGAGTACTGATAGTCCTGTCATTCTTTTGACAGATAAATCCTTAACAGGGGCCTATGAAGATGCAAGCAATAGGGATACAAATATGGACAAAATGTGGCCTCTACCCTCAAGAACCTTATGAGTAATTTTCTATGAATCATCTAACACAATCAAATACATTACCATGGAATGTAAAGTGAATCAAATTTATTCTATGTCATGGTAAAACGTGGGGGGATTACTCAATAATTTTGTGGGTTGAGATATTAGAAAAAAATGTTTGTAGCAATATCTGGAGAGTTACTCACAATAATGGATGTATCCCTCGTCTCACTATTAACGAATTGTTTCCAGCTGAGATCCCTGTCATTTGCAGGTGCTGTTTACCATGTAATTCTACCATAGGAAACAAGGGCGTAATCAGTTAATAAAGTGTAAAGAATTAGATTTTTTTTCCCTTGAGCAAAATGCCTGGCTGTGGCCAACATTCCTAATGCCTCCTCCTTTGTGCAATAGGAAAGCAATATTGGAAGAGAGAAGACTGTTTTCTTCATATTCTACAACTTGCCTCTGGAGGCCATGCTAATGAATGAAGAACTCAAGCTAGAATTCCAGACTTTTTGTGCAAGCGGCCACTTTGTGTCTTTACCATTACACTACACAAAGGATAGTTTTCCTTCCTACCTCTAGTTGAGACTCAATAAGGGCACAGTGAATAGGGATCTTCTTTCAGTTTAAGCAGTGTTTGGTGTTGTTTTCATTGAGAAAATAGAAACTATGTTCTATTGAAAGCATTTTCATATACAGGCAGTCTCCTTCTAATGAATACTTGACTTATGAGTGTCCCATACTCATCAACATCCTCTCTTAAAGGACTTTGAGCTATTCCTAGTACCCATGCAAGCTGGAGTTGTTTCTGCTGTCTGCAGGAGTTGGTTTCTCCCTCAGCCCTCCTACTCTGGGAACCTGAGTTCTCAGAAGATCCCGTTAGACCCTTTGGAACAATTCATATGTAAGCACATTCTCCTACTGCTGCCACCAGGACACAAAAAGGTGCTAGAAGCCCTGCCAGAATCCCCATCAGAGCTGAGCCCATGAGGGAATACCAAGAGTATAAAGAAGATTCTGGAATTGTGGTTGTGATGTTTGTGTTTCAACATTTGTGTTTCAAGAATTCCTTTTCCCTAGAAATAGCATTATACTGTATTAACATACCCACGTAAAACTCAGTTATCTGATGGATTCACCTAGCCAGGCCATAGCCGGGAATAAGCAGTAAACAAATGGCCACTAAGCCACCAAGAATATGTATCTTACTTATTGGAAAAGCCATTCAAAAACACATTGACTGACCAGAGTTCCCTTCTGGTGCAGCAGGTTAAAGATCCGGCATTGTCACTTCAGCAGCTCTGGTCACTGCCGTGGTGCAGGTTCGATCCCTGGCCCAGGGAACTTCCACATGCCGTAGATGTGGCCAAAAAAAAAAAAAAAACCCTGATTGCTTATTTATTCTGTTTGTACATGATTCTAATTAGTTTTAATGAGATGTCAAACGTATAGGAGATTAGAAGCAGCACATTATAAGAGACTGGAAAACATGTTACAAGGTAAGGGACAAACAAAAGCACTAAAAAGAAGTTTAAGAACTTAGGAGTTCCTGTCGTGGCACAGCGGAAACGAATCCAACTAGGAACCATGAGGTTCTGGGTTTGAGCCCTGGCCTTGCTCAGTGGGTTAAGGATCCAGCATTGCCGTGAGCTGTGGTGTAGGTTGCAGACTCGGCTCATATCTGGTGTTGCTGTGGCTCTGGCGTAGGCCAGCAGCTACAGCTCCAATTCGACCCCTAGCCTGGGAACATCCATATGCCGCGGGTGTGACCCTAAAAGTACAGAAAGACAAAAAAAAAAAAAAAAAAGCTTAAGAACTCAAAAGCCAACCACAATGAAACACTCCTTCACAAGCATGGTTAAAATTAAACATATTGACAATATCAAGTGTAGTGATGATGCAGAGCACTGGAAAACTCATACATTGCCAGTGGGAGTACAAAATGGTACAGTCACTGGAAAATAGTTTGGCAGTTCCTTACAACAAATACTTACCATGTAACCCAGAGGTTTCACTTCTATGTGTTCACTCAAGAAAAATGAAAGCATATGTCCTCACCAAGACTCATACATAAATGCTTATATCAGCTTTATTCTTTGTAGCCCCAAACTGTAAATAAGAGGGAAAGGCATTAAAAAATTATAGTGTATCTATATAATAAAATACTACTCAGGAAGAAAAAGGACTGAATTACTAATACCCACAACTACATGGGTGAGTCTCTCAGACATTATATTGAGGGAAAGAAACAACACACAAATCATATGATCGTATTGTGTGATTCCATTTATGTGAAGTTGTAGAATGGGGAAAACTAGGCTCTGGTGATAGAATCAGAACAATGGTCGCCTAGGGTTGGGGTGGCACTAAGGAATGACTGGAAAGGGCACAAGGGAAAATTCTAGGGTGATGGAAATATTCTATATCTTGATTTGGGTGGTGGTTACAAAGGTATGTACATTTTTCAAAACTATTCATTTGTATGCTTAAAATATGTGCATTTTATTGCATGTAAATAATAGCTCAAATTTTCATAAGGCACAAAATTTACAAAGGAAAAAAATCCTTCTGAAGATCCCCCTGCTACAGGATAAAACTTTAATTTCTTAACATGATCTGGCCTTTGTTTAATGTCTCTTGTCTCATTCCTCACCATTTCTTCCTCTTATTTTGTCACTTGTATTTCCAAAAACTGCTATTCTCTCTCTTTCCTCTAAACCTTGAAACACAATGTTCCCTTTACCTGGGATTCCTTTTCAGTTTCCCATTCATCACTAGATCCTTGGCCTCCTTCAGAACTTACAGAAGTTAACACCTCCTCCAAAATGCGGTGTCCACTCCCAGTCTGTATTAGGTTGTTTTCCTCTTGCTCCCAGAGAACTTTATGCTTCTCTGTAATGTAATTGTAACTTAAAAAAAAAAAAACACCTTAAAACCATAGTGGACTGGGGCCATTTAATGTATAGGCAAATATCCTTTTACATATTCAGTAAGCCCTGAGTGAAATCATACATTGTAGGAGTTCCCTTCTTGAGTCAGCAGTTAACGAACCCAACTAGGATACATGAGGATACAGGTTCGATCCTCAGTGGGTCAGGACTCTGGCATTGCCATGAGCTGTGGTGTAGATCGAAGACACGGCTTGGATCCTGCATTGTTGTGGCTGTGGTATAGGCCAGCCAGCAGGTACAGCTCTGGTTTGACCCCTAGCCTGGGAACATACATATGCCACAATTGCAGCCCTAAAAAGAAAAAAAATCATATATTGTAGACTAATTCCTATCCAAAAAGCTGAAGTTTCAGCAAAGTTATCAAGAAGACTCTTCTATCTATGATGACTTGTTCCTCTAGAATTGCAAATGATGGAGATTTTATTGTCAATAGCAGTTTGGGATTGCATTATTACTAGTATGATGGTTTATGTATATTGTGGATTAAATAACTTTCTATGGGCTTAATGTGGAAACCTGGCCAGATGTTATTATTTTGATTCCATGGGAAAGTGCATTTTACATTCTGGTCAAGTGACAGAAATGTTGCTCAGTTGAACCATGTAAAATTGCTGATATTCAACCATTTTTGACCTACAAAGATGGCAGTTTCATATGATTTGATCTAAATGTTTTGAGGTGCAACCCTATAGCAGTTGGAGATTACATTTATTGATTGATTATGTTTTTAATTCATGAATATATTCTGGAATATGCTAATGTTATATATTAAAGCTGTTGGGTATAATTATTCTATGTAAACAGTAAATCACAGGATTTTGAACAATGTTTGTGTAGACTGTTAAGGCTTTCTTGAATGCTACCTATTTTTTTCCCAATTAATCAGAGATGTTGCAGATGTGACGATTCTGGAATTGTTTATTTTTTGAACCAACACTCGGATGAAAATGCAGATTCATTTTTTTTTCTTTTCTAACCTCCAAACTATCCAACCAGTCTATTTTTAATATTAATTTTAATGATAATAATAGCTAGCATTTACTGAGTGCATATTACATGCTGAGTACTGTGCAAACCCAACAACTACTTTATGAGCAAAGTACTATTATTATCCCTATTTATAGATGAGGAAATTAAAGCTTGAGTAACTTGCCCAAGGTTACACAGCTATAAGTGGCAGAGTCGGATTTGGAATCACTTTCAGTCCTGCTGCTCTGTCCGCTGTTTACCTCAAGCATTTTTTTAACCACAAAGAAGCACTCATGTGGGAAGATTATGATTCAATTCAGCAAGTATATATTTAAGCTGTGATTATCATTAGTGAAACCAGGCCCATTCACATATGAAACTTGTTTGTATTATTATGAGAGATCATCATAAGACAGTAGAAGGACCAAGTACCAAAATGAATCTCACAGACCATAAGTGCTGTAGAAGTATAAGAAAGGGAGAGAATAATTGTCCACTTTGTCATGACTAACTCCCAGAAGCGTATTGACATAAATGGTACCATCCAATCATAATTGGATGCACAGCATTCTGGGAAAAATTCAAAAGCTCAGCATAAATAGGAATGTGGAAAAATAATGAAGTCCAAGAGGAAAATACCAAACTCAAGTCTCATTCTGGGAAGACATCAGAAAGGGAGGTTAGAAATCAGAAAGGGAAGTTAGAAATCATTCTGGGAAGACATCAGAAAGGGAAGTTAGAAATCTATGACTAGGTTGTCTGGACCCCAGAAGTATATGGAGAAATGGGATTTGAAGGATCACTCATTAGATATTTGGGGCAGAAGAGAGTGGAATTCAGAGATTAACCAAAAGTTCATGCCTACATGATTGGAATAATAATAGTATCAAAAATAAAATAATTTGTACAATGATAGGAAGGATGGGCTCAGGTCTTAGAAACTGAATTTAAGACAATGATAGATGTCTACAGAAAAAGTTTTTTATGTTGACTGGAGTCAACCTTTGACTCATGAACTTATTATTTTTCAGCTGGCCCTTCTGAATTACTTCATCCCTGAAGAAAAGTCATACTCTGAAGAGGAAAGTAGGCGTGTTCGCCGCAATAAAAGAAGCAAAAGCAGTGAAGGAGCAGATGGTAAGTCTACTTCTATGATCTTTTATCACATATCAGTTAATGAGAGTACCCTTCTGAGAACTACTTTCTTAAGTGTGCTTCACCATTTCATATATTGCCCATATCCCCAAGGTCATGGAAGAAGGTTTTCCGGCCTAACCTACCCAACCTACTCTTCTGACATAGAACCAACTCTACAAGGATCATCTTTCCACAAACCCCAGATACCTTCATTCCTTTCACAGTATGTCTGAGAGCCATAGTAGTATTTATACTCTCACAATCACCCTCCATAAAGACCTTATCTCTCCTGGGGACATGCTATATCTACTAAGGCCATCAAGAAGATTCCATTCCTTCTGTTCTTGGAATTGACAGTGTGTTGTGCCATGGTGGTGCTTACATGATGTGTTAAATCCAATAATAATTGTGTCAATGTTAGTATCAACTACCATGCTAATATATGAACTAGAGCTTCTAGAACTCATCTATAAATTCCTTGAGGGAGGGATTCATTTTTCTTTTATAGCCCCAGAATCTAGCCTAGTAGCTAGCAAAATTTTGGTGTTTGTGATACAAATTAATGATATTGATTATCCTTTCAGCTAGGTTATGATGTGCCATGAAAACCATCCCTATTGAGAATGAAACAGATTCAAGTTAACTATCAATGCTTTTTGTGGGGTATAGCAAAATGTTGAGCTAGCAGCTCCTGTGCAGAGTCTTTGAATTGCTCTGTTTCAACATCATTCTGTCAATTGACAGAATGCTACCTCTTTGGCACAAGAGTTTATAGAATGCATAGCTCTGGGCTGCTGCAAAGCCATCTGGATTCAAAGATAACATGTGTCTGGCTAAAATCTGCCAAAGAAACATGACTTGGGGGGGGTTCCAAAGCAATATGACTTTATGAAGATGAAAATGAGATTTTTTAAAAGCTGACATTTGTCAATGTAAGTAATGGCCAGTGATGGAAGCTGTTCCAAAAGACATGAGCAATTGAAGAAATGGGGCCAGGATTTTGTCAGTGAGGACAAGAAAAAGTAAAACTGGAGGAATTCTGAAACGTATCTCAGAACAAGGACCTATAATAAAGAAAAGTGAGTCAGGAATAAGTTTAGTAGGGTGTTTCTAGTCAGTGGAGGTAGCAGCAGCTTTGAGCCCTTGAGTCAAAAACTGGACCAGTGGGGCCATTCTCTAGAGCAGATAGTTTGCATACAATCAGTGGTCAAGTTCAAGCCCAAGAAATGTGGTCTGTGAAGTAATAGACATCCATCATTCACATGCTGCCTATAGCCAGGTCTTCAGAAAATTTTGTGAAAGCTGAGAACTGAGAATTAAGGCCCCTTTCCTCTCCTTATTATCTTATTCTTTGATGCATGTAGGTCTTTTCACCTTTGACTCTTCCCCTGAGCTACTTCCAGTACCACCAAATCTTTCATATTCCGATTGCTAAGGAAGAGAGAAGAGCAATATCCCTTCTGTAGTGGGCATGGTCTTCGCTTCCTCTCCTCGGGGGAAATCTAATAGCTTCTAAAGTTTACCTCTTCATCTGGCTTCCCACGTTTTCTTGTGAAGAAGGCAAACTGCTTTATTTGGATATAGCTACCAGCATCTCTGGTACTGCTCTTCCTTACAGTGTTTATTGTTTTGATACGAAATAGTTTTTCCCTCTGGTGAAGGGCAAAGCCTCTCTTATTAATTTTTAGCACTTCTTATCAGATTCCCTCCTGGCTTGATACTCTTGTCAGTCACTAGTCCCTTGTCACTTTGTGCCAGTGCCAAATTTCTCATGTAATCGCAGATATTTTCTTTAAGCAGTATAGCTGAGAGGAATCCAAACGCCCCTTAGAGTTAGGAGTATAGAATGCCTGGGGGGTGGGGGAGAGAAGAGTGTCCTGGGATTTGATTAGATCTCCATCCTTTCACCTGGGAGGTTATAGAATCATTTCTATAACCCATGAGTTTAAGGGTGATGGGCCAATACAAATCTCCTTTACTTTTGAACCATTTCTGTTACACTGTGGAGTGTATGCTAATTTATTCGATACATTCATCAAATATTTACTGAGAATATATAGCAGCTTCTATAACACTAGAATGAAAATGCCGTAAGAATATTAATGTTTGTTTACTTATACATCCTCATTGCCCAGAAAAGGACCTGGCACACAGTAGACCCTCAATAAATATTTCTTGATGCCCTCGAAAAGCTTAACTTCCAGTGTAAAGAGACAGACAATAAAATTGTGATAATAGGAGTTCCCATCATGGTGCAGCAGAAACAAATCCGACTAGGAACCATGAGGTTGCGGGTTCGATCCCTGGCCTTGCTCAGTGGGTTAAGGATCCAGCGTTGCCATGAGCTGTGGTGTAGGTTACAGACGAGGCTCGGATCTGGCATTGGTTGTGGCTGTGGTGTAGGCTGACAGCCGTAGCTCCGATTTGAACCCTAGCCTGGGAACCTCCATATGCCAAGGGTGCGGCCCTAAAAAAAAAGCAAAAAAAAAAAAAAAAAAAAAGTTGTGATGATAAGTGTTGTGGAGAAAAATATAACAGGACCAAAGAGCAAGAGTATGATAAATATGCTGTAAAGTGATCAGGGAAGATCCCTCTAATAAGGGAGCCTTTGAGAAGAGACCTGGTTGAAATGAAGGTGTGAGCCATGTGAATATTTGTGAGGAGCAGGTGGAAGAGAGAAGAAACAGCAAATACAGATGTGCTGAAGCAGAAGAATGTTTAATATGTTTCAGAAAGATCTGGCTGGGAGCAGAGTGATTAAGAGGGAGAGGGGAGGAGATAATATAGAAGGGCAAAGTCAAATCTAAAGCTTTATTCTAAGCCAAGATAAGGACTCTGACCATTACACTGCTTGAGAAGTGGCACCATTGGAGCTATTTGGGGCAGAGGAGTGACAAGATCTAGCTTGTTTTAACAGAATCCCTCTGGCTGCTGCAGGGAGAAAGGACAGAAGCAGGAAGTCCTGTTAGGGGAGTACAACAGTAACACAGGTGAGAGTTGACGGTGATTTAGACCAAGATGGAGGTGGTAGGGATGGGGAGAAGTGGTCAGATTGCAGACAGATCCTTGAAAAAAAGACCTGACAGGATTGGGGTTGATTAGATTAGAGGTATGAGAGACAATAGAGCCAAGGATGACCTCATAGTTTTGAACTTAAGGAACTAGACCAGTAGATTTTCCATTTCTGAGATGGGAAAAAAACAGGAGAGGAGATGGGTATAAGGAAGAAATCAAGAATTCAGTTAGGCATGCTAAGTTTGAGGTGTCTCCTAGACACCAAATATATAATGTTAAAGAGACATTATATGTATGTCTACAGTGTATATCACTGTATCTCAAGAAAATGAGCTGACTCTTTTTTATAAAAATAAAGAACTCATTGAGGAAGTGAGTCAATCTAAACCATATGAACAGGATAGGTAAATCAGAGTGGTGTGATTTAAGGCCAAAAAAAAAAAAGCCTATCAAGTGTTAATTCTAAATCCACAAGTTACCTGATATATTATAACAAAAATTTAGCTCTCCAGCTCAGGTTTGCATCACAAGTATAAAAAAAAAAAAAAAAAAACCCCAAAAAACAAAAAACCTCAAACATTTAAGAGCATGACAGGAATTTCCAGAAGAAAACATTTTTCAGAGGTCAAAAGAGTTTTAAAAGAGAAAAGAATAAGCTTTAAAAGAGATCATGAAAATCAGTTCTAGTTCCTTGTATAACTTTAAAAAAATTTTTTTATATAATGATTTTTATTTTTTCCATTATAGCTAGTTTACAGTGTTCTGTCAATTTTCTACTATACAGCTTGTATAACTTTTGATCTGTTACTATCTTTAATTTCATTCCAATTCCTTAAACTTTATTTTATTGTCATTTAACAAGACTTTTAGGCATCACCAGAAATGAATGAGACTCTCAGAGAAGCTTACTTTTTAATGAGGGAGTAGATGCATTTATTGGCAACAGGTGAAAATGAAGCAAAGGCAGGGTGGTGAAAGTAGAGTTTTACCTTACACAGAACCAGTACATAGAAGACACCAAAACATTTGTTAAATGAATGACCAAACAAATGGGCAGAAGTGGAAGGAGTCTAGATTTTCTGTCTAGGAACTAGGTCTTAAGCTTGGTGATCTTCACTAATCCCTATGGGGGAAAAATGTTAACAAATGGTTCATTCACACTTAGGAAAAGCAAGGGATGTAGTGATCTTTAGGTTGACCTATAATAAATCTGGCTATTTTCCTGTTTCCACCAGACTACTAAACTACTTGCTTACAGGAAGAACATAGACAGTCTCTCTTACCTTAAAAAAATATCAGTGGCTATATCCAGGGCATACCTGATTTTCTGAGCCACCATTCAAGAAATGATGGCTTCATCTCATTTTCTTCATTTGGATTACCCTATAAATGAAAACATTCACTAGGAAGCAGGAGTCCCAAACACAGGGTTAGTTCTCCTCCAGTGTAACTCTTGGCACTTTGTCACTTTAAGAACATGAGTGAAGTCTTTTTCTTTCCTACATCTCTACCTTAAATTTACTGCTCCTGTTTTGAGTTGGCCAAAAGTATTTGATATCAGCTTTAAGTTCATTTTTTTTTCTAATTATATGAGGCCTTTTGGTTGTTTTTGTTCTGCAAGGAAAGCATGATCCCTTCATTGTAGGTGTTGTGAGTCATGACAGTTCCAGAAATCTGTGCCAGGATTTCCTGCTGAGACCCATCCTTGTGATGTGTTTCTGAAGTAATAATAGTTCTAGGTGGCTTGCTTGGTCATCTATTGGAGAGTACTCCAGAAACCTGCAGAACTTTATTTTCTAGTTAGAATGAAATGGAGAATATATATTCAAAGGGTCGTGAGGTCTTAGAATCAGGTAACATGAATCCAGAATTCCCACAGAGGTAGTTTCCGTATTTTATAAATATTATTGTGAAACCATCTGTTCTCTTCTTTGTAGAACCATTTTCAGAAATCAATCAAAATACTAATATCTCTCCACACCCGCCATTCCCCTGTTTCTGTCCTAGTAAGAGAAAAAAATAAAAGTATAGCATTGTGTGATAGAAAAGGTATTCGACTGAGTCACAATTTCTGGATCCTGGTCCTGATGTTACTGCCACTTTATCAGCCATGCGACCTTTGGAGGAGTCATCCCTCTGAACCTCAGTTTCCTTAGCTGGAAATGGGAAGAATTAGCCCTGCTTACTCATGCCATCATTGTAATGATCAAAAGTGTTAATGTATGCAAAAACGCTTCAGAAATTATTAACAACTATTACTAAATTCTCTCTGGAAAATGAACATAGTAGTGTGGTCTCTCAGGCATTTTAGGCCCTCATATTCGTTAATTTATGAATAACAATTCTAATTCCTACAAAGGTTCTCTTTCAGCCAGATTGTCCTTTTTTGTACTTACTGATGCTATCCAAGCCCATCGGAAGAAGACTCCAAGCCAAAAGCTATGGCCTACCTCATCCCAATAAATGATCATGTCTGCACAGTTCCATATCACTCTCTTACTCTGGCTGTGTGCATGTGTCCCTTTTTTGTCAGTGTTTACTTTTGGACAGAGCCAAAAAAAGTTAGTATTCTTTTTTGCTATTACAAAATAGTAGAGGGGAAAAAAATAAGACAATATATCCTTTCTTTTGTTTCTTAAAAATAATAATGAAATAGGTCATAGCTACCGTTAAGTTGATACAGATGAACATGAAAGGCTATGGTCTCAAAGAAACAGACTTTCTGCCTATACAAATGTTAGCTGGAATTAAAACCTGCCCTCATTCTAGTATCTCTCTTGTATTTATTGCTTTTCAGTGAGCCATCACTGTGCTATTATCAAATGAGAGGAACTAAATTCATTTTGAGAGCTGATAGAGTCTCAGGGGCTTGTTCAGAAGGCAAAATTAAAGCTTTTGAGGGTTTACCATGTGTGTAGACTTGAAAAGGATTGTTGCTTTCAGATGTACAGTCCCCAGGGTTGCCTGCTGGTCATAGGAGCGAAGAGCTTAAGCAAACACTCTGAAAAGTGGCTTTATATCAAATAAGATACTAAGTAAGCTAAACCATCTTAGCTTGCTCATACTCAAAAATGCCCTTTAAAGCTATATTTTCATTCATGGAACTAGTCCTGCAATAAATGCTCCTAGCAGGTTTTTGCCATTCTGACATTCAGTTAAGAATCATTTGTAGAATACCAACTACTTGTAAGACATTGTGCCAGTTGGTACAGCTATCAAACTCTTGTCCTTAGGATGTTAAGTCCTACAGTGAACTTGGTATAGAAGTTCTTTAAAAATTAGGCTGCTTAGAAATATTTGTGAGATTTTTTTAATTACAAAAATAATGCATATTCATTATTTTTTATTTTAAGCAATACAGCATCATGTAAGGTAAAGTGTGAACATGCTCACCTCCACTAGAAAAATGCTGTAAGATATCTTTGAGGAATATCTTCTTGTTTAAGGAGGTCACAGGTCTAACTGACCTGAGCTTCTCTAAAGGTACTTCTGGTCTGCCTCACCCTCTTTAATTCCTTCTAGTTATTTATTTCTCCATATTAGGAAAAATTATGAACTCTAAGCCAGGAGACTAGGATTCTAGTCCCAACTCTGCTATTAGTAATTATACTACCAATATGACTTTGAGCAAGTCTTTACTTCTCCATTAAAATGTGAGAAAAGCTAAAGCTTTTTCCCAATGTTAAACTAGAATCTGTGATTCTCAACTCAGGTGCAAGATATTCAACATTGTCTAAAGGAGTTCCTGCTATGGTGCAGTGGGTTAAGAATCTGGGTTCACGGACTCAGGTTGCTACAGAGGTGGGGCTTGGGTCCCCGACATGGCATAGGGGGTTAAAGGATCTGGCATTGCTGCGGCTGCAGTATGCAGCTGGGATTCAATCCCTGGCCCAGGAACTTCCATAAGCCTTGGGTACGGCCATTAAAACAATACAAAACAAGACAAATTTATCTAAGGAGTTTGTTCAAGTTGTACATACCCCTGGAAATCCTGACCACTCTGTACCCCATTAAGAATACTATACAGAAGCAGTACTATTACTGATGAGATTGTACTCATATCCTTCGTATGTATTAGGGTAGGAAAAAGATGTTGAACTACTAGAATAGATGGTCCAATTGTTATAATTTGCTCCTACCTATTCCTGATTTCTATAGTATAATGATAATAACCATTTAGATGAGGTCTGGATGATTGAATACTCAGGGTTTCAGTTTGGATGGTCAAATGAGCCTTTTCAGTAGCATCCATGAGAGGCTCAGTAAGGATTAAAAGCATGCACTTGGTTTCAAGAAGCGAAGGCTAAGAAGGTTAATCTGTTGGTTAAGTGGTGAACTGTCAGCTCCCTTTTGCATGGCTCCTCAAAATATCAGAGGCTAAGGCAGATGTGTAGACAGAAGGCTCCCATTGGCTCTGTAGTATATTACTTTCTTATGCATCCCCACCTAAATCTAGATTCTGTTCTTCGACCCTTCTGTTTCACAAGTGAAGAATTACTACAACTTCCTTTTTGTTCATTCATTCATACAGTCATTCAATACATGTTTATTAAGTACCTACTACTTATTGATCACTTGGGACCCAGTGGTGAAAAAATAAGACCCTACCCTCATAACACTCACAAGTAGATGATTTCAACACAGTATAGTAAGTGGTATTCTAGGATACGCACAAGGGGTTATGAAACACATCAGTACCCGATTTAGACCTGGGAGGTCTGGGAGGGTCTTCTAATGGGGGATAACATCTGAGCTGCAACCTGACCGAAGCTAAAGAGTTAGCTTAGGAGTTCCCGTGTGGCTCAGCAGGTTAAGGATCTGGCATCATTGCTGGGGTGCAAGTTCAAGCCCTGGGCTGGGAATTTCCAAATGCCATAGGCGTGGCCAAAAAAAAATTAGCTGAGTGAAGATTTGAGCGAAAGGTAAAGCAGGCAGAGAGAACATGTATGTTGGAAGGCTTCGAGTAAAGCGGAACTTGGCCCATTTGGGGAACCAAAAGCAGTTAGTATGGTTAATGTAGATTTCTAAAGGGGAAGTGATAACAAATGAACTGTCTGTAAGAGTCCAAATCATCCCAGGCCATGGCATCCATTTTATGGAACATAGAAACTATCCTAAAGGCAATAGCAAGCACAGGATCAATGTCACTAATGGATCGATCACATGGCAAATATCTTCAAATGCTAAATGCATGCATTCTGATCCAGCAATTCTTTTATTTCCATATGTACTCATAGGTGGAAAATCATTTATCAACAGTGATTTTCTTTGCTGTGCTATTTTTAATAGCAGAGAATTGGAAATTACTTAGGAAATGATTAAATAAGTTGTGATAAATCTGTAACTATTAACTATATATTTTCTCCGGGGAAGAGAACTGGGGTGAGGGTGGAGAGAGACAGTTAACTTTATTTCCATGTTTCTGTATCACTTGAACTTTTAAAAGCATATACATGTACTACTAATTTAAAATAAACAAAGAAAATTTAATTTTTAAAATAAATAAGATATGCATGATATGTCATGTTCTATCCATCACCCAAATACAATAGCAATAATTTTGTAATAACATCCTATGCTAATCGTGTGGTGAAATCCATGTACTTCTGGAAAGAACATAAATTGTTTTTCCAGCTTTATTGAAGTACAATTGCCAAATAAAAATTGTATATATATTTAAGGTGTACGATTGGTATTTTGATATACATACATATTGTGAAATCATTACCACAATCAAGCTAATTAGCATTTCTATCACCTGACATAGTTACCCTTGTTTTGTGGTGAGAACATTTAAGATCTAGTCTCTTAGCAAATTTCAAGTATAGAATACAGTATTATTAACTATAGTCATCAGGCTATACATTCAACCTCCAGAATTTACTCATCTTGCATGACTGAAACTTTGTATCCTGTTGTAAATGGGATCTTTGTCTTAAGTCTTTTTTTGAATAGTTCATTGTTAGAGTATAGAAACCCAACTAATTTTTGTATGTTGATTTTTGTATCATACAACTTTACTGAACTCATTTATCATTTCTAACAGTTTTTTGGTGAAATCTAGGGTTTTCTATATAGGAACATATTATCTGAAAACAGAGACAGTTTTACTTTTTCCTTGCCAATTCGGATACTTTTTATTTATTTTTCTTGCCTAATTGCTGTGACTGTAGGATTCAAGTACTAAGTTGTAGAGAAGTGGTAAGAATGGGCATCCTATCTTTTTACTGATCTTAGAGGAAAAGTTTTCAACTCTTCACTGTTAAATATCATTTTACCTGTGGGTTTATTGTATATAGCCTTTATTATGTTGCGATGTATTCCTTCTATACCTAATTAGTGAAGAGCTTTTATCACAGGAATGTTGAATTTTGTCAGTTGCTTTTCTACATCTTTTGAGATGATCATATAATTTTTATACTTAATTCTATTAATGTGGTGTATCACATTTGAGCATATAAGTTGTTACAACCACTTTGGATAATAATCCAACTCTCTAGCAAAATTAAACATTATGATACTTTTGATACAGTTTTGGGAATCTATCCTACGTATTTAAGAATACCACTATATTCTTATATATATTATCATATTATATATATAAGAATGTTTATTATAGTAGTGTTTTAGTGGCAAAAAGAAGGATAACCCTAATATCTATGAATAAGGAAATGGGTGACTGAATAAATTGTGACATAGCCATAATATTGAATATTATACAGCTATTAAAAGAAATGAGTTAGATATCAACTATAATAAAAAATTTTAAGGAAATAAAATAGCATTTTAAACAATAAAAATAAAAGAAATAAGTTAGAGTTTTATATACGGATCTGAAAGAATAGCCATGTTCCTTTGTTAGCTAATAAAAATCAGAGTAATGTGCATAATACTATTACATTTTCATTAAAAAGGGAAAGATTTTTAAATCCTAAAAATGTTTACAGATATATAGATAATTACTTAGAAACAGATGTGGGAAGCAGAGGCACCCAACTGAATTACTGATTACTTCAGATGGAAGGGGGTTGGATGGGAAAGAGAGAACTGTTTAGTGATTCTTTTATAGTTCTGTATTGTTTGACTTGTTACAATAAGCATGTGTTACTGTAATTTATGAAAAATGTAACAAAGGAAAAATTGGGTAAAATGGGGAGAAAAGGATTAGAGAGGGCATGGGGAAGACAAAGAAGGCAGTTTGAAGGCTGGTGCATTGATGCACATAAGAAATGATGGTGTGCTGAATCAGAGTAGCTGCAATGGAGACAGATGAGGGCAGATTGAGTTAGTAGGTAGAAAAAATTGATTTGGTAATTTGATTGAGGGGAGAAAAAGAGGAGCCAAGGAAGCCACCCAGGTTTCTTACAAGGTGCTGTACTATTCACTGTGATCATGATCAGAGGAGGAAGATGTATGGGTAAGTTTCAGGTATTTGTGGGAAATTCAAGAGGAGAAAACCTATAAACACTTGGAGATACATATCTGAAGCTTAAGAAATACGGATACAGGGGTGTGCCCGTCTTGGCGCAGTGGTCAACGAATCCAACTGGGAACCATGAGGTTGCGGGTTCGGTCCCTGCCCTTGCTCAGTGGGTTAATGATCCAGCGTTGCCGTGAGCTGTGGTGTAGGCTGCAGACACGGCTCGGATCCCGCGTTGCTGTGGCTCTGGCGTAGGCTGGTGGCTACAGCTCCGATTCAACCCCTAGCCTGGGAACCTCCATATGCCACGGGAGCGGCCCAAGAAATAGCAAAAAGACAAAAAAAAAAAAAAAAAAAAAGGAAATACGGATACATAAATCATTAGCAATGTTAGGACTCTCTCAGTTTGTGACAGATGACTGGCCTAAACTGGATTAAGGGTTTTTTTGTTGTATGTGTGTGTGTGTTTTAAGAGGGCATAGGATTTACTGGCTCAGTTCAAACTATAAAGTCCCTGATGCAGCAGAAATTGACAGAACATTGTAAATCAACTATAATAGAAAAAAAATTTTTTTAAGTCCCTGATGAAGCTGGCTTAAAACATGGCTGAACCTTTGGCGCTCAGATGATGTCATCAGGACTCTCAGTTCTGCTTCCTTTTGTATTGGCCTCATTCTTCAGGTAGGTTCTCCCTATAAGGTGGCAGAAATAGCTACTAGCAGCTCTTACATCTTACCAATATAGCAAGCCCAGGGGAAAAAGTTTGTCTCATTCTTCCATTAAATTCAGTAAGAACTATGTTGTTGGCAACATTGGTCAGAGCAGTTGGAGTAATAGGGACAGAAGGATTGAGAATCAAGTCAGATGATTAAGTAGAAAATAGCAAATATAAATGATAGGGAGGGGGAGAATAGCTAAAGATGTATTAACCATCTGCTATGTGCAAGGCACTGTATTATATTATATCCGGGGATACAAAAATGGGTAAGATGAGGTTTCTTAGTTCTGGAAGTTCATGGTCTTTGTAAAAGAGAATCTTGTACATATTTCCCAGAGGTGGTAAGTACTTATATGGAAGTGTCATAAGATTGTAGTGGAAGCATAGAGGAGGGAATCACAGAATGGCCAATCAAATATATTAAATATATCTCCCAGGAGAAGTGCACAATAGCCAGCCCACACTAGGCATTCATATATGAATGTGTCAGGTGACATTTGAATTGGATTTTGGAGAACAAATGTCACTTTGATGAAGAAAGGTAGAAGGTACATTTCTGACAAAGGGAAGCGCAAGTATAAAGAGAAACCAGTTCCTTGGGGGTTTTGGTTCTCCTCTTGACATAGGAAATCTGGCATGTAACACAGAAGACTTGGAGGAGGGACTGAGGGAAGCCAGAAGCCTTAGGCAGAGAAAATGTGATAAGAACCCAGAGCTGCCTTGGGGCTTTCGAATGCTCACTCAAGCATTTGATCCATGGTTTTTTTTTTTTTTTTTTTTTGTCTTTTTGCCTTTTCTTGAGCCGCTCCTGCAGCATATGGAGGTTCCCAGGCTAGGGGTCCAGTCAGAGCTATAGCCACTGGCCTACACCAGAGCCACAGCAACGTGGGATCCGAGCCGCGTCTGCAACCCACACCACAGCTCACGGCAACACCGGATCCTTAACCCACTGAGCAAGGCCAGGGATCGAACCCGCAACCTCATGGTTCCTAGTCAGATTCGTTAACCACTGCGCCACGACGCGAACTCCTGATCCATGGTATTTTAATCCCAAATTATCTTGGCATCTTCCCCATCTCACTACATTTCTCCTCCATCCTTCATACATTTGAGGAATAAATATTAGCCAGGCAAATACAGTTCTTCCCTGTTTATTAAATATAAGCTATGTATAATGGTTCTTAACTTAGGTAGCAGTTTTCATTTTCCTGATCTTCTACTTACTAATCTCTGGCACCATTTAGACCCTCAAAGTAATTTAGTAACAATGACTGATCGTACTTTCTTTCTTGTTGAGGACTCCAAGCTGACTTAGAAGATTTAGATCCTATGCCATTAACATGTTCAGAAATGTAGAGAAAGCTATTTTTGAAATGTGAAGTACCAAGGATGCTTTGCTCTAGGCTTATGAATCTTGGCTGCATTTTACCACTGTTTCCAGTATACAGCCCCTTTAATGAATCTAATATCGTTGGTGCAGCAGGTCAGCTGTTCAAAGGCTAGCCTCACTATGGTTCTGTATACCCCAACTCTGGCGTCTAACCAATTTATGCTTCTTTGTCACATGGTTACTAGAAAGAAGACGGCTTTGTGCGGATCCATTTTCCCTATAGCAATACAACTTGTGGGCCTGGCCTTCTGCCAGAAAGTTAGTAGTGTCATCTTTATAAATGAAATTCAGTGCATCATTATCTTACATTATGCCAGAAGAGCAGAAAGAAGATTTACTTGGTAATTCGCCTATGTTTTGATCCTAATCTGTTTAGAAATATGATTTCTTAAAAAGGAAATGGAAAAAGAATGTGTTTCTCATGATAGCTTCATGGTATCTCCTGAGAGGATGTTCAGTTATTGTAAATACAACAATTTGATTCTCTCCTTGAATTTCAGATATATTTCATCTCTCTTAAAAAAAGAACCACATTGAAATGATCAAATTTTAAAGTATGAATTGCATGCTTCCAAAAATGAAATTTTATATTTCAGGTCACACATTTAAATGTCTATTTTGTTCTGAAGAAAAAACAAATTTCTTTTTTTTTTTTTTTTTGTCTTTTTTTCTTTTTTTTTGCCATTTCTTGGGCCGCTCCTGCGGCATATGGAGGTTCCCGGGCTAGGGGTCTAATCGGAGCTGTAGCCGCCAGCCTACGCCAGAGCCACAGCAACGCGGGATCCGAGCCGCGTCTGCGACCTACACCACAGCTCACGGCAATGCCGGATCGTTAACCCATTGAGCAAGGGCAGGGATCGAACCTGCAACCTCATGGTTCCTAGTCGGATTCGTTAACCACTACGCCACGACAGGAACTCCCAAAAAACAAATTTCTTACATGAGTCATGAAGTCAGCACATTATCTTTACAAGTCATCTCCAAAGCTCTTTAAAAGCATAGGTTTACCTTGTAACCTACTTAAAGTAGAACAGTATATTTGTGGTACAAATATTTTATCTCAGCATTTTAAATATAATCTGTTTTCATCACCACCACCACCCCAAGCATAATATGCAAAATCCAGAAACTATCAGAAACAAAACTACAATAAAGCTCGGGTGCATGAGAGAAATATGTATACAAGAAAGAAAAATTCAGTTGATATCAAGAAGCAAACTTTCTGACCCTTGGTTTCTCTCAGATAGCTTAGGGTAAGGAAAGAGCATAGAATTTAAAGCCACATAGACCTGATTTAAAATTTAAAAGCACAAGGAGTTCCCGTTGTGGCTCAGCGGTAGCAAATCTTACTAGTATCATGAGAATGCAGGTTTGATCCCTGGCCTCGATCAGTGGGTTAAAGGATCCAGCGTTGCCATGAGCTATGGTGTAGGTCGCAGACACGACTCGGATCTGGTGTTGCTATGGCTGTGACCTAGGCCAGCAGCTGCAGTTCTGACTCAACCCCTAGCCTGGGAACATCCATGTGCCACATGTGTGGCCCTAAAAAGTAAATAAATAAATAAAATTTAAAATTACAGAGACCTAATTGCGAATTCTAGCTCTACTACCTTGGCTTTGTGGCCTTGGCCAAATCATGTAACTTCTCTCAGCCAATGTTTTCTCATGACCTATGACAATAATACTTTCTTTGATATTATAAGCATTAGAGTTAAAATGCTTAATTCAATGCTGGCACTTAACCGGTGCTTAATATAGATAATTACATTGGCTATAAAATATGAATAGTGCTAATCCATTTACTTCTCAGGTTAGGGGTAGAATAAACGAAAATGCTTTTTCTCAAATATCACAATCTCTTAGCCACATTTTTTTGGCTGCGCCTGTGGCATGCAAAAGTTCCTGGGCCAGGGATCAAACCCATGCCACAGCAGTGACAACACTGGATCATTAACACACTGAGCCACCAGGGAACTCCTCTTAGCTGCTTTTATAGTTGACAAAAGAAGCTCTCCTGCTTATTTCACAGGATTGTGAGGATCAAACAGATAACACATGCTTAAGAACTTAGAAAAATATAAAATGTTAAAGATTCAGATGAGGTCTTTAAATAAGGCCTGTCTTATTAGTTTTCTTTTTCTTCTCCCACCAAAGAATTAAGAATTAAAGAACTAAAAATTGAATATCGCAAATTGCTATTACTATTGATAGTTTAATTATTACATCTGCTTTTGTCCATCTTGCAGATATACACACAATGTGAGTTTTGTAAATAAAATATAGTTATCCTCAATACACTCTGATAGTCAGAGCTCTTGTAGTTAGCAACCTCAAATGTCCAGAACACAGCCTAGAACCCCAAAAGGAGGAAAGGGGAAACCCAATGAAGAGGGAACAAAATCTCAATCCACTGAAGCCTCACATATAGGAGTAGAGTGGAACCAACCTCACTAAGCTTCTGGTTTAGTGTTGTACACAAAATATGGCTACTTCCTGATGTACTAATGAGTTGAGTTGTCTGATAACCAGTTAGAATGAGAGAAGGGGTCTACTGGATGTGAGGAAATGGATATCCTTAGAAGGCACAGTTAACAGTGTAAGGAAAATAAGGATTCTAACAGTCACTCGGACCATTAATGTGGGTGTTCAAGCTTCTCTGTGTGTCTCGTAAGACACTGAACACCTCACTGTATGGCCCAGTAGGGTATTTTCATAGTGATGCTTAGCCTGTAATAGACAACTGTGGAGTTCCCATCATGGCACAACAGAAATGAATGTGGCTAGGAACCATGAGGTTGTGGGTTCGATCCCTGGCCGTGCTCACTGGGTTAAGGATCTGGTGTTGCCATGAGCTGTGGTGTAGGTGGCAGATGCGGCTCTGATCTGATGTTGTGGCTGTGGTATAGGCCAGCAGCTGTAGCTCTGATTGGACCCCTAGCCTGGGATCCTCCATGTGCCATGGGTGCAGCCCTTCAAAAGAAAAAAAAAAAAAAATAGACAACTGCATCTAACATGGCAAGACAGGGAAGTCTCAAAATATATTAGAACGATTTCTGCCAGATTTCAAAGTTTGCAGTCAGTGGAGTAAGTTTTAGTTTCCCAGAAAACTCACTTCCGTGGAACCTCTTATGTGGTGCCAAGTGAAGTGTTCACTGTGCATGAAACTACCAGGTAAGGACCATATAGGATTAGAAAGAAACCTGAGGTCCAGTATTCTACCAACTCTACTAGCAGCCATCTTAAAGAGGATCAGTTCTAAAAAGTTTTATATGGGTTTTTAAGGTTTTGAATAATCAACAAAATATGCTAAACATAAAAAAATGATCCAGGGTATAATTTAATAATGCCTGATGCAAGATATACACAGAATCTTATGGGACTGTAAGAATTTCATTATGAATAGCAATTGGTCAAAACAACGTTTGTTGAAGATTGGATTAAATCTAATCTGGACAGAGCTCTCCACTTACTGGGCCTCTAACCTGTAGCAAGTCAGCCTCCATGTTATCTCACAGGATTGCTGTAAGGGTCAAACAAAATGATGTATATGCCAATATTATGTAAACTGGACAGTGATATACAGATATGAAGTGTTACTTCTCATAAAAGTTGAATACAGAAAACAACATGGTTTATAAGGGTTTATTGGTGATGGAGGATAATGTGAGAAAAAGAATATATATGTAACTGGGTCTCTTTGCTGCACTGTAGAAAATGGACAGAACACTGTAAACAGCTATAATGGAAAAAATAAAAATCATTTTAAAAAAAGAGTTTATTGGCTTGAGGATTTCAGAGAAATAGGGGATTACAAGAAAACCAAAGGCTTACTTATGCTTTATGCATCATGTAATATTGGCATGGTGGTAACCATAGCAGCAATGTAAGTGGTCTTACCTTTTTCACCAGCTCTTGCTGGTTACAGCCTCTTGATTTCATGAAATCAGTCCCTTTCCTGGACTGTCTTCTTATTTCTTCCCTTCTAATCCTTATCCATCCTTTCAGGATCCAGTTCTAAAGCTTGATGGCCTTTAAGAGACCTTAATGGTAGGATAATATGAGAAAAAGAATGTATAGATACATACATATGTCTGAGTCACTTTGCTGTACAGCAGAAATTGACAAAACATTGTAAATCAACCATAATTAAAAAAAGAGAGAGACCTTAAAGAACCTCTCTCCAGATAGCTCAGCTTAGTTTACATTCTTCCATGTACATGCTTAAGACACGTACATTTTCTAGATCTCTTTCATGTATTTCTCTCATCTTCCCAGCTAGGTGATAAGTCACAAATAAAGATTCCTTCTACCTCAGCATGGCAACTAGCTCAGATAAGCAAACAGATAAGTGTTCATGAGTGTTTGCAGATTGAAAGAAAACATGCTGCAGGTCCATGCTAAAGCATTCTCTATTTTTTAATAGAGAAAGCTCTGTTTGAAAGACCTTAAGAGATAGGCAGTGGACAATGAAGTTGTCTATGAAGCCACGGGAGTTGTATATAATGGCAAATACTTAGTAAGTCATTGAAAGATTAAGGGAAAGATTTGTTGTAAATGTTTGTTCATGAGGCTTCAACTTGTGGGTCCTTTCCTGTTCTATTCCTGAACAAACAGCTTCTTCAAAGGGCAGTTCTGGGCAATGTACATAATGTTCCATTCTCACATTTAAACACAAATGAAGAAATAAAAAGTACCTTGATATATTTATTACCTTTCATTCACCAAATATAATTACTTCTCTGATGGCTAGGGTATATATAGTGTGGCAGATCTTGATCTTTTATCAGCATAACTGACAGCCTGGATTGCCTTCTTATGTGGGACCCCCTCCCTGAGATCCTTGGTGTTCTATGCATTTTTCTAGCATGCTGCCCATAACTAGGTTCCTTTCTTTCTTGCTCATGAAGACCTAGCAGAATGCAAATGAGAGTGGCACAATTGCAGAAACCATTAAATCTATTCCAGTTTTTATTTAAGTAAAGCATTGCTTCAGTACTTTGTTAGCAGAAAAGTATTAGCAACACACACTTTACTACCTCAGTTGTAAATCACCGGAGCAAAAAAAAAAAACAAACTTAGACTTCAGTTTCACCTCTAAGGCCCTGGGTTCAAGTTGCTGGTCTGCTGCTTACTTGCTATGAAACTGTGAACATGCTTATTAATATTTCAGCCTCAGTTCCTATAAAGTGGCAATAATGATAATACCTACTTCACTGGGTTACTGTGGGGATTAAATACAGTGTGACCTAAAAAGCACTCTTCAAAATGTAAAGCCCTGGACAAGTCTGAGTTCTGTATCCCCATATGCACCTGTGTAATTCTTCTTTTTTTCCTTGCCAGGCTCTTTGCTTAGGCCCTGAACTTCCTATCGCTTTTTCTCATTCCAAACTTTATATAAACTCCTCAGCCCCTCTTCCTTCAGAATCATTCCCTTGTAGTTGATCCAGCTAACAATCCCAGATTCATGTTTTTCCATTAGAACTAGCTATGCTAAGTGCTAACTCCTAGAGGTTATTTTTATTGTGCTCATAGTGATGAATTTAATGCAGTCTAGGACAGAAAAACAACTCTCTATTTCAGAATTTTCCATTTCCCCCACTCTCAGAAAATGCTTTCATATATACCAAAAGTCAAGTTCTT
Organism: Sus scrofa; assembly: GCF_054392235.1. Lineage (NCBI taxonomy): Eukaryota > Metazoa > Chordata > Mammalia > Artiodactyla > Suidae > Sus > Sus scrofa. The sequence continues at coordinate 66,027,638 of NC_139401.1, forward strand.
GTTCTTGCCCTGCCAGTACCTCTGTGTATTCCTGAGCATGGCCCAGTACAGAAAGACAAATTAGGGGATAAAGAGGAAAGGGACTAACCACCAATAACAAAACAAGGGTGGAGGGTCTAGGGAAGACATAAGCTGAGTTCCTTAGATGTGCTGGCATTGCCAAAATTTGTATGGGATACTTCATCAGTAGGGCCTGGTTTTACTCACTGATGCTGTTCCAAACTTTAACTGCACAAGTTGCAGCCCAGCAGAGCAAAATAAGACTGGAAATCTAGGACCAGCTGCAACTCACAGTGTTTCTTAGGCCTCCACAAGCAGCCCCATTCCTACCAGTTGCTCTTCCTACTGGTTCTAACCCACATTGGAACTACGGCTGCCTGATCTCTATCTGCCTTCCCCTTCATCCACTAGATAGTTGTTGCATTGGGGTAAGAATTGTGAATTCCTAGATTCACAATTCCCAAAAAAAACCACTTACATGTAGTAGTAAATGGTAGATTTAGATAGGAATATACAGACAAAAATACAACAATTTAAATGCCCATCAACAGCATAGTGTATGGATAAACTCAGATACATTCATACAATGAAATATTAAACAGCAGTTGAACCAATGAACTGCGTGCAGCAACACTTAGTGATATGGGTGAATCTTACCAATATGTTTTAAGCTTATAAAAACTAACTCCCCTATGTTGAAGTTGTCACAAAAATACCTATGTATATTCTAGGTATATATCTGAAGGAAATGAAACCACTATCTCAAAGAGATATTTGCACCCCCGTGTTCACTATAGCACTATTCACGTTATGCAAGACATAGAAACAATCTATATATACATACAAAATGGAAGATTAGCCAAAAAATAGAAGGAAATCCTGCCATTTGCAACAACATAGATGGATCTTGAGGGGATTATGCTAAATTAAATAACTCAGACAGAGTAAGACAAGTACTATATAATCTCACACATATTTGGAATCTAAGAAAACCAAATTCAAAGAGGCAGAGAACAGATTGGTGGTTGCCAGAGGCCAAGAGTAGGTAGTAGGGGAAATGGCTTAAGTGGTCAAGAGGTATGAACTTCCAGTCATAGGATAAATAAGTCCTGAGGACGTAATGCACAGCATAGTGACTATAGTTAACAATGCTATATTGTACATTTGAAAATTACTGAGTGGATCTTAAAAGCTCTCACCACAAGAAAAAAAATTATAACTATGTGTGGTAATGGATGTTAACAAAACATTGTGGTAATTATTTCACACTTTATATATATGTCAAAGCATTATGTTGTACATCTTAACTGAATATAATGTTATATGTCAATCATACCTCAATAAAACTGGAAAAAATTAAAAACCCATGTACGAATTAAATGCCTTAAGAAACAAGTCACCTTGGACCTATATTAATGACAAACCTAATTGAATACTGAAAAAAAGAAATTCCCAAAATATTAAATAGAGCATAATAAACTTTTATGAAGTTATACATAATTAATTCTCTTTTAGGAGTACATATAAATGTAATGCAGTTCTATGAGTAGACTGAGGAAATGATGAACACGGGGTTTCAGGACAAAGTTTACCTTGGGTGAAGGGAAGAATTGGGAGATGGGGATGAGAAGGCACCATATAATTGGATGTAAGCTTTTTACAAAGTCCCAGCTTTTGTTTTAGATGATTGGTTCCAGGAGCTTATTACATTGTTTTTAAAAACTAAATAAATAGAGATACACATAGCCAGTGTGAATTTGGATATGCTGTTAAGTCTAAAATATATAGCAGATTTCAAAGACTTAGTACCCAAAAAAGCAAGCATTGTCACTGCTGTGGCTCGGGTTCTATCCCTGGCCCAGGAATTTCTGCATGCCATGGGCACAGCCAAAAAAAGGGGGGGGGTCGTCAATACTTTCGATATATTGAGTTAAAGTTTAACATTAAAATAAATTTCACCTAATTTTTTTGCTTTTGTAAAATGGCTAATAGAAAAATTAAAATTACATATGTGGCTCAAATTTGTGGTTTACATTACATTTCCATTGGATAGTGGTAATATAAGAATTCTATAGCCTTTATATTTATAACCAGCTATTTTCAAGCTTAAAGCTATTTAGTTTGTCTTTGAGCCTTAATAACTCTGATTTACTTTATTTTTGGCTTCTGAAATCTCAATTGAAAGTTTTAATGAATACAAGAGCAACACACGGTCCTTCTAAAATAAAGTTAAGCATTAAAGAAATTTATGATGTAACAAAAGGAAAGTAACACCACAACCTCAGTTCCCAGACAAGCCACTATTAACAATTAAGTAGAATTTCTATATATGTGTGTGTGTTTAAGGTTTTAAAACATGAGCGTCAAAGTTATCCCTCTTCTTTCTCCCTTTGTCTGACATCAGAGAAGCAGTGGAAGGTCATAGCTTGATGTTTGTGCCAAGCAGAGAGCTAAAGCAGTGATTTCTACCCCTGGAGTTACAATACTTTGTTGTTAGCTAGATTTTGGATTTCTTTTCCTGGCCAAGACTCATTCGCCTCCCCAAAAGAAGTGCCATTTGGTATTTATTTATACTAAAGGCTAAAGTGAACTGAAATTAATATTTTAAAAATGTCCTAATACTCCTGGGGGAAAAAGTCAAAGACCTGATGGGATATTGTAAAACCAGAACTAAGAGTCACTGTTTCAATGTATTGATCTCCAACACAGTACTTGATCTTTTCTCCCAGTGAGTCTGAAGCAGGATTCCGATGGGAGTGTAATGATCTGGAGAAAACAAGATGCATCCATTTTTATTCACTCACGGTTTCTCTGTATTCTTAGGAAAGAGTTTAATGGAGGTAGTTGTAAGGGGAAAAAAGAACCCAAAGGTCAGAGTTAGTTGGATTATGTGCATGATCTTGAAAATGTTCTTTCCAAATTGCCTGAGGCCCTATATAAAAATCATTGATAAAGGAACAAGCTTTTTTCCTCCTAGGTTGGACTAAGTGCCATGAAGATTACAGAAGCTATTTTCTTTGTTCACAACACTGACTGATAACTTCAAAGATTTTGGATGCATTTCTTAGAACAAACACTAAATAATTTGACATTTTTCCTTGTTGTCCAGTCAATGAAATAAATTCATTCAACATCATATTCTTAAGAAACAGAGCAATGCATTTTTATTTATTTATTTATTTTTGTCTTTTTCTAGAGCCGCACCCATGGCATATGGAGGTTCCCAGGCTAGGGGTCTGATCAGAGCTGTAGCCACTGGCCTACACCACAGCCACAGCAATGCCAGATCCGAGCCTCGTCTGGCGACCTACACCACAGCTCACGGCAATGCCGTATCCTTAACCCCCTGAGCAAGGCCAGGGATTGAACCAGCAACTTCATGGTTCCTAGTCGGATTTGTTAACCACTGAGCCACAACGGGAACTCCAGAAATGCATTTTGAAGTCATCATCTATATGATTCCAATCTTTATATTTGTTGAGAACTGAGCAAGAAAAATAATTACAAACTGCACTCTTACTGCTCTGCTGATTAGGATCTCTTCCTTTTACAGTGAAATGACAGACTTGAACCAGGCATTCCAACTGAGGCTTTTCTGAAACTCTGTCATTTTTCAAAGCCATTCTATCTATCCTCCAGTCCATTATCATTTTTCTTCTAACCTAACACTCTTTACTCCTCATCAAATTTGTTTCTTTAATGGTCACATATTTGGTTTTGTCTTGCCTCCTCCTCCTCCCCTTGGATTGGCAGTTTCTTCAAATAGGAGACCATGTCTAGGTGTCTCATTCCAAAGTAATATAATGAACATGGGCAGAAAATACTTATCAGCAAAATTATTACCTAGAACCCATGTATTCCAAACCCTGTCTGGGTTTATCTTATGCTATTGATGCCTTTGTTTAAAAGTCATAAGTATACATAATACTGTACACTTATTTAAGGATCACAAAAAGATAAATTGGAGCTAGAAACACAAATGGACAACTCATGAGAGTTTTATATATTAATGGCCTATTTATATATTTTTCACATTTTTCTCTTTTTTCTTTTTTTTTTTTTTATATTTTTTAGGGCCACACCCACAGCATATGGAAGTTCCCAGGCTAGGGGTCAAAATGGGGCTGCAGCTGCCAGCCACGGGCACAGCCACAGCAACATGGTATCCGAGCCATGTTTGTGACCTATACCACAGTTCACAACAACACTGGATCCTTAACCCACTGAGTGAGGCCAGGGATTGAACCTGCATCCTCATGGATACTAGTTGGGTTCACTACTGCTGAGCCACAATAAGAACTCTCTATTTTTCACATTTTTAGTTTGCTTTTGCTATAGAAATGTGTCCTGTTTTATGGAACACTGTGTGTTCTAATTTATTAAATAGAATGGTAGATTAGACAGAGCATTTTGTTGAAAATAGTTTTGGACTTCAGATGTAGTTCAGCCACTAACCAGCTGTGGGACTTGGGTAGATCAAACCTCTGTTTAATTTTTTAGGCAAGGGAAGGGGCTGGCCTAACACCCATCCTGATCACCTCGTAAGGATATTAACAGGATCAGTGCTTTGTAAATTAAACACCATGTAAATATGAGGTTCTTAAGATGTGATTTTATTTGCAGCTCCAACGTTCAGAAGAACACTCATTTCCTGTTAGCTTTTGTAATTTGTGGATATAGTGACAAGGTACTTTGGCCTTTGTCAGTATAGTCAAAAATGCCAGCCTTTAGACATAGATGTAATTTATTTGAGAAAATGATATTAGCTAGCTTTTATCTTTTTAAAAATTAAAATAGAACACTTTATTAAAATAGCTAAACATAGTAATATAAATATATTAAATATGAGACACATACAGTAAGATCCCAACTCACCTAAGTAATACATTGTCCGCTAATCATTGATTGCTGTAGTCCTCATTTAAATTTTTTGAATTTTTATTTTTTTGGCCATGCCCACGGCATGTGGAAGTTCCCAGGCCAGGGATCGAACAGGCACCACAGCAGCAACCACCTGAGCCATTGCAGTGACAATGCCAGTTAGCCATTCTGATCTGCTGTGCCACAGAACTCCTAGTCCTCATTTTTTAAAAGCAACTTTTTTGAGATATAATTCACACACTATATAATTCATCCACTTAACATTACAACTAGGTGGTTTTTAGATTATTCATGGAGTTGCAGAACCACCAACAAAATACATTTTAGAACATTTTCAACACCACAAAAAGATATCCTTTAGCTGTCATTCCCCAATTCCTCCATTCCCTCCTCCAGCCCTAGGCAACTGCTAATCCATTCTCTATGTCAGTAGATGTGCCTATTATGGCCATTTCATATCAGTGGACTCACAATATAAGGTATTTTGTGTCTAACTTCTTTCTCTTAGCATAATTTTTTCAGAGTTCATCCATTTTGTAGCATATAAAGGCTTCATTCCTTTTTTATTTTGGTAAAATATATATAACATAAAATTTACCATTTTAACCATTTTTAAGGATACAATCCAGTGACATAAGTTACATTCACAGTGTTGTGCAACCATCGCTACTCCCCATTTTCAAAACGTTTTCATCCTCCCAAAGAGAAACTCTATTCATTAAACTATTACTCCCTATTCTCCACTCTACCAGTTCCTGGTAACGACTATTCTACTTTCTGTCTCTATGAATTTGACAACTCTACGTACCTCATACAAGTGGAATATTTGTCCTTTTGTATCTGGCTTATTTCAATTAGCATAGTTGAAGCATATATAAGTACTTCATTTGTTTTTATGGATGAATAATAAAAATACTCCATTGTATGGATATACCATATTTATTCATTATTCTTTTGATGGACACTTGATTTGTGTACACTTTGGGCTATGATGAATAAGGCTGCTGTGAACTTCCATGCACATGTTTTTGATGAAAATGTGTTTTTATCTCTTTTAAGTATTAGCCAGGAGTAGAATTTCTGAGTCAAATGGTAACTCAATGGTTTACCTTACAGGAACTACCAGACTGTTTTCCAAAGTAGTTGCACCATTTTATAACACCACTCGTGGAAGATGAGGTATCCAATTACTGTATATCCTCACCAACACTTATTATTTGTCTTTTGGTCATTGCCATCTAGTGGGTGTAAACCATCTAGTGGGTTTTTTTTTCAATTAAAACCACTTGTTTTAATTGAAGCATAGTTGGTTTACAATATTTTGTTAGTCTCATTTACATAGCAAAGTGACTCAGTTATTTATACATATATATACATTTTTATATATACACATTTTATATATATATATATATATACACATACACACAGACATTTTTCAGATTATTTTCCATTATAGGTTATTTCAAGATACTGAACATAGTTCCCTGTACTATACAGTAAATCCTTGTTCCTTATCTATTTTATGTTTAGTAGTTTGTATCTATTAATCCCATACTCCTAATTTATCCATTCCCCTCTTCCCTTTCTCCTTTGGTAACCATACATTTGTTTTCTATGTCTATGAATCTGTTTTTGTTTTGTATATTCATTTGTATTATTTTTTAGATTCCACATATAAATGATAGCATATAATATTTGTCTTTCTCTGTCTAATATTCTCTAGGTCCATCCATGTTGCTTCAAATGACAATATTTCATTTTTAAGGCTAATATTCCATTTTGTGTATGTATACATATGTATATATGCATGCATGTTTATATATATGTATATGTCTATGTATGTATATAAATATATCACATATTCTTTATCCATTCATCTGTTTATGGACAGAAACATTGCTTCTGTGTCTTGGCTATTGTAATGAGTGCTGCTATGAACATTGAGGTACATGTATCTTCACAAATTAGAGTTTTTGCCTTTTCCACTTACATGCCCAGGAGTGGGATTGCTTGATTATATGGTAACTATTTTTAGTTTTTCAAGGAATCTCCATACAATTCTCTGTTGTGGCTGTACCACTTCACCTTCCTACCAAAAGTATACAAGGGCTTCTTATTCTCCACACCCTCCCTAACTTGTATTATTTGTAGATTTTTTTAATGGTGGCTATTCTGACCAGTGTGAGGTGATACCTCGTTGTGGTTTTGATTCGCATTTCTCTAATAATTGGTGATATTGAGCATCTTTTCATGTGCCTATTGGCCGTAAGTATGTCTGCTTTGAAGAAATATCTATTTAGTTATTCTGCCCATTTTTTGATTGGCTTGTTTGTTTTTTCCATAGAGTTGCATGAGCTGTTTGTATATTTTGGATATTAACCCCTTGTTGATTGCATCAATTGCAAATTTTTCTCCCATTCTGTAGATTGTCTTTTCATTTTCATGATGGTTTCTTTTGCTGTGCAAAAGCTTAAGTTTAATTAGGTCTCTCATTGCAGTTTTGCTTTATGTTTCCTTGATGATTAATGATGTTGAGCATCTTTTCATGTGCTTCTTGTCTATTTGTATATCATCTTCGGAGAAATGTTTATGCAGATCCTTTGCCCATTTTTCAAGTGGGTTGCTGTTTTATTATTGAGTTTTTTATATATTCTGGACTCAATGCTCATAAGATATATGTTTTGCTAATATTTTCTCCCATTCTTTGAGTAGTCTTTTTACTTTCTTGTTGGTATAATTCACAGCATAGAAGTTTTTAATTTTTATGAAGTCCAATTTATTGACTTTTTTCTTTTTTCATTTGTGTTCCTTATTTTTTTTAATTGCTTCTGTTAAAGCTTAGAAAAGAAAAATACAATTTATGTTTCTTCTTCCTGTGTGACTTGATGTTTGGCCACAGTACAAGTGGCTGTGTTTTTACTATGATTTTAGGTCTCATAGCTTCTTTGACAATGGTAATCTACCTTTACCATCTTGGTTTACCTGCAGAACTGGTGGTCTATGCTGAGAGACAAGGAGTCAATATTTCCTCTCCCTCCTGTTCTATTCCTTTCTGTCTTGTTGGCAGAAATGAAGTGAGCTTATAGTCATATAGATATACCTGTGCCTTACCATCTAACCAACCTATATTTGTCTCTTAATAGTAGATTGAGTTTTGCCTAGAAAGACCTACTATAGTAAGTATTCTGTAACACTTACATAGCTATGTTATTATCTGTTAGGCTCTTGCAACATTTGCTTTTCTTGGGGAGCTTATACAGAATACCTCAGCAAAAGAATTTGTCTGAGGTTATTAATATATGAGATCAAATTTCTGCCAGAACAAAACCCTTACACATTTAAATCAAAAACTTTGGATGTCCTCCAGGGTTCCTTTAAGCCATAAAATTATATTAATTTTAGGCAAAGTTATTGCGTAAAACTATTGCATTCCTACTATGTTCCAAGTCAACATACACATGAAATGGACATCAACCTCAGAGATATTAAATAATTTGAGCAGGGAGTTCCCGTTGTGGCGCAGTGGTTAATGAATCCAACTAGGAACCATGAGGTTGCGGGTTCTATCCCTGCCCTTGCTCAGTGGGTTAATGATCTGGCGTTGCCGTGAGCTGTGGTGTAGGTTGCAGACACGGCTCGGATCCCGCGTTGCTGTGGCTCTGGCGTAGGCCAGTGGCTACAGCTCCGATTCGACCCCTAGCCTGGAAACCTCCATGTGCCGCGAGAGTGGCCCAAAGAAATAGCAAAAAGACAAAAAAATAAAATAAAAAAAAATAATAATTTGAGCAGGAGGTACAAGTGGTAAGAAGAGATAAGAACAAAAATAAAGTCTTCCTTTTCTTAGTTTGCCCCTCTGGGTAGGTGTTCTTTTTGACTTTTTGGTGTTTCTAGATGTAATCATAATTTTAAAGTACATATATTGACTTTCTTTTGCCTGAATCTTGGAAAGGCTGGATTTTCTTTAGAGCTGCTTGGCTGGAAGCTTTTTCTAATCATAAGTGTTCCACTGGGGATACAGGGCATCAGCTTTGTATACTGTCTCTGAGTGGAAAAAGGTAAAATTGAATTTTTGATTGAGAGTTTAGAATCTTAGTAAAGCCGCAAGACATAGACCACCAGCAAAATGCTATCTTGGTGGTGTCTATCTCTCTTTACCACTAGATCTTTTTAAGTCAGTGGGATAGGACCTTGAACATTATTGCCAATGATACATATCATTAATTCACCACTAAAACTCAACATTTAGATTCAATTCCCCCATTTCTACACGAGAGAAACAATCTAATACTATAAGAACACTCAATGGTGAAAAGCTGAAAGCTTTTCCTCTAACATCAGGAACAAGACAAGGATGCCTGCTCTTTCACTTTTATTCAACAGTATTGGAAGTCGTAGCCATAGTAGTCAAGAAAAACAAACAAAACACATCCCAATTGGAAAGGAAGATGTAAAACTGTCATTATTTGCAGATGACATGATACTATATATAGAAAACCTTAAAGACTCCACCAAAAAAAAAAAAAATTTAGAATAAATGAATTCAGGAAAGTTGCAGGATCCAAAATTAATACATAAATTTGTTGTATTTCTATACACAAATAACAATATCAGAAAGAGAAATGAAGAAAACAATTCCATTTATACTTGCATCAAAAAGAATATCTAGGAATAAAGTTAACCAAGGAGGTGAAAGAACTATACTCTGAAAACTATAAAATGATGATTAAAGAAGTTGAAAATGACATAATAAATGGAAAAAGATACTGTACTGATGGATTGGAAGAATATTAAAAAATATTAAAGTATCCATAGTACCCAAAGCAGTCTACAGATTTTCTGCAATCCCTTTCAAAATGCCCATGGCATTTTTCACTTTTTGCAGAACTAGAACAAATAATCTAAAAATTTGTTTGGAACCTCAAAAATGCCCAGAAAACCAAAAGCCATCTTGAGAAAAAAGAATAAGACAGGAGGTATCATGCTCCCTTATTTCAAACTAAACCACAAAGCTACAGTAATCCAAACAGTATGGTACTGGCACAAAAGTAGGAAGCTCAAATGGAACAGAATAAAGCCCAGAAATAATCCCTTGCTTATATGGTCAATTAATCTATGATGAAGGTAGCAAGAATGTATAAGAAAAACTTGGTCTCTTCAACACATCGTGTTAGGAAAATTGGTCTACCATATACAAAAGTAAACAAAGTTAATTTAAGACTTAAATGTAAGACCTGAAACTATAAAGCTCCTAGAAGAAAACACAGGCAGTAAGTTCTTTGACATTAGTCTTAGGAATATATTTTGGATCTGTTGCCTTTTGCTTTGGGCAACAAACATAAAAATAAACAAATGGGACTACATCAAACTAAAAAGCTTTCTCTCAGCAGAAGCAAATCATTAACAAATCAAAGGGCAACCTACTAAATTGAAGAAGATATTTACAAACCATGTATCTGATGAAGGGTTGATATCCAAAATATGTAAAAGTATTCATATCACTCAATACAAAAAAAATTTTACATGGGTAGAGGACCTGAATAAACAGCTTTCCAAAGACCTACAGATAGCCAACAGGCACAGAGAAAGATGCTAAACATAACTAATCACCATGGAAATGCAAATCAAAACCAGAAATAGATACCACCTCATGCCTGTCAAAATGGTTATTATTGAAGTGACAAAAAGTAGCAAGTGTTGGCAAAGATATGGAGAGAAAGGAATCCTTGTGCACTATTGGTGGAATATAAATTGATGCAGCCACTGTGGAAAACAATATAGATGTTTCTTAGAAATTTGAAAAGAGAACTGCCATACAATCCAGCAACTCCATTCTGGGTATTTATCCAAAGAAAACAAAACGCTAGTTTAAAAAGATATATGATTTGCTGTACAGCAGAAATTGACAGAACATCGTAAATCGACTATAATAATAAAAGATACATGTAAAAAAAAAAAAGAACAAACCTGTACTATAACAGAATAGAATTGGGCGTGAAATGTTTAGATTGAATTGCAAATTCTTGTAAAGTTTCATTTTTTTTCCTTTCTTTGAACACCTTGGACTTCTACTCTAGAGACTAGAGATATTAAGTAATTTATAAATATCAGGATAAGATGAGCATATCAGTGCTTCTCTGTTCTAAGTGAATTATGGCTCTTTGTCCCATAAGCTGTCACATACATAAGTACAAATATTGCATAAGGTGAGCAGGAAACAACTCTTACATGGTCAAATGGGAGAAACATTAGGTGAATACAGACATAATTATCAGAGGTTAATCATGTGCTCTAGAAGCTTTTCAGAGTTATTAAGCACCAACTTTGAGCCCTCACTTTATGTGCTTCATGTCACTGAATTCTCACAACAATCCTGTAAATTCAGTATTATTCTTGTTTTACAGATGAGCAAACTGTAGCTCAGAAAGAGTAAGTAGTTTGCCCAAAGCCATACAGCTAGTTAGTGGCAGATGCAAGAAATGATCCCAGGCCTTTTTTGACTCCAGAGTTCTTTTAATTATGCTGCCTCCAAGTGACTTAGCATGGTTAGACCCTTGCTTTTTCCTTACAATATCCAATGCTGTAATCACCCTTATACTAGTAATACAGCAGGATCTGAAGTACACTGACTTGGTGGCAGGGTTGGGGGAGGGTTTGTGGTCCAGAAAATGGCATCTAAGACAGGAGTGATGAAGTGAAGATACAGACCTCTTCTGAAATGATGAATTTTATATTGTATACTTTACAACAAGAATCCCAACAAATAAAAGTCACTAGTACTTAAGATTGAGAATGTGAGTATGGAAAAATGTTGCAGCTATTACTTTTGAAACTTAAAGCAGTTGCTATTGCAAAGCCCGCAGGGAACCCTACTTCCATCAGTCTTACTTTTACTTAACAGTAACTGTAAATGTCAAATCTTGTTTTATACACAGGAGCCAAAGTTTTCTGCCACTTACATCTTTCCCCACAAAAAATACAAAGAGCTTTGCAAATCCACAAAGGAGCATTGTATAGAAAGAGAACTTGGGCCACACCAAGAATGATCAATTTAACATTCCACCAATTTCCAGTGAAATTAGGGGAAAAATTGCATGGCTTTCCATAAACCTAATAAATCTCCACCTCTTTAAGTTTTCCTAGATATTCTTTCACTGTGCTGTATTCTTTAAATCATTACTGCTATCAGAAATTCCCTTAGATATTAAAAAAATCCATTTTTGAGGATATTGTCTGCTCTGGTGATTTTTTTTTTTTCTTAAAAAGGAAATTTGGAGGACTTACATTTTTGCCAAGATGGAGAAATTCCATTTCTTCTAGGTCCTCCTTTCAACCTAAAACTCCTGAACAAACGCAACAAATAATACTCTGAAAGGTGTAAAGAACAAGGCAGACTGCCTCAAAACTTAAGAAAAAGTACAGCAGTGGGCTCACCCATTTCCTTTTTGTCTCCTTTATATCCCAGAAAGGGCACTACAGAAGCCTCCAATCCATAACTTCCAATAGGCACAGATTTTTTTAAATGCTCTAATAAAGCCTGAACTTTATATCTAAAGGAAATGGAGGAAGGGTTACCCAACTACAGAAAACCTTTTTGGCAATATCTGCTTTACTCCAGCCAAACACTAATGGGAAAAAAAAATGCACACACACCCCTCTCTGCCCCAAAGCTTCAGTAGAGTCTATGGAGAAGTTAAGCTTCCACTTTGCCCCTTTCCACAAAAAAAAAAAAAAAAAAAAAAAAAAGCTCCTACTCCACTGCTAGGGTAGTGTTGGCAGAACTGAGCAAGCAGTCCTTCTAATCCCTCATTTGGCAGAGGGAGACAGTGCTCCTGTTCTTCCAGAGTAGTGTCAGCTCAGTACAGTAGCAACCTAATCTGGCACACTCACCCAGAAGCAAGGAAAGTTAACAACTTGATGCAAAGCAGGGCTCACCGCCACTGGACTTCATCCCCATCTCCATGTCAGTGGGGTCTGACAGTGAGGCTGAGCTTCTACTCCCTCCACATCAAAAGACTGAACAAAAGAATACATGTCAGGGCTAGTAAGCACTCCACTTTTCCCCCAATCCTGGTTTCAGGGAGACCCAGTGGGAAGCTGAACCTCCACACCCACCTGGCAACGAGACCGAAAGAGGCAGTATGAAGCAGGGCTAGTCAGCACAATTATCCCCCCCTCCACTGGTATCAGTGGGGCACAGTGGGGAGCTGAGCCTTCACCTCTAGTCAACATTAGTGAGTCTTAACAAGCTGGTAAAAGGTGGAGCTAGTTGATACTTTGCTTCTCCTCCCTTCCTTAGGTGTCAGAAGGGCCCACCAAGGAGGTGAGCTTATACTTCCATCCAAATATAACAGAAGCCCTGTAGGTCAGTGCCCCATTTTCACTGGGATAATGTCAGCAGAATCAAGGGGTTAACTGTACTTCCAGTCTACCCCTTTGCAATAAGCAAGTGTGAGTCAATGTCCCACTTTTCCCAGGGTCATGTCAGTGGGATGCAGCAGGAACATACACAAATATACAGCCCTCACAGAATACCTCAATACAGGGACTGTTTCCTTTAAAAAGAATAAGTAGGTTCCAAAATCTCACAATGTAGTGTATAAAAATTCCAGTTTACAGCCAGAAACATTCATGAGTGAGAATAAACACCAACACCAAGATGAATCAGATTTTATCTGACAAAGATTATAAAGCATCCATAATAAAAATGATCCAATACATAATTACAAATTCTTTCAAAACAAATAAAGACATATAGAATCTCAACAAAGATAGAGAGTTTATGTAAAAAGAAGCAGATCTAAATTATAGAACTCAAAAATGCAGTAACTGAAATCAACTTGGTGAATGGTCTCAATAGTAGAGTGGAGATAACAGGAGATAGAATCAGTGAACTGGAGGTCAGAGCAGTAGAATTTACTCATTCTGAATAACAGAGAAAAACAGGTTGGTAAAAAAGTATTGAGCCTTTGAGAATTTGCGGGACAATAACAAGAGATCCAGCATTCATATCATCAATGTCCAAAAGGAACATAGAGAGAAAGAAGTACAAAAAGAGGACCTGAAGAAATAATGGCTGACTTAAAAAGGAAAGAAATTCTGACACATGCTGTAACATGGATGAATCTTGAGGATATTATACTAAGTGAAATAAGCTAGTAACAAGAGGACAAATACTGCATGGTTCAATTTATATGATGTATTGAGAGTAGTCAATTCATAGAGAAAATACAATGATGACTGACAGGGGCTAGAGTTAGAAGGGATTAGGGAGTTGCTGTTTCATGGGTAGAGGTTTGGTTCTGCAAGATGAAAAGACTTTAGGAGATTGAGTGCACAACAGTGTAGAGGTACTTAACACTACTGAACTATACACTTAAAAATGGTTAAGAATATAAATTTAATGTTATGTGTATTTTACCACAATTTTTTAAATTTAAAAAATGGCTGAAAATTTCCCAAATTTGGTGACATAAAGTTACAGATTCAAGAAGCTGAGTGAACCCAAATATAATAAATCCAAATAAAACCATGCCAAGACACAACATAATTAAACTTCTGAAAACTAAAGATAGTGAAAAAATCTTGAGAGCAGCCAAGAAAAAAACATGTATTACTTATCGGGAAACACCAATTCAACTGTCAACAGATTTCTAATTTGAAAGCATAGAGTCCAGGAGGAAATGGCACAACATTTTCAAAGAAAAATGTCCACCAGAAATGTACTTTATAAGAATCTCTTCAGAAGTTAAGGGAAAATAAAGGAATTTTCAGATGAAGAGTACTTGTTGTTGCTAGCAAACCTACACTTAAAGATAGGCTAAAAGAAGTTCTATAAATAGAAATAATAGCTGAAGCCTTGGAACTTCAGAAAGGAAAGAAGTACATCACAGTGGTGAAAATAGAGGTAAATACAATAGACTATGTTTATTCTCATGAATTTCTTAAATCATTTCTGATAGTTGAATCTAAAATTATAACACCATCTGATGTAATGCCCAATGTTTGTACAGAAAATACTTAAGACAGTTAAGATGTACTTGCATTGAAAAAGTGGGGAAGGTACTCAATCTCATTAGCCGTTAGGGATATGTAACTCAAAACCACAGTGAGATACAATTACACACCCATTTGTGTGAGTATAATCAACAATATAGATAATATAACAAAAGTTGACAAGGGTATGGAGAAATTGGAACAATCATACACTGCTGATGATAATGTAAAATGATGGTAATGTAAAATGATGAGCCCTTTTGGAAAAAGCAGTCTGGTGGTTCCTCAAAATGCTAAATATACAGTTACCATAGGTATTCAAGCAAATGTTTGTACATGAATGTTCATAGAAGCATAATTTATAATGGCCCCAAACTGGAAACAACTCAAGAACCCATCAACTGTTGGATGGATAAATAAAATGTGGTATATTAATACAATGGAACATTATTTGGCAATACTAGTGTTGTGTGGTATGATTTGGATGAATCCTGAAAACATTATGCAAAGTGAAAGAAGCAAGTAATTAGTCTATGATTTGGTTTATATGAAATGCTAAGAATAGGCAAATCCATGGACAGAAAGTAAATTAGTGGTTTCTAATGGGTGAGGGAGCTGGACAGAAATGAAAGATGAACTGCTAAAGGGTACAGGGTTTCTTTGAAGATGATGAAAATGTTCTAAAATTGATTATGGTGATGTATGCAGAACTCTAAGTACCATTGAATTATACATATTAAATAGATGTGCTATATGGTATATGAATTACATCTCTATAAAACTATTATTTTTTAAAATATTGAGGAGTATGAATGGAGCTAAATTGAAGTAAAGTTTCTACACTTCACTTGAAGTGCTAAATCACTAATACCAGTCAACTGTCATTAAGTTGTGTATGTATTGTAAAACCTAGAGCAACCACTAAGAACCACTATACTGAGTGAAATACCCAAAAACGTAAATATGGAATCCTTTAAAAACATTCAAATTACTCACAATAAGGCAGGAAAGAGTGGAAAAGGAACTATAAGCAGAGAAAACAAACAGAAAGCAGTATAAAATGGATGACTTAAGCACTAACAGATCAGTAACTACATTAAATGTAAATGGTCTAAATATACCAATTAAAAGACAAAGATTAGTAGAGTGGATTATAAAATATTACCCAACTAAATACTGTCTACAAAAAAATCATTTCAAATACAACAGAATAGGTAGGCTGAAAGAAAGAATGGAAAAAGATATACTATGCAAAAATTGATGAAAAAGAAGCAGGAGTGGTGTATGAATATAAGATACTATGGAATTCCAAGCAAAGAAAACTCCTAGAAACAAAAGGAACATTGATATGATAAAAGGATCAATCCATCAGGATGTCATCACAATCCTAAATCTGTATGTACTAAACAACAAAGCCTCAAAATACATAAAACAGAAGAAATTTTAAGAAGAAATCCCCAAGGAGTTCCCATCATGGCTCAGTGGTTTACAAACCTAACTAGTATCCATGAAGATATGGGTTCAATCCCTGGCCTTGCTCAGTGGGTTAAGGATCTGGCATTGCTGTGAGCTGTGGTATAGGTCACAGACACAGCTCAGATCCTGTGTTGCTGTGGCTGTGGCATAGGCCAGCACCTGTAGCCTGCCATGGACCCCTAGCTTGGGAACCTCCATATGCCACAGGTGTGGCCTTAAAAAGTTAAAAAAAAAATCCCCAAATATATTTGGGAAATTCAACAACTTCAAACAATTGATAGAACTACTGGATGGAAAAATCAACAAGGATATAGAAGAACTGAACAAGATAAACCAACAAAATCTAATTAACATATATAGAACACTGCTCCCAACACAACACCAGACTACACATTTTGTAAGCGCCCATGGAACATTTATCAAGATAAAATCTATCCTGAGCCAGGGAACAAAACCCATCAAATTTAAGAGAATTATAATAATAATGTTCTCTGATCATAATGGAATAAAATCATAAATCAATAACAGAAAACAACAGGAAATTATCCAAATGCTTAGGTATTAAGTAGCATGCCTCAGAATAATCCATGTGTCTAAGAGGAAGTCTCAAAGGAAGTTAAAAAATACATAGATCTCAATGTAATTAAAATCTCCCCATCAAGAAATCTCCATGCCCAGATGGTTTCACTGAACAACTCTACACATAAAAAGAATTATAACCAATTTTATATAATCTTTTTCAGAAAATAAGAGAGATAGGAACATTTCCCAACTTATTCTGTGGGACCAAAATTACCAGACAAAACGCAAGGAAAAGGAAAACTAAAGACCAATATCTCTCATCAAATTAAATGCAAAAGTCCTCAACAAAACATTAGCAAATTGAAAGTCATGATGTATAAAACAATTAGACACCATGACTAAGTGAGATTTATTCTAGTGTTAATGCAAGGCTGGTTCAGCATTTGGAAATCAATAAATTTAGTGCAACATATCGACAGGCTAAAGAAGAAAAATGATATGATTCTATCCATTGAAGCTGAAAAAGCACTTCACAAGATCCAACAACTATTCATGATTCAAACCCTCTGCAAACTAAAAATAAAGATGAACTTCCTCAAATTGATCAAAAGCATCTACCAAAAAAATCTAACATCATACTTTATGGTAAAAGACTGAATACTTTTCTCTTAAACTGGAATATATCTTTATTTATATATATATATATATATAGAGAGAGAGAGAGAGAGATGGGGGGGAAATGTTCTCATCATTAGTCAACATAGTACTGGAAGTTCTTTTCCTTGCCAAAAAGGCATATTGATCAGAAAGAAGAAATAAAACTATTTCCATTCACAGATGATATAATTGTCTATTTAGAAAGTCTCAAGAGATCTATAAAAAATTAGAACTAGTTCAGCAGTCACAGTATACAAGATCAAAATGCAAAATTCAGTTGCATATCTTTATATCCTTGTCATATTTGAAATGAGTTTCTTATTGACAGCTGTGGTTGAGTCATAGTTTTTTGCAGGTTCTTTTATTGAAAGTATATAGTTGATATATAATGGTTTAGATGTACAGCAAAGTGATTTAGATTATAATTATTCTTGTTCAGATTCTTTCCATTAAGGTTATTACAAGATATTGAATATAGTTCCTTGTGCTATACAATAAGTCCTTATTGCTTATCTATTTTATATATAATAGTGTATATCTGTTATTCCTAAATTCCTAATTTATCTCTCCCCTTTGATAACCATAAGTTTGCTTTCTATGTTTGTGAGAAAGTCTATTTAACTGTTTTGTAAATAAATTCATTTGTATCACTTTTTAGATATCATATGCTATTTGTCTTTGACTGACTTTTTAGATATCGTATGCTATTTGTCTTTGACTGATCATTTCTAGGGATTGTTGTCTTTTAATCCACTCTGCCAATCTGTCCTTTAATTGGTGTATTTAGGCCATTTACATTTAAGATAATTGTTGGTATGTTGGGGCTTAAATCTGCCAATTTATTCTCTTTATTCTCTGATTCTCATGTGTAGGGTTTTTTTTTTCTCCTACTTTCAAGTCCCTTTATTCCTTCCCCATATATAATTGTCTTAAATATTCCACAGCATATATTGTGAACCATATAAGACAGTGTTATAACTTTTGATTCAATTGTCAGAAGTATTTAAGAAAATTCAAGAGGAGAAATTCTATTGTATTTACCTTATTTTTACTCTTATCTTTTGTTCTTTCTTCCTTCCTGGTGTTCCAAGATTCCTTCTTTTATCATTTCCTTTCTCATTCAGAACTTCCTTTAGCCATTTTTAAGTTAGGTCTGCTGATGACAAACTCTGTTAGTTTTACTCCATCTGAGATATCTTGACTTCCCTTTAATTTCTGAACAATATTTTCACTGGGTGTAGTATTCAGTATATGACAGTTCTTTTCTTTCAGCACTTGAAAAATATTGTTCACTTCCTTCAGGCCCTCCTTGTTCTTTATAAGAGATCTACTGCCATTTCAATTGCTTTTCTCCCATAGGAAAGATTTCAGTTTTTCAAGCTGCAAATGTTTTTCTTTGTCCTTTAGTTTTCAGAAGTATGATTTGATGTCACTACTGTTGAGCCCATCAACTGAGCTTTATATTTCAGGGTTCTTTTTTTTTCTGACATATTGCATATGTCAAACCATGACAAGGCCTGGGATGGCATTCAAGCCAGAGCTGTGACCTACACCACAGCTGCGGAAACACTGCTCTGGGCCATGGATCAAACCAGTGCTTCAGCAGCAACCCAAGCCACTACAGAGACCACACCAGATCCTTAACCTGCTGCACCACAACTCCAGTTTTTTCTCATTTTTAATATCACCATTTGGTTATCCTTTATAGCTTCCATTTCTTTGCAGAGATTTTATTTCTTTGTGAGGCTATTTTTTTCATGTGTTTCAAGCATGTTCATATTTACTCATTGAAGCATTCTTAAGAAGGCTACTTCAAAAACCTTTGTCATAAAGTCCTATCATCTCTAACATCTCACTGTTGACTTTGATTGATTATCATTTTTCATTCAGTTTGAGATATTTATTCTCAGTTCTTGGTATGAAAGTTTTTTTTTTAATTGAAACCATGACATGTTGCATTGTGTTTTAAGGCTCTGGATCTTATTTTAGCCTTCTGCTTTAATTGGCTTTTGACAACACTCATCTATCAGGGGAAGAAGGGTTACCGCCTCATTATTGCCAAGCAGAGGTAGAAATGAAGGTCTCATCCTTTGACAACTGAGAGAGAAGGGGCTTCTCATTACTCCTGGGTAGTTGTGGGGGTTCCAGCTTAACCACATGCTCAGTCTCCTTTGACACTGCAGGTGGGGGAGTCTAGTTACATGCTAGTAGGGATAAAAATTCCAGCTCCCTATTTGGCATTATCTGACACCACATTAGCAGGGTTTGGGGGCACCTTGTTATAACTTTATGAGGGTAGAATTCTAGAGTTCCTCTTTGGCCTTTGCTGGTGTGGTTGAGCATAGGGCTGCAGATATTTTTCTGTAGTGTTTGGCTGGAGTCAAGACATTACTGTCTAAACTATTACATTTAGAATGGATAAGCAATGAGGTCCTGCTGTATAGCACAGGAAACTATATCCAATTACCGGTGATAGAACATGATGGAAGATAACATGAGAAAAAGAATGTGTGTGTGTGTGTGTGTGTGTATACATACACACACATATATATAACTGGGTTGCTTTGATTTACAGCAAATATTTAGAGAACACTATAAATCAACTATAATAAAAAAAATTTTTAAGAAGTTAATGTCTAAAGGATCTAGATTGCCACTTTCATGGTCCTTTGGCTCAAGAAAGGAAGATTTTGGTAGGGCTTCTTCTTTTTATTCTCCTGTTGGTATTTCTGGATTGCTGGCTTTTTCAGTTCCAAGTCTGGAATATATGAGGCAAAAAGAAACACTGGGAAAATGATCACTCTGTCATTCTCAGATCCCAAAAATCCTAGACAGTTTGCCTTCTTCTCTCCATCTTTCAGAGCCCTCTTTTTTGTGTGTGTGGGAAAATTGAGGCTATTGATGAATTTATGCATAAAAATTATGTTGGACCACCAAAGGAAGGGTGATTTATAAATGCAAAATACCTATCATCATTATTATGCAAACAGCATCCTGAGTATTTGGGGTTTTTAAAACTCTTTTTATAGTTGATTTACAATGATCTGTCAATTTTTGCTGTACAGCAAAGTGACCCAGTATATATATATATATATATATATATATATATATATGTATATATATATATATGTGTGTGTGTGTGTATATATATATATATATATGTGTGTGTGTGTGTATATATATATATATATATATATACACATTCTTTTGCTCATATTATCCTACATCGTGTTCCACCACAGGTGATTGGATACAGTTCCCTGTGCATACAAGATCTCATTGCTTATCCACTCCAAATTAATAGTTTGCATGTACTAACCCAAAACTCCCAGTCCATCTCACTCCCTCCCCGTCCCCCTCCCCCTTGGCAACCACAAGTCTGTTCTCCATGTCCACAAGTTTGTTTCTTTTTTGTAGATAGGTTCATTTGTGCCATATATTAGATTCCAGATATGAGTGATATCATATGGCATTTGTCTTTCTCTTTCTGACTTACTTCACTTAGTATGAGAATCTCTAGTTGCATCCATGTTGCCGCAAATGGCATTATTTTGTTCTTTTTATGACTGAATAGTATTCCATTGTGTGTATACACCACATCTTCTTAATCCATTCATCTGCCAATGGACATTTAGGTCATTTCCATGTCTTGGCTATTGTGAATAGTGCTACAATGAACATAGGGGTGCATGTATCTTTTTGAATGAACGTTTTGTCCAGGTATATGCCCAGGAGTGGGATTGTTGGATCATATGGTGGTTCTATATATAGTTTTCTGAGGTACTTCCATACTATTATCCATAGTGGTTGTACCAATTTACATTCCAACCAACAGTAAAGGAGGGTACTATTTTCTCCACACCCTCTCCAGCATTTGCTATTTGTAGACTTAATGATGGCCACTTTGACTAGTGTGAGGTGATACCTCTATAGTAGTTTTGCTTTGCATTTCTCTAACAATTAGTGATGTTGAGAATTTTTTCAGGTGCCTGTTGGCCATCTATATGTCTTCTTTGGAGAAATGTCTATTCAGGTCTTCTGCCCATTTTTTCATTGGGTTGTTTGTTTGTTTGTTGCTGTTGATTTGTATGAGTTGTTTGTATATTTTGGAGAGTAAGCCCTTATTGGTTGTAACATTTGCAACTATTTTCTCCCATTCCTTAGGTTGTCTTTTTGGTTTTGTTTCTGTTTTTGTTTTATGGTTTCCTTTGCTGTGCAGAAGTTTGTAAGTTTGATTAGGTCCCATTGGTTTATTTTTGTTCTTATTTCTATTGCCTTAGGAGACTGACCTAAGAAAACATTTGCAGAGTTGATGTCAGAGAATGTTTTGCCTGTGTTCTCTTCTAGCAGTTTTATGGTGTCTTGTCTTATGTTTGTCTTTAAGCCATTTTGAGTTTATTTTTGTGCATGGTTTGAGGGTGTGTTCTAGTTTCATTGATTTATATGCAACTGCCTAGTTTTCCCAGCACCACTTGCTGAAGGGACTGTCTTTTTCCCCATTTTATATTCTTGCCTCCTTTGTCAAAGATTAATTGACCATAGGTGTCTGGGTTTGTTTCTGCATTCTCTAAATACAGAACTACCATATGATCTAGCAATTCTACTGCTTGGCATATGTCTAGACAAAACCCTCATTCAAAAAGATACATGCACCCCTATGTTCATTGCAGCACTATTCACAATATCCATAGCATGGAAACAACGTAAATGTCCATCAACAGATGAATGGATTAAGATGTGGTACATGTATACAATGGAATATTACTCAGCCATAAAAAGACAAACTAATGCCATTTGCAACAACATGGATGGATCTAGAGACTCTCACACTAAGTGAACTAAGCCAGAAAGAAAAAGACAAACACCATATGATATCACTTACTTGTGGAATCTAAAATATGGAACAGATGATCCTATGTAAAACAAACAAACACCAGAAACAGATAATGGCCAAGAAGAGCAGATTTGGGGTTCTCAGGGGGAAAAGGGGAGGGAGTGGAATGGATGGGCATTTTGGTGGTTTGGGGAATGCAAAGTGTTATATTTGGAATGGATGAGCAGGGGGATCCTAACGTATGGCACATGGAAATTTCTATGTTTGGGTCACTTTGTTGTACAACAGAACTTAATGAAACATTGTAAATCAACTATGCTTTAATAATAATAATAAAATTCATTTGCATCATTTTTTTAGATTCCACATACAAGAGATATCATGTGATGTTTGTCTTTCTCTGTCTGACTTACTTCACTTAGTATAATAATATCAAGGTCCATCCGTATTGCTGCATATGGCATTATTTCATTCTTTTTATGACTAATATTCCATTGTATATATGTACCACATCTTCTTTATCCATTCCTCTGTCAGTGTACATTTAGGTTGCTTCCATGTCTTGGCTATTGTAAATAGTGCTGCAATGAACATAGGGGTGTGTGTATCTTTTCAACTTACATTTTCTCCAGATATATGCCCAGAAGTGGGATGCTAGATTATATGGTAATTCTAGTTTCAGTATTTTTAAGGAACCTCCATACTGTTCTCCACAGTGGCTGCATCAATTTACATTCCTACCTACAGTGTAGAGGGTTACCTTAACCATATTTTTGATACATTGATTTTTTTCTCTCTTTCCGTTTTCAGTTTCATTCATTTCCACTCTTGGTTTTATTACTTTCTTCCTTCTGATTACTTTCCCTTTTCTAGTCTCCTGAAGTAAGAATATAAATTATTTATTTGAGACTATCCTCTTTTCTAATGTAAGCATTAAGAGCTGTACATTTCCCTATTCACACTGCTTTATTTGCATCCCATAAATTTTTTTCTTCCAGTTTTTTGAGATATAATTGACATATATAATTGACACTTCATAAGTTTAAGGTGTACAGCATAATGATTTGACTTAAATACATCATGAAATGATTATCACAATAAGTTTAGTAAATATCGGGATTTCCCATGGTGGCTCAGTGGTAACGAGCCCAACTGGTATCCATGAGGATGTGGGTTCAATCCCTGGTCTTGCTCAGTGGGTTGAGGATCCAGCATTGTCATGAGCTGTGGTGTCGGTCACAAATGTGGCTCAGATCTGGCATTGCTGTGGCTATGGTGTAGGCTGGAAGCTATAGCTCTGATTTGACCCCAGCCTGGGAACTTCCATATGCTGTGCATGCAGCCCTACAAAAAAAAAAAAAGAGAGAGAGAGAGACAAAAAATAGTTTAGTGAACTTCCATCCATTCATATAGATACAAAATTAAAGAAATAAAATATTTTCTAGTGATGAGAACTCTTAGGATTTGCTGTCTTAACAACTTTCATCTATAATATGGCAGTTTTAATTGTATTTATCATATTGTATATTACATCCCCAGCAGTTATTTACCTTATAATTGGAAGTTGGTATCTTTTCACGGCCTTCACCTAATTCCTCCTCTTCCCAACCCCTGCCTTGTGTAACCACAAATCTGATTTACTTTCCTCTGAGTTTGTTTTTGAAGTATAATTGACTGACAAAACTATGTTAGTCCTGTTACAGAACATAGTGCTTTGATATTTCTATATATTTCAAAATGATTATCATGATAATTCCAGTTACAATCTATCACCATACAAAGATATTACAGAGTTATTGATTATATTCCCCACACTGTATACTTCATATCCATGACTCATTTATTTTGCAACTATAAATGTGTGTCTCTTAATCTCCCTCACCTATTTCTTTCCTTCTCTTACTGCCTTCCCTTCAAGCAACCACCTATTTGTTCTCTGTATCTATAACTCTTTCTGTTTTATTATGTTTATTTGTTTCATCTATTTATACTCCACATATAAGTGAAACTATGCAGTATTTGTCATCCTCTGTCTGACATTTCACTTAGCTTAATATCCTCTAGATCAATCCATGTTGTTGCAAATGACAAGATTTCATTCTTTCTTATAGCTGAGTAATACAGTATATATATATATATGTGTGTGTGTGTGTGTGTGTATATGTGTGTGTGTGTGTATATATATTTTTTTAATGTATAGAATTTTTCTTTTATATTAACAATAAGGAAGTGGGTACAAATGTGTAAATCGGTCTTTGTAGTGAATATTGCCTTTTAATTTCATTTATCTTTAATATCATGGAGAAATTCGGAAATTTTAAACTTTCTTCAAGAGAGGTAAAAGAAAGGCATTCAAAAGCAGAATTGAATAAATATTCCATATTTACCAATTTGAGAGCTTCATAGATATGACATCTTTATCCATTCATTCACTGATGAGCATTTAGGTTGCTTCCAAATTTTGGTTATTGTAAATAAAGCAGCAATGAATATAGATATACATATATCTTTTATAATTCATGTTTTCATTTTCCTTGCATAAATACCCAAGAGTGGAAATGCTGGATCATATGGTAGTTCTATTTTCAATTTTTTTGAGGAATCTCCACACTGTTTTCCATAGTAGCTGCACCAACTTACATTCCTAATATTGCATGAGGGTCCCCATTTCTTCACATACTCACCAACACTTTTCATTTGTTATCATTTTCATAATAGCCATTCTCATATATGGGAGTTGATATCTCACTGTGATTTTGATTTAGATTTTCCTCATAATTAGTTCTATTAAGCATCTTTTCATACATCTGTTGGCCGTCTGTATATCTTCTTTGTGAAAATGTATATACAGATCCTCTGCTTATTATTAATTGAATGGTTTTTCTAATGTTGAATTGTGTGGGTTCTTCGTATATTTTGGATAATAATTCCTTATGAGATATATCATTTGCAAACATTTTCTCGCATTCAGTAGGTGCCTTTTTGTTTTGTTGATGGTTAACTTTGTTGTGCAAAAGCTCTTAAGTTTAGAGTCAAATTTGTTTATTTTTGCTTTTTTTCCTTTGCCTGAGATGACATCCCAAAAAAATTTTATTATGACTGACATCAAAAAGCTTATTGCCTCTATTTTATTCTATTAAGTTTTATGATTTCAAATTTTACATTTAAGTCTTTAATCCATTTTGAATTTATTTTTGTGCATGGTGTGAGAGAGCTGTCCAGTTTGATTGTTCTGCATGTAGCTATCCAGTTTTCCCAATACCATTTATTTTTTAAAATTTTTATAATAATAATCATCATAATCCAATTTTATAGGATTTCCATCCCACAACCCAAGTACATCCCCCCACCCCCCAAACTGTCTCCTCCAGAGATCATAAGTTTTTCAAGGTCTGTGAGTCAGCATCTGTTCTGCAAAGAAGTTCAGTCTGTCCTTTTTTCAGATTCCACATGTCAGTGAAAGCATTTGATGTTGGTGTCTCATTGTATGGCTGACTTCACTTAGCATGATAGTTTCTAGGTCCATCCATGTTGCTTAAAATGCTAGTATTTCATTCCTTTTAATGGCTGAGTAATATTCCATTGTGTATATGTACCACCTCTTCTTGAACCACTCCTCTGTCGATGGACATTTAGGTTGTTTCCATGTCTTGGCTATTGAAAAGAGTGCTGAATCAACATTGGAGTACATGTGTCTTTGCGAGTCGTGGTTTTCTCTGGATAGATGCCCAGGACTGGGATTGCTGGATCAAATGGTAGTTCTATGTTTAGTTTTCTGAGGCATCTCCATACTGTTTTCCACAGTGGTTGCACCAATTTACAATCCCACCAACAGTGTACTAGGGTTCCTTTTTCTCCACCCCCTCTCCAGCACTTATTGTTTGTAGACTTTTTGAGGATGGCCATTCTGGCTGGTATGAGGTGGCACCTCAGAGTGGTTTTGATTTGCATCTCTCTAATAATGAGTGATGTTGAACATCTTTTCATGTGTTTCTCGGCCATCTGTATGTCTTCTTTGGAGAACTGTCTGTTTAGATCTTCTGCCCATGTTTTGATGGGGTGGTTTGTGTTTTTGGTATGGAGCTGCAGAAGGTGTTTATAAATTTTGGAGATGAATCCCTTGTCTGTTGATTCGCTTGCAAAGATTCTCTCCCATTCTGTGGGTTGTCTTTTTGTGTTGTTTAGGATTTCCTTGGCTATGCAGAAACTTTTAAGTTTGATTAGGTCCCATTTGTTTATTTTTGTTTTTATTGTCAATACTCTGAGAGGTGGATCTGAGAAGATGTTGCTGTGGTTTATGTCAGAGAGTGTTTGGCCTTTGTTTTCCTGTAGGAGTTTTATAGTATCTGGTCTTATATCTAGGTCTTTAATCCATTTGGAGTTTATTTTTATGTATTGTGTGAGGGAGTGGTCTAATTTCCTTCTTTTCCATGTGGCTGTCCAGTTTTCCCAGCACCACTTATTGACCAAGCTGTCCTTTCTCCATTGTATATTCTTGCCTCCTTTGTCATAGGTGAGTTGGCTGTAGGTGAATGGGTTTAATTCTAGGCTTTCTATCCTGTTCCACTGATCCATATTTCTGTCTTTGTGCCAGTACCATACGGTTTTGATGATTGTTGCTTTGTAGTAGAGTCTGAAGTCCGGGAGCCTGATTCCTCCAGCTCCATTTTTCTTTTTCAGGATGTCTTTGGCTATTCTGGGTCTTTTGTGCTTCCAAACAAACTTTAAAAGATTTTGTTCGAGTTCTGTGAAAAATGTCCTTGGTAACTTGATAGGGATTGCATTGAATCTGTAGATTGCCTTGGGTAGTATAGTCATTTTGATAATATTGACTCTTCTAATGCAAGAGCATGGTATGTCTTTCCATCTATTTGTGTCCTCTTTGATTTCTTTCATCAGTGTCTTATAGTTTTCAGAGTACAGGTCTTTTGTCACTTTAGGTAGGTTACTCCCACGTATTTTATTCTTTTGGATGTGATGGTAAGCAGGATTGCTTCCCTAATTTCTCTTTCTGATCTTTCATTGTTAGTGTATAGAAATGCTGTAGATTTCTGTGTATTAATTTTGTAACCTGCGACTTTGCCAAATTCGTGGATGAGCTCCAGCAGTTTTCTGGTAGAGTCTTTAGGATTCTCTAGGTATAGTATCATATCATGTCATCTGCAAATAGTGATAGTTTTACTTCTTCCTTTCCAATTTGGATTCCTTTTATTTCCTTTACTTCTCTGATTGCTGTGGCTAGGACTTCCAGAACTACGTTGAGGAGTAGTGGTGATAGCAGACATCCTTGTCTTGTTCCTGATCTCAGGGGGAATTCTTTCAGCTTTTCACCATTGAGAATGATGTTCGCTCTGGGTTTGTCATATATGGCCTTTATCATGTTGAGGTAGGTTCCCGTTATGCCCACTTTCTGAAGGGTTTTTATCAGAAATGGGTGTTGGATTTTGTCAAAGGCTTTTTCCACGTCTATTGAGAGGATCATATGGTTTTTATCCTTCAGTTTGTTAATGTGGTGTATCACACTGATTGATTTGTGGATATTGAAGAACCCTTGCACCCCTGGGATAAATCCCACTCGATCATGATGTACAATCCTTTGACTATATTGTTGGATGTGGTTTGCTAGTATTTTGTTGAGGATTTTTGCATCAATGTTCATCAGTGAAATTGGCCTGTAGTTTTCTTTTATTTGTGGTATCTTTGTCTGGTTTTGGTATGAGGATGATGGTGGCCTCATAGAATGAGTTTGGGAGTATCCCGTCCTCTGTGATTTTTTTTTTTGGAATAGTTTCAGGAGGAGAGGTGGTAGCTCTTCTCTAAATGTTTGATAGAATTCGCCTGTGAAGCCCTCTGGTCCTGGACTTTTGTTTGTTGGGAGTTTTTTAATCACAGTTTCAATTTCAGTTCTTGTGATTGGTGCATTCATCTTTTCTATTTCGTCTTGGTTTAGTCTTGGAAGATTGTACTTTTCTAAGAATTTATCCATTTCTTCTAGGTTTTCCGTTTTATTCACATATAGTTGCATATAGTAGTCTCTTAGGATCCTTTGTATTTCTGTGATGTCCATTGTTACTTCTCCTTGTTCATTTCTAATTTTATTGATTTGAGTCCTCTCTCTTTTTTTGTTGATAATTCTGGCTAGGGGATTATCACTTTTGTTGATCTTCTCAAAGAACCAGCTTTTCGTTTCATTGATCTTTTCTATGGTTTTCTTTGTTTCTATTTCATTGATTTCTGCTCTGGTCTTTATGATTTCTTTCCTTCTACTAACTTTAGGGCTTGTCTGTTCTCTCTCAAGCTGCTTTAGATGTAAAGTTAGCTTGTTTATTTGAGCTTTTTCTTGTTTCCTGAGGAGGGCTTGTATTGCTATAAACTTTCCTCTTAGAATGGCTTTTGCTGCATCCCATAGGTTTTGGAGTGTCATATCTTTGTTGTCATTTGTTTATAGGTATTTTTTAATTTCCTCTTTGATTTCTTCAGTGATCCATTGGTTGCTTAGTAGCATGTTGTTTAGTCTCCAAGTGTTTTTTTTTTTTTTTTTTGAAGTTTTTTTTCTTGTTGTTGATTTCCAGTCACATAGTGTTGTGGTTGGAAAAGATGCCTGATATGATTTCTAATTTTCTTAAAGTTACCAAGTTTGGATTTGTAGCCCAGGATGGGATCAATCTTAGTGAATGTTCCATGTGCACTTGGGAAGAATGTGTATTCTGTTGCTTTTGGATGGATTGTCCTATAAGTATCTATTAAGTCCATCTGGTTTAATGCTTCATTCAGGGCCTGTGTTTCCTTAGTGATTTTCTGTCTGGTTAATCTGTCCATTGCTGTTAATGGGGTGTTTATGTCCCCCACTTTGATTGTGTTATTGTCGATTTGTCCTTTTAAGGTTGTTAGCAGTTGCCTCATAAATTGTGAGGAACCTATGTTGGGTGTGTAGATATTTAATATTGTTATATCTTCTTCTTGGATTGATCCTTTGATCATTAGGTAGTGACCTTCTTTGTCCCTTAAAATATTCTTCATTTTAAAGTCTATTTTGTCTGTTATGAGTATTGCTACTCCAGCTTTCTTTTGATCGGTTGGCATTAAATATTTTCTTCCATCCTCTCACTTTTAATTTGTATGTGTCCCTAGGAGTGAACTGAGTCTCTTGAAGACAGCATATATATGGATTTGCTTTTGTATCCATTCAGCCAGTCTGTGTCTTTTGGTTGGGGCGTTTAGTCCCTTAACATTTAAGGTAATTATTGATATGTATGTTTTTATTGCCATTTTATTTATTGCTTTGGATTTGTATTTGTTGCTGTTTGTTCTTCCCTTCCTTTCTTATTCTCTCCTCTTCTGTTTTGATGATTATCTTTAGTGTATTTGAGTTGATTTTTCTTTCTTTGTGTATCAATTGTAGATTTTTTGGTTTGCAGTTATTCTGAAGTTTTGATATGAGTCTATATGTATATGAGATTGTTTTAAGTTGTTGTTCTCTTAATTGCAAGTTCATCTCCAGTGTCTTGCATTTGTACCCATCTCTTCTCATGATTTCTGATTTTGGTGGTATAATTATGCATGGATGATATCGTATCATTACTGTATATATACCTTTATTGGTAAGCCTTGTCATTTGTAGTATTTTTGTTTCCTGTTGCTGTCTTGTCTTTTCTGCCTAGTGAAGTTCCTTTAGTATTTGTTGTAAGGCTGGTTTAGTTTTGATGAATTCTCTCAGCTTTTGCTTATCTGTGAGGGTTATGATTTCTCCTACAGATCTCAGTGAGAGCCTTGCTTGGTAAAGCAATCTTGGTTGGAGGTTTTTTCCTTTCACCATGTTAAGTATATCATGCCATCCCTTCTGGCTGAAAAATCTGCCAATAACCTTATTGGGGTTCCCTTCTATGTCATTCATTCCTTTTCCCTAGCTGCTTTCAAGATTTTCTCTTTGTCTTTACTTTTGGTCAGTTGGATTAATATGTGTCTCAGTGCATTCCTCCTTGGGTTTATTTTATATGGTACTCATTGTGCTTCCTGGATTTGAGTGAGTGGTTCCTTTCCCATGTTAGGGAAGTTTTTGGCTATTATCTCTTGGAATATTTTTTCTGTCCCCTTCTCTCTCTCTTCTCCTTCTGGTACTCCTATAATACGGATGTTGGTGCATTTAACATTGTCCCAGAATTCTCTGAGGCTCTCTTCATTTCTTTTCGATATTTTTTCTCTTCTCTGTTCTGCATCCGTAATTTCCACTAATCTGTCCTCCACCTTGCGAATTCATCCTTCTGCCACCTGTATTTTGCTGTTGGCTGCTTCTAGTGAATTTTTTATTTCAGTTATTGTATTTTGCATCTCTTCTTGTTTAAGTTTTATAACTTGTATCTCTTTGGTCAGTGTTTCCTGTAAGTTATCCATCTTTGCCTCCAGTTTATTTCCAATGCCTTGCATCACCTTCAGCATCAACAGTCTAAAGTCCTTTTCCTAGAGGCTGAGAATCTCCTCATCACTTAGCTGGTTTTCTGGGGTAAAAACTTTCTCCCTCATCTGAGTTATCGTTCTCTGTCTTTTCATTTTTATAGGTTTTTGGTGTGGCGACCTTTTTACAGATAATAGAGTTGTAGCCTCTTTTCTGGTGTATGCCCCCCTGTGGCTGAAGTCGGTATGGGGGCTTGCTGTAGGCTTCCTGATGGGAGGGGCTGATGCCTGCCCACTGGTAGGTGGAGCTGATTCAATCCCTCTGGTTGGTGGGGCTTGGTCTCTGGCTGGGATTATAGGCAGCTGTGTGCCTGAGGGGTCTTTAGGTAGCCTGTTTACTGATGGGCGGGGCTGTGATCCCATCTGGATTGTTGTTTGCCCTGGGGCTTCTCAGGGCTGACTGATGGGTGGGGCCAGATTTTCCCAAAATGGCCACCTCCAGAGAAAGGCACAGCTGCTGAATATTCCCGAGATCTTTGCTTCCAATGTCCTTCCCTCACAACAAGCCACATTCACCCCTGTTTTCCCAGGATGTCCTCCCAGAACTGCAGTCAGGTTTGACCCAGATTCTTATGGAGACTTTGCTCTGCCCTGGGACCCAGTGCATATGAAAGTCTGTGTGTGCATTTTAAGAATGGGGTCTCTGTTTCTCCCAGTCTTATGGAGCTCCTGCACACAAGCCCCACTGGATTTCAGTGTCAGCTGCTCCAGGGGCTCTTTCTCCCAGTGCCAGATCCTCACACGTGAGCATTTGATTTGGGGCTCAGAACTCTCACTCCTATAGGTTAGTCTCTGTGAACCAGTTAGTTTCAATTCTGTGGGTCTAGAAGACAGAGTAGTGGAAATCACTGACACTGAACAGAAAAAAAAGGATAAAAAGAAATAAGGACAGATTAAAAGAACTCTGAGAGAATATAAGCATACTAACATTCTCATTATAGGAGTCCCACAAAGAGAACAAAACGAAAAGGGGTAGAGAACATCTTTGAAGAAATTTTAACTGAAAAATTCCCTATCGTGGGAAAGGAAACATGCATTCAAATTCAAGAAGCACAAAAAGTCTCAAATAAGGAGCTAAAGAGGCCCACACCAAGACACATTGTAGCTAGAGTGGTGAAAATTAAAGATAAAGAGAGAATAGTAAGAGCAGAAAGGGAAAAGGAACAAGTTACATACAAAGGAACTCCCATAAAACTACAAGCTAACTTTTCAGCAGAAATTCTGCAGGCCAGAATGGGGTGGCACAATATATTTAAAATGATGATCGGTATAAACCTATAAACAAGAATACTGAACCTGACAAAACATTCATTCAGATTTGATGGAAAGATCTAAAATTTTAGAGACAAGTAAAAACTAAAAGATTTCAGCACCATCAAATCATGCTGCCTGGGTCTGCATCATGATCTGGCTCTATTACAGCTCCTGCTTTGTCTCTGCTGGTGCCACCTATGGAAGCAGAAGATGCTTCCATGGCCCACACAGTGTTATTAGGCAAAAGGTCAGGAATGCCAGAACTGTAAGACAAAGAGAGTTTTCCCTTGCATGTTCTGTGGATATACACCATTGGTGGACTCTCCACTCCATCTCTCCTCGTATGTACAGAGGAAGAAATCACTAAACTGGGCTGTGCTATACCACTAGGTGGAGTGCTAGGAAGTACAGGTTCTGTGTGCGTCTTTGCCACGAGGCAGAGGTTTAGGAATTCCTGAGCCTGGTTCATTTCTGCAACTTATTGCAGAGACAGGAGACGTTTTATACAGGAATAATAGATCTCATATATTAAGACTCCCAATGTAATGCTGATGTACTATCACCCTTTGTGTGATTTTTAGCATATTTCCACCACTGGTTGTTTGCTTCTTGTTATACTATATCATTTTTCCCTCCATTGAACCCCATGTCCATTGCTTTCCAAGACTGTTATGAAGAACACTGTAATAAGTGGCAAAAATGAGAAATTTGGCACCAAATAACCTGAGTTTGAGTTTTAATTATGGCTTTGGCTGAGAGATACATGACAAGTGATCTTTTCCTTTCTTTTCTTTCCTTTTTTTTTTCGCCTTGCCCATGGCATGTGGAAGTTCCTGGGCCAGGGATCAAACCCATGCCACAGCAATACCCTGAACCTGGATCCTTAACTGCTAGGTCACCAGGAAACTCAGATCTTTTCTTCCTTGTACCTCTGTTGTATTCCTTATAAAATGGACATACTACACCCACCCGTAGTTAATTGAAGATTAAATTAAAAAATAATTGCAAATTCACTTTGTATAATGCTGTGCAAATAGGGTGGCACTTTTCATATTCATCTGCTCTTCTCTAATCATTTCTGTTCTTGTACCGTTTCTGCTCTGTACCTTGCACACCCCACTAGATGACCCTATTGTGACAACCTTATGTATGGCACTTATTTTTAAATTCTTTTCCTTGTTCTGTTGCCAGGCTGACTACATAAGAATCACCTAGGGCTTGCTTTTTCAATACAGATTCCCTCACTCTACCCCCTGATTTTATTTAGTATATCAGAGATGATACCCAGAAATCTCTATTTTAAAAATTTTTCCTTCAAACACAGCCAGTTAGGGGAACCACTTTTTCTGAAACATGTTGCATCATACCTTGCATATGGCAGTCAGAAAATGGTTATGAAATTAAAAGAAATTTTGGATGAGAAATCCATATGACTGTAACATTAGAAAGTTGGCTCT
Source organism: Sus scrofa (assembly GCF_054392235.1). Lineage (NCBI taxonomy): Eukaryota > Metazoa > Chordata > Mammalia > Artiodactyla > Suidae > Sus > Sus scrofa. The sequence continues at coordinate 66,061,163 of NC_139401.1, forward strand.
TGGAAAGAGAAAAGAAAGGAGCTGGAGTATATGAGACCAAAGAAAGGAGGGCATTTCAAGTCTGTTTTCTGTTCTACGACGGGTTATTTTAAAGACTCCGATAAGTTGTTTTCCATTTGTGCAATGAACTGAACAAAAATAAAAGGAAAAATGATAGTAAGAGCAAGTTCCATTATATACCAGGAAGAAACTCTTGACCCCTGAGTGGGATTCAGGGTTGAAGCAGTTCACAGCAACAGGTTGCAAACCAGCCCTGCATAATGTTCCAAATTCCTGCCCCTCCTAAGTCAAAGGGGACCTAGCCACATGATCTCTTAACATTCCCTTCCACTTATGTGATTCCAGCTGCATCATGAATCCTTACAAACAAAACCTGGTAAATTAAACCAGCAATTATTGCCTATTAAAATGCTAGTGATTTTAAGAGCTTTCACTGAAAAATCTTAGTCAATAGGAACATAAGACTATGAATATAATCAAATATTTGGATGTCTATTGAAACTTCTTCACAATATCAAATGAACTGGGAACAGATGCAACTAGACCACAGCTTGGTTAGTAGGTAATAGATTTATTAGACTTGCTTATTTTAAAAATTAAGGTTATAAACAACATGTCAAAAATTTGATAAAACTTCTCTGAAAATCATCTTCCTGGAAAGCCAAAATCCCTGCTAATGTTCTGATTTTGCTTTTCAGAACCTAAAGATGACATCGTATACATCTGCAGCACTGTTTGAAGCAATGCTTCTTTGAAACAGAGCTTATTCTGTGTGGGTGTGCATTCAGTAGCAACCCCAAAGTTTCAAACACCTGATATCTTCCCAGAATGTAATCCAGCCAATCCCTTGAGAGAAGACAGCTTTTCTATTTACAAATACAGGTGGCGTTGCTATGAGTTACAGTTTTCTGGAAGTTTTTGTACATAGTTCATGATTTTACAGCAAAAGGAAGTCATGTGAGAGTGAAATCACCAGCTCTTCAGTCTATCCTGAAGGCTAGAGACTTGAGGAGAATCTCAATTGGCCCTTTTTATTTTTGCTGTCACAAATGCAAGTCTCCTGTTGAATCTCTCTGGTCCACTGTTCCCTCTAATGAAGTCATGTTCTGTGCTCAGGGCAGTAATATCCTCAGAAGCAGATGTCTCCCATAAAACATGACCTCATTCCTTGGAAAGAGAAGAGCCAGCAGCAGACTGTTGGGATAATGTGGAGGGAAGGGCTCTATTTAAAAATAGTTTTCTTAAATAATGTGTTCAATTTTTTTATGAATTTCTATATAAAGGCAAATCTAATTTGTTGCTGTTTTTTTGTTAAACTCATTCCTTAAATGCAGAAGGGACAACCACTAGGTCAGAAGGAACAGAGTCCTCAGAGCCTAGACACTTCCATCCAGTTGTTTGTTATACTGTTACAGATTTGGGGTATAGAAGGGTGAAACTCGGGCTTTTCCAGATGCTAAATCTAGGCTCTGTATCAGATCCCACTGAATCACATCCTAGATTTCAACAGGCATTTTTATAACAGCCCTGAAGCTCAGAGGAAATAAACTTAAGTGCCCAAGGAAAGTTACTAACCCAGATGCTCTCAGCAAATTAGGCAAGTGGGAACATTGCTAGAGAAGGAAAGGAGAGAGGAAGAGTGGACCAATTAGAAAATGGAGTTTGAAGCAATCCAAACTTGCTCAGGTGGATGAGCTTTCCAGACTATTCCTGTTCCAGATGTAGGGCAGTTCCTGAGCACTGACTTCTCAAATTATTAGGAATAACTGAAATTTATGGCATCCTGCACTCTCTGACACCCTATAACCAGGCCTTTCAGTCATAGCCCAGATGTTCTTGTGTGCTCCTCCATCCTGTTTGTGTCTATGCAGAAAGTGAGCATCCTAAGAAAAAAACAACCAAAGAGCTAATTTCCTAGACAAAAAGCAAAGGCATTTCTACAAACAGCATCACAAGGAAATATAAGGCACTTATCACCTGAGCTCAGTATCTGTAATTTGTACATATAATCACTATATTACTATTAACAGTCTGTTTCAGTTACAGTTGTACGTTAAAAAATGAAGACATTACAATAATTCTGTAAATATTAATCGATTGAAATTATATTTGTTTCTCCAATGCCTACATTAGTCACCTTGGCTGGCAATTGGCCCTTCTCCAAAGATCAGTTTAAGTTCTTCTATACCATAAAGCAAACCTTTCCAGGGAAAACCTCCCAACTTCATTTCTCATGCTCCTTGAGCCCATCCATCCTCTTCCCTCCATTCACACCTCATCTTTCATCTTTCCCTCTGGAGAAAATGACATTAGTACCTGAAATGAAAGTACACAGAAAACAGATAAGAAGAGATCAATGGTCTTTTTCTTAAGTTAGCATGGCTTGGTAAACTTAAAAAAAAAATAAAACTGAGATTTTTTATCCCTCAAATAAGTGCAGTGAACTAGGAATAGCAGTAAATGAATGCTATTGTAGATTTTTTAAATGAAAGCTATTGTACATTTTCTTCTACCAGGAAGAAAAACCACCTAGTGACACCTTAGGAGGAAAAAGGAGTTAGGCCCTAAATCAAGATATTATGGGACAACTATTTCCCGTGTTCTATAAAGCTGCAAAGCAACGAAAGAGAAGGAATACTTCTCAGTAAGTACATTTAATGAAATCAGTATAACCTTCAAAAAAACAGCACCAAAAAGAAAACTAAAGCTGTCTCACATAAAAAAAAAAAATCCTAAATAAACTACCATCAAATCAAACCCTGCGAAATAGTAAAACATGTCATGATGAAGTAGGGTTTGTCCTAGAAAAGCGAAGATCATTCAATAATAGAAAATCTCTTAATATCATATTATATCATCAGCCCAAAGGATATGTTATATGATCAGTTCAGATAGCATTTGATAAAAATTTAATATCCTTTTCTGATAATTCTTAGTAAATTAAAAATAAAAGGATATTATTTAAAATGGAAAAAAATTGCCTAATAAATAGCATAGTACTTAATGATAAATATGTCAGAGGCTTCCCTGCAAAAATCAAAGCAAATCAGTGCTCGCTTCGGCAGCACATATACTAAAATTGGAACGATACAGAGAAGATTAGCATGGCCCCTGCGCAAGGATGACACGCAAATTCGTGAAGCGTTCCATATTTTTAGTGGCCCAAGAAATAGCAACAACAACAACAACAAAAAGACAAAAAAAAAAAATCAAAGCAAATCAAAAATGCTCATTATAACACCTGATGTTCAAGTTCTAGCCAATGCAATGAGGCAAGAAACTGAAATAAGAAGTGTAACCATTGGGGAGTTATACAAACTATCATTATTTTTACAGATATGATTCTGTTGTTAGAAAACTCAACATAGTTGATTGAAAAGATATGATAAATAAGAGAGGTCACCAAAGTGGCCATGTCTTATATTGTCTGTTTCATGTAGTACAGATATAGTGAATTCAAACAACATTTATGAGTTAAATATAATTGGGAGAAATAATTGAAAAGAAAAACTTTTTTCCATTTTTAAAGTTTAATCAAAGTATAGTTAATTTACAATGTTGTGATAATTTCTGCTGTACAACAAAGTGGTTGAGTTACACATGTACATATATCCATTTTTTTTCAGATTCTTTTTCCATAAAGACCATCACAGAATATTGGGTAGAGTTCCTGTACTATACAGCAGGTCCTCATTGGCCAGTCAGTCCATATACCACAGTGTGCATATGCCAATCCCAAACTCTCAGTCTATCCCTCCCCCACCAATACTTGTCCCCTTTGGTAACCATAAGTTTGTTTTCAAAGCCTGTGAGTTTGTTTCTGTTCTGCAAATCAGTTCATTTGTATCCTTTTTAGATTCCACATATAAAGAATATATGATATTTATCCTTTACTGTCTGACTCACTTCATTTAGTATGAGATCTCTAGGTTCATCCATGTTGTTGCAAATGGCATTATTTTGTTCTTTTTGTGACTGAGTAATATTCCACTGTATATATGTACCACATTTCCTTTATCCACTCCTCTGTCAATGGACTTCCAGGTTACTTCCATGTCATGTCTTTTGTAAATAGTGCTGCAATGAACTATCAAATTAGAGTTTTCTCTGGATAGATGCCCAGGAATGGAACTGCTGGATCATATGGTAGTTCTATTTGTAGTATTTTAATCTTTTAAGGAACCTCCATAATGTTCTCCATAGTGGCTTCACCAATTTACATTGCCAACAACAGTGTAAGAAGGCCTTTTCTCTGCACCCTCTCCAGCATTTATCATTTGTAAACTTTTTGATGATGGCCATTCTGATTGATGTAAGGTGATACCCCATAGTAGTTTTGATTTGCATTTCTCTAATAATTATCAAAGTTGAGCATCTTTTCATGTGATTTTTTTGGCCATCAGTATGTCTTCTTTGGAGCAATGTCTATTTAGGACCTCTGTCCACTTTTTGGCTGGGTTGTTTGTTATTTTTGATATTGAGCTGCCTGAGTTGTTTGTATATATAGGAGATTATTTCCTTGTTAGTCACATCATTTGCAAGTATTTTCTCCCATTCTGTAAGTGATCTTTTCGTTTTGTTTATGGTTTCCTTTGCTGTGCAAAAATTTTAAGTTTAATTAGGTCCCATTTGTTTGTTTTTGTTTTCAATCCTTTAGGAGATGGATCTGAGAAGATTGCTGTGGTTTATGATGGAGAGTGTTTCTGCCTGTTTTGCTCAAAGAGTTTAATAGTATCTGGCCTTATATTTAGGTCATTATTCCATTTTAAGTTTATTTTTCTGTATGGTGTTAGAGAGTGGCCTAATTTCTTTCTTTTATATGTAGTGGCCCAGTTTTACCAACACTGCTTATTGAGGAAATAAGGAAATTTCTTTTCTCCATTGTATAGTTTTGCCTCCTTTGTCATAGATTACTTGACCATAGGTGCATAGAATTATTTCTGGGCTTTCTGTTCTGTTCCACTGATCTGTATTTCTGTTTTTGTGCCAGTACCATACTGTTTTGATGACTGTAGCTTCATAGTATAGCCTGGACCCAGGAGCCTGATTCCTCCAGCTCCATTTTTCTTTCTCAGGATTGCTTTGACTATTCAGGGTCTTTTGTGTTTCACTACAGGTTTTAAAACTTTTTGTTCTAGTTCTGTGAAAAGGGCCATTGGCAATTTAATAGGGTTTGTGTTGAATCTGTCAATTGCCTTGGGTAGTATAGTCATTTTGACAACATTGATTCTTCCAATCCAAGACTATGGTATATCTTTCCAACTGTTTGTGTCATTTTTTATTTCTTTCATCAGCAACTTATAGTTTTCAGAGTACAGATATTTGTCTCTTTAGTTAGGTTTATTCCTAGATATTTCATTCTTTTTGACACAATAGTAAATAGGATTGTTTTCCTAATTTTTCTTTTTGATCTTTCATTGTTAATATATAGAAATGCAATAAATTTCTGTGTATTAATTTTGGATTCTGCAACTTTACGTAATTCATTGATGAGCTCTAACAGTTTTCTGGTACCATCTTTAGGATTTTCTATATATAGTATCATATCATCTGCAAACAGTCATGGTTTTACTTCTTCCTTTTATTTCCTATTTTTCACTGATTGTCATAGCTAGGATTTCGCAACTCTGTTGAATGAAAGTGGTGAGAGTGGACATCCTTGTCTTTTTCCTTATCTTAGCAGGAATTTTTTCAGATTTTCACTATTGAGAATGGTGTTAGCTGTGAGTTTGTCATACATGGCCTTTATTATGTTGAGGTAGGTTCCCTCTATGCCCACTTTCTGGAGGGTTTTTTTTTTTATCATAAATGGATGTTGGATTTTGCTAAAAGCTGCATATATTGAGCTGATAATTTTTTTCTTCAGTTTGTTAATGTGGTGTATCACACTGATTGATTTGCAGATATTGAAGAATCCTTACATCCCTGGGATAAATCCCACTTGATCATGGTGTATGATCTTTTTAATGTTTCATTGAATTTAGTTTACAAGTATTTTATTGAGGATTTTTGCATCTATGTTCATCAGTGATATTGGTCTGTAAATTTTTTTTCTTGTGGTGTCTTTATCTGGTTTTGGTATTAGGGTGATGTTGGCCTCATAGAATGAGTTTGGGAGTGTTCCTTCCTCTGTAATTTTTGGAATATTTTCAAAAGGCTAGGTGTTAACTCTTCTCTAAATGATAGAATTCACCTGTGAAGGCATCCAGCTCAACTTTTCTTTGTTGGAAGCTTTTTAATCACAGTTTCAATTCCAGTGCTTGTAATTTGTCCATTAATATTTTCTATTTCTTCCTGGCTCAGTCTTGAAAGATTGTACCTTTCTAGGAACCTTTCCATTTCTTCTAGGTTATCCATTTTATTGGTGTATAATTGCTTTTAGTAGTTCTTTTATGGTCCTTTGTATTTCTGTGATGTCCATTGTAACTTCTCCTTTTTCATTTCTAATTGTATTGATTTGACCCCTCTCTGTTTTTTTCTTGATGAGTCTGGCTAAGGGTTTATCAATTTTGTTGATCTTTTTTTTTTTTTTTTTTCAGCTCTGACCTGGTCTTTATCATGGTTCACTGCACTATCACTACCCCAAATCCTTGCATGCACAAGGCTGAAAACCCATTCCCTCTGCCAACACTTACCTAATGCATTTCTGGTCCTTTTAGCCCCTAGAGCTCTAGAGGCTTTAGGTGTTTGCCCTTTGGGGCCATCACGGCAGGCGGGGTCATGAAGTGGAGAACGTGAACTTCCTAAGGGCCTCCTGTCAGGGTCTTCTTGGCCATGGTAGCAAAGCAGCTCCACAGGGCCTTGAACTCTTGCACACAAAGGTCCTTCAGCAGGTGGCCACCCAGGGCAGTAGATGTCTGCATGCACCTGCCACAAGCCGCGGCCTCAGTCCCACAGACCACCAGGCACTCTGGGAAGGTGTGGCAGCAACTTCGCTTATGACCCTACACTGCTTGGTTCCCCAATGTGAGTGGCTCTTCCTGTCACCTGTGGGCACCACCATCTTAAGTCAATTTGGTTGATCTTTTCAAAGAACCTGCTTTTTGTTACATTGATCTTTTCTGTTGTTTTCTTTGTATCTATTTCATTTATTTCTGCTCTGATTTTTATGATTTCTTTCTGACTACTCACTTTGGGTTTGGCTTGTTCTTTCTCTGATTCCGTTAGGTGTAAGGTTAGGTTGTATATTTGAGATTTTTCTTGTTTCCTGAAGTAGGCTTGAATTGCTATTAACTTCCCTCTTAGGACTGCTGTTGCTGTGTCCCATAGGTTTTGGATTATTGTGTCCTCATTGTCATTTGCCTGTAGATTTTTTAAATTTACTCTTTGACTTCTTCAGTGATCCATTGGTTCTTTAGTAGCATATTGTTTAGCCTCCACATATTTGTTTTTTGCAGTTTTTTTTTCTTTTTCATTGAATTCTAGTTGTATAGTATTGTGGTCAGAAAAAATGCTTGATGTGATTTCAGTTTTCTTAACTTGACAGAGACTTGATTTGTTACCCAGAATGTGATCATCCTGGAGAACGTTCTATGTGAACTTGAAAAGAATGTGTATTCTGCTTTCAGATGGAATGTTCTATAAATATCTATTAAGTCCATCTGGTCTAGTGTATCATTTAAGGCCTATGTTTCCTTGTTGATATTCTGTCTAGAAGATCTATCCATTGCTATAAGTGTGCTGTTAAAGTCCCCCACTGTTATTGTGTTTTTATTGATTTCTCCTTTTTTGTCTATTAGCAGTTGCCTTATATATCGAGATACATATGTTGGGTACATATATGTTTACAATTTTTTATCCTCTTGGATTGATCCTTTGATCATTATGTAATGACCTTCTCTGTCTCTTTTAACTCTTTATTTTAAAATCTCTTTTGTCTGATATGAGTATTGCTACTCCAGCTTTCTTTTAATTTCCATCTGCATGGAATGTATTATTCCATCTTCTCACTTTCAGTTTGTATGGTCCCTAGAACTGAAACGGGTCTCTTGTAGACAGCATATATATAGGTCTTGGTTTTGTATCCATCCAGTTAGCCTCTGTCCTTTGGTTGCAGCATTTAGTCCATTTACCTTTAAGGTAATTATTGATGTATATGTTCTTATTGTCATTTTGTTAATTGCTTTAGGTTTGTTTTATTGGTCTTTTCCCTTCTTTTGTTCTCTTCTCTTGTGGTTTGATGACTTTTTAGTGTTGTGTTTGGATTGCTTATTCTTTTTTTTTTTTTTTTTTTTTTTGTCTTTTTGTTGTTGTTGTTGCTATTTCTTGGGCCGCTCCCACGGCATATGGAGGTTCCCAGGCTAGGGGTCTAATTGGATCTGTAGCCACCGGCCTACACCAGAGCCACAGCAACGCGGGATCCGAGCCACGTCTGCAACCTACACCACAGCTCACGGCAACGCCGGATCGTTAACCCACTGAGCAAGGGCAAGGATCGAACCCGCAACCTCATGGTTCCTAGTCGGATTCGTTAACCACTGCGCCATGACGGGAACTCCTGGATTGCTTATTCTTATTTGTGGGTGTATCTATAGTAGATTTTTGGTTTTCAGTTCTCATGAGCTTTTGATATAGGAGACTATATATACAAGATTGTTTTAAGTTTATGGTCTCATGATTGCAAATGCATTTCCAATATTCTGCCTTTGTACTCTCCTCTTACCATGATTGCTCGTTTTGATATCATATTTGCGTGTGGATGATTTCCTGCCTTTACTATATCTTTGCCTTTACCAGTGAGCCTTCTCATTTGTAGTTTTCTCGTTTCTGGTCTTGACCTTTTCTACCTAGAGAAGTTCTTTAGTGTTTGTTGTAAAGCTGGTGTGTTGGTGCAGAAATTCTCTTAGCTTTTGCTTGTCTGTAAAACTTTTGATTTCTCTTTCAAATCTGAATGAAAGCCTTGTTGGGTAGAGTATCCTTGGTTGTAGCATTTTTCCTTTCATCACTTTAAGTATATTGTGCCACTCCCTTCTGGCCTGTAGAGTTTCTCCTGAAAAATCAGTTGATAAACTTATTGGGATTCCCTTGTATGCTATTTGCTGCTTTTAGTATTTCCCTTTGTTTTTAATTTTGGTCAGTTTGATTAAAATTTATCTCAGGGTGTTCCTCCTTGAGTTCATTCTATATGGTATTTGTTGTGCTTCCTGGATTTGAGTGAGTGATTCCTTTAGGGAACTTTCCAGCTATTGTCTCTTCAAATATTTTCTCCATCCCTTTCTCTCATCTCCTTCTGGCACAATGTGAATATTCATGCATTTAAAGTTGTACTAGGCTATCCTCATTTCTTTTCTTTCTTTTTTTTTTTTTTGTCTTTTTGCCTTCTTAGGGCTGTGCTTGCAGCATATGGAGATTCCCAGGCTAGGGGTCCAATTGCAACTGTAGCCACCAGCATATGCCAGAGCCACAGCAGCACAGGATCCCAGCTACGTCTGTGACCTACACCACAGATCACAGCAATGCCGGATCCTTAACCTACTGAGCAAGGCCAGGGATGGAACCTGCATCCTCATGGATGCTAGTTGGGTTTGTTAACTGCTGAGCCATGATGGGAACGCCTGTCTTCATTTCTTTACATTCATTTTTCTTTATTCTGTTTGCATCAGTGAGTTCCACCAGTCTGTCTTCCACCTCACTTATTAGTTCTTCTGCCTCCTGTATTCTGCTATTGGTTCCTTCTAGTGAATATTTTATTTTGGTTATTGTGTTTTTCATATGTGCTTGTTTAATCTTTAAACCTTCTATTTCTTTGTTTAACATTTCTTGTAATTAATCAGTCTTTGCCTCCACTTTTTTTTTTCTCATTTTTCATCTTTATTGTCATTACTCTAAAGTCTTTTTCAGGTAGGTTGTTTATCTCCAGTTCACTTAGCTGTTTTTCTGGGGTTTTGTCTTGTTTCTTCATCTGGTTCATATTTTTTCATTTTTTATAGCTTTTTGTGTGATCTCCTTTTTTCAGGCTAGAGGGTTGTAGCCTGTCTTGTTTCTGATGTTTGGTCCCTTGTGGGTGAAATTGGTACAGCAGCTTGTGGTAGGATTCCTGATGGAAGGGAATGGTACCTGCCCACTGGTAGGTGAGTCTTGACCCTCTGGTGGATGGGGCTTTATTTCTGGGTGTGATGAGAGGTGGCTATGTGCCTAGGAGGGCTTTAGGCAGCCTGTTTCCTGATGGGTGGGGCTGTTTTCCCACCCTGTTGGTCGTTTGGCCTGGGGCTTCTCAGCCCTGATGGGTGTGGGCCAGATATTTCCAAAATGGCAGCTTCCAAGGGAGCTCATGCCAATGATTATTCCCTGAGACCTCCACCTCCAATGTCCTATCCCTACAGACACCCCCTGTTTTCCCAGGAGACCCTCCAAGACCCTCAGATAGGTCTCACCCATATTCTTATGGAGTCCCTGCTATGTCCTGGAACTCAGTGCACATGAAGTCCTCTGTGCAGCCTCCAAGCATGGAGCCCCTGTTTCCCCCAGTACTCTGGAGCTCCTGTGCTTAAGCCCCACTGGCCTTCAATGGCAAATGCTCTGATGGCTCCTCCTCCCAATGCCGGACCCCATGCTGGGGAACCTGACATGAGATTTGGAACCACTGTGAGATAGTTATTTTCCAGTATATGGGCCACCCACCCTGTGGGTATGGGATTGCTTATATTGTGAAAGCACCCCTCATGCCATCTCAGTGTGGCTTCTTCTTAGTCTTTGGGTATAGGATATCTTTTTTCATTGCTTACAGTTTATTTTGTTGATGGTTATTCAGAAGCTAATTGTAATTTTGGTTTTTTGAGAGGAAGTGAGCTTGAGTCCTACTCTGCCATCTTGTCTCTCAGAAAAGAACTTTCTACAGAAAGTGAAATCCTTCAGGACCATTTCAGAGTGTAGCTATGCCTTAGGATTGTCATTCTGAACATCAGTTCATATTAGATTAAAGGTCTTGGTTATTTGAGCTTTCTGTTTGCTTTGTTTTAGGAAGGAGTTAAATTTATATTGTTATGAAAATTTGCAAAGAGCTTATACTTATTGAGTACCTAAAGAAAATCTCATACATGTTTTTTTATGTTATCTTTTATAATCCTTACAACTCTCTAAGGTAAGTAGCAGTATCCCCATTTTACAAATGAGTATACACTCAAATGAAACAATTTTTTTAAGTGTCATACAACACTTTAAGTGGTGAAGCTGGGGCTTGAATGCAGTTCTTTAGCTTACAATTATATATTCAATGTCCCTGCAAAAGAAAAGGTATTTCACAGAACAAAGTTCTGCAGAATTCAATGTGTGGAAAATGGAATGCACAATGGGGGTGGCAATACTGAAAATAGCAAAGCAAGCTAACATTTACCATGTTGGGTTGAATATATCACATCCCTGAGGTTGAAGGATAAGCTTAGATGAAGCCAGGTAGGGATACCTTTCTTGGGAAAGAAATTAAACTGGATTGGCTCTTCCTAAATTGAAGTATTGAGGAGCACTTCCATCCTAGGTCAGACACTAATGTAAAATGACCAGAGTGCACACAAACTGAGCATTGGAAAATCCCAGTTTGTCCCATTATATGAAAAATCCGGTGTGACTCAGGCTGAGCCCTGTGTCTGACTCAAGGGACACCATATGCACATTAGCACAACAGCAAGCCATTTGGACTATTCTGGGACCCAGTCTAGAGCTATGTTGCAAAGGTGTGGTTCTCAGCATAACTGCTGTGCATGGTTTGGCTGGCCAGCTGTTGTGACTGTACTCCTCCCCATTGAAGGGGAACCATGGGACCACTCACCCACCCTTAACAAGGCTGACAGAATTACTTCTGGGAATAACACATCACACCAGCCATCTGGGCCCATACATGAGGTTAACCTGCCCACAGGAGGATAGGGTAGTTCTGATGATTTATGTCATGTCCCCAGATCAGATTCTCTCTTCATTCCTCTGCTCTTCCTAACAGAAAGGTTAGGATGATAAATTGCCAGTATAACCTTTAACGTGTTTAATGAGTTAACACATTTCAACTACTAAAGCAATCCATTTAATTCATGTGAATACTGCATACAATAATTTTTTGCATTTCCTTAGCACCTCACACTTCCCAAAATTTGATTTGTTTTCTGTTATCTTATTGATCCCCAGAGCTGAAGATTGAACACCCCAGATTTCAAGCCCAAGTCAAGATGAGAATGGTGCTACCATTAACAGAAATGAAAGAAGTGGCACTCAGGTCTTCACCTAGAGCACTGGTTCTCAAGCTCTGCCACACTTTAGAATCACTTGGGGAGCTTTTTTAAAAGTTTTAATGTCCATGCCCAGCTCCAGACCAGTTGCATCATAATCTCTATGGGTGGAGTTCAGGCACTGTGGGGTTTTGAATTTCCCCCAGGTGATTGCAATGTATAGCCAGATTTAAGAATCACTGCCTTAGGAGGCAAGTTCAATCTGAAGCATGAATTCAATCCAGGAAACAGGAATGTGTTCAAGTGGCAATGTCACTGTGGTAGTTGGAGATATGGGCTATGATTGAGGAAGTACTATTCCCCATAAGAGTTGAATTCCTAGAAATAAATATACTCATAGGAGAGTATCTAAGTAGAGAAAAACAAGAGCCTGAAGGCTAACTTTTGCTAGTCATAGTAAGATTTCTCTGTTAACCTAGTTTAAAATTTTTTAAAGGCCACATGGTTTTGTAATGAAAAAAACATACATGACTAGTAGAGGCCTTTTTGGAGGAACTGTTCTTGTATCTAAAAGGACAAATGGGTGTAATGTATTTAGACATTTAAAAAGCCTTTAACTGAAGCTCTGCAACAAAGGTTATTATGCTTTAATTTGTGTTACCATGCACCGTGGAATTATAGAGACCATCCTATGAACAGGGTTTGAATGCAGGGATAAAGGGAAGTGACAAATGCACATCTTGCTAACTTAGGAAGCATAAACAGAGTTTCTATAATAGCCATTTCTGGCTTTATTTAACATTTTTATATATGATCTGGGTGAGAGTTTGCAGATGATGAATCATTTAGCCAGAACACCCACTCAGAGCTCTGCCACTTATAGGCTGTGTGACCCCCTGACAAGTTACTTAACCTCTCCTGTCCTAGTTCTTTGGCTCTAAAATAATGAAATTGTACATAAATGTCTCAGCTAGAAATTCTATAGCTTAGCTTAACTCAGCTACCTCCTCTGTGTCTACAATGAAAACAACACATAATCAAGTTCTTTAGTTGATTAGAGCAGTGTTAGAGAGTGACGATTATGGGGTCAAGGACCAGAGAAAGCAGTTGTTATACAGAATTATTCACTATATAGAGTTCATTGTAACCAGATTGGCAAAGCACTGTTTCTGCCAGCCATCTGCTGGATCATAAAAATAGCTTTGTTATACAGGTCCATCCTTTATAATCAAATTTAACCTGTACCACGGATTTCTTCAACAATAAATTTATAAATCTCTTAATAGCATTTTAGAGCTGAGGTTCACAGAATTTTAGAGTAAGAGGTCACCTAGTCCACACCTACATCTGGCAGAAGGAGAGAGAAATGCAGACAGGTAAAGTGCTTTGCCCAAGGTCAGACAGCAAATAAGTCATAGAGCTGTATCTCTGAACAACTAGTCAGGTTATCTTCTTATGCTCAGTTCCCAAAGCAGTCAGAAATATAGCCATTTAAGTTCCCAGGCCAGACCTATTTTGAAGCTGTTTTGGCAGGCCTGTCAGGCACAGATGTGGCTTAATAATAATGGTGATGATAAATGAATGCAATGATTATAGCTGCTATTTCTTGAGTACCTATATGTGCCAGGCATTGTGCTAAGTACAATGCATTATCTCACATAATCCTCCTGATATCCTTTATGAAGTAGATATTATGGTCCTAATTTTTATAAATGAAACAAGTTATTCAGAGAAGTGAAGTAACTTGCCCAAGATCACACAGCTATTGAATGTTAGATCTAGAATTCCAACCCAGTTCTGAAAGAATAACAAACTTCAAGCCCTTCCCACAACTTTAGTATTTACTAAACAGTATAATTCAGGATGTAAATTCAACAAGAGATAGGTATTCCTCAAAAAAGACTTCTGTGGCCAAATAGACTTGGGAAATGTTACATTCCATATTCCACTTTGAAGAGTCACATTTCTCATTCATGTATTAAAAGATTTGAGGAGTCTTAAGTGAAGGAGTCTGTTTATTTTTCCTTAACCCTATGTTTCCCAAACTCTTTGACCAAAGAATCCTTTTTCTAAGGACATCTGTTAATATCTCAGAGGACCCTGTGCTCCCTGGGAGACTTGCTCTTAAGCCTGGCTTTTTTATTCTAACCACTAAAGTAATCAAAGATTCAGTGTTGCAAAATATTTCTTTAACAAGAACACACACCTTACACTTTGGGAACATCTCTGGTAACATGAAGAAACATATATACCTCATGGAAGTTTGAGAAACCTTTAAACATCTGAAATGTCAGCAGTTTGGTGTTGCCTGAACCACAGTAATATTTTGTTTTCTGGCTGCACCCATGGCCTGTGGAATTTCCCAGGCCAGCAATCGAACCTGTGCCATAGCAGCGACCCAAGCCACAGCAGTTATAATGCTAGATCCTCAACCCACTGCACCACAGGAGAACTGCAACACAATAATATTTTGATATTGTTGACAATTTTTTTGAGTCTTTCCCAAGCTAAACCAGAACTGAGCCAGAAAAGTTTCACAGCTGATCATAACTTAAGTCATGTTTGTGGAGCCTGCAGCCCCAGGCATGAGCTTCTACTGCAAAGGCTAGAAAGGAAATCCTTGGATGAAGAATGCAAACCTTCTCACATGGGAAATATTTTAGAGATTGGGATGTAATGGGGTGGGGTGGGAATCAACTTACACAGCACTACCTTTTCTTACCTTTTTGTCATGCTTAGAGCAGATGTTGGAACTGTAATCTGTGCTCTGAACATGAGTATTCCATGTGGTTCTCATTCAAAATTCTCACTCTGCTTTGAAGCTAATGGCTTCCATCTTCTTCAAATGTATTGAACTTGCCACATGTATTTGTGCATTCTCTCTGTTTACAATTCTTATGGTGTGAGATAGAACATGAAATAAACTCTTACACAAGATTTGAAGATACAGACTATGTTGAGGGCTCTTTTCCTTTTTTTTTTTTTTCTTAATATAGATTTCCAATCCTCCTCTCCCAACCATTGACCTACTTTCCTCCTTATTGTTTACCACTGAAAAAATGTTAGCTATGTCCAGTTCTTTGATGTAGCTCTCTATATAAAGGGAGGAAAGCATAAAAGTGGGAAGCCTACTACCTGTATAACCAAATAAGAAATTAAATTAAATAAACATTTATTGTGTACCTACCATGAACACATCACTTTCACTTACTTAGGCTACAAGACAACTCTATAAATTGTTTGGGCACTTTTTGATATTGTTATTGGTATTAGCATGACTATGATTCAGTAGAAAGTACAATGAATTTTGAGTCAGAAGAATCTCTGTTCATAAATTCCTTAAATAATTCATTTATTCATTCAGCAAACATTATATTGAGCACCTACTATAAAAGACATGCTTTAGGTGCTAGAGATATAGAAATGAGGAGTTCCCATCGTGGTGCAGTGGTTAACGAATCCGACTAGGAACCATGAGGTTGCGGGTTCAATTCCTGGCCTTGCTCAGTGGGTCGAGGATCCGGTGTTGCCGTGAGCTGTGGTGTAGGTCGCAGACTTGGCTCACATCCTGCGTTGCTGTGGCTCTGGTGTAGGCCAGTGTCTACAGCTCCAGTTGGACCCCTAGCCTGGGAATCTCCATATACTGCAAGAGCAGCCCCAGAAAATGCAAAAAGACAAAAAAAAAAAAAAAAAGGAAATGAATAAGCCCTTACCTTCAAGGAGTTAACAGTTCAGTTAATTGAACAATCACATAATCAGAAAATTATAAGCTGGTAAGTGCAGTAGTTTATTATAGAAAACAGAGGAATCGTTGCCCGAGTTGAGTCTTAAAGACTGATTAGGTAAAAGATGTACTGAAGAAGGGCACTTCAGGTCAAGGATATGGCATGAAGGAAGGTACAGAGACAAGAAGTGTATGGAAGGGGGTGTGTAGTGGATATAGAGCCAGGGCATAGAAGTCCATGTTCAATTACATGAAGTTCAGTTTTGCTTTTATACTAGTGGATATTTTTATAAATTTATTTTCATAGTCAATAGACTGTGTTGTAATCAAAACTACAATGAGGTACCACCTCACACCTATCAGAATGGCCATCATTAATAAGTCAACAAATAACAAATGCTGGAGAGGGTGTGGAGAAAAGGGTACCCTCCTTCACTGTCGGTGGAAATGTAAATTGGTACAACCACTATGGCAAATAGTATGAAAGTACCTCAGAAAAATAAATATAGATATACCATATGACCCAGCAATCCCACTCCTGGGCATATGTCTGGACAAAACCCTCATTCAAAAAGATACATGCACTCCTGTGTTCATTGCAGCACTATTCACAATAGCCAAGACATGGAAACAAACTAAATGTCCATTGGCAGATGAATGGATTAAGAAGATGTGGTGTATATACACAATGGAATATTACTCAGTCATAAATAAAGAACAAAATAATACCATTTGTCACAACATGGATGCAACTAGAGATTCTCATACTAAGTGAAGTAAGTCAGAAAGAGAAAGTCAAATACCATATGATATCACTTATATCTGCAGTCTAATATAGGGCACAATGAACCTATCTATGGAAAACAAACAGACTCATGGACATGGAGAACAGACTTGTGGTTGCCAGAGGGTAGCGGTAAGGAGTGGAATAGACTGGGAGTTTGGAGTTAGTAGATGCAAACTATTGCATTTGGAGTGGATAAGCAATGAGATCCTGCTATATATCATAGGGAACTATATCTAGTCACTTGTGATGGAACATGATGGAGGATATTGTGAGAAAAAGAATGTATATAGGGAGTTCCCATTGTGGTGCAGTGGAAACAAATCTGACTGGTATCCACAAGGATGCAGGTTCGATCCCTGACCTCGTTGAGTGGGTCAGGGATTCAGCATTGCCATGAGCTGTGGTGTAGGTCACAGATGCGGCTCAGATCCCACATTGCTGTGCCTTTGATGTACGTCAGCAGCTGTAGCTCCACTTCGACCTCTAGCCTGGAGACCTCCATATAAAAAGCAAAAAAAAAATTTTATATATATATATATATATATATATATGACTGGGACACTTTGCTGTACAATAGAAATTGACAGAACATTGTAAATCAACTATAATAGAAAAATAAAGATCTTAAAAATGTAGGCTATGCTTTAGAGCAATTTTAGGTTTATAGGAAAATTGAGGAGAAACTTTTCCTATACGCTGTCTTCACAGCTTTGCCTTTTCCAGAATGTCGTATGACTGGAATCATACAGTATGTAGCCTTTTCAGACTGGCCTCTTTCTCTTAGCAATATGCATTTAAGTTACCTCCATATCTTTTGGTGGCTTGATAGCTTATTTCTTCATATTACTGAATAATGTTCCATTGTATGGATGAATCACAGTTTGTTTATCCATTCACCTATTGAATAATATCTTATTGCTTCTAATTTTTGGAAATTATTAATAAAGATGCTATAAACATTCTTAGGTAGGTTTTTGAATATAAATTTTTAGTAAATTTGGGCAGGTACCTGGGAGTGTAATTATGGAGTTGTGTGGTAAGTCTATTTTTAGCTTCATAAGAAACTGCCAAACTTTCTTTCAAAGTGGCCATACTATCTTACATTCCTACCCATAAAGAATGAGAGTTCCTGTTGCCTTACATCTTTGTCAGCATTTAGTACTGTAAGTGTTCTGAATTTAGCAATTCTAATAGGTGGGTAGTGCTAGCTCATTGGCTTAATTTGCGTTTCCTTAATGACATGTGATGTTGAGTATCATATGTTTATTTGTAATCTACGTATCTTCTTCGAGGTGTCTGTTTCGGTCTTTTGCCCATTTCTTTCTTTCTTTCTTTTTTTTTCCTTTTCTTTTTAGGACCGAACCTGTGGTATATGGAAGTTCCCAGGCTAGGGGTTGGATTGCTGGAGGCCTACACCAGAGCCACAGCAACACCATATCTGAGCCACAACTGTAATCTATGCCACAGCTTGTGACAATACTGGATCCTTAACCGACTGAGCCAGGCCAGGGATTGAACTCGAATCCTCGCAGATGCTATGTTGGGTTCTTCATCCACTGAGCCACAACAGGAACTCCTTTTGCCTGTTTCTTAATTGGATTATTTGTTTTCTGATTGTTGAGTTTTAAGAGTTCTTTTTAGGAGTTCCTGTTGTGGCTCAGCAGTAACAAACCCAACTAGTATCCAAGAGGACGCAGGTTCCATCCCTGTCCCTGCTCAGTGAATTAAGGATCTGGTATTGCCATGAACTGTGGTGTAGGTCGAAGATGTGGCTTGGATCCCCTGTTCCTGTGGCTATGGTGTAAGCCAGCAGCTACAGCTGCAATTCGATCTCTGGGAACTTCTATATGCTGCAGGTACAGCCCTTGAAAAAACAATTCTTTTTGTATATTAGATACCAGTCCTTTATCAGATATGTGTTTTGTAAATATTATCTCCCAGCCTAGGATTTGCCTATTGATTAACTTAACAGTGTCTTTCTCAGAGCAGAACTTTTTTAAAAAATTCTTTATTTATTTATTTTTAATTACTCAAATGAATTTATCACATCTGTAGTTGTATAATGATCATAACAATCTGATTTCACAGGATTTCCATCCCACAACCCAAGTACATCCCCCCACCCCCCAAACTGTCTCCTCCAGAGATCATAAGTTTTTCAAGGTCTGTGAGTCAGCATCTGTTCTGCAAAGAAGTTCAGTCTGTCCTTTTTTCAGATTCCACATGTCAGTGAAAGCATTTGATGTTGGTGTCTCATTGTATGGCTGACTTCACTTAGCATGATAGTTTCTAGGTCCATCCATGTTGCTTAAAATGCTAGTATTTCATTCCTTTTAATGGCTGAGTAATATTCCATTGTGTATATGTACCACCTCTTCTTGAACCACTCCTCTGTCGATGGACATTTAGGTTGTTTCCATGTCTTGGCTATTGAAAAGAGTGCTGAATCAACATTGGAGTACATGTGTCTTTGCGAGTCGTGGTTTTCTCTGGATAGATGCCCAGGACTGGGATTGCTGGATCAAATGGTAGTTCTATGTTTAGTTTTCTGAGGCATCTCCATACTGTTTTCCACAGTGGTTGCACCAATTTACAATCCCACCAACAGTGTACTAGGGTTCCTTTTTCTCCACCCCCTCTCCAGCACTTATTGTTTGTAGACTTTTTGAGGATGGCCATTCTGGCTGGTATGAGGTGGCACCTCAGAGTGGTTTTGATTTGCATCTCTCTAATAATGAGTGATGTTGAACATCTTTTCATGTGTTTCTCGGCCATCTGTATGTCTTCTTTGGAGAACTGTCTGTTTAGATCTTCTGCCCATGTTTTGATGGGGTGGTTTGTGTTTTTGGTATGGAGCTGCAGAAGGTGTTTATAAATTTTGGAGATGAATCCCTTGTCTGTTGATTCGCTTGCAAAGATTCTCTCCCATTCTGTGGGTTGTCTTTTTGTGTTGTTTAGGATTTCCTTGGCTATGCAGAAACTTTTAAGTTTGATTAGGTCCCATTTGTTTATTTTTGTTTTTATTGTCAATACTCTGAGAGGTGGATCTGAGAAGATGTTGCTGTGGTTTATGTCAGAGAGTGTTTGGCCTTTGTTTTCCTGTAGGAGTTTTATAGTATCTGGTCTTATATCTAGGTCTTTAATCCATTTGGAGTTTATTTTTATGTATTGTGTGAGGGAGTGGTCTAATTTCCTTCTTTTCCATGTGGCTGTCCAGTTTTCCCAGCACCACTTATTGACCAAGCTGTCCTTTCTCCATTGTATATTCTTGCCTCCTTTGTCATAGGTGAGTTGGCTGTAGGTGAATGGGTTTAATTCTAGGCTTTCTATCCTGTTCCACTGATCCATATTTCTGTCTTTGTGCCAGTACCATACGGTTTTGATGATTGTTGCTTTGTAGTAGAGTCTGAAGTCCGGGAGCCTGATTCCTCCAGCTCCATTTTTCTTTTTCAGGATGTCTTTGGCTATTCTGGGTCTTTTGTGCTTCCAAACAAACTTTAAAAGATTTTGTTCGAGTTCTGTGAAAAATGTCCTTGGTAACTTGATAGGGATTGCATTGAATCTGTAGATTGCCTTGGGTAGTATAGTCATTTTGATAATATTGACTCTTCTAATGCAAGAGCATGGTATGTCTTTCCATCTATTTGTGTCCTCTTTGATTTCTTTCATCAGTGTCTTATAGTTTTCAGAGTACAGGTCTTTTGTCACTTTAGGTAGGTTACTCCCACGTATTTTATTCTTTTGGATGTGATGGTAAGCAGGATTGCTTCCCTAATTTCTCTTTCTGATCTTTCATTGTTAGTGTATAGAAATGCTGTAGATTTCTGTGTATTAATTTTGTAACCTGCGACTTTGCCAAATTCGTGGATGAGCTCCAGCAGTTTTCTGGTAGAGTCTTTAGGATTCTCTAGGTATAGTATCATATCATGTCATCTGCAAATAGTGATAGTTTTACTTCTTCCTTTCCAATTTGGATTCCTTTTATTTCCTTTACTTCTCTGATTGCTGTGGCTAGGACTTCCAGAACTACGTTGAGGAGTAGTGGTGATAGCAGACATCCTTGTCTTGTTCCTGATCTCAGGGGGAATTCTTTCAGCTTTTCACCATTGAGAATGATGTTCGCTCTGGGTTTGTCATATATGGCCTTTATCATGTTGAGGTAGGTTCCCGTTATGCCCACTTTCTGAAGGGTTTTTATCAGAAATGGGTGTTGGATTTTGTCAAAGGCTTTTTCCACGTCTATTGAGAGGATCATATGGTTTTTATCCTTCAGTTTGTTAATGTGGTGTATCACACTGATTGATTTGTGGATATTGAAGAACCCTTGCACCCCTGGGATAAATCCCACTCGATCATGATGTACAATCCTTTGACTATATTGTTGGATGTGGTTTGCTAGTATTTTGTTGAGGATTTTTGCATCAATGTTCATCAGTGAAATTGGCCTGTAGTTTTCTTTTATTTGTGGTATCTTTGTCTGGTTTTGGTATGAGGATGATGGTGGCCTCAAAGAATGAGTTTGGGAGTATCCCGTCCTCTGTGATTTTTTTTTTTTGGAATAGTTTCAGGAGGAGAGGTGGTAGCTCTTCTCTAAATGTTTGATAGAATTCGCCTGTGAAGCCCTCTGGTCCTGGACTTTTGTTTGTTGGGAGTTTTTTAATCACAGTTTCAATTTCAGTTCTTGTGATTGGTGCATTCATCTTTTCTATTTCGTCTTGGTTTAGTCTTGGAAGATTGTACTTTTCTAAGAATTTATCCATTTCTTCTAGGTTTTCCGTTTTATTCACATATAGTTGCATATAGTAGTCTCTTAGGATCCTTTGTATTTCTGTGATGTCCATTGTTACTTCTCCTTGTTCATTTCTAATTTTATTGATTTGAGTCCTCTCTCTTTTTTTGTTGATAATTCTGGCTAGGGGATTATCACTTTTGTTGATCTTCTCAAAGAACCAGCTTTTCGTTTCATTGATCTTTTCTATGGTTTTCTTTGTTTCTATTTCATTGATTTCTGCTCTGGTCTTTATGATTTCTTTCCTTCTACTAACTTTAGGGCTTGTCTGTTCTCTCTCAAGCTGCTTTAGATGTAAAGTTAGCTTGTTTATTTGAGCTTTTTCTTGTTTCCTGAGGTGGGCTTGTATTGCTATAAACTTTCCGCTTAGAATGGCTTTTGCTGCATCCCATAGGTTTTGGAGTGTCATATCTTTGTTGTCATTTGTTTATAGGTATTTTTTAATTTCCTCTTTGATTTCTTCAGTGATCCATTGGTTGCTTAGTAGCATGTTGTTTAGTCTCCACGTGTTTGTGTTTTTTGCAGTTTTTTTCTTGTTGTTGATTTCCAGTCGTATAGTGTTGTGGTTGGAAAAGATGCCTGATATGATTTCAATTTTCTTAAAGTTACCAAGTTTGGATTTATAGCCCAGGATAGGATTAATCTTAGAGAATATTCCATGTGCTCTCAGAGGAGAACTTTTAAATTTTAATGAAGTTCAATTTAATTTTCTTCTTTCATGGATTGTGCTTTTGTAGTTCTACCTAAAAATCCACTGCCAGGAGTTCCCATCATGGTTCAGCAGAAACAAATCTGACAAGTATCCATGAGGATACAGTTTATATCCCTGGCCTTCCTCAGTGGTTAAGGATCCAGCGTTGCTGTGAGCTATGGTGTAGGTCAAAGACACAACTTGGATCTGGCATTGGATGTGGCACAGGCTGGAGGCTACAGCTCTGATTCGACCCCTAGCCTGGGAACCTCCATATGCTGTGGGCACAGCAGTATCCTCATGGATACTAGTCAGATTCATTTCTGCTAAGCCATGACAGGAACTCCCCAGCACAATTTGTTGAAACAATTATCGTTTTTCCATTGGATTGCCTATGTTCATTTGTCAAAGATCAGTTGACTATATTTGTTGGGATCTATTTCTTGGCTCTCTATCCTGATCCATTCATCTATATGTCTATTATTCCACCAATATCACACTGTCTTGGTTACTATAACTTTATGCTAAGTTTTTAATCGAGTAGAGTCAGCCCTCCATCTTTGTTCTTATTCTTCAATGGTATGTTGAATATTGTGAGACTTTTTCCTTTCCACATAAAATATAGAATCAGAGGGGTTTTTTTATATCCACAAAGTAACTTGCTGGGATTTTGACTGGGATTACACTGAGTCTATAGATTAGGTTGAGGGAAAAAAAAAAATGACATCTTAACAATATTGAGTCTCCCTATCCATGAACATGGTATATCCTTCCATTTGTTTAGACTTTGATTTTTTATTTCTTTCATCAGAGTTTTACAGCTTTCTTCATATAGATATTGTACTTATTCCATTTGATTTATGCTTAAATATTTCTCCTTTTTTGGGTGCTAATGTAAAGGGTTTTTTTTTTAATTTCAAATTCCAGTTGTTCATTGCTAGTATGGTGTGTGCATCTCACAGCCTTATTATATTTGCTTATTAGTTCCAGGATCTTTTTTGTCAATGCTCTGGGACTTTTTACATAAAAAATCATGTCTTCTGCAAACACAGTTTTATCTTTTTCTTCCCAATCTGTGTGCCTTTTCTTGTCTTACCTTATTGCATTAGCTAGGAGCTCCAGTGTGATTTTTTAATAGTAGTGGTGAGAGGACATATCCTTGCCTTGTTCCCAGTCTTAGGGGAAATCATCTGGTTTGTCATCATAAGTATGACTTTAGCTGTAGATTTTTTGGTATACTTTTTTATATTGAATTGATAAGGTTCCCCTCTACTCCTAATAGACTTTCCAACAAGTGTGAAGTGATATCTCATTGTGGTTTTGTTGCATTTCCCTGATGATTAATGATGTAGAGCATCTTTTCATATGCTTTTTGGCCGTTTGGATGTCTCCTTTGTAAAATAAAATGTTTATTCAGATGACCTCCCCATTTTTAAATTAGATTGTTTGGGGTTTTGCCATTTAGTTCTATGAGTTCTTTATATATTTTGGATGTTAGCCCCTTATCAGATATATGGTTTATAAGTATGTTCTTCCATTCAGTAGGTTGTCTTTTCATTTTGTTGATGATTTCCTTTGGTGTACAGAAGGATTTTAGCTTGATGCATCCCACTCGTTTATTTTTGCTTTTGTTGCTTTTTATTTTGTTGTCAGATTCAAAAAATTATCACCAAGACCTATGTCAAATTGCTTACTACCTGTGTTTTCTTCCAGGAATTTCATGGTTTCAGGCCTTCAAGCCTTTAATTCTTTTTGAGTTAGTTTTTGTGTATGGTAAAAGATAGGGATCTGGTTTCATTCTTTGTCTTGCATTGTCCAATTATCCCAAAGCCATTTATTGAAGAGACTATCCTTTTACCATTGTATATTCTTGGCTCCTTTGTCACATTGATCATACAGGTGTGGACTTATTTCCAGGCTCTCTATTCTGTTCCATAGATCTGTGTATCTATTGTTATGCAGTACCATACTCTTTTCACTACTGTAGTTTTGCAACATAGTTTGAAGTCAGAGAGTATGATGCCTCCAGCTCTTTTATTTCTCAAGACTCCTTTAGCTATCTGGAGTCTTTTATGTTCCATCCAAATTTTGAGGTTACTTACTCTATTTCTGTGGGGAAAAACATGCCATTGAAATTTGGATAGGGATAGCATTGAATCTGTATATTGCTTTGGGAAGTATGGACATTTTAACAATATTAACTCTTCCAATCCATGGGCATGAAATATCTTTCCATTTATTTGTGACTTCTTCAGTTTCTTTCATTAATGTCTTATCATTTTCAATATACAGGTCTTTCACCTCCTTGGCTTTTCTTAATTAAAAAAATACTTTATTGCTAAAAATGCTTAACATCATCAGAGCCTTCTGAGTGAGTCACCACCTACTACTTATTTCTAGATATTTTATTATTTTTAGTGCAATTGTAAATGGAATTGTTTTCTTAATTTCTCTTTCTGATAGTTCATTGTTGTATAAAAATAGAAGTGATTTTATGTATTGATTTTGTATCCTGCAACTTTACTAAATTCCTTTATTAGTTCTAACTGTTTTTTAATGGACTCTTTTAGGGTTTTCTATATATAATATCATGACATCTACAAATAGTGACAGTTTTGCTTCTTCCTTTCCAATTTGGATGCTCTTATTTTGCCTAGTTGCTATGGCTATGACTTCCAATACTGTGTTGAACAAAAGTAGCAGGAGTGGGTATCCTTATCTTGTTCCTGATCTTAAAGGAAAAGCTTCTAGCTTTTCACCATTGAGTATGATGTTAGCTCTGGGCTTGTCATATATGGCCTTTATCAAGTTGAGGTAAGTTATCTCTATATACACTTTGTTGAGAGTTTTTATCATAAATGGATGTTGAATTTTGTCAAATGTTTTTTCTTCACCCATCGAGATGATCATGTGATTTGTATCCTTCACTTTGTTAACTGATTGATTTGCAAATGTTGAATCATCCTTGTATTCCTGGAATAATTCTCACTTGATCATAGTGTATATGATCTCTTTAATGTATTATTGAAGTTTGTTTGCTAATATTTTGTTGAGGATTTTTATATCTACACACCAATGTTCATGAGGAATATTGGCCTGTAGTTTTTTTTTTTTCTTGTGGCATCCGTGTATGATTTGGGTATCAGGCTAATGCTGGCCTTATAAAATGAGTTTGAAACTCTTCCTTCCTCTTCAATTTTTCCAAAGAGTTTGAGAAGAATAGGTATTAATTCTTCCTTAAATGTTTGGTGGAATTCACCAATGAAGCCTTCCATTACTGGCCTTTTGTTTTTTGGAAAGATTTTGATTACTGATTTAATTTCTTCTAGTAATCAGTCTATTCAGATTTTCTATTTCATAATTATTCAGTCTTAGTACATTGTATGTTCCTAGGAATTTACACATATGTTCTAGGTTATCCAAATTGTTGGCACATAATCATTGTCTCTTAAAATCCTTTGTATTTCTGTGATTATCAATTGTAATATCTCCTCTCATTTCTGCATCTGGTTCTGATGCTTGGTTTATCTGTTTAGACTGTACTTTTAGCCTTTTAATATGCTCTGTAATTTTCGGGTGAAAGCAAGACATGATGTACTGGGTAATAGCAACTGAGGTATGTAGGCCAGTAGTGTACCATTTTATGTTTATCTAAGTAGAGGATAGGGTGTGTTTATTGTTTGCGGTAGCTGTGGTATCAGGCTAATTGTCTCCATTGTTCTCTCTTTAGTCTCTTCATGCTGTCTTCATGAGTGTCCCTAGAAACTTCTTAAGTATGATCTGAGACTTGCAGTGTTTTTAGCTGTAATCCTCTATTATTATACAGGAGTCCTTTTAATGGTGTGATAAAGCATGAGTAAAGCAAAAGCATTCATTACTCCTATGATTGGGTCTCAATCTTTTAGTGTGCCTGAATTAGGTATTTCCTATCCCCCAGATCAGTTAGGCTCTGGTAAAACCCCAGTCAGACTCTGATAAAAGTTTTCCTTAGGAGTTCCTGCTGTGACACAGTGGGTTAATGATCTGGCTTGCCTCTGTGGAGGCACTGGTTTGATCCCCGGCCTGGCACAGTGGGTTAAGGATACCAAGTTGCAGCAGCTGTGGCTCAGATTTGATCCCTGGCCCAGGAACATCCATATGCCACAGGTGTGGCTGAAAAAAAAGCATTTTAAAAAGTTTTCCTTGAGGGCAGACCTTGTTAAAGAGATTAGAGAGGTCTGGATATATTTCCAAATGGTTCTTTTTCCTCTCCTTTTGCTAAAAGGACAAGGATTTTTCTCCAATCTTCACAGTGATAACTTGGTAGTGCTCTTGAAGGTAAAACTCATGAAAGTGTGAAGACCCCCCCCAAGACTGGGTCCACTTGGAATTTTTAGCCCTTGAGCTAGTCCATACCAAGCATCTAGCAATCTGTTGATTACAGTTTTAAAGTGTTCTTACTGATACAGTCTTCAGCTGCAGGTTTCTACTCCTAGTGAGCTGTGATTCTCCATATCCACCTGTCTGTCTCCATCTTTCAGAAGAACAGTTTGCCTTGTGACCTCAATTTTCTGATGAAGTTTGTTCGGCTTTTTTTTTTTTTTTAATTATCAGTGTGGGAGTGAAAGCTTCCAAGCTCTTGACAAGTCAAAGCAAAAAATGGAAGTATACACATTTTTTTTTAATTCTCAAAACACATCTAGAAAAACATGAATCTTTCTGAAGTTTCAGCTTACCTGAAAATACCTACGGGCTGTGTAACTTTCTGAAATTAATTTAATCCATCTCTTTATCTATAAAGTAAGCATAATAATATCTTCTTTGCTGGATTGTTATAAGACCTAACTGAGTTATGTAAAGCATCTAGCACAGTGTATAGTTCATATGTATTCAGTAAATATTAGCTTTAGTTATGATGTCATTTATCTTCATCAAAATCTTAGACCTTCAATAGAGACAAAGTGTACAAAGTATGCCCTATGGTCGTTTGTGATTGAGTCAGGACCAGAATATGGCTAGGGCTGCTGTTGGCTTCCAAGGCCCTGATGCTGTTACAGGACCCCTTTTTCTTAATGTTAGATAGCAAATAGTCTGCCCACATTGATCAAAATCTGTCAGATCTCAAAGTTAGTCCTATCAGAGCAGCCCCAGGGACTGCACAGCTGTCTGTCCTACTCTGATGTGTTTCTGGGTTTTGCCTGCAGAAAGCGTGATGGTTACACATAAGAAGGTATTGGAATAATATAGAAATGTAGCCTGTTACTGTAGAAACAGACATGTGACACTGGTAATGGTCTGAGTAGGTATGAAAAATGTTCTGAAGCATATAGAAAATGAGTCAATATATCTTTAAAAGTCTAGAACTCAGCAGAAGTTACTGCTTTT
Source organism: Sus scrofa (assembly GCF_054392235.1). Lineage (NCBI taxonomy): Eukaryota > Metazoa > Chordata > Mammalia > Artiodactyla > Suidae > Sus > Sus scrofa. Next base: position 66,088,673 of record NC_139401.1, read on the forward strand.
GCTCCAGGTCAAGATGCTCACTCATATCTAGTATGGGGTAGTTTTAGCTCCCTGATATTTTCTCTCTAGAAGACAGAAAACCACAATGGTCTCAAGCAAAAGAAATGGTAATGGCTGATATAGAGCCAGGGCTGAGGGGTCCATGTTGAAACTCACAAGAATTACTTACTGGCCATGGTGAACTATCTTAGAACAAGAAGGAACTCATACTGCTGAGATGGTGTGCTCACTAGTACTTGTGGAAAGTGTGAAATAATCTAAGGATAATCTTGTCTATACTTTTTCATCCTCATTTTTTCCCAAGGGATATGCCAAATGTCTGCTGAGTAGATAGAAGCTCTCTGGGGGCCCTTCTGGACACACAAGAAGAAATGGAAGAAATAGTTCTGATCCTCTCCCTGTTGCTCTCAGCACTCATCATACACGGTCGTTTTGGAAAATAAAGATAAAAATTTTAGTTAGCTCCTTACCTCACACCATATACCCAATCTATACCAGGTTAATTAAAGATTTAAATGTAAAAATTGAAATCATGAAAGAACTAGAAAAAAGAGTTAACTATATAATGCTGGTGTATCCAAATTTAAAATGATAATATAGAAATGTAGTTACTAACATTGAAAAAGGTTATCAAGCAATTTTTATTTGATCCCATTCTGTAAGAATACATATGCATAGAAATCTTGTAAATATGTATAAAATGTTCAGAGTGGTTATTTGTGGGTAGTTTGGGGTTTTTTTTTTTGGCTGTGCCCATGGCATACAGAAGTTTCCCGGCCAGAGATCAAACCTGCACCACAGCGGTGACAACGCTGGGTCTTTAACCTGCTAGGCCATCAGGGAACTCCCTGTGGGTAGGTTTTTTACAGCTATTTTTTCTTTTTGCTCCCTTTTTTAATGTATGTATATAAACATGCATGCATTTTTGTATGTATAATGAGTAGGTATTTCTACTATAAGAATAATAGAAGTTAAAAAATTTTTTTAACTTCCCTTTCCCTCTTTTCCCTTGTAGATTTAAGTTAAACTTCCTCCAGGAATTTTTTTTTATGGCCACACCTGTGGCATATGGAAGTTCCTAGGCCTGGGGTTGAATCCAAACTTCAGGTGCAACCTACACCACAGCTGCGATACACCAGCTCCTTTAACCCACTGTGTCGGCTGGGGATTGAACTCACACCTCTGGTGACCCAAACCACTGCAGTCAGATTCTTAACCCACTGCGCCACAGCAGGAACTTCCCACCAGGATTTTTTTTTCTCTCAACTAGCCCATATAGTTTTTCGATTCTCCCCTCTTTAGTGCTTCCTATTCAACTCTAAGTTCTCTGAGGATAGAGTTGTATTTCATCATTTCCAGTGCTCCCCTTCCTAGGCATACTAAGTAAGGACTGGTTGCATGGTGATGGTCTGATTTCCTCAAAGCCTGCTTTGAAGTCTGATGTAACAATACTAACCCTTTAACCAGCTGAAATGGTCAGAAGCTTGGCCAGGGCTAACAGAGTCTGTGTATAAGGACATTGTAGCTGCAATGCTGTCATGTCACTGCTCTCAGGCTGAGCTGGCTGGTGATGGTTGATGGGGCTAGGCCTTTCTGTGTAAATCCTTCCCCAAATAGCTTTCTTGTTTAAGGTAGCTCTTCTCCAGTTGAGTTGCTGCCTCTTAGTCAGTAATATCTGCGTTGCTGTGCTTCCTTGCCAGAACCTCTATGTATATTCTCAAGAACTCTTAGTGCCATTAAAAAATAAAGGATAGAAAGTCGAGAAAGAAGACAAAGAAACTGGGAAGAGAGAAAAGGGGAAAAAAAAAAAGGAGGATAAGACACCCTAAGCATAGCAGATTGCTCAACCCAACCTAAAATATCCTATAATAACCTACATAATAACATGCACATAATAATACCTACTGTTGCATGTGCAATTATTTTGCCAGGAAGGTCTATACAGGCATTGCTTTTCAAGGGCCCAGTGCAAGTTCTGATGGCCACACTGGCAGTCCCCCAGGTTAGAGAATTTACTGACTTCTGATTGAGCCTACTTGGATGGAACCTCTGATAGAGCCTGCTCTTATAGGTAAAGGTCATTCCAGGTTTGTTGCCACAATAAAATGAGATGATAGAAGGAACTATGTTTTATAATCTATAAAACAATTTACAAATGCTTGGTATTCTCGTGAGCTCCTGAGGGCACTGACTGGGGTTTAATGTTATCCAGTAGGCTCTTCATGGGAGTTTGCAAGAGATTTTAAATACCTGTATCTAAAGAAAACCAAATCCATCTACAGAATGAAGTGAATTGAGTCCCCAGTAGGGAGAAAACATGTCTGCACGTCTGGGAGACACCTACACTGTGTGTATCTGAGGAGTGTTTATCACCTAAGCATATGACAAAAGCCTTGGGCTCTGTGAGTGCCCTCCATTGATTAGAATTGTTTTCTTTAGAAACATCACAGAAAATGCTTGTGATTTCATTGTTGATGAAACTGTTGACAGTTCTTTTAAATTGTCTGTTAACTTATGGTAAATTACAGTGGGACTGCATGTGGCCCCCACATGAATGTATTGTGGTTGCACTGTTTTAATAACTAATCATTGAAATAACATTAAGGAAGTGACTAAAAAGTTAACTGCCACTGCTGTGCTCCTTCCATGAAAATGACCCCTTTTTCCTTCCAGCTTCAATGCTTGAGACTTCACATCAGTTCCTGACCTGAACGCGTGACTCTTCAATCTCAGGACTCGCATAATTAGCAGAATGCCGTCCTAAGGTTGTTGAGTTCTGCGTTTCTGGGCATTTCATCTTTATGGCGAAGTACCTGTTCCCTCACTCCAAAGACTAAGCTTGAAAGATTTTTCTCCCTAGGAAAGAATCATCCTTGTAACTTTACTGTTACAATAGTCAGAGACGGTTTGGGCAAGTCTGATAGTTGGGAGATACCTTGCCAATGACCAGACCCTAGGCATAGGGCTCCCTCAAATCTGCAGTGTCTTGAGGGTTCCTCCTGTGACTGTCTTGGAGAATAAACATTTTCTGTTCATTTACAGTGAGTTAATTTTCCATTTTCTCTTTTTAACAGGTCCAGTTAAAAACAAGAAAAAGGGTAAGTTAAGCTCCTGATTTGATAAAATTGCTATCATGTCATGTCTTTTCTAAAATTAGAAGGAAAGGAGTTCCTGTCATGGCTCAGCAGAAACGAATCTGACTAGCATCCATGAGGACTCAGGTTCAATCCCTGGCCTTGCTCAATGGGTTAAGGATCCGTCACAGACATGGATCAGATCCTGTGTTGCTGTGGCTGTGATGTAGGCCACCAGCTGCAGCTCCAATTTGACCCCTAACCTGGAAACTTCCATATGCCACAGGTGCGGCCCTAAAAAGACAAAAAATAAAATAAAGAAAATAAAGAAGAAAAAAAATCAAGGGAGTAGGATTTTTATATTCTTTTAGTGCTGGTTGACCATTATTTTATTTGCTCATATGTGATCTTCTTGAATAAGATATATGTGTGTGTGTGTGTAATATATATAGTATACAAATAAGACATATATATAATATATGTAGTATACACATATACATATATGTAATTTTTCAAAAGAATAAGATATATATAGTATATATATACTATATAAGATGTATATATATACTACATAAGAGATATAATATATATAGTATACACATATACATATATATAATTTTTCAGTGATGATCTATGAAAGATAGAATTGCTTCCTAGCAACATATGAAAATTGCTTTTGTTTTTCTTTCTTGCCTCCTCTTTCATACAGTTCATTTTACATCTCTTTCCTTCATTCTCCCTTACTCTTTTCCCTGACCTTCTCCTTTCTTTCTCCTTTTATTTCCATCCTTTATCAAATCAGTGACCTTAGAAGTCCTTAGACAGCTGGTAAACAGCTAGGTTTACTACCTCCCAAGAGATATCAGTACCCTATTTCTTGGCCTAAAAGTTATCCCCATCCTATTTCTCAGATAGTCAGGGAGGTATTTCTTGCTCTGGAGTTTCAATATCATTTTCTCTGTGGTGGAAAAACTAAGCTGTAGTAGTACCCTGATCTTTGATTCTTTTCCAAGAAGGTTCTTGTTGAGCAGATCTCTTATGTCATTGTTAGGCCTATAGATCTCCAGGGTACTTGCAACAGGAATGGCCCACGAGCTTCAATGGGTGCTTGCTTACTTGAAGAGGAGAACTCGAAGAACAGGTTCCAAAAGTCAGGACCAGGCAATATAGTCCATTCCATAGGATAAAAAGAACCAACCATGAAACCAGTTTTAAGTCCCTATCTGTTTCTGTGTTCTGACCTGGGAGGAAAATAGAGTGGAGTTAATGATTTTTTTTCACTAAAATGCTTTAAGTGAAATTATTCTGTCCGGTAACATTTCTGGAGCTTTATAGAGTTGATTAGCAACCCCAGACTAGGCACACAAGACTGGCTTCAGCCAGCATTTGCCGCTTCTCTGAGCAATAGGGTAGTCTGGTGGCTTGAGGTGCCCGGGACCACACGGGAAACCTGTATCCCTGTTGTAAAGAAGCTGAGGAATGGACTGGCCCCTGAGGACCTGAGCTGAGTAAAATTGGAAAACAGAGAACTGGAGTCAGTGGGGAAGCCTTTCTTTGCGGGGCCTGGGCACTAACCATGCTAGTCTGTCTTCAGAAAGTATATTTGACTTTCAAGCATGTAGTTTTTCATTCTTGTCACATCCCTTTAAGACAGAAATTTTAACCAACCTGGAAAACTCCCCTGGCCTGGACAAGGATAGCCTCTGCCCCTAACGTAAGCCCAGGGATGACTTTCTTTCCTAGTAGGTAGACTTGAGGACACTTTCTAATTAGAGCTGCTAGGTTTTTTTCCCCACTTGCTCATTCACTAGACAGTGAATAAGCATCTTGTATTTGTCAGGAATAGAGATACAGAGATGAAGAAAAATGGCTCCTGCCCTCCGAAATCTCCCAGTGTCATTGGAATCATGGATGCACTATAGTATTTTTAAAATGCTCTGATCAAAGCATGCACAGGGTGCTGAGAGAGCACAGAGAAGGAGCAAGTAATTCTCCCTGAGGAAGTGAGGGACCACATCTCTGATAAAACATAATCTGACTTGGGCTTTGAAGAATGAGGGTAAAAGGGGAAGGACATTTCAGTGACAGGAACAGCATAATGAACCCTCCCAGAGGCATGAAAGACATAGCATATCTGGGAGAACAGCAAGTAGGCTAGTGATTTACCAAGATACAGGGCATGTGTGCAGTGGGGAGCAGCACCCAGTTGCAGTGTCATCCGAGGGGTGAGCACTGAGGGGACACACGTGCTGGTGGCAATAGAAGGAAGTTATCTGAGCTTGAAGCTCTGGATTTACCAAATCCAGAGATTCCAGTTCCTTTAGCAGTGACTCGGATGGCTGCCCGGCACTGCTACCTTGTATGTGGGCCATTATTGGGAGGAGAATGCATGGAGGCCTTAAACATTTGCCTTGGCCAAATGTGATTTAGAAGCCATTTAATACAGATTTCCTTGGACACAGTGCATAGGTACATGCCTGAAGAGGTAAATTGAGTTGTTCATTTAATTTCCATCCTTTAATGGAATTCCCTCCCCAAACATTCTCCCTCTCTCCATCCCTCCCCCACTTCTACTCACCCTTCCTGCCCCCCACACACACTTTTAGTTGTTCTGTCAACAATTTGAGCTTCACTAAAAGAATGTGTGTCTCCTTTTATCTAAGACTATACAAGGTAACTTGATAAGTACAAGTCTCTAGCCATTTGAATCATGAAGTGCTCTGTTAAAGTAAGGAAATCTGGAGAAGAAATTCAGTCCTTCAGAATCATCCTCCTGGTCCAGGGGTCATTTTGTGCCTGCTCCTTCCTGGGCCAACTTTCTGTAAGGAGGTGTCGATGAGAAGCACACTTGCCTAAACCTGGTTGCAGAGAAGCAAAGAAAACCACCTTCAGAACTGGATCCCAGCAGGAGGTTTTTCCCAAATGCCTTCTAACATTTTCACAAGTGAACATTCTCTGTTTACACTGAAACCATTATTGTCTTTGACTGGAGGCGTTTCTGGCCGTAATTCTTCCACAATTACATTAACCATTACAGGAGACTCACTGTCTTGACACTGAAGTTTGTACTACCCACAGAACCCCCTCTAGCTCAAAACTCACTGTTAGGCCTGGACATTCTGAGACATAGAATCCCATCCCCTGTGTCTGTGTCACTCAGAGAAGAGTGCAAGAGAAGCAGACTTAAAAAAATTTGGAGTTTCCGTCATGGCTCAGTGGAGACGAATCCGACTAGGAATCATGAGGTTGTGGGTTCGATCCCTGGCCTCACTCAGTGGGTTGGGGATCTGGCGTTGCTACGAGCTGTGGTGTAGGCCAGCGGCTACAGCTCCAATTTGACCCCTGGCCTGGGAACCTCCATGTGCCGTGGGTGTGGCCCTAGAGAGCAAAGGAAAAAGAAAAAATAATAATAATAAAAATTTTTTTAAAAATTGGGTGTTCCCGTCATGGCTCAGTGGTTAACAAATCCGACTAGGAACCATGAGGGTTCAGTCCATGGCCTCACTCAGTGGGTTAAGGATCCGGCGTTGCCGTGAGCTGTGGTGTAGGTCAAAGAGGTGGCTCGGATCCCGTGTTGCTGTGGCTGTGGTGTAGGCCAGAGGCTACAGCTCCGTTTAGACCCCTAGCCTGGGAACCTCCATATGCTGCAGGTGCAGCCCTAGAAAAGAGCCCCCCCCCCAAAAAAAAAAAAATCAACTGCTTTCACAGCAAGCAGAAGTTCCTAGGCCAGGGATCGAACCCGCACCACAGCAGTGATAACGTCCTTAGGCACAAGGCCACCAGGGAACTCCAAGAAGCAGACTTTATAACCAGGCTAGGGAAATTTCTTGACTGCCGGGAGTCAGCCAGTCCTCCTTATGGAACTTCAGTCTTGGGAGGTAACTTAGAGAAATCATTGAGGCCAAGCTCCTTGTTTCACTGATGGAGAAACTAAGGCTTGGGGAGAGGAAGGGATTTGCCCAAAGTATGCGGCTGTGGCAGAACTGAGGCTTACAGCCTTATCTCCTGACTACAGATTCCCTGTTCTTTCCACTACACTAGCTAGAATTGAAACTTGGGCACTGAGTAAGCCTGACTTGGAAGCTGCCCAAATCTGAAGGGAGATGGCTTTCCTGTTTGGCATCTTAAAATTGGCTAGATCTTGAAACTGGGCAGATTCAATCTTTTTGCTGCTAAGTGCAGGAAAAATGCAGAAACTCCTCTCTCTCCCTGGGAGAGAAGCTCTCTGGGCCTTCCTTCCTTTCCTCCCTGGGGAAGGGGCCCCACAATGACCTGGTTGTTTCATTGCAAATGAAGATGCGGTTAGACATGGACAATTGGCCTCTTGAGTGGCGTTGCCATGGGGATTGGGTTTCTTAAGCATGTGGCATTATTCTTAAAGAAGGACCTGATAAATCAGGACAGGATTCACCTGCCTGAGAGTCCAGGGAGACGAGAGGCAGAGTCAGGGAGGAGGTCTTTAAGTGAGACTTGACAAGGTTATATTTAAAACAAAGAAAGTATCACAGGTGAAAACACCATGATGAAGTCTGGTGAAAGGCTCCCATTCCTGGGACTTCCACCAAATTGTGAAAAGGCAGTGAAGGGAAGAAGCACCCACCCACCTGTAATCACCTGCAGTGCTAAAATTGGACTGCACAGAGCAGAGGACATAAACAGGAGGAACTGGAGGTTTGGGTTCAAGACCACAGTCATGTTCAGGTAGCTACATTCTGATGGGAATATTGGGAGGATTGAATAGGAAGGCTGAGACTGCTGTGAAAGGACAGCGAGGAGGAAACAGGGAGGATCTGGTGGCTTGGTTAATAATGCATTCAAGAATAGGACCTCTGAGGAAAGACTCTGGGAAGCTGGATTATTTCGCCTATAAAAATAGAGGTTGATGAGTGACTTAATGTCTTTGAGCATATGAGGGTTATTGTGTGTATGGTGGTAACTATTCTTCTCTATCTATACAAACAATAGAATAAGAGCTTAAAGTGCCACAGGAGGGATTTCAGTTCAATATACGGAAGAACTTCCTAACCGTGAGGGGTGATAAACACTGGAACATGTTACCGAGGGAGTTTTCAGAATTTCCTTTCCCAGAGATCTTTAAAAATAGGGTTTAGAGAGGTCAGCTGAGAAAGCAAAACCTGCCTGCTGCTTCCTCCTCAGCTCAGCTCTCTCTGCTCTCCACCGTCCCTCCTTCTTCCCTTATGTTGCTTGTGTTCTCTCTCTCTCTCTCTCTCTCTCTCTCTCTCTCTCTCTCTCTTTCTCTCTCCCTCCCTCCCCCTCCCCATCTTACCCCTCTCCCGGTCACCTCTCATCTCCCAAACTCCTCCTTCCAGTCCCACCTTCCCAGATAGCACTACCTCCATCCTAAGCCCAAGTCTCTATACATCCTAACTCATAGGAAACCTTACTGGAGCTGACATTCTTCCCAAAGTCGGGCCGTCCTCTTAGCTTCCACTTCTCATCCACATCAAGTCCATCAACCTGTGCAGTAAACACTAAAGCTACACTCTTTAGCAATAGCCCAGTTCTCAGTCCTAAGTAGTGGCCCATAGATCTAGGCACTTGGTAAATCTGATCCTTTGAACTCAGCAGAACTGTAACCTCCTTTTTGAAGCCTTCCCTGTAGTCTTCAACATTTTGTCCCTACCACTAATGCAGCATTTCTATCATCCTGTGACTGTGTCTGTTTCCCCACTAGACTGAGTTCCTTGAGGGCCATTATATCTTCAAACCCAGCCTGTAAATGACTGTTCATGAAAGTGGGTAGGGAATGTATGTGTGTGTGTATCATGTGTGATTAAAAACATCCACCTCTTGGAGTTCCCGTCATGGCTCAGTGGTTAATGAATTCGACTAGGAACCATGAGGTTGAGGGTTCAGTCCCTGGCCTTGCTTAGTGGATTAATGATCTGGCATTGCCGTGAGCTGTGGTGTAGGTCGCAGACGCAGCTCAGATCCTGCGTTGCTGTGGCTGTGGTGTAGGCTGGCGGCTACAGCTCCGATTGGACCCCTAGCCTGGGAACCTCCATATGCCGTGGGAGCGGCCCTAGAAAAGGCAAAAAAAAAAAAAAAAAAAAAAAAGACAACAACAAAAAAAAATCCACCTCTTTGAGATCAGGAACTCCCCCCAGAGGGCTGACTTTGTGTTGTTAGAAGTCCATAGAACTCCTAACAGTACATTCTCAGCCAATAACTGCAAATATAATACTGAATCTTGTCTTTCAGGAAAGAAGGCAGGACCTCCAGGGCCCAATGGCCCCCCAGGACCTCCAGGACCTCCAGGACCCCAAGGACCCCCAGGGATTCCAGGGATTCCTGGCATTCCAGGAACCACTGTTATGGGACCACCGGGCCCTCCAGGTCCTCCAGGTCCTCAAGGACCCCCTGGTCTCCAGGGACCTTCTGGTGAGTTCTTCCATCTCCCCACCCTCCTAGGCCCCTTTAAAACTTCTCTAATAGATCAGGAGTACATGATACCAAGAGCAGTTTCTTTTTTTTAATGATTTTTATTTTCTCCATTATAGCTGGTTTACAGTGTTCTGTCAATTTCTACTGTACAGCAAAGTGACACAGTCACACACATATATATATATACACATTCTTCTTCTCACGTTAGCCTCCATCATGTTCCATCACAAGTGGCTGGATATAGTTCCCAGTGCTATACAGCAGGATCTCATTGCTTATCCACTCCAAATGCAATAGTTTGCTTCTATTAACCCCAGACTCCCAGTCCATCCCACTCCCTCCCTCTCCCTCTCGGCAACCACAAGTCTGTTCTCCAAGTCCATGAGTTTCTTTTCTGTGGAAAGGTTCATTTGTGCCATATATTAGATTGCAGATATAAGTGATATCATATGGTATTTGTCTTTCTCTTTCTGACTTATTTCACTTAGTATGAGAATCTCTAATTGCATCCATATTGCTGCAAATGGCATTATTTTGTTCTTTTTTATGGCTGAATAGTATTCCATTGTGTATATTTATATATACCACATCTTCTTAATCCATTCATCTGTCTCTAAAATATACAAACAACCTATACAACTCAACAGCAAAAAAAAAACCTAATTGAAAAATGGGCAAAAGACTTGAATAGACATGTCTCCAAAGAAGATATACAGATGGCCAACAGGCACATGAAAAAATTGCTCAACATCACTAATTATTAGAGAAATGCAAATCAAAACTACTACAAGGTACCACCTCACACCAGTCAGAATGGCCATCATTAATAAGTCCACAAATAAATGCTGGAGAGGGTGTGGAGAAAAGGGAACCCTCCTGCACTGTTGGTTGGAATGTAAATTGGTACAACCACTATGGAAAACAGTATAGAGGTACCTCAGAAAACTAAATATAGAACTGCCATATGACCCAGCACTCCCAGTCCTGGGCATATATCTGGACATAACTTTCATTGAAAAAAAATACATGCCACCCCTGTGTTTATTGCAGCTCTATTCACAATAGCCAAGACATGGAAACAACCTAGATGTCCATCGACAGATGAATGGATTAAGATGTACATATACACCAAAAGCAGCTTCAAATTGTAGTGTACACTGGCGTGCAGTAAGAAATGCAGGTCTCCCAGCTCAGTGGAGAGCTAGGAACTAAACAAGCCAGTAGGGCCTGTCCTGCTCTAACTTCTTGTTTGTACCAGCCTGTCAAGGATGGATCACCCATTCCCGACCTATCTCAGCCTTTCCATCACAAGCCCCACCCCCACTCCCCCCAACCCTACCCAACCCCCAATAACTCTAGGCCTCCCTATAGGGGACCAGTAAACTCATATGAGCCAGAGACAGGGGCTGTAAGTGTTGACTGGAGTTCCCATGGGGGATGGATTTGGTATGCTCTGGTCCTAGCATCCAGCTTCACATACTGATGTTTGATTGGATATATGCTATGGGGATTGGACAGAATGACAAGCCCTTAAGCCGTATCATCCCATAAACTCAGAAATGCCTATCCCATAGAGGTACACAAATAGTCACTGACGGTCAAGGAGTTGGAAACTTATGAGTCACTCAGGCTGTGGAGGAAGCTGATACAGGAACCAAGACCATCCTGTCAAGGCACCAAGTGCTTCTCACACTACATCCTTCTCCTACCACATTTCCCATTCAAATAGCATTTAATGTCTTTGCATCTTTCCCCTGGGGCCCAGAAGGGCATCCAAAAGGTCTAGATGCAGATCCAAACCTGCCTAATCAGAGATGACAGGCATCAGATTGCCTGGGTTTAGGTCAGTTGTTACTTCCTTCTCCTGCCCCACTTTTGTATCTTGGGGTTTTAAAGAAATGGACTCTTTGTACTGATTTCTCTAGGTCCAAGAGTAAGGCCACAGGACTCAGAGTCTTTGACTCATAGTTCAAGCAGGGCTAATAAGTGTCACTGTGGCCCCAAGAGACAGAGTTAGGTTTTTCCCCCATCCAATCTTTCCACAAATATTACTTATGGGATATTATTTGCACTTTTTATGTGTAAGAGGTATAGTGATAAGTGGTCCCTGTTCTTGGGGAATTTATGTCCTAGAGGAGGAGAGAGACAATAAAAGAAGCAAGATATTTACAAATGGCAATGCACTCTACAAAGAAAATTAATAGAAAGAGAGCAAAAGGCTGAAGAAGCAGACACCGGCATCTCGGGGTCATGTGGCAGGGACACACTCTCATCTGTCTCCATGGATGCTCTGTGGCATTTGCCTCAGGCCAGCATTGGCGAGAGGCCAGTTTCCCTGCTGTGAGCTGGGCCCACTGAAGAGGCAGGTCAGGGACCAGTAAGAGAAGGAACGGGTGTCTTCTCCCACCCCAGTGCCCCGCATTGAACCCTGACTCTCCCTCCACCTCTGAGCCCTGGAGAATAAGGCTCAGATGAGGCTTGGCTACAGGGAGCAAAGCTCAGTGCCACTGGCTGCCAAGGCAAGAAGAAAAGGAAGTAGAAAGAGAGCACCCTCTGACTGGCCTGTCCTATTTTGCAGGTGCTGCTGATAAAGGTGGAACTCGAGAAAACCAGGTTGGCTGGGAATTGCTCTCTTACTGGGGAGGAGGCCACAGGCTAGAGCTTTGAGTTTGCTCCCTATTCAACTTGCTGAGGAGACCCTGGAGGTTCTGAGGCTTTTCACTCACAGCCCCTTCCCATCTCCATGAATAGAAAAGCTTTGCCCCAGGGCCTGCCTTCAGCTAAGGGAACTGAGTTTGGCCCTGGCCAGTTTTCCCCATTCCCCAGGAGATAGAGGATCACCAGAGCCAAGCTCAGTAGTCAGTCAACCTGAGCTGCCAGTCAGGCCTATTCACCTGGGCCTCTACCTCTCCAGCCACCCCCAACACCTTGTTGGCACTCAGACCACCTGGCATCAGGAGCTTGGAGGTTTAAGATCATGTCCTTGAAAATCAGCCAGTCAGGTCTGGCCCAGCCTGGACCTTTGCCTTAATGACCTGAAGGGCTCCTCCCTAGCTTCCTAATCCCTCTCTATTGGCCGCCTCCACTTGTCTTATCTCAGCCTCCCTCACTACAGCTGTTTGGCCACAGTGATCAATCTACATAGCTGCACAGTGCTGGATGGCTTGCAGGGCATTTTATATCCTTCACCTCAGTTGATCTTCAGACATCCCTATGAGAGAGGCCAGGCCAAGATTCTTATAATCCCCATTTCACAGTTATGGAAATGAGGCTCAGAGGCGTTACATTTGGCTGAGGTCACATAGCTGGGAAGTGGCAGAGCCACAAAATCCTATTACCCTCTAGTAGAAATGTGGCCACTCTAATCCCAAGACAGGGGAGAGGATCAGAACTGGGATACAAATGAAGACTAAAAACCAGAGGTGGGATCCTGGCAACTGGTGACTGGGCAAGCAGCCATTTCTCACAGTGACTACTCTCTGTCCTCATCCTCTCAGCCGGCCGTGGTGCATCTACAGGGCCAAGGGTCAGCCATCCAAGTCAAGAATGGTAAGAGTCAAAGTAGGCTCTCTGCCTAAGAGGAGGTTCTCCCCTCCCTTACCCCAGTCTTCAAATAACCACCCATCCTAGTTCCTCCCAGGCTCCTGAGCGAGGTACCCTTGGCACCAGAGGCCATTCTCTACTCCATTTTTGCCCTCTGCTGGCTGTCCTGAGTAATTGCTTGTCCCAAGACCAGTTACTACACCCAAATTGCATTTAGAACCACTGGTGAGGAAGGTGAAAGGGACTTGAGACATTGTCTAGACCAGGGATTCTTGGGAGATGGGGAGATGAAGGTTAAATTAGAGTCACCCTTGGTGATATATGTAGTCTGATCAACATTTTCACAATACAAAATAGAGAAAATAGAACTGCATAAAATTGAATCTTCTTGTCTGATGGGTCTACACAGAAAATGGGTGGAAGAGGCATTTCTCTCAGGGAAGTGGGGGGCATGTTAGACTCACCAGGGAGTATGAGACGCTAGTGTCTATAAAAAGCGGGGACGGGTTGAAGGAGGTTAGAAATACTAATTTAGTGTAATCCCTGCATTTAAAAGGTAGGGAGGAAGTTCCCATGTGGTGCATTAGGTTAAGGATCTGGCATTGCTGCAGCTGTGGCACAGGTCACAACTGTGGTGCGGGTTCGATCCCTGCCCCAGGAACTTCCACATGCCATGGGCACAGTCAAAAAAATTTTTTAAATTAAAAAAATAAAATGTGGGGAAACAGTGCCAGAGAGATTCGATAATACCATACTAAATCTACTGCCTTGGAGTTCCCTTGTGGCACAGCGGGTTATTAAGTCATTGTCACTGCAGCTGCCCAGGTTGCTGCTGTGGCATAGGTTCAGTCCTTGGCCCAGAAATTTCCACATGCTGCAGGCACAGCCAAAAATAAAAATAAAATAAATCTAGTGCCTTTTATTTGCTTGGTGCTTTAGGGTTTTCAACATGCTTTCTTTGTTTTTGATTTGACTTGACCCTCATGACAAAGGTAGGCATTAGCTCCTTTCTATAGAGACAGAAACTGAAGCTCAGAGAGGTTAATTAACTGACCCAAGATTTCCATTGAATGTAGGAGCTGGGACTCAAAACTCTGTCCATCAGACTCTTTCTACTGCACTATGCTACTTCAGAGATATGTGTTTATACTCCACTGAATGATTAGCTTCATTTTCCTCCCCAAAGAGACATGAACATTCATTAAAGAACAGCACTTTGGGAGTTCCCGTCGTGGCGCAGTGGTTAACGAATCCGACTAGGAACCATGAGGTTGCGGGTTCGGTCCCTGCCCTTGCTCAGTGGGTTAATGATCTGGCGTTGCCGTGAGCTGTGGTGTAGGTTGCAGACGCGGCTCGGATCCTGCGTTGCTGTGGCTCTGGTGTAGGCTGGCAGCCACAGCTCCGATTAGACCCCTAGCCTGGGAACCTCCATATGCCGCGGGAGCGGCCCAAAGAAATAGCAAAAAGACAAAAAAAAAAAAAAAAAAAAAAAAAAAAAAAAAAAAAAAAAAAAAGAACAGCACTTTGAAATAATGTCCAGTCCCCAGGGTGCACAAAGCCTAAAATGCATGAACCCCCAGGAGCCTCGGGAAGCAGCAAGCCAGCCAAGATGCCAGATGCTTACAGAGCTTGGGAGTAGAAGGGAGGGGCTGTGAGTACAGAAACAGTAAATGAAGGTTAAGAAATCTGTTGCATGGGGACAGCTTTTCAAGCCCCAGTCAGCCCTGAACTGGTAGTGCTCCGCTTCCTTAATGACTGGGTTTGGCTACATCCTGGACTACCACCTGGACCCCTGATTTAATCGCCTCAGAAATAGAAATAGGAACAGGGTGGCACAATGACCCAAATAGTCCTGCTGGGACGAGGTGCCTTGTCCCCCAGGGCCCTGGAAGGGCAGTGATCACTATCTGTCCAGGGAAGAGTGAGACAGATGGGAAAGACATTTGTTTAGGTGTCTAGGTGGGTGGCCTTGATGTTTACTTTATGCCAGAAGCTACTGATTTTGCTCCCCCTACATAGCAGGACTAGTTCCAGCCCCTCCTGGCTAATCCCCAGTTGTAGTCTATGCTGATCTTTCGTTCCACCTAAAGCAGGAGTGAGAGGGTCAGGGATAGGAAGATGTCAAGCAGAGCCGTCCTCCATGAGGAGCAGAGCCAGGGCGTGTCCTCCAAACTCCTATCCCATCCACTTATCACTGAAAGGAAAGCGGGGCACCTCATCCAGAAGGCCCATTTCCTCATACCTCAAAAAGGCAGGCCTCCTGAGACCAGCCAAAGATGGACTTTTGAAACATATTTTCTCGGGAGTTCCCACTGTGGTGCAGCAGGTTAAGGATCTGGCGTTGTCTCAGTGGTGATGCGGGTTCCATCCCTGGGCCAGCACAGTAGGTTAAAGAACCAGCCTGCATCTGTGGCTCGGATTCAGCCCCTGACCCAGGAACTTCCATATGCTGTGGGTGTGGCCAAAAATAAAAACAAAATGTATATTTTCTTGGATGAAGAATGGATAGGGTTTTGGTTGGTTGGTTGGTTGGTTGGTTTTGATTTTTGGGGCTGCACCTGTGGCATATGGAGGTTCCCAGGCTAGGGGTCGAATTGGAGCTACAGCTGCCGGCCTGCGCCACAGCCACAGCAACACCAGATCCCTAACCCACTGATCAAGGTAAGGGATCAAACCTGTGTTCTCATGGAGGCTAGTCAGATTCGTTTCCACTGAGCCACTACGGGAACTCCAAAAATGGATGATTTTGAGGGGAAAAGGCTGCATGGGCTTGGACTCCCTCCTCTTGTGATGGGAAAGAACATGCCCCTTGCTGCAGGATAGAAAGGAAAGCTTTTCCTCACCCTCACGCACTGGCTTCTACAGTCTAGCAAAGATGGACTGACTGCTCCTTCACCCCAAATGGGCTATTACTGAAGGACAGATGCTTTGCAGGGGTGCCTCGGTACCCAGACACCCTCACTGTCCCCTTTGCTGCCTCTAGTGTTTTGTGGCAGTCTATGTCTCACTCTCATTAAGATCCTTCTCCCCTATGGGGCCTTACTCCTGGTGATCACTAGATATGGCTGCCATGACATCTGACTCACCCCTGATCCCTAGAGTTCTCTGGGTAGACAACTCCTTGGGCTGAGTGGTTTCCTGGGGGCCCAGGGAGGCTCCAAAAAGGAGTGGGTATGGAGGAACTATAAAAAGGAATCTCTGAAGGACAAGGAGAAAACCTATGAACATGAACAGGAGAGGGATCCAGGAGCTATGGCTGGTGAAATGAAATGAATAATAAGACCTAGCCTGCCCCTCAGTGTCTGGATTTTGCCTGTGCAGGCCTCCAAACAACAAAGAAAATAGGGCAGCTTGCCCACCCTCTTCTTACTCTCCTCCCAATTCCAGCTAGAAGGTATTGGTTAAAGATCTTACAGAAGGAGGGAATCAGGAAAGGAGAGAGGAGGACAGACAGGCAGACCCCAGGGGCCCGAGGCAGACCTGGCCACTACTTGCCACTTTACAAACAGAACATTTTCTCTGCTTCCAATTGCTCTTCTTAAAGCTGGGCTGTCCAGGTTGCACTGAGGTAGGGGTGGAGGTTGTGTACTGTTTGATATTTCTTTTTTCTATTACCCAGATGATTCTGACATGTACTGAGTGACTGCCCTTCTCTCACACTGAGATCTTTCAGGTGGAGTGCTCAATGACTGGTCTCGCATCACCATGAACCCCAAGGTGTTTAAGCTACATCCCCGCAGCGGGGAGCTGGAGGTACTGGTGGACGGCACCTACTTCATCTATAGTCAGGTAGAAGTGAGTACGGTCTCAGGCCTAACTCTTCTTATATCCAGAATGCAGATCCGGTGCAGACCACAGAGGGGCACTGTGGAGCCAGCCAAGATCAGCCAATGGCTAACTTCCTGCTTTGGGGGTGGGGGCAGGGGGACAGACCTTGGGAGGGAGTTGAAAAGAGGGAAGAGAGAGGGGGCCATCTGGGGTTTTTTCTAGCCAGATATTATTGAAAAACTGAAAGGAGGCCCCCTCCACCCCCTCTGCCATCTGATTCCCTCCTACAGGGCCCCAGGCCCTAGTTTCCCTGCTATGCTATCTGGCTCTACTGCCAAACTTGAACGCTGTCTCAATATATTCTGTGCAAGTCAGTTCCAGGGCTGCTAAAACCCCCTCCCCCACCACATCACTGGCTTAAAATGAATAGTGCTCCTCTGAACCTTCTCTCCACCTCAAAAAGGTGTATCTTTCCTCCCTCTTTCTCCCATTTGTTTCTCTACCTTTCTGCTTCTCTGTCATTCTTGCCTCCCTCCTGCTGTCGTTCTCCCAGCCCTTTTCTCCCTCTGTTTTTGTCCTTGTCCTGGCCCCAGGCTCACTCCCCAGCTCGCCCAGTGCCCATCCACTTCCACCCCTGCTGTTTGCCTCCAGTGGGGTAGCTCCTCAGAGGTACAGGTGGATGAGCCTTGAGGTTGGGGCTTCTGTGGGGCGGGTGGCAGGCAGGTGGATGGACAGAAGGACAGCGGAGTCAGCACAAGGGTCTCCAGGAGAGTGGCTGGAGAAGATGGGTTCTCAGCATTTGCTGAGGCCACCCAGTGTCCTGGCGCAGCCGGCGGTCCTGACCCAAGAAGTTGTATGGCACCCGAATACACTGCCACTTCCTAAACAACTCCGGGAGGGCGCAGCCTTTCATAAAGTGATTTAGGGTGACAGATGAGTGTCTCAATCCCCAGGGGTGTAATCCCAAAGTCCTAGGGACCATTCAGGCTAAGTACCATCTCGGTGGGGGCAGGGGGTCAAAGATTGGGGTGGGGTGTGATGGAGAAGGGTAGTAAGGGAGAGAAAAATCAACTTGGGGGGCCTGAGATAGAATTACGAGTGGCCTCAGGCCTTGGACCCCATGCAGAGTGGGAAAATCGGCTGAACACCATGCCATTGAATGGAGCTTAGCACTTCCTTCCAGCCACAAAGTAAAGTTAGGGACCTGGCTTTTGCCCTTCCATGTTCGTTATCTCATTTGTGAAGGAGAGCTCTCCATCTCTCTGGATCAGTTTCCTCAATCATCAGACGAGAGGGCCAAGGGGCATCAGGAGCATCAGTGAGAGACATTCAGCCTATGGGGAGCGGGGCTGCATGCTGAAAGGGCTGAAGAACCAGCTAAAGAACCAGCAAGTTGTCCCTGTGCCCTCTCTGGGCAAGTGGTAACTTCTGAGTTTTTCCACACATAGTCTGTAGGGCTTGAAATTGGAAGTTAATTTGTTTTTGTGTCTGTAGACTGATGAGCATCTAATGTGTGCGGAGAACTGTGCTTCACGCCAGGGCTGAGGAGGCGGGGCGTGGGGGGGAGGTTTGAGGGCTGGGGGAGGTTAAGGGGCGAACAAGGTGTGATTCTGGCCCTCGCAGAGTCTCCCACCAGTGTGCTGTTGGAAGAAAGGTTAGCTCAGCCACCTGGGCTCCAAGGAGTGGGGACAAAGGACGGTGAATAAGCCTGTCGCCTCCCCCGTCCCTTTGGCTGAGTAGTACGCCTTGGGGTCTCACTGCCCCCTTCTCAAGGTGCACTAGCAGCTCACATGAGCAGGTCCGCTCTGTTGGTCACAGGGGAGGGGGGAAGGGGGCCCTGCCCTGTCCTTCTGCTGGCCCCCAATCCCATCTCATTGCCTCTCGCCCAGGTATACTATATCAACTTCACTGACTTCGCCAGCTATGAGGTAGTGGTGGATGAGAAGCCCTTCCTGCAGTGCACCCGCAGCATCGAGACGGGCAAGACCAACTACAACACTTGCTACACCGCAGGGGTCTGCCTCCTCAAAGCGCGGCAAAAGATCGCCGTTAAAATGGTCCACGCCGACATCTCCATCAACATGAGCAAGCACACCACCTTCTTTGGGGCCATCAGGCTGGGCGAGGCCCCTGCATCCTAGATCCCTACCCAGCCCCCTCTCTGGCCCCTGCCCTTGCCCTTACCCCAGGTTTGGGAACTGGAACTCCCAGAACCTCTAAGTGCTGCTGTGGAATAAGGGGTATGGGTGTTGCAGCTGCAGAGAAAAATGCCCCAGTGCTATTTATTCCCCGGGGTCTCCAGGATGACAAGGCCTTACTGACTTTTCAGAATGACCTTGAGTGAACTGCACAGTTGACTGAGCCCCAGGGTTGACGTGAAGCAAAACCTTCCTCCTTGGCTCCGTGTTGACTGCTTATGGCACGACTCTTCAGCCTCTAGGTCCCTGGTGTCATTTCATTGCACTAAAGTGAGGGTCTCGGGCAGCAGGCAAGAAATAACAAAGGTACACCCCAGACTGTGGGGTGAGCCTCTGACCTGGAAGAGGCTGCTGCTCCTGTCTCTGGTTGGGATGGGGGCAGAGGTGGGGCAGGAGGGGGTGTAGCAGCCTAAGGAGAGGGGCAGGGAAGGAAAGGCAGGTACTTGTGGCAGAGACCAGGAAGAAACCTGCCAGACGGTCATCGAGCTCTTCCCACTTGGGCTGAGCCGTGTTGCCACAGCTTGCCAGGCTTTGGGGATGGGAGGTTTCCTCTTCCTTGGAGCGATTGCTGGGAATGGCCATAAAGCTGCCTGCTTACATAAGAGCCTAAAGCCACATTTAGGGCCATATGTCTTTTATTTTGTTTACAGCTGTGCTCCAAGCTCAGAACACTCCCCAGGTCCCCACCCAATTGCCCCTTCCCAGCCTGGCTTGAACTCTCGTTTCCTCCCTCCACAGAGCCTACCTCTGTCCGAGACAGGTGCCTATCCAGGGACCTGTGAGTCTGGAATACTCTTTAGATTACCTGGGCACAAAGGAAATTTTCCATTTATTAAGCAACACAAATATTCATCTAGTTGAGTTATATCTGGGGGCAGAGGGCTGGACTGTGTGACCTCCAGAAGCTCCTTCAAATTCTAATATTTAGGCAGCTCCCATGCTATCCTTCTAAAATACCCAAAGCCTGGACTTCCCCCAGGCAAGGCAGAACTTTTCTACCTGACCCTGAAGGGCACGAGCTGGGGCTAGGACAGGGATTTCTTCAAGTTTGCTGCAGCCCAGGTGGTCATTAGCCCAGGCCTTATCTGAAAGGACAGCAGCTGATGCCATACTAAGCCTTCCACCCCCATTTCTTCTCATTGGCTCCAGAAAGCCACAGCACAGCAGAGTCACTGTAGATTCCGGTGCTGGTTCCCTGAATCCAGGCTCAGGAGACAGCGGCATCTAGGCAGTGGGCAGGATTCTGCCCTCCAGTCAGGCCCAAAGACACCTCTTCCTGCCCCAACTCCAAGCTTCCCATTGGATCATATGATAGGATAATTGAAGGGCCTTATTTCTAAACACCTGGGCCCAGCCTGGCATCTGGGGGCTGGGTTTAGCCCAGACCTAGCAGTGCCAGTCTGGTAGAGTCTGCTACTCTTACTCCCAAAACAAGTTTCCTCTTGAAGAGCTAGGGAATAAGTTCCTTCAGGCAGCAGAAATACACCAAGAAAAACAGATACTCATTTCTCTGCTGTGCTTTCTCTTTCTAAGCAGCTACACTGCTTGGCCCTTCAGGGGTCAGGACAAGAGTGGAGTAGGCTACGCCGCCATCATCTGGTTGCTGATGGCAGCCTTGCCACCCAAGGTGAGGCAAACTTGAGGCATGTGTTTGGCCCCAGCTCCTAGCAAGTGCCTTAGACAGGCCTCAGTTATAGCAGAATCTGATGAGAACCTCTCCTTAAAGTCTGCAAAGTACTTCCTCTCATCTCCTTCGATAATATTACAAACCCTATTGTTCACATGAGGCTCAGAGAGGTTAAGTGCTTTGACCAGGATCTCACCCAGCTTAAGTCACAAACTTGGGGCTTCAGCCAAGGTCTGATTGCAGAGCTTTTCCATTACCCCCCAGCATTATGTTGAATTTGGAATCTAGGGAGAACTAATAAAAAATGGTAATATGGACCCCAAATCCTTGAGGGCCCTAGGGAGAAACCCAAAGAGGCTCATTTTCATTCCTTTGTGATAATGCTTCTTCTCTTGGCTGCCGGGGCTCTGTGGCGAAAGAGTAGGAAGTTTCTTTGGGAAATAGCCATCAGCCTTAGAGAACTTGTGTTCAGAACAATTGTCTTGGTACCATATCCAAGCATCAGGCCTCCAGTAGCCACAGAATGAATGCCCCTTGTGTTCTATCATACACTCAATGAACCAACCAACCATTTTGTACAGATCCCCTACTGTGGACAAGGGCCTCCTCTGGTTACACTTCAGAGAGCTTATAGAAGCTGGCTGCTTGCTACAGCTACTATCTTATCTCTTCTGCCAGACCACAGAGACCTCTGTACTACCAGGATCTCTCAGGGATGGAGGGAAGAGCCAAGAGGGGTCCAGCTCTAAAGCCAAAAGGGTGTGAGGTGAGGGAAGGAAAAGCCTTCTTAATGGTGCCCCTCCCACTCTATTCTCCAGATATGGAGGTGATTAGAGGGGAAATAGGATTCGCACAGGACCCCTTTATTCATTGTGACCCCTCAAAAGGAATCTTGGAGGGAGGGGTGATGAGGGAAGCGAGAGGTAGCTGGCGAGCTCTGTTGCTGCAAAGTTACTGAAGCAGTTTACTGCTAAGAGACTGTGGAACTGGAGTCACACCTTGGAATTATGCTGATGTGACTTTCCTGGAAGGCCAAGGGCAGTATGGAGAATGAGGACACTTGTAAGCAAATAGATGACACAAGTTTGAAGAAGAATTACATGATGGGGGCTTTGCCAGCCGCTTGGACTTCAACAGCTGAAGCTGGCACAAGAAGCAGCTGTAGGGAGCTGCTCAGGTCCTGGGTCCTCAGAATAATGTCGTCTGTGCCTTGTTTCCCTCTTCATCCATCCTGAGCCAAATTTCTTTTGATGAGCACTAAAGGGCTAGGAACCCTGGAGACAAGCAAAGACTTCGAGCCACGTGTGAGCACGTGTGTTTTATGTAACTTCTGGTGGGTGCAAATAGATTCTGAGAAACTGAGAGCTAGAGAGGCCATTAGAGGGAATTCAGCCCAACCTACATTCTACCCCTTGATGCTCATGTGGAAACTGAGGCTAGAGGGAGGGTGACCTGGCTGAGGTGAAGGAGCCACAACCTCCAGGCTCAGCAAGGTGAGGGGGTGAAAGAGTCCATGTCCCACACAGTCCCCTTCTTCCTTCCACCCATAGACTCAAGGCTCGAAGTGCTTGGCCCCTTCAGGAGCCTGGCCAGGCAGAGAAACTGTAGCTGCAGCCTTCGTCAGATGGCTTCCTTCCCCAGGGCTCCCTCCCAGCTTCTGCCCCTAGATGGAAGGCTCTGGAAGGGGCCAACACCAGGGAGTCCTGAGGTCCCTGCCTGGAGGCTCCCCTAGGCCATGTGAGCATAAGGACAGAACCAGATTTTTTTTCTTGTAATCTGTTTCAGGGCTCTCTCCAAGTGGAGTCAGGGTTACTTTATTCAAAAAGATTCCAGCTGGGGTGGGGGGTGGGCTTTGTAGTGAGAATGGCCTGGAGCAGGCCCAGTGCTGCTTTGGGGGGTCAGCATCTAGTGTGAGATATTGTGTATATAAACTATACATAATGTATATAAACTGGGATGTAAGTTTGTGTAAATTAACGGTTTATTCTTTTGCAAATAAAGCTTTTTCCCTTTGTTCTTGAAATCAGCCTGAGCACCTCCTACCTGTGAGGTGCTTCTTTGGCACCTTGGGGAAGGACCCAGGTACCCATTTCAGAAGAGGCAACAGAAGGAAGGTAATCTGAATTTCCAGTCAGAACGTCCCACATCTCTGTGTCCCAGCTCACATGCCCCGGTCTCCATCACCGTGGGTCTTTTCCTGTAACCGCACATCAGGCAGGCTAGGGGTCCTACGAAAAGGAACATCGTCCTGCGGCAAAGACAGCATGGAGTCACCCTCAGCTTGGGACTGTGGCATCTATGACAGCTCTCAGGCCTGGGCCCCAACGAGCTTGGGAAAATCCAGCCTCCGTCTCCCTGTGATGCATCATCCTAATTTGCAGAAGAGGAGACCAACCTCCCCTAAGGTCACCCAGCTAGAGAGCTTACTTAAACTCTCAAAGAACTGTTGACAAGACCCTATAGTATAAACTTTCTTTTTAAAAAAATTAGACTAGAATTTTTATTTTTATTTTTATTTTTATTGGATAAACTTTCTTTTGAACATCGAGCTGCCATGAAATTTAGGGCATTGTCAGCTCAGGGACAGGAAGTAGGCAAAATGGCCAGAGGAGAATAATTTTGTATGGTTCCCCAATCTACAAAGCTCAGTCACATTCGATATCATCTGATCATCCCAACAGCCTTTGAAGTAAGCAGGGGAGGGAGTATTTGTTCCATTTTACAGATGAGGAAACAGGCTCAAAGAAGACTGATTGCTCCAAGTTACGGGGCTTGAAGGTGGAGGGACCTGAACTCCAAGCCCACTGGATCTCAAGTCAGCCAGTCCTGGAAGAACCTTGAGTCCAAGAGGTGGGGCTACTTGAGAGCTGGAGAATGAGAGACAAGTGCAAGGATCCTAGGCCCTTGAAACAAGCTGCTCAGGGCGCAGGCTTACCAGAAGGTAGGCTTTTGACTCTGTCCCTTGTTTTCCTCGGGCTGAGCTGAGTGGGCAGGTGTGAGGGAACCTTCAGGGCACCCCCACCCTAAGGCCTTTCCTGACTTTGGGACCATCTCTCTTGTAGCCCCAAGGAAAAGGCAGAGAAGAGCCAGGAGGGGGAGAGGGATGAAAGAGGAAGAGGGAAAACAGCCAAACCAGCAACCCTCCCTCCCCATGCCCATCACACTGAGGACTGGCCAAATTAGGCCCAGAAGCCATACAGGTGACTTTGGTCCTCCTTTTCCACCAGTTCCATACCTTCCTGCCAGGCTGAGAAGCCAAGGGGGATGTCCATCAAACTATCACCAGCTTCTGGGTCTCTGAGAAGCCATACTTGGTTTTGTGCTGATCAAACAGTTTGTGCAGAGCATTGATATAGAGCGTGTGGTATTTAGCCACTGTCTCCTGGCTCGGGTTCTCAGTCTGGGGCAGGGGTAGAGGCTTCCCCACTGCCAGGGGACGTGGAGAAGGGGAAAGGGAAGAGCATCAGAATGGCTCGCTCCTCAGAGTGGGCCTCAGCCCTCAAGTCTGGGCTCTCCCCATCCTCCCTGCCACCCCCACTCAACCCTCCCCTCATCCTGGCCAGCCTCCCAGCCTCTGGACATGGCCAGAGCCAAGGTTCAACCTTAGGACTGGATCCTATATCCAGGATGAGGCTGCCAGCACAAGAGCCCACTCACCAATGGTGGTTACAGGCCGAGCGTAGGGCAGAAGGCCCCAGGAGTTCTCAGTGAAGCCACGCCTGTAGAAAGCACAAGGGTAGATGTGTACCGGACGCTGGGACCAGTTCTGGAAGCTATTGATGAAGCCTCCAGGAGTGAAAATGTGCTGATTGTAGAGTTCTGTCTCCCCAAAGGTGTAGGCAGGGATTAGACACATGCTGCAGAGGAAAAGTATGTTCTTTGATGGCCGGAAAGGTAGAGCCCCTGCTGAAAGCCAGACACACTGACCACCTGTGGTTCCCCCAGTTCTTCCTATAGGCTCCTCAGCCCCTAACCCCACTGGGTGCAGGTCCAGGCTATGTGTGAGGGCCCCATGGGCCACCCCAGGCTGCCTGTGAGGGCCAAGTAGCAGCAAGCTAAGGGAATTAAGTCCCAGACCCTCCTGTAAACACACATCTGAAACACTGGAAGATGAGACCCAAAGGCCATTCCTTTCAGGTTTCTTCCCTTTAGCTCACATGGTAATGTTGGCCCTCTGAGATGAGGTTGCAGCCAGTCACCTTTCATAGAGGGCCTGGCCCAGATGAGAAGGTGCTGTGAGGGAGATCAGGCTCCGGGGTGGCCCACTGGCCTTTCTTCATAAGCAGAAACATCTCCAGAACCTGATCCAGGATCTACTCCACCGCAGATGTGGCTCCCCCCACCCTTTATATATATATATCCTTTCCTCAAAACCCCATCCTTCTTCCCCTCTGGGTTTCTGGGACCCCTCTCCCCAATCTGGACCAGACGCATTCTTACCCATGCCGAAGGGCCATGCGTACAAAGCCAGTGCGGTTCTTCAAGACCAGGGTGGTAGATCCTGGCAGGCTGTATCTGCACTCAGCCAGGCCACCGACCACCACAATCAGCATGTTGCCTGCTCCTCTCTTGGTGAGTAGGAAGTCTATGGAGGATCGGCTCACAGAGCAGGTCCCTGGCAGGCAGAAAAAGCCAAAGGTCGCCAGCCACTTCCCAAACTTTTCCCCTACCTCTTCCAAGGAGGGGAGAGCCTCACAGCAGGCAGCTGAGCCCAGGGTAGCTTTTTAAGACCAGAGCGGGTCGCAGAGCTGGCCTTGTTCTCACCCACTCACCCGGCACTTCTCCCTTGGGGAGCCATTTTTTTCTTTGGCTTTATGTCCTGGAAGCCAGCTCACCTACAGCCATGATATAGTCTCGGAGGAAAGGCAGCCAGAAAAAGGTACCCAGGGTGAGGCCATAAGGAGTGATGCCAGGAAAGATCTTGGAGAAGCCCGAGGTCTCTGTGCCAAAGTGGCCAAAGTATGCGTGGGACATGAGTCCATGAGGGTGGCAGGCGAGGATGTAGTTGTGATTGGGGGAGAGATCATGAGTCTTCAAAAGCTGTGGAGGAAAGTGGACTCAGGAGGGCTATAGCCAGAGGGGGGCTGCCTCTTCTGGCCAGAGACCGAGAAAGGAAAGGGCTGTGGTGTCTGGCCATGCACATCTCTCCCCAAGCCACCAGCCACGACATTCTCACCTGCCACCCTCATGGGCCTCAGTGTGAATGAGGCTCCGCCCCCGACCCTGACCCCGCTGCTGGCATGGGAGTTGGGGCTGGGCCTGGGGCCCACTTGGGGATCCGGAGCTACCCACCTTGAGTGAGAAGTAATCACAGTACCGTTTCCATACGCCTCACGTAGGCCCACCGGCAGCCACCTGAAAACAGAGCCGATAGAGCTGAGTCTTGCCCACCTCCGTTGTCTTCTTCAGGGCCTTTTCAGGCCTACCTCAGGGTGCTCTTCCCCGTGCTGTGTCCTGCCTGCTCATGTGCCAACCAGGCTGGGGATGGACCACAGGGCCAATTTAGGACAGGCTTAGCTCTCTGCTTTACTAGCCATGTCTCCCCTAACCCATTCCAGTTCTAATCTGGGCCTTGCTTGGCCTTGAAAAGACTCCTTCCCTCACCTTCTCTAGCCCAGGCAAGGACAGGCTGAAGGGCCAACTGGGAATTGGCCAGATCCTCTCAGAAGTAGCCGAGGAGAAAGAAAGAGGGTATGGCAGGTAGCAACACAGTCCTAGCAGGGCCCTTACCTCGCTCCGGGGTCTTCCAGTCCAAAGCCAGCCAGGTGAGAATGACCACAGTGACAGGCCAGTATGATGTGAACACCACAAGGTAGAGGTTGACAAAGAGCACGGTGCTTCCTGGAGGGAGCCCAGGCCAGAGTCAACAAATTCTGGACAGTCCCTCCCTCCCCCCGGCCTCAGCGTTCTGGCCACCCCAAGGTCGTGCACACTGTCAGCTAGGGTCTCTCAACACTCTCACCTCTTCACTCCGGCACATGGCCTACATGCACATGGCCCCAGCACCCCCCGCTCTGGTCTTGGGTACCTGCTTTGGCTGTAGAAGGCAAGGTGTTTTCCTCCTCAGCCGTGCTCCATGCAGTCAACCTTCTCCCCACCCCCTCCCAGGACCTGCTCCAGCACCACTTGGGCTTCATTCAATGGCAGGGAGCCAGTGCTATATCACACTGATCTGGCCACCAGAGGCTTGGAGTCCTAGAAAGACACAGCCAGGAATAGTCTTCCTCCAACCCACATCTTCCTGTCCACATCAGCTCTGCGAGCCGTCAGTGGAAGGCGTGCCAGAGAAAGAGGATTCCCACCTTCAGCCAGGCTGGGCACACACAACATGGCAAAGAAGAAACAGGAGAACTCAGGCTAGGCTAGACTAAGGCACTGGGCCGTGTCAGGCTCCAACAAGAGAGGAACAATGTAGGTTAGAGTAGCTGAGACAGACTTCGTGGAGATGAGTCACAGAGGGCCACACTCAGAATTATCACCGGACTCAGTATTTAAAACAACTGTGAATAAGACCATGCGAGAGAAAGTGGGTCAAGAGAAAGGTTAGGAGAGACAGAAAACACTTCTAATTGAACATGGCAGATTGAACACAAGTTTTTATCTCACCTCCTTGCTGGAGCCTCATGGAAATTACCATAAGGATGTTTTCAAAGATAGAGATCATGCGAGGAAAAAGGGAATTAGCGAGATGCCAACAGTGGAGGAGAGCTATCAGAAAAATGTTGGCATGCTGGACAGTGGGCGGAGGAAGAATTCCCTGGCTGAGAACAAAGTGGAAACCTAGTTACCTGCAAGGGGAATGCCTACGCAAGCAAGCCTGTTTGGGGTGGAGAATCTAGGAAAGACTGCCATTTTGGAGCTACCGGCTGTCACAAAAGCAGATGTGGGGCACAGGGCTTGATTGAAAGTCTATCAAAGAAGTAGTTAAAACCCAGACCCTGGAGTTCCCATCATGGCTCAGTGGTTAACGAATTGGACTAGGAACCATGAGGTTGCAGGTTCAATCCCTAGCCTTGCTCAGTGGATTAAGGATCTGGTGTTGCTGTGGCTGTGGTGTAGGCCGGCAGCTACAGCTATGATTAGACCCCTAGCCTCCATATGCTGCGGGTGCGGCCCTAAAAAGCAAAAAGCCAAAAACAAAAACAAAAACAAACAAACAAAAAAAACAGATGCTCTCCCTTCTGTCCACACAGCTGGAAAGTAGGAGGATTATTCTTTGGGGGAAAAAAATGGACCAAAGACACTCTAGACACAGATCCTTAACGCTAGATGCAGCTAAAATATTCTACATGCAACCAAATTATTAATCAAGTGTGAAGGGAGAATAAAGTCTCAGACAGTTTGTCTCCCATGTCCCTTTCTTAGGAAACTACTAGAGGATGTGCTCTACCAAAATGAGAGAGTAAAGCAAGACTGACAAGGCATGAGATCCAGGAAAAAAGGGATCCAACAAAGAAAGGAAATGAGTAGGGCCAGGGATAGGCTGAGGAGAACAAAGTGCCCAGGGCACAAAATTCAAGTCGACATCCACTTTCAGGGTCAGGCAAATAGTAACCTAACCCTTGCACAACCCTGAGAATGAACCCAAGGTGTCTCAAGGACCCTGAAGGTGTCAGCAGTGCATGAGACCAGACTATATAACAGGGATCCCTGGCTCCAGCAGCGATGTCCTCCAGAAATGAAAAACATAGTGAGGGAGTTCTCCAGAGGCTCAGCAGATTAAGGATCAGGCATTGTCACTGCTGTGGCTCTGGTTACTACTGTGCCTCAGATTCAGTCCCTGGCCTGGAAACTTCTGCATGCCAGGGGCATGGCCAAAAAGCAAAAACAAATAAAAACAAAACAAAAAAAAAAAAACAATGGGGGAAAAGTGGAGACTTTGAAATTCTGATGTGTTTGTGGAAGGTCTGGGGATGAATCAGTGACAACAGATGGATAGCTAATAGATAACTAAAGAGATTTAAAATGAGGCAATTATGAATTCCAGGGAAAACGAGAAGTTAGTTGAACGAGAAAGGAAATATAATTGAGCTCTTTAGTGCACTAAGATTAGTGCACTAAAGAGCTTAATTGAGGAGAATATTTCCTAGGCATAGTCAGGTGTTATAACTAAAACCTGTGCTCTAGCAATCTGGACGGGGACGGGGAAGAGAGTGCTCTAGCAACAGCGAATAGAGAGCCACATTCTCACCTTCCATATTAGGAAGTCAGTGACAGTGTCTAAAATTGTTACATCAGAAAATAGTAATATTTAGAATTTTTAAATAGTAAAATTCAGACATATGGAGGTAAATGGAAGAAAGAGCTAACAAAGTTGAGAATAGCTGCCTCTAGGGAACGGATTGAAGGGAGGAGCAAAGGCTAGCTAGCACTTCTAGGCTTTTGATATACTCCTTACAAACTGACTTGACCTTTTCAAGAAATAAAGGGAGGCCTGAGTCTAGGCTGGAGGAGACCTCTCTATCTACCATAGGCTTTGCTTGAACCCAGATGGTGTTCAGGACACCTTGGGAGGGAGTGTGGCCTCAGGTGGGGTGCCCCGCAGTGACATGAATCCTGGATTTGCCACTTAGCATGAGTCTGACCACACACAAGCCACTGAACTTCACCTGCCAGATGAAGATCCCAATACTAGTATGACTTATCTTCCTTACAGACTTCGTGTGAGGGTCTTCTCTCAAGGTCGTTAGGGTCCAAATGGATACGATTCCATCGCTGACTCACAGCATAAAGACCTTGGGAGGCTCTGAGGGACAAGCACTGGACCCTCTCCAGAGCCCAGGCCTAGTGCTCTTCTGCCTGCCCCAGGGTCCCTCTCTGTACGTCCCAAGGTCAAGCTCTAATTAAGAGCCCTCTGGGGAGTTCCCGTTGTGGCTCAGTGGTTAACGAATCCAACTAGGAACCACGAGGTTGTGGGTTTGATCCCTGGCCTTGCTCAGTGGGTTAAGAATCCAGCGTTGCTGTGAGCTGTGGTATAGTTTGCAGACGTGGCTCAGATCCCACGTTGCTTGGCTCTGCTTAGACCCCTAGCCTGGGAATCTCCATATGCCACAGGAGTGGCCCTAGAAAAGGCAAAAAGACCAAAAAAAAAAAAAAAAAAAAAGAGCCCTCTTGGACACTTCTTTCTTTACTCACTCCCCTTTCAGCCACTCTTGTTCTTCGCCCTTCCCTGCTCCAACTGCTCTCCACCTGCTCACACAGGGACCTGAAACCCTCAGTCTCCCCTCCTCCCTTTCTCTTTCCCACATCTAACTATCAAGTCCTACTAACTCCATTCCAATTTCTTTTTTTTTTTTTCTTTTTCACTCGGCCCTATGGCATATGGAAGTTCCTGGGCCAGGGATCGAATCCGAGTCGCAGCTGTGACCTACACTACTGCTGTAGCAACACCCGGATCCTTATCCCACTGCACCGGGCCAGGGATTGGAACCAGCATCTCCAGAGAGACAAGCCAGATCATTAACCCCCTGTGCCATAGCAGGAACTCCTACTCCAGTTTCTTGACTCTCTCCTCTTCTTTCGTCTTCTCTCCACTCCATTGCAGTTACTACTGGGCTGGTCCAATTCACCATAATCTCTGACCTGGATTATAGGAACAGCCTCTTCCTAGAATCAGTTTGCTACACAGAGCTGTAGTGAACTCTCGAAAACACCAATTGATGCCATTTGTCCTGTGAAAAATCCTATCACAGCTCCACATGGCCCTCAGGAAAAAGTCCAGACACTTTTCCTTGGTTGACGATGCCCTTAGCAATGTGTCCCCTGTCTCTTTCTCCTGTCTCCTCTGTCCCCTGTCTCCCATACATTCATTCATCCATTCATTCAATATGTATTGGGCATCAGTTCTGTGTCTCTTACCGCCCCCGTCCCACTTACCCACTGGCAGCTCCTTGAATGCTTTATGCTCTCCCCTCATTCCAGCCTTGTCAGCTGATGCCCACTCTCTTCCCTGAACATACTTCCTTCCTTACTGATTTTCTAATTTTCTTTAATAGTCAATTCACATTTAACAGAAAAAGGGGACAAAGGCCATGAAAGGGCCATTAACAGAAAAAGAAAGACTAATTGCCGATAAATACGTGAAAAGATGCTCAACCTCAAAATTAACAAAGTTCAAAATAAGGCTCATTGTATTTTACACCTGTTGCTCTGGTGGAGGCAGGAAGGAGTGTACATGAGTCCTCTGTTCCTTTTCCTGCCCCTACCGTGGTCATCTCTGAAGCCACAATTTGCAGCATCAGAGTTTGGAGGGGCCTCCATCAGCCTGAACATTTGCGTCTGCAAAGAGCACAGACGCCCACCAACGTGTGTTGGATGCTTAACATGAATGAGAAATAAACATTTGCTGAGTTAAGCCACTGAGGTTTCCGTGTTAGTTCGTTACCACGCCATACATAGGCCAGCCCAACTAATCACTCTCACATGCTGCCCATTGACAAATGAAGAAAACATGCCTCAGAGAGGATAAATGACTTGCTAAAGGAGTATAGATAATAAGGAGTCGAGCTGGGATTGGAACATAGACAGTATGGCTCCAGACACTGCGTTTTTTTGTTTGTTTGTGGGTGTTTTTTGGTCATACCCATGGCACATGGAAGTTCCCAGTCTAGGGACTGAACCTGTGCTGCATTTGTGGCCTATGCCACAGCCGTGGCAATGCTGATCCTTAACCCCCTGGGCCACAAGGAAACTTCTCAGATACTGTGTTTTTAGCACCTGTATTTTACTGCCCCTTGACTGTGTGTATGTGTGTGTGTGTGTGCACACACATGCACCCCCCCCATAGGGACAGTCAGACATGCATGTGGCATGCATGTTTGTGTGTCCATAAGCTCTGGATGCATACACACACAAAAAAAAACTGTTAACAGTGGTTACTTCTGAGGAGCAACATTCAAGGAAGGAGAGATACGAGCCTACAGGCTCCAGCCCCCAAAGTGGGCCTAGCCGAGGGTGGCCTTGCATAGCGGTCATGCTTCTCCCCCAAGGCAGTGTCAGCACCTAGGTCCTGAGGACTTTGCTCTCATGGGAACACAGAAGCAGGGAGGAGCTGGGATGGTAGTGAGGCAAGTCTGTGGAGAGAGGACAAGAACTCAAGAAAAATGACGTCTTAAAGTTTCTGGATCAGGAGTTCCTATTGTGGCTCAGTGGAAAGGAACCCAACTAGTATCCTTGAGGATGCAGGTTCAATTCTCAACACCAGGAGATGTGGCGTAGGCCAGCAGCTGCAGCTCCAACTCAACCCTTAGCCTGGGAACTTCCATATGCCCTTTAAAGAAAAAAAAAAAAACTTCTGGAGTTGCCATCATGGCTCAGAGGTTAACAAATCCAGCTAGTATCTATGAGGACTCTGGTTTGATCCCTGGCCTCGCTCAGTGGGTTAAGAATCTAGCGTTGCCATGAGCTGTGGTGTAGGTTGTAGACGTGGCTCGGATCTGGTGTCGCTGTGGCTCTGGTGTAGGCCAGCAGCTGTAGCTCTGATTAGTCCCCTAGCCTGGGAACCTCCATAGGCCATGAGTGTGGCCCTAAAAAGACCAAAAAAAAAGAAAAGCTTCTGGATCAGAGCAGGATCTACAGGCAGGAATTAGTTGTAAGCACCCTAAGGCCACTGACTGGTTTCTGAGAACCCTAGAGCCAGGGTTGAGAAAGAAAGCTGCACATTAACCAAGTGGAAGACAGCCCAGCCCAGGAAGGGAAATTGCTCTTCCTGAAGACTAGTAGCACAAAATGGTAAAGCCACAGCCCATTTGACAAAGCAGGTAGGGGAGCAGTCCAGCTTAGAAAAGACCAATTCTGGCAGACTCGCCTCAGGATGGTTTTAAGCCCCAGCAGCTGGGGGCATGAACATGAGGGAAGCTGCCCCTTCAGCCAGATGGGAGATTCTGGCCTTACTGAGGAGAGGACCCCAAGGCCTGGGCCACATGGACAGAGAGTGCAGAGGCCCAGCCAGGGCCCTGGTCCTCAAAGTGGCCATTCAGAGCTGACTTCTTTCACCTTTCAGTCAGGAATGTTCACATACACAGAAGGCCTGACTTCCTCCTTCCTCTCAGGTCTGACACATACTCCAGGGCCACATCCACACCCAGCCTCCCAATCAGCAGTAAGAGGGGAGATACAGGAGGTAGAGACAGGAACTCATAGGCTCTTGTGGACTCCACCCCCTGGTCAGCTCATCCACTTTCCAGCCTTGCCATCTTGGCTAGACCACTTAGACTGCATGTACCTCAGCTTCCTCATCTGTACAATGGAGATGATTTAGCCACATCAGGTGCCTGGCATGAAATAAAAAAGTGCAGTAAATGCTAGCTAATACACTATGAGTGTAAGCTATCATTAGGCATGTGTGTAGCCATTAGGATGTATTATCATGCATAATAATATTTTCTACCTGATAAGCTTGGCATGAGGTTAAAATGAAACCATGGCTGTGAAAATGCCTGGTGCAAAGTAAGTAGCTGATACATATGAATTCCTTTCTCCTGGTCCCTTTCAGCTCTGATTGCCCAACATTCCTAGGTTAGCGCTGCTCTTTTCAGCATTCAGGGGGCCTGACACCCACCCCAGGCAGTCCTCTGAGCCCCCCATTCGCTGCTCTCCAGACCACTCTCCCTATTCACCAGCAAGCCCCAGGCTCCCAGGGCCTAACTGCCCTCTTCCTTCCCAGATATCTTACAAGGGCATTTAGCTCATGCCCCTGCCTCCAGCCAGTACTCACCTGAACCACGTAAAAAGTGAGATTTTGTTCCACGCCCCCCTCCCATAGAGACGGTTTGCTTCAACACCTGGAACATCATAGCCAGCATCTAAGTAACTTTCCCAAAGGATTTGTGGTGCGGATAGTAGGAAAACTGGATGGATAAATGGCTGAATTCCTGTGCAAAAGAAGTTTTCAGAGCTCCCTCTGCTGCCAGGACAACTGTCTCGCACCGATGGTCTGCTCAGGTCCTGAGGTTGCAGCTAAGCCCACTTTCTTGGCAGTCCTCCAGTTAATTGCCCCCCAGCTTCCCCAGACATGTCCTCCATGCCCCAGTGTAAACCCTGGAGGGGTCAAACACACACACACACACACACACACACACACACTGGCAACAGGGCTGGCACACACATGCACACACATTCCTGCCCAGGCACACACCCATACCTATCAAGATCCCACAAGTACCGTGTCGAAGTGTGCCAGGCCAGGGCATCCAACTGTCCTGATTTGCCTGGGACAACCCAGGTTTCAGCACTGAGAGTCCTGCTAAACCTTGTAACCCTTTAGCTGCAGACAAACCAGGACATTTGGTCACCCTGCCAAAGACTGAAGACTCACCAATAAGAAAGGCAGAGAGGGCCCACTGGAAAACAGCAAAGACCTCCAGCGTGGTCTTGAGGTCCTTCTTGGAGGGCAAGAGCATTATGCCCAGGGTCCTGGTGGCTCCAGATAAGTGCTGTTCAGCTGCCCAGCCCCAACTGCCCAGGGCCCTGCAACATCTCCTCCCTTCATGCTTCTCTTCTTCAGCCCCTGCCTAGTCTCCACCCCCAGCACCCCCCTCCCCAGGATCACAGGATGGCATGCTGCCTCTGTAGTCCTTCCAGCTGTCTACATACCTGTGCTTCTACCCACTTGGGCCCAGCCCAGGCTGAGATTGTGACACCCCCTTTCACACCTGCATAGAGAAGTGTGGGAAGTGAGTTCAGTTGGGGGTGGGGCTGCTGAGAGGTCTCCATAGCCAGTGTGGACAGGGTAAGAGGGCGGCCAGGAGGAGCCCAGGGCACACATGGCACCTGGAGCTTGCATTTCTGTTTATGAGGCCCAATTGTCTATGGTCTCTCAGGGACAATGTGATGGGGAGCAGGAGATCACAGGCCATGCCTAGCAATATCTTCGGCCTCTTGCTCCATCCAGGAGTACTCATTACTCTCCATGAAGAGCTGGCAGATCTGCCTAGGGATCTGTGAGGGTATGATGGCTGCTAAATCAATTTTCTATTGAATGCATAAACAAATGTGAGGACATATATCAAATTATTCTGTGTTCATGAAATTCTAGAACAAGCAAAAGTGATTTGTAGTGAAAAACTCAGAGCAGTGGTTGCCTCTGCTTAGAGATTGACTAGGAAGAGGCATGGTGGACATTTGGGAGTGACAACAATGTTCTTTTTGAGTTACACAGGTCAAAAATTCATTCGTCAAAACTCAGCAGATACACACTTAAGACTTGTGCATTTCAGATTTCCTGTCGTGGCTCAACAGTTAGCAAACCCGACTAGCATCCATGAGGACGCGGGTTCAATTCCTGACCTCGCTCAGTGGGTTAAGGATCCGGTGTTGCCATGAGCTGTGGTGTAGGTGGCAGATGCTGCTCAGTTCCTGCATTGCTGTGGCTGTGGCATAGATCGGCAGCTTCAGCTCTGATTCGACCCCTAGCCTGGGAACCTCCATATGCTGCAGGTGCGGCCCTAAAAAGACAAAAGACAAAAAAAAAAAAAAAAAAAAAAAAGATTTGTGCATTTTTCTGTATGCAAAGTTTACCTAAAAAGTAAGCAAATATTGAATTCTCATTAATGCTGAAGTGTTTAAGGCTAAATAGTACTGATGGCTGCAATGTACTCTGAAATGCACATAGGATGTACTGATGGCTAGACAGGGGCATATATTGATGGACAGATGTGTGATAAGTCAAATATAGCAAAATATGATCCATAAATCTAGGTGGTGGGTGTTCACTGTACAAGTCTTTCAGCTATTCCACAAGTTTAAAGTTTTTCATAATAGAATTTTTGCAAAAAAAAGTTCCCCCAAGGTCACAATAAAAAAGAAAGTAACATATACACACTACTCTATATAAAATAGATAACCAACAAGGACCTACTGCATCGCACAGAGAACTCTACTTGATATTTTGTAATAATCTAGAAGGGAAAAGAATCTGAAAAAGAATATGTGTGTATAAACATATATATATATATACAAACACACACATATATATCTGAATCACTTTGCTGTACAACTAAAATTATCACAGGATTATAAATCAACTACACTTCAATGAAAAAAATAAAAATTAGAAAATTTTTTAAAAAGTAAAAATTAAAAAAAAATTTTTTTTGTCTTTTTTTTTTTTGCCTTTTCTAGGGCCTCTCCCAAGGCATGTGGAGGTTCCCAGGCTAGGGGTCCAATCAGAGCTGTAGGCACCGGGCTACGCCAGAGCCACAGCAATGCGGGATCCGAACCCGCAACCTCATGGTTCCTAATCACGGCACCATGACGGGAACTCCCTAAAAAAATTTTAATTTAAATTTTAAAAAATTTTAATGTGATTTCTCCATGCATGAATAGGTGCACATGAGGCCTTTGCATGTGTGTATATCTGTACAAAGATAACTATACATCTAGTTGTCAATACATGTTTGTATATCCGTGTCAGGTGGCATCTCCAAGTACACATTTGTGTGCAATGCGGATGTATGAATATGAAAGCAGCTAGGAGTGTGTGGCAGGCCAGGTAGATGCAAGTATGAAAGAATGAAAGGGTTTCTTTCTCTTTTTTTTTTTTGCCTTTTCTAGGGCCGCTCCCGCGGCATATGGAGGTTCCCAGGTTAGGGATCCAATCAGAGCTACAGCTCCCAGCCTTCACGGCCACAGCAATGCCAGATCTGATCCATGTCTGCGACCTACACCACAGCTCAAGGCAACGCTGGATCCTTAACCCACCAAGCAAGGCCAGGGATCGAACCCGCAACCTCATGGTTCCTAGTCGGATTCGTTTCCACTGAGCCACGACGGGAACTCCTGAAAGGGTTTCTTAATGCAACACAAAATTATGGAGGACATAGTCTATACCAAGGACTGCTCTAGAGAGTTGGGTTATATCAATGAGCAAAACAAAGTCATTAAAAAGTCATGCTTTTGTGAAGTTTACAGTCTGGTAGGGGAAGGCAGATGATAGGAATTAATTACATAACTAATTATACAGTGTGTTGGAAAGTGATACGTGCTATGGAAAAAGAAAAATAGTTTGAACAGAGTAAGAAGGATCCAGAGTGTTGGAGGGGTTAAGTAGGAAGACCAGGCTTCGCAGTTTTACAAGGAGTGGTCAGGGAAGGTCAGGCCAAGAAGGTGGCACTTGAGCAAAGTGGTGAAGGAGATGAGGAAGCGAGCCATGCGGATGTCTGGACTGAGACTTTTCCAAGCAGAGGGCACAGCCAGGGCACAGACCCTAAAGTGCCTAGCAGGTGTTGAGGAGTTGAGTGAGTGAGAGGAAAGGAACCGAGAGGGTGAAGTCAGAGAGCTGGGTGGGGCCAGCAGGCCAAAGGCCTCAGCCTTTCGCTCTGAGTGAGATGAGGTGCCACTGTGGAGTTTTTCCCTTGTTTGGCCTGCAGGAGTCCCCAGGCCAGGGATCAAACCTGTTTTCACAGCTGTAACCAGAGCCACAGCAGTGACAACTAACCCACTGAGCCACCAGGGAACAGTTTTTAAAGAGCCGGAGAAGAAGAAGGAGGAAGCTTTTGAGAGCCTAACAGCAATAATCCATGCAGAGGTGACGGTGGTTCAGGCAAGACTGGTGGGAGTCAGGATGGTGGAAACAGTTGGATTCTGGGTGTATCTTTGGATGCAGAGGTCCCACATGGGCACTCTCCTCTCTAAGGCTCAGATGCCCCTACAAGGGAGCCCCGTTGGTGAGTGACCACCGTGAGACCGTCCTTGGCCTGCATACCTTCCTTGCATTCAGCCTTGTCCCATCCAGTCCCACAAGAAACATGTGGAGGGTGTTGGGTCAGGTCACTAGCTTGGCTGGGATGGCAGCTGTGTGAAGGGGCTGGAGAGAAAGGAGGCTGAAAAGGGCAGCGGAGCCAAGCTCTCAAGAGTCCGGACATGAGGATGAGGAGTTTGTGCTTAATCTTGGGGGCCCTGAGGAGGTGCCATCAGCTACTCAGCAGGGATGGTAACCTTGTCAAAGGCCACAGAAGGACGATTGTCAGGCACAGGGTGACTATCAGGGCCCAAGGACCCAGCTGTCCCGTGACTGACACACAGGCTCACCCTGTCCTCCTCTCTAACACCTACTTGCAGGACCAGTTCCACCTCCACATGGTGTTAAGTGTCGGGCTCAAGTGGACTGTCCCCAGCACAGAAAGACCGGCTGGCCCAGATCTCTCCCCGTGACACTGACTTCACTGTTTGGGGGCAGGGTAGCCCACGCCTTATCCAGGCTCCTGGTAGGGAAACTTGCTTCCCCCATCAGGGAACAAAGTTCCATAAGTCCCCAACACAGGCGAGAGGCTGGGGACAGAGAAGGCTCTAGCAGTTAGAAAGCAGTCCTGCCTGGGTGCCTAATGTGGAGGGGATGGGACACAGGAGCCACTGGTCACGGCCAAGATTCTGACTCGGCCTCTGGGTAGATAGTGGGCCAGGCAAGAGAGTAACCCTTCTCACGAGGCTGATAGAGCAAACTGGAGGCTTAGTCTGGGCCACCATTTGCGAGAGGGGATCTGTGGGACCAGCAGGCCCCATGATGGCTCGTGAAGCTTGTTGCTGGTTCCTAAATGTGTTTGGCTGACCCTGGGCTTCTAGAGCCCTGCTGCAGGGGCAACCGTGGTGGGGGCTGAGCAAAAGGCTCTGCACCTGCCAGCTCCCACCAAAAACAGCACCAGCTCTTTTTTAACTTGCTTCCAGTTGGAATTCCATGACAGATTCTTTTTTTAAATCTTTTTAGGGCCACACCTGCAGCATATGGAGGTTCCAAGGCTAAGGGTTGAATCGGAGCTGTAGCTGCCAGCCTACGCCACAGCCACAGCAATGCCAGATCCTTAACACACTGAGTGAGGCCAGGGATCAAACCTGCCTCCTCATGGATGCTAGTCAGATTCGTTTCCGCTGAGCCACGACAGGAACTCTCTTTTTCTTTGCAATCGAAGTATCCTTGATTTACAATGTTGTGTTAATTTCAGGTGAACAGCAAGGTGATTCAGTTATATATATTCAGAATATATATATATATATATATTTGTGTGTATGTATATATATATATACTGTTTCAAGTTATTTTCCATTATGGTTTATCACAGGAGAATGAATATGGTTTTCTGTGCTATAGAGTGGGACCTTGTTGGTTATCTATTTTATGTATAGTAGTGTGTATATGTTAATCCTAAACTCTTAATTTGTACCCCTCAACCCTGATATTCTATGAAACATTTTACAGGACAAAAGGTGGGGGTGGGGAAGGGGAAGGTCCTGTGAGGCCCCAAGAGAGCTTAGGAGGGACAGGAACCACATTTCCTTGCCATGGCCTCAGCCTGCCTGGGGTGGGCTGTGAGCCAAGTGCATGGAACCCAGGGACACATCCAGGGGACAGAGTCAAGGCAGCAAATGGAGACCGTGGCCAAGTGGAAAAGAGGATGCTGCAGAGGAAAAATGCCTGGATGCAGAGTGGTCACTGTCTCCATGGAACCGGCCCTGAGAGGTGTCCTCATTCACACTTGGCCCGGCTCTGAGGACTTGTGTTCTGTTATTTCTGCCTCTCCATGGGTCTGTCCATCTGCTGACCATGAAACTTCCACCTCCCTCCCTGGTCTGGGAGCTCTTGGGGGCAGAAACTCTGTGGTACTGGGTCTTGCTGTTCTCACACGCTCAGCCCCTTAACACAGGCCACACAGCAGGCTTGCAGACATTTATTATATAGATGCCTGAACAGGGTGAAGGCCTGACCTGTTTGGCTGGCATTGGCCAAATCTCTGGGGGTTGTTTCCTTCAAATGTAAATAGGAGAGGAGGACTCTCTCTTGGACTCGTGAGAACCCAGACAAGGAACAGATGGCCAGTCACTTTGTGAGCTGTGAAATGGTGTCCACACGTAGGAACACTGCTGTCACTGTCATTAAGAGGAAGGATGGAGAGAGCAGGGCAGGGCAGTGAGGCAAGAAAGCCCAGAGTTCAACTGGGCCTGCCCTGGGGTGGGCTTCCCTCCAAGCAGTGTTACCTTGGAGAATGAGGGTCAGAAACTCAAGGGAAGAATGAATGACAGTGTGAAAATTTGGAATATTCTAGAAGCTCCGAGTCACCATCTGCACAGGGAAGGCCACATGCCCAGCTGATACATCTTCATGCATCCCACCAGCCTAACACCAAGCAAAGAAACAGTCAAAGCTCTTTGAGTGCTTTGATTCTTAGTCTTATCCCCTTTCATCATCCCCCTCCCATCTTTTCAAAATCCCTGGAGATTCCGAGGCTCAGAGACCATCAGAGCTGGAGGGAATCCTAATTCCAAGTCCCCCAGAGAGGGGTCCTCATGGCCTTGATGGAGTACCTTGCCAGCGAGATCCTTCTTCCTGCTCTCAGACCATGGCCCCACTTTCCACTGGTCCTGCTCTACTCCCCTGGAAACAGACCATCCACCCCCAGAAAAATCTAGTCCTTTCCTAACTTAGTAGTTTTCATCCCCCCCATATAAGGTTACCAGATAAAACACAGGATGCCAGTTAAATTTGAATTTCACCTTGACAATAAATGTTTTAGTATAAGTATGTCCCCAATATTGCATGAGATATAGTTATGATTTTAGTATAAGTATATAATGTTCATTGTTCATCTGAAATTCACATCTAATGGAGTCCTGTGTCTTTATTTGCTAAACTCTGCAACCCTCAGCCCCAGGATCACGTGGTCAGCAGTTGGCACCATGGTGGCAGCCACAGCCAGGCTTTGTCTGTCACATCCAGAGAGCAGACCCCACCAATGACTTTGAGGGGTCTGTGGATCACCTCCAATTTCTCAGCTGCCCCAGAGATCATGCTAGCCCCTATCCTCTGTACTTAATGGTTTAGTCAAGTTCTTTCTAAGGTGTCCTCGTTATGTTAGGGGAGTTTTCCTGCACACCTCACACCCACACCCACCCCATCCATCTCTTCTGTTTGCTGGGCAGGACTTTCTCTCTTCCTTCCTTCCTTCCTTCCTTCCTTCCTTCCTTCCTTCCTTTCTTTCTTTCTTTCCTTTTTGTATTTTAGGGTGGGACCTGCTGCATATGGTATTTCCCAGGCTAGGGGTCGAATCGGAGCTGCAGCTACCAACCTACACCACAGCCACAGCAATGCAGAATCCAAGCCTTGCCTGCAACCTACACCACAGCTCATGGCAACACTGGCAGATACGTAACCCACTGGGCAGAGCCAAGGATCAAACTCGCATCCTCATGGATACTAGTCAGGTTTGTTACCACTGAGCCACAAGGGGAACTCCCAGGGCTTTCTGGTTCAAGTGCCAATTTCCCTTTATCTCATCTAATAAACTAAGGATGATCAGGAGATGGAGGCTTGACCAAGAGACCAAAACAGGAGGTTAGTGATGAGGGCGGGAAAGCCGAGACTAACTCAGCTGGAAGGTGCCAGAGGACTGAAGATGGCTGCTCGCTTCTGCCCTGGTAGGCTACGGGACCTTTTCTCTTTCCAAAGGGCTTCCAGGATTTGCAGGGGGAGAGTTCACAAGGCCATTCTCCCAGAGAACTCATGCTTACCTCTAACCTCATGGCCCTGGTAACAGTAATGAGTCTCACGTGAACTCATGTGATCCCTTAGCAGATGTGGAAGGAAAAGCTACTCTTGAGTACATAGACAATCAATAAGGAGCAACAAAGGGAGAAACAGGAGGGAGATTGTTCCAAAGCACAGCTTCAATTTTGCATATCATTTTGCAGTTTCTTGTTTTTTGACCGTCTTCCCCTACTTGGCTTAAGCTCCTTGAGATTAGTTATCTTTTTTTTTTCTTGGCCATGTCCACAGCATGTGGAAATTCCCAGGCCAGGGACCAAACCCATGCAACAGTGAAGACTTGAGCTGCTGCAGTGATGACAATAGATCCTTAACCTGATAAGCCACCAGGGAACTTTTAGGAATCTCTGTCTATTTTGTTCACTGCCCTATCCACAGTGCCAAGCACAGTGCCTGGCCTCTAGTAGGACTGAAAATGGTGGCTGACTGAAGGTGACAAGGAGGTCAGGGTAAGAGCACAGTCAAGGGCAAGGTTGGGTTCAGTACAGAAACCTAGAATGAACAGAGCAGGAAACCCTCGTGACCTTAGAGCTTGAAGAGACAGATGGGAGGATGACAAAAGAGCAAATCCTCAGTGATGTGTTTGAAACACCTTCAGTGAAGTGGGTTCCCTGTTGCCCAATCTCCCGTTCCCCTTATGTTCCAACACCTACACCCCAGTGATGTAATTCTGCATCTGCAGGTGCTGGGGAGAGAGTGATTCTTCAGCTGCCCAGGGGCTCTGAGCTCTGGACAGGATGGGCTGATTCCTTCACATCTTCTCTTTTTATACCAAAATATCATTATACACTCTTGTTTCTAATTAGGAAAACTTGAATATAATGGCTTGTGTTTGACAATTTCTCAACAGCCCTTGAGCTCACTGGAAAGCTCCCTCTGATGTGAGCTAGGAACCCAGTCCAGACAGACACTTAGGGGCCATTAAACTCCAAACTAATGAGGATGCTGATTACCATGGAAACTGCTGCCTCTGGTGGCCTATGAAGGGGAGGAGGACCGGGGGTGGTGAGGTGGAAAGGGGAGGGTGGAGGAGAATGCAATGGGGGCAGTAGCTGGGAGATAGGCACTGGGGTAGGGTAGAGGAAAGGAACTTCCATTTGTTACTGTCTTCCTCTGTGCCAGGTATTGAGCTGGGTGCCCGACATACATTTGATCATCACAGCCCCCTGAAAGATAGGCACATTCTTTTGCCCCTCCCACTTCACTGACTGGCAAAGCATAGGCTGTTAATCAAGAAGATGGCTTATTGCCATTCCCAGCGCTTCTTACTAGAAAAGGTAACCTTGAACTCTCTGCCATCTAATCTTTATCAAAAGTTCAGTTGTGAGAAATGATATTCTTATAGTGCGGCCTGAAAAACAGGCAGCCCATCCGCTGCTAGTGGTGTGTGGCTCTACAAGGCAGGGCGTGTTCCCCGGAAGTTGGACCTTAATCTCTAGATGGGAGAGTGGGTGTTGGGGGAAGCGGGAGGCTGGTAGGGTCAGGGGGAGGTAGAGAGGGTGGTAGGCTTCAATGCAGAGCTGGAAAAGGCACATTAATGGTATAATAACCACAGTTTCTTTAACACCAACTACAGACGGTAAAGCCCAACATTTGCAAAGCTGGTTT
Organism: Sus scrofa; assembly: GCF_054392235.1. Classification (NCBI taxonomy): domain Eukaryota; kingdom Metazoa; phylum Chordata; class Mammalia; order Artiodactyla; family Suidae; genus Sus; species Sus scrofa. Next base: position 66,131,426 of record NC_139401.1, read on the forward strand.
TTCTGCACTTCAGGCCATAAAAACACCCACATAATGGGGCTTGACATTCCAAGGGACCTGTCATCCCTTCAACAGTATCTGAAAAAACAATCTTTTTTTTTTTTTTTTTTTTTTTTTTGGTCTTTTTGTCTTTGTTGTTGCTATTTCTTGGGCCGCTCCCGCGGCATATGGAGGTTCCCAGGCCAGGGGTCGAATCGGAGCTGTAGCCACCGGCCTACGCCAGAGCCACAGCAACGCGGGATCCGAGCCGCGTCTGTGACCTACACCACAGCTCACGGCAACGCCGGATCATTAACCCACTGAGCAAGGGCAGGGACCGAACCCGCAACCTCATGGTTCCTAGTCGGATTCGTTAACCACTGCGCCACAACAGGAACTCCTGAAAAAGCAATCTTGATTGCCACAAACAAGCAGACTCTATGTGACCATTGCTATCACGCTATCAATGTTCAAACGATGTCCCTTTCATGATCAGCATAATAGTTTCCTAAAATTATCATTGCTTTGATTCATTTTAAGTCACGAGACCATCATGAAAATGTTTCAACAAACAACATGCTTGAAACATACAAATGACAGTAAGGGAGGATGTGAAGTATTTCTTTTTTTTTCTTACAACAAGATGGGACAGAGGAAATAGATGTACTTTGCCCTATTGCTCTCACTATTACAACTAAAACCCTTGGATATTATGTATAAACCAAACAGAAGACTCTGACAGGTGGGGAAGAGAAGGAAGACCCCCCTAGTCCTCAGGATGGGAGGAATGACATGAATTTTCTTTTTGTCTTATCCCAGACTGGTAGCTGAAGAAACTAGCAACCCAGACACGCCAATAAGCACAGACAAAAACAGCCCTGATCAAAGCCTTTTCTCTCCAGCCAAAGGACCAGGGAAAGATCAACCCAACTGAGCAATATGAAATGTTTAGACACTAACCACTTTACTCCAGCCCAAACCAAAGAACAAATGGTGGCCCATGTGCCCACCCACACTAGCAAAGGCTAAAAGGGAAGCTTAGGCTTCCATCCTCCTGAGGTTGTAATGACACATCCCAATGCACCCAAACCCCCTCCATGCTGGCATGGTGTCAGAGGAGGTCAAGTACAGAGAAGAGACTTCCATCCGCACAGGCAGGTAACAAGACCTACCCACACACCACACCAGTAGAAACAATGTGGGGAACCTAGAATTCCACCCCCACCTGGCAGTAATGAGGTTCCCCCCACATCCCCTGCTGTCCCTCCTGAGGTGATGTCAGAGAAGCTCCAGTGGAGAGTCAGGGCTTTCACTACCACCCAGTGGTAAAAGCACCAACCTCCTACCCCAAGGGTCACAGGAAGTAGTATCAAAGGAAGCATTAACTCAATACTAGGACCCCTCCAGGCAAGAAGCTATCAACAGAGGCCTAGTATGGAGCAGAAACTCTCAGCCCTGCCCAGCAGTATGAGGAGTCCCCATTAGGATCAGTAGAGACCAAGCGGGGAACCTAGACTTCTACCTCCATCTAGTTGAAATGATGTGACATCCTTCTTCCCTGCTGGTGGCAGTGCCAAAAGAGGCCAGCTAAAATAGATGGCTTAAATGAGATTCAGTCTCATTTATACCCATGTCATAATGACATAAATGCCCAGGTTTCAAAGAAATATCACTCAAGAACCAGGAAGATCTCAAACTGAATGGAAAAAAGACAGATACCCAAACTGAGATGACAGAGATGTTAGAATTATATGGCAAAAATTTTTAAAGGGACCATCATAAAAATGCTTCAACTAGCAATATGCTTGAAACAAGTGAAAAAATAGAAAGTCCCAGCAAATAAAGAGAAAATTAGACCGAGAAAAAGAGAAAGTGTCAGCCTAGAAATAGAAGATATAAAAAAGACCCAAATGGAAATTTAAAAACTAAAATACAATAACCAACATTTAAAACTCAATGGATAGGAGTTCCCTTTGTGGGTCTGTGGGTTAAGGACCTGACGCTGACTGTGAGGATGCGGGTTTGATCCCTGGCCTCACTCAGTGGGTTAAAGATCCATCCAGCATCGTCCCACGCTGCAGTGTAGGTTGCAGATACAGCTCAGATCTGGTGTTGCTGTGGCTGCGAGGTAGGCCTCAGGTACAGCTCCAATTTGACCCCTAGCCCAGGAACTTCCATATGCTACAGGTGTAGCCTTAAAAAAAAGAAGAAGAAGAAAAAAAAAGAAAACCCATTGGACAGGCTTATTAGCAGAATGCAAGGAACAGAGGAAAAATTCAGAAGATGGAATAACATTTACTCCACCTGAACAACAGAGAGAAAATAGATGGAAAAAACAATCATGAGACTGAGAAGACAAGCCACAGATCGGCAGAAAATATTTGCAAAACACAAACCTGATGAAAGACTGTTATCCAAAATATTAAAAGAATCTTAAAAGCTCAACAATAAGAAAACGAATGACCCAATTTAAAATTGGGCCAAAGATCTGAACAGATCCAAAGAAGGCATACAGAAGGGCAAGTAAGCATATGAAAAGTTGTTCATCATCACATGTCATTAGGGAACTGCAAATTTAAAATATGAGATAGTGCAATGCACCTGTTAAAATGGCTGAAATCCAAAGTACTTACAACATCCAAACACTGGCATGGATATGGAGCAACAGGAACTCTGACTCATTGCTAGTAGGAGTGCAAAATGGTATAGCCACTTTGGAAGAGAGTTTGGTGGTTTCTTACAAAACTAGACACATTCTCAGAGTTCCCTTCGTGGCTCAGTGGTTAACAAACCCGACTAAGATCCGTGAGGATGAGGGTTCGATCCCTGGCCTCGCTCAGTGGGTCAAGGATCTGACATTCCCGTGACCTGTGCTGTAGGTCACAGATGTGCTTTGGATATGGCATAGCTGTGGCTGTAGCTGTAGGCCAGCAGCTGCAGCTCCAATTTGACCCCTAGCCTGGGAACCTCCATATGCCATGGGAGTGGCCCTAAAAAGCAAAAGCAAAAACAACAACAAAAAATTAAACATACTTTTAGCATACAATCCAGCAATCATGATCCTTGGTATTTACTCAAACAAGTTGAAAACTTAAGTCAACACACAAAAACTTGCATATTAATGATTATAGTAGCTTTATTCATAATTGCCAAAACTTGTACACAACCAAGATGTCCTCAGTAGGTGATGAATAAACAAACTGTGATATATGTAGCCAACAATGGAATATTATTCAATCCCAAAAAATGAACTATCAAACCATAGAAAGACATGGGGGAACTACAAATACCTATTGCTAAGTCAAAGAAGCCAATCTGAAAAGGCTACATATTGCGAGTCTCCAACTATATGACATTCTGCAAAAAGCACAACTATGGAGACGGTAAAAGGATCAATAGTTGTCAGGAGTAAGAGGTGAAAGAAGGATAAACAGGTGGGACATATAGAACTTTTAGGGCAGGGAAACTATTCTATAAGATAATGTAATGGTGGATATATGTCATTACACATTTGCCCTGATCCATGGAATGTACAACACCAAGAGTAAACCCTAATGTAAACTACGGATTTGAGGTGATAATGATGCATCAGTGTAGGTTCATTGATTGTAACAAATGCACCACTCTGCTGCAGGATGGGGCAAGGAGGCTGTGATTGGTGGTAGGGAGGAGGATAAAAGAACATTATATACTTTTATATAATGTTCCATTCAATTGTGCTGTGAAACTAAAACTTCCCTAAAAATATAGTATTTTTAAAAATTGAACAGAGACTCAGAGTTCCTGAAGAAGAGGAGAAAAAAATGTAGGGCTGAAAAACTACTCAAAGAAATTGTGGCTAAAAACTTCTCAAGGGAGAGGGGAGGGAGTGGGCTGGACTGGGAGTTTAGTAGATGCAAACTATTACATTTAGAATGGATAAGCAATGAGGTTCTACTGTATAGCACAGGGAACTCTATTCAGTCTCCTGGGATAGAACATGATGGAAGATAATGTAAGAAAAGGAATGTATGTATTTGTATGATTGGGTCCCTTTGCTCTACTGCAGAAAGTGGCACAACATTGTAAATCAACTATTCTTTAATTTTAAAAATGTAAAGACAAAACCAAAAAACTTCTCAAATTCGGTAAGAGATATAAACCTACAGATTCAGGCAGCTGAGCAAAACCCAAATGGGATTAAACCCAAGGAAATCCACCCCAAGATACCTCATAGTCAAATATCAGAAAATTAAAGACAAAGGAAAAAAGTCTTGAAAGCAGAAAGAAACAACATCTTATCAACAAAGGAAAAATAATTCAAAAGACAATACATTTCTCATCAGAAACCATAGAGGTCAACAAAAAGTGACACAACATTTTTCAAGTGCTGAAAGAAAAGAATTGTGAACTAAGAGTCCTAAATCCAGTGAAAATATCCCTCAGGAATGGAGAGGAAATAAAGACATTCTGATAAAGGAAAACTAAGAATTTGTCACAAGGAGACCTACCTGAAAGAATGGTTAATGAAGTTCTCTAAATAGTAAAGGTAAAAGAATAAATCTTGGAAAATCAAGAAGGAAGAAAAACCACAATAAGCAAAACTATGGGTAAATACAGTAGACTTTCCTTCTCCCTTTGAGTTGCCTATCGTGTTTAAAGATTGGAGGAAAAAAATAGAAAACTAATGTGTTTCTGAATGTGTACAGAGGACGACGTTTAAGATAGTTGTATTATAAATGGATGAGGGTAAAGGATGCAAAAGGAGATAAGTTTTTATGCTTCACTTAAACTGGTAAAATGATATTATAGATTTTGATAACACACACACACACACACACACACACACAAACACCCCAATGTACCTACAGCAAACACTAAAAAAATTTATACAAAGATATAAACTTGAAAACACCATACAGGCATACCTCATTTTATTGCACTTCACATCTAGTGTTTTTTTTACAAATTGAAGAGTTTACAGCAACCCTGCATCAAGCGAGTCTATCGGTGCCATTTTTCCAATAGCATTTGCTCACTCCATGTGTCTGTGTCACGTTTTGGTGATTCTTGCAATATTGCAAACTTTTTCATTATTATATTTGTTATGGTGATCTGTGATCAGCGATCTTTGAAGTAACAATTGCCAAAAAATTACAACTCAATGAAGGCTCAGATGATGGTTAGCATTTTTAAAAAGTGTATATTATTTTACTTAAAAAAATTTTTTGGGGTCTTTTTTTTTTGTCTTTTTGAGGGTCACACCCGCAGCATATGGAGGGTCCCAGGCTAGGGGTCAAATCGGAGCTACAGCTGCTGGCCTACACCACAGCCACAGCCAACGCAGGATCCGAGAAGCGTCTGTGACCTCACCACAGCTCATGGCAACGCAGGATCCTTAAGCCACTGGGCGAGGTCAGGGATTGAACCCACAACCTCATGGTTCCTAGTCGGATTCATTTCTGCTGCGCCAAGACAGGAACTCCTAAAAGTGTATTTTAAATATAGTATATGCATTTTATAAAACATAATGCTATTGCATACTTAATAGACTACAATATAGAGTAAATGTAACTTTTATATGCACTAGGAAACCAAAAAGTTGGTGTCACTTTATCGCAATATTCACTTTATTTTGGTGGCCTGAAATGAACCTGTGATATCTCTAAAGTATACCTATAGACAAATCAAAATTGAATTCTAAAAAATATTCAAGTAACCCAAAAGAAGGCAGGAAAAAAACCCGAAGAAGTGAATATAGAACAAACAGAAAACAAAAAATGAAGTGGCAGACTTAAGTCCTAACGCATTGATAATTACCTTAAATGTAAATTATTTATATATACCAATCAAAAGAAAGAGAGTGGCAGAATACATTAAAAAACATGACCTGAATATATACTATCTACAAAAAAACTCACTTCAAATATAATGATATTGGAGGTTGAAAGTAAAAGGATAGAAAAATATATATCCGTGCAAACATTAATCAAGAAAAGGAGTGGTTACATTAATATCAAATAAAATAGATGTTAGAGCAAAGAAAATCACTGGAGACAGAGAGGGGCATTACGTAATGACAAAAGGGTGAATCTACCAAAAAGACAAAGCAATCCTAAATGTGTAAGATTTGTAACAGAGGTGTAAAATAGATGAAGCAAAACCTGATAGAACTGAAAGGAGAAATAGAAAAGGCTACAATGACAGTTAGAGACTTCAACACACCTCTGTTCACAATAAATAGAAGAACTTGACAGAAAATAAGGAAGGTTATAGAAGTCAACAACACTATAAACCAATGGTATCTAAACAACATATATAGAACACATCGCCCAACCATAATAGAATACACATTCTTTTCAAGTGCCCATGGAATATATGTCAAAACAGGATATATCCTGGGTCATAAACAATCCCCAGCAAGTTTAAACAAATTGAAGCCATAAAGAATATTCTTTCCAATCACAAAGGAATCAAAGTAGAACTCAATAACAGAATGATAACAGGAAAATCTGCAAATACTTGGAAACTTAGTAATTTACTTCTATATAATTCAGAGACCAAAGAGTCTCAAAGGAACCCTCCAAAAATACATTGAACTGAATGAGAATGAAAATGCAATATATTAAAACTTGTAAGGCACAGTTAAAGTAGTACTGAGAAGGGGATTTATGGTACTAAAATGTACACAATAGAAAAAGAGGAAAAGCCAGAAATCAATCATCTAAGCTCCCACCTCATGAACCAGAAAAAGAAAAGTGACCTACACCCAAAGGAAGCAGAGAGAAGGAAAACTGAGAGCAGAAATCAATAAAATTGAAGACAGAAATCAATGAAATTGAAAATAGGGAAAATCAATGAACATATAAGCTAGTTCTTTGAAACAATCAATAAAACTGACAAATCACTAGCAAGACTGACCAAGAGCAAATAACAAAAGAGAGAAGACACGAATTACTAATATTAAGAATAAAGCAGGGAATATCACTATTGATTCTGCACATGCTAAACTATAATAATGGAATGCTGAAAACGACTCTACACACATAAATTGGACTATGTAGATGAGATAGACCAATGCCTCAAAAAACACAAACTACCAAAATTCACCCAATGTGAAATATATAATTTGATTGGCCCTAAAAATATTAAGGAAAAAAAATTATCATTTTAAAGCTCACTCAATAGCAATCTTTTGGCCTAGATGTTTTCACTGAAAAATCCAACCAAACACTGAAAGAATTAACACTGACATTCCATAATTTCTTCTAGAAAAAGAGAAGAGGAGGGAACACTTACAAATTCATTTTATGAAGCTAATAATTACCCTAATACTAAAACCAAACCAAACAGTACTGAAAGACAATATCTACAGACCAGTATCTCTCATCAAGGCAGATTTTTTTTTCTTATTTTCTTTTAAAATATGGAATTTCTCAGGCTAGGAGGTCAAATCCGAGCTGCAGCTGAAAGCCTATACCACAGCCACAGCAATGCAGGATCCAAACCACATCTGTGCCCTATGCTGCACTTCTCGGCAATGCAGGGTCTTTAATCCACTGAGTGAGACCAGGAGTCAAACCCACATCCTCATGGACACTATGTTGGGTTCTTAACCCACTGAGACACAATGGGAACTCCAAGGTAGATTTTTAAATCCTTAATAAAATATTTGCAAACAGAATTCACCAATGTATAAAAAGAATTGTAAACCATAACCAAGTGAGGTTTATTCCAGGAATGCAAGACTGGTTCAATACTTGTCAATCAATCAATGTAATCCACTGGATTAATAGTCTAAAGAAGAAAAAAAATCACAAAAACAGTGCAATCAATGCACAGAAAAAATATTTGATAAAATCCGACAGCTATTCATGTTAAAAACTCTCAGAAAAATAGAAAGAGGGGAGCTTCCTCAACTTGATAAAGAGCAGCTACAAAAAACCTACAGCTAATATCATACTTAATGGTGAAAGACAAAATGCTTTCGCCCAAGACCCAAAACAAAGCAAACCTGCTTGGCCTCACCACTCTTACTCAATATAGGGCTAGAAGTTATAATCAGCGCAATAAGGCAAGAAAGGGAGTAAAAGAACACAGATTGGAAAAGATGAAATAAAACCATCCCTCTTCACATATGACATGATTCTCTACATAGAAAATTCCAGGAATTCCCATCATGGCTCAGTGGTTAACGAATCCAACTAGGAACCATGAGGTTGCAGGTTCAATCCCCGGCTTTGCTCAGTGGGTTAAGGATCTGGTGTTGCCGTGAGCTGTGGCGTAGGTTGCAGACGTGGCTCGGATCCATCATTGCTGTGGCTCTGGCGTAGGCCGGCAGCTACAGCTCCGATTCAACCCCTAGCCTGGGAACTTCCATATGCCATGGGAGTGGCCCAAGAAATGGCAAAAAGATCAAAAAAAAAAAAAAATTTTTCAAAGAATCTACCAAAAAACCCTCCTAGAAATAGTAAGTCAGTTGAACAAGGTCATGGAATACAAGATGAACACACAAAAGTTAATTGTATTTCTATATACTAACAATGCACATGTGGACAACAAAATTAAAAATGCAATACCATTGGGAATTCCCTGGTGGCCTAGCTGTTAAGGATCCAGCATTATCACTGCTATAACTCAGGTTCGTTCCCAGGCCCTGGAACTTCCTCATGCCATGGGTGCAGCCAAAAAAAATACAATACTATTTATAATTACTCAAAAAAGGAGTTCCCGTCGTGGCGCAGTGGTTAACGAATCCGACTAGGAACCATCAGGTTTCGGGTTCGCTCCCTGGCCTTGCTCACTGGGTTAAGGATCTGGCATTGCCGTGAGCTGTGGTGTAGGTTGCAGATGCGGCTCGGATCCCGCGTTGCTGTAGCTCTGGTGTAGGCCGGTGGCTACAGCTCCGATTGGACCCCTAGCCTGGGAATCTTCATATGCCGCGGGAGCAGCCCAAGAAATAGCAAAAAGACCAAAAAAAAAAAAAAAATTACTCAAAAAAAATGAAATGCTGATGCATAAAGCAGCAAAATATGTGCAAGACATATATGTTGAAAATTAGAAAACATTCATGAAAAAAATAAATGAAAATCAAAATAAATGGAGATACATACCCAGGTGGCCGCCACAGACTGGGAAACTCAACATAGTAAAGATATCAATTCTCCCCAATTTGACATATGGTTCTAACACAATTCCTATGAAAATCCCAGCAAGAATTTTTGTAGCTATAGACAAGATTATTCTAAAATGTATATGGAAAGACAAAAGAATTAGAATAGCTAAAACAATTTTGAAAAAGAATAAAATTGCAGAAAAGGGTCTCCTTATATTCAAGACTTACTGCATTGCCACAGTAAACAAGATGGTATGGTATTGGAAAAGGGATAGACATATTGATCAGAATAGAGAATCCAGAAACAGACCTACACAAATATGCCCAACTGATTTTTCACAAAGATGCAAAACCAATTTAATGGAGGAAGCATAGCCCTTTCAGCAAATGATGCTGGAGTAATTGGACAACCACACACAAAGGAATAAACCCTGGCTTAAGTTTCAAATCTTACACAAAAATAAAGAGAAAATAAATTATAGATTTCAATGTAAAATAAAAGGTATAAATCTTTCTGTAAAAAACAGGACAAAATCTTTGGGATCTAGGGCTAGACAAAGAGTTCTTGACACCAAAAACACAACCCATAGAGGGAAAAAATTGATAAATTGGACTTTATGAAAATCAAAAACTTTTGCTCTTAGAAACACCAAGAAATAAAAAGACAAGTTACAATGTGGGAGAAAAATCTTCGTAAAACACATATCCAACAAAGAACTAATATCAAGAATATGGAAAGAACTCTGAAACTCAACAGTAAAATACAGTCCAATTATAAAATGGGCAAACAACATAAACATTTTACCCAAGAGGATACTGCACAGATGGCAAATGGACACATGAAAGGATGAACATGATTAGCCACTAGGGAAATACAAATTAAAACTACAGTGAGATGTCACTACACATGTATCAGAATGGCTAAAATGAAAAATTATGACAACACCAGATGCTGGTGAGGATGCAGAGCAACCAGATTCCTCATACACTGCTGGTGAGGTTGCATAATGGTATGGCGACTCTGGAAAATAGCTTCTTAAACTAAGCATACACTTATAGTATGACCTAGAAATTGCATTCCTGGGCATTTTTCCCAGAGAAATGAAGACTTATGTTCACACAAAAACCTGTATGTGGATGTTTATAGCAGGTTTGTTTGTAATAACCCCAGATTGGAAACAACCCAGATGTCCTTCGACAGGTTAAACAAACATCTGTATCATGGAAGACTTCTTAGCAACCGTAAGTACTGAAAGTTTTTTGGTTTTTTTGTTTTTGGTCTTTTCTACGGCCGCACCCGCGCGCGGCACATGGAGGTTCTCAGGCTAGGGGTCTAATGGTAGCTGTAGCTGTCGGCCCACACCAGGGCCACAGCAACACTGGGTCCGAGCCGAGTCTGCGACCTACACGGCAACACCAGATCCTTAACCCACTGGGCAAGGCCAGGGATCGAACCCGCAATCTCATGGTTCCTCGTCGGATTCGTTAACTACTGAGCCACGACGGGAACGCCTTTTTTAAACTTTTTGACATTAGAAATAATCAGAAAGAAGTGGCTTGAAGAATGCCAGCTTCCTGGGCATCCTAGGGAGCCCATTTTGGAAGCTGGGAATGAACTCAGGAGAAGAGGAGTTTAGGGTAGGTGCATTCTGTTGGCGCAAGCAGAAGTGGGCTTAGCCATAGTGAAAAACTTTAAGGAGTGTGGCTGTTACTTTCTTAAGGTGAGGTGGAACAGAGTGGATTTGAGGCCTAAACTAAAAGGACACTGTGTTCCGAGAAACATAAGGAAATGTCTTTGTTCTGATACACAAAATTAAGGGTTCATCAGTCAAGGCAACTAAAGAACTGGAGAGTAGCACCACATTGCCTTCTGAACAAAGAAGTAATGGGAAGTCCAGTAGCAGAGCCCGTTCAGCAGTGTAATAGTATTTGTCATGTGATGCTCAAGCATGACCAAGGTCTGCATTAAGTTCAGGCCCGGAAGTGAAGTAGGCAGTTAGAGTCCATGAACATCACAAATTCAATAGCTGCACATAAAGTACAAAAGCGGAATTTTACCCGCCGGGTTAGAACCCCACTAAAATCAGAAGCAACCGTTGCTACGGGGTCTACTGGGGGCGTAGTTAGGGTCATCGAATAGCCAATCGTAGTGCCAGGCATGTTTAGAGGGCGTGGCCGTGGAGAGATTGTGGCCAATCGCAAAGAGGGCTGTGAATAGAGTGAGGGCGACCAGTGCTAGACAGGGGCAGAGTGCAGCGGTCAGAGGAGGCTGAGAACCTTACCCTGTCCGTTGGTTAGAGCTGTGTGGGCCTGAACTGTAGCGATACTTTAGCCGCCACCAAATTTCGATTCTCTTCTACCGTTAGACATCATGGAAGATTCCCAGAGTGAGCATCAACGGATGATACGACGCCACAACCGCGAGAAGAAAGAGCTGCAGGCCCGTATCCAGAGCATGAAGAACTCGGTCCCCAGGAGTGACAAGAAGAGAAGAAAGCAGATGCTCCTAGATGTGGCCCGCCTTGAGGCTGAGATGGAGCAGAAGCACCAGCAAGAGCTGGAGAAGTTCCAGGAGAGTTTCCCTGGTAACCTCGATTCTGTCACTGAAGATCTGGCCAAGATGGATCTCGAGAACCAGCCTCCCCGCCCCTCGAGGGCCCAGAGAAGGCGCGAAAGAAGAGCGGCCCTCGCGAGGGAGCGTCAGGAGAGGATCGCCGAGGCCGAGATGGAGCATCTGGCCAGCTTCCGCAAGGATGAGGAAGAGAAGCTCCGCGCCATCCTGGGGGCCAAGAATCTGGAGATGAAGGATATCCCGGCCGACGGCCACTGCATGTACCGCGCCATCCAAGACCAGCTGGTGTTCTCGGTGACCGTGGAGAGCCTGCGGAGACGCACCGCTGAGTACATGCAGAAGCACGTCGACGACTTCCTGCCTTTCTTCAGCGACCCCGAAACCGGCGACTCCTACAGCCGCGACGACTTCTTGAGCTACTGCGACGACATCGTGCGCAGCGCGTCGTGGGGAGGCCAGCTCGAGCTGAGGGCCCTGTCGCACATCCTGCAGACCCCTATCGAGGTGATCCAGGCCAACTCGCCCGCCGTCGTTATCGGAGAGGAGTACACCAAGAGGCCGCTCATCCTGGTCTATATGCGATACGCCTGCAGCCTCGGGGAGCACTACAACTCCGTGAAGCCTCTTGAGGCCGGAGCCGTCGGGGGCGCTCCACCGCGTCTCTTCTAGGCCCGACGGCGCCTCAGAGCCCTGCAGCCGCCGCTGCCGCCTCCATCGCTGTGGCCGTTACCGCAGGAGCCGAAGCTGCAGCCGCCACCGCCACCGCGTCTCCTCAGTAGGCTCCGTTTTCTGTTTTTTTGTTTTGTTTTGTTTTGTTTCCTCCGGTTTTCTTGGGGTTTTCTTTATCTATTTTACTCAGTGTTCACCCCCTCTCGCCTCCCGCCGCCCCCCGCCTTCCTCCCTCATTCTTCTCTCCTCTTCCATCGCCTTTTGGTTGTTTCTTTCAAGGGGTGGGGGACCCAAGGCAGGTGACAAGGAAGAGATCTGTATTGTCCTACCCGAGGGGAGGAATTCTTGCCCTGAAGGGTCTCTGCCCCCCTTACCCCTGAGAATTGGTCATGGTGCAAATACCTTACGGCTTCAAAAGATGGCAATTTGGTTTGGTGTGTTCTTCCCTTGGAGGGAAAAATCAGTTTAGTTCAGAATCTTACGGTTGTCCCATGATTATTTGGATTACTTAGATAAAGTTGGAGTTGATGTGATTGAAATGATTCAGAGATGCCTTTTGCTTAGTTCTTTGAGAGAAAAATGTACCGTGGGCTGTTTGGGGGACGGGTTTGCTTTTCACTTCAACTGGGCTACTGAGGAGATGTCTCAAGTTATGAACAAGTCCTGCTCTAGTATTTTGGTTTTTTTTTTTTTTTCATAAAAACTTGGATGGCGGCAAGTTAATTTTAGTTGTTTAGATGTTTGCTGAACTTCAGATAATAGCATTTGTTAAGTTTAGAAGTTAAATGTAAGTGTTAAATATAGAAATTAGATTCACATAAATTGATAGGCTAAAGTTTACACTAAGATGTGAAAGATCTCCATTTAATTTCCTTTATTAAAGATAGGAAGGGATATGCCTTTATTCAAGGAGTTGATCCATGCCGTTATGTCTACAACTGATGTGAAGTAGAAAGAAACAAACTGATAGGTAGCTTAACTTGCAGTGAGGGGTGAGATCTGAACTAGTAAGTTTCCTTTATTTTTCGGGCATATTATTCAAGTAATTGATCCACTTTGTTCTATCTACAACTGGTATGAGGTGTGAAAGATCTGCAGTTAGTAATTTTCCTTAATTCTTAGCAATAAAAAAGTATATAAAAAATTTTAAAAAGTATTAAAGTAGTTGATTCATCTTGTTATATTTGCAACTGGTATGAGGCAAAATAAAAGTGAGCAATATACTTTTGTTGATATTTGAGACTTGTTAATATCTTCAATTTGCCAAAAGAATAGTAAAAGTGAAATGATTTACAGTAAACAGTTTTTACAAATTTCAATCTTCAGATCCTGTATTTCAGTGAGATTACTTAAATTCATCTAAATATTCTTTGTACCCACCAAATGTTCTAAAATAAAATATATAAAATTTAAAAATATATATTCAATTTGTTTAAAAAATAAAAGCAGTTTAAAAATACTTGGGTCTCTATTTTTTATAGCTGACTTAGTTCACATAGAGTTTGTATCCCAGGACCGACTTCAGCAAAGGAGTCCTAGAGGGTTAGGGAGCACAAATGAAGAGGGGAAGGGGACATGATAACAGATGAGGCTTTGGGGAGAAATGGGTCTCTAGTCTTGGTGGTGGCCTGAAGTGGAGTGTTTCCCAGGGAAAGATTTGGGGAGGAACAAAATAGTTGAGGCTATCCTGAGTTGATGTTTGACTCACTGAAAACATCATGAAATGGTTTCATTGCTATTCATGGAAAAGAACTCCCACTTTCAAAAACTTGCCAGTCCAGGACTAGTTGCAGGAGGGAAAGAAGTGCCACCGGTTTTTCATGGAGGCGGGGGCTGTTCTCAAAATACAAATATGGAAATCCTGCTAGATAGCTCACTGTGTAAATGTGTGTATCAGATACATTTTCAGATAGCCAACTGGCTGAGAAGAGGTCCCTGAGAAAACGAGGTATTTGGAGGCACTGTGAGAAGAGATTCTTTTTTAGAGATGAGAATGCTGGCTGGGGAAGGAAGATTAGTCCAGGAAGGGAGGCATAATCCGTAAAAGGAGGCCTGGCTGGGAAGGAGGATGAAAATTGGGAAAGGGTTCAGCCTAGGAAGATGAATGGAGATGGAAAGATAAAGGGGAACAGGCAGAAGAAGGGAGATGGCTGGGTAAGGGAAAGGGAACCTGGCTGTGAACTGAGGCACAGGGTGAGGAAAGAGGCCAGGCTAAGAGGGAGATAATGGGGTAGGGGCTGGTTAGGGAAGAAGAGCTGGTCAAGGGAAAGAGGCCTAGTTGAGCGAGGGGCAAAGGATGAGAAAGGAGTCCTTGACTGTTAAAGGGGGAAGAGCCTGGGGAGCGGCACCTGACCAGGGAAGATCTAGCTGGGAGAGCTGTCTTAAGCTGGGGAGAAAGGCCTAGGCTGGGGAAGAGGATGAGGCTGGGTAAGGGGCCTGGATGTAGGAAGGGGCCTGTCTTGTAAAAAGAACACAGATTTGACAGGGTGTCACAAGCTGAGGATGGGAGACAGGCTGGGAAGGTGTAGTGGGGGGTGAAAATAAAGTGGCCTGACTGGGGAAGGGCTCTGGCAGGGGAATGGGGCCTGGGAAGGAGGGGGCATCTGCCTGGGGAGGAACCTGATGGCAGGAGAGGTTTGAATGCTGAGACCAACATAGCCTGGTCATGGGATAATAGGTGGGTTGATGGACTTGGCCAGGAGAGGGGGCTTAGCAGGAGAGAGGGCCTGCTAGGAGAAGGATCCTGCCTGGGCATGAGAGTGTGTGTCCAAACAGGTCTTGGCTGAGGAAAGGGACCTAGCTAAGGAGAGGGGCATAGGCTAGGGATAGAAGAAAGAGCTGGGTGAAGAAGAGGAATAAGCCAGGGAAGGGGCTTGGCTAAAGAAGAGGGCCTTGGAGTTCCTGTCATGGCTTAACGGTTAATGAACCCGACTAGTATCCATGAGGATGCAGGTTCAATCTCTGGCCTCACTCAGTGGGTTATGGATCTGGTGTTGCCATGGGCTGTGGTGTAGGTCGCAGATGCGGCTCGGATCCCGCATTGCTGTGGCTATAGCTGTAGGCTGGCAGCTGTAGCTCAGATTTGACCCCTCGTCTGGGAACCTCCATATGCTGCGGGTGCGGCCCTACAAAAAAGACAAAATAAAAAAAGAGGGCCTTACTGGGAAAAAGGCCTGCCTGGTAGAATAAGCATAGTTTGAAAAGATGCTGTACATTCCTGGGGGAAGAGAGCCTGGGGGAAGAGTCTGGCCAGGGAATAGTTCCCAGCTGAGGGTATGTGTTGATGAAGGGGGCCTGACAGGGAACGATCACATGGCTGGGGAGAGACTTGACAGATGATGGAGGCTGAGAGAGGAGGATGTTTGGCTGGGGAGGGAGGCCAGTGAAGGGGGGAACTCCTTGGAAAAGTGGTCCAGCTGAAAATGGAAAAAAGCTGGGCAGGAGTTCCCATCGTGGCTCAGCGGAAACGAATCTGACTAGCATCCATGAGGAGGCAGGTTTGATCCCTGGCCTTGCTCAGTAGGTTAAGGGTCTGCCATTGCTGTGAGCTGTGGTATAGGTCACAGACCTGGCTTGGATCCCACGTTGCTGTGCCTGTGGCATAGGCTGGTGGCTACAGCCCCAATTTGATCCCTAGCCTGGGAACCTCCATATGCCATGGGTCTGTGGGTATGGCCCTAAAAAAAAAAGAGAGAGAGAGAGAGAGAGAGAGAGAGAGAGAGAGAGAGAGAGAGAGAGAAGAAGAAGAAGAAGAAGAAGAAATAAAAGAAAAAGAAAAAAGCTGGGCACAAGTACTTGGCTGTGGGAAGGAGGCACTTTCTGACAAAGGGGTCCCATGAGGGCAAGAGGACAAAGGGTTGACAAGGGGCCTTGCCTAGGGAAGGGGAGCCTGGCTAAGGAGGCTGTCAACAGGGCCTCAGTTTGGAGAATGGGCCCTGGCTGGGTCAGGGGCTTGGGAACAGAAGGATCCTGCATGGGGAAGAAGTCAGGCTGGGGTTGAGGCCTGCCTGGGGAGGGGAGCCTGGGGGCACAGGATGATAAAGAGGCCAGGCTGTGGCACAGGGTGGGAAAACTAGAGGCTGGAGAGTTGGACATAGGCTGGTTAAGAAGGCTGATTAAGAAAGGGGGACTGGCTAGATAAGGGAACATAGGCTGGAAAGAGAAAACCAAGTGGGCTCAGGGAGCCTGGCACAGGCTAGGGGCACTAGGGATGGCTGGAGGGTGGGTGGGTAACAAGCTGGGGAGGAGCCTGGGTAGGATTGCTGCAAAAGGGGGTACAGGATCCCTAGCTGGTATAGGTGGGCATGGGGGAAGACTGCCTAGCAGAGGAAGGGAACCAGGCTGGGATTCTGGCCTTAGCCAGAGAAAGGTGCATAGGTCGCTGGGGAGGAAAGCATAAATGGACAAAGAGATCCTGGCTAAGTGAGGGGGCCTGGCTGAGAAAGAGGGCCCGGCTGGTTTCAAAGCACAGGCATGTTGAGGGCTTCTGATGGGGGATAGGTAGTCTCCTGGTGCAGGTGCATAATAAGGGGAAAGGGGGGCTTGGCTCCAAGAGAATATAGACTGAGGAACACAGGGAAGTGAGGAAGGGAAAATAGGCTGGTGACAAGGACCAGGGGCCTGGTTGGTATAGGGTATAAATTGGTATAGAGTGAGAAAGGGATTCCTGGCCTTTGAAGGGGGAAGGGCTAGGGAGTGGTACCTGGCTAGGGGAGGAGGCACTTGTTAGGGAAGTTATCTGCAAATAATGTTAGGGGGGCTGGATGGAGATGGGGCACAGTTGTGGGGGAAGGGTATGCTGGCCAGGGAAGGGGACATGAGCCAGGCAGAGACCCTGAATGGGCAAGAGGGCACTGCCTGGATAATGTGGACCTTGCTGGGAGTGGGGAGAGGGGCTAGTGCTGCCCGAGGAATTCTTTGCCGGAAGGCACCAAACAAACCAGCGGAGTCCCATTTTATAGGTGTGTCCCTAAATACAAGAGAAATAACTGTTCCTGTCTTGGGAACCCTTAAGATCTCACTGGGCCTGGCCCAGCTCCCTCCACTGGGTTTACCTTTAGCTGGAAGGAGGGTGAAGAGTAAACCCAGGCGAGACCCCCACCAGGCCCAGAGTACAAACCAAGAAGGGGCCTTCACTATGGGATCTGGCAGGACATGAGAGATTTGTAGTCTGTTACACTTGGTAACAGTGACCACAGTGACTGTTCTGGGCAATTTGGTGTGCAAAAGCCATGGAGAACTGTTCCCAAAGGGATCCAACTCCAGAAGCAACTTTCATTCGTTTACTTTTTTTTTTTCCCATTTATACATTGTCATGCTCTTTTGCCTTATCAGCCAAACATAAGAACATCTATCTGGTTTGAGGGCCAGCTCATCCACCCACTCCCTAGCTTTATGACTTGGATAAGTCATCTGGTCTTTCTGGGCTTCAATATCCTCATCAACAACATGGGATAGTTAATACCTGCCTTAGAGGATGTTAGGTACATTAAATGAAACTACAATAAAATACTCAATAAATGTTAGTATTATTACCTATGGGCCTAAGACTATAGCACTATCAGCTGTGGCAGCAACTGCCCTTTGATTTTGTCTACAGTGACTTTTGGAGCCCCCAGGCCTCTTCCTACAGGTCCTGCAGTGGAAGCCAGAGCTTCTTGGGCTGCAGTGTGAAAACAGGAGCCAGTGGAGCTTACCAAAGTGCCCTCCTGGGGACAGAGTGGCCCCATGTGCAAGGGCCAGGCAGTATCTTCCTTCCAGGCTTTTGCAACAAAAACACATAGATATACATATTTTAAAAAGCAAAAAACTGGTGTCATTCTATTCAGGCTACTTTTTTCTTACTTAACAGTACATTATAAGCATTTCCCTGTGTCCTTAGTCTTCAATACGATGCTTTTAATGCCTGCATTCTAGCCTATGAATGTGGCATAATTTATTTATCCTATTCTATTGCTGGACATTTAGATTGCTTTCAATTTCTCACAGCTATAAATATGCCACTGTAATATCCTTGTAGCTGAGTCTTTGTCTATATTTCTGATGATTTCCTTTTGATAAGATTTCTAGAGTGATCTAGATCAAAAGGAGAGGCTTTTAATGTATACTGGCAAATTGCCCTCTGGAAAGAGTGGGCCAGTTTACACTCTCAGGGTGTAAGAATATTATTTTCCCATACAGTTGCGAACATGGAAAATTATCATCTTTGTTAATTTGTTAGGTGAAAAATGTTGTATTAGTTAACCCTTTGTTGATTACTAGTAAGGTGGACCCTTCCTCTAAAGTATTTATTAGCACATCTATTATATTCATACAGAAACAAATAATTCTTTTTTTTTTTTTGTCTTTTTGTCTTTTTGCCATTTCTTGGGCCGCTCCCGCAGCATATGGAGGTTCCCAGGCTAGGGGTCTAATCGGAGCTGTAGATGCCGCCCTACACCAGAGCCACAGCAACACAGGATCCGAGCCGCGTCTGCAACCTACACCACAGCTCACGGCAACGCCGGATCGTTAACCCACTGAGCAAGGGCAGGGATCGAACCCGCAACCTCATGGTTCCTAGTCGAATTCGTTAACAACTGCGCCACGACGGGAACTCCCAGGAACAAATAATTCTTAATCTATTGCCTGTTCCTGGCCTTTGCTTAAGTTTCTATGAGTACATTTGTCTTCTTCTGGAGTTTTAAGAGGTTCTTCCACTTTTCATTCAGATATTTTATTTTTATTTTATTTATTTATTTATTTATTTATTTATTTTTGCTTTTTAGGGCCGCCTGTGCAGCATATGGAGGTTCCCAGGCTAGGGGTCCAATCGGAGCTGTTGCTGTTGGCCTGCATCAGAGCCACAGCAACACCAGATCTGAGCCACGTCTGCAACCTATACCACAGCTCACAGCAATGCTGGATATTTAACCCACTGAGCAAGGCCAGGGATGGAACCTGCAACCTCATGGTTCCTAGTCGGATTCATTTCCATTGTGCCACAACAGGAATCCAGATATTTTATTTTTTAAAACAGTTTTTCCCATACATTATTAGCTTTTTAGCATTGTTTCTGGTTTTTTGCATGTGCTAAAGTTTTAAATTGTAATGGAGTCTATCGATCTTTTTCTTTATGGTTTCCATCCTGGCGTCATGCTTAGAAAGGACTTGCCCATTTCAAGCTTGGATCAATATTTGTGTGTACTTTCTCTCAAGTTTTTTTAGGCTTTCTCTTTATAGCTAACACTATTTAACATACCCACCTGGAAATTTCTAGGGTGTAAGATAAGGGCGTAAATTGATTTTCCCCAATTATGGTAATTAACCAGTTAGCCCAACACCACTTATTGAATAATCCACCATTTCGCCACTGATTTGAAGTGCCACCATCCACATATATTACATTCTTCTGAGAGGGTAACTCTCTTTTCAATCAGTCACACAGAATAGCTGCATTCCAGTGACCTCCATCTGGAACAGCCAGCTGTCCATTCATCCATTCACTCCGTATTTACTGAAGAGAATGGTGATAAACAACAGAGGTAGAGAGATAAAAGATGCAGTTGCAGCACTCACCATCTAGAGGTGGCAGATAGGAAAACAGGCAGAAATAACCAGAAAGCATCATGACCAGTGCTGTGATGAAAGGAATTACACAGGAAAGATCTGTGTACTTCAGATCTGAGGTGTCAGGGAGGCTTAGGAGGAGCTCGCAGAGAACACAGCCAGAGCAGAGACAGGGGTGAAAGGACAGAGTGTCTGTGTTCAGTGGAGCTGGAGGACAGAGGTGAGAGAGGCGAGGGAGTTGTGGGAAAGAGACTGCCCAGGGAGGCCAACATGGTTTCTCAGTTTTAGTGACCATCAGTTTTACTCAGAATATTACAGGAGTTCCCATCATGGCTCAGCAGTTAACGAACCCAACTAGTATCCATGAGGACATAGGTTCAATCCTTGGCCTCACTCATTGAGTTAAGGATCTGGCATTGCCGTGAGCTGTGGTATAGGTCGTAGACACAGCCTGGATCCTGAGTTGCTGTGGCTGTGGTGTAGGCTGGTGGCTACAGCTCCAATTCGACCCCTGGCCTAGGAACCTCCATATTCTGAGCGTGCGGCCCTAAAAAGACAAAAAAAAAAAAAAAAAGAGAGAGAATAATACAGATTAAATAAATACAAATTAAATGAGATGCTATTTTTCATTAGTCAGATTAGCAAAGAAGTAAAGTTTGATAAAATGCTATACCGATGCGAGAATGCAGAAACAGGCATTCTCAAACATTCTTGATGCTATGTAAACAGCAGGGCAATTTGGCAATAACTATCAAATTTAAAGAGTGAAAAACCACTATCATGTGTGTGTGTGTGTGTGTATGAATATACTGTTTCCCTTGCACATGACCAAGGAATATATTTTAAATGATAAATTGGTTGCTTTTGAGGAGGGGGGAAGGATGGGAGAGGGCTTCTCACTGTGTAATCTCCTGAACATCTGATATTTTGAACTAAATGAATTAATAAATAAATCTAAACCTAACCTACTAAATAAAATGCACACAGCTTTTGACCTAGCAGTCTACATCCAGGGATCTATACTACAGATAGACATGTTACACAACTGTATATATATTTCAAGGTTATCATTACAGTGTTGTTTATCCAAGCAAAAATCTGGATACAACCTAATCAGTAAGGACTAGCTGAGTAAACTTTAGATCATCCATATGAATTGTTCCCTCTAGGAAGGGGGATAGAAATGGGTGGGTGGAAGGAAGAAGATGTTGAGCTTTGACTTTTAAACTATAGACTTCTATATAGTTGAATTTTTTTTTTTTTTTTTTGTGGAGATATATATCTCCTCATTCTCTCTCCCACCAGCCCCTGGAAACCAACATTCTACTTTCTGTCTCTCAATTTGATTACACTATGTACCTCATATAAGTGGAATCATACAATATTTGTCCTTTTGTGACTGGCTCATTTCTCATAGCATTAATGTCATCAAGGTTCATCCACATTGTAGCACGTGTCAGAATTTCCTTCCTTTTTAAAGCTGAATAATATTCCATTGTGTGTGTGTATATATATATGGCAATAACTATCAAATATATATACACACACACACACCAGACTTTGTTTATCAATTATATTATTGAATTTTTAAGTAGAAAATGTTATCCATGTGTCATCTAAAAAATAGAAAAAAATGATTTAAAAATACTCTTTCCTTTCTTCTTTTTGCTCTGGAATAATTTAGATGGCATAGGAATTAAATTTACTCAGGTCAGAGTAGAGAAAGGCAGATTTATTAAGTACACTGCTAGGGAGCAGCAGGCAGGGCAGCATAATGAGCCCTGTCTACACCCAGGCAGCTGTCTGGGGTTGTTTTATAGGGAAGTTGGCTTCAGGACCACCATCTTTCAGTTCCCATCATGCAAATACAGGATTGGAACATGGCAGTTTTGGTTGGCTAATATTCAAGACCACTCATTGGTCAGTTGGAGGTTAACACAAAATGGCTTTTGTCATATAAGATGCCTTCACTATGCTCCTTGAAAATTTGAAATGATCCATTCACTTGTGAAACTGGGCCTGGGCCTTTTTTTGAAATGAGACTCTTTGATACTCAGGTACAATCCTTGGAAGAAAATCTATGCAATGTAAAAACAATCCCAATTTATCTAAAATAAATAGGAACAAAAATTAGAGAACAAAAAATCAGGAAGTAAAAAAAAAATCAGGAAGTAAAAAATAAATAAATGTGAAATTTGTCTTATCTCTCAGAGGGTAAATCAAAGATACTGTTTCACTTTTGAAGTTGAAATATTGAAAATTATAGGCTTAATCATGGTGCTTACCATCATAAAAATAACTACCAGTAGAACTAAAAGCAGATTATCTGTGCTCCCATTTAGAAGCTTAAAAGAAGAAGAAGAAAGTAAAGAGAAAACCTAGCCCTTGGAAGAACAGATAGAAAACAAAAGAAACAGAAATAAACAGTGGACTGGCCTTTTGTCAAGGAGTGGGAGAGGGTGCGGGAGGAGCTAGCTTGCTTATGCAGTTTTCTCCTGGTGTCTTTTTACTTTGATTTAAATTATTTTGCATATAGAGATACCAAGGTCCTGCTATGTGTCTGTAGTCTGTTCCTAGTTTCAGAAAGAAGACAGCTTCTAAAAAAAAAAGAAAGAAAGAAGACATCTTCTTAATCTCTTTTTGATTCTTTTTTATTTTAGTGGGTCTATCCTAGGGGGATTATGCAAATGCACATTTACTCAACCATCAAGTCCCAACTTCACTTTGAATAGGAAAAATGTGCCCCCTAAATATGTTTATTGCTTCTGAATCCTCAATTAATCTTGCCAAAAAACTTTGTTAACCCCCGACCTCTCTATAGGTGCTTTCAGCTCCCTCTGTGTGTTTCGGTTTCCATCTCTCTCTCCCTCTTCCTCTCCCTCTCTCTCTCCTGCTCTCTCTCCCTCTCTCTCTCTCTCTCTCTCTCTCTCTCTCTCTCTCACACACACACACACACACACACACACACACACACACACACACATCTAGGATCTGTCTCTGAACATTGTGTATGACCCCACAACATTGCACAGCAAAAGCAATAAGGAAGCAGTTTTGGTTTGGCATAAGAAAGAATGTTTTGATAATCAGAGGTATTCAAAAATAAAAAGAACTATCTCACAAGTTAGTGATTCTCTGTTATTAGAGGTATGTAAGCCCAGGATGGATAACTGCCACCTCACTGAGGTTTTCAGGCTATTCAAGCATCTAATTGGAATTTAGAAGCTTTCCACTTCAGGTGAGAAATTAGAAAACAATTTCTTTTCTTTTGCTTGGAGGTGGGGAGTGAGCCAGATGAGAATCACAGAAGCTCCGAAGCATGGGGAAGGCTGAGCTGGGAGCGAAGGGAGCACTAAAGGAGGTTTGCGAGGCCTCTTTTACCCAGTTGAGTCCTCTTTCTAAACCACAGAAATGTTAATCCCTCCCCCAGGCTCTAATCAGTCTTGAGTTTGGGAACACAGCAGTATTATTGAGCAGTCAGAATAGCCTAAGATGGAGATACCACAACTGCAATGTTGACTCTAGCCCTTGTTCCTGGTTCAGCAGGCTTGGAGAGGTGCTCAAGGGACCTATTCTAACGAATGGTCTAGAATGACTAGAATACATTCTCAAGTGTGTTAATAGTGCTTCTGAAATATTTGCAGGAGCTTGAAATCAACCTAAGTATCCTAATCAGTTCAACCAAATATATCGAGTATCTCCAAAAGCAGGCACTGCTGACTAGATAGGGGCCCAGGAAGGCCGAGAGAGGAGCCCCAACATAATTAAGACTGAGTTGAGGAGTTCCCGTCGTGGCGCAGTGGTTAACAAATCTGACTAGGAACCGTGAGGTTGCGTGTTGGATCCCTGGTCTCGCTCAGTGGGTTAAGGATCTGGTGTTGCCCTGAGATGTGGTGTAGGTTGCAGATGTGGCTCGGATCCCGCGTTGCTGTGACTGT
The DNA here is from genome assembly GCF_054392235.1 of Sus scrofa. Lineage (NCBI taxonomy): Eukaryota > Metazoa > Chordata > Mammalia > Artiodactyla > Suidae > Sus > Sus scrofa. The sequence goes on from NC_139401.1 coordinate 66,155,226, forward strand.
GGCGTAGGACGGCAGCTGCAGCTCTGATTAGACCCCCAACTTGGGAACCTCCATATGCCACTGGTGTGGCCCTAGAAAAGACAAAAAAAAAAAGTATTTAAGGAACCAAGACTGAGTTTGAGCTCTCTAAGGTGGCCTCATAGCCTTGGAGGTGAGAACCACACAAATCTAAGTGACTGCCAACCCAAAGCCCACTGTAAGTGCTGTGGTCCAGTAAGATGAGGAAATGAAGTGGGAATGCTCTGGGCCATCTTGGAGTATAGAGGAAGAGGGAATGGGGAGTCTTGAAAAATGAACTTAGATTCAGGCGGGAAGCCCTGAAGCTAAGGGTATCTCAGGCTGTGAGGACCCTACTAGGCAAACACCAGAAGTGGCAGTGGGCGAGACTAAAGAAGGGTTGTTCTCATATCTGGCATCTGTTTCCCTCTGAAGAAGCCTCCAACTTCTCTTTGGGGGTGACATCCACCTGTCACCCTCTTGGAGTGAAAGCAGTTTACTGCCAGGGCCCTCCCTCTTCAGGACTGCCAATCAAAGCTCTTTGGCCTCAGTGATTGGTTCAAGATGAATCTATGGCTTGGCCCCGTCCAATCAGAGCAAAGCCCAGAGTTTGATGTGCGCATGCGCTTTGTTGCTGTTTTGAACCTGTGAAGAACAGGCTCTGGAGCCCCTGCCATCTTGAGTCTGCAGAGGTGAGGGACTGCGGTGACCAGGATGGCCCAGGTGAAGCCATCATGGGACATCACCAAATTGAATCCGCTCCTGGGAAGAGGCTAATAAGGCCTTCTTGGAGTTGGAGGTGAGTTCAAAGTTCTTGAAAAATCCTAAGCAGAATTTTGTTTCAAAGAAAGGAGGACAGAGAGCAAGAACAGTGCTTTCCCGTGTTCACGAAGCCACTTTATTTGGGTTTCTCAGCTACGTTGAAATCAGGAAAGGGCTGTTCAGGGTATTCTAGCCCCTGGGGAGTGGCCTCTCTAAGGAGTAAGTAGAAACTCTGGGGCCTGTGGCAGTCTGATGTGAATTGAGTTCACGTTTGTCCAGTGCCAGTAATGTAAGCATCACTGGCGGGTTCTAGGGGTATCTGGTTTCTGATCCTGAGGACCAGCCCTTGTAGCAGCTTCATGAGCTGTCTTCCTGTAGGACCCAGATTCAGTGAGCAGCCACACCTAAGAAGAGAGAATATTTCTGCCACTTGTTCCACCCTTCATGGAAAAATCTGTACTGAGAGGTTAGAATGTTACTCTAGAAGCGATAGAATCCATTAAAAGATTTTTAATGGATTTTCCAGAAGGAATGAGACATCAGAGCTATGCTTTAGGGGTAAGGAATCTTAGAGGAAAGAAGGGATTGCTAGGAGAGAGGAAGATGATTTGAGAGGCTCTATTTTAATCTATTGACAGATGACACTGACCTGGCCTGGGGCTGTGGCAGCATGGAGAGAACAGGAGACCAAAGCAGTGGACCCTGGGAATAGAATTAACATTTGTTTTATGTGGAGATTAAACACAAAGGCAGGATCAGAGGTGATTCCCTGGTTTCTGACTGGAGTAACTCAGGAAATAGTCCATTGAGATAGGTCCTTAAAAATTCTTTCATTACCAATCAAGTAGAGTATCCCCAGTTTCATGTATACAATCTTTGTACATAAAGCTTTTTGTACCTCTAAGCGGAACTGAAAAGAATGTGTGAGTGCGAGTGAGCACAGGCTGTCTTGGAATGGATACACAAGAAACTCCAAGGAGACAAACTCAGCAGCTGAGAATAGGGTGTGAATACACTGAGTATTCAAAATGTAAATATAGTTAAACTTTTAAAATATATGATTAAAGTTAAAAAATAAAAGCAGTAGCAAGCCAAGTGTGTGTCAGCAGTCACCCAGCAGTGCTGTCACCAAAGTCATAATTATTCAATTGATGTTAAGAAGACAGGAAGTTTAGCAGGACAGTGAAGGGCAGGCTCTTGCATCCTTCTTCTCATAGTTCTCCAGTAGATAACTATATGATCACAGTTCATAGCCTCTCTCTTTGTCATGTACACATCCTCAGATTCGCAGAGATTGTTAAATTCCACGTTTTAAAACCAATATATTTTTTCCTGAATTTGGACCCACAATGGATTTTGAGTTTTGCCTCATTTGCAAAGCAGTTTTGCTTCTTTCATGTGCTGCTACTGATGCAGAGACCTGAGGTCCACTGCAATGCCTTGTCTAAAAGCAGAACCACTAAACTTTGGTGACACAAAGAAATTGCAGCAGAAGCTTTGAAATTCAAGAACTTTTTGTTTTGCTTTGTTGTTTGTTTTTGATTTTGTACTTTGAGCCAGGTCAAATTTTTAGCCTTGGTGTATTCCCCTCACTGATCTTTGAAGATAGAAGGGAAGTCCCTAGAGGCCAAGGTGGGGAGAGTGTGATAGGCAGACAGGATGACAGGGAGCAACTCTTATAGTTCTGTTAAAAAACAAAAATTCAGCTGAGTACATTTGAAGATCTAATTGGCTTAAGTCAACAATTCATAAATTAGGCAGCATCCCATCTAGCAAGTAGAGAGGAGCTCTTAGGATATGTACAAAATGGATGGTTTTAAAGGCAGAGATAGAATGAGACAAGGAAGTCATAAACAAAAGAAAGGGTTATTTCAGACAAGGTCACCTTCCTTCTGGGGAAGGCAGAAGTCTGTGTGGCAAACTACCTCACTAATGCTGGCTGGGAAATTCCAGACTGACTGGTTAAAGGTCACTTTCTTGGGGTGGGCTGAAACTGCAATTAGTTTAGGTATTAAGTCGTTTGTTTACTGATGTGGAGCTTAGCTCAAGTGACTCCATTTGGGGTCTGTTTTGTTTTTTATTTTTTGTTTTTTACTCAGTGAATTTTGTTACATTTATAGTTGTACAACCATCATCATGACCAAATTTTATAGCATTTCCATCCCAAACCCCCAGCGCATCCCTCCACCCCCCCAACCTGTCTCATTTGGAAACCATAAGTTTTTCAAAGTCTGTGAGTCAGTATCTTTTCTGCAAAGAAGTTCATTGTGTCCTTTTTTTAGATTCCACGTATAAGTGATAGCATATGATGTTGGTGTCTCACTGTCTGACTGACTTCACTTAGCATGATAATTTCTAGGTCCATCCATGTTGTTGCAAATAACATTATTTCTTTCCTTTTAATGGCTGAGTAATACTCCATTGTGTATATGCACCTCAACTTCTTTATCTACTCCTCTGTCAATGGACATTTAGGTTGTTTCCATTTCTTGGCTATTGTATATAGTGCTGCATTCAACATTGGAGTACACATATCTTTTTGAGTGGTGATAGATGCCCAGGAGTGGGATTGCTGGGTCAAATGGTAATTCTATTTTTAGTTTTCTGAGGAATCTCCATACTGTTTTCCACAGTGGTTGCACCAGTTCACGTTCGCACCAACAGTGTAATAGGGTTCCCTTTTCTCCACACCCTCTCCAGCATTTATTGTTTGTAGACTTTTTGATGATGGCCATTCTGGCTGGTGTAAGGTGTTACCTCTTTGTGGTTTTGATTTTTATTTCTCTAATAATTAGTGAGGTTGAGCATCTTTTCATGTGTTTTTTGGCCATCCATATGTCTTCTTTGGAGAGTTGTCCGTTTGGATCTTCTGCCTATTTCTTGATGGGTTTGTTTGGTTTTGTGGTATTGAGCTACAGGAGGTGTTTATAAATTTTGGAGTGGGGTCTGCTGTTTCTTTGTTTAACAGTTCCATTTATGTAGAATAAGCATGGCAAGAACAGACACAAAATATTAACAGAGGTTTTCTCCCAGTGGAGTTATTGGTGAATTTAATTTCTCCGGATTATTGATTGACAGTGAGTGTATATTACCATTTGATTTTACACTGTATTTTAATTAAAACAAATAAGTGTAACAATTCCTAGGTACTGTAAGAGACTCATTAAAATTATTTTGTAGTGTTTTTTTTTCTGCAAAAAAAACACTTTTCTTCAAATAAGAAAAAAAATCATTTAAAATTGCAAATTCTTTCCTTTATTGGGGGGATGAGGGGTTGCTGTGGTGTGCAGCAACTTGATATGGGATTTCAGTTCCCAGACAAGGAATTGAACCTGGGCCACAGTGGTGAAAGCACAGAATCCTAACCGTTAGACCACCAGGGAACTCCCTGCTTTCATTTTTTTTTTTTTTTTTTTTTTTTTTTTGCTTTTTAGGGCCACACCTGCAGCATATGGAGGTTCCCAAGCTAGGGGTCTAATTGGAGCTACAGCTGCCAGCCTAGGCCATAGCCATGGCAACTCTGGATCCTTAACCCACTGAGTAAAACCAGGGATTGAACTCACAACCTCATGATTCCTAGTTGGATTCGTTTCTACTGTACCATGACGGGAACTCCTGCTTTTCTTTTCTGATGAAAAAACAATCAGCTATAATTTTTTTCAATGAAAAAAATTTCCAACAGACTTGCTCTAAATATTAATTTTTTAAATTTCAGCATTGTAGTGTGCTAACTCTATACACAATAGCTGACATGATTAAAAGTGAAAATATTTCTTAAAACAGTGAAAATCTTTATAATGAATACTTTAAAAATTTTTTAAATCAATTTTCCTAAAAATAGTTTAATATTTTAAGTACTTATTGGAAAAATGAAGCTGCAAAGTAATTTGTAAAATAAGACCATACAAATAGGTAATTTATGAGAAAATTAATTGTTCTTCTAATTTTTTAGATGTTATATAAAAACCATAGATGTTAGAATACATTTTTATAATGGAAGAAGTGACTGAGAGAGTGAGGATGGGTAGAGGCTTCTAGGAATGACGATACTACTCTATTTCTTAATCTGAACATTAGTAATATAGGACTATTCATTTGAAAATACTCATGGAGTTGTACCCTTATGAAATGGGCACTTTTCTGTATGTGCATTATTCTTCAATAAATAATATTAAAAATGAAAAAAGAGGGAAGACAAATAGAATTGAAGTCACAGAATTTCAAGATGAGGACTAAGATTGTTGGCTATTGTGAATAATAATAATGGCTACCATGTACACAGGTAATAATTTATTATGCTGAACACTTAATCATGTGCTGGGAATTACTTGAAACACTTTACATATATTAATAAATTTAATTCTTCCTAATCCTATGAGGTATGTACTGTCATAATCCTCATTTTGCAGATGGGGGAACTGATGTACAGAGTGGTTAAATAACTTCTCCAAAGAGGTTCTAAATTACTCTTTCAAGTAGTTTATAGTGAATGGGAAGAGAGAACACTAATTCATGTAGAAAGCAGGATGGTTTGTTTTTTGCTGTTCTAGGCAGGTTTAAGTGCATTTATAGTTTAAGGAGAGAAACCAGAGAGAGAAGGGTAGAGGGAGCAAAAGCGGTTGATCCTCCCCAAGGAGGCCAGAATAGGATGGATCAAGAACCCATATTTGTACAGTTTTATCCATGGGAAAGGCACCCTCTAAGATCTGAAGGAAGGAGAGGTCTACACAGTGGAGAGCTGAGAGATCCTCACATCAGGAGATGGTGAGAGCCTTTGCTGAGCCAGAAGGAGGCCAGGAGTGGGTAAAGAAAGCTGGAGAAAACCTCCAGTGAGGATTACTCAGCGTTTATGACAGTTAAAATGATGACAATTGCTCATTTCTGGATCCCACCTCAGGCCTGCTGAATCAGACATGCTCTGGAGGTGGAGCCCCAGTGCTTGTGTTTTTAACAAGTTCTAAAGGTGGTTCTGATAACCCCTGAGTTTGAGAGACATACTGGCTTACAAGATCCACAGGCCTCAGAAGGTGAAGAAAAGATGAGTCCACCCTGTGAGACAGCGTGAAGGGATAGTTTTCCCTGGAATTGGAACTTTTTAACAAGCTCTCCAAGTGATTCTGATATAGGTGGTATGAGGATATGCTACCTCCAGGGTGACAGTAGCCAAGCATGTGGACTTTGGAGGTAGATTCTAAATACTACTATATATCTCCCATGCCACTTTTGGCAAGTCAGTTAACTTCTCTGTGCCTCAGTTTACTCATCTGGAAAACAGGGCTAGTAACTGATAGTACCCACTTAGTATGGTTATTGTGAGAATTAAATAAGTGAATGTATGTAAAATGCTTGAAACATAATCAACACTCAGTGCTTCAGAAATATGAGCCAGCAGTGTTGTATTTTTATTATTCACCATAGTTCGGAGGTGGGAGGCAAGGCCACTGAAAGTGTGATCTATGAAAAGTAGCTTAGGCAATGGAATGTTCAAGCAGATTTATGAAAATCACTCAGAGAGTAGAAAAGATAGTCTTGCGACCAGAGAAGAGGTCTTGAGGAGAAAGGGGAAGGATGGCAAAGTGAGGGCTGTTCCCTCTTCTGGCTTGTCTTGCTAGGGTTCCCGGCTAGTAAAGACAGTCACTGACAGGGTATGTTGGAGCCACGGCCTACAGGGTTAGTGAAGGAAGGTGCAGTGGGGGTGGTGGGAGGGGCGGGGAGATAGAAATGCTGCTATACCCTCCCCAAGTGGATAGGAACCAGAACTAACTGCATTAAAGGCTAACTACTTAAAACTGGCCTTATTTTGCCTCTGGTGGGAAGTACCAGTTTCTAAAAATGTTCTCAGATGAAAAGTCCTTTATTATCCATCTACTAAAAGCCTGTCCTTAGAGTCTAAGCTGAGCATCTTGGACAGGCACTCTGAGCTCTATCTCCAGCCATGGGTTCAAGCTGCTGCTTAGCCTCTTGGTCTCTCTTTCTGCACCTTTGCACTTAATCCTGCCAGGGTTCCAGTTAAGGGGAGCACAGACAGGTTGGGGAGAGAGCTGGAAGGAACCCAGGTCCCATGAGAAGCAGTTGGAGCTAGAGTTGTTTAGCTTGGAGAAGATTAAAGGCAGCATGGTTTCTGTACCTCTGAAGGGCTGTTACAAGACAGCAAGAGCAGGTGGGGTGGGGGGCCCAAGGGGCAGAGCTAGGACCCACACATGGATAGAAAACATGGAAAAGTGGAGTTCCTGTCATGGCGCAGTGGTTAACGAATCGGACTAGGAACCATGAGGTTGCAGGTTCGATTCCTGGCCTTGCTCAGTAGGTTGAGGATCTGGCATTGCCGTGAGCTGTGGTGTAAGCGCAGACACGGCTCAGATCCCGAGTTGCTGTGGCTCTGGCATAGGCTGGCGGCTACAGCTCCGATTAGACCCCTAGCCTGGGAACCTCCATATGCCACCGGAGCGGCCCTAGAAAAGGCAAAAAGACAAAGAAAAAAAAAAAAACATGGAAAAGCACATTTCAGCTCAACACAAGGAATTGACTTTCTAACAGAACTGATCACCCATGAATCAAAATAGATACCTTGTAAGGTAATGAGCTCCCTGCTTCTAGAGGAGTGCAAGCTGAAGTTGGATGACATCTTGATAGCAGAGAACGTTTAAATGCCTGGTTAAACTTCACAGCGAAAATACTTGTTTTATGCACGTGTTCAGCAGCCTGGTTTCATTCCATAACCCGTGGTGTTCTTAGCCCTGCTTTAGTATCTGGTAACCAGTTCATATCTAAATATACTAGGGAATGGCTATAGGGAAGCATTCTGAGTTTCTCATAGGCCCCATGTGGGTCCATGCATGCTTCTCCCTTCGAGCTACCATCACCTCTTCCCTCCCAGACTGCCTACAAAGTCAGATACATTTCTGTAGTTCCTTGCTTTTTTGCTGTCCCTGTAGCAGACTCATAGGCCCTTTAGGATTTAGGGTATAGAGGCCCAAGAACTCTGACCAATTTCCCACAGCCATTGTCCACAGTCTACTAAACAAGTACTTCTCAAAACTTTAGGGTGCATTGAATCACCTGGGATCTTGTTAAAATGCAGATTCTGAGAATAAAATGCAGGAGCCTGAGATTCAGCATTTCTAACAAGCTCCCAGGTGCTGCCAGTGCCACTGGTCTATGGATCTAAGTAATTATACAAATAGCAGGGTTATTGCTGTGGTGGTAGTTATCCCTGTGATTATCATTCATTGTTCTGTGGCAGAGTTGTAATAAGGATTGCAAATTCAGATCCCCATCAGCGTTAATATAAATGGGTGAGAGAAGGCAGATGTAAGGCAATGAATTCTAAACTGTTTGGACTGAGACCCAGCATAGCGCCAAATACAGAGGATAGACACCTAGCAGCCACCAGTCCGGGAGCCCAGTGAGTCTCCATCCAGTCCGTGTGTGTGTGTGTGTGTGTGTGTGTGTGTGTGTGTGTCTTGGTGAAAGCCTCTTATCTTGATGTCAGTTTGGTAGAGGTCCCTTCAAAACAAAGGGCTCATTTTTCTTTTTCCAGCACAATTAGCAATGGGTGTCACTATTTCAAGCCCTCCCCTCTCCTACATGCACATTAAACAGAAAGTTTGCTGCAGTCATTTTTGGCCAGTAGACTACAGGACAGAGCCCAGGTCAGAGGGTTAAGAGGTGAACTGGGCCAAGGCCTGGGTCACAGAAGAGTCCTAGCCCAGTACTCTGTCCCCATGTTTGGGGAGAGGAACTCCTTTGGAAAGAGAAAGGCTGATTTCTCAAGCCATCACTCAAGGCAGATCAAAGGATCCCCACTGAATCTCCTCTGAATCTCCCAAAAGGAGGAGATCTCAGAGAGTGTCATTTAGTCCAGCTTGCCACTGCCACCTCCCACTCAGCAACACCTCAGTGTCTTCTCTATTCCCCGAGCATATTTTTGAGTTGGCATTTATTTTCCCGAGTGATCTTTCTCCCCCAAACAAGAATTTTACTTGCCAGGAAAACACTGTTCTTGGGCTCAACTCTTGGGTATAAGTTAGTCTTCAGGGAGTGTGAGCCCTTTTCAAACTTCAGAGCCTGATGTCTCCTGTCAGGGTCAGGTGCTTGAAGTCACAGTGCTCAGTGAAAGTATTGTTTTTCCACCAGAGGCCCGTCCAGTAAGAAAAATGGCAGTAGGAAAAAAGGCTTAAGCCCAGGTTAATAATCATGGCTAGGAAATTCCACCTCAACCCCCTTGGCACCCTTGGGAAGTGGCACTGGAAAGTAAAACCCAGCTCATTCTACAGAAGAGACAGGATGCTGTGCTTCATTTTTCACACTCCCTAGCCCTCTTTCATAATGCAAGCGCAGATATCACCCCGAAAGGAATTGTGCCAACTTTCAAGAGTAGATAGCCATCATTGCACACAGTCCAGGCATGGAGCCAAAGGAGCCAAGAGTGGGATACATCAAGGATCCCAAGAAGGAGAAAGGACTCGGAGAATTAGCTGCCCCCCTGGGGGGAAGGAGAGGTTGCTTCCAAGGGCTCCAGGGCTTATCTCTCTCATGCTTTGCTATGGACACATAGGGGAGTCTCTACCCCAAGGGGCATCCAGCAAAACCTCTACTAGCTTAACTCTCCACACACACACCCTTAAATTGCACCTCTGTGCTGGATCAAGGTTGATTAGAACTCAGAGGAGCCTAGGTCTCTGCCATCTGGCCCTTCACAGCCAGGCATGAGGGTGGGCTCCAGGATGGAGAACCAGAAGGACCCAGTTGGGTCTACTTCCAGATAGACTGCTGCTCAGTAGGAATATCCAGCTGCTACAGAGAAGGAGGCTGTGGTGAATTGTGGGAAAAGCTTGCTTTAGGCATCAATCCTATTAGATTGGAATTCAGCTCCCCCACTTTCTAGCTCTGTGACCTTGAACAAGTTACTTCACTGCTCTGTGCCTCAGTTTGCAGAAACAAAGAGGTGCTTATTTCTTAAGGATACTGCAAGGTTTTTATGAGGTATTTGTAAAAGCTCCTGACACAGAGCATGTGCTCAGTGTTGGCAGAATATGTTTAGTAAGGAAAGCTGAAATACACAGAGGCCAGCCCTCTCCCTTGGACTGGTGTCAAATTGGAGGCCTCAAGATGCCATGCCCAAGAAACAAAAGTAAGACCAGAATAAGGTTAAGTAAAGCTGCTGTCTACTTCTCTGCCAGCATGATGGTGTCCTGTCTATCAAATCCATAGTCGATCCTCTTGATTCACAGGCATGTTTGCGGGGATGGTCAGAGCTCTATGTCAGGCCTGCCATAGTCTGTTCTTGTGACAAAAAGCAGTCATTTGCAAGACAGCTGGCTCAAGGAACTGTTTTTCTATGTGAAGCTAATTAGTCCATGAAGTATTTTGAACTTTGCTCCCTCCTGTATTGAGCCCCCGCAAATCCCCATTCCCCACCCTTCTCCTAGCTAACCTCTCCTCCTCCTGGCCTCAACCTTAATATTCATTCTCCAGGGGAGCCTTCCAGACCACTAATATCTGTCCTTCCCCTGAGCACTTTACCCACCTACCAGTAATGAAACAATTGCATATTTCTGTATAAAGACTATTTTTTTCTGCTACACTAGAAGCTCCTGAGGGAGGGACAAGGCATGTTTCGTTCAGCTCTGTATGTGCATCTAGCATAGTGCCATGTATCATACATGGTATGTGCTCAAGATGTTTGTTGACTGACTGGATGATGTCTGCAGTCCTTCTCAGCCTTAGGATTCTAGGGTCACACAGGCAGGCTGTTCCTCTCTAACCCCCAATGGCATTTCCATGGCAAACTAGCCAGAGTCCACTCTGAGGAGGGTTTGAGATAACCTGAAATATGACATCCTTTTTTTCCCTCTTTTTCTCTCCTTTCTCATCGCCATCTTTCTCGAAGTGGTAATAGACTCTTGAGCAGCCATTCAGCCTCTGCCACAGTGGAGAGGGAGAATTAGCCAGCAATTCTAACAGCTCTTTTAGGTCTGACAAAGGAGAGCAAGCCAGGATAAACACAGCACCAGCGCTGGGTGTTTCAGATCACAGATCAAGGTCCTAAGTCCTGGGTGACAGAGATAATTGCCCCTCCTGGCATGCAGTCTGAGGCTGGCAGATGTATAGGAGAGGCCTAGATCAGGGAGTCACGATAGCTCAGACTCTGACTGCCAGGAGAAATGTGGTTTCTGGAGTCAGAGGTCAAGAAGCTTCCCTCCTGCTGAGTGCTGGAGAAGAGTTCCAGAATGAACAGGAAGAGCAAAGAGCGAGCCAGCCGAGAGGCAGCCCTGAAGTAACCATCCATCAGAGGCTCAGATTGCAACTGCTCTTCTGTGCGTTGGCTTAAAAATCAAATTCCATTCTAGACAAGTTTCCTTACTGCATGCAAGCTGCTCTAATTTCAGGAATGTCAAATACGCGGCCAAATGCAATTACATTTTAAGCACAGCACTCACTTGAAATATAGCACAAATTTCTAAACCAATTTTAATCACATTACAGAGAGGGCAGACATGCTTAGCAATCTGAAATTCCACCTTATCCAGAGAGCCTCTCCTGATTAGTCAGAAGAGTGGCCAATTTGCTGGCCCTGCCCTGCCTATTCTCCTGTTCGCTCACTACTGTCAGGTACGCATTTATCCTTATTCTTGTACATAATGTAGATGTGTTTGTCGATTATTCGTTTTGCCTTGTTACCTGTTCGTTGGGTTAGTCACGTGCCCTTTATGCCTGAGCAGTTTTGTGGCTGGTTCCTCTCTGTGAGCCTAGGCCTGCCCTTGGATTCCTTTCGTGCAGGGCCTGCCCCACTTCCACTCCTGCCCAGCTGCTTAGTAAGGATTCTTTGAGAATGGTTGGCTCTGAGAGCCATAGGCCAGACCAGGTGGTGGCTGGGGCAATATATGGTGCTGAGTCCAGGCTTCCCCAGAATGTAGGCATAGGTGATTTCTGTCTGGCATGGGTCCAAGGGCCTCAGCACCACTCTGGTCTGGGAGACTGGCATACTCCTTGTGGGTCAGCATCACCAGAGATGCCTGGCATATGTATTTCTGCCATGGGATGGCTGGAGAAAGGACTGTCTGGTGGCTCCCTGTGATGCCCAGCCTGCTGACCAAGACCTGAAAGAACCACATTCAGGGGGCGGCTGATAGAGAGACCAGAAACTAGCTAGTTATAGAGTCTGCGACTGGCCTTTGGAGTTCTTTCAGTTGGAAAATCTAGGTTGCTGATCTCTGGGTTGCCTAAAAAGGTTTCAGGACCATCATTCAGGTGGGAAAGGATTCCAGGCTCCACAGACAGCCTGACTCTCAATGCCCACTTGCTTTTGCTGGCTCCTGTTTGTAGGTGTGTGTCTGTGTCTGTCTGTCTGTCTGTCTGTCTCTGTCTACTTGTACTCTTTCTATCTCCAACTGTGTATATACATATGTCTCAATCTCTTTCTCCTTTCTCTCTGTCTCTTTTTCCTCTCTTTCTGTGTGTCTCAGTCTCTGTTTCCCCCTCTCTTTCTGTGTAAGTGTGTCTCTTTTGGTTTCTTTGTATCAGTGTCTTTCTATCTCTCTTCTCTCTCCCTCTCTTCTGCCCCAACTCATTCCTCTCTGTCCCCTCTCTCTTATTCTTGCTCTCTTATCTCTGTCTCTCTCCTCTCTCCCTCCCTCTGTCTGTATGTGTCTCTCTCTCTGCTCTCTCACTCTTTCTTCACTGCTCACTTCACATGCCCAGAAACAGAAAAACCCATTTTTCCTCCTTGACAAGCCCACACATTTAAAAAGGTAATTCCAGTTACAAATGAAGGGAAAGGAACCTGGCCTAGAAGGCAGACGTCTGCCTAAGTCAGAATGTTAAACCAAGCCCCTTTACTCTTCTTTTGGTGTGTGTTGAGGTCATAGGGCTTGAGCTCCCACAGAAACTGCCGTCCTCCCAGAACCTGGCTCACTGGGATGTTCATGTGTTGGATGACAACTTGCTGAGGCCTATAATATCAGATGGAGGAGTTGGGAGATGAAAGTGGACTCGATGGAATGGATGAAAGACTTTATTTTAAAATCCATCCCTGATGGTGAGATTCTGGGGTTCTGAGGTTTTATCCTTGTAACTAACTTGAACCTGAAATGATCGGACAGCATTCTGTTCTGGGCTTCATACATTAAGAGGAACAAACTAAAATAAGTCCAGAGGAGAGTGAGTAGAATGAAACAGGGACTAGAAACCATGTCACTATCCCATAGCTAATGTGAATTAAGTGCCTGCTGTGTGCCAGACATTAGACTAAGCACTAGGCATACAGAAATTAATAAGGCACAGCCTTTTGACTTCAGAGAGTGATCCAATCTAGAACTATGAGTTTAACAATAATAACCCACACTCACCAACTGCTTACAATAGGCCAAATGGTGTTCTAAGCTTTTTGCATGTATTATCTGGTTTGGTCTTCATTTTACAGGTGAGGAAACTGAGACACAGAGAATTTACATTTGGTGACAATTTAGTACCATGAAGGTTAATTGAAAGAGCTGGGGCTATCAAGCCTAGAGAAGAGAGTCATGGGTGTCTTGTCTTTGGACTTCTGTCAGAATCCAGGAGAACAGATGTACTTGTATGTGGCCCCAGAGGGTACATCTGGAACCCAGAAATGAAAGCAGATTTGGACTCATTACAATGAGAAAAATTTGTCTTAGGAATCAGAGCAGTCTGTGGCTAGAACAGGCCTCCAGGGAAGGAGAGGGATGTCTAAGCAGAAGCTGCATGGCCATTCAGGAAGCAGGGAGGGGAAGATGTACCCAAAGGTCTCTTGTAGTTCTGGGGGGCTGCACATCTCCATCTCCGTTTTCTTGCTGCACATTGGCTTAAAGTCCCAAATGTGACTTCTTTAAAAGTCCTCTAGAGAATCCACACTTCAGCTTCCAGAAAGAAACATGTCCCCCTCTGTATCCAGGACGCCCCTGTGGCCTGTTCAAGCTCATCTTCCTTCACATGTTTCCCAGTTCTCTTGCCCCCTTCCAAGAGGTTTGGGCCATGCCTTGCAGGAGAATCCCACCACAATCCTCCCCCGTTGTTTCCTATTCAGGCCTTGGGCTGATATTTTTGCTATGGAACTACAGACCAAGAGCCAAGCAATGGTACTTTTTCAGTAGGGTGGTCAAATCACAGCAGATGACCAACAGGTCAGTCACCACCAGCCAGGGCCTTATAGCTGGCTTGATGAACTGTGGTCACCATTAGTCAGGCCAGGAGCTATTATGACTGCCAAGATAAAATTTTGGCCTTACTGTAGGCCTGGCCCTAAGCAGAGCATCCAGCAATGTGGAGAAGACTGCTTGAAATGGCTAGTCTTGTGAGGTGGCCAGGCATGGCCTTCAGGGTCACCCCTTTCAGGGCCTGCAGGCTGTGGTAGTAAGGGTCCAGACAGCTAAGGGAAAGCAGCCAAGGCCCTTGCCTGGGAAGGCTGCTCAACCTATAGCCAGAGAACTCAAGGCACTGAGCTCCTGTTGGCAGGGAGGCTGTTCCAGGGAGCCCTTCATGCTATTGCCCTACAGAGAGAGTTTCCTTAAAGAGAAGTGCAGTCCTTGGATGATCCTTATGGTTCAAGTCCGCACTGTGTTGCCCAAGAGATCCAGGGAGCAAAGGGTGGCAGGGGCTGACTCCTGAATGTAAGACCCTGGGCTTATTCTGTGAAGTCTCACTAGGAATTCTTCACTAGGAAGACTGCCCTGAAAGGATTTGAGGGAAGAGCTTTTGAGGGGCTCTTTCCCTGTGGTCCCATGCCTCCAACACAGGAGCAACCCCTTGTTCCCCAAGCCCAGAGCTTCCAGGCTGGGTATAATCTCAAAGAGCCAGCTGGACAAAGACTAAACAATATTCCCCTAGAGATCCAGGGATGTCAAGGACCGAAGGACAGTGGAGAAGTAGGGACTGGCCTCAGAACTGGTGATGCCGTGGGGCAGTGGGTTGTCACATCCTAGAATCAATTCCAGGCTATGCTGAGGTGTTGAAAGGCAGGAAGCGTCCCAAGGAAATCTCTTGGGAATGCTGCCTACTTAGGTCAAGTGGGATATGCCAAGATTATGCATTCGGGTTGGAAGTTATATCACTGTACCAACTGCAGCCCCATAAGCTTGGGATAGGGTATTTGATTCTAGAAAGTCCAGGGAGTTGTCAGAGAGGTTAAAATAGAGGAGATGGTATTGGGAGGGTAGAAGTGGGAAGGTACTCAGTCAGTTATGACTCAGGTCTAATACCTGAAACTGATATGCCCCATCCAACTCCTCAGCTACAGATAACTACAGGCCATTGGGTCTCAAGTGGAGCCGCCACAGGTTGGGAAGCTAAAGGCAGAGATGCAGTGAAGAGAACCCCTGGCCAAGGCGAGCTCCTATAGCATGGGCAAGCCAGCAAATTTCCAGAATGTACCTGTTGCTCAGGTTGGTGTCCAACAGAAAAGGGGATCCAAGAAGGCACCCAGGCCAGGCGAGTCATGTGGTTGAGAGATTTAGGCTCTCCAGTGAGCTAAGTTTGATCACCTAGTAAGCAGTCATGTCACTGTTAAGGCATTGGCTGCGATATCCAGAACCTGAGGATAACACAGGAACTGGAACTCTTTGTCATTAGCCAGACAGTGATAGTCCAGGAGATTGGATGCCAGGGTGAGAGAGGTGAGCCAACAAAGCTGGTGCAGGGCCTCTGAGGCCAGAACCTCCAGCTGGTTACCCCTAAGGTCCAAGTCTTGGTCTGGTCTGAGTTGCACCATCGCCTTTAAGGCTTTTAGAAGGTTGCAAGAGAGGTCGAATTGTTCCACATTCCATATTAGCCCTGCCAGAAAAGTTTGGAAGCCAAAGCTCTGGCAGGAAACACTCAGCCTGGCCATCAGGGTTGGGGAGAGAAAAGAATATCCTGTGAGCTAGAGAGAGTTGGGTGGAGTTGGGGAGGAAGATCTAAACCCCATTTACTTAAAAAAAGTCTTGAGCACCTCCTTTGGCACTGTCACAGGCATTACCTCACTCCCAGAAAGAAGGGTGCTTGTTCCTGCTTTATAGATGATTAAAGAATCTCGGAGAAGCAAAGTGACCTGCCCAGTGTACTGGATTTTAACCCAAGTCTGGCTGACTCAAAGCCCATGCCCTTTCCACTATTTATCTTGCCTCCTTGAGCATATATTTTTCTAGTTCAAAAGCCCTTGTTCTCTATGGCAACAGGAAATTTGTTTCTATCCATGAATGAATCAGGCGATCCTACGGTACAATACAATCAATACAGTCCTTGAATGTTAGAGCTGGAAGAGACCTTAGAGACCATTTCTTTCTGACAGCACTCTCATTTTATAGCCAGAACAGCAAAAGGCTCAGAGCTAAGAAGAGGCTTGTCCAAGGGGACAGCCCCAGTCTGCCTGCTCACCCTGTCCACTCACCTCCCCAGGTGAGGGGTGAAGAAAGGAGGGAGCGGCAGCAGTGAATCCATGTATGGATTCCTTAGGTAGACACTGTCTACCCCAGATACTCTTTTTTTTTTTTTTCTGAGATGGGGAACCCACCCAGGGCAGGAGAAACCTATTTCTAGCTCCTTTGTCTTGGGAAAAAGGTCAACCAGGGAGGTTCTCTTCCCACCCCCACCTACACCCATACTTCCCCCCTCCCACCTCTTGAGCATAACTTACTGGGTAAAAATGGGTTTTGAGGCAAAAATAGATGGATCCAATTCCTGGCTTCACCACTAACTAGCCTAATAATATTGGGCAAATTCTATCGTTTCCCTGAGCCTCATTTAGAATAATGATACTAATACCTCCCTCATAGGGTTGCTGTGGAAATACAATGCAATGATATCTATAAAGCACTTAACACAGAGTACCCGTATATTCATTTGTCCCATTCTTATCCACTACAAACTCCTTCCTGTATTCTCACCCCAGACTGGACCAGGAAGGCAAAAGTCCCCAGCCTTGGGGCAAAGGGGCAGAATTTCTACTACCGCCCAAGAGCTGAAGAGATAGCAAGTCCAGGAGCAGGCTGAGTTCTGATTGGGCCTTGCTGTTGGGTTCCTTTAGTTTTCCTTCAAACCTTGAATCTGGGCTGGACTTTGGGTAGTTTTGAATTTTCCCATGCCAGGGCAGGAAGTGCTGATATTAAGATGGGAGAAACAAGAACCAACAATACTCCCTGGGGAAAGAGAATGCAGAGAAGTTGAGGAGGGGAATGAAGACCTTTGAATATGAAAAGGAAATAGAGGAAAGTTGCTGGTCTTTCCCAACATCTTGCGGTGCCAAGAAATGAACAAACTGGCATACCTTCCCTAACCAGCCAGTAAGTTTCCCTAAGTCCTTGGGGGCTATATTGGGGAAGCCCTTTAAGTGGAAGGGAAATCCAGGCTCTGAGTAAATTTACCAGCCTCTCAGCCCCTATATCATGGGACTCCAGCTCATAGATGAGAGGGAATCTTTGAATCTCGGATAGGGTCCTACCACTTAGCAGGTATTGGGCTGGGTACCCTTCCCTCCACTCATTCAATTAATTAGTGCCAGACCCTATGGGGAATAGAAGAGCCTCAAGTCTCACCTGTATTAAAAAGACAACAACTGTGCCATAAATTCCCTCCCCTGCCCTAGTTCTCCTTTCTTTTCAGGCGAGCTCTTAGCAAAACTTGGTTGCTAATTTCTTCCTCTGAAAAAAATCCATGGACTTCATCCCTTGGTCTTCATCCTCACTACAATTTCTCCAATCTAAGCCCAGCTCAGCTCTCACCTGTGTCTAGTCTCTGCCCCTACTTCAAGGCAGCAGGACAACCGAGCCAGCGATTATAACCATCCCTTTCCTTGCTTTAAACTCTGTGATGGCTCCTCACTACCTACCAGATCAGGTTCCAGTCTCCTTCACCAGGCACACGAGGCCCTTTGTGGTCTGGCCCCTGTCTTTATTCTTCCCCACAAGAAACATGCATTTCAGTCATACTTAACAGTGACTGGAATGTAGACATACTGTTTCACACTTCTCTTTTTTTGCACATACCATTCTTTCTTCCTGGGATTGTCCTTCCAGCTTGTCTTTCTGACAGAATTTGACCTGTCCTATGAGCTACAGCTGAAATGTTTCTTTTGTGAAGCCTTCCTTGATCACCCAGCTTTCCTTGGCTTCTGCCTTCTAGTCAGCTAGGTGGCACTCTCCTCATACCCCCTAGCCAGTTCTTGTCATGTCTGGACTTATTTATCCCTACCCCTGCCCCTGATTTTTCTCTGGTTGAGCCTTCTTCTACCAGACATTCTCTTAGTGTTGTATACGTACAACATAATCCCATTGAATCTTCCTACCACCCTGTGAGTTTGGTACCATTATTATTCTCATTTTACAGCTGAGAAAACTAAGGCTTGAAGAATCTGGGTCAGTTACACAACATCACATAGGACGCAAGGTTATTAAGTAGCACAATGGAATCCAAACCCACTGTCTCAAAAGCTTAATCCTGGCACTAAAGTCCCTAGCCTTTACCCCTTTAAGGGGTGTAGTAACACCCCTTAAGGGAGAGGCCCGCAGAAGTAGAGATGAGATTTCTTTAGCTCAGTGTGCCCTGATGTCCTAGAGGCTGAGAACAATGACCTTGGAGCAGTCCAGTGGCTACTATCTGTGGCTTCTTCCATTTGAGATAGAGCAGAGTGGGATAGGAAAGAAACAAGTTCCTAAGGAGAAAAAGACTCAGAGCTTCAGGTACTAACACTGCCTACTTAAACACAAAATCACCTGGCCATGCCTTGGCAGAGAAAGTCAAACAGTTCTGGGCAAGAATGAGAGGCAGCAGGGAGAAAGGCCGGGAAGTGGGGCGCCGGAGGTAAAGCCAGAGTTCAGGTTCCAACTGCCACCTGGTGGTCAACCTTAGACAGGCACATGGATGGGCTAGCTAGGGTCGTGTCTTAGCACAAGCCACCTGGCAGAGAGGCTGCTCAAGTGACCTGGCCCTGGCCAGCATTCATTCACTCACTCACTCACTTATCCATCCATCTGTCCACTCATTTTTTCATTCATTCGACACAGGTGTATTGTAGCTGGCACAGTCTAGGCCACTGGGAAAACAGCAGTGAATAAGACAAAAATGCTTGCTATCATTAAGCTCATAGTCTAGTGGTGGAGACAGACAAAAAATAAGTAAGTAGATGACATTGTGTATCAGATGGTGATGAATGCTATAGAAAAAAATAAGGGAAAGGCTTTGCCATTTTAAATAAAGCCTCACTGAGAAGATGAAATTTGAGAAGAGATTTGAAGGAGGTTAGAGAGGTAGCAATGGAGAAATCTGAGCGAAGAAGGTTCTAGGATAAGGAAACAGCCCAAGAAAGACCCTAAGGTAGAAGCATGTTTGATATGATTGAGGAGCAGTCAGGAGGCCAGTGAGGCTGGAGCAGAATGGATAAGGGGAGGAGTAATGGGTGATAAGCTCAGAGAGGCTGGCAGGGATTAGATCAGGTAGGACTCCGAAGGCCCGTTTTATATACTGAATGAGATGGGAAGCCATGGAAGGGCAACTTGCCCAGGATCAACTAAGCCAGCAAGTGGCATTAGGCATTCTGTCTCAAAAGCCTGTTCTCTGCAGTATTAACAGGGAGAGACACATAGACCAGTGGAAAAGAGAACCCAGAAATAGACTCATACAAATATGCCCAACTGAGTTTTGACAAAGCTACAAAAGCAATTCAGTGAAGTCTTTCTAACAAATGGTGCTAGAGCAATTGGACAACCATAGGTAAAAATGTAAATCCCAACCATATACAAAAATGACCTCAAAATGGATTACAGACTTAAATGTAAAACATAAAATTTTAAAACTCTTAGAAAAAAATAGGGGAACATTTTTGGACTCTAGGGTTAGGCAAAGAGTTTTTAGGCTTGACACCAAAAGCACAATCCATAAAAAGAAAAATTGATAAATTGGACCTCATCAAAATTAAACGTTTTGCTCTGTGAAAGACATTTTTTTTTTGTCTTTTGTTTTTTTAGGGCCACACCCGTGGCATATGGAGGTTCCCAGGCTAGGGATTGAATCGGACCTGTAGCTGCGGGCCTACACCACAGCCACAGCAATGCCAGATCCGAGCCGAATCTTTGACGTGCACCACAGCTCACAGCAACGCCGGATCTTCAACCGACTGAGCGGGGCCAGGGATGGAACCCGCACTCTCATGGATACCAGTCGGGCTTGTTAACCACTGAGCCACGACGGGAACTCCAAAGACATGTTTTATTCACACAAAAGACACGAATGTTCATAGCGGCTTTATTTATAGTAGCCAAAAACTGGCAACTCCAGATGTCCTTCATCAGGTAAATGGTTAAACAAACTGGTACATCCATACCTTGGAATACTTACGACTCAGCAATAAATAAACGAACTCTTTTAAAAAAAAATGAACTCTCAGCATTCCTGTCGTGGCTCAGCAGTTAACAAACCTGACTAGTATTCATGAGGATGTGGGTTCGATCCCTGGCCTCACTCAGTGAGTTAAGGATTCAGTGTTGCAATGAGCTGTGGTGTACATCGAAGACGCAGCTCGGATCTGGCATTGCTGTGGCTGTGGTGTAAGCCGACAGGGCATTGCTGTGGCTGTGGTGTAAGCTGACAGCTACAGCTCCCATTCGACCCCTAGCCTGGGAACCTCCATAGGCCGTGGGTGCAGCCCTAAAAAAGACAAAAAAAAAAAAAGAATTATTGATAAATGCAACAACTTGGATAAATCTCCAGGGAATTATGCCAAGTGATAAAGCCAATTCCAAAAGGTTACATACTATATAATTCCATTTTTATAATGTTTTTGAAATAATAGAAGTATAGAGGTGGAGAACAGATTCATGGTTGCCAGGGTTTAGGGATGAAGGGAGGGAAGTAGGTGAATATGGTTATAAAGGGACAACACAAGGAATCCTTGTGATGATGGAACAGCTCTGTGTCTTGACTAGGGCTGTGGATACATAAATCTCCACATATGATAAAATTGTATTAGAACTATACACCCATACACACACACACGAATGGGTTCATGTAAAATTGATGAAATCTGAATAAGCTCTGTGGATTGTTATCAGTGTCTGTTGACTGGTTTTGGTATTGTGCTATAGTTAGGTAGGATGCCAACACTGGTAGAAGTGGGATAAAGAATGCACGGGACCTCCTTTCAACTTCCTGTGAATTATTTCAAATTAGAAATTTCAAAACAAAACAAAAAAACCCTACAAGAAACCATGAGAGATTCTAAACAATAAACTAGAGCATTCAATCAAAAAAGTTTGGAAATGTCCACATTGTCAGTTTAAAAATACACAAACACACCTTAACAGCATTCATACCTGAAAAACTATTTCCTCAAGAGATCAGAACTACTTATGATTGAACATTAATAAGGGGATATTTAAGATGACAATTAGTCCAACACTGTTGTTTTACAGATAGGGATAATGGGGCTCAGAGACAGGAAGCTACTTGCCCAAAGCCATACAGCAAAGAATGGTGGAAGTAAAATCCTCTTGGTTCCTGGTTTCATTGAGGCTAAGAGGATTGTTGAAGGGAACAAGGCCCAGTGCCCTCACCTCTGTGAGTCTCTCTTCCTTAAACTCTGTAGAATGGCTGGTTTGAGTATCTAAAGTTCCTAGCCCAGTGCCTGACACATGATTGGTACTTTGTAAACTGTAGTTTCCTTATCCCCTTTGTTGAGAGAGGGGCTGCCATGCCTTCATTCAAAGCCCTAGGGAAGGAGACAAAGACTGCACCCACAGCAGGGTGTCACCCTCACCTTCCTCCCAGCTTCCCCCCCCCCCCCCATTTCTAGACCTGTAGTAGGGATTGATCCTTGTTATGTCCTGAGGGTAGGGCTGAGGGTCACCATGGAGATGCCTGGGGGATGGGGATGAGATTTCTGTTTCTATGGTGACAGCCCGAGAAGTGGGCCATGATTTGGAAGAAAGGTTGGGGAGCATGGAGTTCTTTCCATGAAGATGGGGAGGGGGCTCTCTGAGGCTCACCTAGGGGTGGAGGTAGAGGAATTGGAGAAATGAAACCACTCATTTCCATGGCAACAGATGGGAAAGGGGTGGAGTCACCTAGGGAACAGCAGGTGGTGAAGCTTTCTATCTCTGATGCTAGAGGGCTGCTAGGGATTCTCTTAGACATATTTAAATATTTTAAACGATCCTCCATGTACCACCTAAATTGATCTCTTATATCACCAGTATACCTCCACACTTTGGAAAGACTGATCAGTATATCTACTATATTCTCTCCCGTTGCTACTGTGGGGCACAGTGAAGGCATTATCTAAGTTCTTTGGAAAGAAGTGCTATGCAAATGGGCATGCAGTAGCTCCTGCTTGCCTTGTGATCCATGAGGGCGGGGGTTTTGTCTGTCTCATTCACTCCGGCACCTAGGACAGTGTCTCACAAGTAGCAGGCACTGAATAAATAGATGTTGAATGAATTACCTACCTCTGTTGCCTCCAACTGTAAGTTCCAATAATATTGAAATGCTTCAAGCTCCCTACACAGCCTATCGTCATTTAAGACTCTGTTTTGACATCATCTCCTTTGAGAGGTCTTCTATGAACTCCCTGGATAGGCTTCCCTCCTGGGTGTTTCTATCATACCGTCCATGTATCACTATAACATCATTTATCACTGTACATTGAAATCGTTCCTTGTCTTTCTCCCTTACCTAGCTGTTAGAGCCTCAGGAGCGAAGACTATGCACTGGCACATAATAGGTTCTCAATAAATACTGAATTAAACCAGTGCTTTCCCTATCTATTTCACTTCTGGCTGACTGTACATCCTTCATAATGTGGGCCAGCCCACTAATTCAGCCTTACTTCCTTCTACCTTTTTTTTTGAGTCCTCAGATATGCATTTTATTTTTTTGTTTTGAATTTTTATTTTATTATTAATTATTAATTATTATTTTTTATTATTATCATTTTTTTTAATGGCCACACCATGAAGTCCCTGGGCCAAGGACTGAATCCAAGCTGCAGCTGTAGCAACGCCAGACCCTTTAACCCACTGCGCTGGGCTAGGGATCAAACGAATGCCACTTCAGTGACCTGAGCCACTGCAGTCGGATTCCTAACCCCCTGGACACGCCAGAAACTCCACTTCCTTTTACCTTTTAGCACAAATCTGTTACATTTCATTTCCTCTTTTGTTTTTCACTAGGTCTTTAATTTCCCCCCTCTTTTGTAATATAATATAGTGGTTAAAAAGGGCTCTAGAATAGGATCTGGATTCAATGGAGTTGGGTTCAAATCCCAGCATAATGAGCCAGTTACTTTAACCTCTCTAAGCCGTAATTGCCTCATCTGTAAAATAAGAGCATAACAACACCTATTTCTTATGGCAGTTGTAATGATTCATTGATAAAATGCATATAAAATACTTAGTATAGTCACCTAGTGGGAAGTGAGCACCCAGAGAAGATATTGTTATGTAACATTATGCATTTAATAGGTATCAGATGCTGGGCTGAGCTAAATAAAGTTTGAATGAGACACTTTTACTGACTTGAAGGAGCTCAAAGGCTAGTGAGAGACAGCTGTTGAGAAATAAAACCATAGTCCAGTACTATCATAGGGAGATGAATAAAGTGCTGTAAGAGCTGAGAAGAGGGCACTTCGCCTGCAGGTGAACAATCAGGAAATGCTTCCTGGAGGAAGTGATCCTTGAGCTAAGTCATAGGTACTAAATAAAAATTTGCCAGGCAGATGAGGGAGAGAAGGACATTGCAGGCAGAAGGCACAACCCATATAAAGACATGAAGGCCTGAGAGGACCTAGGAGAGTTTTGGGAAACTAGGAGAGTTTGCTAAAGGTGGAGCTTAAATCCGTGGGGGAACAGGAAGAAGAGGATGTCAGCATCAGATCAGAGGATCAGAAAGTCAGGTATGGAGTTTGACCTTTAGCAGAATGCACCCCTCAGGGCCAAAGTTGTTCCCTCCATTCTTTACAAATTCCTATTTGATTATTTGTTTACCTGTCTTGCCCACTGAACTTTGGGCCCCTTAAGGGCATAAACCCAATGTCTTGTTCTTGGTTGAATCCCAGTGCCTAGGATTCAGGTAGCATATAGCAGGTGTGTAAAGAGGGAAGGAAGGGACTTCTGCAAGGTCATAAAGTTCCACATTCCTCAGAGTTGGATATAAAAGTAGGAATTTAAATCTCTCATTTAATTCAGTCTTCATTGTATTGGAGTTTTTCCTTTCATGGCTTAATGAACTTCTTGTTACTAGACAGGCAAATTCAAATCTCATAAATAGTGAAGATAGTCTGAACACTAAGGATTAAGTCATTATTCCATAAATAATTCTTGGCAATTTACAGCCTGCTCTTGGCTATGCACTGCACACAATTTGATCTCATCTAGTGCTATTGCTGGCAGTACAGGTACAAATATCAGTAGAATATTACTCACTCAAGACAAAACAGCAGTAGAGCAAAGAAGGTCTAACCTACCAAGTGCCTCAATTCAGACAGGCAGGAAAGGGTCTATTATAACATTTTTCTCATAATTCACACAGTTTATCTAAGATAACAAATCTGTGTTCATCCACACATGACAAATGAACATCTATCAATTCGATCAGTGAGTCACAACAGGAAATACTTGAAAGGTCATCTCATTTCTATAGTGATGCATCTCATTTCTTAAGATGCTTCCTACTGTTTTCTTGGACTCTGGGTTTTCCCTGTTCCAACTCACTCTGTATACTGTTGCCCAGTTAGTCATTGCTCTAGCTCTGTGACCTTGGGTAAGTCACCTAACTTCTCAGGGCCCTGGTTTCCTCACTTGCTAAATGGGGGGACTGCATTAGATTAGTGCTTTCTATACTGTGTTACTTAGACCCTTTGAATCCCCTGAAGTGAGGGAGGTGCTTTGGTTCCTTGGGTACCACTGCACAAATTGGGGAAAAGAGCAGGTTTCTGTGTATCCACTTCAAACACAGCAGCCCTTTTAGAAATTATAGACCTGTCCAAAATTTGGTTTGGAAAAAGAGTTCTGCTACCACGAAAAGTTTAAATACCGTTATAAGATTTCTAAGGGCCCTTCTAGTTCCCCTAAACCAAGATTTAAAAAAAAAACTCCCATACACAACAGGGATTTAATGTGATAAAAATGTTTACACACAGAGGCACAATAAACAGCTTATTTCTTTTTTCCTAACCACTTTTTAATCTTGGTATTATCTCAAAATAAGATGCAATGCAATATTTGAAATGATAATCTGATTATATAATATACACTGAAAGTAATTGGCAACCCTCATGAAGACTGTCCTTTTGAAAGCCATAGAAAAATGGCTTACAAAGTTCAGGACCAAATTCAAATTCTGCATGTTATTTTTTTCTCTTAGGTAATAGTAAATGCTGTGTCATAATCCAAACAAATGTGCGAGAACAAATTATCTTTAGTCTCTCAATTACTGACTCTCTAACTCTTCTCCACAAGTACCATCTTTCTTCTTTGTATTCCTGGCCAAGGCTGACCCTGAAAGTTCAGTTTATTAGAGTCATTAGAGGTGCTAGACAAATCAAATAGGTAATTTGACAGAGCCTCCCTTCCTCCTCAGCTTCTAAAGCAGATTGCAAGAGATTTATTAGAATCACCTGGGAAGCTTTTTCAACCCACACTTATGCCCCACTCTCCTCTCCTTCTTGCCAAGCGCTGTTTTAGCTTGGGGCTTCTTTCTGTCCCACATAAAAGGCCTCTCCATTCTTTTAAATCCTACTCAATTTAAGACGGATGGAGTAAAAACAGTTGAACCTGCAAGACATTGGCTTTGTGACAACTGGTTGGGCAAGCCACTTAACTTATCTGGTCTCAGCTTTTTCCTCTGATTTTTGAGGTCCCCTTCCAACTTTGAAATTCTATGACCTAATGTCATGTCTTTGAAGCTTTCTGACTACTCCTGGCATAGAATGACTTCTTGTCATTTCTTGGTTTTCCAACAACCTGTGCAATACAGCATATCTTCCAGTTATATACTGTCCTATATTGCCCTCTAGTTGTTTTTACATGGAAAATTTTTTCTTCTCAATGATAGTTAAAATATATTTAGTTTTAAAAGCTTATTTTCCAGAGCAGGTAGCATGTGTTTTACTTAATTCTCCTAGGATACCTCGGGGGTGTCCTTAGGTAATCAGTATATATTTATATTGACTTGTTCAAAGGAATGTGGTCCCTTCTTTCAAAGTCCTGGAATTATATTTTTACATCAGCGCTGTCCAATAGAAATGTAATATGAGCCACAAACGTGAGCCTGATATGTAATTCTAAGTTTCCTAGTAGGCACATTAAAAAAGTGAAAATACACAAGTGAAATTAATTTTAATAATATATTTACCCCAATACATACAAAACATTAGAATTTCAACATGTAGTCAGTGTAAAAATTAAGATACTTCATATTTTTTCATAATAAGTTGTCAAAAACCGGTGTATAGTTGATATTTACAGTACATCTCAGTTCAAAAGAGCCGCAGACAAGTGCTCAATGGCCCCATGTGGCCAGTGGCTACCATATTAAGCAGCGCAGTTCTGTGTAACTGGGCTGCTTTCCAAAGCTATCACTTATTTTTTATTCAGGTGATATCAGGCTCACGTTTGTGGCACTTAATGAGTGCCAGAGGGGTGCAAAAATTAATATTCTGGCACAGGAGATAGGTTTGTAAATCACTAGCGGAAATAGTGGTAGGTGTTCTGATAGAGATGCAGAGAAAATGAAAATTTTCTGTGACTTGGCAGGGGAGAGGAGCTCAAGGAAGGTTTCACGGAGGAAGTAACTTTTGAGTGGGTGTGTGGTGTGGTGTGTAGGAGGGGTGACTGGGAAGGGGGCGGACGAGGATTGGCTGGGAGGAACCCAGCTCTCCGGCTGCTGGGTGGACGGAAGCCGGAGGGGGGCGCTACTCTCACTTCGCGCTCGGACGCGTAGACCTGCGCACCGAGCGAGCGTCGCGGAGGCCAAGTCCCCGGCCGTCCCGGCCGGTTAGCCCAGGGAGCACCTTGCGAGGTAAGGCGCAGGACTGGCCAGCTCATGGAGCGCGCCCGCCCTCGCTCCCTATTCGGTCTCGGCCTCAGAGCCCACAAGAAAATTTTCTTTCCAGCCCGGGGTGGCGACGAGGAGCCAAGCGTAAAAGCGGCGCCTAGGGTTTGCTTGTTTGTCTGCGTGTGTGTGTTCGTAACAGATGTCTACTACTTGTAATAGGCAGCCTGGTAAAATGAGTCTGTGGAAACGGTTGCTAGGCTCAGTTAACTGCCGCCTCCGGAAGTTTTCAGCCGCTTGTGTAACAATGGGGCTACCGGACCAATGCGGTGCCCCTTCCGGTTTTGTCCCTTTTCTCCGAGCTCATTACCACCAAGGTTGCCTTTGACCCCGGAAGTGAGATCCTCCGGGTTCCTCCCTCCCTCAAGATGGCAGCAGCCGAAGATGAGTTACTGCTACCGCGGCTCCCCGAACTGTTCGAAACCAGCAAGCAGCTCCTGGATGAGGTGGAAGTAGCGACTGAACCCACTGGCTCCCGCATAATCCAAGATAAAGTGGTCAAGGGACTAGACCTCCTGAAGAAGGCTGCCGAAATGTTATCGCAGCTCGACCTGTTCAGGTATGGGAAGAGGGTAATAACGGCTGAGAACGGCTCAGAACGCAGGTAATAATGGTTACCCAGGGTGGAGCCATTGAGCCGGGGTGGAGGAGCACTTTAGAACCGGCAACCTTTCCTTTCTATTTCCCACTGCGATCTTTTGTACATTGTTTACATTCTCCACCTCCCTTCCGAGATAGTTAAGATCCCATGACTCTGCTCCCTAGTGTCAGCTATTTGCATAGGCATTGGGCGTGAGCGCTCAGCTAGCTGCTTTCATTGTAGAAAGCCGGCAGCTGTTCCCAGTGCGTTTTCCCTTTGTCCCACTCCCACCCACCCCCCTCCTAGGAGAGGAGTTTGAATGCCCAACCAGGCTTCACAGCCTCCTCTTTGCTCTTTCCAGCCGAAATGAAGATTTGGAAGAGATTGCTTCCACCGACCTGAAGTACCTGATGGTGCCAGCATTTCAAGGAGCGTTCGCCTTGAAACAAGTCAACCTCAGCAAACGTCTAGAACACTTGCAGTGGGCTCGAGAACACTTTTCAAACTATTTAACTCAGTGCCAATACTATCATGTGGCAGAGTTTGAGCTGCCCAAAACCAAGACCAACTCAGCAGAAAATAACACTGCTAATTCCTCCGTGGCCTATCCTAGCCTCGTTGCTATGGCATCTCAGAGACAGGCTAAGATAGAGAGGTGGGTCATTTGAGGACTGCTCAATGGCAGTGCCATCGGAGGGGAGGGGTGCATGTTTTTTTGGTTTGTTTTTTCTGGCAGGGGTGAGCTGGGAAACTGATGTAAACTCTTTGGGTTCTTACTGAGCGTAGTCCATGGTGAGAGCTAACTCTCCTGAGTTTTTCAAGAAGCCTCTGCCTTTGTTGAGATGATCATATCTAACCGTCAGACTCCTAGCACCTTACGATTGCTTATAGCAGAATGTCTCCCACTCTCTCTCAGGTAGCAGCATAACAATATTCACGTGGTACCCTGAGGTAAGTATATCTGGAGGGCACAGTATCTTGTAGCTGTAGTCCATCTGTGGTCCATTGTTTGAGAAGCTCTGTTCCAGCAATACTGGATCAGGTGTGTAACATCCTGGCACAGCTTTATCATGTGACCTTGAACACCTTGCTCTCTTAATTTAGTTTTTAGAAAATATTTAATGAGTGCTCACAGTGTTTAGAAGCTATGCTAAGTCCTGGGGATACAAACTGGGTATGGATATTTGTATGAATATGGGCGGTCTCTGCCTTGGAGGAGCATACAGTCTACTGAGGAAAAGAGGCATAGAAACAGAGTGTGGTAGGCATAGAAACAAAACAATGTGATAGGGAGATGCAGAAGGTACCGAGAGAGCAGACAGGAAGGACACTTGACCAAAGAGGGAGCAGGAGAGAGGAGAAGGCTTCCTTGAAGAGGTGACTCCTGTGGTGAGCTGTTTAAGAATGCATAGGAGTATTATCTAGAGGAAGAGGAAAGGAGGGCTTTAGCCAGCAAAGATAATAGCATAAGTAAAGCTACAGGGGCATTAAAGAGCACAGTGCTGAGGCGGAGAACAACTATAAGCAATTAGGTGATGCTAGAACACAAAGTGGGTGGTGAGAGGCGGGAAAGAATGATGCTGAAGAATGTTGTAGGGTTCAGCTCAGGGAGAGCTTGGGGTGTGAGGAGGGTGAAAGAATAACCTTGATCCTGAGAACTTGGGAAGAGGTTTGAATCCCAGTTCCAACATTTAATCGTTCTGACTTTGGGGCGGTTGCTTAATCTCTCGGTGCCTTAATTTTCACCAGCTGTAAAATTGGCTAATAATAGGTCCTATAAAATAGTTAGGAAGAGTAGAAGAGAAACTCATAAAAAGAATTTAGCACAATGTCGGATATAGTGAGCTCTCAAAGTCAGTTATTATATCTTTGTAGTTGAGTACAGGTGGTAGAGTCAGAAACCTGGCTTTGAGACCCAGCGTGACTTATAAGCCATTGGACTTTGGGTAATTTATGTAACCTATCTAAGCCTTCAGTGACCTCCTATGTGGTGTCTAAGTAATAATGGTATCTACCTCATAGAGTTAAGAGGCATTAATAATAGTGAACCACATAAAACACAGTATCTGGCACATTGTAAGTGTTCTATAAACATTACCCACTGTTAGGCTATGCTAATGAGCTTAAACTTTAGTTTTGATGATTTGGGATCCACTGGAGCATTTTTCTTTAGGTGATGCTAGAACACAAAGTGGGTGGTGAGAGGCGGGAAAGAATGATGCTGAAGAATGTTGTAGGGTTCAGCTCAGGGAGAGCTTGGGGTGTGAGGAGGGTGAAAGAATAACCTTGATCCTGAGAACTTGGGAAGAGGTTTGAATCCCAGTTCCAACATTTAATCGTTCTGACTTTGGGGCGGTTGCTTAATCTCTCGGTGCCTTAATTTTCACCAGCTGTAAAATTGGCTAATAATAGGTCCTATAAAATAGTTAGGAAGAGTAGAAGAGAAACTCATAAAAAGAATTTAGCACAATGTCGGATATAGTGAGCTCTCAAAGTCAGTTATTATATCTTTGTAGTTGAGTACAGGTGGTAGAGTCAGAAACCTGGCTTTGAGACCCAGCGTGACTTATAAGCCATTGGACTTTGGGTAATTTATGTAACCTATCTAAGCCTTCAGTGACCTCCTATGTGGTGTCTAAGTAATAATGGTATCTACCTCATAGAGTTAAGAGGCATTAATAATAGTGAACCACATAAAACACAGTATCTGGCACATTGTAAGTGTTCTATAAACATTACCCACTGTTAGGCTATGCTAATGAGCTTAAACTTTAGTTTTGATGATTTGGGATCCACTGGAGCATTTTTCTTTTTTCCCTTAAAGAGTGGCAAGGTCATATTTGTATTTTAACTAGCATACTCTGGCAGCAGTTAGAAAGCATCCCGAGGGAGAATATTAGATCCAGTTAGGTCACAGATGTGATGAGGCCTTATCACTACAATGGCAGAAAGGATGGGGGTATATTTATTTATAGGGTTGAATCTGGTGATCGGCTGTGGCAGATGAGGTAGAAGGAAGCAGCAAGGAAGATGTCTATGTTTCTAACTTAGGTGGATGGCCATGGAACTCATTGAGATGGGGGGTGGAGGAGGAAGAATAGATTAGGGGAGAGTATGAATTCTATATTGAGACACGTTGCATTTAAGATGCCTAGGAGACATCTAGGTAGAGGTATCTGGTAGCGTGAAGCTTAGGGGAAAGGAAAGGCCTTATCTAGAGAGCTGAAAATTGATTGGCTCATTTAAAATATTTATTGAGCTTTTTTTTTGTGCCAGGAACTGTTCTAGGTAATGGAAAACTAGACAAAGTCCATGCCCTTATAGAGCTTTTATTTTGGTGGTGGAGAGTAAGCTAGTAAATAGTTGACTTTAGGTGGTAAGGGCTTTAAAGAATAATAAAGTAGGATTAAGAGCTATTGTGTGACAGTAGATGATTTGAGGAAATATGATAGCTGATGAAGTGGAATTCAGCATCATGTCCTTTGTAAGAAGGTAGGGGCAGCCCGTTGGCATATAACAGGTAGTTTAAGCAGTGAGTTTGGTGTCCAAATAAACTAAAAAACTAAATGCCATAGAGAGATACAAATGGTGTTGTGGAGAAAGACCAGGGAGTGATCACATCTGGTTGGAGGAATGATAAGAAAAAGGTTTCAGAATGTAGTACTATTTGAAATGAGCCTAGAAGGATGGTTAAAAATGGAAGTTACAGGTTTGCCTGAATGTAAAAGTAACTCATAGAAAGTTGGAAAACAGAATATTTTTAAAATTAAAAATAAGCCTTGGAGTTCCCGTAGTGGCTCAGTGGTTAACGAATCGGACTAGGAACCACGATGTTGCGGGTTTGATCCCTGGCCTTGCTCAGGGGTTCAGGATCCGGCGTTGCCGTGAGCTGTGGTGTAGGTCGCAGACGCGGCTCAGATCCCGAGTTGCTGTGGCTCTGGTGTAGGCCAGCGGCTACAGCTCCGATTCAACCCCTAGCCTGGGAACCTCCATATGCCACGGGAGCGGCCCAAGAAAAGGCAAAAAGATGAAAAAAAAAAAAAAAAAAAAGCCTTTATCCTAGCACTCAGAGATGATCTTTGTTAACTTGTGATGTATTTCCTTCCAGATAGTTATTTTAGCTAATAAATTTGAAATAATACTGTAAATACAGGTTTTTTTTTTGTCTTTTTTTTTAACCTAACATCTTACTGTGATTTTCCCATGTCTTTTGAAGTCGTGATATTTAGTGGTCAAATAATATTCCATCTTAGGGTTGTATCATAATTATTTAAACTAACATTTTATTGTCAAATACTTAAGACTATTTAAGGGTTTTGGGGTTTTTTTTGTTTGTTTTTTTGCTATTCTAAGTAATGCTATGAAGAAACATAATTGCATCTGTCTGTGGACATGGCTGTCTTCTCTCTCAAAAGCTTTTTCTTCACATATCTTCTCTACACTGATTCCCATCTTTGAGGAGTAAATCTTGTTGATTAACTGCACCTAAATTCCTTTAACAGAAATGGAGAAGTAGAAGCTGGGTAAGTAATGAGTCTAGTTTTAGATTTACTGATTTACGCCCTAAAGTGACAACAGGACAGCCATGTCCATAGACAGATGGAAATGTGTAACTAAAACTTAGGAGTTTTAGCCTTTTGTGGCTAGTGCTAAAAATTTAGGAGCATCAGTGGGTGTGGATGGTTCGTGAAGAAAAAAACAAGAGAAAAAAACCCAAAGATAATACCTTGGAGCAAAATAAGGGAGAAGGAGGAGGAAGGAAGGCAATCAGAGGTAAGAGACTCAACAAGGTGCAGCAAGAAGTACTTACAGAAAGAAGCGTGGGGAAGAGAGCGAGCAAATGGCATGACTTATTTGAAGCTTCTCCCTACCTCTCTCCCCTCCCAGATACTGTAGCACTTAGTTTATGTTACTCATCATGGTTGCCTCTCTCCCTTCTGAGATTCTGTAGCACTTAGTTTATGTTACTTATCATGGCATAACTATCTGTCATTCTCTAGACTTGGAACTTCTAAAGATCACAGACCTTGACTAATTGTATCATTGTATTTTTGGTACCCAACCCAACAGTTGGATCATAGTAGGTATTTGAAGTATCTTTGGAAAGGTCATCAGAAAGATGGAAGCAAAATGGTATAGCAGAAAAAGCCTGGGCTTTGGATTCAGACAGACCTGGGTTGACCAGTCCATTTTCTGCCACCTAATAGATAAGGCATCATCTAGCCCCTGCTAACCTCAGTTATTCTCATCATCTAACAATATTTATATTGCTACTTACAAAGCACTTTCATGAATATTGTTCACTTGATTCTCTTAACAACCCCATGAAGCAGATTCCCACTTTAGAAATAAGGAAATGGGCATTCCCATTGTGACACAGCAGAGACAAACCCGACTAGTATCCATGAGAATGCCGGTTTGATCCCTGGCCTCGCTCAGTAGGTCAGGGATCTGGTGTTGCTGTGAGCTGTGGTGTAGGTCAAAGACGTGGCTCGGATCCTGTGTGGCTGTGGCTATGGCCAGCAGCAGTAGCTCTGATTCGACCCCTAGCCTGGGAACTTGCATATGCCATGGGTGCAGTCCTAAAAAAGAGTAAAAAGAGTAAAAAAAAAACCAGAAATGAGGAAATGGGCTCTGAGTATTGACTTCTCCCAAGTTACATGGCTAGTAAGTAGCCAAGCTAGAATTTAAATTACCAGTTGTAGTGCTGTTCAGAAGAGAGAAGAGTGGTCATTTGAAAAGACAGAACAGAACATGAATTAAGGGAAGGTGTTTCTAGGATAGGGGAGGATGATTGCTAGAGTAAGGACTGGAAGAATGTGTATGGGGACAGGATTGGTAGCAAAAGTGGAATGGATAAGACATTACCTTGGTAAAGATAACATTAGCTCCTTAAAGACAAGAGCAGAGGAGAAAAGGTGAAGCTTCAGAGATTTTAAGGTAAAAAAAACCTTAAAAGACGAGAGGAGGGAAGGGGAAGCTACATTGGCTGGCCCTCAAGTGAGTGTGATGGTGGCATGGGATCCACAAAAGATGAACAAAAGCATAGGAGTTCCCGTCATGGCGCAGCAGAAACGAATCTGACTAGGAGCCATGAGGTTGCTGGTTCAATCCCTGGCCTCGCTCAGTGGGTTAAGGATCTGGTGTTGCCACAAGCTGTGGCGTAGGTCACAGATGTGGCTCAGATCTGGCATTGCTGTGACTGTGGTGTAGGTCAGTAGCTGCAGCTCCAATTCAACCCCTAGCCTGGGAACTTCCATATGCTGCAGGTGCAGCCCTAAAAGGAAAAAAAAAAAAAAAAAACAAACAAAAAAAAACAAAGGCCCAATAGAGTAACACAGAATTTACCCTGGATTATATATATTCTAAGGCCCTGTTTTTTTTTTTTTTTTTTTTTTTCCTGACGTAACATCCAGGAAAGAGGGTGGAGGTAGGAGTTGCACCAGAATTAAATGTACTCAAAGTTAAATGTTCTCAAGTGTTGTCTCTAATAGCATTCATGAACTAGGAATTGACCTGTATTGTATTTTACTCAGAAGGCCACCTGTGATGATGCTGTGACAGTTATTTGTAACATTACATAAAGTGCCCACTTGTTCATTAAAAGAAGGGCCTAAAAGTTTTTATAATAAGGAATATTTCCAGAGCAGTGGTTCTTGACTTCACGGGTCCTGGACCTCCTCAATAATTTGATTAAAACTACAAAAATCCCCCCCCCCAAATGCATACATAGAATTCTGTACAAAATTTTAGGGAATTCAAGGACACTCCTCCCCCCCAAACTCTGTCCATGGACCTCAGATTAAGGACTCTAGGTTTGGGTGAACACCTGTAGAGGAGCATCTGATTCAGGCTGTCTAGGGTTCCATTCATAGGTATTTCAATACATTTCTCTTGGAAATTGTGGAGTTTTCCTTGACTCCTCTTTCCCTCAAGCCCTTAAATCCAGTAAATCAGTAAATCCTGTTTTACATTTTAAATATATCCACATCTCACCACCTCCCTATTTCAAGTCACTCTCAACCTGGATTGTAGCAATATCCTCTTAATTGATTTTCCTCTTTCCACCCTTGCCTCGCAGCCACCCCAACTCCACCGCAGTCTACATCATACAACAACCAGAATAGTCCACTAAAAAAAAGTTTTCATGTCATGTATTCGATTTTGAAGCTTCCAGTGGCTTTCTCTTCTCACTCAGAATATCATGACATTTGATATTTGGGGTCTTAATTGGCCTACAAGGTTCTCTGAAGTATGGCCCTGGCTATCTCTTTGATCTTATTTCCTATCATCCTTCATTCCACACCAGGCACACTGGCCTCCTTGTTATTTCTCAAATGTGTCAGGCCAGCACTCTCCCACCCCGGGACCTTCATGTTTTCTTTTCCCTCTTAGAACACTCTTGCATAGCTTCCTTCCTTATTTCCTTGAAGTCTTTGGTCAAACGTCACCTCTTCAGAGTAGTCTCTCCTGATCATCCCTACTTTCACACCATCACTCTCTCCACTTTACTATGCTCTTTGGTTCTTGATAGCACTTATCACCACCTGACTCTTCTTTCAAAAAGACTATTTCTTTTTGTCTGTCTTCTCACACTACAATGAAAGCTAGAGGAGAGCAAGGACTTGGTTGTATGCACTGTTGTTTCTCAAGCACTGAAAACAGTACCTGTCACACAATAAGTACTCAGTAAGTAGTTGTCCAGTGAATGAGAGATGACATACTAGAATGCATGGTGAAAAAGGCAGTCAAGGTGGATATGAGTCTTTATATTATACTAGGATGAGTCAGAAGAGCTGGAAATGTTTTGCTCAGAAGAAAAGATGACCATTTTTAGGCTGTTTCACAAGGAATTCCTGCATCAGTAGCAGGTAAATGACTCCTGAGATTCTATGATTATTTGAAGCTGTAATTCCCAAATGAACATTGTACAACACTAAGTACCCAGCCTAGTAAAGGTTGATGTTGTAAAGTTACTAAGGCACTCTGATCTTGAAAGACGATGGGAGGAATTGCTCAGATCAGGTTACTTATATTTTTCTAGCTTCAGAATATATTTCTCAGCCTCTACTGATCCCTTCCTTGCCTTGTAGTCGTGAGAACTACCTTGGTGGCAAATTCTGAGGTATAGAATCTGTGTTTTTGCCAAGTAGAAATCAGTGTACTTACTACCTGATCATTTACAAAGGTAAAATCGTATTGTGGCCTTCGTTTGAAGAAATACCACTTTATTTTTAAGTTCATGGGTAATGCTTTTCTGTGGAACAGATACAAGCAGAAGAAGGAGGTGGAACATAGGTTGTCAGCACTGAAATCTGCTGTGGAAAGTGGTCAAGCAGATGATGAACGTGTTCGTGAATATTACCTCCTTCATCTTCGAAGGTGGATTGGGATCAGCTTGGAAGAGATTGAGAGCATTGACCAGGAGATAATGATCCTGAGAGAAAAAGACTCTTCAAAAGAGGTAAGGCTGGCTGCTGCCTATATAGCTCAAAAAGCTACTGTCAGAGATTTGAATCTTCTACAGGAGAGTAACCAAATTAAAATCCTTTTAAGTTTCCATAAAATCATTGTCTTATTAGGATTAGTGGAGGAAGGCCAAGGGTTCACTAGGATAGCTTTCTCTCTAGTTTATATTAATTTTCTCCAGTGCTTGCTTGCTTTTTTTTTTTTTTTTTTTTTTTTTTGTCTTTTGTCTTTTTAGGGCAGCACCTGTGGCATATGGAGGTTCCCAGGCTAGGAGCCCAACAAGCTACAGCTGTTGGCCTGCTCCACATACACAGCAACACCAGATCTGAGCCACGTCTGCAACCTACACCACAGCTCACGGCAACGCCAGATCCTTAACCCACTGAGGGAGGCCAGGGATCAAACCTGAAACTTCATGGTTCCCAGTCAGATTCATTTCCACTGCACCACAATGGGAACTCCCTCAGTGCATTCTAACATTTGTAATTTTGTGACATGCCAGGAGGGAGGGAGGCATCTCAAGTGAAAATTGGTTTTGGTTGTGAGCAGTCATGATAGCCAAAGAAAGGCACAGGGAGGTAGGCCTTGAAAATCTGTGCTTGACTGTAATAAACAGAGGGAAAGGATGAGAATGAAGAAGAAAATTGGAACTGGAGACAAGAGAGAAAAAGACAGAGTTCCCACTGTGGCTATTCCCACTGGTAATGAACCCAGCTGGGATCCATGAGGACTCGGGTTCGATCCCTGGCCTCGCTCAGTGGGTTAAGGATCTGGTGTTGCCGTGAGCTGTTGGTGTAGGTTGCAGATGCAGCTCAGATCTTGCGTTGCTGTGGCTATAGTGTAGGCCAGCAGCTATAGCTCTAATTCAGCCCCTAGCCTGGGAACTTCCATATGCCATAGGTGCAACCCTAAAAAGGCCAAAAAAAAAAAAAGGGAAAGAAGATAAAAGACATGGAATGTGTTGAGGTTGGGGGAGGAACCAGAATTTAACCTTACACAGTGATGCACCATGCATCACCTAAATATCAGATGCAGGAAGGACATCTCTATGCACAAAATACTGGGCATGTTGGTAACGAAAACTTGGTGTAACACTGCTTTGGCTCTTTGAAGATTATAACCGTGTTTCAGAGCTGCTACTTCAAAATATTAGGCTCTGCTGCCACTTAGTTTTTGGTTCAGGATATAACATGAATTGAGTTGAATTTATCAGCTAGTCACAGGCATTTATTTAAGTCCTCAGAGAAACCTCTTGCTAATTTGATTTGTACTAATTAGCCCAGGAGCTTTTGCCTCAGGGTAACATCAACCTAGTTCCTGTTAAAGGATAAAAGAATGAACAATTAGTATTCTAAGGTCTTAAGGCCCCTTGAGCATATCTAGATGAGTGGTTTTCAAGCATTATGAGGCTGGACATTTCTGGATCTTCTTCTTTATTTCTGTTTTTTGTTTTTACGCTCTCTCATTGGGTACTGGAATTGGCTGTGGAAATGATGGAGTTTAGAACCAAGTGAACATACATTGATCATACATTGTTTTGGTATTCCCCTGGACAACTAAGTTTCCTTGAAAACATTTCTATACACCTATATATGAAAGCTCCTAACCCATTCTCCCTGCTTTGCATTTAGGAACATCCACTTCTAAAACATCCTAGGGTGCTCTTGACAATTATTAGCATAATTATATTGAACAGGGTTTTAGCAGAAGGGTCTTAATAATGTCACTTTGGGACTGAAGGCCAGGTGAGGAAAGGGGCTTCAAATTCAGCTCAGGGGATTTAGGTGGAACATGGAAGAAGGCTTTGGAATATTCCTTTTTGGAGGGGAGTATTTTAAAGTCAAGTAATTTTTCACTTCTGGTGAGATGATTCCTGAGAGAACTTTCTTTTCTTTCCTTTCCAGCAAGATACTTGGGCCTCCTGAAGAGAGCTAACCTCCACCATTAGTATTCTGCAAATATATTTTGGAGACTGATAAATAGGGAGTGAGTGAATTTTGAATCCAGGCCTTTTCAAGCACCTAAAGACTTAAAGAGCTTTCATAGTGGGGTGGGCAGAATGACCAGTACACTTCTGATAATTAATTTCCTTTTCAGGCATCAACTTCTCACTCATCTCGTCAGGATAAGCCTCCAATGAAACCGTTTGTTCTTACTCGGAACATGGCCCAAGCCAAGTAGGTAGTACTAAAAAGTGGATTGCCTTCGCAAGCCCAGTGCTTTTATGGTTCATTTGCAGTGCATGAATAACAGATAGAATGGGCATTGTTAAAAGGTCATGACTTCACCTGGGGAGGTTATGCTTTTAGGTTTGCTGAGGGAGAAATGCACAAGGCCAAGTTGGTAAAGCAAGAGATTTATTAAGGCATCTGAGGTGGACGGGCTAAGCTCAAGATGGTGCCAGTCCCGACTGTGAAGAGATGCTAGGCTTATAAAGGATCTGTGCCAGGAACAATGAAGGGGGAGGGTCAGGTCAAGGGAGGGGTAGGGGTTGAATCCCATGACATAGGGCAGTTAATCCTTGTAGGTGGTTAATCTATGCAAGCAGTTGTTCTCTGCAGGCCATTGTTTCTTGCTGCCCAGCTTGAGCATACACATTCCGGAAAAGGGTGTCCACAGCAGGTCTCCAAGGTGAACAGCCACATTTGGGGAGTTGGGGTGGGGTGGGAGTCTGTCACCATCCTCTGAGAACCTATCATTCCAGCCTTTTGTTATATGGGGATAGGTCCTCTCTTCTGTAGCTACTTCCTGCTGGCTAGGGGCAACAAGTACTGGGTGGCTGGTCATGGTAGGTTCCTACTATGGAGGATAGGAAGAAAAGAAAAGTAAGATTAAACAGGGGTTTGGGGAATAGGTTGGTATTGGTACTGCTGAAGGAGGAGCATTTCTCCAGTAGCTCTGTTAACCATAGTCTGGACTGTGTTAGTATGAAATTGATTAAGAGATGTATTAGACAGGGGCTAAGGAGTAATATTAAGAGAAGAGGAGTTCCCGTCGTGGCACAGTGGTTAGCGAATCCGACTAGGAACCATGAGGTTGCGGGTTCAGTCCCTGCCCTTGCTCAGTGGGTTAACGATCTGGTGTTGCTGTGAGCTGTGGTGTAGGTTGCAGATGTGGCTCAGATCCCGCGTTGCTGTGGCTCTGGCGTAGGCTGGTGGCTACAGCTCTGATTCAACCCCTAGCCTGGGAACCTCCATATGCTGTGGGAGCAGCCCAAGAAATAGCAAAAAGACAAAAAAAAAAAAAAAAAATTTAAGAGAAGAATTATAAAGGGAGCTATGGGGGGAAGAAGTATATCTTTAAGAGGGGAGGAAAGTGAGGCAAATAGAGATGCCTAGGTTTCTAAGGCAGCATGTTCTCTAGCCCTCTGTATTATTTCTGTTAGCTTTTATTAAAACTTTCAGATTTTCTTCTACTCATGCTGTAGTATTGATATAAAAGCAGCAGGTTTCATTAAGTATTGCACAAGTGCCTCCTGCTTCAGCAGTTAGAATGTCTAGAGCTCTTCTATTTTGTAGGACTACATCTTCTAGGCTATTAAGAGATCTCTGTTGGTCTTCGAATGCCTTCACTGTGGCATTCCAGGACTATTGTAAGGTTAGAGAGATGTTCAAGATAGATCTTTCTAGTAAGGGAATCCCCATGAACCAGAAGAGGCTTCACCATATGGAGTGGCCTCCCCCTGGTTTTTCCAAAATGGGGTTGTCATGGGCATGATAGCCAAGTTCTGGTGGGCCTATTTTCCTTGTCTTTATTTTGTGTCTTGGTCTTTTTAGAGCATGTGCTAAGAATGACCCTAGATTAGGAATTAAATCTGAGGCAGCCATTTCATGAGGGTGTAGGATTTGAGCATTGGGTGCTGACCAGCATCTTGAAAGTTCTAGGTAGGCCATACTGCCACATAAGAAGTATCTAGTTCCTAATAAAGAGGGCTGTAGTAGAGACATTATATCTATGATCTGTAAAATACTGGTCTGGACACAGGACTGTATGGAGGCTACCTGTTTTTTGTTTTTTGTTTTTTTTTCCCTTGTTATCTTTTTATCTCTATTCTTCGAGGGTGCTGACAGAGAAGATTTCAATACAAAAGGTAAAAGAGGTTGTTTTGGAGCCCAGTTGAAGTAAAGGTTTCATTAGCCATGGATTTAGTGAGAGACTGTCTTGTTCGATCACTTAGCCCAAAGAGCATAGTGTGAGTGTTATTAAAGTTGAAGAGATTGTATTCATAATTTTTTTGGATATAATTTGGAAATTTTCCCCAGTGAAGTGTTACATTATGTCGCCTGCCAGGAGTATGGGGATCTATAGGTTCCATGTACCTGTAGTGGCACTGAGAGTTTGCGGTTGCAATAGGAAATGTTCAGGTTTCCTGGGGTAAGGACCAGGTATAGTTGGATATATGTTGGAAACAGAAAAAGGCCTAATGAGCCAAATGAGTAACTTCCCCTATCAGTTGAGAGACTCCTGGAAATTTATTTAAATCGGTCCTAAACAGCCAATCTTTTGGAAAAATGGAGGCCTTGTGGTAATTTAAAGTTAGGCTAAGAAGGATCTCTGGAGGTAGAGGAAAGGCCCATAAAACTATTGAGGACTCCTGAGAAGTTTTCGGACCAATCCAGCAATTGGTTAGGTTTGTAACCTGTGCTATAGACTGACAGTAAGGGTGAGGGGGTGATGAGACCCTCCAGAAGAGAACAGGTGTTGAAAGAGAAGTGTTATGGTTAGTAAGGTGGAAAAGGAAGGTTTGGGGATCTTATGCATTGGATAGTCTCTTGAGAAGGATCTAGAAGGTGTGTGATCCACCTCCATGGGTATTGGAAGTCTCCGTGTAGGAGTGATTCCCACAAAAAGGTAAGGATATGAATGCAAAGATTGAGAAGGGCAATGGCTAGTATGGACAGTCTTTGTAGATGGAGGAGATATGGGGTGTTAAGATTTAGGGGGAAACAGAATAGATAAGGACAATATGGTCTATTCATAGAGGACTGTTAATCTAGAGAGAAGGAGCTGTTTTCCCAATAAACGCTTGATGGAGGCAGTCTGAACAGGGAATTGTGTCACGGGGAAGAATGAGGAAGAGAAGAGAAAATGCCCAGATAAGAACTAAGATAATCAAGACCTTAGTAATTGGTCATGACCTGGTGGACAGAATGAGAGTATCGTAATGGAGCTCACCCATTAATTGATTCTTCTGGCATCTTGGTCAGCTGAAGTCAAGTAGGTCCGACTGGGTGGCTGTCACATTTTGGAAAGTTTGGGGACGTTGAATCCCACGATGTGCTGTTGGAGACCTATTTTAGCCTAGAGAAATGAAAACAAGTGGGGTATTTTCTTGTGAAAGCTCTTGTCTTTAATGCTCCTTCCTCTTTTTATACATCTTCATAGGAGTTTTACACAACTCCTCAGAAGATTCCTGAATAGGAGAGCAGGGGTGAAACAGACATAGGCTTTATTACTGA
This sequence comes from Sus scrofa, assembly GCF_054392235.1. Lineage (NCBI taxonomy): Eukaryota > Metazoa > Chordata > Mammalia > Artiodactyla > Suidae > Sus > Sus scrofa. The sequence goes on from NC_139401.1 coordinate 66,196,527, forward strand.
AGAGGCCTTTAAATAGTGCTATTTATGTTTACTTTTCTAAGTGTGATATGATTCTTGCAGAGTGTTTGGAGCTGGTTATCCAAGTCTGGCATCTATGACGGTAAATGATTGGTATGATCAGCATCGGAAACTTGGAGCACTACCAGATCAAGGAATAGCCAAGACTACAACAGGTATGAACGGGTGGGAGGAGAGTAGTTATACTTTTACACTACTGGTCCATAACTCTCTAGCAATTAAATTCAGAGCAAGTATTATTCTTTAGAAGCACAAGAAATCTGGACAAACATTCTGAGTAATATAGTCAATATTATATTTCATTTATTATTAAAATAAATAGCTGATGATTATGGGAGGATGGTGCTGTGTAGTTTTTTTTTTTTTTTTTTCCTTTTTACCTGTGGCATATGGAAGTTCCCGGGGTTGAACCAGAGCTGCAGCTGCCAGCGTATGCCACAGTCATTGCAAAGTCAGATCAAAGCCACATCAGCGACATATGGCACAGCTTGCAACGCCAGATCCTTAACCCACTGAGCGAGGCCAGGATCAAACCTGCATCATCCTTACAAACATGTTTTTTGGTTCTTAACCCTCTGAGCCACAACAGGAACTCCAACAGCATAGTTTCTTAATCTCTCCAAATATCATGGCATAAAAACAAATTGAACAGCTAGATAGCAAAGCCAAAAATCCATGGATAGCATTTTCCGTTTTTGGTAACAGCAGAGTAGGTTGTATCAAGCCAACCCCTCCTCTAGATAACAATTAGAAACTGAATAGAATATAACAAAACAGCTACCTCAAGGTCCTGAGAGCAACCAAAGCAGACATAGGCTGTAGGGTCTTAAACACTTAGACGGGAATGGTACTTTGAACTTTTGGGGGCAGGGACTTTGGCTTACTGTTTTATTGGTATTCAACTTGGTGATCAGATCATGGTAGGTACTGGGAGGTGTCTTTGGGAGGGAAGGATGGAGCAGGTAGTCATTAGAGAGATAGAAGCAATATGGTGTAGCAGAACAATCATGGAGAGATCTGGAGTAACTAGTTAGTCCTACCACTTAATAGATAGGATATCATCTGGCTCCTCTGAGCCTGTTTTCCTTAGCTTATGTATTATCCCACTTGATCTTAAAAACCCCATGAAGCAGACATTCTTATCCCCATTTTAGGATGAAGAAATGGTGTCTGAGAACTGACTTACCCAAAGTCAACACAGCTAGAAAGTGGCCAAGCTAGGACTTTAATACAGGCCCTAAAGTTCTCAGTTCTAATGCTGTTTCCACTATAGTACAGAGAATAGAAGAATGGTCATTTGAAAGAGTCTCCTAGTATTTTATAGTTTTTCACCCATGGGCAGGCCGCAGTTGCTGTGAGCTGGAATAAGTATAACTTGTATAGAAACTTTTATTGGTTGAGGAGTGAGAGAACTGAGTATAGGGTGACTGTAGCGACTAAAGACTGGAAAGATGTCCCAGGAGAGAACCACAGACCCTAATTCTCTTTATAAACCCTGCCCAAATCTCTGGTAGACTACTAAGCTACACGTGCATAGGATAGACTCCAAATGAAAATTAGCTAAAATGAAAAATCAGTACTCTTTAGAGGAACAAAACAATTCAGAATCTCTACAACATACCATTCACAAAGTCTAGGATTCAAGCCTAAAACTACTATACATATAAAAACAAAGAAAGAAAATGTGATTTATACTCAAGAGGAAAAGCAATCAATGGAGACCAACTGCAAGATGACTCAGATATTAAAATTAGCAGACAAGGACTTTAAAGTAGCTTATTTCTATGCTTAAGGGCATGGGGGAAATATGCTTATAATGGATAAAAAGGTAGGATGTCTCAGAGAAGAAAAAACTATACACAAAAAATTCTGGAACTGAAAAATACAGTATGTGAAGGTTAAAAATCAAAACAGACTCAGAAAAGGGTACTTGCCACAGGAGAGGGAAGTTGGGGAGGTGAAATAGGTGAAGGGGGTTAATAGCTACAAACCTCTAGTTAGACAATAAATAAGCCATGGGGATGTAATACACAGCATAAGGAATACGGTCAATTATGTTGTAATAGCTTTGTGTGTGGACAAATGATTACTGGACTTATTGTGATGATCATTTCATAATGTATGCAAATATCAAACCATTTTAATAACCTGAAACTAACATAATATTGTATAGCAACTATATTTCAATTATTAAAAATTGGGGAAAAAAAGAACAATAGAAAAAAAACTTCAGGAGTTCCTGTTGTGGTTCACTGGTAACAAACCTGACTATAGTATCCATGAGGATGCAGGTTCAATCCTTGACCTCACTCAGTGGGTTAAGGATCCAGTGTTGCCATGAGCTCTGGAATGGGTTGCAGATGTGGCTCGGATCCCATGTTGCTGTGGCTGTGGTGTAGGCTGGCCTCTGCAGCTCCGATTTGACCCCTAGCCTGGGAATTTCCATATGCCATAGATGCAGCCTGAAAAAGAAAAAAAAAATAGATGAGCTTAATAGCAGATTGTCAATGACAGAAGAAAAGGTTGGTTAACTTAAAAATAGATCAGTACAAATTAAGCAATCTGAAAACAAAAAATAATGGAAAAAAATGAAGCGCCCCCATGACCTGTGGAATAATGTAAAAGAAGTCTACCGTATGTATAATCGGAATACCAGTAGGAGAGGAGAAAGAGAGAGAAGGGGCCATTAAAAATTATTTGAAGAAATGATGGCTGAAATTTTCCCAAAATCTGTGAACCACAAATTTAGAGATTCAGAAAACTAAGCAGGTTAAATACAAAGAAAAAACATATGCGCATCATAGTCAAATTGCTGAAGACACAGGAAAAAGAAAATCTTGAAAGCAGCCAGAGAGAAGTGCATACTACATATAGAAGAACAACAATATGAATTGTTGCTAACTTCCCACTTGAAACAGTGGGACCCAGAGGTAATGAAGCAGCGCCTCAAATACCCCATTTATAAGTGAGCAAAAGCAGGAGTTCCCATTGTGGTTCAGTGGGTTACAAACCCAACTAGTATCCATGAGTTTCTGGGTTCCATCTCTGGCCTCGCTCAGTGGGTTAAGGATCTGGTGTTGCCATGAGCTGTGGTGTAGGTTGCAGATGCAACTTGGATCCCACATTGCTGTGGCTGTGTTGTAGGCAGGCAGCTGCAGCTTCAATTCAACCACTACCCTGGGAACTTCCATATGCCACAGGTGCAGAAAGTGAGCAAAAGACCTTAATAGACACCTTACCAAAGAAGATTACACAGCGGGAAAATAATTATATGGAAAGATGCTCAACATCATATATCATTAGGGAATTGCACATTAAAACAACAGTGATCCCAGGACACCCCAGAAAGAATGGCCAAAATCCCAAAACACTGACAATACCAAATGCTGGCATGGATAATGGAGCAGCAGGAACTGTCATTCATTGCTTGTGGGAATGTAAAATGGTATAGACACTTTGAAAGACAGTTTATCAAAACTAAACATTCTCTTACCATATGATCCAGTAGTCATGGTCCTTGGTATTTACCCAAATGAGTTGAAAAGTTAGATCCACACAAAAACTGCACACAAATGTTTATAACAGCTTTATTTATAACTGCCAAAACTTGAAAGCAACCAAGATTCCTTCAATGAGCAAATGGATAAATAAACTGTAGTATATCCAAACAATGGAACAGTATTCATCGCTAAGAAGAAATGAGCTATCAAGACATAAAAAGACATGGAGGAACCTTAAACACATATTGCTAAGTGAAAGAAGCCAAACTGAAAAGGCTACAAGACTATATGATTCCAACTATTTGACATTCTGGAAATGGAAAAACTCCGGAGACAGTAAAAAGATCAGTGGTTGCCAGGGATTAGAGGAAAAGGAGGGCTTAGTAGGCAGAACACAGGATTTTTAGGGCAGGGAAACTGAGGTATGATGCTGTAATGGCGAATACATGTCAATATACATTTGCCCAAATTCATAGAATATACGGCATCAAGAGTGAACTATAATGTAGACTGTGGACTTTAGGTGATAATGGCGTATCAGTGTTAAGTTCATTGATTATAACAAATATAACACTGTGGTGCTGGATGTTAATAGTTGGGGGAGGCTGTGCCTGTGTAGGTTAGGGGGTATATAGGAACACTGTCTACTTCTCATTCAATTATGCTGTGTACCTAAAACTGCTCTAAGATAAAAAGTCTATTTTTAAAAATAATGCAAAGAGACAAAGCTATAAAGTCAGTGGAGAAATTAAAAGGGAAGGAGGCAAGAAAGAATGAACAAAGGAACAAAAACAGATGAGATGAACAGAAAACCAATTGCAGAATGGTAGATCCCAGTTCAGCCGTATCAGCTAGTTATATTAATGTAAACAGAATAAACTGCCAATAAATCAAAGGTTATCACACTCAACTGCACATTGTCTACAAGAGATGAATTTTATTTATTTTTTAATTGAAGTACAGTAAATCTACAATATTAACTTCAAGTGTAGAGCATAATAATTTATTATTTTTGCACATTATACTCCATTATGAGATTTCAAGTTATTACAAAATAATGACTGTCATTCCCTGTGCTATACAATATATCCTTGTTGCTTATCTGTATAGTAATTTGTATCCATTAATATTTGTATCTATTAATACTATACACCTAATTTGTCCCTCCCCACTTCTCTCTGCCTTCTTAGGTAACCACAAGTTTGTTTTCTCTGTGAGTCTGTTTCTGTTTTGCATATCCATTCATTTGTATTACTTTTTAGATTCCACATATAAGTGTTACCATACAGTATTTGTCTTCCTGTGTCTTATTTCACCAAGCATAATACCCTCTAGATCCATCCATGTTACTGCAAATTGCAGAATTTCATTTTTTCTTATTGCTGAGTAATAGTCCATTTTGTGTGTGAGTGTGTGTGTTGCGTGTGTGTGTATACTACATTTTCTTTATCCATTTGTCTATCGATGGGCACTTGGGTTGCTTCCATATCTTGGCTATTGTAAATAGTGCTGATATACACAGTGGGGTGCATGTATCTTTTCAAATTAGTGTTTTATTTTTTTCCAGACATATACCCAGATGTGGAATTGCTGAATCATATGGTAGTTCTATATTTAGTTTCTTGAGGAATCTCCATACTGTTTTGCATAATGGCTGCACCAATTTACATTCCTACCAATAGTGTATGACTATTCCCTTTTCTCCACATCTTCTCCAACATTTGTTATTTGTAGACTTTTTGATGATCACCATTCTAAAAGGTGTGAGGTGATACCTTGTGGTTTTGATTTGCATTTCTCTGATTAGTGATTTTGGTTGTCTTCTCATATGCCTGTTAGCCATCTGTATGTTTTCTTTGGAAACTGTCTCTTCAAGTCTTCTGCCCATTTTTGATTGAGTTGTTAATTTTTTAATAATGAATTAAATGAGCTGTTTATGTATTTTGGGTATTTACCCTTTGCTGGGCACATCATTTGTAAATATTTTCTCCCAATCTGTAGGTTGGCTTTTCATTTTGTTTCTGTTTTCCTTTGCTATGCAAAATCTTTTAAAGTTTAATTAGGTTCCATTTGTTTAGTTTTTGCTTTTTTTTTTTTTTTTTTTTTTTTTTTGCTTTTTAAAAGGGGCTGCACTTGTGGCATATGGAAGTTCCCAGGCTAGGGGGCAGATTGGAGTTACAGCTGCTGGCCTACACCACCACCACAGCAATGCCAGATCCAAGCCACATCTGCGACCTACACTGCAGTTCACAGCAATGCTGGATCCTTAACCCACTGAACAAGGACAGGGATCAAACCCACATCCTCATAGATACTAGTTGGGCTTATTACTGCTCAGCCACAACAGGAACTTCCTAGTTTTGCTTTTATGTCTTTTGACTTAGGAGACAGATCCAAAACAAATCCTTCCACAATTTATGTCAGAAAGTGTTCTGTCTATATTCTTTTCCAGGAATATTATGGTTTTAGATCCTACATTTAGGTCTTTAAACCATTTTGAGTTTACTTTTTATATAGTGTGAGGGAGTGTTCTAATCTCATTGTTTTAAATGTATCTGTCCAATTTTCCCAGAACCACTTGTAGGTAGACTGTCTTTTCTGCATGTATATTCTTGCCTCCTTTGTCAAAGATTAAATGACCATGGGTGTGTGAGTCTATTTCTGGGCTCTCTGTTCTGTTCCATTAATCTATGTGTCTGTTTTTGTGCCACTACCATGCAGCTTTGATTACTATAGCTTTGTAGTATGGTCTGAAGTCTAGGAAGGTTACACCTCTGGAGTTATTCTTTTTTCTCAAGATTGCTTTGGCAATTCAGGGTCTTTTGTAGTTTCATATGAATTTGAGAGTTATTAAAAATATGGGTATTTTGATAGAGGTTGCATTAAACCTGTAGATTGCTTTGAGTAGTATGGCCATTTAACCATATTAATTCTTCAAGTCCAAGAGTATGGGATATCTTTCCATTTCTCTGAATCATCTTCAGTTTCCTTCATCAGTGTTTTATAGTTTTCAGAGTATAGTCTTTTGCCTTCTTGGTTAAGTTTATTCCTAAGTATTTTATTCTTTCTGATGTGATTTTAAACAGGATTTTTTTTAACTTTCTCTTTCTGACATTTTATTAGTATCATATAGAAACACAACAGATTTCTGTATGTTAACCTTGTATCTTACAAACTTGCCGAATTCATTTATTCTAATAGTTTTGGGGTAGAGACATTTGGGCTTTCTATGTTACAGCATCATGTCAGCTGCAACTAGTGACAGTTTTACCTCTTCCCTTCTAATTTGGGTACTTTTAATTTATTTTTCTTGTCTGATTGCTGTGACTAGGACTTCCAGTACTTTGTTGCATAGAGGTGGTGAGAGTGAACATCCTTATCTTGTTCCAGAAAGCAGGGAGGCTTTCAGCTTTTCACCACTGTGTATGATAATGGCTGTGGGTTTGTCCCAAATGGGCCTTTATTATATTGACATTTTCCCTTGATACTCACTCTCAGAATTTTTATTATTAATGGATGTTAAATTTTGTCAAATGCTTTTTCTGCATCTATGGAGATAATCATGTGATTTCTTTTCTTTTGTCTTTTTAGGGCCACACCCATAGCATATGGAAGTTCCCAGGCTAGGGGTCAGATTGGAGCTGCAGCTGCCAGCTCACACCACAGCCACAGCAGTTCAGGATCCAAGCCACGCCTGTAGCCTACACCACAGCTCCCAGCAACGCTGGATCCTTAACCCACTGAGCAAGGCCAGGGATCAAACTTGCATCCTCATGGATCCTAGTCAGGTAGTTGGGTTTGTTACCACTGATCCACAGTGGGAACTCCAGTCATGTGATTTTTATACTTTCTTTTGTTAATGTGGTTGGCACATTTTTGTTTAGCTGATGGTTCCCTTTGCTGTGCAAAAGCTTTTTAGTTTGATATGGTCCCATTTGTTTATTTTTACTTCTATTGTCCTTGCCTGAGGAGATAGTTTAAAAAATATATTGCTAAGACCAATTTCAAAGAGTACACTGCCTGTTTTCTTCTAGATGTTTTATGGTTTCAGGTCTTACATTTAAATCTTTAATTCATTTTGAGTTTATTTTTGTAAATGATTGAGAAAACAGTCGAGTTTCATTCTTTTATATAGCTATCCAGTTTTCCCAACTCAGCCATAAAAAAGAATGAGATATTCTTTTGTGACAACAACTAAATGTAATTTGTGACAACATGGATGACCTGGAGGGTATTATGCTAAGTTGAATAAGTCAGACAAAAAGGTAAATACTATATGTTTTCACTTATATGTGGAATCTAAAAAAATAAACAAAAGAAACCAGAAACTAAGTCACAGATACAAAGAACAAACTAGTGGTTACCAGAGGGAGGGGGATGGGAGGATGGGTGAAAATAGGTGAAGGGGATTAAGAGATAACAGATTGTCAGCTATAAGATAAATAAAAAGTCACAGGGATGTAACGTACAGCACAGAGAATCTAGTCAATATTGTACTAACTTTGGTGCATAATCTATAAAAATAGAGAATCCCTATGTTGTACACCTGAAACAAATATTATATTGTAAGTCCAGTATACTTCAGCAAAAAATAATTTTAATGAAAAAATAAAAGTGTGGCAGTTCAATTTAAGAACAGTAGTTAAGGAGTTCCCGTTGTGGCTCAGCAGGTTAAGATCCCGACATAGTGTCCATGAGGATGTGACTTTGGTCCCTGGCCTTGCTCAGAAAGTTAAGGATCCAACATTGCTGCAGGCTGCACCATAGGTCATAGATGCGACTCTAATTTGACACCTAACCTGGTAACTTCAATATGCTGCAGGTGAGGCCATAAAAAGAAAAGGAAAAAACAAATTAAAAAAAAAAAAAACCCAGTAGTTAAAATGTGAGGGGTTTTGCCCTCCAGTAAAAACTGAATGAGTACAAGGGACCTGTGGTCAGAAGGTCTGAAAGAGATGGAGCAGCCTCACCCTTAATGAACTCTTGAAAATGAGCCACCAGATTTCCCTACTCATATATGATCCCACACTAAGGAGAAATTACTGAAAATAGACTTGATATTAAGCAGAACAAGAACAATAAAGAAGCAGCAAAGAAAAAGTGTATATAAGAGTTGGAGAGAGGACCAGAACCAAGAACTCTAATCAAGCAAGTATTGCTTTAACATACATAAAAACGCCCGAGTGTAAACTGTGGACTCCGATTGATATTGATGTGTTAATGTAGATTCCTCACTTGTAACAAATGTACCACTCTGGCATGAGATACTGATCATGAGTAAGGCTGTGCATGTGTTAGGGCAGGGATTATATGGGAAGTCTCTGTACCTTATGCTCAACTTTGCTATATCAACCTAAAACTGCTCTAAAAAATTAAATCTATTCCAAAAAAAAATACATTAAAAACAGCGTAAAGGGAGCCTCTGTGAAGTTAGAAAGCAACCTTGAACCATACTTCTTTCTCAAAGTTCAAGAATGCTTACTACACATGAGAATGAGCAACAAACTGTGATGATGGTTGCACAACTCTGAATATACTAAATATCACTGAATTGTACACTTAAAATGGGTAAATTTTACCGTATGTAATCTTAATAAAGCTGTAAGAAAAATGAATGGAAAATTATCAAGGTCAGGAGTTCCCTGGTGGCTCAGCAGGTTAAGGATTCAGTGTTGTTACTGCTGTGGCTCAGAGTCACTGCTGTGGCACGGGTTTGATCCCTGGCCTTGGAACTTCCACATGCCATGGGTGTGGACCAAAAAAAAATTATCAAGGTCAGATACCACACAAAATTATTATAAAGAAGAAAAAAACAAAATCAAAAGCATTACACGTTGCTTATCTATTTTATGCATTATCGTTTGTATCTGTTACTCCTCATTTGTTCCTCCCTCTCTCCCCACTCTGGTAACCCTAAATTTGTTTTCTATGTCTGTGAGTTGGTTTCTGTTTTGTATATAGATTCATTTGTATTATTTTTTAAATTCCACACGTAAATGATATGGAGGAATATAATTGAAAATATATATGTGTATATATGTGTGTGAGTATGCACACACAAACTGAATCACTTGACTGTACATCTGAATCTAACACAATGTTGTAAATCAGCTATGCTTCAATTTTAAAAACGAGAGAAAGCATTCCAGAAAGACACATTCAGTAAACAACAAATCTAAAAAATACTGTTTAAAAATGAGTTGGAAGACATTAAGAAAATTAAATAAGATGCAGAAAAAACATACAAAGCAAGATTAGAAAAACTGAGAAATGTAGTGACAACTTGGGGGAAGTAAGAAAAAAGAATCATTTCAGAAATGAAGGCAAAGGCAGATCACTCTTTGACATAAATCGTAGCAGTATTTTTATGGATCTGTCTCCTCAGGCAAAGGAAACAAAAGCAAAAATAAACAGATGGGACCTAATTAAACATAAAAACTTTATCACAGCAAAAGAAACCAACAAAACGAAAAGACAACCTACAGAATAGTAGAAAATATGTCATGACCCATAAGGGGTTAATATCCAAAATTATATAGACAGCTCATATAACTTAATTTTTAAAAACCTGAATAAAAATGGTCAGGAGACCTGAGTAAACAATTTTCCAAAGAAGATATACAGACGACCAGCAGGCACATGAAAAAATGCTCAACATTGCTAATCATCAGAGAAATGCAAATCAAAACCGCAATGAGATATCACCTCACATTTATCAAAGTGGTCATCAGAAAGTCTAAAAATAACGCAAGCTGTTGAGGATGTGGAGAAACAGAAACCCTAGTACACTGTTGGTGGGAATATAAACTGGTGCAGCTACTATGGATAGCAGCGTGGAGGTTTCTCAAAAAATTAAAATAGAACTATCATATGATCCAGCTGTTCCACTCCTGGGTTTTTATCTAAAGAAAATGAAAACACTAAATTGAAAAGATGCATGCACCCCAGTGTTCATAGCAGTGTTATTTACAATAGCCAACATATGGAAGCGGCGTATGTATGCATCAAGAGATGAATGGATAAAGTTGTGACATATCACTCAGCCATGAAAAAGAATGCAACTGCCATTTTCAACAACATGGATGGACCATAGAGGGTATTTTTCTTAGCGAAATAAGAGAAAGACAAATACTGTACATCTCACTTGTATGTGGACTCTAAAAAATAATCTAATAATAAATAAAACAAACAGACTCACAGATATAGAGAACAAACTAGTGGTTACCAGTGGAGAGGGGGAGAGAATGGAGGGAAGAGCAAGATGATAGATAGGAGGGGATTGAGAGATAGAAACTACTATGTATAAAATAAATAAGCTACAAGGATATATTGTACAGCACAGGGAATATAGCCAATATTTTATAAGAACTTTAGAATATAATCTATAAAATATTGAAGCACCTGAAACTAATATAATATTGTAAGTCAACTATATTTCAATTTGAATAAAAAGTGAAGTCTTAACCAGAAGAAAACACGAATGAATGAACACAGCAGAAAGTGCCTTCTCAAGTAAAAAGGAAAATGTTTTAAATCAAAAAGAAACAAAGATGAAATTCTAGAAGTGACAAATATTAAAGATGGCAAAGAAGACCTGATAATAAGATTGTCTGAATAAGAAAACTAAAGCAAGGCAAAAGAATAAATGCTTAAAACTATTATTGAGAAAACTTTCCTGGAACTAAAAAAAAAAAAAAAAAAAAAGATTTGATTTAAAAAAGCACACCAGAGAGTTCCCATTGCAGTGCAGCAGAAACAAATCCAACCAGTATCCATGAGGGTGCAGGTTCAGTTCCTGGCCTTGCTCAGTAGGTTGGGGATCTGGCGTTGCTGTGAGCTGCGATGTAAGTTGCAAATGCGGCTCAGATCCCACATTGCTGTGGCTGTAGCATAGGCCATCAGCCGTAACTCTGATTCAGCTTCTAGCCTGGGAACTTCCATATGCCATGGGTGTGGCCCTAAAAAGCACACCTTCTACCTGAGAATTTTGACCCAGAATGACCAACAAGACACATTCTAATAAAATTACTAGAATGCCTTGGATGCTTCAGCAGAAACAGCAGGTGGTTTATAAAGGAAGGAAAATCAGATCATCCTCAAATTTCTTGATACTAACACTTTATGCCAGAAGAAAATGGAGTAACATATTTAAGATACTCATAGGAAAAATGAGCCAAGGATATTATATCTGGTAAACTTGACTTTTAGGTGTGAAAGTACAGATAGTTATCAGTATATAACTATATAGTTATCAGTATATAACTCAGGAAATGTTGTTCCTGTGATCCCTTCCTAAGAAATTTGCTAGAGGGTGAGCCCCTGGCAACATAGTGATGAGAAAGACATTGACATAAGGACTGGTGGTAAGCATTAAATATATAGTTATAGTTACTTGTAGAACTAAGATTAAAGGAGATAAAGGGAGAGAATAGAGTATGAATGCCTATGTGCTCAGTGCTCAGTTAATGTAGATACAGTGTAACTTTTTTCTAATGGGGAAAGCATATGCAAAAAAAATGAACTGTTCTTAGCAATCGTAATAATATTAGTGTTATTCCAAGACTGTATGTAATGTGAGACAATATAAATGAGCAATTATGGGATATTCAAATTCCATCATCTCTGAGAGCTAAGAGTTTTTGTGTGGAAGAATACAGACGTAATTCAAAGAATTGAAGTTAGAAATAAAACAATCCTGTAGTCCCCTGTATGAGTATGAGAGATTTTATTTAAAAGTAAACATGCACACACACCCCTTTGCTTTAGCCACTGAAAATGCTTAGAAACAATGATCAGCCCAGAAGCAAAGAGCACACCTAGGAAACCAGATTGTATTCTTGAAATACCATTCCCATTAAAAGAAACCAGAATGTCTTAGAGAAATAGCCAATTCCAAGTCTGTGGCAGGAAGTAAACAAGATGAGCTTGGAACATCCTGTCATAAAAGACAGGAAAGAATCTTTCAAAGACTACTATGGTCATTTCAAAAGGACTCAAATTCAGTTTGGCGTCAATAAGGATAATTGCCAATAGCAACAAGCATATCTAGTGCCCACATCTTGGTTTCTAATACCATTCTCCAATTAAAGGAACCAGGACTGCTTAGAGAAATGGATAATTCTAGGACTGGGGCAGAGACTATATAAGATGAACCTGAAATATCTTGTAGTACTAGAAAGTAAAGAAGCACTCAAGAAAAAACAGCAACAACAAAAAACTATTGAGGTATGTTAGTGTGACACAGGGCCTGCTGAAAGAACTGTTAACTGGCCAAAACTGGAAGAATTAGAGCAGTAAAATAACAGTATTTGGATTATAATACAAGGGATCAAATAAGTATCCTTGAGTCTGTAGTGATAGAAATGATTAGATAAATAGATGAGAGCGAAGACACCAATCTCCCCTACAGAAAAATTCTAAATAATTTGTGTATATACACCTGTCTCAAGGAAGTGAAGCAGAACTCATCCTCAAGTGTAGGCTGTATTTAGTTACTTGCTTCCAAAGACTATAGTGTAGAAGGAGGGGAAGCAGTAACTTCACAGTTGGGAACCCTACAAACACTGATTTAGGTGATCCCAGTTAACATCAGCAGTGATAAGTCACGTCGATGGTGTGCAGCCTTGATTTGATGTGATGAGAAAGGAACCTCACCTCTTGATATTTTCCTCCAAAAGTCATAAGCCCAGATTGAGGGACATTCTGCAAAATACCTGATGATGGAGTTCTCGTTGTGGCTCAGCGGGTTACAAATCTAAGTAGTATCCATGAGGATGTGGGTTTGATCCCTGCCCTCATTCAGTGGATTAAGGAGCTGGTGTGGCTGTGGCGTAGGCTGGCAGCCGCAGCTCCAATTCAGCCCCTAGCCTAGGAATTTCCATATGCTACAGGTATGGCCCAAAAAAAAAAAAAATACTGATGAGTACCCCCCTCAAAACTGTCCAATCCATCAGAAACAAGGACAGTCTGAGAAATTCTCATAGCTAAGAGGATACTAAGGAGACAGAGGGCTAAATGTAACATGGAATTCTGGATGGGATCCTGGAACCAAAAAGGGACATTCAGTAAAACCTAACGAAATGTGAATGAAGTATGTACTGCAGTTGTTGTTAATAATGTATGCATCAGTATCGGTTCATTATTTATGACATACAAACCATAGTAATGGAAGATGTTAATAACAATACAGGAAATTGGTTAGGGATGTATAAGAACTTCTCACTATCTTCTCAATTTTTCTATAGGTTAACTATTCTAAAATTGAAGTTTATTTGAATATTTTTTAGAAATCATTGCAGTTTGTTGAAACCCATCAAATGTGTTTAAATCCATGAGTTCATAATCATATTTAAAAACAAAAAGTGTTCAGTTTTAAAGGATGATAACCAATTTATTACCTTGAGAAATGGTAAAGTGAAAGAATCAAGCATTAATCTTTTTTTTCCTGAGTAACTAAATATTCATAGATGAGGGGAAGCCTCTCTTTATAAAAAGCATTCTTCTTTTTTGTTGTTGTTGTCTTTTTAGGGCTGCAACCACGGCCTATGGAAGTTCCCAGGCTAGGGATCGATTCGGAGCTGCAGCTGCTGGCCTACACCACAGACACACAACCACAGGATCCGAGCTGCATCTGCAACCTACACCACAGCTCAGGGCAATGCTGGATCCTTAACCCACTGAGTGAGGCCAGGGTTCAAACCCGCATCCTCATGGATACTAGTTAGGTTCTTTACCCCTGTGCTACAGCAGGAGCTCCAAAAGCATTCTTTTTAATAAAAAAGTGTTGGGTTCCCTGGTGGCCTAGCAAGTCAAAGGATCCAGCACTGTCACTGCTGTGGCTCAGGCCACTCCTGTGGTGCAGGTTCGATTCCCAGGAACTTCACATGTCATGGGCACGGCCAAAAAAACAAACAAACAAAGAAATGTTAGGAGTTCCCATTGTGGCGCAGTGGTTAATGAATCCGACTAGGAACCATGAGCTTGCGGGTTATATCCCTGCCCTTGCTCAGTGGGTTAAGGACCCGGCATTGCCATGAGCTGTGGTGTAGGTTGCAGATGCAGCTCGGATCCCATGTTGCTGTGGCTCTGGTGTAGGCTGGTGGCTACAGCTGCGATTAGACCCCTAGCCTGGGAACCTCCATATGTGGAAGGAGCGGCCCTAGAAAAGGCAAAAAGACAAAAAAAAAATAAAAAAAAGAAAGAAATGTTAGAGTATCACCTTTTTTTTTTTTTTTTGTCTTTTTAGGCCACACCCGCGACATATGGAGGTTCCCAGGCTAAGGGTCCAATCGGAGCTGTTGCTGCCGGCCTACACCACAGCTCACAGCAACACCGGATCCTTAATTAACCCACTGAGCAAGGCCAGGGATCAAACCTGCAGCCTCATGGTTCCTAGTCGGATTCGTTTCCACTGCACCATGAAGGGAACTCCTAGAGTATCACCTTTTTGAAACCCCCAGGAAAGTAATAAATCTAGGCATTGAGCATCAATAGTTGCTAATATCACAACATATGATACATAGATATTATGTGCCACCTGCTGGGGGAAGATAGCACCACCTATATTCATGCCAAAGGTTGGGTCACATCAAGCTCTGTATCTAATTGCCAACTGGCAGAAATACAGAACATGTTGGACTCCATCATGACTATGCAGTAGACATAATCCAGATTTTGGAAAAACTATGCAGGTCAAATTCCCCAGCTCCTTCAATAGATAACTTGTAAGGAAAGAAAGGGGCAGAAGAAGAAACCTGTAGGTTAAAAAAATATCAAAATATTTTTAAATGCATTAAGACTAAAGTCAAAAACATTATGCTAAGAGAAAGACACAAAAGACCATGTGTTACTTGATTCCATTTCTATTCAGAATAGGCAAATCTATAGAGATGGAATGTAGAGTAGTGATTTCCAGGGGCAAAGAGGAGGGAAGGGATGGAAAATAACTGTAAATGGACACAAGGGATCTTTTGGGGATGATAGAATTTTTTGGAATTGGATTGTGATCATGGTTGCACAACTCTGTACTAAAAATCACTGAGTAAAAAATGAATGTACCAGTGGACAACTCTGGTATCTAGGGATGCACACCTGGGTAATAAACTCTTAAGTTATCACTATAGAAGGTGGTATAGTGATTACTTTTGGAGAGAGAGGGTGTGATTTGGAAGATGCTCATGGAAGAAGCTTTGGGGATGGTACAGAAAATCTATTTATTTTTATTTTTTGTCTTTGTAGGGCCACTCCCGCGTCATATGGAGGTTCCCAGGCTAGAGGTAGAATCAGAGCTGTAGCCACTGGCCTACACCACAGCCACAGCAGCGCCAAATCTAGCTGCATCTGTGACCTACACCACAGCTCAGAACAACGCCAGATCCTTAACCCAATGAGTGAGGCCAGGGACCAAATTTGTATCCATATGGATACTAGTCAGATTCGTTTCTGCTGAGCCATGATGGGAACTCCCCAGAAAATCTTTTAACTGAAATGGAGGCTATTAAGCTTAGCCTTCTTATAAACTTAAGTTATATGTATTTTTGTGTGTTTTCCAGTATCTTATTTTACAATTAAAATGTTTTTTAAAAAACCACAAGACTAAACTATTAAAAGAGATCAGATCCCCATGTATTTCATTCTTTTTCGTAGTAATGAGAAGATTTTTTTCTTGGGAAGATTCAAGATAGCCAGGAAATGTTCCTTACCTCCCAAAGGGGGAAAAAAAATAGTGCAGAAGAGAAAGATAGCATTCGGTTTCATTTCTTTTGGGAGTTCACTGCATGACAAGTGCCACTTGGACCTCACCCTTTTCCAAACATGTGCAAAATAACACACATTCTTTGCTAGTAGGTTCAAATGTCCTGTGACACACACTAAATTGTATAACTTGGAGCTCCTATTGTGGCTCAGTGGGTTGAGAAGCCAACATAGGCCCTGGGAGGATGCAGCTTTAATCCCTGGCCTTTGCTCAGTGGGTTAAGGATCTGTTATTACTGTGAGCTGCAGAGTAGGTCACAGATGTGGCTCAGATCCCACATTGCTATGGCTGTGCTGTAGGCTAGCAGCTGCAGCTCCGATTTGACCCCTAGCCTGGGAACCTCCGTATGCCATGGGTACGGCCCTAAAAGGCAAAAAGAAAAGAAATGTTAGGATAGTGGGTGCTGGGGACACAGGTGTGGGAACTAAAAAGAAAAAAGTAGATGGAGGAAGAGGAGTCACCTGTAGCCCCACCTTCCTGGCAAGTCACAAATCATAAAATCATAGTTTTCACTTTAGCTTTTGGTTTGCTGGGGTTTTCTTGGTCAGTTGGTGTTTTTGTTTACTGTTGTGGGTGGCTGGCTATTTTAGCAAGAATTTTTTTCCCAAAATAGAATTCATTTTGAGGGACAACTTTTATGTTTTTGCCTGTTCGTGAAAACCAGAGGATCTTTTCTTACTTTTACTTAACGTGTTACCTGTTAAGTGTATCACCAGTTCTGCTGGCACCCAGGGTAGGCAGCTAGCTGTATATTCCTTGTTCTCATGTTATGTGGTTGTGTTCAGAGTGGAGCTTGGGCCCCCGACAGTCCCTCCTTTCCTCACCCTTGCTTTTTCATTTTTCCAACTTGGGCAGAGTTCAAAAGGGCAGCTCAGCAACAAGAAGATCAGGAAGAAGAGGAGGAAGAGGAAGATGAACAAGCACTCCACAGAGCTCGGGAGTGGGATGACTGGAAGGACACCCATCCTAGGGGCTATGGCAACCGACAGAACATGGGTTAGTCTCCCCACAAAAACACAAGTCAGGACTACGGGGTGCCCATTTTCCCTGCCAAGGAAAGCTGTGCAGTCTTCCCCTCCCTGGGCTTCTGCTTCAGCCATGTGCAACAAAGGCAGAGACGCTTGATCTTGCTTTGCATTCAATAAAGTGTCAAACAGTTAAGTGTGTATTTTTACCCTAGATGATGAGCCAGTGATCTTGTTTTGGCGTTATCATCCTCATCATGGTATATTACAATTTTCTTAAGTGGAAAGAAATTAATACTGATAAATAGCTCTGTATAATCAATGGCTGTATGAATTCTCTCTAAAAAATAATAAAGGTCCCTTCTATCACATGAGCCTGTGCAGAAATATGGGTATCAGCTGCTTTTTTTCACAGGGGATGGGGTGAGTGGTGGGTCCTTGAGCTTATGGAAAGATCCTGCTCTTCTCTCCTTTTGATGCAGTCAGTGAGTTTCCTGGCATCCAAGCTCCCCAGACTGGCTGGAGCCTGCTTTCTCCTTCCTACCTGAGCACTGTGAACCAACCCAACACGGGTTTAACAAGGGGTGAGCACAAAAGCCAGGGCTTTCCCTGCCACACAGTGCTGTTTTCAGCAATTACAGCCGTAATAATCCTATCTACCTAGTCTTCCTTGCCTTGGTCAAGAGAAATGAGACAGATGAGGCGCTGTAATAGCCATCCTTGTGTGTGCATCTGAGGCTGGGGCCTGTACTCTCCTGGTACTACCTGCCATCACCCTTATGGTTACAAGCCCCTGAGGCTGTAGCTTAACTCTTAAGTGAGCTGCTGCTAGACCATTTTGGCCCTCCTTGCCTGTGCTGTGCCATACCTAGCAGTCACTGCCATACCCAAGCAATCAAAGTGCCTTGGGTTTTTGTTTTCTGTTTTGCTGGTTAATGTGCCTGAAGTCATGCCAATAACTAGGGCAGGGGTGGGGGATGGGCAGCACAGATAACAAAAAGGTACTCACTTTGCAGTAAAGAGAAGACCTCAGTTCCTGGGTTGTTACTCTAGAAAAGCAGCATGTGTTGAAAAAAATGATCTGTATAAAAAACATACTTCGGTTATATGTGGCTGAGGTACACTTAGGTTTTCTTTTAAGATGACTCAGCCTTCCTATTCTAGCTTTGCAGTCTAGCTTAGGAGAGGGGTTTGAAAAGGAGACCCAGCTCCCGACCTCCTTGATAGGGTGGAAAGTAGAGGGCTGTCAGGTGATAAGTAGGAGACTGTGTTTAGTGGGAGATGACAGAAGACTACCAGTAATATATTTGTATACTGCTTAATAAAGGTCTCCTATCACCCTCACAACATAAGCTTTTGAGGCTGGCAGAGCACAGATTAACTTCCCCAAGGATTGGGAAGCAAACATTCATTTTTAGTTCTTTTCCACTTACTGCTGGGCTGCCTCTAGCAATAACCTATTTCCTGACGTTGAAATTCCACCCTGGGCTCATTCTCAAAATGGCCTGGTTTGGGGTTATTTCCTTGGTCCAAGTTTATTTAAAGATGGTCCTTCCAGAAGATCCAGCTTGATCAAGCACCCTCCACATTCTGATATCCAGGAGGAAAATTAGACAAGGTGAGTTTGAAGCAGGCTTTAAGAGGGGAAAGCTGTGTGACCTTGGACGATGTAACTTCTCTGAACTGCTCCTCTATTTTCTCCGTGTTTCTAGATGAGCTGTTTCATGAGGTTGCTATGAGAATTAAATGAACAATGGCAGCCACTGTAACAGACTGAAGAATAAGGGGTTTTGTCTGAGCTCATTGGTTACAGTCTGTCCACCAGGAAGGGAAAGGAAATGGACAGTTAGGTATTGGGAACGCTGTTCTGTGCCATTTCCCATAGTACTATTAATACAATGATCCTGCAAAACAGGTAGCACTGCCCCCATTGTGGAGGAGAAAACAGGCCTTCCCAGGGCTGAATGACTTGCTCAAGTTCACATTCTAAGAAGCTGGGTTACGATCATTTTTCCACGTGCTTCCCAATTGCTTGCGCTTTTAGGTATGCATCTTAAAGCGACTTAAAAAGAGGGAGCAGCTTTAAAAATCCAAACCCAAACCGCCACTTACACATTACAGGAGCTCTAGAAATTCCTTCTTAGCTGACTCGCCAAAGAAAAGGTTATGCCAGCCCCACCCCCCACCCCCGCCATTTCCCCCTCAGCTGGGGGATACGAAGACAGAGGCAGTGAACAAACCCATCTTCCTCCATTTTCCTCCCCAGTACGGGTCTGCCTGACTGCCTGACTGCCCGCTGCTGCCAGAGGAGGAAAAAAAAAACCGCCTTCTCTACTCCCATTGGAACAAGGCGTTTCAGGGTCCTAAAGTGAGCTGGGTTTGGTGCTCCAGGAAGGGAGCATTCAACAGATAATAGTACTGCGTCATAATTCGTACTATGCTTATTTCATATATGCTGCCTATTTCATTCTCACAACTTTCAGGCAGGAAATGATGCCTTCCTTTTGCGAAGAAGGAAGTCAGCTTGGGGAAATACACTGAGTCACTTTCTTCAGTCACAGAGATAATAAATAGACCATGCAAACCTATCAGTGGAGCCAAGATATTTGCCCTCCGTAGCTCTCACATGGAGGCCACTTAGTTATTTGGAAAAGGTGAACGCTGGGCACTATTTCTTTTAATGCCATTATGCAGTGTTTTGTCCTTTCCATTCTTGTTCAGCATCCCCTGTAAGAAAGACAGGGCAGGGGACTGAATGAGCTGATTTCAAGCCCAAGAACTTGGAGTTAAGGGTCATGAGTCTCAATCCTCCGGGCTCTGCCGCTCCCTAGCTGGGGCAGCCAGGGCCACGCAGGTCACCGAGGTCACTGCTGTCATTTAAAACATGAAAAGGGGAAAACCTTTTGGTTGCACCCATGGCACTCGGAAGTTCCTGGGCCAGGGATTGAACCCACGTCGTCACTGCGGTGACAACACTGGATCCTCAACCCATTAGACCAGGGAACTCCTAAAACTTTTGAAAACAAATCCATGTCTCTGTGTCATCTGAATTCCAAAGTCCTCCTCTGCTTACTGTTGGCCACTGATTTGCTCATCAGCTCAATAGACACACTGCACGCAGCAGTGTTGGACACCTGACCATTGTCTCCTTGCAAAACAGCTCCCTCCAACACCTGCACATCATTTCCTCACAGATTGCTTTTAACCCATCCATCCAGGGCACAGTTTAACCTGGCACAGTTCACTCATGCTCCACACCAAGGAGATGGATTCTAATCTCAGCTGTGTCATTTTCAGCCCCTCCCAGAGGCAGACAACATCTGGCCTACTTACCTCACAGGCCAGAGGGAGGAGCAAATGAAATTGAATACAGAAAAGCTCTTTGAACAGTTTTACTTTTTTTGGGGGGGGGCTTTTTAGTGCCATACCTGCGGCATATGGAGGTTCCCAGGATAGGGGTCTAATCAGAAGTACAGCTGCTGGCCTATGCCAGGGCCACAGCAATGCCAGATCTGAGCCGTGTCTGTGACCTACACCACAGCTCACGGCAATGCTGGATCCTTAGCCCACTGAGCGAGGCCAGGGACTGAACCTGCAACCTCATGGTTCCCAGTTGGATTCATTTCCACTGCACCACAGCGGGAACTCCTGAACAGTTTTAAAACATGGCACACAAGTGAGGAGAAAGAGTAATGGGCTGTTTGAAGTTTGGGGACCAGAGGAGGGGCTGAATTTTGTTTTTTATTCCATGTTTCACTACTTTCCCTGCCCCCCTACTGCTTTCTCAATCTATTGTCTATATATCACCACCAGCAAAAAGTTTTGTGAAATGCTTCTCTTTGAATGTAAGAGATGACCAGCACAGGAGAGAATTGTTACATGTCATAGAAATTGAGAACCAGTTTTTACTCATCTGCGCATGAGGCCACCTTTGACAAATGTACATGAAAGGTTGGTAAACAAAGTTTAGATTCCAGTTTATTGTCCCACCTGGCAGTAAACCCCTCAAGAGAGAGTACAACTCAGCAATGACCTAGGCCAACCTCTTCCTGTGTGGTAGCACAAATGAAAAGCTGCCATGTATTGAGCACCTGCTGTATACTAGGAGTTGACATCATTTCTAATCCTTACAACAACAGCCCAAGGTAGATATTATTATTGTTTCAATCTGTGAATAGGGAACTCGAGGCTCCGAGGAGGGATTTCCCAAAGATCTCATAGTGCTGAGTGTGGAGCTGGGCTTGGATTCCAGGTCAGCCTGACTCCAGGGGCCATGGCCTTCCTCCCACACCTCCCGCAGAAGCAGAAAGCACAGGGGTCATGTGAAGGTGGGCAAGACACCTCGCTGGTGCTCTGCTCTGGGGATCACTCCCTCCCCTTTCTCTGTCTGAATTTCAAGCAACAATTCCATCAGCTTTGCCTGTCAGGCCCTTTAAGGGGACATCTGAGACCTGCTCACTAGAGGAACACCTCCACTCAGAAATCTCCCCTTCCTGGGCCCCCACATCCCTCAACCTGCAGAACATTCCTGCTCCCAATGCCAGGCCCACTGACTCTCCCCTTCCAGCCCTAGCTGATCCTGGTACAAGGAAATCTTCATTTTTTTATTTTTTTGGCCTTGCCTATGGCATACGGAGGTTCCAGACCCAGGATCAAACCTGTGCCACAGGAGGGACAATACCGGGTCCTTAACCCACCAGCCACCAGGGGACTCCTGAGAGAAGCCAGGAAATCTTTTATGACTTTTGTCTTTTTAGAGCTGCACCCATGGCATATGGAGGTTCCCAGGCTAGGGGTCCAATTGGAGCTACAGCTGCTGGCCTACTCCACGTACACAGCAATGCCAGATCTGAGCCGCATCCGCGACCTACAGCACAGCTCATGGCAATGCCAAATCCTTAACCCACTGAGTGAGGCCAGGGATCCACCCCACAATTTCATGGTTCCTAGTCGGATCCATTTCCGCTGCGCCACGACGGGAACACCAAACCAGGAAATCTTTTAAACCTCTGCTCCAGCCTCTCACTTAAAGGTTCCTTCACAGCTTCTAAGCCAGTCAAAGCGCCCCTTGATCTCAGGCCATGCGTGCATGAGGCTTGGCAGCCAAGGCTGGGAAAGAGGATTCCTGCCTGGACTCTGAGGCCCTTCCACACCCAGCTGCAGATACCGCCTCTGCTACCCTGGTGCCCTTGTCCCCAGCTCAGAGACATTGAGAGATTGGCAGAAAGACCTGCTTTATAGAACCTATCTTCTCCCTTCCTTGTCGGCCTTCTGCCCATGTGAGCTCTACCCACCTCTAGCTTCCCTGACTGACCACATGTATGCTGATGGCCAGCACTGGCCCTGACCTTTGTGCTGAGCTCCCAGACTCATATCCTATCACCCCCCTCCCACCTCCTTTTGATGAACAAACATAACTCAAATTCAACAGCCTGGCAATGAACCATCACACTCCCCACCCCTCTGGCTCCATCCAAGCTTTTTAGGGCCCCGTGGCCTCCTCAGTGCTCAGCACTGTTTCTGGCTTTCTCCTCCTGACAAAGCCGGCATTCAATGTCTGTGGAATGAATTACTGAATGAATAAGTCCCATCATGAATCACGCTTCTTCATCAGGCAGATTCACAATAATGCAGCCTCTTTCTTTTCATATTCAAACAACTTTACATAAAAGAAAACTCAGAATCCCTTCACCTTAAAGCAGCAAGCCTTTCTCTCTCAGACCTCCTTTCATCCTAGCACTGAACAGCCCACATTTTCACCAAGTGTATTCAATGGAGAGGTCTGCTTTATCCTCTGCTTTGAAAGCTAACCCTATCATATGCTACAGAGTCTGCCCTATAATAATTTTAATGACTTTTAATGACTGCAGATTAGTCTATAAGATTGCCATATAATAGCTTACTTAGCCAGGCCCAGATTTCGAACATTTGGATGGTTTCCAGGTTTTTACTGTTATTTCCTTTATTCATTTAACAAAGCAAATTACCTTATTTGCTTGGCTGCTCATAAAATAGCCTTGGAGGAAGGAGGGTGAGGGGGGGTTGTTAGAGGCCAGGAGTAGGAAGGAGGCTTTCCACTGAATTCCCTACAGTTCCTTTTGAATTTTGAATCATGTGAATATACTGACTATTCAAAAAATATATACACCAAAAGCTTACTGTACACCGAACATCATACTAGAAGCTGGATCTATGTAGAGATGGGGTCTACACTCTCAAACTCACTCCCTAATGTGTGCTCTCCCAGAAGTGGGTACAATGAACCTTGGAAATCCAGAAGAGAGCAAGGTGGAGAATCTCAGAGAATGACATTTTCACTGAACCTTGAAGCATGTGTAGGAATTAGGCTGATAAGAGACCACCGGGGGCAAAGGCCCAAAATAGCAGAGGGCACCTCCTGGTTAGGAAAGGAGGCTGTATCGGGTGTGCTGTGAAAATTATGGGAAATGAGACTTTCAAGAAGGGCTGAAACCAGTATAGAAAGAGCTCTGTGAGTTCCCATTGCGGCTCAGCAGGTTAAAGACCCAACGTTGTCTCTGTGAGGATGCCAGTTCAATCCCTGGACTTGCTCAGTGGGTTAGGGATCAGGCATTGCTGCAAGCAGCTGTGTATGTAGGTCACAGATGGAGCTCCGATTTAGCCCCTAGCCCTGGAATGTCCATATGCCACAGGTGCAGCTGTAAAGAATAATAATAAATAATTAAAATAGAAAGGACTCTAGATGCCAGGCTCTGGGGTTTGAACTTCATCCCAGGGGCCATGGGAGCTTTTGGAAGGTTAGAAACAGGGCAGAGGGTAACAGCTGTGTTTGACAGCAATCCTCCAGCAGCAAAGGACCAAAGGAAGGGAGAGCAGCAGGGAGCAGCCTGCTGAAGTCCGGGAGACTGAGGCCGGGCTAGGGCACCAGCTTTCTCAGAGAGCCCCAAGCTACCCTGATTTTAGCACTCAAAGTCTTGTGTGCTGGGCAGCTCCTCAGCCCCTGGCAAATAGAGATGGTTGGTTACTCTAGCCCGAACCAAGGCACTAGATGCTATTCCCCAGAACCTGCCTGCCCTGGGTAGTCATCCAGGGACTTCCAAGGGATTTGGAAACACCCACCCTGTTCTGTCTTACCCTCTACAACCCCGGTCCCCTCCTCCAGCCACTACTCTTGGGTTCCTTCACTTTTACTAAGTTCTTTCTTGACCTGCTGACCTTCAGCAATAAAGAGATTTATAAGGAAAACATCCCCACTTACCAACATCCAGCCTTCCCCCCTTCTGCTCCCCTCCCCCCACATCCTGTCAAATGAAACTAGTTCCTGTGCCAAAGCAAACCTGTAAACATTTGCGTCTACCAGGCTTCCATAGGAAAGATGGTGTTCCCTACTTCTCTGCCCACTGAAGCCTATTGCAAATGCTACCATCCCACAGTTGAATCTCAGCACTATGGAGCAACTCCTGAGTGTCAAACACTGCCTGAGGACTTTTCAAACATTCCCTACTTGTTCTCACAGCAAATACATATTAGTCCCTTTTTCCAGAGGAGGCAACCAAGACTCAGAAGTGCCTTGTCCAAGGTCACACAGCTACTAGCCTTCCCCTCCATCTTCTTTGTGCTTTTCCAATGGTGGCAAGACTTGTATTGATGAATTATGTGCTTCTTTTACTCCCTGCCCGCCACGCATGCAACTGTCAACCTAGAACAAGTCCAGGCTTGCAACAGAACCTCAATAAAAATATGGTGAAAGAAATGCATACATGTATGTACCTTGTATAGTACCTATAGCCTAGTGCCTGACATTCAATAGGTTCTCCTAGTCAGGTATTACTGAAATTACCTTATCTAACCAAATAAGCGTAAGACAAAAGTGGGGTGATCAGAAGAAGGCAAAACCTCACCTATTCAAAGCGTTCTAGCAATGAGTCATTCTGAAGGCCAAAGATGAACCTTAGAACCCAAGAGGAAGAATCCTGGGGCTGCTTCTTTCTTAGAGCTACTCTTGCTTCCACCTCCCTTTTCTGAGCTCCTAGCCCCCTTGACCTTCTTTTCCTTCCACTCTTCTTTCCTTCATTCTTTGTTTTGTTTTTGTTTTTGTGTTTTGTTTTTTATTTCTTTTGGCTGCACCCATGGCATACAGAAGTTCCCAGGCCAGGGATCAAACTCATACCACAACAGTGACAACACCAGATCCTCAACCCACTGAGCCACCAGGAAATTCCCACTTGTCTTTGTTTTTCTGTTGTTCCTTCCCCACCAGCCTATGGAGGTTCCCAGGCTAGGGGTCCATCCAGTTGGAGCTACAGCTGCCGGCCTATGCCACAGCCACAGCAACACAGGATCTGAGCCACATCTGCAACCTACACCACAGCTCACAGCAACGCTGGATGCTTAACCCACTGAGCGAGGCCAGGGATCAAACCCACAAACTCACGGTTCCTAGTTAGATTCATTTCCACTGCGCCACGACAGGAATTCCAAAAGCTTCGTAGCTTCTGATTCAGCAAAACAACTGCCATCTTTCCCATGCTGCCCTTCCATCTTTTTGCACACTTTCTCCTCACCGCAGCCCCCCTCACCCCCCGCCTCCGTCTATAGAGCCTTCCCTGCTCTCCCGGAGCTGGTGGATGCTTCTTTTGTCTGCATCTGCACACCCTACGGTACCCCATGGGGATGTCTGTGATTGTGTCCACCTCACACTCTAGACTGTGAGTTTCCTGAGTGTTAGAATCCTATCAGCCTTAAAAGTTTGTGAATGAAATCAACAGACCTTTTGTTCTTGGCCACCTCTCTTTTGGGACTCCTTACTCTTAGGCAGCTATGGTTTTGCCTGTTGGTTTGTTGGATTGTCATTGGGCAATCATGAGTAGGCTGTTCAGGATTTGTCTGCTGGCCTACTTCTCTTCTTCGTGCTTTTTCTGCATTTGCTGATGTTTATGTTACACTTGTCCATTCAGCTCGGGAGAGCTCCAGCTCAGATCGCGTGCTCTTTGTTTCAGCGGGGAAAGGGGTGGCCAATCAGGGTCTCGGTCCAACCCAGCCAGTCCATCTTGCTTAAGGAACCAGGAGACCAGACCTCTTTATTTGCCCCGCAAGCATTTGCTTGAATGCTGACTATGTACCAGGCCCTGAGCCGAATATTGGGGAGACAGAAATGGAAATTGGTCTGTCCTTGCACCCTGTGTGAGCCCTTTCCAGCCCCCTTCTTTACCTGAAAGCAAAGGGGGTAGAGACCTGATTTGTAAGCAGCCTTAGAGCTGTCAACATTGTGGAACTCTATCCATGATGCTCCAGCCCTCTCCACATCTGTGCTTTCCCCTGGAAGAGCCCATGCCTGCCTCTTACCTCTTCCCCTTCTCCCCTGCAAGTTCTGAGCAGATGTACCTCAACACATCTCCCCCTGTATGTGGCCAAGTAGCCCCCCAAAAGCAGCTTGAGGACCCCAGCTAGCCAGGGGGAAGAAAAGAAAGAAGAGAAGGAGGGGCTGTGGAGGGTACACTGAGGGAGGACAGCACGTCACACGCTGGACCAAAATGTTCCCTAAGTTCAACAGAGTGGGAGGCAGGGAGGAAATCCCTCTGGAAAAGGCTAAGGATCAATATTTCCTTGCATTTGTAGGACACTTGGTACCATTTTTGTGTCTGATTTTCCTAGCAACCTTTTTGATTATATTCAAAAGATTTTTTTTTTTTTTTGGCTGTGCTCACAACATGCAGAAGTTCCTGAGCAAGAGATCGAACCCTCATCACAGCAGGGACAGCACTGGACCTTTACTTTATCCCACTGAGCCACCAGGTAACTCCCTCAAAAGATTTTTTTGAGCACCTTTATTCAAGTCCTTATGCTGAGAATACTAGCCTTTTCCTTTAGAACACTTATCACAAATTCAAGTATATAGACAGTTTGGTAATTTTTTGGTCAATGTCTGTCCCCTCCACTAGACTGTGAGCTCTTTGAAGGCAGGAATCATGCCCATCTTTTTCCCCACTGAATCCTCAGCACTTACAATAGCACCTAGCAAAAGTAGTCACTCAATAAATCATTATTGAAAAAAATGAATCCAGAGATTCAGGACCTGGGGACAATCTTGAATTTTGCAAAGTCTGGTGGCCAGGCACAAGCCTCTTTGCCTGAAACACAGTAGATGTTCAATAGACATTCATCAAACTAAATGAAAAGTAATGACAGGACACACTTAACAATTGAGCATTCGTGGAGAAAGGCTGCATGTTAGGGAGATTAGATAATACGATCTGAAACCTGATGTGCGTAGGAAGCTGGGGCATAACAGAGAACAGAGAACACTGGAGAAAAGGTTAGGTCAAGACTAAAGCCTCTAGTACATAAAAGGACTGGTGATGAGATTAGAACAAAGCACTTTCAATCAGCTCAGCTTTTGCTGCACTGACCTTCTGTTTGGGCTTCTTGCCACCACAGAACAACACCATGGCCATGACCTTCATCTCGCAGCTGGATCTTCAGGAAATCCTCCAAACTTTCTCTGTTTTGCAGTGGGTTCCATGCTTTGCCATTTTAGGTGAGTGAACCCCAGGAGCTGGAGAGTACATGGGAACAGATGAAGAAAGAGGCCAGGAACCTTTTTGAGGCAGAGGGCTCTGAAGAAACTATTTGACTTGTTCTCTCTATCTAGGAAGGACTGTGCACCCCACCCCCCAACTCCCAGGGAGATGGTTACTGCTGAGTCCACTAGATTTCTCTCCTCCCTATTGAGGGGCACTAAGGCCAGGAGTGGGACTGCAGCCATTCTGGTTTAAAGATCACTCCAGGAGTTCCCGTCGTGGCGCAGTGGTTAACGAATCCGAGTAGCAACCATGAGGTTGCGGGTTCGATCCCTGCCCTTGCTCAGTGGGTTAACGATCTGGTGTTGCTGTGAGCTGTGGTGTAGGTTGCAGACATGGCTCGGATCCTGCATTGCTGTGGCTCTGGCATAGGCTGGCAGCTACAGCTCCGATTTGACCCCTAGCCTGGGAAACTCCATATGCCACAGGAGCGGCCCAAGAAATGGCAAAAAGACCAAAATAAATAAATAAATAAATAATAAAGATCACTCCAGCCGTCCCTCAGGACTGCCCACTCTGAACCAGCTGAAGAGTCCTATTCAGGGGAGGGGGAAGAGATGGTGTGACTATGTAGATGTTAGGTGATTTTCCACTATACGACTGATGAGAGAATTCTGGAAAATCTGGGGGCTGCCTGAGTGACTCATTAGACAGAATTTTGAGAAAGGGCCAATTCTTCCATAGCTCTTCCATAGCTTCAAAAATGGGCTGAGAGCTCCAAGGTTTCCCCAGCCAAAAACCAGGGTTTTGTGGGCAGCCAATTATAGGGTCAAGCTCAGAAACTGGATGGGGAGACATGTCATCCTGAAGGATGGGACAGGTCAGGAGGCTAACGAGTCTAATCTGTGGGAGGCTATGTGACCCTGTGGAGCAGAGGTTCTTAACCAAGGGGACTATGGACCTAGAATTAGGTGGGGAGGGACAACTTTGAATTTGGATGAAAAAATTACCTCTTTCTTTTCACTAACCTCGTATTGAAATGATGAATGTAGGCAGCAAACCACAGAAGTACTTGTGAATTTGTCAGTTACAGACATCATGCAGATTTACATTTCATATGCCAGTTGTCACAGCACCTCAAAAGTTCATTTTCACTTGTTACCACTTCCGAATTCCAATAATGATTAGAACTACCATTAGGTGTGGTTATTTAATGCATTAATCAAGAAGCCCATGTTGGAGTTCCCACTGTGGAACAGTGGGTTAAGAATCCAACTGTGGGGAGTTCCCGTCGTGGCTCAGTGGTTAACGAATCCGACTAGGAACCATGAAGTTTCGGGTTCGATCCCTGGCCTCACTCAGTGGGTTGAGGATCCGGTGTTGCCGTGAGCTGTGGTGTAGGTTACAGATATGAGGCTCAGATCCTGCATTGCTGTGGCTCTGGCGTAGGCCGGCAGCTATAGCTCCGATTAGACCCCTAACCTGGGAACCTCCATATGCCGCGGGAGTGGCCCTATAAAAGGCAAAAAGACAAAAAAAAAAAAAAAAAAAAGAATCTAACTGTGGCGGCTCAGGTCTCTGTGGAGGCTTGGGCTCAATCCCCCGCCCAGCACAGTGGGTTACAAAGGGTCCAGCATTGCAGCTGTGGCTTGAATCTCTGGCCTGGGAACTGCCATATGCCACAGGTGCAGCCATTGCAAAAAAAAAAAAAAAAAAAAAAAAAAAGCCGATGTTACCATATCACATTTTTGCAGTATTTAACATGATGAGTTAACTTTGTAAGTTTGTATATTTTATTTTTTTGTGTTTAAAATTATTATTCAGGGAGTTTCCCAGTGGCCTAGTGGTTAAGGATTTGGAGTTCTCACTGCTGTGGCACGGATTCAGTCTCTGGCCCGGGAATTTCCACATGCTGCAGGCATGGCCAAAAAATATATATATCATTCAGAGAAGGGATTTGAAGGCTTCACCAGACTGCCAAAGGGGTCCGTGGCCCTCAAAAGGTGAAGACTTATTGAGCCTTATTGAAATCCAATTCTGCCAAGCTCTTAGCCTATGAACAACTTGACTCTAGCTGTATCAAGAGAAGGAAGTGATTTTTCTGTAAACTTACTTGTTTCCAGTCTTTCATGTTTTCTGTTTTCCTTTGCATTTATCTTTACTTCAGCCAAAAGACTCCTTGACAAGTTCTAGCCCTTAGCTAGGAAAGTGAAGGGCACAGGCATGTCCTAAGAGAACTGGCATCGTGGTGGCAGTCACTACTTCAAGCCTGGGTCCCAGAAAGAGTGAGCAAAGATGGGCAGAGAGATCAGGGAAAAGAGGCCAAGAGAAGGGGAGCTGTGTGAACTGACTCTTTTAGGTGCAGGGTCGGTCCCACCCCAGAAAGCCTCGGGATGGTATTTGAACACAAGAGCCCAGATTGTTCTTGATCTTTTATTGAGCTGTTCTCAATATTTTCATGAGTATTTTTTTCTCTCTTCCTTTTCCCCTTTCTTTAAAGGGCATTGTCTCTAGAACAGGATACAGTAGAGGAGGGTCTAGCCAATGCTGAATATATAAGGGTCCAAGAAGATGAGGGCTGGAGTTTCCGTCATGGCGCAGTGGTTAACCATGCGCACTAGGAACCATGAGGGAGCGGCCCAAAGAAATAGCAAAAAGACAAAAAAAAAAAAAAAAAAAAAAGATGAGATGAGGGCTGGCCCTCTAAGTGATGCCCCCTCCCCCACTCTCACCAGCTTCCAGTCATCCTAGAAGAGTCGGAGAAATGGTATGGGGACTGTTAGGACGTGTCTTAAGTGAAAACACTAATAATAAGTGTGAATGTTTTCTTTCACCTACATTTTTTTTTATACTTTTTAAAAAAATTGTGGTGGAGTTCCCTTCATGGCTCAGTGGTCAATGAACCCGACTAGTATCCATGAGGATGTGGGTTTGATCCCTGGCCTCGCTCAGTGGGTTAAGGATCCGGCGTTGCCGTGAGCTGTGGTATAGGTCGCAGATGAGGCTCAGATCTGGCATGGCTGGGGCTGTGGCGTAGGCCGGCGGCTACAGCTCCAATTCAACCCCTAGCCCAGGAACTGCCATGTGCCGCAGGTGCAGCCCTTAAAAAAAAAAAAAAAAAGCAAAGAATAAAAAATCGTGGTAAAATACAGATAACCTAAAATCTACCATTTTATGTGTACAGTTCAGTGTCATTAAGTACATTCACAGTGTGGTGCCACCATTACTACCATCCATCTCTAACACTCTTCATCTTTTAAAACTGAAATGCTGTACCCCTTAAACAATAACTCCCCTCCCACAGCCCCTGGCAATCACCATTCTACTCTCTGTCTTAACTTCATATTAAGTGGAATCATGTACTATTTGGCCTTTTGTAATTGCCTTCTTTCACTTAACACAGTGTTTTCAAGGTTCATCCATGTTGTGACAGAATTTCCTTCCTATTTAAGGCTGAATGATATTGCATTGTAAGTATATGCCTCATTTTGTTTATCCGTTATCCGTTGCTGGATACTTGGGTTGCTTCAACCTCTTCTCTATTGTAAATAATGCTGCCTTGAACATGGGTGTGCGAATATCTCTTTGAGACACTGCTTTCAATTCTTTTGACTACATACTCAGAAGCAAAATTGCTGGGTCATAGGTTAGTTCCATCCAAAAAATTTTTTGTGCAATTGCCATACAGTTTTCCATAGCTGTTGCACCATTTTACATTTCCACCAATAGTGCACAAGAATTTCAATTTCTCCACATACTCACCAACACTTCTTTATTGTCTGTTTTTTTTAAGTAGCCATCTTAATGGATATGAAATAATATCTTGTGTTTTATGTGTTTTTTTCTCAAAATTGCTAAAAGCAATTATTATTTTTTAAAGCAGTTATTTTTAAAAAGTTACAGCACTGGACGGAGTTCCTGTCATGGCTCAGCAGAAACAAATCTGACTAGTATCCATGAGAACGCAGGTTCAATCCCTGGCCTCACTCAGTGGGTTAAAGATCTGTCGTTGCTGTGAGCTGTGGTGTAGGTTGCAGACGCGGCTCGGATCCCGCGTTGCTGTGGGATAGCAACAACGTAGGCTGGCGGCTACAGCTCCGATTAGACCCCTAGCCTGGGAACCTCCATATGCCGTGGGAGCGGCGCCACGAGGGGAACTCCTGCTCATACATTCTAAATGTAATAGTTTGCATCTATCAACCCCAAGCTCACTGTAGATCCCCTTCTCTCCCTCCTTCCCTAAGGCAAACAAGTCTGCTCTCCATGTCCATGATCTGTTTCTGTTTTATAGATAGGATCATTTGTGCCATATTTTAGATTCCAGATATAAGTGATATCATATGCTATTTGTCTTTCCCTTTCTGACTTATTTCACTTAGTATGAGAATCTCTAGTTCCAACCATGTTGCTGCAAATGGCATTATTTTCTCCTTTATATGGCTGACTAGTATTCCATTGTTGTTTTTTTTTTTTTTGCCTTTTTGCCTTTTTGCCTTTTTGCTATTTCTTTGGGCCGCTCCCGCGGCATATGGAGGTTCCCAGGCTAGGGGTCGAATCGGAGCTGTAGCCACTGGCCTACGCCAGAGCCACAGCAACTCGGGATCCGAGCCGTGTCTGCAACCTACACCACAGCTCACGGCAACGCCGGATCATTAACCCACTGAGCAAGGGCAGGGATCGAACCCGCAACCTCATGGTTGCTAGTCGGATTCGTTAACCACTGCGCCACGACAGGAACTCCTAGTATTCCATTGCATTTATGTACCACATCTTCTTAATCCATTCATCTGTCAATGAACATTTGGGTTTTTTCCACGTCTTGGCTATTGTGAATTGTGCTGTGATTAACATACAGGTGCATGTATCTTTTTCAATGGAAGTTTGTCCAGATATAAGCCCAGGAGTGGGATTGCTGGATCATATGGTGGTTCTATATTTAGTTTTCTGAGGAACCTCCATACTGTTTTCCATAGTGTTTGTACCAATTTACATTCCCACCAACAGTGAAGGAAGATTACCTTTTCTCCACATCCTCTCCAGCATTTGCTATTTGTTGACTTATTAATGATGGCTGTTCTGACTGATGTGAGGTGATACCTTATTGCAGTTTTGATTTGCATTTCTCTGATAATTGGTGATGTTGAGAATTTTTTCATGTGCCTGCTGGCCATATATATGTCTTCTTTGGAGAAATGTCTATTCAGGTCTTCTGTCCATTTTTCAATTGGGTTGTTTGGGGGTTTTTTGGATGTTGAGTTGTATGAATTTTTTTTCCTCGTATATTTTGGAGATTAAGCCCCTGTTGGTTGAATCATTTGCAAAGATTTCTCCCATTCTCCGGGTTGTCTTTTTGTTTTTTGAAAGGTTTCCTTTACTGTGCAAAAGGTTTTGAGTTTAATTAGGCCCCATTGGTTTATTTTTGTCTTTATTGTCATTATTCTAGGAGGTGGGTCAAAAAATATGTTTCTGTGATTTACGTCAAAGAGTGTTCTGCCTATATTTTCCTCTAGGAGTTTTATAGTATCTGGCCTTACATTTAGGTCTTTAATTCATTTTGAGTTTACTTTTGTGTATGGTGTTAGAGAATGTTCTAATTTCATTCTTTTACATGTAGCCATCCAGTTTTCCCAGCACCACTTATAAAAGAGACTATCTTTTCTCCACTATATGTTCTTGCTTCCTTTGTCATAGATTAGTTGACCATAGATGCTTGGGTTTATTTCTGGGTTCTCTATCTTGTTCCATTGAGCTAATATATTTCTGTTTTTGTGCCAGTACCATACTGTCTGATGACTTTGTCTGAAGTCAGGGGGCCTGATTCTTCCAGTTCAATTTTTTTCTTTTCAATATTGATTTGGTTATTTGGGGTCCTTTGTGTTTCCATACAATTTTTTTTTTCTTTTTGCCTTTTCT
The DNA here is from genome assembly GCF_054392235.1 of Sus scrofa. Taxonomy (NCBI): domain Eukaryota; kingdom Metazoa; phylum Chordata; class Mammalia; order Artiodactyla; family Suidae; genus Sus; species Sus scrofa. The sequence goes on from NC_139401.1 coordinate 66,230,176, forward strand.
AGGGCCACTCCCATGGCATATGGAGGTTCCCAGGCTAGGGGTCTAATCAGAGCTGTAGCTGCTGGCCTACACCAGAGCCACAGAAACGTGGGATCCGAGCCACATCTGTGACCTACACCACAGCTCACTGCAACGCCATATCCTTAACCCACCGAGCAAGGCCAGAGATCGAACCCACAACCTCATGGTTCCTAGTAGGATTTGTTAACCACTGAGCCAAGACGGGAACTCCTTCATACAAATTCTAAAATATTGTATTCTAGTTCTGTGAAGACTCTCACTGGCAATTTGATAGGGATTGCATTGAATCTACAGATTGCCTTGGGTAGTATAGTCATTTTGACTATATTGATTCTCCCAATCCAAGAGCATGGTACATCTTTCCATCTGTTTGTGTCTTCTTTGATTTCTTTCATCAGCATCTTATAGTTTTCAGAGTACAGATCTTTTGTCTATCTAGTAAGTTAATTCTAGGTGTTTTATTATTTTTGATGTGGTGGTAAATGGGATGGTTTCCATAATTTCTCTTTCTGATTTTTCAATGTTAGTATATAGAAATGCAATCGATTTCTGTATATTTTGTATCCTGCAACTTTACCAAATTTATTGACGAGCTCTAACAGTTTTCTTGTAGTATCTTTCGGATTTCCTAGGTTTAGAATCATGACCTCTGCAAATAGTAATAGTTTTACTCCTTCTTTTCCAAATTGGATTCCTTTTATTTCTTTTTCTTCTCTGATTGCTGTGGCTAGGACTTCCAAAACTATGTCGAATACAAGTGGCATGAGCAGAAAGCCTTCTCTTTTTCCTGATCTTAGCAGGGATGCTTTCAGTTTTTCACCATTAAGAATGATATTAGCTGTGGATCTGTCATATATGGCTTTTATTATGTTGAGATAGGTTCCCTCTATGCCCACTTTCTGGAGAGGTTTTATCAGAAATGGGTGTTGAATTTTGTCAAAAGCTTTTCTGGATATATTGAGAGGATCATATGGTTTTTATTTTTGGTTTGTTGATGTGGTTTATCAGATTGATTGGTTTGCAGATATTGAAGGATCCTTGCATCCCGGGGATAAATCCTACTTGATCATGGTGTATGATCTTTTTAATGTATATTTGGATGCAATTTGCTAATATTTTGTTGAGGATTTTTGCATCTATGTTCATTAGTGATATTTTATTTTTCTGTGATATCTTTGTCTGGTTTTGGTATCAGGGTGATGGTCACTTCATAGAACGTGTTTGGGAGTGTTCCTTCCTCTGCAATTTTTTGGAAGAGTTTCAGAAAGATATGTGTTAACTCTCTTCTCTGAATGTTTGATAGAATTCACCTGTGAAGCCATCAGGTTCTGGATTTTATTTTTTGGAAGTTTCTCAATCACATTTTCAATTTCAGTGCTTGTGACTGGTCTATTCATATTTTCTATTTCTTTCTTTCTTCCTGGCTCAGTCTTGGTATCATTGTGGTTTTGATTTGTATTTCCCTAATGATTAGTGATGTTAAACATCTTTTCATGTACTCATTGGCCATTTTGTCTTGACTTCTTTTGGATTATTTTTTTTGGGGTCTCTTTTTAGGGTTGCACTTGTGGCATATGGAGGTCCCCAGGCTAGGGGTCAAGTCAGAGCTGCATCTGCTGACCTACACCACAGCTCAGCAACGTGGGATTTGAGCTGCATCTGCAAGCTACACCACAGCTCACAGCAACACGGATCCTTAACCCACTAAGCAAGGCCAGGGATTGAACCCGCATCCTCATGCATACTAGTCAGGTCTGTTAACTGCTGAGCCACGATGGGAACTCCTGGACTATCTTTATCACTCCATTTGTCTTCTACTAGTTTAGGTTGTTATACATCCTGTTTCTATTCTTTTAGTGATTATGCTAGAAATTACAACACGAATCCTGGGTCTTGGAGGTACCAAGGTAGCTAAAGCATCTAACAGTATATGATACCTACAGAGGTGCCTAAGACATTCAAATCTGTTCAATAGTTATAGAGCAATGACTAATTGTAAGACCTTGGCTGTCCTTGCTAGACTACAACAATGAGTCAAGTATAGGCTCCTTACTGTCTAATAACAAAAATCATTCATTCCACCATTGTATACATTCTACATGTTAGTGCTGGACACATACACTAATCACTACAATGTAAGACAGACTGTGGTAAGTGAAATAAAGAGTCACAACGCAGTGTCATTAGGGTTTCAGAGAAAGAAAATATTACACCAAGTTAAACGGATCAAGGGAATCAGGAAAGGAAGTAGTGTGACATAGTGAACAGGACATGTGTTCTGGAGTTTGTCAAAGCTGGATTAAAAATTGGCTGTGCAACTTCAGACAAGTACTGTAACCCCACTAAACCTCTGTATCTCCATCCTCTCATCCTGGTCCACAGTAAATGCTCCATATGTGAAAGTGTCTTTCCTCCATCCTTCCTCCTTCCTAATTCCCCTCTTCCTTCTCTTTCTCACCCTCTTTCCTTCATTCTTTCAGTCTTGCCCAGAGTCTCCCTCAGTGCTTCTCCTCCTTCTGGAATGATTTTCACAATCATGGCTGATTCCTGAGCATTACCTGAAGTGATGGAGAGGAAATAGAGGAAGAGGGGGGAGAGAAAAGGTAGAGGGAAAAGAAGGAGGGAAGAAGTGAGAAGAGTGGAATAAAAAGACCGTGTGTGGGAGATGTGAAATACAAATATTCATGACCCCTGGAATGAGGCTATGGTCCTAAGAGTCCCTCTGAGGCCCAGCTTCCAATCAGAGGAGGCTCTCCATCTGTCTCTTCTTTTCTGGACTTGTATGACCATCGATATCTTCTTTCCTGGCCCTCTACTCTCCACCCTCTACAATCTTTTCCACTGCCTGTGCCCAGAAGAGTCTTTCAAATGCATCTTTTATTACAGCCCTCTCCTGCTCAAAAATAGTCAGTGGTTTTTCACTGCCTACTCCATGAAGTACAAATATGTTATCCTGACTCTAACTCTACCATCTCATCCCCTACTCTTCCTCTTGGTCAAGCTCATATTCCAGGCAGTCTATTCACTGAACAAATGTGAAGGGTAGTCTTCTACTCTCTGACCTCCACTCTAGTACCTCCACTGGAAAGATTCCCTGGTCACTCTTCCTGGACCATCCATGGACAACCCCTCCTTTGAGATATTGCTCAGGCCATACCTTCTCTGCAACATTTTCCAGGCAACCCAAGACTACAACATCTCTGAAAGTCCAGAGCACTTTGTAAAAATTGGTTGGATATCAGCCTTTATACCCTTTGCTTCCTCCACCCAATAAGCTCCATGAAAATAGGAGCTATGTCTTGTCTCTGTCATATTGTATTTCTCGCAAGGCCAGGTTTGACCCTAAATTGTTGATTCTTCCAGATTTCTTCTCCTCAGAAAAGACCTTTAGGTCCACCTCTTGTTCTTTTTTCTCCCTCCTGGACATTTTTTTTGGTATGCCTGCCTCCTTTTTCTGGCTTATGAGACTACAAAACGTAGAACATAATTTGGGAGTCAGACCAGATCTGCTACTTAACTTGCTTTGTGACCTCGTGCAAGTAAATCACTACTATTTCCTACCTGCCCTTGAGCAAGTAAGTCATTCACCTTACACCACTGTAGAACAGAGCTCTCAAGACCATTCTGAAAATGGAAGAGGAAAGAAAATCCTCAACAGAGGTTCCTTTTCTTTCTTTCTGTTATAGAAATTGACATTACCAAGACATGTGATCAACAGAAGAGTGACCACCCCTTCTGAGACAGGCACCCTGGACTCTGATTTCATTGCACTGTCAGGAAGAATAATGAGTACCTCAGTTCTAGAAAATGAGACAAATAGAGACTTTGATGCCTTCCCAGCATCCTTACAGGTCCCTTCAAGGCATCATTCACTACACCCTCTCCTTCCCCCTCTACATCCAATCAACTACCAAACCCTGAAAATTCTGCCTCTGTAGTATCTTTCAAATTGGTTTGAGAAATAGTAGTCTATTTCAGGTTCCCACTGCCCCTCATCTAAGTCACTGCAACTCTTAGCTGGCCTCCCCGCCTGCAGGTCCTCCTGCTCCCACAGCAATCCCAAATGACCTTTCCTGATATACAGATAGGATCATGCTACTCCTCTACTTAAGAACCATCACTGGCTTCTAATTCTCTTCAGCATCAAACCTGATCCTCCCCCAGTTTCCTTCCCAGCATCATCTCCTGTTCCATGGCTTACTGTGTTCCCTGTACTTTTGCAAGTTACGGTGTTACTCACGGGCCTTGGACTCTTCCATCTCCAGGCCTCAGCTGGAGCTCTTCCTTGTGCGTGGGTGGCACTTCTGCCACTAATTCATCTGCCAGAATCCTACTCTTCCTCCAAAATTCAATTTAAATCTTACCTTCTATAAGAAGCCTTTCTAGGTTGCCCAGGAGTAGGGAATGGTCTCCTCTGGTTCCCACAGAATGACATTTCAACCCTGACTGTATTGTCCTCATGCTCTGGGATGTATCTGTTATTTATGGTATCCATATGCCCCACTAGACTCTGAGTTTCTGGAAGGCAAGAGTTTTATTTTCTCATATATTACTATGACTTAAAATTAATTAATCAGACACAAATGCTTAAAATAGTTCTCGGCTCATAATAAAGACTCAACAAACGCTGCCTACTTTTTCCCCCAAAGCTTGGAGTGGACATACATGCTCTCTGAGCCTCAGTTTCTTCACATACAAAATGGAGATAATAAAAATTATCTACCTCTCAGGGTCATGAGAGGATTAAATGAGACATCACACATTAAGGGCTGAACAGAGTGCTTGCTGATGAGAAATGATATCAATGACCATTATTTTCTTTTTGCTTTTTTAGGGCCATACCTGTGGCATATGGAGGTTCCCAGCTAGGGGTCAAATCAGGTGCAGCTGCAGGCCTACACCACAGCCACGCAGGATCCTTTAACCCACCAAGCAAGGCCAGGGATTAAATCCACATCCTCAGTCGGATTCTTAACCCACTGAGCCACAATGGGAACTCCTAAGGAAGGAGTTCTTAATGCTGACCAGAAAATAAGCAAAGCTATCATCAAGGAGGTATCATCTGAGCTAAGCCTTGAAGGATGAGAGAATTCTAATAGGCAGAAAGTTGGGGAGAGAGTAGTCAGATTAAGGGAACAGCATCATCAAAGGCATGGAGATGTGAATTTGCATGGGTTGAGGGCATGGGGAATAGACTAAGGTGGCTCCGTTCACCATTCTTCACCATTCTTCAGCCATTTGCACCCCACCTTCTGGTTCTTTCTACAGCTGAGTACCACATAGGCTATTATTACCTAGCATATTTTCCCCCAAGTTGACTCATTCCTGTAACCTAAATTAATATTTATATCACTACCATGAATTCATTTTTATTCACAGCACAGTAAAATAACTTTCCATATACAAGCTACTTCAGATCACCCAGTGTCCTTACAGTGGGTGGGGACCTCATGCTAGATCATAAAGGATGTGAGTGCAGATGCCTCTGAGAGATGAGGCTGGGAAGGTGTGTGGGACAGGTCTATGGAGGGCCTTAAATGCCAGGCTAACATGTTCAGATTTTATCCTGTCAGCAGTGAGCAAATATTGAAGGTTTCAAAAGAAGAAAACAACATTATGACTGTACTTTAAAAATATATCTGGCAGAAGCATGGAAAATAGACTGGAGGGGAAAAGACCAGCAGACAAGAATAGACAAAAGACTGCAGTCCAGACTAGAGGAGATCAAGTTCTGGACCACAAGAATGGCAATGGAGACAGAGGCAAGAGGATGAATGGGAGACTATATATATATATATATATATATATAGGAAAGGGAGAGGAGTTAAAGATAGCTCCAAATATTGAAACTGTGACATTTATCCTGAGGCCTGAAATAGGAATAGGAACTAGCCAGGTGAAGAACTAAGGAGAGTCACAGAAGCCCAGAGGCTAGAAGGCAGAATGAGTTGAAGAAACTGACAGAAGAATAGGATTGTGGGATGCAGAGAATCAGGGGGTGCCCAGGTCTCCCATCACCAAGGACCTTCGAAACCAAGGTTATGAGACTAGACTTGATCCTAAGAGCCATATGAAGCCATGTTGAATTATTAAATTACCATTTACTTCCATAGGTTCTTATAGATATCATTTATTTATTTGTTTGTTTGTTTATTTGTTTGTTTTTGCTTTTTAGGGCCGCACCCGTGGCATATGGAGGTTCCCAGGCTGGGGGTCCAATTGGAGCTATAGCTGCCAGCCTCTACCATGTCCATAGCAACATCAGATCCAAGCCACATCTGTGACCTACACCACAGCTCAGAGTAAGGCCAGATCCTTAACCCACTGAGTGAAGTCAGGGATTGATTCTACAACCTCATGGTTCCTAGTTGGATTTGTTTTTGATGCACCACGACAGGAACTCCCCTCTTTAATTATTTTTCCTTTCCTTTTGTCTTTTTTTTTTTTTTTTTTTTTTGCTGAGCCTACAGCTTGTGGAAGTTCCCTGGCTAGTAATCTTGAGGCTGCACAGGTTTAAAAAGTTTTTTTTAAGTCAGGACAAAGGGTAGAGAGGGACATTACATAATGATAAAAGTGTCAATTCACCAAGACAAAACTATTTTAAATGTGTATACATCTAAAAAAGATATAATAAAAAAAGAAAGGAATCTGACTAGGAACCATGAGGTTGTGGGTTTGACCCCTATCCTTGTTCAGTCGGTAAAAGACACGGTGTTGCCATGAGCTGTAGTATAGGTCACAGACCCAGTTTGGATCAGGCATTGCTGTGGCTGTGGTGTAGGCTGGCAGCTGTAGCTCTGATTCTACCCCTAGCCTGGGAACCTCCATATGCCACAGGTGTGGCCCTAAAAAAGCAAAAAAGAAAAAAAAAGAAAAAAAAAGACATAATAAATGTGTATACATCTAATAATAGAGCTTCAAAAGATATGAAGTGGAAACTGACAGAATTGAAAAGAAAAATAGACAAATTAACAATTATATTTGAAGACTTCTTTGAAAACCACAAACAACTAAAACTCACCCAAAATGAAATAGATAACCTATAACTATTAATTAAATTAAATTTTAATTTTGGAAGGTTATAAACCTTCCAAAACAGAAATCTGCTGGCCCAGATGGTTTCAATGGCAAATTCTTCCAAACATTTTAAAGATGATCTATCACAGATTTTACACAATCTTTTCCAAAAAATAGAAGAGGAAGGAACACTTGCCAACTCATTTATGAGGCCAGACCATGATACCAAAACCAGACAAAATCGTACAAAAAAGAAAACTACAGGCCAAAATCCCTTATGAATATAAATGTAAAAAACCTCACAAAATAATAGCAAATCCAATCCAGTAATATATTACAAAGAATAATATACTATGACCAAGTGGGCCTTATCCCAGGAATGCAAGCGTAAATATCTGAAAATCAATCGATATAAACTACCGTCTTACCACGTAAAGGAGAAAAAAAACACATGATTACATCAGTTGATGTCAAAAAAGCATTTGACACACTTTAATCCATGAGAAAACCTCTCAACAAACTAGGAATAGAAAGCAAATTTCTCAACTTGATAAAGAGCATCTACCAAAAAACTGCAACAAACATCATAATTGGTGAGAGAGGAGTTCCCATCATAGCTCAGTGGAAACGAATCTGACTAGTATCCATGAGGACACAGGGTCGATCCCTGGCCTCGCTCAGTTGGTTAAGGATCCAGCATTGCCGTGAGCTGTGGTATAGGTCGCAGACACAGCTTGGATCTGGTGTTGCTGTGGCTGTGGCATAGGCTGGTGGCTACAGCTCCAATTCAAACGCTAGCCTGGGAACCTCCAAATGCCAAGGGTATGGCCCTTAAAAAAAAGACAAAAAAAAAATTGGTGAAAGACTTAAACCTTTCTCCCTAAGATGGGGAGAAAAGCAAGGATATTCACTCTCACCATCTGTATTCAACACCACACTAGAAGTCCTAGCAAATGCAATAAGGCAAGAAGAAAGAAAGAAAGGCATAAGGATTGAAAAGTAAGAAATAAAACTGTCCTAATTCACAGACGAGGTGATCATCTGTGTAGAAAACCCCATTAAATTAAATATTTTTAAAGTCTATTTTTAAAATCTACTTTTTAAAAATTCCTCTAAGAACTAACAAATGAAGTTAACAAAGTCACAGGATGCAAGATCTCATATAAAAATTGACCACATTTCTATATACCAGCAGAGAACAGTTGAAAATAGAAATTGTAAAAAAATACCATTTTAATGCCTCAAAAAGATATTTATGAATAGATTTAATAAAACCAGTACAGCATCTGTAGGCTGAAAATCATAAAATGTTAATAAATAAAGTTAAAGATCTAAATAGTTAGAGACATACTGTGTTCATGGATTGGAAGATGGTAAAGATAAAGATGCCAGTTTTCCCCAAAATTGATCTATAAATATAACACAACTCAAATAAAAATCCAAGCAGGGTATATTAGATAACAGTTTTTCCTAAACACTAAATTTCTCAAATTTGATAATAGCACTGTGGCTGCTATCAGGGAAAAGAATGCCTTCGTTTGTAGAAAATACACAGTTATTTAAGAGCAAAGCATTGTGGTCTCTGCAATGAATTCTCAAATACAAACATATATGTATATACTTATATTTAGAAAGAAATCAAATGTAAAAATGTTAACAATGGGTAGATCTAGGTGAACGTTACATGGGATTTTATTTAAGTATTCTTATAAATTTTTTGTCAATCTAAACTTTTTTTTTTTTTTTTTTTTTTTTTTTTTTTTTTTTTTTTTTTGTCTTTGCTATTTCTTGGGCCGCTCCCGCGGCATATGGAGGTTCCCAGGCTAGGGGTCGAATCGGAGCTGTAGCCACTGGCCTACACCAGAGCCACAGCAACGTAGGATCCGAGCCGCGTCTGCAACCTACACCACAGCTCACGGCAACGCCGGATCATTAACCCACTGAGCAAGGGCAGGGACCGAACCCGCAACCTCATGGTTCCTAGTCGGATTCGTTAACCACTGCGCCACCACGGGAACTCCTAAACTTTTTTCAAAATAGAAAGTTTAGTTCAGGAGTTCCTGTCATGGCGCAGTGGTTAATGAATCCAATTAGCATCCATGAGGACGTGGGTTCTATCCTTGGCCTTGCTCACTAGGTTAAGGATCTGGTGTTGCTGCAAGTTGTGGTGTAGGTTGCAGACACGGCTCAGATCCCGCATTGCTGTGGCTCTGGCATAGGCCAGCAGCTACAGGTCCGATTTGACCCCTAGCCTGGGAACCTCCATATGCCATGGATGGGGCCCTAAAAAGACAAAAAAAAAGAAGAAGAAAGAAGAAGGAAGGAAGGAAAGAAAGAAAGAAAGAAAGAAAGAAAGAAAGAAAGAAAGAAAGAAAGAAAGAAAGAAAGAAAGAAAGAAAGAAAGAAAGAAAAATGGACTAAATACTTAGACACTTCACCAAAAAGGATATACAGAAGGCAGGTAAGCACATGAAAAGCTGTTAAGTATCATTAAGTATCAGGGAAATGCAAATAAAAATTAAGATGAGCTATCATGCTGCACATCTATTAGAATGGCTTAGTCACCTTCAGTACAAAACTAAATTAGGATCCTACCTTATGTGATCTTCCTTCTTGATAATCCACTCCAAAACTCAATGGAACACGGACAAAAGACGGAAAAATCTTCTGGTCCCAAGGCCATAATATCTAAGGGAGGGCCACATATATACATACACAAATGGTTGTTCTTCTTTATTCTTGCCTCAGATACTCTTGCTTTTTCTCACAGAACTCCTTCTTCCATGGTTAGGCTCTTCCATGTTTGGCCTCTGTTTCTCCTATCTCATTAAATCCCACTTCTGTCACCATGAGTGATACTGATGATATTCAAACAGGCTGGGTCTGGCAGGATTGCTCTCAATGGACACTTAGGGTTTTCTGAGGTGCCACACCTGCAGTTCTAATAGATTCCACAATAGGGATGGTGTTTATCAAAGTATGGCTCCTGGCAGATTACCTTGAGGACTGGTGGATAATTGAAAATGATATAAGGCATGCAATTAACCCACCTATGCTCTTTATCTTTTATTTTTTTGGTCTTTTTTTGTCCTTTTAGGGCCATACCCATGGCATATGGAAGGCTCATCACTATACCACCAACGCACCATCCCATGGCATATGGTGGTTCCCAGGCTAGAGGTCCAATCGGAGTTGTAGCTACTGGCCTACGTCACAGTAACGAGGGATCTGAGCCGCATCTGCGACCTACACCACAGCTCACAGCAATGCCAGATCCTTAACCCATTGAGTGAGGCCAGGGATCAAGACCACGTCCTCATGGGTACTAGTTGGGTTCATTAACTATTGATCCACGATGGGAACTCCTATCTTTTAATTTAATTTTTTTTTCTTTTTACAGCTGCCCCTGCAGCATATGGAAGTTCCCAGGTTAGGTGTTGAATCAGAGCTGCAGCTTCTGGCCTGCACCACAGCCACAGCAACGTGGGATCCCAGCCACATCTGCAACCTACACCACAGATCACAACAACACCAGATCCTTGACCCCAGCTGAGGGCCTGCTCTGAGAACATCATGGTTCTGCTGTTTCTTCAGTTAAGCTCTCAGCCATCAAGTGGCCTAGATCCAGGGACTCAGAGGTTAACCCAGGCTACAGCAGAGCCAAGAAGGGTGTGGGGTGGGGGAATTGGGAGAGAAGAGTTTCACACCAACCTTGACCTTCACTACAGAGCAGAGATGGGGGTTATGAGAGGTGTATTAAACTTGAAGGCACGTGAAGGGCCTGAATCCTTTGTGTCCCCTCAGGAACTATTCCCATTATCCTGATACCCTACTTTCTGGTGTTCACTAAGTTCTGGCTGGTGTCCGTGTTTGCCTTAGCCTGGCTCTTCTATGATTGGAACACTCCCAGTCAAGGTAAGAAACAGGGGAAGAGTGGTGGACCCTGTGTGTGTCAAGGCTGGAACCACAGGGACGAGGGGTGGAAGGAGAGAGAGGGAGAAGAGGAGTGGGGGAGAGGAAAGAAGGGGAAAAGGAAAGGAATGGAGGGCAGGGAGGTGAAGAGAGGAAGAGAGGGGAAGGAGCAAAGGAGAGTAGAGAGAAGGGGAGGGAGAGGGAGGGCAAAGCTCAGTGGGTCAGTGGGGGAATAGATGTCTCCACCAGACACCCAGGAAGAATTAAGCAGCTGCTTTCCAGGAAGGTGCCTCCAGCCTCAAGCGATTTCTCTCTCATCTTTCCAGCTGCAGAGGTTTCCTGTGTCTTCTTGCAGGTTGGAATCAGGGACCGTACCTATAGCTCTAGGCCCTAGAAATATTGGAAGTGTGAGAAGGAAGCCCCTCCTGTGACCTGAAGACTTTAAGAAAAATACTTCCCCTCCTAGAGAAGTAGAGGGCTTGGCAAGATCTTACGTGCTCTTCCCTCCTTACCTTCTGTACCCACAGGTGGTAGGCGTTCAGATTGGATACGGAACTGGACCCTCTGGAAGTACTTCCGAAATTACTTCCCAGTAAAGGTGACTATCCTTTCTCTGGGTGCCCTTGGTCCCCATCACCCAGACGTGTCACTCCCCGCTCAGCTCCATATTTTCAACGGCTTTGGTGGCCAGCAGTGGAAGGCAAGGGCCAGAAGTAGAGCCCAAGATGGATGGGCAGGAGGGGAGATGAATGGATAGCAGCCTTGCCTCACGGTAGCAAACCCAGGTCAGCCTCTCTGAGTGTCACGACCCCTGGCATGTGGACTTCCGTAGTGTAATGGTCATCACACTTGCATAACAACCCCTGGCAATCCTATGACAGTGACAGTATCCAACAAATAGGGACTTGGAGCTCCCCAAGTGAAACACAGTCTACCTGCTGGGATCTGAATCCACATGTTCTCTCGTCCTTCTGCCCACTGTTCTGACTCAATCTCCCTCTAACAGCTGGTGAAGACTCATGACCTCTCTCCCAAACGCAACTATATCATTGCCAACCACCCCCATGGCATTGTCTCTTATGGCATCTTCGTCAACTTTGCCACTGAGGCCACTGGCTTTGCTCAGCTTTTCCCAGACATCACTCCTTATGTAGGGACCTTGGAAGTGACCTTCTGGATCCCAATTTTGCGAGAATATGTCATGTCGATGGGTGAGTATAAGAAATCATTCCATTCTCTGACCTACCTCGGGGCTCCAACTCCAATAAGCCCTGACAGTCAGTCCAATGTTCACTCCCTGCTGGAAGAGGACTTCATAGAAAATGAGTCCAGAAAAAACTGGTCCAGTAACAGGAGTATGTGGCCAAGCCTCAGGTTCTATCCAAGATCTGGGGAGCAAGGTTTGATTAGGCAGTGGGTAAGTTATGGGCATTTGTAAGCATCGCCAAGAATCCTTCCAGAGGAGGAAGAGGAAGCCTGGAAGAGGGAGTATCAAAGCCAAAGTAGAAAGCAGAAGGCAAAAGCCAAAAATCAAAACTAAATGTAGGGAAAATCAGGCCTGAACGGGACAGCTCAGATGAACTTTGCCAGATGCTTCCTGCGATGTCGGGTGGCTTCTTTTGGCCAGTCATTTATGTAGCAGCTCTCATCCTAGGGCATCTCAAAGACACTTTTAAGTCATTCATTCTGGCTGTTACCCTCCTGGTCCATGACCTTCATCTCCTGAGAACCCCTTTGAATGTGTATAAGACATCACAGGATAAAGGAGAGGCATCCATCAGAATCCAGGACAACTTCCCCATGCCAGGCTTTAAGCCAGGGTACTATGACAAATGTCTTTCTCTCTGGATGGACATCCACCCTTCTGGACACCAGAAAACAACTGAGGCCAAACACTAAAAGGTAATATACATTTATATCTGGAGGGGCTAGGTGGTACCATTAGAGTCCCAGAAGATGGTTCTGCTCCTCTCTGAGGTTGGCATGAACCTGGAGCAGCAGTATCTCAATGACAGTGGCCTGGAGGCAATTTCTGCCATCCTAGGAGATAAGCACAGGGCAAAGATAGGAAGCAGAAGTGAGGAAAGACTCCATGACTGCTGTTGAGCAACAGGATGCCATCATCATTCCTTTTGGCTTGGACTGGATCTTGGGTCTGCCTACTCTCCAGAAATCCCACCCAATGGCTTCCTTTTACCAGGTTGTTCAAGGAAGAGACAGGCTGGTAGTGGCTATTCCTGATTACCTTTAGGGAAGAGAACTCTGGAGAGTCTCCAGTGCTATCAGCCTGGGGAGAGTGGAAGATGGCTGTGGTTCAGTGGGTATAGAGGGAAGGGATGGGTTTAAATACTCTAGAGAGAAGAAAAAGTAGGCAGAAGAATTCAATGTAGCCCCAACTATAGTAGCACAGACACCCCACCCCCACCCCCCACCCCAAGGCCAGCAGCTGACTCTAAGGACTGACCTGAGGCTAGGGCTAACCCAAGACGTGGAGGTCAAACACAGCAGAGTGGAAACAACAGTCATGAGACAGAAGAACTGTCTTCAGCAGGAAGAACCCAGAAGAAGTCACTTACCCCCTCAACCCTTAGGCACCAAGTTTGTTATGCTAATTGACTCTTTGGTTTCACAGGTGTGTGCCCAGTGAGTGAGTTGTCCTTGAAGTATTTGCTGACCCAGAGAGGCTCAGGCAATGCTGTGGTGGTTGTGGTGGGTGGAGCTGCTGAAGCCCTCTTATGCCGGCCGGGAGCCTCTACCATTCTCCTTAAACCACGTAAAGGTTTTGTAAGGTTGGCACTGGAGACAGGGTAGGTCCCTGCATTCTGGTGCCTTCTTGTCACGGCACCATGGGGCCTCTGTAGCTCCTCTCCAGAATGGTGCCCTCTCTTGAAAACTTGTGAGAGGGGATTCCTTCTTCACTCTGATTGCTTCTCTCTACACTCCCACGTTGTGCCTTAAGGGTGTTTGGGCCTCCAGACATATTCTGGTGGGTACTTTTTAAACCTGAACTTGGAGAAAGAACATTAAAAGACCCATTAGCCTGGTAGGCTGTGGGTCTGGGGAAGGGAGGCTCCAGTCTAGATAAACCCATTAACTGAGAGGCCCAGAGAATCTACCTAAGGCAAGGAAGGCACTAGGCTTCATGCCGAGGGGACTGCAAAGATGAATAAGACATGGTGACAGCCCCCAGAGAGCCTATAATCTGGTTTGAAAAATAAAATATCTTGGAGTTCCCACTGTGGTGTACTGGTTTAATGATCCAGCTTGTCTCTGTGGAGGTGCAAGTTTGATCCCCAGCCCAGCAAAGTGGTTAGGGATCTGGCATTGCTGCAGCTGTGGTGTAGGTCAAAGCTGTGGCTTAGATTCAATCCCTGGACCAGGAACTTCCATATGCTCCAGTGACGGCCGAAAAAAAAAAAAAAAGAAATAGAATGCCTTCATTTAGCAGTTATTGAGCAGCTACTTGTGTAAGGCATTGAGGATATAAAAATAAATAAGACTTGGTCCTTGCCTTTAAGGAACTCACAGTCCAGTGGAAGACAGACATATTCATATACAGGACAGAATAGACCCAGAAGCCAACCACTTACCATCTTAACTATCACCCCCTGGTTTACCACCCCACCATCTCTCCCCTGGATTATTACAATAGTCTCCTAAGTGCTCTCCTTGCTTCTTCCTTTGCTCTTTTACGTCCAGCTATCTATTCTCATCCATAGCCAGGATGACCATATTAAATGTACGTCTGATCATGGCACTACTCCAAATGCTCCAATAGCTCCCATTCCACTCTGAGCAAAACCAAAGTCTTTACAAGGGTCTGAAAGACCCTTAAGGATCTGGTCCTTAACCATCTCTCCAATGTCATCACCCAGGGCTCTCCACCTTGCTCACTCCATTAGGGCTACACTGGCCTCCTTGCTATCCCTCAAACAAGCCACATGCTCCTCCCTTAGGGCCTTTGCTCTAGCCGTCCCCTCTGCCTGGGACATTATTCTTCCAAATAACTGTTTGGCTCATTCCTTTACCTCCTCCAGGTCTTTGCTCAAATGTCTCTTCTCAATAAGGTCTGTCCTGACCATCCTGCTCTCTGTTTTGCTCATTGCACTTATCATCTTCATATATATCATCAATTTTATTTCTTTATATATCTGTTTTTTTATTTGTTCATTATTATTGTTTATTAAGAAAAGGTAAAGTCTTCCCTTAAGAAAAGGTAAACTCCACGAGGACAGAGATATTTTTTAATCCATTGTGTTCACTGATATATCCCCATGACTTAAAAAAGTGCTGGCACATAGAACTCAATAAATATTCATTGAATGAAAGATATATCATAAATGACATATGTACAAAACACTATGGGAGCACAAACTGATGGAAAGATTTTAACCCAGAGTAGAAGTTTCATAAGTGGTGATATCTGAACTGTGAATTGAAATATTAGTAGGACCAAAAGGGACAAACTCAGGCATTCAGTGAGGGCCTACAATGACATTCATGTCAGGTACTATGCCAGGTCTTAGGGGTTCAAAGACCAATAAGACATAGTTCCCACTTTTGATTGACTTGCTGTCTCCTGGGACCAGCCAGGCAAGGAGATGACTGTAGTGCAGAGTTGGGGTAGTGTTAGCGTAGAAAAGAGCTAAGCACTAGGTATGGGAGGTGGGAGTCAGAGGAACTGGAGGGAGTCAAAGAATGGGAGGTGGTTCAAGGGAACAAAATTGGAGCTGAGTCTTAAAGGGCGAAATAGAACTAGCCACGTGAAGACAGAGGGAAGGCACTTCTGGCAGAGAGAGCAGGATGTACAAAGATGTACAGATGAGAGAGAACTTGGCACACTTAGTATGGCCAAGATTGTGGTGAAAGGCTGGAGAGAGGGGGAGCTAGCCAGGCAGGCAGGGAGAGAGCACAAAAGCCATGCTAAGCAGCGTGGTACAAAGTGAGGAGCTCTGGGCAGAGCTCTAATGAGAGGCATGACATGTCCAGATATGCAGTTTAGAAGATCACTCTGGCTGCTGACTGCAATAAAGGCAATTAGATTTCCTGAAATTAGATTCTTCCCATCACAGGACAAGGTGCAGCACCTTCTCTAAAAGGGTTCGGTTGGGAGGGTGGAGCAGAGCTGGAGATGCTTTGGTGCTTGGGTCCTTGTCCTATAATGGGGAGATTGGAAAGGGTTTCACAGGGTGGGGGCAGTGGCAGGGAGCTTCCTGGGAGAACTCACATTTCTGCCTGTTTCTTTACAGATCATACCTTGTCCCTTCCTATTCCTTTGGAGAGAATGAGGTTCTCAATCAAGAGAGCTTCGCTGAGGGCTCGTGGAAAAGCTTCTTCCTAAAAATCTTACAGAAGGCACTAAAAAAATTCATGGGACTAACTTTCTGTATCTTCCATGGCCGGGGCCTTACTAAAGGATCCTGGGGCTTCCTGCCTTTCAATCGGCCCATTACCACTGTTGGTGAGCTTCCAGTATCTCAGCACCACTCTGGTCCTTGATTTCCTCCACCCAGGTCATTCATCAAGTTCCAGGAGACCCAGCACACAGCTGGGATGTACAATGGGAATTCCAGTGGTTGTGGTTGAGGGCAGGATGGGGAGGATAACTAAGGAGATAAAAGTCATGGCCATTCACTGGTGGGCCAGAGTTCAACAGCTGCCGTGACAGCATCATTATTCACACACATTCCCTCAGCACAATCCTGAGTTTACTTCCATTCTCCTGAACATCTGTGAGATTAGGTACTTGGAGAACATGGTACAGAATAGGGTTGGAGCAGAGGGAAAGGACAAAGGAAGGGGAGGGGACCCAGATCCTGAGTTAAACTATGTGGTTCCCTCTGAGGGATGGGTATTTGAGGTGGGGGGTGGGATCTGATGTTTGTCTCTCCTCCTTTCCCACAGTTGGGGAGCCCCTGCCAATTCCTAAGATTGAGAAGCCAACTAAGGAAACAGTGGACAAGTACCACGCACTCTACATCAGTGCCCTGCGCAAGCTATTTGACCAGCACAAAACTCAGTATGGCCTCTCTGAGACCCAAGAGCTGACAATCATATAACAGGAGCTGGATTCTCCATTATTAAACACCCAAAGTATTGTGGGATCCAAGTAAGGCCACGTAGGGGGAAGAATCTGGGGAGAGGGGAGGATCTCAGGGTTGAGTGAGCAGGTCAACAAGGCCAGAAAGTACTTAATGAATCAAGTTTAGGGGAAGGAACCAGTGGGACAGGGAAGACTGGGTAACAACCTAGTTTAGCAAGCAGAATCTTGTGAGCCCACAGATCTTTATGGCCCCCTGACTCCAGTCAATTCTGATCAGAGGAATAAGAAGCCAAAGAACACTGTGCACTTTCTTCCTGAGCTTTAGTGACACCATGACTATTAAGGTTGAGGCATAGAAGCCTTGTTGAGAACAAGGGTGGTTTGTTTCCTCCTCAGTCCTTTCCTTACAATTTGGGGGACACCACAAAGTAAACCAGGGACCTGAACTGTGCTTCCCTGATCCAAGTGGACTAGATTCCCTCAGCTGTGATGCAGTGGCAAAAACCTTATTAAAAATATTTATGCTATCTTGGAGTTTTTGTCGTGGCTCAGCAGTAACGAACCCAACCAGTATCCATGAGGACGCATGTTCGATCCCTGGCCTTGCTCAGTGTGTTAAGGATCCAGCATTGCTGTGAGCTGTTGTGTAGGTTGAAGATGTGGCTCAGATCTGGCGTTGCTGTGGCTGTGGCATAGGCCAACAGCTGCAGCTCTGATTTGACCTGGCAACTCCCACATGCCGCGGGTGCAGAGCTAAAAAGCAAAAAAAAAAAAAAAAAAAAAAAAAAAAATGCTTTCTCTTCTATAAAAATAAAGCTCTAGATATATAAAATAGGATATGACTATTTTGTAATTACTGTGTGATTCACTAATGGGCTTCCTTCAAACCTGGCCAGAAAGCTGTTCTGTGGAAAGCAATTTTCTTCTTTCTCCACCCTTTATACTGCTCCTGGCCAAAAAGGTAAGAGGGAGTGGAACCAGAACTGCTGCCCAGTGTAAGAGACAGGAGAGAACCATGGGAACTGGCACAGGTCCCCCGGTGTAGCCCATCTCTGTTGATCCCACATAACCACCCTGGGTCAGGAGGGAGGGAGCCTACAGGACCATGTACCAGCTCTGAGTCGACTTTATGTCAAGAACCTACTGTATACCAGGGACTGCACCATCATTTTCACAACCTTTGTCTCTTAATGCCAACACCAGTCCCATGAGATTGCCATCATCTCTATTCCACAATAGCTAAAACTCACAGAAATTAAGTAACTTGCCCAAAGCCACAAGCGATCAAACACAGGTTTACTAATTCCATTCCAAAGCTCTTTCTAAAGGAAATATAGAACTACCATATGACCTAGCAATTCCACTCTTGGGCATATATCTGGACAAAACTTTCCTTGAAAAAGACCCATGCACCCATATGTTCATTGCAGCACTATTCACAACAGCCAAGACGTGGAAACAACCTAAATGTCCATCGACAGATGAATGGATTAAGAAGATGTGGTACAGGAGTTCCCATCGTGGCGCAGTGGTTGACGAATCCGACTAGGAACCATGAGGTTGTGGGTTCAATCCCTGACCTTGCTCAGTGGGTTGACGATCCGGCGTTGCCGTGAGCTGTGGTGTAGGTTGCAGACGCGGCTCGGATCCCGCGTTGCTGTGGCTCTGGTGTAGGCTGGTGGCTACGGCTCTGATTGGACCCCTAGCCTGGGAACCTCCATATGCTGCGGGAGCGGCCCAAGAAATATCAAAAAGACAAAAAAATTAAAAAAAAGATGTGGTACATATACACAATGGAATACTACTCAGCCATAAAAAGAATAAAATAATACCATTTGCAGCAACATGGATGGAACTAGAGACTCTCATACTAAGCGAAGTAAATCAGAAAGACAATGACAAACACCACATGATATCACTTATATCGGCAATCTAATATATGGCACAAATGAACCTATCTCAGAAAAAAAATAAACTCATGGTCTTGGAGAATAGACTTGTGGTTGCCAAGGGGGAGGAGGAGGGAGTGGGATGGACTGAGAGTCTGGGGTTAATAGATGCAAGCTATTGCATTTGGAATGGATAAGCAATGAGATCCTGCTGTATAGCACTGGGAACTATATCTAGTCACTTGTGATTGAGCATAGTGGAGGATGATGTGAGAAAAAGAATGTATATATATGTATGTGTGACTGGGTCACTTTGCTGAACAGTAGAAAATTGACAACACTGTAAACCGACTATAACGGAAAAAATAAAAATCATTAAAAAAATTAACAAATTCGGAGGTTCCTGTTGTGGAGCAGCGGAAACGAATCCGACTAGGAACCATGAGGTTGCAGGTTCGATCCCTGGCCTCGCTCAGTGGGTTAAGGATCCAGCGTTGCCCTGAGCTGTGGTGTAGGTCACAGATGTGGCTCCGATCTGGCGTTGCTGTGGCTCTGGCATAGGCCAGCGACTATAGCTCTGATTAGACCTCTAGCCTGGGAACCTCCATATGCCATGGGTGCGGCCCTAAAAAGACAAAAGACGAAAAAATAAAATTAAAAAAAAATTAACAAATTTTTAAAAAAGCTTTTTCTTTTTTCCTTTTTCTTTTTCTTTTTCTTTTCTTTTTTTTCTTTTTCTTTTTTTTTTTTTTTTTGTCTTTTTGCCTTTTTCTAGGGCCACACCCGTGGCATATGGAGGTTCCCAGGCTAGGGGTCCAATTGGAGCTGTATCCACCAGCCTATGCCAGAGCCATAGCAACTCGGGATCCGAGCCGTGTCTGCAGCCTACACCACAGCTCACAGCAATACCAGATCCTTAACCCACTGAGCAAGGCCAGGGCTCAAACCCGCAACCTCATGGTTCCTAGTTGGATTTATTAACCACTAAACCATGACGGGAACTCCAAAAAATCTTCTTCTAATACACCAACCACCACACCTCCTGGAGACCTTATTTATCAGCTTCATTTTCCTACATGAGATCCCATGGCACCTTACTTAATTTATAAGTGCAGGTAAAAATGACATGGATTCTACTCAGCATGGTCCCAGGTTAGGCCTCAGAGAAAATAATGTGTTAATTCAATACACTTTTTATGTCAACAGAATGGAATTGAGTCGAGAAACAAACTCTACATCACTTATGGCCAATTGGTTTTTGCCAAGGGTGCCAAGATAATTCAAATGGGGGAAAGGAGAATAGTCTTTTCAATAAACGATGCAGGGAAACTGCATATTCACACAAAAAAGGATGAAGTTGGAATTCTACCTCATACCATATACAAAAATTGACTCACAAGGGATCAAAGACCTAAAATGAGAGCTAAAAAAAACTCTTAGAAGAAAATATAAGGTAGTTTGCTGGCCTTCAATTTGGCAATGGTATCTTAGATGTGACACCAAAAGCATGAACAACAAAAGGAAAAATAGATAAGTTGGACTTCATTAAGATTAAACACTTTGTAGAGGTCCCACTGTGGCACAACGGGATAGGCGCTGTCTCTGCAGCACCAGGACACAGGTTCAATCCTTGGCCCAGCAAAGTGGGTTAAAAGATCCAGCTTGCCGCAGCTGTGGCATAGGTGGAAACTGTGGCTCAGATCTGATCCCTGGCCTGGGAATTCCTTATGCCCCGGGGTGGATAAAAAAGTAAAAAAAAAAAAAAAGATTAAACACCTTTGTGTTTTGTGTCCTTCAAAGGACACTATCAAGGAAGTGAAAAGACAGCCCACAGAATAGAAGAAATTTGCAAATTATGTATCTGAAAAGAATCTTGTATCCAGAATATATAAATAATGTACAAAACTCAACAAAAAAAGACAGACAAACTAAAAATGGGTGAATGATTTGAATAGACACATTCCTCCAAAGAAGAAATACAAATGAAAAAGTGCTCAGTTCATCATTAGGGAAATGCAATACAAATCCACAAAAAGATATCATTTCATACCCCGTAGGATGTCTATCATAAAAAAGACAGACAGTAACAAGTATTGGTGAGGATACAGAGAAATTGGAATCCTTAAGACATTGCTGATGGGAATATAAAATGGTGCGACCTCTTCAGAAGAGTTTAGCAAACAAAATTATCATATGACCCAGCAGTTGCACTTGTATACATATACCCAAAGAATTGAAAACAACTGGTCACACAAAAATGTATATACAGATGAACATAGCAAAACTATTTACACAGGTTACTTCATTTTGTTGTGCCTCACAGATAATACATTTTTTACAAATTGAAAGTTTGTGGCAACCTTGTGTGGAGCAAATCTATCAGCATGATTTTATTTGCTCAATTTGTATCTCTGTGTCACATTTTGGTAATTCTTTTTTTTTTTTTTTTTTTTTGCTTTTTAGGGCCCACTCACGGCATATGGAAGTTCCCAGACTAGGGGTCCAATTGGAGCTACAGCTGCTGGCCTACACCCCAGCTCATGGCAACGTTGGATCCTTAACCCACTGATCAAGGCCAGGGATCGAACCTGCACCTCATGGATTCATTTCCACTGCTCCATGATGGGAACTCCCACATTTTGGTAATTCTTACAATACTTCAAACTTTTTCTTCCTTTCTTTCTTTCTTCTTCTTTTTTTTTTCCATGCCTGAGGCATGCATACATTCCAGGGCCGAGGATCTAACCCACACCACAACCGTGACAACATCAGATACTTAACCCACTGAGCCACCAGGGAACTCCTCAAACTTTTTCTTTATGATTATGTTTATCATGATGATCTGTAATTGTGATCTTTGACATTACTACCATGACATTTTGAAGCCTCAGATGATAGCATTTTTAGCAATAAAGTATTTCTTAATTAAGGTATGTACATTTTTTTAGACATAACACTATTGCACACTTAATTGACTACGGTATAGTATAAAGAAATTTTACACGCACTGGGAAACCAAAACATTCACATGACTTACCTTATTATGACATTTACTCTATTGTAGTGGTCTGGAATCAAACCCCAAACATCTCTGAGGTAACCCTCTAACGGCAAAAAAAAAAAAAAAAAAAAAAAAAAGGAAACAACCCATAGGTTCATCAGTTGATGGATGGAGAAAAAACATGTGGTATTGCTATATAATGAAATATTATTCAATCATAAAAGGAATGATACATGCCACAACAGAATGAATCTTTCAAACATTAAGCTAAGTGAAAGAAGCCAGAAACACAAGGCTATATGTTGTTTGATTCCATTTTTATGAAATATCCAGAAAAGGCAGGTATACGTACACAGAGAAAGAGACAGAAAGTAGATTAGTCATTGTCAGGGACTGGGAAAAGAGGTGACTGCTAACGGGTATTGGGTTTCTTTTTGAGGTGATGAAAATGTTCTGGAATTAGATAGTGGTGATGGCTGTACAACCTCATGAATGTACTAAAACCCACTAAAGAGTACACTTTAAAATGGTCAACTTTATGATATATTGTAACCGAGTCCAAGTTCATACCACTCACCATATGATGGGCCGGGGAGTTGAGAGACAAGGTGTTGAGGCAAGGAAAAGTGACTATATTCAGAAAGCTAGCAAACCAAGAAGATGGTAAACTAGTGTCCTAAAGAACCATCTTAATTCAGGGTAGAATCCAAGCTTCTTTTGTGCTGGGGAAGGAGGAAGCAGGAGGGGCCTAAGATCAGGAAGTGACATTTGGGTGCCAGCAGTCATCTAAGGAGGTTTGTGAAAACTCTTTGTTCAGTCAGCTGACTTTGGTTGACATGAGTCTGGGCACAATGTTCCTATAAATCTTCACAAGAAAATAGTTATTTTTTGTTCATACTTCCTTATCTCCCTGCAGGAGGCAAGTTTCAAATAAGGGGCTGTTTGCACAAATCTTAGCTGTAAGCAAAATTCTTCTAGTGATTAACGTGTCTACATGCAGGGCTAAGCAGAGGCTTATGACTCAGAGGTTAAAGCAACAGAAGATACAGATACATTACAGAGTCAGAGATGCCAAGATTCTTCTACAAACAAGAGACAGGCAGGGGATATGGTGGGGTACTGTCTGTCCCCAAGATGGCCCCATATGGTCCTGCTTGCTTACAATATGAATTATATCTCAAAGAAAAGTTAGCCTTTTAGTTTAAGGGGAAATGTGTGAGCTGCATTTAAAATTTCAAAAAAATAAAATAAAATTTCTCCTGCTGAATAGCATTGAGAACTATGTCTAGATACTCATGTTGCAACAGAAGAAAGGGTGGGGGAAAAACTGTAATTGCAATGTATACATGTAAGGATAACCTGACCCCCTTGCTGTATAGTGGGAAAATAAAAAAAAATAATAAATAAAATAAAATAAAATAAAATTTCAAAATCACAAAATTCCTATACGGCTCAATGGGTTAAGGATCTGGCATTGTCCCTGCTGTGGCTCAGGTCACTTCTGTGGCATGGGTTTGATCCCTGGCCCAGGAAACTCAACATGCCATGGATATGGCAAAAAAAAAATTTCAAAGTCACAATTTAAGGCACTTTAATACTTTTTATTTTGAAAGGATTGTAGATTCACAGGCACTTGCAAAAACAGTCCATCTGACCCTTTATCCAGCTTTCCACAATGGTGACATTTTATATAATCAGAGCACAATATCAAAACAGGAAATTGACACTGGTACAGTATTGTTAATTAGACTTCAGGCCTTATTTCATTTTCACCATTTTTATACACACTTATTTGTGTGTGAGTGCATATGTGTGCATGTATGTGTCTATACAATTTGATCCATATATAGATTTGTGTAACCCCATGACCATCATGATATAGAATTGTTTCATTACCGTAGAGGAACTCACTCATACTACACCTGTATAATCACACACTTCCACCTTCATCCCTGTCCCCTGGCAATCACTGATCTGTTCTCCATTTCTATTGCTTTGTCACTTCAAGGATATTACAGTCAGCCCTCTGTATCCAAGGCTACTGCTCTCACAGAGTCAACCACAGATCAAAAATATTTTCAGATCAGGAGTTCCTGTTGTGGAGCAGCGGAAATGACTCCGACTAGGAACCATGAGGTTGTGGGTTCGATCCCTGGCCTCGCTCAGTGGGTTAAGGATCTGGCATTGCTGTGAGCTGCAGTTAGGTCGCAGATGCGGCTTAGATCTGATGTTGCTGTGGCTGTGGTGTAGGCTGGCAGCTACATCTCCAATTCAGCCTGTAGCCTGGGAACATTCATTTGCCATGGGACTGGCCCTAAAAAGCAATATAGATATATATATTTTTTCAGATCAAAAATATTCCCAGCAACCATTTACATGGCATTTACATTGTACTAAGTGTTATAAGTAATCTAGAGATAATTTAAAATATGCAAGAATGGGACTTTAAAAATTTGTAGAGCAAAGGAAACTATCAACAAAACAAAAAGACAATCTACTGAATAGGAGAAAATATTTGCAAAAGCATTGACCCATAAAGGGTTAATATCTATATATAAACAGCTCATATAACTCGATATCAAAAAACCAAACAACCCAATTAAAAAATCAGCAGAAGGCGTTCCTGTCATGGCTCAGCAGCAACAAACCCAACTAGTATCCATGAGGACCTGGGTTCAATCCCTGGCTTCACTCAGTGAGTTAAGGATCTGGCGTTGCCATGAGCTGTGGTATAGATTGCAGACAAGGCTTGGATCCCACTATGCTGTGGCTGTGGTGTAGGCCAGCAGCTGCAGCTCTGATTCTACCCCTAGCCTGGGAACCTCCATATACTGCAGAAGCAGCCATTAAAAAAAAAAAAAAAAAAAAAAAGAGGTGATGTGTGTATATTTGTGTGTGTGTGTGTGTGTATACACACACATACTATAATGGAGTACTACTCAGCCACAGAAAAGAGTGACATTTTGCCATTTGCAACAATATGGATAGGTATTATTCTTGGAAAGATAAGTCAGACAGAGAAAGACAAATACAGTGTCTATAATCTAAATAAATAAAACAAACTGGTGAATATAACAAAAAAGAAATAAGACTCACAGATGCAGAGAACAAACTAGTGCTTACCAGTGGGGAGAGGGAAAGGGAAGGGGTAGGGGATTAAAAGTTACCAACTATTATGTATAAAATAAACTACAAGGATATACTTCACAGCCCAGGGAATATAGCCAAAATTTCTTAATAACCACAAATGGAACATAACCTTTAAAAGTTGTGAATCTCTATATTGTATGCCTGAAACTAATATATTATACATCACTATACCTCTAAAATAAATTAAGTTAAAAATATATATGGGGGGATGTGCACAGTTACATGCAAATACTACATCATTTTATATCTGTGGGGTGGGGTGTGGTGAGTGTGGGGGGATCCTGGAACCAATCTCCCTTGGATAAAGAGGGACAACTGTATACAAATGGAGTCACTCTGTATGTAATCTTTTGAAATTGGCTTTATTTCCACTGAGCATAATGCCCTTAAGATCCATTCAATCTGTCATGTACCAACAGTTCATTTCTTTTTATTGCTGACTAGTATTTCTTGGTCTGAATGTACTAAAGTTTATCTACTTAATGAAAAACATTTGGATCGTTTCCAGTTTTTGGCTATTACAAGTAAAGCTGCTATAAACATCCATGTACAAGTGTCTGTGTGAACATAAGTTTTGATTTTTCTGACATAAATGCCTGGGAGTGCAATTCATGGACCACATAGGTAATTACATGTTGCAGTTCCCATTGTGGCTCAACACTAACGATCCCAACTAGTATCCATGAGGACGAGGGTTCAATCCCTGGCCTCGCTCAGTGGGTTAAGGGTCTGGTGTTGCCATGAACTGTGGTGTAGGTCGCAGGTGCGGCTTCTATGTGGCTCTGCTGTGGCTGTGGCATAGGCTGGCGGCTACATTTCTGATTTGACCCCTAGCCTGGGAACTTCCATATGCCATGGGTGTGGCCCTAAAAAGACAAAAAAAAAAAAGTAATTGTGTATTTAGTCTTATGAAAAAAAAAAAACTGTCACACTATTTTCTAGAGTGGCTGTATCACTTCACATTCCCATTAGCAACATATGAGGGCTTAAGTTTCTCTCTGCATCTTAGCCAGTATCTTTGTATTGTCACTGCTTTTATTTTAGCCATTAAGGTACGTGTGTAGTGATATCTCATTGTAGTTTTCACTTGCCTTTGGCAGGGGAGGGGCAGGGATCAAGCTCAGCCTACTGATGATGATGCTGTTGACTAGAAATGCCGGGGGACATTCACCTGGGCTCACACTACTTGTCGGCAACTCCCCACAGACATTTCCCCCACTGAAGTCAATGTTGTGGCTGGACTGGTTCTTGTGGTTCTTATGATTGCAAGATGCACCTCAGCAACAACCATCAGGGAACTTTAAAAAAACAAGGTTCAGGAGTTCCCGTCGTGGCTCAGTGGTTAACAAACCGGACTAGCATCATGAGGACATGGTTTCGATCCCTGGCCTCCCTCTGTGGGTTAAGGATCTGGCATTGCTGTGAACTGTGGTGTAGGTCACAGACATGGCTTGAATCCCGCATTGCCTGCTGTGGCTGTGGTGTAGGCCAGCAGCTACAGCTCCATGTGCCTGGGAACTTCCATATGCCAGCGGCCCTAGAAAGACAAAAAGACAAAAATAAATAAATAAAAATAAAATTAAAAATAAAAAAACAGGGTTCATTACTCACAAATCCTGGACAGTACATGGCACACTGAGGGCCACACAGAGAGATGGTGAGGAGCAAGACCATGTAAACCTAGGGTTCTGCCTCTATTGGGGTCAAGGATGGAGTGCCCAGGATTTCACAGGTTCACTTTTTATTGGTGAATTTAAAACATAAAATGTGGAAATTAAAGCACAGGAAGGGAAAAGTAGGGTCATTCATACTATCAATTATCTAGGTCACCCAGACCTTTCTAAAAGGGGAACTTAGTGAGTGGGACAGCCTGGCTCTTTATCTCAAAGTGTAGCTGGCAATGTGTTTATTCGAGATGAATGTTTTTGAAATGGATCCCTCAGCAACCAAAAGCTTAATGACAGGCACTTATAATAATTTAAAAAAAAACTTTCAGGCTCTTACACTATAATCTTCCTAATGGCTGATGATGTTGAACATCTTTTCATGTGCTTATTTGCCATCTGTCTGTCCTCTTCAGTGAAATGTCTCTTTGCTTTTTTTTTGCTCATTTTCTAATTGGGTTGATTATATCTTTTCTGTTGAGAATTCTTTATTTATTCTAGATACTAGTCCTTTATTGGATATATGGTTTTAAGATGCTTTCTCCAAGTCTGAAGCTTGTCTTTTCATCATCTTAACAGGATCTTTTGCAGAGAAAATCTTTTCAGTTTTGGTGAAGTCTAATGTATCGAATATTTCTTTTATGAATTATATCAGTTTACAATTGCGGCTATAACAAATTACCAAAAACTTAGCGGCTTAAAACAACTAAGATATTATCTTACCAAAAGCCTGAAAAAGGGTCTCACCAGGTTAAAATCAAGGTGTTGGCAAGGTTTCATTTCTTCTGGAGGCTCCAGGGCTTCCCTTTTCCTGCTTCTAGAGGCTGTCCAAATTCCTTGGTTCATGACCCTCTTGCAGCAAAGTATCACTCTAACCCCTGATTCTGGCATTACATCTCTTTCTCTGACTCTTACCTTCCTGCCTCCCTCTTATAAGGACCCCTGTGCTTATATTGAGCCCACACAGATTACTCAGGATAATCTCTCCATCTCTTAATTTAATCACATCTGGAAAATCCTCAGCCTTACATAGGTACAAATTCACAAGTTCCAAGGATTAGGGCATGGACATTTTGGGGTTAACCCTTATTCAGCCTACTATGTGGGTCTTGTTTTTGGTGTCATGTCAAGAATCCTTCACCAAGCCCCCTAGATCCCCAAGATTTTCTCCCATAGGTTTTTTTCTGCAATTTTTTCTCATTTTACATTTAAGCCCATGATGCATTTTGAATTAATTTTTGTGTAAAGTGTGGGGGATTAATAATTTTTTGGTTATGTATAAAGTGCCATCCTGAGCAAATAGAACACTGTACTTACTCAGAGAAGGCTACCAAGATGGTTCATCTTCTGTAAGTGTTTTCACTGATAGTACCAGATCCAAAACAGAATCAGCACACATGCCAAAAAAGGAGAGTATAGAATAACATCACTTATGAACAAAGATGTAAACCTCTTAAATAAAATAAGAGTAAATTGGATTCAGAATTCCCTTAACAGAATGTTCCATCGACAAGAAAGTTTTATGCCAGGAATGCAAATATGACTAAATATTAGGAAATCTATTCTTATGACACAACATAGGTTAACAAAGAAAAAAACTGTATGATCATTTATATGTGCTTTAAAAGCATAAAGTAAAATTAAATGCCCATTCTTGAGTAAAAACTACTTAAAACCTAGTAATAGAAGACACTTCCATAATATAAATGGTATCTATCTCAGGTCAATAGCCAGCATCATACAATGAAATCCTATATATAAATCAGAAACAGGAGTTCCCGTCATGGCGCAGTGGTTAACGAATCCGACTAGGAACCATGAGGTTGAGGGTTCGGTCCCTGCCCTTGCTCAGTGGGTTAACGATCCAGCGTTGCCGTGAGCTGTGGTGTAGGTTGCAGACACGGCTTGGATCCAGCGTTGCTGTGGCTCTGGCGTAGGCTGGTGGCTGCAGCTCCGATTCAACCCCTAGCCTGGGAACCTCCATATGCCGCGGGAGTGGCCCAAGAAATAGCAAAAAAAAAAAAAAATCAGAAACAAGCCAAGAATGTCCTTTTATCAACACAGTTATTTACTACTATTTTTGGATTCCTGGCCAAAGCAATAATAAGTGAAACAGAATTGAGAAGAATGAACATGTGAAAGAAGGCAATAGAATTATGTTTAGAGATGATTCCATTCTTATAACAACTAAAATCCCCACCATAACACCCAAACAGCTATTTACACTAACACAACATCAATTAGTAATAAGCTGAGGTGTGGGTGAACAAGAAGAAGAATAAAAACAGGGTGAGAGGGGTAGGCAGGGATTTAGTTAAGGTCTTGGAGGTCATGGAAAGTATTTTGGATGCTATTCTGAGTGAGATGGGAAACCATTGAAAAGTTTTGAAAGAGGAAGTGACAATATCTGGTCCCCTTTATAACACTCTTCACTTTTTTAGGGGGAGGTCAATTTTCTTCAAATTTGAAAAAAGTTCACTTCCCCCAATATATAAGAAAAAAATGCCAAATCAATAATAATCAAGAAAGACTATAACTTAAAATTGAAATACGGTATTTTTACTTCATTAATGCCTAAGGAGTCAAGCTATAATTTTGACAAAACATTGTCTCTCTTAAGAACACATAAAAATAGTCAGAGTGGGAGATCAAAAGAAAACATTTCATCCTGAACAAAGTATACTTCTGTTTTAATAGCTATAGCAAGAGAACTTTTTGCTACAACATCAGATTTGGGGGAGGGGGTATCTACAGGTCCTGGCACAGAAGCATTGAAGAAATTCCTGGAGAAGTTAACTGAAATCATTGAAGAGGAAGGCTACTATTTCCAAACAGGTGTCTAATATCAATAAAGCTGGACCTTCTGTAATCTAATGCTGCCACAAATCTCCAGTGCCAAGAAATATAAATCAAGACCTGGCTATAAAGCCAAGGTGGTTAGATTGTCAAAGGAACTCAGCCATAAAGATTTTATTGAAATAGGAGAGCAAGGGGTCACAGTTCAAGTTGCCATAGAAATTATCCCAGTTCAAATATTTACTGTGTGTCAATACATAGCTCATCAACAACAAAAACTTTCGAGAAAGATGACCCTATTTTAAAATGCACTTGGAAGATTCTAAGAGTAATAAAGCACACCTATGTTTACCTGAGGAATATTTAGCAGAAAAATATGACATCTTCATTCCAAACTTCAAGGACTATATTTTATTTTTTAAAAAATTGAGATATACTTCAAAGACCACATAATTACCCTTTTACTTTTTTTTCTGGGGATGGGTGGAGGGGGCTGCTCCTGTGGCATATGGAGGGTCCCAGGCTAGGGGTCTAATCGGAGCTACAGCTGCCGGCCTACGCCACAGCCACAGCAATGCCAGATCCAAGCCGAGTCTGTGACCTCACAGCAACGCCGATTCTTAACCCACTGAGCGAGGCCAGGGATCAAACCTGCAACCTCATGGTTCCTTGTTGGATTCATTTCCACTGCACCATGACAGGAACTCCCCCTTTTAAAGTGTAAAAGTCAGTGGCTCTTTCATATATTCACAATGGACCTCTTAGGCCAGCCCATGAGGAAAAATAACCTCCCCCCAAAGGAAGAATTTATGATACAGCATTTCTATTTTGTGTTTTGTATTACACAGTTGATAAGGACTTTTTCAGTGTATATTTGGATTTTCTTTTCTTTTTCATTTATTTTCATTAACAATTTTGGTATTTTTACAATATGAAATGAGTTTTCTGGCACAAATTTGAATGTATTATATCATACCAATAGTATATGAATTTACCTTATGACAGTTTAATGCCTGAACTTGGTCCAGGAACCAATAGGCTACAAGTTATTTGAAAACAATATGATTGTTTAATTTTCAATCTTGAGAGCATAAATTGTTAGAATTGATAAGAGAGTTCAAATGGCTAAATATAAGATAATATATGCAAAAATCAATTTTTTATGTATAGTAATAATAAGTAGAAATGTTAAAAAGAAAAACCACAGGCTAAAAGAGGTGTCACTTGTGCTAAAGCCCATGATAGCTACCCTAAATGCAGTTTTGACCTTCACCAGAAATGTAAATAATCCTTTTTTTTTTTTTTTTTTTTTTGGTGGCAGCGTTACGTGGCATCTCAGTTCCAGACCAGGGATTGTACCTAGGCCACAGAGGTGAAAGTGCCAAATCCTAACCACCCAGAAATGGTGTCGGGAACTCCCCAGAAATGTCTTCTTAATCAACAGTCTCTGGTCAGCACCCATGAGGTAACCTGTCACGTGGGCCCTCTCTATCCATTCCCCCCCACCACCACTACCAGGGTAGGAAGAGGCAATCCGCTAGTTCCCTTCTCCCTGAAAAGAAGATGTCCTGGCCGGAAATAACCCTTTCTTTTGCAAATCACTTCCTCACTCCACCTTCCTTTTTATAAAAGCCTTCCAGGATTTCCCCATCGTGGCGCAGCGGAAACGAATGCGACTAGGAGCCATGAGGTTGCGGGTTCAATCTCTGGCCTCACTCAGTGGGTTAAGGATCCAGCATTGCCGTGAGCTGAGGTTGTAAGTTGCAGATACGGCTCGGATCCAGCGTTGCTGTGGCTCTGGCGTAGGCAGGCAGCTGCAGCTCCGATGTGACCCCTACCCTGAGAACCTCCATATGCCGCAGAGGCAGCCCTAAAAAGCAAATAAATAAATAAAAGCCTTCCATTTTGTGCTGCTCCTGGGAGGCTCCTTCTAGTTGCCAGATGGGATACTGACTGATTCATGAATGACCTAATAAAGCAAATTAGATTTTCAAATTTACTCAGTTGTGGAGTTCCCATTGTGGTGCAGTGGTTAACGAATCCAACTAGGAACTATGAGGTTTCGGGTTCGATCCCTGGCCTCTCTTAGTGGGTTAAGGATCGGGAATTGCAGTGAACTGTGGTGTAGGTTGCAGACGAAGCTCGGATCCTGTGTTGCTGTGGCTCTGGCATAGGCCGGTGACTACAGTTCTGATTAGACCCCTAGCCTGGGAATCCCCATATGCCATGAATGTGGCCCTAGAAAAAGACAAAAAAAATTTATTCAGTTGAGTTTTGGGTTTTGACAGGATTTAGAGTCTCTCTGCTGACAGTTCCTTCGTGGCCTCTTTCCTTGGGAGAAAATGGAGCAGGCTTTCTCAGGGCCTACAAACATTTGTCCTTGGCCCTAGTGCTTTCAAGGCTAAATCAAGATCTCAACCCAACTGCACAACACTCTTTTCTGAGTGTGCAGCAAAATCAGTGGCCAAGGATTTGCTGTGCTGAAGAAACGAATGGGGTCTCTGCACAGACACTGCTGAACGGGCTCAAGTGTGCCACAGGCCCAGGCTAACATCTATCCTGTGGCTACATAACAAGAGACCTTCAGACTCACTTGCCCCCAGATTTCAAGACTATCACAGGGAAACCACACTGTTGAGGCCTCCACAATAGAAACCACCACAGGCTCAAGACGTAACGTTCTTGGAAACACCAAGTTTTTAGAGTCTAATTTCTGGCTCTCAGGACCTAGTGGCACTTTTTCTCAATA
This sequence comes from Sus scrofa, assembly GCF_054392235.1. NCBI lineage: Eukaryota > Metazoa > Chordata > Mammalia > Artiodactyla > Suidae > Sus > Sus scrofa. The sequence goes on from NC_139401.1 coordinate 66,262,418, forward strand.
ACCAGTTTACCTCTTTTCACCAGTAGCTGGAAGAAAATTTGAGTTTAGGGATGGCCCAGGACTGGGAACTGGTGAGTCAGAAAACAGAGCAGTCACGCTGACAGCTGGAGGGAGACTCCACCCCTTTGACAAACCCAGCGGCCTAGAGACACAGCCCCAAAGCATCTGTGCAAACAAGTCCTCCCTCAAGACAAGCAGAGTCTGGGAGATGCCTCACTCCTTATCTCCGGAATCTCTGCCACCATATGACACACGCAGGGCATCACAGCACACCCTTGTTCCTGGAGGATTAGCAGTTCAGCAAATGTGTCAGCCGGAATTGCTATTTGTGCCACATCATTTAGGGCTTTCAAGCTATCACGACACTATCCTTTTGCTATTTTAACAAATGTTTGTGGCATTCCTACTATGTGACAGAGACTGTTCTTGGTGCTGACATTGGAGCACTGAGTAAAGCAAACACCTTGTCCTCACAGAATTTACATTCTAGCTAGGGCAGGTGGATCAGCAAGCAATGAACATCTTCTCATAGTGATCAATGCCAGGAAGGAAAAATAAAGCCAAGAAGGGACCAGTGTGTGATAGGGGACTTGTTTCAGCTAGGGTGGTAGCTAGGGTGAAACACCTTTGAAAGGTGTTGTTTGAACAGATATTTGAATGAAGTGAGGCAGCCAGTCATGTTAGCACAGCAGGGGTGAAAATAGTCCTAACAGATGGACCAGCAAGGACGAAAAGCCTGGAATGGTCAGGGAACAGCAAGATTGCTTGGCAATTGGTTCCTTAATATCAGCTAATATTCAGTCCAGAGTCAAACTGCCCTCTTTGCCTTCAAAATAGGTTATTTTTTTTAACAGTTGGTTGAGGATTTCCCATCAATTATTTTATTATTTTTTAAAATTTATATTATTGAAGCATGGTTGTTAATTTCTGATGTACAGCAAAGTAATTCAGTTATACATACATACATTCTTTTTTTTTTTCTGTCTTTTGTCTTTAGGGCTACATCCGGGGCATAAGGAAGTTCCCAGGCCAGGGGTTGAACCAGAGCTGCAGTCGTCAGCCTACACCACAGCCACAGCAATGCTAGATCCAAGCTGCGTCTGCGACCTATACCACAGCTCACCACAATGCCAGATCCTTAACCCACTGCTTGAGGTAAGGGATCAAACCCACGTACTCATGGATACATGTGGTTCGTTAACTGCTGAACAGCAATGGGAACTCCCTATATCCTCTTTTTCATACTCTTTTCCATTATGGTTTATCACAGGATATTGAATACAGATCCCTGTGCTATATATGGTAGGACCTTTTTGTTTATCCATGCTGCATATACTAGTTTGCATCTGCTAATCCCAAACTCCCAATCCATCCCTCCCCTCACCCTTGGCCACCATAAGTCTGTTCTCCATGTCTGTGAGTCTGTTTCTATTCTGCAGATAGGTTCGTTTGTGCCATATTTTAGATTCCACATATAAGTGATGTCATATGGTATTTGTCTTTCTCTTTCTGACTTACTTCACTTAGTAGAAGAATCTCTAGGTCCATTCATGTTGTTGCAAATGGCATCCCATCAATTATTTTAATCTAGAGCAGTCTTCGCTCTCCCCTCCCCCATTTTTTCAAACCATTGACTTCTTGAAGAAACTAGATCATTGTCTTATAAGGAGTCCCATATTCTGTCACCATATTCCACATGGTGTCTTTTAAGTTGTTTCTTTTTTTTTTTCTTTTTAGGGCTATACCCGTGGCATGTGGAGGTTCCCAGGCTAGGGGTCAAGTCAGAGCTACAACTACTGGCCTATGCCATAGGCGCAGCAACGCCAGATCCGAGCCTGTCTGCAACCTACACCACAGCTCACGGCAACACCAGATCCTTAACCCACTGAGCTAGGCCAGATATTGAACCCAAAACCTCATGGTTCCTAGTCAGATTCATTTCCACTGTGCCACAACAGGCTAAGTTGTTAAAATAAGAAGGTTAAGTTGTTTCTTTAACCTTTCTATTTCCAGTAAACTGAAAGTTAGCCAGAGGCTTGTTTAGATTCGGGTTCAATTTTGAAGTTACTTGATAGGTTTGTACTTCACTTTGGGGTTATTCCCCTTTTAGTGCTTCTAAGATTGACCTGAATTGTGGGTGGTGATGGCCTGATTTTTTTCATTGTGACATTCCACATCAACTTTCACCTCATAGTTTTAGCCATCAATGATGATCATTGTGTGACACAATTATTTCATCAGAGGTTTTTCTCTTTCTATCATTCTGTTGTCACTTATTAGCTCACATAATGTAGTATATTGATAAGACTCATTTCCAACTCCCCCCCCAACCTGTTCCTTCCCTCTCTCTAAGGGTGAGAAGTTTTGTTAATTTGTGGGGTTTTTTCCCTTCTTTTTTGCAATTAGAAGCATTTGTATGTATCCCTTCTCTTTTCAACTAAAGGTTGCATTGCTACATATGCTAGTCTGTATCTTGCTCTTTTTTTTTCATTTAAAGTATATCCTGGAGGAGTTCCCTTGTGGTGCAAGGGTTAAGGATCTGGCATTGTCACTGCAGCAGCTTGGGTCACTGCTGTGGCACAGATTAGATCCCTGGCCTGGGAACTTCCATATGCCATGGGTTTGGCCATAAAATAAAAATAAAATAAAGTATATCCTGAAAATCACTTCATATCTGTCTCAAAAGCATCTTCATTGTTGCTTTAGAGCAGGGGAATGGCAAAATCTGACTTATAGTTTAGAAGCCTTCCTCTAACTGCCCTGTAAAATGTAGAATTTAAAAGGACAAATACCAGAATTCCCATTGTGGCTCAGTGATAACAAACCTGACTAGTATCCATGAGGATGTGGGTTCGATTCCTGGCCTCACTCAGTAGGTTCAGGATCTTGCATTGCCGTGAGCTGTGGTATAGGTCACACATAAGGCTTGGATCCTGCATTGCTGTGGCTGTGGTGTAGACCAGCAGCTGCAGCTCCACTTTGACCCCTAGCCTGGGAACCTCCATATGCCACAGATGTGGCCCCAAAAAAGAAAAAAAATAAAATGACAAATACCAAAGCAGGGAGATCATTAGGAGGCTGCCCTTTTGGATCATGCAAATAAAGGCAACACCCTACAGATGGAGGGGACTGAGACCCTGACAACTTCACTAAATAGACCAGCCCAATAGCCACCTCATCATGTCTGAAAGAGAGAGAAATAGATCTTCATCTATTTAAGGTATATTTTATTTTGGATCACTGTCACATGCACTGAAGCTACACCTTAACTAACACAAATCATTCTTATTCCAACATGGTCTGATTACTACAATTGGGAGTCAAGACAACTGGCTTCATGTCTTGACTGTATTGATCATGTGACCTTGAGCAAAGAAGAGGTGAAAGGAACAGCATGAGTGAGGTTTCAGAGAATGGGTAATTTGGCCTTTATCTTGTAAGCAGTGGAGAACCCCTGAAAGTGACAGTACAGAAGAAATTTTCAAAAGATGAAGTAGGTAGCAGTATAGATGGGAAGAGATGTCAGAGACCAGGAAACCAGAATAGGAACTCAGCCCTAGGCCTTGCTTCTATCCAACAGGTAGTCATTGATGACCCAAGATAACTTAATTCCTCAAAGACTTACCATGGTTAACCCTAACACCATCTCTCTGACTCTGCTTCCTACTATTTTTTTCTACTTGTTGCTTAACTCCACTCTAGCCACAGGACCAGCTTGCTGTTCCTTGAATAAATTCTTTGAACAAGTATGCTCCTGCCTCAGGGCCTTTGTACTTGCTGTTCCCTCTGTCTAGAATGGCTCTTCCCTTTGATGCCTTCTCTGACCAATCCACCTAAAATAGCAGCCCACCTCCCATCCCCCTTACTCAGATTTATTTACTTCACAGAATATATCACTTGGCATTATATATTTATTTGTTGGTTGTTGTTGTCCCTCCCTAGAATATAAGCATGATGAAGGCAAGGATTTTGTTTTGTTCACTGCTGAAACCCCTGCACTTAGACCACTCCATAAAACATAGTTGGCATATAATAAACACTTGCTGAATTAATGAATGAGATGTAAAATAGATTTCACTGAAGTCTTTCTACCAGTACTTCAAGGAATCTTAGAGAAAACATGAAGTGACAGAGGTGAGGGTGGGAGGGCTAGGATGGAAAACTCAGTTCTGAAACTAAGGACATGGGAGAAGGAGCTTGGAAAGGAGCTAAGAGGCTTAGCCTAACCCCATTTACAGACTGAAAAGCACTCAGATCAACCTTTGTGGAGATTTTGTCTTCTGTAAAGAACTAAACCTGTCTTTTCCCCAAAGTTATAAACAATTTTTAAGAATAACAAACTTTGCTGTATAGCACTGGGAACTATATCTAGTCACTTATGATGGAGCATGATGGAGGATAATGTGAGAAAAAGAATATATATATGTATGCATGACTGGGTCACTTTGCTGTATAGTAGAAATTGACAGAACACTGTAAACCAGCTGTAATGGAAAAAATAAAAATCATTTAAAAATAAAAAATAAAAAAAGGAGAATAACAAATTTCTAACTTTTAGAAGTATAGAAAAATATCTTCATGATCTCAAAAAGGGGAAAATTTTAATAAAATAACACATAAAACACGCAAACCTTAAAGGAAAGAATTGACAAACTAATAAGAACTTAGGAGTTTCCTGGTGGCTCAATGAGTTAAGGACTTGGCATTGTCACTGCTGTGGCTTGGGTCATTGCTATGGCACAGGTTTGATCCCTGGCCCTGGAACTTCCACATCCCATAGGCACAGCCAATAAATAAATAAACAAATAGATAAACTAAGAACTTTAAAAAATCTCTAAAGAAAGTAAAAAGACAATCTACAAACTAAGAGAAAGGTCACTCATTCAACAAATATCATCAAGCACTTATTACATGCCAGGCACTGTTAATGGTCCTTAGGATAAATCAGTAAACAAAATCCCTGCCCTTAAGGAACATTGTATTGAAAGGCAAGTGTTGATTAATACAGGCCAAGCACCATCCTAAGTACTTTACATATATTAATTCATTTAATTGGCATAATAACTTTATGGGTTAGGTACTCCACAGATGAGAAAAATGAAGCTCAAAGACGTTAGGGAAACTGAGGAACAAAGACATTAACTGTCTGAGATCACACAGTTGGTGAAGGGTGGAGCTGGGATTTGAACCCAGTCAGTTTGGCTCCAGGGGCCATGTCCTCTCTTCCTTACTGTAAATTGTTGTATTGACATTCACAGCACCTAACTGACAATGGATTAGCATGTGTACTATATCAAGAGTTCCTACATATCAATAAATAAAAAATAACCAATAGAAAAATGAGTAAAAGACAAAAGCAGATATTTTCCTGAGGAAATATGCCCCATACATATATGAAGCAGTGTTCAACCTCTTTAGTACTTAGGGAAGTACAAATTAAAACCACAATAAGGTAGCATTTGACACTAAACTGACTGGCAAAAATTTGAAAGGAGTTAAAGCCAAGCATTAGGACATGGAGCAATGTGAACTCACACTCTGGTGAAAGCACTACAATCTAATCACTTTGGAAACAATCTAGCATGTCTTAGTAAATCCAGATCTGCACAGAGCCCACGACTCTAGAGCATATACCCTAGAGAAAATTTTTTACGCATGAGCACAAGACATGGATAAGAATGTCCTAGAAGCAGGGTTCATAATAGCGAAAAGAAGCTGGAAATAACCCAAATGTCCATCCATAAGACCATGGGTGAATAAATCACGATACATTCATCCATATTCATACAATGGAGTACAAAAAGCAGAGTCATGGATGTCAACAAAGATGAAACTCAAAATCTTAGTGTTGAGTGGAAATAATCAAGAGAGAAATGCCATATGATAAGCATGTGTGTTTGTATAGGTACGTGTTTATATATACACATACACACACTCAAAAGTAGGCAAAACTAAACAACATATGAGATGAAACTACAAATAAAAGAAGGGGAATGATAGACAAACACATCAGTATAGAGATTATTCAGGGTAGGAGAGGAGATGCGGGGAATGAGACTAGGTAGAGGCAGGCAGGGGCCTTCGAAGCTACAGGTAGCATATTATTTCTTTAGCTGAGTAGTAAATACACATGTGCCTTTATTATTATTATTGTCATTATTATAGATAATGCCAATATTTGTAATATATAATAATTATAATAATAAATAACACATAACAAAATAATAATAATGTCCTTATTATTTCAACTCTTTCATGCACATGATATATTTCACAACACAAAGAAAAGAAGAAGTAAAATTCTAGCTGATCTGGAAAAGATGATATACTTTTCAGAAACAAGAAGGTAGGGGAGGAGCAGGAAGGCCACACCTATTTCTGCTAGCCCTTCCCCCACCCTTTGCTCTAAGTCGGATCTCTCAGAGTTAAACTCCAAGGACTTCCTTGTGGCACCCCAAACTTGATCTTTGCCCTTCCTACCAGCCCTTTCCCAGTGGTCACAAATTTAGCAACCCTCGGGCCAAATCTGTCTGTAGTTGTGTTTTGTTTCGACAGTCCAGTTATTGGGTATTTAAAATCTGAAATTGCTCTGAAAAAGAAAACCCACATTTACATGTACATACCTATGTACATATATTCCTACAGACAGCAACAGATAAATTATGTGAGATATTGACAATTGTTGAACTGAAGAGGTAGATGATATATAGGTATGTATTACACTATTCTTCCACTTTCCTGTATGTTTGAACTTTTATATAAGAAAAAATTGGAAAAACTAACTTTGAAGTCCTCTCTAGTTCACCACAATCCCCACCATTCCCAATTATTGCTCTCAGCCTGTCCCCTCATTTCTAGTACCTCTGGTCTCTAGAGATATTTGAGTTTGCAACTTTGGGCTCAGCTTGTAGGTCTTGGCCCCTCCTACATCTCCCTGTATCCTGTATGCAAATAGTTGGTTCAGCCATTCTCATAGGATGAACAAACCCATATGCTGAACAAACTATTTGTGAAATTTTATTTTTAGAACTCAAAAGGACAGTTCAGGATGATGTAATTCCCCACTACCTTGCAGTGGGAAACCCTCTCTACCCACCTCCCAGCAACTACAGAAACTTTGGCAAGTGAACTCTACCTTATAAAATAAAGGTGGGGCCTTGAAAAAGTCAAGCCACATCAGTTGGCTTTTAGAAGATAAGATGAAGAATCTGATCCTCTGGCATCAAATATGAAAAAGGATGGGAAAGGAAGATTTTCCAGCAACATCGAGGGGCCCATGAGGCAAATGACTCTATCAGGGATAGAATGTATGAGATAAATGGCTGTAACTGTGCCTGGACTTGTGAGTTAGAAAGAATCCCTTGAGGGTGCTTAGGTGCCAGAGAATTTGCTACCAATAAACTTTTCCCCTTCACACTGATCAATTCTCAGTCCCTCAGAGTCCAGTGGCATCCAGAAACTGAAGTAATTCCCAGTTAGCATCTACCCAGCCATAGCTGGTGATAATGACAGGTTCTTTCTTTCCAAACTCTGGTTTTCACTCCCACTCCTCTCACACTGCACTGAACAAATACTTGATTCCTGCCACCTCCAGTTGGCTATTTTGGCACACACCACACAGCATGAATTCATCCAATTGTTTCACATGTAAAACAGGCTTAGAAGGAATAGGCAGAGGAGTTCCCATCGTGGCTCAGTGGTTAGCAAATCCGACTAGGAACCATGAGGTTGCGGGTTCGATCCCTGGCCTTGCTCAGTGGGTTAAGGATCTGGCGTTGCCGTGAGCTGTGGTGTAGGTTGCAGACGCGGCTCGGATCCTGTGTTGCTGTGGCTCTGGCGTAGGCCGGCGGCTACAGCTCTGATTAGACTCCTAGCCTGGGAACCTCCATATGCCATGGGAGCAGCCCTAGAAATGGCAAAAAGCCAAAAAGCCAAAAAGCCAAAAAAAAAAAAAAAAAAGAAGAAGGAATAGACGGAATAGGCAGAAAGCCAGAGGCAGATGGTGTCACTTGGGGGATAAACTGAGGCTGGCTGGTGACACTGCATGACAGGCTGGCCCAGCATGCCAAAGCATGTAGAGAAAGGGCAAGACCCCTGTTGTCTGTTCTAATCACCTGGATGAAGAGGTCAAGATCACTTGCCCTTCTGATCTTCTCTCACCCTTGACCTAGGACTAGTCCTAGGTGGCTTCCACTGGCTGTGTCACCTTTTGGAATGGCCCTGTCTTTTGGTTTATTCTTGCTTTGACCTCCACATTTTGCTGACTTCCCAGATCTTAGAACTTCAACTTGTTTCTGATATCCAGATCTCAACAAGATCAGGTATTGGCTTTAAGGAATATTGATGCCTGTCCATCCTTCCCTGTGATCTGCTTTGGCAATGTGCCATCCACATTCTACTGTGACAGAACTCAGTCAAGGATTTGATGCTGCTCTGATGAATCCTTACCAGGGACTGAAGATAGAGAAAAGAAGAACTCTATTACCAAAGCTGTAACATCAAGAAAATACCTTCAGTACACAGAATGGATAACCAACAAGGTCCTACTGTATAGCACAGGGAACTAAACTCAATATCCTTTGATTAAACCATAATGGAAAAGAATACAAAAAAGAACGTGTGTATGGATAGATAGGTAGATAGATAGATAGATAGATAGATAGATAGATAGATAGATAGATAGATAGATAGATAGATAGATAGAACGAACCATGCAAGAAAGCATAAAGGAAACAAAAGTGACTCATAACCTCACCATCCAGAAACAACAACTGTTAGCTGTTCACATTCTGGTGTCTCCCTTTTTTGACTTTTTCCTGTATGAATATAGAAATAGATATAGTATCTCTCTGAAGAGTTTGGGCTCTTGAGCCCAACATTTCTAGGTCTGTATCTCAGCTTTGCCACTAAATGAACTATAGCAAATTATTTAACCGCTTAATGCCTCAGTTTCCTCATCTGCAAAAGATGAGTATAACCCTTACCTACACTGTCCTGTTTTGTAACCTGCTTTTTCACCTAACAGTATATCATGGACGTTTTTCATGTCAATTTTCTTGGATCTGCCATGATTCATTTAACCAATCTCTTCTTATGGAAGAAGCACTAATTTTTAGACATGCCTCTTTCACTATCTGGTCAGACTTCTAAGTCTTTTAATGGTAGCTGAAAGGTCACTGAAATCTTCACTTACCCATAGCCCTTTCAGTGGGAGCTTCTCAGTTTCCTTTCTCCCAGAAGTTTTTAGGATTTACTGAGGCAGAAAGTGGGCCCCTTTCTCAAGCCTCCATTAACCTGAGTTAGATAGATAGATAGATAGATAGATAGATAGATAGATAGATAGATAGATGGATAGATAGATAGAGACAGAGAGGGAGACAGAGAGGGAGACAGAGAGGGAGACAGAGAGAAGGGGGACATCCATAAAACAATGAGAGTGTGTCATCAACCAAGGATTATGATTAATACAACTCTGTGAGGTCCTTCATGCTCTCTTGCTTAATCTGAAATTATGATTTATATGGATTATTTTTATAATCAAGAAAAACAATAAATCAGAGTTCCCATTGTGGCTCAGTGGGTTAAGGACCATATGTTGTCCCTGTGAGGATATGGGTTAGATCCCTGGCCTCACTCAGTGGGTTAAGGATCCAGTGTTGCTGCAAGCTTCGGTGTAGTTTGCAGTTGCGGCTTGGATCCAGTGTTGCCGTGGCTGTGGTATGGGCTGGCAGCTGTGGCTCCAAGTTGACCCCTAGACTGGGAACCTCCATATGCTGCAGATGTGGCCGGAAAAAAAAAAAAAAGACAGAAAGAAAAACAATAAATCAATTTCCACTTTGAAAAAAGCAAACAAGTCATTGTTTCTAACCCACAGGCAGCAAATCACTGGGGGAGTGGGGTAAGGAGTAATTAATTATTACAAGAGTTCTGGAAATTCCTATATAACCCAAGCATTGTCTAGAATAAATTAAAAATATGCTTATACACATGTTTTTTCAAATGTCATGATGTATAGCCACAATGCTTTAGTTTTTTCTATATTTCTCAATCAATGGATATTAAAAGTACAACTATTATTATATGGAAGTCCATGACATTTTAATCATTAAAATACAAAAACAAAGGATGTGATCTGCTGCTAAAAGGAAAAATATATGTACATATCAACTCTCTGTAGCTTATTTTCTCAACAACCTAATTTTTTTCAGAGTGGGGTGAGAGTAGATAAAGGGAGAAAACCAAAAATACACAAGTTATTGAAAGTTAATCCAGGAGCCGTCTGGGGGAGACAATTGACAAGGATGAGACAGCATGGAGAGGAAGGTGATATGGGCCCAGAAAATTCTATTTTGGAAAGACAGAATGCTAATATCCCCTGTATTGCCAGGGGCTAGTCCTCACCCTCAAGCACAGGGGATGTCAAGAGGGATTGCAGGAGATGCTGTAATACCTGAATGCTCACTCTTGCTCCAAGGCCAGGCTGATATCCAAACAGTAGGAAGAGCTGGAATGGGGGCAGCTCCCTAGGTGCAGGGAAGGCAAAGTACGGAGAACTCTGTCTTTTGCCAAGCTGACTTAAAGGTCAGCATTTGCCTGCCTTCCTCTCATTCTTTTCCTCTTTTGCAACGTGCCCTCTATTTCTAGAGCCTTTTGTCTCCCAACTCATGTCTTCAGGACACCCTCCTCCATAAGACTCCTGCGATGTCATTACCCATGAGAAACCATTCTCATCCCAGATCTCAAACTAAGATAATCACTCAGTGATGGTTCATTTAATGCTGAGGGCTTAGGACTTTCCAGGCATTAGGGGCTGACAAATAAGATCCTGATTGAAATTAACCAATGATAAAAAAGTCATTTGAATATAGACTGAATATTAGATATTATTGGAGAGGAATTAATTTTGTTAAGGTGATAATAGCATTGTTATTATGGAAGAAAATATCCATATTTTTGTAGATACATAGTGAAGTATTTAGGGGTGAAATGACATGATATCTTAGAATTGCCTTAAAATATTGCCAGAAAAGAAAAAGAGTGGGGAGATAGATGAAGCAAATATGACAAAATGCTACTAGTTATTGAAGATGAACATAAAAGATGAACACAGGAGTGCCCATCATGGCACAACTGGATCGGTGGCTGCTCTGGAGTGCTGGGACACAGGTTCGATTCTGAGCCCAGCACAGTGGCTTAAGTATCTGGCATTGCTACAAGCTGTGTCGTACATCTGGTGTTGCTGTGGCTGTGGCATAGGCTGGCAGCTACAGCTCCAATTTGACCCCCAGCCTGGGAACTTCCATATGCCACAGGTATGGCAGTTAAAAAAAAAAAGAAAAAAGGAATCTGACTGAAGTGTCTTGGGTCACTGTGGAGATACAGATTCTATCTCTGGTCTGGTGCAGTGGGTTAAAGGATGCAGCACTGCCACAGCTGTAGCATAGTCACCACTTTGATTGGATCTGATCCCTGGCCTGGGAACTCCATATGCCATGGAGCAGCCCAAAAAGAAAAAAACAAACACATGAACACAAAGATGAAATTTTCTTGCATTCTCTAGTTTTGCGTGTGTATGGAAATTTTTGTAATAGAAAATTGAAAGAGGGGAACAGCCCAAACCAGGCTGCCTCAGGGGAACAGTCTCAACAGACACCTAACCCCAGGTGCTCCCCATCCCCACAAACCCACAGCACTCCCTCCCCACCAGCCATCTTCCTGAGATCACAACCCCTGCTGTCTCAGAGTGGCCTGTGATGGGAGGGGTGCTTCCCTTCTCTGGATGTCTGGGTCACCAGGACTGGATGGCAGCCCTTCTCACCTTTCTCCATCCTGATGCCCTAAGAATCTCAGGAAAGAGAGTCAAAGGGCAAATAGGAGGCCCGTGGCTCAGACCTGACAGGGCAGTGCTGAGGACTCCAAAGCCTGCCCCCTTAAGTGGGTGGTAGGTGTGGGGCAGGAAAAGGAAGGGAAAGGGCAGGTGAAAAATCCTCATAATCATAGGCATTCACTATCGAGCAATCTTCCAGAAGCTGATGGCTCCTTTGGTTGGAACGCTGTTCTGAGATCTTGTCCTGTGTCAGGCTCCTGGGCATCCTGCCTTGTTTCAAGCAGCCTAAGCACTCCCAGAGTCTGGTACTTCTGCACTGGCCCCTGAGCTACATTGCCATATGTGAGTACCAATCCAAGAGAGCATGGCAAAAAGCCAAAGTTAGAGGCCAGGGCCACCTTTGGAGCAATTTTTATGCTCATGGGAAGTGTCATCTCTGGTCTTTGATCATCTCAGATGGTGCTACAGAGTAAAGCCAAGGAGTACTGAGAAAAGGAAGAGATAGAGCCCTGGAGGATAGTAAGAATGGGGTGAGGGAGGAGGAGGAGCAGTATCATGATAGCTATGGGTAGATCTAGCTAATGTCAGCCAGTTCCTAACCCTTACCATCTGGAGAGAAGTAAGGCCCATGGAATAGGTATGATGTGCTCATGATCTTTAGGAAGCACAGGGTGTGGAGCAGGGGAAGCCTTGGCATTATAGACTTAGAGAAGTATAGCCTGTGTTTGAACCATAGAGTTTTCCATTCTGGGAGGGGGGTAGTAGTAGCATGGTGGTGGGAGAGGAGGGCAGCAGGCAGAGATAATGGGAGGAATGGTGACTGGGTAAGAGGAGAAGAATGGTGAATGGGGGAGCTCCCTGGTGGCTCAGCTCTGGTTACAGCTGTGGTACCGGTTCCATCCCTGGCCTGGGAGCTTCTGCATGCTGAGGGTGCAGCCAAAAAAAAAAAAAAAAAAAAAAAAAAAAAAAAAGGAATGGTGAATTGGAAACAGTAGAGGGATGCAGATGCTGTATGAACAGAGTATGGGGAGGTATGGATAGTATATGTGCAAGGGAGGGTGAGCTATCATTTTAACAAGGGTTCAGGGGAGTTCCCATCATGGTGCAGTGGTTAATGAATCCGACTAGGAACCATGAAGTTGCGGGTTCAATCCCTGGCCTTGCTCAGTGGGTTAAAGATCCGGCATTACAGTGAGCTGTGGTGTAGGTTGCAGACACGGCTTGGATCCCATGTTGCTGTGGCTGTGGTGTAGGCCGGCGGCTACAGCTCAGATTTGACCCCTAGCCTGGGAACCTCCATATGCCATGGGAGCGGCTCAAGAAAAGGCAAAAAGACAAAAAAACAAAAACAAAAAAAACAAAACAAGGGTTCAGGGATGAACAGGGAGGGAGGGAAACAAAAGGGAAAAGACGGTGGATGAATGGAAGCAGTGGGGAAAAAGCTGGTGGCAGGCAGGGGACAGGAGTAGGGAGATGGGGAAGGGGGCAGGTGGACAAGGATGACAGGTAAGCAGAAAAATAGGGCTGGTGTATATGGTAGATGATGGAGGGAAAGTTTAAAGGACAAGTGGACATGGCTGATGGATGGGCAGGAGCTGGACTGTGCAAAAACCCAGGACCAGAGGCTTGGAGGGATTGGAGGGTTCTTAATGGGGCTGGACGTGGTCAGGTTTTGCTGGCAGCACAAGTTTGATCTGATCTGCTCCCTCATCAGTTTGGATTTTGCAGTCATTGGTCATTTACCTGCTGTTTACATCTTGGTGGCCACTACCAGTCCTTTACCTCGCCTGGTTGTTCCTAGACTGAAAGACCCCAGAGCAAGGTAGGACTCAAGGACCTAGAAATAATAGGACCTAAGAGTGTTCCACCTCAACCTGTAACCAGGGAATGCCACTTACCCGCCTCAGGCCTTTCAACCAAGTTAGAGCCACAGGAGCTGGGCAAGCCAGGACCATCCTGGGGTCTCTTCCTTTTCTACCTCCCTGGCAGAACCATGGTCCCTCCATGCTGCTAGAGAAGTGCTGGGTGAGTGGGAAGGGTAGTCTTGACACACATAGACACCATCCCCTACTGATATTTCTATCTCAGATGGCAGGCAATTGGCCTGGGTAAGGAACTGGTGTTTCTGGACCCACATCAGGGACTACTTCCCCATTTCAGTAAGTGTCTCTTCCCCAGCATCCCTCACAGTTCCCGTAATACTAGACATGGATGCCAAATGACTAGAACTGTCCCTAAGGATAATGAGTATCCCAGAGAAGTCTCAGTGCAGGCTAGACAGTCTTCAGGATCCAGCATTGCTACTGGGTACTCGCTACACAACCAGGCTACTTTGGATGCCCTTGGCATGACCTCCAAGATGACACAGGCAGGAACATAAATACAGTCCAAATCACTTTAACAAAAACTGATTGAAAAACCTACCCTGTACCGCACGTTTAGGGTACAGAAAAGTGGGTAGGATGCCATCCTCTGCCATTACAAAGCTCGCATCCAGAGTTCCTATCATGGCTCAGTGGTTAACAAACCCAACTAGTATCCATGAGGACACAGGTTTGATCCCTGGCCTTGCTAAGTTAAGGGATCTGTCATTGCCATGAGCTGTGGTGTAGGTCGCAGACTCTGCTCGGATCCCTTGTTGCTGTGGCTCTGGCGCAGGCCAGCGGCTATAGCTCTGATTAGACCCCTAGCCTGGGAACTTCCATATGCTGCAGGTGTGGCCCTCAAAGGACAAGAAAATAAAATATAAATAAATAAATAAATAAATAAATAAATAAATAAATAAGCTCACATCCAATGGCAGAGAACACGCAAGCAGATACTTATGGTTTGGTACAAGGTATGCAGGTAGTTCCAATGAGGGGTAAGGAAAGACTTCACAGAAGCAGTGGTATCTAAACAGGAGTTTTTTGTTTTTTGTGGGGTTTTTTTTTGTTTGTTTTTTTGTCTTTTTGCCTTTTCTAGGGCCGCTCCTGCGGCATATGGAGGTTCCCAGGCTAGGGGTCGAATCAGAGCTGTAGCCGCCGGCCTACACCAAAGCCACAGCAACGTGAGATCCAAGCCGTGTCTGCAACCTACACCACAGCTCATGGAAACACTGGATCCTTAACCCACTGAGTGAGGCTGGGGATCGAACCCGCAACCTCATGGGTCCTAGTCGGATTCGTTAACCACTGCGCCACGACGGGAACTCCTAAACAGGGTTTTTACAGCTCAATAAAAGTACTAAGGCTGGAACTGTTAGGGGGTTAAGGAGAGGAAATACCAGGAAGAAGTCCTAGAAATGTACTGCTATGCTGCTCCACTGAGCACTCTTTGGAGTAGACAATGGACACCGCCCCAATTTTTTGCCAAATTTTTTCACATCCCAGCACTCACAGAAGATGATCCCATGCTTAAAGGGCACTGGCACCCATGGCTGAGACTACTTGCAGCCACAGGCAAGAGGCCCAGCAGTTCTAGCTGCCCCAGATCCCCTCTGGTCTCCAAGGGGTGGAGAATCCCGATAGTTTCACCCCTTCAAAGCCACCCCTGGCCTCTCTACTGAAAAGCTCTGCTTTAGAGAGTGCCCCGAACCCCAAGGTGTCTTTACCTTTGCTTTCTCATGTGATCTCATTTCACCATTTCTCTCTGTGGCTGCAGATCCAGAAGACCAAAGACCTGTCACCTGAATGCAACTACCTCATGGGCATTCACCCCCACGGCCTCTTGACTTTTGGTGCCTTCTGCAACTTCTACACTGAAGCCACAGGCTTTTCGGAGATCTTCCCAGGTATTACTTCCCATCTGGCCACATTGTCCTGGTTCTTCAAGATTCTCTTCATTCTTCAACCTCAGGGCCAAGGGTGCTTATGCTCATACTTACTAAAGCTTCTGGCCCATCTCTCAGCTTGGAGATGTCCCCTTTTAGGCTCCAACCCCTTCCTCTGAACCCCCCTCACCCCTGACCCCCGATATCATAGCCTAGGAGTTAAAAGCGTATGTTCTGGAGCTGAAATTCCGGGGTTTGAATCCTGCCTCTGCCACTTACTGTGTGGCCTTGGGCAAGCTACTGAACCTCCACTGGTCTGTTTCCTCATCTGGATAGTGGTGCTGATGATAATAGTCTAACCTTAGTTGTACTATGACGACTAAATGAGATAATACAAGTAAAGCACTCAAGACAGTGTTGTGGAAGAGTATGTGCGCCGTAAATAATAGCTGTTGCTATTAATGGCCATCGAGGAAAAAGAAAAGGTAGGATGGCAGCTGGGATTCAGAAAGTCCTTCTGGTTCTCCCATGGAAAACCTTCCTACTATACTTTTGAAACTGTGCCTCCCATGAAGTGGAGATGTTGCCTCAGAGGGAAACCTATTGTGTTTGCCTGTCACAGCTGTCTCTTCTCCACACCCTTTGTCCCATTCATTGATCCTCCTCCTGGGACCCCTGGGAACAGAGGGCACACAGACGAGCCAGTGAGTGGAGCAGGGTGTTTCCTCTCAGCCATTCTCCTCTCTCCTGATCATTTCACTCCTCTCCCTGCTCCCTGGCTCTCCTCAGGCGTGTGCTCCGTGAGTCAGCCAGCCATCGACTGTCTTCTAAACCATGGCACTGGCAACCTTGTGGGCATTGTAGTGGGAGGAGTGGGAGAGGCCCTGCGGAGTGTGCCCAACACCACCACCCTCATTCTCCAGAAGCACAAGGCCTCCAGCATGGGTAGGTATCCCTCCCTGGGCATGGGTGGGTGGCCTCTGAGCAGCATGACCTGGCAGGCGATGCCAAGATGAATCAGACATGAGTCTTACCCTCATGGAACTTACTGATGAGTAGGAGAGATGGCCATAGAATTTCAAAAAGATTTAGGTCATCCACTCCTTCTGAGCTAGCGGGACCAGTTCCCAGGAGGCTGAACCAGAGACCCAGATTCACTGTCGGGGGACTTGGCTTGGCTAGGGCTTCCCTGGTGTATAGATGATGCCCATGTTATCACTGGCAACACTGCTATGTACATCTGTTTGTTAATGGTAAGTGCAAGAGGCAGTGACATACGGTGAGTATATGTGTAGGGTCTGGAGTCAGGGGACCTAATTACAAATTCTGGCTTCATGATTTACTGTGCACTCTGGGACAGGTTACTCAACCTTTCTGAGCCTTGGTGTTTTCCTCTTCATCACATGGCTACCAATAATTGTAGCTATTTCATAGGATTATTGTGGAGGTTAAATCCACATAAAACACCTCCTCTGTGCCAGGCACACAGGAAGCGATAAACATTAGCCACTCTGACACAGGGGTAAAGAGAGGAGGTAAAGAGCAGGAGCCCAGAGTTCTCACGTGGTGCGCAGTAGGTTAAGGACCTGGCATTGTCACTGCTGTGACGTGGGTCATCGTTGCAGTGCGGATTCAATTCTTGGCCCAGGAACACCTGCATGCCATGGGTGCAGCCAAAAAAAAAGAGCAGGAGCCCAAGGCTGGAGCTTCAGGGGCCCCATCAGGTCAACAGGCCAGCTCACTGGACACAAGGACAACTGTCCTATAGCAGACTCACAGAAGAGGTGATGTATTTCTTTTAAGGACTTTGTCTGAGTGGCCTGTTCTTCAGTTTGGAACATAACGTAGGGGAGAAAGCTCTGAGCTGGGAAGAAGGAGTCCTGGGTTCTAGTCAGGATCCTATATTCACTGACTGCCTGAGTCACCATCCCCCTCCTGAACCTGGGCTTCTGGAGCTGTAGGAAAAAGAAAATAACCCCTCAGTATGTTTTCCACTGTCTCTGCTGCGAGGAAGCAGTAAGGTAACACATGTCAGAGTGCTGAGAGATTGTTAGTGGTAACCTACCAAGATTTGTAGAAGAGAGACTGTGTTCTCATTTCTCTCACAGGAAGACTTAAGGAGCCTGCTTTGCTACCTGAGGCACCATCAGGGTAGATTCCCAGGGTCTATGAGAGAGAAACAACTTTGCTCTACTCTAATCTCAAGACCCAAAGACAGAGAATACCTTACGCCCACTCCCTGTGGGCCAAGGGCACTTCACACACACATGTCTGTGCAGAACCACTGTCATCTTCTCAGTGATTCCCACTAGTGGAAACAGATATTCCCCTTCATGACACTTCCTAGAAGCTTTTTCTTGATTTGATGTGGGTCTCAGTGGAACTCTTCCCCCATATCTTGCCCTTAGGATCCTGGCCCAGAGATAGTGTTCTCACTGGCCTTGAAAAATTTCAGGATAAGAGACACTAAATACAGGAGCCATGCTGAGTGTGAGCAGGAATGCTTTACTTCACAGGGATTTTATAGTAGATGGGAGCCTGGCCAGGATCAAATGTTCTTCCTCGGGGCAGGAGGTGGGGGGTTCCCCACCCTAGCCCATGTGTGGGAAATAAATCAGGGTTTTCCAACAGGGCTCATCTAGTCCCCACCTTCACTTTTGGAGAAACCGAGGTGTACAATCAGGTGTTGTTCCATAAGGACAGTTGTATGTACAAGTTCCAGAACTACTTCTGCCAGATCTTTGGTTTCTACCTTTGTGTCTTCTATGGATGAGGCTTCCGCCAAGGCTCCAGTGGGCTCCTGCCATACCCGCTGCCTATCGTCACTGTGGGTGAGCACAGCTCTCAGCCCCAAGGCTACCTCAACTCTTCTTCAACCTCAACCTCAGGCTTCCCCAACCCTTCCCCGTCCCCTACCACCATCAAAGAGGGCGGCCCAGGGGGAGAAGCTGGGAGCTGACTTGGGATGTAAAAGGATCAGGCCCACAGAAAGAGAGGGAGGTTAAAGGAAGAGAAGATTCTAATAGTCACTCCCTCTCTTTTCTCATCTCTCTTGACAGTTGGAGCCCCTGCCTCTGCCCAAAATTGAGAAACCAAGCCTGGAGATGGTGGACAAATACCACACCCTTATATGGACGCCCTGCACAAATTGTTTGATCAGCATAAGACCCAGTACAGCTGCTCAGAGACCCAAAAGCTGCTTTTCCCGTAACTGAAGGGGCTATATGCCTTGGAGAGGACTTTCATTTGCTGCTAACCAAAAGGGAGGAAAAGGGAGAGGCCAGGGGTGGGGGCTGTGTAAGGAAGGGAAGGGCACTATGAATTCCTTCCTTGCCACAGAGCCCTTGCAGTCACTGTCCATGAGGCACTTCACTGAGTCACTCCTCTGCTGGCCACTGGCTGACCCCTGCCCTGCCCCTGTAGATCTCCTCTCTGAGCCCAACCCCCAAGGCCTAAAGGACTCAAATGCTAGCCAGGCAGCCTGAGTGGTCATCACTCTGGTGGTTGTTGTTATTGTTGTATTAATGCATTTTTAAATTAAGATATATTTTGCAATTTAACCTGTTTAAAGTGTAAAATTCAATGTTTAGTATATTCAGAGTTGTGCAATTACTACCATTAACTCATTCTAGAACATTTTTCAGCATCCTCAAGAAGCCCAGTACACATTAGCAGTCACTCCCCATTCTCCCATCCCCAGCACCTGGCAATCACTAATCTACTTTCCATCTCTACAGATTTATCAATTCTGTACATTTCAAATAAATGGAAGCATGCAATATGTGGTCCTTTGTGATTGGCTTCTTTCTCTTAGTGTAATGTTTTCAAGTTTCATCCACATTGTAGCATGTATCTGTACTTCATTCTTTTTGTGGATGAATAAATATTTCATTGTACCTATATACCCCATTTTTTTAATCCATTCACTGGTTGATGGACTTTTGGGTTGTTTCCAGTTTAGGGCTATTATGAATAATGCTGCTATAAACAATCATATACAAGTTTTTGTATGTAATTTTCTGTCTCCACATATAAAGGCTTTCCTTATGTCCACACCACTAAGCTAACAATCACCCCTTTCCAATAGTTCAAAAGCATTTTACTCAGGATTACTTTTCACTTGGCAGAGGCATTTCATATAGGTTACTACATCCTCTGACACAATTTTCCTGAGGTATTTTCTTTTCTTTTTTTTTCTTTTTTTGCCTTTTTATTTTATTATTATTATTATTATTATCATTATCATGATTATTATTATTATTATTTTGCTTTTTAGAGACATACCCGTGGCATATGGATGTTCCTAGGCTAGGGGGTCTAATCAGAGCTATAGCTGCAGGTCTATACCACAGCCACAGCAACGCCAGATCCAAGCTGCATCTGTGACCTACACCACAGCTCTCAGGGCAATGCCATATCCTTAACCCACTGAGCAAGACCAGGGGTTGAACCCACAACCTCATGGTTCCTAGTCGGATTCATTTCCACAGCACCATGACAGGAACTCCCCAATTTTCAATCATTCTGAGAGTCTACTATGGGGAATCCACTTTATATCTGTATTTTAAGAAGTTCTGTTTTAAAGTTTTTGTTAAATCTATATTCTGAGAATTTTAAGGGTAAATAAAAAACACAGATATCTCTTCTTCATAAGGCAACCAACAAAAAAACGCACTTAAAAACACAGCAAAGGACCAAAAGTTAAAACACCATTTAGAAACTCATACAACTCAATTGTAGAAAAGCAAATAATCTGATTTTAAGATTGGCAGATGGGAGTTCCTGTTGTGGCTCAGCAGTAAAGAAACCGACTAGTATCCATGAGGACGCAGGTTCAATCCCTGGCCCCACTCAGGGGGTTAAGCTGGTATAGTTCACAGACACAGCTCGGATACTGCATTGCTTGGGCTGGGGCTATGGACAGCAGCTGTAGCTCCGATTTGACCCCTAGCCTGGGAACTTCCATATGCCATATGTGCGGCCCTAAAAAAAAAAAAAAAAAAAAAAAAAAAAGGGCAGATAACTTAAACAGACACCTTTCCAAAGAAGATATACAGATGGCCAAGAGGTACATGAAAAGATGCTCAGTATCACTAATCAGCAGAAAAATGCAAGTGAAAACCACAATGAGATATCACTTCACACTTGTTAGAATGACTATTCTTGAAAAAAACAAGAGATAACAAGTGTTGGTGAGGATACAGAGAAAAGGGAACCCTTGTGCACTGACAGTGGGATTGTAAATTTTTGCAACCACTATGGAAAACAGTATGGAGGTTCCTGAAAAAAATTACAAGTAGAACAAATATGGAGTTTCCATCGTGGCTCAGCAGTTAACTAACCTGACTAGCATCCATGAGGACGGGGGTTTGATCCCTGGCCTCGCTCAGGATCCAGCATTGCCGTGAGCTGTGATGTAGGTCATAGATGTGGCTCGGATCACCCTTTGCTGTGGCTGTGGCATAGGCCAACAACTACAGATCCGATTCTACCCTAGCCTGGGAAACTCCATATGCCGCGAGTGTGGCCGTAAAAAGACAAACAAACAAACAAAAAAATAGAACAAATATGATCAAGTAATTCCACATCTGAAGGAAATGAAATCACTATCTCAAAGAGATACCTGCACTTCCTATGTTAATTGCAGCATTATTCACAATAGTCCAGACATGGAAACAACCTAAATGTCCATTGACAGATGAATGGATACAGAATGTGTGTGTGTGTGTGTGTGCATACATACATATACATATATATATATATATATATATATATACACACATATACATATAGGTATATATTTATATAAGGGAACATTGTTCAGTCATGAAAAAGAAGGAATCTTGCCATTTGTGATAACATAAGTGGATATTTAAGGCATTATTCTAAGTGAAATAAGTCAGAAAAGGACTCTCATACTAAGTGAAGTAAGTCAGAAAGAGAAAAACAGAAACCATATGATATCACTTATACATGGAATCTAAAATATGGCACTAATGCACATATCTACAAAAAAACCAAATTCACAGACATAGAGAACAGACTTGTGGTTGCCAAGGGGGATGGGGGAGGGAGTTTGGGGTTGGTAGATGCAAACTATTACATTTAAAATGGATAAGCAATGAGGTCCTACTGTATAGCGTAAGGAACTATATCCAATTCCTTGAGACAGACCAAGATGGAACATAATATGAGAAAAAGAATGTATATATGTATGACTGGGTCATTTTGCTGTACAGCAGAAATTGGCACAACATTCTAAATCAACTATACTTTAATTTAAAAAATGAAAAAAAAAAAGACAGAAGCTATACGGTCTCTGTATTTACCTGTAGAATTGTAAAAAAAAAAAAAAAAAAAAAAGCCCAAACTCATCAAAACAAGGTATAGAATGGTGGTTTCCAGAGAAGTAGGGGAAATGGGGAGATAGTGGTCAAAGTGTACAAACTTCCAGTTATAACATGCATAACTTCTGGGGTTTTAATGTACAGCATGGTGATTATAATTAACAATAATGTATTATATACTTGAATATTGCTAGGAGAATAGGTCTTAAATGTTGTCACCACACACACACACACTCATTATATGATATGATAGATTGTTAACTAAACTTGTGGTTTCTTGTTGTGGTAATCATTTTGTGATATATATCTACCACAAAACATATATGTGTATATATATATATATATATATATATAATCATGTTGTACACATTAAATTTACACAATGTTATATGTCATTAAATCTCAATAAAGCTGGGAAATGAAGGAAAAAAAATTTAGACTAGCGTTTTTTCCTTTCCTTAGCCTTTAAATATTGGGTTTTTATGGAGGTTCCACCCTCTTCTCTCACTTTACACTGTTTCAAGTCTGAAATATCTCTTTATAACTCAGATTTCCCTCAAAAGCAATTTCCCTCAAAACCGATACATCCAGCTCACCAATCTCTAAGAAAAGCTTAATTTCAATATACCCAATACCAGATAAATCACCTTCCCCCCCGCCTCAATTTTATCACCTTCCTTGGTCAATAAGTTTCGTAGATACTGTGTATAGAACTCCTTCTTAAAAATCCACAGTTGGCATTATGATATTAAAGGCTCTGATAAATCCTGTAGTAAAGAAAGCTGCTTAACAAAGTTCCCTTGTGGCACAGTGGGTTAAGGATCTGTCATTGCCACAGCTGTAGTGTAGGTCTCAGCTGTGAGTTGGATTATATCCCTTGCCTGGTGCCTTAATATGCCATGGGTGTGGCCATAAAAACAAAGCCTGCTTAGCACTGTTTAACCCAATCCCTTAAAAACTTAGTAACACCTATTACTATCCTGGAACTTGTGCTTTGGGAAACTGTGTTAGAGAAATGTATAAAAACAGAAACTTGTAGGGTCAAAGTAGCCTAAATCCTCAAAGAACCAGTGCAATGGCTACCCTCTGAAAAGGAATCCAGTAAGAATTAGTGTGGGTAAAAAGAAAGATTTAATTCACTTTGGTGGTAAAAGGCTCTTGGTGTAGTAAAGAGAATGAGGAACAAGGTAAATATCCATGAGAAGTACACAAACTGAGCATATGGCAGCAGCACAATGTCACCTGATACGTCAGCTGATTTTTCTTTCAAGTTTTCCAAGTATGTCTTGTTTCTCCTTTCCATCAGTAGATCTCAAGATGTAGTACAAAATTTATAGTAACAACCAGCCAGCGCCAAGAATGATTTTATCTTCTTTCTTTTGGAGAGTTCCCATGTTTTAAGAATTTACACTTTGACTCAAAGAGGGATAATTTGTCTTCTTCCCACTTCATGACCAAATACATAAGCTCAAGCAATCAAACATACAGCAACATGCCCTTATAGACAGATTCACTCTGTCTTTGACTTTACTTGAGTAAAATTTGTACTCAAGTATTTGATAGTACTCAAGTATTTTTCCACTTCCCTTGGGTGACAAGTCACATCACAGCTCACACTGGAAATATCAGCTCTTTAGGTTATGGTAAGTAACCCATTAAATGGGTTATTCTAAAATCTTTGGAAAGAAGAAGAGGCACCTAGGAACTCAAAGGGAAGGAGGATTATAAATGCATGCAAACAGTTCATGATTACACAAGCTATTTCAGATAGGCCTCTTTCATTAACGTCATTGGCCAAAATCTTTTGTATGCATAGATCCACGTTGGTAGGGAATCAAGTGTTATTGGTTTTTTTTTTTAATCTTTCTGAGTCCTCTTAGGTATTTGACACTATTGCTTACTTTCCTAATCTTTCCTTCTTTTCTTTCATTCAAAGTTTTTTGAAAATAACTTTTATAGGAGTTCCTGTTGTGGCAAAGCAGAAAAGAATCCTACTAGGAGCCATGAGGTTGTGTTCAATCCCTGGCCTCGCTCAGTGGGTTAAGGATCCAGCATTGCCGTGAGTTGTGGTGTAGGTCACAGACTCAGCTCAGATCCCAAGTTGCTGCCTGTGGCATAGGCTGGCAGCTGTAGCTCTGATTGGTCCCCTAGCCTGGGAACCTCCATATGCCTTGAGTACAACCCTAAAAAGACAAATAATAATAACTTTTATAAGTCTTCAGTTTTTTTGTTTGGTTGGTTGGTTGGTTTTTTTGGAAATTCCCTTCTTCTTTAATGCAATGCCACGGTCCCAATCTTTGTCCTCCCAATCTCTCATTATGGTCATCTCTCAGTGACTAACTCTTAGCCTTCTGTTTCTTACATTAGAGGGTTCATTCTTTGTCATGATCTTAACTATCATTTCTATGCAGCACCAAATCCAAGTCTGGAATTCTAGTTCCCCATCCAGCTACACTAAAGTTGAGAACAGTTGAAAAGGGATTTCCACCTGCAGGAAATTATATTCTTTCATCAATTACTCCACTGATACTTCACAAGAGCCCTGCCAAACAGGAATTACTATCTCCAAGTTCCAAATGAGGAAACTGAAGTTCAGAAATCAGGCAGCTAGTGAATAGCAGATCAAGGGTCTGGTTATCTGACTAAAATTGCTAGTTATCCCTACTACCTCATCACCTCCTTCACCAAAATGCTAGCTTTTACCACATCGATGAAGAAGAACAGAGCCCTAGGTGAAGCATTTACCACAACTACTTGGGGTCAAGGGATGCAGTAGTAGAAAATGTGGGGAAAGCAAATGCTCAGATGTACCACTTTCTCCTTTTCTCCATATCCAGGTTACCCTAACAGGTAGGCCAAGTAGTAAGTAGCCAGTGCAATAGGATGGAAGATATACTTTCCATCAAAGTATCTTCCCAATGCCCTCCTGACCGCCACTGCTCCTGAAGTGCTCCTAGATCTTTATGTTCCTTGGGCTCTGTGGCCTCTTAACATGGAAATATTCCCAGGAGATGAAACATTCAAATGAATGACTGACATGTAATCTTTCAGCAAATATTTATTAAGTACCATTTATTAAGCAAATGGAATGATACAGTAACAACTATTTATATTTGCTTAGCTCTCTAGATTGGCTACAATCTGAAGTACCTAAAGCTGAGATTATAATCCTCATTTTACAGATGATGAAATTATGGTTCAGAGAGTCTGAGTGACTCACCCAAGTGACACACGTTAATAACCAAAACTTGGGCTCAAACTTGGTTCCTCTTATTTTCAGTTCTATGCCCTTTCCTTTCTATCACAGTAATTCAAGGGATTTACAGGTAGGAACTCAGAACAAACACACAAGTTAAATAACAATTCAAGATAATAGTATAAACAATGTCAAAAGACAATAAAAGTGCCAAATGACTAGTTTAGATGATAATTACCATAGGCATGACTGGGAAGGTCACTATAAGTAAGAGTCAGCAGAGAAAGCCTCAGAGGGGAAGTGGAACTTCAACCCGGTCTTGGAAATTGAGTAGGAGAAGGACAGTGGGAGAACAAAGGGGGGGGTTCCAGAGTGAGGGAAAGAAGGAATAAAGGTGGAGAAGTAAGAAAGTGAAAGACTTACTTGGAAAAAGAAATGGAGATACCAAATTAGCTGGAGAAGAGAGATGTGTATTGGGGAGAAATGGAAAAGAAGACTGAAAAGACACTCTTGAATTTCTGCTCCACCCCAACCCCCTGCCCCAAGAGAACACAAGCTTTATTCAGTGGCCAAAAAAGGGAGAAGGGAACTAAGTTCACAGGTCAGCTTCTCATCCACCTGGCAAGAAGGTTTTAATTTTAAAGAGTAAAGACAAAGGGAGGAGAAGTGAGGCTAATGGTGGGGAGGTGTATGCATTAGCACTCTTGAATTTCTGACTAAAGGATTTCGACTTGTCCTGGAGGCAAATGGGAACCAGGAAAGAATTTTGAGTGAGAGAGTGAAACTGTGAAAGCAGTTTTTGGGGCCAATTAATCTGGTAATATGGACTGTATATATGGTGTGAGGAGAGACAGGGGAAGGAAGACCAGTTGGGAGCATTGACAATCGGGGATAAGGTAACAAGAGCCAGTATCAGAATGGTAGCACTGGGACCATAAAGGAAGGCCAATTACAATTGACATGATGAAGGGAAAACGTCAGAATCTCATGAAATAGGGAGGGAAAAGGGTAGAAATCGCCTGAGTGTTTTCAAGCCTAGGTGACTTGAGGAAAGAAGATTCCATGAACACAAATGAGCAAGACAGGTAGGAAGCTGATTCAGGGCATTTCGTTTTTGACATCTTGGGTTGGAAGTAAAAAAAGAAGAGCCAAGTGAAACTGTCAAGACATAGAGGTGGGGCTTGGGAGAAAGGTTGGGCCTGGAACTGAGTTGGCCTGGTGTAATATAAGGAGCTCTAGAATTCAGGGGTTCTAGGGCCTAGTCTCTGCTCTGCCTCAAATATACTAAGTCATAGACAAAGCATATCTCTGGGCCTGTTTCCTCCTTTGGAAAGTGAGGCAGTACCCAAGCCCTAGAAAATTTCTGAGGTACTGTCAAGGACTATAAGTCAACTGAATTGTATTCACGTGCATATACGGTCTCTCCAAGAGAAAAATCAAGAGTCAGATGAGGGGACTAAATAATCCCCCAGTGCTATGACACTGACAGATCTTGGACTGACAGATCTGTTCACTTAGGGAGTAAAAGAGAAAGAGAAGCCAACAAAGAGAATAAGAGAGAAAAAAGTAGGAAAAGAGAAACTTTAAAGCAAGGGGATAAAATAAAGAACAAAAGTTAAAAATATTGCAATAAATGGAAGTATTTACATCAAAAACAACAAAGGCTTAATATGTATGTTAAATCAAGAATATGTTTAGATACATATGAATACCACTAAGATACCAATTGGAGAAGGATATGAGCAGACAGTTCGCCCAGGAGAAAATACAAATAATGCACATGTGGGAAAGTGTTCAATTCCATGAGTAATCAAAGCAATGAAATTAATAAGTTCATGTTTAAGCCATCCAAAAAGATTTCTTATAAAGTCCGATGCCAGAGTGGCAAGGGAACTGGAACACTTATGTCATTGTGGTGCTGTAAATTTGTGCAGTCCTTTGGGAAATCAAGCTCTCTAAAAAGATTCATGTTCTTTGATCTGGTAATCCCACCCCTGGGAACTTATCCTAGGAAAAGAATTACAAAGAAGAAAAAAGTCATATGCATTATGATGTTCAAAGTACAGAAAAACTGAAAGTCCCATAAGTGTTCAATAATAGAGAAACAGTCAAATAAAATAGCATCTACCAATAGATGTAATTTTATGTGGCAATTGAAATGATAAATATGAAAGACTGTAATGCAAGAAGAATATTTGCAATAAAAGGTTTTTTAAAGGAAGAATTTAAAAATATGTGCACACTATGATTGCACTTACATATAAATATATATGTATTATACAAACTGGAAAAGCATGGAACATGGAAAAATGAAAACAACTATCTAGGATTGGGAAACAGAGATGAATATTTTCTTTCAAAGTTTTCTTTAATGTTGTCATAGTAGAATTTTTTACTGTTATTTTTATAAACATTTTTAAAGAAGATATACAACATGGTCAAGCAAAGTAGAGAAGTCAGAGAAAACATCATTAAAGGTCTTGCTTAGGAGGTAATTTTCGTTCTAGGTACAGAAGAGTGTAGGAAGGAAACCAGCTTCAGAGAGTTAAGGGATGACTTCATGGTGAGGAAATCAGGTTCATGGTACTCTTTCCAGAAATTTGCCAGTTAAATGAACAAGATGAATAGAATGGTGGCTAGAAGAGACAGCAGAGTCAAAGTTATCAGTGGTAATGCTTTATTTTGGTTAGGTTTTGTTTTGTTTTGTTTTGTTTTAAGATGAGATGAAATCAGTTATGGAAGAGACTAAAAATGATGAAGAGGGATAAACAGGAACAGGAAAGAGGGACACCTTTTATCCTGGGACTTCAGGGAAGAAAGGGAGAAAGACAAAATGGATACAGAAGTAGTGCTATCATACATGAAACAGAGGAAGTTGGGGTATTAGATTTTCTCCATCTTTCGAGAGGCAAGGTATCTCAAGAGATCATAGGGGAGGATGAAGTTGGGGCCTTGAGAATGTAGAAAAGACAGGAAACACTTGCTCTGGAATGTTCACAAGGAACTCAGAAGCCTAAGAGGAACAAGGGCTTAGGGTGAAGTTCCAAGAAATCAAGTGTCAGTGGGTCAAGCTAGCCCTGGGCTCTGGCTTCATCTGCAATCCCCTCTAGTCCTAGGAGAAAGAAGATTGGCCAAAGATGAAAATCAAGTTGTTTAAAGTTAGAGTGTGAGGAGATATGGAGAACAGACTTGTAGTTGCCAAGAAGGAGGGGGCGGTGGGGGGGAGAAGGATTGGGATTTTGGAGTTAGCAGAGGCAAGCTATTATAAATAGGATGGATAAACAACAAGATTCTACTGTATATCACAGAGAACTAACTATATTCAATATTCTGTGGTAAATCACAATGGAAAATACGAAAAGGAATATATATGTATGCATAACTGAATCACTTTGCTGTAAAGCAGAAATTAACACAACACTATAAATCAACTATACTTCAATAAAATTTTTTTAAAAAATAAAAATAAAATTAGAGTGTGAGGGAAGCCAGCCCCAAAGTAGGAGACCACAAGATCTGGCTGTTAGTCTCAAATAAGCACAAGGGATTTCAATAGACTGGATAAACAGAGGAGGCTGGGTCAATTGCGATGAAGAGAACAGCCTTATTAGGTGATGCTGGTGGGTAGAAAAGGTGATAGCCAAGGAGGCTGTGGTCATAGGAATAAAAGGGAGAGAGAGGCGATGAGGAGCAGGGTATGTGACAGTCTAGGCTGAGGCCATGTGACTGGGAGACTAGTAAGTGGAAGGGCCAGTTCATTTACTCTTAGCAAAAGGGGTCTTGGATATCTAGAGAGGAAGAGGGAGCAATTAAATGAATGCAAAGGGGGACTCAGAGGTATTGAAGTCATTTTTCCCCTGCAGACTGGCCCTAACCTTACTCCTCAGAGAGACCCCTTAGAAGCCAGTAGACAAGTAAGGGATCAAAGATAGGTCAGCAAGGGTGGGGAAAAGGAGAGGAAGGCTGGAGATTCGGGAGACACATGGGTTGGAAGGCAATATTAGAGGGGGTGCCTGGAAGTGTAAGCCTCCCCGTCTCACAAATGCCTGCCCAGAAACTCTTACTTCCCAGGCTTGTAAGTTCCATACCCCAGCTCACTCCTGGAAGCTTGTTAGCACTAAGATGGTGCTTGAGGGGAATGACTGGAAAAGAAACTCCGAGGGGAGCTGTCCTAATCCCAGAGCCCTTCTCTGGCCTAAAAGTCCTAAAGCCTGATCTGAAAAAGCTGGTGATGGATTTATCATTTATCTAGGGCAGAAGCTAGAGAAAGGGGAGAGACCAGTGAAGAGCCAGCTCTGGGCCTCAGTCCCTGTCACCACCCAAATTTCTGCACAAACCTGCTCTACCCCTTGGTGCTGGAGTTTACCCCATAGACAGGAGAGCTCCTCCCTTATGTTCTGAGCCATCCACACTTCCTTTCATCAAGTACAGGAGACTGACAAATGTGTTCTCAGTAAACATCATAAAGAAGTGCCAGTCCCATTCCTGTTCCAAAGGCCATTATCAGCTTGGGTCCTGCCCCCTGAGGCTCCTCAAGGTCCCACCCCCACGGTAAGACTCCCTCTCTACCTCATAGCTACACACTATGCCTCCAGTTGCACATGGGGACTCTGGCATGCAGGCTTTCTGGGACTGTGCCCAAGTTTAGCACCTTGGTAGGCAAGACTATCCTGTCTTCCAGGGGAAACCAGGAAGTGGGTGTGGGCGCTACATATGTTCCAGCCCAGGCATCTCTGATATGCTGGGGCCCCCACTTCCTGATTCTGTTTATCATCGTCCGATAAGTCAGGCCAATCCTGAGATTACCCCAGCTTCTCCACCCCTCCAGTTGAACACTCTGATCTGGCTGAAGGAATGCAAGCTATACAAAGATATGGGCGAAAGGGCGGGAGAAGGAGGACTGGGGAAGATTTCCGGCAGCCTGGTAGGACCAAGAAACAGAACCAATGATCTGTCCCCAGGAAGGGGACAGAAACTAAGAGAAAGAACTAGAGGGAAAAGAGTGGCTGCTACTGCCTTTGGCTAAAAAGGAGAGGGAAACTGAATGGTTTAGGAGGGATGGGGTCCCACCTAAATTGCAGGGTGGCTTCTCTGGCTCCCCCTAAATCTCAGGGTGAGGAAGGCCTCTCTCCAGAGCCTGGAAAAGAGGAGGAAGCAGCCAGATCAGGTGTCACTCTTAGGTCCCCTCTCCTCTGCCTTGCACTCACCCCTTTCTCTCACTTCCCAGCTTCCAGTGTTATAATCTATCTGCCCTGGGGGTAGGGCACCTGCCATCCTGGGAGGCAGCTGTCCACCTGCAGCTGCTGTCCTCAGGCAGGGACACAAGTGCCAGGGAGGAGGCAGCCGTGGGGGGCCGGGGCCCCCCTCTCCCGCAGAGTTGTCGGAGCTGACGTCGATACTTGTCCCCAGTAAGCAAATAGAGCACAGGATCCAGGCAGCTATTGGCACTGGCCAGAGGTCGAGTCACTTTGTAGACCACGTTGACAATGTTCAGCACCCAGCAGTCAGCTTCCAACAGCCTCGCCAAGTAATAAACGGTGCGGGTGATGTGGAAAGGCACGAAGCAGATGGCAAAAACAGTCAGCACCACAGCAATGGTGCGCAGAGAGCGCACCCGGGTAGATGACTGGGCGGCCCCTGGCAAGGGCTGATACAGGCGCCGGGCCATGAGCCCATAGCAGACAAGAGTAACCACGCAGGGCACACCAAAGAGCAGCCCCATGACTGCCGAGCTGAAGTGCACATAGTGGTCAAACTCCTCAGGCCGGGTGGTGTCGTGGCACAAGATGGTGTCCCCCTTGGTGCTGGTGGTGACAAAGAACAGGTTGGGCACGAGGCAGCCAGCTACAACCAACCAAACTGCCAGGCAGAGAAGGCTGGCAATGCGCGGGCGACCCCAGCGTAGCGCCCGCAGTGGGTGGCAGATTCCCAGGTAGCGGTGTACACTGATACAGGTGAGGAAAAGGACGCTGCAGTAAAGGTTCCAATAGAAAAGAAAGCGGATGAACTTGCAGAGCCCAGTGCCAAAGGGCCAGTGGTTGCGGGCCGCGTAATAGTAGACAAGGGTGGGCAGCGACAGGACGTACAAAGTGTCTGACAAGGCTAAGTGGAACATGTAGATGGCTGTCGCGTCCCAGGGTCGGAGGCGAAAGAGGAAGAGCCAGATGGTCGGGCCATTGAGGCCTAGGCCCAGCACAAAGACAACGGCATAGCTCACGGGCAGCAGGATGAACTTGAACTCCTCATTAAACCGGCAGTCCGGCTCCACCTCACTATCCTCAGGATCTGAATGGGGGCCTAAGGTAGTGAACAGCGAGGACTCCGTACTGGTCATGGTCCCCCTAGAGGTGGAAAGGGCAGAAGTGAGGGTAGCTGGGTTTCCCTGGTCCCCCAGCCCTGACCTGGGGCAAAAAAAGCAGAGAATGGGGAGGGAAATGGTTGAAGCATGGGGCGAGGGGAGCTGAGAGGATGCATCCAGGGGTAGCGCAGGCCATCCTCGCCCCTGCCAGAATTCCCTCAGTCCAGCCTGGGGAGTGATGGGCAGCAGGCAGTGCTGGGTCTCAGGAGGGCAGTCAATGGGTTTGGGTTGTTCTTCTGCAGCTAACTCTGTCCTTCAGAGCTTGGCTAGCTGAAGGGGGTCAAGGCCTACCAGAACTATCCAATGTGAGAAGATGCCCAGACCCAAACTGTCTCTTAGATCATCACAACGGCTGGGTCCCTGGGAAGAGGGCATCTCTCCACACGGTGACGTCTCTCCCCTGGTCCCAGGGCCTCCATACTACAGTGATCTCTGATGCCTTCCCCCAGCCTGGGCCAACCCAGGAAACTCATCACCACCCTGACCCAAGAAACTTGGCACGTCTCCTACCTGGTCCCCTTGAAGCTGAGCCCAGCTGACTCTGTCACCTTTCCCCTTGGCAGCCAGAGGGCATATCCAAGGGGGCGGGGCTGGAGGTGGGGCCTGTACCTCCACCCTTGCTGGGAGATTGTCAGAGCTAGAAAAGCCTATCAGGATTATCTAGTCCCACCCACTCACTGCACAGATTGGGAAACTGGGGCCCAGTGAGATTACTATTTAACAGCTTCTAAATGACAGTAGGAGAGATTACACAGGGAACGTCCAAGTTGACAGATGAGGAGCCAGGCCACTGGAGATAACTAAAACTGCAGGAAGAGCATAGAAATACGTGTTAGCAGAAACACAGGGAATGAACGTTAACACGGCAAGCGCAACATAACACATTGAAAGAGTTTAGAAAACCTAAACTATTGATATAAATCTTAGCTCCATGTGCATATAATTTTAAGAAATATGCATATAGCACTTACTATGTACAAGGCACTGTTCTAAGTGCCTTATATTAATAAGGCATTTATTTGTATGAATGGCCCCACAGGTTCTCTATAAAGTGGTATCATTATTGCCTCTACTTCACTGATGAGGAAACTAAGGCGTAAGAGAATTTAAGTATTTTGCTAATTAGTGGTAGAGTCAAGATTTGAACCCAGGCAGACTGGCCTTTGAACATGGCTCTAGCATCTATGGACTTAACTGCTATGTTTAGAGGCCTCTCTAAGCCACTGGCCATAACCCAGGAAAGGATAAGCAAGTATTTTCTGAAAGCCTACTATGTGCTTGGTCCAGTTCTAGGCACTGGTAGTTCACTGGTAGGCACTGGTGGTTCTGTTAGTAAACCAAGCAGACAAAAATTCCTACTTTAATGGAGCTTACATACTAGTGGGAGGGAAAAGAAAAGAAAATTACAAGTAAAATATATAGATCGTGATCACTGTTACGGAGAAAAATAAAGAGAACAGAGAGGGTTTCTGTTTTAAATATTAGAGTGACTTTTAAATAAAGACCGGATGGTTGTGAGGAAGAGGATCTGTAGAGATGAGGCCAGAGAGTTTGGCATGAACCAGATCATGAAGGTCCTTGGAAGCCATTTTGAGGACATCTTAGCTGTTACTTTCGGTGACCAGGAAGCCATTGACAGTACAGAAGAGTCAGGATTAGATTCACATTTTATTTTTATTTTTTATTTTTTTAAATTTTATTTATTTTTTCTGCTGTACGGCATGGGGACCAAGTTACACTTACATGTATACATTTTTTTTCCTCCCTTTGTTCTGTTGCGATATAAGTATCTAGACATTGTTCTCAAAGCTACACAGCAGGATCTCATTGTAAATCCATTCCAAGAGCAATAGTTTGCACCCGATAACCCCATGCTCCCAATCCCTCCCACTCCCCCCCTCTCCCCCTGGGCAGCCACAAGTCTATTCTCCAAGTCCATGATTTTCTTTTCTGTGGAAATGTTCATTTGTGCTGGATATTAGATACCAGATATGAGTGATATCATATAGTATATTTCTTTCTCTTTCTGACTTATTTCACTCAGGATGAGAGTCTCTAGTTCCAGCCATGTTGCTGCAAATGGCATTATGTCGTTCTTTTTTAGGGCTGAGTAGTATTTCATTGTGTATGTATACCACATCTTCCTAATACAATCATCTGTCATGTACATTTGGGTTGTTTCCAGGTCTTGGCTATTGTGAATAGTGCTGCAATGAACATACGGGTGCATGTGTCTTTTTTAGGGAAACTTTTGTCTGGATATATGCCCAAGAGTGGGATTGCTGGGTCATATGGTAGTTCCATATATAGATTTTTAAAGTATCTCCAAATTGTTCTCCATAGTGGCTGTACCAACTTATATTCCCACCAACAGTGGAGGAGGGTTCCCTTTTCTCCACAGCCCCTCCAGCACTTGTTATTTGTGGACTTATTAAGGATGGCCATTCTGACTGGTGTGAGGTGGTATCTCATGGTAGTTTTGATTTGCATTTCTCTTATAATCGGGAATGTTGAGCATTTTTTCATGTGTTTGCTGGCCATCTGTATATCTTCCTTGGAGAACAGTCTATTCAGGTCTTTTGCCCATTTTTCCATTGGGTGATTGGCTTTTTTGCTGCTGAGTTGTGTAAGTTGTTTGTATATTCTAGAGATTAAGCCCTTGTCCGTTGCATTGTTTGAAACTATTTTCTCCCATTCTGGAAGTTGTCTTTTTGGCTTCTTTTTGGTTTCCTTTGCTGTGCAAAACTTGTCAGTTTGATTAGGTCCCATGGGTTTATTTTTGCTCTAATTTCTATTGCTTTGGGAGACTGACCTGAGAACATATTCATGAGGTTGATGTCAGAGAGTGTTTTGCCTATGTTCTCTTTTAGGAGTTTGATGGTGTCTTATCTTATATTTAAGTCTTTCAGCCATTTTGAGTTTATTTTTGTGCATGGTGTGAGGGTGTGTTCTAATTTCATTGCTTTGCATGCAGCTGTCCAGGTTTCCTAGCAATGCTTGCTGAATAGACTTTCTTTTTCCCATATTATGCTCTTGCCTCCTTTGTCAAAGATTAATTGACCATAGGTGTCAGGGTTTATTTCTGGGTTCTCTGGGATTCACATTTTAGAAGGATCACTGGTTAGCTCTATGGTAAGAAGAGACTGCACAGCTAGGGATACAGGAGGAAGACCCACTCAGAGGCTACTGCCTCTGACCAAGGGGATAAAGGTGGTGAGAAGTGGCAGATTCTGGCTATATTTTGAAAGTAGAGACAACAATATTTACTGACATGGGGTGTAAGAGAGAGAGAAGAGTCAAGAATGACTCCAAGATTTCTGGCCTGAGCAACTGAAAGGAGTTACACCATTGACAAAGATGGAGAAGGCTATGAGAGGAGTAGCTTCGGAGAAAGATGAGTTCATTTTTTTCACCTATTTCAAGTTGCCTGTTACACACATAGAAGATAGCGAGGAGGCAGTTCACTCCTCCCCAAGGATGCTAGACCACAAGCTTCCCTTACAGACTCCACCCCTTCCTACACACCTACCCTTCATCTTTACCACTTTAGGAGACCCCGATCTGAATACCGCAGAGAAAGTACAGACACCAAGCCTAGATGTTTGAGAGCCAAATGCTAGGGAATGCCAAACTGTCAGGAACTCTGGGCCTGAGGCTCCTGGGGCTAACAACGGCTCCAGGATTATGGGGATCTTAGGCACAGTAAGCAAGCTCTGGGTCTGGAGAACTCTTAGGGTGG
This sequence comes from Sus scrofa, assembly GCF_054392235.1. NCBI lineage: Eukaryota > Metazoa > Chordata > Mammalia > Artiodactyla > Suidae > Sus > Sus scrofa. Next base: position 66,297,636 of record NC_139401.1, read on the forward strand.
GGTGGGCAGTGCTCTTGGGGAGGGAGAGCAGACTGGAGTGGAATCCACTCTGAAGGGAGATGGGAAGCAATGCGGACTCTGAACCTGATCTTCAGGTCCTGAGAATGTTGCCCAGCTGGATTTTGGGAGGGAGTGAGAAGAGGAGGCAGGCTTGCAGGGGAGGCTCTAGAATCTAGAATCCAGACCTCCTAGAAGGCCCAGAAACCTAGGTAGGAGAAACCTGGAGATCCTTGCCCTGTGGCAGGGTGAGGGGGCAGTAGAAGATAGGCATGGAAGAAGCAGTCATAGACTGAGTTCTGGACAGCTGACCACTGTGATACTGCCACAAAAGGCCCAGGTGTTTGGAGCCAGACAGACGTGAATGCAAATCTTTGTTCTTCCACGTATTACTTGTGTGACCCTGGACACCTCTTTGTAACTGAGTTGACTCATAAGTGAAATGGGGTTAATAATACCAACCTTTCAGGGTTTTCTGAACACTGAATTGGTTAACAGATATGAAGGCACTTTGTAAATCATAAAATGCTACTAATCTATAAAGTACTTTGTATTATTTATTTTGTTCCCAGGGATGAAGCTGGTGACTTGAGGTTTGGCATATACTCAAGGGGACACTCCAGTGTCCACTAGATTTAGAGCCAGCTTTCTACTCCAACTGCTTCAGGCTGGCTTAGCTCTGCCAGGTCTCTGCCAGTCCCTGGACACAGCTGCAGCTGCCGCTGCTGCCACCGCTGCCCCCCAGTGGCTACTTCAGGAAAAGATTTCTCCCAGCATTCCCCAACCAGAAGCTAGCTTCCATTGATGTCAACTGGGCTAAAAGTAACTCACGCCTTAAGAAAGGCTGCAAACCCGACTTGCTCTCTCCTTTGAAACTCCTCGCGTTCATTTCTGTGACTTTATGTTACTCCTATTCTCCTATTCCTTTAGATGTACCTTCTGACTCCTTCCCTGGCTCCTTTTTGTCCTCTGTCCTCCAAATGTGACCCTTTCCCAAGGCTTACTTCCAGAATCTCTCCTCTCCTCCCTCTCCACTCCGCCATTGTTTCTTTCTCTCTCTTCTCTCCTTCTATCTCCATCCACTCACAATTTAACTTGGAAGTTATGAATAATTATAATGAGCAATGAGATTCCAGCATACAGATCTTTGTCTAACCAAAATTTCTCTCTCACACTCTTATCACATTTGATTTCTACTGAGATTATGGCGCATACCTCAGGCTTCCTGGAATTTATACTCATTTGTGTATCTGTCTATCTTTTCTGGATCCTCCCACACCCATACCATACCCAGATCTCCCTGAGGACAAGCACCTGTTTTTACTTCGGTCTTTCCCATAGCCTTCCAGGAAAAGTTATGGTAATTTATGTTCTGTTGTTTCCAAATTATACACCTTGTTGTCCAAAAAATGCCCTTCAATTCAGAGTTAAGAAAATAGGTACCATGTGCATAGTAGGTGTTCAATAAATGTTTAATAAATGAATGAATGACTCAGTTGTAGTTTGTTGAGCTGAATGATCCCCACATCCATAATCTAAGCTCTGTCTATACTGTTTGCTGTTGGACGTATCCACTTGGGTATCTCACTGACATCTAGAATTTGGTGTGTCAGGCAAAGTTCATTATCTTCCTTCCCCTGACAGAGAGAAATGGAGCCATATGGATACCATTACTGCTGAGATCCTTCCATTCCTCCACTCTTCCAATTTTTTTCCAGTCTTTTCCCTCTTGGCCCCTCACATCTAATATTCATAAATGTCTTGATGACAGTGTCTCTGCAATGTTTGCTATTTCCTTGTGGCTAAAAGAAGAAGGGAGGAAAGCATGCTTTTAAATCTCTTTCTCTGAGTTGGGCAAGGGGTGGGGGGAGGAAGGAAGGGAGGAATAGGAGAGGGAAGGAAGGTAGGTGAAATAGTGGGGAAAATGCAGGCTTTGGAGTCAGACAGACTGAATTTAACTCTGGCTCCATCACCTACTAACTATATGACTGTGGGTAAGTCTTCCTGAACTTCCATTTCCTCATGCGTAGAATGAAGACACTACCACCTATTTTGTGAGGAGAAAATGAGGCAGTGCGTGAATGGAAGGATCTTATCAGTCTCTTCATCATTAGGAATTAAAATGTAGGTGATTTTTTTTTGTCTTTTCTAGGGCCACACTCGAGGCATATGGAAGTTCCCAGGCTAGGGGTCTAATCGGGGCTGTAGCCATTGGCCTACGCCACAGCCACAGCAACTCGGGACCCAAGCCACGTCTACAACTTACACCACAGCTCACAACAACACCAGATCCTTAACCCACCAGATCGTTAACCCACTGAGCAAGGCCAGGGATGGAACCCGAAACCTCATGGTTCCTAGTCGGATTAGTTAACCATTGAGCCATGACGGAAACTCCAAAATGTAGGTGAACTTGAAGGGTGTTGGAGATGGGGAAGTCCACCTCAAATTGCCCGGGCTGGCTTGCTTGCTTGATTTCTGTCCTTTCTGCCATGTCCATGGCATGCAGAGGTTCCCAGACCAAGGATCCATCCTGTGCCACAGCAGCAACCTGAGCCACAACCCTGACAATACCAGATCCTTAACCTGCTGAACCACAAGGGAACTCCAACCTGGGTTTTCTTCATGAAGTGAAAAAATGAGGTCACCTGCTGAGAGCAAGGTGCAGTGTGGAGTGAAATAAGACAGTCCCCACATGTTTGATGGAGAGGAGTAGTAATCTGAAATCCTGGACAATACACATTTACTAATAAAATCATGGGAAAGTGACTGGCTTAATATAACTGAACCCAGGTTAGCCTTGTCCAGGTGTCTTTTCTGAAGTGTATCCCCTTAGTGTTTCTAAACATCTGTTCTTTATCTCCAGCAAGGCTAAGAACTTTAGACACCAGTACAGCTGTGTCCAATACCTAGCATAGCAAGGTAAGTCTCTGTTTCTATCATTTGATTTGTCTGTCTCCTCTCCATCCTCTCCGACTGAGCCAAGGCCATTGTCCAAATCCCACCTAAATCTGCTGTTATACCTTTAGCTGCATCAACAGAAAATTCCAACTCAGCTCACTTTATTTATTTTTAAATTTGTATGGCCACACCTGCAACACATGGAAGTTCCCACGCCAGGGACTGAATCCAAGCTGCAGCTGCAACCTATGCTGCAGCTACGGCAATGCCAGATCCTTTAACCCACCATGCCAGGCTGGGGATCAAACCCATGCCTCTGCAGGGAGCTGAGCCACCACAGTTGGATTCTTAACCCACTGGGCCAAAGCGGGAACTCTTCAGCTCACTTTATTTTTTTATTTTTTGCCTTTTCTAAGGCTGCTTCCTACGGCATATGGAGGTTCCCAGGCTAGGGGTCTAATTGGAGCTGTAGATGCCGGCCTATACCACTGCCACAGCAACTCGGGATCTGAGCCGAGTCTGCGACCTACACCACAGCTCATGGCAACAGTGGATCCTTAACCCACTGAGTGAGGTCAGGGACCGAACCCGCAACCTCATGGTTCCTAGTCGGATTCGTTAACCACTGTGCCACGATGGGAACTCCTCTTCAGCTCACTTTAAAATAAGGAAATGTATTATTTTGCCTCTAAGCCAGGATCAGGCAGCTTTAGAGCTGGCTAATTCAACAACTCAGCAATGTCCTTTTTAAAAATCCTGATTCTTTCCATCTTTTTGATCTGCAACCTCAACATGTTGTTCAGCAACTCTTGTGGTCACACGGTGGCTACTGCATTTCAGGCATTGCATCCAAACGCGGAAATACCATTGACGGTAGGAGAGGAAGGCCTCTCTTCCTGTGTGTTTATTTTTATCACTCAGGAAAATTTTCCTAAGATCTCCCTAGCATGCTTCCCCTCACATCTCAGTGGCCTGAGTTTCCTCATGCCTATAGCTAAACTAGCCACTGGCAAGGAGTATGAAATGACCATGACTGGCTGAGAGGAACAGAGAGCCAGGTGGAGGAGGGCGGAACACTTAAAAAATGGGGATTCTGCCCATAAGAAGGAAGGGAGAGACGCCTAAAGAGTTGATAAAAAAATCCTGTCTACTATAATCCCTTATGGAATAACCCAGCCCTTCCTCACTCAAAGAGATCTGATCATCACTTCCTAACCGGAATAACTGGTTGGAATACAATTGGGATATACAGAGTGAGGGCAGGTAAAGACCTGAAAATACTCCTCCCATCAATCTATCACAGGGGCCAGAAACTCTATCATTAGAGGTGCATTCCTTTGCCTTCTTACTCTTGCCTCCTCATAAAATGTAAACACTCTTGGTTAAAATGAAACTAGATAGTTCTCTTTGGGAGACTACTAACTGGAAAAGGATATAAGGGAATTTTCTGGGGAGATGGATGTTCTATATCTTGATCTAGATGGTGGTTACATGTGTGTATATAAAAGCGTGGTAGTTTCTTATTGCTGCTGTAAAAACTTACCTCAGACTTGGTGCCTTAAAACAACACTTATTCTCTTACTGTTCTAGAGGTCAGAGGTCCAAAATCACCAGGCCAAAATCAAGGCATCAGCAGGGCTATGCCTGAACTGCAACATCTATCCTACAACCATGAAGGATTATAGGGGAGAATCCGTGTCCTTGCCTTTTCTAGTTTCTAGAGCTGGACTGTGGCCCCTTCCTCCACTTTCAAGGCCAGCAGTGTAGCATCTTGTTGTGGTCCTCGTATTCCCTTCTGTCTCTGCAGTCAAATCTCCCTCTATCTCCTTCTGCTGTTCTCTAATAAAGATACTTACATTTAGAGAGTTCCCATCATGGCACATTGGAAATGAATCGGACTAGGAACCATGAGGATGCAGGTTCAATCCCTGGCCTCGCTCAGTGGGTTAAGGATTCGGCGTTGCCGTGAACTATGGTGTAGGTTGCAGATGAGGCTTGGATCTGACATTGCTGTGGCTCTGGTGTAGGCCAGAAGCAACAGCTCCGATTGGACACCTAGCCTGGGAACCTCCATATGCCGCAGGTGTGGCTCTAAAAAGACAAAAGACAAAAAGGAAAAAAAAAAGATACTTACATTTTAATGGGACCCACCTGGATGATCCAAAATAGTCTCCCTATCTCAAGATCCTAAATTTAATCACATCTGCAAATTCCCTTTTTGCCATATAAGGTAAAATTCATGGGTTCTGGGATTAGGACTTGATATCTTTGGGGTCCCCTTACTCAGCCTTCCACAGTAGATAAAAATGCATGAAGCTGTGCTATTAAGATTTGTGCATTTGACTTTTTCTAAATTATACCTCAGTCAAGAAATGCACATACTCCTGGAAAAAAGAGCATGACTTAAGTTCAATCAAAATAATGAACTAAGAGTTCCCATTGTGGCTCAGCGGGTTAAGAACCCAACTAGTATCCATGAGGATGCGGGTTCGATCCCTGGTTAAGGGATCTGGCATTGCAGAAGCTGCAATGTAGTTCGCAGATGCAGCTCGTATCTGGTGTTGCTGTGACTATGGTGTAGGTTGAAAGCTGCATCTTCTATTTGACTCCTAGCCTGGGAACTTCCATATGCCACAGGTGTTGCTCTAAAAAGAAAAGAAAAAAAAAATTAACTAAAGGCCTACCAGATCTACTTTTTTCTTGCTGAGAAGACAATGGATCTGAGTTGAAAAAGAGGCTAAGCCTCACATGTGGATCTGAAGACAAAAACGAGTTGAAGGCTAATCCAAAAGTGCAATCATTCTGACTTGTCACCTTCCCCATAGAAACCAAACTTCCCTGCAGAGGCTGGGGCTTCTAGCTGGAGCTGAAAATCCCTGAGAAGCAGAGAGTTACGACAACTAAAAGTCAAGACCCTGGGGTGCATACTACAAGGAACAACAAAGGTTAACACGGTTATTTGGGCAAAGGTATTATAGGACAGCTGGCCAGAGCCCAAAGTGGGGACCAGGAGGTAGGGAAGGCCCAGCCCCCTGAACCACAGCCACAGCCGCCCTCTGAGGAATGGATACCATGCCGTGGAGGGGCTGAGGGCAGCATCTATGGATAGATGCTAAAGGCCAGCCTGAGCTATGGCAAGGTGATGTGGGTCCTATATCCCCAGAGCTTGGAGAGTCTGTTTCTACATCCTCCATGTCCATGAAGCCCAGGCCAGGGCTCTATAGGAAGGACAGCCAAGAAAGGAAGATTATTTTTGTTGCTGCCATTGTGGGGGTCCTGGCAGCTGTAGGACAGAAATATCTCTAATTCCAGAGTGGTCATATGAGGCAAGGGAAGCTGCTTAGAGCCTATAGAGTGGACTTAGTTTTAGGGATTGGAGAGAGTCAAAGGCTGGGGGGCAGGGAAGGTTTACTTTAGGTGGGGGTGATATAGATGTCATTTGTTTTTTCCCTCCACAGACAACATCCTGCTGGAGAACCTACCTCTGGGCCAAGAATCTTTTGTTACCTTCCTCTCCAACAAGTTCAAGTCTCACAGATGTGCACACTCAGCTCAATACACTCAGCCTCCCCTCCCCCATCCCACCCCCATTGACAGGAGATTGACTCCTGCTGTGCACATAAGCTGGGATAATGGGGGGGGGCACTTTCTAAACATCGCTTCAACAGTCCCAAGTCCCGAGTAGTGGGGGGCTGGGGAAGGGGTGCTCTTTCCCATACCCTTGGCTTTTGTGTGGCCTGTAATACCTGATCAAGAGATATAGAAAGACTGGAGTGTGACACTAGGCTCTCCTTTCAGAATCAGAAAGTCCAATGCTTTGAGCCCTCCTATTTCTATCCTTCACCTTGCTTTTCTTTTAATGTCCCTGACTCGCCTTTGATCTCTGGCCCTCAGGTTCAAGGCCTCAAAAGGCCAAAACCCTGTAGTTACCCTTCTCAAGCTCCTCTGACTTTAACACCATCAGATTCAACCACTGACCCCTCCCCCATCCCAGCAGCAAGAGCTTGCTAATCTTTTAGCTACTAATCTTTTAGCCACTAATCTGATTTCCAAACTGTTGGCACCTGAGCTATTTATAAAGCAGTATTTCATCCCCCCAGAAGCCTGTTCTTCTCCCCTGACCCCCACCAATCTAAAAACTCAGAGGACCTTGGGTATAAGAGGTTGGGCAGGCGAGCATAGCAACCAGAGCTGGAGACGGATGTGAGCTTCATCTTACTCCCCAGGTAACGGTCCAAAGTCCTCTCTTTCCAGCCCATACTAGGTCCCATATCCCCTGGCCTTATCACCCCCATCATTACATCAAGAAGCACTTGAGGGACATCTTTCCCAACACAGCTGGCAGGCACTCAGGCTGGGACCCTGGAAGAGACCTCTAGAAGCGCCTCTAAGCTCACCCCTCGGGCCAGACCCAATTCGCATCAAAGAGAAGCATTAGAGAGACATCTTTCTTTCTCTAAGGATCTAACTCAAGGCCTAGCACCTGGGGACATGGATGAGATAAGGGTGGAAAAATCTGGGGAGGGTGGTAAGAGTGATGAAAAGGTTGTAGGAAGGCTTTCAACTGCCATAGATGTTTCTGCCACCAACAACCAAGAGCATGAGGCACCAACCTTTCCTCTCGAAATTTTCTCCCTTCTTAGCTGAGTGTTAAGGCTATCATGAGGTGAACTCAAACTCAGAATCCACTGCAGGAGCAAAAGCAAACAGAATCTGGGTTTTGTTCATTCCTTTATTTGGTTGGTTATCTACTGTATGCCAGGCGATGCCCAGCCTCATCTAGTCCAATTTTCCTCATCCTTTCCTGGATGAGGGCTTTCTCCAACCCCTTTCCAGACAAATTCCTTCTCTCTGAAGGCTCTCAAGAGTGCCCCAGCTATTTCAAAAAGCCCCACCCTTTCTGGAGAATAGATAGGATGGTTAGTCAACAATTTGTAAAAACCAGGGAAACTTTTTTATCCCCATATCCAGGATCGGGGAGAGTATGGCTGAATAAGTAACTGTGGCAGGAGGGAGAATAGGAGGTTTTTATAGTGGAGAGGTATCTAGCTAAGAAGGAAAGGTTACATCACACTAGGTGTGTCTGGATGGTAAACCAGAATGGGGTAAAGAGAACAGGGACTAGGAGTTCCCATCATGGCACAGTGGAAATGAATCCAACTAGGAACCATGAGGTTTCGAGTTTGATCCCTGGCCTCACTCAGTGGGTTAAGGATCCGGCGTTGCCGTGAGCTGTGGTGTAGGTCACAGACATGGCTTGGATCTGATGTGGCTGTGGCACAGGCTGGCAGCTATAGCTCCAATTAGACCCCTAGCCTGGGAACCTCCATATGCTACAGGTGCGGCCCTAAAAAGGCAAAAGACAAAAAAAAAAAAAAAAAAAAAAAAAAGGAGAGAGAGAGAATAGGGACCAAATGATTGAGCTTTCTTCCTTCTTTCCCTCTTGCCGGAAAAAGCTCAACATCAACACAATGGCCAACATGTCCAGGTAAGTAAGAACTCCTAATTTTCTGATTCTGTGACTTGTCGCTTATCCAAATCCACGTACTTGCCTTGGGGGTAGAAGGGTTTGCAACCTCTCCTTACCTTGTGTCTTGGACTCTATTCCAATTACCTCTACCTTGGAGTTCCCATCATGGCGCAGGGGAAACACATCTGATTAGGAACCATGAGGTTGCAGGTTTGATCCCTGGCCTCGCTCAGTGGGTTAAGGATCCCGAGTTGCTGTGAGCTGTGGTGTAGGTCACAGACATGGCTCGGATCTGGCATTGCTGTGGCTGTGGTGTAGGCTGGCAGCTATAGCTTCAATTCAACCCCTAGCCTGGGAACCTCCATATGCCACGGGTTCAGCCCTAAAAAGCGAAAAAAAAAAAATCACCTCCACTTTTTGTGCCATTTCATGCTCCTCGGGCCTCTTATTCTAATCCTAGAAATATCTCCTTTTCTCTCCACTTCCCTTTCTTTTCCCTTCTTCTCCTCTTCCTTTCTCTTCCAATCCCCCTATCCTCTGATTTTCTCTTCATAGGGTGTTTAAGAAGACCTGCTCCAACGGCAAGGTGAGAGAACCTGGCCCAGCTGGGCAAATGAGAGGGCAAAAGGGATAGTTGGGTACATCCTTCAAGGTCTCAGGGGTTTGGGATGGGGGCTTCGGGGGAATCCATTCAAATATGATTATGTGAATAACATGGGAGGTTGTTCCACAACAGCTCTCCATCTACCTGGGGAAACGGGACTTCGTGGACCATGTGGACATGGTGGAACCCATTGGTCAGTGAGTCCAAAAAGGGAAAGAACCTGGGAAGAAGGGAATGGGAGAGAGGGAGTAAAAGAAAGCCAAGGAAGGACTGTGCAGAAGAGGAAACTCATTAAAGAGGACAATGGGAGGAACCATTCAGGGATCAACTTCCATCTCAAGGTCTGAGGACTTTTCCTGACTGGAACGCTGTCTTTCTCTCTCTCCACAGATGGTGTAGTCCTGGTTGACCCTGAGTATTTAAAAGGTCGAAAGAGTAAGTAAAAATCCTTGTTGGTCTGTGTATGTGCCAGGGACCCCAAACTAAGTGTCCACACATGCCAGATAACCCGAATAAGTGGACTGGATGAGTGGACCAGAGGGGTATTAGAAAATTAAACAGTGGTGGAAACCATGCATGTCTTGTCTGGTAGAGGTTAACAACTGGGAATTTCAGCCCAGTGGAGCCAAACTTTCTGGTTGTCAAAGAGAAACTGGAAATGAAGCTCAGCATAAGCCCTCCTTGAGAGGCCCCACGTCTAGAAAGATTAGAGTGTCTCTTCCCCAAATGATATTCAGAATGTATATATTTCTGAAGCACAAATTAAATATTGTTTTTCAAGATCACACAAAGTTTACACGTGTGCTGAAATGAAAAGTTTTTTCCTAAGATTTCTGATTTTCTCCATTACTGTTGGTGGTGCCCCTACTTCACTGCTGATCTGAATGTGCTTAGACTGCCTATGGAAAGATCCAATACACCAGAAATCCACATTTTAATGAAAATTTCCTGATTTTCAAATATTGGCAACTAATTGAAAGATTTTTTAAAGGCCTGGATATATCAAAAAGCTATTTTTCCATAGGATGGATGTGATTCTCGGGTTGCCATTTTGCAATCTCTGGCATGTCTTACCATCTCTCCTTTGTGTTAGGGAAACCCATTTTTTCCATTTAAAAAAAAAACCCAAACAAAGAAACAAACAAAATAATAACTATACCAAGTGACAGCAAGAGACACTGCACTGGCCACAGTACTATAGATCAAGTATTATTTTGCTGCTTTTTAAAAATTCTTACTCTGATCTGACTAGACTGAAAATTAGGCTTGATTTGAAAAAGGCTCAGAACAAATTGATGAATACTAGTTCAGACGTAATCTTCAGATACTGTGGAATAAAACAGGTTTAATCTCTCAGATTGAACAGTGTGGATAGGCAGTCCATCCTGTTTTAAATATCAGAGGAACTTTGGGGTATAGCCAGTAAATTAACCAGTAATTATTTAAGACTCTCAATCCTCTGTAGCTCTAAAACCTAAATCATTTTTTCACAGTCCTACCAAATCTTCAGCATAACCTACAGAAAGAAATCCTTAGTTTAAAAAAATGCATGTTGATACAGGAATAAGATGTGATTTTTCCTTTAATTCTAATCTCCTTTATGTTTTTATTAGTTTTATATTACTATTCAAGTTGTGTATATTGTTTATTCCTTAGCTATTTTATGTTTCATATTTTTATGAAGATTATATATATATATTTTTTTTTTTTTGGCCTCTTTTTAGGGTTGCACCCTTGGCATATGGAACGTCCCAGGCTAGAGGTCGAATCGGAGCTACAGCTGCCAGCCTACACCACAGCCACAGCAATGCAGGATCCGAGCCATGTCTGGAACCTACACCACAGCTCAGGGCAATGCCGGATCCTTAACCCACTGAACAAGGCCAGGGATCGAACCCACAACCTCATGGTTCCTAGTCGGATTTATTTCCCCTATGCCACAATGGGAACTCCATATGAAGATAATCTTTTTTGCATCATATTTGCAAATTTTTTTGCTTTTGAAGTGCATTTGTTGATGTAAAATATACTCACACTATATCGCTGAATGAAAAAAAGCCGGTTGTTGGGCAGTATATGTGGTTGTGTGAATGACTGTTGTTTAACAAAAAATCTGTGGGATCTCTCTGTATTATTTCTTACAGTTACATGTGAATCTACAATGATCTCAAAATAAAATATTTCATTTCAAAAAGGCAATGAGAGAGAAGTCATAAATACCTAAGGTGGCCTTATGTTTAATTATAGAAACAAAGCTGGGACTCAAATGCACTAGGCATTAATAGCAATTATCTCTGGAAGACAATGTCTGATGAAAGGGCTTGGATTTCTCTTGTGTTTTCTGATTTGTCACATAATTAATACATACTGCTTGTATAATAAACACAAATACAAATTAATAACTTTAGAATAGATGTTGAATTTTGCAAAAATAAAAACAAGCTATTTCCTAACCCAGAAAAGGATGATTCCAAACTAACAGAAAGACAATAATACCTTGGGGGAGCCCACATGCCGACTGTGGGATGTGCCAAGAGCAATTCATCTGATTAACACCCTCATCTCAGGGGCTTACTTGATACCCTTCTGCTTGGCCTCTCCTGATCTTTTTCTGTCTTATTTCTCATCTCTCATTTCTTCCCTTCCCTTGTTTCCTTCCAGCCACCTTTTTTTCCTCTTTCATTTTCTCTGTCTTTTCCTTTCCTTTGTCCCTTCTTTTTTTCCTTTTCTTTCTCTCTTTTCTCCCACTTTAATTGGCGTAATTGAGAACCAAGGTGAATTTATGTGTTGTGTCCTCTGATAATTGTTAAGTCTGCCTTCACTGTAGAAACATTCGAAAGTACAGATGCAGGAGGAAAACACTATAATCCTATCACCCAGAGATGATCACTAATAATATTTTAGTTCATAGTTATTCATATTTTCTGTGCAAAAATATTTTTATTAAAATGCTGTATGATAATGTTTACTAATCTTTTTCAACCTATGTCAATATATAAAAATCTATACATTTTTCAGCTGCCTAGTACTGTATTATATGGGTGTACCGTAATGTATTTAGCCAATTTCAGTTGTTGGACATTTTTTTTGCTGTGATCAACAACCCCATAAAGTACATGCTTTAGACTATTTCTTCAGAATAAATGCCTAGAAAAGGAATGAATGGCCAAAGGGCAGTCACACACTTTTAAACTTTCTATCACCAAACTGCCCTTCAAAAGGATTGAACCAATTAACTCTCCCTCCTGCAGGGTAATGAAACAGGAGGCTGCCCATTGCCCCAGTCATTATAAACACTACCGTTATCATTACTTTCAGTCTTTGTTGTATCTTTTGAATATAGATTCATTTTCTTTGCTTGTTATAATTTTAAAAGAAGATAATCAGGCTGTTTGATATTTTGCTCTCTTAAAAATACAAAAATAAGTTGCTTTCTACTAGTGTGTGGCTGTCAGTAGTTTCCTTTTCTTTGGGTCAGGGCACCTGATTAAAAATAAAGATTCCCCACACCTGTTCTAAATCTTTCCTTCCCTCAATCTCTGTCACCGTCCTTGGATAGGTATCCCTCTGGACTTCATCCTACACTCCACTAGAGCATTGAAGTGGCTTTCTATTTGCCCCTAGTCTTAGGTTCTAGCTGCACAGTATAAGTTCAATTACAACTATTCATTTCTCCAGTAGTCCCATGACCACCTTCATCATCCACATCTATAATTACTTTAAATTTCCAAAGGGATTTCTTTCTTTCTTTCTTTCTTTTTTTTTTTTTTATCTTTTCTAGGGCCGCACCTGCGACGTATGGAAGTTCCCAGGCTAGGCGTCTAATCCGAGCTGTAGCTGCTGGCCTATGCCACAGCAACTCGGGATCCAAGCCTCGTCAGCGACCTAACCACAACTCATGGCAACGCTGGATCCTTAACCCACTGAGGGAGGCCAAGGATCAAACCCACAACCTCATGGCTCCTAGTCGAATTTGTTAACCACTGCGCCACGATGGGAACTCCTCAAAGGGATTTCTTATACATCAACTCCTTACAACCATCCTATGAGTTAAGTTGGGTGCATACAAGTCTGGGCTTTGGAGTCAGACAGGCCTGGGTGAAATCCTGGGCTGTCACTTAACTGCTCTGAGCTCATTTTCTCTACCTGTACTACTTCAGAGGATTATTGTGAGGTCTAAATAACATATTTAGAGCTCTTTGTGCATTCCATTTATTGACAGATGAAATAACTCAGGCTCAGAGAACTCGAGGGATTTATCCAAGTCATATTCAAACCCAAGTATTCTGCCGCTGGAGAATTATGTAATGAATACCCTGTACCCACCACCTAGCTTTAAAAAGAATTACAGAAACAAACTGAAGTCTCCTGTGTCCTCTGATCCCATACCCCTTCCTCCCTCCTTCCTTCTCTTCCTGCCTCTGCCCTGAGTAATCACTATCCTGAATGATGATGTTTCTATACTTCTACTCTATATTTATATATTGGTGAACAAGTTTGGTATTTTACATGCTTTTCAACTTTATATACATGGTATAAGATTGTGCATCTCATCCTACAGCTTTTTTACTTGATAGTTCTTGAGACTTAATCATGTTAATACATGGAGTTCAAGTTCATTTATTTTATTTTATTTTTAGGGCTGCACCTGCAGCATATGGAAGTTCCCACGCTCTAATCAGAGCTGTAGCTGCCAGCCTATACCACAGCCACAGCAACACCAGATTGGAGCCAGGTCTGTAACCTACACCACAGCTCATGGCAATGCCGGATCTTTAACCCACTGAGCGAGGCCAGGGATCGAACCCACAACCTCATAGATTCTAGTTGGGTTCATTAACTGCTGAGCCATGAAGGGAGCTCCAAGTTCATTTATTTTAATCTGAATTTAGTATTCCATTACATGAATTTACCACAACTGTTTACTCATTCTCTCATTGATAGGTATGTAAACCATTTCCAAATTTATGCTATGACAAATATTGATGCAGTGGACATTTTCATATGTATCTCCTTACAGATATGAACAAGACTTCCTCTAAGTTCTTCTTAGGTCATAATATATGAGAAGATTTGGTTTTGCTAGACAGTGACAAACAGTTTTCCAAAGTGGTTGTGCTAACATATACTCCCACTGCGGTGTGTAATGAACTCTTATTGTTCCACATCTGAGCATCAGTCAACACTTAGTGCTGTCAGACTTAAATTTTTTTGTGTATGTCTTTTTTCTATTTCTTGGGCCGCTCCTGCGGCATATGGAGGTTCCCAAGCTAGGGGTCTAGTCGGAGCTGCAGCCACCGGCCTGCGCCAGAGCCACAGCAACAATGGATCCGAGCTGCGTCTGCAACCTACACCACAGCTCATGGCAACGCTGGATCGTTAACCCACTGAGCAAGGGCAGGGATCGAACCTGCAACCTCATGGTTCCTAGTCGGATTCGTTAACCACTGCGCCATGACAGGAACTCCCTTAAAATTTTTTTGACAGTCCTATGGGTGTGAAATGTTATCTCACTGTGGCTTTAATTTACATTTATCTGTGAGTTCCCTAGTGGCTCAGTAGGTTAAGGACCCAGCCTTGTCACTGCTGTGGCTCAGGTCACTGCTGTGGCGCAGGTTCCATCCCTGGCCCAAGAACTTCTGCCTGATGCCTGTGTAGCAAAAAAATTTACATACATTTTATTACTAATGAGTCTGGACATAGTTTCATACCTATTGGCCATTCCTTTTTGTACTTCTGTGATGAGCCTGTCCATACACTTTGCACACTTTTATATTGGGATGTTTTTATTTTTATTACTGATTTGTGGGAGTCCTTTATATACTACGAACACTAAATTTGGTTTGTTGTATGTCTTGCAAATATTTCATCCCAGGCTTTTCCTTGTTTCATTATTTACAAACTCAATGTAAATAAGTTTTAAATTTTACCAGAGTCAAATGTATTAACCCTTTTCTTTACAGCCACACTGTTTGGACCACATTACATTGTCTCTCCACGTCTTCGTATGAGCCATTTAAGACCTTCGTTCCCCCTCAGGCCTGACAGGTCACTCTCTTCCTTCTTTGCAGTGTTTGTCATGTTGACATGTGCCTTTCGCTATGGCCATGATGACTTGGATGTGATTGGCCTGACATTCCGCAAAGATCTGTATGTACAGGTCCAGCAAGTGGTCCCAGCTGAGCCCACCAGCCCTCAGGTGCCCCTCACGGTCTTGCAGGAGCGACTGCTGCACAAGCTGGGGGACAATGCTTACCCCTTTAACCTGCAGGTACAGAGCCCAAGTTCTGGGTAAGGATTCCAGGGATGATTAAGACAGGAAGCTAAAGAAGGAGAACGGAGGAAAGGGGTCCCTATTTCTTCCCTTTGCTGACCTCTTTCTGATCCCCTAGATGGTTGTCAACCTGCCCTGTTCAGTGACACTGCAGCCAGGTCCTGATGATACAGGAAAGGTGAGGTCTGGGTTCTGAGAAAGAGGGATAAATGGACAAGACTGGGAAAACGGGCAGCTACAGGATGGGATCAGGTATTTCCTTATAGACCCAGGAGTAGCGGGGGTGGGCAGTGTTGGAAATGAGTTTTCTTTGCTCCTGCCCCTTTGCAGGCCTGTGGCATTGACTTTGAAGTGAAGAGTTTCTGTGCTGAAAACCTGGAGGAGAAAGTCTCCAAGAAGTATTCTTTGGTCCTCTCCAAAATCCCTGCCTCCATCTTGTGCCAGGAAATAGATCTTGCTCTCAGGACAGAAACTGCCCTACTTCTAACCTCTGTAGCACCATCGCCACCAACTCAGATGCCCAGTTCTGAATCCCCTCTGACTTCTTTTCTTTGCTCTAGGGCAAGGGTCAGCAAAGTCTTCCGTAAAAGGCCAAAAAAGAAATAGTGAGGCTTTGTGAGCAATGTAGTTTCTGTTGCAACTCAACTGTGCTGCTGTAGTGTGAAAGCAGCCATAGGCAGTATGTAAATGAATAAGTGTGGCTGTGTTCCAATACAACTTTCTTTATGGACACTGAAATTTGAATTTTATATAACTTACACATGAATATTATTGTTCTCTGATTTTTTTTCCCAACCATTTCAAAGTATAATAACCATTCTTAGCTTTGGGCCATACAGAAATAGGGAGCAGGCCAGATTTGGCCAGCAAGCCATAGTTTGCTGACCTGTGGTCTAGATACCTACACTGAGGGACCAAAGGTATTCTCTAAGGGAAGCCTTCTGCCCCCAAACAAGGACTGGGCCATGGGGTTGGCACAGGAAAGGTCTGTGGGTCCTAAGAAGATGTTCTGGTTGACCCCTTGGCCTCTATTTAGAGATTCCGTGCGGCTGGTGATTCGGAAAATACAGTTTGCACCTGTGGAGCCAGGCCCTGGCCCCTGGGCCCAGACCGTTCGCCGTTTCCTTCTGTCAGCTCAGCCCCTACAACTCCAGGCCTGGATGGACAGGGAGGTTCGTGATCCCCATTTCCTGCCCCTGACCACTCAACCCCTCTAAAACCCTTTCTTCACTGAGCTCCTGCTTGAGTAGACAAGGATGGAAGTTAGGGTGGCAACAGTGCTAAGGAAACAAATTCTAGGTCTTGATGGGGGTGTTCTCCCTCCAACCTTGTGATGGTCTTCTCCTCCTGCTTCAGGTTCACTACCATGGCAAACCAATCTCTGTCAATGTTTCCATCAACAACTCCACCAACAAGGTCATCAAAAAAATCAAGATCTCTGGTGAGCTTCTTTTTCTATCCTCCGCACCTGGTCCCAAATCCTTTCTCTGTTTTTTTAGGGCCATGCTCATGGCACATGGAAGCTCCCAGGCTAGGGGTTGAATTGGAGCTACAGCTGCTGGCTTACGCCACTGCCACAGCAACACAGGATCTGAGCCACACCTGTGACCTGCACCACAGCTCATAGCAATGCCAGATCCCCAACCCACTAAGCGGGGCCAGGGATTGAACCTGCATCCTCATGGATACTAGTCGGATTCATTTCCGTTGTGCCACAATGGGAACTCCCTCCTTTCTCCAGAATTCTGCCCCACTTATCCAGTATGCATTCATCGAGGCTTTCCCTCCAATGTGAACTTATCAAAACACATATCTGTGTGTCCACATGCACACCTTAGTGCATCGTGTGTCATGTGCAGCATCTGAGAGAGTTGGGGTCTCAAGGATGACTAACTGTAGTCATATGCTTTTCCTGGCTCTTCAGTTGACCAGATCACAGATGTTGTCCTGTATTCACTAGACAAGTACACCAAGACTGTGTTCATTCAGGAGTTCACGTGAGCTGACACTGGGGCCGGGGTCAGAGAGCTGAGGGGCAGGGTGGGGGGAAGAGGGCTGGGGTCTGGAGGCAGAGGCGGGGGTGGGGGAGAGAAGGAAGCAGATACAAGCCCAGTACAAGGAAGGGCAAGGTGAGGGCTCATGTGGAGAAAGGGAGGGAGGGATTCTCAGGAGAGTAGAGGGAGGATACCCACAAGAGGATCATCAAAATGCTGACAGATGGCAGGGACAAAAGGATTTCCCACCAGAGGGAAGTGTTCTCAATCTCCACATTTACTCTTGTGGACAGTTCAGTCTCTCTCAGATAGTCCAATAGGTTCATGGAATCGTGCAAAATACTCTCGGGAATGAGAATCACTTAGTTGGCAAGCTTAGCCTAAGTTCTTCTTTTCCTTTCAAAGGGAGACTATAGCTGCTAACTCCACCTTCTCCAAGAGCTTTGAAGTAACCCCACTCCTGGCTGACAACTGCGAGAAACAGGGCCTGGCGCTGGATGGCAAACTCAAGCATGGTGACACCAACCTGGCCTCTAGCACAATGTAAGCTCAAGTGTAACTCCCAACCTTCATTTTTCTACCCTCAGCCCATTCTGTGTGCTATATATATATAGTTCTGCAGTTTCACCGTCAATGAGGCCTACCTATTTTTTCAAATGTCCCTCGGTCAGTGTGCAGAGATCTTTCCAGGCCAATAGTAAGCTAAACAATAGTCATAGGACCAATGACAGGCTTATGTCATAGGCAATAAGAAAAAAAAAATGTAGAAAGGAAAAATTCCTTATGTTGTATAATAATTTACAGGTCATAAAGATCTTACATATGGTACTATGTTAGCGTCATAAGAATCCCATTAAAGTGGTCTGGATATGTGTTCTTATTCTATTTTACAATGAACGACCCTGTGGCTCAGAGAGATGAAGGAACTTGTCCAACCCTATAAAGCCAATAAGTGGCAGAGGTGGAAAATATTCTATCATATGTCATCTGGCTCTAACACTGCGATCTCTACAGCAGCTACTCTCTAGTGAAGATAGCAATGGAGTGGAGGACTAGGAGATGAGAAATGGAGGAAAAGGAGAATAATGATAGGAATTGATAGAATTTTACCAAATCATTCATTTGGTCCTATGCCTAACACTTGGAGGCCTGAGTGTTAGATGTGTCTCCCACCAAAAGCCATCTGCCACCATCTGACAAGTGTTAATTCCCACTGCCTTTCCCTATGCCTGATCAGTCATGTAGCTATACCCAGTTACTGCTAGAAAGAACCTGAGAAATCATCCAAACAGCATTATTTTATAGGTGGAGGATCAGCATCCCAGGGCAATGAAGATCATATAGCTTTCTGTGTCTTAGCTTTCACTCAGGGGGTTTTCACTGAACACCAGCGACATGCTCATTCCTGTGCTAAGCAATGTGGGTGGATACAAAAGAGTTTAAGACAGTCACTGCTTTCAGTCAATTTACAGCCTAGATGGGGAACAAAGGAATGTAAATGCAATCTAACAGTTAAGTGCTAGTACATGTGGTTCAGATTATAAACCCAATAGAAGTTAAAAGGAGCCAGCATAGCTGGAGAGGGATTCCTGGAACAGATAGAATGAGCTAGATCTTGAAGAATGTGTTGGATCTGGATAGCAATAGAGGAAGAAAGGAACATTCCAGGTTGGGAGCACAGCCTGGGCAAAGGCTGGAAGGTAGAAATCCGTGGGGCATGCTCTGAGCATGGAGAGAAGATAGGTTGGCTTAGGTTGCACCCTAGGTGTTAGAGGGTTCAGGTAGGAAGCTTAGAGAGGCAAGGTGGGGCTCAATGGCTAAGGGTTGTGAAAGCCAAGGAGTGTAGTAGTTATATTCAGAGAGGGAGGCTCCTGGGCAGAGGGTGGCATGGTACAACTGGATTTGAGGAACAGTAATGCGGTCCCAAGGAACAGGAGATCAGAGCCTGGAAGATCTCCTAGATGACAAAAGGTGCACAAGAAAGGACTGGGGGGACTCAATGAATCACCCACCCCCACAAACATACAACAAATACTACCACTTCCAGTCTTCGGCCAGGAATGGATAAGGAGCTGCTGGGGATCTTGGTGTCCTACAAAGTCAGAGTCAACCTGATGGTGTCCTGTGGCGGGTGAGCAAGGGTGCAGGGTCTGTCTGGGCAGGGGCTGGGGAGCCCCTTCTGTTTTCCTCCCAGTTGGCCTGACCCAATCAATCTGATACCCACCGCTTCTCCTGGACCAGTTGCCCCAAACTGTAAGCTTCATGAACAAGCCACCTTCCCTTCCAGAAACCCATTCTGTGGCTGAGTTGGCTTTACAATCCCTTATCCCCCAGTAAAATTAGGCTGCTACTTTCCATTTCCAGCTGCTAATTTTAGGGTGTCATTCTATCCTCAGCATCCTAGGCGACCTGACAGCCAGGTAAGAGATGGTGGGGAGAGGGGACCAGGGCTAGAAGGGGAGGATGAGATCAAGAGACCCAAAGCGTGACGAGGGAGAATCTAAGGGCATCCCAGCACCAGAAAATTGGGGGAGAGGATCAGGGAGCAGACTCGGAGGGAGATCTGTAACTCCACATTGGGATCCTTGCAGTGATGTCGGCGTGGAGCTGCCCCTGATCCTAATGCACCCAAAGCCATCAAATGGTGAGTGACAAGGTGGGACTTACATGGGCAGTGATCCCGAGGGTTGGGGCCTAAGCAGTGCTGATCTCATGAATCGGAAACTGGCAGTTTAGATAGAGATTGAATAGTAATAGGTAGGTTGGGTGACTAGATTTCAGGGTGCATGTGTGGGTGTGTGTGTTGTGTTTATGGGAGAGAGAGGGTTTAAAAGGGGGAGGGAAGAATAACAAGACATTTCCTCAGGAAACCCAAGAGCCCCTTATCAGCTTCTGCTCCGTATTTCCTTCCCTCTCCATGCTTGCTGCAGAGGCTGCTAGGTAAGAAAATGTGAGGCCTGGAAACTCCGCCCCCTTTCCCCACTGCTACTCTCCATTCTATGAGGATGGAAATGAACAAAGCTCCCCTGGAGTGTTGCTTTCAATAGGTGTACAGTGGAAACATATGGTTTAGCTTCGTGTCATAGTTCAGTGCTTTTCAACACCCTCCTTTTCCTTTCTGCATCCCCCGCCTTCCACCTCCTGCTCTTCTCCCAATCGTCCTTCCCCCTCAGCCCTTCCATTTTTCTTTTTCCTCCTGCACCCCCCACCTCCTCGCATTTACTTCACTTGCCTTTCATTCTTCCATCCTTTCCCTCCTTCCCACACTCCATTCTTATTTCCCCTCCAGCCCTCAAGGGGGACTTTTGTGTTGGGAGACTGGGGAGGGAGTGAGGGAAATAAGCCAGTGTGGTCCATGTGGGGTGGGGCAGCTGAGAAGGGGTGAGGATCTGAGCTGGGAAGCAGGGAAGGGATCACTTCCCTGGGATCAGGAAATGGGAGTGGATGTGGAAGGCGCTCAGACAATTGTTCCTAACCCTCTATTCCCCTTTGCTGCTTCTACCAGCTCTGAGGACATAGTCATCGAGGAGTTTGCTCGGCAGGAGCCCGGTGGCAGAGAAGAGAGCCAGGAGGCTTTGGCGGCTGAGGGGGATGAGGGCAGCTGAGCACCTAGCTCTGTGCCTCTGTGTGGGAGCCCCACTGTAACATTCTAATAAATCAGCTTGTCCAGATGTGCCTGCTGATCTCTTTGGTATTTCTTCCTCCTGGAGGGTAATGGAACTACCTAGAATGAACCACTGCCAACCACCTGCCCCATCAGTGATTAGATTTCCTGTAGCATGCATTTTTCTTCTAAATGATCCCTGACTTCCCTCTGGCAAAGGCCACCCGCCCTCTGTGGCTCCTTTAGCTTTTCTTCCAAGCCCTGGCCATCCCTGCCCCAATGCCCCCATCCAACAATCCCACCCCTGCAATCACCCAAGGCCCCAGCTGCCCCACCTACATGAGAGCCACAGGAGCCGTGGGGAGGGCCCAGGCCTGGGGGCGAGGCTGACAGGTCGACAGAGAGTGCCGTGTGACTTCATGCAGCAAATGCCACCCACCTGCTGCAATACCGTGCACCATGAGACCCACCGCCAAGGCTTCAGCCTGGAAACCATCACACCCAAATACCAGTCCTGAGCAAATCCAAACCATGCAATCCTTAGGGAGCAGAGCGGTGGGGGCCCAGGTTGGGCTTTGAGGATAGGGAGGTGTGATGGTGTGGAATGGAGTGGGAGATTCTCTGGGGAATCAACTTCCTCCTGCCCAGGGTAATGCTTATCCTACTTATCATCACCTGCTTTATGTGCGACAACTTCAAAGGCACCTGCTGGGTGAGCCCACCACTAAGGCATCAGAGTACATTTTTGCCCCCTTTTTTGGTTGACTTACCTGGGGATTCTTCTCAAAGTTATCTATTGTAAGTGTTGAGAAGCTGAGCCAGGATACTTTTCAAGGGCTGTTCTCCACTTCTGGTTCTAAGACTGCCTGGTATTGGGGGTAGAGGAGGGGTAGAGAGTAAGTATCTGACTCTCTTTTGCAGCCAGCCTTTGGAATTGACCTACTAAGATCATGTGCTTGTACTTGGAGGACTAGTGAGTGTTCACTGTCATATCTCATACTAACCCTGTACCTCAATCACTTAGGCCTACTCATCACTAAGGGTAGCACTGCCTCACATTACTTGTGGATAAAGAAAGAAAAACAAAATGTGAAACCTCCCCAAATTACCAAACCCTGTGCTGTTTTTTTTATTATCTCTGCCCTCATCTAATCTCCAGCTATAACAAAGTCCAAATGGCCTTGGATCCTTAAATCTGCTGCTCTATAGGGTCTTCCTTAAACAAAACAGTCTACTGAGGGAGTTCCCGCTATGGCTCAGTGGGTTGAGAACCTGACTTGCATCCATGAGGATGCAGGTTCAGCCCCTGGCCTTGCTCAGAGGGTTAAGGATCTGGCGTTGCCAAAAGCTGTGGTGTAGGTCACAGGCATGGCTTGGATCTGGTGGCTGTGGCATAGGCTGGCAGCTGCAGCTGATTCAACTCCTAGCCCAGGAACCTCCATATGCTGCAGGGATGGCCCTAAAAGGCAAAACAAAACAAAACAAAAAAACAGTCTCCTGAGACTGGACCTGTCCTAGGATGGTAGGCACTTGGTTTGTGGCCATAGCAGCCACTTTTCAAGAACCCAGTTTCTCTATTTTGCTTTTATTACATTCTAGCCTCTAAAAGACTAGGTTCTTTTTTTTCTTTATCTACCTTCTTTCTAAACATTTGTTTTATGCAGGTTCAGCTGCAGCTCTGGAACACAGCTGGCTAGAACTCTTGCAGCCTAATTTCTAGCAACATTCATGATTCAACTATTGCTGTTATTGTCTATGACATCACAAGTGGGTATTATGTTTTACTTGAAAAAGGGATCGAGGGAAGCTATAGAGAGACAAGCGGAGAGGAAGGGCAGGTACATTATTCTCTCCAAACCTCCACTAAATGTTTCAACTCTCTGCAACACATCCTCTTGTAGACATCAATCCTTTCAAGGAGACGTATAATATGTAGATTATGTACTAGATTGTGTATGGGCAGAAGGAGGAGATTATATGATCATCACATTAGTGAGTAGCAAGCCTGAGCAGAATAACAAAAGGAAAAGGGTATAACTACAATTGCTTCTGGCATACCCAGAGCTCAGTCCCAATGCAGAGGGTCTCTGGTACCGTTCACTTGGGAGGAGTTACCTGTGTCAGAGATCAGAAAGGTCATGGATTCAGGCTTCGAGGGCTCCTGATCCTAGGGAGGCATCATTACACCTTAGAAAGATCTATCCCTATCTACTAACTCTGGGTCTGAAGAAGTATCTTACCACAGTCTGGTCCCTGACATCATTTCTCATTTGTCCAGACAAGTTGCCACAAAGGAGGCATTAGAAAAATCCAGAGTCCTCAACAAGATGTTTATTGAGACCAGTGACAAAACCAGCTACAATGTGAAAAATCTAACACCTATTTCTCTTTATGATCCTTCCATTGCATTTGCCCCCAGCTATCCACTGCTTACTTTTTTGGATAACCCTGGCTTGTCCTACTGTGGGGTGGGGGTAGGTTTCATCTCCCCATCATACATTACAAAAGACTGGAATCATGTCTCTTTTGTACATCAACACACACACACACAAACGGCTATTCCAACACATGCCCTCTGCCCTTCCTTCCAGAGATAATTCACCTCCACTGAAGGAACAGGAGAATATTCTTTCTCCCAGGTTTGCTAGAGTAGGGAGGGTAAAAGCAAGAGAAGGCAAACTTCCCTTGCTGAGTTGATGGCCAGGCCAGTTTTTCTCCCTGACTGGTACTGAAGGGTAAATTGGACTGCGTCCCAAAGGAGCTCCCTGGTTTGCCTTTAAACGAAAGGGATCATAAGACAAAAATTCCTCTTCTGTGTCTCCTAGAAGATGCCCCTAGGAGTTGATATTTGACCCCATCCACCTCACCCTATTACCTTCCTTCCTTAACATACACTTCAGAGGTGAAATCCAACTGGAACCCTTCAGTCAGTCAGGCAACAAAAGCCATTGTTCTTGTTGATAGCTTAGGTTGTCTCTCTGCCTAATTTGATCCATTTATTGCATTTGGGCTTCCCAATACCAGTTCTTATCCCCCCAACTTCATGTTTATGGTTTAAATGCTTGACCATTTAAGCTCCTGTTAGGCTGAGGAGTAAAAGAGAGTCCCTGAAAATGCTACCCTATTTTCTTGACTGTTTCTCACAGCTACTGGGTGGGAAGTTTTTGCAGGGCCCAGAAATCACACCTTACCTTCTCTGACTGCTAAGACATCTACAGGGGATGCAGTTCTACAGCAGCCAGAATACCTCAAAGGTCGATACAGCTCCTTCTCCACTGTTTTATTATCCACGCCGTCAATAAACAGCTGGTCCTTTCACCTCAGCCTGCTATTTTTTATGTTTTTGTCTTTCCCAGGGCTGCACCCGAGGCACATGGAGGTTCCCAGGCTAGGGGTCTAATTGGAGCTGTAGCCACCAGCCTACGCCAGAGCCACAGCAACATGGGATCCGAGCTGCGTCTGCAACCTACACCACAGCTCACAGCAACATCGGATCCTTAACCCACTGAGCGAGGCCAGGGATCGAACCCACAACCTCATGGTTCCTAGTCGGATTTGTTAACCACTGAGCCTCGACAGGAACTCCCTCACCTCAGCCTCTTATTGCTTGTGCCTTCTTCACACTGTACCTACACCTCCACAATACAGTTGCATCATGCTGGTGCACCAATACAAAATCATTCCAAATACATCAAGATAAGAATCAATTTAGGGCAGGAAAGGTTTTGCCTCTTAGGCCCATGCACCTGGCTGGGACTTTTTGTTGTTTATCACACTTCTTAGATGAGTTGTTTTGAAATCTTGTGGAATTCCCTGGTGGTCTAGCAGTTGAGGATTCGGTGTTGTCACTGCTGTGGCTCGAGTTCGAATCCAGCCCCAGGAACTTCCACATGCCGAGAGTGCCGTCAAAAAAAGAAAAAAATGTTTTAACCCTAGCAAAAGTAGACTCTTTGTGCCTTTGTGCAAGCATCTCAGCCCCTAGTTTCTTCCTGAGATGGCCATTGGAGGGCAGCAGAGCAAACAGGAACATATATTCTATATGGTGGGGGGTGGGTTCCCTGGAAGCATAGAGACAGATTAATTCTACTCCCAGCTCTGCTCACCAGGATGTTGCTACCTAACAATGACACCAAGCCTCTAGAAGAGGTACCATAGTAGAACTGAGGGTAGAACTGATAGGAAGAACCAGAACTTCCTCACAGAGATATGCTACTACAATTTAGGACTGTTTCCCATATTTGAAGACTTATTCACCTTATTTAAAAATTCAGGGAGTTCCCATTGGGGTGCAGTGGAAACAAATCCAACTAGGAACCGTGAGGTTGCGGGTTCGACCCCTGGCATTGCTCAGTGGGTTAAGGATCCGGCACTGCCCTGAGCTGTGGCGCAGGTCACAGATTTGACTTGGCTTTGGCGTTGCTGTGGCTGTGGTGTAGGCTGGCAGCTACAGCTCCAATTCAACCCCTAGCCTGGGAACTTCCATATGCTGTGGGTACAGCCCTAAAAAGCAAAATAAATAAATAAATGAATAAAAATGAAAAATAGGAGTTCCTGTTGAGGTGCAGCGGAAACAAATCTAACTAGGAACCATGAGGTTGCAGGTTTCATCCCTGGCCTCACTCAGTGGGTTAAGGATCCAGCATTGCTGTGAGCTGTGGTATAGGTCACAGATGTGGCTCAGATCTGGCATTGCTGTGGCTGTGGCATAGGCCAGCAGCTGTAACTCCAATTAGACCCCTAGCCTGGTAGCCTGGGAACCTCCATATGCCCTAAAAAGCAAAATAAATAAATAAATATTTTTTAAAAATTCAGATATCGGAGTTCCCGTCGTGGCGCAGTGATTAACGAATCCGAGTAGGAACCATGAGGTTGAGGGTTCGGTCCCTGCCCTTGCTCAGTGGGTTAACGATCCAGCGTTGCCGTGAGCTGTGGTGTAGGTTGCAGACGCGGCTCGGATCCCGCGTTGCTGTGGCTCTGGCGTAGGCCGGTGGCTACAGCTCCGATTCAACCCCTAGCCTGGGAACCTCCATATGCCGCGGGAGCGGCCCAAGAAATAGCAACAACAACAACAACAACAAAAGACAAAAAAAAAAGACAAAAAGACAAAAAAAAAAATTCAGATATCCAGGCTCCACCTCAGACCAAAGGAATCACTCTCTGAGGGAAGGGCCTTGAAATATATACTGAAGATTCCCAGGATTCCTTCAAGGCAAATTTGGGACTTTCATTATGGGTTACTACTTCACCCAGTACCTCATTAGAATACTTTGTATTCTACATGGGTACTGTGAGTCTGCCAACCAAAGGTGTAAAGCTAGGCCTGGAATTGCTAACAATGGACTGGTAACTAAAGAACTAAGAAAATAGCAGAAGGTTATTTGGGAGCTGGGGTGAAGAAAAGGGGGAAATCAGCAGTCAGCACTACTCAACTTATGAGTTGGAAACTGGGAAGCAATTTCCCACTACTGTCCCTGAAAAGAAATGCATCCAAGCCTCTCCCTTAGTTTATGTTCCAGATGAAAGAATCTGGGAAAAGAGAAGACAGAACTATATGAATACTTCCCCCCTGCAGAGAAATGGCCACAGGTCATGGGAGAAGGGGCACTGTTTCTTCCAGTCCCCATCACCCTTATACCATTCCTCAGTTATACTGTAGATAAGGTTCCTGGCCTCTTCAATGTTCTGGCCAGAGAGAGATAGTTGAGGAGTAGGCATAGGGCTGCTCTGTTGCTTCTAGTGGCTCCTCTCTTTGGAATAGCTTTTATTTTTTCCTCAAAAGCAAAAACACCCAATCAGTATCATCCAAAAGTCACACCAGCATTTCCTTAGCATTGTTTTTTACTTTCTGGGGGGAGGAGATAGAAGGAGGGAGGAGGAAGGAAACAGGGATCCACTGGAGTCTCCAAAAGGTATGAGACTGGTAGCATAAGGACGGGATGAGATGGCCAGGTAGATAAGATGGGAGGTCCCCAAGATCCATTTTTCTATTGATTCATACACACTAATGAAAATGATGACATACATGGAATTGCCTAGCACATGGTATTCAACAAATGTCAGCTGCCTTCTCTAGCAAGGGTTCTCCACAGGCTAAGGGTACCTAGACATCGCCATCCTTCTCCTTTCAGGAAATGAAGCTCACCTGGAAAACTAGGGAACTTAAAGTGCAGTACAGTTGAGAAAATGCAGTTGGCTGGCTGGCTCAGTGCAGAGACTGGCTGTCTCCCCATCCCCCTCGCTCCCCTCTGCCAGGGTGGGGCTGAGAGTAGAGCTCCCCAAGTGACTTCCCTGAGGCCTAGCTAGCTTGTCCTAGAAGATTCCATGTGGAGGGCTGAGGGTTGTGAGTCTCTAGTGCACAGTCCTCTCTTTCTGGCGATGATAATCTGGGGAAAAAAGAAAGAAAAGGAGGAAAACAGCAGGTTATTTTCCGGCCTGAGCTCCCAATTCCCCACCCCCAACTTGTGGGGCCTCCAGTAATCAGTATTTAAAGAGCTCCTATCAAGGATTCAGCCCGGTAAGCCAAAAAGAGAGTGGCACTTACTGTAGGGAAAAAAGCGGACACGCATGCTGATTTCACGAGCTGTCTTCAGGATCTCAACAGCCTAGAAGGAACACAGCAGCTTGTACAAATGAAGAGATATGACCCGGGACAGAATCAGAACAGGAGGAAAACAGTTTGCCACTCGAACCTTCTGGGTCACTGACAGCTGCTTCCCTCGTATCAAGGAGAGGTTCTTTCTTATCAAGTTATGGATTAGGCTAATCCTGTCCACTCTCGCCTACCTGGGATGGCTTCATGCCTCACCACAGACCAAGTCCTGTGCTCACCTTGCTGTGCTCAATATCTTGGAAATCCACATCGTTCACAGCTAGGACTTGGTCCCCTTCCTGAAGTCCTGCTCGATGTGCATCAGAGTCAGGAATCACCTGTTGGAAAGGACAGAATATATATAATAAAGGTGGGATAATTTCAAAGAATGTAAGTGAAATTAAGTCCTATTCAAATGTAAGGCACTATTTTAAGTGTGTGTTTGTGTGTGTGTGAGAGACAACATAGGTAAATAGGTGGCTTGCCAAGTGGGAAGTTTTAAGTGGGCAAAGAAGGGTATCCCCAGCATGCCCCTTCTATGAGTCTACTGAATCATCCTTCTCCCCACCCTTGGAACATCAGGGTTCTGCAATCTGATAACAAAGGAAGTGGCTCCATTATTGCCTATGAGGCACACGCACCTTGGAGATGAAAATGCCTAGCTGGGAGGCCTTTCCTCCTCGGATATTAAATCCCAACTGTAAGACAAGAGCACAGAATGGGGGCTCAATACAGACAACAAACACAAAAACATTGAGTAGCATAACTGTACAATAGCTTGGCTTGTGTCCCTCGGAGAGAAGTCAGAAGTTATGGAAGTGGTGTATCAGCTTTTCTGTCCATAAAAGTTTCTTTACCTCCCTAGCTATTTCCCAATCCATCTCTCAACCATGGCAAACTTCTGGGCCTGGTTCTAGCAGGGAATATGAGGCAATTTTTCCATAAGCTCACCTGAGCTCCAGGGGGTTTCTTTAGTGTGACGATGCGGGGAAGAAACTGGGTCAACTCATTGTTGTAGTCTGGGTGGTATACTCTCTGCAAGACACAGCAACCCAAGAAAGCTTACTACCAGTCTACCTTCTGGTAGTCTACCAATCTACCTTCATCTAGAACACAAATCTATCACCCTGAAGCCAGGATAATGTGAAGTCATGGACTTAGTTTAAGTAGAACAGATAACACTGTCCGAATGGGTAGATGGATAGCATGGGGAAATGTTAGCAGCCCAGTAGATCCCCATTTCTTTACCTCAAGAGAAAGGATTTCCCAGAATTCTTTGGTGTAAATGGCCTCTGGCAGGTTTCCCTAAGAAGATCTCAGTGGACCCAGATGCTCAGAATCCAGCTGACTAAGATTAATTCTCCACTGAGCTTTCTAACCCTACCATCCTAGCTTTCATGTATCATCTCATGCTCATGGGAAAAAGCCCTTACTCAAGGGTACAGATGGTTCCCACCTCATGAGGAGGAATCCATGCTGGGGGATTCTCGTAGGCAGGCAGGAAAACCACCGGGTAGTCATCGTAAGGAATCCGGCTGTCCATCTCTACTAAGGCCCTGGAATGTAAGGGTAAATCAAAACTGACGACTATGGTTCAAAAGGCAAAAAAGCTCAGAAGTTTCAGAAACTAATTCCAACTTATCCTAAGGCTGTCAGTCTATAGGCCCAGCCCA
The DNA here is from genome assembly GCF_054392235.1 of Sus scrofa. Taxonomy (NCBI): domain Eukaryota; kingdom Metazoa; phylum Chordata; class Mammalia; order Artiodactyla; family Suidae; genus Sus; species Sus scrofa. Next base: position 66,326,742 of record NC_139401.1, read on the forward strand.
CCTCTAGGTGATAAAGATTTGGGGAGAGAAGGGAGAAAACCATCAACTTTGCTGAATATCTGGATGCCAAGCAACCTGTTAGATACACTACAGAAGTGATCTCCTTTCTCACAACACTCCTGCAAAATAAATATTACCCTCTTCATTCTAGAGAAGAGGAAATCAGGATCGCGTCTAAAAAATATGTGACTACTAGAGTTCCTGCTGTGGCACAGGGGGTTAAGGATCTGACTGCAGCAGCCTGGGTCGCTGCAGAGGCATAGGTTCAATCCCTGGACTGGCGCAGTTGGTTAGGGATTCGTAACTGCCACAGTCGCTGCTACGGCTGGGATTGGATCCCTGGCCCAGCAACTTCCATTTGCCGTTAGTGCGGCCGAAAAAGAAAGAAAAAAAAATGTAACTACTTTGGAAATCCAACGGAGCGCACACTCCAACTATCCACACGGACTGAGGGCAAGGCACTGCCCCACATTCTCTAATGTGATCGGTAACGGCGTAGGTCCCCAGATCGACCCTTCCTTTACCACCAGCCACTTTCCAGATCCCCGACCCGAATCCTGCTAGAGTCCCGCGCACACGACGCAATACAGGTCGTCGTACTACCTCTCCCACCCGCAGGCCTCAGCCACCTCAGGTTCCGCTCACAGTCAATTCGGTCTGGGAACCGGAAGCGGATGTTCGGCTGCGTCGGAAAGGGGCGGGGTCAGGGTGCGACGCGCGGGCCCTCCCCTCCCAAACGCGTCTTTCTGAGCGCGTCGCGTACGTGCTGGGCCCGCAGGTTGTCTGCGCTTCCATTGGCTGGCGCCTCCAGATTTGAAACTTGGCGGTTAAAGCTCCGGTTGGGACGGGGCGGCGGGAGACGAGGGAAGGGACGTTCAGTTTGGTGAGTTAAGGGGGCACATCTTAGTTCAGGATCTGCCTTTCCCGGTACCGTGGGGCTTTGGTTCTTTGTCGTCGTCTCCTCTGGGCTTTTCCTTTCCATTTCAGACGCCACTTCGCTCTCTTCATTCTGGCCGAAAGGGCAGTCCTGTCGTGGCCAGGTCTGAGGGACAGTGACTTTCCTGAGGCAGAGATCCCGCTGGGAGGCGGAGGCTGCCGCCTTAGGCTATCGCTCTCTTCCCTAACCCACCTCACCCTTGGAGGAGGGCCAGGACTGAGGGACGACACTCTCCCACCCCTGCCGACCTACCAAGATTCATCACCGAGCATCTTTTTTTTTCTGCCCCTGCAGAGACCGTGCCGAGGTAGGATCATGAAGGAAGAGGTGAAGGGCATTCCTGTAAGAGTGGCACTGCGATGTCGCCCTCTGGTCCCCAAAGAGATTAGTGAGGGCTGCCAAATGTGCCTTTCCTTCGTACCCGGGGAACCTCAGGTGCGTAGCCAAGTTCTGGGCCTGCCTGTGAACAGCTGGGGCCAAATGGCAGTGAGGGGCGTGGTCTGGCCTTTTTTTTCTTACTCCTTTTCCCTTGTCTTCTCTAGGTGGTGGTTGGTACTGATAAATCCTTTACCTACGATTTTGTATTTGACCCCTCTACTGAACAGGAGGAAGTCTTCAACACAGCTGTAGCACCACTCATAAAAGGCATATTTAAAGGTGAGGCTCTTTGATTCTTGAGCATACACTACGTGTCAGGCACTATGATGAGGTGCTGCCAGTACAACCATGAATGAGACATAAGTTCTGCCCTCAAAAAACCAATAGCCTAGGAACTCAGTCTCACTTGTCTGAACCCTTGAAACTAGTTTTATACTATATTTGTTTTCTATGGTTCTGCTCATCTTTGACTTGTATACATTTTTGTTTGTTTGTCCTGGCATATCATTAGATTCTAAAGCTCTTTGATGAGTGCTGATGAAGATCAGTGTGCCAGTCTACTTGAGGCCCAGGCACTGCAAAGCCTGTTGAGGGATTCAGAGATAAATAATATATCTTCCATGGCCCCGAGGAGTTCAAAGTCCAGGGATAGGAGCGGAAGTAGATGACTACATACAGAAGAAATACATAAGAAATTTTAAATGTTTAACTTCTCTCTTTAAGAAAAAATATTTTAAAAGTTAAAACCTTTGAGGTTTCCTAAAGCCCCTAAAAACTCTGGCCAGAGTATTTTTTATTTATTTCTACTCTTTCTATTTTGTTTATATTTACTGCAGAAGCTAAGGCTTTATTATTTTATTTATATTTACTGCAGGAGCTAAGGCTTTATTATTTTATTTATATTTATTGCAGAAGCTAAGGCTTTATTAATAAGGTGTTATTGAAGACCATAGCAAAGTTCTGAAGAAAAGAGCAGTGCCTGAGAGGTATCTAATTGTTACTCTAGTACAGAGGTTATTCAGGATTCAGAGCAGAGGGCTGTTTAAAAGAAGTAGAACCAAGGCACAATAGTCCCTTAAAGTTGAAAGGGACATTTGTACATCATCTAGTCTAACATTCCATCCTAAGAAAAATACTTTCTAGCAATATCTCTGTTAAGTGAACTTCCAACATCTGGTTAACATTTTTTTTCTTGGACAGGGATATCACTGACTCCTACTCCTGTTGATTGGTTTTTGTCTGTTAGTATTTGTTTTATGTATTTGGGTGCTCCTATATTGGGTGCATATATGTTGATGAGTGTAATATCCTCTTCTTGTATTGATCCTTTTTTGATTGGTTTTTGGACAACTCTAATTGTGTTAGATTATACTGAGATGAAATTCGCTTCCTGGTAATTTCTACCCAGTGATGTTAGTTCATCCATCTAAACAAACAGACACCTTCTTCCAGGGAACAGCTATTCGCATATTTTTCTTTCACTTTTTTTTTAATGATGTCATGGCTCAGGATGCATTGAACACTTTGTTTCAAATTTCTTAAATGTTAAAACAGTAACCTCAAACTTACAGAAATATTGCAAGAACAGCATAAAGAACTTTTTTTTCCTGAACCATTTGGGATAAGTTGTTGACCTGAATAAATTGATGGCCCCCTGAATACTTTAGTGTATATTTACTACAAACAAGAACTTTCTCCTACATAACTATAGTACAGCCATCAAAATCTTGAAATTAGCATTGCTACATCACTATCATCTAGTCCTCAAACCACATTCAAGTTTCATCACTTGTCCCAACAATGTCCTTTATAGAAAATCGATCCAGTTCAAAACCATATGCTGTATCTAGTTGTACTGCCTCTGTGGTCTCCTTCATTCTAAAACTCCTTCAGTCTTTTTTTTTTTTGACCTTCACGATCATGACACTTTTGAAGATCACAGGCCATTTACTTTGTAAGCTGTTTTTCAATTTTGGTTTGTCTGATGTTTATTTATGATTGAATTCAAATTGTGTATCTTTAGCAGGAATATCACAGAAGGGGTGCTGTATTCTCATTAAATTCTATTGGGCAGCACATGATTTTGGTTTGTTGTGTTACTGCTGATGTTCATTTTGATCATTTGATGAAAATGATATCTGCCAGGCTTCTCCGCTATAAAGTTAATCTTTTTCCTATTTACATATTTGGAGGACCATTATTTGATTCTGCCTAAGTCTCTTCTAATTAATCATCCCCCTTTCCTTTAGCCATTTCTGAAAAAATGTGGTATCCAGACCCTTCCTTATCTTACCTTCCTCAGAATGTACCTTCATAGCTTAGTAAGAGCACTATAGTTCTACTTTCATACTCTTAGCTTGGGAAACTATAAGAATTAAATTATAGTCTTTAGAGGCAATATAAAGTAGAAAATCATTCCAATATATGTATGTTTGGTTAACATAGCTCTCAGTTGCAGAGATAAAGCCAGTATTTTTCAATCAACAACACTCTGAGTTGTTTGTAAAAAGTACCAAAACTTGGTTTCCTCAATTATTACTATATATACATATATATTGTATTGCAGAAGATTATGGAATGTTCTGTTGCCCCAGAGACATGCCAGGTGATAATAGCACTCTATGACTGTGAAAATCTCAATTTAACATCTTAAGATCATCCATAACATCAAGGTCTTCATTTAGACGAATAAGTTCTTTCCAAAAGAAAAAAAAAAGCAAAGGACATATATTACACTGAATCATATTTAAATGATGACATTTCTATGAGGAGCTTGATAATATGGTCCACATGCAGTCTGAGAGTTCAAATAGGGTGTGGATGCTTCCATTGACTGTAAAAAGCAACTTTTTTGCCTTTTTAAATGAAGACTCTGTTATCAAAGAGACACATGTTGGAGTTCCTTTTATTTATGCGGCTTCTAAGACTTTCCTTTAATTCCCACAATTTAGAATTGTTCAAAGTGGACAGAAAGTAGAATTATAAAGCTCTGAATGGCTTTTAGACAATGACTTGGCCACCTTCATTATCTGTCATATCTTTAAGTGTTTTACTTCCTAGCTGTTTTTTTTTTTTTTTTTGCTTTTTAGGTCCTCACCCATGGCATATGGAGGTTCCCAGGCTAGGGATCAAATCGTCGTTATAGCTGCTGGCTTAGGCCACAGCCACAGCAACATGGGATCCAAGCCACATTTGCAACCTAAACCACAGCTCATGGCAATACCAGATCCTTAACCCACTGAGCGAGGCCAGGGATTGAACCTGTGTCCTCATGGATGCTAGTCAGATTGGTTTCCACTGAACCACAACAGGAACTCCTCCTTTACTTCCTAGCTTTTAAGAGCTATCAAGAAAGGCACACATTCTGCTTATTTGGAATAATGCAAAGTTATTGCACCCATATAAGCTTTCCTTGTGTCTAACATTCCTAAGAGACCTTTTTGGTCAGAGAGCAGTCTCAGTTTTGTTACAAGTAATTGCTGAAGGAAAAGGAGTATATTGATTGGATGAAAATGTGTGAGCGCCACTGTGCATGTGACTTCTATTTTGCCAGGATACAATGCAACTGTTCTGGCCTATGGGCAGACTGGCTCTGGAAAAACCTATTCAATGGGAGGTGCATACACTGCAGAGCAAGAAAATGAACCAACAGTTGGGGTCATTCCTAGGGTAATACAACTGCTCTTCAAAGAAATTGATAAAAAGAGTGACTTCGAATTTACTCTGAAAGTATCATACTTAGAGGTAAGTGGTTTGTCTTTAGTTATTCTTTTTTTTTTTTTTTTGTCTTTTGTCTTTTTTTTGTTGTTGTTGTTGTTGTTGCTATTTCTTGGGCCGCTCCCGCGGCATATGGAGGTTCCCAGGCTAGGGGTTGAATCAGAGCTGTAGCCACTGGCCTACGCCAGAGCCACAGCAACGCGGGATCCGAGCCGCGTCTGCAACCTACACCACAGCTCACGGCAACGCCGGATCGTTAACCCACTGAGCAAGGGCAGGGACCGAACCCGCAACCTCATGGTTCCTAGTCGGATTCGTTAACCACTGCGCCACGACGGGAACTCCCTGTCTTTAGTTATTCTGAATTCAGATTACCTTTGAGTAGAAAAATAAATCTAAATCCTATTTTTTTCCTGGCATGACTCAAATGAATAAATTATGTTTTTAGTAAATTACATTTTTTTTTTTGTCTTTTTGCTATTTCTTGGGCCGCTCCCGTGGCATATGGGGGTTCCCAGGCTAGGGGTCGAATCGGAGCTGTAGCCACAGGCCTATGCCAGAGCCACAGCAACTCGGGATCCGAGCCGAGTCTGCAACCTACACCACAGCTCACAGCAACGCCGGGTCCCTAACCCACTGAGCAAGGCCAGGAATCGAACCCGCAACCTCATGGTTCCTAGTCGGATTTGTTAACCACTGCGCCATGACGGGAACTCCAGTAAATTACATTTTAATAAACTGATAGTGAAAACTTACTGGCTCACTTGGCTCTGACTCCCACCCAGTTCTTTCCTTGATATCAGAAGAGTCTGTTTAATCTGATCATTAGAGGAATTGGCATTGCTATATAAAATGATGATAGGAATCTTTTAATTCCAATTTGGCCTCTATTATTGATTCCCTGTAGAGTCTGTTGAAAGATATTTGATATCACTTTACTGTTTTGAGACTTGAGTGATAATGAAGAATGTTATAGAAATTGGGTGGAGTATTGAGCCGTGTAAGTGTTTATTCAACAGATATTTACTGAGTACCTACTATATTACAGGCCCTATTCTAGGTATTTGGGACACATTAGTGAGCAAGACAGATAAAATACCTGCCTTTGTTGGTTTTCATTCTAGCATGTGTCAGTATATAAGTCGGTTGACCCATTATAGCTAACCTCATGATACCAAAAACACATGTTTAGGGAACTTAATGGCTTTTGGGAAATTAGCTGGTTGATTCTATAGCAGTGATAAGATGTCTTACCTTTAAGAAGCAATAATTAAATGTATATAATTTAAGCATGCAATTTTTTTTTTTTTTTGTCTTTTTGCTATTTCTTGGGCCGCTCCCATGGCATATGGAAGTTCCCAGGCTAGGGGTCTAATCGGAGCTGTAGCCACCGGCCTACGCCAGAGGCACAGCAACAGGGGAATCCGAGCCGCGTCTGCAACCTACACCACAGCTCACAGCAACGCTGGATCGTTAACCCACTAAGCAAGGGCAGAGACCGAACCCGCAACCTCATGGTTCCTAGTCGGATTCATTAACCACTGCGCCACGACGGGAACTCCCCCAAGCATGCAATTTTAAATTGATGTGAACACTTCATCCTGAGGTTGAATCTCAATGTGTTAATAGGTATAGGACATACAGAGTTGTAAGATAGGGAGTTAAACATCATTAAGATAAGCCTTCTTGAGGAATCTTACAAAAATTGATACAAAAGAACTTACTTATAAAACAGAAAGAAACTCACAGATTTCAAAGTCAAATTATGGTTACCAAAGGGGAAACCATGGAGGAGGACGAATAAATTAGGAGGTTGAGGTTAACATATACACACTACTCTATGTAAAATAGATAACTACCAATGACATACTGTATAGCACAGGGAAATCTACAAAATATTCTGTAATAACCTATATGGGAAAAGAATCTGAGAAAGAATAGGTATATGTATAACTGATTCACTTTACTATATACCCAAAACTAATACAACATTGTAAATCAACAATAATCCAATAAAAATAAAAATAAAAAAAGATTAGCCTTCCCGAATCTCTTGATTAACCCGCTTGTGGCCAAGGTAACCAAATGTAAAAATAACTTAGGAACCTGGTTATATTAAATAGTAGCAACAGCAATAATAGCAAATACTTATTATGGTGCTTACTGTGTGCAAATACTGTTTTAGTACTTAAAGTTCTGGTTGCTTCCCTCTTCCACCCTCCACTAAGGATCTGTTACTTACATTTTAACCAAACTGGTGAAGGTAAGTTTTGTTATGACACTATCAAAGAACTGAATTTGGGCACTCTTGTAACCTTTCATTGTGTCTGCTATTTTTTTTTTTATCCTTTTCAGGGCTGCACCCTCAGGATATGGAAGTTCCCAGGCTAGGGGTTGAGTCGGAGCTACAGCTATCAGCCTACACCACAGCCATAGTAACGTGGGATCCGAGACGCATCTGTGACCTACACCACAGCAAACAGCAATGCAGGATCCTTAACCCAGGGATTGAACCCACATCCTCATGGATCCTAGTCAGCTTCGCTTCTACTGAGCCACAACGGGAACTCCCATGTCTGCTATTTCTAAGAAACACTGTCTCAAGAGAGCCCTCTCAATTTTGTTTCAAATAATGTGTGAATTTATTCTTATAAATGTCAAATGATTATATGTAGGGTTAAAACCCTTTTCTTATTTATAAAAATAATGTTTATTATAAAAAATGTTGATAAAGTTACAAAGAATTTTAAAAATTTTGCTGTGATCCCACCACTCCTCAATTACCACTCTTAACATCTTGTCTTTACCACTTTGTTTCCAACAATATCAGATTTACAATGAAGAAATCTTGGATCTTCTATGCCCATCTCGTGAGAAAGCACCTCAAATAAATATACGAGAGGATCCTAAGGAAGGCATAAAGGTCTGTTTGTCTCTCATTTGATGTTATTGAAAAATGTTGACAACTACTAAATTTCGCAGTCCTTTTATTTGCCACTGTGGTGTTTTTTGTTTGTTTGTTTTTTGTTTTTTTATTTTTAGGGCTGCACCCATGCCATATGGAGGTTCCCAGGCCAGGGGGTCTGATCAGAGCTACAGCTGCCGGCCTACACCACAGCCACAGCAATGTGGGATCCCAGCTGCGTCTGTGACCTACACCACAGCTCATGGCAACACTGGATCCTTAACCCACTGAGCGAGGCTAGGGATCGAACCCGCAACCTCATCGTTCCTAGTTGGATTGTTTCCACTGTGCCACAACAGGAACTCTGCCACTGTGGTTTTAAATGACTACTAACATCTCAGTCTTTAAGATTTTGTGTGGTCCTAATTCCCTTTGTTAATCTAGAATTCCTAGATGGGAGTTCTTGTGAGAAAGGGAGTTTTATCATCTTCCTGTTACCTCTTGAAGGAACGCTAATATCAATTAAATATTTATTAGCTATTTATAGAGTTCTAAGGCTGGGCTGTTCAGTATAGTAGCCACTAGCCACAAACAGCTATTTAAACTTTTTTTTTTGGCTGTACTCACGGCATGTGGAAGTTCCCAGGCCAAGGACTGAACCTACACCACAGCAACAACCTGAAACCCTGCAGTCACAATGCCATATCCTTAACCCACTGTGCCACAAGGGAACTCCTATTTAAACTTAAATGAATTAAAATTGAATATAGTTTGGAATTCTCTAAGTCACACCAGCACATATCAAGTGCTTAATAGCTACACGTGGCTAGATAGCGCAGATATAGAACATATGGATGGTTATAGAAAATTCTGTTGGACAGCACCTATAGTAGACATTGTGCTAGATCCTTGGGATGATATTTAAGAAGTAAAATTACATAAAATTTTAAAAAAATTTATAAGTACTATAGGAAGAAGAGACCAATTATTTGAGAGGCTTCTGTCGCATGGTATAGATGTAGGATAAGGAGCTATACCTGAACAGAGTTTGAGAGGTTGGGAGTTTTGTATATGACAGTGGGCCACATCCAGAAGCCGGTGTTAAAAATGGGTAGAGTCGGAATTCCCACTGTGGCGCAATGGATTAAGAATCTGAAAGCAGCGGCTTGGGTTGATGCCAATGCACGGGTTTGATCCTTGGCCCTGTCAGTGAGTTAAAGGATCTGGCATGTACATGTCGCCACAGCTACACCTCAGATTCAATTCCTGGCCAGGAACTTCCATATGCTATAGGTGCAGGCATAAAAAAATAAAAAGGTTAAAATGGTAAATTTTCTGTTATGCATATTTTATCATGACATAAAGCAAAGAAATAATCTAATTAGAATGTAAGCAAAAGTCATTTTTAAAAAGGAGTTCCTGTTGTGGCTCAGTGGAACAGAACCCAACTAATATCCATGAGGTTGAGGGTTTGATCCCTGGCCTCGCTCAGTCAGTTAAGGATCTGGCATTGCCACAAGCTGTGGTATAGGTTTGCAGATGCGGCCTGGATTTGGATTTGGCTTTGCTATGGTTGTGGTGTAAGCCGGCAGCTACAGCTCCAATTTGACCTCTAGCCTGGAAACTTCATATGCCATGGGTGCAGCCCTAAAAAGAAAAAAATGAAAATAGGCAGTTTGATTCTAGTACCAGTGGGAGAATTTGAGGTTGAAAGTAGATGAGAACAGAGTAGTACAGACTTAGGAAACCTTAGTAAAATAATACCTTATTCATCTTCCTCTCCTTATTTTCTTCCCTACTCAGAAAGTAGGGGCAGGGAGCAGGTGCTTGAGCGGCAGGTGCCTGTGCTTCTGATTTTTTTTCCTTCTGGGTCATTAAGTTATTTGCTGGGCACTAAAGCAAGGCTTGAAGGTGCAGACTTATTTTGAAAGCCTGATAAGCATGGAATACAGGAAGACAATATGGGTGTTGGGAATAAGAAACTTGGGTAAAATGCATCTTTTTGCTATCACCAAAAAGAAAATTAGCACTGAGCTGGCCCTTAACCCAGTTCTAAGATCTTTTACATGTACCATACTAAGGCAGGAATTAAATCCCAAGCATTATTTGAGGGCAAATTTGCCATGCAGAGAAGTGTGAATTTCTGACTCAAATTGGGATGGTAAGGACAAGTTTGTAAGCACTCTTTAGATGGGATGGATGAAATATAATTTAGTAAAGAAGTAAGGGTATTCTTGTAGTAAGTATTTACTTAAGCAGGAAAACAGAAAATATAGTCTTGGGGGTAATAAGACTAGATCAGTATGTCTGGATTAGAGGATACGGGTTGGGAAGTAGTAGAAGGTATGTTAGGACCACATTATGAAGCCAGACTAAAGAGCTTAGTTTCTGTCCCTGTGAATAGTACATAAGCTACTTAATACTTGCGAATGAAGAATTGCAGTGGCTGCTTTTACCAAGTTTTTATCTTATGTGTGTGTCTCCATCTCTGTTAGCTCCCGGGAGGTTAGGAGAGTATCTTAACGTCTCTTTGTACCCTCATTATCTAGCCTAGGGCTTAGGAGTTTGGTCACATTTTAGGAAGCAGGATTTTTGGAAAGTTAAATAAGAATAAATTGAAAAGGAGAAAGACTAGGATGAGGAAGGCCAATTGGGGAAACTTTGCCTTATTTTTCAGGCATGAAATGATATGAGCCTGGATTAGGCAGGTAGGTGTGGAAAGGGAAATAAAGCAATGGATTCAAAAGAAGAATGACTAGGAGTTGGTGACAACTGAGATATGGAGGAATAGGAGGAAGTAAAGGTGAATTTGAGGTTTTAAGAATAGAGATCTTAATAGTAATGGAGAAATAGTGGAGAGAATGAGCGTTGCTAGAAGGAAGATGAGTTTGGCTTACAATTAACTGATGTCAAAGTGTAAGTAACAGGCAGTTTGAAATGTAGGACTAGAAATTGGGGCCACAGGTGGAGCTGTGGGAGCTATGGAGTAATAAAATCATAGCATATTGGGGCTGGAAGGAACTTCATAATCATCTAGTTAGATCTCCAGAGGCTCCAAGAGATTTTAACTTGTACAAATTCTCTTGAGTAGATACAGCACCAAGCCTAGGACTCTGTTTTCCTGGCTTCTTAATCCAGTGGAAAATGTACCATGCCATTTGCCCTAGTGAAAATGAGGTATGAAATGGTTCCAAGATATAAGGAGGAACATAGGGCCACATGGAGGAGAAAGCAACAAAGAGAAATACTGCAATTATTTGTGTTGCCCTTGGTGTCCTTAGGACCAAAGCTTACTTTCACTTGGGGCTTCCTGGATGACATCTGTCCATTGCTACACTAAAATCTAAAGATCTTTTCTAGCTCCAGTACTGACTGGCATCCTTGTTTTGGAGGTCCCTAGTGGAGACTGGAGACCTTGGTTTGCAGTGATCACAGAGTTGCTAGTTAAAACAGTCCTCATTGCCATGACTATTTATCGAGGTTCTACTGGAACATCAAGACATTCTTTTCTTTCCTTTCCTTTTTTTTGGCCACAGCAAGTTCCCAGGCCACGGATCAAACCTGTGCCACAGCAGTAACCCAAGCCAGTAGCAATGACAATGCCAGATCCTTAACCTGTTAGGCCACCAGGGAACTCTCAGACATTTTCTTAAACTGCCAATCCTTACATTTCTGATTAAGTACTTGAAGTTGAATCATGAGAGTTTTTCCTTTCTCTGAATTAGATTGTGGGACTCACTGAGAAGACTGTTTTTGTTGCCCTGGATACTGTTTCCTGTTTGGAGCAGGGCAATAACTGTAGGACTGTGGCCTCCACAGCTATGAACTCCCAGTCATCCCGATCTCATGCCATCTTTACAATCTCCATAGAGCAAAGAAAGAAAAGTGACAAGTAAGTTACAGTTTAAAGAGTCAAGATTTTTTAACATCAGTTTTACTAAACTTGAATAACAGGTTGCTGCTTCAGTTGTTTCACAAATAAACAGACATCAGTAATTCTGTGTGCTAGTAACAAATGGAGCCATTTTGACTTGAAAGAAAATGAGAGCCATCAGGTGACCTTTGCTCACCTACCCTCAAGCTTGTGCACCATTCTCACTTGTGTCCTGTTATTATCACAGAAGTAGCAGCTTTCGCTCTAAGCTGCACCTCGTAGACCTTGCTGGATCAGAAAGACAGAAGAAAACCAAGGCTGAAGGGGATCGTCTAAAAGAGGGTAAGAGCAATTAAGGCCACAGTTGTAGATAAAAACTTCTGGTACTCTTATTGCTGTTGTTGGTATCTTGACTGGGATATTTCAGGTCACATTCTAATGGTAGCTGCAATTCAAGTTTGAGGCTGATTTCAGAAATAGTGAAAAATTGTTTCTTTCCCTTGCACTCATTTTCTAATTTAGGTATGAGATTTGGATCTGGCTCTTGGTTTGATTTCATCTGGCCCAGGCAAGTTTTAGCTTTTGTTTTCTTTTGTTTTACCCCCCAACTACTTATAATTAAAATCAATATCCTGATCCTGTCATCTCAAGTATTCACTATCCTCCCCCCCCCCAGATATTGTCACTTACAAACCTCATCAGCATGGTTTCCATATCTCCACTTAAGTTGTTGGATATAAATGATGACGCTCCTAAGGCTAGAAGAACCCCATGGTGTATGCTATTACAAAGCTGTATCTAGCATGATAGCGACCTGGTAATCTGCATGCTTTGGGAATGGTCTTTCAAGCAATTATTAATCTAACAAAAATTAACAGCCAACTCCCATTTCTCAATTTTGTACTTAGGGATCTCATGAAAGATTTCGTCAAATGCCTTGCTAAAGTCTAGATATACTATGTCTACCATATATCTCATAGCTACCAGCTTAGTAACAGTACAAAAAAAGAAATAAGGATTAGCCTAAATTGACTTTTTCTTAAGTGAATTCAAGCTGGCTTGTAGTGCTTATTCTTCCGTTTCTAGGTTCTTGCAAGCCATCCCTGTAATAATCTAGAAGACTTACATCAAACCTACTGGTCTGTAATTTATGGAATTAACTTTTACCTCTTTTTTTCAAAAATTGAAATTACATCTGCCCAGTCTTCTGGAACATCCTTCTCTGTGATCCCTCAAATATCACTGACACAGCCTTAGCGTTCTCGTTTGAAATTACTCTCAGTTCCCTCAGCTATAATTTATCTGGTCCAAGATATTTGAACTCTTATTAAAGTAGTTGAATTCTCGCTGACTACCTCTTTACTCATACTGGGCTTCAGTTCCCAAGAGGGAACTGAGAAGGCAGAAGCAGAAATAGTAATTGAGGAATTTTACCTCTTTGTCATTTATCATTATTACACTGCTGGCTTAGGGCAGAGACCTATTTCTTCCTCATTCAGGCTTTTTGTTCTGAATATATTTAAAAATGCCCTTTTTGTTCAATGTTTTTACTTTGAGATTTAGCCTTCTTAAGGCTATTTTTAAAAGTTTTTGTGCCTCCTTTATCTTTTTTTAGGTGTACAATCCTGAAGATTTTTTAAACAGCTTTACTGGGATACAATTCACATACCATAAAATTCACCCATTTACACTGTACACTTCAACAGACTTTAGTATATTCACAGCTGTGCAGCCATTACCACAATCTAATTTTAGAACATTTTCATCACCCCCCAAAAGAAAGTCATACCCATTAGTGGTCACTCCCCATTCCCACCCCCTTCTCTAGCCCTGGGCAACCACTAACCTATATTTCATATAAAAGGAATCATAAAATTTGTGGTCTTTTGTGACTGTCTTATTTCACTTAATTTAAGGTTTTCAAGGATCATCCATGTTACATCGTGTATCATTACTTTATTCCCTTTTACTGCTGAGTCATATTCCATTACTGATATACAACATTTTTTTTGTCCATTCATCAATTTTATCCAATTTGATTACTTTTGAACATTGCTCTCTAAACATCCATGAATAAGTTTTTGAGTGGACAAATGTTTTAATTTCTGTTTAGGTATATACCTAGTAGTGTTATACCTGGGTCATATGGTAGCCATTTAAATTTCTTTTTTTTTTTAAAAAGTAGTATAATTAATATACCATAAAACTCACTCTTTTAAAGTGTACAGTTTAGTGGGGTCTTTTTAGTATATTTACGAAGTTGTGTAACCATCACCACAATAAATTTTACAATATTTGCATCACCCCAAAAAGAACCCCACACCCACTAGCTGTCATTTATTTTTCCCCATTTTCCACCCACCCCCGACTCCACCCTATTCTGCTGATCTTTCTGTTCATAGCTTTACCTATTCTGGACATTTCATATACATGTTATCATACAATATGTGATCACTTTTCTTCTTTCTCTTTTTTTAATTACTCAATGAATTTATTACATTTATAGTGGTACAGTGATCATCACAATCCAATTTTATAGCATTTTCATCCCACACCCCCAGTGCATCCCCCCACCCTGGAAACTGTTTCCTTTGGAAACCATAAGTTTTTCAAATTCTGTGAGTCAGCATCTGTTCTGCAAAGTTCATTGTGTCCTTTATTCACATTCCACATGTCAGTAAAAGCATTTGATGTTGGTGTCTCATTGTCTGACTGACTTCACTTAGCATGATAATTTCTAGGTCCATCCATGTTGCTAAAAATGTTGGAATTTCATTCATTTTAATGGCTGAGTAATATTCCATTGTGTCTATGTACCACCTCTTCTTGATCTACTCCTCTGCCAATGGGCATTTAGGTTGTTTCCATGTCTTGGCTATTGAAAATAGTGCTGCAATGAACATTGGAGTACATGTCTCTTTGCAAGTCATGGTTTTCTCTGGATAGATGCCCAGGAGTGTGATGGCTGGGTCAAATGGTAGTTCTATATTTAGTTTTCTGAGGATTCTCCATACTGCTTTCCACAGTGGTTGCACCAATTTACAATCCCACCAACAGTACTAGGGTTCCTTTTTCTCCACACCCTCTCCAGCACTTATTGTTTGTAGACGTTTGGATGATGGCCATTCTGGCTGGTGTAAGGTGGTACCTCATCGTGGTTTTGATTGGCATTTCTCTAATACTGAATGATGTTGAACATCTTTTCATGTGTTTTTTGGCCATCTGTATGTCTTCTTTGGAGAACTGTCTGTTTAGATATTCTGCCCATGTTTTGATGGGGTTGTTTGTTTTTTTGGTATGGATCTGCAGAAGTTGTTTGTAAATTTTGGAGATCAATCTCTTGTCAGTTGATTCATTTGCAAAGATTTTCTCCCATTCTGTGGGTTGTCTTTTTGTTTTGTTTAGGGTTTCCTTTGCTGTGCAGAAACTTGTAAGTTTGATCAGGTCCCATTTGTTTATTTTTGTTTTTATTGTCAATACTCTAAGAGGTGGATCTGAGAAGATGTTGCTGTGGTTTATGTCAGAGAGTATTTGGCCTATGTTTTCCTCTAAGAGTTTTATAGTATGTGGTCTTATATCTAGGTCTTTAATCCATTTGGAGTTTATTTTTGTGTATGGTGTTAGAGAGTGTTCTACTTTCCTTCTTTTCCATGTGGCTGTCCAGATTTCCCAGCACCAGTTATTGAACAAGCTGTCCTTTCTCCATTGTATATCCTTGCCTCCTTTGTCATAGATGAGTTGGCTGTAGGTGCGTGGGGTTAATTCTGGGCTTTCTATCCTATTCCACCGATCTATATTTCTGACTTTGTGCCAGTACCATGCAATTTTGATGATTGTTGCTTCGTAGTATAGACTGAAGTCTGGGAGCCTGATTCCTCCAGCTCCATTTTTCTTTTTCAGCAGGATGTCTTTGGCTATTCTGGGTCTTATGTGCTTCCAAACAAACTTTAAAATATTTTGTTTGACTTCTGTGAAAAATGTCCTTGGTAATTTGATAGGGATTGCATTGAATCTGTAGATCGCCTTAGGTAGTATAGTCATTTTGATAATATTGACTCTTCTAATCCACGAGCACGGTATATCTTTCCATCTATTTGTGTCATCTTTGATTTCTTTCATCAGTGTCTTATAGTTTTCAGAGTACAGGTCTTTTGTCTCTTTAGGTAGGTTTACTCCTAGGTATTTTATTCTTTTGGATGTGATGGTAAGCTGGATTGCTTCCCTAATTTCCCTTTCTGATCTTTCATTGTTAGTGTATAGAAATGCCGTCGATTTCTGTGTATTAATTTTGTATCCTGCGACTTTGCCAAATTCGTGGATGAGCTCTAACAGTTTTCTAGTAGAGTCTTTAGGATTCTCTAGGTATAGTATCATGTCATCTGCAAATAGTGATTGTTTTCCTTCTTCCTTTCCAATTTGGATTTCTTTTATTTCTTTTACTTCTCTGATTGCTGTGGCTAGGACATCCAAAACTATGCTGAAGAGTAGTGGTGAGAGAGGACATCCTTGTCTTGTTCCTGATCTCAGGGGGAATTCTTTCAGCTTTTCACCATTGAGAATGATATTTGCTGTGGGTTTGTCGTATATGGCCTTTATCATGTTGAGGTAGGTTCCCGCTGTGCCCACTTTCTGAAGGGTTTTTATCAGAAATGGATGTTGGATTTTGTCAAAGGCTTTTTCTGTGTCTATTGAGAGGATCATGTGATTTTTATTCATCAGTTTGTTAATGTGGTGTATCACACTGATGGATTTGTGGGTATTGAAGAACCCTTGCCTCCCTGGGAGAAATCCCACTTGATCATGATGTACAATCCTTTTACTGTATTGTTGGATGCGGTTTGCTAGTACTTTGTTGCGGATTTTTGCATTGATGTTCATCAGTGAAATTGGCCTGTAGTTTTCTTTATTTGTGGTATCTTTATTGGTTTTAGTATCAGGGTGATGGTGGCCTCATGGAATGAGTTTGGGAGTATCCCTTCCTCTGTGATTTCTTTGAAATAGTTTCAGGAGGATAGGTGTTAGGTCTTCTCTAAATGTTTGATAGAATTTGCCTTTGAAGCCCTCTGGTCCAGGACTTTTGTTTGTTGGAAGTTTTTTAATCACAGTTTCAATTTCAGTTCCTGTGATGGGTCCATTCATCTTTTCTATTTCATCTTGGTTTAGTCTTGGAAGATTGTACTTTTCTAAGAATTTGTCCATTTCTTCTACATTTTCCATTTTATTGGCGTATGGTTGCATACAGTAGTCTCTTATGATCCTTTGTACTTCTGTGATGTCTGTTGTTACTTCTCATTTTTTATTTCTAATTTTATTGATTTGAGTCTTCTCTCTTTTTTTGTTGATAATTCTGGCTAAGGATTTATCAATTTTGTTGATCTTTTTGAAGAACCAGCTTTTCGTTTCATTGATCTTTTCTATGGTTTTCTTTGTTTCTATTTCATTGATTTCTGCTCTGGTCTTTATCATTTCTTTCCTTCTACTAACTTTAGGTCTTGTCTCTTCTCTCTCTACCTGCTTTAGATGTAAAGTTAGCTTGTTTATTTGAACTTTTTCTTGTTTCCTGAGGTGGGCTTGTATTGCTATAAACTTTCATCTTAGAACGGCTTTTGCTGCATCCCATAGGGTTTGGAGTGTCATATCTTTGTTGTTATTTGCTTCTAGGTATTTTTTAATTTCCTCTTTGATTTCTTCAGTGATCCATTGGTTGTTTAGTAGCATGTTGTTTATTCTCCACGTGTTTGTGTTTTTTGCAGTTGTTTTCTTGTGGTATGGCGTTGTGGTCGGAAAAGATGCTTTCTTTTCTTAAAGTTTTCTTAAAGTTACCGAGGTTTGATTTGTAGCCCAGGATGTGATCAATCTTTGAGAATGATCCATGTGCACTTGAGAAGAATGTGTATTCTGCTGCTTTTGGATGGAATGTCCTATAAATATCTATTAAGTCCATCTGGTCTAATGCTTCATTTAGGGCCTGTGTTTCCTTAGTGATTTCCTGTCTGGTTGATCTGTCCATTGCTATAAGTGGTGTATTAAAGTCCCCCACTATCATTGTGTTATTGTCGATTTGTCCTTTTAAGGTTGCCTTATATATTGTGGTGAACCTGTGTTGGGTGCATAGATATTTAAAATTGATATATCTTCTTGGATTGATCCTTTGATCATTATGTAGTGACCTTCCTTGTCCCTTAAAATATTCATTTTAAAGTCTATTTTGTCTGATATGAGTATTGCTACTCCAGCTTTCTTTTGATCCCTGTTTGCATGGAATATTTTCTTCCATCCTCTCACTTTCAATTTGTATGTGTCCCTAGAAGTGAAGTAGGTCTCCTGAAGACAGCATGTATATGGGTCTTGCTTTTGTATCCATTTATCCAGTCTATGTCTTTTGGTTGGGGCGTTTAGTCCATTAACATTTAAGGTAATTATCGATATGTATGTTCTTATTGCCATTTTATTTATTGCTTTGGATTTGTTTTTGTTGCTCTTTTTTCTTCCCTTCTCCTGTTCTCTCCTCTTGTGGTTTGACGACTATCTTTAGTGTTGTATTTGAGTTGATTTTTCTTATTTTTTGTGTATCAATTGTAGATTTTTGGTTTGCATTTATTCTGAAGTTTTGATATCAGAGTCTATATATATGAGAGATTGTTTTAAATTGTTGGTCTCTTAATTGTAAGTGCATCTCCAGTGTCCTGCATTTGTACCCTCCTCTTCTCATGTTTTCTGATTTTGGTTAAATAATTGTGCCTGGATGATCTCGTATCTTTACTGTGTATATACCTTTACTGATGAGCCTTGTCATTTGTGGAATTTTTGTTTCTGGTTGCAGCCTTTTCTTTTCTGTCTAGAGAAGTTCCTTTGGTATTTGTTGTAAAGCTGTTTTAGTGTTGCTGAATTCTTTCAGCTTTTGCTTATCTGTGAAGGTTTTGATTTTTCCTTCATATCTGAGAGAGTCTTGCTGGGTAGAGTAATCTTGGTTGGAGGTTTTTTCCTTTCATCACGTTAAGTATATCATGCTGCTCCCTTCTGGCCTGCAGAGTTTCTGCTGAAAAATCTGCCAATAACCGTATCAGGGTTCCCTTGTATGTTATTTGTTTCTTTTCCCTAGATGCTTTTAATATTTTCTCTTTGTCTGTAATTTTGGTCAGTTTGATTAATATGTGTTTCAGTATATTCCTCCTTGGGTTTATTTCATATGGTACGTGTGCTTCCTGGATTTGAGTGAGTGGTTCCTTTCCCATGTTAGGGAAGTTTTCAGCTATTATCTCTTCAAATATTTTTTCCGTCCCCTTCTCTCTCTCTTCTTCTGGCACCCCTATAATACAGATGTTAGTGCATTTAACATTGTCCCAGAGTTTTCTTAGACTATTTTCATTTGTTTTCAATCTGTTTTCTCTTTTCTATTCCTTATCTGTAACTTCCACTAATCTGTCCTCCACCTTGCTTATTTGTTCTTCTGCCTCCTGTATTCTGCTGTTGGCTGCTTCTAATGAATTTTTTATTTCAGTTATTGTATTTTGCATCTCTTCTTGTTTAAGTTTTATATCTTGTATCTCTTTGCTCAGTGTTTCCTGTAAATTATCCATCTTTGCCTCCAGTTTATTTCCAATGTCTTGCATCATCTTCAGCATCAACAGTCTAAAGTCTTTTTCCTGGAGGCTGAGAATCTCCTGATCACTTAGCTGATTTTCTGGGGTTTTTCCTTTCTCCCTCATCTGAGTTATAGTTCTCTGTCTTTGCATTTTTGTAGGTTTTTGGTGTGGTGACATTTTTCCAGATAATAGTTGTAGCCTCTCTTACTTCTGGCATCTGCCCCCCCCCCCCCCCCCCCGTGGCTGAATTTGGTGCTGGAGCTTGCTGTAGGCTTCCTGATGGGAGGGAGTGATGCCTGCCCACTGGTAGGTGGAGCTGATTCCTATCACTCTGGTGGGTGGGGCTTTGTCTATGGATGAGATTAGAGGGGGCTGCCTGCCTGGGGGGGTCTCTAGGCAGCCTGTTTACTGAGGGGCAGGGCTGTGATCCCACCTAGATTGTTGTTTGCCCTGGGGCTTCTCAGTGCTGATGGTTGGGGCCAGATTTTCCCAAAATGGCCACCTCCAGGGAAAAGCACACTGCTGAATATTCTCAAGAGCTTTGCTTCCAATGTCCTTCCCCTACAAGAAGCCACATTCACCCCTGTTTTCCCAGGATGTCCTCCAAGAAGCACAGTCAGGTTTGACCCAGATTCCTATGGAAACTCTGCTTTTCCCTGGGACCCAGTACACATTGAAGTCTGTGTGCACCTTTTAAGAATGAGGTCTCCATTTCCCCCAGTCCCATGGAGTTCCTGCTGGCCTTCAGTGCCAGATGCC
The DNA here is from genome assembly GCF_054392235.1 of Sus scrofa. Classification (NCBI taxonomy): domain Eukaryota; kingdom Metazoa; phylum Chordata; class Mammalia; order Artiodactyla; family Suidae; genus Sus; species Sus scrofa. The sequence goes on from NC_139401.1 coordinate 66,346,898, forward strand.
CCGGGGGCTCTTTCTCCCAGTGCCAGATCCCCACACATGGGAATTTGATGCGGGTCTCAGAACTCTCACTCCTGTAAGTGAGTCTCTGTGAAGCAGTTAGTTTCCAGTCTGTGGAGCTTCCCACCTGGGAGGTATGGGGTTGCTCATATCGCATAATTGCCCCTTCTACCTCTTGATGTGGCCTCCTCTTTGTCTTCTGGAGTAAGATATCTTTTTGAAAGTTTCTGGTCCATTTGGTTGAATATTGCTTATCCTTTGGTTGTAAATTTTGTTGTTTTTAGGAGAGAAGTTGAGCTCCAGTCCTTCTATTCCACTGTCTTAATCCCATCTCCCAGTATGTGATCTTTTATGTCTGGATTCTTTGACTTAACATCTTTTCAGGGTTTATCTGTGTTGTAGCATGTATCAGTACTTCCTTCCTTTTTTTGCCAAACAATATTCCGCTACATAGATATATTAAGTTTGTATTTATCTGCTCATTTGTTGATGGACATGTGGGTTATTTTCACTTTTGGTTATTATAAATAATGCTGATATGAGCGCTGATGTACAAGTTTTCATGAGGATGTATGTTTTCATTTCTCTTGGGTATATAACTAAGTGGAATTCCTTAGTCAAGCAGTAGCTCTATGTTAATTTTTGGGGAACTATCAGACTTTTTCATAGCAACTGTACTATTCTGCATTCTTACCAGCAATATATAAAGATTTCAATTTCTCCATATTCTTAGTTTTATTATGTCTTTAATTATAGCCATCCTAGTGGGTATGAAGTGGTATCTCATTGTGGTTTTGGTTTACATTTCCTTGACAGCTAATAATGTTTCATGTGCTTATTGGCAATTTGTATATTTTCTTTGGAAAAATGTCCATTCAGATTCTTTGCCCATTTTACAAATTGAGTTATTTGGAGTTAGCATCATGGCTCAGTGGTAGTGAACCCAACTAGTATCCATGAGGATGCAGGTTCGATCCCTGGCCTTGCTCAGTGGGTTAAGGATCCAGCATTGCTGTGAGCTGTGGTGTAGGTCACAGATATGGCTCAGATTCCGCATTGCTGTGGCTGTGGCATAGGCTGGCAGCTGTAACTCCGATTTGGCCCCTAGCCTGGGAACTTCCATATACTGTGGGTGTGGCCCTTCAAAAGACCCAAAAAAATTGAGTTATTTATCTTTTTATCATTGAGTTGGGTCTGTTCTTTATATATTCTGGATACTAGCTCCTTATCAGTTATATGCTTTGCATATGTTTTCTTCCATTCTTTGGGTTGCTTTTTCACTTTATTCATGGTGTTCTTTTAAGTACACATTTAATAATTTTTGACGAATTCTATTCATCTATTTTTTCTCTTGTTGCTTGTTTGTTTGGCCTCATATCTGAAAAACCATTGCCTAATCCAAGGTAACAAAGATTCATGCCTCTGTTTTCTTCTAAGAGTTTTATAGCTTCAGATGTTACATGTAGGTCTGAGATTCATTTTGAGTTAATTTTCATGTATAGTGTAAAGTGGCAGTCCAAACTTTAATCTTTTGTATGTAGATGTTCAGTTATCCAAGCATCATTTGTTGAAAAGACTATTTTTTACCTTGAATTGTCTTGACATCCTTTTCAAGAAGCAATTGGACTCTCACTTCTCCTCCATTGATCTATATATCTATCCTTATGCTATTACTACACTTATGCCATTACTGCACTGTCTTTATTACTGTACTTTGTAGTAAGTTTTGAAATTGGGAAGTGTGAGTTCTTTTTCAAGATCGTTTTGGCTATTCTTGGTCCTTTGCATTTTCATATGACTGTTAGAACTAGCTTTTCATATTCTGCAAAGAATCCAGCTGGGATTTTCAGAGATTTTTTTGAATCTGTAGATAAGTTTAGGGATCATTGGCATCTTTCACTTCTTTTAATTCATAAACATCAGATGTCTTTCCATTCATTTAGATCTTCTTTAATATCTTTCAGCAGTATTTCTTTAATTTTCAGGGTATATGTTTTACACTTTTTCTTTTTAAATTTATCCCTAAATATTTTATTCTTTTCAGTGCTTTTACAAATGGAATTTTTTAGTTAATTTCATTTTCAAATTATTTATGAGCTTTGTATATTGATCTTGTGTCTACAAGCTTGCTGAACTTGTTATATCTAATAGTTTTTTAATAAATTCTTCAGTATTTCTATGTACAAGAGCATGTCATCTGTGAACAGAGATAGTTTCATTTCTTCTTTTTTGGTCTAGATACCTTTATTTACTTTTCTAGACTAATTGTCCTGGTTAGAACCTCCAGTACAACATTGAATCAAGTGGCAAGAGTGGATACTATTGTCCGGTTCCTGATCTTCAGAGAAAAGCATTCATTCTTAATAATATGATGCTAGCTGTGGACTTTTTATAGATGCCCCTACCAGGCTGAGGAAATTCTCTTCTATACCTAGTTTGCTGAGTGTGTTTATCATGAATTTGTCAAGTGTTTTTTTCATCACCTATTGACATGATCATGTTATTTTTGTTCTCCTATTGATATGGTATTAATTGATTTTTGGATACTGTTTATGTGGACATATTGTTGATATGATATGGTATTAATTGATTTTTGGATACTAAACCAATCTTGTATTCCTAAAATAAATCTAATTTGTTTTTGTTTTTGTTTTTTTTTCTTTTTCTAGGGCCACACCTATGGCATATGGAGGTTCCCAGGCTAGAGGTGCAACCAGAGCTGTAGCCGCTGGCCTACACCACAGCAACGTCAGATCCAAGCCGCGTCTGTGACATCCACCACAGCTCATGGCAATGCGGATCCTTAACCCACTGAGCAAGGCCAGGGATCAAACCTGCAACCTCATGGTTCCTAGTTGGATTCGTTAACCACTGAGCCACAACGGGAACTCCTAATTTGTTGTTTTTGTATGTTTAGTGACTTTACTAGACTAATTCTGTAATTCCGTGTAGTTTGTGGTCACCGATGTGTCTGCTCAGTTACTTAGTGGTTAGCTAAAGATTGGTCTCATTTCCTTAGATGGCCTTGAACCTATAACTCTTTCAGCATTTACCTACGGCTCTGAGTATGTGTTGGGGCTTGCCTTCAATGTTCAGGCTCTTTACAGCTCTCTTCGTGTTTACTTCTTGATCAGGGCCTCAAAGTCAGTCAGAGTACAAGATGAGGACCTTTTTAGGTTTTTCCTGATCATGCACACAGCTTTCTAGATCTCCAGAAATATATCAGAGCTTTTTAAAGTCCCCGGTGGACATTTCATTCCTCAGATTTTCCTTTTAAGTTTTTAGCCAGGCTTCTGTTTGACTGTGGCTATTATACTTTTGGTGTATATCATCACCCGATATTTATCTGTGCATGTATTTTTAGTAATGTATTTGTTGTATGTCTTTTAAAATTTTGGTATTGCTTCATTAACTAACTTCTTTTCATTACACAAGTAATAATACATGAGTAAATTCCTAGTACACAGACATAAGCAATACAGATAAAGATAAAAATCCCCCTTGATTTACTACCTAATCTTAATCTAGAGGTAACTACTTTTACCTGTCTGGTGGGTAGCATTCAAGATGTTTTTCCGTGTATATGTTTTTATTGGTGTTTCCCTATTGGTTTTAAAGACAAATGCTATCATATAGCACATATCATTTTCCAACTTGCTTTTGTCTCAGCTATATATGTTTGAATTTTTTTTTTTTGAAAGCACCAAGTCCTAACCACTAGGGAACTTCCCTTGAAATCTTTTTGTATCAATATATAAGTCTACCTCATTTTTACAACTGCTATCTAGAATTCCACAGTATATAAAGTCTACCTTGTTGAACAATTCCTATTTTGATTGATGTTTAGGTTGTTCAGTTCCTCGCTATTGCAAAATGATGCCTCAGTCAATAGCCTTGTACATGATCTACATACACATGAGAGTGTTCTCTATGCTGTATACCTGGTAGAGGAATTGCTAGCTTGAAGGGTGTACACATTTCAGATTTTTAAATACTACTAAATATATTGTCATCCAAAATATCTGTCCCAGTATGCACATCACCTACAGTATAAGACTATGTTTCCCTGTTCTGCTGACGTTATTGGATATTATTGACTTTTTAAATTTTTGCCTATCTTTAGCATTGCATGTATTTTTTACCTTTTTTTTTTTCAGTGCTGCATGTGTGGCATATGGAAGTTCTCAGTCTAGGGGTTGAATCAGAGCTGCATCTGCTGGCCTGCACCACAGCCATGTGAATCCAGTGCTGAATCCGAACCATGTCTGCAACCTACACCATAGCTTACAGCAATGCTGGATACTTAACCCAATGAGCAAGGCCAGGGATCAAATCTGCATTTTTCTGGATACTAGTCGGGTTCATTATCACTGAGCCACAATGGGAACTCTACATGCTATTTTTTAAAAGATTGGATTTCTTCAATTACTTGTGAAATTGAGCATCTTTTACTGTTATTGACCATTTCTCTTTCCATTTCTGTGAATTGCCTTCTCATACCACTTGTCTTTATTTATGGTTTTTTTTCCCTTTCAGGTTGACTTTTTCTTGTTTTTCTTGTTAACTTTAGGAGTTAATTATATATTTAGATATTAGTCACTTTTACATATATTGCATTTTTCTCAATCTCACTTTTTTAACTTTGTTAATCTTTTCATTCATGTCTTATGCGTGTGCTTGTTCTTACATAGTCTTTTCCTCAGGTAAAATTATGTACAATAAAATGTACATATTTTATATGCTCAGTTTCATGGAGTTCCCATCGTGGCTCAGTGGTAACGAACCCAACTAGTACCCATCAAGATGCAGTTCAATCCCTGGCTTCGCTCAGTGGGTTAAGGATCCGGCATTGCCGTGGGCTGTGGTGAGCGTCACAGATGCAGCTCGGATCCTATGTTGCCATGGCCATGGCGTACATAGGCTATAGGCCAGCAGCTACAGCTTTGATTTGACCCCCTAGCTTGGGAACTTCCATAAACTATGCATGTGGCCCTAAAAATACAAAAAGAACCCGAAAGCGCTCAGTTTGTGAGTTTTGATAGTTGTATGCACTCATGTAACTACTACCGCAAACATGATAAAATAATTTCTGTCTCCCCGACAAAGTTTTCTTGTGCCCCTTTCCAGTCAATCCACCCTTCCCACATACCACTTTTAGCAACTACTTTCTGACTTCTATCACCGTAGATTAATTTCATATGTTCTTATACTTTATGTACATGGAATCAAGTATCTGGATTCTTTTGCTCAACACAAGATTTTGAGGGCAGATTTTTTTTTTCATATTCTTGCTTTGATTAATAATGTTTCTTTATATTGCTGAGTAGTATTCCATTATATGCTTATACCACTATTCTGTTCTCCTATTGATGGAGACTAGAGTTATTTCCAGTTTGTCACTTTTATGAATAAGGCTGCCCCAAACATTCACCTAAAGGCTGTTTTTTTTTTGTTTGTTTTTTTTTTTTGCTTTTTGGGGCCACACCTGCAGCATGTGGGATTTCCCAGGCTAGGGGTCAGATTGGAACTGCAGCTGCCATCCTATGCCACAGCCACAGCAATGCAGGACCCAAGCCATATCTGTGACCTATACCATAGTTAACGGCAACACCAGATCCTTAACCCCATTGAGCCAGATCCTTGACCCCACTGAGCGAGGCCAGGGATCAAACCCGCATCCTCATGGATACTATTCGGGTTCGTGATCTGTTGAGCCACAAGGGGAACTTGGTCTTTTTAACATATATTTTCATTTCTTTTGGGTACATAACTAGTAGTAAGAGGGGTAAGCTATATGTTTTATAAGAAAGTGCCTAACAGTTCTCTAATATGGTTTGTACCATTTTATACTCCAGCAATGTGTGAGAGTTCCAGTTTATCACAGCTTCTTAAACAAAAATGTTATCTTAGAAATTCTAGAGGGTGGAGTTTCCACTGTGGTGCAGTGGGTTAAGACTCCGACTGCGAGGTTCCCGTCATGGTTCAGCAGTTAACGAACCCGACTAGGATCCATGAGGATATGGGTTCCATCCTGGCCTTGCTCAGTGGGTTAAGGATCCGGTGTTGCCGTGAGCTGTGGGGTGGGTCACAGGCACGGCTCATATCTTGCCTGGCTGTGGCCGTGGCTGTGGTGTGGGTCAGTAGTTGTAGTTTCTATTCAACCCCTAGCCTGGGAACTTCAGTATGCCACAGGTGCGGCCCTTAAAAAAAAAAACAAGACTCCAAACTGCAATGGTTGGGTCTGCAGAGGTGCAGGTTCAATCCCCAGCCTGGCTCAGTGGGTTAAAGAATCCAGCACTGCCACAGCTGTGGCATAGGTTGTCACAATCCCTGGCCTGGCAACTTCATGTGCTGCATATGTGGCCATTTAAAAAAAAAAAAGAATGAAAGAAAGAAATTCTAGAGGGTGTCAAATGTATCTCATCATAGTTTTAATTTGCATTTCCAAAGATGACAGTGTTGAGCCCCTTTTCATGTACTTGAAGTGTCCAAGTTTTTCTGCATTTTAAAAATTTTTGCCTGTTTTTAAAAATTGTTATACTTTTATTGACGATGTATTTTGCCAATATTTTTTTTCTGGTCTGAGGCTTTTATATCTTTTTATTGATGTCCTACTGAGCAAAAATTTTAATTTTGATGAAGTCCAATTTTTAAATAAGTTTTTAATAAATTCTATAAAAAATTATAGTAAGAATTTATTTAAAATTTAATAAATTCTTTTTTTTTCATCTTTTTGCCATTTCTTGGGCCACTCCTGGGGCATATGGAGGTTCCCAGGCTAGGGGTCAAATCGGAGCTATAGCCGCCAGCCTACGCCACAGCCACAGCAACGCCAAATCTGAGCCGTGTCTGCAACCCACACCATAGTTCACGGCAACACCGGATCCTTAACCCACTGAGCAAGGCCAGGGATCGAACCCGCAACCTCATGGTTCCTAGTTGGAACTGAGCCATGACGGGAACTCCAAAATTTAATAAATTCTTAATAAATCAAGTTTTTTTCTTTAATGCTTAGAACCGTTGATGTCCTGTCCAAGAAATCTTGGCCTACTCAAAGTCATGAAGATAATTTCCTATGTTTTCTACTTGAAGCTTTATAGTTTTAGCTTTTACATTAGTTGTGTAATCTATCTTGAATTAGTTTTTGGTTATAAAGTGAGATAGGGCTTGAAGATCATCCCCCATTCCCCATGATTTTCCAGTTCCTCTAGCACCATTTATGGAAAAGTAGGTCCTGAATTGACTTAGTATCTTGGTGTGTTGAGTTGACCATTCTGTATGGGTCTATTTCTGGAGACAGTTCTTCCCTATTAGTGAATTTGTTTATTTTTAAACCTTTTAATAAACCTACTTTATTGTATGCTTTAATATCTGGAAGGGCAAGTTTCCCCTCACTTTTCTTTTATCGGAACTATTTTGATTATTTTCTCTTCCAGGTGAATTTTATTTTACTTTATTTTTTTGAATTCCATTTCCAGTTGTCAAGTTCTGTGGAAAATCTTTTAGGGATTTTTATTGAGAACTGAATTCAGGTTATAGATTAAGTATTATTGAGCCTACTCATCCAGGATCATGATCTCTCCACATTTATTCAAGTCTTCTTTTATGTCTTTCAGTAAGCTTTGTAGTTTTCATTTCTTTTCTGTTTTTTTGGCCACAGCACGTGGAAATTTCCAGGCTAGGGATCGAACCTGAGCCACAACAGTGGCATCACCAAATCCTTAACTGATAGGCCACCAGGGAACTCCATGTAGTTTTCTGAATGTAATTCTTATACCACATATCTTGGTAGGCTTATTCTGGAATATTATAATTTTTTGTTGCTGTTTTGAATACTTCTTTTTCTATTTTACTTTCTAATTCTGTTTAGGAAAATATTCATTTTCAAATTTTGATCTTATATCTAACCACATTGCTGAATTGCTTTCTTAGTTTCTCATAATATGTCACTTGTATTTCTTGGATTTCCTAGGTAGGTGGTCATATTATTTTCGAATACACATTATGGCCTCTTTCTTTCCAACAGTTATATTTTATTTCTTTTCATATCCTTTTTTGTGTATAAGGTTGAATCATACCAATGATAGTAACCATTCTCATCTTTTTTCCTTTTTACTCTAACCAGAACATTGCTAGTGTTTCACCTTTATCTGCTGTGCATTTCTGGCAGATAGTCTTCATCAAGTTAAGGAAGCGACCTTTTAGTCCTAGTTTGCTAAGAATTACATATTTTCAAAGTAAGAAATGAGTAGCAAATTTTATCATTGTCTGGGAATTAATGAACATGTAGTTTTTCTTGTTTTAACCCACTGATAGAATAAATTGTAACAATAAATTTTTTGTCATCAAATCATCCCCAATTGGCCATGGCAAATTATTCTTTCTGTACATTGTAGGATTTCATGTACTAGTTTCCAGTTTAGGACATTTATATATCTGTTCCTATGAGAGTAGTCTCTAACTTTTTTTGAATGCATGCTGTCCTTGTTTGGGTTTGAAGGTTTTGCCAAGTGTATAAAATGATCTGGGAAGCTTTCGGTTTTTTTTTTCTATGCTCTAGTACAGTTTTTACAACATGGGAGTTATCTTTTAATGTTTCTTATTAAAGATTTGGTTTTCTATATCTTGAGTCAATTTTGGTAATTTATGTTTTCTTGGAAAATTATTTATTTTGTCTGGATTGTCAAGTTTATTGGTATAATTAGCACATAGATTTACTTTTTTTTTTTTTTTGCTTTTTAGGGCCTCACCCACAGCATATGGAAGTTCCCATTCTAGAGGCCCAATCGGAGCTGGAGTTGCCAGCCATAGCCACAGCCACAGCCACAGCAATGCAGGATCTGAGCAACCTACACTACAGCTCATGGCAACACCAGATTCTTTTTTTTTTTATAATTTTTTTTATTTTCCCACTGTACAGCAAGGGGGTCAGGTTATCCTTACATGTATACATTACAATTACATTTTTTCCCCCACCCTTTCTTCTGTTGCAACATGAGTATCTAGACAAAGTTCTCAATGCTATTCAGCAGGATCTCCTTGTAAATCTATTCTAAGTTGTGTCTGATAAGCCCAAGCTCCCGATCCCTCCCACTCCCTCCCCATCCCATCAGGCAGCCACAAGTCTCTTCTCCAAGTCCATGATTTTCTTTTCTGAGGAGATGTTCATTTGTGCTGGATATTAGATTCCAGTAGATTCTTAACCCACTGAGCAAGGCCAGGGATTGAACCCGCATGCTCATGGATGCTAGTTGGGTTTGTTACTGCTGATTTACAATGGGAACTCCCTACTTTATATTTTTAATCTCCTCTATATCTGTAATTATGTTTATTTCAGTTCATTTGTTTATGTTTCCTCTATTTTTTCTTATATTTGACAGATTTGTTGTTTACTTTTTCTCCCCTATTTATTTTTTACTCTCAATTAACGACTTACTCCCAGGTTGCTTTGTTATATTCTTTTTATTGCTTCCTGAGTTGAAAGCTTAGTTCTCTTCTTTTCTTTTTTTAAATCTTTTCAAGCATATTCAAAAGAGGCCAGGATGGTAATGAACCCCCATGTACCTGTCACGCAGTTTCAACAGTGACTAATTTATGACCAGTCTTGTTTCCTCTGTATCCTGACCACTTTCTCCATGTGATATTACTTTGAAGCAAATCCCAAACGTACGGTTTTATTTATTTCAGTTTGTATCTGAAAAAGTAAGACTCTTTTAAAAATATCATCTCCTAAAAATTATCACTTAATATCATCAAATTTCAGAAGTCAGTGTCAAAATTTCCAAGTCTCATTGATTTTATTTATTTGGATCAGGATTTATTTATTTATTTGCTTTTTAGGGCTGCACACATGGCATATGGAGGTTCCCAGGCTAGGGTTCTAATCGGAGCCAGAGCTGCCGGCCTATGCCACAGCCATAGCAATGAGGGATCCGAGCTGCGTCTGGGACCTACACCACAGCTCACGGCAACGCCGGATCCTTAACCCACTGAGCAAGGCCAGGGCTCTAACCCAAAACCTCGTGGTTCCTAGTTGGATTCATTTCTGCTGCCCCACAAGGGGAACTCCTGGATTAGAATTTAAACAAAGTCCACATCTTGCTATCACTTGATAGTTCTTTTAAGTCCCTTTTAATCTATAGATACCCACTCCATCTCTCCTTACTCAACATTTATAATTTATTTATTGAAGAAATCAATTTGTCTTGTAGAATTTCTCATAATCTCCCCATATAGTTGTTGTTTTTGTTGGGTTTGTTTTGTTTTGGTTTGGTTTTTGACTGCACCCCCAGCATGTGGAAATTCCCAGGCCAGGGACTGAACCTGCATCACAGCAGTGACCCAAGCTGCTTTAGTGACAATGCCAAACCCTTAACCTGCTGCACCACAAAGGAACTCTTCCCATGTAGGTTTTTTTTTTTTCTAATTTTATTGGAATATAGTTGACTTACAGAGTTCTGTTAATTTCAGGCATACAGCAAAGTAAAACAGTTATATCTATTCCTTTTCATTTTGTTTTCCCTTATATGTTATTACACAGTATTGTGTAAATTTCCCTGTGCTATACAGTAGGTCCTTGTTATCAATCTATTTTTTTACCCATCTCTTTTATATATAGTAGTGTGTATATTATCAATCCCAACCTACTAATTCACCCCTCCCCACCATGTTTCCCCTTCGGTAAACATAAGTTTAGTTTTGAAATCTTTGTGAGTCTGTTTCTGTTCTGTAAGTTCTATTATATCATTTCTATTAGATTCTACATATTAGTGATCTCATATGATATTTGTCTTTTACTTCACTTAGTATGATAATTTCTAGGTCCATTCGTGTTGCTGAAAATGGTATTATTTCAAGCTTTTTATGGCTGGGTAATATTCCATTGTATATATGTACCACATATTCTTTATTCATTCCTGTCGATGGACATTTTGGTTGCTTCCATGTCTTGACTGTTGTAAATAGTGCTGCAGTGAACATTGCCTCCCCATGTAGTTTTAACATGTTTCTCTTTCCTCTGTATTTTCTACAAATTGGTGGTTGGATCTAGAAGCTAAATCACATTCAAGATCAATTTTTTTCTTTTATTTTTACCTATTGTTTGATTATCTCACTTTTGTTGGTATAGCTCATTTATTTTATTTTATTTTTGATGGCCGTACCTATGGCAAATTGAAGTTCCCAAGCCAGGGATTGAATCCGGACCATAGTTGCAACCCATACTGCAGCTGTGGTAATGCTGGATCCTTTAACTTACTGTACTGGGCCAGGGATTGAACCTGCACCCCACTCAACCTGACCTGCTTCATTTGGATTCCTAACCCACTGTGCTATGCAGGAACTCCATAGCTCATTTATTTTTAATTGTCCCTGTCTAAAAAGATATATTTAAAACCATACATTTTCCTCTAAGTACCACTTGGCTATACTCTTATAATTTTGAGAAATAGTACTCTATTCATATTTTTTATTTTTTAATTTTAGTTGATTTACAATGGTCTATAAATTTCTGCTGTATAGCAAAGTGACCCATCATACATATATATACATTCTTTTCCTCATACTATCTTCTACCATGTTCTATCACAAGTCACTCTGTTCGCTTTTTTTTTTTTTGTCTCTTTAGGGCAGCACCCATGGCATATGGAGGTTTCCAGGCTAGGTAGGGGTCGAATCGGAGCTGTAGACACTGGCCTACACCACAGCCACAGCAATGTGGGATCCAAGCCTCATCTGTGACCTACACCACAGCTTACAGCAAAGCCGGATCCTTAACCCACTGATCGAGGCCAGGTATCGAACCTGCAGCCTCATGGTTATTAGTCAGAGTCATTTTTATATCCGCTGAGCCACGACAGGAACTCCCTGTTCATTTTTAATAGGATATTTCCTTTTTAATTTTATCTTTAACCTAAAAGTTATATAGAAAATGTTTGTATGTATTCTTTTGTTGTCAATTTCTGCTTTATTGCATTATGCTCAATGAATATATGTGATTTTTTTTTTTTTTGAAATTTTGCCTGATACTTGTTTGGTCTTTGTTAATATTCTTTTTTTTTTTTTTTTGCTATTTCTTGGGCCACTTCCGCGGCATATGGAGGTTCCCAGGCTAGGGGTCTAATCGGAGCCGCAGCCACCAGTCTACGCCAGAGCCACAGCAACGCGGGATCCGAGCTGCATCTGCAACCTACACCACAGCTCACGGCAACGCCGGATCGTTAACCCACTGAGCAAGGGCAGGGATTGAACCCGCAACCTCATGGTTCCTAGTCGGATTTGTTAACCACTGCGCCACGACAGGAACTCCTGGTCTTTGTTAATATTCTATGTGTATTTGAAAAAAGTGTGTTTTTTGTTGGCTATATAGTTATATATATACCTATTAGATAAACTCGTTCATTGTATTACTCAGAGTTTCCATGTCTTGTCTTATTGTTTACTTAATATTATTTTTTTTACATATGCCCAAGAATTTGTTGATTTCCCCTTGTATTTCTTTGTTTATGCATATATTTTGAAGCACTGTTGCTAGCTGCATAAAGTATCATGGCATATATCATCTTAGAGGATTGTATCTATTTTGACTGATTAATGTTTCTTCACCCACTTTTTCTTTCTGAGCCCTTGCTTGGTATGTCTTTTTGCATCCCTTAATTGAATCCATGTAGCTTAAGTTCATTCATTTATTCATTCATTTATACCCAAATGGATGTTCTCTTTTAACAGAGGGTTTTACTCTACATATTTTCATGTTTGTGTTTGGACTTATTCCTGCCATATCATTGGCTATTAGCCCAGTGACTTACTCCTACTCTGGTACCACAACCAATTACCTTAATTGTTGGCCAAAGACTCCCTCTTATTTGTTGAATCCACTACCTTCAAGTCTGAATTCCTCTTAGAGTTGGTGCCACCTTTTTGCAGCAGTTCTCTCCTATATATTTTTTTCTCTTAGTTTGATTCATCCGCTTTCAGTCTCTCAAGGATTTTGCCATTTCTAATCCACCAATGCTAGATTCCTAAGTGATTTGCGGCTTCTCACTTGGCAGCATCTTCAAAGACTTTTATGAGCTCTCAAAGAATTTCACTCAATTTCATTAGAGAGTTTTGCATACGCATTCCAGGTTGCCCATTTTAACTTCAGAGCTTCAGTTCCCTCATTTGTAAAATAGGATTTGAATATATACTCCCACAGAGATGTGAGGATTAAGTGATATGTTAAAAAACGTAACATAATTCCTAGTGTATAGTAGCCTCTTCATAATTATTACTTCCATTTTCTGTGTTTTTACTTGCTCCGAGTGGTGGTTAATAAGGAATAGAGAGGCCCTACCGATGTTTATAGACAAGCCCAGATAGACCCCTGGGAGCTTGCTGGGTGCGTGTCAGCATTTGAAGTAGATTTTAATGGTGGAAGAGGTTTATGGGAGTGTGACTTGTACCAATGGAATTATATATTTTGTTTAGCTAACAAAATATTCCCAAAGCCAAGCCCCACAAGGTTAGAGAGAAACATTTTCTTTTTCTTCTTTTTTGTGTGTGTGTGTGTGTGTGTGTGTCTTTTTGCTATTTCTTGGGCCGCTCCCGCGGCCTATGGAGGTTCCCAGGCTAGGGTTCAAATCAGAGCTGTAGCCGCCGGCCTACACCAGAGCCACAGCGACGTGGGATCTGAGCCGCGTCTGTAACCTACACCACAGCTCATGGCAACACTGGATCCTTAACCCACTGAGCGAGGCCAGGGATCGAACCCGCAACCTCATGGTTCCTAGTCGGATTCGTTAACCGCTGAGCCACAACGGGAACTCCGAGAGAAACATTTTCTAACTATGGAAAGCTAAGAAGATTGCTAGCCCCTCTAATATATTTTCAGAGGGTGGATATGGCCCATCAGAATTTTGTTGCATATTGCATTACTGGGGGTGGAGAAAGGAGGTGTACTCAAGTGTCACATTTGATTTATGAGGTGAAGAAGTTTATGCTAAAATCATGGTTGAGTCTTATATCAAGTGGGAAATGCCATTAGCTGAATGGGAAACTAGTGAGAAAACAAGACATAGGTATATAGGAAGCAGACAGCAGAAAGATAATAAGTTTGATTTTGGATGTGTCAATGTGGAATGCATATTAGAAAAGTCCAGAAAGAAATGGGAAATTCAAAACAAGAGCGTAAAAACAACATCTGGGCTGGAGATAAATATTTGGAATCTATGTGTGAGGTTTCCCAGGGAACACTAAATATTAGTGAGAAGCACTAATATTTTAGAATCAAGGGTAAATGAGCCAATTAAAGAGGTTCAAGAGATAACAGGATAATAGTAGCTAAAAAACCAAGGTAAGAGTTTCTAGAAAGAAGTCACCTGTGTCAAATGTTTCAGAGTGGTTACGTAAGATGAGGACTGTGAAGAAACAGATGGATTTGTCCATGAAGTTTTTGGTGATGTTTACCAGAATAGTGTCAGTTGAGTGGTATGGACTCAGGGCAGGTTGGGTCAGGTTGAGGTGTGAATGTAACTACCATGCTAAATGTGGTCTTTATCTTTTCTATTAATTTCCTTATTCTTTTTTTGTGGGGGGACACACCTGTGGCATATGGAGATTCCCAGGCTAGGGGTCGAATCAGAACTGTAGTCACTGGCCTACGCCACAGCCACAGCAACAGCCAGATCCAAGCCGCATCTGCAGCCTACACCACAGCTCATGGCAATGCCAGATCTTTAACCCACTGAGCGAGGCCAGGAATCAAACCCGCAACCACATGGTTCCTAGCCAAATTTGTTTCCACTGAGCCATGACAGGAGCTCCCTAATTTCCTTATTCTTGTATCCCTGTTTCTAAGCTTTTTGTAAGTGGTTTCATAATGTATGTTCTTTCATCAATTTTTTTCCAGTTATGTTTGTGAGATTCATCCATCTTGATTTATATAAATCTGTTCTGTGTTTTTGTTTTTAACTAGAGTCTTGTTTTTCTTAGTATAAAATCATAGCAGTAAAAAGAAAATGATCAGCTTGGCAATATTTATTCCTGTTATTTAATTCTCTTATTTTTTGTTTATTAGCAAACAGAAGGATGTTGAAGGATATACCCTGGGGTTGTAAAATAGCTTTCCTTGGGAGGGATCTAGTGTCCAATTTTAATTGGAATAGTTTCAGTGTTTTAATGCTTGGAATGATAATTGATACTGGTTTTGGTAAATGATATTTAATTCTTTTAGTTCCAGAAAGTCTTTTTTTGTTATGCTTTAATGTCCTTGAGAGATCTTTTTTAAGCTCAAGTTGTCTGTTTCCTTTCAGCAACTGTTTCATTAAAGGCCTATTCTAAGCCCTCTGCTTGTTCCTCTTATTGGCTTCTGGGTCTCCTTACATGTATTGTTATTTTTCTTTGTCTGCTCATTAGGGCTCAAGTCTAATGTGGGGTGCCTTACATTGTAGCAGCTGTGTTGAGTGGAAAAACCACAGTGGTTTCTGCCCATGAGCCAGGACTATAGCACTAGGCATGTTGTCAGTCAGCTGATCACATCCTTGGGAGACATGAGGAGGAGGCCTCTCTGTACTCTTGTTCCCTGATACTGTCCTTGTCTCAAGGTAGAGAAGACCCAACCTAACTCTGGTTTCTTCTCAGCATTTTCAGATCCAGGAAAACCTGGCACAATTACATAGGCAATATCGGCTGTTCCTTAGGAATTCAGAGTCCGACAGGGCAAGCCTGCACCAGGAGCCATGTTCCCACCCTTGCACTTGTCTCTTTTATATCAGACCTCAGGCCAGTGGCCCAGAGCTCTCATCTGTTCCAGAGATGAAAAACCCCTGTATCACCCCTTATTCTCAGGTCTCAGACTCGTCCTGTGACCTCATTTTCTGGGCTGACTACGGTACCTATTTGGCTCAAGAACAGAGATGGGTCAGATTTGGGAATAGAGGAGATCTGGGATATCTTTAACCTACCATCTTCCCAAAATCCATCTACATTTTAAAAATTCCCATGAAAGCATGAGATTATTCATTTTTCTAAAGTTTTCTCCCTTTCTACTAAATATTATTAATAATTTGATCTGTGAAAAATGGTATCTCATTTTCATTTCTATAGTTATTAGTGAATTGAATATACTTTTATATTTATAGATCATTTATATTCTGGGTTAAATTACCCATTCAAGTTATTTCTTTCCCTTTCGTCAGTGTGGGTGCTATACATGTCTTGGTAAGTTTATCCCTACTTTTTGTTGTGACTTTGCATATAAAACATGTTCAGATCACTACCAGATAGGTTATAGATTACAGATGGGTAACAGATTATTCAACTGAAGTATAATCTGCATATACAAAGGTGGCCAAATCATAGTTGTAAAGTTTGATGAATGTTCACAAAGTGAATACACCCATGTAACTAGCATCCAGATCAAGAAACAATATTACAAGCATCCCAGAATTACCACCTGTGCCCAATTCCACTGTCTGTGTTCCTCATACGGAAAGCTTTGTGTCTGACTTTTTTCATTCAATGTAAGGTTGCCAAAGAAGATATAGGATGCCCAGTTAAATTTGAATTTCAGATAAATGGTGAATCAATTTGCATGGAGCATATGTATATTAAAAATAATTCCTCATTTATCTGAATTCAAATTTAACTAGATGTCCTGTATTTTTCTTTTGCTACATATGGTAACCCTATCTCAACATTATGCTTGTGAGATTCATCTATACTGTTGCATGTGGTTGTAGTTCATTCATTTTCATTACTGTACATATTCCATTGATGAATATACCGCAGTTTATTTATTCTTTTTACTTTGGATGGGCATTTGGGTAATTTCCAGTTTGGCACTATTATGAATAGTACTTATGTGAATGTTCTTATGCTTGTATTTTGATGAACATATGTACACAAATTCCCTCAGTCCTGAGTTCTGTAACTGCTACCCTATCTTCTTCCCTTTAGAGCTAAGCTCCTCAAAAATGTTTACGCTGCTTAGCAACTTACATGATTCACTCTTACCTTTTTTGTGAGATATAGCATACATATAGAAAATTGCATAAGTCACATATGTGGTTTATTAATAATGATAAAGAGAGTACTCATGTAGTTACACTTAGGTTGAAAAAAACAAGATATTTCTGGCATCCACATATACTCCTCCCCGGTCACGATCTCCTCCCTTCCCCCTAGAGGCAGCCACTCCAGACTAGTTTTAGTAATTCCTTTGCTTTCCTTGATAGTAGTGCCACCTGCATTTTGTTTACTTTTAAGCTTTATAGAAATGGATTCATACTGTTTGTAATCTTTTGTGTCTTACATCTTCCATTCGACATTGTGTGTGAAAGTTTCATCTATGTTGCCTATAGCTGTAGTTCTTTTATTTCCATTTCAGTATAGTTTTCCATTGTATGACTCTACTGTTCTCTCTACCATTGACGGATATTTCAGTTGTTTCCAGTTTTTGCCTATTATCAACAATGCCTTTATGAACATTCTTATTCATGTATCCAAATGCATATGTGTAAGAATTTTCTAGATTATATACCTTGAAGTAGAATCACTGGGTCAGGATATATATACATTCAACTGTCTTCCAAAGTGTTTCAGTGTATGTGAATCCTTGCTCAACTTTCTCCATGTAGTTATAGTCCACATGTTTTGTCAGAATTTTAAATAGTTGCCAATCCAGTGGATATAAGATGATAAAAATTCATTGTGGTTTTAATTTTTCTTACCTGGATGACTAGTTGATCACCTTTTCATGTGTTTATTAGCCATGTATATTTTCTTTTCTATAAAATGCCTATTCTAGGAGTTCCCGTCGTGGCGCAGAGGAAATGAATCCGACTGGGAACCATGAGGTTGCGGGTTCGATCCCTGACCTCGCTCAGTGGGTTAAGGATCCAGCGTTGCCGTGAGCTGTGGTGTAGGTCACAGACGAAGCTCGGATCTGGCATTGCTGTGGCTCTAGCGTAGGCCAGTGGCTACAGCTCCGATTAGACCCCTAGCCTGGGAACCTCCATATGCCGTGGGCGCAGCCCTAAAAAGGAAAAAAGACAAAAAAAAATAATGCCTACTCTAGTCTTGCCTGTTTTTTATTGTGTCTGTTCCTTACTGATTTGAAAAGTAGTTCTCAGAGTTCCCGTCGTGGCGCAGTGGTTAACGAATCTGACTAGGAACCATGAGGTTGTGGGTTCGGTCCCTGCCCTTGCTCAGTGGGTTAATGATCTGGCGTTGCCGTGAGCTGTGGTGTAGGTTGCAGACGCAGCTCGGATCCCGCATAGCTATGGCTCTGGCGTAGGCCAGTGGCTACAGCTCCAATTCGACCCCTAGCCTGGGAACCTCCATATGCGGGGGGAACGGCCCAAGGAATAGCAAAAAGACAAAAAAAAAAAAAGTAGTTCTCTATATACTATAGATTCTAATCACTGTTCAGTTATGTTTATTTCAAACCTCCCTACCCCCAAATGTTTTGCAAGTATCTTCTCCTTCATCTCTGGCTTGTCTTTTCACTCTCTTTTAATTTCTGATTATTTTATGTCTTGTTTAAGAAATCCTTAAATACCCCAAAATATTCTTGAAGATACCCTGCTGAATTATCTAATCAAAGCTTCACAATTTGGCCTTCACATGTAAGTCTTTATTTCCCCTGGAACTATTTTTGTAAAGATTTTTATTTTTTCCATTATAGCTCTTTTACAGTGTTCTGTCAATTTTCTACTGTACACCAACATGATCCAGTCACACATACATATATACTTTCTTATTCTCACATTATCCTCCATCATTTTCCATCGTAAGTGACTAGATATAGTTCCCAGTGCTATTCAGCAGGATCTCTTTGCTTATCCATTCCAAAGGCAATAGTTTGCATCTATTAACCCCAGATTCCCAGTCCATCCCACTTCCTCCCCCTCCCCCTTGGCAACCACAAGTCTGTTCTCCAAGTCCCTGAGTTTCTTTTCTGTGGAAATGTTTATTTGTGCCATATATTAAATTCCAGATATAAGTGATAGCATATGGTGTCTGTCTTTCTCTTTCTGACTTCACTTAGTATGAGAGTCTGGTTCCATCCATGTTGCTGCAAATGGCATTATTTTGTTCTTTTTTGTGCCTGAGTAGTATTCCATTGTGTATATATACCACATCTTCATCCATTCATCAGCCGGCCATTTGGGTTGTTTCCATGTCTTGGCTACTGGGAATAGTGCTACAATGAACATGCAGATGCATGTGTCTTTTTCAAGGAAAGTTATCTGGATAAATGCCAAAGAGTGGGATTGCAGGGTCATATGGTAGTTCTATATTTAGTTTTCTGTATTTAGGTACCCCCATACTGTTTTCCATAGTGGCTGTACCAATTTACATTCCCACCAACAGTGCAGGAGGGTTCCCTTTTCTCCACACCCTCTCCAGCATTTGTTATTTGTGGACTTACTAATGATGGCCATTCTGACTGGTGTGATGCGGTACCTCATAGTAGTTTTGATTTGTATTTCTCTAATAATCAGTGATGTTGAGTATTTTTTCATGTGCTTGTTGGCCATCTGTATATCTTCCTTGGAGAAATGTCTGTTCAGGTCTTTTGCCCATTTTTCAATTGGATTGTTGGCTTTTTTGCTGTTGAGTTGCCCAAGTTGTTTGTATATTTTAGAGGTTAAGCCCTTGTCAGTTGCATTGTTTGAAACTATTTTCTCTCATTCTGTAAATTGTCTTCTTTTTATGGTTTCCTTTACTGTGCAAAACTTGTCAGTTTGATTAGGTCCCCTTGGTTTATTTTTGCTGTAATTTCTGTTGCCTTGGGAGACTGACCCTAGAAAACTTTTTTTTTTTTTTTTTGTCTTTTTTTTTTTTGGCTATTTCTTGGGCCGTTCCCGCGGCATATGGAGGTTCCCAGGCTAGGGGTCGAATTGGAGCTGTAGCTGCCGGCCTATGCCAGAGCCACAGCAACGCAGGATCTGAGCCACGTCTGCAACCTACACCACAGCTTACGGCAACACCGGATCGTTAACCCACTGAGCAAGGTCAGGGACTGAACCCGCAACCTCATGGCTCCTAGTCAGATTCATTAACCACTGTGCCACGACGAGAACTCCTGAGAAAACATTTGTAAGGTCGATGTCAGAGAATGTTTTGCCCGTGTTCTCTTCTAGGAGTTTGATGGTGTCTTGTCTTACATTTAAGTCTTTCAGCCATTTTGAGCTTATTTTTGTGCATGGTGTGAGGGTGTGTTCCAGTTTCATTGATTTACATGTGGCTGTCCAGTTTTCCCAGCACCACTTGCTGAAAAGACGGTCTTTTTCCCATTTTATGCTCTTGCCTCCTTTGTCAAAGATTAGTTGACTGTTGGTGTCTGGGCTTATTTCCGGGTCTCTATTCTGTTCCATTGGTCTGTATGTCTGATTTGGTACCAGTACCACACTGTCTTGATGACTGTAGCTTTGTAATACTGTGTGAAGTCTGGGAGAGTTATGCCTCCTGCTTGGTTTTTGTTCCTCAGGATTGCTTTGGCAATTGTGGGTCTTTTGTGGTTCCATATAAATTTTTGGATTGTTTGTTCTAGTTCTGTGAACAATGTCGTGGGTAGTTTGATATGGATTGCATTGCATCTGTAGATTGCATTGTGTAGTATGGCCATTTTTACAGTATTAATTTTTCCAACCCAGGAGCATGGAATATCTTTCCATTTCTTTACATCCTCTTTAATGTCCTTGATTAATGTTTTATAGTTCTCAGCATGTAAGTTTTTCACCTCCTTGGTCAGGTTTATTCCCGGGTATTTGATTTTTTGGGGTACAATTTTAAAAGGTATTTTATTTTTGTGTTCCTTTTCTAATATCTCATTGTTAGTATACAGAAGTGCAACTGGTTTCTGAATGTCAATCTTGTATCCTGCAACTTTGCTGAATTCGTTGATCAGTTGGAATAGTTTTTGGGTGGAGTCCTTAGGGTTTTCTATATATAGTATCATGCCATCTGCATAGAGTGACAATTTTACCTCTTCTCTACCAATTTGGATACCTTTTATTTCTTTTGATTGTCTGATTGCTGTGGCTAGGACTTCCAATACTATGTTAATAGAAGTAATGGGAGTGGGCATCCTTGTCTTGTTCCAGATTTTAGTGGGAAGACTTCCCACTAAAATCTGGAACTGTTTGCTGTACATAGAATGATATAGGAGTTCAATTTTGTTTTTCCATGTAAATACCTATTTGTCCTGGCACTATTTATTGAAAAGTCCATCCTTTCCACACTGATAAGCAGTGCCACTTCTGCCATATACTAAGTGCCCAAATATGCCTTTATCTGTTTCTGGGCATTCTATTCCATTAAATCAAATTATGTCTTCCAAATCTATATGTAAATCTATGTATATCTCATCATTTATTTAGGACTTCTTTAATATTTCTCAATTATTTTCCTTGTAGGTATCTTGTGCACGTTTTGTTCTATTCTTGGGTAATTTGTATTTTGACTCTATTAGAAGCTACATATTAAAATCTTTTTGGTAAAGTATAATATACAAACAGAAAATTGCATATATCATGAGTGAATAGCTCACTGAAATTTCATAAATTGAACAAACCTGTAACCAGCATAAATAGAATCCTTTAAAATTTTATATTCTAACTTTGTTTTGGCATACAGAAATAAAATTTATTTTTTAATATTGATTTTCTTTCTAGGAACCTGATTCACTCTCTTAGTAGTCTTTTACCCACCTTGGTAAAGCCATTATGTTAAAGATCACCAGTGCTATCTTAATTACCAAAACAAATTGTTTCTTTTCACTGTCCATCTTACCTGACTTCTCTTTGGCACTAATACTTTAACATACCCTTCTTGAAACTCCTCTGGTCTGTAAATCCTCACTCTCCCAGTTCTTTTCCTAAATCAAACTATTCCTTTTCAGTCTCTTTTGCTTTTTCTTCTTTCTATTCCTAATAATGTGCTAATTATTGGACTCAGCGTGATTTCCTTGACTAGGAATAAGTACCCATCACCTGCTGTTAGTTTTTCCTTAGCATTATTGTGGAGACTCGCCCACTTCCAGTCTGTTCCAGTTGCCTCTGCAAAGTCCATGCCTTCACCCTGCACACCTTCTCAGGAGCCTCCTAACACTTTGGCTCCTAGGAGTCATTCCTTCTAAATACCATAGCTATGTTAATCTCTTTAAAATACCACTTGAACATGGCACCTCCCTGATTAGAAACTGGTGGTACCTCACTACTTGTAGGATAAAGTCTAAAAGCCACAGCTAGGTCTTCCAGACCCCTTGTACCAGGTCCCATCCTACTTCCTCAGCTGTCCTTCACAGCTTCCCTGCCCACACTGTCACTTCAGCTACATGGCCTCCACAACATGCCCTGCTAATTCTGGTTTTTGTGTGCTTTCATCCACAGCTGTCTTCTTTTTTCTCTCAGAATGTAGCTGTTCTCCCCATCCTCCATCAAACTATCATCGTCTTTCCAAGTCCAACTTAAGTCTTGAGGTTTTCTTTTTTCTCCTTTTTTTCCTCCTTTTTAAAAAAGACTTTATTTTTTAGAGAAGTTTTAGATAGACAGCAAAACCAAGATGAAGGTACAGAAATTTTCCATATATTCTCTGCCCTACCCCCACCCCCACACATAGCCTCCTACACTATCAACATTCCTTACCAGAGTGATAGAATTGTTATCTCAACATCTACAATTTCCCTTCTAGTGCAGTCTTGGTGTTGTACAGTCTATGGGTTTGGACAAATGTATAACAATGTGTATCCACCATTACAGTATCATACAGAGTATTTCCACTGCCTTAGAAATCCCCTGTGCTTTGCCTCTTTCATGCCTTCCTACCCCATTCCTCCATCCCTTGGAAACCACTAATCTTTTTATTGTCTTTTCCAGAATGTCATATAGTGTGAAGACTTCATTTTTTAACAAATTTTTATTATAGTTGATTTACAACATTCCTTTAACTTCTGTTGTACAGCAGAGTAACCCAGTCATGCATATATGTACATTCTTTTTTTTTTCATACTATCTTCCATCATGTTCTATCTCAAGAGATCAGACATTGTTCCCTGTGCTATACAGTAGGATCCCATTGCTTACCCATTCCAAGTGTAACAGTTTGCATCTACCAACCCCAAATGCCCCATCAATCCCACTCACTCCCCTCTCCCCCTTGGCAGCCACAAGTCTGCTCTCCATGTCCGTGATGTTTCTGTTTTATAGGTAGGATCATTGGTGTCATACTTTAGATTCCACATACACGTGATATCATACGGTATTTGTCTTTCTCTTTGACTTACTTCACTTAGTGTAAGAATCTCTAGTTGCATCCATGCTGCTGCAAATGATGTTATTTTGTCCTTTTTATGGCTGAGTAGTGTTCTATTGTATATATGTATGTCAGATTTTGTAACCATTTTGTCTTCTAATGTACCTTTTCTCCTTCAATGTTCTATAGTACCAGGGGGCTATCTTGTCATTTTCTGGCCCCTCTGTATTTCCCACTTCCCCACAAACTACAGGGATCCAGCCATAGCAGTATACTCATTGTTTCCCAAACAGTACTGTTGTTTCAGATCTCTGCACCATTGTACTTATATATTCTCTGCTGGGTTTTTTCTTTCTCCACCACCTGGAAACCTGATTCCACAAGCTCCCCTGTTCCTCTGGGGTTTTTTTGTTTGTTTGTTTGATTTTTAGGGCTGCACACGTGGCATATTGAGGTTCTCAGGCTAGGGGTCTAATCAGAGGCGCAGCTGCCAACCTTCGGCACAGCCACAGCATCAAGGGATCCGAACCGCATATGCAACCTACACCACAGCTTGTGTCAACTCCGGATCCTCAATCCACTGAGTGAGGCCAGGGATCCAACACCGAAACCTCATGATTCCTAGTCGGATTTGTTTCTGCTGCGCCACAATGGGAACTCCTCCTCCAGTATTTTTAATCTTTCCCTCTCTACTAGCTTTCCCCCCTCAGCGTAGAAGCATACCAATGTGTTTCTCCAATTTTAAAATGAACAAATTCTTCATCCTCCTCATACTTCTGTTCTTTTCCCTTTTCCTTTCACTCTGCATTTTTGGCAGCCCTCCATCCTCATCCCATTGAATCTCTCCCTGCCAAGATCACCCAATGACCTGAATAACTGAATCCATTAGGCTCTTCAGTCTTCCTCTTACTTGGTGACTCCACTGTGTCTGACACTCTTCCTCTTCTTCTGGTCTGTCTCATTCCTCCCTTGGATCTGTGACACTACCCTCTCCTGGCTTTCCCCTTACTTTTCTGAGAGTTCTTTCTCAGGCTCCTCTTCTTCCACTTACCCATATTCGAAACATACCCCAGGTTCTATCCTGGGATTTTTTTCTTTCTCTTCTCACTGTTCAAGCCTATCACCTTGCCACCTCTGCACCACTGTGAGTGATCTCGGTCACTTAGATGCTGATAGTTCCTACCCATATGCTGCTGATCCCAAACCTCTATCTCCAGCCCATATCTCACATCTACATTTCAGCCTATTAAATAGATAGTTGCCTGTGGGCATCTCGTGAATGTTCCACAGGTACCTCCCATTCCACATATCTAAAACTGAACTCCCCATCCCTTCCTGTTGAAGTTGCCCTTCCATTACCTATATTCAGCAATGCCAACATCTCCCAGTCACCCAAGCTAGAAACCAGGGCATCATCCCATACTCTTCCTTCACTCTGGCTCCTCCCAATCCTATCAGTCACCAAGTCCTGTCAGCTTTACTTTCTCATCTCTCAAGTGCCTTTCTTTCTTCTAACCCTGCTACCACTACCTTAGTTCAGGCCTTCCATCATTAGCATAGAGCTTTCCAACTGGGTTCCCTACCTTCAGTCAGTCACCCTTTCTAGTTAACTACCAACCAGCAGCCAGGATGTTCTTCCTAAACTGGATATCCCTGCTTAGAGCTCTGCCCTCACTTTGTACCATGCTGCTTAGCATGGCTTTTGTGCTCTCTCCCTGCCTGCCTGGCTAGCTCCCCCTCTCTCCAGCCTTTCACCGCAATCTTGGCCATACTAAGTGTGCCAAGTTCTCTCTCATCTGTACATCTTTGTACATCCTACTCCCTCTGCCAGAAGTGCCTTCCCTCTGTCTTCACGTGGCTAGTTCTATTTCGCCCTTTAAGACTCAGCTCCAATTTCGTTCCCTCGAACCACCTCCCATTCCTCTGACTCCCACCTCCAGTTCCTCTGACTCCCACCTCCCATACCTAGTGCTTAGCTCTTTTCTACACTAACACTACCCCAACTCTGCACTACAGTCATTTCCTTGCCTGGCTGGTCCCAGGAGACAGCAAGTCAATCAAAAGTGGGTTGGAATCTAACATACGGCACAAATGAACCTTTCCACAGAAAATTGTGGAGTTGGAGAATAGACTTGTGGTTGCCAAGGCGGAGGGGAAGAGAGCAAGATGGATTGGGAGCTTGGGGTTAATAGATGCAAACTATTGCCTTTGGAATGGATTAGCAATGAGATCCTGCTGTGTAGCACTGGGAACTATGTCTAGTCACTTAGGATGGAGCCTGATAATGTGAGAAAAAGAATGTATATGTGTATGTGTGACTGGGTCACATTGCTGTACAGTAGAAATTTGACAGAACACTGCAAACCAGCTATGATGGAAGAAAAATCATTATATATATATATATATATATAATGGGAATCATTATATATATATAATGGGAATCATTATATATATATTATATATATATTTATATTTATATATATGGGAACTATGTCTTATTGGTCTTTGAACTCCTAAGACCTGGCATAGTGCCTGACATGTATGTCATTGTAGGCCCTCATTGAATGCCTGAGTTTGTCCCTTTCGTTCTGACTGTTAATTCCTACTAATATTTCAATTCACAGTTCAGATATCACCTACCTATGAAACCTCTACTTTGGGTCAAGGTCTTTCTATTAGTTGGTGTTCCCATAATGTTTTTTCCTAACATTTTATTATGGAAATTTTCAAAGATACAATAAAGTTGGAAGATTTTATAGGAACATTCCTATAGATAGTATCTGGATTCTACCATTAACATTTTACTATATTTGCTATATTACATATCTGTCCATTTATCTACTCATTAATCCACGTTCTTATTTCTAAAGTAAATTGCACACATTAGTGTACTTCTTCCCAAATTTTTAGCTTACATGTTATTAACTGGAGTTTAATGTTTGTATAGATTTTTTAAATGTAAGTTTTATAATGAAAAGTGCAAGTTTTAAGTGTATTTTAGCCAAATATTGATAAATGCATTTACCTGAAAGCCTGTAAGCCAAAGCCTTATCATGATATAGATTACCTCCCTTCCCAATCAGTTGTCACCCTACCAAGTCTCACAGTATTCTCCCTTTTCATTGCAATTATTTATTTGTCTTTTTTTCTCATTAAACTTTGAGTTTGTTGAGGGTAGAGAACAGTTTGTATTTTCTTGCCACCTGTGCCAAATACTATGCCTGGCACACAATAGGTGTTCTATAACTGTTGGCTGGCCAGATAAATTTAATATCTGCCTTATTCCTGGAATATGAGCACATGTTGTATCCATTTCCTTTTTCATCTCCCACATCCAAAAGGTCTCTTGGTCATGTCATTTTTATGTCTTAAACACCTTTGAGGGGAGTTCCCATCATGACTCAGCAGGAAGGAATCTGACTAGTATCCACGAGGACGCGGGTTCGATCCCTGTTCTTGCTCAGTGGGTTAGGGATCCGGCTTTGCCATGAGCCGTGGTGTAGGTAACAGATGAGGCTCAGATCCTGCATTACTGAGGCTGTGGTGTAGGCCAGCAGCTGTAGCTCTGATTTGACCCCTAGCCTGGGAACCTTCATATGCCTCAGGTGCGGCCCTATGAAGACAAACACAAAAAACAAAAAAAACTTTGTCTTCTATCTCCTTCATTCCTCTCCCATTGTGCCAGTCCTTAGAGAGCTCTCAGTTGAACTGTTAAAATATCCTCCTAAATGGTTTCTTAAACACCAATTGTTTTACTCCCAAATCTACCTTCCAAATGACTACCAAAGTAATATTTCTAAAATCTAAATTTGATCATGTTTACTCTCTTTCAAACTCTTCATTTGTGTCCATCATGTACAACACATGTTTTTAATCTGCCTTTCTTTTAAAGCAGAGGAACTCTTTTTTTTTTTAATTTTTATTTTTTGTCTTTTTGCCATTTTTAAGGCCGCTCCCACGGCATGTGGAGGTTCCCAGGCTAGGGGTCGAATCGGAGCTGTAGCCGCTGGCCTACACCCAGAGCCACAGCAACTCAGGATCCGAGCCGCGTCTGCGACCCACACCACAGCTCACGACAACGCTGGATCCTTAACCCACTGAGCAAGGCCAGGGATCGAACCCACAACCTCATGGTTCCTAGTCGGATTCGTTAACCACTGAGCCACGACAGAAACTCCAGAGGAACTCTTTTTAAAATGAACTGTTTAAATAAATTCTAACAGTTGAAATAAGTTAAAAAACAGATTGTAAATTCACATAAATTTATAAGTTCAAATTTATAACACTGAGTAGGTCAGTCTTCAAACTATAGGAGTGTTATAGCTATTTTTATGATCATAATTTCTTTATATTTACTTTCATATCCAAATTTTTTGTGGTAGAAAATACATCCAACAAAGGAGTTGTATCTAGAATATAGGGAAAACACTCAAAACTCAATAGTAAAAAATAATTCAACTAGAACATGAGCAAAAGACATGAACAAATATTTCACTGAAGAGGATATAGAGATGACAATAAGCACATGAAAAGATGTTCACCATCCTTAGTCATAAATGAAATACAGAAGAAAACCACGAGGATACCTCTGATTACCTCTCAGAATAGCTAAAAGAAAAAAATAGTGACAACACCAAATGCCGACAAGAATGTGGTAAATTTGAATTTCTCATACATTGCACTATTGGACATTAATTCCAGAGAAAGTGTATGGTCACCCAAAAACCTATACATGAATGTTCATAGCTGCTCTATTTGTAATAACCCAAAACTGGAACAACTCAAATGTCCACCAACAGGTAAATGAATGGTTAAACAAGCTGTGGGACATCCATGCTGTTCACTGCTACTCAGCAGTAAAAAGGAATGAACTATTCAACAGCTTGGATGGATTATTATTATGCTGAGCAAAAAAGAAAAGGCCAGTTTCAAAATGTTACGCACTGTATATACCATTTATACATTCTTGAAATAGCAAAATTATAGGGGAGAAAAATTAGTGATTGCCAGGGCTTGGCGGATAGAAGGTGAAGAGGCAGATGTGCCTGTAAAGGGTAGCTCAGTTCTCTGTCTTGATTTTGGTGATAATTACATGAAGTTATACATATGATAAAAGTTGCACAGAACTGCATATACACACACGGAGTACATGTAAAAACTGGTGAAATCTGAATAAGACAAAGTTTAATTTTCTGGTTTTGATATCTTACTGTGGTTATGGGAGATTGTTACCATTGGAGGAGGCTGGGTGAATGGTGCATAAGACCTTCCTGTACATTTTTTTTCTTGGGCAGCTGCCTGTGACTCTATAACTACTTTTGAAATAAAAAGGATTTTTTAATGCAGTATAATGAAAAGTAATTTTTTCTCTTTCCCCAAATCCCTAGTCTATGTTTTTGGACATTATCTCCTTCTATACAAGTAGAAGCATAATATATACTCTGTTTATTTTTTCCATTAAATTATTTATTTATTTAGTCTTTTTAATGCCACACCCATGGCATATGGAAGTTCCTAGGCTAGGGGTCAAATTGGAGCTGCAGCTGCCGGTCTATGCCACAGCCACAGCAATGCCAGATCCGAGTTGCATCTGTGACCTACGCCACAGATTGTGGCAACCCTGGATCCTTAACCCACTGAGGGAGGCCAGGGATCTAACCCACATCCTCATGGATACTAGTCAGGTTCTTAACCAGCTGAGCCATAGTGGGAACTCCTCCCTAAATGATTTATGTTAGATATATATCAGCATATATATCTCTACTGTGTTCTTTTTTGAGTCCATATAGTGTATAGATATACCATTGTATTTATTATACCATTCTCCTATTGATGTACATTTAGGTTGATTCCAGACTTTTGCTGTTACATACTAGGCTCCAGTGAACGTTCTTAATTCTTAATATATGACATGTTGGGGATTCTAGATGACAGCTACAATTTTATTTAAGGTTTTGTATCAATTTTTTTCCTATAATTTATTCTGGTCATACATTATCAGGATAATCCTGATTCATACTGTATATAATTGTGACTTATAAAAATTTTAACAGCTCATTTTACAATTTCAGAATTGTCTTCACCTGTTAAACTGATCTAGGAGCTTCAATGAGAAGTGGTAGGATGTTTGTAAATTCAAAGTTGGATTACTAACAATATCTTTCCTAATTTATGTTATGTAATAACTATAAATGTCTAACAAGACACAAAGCTTACAAGAAGCGCTGAAACCATCTCTCTCTTTTTTTTTAAGGGCCATTGGCTAAGTGCTTCATATGTACTATTGATTTAATCTTTTTCCAGCTTTATTGAGATATAGAGCATATGTTAAGTTTAAAGTGTATAACGTGATGATTTGGTACCTGTATATATTGTGAAATGATTACTGCAATAAGGTTAGTTAACACCTCCACCCCTTCACATGGTTACCATTTGTGTGTGTATGGTGATAACATAAAATTTAGTTTCTTAGAACAGAGTAGTGTTTACTAGAGGGGAAGGAGGCAGGGAAGGGTGAAATGGGTAAAAAGGATCAACTGTATAATGATGGATGGAAACTAAAATTTTGGTGGTGAGAAAATTGTGCAATATAGAAGTAAAAATATAATGTTGTACACATGAAACATAATGTTATAAACTAATGTTAATCTCAATAAAAAATTTTATTAAGATTTACTCTCTTAACCATCAAGTACATAATACAGTACTGTTGATTACAGTCACCATATTGTACATAAGAATCCCCAGAACTTATTCATCTAATAACTTAAAGATGGTATCCTTTTTTTTTTCTTTTTTTTTTTTTTTTTTTGTCTTTTTGCCTTTTTGCCTTTTCTAGGGCCACTCCCGCGGCATATGGAGGTTCCCAGGCTAGGGGTCTAATCAGAGCTGTAGCTGCTGGCCTATGCCACAGCCACAGCAATGCAGGATCTGAGCCTCGTCTGTGACCTCTACCACAGCTCAAGGCAACGCTGGATCCTTAACCCACTGAGCAAGGCCAGGGATCGAACCTGTGTCCCCATGGATACTAGTCGGATTCATTAACCACTGAGCCACGACGGGAACTCCCGAAGATTGTATCCTTTGACCAACATCTTCCCATTTCCCCTACCCCTCAGCCTCTGGCAGTGACCCTTCTGCTCTCTTTCTATGATTTCAGCTTTTTTTTTTAGATTCCACATATAGGGTGAGAACATACAGTATGTGTCTTTCTCCTGATTTATTTCACCCAGCATGATGTCCTCAGGGTCCATCCATGTTACAGAAGGCAGGATTTTCTTTTTTATGGAATAATATTCCTGTGTGGGTGTGTACCACATTTTCTTTATTCATCCATCAATCCCTTAGTGGATACTTAGATTATGAAGCCATCTTTAATAGCATGTCATCTCAACATGTTGAGTTCCATATTTGCTTGGTACCACATAATGACTATGATGCATTGATAAGCCCATGAATTGAGTAACTGCCTCTGTCTAGTGTTTCAGTACAAGCTCATGTGCTATAGTGGTATAATTATTTGTACAGTTTTCCATGAATGTGCATGTGAGCTGGGGAAAAAGTCTAGTGCAAAGCCACAATGTTAAATTATGCATTTGCAAAAAAATTAAACATATGTACAAATAATAGGTATTTTCAAAGACTGCAGAAAAATTAATTAGCCTTGCTGCACAAGATAATATGTCAGCAGACTCCAGTATGTTCAGATTTGCTTTATAGCACATTGGAATGAGCCATTTAAATGCAATTGTTAAAATTTAAAATATTTATTTATTTATTTGGCTCTACCCATGGCATGCAGAAATTCCTGGACCAGGGACTGAACCTGCACCACTGCAGTAACCAGAACCATTGTAGTGGTAACCTTAATTTGCCATAAGGAAACTCCTAAAATAATTTTAAATAGTGGTGATGGTTGCACAACAATGTGAATGTATTTAATGCCATTGAACTATACATACTATGCATTTTAAAGTGGTTGAAGTGGTACATTTTATGGTGTATATATTCTACCACAATAAAAATAATTTTTAAAACAAAATCCAAATTACAGTTGCAGAAACTCTAAAGCATTTCTGTGGTTCCCTAAAGTATCCCTAAGGTTCTGAGGAACACAGCTTGAAAACTACTGTCCTACAGCATAAACACAAATACCTGAGCGTGACATGTCATGCTCTTTATGATCTGTCCCTCACTGTCTTCTGGCCTTTGTCTATCTCATAACTTGCATTGTATTCATATTGACCTACCTATAATTCCACTATCAAAATGTATAATGCATCTTTCACAAATGTGCATTGACATATGTTATTTCTCTGCCTGGAGTGCCCTTACATTCTTCTTTTCTACTCTTCTCTCCTCCATCAGCATTGTCCTTCCTGGTCATCCTTTGCAATTCAGCTCAAATTTTCAATGCCTACTCCCTCCTATGAGAACTCATTTTTACTATACTTACCTCTTCCTTTAACATTATATTTGCAATCATCTGTTTGTTGATGTGTCTATTCCCCTTTAGATTATGAACTCCTCGAGATTGTGACGTATTCATCTTTGTGTCTCTAATACCTAGCACAGTGCCTAGAATATTGTATATATTTACTAAATGATGAAAAGGACTTGGATGTGTGGGAAAGAGGAAGAGTCCAGGATGTTTCACATTGCTGTTTGTTGGCTGACTGGTTAGATGATGAGACAAAGAAAAGGAACAGTTCTGGAAGTGAAATAGATTTGCACAGAAAGGTGAATTCTATGTTCAGTTCTGGGTTATGCAATGCCATGTGGGCACAGCCCACTGGAGGTTATTCACTGGGCAGCTGAAATATGGTTTTGGACAACAGGAAAGAGGTCTGGTTTGGAGATGCATATTGAGGGAGTCATTAACACAGGTATTTATTGGAACTCTAGTCAAGGATGAGATAACCCAAGGAGAGTATATATAGTATGTGTGTGTGCATGGAGAATGGGGGACACATGGGTAGTCACATGGCTCTGGAGGAGAGACTTAAGAGTTCAAGATTTCAGAGTCCCCGTTGTGGCACACTGGAAACGAATCCGACTAGGAACCATGAGGTTGCGGGTTCGATCCCTGGCCTCGCTCAGTGGGTTAAGGATCCAGCCTTGCCGTGAGTTGTGGTGTGGGTTGCAGATGCGGCTAGGATCTGGTGTGGCTGTGGCTGTGGTGTAGGCTGGCAGCTGTAGCTCTGATTCGACCCCGAGCCTAGGAACCTCCATGTGCCGTGGGTGTGGGCCTAAAAAGCAAAAAAAAAAAAAAAAAGTTCAAGTTTTCTTTAGATACATTTTCCGCCACTCCTGTCTCTTCAGCCCCAGCCTTCTCCTCATTCCAAGGTATCTGGTGCCTCTAAGTGAGCAAATTAGCTCATGTCCATAGAGCCTAGAGGTTAAGATCATGGACTTTGGAGCAAGACTGCCTCCATTTGAATCCTGACTCTACCACTTATTAGCTATATGACCTAAGGCAAGTTACGTAATCTCTTTGTGCCTCAGCTCACGTGTCTGTAAATACAGGGATAATCATACTTTATGCAAACTTTATAGTTCCTAGTGAAGTAATATGTGTTAAGTTTCTAGAGCAGTATCTGGCTTATAGTAAACACCATATAAACTTAGCTGTTATTATTACTCTCATCATCATTGTCCCTCTGCAGGCACTTTAGATTGAGGCTCCTCCATCTTGCTGAGTCATTTATTGCTTCTCTACCTGTATGCTGAAAACACATTGAAACCTCTTGCCTACTGGTATTTCCTCTCCTATGCTCTAAGATCTTGTGGTTAGTACTTTTAAAATTCCTTTTAGTGCTATCTTAGGAGAGAAAGAAATGCGGTGGTCAGTCTCCTATGTTTGAACAGAGCTTCCTATAATGCTCTCTGTGTTCTTTTTGTATATGAGGTTATTTGTTAACATTGATTCCTTTGAAGCTACATCAATTTTTTATTGGAATAATATATGACTAGATAATTATAATTTTATTTTTCGAAAACCTTTCATTATCCCCCCCTCTTTTTGTCTTTTTAGGGCCACCCTTGTGGCATACAGAGGTTCCCAGGCTAGGGGTCTAATCAGAGCTGTAGCTGCTGACCTATGCCGCAGCCACAGCAACATCAGATCCAAGCCTCGTCTGTGACCTACACCACAGCTCATGGCAACACTGGATCCTTAACCCATTGACTGAGGCCAGGGATCGAACCTGCATCCTCATGGATGCTAGTCAGATTCGTTTCTGCTGAGCCATGATGAGAACTCCTACTTTTTCCCCTTTAGACTTTCTATACCCAGAAACTTATCTTTTTTTCCCTGAATTTTGGAAATCTGTTTTCTTAACATCCAGTGTATTGATGTCTGACCATGTGGCTTGCTCCCCTACAACCAGATTCTCATCATTTTACTTATATAATCAGTTCTTCCATGTGTGTCAGCTTGAAGGCCAAAGCAGTCATTTCCTTCTTTACTTGCAGTATCTTTTGAGTAAAGAAATTGTCATCAGAGGAGATAAGGAATTTATCAGGTGCTCTGCTTTCAGCATCATGTAACTTAGCAAATATCTAGATTATCTAAGCTTCTCTACCTATTAATAATAACTTACATTTAGGTAGTGCTTTATAGATCACATTTGATTTCTATCATAGCCTCATAAGGTAAGATATGTATTATACCTGTTTTATGGATAAAGGAAAGTTTTGGTGGCTTTGTCCAAGGTCATACACATTGGTTAAGTGGCAGAGGCAGTTTGAACTAAGGTTCTGTCTCCTAATCAAGTTCTTTTTCACTCTTTCTCCTCTCACTATTGCCCAATGTCCTGTAATAAGCAAAATTGTTCCTATTTGAGAGCTGCTTCATTTCTGTCCTAGCTTGTTTTTCTCCCGTTACCAATATACCCTTTTATTCTAGTTGTGAGATTCGTTGTAATGTACTTCCATATACGTGTGAGGTTATATTTCCCTTTTTAAGTTAAAAATCTCTTCTTTGTTATTTGTTGCCCTTGTGAACAAATACCCAAAACTGTTGAGTAGTATTCTTGATCCTCTCCTCACTTGATCTGTTCTCATTCTTTTAGAGAGAAGAAGCTCAAGTCTTAGTTTTTTTTTTTGTTTTTTTTTTTTTTGTCTTTTGTCTTTTGTCCTTTTAGGGCCATACCCGCGGCATATGGAAGTTCCCAGGCTAGGGGCTGAATTGGAGCTATAGCTGCCGGCCTACGCCAGAGCCATAGCAGCACCAGATCCGAGCCATGTCTGTGACCTACACCACAGCTTACAGCAACGCCGGATCCTTAACCCACTGAGCAAGGCCGGGGATCAAACCCGCAACTTCATGGTTCCTAGTTGCATTTGTTTCTGCTGCGCCACGACAGGATTTCCCATTCTTAGAATTTTATATGAACAGTTTTCTTTTTTTTTTTTTTTTTTTTTTTTTGTCTTTTTGTTATTTCTTGGGCCACTCCCGCGGCATATGGAGGTTCCCAGGCTAGGAGTCCAGTCAGAGCTGTAGCTGCTGGCCTACACCACAGCCACAGCAACGCCGGATCGTTAACCCACTGAGCAAGGCCAGGGACCGAACCCGCAACTTCATGGTTCCCTAGTCGGATTCGTTAACCACTGTGCCACGACGGGAACTCCTATATGAACAGTTTTCTCCTCAGTCAGAACTTGTATTAGGTCTCTGCAAACATGTTCTTCCCAGTCTTTATGATGTATATACTCCATCTATGTCAAGAATTTATCATTTTAATCTCATGCAACAGGAAATCAAGTGCTGTTTTGTGATGAGTGTTTGGGAAAGTATAATGGAAATGATTGACCATAGGGTCCAGAATAGATAGTTTAAAGCACAGGAAAGATGATCTACTGGGAGTATTTTGAAAGTGTCAGTAAATTTGTAGCCACAATAAGGGTGAAGAACAGGATCTATGAAAGAAATGGAAGGTTAGTAAGATGCAGTCAGAGAGGAATTTTGGAGTTTAGGATTTTGTGGATAGAATTGTTTCAGGTAAAGTATGGCTAAATAAGTTAAAGGTAGAGTAGTGCTAACAATAATGATGCCATTTATGTGTCATTTAACTTTATTTTGTGTAAAGTATTTTATTTCCCTACAACAACCTAATAAGGTAGGTAGATTTGCCTTATTTTATAGTGGAACTTTGTGCAACTCATACAGCTAGTCAGTGATAGAGCCAGGATTAGAACTTAGGTCTATCTGATACCAATGCCCATGCACTTAACCATTACACTATATACACTTTCCATGATAAACATAACCATAAGAGGGTCAGAGGCTTTTAAGGGACCTCAGAGATTATTACAGTATTTGAAGAGTAAAACTTGCAATTTAAGAATTAGAAAAGAATCTTTATATAAAGCAATAAGAGGAAAGGTATTGCAATACGGTATAATAGAAAGAGCATAGGATTTGACCACAGTCCTAAAATGGAACCTGAGGCCTACTACTTGCCATCTGTTTGACCCCTGAGAAATCATTTAAATTTTGGGCTAGTTTCCTTATCAGTAAGCTGAAAATGGTAATAAAAATAATGATGATAATAATAAAGAATAGCTGTTAATCTAATTTCACAGCATTAATTTAAATGTTGTGATAATGTTATAAAAAGTAAATAAATATACAGATGTTTGTTGTCATGGCAATGGTTATCTGTCTGTCTGCTTTGTTTCTTTGGGAAGTGGCAAGAAGTGCCAATAGATTCAATTGTGCACTCACCTTTGTCCTTTGAACTTAAAGAGGCATTCTCAGAAAAGTGAACAGGATTGAGATTAAGAAGTTTCCTTACGTTTGCTGACTTAACATTTCTATGGGGTCTTTATTTCTTTTGCCTTTCTCAGGAAAAGTGTAAGTATATGTTAGATGCTTTACCAAGTGATTTAAATTTTGTTTCCTGCTATTAGGTATTAATATTAACCGAGGCCTCTTATGCTTGGGAAATGTAATCAGTGCTCTTGGAGATGACAAAAAGGGTGGCTTTGTGCCCTACAGAGATTCCAAGTTGACTCGACTGCTTCAAGGTAAAAGCCAAAAGCGCCTCTAAAAAATAAAAGAAAGTAATTCAGAATGATAGTGCTGAGAAAGCAAAGATGGAACAGGTAAAAGGCCAGATTTTTGGACTATCGTATATAGAACTGTCTAATTGATAAACTGGAGAGAGAAACCTGTTGGCAAGCAGGCTTCTAAAGTAATGGAAAAAATGTCTTCATATATGACTTTGAGAGCCAAGAAATCTTTAGAATGCCAACTATTCTTAGTACTTTGTACCTGAAAATGAACTTGGTTACTGTTTTATTAGTGCTGATAAAGCAAAATTCCCTAAAGAGTTAAAATCTACCTAGAGGGGGCATCCAAAGAATGTTTAATCCTAATAGTGGCTCCTATCTTACTTGGGCCAGGCTCCAACTGTTTTAACACATTTGACTGCTGCAGTCACAGTCTCTATTAAGAACGAGGACACATGCCATAGGATTCTAAATTCTATCATTTTACACAACAAAGATCTTAGTGTTCTTATATTGAAACAATAGGAAATTTGTAGATACTTAAGAATTTTTTTCTTCCAGCTCTGAGCTTGAAGTCACCAACCCAAATGGATATCTTTGCTTGCATCGTACATGTTTGATTTCATTTCCTTCCATTATTCTTTTTCAGATTCTCTAGGAGGTAATAGCCACACTCTTATGATAGCCTGTGTGAGTCCTGCTGACTCCAATCTAGAGGAAACATTAAATACTCTTCGCTATGCTGACAGAGCAAGAAAAATCAAGAACAAACCTGTTATTAATATTGATCCTCAGACAGCTGAACTTAATCATCTGAAGCAACAGGTAGAAGGGGCTTAATATTTGATGGGAAAAATTTCAAGTATGTGAGTAGAATGATAGTGCTTCTACTTCTCAGCTTCTCCTCTATCAGAAGTTTAAAGATGTTGGTTAAGAATTATGTTAGTTTGGAGAAATCTTAAAGTAACTCCTTTTAACATGTTTTTGGGTCATTTTTAAGATTGGAGGGTGGTATTGGAGATTTCACTGATAAAGAAGTGAGCAGTGAGAGAGGTGAGACAGGAGAGGTAGGCAGGAGTCAGATCTTGAAGGTCTTTATATGACTTATTAAAAAAATTTGGAATTCAACCTTAAAGCTGTAGGAGCCATTGAAAGATTTTTTATAATCTTTTTAAAAAAAATTATTATTGAAAGATTTTTAAGTAAGAAGGTGACATTGTATGTTTTAGGGAGATTATTCCAGCAAGTATAGAGGAAATGGATTAGAGTTGGGCATAACTAGAAGTAGGAAAGTAAATCAGGCTGTTATAATAACTCAGGTGAGAACCATGGCCTGAACTAAAGACAGTGGCGATAGAGATAAAGGGAAGGAGACAAATTAGAAGCAAAAAACGGAGTTCATGTTGTGGCTCAGCGGTAACCAACCCAGCTACTGTTCATGAGGATATGGGTTCGAACCTCGGCCTCTCTCAGTGGGTTAAGAATCAGGCATTGCCACAAGCTGTGGTGTAGATTGCAGACACGGCTTGGATCCTGTGTTGCTGTGGCTATGGTGTAGCTGGCACCTGCAGCTCCTATATGACCCCTAGCCTGCTAACTTCCATATGTCACAGATATGGCCCTAAAAAGCAAAATAAAATAAAATAAAGCAAAAAACAAGGAGGTAGAATATATAGGGCTTACAAATGTGGTAACACATTTGTGGAAGGATAGGTGGGGAGAATCAAAGTTGCTTCCCAGGTATCTTGCTTGGACAACTGAATAAATGGTGGTAACAATCATTGGGTCAGGGAATACAGAAGGAAAAACAGGATCAAGTAGGGATTGGAAATGATGAACTTCAGTTTGGGACATTTTAAACTTGAAAGGCTTGGGGGACATCTAAGTAGAGTTACTTAAACATGGCTGTGTATACAGGTTTAATGCAGAGAGGTTTGAGCTTAAGATACAAATTTGAGAGTCATCAGCATTTAGATGGCATCTAAAGTTATGGAATGGTTGAGATCAGAGTGCCTCGCGCATTAAAGGCATTACTCAATATTTGCTGAATGAGCAAATTGCCAAGAAGAGAGAAGAAGGCTAGACAGAACTCAGGGGTTACAGCAGCATTTAGGAATGGGGAAAAGAGAGACGAAGAAGAAGCACACAGGTAGGAAGAAAATCAGCGGTGTCAGGTAAGGGAAGAAAGTTTCAAGGAGGGATGTCAAAAGCAAGGTGGCAACATTGATAATTTATACTTTTAAAAAATGGTATGGCTGTTGTGTGGAATTGGCTTATTGTAGAACAAAGGTAGACTCATGGAGCCCACTTAATAAGTTCCTGCAGTGATCCAGGAGAGAGAGAAATGATGGCTTAGGTTTAGGTCCATAGTGGTGGTGATAGAAAGAAGTGACCAGTGAATTAGATAAGGGGGCAAGGATATGACACCCAGCTTTCTGGCATGTGAAACTCCATATTCACTGATCTTGAATGCACTGGAGAAGGACCAGGTTTGGGATAGCAGACAATTAAGTAGAAATATGAAGTAAATAGTTGAATATAAAGATTCCAAATTCAAAAAAACTAAGGGGATCTAATAATGGTAATACTTAGCTCCCTGGGCTGATTTGAGGATTAAATGAAATATTATATCTAAACCGTCTTGCATGGTATCTGACTCCAGGGGCTAGACTCAGGCCTCAGAGAAGCTCCCTTCCTTTCAGATTTCCTATCTCACATTGACATTTATGTAGTGATTATGGTTCAAAATATACTTTTATATTCATTATTTTTTTTTTTGTCTTTTGTCTTTTTTTTTTTTTGTTGTTGTTGTTATTGTTGCTATTTCTTGGGCCGCTCCCGCGGCATATGGAGATTCCCAGGCTAGGGGTTGAATCGGAGCTGTAGCCACCGGCCTACGCCAGAGCCACAGCAACTCGGGATCCGAGCCGCGTCTGCAACCTACACCACAGCTCACGGCAACGCCGGATCGTTAACCCACTGAGCAAGGCCAGGGACTGAACCCGCAACCTCATGGTTCCTAGTCGGATTCGTTAACCACTGCGCCACGACGGGAACTCCTATATTCATTATTTAATCTCATCATAATAAGCCAGTGCATAGAGCAGATATCTTTATTCCCACTTTAAGACACTGGGGTCTATGATGATTGCTGTACACCTATAAATGTAATAAAATTTATTAAGTAATCTTAAAATTTTTTTTAAATAAAAAAAAAGACACTGTGGTCTAAGAAATGAATGTAGGTGGTTCAGGGCAGACTGACAGAAGAACCAGGTCTCCTGATATCCTGCCCTTGACTTTACCCACTATCTCTCCAAGATGGAGCAGTAGTAGCTTGTTAAGGGACTGTGAAAGCTCTCTGCAGTGGGATACTAACTCTGATAAGCCTTACTTGCAGGTTGCAAGGGAGAGAGAGCTGGATTGGAGGGAACAGCATCCCTTTACCAGCAGTTTCTTCACTGGTGGCCAGCAAATCCCCCGTAAGCTTTCTGCCTGAAGCCCTCCTAGTCATAAAATGGAGATAAAATACCAGTTTCTCCCTATCAAACAGGCTTGTTCTCTGTAAATGATTTGGAAATCTATGAGCATCAAATGAAATCACATGTGTAGTCATGCTTTGGAAATAATGATGTGAAAATAAATGTAAAATACTAGTGTTATTGCATTAAAAAAAGTTCTAAATTCAGAAAGATCTGCGTTTGAGATAAATTTGGGAGTCTCCAGTTTAAAGATGGTAATTGAAACCATAGGCAGAGATGAGACTTTAAGGAGAGAATACAAAGTGAGAAGACTGATACTGAGCTTTGAGGATCTTTATCATTTAAAGGACAATTGGAGCAAAAACAGACTAAGAAAGAGAACTGGAAGATCAGCTTGAAGAATAGAAGGAAAGGCAGGAAACTGTGGTGTCTGATAAGCCAGATGCTACCAAACAGTCAAATAAAATGAAGACTGAAAAATGCCCATGGAATGTAGTGACATGCAGATCATTGATGACCTTGGCAAGAGTTATTTTAGTGGAATGTTGTGGGCACAAATCATTGGAATAGGTTAAGG
Source organism: Sus scrofa (assembly GCF_054392235.1). Taxonomy (NCBI): domain Eukaryota; kingdom Metazoa; phylum Chordata; class Mammalia; order Artiodactyla; family Suidae; genus Sus; species Sus scrofa. The sequence goes on from NC_139401.1 coordinate 66,387,206, forward strand.
ACCAAGTGAGAGAAGAGCAAAAGGAAATGAAGGCAGTGGGGGTAGACTCTTCTCTCAAACTTTGTAAAGGAGAGAAATTGGACAAAAGAGATAGGAAATGGGATTGGGAAAGGTGCTTTTGTTTTGTTTTAAGATGGAAGAGACTTGAATATATTTTAATCTTAATAGTAAGGATCTTGTAAAAAAGGAAGAAGTTGAAGATATAGAAGAGAGAAGGGATAGCAAATAGAGTAAGATTTCTCAGGAGGCAAGAAGAGTTGGGAGCCAAAGCACAAGCAGAACAGCTCCTCTTTTGTCGTAGGAGGAAATGGAGAGGATGACTGCATGTCATGAAGCCTCCTTTGGACTGTTTTGGGATTTCATCAAATTTGCTTCTTCGCAGAACCCTAAAGGACTTAACTATACCTGATGACCTAGCATCTTCTGTCTTGTATTATTTCCTACTTTTCCAAGCCTTAGTCTTGTCTTCATCAACTAGATTGTAAACTTGAGAATAAACCACCAGAGTTTTTGTATTCCCCCCACACTGCTTAGCCCAGTGCTAAGTCTGATTGGGAAAAAAAAATAGATGTTCAATAAAAACTCATGAAGGTGCTTAGATAAAAGGGATGACTCATCTTCTAAGAACTAGTTATTCATGTAATGTTGATTGTCCTTTTATCACTGAATCATCAGCCCTATTGCTTACTGTAAAACATAAGCTATGCCTTAGATTTCATAGGTATCAAAGCAAAATTACCCTACTGCTAATATGGTAATTTTGCTGATAAGGGGTAAGTAATTTTTTTAAGTCTTAGTAGATTTTGTTTTAATTAACTTTATTTTCTTTGGATAAATATCATGTGTTTTAATATGTACAAAAATTTTATAAACCTAGTTATACATTACCAAAAAGGACATCTTACCTTTTTTAAAAATTTTTATTCGCGTATAGTTGACTTACAATGTTGTTATTAGTTTCAGGTGTACAGCAAAGCGAATCATAAATATGTATCTATTCTTTATTCCCATATAGGTTATTACAGAATATTGAGTTCATTTCTCTGTACTACACAGCAGGTCCTTGCCAGTTATCTGCTTTATACACAGTAGTGTGTAAAGGTCAATCCCATCCCCCCAATTTTGGATCAGTAGTTTTTGGTTAGTAAATAGCTATTTTTCTTTGCCTTTCTTAGGTACAACAGCTACAGGTCTTGTTGCTACAAGCCCATGGAGGTACCCTGCCTGGATCTATAAAGTAAGAGTCAGACTAATTTTAAATGTATATTCTAGCAGAGCCTCTTTCTTCTTATGATTGTCTTCCCCCTGATATTCTAAAGTTTCTGGTAGCACTTGGTGTCAAGGTAGGGATCTTAACAAACATCCTATCTATTTAGGAGTGTGGGTTCTGGCCTTAGAAGTTCATTAATTAGAATTCTACTATGAGGAAAAACTGTCTCTCTCTTCCCCCACCATTTATTTATTTTATTATGTATTTATATTCATATAGACTCATGGGTATTTCTTTTATTTTATGCATTAACATCCAGAACTATCATTATTTGTTTTATTACCCAAATTGTTTCTGCTTTGTCCACTAGGAGCTCCTTCAGGGTGGCTCTTATGTTCTTTAACACGCCATCGAGTGTTTAAGCACTTTCACCAGATGTTCCACACTCATCTTATATTTTTCCCTGCCCCAGTTCTGGAAGCAATCATATGTCCAAGGAGCCCTGGTTTTTGCTTTTTTTGTTTTTAAATTGGAAAATGGTATTTAGGAACCAGATCTGGGCATTAAGTGTGCTCATTGTTATTGGGATGTCACTACTTCTAGGTTTTCTCAATGAGTAGAGCTAGGAAATATCTGTATGTATAGTAACTCACACATATACTCGTATCTGTATTTTTATATCTATCTATATATGTATTAAAAACCATGATTTTAGACTGACACTTCTGATTCCAGTCCAGCATTATAGGGTTTATTTTCATCTTCCCACTCTCTTTATAACTTCTTTCTCCAACAGTGAAAAAACAGCTCTCATTATCTACATTCTATTTACTTGTTTAGTTCTAGCATACACATAAAATAATTTCAGAATTGCTAGTCCATACCCCTGTGAGAAACACTTTTAGAAACTTTGGAATTCCCATTATGGCACAGTGGGCTAAGGATCCAGCATTCTTGCAGCTGTGGCATAGGTTGCAGCTCAGGCTCAGATTTGATCCCTGGCCTGGCAAAAAAGAAAACAAAGGGAAAAAACTAGATTACAGCATGTATGTACAGTTCTTTTTGTCTTTAGGCTTAGAGTATCCAGGCAAGATACTGTTTCCCTAAGTTATTGTTTGTATTCCACTTTGAGTGCTCCCTACATCTTTCTTGGTTGGTTTTAATTATTTGTTGATAATTTGGGTAGGTGAAGGCTATGTGAAACATTGTGATAGTCTGAGATTCAGAGTTATACAAAAAGATATCTTCAGAACAGAGAAATGAAAATCAAAACCACAATGAGATATCACCATACACCTGTCAAGATGGCTATTATAAAAAAATAAAATAAAAAAAAAACCAGAAAATAACAAATGTTGGTGAGGATGTGAGGAAAACCTGGAAAAGTTAGAACCTGTGTGCCCTGTTAGAGGGATTATAAAATGGTATAACTGCTATGGGAAACAATATGGAGTTTCCTTAAAAAAAATTAAAAATAGAGCTACCATATGATCCAGCAGTCCTACCTTTGGGTATATATGCAAAAGAATTGAAAACAAGGTCTCAAAAAGATATTTGCATACCCATGTTCATAACAGCACTATTCATAATAGTTAAGGAAGTGGAAGCTACAGAAATGTCCATCAGTGGATGAATGGATAAATAAAATGTGGTATATAAATACAATACATACATACAAGGGACTATTATTCAGCCTTAAACGGGAAGGAAATTGTATTACATGTTACAACATGAATGAAACTTGAGGACAATATGTTAAGTAAAATAAGTGAAATAAGTTGAAAAAGACAAATACTGTATGATTCTACTTATATGAAGAATTTAAGGAGTTCCCGTCGTGGCTCAGTGGTTAACGAATCCGACTAGGAACCATGAGGTTACAGGTTCGATCCCTGGCCTCGCTCAGTGGGTTAAGGATCCAGCATTGCCCTGAGTTGTGGTGTAGGTCACAGAGGTGGCTTGGATCCCACGTTGCTGTGGCTGTGGCGTAGGCCGGTGGCTATAGCTCCAATTAGACCCCTAGCCTGGGAACCTCCATATGTTGCAGGTGCGGCCCTAGAAAATACAAAAAAAAAGAAAAAAAAGAATTAAAAATACTCAAATTCAAGCATTCCCTTCGTGGTTCAGTGGTTAACGAACCCGACTAGGATCCATGAGGTTGTGGGTTCAATCCCTGAGCTTGCTCAGTGGGTTAAGGATCCAGCATTGCCGTGAGCTATAGCATAGGTCACAGACGTGGCTCGGATCCTGCATTGCTTTGGCTGTGGTGTAGGCTGGCAGCTGTAGCTCCAATTCGACCCCTAGCCTGGGAACCTCCATATGCCGCGGGCATGGCCCTAAAAAGCAAAAATTAATTAATTAATTAATTAAAATAAAGATACTCAAATATATAGAAATGGTTAAGATGGTAAATTTCATATTATGCTTTTCACCACTATATGTATTTTTGTTTTATGGCTGCACCTGTGGCAGATGGAACTTCCCAGGCCAGTAATTGAATCCGAACTGCATCTAAGACCTACGCCACAGCTGCAGCAACACCAGATCCTTTAACCCACTACACTGGACCAGGGTCCAAACCTGTACCTCTACAGTGACCTAAGCCAATGCAGTCAGATTCTTTTTCTTTTTCATTCTTTTTTTTTTTTGGGGGGGGGTGCTTTTTGTCTTTTTGTCTTCTGTAGCCACCGGCCTACACCAGATCCACAGCAACTCGGGATCCGAGTGGCATCTGCAACCTACACCACAGCTCACGGCAACACCAGATCCTTAACCCACTGAGCAAGGCCGGGGATCGAACCTGCAACTTCATGGTTCCTAGTTGAATTCATTAGCCCCTGAGCCACGACAGGAACTCCTGCAGTCAGATTCTTAACCCACTGCACCACTGCATGAAGTCCCACCATATTTTTTTAAAAGGAAAAAAAAAAGCATGTCATTCTCTTTGTCCATGCTACTCTGTCCTCCTTCTACCCCTTTATCACCACTGTTCTATTTCCCCCTGTATTTAACCCATCTCTTTAGTTTATTCCTGCATTTCTTTTTGTACAAATGAGCAGATACTGATGTATTTTTTCATATCCTCTTTTTTCTCAGGTGAATGGTAGTATACTATAGATACACTTTGTGGCTTTGCTTTTTTCACTATTTCCTCAAAATTATTATCAATTCATAAAACAGTCTTCCTCATTCTGTTTTACAGCTGCATGGCACTCTTATGTGTGCATATGCCATACATAGTAATTCATCTTCTCTCCTGCCTATGGGCATTAGGTTGTTTCCAATACTTTGCAGTTACAAAGTGCTGCAGTGAATGACCTTGTGTGTATAAAATTTCATATCGTTCATTATTTTTCTTCGGAGTAGATTTCTAGAAATGAGATTGCTGAGACAAAAGGTATGAGTGTACATGTGGTTTTATTTGGTACTGCCATTTTCCCCTCCAGAAGGATTATACCAATTTGCATTCCCAGCAGCAGTGTATGAGAGTGCTTATTTCCCCACACCCTTGCCAATGAAATGCGTTGTCATACTTTTTCAATTTTTGCCAATCTGATAGGGAAGAAATTCTATCTCAGTATTGTTTTAATTTGCATTTATTTAATTATGAGTGGGTTTGAGCTGCCTTTTTTTTCATATTGGGCTGCTTTTATCACTTTTTCTGGTGATCATTCATCTGTCCTATTTTTCTATTGGATGTTTTTGACCCTTTGGCCCTTTTTTTAAAAAATTGTGGATAAACTCTATATAACAAAAATTTACCGTTTTAATCATTTTTAAGATACAGTTCAGTAGCATTAAGTTTTTTCACAGTATTGTGCAGCTAGCACCACCATCCTCCCCAAAACTTTTATCTTTCAAAACTGAAACTCTGTACCCATTGAACAATAACTTCCCATTTCCCCCTCTCCTCAGCCCCTGGCCTTCACCATTCTACTTTCATTTGATTACTCTAAGTAACTCATATGAGTGAAATAATACAATAGTTATCCTTTAGCAGAATGTCTTCAAGTTTCATCTATATTATGGCATATGTCATAATTTCCTTCCTTTTAAAGGCTGAATAATATTCCATTGTGTGTATATATCATATGTTGTATATCAACTCATCTGTCAATGGACACAGGTTGCTTTTGTTTTTTGGCTATTGTGAATAATGCTGCTATGAACATGGGTATGCAAATATGTCCTTAAGACTCTACTTTCAGTTTCTTGGGTACTGTACCCAGAGGTAGAATAGCTGGATCATATAGTTATTCTATTTTTTTAATTATTTAGTTAAATGGTAACACCATTTTGCTTTCCTCCCAGAAGTTCACAAGCATTCTGATATCTTCACATCCTTGCCAACACTTATTTTCTTTGTTTTTATTTATAACAGCCACCCTAATTTTGGCCCCCTCTTTTTTTTTCCTTTTTTATGGCAGTACTTGCAGCATATGGAAGTTCCCAGGCTAGGGGTCGAATTGGAGCTGCCACAGCAACACTGGATCCAAGCTGTGTCTGCGACCTATCCTACAGCTTGAGGCAACACTGCATCATTAACCCGCTGAGCGAGGCCAGGGATCAAACCCACATTCTCACAGAGACAACATTGGGTCCTTAACCCCCTGAGCCACAATAGGAATTCCTGGCCCTTATTTTCAGTAGTTCTTTTTATATTAGTGATATTAGCCTTTTGTCTGTAATGGGTGTTACAAATATTTTAACAGGATATTAGGATAATTTGTTCTCTACAGCTAATCACCACAATCCAATTTTAGAACATTTCCATCACCCCAAAATGATCCCTCATGCCCGTTTGTAGTCACTCCTTTCCCCACTCCCAGCCTCAGGAAACCATTAATCTGCTTGCTATTTCTACAAGATTTGCCTATTGTGGGAGTTCCCGTGGTGGCTCAGTGGAAAGGAATCTGACTAGTATCCATGAGGATACGGGTTTGATCCCTGACCTCGCTTTGTGGATTAAGGATCTGGCTTTGCCGTGAGCTCTGGTGTAGGTTGCAGGTGTAGCTCGGTTCCTGTGTTGCCATGGCTGTGGCGTAGGCTGGGCAGCTACAGCTCCGATTCAACCCCTAACCTGGAAACCTCCATATGCTGTGGGTACGGCCCTAAAAAGATTTTTAAAAAAGGGATTTCCTGTCATGGAACAGCAGAAATGAATTCGACTAGGAACCATGAGGTTGTGTGTTTGATCCCTGGCCACGCTAAGTGGGTTAAGGATCCGGTGTTGCTGTGAGGTGTGGTGTAGATTTCAGATGCGGCTTGGATCTGGCGTTGCTGTGGCTGTGATGTAGGCCTGCAGCTCTGATTCGACCCCTAGCCTGGGAACCTCCATATGCTAGGGGTGCAGCCCCAAAAAGACAAAAAAAAAAAAAAAAAAAAAAGGACCAAAAAAAAATTTTGCTTTGTAGACATTTCATGTGTGTGGAATCTTTTTGTATGGCTTCTTTCATCTATAATGTTTCTGAGATTCATCCATATTATAGCATGTATCAGTATTCATTCCTTTTTTTTTTTTTTTGGTCTTTTTGGGGCCACACCTGTGGCATATGGAGGTTCCCAGGCTAGGGATACAATTGGAGCTACAGCTGCCAGCCTACGTCAGAGCCACAGCAACGCCAGATCCGAGCCATGTCTGTGACCTACACCAGAGCTCACGGCAACGCCAGATCCTTAACCAACTGATCGAGGCCAGGGATCGAACCCACAACCTCATGGTTCCTAGTCAGATTCATTTCTGCTGTGCCATAATGGGAACTCTATCATTATTCATTCCTTTTATCACTAAATAGTATTCCATTAGCTGGATATACATTTTGTCTGTCCCCCTGTCCATTTACCAGTTAATAGACTTTGGGGTTCTTTCAACTTTTTGGCTATCATGAATTATGCTGCCATAAATATTCACTTGCAAGTTTTTGTATGGACATATGCTTTTTATTGGGTAGATGCCTAGAAGTGGAATTTCTGGGTCATATGTTTAACTTTTTTTTTTTAAGGGCTGCGCCCATGGCATTTGGAGATTCCCAGGCTAGGGGTTGAACTGGTGCTGTAGCCACCAGCCTACACCACAGCCACAGCCACAGTCACAGCAAAACCAGATCCAAGTAGCATCTGTGAGCTACACCAGAGCTCACGGCAAAGCCAGATCCTTAATCCACAAAGCAAAGCCAGGGATCAAACCTGTGTCCTCATGGATACTAGTCAGATTCATTATCACTGAGCCATGATGGGTACTCCATTATGTTTAACTTTTAAAGAAACTGCCAAATTGTTTCCCAAGGTGGCTACATTGTATATGTTCTCCTCCCATTTCTGGATTTTGATTCATAGTTAGCCTTTCCCTGCACCAAGATTAAAGAGGAATTCACCCATGTTTTCTTCTAGTACTTATGTTGTTTTTATTTTTTACATTTTATTTTTCCATTTGGAGTTTATACTTGTTTGGTGTGAACCTATTTTCTCTTAATATCCTTATTCTCAATAACTCAGTCATTTTCTGGTTATAAACGTGATACCTTGCTTCTTATAGGACATTTAGAAACATGTAAAGAATGAATCTTAAAATTGCGATAATTTTATCACCCAGAAATGACTGTCCTTCTCTTTGTATTTCTCCCTCTTTGAGTCATTTCATCTTGGTGTCCTGGTAATATTTTAAGAATGTTGGATAAAGAAACTGAGGAATGGAGTTCCTGTTGTGGCTCAGCAGTAACAAACCCAACTAGTATCCATGAGGACCCAGGTTCGATCCCTGGCTTTGCTCAGTGGGTTAAGAATTTGGCATTACCGTGAGTTGTGGTGTGGTTTGCAAACGTGGCTCAGATCTGGCATTGCTATGGCTGTGGCATTAAGTGGGAAGCTGTAGCTCTGATTCAGTCCCTAGGAACTTCCATACGCCGCATGTGCGGCCCTGAAAAGCAAAAGGAAAAAAAAAGAGAGAGAGAAAGAAAGAAACTGGGGAAAGCTTGGATCTCCTTAAGGGTTTCCTAAAGACCTGTTCTAGTATATCCAGCTTAGAAGCAGTTAACCTTTCTTCCTTTCAATTTAGCATAGAGCTGTTTTATGTAAGATAAGATTAATGAACACAAGACTAATGAAAAACATTCCAGACTTCCAACTGCCTAGAATATCCTATAGTACATAGTTTCAGCTACAAAAGTAGCTGATTCTAAGAAACAGTTCATGAATCAGACAATTGAAGGCAATTGTTTAATGTTTTTGTGGGGGTTTTTTTGTATTTTGTTTATTTGGCCACAGCCATGGCATGTGGAGGTTCCCAGGCCAGGGATCAAACCTGCACCACAGCAGTGACCCAAGCTTCTGCAGTGGCAATGCCAGATCCTTAACTCACTGTGCCACAGGGGAATTCCAATTGGTCAATGTTCTACAAAGAAATAAAGATGCTACTTCTTTTCTCAAAAATGTATATTTATATTTTTAGAGACATTTCATAAGGCTTTTTACAAAGTGTACAGTTTATATACATGAATGTTTTTGCTTTTTCCTTAGGTTACATTCTTTTCTTTTTGAATGTGTGTCATTGAAACTTTTATATAGATTTCCTGGGTGTGTTTCTCATTTTGCACATGCTCAACTGACTTGAATTCCTAGCATTGGCAATTAAATAGCAGGTGAAAGAGGAAACATTGGTTTCCATTGTATTTTCCTCCATTTAGAGAAAGCTTGGAAATTTTTAGAGGAAAAAAAACTGTTGAGTTAAAAATGTCATTACTTTGGAGCTTGTCAACTTATATGAGTGATGCATAGAAGTTTTCAGTTTAATAACAATAAAGAAATCTGGGAGTTCCCATCTTGGCTCAGCAGTAATGAACCCAACTATTCTTGAGGACACGGGTTCAATCCCTGGCCCTGCTCAGTGGGTTAAGGATCTGGTGTTGCCCTGAGCTGTGGTGTAGGTTGGGAACTGTAGCTCTGATTTGACTCCTAGCATGGGAATTTCCATATGCCACAAGCATGGCCCTAAAAAGCAAAAAAATAAAAATTAAAAATAAATAAATAAAGAATGTTTAAAAAGAAAAAGAAATCAGAGCAATCTAAAATAACACTAAATTTACTCATAGTTTATTTTTATAATTGACATTTTAATTGAACATTCCTTCATAAGAGTTCTAGTAAATTCTCAAGAGTGTAATATGAAGCCCTATGGTGTGGCGTTACTATTAACTTTCTGATAAAGAACATGCTAAAATCTTCTATAAGAATTCATAGAGGTCTTAAACTGAGTGAGAGAGCATCTATTCCTGAAATCCTTTTTTATCCTTTCTTGAGATTGAGAACAGCTGTTCCCTGTCCTTTTTTTCTCTTATATCCTTGACAAATCTTCATGAAAAAAATCTTCATGTTTGTTCTGATCTTTTTTCACCCGTCCTAATTTCCAGTCTTTTGAACAATTAATCCCAATGGATTACCAAAAAACAACAACAAAATCAAAACTGTACTTCTTATTGAGCTGCTTCATTAGTTTGGAACTGATAGCAAGTAAACTGCATAAATTCCAAAGGTTCTTATCTTTCAAGCTACTTCTGTCCCTCCCTTCCACTCCTATTTGAAATAGACACCATTATTGCCTCCACCCACTCTAAGCCATTAAAAATTGGTAGACAAATGAGGAACAAGAGGCTGGGGGGCATAAGTTTAAAGCAAGGCAAGCATTTAGAAGGGAGCACTTATTTGTGGAGAATTGTGAAATGTGTTCTTAGTGGCCATAGGTCATCATTTCAACTTTTTGACTTTTTAAATTCTACTTCCCTAAACTTTAGAGCAAAGAGATAATTGACTTGTGTTGATGAGGTTAAATTTTAACCTTGAGCAGTGTTAACATCTAGTTCCCCCATATCTCTTCCTTTCTTTACTTCCTTAATCTTTTTTTTTTTTTGTCTTTTGTCTTTTTAGGGCTGCACAGGAGGCACATGGAGGTTTCCAGGCTAGGGATCCAATCGGAGCCAGAGCCACAGCAATGCCAGATCCAAGCCCGCGTCTGCGACCTACACCACAGCTCACGGCAACGCCGGATCCTCAACCCACTGAGCAAGGCCAGGGGTCAAACCCACAACCTCATGGTTCCTAGTCAGATTCATTTCCGCTGCGCCACAACCAGGAACTCCTCTACTTAATCTTTAATGAGGGATTAAGAATGAGAGGAGGAAGAGAACATTTTTTTATTATTATTATTATTTTTTTTGTCTTTTTGCCATTTCTTGGGCCACTCCCGCGGCATATGGAGTTTCCCAGGCTAGGGGTCTAATCAGAGCTGTAGCTGCCAGCCTACGCCAGAGCCACAGCAACGCGGGATCCGAGCCGTGTCTGCAACCTCTGCAACCTACACCACAGCTCACGGCAATGCCAGATCCTTAACCCTCTGAGCAAGAGCAGGGATCAAACCCGCAACCTCATGGTTCCTAGTCGGGTTCGTTAACCCTGCGCCACAACAGGAATTCCAAGGAAGAGAACATTTATCTTAGCTACAATTAGCCTTTCCTTCTTACCTGTATGGCACAAATAGAAAAATCACAAACCAAGAGGTTAGTCATTCCTGTTGCAACCATTATCTGGTTCTGAATTACTACCTTCCTCTTAACTATTAATTTAAGGTAGTTCAGGCATACATTATTATTTATCGAGTATTCTATTTGACTGGGAGAATAGATTGGAATGAACACACTTTTTTTTTCTAGACTTTTAGGAGATAATTTTAAACCAACTCTCCCCAAAGGTCTATGGGATATATATTTTTATCCTCCTTTGATGTAGATGTTATCAATCAGATATTTTTCTAATATGTTCCTTTCTTGGTTTTAGTGTGGAACCATCAGAGAATCTACAATCCTTAATGGAAAAGAATCAGTCCCTGGTAGAGGAGAATGAAAAATTAAGTCGTGGTCTAAGTGAAGCTGCTGGTCAGACAGCCCAGATGCTGGAGAGGATCATTTTGGTGAGGCTCCAAGACTAAACTACTAGCAGTTTGGACATTTACTAGCTTCAGTTTCTAAAATATTTAACATGCTTCTCATCATGAGAGATAAAATTACATGGAAAGAAATAGATTTGTATTTCCATACCCTCTCATGGAGCCCCTCCAGGGAAAATCCTAATGCTTATAAGCAAACATACAGAAAAATTAAAATAATTATACCATGAACACCTATATAGCTACACAAAGAACCTACATAAATCCCACTTTTAAATTGATTTTTTCTAAAATACCAAAAAGGAAAGAATCAGGTCCCCCTATCACCTTAAGTTCTTCCTAATCTTCCATAATTTCAAGTAACTGTCCTCTCACCAAGATTTTAGTGCCTTTCTGGCTCTTCTGTTACTACATTTCATATCCCATCCTAACAGCTGTCACGGTGAGATAAAACATCTGGGAAATTAATTTTAAATCCTTTCACATCTGGGAAATTAATTTTAAATCCAAATTGTGGATCACTGTGTAATATTATACCAGTTCTGTATCCTACTACCTGTGTGGTAGTAGTCTCCTGGATCAGCTCATGCTGGCTCTGTCACTAACATTTTTCTACCAGTCTAAATACAACTCAGTCTTTGCTAGCACAGCTGTTGCCAGAAGTGAAAATGAGTTTTCACCAAAATGTAATTGAACATCTGTAATTTATACACCTTCATGCATCACTGTACTCTAGTCAACGAAGGGTAAGCTGCTTAAAGATTTCTTTAAAGGGTGCCAAATCCTAGGTCCATTGAAATGTCCATTACCAGAAGAAGGGTGAAAATGGGATCTAGGGGGTTTTTATATACAGTTTTCTATCTGTATAGAGTGCTGCATTTTTATGTCTTTGAAGATGTAAGCTGTGTTTCACATGTGAGTGTGACTGACGTAACAGACAATGCTTGTTATTCTAGCCACATAACCGTCTGACCTTTATAAGGTTGTTACAATGGCTGCCCATTTGTTGTTTGATGTCCTGTCATAACTTCATAACATCTTTGTCCTATATAAACTGTCCTTCCCAAATCTGTTGCAGCATCTGGCATGTTACAGATACTGTGATTGAAATAAAATGGAAAATATCAGTTACCCTTCCCAAAACATAGCTGCCTCGGCCATTTCTTCTTCTCTGCCATCATTCTTATGCCTCATCCTTTTTCTTGCTTTCTTTTGCTAAAACTGGCTTACCATATCAGATAGTATAACCTGAAAAAACCCTCAGCTCATATTCAATGTGAGACCCTTTTATGTTTTAAATGTCCTTATTGCTGGGGCTAAGGAACAGTATAGTGTAGGAGGCAGGTTAAAGCAAGTGGGATTTTTTTCAAACAGCGGGGAGTAACATGCCGGGAAGTATTGCTTTTTCCCCCAGTTGCAAAGTTCTCTATGAAATTAAGGCTTCACACTCCATCCCATAGTCTGAGCTTCATGGCAAGCATGAGACCCAGCTGCTTAGATGCTATTTTTAGTAGCTCATGTTGACTGAAGGGCTAATTTCCATGACTCTGTTAAAAAACACATTTCTCACTAAATAACCAAAGCCCACTAAATCCTCTGTTACAGCAATGGAGGCAGACTTTCTCTACCTAGGTTTTAATCTGTAGGAATAGGGGAGAGGGCATAATTACGTGAGGCTCTCAGGCATTGCCACTGATGATCTCCTGGGTCTTTGTTGCAGACAGAACAAGCAAATGAAAAAATGAACGCCAAGCTAGAAGAGCTCAGGCAGCATGCAGCGTAAGTTTCCTACCAGATGTTTGTTAGTGACCTGTACCACCTTAGTACTAATCATAGACCCACACCAGCCTTTGTAGTGTCATTAACCCTTGGGCTCCTTTTCTTGAATTTTCAGCTGCAAAGTGGATCTTCAAAAGCTAGTGGAGACTTTGGAAGACCAGGAATTAAAAGAAAATGTAGAGATAATTCGTAACCTGCAGCAAGTGATTACCCAGCTATCGGTAAGCAGAGTAGGGGTGTGTAAATAAGCATATTATTTTTGTTTGTTTCTCTTGATGCATAGAAACCTGTCTGACTCTGTACCTTTTGTTGAAACAGCTAGAGTGTGAGCTGTTTGAAGACAAAGATCATTGTATATGATCTCATATATTGAATTAGTTAAAACACTCACAGAGTATATAGGAAATGCCACATTAATAATTCAGTCTTCTAATCAGAGGCTGGAAGCAGCAACACAGCAGTGCAAAATTGCCTGGGTAGCATGAGCAGTAGTCATTGATTTAATGTCCTTTGAGTGCAGGCTAACTTAATAAGAAGCTTTATACCATACCCCGATTTTAAATAAGCTGAGTTCTGACAGATAGCTTAGAACCACCAAGGAATATCGTAACTCTCTTTTATAACCAGTAATAAATTAGTCTGAATCATCATTCTGCTCTAAGTTCCCATTTTTATTTATTTTTAGAACCATTATAGTAGTTGTGGGTAGGTTTTGTTGGGAGGGTGGTTGTTTGTTGTTTTTCCCAGAAGAAAAAATTTACAATCCTCCCACCCTAAAAATATCTTTTTTTCTTTTTTTTTAAATCCTGTGAAATTGGATTGTGATAAAAATATCTTTTTATTTATTTATTTCTTTTTGGCCATGCCAGTGGCATATAGAAGTTCCCAGGGATCCAACCCACGCCATAGCAGTAACTAGACCACAGTAGTGACAACACCAGATCCTTAACCACTAGTCTACCAGGGAACTCTACATATTTTTATTTTTGATGTTCTTTCTCTTAGTCGTTAGGCATAGATACGTCTTTATTTTAAAAAAAATTGAAATCATAGGGAGTTCCCTGGTGGTCTAGTGGTTAGAATTTGGTGCTTTCACTGCTACAGCTCAGGTTCAATCCCTGGTCTGGGAACTGAGATCCCACATCAAGCCACATATGTCATGGCCAAAATAAAATAAAATAAATAAAAATTGAAATCATATTATATTAAGGGGTCATAGTTGGTAAAAGGGTTATGGTTTGTTTTGTTCCATCTATATCCTATTGTTTACTATTCTGAAGCAGTAATATATATGGTAAATGCCTGGTAGTAATTCCTAGCTCTAAAACAGAGCTTTAATTTTACCAGAACAGTGATTCTTTATCCCAAGTCTTGCTCAGTATTCCCTAGAGCTGTCAAAAGGGTATCACAGGGAGTTCCCATTGTGGTCCAGTGGGTTAAGAACCCAACATAGTGTCAGTGAGGATGCGGTTTCGATCCCTGGCTTTACTCAGTGGGTTAAGGATCCAGCATTGCCACAAGCTGCGGTGTAGATCACAGATGTGGCTTGGATCCTGCATTGTTGTGGCTGTGGTGTAGGCTGGCAGTTGCAGCTCCAATTCGACCCCTAGCCCTGGAATGTCCATATGCCGTAGGTGTGACTGTAAAAAGAAGAAGGTGGTGGGGTAAAGACAAAATCACCCACGCCTATATTTTACTCTTGAAAAAGAGTCAATGAGAAAAATACCAAATAGTATTGTGGGGATAATGGTTATGATGGCCAGTTTAAGAAATTAAATGAGTAAATATCCAAAAGACTAAAAAGTAGTGTTTTAGAATAAGCAGTACTATACAAAATTATTACAGATAGTCCAACATGACAGTTCATTTATCCAACAAACAAGCCATAGTAACTGAGAACATGGGCTTCAGAGCCAGAAAGACCATGATTTGAAAACCATTCTGCCACTCACTACCTGAATGTAACTTTGCTTAGCACTGTATTATTATCAAAAAAAAATAATTGGCTAAAATTGAGGTTAAGGGCTTTCAACTGATGCACTCAAGGATTCTCTGAACTTCAGATAACTCCCTGAGTTGAAACAGGATTGGAGTTTCATAGGGTGAGAAGAGAAGGGTATGTATCTTATGGTTTGGCTCAGGTAGCAGTTTTTTTTTAATTGCTATGAATCTTGGTTGGAAGATGCTCCAGTTTTCATGCTTCTTGGTACAATCCCATCCTGATAAATGTCTGATAATTTTCAGTTGCTGTTCTTGCAAACCTTGTAGTTTGTCATTTGGTCAAGGTTCACAGTTGGGAGAGAGGGCCAAGAAAGGGAAAAGGGAAAGGAGGCAAGGAAAACTAGGAGCCCTCTCTCATGTCTGTTTTAATCCTCTTACATTAGCAATATGAGCAAAGTACAGTGGGAATACAGAGGAAGGGATGATTAACTGCTTAGGAAAGTCAGGAAAGCAACACAGAAGAAACTGTTTCCTAAAAAATGAATAAGCGTTTGTTTGCTACTCAAAGAGGAAAAGGTATGCACAAAGGCAAAAAGACATGAAAATTTAGAACACAGTAAGAGTGTTCCAGTTGTGGCTCAGCAGTAATGAACCCAAATTGTGTCCATGGGGTTGCAGGTTTGATCCCTGGCCTTGCTCAGTGGGTTAAGGATCCAGCATTACCGTGAGCTGCAGTGTTAGGTCACAGACGCAGCTCGGATCCCAAGTTGCTGTGGCTGTGGCGTAGGCCAGCAGCTGCAGCTTCGATTCTACCCCTATTCTGGGAACTTCCATATGCTGTGGGTGCGGCCCTCAAAAGCAAAAAAAAAAATTAAAAGAAGATAGAACATGGTAAGAACTTCATTGTAGCTGAAGTATAGAGTGCATGCTAGAGAATGGCTATCACAGTATTAAATTTCACCATATGTAATTCCACTTAAAAATAGCTAAAGCAGCTTATGTATGAGAACTTTGTGTGAACTGCCTCAGAATCCAGATGATCTAAGCTGCAGAACCTTAGTGGAGCCAAAGCTTATAATATCAGAAGAGTGATCCAGGGCACCATTGTTCATGGCTACCACGCCGATCTTAAAGGATTCCATACCACCTCATTTCTGGGGCTTTGAGCTTCATGGGGAAGATTAAGAAGGAAACCCATGGAACCAAGTTAACAAAGTAAGAGAAGGCACATTCTCCTTAAGGATCTGGCAGTATGACTGGTGCCTGGTGTGCCTATGGAGGAAGTCACTAGTGGTGGCTGGCTCAGAGGAACTCTGCAGAATCACTGTGTCTGCCACTAAAATTCACTTGGCACGCACAGCAGGAGGGTGCTAAAGATTGCCAAAAGCTAATAAAGTGCCTGGTTTCCATCCTCTGTCACAGTTAGGTAGAGTAAACCCTTTTACCCAGGACTCCTGCTGGACTCTTGAATCAGAGTTCTCTGTGCCTATTGTTTGGAGACCCTCCCAGCTACATATTTTTTTGGAAATACACAACAATGTATCCTGTGGCTTTTATTAAGACTCACTATAGTGAAAGCAAAATGTTTCAAATGTAAGTGCCTGTGCCCTTCATTTTGGATTAAAACTGTTTTTATTTTAAGTGACGAGTGAACACCCCCTTTTCAGTTATGAAGGCAACCATTGTTCCTGGACCTTTCTCCTGGGGTTTTAAGTGCTAAACTGTACCATTTCTTCCTTTAAAATGTAATTCAAGCAAACCTCCTTGTTGCAGTTACCTGTGAGGAAATTCATGCAGTCCTTTCAATTCCCACAAAATCCAAATTCGTTTTGTTTTGTTTTTACCCCCCTCCTCCAATACCAGTTCCATAAAAAGCATTTTGCATGCCCAGCAATGCAATTGCCTACAGCCTATAAGCACAAACTTCATTTTGGAACATATTGCTGGTTAATGTAGCTCAATGTACCATAGTCTTGTTCCCCTCACCATCACCTCCAGCAAATCATGTTTTTAATACAAGAGGTTCATAGTTATAGCCTTAGAATGAGGGAGAAAGAGGCTATTAGATTGAAATAAAGCAATTGTTTTATATTTACATTTAGGATTACAAGGGCAGAATCCTGCCATGTTCATGTAAAACATGTCGCCAAAGCTTAAACCATAGCACTGCGAAATTTTCTTGGGTCAAAAGGTAAACCTACATCAACACCATGTCTTTTTCAGAACATGTTGAATTGATCTACATTGATCCTGACCCCCTGGAACATCCTATAAAAAGTCTCCAAAAGCCAGTGTCATAGGCCCTACTAATCTAGGATAGGCCTATAACTAGTCCTTTTACTGAGACTTACTGGGAGGAAGAAAAGGGTAACCATTAACCTATAATATATTGAAGTGCTCTGTTTTGGATTTTTTTTCCCCCAGCTACCTCTTTTCTTTAATGTTTCTTAGTGAATTTGAAACAAGTGATGAATTAAGAGCTGCCATTACCAAACATACTGAAATGAAGCCTTTGCTTTCTGTTACCCATCCCTTCCCAGATTATGCCCCACATGTACTGTGACACCTTCTGATGTCCACATGTGCCATGGTCTTGGTTGCCTCCATGCTTTTGGACTTGAAAGCCCTCTCCCTGAATTCTCATCCTCATTGCTCCATCACCACCCTCACCCCCTTTATGATTCTGAACATGAGTCAGATTTTTCTTCTACTAGGAAGCTCTCCCTTCGACTGTTCTGGGGGCTCCTGGTCTGTACTCCCAATACCCTCCTTGTTTGCTCCCATGTCAGTATTTATCTTTCCATTTCTTCCTTTATTCCTTTGTATCCAACCCATTGTGAATACTTCAAACATTCTGATATACTTGAAGTGCTCTGTTTTTTAAGGAGTTAGTAGGCCCTGCCCTTGGAGAATCACCAGTACTGTAAATCATGAGAAAGTATATAGGAACCCTGGAGCTTCCTTTGAATTCTCTTTGAGTCTCACTGGGAATTTCTGGACAGAATAAGGGAGATGCTTTACATACAAACAGCATTTATGAAGAGCCTCTTCACTCCTTGCCTTACAGGTACTGAGGATTCAAGTTTTAGCATCTATGTAGTGTTTCACTGGGCTGATGCAGAGACTCCCTGTGCTAACCCTAAATTCTTTCCCTGCTATTGAGCCAATAGCTCTTTTACCTATGACCTTAATCATATGACTTCCTGGAAATAGTCCTTCCCAGGGCTTGGTAGCATCACCTAAACAGAAGTGGTAATCCTTATGCTGCAATGCCAAATAAAGCCTAAATTCCGGTGGGGAGAACAGAGAGCTTGCTCATATGATAGCCTATAAACAAATTAGTTCTAATAAGTGGTTTTAGGTTTCCCTTTTAGGTGCTTGTTGTTCTAATGCCCCCCCCCCCCAAAAAAAGGAATTTACCCTTCTCTGGGAGGGAATCTACTACCTGGAGGAGCTGTATATGGTTTGTTCTTATGTATATGAAGAACAGAGACTAAAGTATATTTGTCTGACTTCATGAGCACATTTTTCTGGGGCATTCTCCTGTGGCATTTATTTCCTTATAGAGTAGGCTCTTGCTACCTTGACTGTCTATAAAATAAAAATCAAAAATAGTCCTTAATCCTATTCACTTTTCTGCTGCATTGTCTTTATTTGCTACATTTGGTCTTAGGATGGTGTGCCCATGAGAACTGGCTAGACCTCTACATTATAGAAATGGACTTAGTGGTAAAAACATAAAAAGAAAGGGTAGAGTCTATAAAGTGGATTAAACTTTGGCCTGTTGGAATGGCTGTGTTTCACTCTAGCCCAGTGATCCCTGGCAGAGCAGGAGAGGTGCAGTAAATCTGTCATTTGCCACATGACCCTATTTTTTTTATAAAGACTATACAATCAACCTTTATAAAGAAGACAGACTCTTGAGAGGTGGGAAATGGCAACGCTGCAGCTGTTGGAGGGTATATGTGACTACGAAATTGGTCCAGCACCTTAAATGGTCTCTATATAAACTTGAAAATAATCTGAATAACCCACATAAAGTCCATTAGTAGGCTCCTAAACTGAGACGTCATTTGTCATTGCAGGATGAAACTGTTGCTTGCATGGCTGCAGCCATCGATATTGCAGTGGAACCAGAAGCTGTAAGTAGTTGGTCCCTTTGTAAGTAGTTGGCCCCTTTACCTATGCCATTTCTTATAATTTATCACTCAGCTGAAGAAGAGAATAAGTGATTGTTAACATCCTCCATAGAACGCCTTGGAAATCCAGAAATCTTGAGTGTAAATCTCAGCTAACTGTAAAATCCCCAACTGGGACAGGTGCTCTCTCAAATAGTATAACTTGTAATAGGTGGCAGGGCTTCTTAGGGATGCCACTTTCCATATTTGCAGTCTGACTTACTGATTTCTCTTTTTTTTTTTTTTTTTGGTCTTTTTGCCATATCTTGGGCCGCTCCCGCGGCATATGGAAGTTCCCAGGCTAGGGGTCTAATCAGAGCTGTAGCCACCGGCCTACGCCAGAGCCACAGCAACACGGGATCCGAGCCGAGTCTGCAGCCTACACCACAGCTCACGGCAACGCCGGATCCTTAACCCACTGAGCAAGGCCAGGGGTCAAACCTGAAACCTCATGGTTCCTAGTCGGATTCGTTAACCCCTGAGCCACGACAGGAACTCCATGACTTACTGATTTCTTGTTAGATGTTAGTATTCTACATCAACCGTCTAGCATTTTAAAAGGAGGATGGAAACAATTTAGGAAATTATGGCAGAGTCACAAAAGCATTAGAGAA
This sequence comes from Sus scrofa, assembly GCF_054392235.1. Lineage (NCBI taxonomy): Eukaryota > Metazoa > Chordata > Mammalia > Artiodactyla > Suidae > Sus > Sus scrofa. The sequence continues at coordinate 66,406,862 of NC_139401.1, forward strand.
GAAATGGAAGATAATTTTTTCTCAGCATATTTTTCTGTAGATTAGATGGTTGGGGTTAAAATAACCAAGGAAAATATTTTGAGCATTCAAGTTGCAAGAATAGATAAAATGAATTAGATATTGGCTGAAGGTTATAGAGCAAAGTCAGAATGAAAGGCTGTACAATGGTTTGCTTGAGAGAGCTATTCCCCCTAAAACATTTACATTGGTATTTTTTTTTCTGAAAGAAGAAAGATAAGAGACAAATCAGTTGCCAAAGGTCAGCTCTCTGAGAATAAATGAAGCCTTTTACCATTTCCACCATCCCTAAAGCGCCATTTCCAGAGCCCTCTCTCCTCTAAGGACCCCTTACAATGAGGTGAAAGTAAGAAGTATTGGTCAGACCCATAAAGGAGAGAGAAAGAAACTTGATTCACTCTAAAAAAAAAAGTCAGTTAAAGGATATAAGAAATAAGGTGCTTGTGAGAGCAGAGAAATAGGCTAGCTCAATTTAATTCAGATGTTTAAAGCAAACGTTTGAGAAGCCACAGTTTTAAAAAGAACCGAGGTACAAATAATGGAGAAGAGGCTGTGGGACTTGATGAAACAGTGCCTAAGGAGCTCCAATTATTTGTTTCTCTTATAAATCTTTATCCTGATCTTTTCCAGCAAGTGGAAATCAGTCCAGAGAGCAGCAGGTCTTCTGATGCTTTCACCACTCAGCATGCTCTACGTCAAGCTCAGATGTCTAAGGAGCTGGTTGAGTTGAATAAAGCCCTTGCACTGAAAGAGGCCCTAGCCAAGAAAATGACTCAGAATGACAGCCAGCTGCAGCCCATCCAGTTCCAGTACCAGGTAAAATATTTACTAGGGCATGCATTCGTTCATGTCTACCATCTCTTTTAGATGTATGGGAAGAAAATAGGTATACCAATTTGATGATGACAAGGCAATATAATGTGCATAAAACAACTGGAGTTGTACTGTTGGCTAAAAAAAGGATACATTCAGGATAAAGAAACTATAATTTTCTTTCATTTAACCTAACTCCTTACCTGTGCAACAGGTTTTGTTTGTTTGTTTTTTGGGTTTTGTTTTTTTTTTTTTTGCTTTTTAGGGCTGCACCTGTGGCATATGGAGGTTCCTAGGCTAGGGGTCCAATCAGAGCTACAACTGCCGGCCTACACCACAGCCACAGCAACGCAAGATCCGAGCCACATCTGCAACCTACACCACAGCTCATGGCAATGCCAGATCCTTAACCCACTGAGCAAGGCCAGGGATTGAACCCACAACCTCATGGCTCCTAGTTGGATTGTTTCCACTGCACCATGATGGGAACTCCAGTGCAACAGGTATTTAATAGATAATGTAGTAAATGTGGTTCTGGAAGTTCCCAATGCAGCTCAGTGGTAATGAGCCCACCTAGTATCCATGAGGATGTGGGTTCGATCCCTGGCCTCACTCAGTGAGCTGAGGATCCGGCATTGCTGTGAGCTATGGTGTAAGTCACAGATGTGGCTCGGATCCTAACATTGCTGTGGCTGTGGTGTAGGCCAGCAGCTGTAGCTCCGATTTGAGCCCTAGCCAGGGAACTCCCATATGCCACTAGTGCGGCCCTAAAAAGCAAAAATAAATAAATAAATAAGGTCCCTATTGGTAGAGAAATTTTGTTCTAATAATTATGCTGGAATTCTAAGAAAGGTCCATCTTTTAGGAGATAGTCTGGATTATAGTGAAAATTATGAAGAGACTTATGGATGTCACATGACTTTGCAAATGGCTTAACTGCTTTTAAGTGGCCCTTGTTAATTTACAATCAGGTCTTTTCTTAAATACAAGTTTTTGGCTTTTAGGTTGACCCTTGCTCCAGATCTTATTTTCCCTTGTAGCCCAGGGTTTCCCATCCACAGAGGGGAGCAGAATTGGTAGGGGGAAGCGTGGATTATTTTCCCATTCAGCTATATCCTACCACCCTCAAAGCCCTATATGTTGTTCCCAAGAAATCCCTATATTATTCATACATTTCTACCACCAGCTCCTAATTTTCAGAGTAAAAGCAAGAAAAGTGTTTCTTCTAAAAATTTTCACCACTTTTTTCCATAGAGTAGGAGTTGCTTCCAAAATAATAACTGAGTTGCCAGTAGAGGTTTTAATTTCCTTTTTGTTATCACAGTCTTAACTCTTTTAAAACTAATTTTTTCTTTATGACACACAAATGCATGTATATCATCTTTACAAGTCAAATAGTATGATACTTAGAAAAATAAAAGCAGTCTCCTGCCCTACTACCTTCTTCCCTGTTCCCTAGGCTTATGCTTTGAGTTCTTTAAGCTGTTTCTTCTGCATTTACCTCCAGATTTCTAGATAAGAGTTGACAGTATAATTATGTCAATTTAAAAATTTTACACATTATCAATTGACCTCCTGCTATGGGAGATAGGAATATAGCTTTCTTATACATTCTCCATGCACACTGCCTCAAGTCTGTCTTTCAAAATTGTTATATCACAATTTTTGATTAAATGAATATTTAGTGTTAAATTTTTATGATTATGTAAATATGTTTTACAGCTGAGCTACATAGTATAATATGATTCTATTTCCTTTCTTGTACAGCCTTTTTTATTTTCTGAAGTTAATCTCTTTTTTTTTATTTTCAGGGCCGCACACATAGCATATGGATATTCCCAGGCTAAGGATCAAATCGGAGCTGCCAGCCTACACCACAGCCACAGCAACACCAGATCCAAGCCACATCTGCATCCTACATCACAGCTCACAGCAATGCTGAATCCCCGACCCACTGAGCAAGACCAAAGAGCGAACCCACATCCTCATGGATACTAGTCGGATTCATTTCTGCTCCGCCGCAGCAGGAACTCCAATAATCTCTTTTTTTCATTTACTTAGTCTTCAATGTTCTTATCAAAAATTTATCTCTACGGAGTTCCCGTCGTGGCTCAGTGGTCAACGAATCTGACTAGGAACCATGAGATTTCAGGTTCAATCCCTGGCCTTGCTCAGTGAGTTAAGGATCTGGCGTTGCCATGAGCTGTGGTATAGGTTGCAGACACGGCTCAGATCCCACATTGCTGTGGCCGTGGTGTAGGCCGGTGGCTACAGCTCCGATTAGACCCCTAGTCTGGGAATCTCCATATGCCGCGGGAGTGACCCTAGAAAAAGGCAAAAAGACAAGGAAAAAAAATTATCTCTAGGAGTTCCCATCATGGCACAGCAGAAATGAATCCGACTAGGAACCATGAGGTTGAGGGTTCAAGCCCTGGCCTTGCTCAGTGGGTTAAGGATCTGGCATTGCTGTGAGCTGCAGTGTAGGCCCCAGACGCAGCTCAGATCTGGCGTTGCTGTGACTGGTATAGGCCAGCAGCTGCACCTCCAATTAGACCCCTAGCCTGAGAACTCCATATGCTGCAGGTGCAGCCCTAAAAAGCAAAGAAAGAAAGAAAGAAAGAAAAATTTATCTCCAAACTTCTTAACAGAATTATAAATCTCTCAATAGAGTCAAACAATCAGCAATTTATCAATTCATTTCTTTCTTGAAGACAACCCTCCTGGAATCTTCAGTCCTGGTTTGCTTTCTCTAGCCCTACTGCCCAGCCATCAACCTGGGACCATCATCCTGGGAACCTGCTTCACTTCTCTTCTCTATTGTTGAAACAGATTCCATGTCTTCCTCATTCTTGAGCTACCTCTTTGTGTTAGTGGAGTATAACCCAAATAGCTTTCTGAGAAAATGTGCATGAAAGGAAAATGTTTTAAATGATTGCATGCCTGTAAATAGCTTTTTGTTATGATGGTGGTGGTGGTGGTTCTTACACCTGTTAGTTTGGCTGTGTTTAGAATTCTACAATAGTAATTGGTTTTCTTCAGAATTTTGAAGGCTTTGGTCCATTGTTTTCTACTTCTAGTGTTGCTGTTGAGAAGTCTATTATAATTCCTGATTCTTTTTTTTTGACCTGTATCTTCCCTCCACTCTGGAAATTTTCATTATCTTTGTCCCGAAACATTTTTTAATTTCACGGTGATGTGCCTTGGTGTGGATTGTTTCTCACTTATTGTGCTTGGTGCTTGGTGGGCCCTTTCAATCTGGAAATATGTATTCTTTTCTTTTATTTTCTTTTCTTTTTTAATTCATTTTTGGTCACCCCATGGCATATGGAGCTCCCAGGCCAGGGATCAGATCCAAGCCACAGTCACAGCCTAAGCTGCAACTGCGGCAATGTTGGATCCTTACATTGTGTCAGGCCAGGGATCAGATCCAAGCCACAGTCACAGCCTAAGCTGCAACTGCAGCAATGTTGGATCCTTACATTGTGTCAGGCCAGGGATTGAACACAAGTCCCAGCTCTCCTAAGATGCTGCCGATGCTGTTGCCCCACAGTGGGAGCTCCTAGAAATCTGTATTCTTTAGGGAAGTTTTCTTTTATTATTTCTTTGATAATGCCCATCTTGGGAGTTCCTGTTAGGTGGCACAGTGGATTATGAATCTGACTGCCGCAGCTTCAGTTGCTGTGGAAGCGCAGGTTTAATCCCCTGGCCGGCACAGTGGGTTATAGAATCTGACCTATGTGGTGTAGGGTCATAGCTGCAGCTCGGATTCAATTCCTGGCCCAAGAATTTTCCTTCCTGAAGTTGTACGGGGGGAATAGTAGTATACCCTATTTCTGCTAACTCAGAGAAAATAAAGGAGTCAAAGTCTCTCCAGTCATATACAGACTTTAATTTAATCCCCTATTAATAGTATGTTACTTTATCCCTGACTTTCGCTGTGTCTACTGCCTATGAGTCCAGCCTGTCAGGTTCAACCTCTCCAGGGAGAAAACTCTTCTTTGTGGAAATATGCTAAATATGCTAAAAATTGGCTTGTCTCTTATTGACATCTGCCCTACAGGAATCATAGTTTAGCTTTTTCTACTCTGTGCAGTCAGTTACCACTTATCCAACTATTTTCCTCTTATAAAATTTGTTTTTATCTCTTGATTGCTCTCTTCATCCTTGGTTTTTTTTATACTGTTTTTGTGGGGTCATTTTAGTGGTATTTTAGGAGAGAGCAAGTTAAATATATAGCTCAATCCTCCACATTAATGGGACATAAAATGCAGCCTTTTAGGTCAAAAGTATTTTGGCCTTTTCAAGATAAACAGCAGATTAGTGATAAGGCTGAGAAATTATTTATCTCTTGTACTCTTACCTAGAAACATGGGGACGTGTGTTCCCCTAGTTTACTTCTAATCCTATGACAGGGTGCCAGTAATGACCTACAGCTACAGCTGTAGTAAGATAACTTGTCTGTTTTCTCCTAGGAATCAAATATGCGTGAGCTTCCAAACCTTAAATTTAGAAGTAAATAAATCCTTTTTTGTTTGTTTTTATATATGTAGTATGTTCATTTATGCATATGTATACATGTACATATACATATATTTTTAATGATTTTTATTTTTTCCATTATAGCTGGTTTACAGTGTTCTGTCAATTTTCTATTGTTCAGCAAAGTGACCCAGTCACATATACATATATACATTCTTTTTCTGACATTATCATCCATCCTGTTCCATCATAAGTGACTAGATATAGATCCCAGTGCTATATACAGCAGGATCTCATTGCTTATCCATTCCAAAGGCAATAGTTTGCATCTATTAACCCCAGATTCCCAGTCCACCCCACTCCCTCCTCCTCCCCCTTAGCAACCACAAGACTATTCTCCAAGTCAATGAGTTTATTTTCTATGGAAAGGTTTATTTGTGCTGTATATTAGTACATCCTCTTCTCTCCTTCCTTCCCCATGGCAAACAAGTCTGCCCTCCATGTGCATGATCTGTTTCTGTTTTGTAGATAGGATCATTTGTGCCATATATTAGATTCCAGATATGTGATATCATATGATATTTGTCTTTCTTTTTCTGACTTATTTCACTCAGTATGAGAGTCTCTAGTTCCATCCATGTTGCTGCAAATGGCATTATTTTGTTCTTTTTTGTGCCTGAGTAGTATTCCATCATGTATATATACCACATCTTCCTAATCCCTTCATCAGTCAATGGACATTTAGCTTGTTTCCATGTCTTGGCTATTGGGAATAGTGCTACAATGAACGTACGGGTGCATGTGTCTTTTTCAAGGAAAGTTATCTGGATAAATGCCAAAGAGTGGGATTGCAGGGTCATATGGTAGTTCTATATTTAGTTTTCTGAGGTACCCCCATACTGTTTTCCATAGTGGTTGTACCAATTTACATTCCCACCAACAGTGCAGGAGGGTTCCCTTTTCTCCACACCCTCTCCAGCATTTGTTATTTGTGGACTTACTAATGATGGCCATTCTGACTGGTGTGATGTGGTATCTCATAGTAGTTTTGATTTGCATTTCTCTAGTGATCAGTGATGTTGAGCATTTTTTCATGTGCTTGTTGGCCATCTCTGTATTGTTGGAGAAATGTCTACTCAGATCTTTTGCTCATTTTTAAATTGGATTGTTGATTTCTTTGCTCTTGAGTTGTATAAGTTGTTTGTATATTTTAGAGGTTAAGCCCTTGTCAGTTGCATTGTTTGAAATTATTTTCTCTCATTCTGTAAGTTGTCTTCTTTTTATGGTTTCCTTTACTGTGCAAAACTTGTCAGTTTGATTAGGTCCCCTTGGTTTATTTTTGCTGTAATTTCTGTTGCCTTGGGAGACTGACCTGAGAAAACATTTGTAAGGTTGATGTCAAAGAATGTTTGCCCATGTTCTCTTCTAGGAGTTTGATGGTGTCTTGTCTTACATTTAAGTCTTTCAGCCATTTTGAGCTTATTTTTGTGCATGGTGTGAGGGTGTGTTCCAGTTTCATTGATTTACATGTGGCTGTCCAGTTTTCCCAGCACCACTTGCTGAAAAGACGGTCTTTTTCCCATTTTATGCTCTTGCCTCCTTTGTCAAAGATTAGTTGACTGTTGGTGTCTGGGCTTATTTCCGGGTCTCTATTCTGTTCCATTGGTCTGTATGTCTGATTTGGTACCAGTACCACACTGTCTTGATGACTGTAGCTTTGTAATACTGTGTGAAGTCTGGGAGAGTTATGCCTCCTGCTTGGTTTTTGTTCCTCAGGATTGCTTTGGCAATTGTGGGTCTTTTGTGGTTCCATATAAATTTTTGGATTGTTTGTTCTAGTTCTGTGAACAATGTCGTGGGTAGTTTGATATGGATTACATTGCATCTGTAGATTGCATTGTGTAGTATGGCCATTTTTACAGTATTAATTTTTCCAACCCAGGAGCATGGAATATCTTTCCATTTCTTTACATCCTCTTTAATGTCCTTGATTAATGTTTTATAGTTCTCAGCATGTAAGTTTTTCACCTCCTTGGTCAGGTTTATTCCCGGGTATTTGATTTTTTGGGGTACAATTTTAAAAGGTATTTTATTTTTGTGTTCCTTTTCTAATATCTCATTGTTAGTATACAGAAGTGCAACTGGTTTCTGAATGTCAATCTTGTATCCTGCTACTTTGCTGAATTCGTTGATCAGTTGGAATAGTTTTTGGGTGGAGTCCTTAGGGTTTTCTATATATAGTATCATGTCATCTGCATAGAGTGACAATTTTACCTCTTCTCTACCAATTTGGATACCTTTTATTTCTTTTGATTGTCTGATTGCTGTGGCTAGGACTTCCAATACTATGTTGAATAGAAGTGATGGGAGTGGGCATCCTTGCCTTGTTTCAGATTTTAATGAGAGAGCTTTTAGCTTTTCTCCATTGAGTATTGTATTTGCTGTGGTTTTGTCATAAATGGCTTTTATTATGTTAAGGTATGTTCCTTCTCTACCCACTTTGGTAAGAGTTTTTATCATGAATGGATGTTGGACTTTGTCAAAGGCTTTTTCTGCATCTATTGAGGTGATCATGTGGTTTTTGACTTTTTTCATTAATTCAGTGTGTGACGTTTTTGATTTGCATGTGTTGAACCATCCTTGTGAACCTGGGATGAATCCCACTTGGTCATGGTGTATGATCTTTTTTATATGTTGTTGGATTCAGGTGGCTAAAATTTTGTTGAGAATTTTTGCGTGTATATTCATCAAAGATACTGGCGTGTAATTTTCTTTTTTGGTAGTATCTTAGTCTGGCTTTGGTGTTAGGTTGATGGTAGCTTCATAGAATGTCTTTGGAGGTGTTCCTTCTTATTCAACCTTTTGGAAAAGTTCAAGGAGGATGGGTATAAGTTCCTCTTTGTCTGTTTGGTAGAATTCGCCTGTGATGCCATCTGGTCCTGGAATTTTGTTTGTAGGGAATGTTTTTATTACATATTCAATTTCATTTTTTGTGATCAGTTGATCTGTTTCTTCTTGATTCAGTTTTTTGGCGGGCTGTAAGTCTCTAGAAAATTGTCCATTTCTTCTAGGTTGTCAAATTTGTTGGCATATAATTGTTCATAGTATTCTCTTATGGTTTTTTGTATTTCTGCAGTATCCATTGTAATTTCTCTCTTTCATTTCTTATTTTGTTTATTTGGGTTTTTTCTCTCCTCTTCTTGGTGAGTCTGGCCAGAGCTTTGTCAATTTTGTTTACCTTTTCAAAGAACCAGCTCTTGGTTTTATCGATTTTTTTCCTATTGTTTTTTGAATCTCTATTTTATTGATTTCCTCTTTGATCTTTATGATTTCCTTCCTTCTCTTGGCTTTAGGTTTTGTTTGTTGTTCTTTTTCTAATTCATTTAGGTGTTGGGTTACGTTGTCAATTTGAGATTTTTCTTCTTTTTTGAGGAAGGCCTGTATTGCTATGAATTTCCCCCTAAGCACTGCTTTTGCAGCATCCCATAGATTTTGAATAGTTGTGTCAAAAGTAAATAAATTCTTAATGTAAATTATACCTTTTAATCACATATAAATCACTGTCTCTTTTTCTAAGAAATAAAGGTATTTTTTATTCTAAACAGTATTTTTCCTATCACTATAAAGGATTGCTATTAAAAATTTGAGGGTAGTTCCCATCGTGGCTCAGCGGGAATGAATCTAACATCCATGAGGATGCAGGTTCAATCCCTGGCCTTGCTCAATGGCTTAAGGATGTGGTGTTTCCATGAGCTGTGGTATATGTCTCAGACACAGCTCAGACCCAGGTTGCTATGGCTATAGTATAGGCTGGCAGCTACAGCTTCTGATTTGACCCCTAGCCTGGGAACCTGTATATGCTGTGGATGTGGCCCTAAAAAGACAAAAAAAAATTTGAGGAAGTATAAGTTCTGGTTAATGAGGATTACCATGAGTTACAATAGCTCAACACTCAAATATTTGAGTAATTTCACTTGTGGAGTCAATAAGACAACTATTGCCTGAATGTGGCATACATAATGAAGAGATCCTATTTTTTATCCATCCAACTGGTAAAAATTTTGAAATGTAGCAATATCAAATGTTGACAAGGGTGCAGGAAACAAGTACTCTCACACATAGCTAGCAAGAGCATAAATTGGAATAGCAACTTTGGCAGACAATTTGGCAGTATCTATTAAAATTGAAAATGTGTTCCCGCATGACCCTGTAATTCCATTTGCCATTCCACTTGTCTCTACCCTAGAAAAACCTTGCACATTTGCACAGAAAGCATGTACAAGAATATTTCATTTTGGCAAAAAAAAAGAATGATAGAGATCTATATGCACTGATCTAAATAAATCTCCCAGACCAAGCTTTTTTAAAAAAGGCAAATTACAGAATAATGTCTATATATAATGTAACTATTTATCTTTAACATATTTTAATAGGTATACACATACATATATTCACATGTGTATATAATATAGTATATATACTTATTTAGATATATTCTTGACATTTGCCATAATATATTCATTATATATATTCTAAGCATTTACATTTCAATATAAATGTCTAGAATATGTAAATGTCCAAATATATAGATGATATATGTCTAGAAAAAAAATCTGGACGATCTGGACCAGGCCGATGACAATGGTTACTTCTGGAGAGAGGACTGAAATTTGGACAGGGGTAGGGCAGTCAAGGGGACTTGACCTTTATATGTATTTTCTGGATTATTTTTTACCAATATGTTTTCATATGTTACTTCTATATGTATACACACACATGTTATTACCAGATTAAATATGCAGAGTAACTATAAAGCAGTAAAATTGATTTTCATTGCTTATACTGAAATGACTAAAAGCATATTTCATAGAAAACAACTCTCGCCTATTTAGAAAGCTTCTCTGATACAGCACCACCTAACCTGCCTGCCTCTGCTTCTTTGTGTTATTTCATTACTGGTCTAAGACCTTCGTATAATCTTCTTGGCTACCAACCACTCATTCAACCAGTTTCTGTTAATCTTTTTTTGGTTATGAGAACAGGAAAGAATCTGTTCATTGAGTTTTCTAAATCTCGGAAACTACCAAACTTCAGTTTCTAGAATTTATTTCCTAAATACATGTAGAACTGCAGTTGCTATTAAATATATATGTTTGAAAGTTCTGAATATAAGAATGTTTGTGCAGCTCTTTACAGTTTACAGAATATCTTTACTTTTTGGTCTTGTTTGATCTTCCCAACAATTTTGTGAGGTACGTAGTGCTGTTAATTATTTATATAGATAAGAAAACTCCTGGGCATCTTTAAGACACTCCCAGGTTCAGCAATTCACCAGAAGGGCTCAGAGGACTCAACATATAGTCATATAGCTAAGATTTATTACAGTGAAGGTATACAAAGCAAAATTCAGCAAAGGGAAAAGGCTCATGGGGCAAAGTCTGAAAGAAACCAGGTATAAGCTTCCAAGAGTCTTCTTCCAATGGAATCACATAGTATATACTTAATTCCTTCAGCAATGTGTTGACATACGTGGAATATTTTCTACTAGGGAAGCCCCCCTGAGCCTAGGGGTCCAGGATTTTTAGCAGGAGTAATTCATGTAGGCATTCTCTGCCTAGCACATACGGAAATTCTAGACTCCCAGAAGGAAAGCACTTGGTCAGGATAAATTATATTGTTTGCATAGTTTAGGCATAATGAGCCAGTCTTAGCAGTTAGGAAATGGTGGGAATCCTACCAAAATCCAAGTTCCCAGATAGGAGCCATTCGCCAAATCATAAGCTGGTCATTTTTTTCCCGTTTTTCTTTTTCGGCCACACCTGCGGCATATGGAAATTCCCGGGCCAGGGATCAAACACAAGCTGCAGCCGTGACCTACACTACAGCTGTGGCAACACCAGATCCTTAACCCACTGCACCACAGCAGCAACTCCTGTAAGCTCGTCATTTTTAGGATATCAGTCTCAGGCCTGCTCCGTTAACTCTTTTCTGCACAGAAACTAAGGCTAAAAGAGATAAAATTACTTTAAGATATTTAGATAGTACATGTTGGACTCAAGGTTCAAACCCAGGCCTTTGGATTCCAACTTAATACTTTTCCCATTATTTAACTTAAATCTCCATCAAATCAAGTACAAATGTTTTTAGTATACAATTGAAGCAGCAAAATCGACTGCATCGTTCCTTCCTTAAGACATGAAATGTTAAAGTGATTTTCTTCCTTTATCTGTAATGCTTTCTTCTCTCGACCTATAATATTTCTAGGATAACATAAAAAATCTAGAATTGGAAGTCATCAATCTGCAAAAGGAAAAGGAGGAACTGGTTCTTGAACTTCAAACAACAAAGAAGGATGTCAACCAAGCCAAGTAAGAAAAAAGTCAAATATTATTTCAAGTCCCTAACTGTGTAAAGAGCTGTAGAAGAAATAGAGAAGTAAAAGAGCCATTTCCTGCCCCTATGGGATTTAGAGCTAGTTGTGGAAAGGAAACCTAAAATAAAAGTTCGGGAATTGAGATTTTAAATAACATCTCATGTTGACAGTAAAAGAATGCCATAACACAGCATATGATCAGAAGCCAAATAAATTTCTTAGGCAGTAATTGCTTTAAGAGTTCAGAGGTAGGAGATAATCAGTTCAGGCTGGTATGATCAAGAAAGGCTTTATAAGAAGTTAGCATTTGAGCTGGATCTTAAAAGACAGCAACAGACAGCAACAGTTTCTTTGTCCCTGCCTGATAGTAAATGAGCTTATGAGTAGAATTAATGTCCAGGCTAACAAATGAAAAATCAGTCTAGCCATCCCTTAGTCAGTTAAGAATAAAACCAAGACAAATAGTCAGAAATCCTACCCTCCCTTAGACCTTTGCCTTATTAGCTATTCTACCTTCTTTTTACTCGGTGATTCTATTATCTCTCTCTAGAGTTATCTAAAGTTCACGTTCTTAAAAGTTATGCTGAATGTTTACTTTCTATCTCAGAATTATGTAGTAATCATCAGAATTATTCCTTATAGCTAACATGAAGTGAAATGCCTTCAAAGAACTGTCATTTTAACACAAAGTGGTGGAGTAGTGGTGTATTGAGGCAACTGCATTGTTACATACTCAAAAAATTTCTTTTACTCTTTGTATTAAACTCCCATTTTTGAGATAGGTTTGGTTGTTGGGGTGGTATTCATTATTTAAAGGTGGCTATGGAACTAGTCACCTGTTTTATATATATCAAGGTTGTGAATCTGGGAGTCTAATATTACGTCTTTTGAAATCAGACGTTGCTGCTGCTAGTCCTCATTCCTACAACATTTATGTTTAGGTTGAGTGAGCGCCGCCGGAAACGTCTCCAGGAGCTAGAGGGCCAAATAGCTGATCTAAAGAAGAAACTGAATGAACAGTCCAAACTTCTGAAACTGAAAGAATCCACAGAGCATACTGTCTCCAAACTGAACCAAGAGATACGGGTAATAAACTCTTATCCTTGCATTTACCCTATAGAAACTTATCAACATAGGTGTTGTATTTAGAACTACACCACAGAAGTGTTTTCAGGCGAGAAAGTAGCAGGGCCCCTCATTTCGAGTGTTTAAATCTCTACAAATGTTCTTTTTGTAGGGCATCATGCTAGTAGTCATCTAGAATCTGAATAACAAAACCCTGCTTTGACATTTAGAGTTTAATGTCAGATTCTTTGAAACCAAAGGGCAGATTCCTTAATATTTAGTGGTGATATTCTGACCTTTTTTTTTTTTTTTTTTTTTTGCTATTTCTTTGGGCCACACCGCAGCATATGGAGGTTCCCAGGCTAGGGGTCGAATCGGAGCTGTAGATGCTGGCCTACGCCAGAGCCACAGCAACGTGGGATCCGAGCCACGTCTGCAACACCACAGCTCACGGCAACGCCGGATGGTTAACCCACTGAGCAAGGGCAGGGACCGAACCCGCAACCTCATGGTTCCTAGTCGGATTCGTTAACCACTGCACCACGACGGGAACTCCCTCTGACCACTTTCTATGATCATGTAGAGTAATTTTATGAAGTGTTTGCAAAATGGCAGACGTGTAGAGAAAATTTTCAGTCATTGTATGTTCAACTTCTGATATCTACAATGTGGTAGTTATAGATCACTATACTGAAACCATTCAAAAACAGTGGTTGCTAAGTGGATTTGTCCTTGACGCTTCATAGATATTTCCTTGAAATTTCATTTCAATACAATGAATTTAGGGCTGGATTTAGCTTGTAGGTACATTTTTTTCTATTATTTCTTCAGGGTGTTCATGTGTATAGTCTATACTTGGAAACCCTGCACAAGCATTGCAAGGGGTATTACAAGGTAATCAGAAAATCTGTCAGCAGCTTTCTCAGCTCAGCTCTGGATTTTCTCTCTTCTCAATGGTTAGTCTATCCATATGCACATCAGCCTAGAATAAGTTCAGGTGAGTAATATACTGGTTTTCATTTTTACAGGTGATGAAAAATCAGCGGGTACAGTTAATGCGTCAGATGAAAGAGGATGCTGAGAGGTTTAGACAATGGAAGCAACAAAAAGACAAAGAAGTAATCCAGCTAAAAGAACGAGTAAGCAACTACAACTTCTCAAACTCTTACCTAATGAACCTTCTCTGAGCTAACATTAAAGCTTCCCTTTAAACAACTAGTATCTAAATATGTGACACATTCATGAATTTAAAAAGTATTTATTAAATTTGTCTACCATGTGCAAGGTGCTATCCACTAGATACCATGGACAATAGAAAAATGAGTAGTTTATGAGTTCTGTCCTTGAAGAATGTCTTGTCTAAAGGGGAAAGTGAAACATAAGCATGGTTTTCTTCAATACAAGAAATAGATTTGTGCTTTACAAATACCAATGTAATAAAGAAAGGGAAGCACACCTCCAGTTGAACAGAAATGATGACCAGGCCTTGAACAATAGGAAGGATTTTGATAGAGATTAGTACAGGCATTCCAGGTAAATGGAAGAGCAGGAACAGAGATGATAACTTTGTAGGAATATTCAAGGAATGGTGAATGATCCAGGTGGGATGAAGGATAGTAGGAGAAGATTCCATTGGAAAGACAAGTTGAAGCTGGATTGTTAAAGATCTAAGAAATTTGAACTTTATTTTGTTAGCATTGTAAAGATTTTTAAGGTTTTTGAGAAATGAGGTGATATCAGCAAAGCACTACTTAACAAAGATACATCAGAGAGTCATGTGTAGAACATACTAAAGTATTGGGAAACTGGAGGCCAGAACACAAATGAAGAAGATATTGTATCCTCCAGAAGGATAGTGAGGGCCTGAATTAGGATAGTAACAGGGTTCTTGGAAAGGACATTGATTTGGGGTAATGTTTAGAATTGACCAGAATGTGATGTATTGCATCAAGAAATGAGAGAAGTACTTGAGGATTGGTGGTGTGAGAAGCTTTGAAGAGTCTTCCAAGCAAAAGAAGCACGACTGGTGAAATTTATACAAACAACCATTAAAAGTCTCTGGAAATTGTCCTGAGGGCATACAGCAAATAAATAATTATTCAAGGGAATCTCTTAAATCTCAGTAAGAACTGTGGCATTTGAGCTGTGACAATTCCCTCCCTTCATCCCTCACATCTCCGTGTTGCTAAAGCTTGGTTTCAGGCAAGAGCAGCCAAGAGGTCTGGGAATCCCTTCTTCCACCTAGCCCCCCATGCATGGGGTGGAAGCCCTACCCCTGCCGCAGAAGGCCAGGAATACTGGGGCCTGATTGCCCTAACCCATCTAATCATAGCATGTAGGTTCCATGTCAGGAGAGGAAAGCTAAGAAAAATAGGACATGCTGCCCCTGCCCAGTATCCTACTCATAGAACAGAGATGTTGCTCAGTGAAGTGGGCTGATGTCCCCACCCCCAGGTCCTGAGCAGTGGTGCAGAGTGTTCTGCCCAGGGGGTATGGAGAGGCATGCCATAGGAATGCAACTCTCCCTAAGGGGACTGAATTTATTTGGAGACAGAGTTTGGGGGAGTTAAAACCAACAGGTGCTATCAAAAACAATGGAAATTTTGGTAGTGAGCAATGAATAGGAGACTGGTAGCTCCAAAAGAACAATAAATGAAACAGTGGTGAAAATGTTCAAAGCTCTAATGACTGGAAACTTTTAAAATTTGATGAAAAATATTAGTCTACACATCTGAGAAGCTCAATCAACTAGAAGTAGGATAAATGTGAAGAGACACCCAAGACACATCATGTCTAAATGTTGAATGACAGAGACAAAAAAGCAGCAAGATAAAATGGCTTATCACATACAAAGAAATCCCGATAAAATGAGCAGCTTAATTCTCATCAGATAGGAAAAGACAAGGATATCTGCTCTCTGCCAGTTCTTTTTTTTTGTCTCTTTGTCTTTCTAGGGCTGCACCCATGGCATATGGAAGTTCCCAGGCTAGGGGTCAAATTGGAGCTGTAGCTGCGGGCCAATGCCAGAGCCACAACACCACCAGACAAGAGCCGCATCTGTGACCTACACCACAGCTCATGGCAATGCCGGATCCTTAGCCCACTGTGCCACGACAGGAACTTCCTGCTCTCACCACTTCTATTCACCATTGTCCCGGAGATTCTAGACAAGATACTTTTTCAAATAAAATATATTAAAAGCATGCAGATTGGAAAGGAAAAAGCAAAACGACCTCTGTTAGAGATGACATGACCTTGTATGTAGAAAATCCTAGAGAATCAACTAAAAAACTATTAGAGCATGAGTTCAGCAAGATTTTAGGATATAAGTTCAACACACAAAATTCAGTTGTATTTCTTTCTTTTTTTTCTTTTTTTTTTTTTAGGGCCTCACCCAAGGCATATGGAGGTTCCCATGCTAGGGGTCTAATCGAAGCTACAGCTTCCGGCCTACACCACAGCCACAGCAACACCAGATCTGAGCCATGTCTACGACCTACACCACAACTCACAGCAACACCGGATCCTTAACCCACTGAGCAAGGCCCGGGATCAAACCTACAACCTCATGGTTTCTTGTTGGATTCATTTCCACTGCACCACGACAGGAGCTCCATCAGTTGTATTTCTATTCACTATCGACTAACAATTTAAAAATGAAATTAAGAGAATTCCATTTATAGTAGCATCAATAAGAACAAAATACTTAGGAATAAGTTTAACAAAACAAATATAAGACTTATACACTCAAAACTACAAAACGTTGAATTAAAGCTCTAAATAAATGGATAGATGACCCATGCTTATGGACGGGAAGACAATATTCTTAAGAATACCCCCAGATTGATTTACAGATTCAACACAATTCCAACTAAATTTTGTCTAGCTTATTTGTAGAAATTGACACTGGTCCTAAAATTCATATGGAAATGGAAGTGACCCAGAATAGTCACAACAATCTTGAAAGAGAAGAATAAAGATGTTGGAGATGTCGCATTTCCTGATTGAAACATATCCATCGCTTCACATAGTTACCCTTTATTTTCAGTATGGGGAGAACACTTAAGATCTACTCCCAGAGTTCCTATTGTGGCTTAGTGGGTTAAGAACCCAACTAGTATTCATGAGGATGCCGGTTCAATCCCTGGACTCACTTGGTGCATTAAAGATGTGCCGTTGCCACAAGCTATGGCGAAGGTCGTGGATGCAACTCAGATCTGGTGTTGTGGCTGTGGTATAAGCTGGTGGCTATGGCTTGGATTTGACCCCTAGCCTGGGAACCTCCATGTGCCACAGGTGCAGCCCTGAAAAGACCCCCCAAAAAGAAAAAAAATACTCTCTTAGCAAATTTCAAGCATACAATGTAGTATTATTAACTATAGTTACTATGTTATACATAGATCCCCAGAACTTATTCATTTTGTAACTGAAAGTTTGTACCCTTTGACCAGCCTTTCCCCATTCTCCTCACCCACCAGTCCCTGGAAACTACCATTCTGCTCTTGTTTATATGAGTTCAACATTTTGGATTCCACATGTAAATGAGATCATATGGTATTTGTCTTTGGTTTATTTCACTTACCATAATGACTTCCAGGTTCATCCATGTTGTTACAAATGTCAGGATTTCCTTCTTGTTTGTGGCTGAATAATATTCCATTGTATATACAATCGACCCTTGAACAACATGTGTTTGAACTGCGAGGTCAACTTATATGCATTTTTTTTCAACAGTAAATACTAGAGTACTATATGATCTGCAGTTGCTTGAATCTGTGGAAGCAGACACACAGATATGTAGGGCCAACTGTAAAGTTTTATACAGATTTTTGACTATATGGGGGTTGGTGTCCTTAACCCTATGTTGTTCTGTGGTCGACTGTATATGTATACTACACTTGCTTTATCAGTTCATTTGTCAACAACTTAGCTTGTTTCCATATCTTGATTACAGTGAATAATGCCACAATGAACATGGAAATGCAGATATCTCAAGATACTGATTTCATTTCCTTTGGGTATATAGCCAGTAGTGAGGTTCCTAGATCATATAAACTTTTTATTTTTAAATTTTTTAGGAACTTCCATACTGTTTTCTATGATGAGTTGCCATTTGAAATCTCTTCTGTTACATTATAAGGTTTCATTTTAGCTAGCTGAATAGCAGTTAAAAATCTGACTCTTTTTCTTCTTAGGACCGTAAGAGACAATATGAACTGCTCAAACTTGAAAGAAACTTCCAGAAACAGTCTAATGTGCTCAGACGTAAAACCGAGGAGGTAAGAAAATCCAGTCTGCTAGGGCAAGTGTATTGTGACTTTTAGACTTAGATGCTAACAAAATAGTATCCCTTAAATGAGCCAGTGTCCTGAGAAACCAAGGTTACCAATCTTGACTAGTAATTCCTAAGCACTATTCAAATAAGAATTTTTTCTAATTGGGCTTGCTTCTTTCCAAAAAAACCATTATAATACTGATATGTTACATCTCCAGACACTTTCATTTTGCAAGTGCTTCCTTGAAATGTGTACTTCCTCTAGGCTCTAAAGCAGTAGCTGTTCACCATTGTTATGTACATGGAGACTTATAAGGGTGGTTCCTATATGTATTTAAACTCATAGAATTTTTTATTTTTCTTGACTAATATGCTGGAAATTAGAATGTTCTTTTTACCCTTCATTTAACATTACTATGAGCCATTTTTATTTAGGCAGCAGCTGCCAACAAACGTCTCAAGGATGCTCTCCAGAAACAACGAGAGGTTGCAGATAAACGGAAAGAGAGTCAGAGCCGTGGAATGGAAGGCACCGCAGCTCGAGTGAAGGTATGGACAGCTTGAACTGCCATTTCTCTTATGGACATTGGGGATAGGAAAAAAATGGGAAGTAGCTTTATTTTCATTTAGCAGTAAACACTGCAAAAGCTGAAGTTCTACCTGAAAGCCTTATTTCCTAAAGATATGAATATCTTTGAACAGTAGCTAAAGGCTAGGAGTAACAACTGTTTCTATCCCTGCCTCTGTTAATTTTTTAACAGCTGTATTGAAGTATACTTGACCTACAATGAATTATTCATATTTAAAGTGTATAATTTGGAGTTCCCATTGTGGGTCAGTGGGTTACAAACCCGACTAGTATCCAAGAGGATGCAGGTTCAATCCCTGGCCTCGCTCAGTGGGTTAAGGATCCAGTGTTGCTGTGGCTGTGGCATAGGCCAGCAGCTGCAGCTCCAGTTCAACCCCTAGTCTGGGAAGTTCCATATGCCACAGGTGCGGCCCTAAAAAGCAATAAATTAATTAATAAATAAAGTTTATAATTTCATACATTTTGACACGGATATGCATCCATTGAATCATTACCACAATCAAGATAATGTCAATGTCCATTAGGATCAAAACTTCTTTGTACACTTTTGTGATTCCCTACCTCCCCTCCCCCATCTCCAGCAGCCATTAATCTGCTTTCTGTCACTGGATTTCCTACATAGACCATTATGTCATCTGCACACAGAGACAATTTTATTTATCCTTACCCATTCTGTATGCCTTCAAATTTTTTTGGACTTATTGTACTTACTAGACCCTCCAGTAAAATGTTGAATAGAATAGTGAAAGAGGACGTCCTTACTTTGTTCCCAATCTTAGAGAGAAAGCATTCAGTCTTTCAGTGTTAAGTATGAGTTAGCTGGGAGTTGCCTTGTGGCTCAGTGTGTTAAGGATCTGGTGTTCTCACTGCTGTGGCTCTGGTTACAGCTGTGGCACAGGTTCAATTTGTAGGTTTTTTGTATATGTATTTATCATGTTGAAGAGGTTCTTGTCTGTTCCTAGTTTGCTGAAAGTTTTTATCATGAGCGGATGTTAGGTTCTTTCGAAAGTTTCTTCTAAATCCTCTTGAGGTGATCTTATGGTTTGTTTGTTTTTACTCTCTTAGTATTGCAAATGACATTAATTTTTTTTCGATTCGTGTTACTATGGTATAACTGACATACAGTATGATTTACCCTGTTTAGTATACAGTTCTGCAAGTTTTAACATCATATATAGGTGTATAACCACCACCACAATCAAAATATAGAATAGTTCTATTATCCTTCAAATTCCCCTGTAACCCTTTGTCGTCAACTTCTCCCATATCCATCCATACCCCTGGCCTTTCACAAACACTGATCTGTATTCTGTCATTATTGTTTTCACTTTGCATTGCATCAGTCATATAACTAGAAACATACAGTATGGCTTCTTTCATTTAACATAATGCATTTGAGATCTATCTGTGTTGCTTGTATTATTCCATTGCATGGATGTTCCACAATTTATTTATCTGTTAACCTGTTAAAGAATATCTCGGGGTTTGTTTTTGTTTTTCTAATTTTTGGTGATCAAGAATAAAGCTGCTATAAAAACATTCACATGCAGGTTTCTATGTAAACAAAGGTAGTCTTTTTACTTGAGTAAATACCTAGGAGTGAGATTGCTGGGTCATATGGTAAGTGTATGTTTGACTTTATAAGAAACTGCCAAATTGTTTATCTGGTTGTTCAGTGTTGGTCTATAGAAATATAATTGATTTTTTGCTTTATTAGTTTAGTATTTTATAGGTATTTTATAGGTTCTTTAGGAATTTCTACATAGCCAATCACGCCATCTTGTCAATACAGTTTTATTTCTTCCTTTATAATCTATATGTCTTATTTCTTTTATTTGCCCTATTGCATTGACTAGGATATTCAGGATAATGTTGAATAGAAGTAGTGACAGTAGAAACCCTTCTGCTTTTCCTGATCTCAGGGGAATAGTATTCAGTCTTTACTATTAACTATGATGTTAGCTGTACGTTTTTCATAGAGTTCCTTTATCAGATTGAGGAAGTTCTTATCTATTCTTAGTTTGCTGTAAGTTTTTATTCTGAATGAATATAAATTTTATCAAATGCTTTTTGTCTCTAGCTTGTTGATTTGGTTAATGACTTTGATGTTCAAATATGGAACCAGCCTTGCATTCCTTTAATAAACTCCACTTGTTGTGATATATCATCCTTTTTATGTATTGAGTTCATTAATACATAAAATTAAAATTTTGCTAAAATAAAAATTTTGCATACAATTTTTGCATCTGTGTTCATGAGGGATATTGGTCTGTTCCCTTGTAATATCTTTGGTTTTGGTACAAGGTAATGCTAGCCTCTTAGAATAAGTTAGAAAATATTGCCCCCTCTTCAACTATCTAGAATTTTGTATAGAACTAATATTGTTTCCTCCTTAAAAGTTTAGTACAGGAGTTCCTGCTGTGGTACAGCGGGTTAAGAATCCAGCTGCAGCAGTTTGGGTCACTGCAGAGGCTCAGGTTCAATCCCCAGCCTATTACAGTGGGTGGAAGGATCTGGTGTTGCCACAGCTGTGGCATAGGTTGCAGCTTTGGCTCAGGTTCATTCCTTGGCCCAGGAGCTTCTATATACTGTGGCTGTGGCCATAAAAAAAAAGTTTGGTACAATTTACAAATCAAGCTATCTGGGCTGAAGGATGTTTTTGTTACTTGTTGCTTTTGGTAGTGGGAGAGTTTAACTGAAATTCAATGTTTTTAAATCGATATAGAGTTGTTCAGGTTATATATATTTTTTAAAGTGAGTTTTGGTAGTTTGTGTGTTTCATCTAAATTGTCGAATCTATTGGCATGAAGTTATTCATGATATTCCCTTATTATCCTTCTAATATCTGTAAAATCTGTAGTAATGTCCTCTATCTCATTCCTGTTATTGATATCTTATGTCTTCTTTCCTTTTTCTTAATCAGTTTGGCTAAGGATTATCAAAGAACCAGGAGTTCCCATTGTGGCTCAGCAGGTTAAAAACCCATTGTAGTCTCTGTGAGGATGTAGGTACAGTCCCTGGCCTCACTCAGTGAGTTTCACATCTGCAATTGTCACAAACCACAGCATAGGTGGCAGATGTGGCTTTGATCCAGTGTTGCTGTTGCTGTGGTGTAGGCCTGCAGCTGCAGCTCCAATTCAACCGCTAGCCCAGGAACTTCCACATGCCATGGGTGTAGCCATAAAAAGGAAAAAAAACCCTGCTTATTCCTATAAATGGTTAAAATAATAAGTTTTGTTGCGTATATTTTACCACAATTAAAAAAAACCTCCAAAACCCCAGCTCATCAATTTCCAGTCTGATCTTTATTATTTCCTTATTTCTGCTTTGAATTTAATTGGCTTTTTGTTTGTTTCTTTTTTTTTTCTTTGTTTTTCTTTGTAGGGCCTCACCTACAGCATATGGAAATTCCCCAGCTAGGAGTTCAATTGGAGCTGTAACTGCCAGCCTACACCACAGCTCATGGCAATGCCAGATCCTAATCCACTGAGTGAGGCAAGGGATTGAACCCTCATCTTCATGGATACTAGTTGGGTTCTTAACCTCCTGAGCCACAATGGGAAATCCTGTTTGTCCCTTAAGGTAGAACCTGAAGTCATTGATTTGAATTCTTTTCTTTCCTCTGAATCCATGATGTATCCAAGTTCCTCAGCCAGGGACTTAACCTGTGCCACAGCAGCGACCCAAGCCACTGCAGTGACAACACCGGATCCTTAACCCACTGTGCCATGAGAGAACACTTTCTTTTGTAATATAAACATTTAGTGCTATAAAAGTCCCCTTCAGTATTCCTTTAATGATAACCCACAGGAGTTCCCGTCGTGGCGCAGTGGTTAACGAATCCGACTAGGAACCATGAGGTTGCAGGTTCAGTCCCTGCCCTTGCTCAGTGGGTTAACGATCCGGCGTTGCCGTGAGCTGTGGTGTAGGTTGCAGACATGGCTCGGATCCCGCGTTGCTGTGGCTCTGGTGTAGGCCAGTGGCTACAGCTCCGATTGGACCCCTAGCCTGGGAACCTCCATATGCCGCAAGAGCGGCCCAAGAAATAGCAAAAAGCCAAAAAAAAAAATGATAACCCACAAATTTTGATGGTTATATTTTCATTCAATTCAAAATATATTCTAATTTTCCCTGTCAATTTCTTCTTTGACTTGCAGTTACTTAAAAGGATGTTAGGGAGTTCCCATCCTGGCTCAGTAGAAATGAATCTGACTAGCATCCATGTGGACACAGGTTTGATCCCTGGCATCACTCAGTGGGTTAAGGATCCAGCATTACTGGAGCTGTGGTGTAGGTTGCAGACACAGCTCGGATCTGCTATTGCAGTGGCTGTGGTGTAGGTCAGCAGCTACAGCTCCGACTAGACCCCTAGCCTGGGAACCTCCATATTACACCATTGTGGCCCTAAAAAGACAAGAAAGAAAGAAAGAAAGGAAAGAAGGAAGGAAGGAAGAAAGAAAGATGTTAGTTTCCAAATATTAGGAGATTTTTCTAAATATCTTTCTGTTATGATTTCTAACTTAATTCTATTGCAGGCAATTAGAGAACATATTTTTCCTTGCTTTATTTTTTAATTTCTTTTGATTTACAATATTGTGTTAGTTTTAGGTGAACAGCACAGCGATCTTTTATATATATATGTGTGTGTGTGTGTGTGTGTGTGTGTATATGATAATACATATATATATGATTCTTTTCAGATTCTTTCCCCTTATAGGTTATTATAAAATATTGAATATATTTCCGTGTGCTAGACGGTAGGTCCTTGTTCGTTATCTATTTTATGTATAGTAGTTTGTATATGTTAATCCAAACCTCCTAATTTATCCCTCCCTCCACCTCCCTTTCCCCTTTGGTTACCATAAGTTTGTTTTCTGTGTCTATAAGGAGAGAACATACTTTATATGACTTGAATCCTTTTGAATTTATTGAGACTTATTATGGCCTAGAATATGGTCAATCTAGCAAATGTTCACAGTGTGTATACTTAAGAAGAATGTATATTCTGCTGTTGTTGGATAAAGTATTCTATAAATGTCAATCATGTCAGTTTGATTGATTGTGCTGTTCATTCCTACTGCATTCTTGCTGATTTTCTGCCTACTTGTTCTATTAATTACTTAGATGGGTATTGAAATCTTCAACTAGAATTATGGATTTCTTTTCTCTCCTTGTAGTTCTGGTTTTGCCATATGTTTTGAAGCTCTATTATTAGGAATACCAACATTTAAGATTAATTGATCCCTTTATTATCATAAAATGATCTTTTTTTACCCCAACAATATTCCTTGTTCTGAAATCTACTATTTCTGACAATGATATAGTCCCTCCATCTTGCTTCCTTCTTTTTTAAAAATCTTTTTGGCCGCACCCATGGCATGCAGAAGTTCTGGGGCCAGGCACTGAACCCGCAGCACAGCAGTTACAAAACTTGATCCTTAACCCCATGCACCACCTGGGAACTCCCCTCCAGCTTTCTTTTAACATTAGCTGGTATAGTTTTAAAAATTCTTTTAGCTTTAACCTCTTTGTGCATTCATTTTTTTATAAGGTTTTTTTTGTTGTTGTTGTTGTCTTTTTGCTATTTCTTTAGGCCGCTCCTGTGGCATATGGAGGTTCCCAGGCTAGGGGTCAAATTGGAGCTGGAGCCACCGGCCTACACCAGAGCCACAGCAACGCGGGATCCGAGCCGCGTCTGCGACCTATACCACAGCTCACGGCAACGCCGGATCATTAACCCACTGAGCAAGAGCAGGGATCGAACCTGCAACCTCATGGTTCCTAGTCGGATTCGTTAACCACTGCACCACGATGGGAACTCCTGTGCATTCATTTTTAAAGTGCATTTCTTGTAGGCAGTGTACAATTGAGTCTAGTTTTTTTAATCCAATCTGATAATCTGCATTTTAATTGGGGGTATTTAGACCATTTATATTTAATGTGATTTATTGATATGGGTTGATTTCAATCTATCATTTTTCTATTTGTTTTCTATTTGTCCATCTGTTCTTCATTCCCTATTCCCTTGTTTTCTGGCTTATTTCAGATCAATTGAGTATTTTTATGATTCCATATTATCTCATTTGTTGGCTAATATATGATTTTGTTTCACATAATTTGGTGCTTTTTATATTAGGGGCATAAACATTAAGGATTAAGTACTTGAATAATTGACTCCCTTGCCATTATGAAAAGATCTTTTTTTCTTCCAGTTTTATTGAGATGTAATTGATATATAGCATTGTGTAAGTTTAAGGCGTACAGCATAGTGATTTGACTTAGATGCATCATGAAATGGTTGTCCCAATACGTTTAGTGAACATCCATCATCTCAAATAGATACGAAATTAAAGAAATACTAAAAATATTTTCCTTAGGATGAGAACTCTGAGATTTACTCTCTTAACAACTTTTATATATAGCATACAGCAGGGTTAATTTTATGTATCATGTTGTACATTATTCCTAGTACTTATTTATTTCATATCTGGAAGTTTGTCCCTTTTGACTGCCTTCATCCAATTCTCCTTACCCCACACCCATCTCTGGTAACCACAAATCTGATCTTTTTTTCTATGAATTTGCTAGTTAGTTTGTTGGTTTGTGAAGTAAAATGGACCTACAACACTATGTTCCTGTTACACAGCATAGTAATTCAATATTTCCATACATTTAAAAATGATCACCAAGGAGTTCCCTGATAGTGCATCGAGTTAAAGATCCAGCATTGTCACTGCTGTGGTGCAAAGCACTGCTGTGATGCAGTTTCGACCCCCGGCCCTGGCCCGGTCAAAAAAAATAATGATCATCATGATAAGTCTAGTTACAATATGTCACTATGTTAGATATTACATAGTTATTGACTATACTCCCTACACTGTACAGTTCATGCCCTTGACTCATTTATTTTGCAACTAGAAGTTTATACCTCTTAATCTTCCTCACCTATTTATTTCCTCCCTCTAACCCCCTCCTCTCTGACAATCACATGTTTGTTCTCTATAAAAGCCTGTTTCTTTTTTTTTTTTTTTTTTTTTTTTTTTTTTGTCTTTTTGCCATTTCTTGGGCCACTTCTGCGGCATATGGAGGTTCCCAGGCTAGGGGTCGAATCAGAGCTGTAGCTGCCAGCCTACACCAGAGCCACAGCAACGCGGGATCTGAGCCACGTCTGCAACCCACACCACAGCTCACGGCAACGCTGGATCATCAACTCACTGAGCAAGGTCAGGGATCGAACCCACAACCTCATGGTTCCTAGTCGGATTCGTTAACCACTGAGCCATGATGGGAACTCCTAAATAAGCCTGTTTCTGTTTTGCTATGTTCATTTGTTTTGGGGGTTTTTTTGGTTTTGGTTTTTTGGGTTTTTTTTTTGGGTTTTTTGGGGGTTTTTTTGTTTGTTTGTTTGTTTTTGTTTTTTTTTTTTTTTGCTTTTTTTAGGGCCGCACCCATGGCATATGGAGGTTCCCAGGCTGGGAGTCTAATCATAACTACAGCTGCCAGCCTATGCCACAGCCATAGCAACGCCAGACCCAAGCCTTGTCTGCGGCCTACAGCACAGCTCACGGCAATGCCGGATCCTTAACCCACTGAGCGAGGCCAGGGATCAAACCTGCAACCTCATGATTCCTAGTTGGATTCATTTCCACTGCACCACAACGAGAACTCCTGTTTTGTTTTTTTGTTTTGTTTTGTTTTTTTTCACTTATAAGTGAAATCACGCAGTGGTTTTCTCTGACTTATTTCACTAAGCATAATACCCTTTAGATTTATCTATGTTGTTGCAAATGGCAAGTTTCATTCTAATGGTAATATTCCATCTTATAAATGTACCCTATCTTCTTTATCCATTCATCCATTAATGGACACTTAGGTTGCTTCCATATCCTGGCTATTGAACATAATACTGCAATGAACATAGGGGCATGTACGTCTTTTTTTTTTTTTTTATGGCTGCACCCACGGCATATGAAGTTCCCAAGCTAAGGATCAAATTGAAGCTGCAGCTGCCAGCCCACACCGCAGCCACAGCAACACCAGATTCAAGCTGGATCCTTAACCCACTGAACTTGGCCAGGAATCAAACCCACATCTTCTTGGATACTAGTCCAGTTCTTAACCCACTGAGTCACAATGAGAACTCCACGTATATCTTTTCTAATTAGTGTTTTTGTTTCCTTTGGATAAATACCCAGGAGTGGAATTGCTGGATCATATGGTAGTTCTGTTTTTAATTTTTCGAGAATCTCTGTAACTGTTTTCCACAATGACTACACTAATTTACATTCCCACCAACAGTACATGAGAGTTCCCTTTTCTCCACATCTTCACTAGCATTTATTATCTCTTGTCTTTTTGATAACAGCCATTCTAACAAGTGTGTGTTAATATGTTGTGGGTTTGATTCGCACTTCCCTGGTGATGGTGAGCACCTTTTCATGTGCCTGTCAACTATCTGTATGTCTTCTTTGGAAAAATGTCTATTCAGATCACATGTCTATTTGTTAACCACTGAGCCATGAAGGGAACTCCCATTTTTTAAAATTAATTATTTTTAGGGCCACACCCACAGCATATGAAAGTTCCCAGGCTAGGGGTCAAATCAGAGCTACAACTGCCGGCCACAGCCACAGCAACATGGGATCTGAGCCACGTCTGTGACCTACAACACAGTTCATGGCAACACCGGATCATTAATCCACTGAGCGAGGCCAGGGATCAAACCTGCATCCTCATGGATATAAGTCAGATTCTTAACCCACTGCATCACAATGGGAACTCCCCTCTACCCATTTTTTAATATGATTGCTCACTTTTTTAATGTTGATGAGTTCTTTGTATATTTTGGATATTAACCCCTTATCAGATATATCATTTGTAAATATCTTCTCCATTCGGTAGGTAGCCTTTTTCATTTTGTTGGTAATTCCCTTCTCCGTGTAAGACCTTTTAGTTTGATATAGTCCCATGTGTTTGTTTTTGTTCCTATTTCCTTGCCTGAGGAGACATATCCCCAAAATATTACTAAGATTGATGACACATAGCTTACTGCCTCTGGTTTTCTTCTAAAAGGTTTATGGTTTCAGGTCTTACATTTAAATCTTTAATCCATTTTGAATTTATTTTTGTGCATAGTATGTGAGAGTAGTCCACTTTGATTCTTATGCATGTAGCTGCTTAGTTTTCCCAATATCATTTATTGAAAAGGCTGTCTTTTCCCCATTGGTATATTCTTGCCTCCTTCGTTGTAGATTAATTGCCCGAGTAAGTGTGGGTTCATTTCTGGGCTCTATTCTGTTCCATTGAAATATATGTCTTTTTTTTGTGCCAGTATCATACTGTTTTGATTAGTGTAGCATTGTAGTATAGTTTGAAATCAAGGAGCATACCTCCAGCTTTGTTCTTCTCAATAGTATTCTTTGATGTGAATTCTGTATTATTTGATAATAATATATCCACTCTAAATTTGTTTTGATTACTTTTAGCATAGTAAATCTTCATAATTAAGTGAAAGTTTTCTCAGAGATTGTTACTTTTTAAACAACTGGTTTTAGTTGAATTTGTTTGCTTTGAAAAAAATCCATTCAGGAGTTCCCGTCGTGGCGCAGTGGTTAACGAATCCGACTAGGAACCATGAGGTTGCGGGTTCGATCCCTGCCCTTGCTCAGTGGGTTAAGGATCCGGCATTGCCGTGAGCTGTGGTGTAGGTTGCAGACGCAGCTCGGATCCCGCGTTGCTGTGGCTCTGGCATAGGCCGGTGGCTACAGCTCCAATTGGACCCCTAGCCTGGGAACCTCCATATGCTGCGGGAGTGGCCCAAGAAATGGCAAAAAGACAAAAAAAAAAAATCCATTCATCTATTTTAAAGATTAATAATGGTTATCTATTTATTAAATAGAACAGATAATCAAAATATATTTGTTTTACATTACGACTTGTTAAGGACAAAGGTTAAGGAGAAAATGGGGAAGGAAGGTAAAGACAGAGTACGTAGAAATGCTAGGATATCTGGGGAAAGATTTTCTGCAGAAAGCCACTTTCTTGTGACCTTTTCGGATAGGCACAAGTGGAAAACTCACCTCTAGTTACTTGGGCTCTGGTCCAAATAAAATTAAATCTGGAGCTGAATCTAGCCTGTGGGCCCAGAGATTCCTCATCCCTAACCCAACATCACTGATTTATCTTCTAGAGTTGGCTTGGAAATGAAATTGAAGTTATGGTCAGTACTGAGGAAGCCAAACGCCACCTGAATGACCTTCTCGAAGACAGAAAGATCCTGGCTCAGGATCTGGCTCAACTCAAAGAAAAAATGGAATCTGGGGAAAATCCACCTCCTAAACTTCGGGTAAGTGCCCTATGGAAATATGTTACCAGTGATCAGACTGCACTCCCTAGAATCCCCTCACTACTTTAGAGAATTACTTTCCTTTTAGTACTTCAACCTCATTTTCACTATTCTTTACAGAGGCGTACGTTCTCACTTGCTGAACTGCGTGGTCAAGTTACTGAGTCAGAAGATTCCATTACAAAGCAGATTGAAAGCCTAGAGACTGAAATGGAACTCAGGTAATAGGACTATCTCTAAGGCGTAATAAAAATTTATGCCCTGAATCAAAATAGAACCTATCAATCAGTGATTCAAAAGCTTGATTTTTAAAAGCTTTGTGATGTCAGAGAAACAAGAAAGTAATGATTTTTTTTAACTGTATGCTTCACTAGACATGTTACATATATTTTCTCATTCAGTCTCTCCCTATAAGGTGTACCTTATGAGGTATCATTCTTCTCTCTTTAGAGATCAAAACTAAAGTTCAAAGATCTTGGCGTTCCTATTGTGGCTCAGAGGGTTAAGAACCCTGCATAGTGTCCATGAGGATGCGGGTTTGATCCCTGGCCTTGCTTAGTGGGTTAAGGATCCGGCATTGCCACAAGCTGAGGTACAGTTTGGAGATATGACTCAGATCTGGGGTTGCTGTGGCTGTGGCATAGGCAGGCAGCTGCAGCTCCAATTTGACTCTCAGCCCAGGAACTTCCATATGCCAGAGGTACAGCCCTAAAAGAATAAAATTGGAGTTTCCATTGTGGCTCAGTGGTAAAAAACCCAACTAATATCCAAGAGGATATGGGTTTGATCCCTGACCTCACTCAGTGGGTTAAGGATCCGGCATTGCCATGAGCTATGGTGTAGGTTGCAGACCGGGCTCAGATTCTGCATCACTGTGACTGTGGCATAGGTGGGCAGCTATAGCTCCGATTCGACCCTAGGCTAACTTCCATATGCCGTAGGTGGGGCCCTAAAAAGAAAAAAATAAAATAAAAGTTATATACAGAATTTGAAACCCAGTTTATCTAATTCCAAAGCCTATGCTCTTTATGATATACCACAAGAACTGACTAAAAGTGAAACTTTAAAGAAACCCAAGAAATGATACCAGAAGATCAATACCCTCGGAAGAGGAAAACTTTGGAGATCATCACCAAGATAGATAAAATGTACAAGAAAAGTTCTCATGAGCATTAAATAAGATTAGTATGTAAGTACATAACAGCACTTGACATATTAGAAGTTCTCAGTGGAGTTCCTCTGTGGCTCAGCAATTCCAGTCGCTATTGTGGCTTGGGTTCAGACGCTGGCCCAGGAACTTACACATGCTACAGGTGTGGCAAAAAAAGGGGAGGCCCTGGTGAATGCTTTTTTTTTTTTGGTTTGTTTGGTTTTGGGGTTTTTTTGTCTTTTTAGGACCACACCCACGTCATATGGAGGTTCCCAGGCTAGGGGTCTAACCAGAGCTACAGCTGCCGGCCTACACCACAGCCACAGCAACGTAAGATCCGAGGCACATCTTCAACCTACACCACAGCTCATGGCAACAGTGGATCCTTAACCCACTGAGCAAGGCCAGGGATGGGACCCACAACCTCATGGTTCCTAGCTGGATTCATTTCTGCTGCACCACGACGGGAACTCTGGTGAATGCTCCTTAATCACTATTATTATCTTTTAAGTATCTATGAAATCTAGAAGGAATAGAACTTTGCTAGATAGTTTATAGTGTCTTAGGATAATAGAATTCTGTTGCCAAGAAGACCTTGGAGATCATTTAATTGGTTTTTAGCAACACACACTAGCTGTTTATCTTCGGACACATCTTTAAGTCTCTCCACATTTGAGTTTCTGCTTTGTGCTGCACTGGATACAGTGGGGATATATAGAAAGAATAGATGGCATCATCCTTGTTCTCAAGAGGAAGCGATATAATGACTCACAGTGGTGTGTCGGAATTATTTGCTAAAATTTCAGGAATGTTGTAAACCATCGATAGCTTATGGTAAGAGTATTTACACTAAAGAAACTAGCAAAAGCTACAAATCAGTTCTGGTATTTTTAGGTGCTGTTTGTTAAACATTTACCTGCACACCTCTGTGCATTAGTAAATGATTATTTAAATATAGGGCAAGTGCCAAGTAGAGGAAAATTAGACATGAGTTTAATCAAGGGAATTTCCCTAAAGTTGATGAGACTTAAACTAAATTTTGAAATAGCTAAGGGTCATGAATTGTCAGAGAAGACAGGGAAAGGCATTTGATAGATAATAATTCTGAACTGTTCTGATCCACCTCTTCCAAGAAGCCTTCCCTGACTCTTCATCCCTCACTAATTTTCCTTTTCTCTAAACTCCTTCAAAACTTACACTACTCAGTCATGAAGTACAAATGATATATGTTACCTTGATTTTATTAATTGTTTTAAATGTATTAGTCTTGTCAATCTAGGCAGATTATAAGGTTGTTGAAGCAAAGGACTGTATATTAGGCCAGGCTTCTCAAAGTGTGGTCTACAAATTCCTGGAGGTCTCTGAGACCCTTTTAGGGAGTCTAAGTGATCAAACTATTTTTATAATAATATTAAGACATTATTTGTTGTTTTTACCACATTGACATTTGCCATGACAGTACAAAAGCAGCAGTGGACGAAACTGCTGGCACGTTAGTGTGAATCAAAGCAGTGGCACCATCCTGTACTAGCGGTCATTAAATACTTCACCACACATTCTCAGGTTGTTTTTTTTAAAATCAGTCTTACTTAAGAATGGCTTTGAAAAAGCAGTAAAAATTGTTAATTTTTATTAAATCTCAACCCTTGAGTTCAGATCTTTTTAATATTCTGTGTGATGGAACGAGAAGAGCACATAAAGCACTTGTGCTATTGCCAAAGAATGATGTTCGTCTCGAGGAAAAGCACTTGTGTGATGTTTGAGGTGTGAGATCAAAGGGCCTCTTTTCACAGAACATCATTTTTACTTGAAAGGACGAGTGACAGACAAACTGTGGTTATTCAGACTTGGGTACTTGGCAGACATTTTCTCAAAAATGAACAGAGTGAGCCTGTCGCTTCAAGGAAAACAACTGACGGTATTTGTCACCAGAGATAAAATTTGAACTTTCAAGTGAAAATCAGAGTTTTGGAAAATGTGTATCTTCCACTGTAAACTTGACAGTTTTTCATAACTTTTCTAATGAGACCAGTAGTGATATTAACAATTGTGATCTTTTTTATATTGTGTAATGAAGTTTGTGCACATTTGAGGGCTCTACATGACTCAGTGTTTTCCAAATGACATGTTACAGGATCATGTATGAGTAAAAGATCCATTCAGATTGCACATAACCATGTTTCAACTAACTTTTAAGGAACTTGTTGAGTTTTGGTGTGGTCTCAAAGAAGAATATCCACAGGTATCTGAAAAGATTATTAAAATGCTCCTCCCTTGTCTAACTACATATCCATGTGCGACCAGATTACCTTTACATACATAATCAGAACACATCACAGCACACAGAATGCAGAGGGAGATGCGAGAATCCAGCTATCTTCGACTAAGTCAGTCATTACTGAGATTTGTAAAAATGTAAAGCAAGCCCACTATTATCACTAAATTATTTTTTATTTTGGAAAATGTTGTTTTTCATAAAATATATTAATGTGTAATGGATTCTTGTAACTTTAAGTGAATTAATAAATATTTTTCTCATTTCTACTTTCTAATACTATAAATATCTATGAGTATAACATATGAGCAGAATTTCTTAGTGGTCCTCAATAATTTTAAAAGTGTAAAGGTGGAAGTTTCTGTCATGGCTCAACAGAAACGAATCCGACTAGGAACCATGAGGTTGAAGGTTCAATCCCTAGCCTTGCTCAGTGAGTTAAGGATCCAGCGTTGCTGTGAGCTGTGGTATAGGTCACAGACTCGGCTCAGATCTGGCATTGCTGTGGCTGTTTTGTAGGCCAGCAGCAACAGCTCCAGTTAGACCCCTAGCCTGGGAACCTCCATATGCTGCGGGTGCGGCCCTAAAAGGACAAGAGACCAAAAGAAAAAGAAAAGAAAGAGTGTAAAGATGTCCCAAGACACAAAAATATAAGAACAGCTATCTTAGATTATTTTGGTACCCATCTTCCTTATAGTACCTTATATAACACTGTATGTTACACACCTGCCAGTGTGCTCCCCCTCATTGGGCACCTAGCAAATTTGAGAAAGAGACTATTAATGAAACTGAAATATTATGTGGGCCTTGATCTCAGCCCATACTTGATCATAAAGTAACTGGAAGCTTAACCAGGATCATGGTATCTAGCCTTCTTTGAAACTTCTCAATCCTGTGGCAGGTACTTAAGATAAGCTCTCACAGCACCAGCCATAGGTATCAGTTTGGTGTTCGATTCCAGCAAAGAGCATCTGTCCTTTTTTTTTTTTTTTTTTATCTTTTTTTGCATTTTTCTAGGGCTGCACTCACAGCATATGGAGGTTCCCAGGCTAGGGGTCAAATCAGAGCTACAGCTGCCAGCCTACGGCACAGCCACAGCAACGCCAGATCTGAGCCGAGTCGGCGACCTACACCACCGTTCACGGCAATGCAAGATCCTTAACCCACTAAGCAAGGCCAGGGATCGAACCCTCAACCTCATGGTTCCTAGTCAGATTCGTTAGCCACTGAGCCACAACGGGAACTCCTGTCTGTTTGTTCTTTTGAACTTTTTTTCCTCCTCTAGGTCTCTAACCGGAATCTTGTCCTAGGTGAGGCATCATGTCACAGTTCAAGCTTCTAAGGCCTCAAGAGGAAGTCACATTATAGTCAAGGCACTATAACAAAAACCTTACTGAGGAGTTCCCGTCATGGCACAGTGGTTAACAAATCTGACTAGGAACCATGAGGTTGCGGGTTCCATCCCTGGCCTCGCTCAATGGGTTAGGGATCCGGCGTTGCCGTGAGCTGTGGTGTAGGTCACAGACACAGCTCAGATCCCTCGTTGCTGTGGCTGTGGCATAGGCCAGTGGCCACAGCTCCGATTCGATCCCTAGCCTGGGAACCTCCATATGCCGATGGAAGCGGCCCTAGAAAAGGCAAAAAGACCAAAAAAAAAAAAAAACGCTTACTGAAACAAATTTTTCCAAGTCCCACTCTATGACCCACTTATTTCAACCAATATTTAATAAAAACAAAACCATTAGAATAGCCTTAGAGTGCCTTTTTTTTTTTTTTTTTTTTTTTGGTCTCTTTTCGAGGGCCGCACCCGCGGCATATGGAGATTCCCAGGCCAGGGGTCTAATTGGAGGTGTAGCCACTGGCCTACACCAGAGCCACAACAACACCAGATCCAAGCCATGTCTGCACAGCTCACAGCAACGCTGGATCCTTAACCCACTGAGCAAGGCCAGGGATCGAACCTGCAACCTCATGGTTCCTAGTCGGATTCGTTTCCGCTGAGCCACGACGGGAACTCCTAGAGTGCCTTTTTAAAGAATTTGAGATAATGTATAAAATCCTAACCAAATGACTCAATCATTATTAAATGATGTTTAGCTAATACCTCTGTCCACAAAACATTTGAAGCTTCTCCTCAGAGCTCTTCCCCTCTCCTTGATGTTGAGGCTACTAGCAGTAAGGTGTACTGTTTCTTTCCCTGAAGGAGTGCTCAGATTGCCGACCTACAACAGAAGCTGCTAGACGCAGAAAGTGAAGATAGGCCAAAACACCGCTGGGAGAATATTGCTACCATTCTGGAAGCCAAGTGTGCCCTGAAATATTTAATTGGAGAGGTAAACATCTCTCTTTATGTCAGTGATTAGGAGTCTGGCTTGGTGGGTGAAATAAGACGTTAGCCTAGAATACCGTTGTAGTATTATTGCCACTGATCGTGGTAGATACCACAATGACACTAACATTAGAAAAACAGTTTTATGGGTAAAGGTTTGTGTGAACAAGTACAGGCCAGTCACTTAGAAAAATACATGACTTGCAAGTTGATACTCATGCCTGGCATATAGCAGGTGCTCAATAAATATTCGCTGTTATTATGAAAAGATCAGGATGCCATAGTAGACCACTGGTCAAATGTAAAATGTTATACTGTACTACTTTTTAAAATACCTATGAGATGTATTATATTCAAAAAGCTTAAGGTACATAATCTAGAAAACAAAATCTTTACTGACCTTAATGTATCATCTTCCATTGTCACAAGAGGAATTAAAATTTATCACCTCTGGTGATTGAGGCATTTTCACTTCAAGCAAGCATATAAACTCTGACTCTACAAGTCTGAGCAATGCTGTCCTTTGTACATTTTTGTGTTGGGTTAGCAGATTTATCATACTAAGGAAATCCTGATTAGACTTGTGAACACTGGTATATATGATATTCACCATCTGGAAGAGTAGACAATATCAAACTAGGCCAGGAGTTCCCGTCGTGGCGCAGTGGTTAACAAATCCGACTAGGAACCATGAGGTTGCGGGTTTGATCCCTGGCCTCGCTCAGTGGGTTGATGATCCAGTGTTGCTGTGAGCTGTGGTGTGGGTTGCAGACACGGCTCGGATCCTGCGTTGCTGTGGCTCTGGTGTAGGCTGGCAGCTACAGCTCCGATTCGACCCCTAGCCTGGGAACCTCCATATGCCGCAGGAGCAGCCCAAGAAATGGCAAAAAAAGACAAAAAATAAAAAATTTTTAAAAATAAAATAAAACTAGGCCAGCATAGGATATCAATCTAGCCTGAAAAGCCAGAGCTACAGTCTCAGCTAATGTGTCTACAAGTTCCAACATGTGAATGCAGACATTCTAAAATGGGACATAATAGCTGTAAGGGTGTGTCCTATAGATTCCTCTTTAAAATTAAAGAAGAACTTCTTAAATATCAGAATTTGGAGTTGTTATACACTGTTTGCATTTATTCTTGCTTTGAGTTAGAGCAAGAGATTAAAAATGACCTTAGCGGTCTTCTAGCTCTAAGGTATCTATCTCAACAGATATCTGGGCTCTTGGCTTAGGTAGTGTTGTTACTATTCAATGGTAGAATCCATATGACCTGAAAAAATAAGAATGGACTTGGACATGGAGGAACTTTTCTCAGTCTGTTTCAAGAAAGCTGCCATTTTCCCGCCTAGTGAATGGAAAGATGTGGCCATTCTCCAAATAAACTGATCTTTTATCCCTTCCAGCTGGTCTCCTCCAAAATACAGGTCAGCAAGCTTGAAAGCAGTCTGAAACAGAACAAGGCCAGCTGTGCTGACATGCAGAAGATGTTGTTTGAGGAACGAAATCATTTTGCTGAGATAGAGGCAGAGTTACAGGCAGAACTGGTGAGAGTGGAGCAGAAGCACCAAGAGAAGGTAAACTGGCAAGCCAAAAAGCTATACTGAGGAACAACCTAGCATTGCTTTTTGTTGTTAGTTTAAAAATAGAAATAATAATAATAATAGAGGGTATGAGGTTTCCTTCAAAAGGTCATGTAGTCTTTTCCAATTATTGCAAATAGGAAACCAGAAACAGAGAAACATTACTTATCTAAGTTTACAAATGCTGGTGACAATGGCTTTTAGCCTCCAGCTTTAATACCAAGATGAACATGCTGATAACTTTATGGTTGTGCTTATTATTTCAAGCCATGAGAACAAAAGAGAACAATTTGAAATCACAAATCACAAATCACTGGATTGAACTAAACCAGAATTCCTTTTTCCTCTTATTCCTTTGGTACCATTGGGTTGTATCTTTCCCTAGGTGCTGTACCTCCTCAGCCAGCTGCAACAAAGCCAAATGACAGAGAAGCAGCTAGAGGAGTCAGTCAGCGAAAAGGAACAACAGCTACTGAGCACCCTAAAGTGTCAGGTATGGAGATGAGGCAAAGGTTTCCAGAGATGGGGTCTCCAGGCCTGCGAATCCTGTCTGATTTCGACCCTTGTACTTGCAGCAAACAGTAATTACCTACTGGAAAGAAGGTTTATAATGGTAGCCTCTGTTGTCTTGTTAGCCTTATTTGATCCGTTTAGGGGCGTTTAGGATGTAGCCACACATAGAATAACCTCTGTTTTGGTACAGAAATGACAGTACCTACTCCACACCAGACTTTGAGACCTCCTGGTTCTTTGCCTCAACCCTGAGCTCTGAAGAGTTGAGAAAGTTAAGTCATCTCGGGCATTTAGCTGTCTCTTCTATGCCTGTTCTGAGTTGAGGCCTGACCTATTTGTAAAATGCCTGGGGTCTGCCTTTCTTCCAGAGGCTGGGAACACCACACCCTTTAGTAGCATGTTGGAGCACTCTTTTATCCAACTTAGAATCTTTTTCCTGAACTACCAGTTTCAAGGTTTCCTTGGCACCTCCCATCAAAACATAACCAAACTTGTTAAGGTCATATGCATGAATCTAATTCTCTTAAGTGCCAGGAAGTTTAATCAGGCTTATTAGTGTAGCAAAAATCTGCCTAGTCAGTGTTGAGAAGGGTGGACAAAAACATCTGTAGACTTCAAAGAAGCAGTTGACTCTCTGGGTGGGTTTCTTTATTAGCATCCTGATGTGAATAAGAGGATATAAGACTAGAAAATAGAACATAATGAGGAAGGCGTGTAAGGCAGAGCCCATGGCTCCTATGAGTTCAGTCATGGCTGCTTGGGAGCATTGGAATAGAGGTAGCATTCAGGACACCTAGGAATTGGTGAGGATCAAGCATTTTTCTGGGTGCCAATGCCTGCTGTGCAAAAACCATCTGCTGCCAGCAACTTGGCAGTAGGATGTTTTCATCTCTGTGAGTTGTTTGGTAACCCGCATGTAGTGCCCAAAATAACCCCACCTATCACTGCACTATCTGGAAATAGGACGAAGAACTTGAGAAAATGCGGGAAGTGTGTGAGCAAAATCAGCAGCTTCTCCGAGAGAACGAAATCATGAAGCAGGTAGTACAGCTTCTCAACCATTTAATAATTCCTGGGCGATCTTATTATAACTGAGGCCTGCTCTTGGGAACAACCCCAAGTATAAAGACAGCCTGATTTTATGAGGTCTACATCTAATTTCCTTGTGATATAGTCAAGTGCATTTCAAATGGTATAAACACATTTTTTTAACTTTGCTCCTTTCTGAATCTAATGCTGAACTTATAAAGTGGGAATCCTTCAACCTATTTTACTCTTACCCTGCCTCACTTTACTATGGCTTAAAATTATGCTAATTTAGGAATCTTTATGTTTTAGCCATGAACACTCTCAGAAGCTGCCCTGCAATGTACACTTTGTCTCTTCTTTTCAAATAGAAACTGAACCTCCTCCAAGTAGCCAGCAAACAGAAATCTCATCTCCCTAAGGATACCGTTCTATCTCCAGACTCTTCTTTCGAGTATATCCCACCTAAGGTAAACTGCTCAGTGCCTGTGATAGCTTCTTATAGCCAAGGTTTGGGGTGAGTGTGCTAAAACTGCCTTTTAGAAGAGGTTGAGAGTTAAAATTCCCAAATTCCAGCACCTCAATTTTCCTTGGAGTCCCGGATAAAACTGCAGTACAATCTTGAGGAAAATAGGCATTCTCCCTACCTAGAAGGCTGACTTTGGGCCATGTACAGGCGTTATGTAACACAGCTGAGGAGGAGGAAGAAGAGGAGCATGAGAAAAGAGTGGTATTAGCCATGCTTCCAAAGATACTTATCTCATAAGTCCTTCCTTCCTCCCTCAGATTGCTCAGCCTCTGTCCCTTCACTTTCTCTCCCCGTCAAAGACTCAGTCAAGCCAAGGGCTAAAGCAGAATTTCCTCTGATTGGTAAAGCCAATGGGGTATATTTGAGGGGGTCTGAAATCTCTGCTCTAAGAATATGGCTGGCAACAGCTATAAGTATTGTTGTTGTTGTTGTTTTTATTGTTAAATAATCATTCCAAACTTTTTTTCTTAGCCCAAGCCTTCCCGTTTTAAAGAAAAGTTCCTGGAGCAAAGCATGGACATTGAAGATCTAAAATATAGTTCAGAATATTCTGTGAATGAGCCTGAGGACAGTGATAGTGATGGTGGCAATGAGGATGATGAGGAATGGAAGCCAACAACATTAGTTAAGATGTCCAAGAAGAACGTCCAAGGGGTAGGAGGCAGCTCTCTTTCAGGGGTTCTAGTCATTAGTCTTCACTGCCAATGGGAATATGCCAGCCCCAGACCTGTACCTCAGTCCTTCTATCCCATTTGGAGTTATTGGCTCCACTGAAGGGTGCTTGTGAGGCTAGCTCTGTGTAGAACATGGGGCTACTTGAGAGGGCTCAAGTATATGAGGGCTCTCTAAATGTTTTCAGGTTCTTACCAGTCTAAACAGGTAGTAGCGCTCTATACCATTTCATTGAAACTGGTTCCAGTGTGGTCATAATAATCCTTCACATTTTTATAGCACTTTACAGTTTGTAAACTATTCTCATATATGTTACTTCTTTTCATTGTCACAAAAAATTCCAGTGAGGTGTTGTTTATTATTTGTATTTTACAGATGGGTCTGAGACCCATGGAAGGGAAATAACCTTGCCCAAGGTCATTAAACCAAATGACAGTCAGGACTTGAAACCAAATATTCTGACTCCACGTCTGATTTGTTTCTACCACCTCATGGTCATCAGTAAAAATTGCAGACCAGAAGCTGAGTGGGAACTTTAAGATCGAACATACCAAGTTAAGGCTAGTTAGGAACAATCTGACTTTGAAGGATGCTTTATTTACTTACGTAATGATAGTCCTACATAATGATCAAACTTAGATGTTTTATGTTCAAACATTAACTTTCCCGGCACTACAGTTCACCACTACCCCAACTGTGCCCTGCAGCCACATTCTACTTAAAGAGAACAACTCACAAAATACCCTAGCTGGATTCTTGGAAAGTTACTTGATTTTATTAGCTGATAGTGCACTACATGGGGAACTGAGCCTTGTAAAGCCACAACACCAGAGAGAAGCAAGTCATGAGAAAGAGATAGTCACAGTGGCATTAAAGCATTTGGATAGTCATCAGGAATGCAGCATACCATGTGCTCTTAGTGGGACTAATGGCTCATCCTTACCTTCAGAGAGCTTATAATCTAATGGGGAAAACAAGGCAAAGAAATAGGAGCACATTATAGAACCTCAGCATATTCATCTCAGGGAGATGGACTGACTCTCATTCATTTACACAACAAACATTTATGGACTCTCTACTGTGGTTGAAGTAGAAAGCATGAGCTGAATGTCGATGAAAAGGTCAGCCAAAAATAGGAAGCAGAGGTAAGAAATACACACAGAGGAGTTGCAATCATGGCTCAGCGATTAATGAACCCGACTAATTTCCATGAGGATGCGGGTTCTATCCCTGCTCGGTGGGTTAAGGATCCAGCGTTGCTGTGAGCTGTGATGTATGTCGCAGACATGGCTCGGATCCCATGTTTCTGTGGCTGTGGCATAGGCCCATGGCTACAGCCCCAATTGGACCCCTATATGCCAGGAACCTCCATATGCCACGGATGCAGCCCTAAAAAGATAAAAGAAAAAAACACCATAGCATGTTTACAAATATTGTCATTTGTCCCCTTTGGCAGAAAAGAGGGAGCAGTTGTCTAGTAAATATAAGACTAGAGCTCAAGTGTCCTAATTCCCAGTCTGGTATTCTTTATGTTACAATTTTCACCAGATCTTATCATTCTGAGATATAATGTAAAACTAAAATCAATACTAAAAGAATTATGGACTGTAGGAGTCCCCACTGTGGCGCAGTGGGATCAGCAGCATCTCTGGAACCCTGGGATACATGTTCAATCCCCAAACCCAGCACAGTGGGTTAAGGATCTGGCATTGCCAAAACTGTGGCTAGGGCCTGATCCCTGGCCTGGGAACTCCATTTGACGCGGGACAGCCAAAAAAAAGAAAGGAAGGAAAGAAAGAAAAGAAAGAGAAAAAGAATTAAAAATTCTTAATCCTCATTGCACATTAGAATCTCCAAGGGAGCTTTTAAACACATGGAGCCTGGGACCCCACCTCCAGATATTCTGATTTAATTAGTCTGAGGTGGGACCTGGTGCACCTGTTTTGAAAAGCTCCCCAGAAATTCCTTATGTGCAGCCAGGGGTTGAGAACCACTGGCTTAAAGGAACCCCAGAGGTCTTTCATCTCTACTTCCCACTCTATATAAAGAATCTCTATTATAGTGGTTCTCAACAATGGTGTTGGGACATACTGGGGAGTTGCTAGCAGTTGTGATACACACATATGTATACACACACACACACATATACATTCCACATACCTGATATTTAAGATTATGTCTGTGGCAAGATCCTGCTCCCTCCCTTATATTCTGATCTGCATTCTGGTGTGAGAGAAAATAGGATGAATTTATGGCTAGAGCATATGGCATTCACGTGACTACATCTGTCATGTAAGTAAGTCATGAGTGTTCTATAATACCACTACCAGGTGTTTAGCCTCTGGTTTCTTGAAAACAAGTAATCCAGTAGGGGGAAGTTCACAGTCTTACAGGGCAGCCCATTGTATTCCAGATAGCTATTAGAAAGTTGTTCTTGGTTGAGCTAAAAGTATGCTGTCCTATAAAACATCCCAATGAGTCTCGGCTATGTACAAGTCTAATTGTTCTTTGTTACAGCTCTCCAGATACCACTATCATTCTCTTATCCCTGTAGATAAACTAAAGACACATAGACAAGGTAATAGAGTGTTTTTGAAGCACATCAATAAATGTGTAAATTCTCAGAGAACTATACCCAGTCCATTGCAATCAATGGATCACTGTCACCCTGGTGAGATATCTCTAGGACATGTCATAGAACTCTATCTTTTGCTCTTATTCAAAGAAGCAAAGTTTTTGTTTTTGCTTTCATGTCTAATGTTGGCAAGGGTGACTAAGATGGGTATTCCTGTCTGTTGCTATTAGGAATGTAAATTGGTCTACCTTTCTGGAAAGCAACTTGAAAATACATATGAAAAGCCTTAAAATGTTTTTATCCTTTGGCCCAGTAATTATACATGTAGGTATTTATACTAAAGAAGTGGTCATCAGTATGGAAAAAAATTTACAAACTTTTTTGAGCAACAAATTGTGGATCAAGCACTGTTTCTAGGTGCTGAGGATACAATAAACCAAGACTAAGATCCTTGGCCTCATGAAACTGAAGACATTCTTATAGATACAGTGACCAGAAAAAAAAAAAACAAATGAAATAATTTTAGATGATGGTAAGAGATAAGAAGAATATATAGTCAAGTCGTAGAGAATGATGGCATAGGAAGAGGGTACTTTAGAAGAATGTGTGGGAGAGGCCTCTTTGAGGAGGAGATCTCAAGCTGAGATCTGAACAAAGTGAGGGAGCAAATCAGGAAAAATTCAGAACATTTCAAGAAAAACAAATAGTAAATGCAAAGGCCTCAGGTCAGAAGCGAGCTTGGCTTATCAAGGAGCAACTGAAAAGGCCAGTGTGGCTGGAGGATATTGAGAAATAGGAGAGTGTAGTACACAGTCAGGTCAGAGGGGTAGTCAGGGCCAGATGCCAAGGGCCTTGTCAATCAATCTTGGTAAGATGTGGATTGTACTTATGTACCAGTATGTTTGCTGTAACATGATTTATTACAGCACACAATTTCTTTCAAAACAATCTTAATATCTAACATTAGAGGACTGGTTTTAAGTAAATTGACATTTCTACATGATGAAATACTATGTACAACTGTTAAATATTAAAAATCATGGTTTTGATTTTCAGGTTTTGTAAAGTAATATATATTATTCTCAGGAAAAAACATGTCATAATGGTTTCTTTTACCTTCACAACTACAGAACAATGGTGATG
Source organism: Sus scrofa (assembly GCF_054392235.1). Classification (NCBI taxonomy): domain Eukaryota; kingdom Metazoa; phylum Chordata; class Mammalia; order Artiodactyla; family Suidae; genus Sus; species Sus scrofa. The sequence goes on from NC_139401.1 coordinate 66,449,610, forward strand.
GTTGGCATATGAAAGAGACTTGAGGACTTGAATTTAACTGTAAATGCAGTATGAATCACAAAGATATGACAAAGGGAAAAAAAGCTACTGTGATTCTAGGATTCACTAACAGAACTATTGAGTTCATAACAAGGGAGGTGTTTGTTTCAGTCTACTTCACAGTGGTCACACCACATTTAGAAAGTTCTCCTCACTTCTGGATGTCACAATTAAAAATGAACTTGGACAAGTTGGTGCATAGCCAAGGTGGTGAGGATTCTTGGAAACCATGTCATGTGGTGAATCATTAAGGGAGCTAGGTATATTTAGCTTTAAGAGGACTTGGACAGAGCGGGACTGGGGAGTGAAAATGGTGCTGAGTTTGAACATCTACGCTGTAAAAATGGGATTAAACTGATTCCATGTCATTCCAGATAGCAGATTTGGGTCCTGAGGTCAGAAGTTATATAGAAACTCTTATCATCTCAGGATAAATAGAGCTTTGGATAATAAGACCAGGAATATTAGAGAGGGGCTTTATAACATCAAATCAGGCTGAGGTCTCTTCTGACTAATCCATTCTGTGAGCTCTGCCACCTATGTTTGTTCCAAGCCAAACTCTCCCACTTTCTTCCACCGTTTCTCTTATAACATCACTTCCTATAATGCAGATCACTCACCCCTTTTTTGTTTAATGCCCTCTATTAAACATACTAGCGAACTCCTGAATGTGTGTGTAAGGAGACCTACTTATTGACGAAATGGGCTTAATACATGAAAAGCACTTGTAACAGTGCCTGGCACACATTAATGTCAGCTATTACTACTGCAGCCTCGTGGGTAAATGTGAACATGGCACTGTGAGGAGTATGGATGAATGGTGGCATGTTCACAGAGTGAAAATGAATGGAGCAGGAGCTCCATGCATCAACGGATAATAAGATACCATTTATGGTCGTTCCCGTCGTGGCTCAGCGGTTAGGGAACCCAACTAGCATCCATGAGGACGTGGGTTTGATCCCTGGCCTCACTCAGTGGGTTAAGGATCTGGTGTTGCCGTGAGCTGTAGTATAGATTGCAGACGCAGCTTAAATCCCACATTGCTGCAGCTGTGGCATAGACCGGCGGCTACGGTTCCAATTGGACCCCTAGCCTGGAAACCTCCACATGCTGCGGGTACAACCCTAAAAAACAAAAAACCATTTATATGTAAAGTTTAAAAGTGTGTAAGATAATTTCTTATATTTTTTAATAAAAACTCATATGTGGTTAAAAAAAAAAAGTATATGGGAATAATATGCACCTAATCCCAAGACACTGCCTCTGGGAGGGAGGGAGGTGAATGGGTAGACAGGAGGCTTCAGTTATATCTGTCTTTGACTCATCAAGGGGTAGTTGGGGACATGAGTGGGTTTTATTGTCTATACTTTTTATATGCCAAAAAATTAATGGCGTCCTAAAATAGGACACATTATTTCAAATGGTGTCTGACTGACCCCATTGCTCCCGTGATTTCTGAACTCCAGATTTCTGCCTGACAGACTTGCTTTTTGACAGCCATTTCACACTGTTGCTTGCTAGATACCTCAAATCCCTAGGCCCTTTTTGCACAAACTACTCTTAAGCCAGATATCCCCCACCTTATATTTATATGGCTGATTTTGGGGGAACCTAAATGCCAGGTTTACATTTATTCCATTATAGCTTTTCTGTCCACTTTCAGCCCATAATTCCAGCCTGTCAAAATATTTTGAATTGCAGTTCTGTTATCCTACATATTAGTCATCCTTCCAGCTTTGCGTCGTTGTTACAGCTGATAAATATGCCTACCTCATAGACTGGTTATGAGATTCAAATGAGGTTTTGAATTTCTATATATGAAAGTACTCAGAAAACTGTAAAGTGCTATACAAATTAAATAATCTTATTTCATATCATCAGTGATTTATTAAAATGTTGAATGATTAAACTGCAGGGGACAAAGCCCAGGCCGATGCTAGACAAATTGTCAAAATGTGAGTTGGATGAAAGTACAGCTTGGGTAGATCTAAAGATACTGAGCAACTATACTCAGTCCTTAAATATGCCTAACTCCACTACCATCCAGCTCACAGTTCTTCACTTTGGCCATAAATTCATCATGAGAATCTTTGTCAGTTGCCCTGTATTGTTAAGGTATCACTGCAGTCTGTCTTTCAAGTTATACTATCCCCAAAGTCTGGCATTACTTGTTCTTAAAAAAATCTATGGTGGGAGTTCCCATCATGGTGCAGCGGAAACAAATCCAACTGGGAACCGTGAGGTTGCAGGTTCGATCCCTGGCCTCGCTCAGTGGGTTAAGGATCCGGCGTTGCCATGAGCTGTGGTCTAGATCGCAGATGCGGCTTGGATCCCACGTTGCTGTGGCTGTGGTGTAGCCCGGCAGCTGTAGCTCTGATTAGACCCCCAGCCTGGGAACCTCCATATGCTGCGAGTGCAGCCCTAAAAAGAAAAAAACAAAACAAAACCTATGGTGGTTCTTGGTGATCATTGTTTCACTAAAAAAGAGAGGACTGAGGAGACAGACACTTAGTAAAGTTCATGGTACTTTCCATTTTATCTAGAATGGCTTGCAAGTGAAGGGAAGATACTTCAGACTTTTCAGTAATGTATCTTTCTACAAACCTGTTTTGCAGTGTTCGTGCAAGGGCTGGTGTGGGAACAAGCAGTGTGGGTGCAGGAGACAAAAGTCGGACTGTGGCATGCACTGCAGCTGTGACCCCACAAAGTGTAGGAACCGTCAGCAAGACAAGGTAGGGTCGGGGCTCTCACCCTTCACCATTCCTTCAGATCTTCCACCAGTTTCTGCCTTTTTCTTCTACCTTCCTTCCTGAAACCTGGAGTCTCCTACACAGTTCTTGCTAGCCTTTTTCCCTTTGCAAACAGAAAAAGACATTTCGCTTCTCAGTCCTTCTTCCTTGCTGCCAACCTGTCCACACAACCCCTTCAAAAACCACAGCCTTGGAAGTTCCCGTCATGGCACAGTTGTTAACAAATCCGACGAGGAACCATGAGGTTGCGGGTTTGATCCCTGGCCTCACTCAGTGCGTTAAGGATCTGGCATTGCCTTGAGCTGTGGTGTAGGTTGCAGACGTGGCTCAGATCTGGCATTGCTGTGGCTGTGGTGTAGGCTGGCGGCTGTAGCTCCAATTTGACTCCTAGCCTAGGAACCTCCATATGCCATGAGTGCGGCCCTGAAAGGACAAAAGACAAAAAAAAAAAAAAAAAGAAAAGAAAAAAAGAAACCACAGCCTTTGCCAGAAGATTCCCAGATGTGCATCTCCCCACCCCCAGCCTTGGCTGTAAAATTTTGTAGTTTCTAGGGCAAGAACAAGGAATAGGAAAACAAGCATTTACAGGCGTATAACCATGCAGGATCAAACTAGTCCAGAGGCTTAGCTGAAACTGTAAGGACCACGTGCTGAGGTAGCAGCTTCCAGGAAGGAAGTTAATCCTTCTGACATCTTGACACATTAGTTACTTAGACCTTTGCCATGGGAACCAGCTATTCCAAGGCTCTAGGAAAAGACCCACAGGAACTTGGTCTTTCTGATAGTCACTGTTAGGAGCCAAGTTAACTGTTGTTGTCCTCCTTATATTGCTCCCAAAAATAGCAAACTAGGGGAAACAAAATGTGTACTGAGAAGGGCAGCACCAGGCAGATCAGATCCCCAAACTTGACTTATGCCTAGCTCTGCCCACAGCAAAAGCTCATTCCTGCTGCTCTCTGTGGGAGACACAGTAATTCTAGCAAGACTAGTTCACTATGCATTTCTCGAACATCTACATGGGAGCAGCTTTTCCCTGGGTCTTCTATTAAAAAGATTTCTAAGATAGGTAGTCATTAGAGGACTGAAGTGACAAGTTAGAGGTCAGGCTAAGAACTATAGATGTAGCATTGTAGAAGGGCCTTTTTTTTTTGGCCGCACCCATAGCATGGGGAAGTTCCCGGGCCAGGAATCAAACCCGCACCACAGCAGCAGCAACCCAGGCTGCTGCAGTGATAACGCTGGATCCTTAACCCACCACATCACAAGGGGACTCCCTAGAAGGATCTTAAGGGTTCTCTATCCCCGTGGTTTTCTCAGTTGGGGTTCTAGAGTCCTGTAGTGGCTCCAGAGAAGTGCTTCTGGGCAGAGGAGTGTGGCCCAACTCAGACCCCATGCCAACCAAAGCAGCTTGCTCTTTGCTTGATTAGATATTGAGTTTCCTCTTAGAATTTCAGTTGTAAAACCACTGATCTAGTACAAATACTTCCATTTTACAGAGAAGGAAACTAAGGCCCAGAGATAAACTTGTAACTCGTTTATACAGCTGGTCATGGTGGCCAAGATTAGACCTCAGGCTTCCTGACTCTTAATCCAGTTCAGTTTCCATGACAACAGGCTATAATTCTAATCTAAACTCTACCACAGAGTCGCCTTGTTACCTAAGCAACTTCTCTCTCTTGGCCTCAGCTTCCTTCTCTGAAAGGAAGACTAATACAGGCAACACCCTGTGGAAATGCTAAAAAGGATAGTGCAGATTATAGATGGAAGAAAATTAATCAAAGAAGTGACCAAGGCTCCGCCTTGCTTGAAATGGTGCCACTCTGCTACCCAGCCATTTGGCTTCAGATGCTGCCATTGAGCATTATGACCTCCCTGAGCAGGGTCACCCTAAGACTTGCTTAGACTGACTGATGAGGCCCTCAGAGCTCTACGTCACTGGTTGAAGGGGAGCAGACTGATTTTGCAACTCCAGAAACTGACTTTCTAATATGCCCATCTGCTGGCTTCTCAGGAGAGCTTGGGCACTGTCGAGCGGACTCAGGATTCTGAAGGCTCCTTCAAACTGGAGGATCCCACAGAGGTGACTCCAGGATTGGCCTTCTTTAACCCTGTCTGTGCCACTCCCAACAGCAAGGTAAGTGGGCTAAGAAGGCAGATGTTTACAAATGTATTAGCTTCCATCTCTGCATTAGCGCTGATAGAGAGCTGTAAGAGAAAAGGAGGTAAAGGTACAGTCAGCTTGCTGGGAACTGGGAATCGGGCAGAGGCTAGAGTCTGATTTTCTCAACAGAGCAGTCTTGAGGGTCACCTCGTACCACGGGGAGTATGCTAAGCATTTGTAGGAGCTAGGCTGTGCTGAGCCTCTGTCTCTACCTCAGATCTAGTCATAGCTGTCTGTGCCCTTCCTAGATCCTGAAAGAGATGTGTGATGCAGAGCAGGTGCTATTAAAGAAGACGGCTTCAGCTGCCTCCTACCTTGGCCTCCCAGAGTCGAAACACATAGCAACAGAATCCCAAGAAAATAAAGCTCCAGGGAAGAAAAAGAAACGAGCTCTGGCCAGCAATACCAGCTTCTTCTCTGGCTGCTCCCCCATTGAAGAAGAGGCCCACTGAAGTTGGACTCATCATCTCTGCCCCCCGTCTGGCTTGGGAGAGGCTTTCCGGTTGCAGCCGGAAGGGGTTTTCTAATGACTCCTCTTGATTTCAGGTTTCTTGCTGTTGACAAAGGAATGGCATGTTACTGAGAGAGAGAGAGAACATTTGTTGGATGCTGGCAACTCAATCTCCGCCCTCCCCACCCCAGCCCCAGACTACTACTCTCCTCTCCAGAAGGGTGCTGAGCTACCTGCTGAAGAGAGAACCAGCTGACCTTCCTGGTGACTCATCAGGAAACAGTCCTCAGTACAATCTAGTTCTTTCTTATTCATGAGCAGTTAGAGCTATCTCCCAATGGGGACCAGGCCAAGGCTATCTTATCTCTAGGTTGTCTCAGCTTAATGGCAGAGCCTGGCCTAGGTTGGTGGCCTGGCAGATCCTTCACCCCACCTCTGGAATGAGGTTGGGATCTTTCCTGTCCTGACTTCTCTGGATTCTACCTTCAGTTGTCTCTCATGTTGCTGAGGTAAATGAAGTCTTTTTAAATGTTAATGTTAAGTAAATAAATAAATCTTAGTCCATCTGCTGTTTGGAAAGATTCTTCTGTGCTAGAGAGAGAAATATAATTCTAACTTGTGTTCCTTGGCCCCTGGAAACGCTATTCACGAGAGTCAGTGCAAGTACCCAAGCCTCACTGCCTTTTAGTAGCCCTCTGTCCCTGAGGGGAGTATGCAGCACCAAGTCGTGTGTCTTCATGTTGCTCTCTTACCTCAGGAAATCAGAATAATGCTAGCAAGGCCAGTGGCCTAACCTTCACTGTGGAGCCTGCCCAGTCTGGTCTCCACATTCAGGAGAAAGGAGCTGTATTTACTAAGTATCTCCGTGTGTTTGCCACAGTTTTACTTGCTCCCCACCAAAAATGTTCAAGGTGAATAAGTGCCCTTATTTTGCAGATGAGGAAACAGAGGTTAAGTCATTTCACTAAAGTCACAGAGTTACTGAATAATACAGCTAGGACTTGAATCCAGATCTGACACCACAGCCTCTTGTGTGACTCTAGAATGGCAGCAGTGTCTATTCCTAATGCCTTGCGGCCTGATTTGGCATCACCTGGGCATAGGAGCATACTGCTGCCCAGTCCCCAGCCAGCACAGCACTGGCTGCCTGCTTTCTCCTCTGAGAGGAAAGAGGAAGGGTATGTGCATAGCTTACTCCTCACTCTGCACCTGGGTTCTCCATCTCTGCTTAAGGTGAAGAGGGAGCCAGCCCTGGCCCTGCAGCCTTCTGGGGAGCTCACAAGCCCTGAGCTTCATATCCACATCCATTCCGAATCCCAGCCCCCACCCCCAAAAAAGCTCCCAAAGCTTCCCCCCAGAATTCAGCACACGAAAGCTAAGACTCCTCCAGAGTCCAACAGAGTCTGAGCAAAAGAAACCAAAGGACAACCTGCCTAGAGCGAAGCCTGCAGGATTCAGTGACCCGGCAGCCCTCACTGGCCTCCTGCCAGCAAGCAGCCCAGCTTCTCTTTGCATTTTAATGCGGAGGGAGCAAGGGAGCCTTTGCCATTGCCAACTAGAGCCCCTGGATACAATGGGAAGGCAGAGAAGGAGGGGGGCCAGCTCTTGGCATAAGAGAGCCAGTCTTCCTTCTTGCTGTTCCAAATCCAGTGCGTTTGGGGGGAGGGGTAGCCGAGCTTATCCCTAGAGAAGGCATCCTTTCCCACCAACACTTCGCTAGACTCCAGGCTTCATCAGGCAAAAGGTAGAGAGAGAAGATCAGTCAAGCCAGCCCCCAGTCCCTGGCCCACCCAGAGCCCTGTGCTCTAGTGCTAAGCCGACTCTACAATGTGCTGGCTATCCCTCTCCTGCTGTGTGGTTACAGCATCTTTTGTATGTGTTCATCTTCCAAAAGCCAGTGACCCTAACACTATACATTCCTCCAATGATGCTTGGAAAGAGACTGGATGCCTTGGGGTCAAGTCAGCGGGAATGATGCAAATTTAAGCACATCTTAAATGAGCATCTCCTTTCCAGGGTGATGCGGGGGGGGGGCGAAGGGGAGGGCTGCTAATGACACCCAGGCCTCACAGGGCCCATAGAGACCCCTGGTCCAGAAACAGTGAAACTGGAAGTGGCTTGCAACTCTGAGGTCTCTTCTAGATGCGCCTTGCAAAAGTCAAAGCAGGATCTCAAGAGGAAAGGGAAGCTGATGAGGCAAGGCTATCCTTCCAGGGAGCTTGAGTCTGGATGCTGGACTTACACACACACACACACACACACACACACACACACACACACACACACACACACTCCTTCCCAAGGGGCTGGCTGGGCCCCTTCTCACTGCCAAGTTGCATTGCAAAGTTGTGTGGTTACCTCCCCCCAGCTTCCCGCCCGCCCACCCGTGCCCTCAGCCCTCGCCTCCCTGAGCTGGGACAAAGCCTCAGAGAGGGGAACAGGAGGAGGGACAGAGAGATGGGGAAGGCTGCACAAAGGAATTCCTCACCCCAAGCCCCCTGACCGACAGCGAGTAAAGAAGCAGTTCTGCTCGCCCTCCCCCGTCCTCCCTCCCATCTTCCCACCCTGGCCGGGCATGGGCCAAAGAGTAGCTGCAGGCCTGGGGAGAGGACCCACATAGCCTCCTGTAGGTGGCAACAGTGCCACCTGTTTGACTGGTGGGGCTGAGCCAAGGACTGGAAGAGGGAGGAGGCAGACAACTCGGAGAAGAGCTGGGAAGCTGTGCAGTGCAGAGAGCAGAGCAGAGCTGCCGCTGAGAAAAGGTGTGAGGGTTCGGGAAGGCTGGGGGCCGCAGGCGGGAGTGGTGGGGCAGAGACCGGCTCCTCCCGGCAGGGACTGGGCCCAGGGACTGAGGAGCAGCCCTGGACAGCTTCCCTGTTGGGAGTTTTCTGTCTGCTCAGATCCTCATCCATCCCACAGATAGCTCCTGGAGGGAGGTGTGATCCTGGAAGGCTGTGTCTGGGTGTAGGGGCAGGACCCATGCTGACTGAGCCCCTGATTGCAGGCTGCTACCACCCAGTCCCAGCATGGGAAGAGGCAAGGGGCCTCCCTTTGGGTTGGCTTTTTCCTGGGAGGGAGTCTCAGGGAGAGGAGAGGTTTCCTTCCCAGCCCGACCCCCAGCTCTAGCCCCCCAACTTCATGCCCTACCCCAACCCTCCTTTTCTAAGGACAGCATAGGGTAAGAAGTGCAGTTTCAGGAGCAGCCACACCCTCTCTTCCAGGGGCCCAGCCACTGTGCACCCCAAGACCCCACAGCCTCCGGCGAGCCCAGATGACAAGGCAAGAGTCATGTTCCTCAGACCACACTCCCTTTGGGTGTATCCAGAGGCCCCTTTACATACCCTAAGCCACCTAGAAACCCATTTTACTGACAGCCACTAGTGGGTACACACATTCAAATGCTGCCACAAATCTCACATCCTCTTATGGAGAATCACAACCACACACCCAGCCTAGTTTGGGAATCAGTAAGCCATCTGGGTCTCAGCATGACCCCAAAGTGCAAGGTCCAGGGATCCCCTGCCCCAAGATAACCACACCCCCATACACACCTTTGCCCTGTATTTGTTGTACTTTCACCAAAGTGACCTCAGAGGGTGGGGCCCCTGAAAGGGGGAAGGCGGGAACTGGGTTCCTGGCTGGGGTGGGGGAGATGGCTGGGCAGGAAGGGACAGGACCTGAGGTGAAAGGGCTTAAATTTTCCAGGTATGTGCGCACAGGAAAAGGGTTCCTTCAGAAGGCAGGGAGTGACCCAGGCAACCTGTTCCCCCTCAAGGCTTCCCCTTATTGGTAGTGCCCCCCTGCCCCCTGGGAGGTGGAGACAGAGAATCTTTCAGGCTGGGGCCTTGTGATGTGTACAATCTCTGAATCCATAGCAACTGGCCAACTAGCCAGCCCTCCCTCAGCCCCAGGTCAGAACTGGTGCCTCTGCTTCAGGTTACTCCTTGGTTCCTGTGGTTGAAGAATGCATCTCAGAGCTACCTGAAGCTTGGCCAGATCTGCCCCAACTTGCTAAACCCTGTTTGCCCCACCCCAGGCACTTTCTCCAGAGTCCCCACCCCAGTCAAGCACTCCATCCCCAGATAGGGATGCTGTTAAAAGGGGAGGAGTTGGAGAGAGGGTGTGTATCCTGCCCTGAGGCTGGACCTCCTGGGTGTCTAACTGACTTTCCAGGTATGCAGAAGTAAGGGAAAGAAAGACCCCGGAAACTGTCTCCTTTGCTTAACTCCTCGTCCAATCTGGCACTTGGGCCTGCCCTGTGACCTCTGTTGCCAAGCAGCAGCCCAGGCCTCTGCTCCTCCCCCCCCCAACCCCGGGCTCCTCAAATATCCTGAAAGGGAGGCTGGGATCTGTCTTCTGTCAGGATCCCTGATAGCCAAGTGTCCCTTCATTTAGACCCTCACCATGGCCGAGTCCCGCGGCTGCTGCTCTGTCTGGGCCCGCTGCCTCCACTGTCTGTATAGCTGCCACTGGAGGAAATGCCCCAAAGACAAGATACAAACCAACAAGGTGAAGTATGGGTGGGGTGGGGATGGTGGATGGAAGTCCAAGGCAGAGATCCCTGGGAAGGGATAAAAAGACCAGATGTGTTCAGAGGCAGGGGTGGGGAAAGAGAGAAAGAGGCTTTCTCTCCCCAGGAGGAAGCTCCCCTCAAATACAGGAAGAGCTGCCCACAGAGCAGAGCAGCCCCAGGCTTGGCAGGAAGCCCCCCTGAGCTGCCATCCGTTGCAGATTCAGCCGAAGTGAAGATCCGGCTATGAGCTTCTCTCCTGCCTCTTTGCAGTGCGAATGCATCTGGTTCGGCCTGCTCTTCCTCACCTTCCTCCTTTCCCTGGGCTGGCTGTACATCGGGCTCATCCTTCTCAATGACCTGCACAACTTCAATGAGTATGTCACAGACTCGCTTCCTCGGCAGACATGTCAACCTACTCCCCACCCTGGGACCCCTTGGGTGCTCAGTCATGCCCAGCCCTGGCCAGCTCTCCCCCATCCAGCCTCCCTTGAAAATCCCTCCATGAAGTCTCTCCAGTCCTTGGAGCCCCTGACCCCATGAAGGACTTCCCCTCACTCCCTTCCAGCCCTGGATCCACCCAGTCCAATTTCCCTCAGGCCACTATTACCACCCTTCCTCTACTCAGACGCCTCCCTCTCTCCTCCCACAGATTCCTGTTCCAGCACTGGGGACACTGGATGGACTGGTCCCCAGCATTCCTGCTGGTCATCTCTCTCCTGGTCACGTATGCATCTGTGCTCTTGGTGGGTCCGGGGGCAGCTGCCCTAACTCCCCAACAGCCCTTCTTCCTTCCTGCTCAGCTCTACCCTCTCACCTGGGCCACCAAGGGGAGGGTTGGAGGGAGGCGTTGGCCTGCATAGCCCATTCAGTGACCCCTCTTGGCACCTTATGACTCCTACCACCTCTGCCCCCAGCTCCTGGCCCTGCTCCTGTGGCTCTGTGGCCAGCCTCTGCATCTGCACCCCGTCCACAAGGTAGAGTCTGAACGGGAGTGAGCAGGAGAAGGGCACCCTGGGCCCAGTGCTTGGCCAACTATTCTATTCCCAGGCACAGCTCAGGACCTAAAGCCCAGATTGAGTGTGTGTTGAGTGAAAGGAGGACAGTAGATGAATCAGGGGAAGGTTACAGCCCTGTTTTCATAGAGTGAGGGGCAGCCTCGGTAGCCAGGAGCCCAGGTTGACAGAGAGAGCCCCGCCCATCCATGGCCCTCTAGGTGCTGCTGCTCCTCATTATACTTCTCGTGGCTGCTGGTCTTGTGGGACTGGAGGTCCAATGGCGGCAAGAGTGGCATAGCTTACGTCTGTCACTGCAGGTGAGTCACTGGGGGGAACCTTCGCCTGTGGCCAACCCCCGGACACAGCTTGCTCCCTAGTGCCCCAAGAGGCCAGGTAGTTCTCAACTCCAAAAGTCAGGTCCCAGGAGGAAAGGGGGAGGGGTTCGAGGGAGAAGAGCCCTCTTCACCAGCTCTTGTCCACAGGCCACAGCCCCATTCCTTCATATTGGAGCAGTTGCTGGCATCACCCTCCTGGCCTGGCCTGTGGCTGATACCTTCTACCGTATCCACCAAAGAGGTGACAACTCCACCCTTCCACACGACCTTGTTGACCATCACTGCTTCTGCCCCCTGCCACCCCGTTTCCTGCACCTGCACTCTGCTTTCTGCCCCCAACACCCACCACTGTTCTTTCCCCATAGCCTGCCACCCAACTCCCCGCTCCCCCACAGGTCCCAAGTTTCTACTACTGCTCCTATTTTTCGGAGTTTCCCTGGCCATCTACCTGGTGCCCCTCTGCATCTCCTCAGCCTGTATCATGGAACCCAAAGACTTACCTCCCAAGCCTGAGCTGATGGGACACCGAGGGGCCCCCATGGTGAGTGTTTGGCAGAATGCTGGCAGGGCAGGGAGGGTCTGCTCCTCCAGGCTGCTTTGGCCAGGCCTGTGGGTTCCCAGGCTCCCACACTTCCTGGCTACCTCCTCACCTTTCCCAGCTGGCCCCCGAGAACACCCTGATGTCCCTGCGGAAAACAGCTGAATGTGGAGCTGTTGTATTTGAGACCGATGTGATGATCAGGTGAGGGAACCCGGGCCCCGCCTCCACCCGAGGGACACAGCAAGGGAGCTCCAGACGTAATGGCCAGCCCCAGAGCTTGGCCCGCGCTGACACCTCTTGTGCCTTCAGCTCCGATGGGATTCCCTTCCTCATGCATGATGAGCGCCTGACCAGGACCACAGATGTGGTCTCTGTGTTCCCAGACCGAGTCAACAACCACAGCAGCGACTTCTCCTGGGCTGAACTGAAGAGACTCAATGCCGGGTCCTGGTTCCTACAGGTGAGGACAGCCTTCCTTCCAGAAGAGGCAGCCACATGCAGGGGCACTTGGGGGCAGAGTTCATTCATTGATAAGCGTCTGCTGAGCCCTGTGCTGGGTGATAGGTGTACAGTCTCTGCCCTCAAGTCATTCCCTCCTAGGAAGGAAGAGAGCCTAGGCAATGGGCTATCAAACCTCAAGGGGAAACAAGGTCTTTCCTGGGTAGAGAGGAGAGAGAGGTCACTGTTGGGCAGGGTGGGTGTAGGAGAGGCTCAGGAGTGGTTTCACAGGCAAGGACGCCTGAGCAGCATATGAAATGAGAGTGCTTTTAAAGATGGGCAAGGCAGGGAACAAGAATTCTGGTCAGAGGGAAGAGTGTGTGTAAAGCCTGAAGTACGAAGAAGTGTTTCCAGGGAACAAAAAGTGACTCCATGAGAACAGACTTGCAGTTGCCAAGGGGGAAGGGGAGGGAGTGGAATGGACTGGGAATTTGGGGTTGATAGATGCAAGCTATTGCCTTTGGAATGGATAAGCAACGAGATCCTGCTATATATAGCACTGGGAACTATATCTAGTCACTTGTGATGGAGGATGACAATGTGAGGAAAAGAATGTATATATGTGTGTGTGACTGGGTCACCTTGCTGTACAGTAGAAAATTGACAGAACACTGTAAACCAGCTATACTGGAAAAAATGGAAATCATTTAAAATGAAAAATAAATAAATAAGGTAAAACAGAAAAAAAAGTAGCTCCATGCAAGTGTGAGATAAAATGCGTGGGATTCATGGGAGATGAGATTGGCAAAGGGAGTAGAGGCTTGGTCTCCAGGGCTTTGAATGCCAAGCCCAGAAGTGTGGACTTCAATCCAGCAGATGATGGAAAATATTTAAAAGGACATGATTTTTTATTTCCTCTTTTCTTGATTACCAAAGTAATACAAGTTCCCTGTCAAAACAGAAAAAGGTAAAACAGGAGTTCCCTGGTAGCCTAGTGGGTTAAGGATCTGGCGGTGTCACTGCCATGGTTCTGGTTACAGCTGTGGCGTAGGTTCAATCCCTGGCCCGAGAACTTCTGCATGCTGTGGGTGTAGACAAAAAAAAAAAAAAAAAAAAAAAAGCAAAACATCAGAGAAATAACCTAAAATTGAAAAAGCTCCTCAGTTGGGTACACAGATTGAGTGATTAAGACATATGTCTGGGTTTGAATCTTGGCTTCACCACGCCCTAGCTGTGTGAGTCTAGGCAACATTCCCTAGGGTCTCTGTGCTTCATTTTTCTCATCTACAAGATGGGAATAATAACAGTACCTACCTTGTAGAAATATTGGAAGGATTAAATAAATTAATACACACATGAAGGGCTTCTAATGCTGCCGGCATGTAGTAAACACTTAATAAGTGTTAGATAGCTCACTTTTTCCATGTCAGTGATTAGGAGGTAAGGTCATTTGTTGATTGCAAAGGGAGGAGAAGAGAGTGGCAGATGTTCGGAAGAGCCACCAGGAGGAATGGGAGAAGGAGCAAATCAAGAACAAGTAAAAGGAGGGCTAAGTGGCACTGAGAGCAAAATATAGGACTACAATGCCAATAGCCCACATGTGTGCTCTGCACTCCACCCCCAAGTCTAGGAGTAGAGGAGGCAGACAGTTGTATAATTGAATCAGAGTTTGGGGTTTGTAGGGAAGGTGGAGCAGGAAAGGAGTTGAGGGGGACATGGAAAAGTAGATCAAGCTGTGGATGGGCCGTGGATAGGGGATAAAGGTGTGGCCAGAAATGGGCTGATGGATCAGGAGGAAAGCAAGGGATCAAGATCCCAGATGTGGGAGTTCCTGTTGTGGCTCAGTGGCTAACAACCCCTACTAGGATCCATGAGGATAAGGGTTTGATCCCTGGCCCCACTCAGTGGGTTAAGGATCCGGCGTAGCCATGAGCTGTGGTGTAGGTCGCAGACGCAGCTCAGATCCTGTGTTGCTGTGGCTGTGGCTGTGGCCCCACAGCTACAGCTCCGATTCAGCCCCTAGCCTGGGAACCTCCATATGCCGCAGGCGCGGCACTAAAAAAGACAAAAGACATTAAAAAAAAAATCCCAGATGTCTCCACAAGATAAAATAGAAAGTGTCGTGAGAGTGAGGAAGTTAGGAAACTGGGAGGGTAGAAGGTTAGGGTCAGAGTAAGGTGCCAGAGTGTCTTAGAAAAGGCCACAGTTTGGAGAAAGGAAAAACCCTGGCTCAGCAGTGGGCCAAAGCTGCACCAAATTGGTGAGGAGATGATGAGTGATGACAGTGATGATGGGGGGTTGGCCTGGAGGCGTCTCATCTTGAAATAATCTTCCTGTTCTTACAGAGGCAACCCTTCTGGGGGGCTAAGCCGCTGTCAGGCCCTGATCAGAAAGAGGCTGAGAATCAGACTGTGCCAACACTAGATGAGCTGCTGAAGGAAGCTGCAGTCCTCAACCTTTCCATCATGTTTGATCTCCGCCGCCCTCCACGAAACCACACATACCATGACGTTTTTGTGAACCAGACATTGGAGACTGTGCTGAATTCAGGGGTGCCCCAAGCCATGGTGATGTTGCCAGGACCCCAAGTATCCCATCTTGCCCCCTCGCCTGCCTTTTCTAGGCCATGGTGTTAATGCTGAGACTTCCATCCACCCTAGAGCCCCACCCCAGCTCATGTACCCCATCAAAGTTCTTCACCCCTGCCCCCACCCCTGAAAACCTCAGAGTTTCCCCAGCTTCACGCCCATCCTCCCTGAACCACAGGTCCTTTGGCTACCAGATGAAGATCGGGCTCATGTCCAGCAACAGGCCCCCCAAATGCGCCAGATATATGGACATCTGGGAGGCAACAGCACTGAGAGGCCCCAGTTTCTCAACCTCCCCTATCAAGACCTGCCACTGTTGGATATCAAGTGAGTGCCAGATAAAAGGAGGCAATGGGATCACATGAGGCTTAATGGTGAGGAGGAACCAATGCTGGGAGGGCAAAGGCCATTCATCATTCATTCAGATGACATTTATTGAACACCTAAGTGTCAGGAACTATTTATTGCAGGCTTTGGGTGTACTAGTGAAAGAGACAGACAGTAAACCACTGCACAAAATATGTGTATATTGGACGTTGATAAGAGATCTGAAGACAGGAGTTCCCACTGTAGCTCAGTGGTAACAAACCCGACTAGTATCCATGAGGACACGGGTTTGATCTCTGACCTTGCTCATTGAGTCAAGGATCCATTGTTGCTGTGAGCTTGGTTTAGGTCACAGACGCGGCTCAGATCCCACGCTGCTGTGGCTGTGGCCTGGCCCTGGGCTCCCTTCACACAGGCATAATGCCCAGAAGGCAGGAGGAGTTTTGCTCTCCTTGAAGCTGTGGCATAGGCTGGCAGCTGCAGCTCCAATTTGATCCCTAACCTGGGAATTTCCATATGCCTCGGGTGCATCCCTAAAATAAAAGCGCGAGAGAGATCTGAAGACAATAAAATGGGGAGATGTAGTAGAGATTGGGGTTGGGAGGGAGGGGCCACAGTAGGGAGAGTGGTTAAAGAGGTAGCATCTGGGCTGAGACCTGACAGGTCACAAAGAGGTAACAATGGGAAGAGTTACAGAAGAGCAGGAATAGCAGCCTTGTGAGCCAGGGGAAGGCAAGGCTGGAGAGGTAGGCAGGGGCCAAATTGGGTAGGATTTTGCAGGCCACTAGAAGCTTTTATTCTACAGCAGAGATAAGTGCAAGAGAAGATGGGTCCAGGGGCAAGAGAGAGCCCCAGATGTGAGCTGGGCCCCAGAAGCTGACTCATCCAGGAAATACGATAGACTTTAAAATATGCGATCACCAAGGTCTCTTATAATATCCCTGTAGTCAGATAGAAAAAAAAATGTAGCCTGAACGATAGCCTAGTTATCATAAGTATTCCAAGGGCCTTTCCCCAAGTTGTCACCATGAAGGAGACATGACATCAGGTTTGGCCCTCCCCTTAGTCTTGTCCTGGTCCACATCAACTGCTGATCATGTTTCCAAAAGGGGTGAGAATTGGTAATTAATACAATGATGGGGAAATGGAGGGCCTGAAAGATCTAAGCACGCTAAGATAATGGGCCAAATGTACCAAGATGAAATGCTCCAGAGAACAAGTAAAGACTTATATTTGGGGTGCAAAAGCAGCTCAACTGCAGAAAAACAAGAGAGGGAAACACTGGCATTGGTAGGAACATGTGTTGAAAAGACCAGGGCTTGGAGTTCTAGTTGTGGCTCAGCAGGTTAAGGACTCGACATTGTCTCTGTGAGGATGTGGGCTCGATCCATGGCCTTGCTCAGTGGGTAAAGGATCCAGCATTGCTGCAAGCTGCAGCATAGGTCGCAGGTGCAGCTCAGATCTGGTGCTGCTCTGGTGTGGCATAGGGTGGCAGCTGCAGCTCCAATTCGACCCCTAGTCTGGGAACTTTCATATGCCCTAAGTGGGCCAGGAAAAAAAAAAAAAAAACAAAAAACAGACCAGGGCTTTGATTGAACAGTGTGCAAAATGAATGAGTCATCAGCATCACATGACACTGCCAACAACTAGCCTGGCCCTGGGCTCCCTTCACACAGGCATAACGCCCAGAAGGCAGGAGTTTTGCTCTCCTTGAAACTGCTCCCAACCTACCTGGGATAGCATGTTCAGATGCAGGCTCCATACTTCCAAAAGAATGTTGCTAAATTAGAGTAAATCAGATTAGACAGGTTTGTGTGGTGAAGGGACCCCACCCCTGGCTAAAGTGACTGAGGCTTTTGGGTCTGGAGAAGAGAAGACTCAGGGGAAGGTGGTCACTGTTCCTCAGACCTCTGAAGGAAGGTCATGGGACCAAGAGGAGAGACACATTCGTGTGATCCCAGACAGCAAAGCTAGGTGGAATCCACCAGGTGACAGAGTTGATCAGGGGCTGCTATGCAAAGGCAGAATGGATGGCTCTGGGGCAGTGACACTGTAGATTCAGGCACAGAGAGGGGCTGCCACCCTCCCATGCCTCGGGCCTCATGATTCTGAATGTTCCCTATTTCTCTTTCCACCCTCCCCACCTCTCCACAGGGCACTGCACCAAGATAACGTCTCAGTGAACCTATTTGTAGTGAACAAGCCCTGGCTCTTCTCCCTACTCTGGTGTGCCGGGGTGGATTCAGTCACCACCAACGACTGCCAGCTGCTGCAGCAGATGCATTACCCCATCTGGCTTATTGTAAGGGCTTTGGGACTGTCACCCCTCCTCCTCTTTTCCCATCCCTGCTTCTCCTTAACCCTGGCCCTCTCTTCCGTACTTATCCACCCCCATACACACACACATACTACCTGTATATGCATATGGGTGGCCCTGGCCACTGACAAGGGCCTTTTTCTATTCCCACAGCCCCCGCAAACCTACCTAATGGTGTGGATTGTTACCAATTGTGTCTCTATCCTACTGCTTTTGTGGACTTTCCTCCTCCAACGGTGAGTGCTTTGTGCCTCAGCTTTCTGGGTCTTTATTCTCCCTAGGGTCCTGGTGATGGAGCTGATTCAGACTAATATATGCTGCCCGGGCCTTGGAGTTTGGTCTCTTTGGTTCCTTGAAGATTCTTAGGTCCTTCCTTATACACAAAATTGCCTTGAACCTGGGAAAGGCAGTTTGGGGGAACTCAAGTTCAAAAGGTCATACTTGGGGAGTTCCCTGGTGGCTCAGTGGGTTAAGGACCCGGCGTTATCACTGCTGTGGCATGGATAGGTTTGATCCCTGGCCCTGGAACTTCCACATACCATGGGGAAAAAAAGTCGTGTTTGAACCTGGCTGAACTCACAATGGGAAGCTTTTCTCCCTATAGGAGATGTGCTAAGGAGAGAGAACGAACTGGTAAGAACTTTCTCCCCTCAATTCATTTTTCTCCTCCTCTAGCCTTCCGCTCGCTCATTTCCTGTATGTCCCCCTCCTTTTCCTCTTCAGGCTTAGAAACAGCAGTGCTGCTCACCAGGATCAACAATTTCATAATGGAGTGAATCCCCTGCCCCGGGCCCATGCCAACCAGAATCTGTGGCCTGTGCGTTGGTCAACAGGAAGGAAGGAATGGCTGAGGTGGAATGTTGGTGGGGCTGGGCTGGGTTGAACTTTCCCAAAAGGAAGTTTTGAACTATGAGGGCCCTCTGCCCAGATGGTGGGCATGCCCCAAGCTTCCATGGAATCTGTTCCCCTTGGGGTTTTGACCTGAGGTGGTTAGGCAGACACCAAGTCATGAGAAGTTCCTCCCCAAACGAGACTAGAACAGAGGAAGGGACAAGGAGATTGCCCAGATAATGTTTCAGATCTGCGTGCATGCGTTCTTGTGCAGAAGGCACAGGGTGTCAGGGATGGGACAGCTTGGAACCATGACTGAAGGAGATGACAAAATGACCTTTCCTGGAGAACCATCAGATGATGGAGACATCGCCATTCACTGTCTCCCCTGACATAATGCAATTTATCTGCATTCCTGCCTAGAAGCTGGGGGCTAAAGAGCCCATCTAGCCATGTAATTCTGTGTCTACAGGTGGCCTCTTGCTGTGCACAGTCTTTTCTTCAAGACATTGATTCCTGAATCATATTGGTTAATGCTATTCAATGAATTTAATGCCTATTTGGCACAGTTTAATATTTTCAGCGCTGGAGCTGGGTTGAGGATGCACCTTCCATCTAGGGTTGCATATGACATGATACTGAGGGATCGTCATGGGGAGAATCGTGGGTTGGAGGTGTCAAGAGGACCACCCAGGGCAAAGAAGGGCTTCAAGTGAGAAGCAGGAGCGCAGCCTCCACTGGGGCGTTCCGGGCCGCTCAGGCACGCTGTGCAGAGTTGCGCTGTAGCTCCACCTTGCGGTCACCTGCCCCAAGAGGAGGGCCGCGCCGGTCTTCACCCGTGACGTATTTGTTGAATGCCACCTGTTTCCCGTGCCGGTTGGGGACCTGTGTCCTTGACTCTGGACCCCAAGGGCATGACCCGATTTGCACAAATTTTCGCTTTTCTGGGCCGCGCACAGGGTCTGGCCGCCAGGCCTACCTTCTCCTCGAGGAGCAAGTTCCCCGGTGTGTTTGCTGCACCTGAGTCCCCGGGCTAAACAGTTAAGGTTTACCGTCGTGGAGCGGATGTAGAGTCCTGTAGGGGCGGGGCTAAGGCAAACACGAGGACAGGAGGGGGCTCTGTGACTGACTCTTCAGTCTCCCACTGCACCCACATTTCGCCCCGGTTCATGTTTCCACACGAAGGGAAATAGAACCAAGAGTCTGATGAGGTCAAGAGGTTTGTCTCTCCTCTCTTGCCAGATTGGGACGCGGGGTGGCACCGGCACCTAGGGACAAGATCTTCCGGGGGGGGGGGGGGAGGTGCAGAGCTGCCCCGGGAACTACAATTCCCAGGATGGCCCTGTACACTTCCGGTCTCAGGATGGACCGAAGCGAGTTTGAATTTGTGTTCCCGCCCCCTCTTATTCCTGGACCCCGCCCCTTCCTTTCTCTCTCAGCCCCACCCCCGCCATGCACACACATGCACACATATTCACAGGCCGCCGTCCACCCCAACATACCTGGCCTGCAGCTGGCTCGGTGGGCGGGGGCACCGACGTGCGACGGACAGGGAGGCAGGAGGAGCGCCCGGAGCCCCCGCCGCGACCGCTGCCTGGTCCTGGTCTTCTCAGAGGTCCACGCCGCCTTGGACCACCTCTTCCACACACCACGTTTTCAAGCTGCATTTCCATAGTTTACCCCGTTCCCGATCCCGCCCCTCAGACCGACTGCCGGCCTCAGCTCTGGGGTGCCCAGCCTGTCAGGTACTGCCGGGCTCTCGCCTCTCAGCATGGATCTCCCCCCCGCCACCCTACCCCCACCCCCACCCCGCATCCCTATTCTTCTGTCCCCTCCCAGTCGCCCAGCCTTGCAGCCCTGCAGCCTCTTCCCCTCCCCTTCCGAGCTGACCCTGGCCACCTCCAGGGTCTCCAACCCCCTGCAGCTTCGACCTCTCAGCTCCCAGGCTCACAGCTGCAGTCCTCTAAGCTTCGAGTCCAGACTTTCGGCAAAATGCACCAAGTCCTTGCCCCTAGCCCCTAGCTTGAGCCTTGAGCCTGCCACCACGCATCCTTCCCCTCTTTCCAGGAGGACTGGACAGCTATGGCGCACTTAACCTCTGTGGGGGCCCTGGACTGGAGACTGAGAATGACAAAAATTTGAGGGCGGAGGGCCAAGGGGAGCTACTCATTGGGGTTCGGATGCAGTTGCTCTCCGTTATTTTTAGATGCTGACTCACAGCTTCTGGCATCCGGGTTTGGGGCTAGCAGGCTGGGCTAGGGGGCTATTAATAGAGCTGAAGCACAGCTCCGACCCAGTTCAGTTTAGAAGCATACCCGGAACAAGGAGCCTCGGCCTGCTAGGGTGCTCTGTGGAGATGTTCTGGACTGGGGCAATGGCTGAAAAAGGACCTCTCTGGCTGCCAGTACCTCAGCCTGGTATCTCTACCATGGAACTCTTGAGGGAAAACCCAGGAGGAAACTCTGGGCACAGCTCTCCCCTAAGCTTGCCATGGCTTGAGGCTCTGCCACAACGATGCTCCTACTGTACTATCTAAGAGTGAAGAGTCCCAAGTGGAGGGATTACTGTGCCCACGGCTTTGGCCTGCTTGGACCTACTTCTGGGTCAGAATGCTAGGTTACGGAGTTCCCGTCGTGGCGCAGTGGTTAACGAATCCGACTAGGAACCATGAGGTTGCGGGTTCGGTCCCTGCTCCTTGCTCAGTGGATTAACGATCCGGCGTTGCCGTGAGCTGTGGTGTAGGTCGCAGACGCGGCTCGGATCCCACGTTGCTGTGGCTCTGGCGTAGGCCGGTGGCTACAGCTCCGATTCAACCCCTAGCCTGGGAACCTCCATATGCCGCGGGAGCGGCCCAAGAAATAGCAACAACAGCAACAACAACAGCAACAGACAAAAAGACAAAAGACAAAAAAAAAAAAAAAAAGAATGCTAGGTTACTAAGAGGAAAAGCTGTGGATTTCTAGTTGCCAAAGGCCCTTGTAAGGATTGTGTGCCTCAGCATGGTCCTAACAGAGGGGGCACAGAGTGGAGAGAATTTGCCAGCCCC
Organism: Sus scrofa; assembly: GCF_054392235.1. Classification (NCBI taxonomy): domain Eukaryota; kingdom Metazoa; phylum Chordata; class Mammalia; order Artiodactyla; family Suidae; genus Sus; species Sus scrofa. The sequence continues at coordinate 66,470,942 of NC_139401.1, forward strand.
AATCCAGACATAGCCCTAGGAAGTTGCCAAACTGTTACCACCCTCCCATTCTTTCTGTTTCTTTCCCTCTTGTTGGGCTCTGTCCCTATTCACAGTAGTCAACAGACCTCAGGATCTCTCCCTACTCCATAGAGAAATCTAATTCCGGAAAGCCACGGAAAAACTTGTCTCCACCACTTGTCATTCCCATGATGCCCGCTTTATTTTAATGGGCTAAAGTAGGAGTTCCCTCAGCCATACATTGGGAATAGTAGGGAAATCTTGATACCTTATTAGACTAATCACCAAAATTATTTCCCCCTGCACCCAATGTGCTAGAATTCCCATCCACCAAGGATGCACACCCACAGCAATGCCCCTTACTTGCAAACCAGAAACTTTGGCCTTCAGCAACCCCAGTCTCTGGCTCCCAGGTAAAACTGGAGGGTGTTTGGGCTAGAGTGATTATTTCTCCACACAAAAAGATTGGGACCACCCAATGAAGCAGTATTTTCAAGAATGAGCCCAGATTATCAGACAGCAGCGGCCATCTGCCACTACCTCATCAGTTTGCTAAGGGTGCTGAAGAGGTGGTGGATGGGTGTGCAAATAGTCTGCCTGCTCCCAAATCCCTTCTCTGGCTCCTGGGTTGCTTCAGTGTCCAGGCAGGCCTCCCGGTTGCCTAGCAACCACTGCTGCCTTCCAGGGGGACCTTCTGCTGTTTTCCACCTGTAGGGGGCACCTGGCTCCCTGGGGCTACAGGCTGGAGCTCTAGCAGTTGAGAGGAGGTTCCAAGTGTCAAAGCATCTCAGGGTTACCGACCTGTTCCCAGGCTTGCCAACCGAATCAGTCCAGTGTGAGCAACAGAGAGCCTGTGGAGTGGGGAGAAGCTCGCTATGAATGTAAATGGATTTTATTCATTTCCATTTATGAAAATGAGAGAAGGAGAGAGAGACAGAAACAAACACCAGTCCATGGGGATGGTGTGTGGGGAAGGCAGTTTGACCCTCTCCATTCACTCCAGGCTTAGCAATGCTTATTGGTCCATCAGAGCTGTTCAGAGGCCCAGGCTGTAGGGGGCTTTTTTTCCTGAGCTACTTTTAAGATGTGGGAAGAGTCTAGCATGTGATAGTACTGACAATCTGCTGAGCATATAAAAGACTTTAAGGTTCTGGATTACCAGCCTCGCCTGGGCCTGGTCATGAAGGAAGATATTCATTCATTTATTCATTCAACAATAGTAATTAACCTTAATCCACCACATACTAGGTAATGTGCTAAATGCCTTACATTTAATCCTCACAAAAACTCTCTGATTATTTCCATTTCACAGATAAAGAAACTGAAGCTTGGAGTTCCCATCGTGGCGCAGTGCTTAGCGAATCCAACTAGGAACCATGAGGTTGCGGGTTCGGTCCCTGCCCTTGCTCAGTGGGTTAACCATCCGGCGTTGCCATGAGCTGTGGTGTAGGTTGCAGATGCGGCTCGGATCCCATGTTGCTGTGGCTCTGGCGTAGGCTGGCAGCTCCAGCTCCGATTCGACCCCTAGCCTGGGAACCTCCATATGCCGTGGGAGCGGCCCAAGAAATAGCAAAAAGACAAAAAAAAAAAAAAAAAAAAAAAGAAAGAAAGAAACTGAAGCTCAAAAAGTAAAGTAACTGCTAAGGTCACACAACTAGTGACTGGGTTTGATCCAAGTGAGCAACCACTGTGTTCCAGGGTGTAAGAATACAGAAAACAAGACACTTCTGCCTAATGAACACCTTAGTCACCCTTCAGGACCAAACAAAAAAAATGTCATCTCTTTTGTGAAATCTTTTTTTTTGTCTTTTTTTTTTTTTTTTTTTTTTTTTTTTTTTTTTTTTTTTTAGGACTGCACCCACAGCATATGGAGGTTCCCAGGCTAGGGGTCTAATCGGAGCTACAGCTGCCAGCCTATGCCACAGCCATAGCAACACCACAGCCAGAGCAACGCCAGATCCGAACCACGTCTGCCACCTACATCACAGCTCACGGCAATGACAGATCCTTAACCCATTGAGTGAGGCTAGGGATTGAAGGCGCGACCTCATGGTTCTTAGTCGGATTCATTTCCGCTGCACCATGACGGGAACTCCGGTGAAATTTTTCTTAAGCCCCTCGCCTCCTACAAATAGTTAATAGCTTTAGTTTTTGTATACCCCTGTGAAATGATCTGCTTCTATATTTCCATTTCTCTAACTTTGAGCACCTCAGAGACAAGGTCTGTCTACTATTCATTGGTACCTGGATGTCTGATAGACATCTCAAACTCAACATGTCAAAATCTGGACACCTGATCTTTTCCCCCCAAAGGACCCCTCCCCTAAAGCTGTCCTCATCTCAGTAGATGGAAGTTTCACCTTTCCAGTTGTCTGGCTAAAAAACCTTGGAACCACACCCCATATTCAGTCTGTCAGCAAATCCTGTCGACTCTCCCTTTGAAATACATCCAGAATCCAATCACTTCTCATCACCTCCAGTGCTACCACCCTGGTCCAAACCACCACCACCTCTCACCCAGATTACTGCAGTAGCCTCCTGACTGGTATCACAGCTTCGCCCTTGTCCCCTGTGGCTTATTCTCCTCACAGAAGCCAGAGTGATCCTGTCCAATGCAGGTCAGATCATGTCAGTTCTCCACACAAAACCCTCCAATCTCTCCCCATCTCTCTCAGCGCAAAGCCCAAATCCTTCAGTGGCCTTCAGGCCCTACATGATCTGGTCTCCTGCCAAATCTCTGATCTCATCTCCTAGTACTTCCCCCACCCCTCTGCTCCACCGAGCCGCGTCTGCAACCTACACCACAGCTCACGGCAACACTGGATCCTTAACCCACTGAGCAAGGCCAGGGATCGAACCCGCAACCTCATTGTTCCTAGTTGGATTCGTTAACCACTGCGCCACGACGGGAACTCCAGGTATACTTCTTATCCAGGACCTTTGTACTGGCTATTCCCTGGCTAGGTATACTCTTCTTCATGGCTCACATCCTCATCTCCCTCAAGTCTTTGTTCAAATGTCACCTTCTCAGTGAGCCTACCTTGACCAATCTCTTTAAGATTGCCTCTATTCTAATTTCCAGTATATAGTAAATACAGGGTATAGAGGAACAAGATAAATGACATCACAAGGGAAAAAGACAGACAAATCCAGAGTTAGGATAGTCTGCAAAACAACTGAGTGGTACTTTTCAAAAAGCCAATGTCATTAAATTAAACAAAAAGATGGGAGACTTCTAGTTGTGGTCTCAGTTGGAGTAGATTTGCTTCTCCCTATTTCTCCCACTAAGGAAGGCTAAAATTCTGCACATGGTATATAAAACAAACATAAGAAGATATCAAAAGGAGGAGGAAAGTGCAGACTTGACTAGGTGAGTTCTCTGGGTTTTCTTGTTGCCTCATATATCCCAAACTGGGGGCTGGAGAAACCAACCTGGAAATACCAATGGGCACAGACCAAAAAAGCCTCAATAAAAGCCCACTCTCTCTAGCACAAAGATTAGCAAATGGGCAGTTTAGCTGGACAGGAGAAAACTCTTAGACAGTAACCACTCTCCTGCAACCAGACATCACAGAAAAAAAAAACTTCAGCGCCACCCATGCCAGCCAGCAAAGAACTAGTAGAAACCAAGACTTTCCCTCTCACCAGGCTCCCCTACGTTCTCCAGGGTATTGTTAGAGACGGCTGAGTAGGGAATCTGGACTTCCATCCCCACAGGGTAACCTGAGTGGTAGCAGAGTCTCAAAGGAGGCCTAGTGGAGAGTCAGAACTTTTGCTGTTACCCTGTTCTTCCTCCCCTCCCCATCCCACTCCCCTACCACCTTCACTCCCACCCAAGACGAGTGGAAGCCACCTGGGGAGCAGGAAGGAGGCCCTTCAACCCCTCCCAGCTAGGGAGGTGTCAGTGGAGGCCTAGTGGGGAGCTAGAACTCCCACCCCTGCCCAGCAGTAAGGAGCAGCCCCCATCATGGGTATCAGTGGATGCCAAGAAGGGAACTTGAACTTCTGCCCCTACCTGGCAGTAACCAGACAGTGGTCCTTTCCATTAATAGTAACAGTGTCATAAGAAGCCTACCCAAAACAAAGACTGAAATAAAATTGAGATTCTCATAATGTTATTTTGAAAAATATCTGGGATGCAATGAAAGTTCACTCATCATACCAGCAACCAGGAGCCCCTCAACTTGAATGAGAAATGATCCACAGTGCCAACACCAATGTGACAGAGCTTTCAATGATCTGAAAAGGATTCTAAAGTGGCCAACTTTTTTAAATGCTTCAATGAGCAATTACAAATAAGCCTGAAACAAATTTAAAAAATGGAAAGTCTTAGCAGAGAAATGAGATATGATGAAGAATCAGATGGAAATTTTTGAACAGAAAAACACAATAACCAAACCAAAAAACTCAGTGGATGGGCTCATCAGCAAGCTGGAGAGGATGAGGAAAGAATCAATGAACCTGAAAATAGAACATTAAAAATTACCCAATCTGGACGAGAGTGGGAAAATAGATTTTAAAAAACCCAACAGGGAGTTCCCGTCGTGGCGCAGTGGTTAACGAATCCGACTAGGAACCATGAGGTTGCGGGTTCCATCCCTGCCCTTGCTCAGTGGGTTAATGATCCGGCATTGCCGTGAGCTGTGGTGTAGGTTGCAGACGCGGCTCGGATCCCGTGTTTCTGTGGCTCTGGCGTAGGCCGGTGGCTACAGCTCCGATTCGACCCCTAGCCTGGGAACCTCCATATGCTGCAGGAGTGGCCCAAGAAATAGCAAAAAGACAAAAAAAACAAAAACAAAAACAAAAACAAACCAAATTAACAGAGCCTTAGAGACATGTGGGACCATAACAAAAGACCAAATGTTTGTGTCATCAGAGTCCCAAAAAGACAAGAGAAGAGGATAAGGCTGAAAAAGTCTTCAAGAAATAATGACTAGGAATTCCCTGGTGGCCTAGTGGTTAAGGATCTGGCATTGGCACTGCTATAACTCAGGTTTGATCCCTGACCCAAGAACTTCCACATGCTGTGAGCACAGCCAAAAAAAAAAAAAAAAAAAAAAAAAAAAAGATATATATATATATATAGAGAGAGAGAGAGAAATAAGAAATAATGGCTGAAAACTTCCTAAATTTGACAAAAGACATAAACCTACAGATTAAAGAAGCTAAACAAACCCCCAAACAGGATAAAGTCAAAGAAATCCATGCCAATACACATTATAATCGAACTTTTAAAAACAAGACAGAGAAAATCTTGAAAGCAATAAGAGAGAAACACCACTTTACCAACAGAGGAAAAACAACTCAAATATCAGTGATTTCTCACCATGGTGGCCAGAAGGAAGGGACACAAAATATTTCAACTGTTGAAAGAAAAGAACTACCAAGCCTGAATGCTGTATCTAGTGAAAATATCCTTCAGAAAAGAGGGGGAAATCAAGATATCCTCAACACTAAGAGACCATGACATCAAGAGACTCACCCTAAAATAATGGTTAAAGACAGTTTTCAAAAAAAAAAAAAAAAAAAAAAAGGAGTTCCCGTCGTGGCGCAGTGGTTAACGAATCCGACTAGGAACCATGAGGTTGCGGGTTCGGTCCCTGCCCTTGCTCAGTGGGTTAACGATCTGGCGTTGCCGTGAGCTGTGGTGTAGGTTGCAGACGCAGCTCGGATCCCGCGTTGCTGTGTCTCTGGCGTAGGCCGGTGGCTACAGCTCCGATTCAACCCCTAGCCTGGGAACCTCCATATGCCGCGGGAGCGGCCCAAGAAATAGCAACAACAACAAAAAGACAAAAAGACCAAAAAAAAAAAAACAAAACAAAACAAAACAAAAAACAGGAAGGAGTAGTTCCCGTCATGGCTCAGTGGTTAACGAATCCAACTAAGAACCATGAGGTTGCGGGTTCGATCCCTGGCCTCGCTCAGTGGGTTAAGGATCCGGCGTTGCCGTGAGCTGTGGTGTAGGTCGCAGACATGGCTCAGATCCCGCATGGCTGTGGTTGTGGCGGAGGCCAACGGCGACAGCTCTGATTAGACCCCTAGCCTGGGAACCTCCATATGCCGTGGGAGTGGCCCTGGATAAGGCAAAAACAAACAAACAAACAAACAAACAAACAGGAAGGAAATGATAAAAGAAGAAATCTTGGAACATTAGGAAGGAAGAAAAAATAGAATGAATGAGTAAAAAAATGTAAGTACAAAAAACAGACTTTCTTCTTTTGGGTTGTCTAATACTGTTTGATGGTTAAAACAGTAAGTATAATATCATCAGATGTGGAGCTCAAAATACGCAGAGGAAATATTTAAGACAACAATATATAAATGGGACAGGGTAAAAGGGTAAAGAGACGTAAAGTAGGTAAGTAAGATAAGTTAGGTATAGGTAGGTTTAGGTAAGTATAGGTAAGTTTTCTATACTTTCCTCAACCTGATAAAATGATGATACCAGTAGGTCTTTGTGGTGACAAAACAGTTCTGTATCTTGATTGCCAGTTGTTGGCTCTATGAGATTGTTACAGGAATCTCTGTGTGTGGTAAAATGGTATAGAGTTATATCCACATTGTACCAATGTCAATTCCTGGTTTTGATATTATACTATAATAATGTAAGATGCAATCATTGAGGAAAACTGGTTGAAGGGTACACAGGCCCTCTTTGTACTATCTATGCAACTTCCTTGTAAATTTATAATTATTTCAAAATAAAAAGCTTTTTTAAAAAGATTGGGACTGTTTTAGTGGCTGATGGCATAAATGCAATATGACAGCCTTGATTACATTATGGTGTTAACAAATATTAAAGGCAAGTTTGGAGAAATTTGAATATAGAGTGGACATGAGATGAAATTAGATGTTATGAAATTATTGTTAATTTTCTTAGATGTCATAAGCATATCGGGGTTATGTTAGAGAATGTCTTTATTCCCACAAGATGCATGTTGAAGTATTTAGGGGAGGAGTGTAATTAAATATGTAACTTAAATTTTTTTTGTCCAGGTAATATTAATTTTATTATTATAGTTGATTTACAATATTCTGTCAATTTCTGCTGTCATCATGTTCCACCACGAGTGATTGGATATAGTTCCCTGTGCAGGATCTCATTGCTTATCCACTCCAAATACAGTAGTTTGCATCTATGTAACTTACATTTGAATGGTTCAGAAAAAAGTGTAGATAGGTGAATAGAGCAAATATAACAAGGCATTGCCAGTTGTTGGCTCTATGAGGAAGATATATAGGTGTTCATTTTACTGTTCTTTTAACGTTTCTGTACATTTGCAAATTTTCATCTTAAAATGTGGGGGTAAAAAATTTGAAGAAAAAGGATCACAACCTCATGTCCTCCCCTAGTATTCCCAATCCCTCGTTCTCTGCTCTTTTTCTTTTTTGTTCACAGTACTTATCACCATGTGTAGTAGAATATAATTCACTTATTTATTGTGCTTATTTTTGTCCATGTCCTCTCACTAGAATATAAGCTCTTCATTTGTTGTGTTTTGTTCTGTTCTGCTCTATCCTCAAATCCTAGAATAGTGTCTGGCACATAGCAGGTACTCAGTGAAGATTCGTTGAATTAAGAATGAATTTCTGGGAGTTCCCGTCGTGGCGCAGTGGTTAACGAATCCGACTAGGAACCATGAGGTTGCGGGTTCCATCCCTGCCCTTGCTCAGTGGGTTAATGATCCAGCATTGCCCTGAGCTGTGGTGTAGGTTGCAGACGCGGCTCAGATCCTGTGTTGCTGTGGCTCTGGTGTAGGCCAGCGGCTACAGCTCTGATTAGACCCCTAGCCTGGGAACCTCCATATGCTGCAGGAGCAGCCCAAGAAATAGCAAAAAGACCCAAAAAAAAAAAAAAAAAAAAAAGAATGAATTTCTGTAGCCCTAGGGCTTAGGTCAAGGTCTTGCACAGAGTAGATATGCAATGAATATTCACTGAACTGAGATCTGAGTTTGGCAGGAAAACTTGGAATAGACCTGTTGTACTTGAGTGGTTCAGAGCATGGACTCTGGAGTCAAATGACCAGGATGTGGATCCTGATTCTGTCACTTCCAGCTATGTTACCTAACTGTATTAACATCTCTGAGCCTCAATTTCTCATTGGTAAAAGTCAGGCAATAATAGTAGCACCTTGGTAGGGCTTTTGTTTGCATGTAAACCACTTAGGACTTGGTAAAGACTCACTAGTTTGTAGCTAATGACGAAATAAGAATAGCAAACAGATAAGAGTTTTCTCAGCCTGTCATCCTTCCTCTATCTGCCAACAGGCTGAGCCAGGTATTCCCAACTCTTTCCCAGACCCCTGGGCTTCGTTCACTTCAGATCTCTTCTTACCTTTCCTCCTGCTGAACTTTCTTTACTGTCTTGGCATCCTGAATTGCTTTCCTCCATCATAACATGCTGGAGTCAGCGGAGGAAACAGGAGTCTGTGTGCAAGGGACAAGAGCTTAGGGCTTTCCTTTTCTCCTGTTCTAAGCTTGAGTCCCTCATTGGTAATGGGAGCAGGTCAAGTGTGAGGTTATAGTCATTTGGGGGCCTAGAGGTTGAGAGTACAATAGTCCTGAGGAAAAGGCACTGACAAGAGAGTAGCCTCATAAACTGCCTTCTTCCTTGGTCCCCTGTTAAGAGAGAGCACCTTACTCACCTTGTTCTAAGGTCCCTTGGATCTGTTCTGCCGCCTCAGATCTTTACTTCTGGTGGCCCCAAGCTCAGAGCAAGGCTGGGGACCCATTGAGCATTTCCCTGCAACTCCCTCTTGGTAGTGGGGTGGGGTGGAGAGGGCGGAGGATGGACTGAAATTGGGGAGAAGGGGGCACGGATTGGGAGGCTGAGTTCACCCGTGGCTCAAGTCCCCTGCCCCCGCCTTAGGGTCAGTGGTTCCCCAGATATCTGGGAAGCTGGGGCTGGGGCTGAGCCTAGGGGCACCAATGCCTCTGTTCCTTTAAGAAGCCGCTGTTTAGCATTCCTGCCGCTGCCACTGCCGCTGCCGCTGCCTGATTCTGCACGCTGATTGGCTGGAATCAACTGAGAGGGGAGCCAGGGAGAGATGCTCTTGACTCCACTCAGATCCATCCTGGGGACCAGTGCAGGAGCGGTCCTCGCAGCACCCAGCTTCTGCCCAGGCTCCCGCTTCTTCTTTGCCGCTGGGCCTCGGCCCAGGAGCCACGACGGGCGACACGGAGCCGCCAGTGCTGGAGGGGGAGCCGTGGGTGCGGGGCAGCGTGGGGGCAGAGGCCCCGGGACGCCCGCCCGGCCCCAGGCCCCGCTCCGCCCGGGCGCCCCCACGGGTGCCCCCCCCTTCCTGGTCCGAGCAGTGTGAGTGTGCCCGGGAGCCCGGCGGCGGCGGCGGCGTGGAAACCGGCGTGGGCTGGGGGGTCCGGGCCGCGGGGGGCAGTGCCATGCACAAGCACCAGCACTGCTGTAAGTGCCCCGAGTGCTATGAGGTGACCCGCCTGGCCGCCCTGCGGCGTCTTGAGCCTCCGGGCTACGGGGACTGGCAGGTACCCGACCCCTACGGACCGGGCGGGGGCAATGGAGCCAGCGCCGGTTATGGGGGCTACAGCTCGCAGACCTTGCCCTCGCAGGCGGGGGCCACCCCCACCCCCCGCACCAAGGCCAAGCTCATCCCCACCGGCCGGGATGTGGGGCCAGTGCCCCCTAAGCCAGTTCCGGGCAAGAGCACCCCCAAACTCAACGGCAGCGGTCCCAGCTGGTGGCCCGAATGCACCTGTACCAACCGGGACTGGTATGAGCAGGTATGGAACAGCGGTGGTGGGGGGGGGGGTGGAGGGGCAACCCGCGGGGACTGAAGAATGGGGGCCTAGGGGCCTGGGGTGCAGCAGGGACTCCAGGGGCTCCAAGCCAGCGGACCCTGAGCCCTAGCATTGCAGCTGGGCCAAGAGAGGCGGTGGGAAATGTGTGCTTCCCTGTGTGTGTCTGTTGGGGGGTCTCCATTTGGAGGGGATTGGGAGGAGCTGTGTGTCAGGAGGTGAAGGTATGGCGGAGGGGCACATGTTCTTGTTGGGGGGGATTGGGCTCCTCTCAGTGCGGGGTTTAGCAGTGTCTCTGTGTCTGGCAGGGGGCGGGAGGTTCTGCGGGGGCTGTGTGTGGTGTGTCTCCAAAGAGGGGAGGAGGGGGCATGGTGCTTTGCGTAGGGGGGACATGTGTGTGTGTGTGTGTGTGTGTGTGTGTGTGTATGTTGAGGTGTGTGGAGGAAGGCAATGGAGCTCCTGTGAATCTATGTGGAGAAGCCCATGTGCCCAGCTCACTGAGCCTCATCCCTTGATGCCATGAGTCCCTCTCTGTCCTAGTCCCTTTGTGTGTGAATGTGCACATGGACATGTGGGGATGTCTCTCTGAATGTGGAGGTGTCTCTGTAGATGAAGCTGCAGGGATAGCTGTATTTTCCTGCGTGTGTGTGGCTACATGTATATGTGTGTGAGCATGTGGATGCAAGTGTGTGCATGCATGTACCTCTGTGTGTGTGTGTGTGTTGTCCCTGGTGAGAGGCGCTTGACAGGCAAGGCAGGGGAGGGGGAGGAGGCGAGGGACACGTCCCAAGCAAGGCTGAGAGGCTGCTGAGAAGGACGGACTCTTTTGTCCAAGCAGCTCTGAAGTGTGTGTGCTGGGGGAGCGGGGCGGGGGGGGGGAACTGAAGCAAGCTTTCTCGCTCCAGAGCAGGCATGTTGCCTAGATCCAGGCAAGGGGCAGCTGCTCTGGTGCAGGGACTGGCTCCAGTGGGGCATGTTCCCCCTTCGGTACCCCCAGATGTGGGAGAACTTGGCCCCCTAGCCCTGATTTAGCACAGCTTGGGAACCCCTGGGTGCTGGGCACAACTCCGGCTTCCACTCCCTGCCTAAACTGCCAGCTTAGAAAATGGAAGGAGCATCTGTGGGAGAAGCAGCAAAATGGAGGCTGGGCCGGCAGAGCCAGGTCCCTGGCATGCATGGCGGAAGGCCTGTCTGGTCGTTTGGCTCTGCAGCCCCCAGGGTAGGGAAAGGGGAGGAGAAGGCTTTGCTGTGGAGGGCAGGTGCTGGCTGCCCCAAGCTGGGGACTGTTCTGGCCACCTCTGTCCCCCTTCAGGGATCGGATATGCTCTCGCTCAGAAGCAAAGGTGGGGAGTTCCTCGGGAGAGGAGTCCTCCGTTTTGGCCTTCAGTCTGTCCACACTAGCTGTTTCCCGTGTCCCTTGCCTCAGCCCCTGGCCCTCTCCAGCAAAGCCCCCCTTTCTCTTTTTCTCCTCCATCCTAGGACCCTTCCCTTGTAAACACTCTCTCATGCTTGTCCTGATGAACTGGGAGATGGGTGCCAGTCCCAAGGCTGGGGCACTTGGTCAAGGTTTGTTTGCCAGGGCTGATCCCTAGATGGCTCCTGGCTCTGGGAGCTGATTCCCTGGGAGGGGCAGCGAGAGGCTGGAGGGTGGACCAGTGGGAACCAAGAGTTGCTAGGTCTTGCTGGAGCTAGGCTTGAAGCATGGCTATCACATGTGGCCACACATGGTATACCAGATGTATATAAGAGCTGCATGTGAATCCTTTTGCCTGTGTGTCTGCTGCATTGTACTTCAGGTGGCTGTCTTGGTTTCCCGGCTCTGAAGAGCCATCTGATCAGGGACCAGAGTGGGGCTGCAGAGAGTCCTCCCACCAATTCCTAGGGCTTCAGGCATAAAGTCCTGGGGCCAGGCTCAGAAAAGATGGAGGCATGACTAGCCAGCCCTTTCCTCCTCTCCTCCTCTCTGCTTTTGAAGCTTAAGCTGTATGGGGCAGAGGGGGGAGGGAGAAGCAGAGCAGGGCTTGGTGAGGATACCTCACCCTAGGGGTGCAGCTCCTCTCTTCAGAGAAGGAGACCAGGGGTCAGGAAAGGGGCATCATGGCCAGAGAAAGATGGGGAGGGACACCAGTCTATCTGGGAGAGAGGCAAGAGGCTATCTCCATTCTTGGGGATGAGCATGAGAGTCAGGGAGCAGGTGCTACTTGTCTGTCCAGATTCACATTTTCACTTGACAGTGGCCACGAGTATGTCCTGTCTGGGAGGCTACTTCTATGGGTTGGTCAGACCAACCCTGTGTTTCCATCCCCTTCCCTTGCTTCTCCTCCCATAGCTATGGCATGTTGAAGGCCATGGACTCTGCTCCCTGTCAGTCCATGGGTTGTCAGCTTCTCTCTCATGGGGAATCTTGTCTACTCTGCTCCTGTCATACCCCTGGCTTTGCCTCTGACTCCTGACTGGATCCCTTTCTGCTGGGAAACACAAAGGGTTTGGGATCAAAAGCCCCTGGGTAAAAAATGGATTAAGACTTTGACTCCGTCTGCCCATTTGAGGAATCGGGTTCTTGGGAACACAGGAGATATAGACTGAGGGTTTGTGAAATACTTTGAAGGGGTAACTTTCCTTTTTCCCACGAGCTCTGCTGGGGAAGGTGATGAGTGGCCAGAACATCAATGGGCTTGGCAGCTTGCTTTAACCAAAAGAGCACCTGGAGATCTGGGTTCTAGCCCCTGCCCTGCCACTAACTCCCAACATGCCCTTAGGCACAACCCACGTCCTCTCTTGGCCTCAGTGTCACCATCTGTCACATGAGGGAGGTTGAACAAGATGGTGTCTGTCTGCTGTCCTACCAGCTCTGACATGGTGGCAGTCTGTGATCCCCAAGTCAGGGAGAGCTGTGGTTCAGAGGGGGAGCAGGTCCCTGTCCAGGCCACTGGGTGCCCCCATGGATGCTGAATGTGGCATGGTTTGCCTGCCATGTTCCATTTCTGCCATCCCCCTCAGGCCAGCCCTGCAACCCCTCCTAGTGAGCCCCGAAACCCCAGAGCCCAGCCTCTTGGTGAGTGCACCACTGGCTGGCTTCATCCCAGAAAATTGATTTGGGCTAAATGAGCAGCTGGGTTTGGGCTGATATGGCTGGAAGCAAGGGGAAGGGGACCTCCTTAGGGTCAACATATCCCATCGGTGGCCAAAAGGTGTCTTGGGATCAACTGGGGATCTCCAGAGGGCAGATGGCTGGGTGGGGTGGTGGGGGCAGGAGGCACTTAGGGCATTGCCTGTGTCTTCCTGTAGGTGAATGGCAGCGATGGCATGTTCAAGTATGAGGAGATAGTTCTTGAGCGGGTGAGTCTGGTGGTGGGACAGAACAAAACGGGAGGGGATGGTTAGAACCCGGAGATGGGAGAGCAGTGAGCCTTGGTCTCAAGACTAATGGGGACCTGCACTGAGAGGATGGGGAAACAGTGGCCCTCAGAGGCTGCACCACTGCATCAATCAATCAACTGACTAACAAATATTAATTGACCTTGCTTGCTGAGGCTTGGGGAATTGGGGAGGGGATGGCTTCGCTGAGGCCTCCACGCCAGAATGGTCAGCACAGGCTGGAAAGCTGCTCGATTTCTGACAAATGCGGCCCGGTCTGCCGTGGCCCCTTCCGAGGCCTGGAGAACCTGCTCGGGGCAGGGGGAGGGGTAGATGGAGCCCCAGAAACTCTCCCTCATGCCCCCTGTGTGAGCAGACTATGCCCCTCCACTTCCTTCTACAGGGCAATTCTGGTCTGGGCTTCAGCATTGCAGGTGGCATCGACAACCCTCATGTCCCGGATGACCCTGGCATCTTTATTACCAAGATCATCCCTGGTGGAGCAGCTGCCATGGATGGGAGGCTGGGGTAAGGTGGCCTGGTGGAAGCAGCACGAGGGAGGGTGGCAGGGCAGGATGGAGGCAAGCAGAGGAGAGCTGCCAGGCAGGATGACCCTTCCATTAGATCTGAGATGGGGAGAGGGAGGGGAGTGGAAGAGGAGGAGGTAGCAGAGGGGTGGAGGGGTGGTGGCATGGTGTCACTCCTCTTGGGCTTCCCCCGCAGGGTGAATGACTGTGTGCTGCGGGTGAATGAGGTGGACGTGTCAGAGGTGGTGCACAGCCGGGCGGTGGAGGCGCTGAAGGAGGCCGGCCCTGTGGTGCGGTTGGTGGTACGGAGGCGACAGCCCCCACCGGAGACCATCATGGAGGTCAACCTGCTCAAAGGGCCCAAAGGTGCGGCCCTCTGGGTTCCTGTGCTCTGGCCAGAGGCCCCTGGTTGGCCCTGTAGGAATCAGAAGGAAATACCCTCACTCCCTGCCTGCCTCCTTGTTCCAGCTCACAGCCTTCTTTCTCCACCTCACCTCTCACACTTACTGACTGATGGCAGCCTAGCGTTTGGGACCCCTGGGGAGGGGGGGCTCCTGTGGGGCCATTGGGTTGCCCAGTGGGCGTGGAGGATTGGGTTTGGGATTGACTGAGCACTCTAACGTCTCCTTGTGTCCCTCTCCCACTCCCTGCTGGCTCCCGCCAGGCCTGGGTTTCAGCATTGCTGGGGGGATTGGCAACCAGCACATCCCAGGAGACAACAGCATCTACATCACCAAGATCATCGAGGGGGGTGCTGCTCAGAAGGATGGACGCCTACAGATTGGGGACCGGCTGCTGGCGGTGAGACAGCCTTCTGGGGGATGCCCAAATGGTGGGGTGGGGAGGTAGAGCTCTAGCAGCCTCTCTCTCCACCTAAACCTCACTCAGGGATTAGGCATCCTAGGGGAATTTCAAGAGCATCATCTGAGTTGTGTGTCTCACACATCAAGGCTCTGGTCCTCTTCATGGCTGGAACTCCCTCACCTGCCCACTCCTACCTCCTGCTTCTCTGCTCCTCACAGCACTGTATTTGGGCCTCTGTTAGATTAGAACACTGGTGAATTTCACAGAACGGGCACCCTTCAGTGTTCCCTGGGGAGGTCCTTCCTTCTTCCCAGTGCTAGCCCCAAGGCCTCTCCTCTTCTAGGTGAACAACACCAATCTGCAGGATGTGAGACATGAGGAAGCTGTGGCTTCACTGAAGAACACATCAGATATGGTCTATCTGAAGGTGGCCAAGCCAGGCAGCATCCACCTCAACGACATGTACGCACCCCCTGACTACGCCAGCAGTACGTACCTATCTGCCTTGTCCCTGGCCTGAAGCCCTGCCCCCTGATTTCTGGAGGGGAAGAAGTTCATATTCTTTATTAAGAGAGAAAAAGAGGAGTTCCCTGGTGGCTCAGTGGGTTAAGGATCTTGGCACTGTCACTGCTGTGCCTCGGGTCATTGCTGTGGCGTGGGTTCAATCCCTAGGCAGTTCTGCATGCCATGGGTGCTGCCCAGAGGGAGAGGGGCCTGGGGAGAAGGGGGAGAGAGAGAGAGAGAAGACTAGAGAGCTGAGTCCAAATCCCAGCTCTGTCCCTTATAGCTGGGCACCCTTGGACAAGTCCCTTTCACCTGTCCTTAGTTTCCTCTTTGGCAAAAAGGAGCTAATGATATATGTGCTGCCCTCCTCATAGGACTGCTGCAAGGATCAAATGAGATCATGGACGAGAAAGCCCTTGGAAAACTGTATTAGGCTGTAGAGATGTGAGGGATTATTATTAGTCACACCTCTAGTCATGTCTTTCTTTGTAGACTGCCTTGACTTTAGTTCTTTCTAAGACTCACAGGAGTGAGCTCAGGATTCAGAAAGGGACTGTGGAGGAGGAACCCTGGGGGGGGGTGAAGTGGGGAGGAGAGGCCTGAGGAATCAGCATCCCTTGGTCTCTTTGCATCTGAGGTGGGGGTTGGGAGACAGCCCTTGGTGGGGAGTCAGGTAAGCTACCCTCCTGGAGTGGTCCCAGAACTTTTCTCTCACTCTTTCCATTCTAGCTTTTACTGCCTTGGCTGACAACCACATAAGCCATAACTCCAGCCTGGGTTATCTTGGGGCTGTGGAGAGCAAAGTCAGCTACCCTGCTCCTCCTCAGGTTCCCCCTGCCCGCTACTCTCCCATCCCCAGGCACATGCTGGCTGAGGAGGACTTCACCAGGTAAGGCCCTCCCCATTCCCTTCATCCTACCTAGGGATGAGGAGGAGAGGAATCATTTCTGGCTGGCCATAGGCCCTCTCCTAGTATGGCAAAGAAGAGAATAAGGCCCTCAGCTGCTCCTGTCTTTGAGGTCCGAGGCCCCTCTCAAGGGAGGGACAGAGGTGGCTGCAGGGACAAGTTCTACCATCAGGGGGAATGCCAAGGGTGAGGTCCCCGCCCGAAAGTGCTGAGAAGGGGTGGCATGGAGCGTTCAGAGATGCTGAGGAGGTGGACCCTGCGGGGTTTCCTGCCCTGAGGCAGTTGCAGCCCCCTCTGCTGCAATCATTCCACGTTAGAGAAGGACGCAGTTCAGCCGGTGGGGCTGGTGGGATGCTGGGAGGCTGGCAGGCAGGTGGCCTCGCGGGGGACGGCCCCGCCCCACTCTGGCGGCTGCTGGCTGCCGCCGCCACCGCCGTGGAACTGGTCGGGCCGGCCGGGGTTCCGGGGGACAGGTTTGCTGTGGGGTGGGGCCTGGGAGGGGAGGCTGCTGGGTTGGCTGCAGTGGAGCCGGAAGGGTAGGCGGACTGGGGGGAGAGCTGAAGAAGCCATGGAGAGGGCACCCAAGTTCTCAGGCTCCGGCTTGGCCCTGGGCTTGGGCTCGGCTTCAGCCTCGGCCTGGAGGAGGGCCTCGCAGAGGTGGGCCTGGCCCCTCCGCTCTCTGCGGCCTGGAGGGGATGCCAGGTAGGAGGAGGGAGGGCTTCAGCCAGAGCATCCGGGACTCAGGGAGGGAGCCTCGCGACCGAAACTGGGAGCAAGAAAGGGAGAGTCTGGGACCTGGGGCTCCTTTGATGAAAGATGCTTAAAGCAAAGGCAGTGGGCTGGGCAGGTGTGCTGGGAGTGGGGTTGTATGGATATACAGGAGCCTCTGCTGCTCTCACTTGATGACACTGTGACCATTTACAGAGGGGTTCCATGGACATAGTTAGTTGGAGTTGGAGTTGTCAAGTGTTTGCCTCTTCTTTTCATTTAGGCTCCTAGGCTCCTTTGGGGGACCTGGAATTTCTTTCTTTCTGTCTCCCACATCACCCAACAAGGGTACAGAGTGATAGTTGGTGACTAAATCTGTTCTGGGGGAAAGTAGGAGGGGTCATAGTTGGTGGGTAGAATTTTGAGATTGCGGAGGAGCATGTGTAAAGTAAGTATGCACAGTTTGTGGGTGGTAAATGCAATCAACCCCAGGGCCATTCCACAGCCCCTAGCTGATTCCCCTTCTGATGACACCAGTTGGGAGGATGGGAGAATCTGAGGAGGAAGAGGACCAGTGAGTGGGCTCTGAGATATGGTCTCTAGAGCCCAGGATAGGAGCTTCTTGACCTGAGAGAGTTGGGGACTGTCCACTAGGAAGTTGACTCCAAGCCCTCGGGAAGAAGAGAGGAAGAAGAACTGAAACTTGGCACCTGGCAGCAAACAGTGGCCAAGCAGGTTTCAGAAGAGAAAGGGAGCAACTGAGTATCATACGTAAGGGACCCAAGTCCTTCTCCAGCCATATGGGCCTTGTTCCAGGTTGGCCCTCACAGGAACAAGAGTTTGTACCCACCATGTTCTGACCCTTCCACTCTCTTCCCACCAGGGAGCCTCGCAAGATCATCCTGCACAAGGGCTCCACAGGCCTGGGCTTCAACATCGTGGGTGGAGAGGATGGAGAAGGCATTTTTGTCTCCTTCATCCTGGCAGGAGGCCCAGCTGACCTGAGTGGGGAGCTGCGCAGGGGAGACCGGATCTTGTCGGTGAGGAGACAAAGGCGAGGTGGGAGGATGGGAGCTGAGCCAGTCTATAAGGGGGGAGGGAAGACCTCGATTTCTCCAAGGAATGCTTGAAATCGGGGAAGGCTAAGAGCTAGAGAAAATTTAGACTCTCTTTATATGTGTCCTTGGTGAGGGACAAGAGCCAGACTTATCCCTAAGGAGGAAGTGAATATCTCTTGGATCTTAACCCTGGTTGGCATTTGACCCCCACAAAGATAATTCTTACACTAGAGATGTTATATCCTTTAGGTCTCATCTTAGGGGCAAGGATGGGATATTGAGAGAGGCATCTGAGTAGGTTAGGGATGGACTAGCCATCTCCTTCTCCTAACTGCTATGACAGAGGACTCCTTTCTTGCCTTTGGGGCGGCTCATAACTCCTCTCTTTGGACAGGTGAATGGCGTGAACCTGAGGAATGCAACTCATGAGCAGGCTGCAGCTGCTCTGAAACGGGCTGGCCAGTCAGTCACCATTGTGGCCCAGTACAGACCTGAAGGTAGGAGAAGGAAGGTGGAACAAGATGGGGAGTTTAAACTTATCCTAACTGTTGGCTTTTTGCCATCCTAGGTTACAAAGCCACTTGACCAGGTCCCTTCTACCCTAGTGCAGTAACCTCTTCCTCTCTCGTTTTCCTTCTGGGCTGAGGTAGGTTTAGGCAGCTTGGGAGCATCAATCAAGGCTGTGCTCAGAGACTGGTGATTAGGGCTGCAGTGCCAGCTGAAGACCAATAGTGGGCAGCAGCCTACGGGAGGAAGCACACAGATGGGGGCGACTGGAACAGGGGTAGGCGGGAGCAGAGGCAGAGGGCTCAGAGGCAAGGGACCTAATTGTTTGTACCCTGGAACTGGGAGGGTAGCTCTTGGTTAGAAGGACCTGAGGAGCAAGAGTACCGACCTCTTAAGAAAGTTTGAGCCAAACCTCTATGCCCCCACTCCTCCCCTTATCAGAGTAACCATGAAATTCCCATAAACGCGCTAAAAGGGGTGATGCTAGGCTCTCCCCTGGGTAGGGAGTCAGAAGTGGACCCCCTCCTCCCCCTACGGGGGTCTTTCTTTGTGTTCTTTGGGAGCAGTCCCCAGGCTGGGGCGGGTGGGCGGGGCTGGTTATGCAAATGAAGGCGTTTGATTGGCTAGGGCCAGCCACGGCCCCAGGTGCCGAGGTGAGCTGCGGGTTGGCGCGCCCGTGCCAGCCGGCCGGCGGGGTGGCCATTGGCCGGTGGAGCGCGGCCTCCAGCCGCACGCCCCGCCCCCTGACCCAGGCGGAGAGCGGCAGGCGCCCCTCCTTCCCCCTCCTCGCGCGCCTCGGGCGTCTCCTCCTCCTCCTCCCTCCCCTCCCCTCCCCCTCCCCTCCTCCCCCCTCCTCCCGCGCTCCCCGCTTTGTGTCCGTGGTCTCCCGCGCGGGACGGAGGGGCCGGCCGGAGCTGGCGCTTTTTCAGCACTGGACCTGGACTCCGACCCGGCGCCAGGTGAGGTGGGGTGGACGGAGGTCAGGCCCCCTCACAGTCCCCCCTAGCCTCTCTATGGTTCTGTTCTCAGACTCTTTTCCCACACTACGCGCCCCCAACTCTGCGCTCTCCTCGGAATCCCTGGGCCGCGCGTCCCCAGCCCCGCGCTGCTTTGGAGCCCCTCCCGAGGGCCCCCGGCGGCCCCGCGGAGAGCCTCGTGGGGCTGAGCCCTCCCGCCACCCGGCCCGTCAGGCCTTCACCTCTTGGCCATCACCTCTCCCCACCCACGAACTCAACTCTGCCTATTCCCTCCCGGGGCCTCTGTCCGCTCCCTCCGCCTCCTCCCGGTCCGCGGCGGCACCCCCAGCAGCTCCCTAATCCCCGTCCTCCGAGGAATTTTCTCCGTCTTCCCTCCCCAACACGCATTACTCCCCCAACCCCCACCTGGCGACCTGGGAACCCCGGAGGTGGGCTTGGTATTGCCCGGCCCCTCCCAGCCCGCTTTTGTTGGCGAGCGTTTCCCGACTGTTGCAGACTCCTTTCGCCTCCCCCTCCTCTTTGTAAGGCGGGCCTTTGTCCCCTGGGGCTGCAGCTCCTTGACTCCTTGGACACCTAGGCCCCGAGGGCCGGTTACTAAGGTGGAGGAAGGGCCCTTTCGCGGGCAGGTGCTCTGTTCCGTGATGGGAATGGGGAGAGGCTGGCAAGCCCTGCTGCAAAGCTGTAAGGAATAGAAAGCGCCTACCTTTGTCCTTTCCACTCCCCCGCTGCTCACGTTCAGCGCCTCAAGCCCGGAGCCCGCAGGCCAAGGAGAGGGGCCTGCCACCTTCTGCACTAGGCTCTCTTGTTGGGGGCAAGTGTGGGGAGGTAACTTAACAGGCGAGCATGTTGATCTGAGGTAGTGGGAAAGAGGGATGCATATGGACACTTTGAGTCATTTCTCTCTATGTGGGGTGTCCAGCTTAATGACAGGAACCACACATTAGGGTTATTGTTTTTATGATGCCTACATGTGCCATTTGCTTCTCAGTGTAGAGCTCACCGTCTGATTTTTATTAGCAACCAGTATTTATCCATTTCGTGCCCGCAACTTAGGCAACGTAGGTTCTGCAAAGAAAATGGTTTCTCTTGCGTGTGTGTAGGAGAAATTGATGTGTTTCAGTTTTGCTCAATGACGTTGGGCACATGGAAACAGTACTGTGAATCTGTTTGGCAGTAGTATGTTGGAAACTGGTGACTACATATTTCTATGAGTTTTGTTGGGAGAATGTAATTGGTTTGCATAAAAAGCTGCAAGTTGTCCAGGGTAAAGCGATTCCTGCAGTGTTCTTCGCTCTCTGAGCCCGTTTCTGAGCATTTATAATGTTTGTTAAGGTGCTGTCTTATGTTAGGTTTCTCTACCATTTGCCAAACAAAGCCTTTCTTCTCTTAGGATTTATTTGAATCACTTTAGTCGTTAAGGCTCTGCCACCCCAATCTCATTTCTTTCTTTGGTTTGGAAAATCCAACAGAGCCCCAACATGCAAAAGCTTTTTTTTTTTTTTTCCCCATTCGAAAATGGATCCTTGGAAACAGGTCCAGAGGGACTATCAAGCATTCCATGTTGGGCTCTGAATTTTCTTTGATAAAGTGATAGTTTAAAAAAAATAAAGACTCCACGTTGATCGTTTTATAATTACATTAAATACTGTTCTTTGGAAGATTGCATCACATAGGCATTTACAAAGTGAATAATCCAAATATATGTCTTTTGGCTAAAATGGCAGAGACTTTGCATATTATTGGCTACGTAAATGTTCATTATTTGTATTTTTTTCACGTGGAATGTGGGAGCTGGAAAGGATCACATAGTCCAACCTCTCATTTGTGCAAACCAGAACAGCAGCCTGAGAGCAAGGACATGATTTGCCTAAGGTCATGAAGGGAACGTTGCTGAGGGTCAGCAATCAGTTTAATCATGAGGTCCACCAGTTGGGACAAAGCGTGCTTGGGAATACCTGAGAAACCTAAGACCTAGTTGTAGAGAAGGAACAACAGGAAAGGAACTGGGGAAATAATAGAAAGGAGACTAGGCGAAGAGAGTGGAAAGATGTATTGCAGCATGGGGAAGATTAGAGTGATCTCAGTGATGGCTCCTGAGGCACCATTACCAAACCAGTGTAGCCTATAGCTAGATATCCTTTAGTATGAGAGCTGAAAAAATAGCTTTGACTAATTGGAACAATCAGAGTAAGAACAATTTTTCTCCCTTTTTAAACAGCTTAATTGAGATATGATTCATGTACCATACAATGCACCCATTAAGTGTACAATTCAGTGGCTTTTAATGTATTCACAGATTTGTGCATCCATCATCACAGTCAATTTTAGAACATTTTCATTATCCCTTCTTCTGAATACATAGAGTGCAAGCATTGGAAAGGTGTTAGGTGTAGGACAGTTACTTCCTGATGTATCTTACCTGGGCAATTAGGGTCTGAAAGGCAGCTCTAACTTTGAGATTCTTTCATATATCTCGTTTGCTTAATGGGTTGAACCCATAATGAAGACAGGGACCGTGTCTATATTTAAACTTTGTATTGTGCCTAGTATGAGTGCTTTACAAATATTTTTATGATGAAGCTTTGAAAAGTATTAAAATAGAAATAGAAGTGCTAAATGAAAAGGTACCACAGTGAGAGATGCTATTTAATAGTTTTACTTCTGATTGCTTCAAACTGTTGTGGACACAGCAGTCCTACCTATTTAGCTAAAAATAGCGTGATGTTCTTGGGCATGTATAATCCTGCTTAAATTCAAATTGAAAATTTAAAAAACTGGCTCTTGGTAAAAGCTCTCTTCCAATCTATTCTAAAATGAAAAATTACTTTTCTGTGACTTGTGGGACTGTTCCACCAAGGGAAGGATGGGTTTCATGTGAAAACATCTTGATTTAGAAGCTGTCTCCTACATTTCCTCCCTGGTTACTTTGTGTCAGCCTCTGTTTATAAACTGAGCTAGTATTTTTTTGGGAAACCCATTTGTCTTTAGCATAGAACCTGAACCCTAAGTCAGGAGGTAAGCCTGGTTACTAAGGTAGCCAAACTGAAAACTGATCCTTTGTGACCAGTCTTTTTAACTGGAATGTAAAGCCAGACAGACTGGGGGTACCTGGAATGAGAAAGAATGAGAGTTTTCCATACTTAACGTGCTGAAGAAGCACACTTTTCATTGTGGAAACACCTTGAGGTAAGGCCTGGAAGAGTTAAGGATCAGTGTTGATAGTAACTTGAACGCATAAAAGGGATATTTTCCCCATAACATTTAAGTAACCACCCCATCTCCACTGTTTGAGAATGAGGGATGTAAACATAGCTGCACCCTATCAGCAGGGGTAAAAGTTTATCAAGACAGAGAATCAAAGTACTGAAACTCCTATTGCTCTCCTAAAAGAAGGCTAATGTAGGGAAGGAAGACAATGAATTACAGCATTTCTATGCTGAACAATTTGAAGGCAGCTAGTATTGTACTTATTTTTGTGTCCCAGGACCTAGTCCAGAGTCTGGCACGTGGTTGAATTATTGAGTATCTTTATGTTTTAGACGGCTTTGTAAGCATTAATCTCAGGATATCCCTGTGGGATAGGTGGTATTATTCCCTGTTTTACAGATGAAGACAATGAGCATCACAAAGGCTGAGTGACTTGCTCAAAGTCAAACAGGCAGTAGCAGGGCAGGATCAAAATTTGCAGTCAGATTTCCTGAGAACCTTATGTCCAGGGGTTTTGCCAATAGATCACAACTACCTCCCTCCACAGCAGAGAAACTGTGAGCTACCTTTCCCTACCCAACGATACTGCTCTGAGACTCTTCATGTGCTGGAAGCTGTTAACAAATGGAATAAAACCAACTCCCAAGTGTCAGGTTTTTAGTATTGATGACCACAAACTCCTGCATCAAAGGAGGAGGTAACCTGGGCATTGAGGGGTTGCTGGAAGCCTGGGGGAGACCCCCTCTCCTGCAAAAAGAAAGTGGACTTAGAAAGACTACCATGAAATGATATTGTGGGGGGAACCTCAGGAGGAGCCAAAAGATGGGAGTTGATTGGCTTGCCTTAATAGCAGATGTGTGCAGGCTTAAGAATATTAATACAGGGAGTTCCCTTCATGGCTCAGTGGTTAACGAATCCGACTAGGAACCATGATGTTTCGGGTTCGATCCCTGGCCTTGCTCAGTGGGTTAAGGGTCTGGTGCTGCCTTGAGCTGTGATGTAGGTCATAGACACAGCTCATATTTGGCGTGGCTGTGGCCTAGGCCAGCAGCTGTAGCTCCGATTGGACCCCTAGCTTAGAAACTTCCATATGCCACAGGTGTGGCCCTAGAGAGCAAAAAACAAAACAAAACAAAAACAAAAACAAAAAACCCCAAACCAAAAACAACCCAAAACACGCAAACACGCACACAAAAACAAAAAACTACAAAAAAGAAACTGAATTTTTTAGCTGTCACCCCCTTCCCCAACCTCCCCATCCCTCTCGTTGCTACTAATCTACTTCCTGCCTCTCATGAATTTGCCTGTTCTGGACATTTTGTATAAATGGATTCATGTATTATATGGTCTTTTATGACTGGCTACTTTCACTTGATGTAGTGTTTTTGAGGTTCATCTATGTCATAGCATGAATTAATACTTCATTTCTTTTTGTGGCTGAATAGTATTTGATTGTGTACACCACATTTCCTTTATCCGTTCATCATTGATGGACTTTTGGGTTATTTCCACTCTTTTTGCTATTATGAATACTGCTCTTTGAACATCTGTATGCAGCTTTTTTTGCACAGGAATGTGTTTTTATTTCTCTTGGTTATTTATACCTACTGGATCATATGGCAACTCTATATTTAACCTTTTGAGGAATGGCCAGGTTGTTTTCTGTAGTGGCTGCACCATTTCACATTCCCACCAGCAGTGTGAGGGTTACAATTTCTCCATATCCTCTCCAACCATTGTTAATGTCAGTCTTTTTGATTCTAGCCATGCTAGTGCATGTGAAATGAAATCTCATTGTGGTTTTCCAAATGAAAACCTGATGGCTAATGATGATGAGCCTCTTTTCACGTGCTTATTGTTTGGCAATCAATTGTTTGGCCCCCTGATTCTCACACTGTTTGAAATTTTCTTGAGACCAGGCCAACTGTGTTATTACTCAGGTGATTAGAGAGAACTAGGAGGATAATGGACTACCTTTCACTCTTATCACTGTGTGCTGGAGGGCTTGGGTGCAGATAATTTTAGCTAGGAATGCTGGCCTGATAAAAATGATAGGCCCTACTTAAAAAAAAAAAAAAAGCTTATTCACATACCATAGAGTTCACCCACTTAAAGTGTACAACTCGGTGGTGGTTTTTAAAATGTTGAGAGTGGTGGGACTGTCACCACAGTCAATTTTAGAACCTTTTCCTCACCCCCAAAAGAAGCCCTGTCCCATTAGCATTCACTCCCCGTTTCCCCCAAACTCCTCCCCTCCCCTAGCCCTAGGCAACCACTAATCTACTTTCTGTTTCTGTAAAGTTTCCTTTTCTAGCTGGTTCATATAAATGGAATCATATGTCTGGCTTCTTTCTTTTAGCATAGTGTTTTCAAGGATTATCTATGGGCATGTAGCATTTCATTCTTTTTTTTTAAGGCTGAATAATATTCCATCCTGTGGTTATACACAATTTTAGGACTTCTGGGTTTTTTCTACCTTTTGACTATTGTGAATAATGCTGGTATGAACCTTTGTGGGCAAGTTTCTGTGTGGTTATGTTTTCAATTCTCTTGGGTATATATATATACCTAGGAGTGGAATTTCTGGGTCATAAGGTAACAACATTTAACATTTCGAGGAACTGCCAGACTTCTCCCTAAAATGGCTGCACCCTTTTAGGCCCACCCTATGTTGCAAACTTAGAAGAGAAAAAAATGTTAGCTTTCTTTTCCCTTTTGCCTCCCGGGACTGAACTTCAAATAAGGCTGTGTGTGTGTGTACTTGAATGCACTGGGCTTTTCTGTCTTCCATGTAGCCCAAGGGCATGGTAGCTAGAGTTGGCAGAGCATTCTGAACTTAGCTAGACAGGTGCTTTCTTGTCTTTTTTAGATGGTTTGAGGCAAAATCCTAGGAGCTTTGGTGTCTGTAAAATACTGGTTCTCCTAATGGGTGGAATAATTAGAATAATATATAGTAGTGAGAATGAATTATTTCTTATTTATTTTAGGATTTCTTTTTTTATTTTTGGCTGCTCCTATGGCACACTGAAGTTCTTGGGCCAGGGAGTGGCAATGCAGGATTCTTAACCTGCTTAGCCACAAGGACTCCTTAGGATTTCTTTTTAATTTAATGTGTTGTTTGTTGAAATCTTGACCCTGATATTTATGCTGTTTCATTGTTTAAAAAGCATTAAACTTATATTCCACAATAGGGTGATTGTTTTAATATTTTCAATAGAGAAATAGATGTAGAATAATTTAGGCCTATCATTGTCACTTAAATTAAAAAATACTGGTTTTGTTCCCTTTATGTTAAGGAAGGGAATCATCTTGGAAGAGTAGCCAAGGTCCTGGGTTCTAGTTCTTTTTTTTTTTTTTTTTTTTGGTCTTTTTAGGGCTGCACCTGAGGCATATGGAGGTTCCCAGGCTAGGGGTCTAATCAGAGCTGTAGCCGCTGGCCACAGCCACAGCAATGCCAGATCTGAGCTGAGTCTGCAACCTACACCACAGCTCACGGCAATGCTGGATCCTTTAACCCACTGAGCGAGGCCAGGGATCAAACCTGTGTCCTCATGGATGCTAGTCAGATTTTGTTTACGCTGAGCCACGATGGGAACTCCTCCTGGGTTCCAGTTCTGACTTTATCTTTTAAGTATATGAATGATCTTATACTAGTCAATCTCTTTGGGTGGGCCTCAATTTTCTGGTATGTGGAATGAGGGGACTGTGCAAAGTGATCTCACATGTTTCTTCTAAGTCACATTCTATGCTAGATAAGTCGAAGTGAGTTGTGAATTCAGCTCAACAAGTTCCTATTTGTACCTAGACAGACTTACCGAATTACACTTTTAAGCTAATAACAGTTTTGCTTTAATAAAGTTCTTATCTTCTCTTCTTTCCTGTGATAAAGATTTCCTCTTTAAATGAACCTTTGAGGAGTTCCCGTCGTGGCGCAGTGGTTAACGAATCCGACTAGGAACCGTGAGGTTGCGGGTTCGGTCCCTGCCCCTGCTCAGTGGGTTAACAATCTGGCGTTGCCGTGAGCTGTGGTGTAGGTTGCAGACATGGCTCGGATCCCGCGTTGCTGTGGCTCTGGCGTAGGCCGGTGGCTACAGCTCCGATTCGACCCCTAGCCTGGGAACCTCCATATGCCGCGGGAGCGGCCCAAAGAAATAGCAAAAAGACAAAAAAAAAAAAAAATAAAAAAATAAATGAACCTTTGTATTTCACTGAATTTAGATATCTTATAAAAGCAAAGACTTTAGAGATTTGGGGATTTTACCACTTGATGTAATTAACATTTTGTATAAATATGTACTTTAGGGGTCTGGATACAGGCATGTCCTTCACATTTTCAAAAAAGGAGAAAGAGTTTTGCAGATGTTGGGTTAAATTCCAAACTAGATTATTAAAAGTTGTTTTGTAAATAACCCAGAAGAAGAAGTGGTGAGCACTGGAATCTGTATTGGTTCACCACAATAGAATAAATTATGTCAGACTGTCAAATTGCCTTGAATGGATAGGGTTACTGGACTGGTAGGTCAGGGAAATATGGTTGACGTGGTATATCTAGATTTTAGGAAGGCATTGATAAAGATTTTTTGGTCCACTTTTGGATAAGATGGCGATAACAGTGATAATACGTTTAAGTATATTTGTCTGCAACTGGCTGAGTGATCAGTCCCAGAGGAAAATGATGAATGAACCAGGACTGGTGTGGAGGGGAATTTCTAGTACAGATGTGTCCCTGGCTTCGTCCTTGGCCTCTCCTGTTCAGTCTGCCTCCTCACCCGCCTCATTATATTTTACATGAATAATTAAAAATACATAATTTAAAAATTATATTTTTCCTGGATAAATAAACATTACATACAGGTTTGTAGAAAGTTGGAACATAACAAAATACAAAATAAAGTAGTTCAAATCACCTTTAAAACTACCTCCAGAAATAACCTGTGTGTTTGTGTTTGTGTGTGTGTATTTCCCTCCAAACTTTTATATATCATATGGCATGTATGAATCTCTCTCAAGAGTGGGATTATTGTATTTAAGTACTTTTATATCAATTCTTTTAACTTAATATATATCATGAATGTTTTATTAAAATGGTTTTAATAATTAAATAATATTCCATCATATGCATACTGTAAGAGTTCCCATCGTGGCGCAGTGGTTAATGAATCCGACTAGGAACCATGAGGTTGCGGGTTCAATCCCTGACCTAGCTCAGTGGGTTAAGGATCTGGCATTGCTGTGAGCTGTGGTGTAGGTTGCAGATGCGGCTTGGATCCCGCGTTGCTGTGGCTCTGGCGTAGGCCAGTGGCTACAGCTCCGATTCGACCCCTAGCCTGGGAACCTCCATATGCCATGGGAACGGCCCTAGAAAAGGCAAAAAGACAAAAACAAACAAACAAAAAAACGAAAAAAAAAAAAAACGCATACTGTAATTCATGTAATCATTCCCTTATTGGAGAATATTTAGGTTGTTTGCAGTATTTTGATCTTACAAATAACATTAGATGGATAAATTTGTATGAGGCTTTTTGTGAATCTGTGATTGTGTCTTCAGAATGAATTCCTTGGAATTATTGGGCCAAAGGGTACAAACATGTTTAAGATTTTCGATAGTCTGCCAGATTGGTCTCCACCAACAATATAAGATTGTATATTTTGAGATCCTTGCCAACATGGAATATTATTTTTTTAAAATCTCTGCAAATTTGGTAGGTATAAATGTTATTTAATTCTTATTTTAAGTTGTATTTTTTAATAATAGAATTGAACAGTTAGTGTGTGTTGTGTGTGTGTGTGTGTTCATTGATCATTTTTTTTTGGTGTGTGAATTGCCTGTTCATACCCTTTACCCATTTCCATGTGGAAGGTATGTTCATCAGCTTACTGATATGTAAAAGCTTTAAAGTAGTTAGAATATTAGTTCTTTGTCACATATGTTGCAAAGATTTTTCCCATTTTGTAGTTTCTTTTTTTATTTATTTTTATTATTTATTTATTTATTTATTTTTGTCTTTTCTAGGGCCGCTCCTGCGGCATATGGAGGTTCCCAGGCTAGGGGTTGAATTGGAGCTGTAGCCACCGGCCTACACCACAGCCACAGCAACGCGGGATCTGAGCCAAGTCTGCAACCTACACCACAGCTCACGGCAACGTCGGGTCCCCAACCCACTGAGCAAGGCCAGGGATCGAATCCGAAACCTCATGGTTCCTAGTCGGATTCGTTAACCACTGCGCCACAACGGGAACTCCTCTTTTTTTATTTTGATGTACAGATGTTTTATGCTTTTATGTAGTCAAATCTATCAGTGTTTTCTTTTGTGTATTGTGCCTCTGCCCGTCGGTTTGAAAGGGCCTTTCCTACCTTGAGAGAAAATAAATATCCACCTTTGTTTTATTTTAGTTATTTAATGTTTTTCTTTTTGCATTTAAAACCTTAAACCACCTGGACCTTTTTATGATGTAAGGTAGGACACTACCTTATTTTTGCTCCAAATATTGAAGGAGTTACCTCAGTACCATTTCTTACATTTATTAGATAATCCATCATTTTCCTGATGTTTTGAAGTGACACCTTTATCACACACACACACATATTCATGCACTCATACTCATGCTTTGGATTTTGGCTTTCTTAATTCTGTTCTATAATATTTTACTCTGGGGTTATTCATTACTAAAAAATAACCCCAGATGTTTTGACAAATAACCAGAGGGGTCTTTCTTTAGACTCCTTTCTTTTGGGTCACAGATACTTGACCCAAAAGAAATTCAGTCACTATCCCAATAAAGATTGTCAGAGAATTTGTGATCCTGTTGAAGTGACTACTGTGAAGAACATTGGAATCTAGACCCTCAATTGACACAGTAAAGCATAGAAATCAGTTATATTAAGTTAGCAAGATTAGTCATAAAATGTTGTGTTTCAGTCACTGTTGCAGCACCTCTGTTAAGTGGAAAGGATTATGAACAAGAGTCCCCACTACCTTCAGAGCAGGAAAGGTATAATTTTTTTTTTTTTTTTTGTCTTTTTGTCATTTCTTGGGCTGCTCCTGCGGCACATAGAGGTTCCCAGACTAGGGGTTGAATTGGAGCTGTGGCCGGCCTACGCCAGAGCCACAGCAACAATGGATCCGAGCCGCGTCTGCAGCCTACACCACAGCTCACGGCAACGCTGGATCCTTAACCCACTGAGCAAGGCCAGGGATCGAACCCGCAACCTCATGGTTCCTAGTTGGATTCATTAACGACTGAGCCAAGATGGAAACTCCCAGGAAAGTTATAATTTTGTCTTTGTTCTCTGTTTTCTGGGTGAGATGTTTTGTCTTGGAGTGGTTCTTACATAGACTTCAGCTTACAGGTTGAAGGAGCTAAAGGCATTGTTACTCTTGCATTTGAATATACTATGTGAAATTCTTTTGAAATAGAAGGCCCTATTCAAAGCTTTTACCCTGATCCGTTGGGTGATCTGGAATAGGGTGAGAAGAGCCAATGGCAAGGTCCTGTGAAATTTTTCTTAGTTTGATGTGAGAGCAAATCATTTTTCAGTCTATTCATTTCAGACCAGGTGGCTGCATGTAATGGCACCTTTATATAGTATAGCACTTTTGCTCAGTAGCCCTTTCTGCATCCTCACTAAGCTCTTTGGGGGACAGAAACATCTAGTCAGTAGGGATGATCTGAAATTTTTAATGGCATGCTGATATGGCATGTCTTATTTTCTGTTTTATTCCCAGTATCAGGATGTTGTCCAGAATCCTGCCTATGTATGTACATGGCTGAGGAAGCACATTGTGACAGTACAGGGACACTGAAGTTTCTGTACGGGTTAGTCATAGTTCTGATCCCATTGTTCTGAAAGTAGAGCTGAAATTACTTTTCTTCAAGCAGTGTTTGCCCATATGGAAGCCTGTTTGTCACTTTTTTGCCCTCTCATATAACTATATAGATATATATCTCTATCTATCTATCTATCTATCTATCTATCTATCTATCTATATCTTTTGCAATCTGTACCCCTTAAATTGGTATTCCTTTGACTCAAAGAATTTAGGGTTATTTGTAGATGTGGAAGATTTCCTTCTTATAGATCATATTAAAAATTTAAATTAGACTAGTCCCAGGTTTGATTTCTTATGGACCTCATTGATTTGGTCCTAACATCATAGTTATGTCAAAGTTAAAAGGCACCTGAAAAATTGTCTAGTTTTAGAGGTATCAGATTCTTCAAACAGTAGGCCCCATAATTAGAAACTAACCCAAGTAATAGGCTTCATATTATTTTATAGAGACAAGTTTGTGATTCCAAGAAATACTGTATTATTTGACAATTCACCTGCTTATCACCATACTGACAGGTATCTTCTTAATGGGCTTATTTTACTTTTGGCTCCAACCATTTCTTCCGAAAATGTGAGAGATGTTGTTGGGACAGATGCTTGTAATTTAGACACATCCTGGGGGTTTGCACTCCTATAAAAACTATAGAAACCTAAAACACAATTCATACTCATCAAAGTCTGTTATTCTCTCATGAGGTTTATACATTTGCACAATGGGTAGTTCCTCTGAGCTCAGGGCAGCTCAGCAATGGCAAATGAGGGCTGTATGAGTTTGAGATTTGAACAACTGCACTTTCATAGGAACAAATGAGCCTTTGGGCAGCTATTGACTTATTTTGTGTTGAGAGCCAAACAAGTCACATGCTGTTATTCAGCCCTGCCTTCACTACTCAGTATTTGTGTGGGGATTCAAGGTCAGGAAGTTACATTTCCCTTTTTCACTCTATTTTCACGTCTTTCCACCGTTCCTGCCTACACACCTGTGTGTCTGAAGCCTGTCATCCAGTTGTCTCCCCAGCTTCGTTGTCATTTCCAAACTTGGTAGGCATGAATTTTAGTTTATTTTGGAGCATTTACCTTTTATATCTTCATTCACACCATAGGTAGTCTGTGCTGCATGCAGAGTAAGTACGCTTTGTTGCTTCCATTTGTTTCTGTCTCTACAACATTTTCCTGCCCATAATGAAATAGAGCCAAATAAGCTTTCTATGGGTTGAGAAAGTGAGTCCCTTTTGGCTTTTCCAAATTAGTGACATTTTTTTGGCCCCGCCCATGGCATGCTAAAGTTGCTGGGCCAGGAATCACATGTGAGCCACAGCAGTGATAAAACTGGATTCTTAACTGCTTGGCCACCAGGGAACTCCTTCAAGTGTATTCTTTTATTTATTTATTTTGGCTGTGCCTGTGGCATATGGAAGTTCCCAGGCCAGGGGTCAAATCTGCACCACAGCATCAACCAGAGCCACTGCAGTGACAAGGCCAGATTCTTAACCTGCTGCACCACAAGAGAATTCCTGACATTTTTTTATCCTGAGAAAAGAATTCTGCCATCAGGAAGATCAAAGTCTTAAAGGGAGGATGGATTTGGAGGCTTGGTTGTGTGACCATTTCGTATTAGTGAGCATTGTCGTTTCAGTCCCCTTTGCTGCTTTATTAGGCTATTAAAGAGGTCTTGAAACCTCTGATATGTTAGTGTTTTGCGGAAGTGGTTTGTGGTTTTGTTGTTCAGTTGTTAGCATTTTAGAGTGAGTGGAAGGAAAAGGATTGTATTTTTTTTTTTTTTTTTGTCTTTTTGCCTTTTCTAGGGTTGCTCCCACGGCATATGGAGATTCCCAGGCTAGGGGTCTAATTGGAGCTGTAGCCACCGGCTTACGGATCTGAGCTGTGTCTGCCACCTACACCACAGCTCACGGCAACGCCAGATCCTTAACCCACTGAGCAAGGCCAGAGATCGAACCTGAAACCTCATGGTTCTTAGTCGGATTCGTTAACCACTGAGCCATGACGGGAACTCCTGTATTTTCTTCTTAGATTAGATCCTGAGGATCCAGAACTTGAGAATTTCTGGATCCAGGTTTGTCCTGTTGGATCTTTATAGTGAGTAAAAATTGTTGACTCAACAAGGGTACAGATTGCCACGCTAAACTTTGAGAAGGAAACAAGCCACATCAAAGAACTTACAGTTTTGTAAAGGAAGTGACATCACCACAAATTCTGGGCACTGGATTTTTAAAAGGAAGAGGTAGTGGAGGGCCTGGAAACCATGTTAGATGAAGAATGGTTAAGGAAGTAATAATATTTAGCCTGGAGAAGAGAGAGCTTATTTTGAATGACATGATGGCGATTCTCTGTTATGGCTGATATTATCCCACCTTTTCCTGGTCTTTCAGGAGAAAACTCAGAAGTTGTCTTTGATCCTTTCTCACCCTACATCCAATCAGATGTCAGATTTTCTGTCCTCTAGCTTCAGTATATTTCTTTTCTTTTCTTTTTTTTCTTTTTTTTTTTCTTTTTTGTCTTTTTGCCTTTTCCAGGGCCACTCCCGTGGCATATGGAGGTTCCCAGGCTAGGGGGTCTAATGGGAGCTGTAGCTGCTGGCCGAGGCCAGAGCCACAGCAATGCAGGATCCGAGCTGTGTCTGCAACCTACACCACAACTCATGGCAATGCTGGATCCTTAACCCACTGAGCAAGTCCAGAGATCCAACCTGAAACCTCATGGTTCTTAGTTGGATTTGTTAACCACTGAGCCACGACGGGAACTCCTCAGTATATTTCTTGATTCTTGCCACTTCTTTCTGTCCTCAGTTGCCCCCACATACTATGTCAAGCCTGTGAAGTTACTGCCTGTACTAGTAGAATAGGTTCCCTACTCTCTGTTATCTTTCTCTTTCCTCTTTTCTGTTATGTTCTCAGAATAATCTCTCAAGCCTAGTTCTGTTTTGTTTTTTTTTTTTTTTCCCTTTTCTTTTTAGGGCCACACCTGTGGCATATGGAAGTTCCCAGGCTAGGGGTCGAATGGAGCTACAGCTGGAGCCTACACCACAGCCATGGCAATACTGGATCTGAGCTGCATCTGCAACCTACACCACAACTTGTGGCAAAGCCAGATCCTGAACCCACTGAGTGAGGTCAGGGATCAAACATGCATCCTCGTGGTTCCTAGTTGGGTTCTTAACCCTCTGAGCCATAACGGGAACTCCCCCACATCTAGTTCTAATTGTATCACTTTACTATTTAAACACTTAACAGTGGTTCCCAAAACCTACTAAGAAGGTCCTATTGCAAACTCTTATAATTTGGCTCCTAACCTTCCATCACTTCCCCTTCCCCTGTTCACACTCTACCTTCTATTCAGCTTTATTCAGTTGTCTTGAAACCTGCTCCAGGCTTTCCCAGCTCTTTGACTTTCTTTAAGCTGTTCCTTCATACAATTATGAAGATAATTTGTCATGGTTTATGCTGTTTTAGGACCAGCTAGCAAAAGATACGGCTCTGAACACAAGAATTTTCTTTTTTAAAAATTTATTTATTTATGGCTGAACTCATGGCATATGGAAGTTCCTGGGCCAGGGATCAAATCTGAACTGCAGCTGTGACCTGTGCTGCAGCTGCAGCAACGCTGGATCCTTTAACCCCCTGCATTGGCCAGGGATCGGATGTGCGCCTCCACAGCAATCCGACCTGCTGCAGTCAGTTTCTTTTTTTTTTTAATTTTATTTTTTGGCTGCTCTGTGGCATATGGAGTTCCCAGGCCAGGGATCAGATCCAGCCCGCAGTTTTGACCTACATGGCAGCTGCGGCAGGGCTAGATTCTTAACCTACTGTGCCGGGTGGGGATTGAACCTGTGTCCTGGTGCAGCAGAGATGCTGCTGATCCCGTTGACTTTCCCGTTGTACCCCAGCAGGAACTCCTGCAGTCAGATTCTTAACCCACTTCACCACAGCAGGAACTCCCAAGAATTTTCTCTTGAATAGGGTTGTCTAATAATTAAGGAATAGAGAGCTTCCCAATATTGGATATATTGAGCAGAGGCTAGGGGACTAGCTGGTTTGGATGCTATAAAACAGGGGCCCCTAGGGACTGTATGGGCTAGATGAAAAGAGAAAGCATAGCATGGTCCTTGGCTGTCCAAGAAACTTAAATCTACATGTATGGCACCACACATATTCTTCCCATAATAGCCCAAGTGATAACACACATGCTCATGTCATTCCTTTACTTGAAAGCTTTCAATGATTTCTTAGGATGAAAGCAAATTTTTTTACCGTAGTCTACAAGGTCAAGTATATTCTGACCCCTGTCTGGTTTCCTAGTCTGATCTCCTGCCACTATCCCTTTACTTCCTTGTGATCCAGACATTTCGTACCCTCACACATGCAGTTCCTTCTCTCTGGAATGTTTTCTTGATCTTCCTCTGGCTAACTCTTCATCCTTAGAGGCTCCGTTAAATGTCGATTCTTCATGGAAATCTTCATTAACACACCTCATCCCCCCCTCAGTAGACAGATCACCCCGTTAGACGCTTTTAGCCCTTTTTTCATAGCAGTTGTCACAATAGTAATTAAAATGTTAATTAAATAGTTGTTTTTTTCATCATCGTAATTTCTAGGAACCATTTGATTGCTATTATATTCCCAGCAGCATTCAAAATGCCCGGTGCATGGTAGACATTTAGTTAATATTTGAATAAATGAATGAATGAATGAATCTTCTGGGATGAAAAGAGAAAGGTGGTGAAGGACGTAAAGGATGTTGTTGAGTGTTAGGGGAGAAAATTGTAGGACTAGGGAATAACAGATAGGAATGAACAGATTGTGTTCAAGGATTCAAGGCAGGTAGCTCAAAAGGGGATCTGTGTGATGAGAGATGGGATAGATAGGCTGATAGTGACAGGAAGATGATTTTGGCATTCTTTAAAATTTTAGTTGCGATATTGAAGTTCTTTAGTTGCTGTTGCGTTACTATAGATACTTGGACAGGGGGGCCACAAGCTGGAGTTCTAGGAAGGCTTTTCAAACAAGATTCTTAAGCAGGCAGGACTGGAGTTTGGAGAGCCTGAGGGCAGACTACCAGCTAGAGCAATACAACAGTGGTCCAGAGAAGAGATGACACAATGTGACCTAAATCAAAGCAAGAGGCAAAATAGTCATTGGAAAATGAAGAGG
Organism: Sus scrofa; assembly: GCF_054392235.1. Taxonomy (NCBI): domain Eukaryota; kingdom Metazoa; phylum Chordata; class Mammalia; order Artiodactyla; family Suidae; genus Sus; species Sus scrofa. The sequence goes on from NC_139401.1 coordinate 66,506,269, forward strand.
CAGTGACAATGGAAGTTAGAAAGAGATGGATTGAGAAAGCAACTAGGAAGAACATCAGCAAAACTGATTGTGATGGGGGTGGGGAGGGGAAGTTTGGAATGAAATTATCAAGTAGAGGGAGGCAGACTGGTCGTGATGAGGTAGGTAGAGTGCCCTGTAGGTGGTAGGACAAGCCTTTTGAACCCACAACTCCATCCACAGGAAGACAACCTTTTCTGTGATTATGCAAAGAGACCTTTTGAGGTTCCTCTTTGGCTTTTGTCTTTTCCGGAATGCAATCTTGGCTTTACTTTTGCATAACCAAAAGGCTTATTAAAGTTTTTTTCCCTCAAACAAAAGATCAATCTGTCCTTAAAGGTAAATTCTGCCTCTTTCTTCAGGAGAAGAAAAGCTCCTGGAAGCTTTAGAATAGCAGTTTATCCTCACTTCCAGTCATAAAATTTTCAGAATGCTGGGGTTCAGTTTGGTAGTGCTACTCAAATTTTTTCACATGCATATAATTTGACCCTGCAATTTCATTTCTAGGAATCTATGCTGTAGAAATGCTCATAGAAGCTGGTTACTTTTGTGTAGGGGGATGAGGAAGTGATACAGGAATGTCCAAAGAAAAAAGTTAAATATTTAAAAAAAAAAGTTACTTTTATGATTTGAAAAACTAAACTCATCAGCTTTCTTTGCAGGTACATTGGATAGAAGCCTCTTTAGCACTTTCCTTTACTGTGGGATTTTCGATTGTATTGACAATTTTTTTTTTTTTGAGAGCTCTTTAGCCCTCTTGTCCTACCTTCCTTTTGAGACAGACTGCAGGATACTTATCTTTTCCCTGAACTAACAAAACTCAATGTTGCAATCAAAGACCAGAAGTTTCAAACTTTATTGGGCATCAGAATCACCTTGATGCTTGTTAAAAATACAGATTCCTGGGCCCACTCAGTAAGTTCTGAGTCAGTGCATCTGGGGTAGAGTCCAAAATCCTGATCTTTCAGAGGCACCCCAGATGGTCAGTGAGAAACCCTGGTTTGGGGAATGACGTCTGATTGTCTCCCCCCCCCCCCCTTTCTCTCTCTGTGATTAGTAAAGGGAATGAGGGAGTAATGACTCACCATAGATATCTTTGTGGATCACAAATGGTTTGGTTCATCTGAATGGGAAAAAAATGAATATAACACAGTTTAGTAGACTTGAGATTTTACTGCTAACTGGTGTTTCTTTAAAATGGCCTGTTTGAAGTAGGCCCTTTGGATTAGAGCCCAGTCTGGTGGGCTTCTTAAGCAATAACTTAAGCCTAGGAGATGCTTTCCAGCGATGGCTTTGTTATTTGTGAGTGGAAGGGAGAGAGGGACCTTGGCAAATTGTGAGGTCTTAAAATTCAGAAGCTTTTCTTTTTTTTTTTAATAGCCTCATTCCCGGTGCATGGAAATTCCTGGGCCAGGGACTAAATCCGAGCTGCAGCTGTGGCAGTAGCAGATCTTTTAACAAACTTCGCCAGGCCGGGGATCAAACTGACACCTCTGCAGAGACACCCCACCCCCCACTCCCCAGCCACTGCAGTGGGATTCTTAATCCACTGTGCTACAGTGGGAGCTCCCAGATGGTTTTTTTTTTTTTTTTTTTTTTTTTTTTGCTTTTTAGGGCCTCACCCTTGGCATATGGAAGTTCCCAGGCTAGGGGTCTAATCAGAGCTGCAGCCGCCGGCCTACTCCACAGATACAGCAACTCGGGATCCAAGCTTCATCTGCGACCTACACCACAGCTCGCAGCAATGCTAGATCCTTAACCCACTGAGTGAGGCCAGGGATTGAACCCGCATCTTCATGGATCCTAGTCTGGTTCGTTAACTGCTGAGCCAGGAAGGGAACTCCTCCCAGATGCTTTTTAAGTAAAGCTTTTGCCCTTGAAAAATGATTCCTCCATTAAGATGAGGTACTATCTAAAGACTATTCTAAACAGCTTTTTGTTAGAATTATTTTTTCTTTGTTATAAACGAAGTCCGTTAATCAGATGTCCAGTGTGGGTTACTAACATTTCAAAAAAGTGTTTTAAAAACATATACCCCAATGGCTCACAACAATTAACCTTGGGAACAAAAGTAAATGGGAACACTTCTTTACCTTTCCAATCCCTCAGTGAAGCTGGCAGCCCTCAGTGTAATAAACCATTAGGTTTATTAGTTTGAGAACAGAAGCATCAGCTTGGGCACAGTTTTCTAATTTGCCCCTCGTTTACTCAACAATCATTTATTCAGAGGCTACTCCGTGCTTACTGGACATTAGATAACTCTACAAATAAAAGGCAGAGACTGATGAGAAGCTGGAATTCTAAAGGGATCATCTGAATGGGGAAAAAGTGAATAAAACACTATTTAATAGACTTGAAAGCTTAGTAGCATGTAGAAAACAGAAAGTGGATTCCTTAAAGCAATAGCCTTGTTCTCTTTCTGTAGTCTATTTTAAGTGGGCCCTCTGGCCCAGCGTTATCAACCTTGGATTAGGAGCTTTGAGGAAATGGTGGTTTGGTGGTTGTTTTTTAAAGGCTTGTTTTTTTTTTTTAAGAAATGTAGTTACCAAGCAACTGCCATGACCTGCTGCTAAGTTGGAGTTCAGTGGGTAAGTCAATTCCAAAGAAGAGAATATATAAACAAATTGGGAAGGGGGAAACAGTTTAAGGATAGATTGAGTGGATTCGTTTTCTGGGTTCAATGCACATTTCTTCCTTTTACTTGTGCAAGAAAGGGCTGCTTGGAGTTCCCGTCGTGGCTCAGTGGTTAACGAACCCGACTAGGAACCATGAGGTTGCGGGTTTGATCCCTGGCCTCGCTCAGTGGGTTAAGGATCCGGCGTTGCCATGAGCTGTGGTATAGGTCACAGACGCTGCTCGGATCCTGAGTAGCTGTGGCTGTAGCGTAGGCCAGCGGCTACAGCTCCGATTAGACCCCTAGCCTGGGAACCTCCCTATGCCGCAGGAGCGGCCCAAGAAATGGCAAAAAGACCAAAAGAAAAAGAAAAAAAAAAAAAAAAAAGAAAGGGCTGCTTGGTCAGAAGTCTTTGTTTCATCAGGTCTCCTCTTAGCTGATGAGTGTGGAGGAGGGCCAGAAAGGAGCCAATTAGAGAGGGCTGGACTGTAGGGCTAAGCCCTAGTGTGGGACACATGCTTGGATGGCTCTAAAGGTAGATAGCCCTGCTGCTGCATTCTTGGTCAGTCCAGAGCTTCTATGACAGATCAGTCACCACCCTCTACCTTTATATTGGGTATTGACGTGTTGCCTTGTAACCCTCAGAACAGGGACATTTTCCAGCTGCTGACTCTTCCCCCTGCCCCCAACATTTAATGAGTGAGTCAGTGACTTAACTGCTTCCTGCAGGATTTCAGGGACCTGAGTAGGTAATGAGAACAAATCACCATAACACCAGAGCGTGATGAATGAAAGAGCACATGAATTTAACCAGTTAGCTTCATTGGTACCAGAGTGGCCAAAAAAAAAAAAAAAAAAAAAATACTCTGTTGAGAAGAGGATATTTGTGTGAGTTGGAACTCCATTCCCTCCCCTTTAGGCTTTTTAGTTTTTCCCTTTATACCCAGCTGAAGGTCAGATTACTTTCCTGAGGGAAGGGGAGTGTCAGGTGTTGGAACAGGTGTTTTATTTTCTGCCTGTAGAGTCATACAGGCTAGATGGGGATGCTTCTTGCCAGCCCTCTGTGGTGCATGAAAATACTTTTGTGGAATTCTTTTTCCCTGGAAATATGTTTGTTTTTTGAAGCAGTTCTCCAACCTTCAACCCCTAGTATAAATTTTGACTTCCTTTAAAATCAACTTGTCATAATGAAGTATGCCTGTTTTCTACCATCATCACAGCCTGTGCCTTAGATGTATTCCATTTTATGTGGCAACCATAGACCTGAAAAATGTGTGTGTGTGATAAATGTGAATATCATATTTTAAATGTACTAGGAAAATGTCACAGCAAAGCAGCCCTATAAAAAGCCTTTTATAATTATTATATGGATAGAATTCATTTTCCCATGTTAGGCTTTCTTAAATTGGGTGTAAACCTGTAGTCACCTTTCCCGAATGATAAGGCTTTTTCAGGCTGTTGTGATGGTGTCAGTGGGCTACAGAGCTGCACTTGGACTTATGACCCCACTGACTAGACGATTTTGGAGGAGAGAGATGTCAGTAGACATCTGAGTTTGGGAGAATTTCTGTTTTAATGTTTGTTACTGAAGCTAAGGACCCTGTTTGTTAAAAGGGAAATAACTCAGGAGAGCTTTGTGATCTCTTGATCTCTTCTGATTGTAGGTTTGTTTTACCTTTGTACTGCGTTCCATTCTGTCCCCTCAAAAAAAAAAAAAAAAAAAGTAGTAATCTAGAAACAGATCATCTTCTTTGCCTAACAATGATATAATGGCCTCAGGTCCTTTCCTGCCCCTCCACCCTGCATCTCAGGGCCATCTGTTCTCAGCAATCCACTTTTTGGGAAAGTCTCCTTTCCCATCTGCTCTCCTTGGGCCTTGCTGCCTGCTCTAAAGATTTATGAAGGCTGCTCAGGAACCTCTTTCCAGTTGTTACTTTTTTTAAGGATCAGTGAGATTTCAAGGCAGATAAAAGTTTTTTCCATTCAATATGTCCAAATGTTACTCTTTTTTCAGGTGTATTCTTTTCTTCTATTAGCCTGGGGGTGGAGAGAAACCTGTCTGTGGTTGGAGGAGGGACTCTGCTTATCAAAGCAAAGATTGACTGGGCTGACTCTGGCTGCTTTGAAGCCAAGGGTCCTCCCGGCTCTTTGGCTGCTGGCACGCAGGATCAGTGCAGCTTCTTGGGTTCATTCTTTTCCTGTCTTTTGCCTTGTGTCCCTAACAGAGTACAGTCGTTTTGAATCCAAGATACATGACTTGCGAGAACAAATGATGAACAGCAGTATGAGCTCTGGGTCTGGGTCCCTGCGAACAAGTGAGAAGAGGTCCTTGTATGTCAGGTAAGTCTTCTGGGTATCAGGCCTTGTGCTGCTCCAGAGGAGCTCCGTGCCAACCCTGCCCTTCTTGTTTAACTAGTGGGGTAGGGAGTGTGTACTCCTGGTACTAAAACAACACTTTGCACTGTATGCTCAGGTTGTGTACTTTATGGTCAGTATCTCCTTTCTTTTGTGAGCTGGCTTTTTCCTTTTTGGTCCTGAATGACTCAGTATGGGAAAATTTCAGTTTGCTCTAATTGTAAAAGACCTGTTGGGTGATTGTTGCTAGTCAGCATTCACATAGCTCTCAAATGTTCAAAGTACTTTGCTTGCAATCTGTGATTTGAGGGGAAACTTGGCATTCCCCCCTTCCACATATGCATAATAGACCTCAGAATTTGTATCTGAGCATATCAGCTATCACTATATTCTGGTACAGGGTCTCTTTTGCGAGCCCAAAGAACTGACAGGTTGCTGCATTCTGGGCTTTTTTTTTTTTTTTTAATTGTGTTTCCTCACTCCCTGTTGCACTGATCTGCTGTTTTTTATGGGACATGGGATGAAATGATGTACATTCCCCAGGAATGGTGGGTGGAACAGATATATAGCATTGAGTGTATTGCTGCTGAAAGCTGTTCTGAGATACTGTCCAAGGCTGAGTTTGTGACCCTTGAGACTCATTATAATACTGTGTCAGGTCAAAGTACAAACCTCTTGGGGAGTTGGATTGCTAAATGAACACTATGGACTCCTCCTAGAATTAAGGATAGTTTCCTCGTTCCTGCTTGGGCTTCTTGGCAAAACTCCAGCAGTCTGGGGCAAGAACATTGTCTCTTCAAGGTTAAAGTCCTCAGGGAAAGAGGCGGTGGGAATACGCCTCTGAGCCGTGTGTGTGTGTGTGTGTGTGTGTGTGTGTGTGTGTGTGTGTGTGTGAGAGAGAGAGAGATGCTTGTATCAAACCCCTGGGTTGAACTTTTTCTAGTGGCCTCTAATACCAGCTGGGGGCTGAGATGGGGAGGCTATAGTTGCTAGTTGCCTGGCAACATGACATCTGCTCTGTCCTTGGGGTTTGAGAGGAAGATAGAGACCAATGTAAATGCTAATTGCAGTTTTTCTCTCGGTGCTAGATTTTTTTTTCTCCTTGGCTGCTGGTCCCTGACCCTCCCTGCAGGGAGAAGGGCCTGAGGAGCCCAGATTTGGGCCCACTGTAATGCTTCCTGGTTCTCTTCTAAAATGAACCCTCAGCTCAACTTGTTGTTGAGAGCAACCTTCTTCACATTTGCTATGAAGGGAGGAGAGCAAGAAGAAGGCTGGACTAGTCACTGATGATCTTTTCAGTCTCCTGTTTTCTTTCACTAAAGCCTTTTGCTCTGGATCTGCAGCCTAGACACTGGGGTGCCGATGGGTGGACTCAGAATTGTGCTGTCGCCTTCCGAAAAAGGGTAATACTTATGTGACTTGGTCAGGATTGTTCCGTTCCCGTGTTTCCAGCCCCCGCAGATGTGGCACTTCAGTGTGCGTGGGAAGCTGCTCTTTAGGCAAGACAGTTTCTTTGGAGAGCTTTATTTTTAGATATCCCCTCTCCGCCTATCCTGTGCTAGAGCTCTCCCTGCTTGGGCAGGGGGAGTGGGGCATCAGCTTCCGACCTGAAACACCCTTCTCTGGTCCTGGCAACGGACATATTCGGACATATTCCATCTAACTCTGGGGACGAGGGTGGAAACTGCACTCTGTTTCTAGTGAATCATTTTATATAGTTTATATCATCTGCTCCTAACCTTATCTATATAACATCTGTATCGTCTAAGTAAAGTAAATATCATTTAGCATAGTGAACATTTGTAACCATTAAACTTCATCAAGGGACATAATATTTTATGGCTAGAGCAGTGAGCTGAGATCCTTTGCTAAAGCTAATCTCTACCAGAGCCTGGCTTGCTCTGTTGCCTGTTTTCTGCCTTTTTTTTTTTTTAACTCTACAGTGGCTTCTTTTTGTTCAACATTTATTAAACATATTTAAGTCTCTTTCAATCTTAAAAAGAAAAAAAAATACCCTTGATACCAATAGTCCCTTAAACTATCGTCTTGTTTATCTCTGTTCACCACATCTGCCAAATTATGTGCCAGGAAACACTAGTTCCTCAAGATGTTAAGTATGGTGTGAAAAATCAGCAGTTCAGTAAGTTGGGCAAATATAGGATAAAACAGAGGAAAATAGGGTTCTTTACTGTGATTAATCTCCAGGAGGGAATGTACTAGGCAGTGTTTCCCCAAAAAGATAGGCGTATGGGAGCCTTAATTTGGAGAAACCCATCTTAGCATTCAGCCTGGGAAATGTTGCAGTTGTCTGTACTTGCTGTTGCTATTTCTTCAAACTGAACTCCAAACTTCCTTCTCTTTCAGTAGGAAAGGAAGTGTGCATCTGCTTTTCAGTCATGGTGATGTGGTTCCAGGCGACTCCAGAAGAATCTAGAGGGGCGGAAGCCCAACTCCGTCAGGGATCAGTAGTGACCACTTAGTCATCAAATTCAGTGACCTGTTCACTGATTCCTGCCACTGGTCTGACCTCTTCACGACATTTGTTTCCATGAATTACCTGCTTTCTTCTTTAAAGGCTCTCATTCTACCTTGCTGACAATTCTTCAATACCTTTCATTAACTCTGTCCCTTAAATGGCAATGTCATTTATTTTTCACAGCCTCAAACCCTGTCATTGTGTAGATAATATCCCTGATCGCTTTGTTGAGCTCCAGACCAACATATCAGCCACTTGCTGGACACGGGTCTGGAGCTGCCCTCCCAGTGCCTCAAACAAACAGTGTGTTCCAAATGGACCCCCTCCATACCTACTCTTACTTTCCTAATCTAAATTAATTGCATCACTCTATCATGTGAAAAGGGGATTAAATTTATTCTGTCACCCGAGGTTCAACACAAGGAGGAAAGAGCTAATGATTAGAAGTGTCTGAAAATGGAATTGAACTCCTTCTGGAGACGGTAAATTTGATCTTTTGTCACTGGAGGTATTATAGAAGAGGCTGGGCAACCATTTGGGTATCACAGAGTGAGCTGAAGCAAAAGATCTCTTCAGAGGCTTTCAGTAGTTCCCAGAGTCTTCAGGATGAAAGGGAATATTTAGGGAACACGTGCTCTGTATTAGTACCTTTGTTATCTTTTTAAATTGATTTTAAGGAGTTCCCATTGTGGCTCAGTGGAAACAAATCTGACTAGTATCCATGAGGATGTGGGTTCAACCCCTGGCCTTGCTCAGTGGGTTAAGGATCCCAAGTTGCCGTAAGCTGTGGTGTAGGTTGCAGACGCAGCTCATATCTGGCGTGGCTGTGGTGTAGGCCAGCAGCTATAGCTCCAATTTGGCCCCTAGCCTGGGATCCTCCATATGCCACGGGTGCAGCCCTAAAAAAATAAATAAATTGCTTTTAAAATCTTTTAAATAATGCTACAAAGTACACACTGTTCTCATTTTTTAGGAGAGAAAACTGAAACTCCAGTTAGACAGCTAAGAAATTCCAAGACTTGAATTTGAACCTGGTTATTCTTTTTTTTTTTTTTTTAGGACTCCACCGGCAGCATGTGGAGATTCCCAGGCTAGGGATTGAATTGGAGCTGTAGCTGCAGGCCTATGCCATAGCCACAGCAATGCCAGATCTGAGCCACATCTGCGACCTACACCACAGCTTATGGCAGAACTGGATCCTTAACCCTCTGAGGCCAGGGATCAAACACTGCATCTTCATGGATACTAGTCAGATTCGTTTCTGCTGAGCCACAATGGGAACTCCTGAACCTGGTTATTCTGACCATAGAGTATGGTTCCTTCAGCATTTCTCAAACTTGCTAATAAGAATCAGCTGGTGTGCTAGAAAAATACATATTCCCAGGCTCCTCTTCTATGGATTTGGATTCAGCTGGTTGGGAAATGTATGTTTTTAATAAGCACTCAGAATTCTTAGAAATAACTACTTGTTTATCACAATAGACATTTATTTCTGTTTCACTTGAACAACTGAACAATATACTTACTTTAGCTCCTGCTACGTGGAAAGCAGTAAGGCACAGGCCTGTGAATTTGGGCATGGTTGTGGGGTAGATTCAAGGAAGCATTAGATGTGGTTCCTGCCCTCTAGCAGCTTACCACAAGATACTGCACAGCCGGTGGTTAATGTGAAGGATCCCTTTTCTGTGAGTTCTGTTCACTGTTGTTTCCCCTTCTGATGTGTTTCTCTTCCCTTCCCTTCCCTCAGTCTCTATCTTCTGGTATGCATGGGGTTGCAAAGCTATTTTGAAGCAAATAACACCCTCTGGCAGCTGCACTGAGGCTATAGCAGGTGAAGCCCTAGGGAACTGCAGCTGCACTAACCACAGGGGAGATGGGATTTGTGGAGCTGGGAGCAGGAAGGAGAAAGAAAGATAACAGTGTTTGGAAAATGAAACAGTGTTTGGTTTTAAAATCACTGGTGACTTAATGGAAAGGCCTTCCCCACCCTTCACCACCCTTCACCATACTAGAAATGCCTCTTAAATAGTATAAGCAGGATGAACAGAGCCCCTCTTTCTGCCAAGTCTAGGGCCTTTGCTCTGCTTATTAATTTGCCTTTCACACTGGAAAAATCCACAGAAATATGCCTCTCTTGAGCATTTTGCTCAGGGTCAGGTTGGCTAGATATTTAACTCAGGCCATTCTGATGTGATGTGAAGGTAGTAAAAACACAAAGGATAGTTTAGAGTTTCAGAGACCTCCAAGTTCTACACTTGTTTATTGAATGAATGAACAAAAGACCTTATCCTCCAAAGGTTACTAAGAGGCTTGATAGTACATTTGTAGAAATAGCTTTTGAAAATCTGTTCTGGCTAGCCTGGCTGCATTCTTTGAAGCCACAGGACAGCATCAGACATTTTGGGATTCCTGGCTTTCTGGCTGGCTATCTGCCATCCCAGGCTTTTTGCCACTCTAGGAAGGAAATCATGCCCCATCTGTAGGCCTGATTCAAGAAACAATGTCAGAAATATTGGCCTGTTCATTGCAGAAGGCTGGAAGATACTCCTTGCTAACAAGCAGATATTAATTGTACAGCTACCCTGGCTTTAGCCCAGCGTGGTGCTTGGGGGAGCCCAACTTTGTCTTCCTAATTAATGTTTCAATAGTGGATTAAGACGCCAACAAGATGATATTGGCAAGCTTCACTATCTGACAGAATTTGGAAGTGATGATAATATACATCTTAAAAAGCAATGACATGAGAGTTCCTGCTCTGGCACGGTGAGTTAAGGACCTGGCATTGTCTCTGTGGCGGCTCTGGTTGCTGCTAAGGTGTGGGTTTGATCCCCAGCCTGGCACAGTGGGTTAATAAGGATCTGGCATTGCTGCAGCTGTGGCATAAGTTGCAGCTGTGGCTCAGATTTGATCCCTGGCCTGGGAATTTCCATATGTCATGGATGCGGCCAAAAAAAAAAAAAAAAAAAACCAGGCAAGAACAGTTTATATAGTGTTCAGGGTTACCAGAGGGTAGGACAGTCTCCTGCATCAGTGATTCTGGAACTGCCTGTTGCTAGATCATAGACCCCAAATGTCAGTCTTGGACCTGTGCTCTTAATCCCCTCAGCTAATCCAACAGGTGCTGTAAACCCTGAACATTCACAAATTGTGATTCTGTGAATGTCCTTCTAACTTTATACTTGCTCTCTAAGGCCTGCTCTCCATGTTCCCTTCTTCAAGATGTGCCAAGGAGTCCTGACTTGCTGCCAGCTGCACTCTTTCCTCTTGTGATGATCCAGCTTGTGTCTCCCTGAGTACTCAAGTTTGGGCTTTTGAGTTGCTCTTCAGAAGCTGCTAGAAATTTTAACTTTTGCACTAAGGTCCAGGGCTGATGAATGACTGCCACTTTATAGTTCTCTGTGCATGCTTTGTATGGACCAAGAACGGGAGGAGCTGTTCAATTTTTAAGTATTATGTACCCTTTATGTAGTACTTTATGTCTCAGGCAGCTTGGGCTACTATAACAAAATACCGTAGGCTTATAGGCTGGGTGGCTTGAATAGCAGATATTTATTTCTCACAGTTCTGGAGGCTGGAAAGTTTGAGTCCTAGGTGTTGGCAAACTCAGGTTCTGGTGAGTGCCCCCCACTTCTGGCTTGTAGATGGCCATCTTCTTGCTCTGTCCTCAAGTGGTCTTTCCTGGGTGTGCTCTAAAGAGCGAAGAGAGGTCTCTCCTGTCTCTTCCTCTTCTCATAAAGGCACCAATGACCTCATTTAAACCTAATTACCTCCCAAAGGCCCTGCCTCCAATTACTATCACATTGGAGGTTAGGGCTTCAATATATGAATTTGTGAAAGGGGTCACACAAACATTCAGCCCATAACACTGACCAGAGGAAGAAAGTGATGTTTTACACCCAAACTGGTATTGGAGGGAAGTATAGTGGAGGAACTCTCTGAGGGATAGTGACTGGGAGGGTGTTCTGTGCCCCCTTTCCCAGCCTGGTCTCGCCATTTGCAAGCATCATTCATGACCTCAGTCCTCAAAAGGCTTCTCCCAAAGGGATATAATATGAAAGATTAAAAAACTGCAAGAGTTAAATAAACAGAAAATACAAAGAAAGGTTATTGCTAAATACATTTGGAAGAAGGCAGTTTGGAGTGGCCAGGGTCACAGAGAAGGGTGGGACTTGGGTTGGGCCTCAGAGGAGCTGCTGAGGGCATGAGGGGGCAGGCAGAGACTTCCAGGCCAGACAGATGGCCAGAGCCATGGTGAGAGAGGTGGGCATGCTACTAGGTGAATGCAAGGAAGCATCTACTTGCGGTTGAGGCTGTAGTGCTGAAGTGTTTACTTTGCTGTGAGAAACCTGCCTGACAAGTTTCCTTGGTAGTTGCCATTTTCTTTGCATACCTGTTCGCTAAGACACCAGGGTGGCTGGGCCAGGTGCTTATGATTTTTCTGGATCTTTCAGACCCAGGCTTTAAAATTTAGGACCTGAAGTGCAGAAATTTTGGCCTAGTAATCTGTTTACTTAGAGCTGATTATATTTCTGTTTTCCCCTTCAGCGGTGAGGTCCCAGCTGAAAGGAAAATTAGGTAAAATCCCCTGGAGCACGTGTTACTCCCCATCATCCTGTAGACAGCTCTTAGGGGATACTGTTTGAAAGGTCACCACTTAAGCAGCATATCTTTCCAAACCTTTGGCAACTCTTTCTCTTTAGGAAAGACAGGCAGTGGCATTTAAAGCAACCATGCTGAAGCTTATCTTGGGAACTCCAACCTGCAGACCCTGGGAAGTAAACATCTGCTTTTCATGCTGGTGTAACTTGGCTCCAGAAGATGGCTTCATTGCCCACTTTCGGTTTTTTTTTGGGGGGGGGGGCACACTCGTGGCATTTGGAAGTTCCTGGGCCTGGAATTGAACCCCTGCCACAGCAGTCACCCAAGCTGCTGCAGTGACCACGTCATTAAGCTACTGAGCCACAAGACAGCTCCCCCTACTTTCAGTTTTTATCTTTTCATGTGTTCTTTACCCTGCTCTTAAGATAAATCAGTATTTTCTCGCCTGGCCATGATGTTTGAGAAGGTGTGGGAAAACCAAGATCTGGCTCTCCCTTGCTTCACAGAGGCGCATAGCCATAACCAAGGAGGGACATATTCAGGGTTAAAAAGTAATCTTTTATGTAGACCACTCACTGTGATCTTAGGCTATGGGTAGATGGTAATCTTTCCATAAGCTTTGTTCTTTCCTGACATAAGCTTTGTCTCCCTCTGACCTGGCCAGTCCTTAACTTGGAGGCCTCCATGAAAATCTTTAATTAGATCCAGGAAGGATAAGGTGTTTCTGAGGGTCTTAGTCTCCCAATATATCATCCTGTCAATAAGCTCACACACATGAGGTGGCACCAGGGTGACAGAGTGGTTAATTATGGTCTTTAGGTGTCCCGAGACAAATATGTATTTTTTTTTCCCCTGCTCACTTGTGATTTGAGTCAGAGGTTGAAAAGATTGGTGGTATATTATCTGGGCACTGCATGTGTAGGATTTTGGTTATGGTACAGTGGTTCAGTCTCATTTAGAAGGTGGTGGTACGGTACTCCCTTGACTTTTCCCTAGTGCTTGCCCAAAGGATGAAAAGGGATAGACAGGAGGATATATCCATGTTGTAGAGAAAAGTGCTCTTTGATCCTCTTACAAAGCCTGACCTGAGCCATTTGCAACTAGATGCCAATCCCTGTCACATCCTTAGGTTTACAGGCTGTTCCTAAGAGAGACTGTTCGTGCTAGATGGCTTCTTAAAGATGGGTAGGTAGTCAATATTTTTTCAAAATCAATTAATTGATTTACACAGTTTTTCTGATTACATGAAATATATGTCATTTGAAAAATGGTTTCTTTTTACTACTCGGGCCTGTTCTCTTTTATTGGGTTACTTTCCACGTGAAAATTTAGCCTGGTAATGGTTTTTTTAAAAAGCCGTGGCAATGTATTCTGTCACACAAGGCCACCTAAATGAATGCCAGACTCCTTAGCTGGACTCCAGGCTGTCCCCATGCAGGCCCCAGTCTGCTTCTCCCCCAAGTGCCCTGCGGCGCTGCTAGATGTGGGTCCTGCTGACCCTGGCACACACCCTGGGCCACTTGCCTTCAAGTCTCTGTTCATACTGTTCCCTCTAGCCTCTCTCCATCTCTTATCTTTTGAAATCCTGAACCTTCACTTAAGTCCAATTCAAATGTCAACATCTCCTCAAAGATTCCCCAAGATAGATATGACCCATGGACCCTCTGAAAGCTTTCAGGCCTTGGTTTGTCCTGCCCTTGTGCCTCTCACTATAACAAACTCTGTCAGATAGCACACTCCACACAAGGTGAAGATTGATTTTTGCTTCTGTATCTCCCATCTATCAAACACAGGGCCCAAAAATAGACCCAGTGAGTATTTAAATAATGGAAGAAAGGTGTTTTCCAGACATAGTCAAGAGGACAGTTTTTTTTTTTTCTAATATGACTGTGACTTAGATCTTACAACTCTAGATGAGGCCATGTATGTCTCTGGGATTGGTTTTCATCATCTTTGCGGAAGTTCTCCAACTCATAGTCAAACAATTTCAGCAGGAAGAGAGACAAAGTGGATTTAGTGAAAATCCACATCATGGATTTGGAGAACAAATCAAGATTATGACAATGGAAGGACTGTTAAAGGAATTAGGAATGTTTAGCCTGGTAGAGAAGACCTAGGAAAGACTCAGACTCATTAAGTGCTTTGCACTGGAAAGAAACTTAGAGAATATTGAAGGAATTTCCTTTATTAGCTAGCAAGTGGGATGAAATGACCTTTGAGGCTTCAATGTTCTGCAAAGCTCTGTTCTCTTTTGCAGTTCCAATTGATAGAATAGGAAATTCTTGTTAATTCACCTTTTACATTCTCAACTGAGAATGACGTCATAGTTCAGAATTTCGAATTCAAATATTATGCTATGTCTTTAACAAAATCGTAGTTTAAAAAAAGCACCGTTTATTCTTGTATTCAGTATTGCTCATTCACAAATTCATCAGGCAGAATGCAGGTGGTCGTGGGTACTACATTTTATTGAGAAATTACCTTTTTTGCCTTGTTTGCCAGGGAACTTAGGGCCAAACATGTTCTTCATCTGAAGTAAATGACTCAAATCAGGTGCCTGGTATATCAACTTCTCCACTTCTTTTTTTTTTTAAGTACCTGGTCATATTAGATGCTGATAAATATTTGCTTAATTAATGATGACTGTCATGTCATCATTAAAAATATTAGTTTGGGGAGTTCCCGGCGTGGCGCAGTGGTTAACAAATCCGACTAGGAACCATGAGGTTGCGGGTTCGGTCCCTGCCCTTGCTCGGTGGGTTAACGATCCGGCATTGCCGTGAGCTGTGGTGTAGGTTGCAGACGTGGCTCGGATCCCGCGTTGCTGTGGCTCTGGCGTAGGCCGGTGGCTACAGCTCTGATTCGACCCCTAGCCTGGGAACCTCCATATGCCGCGGGAGCGGCCCAAGAAATAGCAACAACAACAACAACAAAAGACAAAAAAAAAAAATTAGTTTGGAAGAATAGCTAATGACGGGAAATATTAATGATATAATTTCAGGTGACAACTAAGGTTGAAAAATTGTATACACACCATGTTTAGAAATATTTATTTATTTATTCTTGGCCACGCTCTAGGCATGTGGAAGTTCCCAGGCCAGGGATTGAACTTGCGCCACAGCAGTGACCCAAGCTGCTACAGTGACAATGCCAAATCCTTAAGCTACTATGCCACAAGAGAACTCTTAGAAATATATATTTTCTTGGTTCGTGTGTTTATTATGTGATGATATACAATACCATAAGATTATGAAGAGTTACTTTTTTTTTTTCTTTTTTAGGGCCACACCCACAGCATATGAAAGTTCCCAGTCTAGGGGTTGAGTTGGAGCTGCAGCTGCTGGCCTTTGCCACAGCCACTGGCCTTTGCCACAGCCACGGCAATGTGGGATCCAAGCTGTGTCTGTGGCCTACACTGTAGCTCACAGGAATGCCGGATGCTTAACCCACTGAGTGAGTCCAGGGATCAAACCCACTTTCTCATACATAGATACTACTTGTTCCTTACCGCTGAGCCACAATGGGAACTTCTGAAGAGTTATTTCTAAGTTAACATTAAACTTTTTCTTTCTTTAGGCTTTATGTTTTTCAAATATTCTATAATGAGCTTATATTATTTTAATTTCTAATGAAATTAATGCATATAGATAGTTTAAAATCTCAAATATTACAATAGCATATGCAAAAATTTTTCATCCCTTGCCTATTTGCCTCTTTTCTAGTTACACAAAGGAACTACTTTCGATTTTCTTTTTCTTTTTTGGCTGCCCTACGGCATATGGAATTCCTGGGCCAGGGGTCAGATATGAGCCAAGGTTGCAACTTACTGGTATCTGCAGCAATACCAGATCCTTTAACCCACGGTGCTGGGCCAGGGATCAAACAAACCTGCCTCCTGGTGCTACAGAAACACTGTAGATCCCGTTGCACCACAGTGGGAATCAGATATTTTAACAGTAACAAAAAAGAAATAGTAGGAGTTCCCGTCGTGGCGCAGTGGTTAACGAATCCAACTAGGAACCATGAGGTTGTGGGTTTGATCCCTGCCCTTGCTCAGTGGGTTAATGGATCCGGCGTTGCCCTGAGCTGTGGTGTAGGTTGCAGACGCGGCTCGGATCCTGCATTGCTGTGGCTCTGGCGTAGGCTGGTGGCTACAGCTCCAATTCGACCCCTAGCCTGGGAACCTCCATATGCCGTGGGAGCGGCCCAAGAAATGCCAAAAAGAGAAATAAATTAAAAAAAAAAAAAAGAAATAGTAAATCTAAATAGCCCACTGTATGTTGAATAATGGGGCTACAAAATGATAGGGATGTAGAATATAGTCAAATGGAAATTAGGCACCACCTGGAAACAAACAATAGAAAAATTTATAGGAAGGGAAGAGTAGTCATCAATGGACACTACTTGTGTAATGATATAAAATTAAATATTGCCTAACCCCAAAATGCGATGTAGCTAAATTGGAAAGGCTGGAGAGAAAGGATGAGTGAGTGCTATAGAAAACCAAGACATAATATGTAAATTGTAAAAACAAAAACAAGAAAGAGCAAGAAGAAATAGTTGTTTAGAAATATGTTAGAGAAGAAAAAGAAACAGCTAAAATATTTCAAAGCAGTTCCTTTTTAAAATGACTTAACAGGAGCACATGCTTGTGGTTAAAAAACAAACCAAACAGTTCCATTCCTTCATGCAGTGGGAACTACTGACATTCTTATTGCCTTGGACTGGCATTTATTTTGTTTCCACTTTGTTCATGTTACGTGTTTTAATATTGTAAGGTATCTGAAATTCATCTTGGAAGTAAACTGGCATTAGTTTTATTTATATCGCAAACGTTTAATAAATTACCAATAATTATATTCCTTCATTCAGAAAACATGTTTACATCAACTTTATAATATGTACTCCATCTTATTTTCTTTCTTATTTTTTGCAACATAATTTTATTTTTTTTTAATTTTATATTGAAGTATAGTTCATTTACTGTATTTCAGCTTCTTTTTTTTTTGGTCTTTTTCTAGGGCCGTACTCACGGCATGTGGAGGTTCCCAGGCTAGGGTCTAATCGGAACTGTAGCCACCGGCCTACACCAGAGCCACAGCAACGAGGGATCTGAGCCGCGTCTGTGACCCACACCACAGCTCACGGCAACGCCGGATCCATTAACCCACTGAGCAAGGCCAGGGATCGAACCCGCAACCTCATGGTTCCTAGTTGGATTGGTTAACCACTGAGCCACGATGGGAACTCTTATTTCAGCTTCTTACTGCTGTTGCCAAAGGTCCATATGGTTCTGTGAGGTGGTAAAATATATATTGGATTGTCCATGTTCTGTTTTCAACTTATAACCAGTAAACTCTCCCTTGTCATCTTCTGTAACCTCACCCTAATCTCTCTTAACTCATTTAAACATCTTCCTTCCTTCCCTCCCCAAACTAATTTGTGCTGAGTCCAAGCTCTTTTCCTTACTACATTTGTTTTAATCTTTGAAATCCATAATGACATTTAGTGTTTCTCAGTGTCACTTAGGATAAGGTCTTTTCCATGCATGTCTTTGTAGGAACCTCTGACAGAATACCTTCCTTGCTTTAGGACACTCACTTTTGAACACACACAGTGCAAATGCATTCAGATTTGATTCTGTCACACAAAGTCCAGAAAGAATCTTGAGGATGGAGTGTCTCCTTAATCTGCTGACCTCGGTCTCCTTACTGCTTTGGGTGTGTAAATTGAGGGAGATAAAGGTTGTTTTTTTGTTTTTGTTTTTGTTTTTTGTTTTTGGTCAGTTTGGCTGTTTTCATTTTTAAATAATCTGGCACTGATTTCTTAAGGATTCTGATGTAAGAACTTTAAAAAGTAGATGAGTATGTCACTCTCCACAATTTTACCACCTTCCGTATTTCATTTGGGCTGGCCTGCCTATGGGGGGGATAGTATTTTTTACTTTGCAAATAGAAGGCTAAGTCTTGGAACTAGTTCTGGGAAATCTGCTGGTTGTGTGTGCATAGGTGTTAACAGAATATGAAGACAGAGCCTAGGATGCAAGTAGAAAAATACAAACTTCTCACTGAAATCACCCATTTATGGTGACTCCTTATGAGGAGAGATCCAGTGGATGAGAAAAGTAGACACTTTAATGTAAGTGAGTTTGTTCCCCGGAGCAGGAAGCTCTGATGTCAAGTACCACCTTCACCAGAGGTGAAATCAGTAGCAGTACATCCTGAAAATGAGCTTGTAGCTTTGATTTAAATTTGCCTTCAAATACACCCACTACCTCATTATGTGTGAGGTCAGATTAACGTTCCTAAGGTTCTTTCACACTCCCACCCCCACACATGCAGCATATAGAAGTTCCCCGCTAGGGATCGAACCCTTGCCACAGTAGCAACCCAAGCCACTGTAGTGACAATGCTGGATCCTTAAACCACTGTGCCACATAGGAACTCTGATATGTCACTTTCTTTAAAATCTTCAGGAGTCTATTCAAGGCCTTCCAAAATTGGGCCCAGACCTTTATTTCCAACCTCATTTTCCCTGACTCCCAGCTGCAGCCAAACTGGTCTTCTTTTTCGTAAGTTTAGATGTTACAGCTCTTGCCACCTTTTCCTACCTTCTTCCACCTTTAATCTTTACTCTGCACATCTTGTCAGAGGACATGGGTTCTGTCCCAGGTTAGTTCAGTGTGTGACCTCGGGCAAATTATTCTTCCACCTCTAGCTTCTGTATATGAAACAGAGAGAGAGACTGAACTGGGAGACTTCTTTGTAGGGGAACCCTTCAACTTTATCGTTATATGGGTCAACATCAGCCTTAGCTATTTCTGTGGCTGCCCCAGGATGCAGAGCCCTTTCTCTTTTGTGTTTCTGTAGCATTTACCACACGTTGTTTGGGATTGTAGCTAACATTTTCTTTTCTTTTTTTTTTTTTAATCTTTTTTTTTTTTTGGTTGTTGTTGTTGTTGTTGTTGTTGCTATTTCTTGGGCCGCTCCCGCGGCATATGGAGATTCCCAGGCTAGGGGTTGAATCGGAGCTGTAGCCACCAGCCTACGCCAGAGCCACAGCAATGCGGGATCCGAGCCGCGTCTGCAACCTACACCACAGCTCACGGCAACGCCGGATCGTTAACCCACTGAGCAAGGGCAGGGACCAAACCCGCAACCTCATGGTTCCTAGTCGGATTCGTTAACCACTGCGCCACGACGGGAACTCCTGTAGCTAACATTTTCATGTCCTATCTTCAACTACTTTTTGAAGATTTGTTGTAAGCTGAGAAAACCCATTGGCAGAGCTAACTTGTTTCCCTAGGATGTGGGTGAGGGAGAGGACTTCAACTTTGTGTCCAGAAGCCATGGGGAGAGGGGACTCGTGAAAGATTTTTCCCCTTATGCCCCTTGTTGGGAAAATGGGATGTTTCTTTGAGAACGGGCCACATATTTACAATGTCAGAAATGAAAGAAGATGCACTCTCCTGCAGAATTCCTTCTATTCTGCTGGGTCTGTGCTGACTGTTTGGGTTGGCCTTTCCATCCATTTAGTGTTGAGATGACCACTTCATCTTTCATTCTGTTTCCAGGGCCCTGTTTGATTATGACCGGACTCGGGACAGCTGCCTACCAAGCCAGGGGCTCAGCTTCTCTTATGGTGACATTCTACATGTCATTAATGCCTCTGATGATGAGTGGTGGCAGGCAAGACTGGTGACCCCACATGGAGAAAGCGAGCAAATTGGTGTGATCCCCAGTAAGAAGAGGTGAGTTGTCATGACTTGTGAGAGAGACTTTCCTTGCCCTCTTCCTGGTATTGATTTTTCTTTCTTTCTTTTTTTCTTTCTTTTTTTTTTTTTTTTTTTTTTTTTTTTTTACCGATTTTACTATAAGTTGCTTGAGAGCAGTGGATGTGCTTTATTACTCCTTTTTGGTAGAGATTTGGTGCTCAGGACATGGTTACGATTCAGTGAGCCTAAGAAGGCTGCTGTGCCCACTGCATCCCACTGCTGAGACCACGTACTGGTCGTAACAGGACTTTTTTCTGACTCCAAAACAGGGTGGAAAAGAAAGAAAGGGCTCGATTGAAAACCGTGAAGTTTCATGCCAGGACGGGGATGATTGAGTCTAACAGGGTAAGTGGGGATCCCCAAGAAAGTCAGCCAATATGTGAAGAGGAGTAAGAAGCTTGGAGTCTGTCTGGTGGATAAGAGAATTGGGGAGCATAAAAGAATATCTCTTTTTCAGGGAGCTGGCTCTGTTCTATCAGAATACTGACTGCTTTTCAGAAAGCAGAGAGAGGGCACCTAAACTCTGCAGCCAGTATACACTCCTCCCCCCTGGGTAACTGGCTCTTGAAGATGTGTTGGAGTTGGACTGTCTGGAAGGCTGACTTACTTGGGGCACATGAAACCACATATGGTTCTCTCCCTGGCTGTAGACCCTTTCGGAGCTGTGGGGACCCTGAACAGAGTCTGGATTCATCATCCAGCCAGGAAGGCCCAGAGCTCTGACCACCCTTCAGACCAAACAAGGCAGGAGGGCTCTCTCCATTCACCCCTTTTCTTCTGTGAGCTTCACAGGCCAAAGAACTTCCGGAGCGGTAGAGGGAAGAGAGACATGGAGTAGATGACTCTGTGTATATCAGTGGCACCTTAGGGCATGTGTCCAGGAAGCTACAGAGACCTTTGTCCTTTAGGAAGTACCAGTGAGTGTTGTGAGTCTGGATTAGGTAGACACCTCTAACATCCCTACATTTTCCTGTAAACATAATTTTCCTCTTACATCAACTTTCATTTAATCTCATAGACTCCATTTGTGAGAGATGGTCTTTTATTTAGCTCACCATTGTCTCCATTTTAGTTTTTCTTGCATGCTTTAAAATCCATTGTTCTTTTTTTTTCTTCTGTCCTTCCCCTCCATCTTCATGTTCTTTCACAGTCGATCAAAACGAAACGTAAAAAGAGTTTCCGCCTCTCTCGAAAGTTTCCATTTTACAAGAGCAAAGAAAACATGGCCCAGGAGAGCAGCGTACAGGAACGTAAGTAGCAGCAGGGAACCGAGAGCAGATCATTCACAGCCATGCCCTCTCTTCCTCATTTGCACTGAAGATTGAGAAAGAGTATGTGTGTGTGTGTGTGTGTCCCCATCTGTCCGCACGTGTGTGTGTGTGTGTGTGTGTGTGTGTGTGTGTGTGTGTGTGTCTGCTTATTTGCAGAGTCAGGGTAGAAATTGGTCTGTATAGGGAAACATTGGGTCTTTTTTCTCCAGCTCCTCACTCCGAAAGAATATTGGAGGCTCTGAGGTAGAACTTAGCTGGCCAACAGGAAGTCCCTGGCACTGGTGTTAGGAGTGCCAGGCTGAGAGCTCTGCTATGGTGGTGATAAGTGGTTATCAGCCACAGTGTTTGGTTTAGAAAAATGGTTTTTTTCAAGAAAACCAGGTCTAAGGACTCAGTGTTGCTCTCCTGGTTTCTTCCTCTTGTGTTTTCTTTACCTTATCTTTGCTCATCTATGTCAGAAGAGCCTTTTTTCCATGGACACCTGGAGTCGGGCCTACTTCTTGAATTATACACAGGTACATATGTACATGAGATACTCACACAGCTCTAAGAGACTCATTGTGTTCCCAGAGTGATTACAGAGCCAGCTTTCAAAATAAAATCCTTCTCGCTTAAAGGAATTGACACGGAAAGGGGATTATTCAACATTGTCCAAATGAAAGTTTATTGAGAAACACAAAGCTGGTTGGACAGAAAAGGCCGTAAAGCTGGTCTAAATGAACTTTCAGTCCTGAGAAATAGAGTCTTATCCTACCATATACCTCAGAAATGAGCTGTTGTCACCCTAACCTTAAACAGCAGGTCAGGCTTCTGAAATATTTCTCATGTGGTTCATGGTAAATTGTAAACCTCTCCTCTTCTGCCTCACAAGGAGGGGGGTCTCGGGGTCCTGAGCTTTTGGGATGGCAGGAGACTGACTAGTTCTGATAGAAAATAGATCCTTTTTCTAGGCCAACATGTTTCATGGTTATGGGATATGTAGGTCATTGGACTCTAGTGGATTACACGGGTGCTCTCATCCAGGTGGAGGGTAAGGCTCACAGGCCTGGGTGGCTCAGTACGAAGATCTAGGTGCAATTGGTTCTGCTCGTGCATGAGAGGAGGTGGTCTGACACAGAGGCCTGAGGTGAGGTCACCAGAGTTCACCGGATGAGTTCCAGAACCTCCATGCTGAGCCCAGCCTAGGGGAATGGGGTTCACTGTTGGGTGACCCAGGTGAATGGGGGAGGGTATTGGCTGCTGGGTAAGAGCTGAAACTGCCTAGTGCTTATCCTTCAGAAGCTGAGCTCATCCCATATGGTCTACACAGCTCAGGTCAGCCTGGAAGGCATACCTCAGACTACATTTAGCTTTCCCTGAAGAGTTTGGATGGAATGAGTCAGTATTGGGTGAAAGCTCCTTGGGATGATGATAATTCTGCCTGCCTTTCTGCCATACATAAATATTTGCTCTTTCATGCACCCTCAGAGGGAAATGGTAATTTCAGGGGCAAAACAGAGACCTGGGCTCTATAACTACAAATTTAGTCAAAGCAGGTGCTCCAAGCCTTGGTAAGTCACCTGTCTCTCCTGTCAGCCTGTCACCTCAAAAAGGTCATCCACTCTAAGGCCTTCTAGCAGCAAATTAGGCAGCATGAAGTCTGGGTATCGTATCTGACCTGAGATGTTCCTTCTGTAGAAAAGTTCTTAACCTCACTATAGTTAATAGGTCTTCGTAGTATTTCATACTTCTGTCACTGATGCTCACCTGGCTCTGTATTCTTCCTTCCCCTTGTCTTTTTTCTCTATTTTTCTCGTCTCCCAAATACTTTCCCTTCCTCCCTCTTCCCCTCCATCCCTCCCTCCCTCCCTCCTTGTCCTGCTTGTCTGTGAAATCAGGACTTCCCTGGGTTAAGTGACGATTATTATGGAGCAAAGAACCTGAGTAAGTCAAACTTACATATCATTAATTATTTCTGGCATGAGTGGAGATGCTGGGGTTGGGGGTATAGGGGACATGGGTGAGGGAGAAGGGTGAGGGGAGGGCAGTGTTTCTGAGAACTGACATCACAGCAGGAGGAAGTAGAGAATTGGCTCTGATTGTCACGCTTTTGCTCTGGATCCCTGGTACCCTAATAAAAGCCTATCATTCATGTCTGTGTTATTCTTTTATACCTTGACTTGGTGTGGAGCCATCTTGGCATTCCACCCTACAAGTGAGGGGGGCAAGAAGTGCTCCTCCAGGGGGACAACCCAGTTCATCTCTAGCATATTGTTGAGGTCAGGGGTGCCAGCTGGTTGGATTCTTCTCCTAGTGACAAAGCACTAAAGAATTGGGCTTAGGAATTAGCTCTTTCAGTATCTCTAAACAGGGGTAAGAGTGTTGCGAAGTCCTTTATAGAACATGCATCTTGGATGTCCCAGCAGGTCCAGGGGCCTCATGAGATGCCTGTGGGCTGGCTTTCTACAGAGCATCTCTGAGGGGGTGAGGGCCTCGGCAGTGTTTTATGGACCATATATATCTAGTGCTTTAGCTTGGTAAAACTAAGACCAACCTCTCCCCTCTGGAAACTAATCCTAGAGTGAAAAATGAAAGGACCTAGATGACAGGGCCTTAGCCGCCCCGCTGTGCACACAAGTGCATCCATGCAGCCGTGTCAGGCGGGTTCTGTCAGCACATACTCTCCTTCCATAAGTAATAAAGGCATGAGGATAAAGGCGCTTCCTTGAGGGATGGCTTAGGAACTAGCCTGGGTGGCGACTCAGCCAGTCCTTCCTGAGGGCCACAGCATATCACGGTCTGGAACAGTGTCATCCTGGCTGAAACGAGCAGTGTCTCACTCCATAGTTTGTTGTGTCCATGTTTCATCTCATTCGCCTGTCATTTTGGGAACAGTGGGCTTTGTTTGGGCCAAGATGTGCTTCGTGCCTCCTGTGAATGTGGCTGCTCTGCCTACTCAGGTGTGGGCAGGTCCCAACAGTCTGAGACAGGAGGGCTGTCTTGTCTTCTGAGTATTCTTCATTTGTCGTCCCTGTGTTTTGATGTGTCTTGTTCTCTTGTGGAGAAAGGAGCATCCCCCAACCACTGAGGCCAAACCCTCCTTCCATGTAGTGGTGGCATGAGGGCTGCTGGTCAAAGCATCATTCCTTGGTGACTGCTCAGCTAACCCAGTGCTTGGCCTTTTAGTCCCAGAGCACTGCACAATCTGTACTTCGAGGGCTGTGTCTGGGGAGGAAGTTCAAACAGCCTGGATGCTGGGCTTCTCTCTGATACTGTCACTGCCTTTTCTTTATTCTTGTTAGCCTTGGGGTGTGCATTTGGGGATAGGATTTGGAAACCATCCAGGTCAGTTCTTTTGATTCAGATGAAGAGGATGCTGCAAAGAATGGAAGCTGGTAGTCTATAGGGAGGGCCTTGGCAGAAGGAGAAGGCCCTGGGGACAAGTGCAAGGTGGCCAGGGGCTCAGGATTGGAGCTGTGCCTCCCAGCTGGTAGCCTGATGTGGCAGGCCTCATGTGGCCTGACTTGGTTAGCAGCCCAGTGTCTGGCTCCTGGATCATTTGAGTTTTGTGCTGCGTGTGACCTCTCAGTAGTGTGTTCTGAATCGGAGTCTCTTTCTTGTTGGCTTGCAGAGGGAGTGACATCCAACACCAGTGACAGCGAAAGCAGTTCCAGTAAGTGTGTGTCATTCTTCCCCATGTCATGTAGCTCCACTGCGTGTCCCAGCCATCCTCATTCCAGCGTTACACAGCTTCCATTTCTGTTTAGAGGCTAGTGCTTCTTTTAGCCATGTACACTTGGAGATCCAAGAAATGCTGTGGCCATATTGTCTTTATGGGATGGGGTTTAGGCTGTGGATTAAAGGAGAGTGTAAGCCCTGCAGTTCTGGCCAGGACCTCACTTAAAAGTATCCCTGGGCCCTGGGAAGGGTGAGAAAATCTCTGCCATGGCGCTGTGGGCTCTAGGTGCTACAGATTTGCTTAGAGACCAAAAGAAAAATGGCCTCTGTGGGTTATTGTCCCGAATTGCCTTTCCAGATGGCTAATACCTTATAGCTTAAGGCTAGGTATCCTTGCCTTTTAGCTGGGCTAAATGACAAGGTAACTGCCTAGTTTTTTTACAGAGATCCTGTGACCAGGCCAGAGAAGCCACAATTCAAACCCCACAAACTTTGGGAGCACTGGCCTCTCAGGAGTTATGGCTGGAGGCCCTGTAAGATCTCCCCAGGGGTAAGATCTGCTCAGAGGAAACTTGTAAACAAGCATCCTGGGCCTTGACACAAATGTCACTGCCTTCCCCAGCACTGCCGTTAGCCACTTGGGGACCTCCTCGGGCCCAGCACCAAGTCTCTTTGTTGACTGTTTTGGGAAGAGCTTATCCTTGCTGAGATAGATGGAGGTCCGCCTTGAGGGGAGAGAAAGGGCTCCACACTGTTCTTCAAAGGCACTAGAGACCTTAGTCCAGCCTTGGTTCCCCTTTCTGGATGCTTCTTCCAGTTAAGGGGACATAGGTAGACCGTTAAAAGGGCAAACTTTAGGTGCAGCTTTGGGGACCTGCATGAGTGCCCTGACTCCCTTGCCCGCAAGTGAGGGGACACGGGCAGTGTATCTCAACCAGTTGAAGCTTCCCTGTGATTCTTACCAGAGCAAGAGTGCAACTGAGCAGTTAACTGGTAACTATAAGAACAGTTCTGAGAAATTGGGGTGGTTTTTGGTGGAGGCTTCATGGCTTCTGGGTCCTGTGTCTTTGCTCAGCTATATTTCACTGAATGAGAGGACTCCTGACTCCTGTCCCACGGGTGATGAAGGGCTTTTTCTGCTTTATTGCCAATGGGAAGCCGACAGGCCCATGGGGGAGGTGTTAGCAATTACCACTTGACAAGGCTGTTTTCTGGCGGAGGTGGAGGTGAAATGAACATTGTAGGGAGACAAGGACCTACAAGGAGACAGATTTTTAGGTGCTAACATGTCTCCCTTTTTTTATTGTTGTCGTTGCAGAAGGACAAGAGGATGCTATTTTGTCATATGAGCCAGTGACACGGCAAGAAAGTAAGCCCCCTTCTGAGAGTCTTGCCTTCAAGCTTGTCTGGTGGTCATGGGACCCAACCCAGTAGTTGGCTGTGGTGGTGGAGGGGAGAATGTGGGGGGTAGGAAGGCATCTAGCCCGGGTGCTTCTTTCTTTTCTACTGCTTCTTAGCATTAGAGAGAAGGTGCAAGGCCATGCAATGTGCATCCCTCACTATGCCTTTGCTTGCTGCTGGGATGCTTTCTGAAAGATAGGACAGACTGACAAGGATAGCAAAGGTTGATTTCAGTAGGTGTGGCCACTGCTAAAAGAGAGGCCCTGGTCCCTTCCTTCAGTGGCTGCTCTGAAAAACCTTGCTCGGCTGCTGGTGCCCATGCAGAGATTTCTCCTAAATCTGGGAAACAGAGATGCTTCTGATTTCAGACTTTCCTTGGACTTAGATATTCTCAAATTAAAGGCTCATTGATGTCTTTGTAGTTAAAAGGCAGGGAATGGCTGAGGATGCACTGCCCCATCTGAGCAGTGGCTCCAGAGCTTCAGTGCTAGGCAGAAGGGGAGGGAGGACAGGCCATCTGGTGGGGGCCCTTGCTGACTGTCTCCGTTCTCTCTCTCCAGTTCACTATGCAAGGCCTGTCATCATCCTGGGCCCAATGAAAGACAGAGTCAACGATGACCTGATCTCGGAGTTCCCACATAAATTTGGATCCTGTGTGCCGCGTAAGAATCTAGGAGGTGTTTGGAAGGGAGGTGTTGGTGCCTTAGGAATTGTTGTTCTAGTGTTTTATGGAAAAGGCCTATGGCTGGGTTCTAGGGTTCTCTGCAAGCAGGGTGCATCTAACACCCTGGAAGAGATTAGACAGTAATACATTCCCCAAGAGCTGATGGGGTGGGGAGGACGAAGACATCAGGCTAGCCTGCTTACTCCCTTGGAGAGAGGTTTGAGTAGTGATGGTCAGCAACAAATGCATGTTTGGGGCCACTCCAACCACATGGGGTGGACATGGCCCACTGGATGACTTGTTAGGCTTGCTGGCTCCCGTACTATGTTTGGCGCCCTCTTTCTGCCGGGATGTGGCCCAGGAAACCTCACCTTTTTGGTCCAATTGAAGCTAAAGCAGAGAGCTCCTTAAGTGTGAGATATAGGCAAAACCATCTTTTTTGCTGCTGCTTCCTCCACCTCCCTTGCTCATCTGAGAAGCAGTGGTGTGGCCCCAGGGCCCAAGTGAGGCGGGAACAAGTCAGCTCTTGGTTAGGGGCAGGTTGTTGTCCTTGTACTACAGAGCGTTTCCTCTTTTTCTGCAGATACTACCCGGCCTCGGCGTGATAACGAGGTGGATGGGCAAGACTACCACTTTGTGGTCTCCCGAGAACAAATGGAGAAGGATATTCAGGACAACAAATTCATTGAGGCGGGCCAATTCAATGATAATCTCTATGGGACCAGCATCCAGTCAGTGCGGGCAGTTGCAGAGAGGGTGAGGAAAGAAGCAATGGCTTTGCGAAATCACCTCAAAGGGAACACAGAAATGCTCCTGCTGAAGTGCGTTTCAGCACAGGGCCTACCTACTGGCAGTGCTGACCAAAGCCTCAACCACTCTGTGTGTTCCCAGCCCCTGGTTGGTGGCGTCTCTCTGTTTCCTCCATGCAACTTAACCCCAGAGCGTCACTCCATCTATGGAAGTGGACATTTCTGGGTAGTAGGAACAAAATGTGGAGCCTGGGTACCTCAGAGGTAGAATCTTCCAGGCCTCTCTAGGTGGCCCCATGTTTCCCCCAGACTGATGTTTGGGTTGGCACAGTGGGTAGATAGGGACTAGGTGGGCTGATGCCGGTCCTTTCTTTTTCAGGGCAAGCACTGCATCTTAGATGTTTCCGGCAATGCTATCAAGAGGCTGCAGCAATCACAACTTTACCCCATTGCCATTTTCATCAAGCCCAAGTCCATTGAAGCGCTTATGTAAGTATTTGCTGAGACTCTTGACACTCCCAGCTAGGAGAGGGCCCTGGAAAGGAAATGGAAAATCAGGTGGTTTGTTGGGTAGGGGTGAGACCCAGTGGGGCTTGGTAGAAGGTCTGTGCATAGCTTTGCTCACCAGGGGGCTCCTTTGGATTCACGTGCCTGTGTGTGTATTCCTGGTTGAGCTTTCAAACGTGGAAGGTTTGAAGAGCATAGTGAGCCCTGGGCCACTGCTGCTCTCAGAGGGCAGCTGTGCGGCCCTTCAGGGAGCCTGTAACAATCCTTTCTGTTAATCAAAACACAGAATCTAGTTGGATACTATTTTCTTCATGTCTTTGGCAGGGAAATGAACCGACGGCAGACGTATGAACAAGCAAATAAGATCTATGACAAAGCCATGAAACTGGAGCAGGAGTTTGGAGAATATTTCACAGGTGAGATCCCCTGCTGTGTAGCCGGGGTAATGTGGGAGCAGCTGGACCTATTCTGTGAGTGTTTTGAAGAGGCCTAGATACCTTGCATAGAATTTCTGGATGCTTTTGAGCTCAGGCCTTTCCAAGGTTACTCAAGTGCCCTCTAGCCAGAGGAGTTTAGACCATTTATGGTATCAGCCACCATCAGAAAATGCTGCCCTAGATGACTTTGTTCATTTTGTCCTCGTGTCCCTCCTAGATTGTAGGCTCCCTGTTTTAGTTTGTTTCCCTGCTTCCCAGGCTTCCCAGTCTAGCACATGGCCTTGCATGAATAAACATTTGGTGATGATGATCCCCTAGCATGGTGTTCAGACTCTGTGTCAGTCTGTGCATGCAAGTGTGTGTGTGCTTAAATGGTCACCTACTTTAGAAGGTAAGTTCCTGAATGGTTGGGAAGGTTTCTGTGTGATATGTTGCTCACCTTTTGAAGTACGGTGACATGTATGCACAGGTTGGTGCTGAGTGAAGTCTAGATGGTGGTGCCACTAGGTTAACCAAGGATAGGATCCTTAACTGTCTTTGCATACCTTGGGTTTTGAAGTTCCCTTTACTGTTAGCATCTGTGTCCTTATTTATCAGGCTGAACTCTGACATAGAACAGATATGATGGCCCCAGGAGCGCTGCATCTTGTCAGAAATTGTGGCTTTCAGCTTTTGCTTTGGGTAACTGAGATTTTCCAAATCTTCTGATGAGGCTGCTGGTCTCATGGCAGCCAAGAGCAGCAAGAGCTGCAAGGTCTGGCATCTCATGGGTGCTCAATAAACATTTTTTTGAACAAGACATTTTCCTCCTCATTGCTGCTCAGTGTTACTGTCTCTGCAAGTTGACATCAAGCCCCGGGAGCTGCCTAGTGAATGTGCAGGGTTGAGCTGTGGGGCCGCTGCCATGGGCCAGGCTGCTGGGGTTTGGGGGGTGCTGTGGGCCACAGTAATAATTCTCTTTTCCTTTTCACTTTAGCCATTGTACAGGGTGACTCACTGGAAGAGATTTATAACAAAATCAAACAAATCATTGAGGACCAGTCTGGGCACTACATTTGGGTCCCATCCCCTGAAAAACTCTGAAGAATCCCCTCCAGCCATTCTCTTGTGAACAGAAGAAATCAAGTCCCTCTTCCCTCCTCCCTCTTCATTCCTGTCCCCACGGGGAGAACAAATGACTACTGTTCTTGTCCCCTTTTTTAGATATGTCCAAAAAATTGAGTTTTCTAGTCCTGTTATGTTTTTTAAAATTTTCGTTTTGTTTTAGTTTATTTTTTGGGATGATGCCATCTCACTCATCATGTGACTGTGCCCATTCCTGCATGGACCTTTCCCAAGCACTAGCACAGGTGCAAATCCATCAGAGTCATTGTTTTCATAAAACCAAGCAGAAGCAAAGAGAAGAGAGGAGGACTGATGGAAAGACAGACTGGACAACTGCATGGCTTGTGAAGCGAGCCCCACGCACCGCGCAAGGAGAGGTTCCTGGGCTTTGCTACGATCTGTATGCTGCCTCAAGGCTCGGGACGGCGCGGCGTCATGGCGACAGAAAGTATCTTATTTATATATAGATATATATATGTAATTTATATAAAATATATAGAAATTATTATATATATATATTATACACTCTCATATAATATATATATATATTCACACACATTTGGACTAGAAAATCTATGGAGACTTCATCAATGGTACTGTGTTATTAGAGAAATGCTTTAATTTTCATGTTCCAATCAGATGGCATCTTATATCCCAACTGGTTGGGGAGGAAGTAAAAGTGGTAGTAAGTGCTGTATCAGGGCACCTGCACTGGTCATTCTCTAGAGAGCTGGGCTTTTCTCTAGGAAGGGGTCGGTCAGCTGGAGGCCGGCAAGCAAGGGCTTTTGCCCGGGGGCAAGAGGCTTGGAGCTGTGACCCTAGAGCAGCTGCTGCTGCCCTTGGGGAGCAGTCAGGCCTGCGTGGGGGTGGGGAGAGAGAATGGCTAACGGTGCTCCCACCGTATTAAATTGCCAATTGTCTTATGCCACCTGAAATGTCTGCATGAGAGGTTTCCTTTTTGTTCATTTTTAAGCTGCTGTTAAACCAAAACCATGTTGTGCTACTGTGTTAGCCTTTTCATTCTTCCAAATTTTACTTTTACTATTTAAGTGAATGCGTAGAATCCCATTTAACCGTGTTCTGAAGGCTCATGATGTTCAGGAGGAGCCGGGCCTTGTGGTAGACTAGGTGACCCAGGCTTGGCTGTTCAGTCAGCAGAAGGGGAGGTGGGGATGGGTGAGAATCAGCAGGAGCCGGGGCTCCTACTGTAATGTGTCCCTTCACTCACCTGCCTGGGACATGGGCTCAGCTGAGGCCCTGTCATGGGGCCCACTGGCAGGGTCAAGGAGTCACTTGCCTTGCAGTTCTGCACTGGGACAGTGGGACGGCCCTGAGCTTGGCCAGCCACATAATGAAAAGTTTGATTGGGTTTTTTTTTTTGCAGCTGCTTCTTATGCCCTACCAATCCCAACTCCTCACCAACAGCTGGTAGCTTACTGTTTCTTCAAGAAGAAAGTAGACTAATGCTGTCATTTGAGCTGTAGAGTTAAGATTCACTTACTGTTGAGATGTGAAACCTTGTTGCTTTTTCCCAGAGTCAGACAGTGATAAGTGATCAAGGGAGTTTTTCCCTTGACCACAAATGTAGGAGGCAGGTGTGGCTCAGGCCCCACCTCCCACCCCCCATGCCTCCCTCAGCTCCACGCTGTAGGTGTGACCAGGGGGAGAAGAGCATGAATATGCTTGGCCCCAGGGTTGAGTCTGTGGTTTTCCTAGCCCACTGTGTTACAGGTGCAAATGATACATGTTTAAGATGCTTTGAGCGCTACCAGCCACATTTAGGAAATCTGTTAGCAGTTCTCCTACCAGCATGATGAGGCTCACTGTAAAGTGTGGGGCCCAGAATGTGGGTAAAGAAAGGGCAGCAGCTTTACCTGGGCAGGACACTGGGTTGAAGACAAGAGGGGTAAAGTGGTGGCCGATTATGACTTCTGGTGAGGAGGGGTGAGCAGGGAGTGTTGATTTTTCTGATGTTAAGTGATTTTGTCGGAATGATGCTCAACCCTCTACCCCTCCCAGGGAAGAAAATCAGAGATTCAAAGCAAGCATGACACTAGTTGGTTTACCAGTGTTCCTTCCAAGGAGACATATATTTTTTAATAAATGATAGTTGCAATGAACTGTGGCTCAGAGACCTTCTTGAAGTAGTTGAGAGGGAAAGGTTGCGGGCACAGCAGTGGGGAAAATGGCCCAAGCCTTTGGGGGCCAAAAGGCTCTCTACTTAGTGACCATGAGCTGAACGAGTCAGGTGTTCCTCTGGATGGTTCTATACCACTGTGGTCATAACAGGTCCTTTGTGAAAGGTGTGTGCTCGGTCTTCTACTCCTGCCCCCAAGCACTGCCTTTGGTAGTGCCGGCTGGGTGTGTGTGGAGGGCATCCACGTCCTTGGTGGCGAAATGCTCACATTTTTCCAAAAGGTACACAAGATAGGAGGTGCCCACTGCAGCAAAGATGTCTCTTAGCGAAAGTGGGAGCCAAAGGAGCAGCAGAGAACCGAGTGATAAATAAGGTAAGAAAAAGCTGGCCTCCCTGCTACCAGAAAGCATTAGAGCCCAGGGAAACGAGGATGAGATGGGCCCAGAGTGGGCCCCAGTTTGCAGAGCAGGGTGGCGATCATACCGGCAGCCTTCTGATGAGAGGAGGGGTGCTTGGAACAGGGGGCTAGGACGTGGCTGTTGTCCCTGCATCTTGTGTGGAGAAGCCTGAGGATGTCCTGCCATAGCTCAGGTCAAGAGCGGTGATTGAATATGTGCAGGCTGAAGCACGGCAAGGACAAGAGTCCTTACCTGTTTGGGTGCTTGGCAGTTTGCAGGGTGCTTCCTTTCACACATTCTCTCATTTGCTAGAAGGCAGCCCTACAAAAAGCAGTCCCCAAAGAACTCTGTAGGGTTTTAAGGAAATCTAGCTCCTAAGTGCAAAAGGGACAGAGAGCTGGTGTCTGATCCCACCGTGCTGAGAGCCTGTCTCCACAGCTGCTGTCCCTCATAGAGGAGGCAGGGCTGGAGAAAACACAGCCCCAGTGGCAGGAAGTGGGACCTAGCTCTGCTGCTGACAATGCAGCCCCATCAGTCTCTTCATCTCCAGCAACCTTAAATTAAAACATTCTGAAGATGGAGTTCCCATTGTGGCTCAGCGGTAACAAACCCGACTAGTGTCCACAACGACGTGGGTTCGATCCCTGGCCTCGCTCAGTGGGTTAAAGTTCCGGCATTGCCGTGAGCTGTGGTGTAGGTCACAGATGCAGCCTGGATTCTGCATTGCTGTAACTGTGGTGTACGCTGGCACCTACAGCTCTGATTCGGCCCCTAGCCTGGGTGCAGCCCTAAAAAAAATATATAAATAAAAGCGTCCCTAGGATGATGCTCATGACTACATGAAATATTTGTTCAGACACAAGTGACCAACTCCATCTTAGGGTGAACGTGCTTCCAGAAATTATTTAATGAAAGCAAAATCTTTACCCAAAATGAGTGTGGAAATTGTGCTTGAGGATGAAACTGATATGGATACAGAAGAAAGTAGGGGTTGAGCTGAAAAACTGGGAAGAGACTAGAGGAGCGGGTGTCTGGGTCAAAGGCAAGCCAAAAAAAAAAAAAAAAAAAGATGAAACTGAAAAGGGACACTGGTCTCGAGGAGAAAGGTCAATACTAAAGGACAGTGGAACCCCCCCATGGGGCTATTGCTCACCTGGTGCCAACCACTGACTGGAAGCTGAAGATCAGAAAACCTTGTAGACAGAAGAGAGTTCCCATCACGGCTCAG
Source organism: Sus scrofa (assembly GCF_054392235.1). Classification (NCBI taxonomy): domain Eukaryota; kingdom Metazoa; phylum Chordata; class Mammalia; order Artiodactyla; family Suidae; genus Sus; species Sus scrofa. The sequence continues at coordinate 66,539,658 of NC_139401.1, forward strand.
TGGTTAACAAATCTGACTAGAAACCATGAGGTTGCGAGTTCGATCCCTGGCCTCGCTCAGTGGATTAAGGATCTGGTGTTGCCGTGAGCTGTGGTGTGGGTCGCAGACGCGGCTTGGATCCCACATTGCTGTGGCCGTGGCGTAGGCTGGCGGCTACAGCTCCAATTTGAACCCTAGCCTGGGAGCCTCCATATGCCACAGGAGCAGCCCTAGAAAAGGCAAAAAGACAACAACAACAACAACAACAACAACAACAAAAAAAAAAAAAGAAAAAGGAAAACCTTGTAGACGGGAGATGAGTGGCTGCTCAAAGAGCCTTAACTTTCCCAAGGTGACCTCACGATCCAGTGCCTGCGAGAGACGCAGGCCTGGGTGCCCAGCACACTCACATAAGAGCTCCCATGTTTTGTCCTCCATCCCTGTTCCTACCTAGGATTTCATTGCCTTGATTCCACTAATCCTCTTAGTCAGTTCTGTGGCACCTCTTAGACATTCTATTATCACTGCAGAAAACTTTCCGAAGCTCAAATTCTAATTTCCTCAAGAGCCTCTCTTCCTCCTCACTTCCCAGAAAGCAGAACTGGCCCCTGCACACCTTGGTTCCTGCCCAACCAATGGGGTTTTGGTAGTGTGAGCTTTTGCAAAGGATAGTCTATTTAAGCAGTGAAGCCCCAACTCAATTTGATCTGCAGCACTGAGCCCGTGGTTGCACTGTGATACCCACCCAGTGGTTTCCAGTGGTTAGCCTACCAGTGGTTAGACCTAATGGGCTCCCTCTTCGTCCTGTCCCTGGTACTGGCACTCTCACCAGAAGCATCTAGTGTACATCAGAGGAATGGAAAGTAGTTGGTTTGAGAAGGATTCAGACCTGACTGCTCGAAGTGAATGACATGTGCAAGAAGATGTTCTCCTGACTGGCCTTCCTGTCACCACAGCCATCCTCTCTGTAGCTAACAGAATCTGTGTCTAAAGTACCCCACCCCCTTGGGGCCCCCTGCCTAAAGGGAAAAGTCTAAACTCCTTAGCATGTCCCTTCTGCCGTCAGGCCTTGGCCTTTCTCTCCTATATCATCTTTTGCTGTGGCCCCATCTGGTCTTAGCCATGAGTTCCCTGAACGCATCTCAACCCTGTGTCTTTGCTCACTTTTTTTTTCTTCCCATAAATGCCCGTGCTGCCACCCAATCTAGCTCACTTTGAAGACTCTTCTTGACATTTTAAGACTTAATTCAAGAATTTCCCTTATTCTCTTCCACCTTTGCTGAAGTACCTCTTCTCCCACCATGCCATGGGTCACATTGACCGTTCCTTACTTGTGCTGTGTTAGACCCCATAAGAACTTTGACTATCGTAATAGCTAACATTTATTTCATGATTACTATGTGACCGGAACCACACTCAGTGCTTTGTGCATTTTGATTCACTTATTGCCAAAAACAGCCCTATGAAGTTGGTGCTCTTATCCTCCTTTTTTAGTTGAAACTGAGGCACAAGGAGGTCATGCAGCTAATAAACAGCAGAACTATATGAGTCAAGCGTAGGCCGGCTGCAATGGCTGCTCTGAAGCACTGCGCTGTCTCTCCCTCTGCTGCACTTGGAATATTTTATGACCCTTCTCTCTTGACATCTGGCTTCCTCTCCTTGACTCCTCTTTGAGAGCACAGACTCTGTCCTATTCATCTTCACAGCGCCAGCATTTGGGACAGAGTCTGTCGCATAGCAGGTGCTCAGTAAAAGGGAAGACTCACTAGTCTTTGGTTCAAGCTTGGAGGGAAGAGATTTGACAAAGCCCAAACTGCTGGGGTAAATGAATTTTGTTTTCTGTTTTTTGGAGAAGTTCTATTCTGGAGTCCCTGCCATTTCCTCCAGGATCTTGTTCCATCCATTATGACTCTTTTCATCTCCAACCACTTCTTCTCCTTTAGCTCTTTCCCCTTCTTTCACTCTGCTCCTTCTCACCAGGTACTGAACAGTCTCCCTGCTCTGCTCCCACTTACTGCTCCCATTTGTTCATTCAGCATAAATTTATCAAGTGCCCAGAAGCTTTCAAGGTCAGCCATGACCTCCCAAGCATGACGTTCAAAGACTCCTCTCTCAGCCTTAGTGTCAGAGAAAGATGAACACATGGAGTCCCCTCTCCTCACAGTGACTCCATTCCTCCCTGGGGTGCTTTTGACTTCAAGGAAAACTCTTCTCTCCCCCTCCTAAGTGCCACCGTTTTCCTAGTCACCTAGGCTCAAAATCTGATTTCTCTCCGATGGCCATCATATCCAGTCTCCTATCAAAGCTTAATTCTTTACAGTGTCTTCAAATTTAGCACTTTGTTGTTTTCATCATCACTGCCCCTACCCTCGCAATAACCAGAGCCAAGACCCATTGTGCTTGGGGATGGAAATACAATAGCAAGTCAAAGGAAGACCTGCCCTCAAGGAGCTTCTAGTCTAGTGAGGGGAGGGCAACAAACAAGGGGTTAAGTATGGAGAACACACTTTTGTGGTTGTCAAGAGGTAGGGGGAGGGAGTGGGATGGACTGGGAATTTGGGGTTAATAGTTATGAACTATTGCTTTTGGAGTGGATTAGCAATGAGATCCTGCTGTGTAGCACTGGGAACTATGTCTAGTCACTTATGATGAAGCCTGATAATGTGAGAAAAAAGAATGTATACATGTATGTGTAACTGGGTCACCTTGCTGTACAGTAGGAAATTGACAGAACACTGTAAACCAGTTATAATGGAAAAAAATAAAAACCATTGGGAAAAAAGTGACCAAGTATATAGTTACCCATTATACTAAATGCCGTGAAATAAATAAGATGTAGTGATAGAGGATAATATAGTGAGGGGCGCTGCTTAGGGATGGTGCCCAGGGAAGGCTGCTCTGAGGAGGTGATGGTCAGGTTAGACCTGTAAGCTCAGCAGGGCCAGCCTGGTGGGGGAGGGAAGTATTGAACACCCTCCAAGGGCCCCAATCTGCTTTTCTGCATTATTTCCTGATGTTTCACTACAAAGCCTTCTACACTTTCTTGCCTTTTTCCCTGTGAGCAAAGCCTCTGGAATGTTTCTAGTCCCCATCCCTATGAAACTCTTCAAGTTCTAGCTCCAGTGGCATATTTCATAATGATGTCACTAGTCTTTCCAGAAGAGCTTCCCTCTCCCTTCCTTTGCTCCACTCTAGCAGTTTATATGAACTAACTCGGTTCTTCCTTGTCCATAATGTGCTTCTCCAACTAGGCAAAAAAGCTCCTAGAAGGTTGGGATTGCATCTGGTGTCTCTTTGTATCCCTAACAGCAGCTAATACATGCCAGATGCTCAGTAAATGATGTTGAATGAACTCCCCTTTCTGGGCCTCACGTCTTAATCTAGGACAAAGTTGCACAGATGATCTCTCCAGGCTCTCCTAGTTCTAATGCTTATTGACAATGAGAAAATTGAATTCACAAGGACATATACTATGTGGAATCCCTCCCAAAACGACAATTCATGCCTTTTGTGGATTTGTAATTGAAAAAAACACACAAATGAACAATGATACAGATGATGTGGAAGACTTAACTACAGCTGCCAAGAGCATGGCCCAAGAGCACATTAGGTTTATACAAGATCAGACATTACAAACAGAGGCCAGGTGCCTGCTGCAAAGAAGGGAGCAAAAGGACCCACAGGAGACATGTAGGCTAGGACCTGGGAAATTTTCTTCCAGTTGGAGTAGAGGTGTAGGATCTCAGGATAGCTTAAAAAAATAGAAAGCTGTGTTAGAAAAGGGTGCTGCTTATGATTATTTTCTGTTAGACAAAGAAATGGCGCTAGGGAAATAGGGAATTGAAGTGCCAGATGTACCACTGGATGCCCTTCTAAGGAGAGTGTAGATGCCCCGTGGTGGCAAATAGCAGTTCCTGGTGGTGGTTCCCCCCAGAGCATGAAGAAGAGGGAATGCCAATCAGAAAGTGCTTCCTGGGTCCAAGCCCCCTGCAGGCAGTGGTGCACCAGCTTTGGTTTTAAGGCAGAGAAGTTGCTGACCTTGTGTTTGTTAAACTCAAGGCAAGTTTTTCAGCTTCTAACTTCTTGAGGCATTAATAAGTTTCCCAGGCCTTTGGTTTATCAGAGAGTTTGAAGTTTCCTGGGTCAAATGAGGGGAAAACTGCCAAAAAGAAGAAAAGGTGCTCAAGAGGTAAAGGTATAAAGATCCTAAAGTTGTCAAGGGGGAACACCCCTCCACCACTGTTAAGTAGAGGAGACAAAAGACAAAAAGGGTGTTCTCTGGGATCTACTAGAGTTCACTCTTTCTAGAGAAGAAAAAACAATAGAGAAGGTAAAGGGGAATGAAAACCAGAGTCAAGACTGATGAGCAGAGGACTGCAAAACCACAGAAAAGATGGTAAAAACCCCACATTACTGTAGCTGCCCCATAAAGGTGGGAAACCTTTCCCAGGGCTGGGAAACAGATCTTTTGGAGACAGAGAATGACAAGAGGGTGTCAAGAGTTATTACGCGCAAGGACCCTGCCAGAGAGCAAGAGCCAAATAATAATTGCAAACCTTCCGAAGCACTTACTAGGTGTCAGGCATTGCTCTATGAGCTTTGCATATGTTTTTTACTCATTTACAACAACTCAATTCACTATTGTTAAGATGCTTTAGAGACAAGAAACCAGGCGTGGAGAGTAGCTATGTACTTCACCCAAAGTTGTACAGCTAGTAAGCAGGAGAGCAAGGAGTTGAACGTAGGCAGTTTGGTTCCAAGTTACAGCACTGTGCTGCCTCATCTATTTCTCACCATTTCCTGCCTCAGTATTTCTTTACAGTCTGCTTTTGCCCTCACCACTCCATTGAAACCGCTCTCAAAGTCAGCATGGCTTCCAAGTCACCAGATTTTATACCTCCTCAGAGATATACGAAGCTCTCTGCCATAATTGACACTGTGGAAACATTCTCCCCACCCAGATCTGAAACCTTTGCATTGTCTCTGATTATGTATATTAGCCCTCACATCCACCATTGCTGTTTTCACTGCTATTATCCCGATTGATTCTTCATTTTCATTCATTCAACCAACACATAACTCCACGTGTCAGGCCCTGGAGATACAACAGTGAGCAAAACAGATAAGTCTCTGCCCTTATAGAGCTCCCTGCTGAGGAGACAGTCATCAAACAGCCTATCACACAGGTGATATATTTACAAACTAAGTGCTGTTCATGAAAAGTATGGGGCTTTATAAAAGGGTGTAATAGAGAAGTTATAATGACCTCCATGTTAGTCTTCCTGTAGACTCTCCCTTTTCCAATCCAGTCCACCCACTGTTGCCCTGGTTAATGTCTCTGACTGTACTACTCTCCAGCTCAAATTCCTTCCATGGCTTACAGAATAAAGTTCAAACTCCTTAGCCAGGTATTGGGTGGTAAAATAGCTGCCTATCTCTATGATGGAACTATAGAATAGGGTTTGTTTTATCTGGAACATAGTTTAAAACACTGGATTGCTGGGCTCTTGGCTAGGGACAGAATTCTCTATGATAACTGGGAAAATATGTTTACCCAGAGCCTTGCTGGTCTGATAAAGAGAACTTTAAATTGAAAATGGAGGGCAAGAGAGGAAAAAATGACCTGAAAATATTATAAAACCAATTACTTTGGATAATATCAGATATGACTGGAAGAGGTGCCCATTCAGTCACAGAAGTGTACATCTGGGAAGAGTCAGAACTAGAACTTATGGCTTAAGTTGTTTCTGTATCGATGCACAGCCATGTGCATCGGGTTGAATTACATGAAATTGCCAATGGTCCACAGTTTTGACCTGCTAAAATGACAACTTCATATGGTTCAACCTTATATGAAGCAAACCTGAAATTTTAACTCAAGGAAATATCAGCTAAGAGGTATCATTAAGACTTGGAGGAATGAGACTTACAACTGGAATTTAGTATCGGGAGGGGCACGCCATTAAGAAGAAAGGTACCTTTGAGAATGGGAGCTGGCATTGTGCCGTATGCATAGAAATCCATAAAAAGGGGAGTTCCTGTCGTGGTTCACCAGTTACCGAACCCAACTAGCATCCATGATGACGTGGGTTCAATCCCTGGCCTCACTCAGTGGGTTAAGTATCCAGCATTGCTGTGAGCTGTGGTGTAGGCCAGCAGCTATAGGTCCAATTGGACCCCTAACTTGGGAACCTCCATATGCCAAGGGTGTGGCCTTAAAAGACACACACACACAAAAAAAGAAATCCACACAAAGGGGACAGGGTCCTCTACAGAGTTTTGGTGAAGTTGAAAGGAGAAAGGACCAAGAGCCATAGTGTACATGTGTCACACAGCCCTTTACAAAATGGGAGAAATGTATGATATATTCCTTATGCAGCTCATAAAAATGGCACAAGGCAAGATGTGGTGGCAGTGATGGATTTTGTCCAGGGTCTCTCTGAGTTTCATTTACCTAAAAGCAGAACATTTCAATTTTTTTTTACTTGCCTTGCTGACAATATTTCCCCTCAGAAAGTAAAGAAATCCAAAAGAGAACTGTTTGCTTTCCATGACCTAATTCTGACCAATAACGAAGAACTGACTGGTGAAGCAGAAACTTGAAGAGCAATCATATTAGCTCAGGGTTTGTGAGAGCATAAGGCTGGGCATAGTAAGGTTTTTTGCCCTAGAATCTAAGAAGGCAGACTTCGGACAGTTCAGAGAAAAGAAGGGTAGCATGAGGGCAACGAAAGAGGAATTTCTTTGGGGTCCAGTAGATCTAGCTTTAACTTACGGCTCTGCCACATACTAGCTGTGTGGTCTTAAGTGACCTAAACTCTTTGAGCTTCAGTTTCCTATAGGAATGACAGGGGTGGGAGGGAGAAAGAAAGAAAGAAGGAACAATGATAATAGAATGACACCACCTCCTTCCCTGGGTTGTTTCGACAGGATGATACACACGAAGGGCTCAGCACTCAGTAAGGATGCATTAACTGTTCATTTTCTTGAGCTTTCTACTTGGCCACCTTCCAAAAGGGTCAAAAGGAACTCAGAAACCAAATTTTGACCAGGTAATTGTGAAGTATTTTGATAGCACTGGGAACTATATATAGTCACTTATGATGGAGGATGACAATGTGAGAAAAAGAATGTATATATGTATGTGTGACTGAGTCACCTTGCTGTACAGTAGAAAATTGACAGAACACTGTAAACCAGCTATACTGGAAAAAAATTGAAATCATTTTTTAAAAAAAGGAAAAGTATCCAAAGAAAATGGGAGTTCCTGTCATGGTGCAGAGGAAGTGAATCTGACTGGAACCATGAAGTTGTGGGTTCAGGATCCAGTGTTGCTGTGAGCTGTGGTGTAGGTCACAGATACGGCTCGAATCTGGTATTGCTGTGGCTGTGGTATAGGCCGGCGGCTGTAGCTCTAATTAGACTCCTAGCCTGGGAACCTCCATATGCTGTGGGTATGGCCCTAAAAAGCAAAAAAGAAAGAAAAAAAGTGACGTAAATGAAGGAGTTCTTTGATGATGAGATATAGACTTGTGGTTGCTGGGGGAGGGGAAGGGAATGGGATGCACTGGGAGTTGGGAACCCCAAACTAGGTGCAAACTATTACATTTATTTATTTAAAAAAATTTTTTTTTGGTCTTTTTTTTTGCTATTTCTTGGGCCACTTCCGCAGCATATGGAGGTTCCCAGGCTAGGGGTCGAATCGGAGCTGTAGCCACCGGCCTATGCCAGAGCCACAGCAACACAGGATCCGAGCCACGTCTGCGACCTACGCCACAGCTCACCGCAACGCCAGATCGTTAACCCACTGAGCAAGGGCAGGGACCGAACCCGCAACCTCATGGTTCCTAGTCGGATTCGTTAACCACTGCGCCACGATGGGAACTCCAACTATTACATTTAGAATGGATAAGCAATGAGGCCCTTCTGTACAGCACAGGGAACTATAGTCAATCACTTGGGACAGAACATGATGGAAGATAATATGAGAAAAAGAATGGTTAAAGATTAATAAAAACATATTGGTGATAAATAAATAGGTTGAAAGGGCATTTGACCAAAAATGAATATAAAATACTAACATGTCAAAATCATATCAGGAAGGCTGCAAATTGAGGCCATAAAATCTGCAAGTTGGGGCAGATAGTACATTTCCTTTTGATTTTAAATAGTTTTTTTTTTTTTTGTCTTTTTGTCTCTTTGAGGGCCTCACCCGCGGCATATGGAGGTTCCCAGACTAGGGGTCTAATAGGAGCTGTAGCCACCAGCCTACACCACAGCTCGCAGCAATGCCAGATTCTTAACCCACTGAGCGAAGCCAGGGATCGAACCTGCAACCTCATGATTCTTAGTCAGATTCGTTTCCACTGCACCATTACGGGAACTCCCTAAATAATTAGTTTTTAAAATCACAAACATGGTATAAGCACATGTAAAAAGAATTCTAATAGTACTACAGGGTATAAAATGAAAAATGGTGTCATGTTTCCAAACAACAAAGATATAGAGGACCTCTTCTTGCTTTGCTCTGGTCTTCTCCACCATACAGACTGTCCATTAGACTGGAAAGGGTCAAGCAGACATTGCTAAGAGGGAACCGAGGATCCTGGCAAGTACAAAAATTGTACGAAAGTGCCAGGGTGCTTTAAATGATTTTGAGTCTCCTGCCCCAGACAAATTGTATCTGAGGCTGTTGTGAGAACCTGTTGACGAAATCACTGCACTGGTATTTGAAACCTTTGGTGAGCCATGGGGAATAACAAAGATGCTACCTTTTTATTTTATTATTTGATTTTATATATATATATATATATTTTAAGTATAGTAGACAATGTTGTGCCAATTTCTGCTGTAAGGGCAAAGTGATGCAGATATATATCTATATATCTATATATCTATATATATATATATATATACACACACACACATATATGTAAAAATACAGAACACTTCAAGAATTTGTGTATCATCCTTGTGCAGGGGCTGTACTAGTCTTCTTTGTATTGTTCCAATTTTAGTATATGTGTTGCTAAAGCAAGCACCATATGCTCCTTTTTAAAGGTAGGATAATAGGTTTCATAAACTACAGACAAGTAGATTTCACCTTAATCCAGGAAGTTTCTAGAACACATTATGGTTTAAAAAAAAAAACCAAAACACATTTCATGAGACATGGAAGAGAACTAGTGATCACAAAGGGTTTATAAAATGCTTTACCTAATGGGTGTTTCTGTTGTGGTTCAGCAGTAATGAACCCCACTAGTATTTATGGACACGGGTTCCATCCCTGACCTCACTCCTTGGGTTAAGGATCTGGCGTTGTTGTGAGCTGTGGTGTAGGTCGCACATGCGGCTCAGATCTGGCATTGCTGTGGCTGTGGCATAGGCTAGTAGCTGCCCCTTCAATTTAACCCCTAGCCTGGGAACCTCCATATGCTGCCAAATGGCCCTGAAAAGCTAAAAATAAATAAATAAACCATCTGATGTTGGATTGAAAATGGGCATATGGGTATATACACATCTACACATTTATTATCTAACTCTGTCCACTATAAGGATCTCGAAACAATGGCACCCCAGTGATAATGAGTACACCTAACACCCACATCTTGGGTACTAACTACCATTCTCCATTAAAAGGAAAAAGGGCTCCTTGGAGAAATTACTGGTTCTAGTGCAAGGCAGGGAAAGTACAAGATGAGCCTGGACCATTTTACTGTGTCACAAAGTAAGTGTTCAAGGAATGATATAGGAGCCAGCTTTGAGCAGCAAAATAGTGATAATAATGGATAATAACTTATTGAATAAGATAGAAATCCAGTAGTCTGTACTAAAAACATACTTTTAAAATATGAATAAGTAGGGGAGGAGAAAATGTTTTACCTAACAAATGTCATCTAATAAATGAAGAGAGAATGATAGTTTAAAAATCAACATTTAGCAACTATCACAGTAAAAATGCATTCAGGAAAGAATCGATGAAAGCTAAAACTAGTGAGTGAGAGTTTAATGAGGAACAGGATATTTGGTCTCAAAGTATCTTCTACAAAATAGTTCATAATTACTTATGAATTACTAATATCATAGATATCATCTTGATTTTAATCTTCCACGGGAAAAACTGACATTGCATGTCTGTTGGTATGATGCACCGAGAAGACATCACTTTTGTGGTGTGCCTACCAAAAAATGCCTAAATTAAATCTAATTATTAGGAAACACTGGACACACTGAAGTTGAGGTTCATGTTACAAAGAAATTAGCCTGTACCCTTCAGAAATGTCAAGGTCATAAAAGATCAGGAAAGACTGAGAAACTGATTTTCAGATGACAGACATGACATCTAAATGCAGCTTAGGATTCTGAATTTATGAAGGACTTTATTGGGACAATCAGTGAGATTTGAATGGGATCTGAATTCAAATGTTATCATTGTTACTTTTCTAATTTTTATGGGTATACTGTGGCCATTTATGAGAATAGTAGCTTTGTTTTTAGGAAATACATAATGTGGCACTAAAGGGTAATGCAGCAAGAAGTCAGCAAATTAATCTCAAATGGTTCAGAAAGAAACACAGAATGATAATGCAATGTGGTAAAATTTTAACAGATGGGGAATCTGGGTAAAGGGTGTATGGCAATTCTTTGTGCTTACTTGTACCTTTTCTGTAAGTATGAAACTATTTCAAAATTAAAAGTTAATGTTAATACAAATCAACTAGGGGAAAAAAAGCCCGTGTCTTTTTTTTTTTTTTTTTTTTTTGCTTTTTAGGGCCGCACCTGTGGCATATGGAGGTTCCCAGGCTAGGGGTCTAATCGGAGCTACAGCTGCCGACCTATGCCACAGCCACAGCAAAGAGGGATCTGAGCCCGCGTTTGCAAACTACACTACAGCTCATGGCAATGCCGGATCTTTAACCCATTGAGCAAGGCCAGGGATCGAACCCACAGCCTCATGGTTCCTAGTCGCATTCATTTCCACTGCACCACAACAGGAACTCCAAAAGCTAGTGTAATCTTACAGTACACTAGCGCAAGTCTAGCCAGAAAGAGGCTGATGAACTCTGTGTGGGTCAGACTTCAATGGAAAAGGGATTTGGCTCTGGGAAAGAGAGGTGACTACATCATACAAGGAACAGTTGAGGGTGCCTGAAGCTGTTTAACTGGAAGATAACAAAGGAGGATGGGGGACAGAGGAAGCAGACTTGTTATAGGGAGACAAATTTTTGTTCAGTATAAGGAAGGCTATTTTACCAATTAGCCAGAAAATGTGGATTGCGTTGTCTCGGGAGTTCCCTGTCATAGGATATGTTCTTTTTTTTGGCCATGCCCACAGCATATAGAAATTCCTGGGCCAGGGATCGAACCTGAGCCACAGCAGTGATAATGCCAAATCCTTAACCACTAGGTCACCAGAGAACTCCCTTTTTTCTTTCTACTATTATTTAAAAATTTTTTATTAATGTATAGTTCATTTAGAATGTTGTGCTGATTTCTGCTGTACAGCAAAGGACTCAGTCAAATCATATGATAATGATTTTCATACATTATCATCCATCATGATCTATCCCAGGAGATTGGATATAGTTCCCTGTGCTATACAGTAGGACCCCATTGCTTATCCATTCTTTCAAAAAAAATTTTTTTATTTTTATTTTTTTTAATTTTTGTTGTTGTTGTTGTTGTTGCTATTTCTTGGGCCGCTCCCGCGGCATATGGAGGTTCCCAGGCTAGGGGTTGAATCGGAGCTGTAGCCACCGGCCTACGCCAGAGCCACAGCAACGCGGGATCCGAGCCGCATCTGCAACCTACACCACAGCTCACGGCAACGCCGGATCGTTAACCCACTGAGCAAGGGCAGGGACCGAACCCGCAACCTCATGGTTCCTAGTTGGATTCGCTAACCACTGCACCACGACGGGAACTCCTAAAAATTTTTTTTATTATAGTTGCTTTACAATGTTCTGTCAATTTCTGCTGTACAGCAAAGTGACCCAGTCATATATATATACATACACACATTCTTTTTCTCACATTGTCCTCCATCATGTTCCATCACAAGTGACTAGAGATCATCACAGTTCCCTGTGCTATACAGCAGGACCTCATTGCTTATCCATTCTAAATGTAATAGTTTGCATCTACTAACCCCAAACTCCCATTCCATCCCACTCCCTCCCCACTCCCTCTTGGCAACCACGAGTCTGTTCTCTATGTCTATGAGTCTGTTTCTGTTTTGTAGTTTCATTTGTGCCATGTTTTAGATTCCACATATAAGTGATATCATGGTATTTGTCTTTCTGTCTTACTTCATTTAGTATAATCTCTAGTTCCATCCATGTTGCTGCAAATGGCATAAGAACTTACTTAAAATTTTTTTTGGCCATTGTGTGCAGTGGCTTGATGTGGGATCTCAGTTCTCAGGCCAGCTATTGAACATGGGCTGTAGCAGTGAAAGCACTGAGTCCAGACCACTAGACCACCAGGGAACTCCTTCATAGTATATGTTCTGATAGAGATTGGACAGCCAAGTTTCAAGGATGTCATAGATTTCTTGAATCTGCTTAATGCCAGACCCAAAGACCACTAAGGTCCTCCTGATGATGAGTCTATGGGTTTTCTGTTGTCTTCAGGTATTGGGAATTGGAGCACTTCTCGAATAAAATGCAACCTGTGTTGGACCAGGATGAACATCCCCTTTTGTTCACCTGGGGCATGAATCACCTTGCTTCCACATGGGCTATTTCAATATACATATTCCTTAGCACACTGGAAAAATAATTTGTCCACTAGAAATGAGCCAGTCACAGCAGTAAAAGTTTTATTTTAAACAATTTCATTTAACAACATGAAAACAAGCCAGGAAAAACAGAAACAAAAGCTTAAGAGCAAGTTTGGAAAGAATTTAAATATTTAACATCTCAGGACCACACATCTTCAAGTTGCTGTCAGCTTGCCTGCTTTATATGCCTTGTTCCAGCAGTTCTCACTCTTCATTAAAAAGTGAGCCCTTGTTTTTGTTTACTGCTTCCACAAGCTCACTGTACAGAACATTCATCTGGGAAAGAGAATAGCAATAGGATTTCTTGAGAGGAAAGGAAATGTGTGAAAGCTTCCCAGACCCATGGGATGGCATGAGAGTCTAACCTTTACCTTCTGAGACCTGAGGCGCCACTATGGGGAGAAAATACTCTCTTGGGGAAAAGGCATCCCATCACACTAGGTCCGTTTACTAGAGACAGGTAGCTGTTATAAGGGAGAAAGAACTTAAAACATAAACTTCGCTCTTATTTGATAAGACTTCTTCTCCATCGAGCCTCCCCTGGTTAGCTAAGAGCCCAGTAGTCTGCTACTCAGAATGGTTCCTGCAAAAAGCATCTCATTTATTTTTTTAAAATTTAAACAAAATTTTAAAAGTTTTATTAAGGTAGAGTTGATTTACAATGTTGTGACAATTTCTGCTGTACAACAAAGTGATTCAATTATACATGTACACAGATCCATTCTTCAAATTTTTCCCACATAAATCATCACAGAATACTGGGTAGAGTTCTCTGTGCTATTCGGTAGGTCCCTGTTGGCTAATCATTCCATACACCACAGTGTGCATATGCCAAACCCAAACCCTCAGTCTATTCCTCCTCCCAACTTGTCCCCTTTGGTAACCATAAATTTGTTTCCAAAGTCTGAGCCTCTTTCTGTTCTGCAAGTAAGTTCATGTATATCCTTTTTTAAGATTCTACACATAAGTGATATCATATATTTATCTTTCACTGTATAACTTCACTTAGTATGATAACCTCTAGGTCCATCCATGTTGCTGCAAATGACGTTATTTCATTCTTTTTTATGGCTGAGTAATATTCCATTGTATATACATACCACATCTTCTTTATCCATTCTTCTGTTGATGGACATTTAGGTTGCTTCCATGTGTTAGCTATTGTAAATATATGAAAATATCTTTTTAAACAGTTGTTGTTTACATAGAGGCTGGTCCTTCCCTACACACACTGGTCCAGAGCTCACTCTTGTCATTCTTCTTAATTTGATTCCATCTGTAAGTTCACCCTTGTTTGGTATCCTTCCTTGTTTTTACTCTAAGAAATCACTGTTTATAGTCCCCTAACCCTTGCAGTTTTATAGAACCACTGAGAAGAACAATGGTCAAGATCCCTTCCTAGTCAAGGAAGGTACGGTTATATCCTTACTGAGAGCCAGATGGAACCTCTCTGCTCCCTGAATCATCCCATCCACCCCTAGCCCTCTCCCTCCTTACCTGAGTTTCATAGTTTCTCCTGAGGGTGCCAAGTTGATTAAGGAAACGCAGTGCCAGGCCACACCATTTTTCAGCAGATACATACTTTTTCCTGAGGTACATAAATATTCCAGTATTCCAAGACTTGACCATCAGCCAGAGAATCTCAAGTTCTGGGTAGCCTTCCTGAAATCCAAGAACAGTGGATTTATAATTATTACTGTCACAATCATTGTAGTACTGACTCTGTCAGGGCTGCATCCCATTATTGTTAAACAATGGGTGCTCTGCCGACACCAAGGAAGAAGCCACAGAACATCTTGAAGGTCTGTCACTTGTGGAATGCTTCATAGCAAGACCTCATGAAGTGACCTACAAACCAAAAAAGCAATGAGGCCCTCTTGGACCGAGTCCTGGTCTTTGGGCTGTCCTCTGTCAATTATCTCCCTAGTACCTACCTCCATTTTTCAGAGAGTGTTGTCAAGGAGTAGTTTTATTGAATCTCTTAATTTCCTTGATCTGACTCAGTCTGTGTTTGGAATAGAAATTAATCTTTATTTTTTGCATATATGTATGTATGTATATATATATATATATACATACATATATATATTTAAGGAATTGGATAATACAGTGTGGGGGCTGGCAAGTTTGAAATCTGTAGGGTAGGCCAGCAGGCTATAAATTCAGGTAAGACTTGATGTTGTAATCTTGTCTGTAATCTGTAGGGCTGATCAGCAGGCTGGAAACCCAAACCAGAACTTCTATGTTGCAATCTTGAGGCAGAATTTGTTCTCAGGAACACCTTAGTTTTTGCTTTGAAGGCAAAAACTGATTATGAAGGGTAATCTGTTTTACTTGAAGTCAACTGACTGTAATTTAAAAAATATTAATCTTTAGTGTTGACAGTATCTACCTAGCTACTTTTTTTTTTTTTGGTCTTTTTAGAGCTATACCCACAGCATATGGAGGTTCCCAGGCTAGAGGTCAAATAGGAGCTGTAGCCATTGGCCTACACCACAGCCGCAGCAAAGCCGGATCTGAGCCACATCTGCAACCTATACCACAGCTCATGGCAACACTGGTTCTTTAACCCACTGAGTGAGGCCAGGGGTCAAACCCTTATCTTCATGGATAACTAGTCAGATTCATTTCCGTTAAGCCATGATGGGAACTCCTACCTAGCTATTTTGTTCCAAGAAGGGCACATTTCTAAGATGGTCTCTCTGCCTTTTAACATGGCTGATCACAAGATTTGGCAGTAGCAAAAAGGATTATTAGCCTAAGGAGCTACCTTTGCAGCTGTTGTACAGGAGATGGACTACAAAGGGGGCACTCCTGTGCGCATTCCATGTCAAAGCCCTTCATCTACAGAGGAAGTCTCAGGCCCTTGAAGGGGGAAATGTGATAGAAGATCTGGCAGCAGTTTCTTGAGAGTGTCAATGACCTTGTTTCAGCTGTACCTCTCTCACATGTGGATCTATCAAAAGTTACTATGCATAAAACACTGAGAATGAGGGTGCTAAGAGGGCCAAGACAAAGCTCTTACTCTAAATGACATATAATGCCTCTGGGGAAACGAGGCAAACATGTATAAAGAGGACTACACCAGGGAGTTCCCATCGTGGCTCAGTGGTTAACAAATCCGACTAGGAACCATGAGGTTGCAGGTTCAATCCCTGGCCTTGCTCAGTGGGTTAAGGATCTGGCGTTGCCGTGAGCTGTGGTGTAAGCCAGGGGCTACAGCTCTGATTCGACCCCTAGCCTGGGAACCTCCATATGCTGCGGGAGTGGCCCAAGAAATGGCAAAAAGACAGAAAAAAAAAAAAAAAGGACTACACCAGGAATGTGACTGAGTAAGGGCTAGAGTGACACAGGCATGAGCTGTTCCAGCTCGGTCAAAGAAACATTAGGCTGGCACAGTCAGAGGTTTAGTCTCTCTGCTTGAAATGCCACCACCCACCCAATGCTTGTCCACTTGATAAACTACTTTTTCTTCAAATTCACAAGCAGTGTTGGTTATTCCTTTCTCTCTGTTTCCACAGCAAGGCTTACATGTCTCTAATACAACTGACACCACATTGTTTGTGAAGCTGTATATATTTTTCTCCTCCTTTAGGCTGAGCTCCTGGAGGTACAGGGAATTTTTCTAGTTCATCTTTGTATCCTCACAGTCCAACACTGTGCGCACAATAGATATTTGCTGAATGTATCAATATCCAGTCAAATACTACCTCTTCAGTCAGGCTTTTCCTGACTCCCCATGATTTATTATCTGTACCACTTTGTTCCTATGGCACTTTGTTCACAGCACAACAGCACTTACAATCTGTCTCCTCCACTGGACTGGGAGTTCCTTAAAGGAAGAATGTCATCTATTTTTGCACATTTATAGTCTGACAGGTGATTGAGTTGTGATTTTAACTGAATGACTGAATAAATGACTGAAAAACAGACATGGTCTTAGGGTGGATGACCAGGATATCTAGCTATAGAGAGGTTATATGAAATGTCCAGAACCAGCAAATCCATAGAGACAGAGAGCAGATCGGTGGTTGCCAGGGGCTATGGGAAGAGGGGAGGGAATGAGGAGTGACTGCTTAATGGTAATGGGGTTTCTTTTTGGGATGATGAAAATGTTCCAGAATTAGATACTGGTGATAGTTGTAGAATTCTATGAATATACTAAAAAAGAGAGTTCCATTGTGGCTCAGCAGGATAAGAATCTGACTAGTATCCATGAGGATGCATGTTAAATCCCTGGTCTCAGTCAGTGGGTTAAGGAGCTGGCATTGCCATGAGCTGTGGTGTAGGTTTCAGATGCGGCTTGGATCCAGTGTTGCTGTGGCTGTGGCGTAGGCCAGCAGCTGTACCTCTGATTCCATCCCTAGCCTGGGAACTTCTGCATGCTGCATGTGCAGCCCTAAAAAACAAAAAAATGTGTTATTTATATATATATATATTCACACACTAGTATAAAAGAAAAAAATATATATATACTAGTGTGTGTATATATATATATAGTTTTTTTATATATAGTTTTAGTATATATTACTATGCGGTATATACTATATGTACTACAGTATATTCTATATATAGTATATACATATACCATAGTATTAGTATATACCACTAATATATGCTATAGTATTAGTATATACCACTAATATATACTATAGCATTAGTATATACTAATATATACTATAGTATTAGTATATACTACTAATATATACTATAGTATATATAATATTAGTATATTAGTTAAATATACATATATGTTTTAGTATGTATGTGTGTATATATATTATATGTATATACATATTAAAAACAACTGAATTTATACTTTAAAACTGTGGATTTTATGATAAATGAATTGTATCTCAATACAAAGTAAAACTATATAGAGAGAAAGAGAAAGGTATTCCATGTGGGCAGAACAGAATCAATAAAGACTTAGATTGTGCTTGAGACTGAGCATGTCTCGAGGGACTCATAGTTGTCTGGCCCAAGCAGACAACTGATGCAGGGAAATTAGTGGGAAATAGGACTGGAAATGTAGCACTTCCTAGATGCTTTTCCTTAGAACATCAGTGTCATGAAAAATGTTAACAGATGGTGTATAAAAATAGGGTTCTTTAGTCAAATACATTTTGGAAATGCTACATTCTATATACACCCTCTTGGAGAGTTATAATGCACATTAGTTCATTAAAAGTTTCAGGAAGTTTTACAGTAAAGAAACCATGTAACTTTGTTTAATCCAGAGTATGTAGATTATTCGCTAACATCTTGTGGAATGTAATTTGTGAAACACTGGGCTGGAGTGTTAAGGATTTTGAATAGCAGGCCACAGATTTTGGAATTTATTCTGCTGGTAGTGAGAAGTCACTGAAACTTTTTGAGAAGGAAAGTTATATGATGAAATTGGAGTTTTAGTAAGATTGAAATAGCAGTGGTATTTAGAATAGACCTGAATGTGAGAAAACACATACAGTGACACCTGTTTAAATGGAGTTGTGAGGGTCAAAGAATGAGTGATGAGGGTCAGGCCTAGAAGAGTGACAATGGAAATGGAGTCATTCTAAGAAACATTCTAGGGAGTTCCCGTCATGGCTCAGTGGTTAATGAATCCGACTAGGAACCATGAGGTTGAGGGTTCAGTCCCTGGCCTCGCTCAGTGGGTTCAGGATCCAGTGTTGCTGTGAGCTGTGGTGTAGGTCGCAGACGCTGCCCGGATCCCCTGTTGCTCTGGCTGTGGCGTAGGCTGGTGGCTACAGCTCTGATTAGACCCTTAGCCTAGGAACCTCCGTATGCTGCGGGTGTGGCCCTAGAACAGACAAAAAAAAAAAGAAAAAAAAAACATTCTAAAGGAAAAATCAGAACTTGAAAACTGATTTGACTTGGGGAATGGAAGATAGGTTAGTTAAAAATGGCTCTAAAGGACATAGTTTGAGTGGCTAAGAGAATGCTGATACAACTGAAAGAAGACATTGTAAGGAAATGTTTCTAGGGATAAGGGATCAAGATAATGGTAAGTTCTATTTTAATTGTGTTGAGATTGGGGTAACTTTGGAGATGTCATGTAGGCTGTTGCAGATATGCATTGGAACTCAGGTAATAGTTGAAATATATCAATCCACTTAAAGGAGAAAGTATAGAATATAGAGAAGCAAAGAGTAGAGAATATCAGAAATGTTGATAGTTGGTGGGTAAGAGGGAAAAGACAACACAGAGGGCTGAAGAAAAAATAAAGGACAAAAGAAAAGAGAATTTCAATAAGGAGGCAGTGGTCAATAATGTTGGAAATGATAAGCAATGAGGTCCTGCTGTATGTAGCAGGGACTATATCCAATCACTTGTGATGGAACATGATAGAGGATAATGTGAAAAAAAGAATGTATACAAATATATAACTGGGTCACTCTGCCATACAGCAGAAATTGACAGAACATTGTAAATCAACTATAATAAAAAATTAGAAAAAAAATGAAAGCCAGGGTGAAGAAAGAGGCCATAAAATTTGTCTACAAGGTGGCAATTGGTGGCTTTGTGGAGTACAGTGTGGCTAGCAGTGCAGTGAGTGATGGAAAGAGTTTCAAGATGAGGATGGACAGGTAGGCAGAGCCTTGTAGGCCACATTCAGGATTTTAGTCTTTAATAGTAATGGGAAACTACTGGAGAAGAGTAAACAAGGTCACACATATTTCAAAATTTAAAAGATCACTCTAGTTGCTGGATGGAGAAATGAAGAAAGCAAAAAAATGCAAGGGGTCAGCTAAAAGGTTCCTGCAGGAGATGATAACCTCAACTAGGTTGATGGTGCAAGATGGGAAGAAGTGAATGAATGGATATGTGATATATAGGAGGTAGAACTGACAGGACTTAGGGATAGATTAGAAATGAGAGTGAGGGAAGAGTTGAGGATGACTCCTAGATGTCTGGCTTGGGCAAATGGAAGAATGATAGTGCCATTCAATGAGTTAGGGAACACTGGAGGAGTTTTTTAAATTTTAATTAATTAATTTATTTTATTGAAGTATAGTTGATTTACACTGTTGTGTCAATTTCTGCTGTATAGCAAAGTGATCCATTCTTTTTCTGATATTAGCTTCCATCATGTTCTAGCCCCAGAGACTGGATACAGTTTTCTTTGCTAGGAGTTTTATTTTCATTGGCATTAGCTACCTTCATGTCCAGCATTGCTGAGGAGAACCATTAATCTTCAGTGAAGAAATGCACCCATGCAGCTACTTACCCCAAAGTGACATAGGCTTGGCTATGTAACATACAAATGAATTGCAGCAAATAGAGGTGTTTGCTCTTATGACTTTCTGAGGCTCATATTTGAGGACAGTTTTCTCTATCCTCAACATCTTAATAAATATGGCAGTCATACGTATCTCTAACAAAACTACAGGTGTTTTAGAACATAAATGCTGTCTTTTTTTTTTTTTTTGTCGTTTGTCTTTTGTTGTTGTTGTTGTTGTTGCTATTTCTTGGGCCGCTCCCGCGGCATATGGAGGTTCCCAGGCCAGGGGTTGAATCGGAGCTGTAGCCACTGGCCTACGCCAGAGCCACAGCAACGCGGGATCCGAGCTGCGTCTGCAACCTACACCACAGCTCACGGCAACGCCGGATCGTTAACCCACTGAGCAAGGGCAGGGACCGAACCTGCAACCTCATGGTTCCTAGTCGGATTCGTTAACCACTGCGCCACGACGGGAACTCCCAAATGCTGTCTTTTTAGGTTCTCCTCAGGGTTCCTAAAGTGAATATTGTGTATCAGCTTTACTGAGATATAATTCACATACCAATTTACATACCTAAAGTGTAAAATTCAATGGATTTTTTTTTTTTGTCTTTTTGCCATTTCTTGGGCCGCTCCCGTGGCATATGGAGGTTCCCAGGCTAGGGGTCAAATCGGAGCTGTAGCTGCCAGCTTACACCAGAGCCACAGCAACACGGGATCTGAGCCGCGTCTGCAACCTACACCACAGCTCATGACAACGCCAGATCGTTAACCCGCTGAGCAAGGCCAGGGATTGAACCCGCAACCTCATGGTTCCTAGTCGGATTCGTTAACCACTGCGCCACAATGGGAACTCCCAATGGATTTTATAGTATATTCAAAGAGTTCTACCACCATTACCACAATCAATTTTATTTTACTTAATTTTTTTTTTTGGTATGAAAATGCCTTCTTTTTTTCCTGGCTTTTACTTCTTTTTTAAAAAATTGTTGTTATTTTTATTTTTTGTCTTTTTGCCATTTTTAGGGCCGCTACCGTGGCATATAGAGGTTCCCGAGCTAGGGGTCGAATCGGCCACAGCAACATGGGATCTGAGCCGCGTCTGCGACCTACACCACAACTCACAGCAATGCCGGATCCTTAACCCACTGAGCAAGGCCAGGGATCAAACCCGCAACCTCATCATTCATAGTCAGATTCGTTAACCACTGCGCCATGATGAGAACTCCAAAAATTATTATTATTTTTAAATAGTTATTTCCACAATACGATTTTTTCTACTGTACAGCTTGGTGACCCAGTTACACATACATGTACACATTCTATTTTTGCACATTATCATGCTCCATCATAAGTGACTAGACATAGTTCCCAGTGCTACACAGCAGGATCTCATTGCTTATCCATTCCAAAGGCAACAGTTTGCATCTATTAACCCCAGATTCCCAGTCCACCCCACTCCCTCCCCCTCTCCCTTGGCAACTACAAGTCTATTCTGCAAGTCCATGATTTTCTTTTCTATGGAAAGGTTCATTTGTGCCTTATATTAGATTCCAGATATGTGATGTCATATGGTATTTGTCTTTCTCTTTCTGACTTTCTTCACTCAGTATGAGAGTCTCTAGTTCCATCCATGTTGCTGCAAATGGCATTATTTTGTTCTTTCTTATGGCCGAGTTGTATTCCATTGTGTATATATACCACATCTTTCTAATCCAATCGTCTGTTGATGGACATCTGGGTTGTTTCCATGTCTTGGCTATTGTGAATAGAGCTGCAATGAACATGTGGGTGCATGTGTCTTTTTTAAGGAAAGTTTTGTCCGGATATATGCCCAAGAGTGGGATTGCTGGGTCATACGGTAATTCTATGTACAGATTTCTAAGGTATCTCCATACTGCTCTCCATAGTGGTTGTAACAGCTTACATTCCCACCAACAGTGTGGGAGGGTTCCCTTTTCTCCACACCCCCTCCAGCATTTGTTATTTGTGAACTTATTAATGATGGCCATTCTGACTGGTGTCAGGTAGTATCTTGTGTAGTTTTGATTTGCATTTCTCTAATGATCAGGGATGTTGAGCATTTTTTCATGTGCTTGTTGACCATCTTCCTTGGAAAAATGTCTGTTCAGGTCTTTTGCCCATTTTTCAATTAGGTTGCTGGCTTTTTTGCTGTAGAGTTGTATAGTTGCTCGTATATTCTAGAGATTAAGCTCTTGTCAGTTGCATCATTTGAAACTATTTTCTCCCATTCTGGAAGTTGTCTTTTTGTTTTCTTTTTGGTTTCCTTTGGCACTCCAAAACTTGTCAGTTTGATTAGGTCCCATGGGTTTATTTTTGCTCTTATCTCTGTTGCCTTGGGAGACTGATCTGAGAAAATATTCATGATGTTGATGTCAGAGAGTGTTTTGCCTATGTTCTCTTCCAGGGGTTTGATGGTGTCTTGTCTTATATTTAAGTCTTTCAGCCATTTTGAGTTTATTTTTGTGCATGGTGTGAGGGTGTGTTCTAGTTTCATTGATTTACATGCAGCTGTCCAGGTTTCCCAGCAATACTTGCTGAAAAGACTTTCTTTATCCCATTTTATGCTCTTGCCTCCTTTGTCAAAGATTAATTGACTGTTGGTGTCAGGGTTTATTTCTGGGTTCTCTATTCTGTTCCATTGGTCTGTATGTCTGTTTTGGTACCAGTACCACACTGTCTTGATGACTGCCACAAACAATTTTAGTATTTTCATCCTCCTAAAAGGAATTCCTTATGCCCATTAGCAGTCACTCCCTATTTTTCCCAATACCTCCTCCCTTATCCTTGGGCAACCACTAATCTAACTTCTGTCTTTTATAGATTGGCCTATGCTGGACATTTCAGATAAATTCCCAGTCACACAGTATGCAATCCTCTATGACCAGCATCTTTCACTTAGCATACTGTTTTCAAGGTTCATCCATGTTGTACCATGTGTCAATACTTCATTTTTTATGGCCAATTAGTATTCCATTACATTGAAATACCACATATTTTTATCCATTCATCAGCTAATAGACATTTGGGTTGCTCCCATTTTTGGCTATTATGAATAGTACTGCTATGAACATTTGTGTAAAAGTCTTTGTTTAGCATTTGTTTTCATTTCTTATGGGTATATACCTAGAAGTAAAATTGCTGGGTCACATGGTAACTCCATGTTTAATCTTCTAAGGAACTCTCAGACTGTTTTACAAAGCAGCTGCTCCATTTTACAGTTTCACAATGTATGAGGGCACCAGTTTCTCCACATCCTTGCCAATACTCATTATTATCTTTTTGATTATAGCCATCTTAGTGGGTGTCAAGTAGTAGATCATTGTGTCTTGATTTGCCTATCTTTGATGACTAATGAGTCAAAAATCTTTCCATATATTTACTGGCCATTAAAATATCTTCGGAGAAATTCTATTCAGACCCTTTGCCTATTAAAAAAATCAGTTGTCTTTATATTATTGAGTTCTAAGAGCTCTTTATATATTCTAAGTACAAGTCCCTTAACAGATATATGATTTCCAGCATTTACTGCCATTCTGTGGGCTTTTTCACTTCCTGATGGCCTTTGCAGAAAAGTTTTAATTTTGCTGATATCTATTTTTATTCTACTGCTTGTGCTCTTGATGCCATATCTAAGAAACCTTGCCTAATCCAGGGTTACAAAAGATTTAAACCCATGCTTCTAAAAATTTTATCATTTTAGTTTATATATAATTATAGTTTTATAATTTTAGCTCTTTCATTTAGGTGTTTGATCCATTTTGAGTTAATTTGGTATATAGTGCGAGGTAGGGGTCCAAACTTCATTCTTTTCCATGTGGCTACCCACTTGTCCTAGAACCATGTTAAAAAGGCTATTTTTTCACATCAAGTAGTCTTTACGGCCTTGTCAAAAACCAATTGACCACAAAGGCGAGGGTTTGTTTCCAGACTCTTAATTCTATTCCATTGATCTAGGTATATATCCTATGTCAGAACCACAGTCTTGATTACTGTAGCTTTGTGCTAAGTTTTGACTATTCAACAATAGTTTAATTACTTTATATAATTTTGTGGGTTTCAAAGAAACTAAAAGAAGAATGAAAGTGTATATTTATAATTTGTTATATTAACTTTCTTATTTCCCATTTCTGTTTTATTTCATTTCTTCCTATGACTTATTCTCTAGTGTCATTCTTTAGTCCAAAATAGGCTCGCACTTGCCTTCTTTGTACTGTTATTATCATTATTATTTTTATGGCTACACCCATGGCATATGGAAGTTCCTGGGCCAGGAATTGAATCCAGGCTGCAGCTGTGATCTTTGCCACAGCTGTGGCAATGCTGGATCCCCAACCCACTGTGCAAGGCCCGGGATTGAGCCCATGCCACTGCAGAGACAACACCAGATCCTTAACCTGCTGTGTCACAGAGGGAGCTCCTGTGCTGTTATTATTATTATTTTTTTGTCTTTTTAGGGCCACACCCATGCCATATGGAGGTTCCTAGGCTAGGGGTGCAGTCGGAGCTGTAGCCATCGGCCTATGCCACAGCCATAGCAACGCATCTGCAACCTACACCACAACTCACGGCCAAACCAGATCCTTAACCCACTGAGTGAGGCGAGGGACTGAACCCACGTCCTCATGGATGCTAGTTGGGTTCATTAACCACTGAGCTACAACATAACTCCATATACTGTTATTTTTATACTACCTTTTTATACGATAAAAGCCCCCCAAAACAATTATATATATGTTTTATACATCAGCTTTTTAAATAATACAAGAGAAGAAAGGAAAAGAAATATGCATTTACACTGTTGTATAATTAATTACCTAATTATCAGTGCTTTTTATTTGTTAGTTTGGATTTGAGTTATTATCTGGGGTCACTTGCTTTCAACCTAAAGAACCTCCCTTAGTATTTCTTGTAGGCAGGTCAGCTAGCAACAAATTTTTTTTTCTTTATCTGGTAATGTCTTCATTTTTGTAAGATAATTTTGCTGTTTATGGGATTCTTGGTTAGCTGTTATTATTATTTTTCCCATCATTTTAAATACACTACTGCCTTCTGGTCAATACTGTTTCTAGGGAGAAGTCAACAAGTTGATCTTCCTGGGGTTCCTATCCTTTTTTAAAAAGCTATTTTAAGAATTGATGTATAATTTACAATGTTGTGTTAATTTCAGGTGTACAACAAGGTGATTCAATTAAATACATATATATCTGAAAATGATTACATACTTATACAAATATATAATATTTTCAGATTCTTTTCCATTATAATTTATTACAAGATATTGAACACATTTCCCTGTGCTGTACAGTAGGTCTTTGTTGTTTATGTATTTTACATACAGTAATGTGTACTCAAACTCCTAATTTATCTCCCTTCCCTATTTCCCCTTTGGTAACCATAAATTTGTTTTGTCTATGAAAGTCTGTTTCTGTTTCATGAATAAGTTCATTTGTATCATTTTTTTAGATTCTACATATAAGTGATATCATATGATATTTGTCTTTGTCTGACCCAGTATGCTAATCTTTAGGTCCATCTATATTGCTACAAATGGCAGTATTTCATTCTTTTTAATGGCTGAGTATTACTCCACTGTATACATATACCATATCTTCTTTATACATTCCTCTATCGATAGTCATTTAGGTTGCTTTCATGTCTTGGCTATTGTGAATAGTGCTGTTGTGAACACTAGATGCATTATTTTTTTCTTTTTTTATTACTCAATGAATTTATTACATTTATAGTTGTACAATGATCACCACAATCGAATTTTATAGGATTTCCATCCCACAACCCCAGTGCATTCCCCCCACCCCCAGAACTGTCTCCTTTGGAAACCATAAGTTTTTCAAGGTCTGTGAGTCAGCATCTGTTCTGCAAAGAAGTTCAGTCTGTCCTTTTTTCAGATTCCACATGTCAGTGAAAGCATTTGATGTTGGTGTCTCATTGTCTGACTGACTTCACTTAGCATGATAATTTCTAGGTCCATCCATGTTGCTAAAAATGCCGGTATTTCATTCCTTTTAATGGCTGAGTAATATTCCATTGTGTATATGTACCACATCTTCTTTTTTTTTTCATTTTTATTTATTACTCAAATGAATTTATCACATCTGTAGTTGTATAATGATCATAACAATCCATTTTCACAGGATTTCCATCCCACAGCCCAAGCACACCCCCGCCCCCCAAACTGTCTCCTCCGGAGACCATAAGTTTTTCAAGATCTGTGAGTCAGCATCTGTTCTGCAAAGAAGTTCCGTCTGTCCTTTTTTCAGAGTCCACATGTCAGCGGAAGCATTTGATGTTGCTGTCTCATTGTATGGCTGACTTCACTTAGCATGATAGTTTCTAGGTCCATCCATGTTGCTAAAAATACAAGTATTTTGTTCTTTTTAATGGCTGAGTAATATTCCGTTGTGTATATGTACCACCTCTTCTTGATCCACTCTGCTGTCGATGGACATTTAGGTTGTTTCCATGTCTTGGCTATTGCAAAGAGTGCTGCAATGAACATTGGAGTACATGTGTCTTTGCAAGTCATGGTTTTCTCTGGATAGATGCCCAGGAGTGGGATTGCTGGGTCAAATAGTAGTTCTCTATGTTTAGTTTTCTGAGGAATCTCCATACTGTTTTCCACAGTGGTTGCACCAATTTACAATCCCACCAACAGTGTACTAGGGTTCCTTTTTCTCCACACCCTCTCCAGCACTTCTTGTTTGTAGACTTTTGGATGATGGCCATTCTGGCTGGTGTAAGGTGGTACCTCATCGTGGTTTTGATTTGCATCTCTCTAATAATGAGTGATGTTGAACATCTTTTCATGTGTTTTTTGGCCATCTGTACGTCTTCTTTGGAGAACTGTCTGTTTAGATCTTCTGCCCATGTTTTGATGGGGTTGTTTGTTATTTTGGTATGGAGCTGCAGAAGGTGTTTATAAATTTTGGAGATTAATCCCTTGTCAGTCGATTCATTTGCAAAGATTTTCTCCCATTCTGTGGGTTGTCTTTTTGTGTTGTTTAGGGTTTCCTTTGCTGTTCAGAAACTTCAAAGTTTGATTAGGTCCCATTTGTTTATTTTTGTTTTTGTCATCAATACTCTGAGAGGTGGATCTGAGAAGATATTGCTGTCGTTTATGTCAGAAAGTGTTTGGCCTATGTTTTCCTCTAGGAGTTTGATAGTGTCTGGTCTTATAGCTAAGTCTTTAATCCATTTGGAGTTTATTTTTGTGTATGGTGTTAGGGAGTGTTCTAATTTCCTTCTTTTCCATGTGGCTGTCCAGTTTTCCCAGCACCAGTTATTGAACAAGCTGTCCTTTCTCCATTGTATAGTCTTGCTTCCTTTGTCATAGATGAGTTGGCTGTAGGTGCCTGGGTTGAATTCTGGGCTTTCTATCCTGTTCCACTGATCTATATGTCTGTCTTTGTGCCCGTACCATGCAGTTTTTATGACTGTTTCTTTGTAGTATAGTCTGAAGTCCGGGAGCCTGATTCCTCCAGCTCCATTTTTCTTTTTCAGCAGGATGTCTTTGGCTATTCTGGGTCTGTTGTGCTTCCAGACAAACTTTAAAATATTTTGTTTGATTTCTGTGAAAAATGTCCTTGGTAATTTGATAGGGATTGCATTGAATCTGTAGATTGCCTTGGGTAGTATAGTCATTTTGATAATATTAACTCTTCCAATCCATGAGCATGGTATATCTTTCCATCTATTTGTGTCATCTTTGACTTCTTTCATCAGTGGCTTGTAGTTTTCAGAGTACAGGTCTTTTGTCTCTTTAGGTAGGTTTACTCCTAGGTATTTTATTCTTTTGGATGCGATGGTAAACGGGATTGCTTCCCTAATTTCCCTTTCTGATCTTTCATTGTTAGTATATAGAAATGCCATTGATTTCTGTGTATTGATTTTGTATCCAGCAACTTTGCCTAATTCATGGATGAGCTCTAACAGTTTTCTGGTAGAGTCTTTAGGATTCTCTAGGTATAGTATCATGTCATCTGCAAATAATGATAGTTTTACTTCTTTACCTTTCCAATATGGATTCCTTTTATTTCTTTTACTTCTCTGATTGCTGTGGCTAGGACTTTCAAAACTATGTTGAATAGTAACAATGGACATCACAGAAATACAAAGGATCATAAGAGACTACTATATGCAACTATATGCCAATAAAATGGAAAACCTAGAAGAAATGGACAAATTCTTAGAAAGGTACAATCTTCCAAGACTAAACCAAGATGAAATAGAAATGATGAACAGACCAATCACAAGTACTGAAATTGAAATTGTGATTAAAAAACTTCCAACAAGCAAAATTCAGGACCACATGGCTTCACAGGCGAATTCTATCAAACATTTAGAGAAGAGCTAACACCTCTCCTTCTGAAACTATCCCAAAAAATTTCAGAGGAATGGACACTCCCAAACTCATTCTATGAGGCCACCATCACCCTCATACCAAAACCAGACAAAGATACCACAAAAAAAGAGAAAACTACAGGCCAATATCACTGATGAACATAGATGCAAAAATCTTCAACAAGATACTAGCAAACCAAATCCAACAATACATTAAAAGCATTGTACGTCATGATCAAGTGGGATTTATCCCAGGGATGCAAGGGTTCTTCAATATCTGCAAATCAATCAGTGTGATATACCACATTAAGAAACTGAAGAATACAAACCATATGATCCTCTCAATAGACGCAGAAAAAGCCTTTGACAAAATCCAACACCCATTTCTGATAAAAACTCTTCAGAAAGTGGGCATAGAGGGAACCTACCTCAACATGATAAAGGCCATATACGAAAAACCCACAGCGAACATCATTCTCAATGGTGAAAAGCTGAAAGAATTCCCACTGAGATCAGGAACAAAACAAGGATGTCTGCTCTCGCCACTAGATGCATGTATTTTTGAATTAGTTTTCTCCATATATGTGCCCAAGAGTAGGATTGCAGGATCATATGGTAAGACTATTTTTAGTTTTTAAAGGAACCTCTATACTGTTCTCTATAGTGGTGGCACCAATTATATTCCCACCAACAGTGTAGGAGAGTTCCTTTTCCTCCACACCCTCTCCAGCATTTATTTTTTGTCAATTTCTTAATGATGGCCATTCTGACCAATGGGATACCTCACTGTAGTTTTGATTTGCATTTCTCTAATAATTAGCAATACTGAGCATCTTTCCATGTGCCTGTTGGCAATCTCTATGTCTTCTTTGGAAAAATGTCCATTTAGGTCCTCTGCCTATTTTCAATTGGGTTGTTTTTTTATATTAAGCTGTATAAACTGTTTGTATATTCTGAAATTAATCCCTTGTCAGTAGCATCTTTTGCAAATATTTTCTCCAAGTCTGTAGATTATTTTTCATTTTGTTTATGGTTTCCTTTTCTATGCAAAAACTTTTAACTTTAACTAGGTGCCATTTGTTTATTTTTGTTTTTATTTCCATTGCTATGGGAGATGGAGCCAAAAAAACATCACTGTGATTTATGTCAAGAGTATTCTGCCTATGTTTTTCCTCTAGGAGTTTAATAGTGTCTGGGCTTACATTTTAGGTCTTTAAATCCATTTTGAGCTTATTTTTGTGTATGGTATTGGAGTGTGTTCTAATTTTATTCTTTTACATGTAGCTGTCCAGTTTTCCCAGCACCACTTATTGAAGAGACTGTCTTTTCTTCAGTGTATATTCTTGCCTCCTTTGTCATAAATTAATTGGCCATAAGTGTGTGGGTTTATTTCTGAGCTTTCTATCCTATTCCATTGATCTATATTTCTGGTTTCATGCCAGTACCATACTGTTTTGATGACTGCAGCTTTGCAGGATAGTCTGAAGTCAGGGATCCTCATTCCTGCAGCTCTGTTTTTCTTTCTTAAGATTGCTTTGGCTATTTGAGTTTTTTTGTTTTTTTTTGTCTTTTTGCCATTTCTTGGGCCGCTCCTGCGGCATATGGACGTTCCCAGGCTAGGGGTTGAATCGGAGCTGTAGCCACCGGCCTACACCAGAGCCACAGCAGCACAGGATCCGAGCAGCATCTGCGACCTACACCACAGCTCATGGCAACGCCGGATCGTTAACCCACTGAGCAAGGGCAGGGACCAAACCCGCAACCTCATGGTTCTTAGTCGGATTCATTAACCACTGCGCCATGATGGGAACTCCCTATTTGAGGTCTTATGTTGTTTCCACACAAATTAAAATTTTTTTGCTCTAGTTTTGAGGAAAATGCCGGTGGTAATTTGATGGGAATTACACTGAATCTGTAGATTTCCTTGGGTAGTATGGTCACTTTGACAATATTGATTCTTCCAATCTAAGAACATGATATATATTTCTATTTGTGTTGTCTTGAATTTCTTTCATTAGCATCTTATAGTTTTCAGCATACAGGGCTTTTGTCTCCTTAGGTAGGTTTATTCCTAGGTATTTTCTTTTAGATGCAATGGGAAATGAGATTGTTTCCTTAATTTCTCTTTCTGACATTTTGTTACTAGTGTATAGAAATGCCACAGATTTCTATATATTAATTTTGTATAACATAACTTTGCCTAATTCATAGATGAGCTCTAGTAGTTTTTTGATAGTATCCTTAGGATTTTCTATGTATAGCATCATGTATCTGCAAACAGTGACAATTTTACTTCTTCTTTTCCAATTTGTATTTCTTTTATTTCTTTTTCTTCTCCGACCTTAGAGGAAAAGCTTTAAGTTTTTCACCACTGAGTATGTTAGCTGTGGGTTTGTCATACATGGCCTTTATTATGTTGAGGTATGTCCCTCTATGGCCACTTTCTGAAGTTTCTATCATAAGTGGATGCTGAATTTTATCAAAAGCTTTCTTTGCATCTACTGAGATGATCATATGGTTTTTATTCTTCAATTTGTTAATGTGGTATATCATATTTATTGTTTGCAGATATTGAAATATCCTTGCATCCCTGGGATAAATCCCACTTGATCATGATATATGATCCTTTTAACTTATTGTTGCACTTGGCCTGCTAATATTTTGTTTAGGATTTTTGCATCTATGTTCATCAGTGATATTCCATAGTTTTCTTTTTTGATATCTTTGCCTGGTTTTGGTATCAGGGTGAGAGTAGACTCATAGAATGAATTTGGAAGTATTCCTTCCTCTGTAATTTTCTGGAATAGTTTCAGAAGGATAGGTGTTAACTCTTTTCTAAATGTTTGGTAGAATTCACCTGTGAAGCCATATGGGCCGGGACTTTTGTTTATTGGGAGTTTTAAAATTACTGATTAAATTTTAGTACTGGTAATTCTGGTTCCTTTCTAAGTGATAAGTCATTTTTCTTTTATTCCTTTCAAAAATTCTCTTTGTAATTGGCTTTCAGTATGTGGATCCACATACAAACTGACTTTGTATGTGGATCACTTTGTGTATTGTATCTGAAGTCTGTTGACCGTCTTTGATGTGTAGATTAATATTTTTCATCAAATTTAGGAAGTTTTAAGCCATTTTTCCTCAAATTTTTTTCACATTCTCTCCCATTCTTGATACTCCCATGATATGTATGTTGGTATATTTAATGATGTTCCACTTTTACTTGAGGTACTGGATTTTTTTCTCCCTTATCTTCAGATTGCATACTCTATAAATCTATCTTCAAATTTGCTGATTTGAAACATCTGGGTTCTGCCAGTTAAAATCTTTTGTTAAGCACCTCTAGTGAATTTTTAATTTCACTGATTGTACTTTTCACCTCTAGATTTTTCATGTGACTCTTAAACAATATTCTGTTTTTATTGATATTATCTATTTGATGAGATATTATCATCATATCTTCCTTTACTTCTTTTAGTATGGCTTCCTTCAGTTCTTTTTCTTTTCTTTTCTTTTTTTTTTTGTATTTTGTCTTTTTAGGGTCACACCCACAGCATATGGAGGTTCCCAGGCTAGGGACTGAATCAGAGCTGCATCTGCCAGCCTATGCCATAGCCACAGCAATGTCAGATCCAAGCCGCATCTGTGATCTATACCACAGCTCACAGCAATGCCAGATACTTAACCCACTGAGCAAGGCCACTGAACCTGCGTCCTCATGGATCCTAGTCAGATTTGTTTCCACTGTGCCATGCCGGAAGCTCCTTGGCTTTCTTTAGTTCTTCAAACATATTTGTAATGGTTACTTTGACATCTTTGTTAAATTTGATACCTGGGTCCTGCCAGTTTGTGTTGCTTATTTTTTCCTGTGTATGGGTCACATTTTCTTGTTCTTTGCATGTCTCATACTTTTTTTGTTGTTAAAAACTAAACATTTTCTGTAAGAAAGTAGAAACATTTTAGGTAGCAAATCAAGATACTGATTCCCCTCACCCTGGGGCTTGTTTTGGTTCTTGTTTGTATATTTATTTGTTTAGTGACTTGTCTGGACTATTTTAGTAAAGTCTATTTCCCTGACATTTGAAGCTTCTGATGTTGCTTCTCAGAGGGCACATTCTTGGTTATGTGTAATAGTCACCCTGGGATGACAGTGTTTAGTAGGGCTCTCCTTTTCTCAGATGTCTCTATTAAGCTGGCTGACTGCTGGTATCACATCTAGCTGTTAAGCTCCACTAATTGCATGATGGTTGCTCTGGTTTCAACAATGCTTGGGGTATAAACTTTTCTACAGTCTGAACCAATTACACTCAGACCAATTTGCAGGGGTGGTCTTTTTTTTTTTTTTGTCTTTTTGTCTTTTTGCTATTTCTTGGGCCGCTCCCGTGGCATATGGAGATTCCCAGGCCAGGGGTTGAATCGGAGCTGTAGCCACTGGCCTACGCCAGAGCCACAGCAACACGGTATCCGAGCCGTGTCTGCGACCTACACCACAGCTCACGGCAACGCTGGATCGTTAACCCACTGAGCAAGGGCAGGGACCAAACCCGCAACCTCATGGTTCTTAGTCGGATTCATTAACCACTGCACCATGAGGGGAACTCCTGCAGGGATGGTCTTTAATGCAAGTCTTTGAGAATTGTTCTGAATCCAAACAGCTCTTCTGAGCTGTCTCTTTCCATGGCTCTCTATGGTGATATAGCTGGTCTGTGAGTTATGTGTTCAAATAGAGCTCCTATCCTTCTCTTAGTTGTTTACCACCAAAATCTCCATTATCTTCAAGTGTACTTTTTGTCTTGAACCTTCCTGTATCCTGCTTCAAGTGAAGTAAGTTCCTTTGGAGAGAGATTTGAAGCTCTCTGTTCTTATGGATTGCCCCTTCCCCCTGGGAAAAATCTCTGAGCTTCTGCTTCAGAGCTTTGTGGAGAAGGGAAATGGACCCCTTTTCTTTGAGTGATACCTCTTGTTTAACAGCAGGGTGCTGGGTAGAAGACCAGTAGTCTATGGTCTTCTTGGATTGCCTCTCTCGGTATGGAACCACTGTCCAATGAGTTAGCTGGAACGAGGAAATCAGGGCTCCAATATTCTTTGCCTGATTTGCCTGAGATACAAAATTTGCCCAGTAAGTGGGGGCTGGGTGATTGAAGGGAGGCTGATTCTCTTGGCCATACTTGCCAGGAATTTAGGTTTTGCAACTTGCAGCTCAAGGTGGAATGAGAAATATTGGCAGGCTGCTGGGTTTTTTTTGGATACCATTTCACTTGCTGGGAGTTGAGGGGAGTGGGTGCATTGTTTTCTTGGCCATACTTGCCTGGAATGGAGTTTCCATCATACTAATCTGGGAGGGAGACAGGGGGAGAGTGGGTCATGGTTCAGTTGCCACAGCCTCTCATGTTTCTTGCTAAGATTTAGTATATTTTCTTGAATAGATCTTCCTTCATTTTCTGTATGCTCATAGGATAATTTACAGAGATTTTAAATGGTTGCTTTTACTATAATTTTCACCAGTTGTGATTGTTTTGCTGGGCAACAGGTCCTATTAGCTTCTCATGCTGCCACTCCAGAAGTGGAAGTCTCTAGAAACTTCATTTTATTTATAAGAAAACAGGCCAAGAGAGGTGGTGCCATCTGCCTAGAGCCATACAGTGTGTTTGAGACACAAATGTGTGTCCCTTTGACTGGTTACCCTGTATACTTTTAATATATCATCCCAAGCATACCCTCTAATTTGGTGAAAACCTCTCTAGACATTTTCATCTGATGTTTTAACAGAAAAAATTATTTTTGTTTATATAGATTTACTTGATTGTGTGGTTAATCAACTTCTGCACATGCTTATTAGACAACTGTATGTCCTCTTTTGTAGCTTATCTAGTCATAGCTTTTGCCCATTTCTTTATTTTTTGTCTTTTTGCCATTTTCTTAGGCCACTCCCACAGCATATGGAGGTTCCCAGGCGAGGGGTCAAATCGGAGCTGTAGCCGCCGGCCTACGCCACAGCCACAGCAACGCAGGATCTGAGCCACGTCTGCGACCCACACCACAGCTCACTGCAACGCCGGATCCTTAACCCATTGAGCAGGGCCAGGGATCGAACCTGCGACTTCATGGTTCTTAGTCGGATTCGTTAACCACTGAGCTACAGCAGGAACTCCGCTTTTGCCCATTTCTTCCAATGTTAGTAATATTTTTCTTATTGATTTTTTTTCTTTTTACGACTGTATCTGTGGCATATGGAAGTTCTCAGGCTAGGAGTCGAATGGGAGCTGCAGCTGAGGCCTATGCCACAGCCACAGCAATACTGAATCTAAGCTGTATCTGTGACCTACACTACAGCTTGTAGCAATGCTGGATCTTTAACCCTCTGGGCAAGGCCAGGGATTGAACCCACATCCTCACAGAGACAATGTCGGGTTCTTAGCCTGCTAAGCCGCACTGGGAACTCCATCTTATTGATTTTTAATTTAAATAGGTTTCAGCTATTTTATCCAAGTTTATGGCTTATTTTTAAACTTTCTGGTGTTCCTGCCATGGTGCAATGGGTTAAGAATCTGACTGCAGTGGCTTGGGTCACTGTGGAGGTGCAAGTTTGATCCCTGGCTTGGCTCAGTAGGTTAAAGGATCCAGCATGGCCACAACTGTGGTGGAGGTTGCAGCTTTGGCTTGGATTCAGTTCCTAGACTGGGAACTTCCATTTGCTGCCATAAAATGGAAAAGAAAAACTTTCTGTGGTACCTTGGGTCATTTATTAATTTATGTAACGGAATCTATTTTTTCCTGTAACAGTTTCTGGATGGGTTTTCTCTACCCCATAATTAAAAAAAATATTTCCTTATATTTTCTCCTAATACTTTCAAGGCTTTGGTTTTTATTTTTAGCTCTTTAATCCATATGACTTCTTTCTTTCAGACTTTATTTTTGAGAATGGTATGAGCTAAAAAATAAATCTAATACTTAACACACAGTATTTGCTATGTGCTAGACAGTGCTCTAAGTACTTTATGCATATTAAATTTTTTTTGTCTTTTTTTATATTTCTTGGGCCGCTCCCATGGCATATGGAGATTCCCAGGCTAGGGGTCGAATCGGAGCTGTAGCCACCAGCCTACGCCAGAGCCACAGCAACATGGGATCCGAGCCGCGTCTGCAACCTACACCACAGCTCATGGCAACGCCGGATGGTTAACCCACTGAGCAAGGGCAGGGACCGAACCTGCAACCTCATGGTTCCTAGTCGGATTCGTTAACCACTGCGCCACGACGGGAACTCCAAATTATATAATACTACCAATTATACTGTAAGGTAGGTACTATTATAATCTTTATTTTACAGATGAGGAGACAGAGGCGTAGAGAGTTAAGTAATATGACCAAAGTCATACAACTAATAAATGGTATAGCTGGAATTTGAATTCCAGCCTGTGCTCTTGACCACTGTGTTTTATTGGTATAGCCTGTGCTCTTGACCACTGTGTTTTATTGCCTCTCACTTTATTAATTTATTTATTTTTTGGTCTTTTTTTTTTTTTTGCTATTTCTTGGGCTGCTCCCGCGGCATATGGAGGTTCCCAGGCTAGGGGTCTAATCGGAGCTGTAGCCACCGGCCTACGCCAGAGCCACAGCAACGCAGGATCCGAGCCGCGTCTGCAACTTACACCACAGGTCACGGCACCGCCGGATCGTTAACCCACTGGGCAAGGGCAGGGACCGAACCCGCAACCTCATGGTTCCTAGTCGGATTTGTTAACCACTGCGCCACGACGGGAACTCCGCCTCTCACTTTAAAGGTAAGGATTTACCTTTTATTTTAAAATTTCTTAATGCCATTTTTAAAAGACACTATCCTTTCTTCAGTCATTTGATATACCTCCTTCACTACATACAAGATTCTCATAGATATCTGGGTTTCTTTCTGAACCCTGTCCTCTTCTATTATTACTTGCGTTTTTGTTTCAACTGTTATCGCAGTTTTAAAATTAATAACACTTTCTAGTTTTTGTATTTGATAGGGCAAGTCCTCCCTTGTTCAAAGATTGGCTATTATGACTCACTTTCATTTGGGGGAGAATTTTAGAATTACTATGTCACGTTTCATTTTAAAAATCCTATTAAGATTTAGTATGATTGAATTTAGGGAAATTGACTCTTTTATATTATTAAACCTTCACATTCAGGAACATGCTCTGTATTTCCATTTGTTTAGACCTATGCATTTTTGACAGCAGAAGGAAAGATCTATAAAGGAAAGGCAGAAATGGAAAGTGATGGAGAGGGAGTAAGGCACTTCAAAAGTTAGAAGGAGATTGAACTGACAATAAAATGTTGAGGAAATATTTCTTCTTTTGAGAAAAGAATTAAGATGAGTAAATGGGCACAGTGGAAGAGCATTACGGTTGAGGCATGGGCAAATGAGGAATCTCATACTTGATGTCCTTGATCATGAAAAAGATATGATGATAACCTATATGGAAAAAATAATGGATATATGTATGTGTATAACTGATTCACTTTGCTGTACACCTGAAACTAATAAACCACTGCAAGTACAACATTGCAACACTGCAAGCTGTAAATACAACTATACTCCAGCAAAATTTAAAAAAAGAATATGAGGCCATCTAATGGGGTCATCATGAGGTTAAGTTTTTCTAAGTAGAAATGGCTTGAAACAGCCACATTACTTGAGTTTGCAAAAAAAGTTAACAAGAATGAAAAGATTTCTGAGTAATGACAAGAACCCGTTTGAAGTCTAATAGCATGAATTTGTACTGGGCCAAATCTGAATGGTTCTGTGCTTTCTCTAGTAATTTTGGTACTCAAGATAAGGAGAACTAACAGTGGTAGGCCACTAGATTTGGGAAAAAAATGAAATAAACAATCTAACCTACCACATAAAGAATTAGAACAAACATAAAGTAGGAATGAAATAATAAAGATCAGAGAGGAAAATAGAAAAGATCAATAAAACCGAGAGCTGTTTTTTTTTTTTTGTTTTTTGAAAAGATAAACAAAATAGACATACCTCTAGTCAGGATCACCAAGAAAAAAGAGAGAGGAACCAAACAAAATAAGAAATTAAAGAGGAGAAATTATGACTGATACCACAGAAATACAAAAAATCATAAAGGATACTATGAACAGTTGTATGCCAACAAATTGGAGGGCCTAAAATTGGACAAGTTTCTAGAAACACAGCCTGCCAAAACTGAGACAAGAAGAAACAGAGACTTTTTCCTTTTCTATTATGGTTTATTACAAGATATTAAATATAGTTCCTTGTGCTACACAATAGGATCTTATTTATCTACTTTACATATAGTACAGTAGTTTGTATCTGCTAATCCCAAACTCCTAATTTATCCTTTCCTCACCCTCTTTCCCCCTTTGGTAGCCTTAAGTTTGTTTGCTCTATCTGTGAGTCTGTTTCTGTTTTGAAAAGTTCATTTGTATCATTTTTAGATTCCACATACTAGTGATATCAAATGATATTTTTCTTTCTCTGACTTTATTTAGTATGATAATCTCTAGGTCCATCCATGTTACTACAAAATTGGCAGTATTTCATTCTTTCTAATGGCTAATGTTGATGGCTAATGTGTGTGTATGCGTACCACATCTTCTTAATCCAAAAGTCTATTGATGGGCACTTGGGTTCCTTCCATGTCCTAGCTATTATAAGTAGTGCTGTTGTGAACACTGGATGCCTGTCTCTTTTTATTGATTGACTGATTGATTGATTGTCTTTTTTTTTTTTTTTTTAAGGGCGGCACCTGCAGCATATGGAGGTTCCCAGGCCAGGGGTCGAATCAGAGCTACAGCGCCAACCTACACCAGAGCCACAGCAACATGGGATCCAAGCTGTGTCTGTGACCTATACCACAGCTCACGGCAATACCAGATCTTTAACGCACTGAGCAAGGCTAGGGATCGAACTCACAACCTCATAGTTCCTAGTTGGATTCGTTTCCACTGCGCCACGATGGGAACTCCGCATGTATGTTTCTGAGTTAGAGTTTTCTCCAGATATATGCCTAGGAATGGTATTGCAGGATCATATGATAACTCTATTTTTAGTTGTTTAAAGAACCTCAATAGTGTTCTCCATAGTGGCTACACCAGTTTACATTCCCACCAACAGTGTATGAGTTCCCTTTTTTCCACACCCTCTCCAGCATTTATCATCTGTAGATTTTTAAAAAGATGGCCAGGAGTTCCCGTCGTGGTGCAGTGGTTAATGAATCCGACTAGGAACCATGAGGTTGCGGGTTCGGTCCCTGCCCTTGCTCAGTGGGTTAACGATCTGGCGTTGCCGTGAGCTGTGGTGTAGGTTGCAGACGTGGCTCAGATCCCACGTTGCTGTGGCTCTGGCATAGGCCAGTGGCTACAGCTCCGATTAGACCCCTAGCCTGGGAACCTCCATATGCCACGGGAGCGGCCCAAAGAAATGGCAAAAAAAAAGACAAAAAAATAAAAATAAAAAAAATAAAAAGATGGCCATACTGACTGGTGTGAAGTAATACCTCATTGTAGTCTTGATTTGCATTTCTCTAATAATTAGAAATACTTAGCATCTTTTCATTGCCTATTGGCCATCTGTATGTCTTTTTTGGAGAAATTTTTTTATGTCCCCCCCCCCTTTTTTTTTGGCTTTTTGCCATTTCTTGGGCATATGGAGTTTCCCAGGCTAGGGGTCTAATCGGAGCTGTAGCTGCTGGCC
Organism: Sus scrofa; assembly: GCF_054392235.1. NCBI lineage: Eukaryota > Metazoa > Chordata > Mammalia > Artiodactyla > Suidae > Sus > Sus scrofa. Next base: position 66,578,736 of record NC_139401.1, read on the forward strand.
TATTATTACTGAATTGTATGAGCTGTTTGTATATTTTGGATATTGTCTCCTCTTTTCAGGCTCATAGTTTGCAAATATTTTCCCCAATTTTGTAGATTGACTTTTGTTTTGTTTATGGTTTCCTTTGCTGTGCAAAAGCTTATAAGTTTGATTAGCTCCCGTTTGTTTATTTTTGTTTTTATTTCTGATCTAAGAAAACACTGCTTCAATTTATGTCACGAACTGCTTTGCCTATGTTCTCTTCCAGGAGGTTTGTTTTTCTTTTTAGGGCTACACCTGTGGCACATGGAAGTTCCTAGGCTAGGGGTCGAATCAGAGCTGTAGCTGCTGGCCTATGCCACAGTCACAGCAATGTGGGATTCAAGCTGCATCTGCAACGTACATCACAGCTTATGGCAATGCTGGACACTTAACCCACTGAGCAAAGCCAGGGATCGAACCTGCGTCCTCATGGATGCTAGTCAGGTTCGTTACCACTGAGTCACAACAGGAACTCCTCTTCTAGGAGTTTTAAGGTGTCATGTCTTATATTTAAGTCTTTAATCCATTTTGAGTTTATTTTTGTATGTGGTGTGAGGGAGTGTTCTAATTCCATTGATTTACATGTAGCTGTCCAGTTTTCCTAGCAGCACTTGTTGAAGAGACTATCTTTTCTCCATTGTATATTCTTGCCTCGTATGTCATAGATTAATTGACCATAGGTGTGTGGGTTTATTTCTGGGCCCTCTATTGATCCATATGTCTGTTCGTAGGTCAGTACCATGCTATTTTGATTACTATAGCTTTGTAGTATTGTCTGATATCTGGGAGGGTTATGCCTCCAAGCTTTGGTTCTTTTTCCTTAGGATTGCTTTGGAAATTCTGGGTCTTTTATGGTTACATATAAATTTTAGGATTATCTGTGAAAAATGTCATGGGTAACTTGATAGGGATCACACTGAATCTGTAAATTGATTTGAGTGGTAAGGCCAGTTTAACAAAATTAATTCTTTTAATCCATGACAATGGGATATTTTTCCATGAAGAAAGAGTTAATTTGAACAGAATGATCACTAGAAGTAGAATAGAATCAGTAAAACAAACAAACAAACAAACAAACAAAACAAAACAAAACAAAAAAAAACCCCAAAAACATCTCCCTGCAAACAAAAGTCCAGGGCCAAATGGCTTCACTGGGAAATTCTATTAAATATACAAATAACTTAGACCTATCCTTTTCAAACTATTCCAAAAGACTAAAGAGGAGGGAACACTCCCAAATTCATTCTGTGAAGGCACCATCACCTTTATATAAAATCGACAGACATTACAAAAAGGAAAAGTATAGGCCAATATTGTGATGAATATAGATGCAAATATCCTCAACGAAATATTTTTAGCAAACCAAATCCAACAATACATAAAAGATCATACACCATGATCAAGTTGGATTCATTCCAGGTTTTCAAGGATGGTTCAGCATATGCAAATCAATGTGATATACCATATTAATAAAAGACAAAAACCAAATGATCATCTCAAGAGATGCAGAAAAAAAATGATAAAATTCAACATCCAATCATGATAAAAACTCTCATCAGGGGTTCCTGCTATGGCACAGTGGGTTAAGAATCTGACGGCAGTGGCTTGAGTCACTGTGGAGGCATGAGTTCAATCCCCGGCCTATGCAGTGGGTTAAAGGATCCAGCACTGCTGCAGCTGAGGCATACACTGCAGCTGTGACTCAGATTCAATCCCTGGCCTGGGAACTTACATATGCTGTGGGTGTGGCCATAAAAAAAAATAAAAAATCTCTCACTAACCAAAGTCAGTGTGGAATGGACATATCTCAACATAATAAAAACCATTTAAGAGAAACCCACAGGAGTTCCCATTGTGGCACAGCATAAATGGATATGACTAGGAACCACGAGGTTGTGGGTTCAATCCCTGACCTCGCTCAGTGAGTTAAAGATCCAGCATTGCCGTGAGCTGTGGTGGAGGCAGCAGACATGGCTGGGATCTGGTGTTGCTGTGGCTGTGGCGTAGGCTGACAGCTGTAGCTCTGATTCGACCCCTAGCCTGGGAACCTCCAAAAAAAGAGAAACCCACAGTCAACATAATACCCAACAGTAATAAGCTGAAAGCCTTCCTGTTAAATTCAGGAACAAGACAAGGATTCCCACTCTTACTACTTCTATTCAACATAGTATTGGAAGTCCTAGCCATAGCCATCAGACAAGAAAAATAAAAGGTGTCCAAAATGAAAAGGAAGAAGTAAAACTGTGACTCTTTGCAGATAAGATGATATTCTAATAAAAAAACACCTAAAGATTCCACATAAAAACTATTAGAACTAATAAATGAATTCAACAAGGTAGTAGGGAACAAGATTAATATACAAAAATCGCTTGCATTTCTTTACACTAACAATGAAATATCAGAAAGAGAAAGTTAAAAAAAATCCCATATACAATTGCACAAAAATGAAATAAAATATCCAGAAATGAACTTAAACAAGGAGGTAAAAAAACCTATATGCTGAAAACTATAAAACACTAATAAAGGAATCTGAAGATGATTCAGAAATGCAAAGCTATCCCATGCTCTTGGATTGGCAGAATTAATATTGTTAAAATGGCCATAGTACCCAAAGTAATCTACAGACAATACACTCCCTATCAAATTACTCAGGACATTTCCCACAGAACTAGAATGAATAATCCTAAAATTTATATGTAACCATAAAATACCCACAATTGCTAAAGAAATTCTGAGGAAAAAGAACAATGCTGGAGACATAACCCTCCCAGACTTCAGACAATACTACAGAATCAAAACAACATGGTATTCACATAAAAACAGACATATGAATCAATGGAACAGGATAGAAAGCCCAGAAATAAACCCACACGCCTAGAGTCAATTAATCTATGACAAAGGAAGCAAGAATATACGATGGAGAGAGGACAGTGTCTTCAACAAACGGTGTTGGGAAAGCTGGACAGCTATGTGTGAATCAGTTAAATTAGAACACTCCCTCACACCATACACAAAAACAAACTCAAAATAGATTAAAGACAGAAATATAAGACATGACACCAAAAAACTCCTAGAAGAGAATGTAGGCAAAACATTCTCTGACATAAATCACAGCAGACTCTGACAGTCTCTCAAGGCAAAAGAAATAAAAGCAAAAATAAACAAATGGGACCTAATCAAACTTATAAGCTTTTGCACAGCAAAGGAAACCATAACCAAAACAAAAAGGGAGATGATAATTGCAAACTATGAGACTGACAAGGGGCTAATATCCAAAACATACAAACAGATCATAGAACTCAATATCAAAACCCCACACAACTCAATCAAAAAATGGGCATAAGACATTTCTCCAAGGCACACTGATGGCCAACAGTCACATGAAAAAATGCTCAACACTGCTAATTATTAGAGAAATGCAAATCAAAAACCACATTATTTGGAGACTTAGCCATCATCAAAAAGTCTACAAATAATAAATCCTGGAGAGGATGTAGAGAAAAGAGAACCCTCCTACACTGTTGGTGGAAATGTAAATTGGTTCGGTCACTATGGAAAACAGTATGGAGGTTTGTTACAAAACTAAAAATAGAGCTAGCAAATGATCCAGCAATCCCACTCACAGACATATATGTGGAAAAGATGAAAACTAATTCGAAAAGATATAGGGATTCAGTGTTCACAGTAGCACTATTTACAACAGCCAAGATATGGAAAACAACACAAGTTCCCATCAACAGATGATTGGTTTAAGAAGATATGGTGTATATATACACAGTAGTATATTACTCAGTTATAAAAAAATAAATACCATAGTGACATATCATACTAAGTGAAGTAAATCAGACAGAGAAAGACTTATCACTTATATGTGGTATCTAAAAAATGATATAAATAAGGAATTCTCATGTGACTCAGCAGGTTAAGAACCCAATATAGTCTCTGTGAGGATGCAGGTTCAATTTGCGGCCTTGCTCAGTGAGTTTAGGATCCAGCATTGCCACAAGCTTTGGCGTAGGTCATAGATGCAGCTTGGATCTGGTGTTGTGGCTGTGGTGTAGGCCTGAGCTATAGCTCCAATTCAACCCCTAGCCTGGGAATTTCCATATGCCACAGGTGTGGCTGTAAAAAGAAAAAAAGTGATATAAATGAATCTATTTACAAAACAGAAACAGATTCAGACATAGAAAACAAACTTACAGTTACCAAAAGGAGAGGGGATGGATAAATTTGGAGTATAGGATTAACAGATACACCCTACTATATATAAAATAGACAAGCAACAACATCCTACTGCATATCTTGTAATAACATATAATGGAAGATAACCTGAAAAAAATATAAAACTGAATCACCTTGCTGTATATCTGAAACTAACACAATGTTATAAATCAGTGATACTTCAATTAAAAAACAAAAGACAGAGACTGAATGGAGAGGTTCAAAACGGCAGCATAGGAAGACCATGAATACACTTCCTCCCATGGACGCAGAAAATTTACAGCTAAATATGGAATAACTGTCCTCTGAGAAAGATCCAAGAATAAAGGGAACAGCACCCCCACAAACAAAAGATAATACAGACACATTAAGACAAGTAGGAGAAGCAGAGACATGGTCTTGTCTGGGATCTCACTCTGGGAGCAGTGACCCACAGTTGGGAAGGATAACAAAATACAGAACTTTTCTTGAGTAATGAGGAGACTGAACCACACATCAGGCACTCTAACCTTTTGGTCCAGCACCAGAATGAAAAGCTCCCAAAATGTCCTGTTTTTAATATCAGTGTGGATTAATTTCAAGAGAACCACAGAACTGTAGAGAATAAAGAACCTGATCTTAAAGGGCTCATGCACAATCCCATTCACACTGAGATCCAGAGCAAAAGCAACAGTTTAAAAAGCACCTTGGAGTTCCCATTGGGGCGCAGTGGTTAACAAATCTGACTAGGAACCATGAGGTTGCGGGTTCGATCCCTGTCCTTGCTCAGTGGGTTAAGGACCCGGCGTTGCCGTGAGCTGTGGTGTAGGTTGCAGATGCAGCTCGGATCCCACGTTGCTGTGGCTCTGGCCTTGGCCGGTGGCTACAGCTCCGATTAGACCCCCGCCTGGGAACCTCCATATACTGCAGGAGTGGCCCTAGAAAAGACAAAAAAAAAAAAAGCACCTAAACCATAAGTAAGGGAGACCCACTTACTGATCTTAAGGCAGCTGCTGGAAAGGCAGGAACCTGCTGGGATTTTCTCCAGGGATGGAAGCATTGGCTGACACCATTTGTGCAATCTTAATTTGTTGGTGACAGAATTGGGAGGTACCAATTTTTTTTTTTTTTTTTTTTTTTTTTTTTTTTTGTCTTTTTTTTTTTTTTTTTTTTGTTGTTGTTGTTGTTGTTGCTATTTCTTGGGCCGCTCCCGCGGCACACGGAGGTTCCCAGGCTAGGGGTTGAATCGGAGCTGTAGCCACCGGCCTACGCCAGAGCCACAGCAACGCGGGATCCGAGCCACGTCTGCAACCTACACCACAGCTCACGGCAACGCCGGATCGTCAACCCACTGAGCAAGGGCAGGGACCGAACCCGCAACCTCATGGTTCCTAGTCGGATTCGTTAACCACTGCGCCACGACGGGAACTCCGGGAGGTACCAATTTTGGTGTCCTCCCTCTAGCCTGCTAACACTGTCTGGCATGCTCTGCACAAAAACCTGGCTGTATGAGCACCCTGAGCAACCACCCACCATACAATAGCTGCACTGCACCTGGGCTGGGTGAGAGCACTAACCCACCACCCTCCCAAGTGTAGTAGTTGCAATGCAATCAGATCAGGCTAGTGCCCTGTGAACTTCCCACCTGCACAGAAACCTCACCACAACAGGGCCAAGAGAGCAACCTGAGCCCAGCTCCCTGCCCCCCATGGAGCAATTGTACTGCAACCAGGAGGCCCCATCCCTAATCTTCCATGCAACAGCTGTGCTACAACCAAGGGGGTGAGCATAGACACCATGACTTACCTTCCCCTCACAGCAGCTGTGGCCCCACCAGAGCCCACACAAGGGACACCTCTTGAGTGCCTGGATCTGATGTCCAGATGAGACTATGTTTCCAGGCCCCAGGATCATTTGCTACATAACAGCCCTCCTTCAACACCAGGAGAGTTAGCTATTTCACCTAATATATATATAGACCAAAAAGTCAGACAAAATGAGGAGGTTGGGGAATATGTTCCAAATCCTAGAAAAAGACCTTACTGAAATGGACATAAACAACCTGCCTTATAAAGTGTTCAAAGTAATGGTCACAAAGATACTCACAAAACTCAGGAGAATATTGGAAGAGAAAACATAAGAAAGAGCTAAAGAGAAGTTATAACTGAGCTGAAAAATACACTTGAGGGGTTTAATAGCAGATTGATGAGGTAGAAGATCAAATCAGTGAGCTGGGAGACAAAGCAATGGAAATCACCCAGATGGCAGAAAAATGAGAAAAAGGATTTTAAAAAGTGGAAATACTTTAAGGGATCTCTCAGACAAAATCAAGAGGAATAAAATTCATATTATAGGGATCCCAGAAGAAGAGAGAGAAAAAGGGCCAGAAAAATTATTTGATGAAATAATGGCTGAAAACTTCCTTCATCTGGGGAAGGAAACAGACAACCAGGTCCAGGAAACCCAGATTTCCAAATAAGGTGAACCCAAAGAAAACCACACCAAAGCATATTATAATTAAAATGGTAAAAGTTAAGGATAAAGAGATAACCTTAAAAGTAGCAAGAGAGAAACAACTTATTATATAGAAGAGAAACTACATAAGACTATCAGAAGCTATTTTAGCAGAAAATTTACAGGTCAGAAGGGAGTAGCATGGCATATTCTATGAGGGTTAAAAGACAAAAGTAGTAAAATTAATTAAAATTACAATAATTAGTTAAGGGAAGCATAAAATGAAAATACATAAAAGGTGTCATCAGAAGAATGAAACTTGGGGAAAGAGAAAAAAATGTGAAGCTTTGGAATGAGTTCAAAGTTAATTTACTATCAACTTAGACTGCTGTATATATAGGATGCTATATGTGAACCTCATGGTAACCACAAAGAAAAAAGTTATAGTAAACACACAAAAGCAAATGAGAAAGGAAGCCAAACATAACAGTAAAGAAAGCCAGCAAAGCACAAGGAATGAGAGAAAGAGAGGGAGAAAGGAACAGAAAGAAACTACAAAAACAACCAGAAAACAATTAATGAAATGCCAGTAAGTGCATACCTATCAATAATTACTTTAAATGTAATTGGACAAAACTTACCAATCAAAAGAGTATCTGAATGAATGAAAAAACAAGAACCATCTATGTGTTGTCTATAAGAAACTCACTTCAGAAGTAAGGACATACACAAGGTGAAGGAATGGAAAAAGATATTCCATGCAAATGAAAATCCAGAGAAATGTAGTGTAGCTATACTCACATCAGACAAAACAGACTTCAAAACAAAGAATATAATAAAAGAAAAAGAAGGGCATTACATAAAGGGGTCAACTCAACAAGATATAAATAACATTAGTGAATAAATGTGCACCCAAAATAGGAGCACCAAAATATTAATAGACCTAAAGGGAGAAATTGAAAGCAATCTAGTAATAATAGGGGACTTTAACACTACACTTACAACAATGGACAGATCATCCAGACAGAAAGTCAACAAGAAAATATCAGCCTTAAATGACACAGTAGACCAATGGGCTTTATAAAAATATACAGAACACTCCATCCAAAAGCAGCAGAATACATATTCTTCTCAAGTGCACATGGAATATCCTCTAGGATAGATCACATGTTAGGCCACAAACCAAGTCTCAATACATTTAAGGACATTAAAATCTTATCAAGCATCTTTTCTGAGGACAATGGTATGAAACTCAAAATCAGTTATAAGGAGAAGACTGGAAAAATCACAAACACATGGAGATTAAATAAGATGCTATTAAAAAACCAATTGGGGGAGTTCCCGTTGTGGCGCAGTGGTTAACGAATCCGACTAGGAACCATGAGGTTGCAGGTTCGAGCCCTGCCCTTGCTCAGTGGGTTAACAATCCGGTGTTGCCGTGAGCTGTGGTGTAGGTTGCAGACACGGCTCGGATACCGTGTTGCTGTGGCTCTGGTGTAGGCTAGTGGCTACAGCTCCGATTCGACCCCTAGCCTGGGAACCTCCATATGCCGTGGGTGCGGCCCAAAGAAATAGCAAAAAGACAAAAAAAAAAAAAAACTTTATAAAAAAAACAACAACAACCAATTGGTCACTGAAGAAATCAAAGAAGTCAAAATACACCAAGAAAGAAATGAAACACAGATATGACATACCAAAATCTACAATATACAGTAAAAGCTGTTCTAAGAGGGGAAGTTCACAGCAATACAGGTCTACCATAAATAACAAGAAAAATCTCAAACAAACTAAATTTACACCTAAAGGACCTAGAAAAAGAAGAACAAATTAAGTCCAAAGTTGGTAAAGGAAGAAAATAATAAAGATCAGAACAGAAATAAAGTAGAAAATAAAGCTAGATTAACCAAAAAAAAGAGGGCTCAAATACATAAAATCAGAAACAAAAGGGAAAGGTTATAATTGATACTACTGAAATATAGAGGATCATAAGAGAATAGTAGGAGCAATTATATGCCAATAAATTGGACAATCTAGGAAAAGTGGACCAATTCCTAGAAGAATACAGAATACAATCTACCAAAACTGAATCATGAAGAAACAGAAAACCCGAATAGATTAATTACTAGTAAGGAGATTGAATCAGTAATCAAACACTTCCCAAGAAACAAAAGTCCAGGACAAGAATTCCCTAGTGAATTTTTCCAAAAATTAAAATAAGATTTAATACTTATTCTTCTCAAGCTCTTCCAAAAATAATAAAAAAGGAGGGAACACTTTCAAACACATTTTACAAGGTCAGCCTTGTCCTGATACCAAAACTGGACAAGGACACCACACACACACACACACACACATACAGGCCAATATTCTTGATGAACATAGATTCAAAAATCCTCAACAAAACATCAGCAAACCAAATTAAATAATTCATTAAAAGAATCACACGCCATGATTATTTGGAACTTATTCTAAGGTTGCAAGGATGGTTCAATATCTGCAAATCAATCAATGTAATATATACCACATTAACAAAATGAAGGATAAAAATCATATGATCATCTCAATAGATGCATAAAAAGCATATGATAAAGTTCAATATCCACTTATAATGAAAACTCTCAAGAAAGTGCATATGGAGGGAACATACCTTAACATAATAAAGGCCATATATGACAAACCCACAGCTAACATTATACTCAAAGGTGAAAAGCTGAAAGCTTTTCCTTTAAGATCAGGAACAAAACTAGGATGCCCACTCTCACAACTTTTATTCAACATAATATTTGAAGTCTTAGCCAGAGCAATTAGACAAGAAAAATAAATAAAAGACATCTAAATCAGAAAGAAAGAAGTAAAACTGTTGTTATTTGCAATGACATGATACTATACGTATATTAATGATATATATCAATCATTAATTATATATATCATTAGTATATATATATATATATATTTTAAAATAAGGCAGGAGTTACATTTCCTTTTTTTTTTTTTTTTTGTCGTTTTGCTATTTCTTTGGGCCGCTCCCACAGCATATAGAGGTTCCCAGGCTAGGGGTCGAATGGGAGCTGTAGCCACCAGCCTATGCCAGAGCCACAGCAACGCGGGATCCGAGCCGTGTCTGCAACCTACACCACAGCTCACGGCAACACCGGATGGTTAACCCACTGAGCAAGGGCAGGGACCGAACCTACAACCTCATGGTTCCTAGTCGGATTTGTTAACCACTGTGCCACAACGGGAACTCCCATTAGTATATATACTAATATATGCTATATATATTAACAAAGTTGGAGATATACCAGTCCCTGATTTCAAACTATACTTCAAAGCTAATAAAAACAGTGTTGTGCTGGCACAAAAAGACACATAGACCAAAGGAACAGACTTGACAGCCCAGTAGTAATATCACAACCTGGAAAATTAATTTATAACAAAGAAGCAAAAAACATAGAAGAAAGGACAATCTTTTCAGTAAGTGGTGTTGGGAAAACCAGACAGCCACATGCAAAAGAATGAAATTAGAGCAATACCTTATACTATACATAAAGATTAATTCAAAATGGATTAAAAACTTAAATATAAGATCTAAAAGTGGGAGTTCTCATTGTGATGCAGTGGGTTAAGGATCTGGCATTGTCTCTGCAGTGGCTCGGGTTGCCACTAAGGGGTGGGTTTGGTCCCTAGCCTGGGAATTTCCATATGCTGTGGGTGCATCCATAAGAGGAAAAAAAAAAAAGACCTGAAACCATTAAAGTCTTAGAAGAAATCATAGGTATTAACCTCATTGAAATCAGTCTAGTGATATTTCTGTGGATCAGACTTCAAAGGCAAGGAAAAAAAAATCAAAGATAAACAAATGGGGAGTTCCTTGGTGGTACAGTGGATTACAGATCTGGTGTTGTCACTGCTGTGGCACAGTTTCAATCCCTGGCCCAGGAACTTCTGCATGCTGTTGGCACAGCCAAAAAAAAAAAAAAAAAAAAAAGGTAAGAATGAAACAAACAAAAAAAGATGAACATATATGACTACATCAACCTAAAAAGCTTCTGCATAGTGAAGGAAATCATCATGAAAACAAAAAGGCAACCTATTGAATTGGAGAAGATATTTGCAAATCATATATCTGATAAAGGGCTAGTCTCCAAAATATAGAAAGAACTCATACAACTCAACAACAAAAAAAATTGATTAAAAATGAGCAGAGGATCTGAGTAGACATTTTTTTTCTCAAAGAATATATACAGATGCCCAAGAGGAACATGAAAAGATGCTCAACAGCATTATTAGGGAAATGCAAATCAAAATCACAATGAGATATCACCTCATACCTGTTACCAAAAAGACAAGAAATAGGAGTTCTCCTGTAGTGAATCAGGTCAAGGATCCAATGTTGTCACCATAGTGACTTGGGTCACTGCTGTGGCACAGGTTTGATCCCAGGCCCAGGAACTTCCACATGCCATGGGTATGGCCAAAAAAAAAAAAAAAAAAAAAAGACAAGAAATAGCAAGTGTTGAAGAGCATGCAGAGTTATATACTATTGGTTGGAATGTAAATTGGTGCACCACTAAGGAAAACAGAATGGATGTTCCTAAAAATATTTAGAATAGAACTACCATATAATCCAACTATTCCACTTGTGAGTATTTACCCAAAGAATATGAAACACTAATTCAAAAAGATACATGCACCCCTATGTTCACTGCAGCATTATTTACCACAGTTAAGACATGGAAGAATCTAAGTGTCCATCAATGGATGAATAAATAAAGATGTGATAAATATGTGTAGGTGTGTGTATGTGTATACACATAAAAAGGAATGCTACGCCTGTCATGCTACTCAGCCATGTGAAAGGATGAAATCTTGCCATTTGTGACAACATGGATTGAGGGTATTATGGTAAGTGAAATAAATCTCAAGAAAAAAGACAAATATGCTACAATTTCACTCATATGTAGAATTTAAACAAAAATAATGAACAACAAAACAAAGAAAAGTTATAGATAGACTAGATCATTGGTTACCCAAGAGGTAGGGGGATGGGAAGTGGGCAAAAGGGATGAAGGGGGCCAACTTTATGGTAATAGAAGAAATCAGACTTTCTAGGGTGATCACTTTGCAGTATAAATCAATGCTGAATAATAATGCTATACATTTGAAACTTTTAATATAACAAAAAGGCAAAATTAAAAAAGAGATTGGCAAAGCGGACTAAAAATGTGTTGTTCTATATGCTGTCTACAAGAAATTCACTTCAAATAAAACACTATTGGTAGGTTGGAAGTAAAAGGATGGAAATAGGTATATTAGGTGAACATTAATCAAAGGACAGCAAGTGTGACAATATTAGTATTAGTTATTGTAGGTTTCAGAGCAAAGAAAATTATTTGAAACATAGAGAGATATTATATAATGATAAAACAATCAATCCAAAAAGAATACATAGCAATTATAAATGTGTATACTTTACAGAGTCACAAAATATGTGAAGGAAAAACCAATAGGAGTGAGGAGAACTAGTTAAGTCCACAGTTATAGCTGAAGATTTCAACATGCCTGCTCAAGCAGTAAAAGAACAACTTGCCAGAAAATAAAGAAAAGTATATAAGAACTTGGCAATACCATAAATCAGTAAGATCTAATCAATATTTATAGAATACTCCTCCCAACAACAGTAGAAATACACATTCTTCTCAAGTGCTCATGGAACGCTTAGTAAAATAAATCATATCCTGGGCCACAAAATAAATCTGAAAAAAATTAAAATAACTAAAATTATATAAGCTGTCTTCTCTGACCGCAATGGAACAAAACTAGACTTCAATAACAGAAAGATAACAGGAAAATCTGTAAACACTTAGAAACTAAACAACACACTTCTAAGTAATCTATGGGTCAAAGAGGAATTCTGAAAGGAAATAAAAAAATACATTGAATAAATGAAAATGAAAATACAACATAGCAAAATTTGTAGGCTACACCTAAAGCAGTATAGTGAGGGAAATCTATAGCACTAAATGCATATGTTAGAAAAGAGAAGGAGTTCCTTTTATGGCTCAGCAGTAATGAACCCAACTAGGATCCATGAGAATGCAGGCTGGATCCCAGGCCTTGCTCAGTGGGTTAAGGATCCAGTGTTGCTGTGACCTGTGGTATAGGTCACAGACATGGCTCAGATCTGGGGCTGTGGAGTAGGCTGGCAGTTGTAGCTTTGATCAGACCCCTAGCCTGGGAATGTACATATGCCGTGGGTGCAGCCCTAAAAAGCAAAAAAAAGAAAAGAGGAAAAGTCTCAAATTAATAATTTAAGTTCCAATCTCAAGAACCTAGAAGAGCAAGCAGAATGAAATAAATAATAAAGATAAGAGCAGAAATCAATGAGACTGAAAACACAAAGGCAATAGAGAAAACCAATAGAGGAGATGGTTCTTTGAAAAGATGGATAAAAATGGATAAGCAATGAGATCCTGCTGTATAGCACTGGGAACTATAATATATCTAGTCACTTATTATGGAGGGTAATGTGAGAAAAAGAATGTATATGTGTTTTTATGACTGGGTCACTTTGCCGTACAGTAGAAAATTGATAGAACACTGTAAACCAATTATAATGGAAAAAATAAAAATCATTAAAAATGGATAAAAATTACTACCTCTTAGCAAAAATGACAGAAAAAAAGTGAAGGTGTAAATTATCAATATCAGGAATGAAACAGTGGATGTCACTACAGATCCTGCACACATCAAAAGAATAATAAGGGAATCATAATACAAAAAACTCTATACACACACATTTGGCAACTTAGATGAAACAGGTCACTTCATTAAAAAAACACAAATTACCACAACTCACCCAATATAAAATAGATGATTTGAACAGCTCTAAAACTGTTAAGGAAGTAGATTTTGTAATTTTAAAATTATTGAAAAAAAATCTCCAGGTCCAATTAGTTTCACTGCAGAATTCTACCAAACATTTGGAAAAGAACTGATATAAATTCTACACAGTCTTTTCCAAAAATATGAGAAAACACACCCAAATTTATTTTATGAATCTAGTATTACCCTGATACCAAAACCAAAAACTGTACCAAAAAAAAAACCTACCAACAAATATTCCTCATGAATATAGATAAAAAATCTTTAACAATATACTAACAAACAGAATCCAGCAATATATAAAAAGAATTATACACACTATGACTATGTGGGGTTTATTCCAAGGATACAAGGTAGTTCAATATTTGAAATCAGTCAATGTAATCCACCATATTAACAGGTTAAAGAAGAAAATCATGTGATCATTATCAGTTGATGCAGGAAAAAGCAGGTGACAAAATTCAATTTTCACTCATGGTAGAAACTCTTAGAACAAAAGGAATAGGAGGAACTTCCTCAACTTGATAAAGAGCCTCTATAAAATCCTAGGGCTAACATTATACTTAATGGTTAAGGACTGAATGCTTTCCCCTTAAGACAGTGAAAAAGGCAAGAATATCCACTCTCATCACTTTTTTCTTTCTTTCTTTTATTTATTTATTTTTTGGCCACACCTGCGGCATGTAGAAGTTCCTGGGTCACGGATCAAACCTGAGCTACAGCAGTGACCCAAGTCACTGCAGTGACAATTCCAGATCCTATAACTCACTGTGCTACAAGGGAATTCCTCATCACTCTTAATTAACATGGTGCTGAAAATTCTAGTCTGTGCAATAAGACAAGGAAAGAGAAGGCATAAAGGTTGAAAAGGAAGAAATAAAACTGTTTATTTATAGATGATATTGTTATTGACATAGAATATCCTAAAGAATCTTGAAAAAAAATTCCTGAAATTGAGTAAGTTAAGCAAGTTTGTGGGATACAAGATAAATTAGAAAAATCTATTGTTTTTCTTCACACTAGAAATTAGCTGATGGACACCATTTATAATCACTCAAAAAAACACCAACTCCCAAAACAAACCACAACACTTAGATATAAATCTAACAAATCATATAAAGGATTTGTGTGCTAAAAACAATATAATGCTGGTGAAAGAAATAAAAATCTAAATAAACAAAGAGACATACCATGTTCATGGATCAGAAGATTTGATATTTTATTATATCTGTATTGATTTTGATTCCTTTTTTTAAATTGACATGTAATTAATGATGTCAATTCTTGATATACAGTGTACTGGGTTGCATAGAAACCCCTTCTCCCAAATTCATGAACTTCCTGGAAGCTCAGATGTGACCATATTTGGAAATAGGGTCACTGCAGATGTAATTAAGATGCAATCATACTGAAGTAGAGTGGATCCTTAATCTAATAATGGCTGTGTACTTATAAGAACAAGAGGAAAAACAGACATATAGGGATAATGCCATGTGGTGACAGAAATTGTAGTGAGGACTCCATAAGACAAAGAATGCCATGGTTTGATAGCAACTACCAGAAGATAGGAAGAGGCAAGGAAGGATCCTCCTTCCCTCAGAGAGAGTATGGCCCTAGCCTCCAAAACTGTGAGAAAATAAATTTCTTTTGTTATAAGCTACCCAATTGTGTTAATTTGTTATAGCAATCCTAGGAAACAAATACAGTTTAATGCAATTCCTATCAAAATCCTAGCACATTTCTCCAGAGAAGTCATACAGATGGCCAGCAGTACATGAAAAAATGCTCAACATCACTAATTATTAGGGAAATGCAAATCAAAACTACAATGAGGTACCACCTCATACCAGTCAGAATGGCCATCATTAACAAGTGAACAAATAAACACTGAAGTGGGGAAAAGGGAACCCTCCTTCATTGTTGGTAGGAATGTAAATTGGTACAACCACTATGGAAAACAGTATGGAGGTTCCTCAGAAGACTAAATATAGAACTATCATATGATCCAGCAAATCCCATTCTTGGGCATATATCCAGATAAAACTTTCATTCAAAAAGATATACTCACCCCTATGTTCACTGCAGCACTAGTCACAATAGCCAAGACATGGAAACAACCTAAATGTCCATTGACAGATCAATGGATTAAGAAGACGTGGTACACACACACACACACACACACACACACACACACGGGAATACTACGCAGCCATAAAAAGGATAGTCAAACTAAGGCCATTTGCAACAACATGGATGGAACTAGAGATTCTCGTACTAAGTGAAGTAGGTCAGAAAGAGAAAGACAAATACCATATGATATCACTTATATGCGGAATCTAAAATATGGCACAAATGATCCTATCTACAAAACAAAAAGATCATGGACATGGAGAACAGACTTGTGTTTGCAAGGGGGGAGAGAAGGGGATGGACGGGGAGTTTGGGGTTGGTAGATACAAACTACTACATTTAGAATGGATAAATAATCGGGTCAGTCCTACTTTACAACACAGGGAACTGTGTATAGTCTTGGGTTAGAACATGATGGAAGATAGTATGGAAAAAAAAGAATGTGTATGTATAGATGTATACACACACACACACACACACATATATGGCTGGGTCACTTTGCTGTACAGCAGAAATTAAAGAAACATTGTAAATCAACTATAATAAAAAATTTAAAAAATAAAGGCTTTCAGTGCTTTGCAACATAAAAAAAATCCTAGCAAGAACTTTTATAGATACAGAGGAGATTATTCTGAAAGGAATATAGATAGGCAAAGGAACTAGACTGCTAATAATGATTTTGCAAAAGAAGAATAAAGTGGGTGCAATTACTCTGCTTGATTTTAAGACATTGTGTAGCTACAGTAATCAGGATTGTGTGGTATTGGTGGAGGGATTGACACATAGAGAAAACAGAGAACCCAGTAACAGATTCACACAAATATGCCCAACTGATTTTTGTCAAAAGTACAAAAAAGCAATTTAATGGAGGAAAGACAGCCCTGTGAACAAATGGTCCTAGAGCAACTGGGCATCATAGGTGAAAATGAACCACAACCTAAATTTCACACCTCATAGAAAAATTACCTTAAAATTTATCATGAACTTAAATGTAAAACCTAAAACTAAAAAACTTTTTAAAAAGGAGAAAATCTTTGGTATATAGGGCTAGGCAAAAAGTTCTATGATAGACTTGACATACCAAGAGTGTGATCAATAAAAGGAAAAAAAATTGGACAAAATTAAAAACTTTTGTTCTGTGAAAAGCCTTGTTAAGCAGATGAAAAGACAAGTTAAAGACTGGGAGAAAATATTTTCAAACAACATATCTGACTAGTATCTAGAATATATAAAGAAATCTTAAAACTGAACAGTAAAAAAAAGTCCAATTACAAAATGGATAAAAAGACACGAACACATACTTTACCAAAGAGTACATACAGATAGGAAATAAACACAAGATGGTCAGCATCATTAGCCAGTAGGTAAATGCAAATAAGCCCACAATGAGATATTGTGAACCACCTATAAGAATGCCTAAAAAAAATAATGACGCCACCAAATGTTGACAAAGATACAAAGATATTGGATAACTTATAGATTGTTGGCAAGAATGTAAATGGTTATAGCCACTCTGGAAACTGGTTTGGCAGTTTCTTTGAAAACTAAATACCAATTTAAGCCTCTCCTTTGAAATGAAATTCCTAGCAAGAGCAGGTAAAGAAGGAATGTGTTCTGGTGGAAAGAGCTCTGGAATTGAGGTCAGAAGGTTCTAGTTCTGACTTTTATTCATTAGCCACATGAACTTAGGCAAATTGCTAACTTGACTTTTTTGAATCTTAAAAATTTCTTCATTTATAAATCAAGAATAATACCAGCATTGCCTACTACATACAATTGCTGTGGGGGGTGTCAAATGCAATAATGGATATAAGAATGTTTTGTAAAATGTAAAGCATGTTACTCTGAAGCTTGATATTTGTGTAATTGTGCCACTATATGGAGGCACTTGATAAAGGTTGTCTGCTTAATAAATAATGAATGAGTGGTCATTAGGAAAGTCCAATAAGGGAAAAATTCCCCCAAGCTTTTAAAACAAAAAGGAGGCACAGCCCATTCAATCAAACAGGAAAAAGCAACATACACTACATAAAGAGCCAAGAGGGCTATTAAATTAATCTCTGCATAGAAAAGCTAACTATCCCATCAGGTTTCAGGAAATGAACAATAATGGATGGGAGACTCATCATAAAAGTAGAAAAATATTAACCTCTCTAACATGCAACCCAAGAGCCAGAGAGATGGAATGGTAATATATTAGTTAGAGTAAAACTGACAAAAACAAAATGCTCAGAGCAGTTTTGGCCTTATATAGAGACTATGGAAATTGATCAATTTGAATTTATAGTACGATTTAATTTTAGTTTGTATTCATTACTATGGCAAATACATCTGAAAGTCCAGATGAGGCTCATGGCAGAGAAATGTAATTTTCTCTTCTTCCTAAAAGAAAGTTGAGAAATACATATATATATATATTCTCCAAAATGTTCAATGCTAGTTTTTTTAAAACTTAAATTCGCACACACTATAATTCTATAATTCACATAGCTCCAGAATTCTAGGTTTCTGTAAGTTGGTGCTAGTTTGTACCAGGTTATCATCCTGCTTTATTGTTCCACCATCTGTTGCAGTTTGCAGATATTTGTATATGAAGAAGCAGTTTAGCAGAGTTAGGATCCTTGGATATTAACATGGACTCAAATAATGACTTCTTGTGTGACCTTAAGCAAGCCATTTAACCTTCTTAATATTTTATAACTCCCTTATAATAATAATACTGTGTATGAGCCATTAAAGTTTACAACATGTTATTATTTCAATTGATCCTTAAAACTTCAGGGTGGGAATGAGAGAAGGTATCATTTCCATTTTACAAATGAGAAAACTGAAGTTAAACAGCAAAGAAAAAGTATTCATATGTAAAAACAAATGAGAAACCATTTAGACCCTTACCTCATATACCATAAACAAAAATTAACTCAGAATGAATCATAGACCTATATGTAAGAAATAAAGTATAAAAGCTATGAGAAGACATAGAAGAAAACCTTTGTAAATTTAGAATAGGCAAAGATTTCTTTTCATGATGAAAATATGACCCATAAAAGAAAAAAGTGATAAATTGGACTTCATAAAAATTCAGAACTTTTGCTTTTTAAACGATGCCATTAAGAAAATGAAAAGACAAGGCAGAGACTGGGTGAAAATATTTACAAAAAAACGTTGAGTTACCTGGTGGTGCAGTGGTTTAAGGACCTGGTGCTGTCACTACTGTGGCTTGTCACTGCTGTGGCACCAGTTCAATCCCTGGCCTGTGAACTTCTGCATACTGTGGGCATGGCTAAAAAATTGTTCATTTGATAAAGATTTGTATCCAGAATACATAAAAAAACCCTTAAAACTCACTGAGAATCCAAATTTAAAAATGGGAAGATAATTGAATAGACATCTTTTCAACAAAGATATTCAAATGGTCAATAAATAGTTATGAAAAAAATGATTAGCAGTGTTAGCTATGAAGGAAATTCAAATCAAAACCACAATGAGCTACCATTACATACCCACTAAGATGGCTGTAATAAAAAAGATGGACAATAACAAGTGTTGATGAGGATGTGGAGAAATTAGAACCCTCAGACACTGCTGGTAGGAATGTGAAATAGTGCAGCAACTTTGGAAAACAGATTGCAGTTCCTCAAACAGAGAGCTACCATATGACCCATTAATTCATGTACTCAAGAGAACTGAAAACAAGCTTTTGAAAACAAAGACTTGTACACAAATGTTCATAGCAGCATTATTTGTAATAGTGGTAACAAGTCAACTAATACAATATTGTAAGTCAACTATACTCCAATAGATTTTTTTTAAAGTGGAAACAAGTTAAATGTTTACCAACTAGTGAGTGAATAAACAAAATGTGACATATCCATTCAATAGAATATAATAACATTTTATTTACTCAGCAATAGAAAGGAATGGAATACTGATACATGCTAAAGCATGGGTGAATCTCAAAAACAGTAAGCTAAATTGAAAGAAACTAGACACCACAGGTCACATATTATAAGATCCCATTATATGAAGTGTCTAGAAAGAGAAAAATCTATAGAGACAGAAAAAACAGATCAGTGGTTCCCTGGGCCTGAAAATGGGAGCAGAGATTGACTGAAAAAATGGGCAATAGAAAATTTTGGGGGGGGTAATGGAAATATAAAACCAGATTATGGAGATAGTTGTATAATTATAAATTTACTAAAAATCATTGAATTATACAATGGGTAAATTTTATAGTATGTAAATTATATCTTAATAAAGCTAGTTTAAAAATTACTGAATAGCAATCCAGCAATTCCACTGCTGCATACATCCAAAAAAAACCTTAGGAGTTCCCGTCGTGGCGCAGTGGTTAACGAATCCGACTAGGAACCATGAGGTTGTGGGTTCGGTCCCTGCCCTTGCTCAGTGGGTTAACATCCGGCGTTGCCGTGACCTGTGGTGTAGGTTGCAGACGCGGCTCGGATCCCGCGTTGCTGCGGCTCTGGCGTAGGCCGGTGGCTACAGCTCCGATTGGACTCCTAGCCTGGTAACCTCCATATGCCATGGGAGCGGCCCAAAGAAATAGCAAAAAGACAAAAAAAAAAAAAAACCCTATAATTTAAAAATATACATGCACTCCTATGTTCATTTTAGCACTATTCACAATAGCCAAAATATGGAAGGAAACAACCTAAATGTCCACCAACAGATGAAAAGACTAGGATGTGGTACACATATACAATGGAATACCACCCAGCCATAAAAAGAATGAAATAATGGCATTTGCAACAACATGGATGCAACTAGACATTCTCATACTAAGTGAAGTAAGTCAGAGAAAGACAGTTACCATATGATATCACTTATGTGTAGACCCTAAAATATGGCACAAATGAACCTACCTACAAAACAGAAACAGAATCACAGACATAGAGAACAGACTTGTGGTTGCTAAGGGGGAAGGAAGAGGGAGTGGGATGGATGGGGAGTTTGGGATTGGTAGATGCAGACTATTACATTTAGAATGGATAAGTAATGAGGTCCTACTATACAGCACAGGAAACTATATTCAATCTCTTGGGACAGAACATGATGGAAGATAGTATGAGAAAAAGAATGTATATATATGTATGGCTGGGTCACTATGCTGTACAGCAGAAATTGGCACGACATTCTAAATCAACTATACTTTAATAATAAACAAACAAGTAAATAATAAATTACTGAATGAACCTGTGCTAAAATGAAAAAAATTGGCAGAGGGACTAAAATATAGGTGTTCAGTGTTTCTTCTTCTTTATTACCTATCTCAGAAATGGCAGGAATAACAATAAACTTTTTCAAAGAGTCATTATCATCTTCTCAGGGAAATAATAATTCTACCAGGTTTTGAAAATACAAACTAATTCAGAATGCCAGGTGGTACTGCTATTTTAACCTAATCCATAGTTAACTTGTATTAGGAATTTTCTACTTTTAACTCCATTTCATGAACCCAGGGAAATTTTATTATGTATAACCACATTGGAATATGACTTTATTTACCCTAAAACTCATATCAAAAGGCATTATTCTAATTTCTAATATACAAGACAATTCAGTTTTTTAAAATTAGCTTAAAGTTTATTATCAGTTTTTGACTTACGGTGTGGCTAATAAGGTTCAGAGCATCTTCAAAATAGCCCCAAACTTCTTCCAGGGGACAGAGCTCGGCACTCAGTGTCCCATCTGGCACTAAGAGGTTAAGCAAGCTGTGCATACATTTGCTGAAAATCAAAAAGAGAAAACTCATCCCATAGGAAAGAAATCATTGACTTCATGGCTAAGATAAGTAAGATCTGGATTTCATCCCAGACTAAGAGCTTCAAAACACTTCTGTTCTTCCTTCAATTTGATTTTCCAAGCTCAGAAGACAGATTTTTTGAAGATATAAAAGGGGCTGACCAATCCTTCCTTT
The DNA here is from genome assembly GCF_054392235.1 of Sus scrofa. Lineage (NCBI taxonomy): Eukaryota > Metazoa > Chordata > Mammalia > Artiodactyla > Suidae > Sus > Sus scrofa. Next base: position 66,600,364 of record NC_139401.1, read on the forward strand.
TATTATGTCTATGGTTGTCTTTCACTTTTTTTTTTAGCTTCTTGCACTGAGTTGTGTCTGTTTACTACATTTTATGAGCTGGTTTAATCTACAGGCACTTTAAAGCATCTTGTTACATCCTCAAATGGGGGAAGGGAATTGGGATTTAAATTGGGAATGATTCCAGGAGAACTGTCTCTCATGTCTCAGAAAAGGAAGATTGTAATGAAGTTTTCCAGAGAAAAATCACACAACATCTATTTTTCCCTCATGTCTAGGCATAGAGAACATAAAATCTCCAATAAATACTGTTTTATATTATGTACAGCACTTATTGGTCTTTAAAGGAGGGTTCTTAGAACAAAATATATGAGGCAAATATAGCAAATGTTAATATCTGTTAAATTTGAGTGGTGGATACACTGCTGTTTATTATATTAATCTCTATTTTTCTGTACACTTGGCATATTTAGTAATGAAAGAAAGTACTTAATTAATAATTTCATTATATACATAGACATGCAAAGAAGCAAATTTCCCCCTCTTTTTCTCCTTTGGGAAAACCAGACTCCTTCACTTTGCTTTGGTCTCTAATACAGCTCTAAATATGGGGCTGTTCTGAGGGCTTTTTAGTCTAGGAGTTAACAGGAGTACCTAAATCATCTTTTGAGTCAGTGAGTATGATTGATGATTTATGGAACATTGACTATAGCACTGTTGGCTATCAGAAATTAAGATTCAAAGTTGAATTATATTTACTAACCTGTATTTCAAAACATCAATGGACTCTTTATTTTTGTGGAGCAATAAAGCCTTTTTCAAGGCCTTTAGAGCAATAGAAGGATAATGTGCAGGCATTTCCATCGCTAATGCTATAGGAAGGGAAGCAAAAAGATTGTGAACACCATAATCATAGCTGTCATCCCAGGCTACAACTTGCTTTCTCTAATGAAACTGACCTGAAACAGATGAACAAAAATAAACACAAAAACCCAAAAATGAATTTTATAAAATGATGTATCTGTGATGGCTTTCAGAGATAACTCCTCCTTTTTGGGCAGAGTAACATGGTAGGATCACCAGGTTATACCTCTTCTTCAGCAAAAATCAACAGAGAACCTACTGTTTCTATGACATTGGGCATAGTCATACAGGTGAAGTAATAATCTTATGAAGCAGAATGAAGGCGGGCATACTAAGAAGGAAACAGAAAGCAGATCAGTGAAAGGGTACTAATCAAAAACAGATTTATACTACAATGTACTGTTTTTGTCTAATCCTAAAACCAGGAAACACTTGACATGAGAGTAAGTATCAGAGACAAAGCCCCTAAAATTTTTACATGCATTTAATCAGGCCTCTAGAATTATAGTTCCATTATACAAGGAGCGGTTGTCACCATCACATGTCTATAAGGTATATACCACCAGCTCCATGTTCTTAGGAATTCTGTCTTGGCAAGGCAAATAAAGGCAAATGTGACTCCTGTACACTTGGGGCTACCTAATACCTTTATTAGCCATACACAGACTCCTGAGGTGGGTGAAAGATAAAAAGGGAAGATAATAAGGCCATTTCCTGCAGAATATCCCAATAGAGGCTCTGAGCACCCAAATACCACTTATATAGCCCAATGAAAAATTTCAGGTTGAGAATTTTTAAAAAGTAGCATCAATATTTCTCTGTACACTTTAATAAATGGCTGATTGTATCACCTTTGATTAGTGAAGCAGCCAATTATCTATTTCTAGCTAGTTGAGCAAGACTAACTTTCTAAAGTTTAAGCTGTACCTATCGTGTAGTTACATTACTCAATTCCATACAAAGAGTAAATATGAGCACCTATCATGAGTAATGCACTTCACTAGAGTTTATAAGTACAAAAATATAATTATTGTTCATGACTCCAAGGCACTTGTAATCTTATGTAAAGAAAAAGATAAATGCACAAATGATTATAATACAAAATAGTTCAAGAATGCCATTAGAGAAGGAGAAACAAAGTAAAATGAAGCTACATAGCTTCCCACCTGGAGGAAAGAGAAAAGACAAAGAAAGAAAAGTAGCATGACTTAAATGGGTACCAGCCTTCCAAAAACATAAATATAGCTCTTACATGCAATTGTTTCCAATGTTTTACTTTCTAAATGAGGCAGTTCCCACACTGATTCCAGGAAGCTCTCCAGTAATGGATCATTCATTTTGGCTTTAACTTCAAACTCATACAGCAGAAGCAATGTCTCACATGGATCACTTGAGAAATCTCCTAAGAAAGAAGCAAAAATGCAACATTCTCTGTGATTATATTTCATTATTCTCTCCTCATCTCTCTTCTGGGGAGATTTTCCTGTTGAGGAAAATTAATTTTACTTACAATTTGAAAGTTATGCCAGTTCCTGTAGACAGATCTTTTACATTTTAAAATCTATAAACTCACCAATACTTTCACACCCTGAAATACATTCATTAGCATTGCCTACATTTCCTGAAATTATTGCCATGATACTCCTAAATGGCCTGAAAAGGTCTTGCTGCTATCTAATTCAAATCCAGTGTTTACCTGCCTTATTTTAATGACTGGGTTAACCAGAAGATACAGTGCAATATAAACCAACTGTAGTTTTATTTTAAACAAAGTAAGGGATAGTTTCCAAACTGTTTCATTTAGTCAGTCAACAATATTTCTTGGTTATCATTTTGGGCAGAATCTTGCTTGTATCAGGTGGCATATACCATACTATGTGAGATAGTTTCCATTCACGCTTGCTAGACTTAATGTTTAAAAAAGGTTCGAGGTATAGCAAACATATAATAAACTGAATGAACTGCATTAATATTAAACAGCTTGATGAATTTTATATATGTTTAGACATATAACCTCTAACCATATTATGATATAGAACACCTCCAACACTTGTGCTCCTTCTCAATCAATACCAACTTTGCAGACTTCTTATACCACTTATTTTGACTTCTATCACTACTGATTGTTACTGTCTGTTATTGAGCTTCAGTGCTAGCATATAGACCTACAATCAACTTCTGAATATTAAACTGTATCCTGCGCCCTGCTAAACTCATTTATTAGTTCCAGTAACTGTCTTTCGTAGATACTTTGGGACTTTCTATATAGAGAATCAGGTGTCATCTATCTGCAAATACAGATCATTTTACTTCATCTTTTTCACTCTATATGTCTTTCTGCTCTTTTGCTTGCCTTATTGCATTGGCTAGAACCTCCAAGAAGATGATGATGCAGAGTGCTAAGAGTAGATATCCTTAATTGTTCCTGCCCTTAGAGGGAAAGCATTCAGTCTTTCATTATTAAAAATTATATTCCCTGTGTATTTTATTTTTGTGGATACCCTTTATCAGGCTGAGGAACCTCCCTACTGTTCCTGGTTTGCTGAGAATTTCTATTATAAACGGATCTGAATCTTTTCACTTAATCTGCTGATATGGTAAATTAACTGAGTTTACAATGTTGAACACAAGATAAACCTCACTTGGTTATAATCTATTATCCTTTCAATAGTTTACTTAATTAAATTTGCTAATATTTTGTTGAGGATATCTGCATCTATTTTCATGAGGAAAATTAGTCCATAATTTTCTTTGCTCATTTTTTTGTCTACTATTGTTATCAGGGTAATATTGAACTTATAAAGTGGACTGGGAAGTGTGTCCCCCTCTACTTTCTGGAAGAGTTTACATCTTTAAATATTTGGTAGAACTCCCCAGCGGGGTTTTCTGTTAGGAAGTTTTAAACTATGAATTCAATGGGTATAAGACTATTCAGGTTATCTATTTCTTTTGGTGGGAGCTTTGGTAGTTTGACTTTCAAGGAAGTTGTCCATCTCATCTAAGCCTTCAAATTAATGGGCATAAACTTGTTCATAACATTCTCTTACTATCTTTTTTTAAATGTCTGTAGGATGTGTAGTGATGTCTCCAATATGATTCTTGACATTATTTGTGTCTTGACCTGCCTAGCTAGGGGTTTCTGAATTGTACTCACTGATCTTTTCAAACAACAACAATACAGCGTTTGGTTTCATCAATTTTATCTGTTTTCTGTTTTAAATTGTATTGACTTCTGTTCTTATTCTTGTCCTTCTGCTTGATTTGGTTCAATTTGCTAATTTTTTCCTAGTTTCTGAAAGTAGAGACTTAGATTATTTAAGATCTTTCATTTTCTAAGAGAGGCATTTGATTCTACAAATTTTTTATCTAAACACTGCTTTGGCTGTATCCTCCAAATTTTATTTCTTTATTTTTTGTCTTTTTAGGACCACACCTGTGGCATATGGAAGTTCCCAGGCTAGGGGTCAAATCAGAGCTGTAGCTGATGGCCTACACCATAGCCACAGCAATGTGGGATCTGAGCCACGTCCGTGAACTACACCACAACTCACAGCAATGCTGGATCCTTGACCCACTGTGTGAGGCCAGGGATCGAACCCACATCCTCATGGATACTAGTCAGGTTCATTACCACTGAGCCACCATGGGAACTCCCTGTATCCTCCAAATTTTATATGCTGAGTTTTCATTTTAATTCCATTCAAACTATTCCTAATTTCCTTTGTGTATCTCTCTTTGACTCATTTGATTCTTTAAAAGTATGGTTTTTAAAAAATTTAAGTATATGTGGAGTTCCCATTGTGGCTCAGGGGGTAAAGAACCTGACGAGTATCCATGAAGATGTGAGTTCAATCTCCAGTCTCACTCAGTGGGTTAAGGATCAGTGTTGCCACAAGCTGTGGCATAGGTTGCAGATGAGGCTTGGATCTGGCATTACTGTGGCTGTGGCATAGGCCAGCAGCTGCAGCTCCAATTTTACTCCTAGCCTGAGAACCTCCATATGTGGCAGATGCAGCCCTAAAAAGAAAAAAAAAATTAAGCATATTTGACTTTCATTGTATATTAGTTTCAGGTACATGACATAGTGATTCAATGTTTTTATAGGTTACACTCAATTTGTAGTTATTAAAAAACAACTGCTATATTTTGCTGTGCTGTAAAATATATCTTTTTGCTTATCTATTTTATACACAGTAGTTTGTATCTCTTAATTCCATACTCCTGTCTTGCCCATCTCCCCTTCACTGTCCCCACTGGTAACCACTAGTTTGTAACTGTTTCTTTTTTGTTATATTCACTAGTTTGCTTTATTTTTTAGATTTTCACATATAAGTGATAACATAGAGTATTTGTCCTTGTCTGGGTAATTTCCCTAAGCACAACTAACATTCTCCAGGTCCATCCACATTATTGCAAATGGCACAATTTCATTCTTTTTTATGGCTGAGTAATATTCTATCACACACACACAGACACACACATCACATCTTCTTCATTCATCTGCTGAGTAACACTTAGATGGCTTCCATGTCTTGGCTACTATAAACAATTCTAGCTATAAACACTGGGGTGCATGTATCTTTTAGAATTAGTGTTTCCTTTTCCTTCAGATATATACTTAGGAGGGAATTTTTTGATCATATGGTAGTTCTATTTTTAGTTTTTGAAGAACCTCCATAGTGGCCACACCAATTTACATTCCCACCAGCAGTGTACAAGAGTTCCCTTTTCTCCACATCCTCACCAACATTTATTTGTAGACATTTGATGATAGCCATTCTGATAGGTGTGAGATGATATCTCATCATGGTTTTGATTTGCATTTCTATAATGATTAGTGATGTTGAGCATATTTTCATGTGCCTGTTAGCCATCTATCTATATGTCTTCTTTTGAATATATTCAGAACTTTTGCCCATTTTTACTTATTTAAAAAAATTTTTTTATTGTTATTTCTGCTACCCAAGCTGCTCGATGAAATATGTTATTAAATAATGTGCTATTATTTTGCAGTTTACTTATGATTGAGCTTTTGCACCCATTTTTAAATTGGGTTGTTTGGCTTTTTTGATGAGTTGTATAGCTCTTTACAAATTTTGGATATCAACTCCTTATTGATCATATCATTTGCAAATATTTTCTCCCATCCCACAGTTTTGTCGATGGTTTCCTTTGCTGTGCAAAAGCTTTTAAGTTTAATTAGGTCCCATTTGTTTATTTTTGCTTTTATTCTTCTGCCTTAAGAGACAGATCCAAAAAATATTGCTATGATTTATGTCAGAGTGTTCTACCTATGTTCTCTTCTAGGAGTTTTGTGGTTTCAGGTCTTACATTAGGCCTTTAATCTATTTTTAGCTTATCTTTATATATGGTGTGAGGAAATGTTCTAATATTCTTTTATGAGCAGCTGTCCAGTTTTCCCAGCACCACTTATTGAAGAGGCTGTATTTTCTCCATTGTGCAATCTTGCCTCCTTTGTCACAAAATAAATGACTATAGGTTCATGGGTTTATTTCTGGGTTCTCTATTCTGTTCCATTGATCCATATGTCTGTTTTTGTGTCAATACCATGTTGTTTTGATTACTGTAGCTTTGTATTATAGCCTGAGGCCAGGAAGTGTTTTACCTCTAGTTTTGTTCTTTTTCTCGATTGCTCTGGCAGTCTGGGGTCTCTTTTGTGGTTCCATAAAATTTTAAGATTATTTGTTCAAGTTTTGTGAAAAATGTAATGGGTTTTTTGGTAAGGATTGCCTTAAATATGTAGATTGCTTTAAGTAGTATGGAAATTTTAACACTATTATTTCTTCCAATCCAAGAACATGGGATATCTTTTCATTTCTTTGTATCATTTTCAAATTCCTTCATTAATGTTTTATAGTTTTCAGAGTATAGGTCTTTCACCTCCTTGGGTAAGTTTTTTCCTAGTTATTCTTTTTGATGTGATTTTTTTCATTTTAAGAGTTTTATTGAAGTGGAGTTGATTTACAATGTTGTGATAATTTCCGCTGTACAACAAAGTAATTCAGTTATACACATAAACATATCCATTCTTTTTCAGATTCTTTCCCCATATAGGTTATTGGGATTTTACTAAGAATTATTTTCTTGCTTTCTCTTTCTGATAGTTCATTATTAGTATAGAAATGCAACATATTTATTTATATTAATCTTGTATCCTGAAACTTTACTGAATTCATTTATTAGTTCTAATAATTTTTTGGTGGAGAATTTAGGATTTCTTATATACAGTATCATGTCATCTGCCAAGTAGTGAGAACTTTACTTCATCCCTTCCAACTTGGATGCCTTTTATTTCTTTTTCTTGTCTGACTGCTGTAGCTAGAATTTCCAATATTATCTTAAATAAAATTGGTGAAAGAAGGCATCCTGGGCTTGTAATCCTGATATTAGAGGAAAGGCTTTTTGTATTTCAACACTGAGTATGATGTTAGTTGTGAGTCTGTCATAAATGGCCTTTATTATGTTGAGATATATTCTCTCTATATCAACTAGAAGTATGGTGTTTTTTTTTTTTTTTTTTTTTTTTTTTTTTTTTTGCCATACTCACGGCAAATGGAGGTTCTCAGGCCAGGGGTCGAATTGGAGCTGTAGCCATCAGCCTATGCCACAGCCACAGTCAATGTGGGATCTAGGAGTTCCTGTCGTGGCTCAGCAGTTAATGAATCCGACTAGGAACCATGAGGTTGCAGGTTTGATCCCTGGCCTCGCTCAGTGGGTTAAGGATCCAGCATTGCCGTGAGCTGTGGTGTAGGTTGCAGATGTGGCTCAGATCCTGCATTGCTGTGGCCCTGGTGTAGGCCAACAGTTACAGCTCCAATTAGACCCCTAGCCTGGGAACCTCCATATGCCACGGGAGCAGCCCTAGAAATGGCAAAAAGACAAAAAAATAAAAAATAAAAAATAAAAAAATAAAAGACAAGAAAAAAATGCTGGATCTAAGCCACATCTGTGACCTAAACCACAACTCATAGCAATGCCGGATTCTTAACCCACTGAGCAAGGCCAGGGATCAAGTCTGAAACCTAGTCAGATTTATTTCTGCTGTGTTATGACGGGAACTCCAACTAGAAGTATGTTGCTTAACTTCTCTCTCTCTCTCTCTTTTTTTTTTTTTTTTGTCTTTTTGCTATTTCTTGGGCCGCTCCCGTGGCATATGGAGGTTCCCAGGCTAGGGGTCGAATCGGAGCTGTAGCCACCAGCCTATGCCAGAGCCACAGCAACGCAGGATCCGAGCCACGTCTGCGACCTACACCACAGCTCATGGTAACGCCGGATGTTCACCCACTGAGCAAGGGCAGGGACCGAACCCGCAACCTTATGGCTCCTAGTCGGATTTGTTAACCATTGTGCCACGATGGGAACTCCTTAACTTCTAAATATTTGGGGATTTTACAGATAATTTGTATTATAGAATTATCACTTCATTACATTATGGTAAGAGAAAATACTTTGTATGATTTCAATACTTTTAAAACTTTTAGATTTGTTTTATGGTTCAGAATATGGCCAATGATGAATGATCCATGTGCATTTGGAAAAAAAAGTGTACTCTGGTATTGTTAGGTAAAGCACTGTATAAATTTCAATTAGCTCAAGTTGGTTGATAGTGTTATTTATGTCTTCTATATCTTGTTGAGTATCTGTTGACTTATTCTATTAATTACTGAGAGAGAAGTATTGGAGTGTCTAACCATAGTGTGGATTTGTCTATCCCTCCTTTCAGTTCTACTAGTTTTTGCTTCATGTATTTTTTTTTTTTTTGCCTTTTCTTGGGCCGCTCTCATGGCATATGGAGGTTCCCAGGCTAGGGGTCGAATAGGAGTTGTAGCTGCCAGCCTATGCCAGAGCTATAGCAACGCAGGATCCGAGCCGCGTCTGTGACCTATACCACAGCTCACGGCAACGCTGGATCCTTAACCCACTGAGCAAGGGCAGGGATCGAACCAGCAACCTCATGGTTCCTAGTCGGATTCGTTAACCACTGCGCCACGACGAGAACTCCTACTTCATGTATTTTGAAACTATGTTGTTAGGTACATTACACATTATGGATAGTTATGTTGTCATGTTTAATTAATCACTTTTCATTATATCCTTCTTTATTCCTAGTAATACTCCTTGTTTTAAAGTATCTTCTCTAATACTAATATAGCCACTTTGTCTTTCCCTTGATTAGTCTTTGTATAGTGTACCTTCCTGAATTCTTTTTATTTTTAGCATATGTATGTCTTCATATTTAAGTGGGTTTCTTATAGACAGCATGTAGTTTGGTCTTGATTTTTTAATCCAATCTGATATTCTTGAACTTTTAATTGGTGTGAAGCAAACTACAATCTACTGGCTGGCTGTTTTTTTGGCAAATAAAGTTTTATGGGAATCCAACATCCTTTCATAATAAAAACAATTAACAAACCAGGAGTGGAAGGGAATCTCCTCAAGCTGATAAAGCACATCTATGAAAAAAACCACACAGCTAATAACTTACTTCATGGTGAAAGACTGGATTCTTTCCTTCTAAGATCAAGAACAAGATAAGGATGTCCACTTCTATCACTGCTATTCAACAATGTACTGGAAGTTATAACCAAAGAAATCAGGCAAGATAAAGAGTAAAAGATATCAAGACTGGAAATGAAGTAGTGAGACTACTCATACATGATCCTGTAAATAAAATTCCTAGGGAATCCAGTAAAATACCATTAGAACTAATAAACAAGTTTAATAATATCAATGTACATACTCAATGGTGAAAAGCTGAAAGAATTTCAACTAAGATCAGGAGCAAGACAAGGATGTCCACTTTCACCACTTTATTCAAATAGTTTTAGAAGTCCTAGCCACAGCAATCAGAGAGGAAAAAGAAATAAAAGGAATCCAAATTGGAAAAGAAGAACTAAAACTATCAGTGTTTGCAGATGATATGATACTGTGCATAGAAAATCCTAAAAGTGCTATCAGAAAACTACTAGAGCTTATCATTGAATTTGGTAAAGTTGCAGGATACAAAATTAATACAGAGAAATCTCTTGCATTTCTATACACTAACAGTGAAAGATTAGAAATAGAAATTAAAGAAACAATCCCATCCACCAAGGCATCAAAAAGAATAAAGTATCTAGGAATACACCTACCAAAGGAGGCAAAAGACTTGTACTCTGAAAACTGTGGAAAGAAATTAAAGATGACACAAACAGATGGAAAAATATACCATGTTCTTGGATTAGAAGAATCAATAGTGTTAAAATGACTATACTACCCAAGGCAATCTACAGACTCATTGCAATCCCTATCAAATTACAAATGGCATTTTTCACAGAACCAGAACAAAAAATTTTTAAATTTGTATTGAAACACACAAGATCCCAAATAGCAAAAGAAATCCAACAAAAGAAAAATGGATCTGGAGGAATCAGCCTCCCTGACTTCAGACTATACTACAAAGCTATAGTCATCAGAACAGTATGACTGTGGAGAGCTGAGAAGATGTAGGGACTCAAAAAAAGGACCTTGCCTGATGGCAGAAGAACCTGAAGGCAGGTTCCTAACCAAGGAAGGGAGCTCACCTGAACAGTACAAGCTGAAGATGGGCTTCTGGTCAGGATAAAAGCCTGCCTGTATGGTACAAGCTGAGGGCAGGCCTCAGATTACACAGCTCTCACTTTGATGTTGATGGGAAGAATTGGGGATTTCCTGGGAAAACAATTTCCATGTTTGCGCCGGAGAACATGGACTGTTTCTCAGGTGACCTAGTCTTTCCTGTTGTTTTATTTGTTATTCGGTTTTCCTCAGTCTTTCCTGATCATTTGCTTATTATTCTTATTTTCCATTCTTATTTTCCTGTCATGATTTGTGATTTAACAAAATTACAACAATAATATAATAAGAATTTCATCCTGAAGGACTTTCCTCTATTTAAATCCAACTGAATTAAAACATAGTGTTTATCTACTAACTAGTTATACAGTAAACTTTAGAGTTAGGATTTTAATGAGGTTCATAGAAGTTAGACATATATTATTCTTTTTTTTTTTTTATTTTTATTTTTTTTTTTATTTTTTATTTTTTTTTTAAATTTTATTTTTTTTAATTTTATTTTCCCACTGTACAGCAAGGGGGTCAGGTTATCCTTACATGTATACATTACAATTACAGTTTTTCCCCCACCATTTCTTCTGTTGCAACATGAGTATCTAGACATAGTTCTCAATGCTATTCAGCGGGATCTCCTTGTAAATCTATTCTACGTTGTGACTGATAAGCCCAAGCTCCCGATCCCTCCCACTCCCTCCCCCTCCCATCAGGCAACCACAAGTCTCTTCTCCAAGTCCATGATTGATTTTCTTTTCTGAGGAGATGTTCATTTGTGCTGGATATTAGATTCCAGTTATAAGTGATGTCATATGGTATTTGTCTTTGTCTTTCTGGCTCATTTCACTCAGTATGAGATTCTCTAGTTCCATCCATGTTGCTGCAAATGGCATGATGTCATCCTTTTTTATGGCTGAGTAGTATTCCATCGTGTATATATACCACATCTTCCGAATCCAATCCTCTGTCGATGGACATTTGGATTGTTTCCATGTCCTGGCTATTGTGAATAGGGCTGCAATGAACATGCGGCTGCATGTGTCTCTTTTAAGTAGAGCTTTGTCCGGATAGATGCCCAAGAGTGGGATTGCAGGGTCATATGGAAGTTCTATGTATAGATTTCTAAGGTATCTCCAAACTGTTCTCCATAGTGGCTGTACCAGTTTACATTCCCACCAACAGTGCAGGAGGGTTCCCTTTTCTCCACAGCCCCTCCAGCACTTGTTATTTGTGGATTTATTAATGATGGCCATTCTGACTGGTGTGAGGTGGTATCTCATGGTAGTTTTGGTTTGCATTTCTCTTATAATCAGCGATGTTGAGCATTTTTTCATGTGTTTGTTGGCCATCTGTATATCTTCTTTGGAGAAATGTCTATTCAGGTCTTTTGCCCATTTTTCCATTGATTGATTGGTTTTTTTGCTGTTGAGTTGTATAAGTTGTTTATATATTCTAGAGATTAAGCCCTTATCAGTTGCATCATTTGAAACTATTTTCTCCCATTCTGTAAGTTGTCTTTTTGTTTTCTTTTGGGTTTCCTTTGCTGTGCAAAAGCTTTTCAGTTTGATGAGGTCCCATGGGTTTATTTTTGCTCTAATTTCTATTGCTTTGGGAGACTGACCTGAGAAAATATTCATGATGTTGATGTCAGAGAGTGTTTTGCCTATGTTTTCTTCTAGGAGTTTGATGGTGTCCTGTCGTATATTTAAGTCTTTCAGCCATTTGGAGTTTATTTTTTAGACATATATTATTCTTGATCAAAAGACACCTAGCTATGAGTTATAGAAGCTTTTAAGTGATAGCTAGTTAAGTTGGTTTATATTTTCTTACACTGTCTCCCTGCCATAATGCTTTAAAGATAAGCACCAGTCTAAAAACAAGATTTGTAAATGCCAAGTTCTTGTGTCTGTGACCTCTTCAACTTGTGGAGACTGGCTTTCCACATGATGTATTGTACCTAATTACCCTTAAATTGTACTCACTAAATTTAGTTAAAGATCTTAGAACGTGATGTATAGCTTCTGTACCATGTAAAAGTTAACTGATGTACTTTTAACACTATGATGTAATCTGTAGTTAGAAACTGTCTATATAATCAACCACTTATTGCCAATAAAATTTGAGCAGTCCAGTGCCCTGAAATAAGGGACAAAGAGGCTGTCTCCGTTGCAAAAGCTGACACACATCCATCTCCTTCGGGAAAGTGTACACTCCCTGGCCGCTGGAGCTGGCCTCCGGCATATGACATTGACACAAAATCAGAAATGCAGATCAATGGAACATGATAGAAAGCTAGAAATAAACCCACACACCTATGGTCAACTAATCTATGACAAAGGAACCAAGAATATACAATGGAGAAAAGAAAGTCTCTTCAATAAGTCATGTAGGAAAAACTGGACAGCTACATGTAAAAATGAAATTAGAACACTCTTTAATACAATACACAACAATAAACTCAAAATGGATTAAATACCTAAATATAAGACTGGATACTATAAAACTCTTTGAGGAAAACATAGGCAGAACACTCTCTGACATAAACTGCACCATTACTTTTTCACATCCACCTCTTAGCATAATGAAAATAAAAACAAAAACAAATACAAATAGGACCTAATTAAGCTCAAAAGTTTTTGCACGCAAAGGAAACCATAAACAAACAAAAAGAAAGCCCACAGAATGGGAGAGAATATTTGAAAATGAAGCGACTTGCAAGAGATTAATCTCCAAAATATACAAATTTCTCATGCAGCTCAATACAAAAAAATTTAAAAATGGACATAAGATCTATTTGACAAATGTTTATTTGACATCTCTCCAAAAAAGACAGACAGATGGCCAAAAAACACATGAAAAGATGCTCAACGTCACTAATTATTAGAGAAATGCAAAGTAAAAATACTATGAAGTACCACTCTACACCAGCCAGAATGGCCATCATCAAAAGGTCTACAAACAATAAATGCTGGAGAGAGTGCAGAGAAAAAGGAATTATTTTCCACTGTTGGTGGGAATGTAAATTGGTACAACCACTATATGGAAAACATATGGAGATCCTTCTTAAAACTAAAAAGAGAACTAACATGATCAACATGATCCAGCAATCCCATTCCTAGGCATCTATCCAAAGAAAGCTGTAATATGAAAAGATTCATGCACCCCAATGTTCACTGAAGCACTATTTACAATAGCCAAAACATGAAAGCAGCCTAAATGTCCACTGACAAGAGGAATGGATAAAGAATAGTGGTACATAATATACAATGGACTATTACTCATCCATTAAAAGTGAAATGCTATTTGCAGCAACATGGATGGACCTAGAGATTATCATACTAAGTGAAGTTAGACAGGGAAAGACAAATATAATATGATATATATGTGGAATCCTAAAAAAAAGATACAAATGAACTTATTTGCAGAACAGAAACAGACTCACAGACTTTGAAAAAAAACATTGTGGTTACCAAAGGGGACAGGTTGGGGGGAAGGATGGAGTGAGGGTTTGGGACTGTGGTATATGGAACTGGGACCTGCTGTATGACACAGGGAACTCTACCCAATGTGTGTGATGACCTATATGGGAAAAGAGTCTGAAAAAGAATGGACATGTGTATATACATAGCTGAATCACTTTGCTGTAGAAGAGAAAGTATTATAACATTGTAAATCAACTATATTTCAATAAAACTAAAAAATGAAAAAATAATAAAAATTATTTCATGCCCTGTAACATTCCTTTGTCTTTGACTTCTTTTGCTCATGATAATGTCTCTGATATTTATCTATGTTACTGTATGTGTCAGAAGAACATTCCTTAGAGGTGGATCAAGATGGTGGAGGAATAAGACGTCCCTGAGGGGCTAAGGAGCAGTGCGACACAGGTGGCGGAGTGGTTTGCTATGGGCTGGGGAGTGGAACACCATGGCAGAGGGAACATGGGAGAAGGTCTGGGCCCACAGGAGAGGCAAGGCACCATTGCTGGGGAGGGAGAGAGGAGGAGGGGTGGAGTGCCATAGGAATCTCCTTGCGCATGCACGCTTGGGCTCTCAGAGGGTGGGGCACCTCTGGCACAGGCTAGGGATGGCGAGAAGCCACTTGCTGTGGCTACAGGAGACCGGGTCCTTCTCTTGTGGGCTATGGGTGGCTGGGAACCTCTTCTGTAGGCTAAGGGCAGCATGGGGCTAAGTGTGACGTGGTGCTTCTTGCGTGATCTACAGGCAGCAGGGAAGGATTGCGATGGTCATCTCAGAGGCCAGAGGAAGGCGTGGCCTGCCACCACTTGGGGCCTGTGAGTGGGCTCCACCTGAGGTTCCAGTCACCTCAGGGGCTTACAAAAAACAAAAAGGGGGGCACTGCAACCAAGCACCACATGTTATTATTCTCACCCTCCTGGGAACACACCCGGTCTGCAGCTGCCACTGCCAAATGCTCTGGGCAGTGCCCAGACACCTGATCACTGTCCTTTCCCAAGACCCTGCAACTAGGAGCAGCTGGTGCAGCACCTCCTGTATAGGCTAAGTGGGACGGGGTGCTTCTTGCATGGTCTGCAGGTGGTGGGGACAAACCACTGCTGTTATCTCTGGGCATGGCCTGCCACCACTAGGGGTCTGTGAACAGGCACCACTTGCGGCCCCAATCACCTCAGGGGTACCACAGAGGGGGGCATTGTGATCGAACACCACCTGTTGTTGCATCCCTGGAAGTACACCAGCCCTGTTGCTGCCACTACTGAACGCTCCAGGCAGTGCCCATGTGCTTGATCTCTGTTTTACTTCCCAAGATCCTGCAACTAGGAGCAGCCTGTGCAGCACCTCCTGTGTGGGCTAAGTGAGACGGGGTGCTTCTTGAATGGTCTGCAGGTGGCAGGGGCAAACCACAGCAGTTATCACTGACTCCAGAAGTGGGCATAGCCTGCTACCACTAGGGGTCCCTGAACAGGCACCACCTGTGGCTCCAATCACCTCAGAGGAGGGCATTGTAATCGAACACTACTTGTTGTTGCTCTCACTCCCTAGGAACTCACACACCCTGCTGCTTCCACTGCCAAATGCACTGGGCACCTGGTAAATCTGCCTAGGCTCATTACGACTTCCCAGGGCCCTGCAACTAGGAGTAGCCTGTGCCACCTTCCTGC
Source organism: Sus scrofa (assembly GCF_054392235.1). Classification (NCBI taxonomy): domain Eukaryota; kingdom Metazoa; phylum Chordata; class Mammalia; order Artiodactyla; family Suidae; genus Sus; species Sus scrofa. Next base: position 66,615,956 of record NC_139401.1, read on the forward strand.
AGGTCCTTGCTGCTGTTAAGAGCCCAGCAACCAGGCACCGACTACTAGCCCTACTCACTGCCTCCTCCCTGGAAACACATTCAGCACCCTGGGGATAACAGCCTGTTCACAACAAAGAAAGAGACAGCAAATCTTCTTCTTTTTTCTTTTCTTTTCTTTTTTTTTTTTGGTCTTTTTGTTTTCTTAGGGCCACACCTGAGGCATATGAAGGTTCCTAGGCTAGGGGTGAAATCAGAGCTGTAGCTGCTGGCCTACAGCAGAGCCACAACAACACAGGATCCAAGCCGCGTCTGCAACCTACACCAGAGCTCACAGCAACACCAGATCCTTAACCCACTGAGCGAGGCCGGGGATCGAACCCACATCCTCATGGATACTAGTTGGGTTCACTAACTGCTGGACCACGAGGGGAACTCCAAGACAGCAAATATTCTAACTTCCACGCCAAAAATAAATAGTAACCCCCCACAAAATACAAAGGGGCACTCTTGCATAGAAGTAGCCCTCCAAGACTATAGTTTGGCTTCCCTAAATTCACAAAAAAAGAAAAATATAAGCAAGATGAAGAAGCTCAGGAGCCATTCCCAGTTAAAAGAACAGAATTCACATGAAGCAGCAAACAATGAAACAAGACCTCTGCAGCCTGATAGACATGGAATTCAAAATGGAGGCAGTGAAAAATACTGAAAGAAGTAAGGCTGACTATCAAGGAATTAAGAGCAGATATGAACAGTAATGCAGATTCCTTTAGAAAGAAATTAGAAAACATAAGGAGGAACATAGAAAAATTATATAATTCATTTGCAGAGATGCAAAATGAGCTAAAGGCACGAAAGAGCAGAGTGAATAATGCAGAGGAACGAATTAGTGACTTGGAAGATAGAATAATGGAAATCACCCAATCAGGACAGCAGACAGAAAACCAAATGATAAAACATGAAAGTAATATAAGAGACCTTTGGGATAATATAAAGTGGACCAATCTATACATAATAGGGATCCAGAAGGAGAAGAAAAAGAAAAGGGGATTGAAAATATATTTGAAGAAATTATGGCTGAAAACTTTCTAAATCTAAAGAAAACCAATATCAAAATACAGGAAGCACAGAGGGCCCCTAACAAGTTGAACCCAAATAGGACCACAACAAGATATTATAATAGCAATGGCAAAAGCTAAAGAGAGGATTCTAAAGGCAGCAAGAGAAAAGCAAAGCCTTAATTATAAGGGAACCCCCATAAGGCTATTAGCTGATTTCTCTACAGAAACACTACAGGCCAGAAGAGAGTGGCAAGATATATTTAAAGTTCTGAAAGGAAAAAAATTGCAGCCTAGAATACTCTATCCAGCAAGAATATCATTTAAATTAGAAGGAAATAAAGAGTTTCTCCAACATACAAAAGCTAAAAGAGTACAGCAATACTAAATGCAGTCTAAAAGAAATACTGAAAGGGCTTCTCTAAATAAAAAAAAGAAGTAAGAAGTAGGATGGAGGAAAGCAATATTGGTAAGCAATCACTTAAATAAACCAGCATACATATCTAAACATGAAGATGTTAAAAAAAAAACTTCAAAATCATAGAATGTGGGGAAGGAAAGTAAGAAAATATAGATTCTTTTTTTTTGAATTTTAATAAGGTGTTTAAGACTATATGACTATCAGGCTAAAGCAAGCAGATATAGGAAGGGGTTAATATATTTAAAAAACAGGGCAACCACAAATCAAAACCAAACATTACATTCACAATAACTAGAAAGAAAAGTACTCAAGCATAAAATAAATGGTAATTATCCAACCAAAAAAGAAAGGAAGAAAAGAGAAAAATAGTATCAACTGGAAAACAAGGTTTAAAATGGAAATAAATACATATCTATCAATAACTACCTTAAATGTCAGTGGACTGAATGCTCCAATCAAAAGACACAGAGTGGCAGATGGGATAAAAAAGCAAAAACCTACAATCTCCTGTCTACAAGAGACACACCTTAGGGCAAAGGACACATACAGACTGAAAGTGAGGGGATGGGAAAAGATATTTCATGCCAATAGACAAGACAGGAAAGCAGGAGTTGAAATACTCATATCGGACAAAATAGACTTTAAAGGGAAGGCCATAAAGAAAGACAAAGAAGGACAATATTTAATGGTAAAAGGATCCATTCAAGAAGAGGCTATTAACAATTGTCAATATTTATATACCCCTAATATAGGAGCACTCAGATACCTACAACTAATACTAACAGACATAAAAGGAGAAATTGATGGGAATACAATAATAGTAGGAGACTTTAACACCCACTCACATCAATAGACAGATACTCTGGACAGAAAATCAATAAGGCAACAGAGATTCTAAAGGACACAATGGAAAAGTTAGACTTAATCGACATTTTCAGGACATCACATGCAAAAAAATCAGAATACACATTCTTCTCAAGTGCACATGGAACATTCTCAAGGATTGATCACATACTGGAGCACAAAACTAACCTCAACAAATTTAAGAGTATAGAAATTATTTCGAGAGAGAGGACAAGATGGCGGAGGAGTAGGAAGACACGCTCGCCCTCTCCCACAAACACAACAAAAAAAGCACATCTACAGAATAAATGACTCGCACAGAACAGCAACCAATCGCTGGCAGAGGAACCTAAACTCCAATAACGGCAAGAAATTCGTGACATTATTGGGCAGAACAGGAGAAAAGAGGAGAGTGAGAGAAGGCGAATCCGAGCGAGACGGGGGCTCCCGAAAGGGAACTGCGGAGGAGAAAGGGATCCCGCACCCTGGAAAGTCACCTACCGGGCGAAAGATCAAACGAACCGGAGGAATCTCCAGATGCAGAGAAGAGTGTAGCAGTAAGTTGGAGTATGGAAAAGCCGATCAAGAACCCAACGGACCATCTGAACTACGGGCAGAGTCACCAAAAATTGAGACGCCTGGGTGGGGGCTGGGCACCGAGACCTCGCCGCTGAAGGTTAGTCCCCGAGAGGGAGCCGGGGGACGCCTGGGTGGGGGCTGAACACCGAGACCTCGCCTCCGAAGGTTAATCCCTGAGAAAGGGCCGGGGGACGCCTGGGGGGGGGCTGGGCACCGAGACCTCGCCGCAGAAGGTTAGTCCCCGAGAAAGGGCCGGGGGGCGCCGCCTGGGTGGGGGCTGGGCACTGAGACCTCGGCTCCAGAGATTAGTCCCAGGGCTAGGGGGGCAGGGCAGAGCGGAAACTGCTTGGGAGGTCTAGAAACCAGTTGAAGGGGCAGAGACTGCCTGGGAGACTAGAAAACAAAGCTATCGCAGAGGAAGGGAGCAATACTCCAGGAGTGGGGAAGGGGAAAGCCACATCAGAGGGAACCTGGGAGAAGAGCCTGGTCTGCGCCCGTGCTGGGGAGGGGAGAGAAGAAGGGGTGGGTCCCCATAGAATACCCCCCATGACACAGCAAGCTTACAGGCCCGCTAGCTAGCTGAAAACTGTGCTTCCCAGTGCATCCCCTCCCCCCACCCCCGCCACGCCCTACGCTCTCACGGACCTGGGGCTGCCTGCCATCCAGGAGGGCTGGCCTCAACAATTGCCTGAAGCCTACCACCGCAGGGGCTGTCCCTGCACAGGCCTGCTTGCCCTTTGGAGGGGCTACACTTCCACAGAGCAGCACCAAACACCACCAGCCCCCGAGAAAAGGCCTGCAGCCTAGAAAACCTAGAACAAGCTTAGCCAGGCTGTGAATAGATCGGCCTAATTCTCAGACGGTTTTTCTGAGTCAGGTTGCCCCGGGGAGGAGCCTCTTCGGTTTCCAACGGCCCTGCTACCCGCCCAAGCCCCCAGGGGATGCTCTAGTGGACCAGCTGCATAGGACTGCCAGCTCCAGGCAGGACCCCCTGCAGCCCAGAAAAGCTGCAACAAGCTCAGCCAGACTGCGAAAAGATCCGCCTACATTCTCAGGCTGTCCTTCTGAGTTGGGCTGCCCTAGGGAAGAGCCTCTCAGGTTCTCAGTGCCCCAGATAGCTGCTCCAGCCCCCAGGGGGTGATGCACCCCTAAAAACCAGCTGCCCAACACCGCCAACCCCCTGCAAGAACCCCACAGCCTAAAAACACCAGAGCAAGCTCTGCATGGCCAAGTGAAATCTGCTACCATCGCGGTGTGGACCTCTCAGTCCTGTCTGCCCTCAGGAAGTCCTCCTTTGCTTCAAAGAACCACTGTTAGCCCCATCAACACTCCAGGAAAGCCACACTGCCTCAAAAAAGATTGACCAGCAACGCCAGCCCTCAGGAAATATTCCACAGCAGTGACAAGGCAAACACTGCCCGATCATGGAGAGTACAACTCCCTCAGGAGAAAGAAAACAACAAGCAAGATGAAGAAGCTGAGAAACCACCCCCAGTCAAACCAACAGGAGAACTCACCTAAAACAGTCAACAATGAAACAGATCTCGGCAGTCTGACAGACCTGGAGTTCAAAAGAGAAATAGTGAAAATACTGAAGGAATTAAGAGAAGATATGAACAGAAATGCAAATACTCTCAGAAAGGAACTAGAAAATATAAGGAGGAGCCAAGAAAAACTAGAACATTCATTTGCAGAGATGCAAACTGAACTAGGGGCAGTAAAAACCAGAATGAATAATGCAGAAGAACGAATCAGTGATATGGAAGATAGAATAATGGAAATCACTCAATCTGGTCAACAGACAGAAAACCGAATCAAAAAACTGGAAAGCAATATAAGAGACCTATGGGATAATATAAAGCGGGCCAATCTACGCATAATAGGAATTCCAGAAGGAGTAGAAAAAGATAAGGGAATGGAAAATATATTTGAAGAAATTATTGCTGGAAACTTCCCAAATCTAAAGGATACTGGATTCAAGATACAAGAAGCACAGAGGGCCCCAAACAAACTGAACCCAAACAGACCCACACCAAGACACATCATAATAAAAATGGCAAAAGTTAGTGATAAAGAGAGGATCCTCAAGGCAGCAAGAGAAAAACAGAATGTTACCTACAAGGGAACCCCCATAAGAATATCAGCTGATTTCTCTACAGAAACACTACAGGCCAGGAGGGAATGGCAAGAGATATTTAAAGTGCTAAAAGGAAAAAATATGCAACCTAGAATACTCTATCCAGCAAGAATATCATTTAAAATAGAAGGGGAAATAAAAATTTTTCCCAACAAACAAAAACTTAAAGAATACAGCAACACAAAACCCAGGTTAAAGGAAATATTGAAAGGGCTTCTCTAAACCAAAAAGAAAGGAAGGAAAGGGAAGAAAAAAGAAAAGAAAAAAAAGAAGAAGAAGAAGAAGAGGAAGAACTAGGACTGAGGAAACTGCAATCAGAGAGCAGTCACTCAAATAAGCCAGCATACAGATTTAATCATGAACATGCTTCAAACAAAATTAAAAAGAAAAAAATAAAAAAGAGTCATCAAAACCATAAAATGTAGGCAAGGGATGTCAGGAGGTAAATAACCCTTTTTGTTTATATGTATGTCTCTCTTCTTAATTTTAATATAGTAATGAAGTGTTTGAACTTACAGGACCATCAGGCTAAAACACACATTTATGGGAAGGGGTTAGCATACTTAAAAAACAGGGCAATCACAAGTCAAAACCAAATATTGCATTTGCAAAAAATGAAAAAAAAAACCCCACTCAAGCAGATAACAGGAGACCATCCAACCAAAAAAAAAAAAAAAAAAAAAAAATGGAGAACCATAGAATCAACTGGAACACGAGGTTCAAATGGCAATAAATAATCATCTATCAATTATCAGCTTAAATGTCAATGGACTGAATGCCCCAATCAAAAGACACAGAGTGGCTGAGTGGATAAAAAGGCAAAAACCTTCAATATGCTGCCTACAAGAAACTCACCTTAGGACAAAAGATACATACAGATTGAAAGTGAAAGGGTGGGGAAAAATATTTCACGCCAATAGACATGACAGAAAAGCAGGAGTCGCAACGCTCATATCAGACAAAATAGACTTTAAAACAAAAGGCATAAAGAAAGACAAAGAAGGACACTATTTAATGATTAAGGGATCCATCCAAGGAGAGGATGTTACTATCATCAACATATATGCTCCAAATATAGGAGCACCCAGATACATACAACAAATATTAACAGACATAAAGGGAGATATTGATGAGAATACAATCATAGTAGGAGACCTTAATACCCCCCTCACATCAATGGACAGATCCTCTAGACAGAAAACCAATAAAGCAACAGAGATCCTAAAGGAAACAATAGAAAAGTTAGACTTAATTGATATCTTCAGGACACTACATCCAAAAAAAGCAGAATACACATTCTTCTCAAATGCTCATGGAACATTCTCAAGAATCGACCACATATTGGGACACAAAGCGAATCTCAATAAATTTAGGAGCGTAGAAATTATCTCAAGTATCTTCTCTGACCACAATGCCATGAAATTAGAAATCAACCATGGGAAAAGGAAAGAGAAAAAACCTACTCCATGGAGACTAAACAACATGCTACTAAAAAACCAATGGGTCAATGAGGAAATCAAGAAGGAAATTAAAAACTACCTTGAAACAAATGATAATGAAGACACAACCTCTCAAAACCTATGGGATGCTGCGAAAGCAGTGCTCAGAGGGAAATTTATAGCAATCCAGGCCTTTCTCAAAAAAGAAGAAAGATCCCAAATGGACAACTTAACCCTCCACCTAAACGAATTAGAAAAAGAAGAACAAAAAAGTCCTAAAGTCAGCAGAAGGAAGGAAATTATAAAGATCAAAGAAGAAATCAATAAAATAGAGACTCAAAAAACAATAGAGAAAATTAATAAAACCAAGAGCTGGTTCTTTGAAAAGGTGAACAAAATTGACAAACCCCTGGCCAGACTCACTAAAAAGAGGAGAGAAAGAACCCAAATCACCAAAATTAGAAATGAAGAAGGAGAAATCACAACAAATACAGCAGAAATACAAAAAACCATAAGAGAATACTATGAACAACTATACGGCAACAAGTTTGACAATCTGGAAGAAATGGACAATTTTCTAGAATCTTACAGCTTGCCAAAACTGAATCAAGCAGAAACAGACCAACTGAACAGACCAATCACTAGAAATGAAATTGAAGAGGTCATAAAATCACTCCCTACAAATAAAAGTCCAGGACCAGATGGCTTCACAGGTGAATTTTATCAAACATATAAAGAGGAATTGGTGCCCATCCTCCTTAAACTCTTTCAAAAGGTTGAAGAAGAAGGAATACTCCCAAAGACATTCTATGAGGCCACCATCACCCTCATTCCAAAACCAGACAGAGATACCACCAAAAAAGAAAACTATCGCCCAATATCATTGATGAATATAGATGCAAAAATTCTCAACAAAATCTTAGCCACCCGAATCCAACAACATACCAAAAAAATTATACACCATGACCAGGTTGGGGTCATCCCAGGTTCACAAGGATGGTTCAACATACACAAATCAATCAGCATCATACACCACATTAACAAAAAAAAGGTCAAAAATCATATGATCATCTCAATAGACGCAGAAAAAGCATTTGACAAAGTTCAACATCCATTCATGATCAAGACCCTCGCCAAAGTGGGTATAGAGGGAACATTCCTGAATATAATCAAAGCCATTTATGATAAACCCACAGCAAATATAATCCTCAATGGGGAAAAACTGAAAGCCTTCTCACTCAAATCTGGAACAAGACAGGGATGCCCACTCTCACCACTGCTCTTCAACATAGTTTTGGAAGTCTTAGCCACAGCAATTAGACAAACAAAAGAAATAAAAGGCATCCATATAGGAAGAGAAGAGATCAAACTGTCACTGTATGCAGATGATATGATATTATACCTAGAAAACCTTAAGGACTCAACCCCAAAACTCCTTGAACTGATTAATAAATTCAGCAAAGTGTCAGGCTATAAGATTAACATTCAGAAGTCAGTTGCATTTCTATATACCAGCAATGAAACATTAGAAAAGGAATACAAAAAAATGATACCTTTTAAAATTGTACCTCACAAAATCAAATACCTCGGAATACACCTGACCAAAGAGGTAAAGGACCTATATGCCGAGAACTATAAAACTTTAATCAAAGAAATCAAAGAAGATGTAAAGAAATGGAAAGATATTCCATGTTCCTGGATTGGGAAAATCAATATTGTGAAAATGGCCATCCTACCCAAAGCAATCTACAGATTCAATGCAATCCCTATCAAATTACCCATGACATTGTTCACAGAACTAGAACAAACAATCCAAACATTTATATGGAACCACAAAAGACCCAGAATCGCCAAAGCAATCCTGAGAAACAAAAACCAAGCAGGCGGCATAACTCTCCCAGACTTCAAGAAATACTACAAAGCCACAGTCATCAAAACAGTGTGGTACTGGTATCAAAACAGACAGACAGACCAATGGAACAGAATAGAGAATCCGGAAATAAACCCTGACACCTATGGTCAATTAATCTTTGACAAGGGAGGCAGGAACATCAAATGGGAAAAGGAAAGTCTATTCAGCAAGCATTGCTGGGAAACCTGGACAGCTGTATGCAAAGCAATGAAACTAGAACACACCCTCACACCATGCACAAAAATAAACTCAAAATGGCTGAAAGACTTAAATATACGACAGGACACCATCAAACTCCTAGAAGAAAACATAGGCAAAACACTCTCTGACATCAACATCATGAATATTTTCTCAGGTCAGTCTCCCAAAGCAATAGAAATAAGAGCAAAAATAAACCCATGGGACCTCATCAAACTGAAAAGCTTTTGCACAGCAAAGGAAACCAAAAAGAAAACAAAAAGACAACTTACAGAATGGGAGAAAATAGTTTCAAATGATGCAACTGACAAGGGCTTAATCTCTAGAATATACAAGCAACTTATACAACTCAACAGCAAAAAAGCCAATCAATCAATGGAAAAATGGGCAAAAGACCTGAATAGACATTTCTCCAAAGAACATATACAGATGGCCAGCAAACACATGAAAAAATGCTCAACATCGCTGATTATAAGAGAAATGCAAATCAAAACTACCATGAGATACCACCTCACACCAGTCAGAATGGCCATCATTAATAAATCCACAAATAACAAGTGCTGGAGGGGCTGTGGAGAAAAGGGAACCCTCCTGCACTGCTGGTGGGAATGTCAACTGGTACAGCCACTATGGAGAACAGTTTGGAGATACCTTATAAATCTATACATAGAACTTCCATATGACCCTGCAATCCCACTCTTGGGCATCTATCCGGACAAAGCTCTACTTAAAAGAGACACATGCACCCGCATGTTCATTGCAGCCCTATTCACAATAGCCAGGACATGGAAACAAGCCAAATGTCCATCGACAGATGATTGGATTCGGAAGAGGTGGTATATATACACAATGGAATACTACTCAGCCATAAAAAAGGATGACATCATGCCATTTGCAGCAACATGGATGGAACTAGAGAATCTCATACTGAGTGAAATGAGCCAGAAAGACAAAGACAAATACCATATGATATCACTTATAACTGGAACCTAATATCCAGCACAAATGAACATCTCCTCAGAAAAGAAAATCATGGACTTGGAGAAGAGACTTGTGGTTGCCTGATGGGAGGGGGAGGGAGTGGGAGGGATCGGGAGCTTGGGCTTATCAGACACAACCTAGAATAGATTTATAAGGAGATCCTGCTGAATAGCATTGAGAACTATGTCTAGATACTCATGTTGCAACAGAAGAAAGGGTGGGGGAAAAAACTGTAACTGCAATGTATACATCTAAGGATGACCTGACCCCCTTGCTGTACAGTGGGAAAATAATAAAAAAAAAAAAAAAGAAATTATTTCAAGTATCTTCTCTTTTCAATGGCATGAAACTAGAAATCAACCACAGGAAAAGAGAAAAAACTAACTACATGGAGACTAAACAATATGCTACTAAAGAACCAATGGGTCAATGAGGAAATCAAGAAGGAAATTAAAAAATAACTCAAGACAGGAGTTCCTATGATGGCACAGTGGAAATGAATCTGACTAGAAACTATGAGGTTGTGGGTTCGATTCCTGGCCTTGCTCAGTGGGTTAAGGATCCAGCATTGCTGTGAGCTGTGGTGTAGGTCACAGATGTGGCTTGGATCTGGCATTGCTGTAGCTCTGGCGTAGGCCAGCAGCTGTAGCTCTGATTGGACCCCTAGCCTGGGGACCTCCATATGCCGTGGGTGCAGCTCTAAAAAAAAAGACAAAAGACAAAAAAAAATAACTTAAGACAAATGATAATGAAGACACAACCACTAAAAACCTATGGGATGCCACAAAAGCAGTGCTCAGAGGGAAGTTCATAGCAACATCGGCCTTCCTCAGTAAAGAAGAAAAATCTCAAATTGACAAATTAACCTACCACCTAAAAGAATTATAAACAGAAAGAACAAACTAAACCTAAAGTCAGCAGAAAGAAGGAAATCATAAAGATTAGAGAGGAAATCGATAAAATAGAGATTCAAAAAATAATAGAAAAAATCAATAAAACCAAGAGCCGGTCCTTTGAAAGGGTAAACAAAATTGACAAACCTCTGGCCAGACTCACCAAGAAGAGGAGAGAAAAAAACCCAAATAAACATAATAAGAAATGAAAAAAGAGAAATCACAACATATACTGCAGAAATACAAAAAACCGTAAGAGAATACTATGAACAACTGTATGCCAACAAATTTGACAACATAGAAGAAATGGACAACTTTCTAGAGACTTACAGAGACTGCCAAAACTGAATCAGAAGAAATAGATCAACTGAACAGAATGATCACTAGAAATGAAATTGAATATGTCATAAAAACACTCCCTGCAAATAAAAGTCCAGGACCAGATGGCTTCACAGATGAATTCTACCAAACCTACAAAGAGGAACTTATACCCATTCTTCTTAAACTTTTCTAAAAAGTTGAAGAAGGACCACTCCCAAAAACATTCTATGACACTACCATCACCCTAATACCAAAACCAAAAAAGAAAACTATAGGCCAACACCTTTGATGAATATAGATGCAGAAATTCTCAACAAAATTTTAGCCACCTGAATCCAACAACATATAAAAAAGATCATACACCACAACCAAGTGGGATTCATCCCAGGTTCACAAGGATGGTTCAACTTACACAAATCAATCAATGTCATACACCACATTAACAAAAGAAAAGTCAGAAACCACATGATCATCTCAATAGATGCAGAAAAAGCCTTTGACAAAGTCCAACATCCATTCATGATCAAAACTCTTAACAAAGTGGGTATAGAGGGAACATACCTTAATATAATAAAAGCTATTTATGACAAACCCACAGCAAACATAATACTCAATGGAGAAAAGCTGAAAGCCTTCCCACTAAAATCTGGAACAAGACAAGGATGCCCATTCTCACTGTTTTTATTCAACATAGTATTGGAAGTCTTAGCCACAGCAATCAGACAAACAAAAGAAATAAAAGGTATCCAAATTGGAAGAGAAGAGGTAAAATTGTCACTGTATGCAGATGGCATGATGCTATATATAGAAAACCCTAAGGACTCAACCCCAAAACTACTTGAACTGATCAACAAATTCAGCAAAGTAGCAGGATATAAGGTTAACTTTCAGAAATAAGTCACGTTTCTGTATACCAACAATGAAATATTAGAAAAGGAACACAAAAATACAATACCTTTTAACATTGCACCCCCAAAAATCAAATACCTGGGAATAAACCTGACCAAGGAGGTGAAAGACTTTTATGCTAAGAACTATAAACATTAGTCAAGGAAATTAAAGAGGATGTAAAGAAATGGAAAGATATTCCATGTTCCTGGATTGGAAAAATTAATATTGTAAAAATGGCTATACTACCCAAAGCAATCTACAGATTCAATGCAATCCCTATCAAATTACTGTGACATTTTTCACAGAACTAGACCAAACAATTCAAAAAATTATATGGAACCACGAAAGACCCAGAATTGCCAAAGCAAATCTGAGGGACAAAAACCAAGCAGGAGGTATAACTCTCCCAGACTTCAGGCAATATTACAAAGCCACAGTAATCAAGATGTGTGGTACTGGTACCAAAACAGATATGCAGACCAATGGAACAGAATAAAGAACCCAGAAATAAATCCAGACACCTACAGCCAATTAGCCTTCGACAAAGGAGGCAAGAACATAAAATGGGGAAAAGACAGTCTTTTCAGCAAGTGTTGCTGGGAAAACTGGACAGCCGCTTGTAAATCAATGAAACTGGAACACACCCTCATACCATGCACAAAAATAAACAAAATGGCTGAAAGACTTAAATGTAAGACAAGACACCATCAAACTCCTAGAAGAGAACATAGGCAAAACATTCTCTGATATCAACCTTACAAATGTTTTCCTCAGGTCACTCTCCCAACGCAACAGAAATAAAAGCAAAAATAAACCAATGGGACCTAATCAAACTGACAAGCTTTTGCACAGCAAAGGAAACCATAAAAAAAGACAACTTACAGAATGGGAGAAAATAGTTTCAAACAATTCAACTGACAAGGGCTTAATCTCTAAAATATACAAACAACTTCTACAACTCAATAGCAAAAAAAAAAAAAAAAAAAAAAAAAGCCAACAACCCAATGGAAAAATGGGCAAAAGACCTGAACAGACATTTCTCCAAAGATATACAGATAGTCAACAAGCAATGAAAAAACTCTCAACATCACTGATTATTAGAGAAATGCAAATCAAAACTACCATGAGGTACCACCTCACACTAGTCAGAATGGCTATCATTAATAAGTCCACAAGTAACAAATGCTGGAGGGGGTGTGAAGAGAAGGGAACTCTCCTGCACTGTTGGTGGGAATGTAAATTGGTACAACCACTATGGAAAACAGTATGGAGGTACCTTAGAAAACTATACATAGAACAACCATATACCCAGCCATCCCACTCTTGGGCATATGTCCAGACAAAACTTTCCTTGAAAAAGACACATGCACCCACATGTTCAGTGCATCATTCTTCAAAACAGCCAAGACATGGAAACAACCCAAATGTCCATCCACAGACGATTGGATTAGGAAGATGTGGTATATATATACAATAGAATAAAAAAGAACAAAATAATGCCATTTGCAGCAACATGGATGGAACTAGAGACTCTCATACTGAGTGAAGTCAGAAAGAGAAAGACAGACACCATATGATATCACTTATATCTGGGATCTAATATTCGGCACAAATGAACTTTTCCACAGAAGAGAAAATCATGGACTTGGAGAATAGACTTGTGGTTGCCAAGGGGGAGGGGAGGGAGTGTTATGCAGTGGGAGTCTGGGGTTAATAGATGCAGACCGTTGCCTTTGAAATGGATTAGCAATGAGATCCTGCTGTGTAGCACTGGGAACTATGTCTAGTCACTTATGATGGAGCATGAATATGTGAGAAAAAAGAACGTATATGTGTATGTGTAACTGGGTCACATTGCTGTATAGTAGAAAACTGACAGAACACTGTCAATTGGCTATAATGGAAGAAATAAAAATCATTTTTTAAAAAAAAGTACATTCCTTTTATTGCTTTGTAGTATTCCATTGCATGAATATACCACAATTTATTTAATCCATCCTCCTATTGATGGTCACTAGGGTTGTTTCAAATCTTTAGCTCTTATAGAGCTTTCTTGAACATTTTTATAATATGGTAAACAGATACACTCATTTCACCTGAGTATATATCTAGGAATAAGACTGATGGGTCATTTCTGGGATAGAAGCATGTTTGGTTTTAGTAAATAGTGCCAAACAGTTTTCCAAAGTACCAATTTACATTTCTACCAACAATGTATCAGAGCTCCAGTTGCTTCCCATCCTCACTCACACTTCGTATATTAATTTCAGCCATTTCAGTGAGTGTTCAGTGATTGCTCATTGTGGTCTTAATTTGCATTCTCTGATGTAATGATGTTCAGCATTTTTTCCTTTACCTTTTAAACATTTGTGTATACTTTTTTGTGAAGTTCCTGGTCAATTCTTTTGCCCATTTTTTATTGGGTTGTCTTTTTTTTTGAGCTTTAAGAATTCTTTACATATTCTTGAATTTGTCAAGCTTACTAATGACATATCTTCTTCCTGTCTATGGCTTATCTTTTTATCTTAATGATAACTAAAGTTCTTAATTGTAATGAAGATCACTTTATCAATATTTTCTTTTATGGTCGGTAATTTTTTGCATCTCCAAGTTCATGAAGCTATTCTCCTATTCTTTTTAGAAAACTTTGTACCTTTTACTATGATCCACCTCAAATCAATATTTCTGTATGGTGTGAAGGGAGGAATCAAAGTTTATTTTTTTACATATGATTTTGTAATTGTACCAGTACCATTTATTGTGGGAAAAAAACTCTTTCCCCCCTTGCATAGCACTGGGAATACTTTTGTCATAAGTAAAAGGAGCATGTGTGAGTCTACTTCTGGATTCTATTTTGGACTCTCTATTCTATGGTGTAAGTCCTCAAACTTTACTCTTTTCCAAGATTGTCCTTTGCATCTTTATAAAAATTTTAATATCATCCTGTCAATTTCCAGAAGTAAATCAGTTGGATTGAATTGAATCTATAGATCAAACTGGTAAAATTGATGTCTTAACAATATTGAGTTTTCCAGACCATGAACACACACTTGATTCATTTAGGCTTTTAAATTTTCTCTCAGCAATGTTTCAGTGTTTTGTAGTTTTCAGTGTAGAGGTCTTTTGCATCTTTTATTAGATCGATTACCAGGCATTTGATGGATTTCGATGCTATTAAAAATGAATCTGTAAAAAGTCATTTTCCAATTGTTTCCTGATATTACACAGAAATACAATTAATCTTTGTGTACTGACCTATATACATCAACCATACCAAGTTCATTTATTTCTAAAACTTTATTTAAAATAAAACAAATATCAAAAACAATTTCACATGTGTGTGCATGTGTGTGTATACTTTTTTTTAAATGCTGAATTCTTGGGATAAATCTTAATTATGGTGTATTATCATTTTAATATATTGATGAATTCAATTTCTAAAATTTTGCTTAAGATTTTTGCATCTATCATTTAAAATACCGACCTGTACTTTTCTTGAAATATCCTTGGTCACGTTTTGTCATTGGAGTCATTCTGGCCTCATAAAATCAATGTGTTACCTCTTTATTTTCTATAAGAGATATTTTTACAGGTTTGCTATTGATTTTTTTTCCTTATATGTTTGCAAGAATTTATATCAGTGAAGCCATTTCCTTTTTGCGGGAAGATATTTAAGGTTAAACTTCTTTAACAGGTATAGGATTATTAAAATAGTGTAGGACTATTAAATTCTCTTTGGGCCAATGGTCATAGGTATGTCTTTCAAAAATTTTGTTCATTTTGTCAAAAATTTCAAATTTATTGGCATCAGGTTAGTTGCAATGTCCTCTTATTATCTTATTAATGTCTTAAAGATTTGTAAGGATGTCTACTTTTGAATTACTGGAATTAGGAATTTGTGTTTTCTTTTTATTTTTGATCTATCTTGCTTGGCATTTAGCAACTGTAGTAATCTTCCAAAGAATCGACTGTTGACTTTGCTGATTTTCTCTATTGTATGTCTGTTTCCTACTTCATTGTTTTCTGCTCTTATATTTGTAGTGCTCTTCCTTCTACTTTCTTCTCCTTTAATTTGCTGTTCTTTCTCCAGATTCAAGTTTGATGCTTACATCATTGATTTTCAACCCTTCATATTTTCTAATATGTGCGTTTAACGCTATGTTTCCCCTTATTTTAGGTGTATCTCACAAGGTTTGCTGTTATATTTCCCCCTTTTGTTAATTTCAATATATTCCATTTTTCATTTTGATTTCTTCTTTAGCCAATGGGTTATTTCAAGTGTTTATCTTAGGTTTTCAACAATGGTTTTTTTTTTTAAAAATGATCTTTCTGTTGTTGATTTCTAATTTAATTCTACTTTGTTCAGAGAACATTCTTTGTATGATTTCAAGAAATGGGTCAAGGCTTGCTTTTTTGGCCCAATATATGTTCTACTTTGGTAAATGTTACAAGTGTACCTGAAAAAAAATGTATTCTATACCTTATAGGTATATTTTTCTCTCTATATGTCAACTAAAGGTGGAGAAACCTTCTAGAACTCAATAATGAATGTTTATACATGAGCTGTGGTACACACCTTATTCTGATGGGGAGTCACTGTGTCAAGATAATTGTACAAGAAGATATCCAGACTCATATCTGTACTTTTATAAAAGAAACTACAACGTACAAAAGTAAGCATGTTAGCTATACACAAAAATAAACTCCAAATGGATTAAAGACTTAGATATAAGACCAGACACTATAAAACTCTTAGAGGAAAACATAGGCCAAACACTCTCTGACATAAACCACAACAACATCTTCTCAGATCCACCTCTCAGAGTATTGATGACAAAAACAAAAATAAACAAATGGGACCTAATCAAACTGAAAAGTTTCTGCACAGCAAAGGAAACCTTAAACAAAACGAAAAGACAACCCACAGAATGGGAGAACATCTTTGCAAGTGATTCAACTGACAAGGGATTAATCTCCAAAATTTATAAACACCTTCTACAGCTCCATACCAAAAAAACAAACAACCCCATCAAAACATGGGCAGAAGATCTAAACAGACAGTTCTCCAAAGAAGACGTACAGATGGCCAAAAAACACATGAAAAGATGTTCAACATCACTCATTATTAGAGAGATGCAAATCAAAACCACGATGAGGTACCACCTTACACCAGCCAGAATGGCCATCATCCAAAAGTCTACAAACAAGAAGTGCTGGAGAGGGTGTGGAGAAAAAGGAACCCTAGTACACTGTTGGTGGGAATGTAAATTGGTGCAACCACTGTGGAAAACAGTATGGAGATGCCTCAGAAAACTAAATATAGAACTATCATTTGATCCAGCCATCCCACTCCTGGGCATCTATCCAGAGAAAACCATGACTTGCAAAGACACATGTACTCCAATGTTCATTGCAGCACTCTTTGCAATAGCCAAGACATGGAAACAACCTAAATGTCCATCAACAGAGGAGTGGATCAAGAAGATGTGGTACATATACACAATGGGATATTACTCAACCATTAAAAGGAATGAAATACTGGCATTTTTAGCAACATGGATGAACCTAGAAACTATCATGCTAAGTGAAGTCAGCCATACAATGAGACACCAACATCCAATGCTTCTGCTGACATGTGGAATCTGAAAAAAGGACAGACGGAACTTCTTTGTAGAACAGATGCTGACTCACAGACGTTGAAAAACTTATGGTCTCTGGAGGAGACAGTTTGGGGGTGGGGGGATGTGCTTGGGCTGTGGGATGGAAATCCTGTGAAAATGGATTGTTATGATCATTATACAACTACAGATGTGATAAATTCATTTGAGTAATAAAAAAATAAAAATAAAAAAAAGCAAAGAGTATGTAAGATGTACCACCCCTCCAAACAACAACAACAACAACAAAAAGATGTGGTACATATACACAATGGAATATTACTCAGCCATTAAAGGGAACGAAATACTGGTATTTTTAGCAACATGGATGGACCTAGAGATTATCATGCTAAGTGGAGTCAGTCAGACAATGAGACACCAACATCAAATGCTTTCACTGACATGTGGAATCTGAAAAAAGGACATGATGAACTTTATTGCAGAACAGATACTGACTCACAGACTTTGAAAAACTTATGGTTTCCAAAGGAGACAGTTCTGGGGGTGGGGGGAATGCACTGGGGTTGTGGGATGGAAATCCTATAAAACTGGATTGTGGTGATCATTGTAAAACTATAAATGTAATAAATTCATTGAGTATTAAATAAAATAAAATAAAATTTTTAAAGTGAAAAAAAAGTAAGCATGTTAGGAACAGGGAGACTTGAATGACATTCTTAATTAGGTCAGGCACTTGGGAAAAGGAACAGTAAATATAAGTATAAATATCTGGGAACTATAACAAACCTGTCTTCTAAACCTGTGATCCTCTACTAAATTTATTTACTGACTCCTTAGCCCTGTAATCAAAGTTCCTACTCAGTGTCATTAGGGCTTTGGTTTGTATTTTTAGGGTAAGCTTGTACTGCCTATGAGGCATAACTGAAGTGAAATTCTGCCAAAAGTGAAGGTTTTTAGGAGCAACTTCTATCACAGATACTGGGTATCTCCAGATAATTTTTTAATTTCTCTTGGGGGAAAAATCCTAATTTGAGGTTCTTCTCTTCCTGTGGCCTAAGTCCTGGCCCCAAATGTACACTAGAAAATCCATTCAAGCTTTGTCATTTTATTACGTGCCTGTGGATCAGGTCCAACTGTTTTTTCTCTTGGATAATTTCAAAACTATCATCTCTGAGAATTTCTTATCCATTAAGAACTAATCCCTGAGCCAAAACCAACCAATGATTGATTGCTAGTTGTTAAGCCAATGGAGGCACCAAGCAAAGGCTACTTGCTGAAAGAATAAGCATTTAATCCTCTTGTTTAGGTGTTTACAACACAACAGATAAAAATTATTTCTAATTCCAACATGAGCCTTGATAAATGGTTGATTTTATTTACTGTATTTAGACAAATACAAATGACCATTCTAGTTCTGGACTGAGGAGATCATAACATACAAATATATATTATATAAAGCCATAGACAATCCTCTGCCCTGCCAGCTGAACTGCCTTATTGCTGGTAGAAGACCCTTGCTGGATTTTGTTTCAAAGCTCTCAGGAGGTGTGCCTTAACCACTACACTTTTTGATGATGGCATTTTATGAATATTTTATACCAAGGCCAAAATTACAGTACTGGAGGTAAGTGAAATTCTCTTCCTTGCAATGACTTATAAAACAACTAAAGGTTTTTCTCTATTTTTTTTTGTCTTTTGTCTTTTTAGGGCCACACCGGCGGCATATGGAGGTTCCCAGGCTAGAGGTCTAAACAGAGCTGTAGCTGCCAGCCTAAGCCACAGCCATAGCAACACCAGATCCAAGCCGCGTCTGCAACCTACACCACAGCTCGTGGCAATGCCAGATCCTTAACCCCCTGAGCAAGGCCAGGGATTGAACCCTCAACCTCATGGTTCCTAGTTGGATTCGTTTCCGCTGAACCACGATGGGAACTCCCTCTATGTTTCTGAGATAAAAAATTTTAGTCATAGGACAAAATAAATATCTTTTAAGAAATCTAATCACTAAGATTACTTTTAGCCCTAACATTTGATGATGCTTCATGTAGAGAGGTACTCCCTAGGATGTTCCTAAAAACATCCAAATAGTATATTCTTTTTTTTTTTTTTTGTTCTTTTTGCCTTTTCTTGGGCCGATCCCGCGGCATATGGAGGTTCCCAGGCTAGGGGTCAAATTGGAGCTGTAGCCACTGGCCTACGCCAGAGCCACAGCAATGCGGGATCCGAGCTGCGTCTGCAACCTACACCACAGCTCACAGCAATGCCGGATCCTTAACCCACTGAGCGAGGCCAGGGATCGAACCCACAACCTCATGGTTCCTAGTCGGAGTCGTTAACCACTGAGCCACGATGGGAACTCCCAAATGTTATATTCTTAAATAGAGATCTGCAAAAGGAGCCAGAAAGATAGATTCAGAAGGTGCTGTGTTCCCTTGTGTTAGAAAGGTTTGGAGTTTCTTAAAATGAAAAGTAGTCATAGTTGGTACAACCCCTACTTCCTTTTAAATCTTCTTTTTCTGGAAACCTGACCTGCCTTTCTCTGCCCTATATTTATATTCCAAGTTGAATCTTTATTAAGGGATTTTTCTAAATGTTTCTCTCCCAAAGTATAAGCTGAAAATAACTGAAATTGTAAGCTCTCCCAGGGATCTTTGCAAAGAGGGCTCTCAAAGAGCAAAGTCCTCTAACAGTCTAACAAATGACTTTCTAATGACAGAATTTATGGCTCCATAGCAATATTTCATTTAGTAAATATTTCTAAATCCCTAGTATATGCCAGATAGTTTTAGTAGGTAGGGATAAAGAATGAACAAGACATAACTTTTTTGCCTGCATGGAATTTAGATTCTAGTTGGGAATAAAACTGATATACAATATATAATATAATATCAAGTAGTGATGTGTGTTATAAAGAAAAACTATAGGTTAAGGGAGTATATAGTGATAAAAGCTGATATTTTAGAAAGGGTGTGGTCAGGAAAGACCTCTATGAAGGAGGTGACATTTGAACAGAGGGTATGGGGGAGCAAGCCACATGAATACCCAGGAGACGTGTTCTAGGTAAAGTGAATAGCAAATACAAAAGCCCAGAGGAAAGAAAGTATAAGGTATTACTAAGATAGAGTAGAGCTAAGAGTTCCCGCTGTGATGCAGTGGAAATGAATCCGACTAGGAACCATGAGGTTGCAGGTTCAGTCCCTGCCCTTGCTCAGTGGGTTAACGATCCGGCGTTGCCGTGAGCTGTGGTGTAGGTTGCAGACACGGCTTGGATCTGGCATTGCTGTGGCTCTGATGTAGGCCTGCGACTACAGCTCTGATTGGACCCCTAGCCTGGAAAGTTGCATATGCCGCTAGTGTGGCCCTAAAAAGCAAAAAAAAAAAAAAAAAAAAAAAAAGATACAGTAGAGCTAGAAGTGAGCTGAAGCAGAGTAATGGGAGATTAGGTCAGAGAGGAAACCAGGGGCCAGATAATCTATGGCCTTGTAGATCATGGTAAGAACTTTGGATTTTATTTAAGTCCAAGTAAATGGGAGGTTGAAGAGGACTAACATGATCTGACTTATAATACTTTGGCTGCTGTGTGGCTATTGGATTTATAGAGGAGCTGCAGATGCAGAGGAAAGCTGGGAAGCTATTACAGTGGTCCAGGTGAGAAATGAGGTAGCTTGGTCTAAGGTGATACTATTGGCCTGATTTATTGTTGAGAAGAGGCACACCACAAATCACACTCCTTTCAGCCTCACCTCCCACTATATAACCTTTGAATAAGAGACATTTCTAAAACTAACAATGCTCTCTTCTACTTCTGGCTTTTGTTTATTCAGTTTCCACAGCATTTAATGCCTTCTATTTTCTTCTCCAAACATTAAAATCTTACTCATTCTTCAGGAGTAAGTTCAACTATTACCTTTTGGAGTGGATCATTTCTTCTGTGGTCCCACACACTCTATATTTCTATTAGTGAAGTTATTTCATCTAGCCTTGTATATTTTTAACAGATTATGTTTCTCATCTCCTTTCTTCACTGTAAATTTAAGGTTAGATATGGTAACACATTTTCTTATGTTTCTACAATATCTAGTAGCCCCTAGGAATTTAATAAAGTCTTTGTAAATGAATGTAGTAAGCTTCTTGCCTTAGGTCACTAATATAATGGCCCATTTAATCCTTTGGTAAAAGACAGTTCCCATAGCACTAAGATTTCAGTCACTGTTTATACAGTTCTTAATTAACTTTAATTTGGAATAGATTTTTAAAAGGTTGGCATTTTCCAATTTCCCCCCAGGAGCTTATGATTCACCAACTTTGCACTTTCTCTTAATTTGTCTATTTACAGTTGGTAGCTTAATGATTTATTTACATTACTCATATGCTGGGCTCATAATTTTAGGCATTATTTCATTGGAAATAACCAATCTTAAGAAATATAAACCTTTAATAAGTCAAATTCATTTTTCTAAATGTATTTCAATTTTTATTATTAAGCACTTACATATTCATTGAAAAATTCAAACTATGAAAAAGTGAAATAAAAAGTAAAAGTCTCCCAAATTCACTAAATCCTTTTCCAAGAGGCACCAAATGTTAATTTTGGTGTGTATCCTTCCAAGACTTTATATATGATATGTTCATTCACATGTATGCATGCTTATAGTCAGTCCTCCCTATTAGCAGATTCATACCTGCAGATTCAACTAATCGTGGATCAAAAATATTAAAAACAAAAATTCCAGAAAGTTCCAAAAGGCAAAACTTCAAGTTTGCTAAGTACTGGCAACTATTCACGTAGCATTTACATTGTATTTACAGCTATTTATATAGCATTTACTTTTTATTAGGTATTATAAGTAATCTAGAGATGATTAAAGTACATAAGAGACTATATGTAGGTTACATGCAAATATTGAGCCATTTTATACGAAGGACTTTAGCATCTGGCGGTTTTGGTATCCATGGGTGGGGATGGAGGGCTGGAATCAAATCTCCCATAGATACTGAGGGACAACTGTGTGTGTGTGTGTATTCCTTTTTTTTTTTTTTTTTTTTCGGCTATGCCCACAGCATATGAAAGTTCTCAGGCCAGGGATCGAACCCATGCCACAGCAGTGACCCAAGTTGCTGCAGTGACAACACCAGATCTTTAACCCACTGCACTACAGGAGAACTCCTGTATGTGTATTATTTTGTCTATTGATGCAATACCAAATATCAAGATTTGCCATTGGTACAACCACTATGGAAAACAGTATGGAGGTTCCTCAGAAAACTAAATATAGAACTACCATATTATCCAGCAAATCCCACTCCTGAGCATATATCCAGACAAAACTACAATTCAAAAAGATACATGTACCCCTATGTTCACTGCAGCACTATTCATAATAGCCAAGTCATGGAAACAACCTAAATATCCATTGACAGATGAATGGATTAAGATGTGGTACATATATACAATGGAATACTACTATGCCACAAAAAGAACAAAATAATGCCATTTGCAGCAACATGGATACAACTAGAGATTATCATACTAAGTGAAGTAAGTGAGAAAGAGAAAGATAAATACCATATGATATTACTTATGTAGAATCTAAAATATGGCACAAATGAACTTATCCATTAAACAGAAACAGGGAGTTCCCGTCGTGGCGCAGTGGTTAACGAATCCGACTAGGAACCATGAGGTTGCGGGTTCGGTCCCTGCCCTTGCTCAGTGGGTTAACGATCCAGCGTTGCCGTGAGCTGTGGTGTAGGTTGCAGACGCGGCTCGGATCCCGCGTTGCTGTGGCTCTGGCGTAGGCCAGTGGCTACAGCTCCGATTCAACCCCTAGCCTGGGAACCTCCATATGCCGCTTGAGCGGCCCAAGAAATAGCAACAACAACAACAACAAAAAGACAAAAAAATAAAATAAAATAAAACAGAAACAGAGCCACGGACATAAAGAACAGACTTGTGGTTTCCAAGGGGGAGGGAGAGGGAATGGGATGGATGGGAGTTTGGGGTTGGTAGATGCCAACTATTACATTTAGAATAGATAAGCAATGAGGTCCTATTATATATAGCATAGTAAGTTATATCCAGTCTCTTGGGATAGACCATTATGGAAGATAATATAATAAAGGGAATGTATATATATATATGTACGATTGGGTGACTTTGCTGTATAGCAGAAATTGGCACAACATTGTAAATCAAACAATCTATAATTTAATAAAAATAATGAATAAATAAAAGGAAATACTGCTGGGGCAAATGGATTTCCATACACAAAAGAATGAAGCTGGCTGCCTACCTCACATCATATACCGAATTAACTCAAAATGGACCAATGATCTAAATGTAATGCCTAAAACTATAATGATCTTTGAAGAAAATATAGGGGCAAATTTCATGACCTTGGCTTTGGCAATGAATTCTTAAATATGACACTAAAATCATGAGCAACAAAAGAAAAAGTAGATAAAATGGACTTATCAAAATTAAAATCTTCTGTGCATCAAAGGGTATTATCAAGAAAGTTAAAAGACAACATACACAATAGTATAAAATATTTGCAAATGCTATCTGATAAGGGCTTTGTGAGATAATAACAAAATTTTATATATATGTATATATGTATGTATATATAGGTCTCTGACTCATATACTCTTATATTGGTACAGAGCTCCTAAAACCATAATTTCCTAAGTGATAAGAACACTACAAGTGTCTCTTGTTCTAATATTGGTCTTTGATCTTTGTTCCTGACACAGAGTTCCTGCAACCCTTTGTAATTTCCTTGGCAATAGGAATATCTTTTGTTCTTGTAAGGTGACTCTGGGTGGGCTCCTGCATGAGGGCTAGTAACTGGAAAGACTAGATTAGAAGTTTGGGATTTTCGGCCCCATCCCCTATTCTCTTAAGAAGAGATAAGAGCTGAAAATGGAGTTAATGATTAGTCATGCTTACATTATGAGCCTCCATAAAAATCCCCAAAGGGAAATTTTATTGTGATTATTCATTTGGACTATCATTGATTATGTTCTGTTTTCCAAATTTATAAGAAAATCCTTTTTCTTTGTAAGTTATTTGTAACTCAAAACAATTTAGTAGATGTTACTTCTGTAAGCTAAATTAAAATATTTTAAAATGATTCTCACTCACCTCCTCCCCATCCAACCCATCCCTTATGAATTCAGGAACTTTTCCTAAGTCTCCCTATTTTTTATGGCAATATAGTTATTTGCATTGGTTCTATAAAAATCTTCCACTTTTTAAACCAGGATATAAATGGACTCACTATGCAACAAAGGTCTTAAATGAACTATCTGGATTCAAAAATGATAGCCACTTAATCAGGTATGATAAGATACTTTTAAGGAATAAACTTGATCTTACCTCAACTTATGGAGCAAAGGCCTAAAAGCCCTCTCAGGGAACTGTTCTAGTATCTGGCTTACAGAAGGTGTTCTCAGTCTAAATGCAATAGGAAGTTCACTTTCTATAAAGCCAGGAACCTTACTTAGTAAATCTGAAGGACCTTGAGAAAAATGACTTCCATCAAATAAATTTATAAGTACTACAGGTGAAATCTGGGAGAGAGTTTCTTGGCCTTTGTATCCTAGCTTTGAAATAGCAAAGGATGACATACCCATGCACATCACACATATCAACTCACAGTTCTGCATATACTTGTAAATTCATTTCCTAATTGCCTGTGTATGTGTTTTACTCATATTTTGAACTAGTTGTAACATCTTACTGGTTCCTTTATTAATTAATGATTTAAATAAAACCTTTCACATATGTTCAAAAAGTGAAAATGGAAATTAAAACTCTAAAATGAGAGAATGCCAGATTTGGAAGACAAGCAAAGGTGATCCAAAAGATACAGAGAGGAATGCATGCATATGGAAGTTTCTGGGCTAGGAGCTGAATTAGAGCTGCAGCTGCAGGCCTAGGCCACAGCCAAGGCAACACTGCATCTGAGCCACATCTGCAACATACACCACAACCTGCAGCAATGCAGAATCCTTAACCCACTGAGTGAGGCCAGGGATTGAACCTGTATTTTCATGGACACTATGTTGGGTTCTTGACATGCTGAGCACAATGGAAACTCCTAAAATCCATTTTCTTTCTTTGTTTCTTGCTTTTTTTGTTTTTTAGGCCACACCTGTGGCATATGGAAGTTCCCAGGCTAGGGGTTGAATTGGAGCTACAGCTGCCAGCCTACACCATAGCCACAGCAATGCCGGATCCTTAACACACTGAGTGAGGCCAGGGATTGAACCTGCAACCTCATGGTTCCTAGTCAGATTCGTTTCTGCTGTGCCACAATGGGAACTCCACTAAAACCCATTTTCAGTAACACTTTATAATTCATCATCTTTGGAGCTATACCCAATGGTCTATTTTTGGTATATAATTCTTTTTATGTATTGCTGGATTTTTTTTTCCAGTTTCACTGAGATATATTTGATAGATAACATTATGTAAGTTTACGGTGTGTAATGTCATAGCTTGATACATGTACATATTGTTAAATGATTACCACAATATAGTCAACATATCCATCACCTCACATAGTTATCATTTTTTGTATGTGTGGTAAGAACATTTAAGGTTTACCCTTTTGGAAATGTTCAATTATACAATCTAGTATTGTTATCTATAGTCACCATGGTGTACTTTAGGTCCTCCAGAATGTATTCATCCTATAACCAGAACTTTGTACC
This sequence comes from Sus scrofa, assembly GCF_054392235.1. Taxonomy (NCBI): domain Eukaryota; kingdom Metazoa; phylum Chordata; class Mammalia; order Artiodactyla; family Suidae; genus Sus; species Sus scrofa. Next base: position 66,641,943 of record NC_139401.1, read on the forward strand.
CTTTGACCACCATCACCTATTCCCCCATGCTACAGCCCCTGGCAACCAACAATCTACTTTATTTCTATAAGATTTTTTTTTTAAGATTCCACATATAAGTTGGATCATATGGTATTTATCTTTCTCTGTCTTACTTCACTTAGCATAATGTCCTCTAGGTATTCATCCATATTGTTGCAAATGGCAGGATTTCTTTCTTTTTTAAGGATGAATATTCCATTGCGTGTGTGTGTGTGTGTGTGCGCGCGTGCGCGCACGCGCATGTGTATTTGTGTGTATCACATTTTCTTTATCCATTCATCGTTCAATAGGAACTTAGACTATTTCCATGTCTGGACTATTGTGAATAATGCTGCAATGAACATGGGGGTGCAGATATCTCTTTGTCATAGTGATTTCATTTCCTTTAGATACATACCTAGAAATGGGACTTCTGGATCATATGGTGGTTCCATTTTTAATTTTTTGAGAAACCTCCATATTGTTTTCCATAGTGGGCTATATCAATTTACATTCCCAACAACAGTGCACAAGCATTCCCTTTTCTCCACATCCTCCCTAGCACTTGTCACCTCTTGCCTTTTTGATAATAGCCATTCTTTTAAAGTAGTTTTAGGTTCACAGCAAAATTGAGTGGAATGTTCAGAACATTCCTATATACACCCTATCCCCCACTACGACAACCTTCCCCACTACTAATATCCTGTAGCATAGTAGTACATTTCTTACAATCAATGAATCTATAGTGACATTATTTTCACCCAAATTCCATGGGTTACATTAGAGTTCACTTGTGGTGTTGTACCTTCTATGGATTTTGACAAATGTATAATAACATGTCTACACCACTGTAGTATCATACAGAATAGTTTCACTACCCTAAGAGTTTTCTGTGTTCCATATATCCATTCCTTCTTCCACGATGCCCCCTTAGCAATCTTTTACTATCTCCATAGTTTTGTTTTTTCTGGAATTTCATATAGTTTGAACCACATAGTATGCAGCCTTTTCAGATTGGTTTTTTATCAGTAATATGCATTTAAGTTTCTTCATGCCTTTTCATGATTTAATAGCTCATTTCTTCTTATCTCTGAATAATATTTCATTGTTTAAACATTCCATAGTTTATCCATTCATCCACTGAAGGACATCTTGGTTGCTTCCAAGTTTTAGCAATTATGAAAAGCTGCTATAAATATCCATGTGCAAGTCTTTCCATGGACCTAAGTTTTCAACTTATTTGTGTAAATACCAGGGAACACAGTTGCTGGACTGTATAGTAAGAGTATGTTTAGTTTTATAAGAAATTAATAAAGTGGCTATATTATTTTGCATTCCTGTCAGCAATGAATGAGAATTCCTGTTGCTCCACATACTCACCAGCATTTGGTCTTGTCAGCATTTAGAATTTTTGTCATTCTAATAGGTTTGTAGTAGTATCTTGTTGTTTAAACTTACAAATCTCTGATAACATAGAAAGACAGACAGATTGATAGTCTAGTAGCTGTTCCTAGAAAGAAGAAATTGATTTTTCGGTAGACAGCTAGCATTGTGACACACTTTCAAAATAAAAGGCTCAACATCACTGATTATTAGAGAAATACAAACCAAAACTACAGTGAGGTACCACCTCACGCCAGTCAGAATGGCCATCATTAACAAGTCCACAAATAACAAATGCTGGAGAGGATGTGGAGAAAAGGGAACCCTCCTGCACTGTCGGTGGGAATGTAAATTGGTACAGCCACTATGGAAAACAGTATGGAGGTATCGCAGAAAACTATACATAGAACTACCATATGACCCAGCAATCCCACTCTTGGGCATATATCTGGACAAAACTTTCCTTGAAAAGATACATGCACCTGTATGTTCATTGTAGCACTATTCACAATAGTGAATACATAGAAACAACCTACATGTCCATCGACAGATGAATGGATTAAGAAGATGTGGTATATATACACTATGGAATACTACTCAGCCATAAAGAAGAACAAAATAATGCCATTTGCACCAACCTGGATGGAACTAGAGACTCTCATACTAAGTGAAGTAAGTCAGAAAGAGAAAGACAAATACCATATGATATCACTTATATCTGGAATCTAATATACAGCACAAATGAACCTTTCCACAGACGTGGACTTGGAGAACAGACCTGTGGTTGCCAAGGGGAAGGGGAAGAAGTGGGATGGACTGGGAATCTGGGGTTCATAGATGCAAACTATTGCATTTGGAGTGGATAAGCAATGAGATCCTGCTGTATAGCACAGGGAAGTATATCTAGTCACTTGTGATGGAACATGATGGAGGATAATATGAGAAAAAGAATATATATATATATATATATATATGAAAAAATAAAAATCTTTAAAAAAATAAAAAATAAAGGTAATGATGGAACCAAAACAAAAAGGCACTGAAAGTATTAATTTCACTCTGAGCACTCTTTAGCACTTTAGATTCTGTTATGAGGTATTTTCATTATCATTCTTTTCTCTTTTTTTTTTTTTGGTATTTTTAGGGCCACACCCATGGCATATGGAGGTTCCCAGGCTAGGGGTTGAATCAGAGCTGTAACCACTGGCCTACACCACAGCCACAGCAACACAGTATCTGAGCCATGTCTGCGACCTACACCACAGTTCATGACAATGCCTGATCCTTAACCCACTCACCGAGGCCAGGGATTGAACCTGTGTCCTCATGGATACTAGTCAGATTCGTTTCCACTGAGCCACGATGGGAACTCACACTATCATTATTTTCTAGATATTCTATAGTTACTATTTTTTAAAATGTCCAAGTGGTCAAGGGTTATCTTTCCCGATTCCATTATTAATTTCTGCATTGTGATCAGATAATGTTGTCAATTTTACTTCTATGTCTTGGAATTTGTTCAAGTTTTTCTTGTGATCTATTTTGCAAATGTTCAAAGGGCACATGAAGAAGAAATGAGTTCTCTATTCTCAGGCTATAAAGGATATTTTCAGGCTATAGAGTATATTTCTATTAACTCTTCCATACTAAGTATGTTATTTAGGTATTCTCTGTCCTTTTCTTTTGTTGTTTTTATTATTTTAAATGCCTGTCATAGATTGAGGGCAGTGAATAAAATTTTATGTGTTTATGTTCTCCCTTAAAATTTCTATAGTTTGATATCAAAGTCTATAAAAATATTATACATACACATACAAAACGATACACTGATTATTTCTAAATTTTAGGAAACTGAATTCATTAACATTTTTAAAATAGTAATACACCATGACTAAACAGGGTTTATTCCAGAAATGCAACAATGACTCAAGTTTAGGAAATCTATTATTATAAATCAATATATTAATACTTCAAAAGAGAAATACTTCTATGATTATAGAAGCTGAAAAGGCATGTAATTCAATTCAATATCTATTGATTTTTTAAAAAATTCTAAAGCAGGAACAGATGGACAGAATATAAAAAAAGCCTATCTAAACCTAAAAGCTAATACCATGATAGCATGCTACTGTATAACCTCAAAAAGTTTACTACTGTTTTGATTATTTCATAACAAAATGTTAGCAGTATCCAATATTGCGATTGTACCTTGGAAGAATCTGTACCCTACATTTAGTCAAAGTTAAAACTTGATTAAATTAAATATTAAGTCTAGTGAACTAAAAGCAATAATGTCATATTGAGCAATGATGGCCCCATCTTTATATTCAACGCTTAAATAAAAAGCAAGATTAAAAATATTCTCACTCCATGTCAAAGTATTAAAACTAGTTCTTAAAGAATCATTTGATTGGTTATCAAGTATTTCAGTGGCACAATTTCTGGTGATAAAAGACTAGGTTATTAAGATTTGAAACCCCTTTTATAACTGTGTTACCAAACTCCCAGCTCACTATATACCTGTTTCTTTCAGGAGATTCCAGACATCTCTGCATTTATGGATCTGCTCAAGTGCACGACTCAGGAACTTGGTCTATTTGGTAAGAAAGCAATGAGGAAATGAGTCTCAACCAAGCAGAACTTTAAGCAAATAAAAATAATCTCACATCATTTTAATTAAAAACAATTCAAATGAAACTATAGAAAAATGAAAGTATAAACTGAATATTTTGGAATTTATATATAAATATTAGCTGCTATTTTTATGTTTCTTTAATGTTCCAGGAAAATGAGGATTAAATAGAAAACCTGAAGTATTATCAAATAATCTAGGACAAAAGAGAAGCACTTCCAGAATGGTGGTATGAAAAGTTCTTCTCCTGGGCAAAACAACCATAACTGGTGAGAAGTATAAAACACAATTATGTAAAGTCTCAGGAAATTGTCCTAAAGGCATTGAGCATGTGGAGAAACATCTATTCTAGGAAATCTACTAAGTCTCAGTAAGAACACTGAGTACCTGTGGCAGTTGAGCCATGATCTGCTCACCGCCCCCACCAGCTCAGTGTGAAATAAATATACTTTAGGTAGATGTGGCCAAGAAGATGGGGCTCACTCTACCCTCAGTTTCCGGGCTAGTGATGACCAGAAGGGGAATGGTGCCAACACTTCTCATCCCCCTCCCCAAGATCTGTATTGCAGAAGCTCTATTCTAAACAAGCACAACTGAGAAGTCTGACACTTTCTCCTCCTATCCAGTCCCCATACCAGGCACTGCAAATTGAATATACTGGGTCTCAATTGCCCTCACCTCAACTTGCTTATAGGACTATATTTAAATACAAAAAATGTGAGGATGTAGTGAGAAGATGTCAGCTGTGAAGCAGGAAGAGAGCTCTCACTAGAGAAAACACCCATTGCTGGCACCTTGATCTTGGGCTTCCAGGCCCAGAGTTATGAGAAATAAATTTCTGTTGTTTATAAGCTACCCAGTCTATTGTGTTTTGTTATAGTAGCCTGAACAGACCAAGAGAGAAAATTGGTACTGGGAGTGGGGTGCTGCTGTAACAAATACCTAAAAATATGAAATAACGGGTAGAATCTGGAGGAGTTTGGAAGTACATGCTAGAAAGTCTACATTGTCATGAATGGATTGTTAAAGGAAATTCTCTTGAGAACCAAGAAAGAGGAGAGGAGAGCTGTAGAGAAAGCCTCAATCTTCTTAGAGAATGTCTGTTTGGTTGTGAGCAGAATGTTGGTAGAAATATGGATGACAGTTGTAGTGTCATCACATCTGATGACACTCAGATGGAAATGAGGAACACTGGAAACTAGGGGAAAGGCCATCCTTGTTTTAGAGTGGCAAAGAGCTTAGCTAAATTGTGTTCCCAATGTTTTATAGAAGGTAATACTTGTGAGTGATGAAATTGATATTTGGCTAAAGAAAGAAATCTAAGCAAAGTGTTGAAGACCTGTCAGTTCCTCTTGAATGTTTACAGTAAAATGTGAGAAGAAATTATTTAAAGGTAGAATTGTTAATCAAACATTAAGCAGAATTTTAAAATTTGGAAAATTCTTAGCCCATCAGTGTTAAGAGAAGTAAAAAGCTTGATAGGGAGAGAATACCAAGGGTGTGGCTGAATTTGATAAGGAGATTGCTGTGGATGGACCATTTCAACAGAAGCTAAAAGGTATTCATCAAGACAATGGGGAGTTTGGTCAGTTGTCTCAAAATAAGCTAAGACCTACTGTCTAAGGCAATAGAAGAATGACTGCAAAAGCAGATCAGAGATCTTCAGGGCTGGCTCACCTATCACAGGCCCATGGTGTGAGGGCCTATGGGGCTGAAGGATTTCAAAGGAGGAGCTCACTGCTGCCCAGTACCATCTATCTCCTACGCTCTGCTCCTTAAATTCCTGCACCATGCTGCTAAGCCACCCCAAGTGCAGCACAGGCTGTTGTGGTTGCCTCTCCAGAAGGTTGCAAACCTCTGGAAGGCATCAGCTTGGTATCATCAACCCAGCATGGAGAGTGCAAGAGCTGGGGGTACTGCTGCACTCTCTAGACTTTCAAAAGGTGCCCTGGGGACTCTCGGGGCCCAGGCAAAGAACTTCTGTAGGGGAGAGGCCATAGCAGAAAACCCTCACTAGGGCAATGCCCAGCAGAGCCTTCCACTCCAGACCAGTAGAGCTACCTTGTGGGATTCCAGCCTGAGCCCTAACTTATAAGAGCTGAAACATGGCGTTCCCGTCGTGGCGCAGTGGTTAACGAATCCGACTAGGAACCATGAGGTTGCGGGTTCGGTCCCTGCCCTTGCTCAGTGGGTTAACGATCCGGCGTTGCCGTGAGCTGTGGTGTAGGTTGCAGACGCGGCTCGGATCCCGCGTTGCTGTGGCTCTGGCGTAGGCCGGTGGCTACAGCTCCGATTCGACCCCTGGCCTGGGAACCTCCATATGCCGCGGGAGCGGCCCAAGAAACAGCAACAACAACAACAAAGACAAAAAAAAAAAAAAAAAAAAAAGAGCTGAAACATGAACTGCACTTGGCAGAGCCATGTGGGTGGGGTCTAGAAGCTTGGAGACCCAACTGCAGCCGTAGTGGGTTCAAAATGTGGGGCACCAAGACAAGGAGGATTATTTTCAAGCCTTGGGGTTTAATGTTGTTTTTCCCATTAAGTTTTAGGCTTACCTTTGTAAGCAGCTCTTTGTAGGAAAAAGCCCTCAGCAGGAGACCCCTTTTCTAGTCAATTTAGCAAAGTTATATTGAAGTTAGCTTTTATTTTTTTTTATTTTTTTTCCCACTGTACAGCAAGGGGATCAAGTTATCCTTACATGTATACATTACTATTACATTTCTTCCCCCACCCTTTCTTCTGTTGCAACATGAGTATCTAGACATAGTTCTCAATGCTATTCAGCAGGATCTCCTTGTAAATCTATTCTAGGTTGTGTCTGATAAGCCCAAGCTCCCGATCCCTCCCACTCCCTCCCCCTCCCATCAGGCAACCACAAGTCTCTTCTCCAAGTCCATGATTTTCTTTTCTGAGGAGATGTTCATTTGTGCTGGATATTCGGTTCCAGTTATAAGTGATATCATATGGTATTTGTCTTTGTCTTTCTGGCTCATTTCACTCAGTATGAGATTCTCTAGTTCCATCCATGTTGCTGCAAATGGCATGATGTCATCCTTTTTTATGGCTGAGTAGTATTCCATTGTGTATATATACCACCTCTTCCGAATCCAATCATCTGTCGATGGACATTTGGCTTGTTTCCATGTCCTGGCTATTGTGAATAGGGCTGCAATGAACATGCGGGTGCATGTGTCTCTTTTAAGTAGAGCTTTGTCCGGATAGATGCCCAAGAGTGGGATTGCAGGGTCATATGGAAGTTCTATGTATAGATTTATAAGGTATCTCCAAACTGTTCTCCATAGTGGCTGTACCAGTTGACATTCCCACCAGCAGTGCAGGAGGGTTCCCTTTTCTCCACAGCCCCTCCAGCACTTGTTATTTGTGGATTTATTAATGATGGCCATTCTGACTGGTGTGAGGTGGTATCTCATGGTAGTTTTGATTTGCATTTCTCTTATAATCAGCGATGTTGAGCATTTTTTCATGTGTTTGTTGGCCATCTGTATATGTTCTTTGGAGAAATGTCTATTCAGGTCTTTTGCCCATTTTTCCATTGATTGATTGGCTTTTTTGCTGTTGAGTTGTATAAGTTGCTTATATAGTCTAGAGATTAAGCCCTTGTCAGTTGCATCATTTGAAACTATTTTCTCCCATTCTGTAAGTTGTCTTTGTGTTTTCTTTTTGGTTTCCTTTGCTGTGCAAAAGCTTTTCAGTTTGATGAGGTCCCATGGGTTTATTTTTGCTCTTATTTCTATTGCTTTGGGAGACTGACCTGAGAAAATATTCATGATGTTGATGTCAGAGAGTGTTTTGCCTATGTTTTCTTCTAGGAGTTTGATGGTGTCTTGTCTTATATTTAAGTCTTTCAGCCATTTTGAGTTTATTTTTGTGCATGGTGTGAGGGTGTGTTCTAGTTTCATTGCTTTGCATGCAGCTGTCCAGGTTTCCCAGCAATGCTTGCTGAATAGACTTTCTTTTTGCCATTTTATGTTCTTGCCTCCCTTGTCAAAGATTAATTGACCATAGGTGTCAGGGTTTATTTCCGGATTCTCTATTCTGTTCCATTGGTCTGTCTGTCTGTTTTGGTACCAATACCACACTGTTTTGATGACTGTGGCTTTGTAGTATTTCTTGAAGTCTGGGAGAGTTATGCCTCCTGCTTGATTTTTGTTTCTCAGGATTGCTTTGGCGATTCTGGGTTTTTTGCTGTTCCATATAAATGGTTGGGTTGTTTGTTCTAGTTCTGTGAAAAATGTCATGGGTCATTTGATAGGGATTGCATTGAATCTGTAGATTGCTTTGGGTAGTATGGCCATTTTTACAATATTGATTTTCCCAATCCAGGAACATGGAATATCTTTCCATTTCTTTACATCTTCTTTGATTTCTTTGATTAAAGTTTTATAGTTCTCGGCATATAGGTCCTTTACCTCCTTGGTCAGGTGTATCCGAGGTATTTGATTTTGTGAGGTACAATTTTAAAAGGTATCGTATTTTTGTATTCCTTTTCTAATGTTTCATTGCTGGTATACAGAAATGCAACTGACTTCTGAATGTTAATCTTATATCCTGACACTTTGCTGAATTTATTGTTCAGTTCAAGTAGTTTTGGGGTTGAGTCCTTAGGGTTTTCTATGTATAGTATCATATCATCTGCATACAGTGACAGTTTGATCTCTTCTCTTCCTATATGGATGCCTTTTATTTCTTTTGTTTGTCTAATTGCTGTGGCTAGGACTTCCAAAACGAAGTTGAAGAGCAGTGGTGAGAGTGGGCATCCCTGTCTTGTTCCAGATTTGAGTGAGAAGGCTTTCAGTTTTTCCCCATTGAGGATTATATTTGCTGTGGGTTTATCATAAATGGCTTTGATTATATTCAGGAATGTTCCCTCTATACCCACTTTGGCGAGGGTCTTGATCATGAATGGATGTTGAACTTTGTCAAATGCTTTTTCTGCGTCTATTGAGATGATCATATGATTTTTGACCTTTTTTTTCTTGTTAATGTGGTGTATGATGCTGATTGATTTGCGTATGTTGAACCATCCTTGTGAACCTGGGATGACCCCAACCTGGTCATGGTGTATAATTTTTTTGGTATGTTGTTGGATTCGGTTGGCTAAGATTTTGTTGAGAATTTTTTTTTTTTTTGTCTTTTTGCTATCTCTTGGGCCGCTCCCGCGGCATATGGAGGTTCCCAGGCTAGGGGTCCAATCGGAGCTGTAGCCACCGGCCTACACCAGAGCCACAGCAACGCGGGATCCGAGCCGTGTCTGCAACCTACACCACAGCTCACGGCAACGCCGGATCGTTAACCCACTGAGCAAGGGCGGGGATCGAACCCACAACCTCATGGTTCTTAGTCGGATTCGTTAACCACTGCGCCACGACGGGAACTCCTTGTTGAGAATTTTTGCATCTACATTCATCAATGATATTGGGCGACAGTTTTCTTTTTTGGTGGTATCTCTGTCTGGTTTTGGAATGAGGCTGATGGTGGCATCATAGAATGTCTTTGGGAGTATTCCTTCTTCTTCAACCTTTTGAAAGAGTTTAAGGAGGATGGGCACCAATTCCTCTTTATATGTTTGATAAAATTCACCTGTGAAGCCATCTGGTCCTGGACTTTTATTTGTAGGGAGTGATTTTATGACCTCTTCAATTTCATTTCTAGTGATTGGTCTGTTCAGTTGGTCTGTTTCTGCTTGATTCAGTTTTGGCAGGCTGTAAGATTCTAGAAAATTGTCCATTTCTTCCAGATTGTCAAACTTGTTGCCGTATAGTTGTTCATAGTATTCTCTTATGGTTTTTTGTATTTCTGCTGTATTTGTTGTGATTTCTCCTTCTTCATTTCTAATTTTGGTGATTTGGGTTCTTTCTCTCCTCTTTTTAGTGAGTCTGGCCAGGGGTCTGTCAATTTTGTTCACCTTTTCAAAGAACCAGCTCTTGGTTTTATTAATTTTCTGTATTGTTTTTTGAGTCTCTATTTTATTGATTTCTTCTTTGATCTTTATAATTTCCTTCCTTCTGCTGACTTTAGGACTTTTTTGTTCTTCTTTTCTAATTCATTTAGGTGGAGGCTTAAGTTGTCAATTTGGGATCTTTCTTCTTTTTTGAGAAAGGCCTGGATTGCTATAAATTTCCCTCTGAGCACTGCTTTCGCAGCATCCCATAGGTTTTGAGAGGTTGTGTCTTCATTATCATTTGTTTCAAGGTAGTTTTTAATTTCCTTCTTGATTTCCTCATTGACCCATTGGTTTTTTAGTAGCATGTTGTTTAGTCTCCATGGAGTAGGTTTTTTCTCTTTCCTTTTCCCATGGTTGATTTCTAATTTCATGGCATTGTGGTCAGAGAAGATACTTGAGATAATTTCTATGCTCCGCAATTTATGGAGATTCGCTTTGTGTCCCAATATGTGGTCGATTTTTGAGAATGTTCCATGAGCATTTGAGAAGAATGTGTATTCTGCTTTTTTTGGATGTAGTGTCCTGAAGATATCAATTAAGTCTAACTTTTCTATTGTTTCCTTTAGGATCTCTGTTGCTTTATTGGTTTTCTGTCTAGAGGATCTGTCCATTGATGTGAGGGGGGTATTAAGGTCTCCTACTATGATTGTATTCTCATCAACATCTCCCTTTATGTCTGTTAATATTTGTTGTGTGTATCTGGGTGCTCCTATATTTGGGGCATATATGTTGATGATAGTAACATCCTCTCCTTGGATGGATCCCTTAATCATTAAATAGTGTCCTTCTCTGTCTTTATGCCTTTTGTTTTAAAGTCTATTTTGTCTGATATGAGCGTTGCGACTCCTGCTTTTCTGTCATGTCTATTGGCGTGAAATATTTTTCCCCACCCTTTCACTTTAATCTATATGTATCTTCTGTCCTAAGGTGAGTTTCTTGTAGGCAACATATTGAAGGTTTTTGCCTTTTTATCCACTCAGCCACTCTGTGTCTTTTGATTGGGGCATTCAGTCCATTGACATTTAAGCTGATAATTGATAGATGATTATTTATTGCCATTTGAACCTCGTGTTCCAGTTGATTCTATGGTTCTCCATTCTTCCTTTCTTTTTTTTTTTTTGTTTGGTTGGATATTTGGTTTTGGCTTGTGGTTGCCCTGTTTTTTAAGTATGCTAACCCCTTCCCATAATTGTGTGTTTTAGCCTGATGGTCCTGTAAGTTCAAACACTTCATTACTATATTAAAATTAAGAAGAGAGACATACAAACAAACAAAAAGGGTTATTTACTTCCTAACATCCCTTGCCCACATTTTATGGTTTTGATGACTCTTTTTTATTTTTTTCTTTTTAATTTTATTTTGCTTGAAGCATGTTCATGATTAAATCTGTATGCTGGCTTATTTGAGTGACTGCTCTCTGATTGCGGTTTCCTCAGTCCTAGTTCTTCCTCTTCTTCTTCTTTTTTTTCTTTTCTTTTCTTTTCTTTTTTCTTCCCTTTCCTTCCTTTCTTTTTGGTTTAGAGAAGCCCTTTCAATATTTCCTTTAACCTGGGTTTTGTGTTGCTGTATTCTTTAAGTTTTTGTTTGTTGGGAAAAATTTTTATTTCCCCTTCTATTTTAAATGATATTCTTGCTGGATAGAGTATTCTAGGTTGCATATTTTTTCCTTTTAGCACTTTAAATATCTCTTGCCATTCCCTCCTGGCCTGTAGTGTTTCTGTAGAGAAATCAGCTGATATTCTTATGGGGGTTCCCTTGTAGGTAACATTCTGTTTTTCTCTTGCTGCCTTTAGGATCCTCTCTTTATCACTAACTTTTGCCATTTTTATTATGATGTGTCTTGGTGTGGGTCTGTTTGGGTTCAGTTTGTTTGGGGCCTCTGTGCTTCTTGTATCTTGAACCCAGTATCCTTTAGGTTTGGGAAGTTTCCAGCAATAATTTCTTCAAATATATTTTCCATTCCCTTATCTTTTTCTACTCCTTCTGGAATTCCTATTCTGCATAGATTGGCCCGCTTTATATTATCCCATAGGTCTCTTATATTGCTTTCCAGTTTTTTGATTTGGTTTTCTGTCTGTTGACCGGATTGAGTGATTTCCATTATTCTATCTTCCATATCACTGATTCGTTCTTCTGCATTATTCATTCTGGTTTTTACTGCCCCTAGTTCAGTTTGCATCTCTGCAAATGAATGTTCTAGTTTTTCTTGGCTCCTCCTTATCTTTTCTAGTTCCTTTCTGAGAGTATTTGCATTTCTGTTCATATCTTCTCTTAATTCCTTCAGTATTTTCACTATTTCTCTTTTGAACTCCAGGTCTGTCTGACTGCAGAGATCTGTTTCATTGTTGACTGTTTTAGGTGAGTTCTCCTGTTGGTTTGACTGGGGGTGGTTTCTCAGCTTCTTCATCTTGCTTGTTGTTTTCTTCCTCCTGAGGGAGTTGTACTCTCCATGATCGGGCAGTGTTTGCCTTGTCACTGCTGTGGAATATTTCCTGAGGGCTGGCGTTGCTGGTCAATCTTTTTTGAGGCAGTGTGGCTTTCCTGGAGTGTTGATGGGGCTAACAGTGGTTCTTTGAAGCAAAGGAGGACTTCCTGAGGGCAGACAGGACTGGGAGGTCCACACCACGATGGTAGCAGATTTCACTTGGCCATGCAGAGCTTGCTCTGGTGTTTTTAGGCTGTGGGGTTCTTGCAGGGGGTTGGCGGTGTTGGGCAGCTGGTTTTTAGGGGTGCATCACCCCCTGGGGGCTGGAGCAGCTATCTGGGTCACTGAGAACCTAAGAGGCTCTTCCCTAGGGCAGCCCAACTCAGAAGGACAGCCTGAGAATGTAGGCGGATCTTTTCACAGTCCGGCCGAGCTTGTTGCATCTTTTCTGGGCTGCAGGCACTCTTCCAGGGGGCTGGTGGTGCTGAGCAGTTATTTCACGGGAGTGGGGCACCCCCTGGGGGCTTGGGCGGGTAGCAGGGGCACTGGAAACCCAAGAGGCTCCTCCCCAGGGCAGCCCGACTCAGAAAAACCGTCTGAGATCTTTTCCCGACTCGGCCAGGCTTGTTGCAGCTTTTCTGGGCTGCAGGGGGTCCTGCCTGGAGCTGGCAGCCCTATGCAGCTGGTCCACTAGGGCACCCCCTGGGGGCTTGGGTGGGTAGCAAGGCCGTTGGAGACCCAAGAGGCTCCTCCCCGGGGCAGCCCGACTCAGAAAAACCATCTGAGATCTTTTCCCGACTCGGCCAGGCTTGTTGCAGCTTTTCTGGGCTGCAGGGGGTCCTGCCTGGAGCTGGCAGTCCTATGCAGCTGATCCACTAGAGCATCCCCTGGGGGCTTGGGCGGGTAGCAGGGCCGTTGGAAACCGAAGAGGCTCCTCCCCGGGGCAACCTGACTCAGAAAAACCGTCTGAGAATTAGGCCGATCTATTCATGGCCTGGCTAAGCTTGTTCTAGCTTTTCTGGGCTGCAGGCCTTTTCTCGGGGGCTGGTGGTGTTTGGTGCTGCTCTGTGGAAGTGTAGCCCCTCCAAAGGGCAAGCAGGCCTGTGCAGGGACAGCCCCTGCGGTGGTAGGCTTCAGGCAATTGTTGAGGCCAGCCCTCCTGGATGGCAGGCAGCCCCAGGTCCGTTGAGAATGTAGGGGGTGGTGGGGGTGGGGGGAGGGGATGCACTGGGAAGCACAGCTTTCAGCTAGCTAGCAGGCCTGTAAGCTTGCTGTGGCGTGGGGGGTATTCTATGGGGACCCACCCCTTCTTCTCTCCCCTCCCCAGCACAGGCACAGACCAGGCTCTTCTCCCAGGTTCCCTCTGATGCGGCTTTCCATTTCCCCGCCCCTAGAGTATTGTTCCCTTCCTCTGCGACAGCTTTGTTTTCTAGTCTCCCAGGCAGTCTCTGCCCCTTCAACTGGTTTCTAGACCTCCCAAGCAGTTTCCGCTCTGCCCCGCCCCCTCAGCCCGGGGACTAACCTCTGGAGCCGAGATCTCGGTGCCCAGCCCCCACCCAGGCGTCCCCAGGCCCCCTCTCGGGGACTAACCTTCAGAGGCGAGGTCTCGGTGCCCAGCCCCCACCCAGGCGTCCCCCTGCCCTTTCTCGGGGACTAACCTTCGGAGGCGAGGTCTTGGTGCCCAGCCCCCACCCAGGCGTCTCAATTTTTGGTGACTCTGCCCGTAGTTCAGATGGTCCATTGGGTTCTTGATCGGCTTTTCCATACTCCAACTTACTGCTACACTCTTCTCTACATCTGGAGATTCCTCCGGTTCGTTTGATCTTTCCCCCGTGTAGGTGACTTTCCGGGGTGCGGGATCCCTTTCTCCTCCGCAGTTCCCTTTTGGGAGCGCCCGTCCCGCTGGGATTCACCTTCTCTCACTCTCCTCTTTTCTCCCGTTCTGCCCAGTAATGTTACGAACTTCTTGCCGTTATTGGAGTTTAGGTTCCTCTGCCAGCGATTGGTTGCTGTTCTGTGCGAGTCATTTATTCTGTAGATGTGCTATTTTGTTGTGTTTGTGGGAGAGGGCGAGCGTGTCCTCCTACTCCTCCGCCATCTTGTCCTCTCTCTGTAGTTAGCTTTTAAATCAGGTTCCCCCATGCTCTACTCATCTCCAGTCCAAGCACACTTTTCAAATCTTTTGATCACACAATACCTGGCCTAATCTGCTGGTTCTTTCCTTAGGTCAAGAATAAGTAATTATCAGATGACCCCATCTCTTTCTTAGCTTTCCCTTTAGTAATCTTGTGAACACACTGTGTGAGCAAGATAGCATCTAAAGAAACATCACCAGGAGTCCACAGGGCTATGAGTTGATCCCCTAGGTCAATGATTAACTGAGATTACTTCCTAGTTTCCCTTTTAAAAACTTTTATGGCTGAGCGGAATCTCTGGAATTGGTTTTAGGGGACACAAGTCTGCCTTCTCTCCAGATTGCCAACTTTCTAAGTAAAAGCAACTTTGTTTTCTACCAACACTTGCCTATCAGGTATTGATTTTCATGTGACAAGCAATTGGATTTGAGTTTGGTAACACTTTGGCTCTGCTACTCCTTTTTTTCCCCTATTTCTTCCTTTAGTAATGGGGATTGTTTGATTTCACAGGTTCATAGCTGGAGAGCAACTTGCCTTGAGTCTTACTCATATCTGGTTTAAATCATATTTAGATGAAACTTTTTTTTTTAGCTGCACCCACAGCATGTCGAAATTCCTGGGCCAGGGATCAAACCCAAGCCACAGCAGAGACCAGAGCCACTGCAGTGATAACACCAGATCCTTAACCTGCTATACCACAAGAGAACTCTAGATGAGACTTTAGATTTCGTCTTTTTAGTCAGTGCTAGAATGAGTCAAGACTTTGGGGCTATTGGGTTGGAGTAAATGTATTTTGCATGAGAGAAGGACCTGAATTGGGGGGTGGGGGGCAGGGATGAAATGCTATGGTCTGAATGTGTGCCCCCCAAATTTATTTGTTGAAATCCTAACCCCAAAGGTGAAAGTATTAGTAGGTGGGCCTTTTGGGAAGTGCCGAAGTCATGAGAATGGAGTCCGCGTGAATGGAATTCATGTCTCTCCTAGTCCTTTCCACCATGTGAGGACAGAATGAAAAGGTGCCAGCTATGAATAAGGAAGAGGGCCCTTACTAGATAACGTGACCATGCTAATACTGTGATCTTGGACTTCCAGCATCCAAAACTGTGAAAAATACATTCGTGTTCTTTATAAGCTACCCAGACACAGTCTGTGGTATTTTGTTACAATATCTCAAACAGATTAAGACACAGTACTTGGAAAGAAATTGATGGTTATAAAAGCTGATATTACAAAAAGAGGTATCTCAAATCAATAACCTAAACTTTTACCTTAAGAATCTTGGAAAAAAAGAGCAACTAAACCTTAAGTAATCAGAAGGAAGAAAATAATAAAAATTAGAATGAGAATTAGAGATTAGAAACGTAATAGGAAATAAAACAACCCAAAAGTTGGTTCATGAAAAATATTTTAAAAAATCTATAAACTTTTATATACACTGATGAAGAAGAAAAGAGTGAAGACACAAATGACTAAAATTAAGAGTGAAAGATGGGACATCATTACCAACCTTACAGAAATAAAAAGGATGATTATAAGAGAATACTATGAACAATGTAAGCCAAAAATTAGATAACTTAGATTGTAATGGACACATTTCTAGAAATAAAAATACTGAAACTGACTCAAAAAGAAATAGAAAAAAATGGAATAGACAACAAAAAAGAAGTACAAAGTTTATACTCTGAAAAAATGCAATATTATTGAAAGAAATTAAAGACCAAAATAAATGGAAAAATACCCCATGTTCTTAGGTTAGAGGACTTAATATTGCTAGGATTTCAATATTCTCCAAACTGATCTATACAGTCAGTGCAATCCCTATCAAAGTCCCAGTTGGCTTCTTTTGCAGAAATTGACATGTTGAACCTAAGAAGATTCAAGGGATGGAGAATAGCCAAAACAATCTTGAAAAAGGACAAAGTTAGAAGACTAATATATCCCTATTTCAAAACTTACTACAAAGCCACAATAATCAAAACAGTGTGCTATTGCCAAAAGGATAGAAATAGATATCAATGGAATAGAATTGAGGTTCTAGAAATAAGCATTCTTATTTACGGTCAATTGATTTTCAACAAAGGTACCTAAATAATTCAAGAGGAGTCTTCAACAAATGGTCCTGGAGTAACCGGACTT
The DNA here is from genome assembly GCF_054392235.1 of Sus scrofa. Taxonomy (NCBI): domain Eukaryota; kingdom Metazoa; phylum Chordata; class Mammalia; order Artiodactyla; family Suidae; genus Sus; species Sus scrofa. Next base: position 66,658,619 of record NC_139401.1, read on the forward strand.
GCAAATGCAAAGGAATAAAGAAGGACCCCTAACACATAACATACACAAAATTAACTCAAAATGGATCACAGGCCTAAATGTAAGAACTAAAAATACAAAACTCTTAGAAGAAGAAAACAGGGGTGAACCTCCATGACCTTGCATTAGGCAATGGTCTTAGATATGCACAAAAAGCACAAGCAACAACATCAAAAACAAAGAATATGGGCATCATCAAAACTAAAAATGTTTCTGTTTCAAAGGGCACTAACAAGAAAGGGAAAAGACAACCTACATAATTGGAGAGAATAATTGCAAATTATATCTGATAAGAATTTAAATATCAAGCATATATAAAGAACTATTAGACTCAATAATAAAAATACAAATAACTCCATAAAAAATGGGCAAAAAAATCTCAGTAAACACTTTCCAAAGAAGGTATATAAATGACAAATGAGTACACGAAAAGATGCTCAACATTTTCTGTCATTAATAATACCATTGTTAGTAATCAGGGAAATGCGAAAAAAAAACTTCAAAAAGATACCATTTCACATTTGACTAGATGGCAATAATCCAAAGGACATAATAGTAAGTGGTGGCAAGGAGGTGAAGAAAATGGAACCCTCATCTAGTGCTGATGGGAATGTAAAATGGTGCAGCTGTTTGGAAAATAGTCCAGCAGTTCCTCAAATGATTAAACATAGAATTGCCATATGACCCAGCAGTTCTACTGTAGGTGGAGATGATGAAGATAGAGAATATTTAAAACAGATTCAGAAAGAGTAGTCTATGGGAAAGAACATTTTAAAAGAAGAGCTATTCAATCTTTTTAAAAGAAGAGACCGAGCCAAATGTGGAATTAGCTATTACAAATCTTTGAAATCAAGATGCTGCTAGAATGGAGGAAAGGATTCTCTAAAGAGAATCAAAAAGAACTGCATCAGGGAAGGAAAACATACCAAACAGCACACTGAATTCTTGTGTTTTCTTTGAAGATTGCACATTACCTGTTCAAAAGTTGTTGAAGCTCTTCTCCCTTGCTCTAGATCCACTGCAGCTGCCATAAGTAAACATGTTTTCTGTGCAATCAAAATTACTTGATCTGAAGGACAAAACTGGGACAGCTGATAAGAAAAAACCAGAACATCAATGAATAGTGAGAATTGTGCCAGGTGAACACAAACAATCAGAATGAAAATCAGCAACATCCTGTCTGAATGAGAAAATTCAGCTGGAAAAGCACATCTTACCTTAAAAATGATATAGACTATAACACTGATTTACAGTTTTAATTTTACATTACTTTCTATTGTTTTTTAGCACCTTTCTAGAGATTAAAAAACTTCATTTCTTCACAATTTTCTTATCTTTTCCAGTTACAAGTTCTGTCATTTGGCTCTGTATTTCTATGCAGTGATTTACTTCTTGGTTTATGTTGTAATTTCTAAGTGATTTCCCCCCTGGCAAATAGATTTCCCCTTTGCATTGAACAGAGCTGAAACTAGTCCATATATTGTTCAAGGTTGAAAGAGACAATGTCAAATCTTGACCAGAATTAGGTATAATCTTGTCTTCTGGCTTTGGAAAAATGCCAGCATTGTTACTACAATAAAACTCTATGGAGTTCCCGTTGTGGCTCAGTGGTTAACAAATCCGACTAGGAACCATGAGGTTGCGAGTTCGATCCCTGGCCTTGCTCAGTGGGTTAAGGATCTGGCATTGCCCTGAGCTGTGGTGTAGGTCACAGAGTGGCTCGGATCCTGCATTGCTGTGGCTCTGGTGTAGGCTGGCACCTACAGCTCCGATTCGACCCCTAGCCTGGGAACCTCCATATGCCACGGGTGAGGCCCTAGAAAAGACAGAACCCCCCCCCCAAAAAAACCCCCAAAACCCCAAACTCTTGACTACTTAAGGATTCTAACATGGAATCCTACTAGTGCTATGACAAATGTCAAAACTAAAACTAATGTATTTCACCTAATTAAAATGGCAATTATAACTAAACTTTCAAAGTTTATTTCTTAATTTCCCCAAATATTTAGTGATCATAATCATCAACATCATTTAACTAATAGCATTTCAAGACATCCAATCTCTTTACATCTCAGGTAACTCGTATATCATATGAGGGAGTTGTACTAGATTATCTCTATAGTTTTTTCCAGTTCTAGAACATTTAATCTAACTCAGCATATTAGAACTGTATACTCCAAAAATTGTAAAAGGGATATTCTTTACCACCTCTCCTTTCATCCTCTCATTAACACTTGTTCCTTTTTCTGGCATTTAACCTCTACCTTGGAGGCTAGCAACTATTTTTATTAAAAAAAATTGTTTAATGGCCACGCCGGCAGTATATGGAAGTTCCCAGGCTAGGGGCTGAATCAGAGCTGCAGCTGCTGGCCTACACCACAGCCACAGCAACACCAGATCCAAGTCACATCTGTGACCTACACCACAGCTTGATGTAAGGTTGGATTCTTAACCCACTGAGCGAGGCCAAGGATCAAACTTGCATCCTCACAGAGACAACCCTGGGTCTTTAACCTATTAAGCCACAATGAGAACTCCCTAACAAATATTTTTAAATGTTTATAATTATAAAACAATCTCACAAATCCTTATTTACAGAACCTACCCTCAGAAAAATTATAAAGTAGGTCCAAGCTTCTTAGCATTTTGTATGCCTATAGATTTACTCATAAACCTTCCTAATGTTTGCTACTTGTCAACTTCTTAGAGTATTCCCTCCTAAAGATAGGTATATTTTGATATAGGACTCTAGGAGACTGAAATTCCTTCAAAGACAAAGGAGTAAGTCTCTCATGGTAGAACTTTAGGCTCCAAGATGGTTGTGATATTTTGGCATGGGGAGAACTGCCTCATATTCTAATATTATACCCTTTAAGGATCAAATTCTCCTTAGGTCATTCCTGCTTAAACATATATTAAAAGTTCCTGGATTAAAAGCCAGTCTTGCTCTATACTTAGCCCTTGACTATAGCCATAGTGGTCATATCCTTGTTGTGGTCCATAAATGAGATATTTGATAGAAGATATTTACCTTATAAGAAAGTATGAAAAACTCTCTCATTGTCACTGGGTCTTTGTCACATTGCACAGCCAAGTTCCAAGCTGAAAGTTAACATAAAATAACATATCTATGAAAATCTACTGTTTAATCTGTACTATTATAATCTCCACTCCTATTAATATACTAATGAGTTTCTCAGGGGTTAAAAACCTAATTTTAGGTTTTTAGAGAAATTATTTCCAGGTAAATTGAGAGATTTCTGTCACTTCCAATCTTTAATTCTAAGACAAGGACCAATGGAAGTAGTGTTGAACTTTTTAAAACTGGGAATATATAATAAATTCTTGGTTGGCACAAATCCATCAAAAAAATAAGGATCACAATGAGTTCACCAACTTTAGTTGGTGAAAGTTAAAATTCAGTGAAGAACAGGTGCACCAGAATTAAGGATTGAGGAAAATTGATGTAAAGATTCACATCTTTCATAGACCAGTAGAAGCTCCATTAGGCAACACTCAGCATGGTGGAAAATCTTGGAAAATCAAATTAGGCAACACTCCATTAGGCAACACTCAGCATGGTGGAAAACCTTGGAAAATCAAAATTAAAATTCAGTAAAAGAAGTACTGGAAAATAACTCTTTAAACTTCCAAAAGGTCAGAGTCATTAAACCTTTCTTAGTTTAAATGTTTTTTATTTTGCATTATTTGCATAAGTTTCCCAAAAGCCAGACTGCTGTATTTATTCCCTTTTCTCCTAGATTAGAGCCTCAATAAAGCCCATAAAGCAGAAAAATGTCCATACAGAACCAATTTACTTCATGACATTGCTTCTTAATTGCTCTTGCTTACTTATCACTGTAATGACTGCTTCCACAATTTTATAAACATTTTTACTGAAACAGAACCTACATAAATTACACAATTCATAATTGTACATACAGCTTGATGAGTTTTCACAAAGTGTATATATCCAGGTAACTAATGCAGATCAAGAAAGATCTTGATCATTATCAGGAAACCCAGAGGCAATCCCACCTATCCTCTTTAAGCACAACTCCCTTCAAGGGTAACCACTATCCTGAGTTCTAATACCCTAAATCAGTTTTGCCTGTTTTTTTTTTTTTGTTTGTTTGTTTTACTGTATGTAAGTGGAACCATGCAGTAGATACTCAATGCCTTCTTTTACTTCTTTTACTCAACATCATTTTCGTGAGATTCATTCATAGTGTTTCATGCAGTTCATTTTTAAAAAAAAATTGTAGTTGATTCACAACGTCCTGTCAATTTCTGCTGTACAGCAAAGTGGCCCAGTCATACATATATATACATTCATTTTTTCACATTATCCTCCATCATGTTCCATCACATGTGATCAGATATAGTTCCTTGGGCTGTACAGGAGAATATCATTGCCTTATGTAGTTCATTTTTTTGATGAATCATATTTAGAAATAAATTGGGCATTCTAGCCCAAATTTATGAGCATAACCTTGGGCACCTGCAGTTCTAATTCATCATTTTATTCTTAGATCTATTTCTAAAGAAAAGGAAGAAAACTTATATTTAATGAGTACCTAGTATATCCCAGATACATACACTGTTTCATTTAAAGCTCTTAATAACCCTGTGAAGAATGTATAATTGTCCCCATTTTATAAATAATGAAACTGAGATTAAGCAAGTTATTCTTGTACCCATAGCTACAAATGAAAGAGCCAGAATTTGAATCCACATCTGTCTGATCCTACCACCCCACGATGTTTCCCATAGCCACATAATTTCCTTTTACCTATTTTTCGAAACCAATGAGCTTCATTAGTCCTTGAGTCTGAAGGCAAAGCTCTTCTATCAAAACACTGACCAAGTTTCAGGAGTGCTGCATCAAACAGGAAAATTTGATACTTGAGGTCTTTTACTTTATACTCTAGCAATATTGTTGATCCTGCTTTAAAAACATGAGTATGAATTTTGAAAGTTCTTTTTTTGTGTGTGTGCATGGGTGCATACCAAAAGTAATTAAAATGACAAAAAGCATTATCAAGCTCCAAGGAGCTGGTAACTCAAACTTTGGGGAACAAACACAACTTTGGAGAGATTTGTAATTTTAATTAGAGCAATTATTCACCACCTGAGGTAGAAAGATATGATTTATGTTTAAGGAAATAAAGAATAGGAATAATTATTTTAAAAACTGAAATGGAGATTGAGAATTGGAAGAACATTGATAGGTTGGCATAATATTTACTGAGCTCTTATAGTAAGCATAGTATAGAACTAGAATGTGTTGTCATCATCAGGAAGCATTTATTACACACTCATGTGCTCTTCTGAGAGATAAGAATGCCAACAGCAACCTTTTTCTCTTTTGAAAAGCTTTGGTTTCTAAACCATTTTGCTACATTTAACACCCTGTTTAATTTGAGGTATAAAATTCAACCAATGCAATAGATGGAATAGAATTTCTAAAATATGGATTTTTGTTGTTTTAGATATAAGGAAATAGGTACATGGACAGTAGAAATGGGAAGACCTATTAATAAGGCAAAAGGAATATCGTGAAAGAAAGGATGGAGTTGGAAAAAGGAATCTGATGTAGCTACGAAGTTAGCTGAATGAAGTGGACTGGGAGGAATTATTAGTAGATAGAGGAGATAACACAGGCTTGGATGGATAGATGGACAGCTTCACAATAACAGTAAATAATCTGAATTTGATTCAGAGAACATGAAAATTAGCAGGGTTTAGAATATTTTTGTCTTGGAGTTCCCATCGTGGCTCAGTGATTAACAAATCCAACTAGGAATCATGAGGTTGCGGGTTCGATCCCTGGCCTTGCTCAGTGGGTTAAGGATCCGGTGTTGCCGTGAGCTGTGGTGTAGGTTGCAGGCACGGCTCAGATCCTGCATTGCTGTGGCTCTGGCATAGGCCAGAGGCTACAGCTCTGATTAGACCCCTAGCCTGGGAACCTCCATATGCTGCAAGTGCGGCCCTAGAAAAGACGAAAAAACAAAACAAAACAAAACAAAAACCCAAAAGACAAAAAAAAAAAAAGAATATTTTTGTCTTGATCCTTTTTCACCTGTGCAATGCATAGGTTCGGACCAAGTGACAATAAAAATGGAAAGAAGGAAGGAAGGGAGGGAGATGTCTTTAAAACAAACTGGAATAAAAACAGAGCTGAAATAACATTTGGAGATGAATGCTAGTGATGACAAACTTTTCTCTGCTTTTGAATAAAGAAACCAGGTAGACTACTGTGACAAACATTAATAAAAGCATGAGGCTTAGCTCAAGCATGAAACCTGGGTCAGTGTGCTCAATGTACTTGGAGAATTTAATAGAGGATAGAGGCAAGATGAAGGAGTGAAAATAACCAAGGAGATATTTACCTGTATTTAAGCAAGTCAAAAGTCTATCCATTTCCTTCTTTCTAAAAAATAAAGAAAATAGTGTTTTTCTACTTTGCAAAGCTTTACTACAGAAAAGTACCAAAAAGAGACTATATTTGTGCCTAAGAGTTATTCAAGTAAAATGCAAAATTGTGAACTCTGTTCAAGGCTCCAACCTATCATTTCAACACTGTTTTTCCCCACTATAAGATACTGTTCCTCATCCCCAGGATTTTTTTTCTCTCTTCCCCTTCTACATCTACTCTCGAGCAAAGGATTTAAATGACTGATAAGGCTTTATATTACAGGGTCATAGAATTTGAGAGCAGGTAGTGATCTCTGTGATTTTCAAGCTTTTTTTTTTTGAAGAGGGGGAACTGGAACCTGTGATTCAAATACAATTTTATAAAAGTCTAGTATACAAGAAGAGATAAAAGTGTAGCTGCTCTGGTTGAGCCAGTGGTGGGTGGAGGCATAGAGTCTCAGCTTCCTCTAAGTTCCTGAGGTACTGCCACATAATTTCCAGTGTTCTGAGGAATATAGTTTAAAAACTACTTATCCATACCCTTCATTTTACAGATGAGTAAACAGATCTGGAAATGGGAGATGATTTGTCTAAGGTCATTCAATTAATGACAATGTCAAGACTACCACCCAGGTTTCTTGACCCTTTGTCAAGCTTCTTTAAGGGGTACATAAATTTTAACAAAGGAAAATCCCATTATGCTTAAACAAAGGATTGAATATGGAAGTATTGCTAAACATAGGAAGTAGTGTAGAACATACTATAAGACTTAGCTTATCAGGAGAATGTCTAGTACTACACAACACAGACTGTACTTCAGGAAAAGTAGCAGCTTTCTTAGGTATAAATATTAGACATCTGCTTTATAAAGTAACTTCTAACAGTAAATTTTATTAATCTGAATTTCAGCTGAGCTAAAGTTGACTTCTTCATTATTTAACTCAGTGACTATATAAAATAAGTGGGAGGGTCCATTAATGCAAATAAATAGTACAAATAAGAATGAGGTTATATAAAGGGACGTATAGTCTATTTAAGAGACAAACTGCTTTCAAAAATTTTCGCACATGAATTGCTAATAATTAGATAGATACTGTAATTGAAAGCCGCAAGATTTTTAGAAGAGGACAGAACCTTAGAAATTATCCATTTCAGCTTCTTTTATTTAACAGGAGAGAAAATAAAGTTTAGAGAAGTTAAATAGCTGTTATTGCCTAAGGTAAACCAGAAGTTAGTGAAATAGCTAAAACCAGAATTCAGTTCTCTGATTCCTCCCACTGAATTAAGTTTCTTTTCTTTTTCTTCTTTTTCTTTTCTTTCTTTTTTTTTTTTTTTTTTTTTTTTAGGGCTGCACCTGCGGCATATGGAGGTTCCCAGGCTAGGGGTCAAATCAGAGCTACAGCTGCTGGCCTACACCACAGCCACAGCAACATGGGATCTGAGTCATGTCTGCGACCTATACCACAGTTCATGGCAACACTGGATCCTTAACCCACTGAGCGAGGCCAGGGATCCAACCCACATCCTCATGGATACTAGTAGGGTTTGTTACTGCTGAGCCATGAGGGGAACTCCAGGCTTTTTTTTCTATCTTAGCCTAATCTATTTGTTAAATCAGGTCCTGACCTCTACCTGAAAACACTGCCAATAGATGTTCTTTATTATTATATTTACTTGAAAATAATAAAAGTATATTTAAAAATATTCTGTAATTTAAATTTATCATTAATTTAAACAAGATCTCTTTCCTTTTCTCCATGTTTTAATGAGTGGGATTTGACTATCTATCACAATTACATGGAATATCAAGTAACGTGTAAGTCCAGTGTTAAAGATCTTCTTGTAAAGAATTGATATTCATTTAAATAAATTGAGTAGCTATTATGTGTCAGATACTATCCCAGGTTCCAAAGATACAAAGATAAGTACAAAGGTCCTACCCTTCAAGGAGCTCTTACAATCCAGTAGCTATCTACGTACAGTCTCTGAGTTTCCTTTTTTGTTTTTTAATTTTATTGTTGAAAACTTCAAAGATGTCTAAACGTTAACAGATGAGAGAATCCCCATGTATCTACAGCCCAGCTTCAAAAATTATTAATTCATCATCAATTTTATATCAATGATACCTCCACCTACTCCCTCCTCTCCTATATTATTTTGAAGCAAATTTCAGACATCACATCATTTCATCCATAAATATTTTAAGATGGATCTAAAAATAGGAAAGGATTCTTTAAAAAAACATAACTATGCAACCATTAAATGCCTAAAAGTTAATTTCTTTTTTTTTTTTTTTTGGCTTTTTGCTATTTCTTGGGCCACTCCCGCGGCATATGGAGGTTCCCAGGCTAGGGGTCGAATCAGAGCTGTAGCCACCGGCCTACGCCAGAGCCACAGCAACGCGGGATCCAAGCCGCGTCTGCAACCTACACCACAGCTCACGGCAACGCCGGATCGTTAACCCACTGAGCAAGGGCAGGGATCGAACCCGCAACCTCATGGTTCCTAGTCGGATTCGTTAACCACTGCGCCACGACGGGAACTCCTAAAAGTTAATTTCTTTTTTTTTTTTTTTTGTCTTTTGTCTTTTTTGTTGTTGTTGTTGTTATTGTTGCTATTTCTTGGGCCGCTCCTGCGGCATATGGAGGTTCCCAGGCTAGGGGTTGAATCGGAGCTGTAGCCACCGGCCTACGCCAGAGCCACAGCAACGCGGGATCCGAGCTGCGTCTGCAACCTACACCACAGCTCACGGCAATGCAGGATCCTTAACCCACTGAACAAGGGCAGGGACCGAACCCGCAACCTCATGGTTCCTAGTCGGATTCGTTAACCACTGCGCCACGACGGGAACTCCTAAAAGTTAATTTCTTAATATGATCAAACATTTGGTAATTATTCAAATTTCTAATCATCTTAATTTTTTTTTTTGTCTTTTTGTCATTTTTTGGGCTGCTCCCGCGGAATATGGAGGTTCCCAGGCTAGGGGTCTAATCGGAGCTGCAGCTGCCAACCTACGCCAGAGCCACAGCAACACGGGATCCGAGCCATGTCTGCAACCTGCACCACAGCTCATGGCAACGCCAGATCCTTAACCCACTGAGCAAGGGCAGGGATCGAACTCGCAACCTCATGGTTCCCAGTCGGATTTGTTAACCACTGCACCACGACGGGAACTCCAATATTTTTTTTTAGATAGTTTTTTGAGTACCCTTTGAATGGATTTATAGAGCATGTAAAGAAGTGGCAAAATTTATCGTAAATGTTTGGGTAAAATTTGTAGTATGAAAAAAGTTGTGTCATCAATCTAATATTATCTCAGTCATAGATAGTTCCCAAAGAATTTAACTGAAAAAGTATATTGCCTCCAGGAACAAATATACAAAGTGAAAAAGAAGTAGTGATACACTATTACAGAGTTTTTGTCCAAGCAGAGAAAATAGAGATGGGTGATATTTCTCTGGAAGTTATCTGTAATAGAATTGAATTCTCTTTTTAATTATTAGGAAGAAGTGAATTTTATGAATGAAAAATGGGTGGGTGGTCCAATTTTTCCACAAATTAAGTTCTTTATATCTTATGCCACAGAAACTGTGAGCAGAAAGATATTTGAATACTACTAGCTGAGCTGATATAGAATCAGAAGCCAACCAGGTTATATATGTTTCTGTGGGAAAGTAAGAGATATGCCCATATTGAAGCCTCCTGTTAAGAAATGGGAAAACAGATGCAATATCATAATGAAATAAGTGCTAATATTATTGAGGGCATGGTGAGTACCTAGCACTCTTCTAAGTATTTTAAAGATATTTATTCATCAAGTCATCACAGCAACCTCATAAGGCAGGTATTATTATACCCATTTTACAGATGGGGAAACAGAAGCCCAGGTTACACATCTAATAAGCAGCAGAGCCAAAATATGATTCTCAGAAGACCTTACCTCTCAGTATAAGGTTTCTAGTGATATTTTTTCTAATGATAAATACATCATTTCTATTGAATTATAACTTACTTGTTTTCAGAGTCTGTCATTTGAGAAACTCCTGGAAGAATAAGACGACACAAACACCTGCATGATAAAGTAAAATAAAAAAATGATGCTTAAGAAGAAACATAAGAAAGAATATATACCGAATTATTAATCTTGATTACTCCAGGAGGCAGACGTGAGAAAAGAGAGAGTAAAAATGAAATTAATTATTTTATTTATAGATCTTAATGGTTGTTATGAGAATATATACCAATTTTACAATTTTAGAAGAGTAATTTAATAAAATAATTTTAAAACAAAAGTGTTGCTTAGATAAAATTTTAAACAGTTCCACAGTTTCTATCATTGCCCCAAATCACCTGTTTGAACATCATGTATAGTGTACAAGTCTTTACATTTTTCTTTCTATAAAGGAAACTAGAACTGGCCTTTGGGTTCTATGTAAACTAGGATGGCTATTTTTTTAAGGGATCTGGCAGCATAATGACAAACTGACAAAATAAGGTAGTTTGTAAAATTTAAAATCCTAAAAATCTTTGTTTTTTTTGGCCATGTCCATGGCATGTGGAAGTTCCCAGGCCAGGGACTGAACCTGTGCCACAGCAGTAACTGGAGCCATAACAGTGGCAACATGGATCCTTAACCCGCTGAGCCATGAGGGAGCTCCTCAAATCCAAAATTAAAAAAGATACCATCAATCATCCTGAATTATTTTAAATATTTATCTGACTGAAGGCATGCAAGTATCTTAAGACTCCTTATGATATTTTTTTATATCTGTGACTCTATTTCCCTTCAGAAGTATGGTCTCTAGTTGATCAATGGGAGAATCCACTATAGAACCTTTCTGGTTTCCAATTATTTCCACTGGCATAATATCAGTCACATCATTAGGAATTATCATGTCCTAACATCACCCTCCTATGCCTTATTTTGTATGTAAAGGTTCCCTTGTGATAAACCATTTTCCTTCATAGAGAGAAAGGGAAAGATCAGGGTCAATTGATACCTTTTTTAACTCTGAGCATCCCTACCAAATTTCCAATAACAATTTTCACAGAAATAGGAAAAAAATCCTAAAATTCACATGGAACCATAAAAAACCCTGAACAGCCAAAGCAATCTTGAAAGAGAACAAAGCTAGAGCCATCATATTTCTTGATTTCAAAATATTCCACAAACTGTAGTAATCGAAATAGCATGGTATTGGCATAAAAATAGTCACATAGACCAATGGAATAGAATAGAGAGTCTGGAAACAAACCTATGTACATATCATCAACCAATATTTGATAAAGGAGCCAAGAATACTCAATGGGGACAGTCTTTTCAATAAGTGGCACTGGGAAAACTGGATATCCACATACAAAAGAATGAAATAGGGCTCCTATCTTACACTACTCAGAAAAACTAACTCAAAACAGATTAAAGACTTAAATCTAAGACTTAAAAACTGTAAAACTCCTAGAAGAAAACATAGGGAAAAACCTCCTTAACAATTTTTTTGGGGATTATGACACCCAAAACATAAGCAACAAAAGCAAATATAAACAAGTGCAGCTATGTCAAAGTAAAAAGCTTCTGCACAACAACGGAAACCATTTTAAAAAATGAAAAGGCAACCTATGGAATGGGAGAAAATGTCTGCAAACAATATATCTTATAAGGGATTAATATCCCAAATATACAAGGAACTCTTATAATTCCACAGCATAAAACAAATAATCTGATTTTTTAAAAAAACCCCTCTATTCAGAGGCCATGAACAGATATATTTCCAAAGAAGACATCCAAATGGCCAACAGGAGCATGAGAAGATGCTCACCATCACTAATCATCAGGGAAATGCAAATCAAAACCACAATGAGATATCACCTCACACCTGTTAGAATTGCTATTATCAAAAAGACAAGAGATAGGAGTTCCCGTCGTGGCACAGTGGTTAACGAATCCGACTAGGAACCATGAGGTGGCAGGTTCGATCCCTGCCCTTGCTCAGTGGGTTAACGATCCGGCGTTGCCCTGAGCTGTGGTGTAGGTTGCAGATGCAGCACGGATCCCGCGTTGCTGTGGCTCTGGCGTTAGGCCGGTGGCTACAGCTCCGATTCAACCCCTAGCCTGGGAACCTCCATACGCCATGGGAGCGGCCCAAGAAATAGCAACAACAACAACAACAACAAAAGACAAAAAAAGACAAAAAAAAAAAAAAAGACAAGAGATAAGTGTTGTAGAGAAAAGAGAGCCCTAGTGCATTGTTAATGGAAACGCAAATTGGTATAGCCACTGTGGAAAACTGCATGGGAGTTCCCGTCGTGGTGCAGTGGTTAATGAATTGGACTAGGAACCATGAGGTTGCGGGTTCGGTCCCTGCCCTTGTTCAGTGGGTTAAGGAGCCGGCGTTGCTGTGAGCTGTGGTGTAGGTTGCAGATGCGGCTCGGATCTTGCATTGCTGTGGCTGTGGTGTAGGCCGATGGCTACAGCTTTGATTCGACCCCTAACCTGGGAACCTCCATATGCCACGGGAGTGGCCCAAGAAATGGCAAAATGACAAAAAAAAAAAAAAAGAAAAAAAGAAAATTTTGGAGTTCCCGTCGTGGCGCAGTGGTTAACGAATCCGACTAGGAACCATGAGGTTGCGGGTTCGGTCCCTGCCCTTGCTCAGTGGGTTAACGATCCGGCATTGCCGTGAGCTGTGGTGTAGGTTGCAGACGCGGCTCGGATCCCGCGTTGCTGTGGCTCTGGCGTAGGCCAGTGTCTACAGCTCCAATTCAACCCCTAGCCTGGGAATCTCCATATGCCGCGGGAGCGGCCCAAGAAATAGCAACAACAACAACAAAAAGACAAAAAAAAAAAAAAAAAAAAAAAAAAGAAAACTGCATGGAGGCGCCTCAAAAATTAAAAATAGAACTACCATACAATCCAATAATCCCACTTTTGAGTATACATCCAAAGGAAAGGAAATTCTTATCCTAAAGAGATATCTGTACCCCATATTCATTGTAGCTTTATTCATAATAGCCAAGACATGAAAACGACCTAAGTGTCCATCAATGGAGGAGTAGATAAAGAAAATGTGGCACACACATACACAGACACATGCACACACATGGGATTATTATTCAAGCATATAAAAGAAGAAAATCCTGCCTTTTGTGACAACATGGATGGACCCTGAAGGCATTGTGCTAAGTGAAGTAAGTCAGACAGAAAGAGAGAAATATTCTATTATCTCACTTACATGTAGAATCTCTAAAAAGAGAAAGAAAAGCAAAGAAAAGCCAAACACATAGAAACAGAGTAGAATAGTGGTTGCCAGGGCATGTGGGCAGAGAAAATGGAGAGATGTTGATATAAACTTTCAGTTAAGCTGAATACATTCCAGGGATCTAATGTACAACATGGCGACTGTACTTTAGTAATACTGAATTATATACCTGAAAGTTGCTGAGAGAGTAAATATTAAATGTCTCACCACACAGTGTATAATTTGTGAGGTGATGGATGTGTTACCTAATTTTATTGTGCTTACCATTTTATAATATAAATGTATATCAAATCACTAGGTTATATACTTTAAACTTACACAATATCATTTGTCAGTTATATCTCAATACAGGTGGAAAAATGGTATTATAGGCATTGACTCAGCCTGATCACATCAGCACTATTTTGGCAGAATTTATAGACCAAGAGTAAGGTGTACAGAAGGAAACCTTCTCACATCCCAGGATGTGGATTACTTACTTTAAAGCTGTAAGGACTTGTTGTGGGTCTTCTGAATACTGAGCTAAACATTCCAAAGCTTTTCCTGCCACAATTTGTAGTTCATTCTAAAAAGGACAAATATAATATGTTAAATTACATCTCAAAAGTGATACTTAAAATATGTTGTCTATATTCCCGTCCATTAAGGGCAAGAAAAAAAAATTTGAACTTGTTTGTTTTGTATTCTTAAAAGAGCTACTACAAGATGGTAGAATGAAGATACAACTCATTGGAGTTCCTGTTGTGGCTCAGTGGTTAAGAATCTGACTAGGAACCATGAGGTTGAGAGTTCGATCCCAGGCCTCGTTTAGTGGGTTAAGGATCCGGCATTGCCGTGAGCTGTGGTGTGGGTCGCAGATGTGGCTCAGATCTGGCATTGCTGTGGCTCTGGCATAGGTGGGCAGCTACGGCTCCGATTGGACCCCTAGCCTGGGAACCTCCATATGCCACAGGTGCAGCCCTAGAAAATATCCCCCCCCCCAAAAAAGATACAACTCATTAACAAAAACAGAACAGGTTCATACTGGCCCCAGAAACCCACTCCTTCCTATCCACAAACATCTATAGCCTTGCCAACACTGCCTTGAATCCACTAGGACTAATCTTACTGTGCCCTTTATTCCTATTTGTCAGCAGTAATGAAAAGAACCCCAGACTCTCAGGTTATTTCCAGCACCCTAATCCACATAAGGCTCTGTAAATCCCTTTTCTCTTATTTTTGCATTTCTGCCCAGCCCCTCCTACCCTTCCACTATGCTTTCTGAAAATCAGTCCTTCATCAGAAAAATCTCCTCTACGAGTAACCTCTTCTTGGAAAGTTTTCTCCACATTCTTTCTCTAATAGAAATCTAGGTTTCTCCAAGGATACTGCTTCCAATGAAGCCCTCTCAAGTAGTAGCTGTTTTTCTCTCATTTTCCTTCTACTTCCAGACCTGGAGATGGAATAGGTATAATTTTTCTCTTCATTAATGTTTTAAGACTATTCTCCCGGAGTTTCTGTCATGGTGAAGTGGAGGCGAATCTGACTAGGAACCATGAGGTTGCAGGTTCAATCCCCGGCCTCGCTCAGTGGATTAAGGATCTGCTGTTGCCGTGAGCTGTGATTGTAGGTCGCAGACTCAGCTTGGATCTGGCGTTGTTGTGGCTGTGGCGTAGTCTGGCGGCTACAGCTCCAATTAGACCCCTAGCCTGGGAACCTCCATATGCCACGGGTACAGCCCTAAAAAGACAGAAAAGACAAAAATAAAATAAAACAAAATAAAATAATTTTCCCTTCTTCTTCCCTAAAACCTCCAGCTTTGAACTTCCTGTCATCAGACTATATTACCCACCATCCCTCATTTTAAATGTAATCCACCAGCTCTCAGGACACTTCTCATTTCTTGATGATTTATCTACTGCTCAGGTATTTTTTCCAAAAAATACTTCTGTCAATTTTTGGCATTTTCAGTATACAGATAGATGATCCTCCTAATATTCTAATCTCTTATTTCCTTGAATTCCACTCTGCCAATTAGTTACCTTAGCCATTCAATAGCACAGTCATTCATTGGACACTGTCATTACTAAAAGCCAGGTGATGCAAGTGAGGCTCTTAGGGTACAAGATTTAAGGAGGCATTCATTCTAAGGGTTATGGCTGGACCAATTCTAGGTGTCTCACTCCCTCATGCTACTCTTGTACCCTGCTCTGTTTCATGTATTCTACCATCTCTACATTTCTAATTCACTCCCTCTATCACTCCAGCAATCTTTAAACTGCATTAAGATCCATTAATACTACTAATCTTTCACTGCTCCTCATCCCCTTGAAGTCTTCCTCTATACTTAGTATAAATTCTATGGGGATTAATTATAACAACTCCCTTGTTCTTTAATTTTTCTGTCATTTTTTACACTGTATTCATCTGGCAAAACCATAAGCCATAAGGTTAAATTCAACTTTCTAGTGACTTTTGTGCCCGCATCCATGCAGCTGAAAGTGGCTGGATAAAAACCTGTACCACTATTTGCTTAATTTTAAAACTTCAAAAGGACTTTACTGCTACAAGTCAAGCATACCACATTATCGTTGCATTCACTTTCTTGATTTTCTGGGCGATTAGCTGATATCTTACCGTTGTTACTCAACCCCCAACACCTCCTCTCCTATTCTCGCTCTCAGGTGATGACTGAAAGAACTGAAATAGTCAGGAAGAGAACTTTCACAGATTCCCACTACCATGTCCTCTCACACACCAGGAACCACATAATATACTCTGCCTTCTCAACTGCTATCATAAACGAACTATCCATGTTCCTTCCTAATGCCAAACCCTAAACTTATACATTTGAATCCATCACCTCTTGTCTGCTTAATGACATTACTCTAACAATTCTCACTTTTCTATTTCACATTGTCAACTTTTGTTCTCTTACTGGGTCATTCCTTTTTTTTTTTTTTTTTTTTTTTTGTCTTTTTGTCTCTTTTTAGGGCCGCACCTGTGGCATATGGAGGTTCCCAGGCTAGGGGTCTAATCAGAGCAGTTGCTGCTGGTCTACGCCACAGCCACAGCCACGTGGGATCCGAGCCGTGTCTGCGACCTACACCACAGGTCACGGCAACACCAGATCCTTAATCCACTGAGCGAGGCCAGGGATTGAACCCACAACCTCATGGTTCCTAGTCGGATTCGCCTCCACTGTGCCACGAAGGGAACTCCTCTTACTGGGTCATTCTCATCAGCATATAAACATTCTCATTCATCCCAGCTCAAGCTTGATCCTACTCCTTTCACTAACTACTACCCAATTTCTGTTCTTTCCTTTGTAGTGAACTCTTCTAAAGAACTTTCTATACTTACTGCATCCAGTTCCCTTCAGTTATTTCTTGGCCTACTCTAACCATACTTTTGTCTTACCTCTACCAAAACTGCTCTTGTCAAGCTCACCAGTGACCTCCATATTATAAATTCCAATGGCCAATTCGCAGTTCTCATTGTATCTGACCTATCAGCAACATTCAATATAGCTGATCACTCTTTCCTCCTTGAAACACATTTGGCTTCCAAGACACCATATCATCCTTGTTTTCTCCTACCTCATGGGTTGTTCCCTTTCATTCTCCTTTACTGGTTCCTCTTCTTTCCTCAACTATTGATGTTTAAAGACTCCAGGCTCAATCTCTGGTCCTCTTCTATACTCCATATATACTCACTCCCTTGGTGATGGCATCCCAGTCTCATAACTTTATGTACTATCCATACATTAATGACTGTCATTAAACTTTTCTCTTCAGCCCAGACCTCTTCCCCAACTTCAGAGTCATATATCCAACTGACTACTCAGATATCTGTTTGGATGGTCTAATAGACATCTCAAATGCCTCATGTCCAAATTGAACTTCTGATTTTCCCCCAAACCTGCTCTTTCTGCAGCCTTTCCTAGTTTAGTTGATGACAACTCCATCTGATGACTCCATCTCTTACTTTTATACCCTTCATCCAAACTGTGAGCAAATTCTGTTATCATTTACCTCCACTGTTATCTCCTTTATCTGAGTCACCTTCTTTTCCCCTGTATTATTACTTTGAAAACTTCCTGGCAGGTCTCCCTGCTTCCACTTTGTCTCTCTTATAGTCTATTCTCAATACAACAGCCATAGCATTTCTGTTAAAATGAAAGTCAAATCATTGTCCCTGGTCTGTTAAAAACCCTCCAATGGTTTCCCATTTCATTCAGAGTGAAAGTCAAAGTCCTTTCTCTGGTCTATAAGGATCTACATAATCCAGAGTCTCCATCACCTCTCTGACTTCATCTCTCACTAATTCCACCCTTTATTTACCCTACTCTAGCCATATTGGTTTCCTTGCTGCTCCTAGGTACCCACCTTTGGGCTTTGTATTGGCTCTTACCTCTACCTGGAATAGTTTTCCTCTTCACTCGCCCAATATATCTACAGAGCTAATTCCCTCACCAATTTCAAGTCTTTGACCAAATGTCATTTCCTCAATGAGACTCACCCTCACCACCCTATTTTAAAAAAATAACTCACACTAGTTCCAGCCCACTCCCACTCCTGATCCTTTTCACCCTGCACTATTTTTTCTATATTACATATCAATTTCTAACATATTATGTAATTTCTTCTTTATTATGTTTATTGTTTATTGTCTTTTATCCTCCTGCTTGAATGTTAGCTCCTAGAAGGCATATCACTGTTTTGTTTACTTATTTATCCCAAGAGCCTAGAACAGGGTCTAGCACATAGTAGATGTTTGATAAATAATTGATAAATGAATGACAGTATCACTATCACTTGAAATGTCTTTTGTAAAGCAATTATAGTAAGTAAACCTGGATTCTACCCTTGTCCTTTTGCAGAGATATATTCAGATTCCTGGGTTTGGTGAATCCATCCTTTCTTCTACCTTCTAATTCAAATTACTTGAAAAATTCCCCCCTGCTATCTTTCTCTTCTATTAAAATTATTTTCCTCTTTAGAAATACAGTTCCATAATTCTTCCACTTTCCATATCAAATGTAAATTTATAAAAATTCCTTTAAAAATACATTTGCCTTTGGGTTCCCAACTACAGATTTTTCTCTCATTTCCTCCTCCTCACCATCCTACACAAACACATCCTATATCTGCATCTGCCAAATATTTTTCTGCCTTCAAGAGTTCTATTACCCTGCTCATTAACATCAAAACATTTCATTCAAACTGTATTCGGCAACTCCTTGGGAGGAGCTATTTGGGCTAGGTACTGGAAATATGGTCCTCCAGGAGCTTATAAGTTAAGTTGGATAGACAAGTCATGTATTAGCAGTATAAGGCAGTATATATGATACAGACCAAATAACTAGCATACATGTTTAAAATTACTGCATTTCAGAGTAGGAAGAGATCACTGAGGACTGGAATTAATTTGGGAAGTCCCTACAGTGGAAGGAAATCTCAAGCTGAACTTTAAAAAGGTAGCATTTAAATAAGAACATTTCTTAAAAGAAGAGATAGTTATAAGCAAGACACAGAAAAGGGAAATGTGATTGGTCTGTTTGAGAGACACTATTTGCTTGGAGTGACAGAGGGCTTTTGCCTCCCCCATTCTAGATCCTGTGCCTAATGTAATGGTGGTTTATATCACGATCATGATGATACAGAGGAATAATATGAGATAAAGTAGAAGAGATAGCTGTAGCCAGATTGTATATCGTTAATAAGAACAGAAACACTATACTTGTAGCTCAAGCTTCACAGATTACAAATGACATTTTCAGCCACATTCTTAGTTAATTTTCATAATAATCTTGGAGGTAGGTATTATATTTATTTTACAAATGATAAAATTAAATTCAAAGGAGTTAAGCACTTGAGAGGCAGAGCCAGCACTCAAACCCAGTCCAAGGGCTCCACAGTTGCTATAATGTTTTACCTAATCTTATGTTATTACTAAGACCAGAATTCTGCAAATAAGAAAGGAGGTACAAGTATATATTACTTCTAAACTAAAGCTGTTTTCTGGTTACAAACTAAAAACATCCATTAAGTTTTTTTCTTTTTTTGTCTTTTTCTTTCCATATTTACTATTTTTTTACTTTATTTTTTTATTGCTCAAATGAATTTATCACATCTATAGTTGTATAATGATCATAACAATCCATTTTCACAGGATTTCCATCCCACAGCCCAAGCACATCCCCCCCCCCCCAAACTCTCCTCCAGACACCATAAGTTTTTCAAGGTCTGGAGTCAACATCTGTTCTGCAAAGAAGTTCAGTCTGTCCTTTTTTCAGATTCCACACATCGGTGAAAGCATTTGATGTTGGTGTCTCATTGTATGGCTGACTTCACTTAGCATGATAATTTCTAGGTCCATCCATGTTGCTAAGAATGCCAGTATTTCGTTCTTTTTACTGGCTGAGTCATATTCCATTGTATATATGTACCACCTCTTCTTGATCCACTCCTCTGTTGATGGACATTTAGGTTGTTTCTGTGTCTTGGCTATTGCAAAGAGTGCTGCAATGAACATTGGAGTACATGTGTCTTTTCGAGTCATGGTTTTCTCTGGATAGATGCCCAGGAGTGGGATGGCTGGATCAAATGATAGTTCTATTTTTGTTTTCTGAGGCATCTCCATACTGCTTTCCACAGTGGTTGCACCAATTTACAATCCCACCAACAGTGTGATAGGGTTCCTTTTTCTCCACACCCTCTCCAGCACTTATTGTTTGTAGACTTTTGGATGATGGCCATTCTGGCTGGTGTAAGGTGGTACCTCATCGTGGTTTTGATTGGCATTTCTCTAATAATGAGTGATGTTGAACATCTTTTGATGTGTTTTTTGGCCATCTGTACGTCTTTGGAGAACTGTCTGTTTAGACATTCTGCCCATTTATTGATGGGGTTGTTTGTTTTTTTGGTATGGAGCTGTAGAAGGTGTTTATAAATTTTGGAGATTAATCCCTTGTCAGTTGAATCACTTGCAAAGATGTTCTCCCATTCTGTGGGTTGTCTTTTTGTGTTGTTTAGGGTTTCCTTTGCTGTGCAGAAACTATGTAGTTTGAGTAGGTCCCATTTGTTTATTTCTATTTTTATTGTCAATAATCTAATAAGAGGTGGATCTGAGAAGATATTGCTGTGGTTTATGTCAGAGAGTGTTTGGCCTATGTTTTCCTCTAAGAGTTTTATAGTGTCTGGTCTTATATCTAGGTCTTTAATCCATTTGGAGTTTATTTTTGTGTATGGTGTTAGGGAGTGTTCTAATTTCCTTCTTTTCCATGTGGCTGTCCAGTTTTCCCAGCACCACTTATTGAACAAGCTGTCTTTTCTCCACTGCATATTCTTGCCTCCTTTGTCATAGATGAGTTGGCTGTAGGTGCATGGGTTGAACTCTGGGCTTTCTATCCTATTCCACTGATCTATATTTCTGTCTTTGTGCCAGTACCATATGATTTTGATGATTGTTGCTTCATAGTATAGTCTGAAGTCCGGGAGCCTGATTCCTCCAGCTCCATTTTTCTTTTTCAGCAGGATGTCTTTGGCTATTCTGGGTCTGTTGTGCTTCCAGACAAACTTTAAAATATTTTGTTTGAGTTCTGTAAAAAATGTCCTTGGTATTTTGATAAGGATTGCATTGAATTTGTATATTGCCTTAGGTAGTATAGTCATTTTGATAGTATTACTCTTCTAGTCCACGAGCATGGTATGTCTTTCCATCTGTTTGTGTCACCTTTGATTTCTTTCACCAGTGGCTTATAGTTTTCAGAGTACAGGTCTTTTGTCTCTTTAGGTAGGTTTGCTCCTAGGTATTTTATTCTTTTGGATGCGATGGTAAATGGGATTGCTTCCCTAATTTCTTTTTCTGATCTTTGATTGTTAGCATATAGAAATGCCATTGATATCTGTGTATTAATTTTGTATCCTGCTACATTGCCAAACTCGTGGATGAGTTCTAACAGTTTTCTGGTAGAGTCTTTAGGATTCTCTAGGTATAGTATCATGTCATCTGCAAATAGTGATAGTTTTACTCCTTCATTTCCAATTTGGATTCCTTTTATCTCTTTTACTTCTCTGCTGTGGCGAGGACTTCCAGAACTATGTTGAAGAGTAGTGGTGAGAGCAGACATCCTTGTCTTGTTCCTGATCTCAGCGGGAATCCTTTCAGCTTTTCACCATTGAGAATGATGTTTGCTGTGGGTTTGTCGCATATGGCCTTTATGATGTTGAGGTAGGTTCCCTCTATGCCCACTTTCTGAAGGGTTTTGATCAGAAATGGGTGTTGGATTTTGTCAAAAGCTTTTTCTGCATCTATTGAGAGGATCATATGGATTTTATTCTTCAGTTTGTTAATGTGGTGTATCACACTGATGGATTTGTGGATATTGAAGAACTCTTGCCTCCCTGGGATAAATCTCACTCGATCATGATGTACAATCCTTTTAATGTATTGTTGGATGCAGTTTGCTAGTATTCTGTTGAGGATTTTTGCATTGATGTTCATCAGTGAGACTGGCCTGTAGTTTTCTTTTTTTGTGGAATCTTTGTCTGGTTTTGGTGTGAGGGTGATGGTGGCCTCATGGAATGAGTTTGGGAGTATCCCTTCCTCTGCAATTTTTTTGAAATAGTTACAGAAGGAGAGGTGTTAGCTCTTCTCTAAATGTTTGATAGAATTCACCTGTGAAGCCATCTGGTCCTGGACTTTTGTTTGTTGGAAGTTTTTTAATCACAGTTTCAATTTCAGTTCTTGTGATGGGTCCATTCATCTTTTCTATTTCATCTTGGTTTAGTCTTGGAAGATTGTACTTTTCTAAGAATTTGTCCATTTCTTCTAGGTTTTCCATTTTATTGGCATATAGTTGCATATAGTAGTCTCTTAGGATCCTTTGTATTTCTGTGATGTCCGTTGTTACTTCTCCTTGTTCATTTCTAATTTTATTGATTTGAGTCCTCTTTTTTGCTTGATAAGTCTGGCTAGGGGTTTATCAATTTTGTTGATCTTTTCAAAGAACCAGCTTTTCGTTTCATTGATCTTTTCTGTGGTTTTCTTTGTTTCTATTTCATTGATTTCTGCTCTGGTCTTTATGATTTCTTTCCTTCTACTAACTTTAGGTCTTGTCTGTTCTTCTCTGTTGAGCTGCTTTAGATGTGAAGTTAGCGTGTTTCTTTGAGTTTTTTCTTGTTTCCTGAGGTGGGCTTGTATTGCTATAAACGTTCCTCTTAGAACAGCTTTTGCTGCATCCCATAGGTTTTGGAGTGTCATATCTTTGTTGTCATTTGTTGCTAGGTATTTTTTAATTTCCTCTTTGATTTCTTCAGTGATCCATTGGTTGTTTAGTAGCATGTTGTTTCATCTCAATGTGTTTGTGTTTTTTGTAGTTTTTTCCTTGTTGATTTACAGTCATATAGCATTATGGTGGGAAAAGATGCTTGATATGATTTCAATTTTCTTTTTTTTTTGCAATTTCTTGGGCCTCTCCCACGGCATATGTAGGTTCCCAGGCTAGGGATCTAATCGGAGCTGTAGCCGCCAGCCCATGCCAGGGCCACAGCATCGTGGGATCCGAGCCACATCTGCAACCTACAACACAGCTCACGGCAATGCTGGATCCTTAACCCACTGAGCAAGGCCAGGGATCAAACCCGCAACCTCATGGTTCCTAGTCAGATTCGTTAACCACTGAGCCACGACGGGAACTCCTGATTTCAATTTTCTTAAAGTTACCGAGTTTGGATTTGTAGCTTAGGATGTGATCAATCTTACAGAATGTTCCATGTGCACTTGAGAAGAATGTGTATTCTGTTGCTTTTGGATGAAATGTCCTATAAATATCTGTTAAGTCCATCTGGTTTAATGCATCATTCAGGGCCTGTGTTTCCTTATTTTCTGTCTGGTTTATCTGTCCATTGCTGTAAGTGGGGTGTTAAAATCCCCCACTACGATTGTGTTATTGTAGATTTCTCCTTTTAAGGTTGTTAGCAGTTATATATTATATAACTGCCTTATATATTGTGGTGAACCTGTGTTGGGTGTGTAGATATTTAAAATTGTTATATCTTGTTCTTGGATTGATCCTTTGAACATTATGTAATGTCCTTCCTTGTCCTTTAAAATAGTCTTCATTTTAAAGTGTATTTTGTCTGTTATGAGTATTGCTACTCCAGCTTTCTTTTGATCCCCGTTTGCGTGAAATATTTTCTTCCATCCTCTCACTTTCAATTTGTATGTGTCCCTAGAAGTGAAATGGATATCTTGATGACAGCATATATATGGGTCTTGTTTTTGTATCCATTCAGCAAATCTATGTCTTTTGGTTGGGGTGTTTAGTCCATTAACATTTAAGGTAATTATGGATATGTATGTTCTTATTGCCATTTTATTAATTGCTTTGAATTTGCTTTTGCTGCTCTTTTTTCTTTCCTTCTTCTCTTATTCTTTTCTGCCTAGAGAAGTTCCTTTAGTACTTGTTGTAAGGCTGGTTTAGTGTTGCTGAATTCTCTCAGCTTTTGTTTATCTGTGAAGGTTTTGATTTCTCCTTCAAATCTGAACGAGAGCCTTGCTGGGTAGAGTAATCTTGGTTGGAGCTTTTTTCCTTTCATCACGTTAAGTATATCATGCCACTCCCTTCTGGCCTGCAGAGTTTCTGCTGAAAAATCTTCCGATAACCTTATTGGGGTTCCCTTGTATGTTACTTGTTTCTTTTCCCTACCTGCTTTCAAGATTTTCTCTTTGTCTTTAATTTTGGTGAGTTTGATTAATATGTGTCTCGGGGTGTTCCTCCTTGGGTTTATTTTATATGGTACTCATTGTGCTTCCTGGATTTGAGAGAGTGGTTCCTTCCCCATGTTAGGGAAGTTTTCAGCTATATTCTCTTGGAATATTTTTTTTCTGTCCCCTTCTCTCCCTCTTCTCCTTCTGGCACCCCTATAATATGGATGTTGGTGCATTTAACGTTGTCCCAGAGTTCTCTGAGACTCTCTTCATTTGTTTTCAACCGTCTTTCTCTTTTCTGTTCTGCATCCGTAATTTCCACTAATCTGTCCTCCACCTCGCTTATTCGTTCTTCTGCCTCCTGTATTCTGCTGTTAGCTGCTTCTAGTGAATTTTTTATTTCAGTTATTGTATTTTGCATCTCTTCTTGTTTAAGTTTTATATCTTGTATCTCTTTGGTCAGTGTTTCCTGTAAGTTATCCATCTTTGCCTCCAGTTTATTTCCAATGTCTTGCAACATCTTTAGCATCAGCAATCTAAAATCTTTTTCCTGGATGCTGAAAATCTCCTCATCACTTAGCTTATGTTGTGGGATTTTTCCTTTCTCCCTCATCTGAGTTATAGTTCTCTGTCTTTTCAAAAAAGGTGGTGACCTTTTTACAGATAATAGAGTTGTAGCCTCTCTTACTTCTGGTGGCTGCCCCCCTTGTGGCTGAAGTCAGTATGGGGGCTTGCTGTAGGCTTCCTGATGGGAGGGGCTGGTGCCTGCCCCCTGGTAGGTGGAGCTGATTCTAATCCCTCTGGTGGGTGGGGCTCAGTCTCTGGATGGGATTAGAGGCAGCTGTGTGCCTGTGGGGTCTTTAGGTGGCCTGTTTCCTGAGGGGCGGGGCTGTGATCCCACCTGGATAGTTGTTTGCCCTGGGGCTTCTCAGCAGCTGACTGACGGGTGGGGCCAGATTTTCCCAAAATGGCCACCTCCAGAGAAAGGCACAGCTGCTGAATATTCCCGAGATCAATGTCCTTCCCTCACAACAAGCCACGTTCACCCCTGTTTTCCCAGGATGTCCTCCAAGAACTGCAGTCAGGTTTGACCCAGATTCCCATGGAGACTTTGCTTTTCCCTGGGACCCAGTGCACGTGAAAGTCTGTGTGCACCTTTTAAGAATGGGGTCTCCATTTCCCCCAGTCCTGTGGAGCTCCTGCGCACCAGCCCCACTGGCCTTCAATGCCAGATGCTCCAGGGGC
Organism: Sus scrofa; assembly: GCF_054392235.1. Lineage (NCBI taxonomy): Eukaryota > Metazoa > Chordata > Mammalia > Artiodactyla > Suidae > Sus > Sus scrofa. The sequence continues at coordinate 66,684,250 of NC_139401.1, forward strand.
TCTTTCTCCCAGTGCCAGATCCCCACAGGTGAGGGTTTGATGTGGGGCTCAGAACTCTCACTCCTGTAGGTGAGTCTTTGTGAACCAGTTAGTTTCCAGTCTGTGGGGCTTCCCACCCCAGAGGTATGGGGTTGTTTATGTCATGAAATTGCCCCTCCTACCTCTTGATCTGTCCTCCTCTTTTTCTTCTGGCGTAGGGTGTGTTTTTTTTTAAGGCTTCCAGTCCATTTGGGTGAAGAATGCTCAGTCTTTAGTTGTGAATTTTGTTGTTTTTAGGAGAGAAGTTGAGCTCCAGTCCTTCTATTCTGCCATCTTAATCCCCAATCTTCATTTTATTTTCCATTTAATTTAAAACTGCTTTTTTTTTTGCAAATTGATGAGAAAGTTTCTGAATAGATAACTTTTTTTGTATGATATAGTATTTTATATCTTGAGTTTCTTTTAAAAGTTAATGTTTTGCTATGTTTATTTTTTCTGTAGTTTTAAGCACAAATCTGTTACCTCACTTTGTTTTATTTACTATATACCATGAAGAAATGAAGAAAAAGAAAGCAATTCTGCAACCATAGTTTGGTGTGAAAATATGAGGCAAAACAGAGGGTAAAGAAAGGCCTTTCCTATGCCTAACTGATGATGATTCTATTATAATTTTCTCTGAAAATGGAAAAGAAATAAACATTTCATAGATGGGTATATAACAATTACCTCTAGAGCAAACTGGGCAGCTAAAGTAAGGACCATGACAGCAGAACCTCTATCTGTAAGTACATCATTCTCTTCTTGTTCTGTAGTTGTTAGTATATTCTCTAAAGCAGTAATTGCTTGCAAAGCTGAAAAACAAGGAAACAATTTAAAAAATGAGATACTCTTATCAAGGATAATAGCTAACTATAGTTAATTATACCACAATGACTTTGGAATTCATTTTAAGAATACCAATATCTTCAAAATATTAATTAGTTTTCATAAAGTCATCCAAGCTGCTAAACTGTCAAGGACAACTTGAATGTCAGAAAAATGCCTAACTGAGCAATTCACCTCTGTGAATTTATTCCATGGATATATTTGCAAAAGTGGATTCTTACAGAAAAGTGGAATATAATATAGAATAAATTAAAAGAAAAAAGAATGGCAATATTATATTCTATTATGTATCTTAATGGCAGACCATGATAGGAATTCCTGCCATGGTTCAGGGAAACAAATCTGACTAGTATCCATGAGGATGCAGGTTCGATCCCTGGCCTCACTCAGTGGGTTAAGGATCTGGCATTGCTGTGAGCTGTGGTGTAGGTCACAGATGTGGCTTGGATCCTGTGTTGCTGTGGCTGTGGCTATTCAACCCCTAGCCTGGGAATCTCCATATGCCATGGGTTTGAGCCCCCAAAATAAAGGTAGACCATGATAAGTTAAAATATATGCACTATAAACCTTAAGTAACAATTAAAATAACAAAACAAAAAGTTAATAGCTAATAAGGCAAAGAATAAGATAAATGTAATCATATTCAATTAAGTGGTATATATACACAATGGAATACTACTCCGTCATAATAAAGAACAAAATAATGCCATTTGCACCAACCTGGATGTAGCTAAAGACTCTCATACTAAGTGAAGTAAGTCAGAAAGAAAAAGACAAATACCATATGATATTACTTATATCTGGAATCTAATACATGGCACAAATGAACCTTTCTACAGAAAAGAAATGCATGGACTTGGAGAACAGACTTGTGGTTGCCAAGGGAGAGGGAGTAAAAGGGACTGGGAGCTTGGGGTTGATAGATGCAAACTATTGCATTTGGAGTGGATAAGCAATGAAATACTGCTGTATAGCACAGGGAACCATATCTAGTCACTTGTGATGGAGCATGATGGAGGCTAATGTGAGAAAAAGAATGTATATATATATATATGTATGTGTGTGTGTGACTGGGTCACTTTGCTGTACAGTAGAAAACTGACAGAAAACTGTAAACCAACTATAATGGAAAAAATAAAAATCATTAAAAAAAGAAAGCAGAAAAAAGGAGAAACTGCAACAAAAAATAGAATGGACAAATAGAAGACAAATAAGATGCTAAATTTAAACCTAGTCATATCAATAATCATGGTAAAACATAAATATGGCCTATATGACCCATTAAAAGGCAGAGATAAAGTGAATTAATGAAAACAATTTCCAATTGCATGCTACCTCCAAGAAACATACTTTAAATATAAAGCCACAATTGGTTAAAAGAAAATGGATAATATGTACTATCATAAAGGTAATCAAAAGAAAGCTGGAATGGCTATATTACTATCAAAAAAAGAGATTTCAGAGCAAGGAAATATTATCAGTGACAGATTATTTCATGATAAAGGAATTAATTTATTATGAGATCATAACAATCCTAATGTATTAAGTACTTAACTTAATAAAGGAATTAATTTATTATGAGATCATAACAATCCTAATGTATTAAGTACTTAACTTACGCATTAAGTAACAAAATTTCAAAATACAAGAAGGAAAAACTGATAGAACTTCAAGAAATGAATAAATCCATAATTACAGTCAAAGATCTCAATAACCTCTCTCAGTAACTAACAGAACAAAGAGACAGAAAATCAGCAAGGATATTTAACATTATTAATCAACCTGACCCAATTAACAATTATGGAACACTTGACCCTATGCCACCAAAATACACATTCTCTCTAGGTGCACATGGAACATTTACCAAGAAAGACAATATTCTGGGAATATAGCAAGTCTTAAGATATTTTAAAAGATTCTAGTCATACAAAGTCATGATCTTTGACTAAAATAGAATTAATAAAAAAGTCATCTGGAAATCTGCAAATGTTTGGAAAATAAACAACATACTTCTAAATAATCCATGGGTTTAAACTGGAGTCAAAAGTCCTATTGGAAAGTATTCTGAACTGAATTAAAATGAAAACACAGGAAGTTCCAGTTGTGGCTCAGTGGTAATGAACCCTACTAGTATCCAAGAGGATGTGGGTTCGATCCCTGGACTTGATCAGGGGGTTAAGGATGAAGAGTTTCCATGAGCTGTGGTGTAGGTTGCAGATGTGGCTCAGATCCCATGTTGCTGTGGCTGTGGACTAGGCCAGCAGCTGCAGCTCTGATTTGACACCTAGCCTGTGAACTTCCCTATGCCACAGGTGCATCCCTAAAATAAAATAAAATAAAATAAAATAAAACAAAATACAAATAAAATAAAATACAAATAAAATGAAAACACAGTATATCAAAATTTGTGGACTATCACCAAAGCAGTACTTAGAAGGTAATTTATAGTATTCACTGTTTATGTTAGACCCAAATAAAATTAAATTAATGACCTTAGCTTTCACTTTTGGAAACTAGAAAAGGAAGAGCAAATGAAGCTCAAAATAAGTAGAAGAATGGAAATGATAAAGAGCAGAACATAAATACATGAAATATAAAACAGAAAAAAAGAGCAAAATCTGTGAAACCAAAAGCTGGTTCTTGGAGATCAATAAAATTGGTCAACTTGTAGCCACTCTGACAGGGAGAAAAAGAAACAAGACACAACTTACAAATATCAGGAATGAGAAAGGTGTCATCATTATAGATTTTACAGATATTAAAAGGATAATATGGGAGATATAATGAATGACTTTAGGCCAATACTCCCAACAAATTAGATGAAACAAATTTCTTGAAAGACACAAACTATCAAAGCTCAATTAGGAAATAATAGATAATCTAAAGAGACCTATTATCTATTAAAGAAATTGAGTTTATAATTAAAAACCTTCCCATAAAGAAAACTCCAGCTCTCGATGGCTTCACTTGTGACCTCTACAAAACATTTAACAAAGAAATAATACTAATTAAGCAACACAATCTCTCCTAGAAGGAAGAGGGAATATTTTCCAATTCGTTCTATGGAGCCAGCACTACCCTAATGGCAAAATAAAAAACATTACAGGAAAAGAAACTAGAGAACAATATCACTCATGGACACAGGTAAAAAAATTCTTAAGCTGTTAGCCAATCAAATCTAACATTTTATTAAAACAAACAAACAAACACATTACGACCAAGTGGAGCTTATCCCAGGAATGCAGCATTGGTTTAACAGTTGAAAAATAAATGTAGTCCATTACACTCCCTCCCCTTCCCCCTTGGCAACCACAAGTCTATTCTCTAAGTCCATGATTTTCTTTTCTGAGGAAAGGTTCTTTTGTGCCTTATATTAGACTCTAGATATGTGATATCATATGGTATTTGTCTTTCTCTTTCTGACTTACTTCACTCAGTATGAGAGTCTCTAGTCCATCCATGTTGCTGTAAATGGCATTATTTTCTTTTTTATGGCTGAGTAGTATTCCATTGTGTATATATACCACATCTTCCTAATCCAATCATCTGTCAATGTACATTTGGGTTGATTCCATGTCCTCACTATTGTGAATAGTGCTACAATGAACATGCGGTGCCTATGATTTTTTTAAGGGAAGTTTTGTCCGGATGTATGCCCAAGAGTGGGATTGCTGGGTTCTATGTATAGTTTTCTAAGGTACCTCCATATGGTTCTCCATAGTGGTTGTATCAGCTTACTTTAAGCTTGGGGTTAATAGATGCAGACTCTTGCCTTCGGGATGGATTAGCAATGGGATCTTGCTGTGTAGCCCTGGGAACTCTGTCTAGTCACTTATGATGGAACATGTAATGTGAGAAAAAAGAATGTATACATGTATGTGTAACTGGGTCACCATGCTGTACAGTAGGAAAAAAAGGTTAAAATAAATAAATAAATAAATGTAACCAACTGTATTAACAAACTTTAAAAAAACTGATCATTTCAATAGATGTGGAAAAGTCATATGACCAAATTCAACATCCACTGCTGATAAAAAAAACTCCCTGGAAACTAGAAATGGAAGGGAGCTTCCTCTACCTGAAAAAAGGTACATATGAAAAACCTACAGCTAACATCATACTTAATGGTTGAAGACTGGATGCTTTCCCTCTAAAATCAGGAAAAAAACTTAGAAAAAAAATTGCTTTTTACCAATTTTACTCAACACTGTATGGGAGATTCTAACAAGTACAATAGGCATTAAAAATGTACCCAGATTGGATAGGAAGTAGTAAAATTTGTCTTTATTTGCAGAGACATAATCAACTACATAGAAAATCTGATGGACTCTATAAGAAAGCTATTGGAACTAATAAGTGAGGTTATCAAGTCTACAGGATACAGAACTAATATACAAAAATCACCTGTATTTCTACATATTAGCAATGAGTAATCAGAAACTGAAGTTTTTTTAAATGCCATTTGAAACAGCATAAAATATGGTATACTTAGGGATAAATCTGACAAAAGATGCACAAAACCTATATGCTGAAAGATAGAAAAGATCACTGAGAGAAATTAAAGACCTAAATAAATGGAGGTATATAATTTGTTCACAGATTGGAAGATGTCAATTTTCTCCAACTGATCTATAGATTCAATGAAATCCATATCAATACTTACTTTCATAGATATTGAAAAACTGATTCTAAAATTCATATGGATATACAAAGGACTTAGAAGAACTCAAACAGTTTGAGAGAGAAGAATAAAGCTGGAGGACTAACACTACATGACTTCAAATTTACTACATAGCTATACCAATCAAGACAGTATAGCAATGGTGTAAAGGTAGATGAATAGATCAGTAGAACAGAATGAAGAGTCCAGAAAGAGATCCAAGCACAAATGACAAATGATTTTTCAATAAAGATGCAAAAGCAATTAGGTTGGGAAAGGACAGAATTTTTAAATAAATCAAACTAGAATTATTGGATAGCCATGTACAAAAAAAAACATAAACAAACTTCAATACATACCTTAATTCAAACACAAAAAATTAATGCAAAATGGGTCACAGGGTTAACCATAAACCTAAAACTATTGAATCTCTTGAAGAAAACACAGGCAAAAATTTTTTGTGACCTTGAGTTAGGTAAAGACTTCTTGGAGTTCCTGTCATGGCTCAGCAGAAATGAATCTGACTAGTATCCATGAGGATGCAGGCTTGATCCCTGGCTTTGCTCAGTGGGTTAAGGATTCAGTGTTGCTGTGAGCTGTGCTGTAGGTCGCAGACGAGGCTCAAACCCCACATTGCTGTGGCTGTGGTGTAGGCCAGCAGCTACAGCTCTGATTCGACCCCTAGGCCTGGGAACCTCCATATGCTGTGGGAGTGGCCCTAAAAAAACTGTAGAACACACATCTGATAAATAAATTGTATTGATAATATATAAAGAACTTTCAAAACAATAAGAAAACAAAGTTCTTTACAGAAAACTGGGCAAAATATTTGCACAAACACTCCACCAAAGAAGATATATGGATGTCAAATATTAGACATTATGTAAATGCTAATTATAATCATAGTAAGATACCACTACCTGACTATTAGAATGGCTAAAAACATTTTAATGGGCAATTCCAAGTGCCGGTGAGGATGTAGATCAACTGGAACAGAACATAAAACTCTAGCCACTTAAGAAAAGAGTTAGGCAGTTTCAGTGTTAAACATATACTGACCATACAATCCAGCAATACCACCCCTCAACATTTACCATAGAGAAGTAAAAGCTTGTCATCACACAAAATTTGTAAACAGATGTTTGTAGCACCTTTATTCATAATCACCTAAACTGGAAACCATCCGAATATCCTTCAACTGACAAATGTATAAACTGTGGCATCCATACTTATGAAATACTACTTAATAAAACAAGAACAAACTATGGGAATACAACAGCATGAATGAGTTTCAAATGCATTATGCTAAGTTAAAGAAGCCAAGTTCAAAAAGCTTCATACTGTATGATTCCATTTATGTGACATTCTGGAAAAAGTAAAACTATAGAGATACAAATGAGATCAGTAGAAATCAGGACTGGAAGTGATGGGATGGAGTGACAATAAAGGGGCCTGAGTTAATTTTTTGTTCATATTAATCTTGATTGTGATGGTGGTTACATGACTACATGCAATTGTCAAAACTCACAGAATTACTTCTATTAAAAAACCTCATAGAATCATACACTAAGCAAAAGTAAATTTTAGTGTGTGTATCCTCAACAAACATGTCTAAAAATGGTCACAGGCAACTGGGAAAGAAATAAAAAAATTGAGCTGATGCTAGGTTTAAAAAGTAAAATAATTTTATTCTACTAGAATGTTAAAAGAAAAAGTTTAATAGGAAATCTGGTAGTGCAGATTGTTTTTGCCATTTCTGCTGGTAAAGTTTCAAAAGTTTTTATACTTCAGCATAGTATATCAAGAAAAACACATGCTGGGGTTCTCTTTGTGGCTCAGCAGTTAACGAACCCAACAGGGATCCATGAGGATGTGGGTTCAATCCCTGGCCTCACTCAGTGGGTTAAGGATTCGGCATTGCTGTGGCTGTGGTGTAGGCTGGCAGCTGTAGCTCTGTTTTGACCCCTAGCCTGGGAACTTCCATGTGCCACAAAAGTGGCCCTAAAAAGCAAAAAAAAAAAAAAAAAAAAGAGAGAGAGAGAGAGAGAGAGAGAAAGAAAAAAGAGAAAAACACACAGAAATCTGTAGTGAAAACGCTGATGATGGACATTATAACAATATTAACCTTGATAAAAAGCTGATTCTAATTTACTACTCCTTACTTAATATAGAGGTTTGGTTTACTAACCTGGAATATTTCTTTTTCAAAGCAGAATAAATCATATTTCTTTTTCTTATAAAGTGAATAACAGAGTCCACTGCACATATAGCAGGTATTAATAAATAGTTGCTTAATTGGATTAGTATAAATTCTATTTGAATCCATTAACTCAAGCTTCTCAATTTCTCAACTTGTACCCTTCACAAAGAACGAGTCGGGAGCTCAAATTGCTCTAAGATTTGCTCAGCTACTCAGAGGGCTGAACAGGAATAATATCACAGTATAGGTATATCTGTAACACATGTAAGTCAAGATACACGTGTGTACAGACATACTAGCTAGGAAACTATCCTTAACAGTGGAAAGGACACTGCACTAATGGGATAAGGTTCATGTGAGCAATTGCAACACTGTCAACTTTGTGGAGAGAAACTCCACTTCAGGGCCAAATCTCTCATTAATAACCTCACTGCCCAAATAAGTGAAAACAATTGAAAGGTATCCTGGAGACTTCCATTCTCTAAAGACATGTTTTTTTTTTTTCCGAGATAATTTTAATTTTATTATCATTAAAATTAAAACAAAGAAATTTCAAATTGTTATAAAACTCATAGACCTCTGAGAATACATTCATAAGCTCAGTCTGTAACATGCAATATTAAACACTTCACTTACATCACTCTTTGCTTTTGCATCCTTTTTATGACATTTGAGTCCTTTACTGATGAGCATTACCTCCTCTTTAGCTACCTCATGCTACTTTATTTTTTTATTTTTATTTTTTTAAATTTTACGGCTGTGCCCACAGCATATGGAGGTTTCTAAGTTAGGGATCGAATTGGAGCTGTAGCTGCTGGCCTACACCACAGCCACAGCAATGTCAGATCCTTAACCCACTGCGTGAGGCCAGGGATGGAACCTGTGTCCTCATGGATGTTAGTCAGATTCATTTTCACTGAGTCATGATGGGAACTCCCCTCTTGCCACTGTAAAAAAGAGAGGTTTACATGTCATATTAATTTCAGGTGTACAACAAAGTGATTCAGCTACATATATTTTTCCAGATTCCTTTCCCTTATCCATTATATAAAATATTGAATGTAGTTTCCTGTGCTATATAGTAGGTCCTTGTTGGTTGTCTATTTTACATATAGGAGTATGTATATATTAACCCCAACCTCCAAATTCATCTCTCCCTCACCCCTTTCACCTTTGGCAACCGTAAGTTTCTTTTCTATGTTTGTGGGTATATTTCTGTTTTGTAAATAAGTTCATTCGATACTTTTTTTTTTTTTTTTTTTAGATTCCACATATAAGTGATATCATATATTTGTCTCTCTTTGTCTGGCTTATTCCACTTAGTATGATGGTCTCCAGGTCTACCTCTAAAGACAATTCTTTACTGATTGCAATATAATTTCCCTCTGCCCCTGCATCTTTTTAAAGGTAATTTTTAATAGGCTGGTTCAAATGAGAGAAAGCACAAAAAAGTATAATTTCCTCCAATTCTTTTCTCACATTTGCCTAGTTCCTATTCCTTCTTTCAATAGGTGGACCATATTCTTTTATTTTTATGCAACCTTCCATAGTTTCTTTTTGTGTAGTTGTATCATCTTTGCCTAGGAAAGCTATAATATATATTGAACTCCACTGTCTTAAAAACTATTTTATCTCTCAGAAGAGAGGATTAAGATGGCGGAATAGAAGGACTGGAGCTCAACTTCTCTCCTAAAAACAACAAAATTCACAACTAAAGACTGAGCATTCTTCACCCAAATGGACCGGAAGCCTTAAAAAAAAACACACCCTACGCCAGAAGAAAAAGAGGAGGACAGATCAAGAGGTAGGAGGGGCAATTTCATGACATAAACAACCCCATACCTCTGGGGTGGGAAGCCCCACAGACTGGAAACTAACTGGTTCACAAAGACTCACCTACAGGAGTGAGAGTTCTGAGCCCCACATCAAACCCTCACCTGTGGGGATCTGGCACTGGGAGAAAGAGCCCCTGGAGCATCTGGCATTGAAGGCCAGTGGGGCTGGTGCGCAGGAGCTCCACAGGACTGGGGGAAATGGAGACCCCATTCTTAAAAGGTGCACACAGACTTTCACGTGCACTGGGTCCCAGGGAAAAGCAAAGTCTCCATGGGAATCTGGGTCAAACCTGACTGCAGTTCTTGGAGGACATCCTGGGAAAACAGGGGTGAACGTGGCTTGTTGTGAGGGAAGGACATTGATCTCGGGAATATTCAGCAGCTGTGCCTTTCTCTGGAGGTGGCCATTTTGGGAAAATCTGGCCCCACCCGTCAGTCAGCTGCTGAGAAGCCCCAGGGCAAACAACTATCCAGGTGGGATCACAGCCCCGCCCCTCAGGAAACAGGCCACCTAAAGACCCCACAGGCACACAGCTGCCTCTAATCCCATCCAGAGACTGAGCCCCACCCACCAGAGGGATTAGAATCAGCTCCACCTACCAGGGGGCAGGCACCAGCCCCTCCCATCAGGAAGCCTACAGCAAGCCCCCATACTGACTTCAGCCACAAGGGGGGCAGCCACCAGAAGTAAGAGAGGCTACAACTCTATTATCTGTAAAAAGGTCACCACCTTTTTTGAAAAGACAGAGAACTATAACTCAGATGAGGGAGAAAGGAAAAATCCCACAACATAAGCTAAGTGATGAGGAGATTTTCAGCATCCAGGAAAAAGATTTTAGATTGCTGATGCTAAAGATGTTGCAAGACATTGGAAATAAACTGGAGGCAAAGATGGATAACTTACAGGAAACACTGACCAAAGAGATACAAGATATAAAACTTAAACAAGAAGAGATGCAAAATACAATAACTGAAATAAAAAATTCACTAGAAGCAGCTAACAGCAGAATACAGGAGGCAGAAGAACGAATAAGCGAGGTGGAGGACAGATTAGTGGAAATTACGGATGCAGAACAGAAAAGAGAAAGACGGTTGAAAACAAATGAAGAGAGTCTCAGAGAACTCTGGGACAACGTTAAATGCACCAACATCCATATTATAGGGGTGCCAGAAGGAGAAGAGGGAGAGAAGGGGACAGAAAAAAAATATTCCAAGAGAATATAGCTGAAAACTTCCCTAACATGGGGAAGGAACCACTCTCTCAAATCCAGGAAGCACAATGAGTACCATATAAAATAAACCCAAGGAGGAACACCCCGAGACACATATTAATCAAACTCACCAAAATTAAAGACAAAGAGAAAATCTTGAAAGCAGGTAGGGAAAAGAAACAAGTAACATACAAGGGAACCCCAATAAGGTTATCGGAAGATTTTTCAGCAGAAACTCTGCAGGCCAGAAGGGAGTGGCATGATATACTTAACGTGATGAAAGGAAAAAAGCTCCAACCAAGATTACTCTACCCAGCAAGGCTCTCGTTCAGATTTGAAGGAGAAATCAAAACCTTCACAGATAAACAAAAGCTGAGAGAATTCAGCAACACTAAACCAGCCTTACAACAAGTACTAAAGGAACTTCTCTAGGCAGAAAAGAAAACACAGCAACAGGAAACAAAAATTCCACAAATGATAAGGGTTACCAGTAAAGGTATATATACAGTAAAGATACAAAATCATCCATGCACAATTATACCACCAAAATCAGAAATCATGAGAAGAGGTGGGTACAAATGCAGGACACTGGAGATGAACTTGCAATTAAGAGAACAACAACTTAAAACAATCTCATATACATATAGACTCTTATATCAAAACTTCAGAATAACTGAAAACCAAAAATCTACAATTGATACACAAACAAGGAATCTCTGGAGAAGAAATATATCTCATAGTAAATAAGTGCATAATCCACCATGAAGGGGGTCATTTGACATCATTCTTGGAATGCTGAAGTCTCCTTAGAACTGATTTCCTCTCCATCAAAGAATTTATGATAATTATAATTAAATAATGCAACTGTACAATTAAATAATACAGTTCTACAATTGTATTATTAATAACCATTTCTCTCCATGGTACAATGTAAGGTCTATAATGTCTTGTTTATCACATCACCTAGAATGATGTAATGCCTATATTGAAGAATCAATAAGATGTAACAAATTGTGAGGACATATTTATATAGTTACACTGTTTTTTAACCAATTTATGCATTTTATATTTTACTTATTTTCAGAGGGTGTATTATTTTTGTTATTCTTACCAGTTATGTTATTCTTTTTATTATGCTATATATAATATTTAATGGTATATAAGGCTTTCTTCTTTATAAATTTTAGTTGCATAATATACACAATTTTAATATAATGCTAATTTTTAAAGAAAAATTGAAACGTAATAGATAATACTAAATAGATGAAAGCCATACAAAATGGGATAAAGTATAGAATAAATTTCCTATTTGTCTCAGCATATTTTCCATTCCATTTCTCCAGAGGGAGTCACTTAATCTCTTTCTTAAGATCCATGATATAATAATCTGTGTGAATGTAATTGTGTTTAAATATATGTATTTTATTTTGTAAAAAAAAATTTCAAAATAAAATAAAACTAGCCTTGGGAACAACAGTAAATAGCAAATTTTACCAATCAGCTAGACAGAGCCAAGAAATGCTCTTTGTGCGCACTTAGTACTGTTAGAATATTTTTATATCTACCATATAGAAACAATATAGACAGCTATATAATACAGATAAAAAGGATAAAAATAAATAAATAAAAACTATTTTATCTCTGTTACTCTCAAAGAGGATTATTTATTCTTTGTGTTAACAGTCAAATATAACTGATAACTAACATTTATACCTCTGTCAGAGCTGCCTTCTAGGACTGCAATCTTGAATACATAAAATTGAGTGAAAATATTTGTAGGGTCACATCGTTCTGCTTCTGTCACTGCTTCTTTAGCCTGAACAAAGAAATATAGGGTTGCTTTTATGAAAGGTATAAGGAAGACCTTACAATTACTAATAGTATTTACTAATACTATTTATTAGTACTTATTAGTATTTACTAGTTTATTGGTATTAGTATTAGTATTTAGTAATTTATTATAACACAGTCATAATGGCTGAAGGATACTCATAATGAAAGGACATGAATCTAAGAAAAATCTTTAAAAAGTCATTCTCTTAGAATGCTGTAGAAATAGTGAATTCTGCTTCTGAAAATAGGGCACATTATATATGTCAAACCAACCCTCCTACTGAAAACAGCCAAAAATGTTGGATAATATTATTTTTTACTGTAAAGCAACTGACTAGTAAAGCAATTACCATGCATGCAATATCTAAGGAAAAGTGAGGTCCCAGAGAAGTAAGTAGAGAATTAAAGCCACTTTTTTCCCCCAGTAGGCATTTGCAAATCTAGGCAAATGCTAACTTTAGTGTGTGTGTGTGTGTGTGTGTGTGTGTGTGTGTGTGTTTTAATGGATGCACCCGTGGCATATGAAAATTCCCAGGTCAGGGGCTCAATCTGAGGCTCAGCTTCAACCTATGCTGTAGCTATGGCAACACCAGATCCTTTAACCTACTGTGCTAAGCCAGGGACCCAATCTGTACCTCTGCAGTGACCTGAGTTGCTGCAGTCGGATTCTTAACTCAGTGTGCCACAGCAGGAAATCCACTAACTTTAGTTTTAATGTACCTTACTAGGTCAGGAAACAGGGTCCACCATTGTGCTACTACAAGAGACTAAGTTAGCTTTAAGAACACACATAGGCTGAAAGTGAAAGGGTGGAAAAAGATATTCTGTGCAATGGTAATCAAAAGAGAGCAAGACAACGAGATCCTACTAATGGAAAAGAATATTTTAAAAAGAATGTATACATGTGTATAACTAAACCTTTGCTGTACAACAGAAATTAGCATATTGTAAATCAACTACACTTTAATTTAAAAAAAAGAAAGCATTTGAAAAAGAGAATGCAAGAGTAGCTATACTTATCAGATAAAATAGACAAACAAAACTGGTCACAAGAGACAAAGAAGGTCAGCATATAGTGATAAAGGGGTCAATTCATCAAGAGGATATAACAATTGTAAATATATACACATTCAATATTAGAAAACATATATTAACCAAACTGAAGGGAGTAATAGAAATATATAACAGTAGGGGACACTTCAACACCCCACTTTCAATAATGCATAGGTCATCCAGACAGAAAGTCAATCAATAGTGGACCTAAATAACACTACAGACAAAAGTGACCTAAAAGACACATACAGAACATCCCATCCAACAGCACCAGAATATATAGTCCTCACACACACACAGAGAACAAATTCTAGGACAAATCATATGTTAGGCCAGAAAGAAAGCCTTAACAAATTTAAGAAGATCAAAGTCATATCAAGCATCTTTTCCACCACAATGGCATGGAACAACAATAACAACAAAATAAGAGAAAAAAATCATAAATGCACGGAAATTAAATAACACACTCCTGAATAACCAATGGATCAAAGAAGAAATCAAAAGGACAATTAGAAAGTATTTTGAGGAGTTCCCATTGTGGCACAGTGGAAAGGAATCCAACTAGGAACCATGAGGTTGCAGGTTCGATCCCTGGCCTCACTCAGTGGGTTAATGATCCAGCGTTGCCATGAGCTGTGGTGTAGGCCAGCAGCTGTTGCTCCAATTAGACCCTTAGCCTGGGAACCTCCATATGCCACAAGTGCGGCCCTAAAAAGCAAAAAGACAAAAAAAAAAAAGAAAGAAAGAAAAAGAAAGTATTTTGAGAACAACAAAGAAAACATGATATATCAAAACTTAAAAAAAAAAACAGAAAACTCAAAAAAAAAAAAAAAAAGAGTTCCTTTGTGGTGCAACTGGTTGAGTATCCAGCATTGTCACTGCAGTGGCCTGGGAACTTCCACATGGGCAGGAATGGCCAAAAAACCCAAAGAAAACAATAAACAACAACAACAACAACAAAACAGAAACAAACCCCCCAAAACTCAGGGAATATGGGAAAAATAGTTCTAAGAAGGAAGTTTATAGCAATAAATGCCTACATTAAGAAAAGATCTCAAACAACATAACTTTACTCTTCAAGGAATTAAGAAAATGAAGAAAAAACTAAGCCCAAATTTAGCAGAAGGAGGGAATTAAAGATTAGAGAAAAAAGATAAATGAAATAGAGACTGGAAAGATAATAGAAAAAAATCAATGAAACTAAGAATTAAATAACCTACTAAGACTGAATCAGGACAAAACAGAAAATCTAAAAAGACCAATAATAAGAAGATTGAATCAATAATCAAAAACCTTCCAATAAAGAAAAGCTCAGGACCAGACATTTTCAGTAGTGAATTATATCACATTTGAAGAAGAATTAATGCCAATCTTTCTTAAACTCTTCCAACTGAAGAGGGAACACTTCAAAATTCATATTATGAGGCCAGCATTACCCTGAGACCAAAGCCATATAGGGATACCACAAGAAAAAAAGTAACAGGCCAATATCCTCAATGAATACATATGTAAAAATTCTCAACAAAATATTAGCAAACAGAATTCAACAGCCCATTAAAAGGGTCACACACCATGATCAAGTGGGACTTATCCCTGGAACACACAGACAGTTTGACATACACAAATCAATAAATATAATACAGCACATTAATAGAAAGAAAGATAAAAATCCTATTATCCTCTCAACAGATGTGAAAAATCACTTGACAAAATTCAATACCCTCACATAATAAAAGCTCAAAAATTGGGTATAAAAGGAACATACCTCAACATAATAAAGGCCATATGACAAATCTACAGCTAACAACATACTCAATGGTGAAATACTAGAAGGTTTTTCTCTAAACTCAGGAATAAGACAGGGACGCTCATTCTCACCACTTTTTTTCAACATAGTCATTTAAGTCCTAACCAGAGAAATTAGGGGAAAAAAAAATAAAAGGCATCCGAATTGGAGAGGAAGAAGAAAATTGCCTGTTTTCAGATGATTGGATCTTACATATAAAAAACTGTAAAAACCCCACCAAAAAACCTGTTAGAACAAATAAACAAATTCAGTAAATTTGCAGGATGCAAAATAAACATATAAAAATCATTTCTTTCTACACATTAACAATGAAATATCTAAGAGAGAAATAAAGAAAACAATTACAATTCCATTTATAATATCATTAAAAACAATACATTTAAAGAAATAAATTTAACCAAGTAGGTGATATTTTTGTACACTTAAAACTGTTTGACATTGATAAAAGAAACTGAAGAATCGAAAATGCATTTGAAATTAAGGACACCAGCAAGATGAAATAGTTCCGCACATAAATAGATGGATATATCAAAATACAAGGGGAACCACTAGTCAAATAACTCTAATGGTCTCACACATAAAAAAGGAAAACCAAGCCAAATATAACACTAAACATGGTCACAAGAAAAGGAGTTCCCATCGTGGAGCAGTGGAAATGAATCCGACTAGGAACCATGAGGTTACGGGTTCGATCTCTGGCCTAGCTCAATGGGCTAAGGATCCGGCGTTGCCATGAGCTATGGTGTAGGTCACAGACGTGGTTCGGATCTGGCATTGCTGTGGCTCTGGCATAGGCCAGCAGCTGTAGCTGTGATTAGACCCCTAGCCTGAGAACCTCCACGTGCCATGGGTGTGGCCCTAAAAAGACAAAAGACATAAGACCAAAAAAAAAAAAAAAAAAAAAAAAAAACATGAAAAGACAACAGAAAGAGGAAGGAAAGAAAAAAGACCCAAAATAGCAATAAAGAAAATTTAAGTTGGAGTTTCCGTTGTGGCTCAGTGGTTAACGAATCCGACTAGGAACCATGAGGTTGTGGGTTCAATCCCCGGCCTTGCTCAGTGGGTTAAAGATCCGGCATTGCAGTGAGCTGTGGTGTAGGTCGTAGACGTGGCTCGGATCCCATGTTGCTGTGGCTCTGGCATAGGCTGGTGGTTACAGCTTCAATTAGACCCCTAGCCTGGGAACCTCCATATGCCGCAGGAGCGGCCCAAGAAATAGCAAAAAGACAAAAAAAATAAAAATAAAAATAAAAAAAATAAAATTGAAGTAAATGACAATAAATACATACTTACCTGTAATTACATTTAATATAAATGATTAAATGCTCTAACTAAAAGAAAAAGACTAACTGAATGGATTCAAAACCAAGACCCATCATTAATAAGTTCACAAATAACAAATGCTGGAGGGGGTGTGGAGAAAAGGGAACCCTCAAGCAATGCTGGTGGAAATGTAAATTGGTACAACCACTATGGAAAACAGTATGGAGGTACCTTAGAAAACTATAAATAGAACTACCATATGACCCAGCAATCCCACCCTTGAGCATATATCTGGACAAAACTTTCCTTGAAAAAGACACATGCACCCGCATGTTCATTGCAGCACTATTCACAATAGCCAAGATATGGAAACAACCCAAATGTCCATTGAGTAGGAAGATGTGGTATACATACACAATGGAATACTACTCAGCCATAATAAAAAGAACAAAGTAATGCCATTTGCAGCAACATAGATGGAGCTAGAGACTCTTATACTAAGTCAGGTGCATCAACAAATACCAAATGATATCACTTATATCTGGAATCTAATATACGGCACAAAAGAACCTTTCCACAAAAAACAAAATCATGGACATGGAGAACAGACTTGTGGTTTCCAAGGGGGAGTGGGAGGGAGTGGGATGGGCCAGGAATTTGGGGTTAATAGATGCAAACTATTGCCTTTGGAATGGATATGCAATGAGATCCTGGTGTATAGCACTGGGAACTATATCTAGTCACTTATGATGGAGCATGATAATGTGAGAAAAAAGAATGTATACATGTATGTGTAACTGGGTCACCTTGCTGTATGGTAGAAAATTGACAGAACACTGTAAACCAGCTATAATGGAAAAAATAAAAATCATTATAAATGAAAAAAAAACACAAAACCAAGACCCATATATATGCTGTCTACAGGAGACCCACTTCATTCAGATCTAAGGACACATACAGACTTAAAGTGAGGGGATGGAATAAAATATCACATGCAAATGGAAATTATATAAAAGCAGGAGTAGCAATATTCATACCAGACAAAATTGATTTTAAAATAAAGAAGGTCACAAGAGACAAGAACATTACAGAATGATCAAAGGATCAATCCAAGAAGAATAAATAGCAATTTTAAATACATATGCACCCAACATAGGAGCAGCACAATATATAAGGTGACTACTAACAGCCATAAAAGGGGAAATTGACAGTAACACAATAATAGTGGGGGACTTTTAACACCTCACTTATAGCAATGGACAGATCATCCAGACAGAAAATCAGCAAGGAAACACAGGCCTTAAATGATACGCCAGTCACTAAATAGAGTTAAAAGATATCTACAGAACTTTTCACCCCAAAGCAGCAGAATATACTTCTTCTCAAGTGCACATGGAACTCTCCAGGATAGATCACATCTTGGGCCACAGATCAAGCCTTTATAAATTTTAAAAAACTGAAATTATTTGAAGCATTTTCTCAGATCACTATGCTATGAGACTAAAAATAAACCACAAGAAAAAAAAAAAACACTCTTTTTTTTTTTTTTTTTTTTTGGTCTTTTTGCCTTTTCTTAGGCCGCTCCCACGGCATATGGAGGTTCCCAGGCTAGGGGTCTAATCAGAGATGTAGCCGCCGGCCTACGCCACAGCCACAGCAATGCAGGATCTGAGCTGCGTCTGCGACCCACACCACAGCTCATGGCAATGCTGGATCCTTAACCCACTGTGCAAGGCCGGGATCAAACCCACAACCTCATGGTTGCTAGTTGGATTCATTAACCACTGTGCCATGACGGGAACTCCCCAAACTCTTCTAAGCTAAACAATATGCTACTAAACAATCAATGGATCATTGAAGAAATCAAAAAGGAAATTAAAAGATACTTAAAGACAAACGACATTGAAGATGCAACAATCCAAAACCTATGGGACATGGCAAAAGCAGTTGTGAGGGGGAAGTTTATAGCTATACAATCATATCTCAGGAAAGAAGAAAAACTATATCTAACAACCTAACCTTAGACTATAAGCATCTAGAGAAGGAAGAACAAAGCCCAAAATTAGTAGAAGGAAAGAAATCATAGAGATTAGAGCAGAAATTAATAACATGGAGACAAAGAAAACAATTGAGAAGATCAATGAAACCAAAAGCTGGTTCTTTGAAAAGATCAACAAAATTGATAAACGATTGGTCAGACTCATCAAGAAAAAAAAAGGGAGAGGGTTCAAATCAATAAAACAAGAAATTAAAAAGGAGAAGTTACAACTAACACTGCAGAAATACAAAGAATTATGAGAGATGACTACGAGCAACTGTATGTCAATAAAATGGACAACCTAGAAGAAATGGACAGATTCTTACAAAGCTACAACTTACCGAAACTGAACCAGGAAGAAATAGAAAATATGAAGAGATGAATCACAAGTTCTGAAATTGAGAATGTAATACAAAAGTTTCCAAAAAACAAAAGTCAAGTGCCTGATGGCTTCACAGATGAATTCTACCAAACATTCAGAGAAGAGTTAGCACCTCTTCTTCTGAAACTTTTCCAGAAAATTGCAAAGGAACACCCCCAAGCTCATTCCATGAAGCCACTATTACCCTGATACTAAAGCCAGACAAAGATACCACAAACAAAGAAAATTATAAACTAATATCATTGATGAACATAGATGTAAAAATCCTCAACAAAATATTAGTAAATCACATACGAATATATTAAAAAGGTCATACACCATGATCAAGTAGGATTTATCCCAGGGATGCAAGGATTCTTCAATATCGGCAGATATATTAATATAATACAGCACATCGACAAAGTGAAAAATGAAAACCATATGATCATTTCTGCAACCAGATGCAGAAAAAGCTTTGGACAAAATTCAACACCCATTCCTGATTAAAAAAAAAAACAACAACTCTCCAGAGAGTGGGCATAGATGGGAACTACCTCAACATAATAAAAGCCATTTATGACAAACCCATGGCTAACATCATTCTCAATAGTGAAAAACTGAAAGCATTTCCCCTAAGATCAGTAAGAATACAAGGATGTCCACTTTCACCAATGTTATTCAACATAGTTTTGGAAGTTCTAACCATGGAAGTCAGAGAAGTAAAAGAAATAAAAGGAATCCATATTGGAAAAGAAGTAAAACTATCAGTGTTTGCAGATGACATGATACCATACCTAGAAAATCCTAAAGACTCTACCAGAAAACTGTTAGAGCACATCGATGAATTTGGTAAAGTCTCAGGATACAAAATTAATACACAAAAATCAACTGCATTTCTAGATACTAAAAATGAAAGATCAGAAAGAGGTATTAGGGCACCATCTCATTTACCATTGCATCAACAAGAATAAAATACCTAGGAATAAACCTACCTAAAGAGGCAAAAGACTGGTTCTCTGAAAACTATAAGATGCTGATGAAAGAAATCAAAGCAGACGCAAATAGATGGAAAAATACACCATGCTCTTGGATTGGAAGAATCAATATAGTCAAAATGACAATACTACCTAACGCAATCTACAGGTTCAATGCAATCCCTATCAAATTACCAGTGACATTCTTTACAGAACTAGAACAAAATATTTTAAAATTTGTATGGGGAGTTCCCGTTGTGGCGCAGTGGTTAATGAATCCAACTAGGAACCATGAGGTTGTGGGTTCGGTCCCTGCCCTTGCTCAGTGGGTTAACGATCCGGCGTTGCCATGAGCTGTGGTGTAGGTTACAGACACGGCTCGGATCCCGCGTTGCTGTGGCTCTGGCATAGGCTGGTGGCTGCATCTCCGATTCATCCCCTAGCCTGGGAACCTCCATATGCCGCGGGAGAAGCCCAAGAAATAGCAAAAAAAAAAAAAAAAAATTTGTATGGAAACACAAAAGACCTCAAATAGCCAAAGCAATAATGAAAAGAAAAAATGGAACTGGAGGAATCGGGCTCCCTGACCTCAAACTCTACTACAAAGCAACAATCATCAAAATAGTATGGTACTGACACACACAAAAAAACAGAAATATAGATCTATGGAACAGGATAGAAAGCACAGAAATAAACCCAAGCACCTATTACAAACGAGGCAAGAATATAAAGTGAAGGAAAGATGGTCTCTTCAATAAATGGTGCTGGAAAAACTGGACAACTTCATGTAAGAGAATGAAATTAGAACATTTTCTAACACCATACACAAAAATAAGCTCAAAATGGATTAAAGACATAACTGTAAATCCAGATACTATAAAAATCCTAGAGGAAAACATAGGCAGAGTGCTCTTTGACATAAATCACAGCAACATCTTATTTAACCTAATTAAACAGTGGGACCTAATTAAACTCAAAAGTTTCTGCACAGCAAAGGAAACCATTAAAGAAAATAAAAAGACAACCCAAAGAATGGGAGAAAATCTTTGCAAATGATTCAACCAACAAATGTTTAATCTCCAAAATACACAACTCATACAACTCAACAACAAAAACACAAACAACCCAATTGGAAAATGGGCAGAAGACTTAAATAGACATTTCTCCAAAGAAGACATACAGATGGTCAGCAAGCACATGAAAAAATGTTCAACATCACTAATTATTAGAGAAATGCAAATAAAAACAGCAATGAGGTACCACTTCACACCAGTCAGAATGGCCATCATTAACAAGTCCACAAATAACAAATGCTGGAGAGGATGTGGAGAAAGGGGGACCCTCTTGCACTGTTGGTGGGAATGTAAATTGGTACAACCATTAAAGAAAATAGTAGGAAGTACCTTAGAAAACTATATATAGAACTACCATATGACCCAGCAATCCCATTCCTGGACATACATTTGGACAAAACTTTCATTCAAAAAGATACATGCACCTAAATGTTCATGGAAGCACTATTCACAATAGCCAAGACATGGAAACAACCCAAATGCCCATTGACAGATGAATGTATTAAGAAGATGTGGTATATATACACAATGGAATACTACTCAGCCATAAAAAAGAAAATAATGCCATTTGCAGCAACATGGATGGAACCAGAGACTCTCATACTAAGTGAAATAAGTCAGAAAGAGAAAGACAAATACCATATGATAGCACTTTTATGTGGAGTCTAAAATATGGCACAAATGATATATCTACATAATAAAAACAGATCATGGACATGGAGGACAGACTTGTGTTTGCCAGGGGGCAGGGGAGAGAGTGGGATGCATTGGGAATTTGGGGTTAGTAGATGCAAACTATTGCATTTGGAGTGGATAAGCAATGGTATCCTGCTGTACCGCACAGGGTACTATATCGAATCACTTGTGATGGAACATGATGGAGGATAATGTGAAAAAGAGTAGCTTTGCTGTACAGGAAAAATTAACAGAACATTATAGATTAACTATAATAAAATAAAAAAAAAACTGAATAGAACAGAGACAACAGAAATGAAAGAAAAGGTACAGGCCAGTGCTGTCCAATAGCATTTGTGTGATGACAGAAATATTCTACACCTGTGTTATTTAATACAGTAAGCACTAGCCACATGTGGCTATTCAATATTTGAAACGTGACCAGCGCAAGTGAAGAACTAAATTCTTTGAATTTTAATTATTTTAAAATTATTTTTGTCTTTTTAAGGGCTGCACTTGTGGCGTACAAAAGTTTCCAGGCTATGATTTAAATCGGACCTGCAGATGCTGGCCTACACCACAGCCACAGTAATGTGGGATCTGAGCCATGTCTGCGACCTACACCAGAGCTCATGGCAATGCCAGATCCTCAACCCACTGAGCAAGCCCAGGGACTGAACCCACGTCCTCATGGATACCAGTTGGGTTCGTTTCTACTGAGGCACCACGGGAACTCCTAATTTAAATTTAAATGTGCATAGCCACATGTGGCTAATACCTATCATATTGGATAGTGCAAGTCTACAACAAAAATGAAGTAGGCAGAAGGAGTAGAGGCAGGGAAATCTCAAAAACCAAGCTGTCTTATTTTAAAGCACTACAAAAACAAAAATAAAACAATAACGACCAACAGCCACACACAGACAGAAAAAGGAGCTCTGTGAAGTTACTAACACTTTCCAAAACCCCATCTCATTGTAAAAGGTAAGAAAAACTAATCTCACATTAAAATGAAAAACAGTAAAGTTTCAAGATAAATACCCCGAAAAGTTGTAAAAATAAAATAGAGTTCCTGTTGTGGCTCAGCAGTTAATGAACCCAACTAGAATCCATGAGGATGTGGGTTCGATTCCTGGCCTCATGCAGTGGGTTATGGATCTGGCGTTGCTGTGAGCTGTGGTTTAGGTTACGGACATGGCTCAGATCTCACATTGCTGTGGCTCGTTGCTGTGAGCTATGGTTTAGGTCACTGACATGGCTCAGATCTCACATTGCTGTGGCTCGTTGCTGTGAGCTGTGGTTTAGGTCACTGACATGGCTCAAATCTCAGATTGCTGTGGCTGTGGTGTAGGCCGGCAGCTACAGCTCCAATTTGACTCCTAGCCTGGGAACTTCCATATGCTGTGGGTGTGGTCCTAAAAAGCCAAAATAAACAAACAAACAAATAAATGAATAAATAAAATAAGGAGCATAAAAGCACCCCCACAGAAAATGAAATGATGCCAGAAAAAAATGTGTTCACAAAACAGGTCAAAACTTTAACCAACTATTTCAAAATGAGCTAAAAGATACTAAGAAAATGATACAAGTTATGAAAGATATCATAAAATAGAAAAATTCAGAAATGAGGTGCTCGACTAGAAAAAAATTAGAAAAGAAATCATTTCATAAATGAAGAATAACAAAAGAAGAAATATAAAAGTAAATAAATACAGCCAATAATGACATGAGGATAGAAGGCAAAAAGAAGAAAAGCTTAAAAGTTAAGAAGAAATGGAGTTCCCATTGTGGCTCAGGGGGTTAAAAACCTGACATAGCGTCCCTGAGGATGCAGATTCAATCCCTGGAGTGGGTTAAGGATCCAGTGTTGCTCCAAGTTGTGGCATAGGTCGCAGATGCAGCTCAGATCCAGTGATGCTGTGGTTGTGATATAGGCCAGCAGCCGTAGCTCCAATTTGACCTCTAGCCTGGGAACTTCCATATGCTGCAAGTGTGGCCGTGGAAAGAAAAAAAAAAAAAAAGAATCAATTATCATGTGTATTTTACCACAATAAAAAATAAACATTAGGGAGTTCCCTTGGTGGTCCAGTGGTTAGGATTCAGCATTTTCACCACAGCAGGCTGGGTTCAACTCCCTCGTCTGGAAACAGGCCATCAAGCCACTGCACTCCATGGCCAAAAAAAAAATAAAAATAAAAATAAAAAATAAACATTCAAAAAAAACCCCCAAAGATAATAGAAGTAATCTATACATTCACTACAATCCCTATGAAAATCTCAAAGGTATATTTTCTAGAAATAGAAAAACCTATCCTAAAATTCAAGGGACTCTGAGTAGCCAAAAACAATCCTGAAAAAGAGAAAAACTGGAAGATTCACACTTCCTCATTTCAAAACTTACTACAAAGTTATAGCAATCAAAGCAGCATGTACATGTCATAAGTAAAGGCATAGACCAATGAAGTAGAATAGAGAGGCCCAAAATATACCCTTATAAATATGGTCAAATGAGTTTGATTAGGGTGTCAAGACCATTCAGTGGGAAAAGGAAAAAAGGACAGTCTTTTCAACAAATAATGTTGGTAAAATTGGATATTCACATGCAAAAGAATGAAGTCAGACTCTTACCTTCTACCATATACAAAAATTAACTCAAAATGGTTCAAAGACCCACATGTTAAAACTGAAAGTATAAAAGGTTTAGTAAAAACATAGTTTTGTAATAACCTATATGGGAGAAAAGAATGAATACATTTGTATGTATATGTATAACTGATTATTCACTTTTCTGTACACCTGAAAATGATACAACATTGTAAATTATCTACACTCAAATAAAATTAAAAAACAACAACATAGGGGAAATCTTTCTGACAATGGATTTGGTGGTGATTTTTTGGATATGATATCAAAAGCTAGGAAACAACAAAAAAAACAAATCTTTGGACTCCATTAAAATTAAAAAAAAATTGTGCTTCAAAGGATACTACCAAGAAAGGGAAAAGATAATCCACAGAATGGGAGAAAATATTTGTAAATCATATATTGATAATGGATTAATATTCTGAATATATAAAGAACTTCTACAAGTAAAAAATAACACCCAATTAAAAAATGGACAGAAGGACTTGACATTTCTCCAAGGAAGATATACAAATGGCCAATAAACACATGAAAAGATGCTTAGCATCACTATTCACTAGGGAAATGCAAATCAAAAACACACACTCACTAAGATGGCTATTATTAAAAAAAATAATGAGTGTTGATCAGGAAATGTAGACATTGGAACACTTATGCATTGGAAAACAATTTGAAAACAATTGGAGCCATTATGGAAAACAATATGATGATTCCTCAAAATGTTAAACATAGAATTACCATATGATGCAACAAGTCTACTCCTAAGTATATATCCAAAAGAAGTGAAAGTAGGGACTTAAATATACACACACTCTTACTCACAGCAGCATTACTTACAATAGCCAAAAGGTGGATGCAACCCAAGTGTCCATCAACAGATGAATGGATAAACAAAAAGTGGTATATAAAGGATATGGAATATTATTAAGTCTTAAAAAGGTAGAGAATTCCGACACATGCTACAACATGGGTAAACACTGAAGACATGTGGAATAAACCAGTCACAAATGGACAACTGCATATGTCCTCTAACTTATATGGGGAACCTAAAGCAGTCAAGGTCTTGGAGACAGAACACAGAATTGCGTTTGCCAGGGGATGAGGGATTGGAGGAGTGGGGAGTTACTGTTTAATGGACACAGAGTTTCAGTTTTGCATGATGAAAGGAGTTCTAGAAATGGATAGTGGTGGTGGTAGTTTACAATACTATAACTGTATTTAATGCCACTGAATTGTACACTTAAAATGATTAAGGTTGGTAAATTTTACTACAATTTAAAAAACCAGCTGTATTTCTATATGCTAGCAGTAAACAACTAGAAATTGAAATTAGTAGAAGTAATACCGTTTGTAATTTCATCAAAACATGAATTCTTTGGGATAAAGTTAACAAGATATGCGCAAGATTTTTATGTTGAATATTGATGAGAGAAATTAAAGACAACCTAAATAAATAAAGAGCTGTACTGTGTTAATGGGTTGTAACACAAAACTATTAAGAAGTTAACTGTGCTCAAATCAACCTATAGATTCAATGCAATCTCAAGAAAACCCTACCAAGCATTTTTGTGATAATTTAAAAGCTGCTTTTACAATCCGTGTAAAAATATAAAGGACTTAGAGTAGCCAAAAGATCCTGGAAAAGAACAAAGTTGAGGACTTACGTACCTTGATTTTAAGACTTACTATAAAGCTACGCTAATCAAGAGAGTAAGGTATTTGCATAAAGAGACACAGAATCAAAAGAACAGAGTAAAGAAACGTATCCAAATATTTATGATCAATTATTAATTTCTGATGTAACTACCAAGGTAATTCAATTGGGTGAGAATAGTCTTTCAACAATGGGGCTAACAACCTGTCTACACAGGAAAAAATTAATCCTGACTTTTATCTCTCTCTCTCTCTCTCTCACACACACACACACACACACACACTCTCTCTCTCTCTCTCTCTCTTTCAAAATGCATCATAGGCCAAAACATAAAAGCTAAAACTATAAAATTTCTAAAAGAAAACATAGAAGAAAAAATTTACCATCTTGGGGCAGGCAAAGAGACAATAAACAGAAACCATAAGAGAAAAATATAATAAATTTGATTTCGTTAAAAGAAATCCCACAACACACCTATTAGGATTGTTAATGTTAAAAAGTTGGAAATATCATATGTAGACAAAGATATGGATGAAATGGCACTCTCATTTACTGCTAGCAGGGATGTAAAATGGTACAACTTTGGAAACATCTTGATAGTTTCTTATAAACTTAGAAATACATTTAATACATGACCCAGCAATTCCACTTCTAGATATTTCCCCAAGAGAAATCAAAACAAATATCCATGCAAAGACTCTGACCATGAAAGTTCATAGTAGCTTTATTCATAATGGTCTCAAAAAGGAAACAACCAATATGTCCATCAACAGATGAGTGACTCTTAGAATTCCTGTCATGGCTCAGTGGAAATGAATCTGACTAGTATCCATGAGGATGCAGGTGCAATCCCTGGCCTCACTCAGTGGGCTAAGGATCCAGTGTTGCTGTGAGCTGCAGTGTAGGTTGCAGACACAGCTCGGATCTGGCATTGCTGTGGCTATGGTGTAGGCCAGCAGCTACAGCTCTGATTCGACTCCTAGCCTGGGAACCTTCATGTGCCATGGCAGCCCTAAAAAGACACAAAAATAAATAAAAAATAAGAACAGACTCTCTAAAACATTATGTTGCATGAAAGAAGGCACCTGCCCCCCTGCCCCTCCTGGAAGACAAACCCTAATGTGCTGTATGATTCCATTTATATGAAACTCTAGGAGAGATCTAACCAGTAGTGATAGAAGCATATCAGTCATTGCCTAGGTCTGGGGGTAAAGATAGGGATTGACTGGGAAGAAGCACAAGGGAATTTTTTAGGGTAATAAAAGTATTCTTTTTTTTTTTGTCTTTTTTTTTTTTTTTTTTTTTTTTTGCTATTTCTTGGGCCGCTCCCACGGCATGTGGAGGTTCCCAGGCTAGGGGGCGAATCGGAGCTGTAGCCACAGGCCTACGCCAGAGCCACAGCAACGCGGGAAAAAGTATTCTATATTTAGATTGGTGTACTAGGTCCACTGGGGTATATATTTGTCAAAGTCATCTAACAGTATATTTTAAATTGTTTCAAATATAAATTACACTTCAATAAATTTGATTTTTAAAAGAAATTATTATTTGTAAATGTCTCTTTAGTTGTAAAATTCAATTACTATCATCTTATAAACTCTGCAAAATCTTCTTTGATTATTATAGGTTTTATCATATTATACTGATATCTTAGAACAATATGGTTAAAAATGACCCCAAAGTTCTCTTAGTCAAAAAATTCTTCTGATGCTTAAATCTTCTCTATAACATTCATACCAAATCTCTGCTTAAAATACCTTCTAGAAAAGGGAATTCACTGTATCTTAAGAAAATCCTTTTCAGTTTTTGGACAGGTCTAATCATTAGACAGAGTTTCCTTATGATTATCTGAAATCTTACTCCTTGTAAGTCTCACCAATGGAAACATTCATGGAATAAAATTAATTCTTTTCTCCCTGAATGCTGTTCAAACATTAGGAGGGAACTATCATGTTCTTCCTAAACCTTCCATTTTCCAAGCTTAATATCCACATTTCCCTCAACTATTTATTCTTCAAATAAGATGGTTTTGGGAGTTCCCACCGTGGTGCAGTGGAAATGAATTCGACTAGGAACTACGAGGTTGTGGGTTGGATCCCTGGCCTCACTCAGTGGGTTAAGGATCTGGCGTTGCTATGAGCTGTGGTGTAGGTCACAGACACAGTTAAGATCTGGTGTGGCTGTGGCTGTGGCATAGGCCAGCAGCTGTAGCTCTGACTTGACCCCTAGCCTGGGAACCTCCATGTGCCGCGTGTGTGGTCCTAAAAAGAAAAAAAAAAAAAAAGATGGTTTTGAGTGCTCTCACCATCCTGAGTGCCCTCCCCTTGACATATTAGGTTTTGTCAACATTCTCCTTCAAAACTGTTAGCCCCTCCCAGTCCAACACAATACTTCAGGAATGCTGTAACCAGAGCAGAGTATCAGGTGACTACCACTCTTTTACATATTATATTTCTATTGATTCTACTTAATTTCAATGAATTTTCTTAGCATTATTGCCTTATGTTGAGTTTACAGTCAACCAACAACCCCAAATGTTCTTCATGTGCTGCTGTTAAGCCATATTTCATCTATTCTGTTCTTGTACAGTTGGTTTTGTGGATCCTAATACAGGATGTTTTGTTGTTTCCTGTTTCTTTTCATCTTGTTAGATTCAGCTCATCATTTCAGCCTACTTAGGTCCCTTCAGATCTGACTCTGTCTTCTAACACATTATTCTTTTCAGCTTCAGGTCACATGTACATTCAATCAATATTTACCAAAGGTCTGCATCTACATATACTTATTCCACACATATAGTATATACCACACATTTTGATATTTGATTGCATACTTTTTACTTTCTAATTATTTCACATGTGTAAATCTTGTTTCCACAATAATATTTTAAGCTTATCTACAGAAAAAGATCATGTCTTCTACTTATTCTACAGTACCAAGCACCAATTAGTATTCAATTACATACAGTACCAATTAGGTATTCAATAAATATTTGTTGCCTGAAAACCTAAATTACAGTATTTTTACAGTATAGGTATATCAAGAATGAGCCACAATTGATTTTCATCTCATATTGAAGAGTGTTAACTTTCTTGTAAATCTGTACCGATACATTTGTGGGAAAGGCTATACCTGCCAAAGCATCGCAAAATCACCTCAAAATCATTAACAAGCTATTATAGTTCAGAGGCCACAGTGCCATCTAGTGAACATTACTAGTTTACTTCTGTTGATCACAAGTTCATTTGCACTCCTATAATGGAAAGGCATGATTTTTAGAACCTCATACAGATATAGAACCAATATAAAACCAGCATGTGAGACACAGTTATTTTCACTATAGCTCATACAAATATTCTATAAATAGTCTCATGGCTGTTGTAAGCCTTATGATCATACTGTGCTTTGAGATTATGCTCTAGTATTCTCAATCTATAGTAATACTAATGACACTTACATACCTAAACTGCAGTTGCAAGCTGAGGATAGAATTTCTGTACTGAGTTAAAGAGTACCCAAATGTGTATTACCATTAACTTACAGATTATTACCAAAACATCCCATTATCCATTGCTTAACAAAAATTAAAGTTTTAGTATGATTTACAGCAAAATCCCATTATATCAAGTTGTGATAAATTGCTCCTATACTTGTAATCCAAGCTCATTTTTCCCAAAATAAGTCTGTCCATTCTAACCTATGACTTTCACAAACCAAACACTTAATCTTCTAAAACAATATAATAAAATTACGGTATTGGTCTTAGGGTGCCACAAATTTTCCAAAGGCAGATTTGATGTCTATTGCCTCATAAAAAGTACTGGAGATAATCGAAAGAGAATGGCAATTAAAATATTACACTCATACAACTTAGAAAATAAACTAAGGAAATGACCAATATTTAGCACTGTCATCTCAAAACCATGTCGCTAAATGCATGAACTGATAAATCTGTAACATAATCTACTAAGAATTCAGAGGAATATATTCTCCAATTTCTCTGACCCACCTCAAATTAACTTCTGACCTGTGATTCAATATTTCACGTCAAAGAGAAAGTAACTAAGATAGAGAAAGGAATAATCTGGTGATTTTTTAAAAAAATAACATAATCTCATTCAGTTCAGATAATAAAGAGCACTCATAGATCTCGATCACTTTTAATTTCCAATTATCCACAGTAGCAAGGACAGAAATAGCATGAACAAATGGAATTAATACATCAGGGAAATTAATTGACTGGTATTTATAGAGTCCCTCTGACTGTTTTTTAGTGTTTTGAGTACTTACTATGCATTAGGCTCTATGCTAGATATTGGACAAAATAAAGATATGGTCCTATCTTCAAGGAGATGACAATTTAATAGGGAGCTAAGATAGGTATACAAATAACTAGAATACAAAGCAGAACATAAGTACCTAGGTATAAGCAGAACTGTTACAAAATCTTAGAGAAAGACCAAGACTTAGAAATTTCCTTAGGAAACTAAAGCTGTCATTAGGATCTAGGCTTTGAAAAAGGAATTTCGAAAGTAGGGATGCAGGGAAGAGGTAATCTGTAATGCAGAAACACGGAAAAAGTTACAGAAGTAGAAAAGCATAGATCTATACCCTCACACTATGCACAAAAATAAACTCAAAATGGCTTAAAGACTTAAACATAAAACAAGACACCATCAAACTCCTGGAAGAGAACACAGGCAAAACATTCTCTGACATCAACCTTACTTATGTTTTCTTAGGTCAATCTCCCAAAGTAACAGAAACAAAAGCAAAAATAAACCAATAGGACCTAATCAAACTGAAAAGCTTTTGCACAGCAAAGGAAACCAAAAAGAAAAAAAAAGACAACTTACAGAATGAGAGAAAATAGTTTCAAATGATGCACTGACAAGGGTTTAATCTCTAAAATATACAAACAACTTATACAACGCAGCAGCAAAAAAGCCAACAACCCAATTGAAAAATGGGCAAAAGACCTGAATAGACATTTCTCCAAAGAACATATACAGATGGTCAACAAGCACATGAAAATATGCTCAGCATCACTGATTATTAGAGAAATGCAAATGAAAACTACTATGAGGTATCTACCACCTCACACTTGTCAGAATGGCCATCATTATTAAGTCCACAAATAACAAATGCTGGAGAGGATGTGGAGAAAAGGGAACCCTCCTGCACTACTGGTGGGAATATAAATTGGTACAACCACTATGGAAGACAGTATGGAGGTACTTCAGGAAACTAAATATAGAACTACCATATGACCCAGCAATCCCACTCTTGGGCATATATCCGGACAAAACTTTCCTTGAAAAAGACACATGCACTCGTATGTTCATTGCAGCACTATTCACAATAGCCAAGACATGGAAACCACCCAAATGTCCATCGACATATGACTTGATTAGGAAGATGTGGTATATTACACAATGGAATACTATTTGGCCATAAAAAGAACAAAATAATGCCATTTGCAGCAACATGGATGGAACTGGAGACTCTCACACTAAGTGAAGTAAGTCAGAAAGAGAAAGACAAATACCAAGTGATATCACTTATATCTGGAATCTAATATACGGCACAAAAGAACCTTCCCAGGGAGTTCCCATCATGGTGCACTGGTTAACGAATCCGACTAGGAACCATGAGGTTGCGGGTTCGGTCCCTGCCCTTGCTCAGTGGGTTAACGATCCGGCGTTGCCGTGACCTGTGGTGTAGGTTGCAGACGCGGCTCGGATCCCGTGTTGCTGTGGCTCTGGCGCAGGCCAGTGGCTACAGCTCCAATTCGACCCCTAGCCTGGGAACCTCCATATGCCGCAGGAGCGGCCCAAAGAAATAGCAAAAAGACAAAAAAAAAAAAAAACCCAAAAAACAAAAAAACAAACCTTTCCACAGAAAAGAAAATCATGGACATGGAGAATAGACTTGTGGGTTGCCAAGGGGGAGGGGGAGGGAGTGGGATGGACCAGGAATTTGGGGTTAATAGATGTAAACTATTGCCTTTGGAATGCATAAGCAATGAGATCCTGCTGTATAGCACTGGGAACTATATCTAGTCACTTATGATAGAGCATGATAATGTGAGAAAAAAGAATGTATATTTGTATGTGTAACTGGGTCACCTTGCTGTACATTAGAAAATTGACAGAACACTGTAAAACAGCTATAATGGAAAAAAAATCATTAAAAAAAAAAAGCAAAGAAAAGCATAGATCATGTTTAGGAAGCAGCAGGTGTTCCAGTTGAAGACAAACATAGTAAACATGTAAAGGAAATAAAATAGTATTATTTTATTTAAAGATTATGGAGGACCCTAAGTCTAAGGAATTTGGTCTTTATTTACAGGGAACTACTGAAGATTACTCAGCAAGATACAATCATTATAAAATTATTCCAACAGTCTTAGAGGTAAGAAGGGCTTGGACTAGGGTAGTGGGGTAAAGATGGAAGAGGAGGAGTTCCTGTCATGGCTCAGTGGTTAATGAACCTGACTAGTATCCATGAAGATGCAGGTTTGATCCCTGGCCTTGCTCAGTGGGCTAAGGATCTGGTGTTACTGTGAGCTGTGGTGTAGGTCACAGATGCAGCTTGGATCCCTCGTTGCTGTGCTGTGGCATAGGCTGGCAGCTACAGCTCCAATTCTACCCCTAGCCTGGGAGTCTCCATATGCCACGAGTGTAGCCCTAAAAAGACAAAAAGACAAAAAGACAAAAAAAAAAAAAAAAAAAAAAAAGAGGAAGAGGAGACAGCTGGCAAAAAATATTGCAGAGGCAGAATGGACCAGATGTAGCACATAACTGGATATAGGAGGAGAATAAAGAATCTATGAATCTAAGATTTCAGTCTTAGATAGCTGTGCATACCCAAAGACAGTAGATAAGTGTATGTGGGCTATGAGAGAGGTCAGGGCTAGAAATGTAGATTGGATATTGGAGAACTGAAGCTAAGAAAACAATTGATGGATTACTGAGGCGATAGTGTACAGTAGAAATAAAAGAAGGGATCAGAGAATAAATTCAATAAATGTTTATTGAAAACTTACCATATACCAGGCATGGTCATGGGTGCTAAGGATAAACAGAGAATGAGATAAACATAATACCTGTCCTTATCCAATATTTATTCGGTTAAAAGAAACTAGCAGTAAAATAAATAGAAAAGATACAGTCAGAGCAATAGGATTAAGAGAATATGTCATACACAGAAAACAAATTTATGGTTACCAAAGAGGAAAGGAGTTGGGAGAGGGATAAATTAGGAGTTTGGGATTAACAGATACAAACTACTATATATAAAATAGATAAACAACAAGGTCCTACTATATAGCACAGGGAACTATATCCAGTATCTTGTAATAAACCATAACAAAAAATATGAAAAATAATATATACATATTAAAGTCACTTTACTATACACCAGAAACTAGCACTTTATTGTAAATCAATTACACTTCAATTTTATTTACTTTTTAAAATTTTTATTAAAGTATAGTTGATTTACAATGTTCCTTCAATTTCTGCTGTACAGCAAAGTGACCCAGAAACCCATTTTTTTCATTTTCCATCAGGTTCTTAACCAAGAGACTGGATACAGTTCCCTGTGCTGTACAGCAGAACCCCATCACCCATCCGTTCTAAATGTAAGTCTGCATCTACCAACCACAAACTCCCCGTCAGTCACCCCGTCCCCCTTCCCCCCTGGCAAACATAAGTCTGCCCTCCATGACCATGATCTGTTTCTGTTCTGTAGATAGATGATTTGTGCCATAGTTTAGATTCAACATATAAGTGATACCATATGGTGTTTGTCTTTCTCTTTCTGACTTACTTCACTTAGCATGAGTCTCTAGTTGCATCCATGTTGCTGCAAATGGCATTATTTTGTCCTTTTATGGGTGAGTAGTATTCCATTGTATATATGTATCACACCTTCTTTTATTTTTATTTTTTTTATATAATGATTTTTATTTTTCCATTATAGCTGGTTTACAGTGTTCTGTCAGTTTTCTACTGTACAGCAAGGTGACCCAGTCCCACATACATGTTATTTTTATTTATTTATTTATTTATTTAATTTTTATTTTCCCACTGTACAGCAAGGGGATCAAGTTATCCTTACATGTATACATTACAATTACATTTCTTCCCCCACCCTTTCTTCTGTTGCAACATGAGTATCTAGACATAGTTCTCAATGCTATTCAGCGGGATCTCCTTGTAAATCTATTCTAGGTTGTGTCTGATAAGCCCAAGCTCCCAATCCCTCCCACTCCCTCCCCCTCCCATCAGGCAGCCACAAGTCTTTTCTCCAAGTCCATGATTTTCTTTTCTGAGGAGATGTTCATTTGTGCTAGATATTAGATTCCATTTATAAGTGATATCATATGGTATTTGTCTTTGCCTTTCTGGCTCATTTCACTCAGTATGAGAGTCTCTAGTTCCATCCATGTTGCTGCAAATGGCATGATGTCATTCTTTTTTATGGCTGAGTAGTATTCCATTGTGTATATATACCACCTCTTCCGAATCCAATCATCTGTCGATGGACATTTGGCTTGTTTCCATGTCCTGGCTATTGTGAATAGTGCTGCAATGAACATGCGGGTGCATGTGTCTCTTTTAAGTAGAGTTTTGTCCGGATAGATGCCCAAGAGTGGGATTGCGGGGTCATATGGAAGTTCTATGTATAGCTTTCTAAGGTATCTCCAAACTGTTCTCCATAGTGGCTGTACCAGTTTACATTCCCACCAACAGTGCAGGAGGGTTCCCTTTTCTCCACATCCTCTCCAGCACTTGTTATTTGTGGATTTATTAATGATGGCCATTCTGACTGGTGTGAGGTGGTATCTCATGGTAGTTTTGATTTGCATTTCTCTTATAATCAATGATGTTGAGCATTTTTTCATGTGTTTGCTGGCCATCTGTATATGTTCTTTGGAGAAATGTCTATTCAGGTCTTTTGCCCATTTTTCCATTGATTGATTGGCTTTTTTGCTGTTGGGTTGTATAAGTTGCTTATATAGTCTAGAGATTAAGCCCTTGTCTGTTGCATCATTTGAAACTATTTTCTCCCATTCTGTAAGTTGTCTTTGTGTTTTCTTTTTGGTTTCCTTTGCTGTGCAAAAGCTTTTCAGTTTGATTAGGTCCCTTGGGTTTATTTTTGCTCTTATTTCTATTGCTTTGGGAGACTGACCTGAGAAAATATTCATGATGTTGATGTCAGAGAGTGTTTTGCCTATGTGCTCTTCCAGGGGTTTGATGGTGTCTTGTCTTATATTTAAGTCTTTCAGCCATTTTGAGTTTATTTTTGTGCATGGTGTGAGGGTGTGTTCTAGTCTCATTGCTTTGCATGCAGCTGTCCAGGTTTCCCAGCAATGCTTGCTGAATAGACTTTCTTTTTCTCATTTTATGTTCTTGCCTCCCTTGTCAAAGATTAATTGACCATAGGTGACACCTTCTTAATCCATTCATCTGTTGGTGGACATTTAGGTTGTTTCCATGTCTTGGCTACTGCGAATAGTGTTGTGATGAACATATGGGTGCATGTGTCTTTTTCAGTGAACACACTTGAATTTTAAAAAACGAGGATATGTCATAGATGCCAAAGAGAAAGCTTCCAAAAGGAAAAGGTAGTTGACAGTATTATATTCTTTTGTGCTAGAGAGACCAGAGGACAATAAGGGCTGAGGAAGAAAATTATTAGACTTGATCATTAAAGGGTTACCAGTGATATTCAAAAGAGCAGCTTATAGAAACATAGATGCAAAAATCATTAAGAGAGGAGTAGGTGATGAGGCCAAAAACCTTAGTCATTCTTGTCTCTTTTTTCTCTCTTATCCTATATCCATACTTCCTCCATCCTGGTCCTTGCAACCATCATCTCTTGCCTAGATTATTTTAATGGCCTCCCAACTTCCACCCTTGCATCCAGCCCAATTTATTCAACACAGTGGCCAAGCAAATATATTAAAATGCAAGTCAGATCTTGTCACTCCTCTGACCCAACCCCTCCCACTTGCTCCCCATCTCACCTAGAGTTAATGACATAAATGTTTACAATGAACAATAATGTCTTTCTTACATGATCTGTTTCCCCACTACTTCCCTGATCACACCTCCTACTTTCTCTAATATTCCCTCTGCTCCAGCCACTAATCTCTTACTGTTCCTCAGATACCACACACCCCACAGCCTAATGCTCTTTTTAAAGATATCAACATAGCTATATCCCTTATTTCTTAGATCTCTACTCAAAAACCACCTTCTCAATGAGGGCTTCTCTTCCCACATTATCTAAAGTTCTAACTCTTCATTCCTCTTCTAAAACATTTCGTAACACCCTTTCCTACTATTTTCTCCTTAGCACTTATCACTAATATAACAGATGTCAGCAAATTATGGCCTTTGGGCTACATCCAGCCTACCATCTATCAAGCTATGTTTTACTTTTTTGAAATGTTGAAAAAAATTTTTTTAAAAAAGGAAGTAATACTTTATGACATGAGAAAATTATATGAAATTCAAATTTCAGTGTTCCCAAATATAAAGTTTTGTTGGAACAAAGCCACGCCAATTTGTTTACATATGGTCTATGGATGTTTTCATGGTACAACAGCAGAGATGAGTGGTGCAAGAGAGACTATGGCCTAGAAAACCTAAAATATTTACTACCTGATTCTGTTCAGAAAACTTGTTGACCTCTGTAATGTACCATAATGTTTATCTTTTTATTCCCTGTCTCTTCTAGTAGAATATAAACTCTGTGGGGGTAGGGAGGTTTGTCTATTTTGTTCACTACTGTATCCTCAATGCCAAGGACAGTACTTAACATGTAGAGGTCAATAAATATTTTTAATAAATAAACACTAAAGAATATAGGTATAATTTTCAGTTATAAAGTTTGGTGATGAAAGGAAAGACAAACTGTAATTTGGGGAGGATGACAAGGTTGAAGATTTTTTTATAAAGACCTAAAAATAATTGTAGCGACAGAGAAAAGAAACAGCAGAGAGTGAAATATTGAAGAGCTAGGGTTAAGATTTGTAGAGACGGGTCCCTTGGGGAAATTACTTCTTTCTCAGGCAAAAAAGAGAAGAAAGAATGGGTAAAGAGGAGAGAAGCTGATGAAATTCATGTCAGTGGCTACAAACCCAGAAAATTATAAGATAAGGCTTTCTGCTAAAAGGAAGGATAAGGCATAGAAGCTTAAGGATAAAAAAAATGTTTTGGAATCACAAAGGATTAGTGAAGAGTATGAAAAAATCAACAAGAGTCAGTTTTACTGTGTCTATCTGAAAACCATGAAATTTTAACAGATTCAATAAACATAGTTTCATAAATTTTCTGAATAATGTTCAATTAGTTCCAGGAAAGGAGTGAAAAAAAATAATGAAAATTAACAAGGCTAGGTGGCAATAGCAAAAGAGTAAAATATGAAGAGTTGTATAATTTTTTTCATCTTTCTTATTGCATAGCAGGCTGTTTCTTACTTATGAAGGGTATCAAATCAATATCTGCTAAGTTTAAGACAGAAGGATGAAATGGAGAAATATACTAACAGTAATCAGGCAACCTGGCTTTAAATGATATAAGCATACTAAGTATACATATTAGGACCTACCGAGTTTTCTGCTCTCCTCTTCTTCCCCTCCTCACTACTAGTATCATTTGAACTCCCAATTATAGGCTCAGTGCTACACTAGGCTGTAGGACCAAACCTGACTTTAGTTTGAGGAAATTTAAGAAGCATTCCAGTCTGGCTCCCTATGCCTGAGCCTCACTCTTAAAAACAGCCTCATGTCCCAGTCACTTTATTATTTTATTTTATTTTATTTTATTTTATTTTAATTTTGTCTTTTCTAGGGCCACTTCCCACAGCATATGGAGGTTCCCAGGCTAGGGGTCTAATCTGAGCTTTAGCCGCCAACCTACACCAGAGCCACAGCAATGTAGGATCTGAGCCATGTCTGCGACCTACACCACAGCTCACGGCAACACTGGATCCTTAACCCACTGAGCAAAGCCAGGGATCGAACCCTCAACCTCATGGTTTCTAGTCGGATTTGTTAACCACTGCGCCACGACAGGAACTCCTGTCCCAGTCACTTTAGGTATGGAGCTCTACCTTGCCCTTTTGAGTCTATCTACACATATTCCCATGATGATGCTAAGATTTCAGTCTTGCATCTAAGTCCAAATTTCCTGACTGAAGACCTGTTCCCTGCTGATATGCTTATGTGATGTCAACTACTTGTGTGTCTAACTTATGGAATATTTCCAACACTTAGACTTCCACCTATTGCTATAATCTTCTGGCCTGCCCATCAGGATACCTAAGGCCAGATGCTTGGCTGAGTTGAAGGTAACTTGTTCATCTTTGTAACATCAGAGACTATCACAGTATTTTGTACTATGTTCTTTCTATCTTGATTAGCTGATTAGATATCCTTCCTTGGCCTGTGGATGCGTCCATTCCCCCTAACTGGCATGTCTAGCTCCAGGTCCAGGTCCTTCTCAATCTGCCGAGTCAACATACATCATGGAAGTTACAAAAGCTTTGTGATTACCTTCTTTATAGGTCTTTAAGTAAGCAGTAGGCAACTATCTTTCTGAAAGAGTTAATAGTATCCTGTGCAGAAATATAATGAATTTGGTAACAAAATCTATGTGATATCTTCTTTTTAGGTCTTTAAGTAAATAGTAGTCAAACATCTTTCTGAAACACTTAAGTGTTAGCCTGGTAGAAATAATGAATTAAATAACTTTTCAACTACTCTTTCAGGACTGTGAATTTATAACATACAAGCTAAATGGTAAATATTCTTTTGGAACAAAATCTGAAGTTTATTCAGATAAACAACTCCTCAAAGTAAATAAATCTTCAAAGAAAATGTCTAGAATTACACTCTTACTCATATATTTCCCCCTGAATTTGTCATTAAAACATGAAAAACAACAGAAACCTTCATATTTTATCCAAGTCCATACTTGTTCTTCTTGTTTTTTGTCCTCCTATGAGACAATACACCCTCCCCATTATGTGCATACCATAAGATAAGGAAGAAATGTCCCAACTGCTTTGAGAAGTATGAATGGATCTATCCTCAAACAAGTTTTATCACTTTTACCTTCCAGAATTTTGTCCTGATAAGAAGTCAATTTCTGGAGTTCCCATTGTGGCTCAGTGGCTTATGAACCCAACTAGTATCTGTTAAGATGTGAATTCGATACCTGACCTTGCTCAGTGGGTTAAGGATCCGGTGTTGCCATGAGCTGTGGTACAGGTCGCAGACACGACTCAGATACCAAGTTGCTGTGGTGTAGACAGACAGCTGCAGCTCCAATTTGACCCTTAACCCCGGGAACTTCCATATGCCACAAGTGTGAAGAAAGAGAGAGAGAGAGCAAAGAAACAAAGAGAGGGAGAGAGAGAGAGAAGAGAGCGAGAACAAATGAAAATTAAAAAA
Source organism: Sus scrofa (assembly GCF_054392235.1). Classification (NCBI taxonomy): domain Eukaryota; kingdom Metazoa; phylum Chordata; class Mammalia; order Artiodactyla; family Suidae; genus Sus; species Sus scrofa. The sequence goes on from NC_139401.1 coordinate 66,723,865, forward strand.
AGAAAAAAGAAATCAATTGTTGAACATTTTTTAGAATGGTTGGAAAGCCAAGAGATAATTCAGAAAGTAAAAGAATGATCATTTCATCCAAGTATTTGCTTTCACTGAATGCTTGACCAAAAAATGTGTACATTAAAATTTATTCTGCTTCAAAGAACAATTCTGCAGATGGTTAGCAGCAGATAACTTTGTTCATGAATTCCAACGATATATTACCTTTCAAAACAGGGTGCTAAAAATAAAGAGTAAGTAATGGAATTAATAGTCATCCAAATTCTCTCCCCATTTGGGAGGTTCCACTCTTTAACATTTACAGTATGCAAGTCAGAAAAATATCAATTTGACTTTGTCCTGTATAAAGCCTAATATAACAGTCAAGATGTCACACCACTGCAACCATCTCTCTGCAATTGCCCATAACAGTATTTTCTTTCTCTGAAAAACAGATAAATCAAAGGACCTTATCAGGAGTTCCTGTCATGGCTCAGTGGTTAACAAACCCGACTAGTACCCATGAGGACACAGGTTCATTCCCTGGTCCTGCCCAGTTGGTTAAGGACCCTGCATTGCCATGAGCTGTGGTGTAGGTTGCAGATGCGGCTTGGATCCTGCGTTGCTGTGGCTGTGGTATAGGCCAGTAGCTACAGCTCTGATTCAAACCCCTAGCTGGGAACCTCCATATGTTGCGGGTGCAGCCCTAAAAAGAAAAGAGACGAAAAAAAAAAAAAAAAAGACCTTATCAAATTGTTCCAAATGCAGGTAACAAGAAGCCATGTTCCTCTGCAGCTTGGCCAAGTCCAGATCCGTTTGATCAGATGCATAAAGTCTCAGAGAATAATAGTACCAGTGTAGAGCATCAGCATAGTTTTGTACCTAAAGTTTAAAAAGAGATAACTAAATCACAGAGATATCTCTATATTCAACCTAATCCTAATTTTTCCAAGTCACTTCTAGAAACAAACCAAAAAAAAAAAAAAAATGGCATTGTTTACATTTTTAGGCAGCCAAAAAACATCCTATCTAGTTAAATGCTAAGTACACTTTGTTAACAGTCTTGAGCAATATGTTATAAAGTAGAAAGCAATCTCACTTCTTCCCTCACATTAGACGTTTCACAGAAATCATCAATAAAAATAAAAGGCTATCTATGAAATCAGAGAAAATATTTGCAAAGTACATATTCAATAGCGGTTAATATCCAAAATATACAAGGAATTTCTACAATTCAACAGCAAAAAATAAAAATAAAAACAAAAAGCAAAAACAGGACAACCTAAAAACAAAACACGAAACCTGATTTAAAATAGGCAAATGTAAATCATATACATATGTATTGTGAAATGACCACCACAATCAATTAACATCCATCCTTTTGCAATGTCTAATCTGATGTTAATACTATCCCATATATTTTTCAGCCTAAACATAATTTTCAACTCTGGAAGTTTGATTTTGGTCTTTTATATATTTTCACGCCTCTATTTAACTTTCTGAATGTAGAGAATACAATTATAAGAGCTATTTTAATGTCTTCTGTTAATGTTAATTTCCCGTTAGTTTTGATTTTTGCTTCTTCTCTTCATTATAGGTTGTGTTTTCCTGCTTCTTTGTATGCTTGGTGATTTACTACTGGATGTTAGACGTTGTGAACTTTACTTTGTTGGGTGCTAGATAGTTCTGCATTCTAATACATTCTAATAAATATTCTTGGTCTCTATTCTGGCAAGCAATTGAATTCCTCGGGATCAATTTGATCCTTTCTGGTCATATTTTTACGATTTTTTTCGGTAGGTCTGGAACAATGCTCAGTTTAGGACTAATTATTCCCTACTACTAAAACAAGACCCCTCTGAGTCCTCTACCCAATGCCCCAAGAATTAGAAGTTTTCCAGTCTGGTTGGTATGAACAGGCTCTATTCCCAGACCTGTGTGAGTACCGGGCACTATTCTCTCTAACATTTTAGATGGTAACTCCCCTAGCTTTAGGTATTTTCATCCCATATTGTCCTGATCAGTAAGTACTCGGCAAAACACTGGAGAAGGACTCTGATTACTGGAGTTCTCTTTCTGTGCTGTGTTCTCCTTTCTGATACTCTGTCCTATGGACTCTAGCTACCTTGGTCTTCCCAGACTGTCAGCTCTATTGCTTCAAATTAGGAAGCTTGCTAGGATCCACTTCAGTTTCTGTTCCTATGCTAACAGAGTGGAAGCTCAAGGCAGGAAGCTGAATAATTGCAGTGCTCACCTTGTTCATTTCCTTTTTCCCAGAGATCACTCTCCATTGCCTAATATTCAGTGTCTTAAAAACAATTTTTTCATGACTTTTGTCTTGTTTTGGGGGGAAGGGGGAGGGAGTAGGGTATTATCCAAGCAAGGACAAACCTGGTTATCTGTTACATCTTGGTTGGAAGTGGAAGTCCACTAAAATAACACCTCCTTTTTTCATACACAGACACACAAGTGCATATGGATTAGAAGGCAATATACTAAATTTTTAAGAGTGATTATTTTAAGAATGATTATTATTTATTTATTCATTCATTCATCTGTCTTTTGTCCTTTTAGGGCTGCACCCACAGCATTTGGAAGTCCCCAAGCTAGGGGTCTAATCAGAGCTGTAGCTACTGGCCTATGCCAGAGACACAGCAACGCCAGATCTGAGCCGCGTCTGCAACCTACACCACAGCTCATGGCCACGCTGGACCCTTAACCCACTGAGCGAGGCCAGGGATTGAACCAGTAACCTCATGGTTCCTAGTCGGATTCGTTTCCTCTGTTCCACAACAGGAACTCCAAGAATGACTATTCTTTACTTAAAAAAAAAAACAACTTATTTGTGGTTTCAAATTTTTCTACCGTAAACCTGGATTATTTTGAAAAAAGAAAAAATACTGTTTCTGCATTTTTATTGTACTACAACTTTCTAAAAAAGCTTTTTTAAAGAGCAATTTTAGGTTCACAGTAAAATTGAGATGAATGTGCAGATATTTTCTATATGCCTCCTAACCCCATACATGTGTAGCCTCCCCTATCATCAACATGTTCTACCAGAGTGGTATTAGGTATATTTGTTACAGCTGAAGAACTTACATTACGGTTCACTCTGGTGCAGTACATTCTAGAGATTTAGACAAATGTATAATGACATGCATCCATCATTATAGTACCATTCAAAGTATTTTCACTATCCTAAAAATCCTTTGTGTTCTACATCACAATTTTAAAGGAAATAAAACCCCTCTTTGTTCCTCATGTTCAAATAAATCACTTTCCTATATCTTAATATCATTGAAAGTCATTTTCCTGTAAGTTCCCAATGGGGATGAATCACACCTTCATATTTTTACCTTCATATTTTTAAATAAATTCTTATCTACTGCCCATTAATACTCTATATAAAGATGTACTAAATAAACAGTACCTAAGCAGAAAGAGATTATTAAAGTATTTAATGCTCCATGACTTTTATAGTGAAAATACTGTTCTATTTGTTGGGGTGAAAAAAGAATGTAAAGAATAAAAATAGATTATTCCCAAACCTCAAAACTTCTGGCAGCTTTTTTCCACAGAATGTTGTGTAAACAACCTACTAATTCTGTTGTCAGTTGTCTTCCTGTTTGGTGACCTGAAAAAAAAAAAACAAGCTCTAAAAACAAGACTCAAGATCCATCATGTTAAATAAAGAGCACTAACTATATTCAGAACCCATAATCTTTAAGTAATGGCTACAAACACAATCACATTCAGACAGGTTTTCATCATCAATTTTAGATTTACTAGCAAAATTGATTATATAATACAATCAGAGTTTGCTAGACTCACTGTAATTCGACCATCAATCTTTAATAGTTTTCCAGCCTAGTCTCTTTTTAACGTATTTTCCATGTTCCAAATTTGATCATCATCTGGTGGTTTAATGTTATTGTGAATGAACAGACAGCAATGCTGGAAATCATTAATAAGAAGTGTTTATACTGTTTGTACTAACTAGATCAGATCAAGTTCACAAGAAAGGCCAATTATACCTTAAAGCCTTTGTAAAATACTTTAAGACCAAGTTTCACATAAACTCTATTATTTTAAACTGTAACTCATGTCTGATTGTTTCTGGTCTAGACATTTACAGGGTTCAAATACATTAGCACACACTAAGGTAAAGCTTAAGCTATAATTGAATTCTGTACCCTCTTTACTTCTACTCTTTTGGTTCTATCAATTTCCACAAAAGTCTTGATTAGAACACAGAGAGTCTCTGACCCCTCAGCTCAGTCAGCAGACACTGTTCCAGGACTTAGTTAAAAATTCTCACATAAGGGTAAAAAGCTATGTAAAGTATCTACTTATAATATTACAATACTTTGAAAGTATAAGTGTATAGATATCATAACCTTAGTTAATTGTAATCTTAGAAAATGATTCCAGATTACCAAGTTTTCCAGTTAACTGGCAGTTTACTTTCATTAAACATAAAACATTATTTATTTTTAAAAGTCTAAATCATTTAAATTTTTTAATTTTTCTAAAAATTATGTTTAATGAATTATGTTTTCTATGCATACTTTCTAGTTTTCTGAAGCACAATTTAACTTTTGCTTAACTATTCAAGGTCAACACTAACAACTATTATATTTTATTGTACTATCAATATATCATTGAGATGCCTTTGGTAATTATTATATAGCCCAGATTATTATATTTTTAAAAATATTTGAAACCATTTAAGACAATTCATACGGTTTTTTCTAGCCTCCCTTGTGATCAGGTTATCTGTATATTTCTTTGTAGACTCTTTCTCCCTTTATAATATGCTACCATTAAAATTCTGAGGGCTGGAAAACCAGACAACCAAGCATATCAACATTATTGGAGTCTTAGTGAGGATATGGAGGAAGAGTGTCATTAGTAAAATACAGTTCATAGAATCTAGAGTTCAAAAGACTCTTAGAAATTATCTAGCCAAAAGATTTCCTTTTTAAAAATCAATGACTTTGTGATTATAAAAAACATGATACATACTTATAAAAATTAAAGCAATCTGTCAAAAAACAAAGAAAGCTAAAAATCACCTAAACTGGCACCACTCCAAATAAGTTTCAGTGTTAACATTAGTGACTATCATTTCAGTTATATCTCTATATCTATAGAGCTGGAAGGACATATTAGGGTGAGAATTTTCTAAGAAAGGGATCGTACTATCTGTGTTCTTCAGGGTATAGGGCTCTATAGAGAGATGGGGGATTAGTGGAGTGTTGAGATTCGGCTCTACATTTCTGCTTTAACGAGAACAACTCGACTATTTTATTGGGGGAAGGGTTCACATAAGATTGTATCACAAAAGGATTCTGCTGCTAAAAAAAGTTAAAAACGAGGAATGTAGTTCAAAACCTTCATTTTATAGTTGGAAAAAAACAAGATCCAGAGATATTATTGACTTGCCTGAAGGTACACAGCTAATTTGAGATCAAAATGAAACAGGAAAGGAGGCTTCTAACTTCTCAATTTTCCATTACATATTAGTTTAAAGCTCAGAGGTTTGTCAGTTTTCGTTGTTTTGTTATTTTTGTTTAGTTTTCATTCTAGCTTGCCAAATATGTGGAATCTGGATAGGTGAGTTGTTACAGTCAAAGGGCATTAGGAAGAAAAAAAAGGAAGTGAGAAAAAAGAAAAAAATCTTTTGACCAGAGGATTTTGCTACTGTTCTGACATCTATCTTAGAATTAAACACATATTAACACCTTTCTAAAATACCTACAAAAATCCAACTGACCTATAATGATTTCTTCAATCTTCCCCTTGGCAAGCAATTCTTCTTTCCTTTGTAAAAGCATGTCAATGTGAAGCAGCCAAGCTTTACCGATATTTTCCGATGACTTAAAATGTTCACAGATAATCTTCAGGAAATTAAACCCAACAGATTCTCTGTTCAATGAGACACAATTTAAGTGGTGTGAAGACAATAACTATTTTTTTGATTAATGAGGTTAAGTTTGAGTATGAGCAAAACAGGCAAGATAAAACTATATTTGAGCTTAGGTAATACCATTAAATGTCTAAATAAGCCTATTTGTCAACAATAAGTAATTTAATTCAATTTAAGTTTAATTTATTAAGCCATAAAAATGTTTTTATGAACGTATACAGTCATATAATCATCTCTCTACCAATATCTAATTTATTCTTTTCCTCCAAAGATGATGCCAACTTACAAAAATTGGAAATGAGATCCACGAAGTAAAGATATGTCAATATATCTCAATAAAACTGAAAGAATAAAAAGAAATTTACCAATTCCCTTTGCCAACAACTTCTTTAAAATTTTATTTATACTTTATTTATGCTTTGTTATACAAATAGTAGGCAAATATATTACATTTATTTTTAAAAATTTTATTTAGTTTTTTAGTCTTAATTGTAATCAATTGTTATTTCCCCAATACATTTTTTTCCTACTGCACAGCATGGTGACCCAGTTACACATACATGTATACATTCTTTTTTCTCACATTATTGTGCTCCATCATAAGTGACTAGACATAGTTCCCAGTGCTACACAGCAGGATCTCAATGCTAATCCATTCCAAAGGCAATAGTCTGCATCTATTAACCCCAAATTCCCAATCCATCCCACTCCCTCCCCCTCAGCCTCGGCAACCACAAATCTATTCTCCAAGTCCATGATTTTCTTTTCTGTGGAAAGGTTCCCATGCAGCTTGCAGCATAACTACTCAGCGTTATTACATTTATTTTAAATGCGAACAGTTCATAGATTGGTAGACTTAATATTGCTAAGGTGGCAATATTCCCAAAGTGATCTACAGATTTAATGCAATCTCTATGAAAATTCCAATGGCTTTTTTTTTTGCAGAAATGGAAAATTCCATCCTAAAAATTATACAGAATCAAGATAACAGGAAGAGCCAAAACAATCCTAAAACAGAAGACAAAGCTGGAGGACTCATACTTCCTCATTTCAAAATTTACTACAAAGGTACAGTAACTGAACAGTGTAGTACTGGCATAAAGACAGACCTATATACCAATGGAATAAAACAGATTCCGGGAGTAAATTCTCACATATATGGTGAAATGATTTTCACAAGGGTGCCAAGACCATTCAACAGAGGCAAAAAAAAGTCTTTTCAACAAATGTTGCTGGGACAACTGGATATCCACATGCAAAAGAATGAAATTTGATCTTTACCTTACATCATATACAAAAATTAACTCAGACCTTAAATGGTGAGTTAAAATATGCAACTTTTAGAAAGGAGTTCCCATTGTGGCTCAATGGGTTACATTGTCTCTGTGAGGATGTGGGTTTGATCCCTGGACTTACACAGTGGGTTAAGGATCTGGCGTAGGCCTCAGATCTGGTGTTGCTGTGGCTGTGGTGTAGACCCAAGCTGCAGCCCTGATTCGACCCCAGGCCCAGGAAATTACATATGCCTCAGGTGCGGCCATAAAAAGAAAAAAGACAAAAAACAAGCAAACAAACAAACCAAAAGAAAAAAACCTTTTAGAAGAAAATATAGGGGAAAAATCTTTGCAACACTGGATTTGGCAATGATTTATTGGATGTGACACCAAAAGCACAAGTAACAAAAGTAAAAATAAACTGGACTACATCAAAATTTTAAAATTTTGTGTATCAAAGCACACAATCAAAAGAGTAAAAGGGCAACCTATGAAATGGGAGAAAATATTTGCAGATCATATATCTGATATAGGGTTAACATCCAGATGTATAAAGGACTCCTAAGGAGTTCCTGTCGTGGTGCAGCAGAAATGAATCTGACTAGGAACCATGAGGTTGTGAATTTGATCCAACCTGGCCTCGCTCAGTGGGTTAAGGATCCAGCATTGACGTGAGCTGTGGTGTAGGTCGCAGATGTGGCTTGGATTTGGTATTGCTGTGGCTCTGGCATAGGCTGGCAGCTACAGCTCCGATCAGACCCCTAGCCTGGGAACCTCCATATGCTGCTGGTGTGGTCCTAAAAGGACAAAAAGACAGAAAAAAGAAAAAAAAAACCAGACTCCTAAACTCAACAACAAAAAAACAAACAACCTGACTTAAAAATGGCAAAGGACTTGAATAGACACTTTTCCCAAAGAAGATATACAAATGGCAATAATCACAGAAATGATAATTCATAGCACTACTCATTGGGGAAATACAAATCAAAGCCACAATGAGATACGACCTCACACCCACTGGGATGGCAAAATACCCCCCAAAAACCAAGTGTTGTCGAGGATGTGGAAAAACTGGAAACCTTATGCACTGTTGCTGGGAACATAAAATGGTGTAGCCACCATGGAAAACAGTATGGTGATTCCTTTAGAAAATTAAAACCAGAATTTCCATATGATCTACTAATTCCACCTCTGAGTATAAACTCAAAATAACTAAAAGCAAGGTCTAGAAGAAATATTTTTATATCTTTGTGCATAGCAGCATTATTCACAACAGCCAAAAGGTGGAAGTAACACAAGTCTTTATCAATATGTAGTATATACACATAGCAGAATATTATTCAGCATTTAAAAAAGGAAATTCTGACAATGCTACAACATGTATGAACCTTTAAGACACTATGCTAAGTGAAATAAAATAGTCAGAAAATGAAAAATAGTGTATGATTCCTCTAATATCAAGTCCCTAGAGTAGCCAAACTCATAGAGATGGAAAGTAGAATGGTGTATGCCAGCAAAGGAAAGTAGAGGGGCTTGTTGCTTAATGTGTATAGAATCTCAGTTTTGCAAAATGAAAAGAACTCTGGAGTTTGGTTAATGTAGTTAACCCTATGAATGCTAAGTGTAACTTAACAATATGAATGTACTTAACTAATTAACTATACACTTAAAAATAGTTAAGATAGGACTTCCCGTCGTGGCGCAGTGATTAACGAATCCTACTAGGAACCCCGAGGTTGCGGGTTCGGTCCCTGGTCTTGCTCAGTGGGTCAAGGATTCCGTGTTGCCGTGAGATGTGGTGTAGGTTGCAGATGCAGCTCGGATCCCATGTTGCTGTGGCTCTGGTGTAAGCCGGTGGCTACAGCTCCGATTAGACCCCTAGCCTGGGAAACTCCATATTCTGTGGGAGCGGCCCAAGAAATGGCAAAAAGACAAAAAAAAAAAAAAAAAAAAAGTTAAGATGGTATATTTTAATGCTGTATGTATTTTACTACAATTTAAAACTTTAAAAAAATTTTTGGAGTTCCTGTCATGGCTCAGCAGTTAACAAACCCGACTAATATCCATGAGGATGTGGGTTCGATCCCTGGCCTCATTCAGTGGGTTACAGATCATGTGTTACTGTGAGCTGTGGTGTAGGTTGCAGACACGGCTCGGATCCTGCGTTGCTGTGGCTCTGGTATAGGCTGGCAGCTACAGCTCCAATTGGACCACTAGCCTGGGAACCTCCATATGCCACAGATGCAGCCCTAGAAAGACAAAAAAAGGCCAAAAAATTTTTTTAAAATTAAATAATGTAAATAATAAAGATAAAGCTGAAATTTCCCTGGACTTCTACCCTGTCCAAGTCACCTTCTCAGAGATAACCACTCCTAAGTATGGTGTTTCTTTTTTAGTCTTTTCTTGATGCATTTACATGTATGTAACATAGTTTTAAAACACATAAATTATATGTATGTTTTACTTCTTTTCCTCTCAATATGTCATACAGATCATTGTACACATATTTACTATATTTTTAACTGCCACAGAGTAATTTACAGTATAGAGATACTGTATTTCTCTTATCTATTCCTCTGTTCATGATATTAAGGATGCTTTCAGTGTTTTCTTATAACAAGCAATGTTCCAGCAAAAATACTTGTAAACATGTTAAATACCACACACACACACACACACACACACACACACACCATGGAGTAAAATTCCTGAGTATGACAACTTTATATTTTGATCTTGTTAATTTGTCCTCCAACAGAATGGGTGCTGAGAAGTTGGCAATCTGGAAACACCAATGCATGCACATAAAAATGTTAATTCCCACCAATAATACCTGATATAAGGAAACTTTAGGTTTTTGCCAATTCAATGACTAGTCAACTACCTTGAATCAGAAGTCTTTGCATAAAGTTCTATTTAATTTTTAGACATTTACCATCACTTTTCTCCTTGTATTCTCTTTCCCCGGTTACAAAAAAAAAAAAAAAAAAAAAAAAAAAAGAGGAAAAAACTCTCCACCTTAATATTAGAAAATAACACTATGAATATAAATATAAAATCATTTAATATAGGTTTCATTATACAGAAATCTATATGAAAGAAAAGCACAAGTGTCAAGTTTGAAATGGCCTTTGCTATCACTGATTTAGAGAAAAATAATAAAAAGTTAACAAAACCATTCTTCCCATGCAAATCCCAAATTTTCTTCTAACATTACAGATGTGGAATATTTACTGACATGATATGAGACACTGTTATTAGATAGAAGACAATGTTTTATTTGCTTTCAGGAAAACTTTATATCCTAGCATAAGGAGAGTTAGTAAAAGGTTAAAAATGTTGAGTATATGTTCTGTGCCAGGTACCGTGCTAAGCAACTTATACACAGTACTTTTTTTAACTTTTATAATGACACCACAAAGTCTATTGCATCCTACTTTTAATAGTTGAGGCTCAAAAAACACATAAAGACAGAATCAAGGTTATATAACCAAAAGTCACATTTAGGATCTGAACCCAGGACTGTTTGACTCCATTGTATCCTACTGACTTTTTTTTGAAAACAATATTCAAGGAGTTCCTGTCGTGGCGCAGTGGTTAACGAATCTGACTAGGAACCATGAGGTTGTGGGTTTGGTCCCTGCCCTTGCTCAGTGGGTTGACGATCTGGCGTTGCCGTGAGCTGTGGTGTAGGTTGCAGACGCGGCTCGGATCCCGCATTGCTGTGGCTCTGGCATAGGCTGGCAGCTACAGCTCTGATTTGACCCCTAGCCTGGGAACCTCCATATGCCGCGGGAGCAGCCCAAAGAAAAAACAAAAAAAAAAAACAAAAAAAAAAATTCAAGGTCACAACAATAACAATGGTAATAGACATGATTCGAAGAAAAATGGTTTAATTCCCACATTGTTTTCATTAATTCAAGTTACTATAAATCATCTTCAACTGACTCCTCTTCCTCCCATGAGAGCTCTGTACAAATTCTAAAGAAATGGACATAATAAAATGCTGACAATTAGGATCTAATAAATTCTATGAAATGCCTCCAGGAATATGCCTTTATCTTTCCTTTGCCCATACTTTTATATTTGGACTTACATTGTTGGCAAGAGTGTAAGGAAGGAACAAAGGATCTACAGAATAGGCAGAAAACAATGAACAAAATGACAATAGGAAGTCTTACCAATCAATAATTATTTTAAATGTAAATGAATGAAATTCTTCAACTGAAAGATACAGAATGACTTAAAAAACAACGAAATCCATAAAGACAAAGGACACTATATAATGATAAAGGGATCAATTAAAAAGAGGACATTACACTCATTAACATATATGCACCCAATAGAGGAGCAGCTAAATATATAAAAGGAAGACTAACTAACAGACATCAAGGGAGAAATTGACAGGAATACAATTTTTTAGAAGGAGACTTTAGTGCCCCTCTGATATCTGTTGACAGATTTCCAGAAAGAAAATCAATAAGGAAACAGACATCCTAAATGATACAATAGAACGGTTGGACTTAATTGATATTTATAGAATACTACATCCCCCCCCCCAAAAAAAAAAACACAAAATACACATCCTTTTCAAGCATGCATGGGACATTCTCTAGAATAGACCACATACTTGGATTAAAAAAAAAAGCCTCAACAAATTTAAGCAGATAAAAATTATTTCAAGCATCATTTCTGACAATAGTATGAAATTAAAATGAACCACAGAAAGAAAAATGGGTAAAAAGATTACATGGAGACTAAACAACACATGACCAAAAAAAATGGGTAAATGAGGAAATCAGAAAGTACATCAAGACAAATCACAATGGAAATACAACCTTACAAAATCTATGAGATGCAGCAAAAGCATTTCTAAGAGGGAAGTTCATAATGACTCAGGACTTCCTCAAGAAAAAAGAAAAATCTCAAACAACCTAATCTACTGCCCAAAAGAATGAGAAAAAGAACAAACAAAATCCAAAGTCAGCAGAAGGACAAAAATAATAAAGATCAAAGAGAAAAAATAGATATCAAAAAAACCTCAAACATAGGAATTCCCTCATAGCTCAGTGGCTTAAGGATCTGGCATTGTCACTACTGTGACTGTGGTTACAGCTGTGGTGCACGTTTGATCCCTGGTCTGGGAACTTCAGTAGGCTGCAAGCTTGGCCAAAGAAAAAAACAACAAGCAAAAACAGAAAAGATCAATAAAATCAAGAGCTAGTCTTTATTTTTTCTCAAAGATAAACAAACTCAATAAACCTCTAGCCAGGCTTGCCAAGAAAAGAGGAAGAATTCAAATAAACAAAATGAGAAACAAAAGAGGATAAATAACAAATACAAAAAATCATGAGATAATACTATGAACAGTTATATGCCAACAAACTGGACAACCTAGAAGAAATGAATAAGTTTCTAGAAACATACAGCCTGTCAAAATTGATTCAAGAAGAAACATGTAATTTGAACAAATCAGTCACTAGAAGTGGAAGAGAATCTACAAACAAATAAACCAAAACCTCCCTGCAAACAAAAATCTAGGACCAGATGGCTTCACTGGGGAATTCTACCAAATATATAAAGAAAAACTTATACCAATCCTTCTGAAACTAGGAGGGGGCACTCTCAAATTCCTTCTATGAAGCTATCATCACCCTCATGCCAAAGCCAAACAAAGGCACTACCAAAAACGAAAATTATATACCAATATCTTTGGTAAATATAGACACAAATATCCTCAACAAAATATTGCTAAACCAAATCCAACAATACATAAAAAGGATCGTATGCTACAATCAAGTTGGATTAATTCCAGGGTCACAAGGGTGGTTCAACATATGCAAATCAATCAATGTGATACACCAAATTAACAAAAGAAAATACAATAACCATATGATCATCTCAATAGATGAAGAAAAAGCATCTGATAAAATTTGCTATCCATTCATGATAAAAACTCTCACCCACCAAAGCAGGTAGGGAGGAAACATATCTCAACATAATAAAAGCCATTGATGACTAACCCATAGTCAATAAAAAACTCAACAGTGTGAAAAGCTGAAAGCCTTCTTGCTAAATTTAGGAACAAGACAAGGATGTCCACTCTCACCACCTCTATTTAAAAACTATTAGAAGTCCTAACCTCAGCCATCAGAAAAGAAAAAGAAATAGACCAACTGAAGAGACCAATCACTAGAAATGAAATTGAATACGTCATAAAAACACTACCTACAAATAAAAGCCCAGGACCAGATGGCTTCATAGGCGAATTCTACCAAACATACAAAGAGGATCTGGTGCCCATTCTCCTTAAACTTTTTCAAACGGTTGAGGAAGAAGGAATACTCACAAAGACATTCTATGATGCCACCATCACCCTAATTCCAAAATCAGACAAAGATACCACCAAAAAAGAAAACTATAGGCCAATATCTTTGATAGATATAGACGCAAAAATTCTCAACAAAATTTTAGCCAATCAAATCCAACAACATATAAAAAAGATCGTACGCCATAACCAGGTGGGGTTCATCCCAGGTTCTCAAGGATGGTTCAACATACACAAATCAATCAACATCATACACCACATTAACAAAAGAAAAGTCAAAAACCAATGATCATCTCAATAGATGCAGAAAAAGCATTTGACAAACTCCAACATCCATTTATGATAAAAACTCTCGCCAAAGTGGGTATAGAGGGAACATTCCTGAACATAATCAAAGCCATTTATGACAAACCCACAGCAAATATAATACTCAATGGAGAAAAATTGAAAGCCTTCTCACTCAAATCTGGAACAAGACAGGGATGCCCATTCTCACCACTGCTCTTCAACATAGTTTTGGAAGTCCTAGCCACAGCACTCAGACAAAGAAAAGAAAAAAAAGGCATCCATATAGGAAGAGAAGAGATCAAACTGTCACTGTATGCAGATGACATGATACTATATACATAGAAAACCCTAAGGACTCAACACAAAAACGGCTTGAACTGATTAACAAATTCAGCAAAGCAGCAGGATATAAGATTGACATTCAGAAATCAGTCCCATTTCTGAATGTAATGAAATATTAGAAAAGGAATTCAAAAATGCAATACCTTTTAAAATTGCACCCCCAAAAAATAAAATACCTGGGAACACACCTGACCAAGGAGGTGAAAGACTTATATGCTGAGAACTATAGACCATTAATCAAGGAAATTAAAGAGGAGTCAAAGAAATGGAAAGATATTCCATGTTCCTGGATTGGGAAAATCAATATTGTAAAAATGGCCATACTACCCAAAGCAGTCTACAGAGTCTATGCAATCCGTACCAAAATACCCATGACATTTTTCCATAGAACTAGAACAAACAATCCCAAACTTTAGATGGAACCACAAAAGACCCAGAATTGCCAAAGCAAACCTGAGGAACAAAAATCAAGCAGGAGGCCTCTCTCTCCCAGACTTCAGGCAATATTATAGAGCCATAGTCATCAAGACAGTGTGGTACTGGTACCAAAACAGACATACAGACCAACGGAACAGAATAGAGAACCCGGAAATAAACCCAGACACCTGTGTTCAATTAATCTTTGACAAAGGAGGCAAGAGCATAAAATAGGAAAAAGACAGTCTTTTCAGTAAGTGGTACTGGGAAAACTGGACAGCTGCATGTAAATCAATGAAACTGAAACACACCCTCATACCATGCACGAAAATAAACTCAAAATGGCTGAAAGACTTAAACGTAAGACAAGACACCATCAAACTCCTAGAAGAGAACATAGGAAAAACATTCTCTGACATCAACCTTATGAATATTACTTCTCAGGTCAGTCTCCCAAAGCAACAGAAACAATAGCAAAAATAAACCAATGGGACCTAATCAAACTGAAAAGCTTTTGCACAGCAAAGGAAACCAAAAAGAAAACAAAAGGTCAACTTACAGAATGGGAGAAAATGGTTTCAAATGATGCAAAGGACAAGGGCTTAATCTCTAGGATATACAAGCAACTTATATAACTCAACAGCAAAAAAGCCAACCACACAATGGAAAAATGGGCAAAAGACCTGAATACACCATTCTCCAAGGAAGATATACAGATGGCCAACAAGCACATGACAAAATGCTCAACATCCCTGATTATTAGAGAAATGCAAATCAAAACTACCACGAGATACCACCTCACACCTGTCAGAATGGCCATCACTAATAAGTCCACAAATAACAAGTGCTGGAGGGGTTGTGGAGAAAAGGGAACCCTCCTGCACTGCTGGTGGGAATGTAAGCTGGTACAGCCACTATGGAGAACAGTATGAAGGTACCTTAGAAATCTACACATAGAACTACCATATGACCCAGCAATCCCACTCTTGGGCATCTATCTGGACAAAACTCTACTTAAAAGAGACACATGCACCCACATGTTCACTGCAGCACTATTCACAAGAGCCAAGACATGGAAACAACCCAAATGTCCATCGACAGATGATTGGATTCGGAAGAGGTGGTATATATACACAATGGAATACTACTCAGCCATAAAAAACAATGACATAATGCCATTTGCAGCAACATGGATGGAACTAAAGACTCTCATACTGAATGAAATAAGTCATAAAGAGAAAGACAAATATCATATGATATCACTTATATCTGGAATCTAATATACAGCACAAATGAACCTTTCCACAGAAAAGAAAGTCATGGATTTGGAAAATAGACTTATGGTTGCCTGGGGGGAGAGGCAGGGAGTGGGATGGATCGGGAGCTTGGGGTTAATGGATGCCAACTATTGCTCTTGGAATGGATTTACAATGAGACCCTGCTGTGTAGCATTGAGAACTATGTCTAGATACTTACATCGCAACACAACAATGGAAGGAAAAAGAATGTATACATGTATGTGTAACTTGGTCCCCATGCTGCACAGTGGGAAAAAAAAAAAAAGAAAAAGAGAAGAAAAAAGAAAAGAAACGGAAAAAAAAGAAATGAAAGATATTCAAATTGGAAGGGATGAGGTATAACTAAACTATGTATACATCATATGGTAATCTGTAGAGAGAACCGTATAGACTGTACATTAAACTATTAGAACTAATAAATGAATTCAGCCAGGTAGTAGAATACAAAATTAGTATACAGAAATCTGTTGTACTGATTTACACTAACAATGAAATATCAGAAAAAGAAAGTTTAAAATTTTTGTTTAAAATCACATAAAAAATACCTGGGAATAAACTTAACCAAGGATGTGAAAGACCTACACACTGAAAACTATAAAACTGATCAAGGAAACTGAAGATGATTCAAAGACATGGAAAGATATCCCACGCTCTTAGGTTGGAAGAACTAATGTCATTAAAATGGCCATGGTACCCAAAGGAATCTATAGATTTAATGTGATTCCTATCAAATTACCCATGATGTTTTTCACACAACTAGAACAAATACTCCTAAAACTTATAATGAACCACAAAAGATCCATAATTGCAAAAGCAATCACAAAGAAAAAGAACAAAGCAGGAGGCAAAACCCTCCCAGATTTCAGACAATATTACAAAGCCACAGTAATCAAAACAGCATGGTATTGACACAAAAACAAACATGAATTAATGGAATAGAATAGAGAGCCTAGAAATAAACCTACACACCTATGGTCAATTAATCTATGACAAAGGAGGTAAAAATATACAGTGAAGAAAAGATAGTCTCTTTAGCAAGTGGTGGTGGGAAAGCTGGAGAGCTACATATAAATCAACGAAATTAGAACATTTCTCACATCACATACAAAAATAAACTCAAAATGGTTTAGTGACCTAAATATAAGACATGATAAAACTCCTAGAAGAGAATATAGGCAAAACATTCTCTGACATAAATCATATCAATATTTTCTTAGATTAGTCTCCCAAAGCAAAAGAAAAGCAAAAATAAAGAAATGGGAACTAATGAAACTTAAAAGCTTTTGCACAGTAAAGAAAATTGACAAAACAAAAAGGCACCCTATGGAATGTGAGAAAATATTTGCAAAGTAGGAGACCAACAAGGAGTTAATATCCAAAATATACAAACAGCTCATACAACTCAATTATAAGACAAACAACTCAATCACAAAATGGGCATAAGACTTAAAATAGGCATTTCTCTAAGATATACTGACGGCCAAAAGGCACATGAAAAGTATCTCAACACTGCTAATTATCAGAGAAATGCAAATCAAAACCACAATGAAGTGTCATTGGTCAGAATGGCTATCATCAAAAAATCTACAAATAACAAATGCTTAACAAGGTATGCAAAAAAGGAACACTCCTACACTGTTAGTGGGAATGTAGATTGGTACAGCCACTATGGAGAACAGTGTGGAAGTTCTCTTAAAAAAAACTAAAAACAGAGCTATCATATGATCCTACAATCCCCATTTCTAGGCATATATCTGGAGAAAACCATAATTTGAAGATACACGTACCCCAATGTTCACTGCAGCACTATTTACAATAGCCAAGACATAGAATCAACCTAAGTGTCCACTGACAGAGGAATGGATAAAGATGCGGTACATGGATACAATGGAATATTACTTGGCCATAAAAAAGAATTAAAAATGCCATTAGCAGAACATGGATGGACCTAGAGATTACCATACTAAGTGAAGTTAGTCAGTGAAAGACAACATCATATGATATCACTTGTATGTGGAATCTGAAAAAAAGAATACAAATGAACTTATTATTAAAATAGAAACAGACTCACAGACTTTGAAAAACTTATCATTACCAAATGAGACAGGTGAGGAGGGGGAGGGATAGATGGGGGGGGTTGGGATTGGCATATACACAGAGGTATATGGAATGATTGGCCAACAGGGACCTGCTGTATAGCACAGAGAATTCTACCCAATATTCTGTGATAATCTATGTGGGAAAAGTATCTGATAGAGAATGGATATGTGTATATGTATAACTGAATTACTTCGCTATACAGCAGAAATTATCACAACCTCGTAAATCAACTATATTCCAATAAAACTTTAAGAAAATAAAACGAAGATGTGGTACATATATACAACGGAATATTATTCAGCCATAAAAAGAATGAAATAATGCCATTTGCAGCAACATGGATGGACCTAGACATTATCATACTAAGTGAAGTAAGCCAGGCAGAAAAAGACAAATATCATATGACATCACTTATATGTGGAATCTAAGAAAAGGATATAAGAAGTCCCCCTGTGGTATAGGGGGTTAAGTATCTGGCATAGTTGCACCTGTGGCACAGGTCACAACTGTGGCACAGGTTGGATTCCTGGCCTGGGAACGTCCACATGCCATGGGTATGGTCACAGAAAAGGATACAAATGAACTTTTATCTTCAAAACAGAAACAGACCCACAGACAAAGAAAACAAACAAGATTACCAAGGAGGAAAAAGTGGGGGAGGGATAAATTAGGAGTTTGGAATTAAAATATATACCTACTACATAAAAAATAGGTAATCAACAAGGGCCTACTGTATAGCACAGGGAACTATACTCAGTATCTTATAATAACCATAATGGAAGAGAATGTAAAAAAGAATATACATTTGTGCCATATATTAGATTCCAGATATAAGTGATATCATATGGTATCTGTCTTTCTGACTTACTTCACTCTGCTGTACAGTAGAAAATTGACAGAACACTGTAAACCAGCTATAATGGAAAAAAATAAAAATCATTAAAAAAGAACACACACACACATATATATATATATAACTGAATCACTTTGCTGTACATCTGAAACTAACACACCACTGTAAATCAACTGTATTTCAATAAAAATTTTAAAAGTATAAAATAAGACAAAAAAGGATTTGGAAGTGCTAATTTACAGAAATTATAGCTTTAGGAGTATATGCACATCAGTAGTACCTTTATGTTTTGTTGAGGATATACGCATCAGCAAATGACATAGTATGCAGAAAAGAATTCATTTCATATAGCAGGTCTGAGAGGTTGCCTATTCTTAGAAAAGCCTATTTACAAAGTTGGTCCTTAGCTGACAACTAGTCACTCAGCTGGTAAATAGTTCCCTACACTGATATAAAACTTTTCCTTAATAATAAGGTTTAACTATGCCTAGACTGTACAAACAATATAGTTTATACCAAACATCTACTTCCCTTTTGAGTGTCTGAAATCCTAGTGTGTGCTAGGTAGAAGTGCCTACATGACCAGTCCCCATTTAAAACCCTGAAGACTGAGAGTTCCCATCGTGGCGCAGCGGAAACGTATCCGACTAGGAACCATGAGGTTGAGGGTTCGATCCCTGATCTCACTCAGTGGGTTAAGGATCTGGCATTGCCATGAGCTGTGGCGTAGGTCACAGACACAGCTCGGATCTGGCGTTGCTGTGGCTCTGGCGTAGGCCGGTGGCTACAGCTCCGATTAGACCCCTAGCCTGAGAACCTCCATATGCCGCGGGTGCAGCCCTAAAAAGGACAAAAGACAAAAAAATAAATAAACCCCTGAGGATTGAGTCTCTAATGAACTTCCTGATAAACAATCAAGTCCACACATGTTGTTACATTTGTTGCTACAGGAATTAAGCATGTCCTGTGCAATTCCACTGGGAGAGAACTCTTAGAGGCTTATGCCTGACTAATGTCCTTCAGACTTTGCCTCGAGTGTCTTTTACCTTTATCTTAATGATTTTGCTTTGTACCCTTTCGTTATAATAAATCTTAGCCATACTTATTACTAAAAAAAACCACAGGAGTTCTCTGGTGGCTCAGTGGGTTAAAGATTCAGCATCATCACTGCTGTGGCTTGGGCCGCTGATGTGGTGCTGGTTCAATCCCTGGCTGTGGAAGTTCCACAGGCCATGGGTGCGGCCAAAAACATACAGTAACCCTAAATGAGTAAACACACACAGTTGCAAAGTACAAGAAGAAAAACTTGGTAGGGCTAAAAGTAAGAATAGACAAATCTCAGAGTTGGAAACTAGTAACACTCTCTTTAAAAAATTCATAGAACTAGGAATTTCTATGGCGCAATTGGTTAAGGAGCTGGCATCATCATTACAGCAGCTGGGGTTGCTGTTGTGGTATGGGTTCAATCCCTGGCCCAAGAACTTCCACATGCCGTGAAAGCAGCAAAAAACCAACACCCCCAAAAAAACCCAAATTTATAGAACTAGACAAAGAACAACTAAGATACATAACAGCTCAACAGCTAATCAATTAACAGTATCTAATTGACATTTATGGAATACTTCATCAAACATTAGCAAAATACACAATCTTTTCAAGTGTCCAGGGACCATACACCGAAATAGGACATATTCTGGGCTATACAACAAACCTTAAGAAACAAACAAAAAAAGTGAAATCATACAGAGTGTGTTCCCTAGCAACATGGATCAAAGAGAAATCAATAACAAAAAGATAATCAAGTTAAAATGAAAATACAATATATCAAATTTTGTGGGATGCAGCTACAGCAGTGCTGAGAGGGAAATTTTTTATCATCAAAGGCTTACATTAGAATAGAAGGAAAGTCTCAAATCAGTAAGCCAAGCTCCCAATAGCAAAAAACCAGAAAAGGAAGGGCAAAATAACTCCAAAGCAAGCAGAAAGAAGTAAATAATAAAGGTAAGAGTAGAAATCAATAAAATTGAAACAGGAAAAAAGAAAAAAATAAATGGGAAATGCCGAGGTGAGTTCTTTAAAAAACTATATGTATAAAAGCGACAAACCTCCAGCAAAACTGAGAAATTAAAAAAAGAGAGAGATCAGACTCAAATTACCAGTATCAGGAATGAAACAGAGGATATTATTACAGACTCTGCATACATCAAAAGGATAATGAGGGAACACTATGAACAATTTCACAGACGAATTTAACAAGCCAGATAAAATGAACAAATTCCCCCCAAAGCAAAAAAACTAACACAACTCACCAGTATAAAACATAATTTGAATAATTTTATAACTATTAGGGAAGTTGAATTCATAATTTTAAAACTTCTGAAAAGAAGTTCCAGGCTGAAATATTTTCACTGAAGAATTCTACCAAGTGTTTAAAGAAGAATTAAAACCACTTCTACATCTTCCAGAAATAGGAGTGAACACTTCCCAATTAATGTTATCAAGACAGTATTACCCTGATAATGTCAGAAAAAAGCAGTACACAGTAAGAAAATTATAGACCAATACCCCTCAAGAATACAGATGCAAAGACCCTTAACATAATACCAACTAATGTAAATAAAAAATATATCTAAAGAAAAAACAACATGACCAAGAATATTTATTTTAGGAGTCCAAGAAAGATTCAATATTTGAAAAATAATCACTGCAATTCACCATATTAAACTGAAGAAGAAAGATCACATGGTCATATCAACTGATACAGAAGTAGTATTTGACAAAACTTAACGCCCTTTCATGATTAAAAAAAAAACACTCAAAAAGGTATGCATAGAGAGCCACCTCTTCAATTTGATAAAGAACATCTACAACAAATCTACAGCTATACTGATACTTAAAAATCTACCCGGGGAGTTCCCTGCTGGTCTAGTGGTTAGGATTCAGTGCTTTCACCACTGTGGCCCAGGTTCATTCCCTAGTCTGGGAACTGAGATCCCACATCAAGCCACTGCACACATGGCCAAAAAAAAAAAAAAAAAAAAAAAAGTCTACCCAACAAGAGCAGAGTATACCTTCTTCTCAGCTGCACACCGAACATTTACCAAAATAGATTCTAGGCTATAACACAAGTCTTTTTTTTCTTTTTAGGGCCACGTCTGTGGCATATGGAGGTTCCTGGGCTAGGGGTTGAATCAGAGCTGCAGCTGCAGGCCTACACCATAGCCACAGCAACACTGGATCAGAGCTGCATCTGTGACCTATGCCACAGCTTGTGGCAACACTGGATCCTTAACCCACTGAGCAAGGCCAGGGATTGAACCCACATCCTCATGTACACTATGTCGGATTCTTAGCTTGCTGAGCCACAACAGGAACTCCAATACAAGTCCTAGTAAATTTTTTTAAAAACTCAAACTATAGGAAATATGTTCTCTGACCGCACAGAATTGAATTAGAAATCAATAATAACAGAAAGATTTTTTTGGAAAAATGCCCAAATGTCTGGAAAATAAATAACACACTTCTAAATAACCCATAGGCTAAATAAGAAAATCAAAGGGAAAACTTGAATGTTTTTTGAGCCGAACAAAAATGAAAACAACATTTAAAATTTGTTGGATGCTGCTAAAGTAGTACTTCATAGAAAATTAAAATTCTTACAGAAAAAGAGAAAGGTCTCAAATCAATGATACCATCTTCTACCTTAAGGAACTCTTAGAACAAGAGTAAACATAGCCCAAAGTAAGCATGATAAATTTCAAAGAAAAATCAATGGAGAAGAAAATAGAAAAATCAATGAAACAAAAATCTAGTTCCTTGGGAAGATCAGCTAAATTTATAAATCTCTCTATAGAGTGATCAGGGAAAAATGAGAGAAGATACAAATTACCAATATCAAGAACAAGAGTTGACATCACTACAAATTTTTACAAATGTTAAAAGGTTAGTAAGGGAATATTATGAACAACTTTCTAACAATATATCTGACAACTCCAATGAAACAAATTACTTGAAAGACTGAAATGACCAAAGTTCACACTAGAGGAAATAGATAACTTGAATAGTGTTATATCTATTAAAGAAATTGAGAATGTAGTTAAAAAACTTGCCACCAAGGAAACTTCCAAGCCCAGTTTTACTGTTTAATTCTACCAAATCTTTAAGGAAGAAATTGTACCAGTTTAGCATAAACCCTCTCAGAAAATTGAAAGGGAGATTATACATCTCAACTTATTCTATCAAGTCGGAATTATCCTAATATGAAGCCCAGATACAGAAATTACAAGAAAATAAAACTACTAACCAATATCCCTCTTGAACATACATGCAAAAATTCTAAACAAAATGTTACCAAGTCAAATTCAACAATATACAAAAAGTGTAGAAGGGTAACAGGGACCTACTGTATAGCACAGAGAAATTTATTCAGTATTATGTGGTAACCTATATGGGAAAAGAACCTGAAAAGGATTCTTTTCATATGCATATGTATATGAATAACTGATTTACTCTTCTGTATGCCTGAAATCAACACAATTTTGTAAGTCAACTATATTTCAATAATTGTTTTTTAAAAAGTACAATACATCATGACAAAGTGAGATTTATCCCAAGAATGCATAGACATACAAAAATTAAGTCAAATGGATCACAGACCGAAATGTAAAACCTAGAACCAAAAAATGGAGTTTTCTGGTAGCTCAGCAGGTTAAGGATCAGGTTTTGTCACTGCTCTGGCTCTGGTTATTCCTGTGGCTTGAGTTCGATCCTTGGCCCAGGATCTTCCATATGCCACCCGCACAGCCAAAATAAAAACAAAAACCTAGAACCAAAAATGTAATAGGGAAGAACAAATCTGACTCCCTATTAGATGTGTTTCTTTTACTTTAATGTTTCTTTTACTTTAATGTTTCTTTTACTTTAACCTCTGTATTCTATTGCTTTTGCTTCCTGTTAAGAATGTTGCCTATAGCCTGAAATATACAGGATTGCCCTTTCTCAAGGCTCTGACCTTTAAGGATATAATACTTTCCCATTCACATAGAGATAAAAAGTTGTAGAATAGAGAATAACATTTGTCTTGTTGTTTACAGGAACATCATGACCTGATCTATGTGGACAGCTGGAAAACAAAGGATTGCTAAACCAAGAAGTTTCCAACAACCAACCATGCCCCTCCCTCACTTTGCCTTTAAAAATGCTTTGCTGAACCCTTCTGAGGTTCAGAGTTTGAGGGGGCATAAGACCCCTGTTCTCCTTGCATGGTCCTGCAATAAAACTTTCTCTGCTCCAAACTGACATTTCAGTTTGGCCTCACTGCACCACTGGGCACATGAGCTTGAGCTGGGTAACAAAAACACTTCTAATAGAAAACATAAGAGATATTATTTGTGACCTGGGTTAGGCAAAGGTTTCTTTGATATGACACCAAATATATGATCCATATGAGAAAAAATTGACAAACTAGACTTCATCAAATTAAAAACTTCTGTTCTTCCAAAAACTCTGTTAAGAGAATGCAAATTCAAATCATAGACTGGCAGGAAATATTTGTAAATTATCCATCAGAGGTCCTGATCATAGAATAAAGAACTTTCTAACTCAACATTAAGAAAACAACCCAATTTTTAAAAAATGGATGAAAGATTTGACTAGACACCTCACAAGAAAGGATACACAGATGACAAATAAGCATATGAAAATAGTCTCAACATTATCAGTCATTACAAAAATGTAAATTAAAGCAAAAACAAGATGCCACTCCACACTGATTAAAATTTAAAAGGCTTGGAGTTCCCATCGTGGCTCAGTGGTTAACAAATCTGACTAGGAACCATGCGTGTTTGATCCCTGGCCTTGCTCAGTGGGTTAAGGATCCGGCGTTGCCATGAGCTGTGGTGTAGGTTGCAGATGTGGCTCGGATCCTGCATTGCTGTGGCTGTGGCATAGGCTGGTGGCTACAGTTCCAATTAGACCCCTAGCTTGGGAACCTCCATATGCCACAGGTGCGGCCCTAGAAAAGACAAAAAGACAAAAAAAATAAAAATAAAAGGCTGACCATTCTAGGTGTGGGTCAAAGTGTAGAAGAATCGAAACTCTCATACTGGTAGAAATGTAAAACTCTACAATTACTTTAGAAAGCAGCCTGGCAACTTCTTAAGAAGTTAAATGCATATCTACCATCCAAACCAGCCATTTCACTTCTAGGTATTTAGCAAGAAAAATGAAAACATATGTCCATGGAAAGACATGCACATGAATGTTCATAGTAATTTTATTTGTAATAGCCCCACACTGGAAATAACCAAAATGTCCACCAACAAATGGATATTTAGTTTGTTTCCATGTCTTGAGGTTGGTAAATGCAGACTGTTACATTTGGAATGGATGGGCCATGGGGTCCTGCTGTACAGCAGAGGGAACTTTATCTAGTCTCTTGGGTAAGAACCTGATGGAAAAAACAAAACAAAAATGGGTGTGTACAGGTGGCCGGGTCACTTTGCTATACTAAAGGAATACTGTAAATCAACTATACTGTAATGAAATACTACAGAAACTAAAGAAAAACTGTAAATCAACTATACTGTAATGAAACTTTTTTAAAAAAAACCAAGTGAATGGATAAATAAATTGTAGCATATACATACAATGGAAGACTATTCAGCAATAAAAAGATAATGAACTACTGATAGATGTAAAAACATGGATGGGCATAAGCTAATGATGCTGAGTTAAAGAAATCAGACTAAAAAGAATAAATACTCTGATTCTATATATGTAAAATTCCAGAAAATTCAAACTAATCTATAGTAACATTAAGTGATTGATGAATGATCAATGGTTACCTAATGAAGGGAAGGTAGGGGGGATTATAAAAGGTCATGAGGAACTTTTATTTTAGGGGGTGATAACTATGTTCATTACCCTGATTGTGATTATGGGTTCATAACTGCATGTATACACAATACATATATGTACATGTACATACATGTGTGTTGTGTTTATAAACATTTGTGAAAACATGTCCACAACACATATGAACATATTGTAAGTACATATATACATATATGTGTGTAACACATATAATTTATGTTAAAACTTATCAAATTGTATACTTATTTTAAATATATGCATTGCATAACTGCAAGAGGTAAATGAGAAGGCTAACTAGAACCGTCATTATCAACTCAGTGCCACCTTGCATAGTGTTAGATATCTAAGGAATGTACTAAGTACTCATTTACAGATTGTATCAGAATTTCTGATCCTTGGAGTTACCATTGTGGTGCAGCAGAAATGAACCTAACTAGGAACCATGAGGTTGCGGGTTCGATCCCTGGCCTTGCTCAGTGGGTTGAGGATCCGATGTTGCCATGAGCTGTGATGTCGGTTGCAGACGCAGCTCGGATTAGGCGTTGCTGTGGCTGTGACATAAGCCAGCAGCAACAGCTCTGAATGGACTCTTAGCCTGGGAACCTCCATATGCCATGGGTGTGGTCCTAAAAAGACAAAAAAGACAAAAAATAATAATAATTTCTGCTCCTTGAAGTTAGTTTCATAGAAAACAAAGGGTATATTTGCCCAATATGTGTGAATTTGCTATGTGTAGAAATGTAGAGATGTAAATAACTTATTCCCTAACAGATTAAGAACTACAAATTATTATAATGCTAGTAGGCATATAGACATCACTGATCTGGTTTGATAATAACAATCATTTTCCATTTAAGGGTATAAATACTCTGCTTTTCACTGAACCCTAATATTAGGCTACATTTGAAGAACCTGGCTTTGGTTACAACTATTTGCTTTATAGTTGCTAAATCAATTTTAGTATCTATCTGGTTGATCTGCCATTATAGAGCTCCCCAAATGTGTAACTTTACCATAATGATATGTATCCTTTAAAGTAATCTGTGTATGTGTTATGTGTCCACCCTATTTATGGCTATCAAACTTTAGCTTAAAAAATAGCTGTTGAATGAGAATCCTGCAACCATAGAATTAGAACTGAAAGGAGCCTTCTATCACTTCCTCATTTATAGAAGCAACAAAGATGTTGTGTTAATTTTATATTGCTGCTGCAACAAATAACCACAAAGTTATCAGGTTTAAAACACCCATTTATTATTTCACAATTCCATGGGTCAGAAACCCAGGCAGTCTTGCCTAGGAATTGCGTTTAGGGTCCCACAGGCCTAAGTCAAAGTATTGACAAGCCTGGGCGCTTATATGGGGGCTCTAGAGAAGAATCTGCTTCTAGGTTTATTCAGGTTATTGGCAGAATGAATTGAAATTGAAATTCTGTAAGGTTGTAGGACTGAGGTCCCATTTCTTTGTTGGCCTTTGGCTGGGATTTGTTCTTAGATCCTAGAGGCTACCTGCAATCCTTGGCTCACAGCCCACTCTTTTCTTCAGAGCCAGCAATGGTGTGCTGAATACTCTCATGCTTTGAATCTAGTAGACTTCATCTTCTGCATACCTCTTTTGCATTTAACAGTGCATGTGGTAATATTGGGCCCACTCAGATAATCCAGGATAACCTCCCTATGCTTAGTCTCTTTTACCATGTAAAGTAATATATTCATGGTCCCAGGCATTAGGGTGTAGAGGCTCCTCAGAAGCCATTATTCTGCTTTTCACAGGCCCTGAGAAGTGAAACGACTTGTCTAAGGTCTCTTTCTAATACATCATATGTTGCCTCTTGCTGACATATACTCATTGCTCATGTAAAATAGCATTTCAGCAATCATCACTTTAACACCTATAAATGGGCTCAGTGTTAGTAAAATTATCCTGCAGTTTACTCTTAGGCATAGCTCAAAAGTGACGATCATAAACCAAGGAATATACGCGACCTCGAGCACCTAGTAAAAACAAGGAAACTGACTTTCCCCTATAGATTTAAACCTTGATTTTAGACTAATGAGACCTATGTTTGACTTCTAACCTCCAGAACTGTAAGATAATAAATTTGTATTATTTTAAGCCAAAAAAAGTGATGCTCATAAAATTGCTTAAGAAGCTAAATGCAGCATCTCATTCATGTCCAGGAGTACTAGCCTTACATGAAATGGTGAGCATGAATTCTATTCTGTAGACACACTGCTCAACTTGGAATGACAAACTATACTAGTTCTAATACTTTTTCAGACATAATAATAGCCAATATCAAAACTGAATGCTTATTATGTGCCAGGAATCGCACATGAATTAATTTTACTTAATCCTCAGACATCCCTGAGAGATAAATACTATTAATGGATAGTAAACATAAGCACAGAGACTTAAAACAACTTGCACAAGGTTAAGCCATCTGCAAAGTGGAGGAACCAGGACTTGAATCCACGTAATCTGACTCTGGAATCCATATGATTAACCATCATTCTATACTGAATGGACCTTGAGTACTAGGAAAATATACTGTCAGTGGTCATAACCTTTGAAGAATTTCTATAATTTAAAACAAATACAATTGGACTGATGGAAAATCAAGAGGGGAGAATCCTGAAACCAAACAGAAGCATAAAAGGAAGCTTTTAGAGAAATAAGCAGCTAGTTCATCCTATTAAAAAAATAAAGCCTAGGAAACCCCCAAATCGGAAATTAGTAGGGGATAGAATCAATTATACTTCAATTTAAGAAAAAATTAGTAAAGGAGAATAGAGTGGGACATCCTGCTTGCGAGTGGCCACTTCTCTGTTGAGCTTGGCGAAAGAATGATTTAAAAATAGGTGATGTTGGAGTTCCCGTCGTGGCGCAGTGGTTAACGAATCCGACTAGGAACCATGAGGTTGCGGGTTCGGTCCCTGCCCTTGCTCAGTGGGTTAACGATCCGGCATTGCCGTGAGCTGTGGTGTAGGTTGCAGACGCGGCTCGGATCCCGCGTTGCTGTGGCTCTGGCGTAGGCCGGTGGCTACAGCTCCGATTCAACCCCTAGCCTGGGAACCTCCATATGCCACGGGAGCGGCCCAAGAAATAGCAACAACAACAGCAAAAAGACAAAAGACCAAAAAAAAAAAAAAAATAGGTGATGTTGAGAAGGGCAAGAAGATTTTTATTCTGAAGTGTGCCCAGTGCCATACTGTAGAAAAGGGAGGCAAGCACAAGACTGGTCCAAACCTCCATGGTCTGTTTGGGCAGAAGACAGGTCAGGCTCCTGGATTCACTTACACTGATGCCAACAAGAACAAAGGTATCACCTGGGGAGAGGAGACACTGATGGAGTACTTGGAGAATCCCAAGAAGTATATCCCTGGAACAAAAATTATCTTTGCTGGCATTAAGAAGAAACGAGAAAGAGAAGACTTGGTAGTTTATCTCAAAAAAGCTACTAATGAATAATACTTGGCCACCGCCTCATTTATTACAAAACTGAAATGTCCCATGACTGCTATATGTGTACCATATTTAAACTGATCTCATACACTGGAATTCAGATCATCCATGGCTGATGGAATGTTTCTGTTGGACAGTCCTGATTTAAATAAGGTTGGTTTGTGGCTAAATGAATATGGTCAGCTTTTTGAATTTTAGTAATAATTCTAGTTCAACAAGTACTACCACTGTTTTTTCCCTTCTAAAGAAATGATTAAATTTGAGGAGTTCTCGTTGTGGTGCAGTAGAAACGAATCCGACTAGGAACCATGAGGTTGCAAGTTCAATCCCTGGCCTCGCTCAGTGGGTTAAGGATCTGGCATTGCCATGAGCTGTGGTGTAGGTCGCAGACACGGCTCAGATCTGGCGTTGTGGCTGTGGTGTAGGCCAGCAGCTGTAGCTCTGATTTGACCCCTTGCTTGGGAACCTACATATGCAGCCCTAAAAAGCAAAAAATAAATAAATAAATACATAATAATAAAAGAGATGATTAAGTTTGAATATGGAGTGTTAAACTTTTCAGGAAGATGGTGAATACCTTCTAAAAACCTATAGGAGATTGGTTTTATATTTAGATTTCTATAACTGGTTATATTAATATATTTAAATATATATTAAATATATTTAAGACAGTAAATCGCTTCACTGTCTCATAGAACAGAGCAAGATTCACCTGTGTTTCAAGTAGTGTTCACTAGCCTGTTAAGGTAAGAGCTAAACTGACAATGTTGTCTTTATCTTTTTGTCTTAACTATGCCAATTTCATTAAAATTCTCTATCTAAAATACTACCTTTTACCTATTCAAAGACATTTTAGTGTGGTTTATGTACAACATCAAATAAAGAATATTAGCATTTCTCATATTTTATAGATGATCTTTAAGATCAGATGCTTTTATTTATTTATTTATTTATTTATTTTTGTCTTTTTGTCTTTTCTAGGGCTGCACCCAGGGCACACGGAGGTTCCCACGCTAGGGGTCTTAATCAGAGCTATAGCTGCTGGCCTACACCAGAGCCACAGCAATGGGGGATCCGAGCTGCGTCTGTGACCTACACCACAGCTCACGGCAACACTGGATCCTTAACCCACTGAGCAAGGCCAGGGATCGAACCGGCAACCTCATGGTTCCTAGTTGGATTCGTTAACCACTGAGCCACGACGGGAATTCCAAGATAAGATGCTTTTAAAATTCAGTGTGACAAGATACATTAGCAGACTTTGCCTGTGAATTCTTTACAAAGTCAGACTGTTATTAATTCCAGATTGTCTTTTAAATAGGTATTCAAAAACACAACTGTAGAACTACTGAATATGTATGATTGGTAATAGCGCTTTTGCCAACTCACCGGAAGGTTTGAAGTACAGGAGCTATACCTGTCAGCACAGATTTGTAAATTATCTGATAATGAGGCTTAAGAATTAAAAACAAAATCACAGATCAAAAAAAAGGAGATAGGAATAAACAGTGATAGCAATAGAGGAAATGCAAAAACTAATCCAATCCCCTACTGTGTACACAAGGAGTAGAGGCCATTGATGTTTGACTCCAGGCTACTGCTGTCAAACAACTTTCTAAATGATGTAAGGGATAAATTATTCTCTCAGCTGGAGAATAAGGGACAAAAAGATTGCAGACATGAGGAAAGGGATGGGGAAGAGGAAAATCAATCGGCACTGTAGTGATAACCCTCATCTGGCAAGAGAATGCATTTTCTACCTCCCAAATCAAGGTAGGAGTAGGGGCTAGTGTCCCTAGCCCACTCTAATTATAGTTTCTAACATTGTTGTCCCAATGAATTATGCTTCCTGGTATTCATGCCTTAGTGTAGTCCTCTCACTTTATGACTCGCTTTAACATTGCAGGACTTCTGATACTAAGACAGAACTGTGATTTGAACCACTAAGTTTTAAGGTGGTTTGTTACATAGCAATAGATAACTGAAAGACCCATACATTCTGAAAAAAAAAAAAAAATCCCATCTGTCCACATGGTAATCACCAGCAGCTAGTCATATCACTCAAGGGGGGAGTCTGCCGAGGGCTATCAAAGCATGAAACCACACAATTACTGGAAGTAGATTTTTCTTTTAAAAATATAAAAAAGAATCAAGAACATCTGAAGAAATCAATCATCTAAAGAAAGCAGTCTTAAAGAGAAGCATCAAAGTAAAGTGACTCATGAGGACAGAATGTGTAGAAAACAAAACAAAGCTCTAAAATGTTTGTTACCATGCATTGGATCATACAGTAATTATATTTTTAATTTTTGGAGGAACTTCCATGCTGTTTTCCATATTGGCTGAACATATTTACACTACCACCAATAGTGTACAAGAGTTCCTTTTTCTTCACATCCTCACCAACACTTGTTATTTCTTGTCTTCTTGAAGACAGCCACTCTAACTAACAGGTGTGAGGTGATATCTACTTGTGGATTTGATTTGCATTTCCCTTATGATTAGTGATGTTGAGCATCTTTTCATGTACCTGTTGGTTATTTGAATGTTTTCTTTGGAAAAATGTCTACTCAGAGCCTTTACCCATTTTTATTTATTTTTTAAAATATGATATTTATTTTTTTCCATTATAGCTGGTTTACAGTGTTCTGTCAATTTTCTACTGTACAGCACGGTGACCCAGTTACACATAAATGTATACATTCTTTTTTCTCACATTGTCATGCTCCATCATAAGTGACCATAGTTCTCAGTGCTACACAGCTGGATCTCATTGTTAATCCCTTCCAAAGGCAATAGTCTGCACCTGCATGTTCACTGAAGCACTATTCACAATAGCCAAGACATGGAAGCAACCTAAATGTCCATTGACAGATGACTGGATTAGAAAGACGTGATACATATGCACAATGGAATACTGCTCAGCCATAAAAAAGAACAAAATAATGCCATTTGCAGCAACATGGATGGAACTAGAGACTCTCAACCTGAGTGAAGTAAGTCGGAAAGAGAAAGACAAGTACTTTACCCATTTTTAAATCATTTTTTCCCTACTGAATTGCATGAGTTCTTTGTATATCTTGGATACTAAACCCTTATCAGATATATGGTTTCCAAATAACATCTCTCATTCTATATTGCCTTTTCATTTTGTTGATTGTTTCTTTTGATGTGCAGAAGCTTTTTTGTTGGATAGTCCCATTTGTGGATTTTTGCTTTTGTTGTTTATGCTCTGGCTGTCATATTTAAAAAAAAAATAATTGCCAAGAACAATGTCAAGGAGCATCTTCCCTATGTTTTCTTCTAGGAGTTTTATAGTAGCAGGTCTTGTTAAAAGTCTTTAACCCATTTCAAGTTAATATTTTTGAGTGGTATACGGTAGGGATCCAATTTCACTTTTATGCATGGGATTATTCAGTTTTCCCAATACTATTTCTTGAAGAACCTTTCCCCATTGAGTGTTCCTGGTTCCCTTGTCAAATATTAGTTGACTGTGCATTCAGCGGTTTATGTCTGGGCTCTCTATTCTGTGCCACTGGACTACATGTCTAATTTTATACCAGCATTATACCATTTTGGTTACTAGAGCTTGGTAATAGAGTTTGATTTCAGTAAGTGTGGTGCCTCCAGCTTTGTACTTCTTTTTCAGCTTTGACTATTTGAGGTCTTTTGTGGTTCCACACAAACATGAGAATTGTTTTCTTTATTTCCATTTTTAAAATGCCACTGGAATCTTGATAGGGACTGTATTGAATCTATAGATTACTGTGGGTAGTTGGACATTTTAACAATATTAATTCCTCTGATTCATGAACATCAGATATTTTTTCCTTCATTTATATATTCTTTAATTTCTTTCATCAAAGCCTTATAGTTTTCATTGTACATATCTTTCATTTCTTTGGTAAAATTTATCCCTAATTATTTTGTTTTTTTTTTTAAATTGAGGTAACAGTGGTTTATAACATTATGTAAGTTTCATGTGTACAACATTATAACTCGATTCCGTATGTATACACTACAGTGTGCTCACCACTAAACATCTGGTTTCCATTTTCACCATGCAAGTGACCCCCTTTATACATTTTGCCATCCTCCCACACCCCTTCCCCTTTGGTAACCAACAATCTGTTCTACGTATCTATGCGCTTGTTTTTGTCTCTTTTTTTTTTCATTGTTTAATATTGCACATATGAGCGAAATCATACAGTATTTGTCTTTCTCCATCTAATTTATTTTACTTTGCATAATACCCTCAAGGTTCATCCATGTTGTCACACATGGTAAGATTTCATTTTTTTTTCTAGCTGAGTAGTATCTCATTGTATATACACATCATATCTTCTTTATCCATTTATCCATCAATGGGTACTTATTTTCATATCTTGACTATTGTAAATAATGCTACAATGAATACAGGGGTGAATATTTCTTTTTAAAATAGTGTTTTTGTGTTCTTTAGATAAATTATTAAAAATGGAACAGTTGAGTAATATGGTAGTTCTATCCTTTTTTAAATTTAATTTTAATTTTTTTTGAAGGCTGCACCCACGGCATAATAGGTTCCCAGGCTAGGGGTCGAATCGTAGTTGTAGCCACCAGCCTACATTACAGCCACAGCAACACCAGATTTGAGCCACATCTGCAACCTACACCACAGCTCACGGCAATGCTGAATCCTTAACCCATTGAATCTGCATCCGCATGGTTACTAGTCAGGTTTGTTTCTGCTGAGCCGTGATGTGAACTCCAGTAGTTCTACTTTTAATTTTTTGAGGGACTTCCATACTTTTTCCATAGAGGTTGCACCACTTTATAATCCCACCAACAGCAAATTCTTATTCCCTTTTCTCCAGATCATTTCCAACACTTGATTTGTCTTGTCTTTTATATACATATATACAGATATATACACATATATGTATAAAGTGGCTATTCTAATGGATATGAAGTGATAGCTCATTGTGGAGGTTTTTTTAGCCACACCCACAGCATGAGGAAGTTCCCAGACCAGGGATCAAACTCATGCCACAGCAGTAACCAGGGTCACAGCAATGACAACACTGGATCTTGAACCTGCTGAAATACCAGGTAACCCCTCGTTGTGGTTTTGGTTTGCATTCCTTAATAATTAATAATATTGAACATCTTTCTCCTGTGCTCACAGGCCATCTGTATTTTTTTTTTTTTTGGAAAAACATCTATTTAGCTCTTTTGCCCATTTAAAAAATAGAGTTGTTTTTGTTGTCGAGTTGTATGAGTTCTTTACATGTGTTGAATAGTAACCCCTTATCAAATATATGATTTGCAAATATCTTCTCACTTTTGGCAGGTTTTTTCATTTTGTTGATGATTTCCTTTGCTCTGCAGAAGCTTTTCAGTTTGATATAGTCTCACTAGTTTTTTCCTTGCTTTTGTTTCCCTTGCCTGAGAAGACATATCCAAAAGGATATTGCTAAAATCAGTGTGAAAAGAACATATTGCTTAATTTTTCTTTTATGAGTTTTATGGTTTCAGGTCTTATATTCAAGTTTAATCCATTTTGAGTTAAGTTTTGTGTATGGTTTAACATAGTTTCACTCATTTGCATGAGCCTGTCCAGTTTTTGAATACCACTGATTGAAGAGACTTTCTCCAATATAGGTTCTTGTTTCCTTTGCTATAAATTAGTTGTCCATATATATATATGCATGTCTATTTCTGGGCTTTCAGTTCTGTCCTATTGATCTGTTTGTTTCTTTTTTCTGCCAATACTATGCTGTTTTGATTACTATGAAATTATACTACAGCTTTTTTTTTTTTTTTTTTTTTTGGTCTCAGAAACTGCTCTGGCTATTTGGGGTCTTTTGTAGTTCTATGCAAATTAAAAACTTTTTCTGTTCTATTTCTGTGAAAAACGTTATTGAATTTTTGATAGTGATTACACTGAATCCTGCAGACAGCTTTTGTTGTTGTTGTTGTTGTTGTTGTTGTTGTTGTTGTTGTTGTAGTTGTTGTTTCTATTTCTTGGGCTGCTCCCGCGGCATATGGAGGTTCCCAGGCTAGGGGATGAATCGGAGCTGCAGCCACCGGCCTACGCCAGAGCCACAGCAACGCGGGATCCGAGCCGCGTCTGCAACCTACACCACAGCTCACGGCAACGCCGGATCGTTAACCCACTGAGCAAGGGCAGGGATGGAACCTGCAACCTCATGGTTCCTAGTTGGATTCGTTAACCACTGCGCCACGACAGGAACTCCCAGACTGCTTTTTATAATATGGACATTTTAACAATGTTAATGCTTCCAATCCATGAGCACAGAATATCTTTCCACTTCCGTCTTTTTTTTTTTGTCTTTTGTCTTTTTAGGGCCACACCTGCAGCATATGGAGGTTCCCAGGCTAGGGGTTGAATTGGAGCTGCAGCCACAGGCCTATGCCAGAGCTGAGCAACACAGGATCTGAGCCACGTCTGCAACCTACACCACAGCTCACGGCAACACCGTATTCTTAACCCACTGAGCGAGGCCAGGGATCAAACCCACAGCCTCGTGGTTACTAGTAGGGTTCTTTAACCACTGAGCCATAACAGGAACTCCCACTTTCGTCTTTAATTTCTTTCACAATGTCACAGTGTACAGTGAAACCTCCTTAGTTAAACTTATTCCTTGGCATTTTATTCTTTATGATTGTACATGAGATTGTTTTCTTAGTTTCCCTTTCAGCTAGTTCATTGTTAGTGTATAGACATCCAACAGATTTTTGTATATTGACTGTGTACACTGCATCTTTATTGTGTTTATTATTTCTAATAGTTTTTGCTAGAGTCTTTAGGGTTTCATTCATATAAAATCATGTCAGCCGCAAATAGTGACAATCTTATTTCCTCCTTTCCAATTCGGATGTCTTTTATTTATTTCTCATGTTTAATTGCTCTGACTAGAACTTTCAATACTATATTGATGGGCATCCTCATCTTGCTCTCGATCTTGGAGGAAAAGCTTTGAGCTTTTCACCAGTGACTATAATGGTAGCTGCGAGTTTGTCATACATGGCCTTTATTTTGTTGAGGTACATTCCTTCAATACCCATTTTATTGAGTTTTTATTATAAATGGATGCTGAATCATGTGAAATGATTTTTCTGCATCTATTGAGATGATCATATGATTTTTATCCTTCATTTTGTTAATGTGATTTATCTGGTTGATTTGTGGATGTTGAACCATTCTTACAGCCCTAGAATAAATCCCGTTTGATCACAATGCATAATCCTTTTTAATGTATTCAGTTTGGTAACATTTTGTTGAAGATTTCTGCATTTATGTTCATCACAGATATTGGCCGGTAACTATCTTTTTTGTGTTGTCCTTTTCTAGTTTTGGTAACGGGTTATGTTGGCCTCATAAAATAAGTAAAGAAGAATTCCCTCCTCCTCTTCAATTTTTTGTAAGAGTTTGAGAAGGATAGGTATTAAATCTTTTTGGAATGTTTGGTTGAATTAATCGGTCAAGCTGCCCAGTCCTGGATTTTTGTTTGTTGGGAAGATTTCTTATTACTCCTTATTAGTGATCATTCTATTCATATTTTTAATTTCTCCATGATTGAGTCTTGAATGTATGATTCTAAGAATTTATCTATTCCTCCTAGGCTATCCAATTTGTTGGCATATCACTGTTCACAGTAGTCTCTAATAATCCTCTATATTTCTACAGTATCTACTGTAACTTCTCTTTCATTTTTTACTTTATTTGAGACTTTTCTCTTTGCTTCTCAATGCATCTACCTAAAGGTTTGTCAATTTTGTTTATCTTTCAAGAAATAGCTCTTAGTTTCACTTATCTTTTCTATTGTCCTTTTAGTCTCTATTTCACTGTTTTCCACTCTGATTTCTATTATTTCCTTCCTTCTACTGACTTTGGGCTTCTTATGCTCCTTTTTTTAAGTTCCTTTAGGTATAAGGTTAGACTGTTTGAGATTTTTTCTTATTTTAAGGATTGGCCTTATAGCTATAAATTTCTCTTTTAGTACAGTTTTTCCTGCATAGATTTTGGTTTATCATATTATCCTTTTAATTTGTATTTAGGTATTTTTTTACTTTTCCTTTGATTTCTTCTTTGATGAACAGTCCTCTTAATCATTATACAATATTCATCCTTGTCTCCCATTACCTTTGTTGACTTAAAGTGTATTTTGTCTGATAATAGCATAGCATCACTTTCTTTTAGTTGACATTTGCTTGGAATATCACCTTCCATCTCTTTACTTTGAACCTATGTTTGTCTTTAGAACTGAGATAAGAATCCTGGAGGCAGCACATAGTTGTGTCATTTTTTTAATCCACCCAGCCACTCTGTGACTGTTGACTGGTGAATCCAACCCATTTACATTTAGGGTGATAACTGATATACGAAGATATACTACTGCCATTTTATCTTTTGTTTTCTGGCTGCTCTGTATCTCCATTGTTTCTTTTTCCTTGTGTTTCTGCATGCCATTTTAGTTTGGTGGTTTTCTATGATGTTTTTCTCAGTTTCATCTTTTTTTTATGTTTCCTGTCTCTGCTCTAGATTTTTTGTTTTGTGGTTATTGTGAGGATTTGATAAACATCTCATAGTTAAAATAGCCCCTTTTCTGTGGATATCATCTTATCTTCCTTTTCCTATACAGGTTCCATCCTTTCCTCTACCTCTTTTATGTTTTTGTGGTCACAAATTATTTCTTTTTATGTTGTAAGCTTGTTACCAAATTGAAGTTGCTATTTTTTTTTCTCTTTTTACCATTTCTCGGGCTGCTCCCACCGCATATGGAGGTTCCCAGGCTAGGGGTCTAGTCAGAGCTGTAGCCGCCGGCCTACACCAGAGCCACAGCAACTCGGGATCCGAGCCTCGTCTGCAACCTACACCACAGCTCACAGCAACACCAGATCCTTAACCCACTGAGCAAGGCCAGGGATTGAACCTGCAACCTCATGGTTCTTAGTCGGATTCGTTAACCACTGCACCATGATGGGAACTCCCCAGAAGTTGCTATTTTTCATGCTTTAAAAAAAAAATCTGGAGTTCCTGTTGTGGCGCATCGGTTAACAAATCCGACTAGGAACCATGAGGTTGCGGGCTCGATCCCTGCCCCTGCTCAGTGGATTAACGATCCGGTGTTGCCATGAGCTGTGGTGTAGGTTGCAGACGCGACTTGGATCCCGTGTTTCTGTGGCTCTGGCGTGGGCCGGCGGCTACGGCTCCGATTAGACCCCTAGCCTGGGAATCTCCATATACCATGGGAGTGGCCCAAAGAAATAGCAAAAAGACAAAAAAAAACTTTTATGCTATAATGAAGCATTTAACAACCTATTCTGATACAGTACAATTTTATGATTTTCTCCATTTATCACCTTACTTAAAATTTTGCGTACTTTTGCCTTTTTGTTTCAGGTAGAAGAGCTCCTTTCAACATCTCTTGTAAGGCAAGTCTAGTGGTGAAAAACTCCTTCAGCTTTTGCTAGTCTGGGAAAGACTGTATTTCTCCTTCATATTTGAATAGATAACTTTTCTAGATAGAGTATCCTTGGCTAACAGTTTTTAATCTTTCAGTATTTTGACTACGTCATTCTACTTTATCATGGCCTTTAGAGTTTCTGCTGAAAAATCTGCTGATAGTCTAATGGGGTTATCTTTGTAGGTTACTGTCATCCGCCCCCCCCCCCCGGCTGCCTTTAAAATTCTTTATAATTGACTTTTGACAGTTTTAATATAATGTGTATTGGAGAAGATCTTTTTGCATTGAGATAATTAGGTATCCTGTTAGCTTTATGGACTTATATATCCAGTTCTGTCCCAGGTTTGGGAAATTCTCAGCTCTAATTTCTTCAAATAAAATCTCTGCTCCCTTTTTCCTCTCTTCTCCTTCTGGCATGTCCATTATCCCCATGTTCCCTTTTCTAATGGAGCCAAGTAGTTCTTATAGTTTCTTCATTAAAAAGAAAAAAAAAATCTTCCTTCTCTTTCCTTGTCTACTTGAATCATGTCTAGATTTCAATCTTCAAGCTTGCTAATTCTCTCTTCCATATAGTATGCTCTATTTACAAAGCATTCTTCATGTCATTTACTGAGTTCTTCAATTCTAGAATTTCTCTCTTTTTTTTTTTTTTTGGTCTTTTCTTTCTTTCTTTCTCTCTTTCTTTCTTTCTCTCTCTCTCTTTCTTTCTTTCTTTCCTTCAGGGCCGCACCCACGGCATATGGAGGTTCCCAGGCTAGGGGGCCAATTGGAGCTGCAGCTGCCAGCCTATGCCACAGCCACAGCAATGCCTGATCCAAGCCATGTCTGCGACCTACACCACAGCTCACGGCAATGCTGGGTCCTTAACTCACTGAGCAAGGCCAGGGATCAAACCTGCATCCTCATGGGCCATGATGGAACTCTTCAAATCTAGAATTTCTGTTTGGTTGTTTCTGGAGTTTCAATCTCTTTGGTAAAGAACTCCTTCCATTTATTAGTTTTATTACTGATCTCATTGAACTGCTTTCTGAGTTTTCTTTTCACTTGTTGAATTTCTTCATGACAGCTACTTTGAATTTTCTGTCAATTAGATCACAATCTTCCATGACTTTAGTTTGGCTTCTGGAGAAATATTTTCTTTTTGTGATACTATGTTACTGTGGTTTTTCTTTTTCTTTTCTTTTCTTTTTTTTTTTTTTTTGTCTTTTTTGCTATTTCTTTGGGCCGCTCCCACGGCATATGGAGGTTCCCAGGCTAGGGGTCCAATCGGAGCTGTAGCCACCGGCCTACGCCAGAGCCACAGCAACGCGGGATCCAAGCCGTGTTTGCAACCTACACCACGGCTCACGGCAACGCCGGATCGTTAACCCACTGAGCAAGGGCAGGGACCGAACCTGCAACCTCATGGTTCGTTAACCACTGCACCACCTCGGGAACTCCTACTGGGGTTTTTCATGTTTCTTTATGAGTTATTCCTCTGCCAGTGCATCTGAAGTAGCAAATACATTACTTATTTAGGTAAAGTTTTGTTTACTTTGGTTGTAACAATTCAACAAATGGGAAATTAGAGACTTTTCTTGCATTTTCAGTAGGTGGCACTATAACACAAGTTTTTGGTTTCTCTTATCTGCACTGTCTCTGGCTACACTTTGCATTCTCCAACTCCGCTGCCTGAGGTAACCCCAGCGCCCTTGTCAATCACTACTTGTGCCTCTGAGGCTGCTGGTGCCTTGCTGCTGCCATTGTTGCTACTGCCACTGGCATCATCACCAGGGGCATGAGGATAGCAGTTGCCTCCCCTGCTGCTACCAGATTCTCTTGGGCTATGGGCTCAGCTACCACAGCAAAGGGGCCAGGATCATTGGCACCACCTTAGGGTTCTCCTGGTTCCACTTCCTGTATGTTTTCTAATCCACATACCTTCAGTTGTAAAGATGTGTGGGTCTCTCTAGCATCCTAGTGTTTTGGGCAGAAGAACCTTTTTGGAATTATGGATATTTCATGAGTTGAAGGCTAGGGACAAAGAGAACATCTCACACGGCCATGATGTTGACATATGCTACTGTGAATTGGATATTTTTCAGATATTTCATTATAGTATATACAAATACCACTGGTTTCTAAATATTGATTTTATATCCTGCAACTTTACTGAATTTATTAGCTCCAATAGTTTTTTAGTGAAGTCTTTAGGATTTTCTATACATAAGATCTTATCAATTTTACTTCTTCCTTTCTGATTTAGATGTCTTTTATTTCTTTTTCTCACCTACCTGTTCTAACCAGGGATTTCTAGTTCTATGTTGAATAAGAGTGGTGAGAGTGGGCATCCTTGTCTTGTTCCTTATCTTAGAGGTAAAGCTTTTGATCTTTTACCATTGAGTATGATGTTAGCTATGGGTCTGTCGTATGTGTTTTTATGTTGAAGTATGTCCCTTCTATACACAATTTGAAGTGTTTATCATGAAAGGATGTTAGGTTTTGTCAAATTTTTTTTCTGCATCTATTGAGAGTATTGTATATGATTTTTATCTATTAATATGCTGTATCACATTTATTGATCTGTGTACACTGAACCACCCTTGCATCCCTGGGATAAATCTCACTTGGTTATGTCATTTAACCATTTTAATATGTTACTGAATTGGCTTACTAATATTTTGTCGAGATGCTTTCACCAGGAATATTGTCCACAGTATTCCTTTCTTGTGGTGTTCTCACCTGGCTTTAGTATCAGGGCTGGCTTCATTAAATGATTTTGTGTTTCCTCCTCTTCAATTTTTTGGAAGAGTTTGAGAAGAACTGGTGTTAGTTCTTCTTTAAATGTTTGGTAAATTAACCAGTTAAGCCATCTGTTCTTGGGAGGTTTTAGATTACTTGTTCAATCTGTTATCAATTTGTTGTCATATAATTGCTCATAGTAGTTTCTCATTGTCCTATGAATTACATAGTATCAGTTGTAATGTTTGTAATGTTTCCTTTTTCATTTCTTTCTTTTTTCTTTTTCTTTGTCTTTTTTTTTTTTTTTTTTTGTCTTTTTGCCTTTTCTAGGACCGCTCCCGAAGCACATGGAGGGAGGTTCCCAGGCTAGGGGTCCAATCGGAGCTGTAGCCACTGGCCTACGCCAGAGCCACAGCAACATGGGATCTGAGCCGTGTCTGTAACCTACACCACAGCTCAAGCAACGCTGGATCCTTAACCCACTGAGTAAGGCCAGGGATCGAACCCACAACCTCATGGTTCCTAGTTGGATTCGTTAACCACTGAGCCACGATGGGAACTCCTCATTTCTTATTTTGAGTCTTCTCTCTTTTTTCTTATTCAGTCTAGCTACAACTTTGCCAATTTAACTTATCTTTTCAAAAAACACCCCTTGGTTTCACTGATTTTTTTTCTGGTCTCTATTTCGTTTATTTCCACTCTGATAGTTTGTTCTTCTTTTCTAGCTCCTTGAGGTGTAAAGTTAGGTTGTTTATTTTAGATCAGTTTTCTTAATATATGCATTATTGGAATAAATTCTCATCTGAGAACTGCTTTTGCAGCTTCCAGTATGTTTTGGGGTGTCACGTTTCCATTTTCATTTGTTTTGAGATATTTTAATATCCCTTTTGATTTCTTCTTTGACCCAATGATTGTTCAGGAGTGTGTTGTTAATTTGCACATATTTGTAGATTTTCCTGCTTTACTCTTACTGTTGATTTCTAGTTTCATACCATTGTGACTAGATAAGATATTTGATATGATTTCAATCTTAAATTTGCTAAGACTTGTGTACTATCATATAATCATTCCTAGAGAATGTTCCATGTGTACTTGAAAAGAATGTGGGTTCTGCTGCTGCTGGATGCAATGTGTTCTATAAATGCCTATTAGGTCCATCTGATCTAACGTATGGTTCAAGTTCAACATTTTCTTGCTGCTTTTCTGTGTGGATGATTTATTTATTGTTGAAAACGGGGTACTGAAGTACCCAACTCTTGTTTTTCATAGTGTCTTTTACTTTTATCACTTCCTTCCATTTCCTATAATGGAAGCTCTGAAAGTAAGATCTCTTATTTATAGTTTATGGCAAGAATTTAATTGGCTAGTTCATGGCTTTAACGTGAAAATGTTTAAAAATGGTAAGTCTTGAAGATAGAATGGGGCTGGTAAATTAGTTATTAATGTGGTTGACAAAAAGCAAAAACTTCAAGAGACAGTATACTAACTCAAAACAATATAATTCTAATGCCAAATATGTAGGCAAGAATAGTTTTATCTTCATAAATCATTCACTCACAAGCCCCTCTCTTTGGTAATACCAAAATAATTTGTGATGATATTTGTTTCATAATTATGAACTACTCTTCCTCATTAGGCAGTGGTCTCCTTGAAACTATTTTCTCTTTTTATTTTTTTCTTTTTAAGGCTGCACCTGCAGCATATGGAAGTTCCCAGGCTAGGGGTCAAATTAGAGCTGCAGCTGCCAGCCTACACCACAGCCACAGCAACACCAGATCTGAGCCACCTCTGTGACCTATGCTGCAGCTTGTGGCAATGCTGGATCCTTAACCCACTGAGCGAGGCCAGGGATTGGATCACATCCTCACTGACACTATATCGGGATCTTAACCCACTGAGACACAATGGAACTCCAGAACCGTATATTATTTAATTTCTGTATCTTCAATGCCCAGCAATAAAATAACTGGTACACTGTAGGAACTCATATATGAAAGAATAAATTGCCACCATTATCAATCTAGCTCAGGTTCTTATCACTTCATATTTGAACTACTTGTAATGACTCTTAATTGATTTTTCTACCTCTAATCTCACCTTCTCAAATTTTTACATATTACTGGCATTAGCATGTCACTACCTTATTTGAAAACCTTGAATGGGTTTCAATTTGCCTATTTCATACAGTCCTTTAAGCTAATTTTCAAGGATTTTCACAAATTATTCCAATTTACCTCTCTAATTTTATATTTCGTTATG
Organism: Sus scrofa; assembly: GCF_054392235.1. Lineage (NCBI taxonomy): Eukaryota > Metazoa > Chordata > Mammalia > Artiodactyla > Suidae > Sus > Sus scrofa. The sequence goes on from NC_139401.1 coordinate 66,767,476, forward strand.
CCTTTTATATAAAACTTGTGCTGCCGCCTCTCTAATCCATTAATCATCATATTCTGAATAGATCCTGTTGTCCCCATATCTACTTACTACAAATGTCCTCATTCCTACTCTCCACTTTCCTAAATCTTTTCCCACTTTCAAAGCTCCTCTCAAGTCTCACCTTCAAAGAAGCCTTTCTAATGTTCCCAACATGTAATCATCTAGGCTTTAATTCTTATAAAAATTTGCCAGTTATCCCCCTTTTCCATGTGCTGTCTTACATTATTATCTTTACACATACCCTTTTCCAATAAGACAAAAGTTCCATGAAAAAAGTCCCTATGTCTTCCATATGTTACTTTTTACATAAAAGATGCTAAACTGGACTAAATTACTGTTCCCATACGTTACCCTTTAAATAAAAGATGCTAAACTGGACTAAATTACTATTCCCAAATATGCCTTGTGCTTACAACATTTTTTATCAATCCAAACTTCCTGCTATTAATTACTACTCCCTCACCTATGAAAATTTTATCTTTTTTTTTTTTTTTTGTCTTTTTAGGGCCACACCCATGGCATATGGAAGTTCCCAGGCCAGGAGTCAAACTGGAGCTGTAGCCACTGGCCTATGCCACAGCCACAGCAATGCCAGATCTGAGCCACATCTGCAACCTATACTACACACAGCTCACAGCAATGCAGGATCCTTAACCCACTGAGTAAGGCCAGGGATCAAACCTGCATCCTCATGGATACTCGTCAGATTCGTTTCTGCTGAGCCACAACGGGAACTCTGAAAATTTTATACATTTTTAAGTCTCTATCCCCTCCATTGAGCATTCTCTGACCAAAAGAGTCCACAGTGATCTTTCACTACCTCTAAATTCATATAAGATTCATATAAATCACCTATACCATGTATTTCTCATATCCTGCATTTTATTGCCAGCTCACTGATCAAGCATATTATATACTTAACTTACTGTAGCAGACTGTAAAATTCATTAAAGAAATGTCTGCTTCTTATACTTCTTTGTTTTCTCTTTTTGGGCACAGCTGTAGCATGTGGAAGTTCCCTGGCCAGGGATCGAACCCGAGCCCCAGCAGCGACCCAAGCCACTGCAGTGAAAACACCAGATCCATAATCCACTGTGCCATAAGAAAACTTTTTTCTTTTTGTTACATTTCTTATCTCCAATTAGACCCAAGGCAAGACACTATATTGTGCTAGATACAATTTTTGTTGATAAAATGAATGCATCTAATGTACTAAAGAAAATCTAATTTTCATCTTTAAAAAGCAATCAACCTTAAAAATTCCTTCAGCTCCTCGTCCCATCTCGAACATCCTAAAACCAACCCTTTCCCCCAAGGGAAATTAGAAAACGAACGATGATCTATCACAATAAAATATACCATAGATTCAAAAAATAAGTATATATACCATGCCACCTTCATTTCCTACAAACTGGAAAGATAATTTCTGACAATAAACTCATTAAGAATTTTTATTAAAACACAAATTCTAATGGATGCCTTACAATGTGTGTTATATGGAGAGGAGAGTTAAGATCTACGGTGATAGTCTTACCAACAGTCAGCCTTGTTGGTGGCTATTAACCATTATTAAATCAAATCCCAGGGACCAGGTGATGATTGCTTTTACCTCCTAGTGTCTTATAGAACCATCCCAGGAAAGAATTAGTAATTAGAATATGACATCCTCAATACTGTATCTCTCTCTATCTTCTCAGGAAATTATCTTTCATTGCAGTGACCATGCCATTTCTGCAACCCCCACAAGTACTTATTATATTATCAGAGGAATGAATTTCTTTGCTGTTTTTTTTAAGGGCCACACCCACAGCATACGGAAGTTTCCAAGCCAGGGGTTGAATCAGAGCTATAGCTGCTGGCCTATGCCATAGCTACAGCAACGCAGGATCCGAGCCGCGTTTGTGACCACAGCTCAGGGCAATGCTGGATCCTTAACCCAGTGAATGAGGCCATGGATCAAACCTGCATCTTTATGGATACTAGTTAGGTTTGCTACTGCTGAGCCACAACCGGAACTCCCAAATTTCAATTAAACATATGATTTTAAAATTTTGCTGCATTCCTAAGTACAATTTTACTATATATTAGGGCCAAATATTTTTGGAGATAAGTCATTTTTATTTTTATAATGTAAATCTATGGAAAAATAGTATTTACTATAGCAAATTCTCTCTGAACATAATTTTTCAGAAACTCTTTTCTTGTGCAGAATTGAGACAGCTCTTAAACATTTTAACATACTATTCAATAGTGAGTTCAACAACTATTACATTAATAAAACAACCACAGGTCTTATTTAATAGGAAGGCTAGGACAAAGCTGAAGGGAAGAAAAAAAACTAAAAACAGATTACTTGTTAGGAAAATAAGATTAGATATGATCTTTTTTCTTGAAAATTTTCATTATTTTCATTATATACATGGTACATTTGTAGAGTAAAAACATGATAAAGATTTTGAAAAGAAGAAATTAAAAACTAATGTGAGGAGATAGTAACAGTAACTAATAAAAATTTTATAAAAAGAATTTAGGACCCCTAGATGAAATGAATTTACATTATAAGGGAGTAAGAGATCTCACACATGAGACTCCTAAAAGTCTTTAAGAAAATTATGTTAAACTGGAGAGGTGATGAAGACTGGAGACAGGAAAAATTCTGATTTTTTTTTTTTTTTACAAAATGGGCAAAAGACTCCCAAACCTGGTCAAAGTGTGATTCACAGATCTACTCTAGCGGCATTACCTGGAAGCTTGTTAAAATGCAGATCTCAGTCTCCATCCCAGACCTACTGAATTAAAATTTCTATTTTAACAAGATCTTTGGCTGATCATATACACATTAAAGTTTGAGATTAACTAACATAAACCAGCAAGGATTTGCTGAGAAAAAGACATGCCAAATTAATCTTATTTTTTGACAAGTTTACTAAAATGATAAAGTCAGAAGGTAAACAGATATAGTCTAACAATTTATGGGAAATGGTTCACAATAACAAAATATCAAACCATCTAACTGCTTTTCCAGAATCCAAAGCATATCTTCCTTCCTTATATAGCACCACATATTACCAAGCTCTCATAAGCATATAACCTGAAATTGTCTGCACTCTGACTCCTAATGAAGCTTGGCTGTAAAAGGTAATTTTTTTAAAAATTTTATTTTCCCACTGTACAGCAAGGGGATCAAGTTATCCTTACATGTATACATTACATTTACATTTTTCCCCACCCTTTGTTCTGTTGCAACATGAGTATCTAGACATAGTTCTCAATGCTACTCAGCAGGATCTCCTTGTAAATCTATTCTAAATTGTGTCTGATAATCCCAAGCTCCCAATCCCTCCCACTCCCTCCCTCTCCCATCAGGCAGCCACAAGTCTGTTTTCCAAGTCCATGATTTTCTTTTCTGTTGAGATGTTCAATTTTTTCACAGAACTAGAACAAACAGTCCAAAAATTTATATGGAACAACAAAAGACCCAGAATCGCCAAAACAATCCTGAGAAACAAAAACCAAGCAGGAGGCATCACTCTCCCAGACTTCAAGAAATATTACAAAGCCACAGTCATCAAAACAGTGTGGTACTGGTATCAAAACAGACAGACAGATCAATGGAACAGAATAGAGAACCCGGAAATAAACCCTGACACCTATGGTCAATTAATCTTTGACAAGGGAGGCAAGAACATAAAATGGGAAAAAGAAAGTCTATTCAGCAAGCATTGCTGGGAAACCTGGACAGCTGCATGCAAAGCAAAGAAACTAGAACACACCCTCATTCCATGCACAAAAATAAACTCAAAATGGCTGAAAGACTTAAATATAAGACAGGACACCATCAAACTCCTAGAAGAAAACATAGGCAAAACTCTCTCTGACATCAACATCATGAATATTTTCTCAGGTCAGTCTCCCAAAGCAATAGAAATAAGAGCAAAAATAAACCCAAGGGACCTAATCAAACTGAAAAGCTTTTGCACAGCAAAGGAAACCAAAATGTAAAAGGCAATTTTTAAAAAATCACCTGGAGTTCCTGTTGGCACAGTGGTTAACGAATCCGCCTAGGAACCATGAGGTTGCGGGTTCGATACCTGCCCTTGCTCAGTGGGTTAATGATCTGACGTTGCCATGAGCTGTGGTATAGGTCGCAGGCGCGGCTCGGATCTTGCATTGCTGTGGCTCTGGTGTAGGCTGGCAGCTACAGCTCCGATTAGACCCCTAGTCTGGGAACCTCCATATGCCGCAGGAGCAGCCCAAGAAATGGCAAAAAGACAAAAAAAATAAAATAAAATAAAATAAAATAAAAAATAAAAAATCACCTAAGAGACATGGTATTTTCATCTATCCATTAATGTATGCAAAATTTTATCCTGGCATCAAGGGGATCATCAGACGACTGCATTTGGAATACGTGTGCTAATTACTTAGTCCATGGCAGAACTACATTCATTTTTTAACAGTTAACATTCTGTACACTCAGCTTTTATTGCTAAAAGAAACTTCTCTACATAAAATGTATTTTTGCTTTTGCTAAAGAATTATTATTAAAATCACTATCTGTTACATAATGCAATTTCCTATACTGTCTATAGATGCAAGTGTGAAACAGACTATAAGAAAAAGCAAGTGGGAGTTCCTGTCATGGCTCAGCAGAAATGAATCTGACTAGTATTGATGAGGATGCAGGTTTGATCCCTGGCCTTGCTCAGTGGGTTAAGGATCTGGTGTTGCCATGAGCTGTGGTGTAGGTTGCAGATGCAGCTCAGATCCCACGTTGCTGTGGCTTTGGTGTAGGCCGGCGGCTACAGCTCCGATTAGACCCCTAGCCTGGGAACCTCCGCATGCCGCTATCGAGGCACTGAAAAGACAAAAGACGAAAAAAAGAAAAGAAAAGAAAAAAAAAGCAACTGCCATATATGTAATAAAACTATTATTAACTTAATGATGGTATAAGCATCCTAACAGTACAAAGAGGCAAAAAATAGAAGCTATATTTTAAATCTGAAATCTAAAAACAAACATTTATCATATTTTCCTTTTGAAATTGATTACTCTTTGATTTAGAAATAGAAAACGGAAACTCTCCTATACCAATAAGTCAATGTCCACACATACTGATAGGAAAGAAGTAGATACTTAAATGGAGATTTGGATATTGTTATCAGTAAGTAGAATGAATGACCAAAGCCATAAGTGTCCACTACATCTGATATGCCCAAGTTGTCTAATTAGAATTTAGCACCACACTATACTGCAGTGCAATTTGTAGCTCTTTATTCACATTAGTAATATTAATTAAGGCAAAATAAATAATGTTTTTCATTATTATAATGTTGGAAATCAGAAAACATATTCTTAAAAATTCAATCTTTAAAATTTTGAGTATGTAGTTTAGGTAATAATTTCCATTTCTGGAAATCATTTTCTTTCTCTTTTTTTTTTTTTTTGTCTTTTTGTCTTTTTAGGGCCGCACCAGCATATGGAGGTTCCCAGACTAGGGGTCCAATTGGAGCTCTAGTTGTTGGCCTACGCCACAGCCACAGCAATACACGACCTGAGCCACGTCTGCCACCTACACCACAGCTCACGGCAACACTGGATCTTAACCCACTGAGTAAGGCCAGGGATCAAACCTGTGTCCCCATGGATACTAGTCGGGTTCATTAACCGCTGAGCCATGATAGGAACTCCTTGGAAATCAATTTCAACATAGAAAAAGTGGGTCAGATTAGTCCTTGCCAAATGTGTTTCCCAAAGAAACAACTTCACTAAGAACATGTGAATTAAAATTTACATTTGTGTAATTACTTACTGCATTTGCAGAGAGATAGATTCAGAGTATTTGTGTGGGTTGTCATATTCACCAAAGAGGTAAGTTTTGAACTGAGGCAGGGACCTCTCCCTTTGGATGACATGAACGATCTGAATTATTTCAACAGTTCAAAAATATCTCTTTGGCACCTGTACTGCTAAAAGAAATGCTGTGCTGCATTGCCCAGATTTCCCCTTCAAGGCTGAAATATTTATATCCAGGTTGTTCTATAGGAATTACCTAGGCTGAAAAGAGTTACCTCATCCAAGGTTTTGCCCCCTTCCCAGGGCAGCTGGCATCCAATGACTAGTAAACACTGGGCTATAACATCTAGTTCTTGGAGTTCCCATCATAGCGCAGAGGAAACGAATCTCACTAGGAACTATGAGCTTGCGGGTTTGACCCCTGGCCTCGCTCAGTGGGTTAAGATCTGGTGTTGCCGTGAACTATGGTGTAGGTCCCAGATGCGGCTCGGTTGCTGTGGCTGTGGTGTAGGCTGGCAGCTGTAGCTCCAATTAGACCCTTAGCCTGGGAACCTCTATATGCACTGAGTGTGGCCCTAAAAAGCAAAAAAAAAAAAAAAAAAGTTCTCCTCTTAAATGAGGGCAATTCTGAAAGGTCATCCCAGCTTCAGAGCATCCCATGAGGTAAAGCTGAAACCTTATGGTAACTTTATATTAGCCCAGCATCTCCCTTTACCTAATCTTGTCTCCTTTCCTTTCCTTCATAGCTGTTGATCCTGAGAGCACCCCTTAATAAGTTACTGGCATGCTAATCTCTATCTTTAAAATCTGCTTCCAAAGCAAAGCAAGCTGTGACAGCTCCACATCCAACTAAGCCCCCTAAGCTCCAAGAAATAGAGGCAACTACTACATTATGCATCACATTCACCCAACAAAGCAATAATCTCTGTTGAAGCCGCAGAAGAATATTCAGTATACGTGTATTATTACTTCATCTGTATGTTTCATTTTTAGCTTTTTAGTACAATGTTTCCTGGTAAATTACACAAATAATAGACTTGTTTTATATTCTTTAAAAATGCTTCCACCTTGGATTGATTTAAAACCAAATCAAGATTTATCCTAATAACTAACCACTGCAGAAATATCTTCTGTAGTCACACTTAAATTTTTTTGACTAATCTACATTAAACTTATAAGACACTAGCGCTATGTGTTAGAAATGGTGATGGAAGAAGGAGGCAGAAATGGGAGCAATGAGATCTCAAGCAGGTTTATCAACCAACAGAGTCTTCAGTTGTCCTTTCAAGCCTGAGAGTGTTCGTGGAGGCCAGGTAAGGGAAGCTTCCACCCTTTGGGCTGAAACTACTTGCCCCCAGGATTTAGAGGAACCTTCAGAACACTCCAGAGAATAGCCCTGGCTGATGTCTTCAGTTGTCCCTTCAAGCATGGGAGTGTTTGTGGAGGCCAAGAAATTGAAAAGGAGGGCCAGGTAACCCTCCTGGGTTTGGCACCAATTATGTTAGAAACATCGATGGAAGAAGAAGGCAGAGAAAAGAACAATGAGATCTCAAGCAGGTTCGCTGACCAACAGAGTGTTGGGGAACACTGAGCAAAAGAACTCAGGCTCCCTGCCATTTAGGGAGCAGCTAGTTACATAGTGAAAGGGGTAGTTTCTATTTTTAGCACAAGTTAGTGATGGAGCAAGAAACAGGGAAGACACAAGTTATGTTAAAATTTAACAGTCTCTCCAGCTATTTTTGTCTTGCAGCTTTGTATTTCATTTTGTACAGTTACCACCTAACACTATGTTCAAAAGTTCTATCTTATCAAAATTATCATTGACACCACAAATAAATATACTTTACTGTGCAGTAAGTCCATGCAATAGAAACACCACAAATAACCCCTTAAAGCAACCTGCCCAATAAATTATCAGCCATATCTTCGATGTGTAAAAAATAGCATTTCTGGTTAGATTTGCATTTGAAACTTAAGAAAACATTTTATGCCTCACTCAATAGACATCCTTTTGTGAACATAACATCTGTAAAATGGTTTGATGCCTCGCAATAATTTTCCTTAATATATAACTATATAACTGCATTTCACAACAGGATAGCTGATTTTATTCACTTGCCAAAATAAACCTGGTTGAAATTTCAGTCCTTTTCATGAATTCAGTAAATTTTCATTACACTGCTTTTCTGTATACTATTCACAGTTTCAACTTTATTTAGTTTCATAATGAGCTATTAAGTCATATTCCTTGACACAGATATACCTTTTTGTATATTAAACACACAGGAATCTTTTTTTTTACTTCCATAACAAAGAAATTCCTTCACATTTTCTCAAAACACCCTCTCAGTCTAGCTTTAATTCCCTCACTTTTGATAGAGGTGTGGGTGCCATAAACATTTATTTCCCTCTTATATCTGCTATAAGAATAATGACACTATGTCACACAGGATATAGGAGCAAATAAGGCATTGGGGGACTATGTCAAACTGGAGAATATATATCTAAAGGTGACATTTGCTATTTGGCTCCAACTGACTACTGCTTAGTGGGAACACTGACCAAATGTTTCCATATTTTTTTTCAATTTTTTTCAGAAGACAAAAATACAAATTTTTATGTGAAATTGTTAAATGTTGGTATCTAATCCATCCCTATGCAACACATCTAATACCCAGGCCATGGTCCACTGATTTGCAGACTCTTTCCCATATGATGAATTCCTCTAGAATGTAAAGGGGGGAGGTAAATCTATCAGTCTTGAAGTCTGGAAAATTCAGAATTTGTAGGAATTAAACAAGACACTTAAGCAACCAATGAATCAAAGAAGAAATCACAAGGGAAATTAGAAAATACTTAGGGATGAATGAAAATGAAAACATAACATACCAAAACTTATGGGACACAGAAAAAGCAGTGCTAAGGGAGAAATTTATAGCTATGAAAGCTTACATTAAAACAAGAAAAGTCTCAATACAACTTAGGGAATTTGAAAAAGAAAAATTAAACCTAAAGCTAGCAGAAAGAAGGAAATCCAAATTAGAACAGAAATAAATGTTACAGAGACTAAAAAAAAAGCAGTAGAAAACACTCAATGAAACTAAGAGTTGGTTTTCAGAAATGATAAAATTGACAAACCTTTAGCTAGATTAAGAAAAAAAGAAAACTCAAAATCAGAAATGAAAGAGGAGACATTAGCACTAATGCCACAGAAATCAAAAAGATTATAAGAGACCACTACTACTAAAACTTATACACTAATAAATTAGATAACTTAGAATAAATGCATGAATTCCTAGAGATATATCATGTATCAAGCCTGAATAATGAAGAAATAGAAAACTGGACAGACATAACTAGTAAAGAGTTTGAAGCAGTAATCAAAACCCTCCCAACACAGGAAAGCCCAGGATCTCGTGGCTTCACTCACAAATTCTACCAAATATTTAAAGAAGTAATGCCAATTCTTCTCAAACTCTTCCAAAAAACTGAAGAGAAGGGAACACTTTCATACTTATGAGGCCAGCATTACCCTGATACAAAAACAGCAAAAGACACTATGAGAAAAGAAAATTACAGACCACTATCACTGATGAATATAGATGCAAAAATCCTAAACGAAGTACTAGCAAACCAAATTCAACAGCATGGTAAAAAGATCATACACCAAGACCAAGGGGGATTTTCTCCTGGGATGCAAGGATGGTTCGAAATATAAAAATCAATAAATGTTATATACCACATTAACAAAATAAAGGATAAAAATTACATAATCATCTCAATACATGCAGAAAAATCATGTGAAAAATTCAACACCCTTTCATAATAAACACACGCAACAAGCTAAGAATTCAAGGGAATTACCACAACATAATAAAAGCCATATGTGAAAACCCCACAGCAAACCTCATATTCAATGACGGAAGAATGAAAGTTTTTCCTCCAAGATCAAGGAATGTCTGCTTTGGCCACTTCTGTTCAACATAGTATTGGAAGTCTTAGCCAGAGAAATTAGGCAAGGAAAAGAAATAAAAGGCATCCATTCAAATTGGAAGGGAAGATATAAATTTATCTTTGTTCATAGATGATTATGATCTTATATGTTGAAAATCCTAAATATTCCACAGAAAATATATTAAAGCTAATAAATGAATTCATCAAAGTAGCAGGATACAAAGTCAACATGCAAAAATCAGGTGCATTTCTATACACAGATGATAAACAATCTGCAAAGGAAATTAAGAAAACAATCCCATACACAAGAACAACAAAAAACTTAGGCACTAAATAACTAAAGAAGTGAAGTACTTCTATTAATAAAATCTATAAGACATTTTGAAACAAAATTAGAGAAGATATTAATAAATGAAAGACCTTCCACATTCATAGATTGGAAGACAATATTGTTAAGATGCCAACACTACCCAAAGTGATCTACAGATTCAATATAGTCCCAATCAAAATCCCAAAGGTTTTGCAGAAATAGAAAAATTCATCCTAAAATTCATATGCAATCTCAAGGGACTCTGAAGAGTCAAAATGATTCTGAAAAAGAAGAACAAAGCTGGAGGACTCATATTACCTGATTTCAAAACTTATTATAAAATTACAGTTTAAAAAAATGTGTGGAGTTCCCGTCGTAGTGCAGTGGTTAACGAATCCGACTAGGAACCATGAGGTTGCGAGTTCGGTTCCTGCCCTTGCTCAGTGGGTTAACGATCCAGTGTTGCTGTGACCTGTGGTGTAGGTTGCAGACGCAGCTCGGATCCCGCGTTGCTGTGGCTCTGGCGTAGGCTGGCAGCTACAACTCCGATTCAACCCCTAGCCTAGGAACCTCCATATGCCGCGGGAGCGGCCCAAGAAATGGCAAAAGGACAAAAAGACAAAAAAAAAAATAAAAGTGTGGTACAGGCATAAATACAGAAATACAGAGCAATGAAATAGAATAGAAAACCCAGAAATAAACTCTCGTATATATAGTCAAATTATATATATATATATATTTAACAGCTGCATCTGTGGCATAAGGATGTTCCCAGGCTAGAGGTTGAATCAGAACTGCAGCTGAGGCTTATGCCACAGCCACAGCAACACTAGATTGGAATAGCATCTGTAACCTACACTAAAGCTTGCAACAATGCCAGATCCTTAAACCACTGAGCAAGGCCAGGATCGAACCCACATCCATAGAGACGTTAGGTCTTCGACCCACTAAGCCACAACAGGAACTCCCTCAAATGGTTTTTGACAAGGGTGCCAAGATCAGTCAATGGGGAAAAGACAATCTTCTCAACAAGGGATGCTGGGAAAACTGGTTATCACACGCAAAAGGCTAAAACTGGACCTTAAACTTATACTGTGTACAAAAATTAACTCAAAATGTATCCATGACCTAAATGTAAGACCATAAAACCACTAGAAGAAAACATAAGGGAAAATCTTTATGACATTGGATTTGTTAATGATTTCTTACATATGACCCCAAAAGAACAGGAAACAAAAGAAAAAGTATACAGGTTGGATTTTATGAAAAATTTTAAATATTTTGTATCAGAAAGCATTATTAATGGAGTAAAAAGGCTACCCACAGAATGGAAGAAAATATATGCAGATGATATATAAGAGTTAATATCCAGAATGCAGAGAGAACTCCTGAAACTCAAAAACAAAAAAACCAAACAACTTGATTAAAAAATGGGCAGAGGACTTGAACAGACATTTTTCCAAAGGAGCTATACAGATGGCTAAAGAAGGCATGAAAAGATGGTCAATTAAAATTAAAACTACATGATACTACCTCACACCAATTAGGATGGCTACTAATATAAAAAAAAAGCAGAAAACAAGAGTTGAGGAGGATGTGGAGAAGTTGGAACTCCTGTGTACTGTTGGTGGGAATGCAAAATAATACATCCACTGTGAAAACAGTATGACAGTTCCTCAAAAAATTAAAAATAGAATTACCATATTATCCAGCAGTTCTACTTCTGGGCATATACCCAAAAGAATTGAAGGAAGGTTCTCAAATATTTTTACACCCATGTTCACAGTAGCATTACTTACAATAGCTAAAACATGGAAGCTTTAACTTCTATCAGTGCATGAATGAATATGCAAAATTTGGTATAAAAATGTGGTATGAACATATATTGGAATATTCTTAAGCCTTAAAAAGGAAGAAAATTCTGATACATGCTACAACATCATTGAAACTTGAGGATATATTAAGTGAAATAAATCAGTCACAAAAAGACACATACTGCATGATTCCTCTTAATTGATGTATCTAGAGTAGTCATATTCATATAGACAGAAAGTTCACAAAAATCAGAACTGAAAAAAATAGGCTATAACAACCAGATTGAAACGTAATAGCTTATAAAGTATGTGTGAGATAACAGAAAATATATGTTGGTTTCTGCCCCCGATTCTTAGAACACAGTTCCTGAAACCCTCATAATTTCATAAGTTTTAAGAACACTAGGAGCATTGTTAAAATATTACACGAAGCAGGAGTTCCCAATGTGGCTCAGCTATAATGAACCCAACTAGTATCCATGAGGATGTGGGTTCTATCCCTAGCCTTGCTCAGTGGGTTAAGGATCTGAGATTGCCATAAGTTATGGTGTAGGTCACAAACGTGGCTTGGATCCCATGTTGCAGTGGCTGTGGTGTAGACTTGCAGCTGCAGCTTCAGCTCCAATTTGATCCCTAGACTGGGAAATTCATATGCCACAGGTGCGGCCCTAAAAAGCAAAAAACAAAACAGAACACAACAACAAAAAAACTACCCTAAACAATCTACAGATTTCATGCAATCCCTATCAAAATACACATGACATTTTTTCACAGAACTAAAACAAAAAATCCTGCAATTTATATGGAACCACAAAAGACTGAAAATAGAACAAATCTGAAGGTATCACGCTCCCTCTACTTCAGACCATACTATAAAGCTACAGTAATCAAAAGAGTATGGTACTGCCACAAACAAAGACACAACAATGCAACAGAATAGAGAGCCCAGAAATAAACCTACGCACCTATGGTCAATTAAGCTACAACAAAGGAGGAAAGAATATACAATGGAGAAAAGATAGTCTCTTCAACAATCAGTACTAGGAAAACTGGACAGCTACAAGTAAAAGAATGAAACCAGAGCATTTGCTCACATGATATACAAAAATAAATTAAAAAACAGATTAAAGACCTAAATGTAAGACTGGAAACTATAAAACTCCTAGAAGAAAACATACTTTGACATAAATAAGAGCAATATTTTTTGTAGTTCTCTCCCTAAGGCAAAAGAAACAGAAACACAAATAAACAAATGGGACCTAATTAAGTAAAAGCTTTTGCACAGCAAAGGAAGCCATCGACAAAGTGAAAGGACAACCTACTGAATAGGAAAAAATATTTGCAAATAATATGACCAATAAGAGGTTAATATCTGAAATACATCAACTCATACAACTCAGTATCAAAAAAACCCAAACAATCCAAAAAATGTGCATAAGACCTGAATAGACACTTTTCAAAAAAGACATAAAGACAGCCAATAGGCACATGAAAAGATGCTCAACATCACTAATAATCAGAGAAATTCAATTTAAAACCACAATATGTCATCTCACACATGTCAGAATGACTATCATCAAAAAGACTACAAATAACTAATATTGGTGAGGATGTGGAGAAAAGGGAACCCTAGTACATTGTTGGTGGGAATGTAAACTGCAGCCACTGGGGAAAACAGTATGAAGATTCCGCAAAAAACTAAAACTGGAACTACCATATGATTGAGCAATACCACTCTTGGGTGTATATCTGAAGACAATAAAAATCCTAATTCAAAAAAAATATGCATCCCAATGTCCATAATGTGCAGCATTATTTACAATTGGCAAGATATGGAAGCAACCCAAGTGTCCACCAGCAGATTAATGGATAACAGAAGATGTGATGTGTGTGTGTGCGTGTGCGCACGCGCATGCATGTGTGCACATGTGTGTAAAATGGAATATTACTCAGCCATAAAAAAGAATGAAATCTTGCCATTTGCAACAAGGCAACAACATGGAAGACCTAGAGGGTATTATGTTTAGTGAAATAGGTCAGACACAGAAAGACAATGTATGCTACCACTTATATGTGGAATCTAAAAACTAAAACAAATAAGTGAGAAATTCTTTTGTGGCACAGCGGGCTAAGGATCTGGTGTTGTCACTGCAGTGGCTTGGGTTGCTGCTGTAGCACAGGTTTGATCCCTGGCCCAGGAGCTTCCACATGCCATGGGCACAGCCAAAAAAAATTTCTTAAATTTTAAAAATAAAACAAATGAATGAATACAGTAAAAGAGAAACAGATTCGCAAGTATAGAGAACAAGGTAGTGGTTACTACTGAGGAGAGGGAAGGGGGTAGGGGCAAATAGGGGTAGGGGATTAATAGGTACAAACTACTATGTATAAAATAAATAAGCTACAAGGATATATTGCATAGCACAGGGAATATAGTCAATATTTTATAATAACTTTTTTTGGCTGTGCCCACAGCATATGGAAGTTCCCATGCCAGGGATCGAATCTATGCTATAGGAATGACCCAAGCCACTACAGTGACAACACTGTATCTTTATTAACACTGTGCTACAAGAGAACTCCTATAATAACTTTAAATGAAGTATAATTTATAAAAATATTAAATCACTGTTATATATCTAAAACTAATATTATGAATCAACTATAATTAAATTTTAAAAATTAAAAAATAATTATCTCAGAACCACCTGGAGAACTAATAAAGAATACAGAGGTCTGGGCTTGTTGGAATAAGGGAGGGCCTGACCTTTCTGTTTTTACCACACTCCCTAGTGATTTCTCTTTTTTTATGGCTGTGCTCATGACATATGGAAGTTCCCAGGCCAGGGATAGAATTTGAGCCATAGCTGCAACCTACACCACAGCTGCAGCAATGCTGGATCCTTTCACCCACTGGGCCAGGCTGGGGATTGAACCCTTGCCTCCTCCATGACATGAGCCACTGCAGTCGGATTCTTAACCCTCTGTACCACAGCGAGAACTCCTCTAGTGATTATTTTTTATTTTTTAATAACAGTTTTATTGAGGTACAGTTCATATACCACATAACTCATCCATTTGAAGCATACAGTTCAATGGTTTTTAGTATATTCATAGATTTGTGCAACTATCACACAATTTTAGAACATTTTTACCATGCCAGAAAGAGACCCCATACCCATTAGTAGTCACTCTCCATTTCTCCCCCAATTCTCAATGCCTTAGGCAACCACTAATCTTCTTACTGTCTCTATAAATGTGTCTTTTCTGGAAATATTACATAAATGGATATGTGGTTTTTGTGACTGGCTTATTTCACTTAGCATGTTTTTAAGGTTCATCCATGTTATAATATGTATCAGTACTCTGTTTCTTTTTATTGTCAAATAATATTTCATGATACTAGTATACCACATTTTACCTATTCATCAGTCTATAGACATTTTGGTTGTTTCCACATTTGAGTATTAAAAATAGTGCTTCTGTGAACATTAATATACATGTGTTTGTATGGACATGTTTCCTGTTTAGCTCAGGAGTGGAATGGCTGGGTCATATGGTAACTCTCTATCTAACTTATTGAGGAACTAACAGGTTGTTTCCAAAGTGGCTGCACCAGTTTACATTGCTACCAGCAGTGTATGAGGGTTACAATTTTTCCACATCCTTGTTGATTTGTTATTACCTATCGTTTTGATTATAGCAATCCTAGTGGTGTGAAGCAGTTTCTCATTGTGGTCTTGATTTACATTTCCCTGATGGCTAATGATGTTGAGCATCTATTCAAGTGCTTATTCCCCAGCAATTCTGATGCACACTGAAGTTTGAAAACCATTAAGAGGTATGTAAATACCTTAAGGTCCCTTTTGACATTAATAATCCCATGAAAATAGAGACAGAGGGGTATATCATTTGCAGAACTATACTTGTACATGTCTTCCTGTTCTACATGACACTAGCCTGCAGGTTAACCTAGTTAACTCTTATTTTACAAAACCCTATCTTATTCTTTTTCCACTTTATTTCTTTTTTAAAATTTTAATATAAATTTTAAAATTGATTTGATTATGGATTGTTTAAATCATTAAGCAAGCAGTTCTATCTTCTAGCTTGATCAGCACAATGACAAATATTGCACTCTGTGGATATGGATGGTGATAGATAGATAGATAGATAGATAGATAGATAGATAGATAGATAGGTAGGTAGGTAGGTAGGGATATAATTCAATATATGTTAATGGAGACTTTAGGAAAATGTTAGTCTTTAACTCTTTTGTACCTTTCATGATCCATCAGCAGTTTAGCAACTTTCAGACAGAAGTCTAAAGACACATCAAGATGTAGTATTTCCATGATGGCTAACAAAGAGAAAAAAATGAAATAATCATATCAGTCTCATTTTTGAAGAAGCTTAGTTATTTTCAATTTTCCTCTGTTCAAAATCTACTTTCTAAATGTTTGCCACATACCATGTCTTGCCTAACAATTTATCAAAGTCTTTTTATATAGTAATAATATCCAATGCTGGAAACAGGCACCCTGATATGGATGGCAAAGTAAACTGGTACAATCCCTTCGAAAAGCAATCTGGCAATACTAAGAGCACAGTATTTAAAAGCTTGGGATTTGAAGTCAGACAGATCCATATTTGAAACCACTTGCCACCTGTATGTCCAATATCTAAGGGTTGTTGAGAGAGTTACATGAGATAATATATGTAAATAACAAAGAAAAGGACTTAATAAGCACTCAATAAATGACAGTTGCTGTTATTATTATTCTCTTTACTTCAGAAATTGTACTTCTGAAAAGTCATCTGAAATAAATAGGGGAAAATGTTTATGAACAAGGATATTAAAAGCAATATAGATTATAATAATAAAAAGGAAACTGAGTGTCTATTATAGGATAGTGATAAATTACTAGGCAATCATTAAAATTGTTAAGTATGAAATAAAACTGTGTTTTTCATTTGGAAATAAATATGCACAAAATGAAAAATGGTTAGATTAGTAAATAAAAAATTAGAAAACAAAGGCTGTCTCTACTACATAGTCACAGCTCCATAGAACAAGCAAATTAAGAGTAAAAATACTAAAAATAAATCATCAAATTTCTAAAAGTGATTGCTTAATTATTTATTCAACAAATAACTAATGAGTATATTCTCTGTGCCAGGAACTATTTGGTGCTGGGAATCCAGCAGTGGACAAAAAAACAAAAATTGCTGCTGTCAAGGAGCTGGCATTCCAGTGGATAGCAGGACAATGGATATTTTTAGTATTTTCCAAAAACGTCCTTAATGATTATGTGCCATTCTTTCATAATAAAAAATAATTTTAATTTCTACTTTTTCTACTATAAAAGTTCTAATACCAGTAGTTAGGTTGACCATTCTAAGAGCAAAGTACTTTCATTAGCAAAGAAATGAACAAATTATAAAAATGCAAGTTTCATACATACTTTTAATACAACAAAGTGAAAGATAATTTTATTTTAAACTACAGAAAACTTAATTTCATGGGAAGTCTCCTAATTTGTAATCTGACATTGTAATTTCTTTACTCTAGCACAAGTATCTAGACTGAGTTAAGTAAAAACAATCTGGGAATAAAAAATAATTTTACTTTAAACTCTGTTTCATCTTTTTTAAATTTTGATTTAAAAATTGTAATGGGGGATAGTTCCTGTTGTGGCCCAGCAGTCACAGACCCGACTAGTATCTATGAAGACACAGGTTCGATCCCTGGCCTTGCTCAGTGGGTTAAGGATCCTGTGTTGCTGTGGCTGTGGTGTAGGCTGGAAGCTACAGCTCCAATTTGACCCCTAGCCCAAGAACTTCCATATGCAATGGGTGTGGCCCTAAAAAGATAATAAACAAACAAAAATAAAAACTGTAATGGGGAATTCTAGTCCAAAATTAATCAACTTCAAACTAGGTGATTCCAATAATCTCTCTAGTCTTCCCATATTATTTACATCTACTCCTTTAATTGGTTAGTTGGTTTGTTTATCCGCTATTGCAAAAAAAGTGGAGTTGTCTTCCTGGTTCCTAACATTTTTCAACTTGTGTATAACTGAGCTGATACTGTTACCTAGAGATGCAGAATCCTCTATAAATTTCAGCTTCTAAGGTCTCTTAGTAATTGGCTAAGATTCTCTAAGTCACAGAAAGTTTCAGCAGTACTAAACTGGCACTAAATTTAGAGCAAATTCCAATTTTTATTATTGTCCTACTTATAAATTGTTATTATTTATTTTATAATTAGTTATAACATAACTTTATACAGTAAAAATAATGCAGCTCTATAATGTAATTATATTTTTATATAGTAAAAATAAAGCATGTGCACATTTTTAAAATTTACAGTAAGGAGTTCCCTGGTGGCACAGTAGGTTAAGTATCTGGTGTTGTCACTGCTGTGGTTCAGGTCACTGCTGTGGCGTGGGTTTGATCTCCAGCCTGGGAACTTCCACATGCCACAGGCAAGGCCTGCCAAAAATTTAAATTATTTTTATGATTAAACATAATTGAAATACTGTTAAGGGGACAGTGTGCATAGAGGGATACTTTGGTTCACTTATTTCATCTATTTAATAGTAATAACAATAATAATAACTAAAATACTAGGTAAAATACACTAACTATGCACAAGGCATGAAACTAAATGCCTTACATACTTTTTCTCATCGGATTCTCAAAACAACACAATATAGTAGACATTATTATTACAGTTCATTTAAAGATGAAGAAACTGAAGCACAGAAAAATTGACTTGTCAAATGACCCACAGCTGTATATCAGGATGTTTATGTTGTGATGTCCCTTGAGAATTTTGAAAACAAATGGCAATGTTCATACAAGTAATTATAAAAGGTACAGAATTACCAAGGCTTTTTCTAGCAGTAGTTACCTTTCTTCGTAGTGGTAGACAACTTTAGAAGGCTTGGGAAGCTGAAATTTTCTGCCTGACTAAAAGAAAACTGATAGCTTTTATTCAGCTCTGTTTTGCTAGCTATTAAATTTGCTACTATTCCCTCTTCCTTCTCCTTTTCTCCCTGACAATTTTCTCTCTTTCTTATACGCTCAATTTCCTTCTCAATCACCAGCAAATCATCCCTATTGTTAGTATACTACAAAATATCTTACATTCAACAAATTGATGGCATTATTTCAAAATTGTGTACAGTTCACAGAGATGGTACCTACCTTCATGAAGTTCTTCATTAGGTGTTTCGCCCTTCAAGAGTATTTTCATCCTTAAGAAAAGTCCCGCTGGACTTAAATGTTCCTATTTTAAAAAAATAAATCACAATGATATTAAAATTGTGGAATGTAAAAGACAATTTTCAAGTAATTGCCTATTTTATTCAACCACAGCAGGATGACTCATGATCAAAGGAAATCAGAATTATAAAAGATCAAATCATAAGAGCCCGTCTATTCCTGAGGATATTTTTTGATATTTTATCAATCTAAATGAAATAGTACAAGGAAAAGAACATGTAAACATTTCTATTGAGTGACAAGTATTTAACAGCAAGGTTAGTACTTTATGAGAATGTAAGGCCATATTTTTATCTCAGTAAACAAAACCCCAAACATCAGTTAGCTATTTTTTTCTCGAGACTTTAATAACAACCAAGGTCCTTTGCAAACAACAGTTGAATGAAATAGAAAACATATTTTCTTTCCTATAGGATACAGCTATCATATTTTCTATTAATAACAATGTATTCTGAATGGTTTTTCCAAGGCCTTGTTAGTCTATGATCTCTTTTTAAATTATTTATTAGGGTATAGTTGATTTACAGTGTTGTATCAATTTCTGCTATACAGCATGGTGACCCAGTCATACATAAATATACATTCTTTTTCTCATAGTATCTTCCATCATGTTCTTTCTCAAGAGACTGGATATAATTCCCTGTGCTGTACAGTAGGACCTCAGTGGTTATCCGTTTTAAATGTTATAGTTCACATCTCTTGCTTGGTTCTACTTTTGCCTGACAGAGTACATCTTAAAACATCTTAAACATCTTAAAACATTTGGCTATGATTAAAAGTGCAGTCTAGGTTCACAGAATAGAACTTTTCTCTCTACAATGTCAATTAACTTCTATATGAATGCTGTATTCATTAGCTTCATGCACTGCAAATGATAGCTATTCATGTATGAGATGCCTTAAGAATGGAAAGTTAGGGAAAGTAACCAACCACTGGTATTAAAAGTATTTGCAAATAAAGATGGTATCAATACAAAGAATAAATGAAGACTGTAAATTATAATTTATTACATTGCCACCTTTCCCAAAGGGCATGTTGGAATATGTCTTGACATATTTGATATACTAGCAATGAACAATCCAAAAGTGAAGTAAAGAAAATAATTCCGGAGTTCCTGTCATGGCTCAATGGTTAACGGATCCGACTAGGAACCATGAGGTTGAAGGTTTGATCCCTGGTCTCGCTCAGTGGGTTAAGGATCCAGCATTGCCGTGAGCTGTGGTGTAGGTCGCAGACTCAGCTCGGATCCTGTGTTGCTGTGGTTCTGGCGTAGGCCAGTGGCCACAGCTCCGATTAGACCCCTAACCTACATATGCCATAGACCAAAATAAATAAAAACATACCCCATGTTCCTGAATTGAAAGACTTAATATTGTTAAGATAGCAATAATCCTCCCAATTGATCTACAGATTCAATGCAATCAAATTCCCAGCTGCCTTCTTTGCAGAATTTGACAGGCTGATCCCAAAATTCACATGAAAGTGCAAGAAATGCCAAAACAATCTTGAAATAGAACAAGGCAGGAGGATTCCTACATCCAGTTCCAAACTGGGATACCACTTTACACTGACATCAGTTGCAGATGCGAATTTCCAGTGTTCCATGTCCTTGTCGACACTTGGAACTACTGGACTTCTAAGTTTTTGTCTATCTAGTGGGTATTTGACCTACTTTTAGGTGTTCCCTTTATCCTCCTAGCACTTTACTGTGAGTCTCTCCTAAGGTTCAGTTTCTATAAAACTAAATTTTCCTTTTTCTATACTCTCTGCTTCAGGAATTTTACCAATTTTCCAGGCTTCAAATATCATCTCTTAGGTAAAAAAAGAAACATGTTGCAAGATGTTTTTTGGGGGTAACAGCTTTAATGAGCTATAATTCACATACCTTACAATTCATCTATTTAAAGTATA
Organism: Sus scrofa; assembly: GCF_054392235.1. Lineage (NCBI taxonomy): Eukaryota > Metazoa > Chordata > Mammalia > Artiodactyla > Suidae > Sus > Sus scrofa. The sequence goes on from NC_139401.1 coordinate 66,788,590, forward strand.
CAACTCATATACAACTCAATGTTTTTTAATATATAAACAAACCTGTTTATCAGTTTTAGAACATTTTCATCACCAGAAAAAGAAACCTTGTACGCTTTAGCAGTCACTCTAGTCCCCCCAGTGCTACCTCACCCCAAGCCCCAGGCAAACACTATTCTACTTTCTATCTCCACATATTTGCCTATTTTGGACATTTCATATAAATGGAATGATATAATATGTGTTCTTTTGTGATTGGTTTCCTTCAATTAAGATAATGTTTTCAAGGTTCATTACTGTTGTAGCAAGTATCAACACTTCATTCATTTTAGCCTGAATAATACTCTATTGTGGGGATATATCACATTTTGTTGTTTATCAGTTCATCAACTAATGAACAGCTGCCAGCCTATACCACAGCAATAGCAACGTGGGATCCAAGCTGCGTCTGCAACCTACACCACAGCTCACGACAATGCAGGATCCTTAACCCACTGAGTGAGGCCAGTGATTGAACCTGTGCCCTCATGGATACTAGTGGGGATTGTTACTACTGAGCTATGATGAGAATTCCTCATGATGGTTTTATTTGAAGCAAATTTTTAAATTTTAATGAAGTCCAACATCACCTAATTTTCCTTTTGGCTTGTGCTTTTGCTGTCTTATCTAAGAAACCAAGACTTTTCAGTTTCATTGTACCAACAAATTTTCAAAAACAATTTTGTGGAATAATATAAAGTGACCAAGTTTTAATTTCTCCTCAAAGTGATTTTTTTAAATATTACTATTAGTTCCAGTTCCAGCCAAGATGGAGCATGACAACAATAGCCAATATCCTCCACTAACTACAACTAAAACTCTGAACAAGATCTATAAAGCAATAACCTGACGATTCTTAAAAATAAACAAAAGCAGGAGTTCCCGTCATGGCTCAGTGGTTAACGAATCCGACTAGGAACCATGAGGTTGCAGGTTCGATCCCTGCCCTTGCTCAGTGGGTTAAGGATCTGGCATTGCCGCGAGCTGTGGTGTAGGTTGCAGACGTGGCTTGGATCCCGTGTTGCTGTGGCTCTGGTGTAGGCCAGCGGCTACAGCTCCGATTAGACCCCTAGCCTGGGAACCTCCATATGCCGCAGGAGCAGCCCAAGAAATGGCAAAAGACAAAAACAAACAAACAAACAAACAAACAAACAAACAAAAGCAGAAAGATTATAATGAGTCATCAAAAAATGAAGAAGTGGACTGTATGCGAAAGGGGAGTTTTACTGTTGTGTCTTTTTTTCTCTTTTATAAGATGGTATAGGAAGTTTGTTTATCTTCTGCCAATTCTCGGAATGAGGCCAAAAAGAAATGTTTGACTGGATGATTTTTTTTTGGTGGGAGGGAGTCTGGAGAATTTTTTAATAGGCTCTAACTTCACATAGATATGGAGTTCAAATTTATACTACTCATATTGTCTAAGAACTATAAAGCTGAAAAGTCAAAATAAAAGGAGTCAAGAGAGTGATACCTCTTAAACATCTGGCTAAAGCAAATAGATATAGGGCCATGCCCTCAATCCAGGTTGTATAGGATTCTAGTTTATTGTTAGATAAACTAACAATCTCAAATTACAAAGTACAGGAGGAAATGTTTAATACTGAGCAAGAAATAGGCGTACTACTAACAGCAGGATCAAATTGTTTACAAGTACAGGAATATCTCATTTTATTGCACTTTACATTAATTGCACTTTGCAGATACTGTATTTTGTTGTTTTGTTTTGTTTTACAAACTGAAGGTTTGTGGTAACCCTGAGATGAGCACCTCTATCAGTACCATTTTTCCAACAACATTCTCTCACTTTGTGTCTCTGTGTCATGTTTTGGCAATTCTCACAGTATTTCAAACATTTTTTATTATTGTTATATTTTTATGGTGATCTGTGATCAGTGACCTTTGATGTTACTAATCTAATTGTTTTGGGGTGCCATGAACCATGTCCATATAAGACAGCATACTTAATAAATGTTGTCTGTGTTTTGACTGCTCCACTAAATGGCCATCCCCCCATCTCTCTCCCTCTCCTTGGACCTCCCTATTCCCTGAGACACAATATTGAAATTAGGCCAATTAATAACCCTACAATGGCCTCTAAGTGTTCAAATGAAGAGTTCTATGTCTCTCACTTTAAATCAAAAGCTAGAAATGATTAAGCTTAGTGAGGAAGGCATGCTGAAGGCCCAGATAAGCTGAAATCTAGGCCTTTTATGCTAAATGGATAGCCAAGTTGTGAATGCAAAGGAAAACTCTTGAAGGAAATTAAAAGTGCTACTCCAGTGAACACATGAATGATAAGAAAGCAAAACAGCCTTATTACTGACACAGAAAATGTTAGTGCTCTGGATAGAAGATAAAGCCAGCCACAACAGTCCCTTAAGCCAAAGCCTAATCAAGAGCAAGGCCCTCTCTTCAATTCTATGAAGGCTGAAAGAGGTGAGGAAGCTGCAGAAGAAAAAATTGAAGCTAGCAGAGGTTAGTTCATCAGGTTTAAGGAAAGAAGCTGTCTACTTAACATAAAAGTGTAAAGTGAAGCAGTATTGCTGATGTTAACAGTTGCAGCAAGTTATCCAGAATATCTAGCTAAGATAATTAATGAAAGTGGCTAAACTCAACAGATTTTCACTATAGACAAAATAGCCTTCTAATGGAAGAAGATGCCATCTAGTACTTTCTTAGCTAGAAAGAAGAGAATGTCTGGCTTCAAAGGACAGGCTGATTTTCTTGTTAGCGGCTAATGTAGCTAGTAACTTTCAGTTGAAGCCAATGTTCACTTACCATTCCTAAAATCTGAGGGCCCTTAAGAATTATGCTATATCTACTCTTCCTGGTGCTCTATAAATGGAACAATGAAGCCTGGAGGACAGCACATTTGGTCACAACACACTCTACTGAATATTTTAAACCCACTGTTGAGGCCTACTGCCCAGAAAAAAAAATCCCTTCCAAAATATTAGTGCTCATTGACAATGCACCTGATCATTCAATAACGCTGTGGAGATTTACAACGAGATTAATGCTGTTTTCATGCTTGCTAACACAATATCCATTCTGCAGCCTATGGATCAAGGAGCAATTTCAACTTTCAAGTCTTATTATTTAAGAGATATATTTTATAACAATATAGTTGCCATAGATAGTGATTCTTCTGATGGACCTGGGCAAAGTAAGTCGAAAATCTGGTAAGGATTCACCATTCTAGATACCATTATGAACTTTTGTGATTTGTGATGAAAGGTCAAAATATCAACATTAACAGGAGTTTGGAAGAAGTTGATTCCAACCCTCACAGATGACTTTGAGGGGTTCAAGACTTACTTCAGTGGAGGAAGTAACTGCAGATGTGGTGGAAAGAGCAAGAGAACTAGAATTAGAAGTATAAGGTACAGATGTGACTAAATTGCTAATATCTCACGATAAAACTTTAATGAATGAGAAGTTGCTTCTTATGGATGAGCAAAGAAGGTGATTTCTTGACATGGAACATAATCCTGATATACTCCTGGAAAAGATGCTGTGAAAACTGTGGAAATGACAACAAAAGATTTTTTTATTTTGCTTTTTAGAGCCGCACCCACGGCATATGGAAGTTCCCAGGCTAGGGGTTCAATAGGAGCTACAGCTGACAGCCTATGCCACAGCCACAGCAACACAAGATCCAAGCTATGTCTGTGACCTGTGCCACAGCTCATGGCAATGCCAGATCCTTAAGCCACTAAGTGAGGCCGGGGATAGAACCCAAATCCTCATGGATCCTAGTTGGGTTCTTTACTGCTGAGCCATGAAGGGAATTCCCAACAAAGGATTTAGAATATTAAACTTAGTTCATAAAGAAGTGGTAGGGATTGAGAGCACTAACTCCAATTTTGAAAGAAGTTTTACTGTGGGTAAAATGCTATCGAAGTAGCATTGCATACTAAAGAGAAATCATTTGTGGAAGAGTTAATTGATGTGACAAACTTCTTTCTTGTCTTATTTTAAGAAACCACAGGAGATCTCACTGTGGTACAACAGGATCAGCATTCCTGCAGTGCCAGGACACAGGTTTGATCCCTGGCATGGCACAGTGGGTTCAAGGATCCAGAGTTGCCAGAGCTGTGATGTAGCAACTGTGGCTCATATCTGATCCCTGGCCTTGGGAACTCCAGATGCCACGGAGCAGCAAAAAAGAAAAAAAAGAGAAATTGCCACAGCCACCTCAACCTTTAGCACCCTTATCAGTCAGTAGCTATCAGCATCAAGGCAAAGACCCTCCACCAGCAAAACAACTATGACTCACCTCAGCAAGAAAAAAAATTATAATAAAATAAAAGCGATAATGATTAGGATTCAGAAGAAAATTTTAAACACCTCCTCCCTCTCAAAAAAAAAATAGTACAAAAAAGTCCCATGTACCTTTACCAACTTTCCTCTAATGGTTACCTGCTGCATTACTGTAATACATCAAAAACAACAAATTGTCATTGGTTCATTGCTGAGTGGTGCATAGTGTGGATGTATCATAGTTAGTTTAACTGTTCACCTATTAAAGGAAATAAATATTGGTTATTTTCAGATTTTGGCTATTATGAATAAAGTTGTTATGAATATTTGTGTATACGTTTTTGTGTGGATGTGAGTTTTCATTTTCCTGAGATAAATGTCTAGGTGTACAATTGTTGAGCTATTTAGTTATTAAGATTGAAATAAAAGAGAAAGACAACTATATTCAGCTTACAAGAGATACACTTGAAACATAAAGACATAAATACTAGTCAAAAAAAAGCTAAAGTTAACTATATCAATAAAAGACAAATAGATTTAAGAGCAAATGTGGTATACCCATACAATGAGATATTACTGAACCATGGAAATAAATTATGTATAATACAGCATGAATGAATCTCAAAATAATTATGCTGAATGCTGAATAAAAGAATACATACAAAACTAGAGTATATTCCCTATGATTCCATTTGTATAATCCTCCAGAAAATGCAAATAATCTATGAAACCAGATCAGTTGTTAGCTAGGGAAGATTGGGAAAGAGGGCTTACAAAAAGGTGTGAAGAAATTTTGAGGAATGATGTATATATTCAGTATCCTGATTGTGGTGACTGTTTCATTGATTTTATATATATATATATATATAAACTCATCAAATTTTATACTTTAAATATTGGAAGTTTATTACATGTTAATTATACCTCAATAAAACTGTTAAAAAGATAAGAATAATGAATAATAAGTCAGTGGAAAGTTGGAACACACAAACCCATACTGATAATAAATGAATGAATGAATGATTGAATCAATCAATCAATATTAAATTGGAGAAGGGAGAGCTCTTGCTTATAGTAGAATGCTGAAGATAAATGTGAAGGAGTGCTAAAGTTAAAACATGATAATTTGGCAATGATCATAATTAAGATTGGTTCAGGCAAGAACACTAATTCTTAAGGAAAATTTTAATGAAAAGTAGGGTATATGCATAATTTTAAAGTGTTTATTAGTTGCAAAGGTAAAAGGGTAAATATGCAGTGAAGATATTAGATAATACTTTTAAACAGATGATCAATACTAACAGTACCAATGAGGAGCAGATAGACATCACAGGCCTCCAACTGTGATGTCCAAAGAAGGGACACAATACCACTTAGGTAGTATTCTGGTTGCAAATGCATAACTTGAGTCTAATCATGAGAAAACATCAGATAAATCTCAAATGAAGAATTTTCATTTAAAGCAAGGTAGGGAGCTACTGCATTCTTCCAAAATATCAATGACAAAAAATTCAAAGAAAGGCTACAGAAATGTTCTAGATTATAGGGGACTAAAGAGACATGTCACACAGATGTGATACCTGATCTTAGATATGGATACTAGTCAGATTTGTTTCTGCTGAGCCACAACGGGAATTCCTTTTACATATTTGTCTTATTCTTTCCATTTTTCTCTAGGTTTGAAATTATTTTTTAAGTGTACATTGCCACTGAAATCCTAATGCACCCAATTCATCTATGTCCAGGATCAGTAATTAGGCTATTAAATGTAATGTGTCAGGAGCAATGCCAATGATCAATTATTATTATAAAAACTGTAACTTTTGCATCCAGTGAACAAAGAGACATGCTGACAAAAAGTCATTAGTTATTACATAACTTCAGTTGTCCTGGACCCTGTTTTTTTTTAATTCTATCAAAATATAGTTGATTTACAATGTTATGTTAATTTCTGCTGTACAGCAAAGTAACTCACTTAAACACACATATGTATATACATAGATACATTTTTTTTCCATATTCTTTTCCATTATGGTTTATCACACAATATTGTGCTATACAGTAGGACCTGACTGTTTATCCATCCTATATGCTGCTTTGGACCTGCTAATCCCAAACTTTCAATTCTTCCCTCCTTCGCCTTTCCTCCCCCTTGGCAACCACAAGTGTGTGCTCTATGTGTTGGATCCTGTTTTTTAATTTGGACATACATCTTAGCAAATGAAAAAAAAGATGCAACTTTTGAAAATGTTCATATATATTAATATTTTAAAATTAAAAATTTTAATATTAAAAAAGTTTTTTAGCATTAACTAACTCCATCCATGAGACATAAATTTCAGGAAAATATAATTCAAGTAAAGGGCCTGTTTTGGCAATTTAATATTCTGGTTAATTGAACTGTTCATTTTCATGCTTCCCATCCTGTTAAAAAAAATCTTTTAAAAAATATATCAGTAAGATGGATTAAGAAAATGTGGTACATATATACAATGGAATACCATTCAGCCATAAAAAAGAATAAAATAATACCATTTGCAGCAACATGGATGCAACTAGAGATTATCGTACTAAGTGAACTAAGTCAGAAAGAAAGACAAATACCATATGATATCATTTATGTGTGGAATCTAAAATATGGCACAAATGAACCTATCTAAAAAACTGAAACAGACTCACAGACATAGAAGACAGAGTTTAGTTGCCAAGGGGGAGTGGAGATGGAGTGGGATGGACTGGAAGTTTGGGGACTAGTAGATGCAAACTATTATACTTAACATGGATAAACAATGAGGTCCTAATGTGTAGCAGAGGGAACTAAATCCAATCTCTTGGGATAGACCATGATGGAAGGTAACATGAGAAAAAGAATGTGTATATATGTATGACTAGATCACTTTGCTGTATAGCAGAAATTGGCATAACATTGGAAATCAACTATAATTTTTTAAAAAATTTATCTGTAGGGAGTTTCCTGGTAGCCTAGCAGTTAAGGACTCAGTGTTGTCACTGCTATGGCTCAGGTTATTGCTGCAGCTTGGGCTTAATCTCTGGCCCAGGAATTTCCATATGCCATGTACATGGCCAAATCTAAAAATAAAAAAATAATAAAAAATTGAACAAAAATGCATCAGTATATTTAATTGCTTTATAGAGTAAAACACATTGATCTTCATTGAATCTCTTTTTAAACGGTCATCACCCTATCAATGGTCCTTGTCCAGGAGTGTAGAGGTATGTATATATGTACATATGTATGATATGTGTGTGTGTGTATATGACCTGAAAGTGAACCACTGATGATTTTTAAACTAAATCCTATTATTTGCCTATTCTATTATCATTTCCTTCTCTATCCTAAAAACTCACAGCAGATAACTCTTTCCTTTTGTGCAAAAAAATTTTTTTCAAAAATATCTGTTGTCAGAAAGGTATATTTTGGAGTTCCCTGGTGGCCTAGTGGTTAAGGATTCAGCATTGTCACTGCTGTGGCTTGGGTTTGATCTCTGGCCCAGGAACTTCACATGTCATGGGTATGGCCAAAAACAAACAAAAAACAGGTATATGTTATTTTTCCCTTCATGGATTGGAAGAGTCAATATTGTCAAAGTGACTACAATACCCAAGACAATCTTCTATTAAATTACCAATGGCATTTTTCACAGAACTAGAACAAACATTTTTTTTTAATTTTTATGAAAGCATAAAAGATGCTGCATAGCCAAAGTAATCCTGAGAAAGAAAAATGAAACTAGAGGAATCAGGCTCCCTGACTTCAGATTAACTACAAAACTATAGTCATCAAAACAGTATGGTACTGGAACAAAAACAGAAATATAGATCAATGGAACAGGATAGAAAGCCCAGAAATAAACCTACACTCCTATGGTCAACTAATCTATGACAAAGGAGGAAAGAACATACAATGGAGAAAAGACAGTCTCTTCAGCAAGTGGTACTGGAAAATTGGACAGTGGCATGAAAATCAATGAAATTAGAACATTCTCTAACACAATATACAAAAATAGACTCAAAATGGATTAAGACCTAAATATAATACTGATACTATAAAACTGTTAAAGGAAAACACAGGCAGAACACTCTCTGACATAAATCGCAGTAATATCTTTTCAGATCAACTGCTGAGAATAATGAAAATAAAAACAAAAATTAAAAAATGGGACCTAATTAAACTTAAAAGTTTTTGCACAGCAAAGGAAACCAAAAAGAAAATGAAAAGGCAATACACAGAATGGGAGAACATTTGCAAATGAAGCAACTGACAAAGGATTAATCTCCAAAATATACAAACAACTCATGCAGCTCAATATCAAAAAATCCAACAACCCACTCAAAAAATGGGCAGAAGATCTAAGTAGACATTTTCCAAAGAAGAATATGGTCAAAAGACACATGAAAAGAAGCTCCACATGGCTAATTATTAGAGAAATGCAAACCAAAGCTACTATGACATGCTACCTTACACCAGCCAGAATGGCCATCATCAAAAAAGTCTACAAACAATAAATGCTGGAGAAGGTGCAGAGAAAAGAGAACTCTCTTACCCTGTTGGTGAGAATATAAATTGGTACAACCACTATGGAAAACTGTATGGAGTTTCTTCAAAAAACTAAAAATAGAACTACCATATGATCCAGCAATCCCACTCCTGGGCATCTATCCAGAGAAAACCATAATTCAAAAACATACATGCATCCCAATGTTCACTGCAGCACTAATTACAATAGCCAAGACATGGAAGCAAACTAAATGTTCATTGACAGAGGAATGCATAAAGAAGATGTGGTATATGTATGCAATGGAATATTACTCAGCCATTAAAAAGAATGAAATAATGCTATTAGCAGCAACATGGATGTACCTAGAGATTATCATACTAAGTGAAGTTAGATAGTGAAAGACAAACATCATATGATATCACTCATATATGGATCTTAAAAAAAGGATACAAATGAACTTATTTGCAGGACAAAAACAAACTCACAGTCTTTGAAAAACTTAATGTTACCAAAGAGGATATTGGCGGGGGGGCACTAGGGTTTTGGGATTGTCCTATGAACACTGAGGTATATGGAATGATTGGGCAATGGTGACCTTTTGTTTAGTACAGAGAACTCCTTTTTCTGTGACAATCTATGTCAGAAAAGAATTTGAAAGTGAATTCCTGTGTATACATGTATAATGGAATTACTTTGTTGTATAGCAGAAATTATCACAACATTATAAATCAACTATACTTCAAAAATAAAGCTTTAATTTTCTTTTTCTTTTTTTTTTTAGGGCCTCACCCACAGCATATGGAAGTTCCCAGGCTAGGGGTCGAATTGGAGCTGCAGCCACTGGCCTACACCACAACCACAGCAACACCATATCCTAGCCACATCTGCAAACTATGCTGCAGCTTGCAGCAACACCAGATTTTTAACCCAGTGAGTGAGGCCAGGGATTGCACCCATATCTTCATGAATACTAGCTGTATTCTTAACTCGCTGAGCCACAATGGAACTCCCCCAAAAATAAACCTTTTAAAGCACACAGACACACACAAATCTGTTGTCAAAAAGGTATAAGGGGGAGTTCCCGTCGTGGCGCAGTGGTTAACGAATCCGACTAGGAACCATGAGGTTGCGGGTTCAGTCCCTGCCCTTGCTCAGTGGGTTAACGATCCGGCGTTGCCGTGAGCTGTGGTGTAGGTTGCAGACGCGGCTCGGATCCTGCGTTGCTGTGGCTCTGGCGTAGGCCGGTGGCTACAGCTCCGATTCAACCCCTAGCCTGGGAACCTCCATATGCCGCGGGAGCGGCCCAAGAAATAGCAACAACAACAACAACAAAAGACAAAAAAAAAAAAAAAAGGTATAAGGTATACTTTGGAGTTACCTGGTGGCCTAGTGTTTAAGGATTCTGTGACGTCACTGCTGTGGCTCAGGTTTGATCTCTGGCCCAGGAACTTCACATGCCATAGGTATGGCCAAAAAAACAAATGAACAAACAAAGGTATATTTTATTTTTCCTTTCTGTGCTGCAATCACTTGTATAAAAAAAAAACAGAGGAGTTCCCTTGTGGTGCAGTGGGTTAAGGATTCAGCATTGTCACTGCAGTGGCTTGGGTCACTGCTATGGCGCAGGTTTGATCTCTGGCCCAGGAACTTCCACATGTCATGGGTGCAGCCAAAAAAAATTAATTAACCAAAAAAACAGGAATACTGGAGCAAATGTCTAAACTGCATTTCAAAATGTGAATCAAACCTTTCAATTTTCATTAAGCTAGTATTCAAAAGTAAAAACCTCTTATACCTTGTTTGCTAGGTTTATAGCATGGAGCGCCTTATCATAATATGCTCTGTCGTCCCAATCCAAATAAGCAGTGGCTAGTAACCGCAGAACTTTAGCCTATAATTAAAAATAGAAAAAAAAAAACCACACACAGATGAAGGTTAAATTGCAATACAACAGCTGACTAGCATGTACACCATGACAGGTATTTCTCAAACATAAGTTATCAGTATGAAATAGCACTTCCTTAAGCAACCACAGTCTGGGGATGTGTCTCATCATTATGTTACTCACACCAAATAACCATCTGAGAATTTTATAGTAATATGTTATTTAAATTTAACATAATTGTGTTAATATAATTCTTTTTTAAAGAATTGATAGGGCCCTATCAATCTTAGTGAAATAACATTTAGGGTATCATGCCTTTGAGTTTTTTAATTTTAAAACTAAGATGGATATAATGTACTTAATATCATTATTATTATTGTGGAGCAACTTTCAACTTATAAACTCCCCTAGAGGACTCTGATGGAGTAAATACGGCATCTCCAAGAAGATAGCTATTTCATAATAGCGAAAGGGTCAAATAATCAGAAAGATATAACAAAATGGATGAATCGCAAAACTATTATGTTAAGCAAAAGAAGCCAAACATAAAACAGTACATACTGTATGATTTCATTTATATAAAGTTCAAGAAAAGCTGAAAATAATCTATAGCAATAAAAGGCAGAATAGTGGTTTTATGATGTGGGCATGAATGGCTATTAACTGGAAAGGGGCCAAGGTAACTTTTGAGGGTAATGAAAATTTCTGTATCTTGATCTGTGTAGTAGTTACAAGACTATACAGATAAACTGAAATTCATCAGGCTGTTCTTTTAAGATTTGTGCAATTTAGTGTGTGTGCGTGTGCACACGTGTGTGTGTTATACTGTAATAAAGTACTGCTAGCATGAAAGAAAAACTATTTCATAATCTATCTTCTCCATACATGTAATATGAATATTAGATCTCCATCATGCTTAAGTCCTATCTTCCACCTTCACTTTCTCCTCTAGACATTTTATCTAGATCCCTTGCCTTGTGGCCCCTTCTCTCTCCCTTTAAACTGTATGAACTCCACCTGCTTTTCAAAGCTTATCTCCTACCAGAAGGCTTCTTGACTTACTCTAGTCAAAATTAATATTCCCCTTTTCTGCAGGCCCTTCCATGTACTTCAGGTTAGTACCACACAGTTTATCACTTTTTTTGTTTCATTTGTCCTAGAAGGTTTTTTAATCTATTTTTGAAATTTTAATCGAAGTATAAAATATATACAAAAAATTCAAAAATCTCATTGGTACAACTCTGCATTTTCACAAAGTGAACACACATATGTTCACAACACAGAAATCAAGAAACAGAACTTTAACATCAGTCTCATATCACGCCTCTTTTCAAACACTATTCTAAACAAGAGTAACCAATTAGCTGACTTCCAACACTATGTATTAGTTTTACCTGCTTTTGGAATTTACATATACGGAGTCATACAGTATGTACTATTTTGTATTTTATGGGAATATTTATACTGTTATAATTATTGTCATTTATTTATTCTCATGGTATATAATATTCTATTATGTGACACTATCATGGTATATTTTTATTAATTTTTATTATTTTAAATTGTGATAAAATACACATAACATAAAATTGACCATTTTAATCATTTTTAAGTTTATGGTTCAGTAGCATTATGTATATTCACATTGTTGTACAACCATCACCACCACACATCTCCAGGACTCTTTTAATCTCACAAAAACTCTATACCCATTAAACAATACCTCCCCATGTTCTCTTCCCTCCAAACCTCTACAACCACCATTCCACTTTCTGTCTCTATGAATTTGACTACCTGACTGAAATAAATCTACACTATTTGTGTTTTTGTGAATGACTTACTTCACGTAGCATAATGTCCTCAAGATTTATCTATATTGTAGCATGTGTCAGAATTTCCCTCCTTTTCACAGCTGAATAATATTTCATTGTATTCACTTGTATTCGTTTTATCCTTTAAAAATAAGCTTTTTAAGGGTAAAGGCCAGTTTTTACACTCCCCTTTAATTCCTTACCCACCACCTTGCTAGATACATAGATATTGCTAGATATTATACACATATTTGTTACATTTTTTGGTCTTTTTAGGGCCACACCCATGGCATATGGAAGTTCCCAGGTTAGGGGTCGAATCGGGGCTATAGCTGTCAGCCTACGCCACAACCACAGTCACACCAGATCCGAGCTGCGTCTGCGACCTATACTGCAGCAACGCCAGATTCTCCACCGAGTGAGGCCAGGGATTGAGTCCACATTCTCATGGATACTAGTTGGGTTTGATACTGCTGGGCCACAATGGGAACTCCTCAGTTACATTTTGATTGATATACCATGATAATGGTAAAAAGTAGAGATGGACAGTAAAAAATAACTTCAATTTTGCTATGGCAGGTATTAAATTAGTTTTATATAAGTTTTATTTACATAATCACATTTTATTTTATTAAATATTAAAATTAACTTCCGTACCAAGTATGTTCTATCTGGATGGTTAGGGGAAACCTAGAATTTTTGAACATGCAACAATAAAAGCTAAAACTTATATAGCCAAACATTGTCCTAAGTACTTTACATGTTTTAACTCGTAGATACAGGAAGTGACCCAGAGGGTAGATTATATATCAATTTTATAGAAACTAACACAATGAGACATTAAATTATGTGGATAATCTACTCACAAATTGAGGAATAGCCTATTATAATTTTATTACAATAACATAAACTGTATTTCTTCAACCTACTTCTGCAATATTTAACATGATCCTTACCAGCATTTCTGGCTCAACAGAATTCTTATCCATCTTCCCAATATCATAGCTTTGGCTATCATTAAAAAAGAAAAAAAATACATATATGTACACATATATTCATTACAAATTATACATATTTTTTCAAGATTACACATTAATAAGAACACATGGTATGATTATACTTAATGGAATCTTTTCTATTTTGCACTACCACAGATTATTAGCCAATTAATACGTAAAAATCAATTGTAAACTGTAATGAAAGTAAAGCAATATTTTCTAGCTTCAGAAAAAACACAATTTCTTTAGGATATATCCAAAAAATCAACACTATGATTATATTATTGCTCATTTCCATTTGGATATATATATATATATATATATACTAAACTGTATTAAACTTTTTTTTTTCTTTTTAGGGCCACACGCATGGCACATGGAGGTTCTCAGGCTAGGGGTTGAATAGGAGTTGTAGCCACCAGCCTACACTACCGGCAGAGCAACACCAGATCCTTAACCCACTAAGCGAGGCCAGGGATCAAACCCTCAGCCTCATGGTTCCTAGTCAGATCAGTTTCCGCTGAGCCAAGCCAGGAACTACTATTTTATATGTGTGTACAAGTCCTTAGTGGGCACATTTTAAAGTGTAAGAAAGATAAATATGATTTTAAAATAAAAAAAACAGGAGTTTTCATGGGAACAAATGCTTCAGCAATATTTATTAAGCTTCACAACACCCTTGTGACACACAATATTAGTTCCATTTTGCAGATGAATGAACCAATTTAGCAGTTAAGTGATTTCTAATATTTCCTAGATTGGTACTGAAAATGAGAGCAAGGGCTTGAGGAGAAAAGAAATCTGACTTTCAGTTCCCTGCTTTAATTACCATACCATATAATCTATGGGACATTCTGATAACCACAAATAATGTATTAATATGAGCCTCAGGGTTTCAAAACCTAAAACTTATAAAGCAAAACAAAGATCACTCACCATAAAATTGGTATTCCAAAGGAGGATGTCAATAAAATTTTGGTGATCTGGACTAAATTGAAGACATTACTTTGAAATATTCCTTCTAAAAAGACCCAGAACTACCAAACTGAGTTTTCAGCTTTTTAACAAAGATATAATGCTGGCCTATATTAAGTGAATCAGTTATACATATACATATATCCATTCTTTTTTTTCCATACAGATAGGTATTATAGAACATTGAGTAGACCTTCCTGCACTATACAGTAGGTCCATGTTAGTTATCTATTCTATATATAGTAGTGTGTGTATGTCAGTCACATCCTCCCAATTTATCCCTCCCCTCTACAGTTACCCTTTTAGGAACCCTAAATTTGATTTCAAAAATCTGTGAGTTTGTTTCTGTTTTGTAAATAAGCTCTTTTTTTAATCATCTTTAAAATTAGGTTCCACATATCTGGAGAGAGTATGGAGAAAGGGAACCACACTATTGGTAGAAATGTAAATGGGTATGACCACTATGGAGGAGAGTATGGAGATTCCTTAAAAATCTAAATATAGAACTGCCATATGACCCAGCAATCCCACTCTTGGGCATATATCCAAAGAAAACCATAATTCAAAAGATACACGCACCCCAATGTTCACTGCAGCACTATTTACAATAGCCAAGACATGGAAGCATTCTAAATGTGCATCAACAGATGAACGGATAAAGATGATGTGGTACACATATACAATGGAATATTACTCAGCCATAAAAAGAATGAAATAAGGTCATTTGCAGCACATGGATGAACCTAGAGGTTATCATACTAAGTGAAATGTCAGATAGAGAAACACAAATATATGATACTACTTCCAGTTTTTAAAATAAACAATGAAAATGGAACTTCCACAATGGTGGTATTAATAAGCTCTTGGACCCTCTCTCCCCAGTGAAGTAATCATTTGCCTGGGAAAATCATTAAAACAAACAATCATTTAAGGTCTCCAGAAACTGTCCTAAGGACATATAGAAAATGGAAAAATATTTATTAAAAAAAAATCAACCAAACCTGAGTAAGAACAGTGAGTTTGTGGCATCTGAACCATGACCTGCTCCTATTCACACCAGCTCCGTTGGATAGAAGGTACTCCAGATGAGTGCTGATAAGAAAGTGGTAATTCGGGAGTGAGGTAGAGAGATGAGTGAAATAGGTGACGGGGATCAAAAGGTACAAACTTCTAGTTTTAAAATAGTCACAGAGATGGGATACACAGCATTAGGAAATATAGTCAATAATATTGTAATAACTTTGTATGATAACAGATGGTAACTAGACTTAGCATGGTGATAATTTTGTGATGTGCGAAAATATTGAATCACTATGTTGTACACTTGAAACTGATATAATGTTGAAGATCGATTATATTTCAATTTTAAAACAAAAAGAAAGTAGGAATTTCCTCTCCCTCCAGGTCCGAGACTCCCAAGCTATGTTTGCACCTTGGAAGTGGTAGGCTGCCAGCCTATCTTATCTTCCCCAGGTCGATGTTACAGGAGTGCTTTTATGGGCAAGCACAAGGAGAGGACTGGGTCTTCCTTTCCCCACTCAGTTCTCACTCTTAAGGTAAGGGCTCTACCCCAGGTTTAACAGCTCAAGAATATTGGGACCCTGACTACCTTCACCCAGGCTGGCTCTTTGGGCAGAGGCTGAAGGCTAGGACGGCATGCTAAGAAAATTAGGGGCTACCATTTCCCCGACATCCATTCATATCACAGGGGTGTCAATGCAAGAGTAGCTGCCATGATCCTGCCTCAAACTGCAGCAGTGTGTGGGAGCTTCCGCCCAGGGGGAGAAACAATAAAGAGAAATAGCTCAGCATTTCTACTTAAGGGGACTGACTTTATTTAGAACAGAGCAAGGAGAGGTTCCTAAGGGCAGAGTCAACAACAACAGAGATCTTGCTGGTGAACAATTAAGAGGGGGCTGGTAGTTCCAAGATAATAGTAGCAATAAGTGAAATAGCCAACCAGCCAGAAGTTTAACAGAAAAAAACAGGTAAAGAGATAGCCAAGAACAATCCTAGGGTCTTACTCATTCATGGGGATACATAAGGATATGCATATGTTCTAGGCTACACCCACTCAGGAACAATCAGAGGGAAATGTGGGGCTAGAAAGCCTTCCTCAAGGCATACAAAGATTCATCAGCAAAGAGCCTTAAGCCTCAGTGGCTCAAGGGGCTTAAGCATAACCTCTGAGCACACACTGAAAACTAAGCTACTCTTATCCAGGGGCGATGGTAAGGAAAACAAGCTAAAAAATCAAATCACACTTCATTTTTTTGGTTCCAAATATAAGGAGCTTGGCAGTCACTACTCCATCCTATCAAGTAAAAAACTGAAAAGACTTTTAAAAATCAAC
Source organism: Sus scrofa (assembly GCF_054392235.1). Lineage (NCBI taxonomy): Eukaryota > Metazoa > Chordata > Mammalia > Artiodactyla > Suidae > Sus > Sus scrofa. The sequence goes on from NC_139401.1 coordinate 66,805,413, forward strand.
AACTCTCCTTGGACACAGGGCAAATCATTACTCAAGATTAGGGTGACAGACAGGCAAATACAAGGAGTTGTGGCTTAGCACAGGAGAGACTCACAAGTAAAAACTGCCAAGGGAATCACTGCTAGGGCAGGAAATTGAGAACTGTAACTAACAGGCTGCTGGAGGCTCAGTGTGGACAAGTCTGAGAGTTAAATCTCCAGCAGGACACAGTTATAAGGGGATATCCACAATATTGTCAGATTTCTTTCTACGAGCTTGACCACATTCCCATAGTAAATATTATAGAAAAATCCCCTTGGGCTTTGGCAGGAGAAGGTAAAAAAGAACCATTTTGAAATAGGCCAGAACAATCTGTTCTTAACAGGGCCGGCCCTTGGGGGAAACTAGTGAGCCAGAAGCTAACCTCCTGGGGTACTCTCAGGGCCTAACAGACCAGGCGAAGAGAAATACTCATTCCTAGCGTATTCTAGCCATTCTGTACCACCTATGAGGGGAGAAAAAACTGAGAAATACATGTGAAGTTCACAGTTCAGAGGCATAGGCTTACCAAAAGACTGAAAGCTAATCACAGGACAGGACTTTCCCTCCCCATTATACCTAGCCACCACATTACTAAAGGTCTTATTTACAGTATCTTCTTTTTTACCAAGTACGTCAAATCCAGCTGCCAACTAAAAATTACAAGGTATATAAAAGACAAAAAACACAATTGGAAGAGACAGAGTAAGCATCAGAACCAGACATGGCAGTGATGTTGGAATTATCAGACCAGTAATTTAAAATAGCATATGCTATGGACTCTAATGGATAAAGTAGACAGATGAATAATGTAAGCAGAGAGCTGGAAAGCCTACAAAAGAATCAAAAAGAAATGCTAGAGATAGGGAGTTCCCATTATGGCTCACAGAAAAGAATCTGAGTAGTATCCATGAGGATGCCGGTTCCATCCCTGGCCTCGCTCAGTGAGTTAGGGGTCCAGTGTTGCACAAGCCATGGTGCAGGTTGCAGACATGGCTCAGATCTGGTGTTACTGTGGCTGTGGCGTAGGCCAGCAGCTGCAGCTCTGATTCGACCCCTAGTCTGGGAACCTCCATATGCCACGGGCACAGCCATAAAAAGCAAAAAAGTAAAAAGAAAAAGAAAAAAAGAAAAGAAAGAAAGAAATGCTAGAGATAAAAAATTAAAAAGACTGTTTTTGACGGACTTTATAATAAACCTGACATGGCTGAGAAAAGAATCTATGAGACAGAGAATCCTTGAAAACAGAAAAGCAAAGAGAACAAAAATTTTAAAAAAAGAATAGGATGTCAAAGTACTGTGAGATAACTACATAAGGTTGATGTAGTGTAAAGAGAACACCAGAAGAAAAAAGGAAAAAAAAGGAAAAAAAAAAGACATATTTGGAATAAAAATGTCTGAGGATTTCCCCAAATTAATGTCCAATACCAAACCACAGACACAAGAAGCTCAGAAAACACCAAGCAGGATAAATACCAAAAACTACACTTAGGCACATAAATTTCAAATCACAGAAAATCAAAGATAAAGAAAAAATTCTGAAAAAAGGCCGGGGGGGGGGGGAAACACCTTATCTAAAAAAGTACAAGGAATTATATTAAACTTCTCAGAAGCCATACAAGCAAGAAGAGAATGGAATGAAATATTTAAAGTGTTGATAGAAAAAAAGCACCAACTTAGAATTCTGTTTCCTATGAAAATGTTACTCACAAGTAAAGGAGAAATAAAGACTTTCTCCAACAAGTATCGAGGTGATTTGTTGCCAACAGACCAGCCTTCCAAGAAATGGTAAAAGAAGTTCTTTAGAGAGAAGAGAAATGATAATACGTCAGAAATTTGAATGTACACGGAGTTCCCTGGTAGCTCAGCAGACTGAGGATCCGGCATTGTTACTGCCGGCTTGGGCCACTGCTGTGGTGCGGGTTTGATCCCTGGCCTGGGAACCTCTGCATGCTACAGGCATAGTCAAAAAAAAAAAAAAAATAGAGAGAGAGAGAAAGAAAGAAAAAGAAACTTGGACATACATAGAGTGCAGCATTTTTTTGTTTTGTTTTGTCTTTTTGCCTTTTCTAGGGCTGCTTCCCACAGCATATGGAGGTTCCCAGGCTAGGGGTCTAATCAGAGCTGTAGCCACTGGCCTATGCTGGAGCCACAGCAACACGGGATCTGATCCACATCTGCAACCCACACCACAGCTCATGGCAACGCTGGATCCTTAACCCACTGAGCAAGGCCAGGGATCGAACCTGCAAGCTAATGGTTCCTAGTGAGATTTGTTAACCAATGCGCCACAACGGGAACTCCGAGAGCAAGCATTGAAGAAGGAATAAGTGAAGGTAAAATAAAAATTTACTTTTCTTTCTATTAATTGATCCAACAAATAACAGCTTGTACAAAACAATAACAGCAACAATGGGATCAATAATTTGTGCATATTTATATATTTTCTGTATATACATATACATATATATATATGCTTAGAATAAAGTGAAATAAATGACAGAAATGATACAAGGGGTGGGAGGGAGGTATTTTGATATCATAAGGTACTTACACTACTCATGAAGTGGTATACTGTTATTTGAAAGTGTACATGGATTAGTTGTAGATGTATGTTGCAAACTCTAGGACAAGAGCTACCAAAAAATGTTATGAAAGTATAACCTATATACTAAGAAAGGAGAGAAAATGGAATCATGTAAAATACTCAACTAAAACCACAAACGGCAGAAAAGAGTGGAACACAATAACAGGAAAAAAAGAACAAGAACAAATAAAAAACAGTAACAATATAATATGGTAGATATGAATCCAATTATATCATCATTTTGAATTTCAACAGTCTAAGTGTACCAATTAAAAGACAGAGACTGTCAGAATAGATTTTTTTAAATGCCTGAACTATTTGTCATCCAGAAGAAACCAACGTTAAATATAAAGACATATAGAGGTTAAAAGTAAATGGATGAAGTTCCTGTCATGGAACAGTGGAAACAAATTCGACTAGGAACCATGAGGTTATGGGTTCAAGCCCTGGCCTTGCTCAGTGGGATAACGATCCAGAATTGCCATGAGCTGTGGTGTGGGTCACAGACACAGCTTGGATGTGGCATTGCTGTGGCTGTGGAGTAGGCTGGCAGCTGTAGCTCCGATTAGACCCCTACACTGAGAAGTTCCATATGTCGTGGGTGCGGCCCGAAAAAACAAACGAACAAAAAAAAGTAAAGGATGGAGGAGTTTCCACTGTGGTGCAGTGGGTTAACAACCTGACTACAGCACCTCAGGTCACTACAGACATGGAGGTTCAATTTTTAGCCCCGAGCTCACAGGGTTAAAGTATCCAACATTGCCACAGCTGCAGCACAGGTCACAGCTAAAACTCAAATTCAATCCCTGGCCCAGGAACTTCCATGTACCATGAGTGCAGCCATAAAATAAATAAATAAATGGCCTCTGGAGGTGGCCATTTTGGGAAAATCCGGCCCCACACATCACTCAGTGCTGAGAAGCCCCAGGGCAAACAACAACCCAGGTGGGATCACAACCCCGCCCCTCAGGAAACAGGCCACTTAAAGACCCCACAGGCACACAGCTGCCTCTAATCCCATCCACAAACAAAGCACCACCCACCAGAGGGATTAGAATCGGGCTCCACCTACCAGGGGTCAGGCACCAGCCCCTCCCATCAGGAAGCCTACAGCAAGCCCCCATACTGACTTCAGCCACAAGGGGGGCAGACACCAGAAGTAAGAGAGGCTACAACTCTATTATCTGTAAAAAGGTCACCACACCAAAAACCTATAAAAATGAAAAGACAGAGAACTATAACTCAAATGAGGGAGAAAGGAAAAATCCCACAACATAAGCTAAGTGATGAGGAGATTTTCAGCATCCAGGAAAAAGATTTTAGATTGCTGATGCTAAAGATGTTGCAAGACATTGGAAATGAACTGGAGGCAAAGATGGATAACTTACAGGAAACACTGACCAAAGAGATACAAGATATAAAACTTAAACAAGAAGAGATGCAAAATACAATAACGGAAATAAAAAATTCACTAGAAGCAGCTAACAGCAGAATACAGGAGGCAGAAGAACGAATAAGCGAGGTGGAGGACAGATTAGTGGAAATTACAGATGCTGAACAGAAAAGAGAAAGAAGGTTGAAAACAAATGAAGAGAGTCTCAGAGAACTCTGGGAAAACGTGAAACGCACCAACATCCGTATTATAGGGGTGCCAGAAGGAGAAGAGGGAGAGAAGGGGACAGAAAAAAAATATTCCAAGAGAATATAGCTGAAAACTTCCCTAACATGGGGAAGGAACCACTCACTCAAATCCAGGAAGCACAACAAGTACCATATGAATTAAACCCAAGGAGGACCAACACCCCGAGACACATATTAATCAAACTCACCAAAATTAAAGACAAAGAGAAAATCTTAAAAGCAGCTAGGGAAAAGAAACAAGTAACATACAGGGAACCCCAATAAGGTTATCAGCAGATTTTTCAGCAGAAACTCTGCAGGCCAGAAGGGAGTGGCATGACATACTTAACGTGATGAAAGGAAAAAAGCTCCAACCAAGATTACTCTACCCATCAAGACTCTCATTCAGATATGAAGGAGAAATCAAAACCTTCACAGATAAGCAAAAGCTGAGAGAATTCAGCAATACTAAACAAGTCTTACAACAAGTACTAAAGGAACTTCTCTAGGTAGAAAAGAACAAGAGAAGAAGGAAAGAAAAAAGAGCAGCAAAAGCAAATCCAAAGCAATTAATAAAATAGCAATAAGAACATGCATATCAATAATTACCTTAAATGTTAATGGACTAAACGCCCCAACCAAAAGACATAGACTGGCTAAATGGATACAAAAACAAGACCCATACATACGCTGTCTTCAAGAAATCCACTTCACTTCTAGGGACACATACAAATTGAAAGCGAGAGGATGGAAGAAAATATTTCATGCAAACGGGAATCAAAAGAAAGCTGGAGTAGCAATACTCATATCAGACAAAATAGACTTTAAAATGAAGAATATTTTAAGGGAAAAAGAAGGACATTACATAATGATCAAAGGATCAATCCAAGAAGAAGAGATAACAATTTTAAATATCTACACACCCAACATAGGTTCACCACAATATATAACGTAACTGCTAACAACCTTAAAAGGACAAATTGACAGTAACACAATCATAGTGAGGGACTTTAACACCCCACTTACAGCAATGGACAGATCATCCTGACAGAAAATCAATAAGGAAACACAGGCCCTGAATGAAGCATTAGACCAGATGGATTAATAGATATTTATAGGACAGTCCATCCAAAAGCAACAGAGTACACATTCTTCTCAAGTGCACATGGAACATTCTCTAAGATTGATCACATCCTGGGCTACAAATCCAACCTCGGTAACTTTAAGAAAGTTAAAATCATATCAAGCATGTTTTCCAACCACAACGCTATACAACTGGAAATCAACAAGAAAAAAACTGCAAAAAACACAAACACGTTAAGATGAAATAACATGCTACTAAAAAAACCAATGGATCACTGAAGAAATCAAAGAGGAAATTAAAAAATACCTATAAGCAAATGACAACGAAGATACAACACTCCAAAACCTACGGGATGCAGCAAAAGCCGTTCTAAGAGGAAAGTTTATAGCAATACAAGCCCACCTCAGGAAACAAGAAAAAGCTCAAAGAAACACGCTAACTTCACATCTAAAGCAGCTCAACAGAGAAGAACAGACAAGACCTAAAGTTAGTAGAAGGAAAGAAATCATAAAGACCAGAGCAGAAATCAATGAAATAGAAACAAAGAAAACCACAGAAAAGATCACTGAAACAAAAAGCTGGTTCTTTGAAAAGATCAACAAAATTGTTAAACCCCTAGCCAGACTTATCAAGCAAAAAAGAGAGAGGACTCAAATCAATAAAATTAGAAATGAACAAGGAGAAGTAACAACGGACATCACAGAAATACAAAGGATCCTAAGAGACTACTATATGCAACTATCTGCCAATAAAACGGAAAACCTAGAAGAAATGGACAAATTCTTAGAAAAGTACAATCTTCCAAGACTAAACCAAGATGAAATAGAAAAGATGAACGGACCCATCACAAGAACTGAAAATGAAACTGTGATTAAAAAACGCCCAACAAACAACAGTCCAGGACCAGAGGGCTTCACAGCCAAATTCCATCAAACATTTAGAGAAGAGCTAACACCTCTCCTTCTGAAACTATTTCAAAAAAATTGCAGAGGAAGGGATACTCCCAAACTCATTCCATGAGGCCACCATCACCCTCACACCAAAACCAGACAAAGATTCCACAAAAAAAGAAAACTACAGGCCAGTCTCACTGATGAACATCAATGCAAAAATCCTCAACAGAATACTAGCAAACCGCATCCAACAATACATTAAAAGGATTGTACATCATGATCGAGTGGGATTTATCCCAGGGAGGCAAGGGTTCTTCAATATCCACAAATCCATCAGTGTGATACACCACATTAACAAACTGAAGAATAAAATCCATATGATCCTCTCAATAGATGCAGAAAAAGCCTTTGACAAAATCCAACACCCATTTCTGATCAAAACCCTTCAGAAAGTGGGCATAGAGGGAACCTACCTCAACATCATAAAGGCCATATGCGACAAACCCACAGCAAACATCATTCTCAATGGTGAAAAGCTGAAAGGATTCCCGCTGAGATCAGGAACAAGACAAGGATGTCTGCTCTCACCACTACTCTTCAACATAGTTTTGGAAGTCCTAGCCAAGGCAGTCAGTGAAGTAAAAGAGATAAAAGGAATCCAAATTGGAAAGGAAGAAGGAAAACTATCACTATTTGCAGATGACATGATATTATACCTAGAGAATCCTAAAGACTCTACCAGAAAACTGTTAGAGCTTATCCACGAATTTGGCAAAGTTGCAGGTTACAAAATTAATACACAGAAATCAACGGCATTTCTATACATCAACAATGAAAGATCAGAAAGAGAAATTAAGGAAGCAATCCCATTTACCATCACATCCAAAAGAATAAAATACCTTGGAGTAAACCTACCTAAAGAGACAAAAGACCTGTACTCTGAAAACTATAAGCCACTGGTGAAAGAAATCAAAGATGACACAAATAGATGGAAAGACACACCATGCTCGTGGACTGGAAGAGTAATACTATCAAAATGACTATACTACTTAAGGCAATCTACAGATTCAATGCAATCCCTACCAAATTACCAAGGACATTTTTCACAGAAATCAAACAAAATATTTTAAGGTTTGTTTGGAAGCACCAATGACCCAGAACAGCCAAAGATATCCTGCTGAAAAAGAAAAATGGAGCTGGAGGAATCAGGTTCCTGGACTTCAGACTATGCTACAATGCAATAATCATCAAAACCGCATGATACTGGCACAAAGACAGAAATATGGATCAGTGAAACAGGACAGAAAGCCCAGAATTCAACCCACATACCTACAGCCAACTCATCTATGACAAAGGAGGCAAGAATATACAATGGAGAAAGGACAGCTTGTTCAATAAGTGGTGCTGGGAAAACTGGACAGCCACATGGAAAAGAAGGAAATTAGAACACTCCCTAACACCATACACAAAAATAAACTCCAAATGGATTAAAGACTTAGATATAAGACCAGACACTATCTAACTCCTAGAGGAAAACATAGGCCAAACACTCTCTGACATAAACCACAGCAACATCTTCTCAGATCCACCTCTCAGAGTATTGACAATAAAAACAAAAATAAACAAATGGGACCTACTCAAACTTTGAAGTTTCTGCACAGCAAAGGAAACCCTAAACAACACAAAAAGACAACCCACAGAATGGGAGAACATCTTTGCAAGTGAATCCACTGACAAGGGATTAATCTCCAAAATTTATAAACACCTTCCACAGCTCCATACCAAAAAAACAAACAACCCCATCAAAACATGGGCAGAAGATCTAAACAGACAGTTCTCCAAAGAAGACGTACAGATGGCCAAAAAACACATGTAAAGATGTTCAACATCACTCATTATTAGAGAGATGCAAATCAAAACCACGATGAGGTACCACCTTACACCAGCCAGAATGGCCATCATCCAAAAGTCTACAAACAAGAAGTGCTGGAGAGGGTGTGGAGAAAAAGGAACCCTATCACACTGTTGGTGGGATTGTAAATTGGTGCAACCACTGTGGAAAAACACAGTATGGAGATGCCTCAGAAAACTAAACATAGAACTCCTATTTGACCCAGCAATCCCACTCCTGGGCATCTACCCAGAGAAAACCATAACTTGCAAAGACACATGTACTCCGATGTTCATTGCAGCACTCTTTGCAATAGCCAAGACATGGAAAAAACCTAAATGTCCATCGACAGCAGAGTGGATCAAGAAGAGGTGGTACATATACACAATGGAATATGACTCAGCCATTAAAAAGAATGAAATACCGGCATTCTTAGCAACACGGATGGACCTAGAAACTATCATGCTAGGTGAAGTCAGCCATACAATGAGGCACCAACATCAAATGCTTTCACTGACATGTGGAATCTGAAAAAAGGACAGACTGAACTTCTTTGCAGAACAGATGCTGACTCCCAGACCTTGAAAAACTTATGGTGTCTGGAGGAGACAGTTTGGGGGGTAGGGAGATGTGCTTGGGCTGTGGGATGGAAATCCTGTGAAATCAGATTGTTATGATCATTATACAACCTCAGATGTTATAAATTCATTTGAGTAATAAACAAAATAAATTAGAAGAACATGAACATGTAAACTGATAAGAGATTTGGAATAAAGAATAATGACTAGATTATTAGAAAAAAAGTAAATGGATGGAGAAAAATATACCATGCTAATACTATCCCAAGAAAGCAAGAGTAGCTACCTTAGTTTCAGACAGAGCACACTTAAATGTAAGGAAAACTATCAGGGATAAAGAAGGACAATTACATCAATGATAAAGAGGTCAATTATCCAGGAAAACAATTTTTAACATACATGAGCCTAACAAGAGAGCAACAAACTATGTGAGGCAAAAACTGATAGAAAAGCAAGGAGAAAGAGATGAACCTACTATCATTGTTGACGATTTCAACATCCCCCTCTCAGAAATGGACAGTTAGCGCCGGTTCAAAATCAGTAAGAACACAGTTGAATGCAACAATACCATCAATCAATTGGATATAATTGAAATGTATAGGCTATTAGATCCATTCTTATCAAATTCATATGGAACATCCACCAAGATAGACCACATTCTGAGCCATAAAACATACTTCAACAAATTTAAAACTATAAAAATCATGTCATATCTCCTATCAGATCACAATGGAATTTAAACAGAAATCACTGATGGAAAGATAAATTACAAAATGTGTAAAGATTAAACAACATTCCTATAAATAACAAATGGGTCAAAGGAGAAATCTCAATAGAAATTTTTAAATACTTTAAATGAAAATGAAAACACAACTTATCAAAATGTGTGGGATGCTGCAAAGCAGTGCACAGAAGGAAATTTATAGCTTTCAATATTAGAAAAGAGGAAACATCTAAAAACAATAAAGTAAGCTCCCCACCCTAAGTAACTAGAAAACAGAGGAAATTAAATCCAAAGTAAGCAGAAGAAATAATAAGAATTAGAGCAGACTTCAGTATAAGATGAATACATTTTGGTGACCTAATGTACAGCATAATGATTATTGCTAGTTAATACTATACTATGTACTTGAATGTTGCTAACAGAGTAGATCTTAAAATGTTCTCACAATAAAAAAGAAATAGTAATTATGTGAAAATGAAAGTAGTAGCTAATGCTCTGATAGTATTAATTTTGCAATATATATGTGTCAAATCAAAACAAACACATTAAATCAACACATTGTACACCTTAAGCTTACACAATGTTGTATGTCAATTATATCTCAATAAAGCTAGAAATGAAAAAAAATTTCCTCAGATCTCAGGTCTAGAAAGAACCATATTTTTGCTGAACTACTGATTTGTTTTAATTTTGTAGGATACTTACGAAGTACATAACTAATAAGATTTCTCTCTTGACAGTGCCTGAGAGCTCACTTCTGGATTCACCTTACTTTTTCTCTAACATCATTTTCCCTTGATTATTAGAATTGTGGAGATAGGAATGTAGATGTGAGGAAAGCGCTTTAGGAGATTCTGACACCTTCCATCCTCTCTGAGAAGTTCTGCTCCAGAACCATTCACTCAATTTGGATGCCATAAGATTTAGGACTAAGATTCTGATTACCCATTCCATCCTTCTAGAACATGCTCCTTCTTTCGACCTTAAAGCTAAAATGAATGTAATACTGTGACTGTTATTTCTAATTTTATTGTTTGTTTATTTGTATGTTTTGATTTTTAGGGCCGCAACTGTGGCATATGGAGGTTCCCAGGCTACGGGTCCAACTGGAGCTATAGCTGCCAGCCTATACCACAACCACAGCAACATCAGATCTGAGCTGCATCTGTGACCTACATCACAGCTCACGGCAATGCTGGACCCTTAACCCACTGAGCAAGGCCAGGGAGCTCAGGGATTGAACCCGCAACCTCATGGTTCCTAGTTGGATTTGTTTCCACTGTGCCACGACAGGAGCTCCTAACCTCTAATTTCATATAAAAAGTAAAAACAAATAATGTGAATGAGAATAAAAAATTATATCAAAAAGAAGAAGAATTAGAGTAGAGATCAATTAAATTAAAAACAGGAAATCATCAAAACCAATCTTATGGTTACCATAGGTGAAAACGATGGGGGGAGGGAAGAATTGGGAGGGCGGGAATAACATATACACACTACTGCATAAAATAGATGTTTAACAAGAATCTACTGTCTGGCACAGGAAAATCTCAATAGTTTGTAATAACCTTTATGGGAAAAAAGAATGGATATATTTATATGTATGACTGATTCACTCTGCTGTATACCTGAAACTAATACAATATGCTAAGTCAACTATACCCCAATAAAATTAAATTTAAAAAACCAGGAAATTAATAGAGAAAATAAATGAAACAAAAAGCTGGTATTTGAAATAACTAATAAAGTTAATTAGCCTATTAAGCAGGCTAAGGAAAAAAAACTGAGGACAAAAATTATTAACATCAGAAATGAAAGAAGGGGAGTTCCTATCATGGCTCAGTGGAAACGAATCTGACCCATGAGGACACCGGTTCGACCCCTGACCTCAATCAGTGAGTTAAGGATCCAGTGTTGCTGTGAGCTGTGGTGTAGGTCGAAGACGCAGCTCTGATCTGGCATTGCTGTGGCTGTGGTGTAGGCCGGCAGTTACAGCTCCGATTCAACCCCTATCCTGGGAACCTGTATATGCCACAGGTATAGACCTAAAAAGACAAAAAAAATCTTTAAAAATTTTATAAAAAGAAGTGAAAGAAGGGACATCACTATAGACCCCATGAAAATCTAAGGAATACTAAAAGAAATACTATGATCAACCCTATGTCCACAAATTTAAGAAAGTGAATTCCTTGAAAGACACAAACAGCCAAAACACACATGAAAAGAAATAGAGTCTGTATAGATCTATAACTATTTTAAAACCTGAATCAAAAATTAATAACCTTCCAAAATAGAAAGCACCAGGCCCAAGATGGATGCACTGCTTAATTTTATCAAACATTTTTTTTTTCTGGGGAGTTCCCATTGTGGCTCAGCGGAAATGAAACTGTCTAGTATTCATGAGGATAAGGGTTCAATCCCTGGCTCTGCTCAGTGGGTTAAGGATCTGATGTTGCCATGAGCTGTGGTGTAGGTCACAGACTTGGATCTGGTGTGGCTATGGCTGTGGTGCAGGCCAGCAGCTGCAGCTGTAGCTCCAATTTGACCCGTAGCCCAGGAACTTTCATATGCTGCAGGCGGGGCCCTAAAAAGAAAAAAAAAAATTCTTCCAGTTTTATTGAGATATAATTGACATACAGCACTGTAGAAGTTTAAGGTATACAGCATAATGATCTGGGTTATATATGCTGTGAAATGATCACAATAAGTTTAGTGAGCATCCATCATCTCATACAGATACAAAATGAAAGGAATAGAAAACAAATTTTTCCTTATGATAACAACTCTTAGGATCTACTCTCTTAGCTTTCATATATAACATACAGCATTGAGAGTTATATTTATCATGTTGTACATTAAATCCCTAGTACTTATTTATCTTATAACTGAAAGTTAGTTATACCTTTGGACTGCCTTCATCCAATTCTCCCACCCACTACTCTCCAGCTCTGGTAACCACAAATCTGATCTCTTTTTCTACAAGTTTGTTTTTAAAACATATTTGACCAACACTATGTTGGTTCCTGTTACACAACATAGTGACTCAGTATTTCTATACATGTTAAAATGTTCACCAAAAGTCTAGTTATGATATCTCACCATACAGAGATACTAGTTACTGACTGACTATATTCCCCACATCATTCATTTCATACCTCCGACTCATTTATTTTGCAACTGGAGGATTGTACCTCTTTATCTCCCTTACCTATTTCTCTCTTCCTCCCAACCCCTCCCCTTTGGCAACTGCCAGTTTTTTCTCAGTATTTATAACTCTGTTTCTGCTTTATGTTTGTTCATTTGTTCTGTTTTTTAGATTCCACATGTAAGTGAAATCATACAGTACATGTTTTAGTCTGATTTCACTTAGCATAATATTCTCTAAGTTCATCCATGTTGTTGCAAATGGCAAGATTTAATTCTTTTTTATGGCTAAGTAATATGTACATATATTAAATATGTTATATATATTATATACTGCTATATTATGTTATATATAATATATATTACTATATTATATATAGTTGCAAATGGCAAGATTTCATTTTTTATGGCTGTTATACATATATATAATATACATTACTATATTATATATTATATATATTACTTCTGGCTAAGTAATATATATATCCATATGTGTATACACACACACACACACACACACACATAGACAAATACAGGTCTTTTACCTCCTTAATTCATTGCACCATAGAGGGAACTCCTCTTTTATCCCCTTAGATTTATTCCTAGATATTTTGTTCTTTTTGATGTGATTGTAAATGGAATTGTATTCTTAATTTCTCTGATAGTTTGTTGTTAGTGTACAAAAATGCAATGGATTTCTGTATGTTAATTTTGTATCCTGCAACTTTTCTAAATTCATTGATGAGTTCTAGTAGTTTTTTGGAATTCTACAAAACATTTAAAAACAAAATTATATAAATTCTCTATAATCTCTTTAAGAGGACAGAAGCAGAAAAAAACTTCTTAACTCATTCTGTGAAGCCAGCATTGCCCCAAAACCCAAACCAGACCCACATTAAAAGAAAATGTATGGATTAATATCTGTCATGAACATAGATGCAGAAATCCTCAACAAAATATGAGCAAATTGAATCCCAAAGGAATTTTTCCAGACAAAGTGGGATTTATCCCAGATATACGAGACTGGTTCAACATTCAAAAAACCACTTAATAACATCACCAGACTAAAAGGAAAAATCACATGATCACATCAATGGATGAGTGGATTAGGAAGATGTAGTACCTATATACAATGGAATACCACTTGGCCATAAAAAAGAACAACATAATGCCATTTGCAGCAACATGGATGGAACTAGAGACTCTCATACTGAGTGAAGTAAGTCAGAAAGAGAAAGACAGACACCATATGACATCATTTATATGTGGAGTCTAAAATATGGCACAAATGATCTATCAACAAAACAGAAAAGATCATGGACATGTAGGACAGACTCATGTGTGCCAGGGGGGAGGAAGAGGGAGTGGGATGGATTGGGAATCTGGGGTTAGTAGATGAAAACTCTTGCATTTGGAGTGGACAGGCAACAAGATCCTGCTGTACAGCACAGGAACTATATACCTAATCACTTGTAATGGAACATGATTGAGGATAACGTGAGAAAAAGAATATATATATATACATGACTGGGTCACTTTGCTGTACAACAGAAATTGACAGAACATTGTAAATCAATCACAATAAAATTTTTTTTTAAAAGAAAAAAATCACATGATCATATCAACAGATGCAGAAAAAGCATTTTAAAAAATGAATACGCACTCATGATAAAAAAAAAATCTTGCCAGAGTTTCCATTGTGGCTCAGTGTGTTAAGAACCCCACATGAGGATGAGGGTTCAGTCCCTGGCCTCACTCAGTGGATTAATGATCTGGCATTGTTGCAAGCTAGGGCACAGGTCACAGATGCAGCTCAGATCCAGTGATGCTATGGTTGTGGCTGTGGCTGGCAGCTGCAGCTCCAATTTGACCCCTAGCCTGAGAACTTCCATATAGCACAGGTGTGGCTGTAAAAAGAAAAAAAAAAAAAAACCCTTTTCATTAAAATGGTAACAACTTAATAAAAGACGCTTTACAAATAACATACAGCTAACATCATACTGGCGAGAAGCTCAAATCTTTTCCAGTAATTCAAGAAAAAGACAAAGATGTCCCTTCTCACAACTCCTCTTCTTTTTTTACTTTCTTTCTTTCTTTCCTTTCTTTTTTTTTTTTTTTTTTTTTTTTTTTTTTGCTTTTTATGGCTGCACCCGCAACATACAGAGGTTTCCAGGCTAGGGGTCAAATAGGAGTTACAGCTGTTGACCTACACCACAGCCACAGCAACACAGGATCTGAGCCACATTTGCGACCTACACCACAGCTCACGACAATGCCAGATCCTTAATCCACTGAGTGAGCGAGGCCAGGGATCGAACCTGCAACCTCATGGTTCCTAATCAGATTTGTTTCCACTGTGCCATGACTGGAACTCTCCTTTTCAATGTCATGAGCCCTTGCTAATGCAGTAAGGCAAAAACAGGAAATCAAAGATACATAGATTTAGAAAGAAGACATAAAACTGTCTTTGTTTGCAGAAGACATGATACTCTATGTAGAAAATCAACAAAACAATTGAAAGAATTGACCAAAAAATGTCCTAGAACTAGTAAGTGATTATAGCAAGTTTTCAGGATACAAGGTTAACATGTACCAGTAATGAACATGTGGAAATTTTTTCTTGTCCTTTTAGGGCTGCACCCACAGCATATGGAAGTTCCCAGGCTAGGGGTCGAATCAGAGCTGCAGCTGCTGGCCTATGCCACAACCACAGGAACGCGGGATCAGGGCCATGTCTGCGACCTACACTATGGCTCACAGCAACACTGGATCCTTAACCCAATGAGTGAAGCCAGGGATAGAACCCATGTCCTAGTGGATACTAGTCGGGTTTGTTACTGCTGAGCCACTACAGGAACACCAAAAGTGTAGATATTGATATTAAAACCACAATACTATTTACACCCCAAAGATGAAATGCATGGACATAAATCTAACGAAATATGTAGAAGATCTATATGAGGAAAACTATAAAATTCTTTTTTTTTTTTTTTTTTTGGCCATTTCTTGGCCAACTCCCACAGCATATGAAGGTTCCCAGGATAGGGGTCGAATTGGAGCTGTAGCCGCCGGCCTACGCCACAGCCACAGCAATGCGGGATTCGAGCCGTGTCTGCAACCTACACCCCAGCTCACGGCAACGCCAGATCCTTAACCCACTGAGCAAGGCCAGGGATCGAACCTACAACCTCATGGTTCCTAGTCAGATTAGTTAACCACTGAGCCACAATGAGAACACCTAAAATTCTAATGAATGAAAATAAAGGAAAACTAAATAGGAGTTCCCACTGTAGCACAGTAGATTAAGAATCCGTAGTGGCCTGGGTCACTGCAGAAGTGCAGGTTCAACCCTCAGCCCAGCACAGAGGGTTAAAGGATCCACTGTTGCCACAGCTGTGGCATGGGTTGCAGCTACAGCTCAAATTCAGTCCCTGGCCTGGGAACTTCTATATGCCATGGGTGTTGCCATTAATTAAAATTTTTTTCAAAGAAAAACTAAATAAATTGAGAAAATCTCATGTTCATGGATGGAAAGACTCAGTGTTTTCAATATGTCGGTTCTTCTCAACTTGATCTACACATCAAATGAAATCCCAATCAAAATCCCAACAAGTTATATTACAAATATTGGCACAATTATTTTAAAGTTTCTATGAAGAGGGAAAAGACTGAATAGCCAACACAATAATGAAGGAAAAGTACAAGATGTAGGACTGCTGCTACTTGACTTTAAGACTTACTATAAAGCTACAGTTACCAAGACAGTTCCTTATTACAGTAATCAAGATATTGGTAAAAGAAAAGACAAATAGATTATTGAAACAGAATAGAGAGTCCACCATAAATACAGTCAAGTAATATTTGACAAAGAAGCACAGGCAATGCAATGGAGCAAAGTTAGTCTCTCCTAAAAATGGTGCTGAAATCAGTGGACTACTATATGCCAAAAAAAGAAAGAATCTAGACACAGACCTTACATCTCTCACAAAAAATTAAAAATTAACTCAAAATGGATCACAGACCTAAATGTAAAGTGCAAAACTATAAAACTTCTAGAAGATAATAAAAGGAGAAAATCTACATGGCTTTGGTTATGGTGGTGCCTTTTTAGGTACACTATCAAAGACACAATCCATGAAAGAAATAATTGATAAGCTGGATTTCATTAAAAATTTAAAACTTCTGCTTTGTGAAAGGCAATCAAGGGATTTAGAAGATAAGTAACAGGTTCAGAGAAAATATCTGCAAAGGACACATCTGATAAACACTGATATCCAAAATATACAAAGACACTTAAAACTCAACAATAAGAACACCCACTACTCAGTTTTTAAATGGGCCAAACTCCTTAACAGATACTTCATCAAAAAAGATATACAGGTAGTAAATAAGCCTATGAAAAGATGCTCCACACATCATATGTCATCAGGGAAATACAAATTAAAACAATCATGAAGTACCACTACACACCTTTTGGAATAGCCAAAATCCAAAATACCGACTACAAAAAAATGCTGGTGAGAATGTGGGAGCATAAGTCATACACTGCTGGTGTGAATGCAAAATGGTACAGCCACTGTATCCATTGGTGGTTCCTTATAAAAATAAACATACTCTTGGAGTTCCTGTCACAGCTCAGTGGTTAACAAATCCGACTAGGAACCATGAGGTTGCGGGTTTGATCCCTGGCCTTGCTCAGTGGGTTAAGGATCTAGCATTGCCATGAGCTGTGGTGTAGGTGGCAGAGCAGCTCGGATCTGGCGTTGCTGTGGCTGTAGCGTAGGCCAACAGCTACAGCTCCGATTAGACCCCTAGCCTGGGAACTTCCATATGCCACAGGTGCGGCCCTAGAAAAGACAACAACAACAAAAAACTAAACATACTCTTATAGGACCCAGCAATCATGTTCTTTGTGATTTGCCCAAAGGACCTGAAAACTTATGTCCACAGAAAAACCTGCACGTGGCTGTTTATAGTAGCTTTATTCATAATTGAGAAAACTTGTAAGCAACCAAGATGTCCTTCAGTAGGTGAATGGATAAACTGTAGTACATCCGGATAATACAATATTATACAGCACTAAAAAGACATGAACTGTCAAGCCAAGAAAAGACATGAAGGAACCCTAAATGCATATTACTAAGTGAAAGAAGGCAATCTGAAAAGCCTACATACTATATGATTCCAACTATATGACATTCCAGAAAAAGGCAAAACTAGGAGACTAAAAAGATCAGTGGTTGACAGGGGTTGCAGAGAGGGAGAGATGAATAGGCAGAGCACAGAGAATTTTTAGGGCAGTGAACCTATTCTGTATGATACTAAAGTGCTATAATGATAGATACATGTCATTACACATTTGTCCAAACCTATAGAATATACATAAGCAACAGTGAACCCTAAGGTAAACTGCAGACTTAGGTGATTATGATGCCTAAGTTCAGCCTTGATAAAAAAAAAAAAAGTACCATTCTGGTGAGTTATATTATAGGGGAGGCTATGCATGGATATGTGGGAAATAGAAGTTATGTGGGAAATCACTGCACCTCCCTCTCAATTGTGTTGTAAACCTAAAATTTCTCTAAAAAGATTCTGTCTTAAAAAAATCAATCACACTCAAAACTGAGGGGGTGTGGTCTTGAAGACTGTGCACATGCTCAAGACTCCCCTTTCAGGCTTGACCAGAAAGAGAACCTACTAACTATTGGCCCCTGCCTGAATTCAGGGCAAGATAATAAATTCACTGAACTATGAAGATAGTCTCTAAAACAAACAAACATACAACAGGGAAGGGTGAAAATCCAACTGGCTAAGTGGACTTAATATAACCTTTGACCAAGGGTTTATGTATCCAAATGCAGGGGTGAATCCCAGAAAGATATATAAGAAAAACTCAGCAGGGACATACTGCGAGATAAATAGACTTTGCAGAATTAGTTCAGTCCAGTTACCAAATAGATGAACAAACAAACAATAAAAAGAACAATGAGTTCCAAAAAGAGGGGAAATTGGAATCCAGACTTGCTACAATATATTATCCAAAATGCCTAGTTTTCAACCAAATATTATATGGCATGCAATAAAACAGTAAAATGTGACTCATATAGAGGAAAAGGAGCAGGCAATAGAAACTGCTTTGAGAGGTCCCACACATTACACATACTAGAAAAATATTTCAGAGCAACTATCAGAAATATGTTCAAAAAATTTAGGAAATATGGAGTTCCTGTCGTGGCTCAGTGGTTAACAAATCCAACAAGGAACCATGAGGTTGCGGGTTCGATCCCTGGCCTCGCTCAGTGGGTTAATGATCCGGGGTTGCCATGAGCTGTGGTATAGGTTTCAGACGCGGCTCGGATCCGGCGTTGCTGTGGCCCTAGCGTAGGCCGGTGGCTACAGCTCTGATTAGACCCCTAGCCCGTGAATCTCCACATGTCACAAGTGCAGCCCTAGAAAAAGACAAAAAAAATTTCTTTTAGGAAATAATGATTAAAGAATTAAAGGAAGGTATGATAACAATGATTCATCAAATAGAGAATAGTAACATATCAATTAAATGATAGAAATCTGAGCAGTGCTGGGGGCAAAAACCAAAAAAAAAAAAAAAAGAAAGAAATCTTACTTTTTTTTGGTCTTTGTAGGGTAGGGCTACACCCGAAGCATATGGAAGATCCCAGGGTAGGGGTTGAATTGGACCTGTAGTGGCCAGTCTGCACCACAGCCACAGCAACTCGGGATCCAAGCTGCATCTGTGACCTATACCACAGCTCATGGCAATGCCGGGTCCTTAACTCACTGAGTGAGGCCAGGGATTGAACCCGAGTCCTCATGGATACTAGCTGGGTTCATTACTGCTGAGCCATGATGGGAACTCCAGAAATCATTTTAAAAGGTGGAAATTCTCAAGTGGAAATCCTCAAGTTATTGTCTTGCATCAGACAATAACTGAAATGAAAAATTTACTAGAAGAGGCTCAAAGTAGAACTGGGCATGCAAAAAGAGAATAAATAAACTTGAAGATAGATTGAAAGTCATTATACAAATCTAAGGCATAAACAAAAACAGAGTGAGGGAAAAAGAACAGTGCCTCAGAGAAATGTGGGGCATCATTAAACACATTGGCATGTATAATCAGAGTACAAGAAGAAAAGAAGTGAGAGAAATGGATAGAAAACATATTCTAAGAAATAATGGTTGAAAATGTCCCAAAGTTGATGAAAAACAATAATATACATATCAAGAAGCATAATAGGCTCCATGTAGGATGATACAAAAAAAAATCCATACCCAGACACATTACGGCCAAATTATTAAAAGTCAAAGAGAAAATACCAAAAGCAGTTAAGAAACAGATCTGGATCAAGATGGCAGAGGAGGAGTTCCCACAGTGGCTCAGTGGTTAACAAACCCAACTAGTATCCATGACTAGTTGGTCTGATCCCTCGCCTTGCTCAGTGGGTTGAGGATCCGGAGTTGCCCTGAGCTGTGATATAGGTCACAGACGCATCTCAGATCCTGCATTGCTATGGCTGTGGTGTAGGCTAGCAGCTACAGCTCCAACTGGACCCGTAGCCTGGGAACTTCCACATGCCACAGGTGCAGCCCTAAAAAGACAAAAGACAAAAAAAAATTAGGATGGTGGAGGAGTAGAATATGGAGGTCACCTTCTCCCAAAAACATTTCAAAAAAAAAAAAAAAAAAACCTCTGGGAGTTCCCACTGCGGCACAGCAGGTCATGGATCCGGCATTGTCTCTGTCGCAGTGCGGGTTCAATCTCTGGCCTAGCACAGTGGGTTGAGGATCTGGCGTTGCCACAGCTGTGGCATAGGTGGCAGTTGTGGCTCAGATTCAATCCCTGGCTCAGAAACTTCCATACTCGGATAAAGGAAAAAAAAACATACACATTAAACGATTCTAACAGAACATCTACTGAATGCTGGCAGAAGACCTCAGAATTCAAAAAAAAAAGGCAAGAAAACCTCCACATAACTGTGTAGAACAAAAGGGGGAAAAATAAAAGCAGTTAAGAGAAAAATGTTTTATCACATAAAAGGGAGTAACAGTAAGATTAACAGCTGACTCATCAGAAACAATACCACAAGGCAAGGATGACATGTTCAAAATGCTTAAAGAGGAAAAAACTGTCAACTAAGAAGCCTTTATTTAGGAAACTATTTTTCAAAGTGAAGATTAAATAAATACATTCCCAGGCAAACAAAAACTAAGAATTTCTTTCTAGCGAATCCGCCTTATAAGAAATACAAAAGGACAGTCTCCAGGCTGAAAGCAAGTGGCATCAGACAACAATTTAAATCCATATTTAAAAAAGACTGTTGGAAGTTCCCTTGTGACAGCAAGTTAAGGATCTGGCATTGCTGCAGCTATGGTGCAGGCTGCAACTGCAGTGTGGGTTTGATTCCTGGCCCAGAAATTTCCATATGCTGTGGGTGTGGCCAAAAAAAATGTTAGTAATCTGGTAGATAAGTATAAAAGACAGTATGATTACATACTTCTTTTCCTTCCCTTTCTTATTTAAAAAGCACCTACATAAATGTCTACCAAATTTTATCGTTTGGGTATTATATATGTAATATATTTGACAATAACAACATAAAGAAGCAGGTTGGAATGAAGTTATAATTAGATTAAGGAAATGACACCAGATTCAAATCTACAGGAATAAATGAAGGAAATAAAAAATGACAAGAAGGTTAATACATTTAAAAATTCTATAAATACAGAGTTCTCTCATGGAGCAGCAGATTAAGGATTTGGCATTGTCACTACAGAGACTCAGGTTGCTGCTATGGCACAAACTTGATGCCTGGCCCGGGGAACTTCCACATGCCATGGGTGTGATCAAATAATAAATTAAAATTCTATAAGAATATTCATGGTCTCCTTTTTTCTCTAATCTTCTTTAAAATACGTAAGATTAGGAGTTCCCATCATGATACAGCGAAAATGAATCCGACTAGGAACCATGAGGTTGCGGGTTTGATCCCTGGCCTCACTCAGTGGGTTAAGGATTTGGCGTTGCCATGAACTGTTGTGTAGGTTTCAGACGCGGCTCGGATCCCGCATTGACATGGCCCTGGCGTAGGCCGGTGGCTACAGTTCCGACTCGACCCCTAGCCTGGGACCCTCCATATGCTGCTGGTGCAGCCCTAAAAAGACAAAAAGACAAAAAAAAATCCATAAGATTATATAAAGCAATAATTATAACCAAATTTTGAAAATAGTGATGATGGCTGCAACACAGTGAATGTAATTAATGCATTTTAATGATTTATACACTTAAAATGACTAAAATAGCAAATTTTATGATATATATATATACTACCAAAATAAAAATAAATTCATTAGTTTTCAAAAAATATCCACTTCTAAGACAAAAGGAGGTAGTAAAGGGAAAAAAGGGGAAAGTAGTCATTAGACATAGAAAACGAAAACCAAAATGTCAAGTATAAATCCAAAAATGATATTAACATTAAATATAAATGGATTAAACAATATAATCAAATGGCAGGGATTTTCAGACTAAATTAAAGAACAAGATCCAACTATATGATGTTGACAAGAGACACACTTTAGATACAGAGAAACAAAGAGGATGAAAGTAAATAACAAGCGTAAGAGTGCTAGCACTAGAGTGGCTATATAATATCCAATAAAATAGACTTCAAACAAAAAAAATGTTACCAGAGATGAAAGATATTTTATAATGATAAAAGGGCTAATCCATCAGAAAGATATAATAAGTATAAACATATATGGACCTAACAAGAGAGCCCCAAAATACATGAAGCAAAAGTTGACAAAATAGAATGGAGAGGTACATAATTCAAAAAGGACAGTTGGGGACTTCAATAATGGATAGTACAACTAGGCAGAGCATCAAAAAGGATACAGAAGACTTGAACAGCACTATAAACCTACTAACCTAACAGACATCTACATCACACTCCACCCAGTAGTAGCAACAGACTACATACTCTTCTCAAATAAACACATTCTCTAGAATGGACCACATTCTAGGCCTTAAGAAGTTCCAGCTGACTTAACAGGACTGAAATCATAGAAAGTATGTTCTCTACCTACATGGAATTAAATCAGAAATCAAGAATAAAAAAAATATGTGGAAATTAAACAACACACTCCAAATAACCAACAGGTCAAAGAATAAATCACAAGGGAAATTAGAAACGACCTTGAACTGAATGAAAAGGAAAAGAAAACATGCCAAAAATTATGGTAATAGTTAGGGGAAATTTTATAACTATAAACAACAATATTAAAAAAGATCTCATGGAGTTCCCATTGTGGCTAAGTGGTTAACGAACCCAACTAGTATCCATGAGGATACAGGTTCGATCCCTGGCCCTGCTCATTGGGTCAGGGATCCTGCATTGCTGCGAGCTGTGGTGTAGGTTGCAGATGCAGCTTGGATCCTGCATTGCTGTGGTTGTGGTGTAGGCCAGCAGCTATAGCTCCGATTCAACCCCTAGCCTGGGAACCTCCATATGCCGCAGGTGTGGCCCTAAAAAGATAAAAAAGATTTCAGGAGTTCCCTGTTGGCCTAGTGTTTAAGGATTCAGTGTTGTCACTGCTGTGGCTCAGGTTCAATCCCTGGACTGGGAAATTCTGTATGCTCATGGGCGCAGTCAAAACAATAAAAAATAAAAACAGGAGTTCTCGTTGTGACTCAGTGGAAACGAATCTGACTAGCATCCATGAGGATGCAGGTTCAATCCCGGGCCTTGCTCAGTGGGTTAAGGATCCGGCATTACTGTGGCTGTGGTGTAGGCCAGTAGGTACAGCTCCAATTCAACCCCTAGCTTGGGAACATCCATATACCACCAGTGTAGCCCTAAAAAGACAAAAAATAAATAAGTAAATTTTTAAAATAAAAAAATTTCTCAGGGAAAAAATGACAGCAAACTAAGCCTAAAGCAAACAGAGGGGAAAAGTCATGAAGATTATAATGGAAATAAATGAAACAGATGATTTAAAAAACAATAGATTTGGAGTGGACAGGCAATGAGATCCTGCTGTATAGCACAGGGAACTATATATCTAACCCTTGTGATGGAACATGATGGAGGATAATGTGAGAAAAAGAACGTGTGTGTGTGTGTATATGACTGAGTCACTTTGCTATATAGCAGAAATTGACAGAATATTGTAAATCAATCATAATAAATTTTTTAATTATAAAAAACAATAGAGAAAATCAAGAAAATCAAAAATTGGTGTTTTGATAAGATCCAACAAGTTAACAAACTTTAGCTATACTGACCAAGAAAAGAATAGAGAGGACTCAAATTACTAAAATCAGTAATCAAAGAGAGGAAACACTACTACTACCTTTGGAGAAAGACTTCCTAAAAGACTAGAGATCCGGTATCTCAGCCATGTGCCCTTGCATCAATCTCTTAATCTCTCTAAATTTCCATTTCCTTAACTGTACAAGATGAAGCTGATCTATAACAGTCATTTATTTGGCTTTATAGGGCTGTACCTCTGGCATATGGAGGTTCCCAGGATAAGGGCTGAATCAGAGCTATAGCTGCTGGCCTACACCACAGCCACAGCAACACGGGATCCGAGCTGCATCTGCGACCTGCACCACAGCTTGTGGCCATGCCAGATCCCCGACCCACTGAACAAGGCCAGGAATCGAACCCACATCCTCATGGATACTAGTCAGGTTCGTTACTGCTGAGCCACGATGGGAACTGAAATATAACAGTCATTTTTAAACTATAAGCAGATGAATCATTTTTTTCAAACAAAATCTTACAAGGACATACTACATAGGAAATTGATTAAAGCCTAACTTCCGTGAAGCAAGATTGGGATCATAGAGAAGTGTGAATAAGGCTCCTCCTTCTCTTAAAGGAGATTCTGAAGCTCTTCTAGCAGAATCCAAGGGTACCACAGAACACGGTTTCTTAATTACTGAACTAGATGATCTGTAAGCCTTCTTACAGCTATAAAGTGTTATCTGTAGTAAGTTAATCTTTTTTTTTTATGCTTTTTAGGGCTGCACCTGCAGCATATGGAAGTTCCCAGGCTCGGGGCTGAATCAGAACTGCAGCTGCCAGCCATAGTCACACCAACACAGGATCCAAGCTGGGTCTGCAACCTACACCACAGCTCATGACAACGACAGATCCTTAACCCACTGAGCAGGGCCAGGGATGGAACCCACATCCTCATGGATACTAGTCATGTTTGTTTCCACTGAGTCATGATGGGAACTCTGTGAGTTATCTTCTTATCAAGAAGATGTGGTACATATATACGATGGAATACTACTCAGCCATAAAAAAGAACAAAATAATGCCATTTGCAGCAACATGGATGCACTAGAGATTATCATACCAAGTGAAGTCAGAAAGAGAAAAAAACCATATGATATCACTTATCTGTGGAATCTAAAGCAGGGCACAAATGAACCTATCTACACAGCAGAAAGAAACTCATGGACATAGAGAACAGACTTGTGGTTACTGGGGGGAGAAGTGGGATTTATGGGGAGTTTAGAGTTGGTAGATGCAAACTATTACATTAGAATGGATAAGAAATGAGGTCCTACCATATAGCACAGGGAACTATATTCAGTCTCTTGGGATAAACCACAATGGAAGATAATATGAGAAAAAGAATGTATATATGTATGACTAGATCACTATGCTGTACAGCAGCAATCAATGCAATATCATAAATCACGTATACCCTAATAAAAATAAATTTGTTTTTAAAAAATTTAAAAATTAAAAAATAAAAACAAGCGATGGAGAGGGTATGGAGAAAAGGGAATACTCCTACACTGTTGGTAGGAATGTAAACTGATACAGCCACTATGGAAAACCATATGGAAGTTCCTCAAAAAACTAAAAATAGAGTTGTTGGAGTTCCCTGGCAGCTCAACAGATTATTAAAGATCCGGCATTGTCACTGCTATGGCAAGTGTTCGATCCATGGCCCAGGAACGTCTGCATGCCAAGGGCACGGCCAAATAAATAAATAAATATAGAGTTATCATATGATCCAGCAATCCCACTCCTGGGCATATATCCATACAAAATTATAATTAAAAAAGATACATGCACCCCTATGTTCATAGCAGCACTATTTACAACAGTCAGGACATGGAAACAACCTAAATGCCAAGGGGGGTGGTGATGAGGAGGGATGGATTGGGAGTTTGGGGTTAACAGACGCAAACTATTATATATAGAATGGATAAACAACAAGGTCCTATTGTCCAGCACAAGGAACTATATTCAATATCCTATGATAAACCATAATGGAAAATAATATGAAGAAGAAATGTGTTGGGAGTTCCTATTGTAGTGGTGCAGAAACAATGATACGTTTTCCTTGTCATTTGACATATTAAAAGAGCTTTTTAAAAACTATAGTTTTTAATGACATGCATTTGGAGGATTTAAGGAGCTGAGTTTTTTCAAAATGGAGTTTAAATAAATAAGGTTAATGAAATGAAACCAAGCTAAAGACTATACATAGGGAAATTCCTAGTTGGTGATCTCTTGTTGTATTAGAGATAGTGAGATAAAGTGGAAAAAAACTAAAATGTTAATATTGAGCATTTATGAGTGTGGGATTACAGGGGACTTTTTATTTTCCATATTACATATGTTCGTGATATTTAAATTTTTATAATTAGCACATATAACTTATTTCATCAGTAAAAAAGTTTTAAACATTACTTTTACTATATCCATGGGTATTACCCATTCATTTTGATTCTTTTCCCTAAATTTAATTTGCCATAATTAGAAAATAGATTTTACAGCAAAAGTGGAAAAGTGAGCCTCCCCCAGTGCTTATTAGCCAGTAGCTCCAAGGAACACAGTAGAATGATTAGAAAGAACTACTAAAAATCAAGGAAAAATCATCCATGATTAAGAATATGACTAAAGTTTTGGGATTAGATCATTTTCCTTTCGGGGTGGGGGGGAATCTGTAGTCTTTGTAGTAAATTAATACAACTCCAAAGCCTCTTTGTTTGGTATATAGTGCTACTTGTAGAATACTAATTAGTTACATTGCAATTTCTGAACACCTTTTCTAAAAAGACAAGTTCAGCAAAATATATATCCAAATTATTAGAAAGGACTTTTTTTTTTTTTTTTTTGTCTTTTTGCTATTTCTTTGGGCCGCTCCCACGGCATATGGAGGTTCCCAGGCTAGGGGTCTAATCAGAGCTGTAGCCACCAGCCTATGCCAGAGCCACAGCAACGTGGGATCCGAGCCGCGTTTGCAACCTACACCACAGCTCACAGCAACGCCAGATCGTTAACCCACTGAGTAAGGACAGGGACCGAGCCCGCAACCTCATGGTACCTAGTCGGATTCGTTAACCACTGCGCCACGACAGGAACTCCAGAAAGGACTTTAAAATATCAAACACTAAACTGAAATTCCACCAAGGCAACTGAGAGGCCACTAACAAATCCCCTATAGTGCAGAAGAAAGTTCTATGTCAGCAGTCTCTTCCCACCTACTTATTCTTGTCTCTGCCAGCAGCATACAGAAGCACTCAATATAGTAAGAATTACAAAAAGGGAGAAAAAGAAAAATTGTACTTTATTAAACAAAAACCCATATTTCCAACACTCATTTCAAAGATCTGAAAACCTGGAGTTCCCATCCTGGTGCGGCGGAAATGAATCCGACTAGGAACCATGAGGTTGCACGTTCAATCCCCGGCCTCGCTCAGTGGGTTAAGGATGTGGTGTTGCTGTGAGCTGCAGTGTAGTCACAGACATGGCTTGGATCTCGCGTTGCTGTGGCTTTGGTATAGGCTGGCAGCTGTAGCTCCAATCCAACCCTAGTGTGGGAACCTCCATATGTTATGGGTGCGACCCTAAAAAGCAAAAACAAACAGATGAAAAAAACAGAGATCTGAAAACTTATATTCTATGCAGTCCTAACTGAATTTGTCAGTTGAATACAATGATACAGGTACCTTGATACCCACAGTAAATTAAAATGAAGGATTCCCAATTTCAATCATATTTACAACAGCCTTTCTTAATCTGTGACATCTCTAATAAGGAGACATAACCCAAAAGGTGTGGCAGAAAACAAGGAAAGCAGCAGCTGTTTATGAACTTTTCTTAGCAAAAGAAAAGTTAGGGGGGAGATAAAAACTGAGAAAGGTCCTAAACTGAGATCTGTTAACAAGAACTGAGAGAAAGAAAAGAGCTTCATAAATAATACCCGCTACCACCCTTTATGTTCTAGGCTTCTACTTCAACAAAATTCCAATATACTACAGCAATTTTGATATCGTTTGGGTTAAAATGAGGGGTTTTCCTTTTAGGCTGAATGGGTACTTTCAAATTGACTCTCTCAAAAGGGTTACAACTGTAGAAAATATATTCACTTTCCATGGCCTCCTCCTGGTATAAAATTTATAGAGAAAGATGCTTAATTAGCAGCTATTCATTCCTGCTTGTATCATCAACTGCTCCCAATGGTGTTCTCAACATATGGATAATCAAAGCACAAAGAAAAACTGTCCCAGAGCTTGGCAGTATAAGATAGAAGATATGGATGTTTGTCTTTATAATATTTTTACCTGGGAAGTCAAAGTAATCTGCATTTGATTTCATTGTGGTAAATTTCATTTTAAAGTTTTACTTATTAGAATATACTTGATTTATAATGTTTCTTCAATTTCTGTTGTACAGCAAAGTGACTCCGTCATACATAGTTCCCTGTGCTATACTCACTGTGGTAAATTTTAGAATAAACTAGTGAAGTAGCCACACTAATGTTCATTTGCAGTAAATAGCAAACACATCACCTAGCAATACCATCAGCTACTACCATTTATTGAGCAGTTTCTATTTCCCAAGCATGTAACTAAACAATCTACAATACAAAATGAGCCAGAAAGACAAAGACAAATACCATATGATATCACTTATAACTGGAATCTAATATCCAGCACAAATGAACATCTCCTCAGAAAAGAAAATCATAGACTTGGAGAAAAGACTTGTGGATGCCTGATGGGAGGGGGAGGGAGTGGGAGGGATCGGGAGCTTGGGCTTATCAGACACAACTTAGAATAGATTTACAAAGAGATCTTGCTGAATAGCATTGAGAACTATGTCCAGACACTCATGCTGCAACAGAACAAAGGGTGGGGGAAAAAATGTAATTGTAATGTATACATGTAAGGATAACTTGATCCCCTTGCTGTACAGTGGGAAAATAAAAATAAATAAATAAATAAATAAATTTTACAAGCTGATTTGCACTAGAAAAAAAAAACAATCTACAATACATGCATCATTGCATTTAAACTCTACAATAATTCTAAAAGTAGGTATCACAAGATTGATAATTATTTTTACCTCTTTTTAAGCACATTAAAATATAATCTTTTTCAAGGAATTTGACAATACTTCACCAAGTTAATTTTATCTCCCCAAAAGATGTTGGAAAATAATCTGGCAGGAAGATTAAAACAAAGTATAATTAGGCTAGAATTCAAATCCTCCCTGTTTTCCTTAATCTCATCTTCGTAACAAAAATTCAAGTCTGTCTTTTTCCCATTTTATGTTCTTGCCTCCTTTGTCAAAGATTAGAATTGCTGGGAAACCTAGACAGCTGCATGCAAATCAATGAAACTAGAACACACCCTCATTCCATGCACAAAAATAAACTCAAAATGGCTGAAAGACTTAAATATAAGACAAGACACCATCAAACTCCCGGAAGAGAACATAGGCAAAACATTCTCTGACATCAACCTTACAAATGTTTTCTCAGGTCAGTCTCCCAAAGCAACAAAAATAAGAGCAAAACTAAACCAATGGGACCTAATCAAACTGACAAGCTTTTGCACAGCAAAGGAAACCAAAAAGAAAACAAAAAGACAACTTACAGAATGGGAGAAAATAGTTTCAAACAAATGCAACAGACAAGGGCTTAATCTCTAAAATACACAAGCAACGTATACAACTCAATAGCAAAAAAACCGACAACCCAATGGAAAAATGGGCAAAAGACCTGAATAGACATTTCTCCAAGGAAGATATACAGATGGCCAACAAGCACATGACAAAATGCTCAACATCCCTGATTATTAGAGAAATGCAAATCAAAACTACCACGAGATACCACCTCACACCAATCAGAACAGCCATCATTAATAAGTCCACAAATAACAAGTGCTGGAGGAGGCCTGGAGAAAAGGGAACCCTCCTGCACTGCTGGTGGGAATCTAAGCTGGTACAACCACTATGGA
This sequence comes from Sus scrofa, assembly GCF_054392235.1. Lineage (NCBI taxonomy): Eukaryota > Metazoa > Chordata > Mammalia > Artiodactyla > Suidae > Sus > Sus scrofa. The sequence goes on from NC_139401.1 coordinate 66,835,248, forward strand.
GAACAGAATGGAGGTACCTTAGAAAACCATACATAGAACTACCATATGACCCAGCAATCCCACTCTTGGGCACATATCCAGACAAAACTTTCCTTAAAAGAGACACATGTACCCACATGTTCACTGCAGCACTATTCACAAGAGCCAAGACATGGAAACAACCCAAATGTCCATCGACAGATGATTGGATTGGGAAGATGTGGTATATATGTACACAATGGACTACTACTCGGCCATAAAAAAGAATGACATTATGCCATTATAGCAACATGGATGGAACTAGAGGCTCTCACACTGAGTGAAGTAAGTCAGGAAGAGAAAGACAGACACCATATGACATCACTTATCTCTGGTATCTAATATATGACACAAAGGAACCTTTCCACAGAAAAGCATGGATGTGGAGAATAGACTTGTGGCTGACCGGGGGGGGGGGGGGGGGGGGGGGGGGGGAGTGAGATGGATTGGGAGCTTGAGGTTAACGGATGCAAACTATTGCTTTTGGAATGGATTAACAATGAGATCCTGTTGTGTAGCACTGAGAACTATGTCTAATAACTTATGATTATGATAATGGGAGAAAAAAGCATGTATACATGTATGTGTAACTGGGTCCCCATGCTGTACAGTGGAAAAAAAATTGTGTTGGGGAAATAACAATTAAAAAAAAAAGAATGCCAGAATCAAAAAACAAAAAAAAAAAAAAAGGAGTTCCCATCATGGCTCAGTGGTAACAAACCCGACTGGGATCTATGAGGATGAGGGTTCAATTCCTGGCCTTGCTCAGTAGGTTAAGGATCCAGCATTGCCGTGAGCTATGGTGTAGGTCACAGACATGGCTCAGATCCTGCATTGCTGTGGCTGTGGTATAGGTCCAGCAGCTGTAGCTCCAATTCAACCCCTAACCTGGGAACCTCCATATGCCGTGGGTGCGGCACTAAAACCAAAAAAAAAAGAATACAAAAGTCAAAATATAGTGGTGCTCAGAGTTCTCTTGTGGCACAAGTGGGTTAATGATCTGGCATTGTCACTGCTGTAGCTTGGGTCACTGCTGTGGCATGGGTTCGATCCCTAACCCAGGAATTTCCATATGCCACTGGCATGGCCAAAAAAATTTTTTTTTAAATATAGCAGTGCTCTATAAATTTGTTACCATATAGATTTTGATAAAAATATGACTTTGGGTCAAATTATATTCCTATACTAAGCCTTATAGTAAGTACTTAATATATACTTATTTGACTGATATGAAAATACCAAAATTCATTTAAGACTAGTAATTTTAGTTAATCCTACTACTATTTACCCACCTGGGTATGGCACACAACAGTATGTACCAAAGCAAAAAAAAAAAAAAATTTCCATATTGTTGATGGAAATACAAAGGAGGAATGGAGGGAGAACATGCTCTTACATTATATTAAGAGTAAAATACATTTTTCTATCAACAAGAATAATAAACAATACCTGATAAAGCAGTAAATAAATTTAGCATGTTGGCTTTTGAAGTCTTAAAATGTTTAAAATGCCAAAGAACCCTACAGTAAGTATTAAATGAACTCTATGATAATAATCCTGAATTTACACTCATTATTTTTGTTTACATTACCTAAGCCAGAAAGAACTTTCTTCATATTTATTATTCTTGTAGGTTTCTATTCCAAAGTTGTAACAGAGACTGTGAAGATATTCAGTCTGCAATATAAAAAAAAAAAAAAAGATAGGTCAGATTCATGATTACCTTAATATTAAAAAAATCTATCATTTCAGAGTCTTTAAGAAATAGTTAAAGGGTTCTGTACATCAAAATAACCCACTCATCTTTATCAAAACCTCTCAATTTATATAAAGAGGAGCTACAAAATATTCAGGGTGTGGCATTAGTTATGTATGTAAAAGTAATACAGTACATTAGAACAGAACTTGAAAGCTCCTTTGTAACAGGAAATGGGAAACCTAATCATTGACCAGGAAAAAGAATGGGCTAAAATGCCTCTGTATGTTGCCAGATTCAGTAAAAGGCATTAGAAACCAGAGTAGGAGTTCCCGTCGTGGCGCAGGGGTTAACGAATCCGACTAGGTACCATGAGGTTGCGGGTTCGGTCCCTGACCTTGCTCAGTGGGTTAACGATCCGGCATTGCCGTGAGCTGTGGTGTAGGTTGCAGACGTGGCTCGGATCCCGCGTTGCTGTGGCTCTGGTGTAGGCCGGTGGCTACAGCTCCGATTAGACCCCTAGCCTGGGAACCTCCATATGCCGTGGGAGCGGCCCAAAGAAATAGCAAAAAAAAGACAAAAAAAAAAAAAAAAGAAACCAGAGTATATTCAAAGAAAACAAAATCACCACTAAAGGGAGGACAAAATATGAATGAATTTTTTCAAACTTAATACAACTTAAAAAAATTCTGAAATTCTGAAATGTGTCCAAAGCACTATCTAATCATAAGACTTATTTAGAAATAATTATTTTAATGGATCTCTTAATAACAACAAAATTTTTCTATACATAAATTACCACTGAGGTAAAAATAGGAACAAGTAGTATGTGAATGGCGTCATAGGAAAATAATCTTATGGGTTAATCGGCATCTCAGTTCCTCTATCAACACCGTATCTTACAGAATTTTCATCTATCAAATACTGGGAAGTGGCAGAGGAGAAAAAAATTTATTCTAATTATTTACCCAAATATCCCTTCAGTATTTACAGAAACCATCTACCCAGAATCTGATTATACCCATATAAAGGAGTCCTTTATAAGTTCTACCTGAGTAAGACTACAGAAGCTGATCCTCAATTAAGAACCCAAGATCTGAGGCAAGTTATTCATAAGAAATGTGTAAAGACCTGTCTTGCTTCAAAAAAGTTTCCCTTTGAATTACAGTACAGTACATTCAAAAAGTAGAAGTTCAATATGCATGCCTGAGCACATCAGACCTACCGTATATTTAAATCTAAAATAAAGAATAGTCTTGGTAATGTGGGTCTGGCAAGAATCCAAAAGTATTTAAATGCATTCTTGACATTTCAGCAGAAAAAGCTTAACTCATTACATGCCCCAGATCCCAGAGGTTCACACAGAGCCACACCAATTATGTAGCTATACAGGAATAATGCAGCTTACACCCACTTGCTACCTAGAGGCTTGCAATTAATTTATAAAGAGAAAAATGGAAAATAAAACTTTTGGTGAACATTTAAATGTACTGAGTCTTTATTTAATTCCCTCATTGTTTCTGCCCTCACAATCCCTTCCAGTGTACTTAGATTAAATGCTACTTCCTAGGGGAGAAAATAATACAAAATAACAATGAACTTATAAGAACAAAGCTACAAAATACTAAAATATCTTTCAAGAGACCTGCAGCATATTTTCAATGTAATGACAGAAAGAAAAAAAAAAAACTTTTAACTACCAGTACTGCCCCATTCACTCATTCATTCATACACTCAATAGTAAATATTTACTAAGCATGTCCTATCTATTAGGCACTGTTTTAAGCTTTAGAGATAAATCAGTGAACAAAACAGACAAAAATCGCTGTCCTTGTGAAACATTTCTAATGGGATATTAAATATTAAGATTTATACAAATACCTCATTAAAAAACACTTTCCAGGCCTTCCATGGAGTGGTTAACATCTCACTTCGCGAGCAATACACAATGGCAAAAAACAATACAAAGAAGGTAGATCTCTAAGTTCCTTGTATATTGGTCATATAGAAATGGATGTATAGAACCAGGATTCATGGAATCTCTAGAGCCTCCAGCCACTACTATATCTACTGGCCCAGAAATGACAAATCCAACCAAATATCTACTTTACAATGCCAAGATAAGACTACAGATGATTTTTAAAATTCAGTTAGATTGCTGTTAAAATGAGTTTGACTACTAATTTCTGAGTTCAGTATGAGGCTTTTTATTTTTAATTAACTAGATAATTTCTTTTTCTGCATATTACTTTATAAATTATGTTCTTAAAATTCAGAAAAAGCAAACCTATTATTTGTTTAGTCCCAAGTTCCAAGCTATTTCTCTCTGTGATTCTACTGTTTTAAACATTTATAGATTATGTACTTTTACATTTTGTTCAATTATAACAGTGTAGCAATAATTGAATGATAATTGCCTGGCTTTCTTCCTTAATGACTTTAAGACATTTAGCTTCTCTCCTTTACTCAGCTTTCTCTAATCCTAAGATATCTCAGTGATAACAACAGGTCATTATTTCTCCTGGTGATCTAAGATACGATTTTCCAAACACTTTATTTCTCTGCCTCTAAACAACACTACAGCATTACCTTCTGCTATCATGTCAATGCCTTAAGTTATTCCTAACCAACTTTTGGGATATAGGGAGGATGTCTCAGAAAAAAAAAAAAAGAGCAGTTGGTTATTTAATTCATTCATTCCTTTTAAGTGAATAACACTATAGTTTGCTCCTTTCCAACTTTTATCTCATCATTTCCTCTCATTACAAGATTTCTTGCCCTAGATTTTCACATTTTGCCTAAACGTTAAGCTCATCAAAAGCACACTAATTTCACTGAGCTTTAGAATTAAAATCATGAGTTTCCTAATAGTATATAGTTCTATCAACCTTCCAAATAAAATACAAACTCTTAACTTAGAGGTTCTTTACTGGAAGCTCCATCCCAACAAAGGCATAGTTAATAATTACTCTTCTGTTACATATCCTTGATCCTTCAATTCAATTATTTCCCCTCTCTCTAGGTTTTCTTTTCCCTTTATTAGCTCTAATTCTGTGCAAAAGTTTTCTTCCCCTAAACGCTACCTAAGAGTCTCCTTTCATATCTTACAATATGCAACTCAGAGCCCATTTATTCCACAAAGCATACTAAGGAAAAGTTTCTGTCCTCTAGTAATTTATAATGTGAATATAAATAATCAATAAATTATTTTGGCTCTGGCCAAAATAAGAGACGGTGAAAACATGCAAGTGCAAACAATCCAAGACACTTTACAGATAAAATTATTAGAATTAATAAAAGAGTTCAAAGAATTTGCTGGATATTAAATAAACATTTTAAAGCAAACTCATTCTTATACACCAATGACAAACACCTAAAAATACATATATATCACTTACGATTGCAGTTGACTGTGAAATATCTTTATGCAGAAAATTATAAAACTATGTTGAAATACATTAAAGATGATTATATAAATTAGAATATATCACATTCATGGATAAGAAGTCCAACATCACAAAGATAGTGATGCTCTCCAAATTAACTATAGATCCAATGCCATTTCAATCAAAATTCCAATGGTTTTTTACCATACTTGACAAGCTGACTCTATAAGGAATATGGAAAAATAAAAGACCTAGAACAGCTAAAACAATGTTGAAGAAGAACAAAGTAAAAGGACTCATGCTATCAAGATTATACTGAGTTGAATAATGCTCTCCTTACAAAATTTATGGCTACCTGGAACCAGCAAACATTACCTCAATTGATAATAGGATCTTTGCAGTGTATTCAAGATGAAATAATACTGAATTAGGGTGTGTCCTAAATCCAATATAACCAGTGTCCTTATAAGCACAGCACTCAACAATAATATAGATAAAATGTAATTCTAAAAATGTCCCTCTAGCCTTTTGGAAGGTGAGAAAAAGGAAACAATTACCAAAAAGCAGAGAAAACAAACAAAAAACATTTGCTAGATTATACGGTAGTTCTATTCTTTAATTTTTTCAGGAATTGTCATACTGTTTCCCACAGTATGTGCATCATTTTACATCCTCGGTAACGTGCACAATGGTTGCAATCTCTCCACGTCTTCATTGACATCTGCTATTTTCTTTTGTTTTTGTTTTGTTTTGTTTGGATAGTGGCTGCCCTAACAAGTATAAAGCAATATCTCATTGTGATTTTAATTTCCTTTTCCTCAATGATTTGTATTGAGGAAATACCTGCATTGAGGAAATACCTGCATCTTTTAATGTGTTTGTTGGCCATGTGTATATCTTCTTTAGAGAAATGTCTATTCAAGTCCTTTGTCCATTTTAAAATCGGGGTTTTTTTTTTTATTGTTGTGTTGAAGTTCTTTGTATATTCTGGGTATTAACCCCTTATCAAATATATGATTTATAAATATTTTATTCCTCCCAAAGGTTGACTGCCTTTTCACTCTATTGATTGTTTCCTTTGATGTGCAGAAGTTTTAAAGTTTGATGTCACTTCTATTTTTGCTTTTGCTGCCTGTACTTTTGGTGCATATCTAAGAAATCACTGCCAAATCCAATGTAATAGAGTTTTCCCCCTACATTTTATAGTTTTAGGTCTTACATTTAGGCTCTCCATGCTATTTTGAGTTAACTTTTGTGTATGCTATAAGGTATGGCTCCAACTTCATTCTTTTGCATGTCATTAATTTTCCCACTGTCATTTGTTGGAATGACTGCTGCTTCCCCACTGAGTGGCTATGACATCCTTGTTGAAGATCATTTGATCATATAGATAAGGGTTTATTTCTGGGAGCTCTATTCTGTTCTGTATGTCTGTCCTTATGCCAGTACCAAAATGTTTTAACTACTATAGCATTGCAATAAGCTTTGAAATCAGAAAGTATGAGGCCTCACAACTTTATTCTTCATTTTCAAGATTATTTTAGCTATTCAAGGTCTCTTGAGAGTCTGTATGAATTTTAGGATGGTTTTTCTATTTCTGTGACACATGCCATTGGGATTTTGATAGAGATGGCATTGAGTCTGTAGACAGCTTTGAGTAGTATGGATATTTTAACAATATTGTCTTTTAATCCATAAACATGGAGTATCTCTCTATTTATTTGTGTCTGCTTTAATTTCTTGTATCAGTTTTTTTATAGTTTTCAGTGTACAAGTCTTTCATCTCCTTAGGTAAATTTATTCCTCAGTATTTTACACTTTCTGATACTCTTAAATTAAAATAAATTAGAAGTACAAACCCACTAGGATAAGGACAATATAAGAGCAGACCAAGAGTGACATAATTTTGGAAGCTAGAAAAGATACTGATAAATTAGTAATTGACTTAACAGACATGAGAAAACAGAATGATATGCTAGCAGTGGGGAAATCTGAAAAGCAACCCAATTTATATTGCCAAATCCTCCTCCCAAATTCAACAGTTGGCACCTCAGGTACATCTGAAAGGGCTGAAAACAGAAGACTTGGTTGAAAGTCTATTTACGTATTTATTTATTTGGCCACCCCATGGCATATGGAGTTCCTGGGCCAGGGATCAGATCCGAGCCACAGTTGTGACCTATGCCACAGCTGCAGCAACACTGGATCCTTAACCCACTGTGCCAGGCCAGGGATTGAACCTGTGTCCCGGTGCTCCAAAGATGCCACCAATCCCTTTGCACCACAGCTGGGACTCCTGAAAGTCTATTTTAAAAGAAGTTAGACTCTCAAGTCTCCTTTCTCACTCCATCAGACAAGCAACTGTTCTTCTATTACCCTACAACCAACTGCAAGAGGGGGGCAAAACAGAGGATCTCTGAACTTTGGGAGATGAGGCACAATTGAAGGTAGGGGTGCTATATTGAAAAGAGGATGATTAAATTAAAAATTCACATACTGGATATCAAGATCCAGCCTGCTTCCTCCTCCTTGACTCCAGAACCCAGGAGGCATGTATTGAATCACTGGAAGAGCCTCTTATCAGAAACTTGATCAGCTCAAGAGAAAAGATCCAAGGACACTGAAATGAGCAAACCACTCACCGTACAAATCATCTCATCCAAAATATCTTACAGAGAAGACCCAGGAACAGAGCTTCCAATGAGATTTTTAGTGTTTTGTTATTAAATATAAGCATCAAGTGATAATCAAACATTTGATGAAAGCATCTAGTAGAAATTCAGAGACCAAATATACACAAACACGCACATATGCACAGACCAAAAAAAAATCACCTTGGAGAAAACCGGAAATTATACAAAAAAAAATGAGGGAGAGGAATCTGTCAATATCTTCTGAGAGAGAATAAGATACTGCAACCCTGAAATAAGAACAAGATGCTATGAAAACAGAATATTCAGAAAAATAAAAAGCACCCCTGGAAATTAAAAGCATGGTATCAAAATGAAAAGTTTATGAGAACAGTTGGAAAATAAAAATTGAGAAAAATCACATAAATAGTAAAATAAAATGAAAAAGAGATGAAATACAAGTAAGAAAATATAAGAATATTAGGAAACCAATCTAGGAAACCTAACATCTGAAAAATAGGTACTCTAGAAAGAGAAAACAGAGAATAGTAAGTCATCAACAAAATGAGTAACAAAACAGAATTATCGGACTGAAATGGATTTCCAAGTGCTCAGAAAAATGAATGCAAAAAGATACACACCAGGATATATCATCATGAAATTTAAAAACACTGAGATAAGAAGAATATTCATTTCTAATCAAGAGAAAAAATAGTATAGTTGTAAAGAGCAAGGACTTTGAAGCCAACTAAGTTTGAATCCAGTTTCATCACGTTTTGCATATCCATTGGTAAGCTCCTAAAACTCTTTTTAACTCAGTCCTTACCTATAAAATGGAGAAAATAATCATACTCACTTCTTAAGGCTGTCACAAGGTTGTTGTAAAGATTAAATAAATTTATATTTATAAAGCACTGAGAATAATAATGCCTGGTACATAATAATGGTACATAAGTACCATTACTTATCATACAAATTTCCAAAGCAAAAAAAAAATCATGGTTTACACAAAGAATAAAGATTCAAAATAGTGAGTGACATCAGAGGAAATGGCACAGTAGGGAACTCCAAGGGCCTGGCATTTCAAAAAAACACTGATAAAAATAACTTGAAAACTGTCAGGAAAAAAATTGCTGGCACTCTTGAAAACAGTAAAAGATTTACAGCAACCAAGTGAATGCTAAGTCAAGGAAAAGGTGACAGTAGTAAAGTTCTGCAGCATTTTAACTTTAGTCTTGCCCCATCCCATTCACTGGTGCAGTGGCAATCTTGAAGATGGTAGCTTGCATTCCTGCTATGGGTGCCTGGTTGCCAAGGGAACAGAATAGGGACCTTGTTGCCAAGGAACTGGGTTTGTTTGATATGACCTGTCCAGGGGTTCCCAGAAGGACTAATACAAGGGGCTTGACTTTGTTTTTCCTAAAGCAGAACTCTTACAAGGTAGAAAAAATGGCTAAACAGAGGGTGTTCTTCAAAAACACTGAAACAGAAAGGAATAAGCTACTGCTGCTTGGGGCAAAAGATGACAATTGGGGCAAACAATATTCATGTTGAAAGCCTAGGAAGAAAAGCTGCAGAGAGTTACTTTGGAGAATAATGGCTTTGAAAACCTCACACATATAATGAGGTATCTAGAAAGCCATGTGTCCAGGGCAAGACACATGCTGAGAAAACACCTGAGAATATCCCAAGCTTTCACCTCCAGCTTTACATTCCATGAAAGCAGGAAGCAAAGCCTAAAGCAGAGGTATAAACAGCATGACTAAGTGTTAAAGGAATGCCCAACACAGAGTCAATATGCAAAGACAGAGAAACTTTTTTTGTTCCCTCTTCTTTCTTCCTTTTTTTTTTTTTTTTTCTAGCTCCAGGCATTTAAAGAAATCTTTGTCAAACCATTGGCTGACTGCAAGTTAGAGTGAAGGAATCAAAGAACACAGTCTTTAAAAAAGTTTAGAAAAGTTACTAAACAAACAATTACAAGCCACAGCAAGAACAAAAAACTGTGAGTAGTGAGAAAAAGATAATTGCCGAAGTTATTATATTATAATATTGAAAATGTCTACTTTTTAACAACAAAAAAAAGGCATACAAAGAAATAATGTATGGCCCATTCACAGAAAAGAAAGAAAAAAAGAGAAAATGCCCTTAATAAAACACAGACAGTGGACATAAAAGACAAAGACTTTAAATAAACTGGCTTAAACATGGTCAATGGGCCAAAGCAGTTCATGGAAAAAGAATGAAAGGAAAAAAGGATGAAAATGTCTTACCAAATAGAGGATATCAATAAAGAGACAAAAATTACATATATAAGAAAAGAAATTCTGGTGTTCTACAGTGGCACAGTAGGTTAAGGATCTGGTGTCGTCACTGCTGTGGCCCAGGCTGCAGCTGTGACATGGGTTTGATCCTTGGCCCAGGAATTTCTACACATCACAGGAGCAGCCAAAAAGAAAAAACTACCTAGGAGTAAACCTGCCTAAAGAGACAAAAGACCTGTACTCTGAAAACTATAAGCCACTGGTGAAAGAAATCAAAGATGACACAAATAGATGGAAAGACACACCATGCTCGTGGACTGGAAGAGTAATACTATCAAAATGACTATACTACTTAAGGCAATCTACAGATTCAATGCAATCCCTACCAAATTACCAAGGACATTTTTCACAGAAATCAAACAAAATATTTTAAGGTTTGTTTGGAAGCACCAATGACCCAGAACAGCCAAAGATATCCTGCTGAAAAAGAAAAATGGAGCTGGAGGAATCAGGTTCCTGGACTTCAGACTATGCTACAATGCAATAATCATCAAAACCGCATGATACTGGCACAAAGACAGAAATATGGATCAGTGAAACAGGACAGAAAGCCCAGAATTCAACCCACATACCTACAGCCAACTCATCTATGACAAAGGAGGCAAGAATATACAATGGAGAAAGGACAGCTTGTTCAATAAGTGGTGCTGGGAAAACTGGACAGCCACATGGAAAAGAAGGAAATTAGAACACTCCCTAACACCATACACAAAAATAAACTCCAAATGGATTAAAGACTTAGATATAAGACCAGACACTATCTAACTCCTAGAGGAAAACATAGGCCAAACACTCTCTGACATAAACCACAGCAACATCTTCTCAGATCCACCTCTCAGAGTATTGACAATAAAAACAAAAATAAACAAATGGGACCTACTCAAACTTTGAAGTTTCTGCACAGCAAAGGAAACCCTAAACAACACAAAAAGACAACCCACAGAATGGGAGAACATCTTTGCAAGTGAATCCACTGACAAGGGATTAATCTCCAAAATTTATAAACACCTTCCACAGCTCCATACCAAAAAAAAACAAACAACCCCATCAAAACATGGGCAGAAGATCTAAACAGACAGTTCTCCAAAGAAGACGTACAGATGGCCAAAAAACACATGTAAAGATGTTCAACATCACTCATTATTAGAGAGATGCAAATCAAAACCACGATGAGGTACCACCTTACACCAGCCAGAATGGCCATCATCCAAAAGTCTACAAACAAGAAGTGCTGGAGAGGGTGTGGAGAAAAAGGAACCCTATCACACTGTTGGTGGGATTGTAAATTGGTGCAACCACTGTGGAAAAACACAGTATGGAGATGCCTCAGAAAACTAAACATAGAACTCCTATTTGACCCAGCAATCCCACTCCTGGGCATCTACCCAGAGAAAACCATAACTTGCAAAGACACATGTACTCCGATGTTCATTGCAGCACTCTTTGCAATAGCCAAGACATGGAAAAAACCTAAATGTCCATCGACAGCAGAGTGGATCAAGAAGAGGTGGTACATATACACAATGGAATATGACTCAGCCATTAAAAAGAATGAAATACCGGCATTCTTAGCAACACGGATGGACCTAGAAACTATCATGCTAGGTGAAGTCAGCCATACAATGAGGCACCAACATCAAATGCTTTCACTGACATGTGGAATCTGAAAAAAGGACAGACTGAACTTCTTTGCAGAACAGATGCTGACTCCCAGACCTTGAAAAACTTATGGTGTCTGGAGGAGACAGTTTGGGGGGTAGGGAGATGTGCTTGGGCTGTGGGATGGAAATCCTGTGAAATCAGATTGTTATGATCATTATACAACCTCAGATGTTATAAATTCATTTGAGTAATAAAAAAAAGTAAAAAAAATTGTTATTTGAAAGAATAAAAATGACAAATATTTAGTGACACTAAGAAAAAAAGATGTCTCAAATTATTAAAATCATAAATGAACGTGGGAATATTTCTACGGACCTTACAGAAATAAAAAGGATTATAAAAAAATTACCATGAACACTTAGTATGCCAACAAGTAAAATAACCTAGATAGACAACTCCTAGAAACACATAAACTACCAAAACTGACTCAAGAAGAAAGAGAAAATCTGAACAGATTTATAATAAGAGACTGAATAAGTAATCAAAAAACTCTGAGAGGAGTTCCTGTCGTGGTACAGCAGAAACAAATCTGACTAGGAACCATGAGGTTGAGGGTTCGATCCCTGGACTCGCTCAGTGGGTTAAGGATCCAGTGTTGCCTTGAGCTGTGGTGTAGGTCGCAGACGCAGCTCAGATCTGGTGTTGCTGTGGCTCTGGTGTAGGCCAGCGGCTACAGCTCCAATTAGACCCCTAGCCTGGGAACCTCTATATGCCATGGGTGCGGCCCTAAAAGAATGAAAAGACAAAAAAAAAAAAAAAAAAAAAAAAAAAAAAACCTCTAAGAAAAGTCCAGGACCAAATGGACTTTACCAAGCAAAGAGTATTTATAAATATAAGTGCAAAATCCTCAATAAAATGCTAGCTAACAGAATCCTGAAATATACCAAAAAAAATTAATTTATATACCATGTCTAAGTGGAATTTATCCCAGGAATACAAAAGTGGTCCAACATAAGAAAATAAATCAATGTACCACACCATATTAATAGGATAAAAAAAATATGTTGGTAACTGAAATGATGCAGAAAAACATATTTAACAATAATCCAATACTCTTTCATGAAAAAAACTGAACAAACTAGAAATAAAAGAGAACTTCATCAACCTGATAAAGACATTTATGAAAACCCTTAGTTAACATCAAACTCAATGAGAAAACACTGTAAACTTTACTTTCCCCTTAAGATCAAGAACAAGACTGCCTTCACCACTTCATCCAACTTTGTACTCTAAATTGTAATTCTAGAAATTAGACAAGGAAAATAAATAAATGGTATCCAGATTAAAAAAGAAGTAAAATTATCTCCAGTCACGGGTGACATATCTTAAATATAGATAATCATAAGGAATACACACACACTTACTAGAACAAATAAATGAATTTAGCAAAGTTGCAGGATACAAAATCAACATACAATAATAAGTTATATTTCTATGTATTAGTAATGAACAACCTCAAAAGGAAAGTAAGAAAAGAATTCCACTTACAAAACCATCAAAAGGAACAAAATACTTTGGAATAAATTTAATCAAGAAAGTACCAAGGAAAAAAGAAAAGAAAGGAAAGAGTTCTCTTGTGGTACAGTAGGTTAAGGATCCAGCATTGTTACTGCAGTCCCCTGGATCACTGCTGTGGCACAAGTTCAATCCCTAGTTTGGGAACTTCCATATCCCCCAGGTGCAGCCAAAAAAAAAAAAAAAAACCCAAACAAAGTTCAAAAATTGTACACTGAAAACAATAAAATACTGCTAAAAGAAATTAAAGATAACCTAAATAAATGAGAAGACATCACATGTTCGTGGAATGGGGAAATTAACATGTTAAAATGGCAATATCCTCAAAGTGATCTATAGGTTCAATGCAATACCTATCAAAATCCCAACAGCCTTATTTTGCAGAAATAGAAAAGCCAATCCTCTAACTGAGATGGAATTGCAAGGGACCCTGAACAGCCAAAATAATCCTGAAAAAGAAAAACAAAATTAAAAGTCTCAAACATCCATATTCAGATGCACAGTACAACAAAGCTCCAGTAATCAAAACAATATGGTACTGGCATAAAGAAAAGATATATAGACCAAAGGAATAAGAACTGAGAACAAAGAAATAAACTCTGACATTTATGGTTAATTGATTTTTGACAAGAGGGCCAAAACCATTCAAAAGAGAAAAAAATACTACCTTCAACAAATGATAAATTGGACTTCCACATCAGTTTGGACTCCTGTCTAACACCATAAACAAAATTAAGTCAAAATGAGTCAAATTTCTTTTGTCATTTTAATTGCTAAGACTATAAAATTCTTAGAAGAAAATACATGGGTAAATTATCATAACCTTTGATTTGGAAGTGGAATATTAGATCTGACACCAAAAGCACAAGCAACAGAAGAAAAAAGTAAATAAATTGGACTAAATCAAAATTTAAAACTTTTGTACATGAAAGGATGCTATTAAGAGACTAAATATACAACATGGAGAATGAAGAAAATATCTGCAAATCATGTGCATATATCTGATACAGGTATAGTATACAAAATATTACAACTCAATCTCCAAAAGATGATCCAATTTAAAAATGGGCAAAAGACTTGAATGGATATTCCTCCAAAGAACAGAAAATGGCCATACAAATGGTGAACAAGCACATGAAAAGATGTTTAACATCATCAGTCATTAAGCAAATGCAAATCAGAACCACAAGGCAGGAGTTCCTATTGTGGCTCAGTGGGTTATAGACATGACTAGTATCCATGAGGATGCAGGTTTGATCCCTGGCCTCTCTCAGTGGATTAAGGATCCGGCTTAAGACCTATGGTGTAGGTCTCAGACGTGGCTCAGATCCCAAGTTGCTGTGGCTATGGCGTACACCAGCAGCTGCAGCTCTGATTACACCCGTAGCCTGGGAACTTCCATATGCCACAGGTGCAGCCCAAAAAAGCAAAAAAAAAAAAAAAAAAAAAGCAAACAATAAATAAAACCCTACAAGATAGCACTTCATGTTTATTAGGATGGTTTTAATTTTAAAAATTGGAATATAAGCATTGGTGAGGAAATGGACAAGCTGGAACCCTCACACACTGCTGATGGTAATGTAAAGTAGTATATATAGCCAATGTGGAAAACAATTTAATGTGGAAAACTTCATCAAATGTTGACCATAGGAGTTCCCATTGTGGCTCAGCAGGTTAAGAATCCAACCAGTATCCATGAGGATGCAGGTTCAATTCCTGGCCTCGTTCAGTGGGTTAAAGTATCTGGCATTGCCACAAGCTGCAGCATAGGTCATAGATGCAACTCAGATCCTGCATTGCTGTGGTGTAGGCCAGCAGCTGCAGCTCTGATTTCACCCCTAGCCTGGGAACTTCCATATGCTGTGGGTGTGGCCCTAAAAAAAAAAGACAAAAAAAGTTGAACATAGAATTATCATGACCCTGCAATTCCAGTCCTAGGTATACATCTAAAAAATAATTGAAAATAGGTACCCAAATACTTGTATTCAAATGTTTGCAACTATAATATTCATAACAGTCAAAAGGTGGTAACAACCCAAATGTCCATCAACCCATGAGAGATAAAGAAATTGTAGGATATCCATACAATGGAATATCATTTAGTCACAAAAAGTTAAAGCCATAGATACAGAAAGTAGATTGGACACAACAATCTATGGGGTTTTACTTTGTGGTGATGAAAATGTTTTGTAATATGATAGAAGTAATGGTAGTATAACATTTTGAATGTACTAAAAGAGGAGGGATATGGGACTGGTGACTTTGTAACAAGAATTGTATAATTAGTTTTCTCCTTAAACTATGCATATATACAGTGATAAAATATAAAAAGTAGGCATAAAAAGTAAACCACAGACATTTTAAAATAACAATGACAGTCTCAACTAAAAATAAACATTGATGTTTGTTAGAAGCATTGATGTTCTAATGGTTATACATAGAGCCTCACTTCAGTAAAGAACATTAACAAGTCTGACCAGGTTTTCCATATGCTATAGGTATTTACTTAAAAATTATATAACTCACTTAAAATTTAATGGAGCATGCTATTACAAAGATTCCAATGAGTCTTTTTTAAGGCTTAAACAATTTTGAGTTTGGAATGAATTGATGCTCTCCCAGATACACAAAGCAGTGGGCAGATGGGGTCAGAAAAAACAATTACATCCTACTAGCCAAAATAGGAAGAAAACTGAATTTTACTTCCAGAGAAGTAATTTATTTGTGTGCTATGAGGTTACAAAATCTTACACATATGTTTCAAATATCTGGCTATAAAATGATAAATTTAAATAGGCAAAAGAGAATAAAATTAGAGTAAAAAATTCAAGGCAGCCTAGACTTAATTTAGAAATCTAGCTGATTCTTGAATTAATTACATCAAAGGGTTTCAGAGGCCCCCTGGCCATTTTCCTTTTGTAAATGAAAGTTTCACAACAAAGTAAAACTCTACACTGAAAATAAATTCTAGAGCAAGATGAAAACAAAAATGAAAAAGAAAAGTAAGTTGGACACATGAATCAGCAAATGAAAATAAAATTCTGATTAAAGTTTTAAATTTTAAGGAGAAATAGTTGAAGAAACAAGTAAACAATCTGGTAATGGACATTTTTGCTTTTAAAAATGCACATATAGGAGTTCTCTTGTGGCAGTGTTAAGGATCAGGCGTTATCACTGCAGCAGCTTGGGTCACTGCTGTGGCGTAGGTTTGATCCCTGGCCTGGGAACTTCCACACGCTTTGGGCATGGCCAAAAAATAAAAAATATTTAATTAATTTAATTCAACTAAAAATGCACGTATAGACACATACACTCTAGGATTTGCCCCAAGGCTTCTCTAAATCAGGAAGTAGGGATTTTTGTACTGAAGGGACATTTGAGACCTTGTTGTCATACATTCATTTTGTAGATGAGGACACTGATTTTCAGAGCAGTGAAGTATCTTATCACTGGCCACACTAATAAGTAGGTCCTTCTATAATGTTCTACATAGATAATGAACCTTGTTTTGAGTAATTACAAGCATCTCAAATATCAAAGAAAGTGTCTCTAATGTTCTACCTACCAAAGTAGGTAAGTATATGCAAACTTTTAAGTAAATGCTTAAATTGGTAGAATTTTCTAATTCTTACAAAACAAAGTTCAGTTAAACAACATATTTCTATGTCTCAATCAATCCAGTTAATTGATTTTTCACTATGAACCTACAGAAGCAAGACAGTAAACCAACTATTTCCAACCATTTCATTATTTGATTTCACAACAATTCCATCAAGCTCCTAGAAATGTTGTATGGCACACATTTACTTTAAAATAGAAACAAGTTTAACTTGCTTTGGAGTAGGTATTTTCGTTTTTGTTTTTGTTTTCAGAACTTGATAAAATCCTCTTCTAAGGATTAGAGACATCTTGAATTTAAGTCAGACATGCCTAGTACTCAGTTTTTCTGTACTTGCTTTTCTCTGTAACAGTGGCTACTTGACTTATAGGGATTTTTAGGAATTTATCTTATAGTTCTATAATTTTTCAGAGGGACAGAAACATTGGTTTCCTTGATAAGATTCTAGTATTACAAGCAGTGTATTGTTCATCCACCAAAAGGATGAGCATAGAGTCAGAGCCCAGTAACAAAGCATGGGCATAGGCGTAGGGTTCTGGAGCAAGGTGAGGAGGATATGCATCCATAATAAAGAGTCAGAGCATGAACAAGGAGAGGAGGGCACCCTCACAGTGGAGACGGTGGCAGAGGAGATGGGAGACTAGTTATGTACAGGGGGACTGATTATAAATAAGCATATACAGTAAGGATAATAGAAGCCAGGTTCCTCATTACTGGAGAAGAGAATTAGAAATACAGCAAGGGAGAACACTAAGATGAACACACTGATATTGGACTAGAATTGAAGGTCTCACGGGTCCCAAAAGCCTAGATAAATAGATGGATAGAAAGATACATGATACAGATAAATATGGATGAAAATGCGTAGGTCTGTACATATATGTATATAAAAATGTTTAAGTAGGGAGTTCCCATCGTTGCTCAGAGAAATAAATCTGACTAGTATCCTTGAAGACACAGGTTCGATCCCTGGCCTTGCTCAGTGGGTTAAGGATCTGCTTGCTGTTGCTGTGAGCTGTGGTATAAGTTGCAGACGCAGCTCAGATCTGGCGTCGCTGTGGCTGTGGTGAAGGCTAGCGGCTACAGCTCCAGTTCAAACCCTAGCCTGGGAAACTCCATATGCCACAGGTGCAGCCCTAAAAAAAAATGTGTGTGTGTGTGTGTGTGTGTATATATATATATATATACTCTGTTTACTGAGAGGATCTGATAGCAGTGACACCTCAAAAACAATAAGCACACCTAGGGCCCAGATTATGGCTTCTGAATAACATTTTCCACCAAAAGAAACCAAGACTCCTTAGAGAAAAAGAGAATTATCCATGCC
This sequence comes from Sus scrofa, assembly GCF_054392235.1. Classification (NCBI taxonomy): domain Eukaryota; kingdom Metazoa; phylum Chordata; class Mammalia; order Artiodactyla; family Suidae; genus Sus; species Sus scrofa. The sequence goes on from NC_139401.1 coordinate 66,853,422, forward strand.
TTGAGCAGGAAAGCAGAGGAAGAGCCTGGACATTTTATTGGGCCAGAAAGAAAAAAAGTGTTCACAAATGATGGCAGTATGTTAAAAAAGACACAGAGGTCAGCTTAAAGGGGCTCCTAGTGGTCAAATCTGGGAAGAGGTGAGCATCAAAATAAATGGAATTACAGTTCTGGGTAAGATGTAATGAAGTACATGCCACCCTTTCTCTCCCACTGAATGTTAACTATAAAACCTGAACTAACTGCATGAAGCTATTCAAGGTCTCTGAAAAGAAAAGAAGAGAAAGCAAACTGGGGAAGAATACCAGAATTTAAGGTAACACCAAGCCAGTAGTGAATTTATCACTTTTCCCTGATATACCCTAGCCTAAATTAATGCATGGCCAGACACTAAGCAGGGAACACTGGGCTTCAGAATGAGAAAGCATCTCTATTTCTGGCTTGAGTTACTAAGAAAGAGTGAAGAAATTCTCTTTTGGTTTTTATTTTTTATCTTTTCCATTCTCTTGCGACTCAGTCCCCAGGTAATTCCATGGTGGCAACAGCAATGCAGCTAGGGGAAACCACAAGAATTGAAATTTTGAGGAAGGAAACTTTCCATTCAGGAAGCTGCAGTTTCAAAAGGAAAGGGTTAAAAAAACATGGCTTTTTTTCTGTCTCTGTCTTCCCACTGGTTGGCCCCAGATGCAATCGGACTGCAGATATGAAGGGTCACTGGCCGGAGAACCGAAAAGGGTAGCTCAAGGGAACCAGAAACTACTAAAAAGATGTTAGAGAGAGGAGTGCAGAAAAGCACACTATCAAGTTGTTTATAAAACTGGGTTCACCTCAATCTGAGCAAGCATGGATCTGATCCTAATTAGCATACCAAAGACCTGGAGAAGTGAACTAAGGAATAGACACTGACCAGGTACTAGACTGACTGATTAGTGCTGCAGATACCTAAATAGCACTGCAAAGCCTTTGAAAAATGAAACTGATATTGGAACCACAGCTGCCAGAAGACAATTTGAAAACTGCATCATGAATTTAACCAGGTTGATTGCCAGCTAAAATTAAAACATCATTATTTCCATAAAATTTAGACAAGACTCAGAGGCTCACAATATAATATCAAAACATCTAGACACAATAAAAAATTAATCTATGAAGATCCTTAAAAATCTCAACTCACATGAAAAAAGGCAACAGAGGTTGACAATGAGATGACACACAATTTAGAATTACCTAATAAGGATTTTAAAGCAGTCATTATGTGTCCATTAACAGAGGAATGGATAAAGAAGAGGTGGTACGTATGTGTGGTACATACACACACACACATATTATACATGAAACATGTTATAATGAAACATAACTCAGCAATAAAAAAGAATGAAATGATGCCATTTGCAGCAACATGGATAGACCTAGAAATTATCTAAATGAAGTCAGAGAGAGAAAGACAAATATCATATGAAATCACTAAGATGGAGGGAATGGTCATTTGGGATTTTGAAATTGGCATTACACACTATTATATATTAAAATAGTTAAGTGACAAGGCCTACTATATAGCACAGGGAAATCTACTCAATACTCTGTACTGACCTATGTGGGAAAAGAATCTGAAAAGGAATGGATATATGTATAACTGATTTACTGTGCTGTCCATCTGAAACTAATACAACATTGTAAGTCAACTATACTCCAATAAAATAAAAAATAAAAAGCAGCCATTATAAAACTGTGTGAATATGCAATTATGAACACTCTCAAAACAAATAGAAAATTAGAAAGACTCAGCAAAGAAACAGAACAGAGATCAGCAAATTACAATCTTCAGGCCAATGCAAACTGTGAGCTACAAATGGTTTTTGCATTTTGGAAGGATTATTGAAAAAAAAGTTATAAAACATAGACTGTATGTGATCCGCAAAGCCTAAATATATCTTGTCCTTTACAGGAAGTTTGTTATCCCCTGATATAGAAGATATAAAGGACCAAATGGAAAAGTTCAAACTGGAAAATATAAAAAGCAAAATTTTAAAAAAAGAGAAAAACCAAATACCTCACTGTATGGACTCAATAGCAGAACACTGGTGAAAAAAGAGACAGACAGTTAATTTGAAAATATACCAATATAACTTATCCAATCTAAAAAAAACAGGAATGGAGTTCCCACTGAGCAATGGGATGGGTGGCATCTCTGGAGTGCTGGGACGCAGGTTCAATCCCAAGCCCAACACAATGGGCTAAGGATCCTGTGTTGCCGCAGCTGTGACATAGGTAGCAATTGCAGCTGAAATCTGACCCCTGGCCTGGGAACTCCATATGCCATGCGGCAGCCAAAAAAGAAAGAAAAAAATAGAGAGGGAAAAAATGGGAAAAAAAGAAAAGAACAGAGCATCAAGTCCTTATAAGATTATAATAAAAACCCTAAATTTTGAAGCATTGGTATCCCAGATACTTGGCCAATAGGTACATGAAAAGGTACTCAACATCATTAATTATCAGGAAAATGCAGATCAAAACCACAGTGAGATATTACCTCACACCTGCTAGAATGGCTATTATCAAAAAGATAAGAGATAGTAGTCCCATTGTGGAGTAGTAGGCTAAGGATCTGGAGTTGTCACTGCAGCAGCCCAGGTTCAATACCTGGCCCAGGAACTTCCATATGCGGTGGGCATGGCCAAAAAAAAAAAATATATAGGGATTTAAACAGATACTTGTACATCAATGTTTACAGCAGCATTATTCACAATAACCGAAAGGTAGAAACAACTCAAGTACCCCTCAATTGATGAAAGGATAAACACAATGTGGTATATACATACAATGATATATTATTATTCAGCAATAGAAAGGAATACAGTTCTGATACATGCAACAACATGGCTGAACCTTAAAATATTAACACTAAATGAAATAAGCCAGACACAAAAGGATAAATATTTTATGGTTTCACTTATATGAAATATCTAGAATAAGCAAATTTATAGATACAGAAAGTAGAGTAGAGGTTGCCAGGGGCTGTGGGGAAGCAGTAAGGAGGAGTTATTATATAATGAGTACACAGTTTCTATTTGAAGTGATGAAAATTTTTGAAATCTGATAGTGATGATTGTTGTACAACACTGTGAATGTACTTATGCCACTAGATTGTACACTTAAAATGGTTAAAATGGAAAACTTTATGTTGCATATACTTTACCACAAAAATTATAGTAGAAGGTCAGCTAATAAATGTAGAAAGAATTATGGAATTAGAAAAATAGCCAGTTGTCAACCATCAGGGTACTAATTTAGGCAAGAAATCTATGGAAAATTGACAGAACACTGTAAACCAGCTATAATGGGAAAAAAAGTCATTATATATAAAAAATAGTACTAAAATAAAATAATCTCAATGGATGGTAAAAGTGGGATAAGAAACTGGATTTTTCATAGTCTCAAAGTATCGTATCACAAAACACTTATGAATAACAACCTGTATTCCAGGTTTCTCTACCGTAAAATTACAAAGGAAAAATACATAAGTTTACAGTGGAGAAACCTGGAATACACCATTTTAACCAAGAGATCAAAGTTAGCACCACTACCAATAGAATAAATCAATCCTATATGCCACCCAAGAGAATCACTTCTGTGATTTTTCTGGACCCAAATTCATAACCTGGTCTAATTATGAGGAAACTCTGAACAAACCCAAATTTGGGTAAGGTGGGGTGATTGGGGAGATGTTGTTTTAGGGTACAAACTTGCGACTAGTAAATAAATTTTGGAGATCTAATATACACCATAGTGATTATAGCCTACGATTCTGCTATAACTTTTTAAATTGCTAAAAGACTAGATCTTAACTGTTCTTAACACAAAAAATGATATTTATATGGCATGATAAAGGTAATAGTTAACACTACTGTAGTAATCATGTTGCAACATATAAATGTATCAAATCAACATGTCATATACCTCAAACTTACACAATGTTATGTCAATTATAACTCAATTAAATTTTTTTAATTTTTAAAAACAAATTAAATCACATTCTATAAAATGGCTGTTCTGCAATCTTCAAAACTGTCAAGATCACTAAAGTCAATGCAAGAGTAAGGAAGTCTTCCAGTGAAAGATACTAGAGGCAAGGTACAATCTTAGATGGAATCCATTTTATGTAAAGAACACTACTGGGAAACTTGAACATGCCTCTGGGCAAAGGGGATACAGGAGTTCTTTGTACTATTCTTATCATAGTTTTGTAGATATGAAATTGTTTTAAAATTTTTTTAAAGACTAGAAGAGTACCTCACATAATACTGGCAATATATAAATATTTACTGAATTAAGTTCTACATTATAACATAGAATTTGAGAGAAAAGTAAGACCAATCTCAAAGTAGGTACAATTGATGGAACCTACTTCCTGGGAACATCCTCCCTAACATCCAAATCTGTCTTTGTTATCAATTCTCTGAGAGTAAAGACTGAAGTAGGCATAGGCACTGTCATAGGAGAAAAAGGATGGACAATGGAGGTAAAGTGGAAAAATTAAAAATTGTCTACTCTGGAATTCTAATGAGATCCTGTCTAGGAAACAGGCTTTGTTTATCCTACCAAACTGCTCACACCTCCAAATCCCAATATAGAAAAATACTATGACAGTGATATGATTAACTGCTATCAATATTGTCAGCAGAGAAATAAACTCATTTTTCCTTTCTTTTGTTATGTAGCATGAAATATGGAGAAATATTATCAAAATGGTTTGACAATGAAAGGGAAAGCAAGAAATATTTTAAAATAACCTATATTACTTTTTAAAACACTCTAGTAAAGAACAAAGGAAGCAAAATATTTCAAAGCTTAGCTAAGTAAGTAGAATTGGTCTCAAACGTAATCTCTAAAGGATCACATGTAATAGTAATGAGTCTTCCTAGAACTTGATATAGCATATTTTCAAACTCTTAGAGAATAAATACAAAGATTTCCCTCACCATTTGGGGGAGCCTCATCAACATATCTTTACAGCGCAGTATATATGCAGAAGCTTTTTGAAAATCCTCTTGAGCAATTGCCTGGGAAAGTGAAAAAATATCAATAATTGGTTAAAATGAAATAAGCTATTTGTCCACAAGTCAATTCTAACGTATTTTAACTGGTGTTTAAAAGTGTTAATTTGTTTTCTAATTTTTAGCAATACTATTTAGCTCAAAATATAGAGAAATAAATGATAAGAATCTTGGATAACACAGAGTTGACAGTGAATGACTGAGAGTCATTTTGTTTTTCTGGAAATGGCAAAACTGATGTACAGTCTTACTATATTATGATATAATGTAATGTCTGATAGATGTTTCCCCAGCCTGAATAGCTCTTGATTTTATCTCTACATTAGAGGATATTTTTTATGTTAAATACCAGTCTTTTGTCCTAAAACAGGCTCAAAATAACTTCACAGTCTGAACTACTGTGAACATCTGCTATGAAAGACAATTTAGTGCAATCCCATCTTGGAGCTAGAAGAGCTACTCTAATATTTATATATAACTTTGAACCTTATGCCCTCATCACTTTAGTTTCCTCATCTATAAAATGAGGATACTGTACTAGATTATCTTTAAGATTCCTTTCAGTTCTACCATTTTATGACTGACACTGTAATGAAAACATCAACCACACGTTACTTAGGCACTTGTAAAGGAGGCTTGTTTCAGTCATTTAAGAATTTATCTGATGAGGCATGTTAAAAGAAATATGGACATATACAAGAAAATAATTTTTTTTAATTTACTTACTTGTCTTTTTAGGGCTTGCACCTGCAGCATATGGAAATTCCCTGGCTAAGGGTCGAATCAGAGCTGCAACTGCCAGCCTATGCCACAGCCATAGCAAGGCAGGATCTGACCACATCTGCAACCTACATCACAGCTCATGGCAACGCCAGATCCCTATCCCATTGAACAAGGCTAGGGATCAAACCTGAGTCCTCATGGACACTAGTCGGGTTTGTTACTACTGAGCCACAACCAGAACTCCAAGAAAATAATTTTTAAAAGTACTTTCTAGGGGAAAAAATCCCTACATTGTCTATTTTTTTCTCTTATGTGGTGTCAAATATTCTTGTACTTTGGATAATAAAAGAACTGAGTAGAGAGAAGAAAAGGTGAAGAATGTAAGAAGCCAGCTTCTTTCTAGTTTTCTCCTCTACCTACTTGCTGAATCTTAAGCTTGACATCTTACTGAGTAGATACACTCCTCTAAGGCTTTAATGCTAGATTTTGTTAAGGGGTAAAATAAATTGTAAACACAAAAGCCTCAATAAGCCAAATCTCAATTATCTATAGAGATTACAAAATAATATTCCTCTCTATACAAATAAATGTTTAATGAATACTTGCTGATTGATTCATTACTCAAGGTGAAGAAAATCTTTTTTATAATAAGAGATATGCTGAGTGACAAACTCCATTTCAGGTGATGTTTTCTGTTCTTTTTTTTTTTTTTTTTTTTTTTTTTTTTTTTTGTTGTTGTTGTTGTTGTTGTTGCTATTCCTTGGGCCGCTCCCGCGGCATATGGAGGTTCCCAGGCTAGGGGTTGAATCGGAGCTGTAGCCACTGGCCTACGCCAGAAGCACAGCAACGCAGGATCCGAGCCGCGTCTGCGACCTACACCACAGCTCACGGCAACGCCGGATCGTTAACCCACTGAGCAAGGGCAGGGACCGAACCCGCAACCTCATGGTTCCTAGTCGGATTCGTTAACCACTGCGCCACGACGGGAACTCCTGTTTTCTGTTCTTATAAGACAATAAAAGCCTTTAATAGTCAAAGAATCCATAAAGTATTTACTGATACTCAGATTTTATCTCAGAGGAAGTAACAGGTCTAATAATGTGATTTTCAAAAAGCTCTGCTTACAAGTCTGATGTTCACCAAAGGTTTCTACATCATTACATCATGCTGCCTCTTCTTTAAGACTTCTTTTACTGGAATTCTCTATATTTTGGATTTGAAATATTGATTTCTGGCCCAACAAGATGAATACATTTTTAAAACTAGCTTGAATTATTAGACCTAAATCACATGCCTAGGTCCAATCACTTGGAGATTCTTATTCATTAGGTCTGGGATGATGCCCAGCCTATGCTGATGTAGTGAAAAGAACATGGGCTTTGGATTCCTAGTGTTCCCTCTTCTTTGCTCAGTCAACTTAGGCAAGCCAAAACCTCTCTGAACGTCAATTTCCTTAACTGTAAAATAGGGATAGCAATGTCTACCATATAGAATTGATCTTATGAGGATCAAATGAGATCACAGATACGAAAGCACTGTGTAAACTGTAAGGCAATACACAAAAATGTGAACATTCTTAACAGTCAAAACTACCACTAGTACCAAGAATTGTAACAAAGAAAGTTATTTGTTCTTGTGTGGTACTCACTGCTGGTGAAATTGTATCCTAGCAGATCTATAAATTATTATAACTTATACTGATGGATCAAGAAATCTTAAATTTGGAGTTCCCGTCGTGGCACAGTGGTTAATGAATCCGACTAGGAACCATGAGGTTGCAGGTTTGATCCCTGCCCTTGCTCAGTGGGTTAAGGGCCTGGCGTTGCCGTGAGCTGTGGTGTAGGTCGCAGACGTGGCTCGGATCCGGCATTGCTGTGGCTCTGGCGTAGGCTGGCAGCTACAGCTCCGATTAGACCGCTAGCCTGGGAAACTCCATATCCCGTGGGAGAGGCCCAAGAAATGGCAAAAAAAAAAAAAAAGAAAGAAATCTTAAATTTGCCCTTCCTTAGAAGAGAGAATGAAAATACCAAGGTTGGATCTGAACTGCTGCTCAACATCAAAGAATTACTGCCATTATGCAAGGAATTAAATGCCAGACAGACTATTACCTATTAGGTAATAGTACTAATGCTATTAAGTAATGATGACAACATAATGAATTAAATGGTATATTTATTTAAGTAAAATTTATAACACCATCAGGTGTGAATGGAAATACTTTTGATAATTACATTGAAAAGTGAAGAGAAAATAAGTTTTATACTTAAAATGATAAGATAGACACAGAACACAGTAACAATTTATATATTTTAATACTCATAGCAATCATTAAGAAAACTCTATAAAATTAAATAGTAAGAAACACTGTGAATAAATCAAGCTTAAATTTTTTAAATGTTAAAAAAAATCACAGGAAGATATGAAAAGAGAAACAGATGAACTAAACCAGAGGAAATAGGAGTTCCCATCATGGCACAGCAGAAACAAATCCAACTAGGAACCATGGGGGTACAGGTTCAATCCCTGGCCTTGCTCAGTGGGTTAAGGATCCAGCATTGCAGATGCGGCTTGGATCTGGCATTGCAGTGGCTGTGGCTGTGGTATAGGCTGGCAGCTGTAGCTTTGATTAAACCTCTAGGCCTAGGAACCTCCATATGCTGTGGGTGCAGCCCTAAAAAGCAAAAAATTAAAAAAATTAAAAAAAATAAACCAGAAGAAACAAATAGAAAACGATAAAATGGCAACTTTAGCCCTAACGTATCAATAATTACTTTAAATGTAAATGGTCTAAATATATCAATTAAAAGGCAGAGATTGACAGAGTTTCTACTATGGCACAATGGGATTGATGATGTCCCTGCAAGAGTAGGGTCACGTGTTTGATTCCCAGCCCAGCATAGTGGGTTAAGGATCTGGTGTTGCCACAGTTATGGTGTAGGTCACAGCTCTGGTTCCAATGCAATCCCTGGCCTGGGAACTCCATAGGCCATGGGGTGGCCAAAAATTTTAAAAGGCAGAGACTAATAGAGTAGATTAAAAATATATTCCAACAATATGTTGTCTATAAATTTGCTTCAAATTCAGCAACATATTAGGTTGAAAATAGAAGAATGGAAAAAGATATACCATGAAATATTAATAAAAAGGAGAGGCTATGTTACTATCAAATAAGGAGACTTCATGGCAAGGAAAACGGCCGGAGACAAAGAGAGACATTACATATGATATGATGAAACAACATATCAACAGGAAGATATGAGATTCCTAATGATCTAGCCATCAAAACAAAATGCTTGAAAGAAAACCTGATAGGGCTGAAAATAGAAACCATTGGAAGGAGTTCCTTTCAGGCACAGTGGGTTAAGGATCTAGTGTCATTGCAGTGGCTTGGATCACTGCTATGGTACAGGTTTGATCCTTGGCCCTGGGAACTTTCACATGCCATGGGAAGGCCAAAAAATTAATTAATTAATTAATTAAAAAATAACTGGGAGCTTAAAACCCAACTCTCACCAATTAATAAACTACTAGACAGAAAATCAGTGAAGATGGAGAAGAATTGAACAACACAACCAAGTTACAGGAGCTAAGTGACATATATAGAACACTCTGCCTAAAAACAACAGAATACATATTTCTCCCAAGTGTCCATGTAATAATATTCACCAAAATAGACATCCTGGGCCATAAAAAAAAACTTTAAAAATTGAAATCATACAGAGCATATTTTTTGACCATAATGGAATCAAACTGGAAATCAGTAACAAAAAGGCAACAGGAGTATCTCTAAACACTTAAAAATCAAACAATACTTTAAATAATCTATGGGGCAAAGAGGAGGTCTCAAAAATAAAAGAATACATAGAACTGAATGAAAATGAAAATAACATACCAATATGTGGACAAAGCTACAAAGAAGGAGATTTATAGAACTAAAAAGCTTGTATTTGAAAAAACAAAAATTCTCAATTAATAATTTAAAGTTTTATCCTAAAAAACTAGAAAAAGAAGTGCAAGTAAAAGAAAGGAAGTAATAAAGAGCAAATTAATGAATCAAAAAAAGAAAACAGGAGAAAAAATCAATAAAAATTATTTTCTTTTAAAACAATGAATAAAATTGATAAACCTCTAATAAGAATGACAAAAATAAAAACAGGGAGGACACAAATCACCAATATCATGAATGAAAAAGAGGATATCAGTGCATATTTAGAGCCATCAATAGGATAATAAAAGAATGCTATATAAATTATACTCATAAATTTGATCATTTAGAAAAAAGGAATCAATTCCTGAAAAACTATAAACTACTGAAACTCAAACAAGTTAAAACAGAAAATGTGAATAGTTCTATAACCATTAAAAATTTAATTTTTAATATTAAATATCCTGGAAAAGACATCTTGAGGCTCGTATTATTTCACTGGAGAATACTACCAAATATTTAAAGAAGAATTAACATAAATTTATACAAACTCTTCCAGAAAATATAAAAGGAAGGAATACTTCCCAATTCATTTGATGAGGGCAGTATTATCCTGATACGAAAACCAGAAAAAGACCAAAAAAAAAAAAAAAAAGCAGACTGATAGCAATCAGGAAATTAGACACAAAAATCCTCAACAAAATATTAGCAAATTGAATCCAACAATGTATATAAAGAATTTTACACCATGACTAAATGGGATTTATTCCAGATACTAAAGGCTGCTTAAACATTCAAAAACCCACCAATAGAATCCACAATATTAATTGGCTAAAAAAGAAAAATCAATTAATATAATCATATCAACTGGCACTGAAAAAACACTGTACAAAATCAGCCATTCATGATAAAAACTCTCAAAAAATATTAATAGAGGAAACATTCTCAACTAAATAAAGAGCTTCTACTAAAATCTACTGCAATCATCACAGTTAATATTGAAAAACTGATTTCTCTCTAAGTTTGGGTACAAGGTAAATATATTCACTCTCACCACTCTTATTTAACATAGATTTGGAAGCATGACACATACAAAGTAAAACTGATAAACTGGACTTCATCAAAATTAAAAACCTTTGTTTTATGAAAAACCCAGTTCAGAAGCTACAAATAGGGAGAAAAATATTTGCAAACCACACATTCAACAAAAGTCTAGTCACCAGAATATATAAAACCTCTCCCCATTAAACATTTAAAATATAAGCAATCCAACTGGACAACGGGCAAAGAACAGAAGAGGATGTACAGATGGCACATAAACACATGAAAAGATGTTCAACATAATTAGCTACAAGGTAAGTGCAAATTTTCATCACAATAAGATATTACTACAAACAAAACAGTTAAAATAGAAAATAGTGACATTAGCAAATGCTAGAAAGGATAAAGAGAAACTGGCTCACTCATATATTTTCGATGGGATGTAAAATGATACAGCTACTCTGGGAAAAAATTTGGCAGTTTCTTACAGAAGTAAATATGCAAATACCACCTGACCCAGAAAATACACTCTTGGGCATTTATCCTCAAAAGATGAAAACTTATTTTTACATAAAGATTCATTTACAGGAGTTCTTGCCATGGTGCAGTGGGTTAAAAATCTACTGTGGCTCAGTGCGTTAGTGAACCAGCTTGTTTCTGTGGAGGCAGTGGGTCAATCCCAGGCCCAGCACAGTGGCTTAAGGATTGGACATTTCTACAGTGTAGGTTGTAGAGCTAGCTCAGATGCAATCCCTGACCCAGGATCCATATTCTGTGGGGGTGGCCAAAAAAGAAAAAAGAAGAATATGAATGCAGTGACTCAGGTCATTGCAGAAGTGTGAGTTTGATCCCAGCCTGGCACATTGAGTTAAAAAGGATTCAGGATTGCTGCAACTATAAGCTTGGATTCAGTCCCTAGCCTGGGAACTGGCATATGCTACAGATGCAGCCATAAAATTTTTTTTAAATTCATACACAAATGTTCATAGCCACTTTACTCATAATAGCCTAACTCATGAAAGAACCCTGATGTCCTTCAACAGGTGAATGATTAAACAAATTGTGGTATATTGTTACTATGGAAAACTACTCTGGAATTAAAATGAACAAAATTTTAACAAACATAACAATTGGGAGGAATTTAGAAGATGGTGGAGTAGAAGGACTGGAGCTCGCCTTCTCTCATGAAAACAACAAAATTACAAGCAACTGCTGAACAACCATCAACAAAATAGACTTGAAACTACCAAAGAGATATCCATAACACTAAAAGACAAAGAAGACAGATGAGATGGTAAAAGGGGGACCTACACTACACAAGCAATTCCATATGGGCCGGTGAAACCAGAAAGACTCACACACAGGAGAGAGTTCTAAGCCCCACATCAGGTTCCCACACCTGGGGGTCTGACAGTGGGAGGAGGAGCCCTTGAAGCATTTGGCATTGAAGGCAAGCAAGGATTGTGCACAGGAGCTCCACAGGACTAGGGGAAACATAGACGCCATATTTTTTAAGAGCCACACCCAGAACACATGGAAGTTCCCAGGCTAGGGGTCAAAATGGAGCTACAGCTGCCAGCCTACACCACAGCCACAGCAACACCAGATCCAAGCCATGTCTACAACCTACACCACAGCACATAGCAACACCCGATCTTTTAACCCACTAAGCAAGGTCAGAGATCAAATCCACACCCTCATGGTTACCAGTCGGATTTCTGCTGCGCCACAATGGGAATGCCAAGAGACTCCAACCTTGAAGGGTGCACAAAGGATTTCATGTGCACTGGGTCCCAAGGCAAAGTAGAGCCTCCATAAGAATCTGGGTCAGCCTACCTTCGGATCTTGGAGGATCTCCTGGGAAAATGGGGCAAATGTGGCTCGTTGAGGGGGAAGGACACTGGAGGCAAAGGTTTCTGGAATAATCATCAGTCAGCATGAATTCCCCTGAAGGTGGCCATTTTAGAAAAATATGTCCCAACCCCTCAGGGCTGAGAATCCCCAGGCCAAACAACAAATAGGGTGGGAAAACAGTGCCACCCATTAGCAAACAGGCTGCCTAAAGACCCCCCCCCATAAGGCACACAACACCTCTAATCACACCAAGAGACAAAGCCCCATTCAGTGCCACCTACCAGTAGGCAGGCACCCGTCCTTCCCATCAGGAAGCCTGCAGCAAGCCCCCATACCAACTTCAGCCACAAGGCGGGCAAACATTAGAAGCAACAGAGGCTTCAACCCTACTGCCTGCAAAAAGGAGACCACAGTAAAAATCCATACAAAATGAAAAGGTAGAGAATCATGACCCAGATAAAGGGATAAGAAAAAAAGCCAGAAAAACATCTAAGTGATCTGGAGATTATCAACCTCCATGAAAAAGACTTTAAAATAATGACAGTAAAGTTGATTCAAGATCTAGAATATAAACTGGAGGCAAGGATTGATAAATTACAAGAAACACTGAACAGAGAAATAGAAGATTGAAAAATTAAGCAAGCAGAGGTACAAAATACAATTGAAATAAAAAATTCACTGGAAGGCACCAACAGCAGAATACAGGAGGCAGAAGAACGAATAAACAAGGTGGAAGACAGATTGCTAGAAGTCAACTGATGTGGAACAGAAAAGAGAAAAAAGATTGAAAAGAAATGAAGATAGTGTAAGATAAATCTGGGAGAACTGGAGTTCCCGTCGTGGCGCAGTGGTGAACGAATCCAACTAGGAACCATGAGGTTGCAGGTTCGATCCCTGCCCTTGCTCAGTGGATTAATGATCCAGCGTTGCCGTGAGCTGTGGTGTAGGTTGCAGACGCGGCTCGGATCCCGCGTTGCTGTGGCTCTGGCGTAGGCTGGCAGCTACAGCTCCGATTAGACCCCTAGCCTGGGAACCTCCATATGCTGTGGGAGCGGCCCAAGAAATGGCAAAAAAAAGACCAATAAATAAATAAATAAATAAATAAATAAATAAAGTATCTCTAAAAAAAAAAATCTTTAAAAAAAAAAATCTGGGAGAACTTTAAAAGTACCGACATCCGCATAATAGGGGTGCCAGAAGGAGAAGAGAGAGAGAAAGGGCCAGAGAAAATATCTGAAGAGGTAATAGCCGAAAATTTCCCTAACATGGGTAAGGAATAACTCACTCAAATTCCAGGAAGCACAAGTACCATAAAAAATAAACCCAAGGAGGAACACCCTGAGACAAATATTAATCAAACTGACCAAAATTAAAGACAAAGAGAAAATATAGAAAGCAGCTAGGGAAAAGCAACAGGTAACATACAAGGGGACCCCAATAAGATTATGAGCTGATTGTTCAGCAGATACTCTGCAGGCTAGAATGGAATGGCATGATATACTTAAAGTGACAAAAGGAAAAAACCTCCAACAAAGATTACTCTACCCAGAAAGGCTCTCATTCAGATTTGAAAAAGAAATCAAAAGCTTAACAGACAAGGAAAAGCTAAGAGAATTCAACACCACTAAGCCAGATTTACAACAAATACTAAAGAAATTCTCTCAGTGGAAAAGAAAAGCTGCAACTAGAAACAAGAAAATTATAAATGATAAGGTTCACTGGTACAGGCATACATAAAGGTAGGAAATCATCCACATGCAAATATGCTACCAAAATCAGAAACCATGAGAAGACGAGGGTACAAATGCAGGATACCAGTGATGAGACCAGCAACTTAAAACAATCTTATATATGTACAGACTCCAATATCAAAATTTCATGGTAACTGCAAACCAAAAATATACAATAGATACACACACAAATGAGAAAAAGCAATCCAAACACAACACTAAAGATAGTTATCAAACCAGGAGAGAAAAATGGAAGAAAAAAGACAATGAAAATGAATACAAAACAATGAACAAAATGGCAATAAGAACATACATATAATTACCTAAAATGTAAATGGACTAAATGCACCAGCCAAAAGACATAGATTGGCTGAATGGATAAAAAAACAAGACCCAAGTATATGTCTTCTTCAAGAGACCCACTTCAGTTCTAGGGACACATACAAAACGAAAGTGAGAGAATGGAAGAAAACATTCCATGCAAACAGAAATCAAAAGAAAGCTGGAGCAGCAATGCTCATATCAGACAAAATAGACCTTAAAATAAAGAATGTTATAAAAGACAAAGAAGGACATTACCTAATGATCAAAGGATCAATCCAAGAAGAAGATATAACAATTGTAAAGATATTTGCACCCAACACAGGATCTCCTCAATATATAACGCAACTGCTAAAAGCCTTAAAATTAGAAATCAAAAATAATACAATAGTGGGGGACTTTAACACCCCACTTACAGCAATGGACAGATCATCCAAACAGAAGATCAACAAGGAAACACAGGCCTTAAATGATCCATTACACCAGAAAATCAAAAAGAAAACAGAGGCCTTAAATAATGCACTACACCAGATGGATTCAATATATATTTATATAGTATTCCATCCAAAAACAGAAGAACACACATTCTGTTCAAGTGCACAGAGAACATTCTCTAAGATAGATCACATTCTGGGCCACAAATCAAGCCTCAGTAAATTTAAGAAAATTGAAATCACATCAGCCATCTTTTCTGACCTCAATGCTATAAGACTAGAAATCAACAGGAAAAAATACTGCAAAAACCCACCAAATACGTGGAGACTAAATGACATGCTACTAAACAACCAATGGATCACAAAAGGAATAAGAGGAAATTGAAAAATGCCTAGAAGCAAATGACAACAAAGACGCAACAATCCAAAAGCTATGGGGAGTTCTCACCATGGCTCAGTGGTAATGAACCTATTATCCATGAGGACGGGGGTTTGATCCCTGGCCTATCTCAGTAGGTTAAGGATTTGGCATTGCCATGAGCTATGGTGTAGATCTCAGACATAGCTCTGATCTGGTGTTACTGTGGCTGTGGCTTAGGCCAGCACCTACAGCTACAATTTGACCCCTACCCTGAGAACTTCCATATACCACAGTGTGGCACTACAAAAAAAATACAAACAAACAAACGAAAAAACCCAAAACCTATGGGATGCAGCAAAAATAAGTTCTGAGGGTGAAGTCTCTAACAATACAAACTACCTCAGGAATCAAGAAAAATTTAAATAACAATAAAAAGTTATTTATACCAAAAGCAACTAGAGAAAGAAAAACAAAACCCAAAGTTATGAGAAGAAAAGACATCATAAAGATCAGAGCAGAAATAAATGAAATTGAAAGGAAGAAAACCATGGAGGTTAAAAACAATGAAACTAAAAGCTGGTTCTTTGAAAAAAATCAAAAATATTGATAAACCCTTGGCCAGAATCATCAAGAAAAAAAAAGAGAGAAAACTCAAATCAATAAAATTAGAAATTATAAAGGACAAGTTAAAACGGACACAGGAATACAAGGATCATAAGAGACTACTGAAAGCAACTATAATGCTAATGGACAACCTAGAAGAAATGGACAAATTCTTAGAAAAGAACATTCTTCCAAGACTAAACCAAGAAGAAACAGAAAAGACAAATGGCCAATCACAAGTGCTAAAATTGAAACTGTTATTAAAAAACATTCAACAAACAAAAGTCCAGGGACGAGGTGGCTTCACAGGAGAATTCTATCAAAAATTTAGAGAAGAGTTAACACCTATCCTTCTGAAACAAGTGCAGAGGAAGGAACCTCCCAACTCACTCTGAGGGCACCAAAAATACCACAAAAAAAGAAAATTACAGGCCAATATCACTTATGAATATAGATGCAAAAATCCTCAACAAAATGCTAGCAAACCACATCCAACAATACATTGCAAGGGTAAAAAACTATGATCGAGTGGGATTTATCCCAGGGATACAAGGACTTTTCAATATCCACAAATGAATCAGTGTGATATACCACATTAGCAAATTGAAGAATAAAAACCACATGATCCTCTCAATAGATTCCGAAAAAGCTTTTGACATAATCCAACACCCATTTCTGATAATAAAAAAAAAACCCTCCAGAAAGTAGGCATAGAGAGAACTGTCTCAACAAAATAAAGGCCACACATGACAAACCCACAGATAACATCATTCTCAATGGTGAAAAGCTGAAAGAATTCCCGCTAAAATCAGGAACAAGACAAAGATGTCCACTCTCACCACTTTTATTCAACACTGACTTGGAAGTCCTACCCACAGCAGTCAGAGAAGAAAAAGAAATAAAAGGAATCCAAATCAGAAAGGAAGAAGTAAAACTATCACTGTTTACAGATGACATGATACTATACCTAGAAAATCCTAAAGACACGACCAGAAAACTGTTAGAGCTCATCAATGAATTTGATAAAGTTGTAGGATACAAAATTAATACACAGAAATCAACTACATTTCAATATACTATCAATGAGAGATCAGACAGGGAATTTAGGGAAACAGTCCCAATTACCATCACATCAAAAAAATAAAATAAAATGCCTAGGAATAAACCTACCTAAAGAGACAAAAGACCTATACTCTGAAAACTATAAGATGCTGATGAAAGAAATCAAAGATGACACAAACAGATGGAAAGATATACCATACTCTTATATTGAAATAAATTGATACTATCAAAAGGACTATACTACCCAAGACAATCTACAGATTCAATGCAATCCCTATCAAATTACCAACAGCATTTTTCACAGAACTAGAACAAAATATTTTAAAGCCGTTTGGAAACACAAATGACCCTGAATAGCCAAAGCAATCCTGAGAAAGAAAAATGGAGCTGGAGGAATCAGGCTCCTGGACTTCAGACCATACTACACAGCTACACTCATCAAAACAGTATGGTACTGGCACAAAAAGAGAAATACAGATTAGTGGAACAGGATAGAAGCCCAGAATTAAACTGACACACCTATGGTCAACTAATCTATGAAGGAGGCAAGAATATACAATGGAGAAAAGACAGTCCCTTCAACAAGTGGTGCTGGGAAAACTAAACAGCTACATGTAAAAGAATGAAATTAGAACACTTTCTAACAATATACACAAAAATAAATTCAAAATGGATTAAAGACATAAATATAAGACCAGATACCATAAAACTCTTAGAGGAAAACAGAGGGCACTCTACTACGTAAACCTCAGCATTTCTTCTCAGATCCACCTCCTAGAGTAATGACAATAAAAACAAAAATAAACAAATGGAACCTAATTAAACTTAAAAGTTTTTGCACATCAAAGGAAACCATAAATAAAACCAAAAGACAAACCACAGAATGGGAGAAAATATTTGAAAATGAAGCAACTGACAGGGGATTAATCTATAAACATATAAACACCCCCTGCAGCTCAATATAAAAAAAAAAACATCAAAAACTGGGCAGAAGATATAAACAGATAATTCTCCAAAGAAGACATACAGATGAGCAAGGAAACACATGAAAAGATGTTCAACATCAATAATTATTAGAGAAATGCAAATCAAAACTACCATGAGGTACCACCTTACACCCGCCAGAATGGCCATCATCAAAAAGTCTATAAACAGAGGGAGGGATCAAGATGGCAGAGAATTAAGACATGGCACTCACCTTCTCACATAAACGCATCAAAAAAAAAATCTACATGTAGAATGATTTGCACAAAACTTCCACTGTACACTGACAGAAGACCTTAATCCTCCAAAAAGGACAAGAAACTCTCCACACAACTGGGTAGAATAAAAGGGAAAAAAGAGAGAGATAGAGAAGGATTCAGGACAGGACTAGCACTCCTGAGAGGAAGCTGTGAAAGACGAAAGGAACATACACCCTGGGAAGCCACCTAACTGACCAGGAGATCAGTCAAGAGAGAGGGACCTCAAAGTCTCAGAGAAAAGTGCAGCAGCTGGACTAAGAAGGGCAAAACAGAATGAAAGCAACACAGACCATCAGTACCACCACCCCTGGACACCACAGCCTGAGATGCTCTGGTGGGGCTGGGTGGTCAGACACAGGCTCCAGAAGTCATTTTGGAAGAAAGGACTAAGGTTGTCTGTGTGGAGACAGAGTGAGAGGATAGAGAGACTGCCATGGGCTGGGGAGTGGAGCACCACAGCTGAGAGAACCCAAGAGGAGGTCTGGGGCCACAGGTGAAGGAAGGCAACATTGTTGGCAAGGCCTGAGGAGAAGGGTCAGACCACCAAAGGAACATCTTTCCCTGTACACGAGCAGTCTCTCAGAGATAGGGTGTCTCTGGTGCAGACTAAGGGGGTTGAGATGCCACTTGCACCAGCTACAGGTGACAGGGTGACTCTTGTAAAGACTACAGGTATCCAGGCACCAATTGCAAGGGCTAAGGGCAGTGGGGGAGAAAAGGAGACACAGCAACTCTAGTGTGGTCTACAGGCATCAGAGACAAACCACAGCACTCATCTCAGACACCAGAGGTGGGTGTGGCCTGCCGCAACTAGGAGTCTGTGAACAGGCAACACCTGTGGCCCCAGTCACCTCAGAGGTCGACACAGAGGAGGGCATTGAAAGCAAGCACCACATGCTGTTGCTCTCACGCTCCTAGGAACTCACATGCCCTACTGCTGCTACTGCCAAATGCTCTGGGTGCTGCCTACACCTGCCACTTCCCAAGGTGCTGAAACTAGGAGTGGCCTGTGCCACGTCCCCATAGGTCCTTGCCACATCTCCCTGGAAGCACTCGCAGCACCCCATTGAGGGGATAACAGCCTGCACACACTGAGAAAAAGAGACAACAAAGCAGCCCTCATGCTAAAAATAAATAGTAAGCCCAAACAAAATATCCAGGGACATGCTTGCACTTAAACAGCCCTCCAAGTCTATAGTAGACATTTCCCCTAAACTCAAATAATAAGGAAAATATAAGCAAAATGAAGAAGCTCAGGAAACATTCCCAGTTAAAAGAACAGGAAAATTCACCTGAAGGAGAAAATAATGAAACAGACCTCTGCAGTCTAATGGTCACTGAGTTCAAAAAGGAGATACTGAAAATACTGAAGGAATTAAGAGTAAATATGAAGGAATTAAGAGCAAATATGAACAGTAATTCAGATTACTTTAGAAAGGAACTAGAAAATGTTAGGAAAAGCCAAGAAAAATTAGAAAATTCATTTGCAGAGATGCAAACTGGGATAAGGCACTGAAGAACAGAATGGGTAATGCAGATGAAAGAATTAATGCCTTGAAGATAGAATATGGAAATCACCCAATCAGGACAGCAGACAGAAAACCAAGTGAAAAAACAGGAAAGTAAGAGATATACAGGATGACGGAAAGCAGGCCAATCTATGCATAACAGGGATTCCAGAAGAAGAAGAACAGGAAATAGGGATTGAAAATATATTTGAAGAAATTATCACTGAAAACTTTCCAAATCTAAAGGAAACAGATATCAAGATATATAGGAAGCACTGAGGGCCCCAAACAAGTTGAACCAAAACAGGCCCACACTAAGACATATTATAATAAAAACAGAAAAAGTTAAAGCAAGGATTCCAAAGGCAACAATAGAAAAACAAAGAGTTAATAAAAAGATGGAAGCCCCATAAGACTATCAGCTGATTTCTCTACAGAAATACTACAGGCCAGAAGAGAGTGGCAAGATATACCCAAAGTCCTAAAAGAGAAAAATATGCAGCCTAGAATACACTGCCCAGCAAGAATATCATTTAAAATAGGAGAAATAAAGAATTTCTCCAAAAAACAAAAACTAAAAGAGTACAACAATCCTAAATCAATTCTAAAAGAAATACTGAAAGGGATCCTCTAAATAAAAAAGTAGGAAGAAAGAGGATGAAAAAAATCACAGTTGGAAAGCAATCACTTACAAAAGCCAAACTATAAATCTAAAAAGAAAAAAAACCTATTGTAAAAGTGAAAATTAACACAAGGAACAGCAAAAGGACACACCTGAAGATGTTAAAAAAAAGGACTTCAAAAATCATAAAATGTGGGAAAGGAAAGTAAGAACATCAAGACTCTTTTTTTAAGAATGTGTTTGAGCCTATATGACTACCAGGCTAAAGCAAGCAGATACAGGAATGGGTTAACATTCTTGAAAAGCAGGGCAACCACAAATCAAAACCAAACAATACATTCACAAAAACTAAAAAGAAAAGGACACGAGCATAAAATACAAGGAAATCATCCAACCAAAAAAAGATAGGGACAAAGGAGAACCATAGAATCAACTGGAAAACAAGGTTTAAAGTGACAATACACATTTATCAATAATTACCCTAAATGTCAATGGACTGAATACTCCAATCAAAAGACACAGAGTTGCAGACAGAATTTAAAAAAAAAAAAAAAAAAAGAGCCTACAATATGCTGTCTACAGGAGACTCACCTTAGGGAAAAGGACACATATAAACCAAAAGCGAGGGGATGGAAAATGGCATTTCATGCAAATGGAAAAGATAGGAAAGCAGAAGTTGCAATACCCATATCAGAAAAAAATAGACTTTAAAAGACCATAAAGAAAGGCAAGAAGGACATTATTTAATGATAAAAGGATTCATTCAAGAAGAGTATATTACAATCATCAAAATATATGCCTCTAATATAGGAGCACACACATACATACAACAAACACTAACAGACATAAAAAGAGAAATTGATGGGAATACAATAATAGTAGGAGACTTTAAGACCCCACTCACATCAATGGCTGTCCTCTAGACAGAAAACCAATAAATGAGGCAACAGAGATCCTAAATGAAACACTAGAGAAGTTAGACTTCATTGACATTTTTAGGACATTACATTCAAAAGAATCAAAATGTACATTCCCTTCAAGTACACATGGAATATTCTCAAGGACTGACTACATACTGGGGCACAAAACTAACCTCAACAAGTTTAAGAGTATAGAAATTATTTCAAGTATCAACTCTGACCACAATGGCACTAAACAAGAAATCAACCACACACACAAAAAAAAAAAGAAATGAGAAAAAACTGACTAAATGGAGACTAAACAACATGCTACTAAAAATATCAATGGGTAAATGAGGAAATCAAAAAGGAAATTAAAAAAATACCTTGAGACAAATGATAATAAAGACAGAGCTGTTCAAAATCTATGGAATGCTATAAAAGCAGTGCTTAGAGTGAAATTCATAGCAATACAGACCTTCCTCAAAAAAGAAGAAAAATGTCAAATCAACAACTTAAGCCACCAACTAAATGAATTAGAAAAAGAAGAACAAACAAAACCTAAAGTCAGCAGAAGGAAGGAAATCCTAAAGATCAGAGAGAAAACCAATAAAATAGAGATTCAAAAAACATTAGAAAATAAATCAATAAAACCAAGAGCTGGTTCTTTGAAAGAGTAAACAAAATTAACAAACCTCTGGCCAGACTCATCAAGAAGAGAAAAAACCCAAATGAACAAAATAAGGAATGAAAAAGGAGAAATCACAATGGATACTGCAGAAATATAAAAAACCATAAGAGAATACTATCAACAATTATATGCCAAAAAATTTGGTATCCTAGGAGAAATGGACAGCTTTCTAGAGACTTACACCCCACAAAACTGAATCATAAAGAAATAGATCAACCGAACAGACCAATCACTAGAAATGAAATTGATCATGTCAAAAAAACACTCCCTACAAATAAAGTCCAGGACCAGATGGTTTCACAGGTGAATTCTACCAAACCTACAAAGAGGAACATATACCCATCCTCCTTAAACTTTTCCAAAAAGTTGAAGAAGGACCACTCCCAAAGATATTCTATGACACCACCTTCATGCTAATACCAAAATCAGACAAAGATATCACCAATTTAAAAAAAATAAAAATTAAAAAATACTCTCTACGAACAAAACTCCAGGACCAGATGGCTTCACAGGCAAATACTACCAAACTTACAAAGAAGAACTTATACCCATACTTCTTAAACTTTTCCAGGGAGTTCCCGTCATGGAGCAGCAGAAATGAATATGACTAAGAACCATGAGGTTGCAGGATCAGTCCCTGGCCTCGCTCACTGACCAGGGCATTGCTGTGAGGATTTGGCATTGCTGTGAGCTGTGGTGTAGGTCGCAGATGCTGCTTGGATCTGGTGTTGCTGTGGCTGTGGCATAGGCTGGCAGCAACAGCTCCAATTACACCCCTAGCCTGGGAACCTCCATATGCTGCAAGTGTAGCCCTAAAAGACAAAAGACAAAAAAAAAAAAAAAAAAAAAAAACTTTTCCAAAAAGTTGAAGAAAAAGGAAAACTCCCAAAGATATTCTGTGAAGCCACCATCACCCTAATACCTAAGACAGATAAAGATACTACAAAAAAAAGAAAATTATAGACCAGTATCTATGATGAATATAGACACAAAAAATTCTCAAAAAAATTTTAGCCAACCGAATCCAACAACATATAAAAAAGATCGGGAGTTCCCGTCGTGGCGCAGTGGTTAACGAATCCGACTAGGAACCATGAGGTTGCGGGTTCGGTCCCTGCCCTGGCTCAGTGGGTTAACGATCCGGCGTTGCCATGAGCTGTGGTGTAGGTTGCAGACGCGGCTCGGATCCCGCGTTGCTGTGGCTCTGGCGTAGGCCGGTGGCTACAGCTCCGATTCGACCCCTAGCCTGGGAACCTCCATATGCCGCGGGAGCAGTCCAAGAAATAGCAGCAACAACAACAACAACAACAAAAAGACAAAAAGACAAAAAAAAAAAAAAAAAAAAAGATCATACACCACAACCAAGTGGGATTCATCCCAGGTTCACAAGAATGGATCAACAAACACAAATCAGTCAAGGCCATACACCACATTAACAAAAGAAAAGGAGTTCCCGTCGTGGTGCAGTGGTTAACGAATCCGACTAGGAACCATGAGGTTGCGGGTTCGGTCCCTGCCCTTGCTAAGTGGGTTAACGATCCGGCATTGCCATGAGCTGTGGTGTAGGTTGCAGACGCGGCTCGGATCCTGCGTTGCTGTGGCTCTGGCGTAGGCCGGTGGCTACAGCTCCAATTCAACCCCTAGCCTGGGAACCTCCATATGCTGCCGGAGCGGCCCAAGAAATAGCAAAAAAAAAAACAAAAAAAACAAACAAAAGAAAAGTCAAAAACCAATGATCATCTCAATAGATGCAAAAAAAGCATTTGACAAAGTCCAAAATCCATTTATGATAAAAACTCTTACCAAAGTGGGTATAGAGGGAACATACCTTAATACAATAAAAGCCATCTACGACAAACCCACAGCAAATATAATACTCAATGGAGAAAAGCTGAAAGCCTTCCCACTAAAATCTGGAACAAGGCAAGGATGCCCACTCTCACCAATGTTATTCAACATGGTATTGGAAGTCCTAGCCATAGCAATCAGACAAAGAAAAGAAATAAAAATATCCAAATTGGAAGAGAAGAGGTAAAACTGTTACTGTATGCAGATGACATGATACTATATACATAGAAAACCCTAAGGACTCAACACAAAAACGGCTTGAACTGATTAACAAATTCAGCAAAGCAGCAGGATATAAGATTGACATTCAGAAATCAGTCCCATTTCTGAATGTAATGAAATATTAGAAAAGGAATTCAAAAATGCAATACCTTTTAAAATTGCACCCCCAAAAAATAAAATACCTGGGAACACACCTGACCAAGGAGGTGAAAGACTTATATGCTGAGAACTATAGACCATTAATCAAGGAAATTAAAGAGGAGTCAAAGAAATGGAAAGATATTCCATGCTCCTGGATTGGAAAAATTAATATTGTAAAAATGGCCATACTACCCAAAGCAGTCTACAGAGTCTATGCAATCCGTACCAAAATACCCATGACATTTTTCCATAGAACTAGAACAAACAATCCCAAACTTTAGATGGAACCACAAAAGACCCAGAATTGCCAAAGCAAACCTGAGGAACAAAAATCAAGCAGGAGGCCTCTCTCTCCCAGACTTCAGGCAATATCATAGAGCCATAGTCATCAAGACAGTGTGGTACTGGTACCAAAACAGACATACAGACCAACGGAACAGAATAGAGAGCCCGGAAATAAACCCTGACACCTGTGTTCAATTAATCTTTGACAAAGGAGGCAAGAGCATAAAATAGGAAAAAGACAGTCTTTTCAGCAAGTGGTGCTGGGAAAACTGGACAGCTGCATGTAAATCAATGAAACTGAAACACACCCTCATACCATGCACGAAAATAAACTCAAAATGGCTGAAAGACTTAAACGTAAGACAAGACACCACCAAATTCCTAGAAGAGAACATAGGCAAAACATTCTCTGATATCAACCTTATGAATGTTTTCTTAGGTCAGTCTCCCAAAGCAACAGAAACAATAGCAAAAATAAACCAACGGGACCTAATCAAACTGACAAGCTTTTGCACAGCAAAGGAAACCAAAAAGAAAACAAGGCGCAGTGGTTAATGAATCTGACTAGGAACCATGAGGTTGCAGGTTCGGTCCCTGCCCTTGCTCAGTGGGTTAAGGATCTGGCATTGCCGTGAGCTGTGGTGTAGGTTGCAGACGCAGCTCGGATCCCATGTTGCTGTGGCTCTGGTGTAGGCCAGTGGCTACAGCTCCGATTGGACCCCTAGCCTGGGAGTGTCCACATGCTGCAGGAGCAGCCCAAAAAATAGCAAAAAGACAAAAAAAAAAGACAACTTATAGAATGGGAGAAAATAGTTTCAAATGATACAACTGACAAGGGTTTAAGCTCTAAAGCATACAAACAACTTATAGAACTCAACAGCAAAAAAGCCAACAACCCAATTGAAAAATGGGCAAAAGACCTGAATAGATAATTCTCCAAAGAAGATATACAGATGGCCAACAAGCACATGAAAAAATGCTCAGCATCACTGATCATTAGAGAAATGCAAATCAAAACTACAATGAGGTACCTACCACCTCATGCTTGTCAGAATGGCCATCATCAACAAGTCAGCAAATAAAATGCTGGAGAGAGTGTGGAGAAGAGGGTACCCTCCTACACTGTTGGTGGGAATGTAAATTAGTACAACCACTATGGAAAACAGTATGGAGGTACCTCAGAAAACTAAATATAGAACTACTATATGACCCAGCAATCCCATTCCTGGACATACATTTGGACAAAACTTTCACTCAAAAAGATACATGCATCTAAATGTTCATGGCAGCACTATTCACAATAGCCAAGACATGGAAACAAACTAAATGTCCACTGACAGATGAATGGATTAAGATCTGGTGTATATACACAATGGAATACTATTCAGCCATAAAAAACAACAAAATAATGCCATTTGCAGCAACATAGATGGAACCAGAGACCCTCAAACGGAGTGAAGTAAGTCAGAAAGAGAAAGACAAACACCATATGATTTCACTTATATCTGGAATCTAATATACGGCACAAATGAACCTTTCCACAGAACAGATAATCATGGACATGGAGAACAGACTTGTGGGTTGCCAAGGGGAAGGGGGAGGGACTGGGAATTTGGGGTTAATAGATGCAAACTATTGCCTTTGGAATGGATAAGCAATGAGATCCTGCTGTATATCACTGGGAAATATTTCTGGTCACTTGTGATGGAGCATGATAATGTGAGAAAAAAGAACATGTACATGTATGTGTGACTGGGTCACTTTGCTACATAGTAGAAAATTGACAGAACACTGTAAATCAGCTATAATGGAAAAAATAAAAATCATTATTAAAAATAAATAAATAAATAAACAATTCGGATGAATTTCAAGGTACTTATGCTGAATGGGAAAAGCTGATCCCAAATGATCACATACTGCATGTTTTCATTTACACAACATTCTTGAAATGACATAAAAATAGAAAACAGATTAGTGGTTCCCTCGGGTTGAGGATGGGGCAGAGGTAGGAGAGAAGCAGGGTGTATCTATGAAAAAGCAACAGAAAGGATCCTTGTAGATACTGAATTGTCCCATATCTTGACTATACCAGTGTTAGTGTCCTGATTGTTACACTGCACTATAGGTTTGCAAATTTAATTTAAAAATAAACAGCTAGTGGAGAAAAGGGAACCCTCCTGCACTGTTGGTGGGAATGTAAACTGGTACAGCCACTATGGAGAACAGTTTGGAGATACCTTAGAAAGCTATACATAGAACTTCCATATGACCCCACAATCCCACTCTTGGGCATATATCCGGACAAAACTCTACTTAAAAGAGACACTTGCACCCGCATGTTCATTGCAGCACTATTCACAATAGCCAGGACATGGAAACAACCCAAATGTCCATCGACAGATGATTGGATTCGGAAGATGTGGTGTATATACACAATGGAATACTACTCAGCCATAAAAAAGAATGACATAATGCCATTTGCAGCAACATGGATGGAACTAGAGACTCTCATACTGAGTGAAATGAGCCAGAAAGGCAAAGACAAATACCATATGATATCACTTATAACTGGAATCTAATATCCAGCACAAATGAACATCTCCTCAGAAAAGAAAATCATGGACTTGGAGAAAAGACTTGTGGCTGCCTGATGGGAGGGGGAGGGAGTGGGAGGGATCGGGAGCTTGGGCTTATCAGACACAACTTAGAATAGATTTACAAGGAGATCCTGCTGAGTAGCATTGAGAACTTTGTCTAGATACTCATGTTGCAACAGAACAAAGGGTGGGGGAAAAATGCAATTGTAATGCATACATGTAAGGATAACTTGATCCCCTTGCTGTACAGTGGGAAAATAAAAAATAATAATAATAATAATAAATAAAAAATAAAAAAATAAAATAAAATAAAAATAAACAGCTAATCGTTTGACCCAGCAATTGCACCTGGGCATTTATCCCATAGAAATAAAAATTTATGTCCACACAAAAATGAATATACAACTGTTCATGCCAACTCTATTTGCAATAGCTAAAAATTGGAAACAACTCAAATTCCCTCAATAATGAATGGTTAAACAAACTGTAGTACAACCATATCACAGAATACTACTTACAAAAAAAATTGATACACAAAACTTGGGTGGATATCAAGGGAATTAATGCTAAGTGGGAAAAGCCAATATGAAAAGGTTACATATTATGATTCCATTTATATACTATATACAACTACCAAATGACAAAAGTATAGAGGTAGAGAATAGGTTATTGGTTGCCTGGAACTAGAATGGAGAAATGGGTATGACTACAAAGGGAAGCACAAGGGATCTCTGTGGTCATGGAACTTTTCTGTATCTTTACTGCAGTAGTGGTGGTTGCGGTTACCCAAATCTACCCATGTGCTAAAAGAGTATAGAATAACAGTTACACACAAGTTCATGTAAAACTGGTAAAATATGAGTAAGGTCTATGGATTGTACCAATGTGAATTTCCTGATTTTATAATGTACTATATTTATGCAAGATGTCACCAAGGAGGAAAACTGGGTGAAAGGTATACTACTTTATTATTTTTGTAGCTTTCTATGAATCTGTAATTATTTTATATAAAAAAATTTTAAATCACATTAGTTACATGGTTGTGGCTGTGGTGTAGGCCAACAGTTGCAGCTCCAATTCAACCCCTAGCCTGGAAACTTCCATATGCCACAGGTGTGGCCCTAAAAAGAAAAAAAAAATCACATTAGTTAAACTGATGGGTTAAATCAGTTTCATCAGAAAAGTCTTAGTATCGGGAAGCTGTCAAGCTTATGGTGGGGGTACAAGTTTTCCCAAGTTCTAATTTTTAAAGTTTAAATTTTATATCTCTAGCAACAAATACTGTCAGTTCTTTTCCTTGAAGTCACATTCTCGCTTTACTCATTTTTATGAAAATATCTGTGAAATACCCAAGTCTAAATTAACCAAGTTTATGAGTCATTCTTTCCAGTAGTAATGGTGTTCTGTGAAAACAAAAGTAGCTAATTCAGCCCACAAGCCAATCACTTAAGGGCCTTTCCTCAAGACAACTATCATACTTCAATACGCAACAGAAGTGCTCTATTGGAACCTCCCTCTTCATTACACAGAATATGAAAACAGTATGTACTCAGGGTCAAGATTTAATAAAATTAATCATTTTTATTGCTTCATCAAGAGCATTTTAAAGTAAAACCAGAATTCTTTTTACTCCAAATATGTAGCAGTGAAGAATGACCATTAGTAAAGGGTATGCCACTGTCTTAATTACCATTACAAGTCCCAGCAGTTTTGCCCACTACTGCTTTTGTACCACTAGTACAAATGCCAACACAGCAAAAAAAGTAAACAATGTCTTAGAATTATTATGAAAATACATTTGGGAGTTCCCGTCACGGCTCAGTGGTTAACAAATCCGACTAGGAACCATGGGGTTGCAGGTTCAATCCCTGGCCTTGCTCAGTGGATTAAGGATCCAGTGTTGCCGTGAAGTGTGCTGTAGGTTGCAGACATGGCTCAGATCTGGCGTTGCTGTGGCTCTGGTGAAGGCCAGCGGCTACAGCTCCGATTAGACCCCCAGCCTGGGAACTTCCATATGCTGTGAGTGAGGCCTAGGAGTGATAAAAAAAAAAAAAAAAAAAAAAAAAAAAACTTTTGACCTCACAGATGCCTCCACCATACTAACTTCTGACCATCCACCCAGCCCTTAAACTCTTATAGACTATCCTCTATTTTCGCTTTGCCACTAAAGCTGCTTTCTAGGGTCACTATCCCTAAATGTCAGATCCAATAGCCTTTTCCCCAACCTCATTTTCCTTTATTTCTCTGAAGCACTGGCCACTGTTTATCATTCCTTTTTCCTAGAAATTAACTTTTCTTCTCCTAAGTGACTCACTGTTCTAGTCCTCCTTCATCTCTGGCATGTCATCTGAACTTTTTGTTTGCTCTACTTTTTGCCACATTCCCCCCTCCCCAACAACATGTAAATGTTTGTGAAATGAATTCTCCCTTTCCTGCCTCCAAGGACTAAGTGGTTCTGTACTTCTCACTGAGCATAAATGCTTGCTTCCTTTATCTGCCCCCTTCCTCTCGATTCTTGTTGCTACTACTACTATTCCAGGCTCTCATTATTTCATGCTTACAATATGTTTCCATTCTCTTCAATTTTTCACTATAGCCTTAGAATTATTACCAGGTTACTTTTCATTTGATGCCACCTTACCTCTTCCCCAAAACCTTCAACTACTACATTGCCTTTAGGAAAAATATCAAAATTATTTTTCAAAGAGGTATATTTGGGCCTTCTCAACTTAGCCCAACTTATTTCTTCTTATTTCTTCAAATTCAGTCTATGCCACTGCACAATTACATTCCTTTAAACAAACTAATCACTCAACATTCCTTAAACCAGACATGCACAGTTTCACTATATGACTTTGCTCATGCACAAGCCTTTGTTCTGCCTAGAATATCCTGTGCCATCTTCCCCACTTTTCTAAATGTATTCCTTCCTCCAAAGTCCAAATCATGTCCTAAATCCTTTGTATGTCTTCCTCTAACAACACAGCCCACAATCATCTCACCCCTTCCTTCACTTCACCTTTCCTACAGCACTTATCTATACCAATGTCTCTCAATCTTTTATATCTTACATACTACTGTCATTCTTTGGGGGGGGGGGATACAAAGAGGGATAATAGGAAAGTAGCTTCATTCATAGAACAAGTATTTACCCACTATGTACCAGGCACTATACTAGATATTGATGATGCATAGATTAATTTTTTACGTTAATACCTTTTTAATTAGTAGGAGAGAGAGTGGACCAGGACCATTGGTATAATAAAGAAAGTGGGGGGTTCCCGTCGTGGTGCAGCAAAAACAAATCCAACTAGGAACCATGAGGTTGCAGGTTCGGTCCCTGGCCTCACGCTCAGTGGATTAAGGATTCAGTGTTGCCATGAGCTGTGGTGTAGGTTGCAGACACAACTCGGACCCCACGTTGCTGTGGCTGTGGTGTAGGCTGGCAGCTGTAGTTCCAATTAGACCCCTAGCCTGGGAACCTCCATATGCAACAGGTGTGGCCCTAAAAAGCAAAAAAAAAAAAAAAAAGTGGGCTTTTGGAGTTTCCTGGTGACTCATTAGGTTAAGGATCCAGCATTGTCACTGCTGTGGGAACTTCTGCATGTAATGGGCGTTGCCAAAAAAAAAAAATGGGCTTTCCACTTGGCTTGCATCTCCAGGATACCTTCCATCATAATCTTTATGGATAAGTTCATGGCTCTTATTGCTGTATGACCCTGCCAACTTGCTAATTTACAAGTGGTCTTACCCTAGCAAAGGGGAAAGGGTGTAGAAGCACAACAGATGATCCTGTATCTGTCATGATATAGGCAGCAGAAAGAAGCACTGCCAATAGACACCAAGATCTACAGTTACTTCTACAATGCTAAAAGATTACAGATAGATAATCTACAGCGCAATGGTAAAGAGAGGATTATTCATCACCTTGCAGGTGTATATAAAGATTGATTGAGGAAAAGTAAATTTTTTTTTGTCTTTTTGCCTTTTCGAGGACCACTTCCCTCGGCATATGGAGGTTCCCAGGCTAGGGGTCTAATTGGATCTGTAGTCACCGGCCTACGCCACAGCCACAGCAACACGGGATCCGAGCCGTGTCTGCAACCTACACCACAGCTCACGGCAACACCGGATCGTTAACCCACTGAGCAAGGGCAGGGACCGAACCTGCAACCTCATGGTTCCTAGTCGGGTTCATTAACCACTGCGCCACGATGGGAACTCCCCCAAAACAATCTTGAGATTGTTGAGAAAGTGCTTTTCTCAAAACAATCTTGAGAAAGAAGCTAGAAGAATCATGCTCCCCAAATTCAGGCTATACTACAAAGGTACAGTAATCAAAACAGGATAGTACTGGCACAAAAACAGACACAATTATCAATGGAACAGAACAGTAAGCCCAGAAATAAAGCCATTTACCTATGGTCAATTAATCTATGAAAAAGGAGGCAAGCATGTACAATGGAGAAAAGATAATCTTTCAAATAGTGTTGGGTAAACTGGACAACTACATGTAAAAAAATGAAATCAGAGCATTTTGTCACACCACATACAAAAATAAACACAAAATATATTAAAGACATAAAAGTAGGACAGGAAACCACAAAAATCACAGGAGAAAACAGGCGGAACACTCAACGACATAAATAGCAGCAATATTTTTTTGGATCTGTCTCCTAAAAGAAACAAAAGTAAAAACAAACAAATGGGACCTAATTAAACTTAAAACTTTCTGCACAGCAAAATAAACCATCTACAAAATAAAAAGACAACCCTACTGAATGGGAGAAAATATTCAAAAATATGACCAATAATAGGTTAATATTCAAAATACATAAACAGCTCACACAACTCAACATAAAAAAAAATTTTTTAATGGGCAGGAGTTCTCCTGTGGTAGCAGGTTAAGGAACCAGCATTGTCGCTGCAGCAGCTCAGGTCCCTGCTGTGGCAAGGGTTTGGTCCCTGTCTTGGGAAATTCTGCATGCCACAGGCATGGCCAAAAAAAAAAAATGGGCAAAAGACCTGAATAGACATTTTTCCAAAGACCTTCAAATGGCCAATAGGTACATGAAAAGATGCTTAACATTACTAATCCTCAGAGAAATGTAAGTCAAAACCACAATGAGATATTACCTCACACCTGCCAGAATGGCTATCAAAAAAACCACAAATGGCAAATGTTGATGAGGATGTGAAGAAAAGAGAATCCTTCTACATTGCTGGTAAGAATGTAAATTCATTCAGCCACTGTGGAAAACAGTATGGAGGTTTCCCAAAAAACTAAAAATAGAACTACCATATGATCCAGCAATTCCACTACTGGGTATATATTCAAAAAAACCCAAAATAACTAATTTGAAAAAAATGCATACACCCCAATGTTCACAGCAGCATTATTTACAATTGCCAAGATATGGAAGAAATCTAATTATCCATCAGAAGAGGAATGAATAAAGATGTGGTAAGCATATGCAATGGATTCAGCCATAAAAAGAATGAAATTTTGCCACTTGCAACGACAAGGATGAACTTGAAGGGTATTATGCTAAGTGAAATAAGTCAGACAGAAAAAGACAAATACTGTATGATATCCCTTATATGTGGAATCTAAAGAATACAACACATTAGTGAATATATTAAAAAAAAAAGAAATTGACTCACAGATATACAGAACTAGTGGTTACCAGTAAGAAGAGGGATTCAGGCAGGGACAATCTAGAGGTTGGAGATTAAGAGGAATAAAGTATTATGAATAAAATAAACTACAAGGATATATTGTACAACATGGGGAATATAGCCAATATTTTATAATACCTATAAATTGAGCATAACCTTTAAAAATTGTGAATCGCTGGAGTTCCTGTGTTGTCTCAGCAGTAACAAACCCAACTAGTATCCATAAGGACACAGGTTCGATCCCTGGCCTCGCTCAGTGAGTTAAATGAGCTGGTGTTGCCATGAGCTGTGGCTTAGGTTGCAGACATGGCTCAGATCTGGTGTTGCTGTGGCTATGTCATAGGCTGGCGGCTATAGCTTTGATTCGACCCCTAGCCTGGAAATTTCCACATGCTGTGGGTGTGCCCCCCAAAAAAAAACAAATAAAAAATTGTGAATCACTACATTTTATACCAGTAACTTATAAAATATTGTACATCAACTCTACTTCAATTAAAAAAATAAAGCACAGAGGTCTTTTTCACATGAACTACTATCAAGCCAAATGTATCCTGTCACAGAGTATAATATGGAGAGTTGATCTCTTAAATATTGGATTTTTATAGCTTAAGGAGGTTAAGTGACATAGGTCACTTATGTCCTAAGGTCATAGGACAAGTTGGTAAGAGTTAAAATATAAGATCAGGACAAGGGGGTTTCCATCGTGGTGCAGCAGAAACAAATCTGACCAGAAACAATGTGGTTGCGGGTTCAATTCCTGGCCTCGCTAAGTGGGTTAAGGATCTGGTGTTGCCATGACCTGTGGTATAGGTAGCACAGCTGGAATCTGGCATTGCTGTGGCTGTGGCGTAGGCTGGCAGCTACAGCTCCAATTAGACTCCTAGCCTGGGAACCTCCAAATGTCATGGGTGCAGCCCTAAAAAGACAAAAAGACAACAACAACAACAAAAAAAAAAACCCAAACAAGACAAGACCTGCTAGACTTCGTATCAGTTTTTTAGTAGTTGCATTAAATTAACCCACAAAGGATATTAACATTGAAAGACAGACAAAATTACCACAAGGGGTTCTCTTTTACATAGTCAACCTAAGTTATAGGGTGGGGAGCATTAGACTAAAAGTCAAATCTTGGTTGTGGTCTTCAACTAACTCACATTCTCTCTCTGAACCTCAGTTTTATAATTTAAAAAATAAAAATAAACTCAAAATGGCTTAAAGACTTAAACGTAAGACAAGACACCATCAAACTCCTGGAAGAGAACATAGGAAAAACATTCTCTGACATCAACTGTACAGATGATTTCTCAGGTCAGTCTCTAAAGGCAACAGAAATAAAAGCAAAACTAAACCAATGGGACCTAATCAATCTGACAAGCTTTTGCACAGC
Source organism: Sus scrofa (assembly GCF_054392235.1). Classification (NCBI taxonomy): domain Eukaryota; kingdom Metazoa; phylum Chordata; class Mammalia; order Artiodactyla; family Suidae; genus Sus; species Sus scrofa. Next base: position 66,887,652 of record NC_139401.1, read on the forward strand.
AAAGAAAACCATAAAAAAACAAAAAGACAACCTACAGAATGAGAGAAAATAGTTTCAAACAATGCAACTGACAAGGGCGTAATCTCTAAAATACACAAGCAACGTATACAACAGCAAAAAAAAAAAAAAAAAACCAATGGAAAAATGGGCAAAAGACCTGAATAGACATTTCTCCAAGGAAGATATACAGATGGCCAACAAGCACATGACAAAATGCTCAACATCCCTGATTATTAGAGAAATGCAAATCAATACTAGGAGATACTAACTCACACCAATCAGAATGACCATCATTAATAAGTCCACAAATAACAAGTGCTGGAGGGGGTGTGGAGAAAAGGGAACCCTCCTGCACTGTGGGTGGCAATGTAAATGGGTACAACCACTATGGAAAACAGTATGGGTACCTCATAAAACTAAATACAGAACTACCATATTACCCAGCAATCCCACTCTTGGGCATATATCCAGACAAAACTTCCCTTGAAAAAGACACATGCACCTGTATGTTCACTGCAGCACTATTCACAATAGCGAATATATAGAAACAACCTACATGTCCATCAATAGATGAATGGATTAAGAAGATGTGGTATATATACACAATGGAATACTACTCAGCCATAAAAAAGAACAAAATAATGCCATTTGCAGCAACATGGATGGAACTAGAGACTCTCATACCAAGTGAAGTAAGTCAGAAAGAGAAAGACAAATACCATATGATATCACTTATATCTAGAATCTAATATACAGCACAAATGAACCTTTCCACAGAAAAGAAACTCATGGACTTGGAGAACAGACCTGTGGGTTGCCAAAAGGGAGGGGGAGGGAGGAGGAGAGACTGGGGTTAATAGATGCAAGCTATTGCCTTTGGAATGGATAAGCAATGAGATCCTGCTGTATAGCACTGGAACTATGTCTAGTCACTTATGATGGAGCATGATGGAGAATGTGAGAAAAGAATGTATATATGTATGTGTGACTGGGTCACTTTGCTATACAGTAGAAAATTGACAGAAACTCTTTGCCACATCTACTGCGAGAATGAAGACCATTCTCAACCATCAGACTGTCGACCTTCCAGAAAATGTCAACATCACTCTGAAAGGATCCACAGTCATTGTGAAGGGCCCCATAGGCACTCTGAAGAGAGACTTCAACCACATTAATGCAGAACTCAGACTCCTTGGGAAAAAAAAGAAGAGGCTCCAGGTTGACAAATGGTGGGAAAATAGAAAGGAACTGGCTACTGTTCGCACCATCTGTAGTCATATACAGAATATGATCAAGGGTGTTACACTGAGCTTCCATTACAAGATGAGGTCTGTGTATGCTCACTTCCCCATCAACGTTGTTATTCAGGAGAATGATTCTCTTGTTGAAATCCAAAATTTTGGGGATGAAAAATACATCCACAGGGTCTGGATGAGGCCAGGGGTTGCTTATTCAGTAACTCAGGCCAGAAAGATGAGCTGATTTTAGACGGAAACAACATTGAACTTGTATCAAATTCAGCTGCTTTGATTCAGCAAGCCACAATAGTTAAGAAAAAGAATATTGGAAAATTTTTGGATGGTATCTATGTTTCCAAAAAAGGAACAGTTCAGAAGGTTGACGAGTAAGATCTGAGTTGTCCCAGCTACAGAAACAAGATGCCAGATGATTCTTCAGATTCATTTGTGATGTTTTACTATACAATAAAAAGTCTATTGACTTAGAAAAAAAAGATAATTGACAGGACACTGTAAACTAGCTATAATGGAAAAATAAAAAAAGAGGGAATTAAACAAAATCTAAATAAATGGAAAGACATCTCATATTCATGCATCAGAACACTTAACATTATTAAGATATACTCCTTAAATTGATCTACAGATTCAATGCTATGTCTATCAAAATCCCAGATGGCTTTGTTACATAAATTGACACGCTTATCCTAAAATTCATATGAAAAGGCAAGAGACCCAGAATTGTCAAAAAAATCTTGAAAAATAACAAATATGATTTCAAAACTGACTACATAGCTACTGTAATCAAGACACTGTGGCATTGGCGTAAGTACAAACATAGAGATCAATGGAACAGAATCAAAGAGTCCACAAATAAACCCTCACATTTATGATCAAGAGTGCCAAGACCGGAGTTCCCGTCGTGGCGCAGTGGTTAACGAATCCGACTAGGAACCATGAGGTTGCGGGTTCGGTCCCTGCCCTTGCTAAGTGGGTTAACGATCCGGTGTTGCCGTGAGCTGTGGTGTAGGTTGCAGACGCGGCTCGGATCCCGCGTTGCTGTGGCTCTGGCATAGGCCGGTGGCTACAGCTCCGATTCAACCCCTGGCCTGGGAACCTCCATATGCCGTGGGAGCGGCCCAAGAAATAGCAACAACAACAACAACAAAAAGACAAAAAGACAAAAAAAAAAAAAAAAAAAAAAAAAAAAAAAAAAAAAAAAAAAAAAAAAAGAGTGCCAAGACCATTCAGTGGGGAAAAAACAGTCTTTTCAACAAACAGTTCTGGAGCAACTGGATAGCTACATGAAAAAGAATGAAGTTCGACTCCCACCTCATGCCATACCTGAAAATTAACTTGAAATGGATCACAGACCTAAATATACATGCTAAATCTATAAAATCTCAGATATTGGAGCCCTTATAGTCTAGTGGTGCAAGTGTAAAATAATACAGCTGCAGTGGAAAATAGTCTGGCAGTTTCACAAAAGTTTAAACATAGAGTCATCATGTTATTTAGCAATTCTGCTCCTAAATATATATCCAAGAGAAATAAAAAGATTTATACATAAAAATCTGCACATGAACGTTTACAGTAGAATTATTCATAATAGCCCCAAATTGGAAACAATCCAAATGTTCATCAATAGATGAATGGATAGACAAAATGTGATATATCCATACAATGGAACATTTGATAATAAAATTGTTGGTACACAAGGATTAACCCTGAAACTATGTTAAGTACAAGAAGCTAATCACAAAAGGTTAATTCAGAGTTCCCGTCGTGGCACAGTGGTTAACGAATCCAACTAGGAACCATGAGGTTGCAGGTTCGATCCCTGGCCTTGCTCAGTGGGTTGAGGATCCGGCGTTGCCGTGAGCCCTGGTGTAGGTGGCAGACGCGGCTTGGATCTGGCATTTCTGTGGCTGTGGTGTAGGCCGGCGGCTACAGCTCCGATTAGACCCCTAGCCTGGGAACCTCCATATGCCGTGGGAAGCGGCCCTAGAAAAGACAAAAAAAAAAAAAAAAAAAAAAAAAAAAGGTTAATTGTTGGTTTGGTATGGAAATGCTATAAAATTGGGTTTGATGATTGCTGTACAATTATAAATGTAATAAAATTCATTAAGTAACAAAAAAAAAAAGGCCAATTGTTGTATGATTTCATTTATTTGAAATGTCCAGAATAGGTAAACCTATAAAGACAGAAAGATGGGTGGCTGGGGTTAGGAGGAATAGGGAGTGACTAATAATAGATACGGAGTTTCTTTTTGGGTAATGAAAATGTTTTAAACTTAAGATTGTGGTGAAGGTTGTGCAATTCTGTGAATATACTAAAACCACTGAATTGTACATTTTAAATGTGTGAATTTTATAGTATATTAATTATATCTCAATGAAGATATTAAATAAAAATAACATTATTCTAGATGATTTTTAAGGTCTCTTTCATCTCTAGAATTACATAATTTCAGAGAACAAAGTCATCATAGCTTACATTCTGTCAACTGAAAATGCACACCTAACTACATGATCACAAAAGGAGGAAATCCACAAGCCAAACAGAGGTAAAGTACAACTTTGAACACTAATAGCAGTAAATTTTTAGAAAACATCAGCAAACAACCAAGAATAACTGCAAAGGTGAAGGCTCTTTTCTAGCAAATATTTTAGGTAGACTGTGAAGTCACAGAGACAGGTGTTTCAAGTGGAGGCCACTGCCATAAATAAACGATAGATATTACATGCAGTGGCTGAAAATAATGAGTAGTTATATAACAGTCTTTTCAATCTTATCCACCCCAACAGATACCAGTCACCGTTAGTAAAGTCACCTTCAGATATAAAAGAGAGATTAAAACGGTCAAATATAATACCCTATAAAAGACCAATGGCACCTGACTTTCTTCTAATAGGTTGCATCTCGTCACTTTTGCATTTACAGATACAAAATGCCCCAGTGTGAGGCTCTGGTGCCTATGATACCTACTGACTCTGCTTGGTAAGAAAGCACTTTCAAAAGGTCCCTCTCCACAGCAATCTTCTGCATAGTCACATGGGCCTCAGTAGAGCTCCTCTGCATTAATCTGACATATAATTGTTCCAGACCCTAGAAAATAAACCACAATACAATGTAATGATGAGAATTATCACAACTGTTACTAATAATTGCCACAGCTAAAAATCGATGGTAACTTACAGCCATGGCAGCTTGAAAAAATTCATCAGCGATCACAGCATTTCCAACATCCACCCACCCTTTTCCTGTTTTCACATTCATCTGAAAGAAAGAAGTTAGAAAATAATTTTTAAAAATTTATACATCTTCCAAACTGGCTGAGGATTATAATGGAGAAAATATTTAATCCTCTGTCCATTTTCAGTAGTTTAATTCATAGAAAACAAAAAAATAACAGTAAGCATTTATTAGAGTTTGATGGTCTGCCTTGGAATGCCGTAATTAAGGAAAAAATGGTCTTTCCTAAAAAGCAATAATAAAAAATTAATAGACTTGAAAACATATATCTAAGAAAACATTAAATGAAAACATTGGGATAATTTGGACAGGAAGAGAAACTTCTAAAAATTAATGCTGCATAACTTGAAGAAAGTTATGATAAACATTAGACTATTAAGTCAACATATCTAGTTTTTAATTACATATCTAATAAAAATTTTTATTAATCTAGAAAATGTCTATTATGTACCCTTTACATGCCAAGCATCCTAAAGAAGCTCACAGTATTATAACTAACAGACATCTAGATAAATACTTGATATGTGATATGCACAAATGCTGTGGAAGCAAACAAGGAGTGAATCAAAATGGAGGACTGAGCACACACTATAGCCACTCCTTCTATTATAAATCCTTATAAATGATGTGTATGTATAGTATATACTATGATACACTAAAATTTGATATACTATAATATTTATGAATTTTATAAATATTATATATAGCATATATACTATAAATCACTAAAAATGATATATAAATATATATTATGAAATATTTATATTTTATATGTATAATTCCTAGGGATTTGTATATATTTTCTAGAAACAAAAGAAAAAAAATACACATTTTTCATATTAATAATAGTCCTGAAAAAGTTCAGGGGCATTTTCTTTTTTTTTTTTTTTTTGTCTTTTCTAGGGCTGCACCCGTGACATATGGAGGTTCCAGGCTAGGGGTTTAATCCTAATCAGAGCTGTAGCCCCTGGCCTATGCCAAAGCCACAGCAACGCGGGATCCAGGCCGTGTCTGTGACCTACACCACAGCTGCCGGCAATGCCAGATCCTTAACCCACTGAGCAAGGCCAGGGATCAAACCCGCAACCTCATGGTTCCCAGTCAGATTCGTTAACCACTGAGCCACGACGGGAACTCCAAGGGGCATTTTCAATTGATCTGAAAAACAGAATGAGGCAAATGGAATGAGGCAAAAATCCACATCCTAAAATGCACAAAAATGCAAAATGTGGAAACATTCTAGATATGAACAGTAGGCATATCAGGCAACAGCCTTCATCCCCGAGAAGTAATTCTCCTCTCCTCCCCAGGAAGGAACAGTGAGTACAATAAATTAGGCTAGAGAAAAGTAGAATTCCAGTCATCTGACAACAAAGATCAGTGTAAAACCTCTCGTCCTGATTCTCCATCAGTTGCTGGATTCAGGTCATTGTAAACAGTGTGACATGGTATTCACAGAAGACTATCAAGGAATCTCATATATGAGCAAGAATCACCAAAAGTTTGAGGGAAACAAATAGTATGAAAGGATATCACACTCAACAAACAGAATACCTGAAGAACTAGAATTAAGACAACTAAAAGATGGAAACATAAAGAAAGATACTATTATTACCCACAGAATTAAACGGTACTGACCATCAATAAAATGCTCCTTCTAGTTTCCATTCTTTGAAATCAATAAAGCCAAAAATACAAATGTTAGAGGTAACAGACGATGGAGGTTTAAAGGTGAGGAAAGAGAGAGAGAATGATAAAGGTACTAATATGCTCACAGAGTTAAAAGTAAAGATGTACTGTACAAAACTGAGAGAGGAAGAAATAAAAATTTTAAAGTTTTAAAAGATAGCCATCATATAAATTAAAAACAGTATAAAGGAGTTCACTGGTGGTCTAGTGGTTAGGATTTGGCGCTTTCATTACTGCGGCCCAGGTTCAATCACTGGTCTGAATACTGAGATCCCATGTTGAGCTGCTTGAAGACATGACCAAAACAAACAACAAACACAGTATACTATAACTAACAAAAACTGAAAGGAGGTGATATATGAGATAAATCTTCACTTATCATAGTGGAAAGAAATAAATCATATATGAAGCTGATAAATCAAAATTTAATTCTTATAGACTGAACTGTGTCGCCCCTCCCCTAAAGAAATTCATATGTTGAAGCCCTAATTCCTAGTACCTCAAAATTTGACTGTATTCAGAGACAGGGCCTTTACTGAAATGATGAAGTTAAAATGAGACCAGTAGGGTGGGCCCTACTCCAATCTGATTGGTGTCCTTATAAGAGGAAATTTGGACACACAAAGGGTCACCAGGGATGTGCGTGCACAGAGGAAATGCCATATGAGGACACACTGAGAAGGAAGCTAACTGCAGGGCAAGATACAGTCCTCAAAAGAAAACAAACCTTCTAAGACCTTTACCTTGGATCTTGGTCTCGAACAGAAGGGTAAGAAAATAAATTTCTAGGAGTTCCCGTCATGGCTCAGCAGAAATGAATCTGACTGGGATCCATAGGATGCTGGTTCGATCCCTGGCTTCACTCAGTGGGTTAAGTATCTGGCATTGCCATGAGCTCTGGTATAGGTCACAGACGCAGCTAGGATCTGGCATTGCTATGGCTATGCCATAGGCTGGCAGCTATAGCTCTGATTCGACTCCTAGCCTGGGAACCTCTATATGCCATGGGTACAGCCCTAAAAAGACCAAAAAAAGTAAAGAAATTTCTATTGTTTAGACCACCTACTCTACAGTATTTTGTTATGGCAGCTCTAGCAAACTAATGGAGTGATACAAGCATACGATTAAGATACATGGAAGTAAACATGAGAAATAAAAACAAAAATGGTCACAATACCCTTAAAATAGGAAAAGACAAATGCACAAGGCAATTCATTGCAGCACCCAAATGTCCATCAAAGAGGGCTGATTGAATACAACAAGGTACAATCACCAACTGAATAATAACTAGCTATAAGAAAATGAGGACTAACTCTATATACTGCTATGGAGTAATCTCTAGGATATAATGTTAAATGGGTTTTTTTTAAAAAGGTAGAGAAAAGTATATACATGGAATGCTACCAATATCTAAGAATCTTGGGGGCATATATGAATATACACTTATTTCCTTATATTTTAAAAACAAAGGGGTTTATTTTTGCTTTTATTTCTGTTGCTTTGGGAGACTGACCAGAGAAAATATTTGTAAGGCTGATGTCAGAGAATGTTTTATAAAAGCAAAACTAAACCAATGGGACCTAATCAAACTGACAAGCTTTTGCACAGCAAAGGAAACCAAAAAGAAAACAAAAAGACAACTTACAGAATGGGAGAAAATAGTTTCAAACGATGCAACAGACAAGGGCTTAATCTCTAAAATACACAAGCAACGTATACAACTCAATAGCAAAAAAACCGACAACCCAATGGAAAAATGGGCAAAAGACCTGAATAGACATTTCTCCAAGGAAGATATACAGATGGCCAACAAGCACATGACAAAATGCTCAACATCCCTGATTATTAGAGAAATGCAAATCAAAACTACCACGAGATACCACCTCACACCAATCAGAACAGCCATCATTAATAAGTCCACAAATAACAAGTGCTGGAGGAGGCCTGGAGAAAAGGGAACCCTCCTGCACTGCTGGTGGGAATCTAAGCTGGTACAACCACTATGGAGAACAGAATGGAGGTACCTTAGAAAACCATACATAGAACTACCATATGACCCAGCAATCCCACTCTTGGGCACATATCCAGACAAAACTTTCCTTAAAAGAGACACATGTACCCACATGTTCACTGCAGCACTATTCACAAGAGCCAAGACATGGAAACAACCCAAATGTCCATCGACAGATGATTGGATTGGGAAGATGTGGTATATATGTACACAATGGACTACTACTCGGCCATAAAAAAGAATGACATTATGCCATTTGCAGCAACATGGATGGAACTAGAGACTCTCACACTGAGTGAAGTAAGTCAGGAAGAGAAAGACAGACACCATATGACATCACTTATCTCTGGTATCTAATATATGGCACAAAGGAACCTTTCCACAGAAAACAAAAGCATGGACTTGGAAAATAGATTTGTGGTTGCCAAGGGGGAGAGGGTGAGGGAGGGAGTGGAATGGATTGGGAATTTGGGGTTAATAGATGCCTTTGGAATGGATTAGCAATGAGATCCTGCTGTGTTGCACTGGGAACTATGTCTAGTCACTTATGATGGAGCATGATAAAGTGAGAAAAAAGAATGTATTCGTGTATGTGTAACTGGGTCACCATGCTGTACAGTGGAAAACCAGCTATAATGGAAAAAATAAAAATCATTGTATTAAAAAAAAAACAGAAAACAAAGGGGAGTTCCTGTTCAGGCTCAGTGGTTAACGAATCTGACTAGCATTCATGATCCCTGGCCTTCCTCAGTGGCTTAAGGATCCAGCATTGCCGTGAGCTGTGGTATAGGTCACAGACATGGCTCAGATCCTGTGTTCCTGTGACTGTGGCGTAGGCCAGCAGCTACAGCTCCAATTAGACCCCTAGCCTGGGAACCTCCATATGCCATAGGCTCGGCTCTAAAAGGACAAAAGACAAAACAAAAAACAAAAAACAAAGGGAGGAGTTCCCTTGCAGCACAGCAAGTTAAAGGTCTGGCATTGTCACTGCAGCAGCTTGGGTTGTTTCTGTGACAAAGGTTCAATCCCTGGCCCAGGAACTCCTATATGCCATGGGTGCAGCCAAACAAAACCCAAAAATAAAGAGGTAAAAAATAAAAACCAGGAGTTCCCATAGTGGCTCAGTAGTTAACGAATCTGACTAGGAATCATGAGGTTGCGGGCTCAATCTCTGGCCTCGCTCAGTGGGTTAAGGATCGGGTCTTGCTGCAAGCTGTGGTGTAGGTTGCAGATGCGGCTCGGATCCCGCATTCCTGTGGCTCTGGCGAAGGCCAATGGCTACAGCTCCGATTAGACCCCTAGCCTGGGAACCTCCAAATGCTGCAGGTGTGGCCCTAGAAAAGACAACAAAAATAAATAAATAAATAAAATTTAAAAAAATAAAAACCAAGAAGTCTTATTGTGGCCCAGTGTAACAAATCCAGGAGGATGCAGGTTTGATTCCTGGCCTCATTCAATGGGTTATGGATCCAGCATTGCCATGAACCATGGTGAAGGTCACAGATGCAGCTCAGATATGGCATTGCTGTGGCATAGGTTAGCAGCTACAGATCTGATTCAACCCCTAGCCCAGGAACTTCCATATGCCGTGGGTGTGGCCCTAAAAAAATCTTTTTAAATAAAAACCAAAATGTTGGGAGTTCCCTTCGTAGCTCAGTGGTTAACGAAACCAACTAGGAACCATGAGGTTGTGGGTTCGATCCCTGACCTTGCTCAGTGGATTAAGGATCCAGCGTTGCCGTGAGCTGTGGTGCAAGTTGCAGACGCGGCTCGGATCCCGCATTGCTGTGGCTGTGGCATAGGCCTGCGGCTGCAGCTCCAATTCAACTCCTAGCCTGGGAACTTCCATATGCCGCGGGAGCGGCCCAAGAAATGGCAAAAAGACAAAAATAAACTAAAATAAAAAATAAAAACCAAAATGAGAGATGTCCATTTAGGTCTTCACATTACATGGGTCAGAACGGCCATCATTAATAAGTCTACAAGTAACAAATGCTAGAGAGGGTATAGAGAAAAGAGAACCCTCCTACACTGTTGGTAAGAATGTAAACTGGAAAAAAAAAAAAAACAGAAAAAGAAAAAGAAAGGCATTCCTGTTGTGACTCAGCAGAAACGAATCTGACTAGGATCCATAAGGACACAGGTTCAATTCCTGGCCTCGCTCAGTGGGTTAAGGATCTGGTGTTGCCATGAGATGTGGTGTAGGTCACAGACACGGCTTGGATCTGGCGTTGCTGTGGCAGTGGTGTAGGCCAGCAGCTACAGCTCTGATTCGACCCCTTGCCTGAGAACCTCCATATGCCATGGTTATAGCCCTGAAAAAAAAGAGAGAGTGTAAATTGGTACAGCCACTATGGAAAACAGTATGGAGGTTCCTCAAAAAACTAAATATAGAACTACCGTATGATCCAACAATCCCACTGCTGGGTATATTTCCAGAGAAAACCTTAATTCGAAAACATAATGCACCACTATGTTCATAGCAGCACTATTCTCAATAACCAAGACATGGAAACAATCTAAATGTCCACTGACAGAAACAGATTCTCAGACATAGAGAACAAACTTGTGGTTTCCAAGGAGGAGTGGGGAGGGAATAGGAGGGACTAGGAGTTTGGGGTTAGTTGATGCAAACTATTATGTTTAGAATGGATGGACAATGGGGTCCTGCTGTGTAGCACAGGAAACTATATCCAATCTTCTGGGATAGATCATAATGGAAAATAATATTTTTAAAAAGTATATATATATATATATATATATATATATATATGACTGAGTTGCTTTGCTATACAGCAGAAACTGGCACAACACTGTAAATCAACTATATCTTAATAAAAATTTAAAAAAAACAAAAGGAGAAAAAGACAAATACTCTATGTTATCATTTACATGTGGACTCTAAAAGATAAAATAAACAAATGTATATAATAAAACAGAAACAAACTCACAGATATAGAGAACAAACTAGTGGTTACCAGTGGGGAAAGGGAAGGAAGAAGGGACAAGATAGGGATAGGGGATTAAGAGGTACAAACTACTATGTATAAAATAAACAAGCTACAAGGATATATTTACAGCACAGGGAAATACAGCCATTATTTTATAATAACTTTAAATGGAATATAGTCTATAAAAATATTGAATCACTATGTTATACACATGAAACCAATATAGTATCATAAATTAACTGTACTTTAATAAAATATATGCATACATATATACATACATACCAAAAGGATAAACAATAAAATAGTTATTTACAGGAGAAGGGAGGGAACAAGGTGAAGATAACAGAGACAGAAGCTAGATTTATCTGAATATACTTCCTTTAGTAGATTTGAGTTCAGAACCATGTCAATATTTTACATAATTATAAAACAAAATTCAATCAAAATGGGTAGAGAGGGAGCAATCACCAAAAATCAAAAGCAAACAGAAAGAAATAAACCTAACTATGTATCAAGTCAATAGCTTAATCACAGAGAAAGGAATTATTTCAAGTAATTTTAAAATAATATTAAAACAATGCTTTGACAGTACATCCTTAGTGGGCTATATCCTAAGAATAAAAGTACAAAGATTCCTAAATGTCTTTAGAAATCATTCTAAGTAATAATATTAATAGTGCTATATTCTGAAACTGTTATGAGTATACATTTTCTAGGATAGAAGTTATTCACTACTTTAATGTTAGGCACCAAGATTTTTAAAAAGTGCCAAAGAGATACAAATATAAAATCAAGAAGCTAAGTAAAACCCTGTAATCCTAAATATCAATTGGAAATATCAATATTAACTCATTATATACTTTTTCTTTTTAAAAAGTATATAGTTCATAGCTCTATCCACTAAAAGGTCTCAAAACAATGACCAATGCAGTAGCAATGAGCACTAACAACATCCAGACTATGGTTTCTGCATAACATTCTCCACTAAAAGGAAAAAGGGCTCCTTGGAGGAATGGATGATTCCAGATCTAGGGCAGGAAACTGTATGAGATTAGCCTAGATATGCTGGCATATCAGAAACCAAATAAAACCAGTAAAGACTACTGGAGTCGTGCCAAAAGAACTCATAATCACTTAAAGAGGCTCCTACCAGCCAAAAATAGGACAGTGTACTTCAATAAAAATAACTACTACCATGAATTGAAAGTCATTTAATATGTTAAAATCCATGAATTTACAATAATACTTTTTTTAGGGAGTTCCCGTCGTGGCGCAGTGGTTAATGAATACAACTAGGAACCATGAGGTTGCGGGTTCAGTCCCTGCCCTTGCTCAGTGGGTTAACGATCCGGCGTTGCCGTGAGCTGTGGTGCAGGTCGCAGACGCAGCTCGGATCCTGCGTTGCTGTGGCTCTGGCGTAGGCTGGCGGCTACAGCTCTGATTAGACCCCTAGCCTGGGAACCTCCCATATGCCGCAGGAGCGGCCCAAGAAATAGCAAAAAGACAAAAAAAAAAAAAAACTTTTTTTAAAAAAACCTACTCAGTCATCATTTAAAGATGTTACAGAACCAATTCATTATACTGAAAACTGTTTAAATAAAGGGAAAGAGTCAGGATTTTATTACACAAAGTATACTTATACTTCAGAGTAACCAAGTATTGATAAGATAAAGTTTCTCTCTATTCCAGCTAATAAACAAAGAAGGAATACAGAATTAGAATATGTAAGCACCTACAGAAATAATGGTTCTGGGGACAATAATCATCAAAGGGCACTAACGCAACAGAGACAAGCAGACACTAGTGTCTCCTGATGGAAGTACACCATACCTCCTACGAATTATTCTTGATAAAATTGAACCTGAGTCAGATCAAGCTGCTAAATCTAACTACAAGTTTAGAGGAAAAACAGAGGACTATATTAAATGATACCATGAGGGTACAGTTATCAGAATCCAGAATTTAGGAATCTATAGAACATATTAACAAAACACAGGGTGTGGACCTTGTTACCAACTGAAAAGAAAGAGAAGGGGGTAAGCTGGGGGTGTGGGGGTTGTAGGGAGGGAAGACAGTATATTTGATAATTTTAGAAAAGTATTAAATTTTATCAGGTATGATAATGGGTGTTGAGTTTGTTTGAATAAAAAATATATCCTATCTTTTAGAGATGTATACTGAAAATATTTATGAGCAAAACAATGTTTCTTTGGATTTGTTTCAAAATAATCCATGGGGCCAAGGGTTTGCTGTTGAAGGAACTATAGAAGAAACAAAGAGTGGTCATGAGCTGATGATTACTCTAGCTGAGTGATGGGTAAATAGGGGAATCATACTATCTTTTTGATTTTGTGTGTACATTTGAGCTTTTCAATAAAATACTGTTTAAAAACACTGGGAAAGGAGTTCCCTTGTGGCATGTCAGTTTAAGGATCTGGCATTGTCACTACTGTAGCTCAAGTCGCTATTGTGGCGTGGGTTCTGGCCCTGGAACTTCCACATGCTGTGGGTGCAGCCAAATAAATAAACAATAAAACACTGGGGAAAATATTTTCCATTAAAAAAAAATACTTGCCTCTAGGGAGCAAGACAGGGGGTAGGAAGGGGTAGAACAGAAAACTATTACTTTTTATTACTTTCATTATTTTTCATAATCCTGAATTATAAGTTTACTATTTAGTCCCCTGAATCTCTATAATAACAACTATAGTACCTCTGAGATCTTTAATTGTAATAGATATAATTATCATTAAAGTAATAGCACTAAGGGATATAAACCCCTTCCAGGTTTACAGTAACTTCAACCATCATCATAGGAGTAATAACTAACTCACTGCATCTGCACTTTCTCCTGATTTAATTAGGACTTACCAAAATTTGTCTTCGAATAGCTTCTTCTGAAGCTACTGATCCTTCACACATACACATCAACCTGCAAGCAACATGCCGTACTGCAAAATAGTAATCAGACATTCATAAATAAAAAACATTCATTCTCCTTTTATATAAACCTATAAAGAAGAAACAGGAATGAAGAAAAACCATTTTTGTTGTTAAAAATAAGTTTTTTTAAAAAAAATCAATTATATAAAGTAAATGACCTAAAAGTTATCAAATGAATCATTTGTTGAATGCTTCGAACAGATATCTAATTTTCAAATTTTATTTTCTGCAGGTCTTAAATTCAAAGACTCACTGAAGATACCTAGTTCTACGTGATGCTCTTGTATGTACCATGCTGGCAGCAAAATAATTCTAAGTAGAATTGAAACCTAAAGCTATTCAGGAGTTCTCTTGTGGCACAGTAGATTAAGGATCCAGTGTTGCCACTGCAGCAGCTCGGGTTGCTGCAGTGGCGTGGGTTCAGTCCCTGGCCTGGGAACCTCCACATGCCATGGGCACAGCCAAAGGAATTAAAAATAAAGCTATTCATGGAGTTCCCGTCATGGCGCAGTGGTTAACGAACCCGACTAAGAACCATGAGGTTGCGGGTTTGACCCCTGGCCTTGCTCAGTGGGTTAAGGATCCGGCGTTGCTGTGAGCTGTGGTGTAGGTTACAAACGCGGCTGGGATCCTGAGTTGCTGTGGCTCTGGTGTAGGCCGGTGGCTACAGCTCTGATTCGACCCCTAGCCTGGGAACCTCCATATGCCGTGGGTGCGGCCCTAGAAAAGACAAAAAGACAAAAATAAATTTAAAAAAATAAAGCTATTCATCCGACAAGATTTCCGAACATCAGAATAGTTTTAGATTATTCTCCTAAAATGTGAAACTTTTTAATTGTTTTCTGTAGAGGAGGTAAATGTTCTTAAAATATAACTTAGAAAATACAGATATCTTCATTATACAATTCATTTACCCTGAAAATAGGAAAGTTTGAATTACTATAACCTCTTTATCGTGTGGTTTCTGTCATCAAAAAACATATCCAGAGTTCCCGTCGTGGCTCAGTGGTTAACGAATCCAACTAGGAACCATGAGGTTGTGGGTTTGAACCCTGGCCTCACTCAGTGGGTTAAGGATCCGGCCTTGCTGTGAGCTGTGGTGTAGGTTGCAGACATGGCTCTGATCCCTCATTGCTGTGGCTCTGGCAAAGGCTGGCGGCTACAGCTCCGATTTGAGCCCTAGCCTGGGAACCTCCATATGCCGTGGGTGCGGCCCTAGAAAAGACAAAAAGACAAAAATAAATTAAAAATAAGGCTCTTAGGAAGAATGATAGCAACATTTATCTGAGATTTAGAAACAGAACTGTTCTCTAAACATTATAATAGAAGAGTGGGCTAATAAGTAAGTTATTGACTATATTAACCACTAATTACCGTGAAGTTGTATACAGTTTGGCCTACATTCATAAAGATAAATATTTAATAATAAATTCTATTTGTTGCATACAGAAAAAATTCATGTCTTTACAAAGTCAAGCACTGCAGAGATTCACCTTTTGGTTTGTTGCCTTTATAATGGGGCAATATACTTTCCACATTATTTGCACTATCCTTGTTGGAAATCAGTAACTGTCAGCACACTAGACCTTGCCTATTTATTTATTTATTTGTCTTTTTAGGGCCAGACCTGCAGCATATGGAAGTTCCCAGGCTAGGAGTCAAATCAGAGCTGCAGCTTCCAGCCTACACCACAGCCACAGCAACAACAGATCCAAGCCACATCTGCAACCTACACTGCAGCTCACAGCAATGCTGGATTCTTAACCCACTGAGCGGGGGCCAGGGATTGAACCCGCATCCTCATGGATATTAGTCAGGCTTGTTACTGCTGAGCCACAACAGGAAATCCAAGACCCTGCCCATTTAGCTAAAGCAATCAAACTCTGCCAGAGAGTGAATCATATTTAATATATCAAAGCTGAAGAGTATGGTTTTAGGTTTCTGTTTTGTTATTCTTGTTTGCTCTCAGAAAAAAAAATTCTATAATTTTTCTCAGTAACTCAATCCAATGTTCATCAACCCACCTCATAAAGAAACTATTCTTTACAAATTTTTAAATCTAAATTCCTCACATAGGAACATTTTGCATTATTTTATTTTATTCTTTATGGCCACATCCTTGGCATGTGGAAGTTTCCAGGCTAGGGACTGAATCCAAGCTGCAGCTGTGACCTACACCTCAGCTACAGCAACACCAGATCCTTTAACCCACTGTGCTGGGCTGGGGCTCGAACTCACACCCCTACAGTGACTCAAGCAGTTGGATTCTTAACCTACTGTGCCACATCAGGAACTTGATTATTTTGTTAATGGAGAGGGAAAAATCCTTTTTGATGGTTCTTCAGAATCCTGAAGATTCTGATCATCTTTTCTCCAGGGAAATAACCCATGTCCTTTAACATTTCTTCAAGTTCTCCTTTTCCCATCCTTTTATCATCTTTGCTGTCCACCAACAGACTATTTCTTCTAGTTATGCTTTTAAATTTATGGAAGTTCCTTTGTGGCACAGCAGGTTAAGGATACAGTGTTGCTGCAGCTATGGTTCAGGTCACAACTGCAAGCACAGGTTCAATCCCTGGCCTGGGAATTACCATGTGCCACGGATACAGTGAAAAAATAATAATAATAAATAAATTTTTATAAATAAGAAGCTAACCTCTGAAAAATCATACAACCAAGTCAGGCTGTTTGCTTGAACCATTGTTTACAGGTTGTTTTGTTTAGTGTTCTTTTAAAAAATCTCTACCTAAGAACTGGTCAAAATATTATTTAAACTGCAATAGCACAGTCTACTGTATAATAAGACTACTATGAGTCACAAAACATATACGTACATTTAACTTTCTGCTCTTCACTTATAAGCAAACCTACTCTGGTAACTGTCCAGTTCCACAGATTTACTGCCATTTCTTCAACCTGGATAACAGAAACATTTTCTTAGCCAGTTAAAATACTGTCCACCTCCAATGATATTTTCTTTCTTGCATGTTTCATGTTTATGTTACTATTGTGGGTCACTTACAGGCCCTCCATAATCTAGTCACATTTTACCTTTTTTCCCCCAAATTTACCCACTGTTAGGAGTAATTATCTCACTGTTCCATGAATAAACTTGTTCATCCCTATTTGTGTACCTTTATTCATACTGTTGGCTCTACCTGACATACCTCCTCCCACTGTTTTTATGTAACTCAAATCCAAATTTAGCTTCACCAAGAAAATCCATGAAGTTTTCAGCAACCACTATAGTGTTCACTGATCTCTCTCTTCTTAGAATTCCTATATTCACTAAGTTTCAGATAACTGAGCAATTAATTATGCTACATTGTATCATTTATCCTTTGTTTTAGTTGTTACTCTTATTTCCCAAATAGGCCCCTTGATACTAAAGATTATATCTTACTTAATTTATATAGCACTTACACTGTCTGCCAAAGAACTAAATAAAGAAGACATATTAAAATAACAAGATTTGTTGTTTTATTATGGTCGGCTCTAGGGACTAGAGGAGAAAGATTCTAATAGCTTCTTTGGGGGTTTATCTTTCTACCAGGTGGAATCTAGTCAACTGGATGGAAAAATAAATCAAGCTCATAGTGTCTCAAGTATAAAATATGTAATTTGCAATACACTAGTTTCTGGCAAGAGACTTCTGAAGGCAATAATTGGCTCTGGATGGTACTATTCCCTAAGACCAATATGGCATAGCTCTGGCCTAACTAAATCTCCCAGGGTGCTATGTTGACTATGATAGAAACTGTATACCATGATCTTATCATAAACATATTGGTAGTGAAGGTCCTATGTGGCTCAACATGTTAAAGATCCATCATTGTCACTGCAGTGGCCCCATGCTGCTGTGGCATGGGTTCAATTCCTGGCCTGGGAACTTCCACATGCCACAGGTGTGGCCAAAAGAAAAAGAAAAAAACATATTGGTAGTAATATGACAAAAAGGAATAATAACTGGTTAAATTTTTTTAAACCCAGTTTATGTACAAGAATGGTGCACAAGTGGATTTCCCATCATGGTGCAGCAGAAACGAATCCGACTAGTAACCGTGAGGTTTCAGGTTCAATCCCTGGCCTCGCTCAGTGGGTTAAGGATCTGATGTTGCAGTGAGCTGTGGTGTTGGTCACAGATATGGCTCAGATCCCAAGCTGCTGTGGCTATGGTGTAGGCCAGTGGCTACAGCTGTGGGTGCGGCCCTAAAAAGCAAAAAAAAAAAAAAAAAAAAAAAAAGCAAAAAAAAAAAGAAAGAAACAAGAATGGTGCACAAATGCATTTTACTTTTGTGTTTTTTCCAGTGCCACTTGTGTCCCTCTATTCTACATTTCTCTGATGAGCTTTCCTTTATACAGATTATTTATATAGCATGGCTGTCATTTTACTATCATGTAGCTAATTCTCATACTCATCTCCATCTCTCTTACAGAGTATCACCATGTTACGCTGTGATGACTTTCACGTGAAGTATTATCTGATTCATTTCATCAAAAGCACACGGAATTAGGAGTTCCTACTGCAGCTCAGCAGATTAAGAACCCTACTAGTAACCATGAGAATGCAGGTTCAATCTCCATCCTCACTCAGTGGGTTAAGGATCCAGCACTGTGTAGGTCACATATATAGCTTGGATCTGGCATTGCTGTGGCTGTGGCCAGTGGCTACAGCTCCAACTTGACCCCTAGCCTGGGAACTTCCATATGTCGCAGGTGCAGCCCAAAATAGACAATTTAAAAAGCATATGGAATTAATATCCAATTCTAAATTGCTCAGAGGAACAAATGATATTTAGGGGGAAAAATCGATATCCAGAGTAAAAGAGTTTAAAGAAGATTCCATTTATGATAGTTTGGAAAGCAATTTAACAATATTTAAAAACAGGAGTTCCCATTGTGCCTCAGTGGGATAAGAACCCAACATAGTGTCCGTGAGGATGAAAGTTCGATCCCTGGCCCCACTCAGTGTGTAAGGATCTGGTGTTGCTGCAAACTGTGGCACGGGTTGCAGATGTGGCTCAGATCCAACATCACTGTGGCTGTGGCCTAGGCCTGAAGCTGCAGCTCCCATTCAACCCCTAGCCCAGGAACTTTCATATGCAACAGGTATAGCCATAAAAAGAGAAAAGAAAAAGAAAAAAAAAGACAATATGTAAAAATAGCCAAAAAAAGGTTCATATCTTTTGACACAGCAACTACTTTACTGAGACTCTATCTCTTGGAAATAACACAAAATGTTGAGGTGATAATCTTTGCACTTTAATAGAGTTCCTCATATCAACATTTACAACAGTGAAAAATTAAGAATAATGTAAGTATCCAATAATGAAGAAATAAAGGAGTTCCCTAGTGGCCTAGCAGTTAAGAATCTGGCATTGTCACTCTGTGGCATGGGTGACTGCTATGGCATGGTTGGATACCTGGCCCAGGAACTACAGCATGCCTTGGGCACACCCAAAAAAAATTACATAGATGAACTATGATAGATACACTAGATGGAATATTATTTGGCCATTTAAAATAGTGGTAATAGGAGAAGGATCAAGATGGTGGAGGAGTAAGACATGACACTGACCTTCTCCCACAAACACATAAAAAAAAAACATGTAGAATGATTCACACAGAACATCTACTGAACGCTGGCAGAGGACTTTAAACCTCCAGAAAGGGCAAGAAACCCTCCCTGCAACTGGGTAGAACAAAAGGAAAAAAGAGAGAGAGAAAGAGAAAAGGAATCAGGACAGGACTAGCACTTCTAAGAGGGACCTGTGAAAGAGGAAAGGAACACACACCCTGGGAAGCCACCTAACTCACGGGGAGATCAGCTGAGACAGAAGGACCTCAAAGTCTCAGAGAAAAGTGCAGCAGCTGGACTGAGGAGGGCAAAGCAGAGTGCAAGCCGCACAGACCATCTGCACCACCACCCTCAGACAGCACAGCCTGAGACACTCGGGTGGGGGCTGAGTGATGAGACTCGGGCTCCAGAGGGCAGTTCCAGGGAGAGAACTAGGGTTGGCTGTGTGAAGACAGCATGAGGGGCTAGGGACTGGTGCACCATGGGCTACGAAGTGGAACAACATGGACTGGGGAACAGAACACCACAGCTGAGGGAAACTGGGAGGAGGTCTAGGCTCGCAGGAGAAGCAAGGAGCCATTGTGGGGAAGGGCAAAAGGAGGAGGGGCAGATTGCCATAGGAATATCTTTCCCTGCATACAAGCAGACTCTCAGAGGGCAGGGCGCCTCTGGCACAAGCTACGGGTGGTGAGGTGCCACTGTGTGGGCTATGGGTGACAGGGCATCTCTTCTATGGGCTTCAGGTAGCCAGGCACCTCTTGTGTGGGCTAAGGGCAGCTGGGAGCTAAACTCGATGCAGCACCTCTTGCGTGATCTACAGGCAGCAGGGGAAAAACACAGTGGTATTCTCAGACACCAGAGGTGGGCGTGGGCCGCCACCACTAGGGGTCTGTAAACAGGCACCACCTGCAGCCCCAGGAGCTTCGGAGGTCCACAAAAAGGGCACTTCAACCAAGCACCATCTGCTGGTGTTCTCACTCCCCCAGGAACACACACGCCCTGCTGCTGCCACTGCCAAATGCACCAGGAACCACCTAAACCTGCCTGATCACTGTCACACACGAGGGCCCTGCAACTGGGAGCAGCCTGTGCTACCTTCCCATGGGCCCAGCAACCAGGCACTAGCTACTAGCCCTGACCATTGCCTCCATCTCCCTGGAAGCACACACAGCACCCTAGAAATAAAAAGTAAGCTCTCACTACATACCCAGGGGCATGCTGGCATATAAATAGCCCTCCAAGACTACAGTAGTTGTTTTCCCCAAACTCACAGAATAAGAAAAATATAAGCAAAATGAAGAAGCTCAGGAAACATTCCCAGTTAAAAGAACAGGAGAATTCACCTGAAAGAGAAAACAATGAAACAGACCTCTGCAGTCCAACAGACACTAAATTCAAAAAGGAGATACTGAAAATACTGAAGGACTTAAGAACAAATATGAAGGAATTAAGAGCAGATACAAACAGTAATGCAGATCACTTTAGAAAGGAACTAGAAAATGTAAAGAGGAGCCAAGAAAAATTAGAAAATTGAATTGTAGAGACGAAAGTTGAGTTAAAGACACTGAAGAACAAAATGGATAATGCAGAGGAAAGAATTACTGCCTTGGAAGACAAAATATGGAAACCACACAATCAGGACAGCAGACAGAAAACCAAGTAAAATAACAGGAAAGCAAGGCAAGAGATCTATGGAATAATATAAAGAAGGCCAATTTACGCATAATAGCAATGACAGAAGGAGCAGAAAAAGAAAAGGGGACTGAAAATATACTTGAAGAAATTATGGAAGATGGCAGAATAGAAGGACTGGAGCTCAACTTCTCTCCTAAAAACAACAAAATTCACAACTAAAGACTGAGCAATCTGCAACCAAATGGACTGGAAACCTTAAAAAAAGACACCCTACTCCAGAAGACAAAGAGGAGGCCACATCAAGAGGTAGGAGGGGCAATTTCACAATATAAACAACCCCATACCTCCTGGGTGGGAAGCCCCACAGACTGGAAACTAACTGGTTCACAGAGACTCACCTACAGGAGTGAGAGTTCTGAGCCCCACATCAAACTCCCACATGTGGGGATCTGGCACTGGGAGAAAGAGCCCCTGGAGCATCTGGCATTGAAGGCCAGTGGGGCTTGTGCACAGGAGCTCCACAGTATGGGGGAAATGGAGACTCCATTCTTAAAAGGTGCACACAGACTTTCACATGCACTGGGTCCCAGGGCAGAGCAAAGTCTCCATGGGAATCTGGGTCAAACCTGACTGCAGGTCTTGGAGGACATCCTGGGAAAACAGGGGTGAATGTTGGCTTGTTGTGAGGGAAGGACATTGGAAGCAAAGCTCTCAGGAATATTCAGCAACTGACTTTCCCTGGAGGTGGCCACTTTGGGAAAATCTGACCCCACCCGTCACTCAGTGCTGAGAAGCCCCAGGGCAAACAACTATCCAGGTGGGATCACAGCCCCGCCCCTCAGGAAACAGGCCACCTAAAGACCCCTCAGGCACACAGCTGCCTCTAATCCCATCCAGAGACAAAGCCCCACCCACCAGAGGGGTTAGAATCAGCTCCACCTACCAGGGGGCAGGCACCAGCCCCTCCCATCAGGAAGCCTACAGCAAGCCCCCATACTGACTTCAGCCACAAGGGGGGCAGCCACCAGAAGTAAGAGAGGCTACAAATCTATTATCTGTAAAAAGGTCACCACACCAAAAACCTATCAAAATGAAAAGACAGAGAACTATAACTCAGATGAGGGAGAAAGGAAAAACCCCAGAAAACCAGCTAAGTGATCAGGAGATTCTCAGCCTCCAGGAAAAAGACTTTAGACTGTTGATGCTGAAGATGATGCAAGACATTGGAAATAAACTGGAGGCAAAGATGGATAACTTACAGGAAACACTGACCAAAGAGATACAAGATATAAAACTTAAACAAGAAGAGATGCAAAATACAATAACGGAAATAAAAAATTCACTAGAAGCAGCTAAGAGCAGAATACAGGAGGCAGAAGAACGAATAAGCGAGGTGGAGGACAGATTAGTGGAAATTACAGACGCTGAACAGAAGAGAAAAGAGATTGAAAACAAATGAAGAGAGTCTCAGAGAACTCTGGGACAACGTGAAACACACCAACATCCGTATTATAGGGGTGCCAGAAAGAGAAGAGAGAGAGAAGGGGACAGAAAAAATATTAGAAGAGATAATAGCTGAAAACGTCCCTAACATGGGGAAGGAACCACTCTCTCAAATCCAGGAAGCACAACGAGTACCATATAAAATAAACCCAAGGAGGAACACCCCGAGACACATATTAATCAAACTCACCAAAATTAAAGACAAAGAAAAAATCTTGAAAGCAGCTAGGGAAAAGAAACAAGTAACATACAAGGGAACCCCAATAAGGTTATCGGAAGATTTTTCAGCAGAAACTCTGCAGGCCAGAAGGGAGTGGCATAGCATACTTAACGTGATGAAAGGAAAAAAGCTCCAACCAAGATTACTCTACCCAGCAAGACTCTCATTCAGATTTGAAGGAGAAATCAAAACCTTCACAGATAAGCAAAAGCTGAGAGAATTCAGCAACACTAAACCAGCCTTACAACAAGTACTAAAGGAACTTCTCTAGGCAGAAAAGAAAACACAGCAGCAGGAAACAAAAATTCCACAAATGACAAGGCTCACCAGTAAAGGTATATATACAGTAAAGATACGAAATCAGCCATGCACAATTACACCACCAAAATCAGAAATCATGAGAAGAGGTGGGTACAAATGCAGGACACTGGAGATGAACTTGCAATTAAGACAACAACAACCTAAAACAATCTCATATATATATAGACTCTTATATCAAAACTTCAGAATAACAACAAACCAAAACTCTACAATTGAAACACAAAGAAAGAAAAATCAACTCAAATACAACACTAAAGATAGTCATCAAACCACAAGAGGAGAGAACAAGAAAAGAGGGGAAGAAAAAAGAGCAACAAAAACAAATCCAAAGCAATTAATAAAATGGCAATAAGAACATGCATATCAATAATTACCTTAAATGTTAATGGACTAAACGCCCCAACCAAAAGACATAGACCGGCTAAATGGATACAAAAACAAGACCCATACATACGCTGTCTTCAAGAAATCCACTTCACTTCTAGGGACACATACAAATTGAAAGCGAGAGGATGGAAGAAAATATTTCATGCAAACGGGAATCAAAAGAAAGCTGGAGTAGCAATACTCATATCAGACAAAATAGACTTTAAAATGAAGAATATTTTAAGGGAAAAAGAAGGACATTACATAATGATCAAAGGATCAATCCAAGAAGAAGAGATAACAATTTTAAATATCTACACACCCAACATAGGTTCACCACAATATATAACGTAACTGCTAACAACCTTAAAAGGACAAATTGACAGTAACACAATCATAGTGAGGGACTTTAACACCCCACTTACAGCAATGGACAGATCATCCTGACAGAAAATCAATAAGGAAACACAGGCCCTGAATGAAGCATTAGACCAGATGGATTAATAGATATTTATAGGACAGTCCATCCAAAAGCAACAGAGTACACATTCTTCTCAAGTGCACATGGAACATTCTCTAAGATTGATCACATCCTGGGCTACAAATCCAACCTCGGTAACTTTAAGAAAGTTAAAATCATATCAAGCATGTTTTCCAACCACAACGCTATACAACTGGAAATCAACAAGAAAAAAACTGCAAAAAACACAAACACGTTAAGATGAAATAACATGCTACTAAAAAAACCAATGGATCACTGAAGAAATCAAAGAGGAAATTAAAAAATACCTATAAGCAAATGACAACGAAGATACAACACTCCAAAACCTACGGGATGCAGCAAAAGCCGTTCTAAGAGGAAAGTTTATAGCAATACAAGCCCACCTCAGGAAACAAGAAAAAGCTCAAAGAAACACGCTAACTTCACATCTAAAGCAGCTCAACAGAGAAGAACAGACAAGACCTAAAGTTAGTAGAAGGAAAGAAATCATAAAGACCAGAGCAGAAATCAATGAAATAGAAACAAAGAAAACCACAGAAAAGATCACTGAAACAAAAAGCTGGTTCTTTGAAAAGATCAACAAAATTGATAAACCCCTAGCCAGACTTATCAAGCAAAAAAGAGAGAGGACTCAAATCAATAAAATTAGAAATGAACAAGGAGAAGTAACAACGGACATCACAGAAATACAAAGGATCCTAAGAGACTACTATATGCAACTATCTGCCAATAAAACGGAAAACCTAGAAGAAATGGACAAATTCTTAGAAAAGTACAATCTTCCAAGACTAAACCAAGATGAAATAGAAAAGATGAACGGACCCATCACAAGAACTGAAAATGAAACTGTGATTAAAAAACGCCCAACAAACAACAGTCCAGGACCAGAGGGCTTCACAGCCAAATTCCATCAAACATTTAGAGAAGAGCTAACACCTCTCCTTCTGAAACTATTTCAAAAAAATTGCAGAGGAAGGGATACTCCCAAACTCATTCCATGAGGCCACCATCACCCTCACACCAAAACCAGACAAAGATTCCACAAAAAAAAGAAAACTACAGGCCAGTCTCACTGATGAACATCAATGCAAAAATCCTCAACAGAATACTAGCAAACCGCATCCAACAATACATTAAAAGGATTGTACATCATGATCGAGTGGGATTTATCCCAGGGAGGCAAGGGTTCTTCAATATCCACAAATCCATCAGTGTGATACACCACATTAACAAACTGAAGAATAAAATCCATATGATCCTCTCAATAGATGCAGAAAAAGCCTTTGACAAAATCCAACACCCATTTCTGATCAAAACCCTTCAGAAAGTGGGCATAGAGGGAACCTACCTCAACATCATAAAGGCCATATGCGACAAACCCACAGCAAACATCATTCTCAATGGTGAAAAGCTGAAAGGATTCCCGCTGAGATCAGGAACAAGACAAGGATGTCTGCTCTCACCACTACTCTTCAACATAGTTTTGGAAGTCCTAGCCAAGGCAGTCAGTGAAGTAAAAGAGATAAAAGGAATCCAAATTGGAAAGGAAGAAGGAAAACTATCACTATTTGCAGATGACATGATACTATACCTAGAGAATCCTAAAGACTCTACCAGAAAACTGTTAGAGCTTATCCACGAATTTGGCAAAGCTGCAGGTTACAAAATTAATACAAAGAAATCGACAGCATTTCTATACACCAACAATGAAAGATCAGAAAGAGAAATTAGGGAAGCAATCCCATTTACCATCGCATCCAAAAGAATAAAATACCTAGGAGTCAGAGTTCCCGTCGTGGCGCAGTGGTTAACGAATCCGACTAGGAACCATGAGGTTGTGGGTTCGGTCCCTGGCCTTGCTCAGTGGGTTAACGATCCGGCGTTGCCGTGAGCTGTGGTGTAGGTTGCAGACGCGGCTCAGATCCTGAATTGCTGTGGCTCTGGCGTAGGCTGGCAGCTACAGCTCCGATTCGACCCCTAGCCTGGGAACCTCCATATGCCGCCGGAGCGGCCCAAAGAAATAGCAAAAAGACAAAAAATAAATAAATAAATAAAAATAAAATACCTAGGAGTAAACCTACCTAAAGAGAAAAAAGACCTGTACTCTGAAAACTATAAGATGCTGATGAAAGAAATCATGGAGTTCCTGTCATGATGCAGTGGTTAACAAATCTGACTAGGAAACATGATTTGCTGGTTCAATCCCTGGCCTTGCTCAGTGAGTTAAGGATCCAGCATAGCCGTGATCCAGCATAGGTCGCAGACATGTCTCAGATCCCGTGTTGCTACGGCTCTGGCATAGGCCAGTGGCTACAACTCCAATTAGACCCCTAGCCTGGGAACCTCCATATGCCATAGGAAGCGGCCCTAGAAAAGGCAAAAAGACAAAGAAAAAAAAGAAAGAAAGAAAGAAATCAAAGATGATACAAATTGATGGAAAGACATACCATGCTTGTGGATTGGAAGAATCAATAGTATCAAAATGACTATACTACCTAAGGCAATCTACAGATTCAATGCAATCCCTATCAAATTACCAATGGTATTTTCCACAGAACCAGAACAAAATCTTATAAAGTTTGTTTGGAAGCACAACAGGCCCAGAATAGCCAAAGACATCCTGCTGAAAAAGAAAAATGGAGCTGGAGGTATCAGGCTCCCTGACTTCAGACCATACTACACAGCTACACTCATCAAAACCTTATGGTACTGGCACAAAAAGAGAAATATAAATCAGCAGAACAAGACAGAAAGCCCAGAATTAAACCCACACACCTACAGTCAACTAATCTATGACAAAGGAGGCAAGAAAATACAACGGAGAAAAGACAGTCCCTTCAACAAGTGGTGCTGGGAAAACTGGACAGCCATATGGAAAAGAAGGAAATTAGAATACTCCCTAACACCATACACAAAAATAAACTCCAAATGAATTAAAGACTTAGATGTAAGACCAGACACTATAAAACTCTTAAGAGGAAAGCATAACCCACTCTCTGACATAAACCACAGCAATATCTTCTCAGATCCACCTCCTAGAATAATGACAATAAACACAAAAATAAACAAATGGGACTTAATTAAACTTAAAAGTTTCTGCAGAGCAAAGGAAACCCTAAACAAAACAAAAAGACAACCCACAGAATGGGAGAAAATCTTTGCAAGTGAATCCACTGACAAGGGATTAATCTCCAAAATTTATAAACACCTTCCACAGCTCCATACCAAAAAAAAACAAACAACCCCATCAAAAAATGGGCAGAAGATCTAAACAGACAGTTCTCCAAAGACATACAGATGGCCGAAAAACACATGAAAAGATGTTCAACATCACTCATTATTAGAGAGATGCAAATCAAAACCACGATGAGGTGCCACCTCATACCAGCCAGAATGGCCATCCTCAAAAAGTCTACAAACAATAAGTGCTGGAGAGGGGGTGGAGAAAAAGGAACCCTAGTACACTGTTGGTGGGATTGTAAATTGGTGCAACCACTGTGGAAAACAGTATGGAGATGCCTCAGAAAACTAAACATAGAACTACCATTTGATCCAGCAATCCCAATCCTGGGCATCTATCCAGAGAAAACCACGACTCGCAAAGACACATGTACCCCAATGTTCATTGCAGCACTATTTACAATAGCCAAGACATGGAAATAACCTAAATGTCCATCGACAGAGGAGTAGATCCAGAAGATGTGGTACATATACACAATGGAATATTACTCAACCATTAAAAGGAAAGAAATGTCATGTGTAGCAACATTGATGGTCCTAGAAATTATCATGCTAAGTGAAGTCAGTTAAACAGTGAGACACCAACATCAGATGCTATCATTTACATGTGGAATCTAAAAAAGGACAGACTGAACTTCTTTGCAGAACAGATGCTGACTCACAGACTTTGAAAAACTCCTGGTTTCCAAAGGAGACAGGTTGGGGGGTGGGGGCATGCACTGGGGGATTGGGATGGAAATGCTACAAAACTGGGTTGTGATGAACGTTGTACAACTATAAATGTAACAAAATTCATTGAGTAATTTAACAAAAAAAAACAAAGAATTGAAGCAGCCACTTGAAGATACTTTTATACCCATGTTCATAGGTGTATTATTCATAAAAGCCAAAAGGTGGAAGCAATTCAAATGTATATGGACTGATGAATAAACAAAATGGGGGATGTACATACAATGGAATTTTATGAAGCCTTACAAAGACAGAAATTCTGACACATGCTACAACATGGATAAATCTAGGACATTATACTCAGTGAAATATGCCAGTCAGAAAACAACAAATACTGTATGATTCCATTTATACAAATCAAGAGTAGTCAAATTTCAAAATAAATAAATAAATAAATAAATAAGGGAGTTCCCATGGTGCCTCAGTGGTTAATGAACCCAACTAGTAACCATGAGGTTGCAGGTCCGATCCCTGGCCTTGTTCAGTGCCTTAAGGACCCAGTGTTGCCGTGAGCTGTGGTGTAGGCCACAGATGCAGCTCAGATGCAGGTGTAGGCTGGCAGCTGTAGCTCCAATTTGACCCCTAGCCTGGGAACCTCCATATGCTGCGGGTGCGGCCCTCAAAAGACAAAAGACCAAAAAAAAAAAAGGGGGGGGGAGTCAAATTTATACACAGAAAGAATGGTGGTTTCCAGGGTCTGCAGACTCTCTTCTGGGAAAATGGGGAGTTTCTGTTTAATAGGTATAGAATTTCAGTTTTGCAAGATGAAAAGAATTCTGGAGATTGGTTGCACAATGATATGAATGCAATGAACTCTAATTAATTTTACATTTAAAATAGTTAAGATGGTAAATTTTATGTTATGTATATTTTACCACAATTAAAACAAACACAGTGAGATACTACTTCACATTCACTAGGATGGATATAATCAAAAAGATAGTAAGTGTTGGTGATGCTGTGGAAAAACTGGATCCTTCATACACTGCTGGTAGGAATGTAAAATGGTATAGTCACTTTGGAAAACAATCTGGTAGTTCCTCAAAAGTTAAACAGAGCTACTACATGACCCAGCAATTTCACTCCTAGGTATATACCTAAGAGAAATAAAAAGCTAAAAACCCGTAGGTGAATGTCCACAGCAGAATTATTCATAATAGCCAAAAGGTGTAAACAACCCAAATGTTCATCAACAGATGAGTGGATATACAAAATGTGGTATATCCAAAGAATGGTCAGTCCCCAGAGACCACATGTTGTAAGATTCCATTTATATAAAATGTCCAGAATAGGCCAATCCATAGAGACAGAAAGTAGATTAGAGGTTGTCTAGAGCTGGGAGAGAGAGGAGGAAATGAAAGTACCTGTGAATGGGTGCAAGGTTTCTTTCTGGGGTGATGAAAATGATCTCAAGTTAACTGTGGTGATGGGGGCACAACTCTGTGAAATACTAAAAATCATTGAATTGTACACTTGAAATGGGTAAATTAGATGGCACATGAAATATATATATATATATGATTTACAATAACCTTTCTTCTCACTTTTCTGTATGTCTGATGTGCTGTCACCAAAATGAAAGGACCTGCCAAAGGTAAACATTCCCCAAAGTATCTCAGAATCTCAACACAATTTCAAAGTTAAATGACAGACCTCCAATTAAACATTAGAAAAAAACACCCCCCCAAAACAGCATATTCAACTGAGTTCCCTATGACAAGGTAGTTTCTTCCTTTGCTGCAAAGGTAAACAGAAAAAGAACTATTATTTAGTGACTAACTACTATGTACCCAGGACATTAAATATGCTATTTTGTTTACTATTCACAACACTGGGAGATAGGTTTTGTTATTCTCCTTTAACAGATGAGAAAACGGTAGAGAAAAGCCTAGAGAGGTTAAAAAGTAAGTATTAAATTTGAGACATATTTTTCCATTGGTTTCTTTTTTTTTTTTTTTTTTTTTTTTTGTCTTTTGCCTTTTGAGGGCTGTACTCATGGCATGTGGATGTTCCCAGGCTAGGGGTCTAATTGGAGCAATAGCTGCCAGCCTACACCACAGCCACAGCAACACCAGACCCAAGCCACGTCTGCAATCTACACTACAGCTCACAGCAATACTGGATCCTTAACCCACTGAGCAAGGCCAGCGATCGAACCCACAACCCCATGGTTCCTGGTCGGATTCGTTTCTGCTGTGCCACGATGGGAACTCCTCCATTGGTTTCTAAACACCATTTTCCCTAATGTGCTATCAGGCTTGATTTCTATGTATTTAGATTTCATGTTAATCATAAAGCTATTTTTACTTATACATTTACTAAAACAATGAATCATCAAAATTTATCATAAAAAATATGTTTTATACCAACCTGAGCATCCTGCATTTCAGCAATAGACTCCCTGTTGATATTTGCTATGTCCGAGAAGAGTCTATCAATTGCTTCAGGTATGCTAGGTGAACTGTAGTTTACAATTAGGTTTTCAATAATTTCTGAAATAACAATAAATGATAAAAGTGCTATGAAGTATCACCATTAGCTGAAAGTAACAAATCATTTTGAAATATGTTTCTAGATCTTTCATCAAATGAATACAGCATGAAGAAACATGAATGATCCTTAAGAGTAAAGCCAAACTGGAGATAAGGTTTATTTTAACTAAAGGTAGAGTACAATTTTTTAATTTTTTAATTTTTTAAATTTCTTGTGTGTGGCTCAAAAAACAAATTTATTTCTTAAAGTTCTGGAGGCTGGGAAGTCCAAGATCAAGATATTGGCTGACTTGGTTCCTGGTGAGACTCTTTTTTTCTGGCTTGTAGACAGCTGTCTTCTCCTTGAATCCTCATGAGAAAGAGGAGGAGAGGGGAAAACAGTACAATCTTCAAATAAATTCTATATGCTCTAGAAGTCACTTGTTTATACCTTAATAATCATTACTCATTCTCAAAGTAAAACATATTAACTTTACAAATAGTAATGTTATTATAGGTCATCTTAAAACTATAAAATAGAAATTAACAATGCCTTCAAAACTAGAAAATGTAGAAATTCTAAAGGGAGACTTAGATATATGCTCTGCAAAATTTAAATACTTAATACTTTAAAGCATTAGGCAGACATAGCTAACTTACACTGCTTCTAAAGTCCTGACCTTACTTTGTGAGAAAAAAGTGACATGCCCAATTAGCAAAAACATTAACCAGTTATTGAATCTGTACAAATGATGTCACCATTTTCTAAGCAGTCTGAGCTCCAGACTCCATACAGCTGAATCTTACTAGGCCACAGAATTCCTTAAAAACCAAATATGATGTAGAATCATAACTGATACCTTTCATATTATCAAAGTTGAGGTTTTTTTCAAATTCATGTAACAGAGATTTATACCTACATGTCTAATTTCTTGCAACATTTCTGAGCATTAACTAGCAAGAATGCTGTTAGCATTCATTAACAATACTATAAAAGCACTTTCTGGAAGATTTTTTTATGCTGCCACAATAAACAGATGTTTAACCTACTACAATAAACAATAAATCTGCTAAATGCAAATTTTTCAGTTAAATATCAGAAAACAGATTCACATAAAGACTTCATAAAGCAAATTATTTTCAAATACACTCAAAAAAATTTTTTTGTCTTCTTAGGACCGCACCTGTAGCATGTCGAAATTCCTAGGCTAGGGGTCAAATCAGAGCTGCAGCCTCCAGCCTAGGCCACAGCCATGGCACCCAGGATCCAAGCCATGTCTGCAACCTATACCAGAGCTCATGGCAACACCAGATCCTTTAACCCACTGAGCAAGGCCAGGGATCAAACTTACATCCTCATGTCAAGTTCATTTCTGCTGAGCCACAACAGGAACTCCCCTCAAATATTTTTTAAAGCTCATTAGTACCCACTGCATGATCATACATGTTAGGGAAAATATACATATTTTATATACCTCAGGTGATGATATGTAAAGATAAAAAACCTCTAGCTTCCTTACTCCCATAAATTAATTGAAAGGCTAATATATATCTTGACTCTTCTAAGATTAGCTAAGATTAGGCTGAGAAGTACATATTTATAGCCTTAGCTCAAAATTTTGATAACAGAATTAGGAAAATTTAGAATGGGAGAAAATATTTGCAAATCAAATATCTGATAAGGGCTTAATATCCCAAATATATTAAGAAATCATACAACTCAATAGCAAAAAAATCCAATTTAAAAATGGACAGAGAATCTGAATAGACATTTTTTCCAAGGAAAATATAGTGACAGGCAACAGGCACATGAAAAAATGATGCTCAACATTGCAAATCATCAGGATAATGCAAATCAAAACCTGAATGAGCCATCACCTCACACCTGTTAGAATGGCCATCATCAAAAAGACAAGCAATAACCAGTCTTGGTGAGGATGTGGAAAAAAGGAACCCTTGACACTGTTGGTAGAAATGTAAACTGGTGCAGCCACTATGAAAAAACAGTAAGAAGGTTCTTCAAAAAATTAAAACGAGAACTATCATACTTCTGGGTATTTATCCAAAGAAAATGAAAACACTAACTTGAAAAGATATATGCACTCCCATGTTTACTGCATTGTTTACAATAGCCAAGATGTGGAAAGAACATAAGTGTCTATCAATGGATAAATGGATAAAGGAAATGTGGTAAACATATACAAAGGAATGTTATTCACCCATTGCAAAGAATGAAATCTTGCCATTTGTAACATGGATGGACCTTAAAGGCATTATGCTAAGTGAAGTAAGTCAGACAAAGAAAGACAAATACCATATGACCTCATTTACATATGGACTCATTAAAAAAAAAAAAAAGACACAGGAAACAAACTGTGGTTGCCAGAAACAGGGGATGGAGGGTGGGCCAAATGGGTGAAGGAAGTCAAAAGGTACAAACATCTAGTTATAAAAAAATGTCAGGGAGTTCCCGTTGTGGCACAATGGAAATGAATCTGACAAGGAACCATGAGGTTGTGGGTTCGATCCCTGGCCTTGCTCAGTGGGTTAACGATCCGGCGTTGCCGTGAGCTGTGGTGTAGGCCACAGACGCAACTCGGATCCCGCATTGCTGTGGCCCTGGCATAGGCTGGTGATTACAGCTCCGATTCGACCCCTAGGCAGGGAACCTCCCACATGCCACGGGAGCGGCCCAAGAAATGGCAAAAAGACAAATAAATAAATAAATAAATAAACGTCATAAGGATATAACTGACAGCATGGTGAATATAGTTAATACTATACTGCACATTTAAAAATTGCTAAGAGAGTAAATCTTAAAAGTTCTCAACACAAGAAAAAATTATAACTATGTGTGGTGATGGATGTTAACTAGACTTACTGTGCTGATCATTTTGTAACATATACAAATCCAGAATCTTTATGTTATACACCTGAAACTAATACAATAATGTTGTATGTCAACTATACCTCAATAAAAAATAACTAAGAAAGTTTTTTGTCTTTTTTTTTAGGGCCACACCCACAGCATATGGAAGTTCCCAGGCTAGGGGTCGAATCGGAGCTGTTGCTGCTAGGCTACGCCACAGCCACAGCAACGCCAGATCCTTAACCCACAGAGCTAGGCCAAGGATCAAACCTATGTCTTTATGGATACTAATCGGATTTGTTCCCACTGAGCCATGACAGGAACTCCGGAAAGTTTCTTAAATGATGTTTTAAATTTTCTAAACATCGTTTAAAAACATTTCTTGAAAATATTTTTGAAAAGAAAACAAAAACCCAATATAAATTTTAAATTTTGAATTCCTTTAAAAAAAATCCAGATATTTTATTAGAATATCAATTACAACTTCTATTTACATACTATATGAGACTGTGAAGATACTGATTTTGATTTGTGAATGTTCTCTTAATGTATTATATAATTCATTCTTTGTCAAAATAATTGTCCTTTCAAAACATATTTTCAGTGTCATTCAGTTGAGCAACTTGACTGACACCAGCTGAGGCAATGACAGCACTGCAGTTCTTTAGGATGAAATGCAGTCAGCAAAGCTGGGTAAGCAGTAGAGATCACATAGCTGAATGGTTGAGAGTTATACTATGAAGTAGACTTGCCTCTGGGAGAAGCTCAGAAAAGAGCTCCTATAAATACAGCCTATTCCTAAGATGTGAAGACAACATCCCATATTAAGGTTATATCAAGCAAGATTGTACATTTTGAAAGAGAGTGATTAAATTATCTTCCTGGCTGCTGAAAAAAACTATGATTTACAACATTATTTAAGTCAATTTGATTTAAATGAGATTTATCCTAGTTAAAACTGGGGAGTCACTCTTTGAGACAGCCATGTTAATCAGTACCAATTAATTCTGATTAGATAGACAGCATTCTAGGTATAATACAACACAAAATAAACTTCTTCCCTGTCCTTGAGGAAGGGAGTTTCTGTTATAACATAGAAAAAAATCTATCAACAGTCTGCCAAGTCTCTCCCCATGACCTCCATCAACTCAACCAGTCATTCAAAAGCCAAAGCAGTTCAAAGACCTGCCAGGGTCAATTTCAGATTTTACCACAAATCACAAGGATTATCTGCAACTTCTCTAGTGAGAAAAGAAACAAAAATGACAATAAAATTAACATTTGCATAGTGCTTTATGGTCTAAAAGCTTCTTCATATGCATTCTCATTTAATCATCAGTCTACTCTGTAAGGAATACTTTTATTTTACAAGATATGGGAACTGAGATTTAACAAAGTATAGTGACTTCTCAAAGGTGACACAAAGAGAAAGAGCAAACTAAGACTTGAACCCAGGCTTTCTAATTTGAACTCCTGTACTTTTTACTACACTAGGCCTAGTAGGAAAGGCGTGGAAGAATTAACTTGCCAGGACTCTGGGACAACTAAAGAACAGCAGGGAAAGAAGAAATGAGCCAACACCATTCAGAGTGCTACACTATAATTCTAATTGTGGGCTAAGTAAAACTATTCCAGCAGAAGCTAGTTTAAATGAGGACAGTCAAAATATCCAAAACAATGTCAAAAGGGCATGTCAAAAAACTCAAGCAAACCCAGGACAAACAGGTTTAGTGATAGAAAGTATCATACTGTAAATCATACTTTCTGTGTTCATAGAGATAATCATTTTTCTTATACAATGTTCCAGGAGGACCCAACTGACAAACTGGGTATGGCACAAGAAAATCCAAGCAGCAAAGCATAATGCAAAAGTCAGGTGGAACTTCTTGCGCCATAGTTCCAAGAGAATTATTCACAGCAGTGTATTGCATTTCTGAGTAGCGTCTTGGTCCTGGAGGGCAACTAGGAAAGGATACAGGACCAGTTAATTCCATGACGATCATGACGACAATCAGCAATGATACAGTTCTAAAGCTCAACATGTGCCTAAAGTATGCCCCTAGCATGTTATATCTCAAATCTGAGAGCCAGTATAACTTCATTCTAGACCAATCTCTTCCCTACTCCATAATACTGTTACTCTTTCTTGCCCTGGACAGAACCGGCTCAGGAACTGGAGCAAATCTAAGCCTTGGCTCATCAGATGATAAAGCTATGTAAACTTTTAGAGGGCAACTGGCTGGGAGTGGGGGGTGAAAAGACAAAAGCTGACTATATCACGCTAACCAAAAAAAGGAAATTTCCAGCTTGATCCTGGTGAGGAAACACATCCAGTCACACCCAGGGCACTTAGCTTTAGAGACTAAAGGGCAGGATTATACCTTCACTGAACAAACTATAAACAGTAGGAACCACAACTCAGTCCTCTCAACAAATACACATTGTAAATGTTGCAATGAATTTGGCATTTTATTTCTTTCACACTCCTATAAGTGCAAGGTCAATAACCAAACTCAACTTGTCAATTAATTCAATCCTTCCCCTAACCATTTGTAAATACTTATGAAGTAACTGTATATATTACTCTTTTATTCTCATTACATCCTGTCACCCACTGTAGTTGAGCCCTGCTATTCTTGACTGAGAATCTTTTATTTAGCTAATATCTGGTTTATTTTAGTTACTGTGGTTATCAAAGTCTATATCTATCTATTTAACAACTTAATTAACTTCTGTTTACTGTGCACTAGGCAAGACACTTGCTTAGTAGATTCACATCTAAACCAGACCAGATACAATATCTGGTAAGATTGGAAATGCAGTAAGTAGACTACAACACATTTGGGAGGCTGAAGTGGATTAGCTAGGCTGAGTACATTATAGCAACTTTCACCAAAGAGGTCTTTGAAGGAAGAAAGAAGTCTAAGTTGATTCAACTGTCTTTGAAGTTTCTTATCTCTATACTATTGCAATCTACACACAATATATATAAAATAAAACTTTCTTACAAAAGAGGTCAAATGTTTAGTGAAATCAAACGGCTCAATGGCTAATTTTCCACACAAGATATCTTTCCATTCCTAATAGAATGCACTAGTTACTTAGATGATTGCTACAAAAAATGTCATTAAAAAATCAAGCATCTTATAAACTGCTTTTGATGGTGATGGAATAACACAGGAGAGCTTTATCTGAGCCCATGTGCATTTCCAAATCATCATCAGAAATATATAGTCATCCCAGAGTTCCCATTGTGGCTCAGTGGTTAACGAATCCGACTAGGAACCATGAGGTTGCGGGTTCGGTCCCTGGCCTTGCTCAGTGGGTTAACGATCCGGCGTTGCCGTGAGCTATGGTGTAGGTCGCAGACGCGGCTCGGATCCCGTGTTGCTGTGGCTCTGGTATAGGCGGCTACAGCTCTGATTCGGCCCCTAGCCTGGGAATCTCCATACGCTGCGGGAGTGGCCCTAGAAAAGGCAAACAGACAAAAAAATAAAAACTAAAAAAAAAAAAAAAAAGAAAGAAAGAAATATATAGTCATCCCTGGTGGCGGTTTTGTTATCCTTGCAGGCAATATGAATGAAATAGACAAGAGTTCATTCACTAATTCAATGAACATTTAATGATAATCAGCTATTTTGCTAAGTACCAAAGTTATAATATAAACAAGACATAGTTCCCTCCCTTGAGGAGCTTACATACATTTCCACACAAGATATATATGGATACACATTATGAATTAACCAATTTTTAGAGCTGTAAGTAACCTTAAAATTCTAGTAACACACTCTAATTTTATAATTGATTAAGGTAAGCATAGAAAAGTTAATTAACTTGCCCAAGAACAAAGCCATTAGTAGCACAGCCTGAACAAATCCCACAACAACTATATTCTTTCTGCTTTGGTTGGTGTCTGTATTTCTCCTTGTAAAATTTAATACAATAAATATTTATTGAATGTCTGATATCAGGCAGATACTAGGCACTGGCTAGGAATACAAATATAAGAGAGGAAGTCTACATCATCAAGTGGATCACTAAAGGAAATTAAAATTTAAAAACTTATAATATAATAAGTCCTGTAAGTGCAAGACGCCACAGGAATATAAAGGAAGAATTAAGTAACTGCCTATTTGAGAGTTTGGATATAGGAATGACAGGATAGGCTTCACTAAGGAGATATTTGAGGTGGGTCTTGAAGATTGCCAGGCAACATACCAAACAGAGGGAAGAACATTTAGGTGTTGAAAGCACAATGGGTTCAAATAACCATAAGTAGTTATGCATGGCTGGAGAAAAGGGTAAAGGAAGTTATAGGAAACACCACTAGAAAGGCATGTGGGGCCAGAGCTTGAAACACATTGTATAGCATACTAACAAAGTTCAATTCTGTTAGTTACACCATCTCTTTATCTTATAAACTATATTATTTCTACATAATATATGCATACCAAGTGACTTCAACAAGTGTATCAACAAGATTTCTGTACAAGCCATATAGAAACTGTGCTCATGATTCTGAGCTACATGGCACTCTCTTGGGACATTTCCTAATAATTTTGCATAATCTGACTGTGGCATTTAAAGGAATAGGAAAAAATAATCCAGGGAGGCTATCAAATTAATAAAGTCCTTTGAGATTCAATGGAAGTCAATCTTTTTTTTTTTTTTTTGCCTTTTCTAGGGCTGCACCCGCAGCATATGGAGGTTCTCAGGCTAGGGGTCTAATCAGAGCTATAGCCGCCAGCCTACACCACAGCCACAGCAATGCAGGATCTGAGCCACATCTGTGACCTACACCACAGCTCATGGCAACACCAGTCCTTAACCCACTGAGCGAGGCCAGGCATCGAACGTGCAACCTCATGGTTCCTAGTCGAATTCATTAACTACTGAGCCAAAACGGGAACTCCAGAAGTCAATATTTTTCTTTTTGGCCACACTCACAGCATGTGGAAATTCCTTAGTCAGGGATCAAACCCGAGCCACAGCAGTGACCCAAGCCACTGCAGTGACAACACCAGATCCTTAACCTGCTGCATCAGAAGAGAACTCCGAAAGTCAATCTTGAGTTTTCCTACTAAAATTTTTAGTCTAGATCTGCAATCTAACATGGCAGCCACATGTGACTATTGAGCACTTGAAATGTAGTCAGTCCAAATTCAGATGGGCTATAATTGTAAAAATGCAAATCAGATTTCAAAATTTAGTATGAGAAAACAATGTAAAATATCTCAGTAATTTTGTATACTGGTTACATGTTGAAATATTTTGGATGTTTGGGGCAAAATTATTATCACTATTATTATTACTTAAAATAACTATACTTGTTTCACTCTGCTTTTTTTTTGTTTGTTTTTACAGCCACATCTGTGCCATATGGAAGTTCCCAGGCCAGGTGTTGAATTGCAGCTACAGCCGCAGCGCAGGCCTACACCACAGCCATACCAACAGCGGATTCAAGCCGCATCTGTGACCTACACCACAGCTTGCAGCAACACCAGATCCTTAACCCACTGAGCAAGGCCAGGGATCAAACCCACATCTTGTGGACCCTACTTCAGGGTCTTAACCCACTGACCACATAGGAACTCCTCTCTGCTTTTTTTCCTGGTTCTTTTTTCAAATTTAATTTTATTTTTAATGTCCTCTCTGCTTTTTAAATGTGGCTACTAGAAATTTTTAAATTACATTTGTAGCTCACATTATATTTCTATTGAACAGGGCTGGTCTAGAGTATACATTGTCATTGGCTTCTGAAGATTTGATGACACAAGTTAGTTATTATCTACTTCCTTAACAGTCATCACAGATTTAACAGAAAAAAAGAAAGTAAAAATCCATATATTTTAATAGACCATAACGATGTCTATATAACAGCAAATATGAAGATGTTAAAATCTAGAAAACGGAGAATTGTCTCCAAAGTAACCATAGGAAAAGGAGTTCTAAGGCTTGATAAATAATTGCCATTCTTTTTTTTAATTACTCAATGAATTTTATTACATCTATAGTTGTACAATGATCACTGCCATTCTTTAAGAAGAAATAATTTTAATGGCGAGAAGGACACTGGGCTAAATTATCTTGGTACAACTATTCTTTCAACAACACTCAACTTTTTGCTATTCCCATGTTAAGTCACATTCTTTTTTGTATGGTCCTGGTGCTTATAAAGACGAGGAACTTTTTCTTTCTGAATCAAGCAGGGCAGTTTTAGGAAGTCCCCTGGCCCAGTTGCTAATGTTTCTTAAATTAAGAAGTAGGGCCTTTCAAAACGTGTCCTCCAGAAAGGAAATACTCTAGAAAATCTATTGAAACCTGGTTACAAAATACTTTACATCTCAGCAAATCCACTCCTAGATATTTCCCCCAAGAGAAATGAAAACCTAAATTACTTAAAACTAATACACGAATATTCATAGCAACTTTATTCATCATAGCCAAAAATGTCCACCAACTGATGACTGGATAAACAAATTGTGATACATCATTCAGTGGAATGCTACTAAACAATAAAAAGGAACAATATGGATATACATATGCAACAATATGGATGACTCACATATCAGTCATATACACAACAACATGGATGACTCTCAAAACAATTATGCTTAGTAAAGGACACCATGGGAAAAAAAAAGAGTACATCCATATGATTTCATTTATAAACTAATCTGCAATGACAGAAATTGTAACAGTGGTTGCCTAGGGTGGAGGATGGGGGATAGACTGACAGCAAGGGGATACAGCAGAATTCTGAGATGAAAATGTTCAATCTTGATTGTAATGGTGGTTATATGGGTTACATCTGAGGAAAAAAACGCATCAATCTATATACTTAATAGTGTGTGAATTTTACTGTATGTAAATTATACCTCAATAAAATTAATTTCTAAGAAAGAATACAGGAAAAAAAGGAGTTTCCTGGTGGCTCAGCAGGTTGAGGACCCAGTATTGTCAGTGCTGTGGTGGCATGGATTCAATCCCTGGTCCAGGAACTTCTGCATGCCACAGGTGCACCCAAAAAGAAAAGAGAAAGGTACAGCAGAAATTATCACAACCTTGTAAATCAACTATACTTCAATAAAAATTTTAAAAAAAAAAGAAAAAGAAAAAGGAAGAAGGAAGAGGTGGAGAAGGAAAGAAAGAAAAGGTACTGCAGAGCTGAAATTCCTGAAGGCTGTAGGTCAGGAGCAGGAACAGCACTGTGTGGCATCAAACTCTGTTCAACATAAAGAAGGCAGCCTCAAAGATGAACAGGAAGTTTGTCCTCTTTGACCACCCTCACCCATTTCCCTCATCCTCACCCCTGCAAAACTGTATCTTTGTGAGGTGACAGATATCTTAACTAACTTTATCATGGTAATCATTTTACAATATATACATACATATAATAACACTATACTATACACCTTAAACTTACAATAATATGTCATTTATACCTCAATACAGCTGGCGGGATTGGAAGGTGAATAGAAGTTCATATACAGAGAGCCCCAAGAGCCCTTCAACGAGATGAACTAAAATTCTAAACCTAGAGATCAAGTTAAGTATACAACAAGAGTCGCCAGACTTTGCAGACAAGAGCAAAATCAGGCAGGTTGAAAAAGCATACTCAAAGTGTGCCGCTTAACAAATTGACATCAATGTGAAATGAAGTTGTTTTGTTTTGATTTGTTCTGTTTTTGGTTGCAGCATGCAAAGGCTTGATATGGGGCTGCAGCAGTGAAAGTACAAAATCTTAACCACTAGACCACCAGGGAATTCCCTGAAGTAAGTTTTTAATGGCATACCATTCTGTCCTTGGCCCTATCCTATTTAACAATTTTATCAATGATTTGGATAAAGAAGCTGAGAGAGAAACAGATTAACAAATAAGATAGAAGACATAATCAGGAACAAAAATTAAATTTCCAGTTCTAGCAATGAAATTAATGTAAGAAAAAATTAAAGTCCTTCGTTTAAATCTTCTAAACTAACTGTACCAATATACGATGGGCAAGATGTAGCTTAATAAAAGCATGTACTTAAAAAACAAAGACTTGAGGGTCTTCTGGGGACCAAAAGCCCAAAATGAGTCATTAGTGTGGTGTGACTGCCATCACTCAAAAAAAAAAAAAAAGGAAAAAAATCAATCTTAGCTACATCAGTATCTGAAGAGAATGATGATCACGCCTAAATCTAAAAAGAAAAATCATTTTGAGCTGATCATATTGAACCTAGAGAACTGAGTTCTGTTCTAGGTACCATACATTAAGGAATAACAGGAAAGAATAGAGCATGTTCAGAGGAGAGTACAAAAAATAATGAGAGGACTAGAAACTATGTAATATGAGGAATGAGTGAAAAAACTCAAAATATTGAATCTGAAGAAGAGACTTCCCAGGGAACATAAGTATCTTCAAATAGTTGAAGAGCTGACATGCAGAAAAGGAGTTACAATTATTTAGATCCAGTGAGTATAACTTAAACCAATTTCTACTCCTTTTTGGCTTTGAAATTGATTGGAATTGTTGGTACAAGAAGATGGATGTTATGTCACTTCTCCCTGAGAAGAAAATGAGCTATCACTTGGCCTTTTGTGGTCCATTTTTACAAAATTTGACTGAAAAGGTTATGTACACAGAAAACTCAAATGGCCAATATAGCTATAAAAATAAACCCAATTTCACTTGTTATCGGGGAAATGCAAATTAAAACATCCATGTAAGATTATAACATTGGGAAAATGAAACTGGCTGAAGGTTATATGGGAACTCTCTCTACTATCTTTGTAACTCTTCTGCAAATCTAAAATTATCCTAGGAGTTCCCGTCATGGTGCAGTGGTTAACGAATCCAACTAGGAACCATGAGGTTGTGGGTTCGATCCCTGGCCTTGCTTGGCGGGTTAAGGATCCGGCGTTGCCGTGAGCTGTGGTGTAGGCCACAGACGCAGCTAGGATCTGCCGTTGCTGTGGCTATGCCATAGGCTGGCAGCTGTAGCTCCGATTAGACCCCTAGCCTGGGAACCTCCATGTGTCACAGGAGCTGCTTTAGAAAAGGCAAAAAGAGGAGTTCCCGTCGGAGCACAGCAGAAGCGAATCTGACTAGGAACCATGAGGTTTCAGGTTCGATCCCTGGTCTTGCTCAATGGGTTAAAGATCCAGCATTGCCATGAGCTGTGGTGTAGGTTGCAGACTGGGCTTGGATCTGGCGTTGCTGTGGCTCTCGCATAGGCCAGCACTTAGAGCTCCTATTCAACCCCTAGCCTGGGAACCTCCATGTGCCCCGAGTGCAATCCTAAAAAGACAAAAAAAAAAAAAAAAAAAAAAAAAAAAGAAAAGGCAAAAAGACACACACACACAAAAAAAACTAAAATTATCCTAAAAATATTATTTCAAAACAACAACACTCTTCGTACAAGCGAAATTTGTCTGACAAAACCAAATATAAGCTAGAATATAGAGAAAAGAGAAAAGAAGAGGAATATAAATTGTTAAAACTTTGGATAGCAATTTGGCAATATTTGTTAGGTTAAAGATGCTTGTAACTTTTGATCAAGTAGTTCGACTTCTTAATATATACCTCAGAACAGCACCACCACTATCACTATAGGGCAGCCACAAGCTACATGTGACTATTTGGCACTTGAAATATGGCAAGTCCAGGAGTTCCCATTGTGGCTCAGTGGTAATGAACCCAAATAGTATCCACAAGTATGTGGGTTCGATCCCTGGCCTCCACTCGGTTAAGGATCTGGCGTTGCTGTGACTGTCATAGGCCAGCAGCTGCAGCTCCAATTTGACCCCTAGTCTGGGAGCCTCCATAAGCTGTGGGTGCTGACCTAAAAAGCCAAAAAAAAAACAAAAAACAAAAAAGCAAGTCCAGGAGTTCTCACTGTGGCACAGCAGTTTAAGAACCCAGTGTTGTCTCTGTGGCAGCACAGGTTTGCCCTCAGGCCTGGTGCAGTGGGTTAAGGATCTGGCATTGCCACAGCTACAGTGTAGGTCATAGCTGCAGCTGGGATTCAATCCCTGGCCAGGGAACTTCCATATGCCAAGGGTACAGACCAAAAAAAAGAAACATGGCAAGTCCAAAATGAGATATGCTTTAAGTATAAAATACATATCAGAAGTTCCCATTGTGGCTCAGCTGGTTAAGGACCTGATACAGTCTCTATGAGGATGCGGGTTCAATCCCTGGCCCTACTGGCCCCACTCAGTGGGTTAAGGATCTGGCATTACCACAAGCTACAGCACAGGTTGCAGATGCTGCTCAGATCTGGTATGGCTGTGGCTGTGGCGTAGGCCTCAGTTGCAGCTCCAATTTGACCCCTAGCCTGAGAATTTCCATATGCTGCACGTGCGGCCATAAAAATAAATAAATAGATGGATAAAACACATATCGGACTTAAAAGACTTTGTACAGAAAGAAAACAAATAATGTAAAATATTTCATTAATAATTTTATATTGATTACGTATTGAAATTATAACATTTTAGACATACTTAGCTAAATAATTTATATTATTAAAA
Source organism: Sus scrofa (assembly GCF_054392235.1). Classification (NCBI taxonomy): domain Eukaryota; kingdom Metazoa; phylum Chordata; class Mammalia; order Artiodactyla; family Suidae; genus Sus; species Sus scrofa. The sequence continues at coordinate 66,931,690 of NC_139401.1, forward strand.
TTAATTTTTTTCTTCCTTTTTTTGGCCACACCCTCAACATATGGAAGTTCCCAGGCCAGGGATCCAATCTGCACCAAAGCAGTGACAATCGGATCCTTAACCACTAGGCCACTGGGAAATTCCCTATTTAACCTTTTCTATTTTTTATTTTTGTCTTTTTTTTTTTTTTTTTTTTTTGTCTTTTCTAGGGCTGCACCCATGGCATATGGAGGTTCCCAGGCTAGGGGTCAAATCGGAGCTGTAGCCACCAGCCTATACCAGAGCCACAGCAACGCCAGATCCAAGTCACGTCTTCAACTTACACCACAGCTTACGGCAACGCCAGATCCTTAACCCACTGAGCAAGGCCAGGGATCGAACCCACAACCTCATGGTTCCTAGTTGGATTCGTTCACCACTGAGCCATGACAGGAACTCCCCTATTTAACCTTTTTTAAAGTGGTACTAGAAAATATAAAATTATTTATGTTTGCATTACATTTCAATTGGTCAGCACTGCCCTAGAGCCTCACACACTGGTGCTCAAGAAATAATTTAGTGAGTCATAAGTAACATTTTTTAAAATGAAAAGGTATAGAATATTACACATCATAGTGCACTGCATGTAATAAGGTTAAAATGATTTCATTAAACTTTTGATATACTGTGATGTAAAATACATTTCCTTGCCATAGGTGGTGGTCAAAATGTTTGAAAGCTCTTGATAAACTCTCCAAAATAGTGTTAGTTGTCATGCTGTTGTTTGTAATAGCAAATATTTGAAACAACTCATACATCCAACAAAGTAGATTGGATAAATTGTGGTACACTCACATTAAATGTAATAGTGCTAATCAATAGTGTAAATAAATGAACTAGAACTAAAATATCCACATGGGTAAATATCCAAAACATAATACTGAGCAAAAAACACAAGTTGCAGGGGAAATAAAAATCATACAAAATGATACAATTTATGCAATATTTTAAAAGACGAAAAACAGGTACATTAATCTTTTAAGTTCTTTGGAACAGCAAAACATCTGAAGCATATGGAAAACTATTAAGATTCAACAAAACTCAGTGGTAGTTACATAGGTATTCATTATATTATTCTCCTTTTCTCTGTGCTTCAAATATTTATTTAAACACAATGTCTAAAAAAAATATACTTAAAAGTCATAATCTCTATTTAATATTTATATTTTTAAGATACTATAACCTAAATTAAAATTTAAGGTAGCTGGTAGTGGGCTTTGTTATTGCTTCAAAATGACAAGTGCTAACAAACTATTGACCTAAACTTTCTGAAATCATAGATTTGTAGCCACCTTGGTTACAACATATTTCACTATTATATGAAATCAGATCTGATCATATCCCCAGAAAAAATGAAATGTGATAAACTCTCCCATACCTGGCATGGTTAAGGAATCTGGTGTTCTAGTCAATCAAATAACTTTTGTTTACTAAGAATTCATACATAGAATACTAATTTTCAAAAGAATTAAGATACTACATATATATACATATATATACTACATATATATGAGCCACTGTACTATACATCTGAAACTAACACAACATTGTAAATCAACTATACTTCAATTTATTTTGGCCACGCCCAAGGCATGCAGAAGTTCCAGGGCCAGGGATGGAACGGGTGCCACAGCAGCAACCCAAGCCACAGCAGTGACAATGCCAGATCCTTAACCCACTGAGCTACCAGGGAACTCCTAATTTATTTTTTACTGATGATTATGGAAAGGCACTTCAGGACCTAACAGTAATTTTTAATGTATTTTTAACACAATAAATTTCTATGTCAAATTAATCCAGTGTCACTTTGCATGCCATAAAAATCCAAAGAAAATAAGCTATGAATTGTGAATTATTATGAATTCTATTTCCCTACACTAACTTATAAAAGGGCTCCAGCGTCTTAAACATCCACCCTGTTTTCTGGTACCAAAATGAGAAAAACTGGTTTTATAGATATTCCAGAAAGATAAAATTAGGCAAGGAAATTCATTTAGAAGATCTTACATAAGTCAGCAAACAGATTGACATTTTCTACCATATATAAGCTATATACCTTTAAAGTCCATGAAACGAAAATCAATATCGTCCATTTTTAATATCTCTCGGTCAGGCCTATGAAATAAGAAAATACTTTAATATTCTGTAACTCATCTTCCAGTTTCTCAATAAATTTCAATTTTTTCTTATTACTTGTTAACCAAAAGAAAAAATGCTGTGAAAATTTTAAAACCCAAGAAAAAAGCAGTTATGAGAGGCAGGACCAGGTTGCCCGGCCACATGAACCCGGGCTAGAGGAAATTTTCATCCCAAGTCTCTTCTTAGGACAATCTGCCCGGCAACACGAAAATCGGGACTTGGGGTACCCTGTGATTGGACCGCCTGGTCCATACGTTCAAAGCAACCAATCACTGACACTCCTTTTTCCCGCTCTCACAGACCTGCCTAGCGCCTCAGCTCCCCGCCCCCACAGTCACCAACCGTCAGCCTTCAACCGATTTTAGGTCCTTCAAATCCAAACTACAGCATCTATCATATTCCGTTTTCGGTGATCCCGCAACGCTCCCCCATACTTCATCCAAGTCCAAAAATCCTGCCTTCGCCCACCTTCCTTCATCCGAGAGTCAGCGCCATAGTTCAAAACTGTCGCCTCAGGATCACTTTAAAAGGTGCTGACCTAACGGGTCACATCTTCTTGCTAGTTAGAACCCATCCAACTAACCTGCATCTGACGCTCCTACAAAGACTACTCACCTCAGCCAGGACCGCTGACAGCACAATGCTCTCTGTGACCGACCACGGCCCTGCAGTGCCAGTAACTAACGCTTGGAAAGCTCCTCCCCCCATAGTGACGTCAATCAAAGGCACCGCCCAATTGACCTTTGCCCTCCATCGAGAGTCTGAGCCTCCTGGTGGCACAGTGCGGGCATTAAGTTCTAGGGATGCAGTTCAGAGGGCCGGGGTGAAAATCACTAAAAGTGAGGGAGTATAGTGCAACACTGAAACATAGCGCAATTGTTGTGAGAAGTGTGCAGGTGTGGAGAATTAGAGAAAGAGGAGAGAAAGGCTTTGAAAGAAAAAAGGGGATGGGAGAAAAAGGAAGGGGTTAGAGGAAGGAAGAGAGGGAGGAGAGGAGCGAGGGGGGAAAGAAAAGTAAACAATGTTGCCCACTGGTTATTAAAGAGTCAGAAATGTCATAAGTTGGGAGGTCCCCTTGTGGCTCAGCACGTTACAAACCCTACTAGTATCCATGAGGTTGTGGGTTCAATCCCTAGTCTCAGTCAGTGGGTTAGGGATCCATTTCTGGGAGCTGTGATGTAGGTTGCAGACAGGGCACAGATCTGGTTGCTGTTGCTATGAGTGTGGGTAGGCCGGCAGCTGGAGCTCTGTTTTGACCCCTAGCGTGGGAACCTCCATATGCCAGGGGTAGGGTCCTAAAAAAAAAAAGAAAAGGAAAAAAAGAAATTTCACAAGTGAAGGAAACAGAAAAACCCTGTAGTTCCAATTTGTGTTTCTACTGCCCTACCCTTGTCATATCTGAAGGAAACAACCCAATGACTCCCCTTTTGCAGGTTCACAGCGAGGGCATACCCAATTCCAAACAAATGGTTTTAGGGATGGTGTCGAATATATAAATATATAAATATGTGTTTGATTCCAGCTAAATCTACGGATGATGTTTGCAACCAAGGAGTTGACCCCTACTAAAATCTCCACTCAGAGACAGCAGTGTCAAGGCATGATGCCTCCAAATTTGGAGACAGCCCAAATCAAAACATTAACAAGCCTCCCACGTCTTCCCTCACTTACCCTTGTTTTAAGCCTTGTACACCTCAGTCAAGCCAGATGTGGAGCTGGCTTATAGGATAAAAAGATTGTGGCTTCAAATCTGGGAACACTAAAAGAGTTCCCTCATGACCCTGAAAGTCTCAGTCATTATTTATTGTGAAAAAGATGCGATTTCTAAAAATAATTACACCTTGCAAAATTGTCTGCATTTAAATCGCATAGTATAGTGAAGAAAAGGGGGGGACAGAAAGTACTGATATTAACTCGTTTTTGTTTGAATCCTCCTCTATTAAATCCTGCAGTTGGGTATTTATTTCACAATCCTAGATTGCTAAATTGGGAGAAGTCTGGTGCAAAAAAGGCAGTAGACTATCCCATAATGACTGAACCCTTATGCAGTACATACTAGGTGACCTGGCACTAGCTACTTAGAATCTCAGCACCTCAATTTCCTCATCTGCAAGATGGGAATAAAAGTAATTCTAGGCTTCTGGCTCAATGGAATAGTGTACATAAAGCATCTAGAACAGTGGCTGGCATACAGTAGATACTTAACAAATCTACCCATTTTTTCCCATTATCGCTCCATTTCCTGGTTGGCAGTTAAGGACTTTCAACTTCCACCATCCCACCCAGGCTCTTAGCTCTAGCATAACTCCTTTGTTCATAGATGAGCAGGTAAACGACCAGGGTGATAATTAGACCTCAGCTCTCAAGCCTCCAGTGGTCCTTTCACATGGATCTTTGAGCTCTTAGTGATTAATAGTGTCTGTAATAGAATGGATATTATATTTTCCAAGATTATATATGGCATACAGAAATCAAATGACTCTGTTGATGAATACTGACTGTAAGTATGACTCCAAAGTCAGGGCTACTTACTGAGCTGACACCACTGCACTGAAAGGGCCAGTGAATAAAGGAAAATATGCAGAAAGGGTGAAAACCCTTATGTTGTATGAGTATCTCCATTGTTTTTGTTTTTGATCTAGATGGCCTCCCTAGATGTTCCAAGTAAGTGAGAATTAGGGACAGAAAAAAAATGAAATAAGAGAGAGAGAGAGAAGAGGAAAGGAGATAATAAAAGAAGCAGGTGCATATTGAGGAGGACATGCAAGAGTGAGTAGTAAAATACCATTAAGTGGCACTCAACATGCTGTAAATTATCTTCCCTTACCCTAGCATAAACTATAATTTTCCACTCCTACTCTTTAACAAATTGGTGCTGAAATGGTGAAAGAGACAGTACATAAGGCAGGTGAACAGCTTGGACTCTAATGAGAGCTTATTAAGACTCTCATTAATAGAGTGGATTAAAAGAGAGTAAGCAACCCAGAATGCAGATTAGTTAATAAGGTAGCATTACACCCGGTTAAAAGAAGAAAAAACACTTTCAGAATAAATATGCAATTATATATAGTCAAGGAAATTCTAAATACAAAAATAATAATGAAGTAAGGGAGAGGGGCTTGTTCTACAAGATATTAGAACTATCATAAATAAAATTGTTTAGTAATAGTGCAAACAGATAAATGGAACAAAACAAAATCCAGAAACAGGCCCAAATATATTTAGAAATGATTCAAATCAGTGGGGAAAAGAGCTAGTCAGGAAAAAGTATTGAAACAACTGGATAGCCATTTTAAAAAATAAAACCAGATCCCTGCCTTGTTCATATACCAAAACAAATTCTGGATTAATTAAAGATTAAATTGAATCATAGGATTTCTAAAGGAAGTTTGGGTATTTTATAAACATGATGACAAGATCTAAACATGATCTGAAAGCCAGAATCAAAAAGAAAAAATAGGAGTTCCTGTTGTGGCTCAGTGGGTTAAGGACCCGACCTTGTCTCTCTGAGGATGCAGGGGCTCTTTTTGTTTTGTTTGGTTTTGGTTTTGTCTTTTCTAGGGCCGCACCCACAGCATATGAAGGTTCCCAGGCTAGGGGTCTAATCGGAGCTGTAGCCTCAGGCCTAGGCCACAGCCACAGCCATGCAGGATCCGAGCCACATCTGTGACCTACACCACAGCTCACAGCAACACCGGATCCTTAACCCTCTGAGCAAGGCCAGGGATCAAACCCAAAACCTCATGGTTCCCAGTCGGATTTGTTAACCACTGAGCTACAACGGGAACTGCAATGATGCAGGTTTGATCTCTGGCCTTGTTCAGTGGGCTAAGGATCCAGCGTTGCCACAAGCTTTAGTGTAAGTCATAGATGTGGCTCGCATCCACTGTTGCTGTGGCGTAGTCCTCAGCTGCAGCTCCAATTCCACCCCTGGCCTGGCAACTTCCATTATGCTGTAGGTCGGCTGTAAAAAGAAAAAATAATGATGAGTTTTACCACATAAAAATTAAAATCTTCTGAATGGCACTATAAGCAAGGTTGAAAGACAAACCACAAATTAGAGAAAGATTTTTTTCAACATATGTAACAGATGGAGTTAATATATCTAACACAAAAAGAGCTCTAAAAATTAAAAAGAAAGAAAAAAAAGAAAAAAGAAAAGAAAAAAAAAAAAAAAAAAAGGAGTTCCCGTTGTGGCGCAGTGGTTAACGAATCTGACTAGGAACCATGAGGTTGCAGGTTCGATCCCTGCCCTTGCTCAGTGGGTTAACGATCCGGCATTGCCGTGAGCTGTGGTGTAGGTCGCAGACACGGCTCGGATCCTGCGTTGCTGTGGCTCTGGCGTGGGCTGGCAGCTACAGCTCCGATTCGACCCCTAGCCTGGGAACCTCCATATGCCGCAGGAGCGGCCCAAAGAAATGGCAAAAAGACAAAAAAATAAAAATAAAAAAAATAAAATAAAATAAAATAAAAATTAAAAAGACATACTCTTGTACATACATAAATCAGTGAAGGACATGGTCAGACAATTTGCACAGGAAGGAATATAAATAGTCAATAAACACATGAAAAGATATTCAACCTCACCAGTAATCAAAGAAATGTGAATTAAGCAAGGTAAATATTTTTCAACTATCAGATTGGCAGAGGTTTAAAAGATTAACAAAACCTCAAATTGGCAAGATGTACAAAACAGGCACTCTTGTGTACTGTTGGTAGGAGTACAAATTACTGCAAATTTTCTGGAAGACAGTTTGGCAATGTGTATCAAAATCTTAAATGTGCATACCTTGTTTTCCCAACAATTCCTGTTCTAGGAATTTTCCTAAAGAAGAAATTGGAAAATTTTGCAAAGATAGATTAACAGGAATATTTCCTGACACACTGTAAATTTCTTAAATATTCACCTAGTTAAATATGGACTATTTATACAACCTGGTGTACATTAGTGCCATATAGTGGAATACTTACCTAGCCTTTAAAAACACTGCTGTGAAGGAGTTCCTTGGTGGCTCAGTAGGTTAAGGATCTGACGTTGACACGCAGCCAAACAACAACAAACAACAACATTGCTGTGAAAATAACCTAAAGGTATAAAATTTGGGAAGTGCCTATATCCTACCATTGAGTTTAAAAAGAAAATATGTTACCAGCTGCTCAAATAGGTACAATTATATAGATTTGAGTGACTAAAAATACTACTATACATAAAATAGATAAGCAACAGGGATTTATTGTATAGCATATGGAATTATACCCAATATCATATAATAACCTATAATGGAATATAATCAGCAACAAAATTGAATCACTATGCTGTACACATGAAACACAATATTGTAAATGAACTATATTTCAATGAAAAATAAACTCTTAGGATAGTTTTCACCTGAGTAAGAATGGTAAGAGACATAAATGGCTACAGAAACCACCCAATCCCACTAATACGTAAATTGAAAAGAAAAGAGTTTACAGAAAAGGTATACATTTATGTATGCATATTTGAACAAAAATGTCTGGAAGAGTATTTACCAAAATGTTAACAATACTTATCTTTGAGTGTTGGAATTTGGGAGTATCTTTACTTTCTTCTTTACATTTTTCAGTGTTTCTGTGGCCTACAGTGAACATATTTTGTATCAGTAGGGGAAAAAAAGAGAAGCTATTTCCATTTTTTAAAAAAGTCCACAGGAAGATGAGGGAGTTTTTATCTGATGGGCATGTGTTTTTGCGATAAAGTATGAGGAGGCAAAGTCAACAGCAGAGAGTAGGAGGGAGAGATTTGAAGAATGTGAATAAGGTAAGAAACAGTTGTTTCAGAGAGCAGGGGAATCAACAAGAAAAAGTGATTTCCAGCAGATTTGAGTGCCTGGTGGAGGTTAATGATTGTTAACCTGCCCAGTTGTGAGATTTCCTCCAACAGTCCTGAGCTATACAGGTAAAAGTATGGAAATGTTTGGATTCCTCCGGATGGGGTGGGGGGTACTCTGGAGTATTACCCATTGAGGTGAAGATATTTACAAGAGTGATAATGATAATAAATTTGGAAGTTGAAGTGGGAAAGGGAACAAGCAAAGATTGGAGGAAACTGGAGTTCCCATTGTAGCACAGCTTAAATGAATCCAGCTAGTATCCATGAGGACACAGGTTTAATCCCTAGCCTCCCTCAGTGGGTTGGGGATCTGGCGTTGCCCTGAGCTGCAGTATTGGTCACAGATGCAGCTCGGATCCCACGTTGCTATGGCTGTGGTGTAGGCCGGCAGGTGCAGCTCCGATTTGATCCCTAGCCTGGGAACATCCATAGATCACAGGTATGGCCCTAAAAAGACCAAAACGAAAAAAAAAAAAGATTGGAGGAAACTGATTAAAAAGAGACCATGTATCTGGGGAGCAGGGGAGTAGTGAATTGGAGGATTCATGAGGTCAAAGAATTGTTGCAATAGGGTTACTTGAGTAAATGAGCTGAAGCTCAGGAAGATGTAGACAGAGAATTTGATGCTTTAATGAGTGATTTCAGAGGTGTACATTCTGGCAAGGTCTAGGGTATAACCATATGAGTAGATAGCTGAGGTGTAATTTATTGAACCAAATCACAGACTCACTGTCCTTCACAGATTTTAACACTCTCATCCACACACTTCTTGCCCTTCAGTTGCAGGCCCTGGAATTAATGGCCTTCAAGGGTCTGACTGGAATCTACCTATCCTGTCTTCTTTTCCCACTTCACCACTTGAAAATTCTAGGCTCTAGGCAAACTGGATTATAAACTCCCATCTTCTTGCATTTGTGCACAAGGTCTCCTCCTCCTGCAATGTTCTCCCCCCCCATATCTGAAATTACACATTTTACCCACCCTTTAAACCACAACTTGAAAGCCTCAACCTCTGTGAAGACTTTGCTGAGCTCCCTCCTCTGAATTCCCGTGGTACTTCATGCGTACCTTCCTTAGGACGCATCATTTCCCTCTTTGTATCTGTACTTATTTGGGCCAATTTTATCTCTGACTCCTTGAGGAGATTAAGATTAGACCATGCCTAAAGCAATTTTCTACTCCATCTTCAAACTTAGCATCCTACAGAGATTATTCATTGTGTTAAGAAAATATGCTGTATGTGATTATTTTAGGTGGTACCCAGCAAAACACTGTTTAATAGTTGGATATTTCAATGCATACTAGGAAAATACTTTGTTTTCCACTTATGATAGTGGCAAAATGTTTTCTTTTTTAAATAAGTATATGTGAATTTAAACAATGGTAGTTTGTTTGTTTGTTTTTTGAGTTCCCTGATGGCCTAGTGGTTAAAGATCCAGTGTTGTCACTGCTGTGGCTCAGGTCCCTGGCCTGGGAACTTCTGCATGGCCTCAGGTGTGGCCCAAAAAAATGGTGGGGTTTTTTTGTTTTGTTTTGTTTTTGTCTTCTGTCTTTTGTCTTTTTAGGGCCGCACCCTTGGCATATGGAGGTTCCCAGGCTAGGGATCCAATCGGAGCTACAGTTGCTGGCCTATGCCACAGCCACAGCAACTTCAGATCCAACCCACCTCTGCAACCCTCACCACAACTCACGGCAACGCCAGATCCTTAACCCACTGAGCGAGGCCAGGGATCAAACCTGCAACCTCATGGTTCCTAATCGGATTTGTTTCCACTGTGCCATGATGGGAACCCCTGGTGCTCTTTTTTAATAGTACGGGAATTACACAAATAGAGAAAAACTCATGAAGGTTATTCCTACCTGTCTGAGGTTTGGGGAAAACTGCACTGAATGAAAAAAGACTAAAGAACCAAATCACAGAACTACTCCTTCCTTCACAAATGGTTTATAAGTTCCAAGATATATTGCTCTCTCCATCGACAATCTCCTTTAAGCATGTAAATACAAAAATTGCCCATCTTTAAAAAACAATAAAAACCGCAAAACCAAAAACCACCTCTCTCTCAACTCTCTTCAGCTTGTTGCCCTGAAATGCTCTCCTATAGCCTTGTCCTCTTCCATTCACTCAATCACTGCAATCCCCCCTACCATCTGACAGAAACTGCTCTTGACATGATCAATTGCGTCCTAATGGACAAAACCAATGAACCCTTTCTGTCCTCATTTTATTTAACCGGGCTTTCTAGAGAGCATTTGGCATTGTTGGCTCCTTAGAAGTTCCTTCCTCCCTAGATTTCCACATCACTCTCCTGTCTCTTCAGTCATTCCTTCTCCACCTCCTGCAGAGCCCTTCTCCTCCTCTACGCCTTCAATGTTAGAGTTTCCTGCAATCTTTTACTATTATGATGATTATAAAATGATTTTATTTTTTTTATTTTTCAGCCGTTCCCACGGCATATGGAATTTCCCAGACTATGGATCGAATCCGAGCTGCAACTGCGACCCACACCACAGCAGCAGCAATGCCAGATCGTTAACCCACTGCATTGGGCCAGGATCAAACCCGCACCACCAGAGACAAAGCCAGATCCTCAGTCCATGGCCCCACAGCAAGAACTCCAAAAGGAATTTTAAAAGTAGTGTTTGTACCTGGTAAAAACTGGAAAAGTACAAAAGAGAAATGAGAGGTTGCTAGTTAAGTTTCCCAGGGAAAAAAAAAATATGTATAAATGCATCCTCTTTTGTTCTTTCACGCAAATATTCTGCACCTTGAGTTCTTGAGTTTTTGTTCCATTTTGTTTTGTCTCTACTTAAAGCATATCTTTTTTTTTTTTCCTTGCTTTTTTAGGGCCGCACCCGTGGCATATGGAGGTTCCCAGGCTAGGGACCAAATCAGAGCTAAAGCTGCCAGCCTGCACCACAGACACAGCCATAGCCACAGCAAGGTGGGATCTGAGCCTCGTCTGCGACCTACACCACAGCTCATGGCAACGCCGGATCCTGAACCCAATGAGCGAGGTCAAGGATCGAACCCACAACCTCATGGTTCCTAGTTGGATTCATTTCCACTGCACCACAACGGGAATACCTAAAGTATATCTTGGAGCTCTTTCCATTATCACCTCTTGGCACATATAATTCTGTTTCATCTTTTTAATGGCTGTGTAAATATTCCACAGAACTAATGTACTGTAATTTAACTACTTCCTAGCTGGTGCACATTAGGTAGATTCCCAGTTTTATGCTATTATGAATAATATCACTCGAAATATCCTTAAAGTTTTTTTAAAAAAATAATTTCTATAAGTGGAAATGTCAGATTAAAAGGAATGTTTTTAATTCTTATATCATCAAATTACCCTCCGCAAGTTACAAGAGTATACATATCCCCGTCATGCGTAAGATTGCCTGCTTAACCTCTTTTTGTCAACACCTTGTCATTGAAATTCGTTTTGCTGGTCTGTAAAAACTGAATTCTCATGGTTGTTTTAATTTGCATTTCTTTGATAAGTGAGATTGAGTCTTTTTTTACATTTGTTGGTGTTTTATATTCTTTTTCTGAAAACTACATCCTTTACTCATTTTCTTTAAATTTCATTGGCATATAGTTAATTTACAATGTTGTATTAGTTTTAGATGGACAGCAAAGTGATTCAGTTATACATGTACATGTATCCATTCTTTTTTCAGATTTTTTTTCCATATACATCATTACAGAATATTGAGTAGAGTTCCCTGTGCTCTCCTTTACTCATTTTCTTCTATCAAGTTATTCATCTCTTTCTTATTGATTTATAAGAGCTCTTCATGTATAAAGTAAATGATACAATTTGTGCTGCAAAATTTTTTTGATTTTATTTTGCCTGAAGGCAATCTTCAGCCCTACACACAGCTTCCATTACATACTCATTTGCCTTCTGAGTTGATAATTCCTAAATCTCTGACTCTAGCCTAAACCTCTAGCCTAGTTCAAATTTCCAATAGGTGATTATGTATCTTCACATACACGATGCTAAACTCCTATGTTTATAAACTAAGCATATCTGGAACTGAATTTATCTTTCCCCAAATATGCTCTTCCTCTTACACTCTCCATCTTGGCTAATAATTTGATCATTCACCCAGAGATCTAAGTTGTCCACTTCATTCTTACCTTCTACATCCCAAGAACCAAAACCCCTAAAATATTCTGCCCAAAGGACTAACAGTGCTTTCCTAACCAATTACTGCTAGCCATGTCACAATGGTTAAAGAGCATAGGATGCAGAATTACACAGAACTAGGTTTGTATCCTGGCTCTGACTATTCTAAGTTATGTGACCTACAGCATATTTCTTACATAAAAGCTGTTCTCTCACCTGTAAAATAAATAAGTATCATTACATCTACTTCATTGGCTTATTGCAAGAACTAAAAGAAATGGTATGCACTGTACCTGGCATATAACATATACTCAATAAATGGCAGCTATTCACATGGTTCTAAATTCCCTCACCAAGCCATCCTCCTTGCTGCTGCCAGACTAACAAATCTAACCACTCCTTTTGCTTGGAATCATTCAATGACAACATCCGCTCCCTTCCACACACACACCTTTTTAAGGATAACATGTGAATTCCTAGGTAGGGTATACAAGGCCATTTAGGTAGTCTGCTGTCTTTCATGACAAACCTGTATATGCCACGCTCCAGGTACATTAAACTATGTGCCATACTCCCCAGTACAATAAGCTTTTTCACACTTCCATGGTTTTGGGCTCACTGTTCACCAGCAGACAATCCCTCCCCTCAGTCCACTTCATAAAGACCTACTAAAGGAGTTCCCATCGTGGCTCAGTGGAAACGAATCTGACTAGTATCCATGGGGACGCAGGTTGGATCCCTGGCCTCACTCAGTGGGTAAAGGATCTGGCATTGCTGTGAGCTGTGGTGTAGATTGCAGATGTGGCTTGGATCCCAAGTTGCTGTGGTGTAGGCCAGCAGCTCCAACTCTTGATTCGACCCCTAGCCTGGGAACCTCTGTATGCCACAGGTGCAGCCCTAAAAAGACTAAAGACCGAGAAAAAACAAACAAACAAAAAAAAAAACACCTACTCAAGACCTAGGTCAATGGAGTTCCCATCATGGTGCAGCAGAAACGAACCAACTAGGAACCATGAGGTTGCAGTTTCAATGCCCAGCCTCGCTCATATTCAGCTCGGACACAGAGTTGCTGTGGCTATGGCATAGGCCAGCAACTATAGCTCTGATTTGACCCCTAACCTGGGAACCTCCACATGCCGCAGGTGTGGCCCTTCAAAGCAAACAAACAAACAAAAAACAGAGACTTAAGTCGAGCATGTCCTTCATGCTTCTGCAACACTAAGCACTTACCCCTGCCCTGGGACAAATCCCATTGTTTCCTTTTGACCTACTGTCTCCCCCTGATTGGGAGTTCCTTACGGGAAGGAACTTTGTTTTATTCATGTTTGTATCCCCGACACCCAGCATGAGGCCTGGCGTTTTTATAAGAGCTCCTCACGTATCTGTTGAATTAACAGATGAATAGTTCTTGGTCTGAACAGACCTCTAACTTGTGTTCCCTTGCTATGATCAGTATCTATACATATACCCAGTCCTTTACCAAACCTCTCCTATTGTCCACCCCTCCTCCGAGCAGTACCAAATGCCCCAGCCAAAATTTCTGTTGTTCAGGCATTCACAGGAATCTGGGATGGGTCCAACTCAAAGGGGTAGAACAGAAGACAATGGTCTCAGTGTAGGCCCTGACCAATGTCAGTGTTGAGATCAGAGTCCACCCCCAAATCCCAGTGACATGGCCATCTACTTATTCAGAGCCTAACCTTGAGTGCAGCAAGGGGAAAACATATCTCAAGATCGTTCCTTGAAGTGTGACTAGACTTGATGGCTACTTACACCACCCTACTCAAACCCCGAGCCAACAAGAAGCACACATAGGCACAACAGGTACTTTTGCGGTGACTGGAGCAAACAAAAGACACTTATCTGAAGCTCTCCACACAGAAAGTCAGGCTCCATGTCATCTCTAGCAAGCAAAGAACAAGACATAGTTTCTTTTTCTAGTTTCTTTTAATAATATTTTTTTTAAAGCCAGTAAGCAGCTACAGATACAATTAAAAAGTAGACAAGTGAGGAAAACCAAAAAAAAAAAAAAAAAAAAAGAAGATGAGAAACAGCAAAGACACATCCTTCACTCCACAATAAATACAGAGCTCTATTTATGTCCCCTCCAACATCCCATGCGAAGCCTAGCTCTCCGTGTGGTCAGGAGTACTCTCCGTTATTGTGCAGGGATACCAGACAGCATTCGGGTTGTGATGATGTCAAACTGAATGGGTACAGGCACTGCTGAGATCCAGGTCTACAGTTTTGGCCCTAGACTTGAGTGAGGGTTGGTCAGTCTTAGACTCTTCCAGGCTGTGCTGCATCCCATAGCCGAAATAGATAGCAAACCCTAGCAGGGAAAGGTTGCAATGAGGTAGGTAAAGGCTTAATGGGGTTCCTACTGGAAACCAAGAGGGAAAGGAATTGGAACAGGACACCCAAGAGGCCTACTCTTCCCAAGTGGATACCTACCAATCAGCATCCAGACCCCAAATCGGGCCCAGGTGCCAGCTGTCATCTGCATCATAAGGTAAACATTCACAAACATGCTCACTAGTGGGAGGAGAGGCAAAGCGGGTACCTGGGAACAAAGCAAAATCTTCTTTGTACAGACCACAAGGTACTATAGAAAGAGATCCCTAAGCTACTCAAGCCAGGAAAGGGAGAGTCCAGCTCCTACTCATGCTGTGTGTTTCATTGCCCACTCATGTAGTGTACCTCACACGGGATTCTAAGAATATGCAAAGTTTCGGGAAATGGAACAGGAAAGGGTCAGAGAAGACGTCTTTGGTGAGGTACCTCCTATATCTTTCCTTTTGGTCCAATAAAAGAAGGTGTATGAGACTGCAAGTTATTTGGATCCTATTCTTCCAAGATGGGTTGGTTGCAGGGGAATGAGAAAGGTCATTTACCTTAAAGTGAAGGGGAGTGGAGCTCTGTGGCTGTCTCCAGATGACCCCAGTGAACCCAGTAATGAGCATCAGGAGCAGCACAACCACTGCAATCCACACTGGGTCTCCAGAAAGCAGTGGAGTGGACCACTGGGCCAGTACCAGGCAAAGGACACTCAGCAGTAGAGCTTCAACAGTCAAGTGGAGAAACATCAAAACCAACTCTGAGACCAACATGTTCAGACATTAGGCTCCCCATTCCAAGAAGGGTCACCCTCTCTCTAGCTCTTCCTCAGCCACCAAATGCCACACACCACCCCACCATCATGCTGACCCCAGAGAAAAATTTCAATGCTCACCAAGCAGTGAGGAACAAACATAGACAACTTGGCCAGAGAGTGGAGTGGGGATGGAGTTGAGTGGACAAAATAGTCCCTGTAGGGTCAGCTTCTCTGCTTTGGGGATCTTCTCCTCCTGCAACTCCACTTCACCTTCCTCGTTCCTCATCTCCTGGTCAGGCTGATACCTGAGGTAAGAGGAAGAAGGCAGTATTAGGAACAACGCTTAACCACTCCAACCATCTTCTCCCAGGCAGGTCAATCTTCCCTGTCACGACTAAGGGTAGCCGCTCTTTTTGGCAGGGATGGATTTCCATAACCCTCAAGGACAACCAGGATGATGAAGGCAGAGGGGAAGTGGGAGCAGATCCCTATCACTCCTCATCCAAGAATAAACACGCAAACCACCATACTCAGAGGAAGGGAGCCTCACCTGAGGATGAGAACACAAACAGCCACCAGGGAGTAAGCAAGCAGGGTCCCAATTGACATGAGGTCCACCAGATCAGTGAGTTCAAAGAGGAATGCCATGAACGCTGAAATTGATGGGCAGAAAACATGAGCCAAGGCCAAGAGCAAAGTGGAGGGGGTTGGTGAAACAATGAGGTGAAAAGCAGAGACGATTTTTCACCTGCAATAATGCCAGAGACCACAGTGGCCACGATGGGGGTGTGTGTGCTGGTGTGGATGCGGGCAAGGCCACGAAACAGGAGGCCATCCTCTGCCATCGCGTAGATCACCCGAGGCATGGGGAACATAGAGCCCAAGAGGCTGGAAAGAATGGCCGGAATGGGATGAGCTGACCGTCATCTCTCTCCTCAGGACTGTGGAGCTTAAGGTGTCTCCACCTTCTCCTCACAGCCCTTTTGAGGGGTATTCACCAGTGCGGAATGCTATCACCTGAGACTCTGACAGCGGAGGAGAGGAAACTTTTGACACTGACCTGGTAGAAAGAGCACAGAGGGATCCAAGAGCTACAACATAGCGGGCAGGGGCCCATCCCGTATAGAGAAAGGCCTCAGGCAAGGGGCTCTCGGGTTGAAGCTGGTAGTAAGGCATCATGAGCGTGAGTGCCGAAGAGACACCAAAATAGGCCAAAAAGCAGACGAACAGTGAAATCACAATGCCCGTGGGGATGGAACGCTGGGGATTCTGGGCCTCTTCCCCTGCAGGAAGGGGCACAAGGTTCTGAATCAGAGAAGCAGGCTGGCTCCTCTACCACCCCCAACCTGCTCGCAGCCTGAGCACACACAGTGCCCAAGCCCCCAACAGAAGAGAAGGACTGTGTGTTACCAGTGGTAGCAATACAGTCGAAACCAACAAATGCATAGAAACAGGTAGCTGCTCCACGGAGAATCCCCTCGAAACCAAATGGCACAAATCCTCCAGAGCCCAGAGGGCCCAAGCTAAAGTGAAAGAAGGGGTAGAAAAGGTAAGGGTGTGTTCAACCAAGACTGTTCCTTTTCCCGAATGCCCAACTGCTGAGCTGGCTTTTCAAGGCCTGGGCTCCTACTCCTCCCCACTCCCGATCCAGAATCCTTCAGCATGGATCCCCTGTTCCCCATCATGTTCTCATCTCAGCATCTCCTGAGTCTCCTAACCTATAGGTGTCATTGAGTCCAGCCATGGCCAGTTTGTAGTCCTCTTCTGTGAGCTTCCAGTTGTGCAGATCTCCCTTAATGAAGCCAGAGATGATGACAAAACCGAGAACCAAAAGGTTCACCACTGTGAACACTTTGGTAACCAGGGCCGACTCGCTAGCCCCCAGAGCCAGCAATCCTGTGGGAAAGAGGCATTCAGGACTCTGAGGAGGAAATGCCTCAGTCCAAGCTTTGTTTCCCCGCCTCTATGTGCATACCACTCCTTCCCAGCTTTTCTTCTTTCTCACCGCTATCACCTCCACCAAGCTTCCAGGCCTAGCCGCCCCACCCCCGTCACTGGCCCTGTCCCTTGCCTCACCAGTGAGCAACAACACAAGGCCCATAGCAAAAAAGTCTGGATATTTTGCGAGGACATGGGGAACATGCAGTGAAATGCTCCCCTGCAGGGTCTGAGAGATGTGGTTCCCAATCAGGTTGTCAAAAGCTGAGCTCCAGGCCCGGGCCACACTGGCTGTACCTGGTGGAGCAGAGAGAGAAATATGGGGTCAAGTTTCCTCTCTCCTCTCCTCCCTCCCCCAGACCAGTCTTGCAAGAATTCCTGCTATCTTCACCTAGTCTTACTTTTTAAGAATCAAAACTAGTCAATTAAGGAAACCAGGAGAGAATTAAGGAGAAGGAACAATTTCTCCATACCCTCAACCCTCCCAGGGGTGCCCCCCACCCCCGCCCCACCACACACAACAAACACACACATTTATGGATATTTAAGTCCTGCAAATGCTGAATAGCTCACTTCACCATTCCACCCAGACTTCCTGGCTCAAAGCCCCTTCACTGGCTGTGTAGATCCCCCCTGCCCCACCATCTCACCGATGACATAGGAGAGGATGAGGTTCCAGCCAGTGGTGAAGGCCCAGAGTTCACCCACAGTGACATAGCTGTAGAGATACGCAGAACCCGAACGGGGGACCCGGGCACCAAACTCTGCATAGCACAGCCCAGCCAACATAGAAGATAGGGCGGCCACCAAAAAGCAGATCACAATGGATGGTCCTGCTTTATCTTTGGCCACCTCACCAGCCAGGACATAGACGCCTGCACCCAACGTGCTGCCCACACCTAGGGCCACTAAATCCAGAGTGCTCAAGCATCTGGCAAAGCGAGTCTCAGCCATGCCTGGCTCCAGCGTACGTCTGCGTACCAGCTTTTGACCAAATCTGCAAAGCGCCTGCCACAGCATTCTAGCTGGAATTGAAGAGGATGCTAGGAAGGATCTGGTGAAAAACAAGACAAAAGACCTTCAATAGGGCTCATTATCCCTAAGCTCT